>NW_024545855.1:0-4981491 GCF_018152505.1 Drosophila elegans | reverse complement strand
AATAGACATAATACACTAACACATAAAAATGCAATGTACATACTATTTCCCGCCATTTAATGTACCTAAATATTACAATACATGTAATCAGAGGGCAATAAATATAACGACCAGGGAATTCTGATCAACAGTCTTCTCCTGAGTGTCGTTGAGTAAACTTGAAAAACTAAAAATCAAACTGAAAAAAAACGGAATATATTAAAGTTTTTCGTACGTGCACGTGTAATTTACTGACCAATTTTAACTTGTTAAAAATGTTTTATGTGAACTTTGACGCGCATGTATTAGTGCAATTGTTATGTCCTGTGTATGTGAACTGTCTACACTGATACATGCATTTGTGCTGTGAAAAACTTTGTAACGCACCCACGCAGAAAAAATTTTCTTCGCGCCAATTTGTGTTTTTTCCGCGCCAAAACGAAACTCACCACACGCTGACACACACAGACTGTGTATGTGAACTGTCTACATTGATACATGCATTTGTGCTGTGAAAAACTTTGTAACGCACCCACGCAGAAAAATTTTCCTCGCGCCAATTCGTGTTTTTTCCGCGCCAAAACGAAACTCACCACACGCTGACACACACAGACTGTGTATGTGAACTGTCTACATTGATACATGCTTTTGTGCTGTGAAAAACTTTGTAACGCACCCACGCAGAAAAATTTTCTTCGCGCCAATTTGTGTCTTTTCCGCGCCAAAACGAAACTCACCACACGCTGACACACACAGACTGTTTCAAAGTCACACACACTAGTGCAGCCTAACCAAACTATGGTGCGCGCGTGCTAATATATAAGAAAAACCTATTACCAAAAAATAAAACTCACCACATACTAATACACGCAAGGCGAACTGTTCCCAAGCCACAATTACTACTGCAACTTAACCAAACTTTAGTGCAAGTGTGCTAATAAAACGAGAAAAATGCCTTCAAATGCTGCTGCTGGCCGCCTGAGCAGTGATGACTACCTCTCTTCACCGAGCCCAACTCAGGGTAAAGCCAGCAAAAACAAAATTACTGTGATTGCTGACGTTCACTTGCCAACTTTGGAGCTAAATAAAGACAAAGTAGTTGACGTATGTAACAAATCCATGACTTTCATCTGTGGAAACAACAACAAACCCGATGAACAGCTCACTGTGGATGCTATTAACTCTAACAACTATGAACCAAATAATCATACTTTATCTACCCATAGTCATAAAACTAATCTTAACGGAGTTGCTCCTGCGTCCAAGCCTGGACCAAAGTGCAGCAAACGGAAGCAGCCCACTCTCTCGCTTGTCAGCAAAAAGCGTACCAGGTCCATTTCGGCGGCTGAACTAATGGAGTCTGCTAATCCATCTGTTGAGCCATTTATTAAGCATTCCCGTGCTGTTCCGGTATCCAGCACCCCGTCTAAGGCGACGAGGGAAGTTATGGACATCTTTGAAGTAGCTGAGGATATGCCCTGCAGACAGATTGATGCCCAGAGTGTAACGGAAACGCCTATTACCATGGCCAGCGTACAGGAAGACAGCCTGGCCCCCTGCCAGACAATCCAAGGCAAAAACCAGCAACCTCTTACGGATCATGGAGATGCCCCTGTACCTGAGGAAAAAATCCCTGCCATATTTTTACACAATATTTCTTCCATCCAGCCACTAGTAGAGTCTCTTAATACCATCGAGGGACTTCGGAATAAATATTCTTTAACCTGCTTAAAAGGAAACCGAATTAAACTTTTGTGTAAGGATTTACTTTCTTACCAACAGGTTTTGGCAAAATTGGAGGCGGAGAAATGCCAGACGCATACCTTCCAGCGACGCTCGGAGCGTGGATACAGGGTGGTAATTAGGCAAATCCACCACTCTACTCCCTGTGACCAGATTCGCCGCCAGCTAACTGGTATGGGCTTCTCTGTCCGGTATATCAGCAACATTAAACATCGACGTAGCCGGAAACCATTGGACCTATTTGAGGTTGAGCTAGCACCTGCTGCTGATCATGGAAATGACAAGGTTCTCAGCATCACTAGATTGGGAAACCAAGTTGTGAAAGTTGAGCGACAGCTGAGGAGACTTGAACCCGCTATGTGCCACCGCTGCCAGAAGTACGAACATACAAAGGCAAACTGCCGCAGGGACTTTGTCTGCATGAAATGTGCGGGTCCGCATGCTACTACAGATTGCTCAGAAGTAAGGGTACCAAATCCCAAGTGTGCCAACTGTGGATTGGGCCATGTCGCCAGTTACAAGGGCTGCGTGGAATACAAAAAAGCGCAGGCCCGACTCTTGGCTCACCGTGCGCATGTCGCCGTGGATACGGTACCTCAAAATAATAATATGGAGCACAGGCGGCGGGAAACTCTCAGGGTAAACTCAGGTGGCACCAGGACATACCCGGTAGAGTCTCCGCGAGTTCGTAACCCCCTCCACTGCACCCCCTCCAAAGCTACCTACAGTCAGATACTCAAGAAAAATCTGCAAAGGACGGTCCCTACGGAAAACCCCGCGGAAAATCATCTAAAAGTTTTTCAAGCCCGCCTACAGGCGGAACAGGGCAGCCTCAGGGAAAATCCTTTTTCAACCCGTCCTAAAAATTTTTCTCCCGGCAGGAAAAACAGTGCGAGGTCTCCCCCTACAACGAGCGGCAACCAGCTGCGCGGGCAGCAGCCCCATCAAGAACCCAAATCGCTGAAGGAAACCTGTTCCAGCCCTGGCTCCCCCTCACTTACTACTGAGGAAATGCTCCAACTGGTCCAGCAAAACATGATAGCCGTGAGTGAAATGGGGAAGAAGGTAGATGCCCTCTTTAAATTAGTAAATCTCCTTATTGCCTCATCCAATGGGCAAATAAATGTTAATGAAATTTGCCATGCCTAATGCCAGAAATGTGATACTAAATCCCAGAAATTACTCAGATATTATGATTATTACTGAAATTCGCCTACATTGCAACTTTGACCCTCTTACCACCACCAATAATGAGGTCCACCTTAATAGATATGTTTTATACAGTGCCACCCACCCCACTAAAAGGAGTGGGGGTACAGCCGTTTTTATAAAATCTAACCTCAGACATATTGCTCTACAACCCATAATGGAAGACTGCATTCAAAGTTGCCTGTTACTCATCACAACTGCTAATAGGGAACAGATAGTCGTTGCTCCAGTCTACTTGCCACCCCAGCACAAATGGTCAGAAGTTCACTTCAACATGTTCTTCGCTCACATGAAGAAATTATCGAATAGCTCAAAAATCATCATATGCGGGGATTGGAATGCCAAAAACCCCTGGTGGGGCTGCGTTCGATCCTGTGCAAGAGGCAGGAACCTCTTGCGTTCAATTCATTCATATAATCAGATAAACATACTGGCAACTGGGGGTGCCACTCACTACCCTTTCGACAGTAGGAAAATGCCATCTGCAATCGATTTTGCGGTCTATCTAGGTATACCTAGTGATAGGTTTCGCACTCACTCAGTAGTAGATCTACAATCTGACCATCTTCCTATCTTTATTGAGCTGGCTGTAGAAGGACATTTTGAAAATGGTGCTCAAAACCGTCGACTCCTGCCACCTAGGGCGAATGTTAAAAAATTTCAACGCATCCTATCTGATTCCATTCACTTAAATACAGAAATTTCACCAGGAAATGATATCGAACCTGTTATTGATTCTCTTTATAATAAAATCTACTGCGCGGCTGCGGCAGCGTCCCAAAATAACTCGCGCCCAAACCTTCGACCAGGACAAATCATCCTTAGCCAGCGACTTCAACTGCAGCTAGACCAGAAAAACATTAGCAAGCAAACCTTCATGGTTAGGCCTACGCCAGAAAATCGAAGAATTTACCAACAAGCAAGTTGTACATTTTCAAAATCTGTGCAGGAAGAGAAAATCAAAATAAATAACAAGATCTTTAATAATATCAATCCTAATGATCATTATAGGATGCATAAGCTATGGAGGATAGTTAACCGGTTCAAAAGAAAACCGGAGCCTAACTGGCCTCTTAAAATACAAGAAACTAATTGTGGTGGTAATGGCAACGTTGGGGAAAACTTTGTATGGACAAATCCAAATGAGGAAAAGACTGAAGCATTTTTTAATCATCTTGAGGAAAGGTTTACACCGGCAACACTTCAGCAGCAAATTCCAACTCTAATTCGCCTTAAACAACAAGAACACGAACACGAACACGAACAGCGTAATCTACAGCAAGCACAGCTGCACATAGAACAACGTGAAAGCCAGGCTAGGCAAAAACAGGCACTAGCGTTAGCGACCGGCGTACCCCAGGAAAGGCCGTCGATGGACTGGGTCAACAACATGTCACGGTCAGTCAGGAGTGGCACGATTAGCCGTGTAGACATGGCCCATATCATCAGGTTTCAGCCAGAGTACATCCAGAGGCTTATTATGAGCCCGCTTCTACCATCCGAGGTCCGCACGCCAACTCCAGAGCAGCAGCTACAAGCTGGCCTGAACAGGCTGAAACTGTACCTGGAAGAAGAACTATTAGATTCATATGATACAGATTTATCTGTGGCGGTCCAAAAAACCATGGCCGTCACCCCTAAATTTTTCTCACTCAAATTTACAGGTTTCAACGAAGGTCACTCCTAGATGTCCACACACCAACAGTGATGCTGCTCCAAGATTGCCCCTCGACCAAATCATTGACGGCGCTAGTCCGGTTCCCTTGGAATCGTCTGCAGCAACTGATGTGGCTGTGCTACTCACTCCTGGTGTGAGAGAAGAATACCACCAAATTGTTCCACCCTCGCCCACTATTCATCACCAAGCTGCAGCTCCAAGCGTTCTTGAAGCCTTTACAGCTCGCCCGCTGTCTGGGACAACAGAAATGGGGCCAAACTGGACTCATCACACACAGGAACTGCGACAAACTACTCTGCAACAGCTGACTGCAATCTCCCTTGGTACTGGATTCTATGCTCCGAAATCTGCTGCCGCCAAAAACAATAGCAGCGCTAGCCCGGACTCTCCAAACTCATCAGCTGAATCAGGTACAGCTGCGGGCTCCAGCTCCAACGCAGACAAGCGGTCAAATCTGCAGATAGACGAGATACTTGCACCTGGCGAGGGAAAAAAGACTTTAATTAGTAACATGCGACCACACGTACAAAAACGCACTGTTTACAACGACACTCCAGTTTCTGCACCTCTGGACTCCTTGGGCAGTACTGCTGAATGCTCTACAACTGGTTTGCCCCGAGCTGACTTTACTGGATCCTCCGCGGCCACTGGTTCGGGCTGTTTTGAAGACGCAAAAGAACTGGTCTCCACTATATCCTTGGTTAGAGCCTCCTGCTCTCACGAGTCCTTATCATATCCAGCTGGACCAGCTCCTTCTGCCACTGCTCCCTTGGGGTCAGTGTGCATCCAGTATTCACAGCAAACTCGGTGGCAAATTAGCCAACAACCGACGGTGGACTCTCCTGAAGTTGGCGTCGCTAATTTACAGCTGGCTGTATCCAACCACATTAATCCGGACTCTCCAGAGGCTTTGAATGAGGCTGACACGTGCTGCAACAACCACCCCTAGTACGAGAGGAAAAGACTTGTAAGTTACAGCGTGCAAAAACTCTGACGATACTTTCTCCCCTGTGGATTGGAAACTTGCTGCTACTTAACTTTGCCGACTCCGCTGGCTGGTACACCTCCATCGACACTGGACGCTTTCCTGTGGATGCGGCAACTCCAAATCCTGTTGGCAGAAAGCCGCGAAATACCTGAAAAGAAAATTTTTATTAGCAAACTTGTAAATTCTAAAAATGTAAACAAACCAGCCATGCTGGCTTTTTTCGATTGTCATGCCGCGATATCGGGTCACTAAAGCCACTATCGATATTCGCGGCAGTGACTCTTGACATTGATACTCAGGCAATTTTGGTCACACCTCACAGTTAACAGTTCCTATAAGAATATTTCGATAGTAATAATTTGTCGCATTTAGTCACAATTCCATGTATTTAAAACCTGTTAAAACATTCAGCATTTATTTCTTATGTTAACACTGTTAAACAAAGCTCTTAAAGCCTACTATTTCCATAAGAATATTTCGATAGCGATAAATTGTCGCGTTTAGTCACAGTTCCAAGTATTTTAAAAAACCTGTTAACATACTCAGTATTTATTTTTAAGATATTTTTATGTTACTACTGTTAAAATACTCTTAAAGCCTACTATTGTAAAGGCCTCTGCTAACGCCACTAAATACTATTTATATATAGCTAACGTATATAACGAGCTGAAATAAATACTAAGCCACACACCTATTCACATAGGCAGAGTGGTCTTACTTGTGACCGTTTCACCGGCACCAAACTGAAAAGGAGCCTAACTGGCCTCTTAAAATACAAGAAACTAATTGTGGTGGTAATGGCAACGTTGGGGAAAACTTTGTATGGACAAATCCAAATGAGGAAAAGACTGAAGCATTTTTTAATCATCTTGAGGAAAGGTTTACACCGGCAACACTTCAGCAGCAAATTCCAACTCTAATTCGCCTTAAACAACAAGAACACGAACACGAACACGAACAGCGTAATCTACAGCAAGCACAGCTGCACATAGAACAACGTGAAAGCCAGGCTAGGCAAAAACAGGCACTAGCGTTAGCGACCGGCGTACCCCAGGAAAGGCCGTCGATGGACTGGGTCAACAACATGTCACGGTCAGTCAGGAGTGGCACGATTAGCCGTGAGGACATGGCCCATATCATCAGATTTCAGCCAGAGTACATCCAGAGGCTTATTATGAGCCCGCTACTACCATCCGAGGTCCGCACGCCAACTCCAGAGCAGCAGCTTCAGGCTGGCCTGAACAGGCTGAAACTGTACCTGGAAGAAGAACTATTAGATTCATATGATACAGATTTATCTGTGGCGGTCCAAAAAACCATGGCCGTCACCCCTAATTTTTCTCACTCAAATTTACAGGTTTCAACGAAGGTCACTCCTAGATGTTCACACACCAACAGTGATGCTGCTCCAAGATTGCCCCTCGACCAAATCATTGACGGCGCTAATCCGGATCCCTTGGAATCGTCGGCAGCAACTGATGTGGCTGTGCTACTCACTCCTGGTGTGAGAGAAGAGTATCACCAAATTGTTCCACCCTCGCCCACTATTCATCACCAAGCTGCAGCTCCAAGCGTTCTTGAAGCCTTTATAGCTCGCCCGCTGTCTGGGACAACGGAAATGGGGCCAAACTGGACTCATCACACACAGGAACTGCGACAAACTACTCTTCAACAGCTGACTGCAATCTCCCTTGGTACTGGATTCTATGCTCCGAAATCTGCTGCCGCCAAAAACAATAGCAGCGCTAGCCCGGACTCTCCAAACTCATCAGCTGAATCAGGTACAGCTGCGGGCTCCAGCTCCAACGCAGACAAGCGGTCAAATCTGCAGATAGACGAGATACTTCCACCTGGCGAGGGAGAAAAGACTTTAATTAGTAACATGCGACCACACGTACAAAAACGCACTGTTTACAACGACACTCCAGTTTCTGCACCTCTGGACTCCTTGGGCAGTACTGCTGAATGCTCTACAACTGGTTTGCCCCGAGCTGACTTTACTGGATCCTCCGCGGCCACTGGTTCGGGCTGTTCTGAAGACGCAAAAGAACTGGTCTCCACTACATCCTTGATTAGTGCCTCCTGCTCTCACGAGTTCTTATCATATCCAGCTGGACCAGCTCCTTCTGCCACTGCTCCCTTGGGGTCAGTGTGCATCCAGTATTCACAGCAAACTCGATGGCAAATTAGCCAACAACCGACGGTGGACTCTCCTGAAGTTGGCGTCGCTAATCTACAGCTGGCTGTATCCAACCACATTAATCCGGACTCTCCAGAGGCTTTGAATGAGGCTGACACGTGCTGCAACAACCACCCCTAGTACGAGAGGAAAAGACTTGTAAGTTACAGCGTGCAAAAACTCTGACGATACTTTCTCCCCTGTGGATTGGAAACTTGCTGCTACTTAACTTCGCCGACTCCGCTGGCTGGTACACCTCCATCGACACTGGACGCCTTCCTGTGGATGCGGCAACTCCAAATCCTGTTGGCAGAAAGCCGCGAAATACCTGAAAAGAAAATTTTTATTAGCAAACTTGTAAATTCTAAAAATGTAAACAAACCAGCCATGCTGGCTTTTTTCGATTGTCATGCCGCGATATCGGGTCACTAAAGCCACTATCGATATTCGCGGCAGTGACTCTTGACATCGATACTCAGGCAATTTTGGTCACACCTCACAGTTAACAGTTCCTATAAGAATATTTCGATAGTAATAATTTGTCGCGTTTAGTCACAATTCCATGTATTTAAAACCTGTTAAAACATTCAGCATTTATTTCTTATGTTAACACTGTTAAACAAAGCTCTTAAAGCCTACTATTTCCATAAGAATATTTCGATAGCGATAAATTGTCGCGTTTAGTCACAGTTCCAAGTATTTTAAAAAACCTGTTAACATACTCAGTATTTATTTTTAAGATATTTTTATGCTACTACTGTTAAAATACTCTTAAAGCCTACTATTGTAAAGGCCTCTGCTAACGCCACTAAATACTATTTATATATAGCTAACGTATATAACGAGCTGAAATAAATACTAAGCCACACACCTATTCATATAGGCAGAGTGGTCTTACTTGTGACCGTTCCACCGGCACCAAACTGAAATAATATCGATCCTAATGATCGTTATAGGATGCATAAGCTATGGAGGATAGTTAACCGGTTCAAAAGAAAACCGGAGCCTAACTGGCCTCTTAAAATACAAAAAACTTATTGTGGTGGTAATGGCAACGTTGGGGAAAACTTTGTATGGACAAAGTCAAACGAGGAAAAGACTGAAGCATTTGTTAATCATCTAGAGGAAAGGTTTAAACCTAAGTTATCAACCTCTATAGAGTACAGGGACAGTATACTTTCTGAAGCAAAGGAGATTATCAAACAAAAAGGGCAAATTTCAAGGGCTACATGGCTCCACAGGGAGGAGTATGGGGGAGACCATCCTGTTGCGGAATTGCGGTTCAGGCCGATTGCGCCATCAGAAACTTACAAGGAGATCAAATTATTACAGAACAAAAAGGCACCTGGGGGTGACAGAATCGAAAACTGCCTAATTAAAAAGCTTCCTCACAAGGCTGTAATGTTTATTACGTATATTTTCAATTGCATATTAAGATTTGGTCACTTTCCATCAAAATGGAAATGTGCGTATATCTCTATGATTAAAAAACCCAGTAAAAGTCATCATGACGTTAACTCTTACAGACCAATCAGCCTTTTGGCTGGCTTTTCTAAAATATTTGAGGCGCTTCTCATGAGAAGAATGTTTGAGAGTAAGGACTTTGAGGAAGCAGTCCCCTCCCACCAATTTGGGTTCAGAAAAGAGCATAATACGGAACAGCAGCTGTTTAGGGTTACGCAATTTATACAAAAAGCGTTTAAAAAAAAGCAATACTGCTCTGCCGTTTTCATTGATGTCAGCGAAGCATTTGACCGCGTATGGCATCACGGTCTGCTTTTGAAACTGGCTAAACTGCTACCGTACTACCTCCTGAGAACCCTGGAAAGTTATCTAACAAATCGCACTTTTGTTGTAAATGGCTATAACGGTCATCAGTCCAGAATTGGTAAAATGACTGCGGGCGTTCCTCAAGGCAGTGTTCTAGGGCCTATTCTCTACACGATTTACACTGCCGACATGCCGCTTCCTACTTCTGTCGGACGGACACTTTTTACTGAGCAAGCTGACCATAAATCCATGCTACTTTCAACTTATGCAGACGACGCTGTCATTATGTGTACGGACAAGGCGGCTCATATAGCAATTGACACGAATACCAAGTATCTCTCTGAAATCACAAGCTGGGCGTCACTTTGGGGTATTACCCTAAACGAAAGCAAAACAGTCCATATTATGTTTGCAAATCGTGCTGTTTCGGTTTTACGTGGACCAACAGCCCCAACTATACATGGTACTAAAATAAAAAACCAATTTAAGCATCGCTATTTAGGGCTTTTACTAGACAGGAGGCTAAAATTAAATCACCATACCACCCAGTTATCAAACAGGGTGCGAGCTGCTGTTTATGGTTTGAGCTGGATCCTGGGTAAGCAGAGCAAGCTCCCAGCTTCAAGCAAAGCACTACTATATAAACAATTAATCGCACCAACCTGGCAGTACGCACTCCCTGTCTGGGGTCCACTGGTTTCAAAAACACAATTTGGTAAAATAGAGGTGTCACACAACAAAATGCTGCGCTGGACTGTGCAAGCTGGCCGTTATACAAGGAATAAGGACATTCAAAGCCTTTACAACGTGAAGGCTGTGCAAGAAGTATTTGACGAAGCCAGTGGCAGGCTTGCCAACTCACTCCTTGCACACCCGAACATGGAAATGAGAAATCTTCTCTTGAATCTATTTACTCCGGATAACCAAGACTTGCCAATTTACTCGAAACAACTTGAAAAACATTTTGAGCCTTTGCGGCGTTTATTGCTACAGCAACCGGCAACACACCAGCAGCAAATTCCAACTCTAATTCGCCTTAAACAACAAGAACACGAACAGCGTAATCTACAGCAAGCACAGCTGCGCATAGAACAACGTGAAAGCCAGGCTAGGCAAAAACAGGAACTAGCGTTAGCGACCGGCGTACCCCAGGAAAGGCCGTCGATGGACTGGGTCAACAACATGTCACGGTCAGTCAGGAGTGGCACGATTAGCCGTGTAGACATGGCCCATATCATCAGGTTTCAGCCAGAGTACATCCAGAGGCTTATTATGAGCCCGCTACTACCATCCGAGGTCCGCACGCCAACTCCAGAGCAGCAGCTTCAAGCTGGCCTGAACAGGCTGAAACTGTACCTGGAAGAAGAACTATTAGATTCATATGATACAGATTTATCTGTGGCGGTCCAAAAAACCATGGCCGTCACCCCTAATTTTTCTCACTCAAATTTACAGGTTTCACAGGTCACTCCTAGATGTCCACACACCAACAGTGATGCTGCTCCAAGATTGCCCCTCGACCAAATCATTGACGGCGCTAATCCA
Organism: Drosophila elegans; assembly: GCF_018152505.1. Lineage (NCBI taxonomy): Eukaryota > Metazoa > Arthropoda > Insecta > Diptera > Drosophilidae > Drosophila > Drosophila elegans. Next base: position 4,970,400 of record NW_024545855.1, on the reverse strand, counting down.
GATCCCTTGGAATCGTCGGCAGCAACTGATGTGGCTGTGCTACTCACTCCTGGTGTGAGAGAAGAATATCACCAAATTGTTCCACCCTCGCCCACTATTCATCACCAAGCTGCAGCTCCAAGCGTTCTTGAAGCCTTTATAGCTCGCCCGCTGTCTGGGACAACAGAAATGGGGCCAAACTGGACTCATCACACACAGGAACTGCGACAAACTACTCTTCAACAGCTGACTGCAATCTCCCTTGGTACTGGATTCTATGCTCCGAAATCTGCCGCCGCCAAAAACTATAGCAGCGCTAGCCCGGACTCTCCAAACTCATCAGCTGAATCAGGTACAGCTGCGGGCTCCAGCTCCAACGCAGACAAGCGGTCAAATCTGCAAATAGACGAGATACTTCCACCTGGCGAGGGAAAAAAGACTTTAATTAGTAACATGCGACCACACGTACAAAAACGCACTGTTTACAATGACACTCCAGTTTCTGCACCTCTGGACTCCTTGGGCAGTACTGCTGAATGCTCTACAACTGGTTTGCCCCGAGCTGACTTTACTGGATCCTCCGCGGCCACTGGTTCGGGCTGTTCTGAAGACGCAAAAGAACTGGTCTCCACTACATCCTTGATTAGTGCCTCCTGCTCTCACGAGTTCTTATCATATCCAGCTGGACCAGCTCCTTCTGCCACTGCTCCCTTGGGGCCAGTGTGCATCCAGTATTCACAGCAAACTCGATGGCAAATTAGCGAACAACCGACGGTGGACTCTCCTGAAGTTGGCGTCGCTAATCTACAGCTGGCTGTATCTGAAATTGCCAACCACATTAATCCGGACTCTCCAGAGGCTTCGAATGAGGCTGACACGTGCTGCAACACACACTCCTAGTACGAGAGGAAAAGACTTGTAAGTTACAGCGTGCAAAAACTCTGACGATACTTTCTCCCCTGTGGATTGGAAACTTGCTGCTACTTAACTTCGCCGACTCCGCTGGCTGGTACACCTCCATCGACACTGGACGCCTTCCTGTGGATGCGGCAACTCCAAATCCTGTTGGCAGAAAGCCGCGAAATACCTGAAAAGAAAATTTTTATTAGCAATCTTGTAAATTCTAAAAATGTAAACAAACCAGCCATGCTGGCTTTTTTCGATTGTCATGCCGCGATATCGGGTCACTAAGGCCACTATCGATATTCGCGGCAGTGACTCTTGACATCGATACTCAGGCATTTTTGGTCACACCTCACAGTTAACAGTTCCTATAAGAATATTTCGATAGTAATAATTTGTCGCGTTTAGTCACAATTCCATGTATTTAAAACCTGTTAAAACACTCAGCATTTATTTTTCATGTTAACACTGTTAAACAAAGCTCCTAAAGCCTACTATTTCTATAAGAATATTTCGATAGCGATAAATTGTCGCGTTTAGTCACAGTTCCAAGTACTTTAAAAAAACCTGTTAACATACTCAGTATTTATTTTTAAGATATTTTTGTTACTACTGTTAAAATACTCTTAAAGCCTACTATTGTAAAGGCCTCTGCTAACGCCACTAAATACTATTTATATATAGCTAACGTATATAACGAGCTGAAATAAATACTAAGCCACACACCTATTCATATAGGCAGAGTGGTCTTACTTGTGACCGTTTCACCGGCACCAAACTGAAAAACAGTTCCTATAAGAATATTTCGATAGTAATAATTTGTCGCATTTAGTCACAATTCCATGTATTTAAAACCTGTTAAAACATTCAGCATTTATTTCTTATGTTAACACTGTTAAACAAAGCTCTTAAAGCCTACTATTTCCATAAGAATATTTCGATAGCGATAAATTGTCGCGTTTAGTCACAGTTCCAAGTATTTTAAAAAACCTGTTAACATACTCAGTATTTATTTTTAAGATATTTTTATGTTACCACTGTTAAAATACTCTTAAAGCCTACTATTGTAAAGGCCTCTGCTAACGCCACTAAATACTATTTATATATAGCTAACGTATATAACGAGCTGAAATAAATACTAAGCCACACACCTATTCATATAGGCAGAGTGGTCTTACTTGTGACCGTTTCACCGGCACCAAACTGAAACCATGGCCAGCGTACAGGAAGACAGCCTGGCCCCCTGCCAGACAATCCAAGGCAAAAACCAGCAACCTCTTACGGATCATGGAGATGCCCCTGTACCTGAGGAAAAAATCCCTGCCATATTTTTACACAATATTTCTTCAATCCAGCCACTAGTAGAGTCTCTTAATACCATCGAGGGACTTCGGAATAAATATTCTTTAACCTGCTTAAAAGGAAACCGAATTAAACTTTTGTGTAAGGATTTACTTTCCTATCAACAGGTTTTGGCAAAATTGGAGGCGGAGAAATGCCAGACGCATACCTTCCAGCGACGCTCGGAGCGTGGATACAGGGTGGTAATTAGGCAAATCCACCACTCTACTCCCTGTGACCAGATTCGCCGCCAGCTAACTAGTATGGGCTTCTCTGTCCGGTATATCAGCAACATTAAACATCGACGTAGCCGGAAACCATTGGACCTATTTGAGGTTGAGCTAGCACCTGCTGCTGATCATGGAAATGACAAGGTTCTCAGCATCACTAGATTGGGAAACCAAGTTGTGAAAGTTGAGCGACAGCTGAGGAGACTTGAACCCGCTATGTGCCACCGCTGCCAGAAGTACGAACATACAAAGGCAAACTGCCGCAGGGACTTTGTCTGCATGAAATGTGCGGGTTCGCATGCTACTACAGATTGCTCAGAAGTAAGGGTACCAAATCCCAAGTGTGCCAACTGTGGACTGGGCCATGTCGCCAGTTACAAGGGCTGCGTGGAATACAAAAAAGCGCAGGCCCGACTCTTGGCTCACCGTGCGCATGTCGCCGTGGATACGGTACCTCAAAATAATAATATGGAGCACAGGCGGCGGGAAACTCTCAGGGTAAACTCGGGTGGCACCAGGATATACCCGGTAGAGTCTCCGCGAGTTCGTAACCCCCTCCACTGCACCCCCTCCAAAGCTACCTACAGTCAGATACTCAAGAAAAATCTCCAAAGGACGGTCCCCGCGAAAAACCCTGCGGAAAATCATTTAAAAGTTTTTCAAGCCCGCCTACAGGCGGAACAGGGCAGCCTTAGGGAAAATCCTTTCTCAACCCGTCCTAATAATTTTTCTCCCGGCAGGAAAAACAGTGCGAGGTCTCCCCCTACAACGAGTGGCAACCAGCAGCGCGGGCAGCAGCCCCATCAAAAACCCAAATCGCTGAAGGAAACCTGTTCTAGCCCTGGCTCCCCCTCACTTACTACTGAGGAAATGCTCCAGCTGGTCCAGCAAAACATGATAGCCGTGAGTGAAATGGGGAAGAAGGTAGATGCCCTCTTTAAATTAGTAAATCTCCTTATTGCCTCATCCAATGGGCAAATAAATGTTAATGAAATTTGCCATGCCTAATGCCAGAAATGTGATACTAAATCCCAGAAATTACTCAGATATTATGATTATTACTGAAATTCGCCTACATTGCAACTTTGACCCTCTTACCACCACCAATAATGAGGTCCACCTTAATGGATATGTTTTATACAGTGCCACCCACCCCACTAAAAGGAGTGGGGGTACAGCCGTTTTTATAAAATCTAACCTCAGACATATTGCTCTACAACCCATAATGGAAGACTACATTCAAAGTTGCCTGTTACTCATCACAACTGCTAATAGGGAACAGATAGTCGTTGCTCCAGTCTACTTGCCACCCCAGCACAAATGGTCAGAAGTTCACTTCAACATGTTCTTCGCTCACATGAAGAAATTATCGAATAGCTCAAAAATCATCATATGCGGGGATTGGAATGCCAAAAACCCCTGGTGGGGCTGCGTTCGATCCTGTGCAAGAGGCAGGAACCTCTTGCGTTCAATTCATTCATATAATCAGATAAACATACTGGCAACTTTCGACAGTAGGAAAATGCCATCTGCAATCGATTTTGCGGTCTATCTAGGTATACCTAGTGATAGGTTTCGCACTCACTCAGTAGTAGATCTACAATCTGACCATCTTCCTATCTTTATTGAGCTGGCTGTAGAAGGACATTTTGAAAATGGTGCTCAAAACTGTCGACTTCTGCCACCTAGGGCGAATGTTAAAAAATTTCAACGCATCCTATCTGATTCCATTCACTTAAATACAGAAATTTCATCAGGAAATGATATCGAACTTGTTATTGATTCTCTATATAATAAAATCTACTGCGCGGCTGCGGCAGCGTCCCAAAATAACTCGCGCCCAAACCTTCGACCAGGACAAATCATCCTTAGCCAGCGACTTCAACTGCAGCTAGACCAGAAAAACATTAGCAAGCAAACCTTCATGGTTAGGCCTACGCCAGAAAATCGAAGAATTTACCAACAAGCAAGTCGTACATTTTCAAAATCTGTGCAGGAAGAGAAAATCAAAATAAATAACAAGATCTTTAATAATATCAATCCTAATGATCATTATAGGATGCATAAGCTATGGAGGATAGTTAACCGGTTCAAAAGAAAACCGGAGCCTAACTGGCCTCTTAAAATACAAGAAACTAATTGTGGTGGTAATGGCAACGTTGGGGAAAACTTTGTATGGACAAATCCAAATGAGGAAAAGACTGAAGCATTTTTTAATCATCTTGAGGAAAGGTTTACACCGGCAACACTTCAGCAGCAAATTCCAACTCTAATTCGCCTTAAACAACAAGAACACGAACACGAACACGAACAGCGTAATCTACAGCAAGCACAGCTGCACATAGAACAACGTGAAAGCCAGGCTAGGCAAAAACAGGCACTAGAGTTAGCGACCGGCGTACCCCAGGAAAGGCCGTCGATGGACTGGGTCAACAACATGTCACGGTCAGTCAGGAGTGGCACGATTAGCCGTGAGGACATGGCCCATATCATCAGATTTCAGCCAGAGTACATCCAGAGGCTTATTATGAGCCCGCTACTACCATCCGAGGTCCGCACGCCAACTCCAGAGCAGCAGCTTCAGGCTGGCCTGAACAGGCTGAAACTGTACCTGGAAGAAGAACTATTAGATTCATATGATACAGATTTATCTGTGGCGGTCCAAAAAACCATGGCCGTCACCCCTAATTTTTCTCACTCAAATTTACAGGTTTCAACGAAGGTCACTCCTAGATGTTCACACACCAACAGTGATGCTGCTCCAAGATTGCCCCTCGACCAAATCATTGACGGCGCTAATCCGGATCCCTTGGAATCGTCGGCAGCAACTGATGTGGCTGTGCTACTCACTCCTGGTGTGAGAGAAGAGTATCACCAAATTGTTCCACCCTCGCCCACTATTCATCACCAAGCTGCAGCTCCAAGCGTTCTTGAAGCCTTTATAGCTCGCCCGCTGTCTGGGACAACGGAAATGGGGCCAAACTGGACTCATCACACACAGGAACTGCGACAAACTACTCTTCAACAGCTGACTGCAATCTCCCTTGGTACTGGATTCTATGCTCCGAAATCTGCTGCCGCCAAAAACAATAGCAGCGCTAGCCCGGACTCTCCAAACTCATCAGCTGAATCAGGTACAGCTGCGGGCTCCAGCTCCAACGCAGACAAGCGGTCAAATCTGCAGATAGACGAGATACTTCCACCTGGCGAGGGAGAAAAGACTTTAATTAGTAACATGCGACCACACGTACAAAAACGCACTGTTTACAACGACACTCCAGTTTCTGCACCTCTGGACTCCTTGGGCAGTACTGCTGAATGCTCTACAACTGGTTTGCCCCGAGCTGACTTTACTGGATCCTCCGCGGCCACTGGTTCGGGCTGTTCTGAAGACGCAAAAGAACTGGTCTCCACTACATCCTTGATTAGTGCCTCCTGCTCTCACGAGTTCTTATCATATCCAGCTGGACCAGCTCCTTCTGCCACTGCTCCCTTGGGGTCAGTGTGCATCCAGTATTCACAGCAAACTCGATGGCAAATTAGCCAACAACCGACGGTGGACTCTCCTGAAGTTGGCGTCGCTAATCTACAGCTGGCTGTATCCAACCACATTAATCCGGACTCTCCAGAGGCTTTGAATGAGGCTGACACGTGCTGCAACAACCACCCCTAGTACGAGAGGAAAAGACTTGTAAGTTACAGCGTGCAAAAACTCTGACGATACTTTCTCCCCTGTGGATTGGAAACTTGCTGCTACTTAACTTCGCCGACTCCGCTGGCTGGTACACCTCCATCGACACTGGACGCCTTCCTGTGGATGCGGCAACTCCAAATCCTGTTGGCAGAAAGCCGCGAAATACCTGAAAAGAAAATTTTTATTAGCAAACTTGTAAATTCTAAAAATGTAAACAAACCAGCCATGCTGGCTTTTTTCGATTGTCATGCCGCGATATCGGGTCACTAAAGCCACTATCGATATTCGCGGCAGTGACTCTTGACATCGATACTCAGGCAATTTTGGTCACACCTCACAGTTAACAGTTCCTATAAGAATATTTCGATAGTAATAATTTGTCGCGTTTAGTCACAATTCCATGTATTTAAAACCTGTTAAAACATTCAGCATTTATTTCTTATGTTAACACTGTTAAACAAAGCTCTTAAAGCCTACTATTTCCATAAGAATATTTCGATAGCGATAAATTGTCGCGTTTAGTCACAGTTCCAAGTATTTTAAAAAACCTGTTAACATACTCAGTATTTATTTTTAAGATATTTTTATGCTACTACTGTTAAAATACTCTTAAAGCCTACTATTGTAAAGGCCTCTGCTAACGCCACTAAATACTATTTATATATAGCTAACGTATATAACGAGCTGAAATAAATACTAAGCCACACACCTATTCATATAGGCAGAGTGGTCTTACTTGTGACCGTTCCACCGGCACCAAACTGAAAAAACTTCGCCGACTCCGCTGGCTGGTACACCTCCATCGACACTGGACGCCTTCCTGTGGATGCGGCAACTCCAAATCCTGTTGGCAGAAAGCCGCGAAATACCTGAAAAGAAAATTTTTATTAGCAAACTTGTAAATTCTAAAAATGTAAACAAACCAGCCATGCTGGCTTTTTTCGATTGTCATGCCGCGATATCGGGTCACTAAAGCCACTATCGATATTCGCGGCAGTGACTCTTGACATCGATACTCAGGCATTTTTGGTCACACCTCACAGTTAACAGTTCCTATAAGAATATTTCGATAGTAATAATTTGTCGCGTTTAGTCACAATTCCATGTATTTAAAACCTGTTAAAACATTCAGCATTTATTTCTTATGTTAACACTGTTAAACAAAGCTCTTAAAGCCTACTATTTCCATAAGAATATTTCGATAGCGATAAATTGTCGCGTTTAGTCACAGTTCCAAGTATTTTAAAAAACCTGTTAACATACTCAGTATTTATTTTTAAGATATTTTTATGTTACTACTGTTAAAATACTCTTAAAGCCAACTATTGTAAAGGCCTCTGCTAACGCCACTAAATACTATTTATATATAGCTAACGTATATAACGAGCTGAAATAAATACTAAGCCACACACCTATTCATATAGGCAGAGTGGTCTTACTTGTGACCGTTTCACCGGCACCAAACTGAAAAAGAGGCAGCTTGGCTGGGTGGACCACTTCCTGCGAATCCTGATGACGGTGATTGCGGATGGAGACGAAACTATGATCGAGACGGCTGCGATGGACGAACCTTCAATAAATAAATAAATAAAAATTAAAAATAAATGCGCAATAAACAAATCTAAAACATAAACGTAACTGACACAAATGCGATCCAGCAACCATCAAAAACAAACTTCGCTGCGCCTGCAAAATAATAAAAACAAAAATGTTAACAACATTCAATTAACAATTTTAAACTAAAAGCCACTTACCTGCCACAAATGGTATCCTGGCTCCTGACAAGCAAGAAGATGACTCGCGATGGACAGCTGCAAGAAATAAAAATTATATAAGTAAATGCGCAATAATTAAAATCAAAAACATAAACACATCCGTCAACAAACATCCGCTGCGACTGCCTCAACTTACCTGACACAAACGCACTGCGGATCCGGCCAAATTTGACTTCTGAGAAAAACACAGAAACAAAACAAAACAAAAGCACACTCACCTGACCCAAGCTTCTCTCGGCCACTGGCAAAACACACTGACTGCGGCGTGGGAAGGACTGCGGCGTGGGAAGGACTGCGACGTGGGACGCGACTGCGGCGGGGGAACTGACTGCGGCGAGGGAGTATACTGCGGCGATAAATTAGATGGCGAGAAATGTTACTGCGGGAAAAGAAAGCACGCCTAAATTATTACCACCAATGTTTACATTAAATAACAGTGTGACCCTCAACCTAAAATCCCAAATGTAACCCAAAATATACTAACCTAGCTTTAAGCTTAAATATAGCTAAAAAAAAAAAATAGACATAATACACTAACACATAAAAATGCAATGTACATACTATTTCCCGCCATTTAATGTACCTAAATATTACAATACATGTAATCAGAGGGCAATAAATATAACGACCAGGGAATTCTGATCAACAGTCTTCTCCTGAGTGTCGTTGAGTAAACTTGAAAAAATCAACAGTCTTCTCCTGAGTGTCGTTGAGTAAACTTGAAAAAAGCCGCCATACGCTTGTTTTGGTCAAACTGCAAAGGAACAGAAAACATAATCAGAACAACTCTGAACAAAATTGTAATTAAAATCATAAAGACAACTATTACCTACTCTACCTTCCTGCTCAAATCCTCGCCTCGACGCAGCAAATCCTGCATGCTACCCAGAAACCAGCCACTCCTGCCTTGCGTTTCTTTACTGGACCTGATGGATGCCACAGATCCGTTTTGGCCATGCTGAAAAGGAATATTAACACATATTAACACAACTAAAATCCCATTGCACGAAAACTACAATCAACACCATAAAATCAACTTTAAAACTTATCTACGCTCCTGCCAATCCTCTCGCCTCGGTTGAGTAGCAAATCCCGATGCAACCCGAGACGCTAGCTACTCCTACTCCATTTGTATTCGATGGCCGCCACAGCAAATCCTGATGCAACCCGCGCCGCCAGCTACTCCTACTCCATTTGGATTCGATGGCCGCCACAACAAATCCTGATGCAACCCGCGACGCCAGCTACTCCTACTCCATTTGGATTTGATGACCGCCACAGGTCCGATTTGGCCATCCTGAAATGTAAGAATAAAACACAGTTAAAGCATCTTCAATGCAATTAAAACCATAATTTTGACCTACAAACCTAAAACTGCAGCATAAATTTCCCAAGCTACAAATGTAAACAATAGGCACGGCACTGCCAGCCCAAAATTTATTAACAGGTTGCTGTTGCCTATTGGTATTTTAAAAAACTGTTGAACGGTCACTATTCCCGAGCATGCAAATCTAGTATTTTTATTCTCTGTTAATGTTAAACCAATGTAAACTCATTAAAGCTAGCTATTTTCTAGCCTCTGCATATATTTTAGCCACTATGTATATTTGTATAAACATATGTAAACTCATGTACACAAATAAAATCAGCCGCAACGCTCATTCTGCGCCGGCTTTACTAAGTGCATACACGCACTCCTCTGAAAAAAAAACAAAAAACAAACATGAAATAAAAAAGCATAAATTAAATTACAGCCGAAATAAATTTAAAACAATTATGCACTAATTTGCCTCAGCCAATGGATTCCTACCTGGTCCAAGCCAAGACGACTGCGGCGGGAGATTTTTCCAGCCTTACTGGTCCGTCACATTCCAGCTGGACGTGCACTGGATCCAGCAATGTCCTTCTCCAAAGCCAGCCAAGGTCGGCCTGGCTGGGTGGAACATTTCCTGCGGTTCCTGTTGGTTGTGACTGCGGCGGGGGATTTTCTCCATCCTTACTGCCAGCTTAGGACAGCCTGGCTGGGAGGATCGTTCCTGCGATTCCTGATGACTGAGACCGCGGATGGGGACGAGGAGGCGGTTGTGACGGCTGCGATGGATGAACCTGCAAGAAAACAAAAAACAAACATGAAATAAAAAAGCATAAATTAAATTACAGCCGAAATAAATTTAAAACAATTATGCACTAATTTGCCTCAGCCAATGGATTCCTACCTGGTCCAAGCCAAGACGACTGCGGCGGGAGATTTTTCCAGCCTTACTGGTCCGTCACATTCCAGCTGGACGTGCACTGGATCCAGCAATGTCCTTCTCCAAAGCCAGCCAAGGTCGGCCTGGCTGGGTGGAACATTTCCTGCGGTTCCTGTTGGTTGTGACTGCGGCGGGGGATTTTCTCCATCCTTACTGCCAGCTTAGGACAGCCTGGCTGGGAGGATCGTTCCTGCGATTCCTGATGACTGAGACCGCGGATGGGGACGAGGAGGCGGTTGTGACGGCTGCGATGGATGAACCTGCAAGAAAACAAAAAACAAACATGAAATAAAAAAGCATAAATTAAATTACAGCCGAAATAAATTTAAAACAATTATGCACTAATTTGCCTCAGCCAATGGATTCCTACCTGGTCCAAGCCAAGACGACTGCGGCGGGAGATTTTTCCAGCCTTACTGGTCCGTCACATTCCAGCTGGACGTGCACTGGATCCAGCAATGTCCTTCTCCAAAGCCAGCCAAGGTCGGCCTGGCTGGGTGGAACATTTCCTGCGGTTCCTGTTGGTTGTGACTGCGGCGGGGGATTTTCTCCATCCTTACTGCCAGCTTAGGACAGCCTGGCTGGGAGGATCGTTCCTGCGATTCCTGATGACTGAGACCGCGGATGGGGACGAGGAGGCGGTTGTGACGGCTGCGATGGATGAACCTGCAAGAAAACAAAAAACAAACATGAAATAAAAAAGCATAAATTAAATTACAGCCGAAATAAATTTAAAACAATTATGCACTAATTTGCCTCAGCCAATGGATTCCTACCTGGTCCAAGCCAAGACGACTGCGGCGGGAGATTTTTCCAGCCTTACTGGTCCGTCACATTCCAGCTGGACGTGCACTGGATCCAGCAATGTCCTTCTCCAAAGCCAGCCAAGGTCGGCCTGGCTGGGTGGAACATTTCCTGCGGTTCCTGTTGGTTGTGACTGCGGCGGGGGATTTTCTCCATCCTTACTGCCAGCTTAGGACAGCCTGGCTGGGAGGATCGTTCCTGCGATTCCTGATGACTGAGACCGCGGATGGGGACGAGGAGGCGGTTGTGACGGCTGCGATGGATGAACCTGCAAGAAAACAAAAAACAAACATGAAATAAAAAAGCATAAATTAAATTACAGCCGAAATAAATTTAAAACAATTATGCACTAATTTGCCTCAGCCAATGGATTCCTACCTGGTCCAAGCCAAGACGACTGCGGCGGGAGATTTTTCCAGCCTTACTGGTCCGTCACATTCCAGCTGGACGTGCACTGGATCCAGCAATGTCCTTCTCCAAAGCCAGCCAAGGTCGGCCTGGCTGGGTGGAACATTTCCTGCGGTTCCTGTTGGTTGTGACTGCGGCGGGGGATTTTCTCCATCCTTACTGCCAGCTTAGGACAGCCTGGCTGGGAGGATCGTTCCTGCGATTCCTGATGACTGAGACCGCGGATGGGGACGAGGAGGCGGTTGTGACGGCTGCGATGGATGAACCTGCAAGAAAACAAAAAACAAACATGAAATAAAAAAGCATAAATTAAATTACAGCCGAAATAAATTTAAAACAATTATGCACTAATTTGCCTCAGCCAATGGATTCCTACCTGGTCCAAGCCAAGACGACTGCGGCGGGAGATTTTTCCAGCCTTACTGGTCCGTCACATTCCAGCTGGACGTGCACTGGATCCAGCAATGTCCTTCTCCAAAGCCAGCCAAGGTCGGCCTGGCTGGGTGGAACATTTCCTGCGGTTCCTGTTGGTTGTGACTGCGGCGGGGGATTTTCTCCATCCTTACTGCCAGCTTAGGACAGCCTGGCTGGGAGGATCGTTCCTGCGATTCCTGATGACTGAGACCGCGGATGGGGACGAGGAGGCGGTTGTGACGGCTGCGATGGATGAACCTGCAAGAAAACAAAAAACAAACATGAAATAAAAAAGCATAAATTAAATTACAGCCGAAATAAATTTAAAACAATTATGCACTAATTTGCCTCAGCCAATGGATTCCTACCTGGTCCAAGCCAAGACGACTGCGGCGGGAGATTTTTCCAGCCTTACTGGTCCGTCACATTCCAGCTGGACGTGCACTGGATCCAGCAATGTCCTTCTCCAAAGCCAGCCAAGGTCGGCCTGGCTGGGTGGAACATTTCCTGCGGTTCCTGTTGGTTGTGACTGCGGCGGGGGATTTTCTCCATCCTTACTGCCAGCTTAGGACAGCCTGGCTGGGAGGATCGTTCCTGCGATTCCTGATGACTGAGACCGCGGATGGGGACGAGGAGGCGGTTGTGACGGCTGCGATGGATGAACCTGCAAGAAAACAAAAAACAAACATGAAATAAAAAAGCATAAATTAAATTACAGCCGAAATAAATTTAAAACAATTATGCACTAATTTGCCTCAGCCAATGGATTCCTACCTGGTCCAAGCCAAGACGACTGCGGCGGGAGATTTTTCCAGCCTTACTGGTCCGTCACATTCCAGCTGGACGTGCACTGGATCCAGCAATGTCCTTCTCCAAAGCCAGCCAAGGTCGGCCTGGCTGGGTGGAACATTTCCTGCGGTTCCTGTTGGTTGTGACTGCGGCGGGGGATTTTCTCCATCCTTACTGCCAGCTTAGGACAACCTGGCTGGGAGGATCGTTCCTGCGATTCCTGATGACTGAGACCGCGGATGGGGACGAGGAGGCGGTTGTGACGGCTGCGATGGATGAACCTGCAAGAAAACAAAAAACAAACATGAAATAAAAAAGCATAAATTAAATTACAGCCGAAATAAATTTAAAACAATTATGCACTAATTTGCCTCAGCCAATGGATTCCTACCTGGTCCAAGCCAAGACGACTGCGGCGGGAGATTTTTCCAGCCTTACTGGTCCGTCACATTCCAGCTGGACGTGCACTGGATCCAGCAATGTCCTTCTCCAAAGCCAGCCAAGGTCGGCCTGGCTGGGTGGAACATTTCCTGCGGTTCCTGTTGGTTGTGACTGCGGCGGGGGATTTTCTCCATCCTTACTGCCAGCTTAGGACAGCCTGGCTGGGAGGATCGTTCCTGCGATTCCTGATGACTGAGACCGCGGATGGGGACGAGGAGGCGGTTGTGACGGCTGCGATGGATGAACCTGCAAGAAAACAAAAAACAAACATGAAATAAAAAAGCATAAATTAAATTACAGCCGAAATAAATTTAAAACAATTATGCACTAATTTGCCTCAGCCAATGGATTCCTACCTGGTCCAAGCCAAGACGACTGCGGCGGGAGATTTTTCCAGCCTTACTGGTCCGTCACATTCCAGCTGGACGTGCACTGGATCCAGCAATGTCCTTCTCCAAAGCCAGCCAAGGTCGGCCTGGCTGGGTGGAACATTTCCTGCGGTTCCTGTTGGTTGTGACTGCGGCGGGGGATTTTCTCCATCCTTACTGCCAGCTTAGGACAGCCTGGCTGGGAGGATCGTTCCTGCGATTCCTGATGACTGAGACCGCGGATGGGGACGAGGAGGCGGTTGTGACGGCTGCGATGGATGAACCTGCAAGAAAACAAAAAACAAACATGAAATAAAAAAGCATAAATTAAATTACAGCCGAAATAAATTTAAAACAATTATGCACTAATTTGCCTCAGCCAATGGATTCCTACCTGGTCCAAGCCAAGACGACTGCGGCGGGAGATTTTTCCAGCCTTACTGGTCCGTCACATTCCAGCTGGACGTGCACTGGATCCAGCAATGTCCTTCTCCAAAGCCAGCCAAGGTCGGCCTGGCTGGGTGGAACATTTCCTGCGGTTCCTGTTGGTTGTGACTGCGGCGGGGGATTTTCTCCATCCTTACTGCCAGCTTAGGACAGCCTGGCTGGGAGGATCGTTCCTGCGATTCCTGATGACTGAGACCGCGGATGGGGACGAGGAGGCGGTTGTGACGGCTGCGATGGATGAACCTGCAAGAAAACAAAAAACAAACATGAAATAAAAAAGCATAAATTAAATTACAGCCGAAATAAATTTAAAACAATTATGCACTAATTTGCCTCAGCCAATGGATTCCTACCTGGTCCAAGCCAAGACGACTGCGGCGGGAGATTTTTCCAGCCTTACTGGTCCGTCACATTCCAGCTGGACGTGCACTGGATCCAGCAATGTCCTTCTCCAAAGCCAGCCAAGGTCGGCCTGGCTGGGTGGAACATTTCCTGCGGTTCCTGTTGGTTGTGACTGCGGCGGGGGATTTTCTCCATCCTTACTGCCAGCTTAGGACAGCCTGGCTGGGAGGATCGTTCCTGCGATTCCTGATGACTGAGACCGCGGATGGGGACGAGGAGGCGGTTGTGACGGCTGCGATGGATGAACCTGCAAGAAAACAAAAAACAAACATGAAATAAAAAAGCATAAATTAAATTACAGCCGAAATAAATTTAAAACAATTATGCACTAATTTGCCTCAGCCAATGGATTCCTACCTGGTCCAAGCCAAGACGACTGCGGCGGGAGATTTTTCCAGCCTTACTGGTCCGTCACATTCCAGCTGGACGTGCACTGGATCCAGCAATGTCCTTCTCCAAAGCCAGCCAAGGTCGGCCTGGCTGGGTGGAACATTTCCTGCGGTTCCTGTTGGTTGTGACTGCGGCGGGGGATTTTCTCCATCCTTACTGCCAGCTTAGGACAGCCTGGCTGGGAGGATCGTTCCTGCGATTCCTGATGACTGAGACCGCGGATGGGGACGAGGAGGCGGTTGTGACGGCTGCGATGGATGAACCTGCAAGAAAACAAAAAACAAACATGAAATAAAAAAGCATAAATTAAATTACAGCCGAAATAAATTTAAAACAATTATGCACTAATTTGCCTCAGCCAATGGATTCCTACCTGGTCCAAGCCAAGACGACTGCGGCGGGAGATTTTTCCAGCCTTACTGGTCCGTCACATTCCAGCTGGACGTGCACTGGATCCAGCAATGTCCTTCTCCAAAGCCAGCCAAGGTCGGCCTGGCTGGGTGGAACATTTCCTGCGGTTCCTGTTGGTTGTGACTGCGGCGGGGGATTTTCTCCATCCTTACTGCCAGCTTAGGACAGCCTGGCTGGGAGGATCGTTCCTGCGATTCCTGATGACTGAGACCGCGGATGGGGACGAGGAGGCGGTTGTGACGGCTGCGATGGATGAACCTGCAAGAAAACAAAAAACAAACATGAAATAAAAAAGCATAAATTAAATTACAGCCGAAATAAATTTAAAACAATTATGCACTAATTTGCCTCAGCCAATGGATTCCTACCTGGTCCAAGCCAAGACGACTGCGGCGGGAGATTTTTCCAGCCTTACTGGTCCGTCACATTCCAGCTGGACGTGCACTGGATCCAGCAATGTCCTTCTCCAAAGCCAGCCAAGGTCGGCCTGGCTGGGTGGAACATTTCCTGCGGTTCCTGTTGGTTGTGACTGCTGACCAGGATGCCGAAAGCCGATGCAATGGATTCCTACAAGGACCTCGGGTTACGACTGCAGCGAGTGATACCATCCACATACACTCACAGGCGCGCACGCTTGCATTCCAAAACTGAAAAAAAAAGAAAAAGAAAAGCACAAATTAAATTACAGCCGAATTAAACTCACTACAATCTTCCACTTATCTGACTCAGCCAAATTTAAAACAATTATGCACTAATCTGCCCCAGCCGAAGGACTCCTTTCCGGTTCAAAGAAAGGCGACGGCGGCGGGGTATCTTTATCCTTACTGGTACCACAAATTCCGGCTGTGACATTTCAGTACCGCTTCTCGATCGAGACTGCCTGATCTATCAATCAGAGCTCCCTTTTATACAAATTGGTCAACACCCTCTTGTTCACATACTTTACCAAATACCATATGGCCGTCTCTTTTACTCGCACCATGTCACAGCGAGACTGCACATAACGGACCTCCGTTAGGCTCAACGCAACACTAACACACAGAAACTCATATAAAGAAAGGAATGCGAAGGGAGGAATAACAAGCAACGAGTAGCATTCATAACATAAGCTTCAATTCTAAGTAAAAATGTAATTCCAAGTAAGTCAGCATTTCATGTTCATTCTTATTTTAATAGCGTTATACCACGAAAACAAAACTAAAGGTCCGACATATTCTTAATCAGTCCCCAGGCAACTACGACTTTTCGTCAATCCGTTTTTGCGTTCGTTTCTACGCAAACTAGTCTTTCAGTTTAAAAGCTACCTAGATGAATGTCGTTTTTCTATTGCGGGTTGTTTATAAGCGGGTACGGGCTGGATTGGCCGACTATATCATATATCTCCCATATAAATAATCAGAAAATTAAATGAAGCAAACTATAAATTAATTATTAAGTCTACGTACCATCATTGTTATTAGAAATATACGCACAAAAATCGAAATCTAGTCTTGTTATAGAATATTTTATTTGTTCAGTACTTGCAAGGGTATACAAATTTTTATATTTTGCTGGTTTTTTATAACTTGGTTCGGGCCGGATTGGCAGACTAAATCATATAGAGCCCTTATAAATAATCAGATAATTAAATGAACCAAACTATACCCTCCTTGATTTAAATTTTATAAGAACATGCTCCGGGATATGGTTTTCTATTTTACAACTACGGTTTAGTTTTATAAATTCAGACAAAGTATAGCTGCCATAGGAACGATAAAAAAATGAATTTAAAATCTACGTACCTTCATTGTTATTAAAAATATACGCATAAAAACTGAAATCTAGTCTTTGGTTTTGGTGTTATGTATATTTTTTGGTGTTATATTTTTGCAAAGTTTTTTTGCAGTATATTTTGGGGAATATTTGACTTACAGAAGAGTTAACTACTGTTCCCTACGACTGACGGCCCTACTCAAAGGTCCTTTTATTATGTTTTATCCATATAAAAGTTCTCGTTCTAACATAAATTTAATCGTAAAATGTTTGGTTTACCTCTTATATAAATATAGTGTGGTTGCGTATATTGGGATAGTTTTGGGATGCGATATTATGGAATTGTGTAATCAACTCTAAGCTAAACCGTCAAGTTCAGAACCAATAAAAAAAAAAACGTAGACTTATATGGTATGTGGACGTTATTATTATGTGGATGTAAAACTCGGTCGTTCTGCAGCATTTTCTATAAAAAAAACAAACACAATAAAAGCGAGCAGGCCATCGCGGAGTCAAGTTCACACTGAAATCAAACTGTAAGAACATAAGAAATAGAAATTACTGGAAGTTGCGGGGACTGCAATGGCGTCCCAATCAGTATTTAAACTATGACAAATATTGTTATTATTTTAATTATTTTGTACGAAAACATCGAATTTTTCAACCATTGAGGAAACTTACATTTCTGTTAAGAAATTTCTGTTAGGAATCATAGTTCTCAACCACCCAAGTTTTCAACCTGGTACGCTATGTGTAAGGTTCTCAAGATCGGCCTGCAATGTTAAATAGCCGACTAACAAAAATGTTAAATCATTGATTTTCTAACATAAATGTTAATGTCTTATTTACATTTTTCATTTCTGTAGAAAAAAACGAAGATGATGAAAGTTAACAAAGTATTAACATTTCTGTTAGGAAAAGGGTAAGCAATGGGCAGGGCTGCGGCCGAGGGAAGGCAAAGTAGAGATGGGAAAACATCGATGTTCCCTTCCAAAACATCGATAAGACCGCAAACGATTAATTTTTGTTGCTGTTACCGTTTCACTCTAGCTCTAGCCTGGTTTCACTCCATTTCGTGCATGCCCTCTATTAAAGTTCTAGGCTTCTGCCTTAATGAAATCATAACTTAAAACTAATAATAAAAAAAAATGTGAACAATGTTTTTAAATCTAAAAACAATAAAGTTTTAATAATTATAATAGTAAAAATGTGTTCTCTTTTTAACTAAGCATTATACTTAATTAATTATTGCGCACTCAAAATAATTATTGATTGGCGCATAAGTGGACATGGCATTTGAAAACTTCTTCAACAAGGCTGGGGAGACCAAACCGTTTTCAAAAAAGACCAAAGATCCCTGTATACAAAAAATGTTTTGTGCTAGAAAATCCAGCAGGACCATGTTTGCTGTGTTTGCTCTTGTTTTGTCATTTTTTGCAAAATAGATTTATGTTCGATAGAAATAAAAAATGACGCCATCGTTGCTTATAGAAGCCAGCTGTTGTTGTGGTGGCACTAACAAAATATTATTAAATAATGGCGTTTTTAGTAGTTTTATTTAAAACCTTCGGGCAAATGGCTTGTAGTTGTATTTCATTTTCAAACGAGCATTAGACTTAATGCGTTTTAAAGTGCCAATGGAGTCCGGATATCACCTTTAGGGGGTATATTGTTCATAACTACATTGGTCACCCTTATTTTTAAAAACATCGATAACATCAATGGCATCGAAGTTTTCCCATCTCTACAGAGTCGGTCGTCAAGCATTCAAAAGTAACTGAAACGAAGAAAACGGAGAACCGAAGCGGAAATTACGGAAAGAAAAACCCTGCGGACTGTAAACTGTGAGCGTGGAGTAGAAAAAATAAATTAAATTCGACAAATCGTTGGAGCTTGAGTGCTGTGCTGAACAAGTGGAAGGAAGGACAGTCAAAAATTCCAGTTCCTTTTTTACGTCTCTCTTTCTCACCGCCCGTGTGTGAGAGAGCAAGTGTGACTGTGTGAGTGCGAGAATCTGCAAGAAAGGCAACGCCAAAAAGGGAGAAATCGAGAAATAAAACTCAGACGTGTGAATCACAAGCTGAATCATCTCACAGCAATAGCTGCTTCTGTTGGCCGAATAAGTAATTGCAGACGAATACTTGATTATGGAGCACCACGAGGACAACGCTCAGTTTGACAACTACTTGCAGAACCGCTTGGCCGAGAGTCTGCAACTTTCCGGGGGCGCCGGCGAGCAGCATCTTAATTTGGCCGACACTGCCCAAGAAGAACACTCCGCTCCTGGCATCGCGTCCTCGAAATCGGATCAACGGGCTGGCGATGGCGATGATGACGAGGAGTGGAAGTACATTCACGAGGTGCAGCAGACCGAGAAGCTGCAACATCAGCAGCTATCGCTGGAAACTGGCAACGGATTCGGTGGCGGCCGACAGTCTGAGGATTTAATCCTGGGAAACGGTGCCGCCGCTGGTTTTACTCTGGCCTACGAGGAGGAGGATGTAGAAGTTATTAAGAACGATGGTGACTTTTCCACGAATTCCAACACCACGACTTCCACGGGAGAAGTGCCGGCCCAGGATCAGCAGCATCCCAAGAAGGCAGATCCGTTGGCGGAACGGCATCAACAACAGCAGATGCAGTCCCAAGATCAAGAGGACGAGGATGAGCTAAGCTCTGTGGCCACCACTTACGGAACCAGCAGTCTCAGCGAGAATAATCCCACACCCTTGGAGCAGGAGGAGATAGTGCTGGAGCCCCAGCCAGTTGTCCAAGAATTGCTGCAGGGCTCGGACAACAAGGAAAACTGTGATTTTGTACAGGAAGTGGAGGAAAACCACTCCCAGTTGAATCCCAATGCTGTTGCTTTTATCCCTAGCACTGGCTCCCAGCCCTCGTCTCCTCTTTCCGCCGTGGAGGAACCCCTACTCGGCTTGCCTGCCCGCCAGCTGCTGGCTGTTGGCACCTTGGACGATCTGGTGGCGGAGAGTCCCCGCAAGGGCTCCGCCAGGGAAAACATGGATGCTATTGCAGTGCCCGATGAACGGGAATTTGACATTGAGGCAGATAAAAGACCCCACGAACTGGAGCAGGAATCGGATATTTTTAACGCAGGACACTTAGAGATGCAGCTGCTGAATGGTGTAGGATCCGCTGAACCAGCCGCCTCAACGGATGTCCTGGATCACGGTCCGGAGACTAGTGTCGATTTGGACTTGTCACTAGATCAGTTGCCCGCCGGCGGCGACATCGTAAAGCAACCGCTTTATGTGGACAACAACGCCTCCATTGAAGATATACTAAATTCCGTGCAACCCTTGCCAACTCAGGTTGGTGACGAAAAGGAGCTGCTACATGTAGAAGAGAAGGAGCTTGTTTCGCAGTCGCCTTCTATTGAGGAGCTCCAATTCCAGCAGGAGTTCCAGCCAGAGCATGATCGACAGGGATTGTTTAATAACTCTGACCAGGATCTCATGCAGGCTTCTTTTTACTTGGAGCATACGTCCATTGAAGCCCAAAATGACGATAAGTTTGAGCTGGAGCAGCTCCCTGGCGAGAGCTCCGAAATGTTTACCAACCATAACTTGCTGATGAGCGACACCGTGCAGCAAACCGTACTAAGTCGGAATTCAAATTTCTTTGGGTCTTCTGAACTGGTAAGCTAAAAATAATAGGAAATGCCAGAAGTAAGTATGTACCTGCTACCCCCCTAATGACCATAAAAATGGGTTGCGCTCGATTTATCGCTTTTGTTGCACTCAAAACTTTTATCCTTTTCTCGCTTGTTTTTGTATTTTGTCTTCGCTTTTCACCTGGACACCGGCGTAAAAAATAATCATTAAATTTGTTGGTATACACCTTTGTCTCTGCTCCTGATGTGCATATGCTCCCGCCACTCCTTAGATTCGCAAATCCTCCCCTCATTGACTGTTCTCTTTTCCGTAGCTATGGGTTAACTTCTATAAATATAAAAGTCTTTGTGTCAAAAAATAGAAAACGTATGCTACTTTGGTTTACTTGTAATTCTAGGGAAAATTTAATTAAGTGTTCTTAGTTATTGTATTTTTCTGTATCGTTTCAGTTATAAAAGTCCTAATTAAAAAAATTTTTGTTTTTGTTGTTTATTAAAGCAAACATAAAACAGAATTTGGCTAATAATGAATTCCCATAAATAATGAAAAATTAATGCTATTTTAAAATAAAGTTTTCAATATTAAATTTTCATATGTTTACTACTGTGCACTCAAAGAACTGCTGCTATCTTTCAAACAAGTTAAAATTTGATGAATCAATCGTGACGTTAAATTTGTGTGTGCTAGTCAGTTGTCTAACATCTATACTGTGTTAATGAAACTAAATTTAAAAAACGACATATCGTACTGCTCTTGAGCTAAAGTCCGTCTTTTGTAACTTATTCATTTATTTTGTTTGCTAAATACATTTAACCTTGGACCTACAGAGGCAACAAACGTTAAGAAGAATTCTATTAAAAATCATTTTAAAAAACAGCAATAATAATCTCTGATTTTAGCTAATGTTACCATAAACTAGTAACGGAAAAACGAAAAATTCAAGTTTTATTTATGGTAACATAAAAAAAATGTAAGCCAGTTTTTATTTTTACCAGCATGAGTTTTCTTTGGGACCTTAGTGTAATGTATTGAGTATTTTTTCATGCTACGCTCTCTCTTTCTTCGTTGCATTAGGGTGGGGTCGTTTTTGTTGCCTGCTTGACTGTCACTCATTTCATACACAAAAAGGGCAGGAGTATTGGGTACACTGTTGTTTTGAAGGTTATGTGTTGGTAGTTGTCCTTTTACTTTTGAAAAGGTAAACTATAAAGTTACTGTATACTTGTTTTGGCGAAAAAATATAATAGTGCTCAAATTAAAAAAAGGTAACTTTTTTAATTTTTGTTACTTGTTTGTTGCTTTTTATTTAGCATTTTTTAAAATGACGCAAACTCGCCTTAGAGTAATTCTAATCAAAATGAATAGAAATTTTAC
Source organism: Drosophila elegans (assembly GCF_018152505.1). NCBI lineage: Eukaryota > Metazoa > Arthropoda > Insecta > Diptera > Drosophilidae > Drosophila > Drosophila elegans. The sequence goes on along the minus strand of NW_024545855.1, from coordinate 4,948,594 downwards.
AAAATATAATAAATACCCAGTATTTCCGACTTTTCGTTCGTGACATCCGTTCTTATTGGGTTTGAGTTGCATTGAGTTGCGGTCAATGATTCTTGTATGTACTCCAATGAAACTTGGCCCTCTCTGTAGTTCCTTCTCTTCTCGTTCTCTTTTGCTTTCCGTCTGCAATCTGCATGAGCAGAACCAACAAAAATAACAGTAAATGGCATGGCCAACTGCGGCAAGAGTTGGCAATCTTTTCGCTTCGTTGCAAATTCCAGCTCCAACGCACACACACAGACACGCTTTCATAATTACAACAGCAACAACAACTGCACAGATAAACAGAGATAGACGGTTTAAAACAGATAGGTGCAAAGAAGTAGGAGAGAGTGGACGGTTTTAACTTTGGGCTTACTTAATTGGGTCACACATGTACACCGTTATTACTATGCACGTGTACTTTTATACACTTGCAGAAGTTTGCAACGCAGTGAAGGAGACATTCCCCGACCCTATAAAGTGTATATATTCTTGATCAGCATCACTAGGAGACTCGATGTCCGTCCGTTTCTACGTAAACTAGTCTCTCAGTTTTAAAACTAACTAACTTCAATGTTATTTAAAGGGTACTCATATAATTCAATATTTAGATGTTTTAAAGAGTTTTCTTTTATTTTTGCAAAATCTGCAAGGGTATATAAACTTTGGCTTGCCGAAGCTTGCTTCCTTTCTTGATAGAAATGTTGTTGTTGTGATTTGTCCCTAACTTTTTTATGCTACCACTTTTGATGGAAGTTTGACTTCTGACTTCTGTAAAATTTAAGTAAATCTTACAACAAAGTGCACATAAATATGAGTTTTTTGAAATAAATTAAATTTGCTCATTAACCTTTGTTGTGTAAAATTAATGTACATCCTACAAAAAAGTGCTCCAAAAATATGAGTTTCTTCAAATAAATTAATATTAATTAAAATTGCCCATTAAGCTTTATTTTGAATTACAAAATAAATTATTTAAATTCGAACATTTAAAAAAAAATTAAAAAATAAATGTAGTTCGTAGTGTAATTATGTTTTAATATATATTGAAAAATAAACAATGTTAAAATTTGTCTAATTTTTTTCCTTTTTTTCTACGTCCCGGTCCGACTACTTACCGCAATAGAAATAGGTCCTTTTTTGAAATTTTCAATTATTTATCTTTAAATCTTATTAAAAACTAGTAAGAAAATTTTTTTTTCCATAACAGATATTTTAGCGACTTCTAAAATTATGAGTCGTTTTAGTTAAATACCAATTATGTATTGCTGTATATTCATAAACAATAAAATACTACGGGAAAATTAGCGTTTCATAAACATTGTCACCGACTTTACTAACAAACAAGAAAACAACAAGAAATTTTCAGTCAGAGTCATTACCAAAGAAAAACACAAGACCATTAAGAATATTCAAGTGTTTTGGGTAGTGTCAAGTGGTCATTTCATTGTAATTGCTTGATTTAATTAATTAATTTATTTGATTGTTTGTCTTAAAAATCAATTTAGTAGAATTGGGTGAGTAATTTTTAATAAAAAAAATCTTATAAACAAAAACACTAACTTTCACTAAGTTAAATGAAAAATTTTTTACAAAAACATTTTGCTAGAAGCATGTATTGCAATCTTTTGCTAGCACCTATTGCACTTCGACTTGTGTCCCATCGGTCACTTAAAGCTATTAATAACAGCAACCCTTATCAAATGCGCCTGACTCTAAACGGGCGAACGTATTAGACAAAGACATGACAAATACTCAAATTGGCTCACGCGTCTTAATTATAAATCAGTTTATATCGTCGCGCCTACAATGCTGTCGAAAAAAACGTGAAAGAAACTAAAAACTAAAACCAAAAAAAAATTGTATTATTAAAACAATTAAAAATATTGTGGAAGCAACTTTCGCCTTTGCAACAATTCACACATTTTGAATGTTAATTGCAAAAACCTTTTTGTCTTAATTAAACTCGGTCAGCAATTTTAAATAAAAAAAATATTATAAACAAAAACACTAACTTTCACTAAGTTAAATGAAAAATATTTTACAAAAATATTTTGCTAGAAACATCTATTGCAATCTATTGCTGGCATCTAATGCACTTCGACTTGTGTCCCATCGGTCACTAAAAGCTATTAATGACAGCAACCCTTATCAATCGCGCCTGACTCTAAACGGGCGAACATATTAGACAAAGACATGACAAATACTAAAATTGGCTCACGCGTCTAAATTATAAATCAGTTTATATCGTCGCGCCTACAATGCTTACAAAAAAAAACGTGAAAGAAACTAAAAACTTAAACCTAAAAAATTGTATTATTAAAACAATTAAAAATATTGTGGAAGCAACTTTCGCCTGCGCAACAGCTCACAAATTTTGCATGTCAATTGCTAAAACCTTTTCGTCTTAATTAAAATTTATACAATTTACATACATGCGCAATCATTGTTTTAGATGGAATGGAATGAAAACGGTCAGCCTAAAATAAGAGTAAATTAGTTCTGTATGCCTGTAATTGAGCGAATTTGTTATTTAAAACGGCGCAAAGCGTAAATTGTGTATGTGACCCAAAAGATATTTTATGTGCAAACTGTAAATACTGAATCCACAGAATTGTGGTTCTTGATATTTACAAATTTTTGTTTGCCAAATCTAAAAAAGCATATTTTTGTGATTTTTTTGCGGCGAACCCTATAATATTATTTTCTTAAGTTTAATTACACATTATTATACAACTTTTAAAAAATATTATATTTTTTGTTTAGTTCTTCGACATATAGTTATTTTTAAATATTTCAGAATTACGGTTTAAATTTTACCAAAATCGGAGGACTATATAATATAGCTGCCATAAAAAAAAAATTTATGTTAATTTAACTTTTCTATTTTTTATTTATTTTTTTAATTTTTTTTTTAATTATTAATAATTTGACAGTTTAAATAAAATTTAATTTAAATAACGTTTTTAATTCTATTAAAATCAGAAAACGATATTGTATAGCTTGTCATAGGAACTATCAAATAACTGATCAGCAAATCATCATAGCTTAAATGCTTTTAAGCATATACGCAATAAATCATAATTTTAATGTTTTCAAGAATATTTAATTTTTGAAATAGCTGCAAGGGCATGTGAACTTCGGCTTGCCGAAGTTTGCTTCCTTTCTTGTTGAATTTGAATTTGTAAAAAATTTGATTAATTTTACGGCTTTTCAGGAGAACCGATGAGGATCCTAAAGCCAAAAGCCGAACAACTGAAGGCCTATACAGAATATTTTGTGATAATTATATACCGTGGTGGTGCTGCTAATTTTGCTCTGTGAGGGCTGAGTTGGAATAGAGTTTATTGGCAAAAAACCCCAGCAGCAGAGCACTTCAAACTCGATTGCCAATGCAACCTAGCGAGACAGTCTCAAACTGAGAAAACTCTTGACGATTAATTTTACCATTTTAAATTTCAAGTTAAAAAATAGTTTCGGCATCATTATGAGCAGGATAATATATTGCTTACTACTGTCAGTGCCTCCTCTGAATTTACATTTTCACTGAAAAGTAATGTTAGTCACAATTGAATCCATAAATCTATCATTTCGTTAGTTTGCAATAATCGCTCGCAGGAGAATTGGGTTTGAGTGGTAGCATTTATTAACGTAGCTGTGATGGCAAACGAAACTTATGAACGCTTTGCCGTTTCTGAGATACATTGCTCATCTTCGTTTCGTCTGGTTAATGTGTATTTATAAAATGCAAAAATACTCTGCCAAGTTCAATAGCTTTTTTTACACCACACTCAGAATTTCGCGTACACAAAATAATTATTCAAAGAAAGCGGGAGACAAGATGTTTTACGGCAGCATTTTGGCCCCTGCAGCTCGTCAATAGACGGGTTCTGAAATGGATGCTGGAAGTTAGGAGGGTTGGACTGCGGGGAATGGCAACTGATGGCATATGTGGGCTCTTCTCCTGGCATAAAAATAGAGTTAATTCGTTGTGGAGGAAGGCGAAGTGTTGGGCTGTTGACAAGGACCGCGGAAAAATTTTAAGAAACAAAAAATAGAAGTGCTCTTAATTAAAGTACAGGGAATAAGGATAGCCGTTATTCCAGAGGTATTAAAACTATTTGTCATTTTAGTGTTACGGTTATTAAATGATTATCTAATAAGACGATAGAGGTGGTAAAGGGTGAAGTAACAAAGACCTGAAGCTTGACATGAAACTTGCTAAAGCTATAATTTTTTTTTTGTCACATTTGCTACTACACTAAACTACTTTATTACTATTATAATTTATGATTATAAAACCTATTTGTACATTTAACATCTATGCGCCTTAATTTTTAAGGCCACTCGATGGCTTAAAAGCATTTAATTGAAAGCGTTAATAAACTATAATTAATTGGTAACAACAATTGATTGAGAACTAAGAATTGATAATTAAATTTGGACCTTTTCACTTCAAAAGCGTTCTCAAATTGTAATCTATTTAATATATGAGTCTTCGTGTTTTCGGTCTGACAAATTTACTTTTACAATTGCTGAGAGATTATTTCAACCTCGGAATCTATGCAAGGCAAGAGGCAGTGGCCATTAGCCACAATGCCTTTTGTTTCGCATTAAATGTTGAATAGAACTCGGGGCCAATGCTAAAGGACTCATAAAATCAGAAGTGGTGAGGGAGCGTTGCTCTTGTCTTTTTTGCTGCGGGCTGTTCTTCACTTCATTTTCCAATTGTCAAAACAATGTTCGTGTGCTGGCCAACAAACTTGGCCAGGTGTTTTATTACTATTAACAATTTTTTTTTGCCTGTGCAAAACAAAGCTGCTGGACCGAATTTTTTTTTTCGTAATTAATTTTTTGCACTATTATGAATTTGCTCGTTTGAGTACAATTTTCTCTTCCCCTTTTTGTAACTCATCATGCAGCTTACCGTTTTTATTGTTAATAGGGGGCTCTTTGCTTTGAAGTGTTTCGGTTTATGATCGGACATCAGGTCCGAGTTGGCTAAGAAAGCTAGTCAGTTTTATGGCTGCGCCTTCGTTCTAATGTGTTTATTTAACTGCAATGTGGATGCCTGCATATGTATCTTTCTTTGTCCCTTCTTTTTTAATGGTATGTTATCGGTTCATTCTTGCGTTCGCTGTGTACTTTCACAAAAGCATAGAAAATGTTGTGCCAGAGCGCTGTTGAATCTGTTTCATGCTGGCTGGCTTATTATGTTACTATTCTGTTAATTTCTTTCGTTTATATTCCGTTCATCTCAGCACTCCTATGGTGAAGACCTTTACCAAATTACCAACCGAATGAATTTATGAGCCAAATGCACTGAATTCTCTGGGGGTCTATAATCAATAGAAAGAAAGGAAACCTATGTACTATTCTATAAAATTCAGCTACATTAAAAAAATGCCATCAGCTAAAACCACATGGCAGAACAAGAACCCACTTCTTAGATTTTAGTTCTGGGTATGGTCGAGTTTTTCGACTTCGACCAGTAAACAAAAGATTTTTTACATTTTTAAAAAAAAATTTTGTTGCACAAATTTATTTTCCAAAAATGTCCTGCACTTTGGAGAAATTGACAATAAAGTAGAAAATTCTGATTCGACTTTTTACATAATTTTTATTTTGTTTTAATTTTAAAATAAGAAATTTTTGTTTGCTTGTAACGCTTAAATATTAAACAAATCCGATTTCAGAGTAATGTTGTTTCGCGAGTTATTGTTTTTGTTTCAGTGTGTTTTATTCAGCTCGGCACCAACACCATTGCTTTACTTCTTACTTGAATTGTTTTTTGTCTGCCCTGCGAAAATGTTGCCACGGCCGTTTGCCGGTTTTCCTACACAATTTGCGCTGTGTCTAGTATATTTTTTCTTTCTTAATTCTCTTTTTCTTTGTTCGGCTTATTAATTTTTTTTATTTATGCCACCTGTATTATAATTTATAAAGTGTCAGTATGTGGCCTGAGTTGGAGTGCTATTAAATTCTCGAATTAATAATTTATGAGTCCGATGGACCGACCGAAGACATAACCACTTTACAAACAACCAACGCATATCGGCATTTCCCTGATAATGGATAATAACTAACAACTGTTTGAAAAGTGTGTAAAATCTCAGTTGCTTTGCTGCGGAGTTTGAATCTTGAAATATTATCATGCAGCAACGGTGAACGATAAAAAAAATAACAATTTCTATAAATCGACAAGGAATATTAACAATGTGCAGCAGCACCGAGCAAAACCTGCAGGCTTGGAAATGGTAGATTCGATGCCACATTCTTCTGTGCTCGTGCGCTGGCAACTTATTGTGCTTCGTTGCTTTTGCATGTATCTTGTCTTGTCTTGGACTATTTGGTATTTCTTTACAAGCATTTAAATGTTGGATTTTATATTTGTAGTTTAACCTAGAATATAGGTAATTTATATAATTTAGAAATTCGGGATCGATTACAATTCGAGTCAGTAATTAAAATATTAACTTTGCTTAAACAAAAACCATTTCTTTTTTGAAGAGCAATACAAACTATATTATTTAATCCTGAAAGGCCCAAGTGAATATTATTAATTGTGTTCTGAGCCCCTTCATTTTTATTCCGATGTGTCAAAATTTTCGCTAGTTTAAAAATAGATACTACAAAGTCGGCAGCCCAAAAGAGCAAAGGGCATTCGTTACTATATTCGCTCGCATATCTAAAATAATTTACAAATTTGTTGTCCCTACACTGCACTTCCATTCCTTCTGTTCATAGATTTATTTTCGTACAATTTTTGTTTGTCACTGCATTCACAGTTATAAATTTAATTCTCAAATATAAAAAACTAAATAAGAACATTTTACAGATTCTATTTTTTTGTCCCACTAAATTTTTATTTTGTGCATAGTTTTTTTTTTACCTTAAACCAAAAACATGCGGTTCTCATTTGCATTCCATTTTGGGCACCGGCCAATGGCTACCGTTCCTAACTGACTTCCGTTATTCCATCTCAATCCTCTTTTGGATTTCTAACGAGGCATGTCGAACATCGAATTTCAAAAAAGTAAGGTGACAGAGTCTTAATACTAATTGGTTTGTTATACAGTTAAACCTTGCTCCTAGAAACTTCTACCAATTCCATTCTTTGTTTTGTTTAACGGTAAAATTGTAAATTTATGTAATAGACTAGATTAATAATAATTATTAATTGTATAGATAAATGTGTTCTTTGGATGCGAACGTAATGTTTTACAGTGGCCTGCTTCTTAAGTTGGGACTCCATATATTTTTTCTTGTTGTGAGTAAGTTTGTTTTTATACCCTTGCAGAGGGTGTTATAATTTCAGTCAGAAGTTTGAAACGCAGTAAAAGAGTCATTTCCGACCGAATAAAGTTCTTGATCAGCAGTTATTAACAATTTGAAAGCAGAGAGCCGATTAAAAAACGAGTTTAATAAAAAAAGTCATTTTTTTTGGTAAAATAAGAAAAAGCCATCCCAAAATTTGATATCAGAAGTTTTTGGAGTCGAAGGTGCGATCGTCACGTTACCTCGTCAAGAGGTATTTTTGTTTGATTTAATACAAATTGGACGACTATATCATATAGCTCCCATAGCAACAATCAATATATTAAAAAAATAAATAAATAAAAACAAGAAAGGAAGTAAACTTCGGAAGTTATATACCCTTGCAGCTATTGAAAAGCTATGACGAAATAGTTTTCCGATTTTAATACAATCGAAATTGTAATTCTGAAATATGAAACCATTACTATGTTCAAAAAATTTAAAAAAAGTTATATTTTTTGGAGTCGAAGGTGCGATCGTCACGTTACCTCGTCAAGAGGTATTTTTGTTTGATTTAATACAAATTGGACGACTATATCATATAGCTCCCATAGCAACAATCAATATATTAAAAAAATAAATAAATAAAAACAAGAAAGGAAGTAAACTTCGGAAGTTATATACCCTTGCAGCTATTGAAAAGCTATGACGAAATAGTTTTCCGATTTTAATACAATCGAAATTGTAATTCTGAAATATGAAACCATTACTATGTTCAAAAAATTTAAAAAAAAGTTATATTTTATTTTACATTTATTTATTTGTATATTCCGATTGTTCCCTATATGTTATAGTCGGCCGATTCAAATGAAATTTAATCCGTAATTCTAAAATATAAAACTAATACTATATCTCAAAGAACAAACAAATAAAAAAACAGCAAAGTTATAATTTTGTTCATATATTTTTCCGGTTGTTCCTATGGGAGCTGTATGCTATATATTTATTATTTCGTTCCGTCTTATATACTACATGCAATAGGAAGGCTACTTCCTATAGCATAAAAACTGAGAGACTAGTTGCGTAGAAACGGACGGACGAATAGACGGACGGACGGACACGGCTAGTTCGACTCTCCTTGTGATGCTGATCAAGAATAAATATACTTTATAGGGTCGGAAATGTCTCCCTCTAATGGTTTAATAATTCAAAATTAAACTTTTGATTTTATTCAAATCGAACAACCTTGTCCACTAGCTGCTAAAGGAACGATAGAATAATTGATATTTAATTATGTATATCATGTTTAATTTTTGATTTCAACAATAAATCTGCTCTCATTCCATCCTGCCTACCTAACTGCCCACTACTGTTGTTGCTATTAAAAAGTTGACGGAACCTTTCGTACAATTTCTTTATTTGCTGCTCACTTTTTGCAATTAACAAACCTAAAAATTGGCATGGGCTGTGACCGTCAAATGGAATTGTTGATGTCATCGTTGCGTTATGTTTGTTGCTTTTTAGGAGGAACACACTCTCATACACCACACACAACTTCAAGCTGGTGAGCAAAACAATAATTGCGTGACTCATTGTTAAACTTTTATTTGCCGGTTTCTTCGAGTGCCAAAATGTTTTGTAAATACAGCGGTAGAAGCGGACATTGAAATATCAAGCTGCTAAATAGATTTCTATTCATATTCATTCGGACACGCACATATGAGCGCTTGTGTGTGCTGACATTATTTTTTCGGAGATAAACAAAACAATCACAAGTGTTAAGCAATAATATACACCAGCCGGCTTTTTTACTCTGAGTACCAACATAAGTTTATCACTGATAAAATTCCAAACAATAATCGCTGTTATTAAGGTTTATACAACATTTATACAAATTTCTTGTTACCTATGGGATATTTTTAACTTCAAATTACCTCATTTTCGGACATAATTGATTCGCATACTTGCTTTCGCCAGGCAATGAGTCACGGTCAGTAACTGAAATATACTTCAACCTAGCAAAGAGCTCCCAACCGACCAAGCTTAGTTTTTGTGCATTATGTTTTTTTGGTCTTATTCGTTTCAGCTCACTTTTAACCCCATTACGCTTGAGCAACAGTCCAAGTCGAGAGTCCGTAGGCCAAACAAAAAATGCTACACTAGGGGAAATTACAGCTGAGTTAATCCCAGACAAAATATAGTTGTATAGTATTAGTATATCTTATCCGTAATATCAATAGGTCACAAATTTGATTTTTTAAAAAAACACTATTAAGCCTATCTTGATTAAGAAGATATTTTCTTATGATATGGCTGATAACTACGAAAAATTTTGTGCATATTTATCGCGACTTGGTGGTACGACTTGATTTGTAAAAATAATTCATCAACCGAGAATAGAGGGCTTTGCTTGCAAGAAAAATCTTAATCGCAAAATCTTTTGATCAAAATTTGTTCTGTATTGCAAATTATTTCGCTTTATTTATTAACAAGAAAGAAAGCAAACTTCGGCAAGCCGAAGTTCATATACCCTTGCAGCTATCGCAAGAATTAAATATTTTTGAAAACATTAAAATTATGATTTACTTGCGTATATGTTTAAAAACATTGAAGCTATGACGATTTGCAGCTTAATTATTTGATTGTTCTTTTATATATTTTTATTATTTGTATGGGAGCTATATGATATAGTCGTCCGATTTTGATGAAACTTAAACCATAATTCTGAAATATTTAACCATTGCTTTATGTCGAAGAACAAAACAAAAAATTAAAAAACAGCAAAGTTATAATTTTTTTCAATTATTTTTCCGATTGTTCCTATGGGAGCTATATGCTATAGTCGTCCGATTTTGATTAAATTTAAACCATAATTCTGAATTATTTAACCATTGCTTTATGTCGAAGAACTAAACAAAAAATTAAAAAACAGCAAAGTTATAATTTTTTTTCAATTATTTTTCCGATTGTACCTATGGGAGCTATATGCTATAGTCGTCCGATCCGGCTCGTTCCGACTTATATACTACCTGCAATAGAAAGACAACTTTTGGGAAAGTTTCATGCAGATAGCTTTAAAACTGAGAGACTAGTTTGCATATAAACGGACGGACAGACGGACAGACGGACGGACAGACGGACGGACAGACGGACATGGCTAGATCGACTCTACTAGTGATGCTGATCAAGAATATATATACTTTATAGGGTCGGAAACGTCTCCTTCACTGCGTTGCAAACTTCTGACTGAAATTATAATACCCTCTGCAAGGGTATGAAAATCATTGTATTATAAAACAGCAAAACAAAAAACTTAAAAAAACCGAAATTTTATTTTTGGAGCTGTTTGGTATGTTAGAGCTCTTAATCCTAGTGGGTATTAAGTTAGGAATTTTGTACAGATGCAAACAATTACTTAGTTTGGGGACGTTGACTTTTTTCGACAGCAAATGAAGTTTTGTTGGCTTAAAAATGACGCAAAAACATATAATATGCATATATATATTAAGATGGTAATTACAAAAAATCCGGATCGACATTTTTTTGTTTATTTACTTTTAATTAAATGAATTAAAAACAAACAACCATAGGTAAAGCGAAAACAAACAAAAACAAGAAAGAGCGCTAAAGTCGAGTCGAGTCGACTATTAGATACCCGTTACTCAGTCAACAATCAAACTAAGTATTCCCCCTACAAAACAATTGAAGTTAAGGTGGTGCCATCCAAAGTGCGTGCAACACCCTTACCTCCCGCTAACAGGTCACTCTACATATTTTCACATACAGTACAAACTTTTACGATTTCTGGGCGCTAGAGTGGGCGTGGCTCCGATTTTAAATAAACTTGCGCTGCGTAGGAACTACTAGAATACTACAGACGGACATGGCTAGATTGACATGGCTGTTGATTCTGATCGAGAAAATATATACTTTATATGGTCGGAAACGCTTCTTTCTACCTGTTACATACAATATAAAAAAAGGGTATAAGGTTTTTACGAGAAACGGGTATAAAAATAGTAAGCTTTAAAAAAAAAAAAGATTTTTTCCCAAAGTGTAGTAAAGAAAGTCAGCTGGTCAGCCAAGTGGGCTACAAGTGGGAAACGAGCAACAAAAAATTGAGAAATTATAGGCGAAACTGGGAGAGTGGAACTGAGAACGGGCACCAACAGACGGCTAATGGCCCCGGCTAGTGGCATTTACTGGTCAATGACATTTTAGAGTTTCAGAGCACATTGTTTTTTGTGCTGCGAGTTGGTCTTTGCGTGATAGAGGAAAAGTTCCGTAAAAAAATGTAACGCTACACTCACTTTCCGACCCTGCCCGCCTTTCCTTCCTCACATTTCACCGACACCAAACGCCAAGTCACTATACTAAGTCACTAAAAACTTTTCTGCCAATACGCTTGTTGTTCCATTCCTTATTTCCACTTTTGTTGTGACTGTTATTTCCGTTACGTGTAGAGGAAATCTAGTCGTGTCGGTATGATTTCCTAACAATTCAGTTTAAAAATTCATATCTTAAAAAAATTAATGAAGACATTTTTGACTTAAACAAATCCATGAAAATGCAATCTTGGTCTAAGTTTGCTTAAAATTCTCGTTACGCCTTTATTGTGTGCTGTCATTAATGTTATTTGTTTGCATTTGTAATGTGTGTGTGCGTGTTAACCCAGGAATTTGCTTTCTAATAGTATTAAGATTTTAATTATTCCTAAGCATTGCATCATTATGTTATCCTATTAGCAGTCTTTCATCCCACACAAATATTATATTTCGCAGACAGCCGAGCCACACGAACCCATTCTGAAGCCTAACGATGACGAAACATTTGCACCGCTCCTAGATATTACTTTGGCGAAAACGTCGTTAGAGGACGAACTAATCTGTCCAGAACCACCGATTCCGGCATATATTAGCTTCGATTTGGATGCTAAGGATGGTAGTAAGAGTGCGGAGCAAAAGGAGCTACCGATTTATGGAAATTTCGTGTCCGAGGAGAAACAGATTTTGCCTCCAGAGGAGCAACTGCTGCCGGCCGTGGGAGACTCCGTTCCTCAGAAAGAAGAGCTACCCGCTATAAAACCGATATTTGTTGAAAAACATATTCCAACAGAAGAGCAGATTGCTGCTTCCGAGGAACAAGAGCTACCTGTTGGGTCAGAGGTGCCGAAGCTGCCTGATGCTGTAGAGAAACCGAATAATTCCCAGATTGAAAATGCTCTGCTTTCTATGAGAGAGTCATTGGTGGAAGCCGTTTTAGAAACAAAGAAGGAAGAGAATATAGCGGCATCTTCTGCTAAAATAGCGAATGTTGATGCGGCAGCTACTGCAGTTGCTGCTGCAATCAAACCCGCTGCTAAAGCTAAACCAGCAGCTGCTCCCAATGCAATCAAGAAGACCACAACAAGCTCTGTTAAGACTTCTGTTGCCGAAGCAACCAAGCCGGTCGCTGCTCGTCCACGCACCGCCCCCGTTGCATCCAAAACTACAAGTATATCTTTCAAATCCACCAAAACTTCGAATACAGCTCCACTAACAGCAACCACCCGAAAACCATTAAGCAGCAATGCAGCATCTAATTTAATTAGCACACGACCAGCCACAGCACCTGTAAGCAAGGCGGCATTGGGAACTAAGACTACAGCCAGCAAATCAACTGCAAATAAAAGTGCACCAGCAACTGGACCGGAGAGCGGAGCTCGGACAACAGCTCGCCCTTTGTCCAGCACTTTAGCTCGCAAGCCAGCCACAATCGGATCAGGACCGGCGACTGGAGTCAACGCAGCAGCTCGCAGACCAGTTACAAGTTCGTCAGGGGCAGGATCTGCTTCAGCCAAACCTCGTTTGGCAGTCACTACTACAGCCCCAGTCAAGACCAATGCTTTGTCGCCACGCAGCATCCCTAACACCAGCACCTCTGTACGCAAGGTTCCAAGCACAAACGCCACTTCTCCATCAGCTCGCAGTCCTGCCAAGCCGACAACCAATAATTTGGGCAGGAGCACCAGCTCCACTACCACTACTACAACAACAACGACCACAAAAACTTTTACAGCTCGCCCAGCTCCAAAGTTCACCCACTCGGCCAACTCAACCACTGGCAATGGGAGCACAATTCGACGGCTGCTGATTCCTAGTAGCTCCACCGCGACATCGGCTTCTACTTTAAGGAAGTCTTCGCCTCTAAAGGCGTCGCCAGCCAAAACTACTGTCAAGACGCTGACACCAAAACCCAAAGAAGGCCCAACCACTAAGGCATCGCCAGCTGAATTAAAAACTCGTAGGACTACACCCCTTAAGGGAGCCACTCCAATCCGGGCAGCAAAAGGAGCATCAGCTGAAATTACTTCAAACACCAATGGCGGGATCAATGCAGAGGAAGCCATCAAGCATAATGGAAATGGCTTACACGTTGTTGAGGAAACCCAGCAGCCTATTCAAGATCAACCGGATCAGGGACATGTTGTCTACCCCGAAAACGCAGAAGTGTCTTCCCTAAACTTTTAGAGCACATCCCAGGCTCCAAACCATAAAGCTGAAACTACTTTACTAAATATTAAACAACATATAAGGCAAAAGTAATTAGCGAGAACAGAAAAATCCTTAAAAAAGTTACGATCAAATGAAAGAAGAAACATTGAATGCAGCACCATGATAAAATTTAAAACGTACTACTAATTAAATTATGAACTACTTCCCATTGAATTAATTTATAGTCGGTTACATTTCCTATTACTTTCAAAAATCAATGTTTGTATTTTTTATTAAGTGGACCCAGAGCTTAAACAATTTTTGTGCTATTTTGTCAAGGAAACAAATCATAAACTTTATTGTGTGCTCCGTTTTGTTTAAGAACTAAGATGTTTTATTTATTACCGTTCTGTTATTTGCGCCAGCCCTTCGGCAAAACCAGCGCAGCTGCGTCAAAATTTAACAATTATCATTTCAAAGAACAAATGGAATAATTAAAGACTAAGGTAAAAAGAAAAAAATTGAAAATAATTAATAAAATATATTTAAACATTTTTGTGTCGCAAAAATCAGAAAACAAACGATAATACAAGATTAACTGTAGCTTTTAGTCTGTATCCGGTCACGTATGTAACAAAAAACAAAACAAAAAAGAATCAAAAATAATTCAACAAAAAATAACTTATTTTGCGCAGCTGAAACCGTAGATAACCAGGAATAAAACTAACAAGAATCTTAATTTTCAACATTCTTACAGACGCAAGACTCAAGAATACTGTTTGTGTTGTAAACGTTCCTCCATAACTGAAAATGAAAAATCGTGGAAATTGAGAAGAACCAAACGAGGAAGAATACTTACCCAGTGTTATATTTTAATTAAATTTAAAAACGGAAAGTTTCATTTTTAACCACATCTTAAAATCTATTTTGCTCCTACTTTTTGTGAACAAGGTCAACATGTATTATTATTTTATAATTTTGTTTGTTGTTGCACACGGAATTCAGAACAACAAAAACAATTAGCATAACATTGAACGTAACAACACCCCTATATACACTTTCTTTATATTTATGTATTACATATAATGTATGTTAACGATATTACCAAGTAAAACAAAACGAGCAAAAAAATACTTTTAGATTGTTTTATTTTTGGTTAATTTTATTTTTTTTAGATTTTATATTGAATTATAAACGATATATTTATGAAAAATGAATGATACTGAAGCGTCAACGACTCGAATTTATTGTACGAGAAACCAATTTTGCCTGCTTTTGTCAAAGTAAACGTTGAATGGATAATTTTAGAGACTAAGTTGCGAGGGTTGCAATAATGCCTATAAATTAAATTTACATCACATAAACCCAACCGTTAAAAGGGTACATATTGATCTAGTTGTCCGTTTTAGACAGTTAAATGATTTGCATTTTGACTTTGCCCAAATCCCGTCTAGTGCCCTTCACTTTAATTTGCCTTATTTTTAGTGATTTTATAACTAAGCTATATTATGATAAATATATTATATCTATTGAAAAATTAGAGACACAGAGACTTAGATATAGCCAACAAAAAAAGCAGTCGAATGCCTCTGAAATCCACCCGAGGAAAAAAAAAAACTTCAATGCATTGTATGTTTGGCTTGAATGAGTATCATACCCAACTCCATTCCAATCATTATAATTAACTTCATAAACAGACTGATTAGGTGGTTCATAACCAACATTGCCTTGGGACTGTGGATAAATCAGGGGCTCTGCTTCCTCTCGGTTGGCTTATACTTAATTTCCGTTGCATTTAGTCAAAGGAACCTTTCTGTTTTACGCATATATATACATTTCATAAGTTCATGAAAAAGTCTTAAAAAATAACACATACTGTGAGTAAAAACGGACAGTACTAACATAAATGACGACTACAAGAAAAATAACTACTTATATAAACCGATAAACATTTATCTATAACATACATATATACATCAGACAACAAGATCATATTTGTGAGCATGTAGTGAACATCAAGAACAACAAAAAAATACAACAAATTAATGTATTACCAATAAATGTTAAATATACAAATCAATTACATTGCAAAATTTTATAGCTTGACTGCCTTGCATTGGGGAGATTTATTTCTTATGTATTTAAATACAAAAATAGTAAAAGTCCCTGCATTTCTGATTCTTTGTATAGTTTACTAAAAGTTTTTCTCCTTGATAAATCAAACGTGTACCTTAGTTGAGTTTAATTTGCTTTGAAGACGGTTATAACCAGTCGAGCAGTAGTATAAGTTCAGCCCTAAACACCTCTAGGCAGAGTCATTAAAGCTACTGACAGTAAGAACCGTCGTCTGAGGGCTTTATGAATTGGGTTCATTATGACCGGTGACTCAGCCAAGTCCTTATTTTAGTAATGCAGTCCCCAATTCGCCTTTATTCATTTGCATTATGGCCAAGATTGCGTGAAAAAAGACCCAACTGGCGAGTGGCTAGCCAGCTGAAGGAGCTAAGAGGCCTTGGGAGGTTGAGGTGGAATGGGAGTGCCGTACTGGAGAAATAAAATGTTTGCGTGTAGAGTCGCCGTAGTAGCTGAATGAATCACTCGACAGGCACATCGCTTGCTACGATATATGTAATAAATCATCTGCGAGGGGGAGGGGTCTGACGGTACAAGCACCCCTAAGAACTTGAATTCCCTCACATACAAGTGAGGAGGTGCTGGTAACTTACACCAAGTTAAGCAATTTACAATTGTGCCATATCTTTTTTTGTAATAAATTATATATTTTTACTCCCACCGCTAATAACAATCAGACCCAGAACGGTAAATATAACTATTAAAGCACCATTTATTTTAAGAAAATGTTTGCCGACTAGACTAATTTTTACCGGGTTAGTAGGACTAATTTACTCAATAAAAAAGGTTCAATAAAATGTTGCTAAAAAATTTAAACGCTGTTAAATTTTTTGTGCTCTTTTATTTAGTTTTAGGATCGTTTCTTATACAAGCCAACATTGGTTTGAAATACGGCTAATATAGACCAGTACAACTTGTACGGGTATTTCTTATCGACTATATCCATTTAATCAGGCAGCAATGAAATGGATTGTGGTCGTATTTATGGTACTGCACAACTTAAGACTAAACCATTTTAGGTTTCCAAGCTTTAGAACTTTGCCCTCTTTACAAAGGGGTTGCCAACATTTTCCTGTGCCGGACGTTTGTTAAAGGGCTTCTTGCCGAAGTTTTTGTTCTTCGGGAATTTGCTTGCGGATCGGTTACCGGCACGACTTTGTATTAATTTGTGTTTCAGCTTCGAGTTAGGTTCTATGAAAATGGGTTGGTTGTTTACGATGGTTTCGTTGGCCAAAAAAGACTTGCAGAAACCGTCATCGTCTGTGAACTTCACAAAAGCCTTGTGAGGCAACAAAGTGATTCTCTCGATTTCGCCGCTCTCGTTAAACACACCCCTCAAGTCTTCTTCGGTAGTATCTACAAGTAAAATAAATCATATTCGGTAAATTTGCATGCTTTCTTTTGAATAAAAGCCAAAAGTAAGTAACCCACCTGAAGTCAAGTTCGTCACCAAAATTGACCTCGCCGTGTTACTGAGTTGGAAGTGCTTAAGCTTCAGCTCCACATTGTTAACAATCTTTCCCTGGAGTTCGGTCAGAGCCTTTGTGGCTGCATCCGACTGCTTGAACGTGACAAAGGCTAAAACCGACGTGCCGCACACCACGTCCACATAATCTAGTTCGCCGAATTTTTTGAATAGCTTCTCTAGGACATTGGCGCTGAAAGACTCATATTTGCCCACATTTTCGACGACCAAAGTATTTTCAGGGCTCCTCGTCGTTTTAACCTTCGGCGAATACTCTCGCACCGTAATAAAGCGATTGAAAAGCTCGGTGCTGTGCAGTTTAAGGGCCTTGGGAACGTCATCAACTGACGCCAAAAGAACAAAGGCGTTGGGGTTACGGTTTCCGGAGAAGGAGACCGACTCCACGGGAGCAACCTTCTCAAAATATTCCTTTACGTCCTCCTTGGTGATTTTGGGTCCAATCAGGCCAACAATCAACGTGCGCTCATTTAAAGATTCCTTGGTTCTTGCCTGGCTTACAACTAAAACATTGTCCCCAAGGGTAAGCGCCTTCGGGTTGGCCTGCAGAGCGGCTTCGGCGCCAGCTGGCGAGTCAAAGGCAATGATGGCTGAGTGGCCGCCGAACTTAGTCTTCATATGATGCAGTCCGGAGATAGTTCCGAACTTGGCAAAAAGGGCGACAACATCTTTGTGTTTGTATTCTGCGCAGCATTAAAAAAAAATTGAAATACATTGGCTAGAATTGAGTACTAAAATGTTACTTTACCTTTTGGTAACTTCGAGGCGTAGATGGTCTGATTAACAGGCGTTCCTTGGGGAATTTTGCCAGCTGGTACTTTCGGAATACCGCCCTTTTCTTCTGTTTTTTCAGAAGTAGATTTTCCTGCTGTTTTAGTTTCCTTGACCTTCTTGGCCACTGGTTCCTCAACAGTTGCCTCGTCATCATCGTCAGATTCTTCATCCTCCTCCGCGGCTTCGCTTTTGGAAACCTCCCCGGGCTCCACATCATCGTCATCAACCTCCTCCTCGTCGCTATCGTCCTCCTCATCTTCCAAAGCCTCGTCGTTGATCAAATCATCTGCCTGAAATAAAAAGTCCTTAGCCTTTAACTAAATCTTAAGTTAAACGAAAATGCTTATTTAAACTTATAGCTGTAGTAACCTATTGTCTGCCGATATGTGAAATGTGTTGTTATTTATGAACGTTTTTTTTGTACCTCAAAAAAGTGGTAAAGAACAGCCGAAAGTAGGTACATAACTATGTGGTTCAAAATTCGGAAAGTGTTATTAAGATGTAATGGGGATAGGTCTAAATATGTGTATCTGCCAGAGAGCAGAACACGTTTTTTTTTCTACCCACCTCGGATTCGCTGTCGTCCTCAGCTTGGTCGCCACTCAGCTCCTCGGCGTCGGACTCCTCCTCGCTGGACTGCGACTCTTCCTTCACCGGCTGCTTCCTGGACTTCTTAGCAGGTGACTGAGTGACCACAATCTTCTCCTCCTCCTGGATCTTCGTCGTCTTCGCCCCTCGCTTGACCACCTGCTTCTCCACTCCGTTGGTGGCCTTCTTGCCTTTCGCGCCTATGGCTTTCTTTTGGGCCATTTTTAGCAGTCTGTCGAATGTTGGTGACACAAATTGAACAAAATCAAGTACAGATGGAGCAACGCGTGTTTGGTTGGATTAAAACGCACGTGGAAAGAGAGGGACAGAACAGTGTGACCAGTATAGCTGCACAAAGTAATGAAGTAAGCCGATTAATCGATTTGTCTGGAGACAGAGGTTCCGATTTTTTTAGCAATCAATAAGGGTATTCCCTAAACTGTCGAATAGCCTTGTTATTAAAAATGTAACGAGTAATTCCAGCTTTAGAGGGAATGAGAAAAAATCGTATTCTTTTTTTGAACAGCTGTTCCGCCTACCTGCTTTAATTAACAATGTTTTGGAACCTAAACTCTTGTTTAATTTGAGTTAGTTAGTTACGGTTTTATAACTATTAGAAAAAAAACTCCCTAGTTTGAATTAACGGCAAACGGTGAGTGCAACAAGTATTGGCAAAACAATTTTTTAGGGATGTATGTTAGTGTATATTGCAATAAAAAACTGTTTTATTTTTAAATCTTCTTTGAAATTAAATAACCCTTAAAAATAATTACAGTAGGAAAATGAGAGCATTCGCTCGTCAAAAAATACTAGATAACTAAAAATACCAGAAATGGTAACATGGCTGTGTGTGGCTGATAGACAGTGTTGGTTATTGGCGGAATAAGTATACACATAAAAAATTAAATTGCAGCACAGCACCCACAACGCACACATATATTTACTAAACGGAGTGCGACGTGTGCGAAAAATAAGGAGAGGTGTGTGTGCGGAAAACCAACAAGCAGGAACACCACCGAATCAGCAGAAGCAGCACACAACCGCCAATGAACACACTGGGCGCGAGCACGAACGGAGGAGGTGGAGCACCCGGTAGCAATGGATCCAGCACAAATGTGACAGCTGCCGGGAGCACTGGAGGCGGGGCGGTTGGCGATGAGGCTGGTGGGGATGCCAGCTCCCGGCGCCAAGCGACGCGGGTGTTCAAGAAGAGCTCGTCCAACGGCAAGATCACCGTTTACCTCGGTAAGCGGGACTTCGTGGACCATGTCACACATGTGGATCCCATTGACGGCGTCGTATTTATCGATCCCGAGTACGTAAAGGAACGCAAGGTGTTTGGCCAGGTCCTAGCCGCCTTTCGTTACGGACGTGAGGACCTGGATGTCCTGGGACTAACGTTCCGCAAGGACCTGTATCTGGCGCATGAGCAAATCTACCCGCCCATGCAGTTGGAGCGTCCGATGACCCGGCTGCAGGAGCGGCTGATCAAAAAGCTGGGACCCAACGCCCACCCATTTTACTTCGAGGTGCCGCCCTACTGCCCCGCCTCCGTTTCCCTGCAGCCTGCCCCCGGGGATGTGGGCAAATCTTGCGGCGTGGACTACGAGCTTAAGGCCTTTGTGGGTGAGTCCGGGTCAGGTTTTGTGTGTCAGGGTGTGTCCTTGTCCGGCGGACAGGTAAAGTCAAAACCATTGAAGAGCGACTGCAGCAGTCGATACAGGCATGCAATAACGTAATTCTACATTCCGCTCCGCACAACGCAAGTCAAATAATTTTCTTATTTGTTTTCTAATTTCTTGTTTAATTATTCAAATGAATAGAAGAACGTTTGTATTATTGGTATTATCTAAAATTGTTCCCTAATTTATTTTGTAAGCAATGAAAGCCTATGGTTAAGCGAATAGAATGTCGGTCGGTAGCGAACTAAAATATTTGATTGTTCTATCGACATTTTACTTATACATAAATGCTCTACTGTGAATTGGTTATATGTGTGGTTTTGTGTAATTTAGAGCATGTGTCACGCGGTCGGGTATGCGGGGTTAATTAATTTAATCCAGCTACGACGGGCTGCGCAAAAATATCATTGGGCTCGATGACGCAGCGTCCCACCTAATTGAAATCCGAAGCTTCTTATTTGAATCAGACTCGGACGTATGTAGTTGTATCACAGCTATTGTTGTTGCTTACTTTTTAATTAGTCGTCTCAGTTGTATATGCTGACGTTTTGTGCGTAATAGCCGAATGTTGAAAACGATTGTTGAAAGCTTTTCGAGGTATCCATTTTCAGCTGACTTGGCCTTAAATAGTCTCATTTACTCATTGGATTTTTATATTGCAATAATTATTGGAGGAAATAAACAAGAAAACCGGCTTGTGCAGTTCGTTGCTTTTTGTGGAAGTTGCACGCGCACTGGTATTTCTTCTCTTGAGTAAATAAATCTATTTTCTATTTCGTTCGCCTTGCGTTGTTCATATATTTTTTGTAGTTTTATAGTTCCTGTTGGAATTATTTTCTTATCTGGCGGCCAATTTGGGTAAGGTTATAATAAGATTAATGAAGTAACAGCGATGCCCATTTGCCGTCTGGGTGGTATTTTCTTTATCTAAATTCAGCTGTTGCTGCACTATTTTATGATGGTACAGTGAATGTCGGATAATAGACATAATATTTAAAAATTTGAGCCTTATACAAAATATTTAAAAAAACACTGTTAAGTGATATTTGACTAACTGACTATTGAAATATTGTCGCAATATATCCGAAAACAAATTTGTAAATAAAAACTTTTTAACATTCTTTCTGTCATGACTATTAAAAAAAGGAAATTGCATGCGCATAATCGTAAGTTGACAATGACAGCTAATTGACATAAAATTAAATCATGTTAAAGTTGCCTGCAGATTTTTGAGTTTTAAGTCATAATTTTATTTCCTTAAATTGTTCAAAGAATTACGTACACATAAAAAACTGCGAGCATACAAATTTCCATAGAAGGTGGAGTGCGTCGCATGTTTTATTTAACAGTATCTACTGTACTTCAAAATACATTCGTATGTGAGATTCGTAGAACTCGAAAGCAATTTGGGAATTTCAATAGTTCCGAGAAACGATTTAAGAGAATTTTTCTTTCTTTCTCCCCTTGTAACAATTTGGGCAGACCTTTATTTACTTTTGCGTCTGCTGATTTGTTTATTGAATGTGCTTTACTGCCATGTTTTTGACATAAACAATAAGCTTATGGGCCGTGTCTTGACGAAGCGCGATTTATGATCTTATGAATGGATAGCATTTCGTTTAATTGGCATCAGCCGAAGCTCTAGGCATCAAGTATTTATTATTTTGACGTCAGACATTGTGGTTGCTGGGGCCGTTTTTGGGGGTTCCTGGAACTTAAACTGGTCCGTGACTTACTCTTGGACCAATCCGTGTCCGCCTAAAGTCTATGACGCACTTTTCTAACAAACGAACAAGTGACACATCCCCGGTCGAAATATGCATACTTTCTGGGATAACTGAAAAACCCGTATAGCAAAGTTATAACACATATTGTTTATCTCTGATAGGTGAGAACGTGGAGGACAAGCCCCACAAGCGGAACTCCGTCCGTCTGACTATTCGCAAGGTCATGTACGCCCCCTCTAAAGCCGGAGAGCAGCCATCGATCGAAGTTAGCAAGGAGTTTATGATGAAGCCGAACAAGATCCACTTGGAAGCGAGTTTGGACAAGGAGCTGTACCATCACGGAGAAAAAATATCAGTCAATGTCCATGTGGCCAACAACTCAAATCGGACGGTTAAGAAGATCAAGGTATGTGTCCGGCAGTTTGCGGATATTTGCCTGTTTTCGACGGCCCAATACAAGTCTGTGGTGGCCGAGATCGAGTCGGAGGATGGGTGCCAAGTGGCGCCGGGATTCACCCTGTCGAAAGTTTTTGAGTTATGTCCCCTTTTGGCGAATAATAAGGATAAATGGGGTCTGGCCTTGGATGGGCAGCTTAAGCATGAGGATACCAATTTAGCGTCCAGTACGCTCATTACTAATCCTGCCCAGCGAGAAAGTCTCGGTATCATGGTGCATTACAAGGTAAAGGTAAAATTGCTGATTAGTTCGCCGCTGCTAAATGGTGATCTCGTGGCTGAGCTGCCGTTCACGCTAATGCACCCTAAGCCTGAGGAAGAGGAGCCTCCACTATTGGGGGAGCGATCGCCGCGGGCAAGTTTGGCCGGCGGTGGTCAACCGCTGGTGAGCTTGGGTGACTGTGGAGAGGCAGAATCGGCGGCAGGGAGTCAGGATGTGCCCACCACTACCAATCTCATCCAGCTCGACGACGACGAGGCACAGGATGATGACATTATATTCGAGGACTTTGCTCGCCTGCGTTTAAAAGGCGCCGAAACAGAGGCCTAAATGAAAGAGGACCCATAATGTTTTCGGATTCCACTTTTGATTGTCCATCTGCAAAAATATTCACATTACATTTGTATAATATGAAAAGGTAAAACAAAAATTTGCGCAGCCGCTAAATGTAAAGTTTTGTACCAATAGCCATGGTAAATAGTTTGTTGTAAGCCATTTGATATGTGTAGGCCATACGTTCTAGTATCTATAGGGTTTAAGCTGAAAGTGTACGAATTTTAAAATGTGAAATTGTTTAACAAATCAACAAAGCGAATCTACACAAAACACACATGCACTTGCAAACACTAATGCCATGTTTTCGGCCCTACCTGCAACAGTTGAAAGAATGCACACAAATTATATTCATTTTTATCCAAAATGTACCCTTTTTTATTTCATCTTATATTATTAAATGCTCAATTTAATGTCATATAACGAGACTCTGACTTTGGCCTTTCCGTCATTATGAAATTATGAAAGTTGTTTCCGTTTAATATTTATGAGCTTTGATATGCAACCAACGAAAGTATTGTGGTTTTTTATTTTTTAATAAAGTTTTAGTTGATTGCATCGGAATAACAAACATACACACACAACTATTAACAACATTTACGCCAAAGGGTATAGGATATTTTATGTAATAAAAAAGAGTAAGAAAAAAGCAAACCAATTTATTATAAACTGCAAGCAGTCTTGTGTTATTTAAGACAAAAAATTGCATCTATTTTTGTAAGTAAAACTCGGAATTATAATTGAAAGTGAAATATTGGTGTCACAGACACCTTTTTTTATTCTTTTTGTTTTGAAAAATTAAAATATTCAAAAACTACTAGTTTAAATGGCCAATATTATAATTAAAACGCAACTAATCAATAATAAAAATATGTTAATTTATGAAAGGATGAGTTTATGGCCTCAGTAATGGCTGATTTGCAATCGAAATGTTGATTCAGATAGAAGGAAGGATGTTCAAACCAGCCTCATTTCCAAACTACTTAAGATATGAAAAGATATAATCGAAAATTCGATTTTGTATTGCGCTGAACTGAAATTGCTTATTAAGTTGAAGGATTTTTCGATAGTGAACGTCGAATTTTGAAGAAATATTTTTGACACATCAGTGTAACGTCACAAAATCTGATCATTGATCTTACTATAATTGGCAACGTCCGAATCGAAATTCGTCAACGAAAAATTAAACACGGTTACGAAAGTGCGTATAATTATTTTAGAGATACAAATTTGGAATTTGGTCAATAAAAATATATATATGTTCACAACATTTCGGATGATAAACAAAACCAACAGCTAAAGCTGCTGAAGTTTAGTTCCTTTTATAATTAAAAAGAAAAAAATTGTTTTCTAAGGCTTTAAAACCCAAAATTTAGCTTAAATTGCATTTTAGTGTTCCAAACCGCTCCCTGCAACAGCAACATAAGCACGAAAACATTAAAAAATGTTGTCAGAAATTTACATATTTTAAATGAATTTTTATAAAGCGTATATATATATATACCCTAACACCGATCGTATAGGTTTGTTAAAATGTTTTTATCAAGTGAGAGAAGCCAGAACATGAAATAAATGTGTTAAATTATATAAACGTGAATTACTAACTGGTTAAATGGATACAATATGATAAAAAGAATGAAGATATGTTAGAGCAATTAATATTTATAAATGTATATTTAAATGTGAACATTATTTCAGTACTTAGATAATATTGTATGTATATGAAAATTATTTAACAAGATTTATACTGAAGACGAGTGTAAAGCATTAAAAGATCAGCAATATTTTATTTTAACAATTTCCGTAGAAAGCCACGATTTGTTTTGCAGTTGATCCAACTGAACACATAATTGCACCATCAACTATTTAATAATATACAATAATTTTATTCGGAGTTAGCTGACCTTCTTGTTTTTCTGCAGAACCTAACCTAAAATCTTGACTAGATAAGTTGGACTTATTTTTTGCATATCCTACATGCTTGAACTTTAAGTAATAATTTAAATTAAACATAAATTGAAAAGATTCTGAACTAAAATATGCCGTTGTCATCAAGTTTTCAAAAACAAAATAAAGTTTGATTTTGTTTATACATGCCTAAAAGTGTGCTGTACACTATACCGTTTTTTGTGTACAATCTTGTTTTTCCTATATTTATACCCTTGCGGAGGTATTATAATTTCAGTCAGAAGTTTGCAACGCAGTGAAGGAGACGTTTCCGACCCTATAAAGTATATATGTTCTTGATCAGCTCACTAGCACAGTCAATCTAGTCATGTCCGTCTGTCCGTGTGTTCTTCTGTTCGTCCGTCCGTTTCTACGCAAACTAGTCTCTCGATTTTAAAGATATCTGCATGAAACTTTCCCAAAAGTTGTCCTATTGCAGATACATAGTACATAAGTAGTATAGGACCAATCGGAAAAATAAATGAATAAAAATTATAAGTCTGCTGTTTCTAATTTTTTTTAGTTCTTCGACATATAGTAATGGTAAAATATTTTAGATCTACGGTTTAAATTTAATCAAAATCGGAACACTATAACTTTAAGCTGCCATGGGAACAATACATACAATGCTTTGCTATTTTGTAATTTTTATACCCTTGCAGAGGGTATTATAATTTCAGTCAGAAGTTTGCAACGCAGTGAAGGAGACATCTCCGACCCCATAAAGTATATATATTCTTGATCAGCATCACTAGGCGAGTCGATCTAGCCATGTCCGTCTGTCCGTCTGTCCGTCCGTCTGTCCGTCCGTCTGTCCGTCCGTCTGTCCGTCCGTCTGTCCGTCCGTTTATATGCAAACTAGTCTCTCAGTTTTAAAGCTATCTGCATGAAACTTTCCCAAAAGTTGTCTTTCTATTGCAGGTAGTATATAAGTCGGAACGAGCCGGATCGGACGACTATAGCATATAGCTCCCATAGGAACAATCGGAAAAATAAATGAAAAAAATTATAACTTTGCTGTTTTTTAATTTTTTGTTTAGTTCTTCGACATTTAGTAATGGTTAAATATTTCCGATTTACGGTTTAAATTTCATCAAAATCGGACGACTATAGCATATAGCTCCCATAGGAACAATCGGAAAAATAAATGAAAAAAATTATAACTTTGCTGTTTTTCAATTTTTTGTTTAGTTCTTCGACATTTAGTAATGGTTAAATATTTCCGATTTACGGTTTAAATTTTATCAAAATCGGACGACTATAGCATATAGCTCCCATAGGAACAATCGGAAAAATAAATGAAAAAAAATTATAACTTTTCTGTTTTTTATTTTTTTGTTTTGTTCTTCGAAATTTAGTAATGGTTAAATATTTACGATTTACGGTTTAAATTTCATCAAAGTCGGACGACTATATCATTTAGCTCTCATAGGAACAATCGGAAAAATAAATGAAAAAAATTATAACTTTTCTGTTTTTTAATTTTTTGTTTAGTTCTTCGACATATAGCAATGGTTAAATATTTCAGAATTATGGTTTAAATTTTATCAAAATCGGACGTCTATATCATATAGCTCCCTTAGAAATAATAAAAATATATAAAATAACTATCAAATAATTGAGCTGCAAATCATCATAGCTTCAATGTTTTTAAACATATACGAAAGTAAATCATAATTTTAATGTTTTCAAAAATGTTTAATTCTTGCAATAGCTGCAAGGGTATATGAACTTCGGCTTGCCGAAGTTTGCTTGTTTTCTTGTTTTAAATTCTTTTTGACTTATTAATAAATTGACAGTTAATTACTCTTTTAATTTATCGAATAATTGAGCTGCAAATCATCATAGTTACAATGTTTTTAAACATATACACAAGTAAATCATAATTTCAATGTTTTCAAGAATATTTAGTTTTTGCAATAGCTGCAAGGGTATATGAACTTCGGCTTGCCGAAGTTTGCTTCCTTTCTTGGTGAACTGGTTTTTCTTGTTTTAATGTGGGGACCCATTTTTTAACCACTTAAAAAACAATTCTAAGCTATAATTAAAAATAATTTGTAATGTTTTGATAGTACCTTTTTAATATAGCAAATATATATATTAAAGCAAATTATATAGTGAGTTGATTGAAAAGACCCTGCAGATCCTTTTGTCAGCTTGCACAGAAAAGATTAAGAGAAATTACTTTTATTTTTTACACTTGTCAGGTAACGAGGTGCATTAAATTTGATACATTTTTGTTTTATAATGTATGTATGTAAAGAACTAGGTGATACAAAATTAGCCACCCTAGCCCCTATGCCCATCGGGCGAACAAAACGGAATATGAAATCTATTACTACCGACCTATTGCTAATCAAACAGAAAAAAACTCAAAAAATAAAGGAAACGCGAAAGATTAAATGTTGTTTGTTACAAAGCACCGGTAAAAGCATGAAAATTGGAAGGAATATTGAAATTGTTGGCTGACACGTTGGAGTTGTGTGTATGAGAGAGGGAAAGGGAGTGTGGATGTCTGCGAAAGACTATGTTGGAAAAGCTTTAATCTAATACATGCATTGTAATATTTGTTTTAGTTTGTTATATCGATACAAAGACCAATGCCATGATAATCCTCACTTTGTCTCCAACGTGTCCATTAAATAATTTATATTCTACATATATGAGAATTATGCAAGCAAAACCAAAAGTTTATAATTAATACTTTTTTTTATTTGATTGTCAATATTGTTGCACCATTTATAAAATAATTCATTGATGAATTAAATATTTTTGTTGTTTAGGCATGGGAACGAAAATTAATGGCAGCGTTTAAGAAAGAAATGCGACAAATTAAAAATGTCTCTGTATTTGCATGAACAGTTTAATGTTAATGGGAACTACTAAATAATTATGCAATAATAAAAAAAAAAAATAAAAAAACTCAATGTAAAAAATTATCATGAAATTATCATCACCGGTAGAGCGTGGCACAATTTTTTTTTTTGATGATAGCAGAGAAAAATCGTTTCGGTTTACAATCTAAGGATGCTGCTTAATTTTAATAACAAATCTCACTTGACCCCTAAAAAAAGTACGAAGGACTTGTTGCGGATCATATTTCATGCATATCTAAATATTTGATTAATGCGCAGCGGACTTTGGATCACGGCTACGAAGGCCTGGAGCGGAAGTCCGGACAAATGGTTATTATGATGAGTTAAGGGCTAAACGGAAAACCGCAACCTGGAAAATCCATTTGTTGTTTGGATTTACGTTTTCACGTTCTCACCCTCTCAGAAATCTCTGCCAACCAAATTCGGCTGGAACTTTTATGAATGTACGGTACCGCAGGAGTACGGATTCTTAAAAGGGACCAAAAGTGTATCTTTTGAGAGAATTCGCTGCGATTGTGTCTTGTCTATGTCAATCAGTCAGTCAATCTGTACAGCAGTCGAGCAGGAGCTGTTCATTTCCGGTGTAGCTTAAGAACCGTGATTCCTTTACAACTCCTTTCTTTTATAGTATAGGCAAGTGGCTGCACTCGGAAAAAGTTTGCTCATTTTGATCTGCTTTTTAATATAGTTTAACAATAAATTGACTATTTTATAATGTCATCGACCTTGGTGGATAAATGATTTTTTTTTAATGTATTTTAAATAATTTTTTATATATCTTTCACCATTATTTAAACTTTTTATAATCGATACTTGTCCCAAAAATGTATCCAATTTTGCTGGCATCATCAACTATATTTCAAATAAAGATCGATTTGCAATTCTTTTTTCAGTGGAAAATCAGCGGCAAGTGGACAAGCATCGGAAGCTGCTCACCTGAACCAAACCAACCCAAAACAACTCAGTCCATCTCTGTTCCCGAGTCCCCCCTGTCTTTTGCGGCGTCCTTACCTTTCTCCTGCTCTTGCTTTGTATACTATATGGTTTTCATTTCCGGCTTCCGTTCCTGTTGAGTTACTTAAGCGGATTATAAGAGCAGCAGAAACTACAGGGGCAAGCTCAGTCAAAGGAAGCTGGAAAAGAGAAGGAGTTGCAGCCGAAGGAGCGGCCCTAGCCCCTCCCTGACACACAAAAACTGTTGAATTTTAATTGAGATTTATGGACAATGCGTCTAAAACCCCGCAGCCCCACATGAGCCATGCAGGGCCTCGTTAGCTTAATTAATGCATTGAATATCGTTTTCCATCAGACCACCCTCCTTATGCGTAAACTGGTAAATATCTTTGTTTCAAACATTTCGATCAAAAGAAGTGAGCTGGTTGCCGAGCTAATAGTGAATATTTAGCAATCGGGAGAATGTGCCCTTTTATAGGCTAGCTCTTATCTTTATATGAACTTTCGCACATTTTCACCCAAGTGAGTCACATAACTGGGGAGAGTCATAATGATTTTTTAGTTTAATCATTATGGCTCTCCCCAGTTATGTGACATGATTACGAAATCATTAACATATTTAATTGGTTTAGCCAAAGGAAAATTTTAGATTTCAATTCGTTTTAATTAAAACCAAATTTTTTCTTACGGCTGTTTATATAGCCTTATAGGATATTTCCATAGAGATCCATCCACCATCCACCATCCGTTGAAGGGATGGTCCATAAGGTTTTGCCGTTCCAAAAACCTCCCAGTTAGTCCGCCGGACTTTGACGGACTTATTTATGCGATAGCTAGTCGATGTTTCTGCGGTGCAGCTCTCTTTCCACGCAGTCCATCCCTAAAAAACCGTTGGGATTTTTGAAAAAAGTGAAACTTCGGTTTCCACATAGCACATCCGCCTTCCGATTTCAGCTGATCTTAACAGCTGCAGTTCATCAAAACATAAACAAAGATGGTTGACCGTTGACTTTGCTTACGTTTTGATGAGCCACAGCTGTTCAGATCAGCTGAAATCGGAAGGACGATGTGCTCTGTGGAAATCGGAGTTTCACATTTTTTGAAAATTCCAACCGTTTCCAACGGATGGACTGTGTGGAAAGAGGGCATTAGCAGCAGATCTTTTCCCAAGCATAAAATATCTATGAACTTTAATTATAAACCCTTATTTCATATTAATAATTGCTTGTGATGTTGTAATGGTTTGCTTTTGTTTCATTTATCCAAACTGTGCAAAACTGTAACTCTGTTAAACCGGAAGATTTTAGCTTCTACCTCAATCCCAAATTCAAACTGGCAAAGTCTTTGTGTTAAATTTCATAAAATCTTGGCAAAACATTTTTAATTTAGGTTTGTGTTATTATTCTCTTTAAATCTGCGAATAGGAAATTCACTTCACTAATTTAAGGCCGGTTTTAAAGTGTGACACCACACGTGGACGGCAGTTAATTTTTATACTATTCTTTTTAGAAGATTTATTTATTATTATTTATTTTATTTTATTATTATTTATTAATTACCTGAAATACTTTGCTCCCTCGTGAGTTGTTAACGTAAAAGATCTGCGTATACAGAAAATTGAGAATGCTTCAAGTTCAAATTACTCTTTCAAACCAAACAACCAGCCCTGGAACAAATCTATCGATCTTTCGATTCTGTATTCGATATTTAAAAGAGCATTGTTGTTGACCGGTCTGTAATTTTAAGTCGAATGTTTATAAGTGCGCAATTTAAGGATAATCGGCAAAGCTTCTGTGTTGAATTGTTTAAAAGCGTTTTCATTGCTTCGTAAAGCTTATTTTTATTTAAAACCAGCTTCTATAATGCTTTGTTAAACTGCAACAAGTTGTCTTTCAATCAGTCACTCGTCGACGCGTCAAGGATTGTTTTACAATAAGAACAATTGGAATTGCTTGACAAAATGTTTAATGAGAATGTTTTTAGATGAAAAATGCTTAAACACATACACATTTACATCTTTAAACATTTTTAATTTCACACTTAAAGCAAGTATTCCTTTACATCTTTAAACATTTTTAATTTCACACTTAAAGCAAGTATTCCTTTGGCCAGAGCCGAAAATTGAGCACTGGCAGAAAGGCAAGAAGAGGAGACTGAGTTTGTACATCGACATACAAACGTATGTACATATGTATATATGTACATATGTGTTTTAGTTATTAATCAAGCCACGTTTTGCGTTTTAATTTTTTCAAGGTGTTAGTTCGTCAAAAATACTGTTAAATGGTTATGAAACAGCTCCATTAAGTACGCGGGAGTATTAACTTAACATTATCTAAAGTTAAATTCCTTCGGTAAGTTTCTGTATTGTTTTTATACCCTTCCAGAGAGTAATATTACTTCAGTCAACAGTTTGCAACGCAGAGACCATATAAAGTACATATATCTGTTATTGATCAGCATCACTAGGAGAGTCGTTCTAGCCATGTCCGTCCATCCGTTCGTTTTTACACAAACTAGTCTCTCAGTTTAAAAGCTATATGGATGAAACCAAAAAATATTATTTATATTGCTGGTCGAACGGACCGGATCAGACTTCTATATCATATAGCTCTCATAGGAACAATCGGAGTGGTAAATGAACAAAGAAGAATAGCTTTTTTATAATTTTATAAAAATATTCTCAGAGATGGATTACTATTTTAGAATAACGGTTTTAGTTTTATAAAAATCGGACAACGATATCATATACCTGCAATATAAACGATAAAAAAATTCAGAGGATAATCGACATAGCTTCATTGATTTTAAACATATACGCATAAATTCGAAATATAGTCGCTTAATACAATATTTAATAATTCGGCTTACCGAAGCTAATGTGATTTCCCAAAATAAAAAATTATTTTGCTTTCTGTAAGTTTCCATACTTTTATTTATACTTTAGTATAAATATAAAGTCGATAAAAGGTAGTTGAGCATGTGCATTTGTAATATTATTTTTTATAGGCAATTTTACAGGCAATTTATTTTATGCAGCTAAATTTTTTTAAGTTATAACTTTTGTTGTACGTTTTAAAAGCCTGTGTTTCTACGAGTTGATTTGGTTTTGGTGCAGAAATGGAGAGCCAGCAGCATTGAAGCTTTGTTCGGACATTTCACTCGAAATGCAAAAGTGTACCGCAGGCACCAGTTTGCTTTCTTTTCTCGTATTGCATGGCTTGGCGGACCGGAAACAAGCTGCGCTCGTTCAACTGCCGCCCACTTTCATGCTCTTCCACCAGCTTCCGCTTCCACGCAGGTAACAAACATGTGTACCTAGCATAAAACAAAGCAAGTGGGAACCGAGAAGCTTCTGCATTGGACAGTTGTTACCGCTGGGCGTCTCCACCCAGTCCCAGATCCAGGTCCTGCGTTGGTTTAGATTCTGTTTCTAGCTCTGGTTCCAGGCTTTCAACTTCCTTTGACTCGGGTAAATGTGTGTGTGATTAAAAAGAATGTGCGCTTACAGTGAAAAAAATTTTCATTTAAATAGGGGTTACGACGTTGAGGTGATCATAAAGAATTTCCCTTTCCACTCGTACTTTTTGTAGGAGGACAATTTTAATTAAACAAAAATCAAATCCCAAGTTTGTCATTGCTTTTGTGATTGAATGGACTTTGAGTGTAGTACAACACTCCGAGCTTACGATGACCACCTCACCATGTTGCCGTTTTACCATGCAGATGCCGGGGAAAACATTTTTCGGACACATCTCCAAAGGCGTGGGTGGGGACGAAATGGGCACTCGAACAGCTGCCGTCTGCCATCCGCCAGTTTAGCCGGCGGCCATCAATGATGAGCGCAATGTTCATAACCTGACCCCCACTCATAGACGGTGTGTTTTCGGGTGGGGTTCGGTTTTGCATGCTAATTCCCTGCAGGTGAACACGGGTTGGAGACCGTGCCATGTGCCTGGCGGCTTAACAAGATCCGTTCTGCATTTCTCTCATATACACACAGAAACCAAACCTTATGGATTTTGTTTAAATCGAGTTATTTGCAGTCATTTTTAAATTCAAATGTTTAGACAGTTGAAAGAAATGGATGTTATTAATAAGGATAATAATTTAACAAAAACAAATATTACATCAAATAACTTGACAAGCCAAATTTTTTTGCTTATTAACTAAATTCAATTTTTGTTTTTTTTTGAAGATAAGTTAAAGAGACAACTGGCCGCATTTCTTACTGTATTCAGAATATTTGCAATCACTGAATACGAAGATCCATTTCATTTCGTCACAATAATACTAGGCCCATGGACAACTTGGTTGGACACGCAGCTAATTTTCCCAAAGTGCGTGTGCTTCGCTGAGTGGTTGTCCCCGGGAGTGTAAGGCTCTGAGTGGGGCAGCAAGTGGGTGGTAGAAAGCGACTGTTCTTTATTATACTTCCGCTTGCCTAATAGAAAGTGCGCCACAAACACCATATTATGACGGCACCTCGTCGCCCTGAAGTCGAGGATGAACATCCCATATAGCTCACCATATCTGGAACGCCCTACCACCGGTTTCCGCCTCTTTTTGGTTTGGTTTCGAGCTGTGCAACCACAAAACTTTTACCGTTTGTTTTTCTTTCCCTCAGCTCCTTTGCCCACGTGTATTGGCTAAATTAATATACTCAATTGAAAACTTTTCAACAATAGTTGCTGGCAGAAAAGTTGTTCAAAACAATTACACTGCTAGAAAAGGTCATTAAATGAATGTGGAAAATTTTAAAACTTTTTTCGCTTTTGATAGTCTAAGAACTTGTTCTTTTATTTGTATATGTCGTCACGACAATAATAAATAAATAACAATATAGTATTTTATCCTACTACCCTTGTTTGCACAGTGCATACTAGCGGAGGCGCCGCAAAACTTTTGAGTTTGGATTTGTGTATTCCGATCTAATAAGTCGCCATCTATCTAACAATTCAAATCTAAGAAAATTTCAAAACTCAATTCGCACTGAAGGAAAGGGGGCGAAGCGGACGACAAAAGCTCACCTCAACTTCATTTGAATCCCTTGCCTCCGCGCCAAGCCACCACAAATCACCCCATTTAAACCACTTAGTGCGACAGCAAAGTGAACAAGCATTTTTGAAAACTTGCTTGAATAGATTATAAGGAATTATCAAAACTTAATTTAGCTTAAAAGTTCTCAGCATAAAGCGGGTCAACAGACAAATGCGGGTGGCTAATGAATCACCAAGAAGGGTGGAGCATTGAGCCACAGGCAGGTGACAAATAGGCAGTGCTACACCACTTAAAAGGCGGTTTGAAGTGGTTGCCGTCGCAAAACTTTTGACGTGGAAGCCCTGACAATCCCATTGATCTTAATCAAGCTTTGTTGTGGACTCTACTAAATCCGATTCTATTAAATTTTGGCACATGTGTTACTAACTTATTAAGTGGCTTGGTTCGGTTTTTAAAATTAATTTGTATTTCCTTCTTAGGTGCTTTCTTTGTCTGTTGGTTTGAACAGACGTCTTTAGCGTCGCCATTCCAAACCAACTTTGATAAGCGGACGTGAACACGGACATGGATCGATCTAATGAGGCCGTCCAGCTGGCGGTCTGGT
Source organism: Drosophila elegans (assembly GCF_018152505.1). Classification (NCBI taxonomy): domain Eukaryota; kingdom Metazoa; phylum Arthropoda; class Insecta; order Diptera; family Drosophilidae; genus Drosophila; species Drosophila elegans. The sequence goes on along the minus strand of NW_024545855.1, from coordinate 4,914,065 downwards.
CTGAAGTCACCAGCTGGGTAATCTGCTTCAATTAAATAAACGACTCTGGCAATTCGAGCGTTCCAGGTTCTTTTGTGCCCCAACTTACATGGAGGGAGTTAGCAGCGAAATAGAGCGACCCACCGTCAACTGGCAGTCATGGCGACCTTTTAGCCCACCTTCTCCTTTTACGGACTTCGCCATTTAACTCAATCTGGTGTTAATAACGTGGCGCAAAACTTACTGCAGAGCAGTGACAGAAAACGTAGCAGCAGGAAAGAATACTTGAGTTACCTTTACCTTGCCCTTGTCCTGGTTCAAAGTCGATAATCGGCGGGGACAACGGATGTCCAATTAGTTGTGTGCCAGCTTCCGGCTCTGGCTCTCATCCTGTTTCTCGTTTTATCCACCACCCGCTGGCTATCTTCGTCAGATTTCCCTCCTGTCAATAGCAGCAGCTTCGACTGGGATTGCGACGGCTCTGTTCATCCTTCATTGTTGTTCGTGGAGCGCCAATGGCATAATTTTCGGATTTGCTTGCCAGTCAATTGCCAGCATTTGCATATGGCCAGGTTTATATGCTGTACGGCTGCCGATTTGTGCCTTAAAATCCTTTTTCGGATTTTGAATCTGTGACGCGCTTATCGCGACAAAAATTTAATAAAGGATTTACGGCCGTAAATTGTGGCAGAATTCTGTCTGCTGAATTTAGCACACTGAAAAAAAAGAAAAAGTTACTTTATTGGCTATAATTCAAATTGATTGATTCTTCTAGTTTAAGCAATTGAACTTTATATTTAACATGAGTCCCTATTTTTGAGCAAAAGAGTAAATGAAAATTATTATAAGGTTTATGACCTAGATAAGATTTATATATTTTTACGAACATAGGTCTGTGTTTGGGACTCCTTCTGTTCATGAGTGTGTACGACAGGAAGCCAAGCAACAGCAACATGTGTAACTTGTACGGCCTGCCCAGCGTCAAAAGGCTGAAAAATCTATTAGAACGTGTCTCGCCTGCCAAACCGCCTCCCACTTTCCCCCCGCTCTACATTTCGTTTATATTTTACCCGGGGGCATAATAAGGTTCACTTTTTCTCTCCTTTTTATACCCTTGCAAAGGGTATTATAATTTCAGTCAGAAGTTTGCAACGCAGTGAAGGAGACATCTCCGACCCTATAAAGTATATATATTCTTGATCAGCATCACTAGTAGAGTCGATCTAGCCATGTCCGTCCGTCCGTCCGTCTGTCCGTCTGTCAGTCTGTCCGTCTGTCTGTCCGTCCGTTTCTACGCAAACTAGTCTCTCAGTTTTAAAGCTATCTGCATCAAACTTTCCCAAAAGTTGTCTTTCTATTGCAGGTAGTATATAAGTCGGAACGAGCCGGATCGGACGACTATAGCATATAGCTCCCATAGGAACAATCGGAAAAATAAATGAAAAAAATTATAACTTTGCTGTTTTTTTATTTTTTGTTTAGTCCTTCGACACTTAGTAATGGTTAAATATTTTCGATTTACGGTTTAAATTATATCAAAATCGGACGACTATAGCATATAGCTCCCATAGGAACAATCGGAAAAATAAATGAAAAAAATTATAACTTTTCTGTTTTTTAATTTTTTGTTCAGTTCTTCGACATATAGCAATGGTTAAATATTTCAGAATTATGGTTTAGATTTTATCAAAATCGGACGTCTATATTATATAGCTCCCATAGAAATAATAAAAATATATAAAATAACTATCAAATAATTGAGCTGCTAATCATCATAGCTTCAATGCTTTTAAACATATACGCAGTAAATCATAATTTTAATGTTTTCGAAAATGTTAAATTCTTGCAATAGCTGCAAGGGTAGATGAACTTCGGCTTGCCGAAGTTTGCTTTCTTTCTTGTTTTTCTTTATTTCGACGTGCGTGTGTGTGAGGCAGATATTTACTTATGATTGAGTTGCGTGGCAAAGCTGATGCAGAGTGGAAAAAAGGCAATGGCAATCCTCGAAACAATTTGGTAAGAGATTGCGGTTGCTCCACTGATTTTTTCACCCATTTTGTGTGCGTTTGTATCCCTTTTCCGTGGCATTTTCTCATCCATTGCGTCGTGTCTGGGATAAAAATTTAAATTGATTTTGCATTGTTTAACCGTCATTGTTGTAGCCCTTAGTGCGGACTGTTGATGCCCTGTTATACCCATTTGCCCATTTTTTTTTCCATTCAGCTAAAATTAAATTTAAATTTGTGACCCGTAAACGAACCACTAAATGACTTGGGGTTATTCACTTATTATTTTACTCTTATTACCTTTTTGGTGGTAATTTTTTAATTATAATATAGGTTTAGTCATTTATGCAATTATTAAATTTTATATTACATTTTATTTTGCTGTTGCGGGATCCACTTTAATACCTAAAGTCCCAATTTTTTGCTCGAGTGCTGCCTTTCTTTTTATTCCCTTGAGTTCCTCTTATAAAATGGCTTTCCGCTTGCTTTGGCTAACATCAGTATCTAACTCCAGCTTTTGCTTCAAGCTTTTGTCTCTCCGAACATTTTTCGGTGTATTCATGTCAAAATGCCGAGCCACTGCACGTGTTTGGTACGGTTAAGCGTAACTGCCTTGTGTGTTTGTTCTGTAAAGGGTTATGCCCAATGGAAAGTGCTATTATTTTTGGGGCTATGGATTGGTAATTGAATTTATTGTTTGACACTCAAGTACCGTTGAGTCAATTACGCTGGAAAATTGGTATCAAAATATTTACGATCTGTTTATTGTATTACGCAAACTTGATGCTCCCAGCAAACCCATTTAAATTCTTCAACCCCAAAAACCAAGCAAAAAAATGAATTTGCAAGTCAAATTTTTCGCACCAGATAAAGTATTTGGGTGGTCATGAGCATATATTGGTAAATCGAATTGTCTGGGTTGAATTGCCAAGGTGTAAATTATATCCAGGCAGCGTTTTATTCCTTACGAGCTAAAAAAGTGAATGGTGTGAGATAACGATCTCGGTAGTTATGGAGTTAATACCTGTGTCGTTTTTCACGTCCCTGTTGACCAGCTTTCGGTTCAGATCAGCCAGTTCCAGAGAGGCGTTCTCGAAGCCCAGCAAACTGTCCTGACAGAAATAGCCGTTTCGAAGCTGCGCCGGCAGGTGCTTGAAGATTAGCTGCAAACTTTCGGGATGATCAGCCAGACGGGAATAGACCCGAACCACATGTTTAAGAACTCTAGGCTCTGGTTCCAGCGTCAATTGGTGCACGACCCTTGCCAAAGTGTGAATTAGATGCAGCCTACGGGCCAATCTGCGGCTGGCAAACGTCAGGCCCACTTCGTGTTCCAAGATGCGGCACAAGACAAATGCACATAGCACCTTACTCATACTGGAACCCAATTCCAGTTGGCGCAGGATAAGTGGAATCAATTCGGTGCCCAGAAAGTAACCCACGATCTGCGGATGATCCGACTTCAGTAGACCGCAGACGACGCCCAAAACTGAGAGGCGAACATGTTCAACGGTCCTAATTTGTGGGGTCAATTTAAGTAATGGAATCAGATAACATAAGAATTGGCAGCGCATCAGCTCAATGCCAATAAAGGGGTGGGAGGTCATGGCCTGGAACAATCCGATGGCAGCGCAAATCCGCTGCGATTGCTGTCCGTTCAGCTCGTTGGCCAGGATAGCCGGATAGATAGACACAACCTCTTGCAGCAAGCCACTTACAGCTCCGAAAGAATGCCACAGCAAGGGACCCAGGCTCTCGATGTGGCTGCGTCTTTCGCAGAGCTCCAACATGGCCAACAGGCGCGATTGCTTGCTGCAAAGATCGGTGATCCAACCGTATACACACTCTGTCTCGCTGCGCTGTTTACAACCCGACTTTGTGGCACTCATTATAGAAACAGGTTTTCGAATCACTCTAAAACTCTCTGATTTTGAACTTCTGTTGACTGGCCTGCTGTATAATTGAAAGCTTATATGTATATGTATTTGTTTAATGTTTGACACTTCTTTGTTTGTTTGTTTTGCGATGTACTAATGTACTTCGGCAAGCCGAAGTTTATATACTTTTGCAGCTATTGCAAAAACTAAATATTCTTGAAAACAATAAAATTATGATTTACTTGCGTATATGTTTAAATACATTGAAGATATGCAGCTTAATAATTCGATAGTTCCTATATGATATCGTTTTTCGATTTTATAATATTAAAAACGTAATTCTGAACTGTCAAATTATTAATAAGTCAAAAAGAACTTAAAAAAAAAATTACAAAATAGAATTGTTAAATTAAGGTTTTGAAATAAATTTTAATTATTATTTTACACCCTTGCAGAGGGTATTATTATAAAGCTGCCATGGGACCAATAAAAATATTAATACAATTTTTTTTTAAAATAAAATACATATTTTGATATTTTTTTTTTTTTAATTCTTTTTGACTTATTAATAATTTTACAGGTCAAATTTCCACTTTTAATTTTATGTATATCGGAAAACGATATCAGCTTGCGTCCTTTCTTGTTTATATTTAGCTTTAGTTTTTTGCTGATATTTTACTTTAATTTTGCTTTGGATGATTCTCAAACGAACATATCCATCTAACAACCCATTTGTCATTTCTTGCGCATCACCATTAGACCCCATCAGCTGACCCATTTCTTAAACCGTACATCACACGGGACGTTGTTTGGCCATAGGATAAACAAGCTGATGAGTTGCAGTTAATTAGAGCGAATGCATTCAGATACCGAGAATACTCTTCCAAACACGCTCCTATGAATTATGCATAACAATAAGCAAGGACACACGAACTCAGTCACCCAATTAAATGCAAACAATTTGCAATAACTTATGTGTGGCGAAGACGTCATCACGAGTCCTTCCATGGAGCGCATAATGCAAAACGGAAGCGGAAATCTGTTTCGGTTTTCTACATGTATGGGTTTGAATGGGCGGACTTTTGTGTGTGCATGGCGTGTTAATTGGCAGCAACTCCATTATTGGAGGAACAACATGCTGACCCGTCATTAGCATAAAATTTGCCTTTATAATTTTGGTAATTATAAATAAAAAAAAAAAGAGGAAAGTCAACCCAATATTATGGCAGCGATAAACAGATTTTTTCAACAACTCCGTCGGCCAGCTGCGACAGTTTCCAAAAAATAATTGCCTATGCCAGCGCAATGTGTATTAATAAAGGTATGCATCACTAATTCAAATATAGACGTTTTATAAGTTTTATTTTCGATATAATTATACAAATATTTCACCACACGAACACAGCCAAGGACAAGGCCTGTACAATTGTACAGGCCACCAAGTTGATAAAGTCAATTTTTTTTTGTCAAGCATCAAACATTTTGGGTGAGTTAATTAGTTTGGTTGCCTCTAATTAACTTGTAAAAACATTTAGGGAATTTTGTTAGAAGTGGCAACTGCTTTAAGCTGATAGCCCCCGACTCAATTTGACTGATAGTGTAATTTAGGGCAACAAAAAATAATACCCTAAGAATCTTGTCGAAAATTGACGAATCAAAGAAATTATAAAATAAAAGAGATTATCACTATGAACGGCAGTACATGTAGTGACGATGCGAACAAAGAGTGTGTGCATAAGAGACTACTATATAGCCGCAGAATTGAAAATCGGCTGTGTTAATCCGATCGTAAGGAGTAATACACCAATCAAAAAATGTCACTAAAACTACCTATACTTAGAAAATTCTTTGGTTCAGGAGAAAGTGCGGTGAAAGGCAAATACTAAATTTTTTACTCATTTCATACTCATGGTACCTTTGCAGTGAAGGACATTTCCGACCCTATAAAGTTTATATATTCATGATCAGCAACACTAGGAGAGTCGATCTAGCCAAATTTTAAAAAAAAAGTAATGCTACTTAGAGAGAGAAACTGACAGTTAGCCACCTTTTCCCTTTATTCCGTTTGTCAGGAAGCTTAAAACACAACAGTTTGGTTTGATTTTGAATGTAAAAAAGAAGAAAGAAAGCAAACTTCGGCAAGCCGAAGTTCATATACCCTTGCAGCTATAGCATGAATTAAATACTTTTGAAAACATTTAAATTATGATTTACTCGAGTATATGCTGAAAAACATTGAAACTATGATGATTTTCAGCTCAATTATTAGATAGTTATTTTATATATTTTTATTATTTCTATGGGAGCAATATGCTATAGACGTCCGATTTTGATAAAATTTAAACCATAATTTTGAAATAATTAAACATTGCTATATGTCGAAGAACTAAACAAAAAATTAAAAAACAGAAAAGTTATAATTTTTTTTCATTTATTTTTCCGATTGTTCCTATGGGAGCTATATGCTGTAGTCGTCCGATTTTGATGAAATTTAAACAGTAATTCTGAAATATTTTACCATTACTATATCTTGAAGAACTAAACAAAAAATTAAAAAACAGAAAAGTTTTAATTTTTTTTCATTTATTTTTCCGATTGTTCCTATGGGAGCTATATGCTATAGTCGTCCGATTTTGATGAAATTTAAACCATAATTCTGAAATCTTAAACCATTACTATATCTCGAAGAACTAAACAAAAAATTAAAAAACACCGAAGTTATAATTTTTTTTTCATTTATTTTTCCGAATGTTCCTATGGGAGCTATATGCTATAGTCGCCCGATTTTGATGAAATTTAAAACGTAAATCGGAAATATTTTACCATTACTATATCTTGAAGAACTAAACAAAAAATTAAAAAACAGAAAAGTTATAATTTTTTTTCATTTATTTTTCCGATTGTTCCTATGGGAGCTATATGCTATAGTCGTCCGATTTTGATGAAATTTAAAACGTAAATAGGAAATATTTTACCATTACTATATCTTGAAGAACTAAACAAAAAATTAAAAAACACCAAAGTTATAATTTATTTTTATTTATTTTTCCGATTGCTCCTATGGGAGCTATATGCTATAGTCGTCCGATCCGGCTCGTTCCGACTTATATACTACCTGCAATAGAAAGACAACTTTTGGGAAAGTTTCATGCAGATAGCTTTTAAACTGAGAAACTATGATAGTTTGCATATAAACGGACGGACAGACGGACGGACAGACGGACATGGCTAGATCGACTCTACTAGTGATGCTGATCAAGAATATATATACTTTATAGGGTCGGAAACGTCTCCTTCACTGCGTTGCAAACTTCTGACTGAAATTATAATACCCTCTGCAAGGGTATAAAAATGTATTGTTATAGCATTTTGCTTTTGACAGTTGGACAAATTGCCTGTCTGGGTAGCAAGAATAATAAGCTTTGTGTCAATTTTGAAGTCAAAGTCGTTGAAAGTTGAGACTCCCGCGACGAAAAGCAGGAAAATGGTTTGGAAAACTAATGCAATATGCATGTGATTTTCAATCAATATTTTTTTATCTTTTTGCTGAGGTTTCTTTTTCGGACTTTTTAATAATGTTGCCCTCAGCTACTTGGGTCTGATAATGCCCACTCAAGCGTGCAAGCACATGTGGGGAAGAGGACTGGGGCACCACCCTCGCACCACCCTATTACTTGTGCTTCACTGACCCACAGGCCAAATCAAAAGCCTTGGGTCACTCTTTTTCTGCTGGGCAAAAGCTTACAAATTAATAATTCAAAGAATTATGGATCATGGCCCGGTCCCCAGGGAATTGTTCTTTAAACTGGATATTAAATTGGTTTGATTTACCTCGACTACTTGAAAATGAATTTAATTAGTTTGCTATATGAAATTAGATTCAATTTCTACAAATACACATAATCTAACTTTATGTTTGTACACTTTCACGAAACTTGACGAAAAGTCATTATTCATATTTGTTGGCGAAGTGTGGGTGTTATCATTACACGTTAATTATACGTGTTTGCTTAAAACTAACTGCAGGACCAAGGACTTCCCTTGAATTTCGTTGGAGCTTTAATTTATTAATGCAACCGGGCCACATCAATCTTTTGCAAGCTTGTGAGAAGTCTCCTTGTGGGAGTGTATCTGTGAGATTCGCCGTCAGGCATCTGATTCTATATAAATGTGTGTGTGCGATCCATGGAAAGCTGTAACATACGCTGCCATGGTTTGTTGAATTTGAGTTTAATGACGTGTAAAAATGTTTTCACGGCTTTTGATTATATTTTACCTTAAGCGCCGCTAAAGTTTCGGCCCTTTCCAAACATGCATGGTATCCCTTCCGTTTGCCATTTGCAATGAATAATGAGGGCGACGTCTCTCTGTTTTGCATATGAATACCTTTCGGCATCTTCACTGATTAGCAGCGGCGACTGACAACGGGCCCACTGCTGTTGTTTGGTGACAACGGAAACATTTTAATGACAATCTCCACCTCCTTACCTCCATTAGCCTCCGCCCAACTGTCAGTTATCGTTTTCAAAATGTTGTCATCCGTAAAGCAGAAGCTAACAGTTTTTTTTTGGTGGGGCAACGGAAGGTTTAGGAGACATTGTTATCCCGTTTGACTTTATTAAAGTTTAAACATGTGCGTTCGCATTAATACTAACTGCTGTACATGGCAAATTTAAGCCGATTACAAACCTATTAAAGTTTTTTAAGCGAATAGATAATCAGCGTTAAGAATATTTTTCTTTCCGATTAAATGACTTTTGGGCCATTTGGATGACCAGGTTATCAGGAAGATGACCTAAAACAGATGAAAGCTAATTTTTGGTAATGTCTTGTAAAGTGCGTTACCTCTAAAAATACCCATACCTTGACCTTTAAAAACCGGAGTGGCATAACGTTATATTTTTAGACTAGAACTTTTACTTTTTTCCCCGATAAACTTTAAAAACCTAGAAATATATTGGGGAGCTATCCAACTTCATTTAGGAGGATTTTGGAGACTTTGTAAAGAAAATAGTGTTTGCTTGCCAAAGTAGCCTCAATCACATTGCTCAGCTGCAAAGGAACATTTTTTGGGGCTCCTTGGCCAAGCCAAAGTTAAGCAGAAAAGTTGTAAACAAAACAATGCACTGTTGACAATTGTTCCCAGGCAGCTGGGAACGCACACGGCCCTCCCCTTTTTGCTTCGACTTATTTAATACTCGAGTAAACCTCTAAAAGCATTAAGTCCCCCAGCTACAAAAAAGTCATAGAAACTACTTAGTAAATGGTAAATACGTGCAGTTTTTTACTTGTTGCATTACCGTGCCACTTGCCACTTTTCTCGACTTCTTCTGGCTCCTGTACTTATTCGTTTTTTTTTCTCAGCTAAATACAGTTTTGTGTTGTTCTGGGCCAGCAGGCACAGATGATATTATTGACCAAAGTTAAACAATTGTAAACAGTAACGAGTCACAACAATTGCGACACTTTTTAGTTTTCCTACTCGCTGGTGCTGCTGGTTTACTATTTTATTGCTGTTGTTTAGTATAGGTGTGCAGTTTTTTGGTAAAGCCCTTTAAAATAATTATTATTAAAGATACTTGATTAATTTTTGTTTTCGGGTTTAAGGTAGAAACTTTTTCTAACGGGAAGCTAGCTACTTCCCTACTCGCACTTGCAACTGGAAATCTTAGTAATGTCAGGCATGCAGACAGCGTCCAAGACGATCTGATGAATATTTCGAGACCACAATATTGAGAACCCGCAGTTCTCAAGAGTTGGGCATCGCCGGAACAACTTTGTGAACAAAAATAGACGGTTTGTCTGCCGAAATACTAGCCAATGTCATTGGAAACGCCTGAAAAAGTGTATTTGTCCATCGAGGCTTTTGGCCATTTATTCGAAATCATTTTAAAATGTAGCTAAGACAGATCTCCTTGAACAAAAATAAATCATTCTTAATATAAGCAACCAAAAACATTTTTTTCATGTTAATTTAAAATTGCCTACCCTGTAATTTATAAGTCTAATGCCCCAGGCATTTTACTATCTTTGGGAGCCAATTGCAACTTAAACTTACTCGCACACCAACGCACTAAGCTACCAGCCTGGCGCACAAGTTCATTATTTCCACAAATGAAGCAATTGCAAATCCATTTGCCAGCTTCGGTAATAATCAACAAGCCATTCAGCGGATAAGGGCAGTTAAAACTTTTCATTTTCGAGTTGCCATTCATCTCACAAAGACTCACGCCTAGTCCTTTTTTGCCCCTCCAACTGTGACCAGCAACAACTAATTGTGGTTACAAATTGTGGCAAAAGATATCAATGATATCATCAACAGACAGACAGAGCGACCTAAGCGCACCGACCCGAACAGAACATACATATGCAAGCCCAATTACATCCGGTTGCAGTTTCAATTTCAATTTGCGTGGCCAGCGAACAATGGCCAATAGCTGTCTGGTTTGGGACCAAAAAGGACCAAAGGACAAAGCTGAACTGCCTAAGGCGGCCATCGCTGCAGCTTGGCATAATATTAATTTAAATTAGACAAAATAGCAGCCCCCTGGACATCGTCGGCAGGGAGCGGGTCTTTGGGCGGTGGTGAACCACTGCACCAAATGCAATTTTGCCCTTTGGTTTGCTTCGGTTTCAGGTATTAGCTTGTGGGTGGCCGCTCTCAAACTGCCGAATGTTAAACCAGCACCGATTGTGGTATCATTGTTTTTGAAGTTCAAACATTTTTTTTACAAAAATTTAGAATTTTAAGTTTTAAGAGTACTTAAGCTCAAAAGTAAAAGTAACCTATCAACCATATATATTTTGGATCAGCATTCCTACCCAAAAGCTGCCTAGATGAAACTATTCCAAAAGCCTTAGTAAAAGTCGGAACGGACGACCATATCACTTAAATTGTTGACTGTGATAGCTGCAAGAGTATATAAACTTCAGCTTGTCAAAGTTTGGCCCTTACTTGTTTTTATACCCTTGCAGAGGGTATTATAATTTCAGTCAGAAGTTTGCAACGCAGTGAAGGACACGTTTCCGACCCTATAAAGTATATATATTCTTGATCAGCATCACTAGTAGAGTCGATCTAGCCATGTCCGTCTGTCCGTCCGTCTGTCCGTCTGTCCGTCCGTTTATATGCAAACTAGTCTCTCAGTTTTAAAGCTATCTGCATGAAACTTTCCCAAAAGCTGTTTTTTAATTTTTTGTTTAGTCCTTCGACACTTAGTAATGGTTAAATATTTCCGATTTACGGTTTAAATTTCATCAAAATCGGACGAGTATAGCATATAGCTCCCATAGGAACAATCGGAAAAATAAATGAAAAAAATTATAACTTTGCTGTTTTTTAATTTTTTGTTTAGTCCTTCGACACTTAGTAATGGTTAAATATTTTCGATTTACGGTTTAAATTATATCAAAATCGGACGACTATAGCATATAGCTCCCATAGGAACAATCGGAAAAATAAATGAAAAAAATTATTACTTTTCTGGTTTTTTTATTTTTTGTTCAGTTCTTCGACATAAAGCAATGGTTACATATTTCAGAATTATGGTTTAGATTTTATCAAAATCGGACGTCTATATCATATAGCTCCCATAGAAATAATAGAAAATATATAAAATAACTATCAAATAATTGAGCTGCTAATCATCATAGCTTCAATGTTTTTAAACATATACGAAGTAAATCATAATTTTAATGTTTTCAAAAATGTTAAATTCTTGCAATAGCTGCAAGGGTATATGAACTTCGGCTTGCCGAAGTTTGCTTTCTTTCTTGTTATTTTTATTTCTGCCCTTTTCTTGTAAGTTGTTAACCAAGTCAATTGTACCTAGCCAAACCTCAAGGTTAGTACAAAACGTTTCAACTATTTAAAAAAACCCAAAGATAAATATAAGGACAGTGTTGGCTCTAACCGTGTTGGAACCACAGCCACAGAAATTGCCTATGAAATTAATTACTTGACAAAGTTGAGCAATTGCGTATCCAAAAGTTAACTTTAATGTTCGTTTTTTGCTTGCACAATTGAGCACACAAATCATACACCCGAGGAGTGTTCAGGAACAATGTCGGAAAGTGGGCATTGAGAATGTAATAGTAGCTCCTCTGACGCCCCAGACCAGTGGCCACAAACAAGGCACTATACGGCCGTAATCCGGGGCAGGCAGCTTGTGCGTCGGTTTGGGCGGTTTTGGTTTCTGGTATAAACCTTTGAAAAACCGAAAATGTATGGCAATTAGAGTAGCTATTGTGAATGTGCCGGATTTTTGCACTGGCGGAAAATATCTAGGGGCTTATTGTAAAAAAAAACATTGTTTTACTATATTTACAATTTTTAAAGTAAGGTAATGTTACACATTTCGATCATTCGCAATCAGATTTCATTTTTTATATCAATGCTTTTTGTTTATATCAATGCTTTAGAATTGCTCCGCTTTTGGCTAGTGCATGGGAAAATGAAGTTACCAGAAGGCATATGACCGACATACTATTAGAGAGCAATTTTGTGACAGTGTGCTGTTCATTTGTGCGCATTTTGGGGCAGCCAGTACAGTGCCTTTACTGTATTCACTGTGTGAAGAAATTTTTCAAAAACGAAAGAGTCAGGGAGGAGAACAAAAACGTTGCCTTCATTGTTATGCAGTCTTATTGTTATTGCATAAAAATTGCCACATACACATGCAACAGTTGCAACTGTAGTACAATTAAGCGACGCAATTAACGTGTCGCAGTGTTTAACCTGTTACACTGTGGCCAGTGGCCAGTGGCCAGTGCTACGTGTGCAGGCCATTTACATGAGGGAGAAGAAAGGCCAGGATTTTCTAAATTTTAATGCCGGCCATTTGGCCAGTCCTGGCACATGACCAAGTGCAATTGCGCGCCATTTGTGCGCCCACAATTGTCGTCATAGCCAATGGTCAATTGCCATGGTCCGGCACTCCCGTTAGCATTTAAGCATCGCCATTTTTCACATGGTAATTTTTTGAGCTACACCCATCCTGGTTGCGAGTTAAATGCATTATTTTTATCACCAATTGTGTAAGTGGGCAATAGCCGATAAATCGCCAACAAATGCGTACGAGTCTTAATTGCCCCAATTATGTTAATTATCGTACGTGAGAGTATGCTTTCTGCTTCTGCTGATGCTGTTGCACTCTTGCGCAGTCTAATAATTTTCATTTTTATTCAGGCACAATAAAGTCCAATAAGTGGAGTAATACGGAACATAAGACCTAGTGATGTGGCCTATAGTTTCAACGAGTTTGTGTGTTGAGGCTTCGTTTATAGCTTATAGTTTATTTTCTTGTACACTAAAAAGCATATAACATTACAAAATGTTAAGTCAACATTATTAAGATTAAGAATGATGATTTAAGAAACAGAAAATTTAACTTTAATCTAAATTGTTAGTAGGTAATTATAGTTTATGGATTAATTAAGACTAAGGAGTCTAGTCAAAAAATATGTCACTTTTTTCATGCTTTTGTACAGACACAGCATAATTGCGCTTAAATTTCCTCTAGAATCAAGTTAGTCCCTAGAAATTATTTATAATAATATTATAAGATATATACATTTTTTGTGTATTCTACACTCAGCTAAAACGAGAGCAATTTGTTTGTATATGCGGAAACGTGATATCACATTGCATGTGCGAAATTCCGTGCGGATATTGGGTTTACAACCTATTAGCACATGATCGGGCACATCCTAAATGCTCCACAGCACTGCTCATGAATTAAATTATTAATTTGGCAAGGCTCAATTAAATGTGTGAATTTTCGTTTAGTGGGGCTAAGCATACATAACATATATTATCCCCTTTGCACTGGTTTTGTAACTTTTAAAAAAAATCGTTTTTTTGCGGAAAAAAAATGACTAGAAATTCTGCCAAATGGACAATTTTATTTTATGATGTCATTAGTTTTCCAAAATGTCGTTTCGAGTTAAACGGTGTTAAAGTTTCAGGTGCAACGGTACATGCCTGCGAGCGGTCACTCTTTAAAATGCTGTTACTCTAAAACTATTTAAGGAACGTCCTGACCGCTTTCACAGGTTTTTTTTTTGAAATTGTGTACTATCGATCAGGCAAAAATTGATTTAAAAAAAAAGTTACACTGGTAAGGCTCTTTAAGCTATACAAATTTCGTTGTTTTTCTTTAAATAAATATATAATTTTCCATTCTAACATGGCTCCGACAATAAAATTTATAGCCCACACAAGATGTACGATTGAGTAAAGCAAAGGTGGCAATCGAATCTATCCCATTTCAAATATCTGCACATAGGAAATAAGAAAAAACAAGAAAGGAAGCAAACTTCGGCAAGCCGAAGTTCATATACCCTTGCAGCTATTTCAAAAACTAAATACTCTTGAAAACGTTAAAATTATGATTTACTTGCGTGTATGCAAAACATTAAAGCTATGATGATTTACAGCTTAATTATTCGATAGTTCCTATGGCAGCTATACGATTGTTCCTATGGGAGCTATATGCTATAGTCGTCCGATTTTGATGAAATTTAAACCATAATTCTGAAATATTAAACCATTACTATATCTCGAAGAACTAAAAAAAAAAATTAAAAAACACCATAGTTATAATTTTTATACCCTTGCAGAGGGTATTATAATTTCAGTCAGAAGTTTGCAACGCAGTGAAGGAGACATCTCCGACCCTATAAAGTATATATATTCTTGATCAGCATCACTAGTAGAGTCGATCTAGCCATGTTCGTCTGTCCGTCCGTCCGTCTGTCCGTCCGTTTATATGCAAACTAGTCTCTCAGTTTTAAAGCTATCTGCATGAAACTTTCCCAAAAGTTGTCTTTCTATTGCAGGTAGTATATAAGTCGGAACGAGCCGGATCGGACGACTATAGCATATAGCTCCCATAGGAACAATCGGAGAAATAAATGAAAAAAAATTATAACTTTGCTGTTTTTTAATTTTTTGTTTAGTTCTTCGACGTTTAGTAATGGTTAAATATTTCCGATTTACGGTTTAAATTTCATCAAAATTGGACGACTATAGCATATAGCCCCCATAGGAACAATCGGAAAAATAATTGAAAAAAAATTATAACTTTGCTGTTTTTTAATTTTTATACCCTTGCAGAGGGTATTATAATTTCAGTCAGAAGTTTGCAACGCAGTGAAGGAGACATCTCCGACCCTATAAAGTATATATATTCTTGATCAGCATCACTAGGCGAGTCGATCTAGCCATGTCCGTCTGTCCGTCTGTCCGTCCGTCTGTCCGTCTGTCAGTCTGTCCGTCTGTCCGTCTGTCCGTCCGTTTATATGCAAACTAGTCTCTCAGTTTTAAAGCTATCTGCATGAAACTTTCCCAAAAGTTGTCTTTCTATTGCAGGTAGTATATAAGTCGGAACGAGCCGGATCGGACGACTATAGCATATAGCTCCCATAGGAACAATCGGAAAAATAAATGAAAAAAAATTATAACTTTGCTGTTTTTTAATTTTTTGTTTAGTTCTTCGACATTTAGTAATGGTTAAACATTTCCGATTTACGGTTTAAATTTCATCAAAATCGGACGTCTATAGCATATAGCTCCCATAGGAACAATCGGAAAAATAAATGAAAAAAATTATAACTTTGCTGTTTTTCAATTTTTTGTTTAGTTCTTCGACATTTAGTAATAGTTACATATTTCCGATTTACAGTTTAAATTTCATCAAAGTCGGACGACTATATAATATAGCTCCCATAGGAACAATCGGAAAAATAAATGAAAAAAAATTATAACTTTTCTGTTTTTTATTTTTTTTGTTTAGTTCTTCGACATTTAGTAATGGTTAAATATTTCCGATTTACGGTTTAAATTTCATCAAAGTCGGACGACTATATCATATAGCTTTCATAGGAACAATCGGAAAAATAAATGAAAAAAATTATAACTTTTCTGTTTTTTAATTTTTTGTGTAGTTCTTAGACATATAGCAATGGTTAAATATTTCAGAATTATGGTTTAAATTTTATCAAAATCGGACGTCTATATCATATAGCTCCCTCAGAAATAATAAAAATATATAAAATAACTATCAAATAATTGAGCTGCAAATCATCATAGCTTCAATGTTTTTAAACATATACGAAAGTAAATCATAATTTTAATGTTTTCAAAAATGTTTAATTCTTGCAATAGCTGCAAGGGTATATGAACTTCGGCTTGCCGAAGTTTGCTTTCTTTCTTGTTTGTTTTGTTCTTCGACATAAAGCAATGGTTAAATATTTCAGAATTATGGTAAAAATTTCATCAAAATCGGACGACTATAGCATATAGCTCCCATAGGAACAATCGGAAAAATAAATGAAAAAAAATTATAACTTTTCTGTTTTTTAAAGTTATAATTTTTTTAAATTTATTTTTCCGATTGTTCCTTTGAAAGCTATATGCTGTAGTCGTCCGATCCTACTCGATCCGACTTATATACTACCTGCAATAGAAAGACAGTTTTTGGGAAAGTTTCATGCAGATAGCTTTAAAACTGAGAGACTAGTTTGCGTAGAAACGGACGAACAGACGGACGGACAGACGGACATGGCTAGATCGACTCTCCTAGTGATGCTGATCAGGAATATATATACTTTATAGGTTCGGAGATGTCTCCTTCACTGCGTTGCTAACTTTTGACTGAAATTATAATACCCTTTGCAAGGGTATAATGACCCAACCAAGCCTATACCGAATCCAATGTGAGATTTGTAATCAGAACTTTTGTTTATTGTTAGTCTTATACCACGATAAGATTTGATAGTTTGATTAGTTTCCTCACCAAAAAAACTATATAGTCATAACCGTAAGACAGTAACTTAAGAGTATCTCATAGCTAAGGCTATTTTCTTGTTTTGTAAAGCTGACAGCTCAGTGACTAGAAAATTGTGTCCATTGAAGGACACTTGACTATGCAGAAAGCATTATAATAACGTTAAGTGGGTTGCGGTGCTGATACTATATTGTTGTTGTGTCACTACGTGCCGTCACAGGTGCATGAAATTGCACACCAAATTGAGTTATGATTGGTCTCAAATTTGACAGGCGTAAAGTCGTGCTGATTGCAAGTAAGTAATGCTCCGCAACCCTTGCTTTAAGTTCTCCACTGGCTCAAGGTGCTAAATATTCTTTTCTCCACTCAAAAGCAATCTCAGCTGCAAGCAACTTTGATAAATAACCTTAAAATGCGAAAAACGAGCGAGTGGAAAAGTTTTATTCGAGCTTTTTATTAATGGTCACGATTTACTTTCTAATTAACGTTGTGGAGAGGTTTTTCGGCTACATTTGTAATTGATATGCGAAGGTGGGAAAACAGGGAAATTACGTTTTTCGGGCAGGGACTACACCACAACTCTTTACGACGGCAAAATTAATTCAACTGCGTAAATTATTTCGTAGCCACCTCAGGTGATTTCCATTGCCAAAGCCTTGTCTGTGGATGTGTGTGCGACTTAATTGAAAGTTGGTGGGTTAGGCTCGACCACCAGTCGTACGCCATCCCTTACAGAATGTGGGAAAGGTTCAGTCCAGTTTGATGGCCTGAAGTGCTTGGAGGTTGATTTGCGGTTCAGGGTTTGATGGGTGGGGGTGGCGCAAGAAAACTGAAAAGTCCCGTCGTGTAACTGGAACTTGTCTCTCCCCGGTTCGGGGCACGCCTCAGTTGATGCAGCTGTGTTTTTACAACCGAATTGCTGCCGCCGAGCCGTTGTTGCTTTGCTTAAAGAACGAAACAAGACTAAACTGGAGGTGCGTAAAGTCGGTAGGTCCAAATCAAAGAAAAAATTTACATTCAGTTAAAGTCGATAGGTCCAAACCAATGAAAAAATTTACATTCAGTCAAAATGCTCTTAAAATTATCATAAAATTAAAAATAATTCTTTGTGCTCTTGTCAATTTTTTTTTTGGTTTGGTTCTTTTTACCTTATACATTTTCAACTTCACATATGCCACTTCCAATAATTCTTGAAATTGCCCTCCACTAACTTGTGTCTTTGGTTTGAGCATTCTTGATATCTGGGTATGGTCCAAAATCCTCCTTACCTGGTTACATTACTCTCATGCGCGGTGCAAGTCTAGAAGCTGAACTAAGGGAAGGCTTTCAAATGTAAGGACAGGCAGCACATGTGTTACATGCTGCTTTCGCTTTAACGCTGACGAAAAGATTACAATATAGAATTAGGTGGTTTGCAGTATGGCTGCTGGCCGGATCACATGGACTGCACTTTTGGACCTTAATCATAATGGCTGTGACATTTTTGTCCTTTTTGACCCGCACATTTTGCCTTTTGGTCAGCGCGGTCTTTGAGTGAATTGCATTGTCCACTTGAAAACTGACTATGTACCCACATGTTGCACAAACGCACACAAGGGTCAAAGGAAAAATTACACTGACAGCACTGCTGAACTATTATGACAACATTTGAGCTCTTAGCCGCAGTTGGGCTGGTTGCATGTTAATGTTTTTACTGCACTGAATAATGTAATCATTATACCCTTGCAGAGGGTATTATAATTTCAGTCAGAAGTTTGCAACGCAGTGAAGGAGACATCTCCGACCCTATAAAGTATATATATTCTTGATCAGCATCACTAGTAGAGTCGATCTAGCCATGTCCGTCTGTCCGTCCGTTTCTACGCAAACTAGTCTCTCAGTTTTAAAGCTATCTGCATGAAACTTTCCCAAAAGGTGTCTTTCTATTGCAGGTAGTATATAAGTCGGAACGAGCCGGATCGGAAGACTATAGCATATAGCTCCCATAGGAACAATCGAAAAAATAAATAAAAAAAAATTATAACTTTGCTGTTTTTTAAGTTTTTTTTGTAGTTCTTCGAAATATAGTAATGGTTAAATACTTCAGAATTACGTTTTAAATTTCATCAAAATCGGACGACTATATCATATAGCTCCCATTGAAATAATAAAAATATATAAAATAATTATCTAATAATTGAGCTGCAAATCATCATAGCTTCAATGTTTTCAGACATATACGCAAGTAAATCATTATTTTAATGTTTTAAAAAATATTTAATTTTTTGCAATAGCTGCAAGGGTATATGAACTTCGGCTTGCCGAAGTTTGCTTACTTTCTTGTTTAAATTTATTTTTCCGATTGTTCCTATGGGAGCTATATACTATAGTCGTCCGATCCGGCTCGTTCCGACTTATATACTACCTGGAATAGAAAGACAACTTTTGGGAAAGTTTCATGCAGATAGCTTTAAAACTGAGAGACTAGTTTGCATAGAAACGGACGGACAGACGGACGGACAGACGGACATGGCTAGATCGACTCTCCTAGTGATGCTGATCAAGAATATTTATACTTTATAGGGTCGGAGATGTCTCCTTCACTGCGTTGCAAACTTCTGACTGAAATTATAATACCCTCTGCAAGGGTATAAAAAAATTACAACTTTGCTGTTTCTTAATTTTTTTTTTAGTTCTTCGACATTTAGTAATGGTTAAATATTTCAGAATTACGTTTTAAAATTCATCAAAATCGGACGACTATATCATATAGCTCCCATAGGAACAATCGGAAATAAAATTTAAAAAAAAATTATAACTTTGCTGTTTTTCAATTTTTTTTTTAGTTGTTCGACATATAGTAATGGTTAAATATTTCAGAATTACAGTTTAAATTTCATCAAAATCGGACGACTATATCATATAGCTCCCATAGGAACAATCGGAAATAAAATTAAAAAAAAATTATAACTTTGCTGTTTTTCATTTTTTTTTTAGTTGTTCGACATATAGTAATAATTAAATATTTCAGAATTACGGTTTAAATTTCATCAAAATCGGACGACTATATCATATAGCTCCTATAGGAACAATCGAAAAAATTAATAAGAAAAAATGAAAACTTTTCTGTTTTTTAATTTTATTTTTATTTCTTCGATATATAGTAATGGTTAAATATTTCACAGTTACTGTTTAAATTTCATCAAAATCGGACGACTATATCATATAGCTACCATAGAAATAATATAAATATATAAAATAACTATCTAATAATTGAGCTGCAAATCATCATAGCTTCAATGTTTTTAGACATAAACGCAAGTAAGTCATAATTTGAATGTTTTAAAAAATATCTAATTCTTGCAATAGCTGCAAGGGTATATGAACTTCGGCTTGCCGAAGTTTGCTTTATTTCTTGTTTTAATTTATTTATATAATAATAAACTTCAACAGTTAACAGTGCGTTAAAAAATGATTGCATTAAAAATTAACAAATTTTCTTGTTAAATAAGTCGCCTGGTAAATACCCAGAAATTTGATTAATTTAAATTTGATTACGCCTACTTTTTGGATATATATAATATATTTTATTCGTGAAAATTATTGCCTCTTAAAATGTTGAACTATCGTCTTTGTTTATAAAAACATGTGTTTTAAAAGGACTCTGAGCTTCTTAAAAGCAATTAATATTTAAATTATGACCTGTACTGACCATTAACTTTGCATTTGTTTGGATGTTTGGTTATTACTTTCTATTATTTGGCAATGTGTTTGCATATTTTAAAATTCTCTTTGTTTGTTAAACGCTGCAATTAAAAATGCAAGCACGAATTGAACTGGCTTACAAAAAAGCTCTTAGTAGTGACGGCATGGGCGTATTAAGGTCTCGGTTGTATATACAAACACAAAGCGTTAGGCAGACACAGTCACCATTCTGGCCCCTCCGCGCGACTCTCCCACTTCTCAACCCGCCTTTCGTCGGCAGCCGCAGCCCAAAAAACGTGGGGCGGCGGAAACGCAAATACAAACTGATTAAATATGCACTTTGCAGCTTGGCAAACGCGGAATAAATTAAAGTGTTAATTTAACATGACACATTAGTGCAGCCGCATACAGGCACTCACACTCTCACTTGGTGAGCTGAGATAGCCCTGGGATCTGGCCTGACTGTTCCTTTCGGACTGATATTTGCGTTGTTTTGGTTGCCCAACTCGTCCTGCTAATGAGTTGGGGTTCTGGCAGAGCTACTCCTAAAAACACCTGGCTTCTTGATGTTTGAAGCAATTAGATGTATTAGCATTTTACAGCGTAATTATTGTGCTGCCTCTAAAGTGGCTAAGATAAGCAGAAAATCGTTAGAATCGATCTCTGTTCCGCAGCTTTTCTCTATTTAAAACTTTGAAGAGGCTTTAATTCAATTAGCGGTTTGTCTAGCTTCCACTTGTGTGTAATGCGTGTAATGCGTTTAGTTGAGTGCCATGAAGTTTGGTTTGCTGACCACCGAGCTCATCAGGAAAGTAAGTCTTATATTGAAGAAATCTTATGTTAAACTGAATAAGGGGTTCAATTAATTGTCAGTTGATAAACCCACTAAGGCTCTTTTCAGGAGTCAATCTACCGTAACTAACAGCTGCGATAAGGTAGTTTGCTGCTCCCTAGAGCTAGTCCGTGCTCCTATCTCACTTCTAGGAGGAGTAACACGATGTCCTGCCGATGGGTTGCAATTTATGCAGCTGTCAGCATTGGCAAACAAAAGCAAAGCGGGAAATTGACTTTTTTTTTATTTTTCTCTCTTTTTTTCCCTAACGCTGGGGAGTGATTAAATGTTGGCCCTTACTTTTTTCCGTGAGGAATGCTAGGCCATAAACATTTAGAGTAACTAAGTAGCAGAGCCATTGGTCACGCTAAATCGTTTTCTCAATGGACATGCCCAAAGAACGGGGCATGCGGGATAAACGGGAAAATCGAAGTCAAGTATACGCGTCAAGTACAAAATTTCACGCTTTGGCGGCAACAATAAAATTGCAGGGCTCCGCACACAGGGCACAAGCCTCGACGGGGATTCAAAGGCCTGAGGTAACCCACCCATTCACACACACATGCAGAATGGTACCGACGGTGAAATGATATTAATGAAAAGCAAAAGCACCATGGGAGTTTTATAACAATTGATAACCTGTTACGTTCATTGGTAATTGCACCCAAAGCCATACTAAATATACGGACACGCACACCGGTAGCGCTCGTCCAAGTCGCGCTGCTCGTCTACTGTGTCAGAGTGCAGGATGCCTCTGAGCACCGAAATACTCAACTACATTCAGCGACAACCCAATCTCCCTTTCCGCCATCGCAATCTCATTTAATGCAGTTAAATAAAATCAGAGTAAAATAAGAATTCTGATCTATTTTCGGCAGATATTTAAACTAAATATTTGCCGATTTGTGTTTTTGAGCTGACACATATTGGAGTTAAAACGATTTAATATGCCATGTCGTACTATTAATTTATTATTGATTATCACAAATTTTACTTAAGAGACACTTTTTTGTTAGTGCGTTTTATTTTGTATTATTTCAACAATTTCTGCAGAAATACAGTTTTGTTAGAAAACATATTTAATTTGCAATTATGGTAGTCGATAAACAAGATATGATATATGCATTTGCCATGACAATTTATTAGAAAAGTACATATCTTAATAGCGGCATACATAACTTTTATTCAATGCAAGTAATCACTTTCACCAAGAAGTAAAAAATAATTCCACTTTGTTACTTTCAGGTATATTTATTAAATTGCTTTCAATCGGCATCATCTGTATACTCTGCTGATTATGATAGCAAATAAAAGCTTGTAATTTTGGTTAGCTGTTTTTAAAAAGTATTCTTTTAAACTGGCTCTTGTTTTTCACCTCTAATTTGTGTACTTAATTTTAATTCTAACTTTAGACTTAATTTTATATATATGAACCATATACATATTGTTCATTTAATTTTAAATTGCAACAGTGAATTGTGAAACATTTTTTGTAGTGCAGTGTCAGCCAAAGTCTCCGCTGACCTTTTCGCTGTCAATCTTCCCAATCCATTCCCTCGCGTGGTTTTTGCCTTCGATTGTTGTTGGCTTTGGATTTTGTGCATGAGGTCAGCTTTTGCGTTAGCCCAGCTCCGGCGTCTCCCACACCGCTCTTCTGTCAATGGCTCTGGGACATTTGTTACAGTTGAAATACGCTCGTAAAATGTTTTTTGATTCTCTCCACAGTAGCTCCTCCACTGCCCATCCCTCGTACCAATACTGCGTCCTGGATATGCTTCACTTCCGAGTCGATTAAGTGGAGTTGGCTACTGTGATTGCCAACAAGTAAAACAAATTGTTGCATTTGTATGCTTAAGTCGCGTTGAATATTCAATGTGCGTATTTACGTGTGAAGGATCTATTGAATTTTAAATTTTAATTTGCAATTTGTTCGAGAGCCAAGGTGGCGAAAATAAAACCAAATCAAATTTTGTTTTATGTAGAGGCTTATAAAAGCGTAAGAATGACAACATAAATTCAAGTTCAAATATTGAACACCGATGGTACTGCCCGTTGCCACACCCATTCAGCCGTCACCCGGCTTTGTAGCGATGCAAAGCAGCGTCAAAGGATTTCAGTGTAGCTGCTAGTGTTGCGACTTAGGTGGGTGGCGAAGGAGGTAACAGGGGGAGGCAAAGGTGGGTCAGCGGAAAACAAGATTAGGATTTAGTTTAGTTGGCTTTGTTAGCCGCCCGTTGCCTCTTGGCATGGTCTAGTTCGGTTTGATTGGTTCCGTTCCCATGACTTCCCGTCGGCAAATGTCAGTGCAGCTAAATGGCTTAAAAACTCCGCTTACCGTCTCCTTTGCACACACCACTGAGATTTACCCTTAGCCAGGACAGGACTCTGTTGCTAATTTCAGTTTCTGTCGCCTGAAGGCATCCAGCAGACGTTAAGAACTTTGATTGTGCGTGCAGCAGGGCAAACAATGTTGAAAAAAACATAACTTTTAATGAAATTCAACGCATTTGCCTGTTAATAATAAAATGCGACGACAAAGGCAGGTAAATTATGTTTATTATTTTATGTTGCTGAGCATTTCTTTTTGTTTTGCAAGGGCGGGAATTTCTTATTAGACCTTCTCCCAGAGCCAGATTCTTCAGCTCGTTTCGTTTGAATCAAAGCCTGCAGGGCAGTCAAATGCCTCTCATGTCACCATTTTTCTCCTTCAGTTTATCCCAGCAGTGAGAAAAAAAGAGAAGAAAGAATTTCGAATCGGGTTACTATCGAAAAGAAAATTGAATGAGTAATCATATTTAAGGAAGAATTATTTGACCATTAAACCAACACGTTATATTTTTTATGTATTGGACTTAAATTGGTAATACAAAACAAATCAATATATTTTTTTATACGCAATTTTTTAATTTTCCAATTCTTTTTAAATTAAAAATAACTCTGAAATATTAAACCATCGAAGCATGTTCAAGTATTTATTTATATTAGTGTCCTGTAAATGAGTAAATACACCATCATAAGCCAATGCTATGTATCGAGGTGTATTCAAATCAATTGAAAAACAGCGAAGTTAAACCGTATTTTTGAAAATCTACCTACAAAATAAAGACAACTTGTTAGAAAGTTTTATGCAAATAGCACTTTACGTGGTTTGGTTCTCCCTTTTCCAAGTTTTTCTCATAAGCTTGGCCTCAGTGTAAGCACCTTCCATCTCTCTGGCAGTTTGTATTATTCTTTTATGCGTTTCTAATTTCATTTAGCGACATTCGGCATTGTGCTCCCACTCCTGAGCCCTGTCTTTTTCCCGTTCTCGCACGTCTTTAAAGTTTTGCTCACGTTTGCGGCTCGTGCCTTTGCTGCATTGTTGTGTTTTCGTCATTCTTACCCTGGGAATTTACCTTTTTCCTTTCCTTTTTCTCATTTTGCATTTGGCTCGCCCCGCTTTGTTGGCGAGTATTTTTTTTTAATTTTTTACTCCCCTCAACTTTGCTGAAATAAGATTAGAAATATTGCTACCAGCATTCTGCTGGCTTTGGTTTGCTTTGCTCTGGTTTACTGCTCCCCACTGCCCATTCTACTTTCCTCGCTTCTTTTTAAATTTTGGCTTTATAAACACGGATGTTGTTTTGTGTGTGTCGGTTGATTTGCATGGCACTTAACAAGAAGAAATGGTTTTGATGTTTATTTAATATTTTTTGAACTTTTCTCGCTCAAGCACATAGGTGGTTGGCCTACTGAAGATTGAGACGTGGCGTGGTGGAGGCGTTCTGAATGCTATAGTTTCAAAGTTATATTTTAATTAAGTTGGTGTTGTTAAATTTTTAAGTCGCTGCAGGCAATGTAATTTCCGTGGACTGACATTTTCTTGGGATTAATTTATGTAGTTGTGCCCAATAAGAAGTCTGAACTCGACTGACATGGTGAACTCTGAAAAGGATTTTACGTAATAAGTAAAATCAAGAAGAAATGAAGTTAAACAATAAATACAAAATTAATAAGCTAATATTATACATAGAAACAAACGTATCATACAAAATTTAAATATTTATAATAAAATTATGGTGAGTTTATAATGTTCTGCTTGAATGTAATCATACTTAATATGGTGAATTATATTTTGATTTAAATT
This sequence comes from Drosophila elegans, assembly GCF_018152505.1. Lineage (NCBI taxonomy): Eukaryota > Metazoa > Arthropoda > Insecta > Diptera > Drosophilidae > Drosophila > Drosophila elegans. The sequence continues at coordinate 4,888,773 of NW_024545855.1, read as the reverse complement.
AATAACTATGAGTTATAGATATCTTTTGTTTCAACTTTTGTTTGTTTTTCTCAATTCCATGTGAAATCTGTTTGATCTGGATTAGTTTCTCAATTTCCCCGCGTTGCAACTCGTTCGCAATGCTTGATCCCACAGATTTCTGTGCCATCAAGGTCGATGTGTTCTCGATATCGGTAACTGTTGTGGCAGCGTTTTTGGCTAAGTAATGAATGTTCTTTGGTGGCCCTCAAAAGTCGTCCTTCCCTCGCATTGAAGTTATTATGTCTGCAATGTGGTTATTCCCCACAACGCCCCTTAACTTTCAAACCCCTCCTTTGACTGATGTTTGTAAGCCTCTAATTAATTCAGCTGCTTGCTATTGCTTGGTTTTGATTACTTGGGTTTTGGATTGATGTGTGCAATTTTTCAGCAGGCATGAATAAGCAAGTTGATTATGGTTTGCGCTTGGGTGTTGGTCATGACGCGTGCTATGCTTTAACTTATCCTTAAATGGACTGTAAAAAATTAACTCGGGGTCTTGAGCCCTTTAAATACTTTACAAAATATTAGTTAAGCGTACACATTTATTAATCAACATGCTTAATTCGATTAAGCAAATTAAGTTACTTATTTTTCAAACAATTTTTCACATTAATTTAGGCAAACAAAAATATTTAAACTCTATATAAATTTTTAATCAAGTGTGTTAAATACCGACTTGTTACCAAATTACTAATCAGTTTTCCAATTTGTTTTTCAATTTTCATCTTAGAAATTAATGTATTTAATTCGGTTCCACCTCAACCTCCACCTCTAATCCAGTTAAGTTAGCATATGAAATATTCAATTTCTGATAGGAATCATCATGTGAAGCAGGGGCAAGGACGGCCAGGCACACGCCCAGGAACGAAAGACAAAGAACTCAAATTGAATTTTGGGTTCGAGTCAGGATGTGAAGCCTTTTTGGTACTTTTTCTCTGTCGGTTAAATTTTTTGTTTCAAATATATAAAGTTCAGCTGGAAGAAAGCATTTCTTGAAAAGCCGAAACCCATTGAGATGGATTTGTCTGGGTAATAATTAAAAGTAAAATTATATGAGGGCTTGCCCTTTTCATCGTGCAGAGATCATAAATTAAAACAAGAAAGGAAGCAAACTTCGGCAAGCCGAATTTCATATACCCTTGCAGCTATTAAATATTCTTGAAGACATTACAATTATGGTTTACTTGCGTACATGTTTAAAAGCATTGAAGCTATGATGATTTGCAGCTCAATTATTTGAGTTCCTATGGCAGCTATATATGTTTTCCGTTTTTAATAAAATTAAAAGCGTAATTGTGAACTGTCAAATAATTAAATAATCAAAAAGAATTTCTAAAAAAAATTTCAAATTAAAAAAGTTTAATATTTTTTAATTTTTTTTTTTTAATATTTTTATTGTTCCCATGGGAACTTTAGGTTGTAGTCGTCCGATTTTGATGAAATTTAAGTCTGAAATAATTAACCATTACTATATGTCGAAGGACTAAAAAAAAATTAAAAAATAGTAAAGCTATAATTTTTTTCATTTATTGTTCCGATTGTTCCTATGGGAGCTATTTGCTATAGTCGTCTGATCCGTCTTGTTCCGACTTATATACCACCTGCTATAGAAAGACAACTTTTGGGAAAGTTTCATGCAGATAGCTTTAAAACTGAGGGACTAGTTTTCGTAGAAACGGATTTACAGACGGACGGACAGACGGATATTGCTTCTGACTTAAAATTTAATACCCTCTGCAAGGGTATAAAGAAGTCACTGGAAAAAGACTGGCATTCCGCACATTGTAACCGAATTATATGATGGGCAGCTTAAAATCCTGCCCCTTGGCTGTCCTCTGTTCGGTTCGTAGCTCCCATTTGGCAAATTGAACTCGTGTCCAAGTTTTAAGCAGATTACAGGCCATTAAGCTTTTTTTCATACATATGAGAGTGGGCGGTAGGGCAGTTCTTTTCAAACAGTTTCTGCGTTTAGCATATGTGAAATCATATAAATATTTTGATAAGGGTTTGTCGACCCTTCCGTGCTCGTATGTATGGTGCGCGTGTTTGCAGGAAGGGTTGGACGTTAAATACCCATCATGACTTTTAAGTTATCTCCCAGTCCGTTCACACACCCCTTCGGCTACTCAGCTCAAATTAAAAATACTCCATGTCGGGCAAACATTGTGGCTGAGTATGGCCTAGCAACATGAAAATCTTCAAAGTAAGCAGCTAGTTCTGGCTGACCTTTTTCTGCTGATGATTTTTTTTTGTGCAAATCCCAAAAGTTCCTGCTGAAACCTTGTCATTATTTTTGACAAATTAAATGGGCTACAAGGGAAATGGAGAAGGGGAAAGGAAGAAACCTGTCATTGGAATTTTATGCTAATTCAGTTCATTAAAAAAACGAAAAATTTAAAATGCATTTGTGCCCAGTGTTACAGTTGCCATATCGAAAGCTGACATAAATTGTATATATTTTGATTTTTTAATTCATACCTGGCATTTCTCTACGAAAGCGAAAAAAATGTTCTTAATATTTTGCTAATCAGCGTCAAATAAAATATTTTATGAATTTGAACTTGTTTTTTATACCCTTGCAGAGGCTATATATATTCTTGATTAGCATCACTAGGAGAGTCGATCTAGTCATGTCCGTCTGTCCGTCCGACATTTCCGACCCTATAAAGTATATATATTCTTGATCAGCATCACTATGAGAGTCGATCTAGTCATGTCCGTCTGTCCGTCCGTTTTTAAGCAAACTAGACTAGTTTAAAACTTTCCTAAAAGTTGTCTTTTTATTGCAGGTAGTACATAAGTCGGAACGAGCCGGATCGGACGACTATAGCATATAGCTCCCATAAGAAAAATCGGAAAAAAATAAAAAAAAAATAAAAAAAATAAAAAAAAATTATAAGTTTGCTGTAATTTCTCTATTTTGTATTTTTTTTTTTTAATTTTTTTGACTTATTAATAATTTGACAGTTCGGAATTACGCTTTTAATTTAATAAAATCGGAATACGATATCATTATAGCTTCAATGTTTTTAAGTAAATCATATTTTAATGTTTTCAAGAATATTTTATTTTTGCAATAGCTGCAAGAGTATATGAAGTTCGGCTTGCCGATGTTTGCTTGCTGTCTTGTTTATTAATATATTGTTCTTTTTTTTTCAGAGGCTGAACATTTTTCGTTACTATCGATAGTAAACACCATCGATAGCCGAAATTATAAATAGTGCGCAATGTCGATGTTTTACCAACCATACTTGCAAAAGGTATTGTAATTTTGGCCAGAAGATACATAAATATACCAAAATATATAGCCATGTCCATCTGTCTATTTGTTTCTGTACTGTTTGCGTGCTCAGCTGTAAAACTAGACCTTTAAAAATTTGGCAATCGGGTAAAATTAGCTAAATATCATTAATTTTATCCAAACCTAATGACTATGATTTATAAAGCTTGAGGCCAGCATTGGAATATCTCCGTAGCTGCAGGGGTAAGAACTGCATTAATAGATAAGTTATTTAGAGCAGTGCTTCGAACCAATTTCCATGTAGAAGCTAATGGGGTTTTTATCTATATGAAGTTGGTATTTATGGTACAGTTAACGTATAACTTTTTTGTAGCTTAAACTATTGATTAAACATGTTTTCTGTAAAAGGCTTAATTAATTATTTATGCATGGATTTTATAAAAACCCTCTTTCTGCAGAGCCCACCATAAATGCGAGGTTACCGGGGTTCCTATTCCCTGCCAACTGTAAAGCAAATTGCATATGTCAATTACAAAACTGGCGGCCGCACACAAAAAGTTTTTAAACTTCATCTGTGTATATGCAAAGTAATACACTCTCACCCTCTAGCAAATAAACAGCGGATAAAGCAGTACGATGGGGTGTGACGTTCTCTGGTTTTGAGATCTGTGTTGTACCTCTCTGGCAAATCACTGTTGCTAAAACTGTTGAATATTCCATTAAACTTCGCGCAAATAACCGAAGGCGTTCAATTCTAGTCGACGTCGCTTATATAATTTTGTTGTTCGCCAAAACAAGTGGGTTAAAGTGGGGTTCATGTGTGCTGGAACGGTGGGTGAAGTAATAAAGTTGTACGCAAAACTTAAAACAAGCTTGAGCACAGGTACGGCGGGCGGTCAAAAGTTGTACATGGTTGGTGTGCCACGGAGGTCGCCTAATTTTTTTGTTGGTGTTTTCCCCAGAATTTTTTTTTTGCAGCTTAGCTAAAATATTTTCAAATTGACTAAAGCTTACTTAATATTATTCTCTGTACTTCTTAAAGTAGTCAAAGCCAATACTTTGCAAAGATATATTTATAATATTTTCTGTGTAAATCAGCCACTTAACTTGTAAAATGTTGTTTCGGGCCTATCGACAAAATTGCTAGACACTAATTATCTCTTAACTTAAGTTGGTCTGCGGAAATAGTCAAACCAAAGTTTTAATTAATTAAGTTTTCCATAATGTGACCTTAGAAATAATTTGATGCGGCCACTCAGGCATCAAATTGATTTGGAATCGGGGTGGAAATCTGCTTAGAGCATTTTGCATATTCAACTTGCATGAGCATAGATTAATTTTATTTTGCTCGAGAACCATCCCACTGAAAAGGATTTGTAAATCAATGAGTTTTAGCATCACATCGATCCAATTGCGTCTGCTAATTTAATTATAATTTATGCAGAGTTTCGAACAGCTGCTTAGGACATAAGACTTTCCATTCGGAATTTGTTTTCTTGACTACCGAGCCGAGACTGTGGCATGGATTTCATTCAAACTGATTGATGTTGTTGTTCGGCAGATTGCAGACTGTAATTTGCATTGAACATTAATTAATTGCATATTATGGACATGCATAATGGCAACTAATACGGCAAAACCAATAATCAACAGAACAATGGGTAAATTCAAAGGACTGCTGTCCTGTCCTTTCGGTCGATTTCGGATTGAAGGGCAATGCAGGGATTAGATATGCTTCAAGTGAATATTGCAAATGTGATTCAGCTGTCTTCGTGTGCAGTCGCTTGAGCTTACCAAGCAGGGCACTTTGAGAATCCAAACGCAGTTTCACTTGAAAACTCATGCAAATTAAGCAGCAACAGCTGCATCACCAGTAGAAACTTTTTCAATTAACACAGACAATTATATCGGCATTGTATTTGTTGAAACTTTTATCATGGCCCAGATCCGCGCAGCTCCTTTTCAAATTGTGGTAAGTTATTGAGGCAATTTATCTGGACAGGTTTTGCCAAAGCGACAACATCAACAAAATCACGAGCATGTTCATTTAATGAGTCTTTCATTATATTCAGTTTTTATTGGCCTTCACTTGCTTAGTACAGAGGTATGTTGTGTTTTTTAAATTAATACATTTGATTTAATCAGGATATTGTTCTCCAAAAAAGATACCGTAAAAAGATGACTCAATGAAAGTATATTTGCTTATAATACATATTTAATAGATATATTCCCCTCAAAAGTTCTTTTAAAATGATGACTCTGAAATTATATTGGCTAACAATCTATATATAATATATTTTATTGTTGTATAAGTGTTTGCTCCAAGCTTCACTTGCGAAGCCTTGGGTTTCATCAATACTTAACTTTATTTTACTGCCCAGCTAATTGACATTTTTGTTCTTTTCATTAATTTTAAAACAGCTTCTGGGTAACAGTTGCACAGCTCCGTCGTATGATCCAACCGAGCAGCTGCTTCTAATCCTGCTGGTCTCAGTTTCCAGTTTCTGCTTTAGTTTTTCCAGTTGCTCCGGTTGGACCATGAGCCGCCGGCAAGTGTACACTGCGTGTTTAGTTTTCTTTTGCTCTGCTCTGCCATTTGTCCAATTGAAATAAAAAAACCTCAAATATTATTCCAATTATGCAAAGAGAAAATAATGGAACGAAACATTCAAGCTTGAACTTGGGTACGGGTGCCAAGAACATTGCCAATTGAAATTTTCGAACCAAAATAACCAAAATTTAAATAAACATAGTACGACTAAGTTGTTCTTATTATTTCCTAAATCCCAAACATATTTACCCGATTTCCTTTGCGGTCAGTTGTGTGTTGAATGCTAATTTTATTTGCCAAATTGACTTAACCTTAAAGTTACGGTACTTTCTTAGTAATTGTCAATTACTAATTGATTGATAAAGCTAGGATAAAATTAATCTAAAGGTGCAATGACTAACAGGAAAGAAATTTTTGGTAATCTGTTAGATGGCAATTCGACCTGTGCTTTTCGCACATCTCACATTCGTTACACAAAAAGAAGCAAACAGATCAAAAATTTGATCAAATATTACGCCACATTCGTCAACCCTCACACACTTCAAACAAATTAACAACTCCCACAAAAGACTCGCACGACAATGCTTTCACATTTGCCAACTGCTACGCCCTGCGCAAAGGCATTTGAAATATGCCATTAAATTTAATTCAATTACGATTTTCAAACGCGACTCACGAAATGAAGTGTGCAGCATCTTGGGCTCTTTTCATTCGCGTTTCAATTTGCCATTAACCCATTATGGTTCATCAGGCAATAATAAGCGAGGGCATTGGCGGGCTGAGGGGGCGTGACCAGGGTGAAGTCTGGCACGGAGCATGCATTATAACGCAGAAATATGCAATAACACATAAAAACGAAGTCCTTGCCAACTATTGAATTTCAACCCTAATACACGCCCGCCCGGTCACGCACAAAGCACACCTTTGAGCGCCTCGACGAGTAGCGCTGTTCGTCAGGAAACCGCCGCTGGTGAAATTGCCAGCGAATGGAAAGCACAAGCACAATAGCGACAATGATGAGTCTGGAAAGCTGTGAGGCTCCTTAAGAGTCGGGGTATTTTCCTAAGTCTGTTTTTCGAATTCCCTAAAAAAATTTTATATTTGTAAAGTTTAATTTGACACTGAGCTAAAAAATTAACAATAATTTGCAATTTTCAAAGACAATAATTTAAAACACTATATTTTTTGTAATCCCTAATTTAATATATTCTTATGACAGAGTACGAAAGTGTAGACGCCCTTAAGGGAAAAGCGGTTGTAAGTTGGAAGGACTCCTTGCTGGTTGTCAACATGAGCATATATAAAATTGTTTGGGGAGCAGAATTTTTCAATTTTCCAGCTTTTGTGTATCGATAAACGTTCAATTCACGAGCGTCTGAAAGTGCCTACAAGTGCCAATACAGGCACATGCAAAATCCAAAAAACACACATTACACAGTTATGCATTGATGATTGTCTGGTTTTTTATCCCACCAGTGTTGCTTTATAATCATTGCATCATTCCTCTCACCCACTCGCAAAGAACCACCAGCAAGTGTAACAACAAGAGACTTGCATCGTTAGTGGCTTTTTTAAAGCCCACCTTCGTTGTTCCCCGTTTTTTCCTGATGTGGGGGGTGTGAAGTTTTTTCATCAATTTTTTTACTCCACGACAACGCTGTCGTTCATGCTAGTAGGCGTTGCTGTTCGAGCCATTAAGCTGCTCTGAGCAGCGAGTGGCTAAGAACACAGCAGAATTATTGCAGAGCCCCAAACCCCTTCATGAACAGCCTCGTCAGATGCAGCGTCAGTTTCTGTTTCAATTTCCTCGTCGCTTTGTCGAAACCTTCAACAGCGCTAGAAAAATTAATCAATTTCCACGTGTAACCGTCTTTGTTGCTTTGTTTGCCATGTGTCAACCCAACTGTCCTGTGGTTAAGGTTTTTTTTTCTAAAGCTTACCTCATGTCCATTTTTGACGGCTAAATAAAGACTTTACCGGAATTTTCTCTTTAGTTTTGTTTATATAGCGAGAAACTAAACAGAATTTCCGAATAAGACAACATTAAAACACAAAATTACTAAATGTTCAACAAATTAAAAAAGTGTTTACTTTCCCTATGAAATTATTGTTACTTAGCGATCTGAGCTTGGACCATATCAAAACAAGTTTCTTGCTCTGCGGCACTTGACTTCCGCTTTTGCGCCTCACTGCAGCTGTTAGACCCTCACTATTTTCATCTATGGCTGCTAAGGAAGAGCCTCAACGGAACGAAGATGACTATCCCAGGATAAAGTATCAATCAGGACTTAACAAGCAAATTTATGCACTTGAGATACACACACGTGCACTGAGCCTTTCGGTTATGTTCCGTGCTCTTTATTTTGCATTGTGTTTTGCATATTTCAATAGTTTTTATTTACTTGAACTCACAATTGCACTTTGCCATTACTTTGGCTATTATACTGACGCTTTTAACATGTAAGCCGTCAACAGCAAACTTTGCATCTGGATCTGAGCGGAAGTGAGTGTGCGTCGGCGAGTGTTTCCCCGTGTGTGTTTTCATTATTTATGCATAGGTGTTGGCTTACTAGTCTTACTATATCTCTCTTATGCTGTCCTCCGTCTTAGCGTGCTCCAATGCTTTGAATATTTTAAGGGACAACACTCAGTATGAGAGCGTCTTCTCCTACAGGGGCATGCCTGTGTGTTCCTTGATGTCATGTATCCTTTTATTACATACTGGACCAAAGAAAACTTGGTAAACTATGCTCTCTGATTGGTGCATAAATTAAGTTGATGATAAAGGGAGATATTTTTTAGCAAAGTGGGCTTGGTAACGATTTTTTTTTTAATAAATATATTTTTTTAATGAAAGTACAATACAAAATAATTCAATTTCAAATAAGAAAGGTAGCAAACTTCAGCAAACCGAAGTTCATATACCCTTGCAGCTATTGCAAAAAGTATATATTCTTGAAAACATTAAAATTATGATTTACTTGAGTATATGTTTAAAAACATTTAAGCTAAGGTAAAAAATATTTCGTATACATAAAGTGAGGCTTAAGCTTTTTTATTCCGTTTTGTCGTCAACTCCAATGATTGAGCAAAATTGTACTTTTTAAATAAAATTTTGCTCATTGATGTATCGGCCCCGGTGGTATTTTATCGAATGTTATTTTTGTTGCCCAACTCCTTCTAGTATTTTGCTATCGGGTATCGGGTTCTGTCACTTTTCTCAATTCGTTGCTTATTGGAATCGTCAAACGTTTGTCCTGCTCGCACTTACGTAAAATCGTACAGTTAAAAAATAAATGTGCAATGATTGAGGCCAAGAATGTAGTGCCATAAGCCCATTATCAGTTTTTCTTTTCATTCTAAATTCATATGGAATCAAAGAGAACAGAAAAAAATAGAGAAAGAGACAAAAAAACGTTTTTTTAACAACTTAAACTAAGAAACTTATATACTTGCATAAAGAACTTCGGGATTAAATAATTCGTATTCGAAATTCTCGATTTTTTCTATGAGTGCAAGTAAATCATAATTTTAATGTTTTCCAGAATATTTAATTTTTGAAATATCTGCAAGGGTATATGAACTTCGGCTGGCCGAAGTTTACTTCCTTTCTTTATTTTATTTATTTTTCCGATAGTTCCTATGGGAGCTATATGCTATAGTCGTCCGATCTGGCTCGTTCCGACCCGCAATAGAAAGACAACTTTTGGGAAAGTTTCATGCAGATAGCTTTAAAACTGAGAGACTAGTTTGCGTAGAAACGTGGACGTGGATTGATTTTTATTTATTTAATATTTAATTTCAGAGATAATTGCTCACCATACTCTCACACTCGCTTCCCGCTTGGTCGTTGATCCCATAGTGAAATGGGGTTGGGCTTATCCCAAACTCTTGGAATTTCGGTTAGTTTAGTTTTAGAATGCTCCTTCTTCGATCTTTAAAAGTATCCATCATTACATAAAATATTAACGTTATCTAATTTTCTGTCAACATAAGCTTAAACTCCACGAAATCCTCGTAGCTAGGAGTATCCTGCAGTTTTCCCCCTGGTCCTGATAATTGCATCCGACTTAAACTTTTTTAATTAAAAGAAGCATCAAGAATCCCTGACAAACGCCTCGCCATAAGCGGCAACAAATCTTGGTTAATGTCGGCTAGCTCTGGCCGTGACTCAGGCTAACGCCACAGACCGCCATTACAAATACAACGTCCATTCTGCTTTACAGTTTACATTTTCTAAGCAATTTATATATGAGTGAAATAGGGGGAGAGCTGCACTTGACTGTTATCTTGCGTAATTGCAATTCTCGCTCAGGCACAGGCAAAAGGTGAAAAAATTGTTTATTGTATCACTGCAGCGGCAAAAAGTTAATTGAGTTTACTTTGGCTAGGGGTAAAAAGTTGACAAAGTTTCAGAATGGCTGTGTTTATTTATTTCACAAAGCAGTCTTTAAAAAAATGGTTCACATTGAGTTCACCATGGCCTTAAATTGGCTTACCTGGCATAATGATATTGGAAATTACATTTGACATCGATTCTTCGATACGAGCTACCAATTAATTCAATTGTTGCACGTTCCTTTACCCCTCGACTTCGCCAAACACTCCGCCTTTGAGGTCATAAATTGCTTTCACCCTTCTCTATCGGCAGGCAAACATTTTGTTGTTTGTTTTCGGTTTTAGTTGTGGGATAAATCTCATACGAAATGTATTTCAATTGTTTTCTTTTTTGAGGAATCAAAAAGTGGCAATGAAATGTGTTTAGCTTGGCTAAATTTGCCCAGCTTTTATTAAAAAAAAAAATTATTTTGCTTGTATTGATTCTTTTGACGCTTAAACCTGTACGTATTTTTTATGTTTAAATTAAAATTCTTGGTATTGAATTTAAATAAGATAAGCCTTTTAGAAAATATTAAAAATAGTTATAACAATGAAGGAGGGGCACCAGTCTACATAGGTTTAAGGAGCCTTACCAGTGTAACTTGATTTTTTTAATAAATTTTGTTTTTTGCCTAATCCTGTGAAAGCGGAAAGGTCGTGACTAAAATAGTTATTTGAATGGCAGCGTTCTAAAGAGCGACCGCTCGCAGGCATGTACCGTTGCACCTAAAACTTTAACCGCGTTCATCTCGAAACAACTTTTTTGAAAAGTGCTAATCAGTTTAAAATTAACACTCAACCTTAAATAGGTCCTACCTACAATGACCTACGAATTGGCAGAATTAAAAAAGTAGTTTTATTACCCCTAGAAATGATTTATTTTACCTATGCCATTTTGTTGTTATTTAATATTTTTTAAAGATCGTTGGTCATTGTAGGGAAAGTATTTTTAGGTTTCATAATCTTTTTGAATTTTTCGATTTCAGGCACTCATTCGCTCGCAATCATGTCAGCAGTTGAAGTACTTTTTTTTGAGCCTCGGTTGACAGCTAAAAGTCCCGTAATTAAAAAAAAAAAAAACTTTTTCGATTTCAGGCTCTCATTCGCTCGGAATCATGTCAGCAGTAAAAGTACTTTATTTTTGAGCCACAAATGACAGCCAATAGTCCCGTAATATTTTTGTAAAAAAAAATTTAAAATAAAATTAAAAGTTACATTATTATGCAAAGTTCAAATCTAAAAATGTCATGTTTGGTGAAAAAGGTAGAAATCCTCCAAGCCGTCAATTTCTTTAAAAAGTCTAATTTTTTTGTGCCTCTGATCATTGTGTGTTTGCCATTCCTGGAATATTGTTATTATTGTTATGGGCCAAGCTTTGTGTTTGCTTTTTTTTGCTTTTGTACTTTTACTTTTGGGAATTTTGCTTTACGGTCCTTTATTGTTTTTATATGCTTAATTTTAGTTCAGTTGCTTTTTCCTATTCCCGTTATGATATTGCTCAAAAACCCGTGGAGTAATTTATGTAGCGAGAAGCACTACGGACACTTGGACGACACTCAGCTTAGATAAAGAGGATAAAAAATTGGGCTCGTGCAACAGATTTCCATGCGAAAGGCAAAAGACAGGCCACAGCTGAGCGAAAGAGAGCGAGGAAAGAGAAACGCTGTGAGAATAAGGACTTGCGCAAGAACCTGCCCATAATCTATGGGGTTAATGAACCACAAAAACTAAAACGATAAATAAGTATTTTAAATTTATTCTAAAATCATACTTAATTAGAGAGTGAGCTTTGTATAAATTTAATATTTATATACTTGTTTATAACTTTTTGAATGCCTGCCGCCAAAAATGGTGCGCACGCTCTCCGGACTTGGGAACTCACCACACAGCTGAGAGCAAAATCAGCGAGACCCACTGCTTTCCAAACTTTCTCTCATTCACACATCTTATCTCTTTCTCTCTCAGTATGGAGCTCTCTCGCTGTGTGTTGGCTCAGTAACGAATGGCAAAGGTGCGAACAAATCAACACAGTTTGCACACTGCACGCTGCGTGGTATCAAAATAAAACCAAAAAATTACCAAAACGCAACCTCTAACCGTGAAATCGGGGTCACTGGCGACCATAACCCTATACCCATCAAGTAAATCGCCAAAAGTTAAAAAATCGGTTATAAACGCCTGTGTTCGTGTTTCGAAAATTACGGCATCAGGACATACGCCAAAATCGCGTCCTACGCCACGTTTCGCTTATGTGTGCGTGCCTCTATGTCCGTGTGTGTGAGAGAGCGCGTGGCGAGTTGTGAAGTTACGCTGGTGTTGGTGCTGCACCTTCCTATGAGCTTAAATAATTTGTAACATTATTAAAACAAGCCAAACAAACAACACAAACAAGCTACAGTCAAGATAAATAATAAATTCAGCATAAATTTAGCGCCCAGTAAAATTGGACCTCGCATTTGAACGAAATTTGGATCCCGTTGCGGCCGCGCAGCTGTCGAAATGTCAACGCAGGCGACTCTTGCTTGTAATGGTTTCGAGCACATGTACCGTGCATGCATAATTCAAGTAGCGAAAGCCCCAAAAAGCAGGCTATGTTAATATGCATGCCGCATTTAATTACTCAACTCAATTGCATGCAAATGCGGCCAAAACGGTGACAGCAACGACTTAAAATAAAAACAAACGGGCACAGAAAAGCTGAAAAAACAAACTTTGAGTGGCTGTGGCTCAATGAGACGTCTTAGGCGTCTATCTCCCCTCCTGTTGTTTCCTCTAGCCAACACCGTTTCAAGGCTATAACGCGTCGCGATACTTCGGCTCTTCGCCATCCCCCTTCCCCACTGCACCTCTGTTTCCAGCTCGAGTGGCACTTGGCAAACAGAGCGCACGTGCAACGCCACATGGAAAGTGAAATCACTCGAAAGCGACTTTTCAGCACGCGTCTATCTGTCTGACTAGTCGGGCCGAAACTGTAACTACGGAGTTATCCCCTGCCAGGCCAACCGCTAACCTGCTACCTGAAGCCCCCACCCAATTCACCAACCAAGCAACAGCACCTCACATGCAAAGCACCGTAATCACAGCAAGCAACTACCCAAGCTAGGAGAGCCAAAGCGGAGCGGAGCGTACTACCCAACACCCACCGAACACCGCCCACCTTCCACCGACCCACCTCGCCTAACCGCTAACTGGCACCTGCTCACGTGCGGGCACAGGACTACAGTAGCACCACAAAGGCAAAGGAATGCGCACCTAGCGAGACAAATAGAGAGGTGAGTGGAGACAAGACAACATATTGATATGACACGAGGCCATGCAGCAAACACTGAGTACAAAAATTATGCACTTGTATGCAATTAAGGCAACTGTTCTTTGTCGAATAATATTATATGTCATCATTTATTCAGACCTGCCTTGAGAATAAAATGATAGTGAATTTTAAATAGCCAAATATGTCAATTAGCCTCAATTAGCCACACACACGCCCCAAAACAGGATGCAACTGCACTCTTTCAAATACCAAATATATGGCGGCATCATAAACATATACATACGCTGGCATATTTTATGGCCAAGGGCCAATGGAACTGAATGGGAAGTGGATAGCTCTCCACTCACTTTTAGCTGTGGGTGTCCTGCTATTCAGTTCCGTTTCCGAGTGCTGAGTTCTCTTGCTTCCCATTGTTATGCTAGATCAATCTTTATTATATGGGTTCTGTCAGACCGATAAAAATCTAAGCAATACCAATTTTAATATTTTGATAAAGCTTGGGAAATACAATTTTGTTTTATTAAACTCTAACTTATTATTAATCGGTAAACCAAAATTTAAATTTTATAAATATTTAAAAATGAATGTTTTTAAATTTCTTCGTATTGATTGTGATGTTTTTTTTTGTGTAAGTGTTAGCGGTTGCCTGCACTTGCCAGCAGCAGACGCTTGCTATGCCAAAAGCTTCCACGTCAACATCAGCATCATCGGCAGCGGATCCTGGCATTTCTTCGGCATCTGCTCACTTGAGTTGCGTCTTCTTGGGCTCCGCTTTTTGCAACCCGAGATGTCATGTCTTCCTGTCAAATCAAATCAAATGTCGTGGCTGGTCTGTCTGCCTGGCTGGTTTGCCATTCAACAACCACTTGTTAGTCTGTAATTTCGCCCTTACCAAAACATTCCCCCACGCACACACATCCAAGACTTCTCGGCACACACACATGCGCGTCAACCGCAGCGACACAAAACGCTTGCTCGCTTGCTTAACTTGCGGCCCCTTCCCTCCGCTGTCCGCCGTTGATGCTGTCGCCGGAGCACTTTCTAGTCCCTCTACGCCCCCTTAACTTCACTTTCTTCGTCCCAAGGGCTACCATCAAAACCCCCTATTTTCCACGTTCCTTTGTTTGACGTGGCTTTTGTCATTTGTTGAATCTTCGCGAACTTTGCCTTAGTCATTCAGGGCATGTGCCACAGTCAAGCTTGGATAAATAGAATATTTTTTTAAAATATTTGGACTTTTAAGTGTATTATTTACTTATTATAGAATAAATAAAGGTTAAAAAGTCTTCGATTTTGTAAGTATTTCTCTATACATTTGACTTTTACAAGGGTGCCTTGGGCACCCAAAGGTTACAACCGATATTTTTTACTGGAAATCTTTTTAACAAATTTTGCTCTATACCAAATGGACTGTATATGTTTTTTGTTTGAGTGCTCGTATTTCTTTCCTGTCGTTAAGTTCTGCTTATTTTTTGTGGCGTTTTCTTGTGGCCAGTTTCAGCGAGTTTGTCCAACTCATGACTTTCTTTGTTTTGATGCGAATTCTCTCTCCCACATCGGAGTATGCGGGTGTGTGACCCGGGAGCATATGTGTGTGCGAGTGAAACTCACCACACGTAACAGCTGGAGCTCAGACCGAGCAATGCATTGGTAATTGAATTTTGATTTCTTGTCTAAGCATTTTGGGTCCGTGCAATTTGATAATGTGACATGCAGCTGCTGACCCGTCTAATGTGGCTTCCTCCCCCACCCTTCTCAGATCTTTTTTTTTGTGTTGAATAACATGATTAGTGTGTCATTGGGGGCACGTGACTGGAATTTAATTGCATGCTCTGCTACGCTCTGCATTTCTAAGTAATTCCTTCGTGTTTTTGAGCAAGCGCTCATTTGAAAACAATTCAAATGGCAGTTTATGCATACATCATCGTCAACTGGGCGCATTAAATTTATGCCCTCCGGTGGGGGTTCAACAATTGACATGGCGACAGGCCCTGAGCATCGAGGGCGAATAATAACTGAACTGAATGTATTCGTGCCTGCAGATATATGTATGTATAAACTTGTTTGAGATTTTAACTGCACTGATAAAATGGTTGTACTATCAGTAAATAACAAAAACAGAAAGCCAACTTCGGCAGGCAGCTATTGAAAAAATTAAACATCTAAATTTCAAATTATGTGAGTGCCCTTCAAAAAGCATTTAAGCGAAGATTCTATCGTTCCTATGACAGCTCATGATATCGTTATCCGATTTTTTAACAATAGAAAGAGTAATTCTGAATTTTCTAACCATTCCTATGTCCAAAAGAATTAAACAAAAAATTAAAAATTAGAGAAGTTACAATTTTTTTCTTAATAATCCGGTTGTTTCTATGGAAGCTATAAGATAAAGTTGTCAGATTTTGATCAAATTTAAACTGTATCTTCAAAATAATCAACCATCACTAAATATCGTTCATATATTGTCAGAGCCTACGAAATGCTTACAAATATAGTCAGGCGCCTGTTTTCTGTATTGTCTTTGCTAGCCTGTTTGTGTATGAATGTGTGTCGCCTCCTGTTGCGCGCAACACGAGATGTCCCTTTTGTCTCCGCCTGCCTCCCGCCTCCTTTCATGTGTGCCTTGCATTGCATTGGCCCACACAGAATCCCCCTATCTGAGACACCTACACCTTCTCACCATCGAAATACCACTTTCAGTTCGATTGGAATTGAATTTTATATGGGTCACCTTTTGCCATAGGCCGAAAAAGTATTCGTTGCGTCTGAAGCGACATTTCAATTGCGGTTTCGCCAGTTCAATTCGATTTCTGTTGGCACATTCATTCAAGACGTTGTCACTGCTAATAGTTTCTGCCACCAACACCACCAGACACCAAAAGACAGAAACCAGAAACATTGCCAACAACCACAAGACGGGTAATAACAATATGCTGGTGTCGTTGGTAATATGACAGCCATTTTTCCGGACTGCAAGTACGACGACAACACCAACTACGGCGGCTTCACTGCAAATTGAGTTGAGTGCCAGGCCACATGCAATGGGGCTGGAAATTGGCCCGGGTGTTGTACTTGTAGTTGTGGCTCGTAAGTGGGTCATTATTTTTTTATATTTTTCAGGGGCTTGCGGCCCTTGAGTCAGCGATAGACTGCCGCTCAAAAATCAGCAGACATCCGGGGCACCGACTTTTCCCTGCAAATATAAATTGGAAGTGAGACATAGTAGGCTGTTAATTAACTAGCATTAAATGTATGCGAAAGTGTTGATAAATAGCACACACTCGCAACCCTGTGTAGTTTACCTGTCAATGGGGGGCCGATGGAAACCAACAGAAAGGGTCACAGTAGACCAAGATAAATATTTTATAGGAGAAAATTGTTGTGTTCATTGGTCATGAGAGTGCAGCATTTTCAGCTCATAACCATTTATTGGGTCGATTGAAATCATTTTTAGAAGTATGCACAATTATTTATTTTATTAAACATGCTTTTTATTGTGCTTATGCTTAAATTAGAAACACCATTAATAAATACTTACAGCGACAACGAATAAAACAACAATTGGTTTTTAAACGAACCTTGCATTGACATACAAATTTTGTCTTTTTTTTTAACAAACAATCAATTTTATAAATTGTAAAGTAAAGATTTCATGATTTACAAGCTATCAAGCACAGGGGAATGTAAGTTCCAGTAATTTCAAAACCATTTTCTATATAGACAACCAATTGGTTTTTCCAACATTAAACTGCTGGTTTTCAAAAAGAAAATCCATTGATAACTTAAGGTTGGGATCAACTTGTAAATATCTGGATATCCTGCTGCTTTTCATGAACTCTATAAATAAACTGCTTGAAAATAAGCAAAATTAGCATTTTATGCCATTCCCTTTGTTGACCATTGTGCATGCGTCTTTTTTTTCTTTCTCCGGGTGATAATGCGCTTCCCACCCAGCTGGCATTGATGTGCGCCCGCTGCGTCTTAGCATTTTAGCGTAACTGTTTTTTGTGGCAGCATATATCCCATTCAGGCGCGTCCCAGTTCTGGGACTTCGTATCAGGCACCAGCAGTGTCAGCATCCTTACCAGCTCATTATACGGCGTCATGCTTGCAGCCCCACTTCGTCCGGTCTTACAGATCCCAGCTGAGCGCCACCAGCTCGGCGCCACCCTCGACTCAGATCCCAGTTGCCAGCTCAGTGTGTTTTGTGAACCGTAGCTGCAAAGTATGCAACAAATTCGGTTAACTTTTTACTAGTGTTAACTTTTAAAACGCCTACGCCACACTACTTTCCTGCTGTTGGTGCTGTCATCATTGTCGAAAGTTTAACTTATGTTTTGCATAACAATTTGAGGTAAGTTTTGACAATTCTGATATATAAAAAAATTTAAAACCATTACACTATGATCAAACACTCTATTCTGAATCAAAGTTGAATCTCCTGTCATTGTACCAATCAGTTTTTATATTTAAATGACCCTGCTTTGTTGTGGTCCTATAGTTTACCCCTTTTGCACAAATGAATTCCTCAAGCCTTAAGGCTTAAGTGCTGATCAGTTGGAATACGAGGAGAGGTGATAGAATTTTCATGGCCTAAGCTTAGGGCCTGTCAAAACAGTTTGACCATGAGCTTTCCAATTTAGGTTTACTTTTTAATTTTAGGTATGATATATATTATTATGTATTGATTTATTGTCTATTTTATTTAAGATGTAATTTTAGTTTTTGTTTTACCTTTCCACCAGAGTGTTCCTGACTCCACAGCCCATCCCATTTACCGAAATTCGGTATGCTGTCCGCTGGGATCATTTCGTTTAACAATAGGATATTGCGAACAATTTCCGTTACGCGCACCGGATGCAATGGTAATCAATTGATTGTTTTATTGTAAATTAATTGTGGGAATACACATGAGCAGTGGATTTGCTGCTTTGGCTTTGTGTAGCGCTGGTTGCTCTCAGTGCTCCTGTTTCATTGTTTATTGTTTTTACGCAATTGTTTGGCAGTTGGCCCGAGCGGCCTTTTTCTCCTCCCTTCTGACTCTGTTGATTTTAAACAACCAAAATGCGAAATGAGTTTTGTGAACGGAAATTGTGTTTTTGGTTAGCAGGCGGTGGTGAAGCTTTTGTTATTTGGTCCGTTTCGCTTGATTCAAGTTTTGGTTAGAGAGTTAGCCCCCGGCCAGATTACTTTTTTGAGTTTATCGTACAAGAAACTGATAGACCAGTTCAGAATTGAATTGGTCGGGAGGATGCTATGAATGACTGAAATTGAAGTGAGTGTGGGCCAACTTGTAAAAACAATTGAAGTTAATCATGGGTGATCCAAAGATATGGCAATTATTTTCATTTAACTTCAGGCGTAATTCCCATGGACAGAATTCGTTGATCTACATCCCTTAAAGGAATCCATGTGGATTAATACTTTTGTGATCAAACATTACGCTCTTCGTCTCTACTTCCGACTCTTTGCCAATCTTGAGAGCATGAATTTTATCTTTTTTTTAAATTGATAAAATTCCTTATCAATACTCTTAATTGGCACCCTTTCACTGTGATTGAACGGTTACGACTCATCACAGCCGAGATGAGTGAACTCATCTCTCACTCACTTAATAGGCCGAAAAGAAAAGTTATTGAAAACTTCACTTAATTTTTGGTTCTCAGCAGGGGGTGCCTTCATGACAAATGACAAAGTCGTCTTCAAAAACTTTGGCCATACAACAGACGTTTCAGCCCTGATAGGCCTTTCATTTCGCCTCTCGTTCCCTGTGTCTGGCTTACGTAGCTAGTGACAATCTGGGGATATCAGCCGTCCCCGTTGTAAGTATTATTTTTTGTTTACTTCACGTGACTCACGGCGTCGACTCATCATCATTAACTCATCAATGTCAAAGCTTTTCAAAGCGACTGAGCTAAACCAGATTTAGCGTAAAATTAACAGCATCGAACATGCGGCTCCTTGCTGGCTTACTGGAAAATCAATTTTGGGCCTGCCTGTCAACCGACTGACGATACTCAGATATCGAAATGATTCTCCTTCTCGCCGTAGATCTGTGACTGTGACTGTATCATGGCTGAATCAATTATATGCTCGGTTAGTCAATCATCTACACTGGTGAAAGTTTGCAGAGAAGTGCAAAGTATAAACTTTTTATAATTTTTGTAAACGTTATAATCTAAAATTTTGTTATTTTTAATACATTGGACAATTAAGTGTCATCTCCAACGATACCAAAAAAAAATTATAAATGTATAAATTAAAATAAAATCAATAGATAAGAATTGATTAGTTTTAAATGTTTTTAATTTTCTGTTAGTTTTATGAATAGTAACATCTTTAATTTTTATAAACATTGATCGTTTATATATGATTAATGTATATTTTGGACTCAATAACAATTTTAAAACTTTACCAAAACAACATTTACAAATAACCACATAGCCATTTTTTTTCGCTCGATCAGTATTTTAGTTTTTTTCACGGTTGCAGCTGCTTTCGTCAAGAATATCTTTATCTGTTTGCCCTGATTTATGTGTGGGCGAGAGAAACTCCACAATGTATGCTATAGTTTTTGTTATGTTTATTTTTCATCACGAATTGCGTTGCATGCTTTAGTTTTTGGGGAGAGTACGTAGCACGCGTATCATACAGACGGACGGACAGGCGGAGGGACATACGGACATGGCTAGATCGACTCTCCTAGTGATGCTTATCAAAAATATATAAATTCTTTTTAGGGTCGGATATGTCTCCTTCACTGCGCTGCAAACTTCTGACTGAAATTACAATTTCCTCTGCAAGGGTATAAAAAATTACCAAAAACCTTTAGTTTTAATTCAATAACTTTTCTTGTAAACATCCGATTTCAAAATTGAATATTTTTATAGTATTGAGGCTTTAGTTTCTAAAACTCTGCGTTTAAAAATTAGTTTGTAATTTCGGGTCGATTTTTTGTCATTTTTATGATGTAAATTTCCGAAAAAATCGTCTTTGCAGAAAAGTTACCAAAAACCTGCAGTTCTAAATCCATAACATTGATTTCACGCATCCGATTTCAAAGTTGTATATCTTCAAAGTCTTGTTGCTTAATCCTCTAAAAATTTGCATTTAAATTCTGTTTTGAATGTTTGGGTAATATTCTTACGAAATCACTCCTTAATAAATTCCGAAAAAAATCATTTTAAAAAAGGTACCAAACACCTTCAGTTTTAATTCCATAACTTTTCTTGGAAACATCTGATTCCAAAATGGTATATCTTTATAGTATTGGGAATTCAGTCTCTAAAACTCTGCGTTTAAAAATGGTTTTGTAATTTCGGGTCGATTTTTTGTCATTTTTATGATGTAACCCCTTTTTAAATAATCGAAAAAATCGTCTTTGCAGAAAACTGACCAAAAACCTGTAGTTCTAAATCCATAACTTTTATTTCACGCATCCGATTTCAAAGTTATATTTCTTCAAAGTCTTGTTGCTTAATCTTCTAAAAATTTGCATTTAAATTCTGTTTTAAAAGTTTTGGGTTGATATTTTTACGACATAACTCCTTAATAAAATTCCGAAAAAAATCATTTTAAAAAAGGTTCCAAACATCTTCAGTTTTAATTAGATAACTTTTCTTGTAAACATCCGATTTCAAAATGGAATATTTTTATAGTATTGAGGCTTCAGTTTCTAAAACTCTGCGTTTAAAAATTAGTTTGTAATTGCGTGTCGATTTTTTGTCATTTTTATAAATAAATATCCGAAAAAATCGTCTTTGCAGAAAAGTGACCAAAAACCTGCAGTTTTAAATCCATAACATTTATTTCAAGCATCCGATTTCAAAGTTATAATTCTTCAAAGTCTTGTTGCTTAATCTTCTAAAAATTTGCATTTAAATACTGTTTTAAAAGTTTTGGGTTGATATTTTTACGACATAACTCCTTAATAAAATTCCGAAAAAAATCATTTTAAAAAAGGTTCCAAACATCTTCAGTTTTAATTAGATAACTTTTCTTGTAAACATCCGATTTCAAAATGGAATATTTTTATAGTATTGAGGCACCAGTTTCTAAAACTCCTGCGTTTAAAAATTAGTTTGTAATTTCGGTTCGATTTTTTGTCATTTTTATGATGTAAATTTTCGAAAAAATCGTCTTTGTAGAAAAGTGACCAAAAACCTGCAGTTTTAAATCCATAACATTTATTTCACGCATCCGATTTCAAAGTTGTATTTCTTCAAAGTCTTGTTGCTTAATCCTCTAAAAATTTGCATTTAAATTCTGTTTTGAATGTTTGGGTTATATTCTTACGAAATAATTAAATTCCAAAAAAAAAACCTTCAGTTTTAATTCCATAACTTTTCTTTAAAATATCCGATTTCAAAATGGCATATCTTTAATGTATTGGGGCTTCAGTCTCTAAAACTCAGCGTTTAAAAATGGTTTTGTAATTTCGGGTCGATTTTTTGTCATTTTTATGATGTAACCCCTTTCTAAATATCCCAAAAAATTTAAGTTGTATATCTTCAAAGTTTTGTTGCTAAATCTTCTAAAAATTTGCATTTAAATTCTGTTTTGAAAACTTTGGTTGAAAGTTATAATTTTTTTTTATTTATTTTTCCGATTGTTCCTATGGGAGCTATATGCTTTAGTCGTCCGATCCGGCTCGTTCCGACTTATATACTATAGAAAGACAACTTTTGGGAAAGTTTCATGCATATAGCTTTAAAACTGAGAGACTAGTTTGCGTAGAAACGGACGTACAGACGGACGGTCAGACGGACGGACATACGGGCGGACAGACGGACGGACAGACGGACGGACAGACGGACGGACAGACGGACGGACAGACGGACGGACAGACGGACGGACAGACGGACGGACGGACAGACGGACATGGCTAGATCGACTCTGCTAGTGATGCTGGCTAAGAATATATATACTTTATAGGGTCGGAAATGTCTCCTTCACTGCGTTGCAAACGTCTGATTGAAATTATAATACCCTTTGCAAGGGTATAAAAACAGCAAAGTTATCATTTTTTTACATTTATTTTTCCGATTGTTCCTTTGGGAGCTATATGCTATAGTCGTCCGATCCGTCTTGTTCCCACTTAAGTACTACCTGCAATAGAAAGACAACTTTTGGGAAAGTTTCATGTAGATAGCTTTAAAACTGAGAGACTAATTTGCGTAGAAACGGAGGGACAGACGGACGCACATGGCTAGTTCGACTCTCCTAGTGATGCTGATCAAGAATATATATACCTTATGGGGTCGGAAATGTCTCCTTTACTGCGTTGCAAACTTCTGACTGAAATTATAATAGCCTCTGCAAGGGTATAAAAACGAGTTTATAAATCAATTCATCTTATAATACATTTATCAATCGTTTAGGTTCGAACCTTGAACCGAACCTAAGCAAAATTGAAATGGGTTCACAGCCCTGGTTATACTTTATAAAATTAGAACTTAAAATATTTAAGGATTTAACAAAAACGAGTTTGTCAAGAACTGATCTGTTCTGATTCCATACATATAAATTATTTAGAACATTATTTACTCACTCATGCATCACTTTGCCAATGCTTAACATTTGCAATGGTTTTTTGGCTTTATTGTTTTACTTGTCAGGCAACAATTGAAAACACAGCTAGAAAACATTGCAACAACTTTGTCTACTATGAAGACAGCGTTTTGTGTTTGCATTTGTGTCGACATCATCAGTTTCAGATAATGCATATTTTGTGAGGACCTACGTGTTACCCGTGTGGAATTCAATAAGCCAATTGCTCAAAATGTTCGAAAATTTAATGCAAAAGAGGGATTTTGTGGGCCATGCACATTTGATAAAACAATTAACATGATCTGTCTGAACCTAAAGTAAAAAAATCCTTGGGTCTTTAGCAGAAACGGAGATGGGCGTCAGCTGGTCATCTAAAGTATAATTTAAAATTTTCAATAATTGTTTTTGACAGTTATTCGTTGCAGCATGTGCACTGAAATTACATTAATTTATTGATTGCGGTTTGGGATTGTAAAGCCTGGCTTTCAGCCTTTAATTTGTTGAGCGACAGGTATATCTGATACTTAAATATCATTATTTTAAATGAATTATTAATAGTAGTACTTGAAAAGAATTCAAGTTCCAATTTAAATGTGCATCCCTTATAAAAACCTTACTAATCTTTTAAATTTCTTGTCCTCTCTCTTAAAGTGTTAAATTAACTGTAATTAATCCGGGCGAAGACAGGTAAGGTTAAGCCGATCAACTCACTCTGAGTTGAATTGAATTTGTAATACAATGCAAATGCTTCAATAAATTTTTAATTAAAAACTAAACAGCCATGAAATCTTCCTCTGCTAATTGCGATTTGTGTGGCCGTGTATGTGTTTTAGTTGTGGCCCATATCCGATTAGCAGCTTTGTAGGCGAATATCATAAGCAGCTGCCTCCCGCAAACACAATCATCATCGTCAATAATTTTCATCGTAATGAGTTCGAATATCCAGCTGCCAAGCAAGGTCCCCGCAAATTGGACCAGAACGCCGACCCGGCAGCTGGCTAAGTCCGCTTATTGCTGGCAGGACGTCAGTCGGTCGTCAGCACAACGCCATCATCGTCACTCTAGCTGGCGATCTAAGGGGCTGCCAAGTGCTGGGAAGCGGCTTCTCGTTTTCGGCGCAATTGACGTCAGCTTTGTTTTAATGCTAATTAATTAAATTCATTCAAATTAACAAAGGACGGGGGTAATGGAATACCCAGGCTGGGTTTGCTTTCATCCCCCTTCTCATATTATCCTTATGCACACAAACAAATAAAAGCTTAAAACAACATTTTCATTGTAATAAATAAATTATAGTTTTTCTGGCAAAAAAAAACGTATCTTCTTAACCTATATGCACAGCATACAAATTCCTCCTTTTTTTTTAATTATGTACAATAAATGAGGGCTGAAATATAATACACTCTTGTGTTTCAGAAGAAAAACAGACATTGATTAAGAATATAAAGATAAAGACAATTTATTAATAGATAAACTGATCAGCAATTATATTTATAGGAGCTTAACTTAACTTTATGGAGCAGATACTCTGCCAGTGTAGCAGAGCATTAATTACCAATTTTTGTGCTTTGGTGTGTTTTATGATTTGCGCTTTGGATTTCCGTACTCCCAACTCAGCTCCGTTCAGTTGTATTTGAAATAGAAAAAACTGATTAACATTTGGCGTTTAGGCGACGGCTGCTTAATGAGCGGCAACAGTCAAGATGAGCGGTTAAGTGGGAAAGTGGAAACGCTCATATTTCGCTTGTAATTCATTTAAACGAGATGCACTCAACCTGAAATGCAGCGGGGAGTGGCAAAGAAGCCGATTAGCGGTTGGGTTGAAATGCGTTCGTAATTGGTCAGAAAGAGCTAGACAAACTGGAATCGTTGAGGGGCCCTGATGGGATTTTGTGGTCATTAAACTTTAGTTTTAGCTTACCACTTTACAATGTCCTTGCTCAGTCAGCTGTGTTCGTCCTTTAATGTGGAAAGTTAATGAGATTAGGATGAGCCAGAGAGTCAGAGCTTCGGTTTTGAGGTCTGTCTGTGACTAACCGCAATTTTAGGACGGAGGAAGAGACTCCTTCGTCCTCATCGGTTCATAAATCAATTGTATTAATAAATTAACAAACATGGCCTACTCGGCGCGCAACATGCCCAGCACTCTGAACCAGCTTCATCTAGATTCATCTTGCCGGTCTTGTAGTATCTCAATTAATTATTTGTGTGCGGTCAATATCTGTGCGGGTGTGGGCGTGTGCTGCAGCGGATTTGCGGCAGTACTGCCATAATGTTGCCTGCCACATTTTAATTACACTTTAATGTGTGCACACCGAAAACCAAAAAGTTTTACGAACTAACATTTTGTTCTCTGCGGTTTTACAAATTTGATAACATCAACAGTTATGAACATAAAATAAATACCGGAAATAAAACCGTTTAAAAATAAAAATAATTTCATAATGGGGATTATTCTTTCTTTATTTTTTCTTTTAACAAATGACGGGGATTATAATTTTTTGACTAGTTACAAAATTAATTTTATACATAAAAAACTATTCTCCATTTATTATATAAGTCAATTCGACCACCTATGCGACTATATAAGAATGATATGGAATTTCCCCAGGGTTTATTACTATTTTAATATGCTTTAAACTTTTACTGGCACTCTGGGGCTAACAACGGCTAAACTTCGGTTTAACTGTTGTTAACCAAATAAGCAAAAATTACAAAAAATTAAATAATTAATGTAACTGTTCAAAACATAGGCAGAGAGGCAATTGTGGCGCGGAAGTGAGGAGTCTGTCTGAACTGCATGTTAATTAATAGTGACTGGGTAACACGACATGCCGACCAATTAAAATTAATACACCAATAAAGCAATTTGATCAATAAAGACACCGCGGTAGCCGCATGCCAAACAATGAGCACATATTTGTATCCTGCGGTTAAGCTGCAGGCTGTGTCATGGTTTTGACATGGAATTCGAAATCAACAAGCGTGGCAAAGAAGGCATCTCGAATATGCCGTCTATGTGGCGTTAAAAATTATGCAACACAAACATTTTTCGCTGAACAGGCGATGGCCTAGGATAGAGCGAGGGACACATGGCGTGGGCTCGATGTGCAGTGCACATCTTGCATACGAATGCAGAGCACTTAATTATTTTTTAACACACTTTTTAATGATATTTCTTTCGTTCCGTTTCGCAGCAAATAGTTTCGGTGGAAGCTGAGTATGATTATATATTTTTACACATTTACTTTTTTTGTTAAGTTTTGGGGCGCTCTCCTCTGTTTGTTTGCATTGGTAATGAGTTTACTTTGGCTGTAAGTTGCGCACACAGACCGCCGGCTCACCTCGGCCACTGCTGCAGCCAGCGGTGCCCCACCTAACAATTGGTTGTGGGGCACATGGAGGAGCAAAGCAGAACTTGTGCATTAAACTTTCGTTTTATTGTAAACTTCTGTCAACAAAAATCTTTTTGCCCCTTAAATAAATTGTGTGTGCGTGCGTTGGCTTGCCACATGTGTTTTTAGTTTTTCGGTTATTT
This sequence comes from Drosophila elegans, assembly GCF_018152505.1. Lineage (NCBI taxonomy): Eukaryota > Metazoa > Arthropoda > Insecta > Diptera > Drosophilidae > Drosophila > Drosophila elegans. The sequence continues at coordinate 4,862,222 of NW_024545855.1, read as the reverse complement.
CTGAAAATTGCTTTGCGGTCTCGCTCTCTAACTTTGCAAAATATAACAATTTTAATTTGTATTTAAAAATAAAACGATGTGCAAATATGGCGCCAGCATAACTGTCCGTTGTTTTAGGGCCTCTACCAGCAACATTTTTACGACCCGCCATAAAGGTCAGCAACATTTTTGTTAGTCACAGCGTTTTAAAGTGTATAATAAACGAAAGAGAGAAAAGTGAAATAAATCAACGCTGCCGGGCTGAGACTGTTTGTTTGCTTTATCAGAGAGGGTTTCACTTTGGGTGCGGGGTTTAACATAAACGGCATCCTGATAAGCTTGGTCAGGTGCTGACCTGGCTTTATTTTGATGCCGCGATAAGCATCTGGCGCCGGTACATAAATTACATCACAAAGGAGCCAGTGCTATCTGCATCTGTTTGAAGCACGCCCGCCTTTATTCGGATATCAATTCATTAAATAATGCGCTATTCAATAAAACTTGCAAGCCAAACCCAGGACACGCTAGCGCTAAGGACTTCAAACAGCCCAAAATATCAAACAATTATGAACGACGGCGCAACTTACCAGGGGGTCATATGAAAACAAAATCCGACTTTAAGTAGCTGTCCTTATGACATAATAGCTTTCGCCAAACAGTGGTGCGAATGTATAAACATACATTATACATAAGTGCAGCATTTAACTACCCATTAATTACCGAGTAAATTAAAAATAAACAAGAAAGGAAGAAAACTTCGGCAAGCCGAAGTTCTTATACCCTTGCAGCTATTGCAAAAGCTAAATATTCTTGAAAACATTAAAATTATGATTGACTTGAAGTTATGTTGATTCGCAGCTCAATTATTTGATAGTTCCTATTAAAAGCGTAATTCTGAACTGTCAAATTATTGGCTAGTGAAAAAGAATTTCTAAAAACAATTACAAAATAAAAAAGTTAAATTATTTTTAAAATATTTTTATTCTTCCCATGGGAGCTTTATGTTATAGTCGTCCGATTGTGATGAAATGTAAACCGTTATTCTGAAATATTTAATCATTAATATATGTCGAATAACTAAAAAAAAAAACAAAAAACAGCAAAGTAAAAATTTTTTTCATTTATTTTTCCGATTGTTTTGATATGGCAAGTTTTCACTCCTTATTCTTATGTTTAGAATCACTGTTCCAGTCTCTGGCCCTTGTACACCTCTCCTCTACCAACTTCGTCTTTAGGTATTCTCCGGGTGTTGTTTTTGATTTCCTTTTAGCCATATTAATATGAAGCTTGCTATGAGTGTATTTGAGTGCCCGGGACATTTTAGTTAAATTAAAAAATAACAATATTATGATTGCTATCCCCTACTTTCGGAGGGGTGATTCTGTATTTGCTTATTAATGCCAAAACAGGTGGAAAAACCATTTAGCGATATTTTAAAATTAAAAATTATTTAGGTTCGCTTTCTTGCTTTAAAGCAATGACCACTTTTAGAGCTTATTAGAGTAGTATGTGAAAAGGAGAGGATCTCCCGTGGAGTGTCAATAAGTTAAACGCCCTTAGCCCTTAGCCCAGAAATGTGCCCTTAGCCCGGCGTCTGCAAATCCAGGCGTTGAGTTGACAGCGACAAAGCAAATGTTAAATTAATTTGATGCCTTATTTAGGGTCTCTTTTTTCTCAAGAAATTGGATTTGAGTTCTACACTCAGAAAGAAAATGAACATGCATGAACATAGAAATAATAAGAAAAAATTTTGTTGTATGTTAATATGTGTTTATTAATTTTTTTTGAGGATATGAAATAGTACATTTGATGCCTACCTATAGACAAATTATATTTTTTATGAAATAAAACTTTATATTCTGTTAGAATAAAAATATAAGTACAAATTATTTTTAGAGATAAAAGTGTTTTTTAACAAAGACAACTAAATTTCAGATTCAGCCAAACTCCATTTCGTTCACCTGCTTGAGACGGTTGCATAAATCTGATTGAAACTTGAGATATGGCAACACATAAAACTCTAAAATAAATTCCAACAGAAAATAATGCAAAGAAAATAACTGACAACACTCGGATCAGCGTACGTACCGCTTTATCACAAAAAAATTATTGAAAGTAAAAAGCCATATATGGCTTTGTTGCGGTAAAGGGTTAAATATAAATTGAATGACCGGATTCTATACTTAAACAAAGAAGTTGGTTTATGGGATCCTATAATATAAAACCAAAAAAATTACTTAAATTCTTTTAGTTGTCTTATTTAGGCAACTTTTACAGTTTTTTTTAAAATTAGGTGCATCACTTTTCGTCCGTGCAGAAACTTTAAATGGCGGGCTGTGTGAACTTATTTAACACAGAGTTTGGAGAGGGAGAAGTGGCTGGACCTTCGCACACCTGGAATGCTGACTGTCAATTTCATTTACGTTTTCAATCGATTTATTGTGAGCCTAACCACAGGCCTCGTCCCTCCTTCTCACAGCCATTCTCACATTTACAGACAGGAGGACACAGACACTCAAAGGCAATATTGGTCAGATTTTTGACAGCTCAAATTGAATTTGCCTTTTGCTGTTGCCTTTTTGGCTGCGCAACAAAAAGTGAAATGTTGTTTGCTCGACCACCTAGAAAGCTGGGTAAATTCGGAAGTGGTCGAGGGGTTCGAGTGTGTGTAGATGAGGGTGTGTCAGACTGTCAAGGTGTGAACACATTTGGCTTTTGTTTGCTGCTACCCAAAAAGCCACGACGATTTGTCTCATTTTTTGATCGATTGTTTATTTCACACCTTGTCATGTCATTGGCTTTGTCGCCCATTCAGTGGACAGTTAACCGACCGTACATAGTTTAGGCCATACTTGGCTTTCTTACTTAACATATGCTGAGTAGCCTTAATATTTTTTTCTGCAGAATGCAGGGAAGAAGCCCATATTAGGTAGTAATAACTCTTTTTATTAAAGTAATTTTACTTTATATAAAATCTGGACAAATGTAAAGAATTTTTGTTATTCTTGAATTTGGCTTTCTATTTTGGTTCTATTGCGATATCACTATGTTTAATTTTCACAGTGTAGCTTCAGTAGAAGCAAGCAGTATTCGGACCAGAAATCGGGACTGGTAGAAGGAAGCTTAAAATGCAACGCGAAACGGTCCATCAATTGGTTTGCTAGGTTCTTCACCTTGTCCCCCCTTTCTTGGGGTTGTGCGGATGCAAAGCGGCATAAATGACGGACCGCTTCTACGGCTCCAAAGTTGCGCACAAGCAGCAGTTCGCTAAGGACCAGATCCTCCAGCTGATGAAAGGCCCATAGGGCAGATGGGTAATCCTGTTTTCTAAGCGTCAAGCTGTGGCGCAGTATATTAATCTCATGGATAAATTTCACCTCTATGCCCAAGGACTCGCGCTCCATTCGCACCTGTCGCAAATAGTTGAGTTTCCAGTCAGCTTCATTCGACTTCAATGGAGGATTTATTAAGGGCGGCGGCAGTACCTCTTTTGGTGAGGCCAGCTGCCAGCCGGCGCCCTCAGAGTTAACATCCACGTTGCCAGACCGAAGCTTCTCAGCAATGCAAATCGCTTCGCGAAATTCCTCGTACTCCATATTCTGGCTTGTGATAAATTGTTCCTTGCTGCGATCGTCGTACATCCAGATTCACTGATAGGGAATGGTCCTCCTTTTATTTGTACACATAAACTTCACCATTCCTGCGCGAAGGTCTTTTCTTGTCAGAATTCCCGGCCAGGGCATATAGCCTGGAGCCTCAGCGAACACGAAATCGCGTTCTCGGGAGGAGTCTGCCATGAGAAAAAGATGAGGTACATAAATGGAAATAATTATGTTATGTGTTAGTTGTCCTGTTTTAACTTAACCAATTTAAACTAAATTCAACAACGATCTTATTTACCTTTTTCTCAGCTCTAAGAAAAGACTTTTGGAATTCCTCATTTGGTGAGTTGCGCTCTGTTCACTTTATAAATACATTTTTAAGTTTTATAGCTCTGAGTAAAATCTCCCTAAAATGCACAGAGGCAACACCCGATTCTCACATAAATTTGTTTTTGATGAAACCTCTTAAATAGCCTCCACTTTCCTAAATGTCCTTTTAGTGGACTCTTTTGTTTGGGCATAAATGCTAGAATGTTAGGCATTCGTCCTGTCCTAGCTTTTGGTCACACGTTGGACAAATGGCCGTGCAACATGTGGTGGCGGCCAAGAAGCTTTTCTAATTTGATTTATATTTATAAAGTCGCAATCATTTGCTTTCGATTTCCGAGGTAATAATAAAGCGTCATTACATTTAAATAATGACCGAGTCGGCGTTGGTTAATGGTTATGAAAATTCAATTATAACCCAGCCGCATGATGTTGGTCCATTTAAGAGACCTGTTTTTTGCACTTCTTTCCATTTCAGTTCTCCGCTCTCAAGGCAGAGGCATAAAAACACTTGGCAAGATTAATTGTGGCCGGCTGTCGTACGTTAAAATACGTATACGCCGTGTTGTACATGTGTAAATAAGCACAATGTTGCTACCGACTGCAGGGGGTCCTTGTGCGACTGCTTTTTTGGTCATCATATTTAATTCAAGCATAAATTTTTGCACGCATATAAAAAAGGACGCGGGCAAGAAGGAAGAAAAAAGAATTAGTACGTTTCGGTTAATTTATGTGGGGCGCGTGGGGTGGGCAGGAAAAATAACCCAAGCTGAAAGCAAACCAATGAGCCACAAACATCCGTGACTGCCTCAGCTCCTGCTGATGATGATTATGATGAGGATGGGAACGGGATGGAGATGAGGGCGTTGGTAACGGCTTTTGTCTCGTCACCCTTTTGGCCCGGTCGTGGGTCTGGTCGATTTGCGTCTCCCAACTCCCAGCCTTTTGTTATTGCAGTGTTCGCGGTAATTACGAAGTGCTTGCGAGATTGGGGATTGTGTGGAGGGATAGCACCCACCTGCCCGTTTTTGTGTCCACCCACAGCGCCACGATGTCGTACTAATTTGTCATAATTCTTTGAAAACACTTACATTTACCGGCCGTTGAATTTTCCATGCCTCGAGCGATCAGCTTCAGATCGAATCACTTATGCAACTGAAATGGTGACAATAAAAAACGAGTTGTATTTTTTTTAGTAACAATAACAAATTTTTCAAAGCCTGCTAGCACCACGAACACAAAGAGTTTCAGTAAAATATGAATTTGTTTACCAAATTCATTGTTTGTTTTCGCTTGCATTCGATATGTGGAATAAATAAACTATTGAAACTCGCGCCGTCAGCAATCAAAAGGAATGTTTAATCATGTCTTTTGCTGACCACCAACCACAATCTCTATAAACTCATCATAGAGCTGCCCACACATGCCACCATCAACTTAATTTTTTTTAGTAAATATACCAGACTAACAACTACAACACAACACCCAATGATCTACATACACTCAACAGAAACAGAAACGAATGCGAAGAGCAGGAAAGCAACTTCCCAATTCACATCATCAACAGTAGTAACCGAACAACGAAACCACAAAAATCAATGTCTGAAGGAAGGCTTAAACTAAGTTCCGCCCCCCAAAACATGCCACATCAGCTTGGCCAAAATGTCTGCCACACACTGTCAAAAAAACGACTCAAATGTCACTTAATCTTTTAATTTTTTTTTTTTTTAATTTTGTATTTAACCTTTTTAGCTTTAGCTTAAAGCTATATTCTGAAACACTTTGATGGATCTTTTAAAAAAGACATTTTCACTCCTGCTCAAGAGGACTGGTATTTTAATTCATTTTTCTATGACTTGCAAACGTTCAAGCGCCTGCTCTTCTAACACTAATGTTTTCCTCAGTGCAAGTATTTCTACTCCCACTCGAATATCGATGGCATTCCCTGTGTAGTGACAGAACTTGTAAAATATTTGATTTGTGCTCATTTAATTTTGGGAAATAGTCGTGCACGTCGCATTTGCCAAAGGCAGCTCCGGGAGGAAACCACAGACCGCACACATCCTCCTCCCTGATTGCGATAAGATCGCCGGGCCAAAGGCAAAATTCCCGGCCACTTTGGACCACCCACCCACCAGAATGCGCTGTACAGAGTTCGAGTACTGTGGGCCTACACTTGGACGTCATCATTGACAACTGATGAATTGAGTCAGTGCGCGCTGGGAAAGGGGTCAATGAAAGAGGGGTTGGCAGGGTGGAGACTGCACCGCAAGTGGTGCATCATCCTCATGGGGAAGCCCATGTTCATGTTCAATTAGTGAAACGGTATTGCTCTTTGTTCATATAAAATGCCTGCGAGTCTAATTAATTACTACATGATGCCAAAACCGATTTGGTCAGAGTTAAATCCGTAGCTGTCATCTTGCTGCCAGACCTTCTATGTCAATGACTGCCCCGAGCACAGCAACATGTTTAGGCCACGTCTGGCGATTGGTTTAACGCTTGTCAGAAAAATAAGTTTGATTCAGATGGTCCTAAATACTTTATAAAAATAAACTTGATCAAATAATCATTATCAGTAAAGTCAAGTTAAAACACAGGATTTTATATGAATTTTAGGCTAAACAGCTCAGTTCGAAAAGGAAAAGAGAAAGTCATCAATTTATCAAGTAAAGATCCAAATTTGAAGTGAAGAAGTATCAATTTTTTAAATTTATGAATGATATAAAGAGTTTATATTATTCATAAACTTAAAAACGTTTAAATAAATTTGAGATTCAGCTTATGCTCCTAGTGGAATAGAGGCAAAGACAGAGAAGGGAAGACTCAACGGACCGAATTTCTATTTAAGTTAGGGGCAGCATATTTGCGATCGGATTTCACAGTACTGATGCGATACATGCATCATAATCAACCAGCTGCTGGGAAAATGGAAATTGCAGCCCAGAACCTGCGCTAAATGTGTATGGGAAACAGTTGAAAAGTAGAAAATTGTTGCGGCTCATTTGCATATTGAATTACATTCATTGTTGATGGTGGCATGCGTTAAGTCCGTGTAGCAACCCCTGCGTTCCTGGCATCCTTACACCCCATAGTTGACAGCCCCCATCGCAACATCCTGTCATATTGCATGTAGCTGAATTTCAGCCTAGCAGGCACGCTGGCAAAGAGTTGTTGTCCTTCTCCCAGTGCCTAGCAGGCACGGTGGCAAAGAGTTATTGTCCTTCTCAGCTCCTTTATTTATTTATTTTGAACAATTTTTTCCCCAGCATTTTTTGCGTATTTGACGCTTTTGAGTGACACTGACAATACTGGCAATTGCCATCCGCCACATGTCTAGCTTATTACATAAAATATTCAGTTATGCTAACAAAAGGCAACCAAATACTATGGCCACCCCACTCTTTTTGCTAGAAGTATAAATCATTGCACTTGCTCTTTCCGAAACTACCTGGCTCAATTTTGCGCGCAGATAAATTGGCAAAAAATACACGTAACTATTGTTAAGATAAGAAGTTTATGCTAGGAGGAATTGCTTGAGAAGTTTTACAAAATATACGCATTTGAACAATTTCTTCTCAGAAATATAATTCGAATGAATATTAGAAATAGAATTAGAATTGAGAAATACGCTAAATTCTTTTATACTTATTGTATAATAATGTTATTCGTATTTTTTTGTTTGATATTTATTTTCTATGACCTTGTGGAAGGAAACTTAATTTACAGCGAAGACAGCAATACTAATCTTTAGTTTTTAATTTCTTACCAAACTATTTACACATATTACAACCCAAACGTTGCTGCCAACGAAATGAAATTACGTAAAGTTTTGATGCAACTTTCCTAGTGTGCTAATCAAGGCAATTTGCCAATGTCGAATATTAAAAAATTAGGATTCAATTTGCAAGTTTTTCAAGCTACACATTTCCGTTTCGGGCTCTCAGTCCGTGACAACTTCAGCAGAGCAGCCAAGCAGGCAGAACAGGATCAGTCGCACGGTCATGTCCATCCCGAGCTAATTCCATTCGTCCAAAAATCATTACAGGGACTTAATTTAAAAGTTTGCTACACTTAGCTGACTGTAGCAGCTACAGAAAAAGGGGAGAGTGCGGTCAAAATGGACAATTAAAGCACACGCAGAAATGAACATTTTTAACTTAATATAGAAAACTATTCGGTGAACGAGTTGAAGCTGAGTGAACTGCTCTATACTCGTAGTCCTTTTTTCGTACTATGCCTCTGCGAGAAAATATGTTATACTTTTTTGATTTCCGGTCACACGCTCCTTTAAGTAAAATATTGAATTAAGTTGAACTGAACCTTTTACTTTAGATTATTAAGTTTAAAATATCGTAGAGTATTCCTAGACGACATATAAAACCTAGATTTGAACTGATTTTTTTTTAATTTGAGGTGCAGCTGGAGAACAAACTGCAGGTGCTTTAGTGCTGCAACTGTAAAAAGTTTGGTGGATAGAGAGCATTAATTAGAAGTTCGCTCGGCAGACAGGCGTCCAGGTGCCTAAAAAAGTTGCTAACGTGCAACATGTTCGGGAGGAAGGGATCAAAAAAAGTTTTTCGGTTTGTGTTGCATTTGAGTTTGACTTGCAGTTAAAGTTAATTTTTGTATACATATACTTACACGGAAAAAATTATATTTACTTAGACAATTCATGTTAATAAAGGGAAAAAGTTGGAATACTGGATTATCCACTCAATGTAAAAAATGTTTTTAATATTACTCAAGAGAACAGCACAATTTAAATGAAATTAGCTGAGAATATATCAGTTATTTAAACTTTTTTGATGTGCATCTTGTGTTTTCCCTCTTGTCGAATTGCATCAAAGAGTTTCTTTTAATTAAGGCCATGCGTCAGGCACTCAAAACAGCCCAAGTAGATTAAGAATGGGAGGAGGTGTAACCGAGTGATGAGGGATGTGCGAGCGGATTTGCGGAAAATGCATCCCGGCAGCCAGCATCATTAGCCTTCCCTACTTGTTAACTTTTAAACGAAACATTTTATTTTCGCTAAAAAGCTCTTCTGCAAAAAAGTTAAAATCAATTAAGAGCTCTTAAGTTTAAAAGGTGAGAAAGAATAAAATAAGTGCAGAGAGGTCCACAGTAGCCAGTTATAAATAACGTAATCTTCACGCACGTAATTCAAATGTGGCAGATGGCCGGGTCTCGGTTGCGTCTCATTTAGCGCACGTAACCAAAATAATGACCGAAATGATGCTCCTCTCTGATGGCCAACGCGGCGTATACATAATGCTATAAGGGCGGCAGTGAGGGTGAAATGGAGAAAAAAAGTAAAAGTAAACTGCGTGCGTATTGTAAATAATATAAAATGTAACGTAACGAAACGAAATGTTTTATCAGCGTGCCGGAGCGCACTAAACAGTGGTTACACTGACGGTATCAATGTCGCTATTTTTAAAAAAATAATTAGACTTTTTTCTATGTTTTAGTTGAATTCCTCTGTGGAAAAATAACATTTATCTGGCAATAATTAACTTTAATTAACAATTGTTCTTCTGCTGCTTAAATATCCAACTAACTTAGTTTTCGACTTCAAGTATTCTGTATCAATATAATGATAATCATCATCATAATAATAGTAATAATCATAATCAACATATGGTGTGTAACAGATTTCTACCCCACATAGTTATTTCTACCGATCTTAATTTTTTCCAGTGCCACTGCTTACTTTCCTTCTCCATGAATTCAACCACTGACAAATGGCACGCTGACCAAAGTGGCGGCTGTGGTGGGCTCTAGGGCCTTCACTGGAATCGGGCTTTGTCTCCCTTGCTGATTATCGCTTCTGGTCCATGTGATACTTGTTTTTGTAATTGTTTTGCTTTGTCGTAAATGGAGAGCGAAACAGGAAGATAGATTGCAATTGCTACAGGCCATTACCAGGATGACATCAGGGGGGAGGCGTACAAAATTCTTGTCATTAAATTAAAAATAAACGACAATATTTTATGCCCCTATAAATATGCAGCAAAACACAAAGCGCTTGTCTCACAAACGGAAAGTGAGCAGCTGTTGTTAATTATTTATGCGATTCCTGGTTATAGTTACATGCTTTAATGTCTTCTTTATGCAGGCCTTTGGCTCCGAGTCCGTCTGCTGCACAGGTGTGTGTCCGGAAAAAGCGGTAAAGGGTAGAAGCCGTTTAAGCCGGACTAAGAAGAATTTATATCCAAAGCAACATGCTAGTAGGTCGTAAATTATGATTTACAATTCGAGGGGAAGGCTAAGGAAATTGACATCTTGCAAATGTACCACACACCTAGTTTAGAATAATGATCCAGCCAATGTCTTGTAAGTCAAAAAAATATTTTATTTCCGAATACTCACTAAAAACAAAAATTCATCTATCTTTTGTAGACCCTGTTTGCATGAACACAAAAGTGACATCCATTTATAACACAGAAATATTTATACTGCCGCAATGGTTAGGTCTTAAAATACATTTTCAATAAATAAACCATATATTGTCATTCTCTACCAATAAACATTCTAGTTTTATTCATAATTTATTTCCTGATAAAAGCACTATCTTCTGATGATTATTGTTGAAAAAAACCGTTACAGTTCCTGATAAAAACACTATCTTGATTATTGATTATTGTTGAAAAATAACCTTTAAACAATGCCGGATTAAAAATGCAAAAAGACTCGAAATAAAAGTTTGAATTTAATTCTCACGGGCTCGTACAGTTCAGTCTTAAGCTTACTCCGCTGCCATCGGAACCGTCAGCTGTTATTTCCAGCTTAGTATGCTGAAATGGCTTCTCCTCCGGCTCCAGTTCCCGCTGCAATTCCTTGGACTCGTTCCACGGCTGGGTCACGGCAGTGCCCCAAACCAAGAAAATCACATTCCCGGCGAACAGAACTCCGGCTGCCAGGCTGAAAACCACCTGCCACTGGTTCCGTTGACTGGGGTCCGGGACCAAAACGCCCACCACAAGGGGCGTTAAAAGAGCCATCAGGTTGGTGAGGCTGCTCATAAGGCCGGCAAGAATCCCGGCATGGTTGGGCGATAAATCAATCGTGTTCAGCTCGCTGCCAATCGTGGCTGCACTACTCACTCCCACACTGAGAGTTACCAGCACGAGGACCAAGGTCTGCTGACCTTTACCCATGGAAACAAGCGTCAACATAATGGAGGCCGGAGCCCAAAGAGCTATGCTCGTGTAGGTCTTTCTTAAGGCCGTCAGGCTCATCCACTTTTTGTGGAGCAGTACATCCGCAATAATCAGATAGACGTAGCACATGACCCACATGAGTAGGAAAGGAAGCGCCGAGAAGATCGCATTGCTTTTCATGTCCAGGCCCAAGACGCCGCTCAAGTAGGTAGGTAATTGAGTTTGCATGGTGGTCAGTCCCCAACTGTCAGCACAACGGGCACAGAGTAGGGCGTAGACTGGTACTGAGGTAAAAATGCCCCTCCAGGGAATCTCCATTTTCTTGGGCTCCTTCCTTTCTGATCGCTGGAGATCCCCCACGATATAGGATTTCTCCGCCTCGCCAATAAATCTGGCCTCACTGGCCCTATTGGCTCCCAGGAGCAGCCAAAGAACGCACCAAACCAGGCCCAGTCCGGCTGCCGAGTAACTAATGCCAGGCCACCCCAGTGAAGAGCTGGCCACCATGCCCGCCCCATACATGGCCAGCACATTGCCGCAATCAAATCCCGTGTAGGCAAACGCTCCCAGACGCGTTCGCTCCGCCGTGGGACACCAGTTGGCCAAATGCTGGTGGATGCAGGGCCAGCTCACCTGACACAGCCCCTGCAGCAGACGAATCGCACAGTACGCTTTCCACCCGGCTGCATAGACCGAGCAGGTTGTAAGGGCACTGAGCAGGGAAGATCCCAGAGTGCCCCAGAAGAGAACCGCTTTGGATCCGAAGCGCTTACACAGATAGCCGGCGGGAAACTGGGCCAGTGCGCAACCCCAGTAGTAGCTCGACAGGATGTATGACTTCTCCAGCTCAGTCCAATTGTAGTGCTGAAGAATTTGGTGGGGGACAGGTGAGCTGGGTGCTTTTCGCTGCCTTTTTGCTTACCCACGGGCGTGTCGCTTTCGGTTGTTGTGTTTCCATTGGTCATCGCCACCACTGCCACGCTCACGTTCAGCTGCAGAACTGTGTTGGCCGCCAGTCCGTAAAAGAGGAGACCAGCCTGCAGGTGTCGCAACCCCAGGCGAGGCACTGTTTAGAAATAAAATAAGAGTATTTTATTTATTTAATAAATTGATCTTGTGGGATTGGTTTGGTTTAGACTTGCCCTTCTCAGGAACTTCCTCCGTGTCCGGCATTCTTTTAATTTGAAATGTCGTTTGCTCTTTGGTTCGTTCCCAGCCCTGTGAAGACTGGAAAGTTTGGTGGGACTACACGTTATTTTTATTTTTGTATTAAGTTGTTTATTTAAAAAACATAACCAACATAAAAAACTTTTCTGGGTAAAGTTTACGGTTCTATGGGTTGATTTCGATCCAGGGCTATTAATTTTCTTAATATTTGATCTTAAATTTATCGGTTATTTCTTAATTATTTTTTAAAAGAGTTCTGTTTAAGTTTAAATAAGAACAGTCATTCTATAGGGGACTTTTTCTTTTTAATTGATATTTCAACAATTAATGACCGTCTCTTAGTTTCGAGCACATAGTATATATTTAAAACTTCTGTAGAAGGACAAAAATATATAGCCATACTCAAATCTTTCAAAAGCTCTGAGACACTGTTTTCTTATGAAACTTGGTGAACTACATTTGTAATACTTCTACTACAGTGTTGTGTAAGAAAAAATCATTTTCATAAAAAAATAATTTTGAATTATATGGCAAACATGAAAGGAAGCAAACTTCTGCAAGCCGAAGTTTATATACCCTTGCAGCTATTGCAAAAATTAAATATTCTTGAAAACATTAAAATTATGATTTACTTGCATTTATGTTTAAAAACATTGAAGCTGTGATGATTTGCAGCTCAGTTATTCGATAGTTTCCATGGCAGCTATATGATATCGTTTTTCGATTTTAATAAAATTAAAACCGTAATTCTGAACTGTCAAATTAATAAATCAAAAAGAATTAAAAAAAATAACAAAATAAAAAAGTTAAATTTTTAAAAAAAAATGTTATTTTTTTTTGTTTCCATGGGAGCTTTATGTTATAGTCGTCCGGTTTTGATTAAAATTAAAGCGTAATTCTGATTTATTTAACCATTACTAAATGTCGAAGAACTACAAAAAAAAATTAAAAAACAGCAAAGTAATCATTTTTATACCCTTGCAGAGGGTATTATAATTTCAGTCAGAAGTTTGCAACGCAGTGAAGGAGACGTTTCCGACCCTATAAAGTATATATATTCTTGATCGGCATCACTAGTAGAGTCGATCTAGCCATGTCCGTCTGTCCGTCTGTCAGTTTGTCCGTCCGTTTCTATGCAATCTAGTCTCTCAGTTTTAAAGCTATCTGCATGAAACTTTCCCAAAAGTTGTCTTTCTATTGCAGGTAGTATATAAGTCGGAACGAGCCGGATCGGACGACTATAGCATATAGCTCCCATAGGAACAATCGGAAAAATAAATAAAAAAAAATTATAACTTAGCTGTTTTTTAATTTTTTTCTTAGTTCTTCAACATATAGTATTGGTTAATTATTTCAGAATTACGGATTACATTTCATCAAAATCGGACGACTATATCACATAGCTTCCAAAGAAATAATAGAAATATATAAAATAACTATCTAATAATTGAGCTGCAAGTCATCATAGCTTCAATGTTTTTCAACATATACGCAATTTTAATGTTTTCAAAAGCATTTAATTCTTGCAATAGCTGCAAGGGTATATGAACTTCGGCTTGCCGAAGTTTGCTTTCTTTCTTGTTTTTGTTCCTATGGGAGCTATATGCTATAGTCGTCCGATCCGGCTCGTTCCGACTTATATACTACCTGCAATAGAAAGACAACTTTTGGGAAAGTTTCATGCAGATAGCTTCAAAACTGAGAGACTAGTTTGCGTAGAAACGGACGGACAGACGGAGGGACAGACGAACAGATGGACAGACGGACAAACGGACATGGCTAGATCGACTCGCCTAGTGATGCTGATCAAGAATATATATATACTTTATAGGGTCGGAAATGTCTCCTTCACTGCGTTGCAAACTTCTGACTGAAATTATAATACCCCCTGCAAGGGTATAAATAATGCATGTATAATTCATTATAAAAAAAATGTTAATCTAATTCATAATAAGTATTCAATTTATTAAAGCGCGAACTGGGTGCAAAGAACTTAAGTGGTCATCATTTCAAACTATTTAAATGACTTTAATAGCAGTGCTTTGATGAACTTAGGAGATGTTCGCTTTAAAATCTGGCCAAGCTCCACATTTTAGCAAATGTAACAACTCCAGAAGAGCTGTCGGTGTGGATACTGTTGCACTTTGTCTGGGCAAACACACACATCGCACACACCCCTCACCACCCTCGGCCGGATATTGCTTCCATGAAATTCCCTTGTTTGTTATTTTAGATATTTTTCGGGTTGTTATTTCTCCGATTTTTTGCTGTCTGTGTTGTTTGGCAATATGCCTGAGCTCGGGTCTTATTCTCAGTTAGTGTGCAAATTTCCCCGATAATACGCAACGAAAAAAATCGCAAACGTAAAAAAATAAAAGAGGAAAAACTGAATTTAAATCTCAGCATTTACAATTGTATCAGCGCAGCTAACAAGATACTCTTCAGTGCCACTCGAAACCACTCCCACACTTTTTTCAATTGTTCTAATAGTTGGCAACGTGCGGACGACTGCCAATCGCTACAAGTTGGGTTGTTGGCTGGCTGTGGGCGGTGGGTAGTGGTGCAGTTCACCTAAAATACTGCTCAAAATAAAATCTGTGACATAGATGCAAAATTCGTGGGAGTGTGTCGAACACAAGATGTCGCGTACTTGATAAAATTTATTTTAAAAAACAAGAAAGGAAGCATACTTCGGCAAGCCGAAGTTCATATCGCCTTGCAGCCATTGCAAAAATTAAATATTTTTGAAAACATTAAAATTATGATTTACAGCTCAATTATTCAATAGTTCTTATAGCTGCTATAAGATATCGTGATTATTCTGAACGGTCAAATTATTTAAAAGTCAAAAAGAACTTTTTAAAAAAATTACAAAATAGAAAAGTTAAATTTTGTAAAATAATTTTTTGTTAATATTTTTTTGTTTCCATGGGAGTCAAATGATATAGTCGTCTTATTTCGATGAAACTTAAACCGTAATTCTGAATTATTTAACCATTACTATATGTCGAATAACTAAAAAAAAAGAATTAAAAAACAGCAAAGTTATAATATTTTTTAAATTTATTTTTCCGATTGTTCCGATCCGGCTCGTTCCGATTTATGTACTACCTGCAATAGAAAGACTACTTTTGGTAGAGTTTCATGCAGAAAGCTTTAAAACTGAGAGACAAGTTTGCGTAGAAACGGACGGACAGACGCACGGACAGACTGACATGGCTAGATCAAGAATATATATACTTTATAAGGTCGGAAATGTCTCCTTCACTGCGTTGCAAACTGACTAAAATTATAATACCCTCTGCGAGGGTATAAAAATTTACAAATCTCTAAAACCCATGGCTAGTACAAAAATAAAAGTTGAATATTTAAATTTAAATAAACTAAAAAAAACATTTTGATTTTCTTGCAAAATGTTTGTCTTTCTTGATAAATGATGACCCCTACATAAATGTATGTTTATGACATAAATAAATGGCATAGATAAAAACAGAAAATGCAAATTTGATGAATTCCTATTTTACTGCTGAGTTTTATTTTATTTACAAGCGTTTGCATTTACTTTAAATAGTGAAAATAATTGGTTTACACTCAAAAGCGTGCCAAGGACAACTTTACTTTATTATTTTAAATATACATATATATACTATTAATATACAAGAAACGGCACGGAAAAAATAATCCTCATATGTTGCCATGTCATTTATGTTTTTCAAGTTTATGAACTGTCTCAGTCTGCTTAGTGATAAAATATTTTTTTAACACAATTTAAGATTTGAATTCAGTTAGTGTGGTTTATGAAATGCAAACTATTTTTTAAGTATATGTGAATCGAAATTGAATTAAAGAAAAAACTTTTGTGTTGCTAGCAAATGTTTAGTGATAAACAGATGTATACAAATTTTATTTTGCTTAAAAACACGTGATCTTTTATTAAACAATATCTAGATTGTATGCCAGATAATCAAGTATACGGTTATTTCCTTTAATTTAGTGAGAAAATAACACTATTCAATGCGATTAGTGTCCTTATGTACGTATTTAGATTTGAATGTGTGTGGCATATTCTTTTGGGCCCGTTCTGCAAACATTTGCACACTCGAATGTCTTGAAAACATTTTTGCTGAAATTTTGCTAAATACTTAAAGCCTGACAGCCTTCAAACCTCTTCAGGCGGTGAAATTTTCCTTTGCTTCTTTCATTTTTTCTGAATTCATCAAACACGATCTGCAAACACTTCACATTTCATAGACAGTTTTCTTTTATTTTATATCAAACAAATACAAACAAAATAATTATTTTGCGGATCCGAACACAATGTTGCAGTCGCTATAAAGAAATTGCGTATTCACTTGTTAGACGAACCTTTTTATTGTTGTGCACTTTGGTTTTTCTATTAATATCTGATTTTAATTGGGTTTTGTTTTGCTATGTTTTTCGACCCGTTTTCCGCGTGCCGCGTGCTGTTTGCGCTTCTCTTTCGATTTGTGTTTCGACTTCTGTTTCTATTTCGGTTCTGTTTTCTGTGTAGTTCTGCGATCACGGGTTGTTTAGGTTCTAACGTCGAACTGCTCCCGCCGGCGATTGGCGCCCACTTCATTCGTGCGACTGCTAGTCTTTTGTAATTGCTGCCCGCCAGCCAGTGCCAGCAATCTGAGAGCAGCCATCGCAAATGGAAAGAGCAGACTGTAAGACTCTCTTGCGCCGAACAACAACTATGTTTGCATTCTGCTTTCCGTCGCTTGTGCTCCAACATACTAGCAGCGTTTCATTTATCCTCACTGATCACTTGACAAGCATGTAAAAACTTCCACGTGGTATCTCTATCCAACATTTTCGCTAGACCTTTCTGAGTCACCGCCGAATCCCTTCCTTAGGGATTGCCTAAGTCTGAAAATTATCTACAAAAACTGCATTGAGAACAATAAAAGACTATGGTTTAAAAAAATGAAGAAAAAAACAAAAGGCGAAAAACCCCACTTTTTTTATTTTGTATTATTATTATATTTTTTACGTTTGATTACATATTATTATACAACTTTTTAAAAATATTAGAATAAAATTTTAAAGAAAAATAATGATAAATATGCCGGTAATCTGAAAAAAAATGTGATATGCTGATGAATTTTTCAAAGTAAGACAAAAATTAAAATTCTTAATTTAATTTTCTATTAAAAAACATCACCCGGTATTTGAAATATTTATAAGTTTGGCTATTAATATTAAAATGCTTATTCGTTTCTGCAAAAGAACGCCGGTTGATTTGAGTTTGTTTTTCCTTATCTAAATGAAAATGTTTACTTTAAGATTTGTACTCCGCCCGCTAAATTTTTGGACTGTGGTCAAAGACTTTTATGATTTCTAGAGAAATAAGTTATCCCATTTTATTGTCGTGTGGAATTATTAACTTGTTTATTGGCTTAAATGTTCGAAAGTTGGTAGAGGTTGTAATTGATTTATTGTTGATTCTTTAGTCCCTGTTTTTTTTTTATTTATATTTACTGTTGTTGCAATTTCTTTGGAAAAGATTTATAGAAATAAAATATGAAAATCACGGTTTTTATTGTTCTTTTCATATCCAGTTTTAAGTTAATAAGTAAAAAATCGAGTCAAAAGGAGAATCAAAGTACAGGTTGATGTCTTCGCTATTAGTTTTGGTCATTCTAGAGATTTATACTAATGTTTAGTATATTTTCGTTTTTCCTATTGTACCGTTCCAGCAAAAAAAAATGATTGGCATGGTGTTTATTAAAAAAATTAAAAATTAAATCAACGATAAAATTTACGTTCAGAGTTAAGTGGGCGGGCAAACTGCTATAAACGGTTAACCGCTAACTTAACGGGAAAGAGAGTCGATAGAGAGGAGAGAAAAAAAGCACCAGTGCCAGAGAACAGCGATAGTCTTTGCAGGCAATCGATGTATCGAACGCATCTTGGATGTTTCCCCACCCCTAGCCGAACGCGATCATTTGTTTTTGTAGTCGAAAAAATTAAATTTATTTTCTATTTTCAATTTACATGTTGCCCAGCCAACCGAAACAGAGAGCAAGTCAAAAAAGCGCCATTTAGCCGGAATCCACAAACCTGGTCAGTTTTGTTCAAAGTTCGAAATTCAAAATCGTCGATTTTGTAACGGCAATGTTAAATCGTCGTTTTCCTTACATTCCTATGTTAGTTCAGTTATGTTAACGAACGATGGATAGTGAGCAGCGCGGCAGAGTAGAGATGGGAAATCATCGGTGTTGCCCCGCCAAACATCGATGAAACCGATGCTTTAAAAACATCGCTGACAGCGATGTTGGCATCGATGTTTCTCCACCTCTAGTGATCATTTGTTTTTGTTGCCAGCGAAAAGTGAGCGGTTCGAGTCTTTAATCGTAGTGGTGAATGCAAGTGCAGTCAGGAATTAAAGTCAATAAATCATCAGCGATCGGCTGTTTTGCATTTGCGAGAGTGCTCTGCGCTGAAAGTTATACGAATTAACTAAAACTGCGTTTCGCGTGCCCGAATCATCGACGAATAAAAGCAAAAAGGAGGTGCGCAAACAAAGCTCTTGCCGCCAAACGAGCAGCTGACGAATTCGTGGGAAGAAACGTGCGCAATTAACGCCGGATTTGCGTTTTATGTCACTGGGAGTGGAAATGCCGCTTGTATACCCAGTTTCAATTTGACATTCGGAAACTACTCTTTTTTTGTGCTTCGTTTCGGTCCCGTTCCATTAGTTTTAGCTTTTTGTGTTCTTCTTTGCTCTTTCTTCGCGTGCTTCGTTGTTTTAAGGAAATCCTTCCCGGTGTATTACCGTTCGGTGGTGCAAACACCTGGTAAGGGGTCAGGATTCCGCGGAAAAGCATAACAAAATTACTCGGTCCACTTTAATCGTTGTGTTTTTGTGCGATCTTCTTGTTTCAGTATAACACGGATTACAAAAATTAAACGCAAAACGAAACAAATTGCAAATGTTTAATGTTCTTGAGGGCAAAACAAGTGAGGAAATTAAATACTTGTATTTTAAATGTGTGCTTAAATTCCGAAAACATTTTTTAATTTAAAATGCCAAATAATGCCAAATTTATTATTGGATATTAGTATATTTAGAAAGTTTCCAACACGGATTCGATTTATATAAATTAATTGCAAAAATAATGCTATAAGTCTAAGAAATAATAAACCAAGGCTAATTAGCACACAGTAAATGCTGCAATTAAATATAAAGTTTTTAAGATTTCTAGAATTAATTAAATTGCTCTCACTCTTTCTTATGTTTTAATTTAAAAGATGTCATATACATAACATTTAAAATATGTCACCATTGTTTGCCGCCCGATTCTCGAGTTTTCAAAAACGTTTTATCCTCAATTTCTTTATATGTATGTCGAAAGTTGCAGTGATTACATATTTTATTTGACCCCAAAGCCTGGGGTCTTTCCTAAATCGTGTCTAAATTTTCAAAGTGTATGAAATATACTATACGGCATTTCCTCCGTTTTACGTTTAAATTGAATAAGAAATTGAACGAATAAGAAGATTCACTGAAAAGAGCAAGTTGCTGCCTCCTGCTCACTGATTTGTAAGTCTCTCACTCTTCCACAGTTTTGCTTGCATGTTTAGTTTTTACCTATTATTTTACCCATCTGTTTATTAATACTTTTTTATCATTACTGCTTTACACTCTGGACTGCTCGTTTTCAAATTCGGACAATCGTGCTTTTTTTTACCTGCAGCCGCCTACGCACCACTTTATAACTCCCTCTCTGTCTTTAAAATACGATGTATTTGTCCTGCATTTCAAAGTTTTAATTGTTTTTCACGTGTAGTTTATCTATTCTCTTTGTTCACTCCTGCGTTTGCATTTTACCGCCACTTCTTTTGCATAATTTCGCTGACTCATTGACATGCCCAATGTAATTTTCATAATTTTGGAACTGTTATCCTCTTCCCCTGCCATCGCTATTTTGGTCGCTTTACTTTGCTTCGATGTGGTTTTGTGGTTTTGACCACACATTCGTACACCTGACTTTGACTGTTGCTCCATGTATGTTTTTCATTTTGTTGACATTTTGAGCTGCAATTTCACCTGCGGCTTGGGTTAGGAGAACTAGGAATTGGGATCTAGAGCTGGTTATTTGGTTTCATTTCACTCGCGGTTTAATATGATTTTGCTGATTTTGTGAGCGGTCGGCTTAATGCCTTATAAAAAATATTAAAGTATTTTTTAAAGAGTGTTCTTCTATTTGAATATGTGATAAATTATTTGCAAATTTAAAAAACTATGTTAGTTAGGCTATTGAATTTTAGACAACCCTTATTAAATATTAAACAATTATATTCGTATATTGGTTTCTGGATTTTACGAAATGAAAATATGTTTCAAGGGATCAAAAATTACTTGTTAATATTTGTATAAAGCTAAAAATAAATAGCCAATTAAGTATTTAAATTTAACTAATGCATACAACCTTAGGATTTTTTTTCCGTCTGGTTGGTCAACCATTAATGAGCCTTAACGCTTGTACATCATTTGTAACTCGCACTCTCTTGTTTCAAAATACGCAAAAATACACATGGATCCAGTGTCGTACAACTAGCGCCGTTATTTTAGACTCAAACGACTCATTTAAAGAGTGCTTCGGCATGGGAGAGTGGGTACGAGGGGCAGCGGGGGAAGTGCAGGGCGACGTCGAGTCGAGCGTAATTTGCAAACAAAAAGCCATTAAAATATCAAATTAGCGTCTGGCCTGGGCTTCGAGTGCGGTCTCCAATTGTCGTCGACGCCAGTTTGCGCCTGCCACGCCCCCTCTTCCGCCTCCCTCCTTCGACAGCCACTGCTCCACCTCTGTACTTTTGTTTGTGCTCTCCCATCGCATCGTGCAAAATCGAAAGTAAATGAAATGTAGCACCCGCATGTGCTGCGTTCCGTCATCAATTTGTTGATTAACAGTTGTCAGTCCTGAACCCACCGCCCATTCGCCTGCCACCTACTGCCCTGCCTTAAATTATTATCACTCCGATAAAAGTCGCGTGTGTTTAAGGCCCTGTGAGAAATATTCAAAGCGGTTCTCAATTTATTACATTTTAAATGGAAATTGTTTTACCAGTCAGGGGTAAAGTGAGCCAAAGTGAGTAACAGGTAGAAGTGAGTGCAACCAGATACAGGTAATATTCTTGAATAGGATTCCTGCCAATAAGTGCCATGTGGCTCCGTAGTTTTCTGTGTGCTCATAAGTAGCTATCAAGAGCGTTTTTTAGCTACGCTTATCAGTTATTTAAAAAAAAATGTTGCCGCTGCGAATGTCTCGTTTGCCTTTTCTAGATAACAGAATTTACAAGCCGCGTTAAAATCCATTTGTTTCACTGCCAAGGCTGAATGCGTGCCGCAATAAAAACACATTAAAAACAAAACAGAACCGAAAACTGAAACACGTTTTACCTGTACTGCTATCCAATCTGAGTCACTGGGTTGAAAGAACTTCGCTGGGTATGAAGCGAGTAAAATGACTATTTAAAATTTACAAAAAAGCCAAAAGAGCAGCAATCAAATCGTCAGGGAAAATTTATGATGGTCACCCAAACCCCTTGCAAACTGCGCCGAGAATAAATCCGGACTGAGAGCTATCTCGATCAATGGATTGGATCGTTCTGGCAGACAGAGACATTTCCCTGCTCCATATTTGGACAAGCTGCCGTCTCCCTTTCGCCGATGCGAAAAGTTCTGGAGCCACGCTTGCGCGTTTTGCCTCGGTTTTTGTTTTGTTATATTTTTGGTCTTAGGCCTGTGTTGTTGTGCGCGTACCCTTCCCAACTCGTAGTTATACCCAAACGCGTTTCATAAATTATCGAGTTGAATGCCCAGTTTCGAAATTTCAACGGGCCTGACCTTGAGCACAAATTTTCGGAGCTTCGGGCTTCGCCCTCGTGTTTTTAAGTATTTGCGATTGTATCTGCATTCATATGGTTTTAATACTCTACATTCAATGAGAGTACACTGAACTGCTAACTAAGTTAATAATAATAACTTTACTTTTAAATATTTTTGTAATGCAAATCTATCGCCATAAAATAAATATAAACTATAAATATATTTCAATACTTAACCTTTTAGTTTTGATAGTTTGTTGATAGTTTAATATTAAGAGTTTTAGTTTTTAGTTTTTTAGTTTAGTTTTTTAAAATATTAATGTCAGACCTTTTCATATTGAACACTATGTGTTTTTCTCGCTAAAAGCTCTCTAAAAAAATGCTGTAATATAATTTGAATTAATAACAACCAAACATCATTTTGAATAGCGCAGTATTTTGTGTTCGTGTGCTGTTGGATTGCTTTGAGCCTAGTTCTCTTGTAGTTTCTCCATTTGCGTTTTTCTCCAATCTGTGCTTTCAAGCGCTGCGATGACTGTCGCGCTCTCCATACTTCTGTTACAGTCTGTTTCTCACAGCCGATGGCTGGAAAGGGAACAGTCGAGGAGGCCAAAATTCAGGGACAACTGCACAAAGCCTTTTCGCGTTGGTTAATTAACGCAGCCATACAAATTAACTAACGCACATGCGTAACCCAAAACACAAAAGACGAGGCGGAGATTGTCCGCTTGAAAATGATTAAAAACGCTCATTTTTTCCTTTACTCTTACTCTTTAAACTTGGTTCTCTGAAAAAGTGCGTGAGTCTGGTAACTGAAACCGGTTTAGGGCCCTTGAATTTGGCAATTCAAAGATATAGAAAAAGAAAACAAACTAGCGGGAAGGTCGAAATTATTAGGATTGATGCCGTTAAAATCTCAAAACTATATGAATATATGTATGTACGTACAAACAAGAGATTTAATTATGTTTGGATATTTCACTGATTTTTCTGACGAAACTCGTAAAACATGAAAGGTTGATCAACACACTCGCGCGGAAAAAGTTGATAGAATAAAAAGTCTTTTCGAAAAACATCCACGCCACACTTTTGCCTCACATTTTCGATTCATCTAGTAGATGGGCACCAAAGCGAAAATATTTATTGATATTTTGTGTGATGGATCAGTTTTGCTTGGCTTACTCGGGAGGGTGAGTAGCATGCGTCGATTTGTTAAGGTGATGATGTGCATGCAAATGAACAAAGCCCTTGAGCATCATGATGATTCTGACTGTCAAATTATGTGGCATTTTGTGGCATGTGTGGGGCCATGCATCATTGGGGATTTTCGCTGCATAATAGACCGCTCATATGGCCCACATACTAACGGACATATGAATTAAGCGAGTTGATGATTGCCGTATTGACACTCATTCTATCATCAAATATATATACTATATATATATTATAAATTTGCAGTATTTTAATATTTTATTCATTATCATAACTTTAGTGTACCATTTTATTTTTTATCAGACTACACGTATATGTCAAACACAAGCTTGACAACTTAAATATCACACGCGGTTTGTGGACGGATAAATTTGATTGTCTGCGACTGTCTGCGAGTGTGTTTGCCTTTGATTGATAAGAAAGTAAAACGACAGCTGCTAGATGTTTTTTCAGCTTCTTAGGTTGCGGGCTAAAGAAAGGGGTTATATGCTTGTGTGTAATAAGGGGTGCAATTTGCTGGTTAACCTACAAGAGCGCAGTGTCAAGAGAGCGTGTTAGAATGGAACAACATCTTTAAGGTTCTTGGATAGTACCTAGGGTGGAGGGCGAAGTGTCAAGAGAGCGTGTTAGATTGGAAAAACATCTTTAAGGCTCTTGGATAGTGCCCTTGTGCCATTTTTCCAATTAAGCTTCATAAATTGCAACACAAACAAGAATGGAAGCAAACTTTTTCAAGCCGAAGTTCATATACACTTGCAGCTTTTGCAAATATAAAATATTCTTAAAAACATTAAAATTATGATTTACTTGAAGCTGTGATGATTAATAGTTCCTATGACAGCTACATGATATCGTTTTTCGATTTTAATAAAATTAAAAGCGTAATTTTGAACTGTCAAATTATTAATTAATCAAAAAGAAATGCTAAAAAAAATTCCAAAATAAAAAATAAAAAAGTTAAATTTTTCAAATTTGTTTTTAAAATATATTTATTGTTCCCATGGGAGCTATATGATATAGTCGTCCGATTTTGATGAAATTTAGACCATAATTCTAAAACATTTAACCATTGCTATTTGTCGGAGAACTAAACAAAAAATTAAAATATATATACTTAATAGGGTCGGATATGTCTCCTTCACTGTGTTGCAAACTTCTGACTGAAATTATAATACCCTCTGCAAGGGTATAATAACATAGTTTTTTAATATACTCTTTATCCACATGTTTTCTACACAAAATTGCTAAAACCTCAAATCAAACATATAAATAAATCATTAAAATAAATGAGACACCACAACAGACTCTATACTTACTGTGCATGGATATGCATATATATTTTATATGCTCGTTGTGGTGTGAAACTTTTTGTTCTACTTTTTCGGCTTTGTTTATTGTTTTATTTATTTATTGGCTCACCCCCACTTAATATATAATAATCTGTCTGTCCCTAAAAGCGGTTTAATAGCCCAAATTTTCTATTTCTTTCTCCTGCACATTATCTGTCTCCATCTTTTTTCTTGTCTTTCTGTTGTTTTGTTAGCCTGTTTGCCCTGTCCAATCGCGCTTTTTGAAATGTTTTTTAAACATTTATACAATAATTTCAAATGCCATTTTCAACATACAAAATATTCTATAAATGTATACACACTGTATCATGTTAAAAATGTATTCTTCTTCATCAAATTGGCTGCTTTACCCGGCTAAAGAAACTTTTCGTGAGCAAATACTGCATATTTCCCAATTTCCTACGCCGACTTGATTGAGTGCTTAATAATGATCTCAACACATTGTTGCAAAAAAGCGATAAATCTTTTGATTCACTTTAACTTCCCATTTATCTCTGTGCCTTTTCTTTCTCTCTGCGTCAAATTTCTTCTTGCAAGCTTTACCAAGATTATGCCCTGCATTATATAATTATAAATAAAACACCACTCCAGAACTCCTACGATATATATTGATATAAACGAAACTTTTGTCTCTTATGAGAATTGTTCTGTTCTGTTTCGATTCTTACAGGCACCCATCCGCTCCCCCTTCTACTAGTACAACTACTGCTACTAGCACCACTAAACCAACATCACCAAACCACCAGCACCACCGTCGCGAACGTGTGTCGTGTGCAATGTTAGTGTCTCTCGAACTAGCCAAGTGACCAGCACAGCGCATAGAATATATTGTCTATTAAAATCCAATGCGTATTGAAAAATAATCAAATAGATACCAAATCTTTTTGTTGACATTCAATGTGAGAAGTCATAATCCCTAAGCCTTAGATGAATGTCAAATTTTAATTTATTAGAGTGCTTCGACCAACGAATTTAATTTCTGTGGAATATCCATTGAATTGCCAGCCAATTAATTGCCCGATTTCAAGTGAATTTGTGCTCTCATAAATTATCAGAAGAAGAATACCCATCTATAAATAAATAACTGTATCGGATATAGTATACTTATTTTTAGTTTTTGTTTTGATTTTGGGTTGCCTATCGTATATGGCTCAGTTACCACATTTTAATTTTTAAAATAGTTTGCCCGTTACTAAACGTTGCCATCGAGCCGAAATCATTAACCACAATTTATAGAAGGCGCCAGCGCTGAATGCGGCCCCACATGAGTTGGTTCCATTAAAGTGGGTGAGTAAATCAGATGCATATCTTATCACATAAATCTACACACATATCTGATTTCCCTTTTAATTTTAGCCAGCCACACAGAAATATCCGTTGGGGGGTTCAGCTGTCACATAAATCCATTCATGCATTTTGACTTTGACAATGAGTTGGCTCCTTGAGCTTCCTGGAATTGTGTGGCAGCTATTAAAAACAATTCTGTCGCATAATGTAGACAATGCGTTTCAATCATGGTTTTTAATTCATTCATTCTCGGGAGTATTCTTTACAGCTTGTCTATAAACTCTTGAACCTATAACAAAAGTTTAATATAGTAAAAAAAAAGATTTTTTGACTTTTTTAAAATGGAATATGTATTTTTGAAGTTGTAAAAAATATCTGAAGTAGACGTATATGCCATGCGTATTTCCTATAACTTTTGGCTTGCAAAAGAGCAATCACTTGCCTTTTGCGAATCTATTTTTTATGCGTTGTAATATTTTATTTGACTCCTGGGCTGCGTTTCATTTATGCGCGAACAGAGCGGCTAGAGCTCGTTTGCATGCCAAATAGAGTTTCTCTGGATGGTTCTGCAAGCTCTACTCGACTGAAAAACAAGAAGATTACCAGTCCCATGCTTCTGCTCTCGGTATTTTTCGCTGAATAGCAGGTTCCGCACTTAAAGTTTGTCTCACAATTGCAATAGCATTTTGCATGAGTCCTTGCCCATAAGACTTTATAAGGGTTTGTGAACTAAGTAAATTAATTTTCAACGAAGATCTTGATGCAAAACATTATAAACACTTTTATTGTACATCGTAACATAGTTAATGCCATAGTTCAAATTTGAAATCAGTTCCTTAAAGTAGAAAGTTAAAAAAATGTTAAAACATTCAGATAATATTCTTGAATTTTGCATAACATATTTTCATTGTTAGACAAATTTTCTTCAAAAATAAGTAAACAAGTTCAACATTTTTAATTGAAATTTCTACGTTTTGTTGCGGCTACTTTTCAAGCTAATTTTGATGCTTTGATGCTAGTATCGTCGGATCGGCAAAAATAAACAAAGACAATAAAATTCGAAGAAACGTAGCGTATAGCCCAACTACTTTTCAAGCTTTGAATGTATAAATTTTGCATCACCACCAACATCATCAGCAGCCTCCAAATGACAGATCATCAGACTTAGCTCTCTTATGGTTTTTTAAGCGGCTCCCACGCGTTTTTCATTTCAGCTGTTCGGATGAGAAATAAAATGCTGTAAACTCCCCGAGCAGCCCTCAAGAGCAGAAGCAAACTATGAAATGCGACATAAATGTGCGGATGGCAACAGAGAGGATATTTGTGACAGGGAGCTGGAGAGACTAAAGACCCATTTACATGGCCTCAGCAGTTTTAAGTGCATTTGGACATTAGCCGAGCAAGACAAAAATCTGAGAGTTGCCGAGGGGCTGGTTCCCGTTGCTTGTTGCTTCCTCCTCATTTCACAGTCGGGTAATTTGCCATAGAATTTATTTCAATTGCTCTTAAACGAAATAAAATGTTCCGATTGCAATGTTCACTGTGGTGAACATACGATGACGACATCATCATCACCCATCACCTAGAGCAAGTCATTAGAAATGTGGCATGCGCATCCCAGCTCGAAAGCAATGTAGATTCTAGGCAAATTTACCTCTGTGCATATTAATGTTCACTTGTTTTCTAAATTACAATTTTTAATCTGATTGTTTTTAATATTGTTTGAATATTCACTTGTTTTCTAAATTACAATTTTTAATCTGATTAATATAAATTTGACAAAATATTGTTTGAATATGATGACTAATAATAATGAAAATATTTGTTAGTTCGGAATCTGTTTTAATTAATGTAATTTTTGTTTCGCTATTTTTGTTTTTTTTAGGAATCAAAAGAAATTAAAAAATTACCAGGCAGCAACTGTTCTGGCTTACATCAGGAATCACCTTATTTCGATGACGACACACCTGTTGCTGCTTCCTTCTTGGCCTGTAAAGATATCATTAAATTTCACTTAAGCGGTTCAAAGAGCCGCAGAATGCTCTGGACAACGCTGATAACGACAGCTTCAATAGAAAAGGCAATTCGTGTTGCCGAGCGGTAGGGAGAATTTGCTCGCGCGCCAGGCCACGTCCAATCTCCTGCCAGCGGCAGCGAGTGCCAAAAAAGAAGTGGTTTAGTTTTTGCATTTGTTTTTCGCCCTTGCACTTCCAGGCGGAGGCTGAATATTTCTGCGACTTTCCTTCGCCTTTCCCGCTTGTCTGGTGTGGAATTCGGCTCTTTATATGTTGCATTTAATTTTTGCACTGTTGCTACCAGTAGTTTAGCTCTCGTTGCTACTGCTAGTATTGCTGTTGCTTGTTATGATGATGTTGCTGGTTTTGCTGCTGTTCATGTTGCTGGTGTTTTTGCTTTTTCTTTGGGAGTAACTATCCGTGTACTGTTTTGATGTTGTGGTTCCTGCTCTTTCCGGCACTGTTGTAGCTGGCTTACCTTATGGTAATAGCTAATTTTTAAAAGAAGATAAAGCGTCACCCTTTTCAAAATGCACTGCAGATTGGTCAAGTGTCATAACATATTCTGCAAATGCAGAAATTTTTTTCTACAAAGCAAAAACGTTGGCTTTACAAATCAAACAAAGTATGTGCATATTTGCTCACTATAATGTGGTCAGTCTTGGTTACTTTCCATCCATTTTGTGCAAAGAATGAACCATTTGTATCTCCGACCCTATAAAGTATATATATTCTTGATCAGCATCACTAGGCGAGTCGATCTAGCCATGTCCATCTGTCCGTCTGTCCGTCCGTCTGTCCGTCCGTTTCTACGCAAACTAGTCTCTCAGTTTTAAAGCTATCTGCATGAAATTTTCCCAAAAGTTGCCTTTCTATTGCAGGTAGTATATAAGTCGGAACGAGACGGATCGGACGACTATAGCATATAGCTCCCATAGGAACAATCGAAAAAATAAATAAAAAAATGTATAACTTTGCTGTTTTTTAATTATTCTCTTAGTTCTTCGACATATAATAATGGCTAACTATTTCAGAACTACGGTTTAAATTTCATCAAAATCGGAAAAAAAAAATACAAAAAAAATTATAACTTTGATGTTTTTAAATTTTTCTATTAGTTCTTCGACATATAGTAATGGATAAATATTTAAGAATTACGGTTTAAATTTCATCAAAATCGGACGACTATATCATATAGCTCCCATAGGAACAATAAAAATATATAAAATAACTATCTAATAATTGAGCTGCAAATCATCATCATAATTTTAATGTTTTTAAAAATATTTAATTCTTGCAATAGCTGCAAGGGTATATGAACTTCGGCTTGCCGAAGTTTGCTTTCTTTCTTGTTAATAAAGAATTAAATCTAGAGAATTTGCGATATTTTATGCAATTCTTTGTAGCCTGTGCATTTATTTAAATAAGTTCTGTAAGTTTATATTATCTTTATATTTATATTTTTTCATTTTCACTGTGGCAAATTGATTTTTGCCTTTTGCATGTTCGCATGTTTTTTTTAATTTTTGGGTTTTGTTTGCCACACTATTTATTTCGTTTTCAATTAAATTAGTTTTTCAAATAAATAACATTTCTTGCCCGGAATTTACTGATTCGAGTTATTTCTAGTCTAGCTATATCATTTCTTTGTCTGCTGACATAGCTTTGCACGACGGAAACCACTCGTCCCAACGAAAATGTTAACGCTCCCATACACGCGCATCTGAGGGATTGCCGGGCATGCAGTAGTGCTACAGCTAACACATGTTTCGCTAAATAATTGAGATTTCTTGCATTGTGTGCTCAAGTATTTGGCATTTTTCTCATCTCGATGTCATCCAAAATTCGGCATGCTGCCAGCCATGGTCCGAATTCTCCTTTCATCTGCTGAACTTTTCTGGTGAAATATTTTGGGGGATAAAAACTGGCCCTTTTTCTATTTACTATTTTTCTCAAATGTCAACGTACTTGGCTTTAGTCATTAAAATCAAATATGCAAAAATTGTGCCAAGTAGGCCAGTCATTGGAGCAGGGGCAACGAAAACGGAATATTTACGTGGATGTTGAGGGTTGAGTCACTCTGCCTTTGAGTATGCTTGAAATATAGAATAAAGTAACTTAAATTCACAAATCTTCAGAGCGCCTGTATGCCAAGGTGGTGATTACTGTTTTTAATGACCGTATGATATGTAATTCAAATCTGCATCTTCCAAAGGCTATGAATTTACCTATTAAGAACTATAATTAGAGCCCAGTTATCACTATGAACGACAGTGCATGTAGTGACGAAGTCCGATCGGCATTCGCTTTTACCCTGACCAAGGTATGCGTAAACAAATAAAACTTGGACGAGTGAATGTTAATAGATTAAACACTGCGCGAAATATAAATAAAATATTAAGTAGTTTTATAAAAAAAAAATTAGTTATGTGTATGTAATTAAATATAAATTAAATTGTATGTAGTTACATAAAAAAGATTACCGATACGTTACCAATTTAATTTTTAAATGACAGCTGTAGTAGATAGCTGTCTGATTGGTAAGCCATCACAATGGATGACAGTACATGTAGTGACGTTGCGCACCAAGAGCGTGTCTATAGGAGACTACTATTATATAGCCGCAGAATTTAAAATCTAATGTGATGGTCCGATCGTGACGAGTAATACAACAATCGAAAGGTATCGCTAAATTAAGAATTGCAGACCAAGACTTTAGAAAAATTGATTGGTTGAGGAGAAAGGGCGCTAAAATATTACACTTTTTTAACACAGTTTAAATTATATTCAAAATACGCGTCGAATGACACCAAATTGCTGGATCCGACGCTCTGTTCGAAAGTCAAAAGTCCGTCAAAAGTTATTCAAAACATAATTTTTTTCAGTATATTTAAAAAAAAACTGATTGTAAAATATAAAAATCTGAATATGGTTGTTTAAAAAAATCTCAATTTTTGGAATAGTTGCTAGGGTATATAAGTTTGGACTTGTTAAAGCTTCATTTCTTTTTAGTTAAGCCCTAAAGTCTTGTCAAACATAGTTTGTTTAAACAAAATTAGTACTGAAGTATAAGTAAAAGATTTTTTTTTCTGTGAAAACCATGGTCACAATATTGGGCTACTTTGGCTATAGTTCAAACAAAAACTTCTGATATCATACAAAGACACCTCTTAACGAGGTAAAAAAGTCGTGACGATTGCACCTTCAACATATAAAATATCTGATATCAAAATAAATAATAAATACACTTTTTAAATGTTTTCATTCGTCACTCTGAGATAACAAATGCCTGTGTAGGAAAAAACCTGAAGCGCTACGAATGGAAACATTTGATATTAAATTGACATTAAAACAAGAATTATTGCAAGAATTTAACATTTTTGAAAACATTAAAATTATGATTTACTGCGTATATGTTTAAAAACATTGAAGCTATGATGATTAGCAGCTCAATTATTTGATAGTTATTTTATATATTTTTATTATTTCTATGGGAGCTATATGATATAGACGTCCGATTTTGATAAAATCTAAACCATAATTCTGAAATATTTAACCATTGCTATATGTCGAAGAACTGAACAAAAAATTAAAAAACAGAAAAGTTATAATTTTTCTCATTTATTTTTCCGATTGTTCCTATGGGAGCTATATGCTATAGTCGTCCGATTTTGATATAATTTAAACCGTAAATCGGAAATATTTAATCATTACTAAAAGTCGAAGGACTAAACAAAAAATTAAAAAACAGAAAAGTTATAATTTTTTTCATTTATTTTTCCGATTGTTCCTATGGGAGCTATATGCTATAGTCGTCCGATTTTGATGAAATTTAAACCGTAAATCGGAAATATTTAACCATTACTAAACGTCGAAGAACTAAACAAAAAATTAAATAACAGCAAATTTAAAATTTTTTTTCATTTATTTTTCCGACTGTTCCTATGGGAGCTATATGCTATAGTCGTCCGATCCGGCTCGTTCCGACTTATATACTACCTGCAATAGAAAGACAACTTTTGGGAAAGTTTCATGCAGATAGCTTTAAAACTGAGAGACTAGTTTGCATAAAAACGGACGGACAGACGGACATGGCTAGATCGACTCTACTAGTGATGCTGATCAAGAATATATATACTTTATAGGGTCGGAGATGTCTCCTTCACTGCGTTGCAAACTTCTGACTGAAATTATAATACCCTCTGCAAGGGTATAATGTGTTTTTTGGTGTTTTTGTTTGATATAATAATATGTGCAATAATACTGTGCATTAAAGTTTTTCTTATATATTTTTTTTTATAATTTACTGTTCTTAAAAAGACAACAACTAAACTTCAAAAGTCGTTGTAACCTAATTTCTTTCACTAAGCCAATAATAAATTATGATAATGTCAATGTAAACTGCCCGCTGGTCTCTCACGCAAAGAATTCGTTTTTTTTTCTTTAACACTCCCAATTTCTGATTTTATCTTACCCTTACACTTTTTATCAATTTAAAATTTATGTTTGTTGGAGTGTACTTTGCTCATTAGGCGCGTCTAAATAAAAATAAAGTTTCGCACAGATTTAAATGTTCCATTTAATGGAAATAGAATGAGCAAGAGAGATGAAAAGCTAAGCATTTAAGATAA
This sequence comes from Drosophila elegans, assembly GCF_018152505.1. NCBI lineage: Eukaryota > Metazoa > Arthropoda > Insecta > Diptera > Drosophilidae > Drosophila > Drosophila elegans. Next base: position 4,829,635 of record NW_024545855.1, on the reverse strand, counting down.
AGTTTGTGATATATAGATACAAATAGTCTTGTGCGTGGTGTTTTTGATAATTCGCGTTTGCTTTTGGACAACAACGAAAGAGGGTGGTTAATAACAACAAATAAGATAAGCGATTTATTAGCAGAAAAGAAAAGAAACATAAAATAACTATTACAGAACGGTAAGAGTATCAACGTGCTGAATTTGCATTATGCAAATAACTTTTCGAAAAGCTTTATGCTTGCTGGTGGTGTAAATGAATTGCTTTCTCCCATTTGATTTAATTTGTGAAGCTTAATTGTTTGTTCAGGATAAATCCACTTGAGGAGTAGATTATATTTAAGATCACCGCTATTATATATATAATATAAACTTTAATTTTCATTTTTAAATTATAGTAATAATTATTTACTTCCTAAACAATAAAATTATCTTAAGTCATTAAAATTTTCAATAGCCGTCTAATTATAATTATTTTGTATATTTCATTACTAAGCCCTTAATTGCTTAATTAAATAAACCTATATAGTTGCTTAATTTTTTTTAAAAAACTTTTCTACCGACTTTTAACGTTGTGTTTGCGCTTGCATGAAAAAATCTTCTTTCGCTTGTGTAAATAAACATGACTCTGTTATGCGAGAATCGAAAGTAAACAGAAATATATAAATAGGGTCAGCGGTTTACAAAAAGTTTGCCAATTGCTGCTAGCAACGGAAGTTTGCATGATTTCTGCCCTGGCCTATGGTATTTTTATATTTTCCCGCTGTTCTAACTTACCCATTAAATAAAGATACAATAGGCTAAGGATATCCTTATAATTTGCAACTCAACGAAACCAAAAATACGTTCTTTTCCCTTCTTTTCGTTTTAGGTAAGTTTGTTGTTTTGTGGTTGGTCTAAAGGGCAACTCATTTGTTAGCATGAGTCAAGCTGTAAGTGTAAACCACTCCTAATATCTTAAGTAGATTTAAGTTCAATCCAGCTGTAGATGAGCGATCGAGTGTCAGCGATCGAGTGTCAGCAATCGAAATGTGAAAAAATTCGAAACATTTGTTTGTTGGTTTTCGAAAAAAAGCATATAAAAATTATTAGCGTGCCTGCCGTCAGTCCGTTTTCTGTCTGTTTTTCAGTCTGGTCAAAAATATTCTCAGAAAATTTATCATAACATGTCCAAAGCAAAAGCCTCGACAGTGCGCCGGCAAGTATTTTTATTTTATTTCATTTTATTTCGATTTGAGTTTCATGTCGTAGTATTGTGCATTTTGTTGCCGCTGCAATTGAATTGCAAATATTTGCGCTACAATTTCTCAGCGTGCCATAGATAAATAAATGAATTTTCGATTGTATTTTATTAGAAGTAAATAAAGTTCAAATTTTCACATATTGCGCATACGCTCGTTTGCGCCGGCAGTTCATTAGATGAAGTGCCTTCGAACCAAACGTCTTAAAAGAGCTTTCGTGCATTCCCAAAAATTGGTTTCGCAACGCAAAGAACATTTTTCCTTCACTTTGAAAAAGTTGCAACAGTCCCTAGCGTCCTCCTGCTGGCTAAAAATAATGTTTACGATTTTATTTATTTTTCATGTTCAGAGGCTGTTTTATTGTTCCTAGGACAACATTGCCAGATAATTGGGTGTGTCTGCCAACAGAGTTGGAAAGATTTTCTGTGGACCTCTTGGTGGTCATAAGTCAATGATTGGAGACGTTTTAATGGCTCATTCGCCGTGCAAATCTGGGCGCTAATGATAACTTATGAATTCATACGTCCGCTGGTAGTGCTCGCCATTCAAATTAAATGCTAGTTTGTGGGTACCCGATGCTTGTATCATAATATAGGAGTAAAGCTTCCGACTGCAAATCATATTCAACCATATATTTCTAATCAATAAGGTCAGTACTAACTCCTAATGAAGAATACAAGTTATTTAGAGTTACCTGAAAACTAATGAGATGAACTTATTCTTGTTGCTTTTTTTTTGTGGTCACGTATTCGTTTTCCCTAAAGAAGACAAATTGCAGATTTCAAAGATCATTTCCCCTTAAATAAATGTCAACTATAAATTTTCGCCTCTGCTTAGGCGAGCAAAGCTATCCCCACCTACTCAAACTAACCTGAAAAACTTGGAGAACGCATTTTCTCATGCCAGAATACAAATTTATATGTTAATTTGTTTCATTTTTGCAAAATCACCGGAAACGGCCGCAAAATAGAATTTTTAGATGTTGCTGAAGTTGTTGGCTGCATTATATATACAATGCAACAACTTTTATAGATGCATTGTAATAATTATGGCATAGATTTATAGCAGATAGAGCACCCACCCACATGCACACACTTCGCTATTTGTTAAGGCCCATAATAATGTAGGGTAAAATGTCCAAAGATTGATGCGGCCCACAGAAAGGAAAATTATTGAATTTTATTTTGCCGTTTGATGTAAGAATGCGATTCCGTTGCAATAGTAGTTTAATTGCATAATAATCCCAATTTGCTAATATTTATCATATAGTTAGTGGAAATCATGTTGATTTTTTGTTGTTGTATATATTGTTACCGATTCTATAAGAGAGTACATATACCTTTTTTAGGGTAAATATCATTTGATCGAAATGTTAAAATTCTTATCCTGATCCTAACACTTGTTGCTCATAAAAAATGCTTTTTAATATATACCTTGCAAATATTCCCCTTAATATTTGGTATTCTTGTTTCTTGCCATTTGGCGTGGGTGGGGTTTCGGTCGGTTCGTTTTGTTGGCGCGTGGCCAAGTTATGCACTTCTTGACGCCGAACCAAAAATGATTCGCGACGTAAAAATAAAAACAAACTAAATACTGATATGTGCATAAAGAATAGTGTGGATATGTTGCAGATATAGAAGTCCGATAAACATAAAGGAAACGAAGCTGAATTAATTTGCGTTGACTTCTGATGATGTATTAAATGGTTTATAATGTGATTAATACTATATGCGTGCATACCGAATATTTAAAATTAATATTGAGAAATAGCAAGGTAATTTATATTTTTACTATTGCAAGGCAACTGTTATTTTTATGTGCACTAAATTAAAAACGATTTTTTGTTCTGTTTATAAGATTTTCTTGGAACAGCCTGTTCGTTTTTTGTGGCGGATAACCAAACAGAAATGATTTAGAGCAATCGTCTGACCAAAGTCCTGGTAAGATCTTCAACTCCGACTTAGTGCATCAGCCTGATGGGTTTGGCGGCCTTTTAGCTAATGAACTTTGGGTGGCAACGGCAACAGCATCAGCAGCAGCATCATCGTTATGAGCTATTATGATGGCTGAGCTGCACAAACTCAGTGTGGGAGCTTCTCAAAGCCTTGGAATATAGAATTAAGCAATGTCCATTAAGCATTTCAAAGGCTCACGTTTGACCCACTCCGCGCCTGCAAGTGTGTGTGTGGGCTGAGCTAGTGTGCGTGCTGTGGCACGGGTTTCAACAATATTCTTCCACCTAGCTCTCGCACACGTGCGGCAATTTGTATGCAAGCCTCGCCTCTTCGACTGCTTGGCTCATTTTGCTTCTTTAGCTAGCAGCACGTTGCTAAACGATTGCGCTCTGGAGTGCAATGAGGTTGCTCCTACTGTCAGAGCATCTGCTAACCTGGTAAAGAAGCAGCATCAGTCCCGCACAGAGATCAGAGAGCTCTGGCGCCGAGGTCACTCCATTAGGAGTCTATGGGAGCCACCGCTAAACGCGTTTGCGCAAAACAATTAGTCGCCCAGTAGCTGTGATGTATGTTACACGCTTTGTTTAAGCCATCTGTTGCAGACAAGAAACCGAACGGTAGAATAGAGCCACTACTTTTATTTAAACAAAAGTCTTCAGAATTGGTATTCGCCTACTACTATACTTCCTATTTCAATTTGTGTGGCAATAAACATTACTTTATATTTAAGATTAAATATTGAAATTAAAAATTGTTTTATGTCATTGAAATAAAAAAACAAAATGCGGCTAATAAAATTTGAACGAAAAAATAAGTAAGAAGAAAGAAAGCAAACTTCGGCAAGCCGAAGTTCATATACCCTTGCAGCTATAGCAAGAATTAAATACTTTTGAAAACATTAAAATTATGATTTACTAGCTTATATGTTGAAAAACATTGAAGATATGATAATTTGCAGCTTAATTATTAGATAGTTATTTTATATATTTTTATTATTTCTGTGGGAGCTATATGAAATAGTCGTCCGATTTTGATGAAATTTAAACCGTAATTCTAAAATATTTAACCATGATTATATGTCGAAGAACTAAAAAACAAATTAAAAATCAGCAAGGCTATAATATTTTTTGTATTTTTTTCCAATTGTTCCTATGGGAGCTATATGATATAGTCGTCTGATTTATCCATTACTATATGTTCATTACTACATGTCGAAGAACTAAAAAAATTAAAAAACAGCAAAATTATAATTTTTTTTTATTTATTGTTTCGGTTGTTTCTATGGGAGCTTTATGCTATAGTCGTCCGATTTTGATGAAATTTAAACCGTAATTCTGAAATATTTAACCATTACTATATGTCAAAGAATTAAAAAAAAAATTAAGAAACAGCAAAGTTATAATTTTTTTTTATTTATTTTTTCGATTGTTCCTATGGGAGCTATATGCTATAGTCGTCCGATCCGGCTCGTTCCGACTTATATACTACCTGCAATAGAAAGAACTTTTGGGAAGGTTTAATGCAGAAAGCTTTAAAACTGAGAGACTAGTTTGCGTAGAAACGAATGGACAGACGGATGGAGAGACGGACGGACAGACAGACGGACGGACGGACAGACGGACGGACAGGCGGACGGACATACGGACATGGCTAGATCGACTCTCCTAGTGATGCTGATCAAAAATATATAAATTCTTTATAGGGTCGGAAATGTCTCCTTCACTGCGTTGCAAACTTCTGACTCAAATTATAATACCCTCTGAAGGGTATAAAAAGAGCTCCGGATCAACTTTTTTTTTTTTGTGTTATTTTGTAGGGGTAACGAATCACGAGTAAATATTTTCGCGAAGCTGTAGTTGGGCGTAATGTATTTAACTGAACGTGCCGCTTCTGACAACATGAGTTAGTAGCCGTGGCAAAGGAGAGCGCTCGGCAATCGCAATTCAAAGTTATAAATTATTTAAGCATCCATTAAGGTGCACATATTGATGATCCCAGGATGTTGATGCTCGGGCGCCCCTTGAGAAGTATGTAGGAGTTGAGTGCAATTGCTACCACGACAACGCCCGGGCAATTACTTTTGAGTTATTTAGCTTAATAGAAATTCAGCGAGCGTGCCGTGTTTGTCTTGTTCCAGCCATTAGCCCCACTTCTTGATTTTCATCCGACGCTTTCTCTCCCCACTCTACGATGTTTGGCACTCCCAGGACACACTTTGATTTTCATAAGTAAATGTTGGACTTCGATTTTCGCCTAGCCAAGCTAACGAACTCGTCTCCAGAGCAAACCCAACAGCGGGGCGGAGAGGAAGATGAAGAGCCAGGGGATGCGTTGAGCGCTTTGAGAATCGATTATGAATTATTTGAGCTGGGCGAAATGACTTATGAGACACATAAAAGTCCAAAAGACGGACAATGGCCACCACACACGGCTGTGCAAGTTATCATTGGGGGCGAATCATGGGAATGAAAGAGGCTGCGTGATAAATTCGCTGCTTTGTCCTGTGACCTGGTCAAAGGGATACTCCGCTTTTGTTAGCATTTTGACATCAACAAGTTGAACAAAGAAAAATCGCCACGCTCAACAAAAAAAAAAATTGATATTAATTTTAGCACATTCTTGCCGGTGATTTATGCTCACGTTTTGATGAATTTTCAATTTTAAACTTAACTCACAAATGCCAAAATTTATGTTTGTATAACATTTACTTACAATGAAATTTATCTTTTTCTCCTTTCAGGTAAGTTTGCACTACGACGAAAAAGAAAACGTAAGTCGGCATCATTTTGGCCATTAATTTATTTATTAATTACCCCGAAGGGACGGCAAACAGCAGAAACCGAGCAACTTCCTGCCCATTTCCTTGAAACCTTTTAAATAATTAACAATGAGCAACGTAATCGATTTTCATATAAATCGAGATTTATTTTTCCTACTAAAAATAGCAAGGGGAGCTACAGAAAACAATTAATTTATTTTCCCTAGTTGCGCATTTTTATAGTGCAATTATCACGCCCTTCGATTCGAGTGGGATACAACCTCGCATCCTGGGTAGCTATCCTATAAATTAGTTAAACAAGCCAAAGAAAGAAACAAAACCGACGATTCTAACTGCTTCTATTTGGACAGTTGATTAATCGACAAACGCATTATGTATTACTAATGTCTTTTCCTTATTCATATGGCCTGCTTGTGTGGGTTTACAACTTTTGTTTCTCTCCTTGCGTGCAACCGATTCCCAATTAAGTCGTTGCTCAAAGTGTCATCAATAGGCTGCCCAATTGGAAATTAATTGCCAGCAAATATGCCGCTCACTTGTCTAAGTATCATTTGCCGTAAAGGAGATAAACGATCCTAGAAGTCGAGAGTTATATTTTGGTCTATAAGGTTTCACCTACTTAGCCTGTACTTTTTTTTTTTTTTAGAAAAGATACAATTTTTGTGTATTTATCCTAATGGTTGCTTTTTGTTGGTTTAACTGCAAACTTAATTTGGTTAATAAATGTGAAGCGTAGGTGTAACCTACCTCCATCCAAATATGGTAATCATTTATATTTTTGATTAATATTATACTGTCCAGGGCGCTTGTTGTGCTCAATCAACGGGTCATGGCGTAACGACTTTCACAGACGGTTGTATTTTCACGTGTGCGAATCTTGATAATTTAAGGGGGAGGCTTAATTCGTGTACTCAAGTAAAGGTAAATTTTTGGGAATCTTATAAGTGGTACATATAGTATGACATATATATAATATATATATATATAACATATAGCGGCAAGAGTATTTCTTTTCTGTTTAAATTAATTCATGGTAAGTGGCGACGCTTAAGACTTTTTGCGGTTGTATTTAATTAATAAGTCGTTTTTTTAGATTTTAATAGATGTTTTATAGTTTTTTTTTAAATTTTGTAAAATTTTCCCTTGCGAATTTTTTGGTTAGCCCTCGAGAGGGTAAATTAGCTTCTGTTGCCCCTCCCGTTTTCTCGCTTTCGATTGCAGTGTCTGCCCCACCGTTTCTTTTCCCGTCAATTTTATTTCTATGTCTCACTTATTTTTTTTAGCTTTTTACTCAATTATGAAAAGAGATTATTAAGTGCGAGCTGCGCTAAATTAGCGCGTAATTGAGTGTGGCCAGGGGGTTGGTGACGTAGAAGTAGAGGTGTTGGGGGTGGACAGAAGACAGACGACTTTTCCCGGCTGAAGCGTGTGTGCATCGTCTTTGGTTTTCTTGAATAAAACGCCAAGCTGTCGCCTCTTGCCTGTTGCCTCATAATTTTTGCAGCATTACTAGGCAGACTGCCTCACGTACGAACAACGTGCCGGAGGGAAGGTGTATATATTTGACGCATATTAGGTGCATTTCATTTGCGTGATTTACCAGCCAAAATGTAGCCTTTTTCTAGTGCGGTTGCCTGTGGGCTCTCCATGCAAGAGAAATGTCTCTGCTTTGTCCCTCCGAAGGGAAGATATATCTACTAGCGACTGACGGATGAAAATTCCGGAGCGCGGAGTGGAAGACCGGGAATCTGGCAGACTTTGAGTGCAACAGGTGCCGTTTGCCACAGCTACTTTGTTAAAAATTTTTGCCGGGGATTTCTAAGCATGGTGCTTGGACGTCTGCCAAAATGCAGTGTATACGACTCTCCGGTTGCACGGAAGCAACGTCATCGCTTTGGGTTATCAGAGCGAGCCAAGATGAATGTTTAATTGACCGCAAATGGAAACAATAAATTATGCCAACAAAAGTTGCCAATCCCCCAGCTGCAGCCGTAGTTAATAAAAAAATTGGCTGAAGATTTAAAATGAGCGAGTCGCGGAAAGAATTCATGTGGTACGATCCACGCCTTATTAGTCACAGCAACTGGGCAATCTTGTGAAATTGATAAATCCGGCATATGTTTGTATTCAGTTCAAAGACTTTTTTAAATTACTTCTACACATTTTTTGATTTAGTTAACCTAGATTTGTTGTTTCGGTGACTAATTCATTTTCTTAGAATTTCTTTTTGTTTTTACAATACAAAATGTAATGTTAACTTAAACCAAAGTGTAAGCAGAAAAAGAATTCATTTTCAGAATGTAAATTCTTTTTCTCCGTCCAAATCAACAGACAGACGAGGCAATTTTCGCCAAAGACTGAGAAAATATAAACAAAGCCCAGACAGCTAACTGGATCACGATCCACTCAGAGAAAAGAGTCTCAGAAAAAATACATTAAAAGGCAATATTTATGTATGACTTTTAAAATGAAGATAAAAACCAACATTAGATCATCAAAAATCATTTGAAACTGGCTCAATCTGTAGAAACTTCTTTTTAGAGGCCCAAACAATCTGATAAATTTTATAATACCCTCTGCGCGGGTATAATAATATTAACATCGTTGTTTTAAATAAATAACGCCTCAAACACCATAGGAACTATCGAATAATTGAGTTGCAAATCATTATAGCTTCAATGTTTTTAAACGCAAGTAAATCATAATTTTAATGTTTTCAAGAATATTCAATTTTTGCAATAGCTGCAAGGGTATATGAGCTTTGGCTTGCCGAAAATATTTTTGCATATCTGAGCTTTAAATTTTAAGCAGAACAATGTGAAGATTGCGATTTAATTTTCAGTACGTTTTCCTTTTCCCTTTTTTACTTCAATGGATGTGACTATAATGCGAATCAGCAGACCAAAACATTAGCAATCTTAATTCATTACACGTAATATACATACGAAAACAATTAATTAAAATATTAAAGTTGTAGCGAATGAACATAAACAAATCGAAGTCAAAGGCTTCTGGCGCAACAGTGAAAAATGTTTCGATGTAGATCTAATAGTTTCATTAGCCATCGCTAGACCGTGTTTCTTTTTAATTGCTTTGAAAAATAATTCCGAATTCGCTGCTTTAATTATTACAGAAAAAAAAGCTAAAAAATACTTTAAAAAAACTTATAAATTATAAATTATATGTTATAACGGACAGACGCATATGGCTATAGCAACTTGTCTAGTGATGCTGAATATATATATATTTTAAAGGGTGAGAAATGTCTCCATTTACTCCGTTGCAAACTTACTGAAATTATTATACCCTCCCGAGGGTATGAATTGGAAGTAGTCTTATTTGAGGCAAAACTATCTTCCAAGACTCTCTACTTGCACAGCTTGACTTCTATTACGCCTTACTGCATTATGATTTCCAAATTAGCGACGAATTCATTAAAATTATGTGTTACTGCAATCTGCGGCTTGCCACACATTTGTGGTTTTAAAGTTGGATTTTACAGATGGCATGGTATTTTCTCGTGGCCAACCACCAAGAATTGCAGCCTTAAAGGCACTCTACATTCAAGAGCATTCGAGTAATCAACTGACACGGATACACGCTATATGCCTTCAATTTCTGTCGATCAGTCAGCAACTGGTCCAGCGATCTCAATTTGCAGCCTCTCCTCTTGCTTCCCTAATTACTATTTCCGTTGCAATTCAATTATGGCAAATTTAGATGGCTGGCAAGTGTGGGTTTAGTGTTAATTACGTTTCTTGTCACATGCAGGCGGACAACCTGCTGACAGGACAATTTTAGAGCTTTGATCTGGGCATAACTTTGTCGCTTCTCCCCTGCGAATCTCTATCAAAATCGCAGATTAACTTTTCCGCGCGGCTTACGCGCTCTCCCTCAACATGTGTGCTCAAGTTTCACATTGTTTGTCATTTTTTGAGTGTGAAATTAAATTAATTAAAACTACTCGACGTCTCGCTGTTGCCCGCACCCAGCAAACACGCTCCACAAAGAGAGAAAAGCTGTCGGAGGCGCGTCAAACTTGAGCGTGCTGCAGGAAGGTTGCGTTGGACCTGCTAGTTATTTTGATTTTGCCGCTAGGTTTGACACGGTTCCTTCCTTCAGTCTCATAAGGATTGTCCGTTTTCATTCCCTGCGCAATGGAAACAGCCCCTGTTTTTAGGAGTCAATATCCTGCGGCAAATATAGTGGCAACAAATGGGGCACTGGCATTTAAAATAATATTTAAATTGTTAAAAACATTTCTTTGCAGATTGCAGTGTAGAGTTTTTCATTCAAACCCTACATACCCTATTCAGAACGACAAGTGAAAGCGCTGTGAACTGCAAATGAACCGGATTAAATTTCAGCTACACAAAAACGAAAAGGTTAAAGGATATACAGGCAAAACCAGCCAACTAATTTCTGATATCTGTGCGTAGTGCTTGTGTGCGGACTACTCTGGCTGGCAATTCACACATATACTCCTCCCATTGCATATACTTGTATGCGGATGTCAAAGGTAGAGCAACTAAAACGCTGGCCATCCAAACACGTCGGCAATGGCTTAACTTGTTGCACCCAAAGCCAGGGAGCAGAGCTAAAAGTTGAGCTGTCCGTTAGTTACACCTGCAGCTGACCGTTGGCGGCTTATACTTTCCGTAGGCTTCATAAAAGGTCCTGGCCCATAGCGGCCGACTCATAAATTATGAAGAACGTGAAAATGCAGCACGTTAAACACGTTTTCTGTCAATTTAATTTGTAATTACTCACTGCGCTTATCTAAAAGCTCCTCCTGGGAGATGGCGAGCAATTGGTTGCTTCTTGGCTTAATTAAAATTGGCAGCTGCTAACCCGCAGCCCAAAAGCAAGCTACTTGCACGTGATTTCATTGCTAATTATTGTGTGAGGCTCCGAGAGCACGACCAAAGTGTCATCATCCATTTCCTCCAGCCAGGGCCCTCAGGTGTTGGGCAGTCTACGTGCCGCAAAATTCACTTAGAGCTGTCTCCCTGCATCGGATTCACCTCTTTTAATAGTCACATGCTATTCAGACATTAGACATGGTTCCGCTTCTTCAATTTGCATTCGACTTGTGCTTAAAAATCACTTTTTTTATGGGAAGTAATAATAGGTAGCAGTTAATTGATTAAAATCACAAGATTTAAAATCAGTTTTATTTAACAAATTGATAATCCCTTTATTTACTTTACATAGGTACGAACAGTGCTCCTAATATAACACACTCATCCGCATTTTGGTCCCTTTAAGGTAACCCACATTATGTGTACAAGTTTCGTTTCATTTGGCCGCCGGCAGACACAAAAAGTTTTAAAAGTTTCACATGGCTTAGATGGGGGATAAAACCAAACTGAAATTCGCTTGAAATAGGAAACTTACAAATTGGCACCGCGACAACATGTATTATAATAGTTACAGCCAGTGTTAATGCGGTGGCAGTGCCTAAGACTATATGTAACTGTGTCGTGTGTTTGGCTTTCGCTTGCCGGCCGGGCGCCGCATAAGTTGTTCGACAAGTTTTTCCGCTTCCATCAGGTATGAGCTCATCACCTGTAACCGCTCGATCAGCTGTTTTCTTCACGGAGTCTCTACACTTAGGGATGCGAAACGAGCGGGCAGTAAGGGGCTCTTCTGAAGTCATTAATTTGACGATGCTAAATGAGAATTTATGTGTCTACTGCAGAGTCGCAGGTCGGAGCAATTTTTCATGCCCAAACATTTTTCAACGCTTGACAGAAAGACCGAAAAGAGTCACTCCGAGGCCCGAAACTCGTTCTTGTTGTTCAGATGTCATTAACACTCGTTGCCCGGCATGACCAAAACAACACAACAAAATAAACCAGCAAAATACAACAATTTAAACAAGAAAGCTTGAGACAGAGTTTCTAAAGGTTCATTACGCAGGCTAACTAATGTAGTAGGCTCATACACACACTAACACACACATACTTACACAATACAAATAATTATACAACACCAATATACGATACTTATGTTAAGTTTTATTAAACCTATGTTAAGTAACATGAACTGTAAGAGGATCTTTCTGAAACTTTGAATGTGAGTGAGTGGTAGCATTAAGACGTGTTAGAATAAAGAGTTGATAAACGCCTACCACACTATTTTTTTTAATAACCGAGTATCTAAAGAACCTGAAAAAGACAAGCTTAGCAATTTTTGTTTGTAACTTTTGTCTAAATTTTATTTAACCGAGATATAAATATGAGTTATTAATAAATGTAGTTCTTAAATGACATTACAGGAGATGCAGTATGTTAAATTTGAACGTTTTTTGCTAGAGTTTTTGATGCTTACTTAGTTTTTGCTTTCCTCCGACTATTTTAGACTTGCAACGTAATGTATATATTTTAAAGCCGATTTATGCAATGCTTTAAATATATTCGTTTTTTAATTCGTATAACATTTCGGTGCTGGGTGAATCCCCATATGGTGAAGTTGGTAAACCATCACGTGATTTGTTTTGGGTGTCGTTGTTGTTTTTGAAGCTGGCTCTCCGCATTTAATTTTATACCATAATTGAAGCTTATTTGTTGTCAGCCAAGCCGTGTAATGAAAGAGCCAAGCCAAACAAAATGGACAGCAGAATTCTTTGGTTTTTGGTGTCTTTGTTTTTGCTCTGCTTGAGTCTTTTGAAACTTCTTCTTTGATGCGCATCCCACAGAGCAAACTAATTTCTTCAAAATATTTGGTTGTGTTTAGTGAGGGTTGGTAACAAAACAGAATTCTTGAGTTCGGATAGACCCTACCCAGTTATAGTTATGTTCAGAAACCCTAAAAATGGTGTACAAAGTTATCCTAAAAATTTGTGAATAGTTTTGGTCCGACGACCAACACTAATATTCTTTTTTACTCTGTTTCTTTCTTAACTTTCTTGCAAGGAGAGTTGATACCCTCTTGTATCTTCTCGATCAAAAAAAGGAAATACCGAAAAAAAGTAATCTGTCGGAGCTCAAACTTCACGGCGAGGTAGAAGTTATGGCTCCCATAACCATCAGGTGTTTTCATTTAATTTGCGAAAAATGTTTGCCTGCAGTCTGTGGCTGGCTAAGATGAATGGCCAAGAAGTGAGGCTGTGCTCTATTTGCGTCTGTGTATGCGCATACCACAAAGATAAAAATGATTAAAGTAGGGGAATAATACAAAAGCGAAACATTTCCTTGTGAGGCGAGGATTCATTTTTCCGTTTCCAAAAATTTGCCTTTGCCATCGGAAAATAGACCCCTCCGCGCGATATTAGCGCCAAAGTTGGCTTTTCAAATAATTTAAAACTTTCTTTAAAAATAAAAAAATAAAATTTTCTTAAAACCATAAACACAATTAAAAAAAATTTACGAAACGAAAGAATGTTGCCTGTCTGGATCTCTTTGTCTGCTACTTTATGCAATGTACATATAATCATAAACCAAAAACGGAGACTTTCGAAGAGAAAGGTATTAAAAAACCTTATCGCTGCCAATTGCAATTGCAGTTTCCATTTCGGATGCAGTGCCTCATTTGCCAGCATTGTGTGTGGTCCAGCAAGAATTGAGTTGCCTGTGAATCCCCTGTGATTGCCAACACCTAAACCCATTGTGCGTTGACATTTTTAATTACACACTCTGGCGATGCCGTCTGTGTCACCCAACGAATGCTAAATGATGGATGATGCTACTGGCCAAGTTTGGGAACTTGGTTTGGATATCGCATGCAGCATACGGAATGCAACTTGTAGCGAGCCAATGCACTAAAAAATAAAGCTCTTAAGTTGGACAAAATAAAAAAAAAAAAAAAAATTATATTTAAATTTTGTTAAACATAAAATCTAAAAATCGTGAAACAATATTTTGTATTGGGTGCTATAATGTTTAAAAACAAAATCATAAAGATTAATCGCTCTTTCCGCTTTTTAGCTGAGTGCAGGAACTTGCAGCATGCAGCCTTCATTTGAGCCGCCTTGCCAGCTGGAGTAGCAAATGTAGCAGCGTTACAGCCATTTCACACACTGTCTTTCGGCTCTTTCCTGCCACTACTAGCACCATCCCTTCGGAACCAGCCATATAAAGGCTTCCCAGCGGTTTGGGGTGAGGAGTGGTAGATCAGATCAGAATGCAAAAAGGAGAAATCCGTTGACGATGTCGTGATGTAAAGCAAACAAAGGACGATAAGAGGCGGAATGGCTAAGAGCTGAGAATCCGAAAGGGAGTAAGATGGCCCAAAAGGAACAGCAACAGATTTTGACTGGATTTTCTCCGCACTAGCTGGGGCTTTTTCGTGCTTGTTCCTACTTTTAACACTAATGCAATTTGATGCGTCACAAAACCGCACACATAACATGCACTTCCAAAAGCGCACTCCCAAGCCCATCTGTGTGAGCCAACAAAAGCCGCTGCGAAGGCGTCAACACCAACAGCAAATCCTTAACAGAAAAGGATTTTCAACACATTTGCTTCTGCGTTGTATAGTTTTAGGCGTAGCTCGAAGCACGTTAAGTCCTCACCCAGCCCACACCAATTGCCACCTCCAGCTTGCAAAAAAGAATAGCTCACAGAAGCCAGCTATTATTTCGCACCTGTCCTGGCCAGAGCTTCCCTGAGTTAGTGTTGCCAATACCCTGTTAAAAAAGCTAAAATTATGAAAAAAAAGAGAACAGATGCCAACTTCGGCAAGAAGTTGCTGAATATACACACATGAACACTAAAGGGATGTTTCCGAATTTATATACAGTGGGAAAAAAAAGTTTACGAACATTTTGTTTGAAATTTCAGTGCAAAGTGTACTTAAACTTATTTTGCCCACTTTAAACTTATCACACAAGTTAAAAAACAGCTACAAAACACATATATATAAATGTCTACTTTACTGCGTTAAAACCATTCGAATTTTTTTAGTTTATTTTCCCATACTTAAAGGAAAAATACAATTGTTGTTTGGCATCAATGACTCAAATAGTAAGGATTAAAAGCTTTTACAACTTATTTCAGAATCCAAGTTTATGTTCAAAGTTTTGCTTTTAAAAAGCTAGTGGGACAGCTCGGCTGCACTGCTCTGCCCTTGAGTGCCGGTCTTATCATTATCACGGTCGCTTCCCGTTCAATAGCTGTCCGTTTGCCGTGAACTGCATTTATGCAAATACCCGCATTTCGCTTTTCAATTTCGCCCGTCTTACAATTCCATTTCTCTGTTCCTCCTTCGCCCTGCTGATCTATGTGTTGCAACAAGTTCGTTCCGTTGTGGGCTGCAACTTCTTGGCGTGTTTTCCTTTCGCATTAAGCCAACACTGAGTTTTGTTACTGAAATATGGGCGTCATTCTTTACGTAAAGTGCCAGCTCAATACGAAGAGAAATCCCTGGCACAACTTGCCCTCTTCCCCATCCGCTCACTTTATTTACTTTCACTTGTCATGGTAAATCTGCACAATTTCTTGGTTGGATATCGTTATTGTTGCCAGGCATCCACAGTGGTCGTGTCTGTGGCTGCGATTGTGGCCAAGGGGGTGCTGTGGGTGGCTAAATGGTTGTGCTGCTGCTTAGTGTCACAAATCTGAACGATTTGAGCTTTTTAATGCGATTTGCCCGGTTCCTCGCTGATTGATGCAGTCCTTGTCGTCGAGTGCATAGGAAAACCCGGATAAGAGTAAAACGGGGAACTCAAAATTTTTGGACAAATCTGTTGATTGCTAGCAAAGTGCTGAGACATCTGCTTTAAGATTAGAAAACTGCCATAATATTTGCTTTCGTTTACTTAAATTAGTTTAAAAGTTGCAAGTCACGCCGAAAAAGCCTCTTTTCTTGTATTTTCCTAAGAAATTGCTGTCATTCATTTAAAAGAGACAAATTAAGACCATATACGTTTACATAGAACAAATACAAATACATGTAAACATTTTTATACCCTTGCAGAGAGGGTATTATAATTTCAGTCAGAAGTTTGCAACGCAGTGAAGGAAAAATCTCCGACCCTATAAAGTATATATATTCTTGATCAGCATCACTAGGAGAGTCGATCTAGCCAGGTCAGTCTGTGCGTCCGTTTCTACGCAAACTAGTCTCTCAGTTTTAAAGCTATCTGCATGAAACTTTTCCAAAAGTTGTCTTTCTATTGCAGGTAGTATATAAGTCGGATCGAGCCGGACCGGATCGGAAAAATAAATAAAAAAAAAAAATTATAACTTTGGTGTTTTTTAATTTTTTTTTAGTTCTTCGAGATATAGTAATGGTTAACTATTTCAGAATTACGTTTTAAATTTCATCAAAATCGGACGACTATAGCATATAGCTCCCATTGGAACAATCGGAAATATAAATAGAAAAAAATTATAACTTTACTGTTTTTTAACTTTTTTTTAGTTCTTCGAGATATAGTAATGGTTAAATATTTCAGAATTACGGTTTAAATTTCATCAAAATCGGACGCTATATGATATAGCTCCCATAGAAATAATATAAATATATAAAATAACTCTAATAATTGGGCTGCAAATCATCATAGCATCAATGTTTTTAAACATATACGCAAGTAAATCATAATTTTAATGTTTTCAAAAATGTTTAATTCTTGCAATAGCTGCAAGGGTACATGAACTTCGGCTTGCCGAAGTTTGCTTTCTTTCTTGTTAAACTGTTTTTTCTCATAACCACTAGTTCATTAATTGTTCATTCAAACAAAAGATCAACTTTTAATTTATTGTGTTTTTGGTTACTTCGAATTTGATTCAAAGTAATTGTTCTCATGAACAGGTTTAATGCTCTGGACCAAATGGAATTGAGTCAGCAGCCGCAGGCTGAGTAAAGACACCTGTTCATTTACCAGCCACCTTTGCGTTTCTGCAATATGCAATATCAGTGCCAAAGCCCGGCGGTCTCCTTCCGTTTTATTCGCTGAGTACTTACACTTGGAAAATAATTTAACATGACAAGTCAATATCGATAAATTAACTATTTGTTATAAAACTGGTCTTATTATTGGTCTTCGATTTTACATTGCTAGAAAGAAATATCGCTTCTTAAATTTTTTATCCTGCATTTATAGCACTAGTTTACAGCCGAAATACGCCAAACCCGCTGATACAAAGATATTGTTAAAATTTGGCTTGTCATATAGCTGCTATAGGAACTATCAAATAATTAGGCTGCACATGATCATAGCTTCAATGTTTTTAAACATACACGCAACTCAATCATAATTTTAATGTTTTCAAGAACATTTAATTTTTGCAATAGCTGCAAGGGTATATGAACTTTGGGTTTGCTTCCTTTCTTGTTTTTTTTTTTAATTTTGTAAAGTAGTGTAATTAAGAATTAATAATATAATCAAATGCCCTGTTTTTTTTCAGTGGATGGCCCGTGCAAAAATTTTTCGCTTGATTTGCTGCACAGATGTTGCTTATGCTGTCGATGCAGTTATCATTGATGTTGCCTGCAGCCGTAAATGCGCCGCGCATGCTCAATGAAGTGGAAAAATCGACGAAGGCGACGACATATGCCATGAACTTGTTGCAGGTTGCAATTGTGACAGGTTGCGAGTTGCTGCTGTCGTTGCAATTGCTTTTGTCGTTGCAATTTTGTCCGTGTCTTTTGGGTACTTCAACTTCGCTCATCTGAACTTAAATGCTAACCGAATGATGTATGATTGCCGATGTTGTTGCTGCTGCAACTGCTCATTAATCATTGTTTTCGGGGGTGGCATGGGCAGCCCCCTTCGCCCTCAGGTCCTAATTGTGCATGCAGCATCGGAAGCAACAGTGCCGCTACATCATTTCGCTCTCATCACTGCCTTATTACATTTAATATCCTGCTCGAATGCCTTGGATGTTCACCACAAAACTGGCAAAAATTAACGCGTGGGGGGGGGGGACAGCGGCATTGTAATGAGCGAAGGGCAGGAAAGTGTTTGGTAACGGTACGTGGACCGAGACCCAGCCAGGGTCGTACATCAATGTCGGGATAAAGGAAGGAAGGCAAGTCAGAACACATTTGCACTGAAAAAGGAAAAAGTATTCTTCACTACTAAGGAGCATTGTTTTTATTTTTACCTCTTACTCGTAGACTAAAAAAAAGGTATGGTATTCGCTGAGGTATATTTTTTTTGATAAATTATAAGTAAGAGATTTGAGACATAACAATAATTAAGTAAATTAAAATATAATTAAGCTATTGTTACAACTTTAGCAATTAATTTTCAAAAAAAAATTTTATTTATATGAACGTAAAACCTTGTGGAGTTAGGCATTTATTGCAAGAGAACTTGCTAGCGTCCACATGGCTGTCACATGTGCCCAGACCACGACTTCATATGCGAGCTTGTACTGCCGTGGATACGCGGATCTTCGTTCTTCCCGTCATTCGGCCCCTTCGTCGACCTTTTCAATTGCCGTTGCTGCGTCGCGTGTCAACATAAAAAGCCGGCTACAATGTTGGAAAGTCAGTCAAGCGACGTCATTTCCGTTTGTTGTCGTCATTAAAATGCAAGCCAAGCCACGCTCCGCTGCACTTTGGCACTACTTCTGATGACGATGACGACTACAACTGCAACGGCAGTCGGGTAAAAACAACTTGCAGAACAACAATACGTAATGCTGAAATTCTATTAATTAGTTTGCCAAGCTGCCCATGTGATGACACTTTTGTAGCACTTAAAGAAATTTTCTGTGAAATGTGTAAACAAACTGACAGCCGGCTGACAGTCAGTGAAAGTGATGGAGAGGGATATAAAGGTGGGACTGGGCAAAGTGAGACATAAATAGTTTTGTTATGATGGTTCTGCATTTTTGTAGCTGTTTTGGTAATCGATGCCGTTGACAAGTTTGATTGTTGAGCATGGAAAAGAAACACGTGTCAGTTGGCCCGACCTCCCATGTTGCGCCGAGTAAAGGGTGCCAGTTTGCTGACAAGTGTAATGCGATAGGAAATTTGTTTGTCCAAACGTTAAGTTGAATACAAATTGCTTAGGAAGAAGATCTGGTTGTGGGAAGAATGGGGGCGCATGCAGGTCCAGAGGCAGAATCCTGGAGATCGAGGCCGGAAATTGAATTCTTGGCGGAGTGTGTGCATGCAACAATTTTTATAACGTTCAGTGTTTCCTCGTATTTCCATATCACATTGTCCGCACTCTTGCTTCTGATGTCATTTCAATGCCTTGATGCAAAAGTTTTGACAACATTTCCACTTTGTCATGCCCTTTTAATTTTCAACGTTTTCTCTACACTGAGAAAATCATTTATTTATTATTTTTTGTATAAGCATCTTAATCTAAATTGAATTGTCAAAAGGCACATATATATTGGCAAAAAAATTAATATGTTTATTATGTTTTTGAGTAAATATTTGTATGGGCATGTCCCATTCTATTCGCCCCCTATATTTGCTTCTGTGATTTTTTTTACTTTGTATGCGTTGCTGTTGGCGCTGCCCTTAGCCTTTTTGCTTTAGCTTCTGCTCGTATTATGACAAAGTCGAAAAGTTTTTATTGGTTACAAAGAAAGGCGTGAATGCAGCGCGAATAAAGGGGTCGGGACAGCCGGAAATGCGAGGAAAAAAGGAGGCTAGGCAATGATTTATTTGGCGCACGAAACGAAACACCAAAACGAAATGCAGCGCAACGAAATGAAGCCATCAAAAACGTTGACATCGTTACGCAAAAGCGGAAATGACAATGATGATGTGCGCCAAATAAAACTCTGGTCATACTCCCGCTCTGCACCAATCTTCGTCCTGTTTTCGAATGAAATTCAATGTGGCTGTGATCTGGTTGTGGGGTAGTGTGTCTGGATGTGCGGGAGCGATTCCTGTGTTAGCTGCCATTAAAAAGCGTAAAAATTAAAAAATCGAAAATTTCAATATCAACGGAAATCTAAGAAGCACAAAAAAAAAGGAATACAGGGCGAAGTTGGATAACTGCGCCAGCTGCTGCCCTGATTCGCTTATTGTAGGGTATTATGTATGACTATACCATGTCTAAACAAATCAATTCTAACTTTAAAATACAACTCGAAATATATGATTAGGTAGGTTATGAGATAACCTACTTATTCCCACCGTAGAATAGGATACAGATATTATATATTAACCATTCTCTCTTACCCATATAACCCTTTAATTACCACTCCATATCCGACTAACACATCTGTGTTTATTTCTCTGTTTGCATTCACAGGTAGCGACCATGATGTCCTGCCCCCTTCCCATGCAATTACCGATACCGATACCTTCAATACACAAAACAGAATTTGCACCGGTTCACATTGGAGTCAAGGTAAGTTAATCCAATCTTTCATTACATCATCCCCTCCAGCCATCTACTCTTCGGAAGTACTTCCTGCTATCCCTTTGCTATCCTTCTCTATTCCCTCCACTTGAACATTTGTTTGCTTACCATTATTAAATAGTAAATTAAGCCCTTAAATGTGAAAATCATCCAAATCTGCTGGAACCCGATGGCAAAATGTCAACAAGTGAGGCAAAATGCTAAATGTAAATGTTGCCAACTGAGCACGCATACTCGACTTACGCACACATGTCAAAGAGTCCGCTTTATTGTTGACATTATTGCAAAACATACACACATAGACCCGGCACAGATATTTACGTGAAATAATGTGCGGCACTAAATCAAATCGTGGTTGCCCCAAGCTGGCGTCCAGCCGATCTTCCGCCCTCATTTGACTGCGGCTTTATTACGATGTGATCACATTTTAATGATACCGAAATGCACTGCACATTGTTTCTGCTGAAGAATAATGATGTCAAGCAGCTTTCGGTGGGTGAAAGGGGAGGAAAAGTTTCAAACATTTTCAC
This sequence comes from Drosophila elegans, assembly GCF_018152505.1. Lineage (NCBI taxonomy): Eukaryota > Metazoa > Arthropoda > Insecta > Diptera > Drosophilidae > Drosophila > Drosophila elegans. The sequence goes on along the minus strand of NW_024545855.1, from coordinate 4,808,870 downwards.
GGATTGGGTCACGTTTGATAAATGCTGCATCACATTTTTCTTGATTTTGTTTGGGTTCCTTCCTTTACTCTTCTGTTCCTTTTTTTTGTTTGTGACTCTTAAATGCCACACATAAATCTATTTTTGAATGAAAGCCACTCGCAGGATGCGTAGCGTATGCGCAATATTTCTTCTTGCCACGAGAGGTATATTTTTATACGTTCGTTTGTTTGCGGTTTGTTATCTAGAGAGGAAACTGTGCTTATTGTTTGCATAATGGACGCTCGTTAGCGGGGCTGCTGCCCTCGGAGGGTGCGAAAATCGGTTGCAATCGGGGGTAAGGAAAACATTCTCCCCAAAAGGAGGCTTTACCAATATAAATGCGCTTTTAATTTGTTTTCCAATCCTCTTCTCTCAGCTGTCTTTTTAATAAATGACAGTGCCTGCAGTGGCCTTTTTCATTCTGCTTCAATGGTTTTTTATGTGTATGGAAAATAAAATGGTTTTGCCCACAAACCCGAAATAAGCAAAAGTATGCACAAAGGATAATTTCTCTTTGTCCGGATTTTCTCTGCGGTTCCTATTTGGAATGCATGAAAATTGTCATACCAAATTAAACGAAAATTTCATGAAAATACACAAACATAAAATTTCCAAATAATTGAGCCGAGTAGTGAGAAGTATGTAACACTATACGAAAATCGGACCTCATTTACCCAGGTTGGAGCACTCTCATTATTTCCGGAAATCCAACTGCATGGCAATTAAAAAACAATCACAGAGTGTCCCTTTACTTGCATTCCTTCATTATCCATCAGCATCAGCTCAAAGGTTAACAAGCAGCCAATTAATCGTTATTTATGAAAACACAGAAAAAAGGAAAAATGCCACTGCAGCTTAACCGCTGACAGACATTCACAGCTATGTGCTAAACCCAAACCAACCGAGCTCAGTGCCGTTAATATCCTGATCTGCCGACGCGAGTAATTAAGGCAAATCGCAACTCGTAAAGTAGTCCACTGATAACCAGTTCATAAAAAGGCAACAAAAACTGTAGCGGCAAAAAGTATATTTAATAAAAAGGCGGCCGGTGAAAAAAATCGGCTGAAATTAAACGAGCTGCCAGGTCCCGCTGGCTGCTGCTGTTAAACCCAATTTCCTGCCCCGAGGTGCCAGTGGTGGAACTTACACTTGACCGCGCGGCATAAATCACGCGGGGTGGTGGGTCGGAAGGGGCTGGTTGGGTGGGTTAGGCTGGCCAGGGGCATCTTCGTTGCTCATAAAAAAGGCCTTTTAAAAATACCTTGTAAAGGTGAGGCTCGCAAAATAATATTTAATAACAAAGAAATACAGAAGACAATGAAAAAAGTATGGTTTTTATGGGGTAGAACATAAGGGTGGGGTTTTATTTTTGCAGATGGCGCTTTTTTAAAGAATTTAATTTAGTTTATAATGCTTCAATTGGTGATAAATGCGGGATGGCACTTTTATTTATCTGACCAGTTACATTTTAAATCATGCATATATTTCGTGGGGCAATTTAGAACACTAGAGGTTATAAAATTATTCCAATTTTGTGGGCCGGCCTACGAAAATACAAATTTTAAACCTTCGACATCATTTGGCAGGAAATATGTTTTGTATATTCTTGCAGTGAAGGAGACATCACTAGGGGAGTCAATCTAGCCATGTCCTTCTGTCCGTCCGTCCGTTTCTATGCAAACTAGTTTCTCAGTATTCTATATCAAATATGTAGCTCCCATGGGAAAAATTGGTATGCTATAAACAAAAACTAAAATGGATATGGATATAAGGTTAACTTTTCTATTTTTACTTTTTTTTTATTTCTTATGAATATTTTATATTTTTTATATTTTATATAAACTTCGGCTTGCTGAAGTTTTCCACCTTTCTTGTTTTTTCAAGTAACATTTAGGAGCTGCAACGACTTTCTAGAACTATTGAACATTTTAGCCATTTATCGTTCTTATCTCTTATCTGTTACGGATTAGAGCACATAAATAATCTTTGTTCACGTAACACGGTTCAAAGGCCTTCAAGCTTAAGGACTTCCGCCAGGCGCTTGTCCATCAGCCACTCAGGTGTGTTCAGCTATTCCCTTTGCCAGCTGGTAGGGTGATGATGAGGCCAGCACCTTCTATCACTCGCTTCATGCCGCTATCCTCCCCATTGCACCGTTAACTTAAAGACAACACTGGACTGAAACCGGTGACCGAGCCACCGAGCGACTGCTGCTGCAGTTGTATTCTGACTGTCATGGTCTTACACTGAAAAAAAGCGAGATAGAAAATTAAGGTCTAAACCTGCAAGTATCCTGTCTAAACAATATTATAGCCTGCATCATACTAAAATTTATTTATTGCAACATTTATTGCTGATATTTTTTCCAGAGTCTCACGAAATCGTTAAATACTTTTTAATATTTATTTTTCTGAGTGGTTTTTTTCTTATTCGACCGCCTTCATCTTTCCTCCTTCATCATCTCCTGCCTGTATACATTCGCATTTGTTTTTCTTATGCTTCTTATTAATAATTTGAGCTATGTTTTACTCTTTGACGACGACAACGCATTGTTTGCAGGTAATGTTTGTCTGTCTGAGAATCCAGCTGCCCGACGTTTCCTTACAAAGGATTGTGTCTCACTTACATTTTCGGGCGTTGTGTTAAGCACCCGTTTTTCACCACCCATCTTAAACCATCAGCTGGCACAGGTTGTTTTGTTTTTTATTTCCACTCAAATTGTTTTATTTGCTACATACACACCGAAGCAGAGGGAAGATCCCAGACGCTTGGCTTTATTACGGTGATTTTTCTTGAACGCATTCGAGAGCTGTCTACTCGCCTCTGCTTCCTCCCATTTTTCCAGCATACCTTTTGTAATTTTTATGATTTTTTTGGATGCCTTGCTCCAACATTTGATATGCGTTTTCCTCGCATTTTCTTTTTTTTATTATTGTAATTCATATAATGTAGAAAGCCGAGGGATATGCTCTTAGCTCCAGTAGTTCCTCTACATCCGTCGTCTCATTCCACTCAATATTTGCCTTTGTGCAATGCGTATTAAGCAAGAACAACAAAAGGTAGAAACCTTTTCAAGAAATTAAAAGGCAAACTCGGCAAAGGAGGGCAGTAAAATGACGAGTGGGTTGGGTGGAGAAAATCTCAAATCCATGACCGAAAATCCGTGGCGTGATGCACATAACCGCATATCAAAAGCTAAGAAGGATCAGCTAAGAAATACCCTGTTTGCAATTATTGGTATATATATTAAATATATATTGAATGTAAATAAGACTTATGTAAGTTCCATCAACTTAGGAATTATGATATTTTTGAATTTGCAATCTTCTTTTGTATAAGGGAATCAATAATTTTCTAAATTTATCTTTTTTTTAAGAAACCCAAACCCGACCAGAATTCCTTTTTTTAAGGAGTGTTTCCAGATATCTGTACACCCTTGTACGTTGTATACACTTTGCCTTAATCTACCAAGGGCATCTCCTTTTGTAGTCGGTTGCTGATGGTTTGATTCTTGGTTTGGCTGTTTTACTGTTTGGCTCCATAAAAAGCGTTAAAAGTTATAGTTATTTATTATGAATACGAAGTATCCAAGGGTATGGTGGAAGTGCGGATCTAAGGGACCTTGGCACATTAGGCATGCACGCATGGCCATCTTTTAAAATCAAAATTGCGTCGACCTATTACACCCGGTATAACAATGAAAAGCTTAAGGCAAAGGCTAATTATTCCCCCGTTTACGGCTGCAGGCAACGCAGAACAACCGTTAAACGAAAAGTTGTATTTTGTGAAGCTCGCTTTTGTGCGTGTCTAAACTATTCGGGCACGCAACTTGGAAGAAAAGAAGAGAACATTACAAGAGGGGTGCAAGGGTGACTAAGGCAGACAGTTAACAAGCTGCTTGTTGCTTATGGCGTAAGTCAATTTGGCTTGGAGCAAAGACAACACAAAAACTATTTGCTATAAGGGGTACAAGTTAAAGACGAAATGAAGAACAAAGCAAACACTTAGAAAAATAATAAGGAATGATTTTACTTGTTTCCTTTGCACCCAATAACTAAAGAGATTTTTATAAAACTATAGTAACATTCGATAACATTCTTGAAGCATCTTATTTTGAATCGATGATAAATTTACGTCCATTGTCTGGAAAATTAAAATGTCTTAAATAAGTGGAAAAGTACTTGGTCTAAAAGGAAATTTTAAATCTTAAAGGTGACTATTTTAAGTGCAGTATAATAGTATGCGAAGGCCATGTGTGTGGCAAACGAAAAGGGAAATACATTAATTTCAATTAAGGCGTTGCGAAACGCCCCATCGCTTCCTCAAGCAGGCGGGCGGCTACTTGTCCTTTCATTCGTGCTGCCCTGCGGCATCTTGAAGCTCATCGCTGCCCCGTTGTTCTGTTCTGTGATTCGATGTTCTTGTTCTTGTCAAGCGTGCGTTTTACTTATTATTTTGTCGGGGTGTGGGCGAGCATTATTTATTATAGTTGCACACAAAGGACAACAAGAACACAATAGCTTCTGTGGGCGACAGGGAAAGAAATAACACGAAATGATGCAATTCCCAGGTGTCTCGTTAAAATTTCAAGACGAAACATTTCGCAGGAAATATCAGAGCTGGGCTAAATCGAATGGTTATAGGAAGTTCTGACTTCAAATTGTTCAAAGCTTTTTTTTTTATCTTAAGAGCTAAGTAATCCAGGTAGTGTACTAGTCACAGGTATTTAAATTTGACTGAAACATATTGTGGTCTGTGCGCTTAAATTCTTATTAGTGGTACTTTTCTGAAATTTGTCAATAGTCGATGGGAACTGGCAAGCCCTACTGCAAACAAGCCAATTACTGCGGGACACTTTTAGCGCCAGCGGGGGAGCATAGTCAAAGCAGGACTTACAGGGCACAGCTGCATCGAAGGAAAGCGGCTTTAACCCTTAACAGCCCCCCAAGGAAGGTAACGACGACCGAAGACACACACATCCTTGACAACGTTTTCTTGTTGACTTTGGCTTTACAGTTCAATATTTATTTTCGCGATTTTCACGCCGTGTGCAGCAGAAAAATTGGTTGTCTGCAGAATCAAGGCAGACCGAAAAGGAGCGCCTGGAGATGTCCCTCGACTTTCGAAGCCGTCGCATGTGAACACAACAAACTCGAACGGACACATGCATTAGATGAGCTTAAATGTTGCCCACACTGTTGCCAGGACTCCCGTTCCTTTTTGTCCTTGTCTGCAGGTGTGCTCACCGAAACGGGAGAACTTTTTTGTTGACCAAAAACTGTAAGGACAAGCACACGCCGACTGAGACTGAAACACAAACAACAGGAGGAGGAGAAGTTTTGCTCCATTTGGGCAAGCAAGAGTGTAGGGCCGGGACAAACACATGCTCTGTCTTACTGTGTGTCCGACTGGCCCAATAAGCATTATGAAATTTGCAAAAACTTTTCCAATGAAAGCGAAACTCCAGACTGCCAGGGAGAAAGTTTTTTAAGGTGGACGCACCTTCAAGGAAGAACTCCTTGCTGCGATTTTTGTCTGCATGTGTGGCTATAAATTTGTAATAAAAACTGCAAACGACCGCAACGACTGGCGCGAGAATACAGTCATCAGGCGAAGGGTGCGGAAAAACGTCCCTTCTCCAAAATACCCCTTTGCCAACCCATCGCCGGCTTTTGTTGTAACTCATTTGACATTATTATGTGAACTTTTTATGGCCTCAAGGCTCAACACGCGCTTTGGAGCTTTAAGTGTATGGAGAGTCCTAGGCGCACACGCATCAATAAATTTCCTTCAACGGGGAACGGCCTTTTAGTCCTGTCCTATAGACTGGGATCTTTCTGTCAAAGCTTAGGGTAATTATTATTCTGGTTTATGATTTGGTTTTGGCGGCGTTTTTAGAATTCTCTTTATTACACTACCCATATACATTTTTACTCGACTTACGTGCGCATATTCCTCTGTTAACATATGTAAGAGGCCGTCTGGAAGGTAATTTAAAGTATTATAATATTTATGGCGCGTCTGATAGTTAATGCGCTTTCCATGTCTGGCAGTGTTTATTTGTCATCAGATCCTTTGTGGTTACGGCCATGTGCTTAGTACTGATTGGACTAGTTAGCCTAATGAGTCATTTCCCTGTAAGAAAGTCAGAAAATCTAGTCTGCTACGTAAGGGCTTTAAGGACATGCGGTCTTATTGAATGATAATTTAATGACTCCAAAATGTAGCCAACAATAAAATTAATAAGTTCAGTAACTCGACAGATTTAGGATGCAACAAAGAATGGATGTGTAAGACAGTTGTATAAATGTCAAGAAAATTCGGTCCAATACAATTGCCCCAATGTCCATAAATGTAAGAGAACACGATCTCAATTTATATTGAGTATTATACAGCAACTAAATGAACTTCATAATATTTTCATTGACAAAATTCATTTTGTCGTTTTTGAAATTATGCATTCCACTGTACTTTCACCCTTCATCTGCTTATATCTTATCATCATCTGGCTTTGTCGCTCTCTTAATACCATACATAAAAATCAAAATCATAAAAAGGAAGGCACTGCAGCAACAATAACAGCCAGGATTCGTTTTCTCATAGAAAGCAAATACAAATATTGGCATTGGAAATGCGATTGCTTCCGCTGGAGATTTTACCGTGTCTGTGTGGGCTTTCCAAATGCCGTAAAAGTGTGCTCTTAAGAAGCTGCGCCTAAGGATTCTCCTTGCGGTGCCTTACTTTACCTTTACGACGCTAATATAAATTTGTATTTACATTGCAATAATAAAAGCGGACTCAACTCGTGGTTATTCAATACCGCACAACTTGCAGCAGCCGCAGGAACGATTTCTGATTTATGGCACTAAAAGTGCACTCAAAGTAGCAGGAGCAACAAAAGTTCCGCGCGGCAGCCAATATGGCGACGTTTTTTAATTCCACAGATAACAAAGTACTTGTGGCAAAAGCCTCCAACGCAGCCGGGCAAATAGCAAATGGGGCAATAAGCTTGGCCTTTCAGGCGTCGTTTGATGGGGACGCGGTGGGAGCCCCTCCACCGGCAGATAAAAATCAAAACTTAAGCGCATGGGTTGGTGCAGCAGAGTGCAGTAGTAGGGCCGTTGCAACGACAGCGAAAGCGGCAAAAGGCTCTGCGATAACAATTTCTAATAAAACCACATGACATCCATTTGCCACCCCGACTTTCGTGGCAGAGAATACACACTGAAAAATGTCATCTGTTAAGTATCTATATATGTAATACCAACTTCGATTTCTTAACTTAATCTTGTAAGTCAAATAGTTAAGCTATAAGAACAAATGGCCCCTTAACCAGTTTTTCTATTCTATTTGTTCCTGAAATTAAGGTCATATATTAAGTGTTCTCTGGGCGTATTCTCGTTAAAATTTGTTTATATTTTAATACCAGTGTAGACTGTTACAGGGCGCAATTCGAGGATTATTGCAGGGCTGAGTTTGCCTTGGCCATAAAGTCGTATTATCCTTGGTTGTGGAAACCAGGCTAGGGCTCAGAATGCTGGAAAATTGCTAGTATTTATAACCCGGGCACGCACTCACACATGGTGTATTCTTGATGTGGTGCAACGATTATTTAATTGCTTCATTACTTAAAATGCCTTTAAAAGTTCGCTTGAAATAGGGATGCCTCTCAAAACTTTTGAAGCCGCAAAACATAAACCATAATAGATAAAAAAAAATTTTTTTTGAGGCATCCAATGCTGTCTATGCCAAATATATTTGATAGAGACTGAGAATTATGGTTCTGACCCGAGAAAAATATCTGATATTTAAGCTGAAGTGGGCGCAAAAAATTGAATTCTTCAACTTTTAAAAAAAACCCTTTTCTTTTTTGCCCTGCAGATTTGAAGCGTAACACTTATCGCTTATTGTGTGTAAACTTTTTGAATAGCGGGAAATGAGTCAGAGTAAATTTGTCTTTTCTGCAACCAGTTTTCTTGCCTATTTTTCTGCTCCTTTGTTATGAAGCCCGCGCAATTTGTCTTAAGTGGCCACCATATCCCTTTCTGAAGGAAAACCGCCAAAACCACCCTGGCAGCGTCAACAACATCCGACCCGCTCGTTGCGAGTGAAAAAGAAAACGGCAAAAAGTATGCAGAGCATTTGCATTTAGCATTCAACAAGGCAAACAAAAAATGAAGTGCGAAGCGTTGAAGCCGCGACAAATTTTTCAACTAACTGGCAACCGAAAAAAATGAAGACCGAAGAAAAAGGATGCGTAAAAGTCGGAAAAAGGGTTGATTTTGGGTTTCTTTCGTGCGTTGGCTTTTGTGCTGACAAATTCAGGCGTGATAAGTTTTATGTGCGCTTATTTGACTGTTTTTAAATAGACCCCACAAAAGGATCAGCAAAGGAGTGGACGGGGGGTGGCCTAAGGCTCGAAGGAGTTTTTAGGCCAAAGTTAAATAATTGATGTTGACAATCAACAAAGCAAATAAAGTAAAAGAATAAGGCGTGTACTGGGTGAATAAATGAACAAACGGCTGGTCAGGTCGCCTCCATTGTACTTCAAGCTCTTCATCTTAGAGACAACCTTTCCTCAATTAAGGCATTTCGCGCTAAGCAGTAAATAAAATATAATTAAATTTATTTCACTTGATATATCCATCTGGCGAAAAGAATAATACTTTTATAAATATTAAAATCTTATTAATCAAGCTCGTGGCGAACGTGCTCGAAAAAAGTAAAGCACAAAGGGACCAAAAGATAAAAATGTGTCAATTGGGAAATCTATTTTGCGGATTTGGGAGCGCACCACTCAATCAAAGGCTGAAATCACACATGTATACCGGAAAGGTGAGGGGCTCACACCTGAGCAGATGCCAGTGCCTGCTCCACGCCACGCCCCCTTTGCCCACGCATATTTGAGTAAAACTTTGCCGTTGCCAACGTCGTTGTCCACACATAAATAAAACATTTGCGGCCTGCGGACCAAGGATGAATCGGGAGATGGATGACCCATTGACGCAAAATGACAGGCAGCAACAGACGCAGAGGATAAGGAGAAGCAAAAGACGCAGGAGCAGAAGTTGGAACAGCAGCAGCAGCAGGCCGGATGCAAGATACAGGAAAATCCCTTTACGAGCGAGCGGAAGTGCGTACAAAATGATACAACCCCACTCCACCCCCAGGACCTCTTCGCCGGCGCCCTGTGTGCGCTTGGTCAAGCAGATATTCCCCCACTACAGCATACACCCGCAAAATATATGGGGGCCGCTACGTACACTCAGGATAATTCTTCTTCATGATAATTCTTTAAGTAAATAATTGCTTAAAGTACCAAATCTTTAAAAATAAAGATTAAAAAAGTTTGAGTTGATATAAAACTTTCTCTCTTTTGCAGGTACTATACAAGTCGGAATGGGCCGGATCTCATAGCGAGTTGATCACAAGTTATTGTTGTTTTTAAACATATACGCATAAACGCTTTAGAGCTGAAGACTTAAAATATGGTTTCCTTTGCAATATTATAATAACCGTGTTGTTCAGTGTAGAAACGCTTTCAAGATAAGAGCCAAAGAAAATGGCGACGGTTTGGGGACTCCTTCCAAAGGGATAAAGATGAGGATAGAATTGGGGACGGGAACGACGACAAGAACATTTCAGCGTGCAGCAAATTGAAATTGAAATTGGAAGAAGCAAAAAGAAATGAATTCTGGGTCGCTAACTGGCCAGCCAGCTGATGGCCAGACGTTCTTCCTACTGCGAAAAACTGAACCCAACCTGAGTTAAAACGCATTGCCTGGTGGCATAATTGGCGCTTATTTCCTGGACAGATGACGACCTCGTCTTTCCGGCATTTCATCAAATGTTTTTGCGCCAGTCGTTTTTATTGGTCACTAGAGGATAAAGACTGCTGGGGGAAGGGGTGATTTCACAGGAGTATGGCCCGCACTGTGATTGACAGCTGTAGAAAAGTTTCCTTTGTGCGCGGCACAGATTATGTATAAATCTCAATAAATTTCAATAAGCTACAAAACTTGTTTCCCGAGCTTTTTTGAGTTGCCTTTAAAAGTTTTTATTTTTCGCTCTCTTGTATTTTTTATGGCCCCCAAAGTTTTTCGTTCTTTAATTTCTCTATTGGAGATGCCTTTCCCGATAACTCCTCTTTCTCTGTGTGCGTAACTTTATCAAATGAAGCGTATTAGGGCTAAAACTTTTAATTGGTCAAATGGCTGACAGATTGTGCGCTTAAGTGATTTTTACCCATACACACATATTCAAAAAGTGAAGCATCATTTGCATGTGTGTAAAGTTGACTTTTGCACTTTTGGTGAGCTTCTAACAAACTATTTTTAATCGGATTTTGGATATGTTCAGTGCACCGCTCCAAATTGTGCAACGGTGTTTGTTAAAAAATAATATTAAAATTTTGGACGTCTATGAATTTAACTTTGAAATAGAACAACAACTTAAGCTTAATTATTTACCACCTTTAAGGGAGAGTCACTTTTTTCATCGTTTATCAAACTTAGTTTTATAAACTATTTTTAACTAGTGATTTATGGTATACCTATTAGGCTCTTCAGTTCAAACACTTATTCAAAATTAAGCTTAATTCATTCGGCATTTGGAATTAGAGTAAAATCAGAAGCGCCATTCCGTTCACAGAGCGTGAAATATATATTATCATGTTTTTGATAAGATATGCTGAAAATAATATAAGCAGCAATCCCATTGGCACTCCATGGCAGCAGAGACAAATGCACGAGCACACACAGGAATTGGAAGTACGGAGAGTGGGACACACTTGCTTGGATACACAGACACGGGGGATTGCTGGATGAATTCGTGTTGGTCGAGCATGCCAGGGATTCAATTTCTCAAAAGGAATTTTTGAGCACGCAGGGCACAGTGTGGCAGCAGACATCAGTAGACAACGAAACAGATTTGTCTAAGGAAAAATGAAGATAAGTAAAGCAAAGGTTACCGAGAACAACTGCAGGTAAATTACAACTTGAGTGAATTTTTCATGGCGTCGACAACAGACGCAAGATGGTTAGCCCTTTTTTGTTTGTGTGGCCCAGGCAAAGAAGACATCGAATAATCCCCCAACAAGAAAAAGTACAAAAAAGTCGAAACCTCAATGAGTAAGAGCCCGAAGATTTTTCGGGTGCAAATTAAATAAAAGTGGCAGAAAAAATGTTGCTAAATTATGCAGCAGCTTCAAGTAGCTCAAACCTTAGCCAAATTTAAACGCAATCACCGATTCAAAGACGGGGCCGACTTTTAACTGGTTCACATTTAGGAAGATTTTCGTTTAAACTGAAAAAAAACAATACTTCATGAGAGCCAAAATATAACTTAATACGGTACTTCTAGAATTCTTAACTAGACCCTTAGTGAATACTGATTAACTATTTTCGACTAACGGTTTTAAATTTATAATAAAGAAGAAAGGATTTTTCCGATTTTGATGAAATTTAAACCGTAATTCGGAAATATTTAACCATTTCTATATGTCGAAGAACTAAAAAAAAATTCCAATTTTTTTTTTGTAATTTTTTTCATGCAGATAGCTTTAAAACTGAGGGACTAGAAACGGACGGACAGACGGACATGGCTGGATCGACTCTCCTAGTGATGCTGATCAAGAATATATGTACTTTATAGGGTCGGAAAAGTCTCCTTCACTGCGTTGCAAACTTCTGACTGAAATTATAATACCCTCTGCAAGGGTATAAAAAGGACAATCAATATATAGCTGCGGCAAGCTTCATGTTTTTTAAACATCAGTACAACTTTTTCAATCGTGTACGCAAACTTAATATTAATTGTAAATTTTGAAGGGAAAATTTTATCTCACATTACCTTTTCTGCATGATTCAACTTATGGTATTATTTAAGCATTTAAATGCCAGTTAAACAGGCTTGAAATGGTCTCCAGTAACATTTGCATTTGCGATAACAATTAAGAGTTTATCCGCAGTTAAAAGGATAGATTACACCACCGACATACACTTGAAATGTAAACCTCTTGTCGGGAGTGTGTGCGTCCGGGTATTGAAGCAACAACGTTGTCTGTTCGTTCTAAAGCTAATTGCAGCCACTTCATTTGTGTCACTCGATGGCACTCCCCACGTGACAATGACAGCAGCAGCAGCAATCACATAGACAAAAAGACGCACGCTTCCAGCAAGTTTACAAAATATCCAAACTAAATAAACGGCAGAAAGCCACGTGAGATTTGCATTATCGACTCGCTATGCTTTGGTATGACAGAAGCATATGCAGAAAATAACAAATAATATAGAACATTTAACCTTCGTGCAATGGGACCGTGAATTCAGAGGCGACAGTGTGACCTGTGACCCTCTAGTAACAGTCACACAGCGCAGTAAATGTGGAATCCGACGAAAAAGGAAAAGAAAATAACATTTAGTAGTTGATGATAGCTGATATAATTGTTGTTGTTGTTGATGTAATTTATGGCAATATATTGGAACTTTTGGATTTTGAGAAAACAATAAATTGTTTTAAATCATCAAAAGAACACGCTGTTAACTTTAAGAAAGTATATACTAATTCAATGGGTTTTGGAACACTAAAAATTCATCCCGAAAGTTTGGGATGCTTCGTCAAACGTGCAGTTAAAACAACAACCAATTCAATATTCTTAAAAATAAATTTGTATTTACCAACAATTATTTTAAAAAATATTAATGTTTTAGGGTATAAGCGTATATGTTTAAATGTGTAACGTGCTAATTGGCCGATTTGGGTGCGTTGTTTAGTCAAACGTTATTGAGCTGTTAATTAATCAAATTAGCTGATGTCAGGCCGATAATTTTGGGCTTGATACTTATCTGTCACGTGTTGCGAATGCAATTGCAAAATGTTTTCCCCATACAAGTCAATTGAGCGTTAAATTATTTTTAATGAATTACACACAGTTCGAGTGAAGTTCATATTGACTGCATTTCCGGAAAATGGTCGAAAGCTGGGAGAAAGAGGAAGAGCAGAGAGCCGGAAAGAGGGACTTGGTGCCTTAAAATTAACACTTCTTAACCAAATTTGATATTCATGCATTTCTCATGAGAGCGGCAGAAGGACCAAGACGACGTCAAAATAAAACTTTATCCGTGGCAAAGTGATGGGCGGAAAGTTGTTGGCCAAGCTGCAAAGTCAAGGAAAAGTGCTAAAATTCCACAGCCAGTCTTGGTGGCTCCATCTTTTGCTCCTGTTTCGTTATTTTTTTTTTCCTTTTTTGTAAAGTGTCATTAACGATAAAAGGCGACAGAGGCACAACTGGGCTTAGTTTTTTTTCGTGAGAGACTCATTGAGGTCTGAATGTAAGCCTTTTTCACAGCCTTGTTAAAATTTTTGTTGCATATAATTAACATTTTTTTTTTTTTTTGACATGTTTCGCTTTTTGACTTGTTGTTAAGCTGTGGTAATACACATTTTCGGCTACGCTTGTCCCCCAGCTGCATTGCATATTATTCTTTCCTTGTGTCCTTGAGCATATTTGATCTTTAGTTTGCTTTTTATATCTAAGTTTTCTTTTCTTCTCTTTCGGGAAATATTTCAACTATTACGGAAATTTCTGTACAGACATTGAGGAGAAACAACGTATTTTTGGTAGTTTTGTATGCATGTGCGGTTGGGCTTTATTTCCACCCTCTCGTAATTTTCTTTATTTTAATTTGCATTCTTGGTCTTCGCAGAGGGTGGAGGGCTGGGTGGTAAGTTTGTCACAATTCAATCATGAGCCTGTTTTCCTTTTTTGTTCGGGGCTTTAATAAATAAATACGAGCACAAAATTACATTTGCCCCCCGAGGGGAAAAGGCAGCCACTCAATAACTCGCAAGGTGAAACCTTCTCTTCTTTCTCCTTCCCTTTCTCTCAGCCTAATCAACAACAATTCACTTTCACTCTCAAGCGATGCTCATACGAGGAATATCAAAAAAAAAAAGTACAGCGAGGGTGGAAAAATAGCAGGAATGAGAGAGTCAAAAAATGTGATTTGAATTTTTGTGTTTTCTTCTCTGGCCAATTTTGCAAATTTGCACAAAGGGGTGGCAAGGAGAGAGGAGAAGGCAGACAAGCAGTAAAGCAAATAAACAGTTAATGCTTTTATGCAAATTTATGCCATTAACACAAATAAGCGCAGCCCCAGTCGAAATTTAAAAACAATTTGTCACTCAAAAGTCACTTTTGCTTGCCGTCTCCCTTCACCCAAAACATTTCTTTGTCTTTTTTTTCTTTTTTATCTACCAGCTTCTCCATTCTCTACATGTGTGTGTGAGCCAGAAAAAAAGAAAAACAAAATCAAAGAACCGAAAAAGTGACAAGTGCAAAAGTAAAATAAAAGCTAAGGCGAGTAAGCCCACTAAAACTCATGATAATGAAGATGCCTAGTCAGTGTCCTGGTGGTGGAATGGGTGAAAGCAGGTGACATGTGGGTCGGGCAGTGCCAGTGGCAGTGACAGCAACAGAAGGCAAAGGGAAACACTGCCAAAAATCAAAGTCACTGAAAATTAAAAGTAATTTGTTAGCTAAAACACCCAAGACATTAGTCTGCTACAGAGGGCAAAATGAGGATGGTCGGGGTTGGGATACGACAAAATTGAAATGTGAAACTCATGATAAGTGGCATCAAGACTGCGAAAAATCAACTAAGTGTGGCAGTTATAAATAGAGCTGCGTGGTGGAAAAAGTCTAACGCGCGATTGTTATGCGAATATAATGGTACATTTTCAAAAAATAAAACACCATGACGATGGAACTATTCACACACCTTAAATGCAAAAGATATAACATTCTTCGATCTTACACAAGTTAGCTATGTAACAGGGTTTGATCTATTGAAATGAAACCCATTTTCTTCTTGGCCATAAAATGACCAATTGATTTTAACAACTAAACTTTTCATTTAACTGAATCAATATATTTTTCCTACTTTGTTTACTGAAATATTTCTAATTTACGAAGCTTTCCTAGACAATTACCAACGACTGTATGCTGAACAAATCAACTTGTATCCTTCCACCGCCACTTTTCCCCCTCTTTTTCGCGTTTTGCTGTGTTTGTGAGTTGATTTTCCACTGGCAGTCCAAAAGTATGCAATGAACAAAAACCCATTAATAATTGAGGAGCTTTGGTGCTGCCACTTTGCTTTGCCCCAAACTGCCCTTCATCCCACCACCTTCTTCTTCTGGCTCTTCTGTATGCGTTATTTTAATGCAGCATATATAAATAAAAATTACATTTAAATTACATTTGATCTTTTATTTAAAGTTTCTGATTAAATTTTGATTTTATTCCTCTCATTTCAGGTGAGTTTTGGTGAAACTTGATTGTGTAGCAACTGAGCGCGCGAGTTTAAAGGCATGTAAATAAATCAGGGCCGAAAATTATGATAAATTAATATTTATTATCAACCAAGAAGTGCAAAAAAAATTCAAATAGAAAATCTATTTTCATTAGGAAGCCTGCTGTCGAATTTACTTTTCCCCTGCCCTATTGGCCAACTACATTCTACTGCCCTCTTAGCCAAATTCATTCCCCTTGTTTATTTATTATGCTAAAGTTTGCCTTTTGCTTTTGTTCCTGTTCTTACGCACAAACTTTTTCATACTTTGAGAACTTTATTATTAACATGTTGGGGTGAACGATGATTTTAGACCCACTCAATACTGCGATATGCGATTAAATTTGAATACTTTTGAAAAATTCCTTTTGCCCCTTCACATTCAATTAAAATGCCAAAAGGAAAATGCTCTAGAGCGACATAAATTTCTCATTGACCACAGACAGCAACAACAACCAGGCAAAAGTCAACTTTTGCTTAAATGCTTTTGTGGCTGCCCCAGGAGCACACGCAGAGAACTGAAAAATGCAGTCACAAACTGGTTTTTATTGCAACCGCAGGAGGGAAAAGCAGGGCATCGCACATACCATTCGCAATGGACTTGTTTGCTGACTTTGCTTCTTGAACTTGGCCAAAAGCAGAAAAAGTTGCGTCGGCGCGACGTTCTGTTTGGCTTTTGTTTTTGCAACTGGCAGCACGCTCGAGTTTGACTTTGAAATTTTAATGCGCCGCCTCACAACGTGGCGATTGTTTTAGCGACAGACCACGCCATGTGGGAATGTGGCTTTTTGCTTCAGCCAACTTTATTAGGGTCAATAAACGCCAGTGCATAGATACAGACACTTCTAAGGCCATATCCATGACTGTGTGTACATGATCGTGACGTTCAATTCCCTACACCAACCAGCTGAATGTTATACTTCAGCTAATGCATGCCTGTGTTGCCAAGCTGAATATGCAATTTTTGTGGAACACTTTAAGCTCTTACTTGAATAGTAAGTAAGTAAGTAATAGTTACAGATAAAAAAAAACGTTTCCCAAACTATAAAGTAGACATTATTCATCAAAATTAGTAGTCGCTTTGATCTAGCCGAGTCCGTACGAAAGTAGAAAGTATTTATTCTAGTTATTCCACGCCACGCATTACTTTGTTTGAGCTCAGTAATTGGGAGGTTGTATTTTATTTATTTTCATCGACACGCCAATAATTAGTTGGCATTGATAGCAGTAACTTTCGACTAACATTTTATTTTGAAATTGGTTGACGGAGTAACTCTTATCGTTCTTGATTTTTTTTTGCATACTTTATTAAATTTATTTAAAAATTAATTTAGTAGTCGTCAGGCAAGTTAATTAGTTTCATGTTGGTTGGTATATTTAAAAACACTCATTAAATAATATTATTTCTTACTATTAATGTGAGGAACAAAATATATATTGAAAATAAATAGTTATCCTTTTCATAGTTTTGCATTTATCTATTATTTTTCACAAAGTCACTCTCTCAGGAAAAACACACTATTTCTCATCTGCAGACAGCAGACACTGATAAAACCGCGATTTCTAAACAGTTTGCTTGACATATTTACAGCATGGCTTTTTGTCTGCGATTTTTGTTACAAATTTAGTTGCAATACATGAGATATGTTACGCTATGCGACGCGACAACAAGTGTTGTAACTTTTCTCATGGCCAACAACGATCAGTCATCAGTCGAGTAAGTTTTTTTTTTTGTGGGGCCAAAGTGGTCAACGCACTCTTCCCGGTCTTGGGAGCCGTGAGAAGTTATACTTGTCTAGCGGCTCTTGTCTATTGGTCATGAAAGCTGCTCTTGGCCCAGACGGTCGCAAGTGGCTCTTGGTATCTGCATTCTTGCGAGGCCATTTAAATATCCAGCTAATCAGAAATCTCCACACTGGAGAAAAATGTCTGGCAACAATGCAGTTCTTAAAATTAAATGTATACATTCAACTTTTTTCAATTTAAGCGTGTATGTTTGTTGTCAGAAAATATGGGTTGTATTTACTGTAATACATTTCAAAGGCAAAAAATGCCAACATTATAAAAACAAGAAAGGAAGCAAACTTCGGCAAGCCGAAGTTTATATACCCTTGCAGCTATTGCTAAAATTAAATATTATTGAAGAAGAAAAGGAGATGATTTACTTGCGTGTATGTTTAAAAGCATTGAAGCTATGAAATTTGCAGCTCAATAATTTGAGTTCCTATGGCAGCTATATGATATGGTTTTCAAATTTTAATAAAATTAAAAGCGTAATTCTGAACTGTCAAATAATTAAATAATCAAAAAGAATTTCTTAAAAAAAAATACAAAATATAAATGTTCCTATGGGAGCTATATGATATAGTCGTCCGATCCGGCTCGGTCCGACTTATATACTACCTGCAATAGAAAGACAACTTTTGGGAAAGTTTCATGCCGATGGCTTTAAAACTGAGGGACTAGTTTGCGTAGAAACGGACAGACGGGCGGACAGACGGACATGGCTAGATCGACTCTCCTAATGATGCTGATCAAGAATATATATACTTTATAGGGTCGGAAACTTCTCCTTCACTGCGTTGCAAACTTCTGACTGAAAAAATAATACCCTCTGCAAGGGTATAAAAATATTACTGTTGGGGAAAATGGTTTATTTTTTATTCATATTTTTCTGTTTCCTATACGTATACATAAACGGAGTTCTCTGCACGCGTAGATAGTTGATCCGCACATCAGTGGTTGGTGTGCTGCCTGCTGGGCTGATTTGCCGCCGGAAGTTGGCCCAGCATCTCCGCTCGTTGGCTAACCGACTGTTCGCCGAGTCATCTGCTGATGCTACTCTTCTACTGCTGTTAGCCAACAGCCCAAAGCTCTGTGGCCTTAACAGCCACTCCCCTTCGTCCTTTCGCAGACTGGTGGCAAGCATATGGACCCTACCCCTTCGAGCTTTCTGATAGCCAAGTCGGCCCCTCCTGTGGTATAACAGTTGAAAGGTAGCCTCGCTTTCATTGCGTTTCCTAAACCGGTTTCCTCGCACACCAGTTGCGCATTTATTATGCATGAAATCGTGTGGCACGCCACTACTTCCTGTTGCTTCGCTGTTTGTGTGCCAAGTGCTTGGGGCTTCGGAGCTGGAAGCTTGGAGCTTGGCTCAGTGGCAGGCACTGAGCCAGAGCTCTTCGCCTCACACTCGCCATTTAGCTCGATTGCGATCAGTTTCTGTTGACTTTTCTCTTTCTGTTTTTGTCTTTGGCTGGCTCGTTAAACCTTGGCCTTGAGGCCCTTAAATGGCGGGCTATCGTTGAAATAAACAAAAGAAAAATCGAGTAAAAAATGATTGCAGCGGCAGTTGCCAAACTGGCTTTAGACAGCTTCTTTGCTTTTCATAGGAACACAGTGGCCTTGTCAAGACTAAAACTCAAAATATCACAATCTTGTTCAAGTCTTATATTTTTTTAAGATCTGTATTTTAAAAAGGATCTTCTCTCCAAGGGTATTATTCGTCTTTTAATAGGTTTTTCTGCCCTTGTAGGCCTCATTATCTCTCCGCCGACTTCTTCTTCTGAGTGATACATAATATCAAAATCGCGACTTGGCCTTCGCTTTAGTTGTCTGTCCGCTGGGCTGGCTTTATCTACTTCTGGTGTTTTAGCTGGCGCGGCTTAAAGCTGAAGCCTTTCTGGCCATTGGCTCTGGTTCGCTTTTAGTTTCATTCAAATTCATTGTTTGGCGCTGGCAAAAGTTTTCTGAACATTGCAGCTCATTAGCCGTAGTTTCATTTAAACCAATTCTGAAATGTACTCGCAGAAAACTCAGCGCTATAAAACACAATTTAAACGGTGAAACCGAGAGGAGGCAGCCATAGAGGCAGCCGAAAGGAGGCAGCCATAGTCTCGGTCATATAATTCCTTTCAATCAGGGATTCTCTCTGCGCTGCAACGCAAAGGTCGCCAAAGGTAAACTCCAGAACAGAAGATGCGGCGTAGTATATTTTCAATTGTTCGGTGTTCTCCTTGGCACTGCCTCTATTTGCATACCTCTGCATCCTATCTCGTTTCTACTTCGTTGTGGTACTGTCTTGATTTCAGTTGCCAAATTATATTCTACAACGACTTTTGACTCAATTTTTTTTTTTTTTTGCTTAGGTGCCGCTTTTGTACTTAGCCCTTATGATAGTAGTTTTTGTGTTCATTTAAGGGTAGAGGTAAAAAATTTCTTTGTGGCTTTTCTTACCTAACAAGTTGTATTTTGTATACCCTCGCAGAAAGTATTATGATTTCAGTCAGAAGTTTGAAACGCAGTGAAGCAGACTTTTGACTCCATTTTTTTTTGCTTAGGTGCCGCTTTTGTACTTAGCCCTTATTATAGTAGTTTTTGTATTCACTTAAGGGTAGAGGTAAAAAAATTCTTTGTGGCTTTTCTTACCTAACAAGTTGTATTTTGTATACCCTTGCAGAAAGTATTATAATTTCAGTCAGAAGTTTGAAACGCAGTGAAGCAGACATTTCCGACCCTACAAAAGTATATATATTCTTGATCAGCGTCACTAGGAGAGGCGATCTAGCCATGCCCGTCTGTCCGTCCGTCCGTTTCTACGCTATTAGTCTCTCAGTTTGAAAAGTTGTCTTTCTATTGCATGTAGTTCATATGTCGGAATGAACTGGATCGGAAGACTATATCATATAGCTCCCATAGGAACAATAAAAAAAGAAAATGAAAACAAATTATAAGTCTGCTGTTTTTTAATTTTTTTTTAATGACAAGGGTATATGAACTTCGGCTTGCCAAAGTTTGCTTTCTTTCTTGTTTTAAATAATGTTTGAACCAGAACGAGTGTTTATATTTTCATGTAGAGAAACTTAAAATCCATATTTTATTATACCCTTGCAGAGGGTATTATAATTTCAGTCAGAAGTTTGCAACGCAGTGAAGGAGACATCTCCGACCCTATAAAGTATATATATTCTTGATCAGCATCACTAGGCGAGACGATCTAGCCATGTCCGTCTGTCCGTCCGTCTGTCCGTCCGTTTCAACGCAAACTAGTCTCTCAGTTTTAAAGCTATATGCATGAAACTTTTCCAAAAGTTGT
This sequence comes from Drosophila elegans, assembly GCF_018152505.1. NCBI lineage: Eukaryota > Metazoa > Arthropoda > Insecta > Diptera > Drosophilidae > Drosophila > Drosophila elegans. The sequence continues at coordinate 4,788,401 of NW_024545855.1, read as the reverse complement.
CTTTCTATTGCAGGTAGTATATAAGTTGGAAGGAGTCGGATCGGACGACTATAGCATATAGCTCCAATAGGAACAATCGAAAAAATTAATAAAAGAAAATTATAACTTTGCCGTTTTTAAATTACGGTTTGAATTTCGGAAAAAAATACAAAAAAAATTATTACTATGCCGTTTTTTAATTTTTCTATTCGTTTTTTTACATATAGTAATGGTTAAGTATTTCAGAATTACGGTTTAAATTTCATCAAAATCGGACGACTTTATCATATAGCTCCCATAGAAATAATATAAATATATAAAATAACTATCTAATAATAGAGCTGCAAATCATCATAGCTTCAATGTTTTTAAACATATACGCAAGTAAATCATAATTTTAATGTTTTCAAAAATATTTAATTCTTGCAATAGCTGCAAGGGTATATGAACTTCGGCTTGCCGAAGTTTGCTTCCTTTCTTGTGTTTTTTTTTTAATTTATTTATTTATTTTTGGTTTGGGCTATTGTTAAAAATACCCGTTGTAGGTGATATAATTATAACAATTAAATCACAAATAGTTTGAAGCGTACCCAACATGACATAAGTGGGATCTCTTGAAAGGACTCTCTAGTGGTTAATTCAAATCTGCTTAGCTTTCAGCGCCATTCATTTGTCGTGCAGTTTACACTTGGCTCAAATTAGGCATGTAACAAGTTTGCTTTTGATGGCGATCCAAAAAAAAATTTGGCAAGAAGAGAATGAGGGAATAAAAGGAAATACTTCTTTCAACTGGCAAACATAATGGTTTTCTGCCCAAATCACGCTAATGAAAAGCTCGGGCGACATCAATACCCAGGAATCAGGATTCAGGGCTTAGGAAAGGACGACGCAAGTGGCGAGGTAAATAAACTTAAAAAGTGCCACTCGATGTGGGTGGTGCTATGTTGGTCGAGTGGTCATTCAGTCAGTCAGTCACTGTGCCAGGATATGCCAAGTAGTTGTCGCCCACGCTGGCCTTCTTGAGCTCAGTGGGTTGTTTCTCGGCCCAATCCGCTTAGCGAGGATGGCTTGTTGCTGTCCTTATTGGTTGTAAGTGGTAACAATGAGATTATGCTTCATTACGCGGCCAGGCCAGGACTTTCTGCGTCACCTCCTGGCCGGGGACCCGTTGGAAAGTCATAACGAGCTCTCTGCGCGCCATTAGCGTCGCGCTGGCTGACGATAATAGCCAAAGCACTTGTGCTAATGGACGACGTGGCTGCCCCGCTTCGATTGATGCAATTGCAAAATGTTATCCTGGTTTTTTTCGCCCCACCCACGCTCACATACTGGGCCTGGAATCTCAGAAATGCAGTTTGCAAAAATCCTCAGCCTGCTGCTCACGCCGATGATGATGATGGAGCTGTTGTGGTGGCTGATGCAATGAAGGTTCTCGTTCTCTGTTATTCCTCCTTGTGATTCCACCGATTCTCCGCCATGGGGCCGCAAATTGTCTGTCGTTGCCAAAGTTGCCAAAGTTGCCAAACTTGTTTCATTTGCGGTCCCAATATAATTGCGACCGCTTCGAAAATTCGCTGTTCGCTGTATCTGCACTGGTAAAATATATACATATATATAGTTTTAGTGAAATATCCAATTTCGCTTATAGTAATTGTATAGTTAAATCATACTTAATTAAAGTAGGTTGATTAGAATGTTAAATAAATCCATTTATGTTTGAACTATAAACCACTAGGAAATATGCTAATTTTTTTTATTATTTTTCTCGGTGCACCTTTTGTTCTCGACCACATTTTTCAACAGCTTGCTCCCTTGCCTGTTGCTGTTTTTAAGCCCCTTTTCAGCTGGAATTTCGTTATTGAAAATGTTTCACTGCTGCCTGATGCAGGGCGTCCATGGGAGATTGGATTGGTTTTGGCTTGAGTCTGAGCCTGGTGTGGAAGTCGAAATCCGATTCAGAATCGACAGCATTGCTGCATTTGCTTTGGGTCACGGGTGGGTCAATAAGAGAAATGAGGTTGCCATGAAGAAACATTCTTCATGGGGTGGGCAAATAAATAAGAGGATGTAAGAACATTTTGTTGGGGCTGCAAATCTGTGTGAGGAATGCTTGTAGCTCAGACGACAAATAGTCATAGTCAAAAAGCAACTGTAACTTGCCTGTTGCGTTCCCCTTTTTTAAACCTAATGTTGTTTGCTCCACTGAACTAATGAATATTGTAGAGACTTAAGGAGGGACTAGCTCTTGACCAGCCATTATGCCATGACAAGATCAAATCGGCTCTGGAAGATGCACAAGATATAAAAATATTAAGAGGAAAAGGAATTCTACTGCTTAATTTGCATTTCTCTGCAGCCTATTGGAGTTATAATAACCAAGCGACAACCTTGGCTAACAATAATTCTGCTGCCATAGGCGGTGCAATATGTCGAGGGGATAGGGGCGGGACAGCTCAGAGACGACATACCAGTGACGACTTATGGCCAAGAGCAGCAGTGGAAAAGAATGCCGTGAGTCAAGTTAAGCTCAAGAAAAAGCCAAGAGGAGAAGAAGCCAGGAGGAAGAGCACTGGCAACTTGCATCGTTCCCTGTCTACAACTGCATCCCTTCTTTTTCTTTGCCGAGTTGCATGCAATTCTGCCGTTTTTGCTACTTGCTGCACTCAGGAAAAACGCAATAATATTAAAGTTGAATGTATTAATATATTTTTTCTTTAATTTCCTTTCTTTTAATATTCAAAATGGTTTCTGTTATAAACCAACACAGTTTTTTTAATCATTATTATCATTATCGATAACGCTTAAATTGATTAATTGATCAAAAATTTCCTCTCAGTGCATACGAACGAGCAGTCGACCGAGGACAGATAGAAATGGCTACAGCAAGAGACTAACAAAATGAAGAACAAGAAAAAGGAATACTTGCTGCTGGAGAAATATTCGAGTGAATTAAAATATTGCAAGTTGACTGTTTCGTGCATTTTGTTGTTGGTTGGCTGGTTTGGCTCCATCTTCCCCCGTTCCTTCATACTGCCATTTTACCACTCCACCATTCTCTTGGTGGGTCGCCAGATTCGGTTGGCTTCCTTTAGCGGACTGGAGCTGCAAATTTAAGTTGGTCTTACTCTGGGACTATGTTTGCGACTGGGACTAGTAAATGCTGCTAACGCATTTTTCTCTCCATTCGCAGCTAAATGTCGTCTGCGGCTCTGCTTGTTTTGGTTTATAACCAGAACGTAAGTGCTTTTGTTGTTGGCATTGTTGCACCACTTTTATTCTTATAACATAAACTGTCTACCATTTCAATATATCTCTTCGGTTTGATATTTAAAGTGTTTAGTTAATGTTTTAAGAAACATGCATGCAGTTGAACTTTCATAGCTACAAACAAATATTTTTTTCTGCTAGAGTATTAAATGCTTCGACTACTTATCTCAAAATGTCCCATGGGTTGCCAGTGCAGTCTTGGTGCGCCAGTTTGTTGCACTTGAATTGTCAAGTCAACGGCACTGGGAGCTGGTTTTCTTGGCTGTTTCCCCTCCAATTTTGGATCTATGGGCTCTTCTGGTTGTTGATAGTTGGTCATTCGTTGCTGCTTTTTGCTGGGTTCTGGCAGCTAGTCCCGGCTCAGCGAAAGGGCTGCCGAGGCTGAGATTCATTGCCTGTTGCATGCCTGAGCCGTTCGACTAACTGCTACCTCTCCACACCTGCGCACACCTCGGGCCAACATCCTGGCGACTTTGCTAGCAGAATTATGCGACTGCATCGGACAAACACACATAAATAAGCTGCTACAACAGGCATGTATGTATGTGCCATGTGTCTGGAGTGGCATGCCGCTCTTGCAAGTTGCACATAGACAGAATGCAATCTATGCGGCTTTATTTGTGTTTGTATTCGATGCGATGGCTGTACCTGGACAACTTGTTGCTGCAACAATGTTGCCAATAAGTGGTGTGCAAGGGAGAACCTCCGTCCACCCTAGTCTCAGATTGCTCAGCAAATTGATCGAAATTATATGTAAAGCTTGGCAGCCAATTTTTACAGCTTGGTCAATATAAGATCTTCAAATTTATTGTCTGTTTTCCTCTCTCGCTTTTTTTATGCTCTGTGCAGGTAAGCTGCGTTACACTTTTTTATGTTGTTTTTCAACAACATATAGCAGTTACTACAAAAGCAACGGTATCGGGGCTAGCACGAGCTAATTTGGAAGGGCAGGGGGTGAAAACAAACGCAATTCATTTAACGAGCCCGGTTTAGATTGGACGCATATTGTTTTATATGTGCCCCACGATCCCTAGACCCATCCCATTACCCTTCGCAGTAACCAAAAGTACACTGGCGAAAATCAAATCGCGGCTAAGAATTTTAACTTAGATAAAATATGTTTAAATTACGTTTTTTTAGACCATACTTGTTAGCTTTTGGGCTTTTACTTAAACGACATTGAAAAAAAGTAATATTAATAATATACCTTACCTATCAGCAATCGCTTTTGAGCCTCATCATATGATTTTGCCAGTGTAGTTCCATGAAAGTGGCAAGCAAATTGCGCGTAAATCCCATAAACCGTTTACAACTACAAAGCTCTCATCGGCGTCATCGATGACGACGCTGATGCCCATTTTGATGTTATGGTCCCTGTTTTTGCTGTTGCCACAACTGCCGCCTGCAACAATAACAAAGCGATTTTTATGCACGCAGACATTGGCTCGTCGTCGGTTTTAACTCTCCTCAAAAAGTGTGGTAGGGGGAGTAGAATGGCTTACGAAATGCCGAACCAACCAGCTGACAAAGCTAAATCCCTCGTTTCACTTAAGGTTCTTATGAAAAATACTCAAAGAGTACTATAAATAAAATGTTTTTTTATTAGTTCGAACTCATACCGTTACCTTCTAATGCTATCGATCCGCTCCGAAACAAAGGTTTTCTTTAATTGATGCACTAAAATATTTGCTGTAAAGGAAGTTTTTTTCCCCGTTGATCAAGGTTTTTACATTTTGGGATTTAAGCGAACTAAGCTGTTTTTATTCGGAAATTAACTAGATACAAAATAACAACACCACGTTTGTTTGTACCAGCCTAGTTTACTGCATTTTTCGTTTCCAAGTGATCAAAATAAATTCTTCCGGGACATATAATTTTAAATTTCAGATCCCTATATCCAAGTGGGCATTTGTTACCTTTAAAAGCTTGTGTTGTAGTTTTTAAAATTATAATTTCAGTCAGAAGTTTGCAATGCAGTGAAGGAGACGTTTCCGACCCTATAAAGTATATATTCTTGATCAGCATGACTAGCTGAGTCGATCTAGCCATGTCCGTCCGTTTCTTCGCAAACTAGTCCCTCAGTTTTAAAGCTATCTGCATAAAACTTTCCAAAAAGTAGTCTTTCTATTGCAAGTAGTATATAAGTCGGAACAAGCCGGATTGGACGACTATAGCATATAGCTCCCATAGGAACAATCGGAAAATAAATAAAAATACAAATTATAACTTTGATGTTTTTTAATTTTATTTTTAGTAGAGTAATGGTTAATTATTTCATATTATATATCGATATATATATATATATATATATTCAGAATATTATTTAAATTTCATCAAAATCGAAATACTACATATAGCTCCCATAGGAACAATCGGAAAAAAAATTATAACTGCTGTTTTTAAATTTTTTTTTTAGTTCTTCGACATATAGAAATGACTAAATATTTCAGAATTACGGTTTAAATTTCATTAAAACAAAAATAAAATTAAAATTAATAGTTTTTGTTTTCTTGTTAAGTTAATAGTTTTAAATAGAGTTTACTGCTCTTAACAGTTCTAGAATTATTTAGAAACACTATAAGCAGGATTAAAGCGAAAAAACCGTTTTCTGTATATTAAAAAAAAACATTTTAATATATAAATATCAAGTAGAATCCGTACTTAATCTGTACTCGTTCGTTCTTAAATTTGTAAGAAATATTTTCTCGATTTACAAGTACGTCCGTACTATTATTTTTGTACTACATTTTTCTGCGTGTACACGAAGACTAGGCTTTATACTAGTTTTTTAACCAATTTTTCATATTGACTTTTTCTTAGGTACCGAAGACTTAACCTATTTCAAAGTTTTGCCTTGAAACTATTTAAGTTTACATTTGTGTTTTACGTTTGCGAATTGCTCGACAATTTTTAACGTTGGCCTTTTCTTTTCGTTTTTTTGTCGTTCAGAAAGTATTATTGAACATTATAAAAAGAATTCTCCTATCATGGTGCTTGGTTTTTAAAAATGTTTTCTTCGGTTAAAACACAAGGAGCTTCTTTAACGATTAAGTATAAAAAACTAAACATTTGAAGGTAATGTTAACTGCTTATCTGGGAAATAGCTTCCATTTTTACCAGAAAGCTCGGGAGTAAAGCTTTCGTTTAACAGTTGTTGGCTGCCCCTCAGGATTCTGTAAGTTCCACGACCCCTTACAACAAATTCTGCTTCGGATATTTCCCCTCATTTTGGGGGTGAGCCACCCACCCACATACACCTCCGGAAGCGCACTCACACACCCACACATCCCGCATACCTACGCATAATTTGCACCTTGGCGTCATGCGCTTTGCCGACGTTCGGAGTCCACGTCGGCTAGTTGAGGTCGGGAAAATTCGGTCGGCTACTCCGTTCGCTTTTGCTTCGTCAGCCTTGGCCGAGCTTCGCTTTTCCGCAATTCGGTTCTTTCCACTACGTTGTCGGGGGTGGCAAATGCTCACCTGAAAACCGAGCGAGCTTCGGTTGTGTGGGGGTGTGTGTGTCACCCCCTTTTGCCACATTTCCGAAGCAGGTGTAACAATTATTATTTTCTCGTTGATTTTGCTGCCGACGTCGTTTTGCCTTTTTTGCCGCTGCTGTGGCTCTCTATCTCTCGCTCGCACACGCTGTCCTCTCGTTTGCACTTTTAGTTATTTGGAGGCGCACACGCATGGCGCATGCATTTGCTGTCTCACGTTGGAGTACTCGTGTGTGTGCGTGTGTACTGCCCGCGTGCATAAGTGTGTGTGCCAGTAATGTTACTGCAACAATAGCGATTACAAGAGCAACAACTACCTAAGGGGGAGCCTGGGAGGCATCCTTCGGGTGCATGGACACGAACTGTTTGTATTCTCCAGTTCCGATCCTCAAAAGTCTTATACGAAAAGAATTATACTATCCCTGAAAAAAGATGAATGTATATCTTTATAAGAGCTCAATGCGTTCTGCCAAAAATAAAGACTTGATAATTACGCACCGTAAAAAATCCACTTAGAGGATGAAGTATGATAAGTCCACTGGCAGGTAGCAGAGGTAAAAGAGCGGGAGCGAGAACTGCAAACAGGAGAAGGCCCAAAAGGTGTACTACTGATGACTCGTTTTTATACCGCATATTTTCGGAGTCATCGCTGCCAAGAGGAGAAATGCTGCCCACGACGGTCGTTTCCCGCTTCGTTTTGCGGCCGCTCGTCTCGTTCACGTTCGGTCTTTGAGCCCGAGTCCGGTTCTTGGGCTCACTGTTGCTTTATTTTGGTTAGCAAGCGGCGCCGCTTCTGCCGCTGCTGCTGCCGGCGCATCAGCAACAGATTCAATTCCGGCAGCGACTGCGGCAGCGCCGTCCGACTCCGAAACAAAAAGGTATATTACCTTAGAATGCCAGTCGTTCTTACTTCAGTCTTCGTACAGTCTTTGCTTTAACCCGTTCCAACTCTGTCCGCCTCTCAGCTCGTTGGCTCTTTATAGGAATTGAATCAAATCACTTAGTATAACAGCAGCAGTAGCATAGGGTCGGTAGCCCGTGTCGTTCTTTTTCCTGGCTCCGTTCAGCCATCATCGAAAGTTGGCGTCGCAGTCGCCGTCGCCGTCAGCGCCCTAAAACCAACCACCGACACACACCTCCGCCAACGACAGCGACATCCTCTCCTCCACCGCTAGTATCAACATCAGCAGCAGCAACAGCACGGCAGCAACAGCACGGCAGAACCATCAGCAGCAGCAGCAAGAGCCACCAGAACACTCTCTCACACACTTTTCACTCCACTCACTCACGAATTTCAATATCCAAATCAAAGTTGGGTTCAAATCGAAAACAGCCGCAACAGCAGCAACAACGCCTAGCACACAGCACGCGGATAATAATAAAAAGAAAATAACACGCGCAGTTCGCATCCAGTGTCCGACTTGAACAGATCACATCACTCTAGGTCCAGTCCCCGAGAATTTTATAATCGAAGCTTCACCATCACAAATTGAAAAGTAAAATCGAATCGACTTCCGGCTTCGTAGTGTTTTCACATTTTGCGCGTGTAAATCAATATACAACCACAAAAACTCAGTGTCTCTACCGCACCTTCCGTTCTCTGAAATGTAAGAATATGAAAAATTAAAAACAGCAAGAACACAACAGAACAAAAAAAAAAGAATATTTTGTGCGCTCAAAAGTAATAATTTAACAATAAGCGAAGAACGAGCAAAGCAAATACAGAACTGCTGGCAAAAGTTCGTTGTTCGAGAGCCGCTCTCAAGTTCTTGGTCCGACGATACTTTTTATAGGCTTTAGGCTTTGGCAACAACAAGTTCTGAGTTCTGATCCATCATCAGTCTTTGCGTCTCTCGCTCCTGTTCTCTTCTCTGCATTTAAGCCAGACATAGGCGAAGAAATTCCAGTGCCGGCAAAGCCAAGAGCCCCGCCAACAAAGAAACACGTTTTTGTGTTTTCGGGCTCACAATAAAGGCAAAAAACACGAAACAAAACCGAAAAAGAAAGACGAAAAAACAAAATATCAGGCAAAAACGCAGACGTAGTCTTCCTCAGTTAACTCTGATTCGAGTCGACTTCTGGCCATAAAACCTTATGGCGTGCGTTCCAATAGGCCGCACACAGACAGACAGCCAGCCAGCCAGCATAGACTCTTGGCCACTTGTCGCTGCCGCTGTTGGCGTGTACTAAGTACGCATCCAAATAATTCCCGTAGTTTATTTTTATTGTTGCAATTACACGTCGGTGGTGTGCGAGGGCGGCCCACGCGGCTTTTGACGGGCTTGAACTCTCTTACCTGCTTTGCAGCGGGCCAATGTGTGACTCAACAACAAGAACAACAGAGGCACAACAAACCGGTAAAGTTAAAGAAATTTCGTGCGTGTTAATCAAAACCTGGAGAATAAAGAGAGAGAGAGGTTCAGGGGCTTTCGCTCCAATCTCCGGCACAAAACGTGTTTTTTTATAACTCACAAAAATATGGTAAAGAATACCTCGCGAAAAAAGTTAAATTACACACTTGAAGCGCACAGAAGAGCACAAAATATTCAAAATATTCCATGAATTTTTTGCCTTTGTTCCAGAGCCATAATTACAAGAAAAGCAACAACAGCAATAAAACCTAAAAAAAATATTGATTTAAAATAAAATCAAGAGATCCCCCACAAAAAAACTTATAACAAAAACTTGACTTCCCATCCAACTTCAACAACTCTGACTCGACACTTAATTGGTAATAAAGCTAATTATTATTAAACATTTATGCCCATTGTGTCTAATTTTCTTGTTTATTATTGTGTGCAAAGCTTTTACTCGTTTTTTATTTGATTTTTACTCCATATATCTGATTTTCTATTTTTTTTTTGAGTTTCACGTTTGGCTTTGAATTGGCAAGAAAATGTAAGAAAGTAAAAATTCCAAATTTCATTTATTTTACTTGTTTGAGTTCAACTTTGGCTCCCACCGTTTGCATCGCAAGAAAGTAATCACACGAGTTCTGCCATCTCTTGACCAGCAATTAGAAACCTACAAAGAAATGCAGGACCAAACCCATCATAAATGAAATAAATCCAGAGCTAAAAGCAACAAAAATCCAAACGAATTCCCTGGTATTTTTCTAAGCCCAAACCGATCCCCCTCCAAGACCCGCTCTGCCCAAAACCCATCAGCCATCAAAGCATTACTGAAAAGAAACCATTAAAAATCAAAACAGAAATCAAAATAAAAACAAAATAAAACCATACGGAAAGGCACAAAAAAAGAAACACGCAAGAATTGTTGCTAAATCAAAAGAATTTCAGTCGGTACATAACAGTATTTTAAATTATATTTTTGAACTAGTATATGTACGAAAGAGATATTTACAAAAATCGAGATCCTGTTGAGACAAACGCGAATAAATTGATGATTTTAAAGAAATTTATATATTTATATATTTGTATGTTCGGTTGTTAGTTTTGAGCGTAATTTAAAGACGAATTTGCACGCAGAAATAAAGTGGGAAATCAATTAACAAAGGTGACCACAAAGGGAAAGTCAGAAAGAGCGAGGAAAAAATAAAGGTGATAGCCAGGAAGGTCGAAGGTAGCCGCGAGAGTATGCAAAGGTTGTTAAATTGAAAATTAAATATAAATATTTACAAGAAGAGAAATAAAACCGTTAAATAGCAACATATCAGAATCAATGGTCGGCAATAAACAATTGAAAGGCAATCGAAAAAGGCTGCAGATATAATCCATTAATATCCAGAATAACCGTCAAATGAAATAAAGTAGCCAATTTGAAAATCGAAATACCTTTCCTTGCATACCGATTTAATATCGGTTGTAGGCAGAGTCAATTTGTAATTCTTAAGCAAGCAGCGTCAATCAGAGACCCCCTCTCAATCGTTCTCAATCAACATTTTTATGTAACCACAGCAAGAGTTTTCCTAGCTTTGTCTCTAGCATACAGTAAGGGGTTAACGTTTGTAAGGGAGTAGCGTTAAAGTGGGATCGCCGGGTCTAATCAATGCCTCGACCGACAAGAAATCGCGTTTTGACAATCACACGAAATTAGCGTATTTCATATACACATCAGATAAACCGCCTTCGTGCGTAATATAGGATATATATACATATTCTCTACAGCATATATTTATAAAGAACTTTTGCTAGCTTTGGCACTTTACAGATTCATAATCGAACCTCTATTCTATGACAATCTCTAAGAGAACCTCTTTCCTCTAGAAACTTCGAGGCTTAATCAATCAATCAATCAATCAATCGAAGCGGTCTTTACAATCTACAATCAATTTGCAATCAATCAGAACTTTAAACAATCCTCAAACGGTTTTCAAATATCTAAACACAACCCAAATATCTATTACCCAACCACAGTAGTGATATATTAGCATTAGCATATTAACATTTTTAAAAAAACACTTAAAATACGCTCAAAATAAGATTAAACTCAGTAGTCGTAGTCGTATTAGCAGTTTTTTTCCGTCGACTAATTGTAGCAACAATTTGCGTAAAACTTTACGTCACACCATTGGCATAGCGAACATCGAAAACTAATTCAATTGGCATTATATTATAATAGTTCACATATTCACCAAACCACGAAAACCAACCAACCCTTTGCAATTTCCCCAATCTCAAAACCCGTCAAGAAAATACCAAAAAACGAAAATCTAACACTCGAAACGCGTCAAAAAATATACTCTCGAAAACAACCAAGTGCTTAAAACAGAAGAGGAGTATATTTCAACCAACATTTGTTGCCAATAAAACTGTCATCATTGCCGCGTTAACAGAAACCACGGCGTCAGCAGCGATTGCAGCGCTCAGTATCAGCAGCAGCTCTCAAGCGTCGCTAGCCGCTAACGCCCCGGCTAAGCCCACACCGCCGTCCACTTCATCAGTGGCAGGAGCACCAGCAACGGTAAAAAAAGAGATCGTCGCATCCGATTCGGCTGAGTCCTCCTCTATACAAGATTTAATCATGGTAAGCTCCGCCCAGAGACCGATCCTAATCAAATTACCAACTACCGTATCCGAACTTGTAAGCCCAAGAAATAAAGCAAAAATCTAGAGACCCTTTAATTACACCTGAACCATAAGAAAATAGATTCGAAATCAAAATCAGGAAATCTGTATTTCTTGATAAAAACAAAAAACAAAAATGCTATGATTACTTCTTAACTAAAAATATATAAGAAACTTGTACAGTTTACTATGCAAAAAGCATTCTATATTCCTTAATATTTTTTTTTTGGTTACCTCTTTCCGCCATGATTAATCTATACTGCTAACCGCATATGAACTATATTTTGGGCGATTTTAATGTCAATGGGTTTCTTTATTTCTAAGTTGTATATACCTTAGCATAAATTTATTTAATTTTAAGTTTTTTGATTGCTTTGGGAACTAGTTTTTAGTTTTAATGCTTATTTTACACCTGCTTTTTCGGTCGTGTATATAGTTTTTTTTTGGGTTGTGTTGCTAACCCAGCCATTGACATTAAAATCTAATTAATCGAAGCTGATGCCCGACTTATGATTTGGCCACAAAAACTTTCACGTTTCTTCGCTTAAGCTGTTCTTCCAAGTGACCAAGTTTTGAGCGGGCTTAGATCTCTTGAAGTTGGACAAATCTTTGTGCTACTGCTTCCGTCTGTTTCTCTATTACTTTCCCTGTACCAGTCTTTCTCTGCCTCTCTGCCTCTCTAATGTTCTAATTGTAGATTACCTATCCACTATTTACTGGTAGCGCTCGCTAAACTCTCACTGCTATTCCTATCTCTCTCACCTGAATACTCTGTCTATATCTTAACCCTCCTGTAGCCGACTCTTTTCCTCCAGCCCCCCAAAACACGGATTATAATTTCAAACGGATAATGTCGAAAGGGTCCAGCCCAATCAGCATACACTTTTAAGTTTGTTGTATTTGTTTTATATTTTAACGATAAAAACAGAAAAAACCAATTCAAAAACCAAACTGAAACCAAAATAAAACAAAACCCTCGCCAAAAACCAAATACAACAAATATTCTGAACCCACCACGCACAGCAAATGCAATTGTTGCACGCACCGCCGTCCACGCATCCACATCCGCATCAGCATCCGCAGCACCCGGTAGCAGCCGCAGCCGCTTATCAGGCCATGCAGGTGCACCAGCAGCAGCAACACCAACATCAGCAGCAGCATCAGCAACAGGCGGCCGTATTCCACCAGGCGCAAGTGCAACACCAGCAGCAACTGCAGCAGCAGTTTCACTACCAAGCCCAGGCCCAGGCTCAAGCTCAAGCCCAAGCCCAGGCACAGGCCATGCTGCAGACGTACATGCAACTGCAGGTGAACAGTGCTGTGGGCGTGGCTGCCGCCCCCACCACGCCGACTAAGCCCGCAGCCGCCCAGATTCCGGCCGCGATCGCCGGACCGATAGCGGGTCCGGTGCCCGTTTCGGTGCCGACGCAGTTCTTCGCGGCGCCGAGCACTCCACTGACCATCATACCGGCGGTGGCCTCGTCGGCCATGTTCGCCACCGCGGCTACGCCTACTTCGGCGGCCACCACTCCGACCAACAATGTAAATAATACAGTTAATCTATCAGCCGTATCTAGAACTACTACCACTACTACTAAGAAGCAGCCGCCCGCAGCAGCGAATGCAGTCCTGAGCGCTGGCGGTGGTGTTGAAGTGGGCGGTCCCTTTGGTGGTGCTGGGGCCATGGCCTCGCTGCTGGAGCCAACACCATTGCCACTACCGCTACCCCTCGGGCTCCACCATCACCTGCCACTGGCCAGCGTTCGGGGCTGCAGCAGCGCCAGCAGCGGCTGCAGTTCTGCATCTTCTGATTGTTCTATGCCATCGCCAACTTCACTACACTTATCTTCTCCTAAAAAGGTTTGTGTGTTCACTAAAAAAAGCTATAAAACAACTCTCTCCACTCAGATCTTTTTGAGTTTTCCTCAGCCATTTTCCTGTCGAGAAGTAGATATTAACTTTCTTTCCCCACTAACTCCTAGTCTCTCCTGCTTTGCCTGTTGTTTTGGCAACTCTGCTTGTGTATGCTCTCTGATCTCTAAATTTTTCATCACTCACCAGTAGTTAAAATATACTCTTAGTCTTTTTCATTCGTGCTCCTGTTTGTTGTCGTTGATTTTGTAGATGTAATTGCGAATTATATTGTTAGTTTTTATAAAAGTCAACTACTCAGTTATAAGATCATTAAGGTAGTTGTAAGAGGTCATATACAATTTCACAGTAGCGTTTTACAATTACTAATTGTTTCTTGACAATACGTCATTTGCACATCAATGACGTTCTTACACTAAAAAAAATACTCCTTTTTATTTTTAAGTATTTAATAAATATTTAGTTTAGTCAAACATTTTTATGTATTTTAAACCAATTTATCCGATTTATTTAAGTTTAGGCTGTCGATCTAATATTATCCTAAATCGAAACGACTGTTGTTTGAGAACGTCTGTGTTTAACGATAAACGATATTTAAATGTCAATTAAACAAAATATGAATATGGGAATACCGGCTCTTGTTGCTTTTACAGACTTTTGAACCGATTTTAATGGGCCGTTTTCTGAAGGCTCACTTTTTGGATTTTGTGAGTCAATTGCGCGTAATAAAATATTGTGCAACCGCTCGCCCATCTGACCAGCATACAAATGAGCCTTAAATCGTGTTGCCTATATCCGACACGAGTTTTTGGGCACAACCTGAACTTTGTTGGAAGTTCGTAAATTTTGGAAAAAAGAAAAAAGTAGGTTTGCAAAAAAGGTTTCTGGCCGACTGGGTTTATTATTTTATCAGTCATAACTATCGCGTTGCAGGCGAGCATTAACCGCAATTGTTTGGCCAGCACTAACGCTTTGTCCTGGACAACTCCTCCGGCTCCCCTCCGCCTCTGCCGTTTTTAGCGCTTTTCCGCATCCGTTTTTCCCAGTCAGCCACATGTCGCCGTATTGATTAGTTGGCGTTGAAAATGTCGCTGCAATTTGTTGGCGCAAACTGCAGCTCGAAAGGCAAAAAGTTGTGCCTCCCCGTCACTCACTTCTGGTAATAAAACGCCCGGTTTTGACCCTCTTTCTCCCTATTCAGTTCTATTTCCCCAGACGTGGCCGCGAGTCAAACAAACGTGGCCTGTTTGCCTAGTGTGCCAGTGGCCAGTGCTCGGTGTTCAGTGTCGTGTATCGCCCCTCGTATCCTTTGTCCTTTGTGTTAGGTGTCCAAGTGTCCGAGAGTCGGCGTACAGTGCGTATGTGTGCTCCGTTTGTAATTCTAACAGCCGGGCGAGCTGGCAGTACGGACGACTAACGTCTGCCACATTAACTATCAATTTATCGTAGCCAGCAATTCCTTGCTGCTGCAATTACCCCCGAGCCTCATTAATGTTTAAACTGTACTTAAATGACTCTATTATGTACTTTCCCCTTTTTGAACACCCGTCCACGTTAAATGGTCTGTAATTGATTTTGTTTAACATACGACTCAAAAACACCTGACACCCCTGCTCTTATCCATTAGCCGATTTTAATGTTGATTTTAGTCTTTTACTTTATTTTCGTGAGATTTTCCATTTGGTCGTCATTAAATGCAGCCAGCCATGAAAATATTTTGTGATTAAATAGTTTTCGCATCGATCCCCGTTACGTTGCGTTAATATGTGTAATTATTATTTTTATGTGGCAACCAATACCGTTGTGTTGTTTTTCGAAATGCCCACAAAAACGGAATACTGTAAAATTTAAATTAATTGGTATTTATGTGGCCCAACAATCCGCTTTTTCAATTTTCCCACCTGTGCTTCTCGTTGAGGCAAATATTTTTGTCAGCAGCAGCCACAGCAGTGAACTGCCTAAGCAAACAGCAGTGAAACTGGGCAAACAACCCCTAGGTGCTAATAAAGACCGCGAAACAAACCCAGTGAACCGCACGATAAATAAGGATATTGACAGTGAAACATAAAAGATTCTGCAGCGTGGGCAAATAGAACATTTTTCAAATTAGGCAGTGCGCTTGGGGATTTGGATAAACATGTTGCGCGGCGGCAACTTCGTGGCGAAGGCGGTCAGAAGAGTCACGACCTCATCAGCGAAATTGCTTTGAAGTGCCGGACTCAGTCAGCCTGCACTTCTAATAATAGTCCCCATAACTGCCGGCCCTCGTCCAACTTACAAACGCACAAATAAACTTTTTAAATTTAAAAATTCATCAAACTTTCAAGCTCGGCCGCCGCCAAGTCAAACAAACTAGATGAGCACTGGGAGGGGTCAGAGTGCAAGAAAAAATAAATAAAAACATGTATATATATGAGAAAAAAAATTACATTAATCCGTAATCGAAAAACTTGACTCGAACACGGTGGAAAAAGTTTCGCCGCGTTGAAATTTATCTCAACATTTTTTTCAGTAAGCGATTTACAAGCTCACTGCTTCAAAAGTGTTTTCCAACTGCCAAATTTCAATTATTTTCCTGTTTTTGGGGCTTGCCCCGCAATAAAACAATTTGAAATTTAAATGCACCAGTGACAAAGTTCGCTTTTCCCCAAAAAATGATGTCAAAAAGTGAGACAAGCAATATGTTGCCTTAAATAAGTAAGGGCAAGCAGAAAGAATTGCTTCGTGCTAGCATCAAATTGAGACGAGAAAATAAAATTCAATAAACTCTTGTTAAGCACGCAGCGGTACAGGACGAAGTACAGAACAGCATGAGGGACAGCAGCTGCGTGTTCCGAAACAGGACAACGTTTTAAATATTGACAGCTACAAAAGGGAGTCCCGTTTCCGCCCTTCCATTCACTGATATCCCTGATGACGAGGCTGTGGAGTAAATAGATAAATCAAACCCAGAGACATGTACACCAAGCTTTTTTGCATTGATCTAAGCTGGGGCCGGCTCAACAGGGGAGAATAGGGTGGGACTTGGACCTGGGACCAGGGAGAAAGACAGGACATGATGCCTAAGCATTATTATGATTTACCCGGCCCCAATCGATTTTCGTAGCACACATATTTTGGGTTTGTAAAAACTCGTACAATTGTGCTAATCAAAAAAACTTGGCTTGACTTAAAGATATAATCAAGAAATAACTAAATAAATAAAGTAGATCTTTGCAGAGTGACTTATACACTTAACTTGGAATTCCCAATGAGTGAATAAGTCAAAATGAAAACAATGTTTGTTGTAACTAGTTTACTCCTTGCCGTTCCACTGTACCTTCGACTGCCTTGGGATGTCGTTGAGATTTCCCTGTCGCTGACAAACGAATTAAAAAGTTATGACTAAAAACGCTTCGCGCTCGGCAATGAAATGAAATTTGTTCACTCGGACAACGCTCAGTATTCGGAGCTCAGATATGCCGCTGGCTAAATTTAAATTGCTTTTGTTGCGCTTTTGTAGTTGTTTAGTTGTTGTTGCCGTTGCTCCCGTTTCTGCTCCTAGTCCCGCTCCTCCGGCAGCTGATGATGATGATTTTCCTTTTTGTGAGCGCAAGTTTTCTTTGTTGTTTGCACAAATAGTTTTTGTCGCCCGCGCGCAGATATAAAAACGCCCAGATTTTCTTTTAAATGGCGACGCGGCGCGTGAAAAAAATATCTCGAATAAAAAATTCCAAAAAATGTGTGTAGCTGCGAATTAAGTTTGCAGTTAAACGGCCACGGCTAAGCGCATTAAGAGAAAAGTTTTTGCATCCAGTGGCGCTCCCAGCTTTTCCCTTATTTCGCCCTGAACTTTTTCGAAATCATTAAAAGCTTAAATGCGGCGACCAGGAGCATGAATATGAATATGAATATTGAATGTGCGCCGGAATGAGTGACTGACGGAGACCATTAAAAGCAAACGCGCCCTTCAACCCCCTAAGCCAACTAACGGGGTTGTAACTTTGGCTTTTACGAGCGCAAAATGTTTGCCCTCCAGTGCACTAATCCACCGAGCACACGAGCTCACTGGCACACCAGCAAACTTCCAAACTACCAAACTAGTAGACTGGCATGAGAATGTTAGCATGTAAGCAGGGGCCAAGACCCCGAGACCAACTCGGGCACTCACTCAAACTAGAAGCGACAAACTAACTTATTAATATGCAATGCACACTTTGTTGCTGTATTAATTGCAATATTAAATTTCCACTAATACTCGCTTAGCAGGGTCATACTTAGACCAGGACTCGCCTTTCGCTTACACTAAAAAAAATTATAAATAATAAGGACATCTTAATTGCAATGTTCAACACCAATTTGCAAAAAGTTATTGCGACCAAAAAGGAAAAACAACGATTGGTTTTATGTTTAAATAAGAATTGATCTTTTTAAATAATTGTAGAGCTTACCCATCCAGTTGAGTCTTTGGATATTTTAAATTTTCTCTTGAACTCAGAATCCGTTTCTTCCACTGTCCGCTCAACTTGTTCTGCCTGAAAAGTTTCATCGCAACTTTCAGCGGAGTAAAGTGAGTTGAAAACACCTAGAACCAAGTAATTATTACATGTTTACGTGCGCCAGGAGCGCGTATCCCTATTCCTTTCGCCATATTCATTGCGCTATTTCTGTTCCTGTTTCCCGGCCACGATGCGATGTGTAAGCTGGCTTCATTCGGCCCTGAAAAGCGATACTAATGATAAGTTTTGCTTGCCAGGAGTCCGTCAGCGAAATGAACTCAATTTGCTACGTTTTACATTACCAAAGCCACGAACGGACATCATTTCCATACGCGCACGTACGACGCAGACGGAGGCGATGGGAATTTTCGTGCTCGGTTGCCCTCATCTTGATGTATGCGGATGGGGAAATTCTGCGTCTGGCAGCTGGAAATTGCACTGCAACGCACCCCGAAAACGAACAAACGAGGTGCCGCTGAAAAAGTAGCAGCAAAATATATAAATGTTTAACAGGTGCAGCAGGCAGGCAGGTACAAGCCCTGGCATCGATGCCAGACATTATGTTGGCTAAAGTTTGCAGTTAACTAAATTTACACACTCGCAATCTGGGCGAGTGCAACTGATTTCATTAACTAGAGTTGGGCAAACAAGACCGAAGAGTAGCTCGCGCTTCTCTTTTCTGGCGGTTGGAAATTAATTTGTTGAAAATAAGTTGGGCGCAAAGTTTTTCGTGTTTGCATAGCAGACTTTCATGTGCGCTCTGCTCGGGGCTGATTAATAACCACACATGTTGTCTATCCGGCCCTTGTCTAATTATTATTGTAGCGCATAAATGTGTGTCAAGCCAAAGTTAAGATGGTAGATTTTAGTGCCCTGAATTATGCATTAACTTTGTCTGTAAGAGATCGTAACCTTTAATATTTTATGGCACTGATTTCTCCTGTAACAGTGCATAAACACCTGCTAATAACTAATTTGTGGCCTTTGGGCTAACGAAGTCTGGCTTCAACTTGATTAAATGCAGTTCTGGCGAACAATTGTCACCTTCTGTCAACATCAACATCAAATTTTCCGCTAGTTTTATGTGCATAAATGCAAATGCCAGACATCAGGACGGAGCCCGGCCAGAAAGCAGACTTTTGATGAGTTGTGCAATTTCCAGGCCGAGGCACAGAAATAGGAAAAAGGGCAAAAAAGGGCTGAAACCTGGCCATTGTCGCCTGTCGTCTTTGGTTCGCCTTTTGCCTTTCAAGCGATTTTCTCCCGTTTTCTACAGCCCGGAAAGCGAGGACTGCGCTTGATTGTCTGTGTAAATGCGGCGCCAATTTTTTATACTCATAAATGCAGGCAGACCAGCAAAGCGACTCCACTTTCCACTCAAATTCATTGTATTTGCATGCTGCCGCCCCCCTGGCATATTTTCTGCTGTTTCATCATTCTCATCAGCAGACATTGCTCATACGCCACGTTCCTCTTTTCGTCAGTCAACAAAAGCAAGAGCTGCAGTTCATATAATTTTTTCCCCATGCTTTGTCCAATCTCGCTTTGCTCCGAAGCCAAAACGTTAACAGTATTTTCAGCATTTTCGAGACAGTTTGTCATAATTCCATAGTATCTACTTGGGTTTTTTCTCGTTTGTGTGCTTCTAGCTTCGGAGCTTCTTGTGACGTTTTATTGTGTCAACATGACAAATCGTCAAGTGTCAGGAGGGCCAGGAAGTGAAACTGGAAGAAATACGGGCATCCCTTATTTAATTTTTTGGTACGGTATTTTGGTATTTAATGGACTAAAAGGAGGAAAGAAAAAATATTAACTAGAAAATAACGTCATATTTTGTTTCACTAATTTAATTTTTTTTGAGATTTCAATGCGGTTACTCAACTTAATTGTTTTTTTTTTCAATATAAGGGGCTTACTGAAAATTTATTTTGTTAAATAATATTAGAATAATTTTTTTCTAGTATAAAATATTTTAAATTTTATTTATATTGAATTCCCCTTTTCTCGCGTTGCATAAAACATTAATTTAACCTTTAACCTTTTATATAGGTTGGAACCTGGAGTCTGAATTGTTTCCCGTTTCATCAGTTGAGCTTCATCGCTCAATTACAATATTTGGCCCATCGTATGCAAATTTATGAGCATTTTTATTTCGATCAATTTACTTTGCTACTACTTCTCTTACATCCGGTTTGTGTGACTGCTGTCTGAGTTATGTTTATGCTTTTTACTGCCACCTCGAAATTTATTCATTGAAGTTTTTACAGTCAACTACACACCTCCTTGATGCGGTTAGCCATCGCATGGCCATCATCGTCGCCATCATCCTCAGCCGCCTGGATGACGGGGAAGCTGCTAAGCTGAGCTCTTTGCTCACTGCTCCCTGCTCCGACGTTATCATTCATACTTCATCAAGTTGACCCGACTCCGACTCCTTGCTTTTCTATTCAGACCTCGGACTCGAACCTGCCTCTGTCTCTGCTTCATTGCTATGCAAACTGCTCCCAATGGCTACGTTTAATGGTCAAGTGTGTAAAATTGCATAGCAAATCGTTGGGATGGTCGATGTGGGTGAGCTAGGTGGACAGCGCGGGAAGGATACGTTTCCTGGACCATTGCTCATAGATAAACATCTTTGCCATCTGTTTTTGCCCCACTTTGCTCAAGCTCTCTGGGTTCTGGCTGCCGACTGAGTTACATATTGATGTGATTTACCACTCATGTCTTTGGGGCGTTCTCTGTCCTCGGCAAATTGTTTTGGAATTCAGTTTTGAATCGATTCTTCTTTTGCCATGATATACAGGCCGATGCGGCCGATTCATCGCACATGCCTCCGTTTGAGGTCCAATTTGAACGTGTTGCCGTCTTCCTTGCTGGGGTTTCCTAAACGTATGTGCCATATAAATTGAAACTTCACCTGAACTAAGTTATGATTCTGCTCCTGAACTACCTAAACTAGTTTACTTTACGATTATAGCGTAGAATATAGCAGAGAATATAGGACAGAACTCATATAAAAGACATCTTTGAATGCTTAAGTTAAATAAATTAAAACTTAAGTTTAAAATGTTATCAGTCTCGAGTTTTAAATTTGACATCATATATTTCACCTTTTAAAGTTGACTGGTAGTCAATCAATTCTCCAGAAATTCTTGTGCAGCCAGCTTTGGCCTTCCATTGTTAATTTCATTATGATTTCGATTTGCATAACCGAACGTCTAAGCAACAATTTAGCACTCGGCCCCCACGGTCCAATACCGGTCGCCATGGACTCCTTTTCATTGTCAACGGCTATGAGGAGTGGATTTCGCTTTGGAGTTCATCATCGTCTTCGAGCAGAGTGTATCAATTTTGGGAACCTCACATTTCATTAGCCTGTCAATATTTGTGTCGCTGACAAGCCTGTGATGGCCATGTCTTTGACACTTCAGCCTGCGGCGTGCGCCTCAAATTGTAGTTGCCATGGCGTGTGGCATACAAGGAGCGGGAGTGGAAGAGGAATAGAGAGCTGAGCTGTGAGTGGTGCTCTAGCTTGGGCTGTTGCCCTAAATAGTTAAACTGCTTAGCGAGTGTCTTGCGATTTGGCAGACTATGCCACATGCTCCAGTTGCTATGCAAATCTATTTTCCTTGCCAGCCTGCCTGACTGTCTGGGTGTGCTTTGCCGTGAAACCCGAAGTTCATTAGTACTTGTTTAGTTAACTTTCTATTGGCAGGCTTTTGAACTTTGATAACCAGATTTGGCAAACGCTTTTGTGCTCACTCAGTTAATTTGTTTTAATTGCCATAATTTGGTCCTACCTGCTGTTGTCTGCTTTTATTTTCATGCAAATTTTAAAGCGCTTTAATTGTGGCGATCACACACCGGTAGCAAGAGGGGCAGTGAGGTAACGAGCTGTACAAAACGAAATCCCTTTTTAAGAAAGGCAGAAGGTGAAATCATAAATTTTGCCCAGCAGCCATAAAAGTGTTCAGTTTGCTTCGTTTGGGGAGCTCAAAAGCAAATATGCAATACACTTGCTATCGATATGCCGAAATCTATGCTGCTGCCTTTTTGCTTCTCCCTTTTTCCGTTTTTTCCTAGACAGAGCAGAGCAGAGCGTAAGGAGTTTCCACAAAAGCTATTGCCAAAAGTATTTTATTTATTTTTGCTACACAAACACACACACACGAACACATTATCAGCAAATGTTATTAGGGGTGCCCATGTAAGTATGCAACAGTTTTTTGTTCGCCTGCCGTTATTTTTTCCTTTCCTGCTTTGTGTTTTGTGTTAGCCCTGCGGGCAGACAACAACAAACAACAGGCAGCCAATTAGGCAAGCCGAAATCTGGTTAACTGTTGCTTTGCTCCATTTTGGCAGCAAGCCAAGACATTCGTTTATGGCAGTTTAATAGGCTGGCGACTTGTTGTTTTTCGGGGTGATAGAGGGGCCAATACATTAGGCAAATCGTAAATGCTCCAACTTTGTTCGGCGCATTGCTTTCGTAACACTTAACGCAAATTATGTTGATATAGCCGATAGACAGGACAACTTTCTCGGGCTTTTCCCCTAAAAATTGAAATTCCCCACATAAACACACCGCGCTGTTGTTGTGATTATTATAGCTGTTGTTGCCGTCGCTTTTCTCGAGCAACTTGCTGTTTTTCTTGGGCCCAAAATTCGTTGGGCGTTAAAAGCAAACCCAAAAATGTTCTACAACTTTCGGTTTGAGTGTGTGTTGGAACAAGTTAATGTAAAAGTATTTTTATGCTTTGAAAAACATTTGCCAAGCCAAAAATTATAAAGAAAATAATAAAGGAGGAAAAAAGCGAAGCGCAAAGAAAACAAAAAGTATGGCTAGGCAACACGACTGGGAAATTCTGTGGTTGTTGTTGCATAAAAAAAATAAAAAAAAAACAAGTAGGAAATTTCGGAATAAACACCCACAACCTCTGCGTCTCTCTCGCTTGCACGATGTGGGGGATTCCCATATTATCGTACGCCGCATCATCGTCATGGATCAGCCGCAGTTGCTGTAATTTTATTATAGTCACCGGCACCGGCACATGTGTGTGTGCGTGGGTTTTCCTGTTTCCCTCTGTCTGTGTGTGTACCACAAGATAAATGTCTATTTAAAATGTCCCTGCTTCTAGCCGGGTCCTTTGTGCCGTCGATTCCTCAATGGCAGGACCATAGTAATGCCTCTTGACAACGCGCCGCCCGCCGCCCACCGCCCACTCGAACTCCTCCCTAGTTAAATCTTTATTGTTATCATAATTTGCTTTTATCCGTGCTCAAAGCTTGTCGCAAGGCAGGTTACCTAACCAAAGCCCCATTCATCCCGCCGAGATGAGACAGGCAGAATCGAACCATACTGAACAGAAACCGAGTCAAACGAGACCCAGAGTTCACATTTTTATCGTAATTGTTTTCCAGCAATTTTTTTCGTTCTCCTGCGAAAGTGCAAAGCGAGAAAATGGAGCGTAAATACCACTGAGCTCTGTGGGCTTGTTTACAATTTTCCTGCTTTGAGCTCGCTATGCAAATCAATAAAAGTTGATAATTGAGATTTCTTAAACAAGATTTCGGGTGTCACAATGACGAGCTCCTGTTGCCTTCCTGTTGCTGCCGCCCCTGGAGATGATGAAACAGATATCGAATGTGGGGGGAATATTCAAATTATGACCGGCAGACAGCGTAGTCAGCAATAATGGCATATCTAGGCTGTGTGTCAGTGACATAAATTATAATTAGATTGAAAGGCAGTCATAATGCCGATGGTAGACCTTGAAAAATGATCCGCGGAGGCAATTTCTGAAAACGATGAATCATTAAATGATTCAAGGAAATCTGTATCATAGACGAATTATATTGTCCAGTAATGAGTATTTTAACGATTACCTTGATTTGGTAGCATTCACCTTTTCTTCTGCATATATATATATGTTGTTAAGTTTTGTTTATGATTTAAAAAAAAACATACCCCTCCATATCTAGTATTTGTCGTATGAAATTTGATATTGTGTGCCTCTAGATAACCCAGAGATTGCTGTAACTGTCTAATGTCTTAGTTTTAAGCCAAAATGTGCGCAGCACGTGATTAAATAATTGTTACCTTCTTTTTTGTTGCAGGTAAGGATCGATGAACAGTATATATATAAACTGAACTATTTGGTAAGCAACTCAATAGGTTATCAATACAATTTAACACATTTCAGGCAGACATTTGCGCTCTGCGTTTGTTCCATAAGTATCTTGGGGTTTTATTTCTGCAAAGATCCCGTTTCATTTGGCATTGCGGCAAGCAGCCAGCAATTGTGGGCCATAATTGAATTTTAAATAAACCCGGACAGACACGCACGAGAGTCGATTGCAGTCGTATTCTTTCTGCTCTCGACTCCTTGGCACTTGTCTACTTTTTAAACTGTAAATAAATTTCTTCGAATTTCTTCGCTGCCTGCTGACAAAGACGTCTGGCGGGCGGTTCCTTGGCTCAGTGCTCCTTGTTGCTGTCGTTGTGTTGCCGCATCCCGCGTCATGAAGTGTGCAATTTTATTTCAGTGCGACCGGCACTTACCTGACCTCACTTCCTTTCCTCCTACTAACTAAAGAACTTGTGATGGCTGCTTGAATGCCATAAAATATTTAGGTTTACATTTCCCACACACACTGTGAACCGACCCTTCCTTTTGGGGATCATGGTCTTCCTCTAAGCCGGATCTCTTTTTTGTTGTCTCCTTGTATTGACTGCGCTATATAACTGGATTTGCCCAGTCAAGATTTTCCCGGGTTGACCACACACATCAATGCACTCAGGGAAAAAATTAAGTTTATTGAAGAGAGATCTAAAGAAGTTTAGGAAGAACCACTTTGCTTTAATATTGCATCATTGGTCAACTGACAAACTTTCTAAAACCAAGAGTTAAGTTTATTTTGATAGCGACAAGATAACAAAATGAGCTGATTATTGAAATGCGTGCAACGGGATTTTTCCAGCATATACATTACCCAAGAATCCATATTTTTTGCCAGTGAAATCATGCAAGCCTGTTGGTCCGCCTGTTTAATATTTACTCTTCCATTGTCATGGGCCAGCCCATACTCTGACCTCGAGCGAACCGACACGACCTGAACTATTTGTGCAGCACTTGGCTTGCCTCAACCGACTCTCCAGTTCTGATTACCGGCAATTCCGTTTTTCCTTACTGCAAATATAATTAAGTCAACAAACAAACAGGTCCAGATATATCTATGGATAAATATTGCGAGTGAGTTGCATGTGCATTTTATTTAAGAGTTCAATAAGCAAACTTTGCACCGAGTCAAGAGTGCAGCCATTAGGTAATTAATTTAACACTTTGCCACACAGCCGCACAGCCCGGCCACTAATTGGCTTCCATTTACCAATTGAGACAAATCTAGCGGAGGGAAAATAAAGAATCGGGCATAGAAAGCTCATGGATGGGTAGAGAGAGCTGTAAGTCGAAATCAAAGCGATGTTAGTCATTACTGCCATTTGCGGAACACTTGGGGTTGGCAGCCATGGCAATAGTTCCCAGCAAAAGAATCCTGACATCAAAAACGCTTCAATGAACTGACCAAATGTGGAGAAGGGTACGTGTGTGGGTGTGTTTGGGGTTGACTGCTCACTGAACCTAGTGAACCAGCTCGAAATTAATGTGCCACGTAAAAAGGGTAATTTCAAGAAGCCACGTCAAAGGTGCTTGTCCAAGTTTCAAGTTCGGGCCAAGACTTGTTGCGTGTCTTGTGCACTTTTTTTGTAGACATGACCCTTTAGTTAAAGTGAAGTCAAGTGCAAAAGAAAGTAAAATATTTTCCCAACAAAGAAGAAAAAAGGGTAACGGAAACCCGGGAAACATCAAAATAGACAAGCTGCGAAACTTTTGTGATGTCTAAAAGGCTCTGCTCATTAAGAGAGAAAAGTCAAGAAGGAGTTGCGTTTTTTGGTGCCTTTGGCGTTAAACTCATTAACGGTAATTGCAACCTTATTTCTTTTTAGTCGCGCATCGCATTCTTTAAACGCAATTTTGTTAATTAATTTTTTTACATGACGCCTGGCGTATGAGGCAGTGCTCGTTATCCCTAGCATTAGTCGATGATTTGTAGCAGAGCGTACTTGACTCGTCTATGCAGGCGCCACTTGTAGCTGCCAGACGGAGCGGAAAAAAACGCCCGCTTTCTGATTCGGATTCGGTTGATATAACGCGCTTTACCGCTGGAATCAAAAGCCAACGGATCCTCCTCCTGTTGCTGACACTGATGATGATTTTCGACCCGAGGGGCACAGCCCAAATAGAAGTAGAGAGGGTGTTCTTCACTTAGAACACATATAACTTGAGTTGAGTTGAGCAAAATAGACCATCCCGATGTCGTTTCGTTTATGTGCGTGAGAGATAGTTGGAAAAAGAGAAGCTCGCTCATGCTTTTGAAACATAATAATTCGTTTTAATATTCACATACGAGGATATTTATTTAAATTGGTATTTGGATAATACAATATATAACATTTATTTATTTCTACCTGCAATTTTAACGAGCAATAAATTTCCATTTATAGGGCTTGCAGACCTTAATAAAAAATTTAATTTTCTGTTGGGTACAAATAATCTCCGAGTGCAATATTCTCACATTTCCACCGACTGCAGAATAATTTGTCTTGCGGCAATGCGTTCTATTATCAGGTGGCGGTGCCGAGTCAGTGGTTGGAGCTACTGAAAAGCGAAAATAATATCCTCACTTGGAGCGTACTTCAGAAATGCCCTGCCGAGATACGAGGGATTCTTCTCGACCCTCGAGGCGGTTAACTGAATTTGAGAGAAAACCGAATGGAGAGCCATTTTGGAAAAGAAAACAGAGAAAATCAGGGCATAAGGAGCTTCAGTGATTATAAGCATGTGCTTGTTGACTAACCTTAAGCTCTATACTTCTCTTTTTTAGGCTTCTTTGCACTCAACAGTCCTTTTCAAGGGTCAGTGCAACACAAACTCATATAGGCAAGAGAAAAGGCTGTCAATTCTGTTGTAATCAACTTAATTGCAGGGAACCAGAAACGGGTAACCCCAGAGAGGGCAGTAGAGAGAGCGAGTATTATGAGTAATTGCTATTAGTATAATATAGCCAGAGCTAGCCACATGGCATATTCATAGCACCCAAAAGCACGCAATGAAAATATAAAAAAATTCAACCAGCATCATAAAAAAGCTACGAAAATTATTCACAGAACGAAACAGATTACATTTGATTATAATCTACAATCTACGTCAACAGCAGCAGCAGTATCCAGCCACAACAAAAACAACAAAGAGGGTTGTTTGCCCTAGACAAAGCTCGAAAATTGATATTAATTTTCCGCCTTTTTTAGCCACGGCCCATAGAATGTCCACAAAAAAGCAGCCAAGAACAAAAGACCTAGTAAAAGGAAAAAAATGTTATGAGCCTTGTTATCGGTCTACGCCCACAAAATGGGGCGCAATGTGTTTCCTTGGCATTAATTTTTGCTATTTAGCAACCTAATAAGGCAGCGAAAAAATATCAAATTAATTAGCGAAGCTTTGTGGCAGAAAAAAAAGCGAAGGCAACCGTAAGTAATAGCAACAATGGAACGCACAACAATTTGGCTAAATTATACTCTTAGTTGTAGGCTGCTTTGAGCTTGCACCAAGGAAAACGTTCCCAAATTTGTTCAAATGACCATGCCCAATTTGAAATACAAATGGGATGGTTAAAGGGTTTCGATTTATGGTTTAAATATACATAATTTTGGGAATCGGGCTTAATCTAAGCCCATATATTTCTACGTAATAATTAAGCAGAGTGTGTGGCCAAAGAGATGCTATTTGTCAATGAGACATTGACAAATTTGTTGGTCTAGATTAGAAAACACATGGGCTGGGATGGCCAAATGAGTGCGAAAAGTAAACACATCGAATGCTCTGGGTGTCATCCTCTTTACGTCACAAGAACTCTATTTGTGGTCGGCGTTTTCCTTGTTATTGCCTCTTGACTCTCGCTTAAACGCTTCAATGACTTAATTATATTTATGTAATTGTCCCTAAATCATGAGAGCTATAATTAGATTGTCACAACGCACAAAAGTATGCAGCGCTTTTGTTTACTTCTTTGTTGTTTTCTGCGACAGTCGGAAAAACTGTCTTTTCAGCTTTATAGAATTTAACTGCCGGCGACAGAGTGCGGCAAGCAGTTCGCTCATAAGCCAACGAAAACTATTTCCAGTTAAACAAAAGGAAAATTGGCAAAGACCAAGCATGGAGAAAGTGCTGCAGTCAAAGTTTGTAAGTGTTTATTTCAATTATTGTTTGGCTGCGTGTTGTCTGCTCCGTAGTTTGGCCCGGCGAAAGCGGGCAAACGCTCGCGGGGGCAATTTAATTTTCCGCATTTTGTGCACCCCCAAAAAGAGTGCAAAAAAAAATAACAAGAAACAATAACAAAAACTAGTTAAGAAATGCAAAAGTTTTTAGCGTGAAAGTTCGCCCGTCGTTCGTCTTGCTACTGCAACACTCCCCTTCTGGCTTTGTTTTCATTTTCATTCACGTGCAGTTACTCAATTTTTGTGCTTAACGCGAAAGAGTAACAGAAGGGAAAACAATGCTACTTAATGGAGAAGGTGTCGATGGGAAGTCCCCTTTCCCACTCACACACTGACGCTTTAGTATAATTTAATTTTTCACTCTTCCACTTTTGTTTGCGACCCCAACTAATGTTGAAGCTCTTGAGTTGCGGCAACAATGTTGCTTGCAGCCCTGCAGCAACATTGGCGTGGAAGTCGGTAAACAACCACGCCCCCTTTCACTTGCCACCCGCCTCCTTTCCCCCGACCCCTTTCGCCTGCGTCTGTTTAGTGTTGCGTGTCGCCATATTGTTTGCTTTATGTCACACACTCGCCAACACAAACGCACTCTCTGCTTTATTTGCTCCTACTGCCATATATTTTACTCTCAGGTAATTGCGGTTTTTATTTCACAAAAATAATAATAGCTGAACCTTTGGGGATGGTGCTGTGTGAGTGCAAGTGTGTGTGGGTGGATGTGGATTGATGGCTGTCGGAAGTTGTCAGGCTACAACAATGGCAAATGGCAAGCTCCATCTTAAAGCGGCCACAAATACGCGTGGGGTCTCTCAACCACTTTAAAGCCAGCAACGGAACGCTAATAAGACACACAGTTGGGGAAGGAAGAGGAAAGCCGTGGAGCAGACAGCCGCGTTTAAGGGCTTACACTTCGCATACAGCAGGCTGGATGCCCTGTTTGTTTGTGCGAGTGTGCAGCATAAACCCTGTTAACACACTTAACAACAAACAAAGCTACAAGCAACGCCTGGCCGGGCACACACTCCTTCCCTTTTTGCACCACCCCCTTATAGCATAACTTTAATGCTCATTGCTTGGTTCGCTGCCTTGACTTGGCTCGGCGCCAAATTTAAATGAACTGGGTCGCCGGCGACGAAGAAGAACCCCACATTCAGATGAAAGTGGTCAAATGCGGTGCAGAAAGGGTGCGAAACTGAAGGGGATGACTGTTGGGACAGACGCACGCAGAAAAAATATGCATCTAAAAGCTGGCATTTAAGGCAGAAAACAGGAACTGCAGAGAATGTTTGTTCCAAAACGAATTTATTTTAAATGCCTTACGAAAATTGATTAAAATTTGCATTTCATTTAATGTAAATAATGTCTATAATTAGAGACATTATTTACATTTCCTTATTTTCTGGAACTAGCAGGAAAAATAATATTTAATGTGAACTCTATTATTCGATATAGAATTTTTTTTTTAAACAATTTAATGCTATAAAAATGATGCAATTTTTCTTGCAGTTATATGCGTTTGCATGGGTCTTAATTACATAATATCAGAAGAAGAAAATTCGAAATGCCCAGCGGGCTCTTGAGGCCAAACCAAAACCTGTGTGTGAGTCCTGGCCCCAAACCGATGAGGGGTAGTTTATAAACAATAGTTCATTTACGAGGCAGCCTTAACCCGCCGTGCCCCGCCTTAACCCCTATGCCCAGCTTACCCGCATATTGTGCTCACGCTTCATCGATTGACCGTTGTCTGTGACTATGTGCGAGAATGGTTGCGTGTAAATTGACGGTGGAAGGTCGAAGGTAAGCTGCCGAACACTAAGATCGACGGAAGCTGCGTGGTGCTAAAAATGTTAATGCAAATCATCGGGGAAATCAAAAATGGCTCCACCCCCGTCCAGAGTGCAAGTGAAAATTGTGGCCAAAATTTTCGTAGGCATCCCTTCCATGCAATTTGCAAGGGTTTCCCAAGTGGCCTTCCACCACCATTTATTCGCCCTGTTTGTTGTCAAATTTGCGCAGCAGCCGTTTCCAATTGCAACAGCCAAGTCATTAGCATAAACGTAGAGCGGCTACAAGTAGCGAATCCAATAAGACCCTTGGCTCCGGGATAGGCACTCGAAACGGGTCGCGGGCCCCTGTTTTTGGCAACTCTTTACAGATTTATGAAGCGTCAAATATTTATTATGCCCGCTTTGCAATATAAGGCAGCCGTGCACGCGAGCCTCATCTTGGCACGAAATAGTCCATGGCGAAAGGAGAGCCAGCAGCCAGTCATTTCCCTAAGCCTTTGGTCGTTCGCCTTCCTTGGTTGGCTGTGTGAATACTTTTTGAAATTGCAAAGCGGCGCAAATAAATAAAAAAACATAAAAAGTAGGAAAACGCAGGAGCGGAAGCTGAAGGGAACAGCAGCCAGAAAACCTTAGCACAGACAGCACGAAAATAAAAAGCAATGCATAAAATAAAAAACGCAGACGGGGAAACGAAATAAATGAGAGCGCAGCCCACGAAGTTGGATCTAAGGAAAGCCAACAACAAGACACAGAGAGAAAAGCCTCTGTAAAAGCAGATCCAAATAGGATAAGTTAGGTCTCGTTAAAGCGGAAAATAAATAAACAAATATTTATATAATATGAAATCAAATTTTAGTATCTACAAATATATCAAGAGGTTATGAAATAATGTTTTCCTCAGTGCAGCATTGCTGGCACAAAAAATGCAGAAGGAAAGCAAAACAAAATCAATGCGAGAAGCACGCTGAGCATGAGTCTTAGTCGCACTTTTACTTTCCCTTATTTGGGGGTAGGGAATTTAAAGGGATGTGGCACTTCAACCCTTTCAACAACTCACGAGGACACGGCGTCTGCAGCCGCAGCAGCCTCTTCTCGTGGCGTTGAAATATGTGGCCCAAATATGAAAAATCTCCTCTTCAACTTATATATACACATATTTCTGCAGCGGCAGCAGCAACAGGAGCAGGAGCACGTGTAAGTTGCTCCCCCCTCGCACTCGCAATCGTTTCTTAAAGTGTTGAAATATGTCAAACATCGTCGAAACCAATTCATTTGAATGGGCGCGACGACTGGCCTTTGAGCAAATGCAAAACGCTTGGCATATTTTTAGGCGCACACAACCGGTGACTAATGATGATGATGTGTGTGTCTCGCCCTCTGCTTCTGCCGCGCTCCTTTGTCCCACTCTCTGTCTGTCTGTGCTCAACTAATGAGGCGCATAAATTGTACACACAAAATTCTCTACACTTCAGAACAAAGTTGCAAATTTTATGAGCTCCCCGGCTAAACAAGCTGACAGCAAATGCGAGCAGTGACGTGTTTATACACTTAAAATAAACTCACTAATTTTCTTATATAAGAAAATAATATGTACTTGTATTTTTAACATTATATCTTGGAAATTTAAGATAGATGAATATGTGTTGCTTCATGTTCCATACTGTTAAACTGTAAAAGGAAGCTTAACGAGAATGGAAGCTAGTTTGGAGGTCCAAATATGTATACCCAGACAACAAAAAAACAAGAAAGAACGCTATAGAGGCCTATTAGACATCTGTTTAAAACTAGATGTTCCATCTGTCAAACTGCATAGCTAACACTAAAAGCTAAGAGCGTGAGGCACCCCCACCCCCCGCTAACAGTTTTGCCGTTTTCTAATTTTTAAAAATTGTGTCCACCGATTGATATGACCAAAAACACACACAGAGTACAATATCAAGGGTCTAGCATGTATCAGAGTGACGCGACAGACGTGTTTATTAATTCGCGATTTGTGGGCCTTAGAGTGGGCGTGGCTGCGCTGCGTAGGAAATACTAGAATCTGCATGCCAAATCCCTAGCTTTTTTAGTTTCCAAAATCTTGGCGTTTATACAGACGGACTCGGGTCAGTTATAATCTTCTATCTTATATTTTTTTTGAGTGCACAAGACAACAGAATATATTTCCGACACACATGCCTCCCTCCCTAATATTAAAGCATTAAGAGACAATTTAATTAACGCATTTCAGCTGCCTGCCAGTAGTCTCTTTACTATCATCTGTTTGTAATTTTTCAAGTGAGCCGTAGCTGTTGCCTACTTTCAAACTTAGATGCTGACGGGTCAGAACGGAAGCTCTAATTTAAGATGGAGCCAAAGCTCACCGATTTGGTGGCAAAATACATCGCTGACGAAATGCACGTCACGCTCCAATTTGCATGCCACGCCTTCGTGCTATCCTTATTCATCGCCCCCTCTAGGCTCCCACTCATCAGTTTCTGTCCGTGAAGCTTACCACGCCACATGGCTAAAAAAAGAGTTCAAAAACAGTTGCGCACAACAAAAAACGGAGCAGCGAACCAAGCCAACCGCAATTTGGTCATGTCCAACTCAATTTTCGTTACGTAAACTGCATCATATGCCGGGCATTCGAATAGGACCTGGTTGTTAGACATAGCTTTTGGTAGGAAGAGCAGGCAGTCGGGCCTTCAGCTCGCATGGATATATTTTATTTTCGCTGGCCAAAACAAAAACCGAAACCGAAAAAATAATTCCCCAACCGAGCCTCGATGGCGGCTTCTCAGGCGCTTCAAATTTAATTAAACATGCAAACGTGAGCAAATGCAAATAAATAAAAACTTTATGGCTTTTGCCCATATCCAGAACAGAGGCCAAATGTGGAAATGGAAAAGCGAGTGTTGGTTGTATGCGTGCGTCTTTGGTGTTTGGTATTTGCTGGCTGTTGATTGGCTGGCGTGCTTAAG
This sequence comes from Drosophila elegans, assembly GCF_018152505.1. Lineage (NCBI taxonomy): Eukaryota > Metazoa > Arthropoda > Insecta > Diptera > Drosophilidae > Drosophila > Drosophila elegans. Next base: position 4,755,201 of record NW_024545855.1, on the reverse strand, counting down.
TTTTAAAATTGTACCGGCCAGCAGTGAAAAATAAATAGGGAGCTCTGAACGCGAATTTTTTTTGGAGAGCGTTTGCCGTTTTTTCTACAGAGAGAGCGCAAGCTTTTTCGGATAGTTTTGTGTGATGTTGGGCCAACACGTTTTAAATTGAACAGCTTTGGTCCCAATTTTGTTGTGTTTTTTTTTTTTTTTGCCATGTGAGCGGATGATTTATGCAGTGGCAGATGCTGTAGAGCCAGGAGTAGTAACACATTTTAATTGAAATGCACTTAAGGACTAAGGCTCATCCAATTCGTATTTCGCAGGACATTTTTTAATTACGAAACTAAAAAAGTTTTGCATATGTGATTAGGGCTTAAAACCCACTAACAGCGTTCTTATTCCGATTATGTTGCTGACAAATGTCAGTTCTAAATTTGGCAACAACAAACAAAAAAAATAGAAAAAACTTGCAAAGCACATGGAAAATTTATGATGAGCGTAATAAAATAGAACAAAAAACAATTTAACTTTTGCCGGGACAATCCGCATACAAAGGGTCAAGGGAGCCAGCCAGCCAGCCATCCAGCCATGTAAATCCTGCTGCGAATTTTTTTTTTAAAAACTGCATAATTCATATGCAACCGGGGAAAGGGGCAGGACAAGGGGCAATCATCAACATCCAACTCTGAGTCAAGCCACAATAAGCCGGGTCTTCCAATCTCCGTGGCGTCGCTGTCCTTGTATATTTCATTTAAAATTTACAAGTTAACAATATTAAATATTAACAGTTATTTATGCATTTTTCGGTACAAATCAAAAATTTACATACATGGTAGAAAGTTCGGACTGCCTCGGCAATTGCAAGTGCCCTGGCCTCGGTCATGGTTCTGGTTCTGGCCAGAAGACGAATGTGTTGATGAATGCCGGCCATCATTTTTCATATGCAGGGGACATTGTATTTATGTATTTGGCCTTTTCTCACATTTTATTCGACAGTGTTTTCGTCCTGGTCTCCTTCTTCTGCTTCGCCGGCCGCAGCAAATGTTGATTTAAATAATTTGGTTTGGCTTTTGTGTGCGCTTCACAATGTGTGTGTTGTGTATTCTTTTGTGTGCTGCTGTGTGTTTGCGGGAAAACATTTTTGGCATATTATGTGTGCTTTTCTTATTGTTTGACTATGAATTTTTGTTTATTTGCTTCGGCGTTTCTCTGGCTTAAACAATATTCCGTCTCCAAACAACAAATCAATCTTAATTTATTCAAATTTATTGCCGCACTCACAAGATTATTTGACTTTTTGTAGCCGTGACAATTTCGTTGAACTCGACCGGAAGCGGACGAACAATGCAAAAGCTTACAGTAATTTCTACACAAATATTTAGCAGTAATTTTGCGCAAAATTGTTGTATTTTTTACTCTATTGCCTTGAGCCCAGCCTACTGTCTGCCGAACGTACTTGGCGTCTAGGCAATGGACAGACGAGGATGCTTCTAATGCCACAGCAAATATTTACTAATTCCCGGGCCTAAGTTGTAGACAAGGCCAAACTTTTGCATTTTCCGGGAGTTAAAATGGCAAAACTTGGGCCGACCCGCTGCTCAAATATGCAAATGAGCCGAGATCCTATACTTGGCTGCTGTAAAGTGCCCTAAAAGTGGAGGCTCACACACAAAAAACAAGACCGGGTACAAAAGCATTAGCTTGAAAAGTCCATCACTTCGAAATTCGCTTCTGGATCCTAAATCCAGCACCCCGAATTTCGGCTGCGGTTGCAGAGTGCATTTTGAGGCTGAGCCAGGAGTAGAGAAGAGCCATTCAAGGAGTGAAAAATAAATGGAGTGTATGACTAGCAAGTATCCTGGGCCCAGACCCAAACATCGGGATTACATTTACACAGGGTGGCTGGCGGAGGCGGGAATGGGGGACGACTTTTGGTAATACGATGATGGTGACTGTTCCCTGGTTAGCTGTCCTGTCCCTCCATCCCGTCACTCTCCGGTGTGTGCTAGCCGCGAAAATGCCAACAAATCATTGCCAGAGCAACCAGCCAGGCCAGCAGCAGCAAAGCGCACAGCGAAAAACAGTGGCATCTTTAGCACCGATAAACCCTTGAGTATAAATAAAATTAACTTTTCTTAATAGTTTCGATTACTGCGGAACCAGTTAATGTTGGTTTTATTTATTGTTTTTTTTGTACCAAATTCCATTCTTTCGACTATTTGCCCATTTTAGTTCTCGGTGCAGAAGCAGGCGGCAGTCAGGCATCCAGCGGCAAACAGGCAGCAACATCATCATCAGTCTGCGCCTAAGCCGCATTTTGTGGATTCAGATGTTGTACTGGTCCCTGTCCCTCCCACTCTCCAACCACCTACGGCTGGAAGAGAGTGTACCTGCAACAAACGAGGTGGTTGCTGCCAAGTGATTTCTGGTCTAATGTTTTTTAATGTTGCTCATGTTGCAGTCGAGCTTTTGCTGTTGACGGTGATGATATTGTTGCTGTCGACAGCAGCGGTTGCTCTGGTCTGGTCAGCTGACCGTTGTTGTCAAGTCAAACAGGAGGATGTGTGGTAGGGGGATACACCTGCAAGAACTTTCGAGTGTGTTTTGGCGATGGAGCCATGGCTAATTTTTCGCTTTTGTGTGTGAGTGGGGGTCCGTGGAGCGTAGAGTCCATTAGCATTTGACAAAGTTGTCCGGCGGTTGGGCCAACCAAAAACCCCTTCTGCTTAACCCTTAACCGCCCCTTGGCCCCCCTTACGCTTCCTGTGTTGCGGTTGTGTTGCCGAATTTGACACAACATTTGTCAAACCGCAAAATGGCTGCCACAACGTTACTTTCATAATGCAAAAGGGTCAGCCAGACAAACAATGGCAGAAACAGAGCTTCGGTTTCGGAACCACTTCATTTTTGTTGACCCCCTAATACCATTTGAGTTGGTTTGCTCTTCAGATCCGGACTAATAAGTCGCGATTTATCAGCTAGCCTGCGTACACAGAAATAAATTAGCGTAATCGACTAGCATTTTTCTACTTTTTCACTTCGAGTATCAAAAGAACCCAATCAATATATCAATTCAAAAATTGGTTTTATATATTTTTGGAATGATTTTATAGAAAAGTAGAGTTTTTGTTCTCTTTGCTGACTGTCTGTAACGAAAATCATAATGTACATCTGCGAATCGATCATGGATATTTGCATATTTCGGTACTCAAAATCGAATTACGAAAGATGGAACCCCCGGCGTATGCCTAATTTAATTGCTTGCGGTTGACCAGCGAAATTGTAATGCGAGAATTTGCCAAATGCAATTGTCACAGCGTGATTTTACTGCCACATCGATGACAGGGCTATGAAAGGGACACGACTGTATGGCAGGCGCGACAGTGAAGAGGAAATCAATTAGTGCAAACATATTTGGCATGGCGCTAAAAGCCTTGACGGATGATGATCGATAAATTAGCGAACGCTCGAACCTCTGGCCAGTGCGTGTTGTTAGTGAGTATATTTATGAACTGGCGAAATAATTTATTTACAAGTTAACGCTTGACCGCCTGCCTATGATGCTGATTCCCTTTGCAGGCGATACATTTTTTATGTGTTTTTTTGCTTCCAGCCTTGTTTATTTAGCAACAATTAGCAGCTTACAAGCCATGCATATTATTGATTCCCGTATGCATAAGGATTAGCGAAAGGGGTTTTTTTTTTTGCATTCATCCCACAAAGCTGTAATATTTCTATGCAAATGCGCCGTTCGCCTCTGTGTGTGGGGCAATAATTAATAATTTAATTGCTTCTGTTTATCTCTTAATTAAAAGGGATTTATTTGACCATTACAATGGGCAGCGAACACATAAAGAGAGTCGCACAAAAACGACGTATTTACTTTTTATCGCCATTGCTAATTAAGTTCCATAATTAATGGGCTCGATATATTTGTTATTGACAATTGAGACAAAGGTGTGACCCCCTCACCCTTCCTGGTCTGCCGGTTCTGGTCGATGAAGATGACCACAAAAAGTGATTAGGGCCCAGCTTAATTAGATTTGATTGTTCAAAAGATTTGACAAACCCAATTGCAATAAAGCAATTTCAACATGCTAATCAAATTGTCTCTCTCTTTCGATTTATTTACAGGTGAGTTACCCACAAGATTATGGCCAAGTGCCGGCTCAATTAGTAAGTAGGAAGCCCGAAAGTTCCACTTCATTCCCATTCAACTCGGCAGAACAGAATGCGAAGGCCTGTCAGCAGCACGCCCCCGAATACGGCACATAAATTTAATTTCAGGGCATATTTGCAGTGAGTAGCGTCTTTTCTGCCTATTTGGCTCAAACCTAATTAGCCGCGAAAACAATGGCAACCCGGCATCGTGGTTCTCCGCTCCGCTCCGGCTGGCTTCTCGCTTCGCCTCGGCTAATTTTCATAATTGTTATTATAGAAATTCAGCAGCCATAAACAAAAGGTTAGTTACTTGCCTAATGACTTGAAGTGCGTCCTGCCCAGGGCTCCAGACACTGCTCCCTCACCCAAGTTGATAAACATGTAAATGCGCTTATCATCCTGCTTGGCAAAAGTTCTGCGGAGCTCTCTATCAGATGATTTTTGAGACAGTCAATACCGCGCATTCATAACCCAACAAAGGCTAAAACTTGCCGATGCGAAAATGATAGCTAGCTCACAACTTTTCAACTATTTGCAAAGAGGGTTGCGTTTTCTGTTTAGTCACCCTCCATCCTAGACAGGCAAACAGCCCAGCACTAATTAGGCTGTGGCGTTGATTTTTATGTTCCTCAAAATTGAATCGAAGGGCAAGCAAACCACACTAAACGCTTTTAAAGTCGTCTTAAAGGCACAACAAATTTTACGAGAACTAGATGCGGAAGGTAAGGGAAGAAGAACGGCGGCCTACAAAGTTACCCGTTGAACTTTAAAACTTTTGCAATACTTGACTGCCGTTTCAGTTGTTTGTTTTTGCTGGCCGCCGCTCACACAACTTCGGGCCATGTCCAGGACAAAGTGACGACTTCAACCGGACGCCTTTCAATTATTAATACCACTGCTCGCTCGGCCACTGCCACTGCCACGACTCGTCTCGACTTTGCTGTAGTGTAGTTTAATTAATTAATTTGACAAAAGTTTCCAATTGAAGTTCAGCAAAAGTCTGGCCGGCGGCAAGTGGCTTTAAACGCCAGCCCTAAATAAGTGAATGCGACTGCCTTTGCTTCTGCTTTTGCGAATCAATAAGAATACATAACAAAATAGCCCGAAACAAAAGAGGCCAACAATGAATTAATTGTTATTAGCATGCAAAGGTTTCTCTGCTCAATAATACTGGATAAAAGAAAACAGCATTCTTCTGGCTTTCTGCTCACATACACCACATACACATACATTGTGTTAGTGGCATCTGCTGCTGGCCAGGCTATTTATGAATATTTCAAATGGACTCTTTATTAAGTGCAAGTGGAGGGGATGCCTTTGATCAGCTCAGTGCAGCCGTCAAATGCAGTGCTTAGCTCTGCAAGTATTTTCTCAACTTTATTTAGGCCCGCAAAATTCTTTGGAAATTTCCTCCACCCGCACTTCACCGATGGTAGATTACGGATTTAATTAACAATCTGCCGGGCAGGGCTGACCTTTTTGTTTGGCCACCATCCTGCCATCTTTTGTGGCCCAAATCGAAGTTGCAGCCGCAACAACAAAAGGGCCTGCCCCACGACCTCAAAAATGTTTATGCCGCACTTCCGCTGCCGCCTGGTGCTCAGTTACTGTTTCTGTTGCTGCCGCATGAGTTGGCTATAATTAAAAATGCTATTACTGCCAACTTCATATAAATTTTTAATTAGCAATTTTTGCTATTTTCCTACTTTGTTGCTACTCACCGCTCACCCGCCCGTTTTTAGCTGCTGGCGAACTTTTTAAATTAGCACTTTGTTAAACACCCTGACGAAAAAGGTAGCATCACGCAGAAACGGCTCCAGCAATGTCGGCATAAATTGTTTTTTAAAAGGATTTTGTCCATTGCCCCTGCCCCGGCATTCAGCCTCGCCTTCCTTGCGTCTCGTCAGCCTCCATTTTCGAGGCAGCAACGCGTGCCACGGCATCTGTTCACACGCATTGAGCTCGTGGTGCGGCAGCTGTCATACATTTTCTAGATAACATACAGCATACGAAATAAAGGTGAAAATAAAACGGAGGCGCCTTATTTGCGTTTTAGGCGCTGCAAACTTGATAAGCTTGCTAAAGGCTGGTTGACTCTCGAAGGTAATTATTAGATGTTATGCATGGCCAGGCCGCCACAGCCGAACCACCGTTCCTGCTTCTGCTTTGCGGTCATAAAGAGAAGCAAATATTGACAATTATGACCTATAATTCGACACCCATCGGTGGAGGCAGATCCAGGACATAAAGTCACCAGTCAAAGGGTTAACAATTTAAATTAAAAGAGCCGCTCACGCACACTCAAATGTGCATATTTTACGATTCAGCAGCTTTTGGTATTTGTTCCCGCACATACTCACGCACTTTTCATGCATTTTAATTAAAATTAACTTCATTTTATTACGCCAGCGAAAGGGAGAGCTAGATCGTATGCTCGGCCGCAATTTTTACAATTAAATAAAGATTTTATTATCATATGCTGCCAGCACGTCTTCGCAAGTGACTCTGTGTGTGGGTAAATATTTAAGCTGCAAGCGTATAAAATTTACTGGAGGTGTCGCGTCGGCATATTTTGAAAGCTTTTTGTTACACCAGCGTTTACTTAGCACACAGACCCTAGACAGAGACGGGTAGTTCTCCGGCAAAAGAGAGCGGCATAGAGCGGCCCTCATATATGCAAATTTATGTGACATTGCGGCAAGCACGCGTTCACTTTGGCTTAAGGCTCGCCCAAAAGAATTTCCGGCTTGCTCTCTGTTGTGTGTGGGGGGTGTGGTGTTTTGTATGTGTATGTGTATGAGGCTTTTGTTTTCTAGCTGACGCTGCAGCAGACAACGTGGCCCAAATGTATGCAAATCTTTGTTTAAAGTGTCACACAAGCAGAGCGAGTGTATGTGCGACTTGCTGGCAGTTTAATAGCTCGCGACCTGCTCCGCCGTTTATGCATATTTAATAGTTGCTATTTTTGCTAAGTGCTCGAAATTATCTTCAGTGGTTGGGGCATCCTGAAAATCTGTCGCTAAGCCCTTAAGAACATAGCGCATTTCGGGATGTCGATGTCAATTTCGATGCACACAGCAAAGAGCGGCTTACTATATATGATTACCATATTTAATACTCCGTTTTGTACAAGGTTTCACTGATGAAAAATAAAGACTTGGTCTTTTTCTCGATGTGGCATTCCTCTTTTCAGGCACATGACACAAAAACCGACTAATTAAATGTCTGCCTGCCAGTGCAAAGTAAGTCGACCCTCTGACTCCCTGACAAGTTACACAATTAGCAGCTGGCAAACCGAAAGTTGCTCAAACATTTCAATGAATTCTCCAAATTCTGCTGCCGCACAAAACTTCGGGCATCACATACCCATTTTGCAAATCGCCTCCCCTACAAATCCAGTAGATGCCTCCCTTCGCCTGTCCCTGTGCTAATGAATTGCTGTAACTGACTGCTCCTAGTTCGCCTGGATTTATGCCATGAAAATTCAAAGGTAAATAGCAATCTTCCTGCAGTCCGGGAAGGGGAAGACTTTAATCAAGCGATACCTTTGTTTGCCAGCCAACCACGCCTCCTCTTTACGCTTTTTTGCCCGCACCCCAGCTAAATCAAGTTTGCATCAATTTCAATATTCCCACTGTTTTCATTTAATTTCAGCAACTTAAAACTTAATTGTGTGCTTCCTGGCTACAGTTTTCCCCGTCCCTTAGCGTTTAAATTTGCAAAAATTAAAGCAAGGAACAGGGTCCTCGCAACAGGTTGCCGCACAATCTCATTTGGGGGGGAGCGGGGCAACAGTTGAGATTGCAACGCAGCAGGTCCTGGGTCGGGTCTTGTAATTTGCAGCACAGCCAGCGACAACGGCAATGATAGTTTCCTCCCTCTTTGTACCCTTTTCCCGACGACCCCCAGCTTCGGTTATGAATAGCCAGTGGAGCAGGCGAGATGCTGGAAAGGTTGGAAAAACAGGGCTGCTCGAAGACCCCCTTCAGCTTCATCATTTAAAAGCGCATTAAAAAGTTTTTAGATTAATTTCGCCGCTGCTGGTGCTGGAGCTCGTGCATTTCGTTTTCGCCACTGTTTGCTACTTACTCTTCACTGCTGACGTTTTGTTTTCGCTTAATGTGGCGAATTTTAATCCAAAATTGCTGAAATTTAAAACTCGCTTGCCATTCGCTTAAAATCCTTGGCATAATATCTGAGGAGCGAGGAAAATATGCTCTCTATTTTTCTGGAGCAACAATTGCTCCGGTTACTAATACGCTTTCCATGTTCGCTTCAAACTGAGTCCCACATACGCTTATTCATGGACTAACATGCAAAGTGTAGTTGCTCTGCTGCACTGGCAACTCAATAGCTCTTACCTTTTCAATACACATTTGCCAAATCATCAATATTTTTTTCCTCATCTTGCTCAGAATTCATGCATCTGAGAGTCGCTGTAGATATAGAGCAAGTAGGAGTGGCCATAGTAGAACGGGGCTAACAATGTGTGCCTAGGGGCTATGGTGGGGGTAGCACTCGCTTTCACAATCATTTTCAATAAATTTATTTGCAATTTCAGAGGACCCATACACACATGTCGGGAGTTGTTGTCGCCCAAATTCAATTCCAAGCTGATTTTTTTTCCACCCAGTTTTCCATTCATAATTTCTATCAGGAAAACCCTGGCGTTTTGTAAGGCTGCTCGATCTAATCCTTCGCTTAAAATTCATGGCGGAGAATGCGTGTGCGGGCAAAAGTGATTTCATTTGGGCTTCACCTGGCTGGTATTAAAGAGAGTTTGCATTTTACCGAAACCTTGCAATATATATATATCTTTGACCGATTCCTATTTGGTCTTGGGGTCGACCTTTTTTGCCACAAATTATACGCAATTAAGCAAATTTGTCTAGGTCCCCGAAACAAAAAGAAATCAAAGCTCCTTGGTCGCAGGTCACTGATTAACAACCCCAGCCGGCAGCGTTCCTATGAAAACAAATTGCGAAACGAATAAATAAAAATAAAGAACAATAACAGGGAGCAACATGTAAATAAATGAAAAGAAACGGAAAGACAACTAGGAAACGAGTTGCTACTATGAAACACCGCCGACCTTTGACCACACTAAAAAAAAAACCAAGGACCATGAAAAATTTGTTAGCAATTAATGTTGCAAAAGAATTACGTTTCTTTTGGGATACCTTATTTCAAACGAGAATATGAAATAGTGAGTAGGCATATCTATGCATATTTATTTCCTAAGACAATTCATAATTTTGTATCTTTTTTATTATAGTGTATGGGGTGGGATCACGTCCGAGCGTTGGTGAGTCCTGCGATTCCGGCGGTCTGCGCCGTGGTGCGGGACGAGTTCATTTAACTTACGGCGCGTTTCCGATTTACCGCAAATTTGAAAACCAACAAACAGCCAAAAATTTGCCCAAAGCCATCTTCTGCGCAATGCCAAACAAAAGGGGCAAAGCCAACAAGTAAATACAGAGCCCGTCTCCAGGAAAAGTAAGGGATAGCAAATGGAAAAATCTGACTAAAAAAATGCTGGAGTGGAGAAGCTGGATAAATTGTAAAATTCAATTTTCGCCCCTTTTACTCTTCTTTTTTTGTTAACACTTTTAACTTTGATTTATGCAAAAATTTCCACTTCACTTTGCACATGACCAAAAGTTTTCTCCTTCTGACCCGTTGATTTGTTGATTTCTAACAAATATTTGTGAGTTTTTCCGATGAAAGGGGAAAAGGTATGGAAAAGCGATGACTGTCAAACGTTCGCGTGGACCCATCGTCCATGAATCATGGCGTCATTTCTTTTTGTCACCAACTTTCCGCGTATACGTACGGATATTTGTTGGCCGTCTGGTCCGACTCTTTTTTGTGCCGACATCTGTCATCTCTCCTTCTCCCCTCCTGGCCCTCGTTAATGTCACGGACCAACACTTCCGGTTTACTCAATCTGTAATCCTTCGCCAGAAGCAGCTTTTATCTCCGGGTAAAAGTCGCTCGCTCTTATTTATCAGTGCGGCCCACTAGATTTAATATCAATTTAAATTTCACGAAATTCATGCGCGAGGCGAGAAGAATTATTCATGACCGCCTTTCATTAGCTTTGTCGTCGGACGTCACCATCAATGCTGCATTATTTTTAATGGCAATTATGAATATTACATATGCGCTCCCGATGCGACCTGGTTGACTTTTTCAAGCAAATTAAATAGATCAGTCCCGCAACGAGTTCATTTGCCGCCTTTCAATAATTTAATTGCCAAAAGGAGACGCATTGAAAAAAGCTGGGTTTAAAAACATTAATAAACCGGAAGCACAGCACGAACTCGCAGCTGAAATGGGGCAAAAAGGACAGCACCGCGGTGTCTCCCTTCAACACAAAGTCCCCGGTGGGGCAGAAAACAGACGGCGAAGCGAGGCTGGTGGTTTACTCTCACATCAACACCAGTTTTGTATGTTTATCTGTGCGCGAAAATGCATTTTTGCATACAACAAAACCGCAACAGATGCGGTAGCTTCAATATAAATGCAGTTACAAATGGTTCACCTCCTCCTTTTCGCTGCCCATGTGTGCGTGTGCTGCGGTCATTATCACGAATTGCGTTCACTTTTTCGGTGTGGGTGTGCGCCAATGTGTGTTTTTATGGACCCGTGTGTGTGTCTGCCCTTCTGTCTGTCTTTCTGTCTGCCTGTTTTTTATTTTCCCTGGTCATTTCCGTTTTTACCGGGTCCGCTGTCCATTATGGGTCCTGTCCTCGCTCATCACTAAAAGGGCAAAAATCGGGGTAATTCAGTGGAGGGATGCAAGAGAAAGCTTGCAACAATGCAGCGGTTACTTGGCTGCCCTGACTTTTGCGTGGAATATGTTCAATTCACTTTGAGAAAATAATTCTGAAGGCTTTTTTTGAAAGCTCGATTTTAAAGTTCCCAGAAAAATGTTCATCTCAAAAATTCAATAACATAAAAAGTGCGTTGAAAATAATGTTTTTTTTTGTTAAAGGTTTTTAGTTATTGGTTGATATTGTAAAAAAGAACAAGTTACTTTTATTTTCTCTGAGTGGGATAGGGAAAAACGATGAAATTTGGCGCACGCACACAAATAACGCTAATAATGGGAATTATGGTCTGGCGATGCACCTTTAAAGCGGATTCCTTGTTAAATGCATTTCCCGGAAAATCCGCTTTCCATCAGCCACACACACACTACACACTGCACAGTCAGTCACACACGACAAACACAATCAAAGCGTTTCAGCCAGCTAATGAAGAGCAAATGCAAATGGCTCTCCGTCCGCTATCGTCTCTCTTTGTGCGGCTCATTAATGCGCATAATGAAAGCGGCAAGAGCAGCCGCAGCAGAAGCAGCAACAAAAACAGAAGCATATTTGTCACATGATTACCGTATCAAATAACACGCAGACACACGCTCACTGGCTGACTGGGATTACACGACATGGAGACATAGCTGCCTAACCAACCTCCAAACTCCGTCCGATTCAATCTGCCAGTCTACCGTCATGAAGCGAATTTCGCGTTTCGCAACTGAAAACCACAAGCACCATAATTTGGCACTATCCACAGTCGCCAGCGGTGCCGGTCGGCTTTTGGGGCGGCGGTGGCCAAAGAAGCGTCCAACCATTCCATCACATTCACTCAACCATTCATTTGGCACGTGCACTGTAAGAAAATGTGGTGTGAAAGGAATACAAAAAAATGGAACGCTAAGGATATTTAGAATCAACTGCGTTTTACTAGATTATATGATGCAAATTTGTTAGTTATAAAAGCTATTTGGACTAATACAAAAGGGATCCCATTATTTAACCCAACTTAAGGAAAACCCCTATATTTCTCACAGTGCAAACAGTCATCCTTGCATTCAGGACATGGACAGCAGTCAACAGGCACATTGGGCAGAGAGAGCGGACAAAGACAGCCCGCAAGCGTGTGGCAATAGACAATGTCTATGCATATTTGTCATATGTGCAACCCCGGTTCGTTGCGGTGCTCGTCTCCACGTCCGCCTCTCACTCCCAAACGCAAATGATGCCAAAACTGAAATTGAAACTGTTTAGAGCTGTTGTTGTTGGGTGGTTGGATGAGGCGGGAGAGGGTTGTGGACTGCTTTTGGTCTTTGGGCTTTGGCCTCGCCTTGCCTGGCAGGCAGATAATTTGCTTGAAAACCCATTTTCCGGTTGTTGTCTCCATGTCCTGGCTCTTATTCAGCCTGCGTGTTTTTGTGTTCCAGTGTGCTCCTGCCAGGCTTGTTTGACAACTTTTGGACAGTGTGCGATCACTGCCACGAAACTCAAAGGATCATTCAAAGGCTTCTAGACAGCTGGTCGTTTTTCGTTTTTATTTTCACTTTTGTGGGCCGTAATGACAGCCAAAAAATTTCGTTTTTAAGTTGTGCCGCACATGTTTCGCGCTCTCAAAAAGCACTTAGGACAAGTGCAGCTTTGTTGCTTTTTACAACTCATAAAAACACTACCAATTGTCGCTGTATTTTGCACGAAACAAGAACCCACCTCATCACTAGCAATATAAATAGTGTCTTGATTATTATAATCCTCATTGTAAAATCATACAAATTTATATTATTTATTATTGTTGGAGTTAAGTTTGATTAATATCTAACTATCAAAAATTCCTTACGAATTCAACATATTATGGCTAATTACCGAAAAATACTTTTTCTGCGTGTAAAAAACGTAGTGTCGCCGCACATCAAACGTGGCCCAAATGTTGGCCGCCTCAGGAATACAGCACTTAACGGCATCGTTGGCTCGGCTTAAGTAGTCGCAGTTTCGTGGAAAAAGGAGGAAGAGCAGATTACTGGGAGAGCAGGACTAGTCACGGTCTCTGCTATTCCATATTCATAATTGCTAATGGAATATGCTGTGACAACCGCAATGATGACAAAGATGGGCGAGAGGCTCAGCCTCGCCGTCGTGATGATGATGGTGATTATGAGCACCTACTACAAAGTGTTTTGCTTCCCATATTTCCCTGAGCTGCCGTGGGACCATTCCTGGGAGAAATTAATTTGCAACTTGCGAAACATTTGGCGCTGGCGTCTATTTACATTGTATATATTACGTATACGCCTGGATGGTGGGAGCAGAAGAAAGCGGTTATGTTTTCGGGCGGCCACAGCTGCTGGCAGCGCTCTTCTCCAAAGTGCTTCTCAAAAAATGTGGGCTAATTTCTAGTCGCCCGTCACCTGCAGCCATGTTCACATTTTTTTCATCCACTTTTTGTCATGTTCTCTATTTTTATTTTTATTTTTTTCTTTTACCGGTGCTGCTGGCAAAGTTTTTGGTGGCTGGCTCTTTGTTAATTGGTTCAGTCACCTGTCTCTTGATCTGCCAGTCAAGCGCACACGACCCGTGGACTCGATGGCAGCGCCACCACCACGCCATCGCCATCAAAGTAGCACCACAACCGGACGGATGGTTGAAGGCGACAACGACAACGCTGGCAGGAAAATACGGAGGAAGGAAGGAAGGAAGGCGGATCCTAGGGCCGCTCCATTTGCCAACCAGCCCAATGAACGTTTTAGATTACAATAGGTTAGGCCCAAGTCCAGGGTGGATTCCTGGTGAGCTGTGCACATTAGCCAGTGGTGGCTCGACCGCAAAGTTGGCGCGCCGCTCTGCCGTCCCGTCCGTCGTTAACTTAATTGGCCATCACCACCCACTTTGCGGGTTTTTATGACGACGGCCCAAACCCAAACCTAGAGCCAAGATACAACAGCAATAACACGGCGGAAACTTTGGCTTTGTCGACGCGTCGACTGCTAAATTTTTGACATTTTTATTCTACATTTTGTGCTGTTTAGTTGGTTATTGCTTTTGCTATTTTCTATTAGAGGTTCGCTTTTTTCTATTTTCCTTTTTTGTCACCTAAACATAATTGTGTGACTTTGCAACGTTTTAGAGCAGTGTCTCGTCTTTTATGGCCACGGTCAGGAGGGGTGACAAAGTTTTATTTATAACGCAATAAAAAACAAAATTTAAGTTCCATATATTATAAATAGTGTCTTAAATAATATTTCCCCGTGGAGTTTGGAAATATATAATTTGATTTTTCTGAGTGCATAATGCGCATGGAAAGAAGGCTTCTCTGCTAGCCTGTCGTTTACGCTCGGTTTGGCTCGGCTTTCTATTTTTTGTGATTAATAGGTGTGTTAATGGATGTCATTTTGATGTTTCTGCCAGACGCATGTCCACAAATGCGAGACCTTCCTAGGCTATGCTTCCTCTTCTTAGCTGTCTCGTCCCCTTTCGCAACCTTTGACCATCACGCTTTCGGACCGAGCTCAGTTTTATGTTTAATTTGAGCATTTCTCGCTAATTTTTAAGGTTCGTCATTAAATGTAGATAATTTTGTATGCTCTTCTTCTGGTCTGCGCAGTGTCCATTGCCATTCATTTACCATTTCTATGCCTAGGTTTATGGCCCCGCCTCTTTTTGTGGGCGCGTCGTAAAATGAAATTGTAACGAGCCGGCGTCACGAGCATGTTGCAAGTTGGCCGAATGAAGGGTCCGATTCCCGCAGTTGTTAGAGCCTTTTATTTGCTGTCGTAGACAAATCGCTTAGCTATTCCGCTGTCCTTTTCCTTTTAATTAGTAGAAAATTCATTTTTAAAGTGCGGCCAAAAGTGGCCAACGACACGAAAGGGCTTAAAATCAACAACCAGAGTGCTGTGGTGGCTTTAAAAAATATGTTCTCGTTGGTGAACATGGCATAAAATGCAACACGTTTTTCGCCCACCCAACGGACACGCCCAATGGTTTTTATTGCCTTACGCCCACTCTGGCACTTATACACATGCAGAACGCCCGATGCAGCAGGCGCAGAGTAATCGATATGTAAACATGCGAGTTTGCGTTTCGAATACAAAGGGGTGGGCTTGTAAAGGGCTTGGTGGGCTGTTCGGAGGTGTGTATAAATTTAGAAACAAACACCCTGACAAACCAAAAAACAACAACGACGAAGCAGCGACAGCAACAAGCTGCAATCGTTGTGGCATGCAACATGTTTTTATATATAAATCAATTACTTTCCAAACATGACGCGAACGCAGAGTGGAGCACTGAGGACCGAGGGTTGGCAAGGAGTAGCATGCAGTGGATTTATGGCCGTGAAAGAGGGAATCCTTGTGTGTTCGTGCCTCTCGGTTTCGGTATGTGCCGCAAGTCCATTAAAGTTATTCAAATTGTTCAGCAATTTGATTAATTCCCGATTGTGCCTAGCGCCGGGACTCAGAGACAAAGCTAACTTCGTTATCCCAATGCCCTTCCACTTTCTAGCTGAATTTAGTAACTTTAAGCCCAAGCCGCGCAAATTTAACGGGCCAAATATAATTAAACGCCGCTAATATTAATTGAGCCATGCGTACCCCTAAAATTAGAATCAACCGAAATAAAAATTAAAATTGACGCGACAGATTTCCGGCTCTGTGGGAATATCCTCGAGGGCTGAAATTTGTCAACGAATTTTTCGTCCATGAATTGATATAAATGTCGGGCCCTGAGGCTGTCTGCTGGCCCGGCAAATAATGCGCTAAATAAATTGCGAAAAATTACATAAAATATTTAAACGCATTCAAGTGTGGCGCTATAAAAAATGGTGCGGCATTAAAAATGTTTTTTTCCGCGCGATAGGGATGGAGATGGCAAGTGAAAGCAAAGCGAGCGGCAAATGGCAGCCGGAGAAAGCGGAGAAGGTGGGGGGCACTGTGGAAAGAGAGGTCGGATATACAGCAGGAAAATAGAGGAAAACAAAGGAAAGGACTGGCAAGGATGACAGCCAGAAGCAAACAAATTATTTGTACATACAGCCGTAAGCAAATTGCTGCCTGAATATTAGACATTTGAGAATTGGCATGGCGAATTTGTTCATTGACTTTGCTCCCCAGCAATAATGCTGCCACCTGCCATGCAAATGTGTGGAGAGTGTATCTCGGGGCGGAAGCTCTTTAAAGTCGGGCAGAGGACAAACCGAAATGTTTGTTCGCCGTCGTTTTCCCCCAGACCCAGACGCTTTTAATGCATTTTTTATTGGACTGCTGCCGCACAAAACGACAAGCAAATAGACAAGGCCATAAAAATAAATAAGGCGTGGGCGAGGTGGAATGTGAGGGAGTGGACTTTTTCCAGCCCATATTAACACCCTCGAACCCCCCGCCGAAACGCGAGCGCAGCATATTTTCGCTATTGCCAGTGTCCAGCCGCCATAAATTGTATTGCTATTGAATTTTGTATGAGCCCGGGAGCAGGTCGTGGCTCTCGGGTCAAGCTCTCCATAAGTGCTTCGTGGCCGTTTTAAAAAGGTATAATTTATTTTAAAAGATCCCCTCAACACGCCGCCAGAATATCGTTTTACACAACGGTATATAGCACACATCAGCAACCAGCTTCCCGAGAAGGTGGAGAATCAATATCACGGCAAGATTTATGCCGCCCGGTAATCGTTGCTTAGGTCAAGACCAGAATCTCTGACTGTGCTCATTAAAAATGCCAAACGGCAAATGGTTGTCATTTGCATATACACACACACGTGTGCTGAAAACGCATGTCTAACTCTCTCTCCACTGCAGAAAAAAGGAGTATCAACGTACATAAATTCAATAATTCCTGGTAAATTCATGTTTATTTTTCCGAATTCCGTAGTGCTTGCAAAAAGGTTACTCAACCTATACCTTATATATACCTCTCAATTTATTTTTTCTGGCTGTTTTAGGTATCACTACTCAATATTTTAATATCCTCTCACCTTTTAACGAAATTCTCAGTGCACATATAAACGATGTCGCATTACAGGCGAGTGAATATCTTAATAGACAGCCGAAGTCGCGTGACACGAGGAGCAAATAAAAAATTGCCAAAACTTTTGGCCGTGCTTAAAGTGAAACGAACGAGCGCGCGGGAGGCAGAATAATATCAATGAAATTGTCATACACAAGTAAATGTCGTAAGATAAAGAATGAAAAGGAGCCATGACGCCGGAGAAAAGCACTTGCCTACCTTTGAGGGCACGGAAGTTTTTCTACTGCATTTGCTACCAGAATCGTGAATAGAAAGCTGTGAGCCGTGGAACGTGCAACGTTGAGCAGTCAGTGGCAGACTGTCGGAAATACAGACACTCAGATACGCGGGGAACACATGTTTTGAATAATTTATGCGGGCGGGCGCTTGAAATGTGCCCGCCAGGAGTTCGTCCATTTTACCGGCTTACAGCCGAAAGAATTGCTTGGCACTAGGCCAGGCAAAGTTTTTTGCACTCCCTCAAGAAAAAGGTGATAAATGCATAAGCAGGAAAAGTTTTGCGCCTTCTTTTGCTTTCCTTTCGATTTCGCTTTGTGCAGACAGGAATAGAATAGAGTGAAGTATACTAATAGCGAAATTGCTACAAATCGTTTTGGCCAAACTTGCGCAAGTTTATACAGACACGTGCTCAAGCTAGAGTCATTTGTTCTCGCCTTTCGACATTCTAATTTAGCTGTGCTTCAAATATTTATGCAAACAAATTGAAAAAAGAAAAATTCTCTACTTTCGGAAGCAATAAAAGCCAAAGCGTAAATATTTAGTGGTATTCAACTAGCAGCTCTTCCTCTCTATACGCTTCTACATTAATTTTCCTCGTTTCCCCCTTTTTAAATAAAGAGAAAAAATATGATATATAGTGGGGAGTTGGGGAGATAAGGAGCTGGCTCTTGGATAGAAGTATTTCATATTAAAGTTGAGCTAAGCCGGTGACTCTTTCTTGTTGCTGTGGTTTCGATGCCCCTCCTCCGGATTTTGTGGCCGGAGTTCGGCAAGAACCGCAGCTGTTACACTTTGGCGGCATTTTCATATAATTTATTGCCTGCTGCGCCGCCAGCCGGCAGGTGGGTTAGGTGGTTTAGTTGGCGGCTGGTGGATTGAGTAGGGTTTGAGTCCCATATCTGTGTCTATGTGGCCGCAACTACAAGTTGCGTTTATCAACTGACAACTAGCTAACAAATAGCGCTTGGTATAATCTGAGAGGGAGGGTGGTTGAGTGGTTGTCTCATTTGGCCTTATAATTAGAATTTATTGGATGGCTGGCTGGCAACTTAAAGATTGCTTTAAGGCGTACTCGAAATGGAAAATTTACCGTTCTGCCAGCTAGAACAGCTTCTGTTGCACCTGCATAAACGGCAGCAATAATTGATATTTCAAAAGGGGGTTGAGTGGGAGTTGAACCGGAAATTGCCGCTTTGTTATGGTTGCAGTTTTCCGCTGTTGTTATTTTTACCTACATATGCAATTTTTGCACCAAGGCTGGCATTCGCTACTGTTCCCACGCTCTGTATCACCTCGTTCCATATCCATATGCCATCATCATCGTCAGCAGCATCATCATCCCCGTCATCAATGATGTCAGCGGATGGAGCAATGGGGGAGTCGATATTCGTCATCAATGAACCGATTCGGTGCACCAGCGGATATATTGAGTCGTATCTGTGTCGCGAACACAAACTGACAAACTCGAACAGTTGGGGTCAAAAAGATAGTAGTGCCAGAGTATTATTTAACCCTAAAACTCTTATTAACAAAAAAAATGACCAAAGGCAAGTTTAAAAATATTTTACATTCGATTGCGTCGAAGAGCATTCAACCGTTTCAATTTGTTTCCATTTGTTGATTAGTTCAATTAATAGTTATTTAAAAGTTTATGCTTGCAAAAGTTAGTTTATTCATTACCTTAACTAATAATTCTATAAAATTAAATTATAGTGGCACTGCTACTATTTTCACCCAAATTGTGCGCTACAGACAGGGACACAAAACATAAAGCTTTTAATCGACAGCAACATATTCGATTTTAATATTCATATGCCGTGGTCATAAATTTATAACAAAGAGAGAGGAGAACACAACACTGAGGCCATGCAATATATGAGGGCGTTGATATTGTCTCTCCAAAACTCATTCCTCTTCTTGTCCACCCACACAACTGAGTGCAGAGTTATTATCAACTGGGTTCATGATTAAATAAAATTTAAGGCGACTGGCTGCTGAATCACCCACTTGGTGCCTATTTTGCGGCCAAATCAAATTATGATAGAGTAGGCCAAATCACATGTCATGAATATATACATGAAGAAGTGCTCATTATGTAAGAAGGACTGCCTTCTAATTTGGGCTATTTTATTTTCTCGTGTCTGGGCAACTCTAAGCCCACTAAGCCTTTCTCTTCTTTCGCCAAGGAAGCAGTAGTAATACTCAAAGACCCTTTTTGACTGGATAATCCCATGGTGTGCATATCATTTGCCTTTTTCTCAATTACACATGATCTGTCCTCAGTTTTCTAGCTTTGCTCCCTTTTAAAGCGTCTCCAAATAGAAAATCGAAATAGCTGCCCCAAAGAGCAAAGCAAGACCTATGCAAGGGATTAACAAATATGAAATTACACTTGGGGAAAAAAACATCTTAATCGGGGTTTATGTTTTAACTAATTATCAAGGTTATATTACAACAAATCATAAAATTATTATTGTAAAAGACTAAAACTGGAGTCCAATGACAACGACAAAAGTGTTTTGATTTTTTAAGTTAGACCTTTTTTCGGTTAATGCATGGGTCATTACAGAAACAATAATGGAAAAGGGAATGTTGGGTTTATGCTAGCCTCTGATGACGCTGACACCCTTTACATCCGTCTCGTGCTCGCTTCTTGGTGTTCGTCAGCGGGGCGCACTTCAAAAACTTAACCGTTAGGCATATGCGTGATTATCTTTCCACTGCTGCTTCGGACAACAACAACAACAACAGAACGGCAAGGGCGGCGGGCGGTGAGTGGTGTGTGGGTGGTGGATGAAGACAGCAACCCTCAGAGGCAACAATTGCGCGCTGACCCAGTTACCCGGCAACAAAGGCGGAAGCAAAAGAAACACGCTGAAAGAGAGGCAGGGAGGGCCTGAAATGGCACATGTCATCATAGAAATCAGTGAGTGCCCAGAAAACTGCCCACGCCCTCCGGCAATGGGGCGTTGCTTATGAACACAGAAGAGTATAGGGGGCGGAGGCAATGGCGCTGGGAAAATTCATTAAAATGGCACAGAGACGAGACAACAATGAAACGGTCCACTTGGGTTCCTGCTGCTGCGCCTGCCTCTGCCACTGCCTCTGCTCCCTCCAGGAAAGTGGACAGCCGCTTATCGTCCTGGCCATATGTGCCACGCACACTCGCACACACAGAGAGGAAAGGGTGCACACATACAGCTGCTAATCAAATATTTAGCATACTTTTTAGAAAGCATATTAAAATAACATTTCCGGTCAGCTTGGCAAAAAGGAATCGTCGCACAGTCCGAACCCCAGCGGCAGAGGAGGGCATTAGCCCGACTTTCTGAACCGTGTAATGCACACTAGCGCACACACTCTCACGCTGGCAAGGATATATCCCGTGGAGAGTCGGCAAATCCCTGTAGCATGCCAGGCAGCCGGCACTTGGGGAGCGTTAATGTGCCATAACGAATGCATTAGAGACTCGTACTAAGTAAGCGCAGATAGTTGGCAACTTTTTGGGTGGCTGCGGAGGTGGTGAGCGGAAGGGCACTTAAAATTTAATTACCCACTAGCCCGAAAAAAAGACCAATATGAATTATTCTAACAAAGGCTGCAGAAAAGAAGACCCAAAAAAGTATTCTACTGCTTTTTTGGTCATCGAAAAGTATGCTACAAAACATATGTTCAGCAAAATGCACAACAACAGCAGTGAGTAACTTCTGCTGATATCATTACTCAGCCCACACACACACACAGAATGGCTAACACGCACACAGACTGACGGTGAGCTTCCGATTTCGTTTTTTTTCCCCCGTCGTTTTTATACCCTTGCAGAGGGTATTATAATTTCAGTCAGAAGTTTGCAACGCAGTGAAGGAGACATCTCCGACCCTATAAAGTATATATATTCTTGATCAGCATCACTAGGCGAGTCGATCTAGCCATGTCCGTCTGTCCGTCCGTCTGTCCGTCTGTCCGTCTGTCCGTCTGTCCGTCTGTCCGTCCGTTTATATGCAAACTAGTCTCTCAGTTTTAAAGCTATCTGCATGAAACTTTCCCAAAAGTTGTCTTTCTATTGCAGGTAGTATATAAGTCGGAACGAGCCGGATCGGACGACTATAGCATATAGCTCCCATAGGAACAATCGGAAAAATAAAGGAAAAAAAATTATAACTTTGCTGTTTTTTAATTTTTTGTTTAGTTCTTCGACATTTAGTAATGGTTAAATATTTCCGATTTACGATTTAAATTTCATCAAAATCGGACGACTATAGCATATAGCTCCCATAGGAACAATCGGAAAAATAAATGAAAAAAAATTATAACTTTTCTGTTTTTTAATGTTTTGTTTAGTTCTTCGACATTTAGTAATGGTTAAATATTTTCGATTTACGGTTTAAATTTCATCAAAGTCGGACGACTATATCATATAGCTCCCATAGGAACAATCGGAGAAATAAATGAAAAAAAATTATAACTTTTCTGTTTTTTAATTTTTTGTTTAGTTCTTCGACATATGGCAATGTTTAATTATTTCAGAATTATGGTTTAAATTTTATCAAAATCGGACGTCTATATCATATAGCTCCCATAGAACTAATAAAAATATATAAAATAACTATCTAATAATTGAGCTGCAAATCATCATAGCTTCACTGTTTTTCAGTATATACTGAAGTAAATCACAATTTAAATGTTTTCAAAAGTATTTAATTCATGCAATAGCTGCAAGGGTATATGAACTTCGGCTTGCCGAAGTTTGCTTTCTTTCTTGTTTTTGTGTGATATTATCAAGTGAAGTGCTTCTGCGGTTTTCGCCGCTGTCTTTGTCTCTTGCACGCCAAACCAACTCACACACACGCGTGTGAGTGTGTTCGTTTTGGCTTTTCTTATTATTCCTATTACCGTATGTTGTTTTTGTATTTAAGCAAATTCCTTTATGTGTGCGTCTATGGATGTATATAAAACGTGCAGCCACATAAAAATAAAAACCCAGCAACAAATAGCACATAACAAATAAAGCACAACAAAAGCAGAAGCCAGCAGGCAAAGAGCAAATAAGCCAAAAGCAAAGCAAAAGCGCGCAGCATGATAAGCCAAGTGGCGAATTCAAGCGTAGTCAGCATTGATAGCTGATGATGGGAGATGGGTGTGGGTGTGGGTGGCGTTGGCGTTGGCATTGGCTAGCAGGGGGGTCATAAAGGTGCCTACTTTACACAAAATTACCCTTTTCAATTTGTGCGGTGTGCAGAGTGTTTTCCCGCAGTAGTTCAGTTCTGGGCCCTCTCTCCCTTCTCCAGCTCCCGTTTATTGACTTTGTGTCCTTGCCGCTAATGCATAGCACCAGAAACTGAACAAACACACTCTCACCCACCCATATACGCATCCTGCTTAGCACAATACAGTCAGCATCAACAGTAGCTGAAGCTGTAGCAGCTTTATTTTGATGGGGCGCATTACATTTAATGTTTGGCTTAACTCGGTTACTCTCGATGCTCTCTGGGATGCTCCCTGCTTCCGATTCTGATTCGCACACTACAAGAAAACAGGAAAATAAATACCATATATAGCCATAGGGCTCAAAATAAGAATTTCTGGCTCTAGTTATTTTTGACTACAATAACTACACATTATACGATAAGTTAACTTCAATAATTGTGCAAGTCCGTTAAAAATCCCCATGCTTACCAAAAGTGTTCAATATTTTCGCTAGTGCATACTCGCCTCATGGCTTTGACTTTTTGTGTGAGCGTGGTAATTAAGTGTCACATGTAATTACAATACACTCATGTGCTTTGTAATTAGAGTTTAGCGCTGCAATAAAGCAGGAAAAAAGCAAACGGAAAGCAGAAACAGGAGCCACAATGCGCAAGCTGCTTAGCTGGCTAATTCAAATGAATATTTTCTCCGGGCTGTGCAATTATTTGCACTACTGTTTTTTCGAAATGGGAGCAAGTGGATTTTTTTTGATGAAGCCATGGAGTGGCTGCGGAAACTGGTCGCTCTGGTAGCTCTGGTCGCTCTGGTCTCCCTGGACGCTCTGGTCGCTCTGGTCAATAAATAGCTAAGCTAACACTGGATAATGATTAGCTGCAGTCCGCTTGGCATAATAATTTCCACTTACCCACTTCCCTTGTTGACATCAACCAAACTGGAGATCCGCATCTAAACAAAATCTGAGAGCTATGCAAATGCTCCGCAAAGTGGGCGGAAGTGGGTTTAAAGAATCGCTGTAATTTATTTATCTTGCGTAAATATCAAATATTTATATTGTTCTCTCTCTCTCTTTTATTTTCTCTTTTTATGTACCGTACTTGTATACGTATATATAACCTTCATCTACTACAACTACACACCACTACTACTGAAAATAAACCATCTTCAATTTCTGTCTGTGCCTGCCCTGCCGCCTGTGCATCAACTACAAACTACAAAAAAAAAAATGTATTAACCAACTGCCTGTGCCTACCTGCTCCTGCATATGAATCTGCTCCTACATCTACATCTGAATCTGAAACTGCTCCCGCATCCGCAACTGCACCTGTGCCTGGTGGCTGTGTTACTGTAAATCAGCGCGGAAGCGACGAACTTTTGAGTCAAGCAGCAGTCATGGCGCCCGCTTCCGACAATAACAATCAGGACCTGGCCACAAAGAAGGCCAAACTGGAGCCGGGAACCGTGCTGGCCGGTGGAATTGGTAAGTTTTCTGTTCCTCCTCTTTCATCTTTCTCTTTTTATCCTCCCAGTCTGTCTCTCTCTCTCTCTGTCTCTATCCGCCTCCACCTTTACCTTTGCATATACCAGAGCTTTGTCTTTTGTCTTGGCTTAAGTCCTACCTTTTCCTCTGTCGTTCCCGGAGCGGCGCTTAAGTTAAGTGCATTTTGCAGCCATAGTCTTGGGCCCAGTTGCATTTGTCTGCCAATTAACCACGCCCACCGGGACAGTATTAAACACTGGAAGAAAAGATCTTATTTTAGTCTCGCCACACAAAAGTGGCTTTACTAACTAGTCAACTACCAACTACTACCAAATTATTAATGGTAACAGCTAACAGACTTAAAACATACTTTGCAGGGTTACGACGATGTCATCTTTTTCTGATCTCGAAGTAAAATAAACTCAATTATCCTTTAAGTTAAAGGGATTATCATCATGCACAGCTATTTTTTTTATTTAATTTTTAACTTTGCTGTTAGTTTCTGTCAGTGCAGAATTAGGCTTAAGCCTTCAACTTGGCCACAAAGTCGCCTGAGAACTTGAGTACCTCAATTGAACGCAAGCGCGCTTTGATGCCTATAGCCAATTAACCTACTAATTAGCATGGAAAACAAGTAAACAGCAAAAACATTTGGCCTGGCCCTTTTTTGCCTGAAAATTATTACGGGAAAAATAGTTCGCGTTCGTTTGCATTATAAACGACGGTCGCTGACTGGCCACGCACTGTGTCGACACATTAATTAGCCGCCCAAGTCCACACACACACACACACACGCTCACTCGCACTAGACTCCGGCGCTATGAAAACCACCCTGCATATGACGCCGCAAAGTAATAAAGCTAATCAAAAACCGCACACCAACCCGACAAAACCAAACTGAAGCGAAACCAGCAGAATGAACCACACATTAGGCAAATATTTGACATGTTCGCAGGCTCCCCGCCAAATGTGAAACTGGATCTGAAAGCTGAACCGAAAGCTGAATACCTGGCCACAAAAATCCAGTGAGCCACAGAATGATTGCCAATGCAAACAAATCAATAGGCAACAATTTCCGCTGAAATTCAAAAGTAATCGACTGCTCTGACGGGGGATTGTGATGCTTTTGTTTGGGCGAATTTAATTAACGCCATATGCAGGTGCTGTGCGTCAATATACTATCCATGCGATTGTTCAAAATGCTTTTGCAATTCGCCGTAATTACCAGCATTCGCCGCCGCCAGCCACACCGATGATGAGTGGGTTGGGTGTGTACCACAAAGAAAGGGCTTGAGCATTAGCCGCCAGACAGTCAACGGTCATAGCAGGGGACGAAATGGGGTTTGCGAAAGGGTCGGCCGCATGTGAATGGCAATCGACTGAAAGCGAAAAAAATGTACGCAAAAGCGGAAGCATAATATTTATTTATTACTTTACAAAGGACTTTTCTATTAATTAAAAAGCAACAAGCAGACACCCGCACATACGCACAGAGGGAAAGAGAAAGGCAGTTAGTGATAGCGGTTCGCCTTTGCCTTTGTCTTTCACCCTTCTGCCTCTGCCATTGTTCGATGGCTATGCCACAGACGACGACTTTGACCCAACGGCATTTTGAAGCCCAGGCGCCCACCTCTCCTCCCTCTTTTTGACACCTGTGACCTGCGGACATTTTAATTTTCCACGCAAAGTTCTTGTGCAAACACACACAGCTTTTTGTCCTGCTCCATTAAAGACGCGCTTTAAGGGAGCTGTACGCTGTACCGGTGATACAGACAGGGGACGCTGCTAGAAATCCAATGAAATCATTTTTGTGGGCGCCACTTAAGCCCACTCTCTAATAACAAAAGAATTGTTAAATAAATGTGTAAGGACACTTTTATTACACTGCGAGCACCAATACATGTCGGAGGGTCCAAGAGTGACAGAGGGCACAACAAAGGCCAGACAAGTAAATGGCAGAAATCCAAAAAGTAACAATAAGCATTGTGTGCCTCTGTGGTCAAGCCTTAGATAAACACACGCACTCGGCTCAATCGTATCCGTGCGCCACTAAACCAATACATTGATGGTGGCACTCGCACTCGCAAACACTCACGCTTTTGTTTCCGGTACACGAGCTTAGCAGGACATGCAACAAATTTTCCACGTAAATGTAATAAAAACACTTTGGCATGTGCAGCGCATAGGTGGGAGTAGGTAGGATGGAGGTGGCGGTGCCACGTCCACCCACTTGAAGTGAGTGTCTCGCATTTCGGCGTGTGGTTGTTGATCGAAGCCAACACACACATGAAGCCAATGGTCTTCCTTCCAAACTCAGACTCCGAATTTTAGTCGGCTAATAAATAGTTTCGCTTGATTTATTTGATTTTTTATTATTAAGAATATTTTATGCCAAGTATACTAGACCCCAGGGAGTCGAGCGGTAACAGTTAATTCCTAGAACAACAGGGAAAAAAATAGATCAAGGAAGTTGTTAAAAAAGTCTTAAACAACATAATACGTTACTAGAATTGCAATTTGCAAATAAGACCTTATTTTGTATTGATTTTCTAATGTTTAAAAGTTGTATATTTTTGAATTAAATATATTTGTTTTAAGAAAAAACTAATGAGTCTGAGCACATTACATTATTATTATTTAAACAAGCTCAACAACCATCCCTTTTAGCCTGTTCTCGTTATGCAAAACGTTGGCCAGTTTTTTTTGTGTGTAGACCATGGCGTGGCCATGTCGCGTGTCCGCCTGAAACATCAACCGTGGCCAGACCGTGTTTTGCTTTTGTTGTTGCCATACCCCGCCGTTTCAGTTTGTTGTTTATTGTTACAGCCCTCACACATGCATCGCCTACGCGCTGTTTGTATAGTCCACCAACATTTGTTTGTTTATTGACCGATTTTGGGGGCTTAATGGTCAGCTCACCACCTATGGCAGCTAGGAGCTACGGTCGAAAAAAGAGTTTCGCAGCTGTTGCCACTGCGTGTGCTCTGTGTTCTTTCTTCCGTTCTTAGCATTGCTAATTCCCTGTCCAGACAGCCAGCGGCAGTAGGGAAAATATGCTGAAAAAATATATAAAATTTGAATATGCATGACCGGTCATCCCTTAAGACTTAAATCAGCTCGTCACTACCATCAATTTAAAGCTCAAGTGTGCTGCTGTCAGCGCAGCGAGTTGGTAAGCAATCCCTTTGGTGGTCTGGTCAAACACTTAAACGGTTTTATGGCCATAACCAATAAGACGACAGTTTGGCAGCCGGCAAGTGTCCGTGTCCGTGTCCTTCGTACCCTGGTATCCTGCGCGTGCCGCCTTGGCTCATTCGCACGTCCAGGACTCTGTTTCCTGGTCTACGCGTTGCGTGTAAATATTTTCGCAGTCAATAAAATAATACTGTCATAATTTTTTTTGTTTCCTCTGCCATCTGTATCAATATTGAGACCCCATTGAAAGGAGTGAAAAACTCCGGCCAGACCAAAAGCAAATATCAATTGTCAACCGGTTTGACTTTGCTGGCTGGTTGGCTTGCGTTGTGTGCAGCTATTTATGACAGGCACTGTACGTGAGTGCGGTTAGTGGCATCCGACTTTCAGGCACGAGTCGGCCTGACTTTTGACTTATCTGCCTTTGTGACTGTGGGAAACAGCATAATATTTGTATGTGCAATTTAATTAAGCATACGCTCCGTTGCAAGCCGAGCCTCCCGCTACTGTGTACGTAGTTTTAATGCACAAATGATGTGGAAAAAATTTGGCAGGGCCAACAAACCAAAACTTCTCCTCGCTACTCTGTTTCCTCATAACTTAAACAATTGATATGCTTTATGGACTTTTAACCAGCTCCTAGATAAAGTAATACACTGAGGGAAACCACATCTTATAATAATCCTTATAAATTTTAGTTTACAAAATATATTTTTTACGTACAGTCACAGACTGCTCTTGGCTGTCGGCTGTTTGACTGAAAGCCACTTGACTGCACACATGCATGGAAACCTCCGCTCACTCAACTGCAACCTACAGTTGGCTAAATGCCAATGCAGTTTCACCCTTCAACTCAGGCCAGACCAGTATGGATGTGCTAGCGACAAGGATGGGCAGATGGGAAAAAACTATTTTCGTAATTGAAATGCAATTACAACTTGAAAACGTCGCTGACGTATAGCTCGGTCTGCTGACTGCGTACGTTGACTCCTTGCATTTGCGTTCAGTTGACAGAAGACCTTGCCACCGCCCCTTCTTTTTCCTTACAAATTTTAAATGAATTACATTTCTTGCTGGTGTCAGGCTCGAGCTGCAAAAAATATTTTTTTTCAAGGCTCAATTGCGTGTTGGGCGGGCTCTGCAGATTTTCTAAAGCCAACTGGCTGCTGGCAATGAGTTTTATTTGCTGCCAAAAAATCGTGCCATGATTGATTATGCGTGGGCAAATGTTTAAATTTAAGGCAATGCCCTGCTGGCTGAGCAAATATCATTAAGTCGTTATGCACACAAAGAGGAGTCAGAGCGACAGACACGTAAGGGACACAAGTTTGCCCAACAATCTAAAATTTATGATGTGTGAGCCTGTAAAAATCTAATTTACTGTCGCATAATTAAAGGCGCTCTAAAGACTCTGTGTGCGTGAGCTGAGCGAGTATTTATTCAAATTATATATTCGACTGATGACACGCCCTTGGCCAAGTTTGGGGTGGAACTTGGAGACAAACACTGGCGTCACGCTCACATTAAATCATTAAATGCCGCCCGCCATGTAAGCATAAATTTAATTGTTATTAACAATCAGCATTTATTTTATCCTGAACGCCAGGTACCCCGGCCCTTGTGAAAGCCTTTTCCTTTTGTTCGACTCGCTTTTTCCATTCATTTTCATTTACATTTTTCGTTTGGGGTTTCTGTTTGCTTTATGAATTTAAATTGTCATTAATTAACTTGGTGCGCATCATGACCGAACAGGGAGTAGAGGAAATTATTACACATACGCCTCGATGGACATACTGACCATTCATTACTTCCCAACCAACGTCATCCGAACTCAATTACAGTTTGTAAACTTTTCAATTAGCTATAAATAGTTTATGTATATTTTTCGTGCAATTCATTGTGAGTGGTAAGGGTGTGTGTGTACGCTTAATTGAAAACGACTGGCCAGGGCACTTTCACCGTTTTTCGCACAGTGTGTTTGTAAGGGTCATTAATACTGCTGAGCTTTGGCCCTACGTCCTTGCAGCTCATTTTAACGCGCAGCCGAGCGAATGATTGCTATTCATATCGTCTGTGGAGCATTGACAGTCAACGGGCAGCGCCAGCATCATCATTATCGAATGCAAATTTTATCGCTGCACTTTTTTCAGCCACGGCAGTTAATGCATTTCGGGTCTTGTTGATTTAGCATTGTACCATAATTATCCCAGAGTATCAGTGCCCCGCTGAATCTCTCGAGCAGCAACAGCAATTATTAAACTCATGATTAATTTAAAGTCTGCCCCAATTGCATTTATTGTTTGCTGCGCAAATATTGGTTGGCTCGCTGTTAATTAAAAAGCAGCAATGCCATAACTGCTAACAAATCTGCCCGCAGGCCACGATCCCCAAACCAACAAAGCATGATTCAAACTGCAATTTTTCGCCAGTAGAAGTTGTAGCTGCCGGGCTTTTGGCTGTGTTTCCGGTTCTCGTCAGCGCTCGGCACCATCTTCCTTTTCAATTATTCCGCTCGTCTTTGTTGGAGCCAGTGCAGAAGCCGAAGGCTTCAACAGCTGCAACGCTTGTTGATTCGCTCATTGCAATGACATTTCTAGTTACACACTATCAGGCAGCGGCGTTTACATCGTTTTGGCACAAATGTGGCAAAAGAAAGAGTAGAAAAAACAAATTGAGTTGCAGTCGCTGAAACGTCGAAAAATCCAAAAATTTCGCCAGTCCAGGACAACGGCATCATGCATGATAGATACCTTTACATATTTTTGCCGTCGACGTTTTTTTCCGTAACTGGCCGGCCAACGGCACTTGATTTGTTGTTTGTCTCGTGCAGAACATTTCCGGCGCGCCCGTCCGTCCGTCCTCACTTTTTATTTAGTTTCGATTCACAGCAGTTTTCCAAGTCTTTTCCGATTTCGGCTGTTATTTATAGAGAGTTGCGGGGCGGCAGTGTGATGGAGCAGATCTCATCGCCCTGCTGTTACCCATTGATTTTTAATAAATTTTTGAGCTCCCTTCGGTCGACTGAATACCAAACTATAACGATGCACAGGTCCTGGCCCAACTGCATAATTTCGTTTCGACTTCATTTCCGTTTCGAACTAATCAAAAAGTGTAATTTCCGATTAGTTGTTTTCAGCATTGACCGGCGGGCAGAGAGTTCACAGAGTGCACTTCGAGTCTCGGGACTCGGAACTCGGGACTCGAGCCTCTCGAAGTTGCTCGACTTTTCCCTTTTGCAGGCGCAAAGGTTCGTAAAAAATGGCTTAGGGTGAAAACCGATTCAGGTCCTGCGAAACGGATTTCTAGCATTGTGAAATAAATTGGAACATTGACCCCCAGCGTCTGGGCTGTGATTAAATATGGGGAATTGGCCGGATAATGACCCTTTTACATTATGAGTTATGGAAGGGAGTTCAGAAATATCAATTTATCTCAATCTTAAAATCGTAGCTCACTTTTTGGGGCAGTCAAAGTATAGTCATTTTAATGACTTCAAATTATAGAAGTTTTGAATATTAAATTATTTAAAATAATAACATGCTTGCTGTTTTATTTATTTTCTTGTTATAGTTCCAAGTAAAGTTCACTTTAAATTCGGGTATAATTAAATCGACATATGGAGTGTTTTGCGGAACTACACGTACAGCGTGGTCTATCTCTGACCATGTGTCGGTTTGTTTAGCAAACACCAGAGCGTTAAAATCGGAAGAGGGAAGGAGGCGACTGCATTTCATTTGCATATGAACAGCCAACTTTCCTCTTGCAGGTGCCACAGAAAATAAAAAGCGCACAGTCCAACACATTAACAGGTGTTGACTAAGCGCCAGACAGATTCTAGCATACCACCTATCCCCCTGAAACTGCATTTTCACATAAAGAGTGGCAAATTTGTTTGCCTTTGTTTATAAAATTTTAAGGCACTTTTGGGGCAGTGCACTTGCCAAAAGAGTTATATCGAAAACTGATAAAAGATTACCTCGATTGTTTGAAGAGAAATTATTTGACTTTAAAAGTAATGATAGCAAGAAAGGAAGCAAGCTTTGGCAAGCCGAAGTTTATATACCCTTTGAGCTATTGCAAAAATGTAATATTCTTTGAAACATGATGATTTTCAGCTCAATTATTCAATCGTTCCTATGGCTGTATGATATAGTCATCCGACTTAGCCGAAATTTAAACCGTAAAATTAGAAAAACAACAAATTTCTTTTATTTTCTATATGCTAAATGCTATAGTCGTCCGATCCAGCTCGTTCCGAACTATTTATTACCTGGAATAGGAAGACAACTTTTGGGAAAGTTTCATGCAGATAGCTTTAGAACCAAATTGACTCTCCAAGTGATGGTGATCAAGAATATATATACTTTATAGGGTCGGAAATGTCTCCTTCACTGCGTTGCAAACTTCTGACTGAAATTATAATACCCTCTGCAAGGGTATAAAAATAAATTACTTAGTCCACGTTTTCTTGTACTTCCAAACATTGTTTTTTCGATAGACCTTTCGCTCAGTGCTGTTGCAGGGATATCCTCGAAATGTGGCTGCAAACTCTACCAGGCCAAAGGCAGCCTAAATCCCATTTGTGCAGCACCACTTTTGTGGGAGTGGCAGTAGGTGGTGCTGCTTTATTTATGCAAAAATAACAAACCAGTTACCGGCGAGGAGAGGCAACAGCAAAGCAGAGAAGCTGCAAAAACGACGACGAGCGCCTAAAAGCCTCAAACGTTGTCTGTGTGCCGGACATTGTCGCCGTGTTGCTGCTGGATTATTCACAGCCGTTGAAGGTGTGCAATGAATGAATTTATGGCGGTGCCACTCTCCACTCTCTGCCCCCTGCAGCGGGTTTAACTGTGCAAAGTGTATACAAATGTGGCAGCGTTTGGCCATGTTATCAACGTTTTTATTTACTCCGTCCTAGTCTATTTCGGCAACAAAGGCAACCAACAAATAAACCCACAAAAAAAAAACAAATTAGGTGAAGCGCGGAAGCGGAAGTGCAGACAGCGCTGGCCATTAAGTGAGCCGGAGATGGCCCCAAAAGAGACGCGAATGTTGCTCGAAGAGAGAGAGAGAGAGAGAGAGAGAGAGAGAGAGAGAGAGAGACCTGCAGGAATTGTCACCTTTTTAATATTCAATTGGTTAAACAACGTTCGTTATTTTCCCCTTTTTCCGTTGCAGCCAAGGCCTCCAAAGTCATCCATTTGCGCAACATTCCAAACGAGTCCGGTGAGTCGGATGTGATTGCCCTGGGCATTCCGTTCGGACGTGTGACAAACGTGCTGGTGCTTAAGGGCAAGAACCAGGCGTTCATCGAAATGGCCGACGAAATATCCGCCACGTCGATGGTGTCCTGCTACACAGTCAATCCGCCCCAGATGCGCGGACGCATGGTCTACGTGCAGTTCTCGAACCATCGCGAGCTAAAAACGGATCAGAGTCACAATGTAAGTACAGATAATAAAGATAATAGTTTCTATTTAAGCTGTTAGTCTAATTTCCATAACGCTTTTGTTTAGACACTGACGACAAAAAGTACTTAATTTATTCATAATAGATAACATTAAACATATTACATTTCTTGTGTAACTTAATAAGCCATAGTTATAATATCCAATCATCGAAAAGATAATCTTTCATAGCTTTAATTCCTCCATAACCCGATATCTGTTGTTGGTATCGCTTCCCGTCTTAAGTGTTATAAATGGGCTCATTAAGTTTTAGGCCAGGGAAAACAAATGAAGCAACTGCGATTTATATGCAAATGTGGGTCGGCCTTGCAAACCGTCTGATTAATTACACTTTCTGGGGAATTTAAACCAGTTCCTCAAGAGATTTGGACCCATCATAAATGCACAGAAACTCAAACATCCTTTGCGAGCATGCCTGTATTTGTGGGTGCTCTAAACCAATTTCTAATTTTAATTTCGTAAGCCACAAAGTCACTGACAAAGTTTAAAAAGCTTTCAAATAAATACACATGGCCGCACACACACAGACACACACGTGTCTGACAAAAGCAGTAAAACGCATAGTTTTTGGGTTTTGCGGACAACTCACACAGAGAAATTCAGAGTGAGTAGTGATGAGTGAGGGGGAGAGCAAAAATACAAATGAAACCGCACGCATACCAAGGAGACAAACGACTGAGGAGACCAGCACACGGCGCCTAGATGCCAGCTGCTTAACTCGGAGTCAAAAGCATATTTTGATTACTTAAATGGAAATGGAAGTTTGGTGGGTGGGCGACCGCAACGGCAACGGCAGAAAGAACAACAACAATCGAGCCAGGACAGAACCCAAAGCGGGCTTGTCACCTTTGCTGGCTGGTTGGCTGTGCACCAGGTGATGGTGGAGGATTTGGTGGTGGTGAGCCCAAAAGCAAACTACTTAAAAAGAGATCGCAACGGCAACAGCAGAAACAACACAAACAACAACGAAAAAGGTTAAGGGGCTGCAGCAGCAGCTAAAGCAACACGAGGGCCAAAAACCAGAATCAGACCAAGGGGGCGGTCCTATGACTAAGGTGACACCGCAGCAACAATGGAGGCAACAGCAGCAACACCAACAGCAACACCAACGCAGCTAGACCAAACAATATAGTTACATTTCACTGATTACCTTTTGGCTGTGGCCCACCATCGTGTGTGTACCTCCAGCTCCATCTCTGTGTGCGTGGGCAGATTTCTCTTGTTAGCTACTAATCCTGGTAAAAGGCCTTGTTGCTAGCCCGCAGACAACGTGAGACAAGTCAGACGAGTGGAAAAGTCAACGCCGCCACCGCTTTCTTGCTCTAGTGGAAGATCTCTTAAAATGCAGGAGAGTGAGCTTGTGCGAGTGGAAGAGGTTTAATCTTGTGTGCGCTGCTGCTGCCAACATATTTATACAATTTCTCATTTCATTCAGCTTTCTTTCTTCTGGCCATGTCCATTGTGCGAATGTCTTGTCTTGGGTTTTCCTGCTGCTGCCGCTAGTGCTGCTCTTCCTTTTGTGTCCTGTGTCTGGCGACCCACCTGTGCAGCATCCAGTTGATTGTTTGGCGCCCTGGCCCAGCCACTGTTGACTGTTCCTTTATTTTTGCATCATATTTCGCCGCCTGTCATTTGCTATTTGTGTTGCTGCCGCTGTTGCCGCTGCAATGTGGCAAGCTTCAGATAAGATGCTTAGCGAATTGTTGTCGTCGCCCAGACCCAGCAGCAGCAAAACTTAAGAAATCACACGAGAAAAAGCGGGAGACGTTTGCTGTCAAGTGCGGGACTTGTGCAATAGCAGGAGAACTCTTTTTTAATTCCCTCGTTAGTTGGGTATTTCCGTAAATTTGGAATTTTCGTCAATTTCCTGTTGGCAAAGGTTTTATGCTTTAAACTCGGGGAAAAGAGAAGGTAAATTCCATTTCGTCACCACCGAGCAAAGACAAATCCATTGCATGGCCCCCAGAGATTTTAACCCCAGCAAAGGAGGCGACACGCACCTGAAGGCAAAAGCTGCGAAGAAAGTAGCAACAGCAAATCAGCAATACAGGATTTCCAAATCATCTCCCACACTCACACACACCCAGGAAAGAAGACATCTAGTCGCACACATGTGTGATTTCAACGGCTGAGTGATTGCATGGTATAGAGAATAAAACAAATAGGAGGAAAAACCAACCAACAGAAATGAAAAACCTCGTAGCATCTTTTCAGCTATACCACCCAACTTTCCCCGCCCTTCTGACATTTATGTTGGCAATTTGGCAGTCAACCGGCAACGCTGCTGTTGCTGCTGCGTAACGGGATTCTAATATGTCATGTCGTTGGGATGTCCTTTCACCTTTGCTTCGCTCCTCCTTCATCCAGAGAGCTCTGTTTCTGGTTCTGGCTCTGGTTTTCTGTGACTATTTTCGTTGATGTCTTACTCTAGCGTCTTAGCGTTTCCACATCTGCTCTGCTATGGTGAGGCGACCCTTGACTAAGATACCAGAAATGAAGATAAATGCACTGGCAAGTTCACGCGGTTACGACCGCAACGAGCTGCCCACAGAAACCCAAGAGCGACTCAGGCACCCAGCTTCACTGCTATCCAAAAACCCAACCCCAAAGGTCCGCAACTGGCATTGTTTAGTGGGTTTCAAATTTGACATGTGATTGTTTTGTCTGTGTAGCTGTGGGGCGCATCTGTTGGCTCTGTGGCCCAGTTTTGTTTTGAGTAATTTTGATAAATTAATTGTTGAGCCCGACCTCTTTTACGACCGAAAAGGGTTGACAGCCACTCGGGGAAATGGCTTCAGCCCCACGGCCCACAAAGAATTAGATTGAAATATAATTTCGCAACTAGGGGAAGCCAGTCCCTGGTCTAATCTCCAGTGTAACATTTGCCAGGGCTCCTCCGCTGCCATTCGGGCATCATTAGATGCGCACAATTGATTAATCGCTGCATTCATGGTGAAGATAGCTACGACCTCGCAAATCACCTCAGCAGGAGTCGCGCGTTCAACGGTGAACGCAAATTATGGTAATCATCTTAATTGGCACTCGCCTCCGAAACATCAAATCTGCCCAAGGGGAAAAGGACAATGGAGTCGAGACAACTGTCGGTCAACTGCAGCCCATTGAATAGGCTCCAAACTGCAACAGCAGGACAACACTCACCAAAAAAACGAATTAAAAATTGAAAATTATAATCAAGTTAAATTAAATCACAATGAAAACAGAGAAATCAGAACAAAGCCTTCCCGTTTTGAAAATTTTTGTTTAGAATTTAAACACTCTCAAATTGTTGGATTGTTTTACAAGAGATGTTTTCTCGCAGTGCAAATGCAAATGCATGTCCCAAGCGCTTTCTGCATGTGTTGTGTGGTGCGTCGGTAGGTGCTCTTTTTCCCTTCAGTGATAAGGTTACCTTGTAATTAAATTAAATGGCCGACTACAGAGAGGGCCACATTTTACGGACGCCTCCTGCCCAGCCAAACAATGGTGACTCGCCCAAGAAAAACACAAAAGGAGGCCAGGGATGGACAGCAATTGTCAATTAATAGTACACACATGAAAATTAGCTGCGAACAAGAAGTGGGCTTAATTTACACCGCGTTTGACACGTGGAAGGGAAACGACGACTGGCACAGCACAGAACTAATACAAATGTTAAGCGATTAGGTCACAGAAAGGATCAAACTGATTAGCAAAGTCTTATTTGTGATGTCTGATGCCCTGCCAGCATGTCTATAAATAACAGGGCATCGCATCGGGGATAATGCCGTACATTTGATTTGGTATTAATAATATGAACCGGGCTCAGCGACACAGACCTCAATGTGTTATTTAATTTGCGCCTCCTGCAGACAGGCTGTCAATGCCGAGGGGGGAAAAGCGGGTAAAAGCGGGTAAACCAGATTATGGGGCCTTTTCTTTCGGCACGCTATTTGTCTAACTCTCAGGCTTTTGCAGTTAAAGGATTTCGCACAGGCAAATAACTTCACATATGAGGTGCTATCCGTTGAATGCTATCAGCTATCTGCTCAATGTTTATTTTTCTATGCGCTGCGTGGCTTGTGTTTTTCTTTGCTGTTTTTCTGTTTTCCCATTTTATTTTCACGTTTACTTTACCGAACCGACCGCCCGCACATCACTCTTCGTTGCCGTCGAAAGCAAAAGTAAGCTAATCTTATTGTTTTCACAACAGCGCCGAGGAGCAGGAGCAGAAGCAAAGCAGAGCATCGCATCGCGTATGTGACTGTGTCTTCTGCTCCTGATCCTTTGAGTTATGCGGATGCGAATATTTGTTTATACTTGTGCTGCGCTAAAGCTTTTTGCCATTTTGATTGGCGACGTGTTGAAAATGGATTTAAATTACATTGTTTCGGAGTACGTGAGATCCAAATAGCGAAGAGTAGAGGGCTGAGAGCAGCAGGATAACAGCGGTGGCACCGTCGCCAGCCCAGAAAACCCTAGTAACCAAACCGGCTGGCAACTGACAACTTTATGTATGCACTGACTTTTCCAGCGGCTGTGTCAATATTTTGATTGTATTGATTAGTTTTGCATTACGGCTGCTCGAAAATGTCTTTCTCCTTTCCCTTCTTTGTTTTCGCAAGCGTATTTACTTTTATTTTTTGGGCAGTGGGTTTTGCTACTTTGCGTAACTCGTATTTATTTAAGCCGTTCGGTTTAATGGTCGTGTTTGTGGAATATTTTCGCAAAAGGCTTTTAACACACTTGGCGGGGTTGCTGTTTTTGTGCGCCTTTTGCATAAATAACACAAATATAGTTTGTTGGCACTGAAACCGCTGCTCCTGCCCTTTACTTTATGCAACTGTATCTCTATGGCTTGACCGTAAAAACCACGCAGCAGATAAACGACCCACAGCAAAGTAAAACATAATCCCGAGCTCAGCTTTAAAACTTAACTACACAAGTTCATAACTGGTAGTAGTAGTTGCCCAAAAAAGTTTCAGTGGGTAGAGCGCCAAAAAGGCAATAAGCAGGGGGCTCCGGCGAAGACTGTGGCCAAGCAGCTACTTTCTAACTTGGCCCGAACACTTAAGCTCCCGCTTCGGCTTCTAGAGAAGGGGCGACGACACTTGAGTCCAACTCCTGCTCGAAAGGACTCGCCATGCAGTTTAAAGTGTGCCTGTCAGGGAGAACGGGGAATAAGGGCGAAAAGCCAAGGTACTCCGGGTGACATTGCAGCGAAAATAAACTTCCTGCCCTCAAGAAAAAAGAACAGCACACGAAAGCGCTATGACACAAAAATATTTATGCAAAACCTTAAGTGAAAGCAGAGTCAATATTTTTTGCGCCTGTAGAGCTGCGGTTTCAGCCCTGAGCTTTTGCCTTTTGTCAGCCATTTTCCGCGTTTATTTCTTATGCAAAAACCGCATTAAAATCATACAACAATTGACGAGTTTGTTGAGAACTGTTACGGAATAGTTTTTGTCTCTACCATATAAAGACTGTGCTTGGTGTACTGAAATTTAAAGTTGGCTATTTTAGTTTTCTAAAGAGTCATTGAGAATCCAAAAGTTTACGGGTAAATCTTGGGTAAAGATTCCTGATTTCTGTTTTCATACCGCTTGCGTTTAATGTCCGAGGAGTGGGACATGTGTGACTTTTGTCCAGATTTTCCACTGACACGCATCGGTCGATAAATGTGCTTATCAGCAAGCTGTCAATACGTTTCGCTTATCAAAGCATTTTAGCTTATCAAATGTGGCAAAATCCATTAGAAGAGGGCGGGAGGGGAGCAGCAGTCACCCAGCCCATCGATATAAAATTATAACAATGTGGTGAGGTCGTTCCCTATGATGAGCGGTGTGGGTGTTTGCATATCTAATCAGCCCACAACAACAATCGGGAAGGAGAACGCACAATTGACTCATTAACAGGCAAAACCGCGACAAGCAAAGTCCAATACAAACCCAGCCGGACACACAACGATTTGTTCTGTTTAATGACGTTGCTGGTTGTGGTCCCTAAATTTTCCCCATCCCTTTCCCGGTCATCGCCAAGCGACCTGCAGGATAATTAGAATGACTTAGCCTAATATGCATGCAAGTGCTCCCAACATTTGGTTTGGCTTAGAGTTTCGAAATGTGAATACTACTTTGCCTTAAATATACTCGGAAAAATGAGTGCCACATTATTTTGATATATTAAGCTATTATATGATATGAACTATATTTCTACACTAGATTTTTTCTTATTTGGCCTTTTTTGTTAAGTAAAACTAAAATTCCAAAACAAAATCACCATCTATATTGGAAAACTTTTCTCTCAGTGAGCAATGCCATAAATATAAAGTCCACCTCACAATTTTAGTTACTAGAGTTGTCAGTGCAAGCTTATACACAATTATCAAATTGCCTAAACGCCTGCCAAATGACCACTTGACAGCTAGTTATTATTAAGCAAGTTTTCTGTTTAAACAAGCCCACCAGAGATGGCAGGATGGAATGAGTAATAGATTGGCAAAAGCTTCTCAACAATTACATTCCAATTTTAACACAATCAAAATCATCGTCATCGTAATAATCAGGAAAAGTGAAGTATCAAATTACGGGCAGCGGAAAGGAAACCCAGCGACAGCCACTGATGGCATCCCACAGGCATCTGGAGCCAGCATGGCAATCGAAGATGAAGCAGCCGCACATAATGGGGCACTCATGCCACATACGCCCTGTGTAGCCACGCAGCTCGGCACTCGGCAATTCTAATCAATTTTTATTATTTTTACAAACTTGGACTACTAGCAGACAGGCGAAGGTAAGGATCACGTCGCCCGGCTCTTTGTTTCCAATGGTATGGAATTTATCTAGGCGAACGCAGACACAAATAGCTCGCCTGGGGTGGATTGCCTCCACAGGCCTCTCCTGTTGCTGACAAACGTACAAAAAACGCGTCGCAAATGGGCAGGATGAACGGAAATCGGGGCAAGTGGGTCGGTAACGGTGGGCGGTCGAATGTGTTTATGTTATGATTTTCGAAATCAAAATTCAACACGAATAGGAATAAATTTACTTCCGAATATCATTAAATTATTTTCCGACAGAACGTGTATATTTCACGCAAGAAGTTTTTGTTGCTTACTACGAGTACGAGTATCTGGCATCCGCCCAGCATCCTCGTCACCGGCAGACTCACCTACCTCCGAACTCCTGCTTTCCTTTTATTATAACGATACTTGATAATATTGATTTTGATTGAGATTTATGTTAGCGAGCCGTACAGCTGAGGATACCGCTGAGTTTTTGACTGCCCGACAGGCGGGCAAACGATTAGCATGCTCATGTGCTATAAAAATAATTTGTTATTTGGGTTGGATTTTAAATTTCTTATGTATTGACATAGATATCGTTGTAGAGTCAAGAATAACTGAGTGTTAATATGAAAGAATTGTTTCTTGATATTATGGTTTTATAATAGTTTCTGAAAAGTTATATATATACATTTTGTGAATGTATACATTTGTTGCTTTGATTAATTGATGATAAATAGTAAATAACACTATTTTTTTTCTTTCCAGAACTCGGTTGTCCAGAGCGACTACCGCATCCAGTCTCCGGCGGCCGGATCGCCCCTACCCCTCTGCGCCGCTTCCAATGCGACCAGCAACAATGCCAACAGCTCCGGCGA
Organism: Drosophila elegans; assembly: GCF_018152505.1. Classification (NCBI taxonomy): domain Eukaryota; kingdom Metazoa; phylum Arthropoda; class Insecta; order Diptera; family Drosophilidae; genus Drosophila; species Drosophila elegans. The sequence goes on along the minus strand of NW_024545855.1, from coordinate 4,715,023 downwards.
CAGCAACAGCAGTGCCGTGGGCATCTTGCAGAATAACTCGAGCGCTGTGAACGCAGCCGGCAACAACACGAATTCCGCCGGCGGACCCAACACGGTGCTCCGCGTGATCGTGGAGTCGCTGATGTACCCCGTCTCCCTGGACATTCTGCACCAGATCTTCCAGCGCTACGGTAAGGTGCTGAAGATCGTTACCTTTACCAAGAACAACTCATTCCAGGTAAGAGCACTCAAGGTTTTTGCTTTAAGTCATTTGTTTTTCCAATCCGTGTGGCTAATAAACTCCGTTGCTCTTCAGGCCCTCATCCAATATCCGGACGCCAACTCCGCCCAGCATGCCAAGTCGCTCCTGGACGGGCAGAATATATACAACGGCTGCTGCACCCTGCGCATTGACAACAGCAAGCTGACGGCGCTGAATGTAAAGTACAACAACGACAAGTCGCGCGACTTCACAAACCCCGCGCTGCCGCCGGGTGAACCGGGGGTGGACCTCATGCCCACCGCCGGCGGACTGATGAACACCAACGATCTCCTACTGATCGCCGCCCGGCAGCGGCCTTCTCTCACAGGTGATAAAATAGGTAACACGAGCGGAACGTTTTCCCGACTTTTCCTTTATGTTTTTTCTATGCTTCATGTTGCTATCACCAAACAATTTAAAAATTTTCGTTTTCAATTTACCTACTTTATAAAGTTTTTGGGATTTTTTTTTGATATTGCTTGTCCTGTTAATATGTACTAAAGTGTCTTTTTTTATCCTTCTGATATAAAAAAATCCTTTTTTGGATCACTGAAAATCACACATCTATACAACATAGAATTCTACTTAGTTTAACTTGTTTCTGACTTTTTGCCATTTCACTTGCTATCGATTCGTAGCTTAAGTGGCATGCAACTAATCGGAAACTCTTGGAATTGACAGATAGCTAACTTTTTTTTAATTTTCTTGCAGTCAACGGCCTAGGCGCCCCGGGTGTTCTGCCGCCCTTTGCCTTGGGCCTGGGCACTCCGCTGACCGGCGGCTACAGCAACGCCCTGCCCAACTTGGCCGCTTTCTCGCTGGCCAACAGCGGCGCCCTGCAGACAGCCGCTCCTGCCATGCGCGGCTACTCGAATGTTCTGCTTGTCTCGAATTTAAATGAGGAGGTAAGTGTTGTTTTCAGATTATAAAGTTTTTAGATTCCACGGTCCCTTAATGATGCTCATTTTTTTTAAGTAAGGAAAAACTCATTTGTCCGTATTTGTAACACTTGAGCAAATATATGGTATATTTTAATATATGATGAAAGCGGAAAAAATGATAAAGAGAACAATAAGCTATAATTACTTAAATCACCCATTTTAAAGACTCTTCATGCTTATTCAAAACTAAAATTAGTTTGCTTTCCCTGTACGTCAATTTCGGTTTCCAAATTTTATTAACATTTTGTCGCCTATTTCAAAAAGGGTTTTAAATTATTAATTTGTACTCGTATACGTTTAAATATGTGTAGTGTATCTTTTGATAGGCCTTGAACCTGAGTGTCAATACTCTTGCCTTTTCTTTCCCTCTATCCTCTATATATTTCCTTGCGCCCCCAACATTATGTCCAAATCCATCATGCTCTGTGATTTTATTTAATTATTTTCTGTTTGAAGTTTACTTTGTTATTTATTATTTGTAACACACCTGAAACAAAACTCTCGCTAACTGAAGACAAACTCTATTTTCTCTTTTTCTCTGTAGATGGTCACGCCTGATGCTCTCTTTACCCTCTTTGGTACGTCTGCACAAACGATTACTCTATTAATTGCCAGTTCTTCCGATTTTATTTGTTTGTTGACCGGGCCAAGCTAGGGGTCAACTGCTAGTGGGAGAGCTGCAGTGGGCACATTTCCATTCGTAGTTGATCTCTGCCTCTATCCCTATCTGACTCCTGTACTGTCTCTCAACTAAAGTAAAAGCGAATACCTATTGTCCTGTCTAGCTTTGCCCGGCCACAATATGTACCACATAAATTTACACTCCTTAAACAATTTATAAGTAGTTTACTTGATTATTCATTGAATTTACACTGTACGAATCGAGCGAGACCAACAACTTTTCCTTTGCTCCGTGTAACTTCTTGTGTTCTCCGTTTATACTCGTTTCCGGTTGGCATTTACGCCATTTACTTGCAATCAGCAAAAGTGCCATGAATTATTTATAACCCGGTTTGTGTGGGCGCTGGGTGTGAAGGCGTGGGTTAACAAAGCAATAGCTTATAAAAATGCGCCACAAACTGTTTAAAATATTGAAAAAGCCCTAAAAACAGGAAACACCTAAATTTGGATATGCAACGGATGTCTGGCAGTTTGCACATTTATTGCATCTACCATGTGGGAAATATAAAATTGAACCATCAACCGAAAGCAGTAAACTTCTAGACCTGGTTGGGTAAGAAATCTACTTCTAGCTTAAAGCGATCATATTCCAGCAGGGGCAAAAGCCTATAGTCCATGTGAGAAAGGTAAATAAATTTAGAGCAACCTGATCAGGTTATAAAACCCATACAAATGGAGAGATGCTGCTTTGCACTTTTTCCGTGTGCAAGCGGCAGTATTTATTGTATTGCCAAATGGAATAAACCTACTAAAGCTGGCAGCAAATGACTTTTTAATAGCTTTTGCCAGAAGCAGGACTGGCATATCCATCAGCCAGCTTGAATTGGGAACGGGATTCGTTCTTGGGCTAGCCAGTCTGGTCCTGGTCCTTCTGCCATTTATCCTGTCATAAGTTCTGCTTACAAATTGTAAAACAATGAGAATGAGAATACACTCGACGTCGTCCTGCGTACTTGTGCATACATATATTAAAAACAAAGCAGCAACAACTGGCAACAAGTAAAACCGCACGCAGTCAGAAGCGGTTTTGCAGTGGAATCACCAGCAACTTGGGCATCCTGTTGCTCCTCCGTTGTCGTGTGCGTTGGTGTGTGTGTGTGTGTGAAATTACATGAATTAAGTGTGCTCGTGGCTGGTTTCCATTGTTAAGGCCCAGGACCCAGGAGCAAAGGGTGAGAGAGCGAGCGCCTTTGAGCTGAGAGCTAGAATGTAGCACAAAACACATGCTTTACCATGTGCTCATCCTGCAACGCACACACACTCCGCCTTCACCCACTAACACACTCGAAGCACAAAAGATTGAGTGCGGAAGTGCATAGCTATAAAAATGTCCATTTATTTAGTTATCATTGCGCTTGTTGCTGTCGTCCATTGTTGCTTTTGCTGCTCTTCTTTAGTGTGCGTACACAGAGACAAAAGTTTACGCTGTCTTGTGCAGAAAAACTTGAAAGGCGAGTTAAAATAAATGTAAATTAATTAAATTTATTATACATCTGTTTTCAGAATTCAAGCAATAATTATGTAATGTTTATTGATGTAGCATCTCCAGAAATATTCTAAGCTATTGTAAAAATGCACATTATTATATTTATAAACTTGAAAACCTTTTTAAAAGATTTAAAACAGTAAGCTTCTTAGTCCCAGGACTAGAAAATTAAACTATTTCCTCTGTGCGCGTGTGTGGTTTTATCACCTCCCTCTCTTTTCGTCCGTTTATCCTTTATATACACCTTTTATACCACACACAGACCTTATCATTGTGTAGTTTTTTCTGACTCTTACAATTGAAATAAAATTTACTTGTGACTTTTCGTAGCTCGTTGGCTCGGTTAGCCGGTCCGTTGGATGGTTTCTCGAATGGAAAAAGGATTGTCTCCTGTCTCCTTGCTGGTTTTTCGTCGTCTGTCGTTTGTTTGCCAAATGAATTTAACTAACTTTGTAAAGTTAATGGGGTTTGCTATTTGAATTGCTCTCCCAACTTCGCCCGGCTCCGTGTGTGTTTTATTATTTTATGGGATTCCCAGTTGGCTTTTCACTTGCGCTGCATTTCTCCATTTGGCTTGCTCTATTATGTACTTGATTTAATTACCAAAACACATCGATTGAGTAAGTTTTTGCCGGGTTCTACAAGCGTGCTAGTAAGTGTGGCGCATAATTGCAGCATAATGGATTTTGTTGCCACAATACCACACTACCGCGTCCCCTATGTCATTCCCTAGCGATCGAATCTCTGGTGCAGTTTTTTTTTGCCAGTGTGGGCTTGTGTGGCAGTGTGGCAGTGTGGCAGCAACAACAACACTCTGTATCTCCCTTTTGTCTCTGGTGACACAAAACGGTTTGTTTGCGGCCACACACAGGCTTCCTCTTTGTTTGCATGCAAATGCATTTAATTTGAGTTTAAATGCCCAAATATAAACTTCTGCGAAACAAACGCAACCGCATGGAGAATGCTGGGCAACAGGGAGTTAAGCCGCTTGCTTGCCCGGAACTTAACCCTTGTGTGCTGTGCGGTGCTGAGCTCTGCTGCCTTTGATTTATATTTACAAATTGCATCCATTCTGTCAGCTGTTCGAGGCTTATCGGTCAAAGTAAACAAGAGTGTTGGCAAGCGTATTAATTGCTGAAAAATTGTTTTTGTTGCCTGCCGTTGTTCTTGCTGCCAGATTTGTGCAGCGTTAACCACAGGGCACCGCAGAGCCATCGCCTCTTGGGCAACTTTGAGCCACTGAGCCGGGAAAATCCGATCAGCAGACCGCTTAGCAGAGTGCTGCTGCAGCTAAAGTTACAGGATTGGCAGCAGTCTCCACTGGTAATAAAGCTTAGATAGCTGATTAAACGCTGCGTGAAGCTCAGCCCAGAGAGAAGTGGAAAAGTTGGATACCCACACGCCCCGTTGCACAGCCGAGATGGAGAGATGTCGATAAGTCAAACGTTAAGCGTATTATTATTGGGGTGCCAATAGATTAAGATAAACTCACCCGCTTCCTTAGCAGCTAGAGAGTAATTGACGGAGCCAGAGTCTCGCCGGGCAATCAGCCAAATGGCAGGCTAAAATTTTATGTAATAACCTTTGAATTTCCAAGTAGCTCTAAGCAGACAGCGGACAGACAGAAGCACCGCCAGCGACACTCAAAGGAGCTAGGAGCTGTACGACAAACCAACGCACTGGGGAAAAAACGGTTTTCGCTTTAGAACATTAAACGCTTAAAAAGATTGAAAAGACCTTTAAATTTTTTTTGTATATCAGCGTTATCAATGGCAATTATATATCTATATCTAGTTTTACACAAGTTAAATCGATTTCATTCGTTATTTTGAAATGGTTATTCTCTGTTGCCACAAACTACCTACGGTTTTTATCAGTGTAGCTGGTAAATGGCAAGCGAATGGCAAACGTTAACCGGCAAGTGGCAAACGGCTGCTTTTGTTATGTTAATAGCAACTCGCAAGGACACGTAACAACAAGGTTCAACATGAGGTGGGACCAAAGGAGCTGCGGCCCACGTTAGGGTGGCGGATTTAGCACTTCAAAGGGTCAGAAGGAGGAACCGAGTGTGCGGTTCCCTGTTTGCATATCAAATAATAAAAGTAGCAAGCTCAGCTCTGGAGCTCTGAAGCCGTGGAAAAACAACGCACTTCAAACGCGGGGATTGATCTAGCCGAAAAACAGCAACAAGCGGCACAACAAAAAGGCCAAATGCTCGGAAAAGTTAAGCTAAAAACCCTTTTGGCTGCCAGCCAGACAGGCATTTTATTAGTTTTGACAGCGCTTTGTTCGCTCTGCCTCTGACTAGGCGTAGACCCAATTGAAAGGGTCCAGGGGCTCTCTGGGGCATGCTCTTTAGACACTTGACACATGCCGCTTAGGCTGTCAAGCATTCAATACCGACTCCATGCCCCACTCGGTCGGAAACTGCTCTACCGGAGTCACCAACCTACCCACCCATCTATCCAACCCGCCACTCTCGAGTTCTACATTCGGGAGCTGGGAATGGGTTGCCTTTGCATAACAATAAAAGAAAACTTAATCAGTCTGCAAATCGTCTGGAAAGCAAGCCCTAACACCCAAACACTAGCACATATGCCGTGTAATCCTCTTATGTAATTGTAATTGCGTGATAAAAATTTATATCATTGCCGAAAATATTGTCGAAACGTGTTTAATTGAATTTTTATGCGTTAAGAGATCCGCCGTATTTCTGCGTGATTTCCCCTCTTTGTGTGCGAGTTGATTGTTGTTGCTACATATGCGCCGAATAATTTCATAAAATTTTATGAGCTACATGTTGTGGCAGAAATGCAATTTGATAAAGTGCCCGAATCAGGAAAAAGTATATCCAATGTGCAAATAATTTCAATGAATTTTTCATAATCGCAACAAATTGCTTTAGCAGCCAAACGCAATGTGACAGGCGTTTGAGGAAATGTGATTAAATGGAAGCCATAAATTGGAATACGAATTTATGTTTGTCTTTTGACAACGGCGATAATGGAGATGGAAAGACGGATTTAGAAGGCCGTTCCAACTTTATAGACTCCCAGGCTAATATGCCACCGCCAGCCGCATATTTCTTCATAAAGGATATGCTCAAACACACGACTAATGGGCCATCGGGGAATCGGCTTCACTGTCTGCATATGTTAGTGTCGCGAAACCACAAAAAAGCGAAAAACTTCCGCAGCAACATTCAGGCGATAATAAATTATTATCAAGTCGGTCTGCCGGTCGGTGAGAGTTGGGAATACGAATAAAGGTTGAGAGCTGCCAGGAGCACTTTGGATAGCAACCGGCAGCTCGCAGATGCTGCTCATTCGCCCCGTTGCACGCCGAGCCATGCTGGTGACTAAAGGAGGAGAGCGCAAGCCTGGCATACAATATGCTCCACTGCCAATACCTGCAGATATGGATGTCGATGTCGATATGGAAGTCTGCTGATGCGGCTGATGGTCTAGCCTGCAATTGTTGCCCCGAATTCCTGGCAAAAACGAAACTAAATTGCTCGGTGTTTGGCATAAGTCAAGTCCGCCGGATAACTGGGGAGCCCAGGCAGTCAGTCAGTCAGGTAGCCAGTCGTCTGTATAAAATGGATTTACTGCCAACTGTTGAACTGTGTGCTCTGTGCTGCGAACTCCTCCTTGGGCCCCACTGTTTACTACCTGCATTTCCATTGCTACTTTTGTAACTTGTTAGCGCAGCGCTCGCTTCGCTACGCTCCGAGTAGCTGGCATGGCCTCACTTTTATAGCCGACACTGCTTCCTAACTTCTCGCACTGAGAGAAAGTCAAAGGAATTTAAAAATAGTTAAACATGTTTGTTAAACATTTTATATCAAATAATGCAAAATAAAGCAAAATGTCACAGAGCTTAGTCAAATTGTGATATTTTAAATATATATTTATTATTAGCCACAACATACGATCAAACATATTTTTTGTTCATAATGAAACCAGTTAGAACAGAAATGAATTGCATTTTTACGTAAGAAAAATAATCCCCTTATTAAAAAGGTTTTCTTGGAGTGTGCTTTCCCATTTTTGTGCAGGTGTGCGTGCAAGTAGTTGAAAATTTACTTTCCGCATTATTCGATTTGTTGTCTTGGGCAGGGCTGCACTTTACATTGTTTGCTTTGGGGTCGCCTTTGCCATTGGCATCGCCATTGCCCTTTGGCCACCAACTCGACCGGCAACTATTTTTTATGCTTGATGGCAATTTGCGCCCTGCTTCAAATTTGCTCTGATTGGCTGCACATGGGGTGGCTTGGGAAAGGGGACTAAAATATGTCACCCAGGGCCAATGGACCGACCCTCGGGCAGCTGTCAAAGCAGTGTCCACTGACTGGGGAAAGACCCAGCCCAAGCAGCTTCCTTAAAGTCATCTGCCAGTCTTAATGCAGTCCTGCAGCTGGGTCTCAGTCCGCCTTATATTGCATAGTTTGCGGCGTAAGTAAAGCCATAAAATACAATTCAATAACGCGTTCGCCGCCGCCGAAAAGTTGCACACCAGCACACCTTGTCTGACAGCTGTAAAATCCGTGGCCTTAAAACCGAATGCAGCTAAGGAAGCCAAGGCAGGTAGAGTTCGAATGGAAGCTCGTAAAAAATAGCAGAGAAAAGTTATTGAGCCAGTTATGAGTTTCGTACATGATACTAACGGCGTGGCTCGCGGCAATAATGCGAGTGCGGGTTGTGGGCAAAAAAAGCTGATAGAGAAAAGGATAGTGCCAAAGGATACCTGGTGTATATGTTATGGCTTTTTGGTGGGGTGCAAAACTTTTGCCGCAGCCTTCATAAAGCGCTTCGAGCTGTCCAAAAATTCAAGCAGCAGCCGTGTAGAAGAAAAGCTCACTATTTTGGGCTGGTCCAAGCTCAAGGTATTCACGCAAGTAAGGTGAGCAAGACCAGTTACACTTGGAAACCAATATATGTATAGTCTGTAACTCTTTCTAGAATTGATTTTCTAACATAAAACTCAAACTGCACGTTTCTTAATTGTATTATCTATGAGAACATAAAATGTAAAAATAATAATTAGCAACTGCTACAAAAGACTTCAGTTTCAGTTGGCCCGCTCAGCATTCGTGCCGCGACACTCGTATAACTTTAAGTACAATGGCATGAAATTTGCGCCGACGTTTGTGTACCCAGTAGTTTCTCTAACATATACTCATAATCCTTAACTGTTATGCTCTCTACCCATTCACAGGTGTATATGGCGATGTGCAACGTGTGAAGATTCTGTACAACAAGAAGGACTCGGCGCTCATACAGATGGCGGAGCCCCAGCAAGCTTATTTGGGTAAGTCAAGCAGACGCACTTTCACGTACTCATCCATGAGAATACATACCACCTACTTCTGACACCCACATTAAAACACAGTGAAATGAAAGTAATGAAAAATGAGACTCAATCCGCAAGATGGGGCCGGGGCGAAAAAGAGCAACTGCTATTTGCAGCTTGTTTAAAATGAAAATTCCGGCAACATTAAATTCCAAACGGCGCATTCCGTTGGCAACCGTAACCATTGATGATGCTGTTGTTGTTGTTGATGGCTGTGCAGCTGCAAATGCAGCAAACAAAATATATTAATAATATAAATTGTTAAAGCAAAAGAGACGGAAACAGGGCCAACAGCCAAAAGCAAGAGATATCTGGCCGTGCACATAAATGAAATTTTATAAGCGCTTTATTACCAGCCCGCCTGGGCAGCAGAAACACCTGGTCGAGATCCAGCTCTCCCCCCTTGTCCAGCCAACAAAGGCTCCTCCTGCTCGGCAGGACATGCCAATCATTTTATTGCATTTATTTGTGTGCACTTTGCCATTGTCAGGCTGTCCGCCTTGCCGTCGGCCAAGGACTTCCCCATTTGGATCCCCATCCAATTCGACCCCCTGCACGCATTAAACGAAATGAAAATTGCCGCGCATTGCGACGCGTTAAGAGCAACCAACCGACGTGCCAAATTCCACTTTATTACAAAAACAGGAGCGGCGGCATTGGCAGCGGCAAGGCGATCGAAGCGTTGACAGCGCTGACAGCGACACCTTTTTCAATTTCGATTTGGTTTTATTCCATTTAACACGCCAACTATCCAACGAAGCACCTCCCAATCCACCATTCTGTTCTTCACCGGTCAGCTCTCATTGTTCCCACTCAGCGGTTCGTCCGGCGCTGTCTTTCATTTATGTTATTTATTCATTGAAAAAATAACTCAAAAGCTGTCAAAGTGGTGCGGCCCTGCAGGGAGGCTCTTAATTGAAAACGACAGCGGACCGAATATTTCCGCTTGTTTGTCCTTGCTTAAGCTCATAAGAAAACTGCAGTTGGTACCGGGCATATACGATTTAAAACTGGTTTTAAGACTTGCTTGCATAGTAAGTAAAATTGCTGTTCTACCTCGGGTACAAAACTATTTTTTTAATTGTTTTTGCAGTTCATACTGGAAGACAGGTTTACCTGTTGTGTGTCACAATTCCCACATCTACAATTTACCACATCTCTCCATTACCCACAACCCCTTGTATTAAAAGCATATGTTATTAGCTGCTTACATACGTTGAAAGCACATGAAGATGAAAATCATATTGAATGCCATCAGGGCGTTAATCGTTCGCACATGTAATTTATCAATTATATTTCCCGTCACGATTCCATGGCATTCAAACAGGCAGCGATTGCTGCAGTTTTAAATAAAGTTTAAATAAATTTAATCTGTTCAATAAGTGAAATATGCGATCGATGCGGAAATTGCCAGCAAATTGCGCGTCTGAAAAAGCGTAAGCTAGTGCATAATGAATGCCAACAACTGTTTATTGATTTAAATTAAAAGAAAATAAAAATAAGTGAATGGCGGGCGGGCAGGCACACGGGCGCACAAATATGTAATGTCCCTAGGGTATCAGCAAACCCGCAGACCAAACATCTGCAGTCGCCACTCGACCGCAAACTATTTTCGCCAGCTTGTCACAAAATTCGTGGTGCGCTTTTCCCTTCGTTAAAAATATGCTTTGTGCTGTACTCAATTAATTTTTTAATTATAATTATGTAAACATGCACATTTCCAGAATTCGGTGCCGCTCCGTCCTGCGGTGAGCCTAGCATTCTTCTGCTGGATGCTCAATAGCATTCCGGCTTTGAGATTTTCCTACTTTATTAATTGGGTTAAACCAGCGGGTGGTGGATTGGGGGAGATGGCGGCGGTACTCTTGAAAATGCATGGCTTACCCTCGGGTTATTTTCCTTTGTGCGCATTTGCCGGAAGCAGGAGCATCACCAACAGCAACTGTCCGAATGCGTTTCGGTGGCGTATACGTAATAATGGGTTAATTGAATTCGTCGAAAAATTGACAGCAAATCGAGGACCACAAAATGCCGCCGTCGGCTGCAATTGATAAAACTATTGTGCTGCTTTCACGCAAATGAACCCACAAAACAAAAGCCAGTCAACTGTTTAACCAAACAAGCTAATTATTGTGCAAAACTAGGAAGTCGATATCCCTTCCGCGCTCGATCCCTATCCCATTTCCCCAGTCAAACACAGAAATGCGAACCAACGCCCCTGGGCATGTGTAAATATTAATGGGTGTGCAGCAGCATATAGACTACTAATGTGCCGCAAGGGCTGCCAAATGGCAAACACGTCCGCTACTGCCTTTTCCTACGATTTAACTCATATACACTATGAAAAACTGTCCAGATCATTTCGTATTTAAAAAATAGACTCACGAAATAGGGAACCACAATTAAAGTTACGGAATCTGTTTTCCTTTCAAACGTGAGCATTGCTCAAACCAAATTATATATACGATTATATGTCGCATGACGTGTTCCTATTCCTATATTTTTCTCGAGTGTATCAACCTACCTGGACACCAGGTAACGAGAGCAAGTCTAAAAGGGAAGTATAGTTTGGAGCGGGAGTGCGCACTTATGCACTCATAAAATATTAACAAATTCATACGTTACTTTGCCCAAAACTCACACCGACAAACAAAGACGATTACCGAACAAGGAGCGGCAGGAGCAGAAGAAGCAGTGAGCAGCAGCTGCCCAGGGTCACCCAACTCACAACATGCATACGAAAGTGTCTCGTAGTGTGGTGTGCGTTATGGCGGGGGCCGCATACAAAATACGGCTACAATTGCACACTCAGCATACGAATTACAGAGTAAAGACACAAAAAACTTTAGCAAGTGAAGTCAACGGAAAATGGGGGAAAATTTAGGCGGGTCAGACAGGCCGGCAAGGCGATGAGAACCAAATGGAATGGACAACCAACATTTCGGCACAACTAACTGAGACAACAATCAGAAGCACGGTAGTGAGGTGAGGAATAGACAAAAACACTCAATGGAAAACAATAAGCTGCCCACCACTACCACTCTCCGCTGCGTCCACTTGGTGGGCAGTTTGAGGTGTATGGCTGCCAGGGATGCTGAAGCATTTTTTGGGCGGTAACGGGAGTGGGTGGGATTAAGTGTTGCGCAACATATTGCCAACCATGGGCAAGCACATACGCAGTTACAACTGAATTTATTGGCGCACTCTCAGCTGTCGACCGACGACTTCCCCTCTTTTGTTCGCAAATATATTTCCTGTTTGCCCTACAAATTACTACAAAATATTTTGCATAAGCGTACGCATAAAGGCATTTGCAATAAAAACAAACAAACTCCACACTCTCACATTTGCTGACCGCATTCTATTTCCATTTGTAATATGGTCGATTACGCATATCCAATGTGTGCGTGTGCTACGAAATATATAAGTCGAGTTTGTGGAAAGTTTCCTTCGACTTGGGTTGACAATGCTAAGTGACTGTTTGAATGACTTGGCGCCCGGCCTTCTGTGGGCCACTATTAATTACGGAGCCGAGAAAACGCCGGGATAGAGGATGTTTTGCATAGTTTACGAACCAGAGATAATAAAGTGTCTGGCCTGTGCGGCCGTAGATCATAGTCAAGGAATTGCTGGACATTAATCGTTCAAATCATGAAAGTTACAACTAACTTAGAGTTTATCAGGTGGGGGTAGTAAACCCATGCTTGCCTCCCGTTGTGGGTTCACCTGAGCCACATTTGCCTCACCTTCCTCGCCCTCCGCTTCAGGAATAAAATTTTCTGAGTGGAGTTGGTCCCAAGTGTATGCTGCTTAAAAGTCTTAGCCCAGCACTGCATGCATAAAACAAGCTCAACCCTTACAGCCTCATCGGCAAGTCATTTCGCTTACTCTTTGGGGTTCCCCGTTTCGAGGACCTTGCTGCTTGTTTTTGTACTTTGGACACAGTCCGCTCAAATTTGTAAAATTAAATGTTTTGGCTGGTTTTAGCGGTAAAATATGTTTTTATTTCATTTTCAACCAGAGTTCTATCAAAATGACTATATCCTATAGCTGTCTTATATCTCCCATACTGACCTTATGATTCTAAGCATTTATTCGTGCAATGTAAAAGCATTCATTGCCGTTCGTCAAACTTGGTAAAATTTGGTGGTTTTCAAACGATATACTTACGGTTAGGGTATTAGAACTTAGCCTTCCCAAAGTTACCTTCTGTTCTTGTTGTTAGTTAATAATGATTTCTTGTTGCTGCTGGTCAGCAGTCAAAGCCTTAGCTTCGTAATTAAAAGTTTGAAATTTTGAGTTGGGGCTAAGGAGCAGCTGCAGCCCTTTATGCGAAGTTGGCCCTTTTCCGAAAAGTGTCTCGCCTGCACATTAATCTTTATAACAAGTGTTTGTCATACTCACCGACGAATACAGAAAAAAGGATGCTTAAGCCATATGAGCAGCACCGGGCTTTGTCACTGCTGGCGGTTCTTTTATTTTACAATTTATTATATTCCTGCGCCTTTGGTTTTTTGAAAATCACTTAATCCATTAGGCAAACAATAAACGGCTGAGTAAGCATATTGCTTCACAATAAAACAGAGAAGCAATGATAAAATGTGTTGTAATTTATAAATGTAATGCACAACATGAGAGTTGAAAAAAAGGTCAGACTTTCGCTGGACAGTGGCCGTGGCCTAAGCCGTCGGATGACTTGGCAGAAACTGAAATTAAATAAAACGTAATCGAAACTGAAATCGATTCCATTGGGAATGGAAATTGAATCGTACTAAATTACGGCTCTTTGTTGCACATGCACCTCGACTGAGACGCAGGTGTTATGATTGCCGAGAATGAGAATATGAGAAACAGGGCCGTTGAAAACTATCAGTGAGGAGGCGCCAGAACGGAGCCCGAAGATTGCGAACTTTTGTTTGGCTAAACAAGCATTTCAGCTTGCATAAATCACCGACGGCAGACGACATTGATAAAGTTGCAGTTACATTTCAGTATGTAAATATTTGCCTGCATTTATTGCGGATTTTTTTCCACTTCGACGGCTGGCTGCTGGGATCACTGAGTACACTGAGAGAAAAAAACAAAAGTCTGTTCATATGTTATTGAAATTTAACCATCAAGTTAGGGAAGAAGTGATAATTAAGCTTTTTTGGGTGTAATCATAAATATTTTTTTGTGTTTTTATGGAATGATTTTTGGTTCCGTGTTTTTTTGTGGGGTTCAGGCGCAAAAACTATTTTATTATTCGTGGCGCAGCATATAAATTGCATTTCCACAGATACATTTATTGACACACAGCCCAGCCGCATCCACATTCCCATCCCCATGTACAGACTCATCTAACAAACGAACAACTTTTCCCACGTCCACCCATTTTAACGTGTTACTTTCTGTTCCACAGCCATGTCTCACCTTGATAAATTACGTTTATGGGGCAAGCCGATACGTGTAATGGCCAGCAAACACCAGGCCGTGCAGCTGCCCAAGGAGGGGCAGCCGGACGCCGGACTCACGCGTGACTACTCGCAGAATCCGCTGCACCGTTTCAAGAAACCGGGCAGCAAGAACTACCAGAACATATATCCGCCTTCGGCGACACTGCATTTAAGTAACATTCCGTAAGTATTCGTCCAACTAAAAAAAGTGTGAGTGTAGATGTGTATGCTGGGAGATGGCTAGGTTGGGCACGACATGGCAATTACAATTACCGCTATGAGCAGCAGACACCCCGCGTGGCAGCCTCGTCTGCCAAATATGACACACCCCGCTGTATCGCACTCGTATGGCGGCTGAGGGATGGTGAGCCAATAGCCCCCAGCCAAAGGCCCCTTGGAGCGCCTGCCAGGCGGTTTCAATGAACCAGCCGCACAGCAGGCTCCCTTGAATCGATGACACTTATTTTAAACCTTGCCAATAACGTCTTCTTTATCGCCCTTCAGCTCGTCCTGCTCTGAGGATGACATCAAAGAAGCCTTCACCTCAAACAGCTTCGAAGTCAAAGCATTCAAATTTTTCCCGTAAGTAATGGGAGCATGGAGCAAAAAATTAAAGCCCTCGAACTGCCTTCACTAATAAGTTTCTCAATGTTGTCTTACAGGAAGGACCGCAAAATGGCGCTGCTGCAGCTGTCGTCCGTGGAGGAGGCCGTTTTGGCGCTGATCAAGATGCACAACCACCAATTGTCCGAGTCGAACCATCTGCGTGTGAGCTTCTCCAAGTCGAACATCTAGAATCCGATCCGAAGTCAGGTTTACTGAACCTGACTGGGTGCCTCCGGCGGCTACAGCTACATGCAGATGCACCTGCAGCAACACCTACAGATCTATTGGCAGCAACAAATACAAACTATAATCCGTAGTACAAGAAGAATGCACGCAAACTTCTATTGATAAGCACCACCCACCCAATCCAACAGATCAACCAGCGCCAACAAACTACGGATGTGCTATCTTTATTTTAATCAGAGCAACCAACTCTAGGAACTGTTTCTGTTTTATACACCACCATTAATGTGGAACAGGACAACAAACGAGGAATCTTACTAAATTGATATAACAATAAATCAAGTGAAAACAAATACAACTTGAAAATAACGCGGAAATAGCATTTCAACTTAAGGCGCACGCAGACAACAAAACAACAAACCACAAACAAACAAACAACCCACTAAACAATCAGCAACATCGTAACGTAAGCTTAACTATAAAACTATTATTAGTTTTTAGGTAAAATGCATTGTGTAATAAAAACAAAACAAAAAAATATTTAAAAAGTAGGAAAGAGTAAAGCAAGCATATAAAAAGTAAAGAGAGGAGGATTACAACTTAGAGATATTTTTATTGCACTGTACTGTGTTTTGGTTTTAAAAAACGACAGAAAGTCAAGAACAAACTGAAGAGAGAAATTACGTTAAAAATGAATTAAGGCAAAGTTTTATTATGTACACGATGCTGTTATTATATTTTAAATGAATACAACTTAACACTAATTTTTTACAAGTATGCAACTTTGATGGAAACAATCGCATAAACGTAGTTCGTAAAGCGCGTAGTTCGAGTCCCAAGCGCATTGAAAATAAACGAGACGATGTGAAGTAACGATAAATGGAATTTAAGAAGAATGTATTAAATTTAATAAACATAAATAAATCAAGAACTTGGACATTGCGAAGATACATTCTTGGCACGTCCGTTTGTTTAGAATTACGGGAGTATAATAATTTTAATAACAGTTAAAGCAACGCGCACGTAAATTCCATGTGTGTTTGTATATGTAAATGTTGTTAAGCTAGCGCAAATTATACACAAACGGTCAAATATACATATGATTAAGTATGTATCGAACTACAAAAAACCATGAAACAGGAAATTAAACAAATTTTAAGCTACAAAAGTATAATCTTAAACAAAAGAAATCAAACCAGAAGGTAATTATATTTAATTATAGACATACTGGTAACGAAAGACATATACGTGTTTTAGCAACAAACTGAATGATTTTTTGATAATTTTACAAGGACCCCACAACGGACACAACACAAACACGCTACACACTTAAACACGGTGACACACACAGAAGCAAACAAGTACAGACCTATATGAAAGTTTATATATATTTAGAAAGTGAAATTATTTATACCTTGGAGCAAAGAACAAACAAAAAGAGAAAAACCACTAAAATGAAAAAATACACAAAACGTTAAAAAATCAACTAAATGTAACTTACATAATATGGATTTAGTTTGTAAGCAAGAGTAGCAGTGATCGTAATTTAAAATTAAAACAAAACACAAAGAAAACAAGCAAATCACAATACAAAATTCACAAGAATGGTAAAAATAAAATAAATGAATATATTTAAACGAAAAACGTGTACGAAAAGCAACAGTAAAATATTGTAAAATGTGAAATTGATTGAAAAACTATATTTACAGTTATTAAACAATCAATCAATCAGCAGGCAGTACAGAAATATGGTCGAATGTGTCAAAAGATGCATGCCCAGATGATCGTATTGAAATGACCTCACAAGAAATAGTTGACAATGCCTACCTAAATTTTCCATGTAACACAGAAAGCTTACCAAACGTTTTTGAGCCAACTCTAGCGTTTCATATACATACTGCAACTAGCTATCTAACTAACCTTAACCTTAACTTATATATCATACTAACATATGCTCTATGTCTATGTCTACTACTTATATATACACTATATACACGTTTTGTTAGCGCATCAAACAAGGTAAAGCGATTTGATATACGTCTATATCAAACCCACGACTGCTAGAATTTCAAATGAGAACTCTTGACAAATCAAAATTTCATAAAAGTATTTAGCGAACTTAACTCTACAACAGAAGTAACCACAAACTATATAAAACGAAAGCTATTGCACACCCTCACACCAACCACTTCAACTTATCAATCAGAAAATGTTAGGGACGGAAATGAGGACGGGGTCCTTGCTGTCCCTTGGTATGCAGGGTTGAAAGAGTAATCAAATATTTAGCCCAACGATAACTTAGATACAATGGCGCTACTGCGTGTAAATGTTGATAGTGAACACGACACCGAGCAGCATACAAAATAATAGAACTAATACCGAATACAAAATACAAATAACTATTACGAATATACATTACAATCAGATAACAGTTGTAGTAAAGTAACAAAAGGCGATGGCGAATAGTCAGATGCAGCGTATTGACAAACAGTACACTTAAAAGTATTACTTTACCAAGTAGAGAAACAACTAACGATTAATTTAATCCCAAATTTAGAACCTTCCTGAAAAAATGGGAATCAAAGAAGCATCCCAAACGTTGCATTGGGCCAAGTCAAACTGTCGGACTCAAAGTGATCTTTTTTCGGCCGAAGCGCAGGACGAAGTAATCAAAATACCAGAATTGGTATCTTACGAAAGCCAACAGTTTTAAGTTGTACATTACTTGTTCCAAGAAGGGATTTTACCAAAATTCAAAGTGAAATATAATAAATTGAAGACTAATCTTGAATTCAATATACAAGAGAAGCACATGTTCTAATGTTGTGAGCCATGTGTGCCAAGTGGGGGCGTTATCCACGAAGGCTTACTTATGTGCTACTTTTACAGTTAGAAGAAATATATATGTGTATGTACTATATATTTAATTGTAGCTATAACTATATATTAATGTGTCGATGAAATTATTAAAGAAGAAATAGAGATTGAGTCAACATGAAATGCAGTCAGAGAGTTAAAACTAAACACGAAATACAATCAAACCAAAATAGAGATAGGAAACAGTTTAAAATTTTTGAGTTAGGGAACCCCATGCGCAACATATACAACATGAACAGAAACATATCAGCATTCTTTGACACATGATCAGTTTACTTAGACTCCCAATTTTTATTCTCGAGAATATCCACTAATATACGTTAGTTCCTGCTTGGTTGAGACCCCTTTTGATCAGTTTAGTCCAAATACACATACAGGCACAGGGTTGTTATAGGAAAAATGAATGAACGGCGGGAACTGGTCTCGACCGGTTTAAATATTATGAACACATTTAGTGCAGAGCATGCTACAATTTGTTAGTTCGGAAAGGTCTAAGAGATATCGTATTTAAGAAGAAACAAACTACAGATGACATAGATGAAAGCATAGGCAATTTGTTCGATGTTTTGTAAGAGACAGGAGATAAATATAATGAAGTCGAAGTGCATGTACTAATTTGTCCAGTTTATCAGTTTGTGTTAAATGTTCTTTAAACTGAGTTTTTTATGTTTTCGCGCTTAGCCTCAGTAAAAAGGATCTTAAGGTGGAAAATTCAAGCGGTGTTCAGCTTAATCAAAGGGCGCAAATAAAAAAAAAACAAATTTTAACAAACAATGCATTACCTTTACTTATAGTTAGCAAAATCTAAGACCGAATTTTTTCCACAGCATTTGAATTGCGTTTCTGAAACACACAGTACAGCATATAAGTTGACAACAGGCAGAAGTTCCTACTTTTTAGTGAAAACGATTGATGATTAAAAAAAAACTTACAGAGTCAACTTGCAGCAGTAAATTTAATAATAACACAAAAAATTGTGATTTTAATTCGTTTGTCTTTTCCAAACGCTTTTCTTAAACGCTTGCTTTTATTTAGTGTTTACTTTCTTGATCTATCTAACACTTGTGAATATCTGGTGCGATTTTATCATAGGTCAGGCATTATTGCAAAAATTTAAATAGGGTCCAAGTTTTTAATATTAACAATTAAAACCTAATGATGGTGTGACTAAAGTAAAAAGGGAGCCTGACATTGGCCAGCTGCAAATTTAATTTATTGGTACCCAGTCTTCAAGAAAAATTATCAATATCAGGCATCAGTTTCTGTGAATCGCTGCAACTGATCAGCCTTGTAATCTGCCCATGACTCTTAACTTTTAACCTCTTTACAAATCTAACTGCGAATAGGCACACGCGAAACAATCAAACATTTCTCGAATCAAACTTTAAGTATACACCAAGCCAGAACACTTTGAAACTTTTGTGCTCTCTAATTGTTCAACTTAAAAGTAATACCACAAATTAATCACTTACGCTCCAAATGAAAAAAAGTAAAACTAAACGGCTATCTTTACGTAATGCAAGTTTTTCTCACCAAGTTTTACTACTTACTCGTATGTGTAATGTATATAACAAGAAAAAAATCGAAACAAAAGTGTATTGATTAATAAATTTAAATGTATTGCGATTGCGAAGACAAGCAACATAACAAAACCAACGCATGAAACGTCAAACAATATGAACTAACATCCAAAGCAGCTACGAAACTCTTAATTAATTTTTTAAAACTTAAAGGTAAATTTTCATATTGCAATTGAATTTGACGGCACAAAGTAAAATGCGAGATATAAACTGTACGTACGAATCGAGCGTTAAACTTGCTGAGCTGAAGCATGTGCCAGTAACTAAGTGGAAGTGGAAGCAAATCTGCAGGCTGCGGCGTTGGTATCGAAATATTCAATTAAGCGCAGCAATGAGATTGCAATGATAAGAGAAGAATATTTGTTATGTTACAAGCATTAATTAATTAATTATTATAATATTAATTATTATTGAAAATATTTGAGAAATAAAAATAAAATAAAAATGATTCGAATCATTAATAAACAGTTTTTTCATTCTAAAATGCATTCTTTATTAATGACGTTTTATACCATCGTGTGGTACTCAAAAAACTGGATGACTGGATAAACGGTGAGTACATGGGAAGATAAGGACCAAAATTTATAAGCCTATGTAGGCAATAAAATTTAGTTTGAGGGCGAGTGGACTAATTTTTACCTAAGCAACGGAACTCTGAAAGCAACAAAAAAAAACAGGAGAGCTACGTTTTGTAGCCACCTCTTGAGTAAAATTTTTGCATACTCTTGGGCACTCTTGTGTTCACTGACGGATTAAGCCACAAGAAACCGGAGGTTTGTTTACATTTTGGCCAATCCATTTTTCGGAAGTTTAGAAAAGGGTTACATTATAAAAAGCTGATTCTTAGAGACTTGATCGGATGTCTCTAAGAAAAGTTATGAAATAGAAGTGCAGGTTTTTGGTCGGAAATTTATAAATTTACGTCATAAAAATTACACAAAATGCAAGCCAATTTTTTTCCTATATTTTTAGGAATCGTCTGCCATCTTGTATTGTACCTTCTATGGACAAGATTCTGGCGCTGGTGACGTTTATGAAAATAGAACTTTCCGCTGTACTGCACAGGCACAGCGACTTGAATCAATTTTACAAGTTTGTGCCCATGGAAATGTCTTTTTCGCATAAGTAGTTGTTGCGAGTAGTGTCGAAAAAAATTCCCAGAGTTTGAGACGCGGCATCAAATCAACTTAAAACTGTGACCCTGCAAGGCTAAAAATGCGTTAGATCATTGAGGGAAACTTTAAAGAGTTGGACATCGATGGAGCCGACCAGCCTAGACAAATTGTTTTTGTTTCACATGTGTTTGATTGAATAACAAAAGTTTAAAGTTACATTTATAACATAGATTTAGTAAAAATGGAAAAAGGGTGTAGAAATTAAGATGTCCCTTGTCCAGTCGAACATGTGATCATGTGTTGAGCAACTCTATAAAGTATATTCACATATATAGAATTTTACGGGGTCAGTCAAAATCGGCGATGCATCCCCAAATTTGAACTGCTATTTTTTTGTTCGTTCGCTGTGTTGCCAGCAGCTCAATTCCATGTGAGTATAGAACTCTTGCTACACAGTCTGACTGGCTGGGCTTAAAAATCTTTCATTTCGTTTTAAAAGTGGTGCATATATAAGGCAGTCGATCATTTTTCTCTTGAAGAAACTTGTTGCATACTCTTGGGCAGCCGAAAATTGTGCTGCCTGACAGAGGCTCGCGTGTCTGCGTGTTATGTAGCATCCTTGAGAAAAGTTCAAGTTTCTATTGCGTGTATTTGGGCGCAGCTGGCTGTTCAAACTGCACAGCATCCTACTGAGCTTTCTGTTCGCCTGGTGTTTAATCTCGAGAAATCTTCCCAATTGCCGACAAAAATGGCACGAGTAAGCTAATTTTTCGATATTTGACACCAGGCCAACAGAAATCCTAGTAGGTGGCTGCTGGGTTCTGGAAATTTAGAGGCGTAGGCAGCACATACAGGGGTTTGGGGGCCAAACGCCCCCAACAAGCGATTTTAAACCCCCTTAGCCAAATTCTGACTACGCCCCTGCTCAACGCAAACTGATATGCGACCACCTACTACGCTGTATGTTCGCCTGGTGCTTCAAACCGAGAAATCTAAAATTTTGCCCGTCCAACTGGACCGATAAAAAACCCATTTTTCCATGGAAGCTCGTCAATTTATGATTTTGAAGTACCAGGCCAACAGAAAGCTGAGCAAGAAAACAGAGCTTTAAGCAAGTGTTGAGCGAACAGCTGTTTCGTTTAATGATTGACCACAAAGCTACTCCCCTGGAAGACATCCGTTAGTTTTGAACCAAGCTCTCACTAGAGATGGGGCACGCCGCTGGGATTTCGCCCGTGTCACGAATTTGCCAGCACAAGCAGGATATTGTGTTTGATTTGTATAGGGCGAAAAAAACAGGCACACGCACATCTGCAAGCAAGCTTGCTTAAAAGTATGAAACAGTACTAGATCGATAGACCACTACGTTTTTAAATTATGTTTATTTATTTAAATTTACATAACATGTACGTAAAATATATGATAGAGATAACTTACAGAATTCTTTAGATGAGAAGTGGGATGACCTTAATTACTGCTAGTCGCTACGTTCAAGAAAAAGTCTATCTCATGGCTGCACAGTCGTTCTTACTTACTAGGCGGTTAAGTTACAGTAAAACCAGCAATAACAAACATAATCTATATCCTTAACGTAAATATGAAAAGGTAATATTACATATTTCCCAAATTCTGGACAGTATTTCGTTTGGGGTGGAACATTTGAATCATTTGATTCTAGCGCATACCCTGCGGATTGCTGTTGTTGGTGTTGCTGGTGCTGCTGTTAATTTGGCGCAATCGGTTGCTGCTTTTATCAGAGTTGCGACCAGTTGCCTTTGGCACCTGCTTCTGATGCTGCTCGGAGACAAGGGAAGCCGCATTTGTATTCTCGTTGATGGGTATTAGGTGTTTTGCAGTCTGTAATCCGTTACTACTAACGGGTGTACCAAAGCCGAAGATATGGTGGCTCTGCCTCCGGAATCGGATGGTTTATTTACGTCATCATGTGTATCACCTTCTTAAAGTTAGGTGCGCTGGCAAAAGGACCCGCAGATGGACAGGCGGACGCTGTTCGAATTATATGAAGTGATGGCCGTTGGTTGTGTCGCTATTGGCAACGCTGCCTAATATTTTTCAAAAAAGATTGGAACCAACTTTTTACTTACCTTAACTGTTAAATTTTCAAAATTATTCGACCTGAAATAGCTCCCTTAAAACAATGAATTCAACAACTGTTGTATTTATATGTATATATTTCAATTAAATAATGTAACATCGCTTACTCTCACGCAAAGAACAATTTCTGTTTTAATTTGTATTTGTTTTCGCGTTCCATAATTATACGATAATTGTTATTGTAATTTGTTCGGAATAAATAATAATGTAAAGTTTACTTGCTCTTTAGGCAATCACCGCCAATGCATAATGTATAACATGTAATTGCAAGGATCTTCCGCCGTGTCAAATTAGTCACTTCTTATATATCATTTTACGTTTTATGCAAAGTATCTGTATAATTTACTCTTTTTTTTTCTTTGTGGCAGTGGTAATTCAGAGTATTATCCGTTTTAACGAATCCTCGCTAATGTCGCCCCGGAATACTCGTTCGTGTCAGTTGGTTGGACTTGGTCTTGATTCGTGGCTTAGCTTGTCCGCTGCACCTGCGGTATAGGTCTGGGGTACCGCATTAATATATCAAGATATATACATATTTATGTTTTTTATACGCTTACTTGTTTGAGTTTACATGCAATTAGTATAAAAGAGGACCAAATGAAGAAGGTTTAGCAAACGAAAACGGATAGATTAACTTTATGTTTCAATTACTTTTTCGCTTCCGTTTATGGTGGGTTTAGAGAATGACTACAAAGTTGTATATACCGGGATTCATTTTGTAAAATGACCTGGGAAACTTGTGGTACTTTTCCGTACATCTATTTCGTATTGTTTACTTTGCCTACTTCAAAGCTCTCTGCCCTTTTTCGATAAGTTTTTTTGTTAAACTTTTTCTTATTGCTTTTAATTATTAAACTTGCATATTAAGTAGGTAGCAAAATGCTGGTGGTAATATTTTTATTATTTTCGCTAATATTTTACTATTACTTTAAGATTTTTTATGTTACTTCATTCAAGTTTAATGCCGCGCTCGAAAAGGTATCAACTTAAAAGTTTTTACTGATCATAAACAGAAGGAATACTCTGAGACTTTTAATGACTGGGGATTTTCAAAATAGCCGTATATATTTCTGGTTTAATGACGATTTCTATTAAAACTCTTGTTGTTGGTTCAGTGTTGTTTCGTTTCTTTTTTTTGTTTTATGGTTTTCAGTCTTTTCAACAAATTGATTGCTTGGATTTTGTAAATTTGTTTGCTGGATTGTTCTTGTTGAGGCTGCTGTTGTTGTTGATGTTGGTGCTGTATCCGCCGCGACTGCTGCTGACAAGAGCTAAAGTTCAAACTAAACTGCACTGGCTTAACGTTTGATGGAGTATGCTCGTGATGTGTTGCACTTAGTTCTTAGGTGGGTTTCCCCTTGTTTTGGTTTTTTATTTTACGCCTACTGTAACTCGCTAAAGCCCTGAGCATTTGGTCTCCATTTACTTGTTAAGTTCGACAGAAGAAATCTTTGCCTCAATTGCATTCCTCGAAAATCGTTTGAAAAACAATTAAAAATCCCCGTAAAGCATCAAAGGGTTCTCAAAGTGGGCCGGAAATTAAGGTTACAAGGGCGTGGGCGGAAGGATCTTCGTGATTTGAAATTAAAATAAAGTTTAGGCACATTTACTACATACATAAATTCACACTTTCGTTATATATACTTAGGCGTATGCACTATCCAAACCATAATACAACTGAGCTGCCTTTGAAACTATCCGATATATCCGCCCCGGAACCTGTCGATTGCAGACTCGGTCACATTTACCTTTGCCTATCCGATTCTAATCGTATGCGTATTATTTGTTGGTGGCTTAGTTAGTTCGCTAATAATTATAAGTGTTCGATATTGTGCAATACATTTCGGTAAATTAGTTCGTTTCTGTTTCATTCATTGTTAACTAACTTTAATGCCTAATGTGTTAGCATAATTATCAATTCATTCGCCGTCGTCATTCGCCAGCTAACAGTTGGATTGGTTTTTGAGTCAGTTATTTAGTGTTTAGTTAGTTTTAGTTATTCTAAATTAAATGCATATACAATTTGTAGTACTTGGTTGCCTGTTATTAACTATTTATATTATGTAGTTGACCGGCCGTTAATTTAGGACTGTATGCATATTTCAATACGTGAATACTTGCGTTACCTCCTTCTGGCTTCTTTGGCCAGCTTCGTTTGGTTGCTTTTTTTTCTTTGCTTTAAATGTACGATATGACACAGTGATATATATCCATCCCATAGTGTATGCTTACGAATTCTAAGTACAAGTTCAAATACATATCTAACAGGATCGGGTTCAGAAAAGCAGTTTCAAGCAGTAAAACCCAGAACACGCACCATCCAAACCGCAGCCTCCAGTTACTCGGTCCACCACCAACTGACCACCTCAGATTCTTCACCAGGTCACACACCTTAGGGTTAAGCTAACTACGACTAAGAAGCCACAATAACTTGCAAAAAAACCAAAGTGTTGTCCTTCTCATGATATCCTCCACTTTTTCCGCTACTTTTATTTGGGATTTGTGAAATATGTTTCTTATTTGTAACCTTTGGTCGTTCAACGATTAAAGCTTTTGGGGTAATCAAATTAAGAGATTTAAGATCGGAAATTAAGTTAAGTTTATTAGTTATTCTTGGGTTTAAAAACAAGTCGACAGTTTTAGTAATAACATTGACGATTCTTTGGTGTGTACCACGTTAAAATCTTAAAACAGGTTGCGTAGCTCGGCGGTCCGCGAATCGCATCCAACACAAATGAATAAACCTGTCTGTGTGACTTTTTTAAAAACTACTCGCTATATGCAATAATCAACAATTCACTATATAAAAATCAATTTACTTCAACTATTTCGTAGCCTTAGATGCGGTTTATAACTCTTTGGATTAAGAATCATGTTTAACACTTTAAATGCTCTTCATCCGCATAAAATAAATCTCACAACAATTAAACGAATAATTTTCTATTTAAAATCTCAACGCTCTATCTGACACTTAAGTCGGTATTATGTATAAATCGTTCAAATAAAATAATACGAAATATTGGTTATAGATGCGCTTGCGCTAGGGATTATACAATTTCGGTAAGTTATGCAAATGTTAATTAAACTTGAGAACTCAATAAATTGTATACCTTTATTTTAATTGATTTTGTTGAGTTGCTGAAGGAAGTTGTACTAGCATGAAGACGAATGATTATGCTTTTTTTGGTAGCTAACATACATTTTAATGTTTTTTAATCTATTTTGGTGTTTCCTCTGTTTTTATATTTTCTGTCTAGCTGGTATGTAGTTATTTATTACTATACTCCTTAGCTGGCCAAATTTTAATAATACGTTAATCTAGGCTTTGTAATGCCCGTGCCTAGAAGCTAACTTCAACTGACGTTTTTTGTTTACAAGCAGTTTGGTAAAATACTTTTTAGGTATTTACAGTTCGCGTTATTCGAGGCTCATTGGAGTTTATATAGCAGTGTTCAGAATAGGCTCATTTATATGTATTTTGCAATATGATTGGGATTAAGCACAGTTGGTCGTACATTACAATAAGCTTCAAAAACATAACTGCTGTAAAATTCTACTTAATCGCAAAGTGTTCAAATTTTCATTTTGCAGTATATATGTTTAGCATTACTTTATTATATTTTTTAGTTTTTCATCGCATGTATAATTAGGTTTAGATGTTTATAAATATTTTACTGTACTGTTGTATATTAGTGTGTATATCAGACTTTGTTTCATACAAAAACTAAGCACATCGATTTTTCAATAAATTCTTGTATTTGTATTTTGCATGTATGTATCCGTGTGGTGTCTGCAAAAGTGGAGTCCGACTCGAGAGTTTTATCTGAAACGATCAGTCGCTTGATCGGCATACATAAGTTTACTCCTCTGCGCTTTGGCCTGATCATATCTGTTCTTCTGATCACATTTGCACGTGTATATAGAGTTATATATAAGAGGCGGAGATATACATTTTAGGCAAATATATTGCTTAAAAAGTCGTAAAACATAGTTTGTCATAGTCTCGTATTATACTTGAATAGATTAGAGTTGGTCACATTTACGATGTGGTTAGCTTTAGGGGAAATTTAGAAATTTTTGGAACAGCAGTTTTGCTTATAAATGGATTCCACTGCGAAATGGGAGTATGTAAAAAATAGATCATCGAAGTAATTGCATTCCATTTGTGGCGTGTGTGTGTACTGAGAAGTTTTTTGTATGTAAAAATTAAATGCGCGAGCAAAAGTTTGTCAAAGTTTTTTTCGTTATATATTTTTATTGTAACGCTTTGTCTTTGTCTGTTAACGCTGTTGTTTTTAATTTAATTTTAGTTCATTCAAAAACACTGCTCGTAAATGTTGTTGAATACGGATTTATGTTAGCTAAGTGACACTCCATTGAGGCTACAAAGGCTAAGCTTCCTTTAAGTATTTATAATTTCATAATCTGTTTGCTTAAGAGGATTGCCATTGGAGACTTTAATGACTTTAGTTGTCATCGTCAACGGTTTATGTTCGTTTATCTTTTGTATTTTGTAAATTTGTAAACTGTAAATACTTCAAAAGAACACGTTCAGCATTGTATGGCAATAATTTTCGTACTTTTTCGTTAAGTAACTACGCTTATACGCAAGCACTGCAATAAACATTGAGAACATTACTATTTACAAACTGAGAGAATGTGTAACAAATTAATAGTTTTAGCGCATTTCCATGAATATTTATAAATTATTTTCAACATATTTATTTCAATCAATTAGTGATACAAATTAAAAAGTTTTAAAAGAGGGTCCAGCCATCGATATACACATAGATTTGCAAGTGACCAGCGTATAAACGTAGTTATATACCTTTTTCCTAACCGCATTTAATACTCTTCTTCGCCCTTGCTCCTCACTTGATATCGTCGTACTCATCGCTACCGTTTTTCGAGTCGCCCGACGACTGGAAGGCCGCCATCACTGCCGCCCTATGGTGGCCCTTGTCCGCTCCTAGTTTCTCCTCCCCGTGACTAGTGCTATTGCTACTACCGCTGCCACCCCCGTTGCTGCCTGGCTTCTCGTCGAAGGCGTCGAGGAAGGGATTGGTGGCCGCGTACTGTGCCCTATAGGTGCCCAGTGTGTGGTAGTTGTTACCCCCATTGGCAAAGGGCCTGCCACTGGAGCTGGTGCTCGTGTAGAAGTCGTAGCTGTTGGTGGACCCCGTCATGGAGCTCACGCCGCTGCTGCTGGCAGTGCCCGCCCCACTGCCACTCCCACTGCCACTGCCCGAAGAATGGTAGGATGAGCTGCTGGCCGAGCCGCCAAACAGAGCGGCCCCCGTCGAGGTGGTGCCGTTCTTGGGCAGAGTGCCGTACAGATGCATGGCATTGTGGTTGCCATTGCCGTTGGTGGTGGTGAAGGGACTTGGACTGGCTGCAGAGTGGTTGTGGATGCCATTGCCATTGCCCAGGCCGCTGCTGCCGAAGAGAGCGCTGCCGTAGCTTCTGTGCTCGGAGCCTGCTCCCAAGCTCCCTGCACCCGATCCCAACCCGGATACCCCTCCCATTCCCATGCTCAACTTACTGCTACTGCTGCCAGAGTTCCTGGTGTCATTGGTGTAGGTTGTGGTGTTGGTGGCCCCGCCGGCAGAAGTGGTGCCGCCTATGTAGGTCTTGGTCTCTGTTTCCGAAGATGACGAAGAGACCAGGCTGTCGAATAGTCGCCGACCAGAGGAAACAAGCGAAGACGAGGCAGCTCCAGTCTTGCATTCCTTGCCGCTGGACAATCGCGAGGGCGACGACAACTTCTGGCTGCTTGTGTTTGTATTCGAGTCCGCAGAGCTGGAGCTGGTGGTGTACTTGCTTATGGCTCCAGTGGTGACACCTGGTTTGGTCGAGGATCCCGAGCTGGGTGTGACAAGTTGGTAGGTGCCCTTGGGCAGACCGTCCCCGCCACCGGGTGGCGAGGGCGAGTCAGGGGACTTAATCGGTGTAAACTGCACCCGTGGCTCCCGCTTCAGATACTTTGACATCAGCTGGCTGGTGGTCATGGCCTGCGATTGGGCCAGTAGGGCGTTCGTGGAGGCCGACGACTTGTAAGAGACCAGGTCATCCGAATCGTCCGAGGAGGTGGTCGGAGCGGAGGTGGCCGTTGAGCCAGCACTCAAAACCGTGGCCTGGGATGAACTGGAGCTTGATGTTGCGCTCGACTTGTTCCGCATGGCCTTGTAGTCTTCGCCGGCACAAAGACCACTGGTATTCTCCTTGCTGGGCATGTAGCTGCTGTTTCCGAAGCCGCTTTTCTTCGCATCCAAACTGGCGTACTTAGAGCCGTAGCTGGGTTCTTCGCTCACCGAACTCTTGGACAGTGCCTTGTGCGGTTCATAGAAGTCCACATTTCCTCTGCGAGCTGCTGTCCCGTTGCTTTCCTTGTCTCTATGGCTGCTTCCAAGGGATGAGGCTGCCTCCGTTTGGGTGGTGGGCGTGGTAATTTCTACAGGCGCATCCTTCTGCAGCGGCGGCTTCTTCATCACGATGGAGTAGGGGCTGGATGGTTGGTCTACAATTTTGACTTGCTTCACGGAAACAGGCGAAGCACCGCGCTTGATGGTATCCGTGCCTACAAGAGATTACACGGGCATTAGCAACGTAATCTTAATCCTCCAATAGCATACACACAAAGATTGCTCCAACTGATGGTAATTATTTTTACTTACTTTTACCTGATCCGGATCCAGAGCCCGAGCCCGTTGACGCCGAACTACTGCCGGGGGAGGGTGTGCCTGGAAGTGGCAGTGGCGATTGGTCGGGAATTGCTGAGTCCACTGAGCCCCCCAATTGATAGGGCTGCAAGAGATTAGCAAACAGAGAGGAGCAGGGGAGAACCCGCCAAGTTGGTCATATGTTTATCGGCAAGGGCTTCAAGAAGCTTTCAACAAGGAAGTTTGGGGCGCAATACGTGCTAAATTTTTGTTTCGGGTGGTGCGAAGATAATTTTAAATTTTGAAGTTGTTTTGGGTGTAGTATTACAGTGTTCATGAGTGTTTTATGTGGGTAGTCGTGCGAGACATACAACGGACACATTTAGATTTATAGACAAAAGACACTTTCACTTCGTGCGCAATGCGATTCATACTGGTGACGGCCAATTCGTTAACCAATTTGATATTGTGTTGGAATTTGGATCGGGAACATAGGATTGGGGTTGGTGATTGGTGAAGACAAACGTGAGGTGTATGACATGCAAACAAGGTAAATTTATTAGAATTCGCCTCTAAAATACTAAATATGATCGAATTAGGCCATAAATATATTTTGTTTCGAACTCAAAGGAAAAATATCCCATGGTCTTAGGAGGATTTTGTTTTAAAGGCGAGCTTTGCGCATAATAAAGTGTGCAGCTGACTAAGAGAGACCGCGATTTACGCAGTTTGTTAAACTTATAAAGATAGTCAAAAAATAAAGATGAAAATGGCATCCTAATGAGTTGACAATCGACAACTAAAAGTCATTGGGAAATACATAAGATGCTGGCAGAGTCCCCTCCCGACTTTAGACTACACTACATCAGCTGTGCTTTTGGATGATATGCAAATGAATGCGACAAGGTGTCGGGGTTTTGGGCTGTGAACTTCAAATAATGTACCCAACAAAATAATCTATTCATGGGAGGGGGTGTAACCAATTCACAGTTGAACGCAAGTATTAATGAAGATATTACAATGACAGCGACACACGAGTTTAATGAAGCATTTACATGATGTGTTCGTTAATTTGGCATGTGTTGGCATACAGAGCTGTTTAGATTTTTATACATTGGATTCGGGTGGAATAAATGTGGTAGAAAAAGTCGTTACGAGTATGTTTATTTGTTACCAGTAGTGGGCCAATCATGCTTTATACGCCGTTC
Organism: Drosophila elegans; assembly: GCF_018152505.1. Lineage (NCBI taxonomy): Eukaryota > Metazoa > Arthropoda > Insecta > Diptera > Drosophilidae > Drosophila > Drosophila elegans. The sequence continues at coordinate 4,684,544 of NW_024545855.1, read as the reverse complement.
AACATTTATCACATCGCTCAAATCATCATCATAACCAGCGCTTATATCGTACTGATATGTTAGAGTATATAGATAGGTATATGCATATATATGTCACAATTAAAACGTTTATCGGTCAGGGGTCACAGCAAATTATGATTTATTTTACTAAATCTGGTTTTGCATTGATATTTTTGTAAAAAGCACAAATCAAAGTGACAACATATTTTGCTTTAAATATTACTCAATAGCTCAGTAAATAAATATATTTGTAGACATCATCTTTTGCACAACGGTCAACAGGAAAAGTTAGAAGACCAAATGAAAAATGATTCTGAATTTGTGTGAAGTGTTTGTATGGGGGTGTTATGTTTCTTAATTGGTTAGGCATTTTCCCATATAAATCAGAAATTCCTACTCAAAATATGAAAAATAAAAAAATATGTTATAATAAGTTGCCCCTAATCTTTAAGATTTAGATTACGATTAATTATTTATGTAAATAAAAAAAAAGGAAATTGCACTTGTTCTTCAAAAAAATATACTATAAATAATGCCTCCTATTGATTGCCCTCATCCTAACTAACTATAGATGTTAGTAGGAGTCCGATGCGTGTTTAATGTGGATGAGATAACAGTATTCCTGGTTAAAAATTCTATTGTTTCTTATTGTTTTCGGCGTTGCCCCTGTTCTGTTGTAATGTCTGTAGTTACTTTTTGTTTACCTGTTGCACCGCTTGTTGCAAGGCTCGATGCGATTGAGCTAACTGACCCACTACTGATTGATACAGATGACTGTTGGCTGTGGCTGAGAGCTGAGGATGGCCTTGGGAGAGTATGTTGGTTACCGAAGTGGACGAGCGCAGAAGATTGCCCGCCGCCATGAGCTGCGCCTGCTGCTGCAGAAGAAGTTGCTGTCTGTCCGCTGGCAACGCACTGACTTTGCTTCCACGCTGCCCTGTTGACTCGCCGCGCCGACCTGTCTACATAGGACTCTGTATTAATCAATATTAATGTGGACGCGGTTCGGTTCGAGGTGTATCGATGGCTGAGTGGGTGAGTGGGTGAGGAGGTGACATGAGTGAGAATTTCGGCTGCCACTTAAGCACAAACTTTTCTTAAAAATTATAAATTGTGTTCAATATATTGAATTTCCTTATAATAATTGAGTATTTTTTTAATTATATTTAAATAACAAAATATTTAATGAATAAAGCTTAATGAGTGAAGGTTAATCATCTGCATTACGTTTGTAGTTAACAGAATCTATTTTACATTTAAAGAATTTTTGTTTTATTTGGATACGTCTGGGGCTTTAATATTTACTTATAATGTATAATATAACCCTAACTGAAGGTCAAAGTCGCACTGAAAGTGGCAACCGCGGAAGGTGGGTTATTGGGTTTGTGTGTATCTATGTCTGAGTGTGGGTTACATAACAGTCAACAGTGAGAACGGTTTTCGTGCCGCACTTGGGAGTAAAAAAGTGGCCGAGCGAGTGGCAGAGACCTTGAGTTGGAACTGCTGCGGATGCATCTATACATCCAAGGCAGAAACAAAATAAAGAATCAAACTCTTGCAGGTGTGGTGCCCAAATTCGGTGTGTTTGTCTTTTTGTGTCGGTGGCTCGGGGTTTTTAAGTTACTTTCGGGTGGGGGATCGGACACTGGGAGTACGTTACCTGAAGCAACGCCGGCCATATTGCTCATGCTCCCGGCGGTGGCCAGGCCGCCCATCATCGCCCCAGCCGCGTTGCTCATGTGTTGCGCCAGCTGCTGATGCTGCGCCTGCGGCTGCGGCCAGATCTGCAGCAGATACTTAAGTACCGCGATCGGCTGGGCGTGATCGATGTCAGCACCCGGCTGCGCACTCGCCGAATGCAGCATCAGCGGTGGGCCCATCACCGTGGCCAGCGCCTGGGCGGACATCTTGTTCCGCTCCGAGTTGGAAACGACCAGCGACAGATGGTCGAGCAGGAATACCAGCGTGGCCTGTAGAATTGTGTGGTATGGGTCACGATTTTCTTACCAGCATCAGCTATTCTTACCCGGTTCGCTCGCGGCAGGCAGTCGAGTATGCTAAGCATGAGTTTCGCGTTGCCCTCCGGGTCATCTGGCAGGCAAACAGCTGGAAATACAATTCAATATAATAAAGTTCTAGCTACAAATTCAGCAACATCTTCAAAGCAATTCTCACCCAAGGCATCAACCGTCATCTGGAAGAGACAGCGTGTGAACAGCGGCTCGGGCAGCTCCCTGAGGTAATCCTTGAGCACGCCGGTGATGACGTTAATGTCAGGAACATGTTCCGGGCTCAATTCCACGGCACGGCTGTTGCGCTCAAAGGCCTCGCGCAACAGTCGCTTCTTCGTGGCGGAGCCGCACAGTCGGTACAACCCGATTATATCGAGCCCCCGGCGCTCCACCTCCTCCACGCAGCGTCTCAAAACGATGGGAACCGGTGCACATCCGGGAGCGTTCTTGGACTCCCTGTTGACCACGGTTTCTAAGTCGGCGCCGAAGAGCGTGGGATAGCCAGCCCGCAAGCTGGGCAGACCCCTCCTCTTGTAGAGCGCCAGGGGATCAGTGTGACGCATGCGAATGTATATAGTGCCCCTGGGCTCAACCTTCAGAGCCAACTGGTGAAGGGGAGACTGCCGGAGGATTGACGACAACGAAATGGCTCCTCGATAGCACAGCTTGTGCCGGTGCTGCGGATCCCAGGAGTAGACCAGTACATCCAACTGCTTGTTGCCCACCAAATCCAGCTCGAACGACTCGTCCCAGTCGAACTGCAAGTCCCCAGATCGCACCACTGTCCGGGCTTTGTGCACTCGATCGCACTCGATGACGCAATAAAGATCTCTGGTTTGGGATGGAGGCGCCGCTCCTCCCGCTCCCTCAGGAGCCGTCCTTAGGCCGCGACCTGCGAGCAAGTGAATCCACAACATTCCGGAGATCCCTCCAATGTCCACAATGGGCTTGTCAAGCTTGTACTTGGCGAACTCCGCCGGATTGATGTCAATCTGGCGGTGAGGGCGTGGCAACGTAGCACTTGGCGTTGGTGCCGGACTCTGGTGACCTCCTGTGCTCAGAATGCTTCCGCTGGGACTGGCAGGACCGGCGGATAATTCCAACAGCTGCCGCATGCGTCGTATGCTGGGCGATCGAATGGATCCCGCTCCGCCAATGTGCTGCGAGGACATGGAACGCACTGGCAATGCAGATATGGGCCGTGTAAGGCCCATGTTCCGATCGAGAGTGCCGGTGCCCAGAATGTGGGTTCTGCTGGAGTAAATGCTCTCCGTCTGGGGGAAAAAATTCGCATGACATCGTTCTATTAAATCTGTAAAATATACTTACATTTCTTAGAGCGTCATGGATGTTCTCGGCACTGCAAGAGAATCGCTGGGCCCGCGGCTGGGCAAACATATCCCGCGTCATGCGCATCTGTTCCGCGATTGCAGAGCTGCTGGGTGCCCTTCTCAGCCAGGCGCGGTACTCGTCTGCCGTGAATATCGACGGGCTGGCGGTAATTCGCTGCCGCAGGTCCCTGCCTCTTCGCACATCAAACTCGGGTGCCGAGGTGTTTCCATCGTTTTCGTCTGCCAAGCGATCTCCCATCCTGGAACGAATGCCCTGCAGCCTCACTCCGGGTCGCTCCCTGGGCAACGAATTAAACTTATTGAGATCCGCGGCTCCGGCCAGCAGGGCAGCTGCTGCAGCGGCACCCACTCCGCCTCCTGCTCCCCCCGCACCCCTTGGCATGCTGCCAATGGCGGGTCTGTTGTAGTAGTAGTAACTGGGCCGGGGTCCAATCGTGGCCTCCGTGTCGCTGGAATAGTCTAAATTCGGTCGCGAGCGACGGGTCAGCGATTGAGCCCCGCCAGCTGGGGGTCCGTACTTAGATACCCCTGATCTCTGCTGGTCGTAGCGACCATATCGGCCGAGAGTGCCACCCACTCCCACTGCCATTGGAGCTCCTCCAGCTGTGCCTGGCTTTAAACTCGATCGCAAAAGGGAGTGCCGTCCCAGAGAGTTAGAATAGTCGGCATATTCAACGCGCGGTAAGTGCTGATCCGAACCAGATCGCGGGAATCTGGCGTGTTGTTGGGCGAGGCTTACGTTTCCAGTGCCCGTGGACATTCTTCTTGATGGCCCCACAGGCGGACCACCTGGCTGTCCGGGATAGAAGGCATGCACCTTCTCCGCCAGACTCTCCAGCGTGCCGGCGTTCTGATAGTAAGCATGTGAGGGTGCAAAGGCGTGACCCTTTGTGGGTTGCTCCGTTATCACCGAAGACGGGGGCGGTGGTGGCTTGTAGCCCCAGTTCGGGGGTTCACCAATGGCTCCTCCACCTCCGCCACGAGTATTGTAGTACATATCCAGTTGCTCCGACTGCGGACTGTAGTTGTTGAGGCCCAGACCCAAGCGAGATCGTGATTCCGTCATTTCGCGGCCATCTCCTGGAAAACAAGAAGAAATGCACACGATTAGCCTGGCGAACACGGCGCCCATTTCAAACTACCTGTACGTCTTTCACGTGATGAGCGCGGCCTCGGCATCCGGTCCGTCTCGTCCAGATCCTCGTCCCGCAGATCCCGCTTGATCACCACAACCGGTGGCGGTTTTTGCTCCGGCCGGGAGAGCGTCGGCGGTCCGGGGGATCCCGTGCCCCGGTTGCCACGTCGCTGACGTATCGCCAGCACGAGACGGCGAGGAATTGACATAATGATGACCACATCGTCCAGGGACATGTGGGTCACGTCCACCAGATTCACTGCCAGGATTTCATCGCCCACCTGAAAGTAAAGAGAGCAAATGATGGAAGAGGCATAGTAAAGATTTATCCAGTGAAAACTCACCCTCAAGCAGCCACTGTTATACACTGCCGACTCCAGCGCAATTCGCGAGATGAACACGCCGTCGGTACGATCCGCCCCGTTGCCCTCGCGGATGTACAAACCCAGCGTCTGGCCCGGTCGCTTGACAATTTCAACCAGCTGCACTGTGTGCCGCCCGTCCGCCTTGCTCATCAGCTTGTGGGCAGCATCCACCGCCTGCTTGCTGCCCATGCTGCGCGGCTCCAGGACGCGCACGATCATCTCCCCACGGCGCTCCACCGCCTCCAGGGCTGCCGCCGTGTTGGGGTCGTGGTCATTTTCGACGGCCTCTATCTGGCGGAAGATCTCCGAGCTGATGCCGCTGACCTTGCGGAAGTCGCCCTGCAGCATCACCGGGTCCTTGACCCCCGCGGCGTTCGACATACTGCCGCTCTGGCCGCGATGGTTGCCGTGATGCTGCTGCTGGTTGCCATGATGCTGCTGCTGGTTGGCATGGTGCTGCTGGTTGCTCAGCGAGGAAAGCTGGCTGGCGGGCAGCGGGCCGGGCGGAGCGCGTCCCGGGCTGGCAGTGACATCAGGAACTGATCTTCCATTCTCCTGCAACCAAATTGGGAAATTGGTTTTGGTTAGTTTTATATTCATCCACGCTGAGATGGGCTGGGCTGGGCTTAAATGCAAATCTCGATTGCCTTGCGCTGCTGCATAAATTAAACTAATTGTGTTGCCTCAGCTGCTGCAGTTCCGGCTGCTCCTGTCTCTGCTCTTGAGGCACGTTAAAAGATTTAGCTTTGCATAAATTAAGATAATTTGGCGCAGTTCAGTCTCTTAAGCACTTCCTGGAGATATTACAATATGTCAAGGAAGACTGTGGAGCACTCTTTAAGCATTATGCAACTTTTTATAAAATAAATTAATAATTACTATTATACAATTTTTAAAGAAGTCCAAATAAGACTTTCAACTCATATTTGTTGCTTGCTTACCCTAAAGATTACTTTTCTACAGTTTAACACTATTTCTAGTGACCTATTTTAATTTTTTGGCAAACAGCCGTGTTCTTCCGGCAAGAAGGCAATAATTATTTCGTCATTCGTTTAGCCAAGAGTTCCCTCCAACTGTAATTTCTGTCAGTGCCACATCACTCTACCGCAGCGTCATGCAAAGAGTTTCTGGACTCCAGGCCATTGGCGGGTCGACTGTAATCAGCACGTGACGTTCGCCGATGATGTCACACGGTCAGAAGTTGATGAGGGAGAGCGCCCTCCCTTCCCTTCCGATTTCCCACCGGAAAAAAAGGGTCACAGCAACAATGTGCAACTTTGATTTTTCTGGGGTGTGTGTTTGTGTGTGGGACGCCCATGAAATTGGTTTTAAATGAAGTTGCCAGGCGCAAGCTAAGCGAAGTTTTTAATGGATTAATGCTGGAAAAAGCGTGTTCAGGCGGGCAAACAAATTGCGGTCAGCAGCAAAGTTGCTGCACAGCGCCATCATCCCCTCGAGTGGCTTTTTGCTCGGGTCTGCGTTGGCCAAAAAAAATTGAAGAAATAAGAAATCTTTGAAATTGCAAAACTTGGACATGTGTCGGTGACTGTCTGCCCCCCAGTTCCAATTTCCAAGCTCTTCATTGTTGTTGATGTTGTGTAACTTTGTCAAACTTGCAGCAGCAACATGAGCAGATGTCGTTAGGGCGGTTTTGGTCTTCACGCCTGCTATGTCCATTTGCAGAAACATTGTTATACCCTTGCAGAGGTTATTATAATGCAAGTGAAATGTTTGCAACGCAGTGAAGGATTCAATTCCGACCGTGTTAACCATATGAATTCTTCATCAGCATCACTCAACAAATATTTATTTATTTAATATAATTTATAAGAACAATTTTACTTATCATTTATACTGCCCGTACACATTATTTCGCTAAATAATTTGAAGTTTAACTTCACAATTCTCTTTTCGCCATTTTCCAAGCATGTGTGAAACTTAAATCGTAAGGCATTAAACTATTAAAGTGTGTTTACTGTAATGGTATTTCGTTGTTTGTTTGCAGCAAACCAACTGCAAATGCATAACAAAATGAATAATTCAAACGAAATACCGAGGCATCATTAACACACACACCGCAGGTGTTTGTGCCATGTCCATTTGGGGTGTTCTTTCTTGCTGAGAACACCCACTTGCATGCGTGTGTGTGGAAAATCTGGGCGTGGTCGCGGCCAAACAACTGTATTCAATAAAAGAACTTGCGAAGCGCTACAAAGGACTAGAAGGCGGCACATTGTTGATGGCTTTCTTTTGTTGTTGCTGATGGCTAACGAGAATAACCAGACTGCAGCAACAAAAACAATAAATATAAGAGGTGTGCATCGCGTGCAGGTCTGATTGAGCCAGAGAAGCATGGCGAAATTGAGCGGGCTCTAAATGGACACATTAAGAGGCAAAGCAACAGCAAACACCCTGCGTCCGAGGCTGTCAGCGGGAATTTATGCAACCACATTTGGACAGTCAGTGTCCTGGCCTCGTTTCTTTCCCTCCATGAGCACTTAAACATATTAAAACAATGTTAATCTCATAGGATTTTCGGTGTTTAGGAAAAACTTTTAGGAAAAGGATTCGAGCTTTAGCCATGAAATACATTCCAAAGATTGGAATTCTAGAGCATTGAACAATTAATTTACAAAAAAAAATTACATCAGTTTATATAACTACGCTGAAAACAACAAGATCTACAAGGCATTTCAAACATATATGTGTACACTGAACTAGACTTCCTGCCTCGTTATCTTTTCTTTTCGTACAAATTTCATCTGCATAGCTGGATGTGTCTTCCAGTCACTTTGCGGTCATCACTTACTTACATCAAGTCGCGAACCTAATTAGTAAGTGCCATAGTTTATTAACCAGGAAATCCAATAAGAGGGGGAGGAAAGTAGGAAATTGCCTGCCAAAGCGGAGGAATGTTGCTGGGGCAAATGCAAATTGCCAGGGCGGGTTTACATAAAGCGTCTTTAGTCAACGTCTTGCGCACATGTGACTCACAGAAGACCGAAGGCTGAACCCTCACTTAGGGCTGACTATTTAAACTCATTTCAATTTCATTATGTTGTTGCTGCCGCTGACTAAGCAGCCAGCCTACACCAACTACCCATTTGAGCCAACACCACCCACTCTTTATACTAGCCAAGCCGCTGGGTGACGACAACTAATTGAAAATTCTCAAGACTTTTGCAATCTTTTTTAATTATGGATGATTCTTCTGACTTGCAGTTTCTGCTGGCAGGAAAAACTTATTTGGAAAGGACCTATGACTGAGCGACAAAGGGAGAAGCAACAAGATAGAGAGAGAGAGAGAGAGAGAGAGAGGGAGGGAGAGAGAGAGAGAGAGAGGGAGGGAGAGAGAGAGAGAGAGAGAGCAGAACCCATTAGAGGAAATTGCGTGACAACACAAATCAATAAAATCATTTTAGTGCCTCTACAAGCAAATAAAAAATAAACACCCGAAAACGGAAATTGACTAAAATTGTAATTATGTCAGCTCAGACGCCATTAACTGCCAGAAACCAACAGTAGCAAAAGCTTTCATGGCTAGTAGTTTTGCTCTACTAAACAAAAAAAAAAAATTAAATTGTTAAACAGTAGAACAAATATTTCAAGGGGTAAACAGAAAAAATATATACTTTATTTTTTTGGAATTTATTTACATTTTTTGGTAGCAACAAATCAATATGATTAGGACAGATTATAAACAAAATATGGCTTAATTTAAAGGACACTAAATTCTAGTTGGTCCAAAGTATTTTGACGTTGTTAGCGATATGTAAAATTTAGTAAAAGTAAGGACAGAAAAATTGATATTTTTCTCACTGTACCCAGTGTAGTTTGAAATAATCATTTCAGAAAGTCCTGCTTCGCCAAAAGCGGTGGAACAATGCGTCAATTCCCTGGTCAGGTTAATAATTGACTAGCCATAATTGTAATGACTGAGCCTCAGTTCGTTTTCAGGCCAAAACTGTTTCTGTTTTCTGGGGGTTTAACTTTTTCTTTAGCAGTTCTTGTGTCTGTCCGCTGTCCACCATTTCTCCTCAAATGATTGATTGTCCAACGCATTGATTGATTGGCAGAGCGTGTGATTAGCATGATGTCGATGCTTGGTCTAATTCTTTGCCTTTATCTAATTCACTCGGAGGCTGCTCAGATTGCTTAAACAAAAATAAGAATAATTGCCTTGGATTTGCTGTTCTTTCAATTGATAAAATTGATTGTGTTTTGCCAACAGCAACTAATTAATAATCCTATACGACAAAGCCAATCATTATATTTGTCTAATGGCGCTTAAACTGATCGAATTTCTAAGTCTACGAAAGGAGAGTAAGAAATGGTTATTAAGGACAGAACCCCCAAGCAAAACACACAACTTAACCACTAAAATTTTCCATCAAACATAAATGTTCCATGTTCTAGGGAATAATTTTTAAGATATTCAGCACAGTTCTTTTGTTAACCACTCGTTGTATAATTCGTTCTCGGAACAAGTTTTTTGCCGGTCGGCACGTGTATAAAGGATTTGTTGTTCTGGTCTGTGGACTTTGGCTTTCATTTTGTTTATTCACTTGGCATTCATAACGTTCATCGTGCAAAACAATTTCCTTGGGTCAAACTATTCCAGGAAAATGTGAAAATGCAAAGCAAACAAATACCGAAACCGAACCAAAACTAAATTCCACCTGAGCCGCAAACAAAGGTCGGATAATTATAAATTTAAATGACCAGTTAAATTCCCCGGGCGGCGCCTCCATGCGATCTACCTTTCACTCGGCTCTTGTCCACTCGCCAAATCCACAGACAACAAATTTCAATTAAATGCCAAATGCACAACATTCCACTCCCATGTTAATAGTAGTTGTCAGTTGCAGCTGCGCTTATGTCAAAACATGTGGCACATGACCAGAGAGCATTCACAAACACAGTCCTGCCAGTGGCAGCGGAACAGTCACAGGAGCTGCGGTTTGACTCAAATCAGATTGGATTGCTTTGAGTTTGACTAGGCGCATGGGCGCCAGTCGAAATAACCGCAAACTAAGGAAAACAACAAGGCAACAACAACGACGGCAACACATGTGACACAAGCCGCATTGTGGCGATAACTCCGACAGCCAAGGCTCGGCAATCGGGAATGTGTATGAAAACGGGTATGGGAGAGCACACCCGGCGTATTGATTATATTCAAATTCGCTTATCGGCAGACAATGGGGCATGCCAAGATGGCGTCAAACGCATTCTTAGCGTCGCATTATGCAATTAGATCCAAGCCGCTTTCACACAACCAAATTTAAGCTATGTGCCAGGATATCAGGATATCATGGCAATAAGCCCCCTAAGCCTCCATCCAATCAAAACTGTTGAGAGACAGAATGAAGCGTGAACATATCCAGCCCGAAAAGCTGAATAGCGAAAAAGTGGAAGACAAACCTTTACTGGCTTCGGCCACTCACATCACTTTAAAGGTTATAAAAAGATTAAATAATTTTTTATTTGTTACAATAAATATATTTTTATGAAAAATTTATTTTAAATACAATATGTAAAATCATTTACTAACAAAATGTACAACTCGAATGCACAAACATTTTTATTAAAGGTTGAAAAAAATTTATGAATAAAAGTTTCAAGCCATTGATGAGAAAAAAATTGTAATTAATATTTTATTGTGAATATGTTCTGAGCTCCATGACTTGACTTCTAACGAATTGAATCACCCAGCCGTATGCAAGAAGTGTACAAAGAGTTTCGTGCCCGCCATTATCTATGCAAATATTTTACGCGCTCACTTCAATCCGTCTCGCCGCAATCCTTCGTTGAATTTTATTTCAATATTTGAAGCACTCTCCGCCGTCGCCCAAAGTAGTTGAAAGTTGAAATCTGTGGCTGTCCGAATGTATACGTGTGTACATAAACAAAAAAGTCTATGTGCCTAACTGGTTTCTCATAGGATAGCGGATGCCCAGGGACAACGGTCGGTTATCTCCGTTCTATCAACACAAGTTCAAAGTTGTCTTATTTATACTGTTTGCCCTTAAAGTAGTTGATTCAGTTAGGTTCGATGGCCTTACGCATATTTATATATTCATTCATCTGCATGATTGTTTTTTTAGCAGCAAAAAAAAAATATTAAATTTTTAAAGAGCTGGTGAAAAAGGGAACGAATGTGAATCGTTTATGGTAAAGGACAAATTGAAAACAAAAACGAGCGCAGGGGCTTAACCAGGTAATAGTCTCAACTCCGCAGCGTGCAAAAGGAAATATTTGCATACCGATCCATATACATTAATATTAAAGGGAAATACACAAAAGTATATACGAAAATGTCATGCAAATTTGCCCGCTTTAGCCAGAAGGCACTCGTCATTCCAAGTGAAAGTGGGTGGCAGTGGGCGGTGGTTGGACCTGCGTACTTTATGAAGACTTATGACATTTCGAGCTTTATAGGGCGACGGTTATTATTGATATGGGTGTAGTTGAGCCAGCCTCTTGGGCAAAGGAAATATTTCCTTTGACGGTATTCTAAATCAATATTTCCCCAGATGCTAAGAACCCAAATCACTTCAAGCACAGAAGAAAAATTCTTTCCCAGCAGTACACTTTAACTTTGCTTTATATTTTAAATTTATGCAGTTGTAGAGCTTGAAAACCATTACACCACAGATACAATTAGATACACAACTAATTGTCAGGTTCATAATTACTACTTTATGAATAAACGAGGACGTAAGCTAGCTTCGACAAGCCGAAGTTTAAATACCTTTGGCAAAAAAAAAATAATATGTAATTCTTAGAAAACAACAAAATTTAGCTAATTTTACCCGATCGTTCATATGAAGGGTATAGAATATAGTCGTCCGAACGGAAATATTTTTAAACATGATTAGTGTACATTTAGAAATTAAAGGGTTTAAAAAATCTATATTTTACCCTGCGTGAATATTCGTCATAGGACTGTATAGTCGGTAAAAATACTTCAACTTAAAAAAAAAATTGAATTTTGACATTAAACTTAATAAATTATAAAATAGAATAGTCATGCTGATCAAGAATATATGTACATTATAAAGTCGGAAATGTCTCCTTCACTACGTTACAAACTTCTGACCAATTTCCTCTGCAATGGAATACAAACTGAAAGCTTTCAAAATATAATTTCATGTAGCTTCAGCAATATATTGCTTTCATAAATTTTGAAAATGTAATCAGCATTTTTTATGACAGTATTGTAAACAAAAGTTCATTTTTGATTTTTAAGGTTAATTAAATAGTTTGTCATTCTCGAGTTCAGATTATTTTCTTGATCCAATACATGATGTCAATTCTAAGGAGCTCTGGATTTGCAACGTCATCCCCGTATGTAATCCCCGTTCCCTGTGCTGCGTCGGGCAATATCGCCTATTATGCTATTCATAAAAAATTCATAATTCATAAACACACGCATGGCATACACTCACCTTCCGATGGCTGCTTCTGGTCAGAAAACATCCAGTGGTGGCGCTATCACACATTAATTTTGTTGCAGCCAACTTGCTTGTTTTGCGTAAAAAATCAAATACAGAAACGGTTTGTCCACTCTTATATGGACGCTTGATGGGATATGTTGAGTTTTCTTATTTTAACGATAATTTTTGCACCTCGCGGCACCAGGTTCGATTGGATTCGATTCGAATTGTGCTCTCTGTATACTTAATTCGCTGTATGCTTTATTCTTGCTTGTGTTTCGGTGGTTTCGTAACTGCTATTTAGGCTATAATTTGATCCGTATTTTGTTGCTCCCGCACACGTCGTAGGGCTTAAATCCAATTGTATCATTTATTAGTTTTGTTTCGCTTGGTTATGGCCCCATCCGCTTTCCATTTTCTAAGCATAAAAGAGACGTGATAGCTGTATCTTTAAGTTGTCCTGAATATCTACCCGACGCCCCCCTTACCACTGACCCGTGTCTCAGTGTGTGCGTGTGGTTTACGTTTTAGCTGCCTTTTGTTACCGAGCGAAATATTTATGTTTGCTTTACTGGCAACGGCGAATTTCGAATGGGGACCCTCCATAGCCGCACTCCGGTTGCCAGGACTATTTTAAATGGCTCTTTGAGTGCGACATGCAACACCCACCACAGAGTGTAAGTTGCGGAGCAACTGGAGCAGCCCCCAGGCATCGTGTATTCTTTATTTCACGCCCTTCAGACCCGCGAAAAATTGTTTGACGAGCCGTGCAAAAATTTCATTAATTTCAGGCATACTAAATTATACTGCATACTGCACAGGCAGCACAGCAACTGCTTGAAACAAAAGTCGGCTCTACTTAATTGTGAAGAACAAATCCAGAAGTTGCTAAGAAAAATGTTTTTCCTTTTTTAATGCGGAAGGAAAGACAGCTCACCTTCGAAAGTGTCAAAACTAATTTTTGCCTATGAATAAAAATATAAACAATAATATAAACAAATTAAATTTAAAAAAAAAACAAGAAAGCAAGCAAACTTCGGCAAGCCGAAGTTCATATACCCTTGCAGCTATTTCAAAAACTAAATACTCTTGAAAACTTTAAAATTATGATTTACTTGCGTGTATATTTAAAAACATTGAAGCTATAATGATTTGCAGCTTAATTATTCGATAGTTCCTATTGGCAGCTATACGATTGTTCCTATGGGAGCTATATGCTATAGTCGTTCGATCCGGCTCGTTCCGACTTATATACTACCTGCAATAGAAAGACAACTTTTGGGAAAGTTTCATGCAGATAGCTTTAAAACTGAGAGACTAGTTTGCGTAGAAACGGACGGACAGACGGACGGACGGACAGACGGACGGACGGACAGACGGACAGATGGACAGACGGACATGGCTAGATCGACTCGCCTAGTGATGCTGATCAAGAATATATATACTTTATAGGGTCGGAGATGTCTCCTTCACTGCGTTGCAAACTTCTGACTGAAATTATAATACCCTCTGCAAGGGTATAAAAATTGGTAGTTCTGAAAAATCTTAAAGTAATTGTTTTAAAACTTTGAATACAAATGCTCCGTTAAAAAGGGGGAAAAAGAGAAGAATACATTTAAAAATTGGTTTACAATTTATAAATGATCATGTGTAATAATAAGAGGATTTTAAAATAAACGAAATCTTAGATTTTTCCTTAGGGTAGATAAACACAATGCCGCCTGATCTATTTATATTTCCCGCGCGTCTGCTTTGGCAAAATGGGCGTTGGGCAGTGGGCAGAGAGCGGTGGGTTTACTCTGCAGACGTGCTACGGCCGACTGCGGCAAGAAAATGCCAAAAATTACATTTGGGCAACGGGCAACGCGGCGCATACGCAACGCGGCCCAAGCTACGTGGGTATGCGTTGTCGAAGATAATGGCAGTTTTGGGGGTCCAAGTTTCCAAACGCCCGAGCTCCTGCTCCATGCTCAATGCTCCCTGCACATTGCTCCGTTATCCCTGCCAGGCAATCGTCGGGCTGTTGAACCTTAAGTGTGTGCGTCTCCTCTACCGCCATGTGCCCTTTTGTCTCTGTGTGTGTGAGAGGGGGAGGACTATATCTGCTGTTGTGAGTGTGAGGGGGCGTTAGCGCGCACATTCAGTAAAAAAAAAATGTTGTCTGTATATGGGACAGTCCAAAAAAAAAGGAAAAAAAAAGGCACACTAGAATGAATAAGTCGTTGAACAAATTGCGATGCGTATACGCAGCGTTGTCTGGCCTTAGTGAATTACTTTTCGCCTGTAACACACTCATCTATATTTCACCCTGGGACACGTGCACTGGGCTCCTCTATTTTCAATGGTGCTTGTTTACCAAGTTAAATATTAGCTTTTGACTTGAAAAAATAATATGTATGTATTCCCTAAGACCGTTTTAATTGACTGCCGTTTTCATTTTTTTTTGGTATTGATCGAGCGAGTGAGGCAATTTAACGCGACATTTAACTTTTACCGGCGCGCATCGTTCGCTTTTGTGCAATTATTTTCAGAGTCCGTTTTTGAGGACCTCTGTTAAGCGCGCGTGTTTTCTCGCCGCCGCCGTCTCTGCGTGTGTGGAATAGTATTGAATAAGTTGCTTTTTAATGAGTTTTACTACACGCCACGCGCTTTGCAGCCAAGTGTGTATGTGCTCGTGTACTACTACGCACGCACGACGCTGCTGAAACGATATTCCGACGAACGGACACGGAGCACGAATCAAACGTCCGGCGCGCTCAACTGAACCTTGCGTATTAAATCCACTGGCTCGGTAAGCCAGCACCGAAGCCGAAGTCGGAAAACGGGAAAATGCTGGTCGAAGTCGCAGCGAAACATCTCTATTCTCGAAATTGGAGCAAATACATTCACAAACAAGAAAAGCCACTCTCTCCAGCAGTAGGAAAAACTTTCTTGTGTAACAGGAGCGAAAGCTTTCGCTCGGAAAACTTCGGAACTTGAAAACACAACACAAGTGTGCGTTTGCGTGGTGCCCGCCTTTCGCGGTGTGTGTATGTATTTGAAATATTTAACACAGAAAAATTGGCAGTCGGGATTTGGGGAATTGTGTTTGATACGCGCCAGGATGCCAGATCCAGCAACATCAGCCATCTAGCGAAATACAGGACTTGCAGAGACGTCGGCTGGGGACGCTGGGCCGGCATTGCCAGATGTGATTTCGTAGAACGGTCTTGAACTTGCCCAAAATGCCCAGGACATTCGGTTCGCATAATTGATTACACAAGCGAACTGTTATTAACTGGTGGGTTTAATAGTAGATAACTGGGCCTCTTCTTCGCATAGATTTTAGAAGCTTTAGAAGAAATATTGGAATTGTGTTGAAATCATTGATGTTTCAACCGCAATAAAATGTACGTTTAAGAAGTGAAATATAGTCTTTCTAAACACGTAGGCAGTAAGTTTTACCAATAATGTTGTTGTATTAAAAACAGAACCTGACCAACTTGAACACTATGTAAAATCCTTAGTTTATTTATTGTAATTATAATTAGGAATTATCCATATCATATATCACGATGTCCACAAGCAACAAATTAAATGCCATGATACAAGAACTTTGCTTGATGAGCTTCATTATCTTTTAAGTGCCGGAGGGGAACGCAAATACTCCGCACAGATGCCAGGCGAAGTGAGTCCCACTCAAATCATTTTCACTGGACCACTTAAGCCTTCACTTGACTCACGCACACTCTCTCTATCAGGAGTGTCCCTAATCCCGACATCGATAACAATTACAGGCGCAGGGCTATTTATGAAAATCGAGTGGCAAATGAAAAGAAATGCCAGCAAAAGGCAAATATCGGCGAATCGCAGGCGAGTGGACCCAACTCAAAAGCGATACGGGCCGGCTGGTAGGGCAGACAACGATTATGAATTATAATGGTCCACACAATGGCGATTGTTTATCCAGCCGTTCGAATCTACGTAACGAAACAAAGCGAGGGTCACATTATGAATATGTTTAATAGCTCAGTGCCGATGACACAAACAGATAAGGCATTGCCATTAAAAACGCATTACAATTGATGGAAAAACGAGTGCAGAGATTGAGCCGAATGTGTGTGTGAGTTTGTGTAGAAGGGCTTGTTCGAGCTCTCTTATAAAATAAAAAGAAAACAAAAAGAAATCCCGAAAAGTAGGCAGTATAGCTTAGATCTTATAGTCAGAATGCTAGCTTGTACCAAGTGCAGCCCATCATGATCAGGTGGCGCCCTCTAACGCGGGAACCCGAACTTTGTCGTACTGGCAACGCAACAAATGCAATCAGCTGAGTAGAAGACAGTGGTATGTGGTCAATATCAATTTTGACAGAGCTATATTTCCGTTTTGGGGTAACCTGCTAAGCTTACGGCTTTAGCTTATTCTTTTCGATTTCCACCGCCAACGATACAAGTCGTCCGAAATAAATTTTCTCCAACAAGCAGACCGACCGCGTGGTTTGGCTACTTGGTTAGAAAAATACACCGTGAGTAACCATCGACCAACAGAAAAAGCAACGAAAACTTATTAGTGCTTTTATTTAATTTTGTTTAAAGAAATCCATTCGAATAACGCAACACGCGTTCAACGGTGGCGGAATACAGTGAATTATCAGAGGCCAATTCGGATGCTGGCTTAGCACCACCATATTCCTCCTGAGACCGCGCCTAACCCTAAACGCGCTGGCTTACAATACTGCCCAGTGGCCATAACGTAGCACTGCCTAGCAGCCGTAGCCCGATCAGCGGCTACACAGCAGTCTAATTCGGCCCATCAGCCAGTACAGCAGAGCAGGTGCAGCAGCAGCAGGGCTGCCCATCAGCCCGAATAAGCCCCGATACCCAGTGGAAATAGAGCAGGTGCCGCAAACCCAGGGCTATCTTCAGCAGCTATACTAAAGCCTAGATAGGCCCAACAAGTTGTCCAATGTAGAGCAGCAGCCGCAGCAGCATCAGCAGTAGCTGTTGCTACTCATCCTAACCCTACCTCAACCTAAATCTAATGCACGTTTTTGCTATATTTTTCTCAGTTTTATAAGAGCAAATCTACTTAGTATGCATATCAATATTCGATAAAAAAAAAGAAATGTAATAATTATAAATTACAGTTCTTAATTTGCTGTGGTTTTAAGATATTAGAGAGAAAAATGATAGGCAAAGAGATCAACGTTGCTGCTGCGAACCGGTGAAAATTTACAGTGAAAAAAAATATATAAATAAAAACTTGGCAAAATATATAATATGTGAATGTGCTAGTAAATGTGTAATCCCGCAGTTTAAACGCGAAAATTTTTTAAATTGCATAGCTAAAATGTTAGCGAGAGAAAAAAAATTTAACAAATTAAAAGTGAACAATGTTGCCGAATCAAAACCAAAACCTTGTTGACTAAAATTAAACCCGACGACCATATAACTAAATAAACATGCACAAGAAGTCGCCGCTGCCAAAGATCTTTCGCCGCCGGAGTTAATCGACTGTAAGTTACCTTTATCATACCTTGTTTCATTATTTCCTTTATTTAGTTATTTCGTCACTGGTCAAACCGCATAAAAATATATTATGTTTTGTTTTGAATATGCATATTTGAGCGTTTACGCTGTGTTGCTGACCGTTGCTTGCAGTTCTAAAGCTCTGTTTTAATAAACGAGGGCAGATACAAAAGTTGTTCCTTAAGATTTACACGCGCAGTCACTTATAAATTTAAGCCCTTAAATATTTACAATGATCATCTACTATCAATCTATATGAGATTTTTATATTAATTTATATATATAGCCATTATTATTTATATATATTAATCCCGTTCTCTTTCAGCAACTTTGAACTCTTTGCAATTTTTGATAAGAAAAAAAAAAGGAAAAATGAAATGAATTAATTAGACAGTTTTTTTTTAGGTATATAAATAAAACTGATTTTTTTTTGTGAAGCACTAATTTAAAAAAAAAACATATTTAAAAAAAAAAAAAAAATAAATAAATAAAATCGAAATGATAGAGAACTTTTGTTAGAAATAAAATTTACCTATATTTAAAAATTCTTTATAGTATTGTTTTAAAAATTTAAAACCACAAATATGAAAAAGTTATATGAAAACAGTTTATTTTTCTAATGTGAAATAATATTAAAATAAACAAATTTATCACAGAATAAGCTTGTATGAAACAACAACAAACATATCTCAGCCCATATGAAAGGGATAATTCGTAATTATAATGTGTAATAAAAGAAAATGAATTTTAACTAAGTTTCTCCTTATCCGGGGATCATGGAAGTCGAGTGTCGTTTAAAAAGTGATTGGTAGTCACTCCAAGGGATCCTGAAGAGGAAATGTTGGACCATTAGGATCATGGTAGGGTGGGCACTTCGCCTTCTTGGCGTAGAAAAAGGAGTGATGTTTTGGCAAGTGTATCTCTCACGTTTTGTTTTGTTTTCGTATTCTAATCTTTCTTCAACCCTTTTCTTTTATTTTTTTTTTCTCTAGCTTCCTCAATGTACCCAAATGAATAGTACGCGAATTTTAAGTTATTTTTACTAGCATACGAGCATTATAACGTGGCGGTTTTCTTTTCTTCGTTGACCCACCCCATGCCGACCAGACAAATGAAAAGCCGAGGATGACGCGTACTCCGCAAACACGTTAATTTTTCCACCAGCTCTTTCCTAATAGATCGTTATATGCTACAGAAATAAATATGGCGCCCAAACGTGTGAGGCCCGACCTTGGCTGGCCTCGATATAGAATAATTAGTCAACTTCATCAACCAGTGCGTAATTTCCAAAAACCACTGGAGACTAAAAATATGGTCAGATTTATTACTTTTCTTTACCTTTTTTAACCAAAACTAAACTATTTGCACCTTGACTTGGATTTAACTTGTATCTGGATTAGCGTACTATTAATATAGAAACGTTCCGAACAATTTTAATTTCGATGAGTTATTAAAGAGAAAACAGCTAAATCAAGTAGGAACCTGCGATTGGATGTGGATATTTTAGAAGATTTCTATCACCTGCCACGCAGCAAAATAAAAACTCTGATAGGCTTTGGAAGTACAACAGGATTAGATACACTTTTATAATAAAGGTTCTACCGGTACTTACAGTATTCTCGAAAGGTGCTTAGGGTTTCCAAAACGCTGCTTTAAGATACGAACTAATCTCTTGCCAGGACTATTAGCTTGGATCTAGATGGATATTAGTGGCAGTACCACTTTGGAATTTTTGTTTTTTTTGTTCAATTTAGTTATTGCAGGTTGCAAACAAGTAAAAAGCGTAACAGAGGTGTGCCAGAGTAGAAGCGTTAGTTAGTAGCTTTTAACGTTTTGGATCACACATTTGTACGAACGTTGGATTGTCTGCAATAGTTAAACCTAATTTTTGTTCGTTACTCTTGATACACATGCTTAAACAATTAGGATTGCTAGACACGAAGATTGTTGTGATTCCCGGAAAATTATTTGTAATTTAAAAAGAAAAAAAAAAAACTTTTTAAATAGTGAGTTATCTTTTTGATTAATTATAAGAAAAATTTATGATTATTAAGAAATGTTAGGTGAAGAAGAACCAGCAGAAGATATTTCCGTCAGGGCAAACGGTGACTGCTTTATTTGTCTAAGAGGAATTGAATACGCTGCTCAGTTATTATCTGCTAACTGTGGTCATACTTTTCATCGAGTTTGTTTTAACACAAAGGTTCGAAATCATAAAAATTGTCCTGTGTGTAAAGCAGATTTAAAATCCGGTAGTGAAAGTGCAAGTAGACCATCGAGTGCATTGGGTAGGCCTCAGATTGATTTGAGCAAGGAACTAGCAGGAAATCCTATTACAGACGACTTTAACATGGAAGAGTTACAGCAAGCCGTTAAGGAATCTAATAAAAGAACGGAAGCTTTAGCAGAAACTATTAGCGCTGGGTTTCAACGAATGTTAACTCTTTTGGAAAACCAAAAGCAAGCCTCAGATGCTGGTAATAGGCTAATAGAGAGTGATGAGCAGCTTCAAGAAAGAGGGAACTTCATTGCAGCAGGACATTCTTCGGCTACAGGAAATCTTCCTCCAATAGAAAGTAGGCCTGTAGTAGAAAATTCATCCCCAGTAGGAAATCGTTCTACAATAGGAAATGAGTCCGAAGCTAGGTTTTTGCATATGAATACAGATTTAAGACCAGATCGTATTAGCCAGATAATGATAAACTGGAAACTGCGTTTCTCAGGTCGGTCAAACATGTCGATTGATGAATTTATATATCGACTTGAAGCCCTTACCTATCAAACTCTAAATGGTAACTTTGATCTAATATCTCGCTACATAAGCAATATATTAGACGGAAGTGCTAATGACTGGTTTTGGCGTTATCACAAAAGCGTTCAACTCAGTCAGGGTACTAGATCATTGCAATGGGTCAATTTGCGTGCCGCTATGAGAGCTCAATTTAAAGACGAACTTACGGATCTCAACATTCGCTCAGCAATAGATCGACGTAAGCAGAGGGAAAACGAATCGTTTGATGAATTCTATGAGTCGATCGTATTGTTGGCCGATAAACTTTCGGTTCCATTGTCAGACCTAGCATTGTTGGAAACTTTACGGGCTAATTTGCTGCCTCAAATTCAACATGAACTTCTGTATGAAAAAGTGACTAGCACAGCACACCTACGTCACTTAGTTAGAACTCGTGAGGTATTTATGCTGAGCTTGACAAAGAATAAACCTACATCGCAAAGGTCACAACCTCCTGTACGACGTACCATTCACGCTGTAGAGACGCATGGCGATTGCGAAGAGGATTTCAGCGATGAAGACGAGAGTCTTGAGGTAGCAGCCATTAATTTGACTTGCTGGAACTGTCGAGCGAAAGGCCATCGATATCAAGATTGCCTTTGCGAACGGCAGGTGTTTTGTTACGGCTGTGGTCAGCCTGATACTTATAAACCATCCTGTACGAAATGTACTGGCTCAAAAAACTTAGTAGATCGTGCACCAGTGGCAAGTGCACGGAAGAAACAAACAGCGAATACGACTCAGACGGATTTGTAGAGCCACCTCAATCTACAAAAACCATTCTACCAGACAAAACCACAAACCTGCCAGTACCAAAACCTTTCCATTCACCACCAGCAAGAAGAAAAAGATCGTGCTTGCGAATCAGTGAATACTATAGGAAAATTAGAAATGAAAAACAGGCCTTGATCTCAGCCATAGTCGGTCGCGACGTACGTCCTTATGCCGAAGTCACTATTTTTGGGAAACAGATGATAGGGTTGTTGGACACCGGCGCATCAATCAGCTGTATAGGAGGAGACTTTGCCAACGAACTTTCTTGTCGAAATGTAAATTTTAAGCAAATGTCGTCAAATGTGCGCACGGCAGATGGTCAGTCACAGACTATAATTGGTAAACTTAATGTAGACGTCACTTATCGAGAGACAACAAAGCGACTAAATTTGTACATCGTTCCGTCACTTGTTCAGTCGTTATATTTAGGCATTGACTTTTGGACTGCATTTGATATGTTACCTTCAGGATTGTCAGTCCGAGACGGTATTGCTAGCGTAGCATGTCCGAGTGTAGAAGAAGCTGTTGCTGTTTCGCAACGTAATTTAACAGAGCACCAGCGTACTTTATTGGGAAAAGCTATTCAATCATTTCCATCATTTTCTGAAAAGGGTCTGGGTAAAACAAATTTGTTGCATCACGAAATAGATGTAGGTAGTACAAAGCCCATTAAGCAACGACATTATCCAGTTTCCCCTGCTATCGAAAAACTTATGTATGAGGAAATAGATCGTATGATTGGCCTTGGAGTCATTGAAGAATCAAATAGTTCGTGGTCTTCGCCAGTAGTGATCGTAAGAAAGCCCGGCAAGGTGCGCCTCTGTATAGATTGTCGTAAAGTCAATGAGGTGACACGAAAGGATGCTTATCCTATGCCACTAATAGAGGGTATCTTAAGTCGTCTACCAAAGGCTGAGTACATCACTAGCCTTGACCTAAAAGACGCGTATTGGCAAATACCACTCGACCCTGATTCTAAAGACAAAACCGCCTTTACAGTTCCCGGGAGACCTTTATATCAATTTAAAGTCATGCCTTTCGGCCTTACGAATGCCCCTTCAACGATGTCAAAGTTAATGGATCGCATAATCCCAGCCTACCTTCGAAATGAGGTATTCATTTATCTGGATGACCTCCTTATAATTTCTGATACTTTTGAGCGGCACATAAAGGTGTTGCGCGAAATTGCAAAAGCATTGGAGAAAGCAGGTCTTACCATAAACGTTCAAAAAAGTCGATTTTGTGTACCTGAAGTTCATTATTTAGGCCACATTGTCGGTCATGGGACTATAGCTATGGACGTTGGGAAGATTGAAGCCATTAAAGAGTACCCCACACCGCAGTCGTTAAAACAACTTCGTAGGTTTTTAGGTATGACCGGGTGGTACAGTAAGTTTATTGAGAATTATGCTTCAATAACTTCTCCGCTTACAGATTCCTTAAAGAAGAAAAAAACATTTACGTGGTCTAGTGCAGCGGAGCAAGCATTTCAGGATCTAAAAGCAGCAATGTGTAAAGCTCCTGTTCTTCATATGCCAGATTATTCACAGCCATTTTATATACATTGTGATGCTAGTCACACTGGAGTTGGGGGAGTTTTGATGCAAGTTAACCAAGAAGGAGATGAAATTCCAATAGCATTTATGTCACGAAAACTTAATGATTGTCAGCGAAGCTATTCCGTAACGGAAAAAGAATGCTTAGCGGCCATACTGAGCATAAAAAAATTTCGAGCATACGTAGAAGGACATACCTTTACGGTAATAACCGACCACGCTTCACTAAAGTGGCTGATGTCGCAATCCGATCTAAGTAGCCGCTTAGCGAGATGGGCACTCAAGCTACAAGGATATAGTTTTACCATTCAGCACAGAAAGGGTACTAGGAACGTAGTTCCCGATGCATTATCACGGACGTTTACTGAAGATTTATCTAGTTTAGAAATCGAAAACTTCATAGATCTCTGTTCACCGCAATTTCAATCAAAACAATATCAAGAACTAAGAGCAAAGCTAATGCAAGCTGAAAAGCAGTTTCCGGATATCAAAGTCGTGAAGGATTGCATTTATAGAAGGACAGAGCATGCGTCGTCTGAAAGATTAGCGGATGATATGGTTTGGAAACTATGGTTGCCACAAGAACTTATCTCGATCGCTTTACAAAAAGCTCACGATAGTCCGTTATCCTCGCATTGTGGGATTAATAAAACACTAGAAAGGATTAGACGACACTATTTTTGGCCAAATTTAGTTAATGATGTTAAAGATTACGTCAACAATTGTTCAGTGTGCAAAACTACTAAGCATGCCAACTATGTTCTTAGACCTCCTCTGGCTAAAACAGGTGAAACCCAGAGGTTGTTTCAGAAACTATATATTGACTACCTAGGCCCTTATCCTCGATCAAAATCAGGATATGTAGGAATTTTTGTGGTCCTTGATCACTTTACAAAGTTTCCATTTCTAAGGCCAGTTAAAAACTTCACAGCCGAAGCTATTCTTAAGTATCTAGAGGAAGACCTATTCCATTGTTTTGGAATACCTGAAGTTATTGTGTCCGACAACGGAGTACAATTTAAATCCAAAATTTTCAATAACTTGCTTAAAAAGTACGGCATACAGCATGCTTACACCGCAGTGCATGCTCCTCAAGGTAACGCGTCAGAGAGGGTTAACCGTAGCATTATCGCTGGAATCAAAGCTTATGTTCATCCAGATCAATCCAATTGGGATGTCAAACTTAGTAGCATATGTTGTTCGCTTAGATCCAGTTGGCATTCAGCTGTTAACAACACACCTTATCGACTAGCTTTCGGTCAGCATATGATCACAGAAGGTTCTACATATAAACTACTAAGAGAACTGGATCTGTTAGAGGATCGTGCTATTCAAGTCAGTCGAGATGATTCAGTCGATATGTTTAGGGGAGATGCAGTGAAAGCTATGAGGCAACAGCAACGTCGGAATGAAAAATCGTATAATTTTAGAAGCCGAGAAGTGTCATATACTGTTGGCCAGGAGGTGTACAGAAGAAATTTTCAACAAAGCAAGTTTGTGAAAGGTTTTAATGCCAAGCTACCGCCAACGTTTGTGAAAGCTAGAATAAGAAGAAAGCTAGGTAAAACCTATTACGAACTCGAAGACCTCCAAGGAAAATCAATTGGCTCTCCAAGCGTGTATCGCTCATTGTGTGTTTATACCTCCCAAGTGCGATTTTAGCGGTGGGGACTTGTAGAAGGGCTTGTTCGAGCTCTCTTATAAAATAAAAAGAAAACAAAAACAAATCCCGAAAAGTAGGCAGTATAGCTAAGATCTTATAGTCAGAATGCTAGCTTGTACCAAGTGCAGCCCATCATGATCAGGTGGCGCCCTCTAACGCGGGAACCCGAACTTTGTCGTACTGGCAACGCAACAAATGCAATCAGCTGAGTAGAAGACAGTGGTATGTGGTCAATATCAATTTTGACAGAGCTATATTTCCGTTTTGGGGTAACCTGCTAAGCTTACGGCTTTAGCTTATTCTTTTCGATTTCCACCGCCAACGATACAAGTCGTCCGAAATAAATTTTCTCCAACAAGCAGACCGACCGCGTGGTTTGGCTACTTGGTTAGAAAAATACACCGTGAGTAACCATCGACCAACAGAAAAAGCAACGAAAACTTATTAGTGCTTTTATTTAATTTTGTTTAAAGAAATCCATTCGAATAACGCAACACGCGTTCAACGGTGGCGGAATACAGTGAATTATCAGAGGCCAATTCGGATGCTGGCTTAGCACCACCATATTCCTCCTGAGACCGCGCCTAACCCTAAACGCGCTGGCTTACAATACTGCCCAGTGGCCATAACGTAGCACTGCCTAGCAGCCGTAGCCCGATCAGCGGCTACACAGCAGTCTAATTCGGCCCATCAGCCAGTACAGCAGAGCAGGTGCAGCAGCAGCAGGGCTGCCCATCAGCCCGAATAAGCCCCGATACCCAGTGGAAATAGAGCAGGTGCCGCAAACCCAGGGCTATCTTCAGCAGCTATACTAAAGCCTAGATAGGCCCAACAAGTTGTCCAATGTAGAGCAGCAGCCGCAGCAGCATCAGCAGTAGCTGTTGCTACTCATCCTAACCCTACCTCAACCTAAATCTAATGCACGTTTTTGCTATATTTTTCTCAGTTTTATAAGAGCAAATCTACTTAGTATGCATATCAATATTCGATAAAAAAAAAGAAATGTAATAATTATAAATTACAGTTCTTAATTTGCTGTGGTTTTAAGATATTAGAGAGAAAAATGATAGGCAAAGAGATCAACGTTGCTGCTGCGAACCGGTGAAAATTTACAGTGAAAAAAAATATATAAATAAAAACTTGGCAAAATATATAATATGTGAATGTGCTAGTAAATGTGTAATCCCGCAGTTTAAACGCGAAAATTTTTTAAATTGCATAGCTAAAATGTTAGCGAGAGAAAAAAAATTTAACAAATTAAAAGTGAACAATGTTGCCGAATCAAAACCAAAACCTTGTTGACTAAAATTAAACCCGACGACCATATAACTAAATAAACATGCACAAGAAGTCGCCGCTGCCAAAGATCTTTCGCCGCCGGAGTTAATCGACTGTAAGTTACCTTTATCATACCTTGTTTCATTATTTCCTTTATTTAGTTATTTCGTCACTGGTCAAACCGCATAAAAATATATTATGTTTTGTTTTGAATATGCATATTTGAGCGTTTACGCTGTGTTGCTGACCGTTGCTTGCAGTTCTAAAGCTCTGTTTTAATAAACGAGGGCAGATACAAAAGTTGTTCCTTAAGATTTACACGCGCAGTCACTTATAAATTTAAACCCTTAAATATTTACAATGATCATCTACTATCAATCTATATGAGATTTTTATATTAATTTATATATATAGCCATTATTATTTATATATATTAATCCCGTTCTCTTTCAGCAACTTTGAACTCTTTGCAATTTTTGATAAGAAAAAAAAAACAAAGGAAAAATGAAATGAATTAATTAGACAATTTTTTTTAGGTATATAAATAAAACTGAAATTTTTTTTTTGAAGCACTAATTTAAAAAAAAAACATATTTAAAAAAAAAAAAATAAATAAATAAATAAAATCGAAATGATAGAGAACTTTTGTTAGAAATAAAATTTACCTATATTTAAAAATTCTTTATAGTATTGTTTTAAAAATTTAAAACCACAAATATGAAAAAGTTATATGAAAACAGTTTATTTTTCTAATGTGAAATAATATTAAAATAAACAAATTTATCACAGAATAAGCTTGTATGAAACAACAACAAACATATCTCAGCCCATATGAAAGGGATAATTCGTAATTATAATGTGTAATAAAAGAAAATGAATTTTAACTAAGTTTCTCCTTATCCGGGGATCATGGAAGTCGAGTGTCGTTTAAAAAGTGATTGGTAGTCACTCCAAGGGATCCTGAAGAGGAAATGTTGGACCATTAGGATCATGGTAGGGTGGGCACTTCGCCTTCTTGGCGTAGAAAAAGGAGTGATGTTTTGGCAAGTGTATCTCTCACGTTTTGTTTTGTTTTCGTATTCTAATCTTTCTTCAACCCTTTTCTTTTATTTTTTTTTTTCTCTCTAGCTTCCTCAATGTACCCAAATGAATAGTACGCGAATTTTAAGTTATTTTTACTAGCATACGAGCATTATAACGTGGCGGTTTTCTTTTCTTCGTTGACCCACCCCATGCCGACCAGACAAATGAAAAGCCGAGGATGACGCGTACTCCGCAAACACGTTAATTTTTCCACCAGCTCTTTCCTAATAGATCGTTATATGCTACATTTGCGATGGCCACATCATTCACAATTGCTGCAGCAACCCACCGCTGACAGGCAATTAAATGTCAGGCCGGGCGACATGCCAACTGAATATGCACCGAGATAAGTGTTTTCCAAGTACCAGGCACAGGCAACCACACACGCGAAATACACCACGTTACGTATACGTAACGTAGACGCCTGCGCGGATAAGATGCGCAAACAGTGGTGAATTTGAAATGGGCAAGTTTTGGGCACTCGTACTCCGCTGGCCACTGTGCTGGGTCATCGAATCTATCCAGCGAATGTGGCAGCCGGAAGCGAGCGGCAAATAACAAACTTCCGGAGTGGAAAAGTTCCTTGTCATTGGAATTTGTCAAGCGCAGCAAATTGAGTTAGCAGCAACGCGCTGCTTGTTGGGCCCCTGACCTGCCAAAACTTAAAATATAATGATGCGGCGGTCGGGCTGCGTGAAATGCTCTTTGCCGCCAGTGAAATAAAAAAAATTATTTGATACAAATATCATTTTTTAAGCTTACAAGGGATAACTACACGATTTAATAAATAATATAAAGAAAGTAACTATTTTTATTAACATAACAAAAAAAAAGTGTACAATTAGAATTATAAATGTATCTTATTTTTAAAATTAGTGTACAATAAGAATTATAATTGTGTGATAATTTCATAAAAACCAAAACTTTACTGAGCTCCTAGTCAGTCGCTTACCAATCTTATTTATACTTGAAAGTTTACATAAATCTATTATCGCATCACATGGTTTCAAACTTCAATTACAGAAGCGAAAAGGCAAACCAAACATTCTCCAATATCCATGCCCTTCACAAAATGGTCAACTCTTTGTCCACTTTATCGGGAACACAAATATTAATCCGGGTCTTCGTCCAGTGTGTAGCAAAGGTCCTAAGTAGAAGTAAGCCTTGACGGGATAAAGTTAGAGTGCTCAGGCCAAGACGTAAATAGGTAAACTGAGACCAAGTTTGATGCGGCTTTGATGCTGTTGCCCTCGGGTGAATTATGCAAAGTTTTGCGCTGCTCTTGCGTGAAGCGTAAGCCGCTTAGCGAGAGCGTTTCGGGTTCAAAGGTAAACCCCATCTCCCGATGGGGGGTGGACCCCCACGCTTAATTGCCTTTTAAGTGCCTTCATTGGCAATTAATGCCGCCGACGTTCGCCTTGGCACTGAGCTAATTGCAGTTGGTGTTAGCAACTAATCGCAATTGGCGTCTTTTCTGGGGTTATTCCTCCCTTTCCCCATCAATCACATTCGAAACGTAACTGACTGTGAAGCCTTGGCACTATTTGGGCCATGTATTCGCCTGTGTCGACTGTTAGCATTTAATACCCATGGCCCGGCTTTGTTCTCGCCTGGCTAATTAATGTCATTTTCCGACTGTCTACCTTTCGAATGCCTGTGGCTCGCCGTCGAGTTTGCCCTAATAATGCCCAAACTTTGAATGCACGCAGTAAAATACTATACTATGTTCCTCAAATTACATAACCAAATCCTCAAATTTTTAACCAAGAACACGTGCTAATTTAATGCTCTTATTGCAAAGTAAACATTTACAGTTTGTAAACACAGGTGAGGCTCTCCCAAAAGTTATATTAACGGTTTAAATAGATAATGAAGCAGATCGAGTTCTCCAGCACGGTTGCCCGAATTATTTAAGTGATTATGTATTTTTTTTGCATACTGGGCTTTTGTGGAAATTATTTAACTCCTTCGAGTTGTCTTCAATAAATAATAATTATTAAAATTAATTATAAATTACTATTATCCAAAAAATTCGTTTGTACCATACATCAAATCTTTACATATACATTTATATTTTTGGAAACAACCAATTCTTTTTGAATGATCTTTAAATCATTTTAAAAAGTGAACAGGCTTTAAGTACAACCAGATTTTTAAAATGTAACTACTATACTAATGCTCAATCTCTGAAATATCCCTGCATCATCTCGACCATTAATGTTGCATATTGAATGCCGGCCATTGTTTTCGCACACAAAAAAAATATGTTTTATAAACTTTTGCGTAATGCTGGCCAGTCTAAGGAAACACAACCAAGCCGCAAAAGCCAAGGAATTACAACCCAAAAAAAAGAGAAAAATGGGGGCAAAATCCACAACAACGAAAATGGTTCGTATTTCTCTACTACAAAAGCTTTTTCAAACACCAGAGAGAAATGCATAGAGAGCTGAGGTAAAAGAGCGAAAATCGGCGGCCCACCCACCAACCTTAACCCATCAACCCCCTAGGATCTGTGCCAAGCAAATGCAAAATTCGTTAAAGGTTCGTCAAAGTAGAGAAGTGGTATAAAAAGAAGGAATTTCTCCGAAACGTAACGAAAATCCACAGCAAAGTAAACAGAAAATTTTAGCCACCCAAGGGAAAAAGTGGGTTGCTGAAAACGTGGTTGGGTGTTTGGCTTGGAACGCACACGACCTACCCACACAACAACCGTGTGTGGGTGTTGGACGCAGCCAAACACTTGGCAGGCAACTAGGTTTACATGTGAGTGGCAAAAACCGCTTTTAGTGCACACACACAGATACTCACGCACACTATCCGATGATGTGCCAGTGTTCGCGGATGCTGCCCACTGCAGGTTTGTGGGTTGTGGGTTCATTTCGTTTTGACACTGCAATTTCTGTGGCTGCCACGATTGGCTACCAACAAGTTCACTTGGAATAAAATCGCTCGAAATATAAGAAAAAGTGTTAACTTTTAACTTTTATAACTATTTTATAGCAATTTGAATACTTCAAAATTGGATTTTTAAACAATTGGTGGCTAATAATGAAACGGGAAACAAAGAATTCAAAAGTATCGTATTCAAATTTATTGTTATCATGTTTTGATGGATTTTTTATGATTTTTATCTAGTTTAAATAGTTTTATAAAAATCATCCAAAACTGAAACATGTATTGCTAAATCGCCAAATATATTTTTATATCAAGAGTAAATGAACCTTGGCCTGTCGAAGTTTGCTTACTTTCTTGTTAAAACAGTGTTTCGGGAAGGTAAAAATGCATATAAGAAGATGATCTTTTTTTAGCGCACCCATCATTCGTTTTGGCATCACTAAGCGTATAGATTTCACTCCCCCACTTATTGAGGCCGCCAACCAACTCAGAGAGATGCTAATATTTTCCTTGTCCAAAAATAAAATGTGTCATACGCAGTGCTGTCACTTAACAATCAGCCAAAGCCCGAAAAGGCAAGGGCTGAAACTAAAAAGCAGGGCTCAGCGCAGCCCAACTCGGCTTAACCGACTGGCAACCCATTATCATTACCATGAGGCTGGGCTAATGCCCGCTCATCATTTTAATGACCCGCCCTGCTGACGGAAATAATTAAATATAAGTTAAGAGCGGCGCAAAGGTATGGCCCCCGGGTCCTTGGTCCTTTTCCATAAGTCAACTGTCAAAACGCTGGAACATCGCACGGCTCGCTGAAAAATATAAACACGTTCGACAGTCACCCGATAGGAAGAAGCGGACCAGTGACAGGGAAATATTTTACGTGCTCGCAACAAACTTCGTCTTCGATGAATACGGAAACATTTCAATATGTCGACTGTCGACTGTCAACTTGCTTTTGGTGACTGTCGCCCATAGTTACGTTAGACTTTTGCAATTAGTTGCGCAAATGAAGGGCACGTAGCTGAAGTGAGTAGAAAAACAGATGTCTGAATTGGATTTCGAGGCTTGTATGTAAGCAAGGTAAGCAAAGTGGCTGGCATGTGAGCCGAAGAAACCGTCCTTGAGCCAATTGGCATATATTATTCAGAAGGTCGAAACTTTTCCCAGGATAAAAACTTTTTTGCTGACATACGACGAAATTCGATTTAACTGATAAATCAACAATTTAATGAATTAATTGCAATTGAATACCAGTACTTCCAGTCGAGTTGACCCTAAAAGGTTCTCAAAACAGCACATGTTGCTTTAAATCAATCCCACTTACAATGTACCTTTTAAAAGAAGAATGAGGGTATACAATTATAAAATTGTTTAAAGGAATGCTATAAAAGCTTTATACCAGGGACCAAATATTACATTGTTTTCCATTTGTCTGATAGAAGGTTTTTTTTTCAATTTGGCTTAATTGTATACACTTTTATAAATGACAAATAACGAAATAAAAAACAAGAAAGAGCGCTATAGTCGAGTTCCCCGTATGGCTACAATTTATTTACGAGTAAGTTTAACCAAATTGAACTAGTTTTTAAACCAGCCGACAATCGTTCATTAGGTGCACTTTGTTTTCTAAATGCTTAACTTTAAATGATTAAATATCATACTATGCAGTTTCAGCTGAGCAGTAAGCTTGGATGCCTTAGGGGCCGAGCTACTGGGCTAATTTGCCCTATCACAGCACTTTCCAAGTCAATGCACCCAAAATTAAGCTTATTAAGCACCAAGGGGAGGAAAACTTTTGCACTGCGTTTACAGCAATTAAAAACGCGCTACATCTGCGTTGCCAATTAATAGTTTTAGCTTGTTCTTTTTTCAAAATCACTTGGCAACTAAAACAAGCAGCAGGCCAGAAACGCTTTTTCTGGTGGCTGTATGCGACCGAACGAATTGCAATAGAAAAGCAAAAGAAAATTCAAGAAATATCGGGAACAGTCGGCGGAGGGAATCCTGTGCCAGTGTTTGTCTTTCGCGAAACTTTTTACCTCTAACTTGTATCTGTGAGGACACATTGCACTAAGAAAAATATGGAGAAAATATCAAAAAGACATATTTATTGCTATTAATCAGAAAGAGTTGCGAGGACTTCCTAAATAAGTATAACCAGTATTTATTCCCACTGGTTAATATGTATCGCCGATTGAATAGAAATTTTTTGACAGTGTTTTTGTATAGAACAAGCATTACCATCTCCATCTGCAGTTTCAGCTGAGGCAATATTCTTATCTGCACTGAAGCAATCTACTGTGCCAGTCCTGTTTCCCAGTTTCCTGGCTGCGTCTTCCAATTGTTGTTGGCAACTCGGAAGTCAACTCAAACAGCCGACGAAAAAGACTCCAGACTGCGGCTGCCTAAATGCCCGCCATTTATTTGTGAATGGTACTTGACAGACTCCAGGGCTAAGAAGACAGGAGGAGTCATTCTGCGCCATTTCAAGCACAAAGAACGTGCCGCTGGATGGCAAACAAGTTTGAAAACTTTTTTACAAAGCCTCCAGCCCGCTTTCTATACATCAAGGGCTGCCGGCCACAGCCACAAACTATTTTCATAAACTTCAACGCAGTGATCATGAAAACATTTAAGGCCCGAGAGCAAATGAGTGATAATCTGCCAGTGGGCCACCTAAAACTCGAAGGTCCGATTTTCATGGAACTTTTTGGCCGGTTTTGAGAAATTCGAAGTTTTACGGAAGTTGCAGGGGTAAAAAAAGTCAATTTTGGTCACTTTTTTTTTTTAAGTAGCACTTACTCTTTTATTAAATAGCTTCTGATTGGTAAAAGCTATCATGATGATATTTTCAGCAATTTTAAAAAACTCAATATGCATGGCAATATAAAACCTCTACAAATTTTTATCCAAAATAATTTAATTGAGAAAAATCAAACGCTCTTAAAATTAAATTTCAAAAACGGCCAATTCACAATTACGGCTGCCACTTCGCATCACACATATAAATCAAAATAAATTACTGCCTCCCGGCAGGCGGAATTTATTGAAATTCCGCCAAAAAATCCTGCAGATGCATATGGATGCTGTTCGGTTGCTGCACGAAAGCGATCCCATTGAATGATTTCGATTTCAGGCATGCCAGTCCAGCCCTCCAATTTGAAATGCAATATGTTGATTTCTTCCCCCTGGCACGCCTGCAATCTCTTGTTGCCTGTTTGACTGCCAGTCAACACTCGTGTGCCAATGGAAATGCCAGCGCGTCGACTCACTTGACCAACTTTCCAGCTGTTTGACGCTCTTCAAATGCCAGGAAGCCTGCCAGTATTGGCAAAAAAGTTTGACATTCCGCCCGGCAGCGTCTTATTTCAATTAAAAATTGTTTAACCAATCAACTAAGTGAGCCAAAAATACCCTTTTCAGGACCTGGGCGGTTCTGAGGCTTTCCGGACAATCTCCGCTTAGGTCGCTACCAGGCGAAATTGAGTTCCTTGCCAGCCTCGCGGGGCGATTAAGCTGGCAGCTTCGTTGCGTCGGTGCAGCGGGTAAATTAATTTATTTGTTGAACTTTGCAATGTCAGAGAACCAAAGTCAAAGTTTATAGCGCGGCGAAAAGAAAAATAATCAACTATAACTGAAACAAACAGCCGGCAAAGGGTGTGGATGCGGTCCAAAATGCGTCGGCAACAGCATCTCCAAGGACTTATCCGCAAGGACTTTATCATAAAGTTTCTCCCGACTGGCAAAGTTCTTACAAGACAACTAGTGATTACACAAGAAGAAAATGTCCTAAAAATAGTTGTAAGATTTTAGTGATGATGTTTTAATATTGAAATATCTATAAGAATCTATAAACTTACTTGTGTTTCATTCCAGAACGTATATTAAAAATTGAATTTGAGGAAAATCGTCTCAAAAATTTGCTTTTAAAAATCATAAAATATTTAATTTGGTTTATTAAATATTTAGCTTAAAAAAAAACAAAATTCGCTTTCAACTTAAAAAAAAAAGTCAGTCAGAAAGTCAAGAATAGTTGCTTGATTTTCAATTTCTTTCCCACTGCTTTCCCAGCCAATTTGAACTGTACCACCTTGATCTGTTAGGTGCCTAATGAACGGGCAATCGAGGAGGAACAAGGTGACGGAATGACCAGTTGGAAGTAGTCGAGCAAACACTCTTATTCGTTCCACTGAGCACGAGTCGTAATCAAATTAAGTGCTGTCGGCCAGTAGATTAAACCCCTTTGTTCGGCCCAATTACTCCGTATTCAATCGGGAGTTAATTTCAAAAATTGCATTAAACAGTGCGGTAACTTTGATTAAAGCCCGATAGACGCCGCACGTGTGGCTTGTAATTGATTTTGTACCCGAATGCGTATCGCTTGCATCAAAGTGCGGGCAACATTTTTCGCAATTTGTGTGCAAACTCCGCCCCCTTAAAAAATGAACCGCCACCAAAAAATTGACATTCAAACACCCGCACGTCTTCCCCTTGTCTGCGGCATCGGCAGCAGCATATTAATCAGATTTTGCAATTACACCTTCATTGAAATTCAGTCGTAAAATGTAAATTTATTATGGCAGCCACGAAAATTATATGGGAATGGCTGTTTTTTTCCCAATTGATTGACTGAGCCAGCTTTCCTACTTTTAGTTCAAAGGGAGGGCTTTGCAAATATTGTTTAGTTGCTGTTTAATTTGTACCGGAAAGACAACGACAAAAAACGTACTGCGGCTTAGTTACTTATCTTCCAATTTACAGTTAAATAATCATATTCAATATTAGTTAAAAATACTTAAAAGGGATTAAAAAAAACTTTAGCAAATCAGGATTCAAGGCTAGTTTGATTAATAAAAAAAAAAAGATACTTTAATGATATAATGAAGAAAGTCCAATATTAATGGGGTATATTTCATTGTAGAAGAATATGTATATGTATGTATAATATATTTGCTCTGGCACTTCCCAACATTCTTTTTCACTTTCCAACTCCCTCCCCAAAAACGTTTTTAGTCAATCACTTACCTTTCTACGTCCACAACAAAGCATTCTTCGCACACGCGAATTTCCAGTAGCTGCTTTCAATCGAGTAAACTTCTTCTTCCACTGCATTTATTAGTGGGGATCCGATTGGGAATATCTTCCTTCGTTGCTGTCCTGGCCTTTCCTCTCGCCTTGGGTGGGGTTTCGTTCGAAGGCAACTTCTGTTAATGGCCGTATTTACTTGCTCGTCCAACTAAAGTTGGTTGCGATGACATTTGGTCAATGCTGAACACGTTACTCTGGTTCCATACAAAAATGCGGTATAAAAATGCAAGTTCGGTTTATTCGTTGTGAGTTAGTTCCTGAAAAATGCAAAAGCGGAGATAGTAATGAGTTAAAAAACGAGATCAGAGCCAGAAGCATGTATTTACTGTCACATGATTGTCAACAAGCTGACCCACATGTGTCAGGCACATGACAGGGAGAGGCACAATGGGACAACGCGAAAAAGCCATCAATAGCTTGTATATATGCACAAGATATATTGTACATTTGGTTTGGATCTAATGTTATTATAAGGGACTTCTTAAATGTTCTTAAGCATGACTTATGATACATAATATTATGTTATTAAACATATTTATTACAAATTAAAACTGTGTAGAGTAGAAATTTCACCTTCTAATTTCTAATAATCTTAAGTTAATTATATTAACAAAAGTTTCACTTCGGTTACACATACTGTACTACTGTTGGGTTAGGTACTACTGTACTTGGCTCAAATTTAAACTTTCTCTCGTAGGTAGTTAAATATAGTCTTAATGGGTTTTTAACATCCAGTACACTGTGCGTGGTTGTGTGTTTGAGAGTGTGTCTGTTCGTGTTTAACTTAATGAAGCTTTGCACTTCGAGGGCCTGGAGCCTGACATGTGTCATATGCATTTGCTTGACAAGGCATACGAGCACTTGGGCAGTACCACTTCTACCAACTTTCTGCTCCTACATATGT
The DNA here is from genome assembly GCF_018152505.1 of Drosophila elegans. Classification (NCBI taxonomy): domain Eukaryota; kingdom Metazoa; phylum Arthropoda; class Insecta; order Diptera; family Drosophilidae; genus Drosophila; species Drosophila elegans. Next base: position 4,648,702 of record NW_024545855.1, on the reverse strand, counting down.
ATACTACTGTATTATACATGTATCGAGTAACTGTCTACCTCTGATTTCATAGCGCTGATAATTCAATTTTTGCCATTTTCCTTGGCATTCGTCCTCCGTCCATTGGAAAGTGAAATGTTTTCCGCTAACGAAAGATATAATATATGGAGGTTTACAAATAAATGGAAAATGAAGGGGAGATTGGCCCCAGGAAAGTATGCTACAGATTTTAGCAGTTGTAGCTGCAACATTTGAAATTAAAATAATACAATGATTTTTATATATCTGGTAGCTAAAAGCCAATCTATTGCAATCTTTATAGTATATAAAAAAACAGTTTTAAAAAACTCTGTTTTTTACGAAGAAATATATATATGTTTCAAATGTCACTAAAATTTCGCATATTAAGAATTTCTCAGCAGATGTGGGACAGTTCTGGTTTTCAACAGCCTTGGCATTTTGACAAAACAGATCACTCACATAGCTATACACTTATGGTAATGAACCGGACTGGCAGCTAGCCTGACTGGTCTTTAGTGCTAATTGCGATGGCCTGGTTTTCGTCAGTAACCTGAACTTGCTCTTTGCTCATTTAATGAAAAGGACCCTTCTGTGTCTTTATAACTGCTAAATATTGGGCTCTCTATAAGCTTAGCAACACTTTAATTTCGAAATGGATTTCTCTACAAAACTGATCGTCATCATCGTCGGAATCAGCATTGTCATCAACATTAGGGGTACGTATACCCTAAGTAAGCCAGTAACGCCTTGGCTGGCACTTTGCCCATGACTCAAACTTAGAATTTTTGCCCATAAAGTTGTGACTATCATTCGCGGAGTTTCCTCACTCCTAACTCTTCCTGCACCCCAGCGTAATTGCAATGAAAAATGTTACAATCGTGCTTAGGACATTCATATGTACAAAGAAGAATGTGGAGCCATTTTCTTATGCATGTATGAGGGTCCAGCTGTATTGCATACAACTGATTTCCTTGCCAGCTTCAATGCTAGTTTCAGTGGTGCCAGAAAAAAATGAATTCTAGCTTTCAGAAATTTTTCTGAACTGAATCGAAGAGGTCACTAACAGATTGAGCAAATGTGTGGAAACAAGGAAAATATTTCGAAAAAACTATATTGAGATATAATTTTATTGATAATTCAATGGTCGACGAAAAATATAGAGTATCAAGTATCAACGGATCGCGAAATACATGAAACTGGTTTGAAAAAAAATACCAAATTAACATCCCTGCTGAGTGTACTGGTGTGCAAGAGAACAATTTCTATCCATAATTTCATTCGCAGCGGGTGGACTGCAACCGTTTGAGGAGCAGTAGGAACTGGAATATGCAGATACAAGATACTTTGTGTCACAACAGCAGCAGCGACAGAGTACAGCAATACGCAGGAAGAAATGCCAGCAGTGTGTTCACTGGCAGCAGCAACAACCATTACCAGTCGTCTGTCGCGGGAATGTTGTCTAGGCACGCATAAAATTTATTATAATGACATCATAAATTCAGACCGCTGTGTGTGTGTATAAGTGAGTGACAAAAGTATCTTGCCCTCCATTCAAGCTGCAAAAATGGCAAATAATTTATTAAACAATAAAAAAGCTTATCGCAAATGTGGAGACTAGATGTTAGGGGAATATCAGCCAGAGGGCTCTACTCGAAGAAACAAAAAGGTTTAGCAATACCAAGTATTTCTTTAAAACTAATATTAATCAATATATTAGATATTATCAATATAGAATATTTTCTAGCCAACGCAACAATGACAGCAAAACGCAGTTACAGATGACTCTTTTTTTGGCTCAATCCTAACACCATCGCGACTTTTGGTTTGGTTATTGCTGCGTTCAAATTTATCCACCATTTCCTCCTTTTCCTCGTCCACACCAATCACACCCACTGGATTTCTGCCGCGCGCTTATGCGACTGCACACACACTGGGCTTAAAAATGTGTTCAGCATTAAACAAGAATTTTGTAACCTAGGGTGTTATAGTTCTCCGATATTTTGGGACATACAAAATGTGTATTATTTTGTTTTAACAGTGCTTTTGGTGAACAAGAATACTATGAGTGATTTAAGAACTTCACAGAGTATATTTTTGGTATAAAGAAGACATTATTTTCAGTGCAGTCGTGTCGCCCCATGGTGCTATTATTGCCGGTTCACAGTCAAGAGTTCTATGCTGCTTTGTCACCAGGCAACTGTGCAACATGCCACTGGCAACTTAAAAATAGGAGCTCGAAACTTCAAACTTGCAACTCGCTTGGCCGCCGGACAGAAGCCGCGTTGAAATGCCAAAAATATGCTCGAAACCATAGAAACTGGCAAAACTGCGGGAAAACCAAGGGTTTTATCTAATTAGTGAGTGCAAAAGGATAGAATTATGGTTGCACAGCATGGGATGCTGCGCATGAAGCCACCACATTGCATTAAAGCTTGGGTACCTACGATATAAACAGATCAAATAAGGTATTTAAAGACATAAATCAAATTATGTTTGAAAAAATTCGTCTAAAAATGCGATGGCACTCTGAAAATGCAATAAACAACAAATAAAGTGCCGAAAGGCAGCTTATTCCTATTGAAAATCACATTTATGGCCAACGCAAAGCTGCCTAAAGTGCAAAGGTTTTTTTTACATTTCTGCATAAAATAAGATAGTTTTTGTGGTTTAGCTTGAATTTTCTTTTATTTTTTGTATTATTTTTATACACGAGTATTTCTCTGTTTGCTTGCAAAATTGGAGCAAAGCTCTTAGCTCTGAGGGTAGTTTGATGGAGTCCAGGAGGGATTATGAGGGAGGGAAATAAAGGGCGGCTTTGAGTGTAATAAAGAACGAAAGAAAAACATTTCTGATTGTTAATGTCGCGATTAATATTTTGCTCTCTGGACTTCTTCCCCCAGACGCAAGCCCAGTCCCTTTTTCCCGACTTATTTTTCTTGTTTTCTGTCTGTTGGTTTCTCAGATATTTCGACTGGCGTTGGAGTTGGAACTTTTGAAAGACTTTGAAGCTTGAACCTCAAGATATTACACTTCTCGTCTTTTTGTATTGTTTTGTTGAATTTCTCTAAGCAAACGTTGTGGGAGTATCCAGACACCATTTTCATTCAAAAATGTTCAGTTATAAACATGCATTTTTAAAAAATACGGAGATACCTGACTCTTAAATGAATCCCGATAATGACAATTTTTTATCACATTCCCTACAAGTGCATGAGTATCTCTTGGATATGAACTGGAATTGACAGAAAAAATTACGTTTTCTTGAATCTCCTTGCCGCTGTAAAATTATCCCTTTAATTAACATTAGTCTTTATCGTCGGCTGTCATTTCGAAATGCACATGGCACTCTCGATGAAACGTTTTCCCACTTTTTTCTCACCTGCACTCTGGAACTGGGATGCCTCCTGACGCGGCTGCTGTCTAAGTTATGAGATCAGAAATTGCGAAGGACAACCGTGAGGATGCGGAAGGGAGGAGCATGGGCGGCGAAAAAGGAGTAGGAGGAGTGGGCTAGTTGCAGTCACCGGTCGTAAATGTGTGCCGTGTTGTAAAGAGGATGCACTTGCTCTCTCCCGCTCTCTGTCGGCTCTCCTTAACTAACTCTCTCTGTCTCTCCTCTTGCTCTGCCTTTTATTTCGGCTTCGATTTGTTTTAATTTCCGCTGAAGCTGCTTTTACTTCCGGGGCAGTGAAATTGCAAAAATGTAAATTGCGAATTGGTAAGTGGGTGTTTATGTTGTTTGAGGCAAATCGCTGATTCGGTGGTCATTGGCTTGGAGTTCGAAAAAGCTATACGCTCTTGCAGTCTCTGCTCGCTTCTTCTTTATCCATAATCCTTATCCTTTCGATGCCTATCGTTTCAAAGATTTAACTGCTTTTCCTGCTGCTGTTTTGCTGCGACATTTTTTGCGTAACTTGTGAGTTAGTTTCAGCATGTTTTTTGGGTTCCCGGAAAACTGCAACTTATCTTTTTTGCCGTTTAATTGATTTCTGAGCGAGTGTGAGTGTGTGTGTGTGCGAGCGCGTGAATGTGGGTGCGTGGCGAGCGGTTGTGTGTGGGTGTGCGGGGGAGCCAGCTGAGCCAGCGGAATGCGTCCGAGTGGCAGCGCGGCTTTCACAACTATGCGAATTTCCTGCGTACGAATTTCAGTATAATAAAATATCCTGTTCCGTTTCTGAAGAGGCTGAGCGGGAGAGCGCGAATTTTCCTGCGCAAGCGCCGCGAATTTGGAGCAACTCTTAGCTGAAAGCGATAACACCGATACGCACACAACACGAATATTGGTGCAATTGAGCACCCACCACCGCGATGGCGTTCCCACCCTCTCTCTTTTTCTACAACTCCCTGTCGCTTTTTTCACTTTGCTGCGGCGATTTTCCTTCGCTTTTTCCTGCTGTTTAATGGCACACTTTGTTGTTTTTTTTTGTAATCACCTTTTGGTCACCTAGTGCACGTGGAATTTTTGTGTTTTTGCACTGCAATTCTAGCTGCGTTCACTTGAATAGCTGCTAAATGTTCTCTAATCGGAGGACATGAAACACTCGCAGCGAGCGACAAGAGCGAAATGCAGCGTGCGAGAGCGAGATGCACGATAGTCAGCTTTTACCGATGCACGCCTCGGAGTGTGTGCGCAAAGCGCAAGCGCAGAAAATATCCCGTTAACAGTATATACTGGAATTTGTATTTTAATGTTTAAAAGATCAATAACGGGAGTTTAAATTAAATTTATGTTGTAATATTTAAAATGCATTAGATTATCTTTTTTTGACTCAGTTAATGAATTTATTGAGTTCGCACTGTCTAATGTAATAATAATATTTCTTATCAACAAAAAATTGACCAAAACAATTGTTTTGCTTGTTTGTCTCCCGAAAAAATAGAAACTGAATCTCTCTTATACATTATGAACTTAAACTTGGCAACACGGGTTTCCGATATTTGAAAAGCGCGCTGTTAGGATAGCGATAAGAATCGAATTATTATCGTCGTTTTCCTAACAGTAATGTTAAATAAATAATCGTTTCGCTGCATTAACTTAACATTTCGTTAGGATGATGAGTGGGCAGTGCTGCCGAAGAGGGAAAGCAGCGTAGAGATGGGAAAACATTGATGTTGTCCCGCCAAACATCGATATCTCCGATGTTTTAAGACATCAAAGTTTATCCATCTCTAGCGCGAGTGCTGGGAGAACATCGATGAAAACATCGAAAGTGCAATATTTTGATATTTGGGTCAACTTAAACTTTAGACACAATGTTTTTGCATAACACAAAACTGTACGGACTGGCTAGTAAGTAATTGGAACCATATTAATTGCACCAGGTAGCTGCAACATGTCCCAATCAATACCAACAGGAAACCTTGCGACCGGCGTGCGGCACCTGAGCGGCCAGAAACCGAAGACTGCCATATTAATGCTCAACATGGGTGGCCCCACGCATACGGACCAGGTGCACGACTATCTATTCCGCATCATGACGGATAGAGACATGATCCAGCTGCCGGTGCAGAGTCGCCTGGGTCCTTGGATCGCACAGCGCAGAACGCCCGAGGTGCAGAAAAAGTACAAGGAGATCGGCGGCGGATCACCCATCCTCAAGTGGACCGAGCTGCAGGGCCAGCTCATGTGCGAGCAGCTGGACAGGATCTCCCCGGAGACGGGGCCGCACAAGCACTACGTGGGCTTCCGCTACGTCAATCCGCTCACGGAGGACACGCTGGCTGAGATCGAAAAGTGAGTTGTTGAGCCGTCTTTAAATGATAAAAATCGGTAGATATTCCACGAAAATATAATGCATGTCGGGATAGCACAAGTTGGTAAATTAGTTTTTTTTGACATCAAAGTAAAAACAGTTTCTTTCAGAAGTAATGAAATTCTAATATGTTATACATTTCTAGCAAATGGTTTACTAATGTTATACTGATTTATTAACTACAGCGACAAACCAGAGCGCATTGTCCTTTTCTCGCAGTACCCACAGTACAGCTGCGCCACTTCCGGATCCAGCTTTAACTCCATCTTTACTCACTACCGGAGCAAGTGAGTAACAAGTTCATTTGAGAAAAATCTATTATTATTGACTGTACTCTAACTCTGTATATAGTAACCTGCCCTCGAACATCAAGTGGAGCATCATCGACCGGTGGGGCACCCATCCACTCCTGATCAAGACCTTTGCCCAGCGAATTCGCGATGAACTGGCCAAGTTTGTGGAGACAAAGCGCAACGATGTGGTAATCCTCTTCACCGCCCATTCCCTTCCACTGAAAGCTGTGAGCCGGGGCGACGCGTATCCTTCGGAAATCGGGGCCAGCGTGCACATGGTGATGCAGGAGCTGGGTCAGAGTAATCCCTACAGTCTGGCCTGGCAATCAAAAGTTGGCCCGCTGCCGTGGCTGGCACCAGCCACCGATGATGCCATCAAAGTAGGGCTGCATTTCCAAAATGTCCATTGAGTCAAGCTGTAAACCGAAATCATTCTTCACAGGGCTATGTTAAGCAAGGCCTGAAGAACTTCATTTTGGTGCCCATCGCCTTTGTTAACGAACACATCGAGACGCTGCACGAGCTGGATATCGAGTACTGCGACGAACTGGCCAAGGAGGTGGGCGTGGAGGAGATCCGACGGGCAGCCGCCCCCAACGACCACCCGCTGTTCATTGACGCCCTAAGTAACATTGTGGCGGATCACCTAAAGTCCGAGCAGTCAGTCAACCCCAAGTTTCTGATGCGTTGCCCCATGTGCTCCAACCAAAAGTGCCGGGAAAGTAAGAGCTGGTACCGTCAGCTGTGTTCAAACTGAGATCTGGATGTACTGCGTGACAGGCATTTCAAGTGCTTCAGCTGGGAGCCAACACTTATGCATTCATATGGGGTTATGGGGGATTGGTTTTCACACACACTGGCTTTGCTTTCCGCTGGCAATAAAGCATATATGTAAAATATACTGCACCACTATTAAATTAATGGTTGCAATTGCAGCTTAAGCTTAGCTTAAAAGGAAAAACATATAAACCCTCCTTAGAATAGAAACGGACTTTCTCCGTTTTTGCTAAATGTTGATAGTACAAATTACAAACATTTTATAAAAATATAATTTTCAGTACTTCGTGTCTTGATACAATAACTGACTCAGTTATTGTATCATGCTTCGTGTCAGGTCTGAAAAAATATGCTGCGCTAAACACAAGTAATAGTAATCAGTGAGATAAGAGTTACGCTCTATTCAAAAAAATTTTCTCTTAGTTTGGCTCTCTTCGTCGCACGTGCGAGAGGTTTTGGTATTTTTTCTATCGGTCAGAACAGCTGTTCGACTGTCAGTTTCATGCTCGCCTGAGATGTTTATTAAATGAAATTCAACTTTTGACTGCTCAAATGCCCAACCAAATTTGCGAAAGCTGGACGTGCTTCTCCGGCGCATCCGCCTCCTGGAAACTCCTGCATTTTGTGTCCTGCTGCACAGTCGACGGAAATTCACAGTACATTGCATAAGAAATCTCATTCGCCCAGCGTAACTGAGACTTCTAGGGCCACCAAGTTGGACCTTCGACTTTGTAATTATTTGCGGCTTTCACGGCAATTAACCTTCCAATCGCCGTCGACTTGCCACATTTCGCCAATTAAGCCATTGATTTTTAATAACAAATCAAAGCGAAATTAAACGCTTTTGCCTGCGCATCCCATCGTACAGGCACAGTGGCCTGGATCGAGAAATCTAATCGCCGCAGGGATCATAAATTAATTCGAAGAGTAGACTCCGAGTCCGAATATGAGCAAGTTCCACAAAAACCGAGGAGCTGGTGGCCCCACGACTCCGGCGGTGCCAGTCTACGGCGTGATCTCGACGTTGGACGACGCAGCTCAGAATACCGCGGGTTTCGCCAGGTAAGCGCTCGCAACTCATTATATACTAACTCTGCTGGCTCTGTTTACACTTTTTTCCAAGTGGAGACAAATAACCAGTTCGGAACTGGGCTTTAAAGCTGCCGGCGGGCCCTCTTTCCATCTCTTTCTCCATATTCGGCTGGCATTATGTTTTACGACAACATCGTGACGTATCAGCTTTAGCCCCAGTGCGTCATATCGATAATAATTATAGGAAACTACCCCAATCAAAAAATCAATTGAACTTAAATTTTTACTGGGTTTCAGACAGATTTAATGATAACATCAAGCCGAAAAAAAACTTGATTAAAGTCATTGATAGTTGAATTTTTAATTCTAAACTGAAGGTAATTTGTCCTATTCGGTGAGGTTAATTAAATTTCCAAACAAAAAGTGAAATATAAAATTTCCATAATAAAAAAAGGTTCTCCGAAATTAGTAGCAACTTAAAATAAAATGTTGACCTTTCTCTACTTAAAACTATTTTACCCCAGTATTCAACCAAGAGTAAAAAGTAATAAAAAAATATCTAATTAGAATCCCTTTTTCCATGATTGCAATTTATTCGTAAGTGTAAAGTTTTTGACATTTTATCTAAGATTTTGAGTTTGTATATACATATATATATATATATGTACTGGTGCATTTTAAATTCCATTAAGTTACAAGTTCTTGGCCTAAAGTAAAGTTATAAATGGTCCAATAAATCAAAAGCATAATATTGAATTTTTTGTCCGTATTCAATATGCAATATAAGTGGATGCCGTTTCCTATAGCGATTCTTATCGTCTTTAGCCAGATACGTGCAGACAACGGCACTCCGTTCGGCTGGTCACAAATTAATTGAATTAGCAGATTAGATGAGGATCGTATGTGACCACCGGCATACCACTCTATATCACTTGAAAAACAGATAAGCACAAAGATATATTTAGTCGATTCTCAGGTTTCGTCTTTATATATCTAATCTTTAATTTCTTGTATTTACTCAATTATTTGTCATTGAAACACAGCTGAGGAATAATTTATCCGAAAGTACTTGATTGGTGGATATGTTTAGAATTCAAGGCTAAACAAAAAGGTTGTTAAACATTCCCAGTACATTTTATAAAATTATTGACTACAAAGTTCCCAACTATCAATCTATATTTCCAATATACCCATTATATGTATTTTTTTAGCTCCGACATGAACCCAAAGTGTAACGTAAAACCACAGAACCAATTTAATCGTGTTCGCTGAGTTATCTGTCCAAAAGACAAACATAATGAACTGTAAATACCAAATGCTTGATAGTGACTTTTTAAGGCTTATCTGAATCATTGAGCAAAATTAACACTGAAAACGCGTCTGACTTTAGGCAGCCCCATAAACCTAGGCAAATAGTAGTCTACAATGCCTCAGGCTTAAAATAGTTTTTTTTTAGTTCGCGCCATATAATGAAATATAGATCGTAGGTTTTTATACCCTTTCAGAGGGTATTATAATTTCAGTCAGAAGTTTGCAACGCAGTGAAGGATACGTTTCCGACCCTATAAAGTATATATATTCTTGATCGGCATCACTAGTAGAGTCGATCTAACTATTTCCGTCTATCCGTCCGTCTGTCAGTCTGTCCATCTGTCCGTCTGTCCGTCCGTTTCTACGCAAACTAGTCTCTCAGTTTTAAAGCTATCTGCATGAAACTTTCCCAAAAGTTGTCTTTCTATTGCAGGTAGTATATAAGTCGGAACGAGCCGGATCGGACGACTATAGCATATAGCTCCCATAGGAACAATCGTATAGCTGCCATAGGAACTATCAAATAATTAAGCTGCAAATCATCATAGCTTCAATGTTTTTAAACATACACGCAAGTAAATCATAATTTAAACGTTTTAAAGAGTAGCTGCAAGGGTATAAAAACTTCGGCTTACCGAAGTTTGCTTCCTTTCTTGTTTTTAATAGAACTTGAAAATACATTTTTCCTGGAAAACTTTTAAAATAATCTAATCAACATATAAAGGGTAACAGTTTTTTTTTTAATGAATATAAATTGAGCAGACTAGAACCTGTTTTAAAATATTTATTTATATTATTTAGAGTATCTAATCTTTTCTATGCACCCACAGATTCCCTTCGCTTGAGGCCAAAAAAAGTGAGTTGAGATTGTTCCTAAACTGGGGAAACCCCAAAAAGAATATGGAGATGGGTTCGGAGAAGCTGCGCAATCGCAGCTGGATCGTCGACGTCCTAGCCATTTTCTTTGGTATCGGCACGTGGCTAGGGGTAAATGGCACCTTCATCCAACTGCCATTGCTGGTGGACGAGGCCCCGGAGGGCTGGAGTCTGCCCTCCTACCTCAGCGTGATGGTGCAGATTGGCAATCTGGGCCCCCTGTTGTATACGGCCATTCAGAAGTATTCCCCCAAGAAGCTGAACGACGGATGGACCATCCACGGAGTGCTACTGGTGGGTGCCATCTCCTGCTTGCTGACGGCTTTCTTCTACAACCGAACGGCTCCAGTGGCCGGCACGGATCATAGTTTGGCCCTTTTTGTGTTAACCTGCTTCACTGCGCTGAATGCCTGCACCAGCTCAGTGCTCTTTATGCCCTATATGGGGCGCTTTAAGGAGCAGTACATGGTCACTTACTTCATTGGCGAGGGACTGAGTGGTCTGCTGCCCAGCGTGACGGCTTTGATCCAGGGCATCGGCGAAAGCGGCGACTGTGTCCTGGTCAATGTGACGGAAACAGGACAGGAGATCTACGAACTGCAGAAGACACCACCTCGATTCGACACCCGCGTCTTCTACCTCATCCTCTTCGCCCTGATGGTTTTCGCCTATGTGGGCTATACGCTCCTGAACTCCCTGCCCGTGGCCAGGAGGGAATACGCCCAGGTTACTGTCAGCGAGGGAAACAAGTACGTGTACGGAGAGGCCGATAACCACGGACTAAATACGGAAAAACTCAGCAAGGGCCAGTACACCTATTTGCTGCTGCTGATTGGAGTCATCTCCCTGTTCAGCAACGGAATGTTCGGCAGCATTCAGTCCTACTCCAGTGCCCCCTATGGATCGCAGGCATATCACTTGTCTGCCACGCTCAGTGTGATTGCCAATCCGATGGCCTGCTTTTTGGCCATGTTTCTGCATTTCACATCCCTGCGCATCATTACCGTGCTCTCCATTCTGGCGGGTCTCCTGACCAGCTACGTTTTCACCACGGCTGCCCTGAGCCCTCTGCCGCCACTTCACGACAAGACCATGGGAGCCGTGCTGGTGGTGACTGCTTGGACCTTGCTGGTGGGGATCGTGAGCTACACCAAGCTGGGAATCACCACCGTGATGCGAGCACAGGGTGGCCAGTCGCTGGTCTGGGTGGGGGCCATCACGCAGCTGGGTTCTGCCATCGGAGCGGTAGCGATCTTCTTCGCCATTAACTACTCGGATCTTTTCCAGGCCGCAGAGACGGGCTGCTGACAAAGTCAGCATATCCAGGGATGCATCGTGATTTTATAGATGATTTTACTATAGTTTAGTGTGATATTTTCAAATTTGTATTTCCCCCTTAATGGCCACAATGAAGATAGTACCTTGTTACCTGAACAGCGTTTTTAATATTTTAATCATCCGAAGGCAATACCCTAAATGAGTTCGAAATTTTTAGGACCGAAGTGCACAAAATAAAGAAGCCTTTACCTATGTACAATTGTAAGACCTCAAATACAAACCACTATCAAAATGAAAACTATTTAATTAAAATCTCAAGAGGTAAACAATGTTAGGTAATGCATTTCAAACTAGTAATTTAAGGTTCATCTAATTTATCATCCTTTTATTAAACGTATTACACTGGTTTATTGTGTTTGAAATTCATTACTTCTATAACCCAATATTTTTATACGAAAATAAATTAAGGTTTATAATTATGAAGGTTTAGTATTTGGCTTTAATTTACACCATTCTTATACCAAATTATCATTTATGGGTTTATCAGGGACGTTTTTTCTTAATCGTCCTTTAAATCCATAAAATGTAGAATAATTGGAATCTTATGGTAGCTATTCAAATTCATACTCTCAAAGGATTAAAACTTTGATCCCCAATTTTGATCTTTTACGGAACAGTCATTTCAAAATCATTGCTTGATTTATCCGCCTGCTCCACCTCGCTGTCGATGTCGCCCTCGTATCCCGAATTGGTTTTAGAGGCGGAGGGAATGGGTTTGTGTCCTCCAGATTCGGGGGACTCGGCCAAACTGCAGCAGCTGCAGAAACAATCGGTGAAGTGGCGGCCGGTGTTGTCCAACTTTTCGGGAGTTCCCTCCAAGACCTTGTTGAAGGCCTCAATTTTCTCGCGGAGACTGCGACTGGCACTAGGACACCCGGTTAACTGGCTGACTTGCGGGAAAGGCCGAGGAGAATCGCTGCTTTTGTTCTCCAGAAAGTCGAGCGCCTTCTCCAGCGATTCCCGGGCACGCTTGAATTTTACTTGGGTCTCCCCCAAAACTGCACTCTCATTGAGGTGCTCGAATTCCACTAATAGACCATGAATCTCGGTCAGATTTGAGTACAAACTTATACCCTCCACAGAATGAATCTGCGAAGCGTTCGCCGAGTTGATGGCCTCGAAACCAACGATCAAGCGCCGGATTTTGGTGGGCTGGCCTTGGTGGCCACTCCCACTTAACTGCATCATGTTAACCACGTCGCCCACCTCCTTGAGCAGCTGCATCGTCGACTGGACGACCTCCTGGTGCTTCTGGATGCCCTGACGCAATCGATCACGAAGGCTTTGAAGGCTGTACCGACGGACCTGCTCCTTTTCATCCACATTCTCCAAAAAGACTGCTAGGTATTGGGTTAAAATTACCAAATAAGAATTTTAAAAAATGTAACAGCCTTGACCATTTAAAATTGTTATCCAGCAAAAAATTTGAGATTGTAGAAAAATGGATTTCTATAGACCAGCTTACCAGATATCGCACTCTCCATTCCTGATTTGTTATTATCGCTGTCCATTGCGATTTTCTTAAGTAAAATAGAAAAGCTTAAAAACCAACACTTTTAATTTACGAAAATCTGATGACAAAATATTAATTTCTGATGATTAAATAAAATTTTGATATATAAAACTCTGAGGTATAACGATTCTAGAATGGAAGGAAACTTCGGCCATTGATAGCAAAAATAAATATTCTTTAAAACGACTAAATTTCAATTTTTAATGCTTAAAAACATAAACGGTTATTTGATTTTTAGCTGAATTATTCGGTCGTTCCCTGTGGCAACTCTATAATAAATTAGAAACCATTACTTTACCCAAAGAATCAACAAATAGAGAACCTATATTTTTTTCCATTTATATTGTTTAATATTCCGATTGTTCCATGAAATATTAAACGGTTACTATATTATATTATATATATTATTATTATATATATATACATACATAAATAGAAGAAGTAAGCCCACAAAGTGAAGTACAACATTTTTTCAGTTGTATTAGCATTATTATAAACTTAGGGTTCTTAATTTTCCTCATTTGGTGGCACAAATTTACTAAGAAAAGTACACGAAATGTGATTAATAAAGTAATACAAGACAAGAATCAAACCCCGTGACTATGGAACACATCCAACAATAACATCAAAAAAGAAACCAAGTGGTAAAAATTGTAAGTACCCAATAATTTTGTAAACCAGACCATCTATCTAGATTACTAAAAATTGTAGTCTAAACAACATAAAATAGAATGGTACATAAGCCCCTGGAGAAGCGTAGATTTCGCACACATTGGTCCCACTGTAACTGGCTGAACGAACAGCTGTTCGGTGGTTTCTCGGTTTGTATACTTTCTGTTTTAGTTTTGATTAGGGAGCGATGCGGTGATTAAAACTCGTTCTCTAAAAAACACACTTTTGTGTTCACATTTCTGGCTGTAATTTACCAACTGCAACTGTATTTTTTAATGTGCTTCTTTGGCCCCCAAAAAGTACGCAATTGAATGTTCTTGTGATGTGAAAAATGTGTACTGCTGCGGGACTCGACTAAAAAAAGACTAAAGACTAAAAGCACCACCGGAGTGTGGGATATGCGTTCACTGCTGGCCCACTGGAGACCACAACTGAATCCGAATCCGAGATCCAGCCGCTGTAACTTTATCCTCTCGACTTCTTTGTGAACTATACCACTAAGCAGAGCCCTAAAAATGAGCCTGTGTCGTAATCTGCGCTTCCTGGAGACCCGTAATCTGGACCTGGCGCTCGGTCAGCGGGAAAACCAGCTGGTAAATGGCAACATCTCCTCGTCCATTTTTCGTGAGCGCCTCAGTGCGGCGGAGAATCTCTACCAGCGCAATCTCACTGGTCACTACGGTTGTGTAAATGCTCTGGAGTTTAATCAGAGCGGTCAGCTCCTGGCCTCAGGTGAGCGGAACTACCTGTTGATAGGTTCCAAAGTCTGCAGCTAAGCTCTGCCAATCCATAAATTCCGCAGGAGGTGACGACAAGAGGGTTTTGCTGTGGAACATTGACCGCGAGGTGGTGTCCCTATTGGGAAAACCCCGGTCCATGAACGAAACCCATGCCAGCAATATCTTCTGTCTGGGATTCGACACCCAGAACTGCTCTATCTTCTCCGGGGGAAATGATGACTTGGTTATCCAGCACGATCTGGAAACGTGAGTTTTATTTTCAACTGTTTTGTGTGGTCAGAATTTGTAATAACAAGTTGTATACCCTTGCAGAGGGTATTATACAATTTGTCAGACGTTTGAAAATAAATAAATTAATTATAGAATATTTTAATTTTTTAAAAGCTGTAAGTCTTGCCGAATTTTGTTTTCTTTCTTGTTTAAATTATATTAATTTAAAAAAAAGATAAGATAAACTCAAGATACTTATTTATTCTAAAAACAAAAATATAATTTAACACTTTCTAAACTTTTAAAATATTTGAACAATATAAAGCTCCTAAAAATCGTACCAAGGCAAATACTTTCTGCTCTCGTTTCAAAGTGGAAAAATCCTCAATTACTTTTCGCACGATGGACCTGTGTATGGCTTAAGTGTGGACAGGACCAGTGGACATCTGTTGAGCGTGGCCACTGAGCATGGCGAAGTCCTAGTCTACGACCTGAGGGGAGGAAAGTCCGAACCTTTGGCTCTGGCAAAATTTAAGACGCCATTCAATGCCGTGGAGTTTCATCCACTAAATGGCAACTTCCTGGCCACAGCCAACGCCAAAAGGGGCGCCATGCTCTGGGATCTGCGGCACCACCAGGAGTGAGTTCTCTTAAGAAATAAGAAATTGCAAGGCGCGTTAACTGTTAACCATTTATCCTAAAGGGCCCTCTGCCAGTACAACTACATACCGGAGTCACCAAGCTGCATGAGCGTGCGCTTTAATTGCAATGGCAGCCTGCTGCTCACTCTCCACCGCCGACTTCCACCGATCCTCTACAACCCCGGGTCGTCGGAGCCTGTGGCCACCTTCTACCACGACGAGTACTTCAACTCGTGCACCATGAAGAGCTGTACGTTTGCAGGACCGCAGGACGAACTGGTGGTCTCCGGTTCGGACAATTTCAACATGTTCATCTGGCGGCTCGATGGAGTGGACTGTTAGTTATCTGATGGGATTTGGTTACATATTCCCCAACTAACGTTTTTCACTTATCAGTGGAGGAGAAGAACCAGTGGATGGAGACACCACCAGTCATCCTCACAGGTCACCGTTCCATAGTTAACCAAGTGCGCTACAACCGCCAGCGCTGTTTGCTCGCTTCCTCCGGCGTGGAAAAAATTATTAAAGTACGTTGGGAAACCAACAGCAGCGGTCAAAATAATAGTAGTGTCTAGTACCCCAAAGTAATAGTATTTTAATTTCAAAAGCAACTTAACACTTTTTTTTGTTTACTATTTCCAAGTTCCAAGTTAAAAAACTACTTTTATTTTGACCGCCACAGTCAGAGCATACACTTATCCATATCATCATAATCTTCAGCTGTGGAGCCCCTTTGCCCAGCAGGGCTGGGAAGGATCTCTCACCCAAGCCGAAGCCCTGCCCTACTGCACTCGGCCGCTGCATCGCGAGTCCTCGGAACATGTGTCGCAATACTTCAGTGCCCGCAACACGGACGAGGACCAGGTGATGCTGGCCTTCTTCGACACGCTGGTGCAACGCGAGCTCGAGTCCTGGAGCACCGTGGACAACCTGAGCAGCTCCAGCAGCAGCTCGGACACGTCCAGCAGCGAGGTCAGATCGGAGGTCACGGAGGATCCAAGCGACGAGGATGGCGAACAAGATCTTGACCCTGATCCTGATCCCCAGGATGATCAGCAGACCCATGATGGGGACAATGAGCAGGACATTGACACGCCCAACGTCAGCGAACTGAGCTGGCAAACCCATCCAAATCGCATATTCTACCTGATCGCCAAGAAGCGGCGTGCTCTGCTCCAGCTGGCGGTGCAGGGCACCACGGGACAGCCGCGCAACGTGGACCAGCTGCTCCAGCGGCTCCTCGGCGAGCAGAAGCAGGTGGCCACGCAGGCGCGGATCAGCGACTGGCTGGAGGAGACGCACCGCCTATTCGGGGACGACGAGCAGCCCACCACGTCGGCGGAAGCAGCGGCCCGGGAACAGCGACGCCGTGCCTGCGATAGGCATAGCCGGAGTCCTCGGCGGGCACAGGATTCGAAAGAAGGTAGGTTCGGTCAAAATAATAGTATTTTTTTAGCTTATGGAAATAGCAATCAAAAATAGCTATTGAAACATTATATGAAAATTGTTATCTTTTCGTGGGCTAAAATTTGAATGGGGCAAATTGGAAAATTCACATTAACCTATGGTCGTAAATTATTTTCAAAAATTTTTAAAAAAGATTGAAAACAACAATTGCTTTTTTTAAGTTTGCGATTTAAAAAAAAAAGATCATTTGTTAAAAAAATGTTCCTTCCAATACGTTGTCCAGATGAACGAGGATTTATGGTTATTTTCATATATTTTTAAGAAAATCATTGACTGCAGTATATTGAATTTAATGGAATAATTTTTTTTTCCGAAAACCTAAGCAATATTAAACTTTTTAAAAGTTGTCTTTGAGCATTTAACATTCTTCCATTAATATTATTTTGATCGCTGTATGTATAGCGTTTATTATTTTTATACCCTTGCAGAGGGTATTATAATTTCAGTCAGAAGTTTGCAACGCAGTGAAGGAGACATCTCCGACCCTATAAAGTATATATATTCTTGATCAGCATCACTAGGCGAGTCGATCTAGCCATGTCCGTCTGTCCGTCCGTCTGTCCGTCTGTCCGTCTGTCCGTCTGTCCGTCCGTTTATATGCAAACTAGTCTCTCAGTTTTAAAGCTATCTGCATGAAACTTTCCCAAAAGCTGTCTTTCTATTGCAGGTAGTATATAAGTCGGAACGAGCCGGATCGGACGACTATAGCATATAGCTCCCATAGGAACAATCGGAAAAATAAATGAAAAAAAATTATAACTTTGCTGTTTTTTAATTTTTTGTTTAGTTCTTCGACATTTAGTAATGTTTAAATATTTCCGATTTACGGTTTAAATTTCATCAAAATCGGACGACTATAGCATATAGCTCCCATAGGAACAATCGGAAAAATAAATGAAAAAAAATTATAACTTTGCTGTTTTTTAATTTTTCGTTTAGTTCTTCGACATTTAGTAATGGTTAAATATTTTCGATTTACGGTTTAAATTTCATCAAAGTCGGACGACTATATCATATAGGTCCCATAGGAACAATCGGAGAAATAAATGAAAAAAAATTATAACTTTTCTGTTTTTTAATTTTTTGTTTAGTTCTTCGACATATGGCAATGTTTAATTATTTCAGAATTATGGTTTAAATTTTATCAAAATCGGACGTCTATATCATATAGCTCCCATAGAACTAATAAAAATATATAAAATAACTATCTAATAATTGAGCTGCAAATCATCATAGCTTCACTGTTTTTCAGTATATACTCACGTAAATCATAATTTAAATGTTTTCAAAAGTATTTAATTCATGCAATAGCTGCAAGGGTATATGAACTTCGGCTTGCCGAAGTTTGCTTTCTTTCTTGTTAAAACTGATTTGATCCAATCGAATGGCTAAAGAATGTTCGCTTGCGTCTTAAGAAGACCTCGGCCATACAAACAACAGCCGATAATAGACATCCGATGGTGAGGGCGTAGAAGGCCAGTTGGACGTCGGAAATGGTGAGCACTTTCCACCGGCCGACGTCCAATTGGGCCAAGTACTCGGGAAACCGCTGGATGCTCCACTTGGCACGCTCCTTGGCCTCGCCCGTCCACAAGCCCACGATTCCGCCGGCTACCAGGCGGAGTACGATCCGGTTTACCTCCTCCAAATGCGGCGAGGGGCGTGGCAGGACATAGGCGATGTGATAGTTCTTGGGGCACTCAGGTATCTTGTGCACTTTCTTGGTCATAACGTATCGAATGTCGCTCAGCTGCAAGCTAGCAGAGCGGGTGACGCCCGCAAATCCTCCTCTCTTGGAAACCATCTCAATGAGGCGTTCCTCGCCCTCGGCCACCAGCGTCATCTTGGCATCCAACCGACGATAGACCTCCGAATCGTGACCATAGAAGAGGTCGTCCTTGAAGGCGGGATGCTTGATGTAAATGGGATGGCCGGACTCATCCAGTTCCCTCAAGGTATTGGTATCGCGATAGTAAAGAGGTCGAATGTAAACTGTGGCCAGACTGGACTCCAGCAGGGCTCCGAAAATCACGCTCACCAGGCAAAGGGAAGCCACGAAAATGCGTTCCGAGTGGAAAGGGGGAAAGCGGCCCACATTCACTCGCACCCAAACGACCCAAGTGTCGATGAAAATGCGACCAGCTGCTCCAAAACTACTAGTCGCTGTAGTTTGTGAACCATCTGGTATGCCTTCGATGCGCAGGCCCAGATTTAGAGCCCTCAAAAGGAGCCAGACAAGGGAACCCACGAGACCCACCAACAGGAAGCACAGCCAAACATCTGTATGAACGGCAAAGAGGGGAAGGATGGACTGCGGAATCCTTTGAGCCTTTTGCACATACAGACAAAGTTCGTCCATGTACACGGCTGCGCTGAACTGGATGTGGGTGGTCAGGTAGTCCTTGACAAAAAATCCCGCGAAGATTATGTCCACTTCGCCGCGGTGGGCGCGACCCACGCCGCCACTATACGATCCATCCGGCAGGCGGCCTCCGAAGAACTCATCATCGGGCCAGAGATAATGGGGCGTAAAGTTTAATTGCCTGGCCACTGTTTTGGCCAACTTGGCATCCGCTCCATCTACACTCAGCACCTTGTTGCTTGCGCCATCCCCACTCACACTGGAGTACACCGAATCGAAGATGTAGATTCTCAAGGGATAGCCCTGAAGATTTTTGTAGATTCGTCCATAGGCTTTGGGATTTTTAACCAAGACTACGCTTTGCCTGAAGGGATTGTAGAGGAGTATGCGTTCTAAACTCAACTGAACATAGTAAATCCGACTGTGTCCATGCTGGAGCCAAACTTTGGCCATGAAGTCTATTAAAATTGCATCATTCTCGGGCTCATATTTCTCCAAAGCCAGTATGTAAAAGCCATCTGTATTGACTAAACTAATAAGGATGTCATGCATTAGCTGCACGTCCTCGAACAAATAGAAATTATGCCGAATATTTGATGCTTCCGAAGGTGCTTTCTCCTGACTCAGTCTAATTTTCAGAGAAGTCTTTCTGTGCTTCATCACAAACTGGACCAGTTCGTTGTCTCCATTGGCAGGATTCCTCAGATGGAGTTCAAGGCCACCCTCAAGCGTATCCAAAATTGAGGCCAGCACCAGCTTGTATTCCGTGTTATTGGTTTGACCAATGGTTACTCCCACTAAAGCCAGCGTAATTAGATGCAGAGTCGTCGCCATATCAGGAGTTACTGAACCTTTGACTGAGATTGTGGAGCTATCAATAGGACAGGTTCAGGACACGGGGGTTGGACGACTGACATCCTGTTGGCAAAGTGTTTGTTTAGTGTCAGAACCACTGACACCTCGGGGCAGACCCACAATTATTGGCAAGTGTCTGGGGTCTGTTGACAATACTTGACTTGTCCCCATGACTTTCCCATTTATGCTTGAGCAAGGGTGTTCCCTTGCAGCAAAGCTAATATGATACATTTATGCCCGTTACTCGTAGAGTAAATCACGAAACTCTGTAATATTAGTCTAAGACGTGGTATAGACCTTTTATTGGGAGTTATATGTATACTGGGTCACTATCTATCAACCTACCAAAAATCAAACCAATACTTTGCATTTAATTGACAATTAAGATATGTTTAGTTTTAAATCTAATCTTATTATCGCTTTTTCAGATGAAACTTTGCAGTCCAGCATCGACCGAAGGGAACGCAAGCGAAAGTCAAAACGCCAGCAATTTTCGGTCACCAAGCACAGAAGAACGGCTCGCCAACTTCGTCCCACAGAAGTGGACAACCACAGTACCGCTTCAAATGATACCGACATTCTGGAGGAGCACAATGACACCAACGAGGACGAGCCGTCGTCGGGGGACAATCACAACCATAATGCCAATGAAAAGGAAGGCGTTCAATCGGATGAGCTAGAGGAAGACAGCTCCTTCACCTCATCAATGACCTCCATGGAGGCGCAATTGTCTCGGCCTCCCAGCACCTCCAGTTCTATTATTTTTCTACCCGAACTGGAAGCCAACAATAACAGCCAGCTGACGTCCAACCACAATTTTATGAAAGAAAATGTCAATGGTCTAATTCCGGATATTTGTAATACAGAGTCAACAGCATCCACGTCATCATCCACATAAGTTGTACTCATATCGCAATTGGGATTCCCAACTATTTAAAACATAGGCTTAAATATGGTTTTACTTTTAATTTGGATCTCCGCTAAAACACAAATGTTCGCTTATGGCATAATTTTTAAGAAATTTAAATTACTAAACCAAACGGGAAATAAATCAGGTTTAAAGGAAGCAAAAAAAATTTTAGCAACTGAAAAATCAGTCGAAACTTTAATTTTTCGACTGCAATTCGCAAACAATATTTTCATACTTGCTCAGAATTGTACATTCATTCCCTGAATGTTTTATCCCTACAAAATAGAGGGATCTAACTTAAGCGTTTCAAGGTTTACCTTAAACTGAAAACCATTGAACAAATTTGTTTTTACGATTTTTCCTCTGAATAAACCTCCCATATTTATTTAATTTTGTTGATTGTATTCTTTCACTTCATTTATTGATTGTGGAATTTTCATAATGTCTACAATAATTTAAAAAATACATAATGTCTCATAAACCAACAGGTAAGAATTTTCGTGCTTGTGCGTTGAACTTTGAACTGATATGCACGTAAATGCAAAGACTAAACATAGAGAACGAACATCTTTAAGCGTACTTACGACTGAATGGTTGTAGCTTAAGTCTAGATTGGTTTCAACTACGGCTAAGAGTAGGCTAACTAATTTACACGATAGTTGGCGGAGATCAGCGTTCGCTTCAGCATGCTCCGATTTCTCCGTTCATGTCGCTTGGCCTGAATGGCAGCTGCATGTCCTTGCAGCGTTCGATCACGAAACGCTCTAGTTGGCAGCCAGCGCTGGAATTCAATATAATCTATAATCTATCTATAATCTATAATTCAAAATGATCTACCCACTCGTATATTTCGTTGCCCTCAACGTTGTACAGATCGCAGTTCCTGAACACCAACTGGATGTCGCTCAGCAGCTCCTCGTTCAGCTGATAGGCGCCCATGTTCAGCTTGGACTTAATCTTAGCCAGATCCATGGGCGTCTTGATGATCTGATGGTAGTCGGGCACCTCCGACGTTAGCACAGGTCGTAAAAACGGCCAAGATGCCTTGTGCTTCATGATCTGCTCAAGCAGATCATACAAGGCTGAGCTGTTCAACGGCAGGTTCTCGTTCGTCCTGCGACCACTCCTCCGATGATTGTTGTTATTAGTGCTGCTATTGTTGTTATTATTGTTATTGCCGTTGCTCTGTCGGGCAGACTTATCGATGGATAGGCGTACCGAGTTGCGAGAGGAGCGGGAGCGCTTGGCCTGCGGTTCATCGTCATCGTTTTCATCGTCGCCATTCACTAATAAAAAACGGTAAAGGTAAGTTGGGAAAAGTTAATGGGTATACTACTTGTCTGCTCACTGTTACTGTGTCGACGCCTGGGTCGCTGTGGATCGGGTCTGCACGCCTTGCACACGAACTCCGTGCGCGGCGGGCGCTTGAGATTGACGCACTCCAGGTGGTAGGTTGAGAGGCAGACCACGCACTTAATATCGCTGCCTTCGTAGAAACACTTGTTGCAGACCTTCTCATCATGGCTGTGGAAAGATGCACTCTTTAATTCCTTGTCTATGCACTTAAGGACAGCTTTAACTTACGACTTCTCTTCGACCGCATCTTCATCGGCTGTAAGGGAAGCTTCATCGCTAGTTTCCATACTTTCGGATTCATCCTCGACGGCCTCCTTTATTTCTTTGGATCTGAGCCGCTTGCCCGCTGGTCGTGTGCGGGATTGTCTGGAAGGTCGCCCGTTGACCTTCACAGAGGAGCGAGTGGAGGCCATGCTGATGTCATCCGCCTGTGCTTCGTACTCCTTATCTTCATCCGACTTATCGTCCTCCTCATCTTCTTCCACTTCCTCCCCCTCCTCCTGCTCCTCATCCACTTCCTCCTCTTCCTCTTCTGTGGGCTCATCCTCCTCTTCTTCTACAATAAACTTGCGCTTTTTCTTCGCTGCCTGCTTCTTATCTTTGTCGTTTTGAGCACTATTCAGACCCAGACTCTTAACGCAATCATTGCAATACCAGTTGCCCTGTGGCACCGACCTCAGCTTGGGCTTTAGGCAGAACATGTGGGTTCCGGCGTTGCACTCGTCGCACAGCAGCATTTTCTCCGGGTCGCTGCCTCGCCGACAGACCTTGCACAAGGACTTGTTGGTTGAGCGCCTCCACTGGACGCAGTCGTGCAGGATGTTTAGGTGCAGGAACACCTGCGCAAAGCTAGTGCTCTCCATTAGCGACACTTCCCACTGCTGCAGACGCGCGTCGCAGGCTTGTCTTAGAGCCTCCTGTTTGGGGTCCCACTTCTTCATGCCGTAGGGTTCCTTGAGGAATCGCTTGCCAATGGCCTGCTCTACCTGGAGAAGAGACGAGGCCATATTGTGCACGGCGATTGGAATGGAGACAGCGTTGGCTGCAGGTTGAGTCTCCTCATCGTCGCTGTCTGGTGTCAGAGCCGACGACGGGTCTGTGTCCAACGAAGGTGCCAAATATAAACCGGGATCACGGTACGGCTTTTTGGCATATTTGCCCCACAGAGCGCCCTCATCCTCCTCGTGAGTGTCATGGGATTCGTTGTCAGAACCGTTCGATACCTCGTCTTCAAGTTTGCCACCTGGACCCCATTGCAACTTGCCCTGCGCATCGTATCTGCCTGCGAGCAGATCATTTCGCCACTTTTCCATGTCCTTGACCTTAAGACGGCCGAGATCGCCCGTGAAAATATCCCTTTCGAATTGTATGATGCGGTCCACCAAATGCAGGCGCATTACTTCGTTCAAATCGGTTCCGTTTGGCAGTCCAAAGTTGGCATCACCGTACTTGCGGTGAGTTTCTGATTCCATCGTTGCAAGAAACTTTTTGCGCTGTGGTTCGTTCTCCAGGGTGAGCACGTCGACCGGGCAGGTCTTTACATGCTGCTCGATGAGGGATCTCAGAACGGAAAGTTCTTGAAGTAGCTCGAATTCTCGAAGACCATTGGGATTCAGTGCCCTAATCAGCTCCTCGATCTCCTCCGCTTTGTAGATGTAGGACCAACGCTGCCGTTGCCCGTTTCTGGGATCGTGCACAATACAATTTCGCTTGTCACCGCTGCACATCATCAACTCGAACTGAGTGGGGGCCTCCGGAGGATCGGGCTCCACCTCTATGGGCTCGGCACTGCCGTTTAGACGATGCTCCTGGTTCTCCTTGTTCTCCAGCGATTGCTTGGCCCTCCTCCTGGTCTTCTTGTCATCGTCTCCATAGAGTTTGAGAAGATATACCCTCAAGTCCTTGCGACTCCTGGGCAACGAGGCTTGTTGACGAATCTCAAGTTGCGACTTGTTCTCAGGCGGCTGCGCCAAACAAGTGTCCAGGCTGTCCGGCGAGTGCTCAACAAAGATTCCCGGCATGGACTCCAAGACGTAGTACTTTCTATAGCATCTATCCATGCCGAGGTATACCAAGAAATTGAACAGTTGTGAGTGCAGCTTAAGCATCTGCTGCTCGTGCTTGCGATGTTGGTGATCCGATTGGGCGTGCAGCTCTGCAATGCTCTTGTTTAACTTTTCCACCAACGCCTCCCTTTTTTCTGGCTCAGCCGCACT
The DNA here is from genome assembly GCF_018152505.1 of Drosophila elegans. Lineage (NCBI taxonomy): Eukaryota > Metazoa > Arthropoda > Insecta > Diptera > Drosophilidae > Drosophila > Drosophila elegans. The sequence continues at coordinate 4,624,380 of NW_024545855.1, read as the reverse complement.
GACCTCGAGGTGGTGCGTGTGGGTGAGCTTTTTTCTGTTGATCTCCACGGCGGCCAGTCGTTTATTCTCCCCGATAACTAGTGCTCGCAGTTCCTGCTTGGCCTTCGCTGTCTGCTCCATGCGCTCCTCGATCACATTAATGGTGCCCGAGTAGGTGAGAATTTGCGACATCAGGCAGCGGACCAATTGCATTATATCCCTGAACTTTAGCTGATACACGGAATGGTTTTTCAGAGCGCGCAGAATGTGTGGGTGTTGTAGGCGCAGCTCCAAGCCGGGATCCTCTTTCGAGGAGTAGCCGTTCCGGTACATCACCCTCCATCGATCCAACTTCTCGTTTACAATAGCTCCGGATCCGAGTAGATGCAGGCGCAGCACTTCACTCAGAGTCAGTGCATCCAGCGGGAGTTCGTTAACCTGATACAAAAAGACGATGGATTAGATGATGTACACACAAATATTTGAAAATTGTACCTTGAAGGAGAAGTGCCTCTTGGCGTAGAAGTGACTTTTGGCGGCTTGCGCCATACTCCAGAAGGGCTCGTGTGTTTGCGCCGCCCTGTCTAGGTAGGTCGCCGCACACTCCTCCTCTTCCTCCTTCTGCAGATCGAAAACTGTGCCGAGGAGCACGAGAAGAATGTCCGACAGTGGGCCCGCTATCTCGCGGGCACTTAGTGCTCGGGTCATTTCGTAAAAGGTGAGATTCTGGCGGAACACTTCGATGCCGGACAGTAGGCCTGCGTAAGTGTGCATAAACTCGCGCATCATGAAGGCATCGCCTAGAAGACGCTCGGGCAGGATGGTGACTATTTGCGTGTAGCGGGGCAGCACTTTCTGATCGGTTCGCTCCAGATCGTCGGTCTTCTGCAGCAGCAAATTGCATTCGTTCTCCACGCGCTCCATCAGCTGGGCCTTTTTTTCCGCCTTTTGCCGCTCACTTTCAATCAGTTTCGCCTCCTTTTCCAGCCTCACACGCTCCATTTCCTCCGCCAGCGATTTGGCATCGGACTTGGCCTTTGCCTTGGACTTTGCAGCCGTCGCCTCATCAGCCACAATGTATTTGTTCAGAGTGGATTGCTTCTTGGCATCCTTGGCATCGGGTTTCTTGATCTTGGCGGGCGAGTAGCGCGGCATTTTGCCAATGAAAATGGTGGAGAAGCTCACGCCGGGGTCTGTCACGTACTGTTTGTAGGCCTCTGGTTTGGGTCGCAGCAACCCGTCCACACGGGACACATTGCTCTTGATGAACATGCTTAGGTTTTCCAGATTGAACTCCAAACGCGAGCGGCGCAGTTGCTTGAAGGGCAGCTCAATTACTGCAGCGGGATCCCCGTTGCCCGAGCTTAGTCTGTAGATCAGGCTGTCGGTGTCCTCGAAGATGCCATTGCCCGGCTCCGGCGTATCCTTGTCCAACTTGATGCCCACCACTGTGTAGGTGGTATTCTTTTTGGCCTGCACCGTCACTTCCTCGCCGATGAAGTAGCGCTTGCGCAGGAATTTGGCCACCATTATGTTCAGGGTGTTGACCGCCGACTGGCGGGCGTGCTCCACCACCAGGAGCACGGGTGCCCGGAGGCTGTGTTTGAACTGCTCCATCTTTTTGCGCGCCGCCCGTTCGCTTTTCACCGCCTCCTCGAATGTGAGGTTCTCCTTGCCGGTGGCCTCGCACTGCCACACCGTCGAGTTGATCACCATCACGTGTCGAAAGTAGTTTCTGGAGTTAAGAAATCAGTTAAGCGCGTTAAGGATGTTGTTTGTTTAAAAAAAAAACAATTGGCGTGACGATTGCACCTTCAACTCCAAAAACTTCTGATATCACATTTTATGACGACTATTTTTTTTATTTTGCCAAACTAAATACTTTATTTCCATTTTATTTGTTTTGTAATCGGCACGCTGCTTTGAAATGGTCAAGTCACGAGTCCGATTTTGTTTTTTTGTTTTTTAAATCTATACTGGCGTTTTCAAAAAAATCGCTAAAATGTGAACTCAAAAAACAAATTTTTGGCCATAGTTCTGTTATTATTTTACTAAAAGAAAAGTAAACATCCCTTAAAAACTCCTTTTTAACAATACATAGCACGTAATTGTAGCTTTAGGCGTTTGGAAGTTGTGAGATCTAGCTTTTTTATGCATTTTCCCGCAAAACTAGTGGGCTTTTCAAAAAGTGGTGGAAGAAAAGTTTTTCAGCTCGAGCTGCTTAATACAGTAAAATTGGTTTCAGGACCCTAAAACGTCGCTTTGATACGCACTTATCCTTTTCCGTTGGAGCAAGGAAAGAAAAATCACAATATAAGTTTGGAATTGTTTAACGAGCCCGATAGCCCAATGATAAAATCAGAACACTTTTACAACTCCATTAAAAGAAAATAAACAAAGATAATAACAAAAAAAAAAACAAATTTATATGTGGTTAAAAAAACAAAGAAGGCAATGCAATTTCAAATTCTGAAAGGCGCGCTTTGTGCAACGCCAGGTGGCAACGCCGCGGCGAGCAGCTGTGCCGCGGCAGCTGTAAATTCTTCCCGCCACCGAACAGCGTTTTTTTTTTTGTGCCCCAGGCCCACGAGACTTGCACACTCATACATACACTCGGCAGTGATGTACGGATGTACGTTGCCATACATCACGGGCAAATGCTTTTGCAGCGTCGCTTGTGTTGTATACTTTGGCGTCCTTCGCGAAAGTGGAGGCAATGGTATATATGGAATGGTTGACTTACTCATAGTCGCGGAAAATGCGTTTGGTGATGTAGCAGCAGAAAACCTGGTCGTTGTCGTGGAATGTTTCGTTTTTGCCCTCCTTTTGATTCAGGTCGAAGCCATCCCGCTTGCAAATCGGCATTTTGTTGTTTTCTGTTTTTTTTTCACTCTCAACCTTTCAATGACAATCCTTGGGAACACACGCCTGGCACTACAACACTATAAAATCGCGGCGGAGCTGATAAATTTCACAACGCCAAGGCGCCAAATTTTCACGGCTTCTTTCGGCTCTTCAGACCTATTTCATTGGGATGGCTTTTTCAACGTAACGCGCGTTGCGATCCGGCGCAATTTTACTCGCTTTCCGGAAACGACACTATTCCGGCACTTTCAAGTATCTTTGTGGCTGTCTTCAGCGGCAGTAGCTCTTTAAATCAACCAATTTTCCAGAACACGAATATTTTCACGCGCCTTTGCCAGTAATTTTTACAAATAATGTTACCGTATTTCGCGAACGCATAAATAACAAGAGACGCGAACGAAGGAATACCGATAGACCGATACCTCAAGAAGCGATAAATTAAGAAACGGAATTTTAAAAATTATGCATAAATAAAAATTCATTAAAAAAATATAAATTGACTTAAAAAAAAATATACTGATTGTTGCTGTTACCACAAGCTTAAAACATATATTGAATTTAAAATATTATGATTTTTCCTGTTCAAAAACCACAGCATGGTAATTTAATAATTATAAATTCAATACGAAGTTTTAGTTTAAAATTGTAAATATTTTTTCCTAGCAGGATATCTTTAAGTCGACTAACTCATGTAAATGAGCACACGAGATCCATTTATACTCGTGTTGCCAACTTTTGACCAGGAAAATCAAATAGTTTTTCACTGGATAAAAAAAAAAAAAAGCAAAATAAAAAATTTTAAAAAACCTGGAAAGTTGTTAAAAAATTACCAAAAAATGATATAAAATCGATAGTCGCCGCAAAACATCGATATTTCCATAAATTCTACAAAAAAAAGGGATCGATTGAGTGTGCTATCAGCTGATAAGAATCGATCACCCTATTGCTCCGAGTAAAATATTTATCAAATAGATTTATTGCATTTAAATATAGTTATAATGTACGCAAGACTTATCTGCAGCGCGGGCGCGAGTGCCAGGTGAGAATAGAGATCGCCGTTGCCTGCTAAATCCCTTGGGTCAACAGGTTTCTTTAACTTTACGCCACGGACGATTACATAAACCGTGTCAATTTGTTTTTGTTTTTCTGCAGGTGCTTTGCCACAGCAGCCATTCCAAAAGTGCGTCCCATCAGCAAGATCCTGATTTCGAACCGAGGGGAGATCGCCTGCCGCGTTATTAGGACGGCCCGCAAACTGGGCGTCCGAACCGTGGCAGTCTTTTCCGATCCTGACGAGAAGAGCCTGCACACGCAGCTGGCGGACGAGGCGTACCGCGTGGGCGAGGCCGCCTCCTCCGCCTCGTATCTGCGCGGCGAACACATCCTGGACATAGCCAAGCGTTCGGGCGCTCAAGCTATCCACCCGGGATACGGCTTCCTGTCCGAATCCGTGGAGTTTGCCGAGCTGTGCCAGCGTGAGGGCATCATCTTCATGGGCCCACCCAGCTCCGCCATCCGGGACATGGGTATCAAGAGCACCAGCAAAGCCATAATGGCTGCTGCCGGAGTGCCCATCATCAATGGCTACCACGGCGAGGATCAGTCGGATGAGTGTCTGCAGCGAGAGGCCCAGCTCATCGGCTTTCCCCTGATGATCAAGGCTGTCAGAGGCGGCGGCGGCAAGGGCATGAGGATCGCAGAAAAAGCGGAGGACTTTCTCACCGCCCTCAACTCGGCGCGCAATGAGTCGCAGAAGTCGTTCGGCGACAGCTCCGTTCTGCTGGAACGCTATGTCCGCTCGCCCCGCCACGTGGAAGTCCAGGTCTTTGCGGATCAGTATGGCGAAGCCGTCTACCTGTGGGAGCGGGACTGCTCTGTGCAGCGCCGCCACCAGAAGATTATCGAAGAGGCGCCAGCTGTAAGGCTTCAACTCCCTTATCAATTAAGTTCAAAAACTTACATATAATTTAATTCCGCAGCCTGGTTTATCGGAAGAACTGCGTCGGGAGCTGGGCGAGGCCGCTGTACGTGCTGCCAAAGCTGTGGGCTACGTTGGAGCAGGCACCGTGGAGTTCATCCTGGACAAGGAGGACCTCTCCTTCCACTTTATGGAGATGAACACCCGCCTGCAGGTCGAGCATCCCATCTCGGAGATGATTACAGGCACAGATCTGGTTGAGTGGCAGATTCGCATTGCCGCCGGAGAGCCTCTGCCGCTGAAGCAGTCGCAGATCACTCGGCGCGGTCATGCCTTCGAAGCGCGCATCTATGCGGAGAATCCTCGTGGTGGTTTCCTGCCCGGAGCAGGACCACTGCGCTATCTGTCTACTCCCCGGACAAGTGCCGATGTGCGCGTAGAGACGGGAGTTCGCGAGGGGGACGAGGTGTCTGTCCACTATGACCCCATGATTGCCAAGCTGGTCGTTTGGGGAGAGAATCGCGCTCAGGCACTCAACTCTTTGGTTGCCCGCCTAGGCGAGTATCATGTGAGTACTGTTACTCGAGTAGTAGACGGTTTTTTCAATAAAAACCCCATTTCAGATCTCAGGTCTGGACACGAACATCAACTTCCTCATCGATCTGGCCTCGCACCCGGAATTCCAGGCGGCCAACGTACACACGGGATTCATCGATGAGCATTTCGACACTCTCTTCCCGCCAATTGCCATCAGTCCGCAGCAAGTAAGCCAAGCTGCTCTGGCACTGGTATTCACGGAGTTGCAGGCAGCCTGTAGCAACGGGAACGGAGGCCAAGATCCCTTCCTTGCCACGCCCAATGCCCGCCTCAATTACTCCTTGATCCGCACCTTGACTTTGAAAGCCAATGAGAAAGGTAAAAGGATGTTTTCGAATTTAAAAGCTGGCTTATTTAACACTATCTTACAGTTTACTCCGTGGCTGTCAAGTTTGATGGCGAGGATGTGCAAATACAAGTGGACAATGGCGATTGGCAAACGATCAAGGCCGAGAGAGTGCAAGATGGCGGTCGTTTGAAAATCCGTGCCAATATCGATACCAATATCACCACTTACAATGCCAATGTTGATGGACCCAGTGTCAGTTTGTTTTTGGAGGTAAGTCTTGCATTACCCTAACTGAGAAGGTAATCGAGTTTGGATTGTTTCCAATTTGCAGAGTGGCAAGCTTGACTTTGAGCTGGCAGAGCCAAAGTTCTTGAGTGCTCAGGGTGATCAGCTAGGAGCAGGAGGCGGCCGCGTGGAGGCACCCATGCCGGGAGTGCTGGAAAAGGTCCTGGTGAAGCCAGGAGACCAGGTCAAGAAGGGTGACAGTTTGGCCGTGCTTATTGGTAAGAAACAATACTTTAAATATGATGTGTTTTACAAGACTCTATTGTTTTACAGCCATGAAAATAGAGCACATCCTTAAGGCTCCCAAAGACGCCACTATCAAGTCTATTGGAGGAGCCGAGGGCAAAAACGTGGCCAAGGGAGAGTCCGTGATCACATTTGTCGACGAGGAGGTTGACAAATAAAATAGAACTGGGAATCGACTACGTACCAGATTTTGTTGCATTTACCTACACGTTTAATTGTCTAAGAATCTTATTATCAGGGAAAACAATGTGCATTTATAAGAGTTAACTGTAATTCTGTCCGTTTAATGGAATTTTATTGTGTTTTTTTCCCACGGCATTAAAATGGTCCAACTGTTGATCAAATGTGTTTTAGCAGACGAGTCAGAGAGCCAACGGTGATAGTTTTAAAAAAATGTTTTATTCGTTTTAATTTTTGTTGAATGTTAATGGATGTATAAGATTTATTCAGTTTGTCAAACACACATTTCCTAAATGTGATTTATATCTTTATAAATACATAATTTAAAATTGAGTTCCGTACATAATTTTGCGACCTATGAGTTTGACTTTGAGTTTGTTGCTGTCGGTGAACGAAAACGGAAACTGAGAGAAGGCAGCTGCTTGCTTACATTTCGCTTTTATTTCGCAACTTAAAACATAATAATTTAATAAATGTTTAACAAATTTCACTTATTACAAAACACTAATCATTTAAAATATATATACTTAGTATAACCATAATCAAGTATTTTTATGCTCGTGTTGCTGTAGTCCATTCTGCTCTTGAGTTTATACTGTTTGTTTTGTTTTGATTTAGCATTCCATTTACTTGGTATACGTGATTGAATTATGATAATGGAAACAGTTCAAGAGGCGAGTACTGAGTACTGAAGATGCAATTTGGTTTCTTGCCCTAATTCTTATATTCAGCCGATTCGTTTCGATTAGTTTTCACTAGTATCATATCTATATTTTTCCTTCCTTTATGTTTTTTTCTTTTTATTCGGTTAGTATTAGTTAATGTTGCTCGGCTTCAATACGTAATACATCATTTATATACTATATAAATACAATTATATGGTACTGTAAACGTGCAACTTAACGCTTCTTAGTAATTATGAGTGTGTTTCTTTGTTTGCGTTCGTTTTTTGCGTTGCATTGTGTATGCGGGGGTGTTTGTTTGTTTAAGGTGTCTGTAATCTTTTATCTTGTATCTGTGTATCTGTTAAGGTAATTATAAAGATCCATAACTACTAAACACCTTTGCTGGTACATACCATCCATCCTTCTCTATCCTTGAATCGCAGCCTTCTCTATCCTCCAAGCATGTACTTCATTTGTTAATATCTACGGATTCTGCTGCTCTAGTTCGCATATTAACCCGTTAAGTCTCGATTTTGACGGCGGGAACCCCACTAATAAAACACCTGCTGTCCACACCGTTCTCATTGTCAGGATGCTTTTGGTTCACTTAACGCTATGGATGCTCATCATAAGTTGTTGCGATTACATTTTATTGCAAAGAACTTTTCGTTTGTAGTTTCCTCTCGGTTTTAAATTAAGTTTTTCCCTATCTTCGTCGATAGATCTCCCGATCCCGATCCTGATCCTGATCCCGTTGTTGTGACTCCTGTTGTGGCAGGTGTTAAAGTTGCTACCGTTGATGTGGTTTTCGCAGGCGACGACGTTGTGACCTCCGTGGTGGCCGCCGTTGTCTCGGCCGTCGCGTCCTCCTCGTCCTTACTTTCCCCTAGCTTTCTTCTCACCAACCTGCGACACTTCTGCGAATGACGAACGGAAAGAGTTCGATTAGTCTAAGTCGTCTAAAGATTTCCCAGCGTCTGCGTGCCAGCTAAGCAGTAATTGCGATCATTATTTGAGTGTTATTAAAAAGGTAGTATACGAAGCTCATCAGTGATGCCGGATTTAACTTCAATTTGTTTGTAATCATAAATGTACTACTTTTCGCATTTAATAATAACAAGTATAAGAAATATTATCATTTTTTACTATACTAAATGGGGCGAGAAAGGAATAAAATATTGAAATTTTTTTAAAAGGATTGATAATACATTTTTTTTAATTTTTTAAAAGCCAATCGTTTGTTTTTTAAAACAAAATTGATATAAAACTATTAACTACAGTATATTGAAAAGTGAATTTGATGATTTTTATTTCGCTTGATAAACTAAACATTTAAAAAAAATGTATTGTGCCTTAAAGGCATTTTTTTTTAACCATTCCTGTTCTTTTACTACTATTTTTTTTACCGCAGCTGTTATAATCACAAAACAAAGTGTACATAACTGATCTATATAGGATAAAAGTCAAAGGTAATGATGCAAAGCTATTTGCCATTATCCCATTATACTAATAATCCTGAATACAGATCGGATTCACCTATTATATTAATATTGATTGACAATCTTTAAAATTAGTTAGGCGAACTTTCGACTGGCATAACTGATTTTAATGGGATCCCATTGAGCGAGTGTAAGTGGATTGGGTGTTTTGTGAGGTGGGAGTGAGTGTGTGTGAGTGAGTAGAGGAAGCTTGCAGTGGAAAGTAAAAGAAAAGCCAAATGGTAGACAGATCCGGGGTAAGCAAGTGCATCTCGTTTGTGCAAGGGCAGTAAGAACAGAAGTCGTGAACACAACAAACGTAAAATAGGCCATACGCTCGGGGCTCAAATGAAAAACATATCTAACTAACTTGGCAGCAAATCAAATCAAGCGGCTTGAGGAACTCTTGCTAATATCACCACGTAGTTGCTGCTGCTGCTGTTGTTGTTGATGCTGCTGCTGCTTCAGCTTGAATTGCTGCTCCGGCGGTAACTGATGATGGTGGAACAGAACCGGCGGCAGCTTCCCTCCCTTGGAACGACTTCGCAAGCCCTGCACATGTGGGTACAATTCGCGGGACAGCAGGTGAATAAACAACGAAACGCAGCAAAGGAAACCGTGTGGTTGTAGGACAATAAAAAATATTTTGAGAACAGATAGAAGAAAACATTAAGGAGGGCAATCTTCGGTGGCCGAAGCGGGTTGAAAACTTAATCGGACAACTTTTAGTTTAAATATTTTTAAAAGTAGTACTATTCATTAAAAATATACGGTGTAAACATACAGACGGAATAAACTAAATTCTTTTGAGATTCTTTAGTGATGTGACAACAAATATACTCAGCACTAGTTTCAAAGTTCTAGTTGCTAAGTATTTATGAAAACAGATAGATACAGATTGGAGTTGGAGTGTAAAATGTGTTTATTGTGTGTACTGTTTTGTTGGTGGCCGCTTGGCAGGCGACTCGAAGGATCCTTCGGGTGCAGAACACACTTAACAGAGGGGCAAATGTCCTAGACCTCGTCTGTCCTAGTTACCTTTTTGGCCGTAATCTCCATTTGATCCAGGCTACTCGACAGCCCGTTAACAGTCGTCTCCCCGGTGGTATCCTGGGCACTGCTCTCCGTCTCGCTGTTGGTCCCACTGCCCGCCGTTGTCGTCGTCGTTGTGGCGGGTGTGGGTGCGGTTGTTCCGCTGGTTGAGCCAACGCCAGTCGAAGTGTACGCCCCGAAGAGCTGACGCGAGAGCCGGGGAATGGCGTTGCTATCCACACGTGCCGGCCATGCGCTGGTAGAAGGGCTGCTCGTGGTGGGTGTCTCGTTTTCCGTCGGCTGCTCCGTGCCACCGGTGGTGCTCTCCTGCGCTGCCCCCGGCTGTGCCGCCTGCTCCGTCTTGTTCTCGTCCAGATTCGATTCTAAATCAGACTCGTTGTTCTCGTCCTGTTCCTGGCAAGCAAGCACGTACATTATAAGAATGTTTTCCCTATTTATGTTGTTAGGTGTTAAGTACCGTCTTCTCGCTGACCTCATCCGGGCAGAGCTCGTAAGCCATGGTCCACGTGTTTTTGGCCGACTGCGACCGCTCCAGCATGTAGCCGTTGGTGTTGTCATTGCTCTGCGCCGGCGGCGACCACGAGTACGAGTTGTACTGGCAACCGATGCCCCGTTGCCGCTCCAGCTCGTCCTGCAGCCACTCGACGGCAACGCTCCAGTGTCGGCTGATGGTTGGGTTTGAGTTGAGCATCTGCAGCGCGATGGGCGACTTGTGGAACAGTTGCGTGAGGCACTTAATAATCTGGTACGCCCGCTTCTGGTAGTGCGTCTTCGCCCGCTGTATCGTCTCCAGCAGGCCCTCGCGTTCCTCGGCCACTCCGTTGAGGGCGTTGTGGATGCGGTGGTGCTGCCACGAGTCGTCGATCAGTAGGATGTTTAGCAGCAGATCCGTGTGGTGCCGCATGTCGTGGCAGTAGGCAAATCCACACTGCCAAAGCAACTCGGTCAGCACGGCGCGCGAAAAGTGCGGATTCTCCCAACTGCAGTACTGCAGAAGCTTGAGCCCTTCGTCGCCCACGTTTGTGTCCTCGATCACCTTCTTGATGTAGCTATGAACGATAATACAAATGGGCATTCGATGGCATTCACAATTCACATGCTCAGACAACTTACCCCGTGCGATTAAATAGCAAGTCCATGCACTCAGTGGACAGCGGCGTCAGCTCCTCGTGCGCCACCGTTGCGTCCTTAAACGGATTTGGCAGTGGACGACCGTTCTGGTTGGAGCTCTGACACTTTTCGGTCACATCGCTGCAGCGCACCAGGTGGGACACCACCTGGTGAAGCTTGCTAAACTCCGGATACTGGTACTTTATGGCCGGACCGGGGCCATCGTCCAATGCCACTTGGATGAACTGCATCGGCACATTGAGCTGCAAGCGAGACAATATGTTTAGTTTGGTAAGCAACATAAATGCCAATGCTTCTCACCCGTAGCAGTTGCTGCTTTTCGCGCGTGCCCAGTCCTACGTACATACTGAAGAGGCTGAAGTAGTGGGGAAGATGTTTGCCGTAATCGGCTGCCTCAGATTTCAGCAGGCGCAGCACGCTGATGAGCACCTGCTCGCAGAGATTGGCGCCTTCGTGGCCGGCCAACGGTTCATCGTTGATGGCAAAGTGGCAGAAGAACACCACCAGCTTAACGAAGACAGTACGCACCTCTGGCGATGGAGCCATCAGGATGTACTCGCCTAGGCGCGAAGGCGGCGAAAGGAGCGCATGGTTGGCAAACCACTTTCTCACTAGTGCCGAAGAACGTATGTGATGCGAGAGTGCGTCGTACCTGTCAATCAAGAGTCATGTAATTCATATGCTTCTTAGAACTGTTTCATTTAGTCACCAATCGATAACGGGGCCACGCAGGGACTTCTTCGTGCGAAAACCAGTGTGGAAAAGGAACTGCGATGCCAATTGGACGCCCAGCAGCGAAAGCTCTTCGGCGGCAGGAGTCTGTTGGGAAAACAACTTTATTAGTGGAGTAAGTAACATCACTTAAGCAGAAACTCACGATCTTATCGCTCCGCGCAGAGGGAATATTGCAGCTGACCAGCTTCTTGATGAAGTTGAAAAACTCCACGGAAAAAATGCTTCGGGAGTGCAGAAACCGAATGTTCTGGTGCCTGTAACAGTGGACATTTCAAAATAGTAAGCACGCACGTCAAGAGTAAACAAGAAGAAACGCTATATTCGGCGGTGAATGCGTAACTACAATCTACATGTTAAATCTCAAAATCTCAGCCTTTTGTAGTTTCCGAGTTCTCGAGTTGATGCGGAGGCTAGATTAACCTGGCTATTAGGAATATATATACACTTAATAGCGTTGAAAACGCTTCCTCCAACCCATTAAATACTTTTCAAGGTACAAATTCACACTCAATTAATAACAGGTTCACCAATCACTACTCACCGCACACTCCGCTCGATAGGCTTTGGCAGGGGCAGAACCATGTTGCGGCTCTCAGTGAGCGACAACTGCTCCACACTGGGTTCGTACTGCACGGGAGTCTGGTCGCAGCGGGTGTAGAACAGCATGTAGGCGTTCCACCAGCGCTTCTGGCGGCGGTACTGCATGCGCTTTAGGTTGTTGTCGTAGATCTCGCCCATGTAGTCACCGCCGAAGCACTGCGCCTTCATCTCCTCATCCTCGTGCATTTTGCACTCGGTTACCTCGCCGTCGTCGAACTTGTACCACTGGCACTTGCCGTTTGCTGGGTTTCTGCAATGGATTATCTCGGATTAAGCTTTTTAGCTACGCTGAAGTGTAGTGTTGTACTCACTTGGAGAGTATGTAGCTGAAGTAGTGGCCACCAGAGGCCTGCCCGCTGTGCACAACAATGCCGGTCAATTCGTACTTTGTCGTCTCAACGTTTGTTTGACAATTATCACCCACCTCCACCACCTCGCCCTCTAGCTTAGCTAGGCCAGACACTTATAGTAGAGGGGTGGAATAGTATAAAACTACTACCTTAGCTATCAAATCTTCACTCAACTCACCTGTGTAGGGCTCCATATCCAGGATACGCGGAAATTCAAAATAATCATTAAATTTAATCGCACAGACGCGCTCGTAGTCGTATTCGAAGCGCTTCAGTTGTATGGCTAACACGGGTGGCAGCTTTTTCACGCATAGCCGCTTAACGGTAACTACCTGTTGGCCACAAAGAATTCATATAATTAGAATCGGTTTGTTAGTAGATCGTGGGAGTGCCAGGGAATACTCTACTTTTTTATCACATTTATCACAATGGTATGCATCGGCTCCCTCGAGCAGCTCCCCCTTGACATACTGCTCCAGAGATTCGGTTAATGAGCTATGATTCCTAATATCGACACTAAATACACTAAATGGTTCCTCTTTGGAGTAGCGATGGGGGCACTCTTGGCAGATCTTCTGATCGCTGAACGAGCCGCCCAGCGTGGCGTTCATCAGCTGCGGCTGGCCAAGCGCCTTCAGCCCTTCGTCGAGGCTCTCGAACAGGGACATGAAGAACTCCACGGCATCCTGTTGCTCGCGGAGATTAACAGGCTCACCCTGCAGCCTGTTTAGGTAATTAAATCAAATTAAATTGCAGTACAAGTGGCAATCCCATTCACTCACTTGAAATGCGTCCAGAGACCACGAGGCACGTAGAACTGCAGAGCACTGTGGCCCAGGTGGGCAAATATGGCCTGCACGTGCTTCAGGATCACCACGTGATAGTTTTTTCGCACATCCTGCGATCCATCCTCGACACCGCCCGACGATGAGGAGAAGGTGACTAGGGCAGAGACGGGCAAAAAGGGGGCCGTTCCAAGAACGCCACTCAAATCGGAGTCGCCGCTAAAGTCCTCGCCGTCGATGGTGGCCGCGCCGTGGGCTCGCAAAATTCCCACACGCACTGCCGGCACCATGTAGAGCTGCTGCAGCACCGAGTTCATGTAGCAGGTGGCCCCGGCATTCTTCAGTCCGCAAAAACCTTTGGTTGGTCTGGCGCCCACCGGCGGCAGGTAATCCCATTCGCGCAACGGATCCGTATCTGTTCAAGTTGATAACCGGGTTATTTATACCTTAATAAATTGAATCCTTATACAAAATAGCTCACCCGTGCAAACAAAGTCGATCAGTGTATTGGTGAGTAGCTTCATATTAGGAACACAGAGCTGGCACAAGGCAATGAGGAGATCGCAGGCAGCGGCGATGGTGTGCGGACTGCGGCAGACTGGTGGCGGGACGGTGTCCTGTCGCAGAGTGCCATGTCGCCGTAAATGCAAGAATTCGCGCGAGGCCGTAAAGAGGAAGTCGTCAATCAGCTCGTGGATGAGCTCGTTGAGCTGTGCCTTTGAGTCGGCGGCGAGAAAAAACATCAGCTCCTTGGCCAGGCACAGGTGGCCTTCGAGAAGCTCTTCGTGCACCTGAGTGTCACCAGTGGCGCGTACATTCTCCCGTATGCGCTGCAGCCACTTGATTTCATCGCCCAACAATCCCTCGCTGATCTGCAGTGGCCAGTTGTAGATGCATCCGTACGACAGTGTGCGGCACAGCACCGAAAAGAACTCGGCGCAGGTGGCCTCGTACTGGGGAACTAACGTCTTTAGGGCGCCCACCAGCAAGTTGACCATGTAGACGAACGGACGCCGATCGCCGGCACAGTACGTGGAGGCCAGGAACAGCTGCTCCGAGGCCACCTGGCGCACATGACGCAGCGGATTCCTCAGCACAATGGAGGTGATGAACTTGGGCCAGTTGGCATCGCTGCTTAACGCCTCGTTGGCACTCGGATTCAGGATGAACGAGATGGTGAGCACTTCGAGCGCCTCCTTGCACATGCTAAAGTCCTGTCCGTCCGGCACGATCGCTTCGTCCTCGAAGTCGCTGTTGCTGCTGCCCAGAGCCTGAAGGTTGCCGCAGGACGAAGCCCAAGCCAGCTGCACCACAGCCTTGATGGTGGAAATGTCAGGACAGGACCATTGCAGCGTGGAGCTGAAGAGCGTGCGGCAGCGGTCACCCTCCTGGCTGGCGGACAGCATTTCACGGGCCAGCATTACAGCCATTTTCGCGGATATCGCCCGCAATGTGCCCTGCGAGCTGTTCGGCATCGTCGAGAAGTTTTGCTTCAGGATGTCTACCTGCGAGCGGGATCCATTGTCAAGATCGCAGATCATGGGTTCGTCGCCCACGCGGGACAGCACACTGCCCACGATGTACAGGAACAGCTTGGCTAGCCTCAGCACGCACTGGAAGGAGGCTCGCTTCGTGTGCATATCGGCGCTGGGCAGGAAGTTGTTTTTAGTCAACAGCTCCAGCACGAAGTGGGCGCAACCCGAGTGCATCCACGCCGACTGCACGAGCAGAGCTGCCTCGCCTAGAGGGTCCAGCGCAGGGATCAGGAGTCCGTGCAACACGCTCAGGTTGTACAATACCTGAGCGGGCGTTGGGTGCAGAAACATCTGCTCGGGGGTACAGTTTTCCTGAAGGGAAGAGATTGTAAAGCGATTTATTAACGATTAAGACATTTTTGGATTCTTATTTTAAAACAGTGGTGCTTACGTCTAGGTTACTGTACACAGTATAGAAAGATGTGAGTCACATAGGTAAACAAATATTAAATAGTTTTTCTTCATCGCTAATACAAATTAAATTGTTTTTTGTGATTTTTGCTTGACACCACTGACATTCTTTACAGATGTCGGTATTTTTTATACCCGTTACTGGTAGAATAAAAGGATATATTGTAGGGGATATACTTAGGTTGAAGTTTGTTGGCTGAGCAACGGGTATCTAACTGTCACTGCCATTAGGCGGTTTTGATCACCCCTGGTCTGAATTCGTAATTAATCTTACCTCTTCAGCTTCAAAACCCGGCTGCTCGTTAGAGTTCACCTTCATCTCTTCATCCTTAGCGTTCTTTTCCGCTGCCGCAGGCACCGTAACGGCCGCCTTCGGTACCTTGCACATCATCTGAAGTTGGCGGATTGTCTGGCGGTCGCAGGGCAGCAGGTGCAGCAGTACCTTGGCACTGTCTCGTAAACGACCGTGCTCCAGGTCACTGCCCAACTGATAGAGCTTTAGAAAAAACTCGGTGTACTGGTAGTTTTGCGAGATGATCACTCCGGGCAGCGTGCTTTCCGACTCCAAGCGCTGCATATCGGGGCATGGACGAGGGGGGGAGCCGGTGCTCGAGTCGCTCGAAGAGTCCGGACTGCTGGCCAGACCAGTGCCTACGGGCGTGAGCTTCGCTGTGAGGATCATCTTGTCGCGAATGGTATACTGGTAGAGCGGGTTTATTTCATCGGAGACTTCGATCATCTCGCCATTTGTGTAGAAGAGATCCACCTTAATATTGGTCGTAGAAGTGCCCTTGATCCGCTTCAGCAGGCTCCGCTTAAAAGCGGCCATCGTTTCGTTGCTGTGTGTAACGATCTCCAGGTCGTCAATGGGTCTTCCGGGGTTCTGGAACCGGATGTAGAGGCTGGTGTTCTTGCCGCGCGTAACTCGACTGAGGGGCAGGTGAACGCGATCGCCGCTGAAGGATCGGTCGCACTCCTTCACGTATTCCTGCAGCACCTTTAGAATGCGGCACATCTTCTCTGCCTCAATAAAGCGCATTTTCGAGTCCTTGGACTCGTCATTGGCATTGTCCGACTGATCGGGTGCATCTAGCTCCTCCTGAAGCTGCGTCTTTCCCAGGATCACGATGTTTCCGTAGTGGGTGCGCAGACGGGAGCAGCACTCGCCAATGAACATCTCGTGGAACTCGGCAATGTTCTCCTGTAATCGTGGACCCAAAGCCGTGGACACTTCCTTCAGTAAATCGATAGCCTTGCTGGCAATCTCCTCGCCACCTGTGGTGATCACCCGCCACAAGTAGTCCTTGCCTATAAGGTCCTCATTGTCCAGTATGTAACCTCTGTGTATCGCCTTAAGCTTGTCCTCCTTGGAGTTGACCGCTTTGAAGAAGCGTTCGAAGCACTTGATTCCGCTCTCTGTCAGCAGGTGCGGGTCCAGTTGCAGAATGTTGTTCTCGAAGAAGTCCTTGTTAATGCCGGGATCCAAGTCCGGCTCCTCGCCCATCAGCTTGCCAAACCACCGGAAGCACTCTTCTCGATCAGCCGGAAAAACGGCACTCACCGCCAGACAATGCCAGATCTGCTTGGCTTGATCTGCGCACAGCCACAATTGGCCATCTTTTAGGAGGAACTTAAGGAACTCAAGTCGCTCCGCGATTTGCGCATGGTGCGGGAACCTTCCGTCAATTAGAATGGTGGCTGCTTCCAGGCCCGGTGTGTCGGTCACCATTTGGCGCACCCTTTCCATGTATGCCGTCAGGCTGTTGGTGACTAGAATAACCAGGGAATAGTCATTCTGCAGCCGCTCGATCACCTGCTGTCGATTTGTGCCCGTTTGGGTGCGGGGTGCATGATTTGGCGTTGTGTCATATAGACAACAAATATCCCTTATTAGACGCAAGGCGGGTAGCACCCAACCATCGCCTGACTTCAGTTCTCCAACGCACTTGTCCAACCAAATGGTCTTTTGCGCATCCCGCTCCTGCGAGCAGCTGTAGTCCAATATTTTTACGTGTGCACCCAAAGCTTGGTCGAGCACCTCCGGCGGCACCTCTTGGCTGTGGGCCAGGGTCCAGAAAAGCTTCAGCACCTTTTGAGCCATCACGCCATTCTTGTCGTCCTCGGCCAAACGGCGGATCAGCTCCAGCAGCCTCTCCCTCTGCCTTTTATTGGCCGTGGTCATGCTGGCCTGAAATTGTGAATTACATTAGAATTGGTAATTTGGTTAATTAGAGTCAGGATTCTAACAGTTTGTGTTAGATAATATAAATTCTATCATAATGGTATTTTTAAAAAGTTAACAAATTTTAGTATAAAACTGATTTGGCCTATAAATATATTAATTAAATCAAAGTTGACTTACTTGGAACGCCTCGAAGAGGTGGTCCAGTTGTTCAGGAGTGAAATCCCAGGCCAGTTTGGCCAGCAAATCATGCACGTTTTTCACGATCGCCTCGTGCTTCCCGGCCTGCGCTCTCCAAACAGCATCTAAATCATCCAAAGTCAGCGCCTGCTCTTTAATAAGGAAACGGATGATCTTTTCCAGCTTTTCCACATACTGCGGCTGATGCAGGGAGTCCTTCAGCACGATGCCCAGGACGTCCGACGACTTGATCCACTGCGCCATGCGCTCTGCCGTCAGCCAGTCCATTTCGTCCTCGGGCATACAGTGGGGCAGGGGTTGGGATCGATGCGAGTAATAGGCCACCGAAGAAAGCACCTTGTTGATTTCGTTGAGGGCGTTCATTTTGCCATTGAAACTGGACACCTGCAGCAGACGCAAAATCATCTTAAGGCGGAACATTTCCAAGTCGCGGATCAGCTCCTCCTGACCGGACAATCGACTCGCCAGGAAGCGGGCCGACTTCACAATTCCATTGATGTAGTCATTGCGTCCCTCAGGCTTTACCTCGCGCTTCAGCTCCTCGTCCGTGAAGCTGTCCAAGAGGTCCAGCACCACGTTCCAGGTGGGCATAAAGTACTTGGCGATGGTGGCCGGCGTCAGCAGCTCATAGCATTGACCAAATGGCCGCAGAAGACTGTGGATAAGGGCCAGAGTGAGGCGATTATCATGGACGCAACCTTCTCCGCTGCCCTCTCCACCCACTCCCTTGCCGGTAGCCTTGTTTTGGTTGCGCTTCAGCAGCTCTAGTCCGCTGTTGAACCGCTCCAGCAGATTGTCAAAGCCTCCCAGCTGGCCGAAACGGTTGATGAGATCCACCAGCCAACCGCGCGCATTCTTGGGCTCCGCTGGCGGTCGGGCGTACATTTTGTTACTGTCTAACTGACCCCAGATGCAGTCCGGTGTTGCGAAGCACTCCGGCTGGCGGGCTGCGTTAAACGTATTGAACTTGTTCTCTGGATCAAAGACGATGGCCAGCAAGTCCAGCAGGTAAGGATTGTCACGTTGCATGTGAATAGCGATCAGATGCAGCAGTTTGCCGCATGACACCAGGATGCAGTGGTGGATGTTATACTTCCACGAATTCACCGCCTCGTCCGTGAGGATCTTAGCGAACGAAGTGCTCAGCCCATTGCGGTAAAACTCCACGCAAGGCTCGCAGTCGTGATCCACACCTGTAAACGGATGAAGGATAAGATTAATTATTCCATGTCGCTTTTGGGCACACTTACCAGCCTGGGTAAGCTCGATGGCAGCATTTAGAAGCACCTCCAGCTCCTGTTCAGGCAGCACGGGCACCACCCAGCGTGGATTTGATATCTTCTGGGTAAGCGATCTCAGTTTCGTGGTGGGAAACGAGGATATCAGCTTCTCTGGAGGCCTGCAAAAATAAGTAAAATTAGTTTAAATCTAAATAAATTGGTTTACCTAGCAAAAGAACTGAAATATATTTATTTTTAAATAAAATCATTGTGCTTTGGTACCGGCTCTACTAATTAAAATAGTTAATTTAAGTTTTTAAATTTTAAAAATTGTAACTTGTCTGTTGTAAAAAAAATTATAATAAGGTCTAAAGCTTATATTAATTAAGTTATAAGCTTGAATGCTAATAAACACACATTAAACATTATAATATTGTTAGCTGTTTAAAAAACATTAAAATTTAATTTCCTGGCAGGTATATAAATTCTCATCCAACGCAACTACATTGATGCTATAGAAAACAATAGGAAATTGAAGACCGCACTATGTTATTTGTTTGAAAGTCAACTCCAGAAACGACCGTACAAATTTGAATTTTTGGGCTTTTTCAGTGTCAGCTAATCATGATGGCAGGCGATAAGATAAGCATTGAACGGGTGTTCCAAATGAGACAATAATAGCCGCGTAAAGCAAATACGATAATACGATTGTAGAGTCATTGGGCCAACTGGAAAGGCACCCACTGCATCTATATATGGGGAAAGAAAAGATATTATTTATGGCCTCATTGTTGGTCACTATCACGTTTTGCACACAAGTAAAATCGGATATTTGCTGTTCGCTTGTAATAGAACTGGGAAATGTTAGTTCTCTTGAACTCTAGTTACGACACCACTGAAATTAGCTTGGCTAAAATCAGCTGGAACATATTTTAACGAATCTAATACGGGTGTTGTGCCGACCCAGCCCTAGCAAACAAAGAATGCAGGTGAAGGAGGAAACTGCGCAAAAGTAAACCATCGAATGTCGAAAGTTGTGGTTCTTTTGGTTCTACTGGTGCTACACACACCCCGAAAATAGCAGCCAGTTAGATCTAATTAAGTGCTATAAACTACGAGTCAAGTCAATCCGGCAATTGCCACGCCCACTTACACTAGTGTTGCGGTGCTGTCCACGCTACCCGCCGTCGAGGAGCCGGCTACGTCATCGGAGCTTTGGCTGCCAACCGCCGGCTGTTGCTCCTGGCTGCTGTCCAGGCTGCTCGATCCCCCTCCTCCTGGCAGGCTAGAGCTGGAGGTGGTGACTGTCCCGGTGACTGATCCCGTGCCCGTTCCCGCACTCTGCGCCGGACTCGTTGTGGTGGTGGCTGTGGTGCGCGTGTCGAACGTCATGGTGGTGGTGGTGGATCCGTTCAGCCAAGTTGCCCTGTGGAGCGCCGGAGGCAGGAGTTTAGTATTTTTGGTGTCTGGTTAATCCTACTGCAATTTGCACTGGGCGGCGTTTTTGGTTTGTGTCCTATGGCAGTTGTGCGGTACCCGGAGTGCTTCTGGTCCAGTTTGTTGGGAGTTTCCCTGCTTTTCGTTCTTTTTTGTTTTTGAGGCACTGTTGGTCGGCGACTCCTGGCTTTTGGGCTCCCTCTTATTGTCCTTTTTCCCAATAAGAACTTGCGTCCTGCGTTGCGTTTACATATTCCTGGTCAGCAGCCACAATTTGCAAAAATCTATAAACTGCAACGAAGTTAAAGAGACAGAAAAAGGCGGATAAATAAAGGGGCTAAAAGAGAAACCAACAAGGCACACATACATGTACCGCGGGGACGGGGACTTTAAATGTGTGAGTAGGCCTGCGTGTGTGAGAGAGCGCTGGGTTGGAATATGAAAAATCAATATTATTTAATAGACGGGGCAGCAAGCGCCAAATAATGCTCCAAAAGCACACAAATTACTCTCCACACACACACACATCCACACTCTTTTAGCGGCCCAAGAAAGTGTGTGTGTAAATTTAATTTAATGTTGTTTTTGTTTTACGCTGCGCTCTTTATTCTTATTTATTTATTGTTATTTTTTGGGCAAACAAAGAACATTTTTCTGCCGAAAATTACATCACGTACGGATTTTTCACTCCCTCTATCTCTCTCTCTCCGCCCGGCAACATCCTTAAGCGGAATGTCGGTCGGTGGGTGGAGCAAGTGGGTGGGCAAATAGCCAGGGACGGGGGCGGCGGGTGGTCGCAGGGTGGTGAAAATAACTACGCATAAAGACTTTAAGCTGCAGCTTCGAAAATATGCAAGAACTAGCTATTTTGAGGGTGTGGCGGGGGCGGGGACTCTCCCACTTTCTTTCTTTTACTTTAGGAGTTTCGCGAGAGTAACGGAAGTCACTCAAGGACGGCAGAAAGTGCGGCTTTTCATATTTTTTCCGTTTTTCACTTGCCACTCTCACACACACTCACTCACTCACACGCACGAACATGTATTATTTGCAAATTGAATTGGACGAATGAAGAGTATTTTGCAGCGCAGACCCAAAAAGACGATCGGTTTCCTTTAAGCTTTTCCTTTTGCAGATTAGTGAGCCGCAAACTTAAGAACTCACTCTAAACTAGTCGCGGTAACTATTTCGCAAATATTGAGCTTACAAATCAGCCGGCCAATAGACAAAATGGCGTCTGCCTTTGCTGTTGTTCTACGACCGATCTAATTCCGATTCCTGGTAGCTTTTTACCTGCCTGGCCGACGGCAAGGTCCTGCGTGTCCAGCGGGGGCGACGGGGCGGCAGCCACGGCTTGCTTTTATCCGCTCGGCGTTTAATTCGCGTTATATTAATGATATTTTAGTTATTTCTTTTGCTAGGGTTGTGCAGTTGAGCGAACTAAATGTTAACGGAACCGGTTCATCGGGTGCTTTTGGACCAGTTCCGCAGAGAACTGAAAAATCGATAGTTATCGGTCGTGCCATAGAGTGTTATCGATTTATTGATACCGAGTGTGATCTTGGATATAGTTCGGAGCATGTTCATAGCTGGATTGAATTTGATGTTTTGAATTTGGGCGGACAAATGGGATTTGAATATATAATAATAGTATAATATCAAACAAAACTCCTCTTAACGAGGTAAAAAAGTTGGGACGATCGCACCGATGAATGAAAAAGCATTCGTCTAAATAAATACACCTTCTTAATGATCCCATACGGACCTCTTCATCAAGATATTTTGCCTACACAGGCATTTTTAACTCAGCGTGTTGCCGAATGGGAACATTTAGTCGATGGTAACATGGGTAAAAAAAAAAACTTTTACTCATGCTTCACTACTAATTTCGTTTTACCAAACTACTAATAAGAAAGGAAGCATTCTTCGGCAAGTCCCAAATTCGGACTAAATATATAAATATATACCCTTGCAACTATTCCAAATATTAAAAATTTTTTAAAACTAAAATATTTAGATTTTTATTTTTACAAGCAGCTTTACAAGCAACCGGCTCGTTTCAACATCTAATAATTTTAAAACTGACGGGCTAGTTTGCGTAGAAACGAGTGGTCAAACGATCGGCCATAGCTAGATCGAACCTCTTAATGATGCTGTTAGGGTCGGGAATGTGTCCTTCTGACTAAAATTAAAATACCATACCAGGATATAAAATTTAATGAGAAAGTTATCTGGCCCTATAGAACATTAAAATTTTAACTCCGTTGTTTTTAAGATATTTGCTTATATCTTGCTCATTTTTTTGCAGAGTATCTGATTTCAAATAAGTTTGCTTAAATAAAGATTTGTTTTAGATTTTAAAACAATTATAATTCGTTTCTTACGGTCGTACTGTTAGACAGCTGGGCTTGCTGACCAATGGATAGGGGATATTTTGTCGGCAACATTGTATTATTGGAGTACATTTTGCTAAGTTTTTTGGGGTTTTCCGTCCATTTTTTTATCCGGCAAATACTATGATCTGCCAACTCCAACGTCAAAAGATTAAATCGGAGTTTCACATTTGTTGAAAATTCCAACCGTTTCCAACGGATGGACTGTATGGAAAGAGGGCATAACAGTGGGGCAGCCTCTGAATCAGCCCATATAAATTATCAGTGGAAACAACAAGCTCACAAAAATGGTAGTTCAGCCGTTTCCTAACATTTATGTTTGGGAACGACGAATATTGGGCAGCGCTACAGCGGAGGGAGAGCAGAGTAGAGATGGGAAAACAGCGATGTTGTCCCGCAAAACATCGATGACATCGATGTTGGCATCGATGTATATCCACCTCTAAATGGTACTCGAATAAAAATGTACGACGCGTTGGAACGCTGTCCTGGAGCTTATTGTGGACGATCTCCGCTGGGAAATGACACCTGGAGCAGCTGTGGAGTCTGTCCCCGAGGATCCCGGGTGCGTGTCCCTCTGGCCAGTGCTAGTGCCGGGCTCTAATTAATTGCAAAAACATCCACCCACAGGTGAACCAGAGCTATGTGTGTTCGCCTTGCCGCGACGAATTAACCACGTACTCCTGGCTTTACCTGGGATTTATGACTCTCCTGCCACTTATGATGCACTGCTTCTTTATTGACATGGACGCCAAGGATCGCAAGTGAGCGGGAATAGCTTATACCCATTAAAACAGGAGCTAATTGAGTGTCTTTACACAGATTTTCCCGCAAGCAGTTAATCCTGACGGCCAGTGCTTTTGTTGAGGTGGCTCTGTCCGCCATCCTGGCCACCTTGTTCATGGAGCCCATGTGGGAGCTGCGGCTGTACGCCTGCGATGTCCGGAAACTCACCGACTGGTACACCCTGTTCTACAACCCCAGTCCCAACTACGAGGCACGGGTGTACTGCACCCAGGAGGCAGTCTATCCACTGTATGGCATTTAGTAAAGGTGATCTAGATCAAACTTACGTATATCCTGCTCCCCTAGGCAAACCATCGTGTTGGTGTTTTACTTTCTTTGCCTCGTCAACATGTTTCTTATTCGCCCGCTGGTCAGCAAACTAATGGATGTGGGGGGCAGAAGCAAGGCGCCCATTTATTCCGCCCTCTACTTCCTGCCCCTGCTAACCTTTATCCATGCCCTGGGATGTGGGTTGATCTGTGAGTATGGCATTACAATGATCTATTGAATTTAATCCACTGCTCCCCTTTTCAGATTACTCCTTTCCCTACCTGAGTGTGGCCATTTCCATGGTGGCCAATGCCATTCACTATTCCCTTAAATTGGACCAAACCCTGAAGGCTCTGGTTTACTCCTCTATGTGGGAGCTAAAAAATGTGGTTATTATAGCTGTTCACTGGATGCTTCTGGCGTATGGCATAACGTCCCTGAACTACCACTATGCCTTCATGTGTCTAGTACCCTTCCCCACACTCTTCTACATCCTGACCGTGCGCTTCACGGATCCGGGCGAGTTCCGGGAGCTTGAGTCGAGAATTTGATGCGGCGACGTCCAGATGCAAATCTTCGATGCCCGGGGCACCCGTCGATCAACTGTTGTTATCTATGTGTAGTGTTTGCGTCGCTTAATTTATTTACATTTAGTGCGTAGCTTAATTAAGACCTGTTCCGATTTTCACTAATTTCTTCTCTTACTTTGCTGGAAAATCACTTAAATATCATTGGTAATAGAGATTACTTTGGTTATTATCTAAAGGATAAATCAGCAGACCAGTATCTCTAGTGTACTTGTATCGTATTTGTAGCCTTAATCCATTTATCGTTCTTTTCGTTTTAATTATATTTCACATTAATTATACACATATAGTAATATTAAATACAAATGATCAGTTTCCCATCTCTAAAATAGTTTTTACACAATACATATTGCTACATATTGAATTTGGATGACGCACTTCGTTCACGTTCAGATCCTTCGTTTCACACGCCGCTTTTACTGGGCGGTCGTGCTTCAGAATGTGAATTTCGGGCGCATCGTAGTCGTCTTTGTCGTCATCGTCATCGTTATAATATTCCCACAACGCAAGCCGTAGAAAAGAACAGAAGTCAAGGGACAAGTGCAGCGGATGAGGAGCGGAGTATAAACAAAATCAATACCAGCCAAGAGAATAGAAAATGTGATTACCGCAAGTACGTTATGTTTATGGTTTTTGAGGGATGAGGGATTTCGCTGCTGTTATATGGAGTGAAGTGGAGTCTTCTATTCCGCTGGCGTGCCTTCGTTCGCGAACCTGTTGCGCTCCTCCAGAAACTTCAAGCGACGCTTCCTCAGCTCGCCCAGCTCCGAGGAGTTCTCCTCGAAGTCGGCATCAGAGTTGGGCAGACTCGCCGCCTCCGTGACCGTAGATGGCACGTCGTCTTCGTCCGCGCCCAGATCCTCAATGGTTACCTTCTCTGCAGGCAGTGGAGGGACTCCAGCCGTGGGGGTCACCTGGTGAGCTTCCAGCTGGGCCATGGCCGAGGCCGAGGTACTGGGCTTGTCGTACACGACGGATCCTGCAGCTGCTCCTTCTACAAGGCTTGGAGCTGCGGCAGATGCTGGCGGCGGCACTGCGGTGAGTTGCAGGCGGGAGGCCAAAGTCTGGTACTGGGACATCATCACCCCTGCCGAATCCAGCATGAGGTTTATGTTTTGCAGCAACTGAAAGGGTAACTTTAGTTAGTCATTGCTGGTCAAGCCGAATTCCAAATTGAACTCCCACCCTTAAACGCTGCTCAATGTGCTCCCGCTGGTGTCCTTCCATGGCGCGCAGCTCCTCGTCGGTGAACTTGGTCAGGTCCAGCGGAATAGTTGGTGGCGGCGAGAAGTAGCCAAACTGCGGCGGCATCATAAAAGGCGACAGCATGGGCATGACCGGCGGTGGAGACACCGAAAGTCCAGCTAGATTGGGCAAGCCGGCTGAAACGTGGTTTGGACAATTAGCAACTCCTTTTACTGAAATTTCAATAGAAACTCACTGGCATCGCCGAAGAGATCTGCAAAGCTAGGCGGCATAGCTTGAACTCCGGCTAGCGGGCCGTTGGCACCAGCCTGGTTGACATCGATTCCGGCAGCTGGAGTCGGAGCAGGCACCCCTCCTGCGGGTTGAGCACCGGCTGCAGCCGGAGCGGCATTCCCAGCAGCAGCAGCGGCGGCGGCCTCATCGCCTGCGCGCGGCATCGCCGTTGAATTCACGGCAGGGGTACGCAGTATGTTCAGACGGCAGGTGGGACAGGTCTGCTGGCGCTGGAACCAAGAGCGCAGGCACGTGGTGTGGAAGATGTGGCCGCAGGGCAATTTCTTTGAGTGGTTGATCATGTCCTCGCGGCAAATTATGCAGATGTTGTCCGACTGGCGCAGTTCCTCGGGCGTGGCGTCTGGATACAGGGTGTTCATGTTGCGGATGGCCCGCCTAGACATGATCACGTCGTTCAGCGCCTTGCGGAAGTTCCGAATGGTGAAGAACATGGGCCGGAACACGAACATGGGCAGCGCGTAGATCTTTGCCATAATCACCACGAACAAGATGTAGAGCACCACCTTGATGAGCCCGATGACCAGCTCGGTATAGAGCAGGAACACCGCCTTGTTCTCCCAGGGCGTGTCCGTTCGCATCTCCGCCGCGTGCAGCACGTACTTAATGGCTGTACTGGCGATTACGGTCAAAAGGATGGCGTACTCGAAGCCGAAGACCAACTGCACAGTGGGTCCCCGCACCAGAGTCGAGTTGTAGGCATGGATCAGTAACACGTAGTCGAGGATGCCCAGCATGGTGAGCAAGCTGCCCACGCGAATGTGGAACAGCCAGCCAAGCACGGGCGAACGCTCCATCTGTGTGTGCGTGGTTATAGTTATAGTACAGATTTATGGTATTTACAGTGGATACTCCTTACAAAGTCCACCCGCTCCTCGGCCAGCCAATGGAATGATTTGAGGAAAAGCAGCACCGTAAACAGGGCCACAAAGCGTGGATTGAAGTCGTCCCGGAATACAGTGAAGGCCAGGCAGGTCTCCGTGAGGGCGTACCAAAAGCGCTCCAGCAGATGCTCGAACTCGGCGGCACGTAGCGTGCCCAGGAAGATCTGGGGGAATAACCGGGTGTGATGGATTAGTGCCGGCTGCACGGAAAGCTTTAATACCCATTACCTTGCGGAGCAGCTTGCCAAACATGAAGACAATCACGAAGAACTGCACGTAAATAACCTGGAATTAATGGAGACCTAAATTAGGGCACGAAATGCTATTTGGATAAGATATACCCACCGCCATGGAGGCGTTTGACTTGGTTATGTAGACCACTGCCGGATAGAACTGCTGCTTTTGGTAGTAGGCATTTCCGATTACCGCGCTGGTCAGCGCCATGCAAACGGAGGATAGCAGCAGCTGCATGATGCCGCTCGTGGTCGCCAGGGCCGCCAGCTGGCTGATGGACTCCAGGAATATGTTAATTTTGGCCGGGATCGGATCTCTGCCTGCCCCCGACTCTACATATATGGTCGCAGCTTTCGGAATCGGAATCGGTACCACCTTGGGGGCAATCCGAAAATGTCGAGTTTGCTCTCGTTGACGCTGGAATTTAGCCGGGTTTTTTTAGCCGAACGAAGTTGATTGCCTTGCCATCGAGATTTACTGCTCTGGAATTGGGAGTGGTGGCTATATTAACGCGTAATAATATTTTTATTTTTAATTTTTTTTTAATTACACGTAGTACGTACCTACAGTTCAGTGTGCCCGTTTTGCTTTGTCTTGGTTTGCCGCAAATAAATACCAAAATAAACAGATCAGAAAGTAGACTTAATAAGAAAAAATACTAAAGCACAAAGTACTAAATAAATACTAAAAAGTGAGAAAGTTGTTTCCACTGAACAGCATCCGCCATTTGCGGGATCAATGGACGTATTCAACAGCAGAACATGATACATTACGCATTAATTAATTCATTTTTGCTTGTTTTGTCTGTGTTTTATCAGAACTATCGTAAGAAGTCTATCAGTGATCAAGTTTATTCCGCTGAACGCTTATGAACGCTTATCTATCAGTGATCAGTGATCATGTTCTTCTGCTGAATACGACCATTGATCCCGCAAATGGCGGATCCTGTTCAATGGAAACAACCATCAGTGATCAGTGATCATGTTGTTCTGCTGTATACGCCCAATAATGTTATCAGACTCCCTAAAAATGTTTTGCTCCTGCCAGTTAAGTCTCCAGTTAACTTCCAGTTAACCAGTTAACCAGTTAACTTCTCACTATTCTGTTTTTTGGAATATAAATTATATACAAAATTAAATATTTCGGTTGGAAATAAACTTTTTTATTAATTCTTCTCTACTTCAACTTAAATTGTACCATGAAAAGTTTTCGTTCGTCATTTTGATGAGTCTTTTGAATTTTATTAAAGCAAAAAGAGCTCTTAAATGGGTGCGAACAATTGTTAAAATGTTGGTAACTGTTTAATTGTGCCAACGATGGTCACACTACCGCCGCTCTTATCAGTAGCCGCCGAAGAAGAAGAGAACGAAACCAATTGAATGATAAACAGTCGATAAATTATAATAAGTCAGTACTAACAGACCTATTTAGAAGGTAGTTCATCCGATTTGCGATGCGGTGGCTTTGGATTCCCGTCACCTGTCTGCTGTTCGGGATTCCCCAGCCAAAAGTATCCGCCACCAAAGATGGACTTCCTCTAAATCCGAACCTTGATGAATCCACAGAATATCCTCTGTTTGAGTATGAAGATGTCAAAATACCAGCACCTACCAGGGGATTACTTTATCCCAGGGACTCGGAGACTCGCGAGGTGCGCAGCTTGGATGGAATGTGGGGCCTGATGAAGAGTAGCCCTGAAGATCCCCTCGAGGGAATCCGGGAAAAGTGGTTTTTGAATACCCTTAGACAGACCGGAAGGGAGATAATTGCAATGCCAGTACCCGCCTCCTACAACGACATAACGACGGATGACTTGCGGGATCACGTGGGAACCGTGTGGTACGAACGCACCTTTTTTGTTCCACGCTCCTGGCGGGTGAACCAACGCACCTGGCTGCGCTTCAGCAGCGTTCACTACTCGGCCGTGGTTTGGGTAAATGGCCAGAATGCTACCAGTCACTCCATTGGCCACCTGCCGTTCGAGGCGGAGATCTCGCGATTGCTAAATTTTAACGGCGAAAACCGGATAACGGTGATGTGTGACAATCGCCTGGGCAATCGCACCATTCCCCAGGGATCGGTTTACGAGGCAACTACGGATTATGGTCCTGTGCCTGTCCAGGGTTACACTTTCGACTTCTTTAACTACGCGGGCATTCACAGGAGTGTTCACTTGTACACCACACCACTGCTTCACATCAGCGACATTGAGATCACCACCAAACTAACAACCGAGGGATTGGGTCGCATAGACTACCTGCTTTGGCTGGATGGCAGCCAAGAGGGCCTCCGCATCCAGCCCACTCATCTCCTGGTGCAGCTTAGGGACAGGGATGGCGAAGTAGCTGCCCAGCAGATCAACAAAGCGGTCTACCATGGCAGTCTGCTGGTACCCAATGCCAAGCCCTGGTGGCCATACCTAATGCATCCGGATCCGGGCTACCTGTACGCCCTCCAGTTCGAACTCTTTGTGGCCAGCAATGAGGAGGAGACGGATGCGGATGCTCTGCAGGATGCCTACCGCCTGCCAGTGGGCATTCGTAGTCTTAGTTGGAGCAACGATAGCCTGCTGATCAATGGTAAACCTCTTTATCTGCGAGGATTCGGACGCCACGAGGATTCCGATGTGAGTTTACACACAGAAAAAAAAACAAGTTAAAGATCAGTCATCCTATACAAAAAATTTCCATGAAAATAGTACTTGAGCCATAAAATGTTTAGTGAACAGAAAAAAGTTGTTGGTCTTACTGTTCAGCTTTCTCTCAAGTATTGGACGATTGCCTATTACAATAGGTAATTTATATTAAGTTCATAATAAAATAAATAATTTTTCTACTATTTTAAAAGATATACCACAATTCAACGGACCAAAAATTAATAGAACAAAAGAAGCAAAATTTTTTTAAATAGTGAAGTAAAAATTTGTTCATGCTGATCTTACACAGGGTTTTTTTTTTTGTGTGAGGAGAAACTTGTGCACCTGACTAATTTCGTTTTTTTTTGCAGATCCGCGGCAAAGGACTGGACAACGCGCTCCTGGCCCGCGATTTTAGTCTGCTCAAGTGGATTGGAGCCAATGCTTATCGCACCTCGCATTATCCTTACTCTGAGGAGTCCATGCAGTTTGCCGATCAGCACGGCATCATGATCGTCGACGAGTGTCCTGCAGTGAACATAGACATCTTTGAGCCGCAGCTGCTGGAGCAGCACATGTCCTCGCTGGAGCAACTGATCCACAGGGACAGAAACCATCCCAGCGTAGTGGCCTGGTCGGTGGCCAATGAGCCGCGATCCACTAAGCAGGGAGCCCTTAAATATTTTGAGTGGGTGGAGAGATAATTAAAATCGGATAGATAAACATTAACATATAAAATCTAATTTATAGATCTCTGGTGAACTTTACAAGGAGCATTGCCCATGGTCGTCCTCTAACGGCGGCCATCAATGCCAGTCCAACCACCTGCCATTTGGCGCAGTTTCTGGACATCGTGGGCTTCAATCGCTATAACTCTTGGTACCAAAACTCGGGACGCACTGACATGATTGTCAACCTGCTTACGAATGAGGCCCAGAGTTGGCGGGATAAATTCGGGAAGCCAGTCATCCAGTTTGAGTATGGCGGGGATACCATGGAAGGCATGCATTCGGTGAGGAGCTGGGACGAGGGTCATGTTTGATTTCTTATATCTCCTTTAACCACTAAAGCTGCCTGCCTTTATTTGGTCCGAAGAATACCAAGTGGAGCTCTTTTCTCGGCACTTTAAAGCTTTTGATGAACTTCGAGAAAGAAAGTGGTTCATTGGGGAGTTCGTGTGGAATTTTGCCGATTTCCGAACTGCTCAAAGTAGGTAATTCCAGCCTCATGTTTTTTGATAACTATAAGTTTCTTATTTCTATTTCAGCAATTACCAGAGTAGGTGGCAACAAGAAGGGGGTCTTTACCAGGAACCGACAACCCAAAGAGGTGGCCTTCCTTCTGAGGTGGCGGTACTTCGCATTGGCCAAGGAATTGGATCAGTGCACGCTTCCTCAGGATCTAACAGTGTATATTTCCAAGCATGTACATAATGAGCTTTAGATCAGGGATTCCATTACATCTTAAATCATTAACGCACACAGAAACCATTAAATATTCCTTATTCCTGAATAAAAGTAATAATAAACTTAAATTTAACAAGTTATTCTCCTGTTTCACTCATAACTTGACCCATTTTGAAGGGTTACTTCTATTCTCAAAGGTTAAAACCATTTCTTGTTTCTGTACCTCAGGTAAGCCCATAATCGTTAAGTTCACATATGTATAAACGTGTTTCCCTTATAAAATCATTGGCTTTGCTTTGCCATGGCCAAGTCGTGTTGGTTCAGACCTCTCGACAGTAAACCTAATTAACTCATTTAGCCCCTCTCGTAAAACCATTTATATTTTCTGCTTTGCCACTTTACGCGTTTTGGCAAAAGAAAAACGAAATAGCAAAATGAGGCGCCGCACAATAGGGCATTTCCATGGCCAGAAAGCAGATGAGTTGGCCGTGCGAAATCGTGGCATAATTAAGGTGGCTAAATGAAACAGCCGCTCCACAGCTATCTTCGATCTGTAATTGGCATTCCTCCCCCGCTGGCTACACATTTTGCATACTTTTACTTTTACCCCTAGCTCGAGAATGGGTCCGCCGGTGCACCGAGGTGACCACATGGCGAGTGGATCAACTGGTCAGACTGTCTGGTGTCTGGGATATTGCACAAGACAGCTGAGGATGTGGCTTTTTGCATAAGCCAAAAACCGCCCGAATGGTTAGCACCCAAAGGCTAAAGTTAGCTGCAGAATGGCCAACGTAGTTGTGTGTTTTTTTTTTGCGGAAAACAAACGTGGGCTCCGACATAGGCACACAGTCATCGACACCAGGCCATCGCCGAAGAAGACCGGTCACAGATCCCATCCCAGCGGACCCAGGCAAAAACGTGTCGCAGCAATTTCTTATTCAACAGCGGCTTTTCCAAGCACGCCGCGGCAAAGCACTTAAAAAAAATGTATTTATGTTATAATAACTCAGGCATAAGAAAGGACAAATAAAAATTTAACCATTTTACCATTATAAGGCATTGCTATTTCCGATTTTAAGAATATTGTCTAAAATTATTTATTATTATTATTGCTTGAAAATCAGTGCGTACTTCAAGAAGTTAAAAATTTTCTTTAAGTGTCTATATTATTGCTGTTGCTGCCCATACTGTCGGTTCGCGTTGCATATGCACTGCATTTACTGCGCCACCTCCTACCTTCTCCTCCGCCCGCCGGCGACTTTTCTACTCATCTGCCAGGCTCCAAGTTCCCTGCTCCATGCTCCAACTCCATGAGTGCGTCGTTGGGCTCCAAGTCGCGGTCTTCGCGCTTGACTTACATAAAGCGTGGAGCCCCTCGCATGCCAAAAACAAAACCCGTTTCTTTCCGCGACAAGGAAACGACAGAAGCGACGTCACATGGCCCAGGTGAAGTATAGATGATGCGGAGAAGGTGTGGAGGAGGAATGGTGCAGACCTCTCTCGATGATCAGTGGCTGGATTGGGTTGATGTTTGGCTATTGCTGCACGGCAAAATCATAATTAAATACAAGCAAAAATAATATTTAATTTATTCACTCCTAAAATATGATTTTTTTTTTAAATATATAGAACCAGTTTAAAATAGTATTACATAAAGCAGATTTCCAAATGTTAATAAAATTATGATTTTAATGCTAAACCCTAAAATTATTAGGAATAAAATATTCAGAGCCTTAGAGTTTTTGAGGCTTAAAAATCGTAAAAAAATAGTAGACACATATTTAAATTCATCACACGTTTATTTATGTAAAATTGTGGTGTTACGCCGTGTAATTAAAAAATTATATTTCCTGTGTAACATTTTGTGCTGGGGGCTCGCAGGCTTATGTCATCTGTGTAGCTCACCCAGCATGCTGAGAATGAACAATCAAACTTCAATGGTTAAATACACATTTTGCTAACTCATCTTCATCAGCGCAATTACAACTTTGTCGCACCGAGCATTCTCCCTCTGTCATCAATAGGCCGGAATAATGAGTTTTTGTCGCAGCATCGCCTCATCTGCGACTGTGAAAAATTACCCCTCTTTATTATTAATCATGTAGGTAGTTCTTGTGCGTTGGTCCATTAAAATGTTCAAAGGCAAAATGATGCACCTGATCTTCTCAGCAGGTGGGGAAGGAAAGAACGATGCTAATTGTGTATGTTGCGCATACGAGATGATGACTGTTATAATCTTTGTCTTGAGTTCAAAGCAACCAAAAGTACACATGTTTTAGTTCTTGAATAGATCTAAAAATAAAATGGGTAATAAATAAAATTCCAAAATAAAATTGGCTTGTAATTTCAATTTAGTTTTTTGGCCAGGGCGTAGTCCCTTCAGCAAAAGACGGGTTGCAAAATAAATCTCGATGGCAGACGAGGCTTTGCGAATTCGATTTGAAAATTTAAGCGCGTCTGTCAGTTGGCAGCTTATTCGTTTGTGTGGGTTTATTTTTATATCGGCTTGCCTTGTTTTTCTATTGCTGGCCCAATTATAGTGTCATAACAATTACACACGCACACACTCAGAGACATAATGAGTTTGTTTCGGTTTGAGCTGAATATACAGAGAAAAAACTAAGAAATAACTGAGAAAAAGACCGAGACAAATAGCGAACGGCGAAAACCAAGAGCCTAAGCCATCGCCATCACTGTCCAAAGTTGACCTACTGGAAGACGTGTTAATGATTGTTATGTTCAGATAGGCTACGATGTATAAAAAGCGCTCATTAAAAATTGCAAAAACGCGAAAAAAATAAGCAGAGCCAGCGATAAACCAAAACAAACTCAATCTTAATGAATAAGACTATAATTAAACTCCCACAATTATATTGTACATTGAGAGGCATAGGCGATAGAAAGCTACTATCCGAAAGAGTAAGACACTTTTGAAGCAAATCAAGACTCAATATTAATGGCAATCTTTTCTTAGTTTTATTAGAACATAATTAAGATTGTATATTTAGGAGTTTTTAAGCTATTAATAAGAGAATGGTAAATACACTTATTTTCTTGGAAGACTGCAAAGTAGAGTTGAATAGGATTTGGACAGAACTTCACAAATAAAAACACGTTTAAAAGATAAAAACAAATAATAGCTTCATGTTTTTGAACTTCACAAATGTAGCCATGTGTTTTTCAATTGAATACAAATGGTGTTAATAGCTTCATTTTGTTGACTATGTAAAAGGTTAGTACTCGACTGTTTCGAACCATTTCCAGTCTTGCATGTGACCTTTTCCCGTTACTCCAATTACACGGCCGAAAGTGAAGCCCGACAAAAAGTGAATTACGCCATCGATGGGTGAGAGACCTTCGCCGGAATCTCTCGACCACAATAAACTGAATTAACATTAACGACAGTGGTTGCCACAGCTGATCAAAACAGTTCCGAGCCACGAAAATAATTTAGCGCACTGTCATTGAGTCGGGGTGCCCCCGCCATCGAGTGTGAAGTGTTGACTTTCATCTCATTGTTGCCCTCGAACTTAAACCCAAGCCCAAACCCAAAACCGAACACGATCTCCAGGTGAAGACCCAAACTCCAATTGCAGATAGTGCCCCAACGCAATGCGGCAAGTCCTTCACTTTGAAGCGTGAAGGTTTCCTAAGAGCCAAGACGCCCTTAAAGCACTCAAAGAAAAAGTTTTTATTTAAAATAAATTTACAGGTACTTTGAAATAATCGTTTGTGTCAGATATTGAGGATAAAAAAGAACTCTAATAATCTGATAGGTTCCATTAAATAAATTATATTCTCTTCAATATAACAGGTAGTAATTTATTGTAAAATAAGTAAAAGTATCTTTGGTGAAATGATTTCACTGTATGGAGCCAAAGACATCGTTGCTTTTGCGTCTTCGCGAAAGTGTGTGTCGAGATGTAAATAAACCTCATTTACTCCAATTTACTTCCAGTTTTATTTCCAGATGAATGCAGTTGTCTTCCCTTTCATTGCGTTTTTTAATCGCACCTTTTCGTTGGCCATCTGAAACTCCACAGGTGCTCATCCGCTGAAATGACATAATGGGCGTAATGGACGATTCAGGTCCAAGTCCATTGAGGACTTCTTTCACTTCTGCCAGAATGAGCGCATATTTCTGGTTTTCGAGGTCAGATGGGTGTCGTAACCGCAAACCCGATTTCATTTGGCCAGTTAAGCCTAACAAAAACATTTTTTTATTTAAAGAACAAAAGAGGTAATTATATTACTAAACTATCTATTAGTTTGTCATGAAAAAAAAGTTTTTAAAATTTAAAAATTTGTTAACGGATTTTAAAAAGTGACAGTTTTTATTAACAGAACCATTCCTCTTACTGGAAACCTCTAATAAAAAAACATTATTTGCAATAAAATAATGAGATAGGAAAACAATTAAGTAAAAACGTTAAAGAGAAAGAAAGGTTTCCACATTTTAAGAAATTTTTAAGACAAACGCGTCCAAGTCTTTGTTAAATTTTTTGGGGCTCTTGCTATTGCCCCACTCATCTGCAAATGTAAATTAAATTTACCTCCTTGGGAAACATTAATTATACGCCCCGTGGTGCCATAGAGGCCTACTGCTCCACTTTGAGATCGTACGTATTATACATGTCTCTGCCCCCCTTTACTTACCCCCAATTCGCATTTCCCAGCCCATTTCGTAATCTTTCGTGAATATGTGACGCTGATGCTGATGGATGACGAGCCCAGGCTGCGATTTACTCACAATTGAAATGCAACTGCAGGCAACGGGAAATGAGATCTGAAAACTGAAGTTTCGTCACTGGAGCCATCCCTCATGGTCAAAAAAATATTTATTTTCTGATCCACCATTATCCTCGTGGGCTGTCTGACAATCTCAGTGGCTGGGTTGTTTACCTTTGGTATCAATTGCGGTGGTGGGAAAAATCACTTCCTGGTCCAAGTCGCGAATCGAAGGAAAGTGCCAAAGAAAATCTCAAATACCAAAATCGTTAGCGACATTTTATTTTTTTGGCCTTTTCTTTTTTTTTCTTATGTCTTGACGTTGTGTTTTCCATTTGGAAATTTTGTTTTATTGTGAGAAGCGCACTGCCACAGCAACAGAAAAAACAAGTTGCGGACGAAGTTTGGCGATAATGACGTTGCCGAATGGACGAGTTGGGCCGAAGAGCTGAAGACCGCGGGTATAAAGAGTGGCTCTGCTGGCCAGGGAGATGCATTCAGTCGCTGGTTCCCCACTCGGAAGCAACCAAATTTACTCCACTCTACTCTACTCAACTTTTCTTCCCAACAAACACACTCACCCAACTCGTCGCTATGAACTCCTTCTCAGTGGTAAGTAATAAACGATTCCGAAGATCTCAAGGCCCAGGCAGCCGACAGAAAAAGAGTGCACCTAAACGGATAACGGATTTAAAACGGATTTTAAAAAATAATCATTCTATGTTAGCTAAGAACCCAACAAATGAATTCTTAAACCAAAAAGACTTCCAAAATACCTTTTCCAAAAGTCCTCAAAACAACAAGATTAGTACACGAATATATATAGGGATTTACAAGTATCTAGTATCAGTAGCTTTTCATACTAACTTTTTCTTAAAACTCAAAGAAACAAGATGATTACTTTTTCCCTTTTCCAAAATTATTGTAAAGGAGTATTTAAAACTCTTAATTCGCGGACCAAAGTCCGCAAAAAAAAACAATCCAAGTATACGAACATGTACAGCTTCCTTTAAATGTCTAGTAACAGTAGATCCTTATAATTACCATTTCTAAAAACTCGGACAAACAAGACGAGTACTCTTAATGTTCGGCTATTTCAAACAAATTTTATTTCAAATAAGTTTTAATCCTGAGGATTCCCAATCAACGAACATTTTGATCGAAATCCTTAAGAAATAAACTACTGTATTACGAAAGACTTTTAGGATTTGGATAACTAGCACACTACTCCATTGTTTCCTTTTTCTAGTTCTTAGTGTTCGCTCTGGCGGCCTTGGCTGCGGCAGAGCCACCATCCGGATATAACTATCCCCGCGGGGGAGGAGGAGGTGGCTCGGGAGGTGGCTTTGGAGGTGGCTTTGGGGGCGGATTCGGAGGCGGCGGCGGCGGTGGCGGCGGCGGCTACCAGGCTGTGAGCGGCGGCTTCCAGACTTCCGAAGGCCAGAACGTTGATCCCCAGCTACTGGAGCAGGTGCGTCAGATCCTGCTGAACGAGGAGAGCAAGCAAGGAGGAGGTGGTGGTGGCGGCGGCGGAGGCGGCGGCGGCTATCCTAGTGGCCCGTCCACCAGCTATGGTCCTCCATCGACCAGTTACGGAGCTCCTGGAATCGGAGGAGGTGGTGGCCGTGTGGTTGGCATCGATCTGGAAGGCGTGCGTCAGGCCATCCAGGTGGCCCAGTTCGCCCAGCAGAGCTCCCAGTCGGGAGGCGGCGGCGGCGGATACCCCAGTGCCCCATCTGGATCGTATGGAGCCCCCTCGAGGCCCAGCGGCAGCTATGGAGCGCCCTTCTAGATCCACGCAACGGTCTCACACACATATCTCTGCCAAAAATGAATACCGACGGACACGAATACCGACAAAGACGACATCAATTTGGGCATCCTGGACCTAGAAAAAGGAACTACCGATTCGCTCTGATCCCGAGAGATCTGGTGATCGTTTCCCATCTCAAGACCCCTTCCAAAACTCAGCGACTGTGCATCCCGTTCCCTTAAGAACCCAAACTCAATCTCGAATTTCGGCTCGTACCTTCAAAACGAATTTCGAATCCGTGGCTTCGTTTTGGACTTTTTTTGTAACCCTTGTAAATAGTTTTCTCACACTACACGAAAACAAGAAAAACCGAAATCGAAATCCACAAAACAACAACACCCAGAACACCAAGATGGAAAAAAAAAACCAGACAGTGTTATAACGCATTATTAGCTCGTAAGTGTTTTTATTTTATATGAAACAAACAAAGAAACAACAAAAAAATATGAAAACAATAAAAAAAATAGTAAATTTTGTCACCGTTAAATCATAGCCATGTTTTTATTTCAACTTCAATGGGGTGTACCGTAATAATTCATCGTAAAACTCATCATTAAAAGCAACTGACCCGATTTCTTATTGTTTACCTCCGAAACACTCGATGATCTCGTAATGACAATCCATTCACATAGGCCAAATCCAATTTAACGAGTTCACAGCACTCATACCGAGTTGTCACTGGCCTCATCCGAGTTTATTAAATACCAAACCAAATAAACAACTTCAAAAATCCTTTCACTTTTCAACTTGAAGATGAGGTATCTGTAACCCCTGCCCTAGTCTCACATACATTGTTGAAAACGTTTTTTAAAATCAGGTACATTGACTTTTATACTTTCAGATTTTAAAATATTGAATAGTAGGACATGAAAAGTCGCCCTAGATTAAATAATGGTTTCTTATACTAGATAAAAATTTTTGAGTTTTTATAACCCTGAACTTGTATACTTTTTACTCAAAGAAAACAGATTTCTTAAATTTAACGTGTTAGGTTAAATAAGAGGGTAAAAACATTTAAGAAAATAAAACAAAACATTTTGGTAACACTAAGTAAAAACAAATTTGTATAAAGCGGCTTTCTTTTTAAAATGTTTCGACAATGGTTTTGCATCTAAGACATTTGATACTTATTTTTGTGTATTAAAAAATTTGTTTTACTCCTTTGATTAAATATAAATCAAACATTTATTTCAAATTAAATTTTAACGCTAACAAATATCGTGCAGTGCATGGAGTACTCTCAGGCTTAAAGGCCGTCGTGCAAGTGCTCGAAATGAAAGATGTGGCCGGAGAAGAGGATGGGGTTGTGGATGGCATATGGAACCGGAGGGGCGCTCATTACGTCAATGTTGCGACAGATGCAGTCGAGACTCTGGGTTAGATGCTTCGCCTGGCGGGGAAGGGGCTCGGGGCCAGGGGAGGATGAGTCGATGGACATCAACTATTACCACTACTGAAGTTGGAGTTGTGGCTCAGAGCTTTAAATGAAGTGGAAGCTGGAGCTGAAGTCGCAGCCACTTAACAAACATTCGGCATCATTAAGATTGCCCAATTGAATGCGTGCCGAGATGGCCATCCAAAACGATGCACTGGCAGATGAGACGCCAAATTAAGTGGAATCCACCGATTACGGCATCAGAAAAGCTGCAGAAGCTAAAAAAAAACCATATATATTGAATTATTCAGGTGTCTGATCGATCAAACAAGGAGAGTAAGATTGTACTTGCATTTTGCCATCATAAGTCACAACTTGTATGAGATAACTATACCTAGACTTCAAACTATAAGTCAAATCATATTTTGTTCGTAAAATCATATCTTTTTTTTTTTATTATTACAATATGTTAATGTCCAATCACTATTGAGTTACTACAAAGAAATATAGGTACATGACATAGAGAGTACTGTTTGGCTGATGGCATAGAGATAAAGATCATATGTGAAACGATATAGATAACGGCATGTTACTTTCGTCTTCCTTTTTTCATAGAAAGATTACAGATTGGCCTGCTATTAAGTCATTAACAAGCCGCAAAAGGCGCCAGTTATTATGGAATTTTATTTGTTTATTTATATTTTGAATAACTTATAAATAAATTTACTTGTGCTAAAATTATTGTCCTATATCAAAATTACTACTCGTTTCCAAATACAACTATTGTGATTAAATTATTTATTTCTTGTTTTAAACTGAAATACCACGCGTTCTCGAAATCACCTACTGTGATGAAATCATTAATCTTCCGTTTTAAACTGATATAAAAAGTATATATACAGAAATTACGATAACAACTTCTTTATTTCCGACCGTAACAAAGAAATATATGTAAATGACATGGAGAGTTAGTTTTGGCTGATGTTATAGAGATAAAGTTCATATGTAAAACAATATACATAGATAACGGCATGTTACTTTCGTCTTCCTTTTTTCTTAGAAAGGTTACCGATTGGCACGCTAATTTATGTGGCTTGCGATTTAGTCATTTACAAGCCGCGAAAGGTCCCAGTTATATTCGAATTTTCTTTATTTACCTTAATGCTAAAATTATTGTCCTATAACAAAATTAGTTCCCGTTTCCAAAAACAACTATTGTGATTAAATTATTTGTTTCCTGTTTTAAGCTGATATAAAAAGAATAATATTAGAAATCCTACCCGATCTCGAAAGCACCTAATGTTATGACATCATTAATCTCCCGTCTTAAGCTGATATAAAAAGTATATACATATAAAGCAACTATGATAATTTAAGCGAACGCTAAGAACTATCAAAGCCCCAGATCTATAAAACCTACATGGGTATTTACATAAAGCCCAGCAGGGCAATACACAAGGTAAATGCTCTTAAATAAAACATTTGATAAGAATCAACTTTCAGCATTCCCATGCAAACAAAAATAATAAGACTCACTATAAGCTTATAAAATTCTTTCTTCTAAGCTCACGATAAGCATCAACAATTGAAGCGGCCTTGTCTGGGACCAAATCCGGAACACGGTCCTCGAGAGATTTCACCTCACGTGAACTGCTCCTCTTCCCAGATGACTTGCAAAAAGCCGATGACTAGCGGGTTCTCGGCCGGACTATAATAGTGATATCAGTATATTAGTATACAGCTCTGCTAGTTGAATGACAGTGAAAATTGGGTGACCTAGCTGCGGACCCATCGCAGATTACTTAATCTCGGTTAACGAGGAGTTCTTATCGCACTCTACTGTGAGAATCTTACAAAGGGGCCTTGAGATCCTAGAAGATTATACCATCATCTAGATAAGGTTCGTACGCGAGTCCGCCGTCGATAGATTGTATTTAGAGCAGGCAATTCCGGAGATAATTTGTGGGTGGGCAGAAAAATCTTATATAAAGACAAGGCGGTGGCCGGGATCCGCTTAATCGTGATTCTACGGCCACGGAGCCAGAAAGTGAAAAGTGATCCGAGATCTGTGAACCGTGAATCCTTTCGAAATGGCGTCCCCTGTGAATGCCACCGTTTTCGCAACCACGGCTGCCACCGTTATTCCCGATTCCCAGTTTGTTTTCAATTCCACGGACTACGCCGTATTCGCACTAATGCTGGGAATCTCCGCCTCAATCGGAGTTTACTTCGGATTCTTTGCCAAGGGTGCCGACACCACGGAGGAGTATCTGATGGGCGGCAAGCGGATGAAGACCATTCCGATTGCCATTTCTCTGGTGGCCAGCCAATTGTCGGCCATATCCATCATGACCATTCCGGCGGAGATGTACGCCTACGGAGTCAATTGGTTTTTCAATGTGGTTTGCATGCTGGTTGTGGTGCCGCTTCTCAACTACGTGGTCATCCCGGTCTTTTATAACAACAAC
The DNA here is from genome assembly GCF_018152505.1 of Drosophila elegans. Taxonomy (NCBI): domain Eukaryota; kingdom Metazoa; phylum Arthropoda; class Insecta; order Diptera; family Drosophilidae; genus Drosophila; species Drosophila elegans. Next base: position 4,583,165 of record NW_024545855.1, on the reverse strand, counting down.
ATCACAAACTGCTATGAGGTGATCTAGTTGTGTTGAGTTTTTCCAAAGGGAACGTTTTTTATTTCAATTCCTATGTCCGCAGTACTTGGAGATGCGCTTTTGCCGGGAGGTAAGAGTGCTTCAGACATTCATCTTCATCATGACGATGTTCTTTATGCTGCCAATCTTTATTTTTCTGCCTTCACTGGCTTTTGCACAGGGTAAGAGAGTGGCTTACCTTAGGTATTAATTGTTCTCCAGTTAGCAATTTTCTTCCTTCTTTAGTGACTGGATTTAACGTGCACATAATCAACACCATTGTCTGCGGCATCTGCATCTTCTACACCATGTTTGTAAGTACACTGGTGAAAAAACGTAGTAAATCTAGGTATTACATACTCAATTTAGGTATTTTTCGCTTTGATTTGAAACTATTGCTGTTTTTAGTTATTTTACAAATTAATTTATTTCCTTTTCCTTTTTCATCTGACTATTTCGAAATAGATTTTCATATCTAACAAGAAAGGAAGCAAACTTCGGCAAGCCGAAGTTCATATACCCTTGCAGCTATTGCAAAAATTAAATATTTCTTAAAACATTAAAATTATGATGTACTTGCGTATATGTCTAAAAACATTGAAACTGTGATGATTTGCAGCTCAATTATTATATAGTTATTTTATATATTTTTATTATTTCTATGGGAGCTATATGATATAGTCGACCGATTTTGATGAAATATTTAACCATTATTATATGTCGAAGAACTAATAGAAAAATTTAAAAACAGCAAAGTTATAATTTTGTTTGTATTTTTTTCCGATTGTTCCTATGGGAGCTATATGATATAGTCGTCCGATTTTGATGAAATTTAAACCGTAATTCTGAAATATTTAACCATTACTATATGTCGAAGAACTAATAGAAAAATTTAAAAACAGCAAAGTTATAATTTTGTTTGTATTTGTTTTTTCGATTGTTTCTATGGGAGCTATATGCTATAGTCGTCCGATCCGGCTCGTTCCGACTTATATACTACCTGCAATAGAAAGACAACTTTTGGGAAAGTTTCATGCAGATAGTTTTAAAACTGAGAGACTAGTTTGCGTAGAAACGGACGGACAGACGGACAGTTGGACAGACGGACAGACGGACATGGCTAGATCGACTCGCCTAGTGATGCTGATCAAGAATATATATACTTTATAGGGTCGGAGATGTCTCCTTCACTGCGTTGCAAACTTCTGACTGAAATTATAATACCCTCTGCAAGGGTATAAAAATTAAATTTAAGTTAAGACCCATTTCAAATTTAATACATTTGTTTATTTATTAATATTTTTTTTAATTCCATTTTTATCAGTATAATAACATAGTGTTTTAATCGATTTTTGTCAGGTTAGGAAAAATAATAAATAGTGTCTTTAAACTTTAAATGTCTTGGAAAGCATTTCAAAAGAGAGTTTTGTGAAAAGAATTTATAAATCATCTTAATCTTTTTTATATACATTTTAGGGCGGCATCAAGGCTGTGGTGTGGACCGATGTTATCCAAGCCGCAATAATGGTTGCGTCGGTTGTTCTGGTGGGCATAATGGGCGCCAATCGAGTGGGTGGTTTCTCCGAAGTTTTCCGCATTGCCGGCGAGGGAGGGCGATTAGATATTAAGTGTGTTCCACCAGACTCACTATCAATTCGATACTAAATCCTTGTTATTTCAGCTTTAATTTTGATTTGACCACACGCTCCACAATTTGGAATATTTTCACCTCGGCGACACTAATGTGGTCGGGATATGTGGGTTTGAATCAGAGCTGCGTTCAGAGAATTGTGTCCCTGCCATCATTGGGTCACGCCAGGAGGTAAGTATTTTATACCCAATTTAAATATTTTTTGTTTTAATTTTCATCCATTGTGGGTTTTAGTAATTTTCACTATGAAAATATTACTATTACTATATATTAATATTATTTAAATATTTAATTTAACAACCTCCAGATTTTAATATATGAAAATTTAATATAAAGTTAAACCATATTAGATATAATATTTAAAAATTAGGTCATGCCTTTAATATGCTTTGTATTAAATGTAATATTTTTTTTTTTAATTTAAATATGTAAAATACCAATGTTCGATTTTATAAAGATTTTTGTACCATGTTTTTTGAATCAGTGTAGGGTCACGACTGATCTTAGTTAAAAAGTTCAATAATAAGGTACATAAAATGACAGTTTGTCAAATCAGTTTTAGTTATAAAGTTTTTTAACCACATTTGTAACCTTCACCAACTTTTTTCCCAAACAGAGCCCTCGTCCTTTTCGGCTTTGGCTTCATCCTGATCATGTTCTTCAACTGCTTCACGGGCGTCGTTATATACGCCCGCTTCCACGACTGCGATCCCCTCGATGCAGGTCATGTCTCTAAGGTGGACAAGATGGTTCCGTATTTCGTGCAGGATACAGTGGGTCAGTTGTGGGGCATGCCAGGCGTGTTCATATCGTGTGTGTTCAGTGCTGCTCTCAGCACACTGTCCGCCAGTATAAATTCGTTGGGCGGAGTGGTCTACTTTGACTACATCAAACCCCACATCCGGCACACGGAGCACAGGGCCAACGTGATTATGAAGCTGTTCGTGCTCTTTTCTGGAATATATTGCATCATTGGGGGAATGGTGGTGGAGAACTTCAACTCCATTCTACAGGTTATCTATTCGATTGGAGGCGTTAGCTTTGGCTCCACGTGTGGTGTTTTCATGCTGGGAATGCTGGTACCGAAATCCCATGGAAGGGTAAGTTATTGAGTTTCAGAGTTATCTTCAGGTCTTACCCTTGTCTTTAATCCTTTTAGGCTGCCTTGGTTGGGGTGTTTGTTAGTATCGTCTGCATGGCCAGTATTGTGATTTTGAGTTGGGGACGCAATCACTACGATCCTCTGCCCACCAGCACCGCCGCCTGTCCAGCTCCTTCTTTCAACGCAACCATTACCAATTCCAGCACAGTTTCATCACTGCTTTTTAATTCCACAACAGAAAGCCCGGAAAAAGTTGATGAGGGGTTCAGCATCCTGGATCTCTCCTTCAACTGGTACACGGTGATGGGCTTCGTCATCACCTGGCTGGTAGCTGTTCCCCTGAGCTACATCCTGAAGCCTAGACCCGATTACAAACCGGACCCAAAGCTCCTGTCGCCGGTGGTGCAGCCCTTTGTCCACTACAAGTTGACACCATTGGAGGAACCCCACCAACTGAAGCTGGAAAAGCCCGAAAAAGTATGAGGACATGGGTGTGGTTCTTAACAATAAAGTATGCTTCATAAGCATAGCTATATTATAACATAGGTAGTGCAGCTTAAACTCTCTAACTCTCAACAATATCTACCAAGTAATGTTTTAAAGCCTTAAACGGTTCTTTATTGTTCTATCAAATGTTAACTGTGTGGTCTAGTTTCTAAATGTTCTATTAAATGTTAACTGTTAACTTGTTTGTTAGCGGAGTACACAAAATAAAATAAAACTAACTTAGAAAATTAATTTATTTTTTTATTTTGATTAAAGTTTAACTGTAGATACTAGAGGTTTTATTCAGCAGATACTAGATAGATGGGAACTGTCTGCTTATCACCATAACTACAATAACAACGTTAGTCTTGGTAAGAAAAGAGATTCTAAATATACCCACCAAGTAAACTTAGTCTTCATCGTTTGTTAGCAAGTATCCAAAGGCTCTCTGATGCGAATGATCAGTCTAATCAGTTGTGCAAAGGGTCCCAACCAAAGTCATAATTCTTATCGCTGACATTGGCAAATATTTGAGCCGTAATAGGTGGGCCAGCAGTGTTAAGCTCTAACCACTCAGACCAAGGGTCGTATAACAGCCACTCTGCAAACCTATCACGAGTATTTACCCCCTTAAAAAAATTAAATTATGCTTAGACAAACACTTAAAACGGAAAGTTTCAACAGACGTGAGAATAGTAATTAGAACTGTCTTTGAAAAAAAACACATGATAGATGTTTTCACTTTTGGGCATGATTATACTTTCTTTTTTAAACCTATTGGGCTACAGTTCAAGTGAAACTGATAAAGTCGTTGTGAATAACTGAAAATAATCGAAAGCTTACTCTCTCTTCTTAAATAACAGAGTTTAAGTCAAAAACACATCTTGGATAAGTAAAAAGCCTTAAGCTTAATTTTTTTAATTTTAATTTTTTTTTGTTTTCCCTAAGACAGCTGGGAAGACAAGCAGCTAAGTAAGTAACAGATAGCTAAGACACACATTGAAAGACTTTGTCACTTTTAAATCTTAAATAGTACTTTAGATGAACAAATTATTTGTAAACTCAAATACACCATTCTAAAAATAAATTAATAACACAGCTAATTTTAGTAGCTAAAAAAATAGTTTATATTTTTACGTAGTAGAAATTGCTTGACTGTATTATATATTAATTTGTATCAAAATATTCTAATAGTAAAAATCTAGTAATTACTTCAACTGAAAACCAAAGCATAGGGTTATAAAATAAAAATCATTTTTTGTAGTCAAAACAAAATAAACAATCTGGAGGCAATACCTTTAAGTATTCCATACAATACTAACTGTATTAATTTAATACAAATGAGAAACACTGATGTACATATGAAGATATATGAAATGGGCAAGAAGCTATATTACAGTGTAATGGTTTTTAAAAGGCATTCCCTCAGAACCCTAAGAAAATGTCAGTATTATCGCATCGCATCGCTTTTAGCGCCCACCTTGACATCATTCTAAAGGAATCTATTTAGTATAAATTATTATTTAAAGAAGGTATTCCTTAGATTTGCATCACTTGAAGGTATTGAGAGTTTCGGATTTGGAAAATAGTCTACATTTTGTTTTATATTTCAGCAAACAGACGCAGCAGACTTAGAACCAGAAGATGATGCTGTCCGATTCACCAGTTCAAGTTATACTCCAATTATAACATCTGTACATTTTAACCTCGTACATGCCGGCTATGTGGGAACGCCAGGCACAAAAATAACAACACGATATAAGAGCGGCATGCCGGACAGATAAGTGGAGCGCTAAGCTCCCGTATGATTTACGGGGTAAACGTCAAGTTCAGATAAGGAGGCGCCCCAGGCGGGAGCTATATTAAAGTACAATCCAAGCCAGGGCCTGCAAGTTTTCCCCCAGCATCCGTGCCATGTGTACGGGTTTGACAGGACAAAAACCTTACATCGAGAGCATAAAATCACCATAATTCCAGACAGGATGCCCAGTGCTACCACTATGGCTAGTGGCGTTTCCGTCGCTTCGCAGGACTTAAGGTTTGGCCTCACGGACTATGTGGTCTTCGTCATCATGCTGGGCGCTTCTGCAGGCATTGGAGTCTACTTTGGATTCTTCTCAAAGACCAAGAACACTACGGAGGAGTACCTGCGAGGCGGGAAGAAGATGCAGACCCTGCCCATTGCCATATCTCTGGTGGCCAGGTGAGATAACAGCGGTGTCCGGCGGTCCCAGCCGGATTCCTCCCGATTCCGTCACAGTTTATCTTGCTTTATTGGGGCTCATATAAGCGGGTTGCGTCAATTGCTCAGAAGTGTTATAGGTGCGCTGTGTTCTAGGAACTGCTCGTATTGGGGATTTGAAAAATCCCATCATAATGATTGAGTAACCCACACGGAACTAGAGAATCTGTTTGGGCATTCATCATATTTGATCACTGGAGTTCGCACACTAATATATGTGTATCATTTCCAGTCAATTATCTGGCATTGCCATCATGTCCATACCTGCGGAAAGCTATACTTATGGATTCAACTACATATTCGTGGTTTTGGCCATGATTGTGGTGATTCCTATTTTAATCTACATCATTGTGCCTGTTTTCTACGAGAACAATGTTTCCAATTGCTATGAGGTAAGTGAGGAGTTACAAACAAAAAACCTTGTTGTAATTGATCTAAAGTTAATGTTAAACATTCTTCAAAATCAGAATTAGTTATACAAATTAGACATATCATCTATACAGAAAATTTACAAACCAATTAAGCCACTATTACTTAAACACTTCACTCATTCAAATATTTTACTAAATACTTAAGAGTAACATTAATATATTTTATATATTTTCTCACACATAAGTATTTGGAGATGAGGTTTAACAAGCGAACCCGACAGTTGGTGACCGCCACCTTCGTTATGAACTCGTTCCTGATGCTGCCGGTTTACATGTTTATTCCATCTTTAGCTTTTGCCCAGGGTGAGTAATCGAAACCCTCAAATCAGTGTCCGCTTAAATCTTACATTGCAGTGACTGGTATGAATATCCATGTCATCAACGTAATGGTCTCCTCCATCTGCATTTTCTATACGATGCTGGGAGGGATCAAGGCGGTAGTTTGGACGGATGTCGTTCAGGGGGGAATTATGCTTTTGTCCGTGGTCGCCGTGGGAGTTTTGGGCACCATCCGATCGGGAGGCGTCTCTACTGTTATAGAAAATGCCTCTGAAGGCGGTCGCCTTAACTTTGAGTAACTTTGTAGGCTCTAATTTTAAAGAAAGCGTTTAAAACCCACCAATATTGCAGCTTTGGTTTGGATCCTCGCATCCGCATGACTTTCTGGAGCGGCACAATGGGAGGAATTTTTATGTGGACGGGTCACATTGGCCTAAATCAAAGCTGTGTGCAGCGCATCGTTTCCCTGCCCTCGTACTCCCATGCCAAAAAGTAAGATTATAGATCAATAATTTAAATATTAAAGAGATAAAAATCAATATGAATCGGATCCAGTTTCTTAAAAAATTATTCGAAAAAATGGCTAGTTTTTTAAACTTTAATTTAAATGTTAACTTTTTCGAATTGTCTTTACAGATCCCTGATTATTGCTGGACTGGGTTTCCTAATCATTAGTTTCTTCAACACTATCTCGGGTATAATTATGTTTGCACGCTACTATGGATGCGATCCAATGATAGCTGGTGTAAGTTTCTTTTTAAAAAGACCTCATAAAAAAATTTCTTTTTTGTGTATAAATAATATATAATAAACCCAAGTTAAATCTATTTTCCATATTTACTAGGTAAAGTATCTTTTGCATACATGATACATTATTATTTTAATGACATACTAAAAATATAAAATTACTGTGCATTTAATACCTTTTTAGCTGGTCAGCAAGCCGGACAAAATGATGCCGTTCTTCGTGCAGGACATCATGGGTCATCTGGCCGGAATGCCGGGTGTGTTCATCTCCTGCGTGTTTAGTGCCGCCCTTAGTTCGCTTTCGGCAACATTGAACTCCCTGGCCGGAGTGGTGTACTTCGACTACATAAAGCCCCGTATCCGGCACACGGAGGCCCGAGCCAACTGGGCCATGAAGCTGATTGTTGTGGTGATGGGCGGCTACTGCATCCTGGGCGGCTTCATGGTGCAGAACTTCAACTCCATTCTGCAAATGGTGGTCACCATCACCGGTATCAACACGGGCGCTGTGGTGGGGGTGTTCCTGCTCGGGATGTTTGTGCCCCGCTGCAATGCCAAGACGGCTGTAACCAGTATTATTTTCAGTGTAGTCGCCATGGTTTGGGTCATTGCCAATGGGCAGATGAACTTCAAATCCGGTCTGATTAAGTACGAGCCCCTGCCGAATTCGCTGGATCAGTGCGAAGCCCGTGGTCTGCATATGATTGCGGATGTAGTGTGAGTAAACCCGCTGCACCGTTTACAACCAGCTTAGGGCTAAATTGTATTTTCTTAAAACTGCCTCTTATCTTTAGCAACAAGACTGAATTCTCTCCCGTCACAATGAAGCCGCCCTCTGGAGGAGCAGTGACCACAGCCTTCCACAGCGATCGGGAATTCTCCCTTTACGACATCTCTTTCTATTGGTACAAGGTTTTGGGTACCGCTCTGATCTTCCTGTGGGCAGTGCCAATGAGTTACATCTGTAGACCGGATAAACACGAAAAACAGAATCCGAAGATGTACTCGCCCTTCGTGAGAAAGTTCCTCACTCTGCCTGACGCGGATCAGGAACTGGAGGAGGTGCCTCTGCGAGGGGAGATTCCCCACCTCCGGTTAGATCTTGGCGAAAAGGAAAACAAAGCTGGTCTCGAACACTGATCCTTTTTAGGCATGTTAGTTATTTGTAGGCTGAAATATGAACAAGGCGGTTAGGCAAAATAAATAAAACAAAACTAAGAGAAATAACAGCGCTTTTGATAAAGATCTTTAGGAAATATAGGATCAAAGAGCATTGGAAAGTTACAATATTGACTTTTTAATGTAGTATTTTAAAAGCTGAGCTTCCTAGATTACAAAATAGATTTTTAAAAAATATGTATGCATTTTAAGTAATTTTGAATTAAAATTAACAGTTCATATGATAATAATGAGTTTATGGTCATTATATCGATATTTTTAACCTGATTTTAGTTACAAATCATGCAACATTTAAATCAAAAGGTTTCACAATATTGTTTTTAATAAAATTTCAAAAACTGACTCTTACTTTTAGGTAAGAGGGATCCTTAATTTAACAATATTCTTATAATATAAAACATCATTTATTCAAGTTGTTAGCCCCTAAGTCCCTATTTCATCACAATAGCAAACAATTACCAGATTGTCTTGGGGACAACAAAAGGTCAAACTCTATTTTGCATTATATTTAGACTCGAAGATGCGTGCGCAAACCTCTTGCGCTAGTTATTCACGTTTAGATATATACTCCTTCAATATCAATGACAATCATGGCACCCACTGCGTTCAACTTCTGGTGATAATTCGAAAGGGTTGAGGCATTTCGACTTCGATTGATGGATGAGTTGGCACTTTATGAAGGGTATATGATCTCTGGGATTCCGGATACGACTGGTTAGCTCGGCCTGTGCACTGTAAGACAGATTATGAGCGCTCCTTATTTACGATGTGGCTGCTCCGTTTACGACGCGCCTAGACAGATATCGTACCAAGATAAGGGTGGCCAGCCAACTTGAGACGCTACTTAAGAAGAGTGTCCACGAAGCGATCCCCACAAGTGTTCAGCCAGCATCCAGATCCGAAGCTCCTAGGCTTTTGCGATTCGGTTTTTCCCTAATTCGCGATCTCAGGGCCAAAGGACGCCATCGCAAGAATGACCAGCAGTGCCAGCGTTTTGGCCAGTACAGTGGCCACTTCGACGACGGCCGTCCTGGAGGATCTTCGCTTCAGCCTCACGGACTACGTTGTCTTTTCTCTGTTGCTGAGCGCGTCGGCCGGAATCGGGGTGTATTTCGGATTTTTCTCCAAGGCCAAGAATACCACGGAGGAGTACCTTCAAGGTGGCAAGAAGATGCCCACTCTGCCGGTGGCCATTTCCCTGGTCTCGAGGTGACTGTACCGCACATTTTTTTCATTAAATTTCCATGTCGTCACTCCACATTGCCAGTAAAGATATACCAGACACGCCGTGGGCCCATAAAGATAGCGCCATATTACCGGGCCTCCTCTTTTTTATATCTTTCAGCCAACTTTCCGGGGTAGCGATGATGTCCGTTCCGGCAGAGACTTACTCCTTTGGATTCAACATGATGTTCGTAACCTGGGCCATGGTATTGGCAGTTCCTGTCCTTATATATGTCATTGTGCCCGTGTTTTACGATAATAATGTATCAAACTGCTACGAGGTGAGAAAACATTCTTAATGAGTTAGCTTATTAACAATATTAAATTAATAGACACAAAAATGGCCAAATTGATTAGATGATATTATAAAGGGTTCCCAAAAGTATTTTAGTAGCCTTAAATTCAGAATATTTATTTTAAAGTAGCTTCCGAAAGTCGAAATATATTACATATAATCCTTTTTTGATATTTTGTAGTACCTAGAGATGCGATTCAGCAAAAGGACCCGACAACTTGTGACCATTACGTTCATATTCAATCAATTCCTGATGCTTCCAGTATATATGTTTGTTCCATCGCTAGCCTTTTCCCAAGGTATACGCTTTAATCAATTGAGCTAACAAAAATATTCAATTTAAATTAATTTCCATTTGCAGTCACCGGCTACAACATTCACCTGATCAACACGGTAGTTTCGTCCATCTGCGTCTTCTACACGATGCTGGGCGGGATCAAGGCGGTGGTTTGGACCGATGTTGTTCAGGGAGGTGTCATGTTGATCTCAGTAGTTTTGGTGGCCATTTTGGGCACCTCGAATACAGGTGGTTTGGCCAATGTTCTGAAGAATGCTTCTGAGGGCGGTCGTTTGGATATGAAGTAGGTATATTTATAAATTTAAGGTGTTAAACACTGAAATAGTTTGTTAAACAGACTTATAGAACCATTTAATAGTTGTCTAACAAATGTACTTCAATTTATTTTCTTTTAGCTTTGGTTTAGATCCACGCCTGCGTCTAACCTTCATTAGTGCAATGGCGAGCGGGCTTTTAATGTGGACGGGCAAGGTTGGCCTAGACCAGAGCTGCGTTCAGAGAATTGTGTCCATGCCCTCTTATGGGCATGCCAAGAGGTGCCTTGTCATGGCCGGAATCGGTTTCCTGCTTGTCATGTCCTTCACCTGCTTTGCTGGCATCATCATGTTTGCCTACTATTACGGTTGCGATCCTATTCAGGCCGGGGTAATGTTTTTGATCTGCTGCAATAGTTGAACCAATATAAATTTCCCGACTATTATAGCTGGTCACCAAGCCGGACAAGCTGATGCCCTTCTTCATCCAAGACATTATGGGCCATTTGATGGGCATGCCTGGCGTATTTATCTCCTGCGTGTTTAGTGCCTCACTAAGTTCTCTTTCCGCCAGTCTTAACTCCTTCGCCGGAGTGGTCTACTTCGATTACATAAAACCGAGAATAAATCACACGGAAGCCAAAGCCAATGCGACCATGAAAATGGTCATCGTGGCTATGGGAGCCTACTGCATTCTGGGCGGCTTTGTCGTGCAGAACTTCAACTCGATTATCCAGACGATGTGGACAATTACGGGCATCAATATGGGCGCTGTCGTTGGAGTATTTCTTCTGGGTATGTTTGTGCCCCGCTGCAACGCCAAGGTGGCGGTGACTGGGATCGCCTTTAGTGTTCTCGCCATGCTGTGGGTCATTATCAATGGCCAGATGAACTTCAAGTCCGGCCTGATAAAGTACGAACCCCTACCGAATGGACTGGACAGGTGCGAGGCAAGGAATTTCCAGGTCATCTTAAATGCCATGTAAGTAGAGATACCTAAAAGTAAAGTCGACAACAGATGCACTGAAACATCTTTTCCAGAAACCATAACCTGACGAGGATCCCCACCACTCCGATTCCCTCTCTGGAAGCACCTAAGCAAGTGACCACCGCCTTCAATAGCAATCGCGACTTCTCCATCTACGACATTTCCTTCTACTGGTACAAGGTGCTGGGTGCCCTGCTGGTTTTTGTGTGGGCCATCCCTATGAGCTTTGTGTGGCCCTTGGACAAGGACGAGAAGCAGAACCCTAAGCTCTTCTCGCCCTTTGTCCGGAACTGGCTGAACCAGCCAGGTCCCGCGTTGGAGTTGGAGGAGTTGCCTCTGAAGACGCCACTATCCGATGAGCAAATCAAGGACAATGATAAGGGCATTGCAACAGAAGCCTAATCAACACAAATGTAAAGTTGCATTACAATTATTTAATAAACAACATAATAATAAGAGTTCTATTCAAGAGTATTGAATAGGAAACCAAGTTCCCACTGATCACAAAACTGAACTTTCAAATATATAATTAGATAAAAAGATTATAATGTGTGTTTTAGTAGTCAAGTTAACATCTGTCCCCGAAATTTAATATTGTAGTGTTTATGTTTAAAAACAATAAATTGATATAGAGTTTTAATTTATATTAAATTAAAAATGTATTTTTCGTCTGATTTAATATTATCTATCTCAGTGAAATATAGATATCCCTAAGATATTTTTTTCAAATCGTAAAATGTTATTATTCTTGAAACATCGAAATTCCAAATACCACGGGTGAGAAACAAAAACTAATCACACAGATATGCTAAATTATGTCTCTACTAACATTGTTTTTTTATGGTTAGTGTTATACTTTTCCATCTTGTTTTCCTGTGTATTCAACGTAAATTGGCATATCCCCAATTATTAATTGAAATTCTCTGAAAGCTTACATTAAATATAACCACGTAAGGCACTCAAGGGAGATTTGAGATAACAAATTAATCATGATTTGGTCACCAATCCGCTTATGGATTTTGGTCAGAACGTAGTAAAACAAGTTTCATTTCTCTTGTATTTTTTTAAGATTTATTTACAAAAGAATATTCAAATGAAGAATGCCTTATACAGAAGATAAGCTACATACAAAAACGGTCTGACTGATCATTTCAGTTGCAACGGCTTCCAAAACTAATTTACGCTTTTGTTGTAATTAAATGTTATATTATCATTATTATTATTATTATTAGAATTTGTTTTTCCTTTTTTCATTGAAAAATTTAGATCTTTACTCTAGCATGTATGTACGAGTTCAGTTAGGAGTGATCGCCTAGAAGGACATTTACCTAGCCTAGCACAACAGTTTTCAATGAGCTCATCCGTAGTAACCGATTGCAAATCGGCTCTTTAAAAATCGTAGACTAAATGCTTCAAACAAAACGGGCTTGGAATACGTGAAAAATATTAAAAATGTGAAAAGGTTATGCATAGACGTATCTTAAAGTCGTAGTGCATTCTTATTGCGTTACAGTGATAAAATTTTCCGCGCTTTATTTGATTATGTTTTGAGTGTTGTCCAATTGGTTTTAGAATTAAGGATATTATGTCTTACAATTTAAAAACATCTATTTTACATACATTTCCGTCAATGTATAATGTGTTTGATTCCAATTTGATTAATTCAAATCCACATACATATTATATTAGGATGAATTTTACAATCTGGCTGTGTATTTCTGGGAAAGAAGGTGTGGGTGGGTGGGTTGGTTGCTAGGTTTTAGAGACTGGAACTACTGCCTAGTTGTTTTGCTTTTCTGTCTAGCTGACGCACACAGTGCAACATTGAAAGTCCAGCATCGATTGCAGCCTATGGCGTCCCTGGCGTCAACCAATTACTGGAAGACATGAAACTATCATCAAAATTAAGGTATTTTTTGAGTACGAAATCGAGTGATCAATTAAAAAAGAAAATCGTAGCTGTGTGATTTGGGAGAACTCTTAAATGTTTGCATGTAGTTGGCAACATCCAGACCAACTCGGCGGGCGAGCTGAAGATGCTTTTTGTACACATCCGCAACGCGTTGAATTTTTAGATTGTCCATCGGTGGTGGAGTAGGTCTAGTTACAGACCTTTGGCGTTGCATTCTCACCCACTTCGGCGGCACTGTTGACGATCTTGGGCTCACCTGTGAAAAAAGCATGTTGTTTACTCATCCCAAGATTATTAATCAATAATCAATTTTAACTTACCATTAACATTGATTTCGGTCTTCTTAACCTCGCTGACGATCTGCGAGTCCTTGGCAGGACTCTCGGCTGCCTTTGCCAAGCTGACATCTGCTTCCACGGGCTTGCTGACATCATTGGTGGCGGGGGTGGCGGTATCCTCGGCGGCAACGGGCGTAACACTCTCATCCGTAGTGCTCTTTACCTCCTTGGGTTCCACAGAATTTACGATCTCCTTGGGCTCTTTGCTGATGTCGGATTCCTTGGACTCTACCACCGGTATGCTGGACTCCTTGACGTCTTCCGCAGACTCTGCTTCCTTGGCTTCGGAATTGGGTACCTCTGTGGCCAATTCCTCTACATCATTGCTTGATTCTGTTGCCTCGACTGCTACTTCTGGCTCCGGAGCGACGGAAACCTCCTCGGTGGCTGGTGTTTCTACTTGAGCTGTGTCTGAACTGCTTTTCGAACTCGCATCTACCTCCATGGGCTCTGGTGAGGCTTCCTTGACCGGCTCCGTTTGTACCTTTGGCTCCTCCTCAACTGCTGCTGCTACAGGGTCCTCAGGCTTCTTTTCTGATTTCATCTCTGAAACTTTTACAGATTCCTTGACGGCCAAGTGCTCTTCTTCGTCTACATCCATGGCAGAAACAGTGGGAGTGTCTGTGGCGGCCCCGTTCTCAGAAGCATCCTCGCTCGGTTTGGATGGCTCCTTCACTTTTGGCACCTCTTCGGCTGACTTCTCGGGCTCTTCAGTGCTTGTTTTGTCTGCATCGACATGGTTCTGCTTCTGCTCCGAAACTGAGGGCACAGCATCAGGCTGGTCTTCGGTCTCGTCTGGCTTGGTGCCGACTTCATCCTTCGGCTCAGCGACCTCTTCCTCCGCCTCCTCCTCGGGCTCATCTTCCTCAGCCGCCTTTTCCTCCTTCTTAGCCTCCTTCTTTTCCTTCTTGGCAGAGGCCTGAAAAGCGGTTTGTTTGTTAGTTAGCAGTCGAGTGAAAAGCAGGTAATTTGTTGTTTACCTTTCCCGATGCCTGTACCTTTTCCGGCTCTTGTTCGGGCTCACCGCCCACATCCAGTTTGCGTGCCCCGCGCCCCTTTCCAGCGCTGGCCTTTGTTGCCGAGGCTGGGGAGGTGCGCGCCTTCTTGCTGGGCGGCGGCGTCACCGCATCCGTGGCCCTGGTCGGTGTTCCTCGAGTGCTGGACCGCGTCCGCCGTCCCCCTGCCACATCCAGATTGCCGCCCATCGTCCGCACCAGCTCCTCGCTTTCCTGCTGAGCCCGCTCAATGAACGAGCGTCGTTTTGGAGTGCGTTTCTGAAATATAACGAAAAGGAGTTCAATGAACGGTTCAGATAATACAGTTAATACATATGTGGATCGGGTATCTGGTTAGTGGCAGCGATTAGCTGAATCGTTCAATAATTGTTTTTCACAACTTCGTGATTCAGTTTGGTAAGTTTAAATACTAACGATAAGGTCTGCCATTTTTAATGTTATTTTTTTGTCTTATCTCACAAGAAGCACCTCTGGTTTTCTTTTTCTCTCTCTCTCTATCTTTTAAAAGGAATTCTGACCTGTGAAAAGCTTCGGTTACCGTTTTCCAGTAAAACTTTTCCTAGCTGGAAAGCTCAGCCACTGAAATCCCGCCAAAAGTTCAGGCTCCCTCTCAGAATATTTTTCGCGATCGGGAGCGTCTCACGCATCCGCATTAAAGATGAGGGCTCATTTCGTGTTCGCAAAGTGTTTAAAAAAAAATAAAACAATAACAAGGTGTATTTCGGTTGAGCAGTTAAATCTGGTAATCGCGGCTTATTTCAGCAGATATATTTTTTGTGGCAGGTGCAAAAACTTGGTGTGTGTGTGTGTTTACCGGTAAGTGCATTTGAAAAGCACTGGGACTATACGAATATATGTTGAAAGCTAATGTCCTAAAAAAGGTTATCGGTTTTTTAAGTAAAATTAAAAAAAGGATTACAATAAACAGGATAATTACGTACACCCCAGAAGCTCAATATTGTACAAATGTATGCACATACGACGTTATATAAGGAGCAAAGGTTAGTACACCATAGTAAACAATTTATTTCTTAAAATTATACTTTTTTCAATTATTTTTGTTGAAGCAAATGTTCGAATCAGTTTTGGTTATGTGCTCCTTTATGTTTTTACTGTAAAGGTTAACAAGATTTTTCCAATCTATATTTTTTGTTTTATAATTTAAACCAGAATGTTATTTTGTTCTCGAATATAAGAGTGTTTACTGTGCAGAGCGCACACTGTACTATAATTGGCTTTGCCGAATTTCCGCTGCAATTGCGCCCGCATATTCCCGTTTACGGCTGAATTTACACAGACCTATGAAAGAGCCATATAGATATATATATATATATATTTATTGCTGTCGATCGAGGGAGTTGATTCAAACATCTATATCTATTAGTATTGTCGCCTCTAAAAAATGGAAACTAATCTAGAGCGCAACGTATACATACGCAGACACGCAACATGCAAGTGTGTATGACAAAGTACAGCAAACAACAAAAAGTCGAAAAGGGAACCAGCAAAAATAAAAACAAACGAGACGCGGCAGCGGCGGCAAAACGTGAGTGCAAAGAGAAAAAGCCGATTGCCTTTGCCTCTCTCGTCCTCTCTTCTTCTTTTGCCGCCTCTTCTTTAGCGAGTAGCTGCCACACGTATACACACACACACGCACATGATTCTATTAAAAGGGATGGGGGAGGGGGAGTTGGAAAGTGGAAGGGAAAAAGCGCGCGCACACGAGGTATACGTTGGAAAAAAAGAAACGTAAATAGAAAACGGACGCACAAAGAGTAATGCGGAAAATGCACAAAATATACACACACAATTATTTTGGAAAAATACTGCAGATAATTCGGGTAATGCACAGCCCGCCCTTGTTTGTGTGCGTTATCGCCGCGCTATGTTAATTGTTGCTAAATGTGTGTGTTCGGCTACTTACGGGTGTCTTCTTTTCATCCCCCGCCGTTCCCTCCTCGATTTCCACCGCCTCCGGCTTTTGGGCCACAGTTGCCTCCGACATTGTTGTTAAGTAGATGATGTATTAGTATATTCAAGTGTTTCGCAATTGCTATATCTTTGCAAATTGCAGTCTTTGCTGGCGAGTTTACTCCACTCTCTCTCACAGGCGGACACAACTACAATTACAGGTAACTCGACACAGCCACGCTTCGCATACCGTGAACGGGCAACTTTACAAATGCCGATTTTTCAAGTTAGAAAACGGCGATACACCGGCTTTTTTTTAAACTGACTTTGCGCAATGATTTAAGCCAGGTTTTGCAAGTATTCTAAGTGTCTAAAACGCTCGCTTTTCGATTTTTTTAATGCAATTTTAACGCGCCTGCACGGAGTAAACGTAACTAAACTGCTTCTTCCTAGTGCTGCACAGTTTGTGGCGGCGCGGCCTTTTTTGGCCAGTGTTGAGCAGAGTCGGGCGCTCGGGGTGAATGGCAGTCACAGCAGCAGGGTTGTCGGATGTTTTAAGGACTATTTCAATTATATATATATATATATTTGTACATTTCAATTTTGTAAAAATTGGTTTCGAAAGTCTTATATGCTGAGTTGTGATATTTGAACGGTTATAAAAATTAGATATTAGAAGAATATTCATTGATATTTCTATTTTGCTTTTAAAATATCACAGAACCCTACTGTCATTATACCGTTGCAGAGGGTATTGTAATTTCAGTCAGAAGTTTGCATATCCGAAAAAACAAAATTTGACTTCTTTCTTGTTAAAATTAAAAAAATGTTTTTTGACTGAAACGTTAATTTGTGGCAACCCTAAACGCAACAAGCTGTGTTGGCTAACGCTCTGCAGCACTTTCCCCACGCGGGTTCAGTTTTACTTTATTTATAAATCCGCAACCCATCAAAATGGTCTCCCAGCAGCAGATCGAGGCCATCGGAGGAGTCCTGAACAACAAGGATCGCCCGCTAAAGGAGCGTTTTCGGGCTTTGTTTACCCTGAAGAATATAGGAGGGGGAACGGCAATCGAGGCGATCAGCAAAGCCTTTGACGATGAATCAGCGCTGCTCAAACACGAACTGGCCTATTGTTTAGGCCAGATGCAGGATGCCAAAGCTCTAAACATCCTTACCAAGATCCTGAAGGACACCGCTCAGGAGCCGATGGTGCGCCACGAGGCAGCTGAGGCCATGGGAGCCATTGGGCACCCCGATGTGCTGCCCATTCTGGAGGAGTACAAATTGGATCCGGTGGTGGAGGTGGCCGAAACGTGTGCCATCGCTCTGGACCGAGTCCGCTGGCTGCAGAGTGGCCAGAAGGTGGACGACAGCAATCCCTACGCTTCCGTGGACCCTTCACCGCCAACGGCGGGCGACATGAGCGTCGCCGAACTAAAAAGCATCTACCTGGATGCCCAGCAGAGCCTGTTCGATCGCTACAGGGCTATGTTCAGCCTTCGCAATCTGCGCACCGAGGATAGTGTCTTGGCCATCGCCGAAGGACTGAAGGACTCCTCTGCCCTGTTCCGCCACGAGGTGGCCTTCGTCCTCGGCCAGCTGCAGGAGCCCTGCAGCATTCCCTATCTCCAGGAGAACCTGGAGAATCGCCTGGAGAACGAAATGGTGCGCCACGAGTGTGCCGAGGCTCTGGGCGCCATTGCCACAGAGGATTGCATCAAGATCTTGAATCGCTATGCGGAGGACGACAAACGCGTGGTCAAGGAGAGCTGCGTCATCGCCTTGGACATGTGCGAGTACGAGAACAGCCCGGAGTTTCAGTACGCCGATGGGCTGACCAAATTGGACGGGACCAAATGATTTACGCAGCCCATTTGCATCCACCAACTGTATATATTATTTGTAAACATGCATTGTTTTTCACATATTGTGATTGCACGGATCTAATCTTATCTGGACATAAAAAAAATTGAAACGTGACTTTCTGGCGGTTTCACTTTGCCTCCGAGAGGAATGAATAAACTACTGCGGATTCAAAGGAAAAAACTTCAAGGGCAAATTCTTTTGAGATTTTATCATCAGTAAACAATTTTATTACGTTTTGCGTATAGGCAATAGAGAATTTTAAAATTAAAGGTAAATTGAATATCTTAAGTTGTAAAATATTCAAAACATACATATTTGAAAAATAAAAAAAATTCTGGTTTTTTAATTCAATATACAGTTTAAGGTAATGACAAAGTCATGAATACACAATAATTATAAAATAATATATAATTATCACAACCTTAAAATACGCGAAAAGTCCAATTATTCAGTAAACATAGCGATGTGGCAACGCTACGGAAGTAGTAATTAACGACTATGGAGTCATTTTTGTTAAGTGTCTTGTTGCAAATTGAGGTCTTTAACATAAAGATGTCATTTCGAATTTTTACAACGATCGAAAAGACTTACTGCCCTTAAAAATTCCCAAAAATCGAGGAAAACTCATAAAAGCGGTGCAGCAGTGTGACCGCTTGCCAGTTCGCCAGAAATTCACATTGCCGGCGCATTAGACTCAAGATTTTTTTTTGCGACGTATCCATGAAGCTACCGATGCTCGGAACCATCTTGGCATTCTTTTCCGTAATTTTGACGACAATGGCGGCTAACAAGGAGCGTACCTTCATCATGGTCAAGCCTGATGGAGTCCAGCGAGGACTCGTCGGCAAGATCATCGAGCGATTCGAGCAGAAGGGCTTCAAACTGGTTGCCCTGAAGCACACCTGGGTAAGCAGATAATTAAATTAGGAAGAAATCAATATAGACAGCCCCCACGCGGGGTTATCTTCGACCCTAACCTCAAAGGTTACCGGAATGACAAGTGCTTTAGAGGTCAAAAATGCAATTAACTGATAACAAACGAACCCCTGTTTTATAACTAGGCCTCCAAGGAGCTGCTGGAGAAGCACTACGCCGATCTGTCCGCCCGTCCCTTCTTCCCCGGACTTGTTAACTACATGAACTCCGGCCCCGTGGTGCCCATGGTATGGGAGGGTCTTAACGTGGTCAAGACCGGTCGTCAGATGCTTGGCGCCACCAACCCCGCCGACTCCCTGCCCGGCACCATCCGCGGCGACTTCTGCATCCAGGTTGGTCGCAACATCATCCACGGCTCCGATGCCGTCGAGTCCGCTGAGAAGGAGATTGCCCTGTGGTTCAACGAGAAGGAGCTGGTCACCTGGACCCCGGCCGCCAACGACTGGATCTACGAATAGGCGAATAGGGTGTCTCCATCGCTTGTCAAAGCTCATCTTAACTGAATACAGAAATTCTTCTAAAGAATAAAATTCCACGATAATTAGTAAAGAAACTTCGTCGTTTAAAGAACGTGTTGGTTATGGTTCTATAATACATTAATCTATAAGAACATAATTATTGAGTCGTTGGTTTGTGTGAGTAGCAATCTAATTATGGAGTTTATAGAAATTATTGTCGTTTGATTCCGTTTATTGGTAAAACATATGTTAAGTTTCAAAAATGTAGGCGGCCCACTGAGATATTGGCTTTATGAGAGGTAAAACCCATCCTGTGGGAACACAGGAACCTCTCTCTCCAAGGCTTACGTAAGAGTCCCAGGTGGACCTTCCAAAAAAGGTTATTTATTAAAAGCAGAGTCGAAGGATGTACATCTAGAAGTCTTACCGAATCTCCAGGAACCTTTTCTTATTCTCCCTTAACAAATTTGAAGGTTTGCCAAAGAAGACTGCCTCCCATTGGGGTTCTATAGAGGCAGCCATCTTGGACTCTTTGACATGGTCGTCGCCTTTACTCTCCTCCTGGACCCGTCTCCAAACGTGTCGCATTTGGGCCAGTTTTTGGCTAAGAGCCCTCGAATCTCCTCCCCGAGATTCGCATAGTTTTTCCAAAAGATCAAAGTTTTCCAAAATGTAGACTGCATCATGTTGTTTTCGCAGGGAGATGTGCTCCGCTTGTTTCTCTTTGGAATTTCGCGGGGGAATTACGGAATATTTCCGTTCTTTAAGCAAAAGTTCTTCTGGTTTTTTGATTTCACATTTTGCTCGCTTATTCTTTTGTTTATCTAAGAGTCGCCGGCGTTTTCTCTGTGTTTGTAAGCTGGCTACTTTTTGGATCGGCACTTGGTCAAGTTCATCCAGAAGGGTTGTCGTGTTGCGCTGCAGTTCCTCCACCTGTTCCACATTGAAGTCATGCTCTACTTCACTCAGATTCTGGAGTTGTTGTAAATTCGCTATGACATGCCGAATTTTTGTTTTAATTTTAGTTAATTTATTGTTTTGGTGCGGCATTTTGTTGGAACTGTGTTGGTAAACGCCAAACTGCGTAACTGTGTATTTTTTTTTTTTATTTTCATAAAATGTATTTATCTGAAGAAACAAATATCATAACTGCTTTTAAAAGTTCAAAACCTTTTCACACAGGTTTTTAACTTTTAAAAATACATACAAATTCAATTAGGATTGAACTGTATTTAAAGAATAAATGTGAGAAATCGCTTGCTAGCCAACAGCTGATCTTTTATTTACTTGTATCAAAACAAGATTATTGGGTATTAAATTGAATAATACTTATGGCTTTGAGGTCGCTCTGCAGCTCAGAATTTTAAAATGACCTTTTGCCTTCAGGAATTTGTAATTATTGCGTGTATATGAAAAAAAAAAACATTTGCTGCAATTAGATCTCCAGTTCCAATTTGGCTGCTTTTAGGATTTCAGCGGCCTTAGTGTATGCCTCCGTCTCCTTGAGATCCTGCTCATCAGAGAGGTACTTTTCTAAGATCTCAAACTCCTTTTGCAGTCTGTAAAGGAAATTTTATGTTATTCATTTAAAAAAGGAATTTAAAAGCACTAAACCTTCTCTTAGAGTCCGGCACCATCATTATGCACTCCTGGATGACTTCCTCCTGCTTTCGCAGCACATGTTCGTCTGCTCCCTCGCCCCTGAACTTTTCCATCCTGGACTGCTCTATAATAACTTCTTTTGCATAGCAGGATTTTTCTTTGGTCAACCGCCTGACGACTCCCGATTTAATAACAAGCTGTCGGATGCGTGGATCTGCCATTTTTGTGATGCTTTCTCTTCGTTTTAAGGTGGACTAAAAATAGTAGAGCTCGGATGCGGTGTTCTTGGTCGGAGTCACAGTTATTTAAACGAAATTGCGAACAGCCGGCTGAGATTCTGTATAATTTGCCGTGCTTTGTTGTTTTTATACGGGGCGCCTAGTGAGTCAGAACCAGAGTTGCCATCTTCACCAATTGAACTAGACTAAATGAACCAAAGTGAACCGCTTAAAATTAAAAGATTACTTATTATAGCTTGGCGATTTCCACGTATGCGAGAGCGGCCAAATAATTCCACTGCACTTACGGGTGTTGCGGCTACTTAAATCACAAAAAAAAAGATTACTTATTTATTGGTAGTTACATTTATATAAATTTTAATTTTGATTTAAAAAAATCGATTTAAAAAAAATTTAAAAATTAATAAATTTTTCAAAATAGTGATTTAAATTTACGAGTGCCAAAAGAACAAGCCACAAACTAAAACTGATAAAGTATTAAGTTTAGTAAAACTCATTAAATGACCTCTTAATGAAAGTCATAGATGTGGTATTTTACGGTTAAGCTTCCTTTATTTTTCTCATCATTTAAAAGATCTTGTATCAAGCAACATGTTCTGTATCCAAGAGTTATGGTGTCGGTTACAATTTTTTTTAATTTGTATAAATTCAGAGTGTGAGAGAGTAACGTGTATTATATGCTGGTTATGGGCAATGCAATGACATGTGGTTAACGTATATAATGTAGTATGCAAATGCAAATGAGGCTCGATCGAACATTTAAAATGTCTTCAAAAACCGCATGATTATGTGTGTTATATTGATTCCTTTGTTTTTAATACTTCTTAAGCATTTGTCTTTTGGTTTCAAGAGAAATTTTGAATTCATTGCGAATGTAGTCTTTTTCTTTTAGGGGATTTTTGGTTTTTAAAGTGTAGGCGTGGTTTAAAACTAAATTCGGAAATTACATTGTATAATAGATTTTAAATCGAATGCCTCCGACTTGACTTATCAAAAGTATAAAAAGTGTTTAAAATCCATTCGAAACAGGTGGATGATGCACGACCGGATGTGTGGCTGCTAATCAAATTTAAGGTTAGTTCGTAGGTGAGTATATATCGAGGAGGTAGGAGACTACAGAAGGACTCCGAAGGACCCAGCCCACTCCCAGTCGTCGGTGGTGCTAGGTTTCCTGCGGAAGGACTTGCGATGGCGATACAAGTTCAGATAGCTGCAGTAGACCAATAGGGTGAAGGGGGCTAAAGCCGAACCGGGGAGCTGGAAGGAGCCCTCTTTGCTGGCATCCTTGCTGCAGCTCTTGTCCTCGCTAATCGTACTTTTGGTTATTATGTAGGGTAGTATTTGCTCGATATCATATAATATTTGCCACTGGCGGCAGCTGGTAATAGTAGTAATTGGTGTCTTGGTTGCCACGGAGCTAAGGTTTGCGTTCGATCGTCGAGTGGATATTATAATTTTGACATGTGTGTTGTTGGTTTGTGTTGTTGTTGCTCTAGCCGTCTGCTGTTGTTGTTCTTGATGTTGTTGTTGGGTTCGAGTGATGTCGTAGTTCTGCTGGCACCCTAGTTATTTCTTCTTCTGTGCCTTCTCAGCGGCTTTTGTCACCTTGCCCGAGGTCGTCTCTTTAAAGTTGACCGACTTGATGACGCCAACGGCGACAGTTTGGCGCATGTCGCGAACTGCGAACCGCCCCAGCGGTGGGAACTCCTGGAAGCTCTCGACGCATAGCGGCTTGCTGGGCACCAGCACAATAATTGCCGCATCCCCGGACTTGATGGCCTTCGGGTCCGTCTCGGTGGTCTTTCCCGTGCGACGGTCACACTTCTCCTTGATCTCGGCAAACTTGCAGGCAATGTGGGCCGTGTGGCAATCCAAGACGGGAGTGTAGCCATTGGCTATCTGGCCCGGATGGTTCAGCACAATTACCTATGAGATTAAACCAAGAAAGGGAAAGGTTTTAAAAAAGGTTTAATATTCAAGAAATCATTCTTAAATAGAGAAAGTGCTTCTAAAATCCCTTGATTGACCTACCTGAGCGGTGAAGTCGGCTGCTCCCCTGGGAGGATTGTTCTTCGAATCGCCAGCCACATACCCGCGACGCAACTCCTTAACGGACACGTTCTTTACGTTGAATCCGACGTTGTCGCCGGGCATAGCCTCCGTGAGCGCTTCGTGATGCATCTCGACCGATTTAACCTCAGTGACCAGGTTGACCGGAGCAAAGTTGACAACCATTCCTGCAACGAGTCCGGATACAAAGCAAGCGAACAGATTTACACAGGGTTTCACATCCTAAGTAACTACACGGAAAGATTTTGCAAACTATCTTCGGAAATTTGACCAGCTAAAAAAAATATATTTTAATATTTCAATATTAAAACATTAAAATAGTTAACTGATCAGATAATCTTATACTGGCCCAATTTTCCAGAACTTCAATAAAATTGTACAAAATTAAAAAAAAATTTATTGTATCTTCTTCCTAAGATATGCTTTACCAACAACTTGGGTTTAATTTTTCCTATAATTATTGAAATTAGTTTAAAAATTATTTATTTACAAACAATACTATACAAACTATTTAGACAATAGTACTTCAAACGGAATCCGTTGTTTCCAGTTTATGTAGTTATTTTTTTTGGTTAATATTTATGTTCATGTTGCCTGATATTTGTTATCTTTAAAATTGAAAATGGAAGTTTTTTTTATGCTGTACTTCGTTTCAGTTGTATCTATCTTTATTGCCGTTTTTTTAAAGTTATTTAATTGAAAATAATATTAAACTTCAAAAACGAACTGAATCTTTAAATTTTTTTTGGGATTCAAGATATAAATGTTTCAATTGGTTCACTTTCAAAGTGAATATGGAAGCTATGCTCAAGAAGTTTCCCCAAGTGCATGGGGGTGAAGCGCCCCGCTCGCGACTGCGAAGTCGCTCAATAATGCATACATGCGCAAGACTTCGTGGCGAGTCGGTGGCAGTGGGAGTGGCCGCCCACTGCCGACCCAAATTCCACAGAGTACATGAATGAAATAATCAGAGAGGGCAGGAAACCAAGTCTTCACTTCAGACAAGGGGAACACCAATCAGAAGGAGAACGGCAAAAGCAGATTTACCTGGCTTAAGGAGACCGGTCTCCACGCGACCCACTGGTACGGTGCCGATGCCTCCGATCTTGTAGACATCCTGAAGCGGCAGCCGGAGTGGCTTGTCGGTGGGACGCTGCGGCGGCAGGATTGCGTCCAGCGCGTCGATCAAGCACTTGCCCTCCGCCTTGCCCTCCTTGCGTTCCACGGACCATCCCTTGAACCACGGCATTTTCTCGGAAGGCTCCAGCATATTGTCCCCGTGCCATCCAGAGATGGGCACAAAGGCCACCGAGGCCGGATTGTAGCCAATCTTTTTGATGTACGAGGACACTTCCTTCTTGATCTCCTCATAACGAGCCTCGCTGTATGGCGGTTCGGTAGAATCCATCTTGTTGACGCCAACGATCAACTGCTTCACGCCCAGCGTGAAGGCCAAAAGGGCGTGCTCACGGGTCTGACCGTTCTTGGAGATCCCGGCCTCGAACTCTCCGGTTCCGGCGGCTACAATCAGAACCGCACAATCGGCTTGCGAGGTACCGGTGATCATGTTCTTGATGAAATCCCTATGACCGGGCGCATCGATGATGGTCACATAGTACTTGGCCGTCTCGAACTTCCACAGGGCAATATCGATGGTGATGCCGCGTTCCCGCTCCGCCTTCAGCTTGTCCAGCACCCATGCGTACTTGAAGGAGCCCTTTCCCATCTCCTGCGCCTCCTTCTCAAACTTTTCGATCGTACGCTTGTCGATTCCGCCGCATTTGTAGATCAGATGGCCGGTGGTGGTCGACTTGCCGGAGTCCACATGGCCAATCACCACAATGTTAATATGGATCTTCTCTTTGCCCATCTTCACAGATTAAGCCTTTTTCTATAGAGGTTTAGGGGAGACACGAACGGTTGAAGAAGTATTTTGATGAGCATTTCTTGGTGTATTAAAACCAGAAGCATGTGAATTGTGAGCCTTAGTTTTGTGGGTGGTGCAGACAAGTGACGAATGTATGCTGTGGGTGGGGGTCGTGTCATCGTGGTGTAGACACCAAATGCCCATTGCATACACACATGCACAGATGAACACCGAGGAAAAACCAGGACAAGTTCATTTACATTTTTAAAAACGCATCGTTGAACAAATATTAATTTTGCTTATAAAAAAAAACACGGAATTATGATATAAAAATAAATCAAGTCAATTTTAAAAAATAATAGGTCATTAAAAACAGGAAGCTCGAAGTAATTAAAATATAAAATTATTGAAATATGGTAATTTTCATTGACTAAAACTAAAAATACTGGAAATAAATGTTTGAAAGCAACATTTTAGGTATTTTCGAAACAATATTAATTTTATTTAAATCGAATTTATTTCAGTGTTTTTAAAAAATTCTTTTTGATACACAGAAATCAAATTCGTTTTTTGAAAAAAAAGGCTTTTCTTGCCTGTGTCCAAAAAAGTCTGCATCATTACCGGTGAATTATAGAAAAAGAAACTTACCTGTTTTAACTCGGATTTCAAGAGCTGGTCACTGGCGATGCTGAGCTTTTAAAAACTGATCACAAAACCACTCGACGTTAAATCCTAGATATTAAAAAAAAAAAAATAAGAAAAAATTCAGTAAGATATAAAAGATAGTTCAAAGAATAATGATAGATTTTCGTACTCTGCTGCCGGTCAAACAACCAGGCCAAGTGTCCGTCGGTTAAAGACTGCCGTATATATCTCTCCGCCGATTTGCACCGGGCGAAAAATCAATAACGAGCCCCAGACAGAAACGAATCGAGCCGAAGTCTGCGAGCTCTGAGAAAAATGCACTCTCCAGCAAACGAGGATTCAACCGGAGAGAAACCCCCACCCAAAGGATGAAATCCCGGGGAAATGTGGAAAACATTGCAACTGCCGGCCGGCCGGCTTATTTTGGGGGGAAAACCCAATAAGATAAATATACAATTGGCTTTTCTTAAAGGCAAAATGTCAAAATTACAAAATTTCGCACTTTCGCTACATGGTGAAAAAGAAAATCAATGGCCAGAAGCATCGGCATTCGGCGACATTCGTGCGACTGAAAATTCGCGATTCCAAAGGGTGAAAAACTGCAGAGAACGAGACGGGAAGAGCGGACAGGAAAGAGATGGCGAATGGCTGCTGATTGCACTTGCTGTTTCTGCAGAAAGAGACGGAGATGGAGAGCTGCAGGGCGTTGTGATTTATTTTCTACCCCAGTGACAATTTTACTTGCCGATTTTCCCGCATGTTATTTTTAAATCTCTGTATTTGCATCGAAGTGCAAATTGCAAGAAAGAAAGAAAAGCAAAGGAAAAGAAGAATATGTAAAAATACTTTGGCAGACATGCAGGGCAGGAAAAATAATCTGCCGAGCATGTGTCATGCTGCAATTTTAATATTCTTGCAACGAATTTCAATAGAAAACTGCGAATAAACAGTGTGGGAAGGGAATATAAAACGGCAATAATCCAGGCGAAATCGAACACGCACACACATGCAGTCTGTCGCCATGTTGGAATTTAAAAGTCTCCTTGATTGGTTTAATTTACTTGGTTTTTAGAGGCGCTGAAAAGTCGAATATCCAAATCGGATCGATTAACGCTGCCCAGCCCACCGTTATTTCCATGCGGCTATTATGCAAAACGTCATGGGAAACCGGCCGGCAATGCACAGCACACACACACGCGAAACATTCAATTAAATGGTTGGAAAATCGAAGAAATTCCACTTTATTATGCGGAAAATTAAATCTGAGACTTTCTTCATCGACACTTGCAAAACCAATCGATGCCTATTAGTATTGACAAATTAAAAGGATTTTACGGGAGCTCTGCGTGCACTTACCTCGAAATCACAAAACGGAAAGACCGAGAAAGCGCCCGACTCCGAGCTGAACGGAGCCGAACCGATTCCGATTTAGAGATGGACTAGGATCTTGTGCTAAATCGCGAAACTGGGATGGATTCAATATTTTTATTGTGTTGTAGGCCATAGATATATGGCTGTTTTTTTGATGTTTTAAATAAGAAAATTATACATTGACCGAAACTAAAATTGCATTATTGTTAGGGAGTTTAAGGGCTTGTAAAATCACTGAGCTAATTCGTCAAGCTCTCACTCCTTAAAATATTAGCTATTTGCTAAGCAATCACAATTGTTAAAAATTATATTAATTTTGAATATTTTAATTTATCTGCGAATGCAAGCCCAGCGCCCATCTCTAATCTACTTGCAAAATTACGACTGCAATTTGTTCGCGTTGGAGTAAGATGACAGGCTGCCTTCCTCTTTCTTCTCTTTTTATCATACTACAAAACGGAAATTTAAAAAACTATAAATTAACGCCAAAAGGACTGACACATTATTGGCTTTGTAAAAAGCTATCAAAATTTTATATTTAAAGCACATTCTATATTTTTACAGATCATTTGCTTGAAAAACTTCCACATAAAAAATAGAAGTGGGTTTTGTCCTTGAATATAATATAAATTAATATTATAAATACATAAATAACATTTAATACAGCCGCCGTAGAACATTTATTGCGAAAACAAAAAACTTGTCAGCCATATTATTTACAAGGAGTAGTCTATTTGAGTTTACTTGCTTTTTTCTGTGTATTTAAGGAATTATGATAAGGCTAAATATAACAAATATTAGCATATGAATCCAAAATAATTAAGTTATATTATCGGTCGAAAGCATTTATTTCCATTCACTGTCCGACTCGTACTCTTCCCAATCCGGTTTCACGCCCACGGGGAGCTTTTTCTGCTCCAGGTACACGTTGAACTGCTCCGGAATGGACATGAACCTGCGAATTTTCAGTCGGAATTGCCTCCAGGTCCATTGACCAAAGTTCTTTCGATCGGCGACCATGGCCTTGTAGTTGAATTTGTGCTTGTTAAGGAAGTAGGACAGCTCCTTGACCACACCCTTGGGTAATCTGAGTAGATTTAACTTACTAGGAGACGGTTTCAAAAGGGAGAGTCACGACATTACCTGAATTCCGGATCTGCACGTTCGCTGGCCAATTGCTCCAGTTCCTGGACTACATGTCCTCGTTTTGGACCCTCCTCCACGACTGGCTTCTTGATGCCCAGTGCTCGGCGCTCATCCTCATCCAGTTCCTCCTCCAGAAATCCATTCAATACTCTCGCAGCCAGGAGACGATCCTTCTTGTAGCTAGGAATCGCAATGGCTTTGTTGACATCCTTGGCCAATCCCATTTCGCTGAAGTTGGTGCCCACGCGCTGGTCCTCCATCCACATCTTCTTCATCCTGGGACTGGAGAACATAGAATTGTATTAAAATAAAAAGTAAAATCGTATAAAAAGCTATACATATCTTGATTTATAAGCAAATGCAATTAAAGCACCCATTGCGGAAGGCGGCTTGAAGTCCCCACTTACTCCTTGATTTTTCCCGTAGAACTACGTGTTTTGTTCAGCGTTTTGCGATTTACATTGTAGCGGTAACGCTTGCGGGCGTGATTCTTGCGGATCTTCATTGTTAAACTGTTAAATTACTAAATTCCAACACTTCCTTATGAGATGTATTAAACCAAAACAACTTTAAACCGCACGTGTTGCAGCTGATTAGAGTGACATAGGCTTCAAAATACCAAAAAACACACCAAACAAGAGTCTAGTATTTAAATACCGAACTAGCTAGAGATGACATACCGGCAAGGCAAATAAAATCGATAACAATAGCCTCGACTCCTACGAAACCGCTTATATCTTGTTTATATCTGTAATAAAACATAAACATAATAAAAATCCACCATGCGCGATGAGATTTTGGACCCCAGTAACCTGGTGAAGAACAGGGAAATCCTTTACCGCCTGATGATCAGGTGGGTGAAGCCTAAATACTGGTGTATTTGTATTACAATTTTCAGGCCTTTCCCACAGTCAACTGATGTACGATGGCTTGGAGAAGTTCGCCATGGAGCTGTCCATGCTGGTCAAGGCGGATCAGTGTGCTCCGAGTGAACGCCTGTTGCACGTCATGATTTCCGGAATGCAGACACTGAGCGATAAGGACAAGGCCCATTCGGATGACGTCCTGCCCGGAATAGACCTGGAATTCGAGCCGGAGGCCTCAGCCTTGGCCCCGGAACCCCACTCTTACGAAACGGCCTATGTGACCTCGCACAAACAGGCCTGTCGCGCCGGCGCCTTCAGTTACGATGGATCGCTGGTGGCCACCGGAAGTGTGGATGCCAGCATCAAGATTCTGGATGTGGAGCGTATGCTGGCCAAGTCTGCACCCGAAGACATTGAGCCGGGAAGGGAACAACAGGGTCACCCGGTCATTCGCACGCTCTATGATCACACTGACGAGGTGTCCTATCTGGAGTTCCACCCCAAGGAGCACATCCTGGCCTCTGCCTCGCGCGATGGCACTGTCAAGCTGTTTGACATCGCCAAACCTTCGGTAAAGAAGGCCCACAAAGTGTTCACCGACTGCGAACCCGTCTTGTGCTTATCCTTCCATCCCACGGGTGACTACGTGGCCATCGGTACGGAGCACAATGTGCTAAGGGTGTATGATGTGCACACCACGCAGTGCTTCGTCAGTGCCATACCCTCCCAGCAGCACAAGGCGGGCGTTACCTGTGTGAAGTATTCGCCGACGGGAAAACTCTACGCCACTGGCAGCTACGATGGAGACATCAAGATTTGGGATGGAATCAGCGGGCGATGCATTAACACCATTGCCGAGGCTCACGGAGGAGCAGCCATCTGCTCGCTGGAGTTCACCAGAAATGGAAAGGTAAGAGCACTTTAACACTACAACGATCTTGATGAGGCCAATTTAAAACGCAATCCTATTAGTACCTCCTATCCTCCGGTATGGACTCCTTGGTTTACCTTTGGGAGCTGTGCACCAGTCGTCCCATCCAGACATACACGGGTGCCGGAACCACCGGCAAGCAGGAGCACCAAACGGAGGCCGTGTTTAACCACACCGAGGACTACGTGCTCTTCCCCGACGAGGCCACTACGTCGCTGTGCTCCTGGAACTCACGTAATGGCTGCCGATTGACGCTTAATTCGCTTGGACACAACGGACCTGTGCGCTATATCACGCACTCACCCAATGCGCCTGCATTTCTCACCTGCTCCGATGACTTTCGGGCACGTTTCTGGTACCGAAGGGCCAATAATCAGTAAATTAAGAAGGCTTGCAAATTCAAATAAAATATTTAAGATTCAAAACTCATGACTTTGATATTGGCAGTAGATAGTTACTCGGCCTAATATATTGTCCCCAATTGTACTATGCTCTTAAAATATATAAAATTAAGGAGTCCTAAGGTTTAACTAGAAATTCATTTCTTAGTTCAAAACCAATTCAGATGTTTACAAATTTATTGGTCTTACCAAATTGGCATTACAATTTCTGACGACTTTTGGTTTATTTTTTTTTTTAACATTTTTAAGTTTGCAATTTTCTAAAGTTCTAATGACATGATGGTGATCCAAAACGGCATTTTTAGAGCTCATAACTTAAGCTTCTCAATTTCGAAGTGTTAAACATTAGATCTTGTCAAATAAATCAATTTAAAAACCATTTCAGTAAATTTCACTTTATTCAATTAACTCGCTTTTGTTTTTTTTCATGAACGTAAGCTTAAATTCGCAACTATAATATCTAGTGATTGAGCCCATTAGTTTTAAGTCGTAGTTGTTGCGTTAAGTAAAATGTTGAAATTGTATTACTTAATACCAGATTGGGATTTCATATAAATATCAGTTAATTTCTTCACTGGAAGTCCGTTGCGCATTTTGTTGTCCGTTGAAACATGCATAGATTGCCTTAAGACTACGCCTAGATCCTAGTTAAGTGGTCTTAAGTTAGTTATTAAGTTTACAACACTTTGTGGGGCCGCAGAACCGCACTATCGTGTTTATTAGCGGCCGCCAACTTGTTTTGATGATTGCACAAATAGCCAATACATATGATTCCAGCTTGTTGCCAAGGAAATGAACAAAATTATACTACGGACTTTGAGTATTAAACAAATCTATATATATGTAATATATGCATAGCTATTATATACAACAAAATAATAAACAAAGTTCTACATAAAAAGGTTCAACAAAATCACAAGGGGAAATGAAAAGTTCTAAAAGTTTGCACTACGGATACTTTGGCGATCCAGTAGGCCGCCAGTCGAATTGTGTATAATTAAAGCCGAAAGTCGTTAAAGTTCGCTGAACTGTGTGCGCGTTGCTTATTGGGAAAAGCTTATGATCTAGATAAAATTAAATACTATTATTGCTTAAATTAGGCTTTCTGGACGGAGCAGGTGCTAGTTATAATATTGCTTATGGGTTTACATTATCTAGCTTACTGAATTTAACTAAAAAATTGTTTTGAGTCTGGTGTTTTTGAGTGCCACGCGATTGCTTATGTAGATATATAAAGTCTTCTATAGTTCAGAGCTCGCTGCTTAAGGTATAACGTGGTTGTGCGTTCGTAGCCCCCTAGTTACTCTACTATCCTGCCAAGTCTTTACGTTGCTGTTTGTGCGGTGGTTGCCAGTGCCAAGGACTTGCCCTCCGCCACCGCACAGGAGGTGGGCGGATTGGGCGAGGGCGACGGCGAGATCTGTATCTCATTCTTGATGATGACATCCTGCTGCAGACTGAGCATGGCGGCCGCAGCTGCCGCTGGATTCGAGGCCTCAAAACCGCCATCACTAAGTTCAGCCTCCTGATCCCCCTGCTCGAAATCTTCGCTTTCCAGTTTTACATCCGGCAGCAGCAGTGAACTCTCCTCCTGGCTGTCAAAGGAGGTGTTCTGCTGCTCCAGCTGCTCTGCCAACTGCCTCTGGTAATGGGCCTGCTCCTGCTGCTGCTGATAAATCGTGGCATGCATGTCTCCAGCAGCTGCTGCACTGATCAAGTATTTTAGAGGACTAAAGGCCCCGATGTCCTTGGGTGGCGTGAAATTCTCGTGCGTCATCTTCAGGTGGTTCTTCATCTTGTCCGGCCGCGAGAACTCTTTGGAGCACACGGGACACGGGAAGACCTTGCGATGCTTGCCCTCGTGATAAAGAAAGGCGTGCCGTTGAAAACTGTACTTGTTCTTAAAGGTCTTCTGCATGTTCTCTTTGGCGCATTCGGTGCAGCGATAGACGCCTTCCACCACGCTGGCATATCGGAAGAGATCCAATCCCCGCACGGACATCTCCGTCAGATGCTCCGCCTGGTCGTCCAGCGTGGACTGGGCCTTGCGACGAACTCTTCTTCGTTGAATGGGTCGCTTGGCGCCTTTTTTTCCACTTCTAGATGTCGGTGGCGGACCTGCCGTTGGTGTCTCCGTGGCAGGGGCATCTTCTTGCGAGGGTGTGGCATCCGTTTCAATACTCTGATAACCTGGTAAACCTGCATTTTCATCAGCCAGGGTCAGCATCTCGTGATCGGGCTCATCGCTTTTGTCCTGCTGTTCATTTATACATATCAGGTCCATGTCATCATCCAAAAATTGCCCACCACTCGAAGGAGATTCCTGCTGTTTGTGCGGGTGTTGGTAATAATCGGACTTGAGCATGGAGTTATTGGCCGCCATGTGGAGCAGCAATTGGTGATGCAGGTGGTTGCTACTGCTGTTGGCCACCTGCGCCGCCTGCTGTTCGGCGGCATTGGCTAGGGATTGAAGTCCAATGCAGGCGTTGACCTCATCTTGGTTTTTCTTCGGCATCTCCTTGGCCAGTTCCTCTTCATTTAAGGTGGTGCTGGGAGCCACTGGCCCCGTTATCCGGGTGCTTGGGGGCACTTCGGGATCCTTGGCCCCGCCACGAAGCTGTTGCTTAAGCAGCGAGTTGCAATTGTTGCTTCCTGCTACCTGCTTGATCTTGGGTTTTGATTTTGTGGGCGTTTGAGGCGATGACGGCTGGGTGGGATTTGTGGTGTTAATGGCGCGAATTTTTAGACCCAAAATAGTGGGAAGGTGAACTGGAGTTGTGTCCCGATTTTCGCTGATCTCCAGCAATGAAATAGGTTCTGTGTTGGTGGTGTTGATGCCGCCCGCTGCTGTTGCAGAAATTGTAGTCGAGGAGGAGCCGAAGAGTCTTTGCGAGAGCTCCGGAGTGGCCTGAATAGAAGTCACTGCAAACAGAGAAATTGAAAATACATTAAGAACTAGATATTTCGTTTCATTTAATAGCCACCAAGGAACACATTGTCGACGTTGCGTTACATTTTTTGAAGTCCCTTGATCTTTATAAAATTTAAATGTATTTATTATAAAATTAATTGAAAAATGTAAAAATGAGTAAGAGCAACAAAGTTATTATTTTTATAGTCTTGAAGAAGAGCTCCATTCAGATAGCTTCAAAACTAAGACTTTTATTATAAATTATAATTATGTTTACTTTATGCTCACTAATATTAGCTTCATAACAACTATTGTTGCTGGTTTCTATTTGTAGTTACACTTTTTCGACGATTCCGACGAAACATTTTCAATCTTTCGTCGGGTTTCGGATTTTACGCGGGAACTGTGTGGGTGAGCGGGTGGTTTTTTCTAACAAATTGACCGAAATCCATACATTTATAAAGATTTCCCAATTTTTATGATTTCAATAAAAATAGTATTAGATCAAGAAATTAAATGTTAAATCTGCAAATTTTAGTTATTTAAAAACTCGTACCAAAAATTTAACCAAGTACCTCGACATTGAAACATAAATAAAAAACAATCAATTTTGTGGTTCAGAACTGATTTTGTTTTAGGTGTTTTTTGCATTGTGTGTTTTATTTTTCTTCTGTTGGTCAGTTTTAAACGATATAATATATAAATGTTCTGCTTGATTAATATTGCGTGTGATTTACTATTTAGTAATTATTTAGTAATTATATCGTAGTGTGTGTCTCGTAATTAGCTAATTTAAACGGAAACCATGTTTACCAACAATTCCAGACAATTTTCTCATTTTCACATGGAAGTTTTGCCTTGCATTACGATTCTTATTTTTCATTTTCTTTGGGCATCAAAGCATGACTCTCTATTATGTAGCTATATTCCTTTTTCAGGTTTCGAGTTTGGACATTTTTGTTTGAAAGCGAGAAAATTGCTGAAGGTGTATAGTTGCTGAATGCAAAAATATATGTAAATATATATTCATATAAAAAAGTAGTCTAAAAATAAAGTAAAATATAGTACAAACAGTGTACACACAAATAAATATGCATGGTGTGTTTGATTGATTCTTTAAAATAACGCCAAAAGAGAAAATTGGACCGATTGGGTGGAAATATATATTTACGATGGTTATTAGTTGGTGTTTTGGAGACGGCGGCTTACTAACTAAATTGCACTAGCTACCACTATATAAAGAATTAAAAACAAAAATTATTTAATAAGTTAGCGTACGCAGCTTTTTTATTATTTGATTGCGCTTAATTTTGTTTCAGTTTTTTTTTCTGTCAGTTTTCTTATGCAGTTTTGGGTTTTTTTTTCTAGAATTGCGACAAATTTAAACCTTTCACATAACTTGAGGAATTACTTGTTGTCTACTTTTCAAGTGCTTTATTTTGTTTGGAGATCGTTTCGTATTAACAACAATATTTTGCCTTTTTACACTCTGTTTTCTGTGGTCTGCTGATGCTGCTGTGTTCTTACTGTTGGAATTTAACTGCATTTGTTTAGCTTTTCTTTTTGTTTTTGTTTTTCATTCTCATTTTCTTTGGCGATAATTTAAGCCTCCGATATACAACATAAATCGTTTAATAGATGATAAATTATGTTTACTTTATGCTCACTAATATTAGCTTCATCATAACAACTATTGTTGCTGGTTTCTATTTGTAGTTACACTTTTTCGACGATTCCGACGAAACATTTTCAATCTTTCGCCGGGTTTCGGATTTTACGCGGGAACTGTGTGGGTGAGCGGGTGGTTTTTGAGGGTGTGGACGGGTGCTGGGGGTCAAACGACCTTGGCCCAGACCCGGTTTAACTTTTAACTAGCTTCATTTGAAGGCAACAAGGTAGATCTGCGCTTCTCTCGCATGATTAACATTACATAGATTCTCCTCCTTCTCCGTTTTTAGATT
Organism: Drosophila elegans; assembly: GCF_018152505.1. Taxonomy (NCBI): domain Eukaryota; kingdom Metazoa; phylum Arthropoda; class Insecta; order Diptera; family Drosophilidae; genus Drosophila; species Drosophila elegans. The sequence goes on along the minus strand of NW_024545855.1, from coordinate 4,547,521 downwards.
TCGGCTTGCGATATTTGCATAGCATTAATATTAGCGTATCGAACATAGGAATAAGATAAATTAATTAATAGAACTTAGTCTAGACATACCATTCAATGTTTTTATATATTATGTATATAATTATGTATAACATATCTGTGTGTATATATAGTTTAATTATCTAAAAGTGCAGGTTTAGATTAGGTTTTTAGTGTAACTCATGTCCGGGGATACACTTCGCTTATAAGGCCGCTCTGGTGTCCAATAAAAAGGCAACCTAATGGATGGGTTTGTAAAGTTTCAGCCACAAATATGAATTGATTTTGGGTCCTGGACTACGCGCTAATTAATGAAGAACGATCGACAAGCAGTCATCGATCGGTCAGGGATAAATAATAATCGTAAGTCTTAGGGGTAGTTGGTAGGATAAGATTAGCATTCCTTTTTGATCGGGTCTTTAAAAAGGGGTCCACGAAATAACTGTAATTGTAACTGAAGAAGTAAATTGCACAACATAAAAACGTTTGCTAGCTCTGGAGATTTCCGTCACTCCATCGAAGCAAAGTAAAAAACTAAAAACAAAATCAACAAAAAATCTACTTTAACTTCTAAAGCTTCCTTCCCTTTCCAACAATAAATTAACCCCGAAGAGCGCCTGGCGCTGCAATAAGCTTTCTCCAATTGTTAGCGACTGCCTCTACCTCCACTTATTCTTTGAGTGTGTGCTTTTTTGGGCTTAGAGTGAGGATTTTTTTTCTCCGGAGATTACTGCGCTGCGGCTGCTGGGGCTGGCGGGGCTGTGGACGCTGTCAGCGGTCCCAGGGATCCGCTGGACGATGACGTCGACGAGGAGGAGGAGGTGGAGAGCGCATTGCTGGTGGCGGGCAACGACTGATTTGAGTTTTGGCCACTTAGATCCGGCGGAGGAGGCGTCGAAGACCCTGAAACGCCAAGAGGCTGGCCAGCCAAGTTCGCTGCCGCCACGCTGGCCAGCGCCGTCGAGGGATTCTCGATCTTATGAATGATCTTCACGTGCGCCGTCATGTTGTCCTTGCGCGTAAACTCCTTGAAGCAAAAGGGACACGGGTACACCTTGACATTGCGCTTGTGCGAGGTCACATAGTGCCGGCAGAAGTTGCTGATGTGCGTGTAGACGCGGGAACAGACCTTGCAGCGGTACGTGTGCTCTCCTTCTTTGGTGCAGTAATCCCTCACAGAGCCCTCCGCTTCGCCCTCGCCCACGTTGCTGCTCAGATTCAGCTTGGTCTTCACCGACGGCGTTCCCATTCCGGCACTCAGGTTCGGCGTGCTGCCGGTCAGGCCGGCAGCCTTGAACTTGAAGCCGTCGTTGCTGTTGTAAATGTCGAGGTATTCCTGGCTGCTAAACACGGCCGGCTTAACATCGCCGTTCTGTTTGGCCAGTTTGGGCCGCTTCTGAACGCGTGGCTTGACCGACGCCATGGATGAGGATCCTGCGGGCGATACCAGTGGCGTGGAGGCGGCATTGACCTTGCCAATGGGCGTCAACTTGGGTATGCTGACCATGCTCTTCACCTGCGCCCCCCCAGCCGCCATTCCGATTATGTTAAGCTTGAGTACACCGCCCGCCGCCGCCGCTGCAGCTGTGTCCGTCCGGTGCTTCAGTTGGGCGGCAATGCGGAAGGCCTGCTGACGCGCCTGCTCGTCGAGATGGCTGCCATCCGTTTGGTCCTGCGTCGGCGAGCTGTTGTCAGTGAGCGGGTTGTACTTAAACTCCACGGGCTCGTCGTATTCGTCCAGCATGAGTTGAGGTTCCATATAAGATGTGTCCAATCCTTCGCCGTCGCTGTCGTTTCCATCTAAAAATTGTATTTAAATAAATAGGTTAAATTAGGTCCATCTAGTATTCCAATACTATGTTTATTCGCCAAAACTTTTTGTAAAAAATGTCAGCATAATTACATATATATTTTTTTAATTGATTCACAAAGGTGGATTTGAGGATGTATAAAAAAAAACATTTTTCTTTTGTTATGCTTTAAAAAAAATATATTAATTAATTTTTAAAAGTGCATTTCGTTGTTTTCCGAATTGTTTGCAAAACTTTTTAAAAACGTAGTTGTATAAATCAAACAATTATTCAACGTATTTATAGTTTATTAAAACTACTTAATTATACAAATATCAGGCGAATAAACCTAGTATGAAAGTTATGATATGGTTGTAAATATGTGTGTGCAGGATGTATGCAAGAGAAAGGCAAAACACATGACGCGAGCGAGTGAGAGAGAAAGAGTTTCAAATCGGATCGGAAAAGCTATAGGGATTTCAAGCCATTTTCAACGCGTTACGAGTTCGAAAATTGTTTCTGTTTCTTTAAGACATTTTTCAGTTGATCATTTTTCTGTTGTATGTTGGTTAATTTTTGCATGGTTTCGAGAGGAAGATGATTGGAAATGGACAACAGCATTTCATTATGGGTGATGGTCATATGAGAGACGGCGATTTCTATTTGGTTTCTGGAGTTATAATCATTCTACTCTTGACTTTTGAAGCGCGGTAAATTTTGACAATTTTGTTAACTACATGTTTCTTGATCATTCTTATCTCGTCGGCCATGAATCCCTGTGAGCTCAACCCGATTCTCAACTTCACAATAATCTCTTCGTCAGCTGGTGGATTTGCATTTCTTGGGCATCAACTGCATTAGCTGGTTGTTGGGGACACTCACCTGCCGACGGACGGATGATGCCTCGAACGTTGCGAATTCACTTAACTATTTTCGTTTAACTTCCTCACATTTTTTTTTTCACTAAACCGAGGAGGTACCGACGCGAGTTTATTGTATTCAGATTTCTACTAATTGAAATGCGTAAAATCCCTTTTAGCTTTTCCGATATTCGCAGATGAGATTGGTCGAATGTGGATATGTGACTTCAGCCTGGCTCTGTATTGGATTGAGTTGGTTTTCGATACATGTCTTTGCATGCTGGGTGCACATGAGTGTCGACTTAAGAATGAGGTTTTGATATTGGTTGATGGTGCATTTTGTCTTAGGACTAGGCAAAAATGATCTTAGGGCTAGGTAATGGTTCGCTCTATCTATGCAGAAATACTAATGAACTGGTGTATCGAGGACTCACCGGAAGTGCTGTTGTCCTCGTGCTGGCTTACAGTGCGATGATCCTTAGCGTTCTTTGATCGTTTTGGGGGTAGAGAATCGCGACTTTCCTGTGGATAAGAAGATAACAAATTGATTAGTTACCTCAAAACGGTAAGAAAGGAAATCTGTCTTTAAACTCACATTCAAATCATCCGTGTGGCCTGCATTCTGTTGGTTGTCATCGGATCCATCGTCGTTGCCCGAAAAGGAATCGTTGCCCAGTTTGCCGTTGCCCAGATCGGAGGAGTCGTTCATCAGGTTCTCGCGATCGAAATCGTCATAGTCGTTACCCGTGCCGTTCGAGCTGCCTGATAGTTTGCGGGGCCTGCCCCTCTTACGCTTGGGCATCAGGGCCGAGCTCAACAGCGAAGGCTGCACAGGCAGAGTGGGCGTGTTTCCGGCGGCGCTGGCGGCACTAGCCAGCAGTCCGCCAGCCTGCGAGCGGTTCCGTTGTGGCACCAAGTACGGTTGGATGCGCTGCAGCTGGGGTGGAGTGGGCGTGCTTTCGGAACCCGTCGCACCCGTTCCCGCTCCGGCTGCTGCCGCCGGCGAGGGTTTGTCGTCGTTGACCTCTGTGAGGCCCTTGATGCGCAGGCTCTCGGCCACGCGCAGGAATGCGGTAAGTCGCTCCTGGTCCACTGAGACCTCGCCTCTGTACATAAAGTCCAACAAAGATTTCATGTCCGAGTAGGGCACATCCTTCAGTATTACAATCGGATGCTTTTCCGGGTGATTTACGAAGAGTGCATTGAAGTAGGGACTGCAGGCGGAGAGAACCATCTGTGAATGCGTGGTAGAGATTAATTAGTTAAGTTAAAATTGACAGATTGTGACATTTCGCAGCCTTTAAAGTACTTCAAATGTTCATTGCATTTTAAATATAAGTTGTTTTTTGTTTTAATTTAACTAAGTTTTAAACATAATAACAGGATTATTTGATTTTAATTTAAATCGTCGAAACTAAAGATCACCACCCACCTTGTGTGCCTTTAAGTATTGACCCTCGACGGCCAGCGTCACATCTGTGAAGGTTTCTGCGTGGAGCAGCTGGTCAAAGACGGACAGCAGGTTGCTCTGGTGGTTGTTCCACCGTAGGCAGAAGCGTTGGGATGCCATCTTCATTGGAAGGCCGTGGTTACGTCACTAGGGGAGTGCGAGTGTGTGTGCGATCACGATTTATGTACTCATGCAAGTGGGGCTGTCTGCATGCCCTGGGTACATCTAAGGTCCTTTGATTGTCCTGGACTGGGTTTTTCCTTGAGGCCTGACAGCTGTTCAGGGCCGTTAAAACATATATTTCAGAGCGTGCTGCAATCGAAGGAAATCCAAAACTTTAATAGGGGTATAGTCTTAAGATAAATGTATCAATAGTCATTTGTTCTATTATCTATTTCACTTATTAAATGTAGTGTCGTTTGGCACATGACAAAACACATTTCAAGGAATTTCAATGTTTATAGATTATAAATGTTAAAAATGAAGGCAATTTGTTAAACTCATAATTTTTTATAAAATATCAGCTATGCCATTTCTTACAAGATCACAGGTCAACTAGCTAAGCTCTACTGTATGTTTTCCCAAAAAAAAGGGAGTCCTGCAGCTCGAAACTGCGCCGCTCCCATGCTGCCGGCGTCCAATTGATTTTAATTTAAGAGTCGACGTCGACCCCAAAGGGTCAGAGAAGAACACATTATGCAGGCCCCGTTGAGGAAAAGTAAATGAGGAAATCCAAATGGAAATTTCAAATGTGTTTCAAATGGGCAGGCAGGCAACAACAACAACAAGGCACGCACACGCACTGCAGCCATTGTCTTGTATGTGTGTAAAAGAGAAGAGAGAGTGTGACTGGAATGACAGCGGCTGTTGCTTTGTGTGTGTTTGTCCGACTTGAAAACTTGCCAAAGGGTGTGGAACTAGGAGAGCAACAAATAAACAGGCAGACTTCAATAAATCTTTACAGGCCTCTGCCAACTGGAAACTGAAACGCTCACGCTTGTATTCAGCAGGCAATCGCTGTGGCTGTGGAAAGTCATGGAACATTCGTGGCACGTTTTTTTCTTGTCCCCGTTATCTCACTTTCGGCGATCGTAATTCCAACAAAAAAAATCCTTGTCTTGAAACCACGCTTCCTCTTGCTTCCTCCACTTGCTAAATATTTGCTGCTGCCGCTCTTATCTTATCGCCACGCCAGTTTCAGTTGCTTTGTACACTTAATTGAAAATCATTCCCATTCGCCCACGGAATTCCCATTCCGTCTTCCTGGCACTGACACAAACCTAGTCTTCAATCTTAGTTTTCTTCTGTTTTTCTACGCTTCTATTTTGTTGTCTATGCTTTACACTTTTCGTTTGTTTGCAATTGTTATTGTTTTTATGCACTTGTTCAAATCAATTGAGAAACCATTCAATATAGAGAGAGGGAGAGATCAGCATACGCACACAAACACACATTACACACACTGGCGGCAATGCCAAACAGTTATTAGAAACGCAAAAGCTTTTTTCGCCTGCTCGATCGCACAAATATGTGTATTTTTCATTTATGGTTGGCTTTTAAATGGAATCGTATTGTTGCTCAGCCACTAGTTGGTTTCTTTTTTTACCGTTTTGTGTTTTTTTGAAGAGAGCGAGTGCAGGCGAGAGGACTAGTCGACACGTCCTCACTCGTGAACGATTAAAATTGGAATCGGGAAAGACTGGAAAGACTCGCGAGAGTGAGTAAGTCAGAGTCCTCGACGCAGAAAGCCGACTGCGCTGCCGACATCGCTGCTTGCTCACACATCCCCCACACACACACACACTGTCTGATAAGAGCGGAAGTTTTTAGGGGTGGGCGGTTGCCTGCGGAGAGGAGATCACTTTACAGCACACACGCTCAGTTTTACACCCCCTTTAAAATACTTGTGTGCGTAAGGGGAGAAGGAGATACTGAGCGAACGAGACAGAGTTTCAACTGATTATATCGTAAGTCCTAAACAACTATAAGCCTTTTTCTCCTCTCTTCTTCTTGCCACTCTTTTTATTAAGTCTGAACTTTTAAATATTTTTTTTTACTGTATGTGCAATATTTTGTAAGTTCTAAGTTACTTTCACAGCCATTTCGTATTATCACTTTTTTAAGAAAATAATTTTTTTTCGGAACTTAATTATCTTTTAAATCACTTTTTATAAGTTAAAATGTTATATGGTATTTTAGGGTTTTTAGGGACTTATTCAATTCTAGATATTGTAATTAAATAGTGCGTTTAGCATGAAAAATATCACAAGCACCTTTTCAGCCTTATTTTCCTTTAAAGTTGGGAGTAATTTTTCAATTATTTTCTAAAAATGTTTTTTGTTTCTCTGATAAACATTTCACATTAAAAGGGGTACTAATGCTCTGCCCGCAGTTGTAAAACAGAATTTACTATTCGCTATTTCGCCTGCTTCCTTTGCACTTTTTTTTCATTTAAATTTAACTTGTGGAAATTTTCACAACTCGGCGCGAGAGAGAGACGGAAAAAGGGGGGCGCGCGTCGGCAATTCTCGTCCGTTTTGCGTGTTTTACCGTTTTACCGTCGACACGTCCTCACTCGGGAAAGATTAATTTTCGACTCTTCTGTTAGTTTCTTCTGTTAGTTCGACGTTTTCCTAACATTGTCTGTTAAATCCGCTGAGTGAGCGGAGCGGCGATCCGATCCGTGGGCTCCAAGTGTTCCCGACGTCGACGTCGCTGCTGCCACCGCTGCTTCTCCTTCACACTTACACACTCTCTAAAAATCCTCCTCTCTCAAAAGGAACGCTCTTGCTCACTCACACTCGCACACAAACAGGCAATAGGGCTGCGGTTTGTGGAGAGTTTTCGATCGGTCCCAAAAGTCTCCAAATCAGAGAGAGAGCGCCTTTGCGGAGAGCCACTGTGTTGCTCTCTTGCTTGCGCCTTTGACTTTTCGAATGTTTAATTTCCTTTGCACGCGATGGGGGGCCGTGATGCGGGGGGGGGAGCGCGGTAGCGAAACGGGGTTAAAAAGAAAAACGCGCTGGAAAAAAGCTAGGAAACCGCCAGCAACAACAAAAACGACCTTTTGGGTGTGCAACAGTTGATGATTTGTTGTTTCCCTCGCTTTTTTTCCCGCCACCGCCATTGTTGCTGTTATTGTTGTAAGGGCAACTTTTTGGGTTGGGCCTCCATTGGAACAGTTTTGGGGTTGGGCCACAGCTTTACTGGGGTTTTCCAGGCCACTGAAATATGGGAAAAACATGTGGAAACGCGAGAAGCCAGCAACGCAGGCGTGGTGGGATATATAGTGGATACTTGAATAGATCGAATAGGAATGCGTTGGGAAATTTTATACAGGAAAACAGTAACGTTAATGATACTAGTTGTAGAATTTTTTTTATAGAATTCTTAAGTTGAGTTAAATAATAAAAAAATGTTTATTTCTTAAGAAGGCTTCTGTCTAGATTTTGGCACTTGGGCAACCTTATACCCTAGGGGCAAAAACTTAAACACAGGTATGTATTCAACATTTTGAAACAAATTTTTGACATTTTGAAGAGCCATTTCTCCCAGTGGCTAACAATAGCAATAAAACAATACATAGTTTTTAGTATTCCTCATTCCCCTTACAACGTTGGCATGTGTCACTGTGTATAGTTATTTGTGTTGGTGTGCAGGAGCGTGGTTCGTCTGATGTTTTTTTTAGGCGAGGGATTACGTAAGCGGGCTGTAAATTCTACAAGTGGAGTGTCAGTGTGGCTTAAAGCGATTGGAACTGAGATCCTAAGCAGAGAGCTTTGAGCAAAGTTCCCCCGCTATTTTTATAATTTGTTCATGTATTTTTTATCCTACACACCTTGGTGGGTATTTTGTTGTTGTCTATTATTAACTTGCTGAAGGCGTAACGGCAGCAACAACAAAAACAGTCCTCCCCTCCCCACTTGTTCCCCTTGCAACGGAAACGATCGTTTCGCCTAATAGGCTCTCACACACAAGCACAGAGCTCCCCTGCCCAGGTGAAAAAGCAACAAATGCACAGACACACACATACACACACAAACACACACAGGCTAGAAAACTACAACAACAATAAGGTAGTCACTGAATCGTAAATTCCTGTTGCTGTTTCTCTGCCAACGTCGCAGTCGACGTCACCGCCGCTGCCGCTGTTGTTGTTTGCCTTGCCCTATTGCGTGTTGTTGGTGGTGTGTTTTGTATTTTTTTCAGTCTGTTTAATTTTTTCCACTTTTGAGTGGCTTTTGTGGAGCTTTGCCGGGGATTGAAACTCTGACTCCGACTGTCGGTCTATGTATGTCTAGCTGCACGGAGAAAAATGGGACTAAAGTTCAACGTGGTTAGGATCACGCATAACATATCAAATCAATTCGTTTCAGGAGTTATTCTGAAGGAAATATATTAAATTAAGTCAAATTTTATCAATTATTTAAGTGCTTGGAATAAGTTTATGTCATATCAAATTAAAAAGATTATAAAATTATTGCGTCATTGCAATCTATAATAACATGAAAGAACTATTCTAAAATATCAAAATTTTACCAATCGAGAGGGTTCTAGCTCTTTTAAACTACATTTTGTATAATAATTAATTAAGTATATTAACTGAGCATAATGTTAAACAAAAATATATATGTATCACCAGAGTGATCCTCACAAGGCAAAATTTTTTCCTGTGTAATATTGCTGGTAGTGTAGGTAGTGGTGCTAGTTCCGTCGCCATTGTTGTTGCCGTTCTACTCAGTCGCTGGTCTTATAAAAACCGCTCTATGACATCCTCTCAGTACTTCCCAAAAAAGGGGCGGAAGCGGGGGCTGCTTGAATTTTATCAGGAAAGAGTTACAACCATAGTTCCATCCAAGCAGTATGTTAGCGAGAGCGGAGGTTGAAAGTATAATCGGTGACAGGGCTCACAAATTAAAGATGCCTCCTCTTCTTCTCCCACAGACCACGATGATGTTGAAATTTCAATTTCGGCTGAGACTGAAAACGGAATTTGTACATTTGAGAGAGGAAGACCCGTTTGAAGAGTGGTAGACAATAAGGAAGGATGGCCAATTATAATGAATGAATTTTCCCAGTGTGTGTTTTGTTTTTAATTTAAGAAGAAAATGGAATTCGTCATTCTCATTCTTTGATACGTCCTCAAACTCAATCTGTGTATTTTTAAGAACAAAATAATATCAATCCTTATCTTATGTCAAAGTATACAATTACTTTTTTTAAAGTTCCTGTAAAAATGTACGACCATTTACTTCATTTACTTCAAAGCTGAAGATCTTAACTATTGATCTTCATACTGATTCCTTTCAGAAGGGTATTGTATATCTTCTACTGATCAAGTTTATTTTTAGGCGACCCTTTTGATCTCAGTGGTTGCAAATTGTTACCCAATATCTTCAGCTTAAAGTGGGTTTCTGGCTCTAGCTGACTTGTTACTTGTTGTTGTGGTTGAAGTCTTGTCTGGCGGTGGACATACTATATACTATGTATTTGTATGACTGTGTGTGCGTGACACTTGGCACATGTGGCCCACACAATCACAATCGTCGCCCCCGCAATATATCGAAATATGTGAAAATCCAGCGAACTGAGCCACCGAGTCAACCGAAAACCACCAGAGCCTGTGATTTCTAAATGCGTGTGCGCCCCCACTCCATCTCCTCCTTCTCCCCTTCTATTGTGCGTAAGAGCGAGGGGGATATAAGAGTAAAGGGGGCTTTTGGTTTTTTTGGTTTCTCCTAGCGATATTTGTGCCGTGTAAACAGCAAAAGCCACTGGTTGGCCCAGAGAGAAAAATATATACATATATACGTTAGTTCTCCTAACGCTGTCTTGTGTAGGTAGTATCAGTGTGCGTGAGTATGTGTTGATGACTGACTAGCTGAGTAACTGCTGCTAGCTGCTAGCTGTGGCCGGATTCTGGTGTTCCACCGATGCCAACGGCGGAACAGGTATCGCAGGTTGGCACCAAACACATGTGCCGCTCGTCTGGTTTCCCTCTTGCCCCTCTTTTTTAACTCCTTCCCACTCCCCTTAACGCCTTCCTTCCGCCGATCGTCGTGTCTAAGAACAAAAACCTTCCAAGTCCCTCCTTTTACGCCGAAAAAATTGCGATTAAGTCTTCATTTGAACATTTTTATATGAAATGACATTTTTCATTTCACTTAACAAAATAATATCTAAATTGGATGTAAATCAGAAATTAACGGTATTTAGAGGCTCAATATGGAATATAAAGACTACATTGCCCTAAGTTGTTAGGGCAGTTAGTTTTACAGTTTTCCCAGTGTATAATTCTTCTAATGGGGTTCCTCTCTTCTCAGCCCTGCTCCTCTCATTTTGGCGCTTCTCCTTAGCACACAAATTGTCGCCGTTGGGAAACTCGACTCTTCGTACTTTGGTTTGGTTACATGCACAACTCTCCTGCTCCCTTGGCCCCACTCTCTTCAGTCTCTCCACTCTCAGATCTGCCAAGCAATTCTACCCACTTCGTTTTCTATCGACGACGCGGGCTGTCATAAAGTCCCGTTGTTGTTTTTGTTTCTCCGGCAGTTTCTAGCGCTTTCTGCGCCTTTGTTCGCCAAGTGTAAATTCCTTTGCACGTAGGCACCCAAAAGAAAAAGGTTGGCTTAAAGCATAACAAAAACAGAAACGGAAAAAATGAAAACGCAAACGGAAAAAAAGGTTAGCAGCGAAGCACGTAAGCCCCCCAAAGAGAAAGGGTATTTTCAAGGGGTGCCGTTGTTAATGCCACAGCAATACTTATATTGTAGGACGCTGGGTTTTGGACCAAGTACCCCATAAGTTTCAAAATTGTCATTCAAGTGTAACTGAGGTTATAACACACACACACACACACACACAAAACACCCACCCACCAACATGTTCCGGTGCATGTGTATATAAATTTGTGAATTATGTATTTCATTCATAGAGAAATGAAATAATAGACACGCCATAGAGGAAACCCCGCACTATGGAGATCTTTCGAAATGTTGTATCACAATTTGTATATAATTGGGCAAAAGTATTTATACAAAACCATTTAAAGTCATTAGCTAGTATGTAAGTGTTTATATTTATATATTTTAAAACATATTGAAAACATCTAATATCTAAAAAAAAAACAACAAAGTATTGCCGATTCGTTATTAATTGATTGTTTGAACATAAATTCAATAAAGTATCCATTAATCGATACCTACATAAGTAAACTAATTTATTGACATTTCGAAAAGACATTTGTTTTTCTTATTGCTTGTCGTTAAAACCTGATCTGGAATGCAGATTTGTCTTTTATTAGTTATTTGAAATTTGGTTGATGAAATGAACTTCCTTTTCTAAATTAAGAAATACTTGAATTTAATTTAAATCTAGTATTCCTCGAAATTATTACAGAATCGAAAATGCACAATTGGGTTTAAATGTTGTATAGGTAATACCCGTATAATTTTGTTTAAATTATTAACCAGTATCAAGATCTTCGAAATTTAGTCAACTTCGTTAGCTACCGAAAATTGATAGACTTGTGTGCTTGTCTCATTGTGCGTGTAATCGCAAAAACACCGACGTCCCCACAAATACATAACCGCATGTCTGTAACACATCCGATATACGTATATCTGTACTGGTTCCAATCATATAAGGCAAACATTTGCGGAGGAGTGATTGCCATCGAAAACAACAAAGAATCGCTATGCTCTTCGGCTAGTCAACTATAAAATCAGTAGGGGGGTGCAGGAGAAGAATCAAGGGAAGGGATGGGGGCGGTTTTTGTGGGAGATCGGGGGAAAGCTAGTTGCCCTCGGCTGGGTGAGCTCACCTAGGCGACCGACGGGATCTGAAAGCTGGGAATCTTCGACTCCCATTGACTGATTTGTAGCCATCGCTACACAAAAAATTATTGTTTTTTTTTTACAGAATGAAAAATATACCACCGTTTTTTTATTTGTTATTTAGACATGAGAAAGTAGGACCTTGTGTTTATTTTTTTGACAGTTTAATTTTTATTAAAAGAAATACATTTTTAACAGGACAACAAGGCATTCAACTTGATCTCATTCTCAAAATCATCAATCATTTTAAAAATCAAATTAATATTGCATACTTACTAAAAAATTAAATTTTGCTTTTTTTTGCTGCTCAATATTTTTCTTTCTGTATGTTTACTTGTTTTTGGATCTTTTAAACCAACTGTAGACGGAGACCAAAATACTTGACGACTTGTTTGGGCCGTTGATTACCAAATCGTTTTTCGGCTGGTATTTGTCAGTCAAAATTTGCAGCCACTCATAGCAGCGCCATAGAAGGGCGTCTCTCCACGACTATCTTGCAACACTCCTTCCCCATTTTGGAACACCCCGTTCCCAGCGCCCCTTGTCGCAGCATTATTGATCTATGCCTGCTTTTTGCTTTTGTAGCTGCGACCGCTTCACGCCTCGACCCACACATGCGGCCCCTCAGTCAGTTGCCCTCGCGTTCGCAGAGCTTTTTATGGCGGTGTCCTTAATTTAGACATTTGAAATGCGGGTCACCGGCGGACGGGGAAAGTTCCGCAGCACTCGCACTGACACACTTGGGTGGCACTCGACGATCCGCCACCGCTCGCCACATGGCAACCATACAACCAACAAGAAACCCTCAAAAGACGTTAATAACTGCGAAATATTCAATAAATAATCAAGAAGAAACAATGAAAGCAATGAATTTATTAAGAAAGTGGCTGGATGTGCGGTTCCTGGTTTCGTGATTTCGGCAACAAATTCTAGAGGGTATGCTTTGCTGTCCGTTTCGTATATGTTTGTAGTTCTCCCAAGCGCATGTTTACTGATAAGACAGACGAAGGAAGTACCGCCACGAAAGCAGTGTGTACACATGCATGTACTTTGGTCATTGGGACATTGCAGATAAAGGCACCAGCTCCAAGGGCCTTGCCGCTCATGATTCATGCCCGATTGCTCTTTTTCTAGGAGCTCCGAGAATTTCGGATTCTTACGCAGGTCGAAAAAGCTTTCATCGGTTTTCTGCGATAACAACGAAAAAAGGAGAGCGAGAGCAATACAAATTCGGAGCACATGTGTTTGTTTGGGCTCTTTAGAAAACAGAAAACGTTTTGTGTTATAAAAAACATTTTTTTTTTCCAAAACCGGGAACTGTATGATTTGATATTATGTTTTGAATAAAGTAATATTTACTATTATAAGCACCTATTTTGGTAGAATTTTTTTTTTCTCTTCGTTTGTTTTTTGGTGTTTTACCCCCGAAAATTTTGTGGATGGGCGTTCTTCCTGGCGCCGTCAATGGAAGCTAGAAAATTTGGTGCGGATATTTATAAACTGACCCAATTGCGGGGTTCTGTTAGCAATCCCCTGACGAAATTTTAAAAAAAAGCTTTCCATATCCCCATGAAGTCTTATCGATCCAATCCAAAGCTAAAATGAGCCTTTTAAAAGAGAGGCAATCTGAGGATCGTATGTTTTAAATCGCCCTGACAACCTGACAAGTAAATTGACGTAATATTTATAGGATTAGTGATACTCTTGCTATGATTCTGTGATTTGTATTATTGTTTAAAAGTCAAATTTTAGGCAAATAGGCATGGAAATATATATTTATATATATACTTTTCATTTATTTTCATTTTTTACCTAATCCTCTGCATTGAATTTTGTGTTACCAGTATGGGAAATGCATTATCTTATGCTTTTTGGTACTTGAATATCCCCTTGCTAGGATGTTGACAAAGGGGTTTGCGACAGTATATGTAGAAATAACAGCACGCAGTGAGTGCTGCTTTCTCTTCGTGCGTTACGCGGGTCTCTGCCCCAAGACGCTGTCTCTGCCGGCGTCGCTGTCGGAGTCGCAACTGCGTAAATATTTCACTTTTTATTTTTTCAGCGTTCTCCTTGCTCTCCTGGCACGTGTGAGTGTGAGTGAGTGTGATAATGCCGAGTGTGTGTGTGTCAGCCCCAGTACCCTCCACCTCCTGTTTCTCCTTCCCCTTTTCTGGCTCGCCTCCTCCTTCCACCCATCGCTGCGCACTCAATTAAGCTTATCGCGCACTGTCCGTCTGCGTGCTTGAGTATCTGTGTGTGTGTTGGTTTGTATCTGTATGTGATTTGTTTTTGTGTGTGCTTTAGTATCTGTGCGTATCTGTGGGGATACCAATGTGCTTGCTTCTTTAGAGGTGACTTTTCTCGTCGGCGCTCCTTGGAGGGTACGAGGAAAACATCTCTGCTCACTTCTCGCTTTCTGCCTTTGCGTTCGCTGATCTCCCTCCCACCAATACACCCCTATCCCGCCCTCCCCCTTCACTAGCGTATTGTTGGTGTCGTGTGCAAATGGCCCCAACAGCGGCGGCCGCAATCGAAAAATCCTCTTTGAGAGGATTAAAATATACACACAGCTTTTCGAATTGTCATGTGCTCTTTGCCTGCCTGTCAGAGGAACAGTGGGGCAAAAGCGATAATAATAAGCAACAAGGATTGTGTGGGTAGCAAAAGAAATATCGATCATCATATTATCTTTATTATAAATATTCCTCCTCTTTCCTAAATCATCCCTGCTAGCCTCAAGTATCCTTTGTCTGAATTAGTTAAATACTTGAAAAATATTGATGACAAGCTACAAGTGTAACTCAATACCAATCAATCCGAATTTAATACACACCTTTTCCAAAAAGCGAAAAGTATATAGCCATTTAATCAGGACTTTGGTGATAGTTTATTTTTCAAACAATTATATATTAAAACACCACTGTGCTTGTTGGTTGTCCCCTATCCGCAATCCGCAATCCCCAGTCGCCTTCCCACAAACGGACAAACGGACAATGTCCCCTGGCAAAGCTTAAGGGTAGCAGCGACGGCGGCTGCGTCGCTTTCAATTACATTTCATTTGCATTTCGTAGTTGCTTATTTCTGTGTGTTTATTTCTTTTCGCCGATGTTGCCTTTTTCCCCGACAAACACAACCACATCAGTGTACTATAATATTTGCAGCCTTAAGTCGGATGCCTGGCCATCCGCTCTCCTTTTTGTTTTTTCGCTGTCCGTTCATTGGAGAATGCAAAATAGGAAACGGCTGGCAGATGTATGTACATATATGTATGCATGGCCGATTGTGTGGGTGAGTGATTTTTCAGTTTTCAGGCACCACAGGGCGAATACTTGATGCGGACATTGAGCTGCGCCGGCAGCGACATGGACCTCGTTAATTGAATTAAAGTGCATGCGTATGTATGTTTGTAAGGCAAGCAAAAAAGGCTTAAAAACGGTACCTAAAAAAATAAATAACTGCAAACAGCAGAGGAAAATTGTGAAACCACGTGTTTACGACCGAAAAATCACCAAAATCCTTAGGCCTTTTATAGTTCTGTTGTCTGTAGGCAGCTGGTATAAACTGATCTTTTATTCGTAAGGTGTAGAAGTAATAGCTATATATTACATTTATATCGCAAAGTATATAAAGTATATGTATTCTTGATCACCATCGCTAGGAGAGTCGATCTAGCCATGTCCGTGTGTCCGTCCGTCTGTTTGTTCGTCTGTCCGTCTCTCAGTTTTAAGGCACAAAACTTTCCCAAAAGTTGTCTTTATGTTGCAGGTAGTGGATAGAACGACTATATCATATAGCTCCCATAGGAACAATCGGGAAAAAGTTTAATTTTGCTGTTTTTCAATCTTTTTGTATAGTTCTTCGACATTTAGTGATGGCTTATTATTTTAAAATACGGTTAACATTTGATCAAAATCGGACGATTATGTCATAAGGCTTCCATGGGAGCATTCGAAATGTTAAAAAAATTAAACAAAAATTGTAACTTCTCTAATTCTTAATTTTTGTTTGTAGTTGTATGAATGGCTTAATAATTCAGAACTCCACTTTTGAGTCGTTGATTTAAACCGTTATCTTATAAAAATTGTAAATTCATAGAAATTTAAGGAAATTATTTGCCTTCAAAAGTTTATTTAATTTTAAAAAATTCCCCAATATAGTGTTATACAAATCAAAATGTTGATACTTCGAACAACGGTACTATATCCGGAGTCCAAAGAGTTAACACTGCCTTTTGGCTTCTGTCTTTTGCCCAGTTTTTTGGCCCATTCTCTTTTCGTGAAGATTTCTGCCTAAGTTACAAAACATATTTTGGTCACTGACCTTTTCTGTTTTTTTTTTGTATTTTTTGTTGATTCCTCATTTTTTGGCTGACTTTTGAGCTGTTTTTGTTTGTGTTCCACTTTTAATTTAGGTTTTTGCAGTAGTCGGAGTTTTTGTGCAGATTGCTAATTAAAAAAGGAGATATATGGGGTACACGCGCGACTTGCGCGACTTGTGCACTATCAGGATGGACAATCGGGGCAGCAGATACCCGAAAGCGAAATACCTGGCATTCTTTGGGAACGTGATACAAATCAGAAATGCATTCAGCCAGCATTTCATAAAACGCCAGATGTCCCAAAATATTAACATGAGGATCGGGTGGAGCTAAGGAAATGAGAACCACACGGGGAAACAGCAGGCAACAGACATTTATTTAGCCTGGCATCTGGTGCTTGCAAATGAAATAAATAAATATTAAATCATTCTAAATAACAATAATCATGGAATGTATTGTGCGAATTTGGTTTCGAAGAATTGGTGAATACGAAAGAAAGGGCAGGAAATCGGCTCAAAAGGCAAGAAACTTATATACAGAACAAAATTCAATATTCTTTAGCTTGAAGATAAATTGTTATTTAAATATTTATAACTGTTTAACTTGACACAAAATTATTTAATCAAAGATTATGATATAGTTATTAAAATAGGAGCATTTCGGTCCGCTTAGTAATATGAAATATTTATTTAAATTATTAATTTCATTCCAAACATGCTGTTCTTATTTTGCTTTTTAATTGATTTTCCTCTTACTCTTAGTTTTACAGAGTAAATACGTTTTTCTCTGTGTGTTCAAGGAAGAATGAGACAGGGTGCCGAGGAGAGAGTTCTCCCTCTCCCTTTCTTTTGCCCCCTCTGTTATTGCGTATACGACGCGTGGACTTTTACTGTTTCGATTGTATTTTAGGTTTTTACCAACAACAACAACGTAAATGCTTCGATCAGGTTGACTTTTGTTACTCATGTTATCTTCTTTCTCCCTCTTTCTTTGCTGCTTTAACTGTTTCGATCGCCGGCTGAACAACAGTTATAATTTGAGCATAATTTCAACTGAGCGCAAGGTGTTTACGAGTGTGTGTCGGCAAACAAACAGAAAAAAGCTTTCGCAAAGAGCGGAAAATATAGTAAAGAGAGAAATAGCTGTTGCTCTTGTCGTTTCATTAACAAAACAACCGCAAAATTTATGTGCGATCAGAGACATGGCATTCGTTTCCTTTTTGCGCCAATGCAAAATAATAATTCATGATTTTTGTTGTTGCGCTACCACAGTGTGAAGTGGGTTAGCGAAAAAAAAATGACAGAAGTAACAAATAATCCACCCAAGACAAAAACAAATGCAGATCAGAGACGGAGATTGGGATTTTGGGCTCTGATCTCGAATGGGATTTATATTTGCATAATTGAATTTTTTGCTTTTCGCACAGGTGCAGGTGCAGAGTTGTCGCTCGACCAGGTTAACCAAGGTAGCTCATTGAAGCTAATCAGCTAATAACGTAATAGCACAAAATACCCAGAAATCAATTATGTATCTGATTCATCTTGCTAACTAAGTTTTCATCTATGGCGTTACCATTAAGATCAAAAATCAGAAAAAAATAAAAATGAAGCTATGAAATCATTAACATTTAAGTTTTATAAATGAATGTTACATTTTTGTGATACTCTTATTTGAGGTGAATGATTAAAACATTTGTCTTAGTGGAAATATGTCGCGCATTGGATTTTTCATTCGTTCACTCGTTCACATACTCACTATTCAATCAGTTCATTCACAAAATCGTTAGCGGGATCATATATGTTCCAGACACTGGAAGCCACTGGATGTCACTGGAAGTCACTGAATGCGACCCATGAAACTGTAAGGCTGATCGAAAGGGGTGCGGCCGGCGACTGGACGTGGAAGTGGGGGATAAAAAAGGAAATGGGCGACTGCAAATGATAGAGATCACTGAAGCACGACCGACAAATAAGCGGCGGACGTACGTATCTATGTATCTAGTATCTGTTAAGTAGTGCGGTGGCATTACTATCCATGTACCGTATACGTAGATGTGAATGTGTATCTGTACCAGTATGTCTATAAATGTCGGATGTAAACAGAGCCTTTCCAAAAGGCGTAGCCTTTACGTGTGTTGGTGCTGGTGATACTGAGCTTGTGTGCGGGAGATTGTTAGAAGAAAATGTATCTGCGAGGCTTTGGATTCTACTAGATCCCCAACACGACCCTAGGCCGATTTTAAAAGCTAAGCTTTAAAGCTTAGCTGGCAACCAATCTTTAATTAAAAGTAAGCGGACGTCGAATTGCTCATCAAACTCATTAAAATCTTTATCGAAATTCTTTGGAAAAAAATTAAGGAATATTTTTCAATAGTTGCGTTATATTGTAATAATTTGAGTTTCATGGTGTCATGAAAAAAAATCTTAAAAATTCTTAAAAAAATGTTATAAATCTTTTGTGACCTTTTTTTTAGTTATTAAAATAAACAAATAACATTTTAGTATTTTAAAGACTACAATGTTTAACGATATATCTTTCAACTACTAATGAACATTTATGAAAAAAATCATTCGAAAGAATATTGGTAAATCTTTACGAGAAGACTAAGAATTTGATACTTCGACCTTTCTGGAAATCAAAATCATAACGATCCTCGACCGAGTTCCGTGGAAAATCTCAACACTTACCAATTCTACGAAGATTCTTGGTAATCCGTTTTGCGGTTTAGTCAGCGGAAGAAGGCTTGCAACACTCGAAATCACTTGTTGTTTTATCTGTTTTTTCTTCTGTTGTTGGTTACACGTAATTGGCAAACGAGGTGAACACGGGGCCGAAAGCGGAATGCACACCAAACAGGCAAAAAGGCAACACGAAAACAGCTGAGGAAACGCCGCGCACGAACCTCCAATCAGAAATGAAACGGCAGGGATGTCGACGTCGACGCAGAAGCCATTTTACTATATTTGTTGTCCCTGAGCTCCGCTCCCAAAAAAAGAGAGAGCGAGAGGCGCTGAAGAGAGCTTTAAAGGTGGATACACGAAGCGGAGCTGAAGCCTTACCGAAAGCTTTGATCAAACGACACGAACTGAGCTGTGAATCGTGGAGTATGGATGAATTGTTAGTGGTAGTGGGCGGCGGTATTTTCTTATTGCTCGCGTTGAAAAAACGCAAGTGGATGTGGACGGATGAGCAGATGAAATGGCAAGAAGCAAGCTTTTGAATGGGGCTCCAAGTGTTTAAGAGCGCAGCGCAGTCACTGCCGGCAGAAAACGAGAGAGCGAGCGGCAGAGAGCAGTCCCAACTTGACATTTCACCGCTGCGTTGGCGCTCTACCCTAACGCTCTCTCCTTCTTGTTCTTCCAATCTCTCGTTGATAAGCTTGTGTTGAAATCAAGTCTCCTGTGCTCTCGCTCTTTCTCACTGATGCTTCACCACCCCCCTCTTCACACTACACTGCTACATCAGCGTATTACGAAATATGACAACAATGCAGTTTGGTCGTCCTCGTTTCCATTCTGCCGACGCAGCGGCTTCTTCTTCTTCTGTTCTTGTTCTGTCCCATCTTCTGCTTTGTCAGCATAAATGCTCTCTATCCATCTCCGACCTCCCCAAAGAGAGAGGGAGAGGCAGAGAGAGAGAGAGAGAGAGAGTGGGTGGCTTCTGTTTGTTTGTTTTCAACCCGCTGCACTTGCCAATTGATTGCATTTTAATGAAGTTCTGCCGAATGCTAAAAATAGTCAACTCTCCATTCTAGGGGCGATACGGAGACAAGGGGCGTGTCGCGGGAATTTGTGGCTTTGCACATTCCAAGTGCAGCAATGCATCGACGGTAACTAATTCCAAATGCCAGCTATTACGGAAAACTGGTTTGATCGGAAAAGCGTGCCAGGTATGCTCGACTCTTGATCACTCAACCTCCTCCCAACCTCCACTGTACACCCTCTTTAAAAAACGATTGCGCGCGCGCTTCTTACTAAAATCGAAATGATTCGATATTTTCCCCACTGCACTGACTTTAAGTTGAATAATTGTTGCTGGGGTTACCCTGCACTGAGAAAATATTTAAGATACTATTTTTGTTTTGCTTATTGAGGGAATTTTTCGTTTTTAAAATATTTAAATATTTAAAATATCCTTTTTAATAAATGCCTTTACCCCAAAAAGGTCTTCGTTTTTGGCCTGTTTTTAATTTCTTTATAGATGTAAGTGGTAGTTTGCTTACCATACAACTTTCTCTTAAGTTGTACATAAAGCCACAAGCCACAAGCTTGGTCTTTCATAAACAAATTTGAGGATAAATTCCTATATAGATAATTGGTTAAACGTATTTAGCCAGACTCCTTTTTTTAGGAAGAACGTACTTATACTTTTTTCTGAATTAATTTTTTAATTAAATAGTTTATTTATTTATTTTTCGTTTCAGTTTTTATAAAGACAAGAATGTTATTATTTTGTAACTCTTTATGCCTAGCGCACTGACTTAGAAGCTAAAGGCTTGTAGCGTTAGGATGAAGCCTTAAAAATAAATTATTAACAAAAAATCGGAGTGCTTGTTTTTTTTCGTGTGCCGTGGCATACGTAGCCCACTCGTCAACTGCCTGTCGGGTTTCGAGATCTCGACCTTTGGGAGTGGGTTGCATTTTGGGTAACCCCCAAGCGTAGGGCGTTTCCCGATCTTAAAGGGGGCTTGCTTGGTTATTAGTGCCTATTTGAAGGACCATTAGGCTTCTATGGGAATGATCGTCAATCAAAAGTGTGTTTTTGGGAAACGGGAACAGTTTCTAACGTCGGAGATTATCGTGACTAGGGTAGCAATTATCAGCATTAATCGCTTCTGCCTAAGAAGTTTCCTTCGGTAAAACGTTTTCGAATATTAATTAAATAGGTAAGAAACAAAATAAGAACAGAACTGATATATAAGTTAGTACGGAGTCTTTCTCATAAGTTTCCTCTAACTTTTAATACAAGTAAATTTTGTTTCCTTTTCAAGAAAAGGACAAAATTATATTTAATTGTATATATTTTCCCTTATTCTTTTCCTGCACACCATTGCATGCGCATGTAAGTTTAGAAACTAAAACCCAGATACTATAACTTTTGTTATCGACATGAATCACCGTCAAAATGATTCAGCAGGGCGATTCAAATGCATCCCTCGGTTGCCTAGTACCCCCACCCCTTAATTGTTAAACCCTGAACTGTAACCAGATAATTTGCATTGCCTTGTGAAATACGGCAGGTTCCAGGGGCTAACGAGAGTATACGAGTATCTGGTATAAAATACTCGCTTGGCTAAGCCCTCTCTGTCTAAGGGGAACTGCCCGGTGTTCTGGGTCCGCGATTCAACAGGTTTGATCCGATCTGGCTGCCTGCCAGGCCATTTACTACTTGGCTTGGATTTTTTCCCGCTATTCAAAGTGCCACACAGCTGAAATAAATTAATTGCTTAGTTGTTGTTACTGCCTTAGCGGCATTATTTGAGATGAAATTTGCTTTTAATTAATAAACTCTCCACAAGCGAAGGCAATTTTGTTTTCTCGCTCTTAAGCACAAAGCAAAAAACATTGTTTTTATATCCTATATAAGCGTCATTCTTCTTGAGCAATTTAAACGCCACGTAGATTTACTGCAAATAGTCAAAGTTCAATCGTATGTGGCTAGATAAAATTCTCATTTTGATGTAAGCAATTAATATCATAAAAATATGATTTAAATTACTATTTTCTTTATTTTAAAATCCCATCCAAAAGAACAAGAAAATGTACACAATATTCTCTGTTTTTTCCTGTGTATTCTCTGGGCTTTTCAACCTTCGGAGATGCCTGTGCGTGGGGGTTTTCTTCTAACCATGTGTGCGTCTCCATAGACGTGTGTGTTTTGGTTTTATTAGACCAAAGTCGTGCACTACGTTAGCCAAAGTTGAGTGAGTGAAACGCGTTCTGCGTGGGATTCTCTAATACGATGATGGTGGCTGCTATTTGGGTTTTGGCCGATTCTGAAACTGGTTTTCCACTTGGCCAACTTGCCCATCAAGGAGTCGCCACGAAACAAAATCGAATGGCAGTTGAATAAAACGGACAAAAACAAAATCGTTAACCACACCAACAAGAGTTAAATTGCGCATAACATTTGAATAATTAAGCGCTGCCTCTCTTGCCTGGTTAATGTCGTATTTGTTTATATACTTTGAAATACCAGGCCAGGGATTCTCCCCAGATTCTACAAAGAAATCCCTAAACTTGCTTGACCTCAATTCTTCGCCAATCTTCCCAGGGAAATCTCTTTGATTTCATAATCGAATCGAAAGTTGAGCTGGCGACGTTTCGAAATCTGTTACTCGAATTTCCAGCTTTGCTTTTCGTATAGGGATCCTCGCTCCGCACACAAAGGCATAATCAGAGCTTGGCGTGCCCTTTTTTCCAGCTCTGGCGGGAACCGGACACAGGCGGAACCACTTACTGAGCGGGACAGCAAGAGCGCTCCATCTTTGTCTAAATCTGAGTATCTATGCATCTGTTGCTGCCTTGATTTTCTCATTTTCTCACACTCCAGAGCCACCGATCGAGGAACGCCAGCGGGCTTGGATCTACAAAGAAAAGTTGACTCCAAAAAGGGTGCTTTGTACTGCGGCGAGGAGGGAAAATATGGTAAGAAGGGGGAAAAAAATCCGAAGAAATGGGAAGTGTGGAAGATTAAAAAGTTTTCTCAATGACAGCATCTTTACTTTTTCGGGTTCTCGATGTTGTTAAATGCTTTAGATTTCTATTTTCTATTTTTTATGAGGACGGCTTTTAGCGGGCGATCCCCTCCAACTACCTTCCAAACTTTAGACTGATAAATTCCCTTAACATTATCTAAACTTACTATAGGTATATAAAGGTAGGTAGGTTATTACAAAGTTATTTTGTTGTACACTTTATGGTGCAAACCTGTAAACTTGATTATTTAAAAAACTGATTTCACTATTTTTCATAAAAATAAATTTATGTAAACACTCTTGATTATTTAAAGATAGATTTCTTGTAACTGAACAGATAAAATGATAAATGAATTGTAATGCTTATTTTGAGGGTAAAAAAGAAAGATAAATAACTAAAAATTTAAATATAATTTTAATAAAAGAAAAATTGTTACATGTTGGGTGTAAATACCCAGCCTCTACCTCTAATCGTCTCGAATTGCCGAAATGGACGACAACAGAGTCAAAGAAAACCAAAGACACCAGCAGGCAGCTACAATCATAATTACGAGGTTAACCTTAAGAGTTGACACAAATCCGGCCAGAGCTAAGACCGAGGTACGGCGGCCTCTGCCGCTCGTTCCCAGCAATTAACTTCGAATGACACCAAATGCCACCGAGGCACGCCACCAGTCCACCAAGTCGCCATCAACATCCACCATCGGAAGTCCAGAAGAGCCGCACCACGCCGCCCACCATCGGATGGCAATTGCAAGTGAACGGCAACTTTGAAGCCGCCCACAAAGCGACAAAGTTGCCATACCCTCGCCAAAGGGTATCATTATTCTCCTGTAGAAGGCAGTGATTATATGACTCATTGCTTAAATGAGTTAATTTAAAATGTTTATATTTTATTTATTTTCATGACATTTTTTAAACTAGTCACCTGGAATGGGCTTTATGTGCTGAATTCAAATTTGGAATCGTATTTATAATATTCTACATATGTAGCAAAAAGGGCATTTTATGTTCTGATATTAGAATTCAGTTTCAGTTGCTGCTTTACCAGCTGCTGCTGATGATGTTGATGTTGTTGATGATGCTGATGATGCCTGTTGATGATCTTAGCTGGCTTTGGGCATGGGCAGTTTTGCGGTTTATTTGATCAGTGTACAACTAGCATTCCATCGATTTGTATGTAGGACTAGCAGGCGAAAAGGGAGAGAGACGGGTAGACATGGGGAGGGAAATGGGAAGTCTTACAATTTTGTAACGATGGAGAGATGTATCTCGCAGATACACAGGGGTTCCCTTGTGAAGTGCAATTGAAACACTGTGTGAATTTTTCAGCGTCAAGCTTTCGGTGCCTATGTGTTGGCTGTTTCTGTTTAAAAGTGTGCGAGTGTGAGAGTGCTTGTGACTTTATAACTTCATCTAATGCAGAGAAAAAAATAATACAATTCTTACTGAAATGTTCGGTATTAATCAAAGAATTTTAGATATTAACAAGAATTCGCTTTCTGCTTGGGAAATAATTCCTTGAAAACGTATATATCAACAACTAACATTAAATAGTATATTTTTGTTTTATAAATGGTTACTAAATTATTCTACCGTATTGATACTTATTGATGAATCATTAATAATGTGTTTCAATGTCAAAACCGCAGTTACCCAAAAATCGATATTACTTTTAAATCTTAACATAATGGTACATAAAAGCTACAACCAATCGCTAACATATTTTTTTCTCCGTATATGAGCCTTGCTTTGGGCACCACTCCCTACCGCGCAACCTCCCCCGAGAAACCCACGATCTGCGTGGCTCATTCAATTCAAATGGCTCGTGATTTCGTAAGCCCGCTTTTGTTGTTGCCCCGCTGGGAGCTGATGTCGCTGTTGGGTTGTTGGTGTATCTACTGGCTAGTTGTTGGTGTTTCTGCTGCAGTGGACTCGAGATTCGAGGCCACCGAACGTCGACTGCAAGTGCGACTTTGGCTGCAGTTAGACGTCAAGAGATTTGCAGCATTTTTCTCCGTCTGCGTTTTGTTTCTTTTTGTGTGGCGTGATGACCTTGAGCCGATCATTTTAACCAAGTGGCTCTGTGTGCTGGCCAAGTGGCTGACTTGCGAGTGTGTGTGAGTGAGTCGGTTACCCAGTTCCAGTTACTTTTGGAAGCTTTTGCTCGACCATTATATAAGCCTTCGCTGCGCCATTGCAAGCCGATGCAAAAAGTTAATTACAATAAGCTAGGATCAGGGTTGAGCCACTTACACTACCCTTACTGCTCACCTAGCCATTCTAATTTGACTTTATCGTTCTACTCATATGTTTTTATGTTTATGTTTATGTAAAGCCTTGCATTTTTAATCTCTTCGCATTTAAGGTTTTAATTTTACGAAAACGGACCCTATAGTATTGTAAAAAATTATAAATAAAATGTGGAGTGTTTAAAATTGTTTGTAGGAAATTGCATTATGTTGGGGGACTGTTTTTTTATTTTTTGCTTAATAGGAGTAACTACAGCTAATAACCTATAGGCTCCTTATGGTAGTCTTTTGTCTTGGTCTTGCACCTGGAAGCGTCTCCCATCCCGTCGATGTTCTTATCCCAACGAACAACTTACAGAGATGGTGAATCCAAATAAACAATTGGAGTTTCACACCCTAATTGTTCAAAAGTCTTTTAGCAGGACCCTCTGGAATCCTCTGCAAACCCATTAACAGGGGAATCCAGGGAAACGGTAGAAGTAACTCTCCCATTCAAGATACTAGCTCCAGAGCCCGATAAGGATTATGGTGGTATGCGTAAAGTGAGATCCATGGGTGGATTGGTTCCCGGTCTCCGCCTTTTTCCAGTAGACGCTGGCTATGGAAACCCATTGAAGCGGCGTTCGGGGACTAAAATTCCGAGGAGGTCCATGGGTAAACCTACCAGAAAGAACCAAAATTCCAAGGGCATGGTTCGATTTCGGGCCGAAGACGAATAAGAATTTTCGCCGCCTCCGCGGCCAAATGTACGATTTCCATTCACAAGACTGATAAGTTTAAAATGCCTTACGAGAATTCGGGAGCCGAATAAATAAGTCTCTCTTTAGAACCTTTTGACCAAAATATCATAAATAACAGGCATCAAGGTTTTTCATTTAGGAATACATTACTTTTATTTATCTGTCAACGATTTGTCAGGGTCAAAAGTTATCGTTTTAAATTTAAGGTCGATGGGCATAAGTTATGAAGGGCGGCTTGTTATTAGTTTCTTGTTAATTGTAAGTTAGTTTTATGTTAAAATAAATTCCCTGGTTTAGCCATTACCTTTCGGCTGTCCAGGTTCTGGTAGATGTTGTTGTTCAAGCGGTTCCTTTGCCCACTCACCATCAAGTATCCTTGAATATCCGTTCAAATTTGCTGATGAGCAGGTATGGCGAACCGCTGGAGCCTTTGCGCAGTTTTGAAAACTCCCAAGAGAGGATTTTCCTGCAACCCAAAGGAGAAGAAGGATTTGATGACAATCAGGGTGGCGGAGTCGTTTTGGAGGGTTTCGACGAAGGCAGCGGAGAAGATTGCGATGAACTGCCTTACGGACCGACAACTCAGGCAGGAAAGGACCCGTTGACTGCTATCTTGGGTATTTGTGTCCCAATGGGTCTAATCATGATCCAGTTTCTATTGTAAGAGATTTAGAAAAGGAACAAAACAAAAAACCTAGACTCATAATTGGGTTTTTGCTTTAAATTTACTTTTCACATTAAAGAAGGGTAGGAGAAATAGCATTTTCTAAAACACGACATTCTCGGCGCATTGTCATTTTTCAAGTTTTCTGCTGTCGTAGTACGTTTCTTATGCGTTTCGCGAAATTGTCACAGCTACAACCGATGACCTAATTACTTCGGGGGTTCTTGGACACACATCCAAGATACGGGGGTATTCTTGGGGGCCTGTTCTTGGCTTCTCCGTTTCACGTTTACTGAGTTAGCAAGAAATGCCTCGAATGTTGCAACAGCAGCGCTTCAAGCGCACTCATGAGACATACATTTTGTCCATATCCAAAATCAAGCGAAGCGAATTTCGCAAATAATTGGAGCAGTTTGCCAACGCTCACGTTTTAGACAAGGTAACACTTGGCCAAGGTAAAGACAGTTCCGATAGTGCCATATGTGGAAAAAACATAGTGCCATGCCGAGCCGAAGAAAAAACTCCGACAGCGATATCTGATAATGATATTGCCTCCTTATCGGCGGAAAAGGAGGGAGAATGGGAATGAGTCCTGTTGGTCATAGTATTAATCGTAGCTGCCTCATCGATAAGCCAAACCAACACTCGATAAGCGTCCTGGAACATGGACAGACCCATTCTTATCGCTGCCAGGAGCTATATGCCTGTATCCGTAAGTTTTTATCTGCAGTGGAAAAATTATTGTTTTTGTTAACGAAAGGAAGATTAGAAATTATGATTCCATCTCATAAACTTGACTAGTTTCAAATCAAAATTTATATAATTCTTTCTGCTCAAATTCATTTAAAATTGATTTTTTTTGTTTTTTACTTTGAATTCTATACCAATCTCCAAATAACAAGCTTATTGCCTCAGTGTTTAAGGCAAAAAAATTTATGTATACGCACATCCTGGCGTTAATCGATTCACTATCAGTCCCTTGATAAAATCATAAAAAATAGATAATTATTGGACGTGTCGTTAAATATTTGAGCTGATAAATGGACCTTGGTCCTAAAAAGGAACGTCTGAATAATTGCTCCACTATCAGTGCGATTTTCTGGGGGCGTTGACCAAGTCCCCGTGGTCGAGGTCTCTTATCAGCGGCGGGGAGGCGAAAACCGAGGGCCGCAAGTCTGGGACATTGTCCGGCGATGACTCTAAAATCCTCCCGAACCGCCGAGGGGTGGAAGACCCGCAGAGGCTTATCACAAGACCAGGCGGCGAGCGTAAATAATACAATGTAGCAGGCAATGGGAAATGTCGGCCGGGAGGAGAGGGGCGAAAGAAGGAGGCAGAGTTTTCCTCGGCCACGGGAAAAGCAGGAGAGCTACGTGCGATAGGTCAGGGTGCAAAAGGCAAAAGAAAAACAAACCTTTGCGGCCGGCAAAGTGCATTCGCCAAGGAATGGAAATCGATGTCAGGAGCATTTGAAGAAATTCTTTTCTTTTAAATTAAAATTATAATTATTATTTGGGTTTTAAGAAATATACTTGAGTTTATTCACTTTATGTATATATCGGAAGGAAAAGTTAATGAGTTATCTTAAATTCTGACCAAGCAATTGTAGTCACATTTATGCAATATTTTTTAAATCATTGAGTTCTTTAAACAGAAGAATCATTTAATTATGTTTTTTCATAATAAAGTATATATATTTTTATAGTTAAAGGAATATATCAACAGGATCATTATCATTTCTTTGAGTGTAAAGTTGTGCTGGTTGTTTACGAAATGGTACTGGTGAAGTGGACGAGTGATAAAGCAAGGAGAAGACAGAAGAGCGCCGCATAGAATCCATTAGCAGTCGCTCGGAACGGAATTGAGGGATTCTCCCGATGGGCGGGGAAATGGGGAAATAGGAAAATGGGGAAATTACGGAAGGGGGCCGGGCAAAAAGTGCATGTGAGTGGGAATGGAAATGGGTACATGAGGAGTCCGTCAACTGGCAGCCAAGTGCATCCCGACTCCTCTTTCTCTTTCTCTTTCTTTGTCTCTCGTTTTCCTCGCATTTTCTTCTGGGTGAAAGGGTTCAATGCTCGATTTCTTCTAGCTGCAATAGTTGCCATGGGAAATCTCTCACACAAAGGCCTCTCAGCAGGATCAACCCCCAATTACGTTCAATTAAGAACTTGAACAAGCTGTTGTGTAATTTGTGAATTCTGCGGGTAAAAAGGATCCCTCGGCTTGATTGCCTTAATTGAGGTCGATGGAAAATTTAATTCTAGAAGTTCCGCCACCGATAATCACTGGCAAACACGCGTCCGGCAGCATGTCGGAATCTGGAAATTATGCAGGATCGCGAGCGCTACCGATTCGGAAGTCGATTCCTGCATAAGGGCAGGATCAATAGGATTTTATGCAAAAGGTGGTGGCAATAAATTGAATTAATTTCCTCGATACACTTTAAGAATAGGATTTTGAAAAAAAATATGGTGAGATAACACAACAGAGTAGTAAGTTTTTTGTCTAACAAATTATAAATATTATGTTTACAAAGGTAAAGGATTAAGCTTTATGAATTAAGCACTGCGATTCGTTCGCAGTGACATGTTCAACCTCTCTTTTTACCCAACGAGCTACCCCGAATAACCCGAAAAATCGCTCATCAATTTGTTCATCTTATTATAAACAGTCATCGGGTTGAAGCGATCCTCGACCGAAGTTCAATGCTCCCAAGAAAAGACCTAAAGAAAAAATGGAAAAGAACAAAGAAAACGGCAAACAATGACTCGGTATACAAAGGGAAAGAAGATGGGAAAAAGGCCTGTAGATAGCGTACATAATGCAGGGAGAAAAGGGCAAAAAAGGCTAAAAGTCAATGAATAGCAAAGACAATGAGGCTGATGAGGCCAAAAGGACGATCGCCACTCACGTGGACCGAATGCTGATCCTCGAGATGTGCGTGCTGCGATATGCGCGTGTGTTCCAGGAATAGCAAACAGGACACGCCCACGCCAACGCCCTGCTTAAGGAATATGATCCCGTAGGAATCTTAAATTTGCCTTTAGTTGGTGTTGAGTAATTTGTGCGCCGCGAGATAAAAATCTGTTAAGCGGTTACTAAACATAAACATAGTTCGGGGGTTGAAAAGATTAGTTGGCACTCGAAGAAAAGGAGGGAACTCTTTATTCATCTTACAAATTGTCATATTTTCAAAAATTAGGGGAGAATCATCCAGACAAAAAAAGTGCTCTGTTAATACATGGTGATCGATATTTAAATATATTTCTGCAAAGCAAATTTTTTTGTTTTGAATGTGGACTTTGCCAATCCCGTGGTATTAAGTATTTAAATAAAGAAAAGGTGTAAAAAAATACATGTTTGAATGACTTTGCTGACAAAGCACGATGGCCATCTTTTTCAATCCCCAATTATGTTTTATATTTAAGCAAAACAAGATTGATTTTTTTGAGTGTGAACTTTGTTTAACCCCTGGTGCGCGGGGGTGTGTGATCAGTAGCTCCTTCTGGTCGAATGCTGGCGGTCTATTTTCGTCGCAGAATCGGGGCACTTAAGGCTTCATGTGGGTCCTCCCCGGGGGTGGTGATGACTGTGTGACCTTCCCCTATTTTGGGGGTAGGTTCAGTTCGTTGCCACTATTTGTGTACTCCTGCATAGCGTTGCAGGGGTTTGTCAATCTTCATTACGATTTCTTTACATCGCCCGCAGATCGCAGGCAGCTCCTTGTTTCAAGGACAATTGCTGGATTGAAAGTTCCCACATGGGCAGCAAAAAATCAATTAAACGCTTAACTTTTGATGCTCGCGAACCTTGTGTGCGCCTATTGAAGCATGAGTGATAAATTGATAGTTCGAGATTCAAGGAGGGAACGAGGAATTTTTCCCTCCGTTTCAATTAATTTACCATTAGAGTGCCAATCACATGATCTTGCCTCAAAATAGAAATAGACTCCAATATTTTCCGCCTCTATTTTTATGCAAAACAGTCAGGTAAGGAGACTGCTCTTTAGGAGCGAATTCCTGTTCCTTTGTCTATCCACAAATTGCCGACAGATACACACACACACGTACTGAATACTGCCAGGCAAATTGCATTATATCTATTTTCTATTTTTACTTGGAAAATGCCAGCATGCCGGCGAATGCAGCTAAGCGAGCGGAGGATTATAAGGCCCATCATCGACAACGCCGCTTCCTTCCTGCCGCTGCCGCTGCCGCCCAAATAGCTGTAATAATAAAGCCGATCTTTCTCCAGTCCCTGTTTACTGTAGGATGCGACAAGAAAAGCAGGAAAAACTCCTTGGCCGCTCACACAGATACACACTCAAGGCAAGCGTGCAGTTGTCGTTGTCCTATCCCAAGAGCAAAAATCGTTTCCCCAGACTCCCCTAGTCAGTGCTGTTGGGTCGGACGTTTTCCCGCCTGATCTGTCCTTATTGGATCCACTATAAACGCTGCCATGAAGAAAAACATTATTTTTTCCCTCAATAAAAAACATTTTATTGAATTGTTAGTTTTAATTTATCAATATCGGATTTGTCCTTATTGGATACACCATGAGCAAAAATATGTTTTTCCCTTAAGAAACAAAGCATTTTATTGTCTCGCACGTTACTCAAATGCTATTATGGTTTTCGTAT
Source organism: Drosophila elegans (assembly GCF_018152505.1). Lineage (NCBI taxonomy): Eukaryota > Metazoa > Arthropoda > Insecta > Diptera > Drosophilidae > Drosophila > Drosophila elegans. The sequence goes on along the minus strand of NW_024545855.1, from coordinate 4,516,256 downwards.
TTCTTTAAGAGTGAGTTATTTTTATCAATGTTCAGAATTGAATTGAATTGTTATCTGTGTGCCTTAAATTTCTTCTCGTTATTTCAACTCTATTTATCCTTTCAGGAAATGGGCTGCTGGCATCTCTATTGCCTGTTCCTCTCTTTGAGGAGTTGCCTGGCCGAGTTCAATGAACCAGCGTCACCTCTTGGGGCAGAGCACTGCCTATGCCTCCGCCTCTGCCACCGTGGACTGCGACTGCAAATGCAACGGAGGCAGCGCCACACAATCCTTTTTCTTTAGACTTTTCTCGTTGCCACCCTTCACTTGATCTTTGGTGATCTCTGCCGGCTTCTCCGCCCAGCTGGATACGGAATGTGGTCGTTGTTGCCTCATGTTGCAGTTGTCTCTGCCCAAAGGAGCCACGCAGGAGTTCTCAAGGGTTCCAGCGCGATTCGGATCGGTTAAAGTTGGGGCTTTGGATTTCACTTCGTGTGGGGAAATGTAAACATCGCCGTCATCATAATCGCTGCCAGCATCCCAAGGCTGCCTGCCTTGGTTCCATTTTGGGGCAGGGGTATGTATCCCTTTCGCTTCTCATTTTTTTATTTTCGTCGGAATGCTCGGCTTGTTTACTCAAATGTATATTTGATCTTCAGCTGGAGTAATTTCTTCTTCTCTGCCCCTTTTGACTTTTCGCTGGATTTGGAAACTGAAGTGCACTTGTGTTTATCTGTAAAGGATTTTTCAAGGAATCACCCAGGGGCAGCCAGCATTTTTTGCAGAGTCCATCACATTTCTGGGCACTGGGGGATCACATTTTCATGCGGTACAGTTGCGAACGGAGATCCGAGCAAACGAATGGGTTTCGGATGTGTTGATGTGGTTTTTAAAAGTGAAAAGTGAAAAGTTTTTTACCAGCTTGAGAAAAGTTTAACGTTAAAATGTGAGGTATATACATTATTGAATATGTAATATTATTGTTATTATTGTTATTATATTAATTTATTTGTTGTACTTTGTAGACAAACGTGGCTAACTTAAGCTAAAGGTTATTCAGCCTGACTTTCAGCGGTTTTTTTACTTTTTATCCAATTAATTACAAAGTTCTTGATCAAATTTTGGATAAATATAAGGGAATACACCAACATTGCTTAAAAGAAATTTCTTCTTAAGATAAACATAATTAAAGTTATTTTCTATTTGGTTCTAATTGAAATTTTAATTGAAAATACAAACATTTTTCAAATTTCAAGTAGAAATTTTTAAATTGAAAAACACATATTTAAAAAAAAAATGTTCTTTACATAATCTTTTATTTGGGTTTTATCAAATTCATTAAAACCAACTCTTTGAATATGTAAATGAATTTAACCTGGCGACCCTGTGTTTAAAATTTCAAAACATCAATCATTGAGCTCTCCTTTAAGAAACACCCTTCCTCTTGATGACCCAAAGCACCCCAAGTACAGTCACCACAAAGAGTGGCTCGAAAGGATCGGCCAGAGTCCACTCTACACATACGAACAAGAGTCAACCGATGGAAAGAGAACAAACCAATCACCAAACCGAGGGGAATGGAGGGGCTGGATATTTTCTGGGGACTCGAGTCCTCCATCCTACACACACGTACGATTGGCGATTATTCATGACTTTATGGACTGGGTAGCAGGACATTAAAATTGCTTTTACGCCAACTCATCGGGCGAGAGGATTAAACTGGTTCTCGGGCGCTTTGTATGCCACTCACAGTCGTCGGATTCAGATTCAGTTTGATTCAGTCCTCACTGAAAAGGCAACAGTCCTCAGTCCTCAGCCGCTCCTTGAAATTGGAATCTGGTGAAACCAGTTTGCTCCGCTGCGGTCTCTCGCACTCCTCTACCTCTTGGACCTCGCGGATCCCACGAAAAAAGGGATACATCGCATCTGAGAGATATGTTTATCCAGTCCGCCTTTGTATGAGTATTTGTGTATATTGCCTTTTGACGCAATCCTTTCGTCCTCGTCACCATCGCTTCTTCGCTTCTTTCGTTACTTGTGTCGTTTTGAAATGGGGGTTCCATTTTTGAGTCTTCGGTGTTTTTCGGGTTTTGGTTTGTTTCCTTGGGATATTTTTTGGTTGTGTTTTATTTTCGGGCTTGCGTACAGTTTCGATATTTGGCAGGGGAGTGGAAACCTGGAGGCCCCGAAGTGGCCTGAAATTGGAGCAAGGAATGATGTGGACTAACTGACAGACCGACGGGAGTTATCTTAACCCAGTGGCTCTTGCATTGCGGAAAAGTATAAATGAGAAAATAAATAAACATGGAAAAGTCAACAACCTAAATTTAATACGTGTATAAACGATTTTGGCTCATAATCAATATAGAAAAATTAATCCAACAAATAAATTGCACAAACAAACTTCTTCTTGGGAAGTGCTTTTTATTGATTGACCCAAAATAAAATGATATAGGAAAAGTTTTGAGCTTAAAGTTTTCTGCCCTTTTTACATGCATTTAGGCAGTATTTGGGTTTTAAGGGTTGCCAGAAATCTCTTTCCAATCTTTGGCCTGTAATCTACATGTTAGTTTCCCCTCCAGTTCTCATAATGAAGGAATTTGTCAACTCTCATTGTGAATGGCGACTTCGTGCTGCGAATAATGTTAAATGAGGCTTCTTCACTTTATAACGCGCATAAAAAGTTCGTCTTTTTGTGAAGTAGGTCTGGGGATGGGAAGGGGTCTTGGTTTTGCTTTTGGTCGGGGACTCGTACTGCAACTGGGACTGGAGCTTGATCCATTCTTGGCCGGCCCTCTCAAACTTCCAAGTGACGGCGGAGAAAGGCACTTGAACTGCAGTATTTTTCTTTCTTTCCTCATTTTTTGCAGGTCTGTGTCTTCTTTGGCCTTTGTATTGTTACGGGAAAAATTGTGCGCATGCGCAAATGCGATCAAGAGCAAGAAGTGGAGTGCAGGAAAAACGGCCTCAACCACAGCAGGAAAAACAGAGCAAAAGACCTCGCAGAAATAAAGGAAAATATTGTGTGAAATGTCGGTCCGGATGGGTGGATGGATGGTGGATGGTAGACGGCCAGAGAGTTGAATGCCCGACTCATTTCAGAGGAGGTGACGTTCGGTTAATGAAGGGCTTTGCGAGGTCGGCGTCGTTTTCCCTGCCTTTACATTTTCCATTTCCATTTTCCTGCTCCTCTGTTTTTGGTAAGTGGGAAGCCGAAGACAAAGCCTCACCTGTCGGCAGACCAAGTTCTCAGGATCGCCGCCTGGGAAAGCACTTAAATGGGTATTCATGCCCAGCTTAGCTTTTCTTCTGGCCAAGGAAATTGTCTCTGCCGCCCGATCCGTCCATTGCGGTTTTCCGCGGGCCTCTCTTTTTGGCTGCAGGAAGCTGTGGCCACCGCAATCTTGGCTTGGCCCGTATACGTAATTCGACCGACCAAGAAGGAACACTCGCTTTAACCACATTTGCGAGTGGGTCTAGGCAATGAATGTCAGGCATCTGTTGCTGTTGCAAATTGCTGAAGGAAACGCACGAGTGCCGCAGGAGAGAGTTGGCAGTACAGCAATAGCAACACTAGCCACACTAGAAAAAACATAATACGGAATCGATATCAAGATTTTCAGAGCGATAGAAAATACAAAGAAGTTTATTTTTAAATTAAAAACAAAATCATGAGCATCATACTCCCTACTCAAAAGGAAGTTTTAGTTAGTAAGTTGGGTATTTCTTGGTTAAATTCAAACTGATTCTATTTAAGTTTTATCGACTGGAAACAAAAATCAATTAATAATTAACCTCTAATAATTTAAGGTCTGTTTTGGGAATATTTTCTCTCTGTGCAGCGACAGTTGCTCTCTTTGGTTCATTCAACCCGACAGACACGAGAGCCTTCCAGCTGGGGATAGCTTTAGCTAGCGCTGCATAGATGGATGAATGGCTGGATGTGTAGATGGACGGATGGTTCTGTTTAGCCGCTCGGTTTCTAGCTGCTTGGCTGACTGCGGTGGGCAGAGCACCACTACAGCACTACTGAAACTGCAGCTAAAACTGCAACTGCGCCTGGGAGGTAGAGCGCGATATGACCACACTGCATGCCAGCAGAACCAGAGAGGACTTGGGAATACCAGTGGCCCCCTGTTTTGGCCTCGAATTGCAAAAGCCGAAAGCATGTTTTACAAATGGATTTCATGTTCAGTGCGTTATGTTTCTCGGAAAGGATTTCTTGTCATGGCCAGGTCTGGTGGTCGTCGATCGGTCGTCTTAGCTGGCTGCCTGCGAAACGAACAAAAATGAAATGAAATGCGACAATGGTCATACACATGGGGCATTCAAATGCCAATGAGTCGTTGACACGCCGCTTAAACAGCAGTTCATCTGCGGGTGAAAAAGGGCCAGAGTTTTTTGGTCTTCTTCGAAGAAAACGAACACACTTTCAGATCCTGCCAGTCCACCGTGGTGGTCAGTCTGCAATCTGCGCCATATCCAGGTCAAATGCATGTCAAAGTCATTAAAATGAAAAGAGGCCGAGTATCTCGTCTCCTGAATCTGAAGGCGATCTTTCTGGCATTCGGGGAAGTGCGGCGGGAACGGAACACAAGGAGGGTGTAATAAAATGCAATCAAAAATTAAAAAAACAATCGTTTTATGGCTTTCCCACAAAAAAATTCGTCCAGAAAATGTTTTATGTATCAGGAAACTGCGAAGGGTTAATGACAAAGGGACTTCTTACGACGTGGCTGCTGGTCGAATATTTAAAAGGAAATGTTATAAGAAGCGATTTGAAGATAAACGAATAGGGCAAAGGAATGAGACCATAATATAGCTCCCAAAAAATTCATAAAGCACAAGAGTATTTATTTCAAGTCGAGACTTTTAAAAGTCCGAAAAAATCGTAGGCACAGAGTGTATATCATATATACTCATTTCTTGAATAAGATTTGAAATAACGCTAAGATATTAAAATATTTATAAGCTAAGCTATAATAACGCGGACGTAGTTATCAAATTGTCTTTTTCTTTTTCTAATATATATTTTACAAGGTACAAGGTTATTACACTGATCAAAACTACTCGATTACTGATTGTAAATACACCGAATGATTTTTTTCGAAGCTGCTCTTATATACTCGGATTTTTGTAACCCCTTTACTGCCTTAGGACTTTGAAACGCGTCGTATGCTAATTAAAGAGAGCGGCAATCAAAATTCAACTCCCGTTCTGAAGGATTGATCGCCCCAGCTCGTCGGATGACATATTATTTAGCAAATTGAAAATATTTTTCAGTTGGCCATTCGCACGTTACAATTACCTTTTTCCCCGCGAGTCCCACGATCCGCCCCAGCCTTTTTGCACCCTCTAAGCCCCCGAACCAGAGCGAAAGGGATCGCGTTTAATGTTTTTTTTCATCATGAGCCGCTTTTTTTCTGGGCTGGGCCCACTGCACACACATTGGAATGCAAATCAAAAGGCGGAATGGGGAAGGCTATAAACGTATCCTCTGATACACACACTCACTCGCAACAAGAGAAACGCCAGAGAATAAATAACATCGTTGAACTCCCTCTTCGCGGCATTTGCCAGTGGATACACACGGCTGACTCTGACAGCGATCCTCGAGGTCTGGACTCCGATTCCGATCCCATCCCATCATATCCAGTCGAAGGCAGTACCCTGCACCCTGTGGCGGCCCAATTGTGCCAAGGCGGCACGTCCTCGCCTGTTTAGATGAGTATAGTATGCTCCCTTCGTGCAAGTGCTTGAGATTTTATATATGCATGCCACGGTCTTTTGCACTGATGAAAAATATCAAACAAAAATATATTGTACCAGCTCCTGAAAAAGTTAAACAGTATAAACCATTATATTCTGAAGATTTTTAGAGTAAATATTTAAAGCTTTGTTTAGTTTAAATCAAATTTTTTTATATTGTTAAAGTAAATATTAATCACCTTGTAATGCTTAAATTCTGGTTTTTAGATTTGAATTAGTAATGAATTTTTATAATAAATAAATTTGTTTACACCATTAAAACTAGTAGCTTCGAATAACATTTAACATACCAATGCACTAAAGTTACTTTTAAATGAAAAAAAATGGTAACTTTATTTCTTAAGGCCAATAATATTTACAGATTTTGAAGGTAATATTTTGCATAGCTGCCATTATTTTTTTCACTACTTGTCCTTTACAACTTATATGACGTCCAACGTGGACATACTTTTTTCTCCTGCTTAGGGAACATATTTTTTTTAGAAGTGCACCTACCCTTACCCCACTCCCTGAAGCTCCCCCATATCGCCCAATCCCCGGCTGAGTGGCTTTAAGTGGCGCAACAGATAATGAAAGTCAACGTCTGTGCAAGGGTACAGGATACACTGTTTGCTCGCCTCCCCTTCTCCTTGTTCCTTGTGCTTGGTGCCTGGTGCCCGGTGCCTGGCTGTTCTCTCTGCGTTTTCTTTGCCGCTGGTAAATATCGAAATATCGGGGGCAGACATACGAGTGTACCAGACAAAGAGCTGGCTTTGTGCCCGGTGCCCCGAGGGGTGGCAGGCGGTGCGGTGCGGTGATGGCGGTTTCATCTTCGTGCCTCGCTGTAATTTCCAATCTCCACTGTTTTCCTATTTGCTCGTAATTACATCCAAGTCCTGCCAGAGTACAGTCGCTGCTCAAACATTACCCCGCCGCTCGACTTAAGTTATTTGCTTGTAGTCCCCAGTCCAACGGCCAGGTGTTTGTGTCAACGTCCACGTCTATTTGAAGAGGATCGAGGATCTTTGAGAACGGTGCGGCAAACCTCGAGATCTGGAAGAACATAAAATTGTATCTAAATACGTCTGGGATTCATCCTTGCTGCAGGGCGAGGGATCGAATCGAAACGTGGGAAGAATGGAGTAACAGTGCAGTTCTCCCTTAACAAATGCATGATTTGACCTTACGTACAAGCCTGTGTGATAGAGTTGCGTTCGGCAGGATATCGCAGAACCAAAGTCAAGGGCCATTAAGCCGGGAGCCAGGCGAAGAAATCAAAATAAAAATTGAATTTCGAATTCTTTACCCCGTTCAACCGTTCTTGTGTCCCACTTCAAGCAACAGATCATGGGAAATATTTCTCGATTGCCTCGAAACCAGTTGAACGAGACCCTGTGATTGCTGGTTGAGTTTTTGAGGGAGGGTACAAGTGGCTGGCTGGCCGGCTGTCTTCGATAAGGGTCAGGATAATGGCCAGGATCTTGGGCAACTAACAGCCACAGGTGCAGGATCCTGCGAGACGGGGGTTGCGACCAAGGAGCGTGAAAGTTATGCAACTTTCTGTGGGAAGCAGCTCACCAGGGCAACCAATTCGGCGTTTCATGGTAATTTCACGGATCTCATGGTCCTGGCTACCGGGGACACGCCACCTACTTGGTTCACACGGGGGTCAGCGCATGTCCAAAGTGCCCTGTCACATCCGATCCGATCCAGAGGGACAGAGATGGAGGAGGTCGCAGTGCGGGATGGCGACATTTCCGGATTTAAGGGCCCAAAAAAGGCCAGCTCCACAGCAGCAAGAGTGTCATTAGGCAAGATACACTCCAAAAATAAATATAGGTTTAACTTACAAAAAAAATTTAAAAAATATTTTTGATTGATATTTATTCTTATCAAGATCTTTTTAAAATAATTTTTAAAATAAAAGTGTCTCAAAAATATTGATTTCATAACATTAGCCATATTAATATGTCTAAATAATACAGGTTTGAATAAAAAATAATAAAATACAATAATATACATTATTTTAAATTGATTAAAATTCTTAGCATCTTAATATTTCAAAAATGAATTTTATTAGTTTCCGAATGCGGTTGACCCCAAATGCGTCAAACATATTTTTCTGAGTGCAATCGCATGGCATTAGAAGCTGTTGCGTTGATTGTTGATTGTGTGCGGAAGTTCCCACCAGACGGTGATTATGACGCAACACAATTTTTGGGACAGTTGCAGGTGATTGAAGCTAGAAGTTGGTCCGCAGATTTGTACGTTTCTGGGCTTGCGATGACGTTCGCATGGGACGCTAATTAAAAAGGAATTTCTTGACTTCTTGCCCGTTTTTTTTTTGGCTTACAATCCAGCAACGGCAATTAGAAATGGGGGAAGGGGCAGACAACCAGGAGAGTGCTAATTTAGTAATCACAAGTCAGTCGGCTGCGAAGACAGCCTAGAAAGTATCTTAGGGAACCGGTTGGCAGGGGTCCTCAGAAGAAATAAGCTTAGCTTGCCACACCCTTTTTCTCCCCCCTCTAACGGTGCAAAGGTGTGAAATTGTTGTTGCTCTTGATTGGATATCTGTGTTGGATCAGGTGGCACTGCGGTGATCGCAGCTTCACGTCGTGAGGTTTCAATTGATCCTCAGAAGCCAGCTGATAAAAAAAAATCAACAGTCGCAAGACTCTGAGGAGATCAACAGCTCGGGGTTTGTTGATTATCTTGAAATCTTTTGTCAGCCAGCTGTATTGACTGGATTTTCCTGAGGAAAAGCTGCGATCCCTTTGAACTAGTCATCGTCAGGTGGTTGCTGCCTTTTCATAATTTTCAGACACTATTTTGTGTTTGCTTTTTGTGTGTGTAAAAGTCATTTTTCCTGTACATCAATTAATGTGGGAAAACATTGTATGTTCGCATAAGGGGTTCCTCGGGGATTTCTTCATTTTTTCTCTCAAAATATATTTTATTTTGTTAAAGTTCTTATCGCGCGGGAATATCATATTGCAGATATTCCGTCTGTCCGTCCTTCTGCCCGTCCGTCTGTCCGTCCGTCTGTCCGTCCGTTTCTCCGCGATCTTGTTTCCCACTTTTAAAGCTATCTGCATGAAACTTTCCCAAAAGTTGTCTTTCTATTGCAGGTAGTACATAAGTCGGATCGGACGACAATAGCATATAGCTCCCATAGAAGTTTTGGAAAAATAACTAAAAAAAATTATAACTTTATTATAAATACAAATTTCAGAATTACGGTTTAAATGTCATCAAAATCGGACGACTATATCATATAGCTCCCATAAAAAAACAATTTTTTTTTATTTTGTAATTCTTTTTTTAAAATTCTTTTTTGATTTATTAATAATTTAACAAATCAGATTTACGCTTTTAATTTTATTAAAATCGGGAAACGATATCATATAGCTGCCATAGGAACTATCGAATAATTGAGCTGCAACTCATCAACGCTTCAATATTTTTAAACATGTACGCAAGTTAATCTTAATTTTAATGTCTTCAAGAATATTTAATTTGTGCACTTACTGCCAGGGTATAGAACTTCGACTTGCCGAAGTTTGCTTCCTTTCTTGTTTTAATATAGATCTTTTTAGCTATATAATTATAATTGATAGAATATCAAATATCGTTTGATGAAAGATGAAACTATTTCATCAAACGATATTTGATATTCTTATTACAATTATTAAATGTTTGTTGAGTTATTCCTAGGAATTATCGACGTATATAAAGGGATAATCTTAAGCTATGAGTTGTTTAGCCTCGTATCTCTCCCAAGATGGAACCCAATCCATCGCTCAAGAGTCCCTGGGAACAGGGAATCCTAAACTAATTTACAACACGTGTAATCGCTCGGAGGTCGCTGACCGAGCGAGTTCTCATTCTCTGGCCATTCTCGTTCCTGTTCCAGGCCAAAGGCAAACATCTTTTCTAACCGCCTAGATTGACAATCGAGATTGAATCGCACACATTCCCAGATGGGAAGACACACAGATACAAAACGTATCTTTGGATACTAAAAGCGGCGGAGCGTGAAAAGGTAAGGAATCGCTGCCGAAGAAACGAAGAGAATGAGAGGAGAAAAGGAGCCTACGGACAAAAAGAAGCACGAAACCAAGTAAAACGAAACCCAGAGAATGGAATTGTCAATAGTAATAAGTACGGAAAACCGGACGGGGGTTCGCGGGGACTTCGGCTAGGGATCGGAATGGGGTAGCGTCATAAATAATATTGTTTACACAAATGGTTCACGGCGATGAGCAGCAACTCCTGTGCGATGTCCGAAACAAAGACCCCATCCCGCCACGTCTGTTGGGCCTTTATTTTGGGTCAACGGATCCGTTTCGATATGATCCTACGCACCCCAGCTAAAAATAGCCGCGATGAGCTCAAATCGTCGTGTTTACGAGAAAAGTGGTAGATACGAAAAAGTGTCGTGCCCGCCAAGGAAGAGAAACCTAAATTCCAGCTAAGCACATGGACTGTAAAAAATTATCAAAATTTTGTTTGTATATATTAACCATTACATTTTTAAAACTGGGACCAAACAAAAAATTGATTGAATTTAAAAAAAAAATATTTTAGTATGTTTTGTACATTTACAAACAAACATATACTGCCCCATTATTGGTTTCTACCATATCTCGACAGTGGGTGTTGGAGAGGGTGTGGCCAAATTTTAAAATGATAAAAGTATAGTGTTATGTTTCTAGTCAGGGAAGCTGCACTTTAATAGCAACAGGTGGCGATTTATGTTATTCCTAAATATAAAAATACCACTGCTTTTTAAGAGTGTAAGCATGAGGCGAGTGCGTGCCTTTGAGTGGGGAAGAGAAGAAGGGTGGAAAGGGGGCAGGCGCTGGGAGGGGAGCAGGCTTAAAGCCAAAACAACAACAGGTAGAAATCAAATAGAAAACGGAATAGACAAAGAGACTAAGCGAACGAAGGAAATAGCGGAGCAGCGCAGCAGCAGAGTGCCGGCAGCATAACGACCAGCAGGCACTCACAAAGATACATACACAGACACTCGAGCCTAGACAGGCGCTCACAGATACAAATACAGATATGGACACATGGAGAGCTCGGTTTGTCTATGTGCCCAGGCATTTCGAGTTTCATTTTATGTTTTGACCCCTTTTAAGTTCAAGAACCCTTTTCCTCACAATATCACAACCACACATGCGCAAGGCCCTCTATTTCTCTTGCTCTCTAACTCTCCAGCGCCAACTGAGAGATCATTGGAGAGTTGGGGCTTGGCTTCACACTCACCAATACCAGGAAACATCCCCCGAGAGCCAGAGAGAGCAACTCTCCAAACGGAAAGCTCAGCTCAGCAAAGAGTAAAGTAGCAGGGATTGTTATTGTTTTGAGGTGGGATTTCTGGGCTTTTTGTCTTTCTTGGGCGCAACAAGTGTATTTCGACTTTTGATTTATGTCTGCGGAATCCAACTACGCTCTCAAAATCGAGCGGTCCGCTCTGCATTAAACGGAATTATCAATTGATTGATGAACACTAATTATGTTAATTGGTTAATGAAATGCAATGTGTCAAGCGTTGAGCTCGTGGCTTAATTGCGACGAGCAAAGGGGAACGCTTCCGTCCTTCCTCGCCAAAAAAGCTTTACAGCACAGTCAAACCTTTCTAAAAGTTACTTTTTTCCCTGTTGATGAACTTTTCTTATAATTGTACAACATTTTTTAAAAGTTATTTTAATTATTAACGTATGTACCTACACATTTAAAATATACCTATAATTGAAATAAATATTATTTCCAATTTGATAATTAAGAAATGGTTTTTATATTTTTTTCAATGTGTTATTACTAATTTTAAATTTTTTTTTATAAATTATTCATTATGTTGGTCTATAATGTCGGATATAATATGGTCGACAAATTTAAAAAAAGAAATAAAAGAATTTCTGAAACTATGCTTATTGACTATATCTTTTTAATTTAGTTTAAATTATTTTCTTTTCAATGACAACTTCGCAAAATAGTAGTCGTTTTACCCTTTAAATTTTAAAATACTTAAAGATTGTGCAGTAATGCTGCAATGAGTCACTAAGGAGAAAAAGCTCTTTTGAGCAAGTGCTTTCGGAGAAAGCGATCGCAAAGGGCGTTGTCTGTACATATCATTGCAATGTAGACCCATCCCTCAGTATCGCTATTATTGTATCTATTACAAATGCACAGTTACATCCTCCGCGCAAAAACCAAAAGGTACCAGACACCAACAGCTGTCTAAAAAACCGTTCATGGTCATCGTGCCATAAATGGCAAACGAAACGAAATTGAAATTAAGCAAATGAGTGGGAAACCAGACGCTGAAGCAACCAAGGAGAAGAACATCGAGGCAGCAGCAACAATGGCAATAGCTACTTCAGAAAACAAGTTGATGAAGTCGAGGTCTGAAAGCCGAATCAAAATCCGAATCCACTAGACGAAGGCGGATGCGCACCTAGAAGCCAAATGAGTAACTCTAGCGGATGCTGTGCCTCTTCAACTGGGACAAAATCAAAGCAACTTTAACGGCGACGTTGATAAAAAGTTTACACTGAAAACAAAAATATTCCTTAGTCTTAACCTTAAAATCGAAAAGATATTCTAAAAGCAATTAATCTTTACTTTTTCTGATTTTAGGGTCACTTTTAGTCTAATTTTCAATAAGATACATTCTTTTCTATGTTAATTTAATTCAGAGTTTAGATTCTTAAGATGGAACTGTAGAAATGTAGTTTGCAGTGCAGAGGCCGCAAAAGCCATGAGTTTACCACATTGGGTTGGTAGTTGCTGTTGGCCCACATGTCCCACGCTTCCATTTCCATACTCACACAGGCGCACGTATTAAAATCCAAGCGGCTAACGGTAACTTTACGCAATCCCAAGACAAGAATGCAGCGGAAGGAGAGAAATCCAAGAGACATGAAGAAAGAGTGGCGGAGAAAGGGTTTTCTTTCAAATCAAAAATAAATACAAATACAAATGCGCGACGCTTTTAACATAAAGAGAAAGAAACAGAATAAAGGGGGGGGAGTGCAAAGCAGGCGTTTCGAAGGGAACATATATGTTGGAGAGCGGGGGTGGAGAAGGGGGAGCGCGACCAGGCGACGCATGTAAATTGCCAGCCATGTAAAGTTTATTTTTCACTTTTGGACGAAGCGTCAGGTGCACTGTCTGCCAAACGGACAACGCTTTCGGGGCTTTGGGCGTGTGCCCATTTGTCGGAACCCCCATACCACCCATCCACGTCGCCATATAGCGCTATATACATACATAAGCCCCATTGCGTTGCCTGCAACAGGTTCGTAAATAACCATCAAGTTGCGGGCGTAGCTCTGGGCCAAAGTCCTAAACGCGTCTCAGGTTTCAGGGCACCGAACACCAGGCCCACACTTTAAAAAAATCTCGGGATTAAAACTTTTCTCGTACAAATAAACAATATTAATTTTCTTAATTATTTGTTGTCTTTAACTGTTTGTTTTAATTTTTCCTCTTTTCCTTCATTAGCTGGGAAAAGCAGGACAAAAATCGGATGATGAGCACAGGTTAAAATATACCTTTTTAGATAGGTTCTGTGCTGAAAAATAATTAATCGGATCATGGATTTCGAATTTATAATAATTTATGGTATTTAATTTAAAAAAAAAATATAAATCTACGTTTAGTATAAAGTTAGCAGCTCAAGTTTTCTTTAGCCAAGATATTATTAATATTATTCAATATTTTGGTCAGTGCTTTAACAGGTTACGGCCTTAAAAACAACAAAAACAACAGCCGCCACAATTACCCAAGAAGAAAGCCCATCGTCGGGCTCAAAAATCCAGACTCGCTGCTTCACCGCCAGTCGTACGCATTTGAAGCGTTTTTACTGTTTACTGTTACGAGTCTCGAAAGCGAAGATCGCTGCTCCTCACTTCCCACTGCCCAGCTCACTTCTCCTCTCTGCTCCCAGTTCAACGACCGAAAAACGGACAGAGACCCTCCGTCCCCATCACCCCACCCCACCTACCCATTTTGGAGGCCCCTTCGTCGGCGCGGTTCTTCCTGACTGCCTTGCCTTTTCTTCTGGTTCGCCTGCTGGCTGGTTCGTCTAGCTTTCTATTGTCTGATGATTGCCCAAAAAGAAAGAAAGACAAAAACTGCTCGTGGGTTTTAACCCTACGAAATGCTGGGAATGGGATTGGGAATGGTAAGACCTTCTCTCTCACGCTCTAGCATTCCATAACCAAGATATCTACGATGGTCTCTTTTGCTGCTGAGGATTAATAATGAGTCGATCTTTTGCCGAAAATGTCCAGAGAGCGTTGCGCTAGAGATTCTTGGAGCGAGGTCCGCCGGTCATTGACTTTCTAATTGTGGCCTAGGGATTGACGCACTGTGTGGGATTCCTATATTGTGATTAATGGCTTTCTTCGCTCCTAACTTCTATCGATGAATTCCTATTAAAAGTCCTCAAAATTCAGGAGATCGATTATAAAGTAATCAAGAAAATAACTCAAAAATCAGAACTAGCCTCAGAACAAAATTTTAATTGTATTTACAAAATATTTCGTACCCTTTTTATACCCTTGCAGAGGGTATTATAATTTCAGTCAGAAGTTTGCAACGCAGTGAAGGAGACATCTCCGACCCTATAAAGTATATATATTCTTGATCAGCATCACTAGGCGAGTCGATCTAGCCATGTCCGTCTGTCCGTCTGTCCGTCCGTCTGTCCGTCTGTCCGTCTGTCCGTCTGTCCGTCCGTTTATATGCAAACTAGTCTCTCAGTTTTAAAGCTATCTGCATGAAACTTTCCCAAAAGTTGTCTTTCTATTGCAGGTAGTATATAAGTCGGAACGAGCCGGATCGGACGACTATAGCATATAGCTCCCATAGGAACAATCGGAAAAATAAATGAAAAAAATTATAACTTTGCTGTTTTTTAATTTTTTGTTTAGTTCTTCGACATATAGCAATGGTTAAATATTTCAGAATTATGGTTTAAATTTCATCAAAATCGGACGACTATAGCATATAGCTCCCATAGGAACAATCGGAAAAATAAATGAAAAAAAATTATAAATTTTCTGTTTTTTAATTTTTTGTTTAGTTCTTCGACATTTAGTAATGGTTAAATATTTTCGATTTACGGCTTAAATTTCATCAAAGTCGGACGACTATATCATATAGCTCTCATAGGAACAATCGGAGAAATAAATGAAAAAATATTATAACTTTTCTGTTTTTTAATTTTTTGTTTAGTTCTTCGACATTTTGTAATGGTTAAATATTTCCAATTTACGGTTTAAGTTTCATCAAAGACGGACGACTATATCATATAGCTCCCATAGGAACAATAAAAATATATAAAATAACTATCAAATAATTGAGCTGCAAATCATCATAGCTTCAATGTTTTTAAACTTATACGCAAGTAAATTATAATTTTGATATTTTCAAAAATGTTTAATTCTTGCAATAGCTGCAAGGGTATATGAACTTCGGCTTGCCGAAGTTTGCTTTCTTTCTTGTTTTAATCTTAAATAAACAGTTTTCATATATAGTCCCCAAATCTCATCTGAAAAGTTAGCGTTTTTAATATTTTTACTTAATTATATTTATTTACATTTTTTATTTAATGCCGTAGAAATTCATAAGTAACCCATTTTAAAATTATGTTTTCGTATTGCTCTCTAAAGAGATCAATCAATCAATCAATCGGAAAAATCATTCTCTGAAAATCATACCTTACTTTCAGGTAGCTCATTATGCATGCAGGCAGTACAGTCTGCCATTAAAATCATCTACCCAGCCAATAAAATCACTTGACAAATTATGCAACAGGTTCAAAAAGCCCAACCAACTGGATGACGAATCATGGGAAAATGTCAACAGCGCGAGAGAAATCCAGAGGGGGCTGATTTGTGTGTTTCACTGTAAGAGGTTCACGCATAGTGCACAACTTAAATCCAGCCGGGGAATTGTAAATAAGCCACCGTAACGCCCTTGCCTAGGAGAGCTCATTAAAATTCCATGTGAAAATTGCCATAAAATCTATTTTGATTTTTATTTCACCTGTATTACACAGTGCGAAAAGATTAGTTGTCATGCAATAAGACCTTTCTCGTGTCAGCAAGGATTATAACATTTTTAAGACGAACAAATATGGCTGATGTATTCTTAAAGTTAACTATTTATTTTATTTTGATAATTCAATAGTTAAATGATTGGAAATGATAAAAATGAATAGACAAGGTTTTTATATTAAGAGAGAGAAATCGTTAAATAAGTTTATGGCTTCCAATAAAAACTAGGAACTTTAGTTTCTATTACTTTTTGTGTGTACATCCTTAGTTTTTCCCTTACAAAGGGGTGTCGAAAGCTTTCCATGCGAGATTTTCTAAGGTCAATAGAAATGCAATAGGATTCAGTGGGTCTCGTATAATGAAAGCCTCTCCGACTCGAAACATAATTGTAATTATTCACCCCTTGCAGTTGTGTTCATGTGACGGCATTTCCGCCCGCCTTTGTCCCTTTCGGACTTTCGTGTCCCGCACCCAAAAGGCAATTGTCAAACTCTCACCCTCGATTGGATTGCTGACCCTTGCGCCCAAGTGTCCGGAAATGAGATGCAAATATTATGTGGGACTCGGCTAGGATCGTTTCAAAACCGATCCTTCAGAAGCCACCCCCCTCACAGTTGAGTGGGCATGATTAAGGAGGTGCGGCCATGAGGGTTGCTCATCTGCTTGAGATATAGTGAATTATAGCATTTGCACGAAGATCCCCAGCCGGAGGGTAAGAAAATTGTCTTGGCCTCCTGCGCTTGCGCTTTCCACAGCAGCGAAGAGGGAAAACAGTGAAAATAATGAAAATCGAATTGCTTGAGTGCGCTTGCGGCGCGTAATTTGGAACCCTAGTTTATGCATATCGCGTCTTAAATATCTAGGCTGCCATTTAGTGGAAATTATGCAAAGTTGGGATGGTCTAGGTGAAGTAAGAAATAAATGGTTTTTTCTTATACACTGGTGCCTTGGTCTTCCTTTTTGTCTGGTGCACTTAAAGATATAATAGAAAAACATTACAAAATTGGGAAGTTATAAACCAGCTCATCAAAGAAATTCTACATTGCATTCACAACCCAAAAATAATTCTTTAGGAATCTATATACTTTTTTTCTCTGTAGAGTGTGTCGTAGATTGGAAACTTAGACGGATGTAGGCCAACTGAACCGTAATTGCAAGCACATGTCTTTCTAAGCTCGCAGCTCCCGACTCTCGACCCTATTTAATGTCCGTCTGTATGTCTTGGAATTATGTGATCAAGAGTTTTACACAAAATGCAGGAGAACTTGGGAAGTGCGAGACCCACTATTTATCATCCTCGCTGCCAGGCTGAGACTTGATGTAAATGTAACCCCTGATCCGAGAGATCGTCCGCTAGCTAGGCGCAAATCGTCAAAGGCCGGGTTCAGTGAACCATCCGGGAAAAGATTCAATTGCCATCTCACTCTGGGTGCCTCTATCTCGCTTATGGGGGGACGAATAAGAAGACAAGGCGAAAGCGTAGAATGCCACAAAGTTAATGGCAGCTGGAGGGGAAGAGCTCCCGAGGAAATACAATAAAATGAGCTTGCGACGCATGTGACTCCGGGAAAGATCAAAGGGGCTTCCACTTTCGCCAGCAGACTTCTCCATTGATTTCTCATTCTGCTTTTCCTGTTTGGTAAACATAGTGCAAGTCTGATCGATAAGAATTTAATATTGTTGTTGTCCGGTCATAGATTTATAATAGTGATCTCTGAAATTTTTTATATTTAATACTATATTTTAACCATTAATGACCACACAAACTTCGTAAGGTTTTCATATTGATCGGAAGAAACAACGTCCCAGTAAATAAATATATCGCCAAATTGAAATTCTTTTTTTTTCTCAAAAATCTTAATTAAAACAGGAACAATAGAAAATCCATAAGACTACATTTTGCCAAAATTATCTATAATGCATTACTTATATCACACACCATTCTCCTATCCTTAGTGGCATAAGATCTTCCTTTCGAGTGCTTTCTTTTTTGGTCTTATTCGATCACCATCCGGTCGTTGAGTTTAACTCCCCTTTCATTCCATAATATCGGTGGTCCTTAAAGTGAAGTGCTTGTTTCCTTTCCCTTCGCTGAGTTTCTTTCTTCTTCGGCTGCAAGACTTCAAGAGGAGACGAAACTGGGACGCAAGAACGGGCAGGAAATATTGAATTAATAATTATGTAGATAGGAGTTTTTGATATGCGCATATTTTTACGATGCACAGTCTGCTCTAGGATGCCACTAATTAGGGCGCGGCACATCTCCTCAAGCGAGTCCAGCAGGGGTGAAACGTCTTCGCGATACTCTTCCTGACTTCCGAATATCCTAGCAGGTTGCTTTTACCCGTTTTTCCAAACAGCCCCTGGATGGCAACATTTACGTAGCCAAACGATCACTTTACACTAGGCAAACACAAAAAGGAAGAAAAACCAGCCGAGGATGCACTGAGATTCCACCACCATTACCTTGTTTACCTGGGCGATTGTAACGTCTGTCTCGCGGAGGGTTGCTAGACCATCTAATTATCATTTTTCAACGTTCAGGTGTCGCAGTCGCAGTCAAAGTCGCGTTCGGAGTCAGAGTCATCATCAGGTGTTCGGCCGCTGATGAGTACGAGAATTTGTTTTTTAAGGCTTAGGGAATTTTGAGACGCACGACTGATCATCCTTTGTGTTTCGGGCGTCGGGGTTTGGTGTCCCTACTCCTTATATATATAAATTGTTTTGTAGAGGGCTTCAATGCATTGTGTTGCCTGTTCTTTTGTGCGATCGCTGTCTGGATGGAAGGTTGGAATGGATCGCTGGTGTTGGATGGACGGGCTTTGTATGGAACTCACTTGTGACTGACTTTGGTTGGCTTTCGAGGTCCATTTAGGGCAGAGCACACTGACAAAAAGTTTATTATTGGCTTCGTAAAAAAACAAATGGAAAATGAATGTTGTCGTATTATGTTGAATATTACCGTATGTTGACAAAATACGTACATACCCAATCATTATTTTTTTTTTTTGTTTTAAAATGAGTTTTGAAAAAAATAAAAACTATTTCTCTAAGTGCTTAGCAAAGCAACCCTCCAATTTCGGAGTGTTTGTGCTGCATCCTGTTGCTTGCTGTTGCATGAAACAGGATGCCAACGAGCGTGTAATGCACAGTTACCCCCGATTTCCCACCCCAAGGCCGCACCCTCCACCCCCGCGAATCGCTCGCAATCGGGTGCATTCAACTGTTGCTGTTTGATTTCCAATTTGAATGCTACGAAGGAAGCGATCATTGGATGGATATTGCCTTTGCTTCCTACTCCTGTTCGGCTGGGAACTAAAGCAATTTAGTGGGTTTCAAGCAGTCACTTCCACTTCCCTGGGCGAAAACTTGCATTCAAGGTTTCCAAGCCCGAAACAAAAACTTCACGTTGCCGGTTTGCATATGCAGCGAACAATAAAAGATAAAACAAAAAAAAACTAAAACACTAAAACACGAAAAAGACCAAACAAATCAAAATCAATTTGTCAAGCAACACTTGCCACCGTAAATAAAAGTGGCCAACAGCACCACAAAAAGCAACTACGGCATGAACCACAGCAACAACTACAGGCTGACAAAGACATTCGAACGGCAGTCAGAAATCAAAACAAAAACCGCTAAAATAACACAAAAAAAGAACAACATCGAATAAAATACAAACGAAAAAAAACACAAATAAGGCGCGCATGCGCAAAACGAGTTTTTAGCTGGGAGAACAATTGAAGCTTTTTCAGCCGGCGAGCGAAGAACGCGTGGTTGGAGTTGGATAGGGGGTGCCCCAACCTGATCCCAATTCCCAACCTCGTTAATTGTTAGAGGAGATGTGAGACTACGAGGTGACATGGCAGCCCATGCACTGGGAAAAAAAGTATATATATTCTTGATCAGCATAACTAGGAGGGTCGATCTAGCCATGTCCGTCTGTCCTTCGGTCTATCCGCCTGTCCGTCCGTTTCTATGCAAACTAGTCTCTCAGTTTTAAAGCTATCTGCATGAAACTTTCCCAAAAGTTGTCTTTCTATTGCAGGTAGTATATAAGTCGAAACGAGCCGGATCGGACGACTTTAGCGTCTAGCTCCCATAGGAACAATCGAAAGTATAAATAAAAAAAATTATAAATTCTCTGTTTTTTAATTTTTTTTTAGTTCTTCGATATATAGTATTGGTTAATTATTTCAAAATTACGGTTTAAATTTCATCAAAATCGGACGAGTATTTCATATAGTTCCCATAGTAACAATCGCAAATATAAATGAAAAAAAAATTATAAGTTTGCTGTTTTTGTTTTTTTTTTTTTAGTTCGTCGACATATAGTAATGGTTAAATATTTCATAATTACGGTTTAAATTTCATCAAAATCGGACGTCTATAACATAAAGCCCCCATAGGTTTTTAGTTAAACTGTCCTTACGTACCAATCGGTTAATCAATTAATTGTACAGGCAGTTTACAGAGTAGTGCTATAATTAAAATTAATCAATTATTTGATTAATGAATTTCCCTTAAACATCTAGAAACACTCTCTAACATACATTATAGAGGACCGTCTCAGTGTAAAAATGAGTCAGGGCTCAGCGATCGATCGACAATTGAAATGGACAACCGGAGCTGGACAGGATCCGCTCTCTCCGAAAGGGGAACCGAGTGGCAGTTGGCAGGGGGAATATGCAAATCAGTGTAAGCCGGCGCGACAACTTCATTTGTGCAACGGAGCTCTGGTGGCCAACGGAAACGCAACCGTTGGTCTGAAGGGGGAGCTACGAGTGGGTTGGGGAGTGGTTCGCAGTCGCGATTGGGAGTGTGGCAAGTTGATGCACGTCGTCGGCCAAATTGAGGTTAAGTAATGCAGTCAAATGCGTGAAAAATGGACGGGGAACAAATAACAACCACAGTCGGGGAAAAAAGCACCAGAAACGGTCGCAGAAACTGGGCGGGGCTCAAAGGAAAAAGAGAATTTAACCTCAAAAAGGCGCTTTACTCGTAGGACTCAATGCATGACGGCAACATAAAACGAACGCACGTCGCCAAACGATGTTGTCACCACCATGTGATCATCATTATCATCATTGTCGTGGACGAAAACCTGATCCGCGATTAGCAAGCAGACATTCCTGCGATTGATTTTTTGGGTCACCACGGCGAAAATTGATGTCAGTCCCTCTTTTGTTGGCTACAGTTGAAGGATAGTTGTCCAAGACATGGCAAAACCCATTACATAAATACAATTTTAATATTTATAATATGGGGATACTATTTATTAAAATACCTTTAACTTAGCTAAACGTTACACTTTTACTCGAGAGCTTCACCCCCAAATTTTTTTTTTTTAGAAAACGATTTTATTTTGGAATTTATAGTTAATCAATCCTGAACTGATAAAGTATCATCTGGATTTAAGGATATACATCCTAGAATACAACTCTTGCCAAAAGTCTTGATCTTCGATTCAAGCTCGATCTTTGGGATGTATAATTAATTTCGGATTGGCACCTAGTTTGACACTCGAGGCTGACACCACGACACCTGCCCCCATCGGACCAAAATAAAGCAGTAGTCCACACCTTCTCCCATAGATCCCCCTCGGGCTCTCAAACAGGTTACCATTGGCAGTGCAAACATTTGCAGTTTGCCGTTTGCTCTTTGCGCGCGACTTCTAATCCGTTTGGAATTTCAGTCTCGCCAAAGCGGACCGGCTGTTTAAATGAGCGGAGCATGCCACAGCTACACTGGCATAAATTGTGATTTACGACTCAAAGTTAGTAAGAGTTGATTATTGATTATACTTTTATCGAAAAGTATGAAAAAAATCATAATACAACGAACAGTAAATTTCTTAAAAGACTAAAGGGTTTTTTTGCAATTGTCGAATAAAAAAATTGTTTAATTTTCAGGAAGTAATTGGCTTTGACTGTCGTTCGTTATCTGCACAAATCAGTCTGGCTTTTAGTTGTGCGTCTAATTATGACCAAACTGCCACACAAAAGTAAAGCAAAAAATGGAAAAAAACTTAATATAAAAAAAATTATTGTTTTTTGGCCACCAATTTTTATGTGTTAAAAATTATTATTTTTTAAATTATCTTTTAACATTATATACTGTATTAGTTGTAAATATTATGTAAGCTAAATAAAATAAAATTCATGAGCTTGTTACAAAATTTCCAATCGATTACAGTGTTGGTTAAAGCCTCAGCCACAGGCTGCCTAGCCAGGTTGGCCACTTGGCCGGGCTTTGATTTCTGCCCAGCTGAGTGGCTGGCTGGTGTCTGCTGTTTGCAAAATGTCAAGTGTGTGCCGCTAAAATGAGGCCGCACTGCAGAAATTGTGGCATCCTAATTGGTAGAGGGATTCATTGACTTTTTTAATTTGTCATGGAACTTATTTTGCTTAATTTAGAAAGTCTAATTAGGAAATGAAGAAATGTTAATTTACTCAAACCTTAAAATAGTTTATAGTAAACCCTTTATGACCCTTTTACTGATTTTTGAATACTGGACATATTATACTTAAAATCTTAATATTAAAATCTTCCCCTATCTCTTATCTTCGTTTATATAGAAATATAATTTCCTTTGCAGTCGAACGTCACATTTTAGTTTTGATGAAGGAGCTAAAATCTCTCGATCTCCCGGGCACACGCCACGCAAAATAATAATAGCAGTCCCCCCGTCATGGATGAACCGCCCAATCACTTGATCACATGTTATACAACTTTGAGGAAAGAGAAAAAATACAATAATAACAGACAGCAGCTACAGACGGATAAAAAAATTAACTTCCAAGCAGCCTGATACAAGTGAAATGAGCCGATGAGAAATGCACAGAAAACAACGTTCAGAGGATTTAAAATTTAATATAACATTTTATTAATAGATTTGAAAAAAAGTTAAATCGAAATATATAACCACAAACAAGGGGTTTGGCTCTTTTCAACTACAAATTATTATTTATTATTTGTATAATGCTCAAAATCACTGTTGTTTCTTTCCGTGCGAACAACGAACGCAAGACAGTTGCTAGTTTTTCCTGAATAATGACGGAGACGATGAGTGGGGTGGAGTAGTGACTGCGATTCGGCCAGCCAACACATTCCAGTTTCCCGCCGAAAAACCGCCATTACCGATCCCGATCCCGAGCACATGCAATTGCATGCCGAATTCGCCAAGTCAGCCGGCCAACGCCAACCAGTTTTGCTTGCAAAAGCAAACAGCTTCCATTTCCATTTCATTCGAGAGTAGTCCGCACTGAAAGTCGTTTCGGGCCAAGTAGCGCAATAATCAAAAGTAAATCCCATTACAGCCCCACGAAATGAAGGAGGCCGATTTGGACGATCAGTATGGCCGTTTTCCGGAGATCAATCGATCGGAGGTTCAAAAGTTCATCGAGTGGATCCACGCCCAACCGCACATCTCGGATAAATTTTCGGAGGGCGAGGCCCTGCACTTCTTCCACGCCTGCCGCTCCAGCATGGAAGTGGCCAAGCAGGTCCTGGACACTAACCTCACGGCCCGCACCCACCTAGATGAGTTCTTCGTGAATCTCGACTGCGAGCGACCCGAGATCAGGCGCGCCATGAGAACTGTGTGGGTTGCATCCTGATACTAGTTTATGAAATACAACCTTTTTTAAGACAATTATTTTATATATACCTTTAATTATTTCTTCAGCTCTATTGTACCTCTGCCAGGTGCCACTCCCGAAGGTTATCGTGTGATTCTCGCTAAGCTGGATGACTTGAATACATCTAACTATAACTTTGCAGATGTTATGAAACTGTGAGTACACGGAAAAGTAGTATTAAAAAATAAAAGTCCTATATTGGCCATTAGAAAAAGTGTTTTTGGTGCAAGTGTAATTGTTAAAAACTGAGCGAGAGGGTTCTAAAAACCAAACCAAAATAGGAGAATTAACACGGATCCTTAGATTTTAAGTTTTTCACAACCTTGGTTCTATAAGGTCCTGTCTAAATTAAAATTTGTATTTAAATGTCATTCAAAAACGAAATATTTTATGTGAGCCGTTTTTCAATTACTATTCTTGATTTGCAATACTTATTGAACTGGACTTTAATATAAATGGTTGACAATTATTGTCAGTTCAGCACAATTTCCACGTCACAAATGACGCGTGATTATGACAAGGCATTAAGAGAGTGAAGGTCCGAAATGTTTTGAGTGAACAGTGTGGTACTCCTAACTAAAATGCATCCAATTGCACGCACGGCTCATTTCGCTAAGATACTGAGATACTTTTCCTTAATCTTTAGGTACTTACAGATCATCAACCACTGTATGTTTATAAAGATTATTGTTATTTGCTGTATAATGACAGTCAATTAAGAGTTTACAATCAAGCAGCTTAACAGGCAAGGAAATGCACTCAGGAAAAAATAGAATATTACCTTTTTTGACTTTTAAAGAATAAGATTAAAATACTAATAATAAAATAATAATATATTTATTCCTGCAAAAAGATTTTTAAATGATCTTGTTCTCTTTCTCCCAGATACTGTATGGTATTCGATTTTTGGATGTATGAAGATGGCATTCAACCGGGGCATTTGATCGTGATCGATTTGAAAGGCACTTCATTGGGCCACGTGGCACGCATAGGCCTTCTACAAATGAAAAAGTTTCTATTTTATTTGCAGGTAAGTAAACTAAAGTTTTATTTCAAAAAGGATAATCCCAACTTTATTGTTTTAGGAAGCGGCAGCCATCAGGCTAATAGGCTTTCATTTCATTAATATTGTACCTTTCATGGACAAGATTCTGGCTCTGATGACTCCGTTTATGAAAAAAGAGCTGACCACTGTACTGCACATGCACAGCGACTTGAATCAATTTTACAAGTTTGTGCCCAAGGAAATGCTTCCCAAGGAATACGAAGGTCAATTAGAGGAGACAAGCTTAGCCAAGGGTGAGTCAAGGTCCTATTTCGTATTAAATCATTTAAATAAAATAATTTAAACTTATTTCGCAGAAGTATACTACAAAAAGTTGCTGGATAATCGAAAAGAATTTCTAGAGTTTGAGACGCGGCATCAGGTCAACGAGAAACTCCGACCCGGCAAGGCTAAAAATGCGTCAGATCTTTTCGGCATTGAGGGAAACTTTAAGAAGTTGGACATTGATTAAGCCGACCAGTTGGATAAACTATTTTTTATTTCACAGGTGTTTGATTGAATAATTAAAGATTTCTTTATAAAACTCATGCGACAAGGTCTGACTGGCTGGGTTTTAGCATCTTTCATTTCGTTTTGAAAGTGGTGCATACTTTTGGGCAGTCGGTCAGTAATCTCTTGAAGAAAATTGTTGCATACTTATGGGCAGCGTGTCTGCGTGAGGAAAAACTTAAGGTTTCTATTGCATGCATTTGGGCGCAGCTGGAAGTTCAAACTGCGCAGCAGCATACTGATCTTTCTGTTCTCCTGGTACTTAAGCTCGAAAAATCTTCCAAATTGCCGACAAAAGTGACACGAGTAAGCCAATTTTTCGGTTTTTGACACCAGGCCAACAGAAATCGAAGGAGATGACTGCTGGGTACTGGGAATTTATTTCGCGGAGCCCTCCCATTGGTCGACCAATAGTAACACATCTTCCCGGTTGCTTAAAACAACCGTTACTTTTGTACCAGTAAACAGAGGCGTAGCCAGCATACACAGGAGTTTTGGGGCCAAACGCCCCCAACAAGCGATTTGAACCCCCCTTGTCCGAATTCTGGCTACTCCTCTGCTCAACACAAACTGATATTCGAACACCTACTACGCTTTATGTTCGCCTGGTGCTTCAAACCGAGAAATCTAAAATTTTGCCCGTCCAACTGGACCGATAAAAAACATTTTTCCATGGAAACTCGTCAATTTGTGATTTTGAAGTACCAGGCGAACAGAAAGCTCAGTAAGAAAACAGAGCTTTAAGCAAGTGTTCAGCGGACAGCTGTTTCATTTAATGATGGCTGCCAGGAAGCCACTCCCCAGGGAAGACATCCGTTAGTTTGGAACTAATTTGTCACTAGAGATGGACAAACCGCTTGTTCGTGTCACGAATTTGCCACAAGCACGATATTTGGTTAAATTTATACAGGTCGGGTGAAAAAAAATAGGCACGCGCACATCTGTAAGCAAGCGTTGCTTAAAAGTTTGAAACAGTACTAGATGGATAGACCGCTACGTATTAAAATTATGTTTATTTATTTAAATATACATAACATGTATGTAAAATATATGATAGAAACAATTTACAGAATGCTTTAGATGAGAAGTGGGATGACCTTATAGACTGCTAGTCGCTACATTCAAGCAAAAGTCCATCTCATGGCTGCACAGTCGTTCTTACTTACTAGGCCGTTAAGTTACAGTAAAACCAACGAAACTACAATAACATACATCATATTCTATATCCTTAACCTAATTATAAAATGGTATTGTTACTTTACACTTTCGTCTTTCAGCGGCATTTAATTTGTGGGTCTCTTACTTTTAAAGCAAATCACCGTTAATAGCTGCGCTCGAGGGAATTAAGTTAAATATGAAAAGTTCAAGTTGCTGATCAGTGATCGGACAATTCAATTAATCTGTTTCTGAGTTTCTCCGGAATATCAAACAAACTATACCCTGAATTACAGGCAGTCTTTCTTTACGGGTGGAACACTGGATTCATTTGATTCTGGCGCAAACCCTGCGGATTGCTGTTGCTGGTATTGCTGCTGTAATTTTGGCGCATTCGGCTGTTGTTTTTACCAGAATTGCGAACAGATGCCTTTGGTACCTGCTTCTGATGCTGCTCGGAGATTAGAAAGGCCGCGTTTGTATTCACGGTGATGGGTAACTAATAAGCGTATAAAATTAAAAGCAAGTTAGGTAATTGCATTTTGTATTTCATTTCAAATAACTTACGGGTATATTAAAGCGCTGCACGGGCATCGTCTGGCTGGCGGGTTTGGGGTTGAAGCTAGGGAGATTCCGATGGGCGGGCATGAGATTGGCCATTTGGTTTCCCGTCGATGGTGCGGCGGTCATTATTACGTTCATGCTGTTGCTGTTGTTATTCACAGGTGGTGCAGCCGTGACCGTAGCTGTCATCGTCGTGCTGACCACTGGCCGCAGATATGTGGTGGCGGGTAGCTTCAGCACTGCCTCCGGATTCGGTTGATTTATTAATGTCATCATGGGCGGCCACTTTTTGGAGCTTGTTACGCTGGCAACAGGTGCAGCAGGTGGACAGGCGGACGCCGTTCGAATTATTTGCGAGCTGGGACTGGGGCTGGGTGTTGGTGGTGCTGCTGTTGGCATCGCTGCCTTGGATTTGGATCGGCCAGGATCAATTAGCGGGCCACAGGCTGCAGGAGGAACTGGAGTGGCCAGCGGCACCTGGACAGCCTGACCACAGGTGGCCGAGTGTCTGGGCCAGTGCATCTGCTGGCAGGGATAATCGCAGTAAGAGGTGTTCCAACAGCAGTACAGTTGTGCCTCTCGCATGCAATTTGCGCACCACTGCTTCTTCTTCGCCTCGTCCACCGCCCTCATCCGCTCAAGGGCGTTTTGCTGACGCAGATCGCTGATCACGCGCTTGTGCTCCTGCTCTAGTGTCTTGCGCATTTCGGTGATCATGAGTTCGCTAGTGCGCTGCAGGTCGCTCATCTGGCGGTCGTAGTGCTGCTTCAGTCGCTCGTTTTCTAGTGTCAGACCGGCGATTCGGGCCTGCAGGACGCTTTGGTCTCCAGTGGCCATGTCGCTGAGCGTGTCTTCTATGACGGAGATGAAGTAGTCCGTGATCTGCAGGTGGAAATGCCGGTATTATTAGCTAGTATAAAAGAGTTTTCACGACCAAACATACCTTGTGAGCATTCTCCTTTAGTTTTTGCGAGACGGGCCCAGCTTGAGAGGGATAGATCTGGGAACCATCTGACCGGAGTGGCCCGCAGGGACGAGCCACCAACTTTGGTGCACCGGAACGCAGCAGCAACTCACTCAAAGACGTGGCCAAGCCCGGAGTTATGGGATCATTGGGCATGGACTCACTGGGGATAGATTCGCTCGTCAATCCGTTCAAAGCGGTGGCCAGCAGACCAACCGGCTCTCCACTGTTTGCCGGTAGTTCTTGTGATGCGGCGTTGGCCATTTGAGGAATACTCAAGCCAGCCAACGGCGGTGGCGCAGACACGGAGCTAACGGGTTGAGAAGTAAACGCAACGGAAGAGGGCGTTGGTAGCGTTGAAGTATTTTGTAGCGTGCTTTTGGAAACGGCTCTCAAGGGTGGCACCGGGATCGTCATGGGACTGTGCGGATTGCAGATGCCTGCCTGCTCCACTGGAATCACCACCATGTTGGATCGAAGCAAAGACGACGTGGTGCTGGTGGCAGGGGCAGGTGCAGTTCCTGGTGGGGAGGATGGATTAGGCGCGCGGTCGGCTTTAGCCCGGGATGACTGTTGTGAAGGTGACTTTCCCTTTAATGGATTCCCCTGTGATGGTGGCTTGCTGCCCGCAAACGGGATAGTTGGCTTTGGTGATGCCGAAGGTGAAGGGGCGGATGCCTGGACTGGCGAGTGAGCAGGAGAGGGCGTTGCGAAGGCGGCAGCTGGCGGGACATTATGTTGCACGGCCTTTCGTTTTCCGGCTGTGTCCGTTGACTTGACTAACTGTTTCTGGCTCACCCTCTGGATGGTGGTATCGCCCACAAATCGAACCAGGTCATTTGTGGCGGGTGTTTCGTCTCGTAGTGGCAAGGGCGGAGGCGGGGGCATAGGCAGGGGCATGGGAGGCATTGCTTCAAATCTCTGACTAACATTGGTCTGATTCTGATCTGTTTCCATTTCATCCTCACTAAGAATCTCCTGCTTGATTTTGACTAACTCAGGAGGTGGATGTTCCACTGGCGGGGGAGTGGGCTCAGCGGCGTGTTCCTGCTGGATTCTTATACTCTCATTCGACTCCAGTTGCAAAGGGAGTTGCTCAGTTGGAGGTTGTGTAGCCGAAAGCATAAACTCCATTTCCATGTCTTCGGGTTCCGACATGACTTCCGTTTTTATTTCTATAAATGGAATAACTTTCTTGATCAGCTGCTGCTGCTGTTTCTCAACCTCGGATTGTTTTGGGTTCGTTGTTTCTGTTCGTTTTGGTGTAATTTTCTTGGTTACCGATGTCGGAGGTGGAGGAGGTGTAGCTGTTGGAGGGGGGGCAGTTGGAGGGGAAGCAGTTGGAGGGGGAGCAGTTGGAGCAGGTACAGCGACCACAGCCAGGTTTTCTGACACTGCCGTCTGTTGCTGCTCGCGTGGTATTTTGGTGATGGTAACGCCCTGGCGACGCTTTACCAATTCCACAACAGAAACAACAGAGGCAGATGAAGCTCCTGTGAAAGTGTTAGCA
The DNA here is from genome assembly GCF_018152505.1 of Drosophila elegans. Classification (NCBI taxonomy): domain Eukaryota; kingdom Metazoa; phylum Arthropoda; class Insecta; order Diptera; family Drosophilidae; genus Drosophila; species Drosophila elegans. Next base: position 4,487,065 of record NW_024545855.1, on the reverse strand, counting down.
GTTTCTTTTGCAGAAGATTCTATGGCTGCATCTGCTTTTTGTGATTTCTCTTCCTGTGCCGAAATTTTCGAAGATTCGGACAGTTCATTTACCGTATTTTCTTGCCCTCCAATTGGCTTATCCTGATCTTGTAGTTTCCTGGCATGCTTTGACTTCCGTTTGTGGTCGCTGGTTTCGCTGGTAAAACTGGCATCACTCAGAGAATGTTTTCGTTTGGGGGCTACCGCATCCGCCGGAGCTTCCACAATCTCCAAAACTGTCTTAGCAGCCAGAGATTTCCGTTTGAGCAGCACTTTGCATCGAGAGTCGGTCAGAGATTCGCCTGATCTGGATATAACCTCATAGTTATTACTCTTGAGTTTTGAATGCTCGCTGGATCCCGAGCATACTCCGGTATCATTGTCCGCCTCCGGAAGCTTTTTCGAGGGGCTGGGCGACTGATCTGACTCGTTACCCGACTCCGTGGTCTTGGTCTTCTTTACTATGGACAGCTTATCGCCCGCCGTCTTGCGGATAAGAAACTGCAGCGGCGTTTTGTTGGCTGGCTCAAGTTCCCGATCGATTGCCGCGTACACGCCGGGCATCATCTGTTCCAGCTGCCTTTGCTCCTCCAGCGGATCGAAGGCGGTGCGGTAGGCGGCGTAATTGAAGGCGCCAATCTTCCGCTTAATGTGCTCGATGTGGACCTCCACCTCCCGAATACATTCAGCCAAATCCCTTGCCGATCTCCTGCTGGTTTGTGTGTTCGGATTCTGAGCCGAGTACAGAAAGCAGTCTTTAACGGGCACAAAAGCTCGATCGTGTTTGCCAAAGAAGCGAACATTCACCAGCGCTGAGGTGGATGAGCCCATTGCCTTGGCGGGCCAGTAGGGAAATCCTTTCAATTTGGCCCAGAGCAGTAGATGCGGATGCCGGCACACCTTCACAAACCACTCGTCGCTGGAGTTGGCGTTCAGGTAGCATTCGGGACAGGTGTCGATCTCGTTGGCCTCCTGCCGGCACACTTTCACTACGGCCTTTGAGGCCTGTTCCACTTTGCCATCTGTAATAAATTAGTCATTTATCAGAATAAGTTTGAGTGAGCTATTCAAAAATTAATTTCAAGGATGGAATTCAGTCGTTTAGATAATAAAATGTATAGCACTTTCGAACACTTTGGAGGGTAAATACCAATTGTTAAAAAAATAAACAAGAAGCATATCAATTGTGTTGATTAATATCGGCAAAAAAATAAATTGTTTCTTTTTTAAAAATTAAGTTATAATTTTCGAGTTTAAATCACTACGATAAGGACCATATACTCACCACCGGCGTCCAGGATGAGAGCGTTGTGCTGAATCCACTTGACCTCGCAGAGGAACTCCTCGGTGCTCTGAAAAGCCCCACTACGGATGCTATGCGCCAGACTGTCGAAGCTTACCGGGTTCACAAAGTACTTCTTGTACGTCAGCGGGAAGACTTCTTGCGGCGAACGCAGCTTGTGGGCCTGCGGATATGGGTGGATACAAAAAGGGAGAGTGGTGCATGAGTGGCTGTGGCGAATTGATCGAGCGGCGAAGAGAGCGTGCGTTTGTCGAGCTTCTGTCGGTTAAAAACAAGTTCTCGCTTATCCCCCAGATACGCCAATACGTGCACATTGTGTATGTATGGAAGTCGGTCTCAATGCGAGGGATGGAGAAAGAGGTCTGACGGTAATGGAGGGACTGGGAACAACCCGCGCAAATATAAGTTATTGCTATCTGCTGTTGTCCCTTGTTTGTCTTCCTGCTTCTGGAGTTTACTTATACTCGAACCATGGTCTACAATAGAGACCACAGATATACAATTGTGTACAGACCAAACCCACAACAAGCAGAAATCTATAGTCGACTATAATATACCTGTCACTCGGTTAGCATTTTGCCCACAAACAGAATTTTCAATTCTAATGGAAGGGAAAAAAAGGGGTGGTAATTAAAACTAACTAAATTAAACGTAGTTTTTTTTTTATATTTAAATGCTTAAAATAATTTTTTTGTGTGGTTTTATATAGTTTCAACTGAACTTAAGGTTTCTTTTGCGTCAAAGAGATGTCAAGTCTTGAAGTAAACTTGCGCTGCATATGCCTCATAAAAATCGACATGTTTAATCTTACTCTAACAGTTTCTATCTTCTGCGCTGATTTTCAAAAAGAAGAAATGGTACATATCCCAGATGCTATTTCTTTATCCGCAACTGTAAATCGTGACCAATTGGATTTGGAAATTCTACTTGCTTTTGTGTATATATCGTTAATTATTTAATTAATTTTCTCAGTCGCAAGCACATTTAACGAGAAAAAGTTGTTTTAATTTCTCAGATTAAATTGAGCGATTTTCAGAAAGCTTTTTGCTTAATGTCTGCAATTTTTGCTTATGCCTGCACATAATATGGGTATAATTAAATTGCTAACTAAACCTTCCAGAGATCATCAACAAACATACAAATCATGATAGTACATAGTACGAACAACTTGCTTGTACATGAAAGCCAATAAGCTTGAAGTAAAATATACTTTTTAGGCTTTGAAAATAATTAATATCTCTGAGATGCATTCATTTATAATTAACCTTTCAATGGATCCCCATGTAAGCTTTGAACAGACTATTTACGTAGCTCAGACCAAACCTCATTATCATGTACACGAGACCCTCATAAACACAAGCACAGCCACCCATTAGCCACACAAGCAGGCCTTTGGCCAACGCAATCGAATAGCAGATAAGTAAACGCAGAGAAATAAACCACGTGAGTCGTTAAACAGCTCTGTCATTGGAGTGGAGCTAATGCCGGATGCGGAGATCTGGAGCTGTAGCCGCCGGGTCAAGGGTTCGCAAAGTGAACTTGGGACCCAATAACCCAGCAGGCCAGCAAGCCAGCGAGACATTTCAGGTGTCTATCTGGTCGGAAAACGTTAACTAAGCAATAGAAAAAACAGGGTCTGCAATTGAAGCGAGAAAAGAGGGCAAATCACAGACCCACAATCCATATCAGTTGCACAAAGGCACAGCATGTCACCCAAAAATGCAAATTCGATGCTAAAAGTTGAATTGAACGGCTTTTATGCGTGGGTTAAGGGATTATATTTCGAGTTAAATGATTAATTATTTAGTATTGTGCTATGACTCTGACTGCAACTGTTTATATACATGTGCACAATATTTTCGCGTGACTTTGAAACAAACAGAGCGTGACGTGTGAGAAGATAATGAAATCTTCGATGAACAGTACAACATAATTTAACTTGCACCCAAAATTAGTATAATCACTCACCCCGCGCACATGCTTCATGCGGTCCAGGGCGAAGGTGAGCAGCTGGCTCAGCAGATCCACGGAAACACCATTGCGCCGCAGCCTGCAATATGAACAAATCGCTTTACAAATGGGTCCTACTTATGCGGGAATGTTAGAAGGTCACCTCTTGGGCGCTGCCTCGATCACCTGACATTCGGGGCACTTCCAGGAGGAATCGAACTTGGTGGTGGCGGGTCGCACGCAGTATGTGTGGAAGGAGCGCAGGCACTTGGAGCAGGGCATCAGCTTGCCGCACTCCCGGCACTTCCAGCAGAAAGGGTCCCAGCCAGGCTATAATGGAGAATTGCAATACATTAATAAGGCTTTATATTTAGGTTCAACTTTCAACAAAGAGCACAGAAATATTGAACGAGTAATAGCTGGTGATTGCTAAATAGACATGTAAACGACTGCATACACACATAAACATATCAAACCAAGCGAGCTTTGCAAATATAAATTATGTACATTTATGTATTTATATAAATACATTTGTTCTTACTTTTAGATTAAAGTAAATAAAATTAGATTGATAAGGTTTGTGAGTAACGGGCTAAACATTCTGAATTATATCTAAATATTAAAGTTTGGAATATTGAATAAAATTCTAGGATATTTAACTTACCATTGGTGGCTCTTGCCAAATGAGACGCAATCGCTCGGCCGCCTCCTCCTCCTGGGTTTTGGCTGAGAAGAGTGAGCTGTTGACCTCCAGCTCGCTGCTGGGCCACTCCAAGTCCGCGTCGCCATCGCCATCGCCCTCGCCGGATATGTTTAGTGTCAGCTCCGATTCCTGATCATCTTGGATGATGCGATCAAGGAAAGCATTGTGTTTCTTGGCGAACTCCTCGTTCTCGCTGCGCAAATTGCTTCGCTTTGGAGCTTTCTCCTCGTTGCTCCAGCTGTTGCTCAATGAGAGGGTTTTGCTGCGGGATCGGCAGCGGGTGAGCATTGGTTCCATAGGATTGCTGTTGCTGTCCTCCACATTCAGCTCAGCCAACCGCTCGCCATCGTCACAGGCCATCGAGCGTCCTCGCGGCCTGCAGATCTTGATGCCCCTGTCGATATCCTCGTCCTGCCAGTCGTCGTCTGAGTCCAGGATGGGAGCGGGAATGCTCTTGCTCCGCTTCAGAGCCACCTTAAGAGATTTTCCTGCGTTTTTTGAGGTTGCATTCAAACTACGGGACAGCTCTCCGCTTGAAGCCTGAGTAGCGAGATTTCCGGGAGCATGGCGCGACTTGCGGCGCTTTAGCTTGCCAACTCCGGTCACAAAGTTGCTCAGAACCTCGGACTCGATGTGGGAGCGCTGCAGGGCAAGCATCTCCTTGGCCACCTTGGCCTTGTTGTTGGGCGTGGAGGAGCGGGCCGCTGCTACTTGCTGTTGCGGCTGCACTTTCGTCAGCTTCATGGTGAGCGAGGAGCCCACGTTGGCGTTCGAGGGACTCGAACTGGAGGAGTGGTTGCTGCCGTTGGCCGAACACGGCGGAGCACTGACCACGTACTTCTGGCGCTTGCTGGGCACAATAACCGACTCCATCTCGATTTGCCCATCCAGCGAAGAGCTCTGCAACTGCAACTGCGGCTGGGGGCTGTCGATGGCGGATAGGGCCTCGAAGTCTGGCCGGGGAATGGATTTTGAACTGTCCCCACTGCTGTCACTACTATCCGTGCTTTCCATGCTCTGTGCGAAAGACTGTAAAGGAGATACTTTTTAGGATAGCATCACATATTAACAAAACTTTTTAACCGCAAAAAAATCATATTTTCAATTGCTTGTTAGTTTACACAGCTTTACCTGGTTGGTTAATTTTTAGAACTTTTTGAGCTATTGCTGATTCAAAACTATAAATAAATGACGGAAATAAACTACGCTGTATCCTTATGTTCTATTTTATATAACTAAAAATAGCATGAGTATGATAATAAGAGCCTTATTAACTTAAAAATGCAATAATTCTTGTTTAACTTAAAATATTTCGCCTTACATGGTTCTTAAAAGAAATCACTATTTTAAGAATGGGACTTTCGATTTCAAGTTAAAAACAGAGTTTCTGTTCATGAGCTGGGCACCTTTTTTAAACGATGAAATAAATTAACTGTTCACATCACAATTAGGTTTATAAAATAGCGGAGAAGTAAGGAAATATAATAAAATTAATAAACAGAGTTTAGAAAATAAAAATACTACACCAAACAATGATATTGGGGGATTGATTTAACAATTAAATACGTTGGTTTAAAGCCAGAGAGATTCAAAACAGCGGATATAATACGATATACAACAGCAACCAGACTCGCTGAAATGTGCGAAATATGACGAATTCGCCGAATGGCAAGTCTATGTACTAATGCAAAGTGTCACGATATCGTCCGTGTTTTTGTTTGCCGTTCTTTTTGCGTCACCTGCGCAACTTCAGCGAGTGTTTGCAGCGTGTTCTTCCATTTTACTTCCTGCCCATATTAATGTCCATTAATTGTTACCCACCTGTGAAATTCACGCCACGGAGGCCTCACTGTGGCCACTCTTCCGCTGGCATTTTGCAAGCAGGAACAGGAACTATTGTGATTTATTTCCGGACGACTATTTTCTGGCCGAAATTCTTCTGCCGGGAGCATCTGCAAAAAATGTGCATTCGATAAATTCTGTGTTTCTGTGTTATTCTGCATGCCCGATTTGTGGGTCGTGAAGGGAGAAGCGGGGGAAAGGCGGAAAGAATTCCCTTGTGCTTACCAATTTCTCTCGGCTGCAGGCGGAAAATCTCCGTTTTCCTTGGCGCATTCAAGTCTGCCGCCTCTGGACACCGGATCTCGGTGCTTCCGGGTTCAGTAACAACCCGCTTTCGGCTTTCTCAATTGATGTAACGCAGCGCTTTCCTAGTTTAATTAATGGTTGTGTTGTAGTTTATTTTTTTCCAATGTACGCTCTTTACGGCCAAGTGTGCCTGTCTCTGCTTAGGCAGAAAAATACCAAAATTCCGTCTTCGCTCTCGGTCTTTCAAACAGTTTGCTGCTGGCAACACTGTCGGGGAGTATATTTTCTCTTTTTGCGATAATGTTTGTACTATTGGTTGGTACCTCCGCTATTTAAAAATGCAATTTGCCATTACCAGTTCTTGAGGACTCACGTTACCAATTTTTACGCTAAGTTGCTTCTTACTGCTAATTAATGGTGTTTTATATCTTTTATAATCTTTTTAAAACATTTTATTTATACTGCTGGTCAATTGTATTCTGAAGAAAGCGTATCCAGGATTCCAATTTGAATCAGATTTTAAAATTTCGTACATCCAAAAGAACGTGTTTTAATCTTTTTTAAATTTTTTTTTGATTTTAATTAATTTTTTAATTGTTCACAACTTTCAAATTCAATTTTAAAGCAACTATTCATTTTTCAATAATTCATCATTGGCAACAATTGAATAAATCCTTAAATTTTGCTCTTGAGTCAACTTTTTCAATGAACTGAGTTGCGCAATGTAAAACATTGAAGATCTAATAATATTTGAATATGCCACGTTGTGTCGATCATAGGGTTTTGTAACCTCGAACCAAAAACTGAGTAAGATTTAGTTTGTATGTGTTTGTCAATTTAAAAGTAAAATAAATGAAGACGGATTTTTACACAAAAAAAAATAACTTAATGTCCTGCATTAATAATATACTAATAAAAACGAAATGAATCAAGTTTGAATTAAGTATTGCGCTTGAAACGCAATAAAAAGCTCTCAAATTTACTACTAGTGCGGGATTATAGTGGAAAACACTAGAGGCTATAATAATAAATAAGGTACTGTGTAGGACTAGAGTATGCATCATAATTTCGGGTAATTAAGGTTCGGTTTTATGCGATGATCCGCTCCAATTTGGCTTTGCAAAATAATGAGCTAAATAATGACCAAAAATTCGGAAGCATTTATATGAATTTGTAATGGAAGGAATAACCTTGAAACTGCCATAAATCTTTGGGCAGCTTCACGAAAAATCTTTTACGACAATTCGAGGAGTTTAATTAAAATTAAAAGGCTGCGCCTGGACTTCTCAGTTTCCGACTAGATATAACCCTGCTGGCCGGTAAACAAGTTATGAATCCCATTACATAAACCATTTCCCAGGCTGACAATCCCCAGCTAAGTGGGTGGTACTGGGTGGGCTGCGACTGTGACTGTGACCCAAGAACCCCACAACGGTTGAACTTCTACAAACGGTTTTCATATATTCATGGCAAATTATAATGCTGCGAGGGTATAAAATGCGACGAAGAAAGACAAAAGTTGGCCCATTCATAAGGGTCACACTCGGGCAGACATGGCTTGAAGCCATCCACCCATTGAGCAACCTACCTATAATACTATATACCCCATCCCCAGAATTCCAAAATAGCGAAATTGTCGAGCTGCTGCTGGCCACGTGTAAACATGCATCTCCATATATCAATAAATTGAGATTACTTTCATAATTTGTATTCCAAAATCCAAAAAACTGTTGAAAAAGTTGCCTTGGCCCCTTTTTTATATGAGTGCCCGTGTGTGTGTGTGCAGTACACGAGTACATTGTGGAAAAAGTTTTTCTTTTTGTGAGTGAGAGTGGCTGGGGAGTTTTCCTCGGGGAGCAATTCGGTTAATATTCCGAACATAAATTTGCAAAGGAACCACTTTAATCAATGGCCAGGTAGGGCCACCTGTACAGGGTATAGGGATTGGGATTGGGATATAGATATGGGCAGGGCGCAGAGATCAAAGGCCGCCCCACACCGCCCCGCCCTTTTCCCCCTCTTCGAGGTGCAATGTACCATTAAGCGGTGGTATTGAATTGCCTGAGAGGAGCAAAACAATGGACGTGTGGCTGCGATTTTTCCGGCTCATTCGCTTCTGATTTGGCAGGCTGAGATGCAAATACCTGGTTGCGTTTATCTTTAGGTTTGTTTTTAAGAGTATCTTAATACTATTTAACATAATAAAGGGAATGCATTTACCATTAAAATGGTAAGATATTAATATAGGTTAAAAGCTTATTATCTTTTTTTTTTTAAATTGTGTACATGACCTTGTAGTATTAAATTTTAGTGGAATTAAGCTAAAGACCATTAAACTTTAAAAATAGCAATTGTAATAACTTTTAAAGATTTGAGTATTTTGTTGTACGCCAACTATTAATTTATATAAAAAACGTTTAATATTGCCCCCGGCAGGCATAAATTGCGAAGCCCTCCGGCTTGCCATAGGGGTTTTGACCCGGGATTCCAGTCCGGACATTGTTTGTTTTTCTGGCGGAAAGGAAGATGGAAATAGAAATGGAGCAGAGACAGGGGTCCGGGAAACCAGTGATGCGTTTCGCTTATAACCCATATTCAATTTCGTTTTGCAGATCTCGCGCCGCAGGCGGTAGTTCTAGGATTCTAGGTCCTCTGGAATCGAGAGCATCGAGTGCATCCTCATGACCGCCGGCTAAGCCAACTTGCATAATCACTGCGATGGACTTTGAATTTATAGAAAGCTTTGCGGGCACCTGAGTCACGAGCCCATAACCCTCATCCTCTGCAAAACCTCCACTTGAACGCCCACTCCCAAACTACTGACCAATTATTGAGCCGTTGCCAAATGCAAGGGCATAAAATGAGCGCACATATTGCCGGGACGAGCTGCGTGGGGATTCGGATTGCAAGGAGCAAGGAGCCGGAGAGGAAAGGAAAGGTGCGGTGTGGAGTAGAGGGCAGAGCCGAAGTTGGCATTAGTTTTGGAGGAGCACCAGGAGGAGGCGCTTGTGGCAGCGGCGCAAAAACAAGAGCAATAACTGTTTGGCAAACAGATTTATTTTTGTTCCTAAGTCCGCAGGAGCGGAGTTAGCACTTACGGGTTTTAGCAACCCGAACTAATTTCCTTCCAGGTCAATACATATTTTGGAGTCTTTCTTTTTTTAATCGAAAATTGGAGAAGTGTGTTTGACAAAATTGTATTCAAAAAATGAAAACAGACTAATAACATTTAAATGTTTAAAGTCGTTTTAAATCTTTGTCAACGCTTTACTATACTGTTTCCCATAATGTATACCTATTACGATTTTTAATTTTTGTATAGAAACAATTAAAACATACTCCATAATTGGTTCCATATTTTGTTCTGTTGACCGCTAATGGTCAGAATATTAAATATTTTTTTTATTTACATATGGTTATAGTTTAGCCAATAACTATAAAAAATGTAATGTGCTTAGACAATTTTGAAAAGAGATGTGTTTAACTAGAGTGAAAAATGTTCTCAATCGTTTGAATTTAAAATAATACACAATTGTTTTTGCACTTAAAACCTCTCAACAATGCAGTAATGGTAGCAGTTGTTACTCATCTCTCCCCCAGAGAATTATAATTCCTAAATGATCACAGATTCATACGGACCAAACTCAATTATCCATTTAGGGACAGAACAAACAAGGACCGCTCCTGGCCTTCCCTTTGGGTTTACGCCCACGGCCCGCACAAATATTGGTTTCTAACTTTCATTGCCACTGCGGTGTGCCGTCTGCAAAGCCCGGTCACAACTAGAAAAGGCCTTCTGCCTCCTGGCTACTGGCTACTGGCTCCTGGCTCCTGCTGATGCTACATTAAGTGCATGTTTTGACTGCGCCGCATCCTCGCAGCCCCGACTCGATTCTGACCACAGACAGCCAGGCCCACACACATTTGCCAGCCACCAGACCACCCAGCCACCCAAAAAAAGGGTGGGAAACGTGGGCCGCGTGGGTGCAGTGCATCATTTTTGCATTAGAAAAGTGCAGGGCCATGAAAACTGTAAATAACCTGGAACATATAAGACCGAGAGCCGGGGCCAAAGTCCCAATGGCTGCGCTGCTGGGCCAGCCGCAAATTATGCTTGTCAAAAATGAATGTTGCATACGTAACGCAAGGCAAGGCAGGCTGCACTGCAAGAAATATATGTTTTTCCAACTAATTAAATGTAAACGACAAGCAAAATAATCGTTCAATAAAAACAAATTGATTTTAAAAAACAAATAGTTAAGAAACTTTTAAAACGTAAAGAATAAAGAAAAATAAGTATATCCAAAAAAAATTATTCTTAATTTTATAAAAAATGTCTTAATTTAAAGAACAATGGACTCTACATGACCATAACAAAAAGGAACATATTATTATGGCTATGTTATACATAAATTTAGGCCGTAAAAATGTAAGAACCGATTATTTAAATTTAGAACCTAAAACTTGTGCCTTAGTATTGGGTTTCTGTGCATCAGACGGTGCAACGTTTACAATCAGCCATATAATTTTACATCACATTTTCGGTGACTTTGAGGATTACAGTGTTCACTTTCAGTGCATTTAACGAGCCACAAGTACGACACAGGGAAAGGGGGTTGAGAGGGACTGAGGGGGCTGGCGAAAGCGAGGTCGCTGCTAGAAATCGCAGTTGTTTGCGGCTGTCGACATCGGCGTACGTGCTCGATGCCTGGCAATCGGATTCCCCAGAGGGTAGCACATCGCACATGGACCACGTATCCGTACTTCAGGCAAACCAAACCAACCCGAAGTCGGTGCCAACGGGCCCGAATCGAAGCCCATTCCTTTTTCTCGGTCTGACTATGGCTATGGGTCTTGGTGGTTTTGGCCACGATGTGTTGCCACCAAGTGAAGCTCAGTTGAGATGCAGATGACTATGACGCTGTCGCAAGGGCAACTTTTGACTAAATGGGCACCGAGTGCATTAAGATGAAAATGTTATTACAGCCAGAGCTGCTGCTTCCTGGCACGGAGAGAAAATATTTTCAAACAATTTTAGATAAACCGTTATGTTTAAACTAGTAACTGATTTAAAATTTCCGGACCACTAAAAATTTAAATCAATTTCGGATTAAGGTACTAAACTTTAACAATTTCTTTACATCTATTTAAAAATGTAGTAAATCAACTCACTAAACAACAAACAATTTTCATACAATTTCGTATAGACTGCTAAGTTTGAATTAAAAATGGCTTTACAATTTCTTTAACAAAAATAAAATTTAAAAAAAAATTAAAGTCCTTATAAAACAATTTAATGATTGAGTAAATCCACACACTCAATATGCAAAAAAGCAGAATTTCACGTAAATTCAGTTTTTAATATTCATTCTCCTGGAAGTTCCTGTTCAATTGAATTGGTTGGCGTACAATTTTAAGTAAAATGTAATTTTCCGGTTGAACGGTTAACATATTTTTGCGCAAGGAAGCGATCTAATAGTTGCCGGTTTCCCTAAGTGTACAATCACCGCAGTCATTATTGAAGCATTTGTAAGGTGGCTGGTGGCTGGGAAGCGGAGATTAGGCGCGGAAATGCTCTGAATGTTCGTTTGGTTATCGCCAGCAAACATTTCAAAATGGCTATGGCAAAAGTCGGAAATTTGATATGCCAAAAACCGTTTACGATCAACAAGTGATAGAAGCGGGGGCCCATGGCAAATTATGCAGATTGGCTGGAATGGGGGAAGAGTGGGGGGATATGGGGAAAAGGACCTAGGATATTGAGGAAGTTGGCTGCAGTGTTTGGCGAGAACTTTCCATCAAGTGCGCAGGAAGAGACATTGATTTGACTGCAGCGAAGTTTTCCAATATGGAAATATCATCAAATCGATTTTCCTTTTTTCCCCATTTGATAGTGTGTGTTTGGTCTTGTTTTTGCGTCCATGTGCGGCTGTAATGACAGTATGCTAAATGGTATATGGCATTGGCAAATGGGGATCTGGATTGCAGCTGGAAAAACGAGCGTACATGCTATATATGAAAGGCTTTGTTTTTGGTTTTATTAAATTTATTCATATTTCTCTTTGTGTTCGTTTGTTACTCGTATTATTACTGTAATAATAATAATTATTATTATTCCATCTATGTTAATATAGTGTGTAATAAAGCTTGACAATCTATTAATGCTATTACAATGTATTCTCGGTTATATTGTTTGTTAAATGTTCACTTTTTCCGGTCTGTCATGTTCGTGTCCGTATCCGTGTGTCCTGCCGCCAACTGTCCTGTCGTGATGTTTTGTATTTATAAATGCGTATACGACAAGTATTCAAGTGTGCATGAATTCGTGATGGATTCTGTGTGGCTGGTAGGATTTGGCTAATTTCAGCTTTTGAATGGAATTCAAGTTAAAATTCAATATGCAATGCGTTTGTTATGGTATTGTACAAAACTTGTTTCTACTATTCATCATTCGAATTAAATTTTTTTTGGCACTTCGCAGCGCTCATAAAAAGTTAATTTTTACCGCTTTTTCGCTTTTCCCTTCAATGCATGCCACTTGCACCGAACAGAGATGCAGATCCAGATACGCAGATACATTTGGCGTCTAGGTATCTGGATCTGTGTGTGCCTTTCATTTGCGTTCAAGAAGAGTAATTAAAATCATAGTTACGTTCCGTGCGGAAAAACGCGTGGCAGTCGTGGGAAATGGGAAACGTAGTTAAAAGCATAGTTTAAATTTCCTCTAGTTGCTGGGCTCTCATTTTTCATTACCATTACTCTATTTGCGTGTTTACACTTGTCTTTTGCTCTCGCTCTGTTCGCGGTTTCCATTTGGTTTTAATTAGTTAAAACGATTTAAAATGAATAAAATATTGCCTCTGTCTGCGCGAGTATGATGTAATTAAAATGGCCTATGTACAGGGTTCTCCTATCAGTTTCAGTTTCAGGATCAGATCCTATGTCCATTAAAACGGACAAATAATGCTTTAATTGAATCATTCATTCTGCGCTGTCAAAAATGAGGTACGCAGATAAAACGGGGGGAATTCGGTAAAAACTAGAATGTTCTGTTTGCCGTGTTTTGTGTGCGCTGTGCAAATTTGCACTGGTTCAGTTCATAATACCAAAATACAAAAATCCCTTCGCTCGGCACTCGGCACACATTAAACAGCAACAGCGATAAAACAAATAAAAGGGGTAACTACGGGGTGAAGGGGTAAAAATCTCATGGACGTTGTGCAAATATTTGCCAGCATACTTTTCCATAATTATTATAGTAATTCATTGCATTCATGTGTTTAATTATTCCGCACACAATCAAACACACACACACACATTCATAATGCAGAGGGGCGGTGAGTGGGCGTGGTCATGTAAGTTGAATTTATCGTGTACTTATATTGACTTCTATAGCTTACATTTTACATTACCAAGCTCGAATTTGAAACTTTCTACAGACACAAAAAATCCATTTAATGCGGCCTCTGTTCTTGTGTGCTCTCTCCTCTTCATAGATCTCGATAAATGTTCAAACATATATACTATATATAAGATATACACATCGATATAGCCTCGCTTAGGTCGTATTTGTAATTCATTTCATTCTACATTCAGATTACACACAAGTACAAACGTATGCAGATATTTATATAGATAGTGTACTAGACTTATCTTTGGTCTACTTACAGGATTTCGAGTGGAAAATTGGGGCGATTGACAAACCGAAAATGTTCTATTCTGTTTGCCCGAATAAGAGTGGTCTAAATTTAAGATTGACTAAATCAAAGGTACTAAGTGTTCAGCAAATCCTACGGTTTTATAATCAAAAATAGCCCTAACAGGTTAAAACAGACTTTAAAAACGTTGGCATGAGTTTGTGTATATGCGATACTTTTGAGGTTATTGAGCATAATATTACTTTGATTTAAAAGTCTCTAAGCAATTAGTAAAACATTTACATATGTACAAGAAAGGAACTTTTTTATGGGGCTAAAAACTAGATAATGTATTTATATATCCATTGCACATCGAAGATGGTTATATGGGCGTATATGTATATGGGTCCTAATAGATCTTGCTAACATTTTGTATACATGCATATCTAGAGATATCATTGTTTATGTATCTGGTTTCATCAAAAACCTATTCTAATCCTATTCAGTGACTGATCTCTTAAACGTAAATAGATACTTTCACTAAAACTCTAGCACCCCAGAAGCAATATGTCTAAGACTAGACCAGCTTTGGATCCAATAATATGCGGTTGCTCGTACTATACACTTTATGAAGATCAGTTTTGGTCGCTATACCTGCTAGAATACATCGCTATCGATCTCTATTAATGTACAGACATCAAGTGGACTAATATCGAATGCTAGCTAGGATTGGGACAGTATAAAGATCTCTAATGAAGTACGCTATAAATCTTGGAAGTATTTTCTTTAAAGGTATCTAGTCTGAGAGTGCGATCCGAATGGAAAACATATGTAATCTGTGCTTGCCTCGCTGTTAACTTAACATTCTTAAATTCTCTGATTTTGATTGGAGTTTTCTGCCAGTAACAATTGGGTTTTTAATTTCACAAATTTTGTTTGATTTCGGATTAATATTAAGTGGTTTCTTGGTTTCACAACAACAAAAAATAAAGTATATTAATATAAATTATAAATATAAATCCATAAATCATTTAGTTATATAATAAAATAATAATAAACAAATAATACATACATGGAGCCAATTTTCAGGGTTCGGTAATTAAAAAATGAAAAATCCTTTTACAAGAAAGCACAAACAGGCCTGGCAATACATCCTTTTGAATTTGAGTGAATTGCTCTTTGGTTTCTAGTGCTCCAGGATGCTGTGATGCAGTCAATAGATTGCGTGGTTCTTACATTTACATATTTTCATTTTGGGCACTCGCTTCTCAAACTGATATGAACCAAACGATTGGGACACGAATCTATTGACCTATTTACACCTGGGTGCCGTAATACTAGAGCGACACGAACTCGCCAGGACCGCCGCCCTTGTCCTGGCCCTGAGTCGCCTCCTGCGGCTGGTGGAGATCCTGCGCCTGCTCCGCGATTCCCTTGGACTGAGCCTCCGCCTGGCCGAAGAGCGTCTCGTTCTCGTACCGCTCTTCGTCGGGCAGGGAAAGGGTGGATGCACCCAGTCCGCCGCTGGCGGTGATCCTTCGTCCCATGTTGTCGTACTTGGGATACGCGGAACTCTCCAGCGGTCGCATGGGCGTGACCTCCATGGGCGACGGCGATTGGCAGGCGGATGGCTGCGGCGAAGTGCTGTTGATGCAGCTGGCACAGTTGCTAGGACTCGGGTGGTGGCACTGCACCACCGCTGTGACGGCGGGCGGCGGCGGGGGCGGTGGCAGCTCCATGGCATTGCTGTGGTACGCCGACTGGTGGGGGTCATAGCCACTGGCCTCCAGGTTGTAGGTCACGATTTCGTCATGAGTATAGAGTCCGGATTGCTGATGTTGTTGAAGTTGCAGGTGTTGCTGATGTTGCTGCTGCTGATGTTGCTGATGTTGCTGCTGCTGCTGCTGCAGAGAGGTGTCCTTTTTCAGTATACCCCTTCTGGCTGTATGCCTGGGTAACGTAGCAAACTGACCCTCTGGCACGGCCACCGTACCGGCACCCGTCTCCTGCACATCCTGCATCCTCTTGGGAATATTCAGCAGATCCGGATACATGTTCAGGTCCGCACCATCCAACATGTCCTGGGTAACAGATACACGAATGAAAATGTTGCCCCCGAAGGCAGGATTCGGTACTATGTTCGAACAGAACTCTGGTGGCGGTGGAAAAACGCCCACGTTAAGCGGAAACTCCTCGGAGATCTGGGCAGGATGCGAGTGGGCGTGGCCAGCCATCGAGGTGGGCACACTCATCATGCCGCCGCAGGTGGGATCCTTGACCTGCATCAGTTGCTGCCGCATGCCAGAACCTCCGGCCACCTGCTGCTGCTGCGGCTGCTGCTGCACCAACATGCTGCCATGGCGATGGCTCTCCACAGCATGGATCTCGATCTGGTTAAAGCCCATGCCGGCCGAGTCCGCCTTGTTCAGGCCCATGTGGGAGGTGGGCTGGTTGTCGATGCCGTAGCTGTCGCCTCGATCATTGGTGGTTGTGGTAACACTTGAGTCCAGCAGCTTCTTTTCCTGATCATTAAAGCTCACGCTGGACTTCACACCCGCCTTGTTGGCATGCCTATGCTGCCGGGTGGTGCGTTTGCACAGACACACCACAAACGAGATAGAGATCAGCAGAAAGACGGTGCCGAAGATTCCCATGATGAGGCCGAAGTACCAGAACGTCTCAGGTGTCTTCTCCAGGACATGCTGAACGATCTCGCTGAGGTAGATGCTGATGTTCTGGGTCATGCTACCGATGGCATTCGAGCCCGTGCAGGCGTAGGTGCCAGCATCCAGACTAGTCACGTTGAATACGGTGAGATTGCTCCACAGCTTGTCTGACGCGATGCTCTCCGAGTCGAAGAGCACGTTGTCGTTGTCCAAGATCTTTCCGTTCAGTTCCCAGGCGACCTCTGGCAAAGGATCACCATAGACCAGGCAACTGAAGGTGGTATTACTGCCGATATCAATGTTGTGCACCTCCTCGTTGTTGAAGATCTCCACTCTCGGAGGACAGCCGAAGAGCTCATCATCCACGCTATCCCAGGAGCGATCCTTCTGAGCCGGCGGTCCTTTGCACACCAGACTCACCGAACTCAGGCGACTGGTGACATACCAACCCCTGAACTTTCGCAACTTGCAGTTGCACTGCCAGGGATTTTCCTCCAGCGAGAGCGTCTTTAAGTTGTTCATGTGCTGGAAGACGTACTCGCTCAGGCTCTCCAGCAGGTTGTTCTTCAGGTTGAGGAACTCCAGCAGATTGAGATTGGCCAGGGACATGGGATCAATGTAGGAGATCAGGCAGTCGTGCATGTCCAAGGTGCGCAGGTGGGGCAGTATGGGAAACTGATAGGCGGCCAGGCGCTTGAGGGGATTCCCATTCAGATACAGTATCCGCAGACGATCGTTGCCCATGAATGTGTCCTTGTCCAGCATTTCCAGCTTGTTGTCCGACAAGTCGATCTCCACCAGGATCTTGAGATTTCGAAACGACTCCTTGTGTATGTAATGCACCTCGGACTTCTTGAGGTAAATGCGCTGCAGGTTCAGCAGGCCCAGGGTGAAGAACTCCTCCCGGTTGAGATAAGGTATGTGGTTGTCATTCAGCACCAGCACCTGCAGTTCCGTGCTCAGGGTGTTCGGAATGGTGGTCAGCTGCAAGGAACTGCAGATGGCCGACTTCTTTCCATTGGTCCACTTGCAGGTGCAGTTGGAGGCGCAGCTCAGCGACCAGTCATCCGCCAAAGTCCAGGCCACCAGGCACAGCAGCATCCAACAGACTGAAATGGTTGTAAAACAGGAAATAAGAATGGTTTACAACTTAAATTCAACAAGGTCCTTCAGAGATTAAAGTTGTTTAGAATATGGCATATATAATATTTTATTTCCAATTCTGCTTAACAGATTTCGGTCATTGAAATCATATTATTTTTAATAGAAATAGTATGTCATTTAACTTTTCTTTCTATTCTATAAGGATTAGTATAGGATTAGAGCTCGACAAAATTTAAGAGACGTAAAAAAAATAAATATGTAATCAAAGGCCAGACCGATATTTATGTTTTATAATAATATATACTATATATGTTACAACATAATTCTTCAAAATAAAAATAGCAACTGTAATGCAGAAATAACGTTCTGGATCAGATTTTAGCCATTGTGTTGAATTTAGAAGCCAAACTTTAAAAGGTGCTTTGAATTGTCCAATTTATGGGCTAAGAATTGCTTACTTTAAAACTAAGCTTATATACGTTTCAGGGTCAGCAATAACAAAATAGTCTTTAAGATCCATTTGGTATTAAAAAAAAAACATAAATTGAACTTGGCTGAAATCGGTTCTTTTTTTGCATGGCAGCTGCTGCCTGGAAATGACAACTCACCTGGCAGAGTCTTCGGGGTCCTGCTCCTCCTGCGCTCCATGCTGTGGTGCATATGGCTCCGTTCGGCGCTCCTGCTGCCGATTTTCCACGACCACGACCCTGGCAATTGATGACCCTAAATGGCTTTGGCTGATTCGATTGCCATGTTTCACATCATGTTGCCGCCGCCAGCAAAAAGGTCTCCATTACTCCACATTACTCAGCACTTTGGCCACACTTCTGCTCGGGCACTATTGATTTTGCCGTTTTTATGTGCTGGGCTGCTCCTCCTCCAGTTGGCCTGAGTTCTTTTCTTTTAATTCGCTTCGAGTAGAAAGTTGGTCCTTCTCAATACTCCGGATCCTCCTGCTGGTATCCTTTTAAGAATTCAATTCTTAAATCTGCAAAATGTAAAAGAGAATCCGGTATTAGCGTGAGCGGCCCAACAATGCCCATTCATTGTAGTTGTGTACTATAGTTCTAGTTGTTCTTACTGCGCCCACACTTCACCCATTTGCAATTTCTGTTTACCGAGTTTGGCTTTGGCCTCTGAATAGAGTGGGTGGGCTGTGTGGGTGAGCGCCAAGTGGCCGGGGCCTTAAAATCGCCTTTCAACAACATTTTGTAATTTGTTGTACGTCCAGCTGGACGGCACAACAAAGCGGCAACCAAAACCCGCAGGGGCACAGGCTCAAACTCAGGGCATACCCAATGCCCAACCCAGTTTAATTCTTATTCTCATTTTCATTGGCATCGACTTCGGCATTGGCATCGGCATCGGCATCTTTACAAAATCAGCATCAATAGCCTGTCGAATGCTTTTTACTTTTGTACTCCCCACTCGGGTTTTTGTTTGTACTTCTTTTGAATGCAAAGGAGCGGGACAGAGCTGGAAAAAAGCCAACCAGGAGCGGTTACAAGGAAAAATAAAGAAGTAATTTGGAACTCCTACTTGTTTTTTTTTCCACCTTTAACATAGGCTTACAAAAACAAATCGACAAAAGTTTTCGAGAATTAACCTTGATTTTAGGTGCAGTTGGAAACTGAATCTCAAAATTAGTTGAATGGTTCGATTTTTTTTGGTGTAAATAATGTTTTTATCTTTAGTTCTGCCCAAAAGATTTCGGTAATCGATAGCTTATTTTCTTAAAAACATTGTTCAACCTTCCCATACGTGTTATAAGTATTCCTTGTATAGATGCTAGAGCTCGACAATGTTTAAAATAAAACAGAAGTTTCGACACCATAAATAAATTTATCAAAAACAAACACTTAATAATTTGATCGCTTTATCTTGCAGATGGGAAATCCACCAATCTAACAACACTCCGGCAGTAAATCTATTTTATCCTTAAAAGTAATTTAGCTCAACGGAAAATGCCTAATTTTACCCAATCTACACCGCACTTACTGTTGCCAACCAAAGTTGGGCCACATTTGCTTTGCCCTAAGGTTTCCTGGATGGTTCAAAGCCCCAAACCACCCCATAAGGAGGAATCCGCTACGCTGGCAAACTAAGAGATACAGACAGACAATGAAAACGTAAAAAGCTCAAAAGGTTCATTTGTCAATTTGCCATTTGAATTTGTATTTGAGAATTCACTTGGCCGCTTTTGCGCTTTGTCCTCATGCCACCCAACCACCAAAACACCCACTACCAGGAACCCTCCCTCTCCTAAAAAGGACGTCCAACAAAGCCAGGCCAAAACCTTGGCAGCCTCAATTTCTGCTCATCGCTCGATGCTGGCAATGCGGATAATATTTCCTGTGTCAGTGTAGCAGCAGTTGGCAGTTGCAATTGCTGGCTTTTCCTCAGCCTCACCCCGCCCGCCCCTCCTCGCCACAAGTATTTTCCACTTTACTCCCAATCGTCGACAGTTTTATTTTTGCTGCTTTATGAGCACACAGATAAAAAACTGGCATATCATTTCTGTTCCCAAATAAGAATGTATGATAAATAATTAGATTCTATCGTGATTGGTCTAAGAATAAGTTAAACTTGGGATGATATTTAAGTTTAATTTTTTGAGTCTCTTGTATTTGAAGATATTTAAATGAAATTGCAATTTAGGTATGCACACCATCTTTTTTTCAGAATTTTCTTTTAAACGATTTTTTCTCAGTGAAAAAAAGTGGTGAAGGGGACTTAGAGGGCACTCTGGGCTGGAACCGCATCGGCACTCACAGGTTCGTTGATATTCATAAATGTGGCACAGTGGGCCAAAAAAGCAAAGCTAATTTGATGGCCAATTGCCAAAGGAGGCCAGGCAAAGCGAGCAACAATATTAAAAAAAAAATATTATGGAGGAATATGTTGCGAAAGGACTGACTGCAGCCGCAAGTCGTAAAGCAAATCAATTAACTGATGGCACACAGACATGGCTTTCTGGCCATATAGGAGATGACCCACAAAGATATGGGCTTCCCGACATTCGGATTCGGATTCGAATTTTACCCTGCCAAAGGCAGACATACGAAAATAATGACTCGGAGATCTCGTATCGGGTATCTGGCTAATCTGCTGGAATGGACGGTAATTGTTAACCTGTAAACGAAGGACTTGGCAATTGCCAATTTGATTTCGAATCCAATTCAAGATAATCGGCGGCAGTTTAGCTGTAAATTGATTTCGGGTTTTAAGTCCAAACAGATGCCACTGTGCGTATCAACAATTAATAATAGTAAACTAAGTGGACTAAGAAATTGAATAGCTTTTATAATCAAAACAAATGGACTTAGAAATTTTATAATCTCATTTGCACTTAAATGGCAGAAGTATTAAGCTGGTTTAATAAGTCTTTATTCCTTTATCATAATTAATGTATCACTTATTTTTCGTCAAGAATGTTTACCTCGTAGGATTCGTAATACCTCGTTCTCTGCAAGGCATTATTCAAAATAACAAGAATTGATTTTTACAGCATCAGAGCATTAAAATTAATTATGTATAATAAATACTTAGTAACACATTATTCCTTCCTATTCTGCTGGAATATTGTAATTCATTATTCCGTCATATTCTGCTGGACTTTAAAAAGCTCATTCCTGCCTTAATCTCTGAGAGATAATTCATTATCTTTTACCTCACATTTTTGGTTGGCAAAAAAATTGCCATTTTTAGTTCGCCACGTTATTTGTGCTTCTCTTTTTTGTTGGTCATATACAATTCCATTTGACAATTGGAATTCAATTTCAATTTTCAGCTGGCCGAAAGTTAACTAAATGTCCGCCCCCGCAGCTCGACCACGCCTTGCTCATTTGTAAAACTTCATCAAATGTAATTGTCGGAAAACAGCAAAAAGTGCTTGTCCAGGACTAACAATTGGAGGCCATGCTCCGTGCTGCATTACCAAATTAAAAACAAAAACTAAACTAACTTTTCCCTTTTTTTTTCTTCCATTCAACATTTTTTCTTTCGCCTTCCTGGTGCGTAGACAGGGGCGTAGGTCACCCACTAGGGGTTATTTTAGTGATTTTTTAGATTATGCAAATGCGACGGGCTCATATATTTGTATATATAACAAATCTGCGGATAGTTTAAGTATTTGTAGAGCTTTGCTGTATTCTCATAATGGCTTTACATTTGTCAGATAAAGTGTTGCTTTCACATGTAAACTGTCAATCAGAAATTTTAGTCATTAAAAAATGTTGCAGTTCGGAAAACCAATAAAAACCATACTTTATTTTAAAATCTAAAAATAAAATATATGTGTGTTTTTAATTTTTGGCTCAACGTTACCAGTTTAAAGAATTAATATTCAATTTTCTTGTATTAAATAACTAATTATTTTACCTTCGTCACTTGTTAAAATATATTTAGGCAAAATAGAAGTATTAAAAGGGATTTTATCAATAGTTGAAATTGTTGAATAAGGGATATAAAGAAAATTTTATATTGGAATAACTAGTTAATTTTTTTAAACCTACAATGCTCCTTGTTGGAATATCCTTAGGACTAAGCCGCTGTGCGTATGCAAATGGTTTCTTTGCCGCCTGCCTGAGCACTTTTTCCCTGACCGAAACCCAGCTACCGCCCTTCCTCTTTCAACCTGCCACCCACTCACCCTGCTTTCTCCAGTTGTTTTGCTGTTGCATAAGCACGTGCGAATGTGCGTGCAAATGCAAATGGCGATAGAAAACTTTTTAAATTGAGCAAGCATTAACAAAAAGGCAAATTCAGAAGTGGGCAGAAAGTGTGGGGCGTGGGGGTGTGGCACTTGCATGGCTTAAACAAATACAAAAAACAAGAGCAGTTTGCTATTATCGCCCGTCATCGGGTGGCCTATTTGTTTTTCCTTGTTAAGACCAAGAGTCTCGCCAATCTTTCAAGGACAGCCGCCACACCAAAGTGTAAATTGCAAACTTTTCCTTGGATCCAAAATGGATCGGGGCGTCCTTCGTGCCACAAATCCGCACATAATCGGAAAATGTCACAGAAAACTTAAAAAAAAAACAAGCTAAAATTAATGGCACTCGAAGCGCCGCCAGGCCAAGATTAGATGCCGCTGACGTTGACCGTGTTGAGTTTTATTGCTGCCCGGAAATGGTTTTCATAAATACACAAAACTCCGCCAGCAGCAAGCAAGATGGCGGCAGCAGACACTTATGGACGGGGGCAATGCAATTATCTGGGGGCAGCAGAGTGCGAGTGCAGCACATTGTACGTGCGAAAACGAGAAACAGGACATTCGCCTTAGCCAAGTAGCCCCGGGGTTTCCACGGTCGGGGTTCCCGGGGATTCTGGGGTTGCCGGGTATTCCGGGAGCTAGGGGAATTCCATTGGACAGAAGATGTACGGCAGAGAAGGACATAAACATGTGCCTTGGTCCTGCGTCGACG
The DNA here is from genome assembly GCF_018152505.1 of Drosophila elegans. Classification (NCBI taxonomy): domain Eukaryota; kingdom Metazoa; phylum Arthropoda; class Insecta; order Diptera; family Drosophilidae; genus Drosophila; species Drosophila elegans. The sequence goes on along the minus strand of NW_024545855.1, from coordinate 4,464,168 downwards.
GAGTGCCAGCAAATGCAATTGTTATTGTTTGCCGAGGCTTTCGCAACGCGGAGCATTGTAAATTTATCATGAGCTCTGCTAGGATTACACCGAACAAAATATATATGTATTGCAAATAGAGCAGAAAATGAATACTTAAAAATGGCTTAAACAACTGAGGTTGTTATAAAAGTTAAAGGAAAATAACAGGGCAAGCCAATTTTGCGAAAAATAAAATATTTACTTTTTGGGTTCATTTAAAGCAAAACTGAATTAAGCAATTTTTCTAACTTTAATTAGTTACAAATGAACAGATAGATGAATTCTTACTAAGAATTTAAAAATAATTATGGCATTGATCAACAATCCAAGAATTTATTCTCATGTGTAGAAGGATGAAGTTGCTCCTACATTCAGCTATCTCCCATATTATTGAACGCAAAACAATGGATTGGCCCCCTGGCGAATCAATAAAATCGGTCCGTAATCAGACATCTGCAAGTCTTCCTATAATGCGAGGCTATGAGTTTACTCCACCTGGGCTACGAGATACCTCCTTTGTAACGCCGCATAAATAATACCCGACTAACAGGCTCGACTGAAACTATTGTCTTTCCTGGCAGGCTTCTAATTTCGCTGGCAACTTCTAATCAATTCGAACCTGCAATTGAAATGAGCCGTAACTGCCCTTCGCTTCACTGGCAGCCGGACTTCAGCATTAGGTACCCATTCATTATATTTTCATTTCGTTTCAGTTTCAAATCAACTCGAAATGCAACAGTGCGTGCAAACAGTTATTTAACAGTTAGTCAACAATAACGAGTAGCCGCCCTGTTGGCTTCATTGGAAACTTACCATTTACCATTTCTGTGTTAATAGAAAAGGCGGTATCGATTGAATTCGCCTACTGACAGCTATAAATAGCAAAGTTGTTTCCCTCTACTTGATTTAATTGGAAATTTAAATGAGTGAATGGAGTAAATGAACATATAGATTTATAGGTGCTTTGAAAGATGGAGACATGCATTCTCAGTTTTCAGTTGAATTTTCCAATACTAGAGTTTTTTTTTTATAATAAAAATTAAATATAAATTGGCTGTTGAAGTAAAAAGAAAGCAAAGAGTATGTCTGTACATGTCAACATCGAAGAACATGTCTCCCTGATTCATAACACTGTACTCTTACCATTTAAGCCATGATATGAGCTGTGTCAATTTGATTGATGGACTTAATTGATTGAAACCCACTTTAAGCCTACCCCAAAAATCACCAATTATTATTTGTTTCCTTTGGCGAGGAGAGTATCTCAATTTCAACCTAGACCGCAGATCAACATTTCGCAAATGTCGTGTTGCTGGTGGCATGTTGTTGTTGTTGCCACTATTGTTTGGCTGTCAGAGCTTACAATTGTTTGCCATCCCTGTCATCGTCGTCCTGGTGGTTTTGCTGCAATTCCGTTTTGGGCAGCAGCTGTACCTATAACTCCAGTTGTTGCTGTTGGACGCTGTATGCTGCTCGTGTTTGCTGTTGCTGTTTCTGCTGCAGCTGCGCATGCCGGTCTGCTCTTGGCAGCTTTACAACTGCGAAACCATTCGAGTTGATGCCGCCCAGCCGAGTGAGAAGAGTGTAGCCTCGCCAGACATCATAGTCGTCAGTGGCTGCCCTTATTGTTGCATTGTTGTTGCTGTTGCAAATGGCGACGCCAGCGACATGACCTCAGAACACAATTTTCGGGGGCAGGCGGCGGGTAAGGGTATTCCCCGGATTTGTATGCGTATGCCATGTCCTGTATATTGTGCACACAGAGCACACTCTGCAAGCCATCAGTATATTTGTGTTGCACCGCAATGGCACACACAAACGGGCAGAAGGATGCCAGAATGTCAGGATTCCAGGATACCAGGATGATGATGATGGTGACGAGCGGCGGCAGCGGTGCTCATATTCTGCCCAGCACCACAATCAGAAGCACCACCAACGGGAGTAGCGCCAGGGACTATTACAATGCAAACAATAGGGAAGCGCCAAGGAGCAATTGCAGCGCCGGAAATGGGCTGAAGAAATTGGTAAGATGCAACAGAAAACAGTCGCAGTGCTGCTTAATTTTCAGTAACAAAATACAATTCAAAACTAAATTGGTTTTTAAAAAAAATATTTTAAGAGTCTTTAAAGGATTTAGAAATAAAAAGCATAAAAAAAGTATATTTAAGGACCCACGTTTTTCGTTGTCCTAGAGAAATATGTTCGCAAAAACTAGTTTTACTTTAGATTACTTCAATCAGTTGCATAATAAAGTTAAGCTTTATTTAGATGGCTGTTCACAACAACCTATGATTTCATTTTTTTTTAATTTATAAGAAAACTTGAATAATAATAATAACTGGAATAATATAATTTCTTCCAAGCTTTAAACTGTTAAGTTCTGCCCTAATGCACATGCAGTGTGATTCCTTTAAATCCCTTTTAAATATAAAGTATCCTTTAAAAACTAAACTTAAAACGAAGACAGGCAATCAATCAAGGACAGGCATGTTCTGCGATGCTTTGCGTACAAATATTCTCAAAATATAAAAAGCTGATGGTCTGGCAGCATGGCAGCACTGAGCAACAGGAAGAATAATCAAAAGATGGAGGAGCGCCGAAGAAGGCAGGGCGACAAATGTTGCGTCCCGGCAGATAAGAAAAGACGAGGCCGGCGATCTATTACCACAGCTGCACAGCAGCCACATCCTGCTGCGTTGCGTCCTTTGAGCGAAGTGTGTTAAGCAAACAAAATGCTCCTGTGGCTACTGCTCCTACTCCTGCAACTGCAACAACAATGCCTTGAATAACCAAAAAGGATGTTGACTTGCCGTTTGCTAAAAGGAACTGCAGCTATTCCGTTCGCATATACTCATATATTCATTTACTTGGATGCCGCCAGATGCTGCCGTTCAGTGGGATGTGAATGTGGGTCCTTTGTGTCCTGGCCAGCCCGTAAATTAGTTGCACCCATCAGCCCGCTTCCAACTATTTTACCCATTTTCCCAGCCCAGCCCGTCAGAAACTCGGGCCGTCTCCAACCGCAGCCTCTGAATGCGGCCAAAGCAATGCGGAAGAATATTAAGCGGTTTTTAAGCGCCTGCATATTAAAAAGGATACAGAAAGGATACCCCGAGACAGAGACAGCAGCTGGAGCAGTGATGTAAGTTTGGCCTGTGCTCTGTTCTTAATGGCTAACATGGATAAATTAAAATTTTACATAACCGTCATTTTATTAAATTAAAATTGGTGTCCTTATTTAAAAAATGCTCTTTTAATCTCGTTTGCTATAATAATGTCTTGACTCTATTCTATTTTGATTCTTCAAAACATGATCAATACATCTTAAAATTCTAAAAACTAAACCATTATTACAAAGCTCATACATTTTCTAACCTGCATTTCAGAAAAGAGCAAGCTTTATTAAGAATTCATAAACGAAATGGGAAGCCCATTCTTCTTTATCTAAATATTTATATCGATATATATTTCATATATTTTTATGGAATTGAAGAAGCATCTCTGATGAATTTAAATCGAGGATGAAAACAACAGAAGCACGAGCTAAAGACATTCGGCGGCAGCATTTGCATTCCCTCAGCGGCCGGCAGTTAAGGTTCCTTGGATCATTTGGCGATTTGCAAGTTACCAACAAAGTGCTCCAGAAAAACGGGAAAGGAGGAGTTGGGCGGCTCGAATCCGACCGGCGATTGTGTGAAAAGTTGTGCTCCGACATTTTTATTTAACTTTTATTTCTCTTTTTATTCCGTTGGTCCAGCAGCCAACTGGTCTAATACGTCCATTGGGTGCTCGATTTACCACTTGGACTTGGAATGGATAAGCAATCCAAATTCACCCATCCACTTTGACTCCACTTTGGTAACCGAACCCTTTTCCATTCAATCGACCATCACCTTTGTTTTCCCTATGTCCGTTCTGCGCATCTGTATGTGTTTGTGAGTTTGTGTGCATGTTGTGTAATTAACTCACACTTGCCACGCCCACAATGGGCGACATTGCCGGTTTTAATGAGCTACAAAAAGGTTTTATGTGTCAAACGTTTGAAAATCCATTCGTCCGATTGAGAGTGCAAATGAAAATAAAAGAAATAGGAGCTGACTGGGGAAAAACCGGGCCCAGTGACGATGATGATACTTAATGATGACAGCGGCTAGGGCCCACAAAGGGTTCATTTAACAGCTAATTAAATGTTTAATCGGATATTTCTCCTATGGCGAATAAAAGGACCTTTCTGCTTTCCACACAAAAACCGAGCGCAATAATCTATTGGCGTCATTTGCTATTGAATAGACATCTCTGGGTAGCAACCCTTTAAAAAAAATAAATCGCATTAACTTTCCACTATAAAATATTTAAAATAATCAGAGTGATTTAATTACTCTAAATATTTTTCAACTTTGTTAAAATCGTTTGTGAGATTTTAAATAATACTATACTATTTTATCTAATACTATACGGCACGTGGGGATTTAATATCGATAAATGCTTATAAGCACCAGCTTAAAAAGCAGCAATCAGCTTTGCCACGTATTTATGGTTACTTTGCATACATCTGTGGTATAAGCCCCATTCGCATTTGCTCGACTTTGTATCGAAAGCAATCATAATCATAAGTCCGTCAGATATGCAATCCTGAGAGCCCTTACTCAATGTCCAATCTCAATGATTCCACTTCTTTTTGGCTTCTTTTAGCATCGAGAACTTGTGTTAATTACTTGCCAGCAAAGTGCAAACCAACTAACCCAATTAGGATGGGAAAAGGCCAAACACTGACACACAGCGAGATTGAGTGGGGAAACGTGGAAAACTGCGTGAAAATGGGAAAAGGCGGGCCAGAAAGCAATAAACATCAACTTTGAGCTTTGATGATATCCGCGGAAAGACCAACAACCCGATGAAAAGGTGAAAAGAAGGATGATCAACCCGGAAATAGTATACAAATTACTGGAGCTGCAAAATGTACTTGATAGTGAGTGAAGTTTTTTGGCTTCTTCATTTGGAATTCAGTTTTGTTACTCAAATCGCTCAATTTATTTTCGCCAACATGGAATTCTGCTTTATGAATTGCCAACTCTGCATTCATAACCGGCCGACCTCCACACACACACATTTCGAAGGCTTTCGAGATTTAACAATTAGACTAGGGGTTACATTCACAAATTTTGAATGGCCCCCGAAAGTTGGCCAAGTTTCAACTTCTGCCAGGGCGAAAAGGGATTTGTAAGACGCTTGGAAATTGGCTTATAAATACGCAATCTCAGACGGGCAGTCTTGGTCCTGGTCTCTGAAAATCTGAAAAGGAAACCCAGTTGATGGCGAAGGACATCAGGGCGTCACTGACGCAGTCGCTGCATTTTTCATGGGCTGTGCAAAATAAATTAGTGAAAGCTGTAAATATGATGAACTGCTGCTGCTGATGCTTCAGCTACCCCATTCCTTTCCCAATCCTTTGCAAGTCATCCATGTCCTGGACCCAGTTTCGCTCGAGCGACAAACTTGCTAAAGTTTTGTTGGTCGCCAGCGGCTCGCATTTTCAACAGCTGAAGCTGCAGCTCAAAAGCTCAAGTGGGAAGCTGCACTGAGAGAAATTATAGTGAACTATAACTAATCGATAAACGATTTTCGTATTTTAGGTCGCAAAACTTTGTCTTTTTTCGTAAAAGAATTATTTTTTTTATACTACTTAACAGTTAAGTAACATGTTACTGAAACTAAATTATTCAGTTAAGTATAATTTAATTGGAATTAGATCACTTATTTTGAAAGTAATTTTTTCCCTGTGTGATGGAGATTGGTGGTGGCACCTTTCTGGCGGAGCATCCTTTGCAGCCCCAGCATTTGTAGCCGCTTTAGTTTAGTTTGATTCAGTTAGTAGTTTTAAGAGTTAAGTAGTTTTCAAAAGTTTTATGAATTATTAAGAGGATTTTCGAGTTTTACGCTAGCCTTTCATTTTCGCGTTCATTTTCCTGCCTCCCCATCGCCATCATATTACCCCAAATTCCCCGGAAAGTCCGCTTTTAAGCGCTCGTCAGCCGTTTCCGCTGGTGTCTGTCCGTCGTTTGCCATTTTGCCGTCGCCCGAATCGTCCAAAAAGCTGTCGAAATATTTTGCAGATTTTTTAATTTTTTATGCCGCATTTCGACACTGCTGGGCTGCTGGTGACTTTATTGTTGTTCCTGCCGTTGAAGTTGATGATGTTGACGATGATGAGGATGCTGGCAGAGTCAAGCAAACATTGACTTGAATGGCAGTAGCCAGCAGTCAACAGCCAGCTCTTTTCCTTCCATCGGTCCCCCGAAATTAAATACATTTTACTGTCAATAAAATTATAAATGCAAATTATAATTTTCTACTGCCTTTTCGGACACACTGGACGCACAACAATTAGCCAGTCTCTCGCTCCAGAACCTCAATTTCCCCACAACATGCTGTTTTGCGAGTGGAGCACTGGAGATAATACTCCCAAATTTCTTTGCCATGGCCGATCACTGATTGTGACGTCAATGGCCAAATTAAAACTTTAACGTGTTGCACAGGCGAGCGGATAGTGGGGATACCAGATGGCAGGCGGTATGGGGACGGTGATGGTTTTATGGAGATGGAATGGGCGGTTTTCACGGACAGTGCTGGCGGTTCATCAATGTTTCCCGTCAACTCCTGCTTTGATTGGAGGGAAAATGTATCTCATACGCCTGATTTCACTTTAATTTATTTTTCTTGGAATCCGATCTTCCAGAAAGCCAATATTCACATGATAAATATAGATTTAATAATAAAATGGCGACTTTGTCTTACCTAGGTTTTTTAATTCTTATGTTTACAAAACACGTTGTAAAATAGCTACATTTTTTTGCCACTACTCTAGTTGTTTATTTAAAGCTTAACTCGGCAACACTGGGATGGGTTAGAGTGGACTTCGCTTGGTTAGTTGGTTGTCGCTTGCCTGCTAAGGATGTTGGCATGTTAATTCACTTTGCAAATTGTTGCGATGCCTGGTTGTCGGTGGTGTATATATATTTTCCCTTTTTTCCAATCTGTGCGTGTGTGCGCGTGGAACGCTAATTTGGTTCAGCTAGGTGGTGTAAGCGGTATGTGCAAACTTCGTTGATTTGCTAAGTGAAACTTCGATTACACAGACACAGCTTAGTGGGTTCATTTGCTCTATTTTCGCAATTTTCGGCGGTCGCTTTCCCATTTTGCTCGGCTGCCTCAATTGCCGGAGGAGTATAAACTTTCGCCACGTAACATTTGTTATGCTCTATTTCTTTGCAAAGCAATTACCGACCCACATATCCAGACAAATAAACAGAAACCAACAACGCACAGCAAAAACGGCCGGGAAAACATGGCTCCCGTGAAACGTCCTATGCCTATGAAAAGTGGGGAAAATGGGTGGAAAAAAGAGGGCGGCGAGGTGCTTCATAGACGTGCATAAATGGATTCGGGCGCACAAAAAAGGGGTCGGAGGGGACGGCAGGGGGCGGGGTTAAAGCTGGGAAAGTGAGTGTGCTTCTAAATGAATCGCACTTATCACGTAGTGGCGTCGGCCTCAAGTACAGTGATGCCTGGCACGGCAAGATAATGAATGCAAGTTAAGGCAAAATGAAATTAAATTTAGTTGCCAATTAATTAGTGAGGTCAAAGGCTGCGATGCGAATGAAACTGTTGGCGATGAGTTAATGCCAAAATGGTTTCATACGAACAAGAAGATGTCGATGAGGAAAACTGCGTAATGAAGTTGAAAGTGAGGAGGTGTAGTAAAAAGGTGGTTTAATGGACAGATAAGTCATGGAAAACATTTAAGAGAGTTGAGAGTTGAGATTTGAAAAATGTGTAGTTCTTCGTTTTTTCTCTTGCCAATTTAAGTATTATTTGAGTAATTTTAAACCAATACAACGAATTAAACAGAAATAAAAAGTCCTTTAATACCGTACAAAAACAAACAATCTAAAATTAAATTTAGAGTACTCAACATAATTTTCTTTATTTCCGTGACAAAAAAGTTCTAAAGTGTTTTTACCAACAACAAAGTACAACATTAAATTTGTTCAATTTTCTAAAGTAACCAAAAGCTTTTGTCAAATGGCAGATTGCCAAATTTGTGAAACAAAAGCAAAAATAATATAGTTCAAGGACCCATTAACTTGTATAGTTAACACTGTACAAAAGACACTATCTGATGCTAACAGCCCAGCTCCCGAAAATTATTACCACGTAAAATTTGGCCAAGTTTTGTTGCATTTGTTGCGTTTCTGAATAAATAATCGATAACTTTTACGCAACAGCACCAAAACAAGCCACCATTCGACAGCCAAAGGGGGATTGAGGACAATGGGGACAGAAAATGGGTTCTAAATGGGTGATATCGAATAGAAGGGGTGTACTGGTGTACTGGCTGATGGTGATTTGCACAGGCGGAGGCCAAGTAAATTTGCAGAGCGAAAACAAATTTATAAGCGCATTAAATGGGCGCGTGTAGTTCTCGTGATTTGTGTTCTGAAACGTGGAACAACCGAAAAGGAGGGGTTTTCCCCATCCAAAGCCAGGGAATTCGACGAACAAGGGAGGCCAGAATACAAAGTGCTTACCAAGCGCTTAGCGATTAATCAGTTTGCCAACAACGAAAGCCAGCCGAAAGGCGATAGTGCACTCGGAAAATACATTGCACCTAGGTTATTACAAAACAATATAGGTATTTGTCGTACAAAGAAAACTTCTCTAGTGAAACCGATATGAAATGCCAATTTAAATAATAATAATAATAATTCATCCTTGTCTGAAATTTCTGTTGCCGTAATCAGTCTCTTGTAATCATAAAAACTTGCTAAGTGAGCAGGTAATGATTTAAATTCATACCCTTCATCACTTGATGCCTTAAGTTTTTTCCTATATACTTAAAGTGCTTACGAAAAGGAACAAATTAAAGTCATTATCTTGTATCTAAACATTTTTTCTAGTTTCAAAACTGTTACTAAGTATGAAAACGTATTAATTGTTAAACATGCATAATTTTTAAAGACTACTTGTTTTTTACATAATGCTTTGGAATTTATTTCTATATTTTAGTTCGGTTTCTTTATAAATTCGACGAGCCCTTGAATTTATAGGTTTTTAGCTCAGACTGCAATTTTTTTGCGAGTGTCAGACCTCTGGCTGGGGTCTCGTGTGCTGGGGAGCGCAGCGTTACTCGGAACTTTGGAGTCCTTGAGCCTTGCGCCTACAACCTCCAAGGAGCATCGACCACACAAACTGCGAACTGTACCTCAGCGGCTGGCTTCTGCCGCTAGTTTTGCTGCTGCTGCACTAACGCCGTTTTGGTGGCTAATTAAGTCAATTATGCACTTAGGGCTTCAAGTGGCGTGCGGCACCAATGGAGGCCGTGCCCCACAGACATCGTGCTGCACCACCGCAGCCACAGCAGCACAGCCGTTGCAGTCATTTAAACATCAAAGCTCGTCACGCTCAAGTCCTGGCAACGCCCACCGCCTGCGCGGGCTTCCTGGTTGCTGCTGCTGCCGCCTTTTTTTAATATTAAAAACGGAGCTCGACTGTGGAAATAACTCATACGCACCGTATGCCGCGCTCGCCGCACATCAATTGGTGTATTGTTGTTGCTGGTGTTGGTGTGTTGGTCTTGGAGCCGTCGCCATTGTTGTTGTCGGCATAAGGACGTGTTACTTACACTTTGCCTTATGTGCTTTGAGGGCTGATACATACGTATGTATGTATAGTATGTAATATGTAACAAGCTATATATATACCAAGTATGTGTGTAAGTACAGGGCTGTCGGCTTATGTGCTGGTGTGGCAGGCACGAGAAACGATTTATCTCAATTTACATACTAAATGACAGGCAGAGCGGCTCATGCATTCGTTTTCGTGACTGTCGAAGGATCCCCGACAGCCCAACATCCGACGACCACGTCCTTGTACTCGCAGGACTCTCCTCAGTTGTTCTTGGACGTACAATGGGCAGAAGATTGGTAAATGAGGCATAAACATTGATTTTCAGTTTAAGTAAACACTTAATTGGGTAAAAGTTGAGTGGATATATTCGCCAGGCAGTAAGCGTGGCGAAGGCGCAAAAATCGCTTAATTATTCAGAGCAAACAAAGTGACTGCTCGCTGGAATCATTCATTTTTTAATCAATCGAAATGATAGGATTACGCGTTGAAACATGGAATTAAAAATCTCTCGAAACGGGCCTTCCGTTAATCATTGATTCCTTTTTCTGATTTTGTACTAATTTCTTTGGCTGTCGTTTCACATAAACAAGCAAAGGTAATCACATCCCTCCATATTTCCTTATTAATCTTTTATGTTTTCATATTTATGAACGAAGCAAAATCAACCAAATTGAATTAAGAAAGGTCACAGTCTTATCTTTATTGCATTCTTGTTTGCTTTATCCTTTTCACTTTGCAGATTTTAAAATAACAAAAGAAATTACCTTCAATGCCAAATTTTTTGTTCTATTTGTTGTAAAAGAACAAAAAATTGAGTTGGTTTTTTACTACCACATAAGCTAATCAGATCCAACAACCAGAAATAAAACTAAAGAATATAACGGACAATTTATAATGTATTAGACTTAAATAACAAATATAATTAATTATGAGTTTTTTATAAATTATTAAATATTTGAATTCCGAAACTTGTAAAGCAGTCCAATAAGTTTAAATTGATTTAATTAAATACAAATTATTTAAAAGCTAACATTAATTAACAAACTAAAGTTAATTAATTCGTGTTCAGCTATTTAATCTTTGAATTAAAGTCTAGAATATTAATGAGTGTATTATTGTTTGCGATTGTTCACTAAATAACATTGAATTTAATTAACTAATGTAATACATCACAAATAAAAAAGTTGTGATGGCTCTTGTCCTTAATCTACCTCTAATTTGTCCCACTGTGCAGCGCCAACTCTCAATTCCGCATCACTTGTCAGTTCTATATAATGTAATGAAGGCCTTCGATGAAACAAATGCAAAATTTCAAAGACGTGAAAGGAAATTACAGGCAAGCGGATGAGACGGGCTGTGAAAGTAGGCTTTTGCGGATGACAGTGGAGTTGGGAGTGCGAGTACGAGTACGGCTGCCTGTCGACAGCTGTTTTCGGGCTTCTGACGAGGAACGAGTCCTGAAAGAAATTATCTTATAAGGCAACCACGCACATACGATATACATACACTGGCAAAGCTAGGGTTTCCACCTCACTGCAATAATTTAAATTAACTACTTTAAAGTTAATTTGATTTTCTTGGTTAAATATTATTTGATAAAAAACTTTTTTGCATCTGAATTAAAATTTCACTAAGACTTTTGTCCAGTTTTACAATAATAGATTTTGGTGAGTTCCCCAAACTAACTTAATCGCCAAATTAAGCTGTTCTAAATCAATTGAACTTTTAAAATGTCATCAATTCAACAATCTCTACGCTTTTGAAAACCAAGGGTTGCCTATTTCTTCATGGTTTATACGCAGTGTGGCATTAAGTCGCTCAACTGTTTCATGTTAAGCGCAATTTTCGTGGGTTTACAAATATAGCTGTTGAACGCAATTGAGCTACACCCCAAAGGACACACACACCCACTCAGAGTCGTAGATTGTGCCCCAATCTGGGGCTAAGCGGCTTCGGCTCGTTCATTTGTCGCCACCGGGGGGAAATATTGTAATTCCCCGGCGATGCAGCGTACACACATGACTTTTTAATAAATATTAAACAGTGCGTGGAAAAAATAAGTGTCCGCCAGGACAAAAGAGACGGCGACGACGATGGCAGTGTTGACATGACGCCTGGCGAAATATTAAATTACGATAATAAAATATTGAACAATGACTGTTTTGTTCCACTTTGAAAAGCCAGAGTCCTGCGGTTCGCTTTGGTTTTCAGTTTTCAGTTCTGTTCGGCTCTTGCTTTCGGTTTCGCTTTCGGTACCGTTCCGTTCGCTCTGGTATTTTTGATAAATGTTTTTCGTTTTCGACAGTAGGGTTATTGTTTTGCAAGCCAGTCCTTGGGAATTCGGCATCCCCCGTCTCCCATCCCCCTTACTTATTTGGTAATATAACGCTCTTTTACTACGAAATGTGCCCCAATGTCTGGGGTTATGTTCGCCGTTCCCCTGTGGCGCTTTTGTAAGTTATATATATATATATTTATTTTTACAAAAGAGGAGCAAAGTTGCGTAAATTATTGTTAACGGAGGCGTGAGAGGGCGGGTCCACCTACCTCCCTAACTTTGTTGGGTTTGCTTTTTTTTGTGGGCCGCCTTTTGTGTATTTGAACTTGGCAGTGCGTTAAATTGTAAAGGCCCAGCCAACACAAGCACAAAACACTCGTATTGTTGGCATTTAGTAAGCTAATCCCTGGAAGTCTTCAGGAGATTTCGCCAGATTACAGGCAAATGCGAATCGAAGTTACTTTCTCCGGCGTTTTTGGGCTGAAAGGGCGGGCATGGGGGACTAAAAATAAACACACAGCTCTAGATCATTTTAATTTGGCATTTGATTAGGCACGTGTGCGCATCGGAAGCAGCTTAAGGACATGTGGGCGCACAAGGACACGGGCACATAGACACTATACACTATATCTATCCTCATTGTCTGCACATATTTGCAATGTCAAAGTAGAGGTAGGGCCCCCGGCTCCACAAACTCAAAGACAAAGAGAAAGTGACCGGGAGAAAGGGGGAGCAGCCAAAGCAATTGCAAATACTCCCCTGTTATATGAATATTTATGAGCGTGTTTGCGACTGCTTAAGACACTCAACTAGCTGCCAATGTGGACGGGGAAACGGAAAAGCGGCAACGTTGCAGCAGAAATGCTTGGAAAAGCAAATGCACTCAAAAGAAAATCTGAAAATCAAAAAAAATGTACTTTTCCCTTAACCTCACGGAATTTAGTGCTATCCCTTTTTGTGTTAGTTTTTTCCCAGTTTTTAAAAAACCGTAGAACCACACGTCCTCTAAATATTGCAGATTTAATCTATAAATATGCATTTAAATATGCATTTTTAATTGCCAAACGATTATACAAATTCAACGAATATGTTTAATCCAATTTGTATGCGTAGAAATTAGTACCTCAGATTTAGTTCTGTGTTTGCGTCTGTAAGCTATTCATGGGGATCCTTGAGACTATATGGCTTCACCCTGGCCAGGTTTAAGGATTAGCGGACAAGAAGTGCACACAAATGCTGCCCGCAAATACCCACACTCACTTTCGGCTACTTGAGAGGGTGGGATAGTAAATGGCCGAAGCCATTTGGCAAAGCTACTTGGGATCCTGGCTAAATTGCTGGCTATGAAAATAAAACTTCATTGTTTTGCCATTGCCATTGTTTGATTATTATTATAATGTGGCCGGGTGGGTGTGGTGTGTATTTGGAAAATATCATATACCCAATATCCCACTGGCCAGTCTGACCACTGGATTGTCCCTGCTCAAACGAAACAATTCGAAACTATCAACACGTTTAGCCAATCTGCCGTGGCTTCGTTGTCATCTCTATCTCCGCAGCCAGGCGTAATTAGTTGACTTCCTCGAATTAGTTTTAAGGTGATTAAATTTAATGGGCTCCACTGGCGTCTCGAATATTTACCGCACGAATGCAATTACCCGAATGGCTACGCAGGCAAGACAACAAATCAGCAATTAAGCCACATCGCAGTCGCACCGCCCATTCTGCCACCTGTCACCACATCCGCACTTTGCCGCCCACGAAGGACGAAAACCAACCATTTTGCACAACGTTCGGTGGGACTCTTGATGCTGACGTTAATGACCGTCAATAAAATGCGTGCTCAAGTGGCAGGAAACTGCCTCGAGGAACTGCCTGCGCGACTCCAAGGATCTGGCCGGGCCAGCAATTAATGTCAAAGTCAATATGCCTTATCGCGCCGTTAAATGTAAAGGGTATTATAATAAAATAAATAACGCAAAAATCAGCAAGGGCTGAAATTAAATCGAACATCAACAATCTGTGGCGAAACAACAAGGCTAACAATCAGTGGGCAAGGCAAAGGGGGCGCTCCTTCTCTCGGAATCAACGAGCCATCCGGCAACTTGGTTATCCATTCCATCGACATCGCCATCTCCAACGACTTTTGCCGGGAGCTCTATTCCGCGATGCTTTTGGAGTGCAGCTCGTTAGGCACGAACGAGCAGAGCAGCGGAAAGCCCGAGGAAAAGCAAGGAAAACCCAGACAGATAGACAGACAGAAGGCAAGGACATAAGCAGCCAGCTTTCCATTGAGTGGGCGGAGGATGAGGAGGGGGTGTGCTGATGGCAAGGACCGACACCCATCTTAAATGCCAATTTCAGGCACTGCATTTCGGAGAAAGTCTGCATTGTTTGAATACTAATTGGTAACGAGGGATTTCGGTATGTCTGAATTTATTTCCAAACAAGTTTTAAGCAAAAGCAAGTTCTCAGCGGAGCCACATAAATGCAGTTTAAATATGGCCAAAATTAAAATCACTTGGAGGCCATCCTCCATCTTTATGTTTGTAGGTATCTTTAACCTTTACATTTTTTGCGCATCTTGAACGCCAATTTTGAGCAGCTGCATTTAAATCACTGCGAGAAAATGAACAGTATTATTTTATGACAAATTTTAAAGTTTTGATTTAAAAAAAGATTAGTGTTATCATTACACTAATACAAGAATTTATAATTAACTAATTATACAGTTTAAAAGTACAACAAAATTTCTATGAAATTGACAAGATTACTGTTTTTTCCAGTGCAACATTCATCGGTATTCGAGCAGGGCCGTCCGTCGAAAAGCCAATCTGCTCAACACTTTGTTTGCCGCCTCCATTGTCGATGCTGTCGACCCCAATTTGCAGAGCTCCTTGTCGCGCTCACATTGATGTACATAGCTGCGTCTTTGGAGCATCCCCCATTTTACCACGCTTATCCCATGAACGCCTGAATCCCTGAATCCCTGAATCCCTGAATCCCTGAACCTGTGAACCCCAGAACCGCATTTTTGGTGGACTTTTAATACATGGCATATCTTTATGCAAACAAGGCGGCCAAAAAGGACGGGAATCAGGGGCGGACTGTCAGCTGGTAACAGGTAATCTCCTGCCACGATGGCGGGCGCGAATAATTCAAGGCAGCTCACGTAAATTTTAAGTTTCGTCATTAAGATTATTGGACTAAGAAAAATTTGGTCAATGCATGCACGGAATTTTTCATGAAGGGACGCCGTCGGAGCAGTCAACTGTGGATAAAGCCAAGGGGACGGATAGGTGATGAATCGAGCGGCACGCTTAGCAGGTAAGATCGATGGGTATACAAAATACTGTTTCAGTCTTTACTTTCGAGTCATTTAAGCAAATTAGATTAAAATTTAACTAGGTTTTGTGACGAACAATACACAATCCTATTATACCATTTGCGATACTCTGGCATTGGCTTAATATTTCACTCCAGTCCATTTATATGTAAGGATATGTTCTTTAGAATGACGGCTTAAATAGACAGGAATACTCTTCAGATTGATACTCTTGCTAATTTCCAAATATTATTCTTAATTAATTTTGTTGATAAATAACAACATCCTTTTGGGTTGACCCATTGAGTGTCAAAATGGAAAACCCGGCTTACCCTTAGCTAGCTGTATCCTTATCCCTTATTGTGCATTCGGTAGAGGGCCAAGACACGTGTCCCGTTAACCTTTCATGGCCATTTCGTCAAGCCCGAAAAGGTCTTCCAGCCAACTCACTCTGGGAAACTTTCTTCAAATTCTTTCATACGTTTGCTGCTGTTTTTTTCTGTTTTTTCTACTCTTTTCTGCTCGTTTTCTTACTTTGTGTGTAAGCAAATTGGCCAATTTTGTTCCCTTTGCGTGCCTTTTCTGGGGGTTTTCCTTTGGCGGGGTTATCAACGCATTATCTTCGTGAAAAGGAGTGCAGTTAGAAATTGGCGGGGGCAGCAGAGCTGTTGGAGAGGGAAACAGCCGCGACGCCAACAATAACACACAAAAAACGGATGGGCACAAAGTGGAAAAGGAAGATTGCGGGAAAGTCGGGGGGAAAATAGGAAAATAGGAAAAAAATGGCGCTGGCCAAAAGCACTAGTCGCCGGCTGGGTGAAAAGCAATAATCTAACATTTCAGCACATTTTACAGTTCACTGAATTAAATAAGAAAACTTTGAGCTCACAAAGGCACGCACAGTGGCATACTCACACACACACACACACAGATTAAAACCTTTGAGCATAAAGCTGCCGCTGTCTACGTGGCGTATGCGTATTTTCAGATGTTTGAATGAGCTCTTCTTCATACTATACATCCTGAACGGAAAAAGAGTATTACTGGTACCATAAGCAGGACTAATCCCTGATCCTTTGTGAAGTTCATAAAAAAAACAGTGCTCTTAATATTGACTTTGAAAACCATTAGCAATTGTAAATATTATGGATTGGCCAAAATAATATAACCAAATAGAAAATTTATTTCAGTTCAGTAAATGTAAGAACAATTTTTAAAGGGGCTAACATCGTTTTACTCTTCTGGCTATTTATTATTCTTTATGGTATTTAAAATTAACCAGCTATGCAACACAATGAATAAATTAATCGTAAGGTAACTGATTTCTGATGAATTTATAATGCACACATTGAAATGCCTTAGGTAAAATTTGTGTAGTTTAATCAAAACCAGAATAATTTCTATTACTAATTCAATGTTTAGAATTTAAACTGAATCTGGCAAATGTTGAATGAAAAGTTTATTGATTCATGGGATAAGTATTTTCCTACGTTTTGCCATACAACTTTTAAAGTTTAAAGGGTTTCTGCCAGATAATCCAAAATTAGATCAATCAAAGGACTTTCGGAAAGGGCTTATAGGGCATGTTTTCCATCTAATTCTGGCTTCCAGATTGTGTGTCTATACGAATGTATAGAACTGCTTGCTCGAATGTTTCCACAGAACTCAAACAGGACGAAGGACAGACAGGACAGGACAGGCAGGACAGGACTCCTTCTATGCAGCATCTTCTGGCTGAAAGCAAGGACTTCCAGGGTCGAACTGAGCGACTGAACTGAGAAGCAAGCAAAGCAATTTTTATGGAAGCACAATTCTACAGGAGGAGCGCAAAATAAATGCCGCGTTATGGGACCCAAGTTTCCGAGCTGCGAGTTCTTCTAGCCACTGGGACAAGGGCACCGACGCACACTGGAAAAGCGAGGAAAATATGAAAAGCACAAAAAAAAGGAAACACCAAAAGGGAAAAACTGCTGAGCTAACGATGTGTGATTTTTCTGTATGGCTGGCTGATGGAGAATGGTGAATGGATGGGAGGGAGAATGGATGGGGGCGACAATGTGGCCAGGGTTAGGACTCTTTTTTTAGGTTTCTGGTTCGGGTTCGAGCTGGGGCATAAAAAATAATAATAAATGAAAGTGTTGGAGCGCTGGCGCACTGGCTCGTGGTACGTGTAATAACATTCAAGTGTGCCAAGTTTAATCTTTCAAAATGCTTATGCACAAAAAATAAGCTATAGCTATATAGCGCCAAGTCGGTGAGACTGGAGCGAGGCGATGCTATGGAATGTCAGCGGGCGGAAAGTAATAGGGAAAAAATAATAAGCCAGGGCAACGGCGAAAAAAATAATGCGAGGGTAATTTTCGTTTAGAGCCTGCAAAATTATTCAAATTAAAATTGTAAGTATTCTAACGCGTCGCTGGCATCTGCGGCCCACCAGCTGCGGTGCGCTGCAAGAGCAAAAAGCAGGCAATACACTCAGAGAAATTAGGTAGTTAGCCTTAGTTAATTGTAATCGAAAAACTTAAAAATGAATTAACTAATTACAAAATTAGAGTAGAAAGTTAAATTTTTTTAATATGAATCACAAAATTTGCATTTTTTTTCAAAAACTAAAAAAAATACTTGAATTTTATTACTATGGAATGAATTAATTTAAAAATATTTCTTTTATAAATTGAAACAAAAGTAATACACTTATTAAAACATTTTATAATAATTTTATGGAACTTTTTTTTATTTTCTTTGCGTATGGGCTGAAAAGAGAGAGGACAAAGGAAAGAGACTAGCGAGAAAGCGGGAGCGCTGACCCAGCGCTGTGTTAAATTAGCTGGGACACTTAATTTCTGTTGACGCGCACATTTTTCTATGGAAATTAACGCTAAATAATTTTTGGATTCGCCAGCGAATCGTTCAGGCAGCAGACCGAGGCGAAGGCCCTCCTGCCTACTACTTCTTCCTCCTCGAAGGACTCTCCATTTGCTTTCGGCTTAGGCTGGAGTTGGCAATTAGGCCCGGGGTGTTTGAATTAGTTTCGTGTTTTAATGAGTTTCATAACTTTTTGGTTCCGTTGTAAATTTTGCAGCAGCAACAAAACACACATAAAAGATGCGTGCAACGGTTAAAACGGTGGGTGGTTGACGGTGGTTTGTGGATGCTGCGGGAAAACCAAAAGGAAAACGAGCAAATTTCCATGTTACTACTGAAGGAAGCCCTCGGGTGGATTTATGTATGTATTTGTTAGCCATACCCAGTTGACATAAGCGAAAGCAAAGTGGCAAAAAGCAACATGAAAAATGCTTTAAATCTTGTCAAAGCGGGTGGCCCGGTTTTCAGGGACTGGAGGTCGGAGGTCAGGTCTCAGATGTGCGTCTGTTTGTACGCTAATGATATTTTAAGAGAGCTTTCACTGTGCCCGCACATGTGTTAGTGGGCAAAGTGAAAAATTATTTATGTTGCCTACTTATTGGGGCATGCAAATGCTCCTTGTTATGCAAAACGTTTATAATTCCACCCATAAATTGAATTATGCAGCGAATCAAACTATCCAAGTTGTCATGTAATATTGAAGAGCTTTCAGTGTCCGATACAGCGCGCTCCACCCAAAAAAAACACAGCGAAACACTTGACAGTACTAGCCAAAAAAAAAAGGAGAATAAATTCCAATGACAAATGGGGCTCGTTGTTAAATATTAGCAGGAAAACCCCTTTTCCACCAAAAAAACGGAAACACACCAAACGTTTCTATCTTCTTTGCACACACCATTTATTTTGCATCTCGTTCCCTTTGTTTGTAGCCACCATTCAACTGTAATTACTTAGGTAGACCCCCCGATCCGAAACGATACGGGATATAAGCCTCTTTTGCAGAGAAAGAAAAACTTTGAATTTTCTTTTAATTTTTCATTGTTAAATTGCCATTTCGGGGGGGTACAGGGTGAAAAGAATGTGGCGTGTGCAGGGATGCGCCAAAACAGAAACGGAAAAAGCAAGCCAAAGCAAAACAGAAAACTGAAACTGGCCAAAGGACAAAGGACAAACAAATTGAAACTTTATACAGTTGGCAAAAGTTGAACGGAGCAAATCAAAGGCAGCAATCCCGAAAGGGTTAACAAATTTGCAACATTTTGCAGCTTCATGAAATGGGAACCGATTTTGGTGCAGGTCAGGTCGGGGCAGAATGGAAAGATTTAAACAAATTTAATAAAGTCAAAATGAATATAGGCAGCAAGTGAAGAAGGTTTTTCAAAATTACTATTTCCTGTGAGTATGCTCAGAAAATAAAACAAATCAATTTTATGTTTTTAATTCCTATAATTAAAATCAAAACAATCTCATTTAAATCAATAACAAATTCATTTTCATTTCTTCTCTTTTTTTGTCACTTTATCAGCTTGAAATAAATATTTTTAGAGTAGATTAACTCATTTAAATATTATTTAACGTAATAAATGTTTCTATGTAAATTAACTTAGTCAAAAAAATAATCAAATTTAACAAGTTCAACACTCCCTCTCTTTCAATTGAAATAAAATCTAGTCAAAACTTGGGAAAATAAAAATTTGAAGAAAATAAAACGACAATCACAACCAAACAAGTTGTCAGAGGTATAACCAAACTTAATAAACCTAATAAAGGACAGAAGCCAGCGAACCCAATTGAAATTTAGCATAAAACAAATTAGGGGCAACTGCCAGATATCAAAATAAATTCCTGTCAAAGAAAAATGTAGAGAAATAGATAAAAAAACAAAAAAAAAAAAAAAAAAAAAATAGTGAACAATACCCAGTTTCTGAAATTTAAGCAAAATCTTGAACTGGAACTGATTGCTGTGCAGTAAATTTAACAAAGTTAAAAAAAAGAACACCAGCCCAGCAGTTGAAAATGTACGCAAGACCCATTAAGAGCAGAAAGGAGCACTCGTATCTAGGCAAAATCTTTTGCAAAATAAATGCGAAAGGAAATAAATAAATAACAAACCATAAATAAATAAAAGTTGTGAACAAGCAAATGCCCTGTCCGCCAGTTGGCAAACATTTACAACTACAGAAAAACGAGTAAAAGCTGAAAAAATGGCAAAGATACAAGACACACACGTCAGAATCGGCTTTGTGAACTGATATCTCGTGGGTAGTTGCGGTCGTGGGTGGCGACACGCCCATTTTCGCACAAAAATCGATATGTTGATTTTAACTTTCTCCTCTCTTCGCCCCTTTCGTCTTTTTTTTCCTTTGGCCATAAAGTTTTGCGCCAAGGAATTATCAATTTCATTCTTTCTTTCTTATTTTTGCCGACTCCATGAAAGAAGCGGAGGCCAAATACTGTCATTATCTGCTTACAAATTCTTGTGTATGTATGTATTATATGTCCGTATGTATTTCTATACATAAGAGGATATTTTTGACACTTCAAAAATTGGAATATCTCAATAGCCTAGGCGACAGGCGAACAAAATGCCCTGTGTAATTTTTCATGACTCTGCTTCCCATCTGGGATCCACTCGGTACCAGCGCCATTCAAAATCGGAGCAGATTGAGCTGTTGAGCTCGTGGGCGAATTGGAGTGGGTATCTTCTAAATATGTATATACATATATACATAGGAACCAGCATGACAACTGAGCCTGATTCTCCGTACTTTTTTTATTATTTCGCAAATATCGATAAGGGGAGATAGGCAAGTATCGCCAAAAAGAACCCAATGCCATCTCCGTGTCACATCGTCGTCTGTCTTTCCCACTTCGCCTTTGCAATATTTGGCGACAGTAAATGTTTGCTAAATATCCTCAGTAAATACTTGGCAGCTTATGTGGGTGCTGCACACACACAATCATTCGCACATAAATAAATAAGTATGTTCTACAGTAAAATCAAGGCTTACTTACAGTGCTTAACGGCAGTGATGACTCAAAGGAAGTGCGCAAACAGTCTGCAAGGAAAAGAAAAACAAGAAAATATATTATTAACAAGTCAATATGAGTTGTTTCACTTTAAATTGTTTTAAAAGCTGATCTCGGCAATAGATATTAGAATCCTTTATACTTACAAAGAACTGTTAAGTTTGCATAACTAAACATAAATTAAACATTTTAAACACATTCATTGCCTAGTAGCTTAATTCAAAAGATGTTTGGCTTTTAATTTAATTCATATTGTAAGAACAGTGTAATTCATAGGCATGAGGTGGAAAGCGTAAATTACACTTAAAAACAAAAAATATGAAGTGTAAGAAAGCACAAATTTGGCGAACTGACGAAGAAAGTATGAAGTTCAAGTAATTTGTATCCTCCGAATAAAAAGTTTGTGTCCCTTGAACAGGTAAAATCCTTCCCTCAAGGCAGAACCACTTAAAAAAGACCAAATCTGTCCTGATAAATGACAAAGTGACATCTCTGCTCAACAGTTCTGCTCAATGATTCGATTCCTTAGCCCTTTGAGGCTGTCAGGAGTACTTACTGTACTCCGTTGATCCCGCTGAGCCCGGCTTTTTTTGGCCGGATGTCTGGCAGCAGTGAGTACTGGGATATAACGCACTTTAAAGCTCGTCTGGGACGAACAGCATAATGTGCGAGAGCATTATTAATGAATTTATGTATTCGTAATCGCATACAATACCCTCCCAATCAACGCTGCGTATATGCAGCCTCTGGAAGTTGATATTTACGGCAAGGCTTTCCCAAGAAATTGGTTTTATTTTACATACTATTCGTATGCGTACGTTTGGGTTGCCCAAGTCTCGGGCGATTCATTAGTTTCTATTTCAGTGGCTGGCAATTCAATCAGGTTGATCAGTTTTCAATATTGCTGCTATATTGGCATAGTCTGTCTCACTCTGCTTGGGCCTCGTTGCCTCCGTTCTCCTATATTTCCCGACTGTTTGGGAGGCAGTAAAGTAAATTTAGTTAACTAACCATAAAAAATTGTGTGCGCAAATGTGGGTGAGTGCTTTGGCCACTGACACAACTTTTCCCTTCCCATCACCTTGCTTCCCTCCACACGCCACACTCAGTGCACTTCTTATTCGCCCTGTTCTGCTATTCACACATATTACGTATACGACACATAGTTGGGCGAAAAGTTGATGATGTGGTTATAGTTGCTGCTACTGCTGCTTCTGCTCATTAGAGCCGGGGTCGCGCCGAAAAATCTGTAACACATAAAAGTATGCAACATGAAATGTGCTAACGACAAAGCTACACAGTAAAATATCGTCAACAACTCTTGCTCGTCAAATCTTTTACGAAAAACTAATCCTAGCACATACATACACATAACATGTTATGTTATTTTTTATAAGATTTTGTTAAAAACTATACATTAACTATACATTTTCAACAACATACCTGACCTGTTTGTATTTTCTCGCAGTGCAGCTTGGAAAGAGATAGCAATGGATGGGCATAAAGAGCGAGTGCTGCCGGGGGACTCCCAGATATTATCAGGAAAGTTATTGGCGGGCTGGGTGGTCAGTAGGGGGGTGGTGAACTGCTGCTAAGCATTAAATTTATGAATCCGCAGCGAAGTGTCTTTCTGAACTTGGTGGCTCATAACTTGAAGTCAGCTTAGAGCCAGGATCCTGGATCCTGAATCCACTAACCAGTAACCAAGGCGACTGTGGCGCCGACAGGAAGTTACGTGACTCGTGGGCATAAGTCCAAGCTGCATTTCACCTTATTTGCTTGGACTTCATCTGCCTGCCAGCTCAGCTTCCACTGCCACTAATGGCTAAGTTGGGGCCAGCTGTAAAGTGATAAATTCCGAGCCAAATAGAAACGAAGTGGACGAGAGGAGAAATTTGCATTATCACGCGAGGCACTCGGCAGCTGAAGTATGGACAATATAGTTATGCAAATAGCGTCACGAATTATATAAATTGCGTATACGCAACGGGGCCCAGACACATTGATATAAATTCATATTCAAATGTCCAAAAAACTGGGAAATGGGGGGAAAAAGGAAAACATTTGCACAACATTCGAGATACACTCGCGTATCTCTGACTTTTGTGTGTGTGTGTTGGGGCCCTGTGTCTCCGGCAAATTAAGGCGGCCGAAAAGGACAAAGGACAAGGGCCTGTAAAAAGCGGAAAATGTTAAACGACCGACCGTCTACCATCGGCGTCGGAGGTACGCAAATTGATATTTTTCTATAACATGCAAATAACACGAGTAATGCGAGTGCAGACGGGAGAAAAATGGGAAAATGCGAGAATGGTGGGGTGCCGCTCAGGCCTTTCCCTGCGCACATAAATGACCTGATAAGACACAAACAAACGTACAAATTTATGCATGCCAACTAAGGCACACACAAACACACAAACACACACACACGCACACCCACCGGAAGTGGGCGGTAAATGGATGGGAAGCCACGTGTAGGATGCTGTGGAAAAATGAAATAAAGTTAAACAGGATATTTCAACATTCTTACAACAGTAGAAGCAACAGCAAACAAAACAACTGAAAGTAAAAGCTAACGAGGGGAGGCGGAGGCAGGGGCGTGGCAAGGACGCTGCCAGGACACATTCCGATTCGGTGTGTTAAAATGTAATAGCAACGTTAATGAACACGAACGCAGTCGCAGTCGCAATGGAAATGGTCACATAAAAAAGGCAACGATTTCGCCCGGCCTCTGCTCCTTTTATTCCTTCCTTTTTTGTGTGTGCCACCCATTTTCCCATTTTTATTTTTTCTGCCCGCCCCACAGGTTGTGGTTGTAAAACCCGCACACACACACAAACACACACTTGCCCACAGTAGAACTCACACCCGTACAAAGACAGGACATTAGCAGGGAGAGCAAAAAGTTTGCAAAGCGCAGGAAGTGCGCGGATGAAACAAATCTCAGCCACGCACGTCTTTGGCAGCCTCGTGTAAGCCCCCGACCCCAGAAAACCCCAACACCTAAAGCTTTCTTCGCTTTCGCCCAACTCCACCCAATCGTGGTTCGCTTTCTTTGTTGTCTTCCAAAAAACCAATTGCGTTGCCGTCGTCATCGCCGTCTTCACTGAAGGAAAAACTTGTTTAAGAATTCGCGAACAATCTTATTACACATTTAATATGTTATAATATGTATGTAACACCAAAGAAATTGGAAAAATACTATTTTGATTTATGTCCTATTTCATGTATTTAACCCAAATCACGAAAGCCTGCTTAAAAATTCGCGTACAACACAAAATATGAGCTTAATTGTTATAAAAGTCATATTTTCATATTTCATTAGGTTATCAAAAGTGAACATCTTTCTTCTCAGTGTTTCAAATGTGACTGCATTGCGTGTTGGTTTCGCGGTGGTCGGGGCCTCCATCCCTCTAGACTCCGGATCTCTGGCCCGGGTACGCACCTAATCGTTGCCCAATGCTGCGGGGAATGTCACCACTCTGGCGATGCGTGAACAGTCGCAGACAGTGATTCAATCACTGCTAACTGCTTACTTGCCAATTGTAAAAGGAATATTTTACATGACCTGTGACTTTTGATCGTTTATTTATACGGATTTTAAAGCTCTTTAATCTAATACCAATTTTTTTTAAATCGTATATAACTATGGACCATTGAGGTAAATAGATTTAATTTACGCAACATATTTGTTATTTGTTTTATTAAAAGCAAACGCGTAATTAATATTTTATTTTGTACCATAATATACGTTATATGAAACTTTAATTTAAGTAAAGCAATTTGAGTTCATCCGTTTAACTGCCAAACTTTTTGAATATTTCAGAAACCATTTTGTATTTTAGAACCTTAACTTTTGTTTATAACAGCCCTTTTCCGGTTATTATCTTCTAAGCCCCTGGACTTCCCTTCTACAATTATCCCAGACGTGTAAGAAAAGCGCAGGGTAAGGAGCTTATGAGATTATAACTCCGTGTACTTCGATTCTTTTGCTCCAGTGACTGGGGGAAGCCCCTTACTAAACCGGAGCTTAATAAGAGCTGGATTGGATCCCTGAGCACACAAGGGTACCAATTAACCACAAGGGCGAAATGCGAGTTCTACTGCAGTAATTATAAACTAATTCTTGTGTTGGGCTGAATCACAGTTGTGCCCCACCACTGTTATCCTGTTTTTGCCCGGAAAAAAGTGGGAGCGGTTTCTATGGCAGGTGAGTGGGGTTGCGGAGCTGTCTGTTTCAATGAGGCAGTTTACACCGTTTGGCTGGTATTTGATGAGCATCGCGAGCGCGTCACTTTGGCTCCATAATGATGCGTGTGTAGCCCCAAAATCCTACCCTAAGCTATCCCCCGCCAAATTCAGGGCCCAATTTGCGGATCTTGGCTTGCTGCTCATAAACATCGCAGCTTACTTCGCTGCGAGACATTTTTATGCCATCCGATCCGTTAACGAATTTTCCAATAGGCCATTTGCTTTTTGCCTTCCGCTGCTCAATTTCCAACTCCCCCGAATTACCAAATTGGATGTCCAATATTTGCTGGGGTTAAGCGGCAGGCAATTTATGAATACCTTAATACAGTTTATAGTCAAAATATTTACCTACCAAAAACACAGGCTGTAATGTGAGAACATCCTGGCAAAATGATAATAAAATGAGGAGCCGCCCAGCCTGACAACGCGCGATGAAGATGTCGATGTCCTGGACGACGGGGGTAATGAAAATAACTGACATTAAGCAGATGAAGTGGTCCTGGACAACGTGGCCAGCCAGTGGTGGAAAATGTGGGAAAAAAGGAGGAAAATCGGCAGGCAGAAGCGAAGAGCTGCGAGCGAAGCATGAAATTTTAAATGGAAAACCTTCGTAATTAGAGTGAAATAAATTTAAGTACGCAAATTGAACGATAGGAAGTCAGGAGTCGGGACTTATGTCTCGCATCTACTCAGAAAATATCTAGAAAGGTTAAACCATAATATTGAACTTTAAAAATATTAATTTATTCATATATTTACAGATTAAATTTTTAAAAATCTTTTAATTATAAATCAAATTTAATATCTAATATAAATATGAAAATGCAAGCCAGAAAACAAACTATTTCACATTAAGAATAAATCATTTGAATAAAGTTTTTGCCAGAATTAAACAGATTTGTTCCATAAAAAAAGATATTTGATTTGGAGAACCTTTTTTGTTGGCTGTGCATTCGTTTGGCTACGAATGGGGTAGAAAAAGTAAAGGGATGGACGAGAATACAAGTGTACGTATAATTAAGTGGTCACCAAGTCCCGGCATTCAGAAAGCTACTCAACTTGACCAATACGAGCTTTGACTTTAAAGTGAATTTTACCTCAAAATATATACATGCTCACTACAAGAATAAACTCAACGCGCCATATTTACATTTTTTTCCGGACTAATTGAAGTGCAGTTAAGTATTTATTTTCTCATAATTGAGGTGGCCGAATGGAAAAAAACAAGTTGCTCAGTGAATCACTGCCGCAAAGGCTAACAGCTGGCCAATTAATTTCAAGTGCACATTAGTTGCCGAGATGATTATGAAAAGAAGTGGAGATTGAGCCATTGAAAGGAAAGGAAGGGGACATACTAAAGTTGAAAGCCGAGTTAATAAGTCTGCTAATTGGTGCAAAACTGTTTTACTGATAAGCACTAGAACATACCAATAATTTGTTTAGTGGATGAGGCAACAAGAATTCCACTTTATTAAACTTATGTTATTCAGCAAAATCATATCTTAGTTTCCTAAACTACTGAATTCAGTTCAGGATTTTACTAGGCTAAATATAGTATCTGATTTTACGCATTAATGCATTTGTCTAGACGCGGCATAAAAAACAAAGCAAATACAAATGCTTTGACATTGATCTTCAATAATATTTCGCTTAATTAGCAAGAACCTTCAGCGAATGATTGATTTTTGTGTGTGTATGTGTGTAAGATTAATTAATTAACTGATTCGCAGCCAGTCAAGCATTGATCCATCTGCGAAATTGGGGATGTTTTGACCCCACTTAAATTTCTCCTTCCCAGGTTTCCATTTCACCGAGAAGCCACAAAACCAATTGGTTTAATTTGGCGACCTGAAGATAGGACTTTAGGGTAACCCTTTTGGCGGGGCAATCAGACAACAAAGCACATATATGATATTCCTATTCCTCGAAAATAACTGGGAAAACTTATCGCTGCCATTGGCAAATTGTCGCCATCATTTTCTTGGGAGATACAAAACTGTAACTGCGGGTAACTTGAGTAAGCATTTCCACTCGTTCGCATTCGCATTCCCGTCTCAGCCCATTTTGACCCCCTTTTAGCCACTTCAACTGCGGTTTCATTAGCGCGGTCTGCGTCAACTGTTGTTGTTCCTCCTCTGCTTCTGTTGCCACTGGTTGGCTTCCTCTAATTTCGTTAAGTTTCGTTGCCACAACAGGAAACCGAGTGTGTGCCACAATTTTTTGCCATCCGCAGTTAATGCCTCCCCAGCCGGAGAGCCAAGTTTTTGCGAGCCCATGCACTCAGCAAAAAATTGGGGTTTATTGTCCAGTCAAAAAATAGAATTGGCCTTTAGAACATGAAAAGAAGGAACGCTATAGATACCCGTTAAAAACCGGAGTTAGGGGGCGCTATCTGCCAAAAGCCAACAAAATCTCGAATTTTCAAATATCTTAAATATACATTTATGCTAATAACTTCTAAAATAATGGTTTGATTAAAAACATTTTTGATGTGTCGATAGACATTGACCGAATAAACATTAAACGCATGTTTTAGAATGACATAAAAAATTTTATTTTAAAAGTATGTTTTTTTATATGTTATATTTTTTCTCAAGTGTGAATAGAGCCATCTCTCCCTCTCTCGCTCTTCCTTCATCTCCATCTTGCTCTGCCATCAAATGCAATTAACAAAACACGCTCCTAGCATAAAGTCATTAGTTATTCCATTTCATGAATATCCCTCTCTCGATTCGAACGCTTCGTTGGATATGTTTATGTGTGTGTTAGCCAGCTTGGAGCATATGGAGCTATAGTGGCAATGTGTTTGTGTGTTTGTGGAGGGGGCTGTGCTTAAAGCCTTGACCAAAGACCATTGACCAAAAACCAAGGTCCACAACAAATGTACATAACATTATTATTTTGGTGGATTTTTGCAGAACGGCCGATAGCATCGATGCTGGGCATGCTTAATCTATAGCACCACCCACCCAGTGGAGCCACCCACAACCCACCGAAACACCGCACCACCCACTGGAACAGGCAGCGGAACCCCTCCAACCATTTGAAGTTCTGGCTAAATTGCCATTCAGTGTTGTTCACCGTCATTGGTGCTCGTTGTCCGGCGTCACGTTGTTTGCTTTCACCTCAAGCCAAGTTTGCGAATGTTTCCCGGTCCCCCAATCGGTAGTCCCCCAAAGCATACTACCCAAACCACCACCTAGCCACCCTATCCGTACACCCTTCAGCCGGAAAGCGTGTACGCCGGATAAACTTTTCGGCATGAGTTCTTATAGGCAAAAATGGTTTTTCAATACTCAAAGATTTATGAGTCTATGAATCTTGAACACATCCACAAGCATGTGAGTAAGTTTGTCTGGGTTTGCACAGAGAAAAAATATAAGGGATGTGGGATTTAAAATGTATGCCAAAATAAAATAAAAACTTTCTCAAGAAATTTCGAATGAATAAAATTTGTTTTAGTTGCTGGCAACTTATTTTGTAATGTACAATATAATGTACAATATATCAGAAACTTGGTTATGGCTTTTTTCTCTGTATGGCAAAAAGATACTGAAACTCGAACCCCATTTTCCACACCCCATCCTGACCAGTTTGAATTATGCTGGGAGAGGGATCGGGATCGGGATCGGAATCGGGATCCTGGCCAGAACCGAAACAGAACCACTGGAGCAGCAGAAGAGTCTGAAGAAGCCAAAAGCAAACACCACAGATTAGTCGGCATATAACACGAACCGGTAAATGGCTAAGAAGCGAACTGAGGTGGAGGAATGGTGAAGGGTGAAGAAAAATGCCAGGAGAACAACAAATAGAAATCAAGGGAAATTCCTTGCCCAGGATAGCAAGCAAAGTTTTCTATTTTATTTTTCGGATTTTGCTCATCTATTTTTTTTTTTTTTTTTTTGGGTTCCCGGGCAAACTTGGAGCAGCTGCCACATGGAACATGAATCAACACAGAAAGTCCTCAAAAGTTCTCGGGGATGATTTAATTAGAATTCTCGAAGATGTCACCCAGGGCTATGCCCCCAGTTTCGTCTGGGTTTTGGCCTGGTCTAAGTCGGCAACGTTGGGCAACGTTTAATTATGAAATTTTCAAGGTGGCAAGTTGGTAAGTTGGCAAGGTGACAGAGCGACAGAGGGAAAGGCAAAAAGGGGCATTCGGATGCCCCATCTCGAGGTATTTTGTGGTAGATTAGCCGGGCGTTCAATGTGTTGATGCGAAGGCAAAGGCGTGGAATCCTGATTGGTGTCGGGTTTCGGGTGTCGGATGCTGGCAACGATGTGATAAGTTAATTGAAATTAAATTTTAATTTCATGGGATAAAGTTGCCTTCGATGAGATTGCTTTTTGCGGGTCAGGAGACCTCCCCCACGAAATCAATATGGAAATGAAAATTTGGAAGGGGGAGCCTTCAGCCAAAGACCAATCAAAAAGAAATCCCTTGCGTCTATTAGCAGAACCATTTCATTTCCCTTTTAATGGCCAACTTACATGTCAAGCAACCTCTAAGAAAACTCATTTATACATTATGTATACGCCATGTTGAACACACGAGATTCAATCTACGTCTCAGTGGAGTCCTTGAGGTCTGCTCGAAGATGTTAATTGGAGTCTTTCCTGCCACCCAGCAACACCTTGGCTTTTCCCAGGAAACCAAAACCAAACACTCTCGTACAATCGGAAATACGCCTCGGGGGTCCCAGAGTTCTACATCAGTTTTAATTATACAAATGCAAGTGCAAATGAATCCGTCCAAATTTTCCAGCTAAGTAAACAAAAGGAGTTCACAAATATTTCCCAGAAATCGATTCCCCAAATCATAACTACAAGTGAGCATAATCAGCACTGCCGGCGGGCAATAATTTTAATAACAATTGGCCATCCACTCGACTAAAATCCACCGGCTGTCGGTTGAATGGCCAACGGCCCCCGCAGACCTGGCCATTAACTATGCAAATAATGTGCGGGATATAGACAAAATCGCCACAAGATTAATGTTTATTGATTTTCCCGGGCAGTGATAATTTGTTACCACATCAAATTGCCGGCCACTGAGTGAATGCGATTTTTCTGGCTTACTTTTCTATTTCTGGGCAAAGCCATCCTAAGAATTTGATAAGCCCCTTTTGGAATTTTCGCCAACCCCTCCCCCTCCACAATCAAAGTTTTTGTGGGTATTTGCATTATTAAGTATTGGCACCGCTTCTCTCGCTTTTCAGATTTCTCTGTGGTTGGTTGTTGTTTTTTGGGAAGTGGAAAATGGGAAAGGAAAATGGGTGACGCGTCGGTCATCCATTGAGCCAAAGGTGTCAGATTGCTGGGAGTTGCTTATCAGACATCAAAGGACACCTTGCGGTGCCATCTTTCCCAGCTCGTTGCCATTGCAACACGGAGCCAAAAAATTCTCTGATGCTTTGAGAAGGGGGGAAAAGGGAAAATCCCTGTCAAGTTTTCCCGTCCCTGGGATTTTTGGCTCCAGCCTGGTAACTAACTTTCAGGTTTATATAAATATTTTCGTTGGCTTGCTTGTTTGTCTGGTTTCGTCTATTTAGCATTATGGAATATTAATTAAAACAAACTTTGGGGGAATGTGAGCATTATTAAAAACAAAGCTAAGGTGCGGTGCTTTCTTTGAAACTTTGTTTGCCTCGACGAATAAGTTTTCGCATTTTAAATGGTACAGGAAAAACATTGGCGTACTGTTTGTTTTGCAACATTTTTTGCATTCATCTGGCACTGTTAGATTTTTATATTTGTAGAAGTCTAAGGCAGTATGGGTTTTCCCCAATTAGGAAGCCAATTAAACGCTGAAACTTTGCAGATAATCAATTAAACAAAAATAGTTGTACATTTTTTAATATTTCTTTAAAGGCTTTAATTGATCAAATTAATGAAATTTAAAGCTTGTGGCATAAAAATGCTGTAAAAGATCATTCTATTTTAGGAATAGCCAGGTGCAGCAACAAAAATGAGATTTTGAAGACATTTACTGAGTGTAAATGAGCAAGAAACCTTTGTTGAGGCCCAAGTTTTTAGATCTAATGGAAGCGTAATCGAACAAAACTTAAAGAAAAAAAATGTTTTTTTAATATTGATGAATGCAAGAAAAGCAGGCTAACTGGGCGGTAGTCAGAAGAAAAGAAAATATATTAAGAAGGGTCCATAATACAGGTGTTTCCTAGAAGTCTCTTTGTTTGGCAAAGGGGGATCTCTTCAGTGGACGCCCTGGGGTCCTGGGACGGCAACATTACCTAGGTATGCTTATCAAAACTTCAAAGGACACTTGTCCCGCAGCAGCGGTGGTCTTTCAAGTAAACATTTTCGCAGCGCACTTATTTACTTCTATTATCTTCATTTCGCCAAAATTAGCTGAAAGTGAAAACGACACCGAAAAAGCAACAGAAACTGAAACTAAATGAATATCGAGCGGCAATCGGCAACAAAGCGAAGCAACAAAAGCCATCGCAAAACGCAAAACAGAGTAAACTCAATCCCAAAAACCCAGCCAGACCGAAGTCAACCTACTTTTGGACGCAACAGACTACGACAGAGTCGAGCAAATTTTCAATATGTCCCTGCACAAGGAGAAATACTTAGCCCTATTGTTTAAGTACAACTCAATATTCACTCAAACCTGCTCATTAAAAAGCATTTAAAACGCACTGTAGTATAATGGAAATTATTGAAATATTGTAAAACAATGAGATGAAGGTTTAAAATATCCTGTTGTAATTAGTAGCTCATAAAACCTGTGTTAACTAATAAAAACAAAAAAAAATAATAATAATAACTAATAATAACAAAATAAATAACTAAAAGATGTGATGCCGGTTATTACTCACCGCGCACTTAATAGCATTAACAATATTTTTGTCCGTGTATTTATTCATTCGGTATGCGCCCAGATGAGAAGCATGGAGTGGGTTTTTTTTTTGGAGGGAGACGGGGAGGACCGTGTGTATGGGGGACAATTGGGCGCCCTGCGGCGGATTATTGAATTTTCCAGCATTCTCTGCTGACACTTGGCGCCTAGTGCGCTACCGCTTACCTTTTTTTTGTTGTTGCTGCTGCTGCTGCTGTTGCTCCTGTCCCTATTGCTGCTGGTTTAGTCCCGCGTCCTGCGTTCCGCTTCTCCTTCTCCCCGAGTAGCTGCTGTTTACCAATTCACTGGAGTTGAAAAAAATTCTAATAGAATTTGGCATAATTTACATATCTCCGAATTGCTTAGGCCAAACAGGGCCAAATGCATTAAATACAGCACAATAGGTGCGTGTGTGTGTGTGTACCCGATTTTCCGTATATTTTTGCCGTAAATTTTTCTTTCAACCGATTTTGACTGCTTTCTGGCGAGACCCAATTTCTGTGCCGTTAAGCGAAAAATCAAAAACAGCGCGCGTGTCGTACCGCTTGATATATCCAGTGATTTTTGATGGGAGACCCACGCACTTGCAACACGCGACACACGAGAAGCACCGGGAATCGGGGGACTTTAGATGGTTTTAGAGTGGGTTTTGGGGTGGACCGAGGGAAAAAGCGACAGTGACAGCGACAGGCGACGGGCGACAGCAACTAAGATGAATGTCAATAAAAATGATTTGGCTCTCCACCGCAGTTGGTGTTTTTTTTGCTTGTAACTCCCCGGATTCCCTTTCCGTTTTTTCTCTCCGTTTTTTTCAGTCTGTCCCGAGTTGCTGTGATTTAATTGTAAATCGCAGACAAAGTCCTGAAGGAAGAAGCGCCGGAAAGTGGTTTTCTCGCCACGCGAAGAATCCGTACTGGAGATACAGATACGGGTTGCGAATTGCCAAGTCGTGTTTCGCTACAGTTCATCTCGCAGCAGGGCTGCTGCGCAAAATCCGCCAATCTGCGCCTGCGCCGCTCTCTTCACTTTCTCTCTCGGCTTTCTCGACTCTCACTCTGCTTTCTCCCATATAAATATGTCTGTGCGCCACGCTCGTTGGAATGCTATAAAAAAGGAAACGTTAGAATGAAATGAAAATGTAGCATAATTTATGACTGCATCGTCTTTTAAATAATTGCACGCACACACACCTACAAACCTACACTCTGCCCTGCGTTTTAAATATTTACATACACTCACCTGAAGACTCGCTACCCCAAAAACACCCCACCACCCCCTAATGGCCACGTAAATATTCCATTTTTTATTTTATACGACTTTTTAAACATTCTGCCAAATTGGTTAAAGGTCAATGATATTAGGGCTTTTTAAATAATGGAAACGGAATAAGATGTACGGTAAAATAAGGTGAACAAAATAAGAGATAATTGCTAAGCTTGTCTACCGAGAATTAATAAAATTTTGAATTTGAGTTTTATTGAATTTTTATGTTGAAATTTTAAGTTTAAATCAAACTGTTAATTATAACTCGCATACAAATGAAATGTTTTAACCTTAAAACGCAATGATAAGCACAAGCTTAATATAATAAAACCTTAGAATTTTTAAATTTAAATCTAATTAAATATTAGTCTAGAGAATCTCTTAAAACATTGAGCGATTTTTTAAATTTATTTTATTTAAGCTTATTTGTATAATATGATATTTTAACCCCTCTTCTTTGCTACTGCAAAAATGAGCTACTTATATTTGGCAAATTTAATTATGGATTTACCTCAACGTAAAGCCACTTGATCAGCAATTGTTCATTATTTTTGGCCACTTGTTAAAGCCTTTTGATAATTAATTGCTCATTATTGGCCTGTTCAGATTGGCTCGCCACTATTGCTTTTATGATAAAGGCCGGGCCAATTTGAAATCATTTCATATGTCCATAGAGAACTCGTCGTTGTTGGCATAAGCATTCGGAAAATGGAACTGGGTAACTAGGACGTTGTCATGCGGTACTACAGAATCGCAGTTAGAAAGAGAGAATTTATGTCCCCTGATCAGAGTTCGACGTTGTTCAGATTTGACCCCGAGGAAGTGGGCAGATCG
This sequence comes from Drosophila elegans, assembly GCF_018152505.1. Lineage (NCBI taxonomy): Eukaryota > Metazoa > Arthropoda > Insecta > Diptera > Drosophilidae > Drosophila > Drosophila elegans. The sequence goes on along the minus strand of NW_024545855.1, from coordinate 4,429,752 downwards.
ACATCGCTGGGCGGCACAAAGGAACCCATGGTTAGCACACTTTCCTGCTTGGCGCACAGCTTGAGCATCTCGGTTTTGAGTTTGTCCAGAATGGCGTAGTTGGGCTGATTCACAGCCGCCTTGCTTTGCAGCACGGTAATCTCCTGCTCCTCTAGCTTCTTCTCTTTGAAGGTTTTTATTGAATTGTTGCCATACAGACGCAGCAAAGAACCCCAGGTCTGGATGTGTGGATGCAGGATCTAAAGTACAAAGGGTACTGTAAACATAGTTTTAGTAGATCTAATCATTTCCCACCTGAAGGATAGCCTGTGAGGCCAATTGTTTGCCTTCCCGCTTGTTTTTGCAAACCACTTTGGCTGTGTGTTTGCCCACGGTCATGGTAAACTCATTCTTGTTGTTTGCAGTGCGATTGATCTCCTGGTTGATCTGAACATCGCTGCCGTAGTTGCGCTGTAAACAAGTCAGCAGAATGGCGTTGGGAGAAGGTTCCGTCGTCTTATTGCAAAATTCGGTGACTCGTGGATCCTCAATGCGGATGTCATCGAAAACCTTCAAGGAGTTGCATTAAAATAGCTTTGTTATAAGATATTGGCTTAAGAAACCTTAAAGAACATTTGAAATAAACTTTTGATCGATAAAATAATGATAATAGAAAGTAAGTCTTAAAGAACTCAAGCTAAGACAACTAACTATCTTGCTTACAGACAGATCGCTTTGGGCCTTCTTAGCGGTGCCACTCTTTTGGTCCTTGTTATTGCCTGTGATTTTATCCTTGACATCCGGAATGAGTATTTCCAGAGTTTCACGTGCCGCCTCCGACTTGGCCTGCTTTTTGCTGGTGCCATAGCCCGTTCCGTACTTGAGATTATTCACCGACACGGTGGCAGAATAGGGAGTGGCGGCATTCTGCAGCTCCTTGAACTCATAAGTTGGCTGAGTTTTCAGAGCATGCTGCACATACTCGTGTAGGATGCAGACGAAGCTCTTGCCGTTGGGGTTCATGATCCACTCCTTTCGAGCGCGCGAAGTGGTTGATCCCTCGCCGGCAGCCGCCAAAATGGGGAATTTAATTAGTTTAGTGCCATCGGGCAGTGTGGGCCGTTGGATATTCTTGATGTGCTTGCGGTTTTTTGTGAACTTGCGACGGGCATTCCAGCTCCGAAAGCGCAGCACACGGATAACCTTAAATTTAAACAACTTTTGACAGTAGTTATTTAGTTGTTCTGGCGTTATGGATTCTTTCTGGGTATTCTCGTTAACCGTGACGATTTTGGCAGCTGGCATTAGAGCAGTTAGGTTTTCTGGCTGGGATTTGGGATCGGAACTACCTTCGTTATTCTCCTTTCCCTCCACATCCATGGGCTCTGCCGGTGGGGCTGTAGCACCGGTTATGGGACACACAGCTGCTGTAGCGGCTCCATCTGGTTTCTGCTGCTCCACTTCCGACTCCTCGTCCAAAGCTCGCCTGTAGTTAAGGCAAGGAACTGCTGCCAAGGGCACGGCATGCTTGCGGGCACTTCCCGTGCCGAGGAAATAAGGTCGGGAGGCACAACAGACGCGGGTTTTTCGGTGCAGGAAGAGCGGCATGCCACTGTTGTGGGTCACCTGTACCCAGCCCTCCGGCAGCACTTCAAAATGGTTCAGGCGCTTCTCTGCGAAAGGAAAGAGTTTGCCGTCTTGTATCCTTGGGTAAGTAGAGATCACTTACCTTCGAGCACAGTCTTGAAACGCTGCTCATATTTGGGCTGCTTGGATTCACGCAACTCGTCGGGCAGCTTCTCATCCAGCAGGTTCTCGATCTCCTCGTCATCAAACTCCGAGGAATCAAATTCATCGCCGTCGCCCTCCGCCGCCTCCTCCTCCTCGTCGCCTCCCTCTCCGTACCTTCCAACCTGCCGCTCGCTGGTGTCGTCTGGTTGCCATGTAAGGAGATACAGTAACTATTTAGATAAGCCGTCTGTTTGTCTGGGAAATGCGAAACCCGTCGTCACCCTACTTAGGTTCTTAGAGTGTACCTTGTAAGATTGGAGTTGGAATGACATCTAGAAAGTTCGATTTCCATACTAGTTATAGATTTTGTTTTATCCTGACTTAAGCTTTATTAGTTATAGAAAATGTAAAGAGTTAAGCAACTCAAACTTGTTTCTTAAGTTACAGAACATGTTCCTATTAATTGATTGATACTTATTTCTACACCGATTGTACCTGAACTAGCTGGACAAGCCAGTCGGATAATGGGTATCATGCGCATGGAGAAGCCCACAAAGATCTGCCAACACCTGCCTTTCAAGAATCTGAAGGTAAACTGAAGCTGGTGTTTCATGGTTTTCCTGACGGTTGCCTCTTTTATCAGCCTCCCATATTTACACAATGATAGGTCCCTAAGATCTCGAGATAACGCTTCTGTACAGGCAGAACATAATAAAATGTAAAAAAGCTCCATGTTATAAGACCTATATATTTTTTATTTCATTTAATCGAATTTTTTTAAAGAAAAAAATCGTTAAGCATTCCTTTCATTAAAATTTGGTAGCAAACAAAAACAAGAGGAAACGTAAAAAATAAAAAAAACCTTTTAAAACAACATTTTTCTTGAACTTAAATTCTTAGTATAGAAGTAACGGAAGTTTCGACATTAATATATACATATGTTAAAATTGTTGGTTAGTCGTAATGATTTTTCCTCAAAAAAAGTTTACATCGCAATGAACATGTAGTAGATGTAAAAATTATTTTATTGTAATTTCTTAGGTTCGATCCCTACTCACCTGACTCCTCATCCTCGTCGCTGCCAGAGCCAACTTCATCAAGAACTTGGAACTGACGGAGCTGCTGGTCCATGGGCTCGTTCTGGAGCTCGTTGTCCCGGGTCTGACGCATTTCCTCGATGGCGCTCAGCGAAAAGCCGGCAACCTTGAGCTCCTGCTCCTCGTCCTCCAGCCGTGGCCGCTTGCGATCCTGCCCAGAATCGGGATTCTCCGCCATTGTGTATGGCTAAGTCTAAATCGGGAGGGTATTAAAGTCGGACTGATCGGAACTATTGGATTGGTATCCAAGTGCCTAGAATACTGCTGTCTCGGGGCCAATCTTGCCAATAACCAATACTGAGAGCATCCAACGTCTTGCAATTGATTTCTCATTGGAAGTGCCACATTGGTTAAGCCAGAAGCCCCCGCCAAAAAAGTCTGAGACTCCGAGCACTTTCGCGATTTACAAACGTTGCTAATTTGCTGCGTCTTTCGCGATGGATTCTGCCTGGTGTGTTGGACAAAATGCCAAAGCAAAAGCTGCACAAATATACTATAAACTCATGTTATAAACTCTACTTATTTTAGCAATACCAAACAGACAGAAAAAACACCGCATGCAAAGTTTGCAAAAACATACGCCACATATAAGCACTTTTTCAGGTTGGATTTCAATGTACGGGTATATTTATCTTCCGGAGGAGTGCAGTTGGTCCTAAGATATATAATTATGCTGCTTTAGTTACTTTTTTACGTTTATTTGTTTTGAGAAAGATTTTCGCAATTTATGAACGCCTCTAAGTTGGTTACTATAAAATAAAGTGGCCAAGTTCAAGGTTGAGAAAAATACTAGATTTTGAGCAAATCTGAACATTTATTCATTTTCTTTTTTCGGTCACGTGGCAGCACTATCAAGGCAAAAGTGGCGGGAAATTCAAAATCTGTATGTAAACATTACTTTTCAACGAGCTTATTAAATTGAAAGATAAAAAATAAAGGTCAAAGTTGAACATGTATAAAAAAGAGTCAGAGCTTCAATAAATTATTCACATTACATTATTTAAATTGTGTTTTGTTGTTATGTGTGTTATGTTGTGTTATATTTTAATATATAAGAAGTCAGACTATCTCTGCAATTAATATTAGTTTAAGTTATTATTTACGTTTTTTATTGTGACCATAATCCGAAAAAAAGTTATTCAGATCAAAATCCAATTTGTCGGCAGAAAAGCTCTTATTATAATCTCAGTAATGTCGGTATTAAGGGATAAGAGATCATAAGATCCTGTTTTCCTTAAAATTTTCCATCTGCTCCATAAAATGGAAATCGTCAGAGGTTTCCTGATGGGCATTTACCTATTAATAAATGCAAGGCAACATATACGCATTTTCCAATAAGCCTATCGATCTACATTCATTTCATGATCGAAACTAAACCAAACTTAGCTACATTAACTTAATGTCCCCATGGGGAAATTAGAATTGATTAGTTAACGCTTTCTAGCACCGTGTTTAGGTCAAGTTCCAGAGGCTTGTCCGCATCCTCCTGAGCGCTCGAATTGTGGGCGTGGCCCTTGGAACGGAAGTGAACTAGCAGATGGGAGCGCCGGACAAAGGAGACTTTGCAAGACTCGCAGCTGAAAAAATAGCACAATATATTACTATTAACATATTTGAAATCCAAGTAAAACTGTGATTCTCACTGGAAGGCTCGAACTCCGGTGTGACTGAGCATATGTGTCCGGAGTTTGCCGCTCATTGCGAAGCTTTTATCACATTCGGTGCACTTGAACGGCTTGATATTCGTATGGCGACTGAAAATATCAGTGAAGATTAATTTAAGATTGTTACAAAAGTTGTAAAAGGCTATAATTATTTAACATTAAAAATGTAGTTAAAATTAAACTAGATTTTTAGATAATAAATTAAATGGATCTCTTAACAATTGTTTAAGTAAAAAACATAGTTCAAAATTAAGCTGTATTTCAGAAAAGCAATTAAATGGATCTCTTAAAGACGGAAATGCCCTATCACTATACAAGATAATTAATTGGGAACTTAACAATAGTTTTAATAAAAATACAGTTTTAAATTAAACCAGATTTTAAGATCATAAATGGAGTGGTTCTCTAAAGGAAGGAAGGTATATGTGCTATAAGACAGCCAAATCGAATAGATATCGTGGAATTGCATGCCAAATAGAACCGATTAATCGTAGCAATCTGCCAAGAATTAACAACCTTTAGAAGAATTAATAACCTTTAGAAACGAATCTAGCCCTTACATTCGCTCGTGCTGGGTGCGTCCGCTGGAGTTGTTGAAGGATGCGTCGCAGTAGCGGCACGGATATGGAGAAGTGCCCGTGTGCAGCTCCTGGTGGCGCCTTAGCAGGGTGGCCGTATAGAACCTTTGGGAACAATGGTCGCAGGCGAATTCCTTCACGCCCGTATGGCGCAGCAGGTGCAGTTTAAAGTTGCTGGGACAGGAGAAATGGCGACCGCATTGCTCGCAGATGCACTCCCTTTTGCGACGCTCCCTTTTGAGGGCCACAACCTCGTCCTCGGTGAGCTTGTCCCATTGGGTGCGCGGCATTTGGCGACTTGTGTCTGCAAACTTCACGGATGTGCCAGCAGTGAATGTGGTCTTGGTGGGCATTCTACGGAGCACTATCTGATCCTCGATCTTTTCCTGGGGCAGCCCCTCCTGGGACTGTTCCTTCTCCTCCAACGGAAGTTCCTCCAGAAGCTCCTCGTTTATAAGCTCGATTTCTGGGATTTCTTCCACAAACTTGAGATCTTCCCTTTGAACAAGAAGAACATTCACATTACTGGGGCTGTTTTGCAGCTGTTTCTGGGTGAGAATCACGCGCTCCCTGAAAGAAACCGCAACCCGCAGGTCCAGTTCACAGAATGCGCATATAAAGGCGGGTAGCTCGTCCTTTGATCCCTTCACTAACTATAAATAATCCACATTTTAGTTGGGAAAATGCTGGAGACCCGAAAAACAATCTACGGATATTAAAACCACACTCACAAACAATCCCGTTAGAACCTCGATCTGGTGCAGCGTTACAGAATCGGGCTCCTGAAAGAGATTCTTAGGCGTCGAACAGAAGATGAACTTGCCGCAGGTGCGGCAATTACGAGGCGTCATTATAAAACTTAATTGTCTGCAATTTCGTTTTTTACATGTTAGTGGACACTCGGCGTTGCCAGATGTGTTCAGATTACATGGCAACGCCACCAGCTGCATGGTCTGAATTAGGGCTATTCCCGAAAACAGAATTAGTTCTGTTTCATACCAAATATTAAGTATTTATTAGTTTTTAAAATCTCAATCTGTTTTAAGAATAAACAGCATGGCTTAAAACTTAAATAGTTTTGTTTTTAGTAAAAAAATCTATGTATTTCTTTTAAATCATTATTTGTATTTCTCATTACAGGTTAGGCAAATTTAAATTTCAAGACTTCTTTAAACTTAATTTTAAAATAATACATTTTTGGGGATATGAATTATAATTTGGATATTCCCGATATGACTGAATCTTTGAATTGCTGAAAATTCAGCAGAACTGCTGAAGTTTTAGTATGGAGTATTGGATTGATCGACGAGTATACGACAAGATTATTAACAATTGCTTCACCAATTTTACCAGCTAAAATTTTGTAAGTTTCATTTTTTGTTTTTAACTAAATTTTTCCTGACCCATTTAGTATATAAAGATAAATAATAAGGATTGCTCGAACTATCAAAGCAGATTTTCCTTTCTGCGGAAACCGCACTTCCCGTGCGATTCGTCACTATGTAGATTGCCTACCATAGAGGTGAATGATTCAGTTTCAGGAATCCCCCTAATTCAAACTGGGCGAAATAAAAAAAAACCGAAACAGCCCCATTTAATGTAAACAAAAATCACCACAAGTAAATACAGGATGCACTTAAACGAGCAGATTAAAATACTGGGTCGCAGGATCATACTGGTGCCCTACGAATCCCGCCACGTTGAAAAATACCACAAATGGATGAGCAACGATACTTTGAGGCAGTTGACCGCTTCAGAGGAATTGACTTTGGACGAGGAATACGAAATGCAGAAAAGTTGGCGCGAGGACAGCGACAAACTTACTTTTATAATACTGGATGCTGACATCTATGCCCGTGATCATGACGAAATATTAGCCATGGTGGGTGATACGAATCTCTTCCTTCGCCCAGATCCGGATCTAAATGATCGCCAGGTGGCGGAGGCGGAGATTATGATTGCCGAACCGGATGCGAGGGGTAAGGGATTCGGACGGGAAGCCATGCTCATCATGCTGAAATACGCACAATCCCAATCACAGCTGAAACTGGACAAATTCGAAGTCAAGATCGACATGGACAACACCATTTCCATGCATTTATTCGAAACTTTTAAATTTGTGGAAACGAGTAGGGTAGAAGTTTTTCACGAGGTCACTTTGGAACGCCAAATTACCCCAGATTGGATCAGCTGGCTGGACCAACAGGTTCAACTACAAATCGAAAGCTACTAGGGTTACAATATGCATTTAAATATATAACCAAACTATTTTTAACTATAAATTGTTGTTTTATGTAAAGCATTCGCCTTGGTTTTAATGGAATGTCCTACACTTAAACTCGTAATACCTTTGCTTTTCTTTAGAGAATCTCAACCCAACTAATATAGAAAAAATGATCAAATACCAGAATTCTAACAAGAATCTTAACGACATTTTTAAGCTCTTATACGTATAAAATCCATAAACTTTTAGTTCCCCTGCTTCTAAAGATCATAAAAATAAGATAGGCTTGGGAAATTAGCAATTTCAGAAACATATATTTCGGGACCCCTATAAATTGAACTCCTGGTGAATTTTTTTTATCCAATCAAAATCGTATAATTTCAGATGATACATTTTCATCATTGATCAGAAATAAGTTATTTGAAGTCATCACTCAAAAATCACTAGTAAAAAATAATTTGTTCTGCATAAGAATTTTCAAATTATTATGACTAAGAATCCCAAATGCAATAAACCATTTCAGAATCTTTAGATTTAGCTCTGTTTATTACACTTATGATACAACTACTTGTTTCGCTTGCCTTACTTATGTTGCATTTTACATCATATGTATGTATTTATGGGTGCATCGATGTTTCTTTTGTTTCGCCTTGTGGCTTGGATGATTGTAATGCTGTGTGTATGCGTCTTGTCGTGATTTGCGTGGCAGGAAACGGGCAACTAACACTTGCCGCTTGTCAATTATTTCCGGAGTGTGGCGTGTGGGTATATCTAAATATAGTACATAAAACTAGATGCTTAGTGCTTTACAGCTGCATACTTAAGACTGCTAACTTGTTTCAATTTTTTATAAAAATCATTATTGAATAATCAAAGGCAAACATAATCGTAATCAGAATTGCAAATGAAAAACCAAAAATCCGAAATCCGCAAATAGCTGCCGCTCTGAGTCCTTAACGTAAATGTGGGCCGATACGATAATAAATACGAATTAGGCAGAGGCTCGTGGTCCATCGATGGGCATGGCGTGGAGCACCTCGTCCAGCAACTGGAGGGCTCGATGCAGATGCACCTCAATCCAGCAGGGCGTCTCCTTGATCGACTGGCGCGGATAGTCAGGTCCCCAGCCCTTGACGAAGCTGAGTCGCAGGATGCACAATCGGCGCAGATCATCTACGCCAATTCCAGCTGCTGCAGTCATGCCTGAAAAACCGAGGTTCAAGTGATTAGTTGGCTTTGGAATGAACCGATAGTACGGAAAACTTACTCCTCCCGCCTCCTCCCATCTGCTGATTGGCCACTCCGGCCACGGCTGCCGCCTGAGCTGCTGCTGCTGCCTGAGCATTCGTGGCCAGCGAGTGCATTTGTTGGTGGCACTGGCGCAGGTCGAACACCTGTCGCAAAAACACAATTATTATTCACATAGGGGATTCCTTATACAAAGCCCACCTTGATGCACGCCGCCGGGTAAATCTTGTGCACTGCATCGCCAGGTGTGCGTCCCGCCTCGCGATCCAGGTAATAGCTTTGTACGAACACAGAGTTGTCGCTGAGGCAGCGGAGCCACACGTCGCCCTCGCCACGCAGATCCAATTGTACGCCCTTGCCGATGTGCAGCCTGCACAAAGTGCTCCAATTAGTCCTCCAGTTAATCTCAACCATAGTTAGCCACTCACCTGGCACGTTCCGATTGCTCGGTGCGATGAACATTGCTGAGTGCGCCCAGGCAGAATCGATTGCCTCCCGAGGGATCCACATAGCCATCGATAATGACATTCGGTTTGGCCGACGGCACCTTAAAGGTCTCGCCCACCTGTGTGTCCAGCTCGAAGTAGGCTATGGAGCACCAGTATTCCGGAGGCGGCTGGCGCGACAGGAGGCGTGGCTGTTGCTGCTGTTGTTGTTGTTGCTGTGGAGGCGTCTGTTGCGGCGAGCCAAGGTCACCTGGCAGCGTTGAGTTCCCTGGAATCCATCCAATTTAGAATCCAAACAGTTATATATGTGTATAAAATGTACTTACAGAATCCACCTGGTAGAGAACGAGGATCGGGGGGCTGCATGGACTGTGTGTAGGTCAGGGTGTTGGGTCCTGTCCAAGTGCCCGCCGATCCACCCCCTCCGCCGGCCTGACTACCAGTAGACCCAGCACTGGCCTGTACTCCAGTCTGATTCTGCTGTTGCTGCTGCGGGGTGGGCTGCGCCGCTCCAAAGACACCGCCTCCTCCAACGGAGGCTGTGCCTGCGGATACCGCCTGCGACACATAGCCATTTTGCTGGGCATGGACGGGTGGAGGATTTGGTACACCTGCACCGGTACCTTGCATCTGACTTCCTGGTTGCGGCTGGCCGTAGTACTGACCTCCAGTGGGGGCCCCACCGCTGGCATTGACCGCCCCATTGGGTACTCCGCCCGTCTGCTGTTGCTGTTGTTGCTGCTGTTGTTGCTGCTGCATGGCCATAGCGGAGGCGGGATCAGTGGGCGAATTGGCCTGGGCATGGTGCACCCCATTGCCCTGAGGATTCTGAGCCTGTTGCGGAGGAGGTGGAGGAGCCATCACTGGACCGGGATTCATGGGGCCAGACATGCTCGACATTCCATGAGGTACAGCTGAAACAAATTTAAGGAAACAATTGTTAAATAAATAAAGTGAAATTAGTCGTTTTCCACCAGATCAATTAATGCAGTTGGTCCCACTTATATGAAGGTGTATAAAAATGATCGGAAAGTACGATTTTTACCACATTGTGGGGAATTTCAATTATTCTCAAATAAGTCTCCTTACAAATTTTAATACAGAAAAAATTTGAATTAATTGTAATTAAGAAATAATCAATGAATTTGTTCCCAGAAAGGGGGGTTTTTTGTGAAAATTAAGTTAACTCATATAATAATCCTTACAAAGCGGATGAGCAGCTGCCTGCGATTGGGGCTGCTGCTGCTGAGGGGGCTGCGGGGGTTGTTGTTGCTGCGGCTGCTGCTGTTGTTGTTGTTGTTGCTGAGGGGGCTGACCAAGCCGCGGGGGAGGTGGCACCATCCAGGAGCTACGCGACCCAGCAACACCATCCTGCGGCTCGATTTTTGGTATTGTGCGCCCGCTAGGAAACATTGCACTCATGGGATTGGCATCGTTAACTACCCAAAGTCAACAGAAAACGACCAAAAAGAAACAAAGGTAAACAAATATATTGAAAAAGGAAAATTAATGAAAGCAAGAAATCATAAAATAATTATTATAAATGCTGCAATAACTTCCCATAACTTTGTGTTCGAAATTGAATTATTAAAATATAAACCGACATAACAAGATTAATGAAAGAATAGAAAATATTAGAATAAGATTTCTCCACCAATCTACTTAAAGCTTTTCATTCCCTATTAAAAAATTCCCAAACAAAGTCAGTAAGGAACGGTAGCCCTACCATATTCAGCGGGTCCCTGTGGATATCCGTAGCCGCCGGGACCCACCATTTGCGTGGGGTGGTGTTGTATGGTGCCGATATCGTTGCCATCTATGTCCATGCCGCCCACCAGCGGACCCGCCGAGTATTCGTCCTTTACCAGGCGACTGGGGCCCGACTGCAGGCTCAAGCCGGAAAGGTCGATGCCCGGGGAGACGACGCGCTCGTAGTGGTAGGGATTCACGCATACCGAGTCGCACTTGAGATCGAAGGCGAAGGCGCAGTACTTGACGTGCTTGAGCTCGTTTTTGTGCAGGTCCGGCCAGCGCCAAATCCGGGCATATATCACGTGCGGAAAGCCCTTGCGACCGGCGACCTGGAGTGTAAAATGGAGAAGGCATTAGTTTTTTGATTATATTATTCAGTAGTTGCAATTAAAATTGGCTTTCCAAAAAGACTATTTGAGCCTCCTCATAGTTCATTAAAATTAAAAGATTGATTCACCCAACTTCCCGCCATAAGTTACCTAGTATCGTTATCAGAAAACCGGGAAATCGGGGACAAACAACCCGGACACTCATCTCCGATAAGAAGAGTACCTACTATCAGGTAGTCGAGTCACTTATCCACTTTTTTTTTTTAAATCCATCTCACCTGCAGTCGACCGTCGAGGGTGCGCTGGATCGTCACGCACTTGCTGGGATGGGCTCCATTTGTGGTGATGGCCGTGATCAGGGAGTCCAGTTCGTCGCGCTTCTCCTTGAGCTTCTTTACCAGCGACTCGATGGCCCGCTTGGCGAATCCCTCGCTCTCTCCGCCCTGTCGGTGGCACATTAGCGAGTGAACGATGCTCAGGCAGGCGTCCGCCGATGTGGGGGCGTTTGAGGGAGGTGGTGGCGGCATCTGCACCATGTCCCGGACAATTACTGCGGATGAGGGAGTAATTAGTATTATTTATTAAGGTATTCGATTGATGCTCGGAATAACTTTGATAACAGCTATGTTTATATATTTGAAAGTTTAACATTTTTATTAAAAAAAAGTTAATTGTTTTTTAACAATGACACATTTGTAGAGTTTCTATAACGTGATTCTTAGGTGATTCTTATCATTTACACAATTTTTTTCACATTTTGCCAAAATGAAATTATAAACATTAGCGGTGTTGCACTAGTGTGGTACCTACTGTAAAATAAAGTGACTGTATGGTGCACACATGAGGGTTAATAGAGATCGGCAACTTACTGTCCTGCGGGGCTACGGCGCCGTACATGTGGGCGGGCGGACCCGCCCCTGGGCCGCCGCCCATTCCAAATTCCTGGGCGAGGCCCAGAGAACGTGCATGGGCATCCACGGCGGCGTTGTTGCTGGATCCGGATTCGGCGGATATGGATACAGATGAGAGTGCCAGTGGGAGTGGGGGGCGTAATCGTAATCAAAGCCGGCGGAGTTAAGCACGCGACGAAAGGGGGGAAGAGAAAACCAAACAAAGACGGCACGCGAATGTGAGCACAAAACAAACGGCGGTTGGCTGACTATGTGTGCGTGGGCTTGGGGGGTGTTGCACACACACACCACACTAACACCAACGCTTAAAGACTTGAACTCCCACAAAGTTGGCGTAATTTCCTTGCGAAAAACTCTGCTCTTCTCAGTCTTTCCTCCTCCTTCGCATACAGCCACACGCACTGCTCAAACACACCGAACAAGAAGTTTCCTTTTTAAATCCTTGCTAAAGATTTGTTTTCACAGTTTTTAACGATTTTCATGATTTTCACTTTACTAGCTGCTTTAGAAACACACAAGTAGAATTTTCTGCCTCTCAAAATCCAGTTTTCCACCCAATTCGCCTTTTTTCCTCCTTTATTTTGTTGCGGCTGTGTAAAGTGACCGTTTTGCAAATATACCAAAGCACGGCGTTGCCAGATCACAAAAGCCTTAAAAACTCATTGGGGTATTTTTAAAATACAAAGATTTGGTCAGTTCTCGAAAATTTAATTTGAGAATAAGTTTATATATTTTGGAAAAAAGAAGGAAAGAAAAGCAGATACTGATTAAAACGCAGAGGCATCCGGGTAAGTGTCCTGAGATATTTTATACAGACCTACATTCATTTCGCGTACTGTTCCATGCGTATAACGAACTTTTTTAAAGGCTAAAAATCAATCGCCACGCGTTTTTTCTACAGATGCATGAGTGTGTGTGATGAAATTCAGGAAAGTTTCTGTCTTTGAAATTAGGGAAAATTTTGGATTATAGCAAGTGCAACAAGTTTATTTAAGTACATATTAAATCTTATTTTAAATAGGTTCCTTTATAATTTTCATAGCAACAACACGCATTCAAAATTCCCATTTGCGTGACAGGTTGTTTCTAGAAGTGCGTGCGTGTGTGTGCAGGGCCCTGAAATAGACCACCCCCTCCAACATTTTCACCCCTCCATCCACCATATAAAATTTCACTTGGCAACAGTAATGATTTTCCCTTTCGCCGGCAAATGCATTTTCCTCGTTACTTTGACAACTCCACACCAAAAACAACTTGCTGCGTAGTTTCTTTGGTTATAAAAATCTTATCAAACTGCGTCTTTGAATCTTTAATCTCAATTCAGTTTCGTGAGGGTAAATAAATACATGCATATGTATTATGTACATACATATGTATGTATGTACATGTGTTCGAGTGTTTTTGGCATAAGCATTGATTGTGAAATATGTAGTAAGTTTCGGGTTGCCTCCTGAAAAACATCCAGGAACATATTTTGAACACTTTACTTTCCTGCTTCACAATTAAAAACAGTTAAATACTTAATTTATTGAATTTTCACCCCTTCAATAAAAGTCTATCCTAATAACTTTTTTAAATCGTTGGCAAAGCAATTGAAGAACAAATGACTTATGTTTTAAGGAACTTTGTATGTGTACATTGTTCCTTCTTACTTTCATGATGTTTATTGAAATTATTTTCACATGAAAGCTGCTGAAAAATTTAAAAGCAATTTATGATTTCCATATTTGCGCTTTTCCAATTATAAGCAAGCTTATTTCAATTCGATAACTTTACGGCTTTAACAGCTTATGCAACCGGCAAAAAATATAACTAAATCCAAATATCTATGGTCCTTCAGCTTTGAAATGATCTTAAAATATAAGTATATAATAATATAATATTAAACATTAATATTTAAAGTACCTAAAAAAAATGATTTTAAAATGATTGAATGTTCAAAAAATTTTAATTTTCTGCTCATTTTTCCTTTGTTACTATTTCCACAACGTCGTTTTGAGCTTTTGATATGGTTAACATTTGTTATTTATAAATTAATGTTTATAACTATCGTGATAGTCATAATCCGAAACAATCGGTGGTACCTATCGATATGATAGGTACACATCTCTCATCGAGTATTATGGGTAAACGACATTTCATCATCTGGTAACACTAAAAAATCGTCAATCGACAAAAACAGTCATTCGAAAAAAAACAAATCAAAGAAGAAGTACCGTTTTTAGTGAGCGCGAGTGTTTCAGTGTGTGTGTTTGCCTAGAACTAGAGAATTAAATTTGTTAAAGGACTTAGTGCAAAATTCTATGCTTTTCGAAAGTACAAAGCTTTGCTAAAGCAGGAAAAGGAAAATATACGAAAAGTAGCTACGATGCACAGCTGATGGAGAAAAGCCCCAAGCACTTTTAGCCTGGTGTGTGTGGGAAAAATCGATCCGCAAACGAGAAAACCAAGGAGAAAATGTCAGCCTAAAAAAAACAGAGTTCAAATTGTGATAAAAACGCAGTACAAATTAGTTAACAAATAGCTTAAATGGCAAACCACAAGTTTTTATAGCGAACTATTGCTTAAAAAAAAAAAAAATAAATAAGCTCGAAAAGCTGCCAGCCAATATATTTACTTGTCTTCGAGTGCAATAAAAGCCAAAATTCTTAACTAAACAATTCATCTCAACATTCCTGCGCAACACAAAAACAACAAAATGGCTGTAAAAACGTAAGCAAAATGCAATTTATTTTAAACAAAAAGTCTTTTAATTGCAAAAAGAAAGTCAAGGCTTTAGTTATTTTGTTTTTTTCATTCATCAGATGATTTTGTTGTTGAAAACAGAATGATATATTGAGGCATACATACATAATTTGTTAATTTACGTGTTTGTTCCACTTCCAGTTCGTTACACAGCTGTTTGGTTGGTGTTTGTATGTATGAGCGAGAGAGTGGTTTTTGGGGTCCGCTATTCTTAATTCATTGCTGGGGGAGTGAGCGAGCGAGATATAGAAAGAGAGGGGAACTATGTGTGTGTTTGTGGGACTGTGCTTTTTATGCAAGCTGTACAACATACATTTGTATGTGTGTTTGTGCCTTTGTTTGGCTATCAGCTTTAAAATACACTTTTTCCGCCTAGAAAAACTAAAATTACCTCCCCTTATTTGCATATCTGCATTATTTCCATTTTACGTTAATTGTACATTACAGCTCCTTCTTTTTTTTTTGTTTTCCCCCAAAATCCTTGTGTTTCACTTCCAAAGTTCCATCACAGCACACACACGCACGGGTTGCAAACAAAGACTTTTGAGTGTGTGTGCTGTGTTCCCATTTGGATTTTTGCTTCATGTACAAACACACACCACCGCAGCAACTCGATATGTTTAAGAGTGTGCGTGCGCGGGCTTGAAATTGCGTCAGCCAAAAAATAAAATATGTATGTACGACGAAAACAACTACTTGTTTTGGTTTCAAAAACACTTAAGCTTATTTTATAAAGCAACTTGTTTCTGAAACAGAGAACTAGTGTTATTGCATTCCGTCTTGTCCGCCGTTTCTCCTTTGGCTGATTGCTGATTTCACCTTCAGCGCTTTTATTTTGTTTTCTGGGTCATATTTGTTGATTTCAATTTGTTGCGCAGCCGCAGACACACACACAGAATTGCTTAATTTGTTGATTTTCATATTTTCCATAGCCTCCAAAAAATACAAAATAAATACATCGCATAAAACGACCCCCACGCACACATACTTATCAAATACAAGGTGAGGGTGTGTGGGTGTTGCTTTTATACCGTTGTTTTATTTATTCCTCTTCACACTTGTTTCATGTAAAAAGGTGTTTTCAATTCTTTGTCTATCTTCTGTGTGGAATGGAGGAGAAAAAACGAAAGAAAAGGGAAGAATTTAGCTTTAACCCTTAGTTGACCAAAGTCCAACTATAAATAGCTTCCTTATTTCAAAAATAACAAATTCTTGAAACAAATTGCTGGTTGCCAATTTACTTATTTGATCTTTATAAAAATAAAATTTTATTGTTTTAAGTACAAAAACATCAATTCAATCTTAGTATCAACATTGAAAATAACACAATTTGTGGTCAAAAAAGGTTCCTTTTACCAGAAGTTGTATACTTTCTACCTGTTTTTTAGTTTTCAGTCTTCCATAAAATTCGTGTATCCGCAAGCAAGGCGCCAGCCTAAAGTGAAATGTAATGCCCAAACTCACTCGAACGATAGGAAACCATCCCAAAAAACCGTGGTGTATACCAATTCTACAATGAATCCGATTCCGGGAGATTTCAAGCCCCCCTGAAAAAGCACTCAACTGAACCGTTTTTAAACCCCCTTCCTGGTAAACCCCTCTATTTTCAGCTCGTGCCAGGCGACTATTCGAGTCCCACCCTTTTCTAATTCAATTTTATGAAAGGTGATGAAAAATTCCAATATTTCTGCTTGCAGCTGTTCTCTCTCTTTGATTTTTTTCGCACTGCAGCTGCTTTTTCTGTGTTAGCATTTATATGGGTTTTGTGGGTATCTGACAATGGCGATAGGATCAAATCGCTTTATCGAACCTTGCTACTTACGTCATGGAATGTTACGAAATGTTCGCCACTTCTCTGATAAGAGAGTCCCCCGCTGTAAGTCATTTCTGGGATTGCAACGTATCAGTTACTTATCTAAATGTCACTTTAGAACCTTGGATATTAATGTGTAGCCCATAAATTGGCTCAAATGCGAGCCCTGGAGTCTAGCATTACGATGGTAAATACAATGGACTCTTTATCGAAGAATTTTCTCTGCAATTACGCATAGAGAAATCCAAGAGGAGTACGTTGTGATTCAGTGATACCCATGGGAAACTCTTTGTTAAAACTCTGGTTCAAGTTATCCTGACTAAGCAATTATGCTGATAGGTATTATTAAATAATTATTGTGAGGCTTCAAGGCTTAAAGTCGTGCCGATTGTAAACCAGGCTTTTAAAATAGATAATCACTATCCTCTATTAAATTCTCGATGTAATTATCTTAGAATCACCAACTTTTTGGTATACCTTCTCCGTCCCTTGTTAATGTTTGGGACTTTGACCCAAGACTGTGTTCCCTAAGATTAGCACTCGCTTATCATTTTATTTGGGCACGCTCCTCAGACGCTCCACTCGTCATTTCAGTGACTCCGACTTTGGTCACGTTCACTTTACGTTAGGGAAATTCTTACACTGCAGCACAGTTGATAATGAAAAGTCCGAGGGGGCCGGAATGCATTGCAATTTGGTAAAGCGTCGATTCACACGATCGATAGATAATTGGCGAAATGCAAATCGCAAGTCCCCATTGACAGATATGCGAGACTAGCGATAGACTGATAAGTGTTCAAAATCCATATACAACAACTGGAAACTAGAAAAGTCAGTGAAATGAAAAAAACACTACACAAAAAACAGGCTTGGCAAAGGTCGATCGCCTGATAGAGCGGCACAATTTCCAATCGCCGTATACCCGAGTACAATGCCCGCTGCTCGTTTCTCTATCTATTGTCGTTTCCGTTTAAGGTCTGTTACTTTTCTTTACCGAAAAACATAAAGTTTCTTTTGTTTTCTGGGGATATCGGGAGATAAATTTCCTTGCATCGTATCTTTGGTAGCACATGCCACTGCAGCTGCTGCAAGATCTTTTCATTGTATTTCCCCCACTCCACTTGTGTTCGGTCACTATTTAAATTCCAAAATTCTGTGCTGTCGCCGGGGTGGATTCGAACGCTTTTTGGGGTTGCTCTAAAGAGTCACCCCTAATCAAAAACTGGCGGGGCGATTCCCTTGTTCCGTTAATTATAGCTTATGGCAAAGTCAAAGTTCTTTGCACCTCTTTTACACACACGAAAAAGGCGAACAGGCAGGTTGCTTAGGGGTTGACAATGGTTTTTACAAACTAAAGGCGCTCTATTAAGTGGAAATAATTTTAAAGTGCCAATAAAATGTGTATTTGGTAAGACAAGAATCCCTTTTTATATGATCTGTATCAATTGATTTATTATGGAAAGCGACAAAATGTTATGATCTTTTTAACAGATCGGTAATATGAAAAATAACTCAAATTAAAAAAATCGGTTATGAAACAACTAGAAAAACAAATGAAATGGTATTGCATCCAAGATCTTGTTCTTCCACTCTCCTCCCTTGGAAGCCTGTCTCCAGTCACGTTTCTATTTCTTCTATATGAAGCTGGTCTCCACTCGATCTCTCTGGCCCTCTCTTTCCCGCAATCTACAGCGATCACACTCTCTCTTTGGCTGTCATTTGTTGACCTTCATCAGCCGATGACGATGATAAATGTACAATCCATTCGTTCGTTCACAAAAAAAACTAGGTACACGGAAGGAAAAGCAAAGCGTACGAATTAAAAACAATTGACCGATTATGCGTTTGCTGTAGAAAATATTTTGCTCTTAGTAGTGCCTTTTTTGTTTATGATCCGCTTTCCGCTTTCATTTTGAAAACGTCTCTCCGCTACACCCGTACCTTAACTTTCAATTGCAGTCAAGGGATTTACGGTGGTGCCTAAATAAAGACAAAGAGAAGCTATGAAAATATTTCTCACCTGTCCCAGGTAAATGGTCACACCCCTGCCGCCTATCGTCTGTTACGAAAATAGTCAAAAAGTGAAATTTGTGTGTGCTTCTTCTGGTATTTTTAACAACATTAAAAATATGGCAACACAGATACTTTTTGTATCTGCTGCATGTGTGCGTACGTGCCTTTTTGCGTCAGCAGAGCGCAAGCCAAAAAAGAAAACAACTAAAAACAACTCGACAACTGACAAAAAAAAGCGCTAAGAAATAATTCAGTTGAGAAATCTGGCATACATAACACTATTTTAAAGGCACCTGCAGTCGGACAGAAAGCCTTGGCTAAGATCAAAAGTGCGATAACTTTTTGTCTGGCTAAAGTTTGCCTTTTTTATGTGATAAAAAAAATGTACGCTTTTATTATGACCACCTTTGTTATTTTTCTATATTTCCTGTACCGTGAAACCACAAACAAAAATTCTGTTATGGTCGCCAAATAGAAAAACAATCATCGGATGTTGGCATTTCAACTAATCTTCAAAACGTATACCTAAATATCTTATCGCTTTTTGATATTTTGATTTAGACTTTCCTAGACATAACACAGTTTTATGTTATGTTAGTTTTAGTTATGTTGCCCATTGTTATGCATTTCTTTATTGCTTTGATGGTCAGCAAAGCGTAAAAGTTGAACTTTAACCTCTCCGCCTCACCGTTATCACTTTTTTGACAGAAGCTTTTTTCTGATTTTATTTTAAAGATTTGTAAGCTTTGGTCTCCATATGTATGTGTGTACGCTTACTCAGCAGCTTTGAAGTCGAACATTTTTTGTGGATTTCCCCCCGTCCCTTGAAACGAGTTTTTGTGGGTGGGCGACCTTGAATTGTGGGTCCGTAGCTAGTTTTATACGGTTATTGTTATTGGTTGTTTTGGTCTCGGTCTTTAAAAATAGAACTGATCAGTAAAAACACAAGAAAACGTATTTTCTGTTCATGCAGAAGTGTTGCTGAAGGTATTTTTGAACGACGTTTCAACTCACTAACCCTATGTGTCACATAGCCCGCATCTGAATCATTATATTTGGGGCAATACAAGATGATTCAGGGCGCGGTCAAAAATTTGTTTTCGACCTTATTATGAGTAAAGCCACTGTCAACAAATTTTCGTTTTATTTAGCATTCTTAAAGTCCGAATCAGTAAGCTTAAGATTTTTTATTTTAGTGTTTTTATTGTTAAATGAAAGTATGCCTACAAAAACTAGGGTTTTTCCCCTTGTTTGTAGTTATTTTCGTATGCATATTGAGGAAGATCGAAATCAAACAAAACGAAACCTTTGGCGCCAGTCGCTAGATAATTCTTGTAATTTTCTACAATTCGATTTCCTCCTTGGTACGTTTAAAAATAACTAAGGCGATCCCACATCACTGCCAGATACTTGGAATCTCTGACTTTCCGATCACATCTGGAGGCAATTGTCGGGGCTTTCTTAGTCATTTCTTAGTTTCTCGAGTTTTTGGTTTAGCTGGGTTTATGTCATACATATATCATCCAACTGTTTACACTATGTGAAGTTTTTGTTTTGGTTTCGGAAAGAGGAGAAAGCATAAAATGACTGAGGTTTTCCTTTGGTCGCATTAAACTAGCACACAAAATGGCGGCGCATTATAAATGTTTGATCAAGTGTCTATATGTAGATTTGTTTTTCCTCTGTGTTGGGCCTTACATTTTCTCAAGTTTTAATCGCGGGCTTTTGGGAACATCTCTTGTCTAGCGGAAGTGTGAAGTGATATAGAAGCACTTAGGAACTAAAGTTGAACCGATCTAAAATGTTGTTGCTTACTCTTTCAAGATTGTTTGTTAGGGCCAAAGAGTGAAATAAATTCGATTAGGAAAGGTTTCATAATGAAATCTTGTGAACATTTCAAAATTTCTTTTATTTCCGACGAGTTTGATAATGTTCAACCAGGGAAGTAAGTTCAATGCTTTGATTACGACTAAAAATTATAAATCGAAAATAACAAGGTCGTTAAATAATACGGTGGTCTTTTAAACGTTTTTTGTTTAATCGTTTGCGTCTGAACATTTAAGACACAAATATGTTCGTTGTCGGATTCTATTCATGCTTTGATTTCTTGCAAATGGACGAGTGTCTCGATCTATTTACGTGGCTTGCCTTGAGGCGCTACATAGAATCCCAGATCCCCCTCCTATGACAACCTTGTGGTTGCGATTTGAATAAAAATGTGTCACTGAGTAAGGTCGGCCGGGCGATTTGAGTTGAGCACTGCCCAACATAAAATGAATTCCAATGTCGTCAGGTTTATAGCTCAATTTGGGTACGGGTGTATTTTAGCTGAAACCAAAAAGTTCGTTAAACGCATTGAACACGATATAAATATTTAAAAACAAAAAAAGAGGGAAGAAAGTGCATTGCACTTGCACACAATAAATTTATTTGCATACCATCCATCCATTGACTTTATTTTGAAACACACTGTATTAACATTTTAATTTCTCTGTGCCCACACACAAACAACTTTTGCAGCTCGTAAGTTTTATTTGAATTTAGCCAAACAAAAAACCAAAGCATATAAACATTATCATAAAGAGCTAAAATTCAAAATTAGCCAAGCGCAAGAGTTTATTATCGTGAAAAGCACTGAGCGAACACTTAATAAACCATAATTTTAAGCGCTTTGCACAGAAATTCATTTGGCTTGAGTTTCTGAGTACATTTTCCATATCATTAGCGCGACAATTGTGAGATCAGCGTACGCCAGGCAAACTAAATAGTCGACTGAAAGCTAACCGCCATTGAAATCAAAATCTTTGGAGTAGCTATTGTCGAATTGTCCTTTGGTACACTGCCCGCAATTCTGTCGTCGTCTATAAACCATTGTAGAGGGTGTCTTTTGTTTGTTTCCCGTTTGCCAATCGTTGAAAGAATTGCATTAAGGTCACTGAGCTGCTGAAATTTTTGAAAAATCAGCCAGAGTTTTTGAACAAATCAGATCTCTGAGTTCTGCGACCGGTGTGTGCAGCACAAGTAGCAAACAGATTAATTTTATTTTCGGTGCCGTTTCGGTAGAGAGTCCCTGTGGTCTTTTTTTGGATTCCCTGAAGCGCGAGTTTAGTTCTAAACCTACACGGATCTTGAGCGAAAGATTGAGAGTTTCCTTCGAAAAACTCGTTGATATCGGCCCAATTGGGAAGTGTGAGATCCGTGTTTAGCTGAAAATAAAAGCAAACAAAATTTGTCAAGGACTGCGAGAACGAAAGGAAGAATCCTTCTCCTTCCCACTTCTCCTCCTTGCGATTTCTATCTGGGCCTAGTAGTTTTCTTTTTGCAATTTCCCGACACTTTTGTCACCAGAAAGTGTTGCTTAATCTACAACCTTAAAAACCATAACACAGGTACTAGGCCAGCCCTCACAATGTCTGTCCCTGTACGCTACTCCTCTGCTGCCGCCGAATACGCCGCCGAAGTTGATTGTGAGTTGGAGAGCACTCTGCAACAGCAGCAGCAGCAGCAGCAACAGTTGCACCTGCAACAGCAATACGAGTACGAGCAATACCAGCACTACCAGTACCAACGGGAGCAGGATATCGCCTACTATTGCCAGTTGCAGGCGGCGCGGCAGCAGGAGCAGTTGATGCAGCAGAGGACATCGATGTCGTCGTTGGTAATGCCCGGCCTAGCCTTGCCCCAGGACCACCCAGCCACCATCAACCCAGGATCCGGACACAGCCCAGCCCACAACAACAACGGACTCACCATGGACGCCCACAGCATCAATGACATTCTGGTCGACGACGAGCAGCCCTCGACTTCGGCCCAGGCTGCCGCCGCTGCTGCTGCTGGATCCGCAGTGGGATCTGTAGCTGTAGCGGGTGGTTCGAGTGGATCGGGTATATCGGGTGGTGCCACTAGTGGGGGCAAGCTGGCCAACGGCATTAACCGCAATGCAGAGATGCCAACTGATTGGATGAGGATTGCGGACGAGGGCCGGTATGGGACACCGGGTGCTGCTGGCTTGGAATATCAGAAGTACGAGAAACAACAACAACTGGAGGATCTGGAGTCCGAGGCGGCAGGAGGTGCCGTCGGAGGAGCCAACAATAATGGCGAGCCTTCTTCGTCCTCGAAGAAGCTTGAGGATCAGCTGCACGCCCTCACCTCGGATGAGTTGTACGAGACCCTTAAGGAGTACGACGCTCTGCAGGACAAGTTCCACACGGTGCTGTTGCTGCCCAAGGAGTCGAGGGTAAGTCTAGTAAAGAATTTGAGGTGCAAACTATGCATTCCTCATATAAAAGCATCTAACCAAATAGCCCACTTATTTCATCCCACAGCGTGAGGTGACTGCCGGAGGACGAGATGGATCCGCTTACGTACTGCGCTGCCTGAAGATGTGGTACGAGCTGCCCTCCGACGTCCTGTTTTCGGCCATGAGCCTGGTGGACCGCTTTCTGGATCGCATGGCCGTCAAGCCGAAGCACATGGCCTGCATGAGCGTGGCCTCGTTCCATCTGGCCATCAAGCAGCTGGACTTGAAGCCCATTCCCGCCGAGGATCTGGTTACAATATCTCAGGTGGGTGCTTTAAAATCCGTCTTCACTCTAAAGTATGGTTTTTACTTTTTTCACTTCAATTCATTTCATAGTGTGGTTGTACCGCTGGCGATCTGGAACGCATGGCCGGCGTGATTGCCAACAAGCTGGGCGTCCAGATGGGACATGCACCGATCACTTCCGTGAGCTACCTGCGCATCTACTACGCCCTGTTCCGCAACTTGGCGAAGGAAATTGGTGGCGACTTCTTCAAGTTCTACCAGCAGCTGATCAAGCTGGAGGAGCTGGAGAACCGCCTGGAGATCCTGATGTGCGACGTGAAGACCACGGTGATCACGCCGTCGACGCTGGCGCTGGTGCTTATCTGCCTGCACCTGGACTTCCACATCAAGGAGTCCTACACTCGCGGCAGTCCTGAGCTGAAGCACGTCTTCGAGTACATTCTGTTCCTGCAGCAGTACATGAGGGTGAGTTTTGGCATCTATTTTCTCATTATGTGGGACTTGTGTAAAGTATTGCCTCTGCCCCACAGATTCCCGATCGCGTTTTCAC
Organism: Drosophila elegans; assembly: GCF_018152505.1. Taxonomy (NCBI): domain Eukaryota; kingdom Metazoa; phylum Arthropoda; class Insecta; order Diptera; family Drosophilidae; genus Drosophila; species Drosophila elegans. The sequence goes on along the minus strand of NW_024545855.1, from coordinate 4,406,123 downwards.
CTGCGGCTTCAGCATCGTGTCGGGCATTCTATCCCACTACAACGGGCAGAACAAGGCGCCCTACAAGCAGCGGCTTGTCTGGAAGTTGTCCAGTCGCACGCTGCGCGTCCTGCGCCCGATCAACCGCTTCTCCTCCGACCTGCCCACCATTGAGGAAGGCATATCCAATGCCCTCGACGATGGCCTGCGTTCGAGGTGAGTTTACAATCCTGGTAGAGGCCAGTTATATTATTAAATCTACCCAATATTTTAGAAGTTATTAGCATAAATGTACGTTTTTAGATATTTTAAAGTTTGAGTTGCTGTTTAACGTCGGGAGATGTTGCTGCCTAAAACTTGAAATCGACTACAACGATCCTTTTTTGTTTTTAAATTGTATGCAACAAAAACTTTATATGCAAATTAGCGAAAAAAAACATATTTAAACTTTCAGTGGTTTTTTTTTAAAGCCTTAGAGTAATAAGAACCCAAGAAATTTTCGGACCTGGATCCACCGTTCTTTATTTTTAGTGATTTCTGGCATAGCCTACACGCGCACATACAATCTCGAATGTAAGCAAATGTGTCGATGACGATCTGAAATTTTTGGCGTAAACAAGTTTCTAGAATATTAGCGATTCCATTATCAGCCGCAGTGGCAACAACACAATTGTCATGAGACTGGCTGGCTCGCCCACTGCCCGCCTGCCTCCTCTTCGAACCGCCCATTCTATATGCGTGTTTATAATAGCTATTTGTTTTTGGTTTTCGCTGCCCTTGTTTTTGCCTTTTTTTCGGCAACAATCTTATCGTTTCCAAATACCCGCTAGACGCAACAACAAAATACACGCACGTAGCTGGCAGCGAGGGTCGCCAAAAGAGTATTTGATTGTGCACAATATATATATATATATCCGTCGTTATATATGTTTATACCTATATCTTTGGCCGTCCTTGAATTTTAGCATTGAACTTAGCTGTACATGTTTCAATGTCATTGAATTTCTATTTTTCGCCTCAGCTGTTTGCTTTCTTTCCCTTAAAGTGCTAACTTATCGCTGATATTGTTCTCAAGGTTTTTTCGGTTATACAAAAAGTTCGTCATAAACATTTAAGAGAGTTCAATGCACTGTTTTCCGAAATATGTGTTTCGATTGCACCTGAGCAAAGGCTTTTCAAATTATCAGCTGATTTTCGGGTTCTTGATTGCGAAAGGGGGGCCTTCAACTTGAACTCGTTTTGCTAATTGTTTGTCCGATTATTGAGCCACAATCAAGGTTGTTTTCAAATTGCAACCTGAAGTCTGAGAAATTATAGGGCGTTATCGTTATTTAGCTTTTATATGTATATATATGTATATGTATAGATAAACTAATTGATTTAACGAAAAAAGAGCTAAACGGCAGACAAAGCCTTTTCTGAAGCTCAAATTGCGGTCATTTTTTGTTTGAGATTTCATAAACATTGGTTTATTAAAGATTAGAACGTTTGTTTTTAATTTGAATTATTTTTTGCAATCTAGAAGATTAATTTTCTTATATTATATAATGTAATGTAATGTAATTGATTAATTTTAAATATCATTATAGGTTTGTATTGGATTCCAATTATTTTTAGCTTTCGGAGAGATGAGATTAAGTTATTTTTTTCTTATGACAAAAGTTTTGACTGGAATTGTACTTATATTTTCGACTTTGTCCATTCTTTCTTTCCAGAACCGAGAGTATTAGCTCCGAGGAAGAGGAGGACTGGCCCACTTCACCAATAATTCCAATTTTCGAACAATGTTAGTATCCAGCCTCCAGCCAGCAGCAGTAGAGCAGCAGAGGGACAAAAGCTGGACAAATGGAGCAGCGGACAACGGAACCATCAACCAGACGCCCACGCGGCACACATCCACAACCCCTGGGGACCCCCGATCCTTTAGAAGCACTAGACATATCCCCAGCAGAAGCAGAGAAAGAGGAAAAACAGCCGGAATATGGAGGTCCTCGAAGGCGATGTGTGTGTCCGTGAGAGCGTTCCGCGTGCAAGAGTAGTAGTGGTGGTTGAGGTAGAGTGTGTATATTTTGCTAAAGTGCATCATAATTCTTTTGGCATATACACAAATGTGTATTTAATAGCGCTGGTTCTAACATTTAAGAAACTATTGAGATACGGAAATGTGGGCGGGAAGCAGGGACGCAGCCTCGCCCCTCCCCCTTTTGAGAAAGTTGCCTAACAGTAGCGCCCCCACAATTTTTTCGATTTATTTGCGGCAGACAAAAAAATACGTGAAAAAAAAAACAAAACTTGAAAAAATTTTGAAAAAAAAAAACAAAAAGAATGCTGCGGACCATCATACAAAAGATTGATGCCGTTCCGGATCATTATTCGAGATCAGTGAGAGAGAGAATACGATTTGAGAATTGCGAACCCACGCCGGAATCCCGAACATCTGGAATGGGACAGCAGTTTTTTGTTGGTTGCGCTTGAAAACCTTACAAAAAAATCATACAAAACATTTCTAAACAAAAAGAAAATCTTTTTCAACAGACCCCCCTTAAATATGTTGTTAACACTATGTTCTCTATGTTTGTTCAGTTAATGTAAAAGCCCCGAATCAATGGACCCAAAAAAAAAAAAAACCACAAAAAATCATAAAATCTAAAAAAAAGTACAAAAGTTTACTATGTATAGACCGACCCTAAAAGATAAGTTTAACAAAGAAAATCAACAAAAACAAGGTCAGATCAGATTAATCATTAATTTTAGCCGCGCTCAAAAAAAATATAAAACAAACACTATAAAAAGCTAAAGTATAATTCGCCGCCTGTATTGACTAAGAACTCTTAACAATAATAACTACATTAAAAAACGATAAGATGAATCCACAATATGTAGTGTGTGTCTAGTAGATTTTTCTCTGTATAACAAAAACGAACTCAATTTCCGCCCTAAAAAATCAAACAAAAGCACGACCAATGCAAACTTTCATTATCATACGCAGCTAAGTAAATTTGTTATTATTACACAATTGTTTATCACTTGAACAACCAATCAATCAATCAACTTCAAGGCATCGAGATTTAGTTCGAGTACCACAGTGATCCCCTTTTATATTATACCTTTACATATAATACACGAGCTAATTCTTCTTTTTTGTTACATAATATTATTTAACTTATTAAACAAATTTGTAAAACGAAATCCATTCTTATGTTGTACCATATGAACTACCAATTAAAACCTAGTTTAAAGCAAAACCAGCGTTGAGACAAGGCCAAAATTCAGTTCAATTCAGATTGAAGCGCGGCAAACTTGAGCAGAAATTATGATGCAACATTTAGCAAGATGTACGAAGGGTCAAGCGAAAAGTTATAGAGAGCATTAGGCACTAACGCAAAGCATAAAAACAATTGAAATTCGCAAATTCAGATACGTTTCATTTCTTTAAACCTTTTGGCAGAGGAATGTGCAAACTCTTGTCTGTAAAATTTAATAAAATGCGTTTGCCCGCCACAGGGGCATTCGGTTTTCATGAATATTTACAACAAACTCGCCTGTTTTATTTGTTTTTGATGCAGTGCAGCGGCGACTCCGGCAAAATGTGAGTACACCATCACCATTTGCATAATCCCCAGAATCCCCAGCTCATGGCAATTGTAAATAAATGCGGGCGATTTTGCTGTAAATATTCAAAGACTCTCGATCTTTAACAATTGTGCAATAGATTTTGTAATTTAGCAACCTTCCCAGCCAAAAGATCAATTCTGTAATAATCCGAAAACAATGTTAACACACAGTCGTACGTTAAAGTGAAATGGAAAACAATTAAGTAATTTAAGCGACAGAAGATCATGTGTTCAGTGGCGAAAAAACACGTTTTTAGCTTTGTCCAACTTGTAAAAGAGGCAATTGACAAATAAGCGATTAAGCGTAAGAGAAAGGTGAAAGCGGTGAAAAGAACTCTAGAACTAAGTTTTTCTACCATCGACTGCCACAGGCTGAGATTTCATAATTTTAACAACTAGCAAATTTTACATTGTATTTAGCGCGGAGTTAGTTAAATATTTGCAAGGATTAACATCATAAATCAACATTGAAAATCTCAATTATTGTAAAGTATCTTTAATTTTAATCATTACTTGATGACTCATTTCCCATCGAGAAGTTTGAGCTTATATTCGGTTGAGGTTTAGTTACTTAGGATTAGTTACGACGAGAAGTGAATTCATTTTGTACATGACGAACCACTCATTTTAATTTATTAGCAATTACATCCTGTAATTAACAATTAGACTATATTTTAGGTGTCCACCAGAATCATTCTTAAGCAAAATGGATCATTGTGTAAAGAAAAAATGAAACAAGCTGTTTAAAAACAGCTGAAACTCGTGATTTTAATCATTGTACACACATTACAACAAATAAATGGAAAAAAAAGTATTATTAAATGGTAAATGGAAAAAGGTGTCTTATTTTGGAGTTTCTGGGGGAATTTAAGAAAGATCTATTTAAAATGTGTATGCCGTTATAAATTGAATTGAACAACATTTTTTTTGCGTCAGGTTTTGAATATATTTGTCTGCATTCTTCGGGTAAACCTTTTTTAGTTTATTAGTAAATCAACATCAAAAAACGTACGGAAATTGATTTTTAATGCATCATATTCCTTTTCAAAATCTTCAAGTTGTGTGCAAACTATACAATATCAAAAATGTAACTTTTACAAATTATTATTGAATTGTTTTACGTTTTAAACTTAAGATAACGTTTAAAGAAACGTTGCCAGTGCTGCCACATATTTCATTCTATTACAACCTTGAATGGTTTGGAACAGCGCTAAATTTGTAATGAATTTGCTCACTGCATTCATTTTATAATTTTCCTTTTTCTGTATCCTTATATTAAATTATTTAAGACTTTAAACGCTGCCAGTGCTGCCCAGTTTTTATTATTTGTTTTATTCTCAATGGTTTGAAACCGCGCTAACTGTGTACCAAACCTTTTGTATGTCTAATAGCCTGATTCCATTGCCGCATTAAAACGCATTTAGCCAAATGCGCATTTATTTACACAGGGAATCCCATAAGGCTAAATGCCGCATTTAAAATAAATGCGATTTTTAAATGCGATTAAAAACCATTCGCCCCGAAAGTTTTTAGAAAAAATACTGGAAAATACCGATGTTTAACGATATTTTGTTCGTGCCACCACTACAACAGCTGTTTTCTATAAGCAAGGTTGGCGCAATTTTTGATGTCTTTTGAATATAAAATCTATTTTGTAAAAAAATGACTGAAACCTAGAGCGCACGCTGCAAATTCTGCTTGCAGTACCACAATGCTTTATTGCTGGATCTCTGACATAAAATTACTTCCACATTTACGGGGATCCTTGCCTTTTTTAGAAACTGAGGTAGCCTCCATTGCAAACCCGTCATAACAACGCAATCAGCTTCTCTTCTTTGTCGTTCAAGTTGGCAAATGTCTCGGTCGCAATATGGATGTCCTGCTGAGCATTACAGAGTTTAGTAAACTCACTCATGTTCATTAATTTTAATTAATTTCTTTTGTATTTGCCAAAATTTAAAAGTAAACAAGCCCAGATCAGCTGTTCGTGCCACTCACATGTCGGAGTAGCATTAACTAAATGCTAATGCGCCAATGGAATCAGGCACATTTAAAAAGTCCACTAATGCGGCAATGGAATCAGGCTATAACAAATTTTAAAAGACATTCTTTGGCGTTTCTTTACAAGGTTTGCCTTATTCCATTTTCTAAATGCTCATAGTTTTAAGCCAATAAAATTGCTAAAACTGTTTAAACTAAAGTAATCCTAAAGGCAGGTTGATTATATTTATTTGCTATCTGAAATAGAGAATTATAACTATAGGAATACCAATACCAATACCAAACTATCTTGGTAGCACGAAAACGTAGTGACTCCATCAATGTTTTGTAATATGTTTTGTTAACATCTGTACTTTTGCGATAGTATCGCTAAACAATAATTATTTTAAGGGAAAAATTTAACAAAATTTTTTTTTGAGTTTCAGATATTCAAATAAATCAATTTTTTTAGCAAATAAAAGCATAATAAATATGTCACGTTTTATTATTTCCCACTGTTATAAAAATCGATGTCGTGATAATCCAATACAATCGTTGACCGGCACCCATTGCTCAGTTATCGATACTATCGCGAGGAACATCGATATTTTGACAGCTCCAGTTCCAGCTCTAGCACATAACCTTCCTTTTCCAATAATTTTTGTGCTGTGTACACGTGTTTTACAATGGCACCCGTCGAGAAAGCTAAAAAGGTGGCCAAATCGGCCAAAAAGGGCAAGAAGCACCCCGTCAACTCCTACCTGAAGGGCGGCATTCTGCGTTACTCCAAGGCCCAGGTAAATACGGCCGGAAATTGGTGGGAAAATCTCCTCTTAGCGCTGTGACGCCTCCACCTGAAGAAGAGGCACAGCGTGGTTTTCCTATAGTGCTCGTTTCCATGGAGTAGCCTTCGATCGGATATATATTTGGTGTTATTTCAATGCGCAGGGATATATCCTAAGACGTTCTATAAACTTTTCGAAAATTTGGTTTCGTGGTTCATTCTTATTTTTGTAAATTGCGTACGTAAACTGTCGTCAAAATGCGAAGCAATTCCTTATATCTAATACTATCCCATAGCAACAAGTTAAAAATCTATAAATTAACCACGTAAACATTAATGTGTAACAAGGCTACCCAATTGAAATCAAAATTTAATGGCCCCTAAATAATCCGCGTATAAATAATCAAAACAAATTGAAGATTAATAAACCCATGTTCAATTGTTTACTCTCCCATTAAAAATGGGAATTAACTTACTCTTATTTTAGACTATCTCAAAACAACAAGTGAAAAATCTATGAATAAACCATGTAAGGGTATCCAAATTACTTTAAAACATAATGCTCCAAGTTCACGTATAAATATTGAAAACTCAGATAGATTCTATCAAGAGTACCTACACAGACTTAAATCCAAAAATGAATAACCCCATTTCTCCCTTTTTTGCAGATGTACAAGCGTCGTGCCCTGTACCGCCTGAAGGACAAGAAGAGCCCCGTCGTGCAGAAGGTGAAGGTGCCTATCAAGAAGGTGAAGAAGATCGGAGGCCCCAAGAACGGAGGCGAGCGCACCGTCTTCCTGAACAAGTCGAAGGCCACCTACCCGACCAAGACGTTCGTGAAGAAGCGCCCCTCCAAGGCCAACTTCAGCGAGCACAAGCGTAACACGCGCCGCAACCTGACGCCCGGAACCGTGCTAATCCTGCTGGCTGGTCGCCACCAGGGCAAGCGCGTCGTCCTGCTTAAGGTCTTGGCCTCCGGACTGCTGCTGGTCACCGGACCCTTCGCTCTCAACTCGTGCCCGCTGCGTCGCGTTTCCCAGCGCTACGTGATCGGCACCTCTTCGAAGGTGGATCTGGGTACCTTCAAGGTGCCCGAGCATCTGAACGACGCCTACTTCCGTCGCCTGAAGGCCAAGAAGGACAAGAAGAGCGGCGAGGCCGACATTTTCGCGGCCAAGAAGGAGCGCTTCGTGCCCAACGAGCAGCGCAAGAAGGACCAGAAGGAGGTGGACTCCGCCCTGCTGAAGGTGATCAAGGCCCACCCCGAGGGCAAGTTCTTTGCCAAGTACTTGCAGAACATGTTCGCCCTGCACTCCTCCCAATACCCCCACCGCATGCGATTCTAAGCGGCGGATCTGGGTCTTCAGTTTAAGGATTTTTAAAAGCAAAACACTTTGTACAAGCGCGCCCGCTGGTTAGACAAACAGGATTTGTAAAATAAACCTTACAAAACGGAAAACTCTGAAGGTCTACCCTTTTTTTTGGCATATAGTAGTCTTAGTGAATTGAATTTTACCGACTAGAATTTGCCGATAACTCTAATAATCTACAAGATTTGGCACATACTACGTTAATTCATTTGACCACACTGGATTTATTGAATTTCTTAGTCGCTTAAATGATCAGACTTTAATATTAAAAAGGCTAGTCGTGCCAAGTGTTATTTGTTTTCCATGTTAAACTATAAAAATTGATCAAAACTAAATACCACTATGGAATGACTGTAATTAAAATGAAATATATACTACAGATTATTGAAAATTAGATAGGACAAGATTTTGAAACAAGAACGGAACTTTGAACTTCGTATTTTAATCTTAAAAACTGTTAGTTAAAATTGGATTTCAGTAAAAACCTAATAAGTGAGCTATAAAACCTGAAAAAGTTAAATAAACAGTTCAGCTAAATATTATAAACCGTAAAATAAATTTTTAGAATTAGGACAGGGTAGATGAACGTATATAAAGATTTTTTAAATCCAGATGTGGAAAAATGAACTTAGAAGTCGACATTCCATCAAGTTTTATTTGAACTTAATAGGTCGGATAAAAATTATACATTCTATAAATAGGGCAACATAATACAAAAAAACTAAATTACACCTTGAGCTTATCTAAGTGCATGTATTAACACTAAGTAGATATACTGTTTGAGCTCTCCTTGGGCACCGTGATGGGATCGGGGTACTCTGGCTGCAGATTGAGGGCGGCAAGTAGTTTCCTCCTGCCGTGGACATACCACAACATTTCGCGGTAGGAGCGCGGAAGCACTTCATCCAGAACCTTGTCCGCGCGGTAGGTCAAGTAGAAGACATTGGTGGTCTGGACCTTGCCACTCTTGGCGTCCCAAATCTGGGCCACTGTCATCAGCTGGATGTAGTTCTGGGCGGCATAGACCACGTAGGCGGTGAGCTGGAGGAACTTGTTGACATGCACCGGGTGCATAAAGCTGATGTCCGAGATGCACTTAAGGATGGGCCGATCGCCCAGGTAGATGCTGGCCGTAATGAAGCTGATCTCGACGGCCTGGCGCATTAGATAGCCCCCAAAGATGGTGTTCTGGGCATTTCGGTTCTCCGGAAACGGAGCAATCATCGTTGTCTGCAGGGAGTCCTCCATCCAGCGGCATTTCGGCGGCAGCACGCGCTTGTTCAGATCCATGCTGTTCATCGGCGTGGTTCTCTTAAGGATGTCGTACATAATGGTCTGCTCGTGCTCCCTGGGTGGGGAATTGAATACGGACTCCATGGCCGAGGATTTGCGCAGCTTCTGCCGCTTCTCCGCCTGCTCCCATATGAGTTCCTCTGTGGCATCACCTACCTCCAGAGGATTAATGGGTGCAGGTCCCGTATTTGTGGCATTTCTGGCTACCATCAGAAAGATGGCCTTGGTCACATCGATGTACTCGCCATAGGCCAACTGCTTCACATAGATGGTGATCTCCATGGAGCTGCGTCCTGCCCAAGAGATGTGCCCGCTGATCTCAATGTCCTGGTTGACCTGCAACCGCTCCAGATTGGTGAACTCCACTTTGTCCACCAGCAGCGTGACAAAGGTGTAGGGCAGTGGCACCCCTTTGGGCAACTTGGGTAGCTTCACATGGCGATGGCACATCCACACGGCGAACATGTCTAGTTCCTCCATAATCCTGCCCAATCTCACCCTGCCCAGGTGATTCACATAGCTCTCGCGGATCGACTCACTGGAGCTGAGGGGTAGGACGGCAGTGGTGTGGGAATCCGACATGGTTCTGGGCGGCAGATCTTCCCGTTTAGGCTGGTGCTGCAGGAGGTGATCCCGGGGCTTGGGAATAGTGTGGTAGCCCAAATCCACGCCGGACTGATCGCGAATAGTGCGAGTCACTAGTGTTTAAGAGGGTTTAGCATCTATGTAGATTTAGATCTTAACTCACCATCATCCATTGTGCCAGAGTGATGATCCGATGATATCTTGGGCCCCTTGTCCATCGAGAAGCTCCTCCTGGGCATCTGGCATATTAAGGTCACCAGACGCCTCTCCCGGGCAGTCGAACAGTGGCACCTCCTCGCCAGCACCGTTCCAAGTCCACGGGCCACCTGACACAGCATCATTCCGGGTGTTCCGCGTTGAAATTTGGAGCTAGTTGACCCGCCTACTGGGAACCGATGGGAAATTCCGATTTCTAATACGTAATACAGTTCAGTTCAATTGAATTTGCATTTGAGTGCTGTCACTTGGACTGCAAAATAGAGAGTGATTCGAGAACCGAAAAGAGTGCTGGCAAATCTTCCGCTAAAGTGCGATTACATGGCTGAGAAGCCAGCTGAGAACCCGCGCATGACGATCACCTGTCCACTTGGTGAGAGGTACTTGTCTTCCACTCGGAAAAAGGGTGATCAGTTCATTTTGATTACATTTAAATCATTTCTCATATTGTCTGAAAATATTTTAAAACCAAACGAAGCTTTAATCCGACGTTATTTGCCTTTTAGGAGAGGTTAAAAAAAAAAAAAAAATAAATAGTGATAAAGGTTAATAGATCGAATAATAAATTCAATTCAATAAGTTTTAAAAACATAAAAATGTTAAGAACGAAAAAAAAAATCTGCACTACTTTAAAATAAAAATAATAATTTTTAGTGTTTTCTTTTGATTTGAAGTATTAATACCTTATTTAGAAAATAATAGTTATAATATTTAATTTTATATAGATACATAAAAAAATTTAATTTTCTTGTTTAAGCATTTCTTAATTTTTTCTGTGTATCAATCTAAAATACAATCTAATCTGAAGAGGAGGTGTAAAGATGGCCAGACAAATGGTGATATGGAAAATTTTATAGTTAATTGTATGAGAGGATTAGACGAATTGTTTTACCCAAATCATTATGCTTTTGTGTATCAATATGGGCTCCAATCTAATCTAGAAAAGTGGGTGTAAGGGTGAGCAATCATGTGCGTTTCCAGCACATTGGGAATGGTCATGATCTCCACGAAATTATGGATGATGTACATGTACCTAATGAATAATTAGTACATAATCATTTTTTCGGTTACAGCTAAGATTAATAACTCCTTTCCTCTTTTTAAATAATTTTTGTTTTCAAAAATCTTATCTTAAAATTAACAAATGTTTAATAAACTTAAAACACAAACATTTTAGGAGTGTACCACCTTGAAATCTTTTTTCAATGGTCAATCTTGAGGTCGTGGTCTGGATCAAGGCTGGGTTTTGCAAAATTTCGAACCCAAAAAAATATTGAGCTTCAAATTTCTTGAAACTTATACAAAATTCATACAATAGCTCTTTATTACTTTAAATTTAAACTAATTTGACTGTTAATTTTATGAATTTAAATCCCTGCTGGCTTTAAACTTCCGGCGGCCATGGATATACCACATGGTCTCGTTGTAGGATCGAGGTAGCACCTCAGAGACCGCATCCGGAGCCCAGAATGTGTAGTTGAACACGTTGGTGGTCACCTGGTTGCCCGTGTACGGGTCCAACACATCAGCAACGGTCATAATTTGTATGCAGTTCAGCTTGGTGTACACCACGTAGGCGGTCATCCTGATGAAGCTATCCACGCTTATGGGCTTCACGAAACTAACGTCCGAAATGTGCTTCAGTTTGGGTCGACTCTTGCAGAAGAGAAAAGCGGCTGTCCAGCTAATCTCCAGGGCACTTCGCATAAGGAACCCACCGAAGACCCGGTTGTGGTTATTCCTGTGTTCCGGAAACGAGAGAATCGTGCTCATCTGGAAGGAGTCCTCCATCCAGCGACAGTTGGGCGGCAGAATGCGCTTGTTCAGCTCCAAAGTGTGCCGTGGAGTGGTCCTCTTGTACAGTTCGTACATGAGCGACTCCTCCTGGGCATTGGGTTCCACCTTGAAGACGGACTGAGCACTAAGCACCTGACGTTGCTTCTTCCTATCTGCACCGCCCGCCAGGATCACCTGCTCCTCCTCATTGGCCGGCTGTATGGGATTCACAGGGGCTGCTCCCGTATTGGTGGCATTCCTGCCCCCCATCAGAAACAAAGCCCGGGTGAGCTTTTGGTACTCTTCATCGACGATCTGCTCCAGCCACACGACCACCTCCATGGAACTGGTGCCCACCCAGGAGACGTGACCGGATAGACGGATGTCCTGGGTGCCCGATGCCTGGACATTGGTGAAATCGATGCGGTCCACCAGGATGGTCACTATGGAGTAGGGCAGAGGCACTCCCTCCGGAAGATTGGGCAGTTTCAGGTGCTGGTGGCAGCACCAAGCTGGGGGGGATAAGGGCTAGGCTAAGGCTTTTCTCAGAACTAGAGATTACCAGCAAAGAAGTCCATGTCCTCCAGGAGCCTGCCAAGGCGCACGAAGCCCATGAAATTGATGTACTTGTCCTGCAACACGGGATCCGTGCTCAAAGGGATAATGGCACAAGAAAAGGAATCCTGCATAGATCTTGCTGGTAGGTCCTCCATCTTGGGTTGGAACTCAAGGAGCTTCTCTCTAGATTTTGGCTCCCGGATATAGCCAGGTTCTAAGCCAAAACGCTTCAACATCTCCATCTTGACTGAAGAAGGAAACAAGTATTAGTCGTAGGTTAGTGAAAACCTGTGTACTTACCCTCTGCCATAGTGCCGGATTTATTGGCCACCGCCGAATTTTGGATGTGGCTGGAAAATAGATTTCTCAGGTAATGTAAAACTGTTCGGTCTAATCTATTGGCTACTCACCTAGACTTTTTGATAGCCACCTGCAAGAGGTTTTTGGCCTTAAGGAAGATCCGGCAACTTCCGGTACCAAATAATGAGGCCAGCATTTAGGTTTTAATACATTGAAAACCAGGGCCCTGTCAAACGGTTTTTCGATCTGATTCCAGATCCGGAACGGAATTGAAATATAAAAAATTATTTTGGTTCCAATTCGATATTTTTTGTTTTGTTTTGTTGCCATACACTTTACAAATATTTCTAAACAATCAATTTTACGGTATTAATCAAAATCGAAAAAATATGTGAATTATTCCTATTTCATATCAGATATTAAACACAGTTGCAGTAGCATCTGCTGAGGCTTACAAGAAACAAAAAGTTAGTAAACTTGTTAAGCACATAATTAGACAATATACATTTATTGCTGTTTATAAACACAGAACGGGTAATATCATTCATCTCGTAGGGTAGCCTCGCATAATATCATAGGAATATTATTCCAGCATCTATTTCAAGCCCATGCTGGCCTCGAACTTCCGACGTCCTTGGATGTACCACATGGTTTCGTGGTAGGAGCGTGGCAGGATCTCAGTGACCGTGTCCGGAGCCGAAAAGGTGTAGTAGAACGTGTTGGTGGTAACCTGGCTGCCCGTGTGCGTATCCAGTACATCGGCCACGGTCATGATCTGCACGTAGTTCAGCTTGGTATACACAACATAGGCGGTCATCTTGATGAAGCTGTCCACGCTCACGGGCTTCTCGAAACTGATGTCCGAGATGTGCTCCAGTTTTGGCCGCGTCTTGCAGTAGAGGAAGGCTGCTGCCCAGCTAATCTCCAGGGCGCTGCGCATGAGGAAGCCCCCGAAGACTCGGTTGTGGTGGTTCCTGTGCTCCGGAAACGAGGGGATCGTGCTCATCTGGAAGGAGTCCTCCATCCAGCGGCAGTTGGGCGGCAGGATGCGCTTGTTCAACTCCAAAGTGTTGCGCGGCGTGGTCCTCTTGTACAGTTCGTACATGAGCGTCTGCTCGGGGTCATTGGGTTCCACTTTAAAAACGGACTGTGCGCAGAGAATCTGGCGCTGTTTCTTCCTATCTGCGCCGCCGGCCAGGATTAACTGCTCCTCCTCATTGGCTGGTTGTATGGGATTCACAGGAGCTGCTCCCGTGTTGGTGGCATTCCTGGCCGCCATAAGAAACAAAGCCCGGGTGAGCTTCTGGTACCTTCCGGCCACCATCTGCTCCAGCCACACCACCACCTCAATGGAACTGGTGCCCACCCAGGAGACGTGACCGGACAGACGGATGTCCTGGGTGCCCGAGGCCAGAACGTTCGTGAAATCGATGCGGTCCACAAGAATGGTGACAAAGGTGTAGGGAAGGTGAACTCCCTCCGGCAGATTGGGTAGTTTCAAATGCTTGTGGCAGCACCAAGCTGGGGATTTGGATCTCATCAATAAATGTGACACAACTACAATTAGAAATCTGCTACCTGCAAACATGTCCATGTCCTCCAGCAGCCTGCCCAATCGCACGTTGCCCAAAAACGTCACATATTTGTCCTGCAAGGTACGATCTGTGCTTAAGGGAATGATGGCCGAGGTAAAGGAATCCTGCATGGCTCTTGGCGCCAGATCCTCCAGCTTGGGTTGGTACTTGAGCAGCTGCTCCCTGGATTTGGGCAGGGGATTGTAGCCCGGTTCCAGGCCCAGTCGTTTCATCATCTCCTGCTTAACTGGGGGAGTGGTACATTTATTAATATAGATATACATACATATATGACTGCATTCAGGGAAATAAAAAAACTTACTTTCTGCCATAGTTCCGGATTCATTGGGCACCGCTGATTGTTTAATGTGTGTGGGCGGTGAGAAGTGTCGTCTGTTGAAGTTGGATACAGATACATTCTATATAATAAATCCCATCATAGAGATTTTATTTGTTATACTGACTTGCACATTGCAAAGGAAGATGGCACCTGTTTGTTGACCACCGTCATAAGATTATTGCTGCGGATTGGGTTCCAGCACTTTTGGGCACCCAACAAAGAACGCAGCATCTTGGTTTTATTTAATTTTAAACTTTTCTTTCAACTTTAACGTTTTGTGTGCAACCTGTCTGCGATTTGACCCCAACTAATATCAGCTGGTCCCCAAAACAGCTGGTTGGCACAGTGGACCGCAAAATACTAAATATCAGACTGCACAACAATTTGTAGAAAAATAATAAAACTTTTAATAAATAATTTAAATTTAGAAGCCCATTTCATAAGAAGTTCTTGTCATTTATTTATTATTATTATTTATTATATTATGTACTCCTTTGAAAATAATAAGACCTGCACGAAAAGATATTTAAGGATGGTTCTTGATTTCAATTATGTATCAAAGTTAGTTTGTCTATTAAGCAAGTATTTTTGACCCGCAGCCTACCGAGCATTAGTCCTATTGTGCCCACTGTAGCGTTTAAAGCGATACAAGAATATGACGTCATCGCGCAGCGTTAAAGGCGATAAATATATATGACGTCAACGCATTGGTTGTTAATTTAAAATCTGTATTTGGAGTCCCATAGCCTTTTACTTTTAAATTTACACTTTTAATTTCAAAGATTTATATAAGGAATAATAAAAAAAAATAAATTGGGTATTTAAGGAATTATACTGGTTAAAATGTGTGTAGTATATTAGAAAAACCTGATATAGAAATCATCGTTAATCGCATATGACATTACTAAAACAACACGATTTTTACCAAAGGTATTAGCAAACAAATGTTTTTAACTGCTTAATCGGCCAATCAGGGAAATACCATATTTTTCTCTAAAAATACTTTTCATTTGCAGTGATTTCCGTAATTAATTACACATTTTTGAGCGACAACAAACTATTTTCAATTCAAAACAATTTACCATATCATTTTGTTTATTTGAATAGACCAAGGGTAATTAAAAAATGGCTTAGAGGTTTAATTCTTTAAGGGCAAAATTCAGTACCACCGGCAGCAGACCGGCATCTTCCAGATCCAGTATCTGCTGCCGAAGGTTGTCCACCGGATGGGAACGTATCATCTAAAAGCAGATGAAAATTAAGGTCTAAACTTATACAATGTATTCAAACAAACCTTTTTGATTTTCTGCCGCTGTTCGGAGCTTTGGCAAAAACTCAGAAGGGCAGCGGCCATGTGTGGTCGGTGAACCAGGACGCAGTGCTCGGCGAACTGCAGCAGATTCAGGGCATGCACGACCGGACAGCCCTGCAGTCGCAGCAGCGTCTTGTGCAGCAGCTCCTCCTGCTCGAAAGAGCGCGTCTCCACGGCGTTTTTCAGGGGATTGCAGAGCACATAATCCCAGGCCTGGGCTAGTCCATCCAGATGGAGCAAGTGCGGTCGGCAGCTGAGTACATCCAACAGGGCGTTCAATTCGCGCACCATGTGAAACCTGACCATGCGCTTGAGGATGCCATTCCAGATCTGCGGGAGGTGTATATCAAAGCCCAGACATATGTTGGCCATCACCTCCAGGGATAGAGGGTTCTGCGCATTGCGCTGCCAGATCATCTTCAAGATATCAATCTTATTGGAATTATCGTCGGAGAACTTCTCCAAATTCGTCTTGTAGCCCAGAGCCTTCAGCTCGTGCACACACTTGATGCTGATGAACTGGCGCTGGTTAATTGTGTTGGTGAATGAGTTGCTGCCGTCGTTCAGCTTGGAATAGCACTCGTACATCTGCAGCTGGGTGGTGGTGTTCACAGAGCTATGGGGAGTATAAGCCATTTTTCCAGTTTATCAACTAAAAGATCAATCCTTACCCATCCCTGAAGATCAAACCCACAAGGAATTTAACCGCCTCCGCCTTTGGCCAACTGGAGAGTATGTAGAAGGCCCTGTTCACATTCTCGCTGGCATCCTGGCTGCTGGCGCCATCTGCGCCGTTCGCTTGCTCCGGCCAGTTCTGCTCCTCCATGAACGTCTCCTCCAGTATGGTGCCATCCGCCGGCTCCATGGTCACCGAAAGCCACTTCTGCAGCAGTCGGAACTGGATGGTGGCCAGGCAGAGGTCGTGCAGCTTGGCAATCTCAGCGACGAGGGCGTTAATGTCCACTTTGCTGGACTTGAGGATCAACTCATGGTGGTAGAGGCCATGTATTAGCTCGCTGGGATTCTCCACCAGGCGCAACAGCTTCTCATCGGTCATGCCGTAGACGTACAGCAGGTGTTGGGTCTTTTGGATGGGATATCGCCGCTTCACCTTGGCCACCTGCTCGCGACTTTTGGGATCGTTGATCAGGTGGCCCTTATCCATGGCGAACTTCCAGCACTCGTAGGAGGCTTCCACTTGGTCGGCTCCATCGCGAGCATAGTTGGACACAAAGTACAGGATGAGGAATGCCTTGTTGGGGTTGTGCACATTTTCGACCAGTCGCAGAATTGACTGCAGGAACGCATTGTTTGTGGGATTCAGACTCCAGGTCTCTGACTCACTTTTCGACTTGTACTCTGAAATCGAATTCTTCACTGCCGACATGCAGAAGTAGTCGCAGTTCGGAGAACTATCTTTGGACCCCTTCAAGGCCGTGTACATCTGTATCAGCGGAAACCAACTCTGACAGTTGTCCACGTTTAGTTCGCTGTCTGATTAAAGTAAATCAGAGTTTTTATTCTAATTTCCTTAATAAAAACTGAACTTACCAAGAATATCCTTTAGAGGTTGCTCAACGATGGGCTTGAAAGGCAGACGGTAGCGCGATATCTTCGGCATGACGCCATTTTCCCTTTGCGATTTGAGCCACATGTCTGTCTCGACCTGACCCGGACGATTCCGTCTCCTGGTGATCATCTTGTGCCGCAGAAAGTGAAGAATATTGGTCCAGATCTCCATTTCTTTGGGCGCCGCATCAAAAAACATTAGTATGTTGATCACACACATGTATAACTCGTAGAAATAAATGTTTATCTAAATAAAAACAAAGTAAGATATCGTCTTCAATCAATGAACCAATTAAACTCACGTCCTCAATGAACTTTTTTAGCTTGAGGGTGAAGAGCTCCACGTTCTTGATCTCATTAATGTACGGCTGGCACATATCGCGCATTTCTTGGGCGCTACTCAGCATAACCAGTTCTTCTTCCCCAAACGTATTTCTCTTGACCTCGAAACGCAACTCCTGGGCACTAAGGATGCTTAGGATCTGGGTGATGAGAATTTTCTGGTAGTCGAAGCCAAAGTCCTTGCTCATGCGTTCCAATAGCTGCACATCCAGCTGTTTGTTGTGGAACTCCTTCAGCAGGTCCTCCACGTTGTCCATATCTGCATTGAACTTCCCTTTGATTCTGGGATCCTGCTGGCAGAACTCCAAGTAGTAGTAGAGTTTCAAGCGTCTGAGAAAATGGAAAATATGAACAAAAGAATTTATGAAATCGTTATGTTCTACTTACTTTGCGCGTATCATTTTAACGGTGTCCAACTCCTCTATGTGCTCGTGGTACATGGCGGACAATGTTAAGAAGTTGATTTTTTGCAGATCCGTCTTTACCTCCGTGGACAGCTTTTCGAGCAGAGCCAGCCCTTCACTGTCCACCACGAGCATGGTGAAGAGCTCCAAGAAGTTTGGATCCTTGCAGCCCATCGCATTGCGGAATATACGGCGCAGCTGCAGCGTAATGAAGCCCTCGTTGATTATCCGCTTCTTTCGGCAGTTCTGCTTTTGGAACTCCAGCAGATACTGCGACATCACGTACCACACGTCGTGCTCCTTGGCTTTGTTTAGGTGTTCCAGCGACAAAAAGAAGTCTGCCCGTGCGCTGTCGAGGTCCGCCTTGATGTTCTCGGCCAATCCATGGCGAACCTGCATCAGAAGGGAGTTGCTCGGCTCCGTCTCGATCACCATAAGCAAAAGAGTGCGGGCCAGAAACTTCACAACTGCCAGGTGACCGCCCATGCTCTTCTGCTTGAAAAATATTAAAGGCGTTTAAGAGTTATTTTTTAAGACTTTAACTTAAAAGCACACCTTCTGCTGCGTTTGCTGGACAGGTTGCACCTCCACCTCGTCAAACATGGACACCGAATAGCGCTTCTTCGTGGCTATCGGCACCTGAAGGGACTTCACGTCGAAAGAGCCATTGAGAGCGCTGCTGAAATTCAAAGTTGTTTCGCCCAGGGCTTCCGAAATCCCATCGAGAGCCCGACAAATGTGCTCGTTGATGGCCTGTTCCCTGCCATCGTAGTGCGTCTTGATGGCATTCAATGGATAGTGCATTATAGCCACGCGTATGTACTTGATGAGATCAACGAGATCGCGACGACGACTGCTCTCATGGAGCAGGGCGCATGTGAGCAACTCGTGAGCCAAAGGAAAGCAAAGGGGATCGCTTTCATTGATCAACAGCAGCGACGATGCTGTTTCTGGATAATGCAACATTAAAAAAGAAATCAATGGATACGATAATGCAAATTTTGAAAATTTTTGTTTCACGGAAAACAATAGGATTGCCATTGCTAGCAAGGATGTTGCAAAAACTCATAAAACAAGTATTGTTTGTTACGACTTACATTTTGCATGCCATTAGCTCTATTTTGCATGTGTTTATAATTTTTAAGTCAAGTTAAACAAGTTTTTATTACCATTACAACATAAATGAAAAATAATCTAAAAAAATTCATTTCTCAAAAGTAATTTTTCTTTAATTAGTGTTACTTTTTTAAAATTAATATATTATTTAGCATTACTTAATTTAATGATAATGAAAACTGGTTTTCCTGATATCCATTCAATTAGAATTATACAAGGAGACTCACCCTGATTACTGCCCTTGGCGTTTTCGATTTGCTGGATCACCAGTTCGAGTGCTAGGTTTATAAACTCGCTGGCATTGGAGGGTTCACAGTCGACAAAGTTAATCACGTAGTAGGCCAGGGCGCAGCTGAGGGGCATGCAACCAATTCGCTGGCAAATGCGGTGCAGGCCAAACACCTTGGACAGACTAAGAGCCGTACAGAGTTCACTCATTTCGCTGGCTATAAAGGCGGGCACACTCAGTGTGGCCTGGGCCCGCTCGATTATCCGTTCGATGGCCTCGTCCAGGAGGCCATGACGCCTTTGCAGCGGTATGAGTTCGTTGCTGCACTTCAGCTGGATGCCAAACTTCCGCAGACGGAAGCGATGCTTGATGATTAGGTAGCGTCGCTCGTAAACGGACTCCACGTGAGGCAAGAACAACTTGAAGAGCTCCAAGACATTCAGATGTTCCTGCACCTTGATCTCATCCTCAAAAGATTCAGACGAACTGTTCTCCAGGAGATTGGCAATGGTTTCCACAACATCCACTCCGTTGTTCGAGTTCTTTCCCACATTGAGCGTCTTGAAGAACTCATAAGCCAGCTCAATTTGTCCTCGCCGGGCCATCTGATAGCAACAGTGAAAGTTTGCACTGACCGAGATGTCCGGCGCAGCTTTGGTGAGTGCGCGGATGTCCTCCAGCATGTCTGGAAGATTTAGTTTCACGATGCGCATCATGAATAGTTCCAGGTTGATGTCCGAACTGTCGGCCGGCCAGCCGTACTTGACTTTCATGATCTTGATCACCTGGATCTCGTACTCAGCGTTGATCTTCATGGCCAAGGGGTGAGTGGAAGTGCGTAGCTTGATCAGAGGAGCCAGTGTATCCGGCCACGGAACCGGTGCGTTCTGCAGCACGGACAATGCGCACTCCAAACGATTATTTTCATTGTGCAGCAACTCAATGCAGGCCATTGCCCGCTCTAGCCAAGTGCTGGACGACTGGCGACTGGCCACCAACTGGGCTATGTACTGCTTGATCACGTCCAGCGGCTGGCGACCCTTCTCCTGAAAGATCGGGTATATAAAGTTCTTCACCAGCCGCTGCAACTTGTCCAGCTGAACATGCTGCAGAATGCTCAGGGCCGTGGCATCGATTGAGTCCTGCATATAGTTGTCCAGTGTGAATCCCATGTTGTAGTTGGTCTTCAGCACGGACAAATCCTGCAGAGCATTGACCAAGTCTCGCAGCTTGCCCACATTACGCTCCTGCTGTCGTCGCACATCACTGAAATTATTATTAAAGTAAAGATTTTCAAGAAGAACAGGACTTTACTTACGAGTATGTGAACTGAATTTCCTCGAAAATATCCAGAATCTTGGTGCAGAACTCCAGGCCGATATCTGGCCAGTGGGGACTGTACTGCAGATTCCGCGTCATCTCGATGCTCCAGTCCGTAATACAGGGCATGATGCTGGGATGTGTGTTGCTTACCATCGGAATGAACTGGCACAGCCACTGGACTACGTTGAAGGGCTTCGTGTTGCCCGGAATGAATCCCAGCAGTGTGCGCAGCTCGTCTTCGTTTAGCAGCGGAAGGATGCTGCTCGAGTGGCGTCGCCAAATAAGACAAGCCGTGGGCATGTCTGTCTTGAACAGGGATTTGACCATCCTTACCAAGTTGTTGTCGTAGACAAACTTCTGCCAGTCCGTGTTGCACTCGTAGGGATCTATGATGGCCAGCGTTTTGAGTCGATGCAGTTGCTCGTCGATTTCCAACATATCCTCCTCGTCATCCTTTACGTTACATGATTTTTAAGGCTGTTATTAAACCTTTGGTCAAAACTCACCTCGAAACTCAGCCTCTTTTTGACCTCAAGAAGATAGGACTCAAGGATGTGACGCGAGTTCAAGTTGATCATGCGGTGGCTTTTAATAAAGGCTTTACTTTCCACTTGCGAAAGTAGTTGCAGCAAATTTTGAAACTTCTTGTCGACCTCGGCCGTTTCCTTCTGGGAATTCGAGTTGCACAGCTCGACCAGAATGCGTTTCGCTTTCGCCTCATAGATGGGCTGCAGGCACAGCTCAAACTGTTTGCCGAATTCCTGTTAAAAAAAAAAACGGATAATGATAATGAGGCTAAAAGATTGGAGTTACTTAATTACCTCTGCTTCTTCGAGGCGCCCTTTGGCAATTAACTTTTTGAAACGATCGCTGGGATCCGTCTCCGAAACGAGCATCATCTCCACCACCGAGGGAATGCTGCTCTGGTTGACCTTCTTGGCAGCCAGATAATACAGATTGACTGCACACTTTGGCTGGCGCACGAGCCAAGCGTGATTTGGTACCTCAACCTCGTTCTTGACATGAAGTGCTGAAAATTGAAAATATAATGTATTCATCTCCTATCACATGAGCTGTATGTGCTATAATCCTACATGGATACTCCACTATTTTTATGAAGCGTCCCTCCTCCGTGGGTTTGGTCAGCATTAGGAGCTCAATGTTCTCTTCGCTGCACTCCATCACCAGGAGATCCTCGATAAGCAGGCTCTTCTGTCCAGTGGTTTGACACATGTGAACTGTGCGAGTGTAGGGACAAATATCCAGCAAATGGCCACAATTGGTGAGAGCAATTCTGGGGGATTATCAACGTTTAAGTCATTGGACAACCCAAGGCACAAAACCGCTCACATATAGTGTTCCAAGTTTAAGATCTGCTTGAGACTGCCAAAGTGAGCTGGCAAATTAATGCGGGTCACATCATTGGCAGTGCTTTTGAAGTTCAACGTGCCCTGATCCCCAGTGATAACCAGTCCGGAATTCGCTCCCAGATCCTCCTGATTGTTCTGGGCACTGATGTTAACAGCCACCAGCTGCTTGAGCAGCACGGCACAGTCAACGTTGGCCGAGGATCGACCTTTGTAAATGCGCTGGATGGTGACATCCTGGAGAATGGCCTTTTCGCAAGCAGTGGTTTCGTTTTCAGCCAGGGTCACATTGCACATAGCCTCTAAATTGGCCTCATCAATGTCACTTAAACTAGAAAATGTAAGAGAAAGTTGTCTGAGCAATCCTAATAGGCACTCTAAGAATACAATAAATAAAAGCTAAAGGAAAGTTAAGTTTTTAAAGTACATGAAACTTCGCAGATGAATACAAGGTGCTGAAGGAGCAATGTGGGCAATCGTTGTTTGCTTTAAAAAGGAATGGCATTCCAAGGAAACCAGCTGTAGAGTCCTCACCTGTAGATGCTGCCATTTTTGCAGGTGAAGTAGAACCGTTGCTCCAGCTGGTGGATGCTCCGAAAGGTGCCGCCTGTGAGGCTCACATCCTCCAGATTAACGGCGACGCTGAAGAGCAGGAGTCCTTTGACCAAAACCCCGTGAACCTCGCCGTCGCTGAGGCCACAGACAATCAGGTTGCCACTGGTGGAAATGGCAATGGCCTCGATAGAGGACCCGAATCCCAGGAAGCTGCACTTGGCCACAAGTTCGTCCTCCAGGAGGAGCAGGCTCTTATCGATGCCAATGACCATCTTGCCACATTGAACGGAGGCCAAAACATCTGGATATTTGTTTACCTTAAGCAAAAACAACAGGAGATTTGCAAACTAACTTTGGATGGTGGTCAATCAGGACTCACCTCCTCTTCGCTGCTAATCTGGAAGATTCCCCGCGAGGAGAACACATTGGAGATGGTCTCGTCCTCCAAAGAGGATGCCTCAAAGTTGCTCCACATTGCTATTTTAACTGCTGTTTCCCAATATGCAAAAATTCACTAATTTTAAACTCTTTTTTCCGCCAATAAATAAGCGTCACCTAGAACTGATAGTTTGCCGATAGCTACTGCTGTCTATCGATGGTCGATAGGAAAAGTGGCCTTTAAAATAATTAATTAAAGTAAAAAAATGAAATGGCATAAATTATTTAAAGGAAAAGGGCATATTTTTACCATTTAGAACCATTTAGATTTTGTATATTTACCACTAATCGAGAGCCGTCGCGTCTTTGTACCCTCTGGCCACACTGCCACTGCCGCTGGAATTCCGGCATTTCGCTTGTCGTTGGCAAACGGTCCCACTGACGGACTTGCGATGAAAATTATTTATATTTCGCTTCTTCGCACGCAAAAATTTGCCAAAATAAACAAAGGTTAAGGTGCTGCTGGTGAATAACGGTACAGTGAACCGCCGAATGCGCGTAACGGTAAACCGTGCGTTTACCGCTCTGAAAGTCGGTGCTAATTAAAAGTGGATGCTGTGTAGCGGCCATCGAATCAACAAAAAGCCAACCAAAAAACACAGGCGATCAAAATTACTGGGGAAGTCAAATATATTTTCTCCCAGCAAATAACCGCCGGTTGTTTTTACTTCCCAAACTAAGCAAAAGCCCGTAAATAAACAACAGTTAAACGCTACACTGCAATTAAAACGGGAAACGCAGCGGAGGACATAAAATCGCTGGCAAGAAGAAGAGCGCGCTGGCCAAAAAGCGCCTTTAAAAGGGTTAAATCAGTGTGCAATGCGGTGGCAAACTGGTGAGCAGAGTGCTAAATATACGTAATCCTAGTGGTAGTAGTCGAAAATCGTTGAAAACATAGTGGCGGCAGGTGCTTGGCGCTTTTGAAACGAGACAACACGACGCTGAGTTTCCAGCGTAGAGTTGCCAACCCCAAAAAAGAAACGGGGTTGCCGTTCGTTGCGCCGAAAGTGTTTACCTGGTTTGGTCCGTTTGGCCAGTTGCTCTAGGGAACCAGAATTTCTCAACGATCCTGGCTAGGAGATGACTTGGTGAGTAGGTGCCTTTGTCAAGAAAGTGCACAAGACTCAGTTGCAACTTGTTATACCCACAGGAACCCAAATTGCAGGCCATCGCAGGCCGGGTAACCGGCAAAACCACTACTTAACCCACCGATTAAAGCCCATTGGAATTGGTCCAGCAAAAGGCTCTCTAGCAGCTTAGCTCCGGCCAAGCTCTATCCAAAACCCACTCCTCCACTCCAGCGTCGAGATCTCCAGCGCGGGATTGGCGACGCCGCTAACAACCGAATTTCTTGCCCCACGCCGTTGAAGAAAAGCTGCCACCATTCGGAAGAAGAATACCTCGAATATGACCCACAATCTCGGTATGGCGCCATATCGATTGCCGGGTCCAGCGGGCGGACTATGTCCGCCCGACTTCAAGCCGCCGCCTCCGACGGACATCATCTCGGCGCCGAGCAATCCGAAGAAGCGGCGAAAAACCTCTAGTGCAGCCAATTCCGCTGCGGCGGCTGCTGCTGCGGCAGCTGCTGCAGCAGCGGCTGCGAACTCCATGCAGCAGCAGGCGCCACCGACGCCGCAGGATCTGCTGCCCCCGCCGCCGATGGGCGGCTTTGGAGACACCATTATTGCCTCGAATCCGTTCGACGACAGCCCCCAGGTATCGGCCATGTCCAGCTCGGCAGCGATGGCGGCCATGAATCAGATGGGCGGCGGACCCGGAGGTGGTCATTTTGGAGGCGGCGGCGGACCTGGGGGCCATCCGCACTGGGAGGACCGCATGGGCATGGGCGGCGGACCGCCTCCTCCGCCGCATATGCATCCCCACATGCACCCGCATCATCCTGGCGGACCCATGGGCCATCCACATGGCCCACATCCGCACATGGGTGGTCCACCGCCGATGCGCGGCATGAGCCCGATGCATCCCCATCAAATGGGACCGGGACCAGGTGTCGGACTGCCGCCACACATGAACCACGGACGGCCTGGAGGCCCCGGAGGACCCGTGCCCATGGGCAGTCCCATGGGCGGCATGGCTGGAATGGGCGGCATGAGCCCAATGGGCGGCATGGGCGGCCCCAGCATATCACCCCATCACATGGGCATGGGCGGTCTGTCGCCCATGGGCGGTGGTCCCAACGGGCCTAATCCGCGGGCCATGCAGGGCTCTCCGATGGGCGGTCCTGGCCAGAACTCGCCGATGAACTCGCTGCCCATGGGCTCGCCAATGGGCAATCCGATTGGCAGTCCGCTGGGTCCGCCTTCGGGACCTGGTCCTGGAAATCCCGGCGGCCCACAACAGCAGCAGCAGCAACAACAACCTCCGCAGCCACCGATGAACAACGGGCAGATGGGCCCGCCTCCACTGCACAGTCCGCTAGGCAATGGACCCACAGGCCACGGCAGTCATATGCCCGGAGGACCTATTCCAGGCCCTGGTCCTGGGCCCGGCGGCCTCGTCGGTCCCGGTGGCATCTCCCCCGCGCATAGCAACAATCCTGGAGGATTGAATCCCGGCGGCAGCAACAACAACGGAAGCAATACAAACAACGCCAGCAACAACAATCAAAATCCTCACCTCTCACCGGCTGCCGGACGCCTGGGAGTGCCGACGTCGATGCAGTCGAATGGACCCTCGGTATCGGTGGCCTCCTCCTCGGTACCCTCGCCCGCCACTCCCACGCTCACGCCCACGTCGACGGCCACGTCGATGTCCACGTCAGTGCCTACATCCTCGCCAGCGCCGCCCGCCATGTCACCGCACCACTCGCTGAACAGCGCCGGCCCCAGTCCGGGCATGCCCAACTCCGGACCCAGTCCGCTGCAGTCGCCCGCCGGTCCCAATGGTCCGAACAACAACAACAACAGTAACAACAACGGACCCATGATGGGCCAGATGAACCAGAACGCAGTTCCTATGCAGCACCAGCAGCACATGGGCGGAGTCCCACCTGGCCACGGACCCGGACCCGGGCCAATGTCCGGCATGGGAATGAACCAAATGCTGCCACCGCAGCAGCCCTCGCATCTCGGTCCCCCGCATCCGCAGATGATGAACCACCCGCATCCCCATGCGCACCATCATCCCGGTGGACCACCGCCGCACATGATGGGCGGGCCCGGTATGCACGGCGGACCAGGTGGCATGCCGCTTCACATGGGCGGCGGACCGAATCCGCACCTAATGGGCGGACCTCACGGGAACGCGGGCCCGCACATGGGTCACGGCCACATGGGCGGAGTGGCGGGACCAGGACCCGGACCCGGTGGCATGAACGGACCACCGCACCCGCACATGTCCCCGCACCACGGACACCCGCACCCGCACCACCACAATCCGATGGGCGGACCCGGACCGAATATGTTTGGAGGCGGCGGAGGCGGTCCAATGGGCCCCGGCGGACCGATGGGTAGCATGGGACCAATGGGCCCCGGTGGGCCGATGGGCGGCCCCATGGGCGTGGGCCCCAAACCGATGACCATGGGCGGCGGAAAAATGTATCCGCCGGGTCAGCCAATGGTCTTCAATCCCCAGAATCCCAATGCGCCGCCCATCTATCCGTGTGGCATGTGCCACAAGGAGGTGAACGACAACGACGAGGCCGTGTTTTGTGAATCCGGTTGTAACTTCTTCTTTCACAGGTAGGTTTTCAGATGTCAAAATATTAGTTCAACTATTTTATTAAAGCGAAATAGAAATATACTTTATGAATTTCCTGGATAAGATTAGACTTCGTTTTATAAAATCACGTTTTGTCCATTGATTAGCAAACTTGATATAATAAAACTTGCATATACCTAGAAAATTAATGAGTGGTAAGTAATTATAAAAATTTTTTTTGTTACTTTTGAAAATTTTTTCGTATTTTTAGTTAACTGACTGAGTAGACTTTTCAATTGCCTTTTGCTAATTTCAAATAAACAGGGGAATTACGCTGTATCTAATATATCTATAAGATTAGAGTCAGTTTTATGAAATCATGATTCATCCACTAATACCTAATATATCAAACGTATTCTTGATTAATTCTTTCAGAACCTGTGTGGGCCTGACAGAGGCGGCCTTCCAAATGCTCAACAAGGAGGTATTTGCCGAGTGGTGCTGCGACAAGTGCGTGTCTTCCAAGCATATTCCCATGGTCAAGTTCAAGTGTTGAAGATGGTGGGAATCGAACTCGAAGTCGGAATCAGCGGAACCTACCGATCAACCATCAGCACCAGCTAGCAATCACTCACTGTATAAAATATCCAAGCATTAACTATATCTTAATTGTAAGGCTTAAGCTGCTCAATAGTCAAGACCCCACCAGTCCTGTCCTGCTCCCGGAAATAGAAACCCGTAACAGTAACCAGTAAGTCAGTAACCCACTAAAGGGCCGGAGCAGTGTTGTGACTTTCAGCTCCGGGCTCCTGGATCACTCGCAAATGTCCTCCTAAAAAACAAATAGGCAAAACAAAACAAAACAAACCTTAACGAAAAGTGTAAACGAAATATGTTAATTGTAATATAATTGTAATATGTATGTATGTCTGCATGTGAAGTAATCGAGCAGGAAAAAAGCCCAGACACGAAAGCAAAAATCAAGCTGAGAAACAATCTAGTTGTATTATAAAGCGAAATTGTATGAAATTATCGAGCGAGATCAGGTGGGATGATGATGCACATGTCCATTCGAATAGCTTGCGCCTGTCAGGAATCCCACAAACAACAAAAAAAAAAAACAAAAACAAAACACAATGGACAACAGACAACCACTCGTAACTATATAAAACACATATATCTAATGACATATTCAACACATTTTAGGATGAGAGTAAAGAAGTTGTAACGAAATGAAATTATCATTGTGAAATTGCTGCAAACTGCGTGAGTGTGTTATTTGTTATTACAAACCTATATTATTTTTTATACTTGCGTGCGTTTACATTTTAAATAATTAATACTGAATAGTTGCTTGGTCGATTGAAGGACGATCATCGTCGGATACATTTTACACAAAAATATTCAATATAGCTGGAATGAGAGTGCGTGAAAAATGACGAATCGAATGCGAGAGCAAAAGCACAAGATATGATAAACGCATGCGAGAGAGATAAATTTGTAATTTAAGACGAAAACGCAGCGAAAATAATCGATTCAAAAGAAATCAAATTTGTAAAAATAGGAAAACAACAATTACTCTAGGTTACTGCAACTTTAAGTTATTTATAATTAAATAAAATACGATATAAAATAAAGTAAGAACGAGTTAAAAATCAATTTCTTTTTGGCGGGTGGTCTCAATTAATCAAAAGATTTGTATTTACTTGACTGACCAATCTTAAAATCATTAAGAAAACACTTTCGGCTTTCATTGCATATACATATATTTATAATATTTTGTTTTCATACTTAGGCTAGATGCACAGGCTAATAGGGGCGTAGTAAACAAGTACAATACATAAGATGCATCGCTTTTTGCAAACGGGCAGTTACATTGCTTAGTTGCACTTGCCGAATCGTGGACACAGATTTTAAAATTATTAAAGAGACAGTCACTTAATGCTAGAAATCATATTTTTGATTAAGTGTAGCTTTCTTCTTCGTAATGGAGTTTATATTATGTTGACAGCACGCAGAAACCACACAAGATTCCTGCATGGCTCGCTGTCTTATCCGATGGCCGCCGTTATGAGCTCCGCCACGTCCTGATCTGTGCTGCGTACCGTCAGATTCAGCGTGACGCCCTCGGAAAGCGCCAATTTGGCCCGGACGAGAACCTCAGCGCCGCCCCTAAAGGTACCTGAATCGAAGAAACGCGTTTATTGATATATGTTTCATACTAAATTCAAGGGTATCTTACCTGAACAGAGCAACGTATGCAGGTGCGTGCCCTCAGGTACCTTTTCAGAGAGATTTGCAGCCCCCAGTCCCAGAATCTTTACTATTGTGTTGACCGCATCCTGCAAGGTGGTCACTGCCGACAGCACAAAGGTGTCCTCGGCTTGCAGCCATTCTGTTAAGAAGTAATCAGTTAAAATATGGCAATGGGAGTTCATCAACTTTAAAGCGCACCTTCGCTATCAGCCGCATCCCAGGCCACCTGGAAGTTGTTTTTCTTGGTTTTCTGTATTTGATCGGCCATCGTCAGTTCCAGATCCTCCAGCATGTACTCGTCGTCATAGCCCTCCTCCGAATCTGGCTCGCCAGTGTTGGGATCGCAGTCCTTGACCACAAAGCGCAGAGTGGCGCCAAACGTGGCTAAAATAATAGTTTTTAATAATTATATCAGTGTCATTTCGCTATTCTAGTCAGGTTATTAAAGCCTACTCACCTATGGAACTGGCTGCATCGGCCGGGAACTCCACAATGACGAATGTGGTCTGTAACTCGTTGTAGGGCAACTTGGGACACGGAATGACTGCCCTGGCCGTGAAACCATCCGGCAGTGTCAGCTCCACACGCACATTCTCCAGGAATTGATCGGACAGCGTGTTCAAACAGTCAAACTGGAAGACCACATGCTGGCCGAAGATGTGTTTGATGCACTGCACCGTGTACTCCGTTTCGCTTTCGGTCAGCTGGATGGGAGCGGTGCTGCGGTGGATGGGACCGAGCACTTGGATGCCTGGCAACTGGGCCAAACGGGCGGCGCTCTCCTCCTCGCGCGTAATCTTTGGTGGCCGCGGAGTGCTGCTGGTGACCAGCATCACATCGTTGGCAATCACTGGCTTCACGATGGCCGCCTTGGGCACAATGGAAATGTCGAAGCGTGTCTCCAGATCGCCATTCAGATGGTCGACCAGCGACTTCTCCAGCAGAGCCAGAGAGCAGTTCTCCCGCTCGATAATGTAGTTCTTGTACAGCTCCGGCCGTTCCGAATTCAGGATGCTCAGGTAGTAGGTGGCCCTGTCCCTCACCTCGTCATCCGGATCCATCTGGCAGCGACCCAGCAGGACCAGTATATTGCTCAGCAGAGCCGGACAAGAGGCTCCAAACTGGGCCATCGCAGTCACAGCGGCAGCTCGTACAATCGGGCTCTCCAGGATCACGCGGTTATAGATGAACCTTATGTACTTGGAAGGCGTGGCTGCAAAGGGTCCCTCCTTGCCCAGGAGGTGGAGAATCCTCACCGCCAGCGAAACGTGCTCGCAGTCCTCGATGAACTCGCACAGATGGGACAAACCGGACTCCTTGGCATCAACATTCTCCTCGATTATCGTGATTATGGTGTCCACAATGGAGGTCTTGTACTCCAGGCCGCCCTCTTCGCGCAGCATTCCGCTAAGGAAGTTCATCAGCACGGTGTGCTTCCGGGGATACTTGGTGCACAGGGCGCAAATGGCCTGCACCACCACCACTTTGAACTCGTCGGAAATCTCGGCCACAAACGTGGAGATCTGCTTCATCAGGCGTTCCACCGAGGACTCGGCTCCCGTTTTCAGCAGTGTGGTGATGGCCAGCGTGGCCACCGACCGATTGGAGTCCGTTATGAGGCCCTCCAGGTCCAGATTGCAGGTAGTCACCGCCGCCGGGTGCGTCATGGCCACCTTATTAAGCGTGCGCACTGCCGCAAAACGCAGTGTGGCCTTCGGTGAGCTGCAGAACAGCTGGAGGATGGAGAAGGCCGGTGACAGCATCCGGGGATTGGTGTTCTTTAGGTTGACAATGGCATGGGCAGCCTCGTAGATGACCATTTCGCTTTTGTGCCGCAAACAGGACTCGATGAACGTGAACAGCGGCGAGTCGGAAAGCTCCTCTGAGGGAATGTCCTCCTCCTCGATCAGCTTACAGGCGATGCGGATCTGGGAATGGAATGGATAAAGCATTCGTTAGTGGGTGCTTGGACTAGCAAAGAAAATCAATACTGCAATTTGTATTATTGTGGTGCATTTTAAATTTAAAAAGCTTATATTTTGGGAAATAATAAACAAGAAATGTAAACTGTTATTTCACGTTCGCAAAACTTAAAAAATCTGTTTTGGTGAGTTGTTTAGTTCTTTACTATTTTAGCTATAAACGGTAGATTAAATTAAAGTTTTGACGAAGTTTAACATATAAATATAAATTTTGGGAATATTTGTCTCATGACTCCACAGTTTTAAAATAATTTATGAAGGTGTCTAAAAGTATGCAGTAAAAAATATAAAGTGGGATCGAATCCTGCTTCCGGACCATTTGAAAAGTATAGTGAATCACGATCAACCCTGATTATTTAATTTTTCTTTTTGGGTGAATGAACTTGATTTTATCATCACTTTCATTCTTTACTACAACTTACCAGCATGCATACGGCGTAAGGACTCTTTAGCGAACCCCTTGTCAGCTTGTTGACCAACTTCGAGACAGCCAGGCGGTCCGACTTTCGGATGTGGTAGAGCAATCCCAGGGCGTGGTACTGCACCATGATGTTGTCGCTGTTCAGGGCTTCCTGGGCCTCGTTGGCCCACCGCTTGACCACGTCGCCGGCGGTGCTGGCCAATCTAAGGGAGCTGACCAGGGCGGCGCACGAAACCGCCGCATTCTTGTCCACGATGCACTGCTTCATGTACCGCTCCACGGCCTGCAACATGGTGCTGTCCGTAATGCTGCACAGGGCTCGAATGGCGGCGGCCCGGTATAGATCCTCCTTGCCGGTCATGTCCTTCGTCAGCGAGCTGGTCACGATGATCACGTCCTCGGCAATGGAGCTCAGCTCCTTGATACCCAGGTAGACCATGCGCCGCAACACCACATCCTTGGACTGGAAGAGCTTGGTCATCGCAAAGAAGCAATCGGTGGCCTCGCGCGGCACCAGCTGCTCGCCCTGGTTAATCAGGTACAGGATCTTGGTCAGGATGTGGATGCACTTCCTCGCGTTCACCGGCGTCTCATTGAAGGTGCGTGTCTCCTGGAGCACCGAAGTTTTCTCCAGATTCTGGTACGCATTGCTTGGTCCTGCTGACGGATCACCGCGGTGTGGTTTTTTGTGCGAGACAAGATTAAAATAGTTCATTTTCTCAGTCAATTTGGGGAAAACTTGATTTTTCTTTTTTTTTTTTTATTCGTAGGGTTAGTAAGTTTGTGTGCATGTGTGTTAGGGTGTCTCTTTGCCAGCGGAGCACCTTCCAGCAACTGAGTTTTTCCTCGTTTGGCTCGGGTGATTGGGGGATTACTCGGTCCCAGGCGTTAAGTAGCTACTTACCGTCCTCCTCCTCGTCTTTGTCGCGGCGGAACGAACCCATTATTGCAGAACTCTCGGTTAAATAGATGGTAAAAACAATTGAAATGGTTTTCTGGCTGCGCTTACACGTCACTCAGCGGTGCTGTTAGGGCTGGCAAAACATCGATAATCATTATAAGCGCACTGACTCCGGTTCTTTGAAACCTATCGATAGCTCTATCGGTCACCAAAAGGCGGTTGGAACTGGTGAGTTTTGAATTTTTATTTAATAGTTCGTTTCATAATGTTCTGCATTCAAATTTAACGGCTCAATTTAATTAACAAGCTATTTAACTAATTAGCTCCAACCGGGATTCCAAATCCTCGGGCATAACCGTTGTTGGCAGTAAGCTGGGAATCACCAATTTCTAACTTGAAACGGCTTACCTTCTGCTCGAATTCGTAGATAAATTCTGACGTTCAGGGTAATTAAAATTACTGAGCGAATGTCATTGCCATTGCCTTTCTTCACAGACTTACCAGGTAGGAATGGTGGTCCTACTATGGTGAAACTTCTGCGGACTTCACGTCCAGCTGGATAGGAGTCTCACTCAGATCTGGTTGTCGTTGGGAGCCGGGAATTGGCCTCCAGCTGGGTGGGAGTCTCCGTGTCCCCAGCCAGATCTGGTTATGGCTTTAAAACGCTGCGCAGGTGGTGCGGGCGGATTGGCGGAGACCAGTTTCCGCCTTATGCATCTATCTGCGTGCAAGAAGCTGTGAAAAGCGTCACGGAACTGGAAGGATCAGCTATTGTCTAAGCTGCACATCAAATGGAAGACAGCCCGGCATAGATCTCCTTGGCACTGGGTAGAGTCTCCAATGTTCGGGCAGGATGAGCAGATCCTCTTCTTGGCGGCGCCTGCCACCAGGCGGAAATCGCGCAGCCGAAAGCCCAAGACGCTCTTCTCGCCGGAAATTTATTCGCGCCGCTGCAATTCTTGGATAGAAGCTGTCGTACCGGGAAACTAACAAGATAAAGTGGAATATATAAGATAATAGATAAGGAGTAAACTTCGATATCGATAGCTGAGTCAATCGATTGGTCCAAAGCCCATTGCAATCGAAATCATCACTGCATTGGAAACGACGCTGGCTCTATTCCAATGACTGATATTTTGTGCTCATTAATTAAAAGAATTACATTGAATTGTCTATTTGTGACTTGCAGCAGGTGCCGTTAATTGCATTTTACACACTGCGGGGGAAATTCCGGCGAACAACAACTTCATTGCGTGTCCACAAGGCGAGGACCTCCGCTCAAAAAAAACCAAAAAAAAAGACGCAAAAAGATCGAGACACCTACAGCATGAATTTATGGCCAAGCGATAAGCGCCGGCCAAAAGGAAAAACGATGGAAAATCCGTTGGCCAAAAGCCCAAAATTGGACAAGGAACGTGCGTTGGACGAGCAGGCAGAATTTAGTAGCTGTCAAAGGCATCATTGGAAACAGTGGCCCCTGGAAACTGCAAGCTGGAAACTGGAAACACCTACAAAGCCAGGTAAAGGAAACTTAAAGCCAAAAGTTGGGGCGACGGCGCACGCAAGGAATATGGCCACAGGTGAGTTTGGATTGTGGTCCAAGATGACAGTGGAACCCCGGTTTCTGGGACGCTATTCTAAAGGAAAGTATTCCCGTCTTCTAATCACTTGACGCCTTTGTAACCTAGCTTGTGAAATGCGGTTTTCTATAAGAATTCTCAGCTTCTTTTAGATGAGTACACAAAACACATAAAAATACATGTTACTGTCAACAAATGCTTAAAAAATGCTAATCAAATGCAATTTAAAAAAATGTTTTTTTTGTCGATTGACTTATGAAGAAACTTCATATTTATTCAGGGATTCCTTAACTTAAACTTATGGTGTCATTATTTTTCTGGGTTGAATTACCAACCATTCATTTCTTCCCCTTATATGCAATTTGTAAGCAGTTTAGAAATATGTTTTTACTTTAGCTTAGGAATATTTTTCAAGCAAATGTAAGCTTAATTTTTAAAAAGCAGAAATACTTAGGCTATCCTTAAAGTGTCTAATTTTTTTTTTCCAAAAAGTACTGTGTAGAAGTTTTACCATCCTTGAGTTTAAATTTCTAATTTATGACGGTTTAATTTTTAATATTTAAGAGCCCAAACTTTTTAAAAATACGTGTCTCTGCTATAAATGCTTTGAAGCCCACCGTTCACTCTATCCCCAATTACCTTTGCGTGCAACTGGCGAGGAATGCGGGCGGGGATCTGGGAGTAAAGATCCCGATCCGCTGGTGGCCTGTGACTCTATAAGGCTGATGCTGTCAGTTGCTCTTAGCCGGGCTCATTGGCAGCTTTATTGACGAACGGTGTGTGTGTGTGGGCCAACCAACCTGCATACCAATCATAAGTATGAATATGAATCTCGAAGGCACTTGCATTCGTTAGTCCGCCTGGTGCGAAGATGCAAAACGGTTGCAAACTCCTCCGATTTTAGGTCGAAATGCTCCTCTTAACCTGGCGAACGACTCACCGGTGTGCTAACAAGATGGCAACACATGAAATTAGACTGCGCCGATGCACGTCCAGCGATAGAAGAAGAACGAGAACTGATCGTGCCCAAGAAAACGGGCAACGGCAGGAACAACACAACAGACTAATTAACATATTCAAATATTTGTCGCATTGTTTCGCCATTTTCTCAGTTTCCCAGCTCTTCATTTTTCAGTTTCCCCCTTCATGCTCCTTTCGGGCTTATTGAAAAACCATTTTACGGTTTCATGCTTGAAAGTCATTGCCAAGTGGCCACGCCCCATCTGCGAGACCCAAAGACCTGGCCCTGGTGGATCTTCCTTGTCTTGCAGTGTTTCTGCAGAGCAGACCCCTTGGCGCTATTTTTATCGCATTTTAAAAGGCTATTTGTAGTGGTTCCACCAGGAAGTGGCATAAATTCGCAGCGCATAATGGCTGTGAATAAATTATTTTGCCGCAGCTTCCTCACGCCCATTGATTAGCTGATAAGAAGGCAGCAGACTCCGGTTTCGACTACGACTGCAGACTCATCCATTGAAATGGCCAAAGGACCACAAAACAGATGCTGCAAACAATGCGAATGCGCTGGTTACGTAATCACTTACCGCGGTTCTTGTCCTGCAACGTGAGAGAGGCCAGCCGGCGGCCTTCCTTGTGCACCCGAGCAATTTTAACGCACGCCCCCAACCGCATACCATTTTCCCCCACGCAGCCAGAACTAAGCCCCAAAAATTAAATGGAAGGCAATAGAAGGCGCGTTGAATGCGCAACAATCGCATGTGGAAAGCAAAAGTCCCAGTTATAGTGTTATTAAAATTAGGTTTTATCTTTTCTTATTGCATTTAACTAAAGAGTATGTGCCCCAAAAAGGACCCAGTTAAAAAACAAAAACTAATTTTGAAAAGATTGTTGAATTGGTTGTAGAGAAATGTTTTTGACTAACTTAATAATTTACTTATTATGTAAAAAAGTCATTATTGCAAATGTGATAAAATGTTTTTATACCCTTGCAGAGGGTAATTTCAGAAGTTTGCAACGCAGTGAAGGAGACTTTTCCGACCCTATAAAGTAATATATTCTTGATCAGCATCACTAGGATTCGATTTAGCCAAGCCCGTCTGTCTGCCTGTGCGTCCGTTTCTACGCAAACTAGTCCCTCAGCTTTAAAGCTATCTGCGACTATAGCATATAGCTCCCATAGGAAGAATCGGAAAAATAAATAAAAACAAGAAAGGAAGCAAACTTCGGCAAGCTGAATAGCTGTCCTTGAAACTATTGCAAAAACTAAATATTCTTGAAAACATTAAAATTATGATTTACTTGCGTATATGTTTAAAAACATTGAAGCTATGATGATTTGCAGCTTAATTAATCAATAATTCCTATGACAAATAATTGAGCTGCCAATCATCTTAGCTTCAATACTTTTAAACATACACAATATTTAATTTTTGCAACAGCTGCAAGGGTATATGAATTTCGGCTTGCCGAAGTTTGCTTCCTTTCTTGTTTAAAAAGATTTTTTAATTAAACGCTTTAAGCTGGCAGCAGCCAACCATGTAATCCCACTAACTTTTTTAATTAACTGCAAACATATGATCCTGTTGTCTGTTATTTATTTATTGCCTACAATTTTTGTTGTTATTACTCTACACCACTTCATTAAGTTGGTTAGACTGCCGTTCATTACGGAAATTAAGACATAATGTATAACCATCACATTGGCAGTTTAAGACGCTTTCTCCCCATATTTTTTGAGCATTCTACTTTACCTATTAACCCAGTCACAGGATTTCAGGTAACTACTAACACCTACCGTTTAACGACTCTAACGTGCAAAATATGACCATTAGTTGAAAAGCCAGTAAAGTAAATCATAAACATTTGCATACAATTTTCCTTGTCTAAGAAAATGTTTGCCGATAAACCATTATTATGGGTCGTTAAGGTTTGAGATATAAACACGTGCTAATCATCTTTATGTAAGTCAGTTGGGCACATTTTCCCGCAGGCAGTCAAAGTTCAATGTCTTAAGGAGAAAAGACATGACCCCTGCGGTAATTGCAATTGCCCAAGATTCTAGAGATACATTTTTCAATTATTAATTGTTTTTCTGCCAGTCCTCAACGGTACTGAACCATTTCTCTAATTTCTAATGGCCTTCCATCGCGGACTGCCACAAACGGTCTGTCCACCTTGATTTTTGCTTGGATCGTTCCTGGTCAATGTCCTTAACATTTCGAATTTGTTTGGAAGTTGCAAGTTACCTTGCATGCGCATTGCGCACGACGCGTCGGCTCCGCCAGCTCCTCCGACTTGGCTAACCAACCAGATTTTATCCCGGTAGTGACCCCAGAGCAGGGCCATAAATTCTCACAGTATTGCCTACAACACGCCTGCGCCTCTGCAAATGTTCCAATTTGTATTTTTGCACAAATTGTTGTGGGCCGCCGTGGCATCTTCTCTGGCTTTCCTGGTGATCTCGCTGCTTCTCTTGTTTGTTTTCGGCTGCATTTAATTTAATTTGGCCTGCCCAATTGGGCTGAGCCGCAATTAGAGACAAATGTTTTCGGCTGCATTCCAGCGGCTACTTAGCCCCCATGTTCGTGGCAATTAGCCTTTGGGATATGGGATATTCGACTTCGAGGACATGGGCGTGTTTTTCTGGGGCGGGGAAAGTTATCTATCTGCCTGCGCGGCCAGTTTCCCACACGTTTGTTTGCTTAATTAGGTGAAAACTGGCTAACAGGGACAGCTGTTCGCTGTTCGCTTTTCGCCATGCCGGGCAATTGCTAATGAGCAGGACAAGCTGAAGGAGTTGGCGAAATGAAAAGTAACAAGCCACCGTCCTCGCTTTCAGGCTTTTGCCACTTTGGAATCGGAAAATGGGAAATGGTAAACGGGAAACGTTTGCCTATCGTCGCTTCAAGTGCTAAATTCCAACTTTTGTCAGTCAGTCTTGATGCACTAACAAGTAGTTTGGGTATTTCGGTTAGGTCAAAAAAAAAAATAAAACAAATTAAGTTGCTAAATTATAGTTATAATATTTTACAAATTGTAATTTGTGAATTTTTAACAGTGTGAAACTTTTCGGACGCAATTTTGTTGCAATATTAATAATTGTAACACAAGAGTATAGTAAATCATGTATACTTTTTTTTTGATTTTCATTAATTTGTCAATTTATTTGCAACCATTGTTTTGTTGGGACTTTTTCCTGGCTAGATTTTGGCAAATTGAATTCGTTTTTTAACTGGACATTTGGATCCTTTTATGCAGCTTCACAAAATTCGTTCAGCAAGAGCATTAAATAATTTAATTAAGCAGCCGGTCTTATTTTGGCTCTATGGTTCGTCCTAGGAATTTCTTTTCCCTCGATTTCTTCTTTTCTTACTCGCATTGGAGGCGAAATTTGGCGGAGCCCATTGCCATGGCAAGTGCATAATTTTTCAATCAAAGCAAGCAGCTGTAAAACAAACAAATGCAGAGGCCAAGAGGCAGAAATCGTGAGCAGGCCAACATGGCTAGAAAAGAAAAGCAAACCCGAATGGGAAGTGCTGCAGACGAGATCTTCACCTCATCCTCATCCAATCCCAGTCCGAATCTCAATGCGAGGGCAGAGCCAAATGGCATTTAAATGCAAATGACCACGAAGCGTGAGGGTGTTCAATGCGAACTTTATGTATGGAAATTGGCGAAATGCGAGCAAACGTTTTCCTCAATGGTCAAAGTGTCAAAGTGGCATCGAGTGTAGGTGTCGCCACGCCATTGTCTCTGGAATTTCGGAACGATTCTGGCCAGCCTTTGGTCCTATCCAGGCCAGCACAAAGTCAAGCCGCTAATTAGAAGCCATTGCTAACAGTCAACGACTAATGGCAAGGCATTTGCATAGCTGTCAACGGCAATATGCCCACACTTGGCCACGTTCATTCTAGGCTCGCTTAAAGGTGAGAAAACCGAAAGCAAAAAGCTCACGCAGCGCTGGTCCGGATCGAATGGGCAACGCCT
Organism: Drosophila elegans; assembly: GCF_018152505.1. Taxonomy (NCBI): domain Eukaryota; kingdom Metazoa; phylum Arthropoda; class Insecta; order Diptera; family Drosophilidae; genus Drosophila; species Drosophila elegans. The sequence goes on along the minus strand of NW_024545855.1, from coordinate 4,367,349 downwards.
GTGTCGCTATACCAACTCCATTTCGATCCCCAACTCCAAACTAAAAACTCCATAGCCGTGTCCAAGCCAAATGCGTACTAGAACCGGCCATAAAAATTGTCAACTCGTGGCTTCGATAGTTTACTCTAACTTATGTTGGAGGTATGTGCAATTTCTGAAGATTATAAATATTTTAGGCGGGTTCTTAAGGTTCCTGTTAAATCCTGTTAAATTCATTTTTTTAGTTTTCTTAAAAAAAAGCAAAAGTGTATAGTCAAGCAAAAGAGAAAAATAAATTGCATTCGGATTGGCGATGAAAAAAAAACTTAATGTTATTGTTGGCTTATCACCTCACAAACAAGAAACGAAACATTGTTACATTCATGTTTTCATATTCCGATGGCAAAGAATTTAGCCAAATGAAAGAAAAACCTTATTTCAGTGTGTGCCACATTCGGCTCGGAAAATATTTTTCATTTAACTGCAGCTTAATAGGGGCGTTTTATTCAACATGGGGCACGACGCACATGCGTATCTGACACCTTTCCAGTGGCAGAGGGACGCGCCGGGAGGCATCGATGTTATAAAGAAGGAGACGAGCCCCGACTCATGGAGACATCTTAATTCAGAAAGGCGGCACACGTCGGCAGCGATACTCAGCTTTTCGCACATTTCAATTTCAACGTGATCATGATTAATCGACGCCTTCAGTGGCTCAGAATTTATGATGTGCCCCACTACAACATCACAAGACTCGAGTCGGGAATCGAGAATGGTTTTAATGGCGTGCGTAGCTGGAGCGTTAAAGAGATCATGACACGCCTGGTTAAACTCATTGCCATGCCGCCTCTTAATTTGATTAACACTTTTGTTGGACGGCCCCAACTGAAAGATACTCGTATGCCACTTATTTTTCCACTGCTCAAAGTGCCGTGAAATTATCATAATTTCTTCGGTTGTCTTTCGCTTTGACAAACATCAATTTGGCTAAGCGGTTAACCAAGTTTTCTCACTGAAATGTTAATATGAAAAGGTCTGGGTTTTGGTAAATTAGAGGTTTTTGGGCGTTAATACATTTTGACATGCTTACCTAAACACAACAGAAAATGAATGGCATGAGCCTTTTCGTAAATAAATTTAAATTCAACTATTTTTGTTTTAGACATTTATTTATTAATATGTTTTTTTAGGCGTAGACTTTATTGCTTTACTTAATCAGTACAATTCGTTTATCAAATTTTTGTTTATTAATTTTCATCTCCTGTGCTCTGAAGAAGCTCCTAATAATTAGCACCGCCTTACGTTTCGGCTAATAAATAATATAAAGTACGAATAGCAAATAAATAGTTAGGGTAATAGTTTTAAATTGTGGGACCTCGGAAACTAGGAAATATCGCCTTGCACAGAAGCCTGGCACAAAACATTTTGATACAAAATTATTTGGCAAACTTTGTGTGAAAATGTCAGCAGCTCAATAGTTAATAATAAATAGTGTAATAGTTATAAATGCAATTCGCTCGAGGACATTGAAGCAGATTTCTCACTAAACATATAATTATAATTAGCCTAACTTTCGCTAGAGAGATTATAGCTCTAAACTAATTCGAATTTAGCGGTAGAAATGTTCCGTTCTTTGCTTGGCAATGCGCAGATTTAAAATGCTGGAACCTCGATATCCAATCCATTTAAAAGCGCGCATTCGTGACAGATAAAAAATGGTGTGTGTTCGCAAATCAAAAACTAAGAGTAAGCTAATCGTAGGCTTATTCTAGGCTGCAATTAATCTAGGGTTTCCATTGATTTTCATGTGTGTGTCGCTGCTAGGCGAATATTTGCTATTCAAGTCTCATCGAATCTTTTGAAGCTTTCGAGGCATATTGCGTTTGTTCCCAGCTAAGTGTTCCCAGCTAAGTGCGAGAGCCACCCAGATCAGATCTCCCTAGAACTGCTGTCCGTAGCGTCCGTTGATGCCACTGTCGTAGAGTTTGCTCAGCGTGTCCTTGGCGCTGCCTCCGTAGGACGCTCCCGACGACGAGGATCCCGCGGAGGAGTTCGGAGGCGGTCCGTACAACATGGTGGGCGCTCCGTAGGTAATGGTGGGCGTGGGCTCGTGCTGATAGAGGTAGCGCTCCTTGCTGGTGCGACGCTGCACGGTCTTCCAAATCCCAAAGATGCTCAACTGAGCCAGCAGAAAGAGGGCTCCGGCCATAATAAGTCCTACAAATAAGAACAAATTTAAACATACTTCATTAGTTAACATGTTTAAAACATTTTCTCAATGAGGTGTGTGCTAGTTTATTTCTTAAACTTGTAAAACTATCTGTACATTGAAGATGCACTTTAATTTAGTGCATAGTTTAGGGCATAGTTTAAAGTTAGTTTGAGGGCTATTCAAGTTTTATACTTTTACTTTGTATATTTTTTATTTCTACATATTTTAATAATTTGATGTATGACTTATTTTTTAACTTATCAATACCAACATGTGCTAATGGAAGCCTAAACCCCAACTTAACAAAATAGTACATGTTCTTCAAACAACTGTTTTACTTTTTAAATTAAATGATTTAATCTAAACCCTTCAAAAACATTATAAAAATGTTGCTCCAGATTGCGCACTTTTTAAAAAGGAAGTCGAATCAATTGTTTATCTCGAGTAACCGATCTAGTTCGAAAAATTTCGGTGGAAACTGGTTGCAAACCCAGCAAAACTCTCGATAAGATCGCTTCAATGGGCGGAAGACAAGGAACAACAGGCAGAAGTGACCTCGGATCGGCTTGGTTATCACAGAAATCAAAAGTGGGCGCCACTTGACCCACTTTACCGACCGTGAATTGAAACAAAACTAGAGGAGCGAAAAGAGCAATGAATATAGCTTGAAGGCCCCAAGACGCGAAGTGACCAAGTGACCAAGTTTGACAGCAACAAGTTGAAGATAAACAAAAACAATGAGAAATAAAACAGCGACAATTTAATGCATGAGTTGCATATTTCGGCACGGACTTGGAATTGGACTCTCTTGGCTTCACTTTCTATACCCTAGACATCGCATGTTGCCTGCTTGGCCTGGCCTGGTCTGGGTTCTTAAAAGTGCAACATGCCACATAAATAAGCCAGCGGCGGACCTCGGTGGAGGAAATTCGAAATACCGAAGCCGAATCCGAAGCCGGTAGAAATCGGGTGAAAGTGCCGTGCCGTGCCGCCAAAGTCAAAGTCAAAGTCGAGCTGCAGTGCTCAGCTCAACTTGCATGCGTTCAGTTTTTTGTCCAGTTGTCCAGAAATCAGAATTTAAGAGCAACAACAGAGACGACGACATGCCAGATGACTATCAGAGATTACTTTGTAACAATGTTGTGGTTGTTCGTTCCTCAAATGACCATAAAAAGTAAACCGAAAACAAATCAACAAACAAACCAAGAGCCACAACATCGTCATTATCATCATCATCGTCATCGCCATCGCGATCGCCATGACTTGAATGAGTTTCAATAACAAAGTGCACGCACTTGAGTCTTTTATTTATGTATTTGACTCCGGTTTTTTATCTCAACAAGAAGACCACAATAACAGTAACAAAAGAGGGAACAACAAAAATATACAAAATTATAACAATTACTATAAACGGTCCTCGGAGTTGTGGGAGTTTCAGGGGGGCAATAACTGAACTGTGGCGCCCACAAAATGGTAAATAATTTGATGAAACCCGAACCAGAACAAAGAGCCAAGAAAAGCGCTGAGAAAACTTGCACAGTAATGAAAGTGAAGTAATCTATCTGCTTAAAGATTTCCCTTTTAAATGAAAACGTATACAAAATTAAGCACACTTAAAGCAAAATCATATCTGATCAGTTGTAAAAATTTTAAGTTATGTTGATTGCGAAAATCTGAAAACGTTTTAGAACATACACTGCCTGTGAACATTTTTAAGTTGTCGAATAAAAGTGAAGTGTGACTTGAAGAGAAACTAAATTGAAGATTCATTTGCATGTATGTTTTTTTAACGACCAACATGAGCTACTGGGTATCAAGAGCACTAAAATCCTTATGTATGTGACTCTCAGAAAATTGATTGCCGATAAGTAACAAATGTAATTATTCCAAGAGCTTTTAAAACGGAAAAAAATAAATGCAAATGTTGATTTTGGCAAAGTTTCATTATAATAGACAACAAGTAGTAAACGTTTGAAAGATTTATGCCAAAAACTAGCCAGCCTGTATACAAGTAAAATTGCTTAAGAATTACGCCTTTTAAAAGACTAAGACCATTTCAAAGTGAAAAGAAAATAATCGGTAATTTGGTAGCTAACTTCTTCATGTAAAACTCGTCGGTTCTTAAGCAAAATGCCAGTTATGAATTGTTGTTAATCTACGTAAATAGAATATTGCACAATTGTGTAAATATTAGACAATTTCTAAAACAAAGTAATTGATATGCATTTAAATTGAGGAAACTTCCTAGTGATTTGTTCCAAATTAATACCAGAAATTAAAGAACTGAACTATCGTAAATTAAAAGTCATTAAAGTGATTGAAATAATGGAAGAGATTCATTTCTAAATAAATATCAGCGAAGAATGTAAAATGCTCATAAACTTTGACAAATTACAGGGTGTTGTTGATGCGGCGTTAAATTGGCGCTCTGCATGCCAAAGACGAAGGCCAAGTTTCATCTGGGTATCTTCTGGGTGCACACGCATCCAGTTGGCCAGGTGATTTCAGAGCAATGTGTGCGGCAAATGAGCTTAAGCACGGTTAGAACCGTTGCAACGCGTTGCTATAATTGCTTCGGCTTGTTCGCCTCTGATCTGCCTTGAAATGCAGAGCGTAATTTCCCCTGAAAATTACGGCTGATGTATGGTGTATGGTGGTGGTCCAGTGGAGTTTCATCTGTCTAACGAGCTGTCATTTTAACGCTTCAACGCGGCTTGGAAATTGCTCCACAAAAGCAGTGACACATGGGAGATGTAGAAACTCAGGAGCTGGAAAGCCAGTCCAGCATCTCACCGATGGACAACAAACTGTGCAGAAAGATTTTCGCGCCGCACGAAAACGAGGCGTGCAGAATCCTGGTGCACAGCTTCGGATGAACTACTGACCTGGTCGTGAGTTAGCAGAGACACCAAGGAAAAGCCAGTCAAACAGCCCAACATCATAACACAGAACACGTTCTGGACAACGAAGAACCCATTTTAAGGCCCCTTGCTCAAGTCGGCAATGATGAAAAATTGATTCATTATAAAAATTAGCGAGCCAAGAACAAGCTGAGCGCCTCACGATGCGAGTACGACACGATGTCGTCCAGGAAGGAGGAGCAGACGAGCTCCTGCTTGCTTGTCTATGCAAATCAAGCTGGCTTTGATTTGGATTTGAGCTTGATTGGTCTTTTTCACAGAGCCCCCGGAACGAAAAATCAAACTTACCATAGCCATTAAGGCAAGTGAGCTTGTCCTGGGCCACGCCCGCATAGGCCTTCTCATGGGGACCAGAAACGCTGTCATTTTCATGGGTAGTGGTTGTTCCATCCTCTGGCTGGAAGCCAAACTTGTCTGTGATTTGTATGGACTGCATGAGCAGTATGTTATCATCCACAGGGCCCACATCACGTCGATGGCGTGTGCTGAGCAAGAACTCGGCTGCAAGGAACGGGGAAAAGTGTAAGAATGCTTTATTCATCTATCAATCTAAATATTAAAAATCTCGTAAGATTACAAAGGTTACAAATATCTAAGTATTATCAACATTGCAAGACGACAAATATCGAAATGTTATCGACATTGTTAGGTTACAAATTTCGAAATTGTATATGACACTAAATATGACACTTACCACCATCAGTTCCATTCAGTACCGATCGCTTCTTGCGACCATAGGAAACCAGAGACTTGAGCTCTCCACTGGCGCCATCCTCGCTGTCGCAAATCACGGGCTCACAACGTGGAATGCAGGGCGTAACCAAGGCGCGGAACTGGACCACTTCGCTTGAAGGAAACTTGAAGGCGTCGAACTGCGAGAGCAGCACCTTGCGATTGTGCGCCAGCTTCTGGATGGTGCCCATGATGTATTGGTCGGTGGGGCAGCCATTAGCATCGATCAACGTTATCTCAGCGCTGTCGGAACCATCCATGGCCACCAGTTCTCTGACGAAGATCTCGTACGGGCTGTTGGGTTCCACGATCTCGAAGCGGAGGGCCAGCGGATCGCCAACCTCGGCAATCCTCTTCATGTCGCTGCCATCCCGCGAGGTTATCTTCATGATGACATTGGGCGAATCAATGGTGATCTCCTCACTCAGGGATGACTCAATCTCTCCAGTTACACCCAGGTCGACATCATTCAGTACCGTTTTGTTCGTCAAATCGTATTGACAGGAGACAGCCAGTCCAAGATCGGAAGAGGTGACGATCATGTCGTGGTGCTGAATCACAATGTCGTTCATGTATCTGCCATACGCACTCTGTCGGACATTGCACTCCAGATCATTGTAACCCATACGAAAATCAAACTCCAGGGAGTTATTCACATTCACAGCGCAGGATTTGGGAGCTCCCTTGGCATAAACCTTGCCATCGAAGAGTTTAGAGGTCCTTATCTTGGTAATCATCTCCCCAGAACGGCACTCAATGGAGACATTATAACACGCGGACAGTTCATAGGTGGCTGCCTCGGGAACATCCAAGTAGGGATCCATTACATCAGTTAGGGTAGCTCTGCTGTGATGCGACAGGCGGCAGACCATGTCCCCAGTATCATTATAATCATACGAATGGCATCTATCCGGAATCAAATTAAATCAAACGGAAATCCAATTGTTAGACCCTGAGAATACCTTACCTATAAGGGGAGTTCAGGCAGAGATCACGACACTCGTCAATGGTATTGATGTCCTGGTAAACCGAATCCACTGTCTTCAGGATCTTGCCCGAAATCCGCTTGAACTCGCACAGCTTGCTAGGCTCCTCGGCGCAGTTGTTCTCCAGATAGTCGGCTCCATCGTAGGGCTCCACGCTTCCTCCGGCGGACAAGGTAATGCGGTCCATGTCGGACAACTCACAGAGACCCGAGTGGCGGTAGTAGTTGGCCGATCTGCGAGGATTGAGTGGTATAGGACGGAAGAGTGAAGGGCGGAAAGCGAGTGGCGAATGTAGTGGAAGAGAGCAAGCGGAATGGATATTAGATAGATATTAGGAAAGAGTCGCAAGTCCAAACGAGAGCAATGAGAGCAAGGTAAGCCGCTCGAAATTGTAAAATAATAAAGCATTATTTGTGGGTAACATTACTTCTATTAAAATTCAGTATTATCAAATATTTAATATCTCAATTTTCAAATAGCCCACATCATTGTGGAATATGCGAACAATTATGCAAGCGTTTGCATTACAGCCAAATCTTTAGAAGTTAGTAGTAGTAAATAAAATAAACACGTTTTTATAAATTAAGTTCTTAGGAATAATTTGTCTTAAAAAAGTAAATAATATTATTTTTTATAAAATGCTAGTGGTAAAAGGATATACAATTCTTAGCACGATACTACATCATTGAGTTCAAGTTTCTCTCAAAAATATGAAGAGATTATAAATTCTTAATGACCCACAAAAATCACTTTACAGATCTAACTTGTATTTATCCTTAGCATCACGTTTTACCCATAAGAAACTAGAATTCTACATTTAGAATCCATTCTGATTGCTTTAACACTCACCGGCATGTGAATTCGGTCTCGCCCAGGCAGAGTTCCAAACAGTCCCGTCGCGACAGAACCGTCTGACTAGATTTGACGTGCTCTGGGAGGCGGTAACCTTGAACGCGATCAATGCACCAGGCCTTTGAGCAAGGACGCACGCCCAAACACGATTTTTGTGCGTAGATGGTGAAAACCGGAAACTGCGAGCGCGAAAGTGAACCTGAAAATGCAGAAAACGCAGAAAATGCGAAATGAAAAGTGGTGCTTTCAGCGGGAAAAGCGGGAACGGCAACGGTGGTGTGCGTATTTTATGCGTTTTACGCACACGCCCCTTCACTGCAAAGTAACAGGCGTTGAGAAACGGGCAAAAGCTCCAGCCTTTTGGAGCTGAGCGCTGAGCCACGACAACTGCATCGACATTCGAGATTCGACTGGGGAAGGCTGCAGAAATTATGCGTTACTGTGCCAAAAGCCAGTTTGGCTGCAGAATGGGCAAAAATCTAGTTTGCAGGCCGGGCCAAAAACCGCGTCGTGCGTAAAGCAAAAGGTGTGTGCTGCTGTAGGTTCGTTTGTATATTTCTGTTTTCTGCTTTTTCGCGAAGCAGAGCGGACACGCGGGTGATTTATGCCCCCAGGCCACGACAGCCGAAGCCACAACCTGCATGAACTAGAACTCAGTAATTGAGTAAATGAATGAATGAACGAACAACTCAGAGTCGCCTGAATTATTGAGCTTTCTTTGGCACAAAAACAGAGGAAGAAATATAAAACGGAATTCTCACACTTTCTAACTCACCTGGCAATTTATCGGCGGTCGTCTTAAACAGCACACACAATCCGGTTTCGTAGTTGACAGCGCTGCAGGACTCGTTATTTTGGCAGGCCTCCAAGCAGTCGGTGAGCATTAGAGTCCCGGGCAAAGTGTCCAGCATTTTGGAGGGAGCCGAAAGCACGTAGCTGAAAAGTGTGGAGAGATGATTTATAAATGAGATCGATACCGCGATACCCCGATGATTTATGATCCCCGAACCGGCTAATAGATATCCACAGCGAATGAAAACGAAAGTGGTCGGACATTCTACGATCTTAGGTCCATGCCGAACAAAAGACTCTGGCAACGAACTTGCCGCGGGCGATGACTTCTAAACAAAGCCATGGGATTAGTCACGTTTTTGCCGAACAGTGTCACTCCTAAGGAAACCACAAATTTGCATATGACAGTTGCCAGTTAGCAATGTTCGACTGCGGTGGTGCTGGATTCACCGCTATCTCGTCTTCTTTTCTTCTCTTCTTACGGAAATGAAAATGTTAATTGGCCCAGATGTTGTCGAGTTGCATTTCATTAAAAACTTATGAACTTGCGGCCTCTCTATTGTTGTGTCGCTCAAAAATTCAAATATTAGAAGGAAAGCAAAAGTGAAAACAAGTGGCCATAAAATGTAATCAGGTTTCTATAATGCCGGCGGTTGTGTAACTCTTTATTGTTTTGTGACAGTTTTGAAAAGGTAGCGGTGATCAGGGGAACATCTTTATCTTTGATTATACAATATTTGGAAAGTCGGGTTACTTTTGGAAAATGTCTATTTAACAAGGTCAACTGTATTGTATAGGTTATCAACCCACTCAGTAAAATAATAAAAGTATTATTAAGAAGGGGTGCTACGTAAGAGGGTTTTGCTGAATTAACTTAAATAATTAAAAATCTTCTTTAAACGAAGAAAAACTCAAGAAATTCTGTTCCTCTGATAATTAGCTAAAATATATTTTAAATTAATAAAGCGGTTGGTTGACTTGCACTGGCAAAAACAAATTGAAATATTTTAACGAAATATAAAATCCTTAAAGTTAATATTGAAAGGCACGATTTAAAATTACAACATTTTAATTAATGTAAAAAATATAGTACTTTGAATGAATCCTACTTGTTGTAAATGCATTACATTTACATCATTGTCAAATGAATTAATAAAAAAATTTAATATTTCTGTACTCAAAACCTCACTCAAAACTTGAAAAGCCTTGGGTTAAACTCACCCAGTAATGATCTCGAATCCAATCATATCTGGATCGCACTCCTCTTCTTGAACTCCGACTGGTGCCTTGTCCGTCTTCGCCTCCGGCTGAGGCTCGATGGGCGTGACTAGGGGCTTCGGCAGCTCTCCGCTGCCACCAGCTGGAGCCCCAGATCCAGATCCCACTGTGGCCGCTTCCAGATCGCCGTTTCCCTCCGTGGTGCTGGTGTTGCTAGTGGTGCTGGTGGTGCTGGCGGGTGTGGAGCCACCAGATGGTGCTACTGCCGGCGACGAAGGCGTTACATTGGTGCGCGGATTGGTCTGCTTGACCGGCTTGACAGGACGTTTTGTTTTGCGTGCGGCGCTGGCGGCGTCACTCGCAATTAGGCAGATCAGTAGCAGAAACGTGCAGCGGCGTAGAAACATTTTGTCTGCAATTGAAATGGTTAGACGGTGTGAGTACATAGATTTATCAGAGTTATCCCCCGGGAGAAAAAGCTAAATGTTAATTAGGCAACTAATTTCACATTACGCGCAATTTATGTAATTCCTGGTGTGCACTTTATTAGTTTGGCGTTAGTCTTAGAAGACCAACGACTAGGGTTCCTCCACGGGGGCTTTGCTCGCCCAGGAATGAAAACGGAACGGAACTCTGTGTCTTGGATGGTATTTAAGGTATGCCCCAGGTGTTTCTTTATGTTCGAGCTTTAATTGTCTGACTTGTTGGCCGTGTGTTCGCAGCGTTTAATTAAAGCCGCAAGCAAACTTGGCTCTATCCATTGTGCATATACAACAGTTGCACCACCGACAATCAGAACAAAAACATTGCTCAGGCCCTCAGTGGTGTGATGCTTTATATTAAAACAAACCGCTGTCTGGGAACTATTTTGGGTGCGCGGAACGGATAGAGAGGCGTAGGTGGCACCGTGCTGGGGGAAATCCCAATAGATCCCAGACCCCATGGGCCTAGATTTCCCCTAGTAAGTATAGGTGTTCTGATGTTCCAGATACTCATACTATATAGGCGCTTTTAGTCTCAGGTGTGATAATAATCATTATTATTAAAATTTTAGCACTGGCTTTTTACTGCATAATAAAACGAAAACTGACTGAAAACTTTACCGGAAACATATAACTACTCCATATATTTTTAAAGCATTCTTTTGGTTTCAATGATTTAGAGAAACACTATATCGGTGCTTTCAGCCTAGTGTAATTACAAAAAAAATATCCTGCCTTCCTTTACTGCACAATAAATTTAAAGGTAAATTTATTCCCTAATGTATGGAACCCAAAACTAGTTTAAAACAAGAAAGAAAGCAAACTTCGGCAAGCCGAAGTTCATATACCCTTGCAGCTATTGCATGAATTAAATACTTTTGAAAACATTTAAATTATGATTTACTTGAGTATATGCTGAAAAACATTGAAACTATGATGATTTGCAGCTCAATTATTAGATAGTTATTTTATATATTTTTATTATTTCTATGGGAGCTATATGCTATAGACGTCCGATTTTGATAAAATTTAAACCATAATTTTGAAATAATTAAACATTGCTATATGTCGAAGAACTAAACAAAAAATTAAAAAACAGAAAAGTTATAATTTTTTTTTCATTTATTTTTCCGATTGTTCCTATGGGAGCTATATGCTATAGTCGTCCGATTTTGATGAAATTTAAAACATAATTCTGAAATATTTAACCATTACTATATCTCGAAGAACTAAACAAAAAATTAAAAAACAGCAAAGTTATAATTTTTTTTCATTTATTTTTCCGATTGTTCCTATGGGAGCTATATGTTATAGTCGACCGATTTTGATGAAATTTAAAACGTAAATCGGAAATATTTAACCATTACTATATGTCGAAGAACTAAACAAAAAATTAAAAAACAGCAAAGTTATAATTTTTTTTCATTTATTTTTCCGATTGTTCCTATGGGAGCTATATGCTATAGTTGTCCGATCCGGCTCGTTCCGACTTATATACTACCTGCAATAGAAAGACAACTTTTGGGAAAGTTTCATGTAGATAGCTTTAAAACTGAGAGACTAGTTTGCATATAAACGGACGGACAGACGGACAGACGGACAGACGGACAGACGGACAGACGGACGGACAGACGGACAGACGGACATGGCTAGATCGACTCGCCTAGTGATGCTGATCAAGAATATATATACTTTATAGGGTCGGAAACGTCTCCTTCACTGCGTTGCAAACTTCTGACTGAAATTATAATACCCTCTGCAAGGGTATAAAAATGGCGATAACTTGAACCCTCTTTCAGTTTTTTATTTTTTCTTGCGAGCAGTTTAATATGCCAACTTTATAAGAAGTCATTGACATAACAAACATATTGTCGTCTTAGTTCCTTGCCTCTGTCATAACAATTTGCTAATCCAATTATGCAATCTCTCTTCAAACGCGCTAAACAATTAACACTAAAGCTGGCAATCTCAGATCTACAGCAGTATTTTCTTCTTTTTTTTTTGGCGAATAACTGACTTTTTCCCGCATTTCGGCGTGAAAGTGAATTCAAGCTGTGTGTGCCCCATTCATAAAAAGACAAACAAAAAAGACATTTTCATGTTGTTAAATATTTTAATGCGTTTCGGCTGTCGATCGCCGGCTAGAGCGTAAAAAGTAAGTTTCACTGGCTGGCAATAAAAAAAGGCAAAGCCGAAGCCGCTTTAAAACAGAGATTCACTGCTGAACCACCTGTGAGATAATCTAAAGTGTGGCTCATTATTTTGCCCGAGAGACAGCGAAAAAGATTTAGCGGTTAATAAGCGGCTGCGTGAGAAAAGATTTTCGTTCGGATTTTCATGATTTTAGTACTTTTTTTGTTTTTCTTAAAGCTCTATCGCTGGGCACTTGTTTAATGTTTCGTTAGTTACATAATTAATTATGACATGGGGTATGGGGTTCGCCGGCAGGTGGGATGCATGCAAAACCAGGGCTACGCCCACGCCTGGGATACAGTACAGCCTCCTGCGACTGCGACTGCAACAACAACAGCTCACACATAAATTATGAAAGCCAAACAAGAGTGGAGTGGAAAGAACCGTTAATGTTAATAACATGCTTTAAGACATTGCACTAAAAACAATATGAGGCTGGCTGGAACCCCTTGATCATCTCGGTGGTGCGCAGTGTGCACCATTCCTGTGCTCGATTGAACGGGGAAAAAATACGGAGGAGAGAAAAGAAGACGAGACAAGAGTAGGAACCAGAGGCGAACTCATTACGGAACGCTCACTTCCACTTGCAATTAGTTGTATGAATGAATTTATGCTAATTATAGGCCTCGACAGGCAACGCAACGCGCTTTTAATAAGCCACCGCGGGCTGAAACATTGACTGTGCTTTCAGTCCCATTCTTATCTGCCGTCTTTTTCGGTTTTTCTCTGGCCCGGCCTGGCCCTTCCTCCAAGTTTTTCTTTCGATTCGGTTCAGTTTCACCTGCTAACCCACAAATGTAATGAGCCGTTGACCAAAGTGGACAGAAAAGCCAAGAGAAGAATGGCCCAAACCAGAAGAACGGTAAATATGCGTGTGTGCGGCATGCGGTTAGTTTGAAATTTTGGATTTGGAAATAAGAAAAACGTTTTTTGGTTTCAGCACAGCACTTAGAATTTCCATGTGAGCGTGACCGAAACCGTGAACCTCCGAAAAAAGGCCGGCTACATTTTAATTAAACCGCTGCTGTAATTTGTGGCCAGCCAAACGTTCTTTTGTTTTTCTGATTCTTAGTCCCAGATTTCTGGCTTATGATTCAACAGTTGATGATTTTCCCTCGCCGAGCTATAAGATATGTCTATCAATTTCACTAATTGAACGTTAACAAGCCGCCGCATTGTAGCTGAAAGCGGTTTTTCCATCTATCAATCATGTAAACTACTCGGCAGCGATTCCAATCGAAGAGAAAGATACAATTTGGTTAGTTATTAGGTGAGACCCGGCCATTCGCAGCTGCTTCCTAGTGATGTTCTTCCTTGTTAATGCTTGGCCCATAAACAAAAGACTCGAGCAACGAACTAACCATATATGTACGAGGCTTTGATTGCGGCCTGCAGAGTTTCCATTAAAATTTGCTAATGGCTTTTTGCCCCGTCTGAGTTTTCCAGCAAGTGAAAACAAAAGATGAACTCATTTGCCGATGAAAATCTAATTGAAAACGTTTAAATTGAATTCGATTTGCTTAACTTACTCACCGAAAGGTCAGCTCTCTGAATATATTCAATAAAAATTTCTCTAGTTTCGTATGCAGGTTCCCACAGAAGGCATAATATTTTAGATCGTTCGATTTGAATTTATGCCAACTAAATGCCAAATGCTAATTGACTTTGCAGCCATAAAAACAAAACACTTTCTCAGTGCAAAAACAAAGAACCTGACTGCAGGCATTGTAAGCTGTAAGACAGCCTGAGCATGCATAATAAATGTGGCCCGCCATGAAATGAGTGCTCTATACTCTACTAGAAGGAAGCAGCATATTAGCACTGAAGTCGCCTAGTCGACGGCATTATCATAAACTAAATATAGCAGCAAATATCAATTTGATTGTGTCGGCCGAGAGCGCACAAATTGAGACCGGTGCACAATGGCGATTCAGTTCAAAGACTTGCACGCTGAAGTCTGTAGATTGGAGACTGGAGACCAAAGACCAAAGACCGGGCTGAAACAGGCATTGTGTTGGCCAAGCAAGTACCGTTCGGCTTTGCCGCATGTCCGGCTGCTGGCCAGTGATAAATTATCACTGTTGGCCGAGCCATTACTTTTCGGAAATGTACGAGGTGAGCGACTGCAGTGGCTCAGCACCACCATCAGCTTTACCACCTTTAATAAAAATGGGATGGAAATCAGAATGCTTTGACTATGAGAATGCGCTTTTGGCCGATGGGCAAGCGGTAACCGGAGATAAACAGCCGGCTTTGCCAAGGCGTTGGCGTTTATTATGCAAATATTTTAGCCTCAACTTAAGACCGCAAATTAATATTGCTCAGCTTGGAGCTGCAACTGCTGCTGCAACTGCAGAACAATGTCGCATTCATTTAACGGCACTTGGCTGATTGTTATTTAAAGTTCATTTCATAACAATTGTGCTGCAGTGGCGAAGTGGTGCTGATCTGATGCTTTGTCCGCTTCGCAATTTACTACTTTTGCATAGTTAACAACTTGATTGGTAGCACTGGGCAAGCTGACATTGAAATGTAGGCCTTGCCATCATCGATGCCCGCCAATGATTGTTGTCTTCTTTGTGTTCTCTGTTCTGTTCTGTTGTCATGCTGCATAAGTGGAGAGGACTGGTTGCAGCCTGTTGCCTGTTGCATAACTAACAATGTTTAGAGCGCATAAATACATGGCCACGGCCGCAAGAACATCTCAGCGCACCGCATCGAAGCGAACTCCATCTAACATCTAACATTCAGAGTAACGGAGTCCCGTACAAATGCTCATGACATGCAAAGGAATTTCAGTTATGTTTGGGCCGCCCATGCGGGGCGTTTTTTTCCCCCTAGAATCGACGGGATATATCCCCAGCCATTTAGCAATGCAAATTGCGTTGTTTAGCTTATAGATAATGTCATTCAGAATGCTCTCGCACAAGTATCACAGAAATGCTTAAGGAACTTCGTGCGATACAGAACAAGTTTGCTGCCAAAAGCCACTCGATAAATGCCTGTGATAAGGCTCTAGAACGACAGTTGGCATGGAAAGCAGAGTCAATGTACGGGTAGCATTCTTCTAGCCAGAGACGGCTGATTTTGATTAGTTTGAGCTACGATCTGTGGTATGCTTTGTAGATCAGTTAGATTGACAGTTTCCAAACCCTTCACCATTCAGTTTGACGACCATCTTAAATCATTAATGGTCAGTAAAATACAGAAAATTTGGAAGACTCGCCAGAGTTGAACCATAAACCAGGCACTAAGATGCTCATAAAGAAAAGTCAGAAATCTTTAGCAAGAACTCCAGGAATAAGAATTTAACTTGTTTTGTATTATACAACATAAGTATCTACTTCTAAGTAAAGCGTTTACCATCACTATTAAACTGAGATTCCAGGATGGTCATTTATACTCATAATTTGTTCATATGACATAAAACATAATTTTATTTGTCTATGAAAAGTGTTTAATAGACAATTTTCAAACCCTTTACTGTTAAACTCAGATCCCAGAACCGTCATCCATAATCGTTTATGGTTCATATGACATAAAATATCTTTGCGATAATACCAACCCAAGGAGTACCACGAACATGTCTCTTGGAAAACACACATCACCGGCTACAACTTAATCTTCATCAGAGCAGACAACACTAGAAAACAGTTTATGGTCATAAGCCTGGCAATTAACACTTGACATTCTTTTCACTTTTTGTCGGTCGTTGATACGTTTTAGGTCCGTCACAACAGCGTCCACTAATCACATCATAAAAACACATTTTATTTGAACTACGTGACAAACAGAACTTTATGGCCAGTGCAAGCAAAGAATCCAAGAAGGGACCGCACCGCAGAATAGAGAGTTCTTTGGGACGTGTGGCCAAGTGCGTTTCGCTTTCTAGCAGCCCACATTCTAGTATTCTAGTATTCTGGCCTTCACCTGGCCATTCTTCGGCTCCATTGTCCGATGGCATCAAATTCTACTTGAGTGCTAATTCGAGTCAATAAAAAAGCGTTTAAAAGCAAACAATAATGAATGCTAGTTGCTCTGGCGGCCAGCTATTAGAAATTCTAGCAAACTGGCTTAAAGAAGCACGCAGAAGTGAAAGAAAGCCGGTCAGACGTAAATTAAATGGAAACTGCCAGGCGAAAAACAACAGAAAAAGCGTGGTTTTTCGAAATCGAATGCTCAGGCGGCGGCACGTGTCGCTGGCTCGCTGGCTCGCTGGCTTTTCTCTTTCGGGAAATTCTTGGGGCCGAGACGCCTCATAACCAAAAACCAAAAACCGCTGACAGCTAAAACATAAATCCCGACAAAGCCCCGAAAAAGGAAACGGCTTGCTGGGAGACGACAACGACAAGAGGAAAAACTATCCGTAAAAAATCTTAACAAATTGAAAAGCGCACGCCAAAGTCGCATCATCATTATCGAGAGCCAGAAAACTGGACCTGTACTGGAAACCAGGTCGCTTGGCGGTCTGTGGGCCTCCCACAGTCGTATGATTTATGCCCGGCTAGCTGTTCACCCACCAACCAAGCAACCAGGCAACTAACCAACCCATGTGTGCGTTGCAAATTTACGACTCAATCAAATGCAAATTGCAAGAATTTTGAAGCTGCACCTGCTGTTGGGGGTCTTTTCCGGCTTCCCCAGTGTGACCCAGATTCGATGGAAAAACGGTTATAAATTGCGTGAAAATGCATTACGCAAGTACAAAAGGCTGTGAATGGTGGCATCAACATCATCATCCACTGCCAACAGCCAAGCAACAATGTGAATTGGTCGCTCCAGTTTTGCTGGCTAATTTATGCAACATTTGTTCGCTGTGGCAGGTGGAAGCTGTCGGCGCACGTAACTGTCAACATGGCGCAAACTAACTGTAAACTGCATATGCCAACAGCCACCCACCCACTGCAGAAAATGCAGGAGAAGCCACTGAACCACTGAACCACCGAGCCACCTTACCACTTTTGCCACTGAACCGACCGCGCAGCTAATTGTCGACGCTTTTTGCATTCAAGCCAATTTGCGTTCACATTGTTGCCTGTCTGGCTGCTGGAAAACCGCTGCCATCTAAATATCTAGACTCGAAGCTAGAATTCTGGCCAAGATCTCGACTTTCAGCCATATCTCCGATTAGAATGTGCCATTAACCCATTTGGCGAGCGACTTTTCGACGATTTGGCGTTTTGGCGTGAAATGCTTACAGAATGTGCAATTTAAATGCGGTACGAGGCAGACGACAAATTCAATTAACCCATTAGAGATAACACAATTGATGAGTTGACGACTAAATACTTAGATAGCCAATTTATTTTGGTTTGTGCTTTTGTGATAGTATTCTATAAAATGGAAGGTGGTTTATCTCTTATGATTACCTTTTATTTATTCAGATACAAAATAAAACACTTAAAATATGTTTTGTTTTTGATACAATCTCGGAATTTAGCTTTTGTAGGCTAGATATAGCTTTATAAAGCCTTCCCTCTCTTGCAACTAGAAATCATATTTACACAATGCTATTTTCCATTCCTTTTGTCGCGATTGAAATACCTTTCCGTCCAATCATTTGTCAACAAGTTCTGTATGCACAACAGGTACAGGCGGACCAAAGGATGAATGGCAGGCACTTAAATATATGGCACTCAAGGGGTTAAAAGCGGCTTACGGCAGCTAAGACAACAAACAAACAAACAAACGAACAAACATCGCGGGAAACAAACAAGTTTTGTGTTGCTCAAAAAGACACTGGCCTAAGCAAACAGAAGCAGAAACAATTTTAGTTTGGCGCTGGAATGGGATTTGTTTGTTTGCCAGATGGATTGACTGATTGATAGACTGACCGACCGAATGACTGGCCACTGGCCACTGGCTTTTACAGCCTTATGATTTCGCCTTTTGCCGACGCTGCGCTAATTTGTTGGCATCCAGCGAGTGGAATTGGCCAAGACAGGAAGGCAGAAAAAAGCTGAGAGAAGAATCTGGCAGAGGCAGAAGCAGACAAACGCTGCCGCCACAGACAACCGCTGCCGTCTGCAGAATTCCAGGTAATTCTCCGTTTGATTTATTAACCATCATTACACACATTCGATGGCCGCTGATCTTTTGCTGCTGCCGGGCAATCAGAATCAATATCTCAGCATCTTAGCTGGACTTCCGGTTCAGGTGTTTCTGTTTCTGTTGCTGTAGCTTTTTACATCCATTTGCCAGAGGAAGAGAAACCAAGTCCTTTTGGAAAGGAAGCTGAGACTATGGACCCATAAATAACCACCAAAAACAGAGTCAGTAGCCCAATTGGCCACGTTTATATATAGAACGACTCACATTATATAATTTGCACTGGCCAAGATTTATGACTCGGGGCACATTTGCCATTTGTGGCGATGCGATTGTGGCTGCTTCCATTTCGAATCCGTCTTTAAAACGCAATAAATATTAAAGCCGCTGGTCTAGTCCTCTGCGTGCAATTTATTCAGTTTATTCGCGCTGCCGTGGAATTGTATCTGCCGATAGGCAGCGTACAACGCGAAAATGCTGCATCTCAAAAGTGGAACAGGCCAACGGCATGCAACTCAACGGCAACAGAAACAGCAACAGAACTGGGCTCCCTCTCTATTCATGGCTTCTTGGCTAACAATATTCATTGCACAATTATGCCTTGCCTGATTCTTATACCAGATCATAATGCTTTATATAGATAGCTAATTTATGCTGTGTCTGCACGTCAGTCAGGTGCGAGGTACATGTATACCCATGAGTGTAGAGTCAACCCACGCCACATTATTTGCTATTTAAGCGGAGAGCCCGAAACTGGGTCGATGATATGCACTGGAATGCAGTAGCTGAATTCGGCTTAAACGATTTACACTTTGTTGACAACCGATTCGGGGAACCTCTGCATTAATTGCACCTGAGTCTTCATTATGTTAACTACGGGCTTCTTTTAATACTTTAAACGCACTAAATCCAAACTTCCTTTCCAAAACCATGGGTTTCTTTAATTTATTTGAAACCCATTACGGCTCTCAATTGAAGAGAGGATAAGATCTCCCAGTTCGTATAAAAGTTTACGACCGAACAAGTGCCGCACTGCAGTTTTCCATTTTCCACCTTGGCTCCCCCATTAAACTAAATTTTTCTGGTTCTACGGTTCTGTTTCATCGTTCTCACTTCATTTTGATGAATATTTAAATAGTTCCCGTTGTAAAAGTAACAACCAACTTCCGCTCCCCGCCTTAAGGGGTTAAAACTTTAGAACGATTGAGTTTCCAGTGAATTTCCCTATGAATAATTTGACTTAACTTGATGGAATACAAAAGTACACATAAATCCTGCCGGCTTTTAAATAGAATTCTCATTCCGTTGTCGATTCTGAGGGAAAGAAATGACACTCTGAACTTGACATAACCCCTAGCCATATTTGATTTGGCACATACCTTAACTGTTTGCTCTCGTGGCTTCAATCCTCTCAAATCGGGTCTACTTCCTTCGTCGTATCTGTAAGGCAAACAAATGCAAATTAGTTAAATATTTGCTTACAACAATGGAGCCGGTTTTTGAGCCACAAACCCACTTAAAGTACAGGCGATGCGATACAGATCTGGGCATCTGCATCTGCGGCAATTGAGTTTAGTGTGACAACGTTTAATGTGAAAACGAGAACTAAATAAATAATTTTTACCACTGGCAAGGCAAGGCAAACAAACAATGAGATGCAGCGATAATTTCATTAAAAGAGAGGAGAAAACTTAGGAAGATCTACAGCTCTACTACGACAGCAGCAGCAGCGGATGGAATGGATGGTGTATCCGTCTTGACGTCGAGCGCTTATCTGGAGTTTGAATCGTCAGCAGGTGACATTGAAGTAATTTACTTGCTGTTGCCAGTTTCCACCGCTACCCACACAATTTATTTGCAACTATTTAAGCGAAGAGAAGAAGGAAGCCAAGAAATCCAGGCCGTCGTGGCCCGACCAAAAAACAAAAAACAACAAAAATAAATAGTAAAAAAGCCAGGCCTGGTAAACCAAGTATTATTAGCCAGAGTCTCAGTCACTCAGAGAACTTCGTTCGTTTTCCCCGCAAAAAGCCAGAGCTTCTTCTCCAGCTTCTTACTTTATTATTGGCTGACAGTAGTGTCGTTGTTGTGCTGTGTTGTGGCAGTGGTTGTCGTTGTTGTGGCAACGTTGCTGCTGCATTTCGCATTCCATGCTAGCGAAAGTTGACCTAGTCGACGATCGCGGTTTTTGTTGTTTGTTCGTTGAAGGCGGCAGGGGTTGCAAATCCAGCCGAGGCAGTGAAAATTTGCCTATAAACAACGAAATTAAATATGGCCAAAAGCCAAATAACTTAACTAGCAACTGAAGAACAACAAAAATACAAAGTTCTTGGTAGACTTATAAAACATTTTTTAGCCGATACCAGCGATACCATTTGATATGCATTAAAATATATACGATTGAACTTTAATTGATTTAAATCATCAAAACAAAGTTTTTAAAGTATAACCATACACATTTATTTGGCAGCCCTCAGCTTGAAGCTTCCTTCATGTAAATCCTCAAGCGAAAAGTGTGTTCCTGGCCGATCTTCACTGTGTTCTACCAATTACCAACTGCCAACTGGCAATGAAAACATTTGCACAATTAAATATGCATTGCACGATGATCCCGATGCTCGTTTCTTTTTGGCCACTTTCTTTTGGCAGTCTTAAAATGCAAATTGTCTTGATGATGGAGTGCCGAGCATTCTAATCAACTCGAGATTTCTGCAAGATCTTAAACTCTTACTTTCGATCTGTATCAAGTTGCCCCCTCTTCAGCGCTGACGTCAGCAGTTTAAGTTTAACAAGAGGTTTCCGCTGGCGGCGATGAAAGAAAATAAGTACGACGGCAGGCGGAAGCCTAAGCCTCACAGACACTGAACTGTAACACTTTCTATTGAGGTCGGCCGAAAAAAACAGCCAACGAAATAATAATAAAATGGCATTGAACGGGTGTAGATGCGGCTAGAAAAGCTCGTGGTTCATAAAGGCGGAGAGGCATGCATGGCAAGCACAATGGAAATGCCCAAAAAATGCCAGGCACGTTCTCGTACCGGTAAAAAACAAAAAACAGAAACGAAAAAAAAACAACCCACTTACACCAAAAATTCAACCTATTAGTGTAATTTTTCTTTCAATCTCTTGGCTCTTCTTTATGTACACTCCCGATCTGAAACGCAGGCAATGTCAAAATGTTAACAGCATTCAATGGCATCCACCGACTTTTTTCCGCCTCACAGAAAAATGGGTCTTATAGGGGTTTTGGGGGGTCTGTAGGTCGGTCTGCGGCGCTTTCTTTTGTGCACCCAGCCAAGATTTTTGTCACGATCCCCAGGCTTTAACGTTTATTGGATTATTGTCATTAAATTTGTTTGGTTTCGCGGAAAGTCTTGAAAGCGAAAACACGGACGGGGAGAAACTCTATAGAGGGTTTGGGGGAGGGCAGTCCTCGCCACGAGTCAGAGGTTATCTCTAAAGAGGCGCTACTCGGTTTGCAGTGACCTTGGGTAAGGGTCACTTATTGGATATTTAGAAGGCTAGGACTTGAACGGAGTATGGACCCATTTTAAGGAACTTATCTTATGTAAATTAATTACTTATTAGAGGTAAATTTAAATTTACTGAATTCATTCATTTTTTTATGAATATAATCTCTTGATTGACTTACACTTGTCTTTATTGATGTCGTTATGTTTATTTAATTATTGTCCCAATCAACTTTATTATTTCGTGTTTATTCCTGTTCATTTGTTTAATGAATGTAATGGCTGTGGCCGACGGCATGAAATGAATTTGTTATCCTTCGTTATAAATCACCTAATCTCTAAACTGTAAGCATTATTAAATAAAGATTTCGTTACCTTTTTGACTAAACTTATCTTTGTCAGTTTATTTTTCGATTAACTTAATGATTTAATTTATTCTACTCTATTTGGTGATCGCTGACTATTTTGTGGTGATTAAATTTTCTTTCTGGTCAGCAGATGTCCCATTCTCATCATCCTGTAGTATGCTTTTACTTTTCCACTCAGTTCAGAAATTGTCGCTTTTCCTTTCTGGCATTGGCGGCAGTCAGACAAATATGTATGAGGCACTGCATTCACATATCCATCGGCCACAGCCAGCTGGCAAATGTCAAAGTTTAAGCAAATACAAACGCCTTGGCATTGGCATTGCGATGGCGATTGCCATTTGGTCGTGCCAGATGGGTTCGAGTTGCACCCAAAGCGTTTTCGGCCTCCTCTGCTTCGTTTTCGCGCATTTAATCGGCGACAATCACAAGGCTTTTTTTGGGGGGAAGGAAGGGGCTTGGACGTTTTTATTTATGGCCAAGGAAGCCAAACAAGCGAAAGTCAAATTCTTCAACGATTATTTCTTGCTGATTTTCAACGGACGCTTCTTCTGTCTGAAATCGTTTGCCCAAACTTTGGTGTCATTTATCCCCACCTCGAGTTCATTTTTCTTTCGTATTTCGTATTTTTGGTTTTTGTATTGCCTTCAGGCGGCAGGAGGCGATGCCAACTCCTGCCATTGTCTTCGATTTGACTTTGGGTTCATTGATATTTCGAGTGTGCGAAAAGTGAAACTCTCAATTGTCAATGTCCGATGTCTCTGCCTCTGAACTTGGCTCAGATATTTTAGCCTCTGGCAACTGCCAACGCTGCAACTGCATGCGAAAGTCTTTTACTTTTCAATTAATTTTCAATTAAAATATTACCACAGCAAAAACGGCAGCAAAATACTTTCACACAATCGCAAATTATTTCGAGCAGCACTTCTGAATAAATTAGCCACACTGCATGTCTTCAAATCGGACATTTTTCAATGAAAGCTAATCAAGCGAAACAAGCTAAGATTTTGATGGACGACAGGTTGTGTTGCAGCATGTTATTAGCCTTTAGAGATATGGCTACTATCCTTAAGCTTCTACCTAATAAGTATATTTCACATTGTCAAAACAGCTACCAAAAAATCATGGGATAAACTGTACTAAACTATGCCAGCTAGATAATCTTCTAGGGAAAATCTGATGTGTAGAAAGCTGCTCTCATTAGATGATATCATCAGCCAATTTCCTCCGATCATTTCTTAACCCAATTTCTTTGCGTCTTGTGTATAAATTATAAAGCGACATTAGCCTCAAAAGGTGCCAAAATCCCAAATGCAAAGTAATCCAAACAGTTATGTTACTTCCCATCATCCGTCGACCATTGTTGGTTAAATCTCTGCTAATTGCCGGGCCCAACAGCCAACTGACCCAAAAGTTGACAATCGCAAATAAACAAAAATGGAAATTTGGCACGCCAAAAACCAAACAGTAAAACCGTTTACCCAAATGAGGCTTTCAGATGGCAAGCTTATAGTCGCGGTTGGCAGAGATTTCTTGGCCATGACAACTCTAGCGGCGGTCCATCAATCAATTTTCTTGGATAAACTGAAACGGAAGCGGTTTTTCTGCCTGACAATCAGCAGCACAATCGCAATCTCGCTATTTAGAATCTATTTCTCGATTTCTTCTCGACGACAACTTGGTTAGCCATTGATGACCACTGTCAAGCCGCAAAAGTAAATTATAAACTGGAGGGAATAGAAATAGAAAAAAAACCATATAGCCGTGAAGGTAGAAATCAAAAGCGCGGACTTGCGCCAAATGTCAAATTAAATCTATCAATTTCACAGTAGAATGAACGCCCAAATGCGGTGGGTCTGGGGGTCCATATAAAATCCGCTTGAGCAGACATTTGAAATTGCTTTGCTGACACCCAAGTGTGTGGGGAGTGGCTATATGGTGGATGCTAGATGCTAGATGCTTTAGAAACTAGATGGCTCTAAGGCACAGCTGCTCTACTGGCTACTTGCTACCTGGTGTTGTGGCATTTGATGTTGCTTGCTCGTAATTGCAATGGGAGAACTTTTTGCAGAAGGCTAATCAACGCTAACTGCAACAAACAAGCTGGACAAACAAACGTAAATTGTTTTCCAAGGCACGGAAGCCCAGGTCCAGGTCCCAGAATATTAAATGTACATGACAAATTGCCAAGCCGAAGGCTAAGGCTCTTGGAGATTCTCTTCTTTTTTGCCCATTTGGCGGCAATTAAAGCGCACGCTTCGTCTAATCAACGGCGACTGGCAGGCTGAGTAAATGAATAGCTGCCAGGCGAAAGAAGGCTGTGTTGTAACTGTCATGTCATCGTGATGATGCCAACTCCCTAGCTTCCTCGGCTTGATGGTAGATGGTAGATGGAACTTCGAAGCCCAGTGATGGCCAGTGCAATTATTGCGGGCAAATTTAAATACCAACTCCCCAGACAACACGGTAGCTGAATTTCAATGGATCATTTCAACCGGTGGTCTCATCTGTGCTCTCTGGCTTTAACCTGGGCCTTCATCATCAGATGGCCCTTTTATCAGAGTCCCAGTCCTGTTCTATTATCTTTTATACTACACTCTTTGGATGCGGGTTCTGCTCTTCTGACACGTTGCATTGTGCATTTCACACCACATCTGGAGCTTAATTATTTTAATTGCCCGACTTGTGTTTGCTTTTAATTGTGGGGACTCTAGATGATCTATAAAAGACAGCACAAGACATGGTAACTTAATGAATCCGTTGCCAATTAATGCAAATGTTATGGATGCCATCACAATTACAATCTGTATACATTATCGTTGATTGCAACAGGAATGCTAAAGCAAGAGAAGACTCGTCACTCCAGTCCTTTAAATATAATATTTTGTTAGCCAAAAAAATACTATTACATATTCTTTTTGTATTTTTTTGCTGAATACAATTATTTTTTAATACACTAAAATAAATATAACAAAATATAATGTAGACAAGAATTTGAATGTTAGTTAAAATGATTTGATTTTTTTTTTAGAAAAAGAAATAATTTACTTGAGTTAAAGCCTTCAATAAAAATATGTTTAAAGATACCGGTAAGTGAACCGCTATTAAAAACACTTAAATTATTTATTTTGAACTCTACCAGGATCAGGAAATTCTGTAATCAATCGACTAAAGGTTATTCCCAGAGCAGATTGTTCGAACAAGAATTCAAATTCTTGCCGATCACTGTTTCTGGATTTCTGTTTTGTCATTGCCCATTACATGTGTATGGTAAAATGGTAAAAGTTAATATACACTCACTCAGCAAGAATAACGTGCAACTGTGACTTCGTGAGTAGTTTCAGTAGTGACCGAAAAGTATCCTTTCCTTTCGGATTGTCTTGTTCCTCCAAGATTTTTGGCTATCGATGCTGAGTCACGCTTCACTTTCGAGATGAGTTTTTTTCATGTATGCAAATGATCACTGTTTGCTGATTACACACATTGCACATTTGGTGGGTATTGAATGTTGCACTTGACTTTGGTTGTTCCTGTCAAAGCCACGGATTTATTATATTTTGTGAATTTTTTCTTTTATTTGTCAAGTCGCGATCGCTGCGAACTTGACCGTCGGGAGTTGACCGAATAACTAAAGTAAGCGTTGGGCTAATCAGTCGTTATATAAGTTGCTCTCGGAGGAGTTTTGAGTTCTTCTGGGCTGAAGTTGCTGCTGATATTTCTTTTGCGCTGCTCGCGTGCGTTCGCCTTGACAATGGGCAACGTTATAAACTGCTGTAGACCATGGAGCTCAAAAGAAAGCCACAACACAAAGCGGCCCCGCAAAGAAAGCCAAAGAAATGAGCCGCAAACACAAAAGACTCAAAGCCAAACTCTTGTTTTGAGTTTCAGTTTGAGTTTGAGTGAGTTTCTCTGGGGGAAAAGCGAGTACTTTGTGCTGGCTTTTGTTTGCATTTCACTCGGCCAGACGAAGACGCTCTTCTCGGGCTCTCTTCGCTTTAGCTGATCTCTTCTGAGGCAAATGTGGCATGGTCCATTCATAATTTCGATTACCAAATCCTCCGGCAGAACCGAGAACCGAGAAGGTTCAAAACGGGCACACACGACGTTCAATATCATTAATTAAATTGAAATCAGTTCACAAGGGGAGGGGGAGGGCTTTGATGGAGAACTAGAATAAGGGGGAAAATCAATTTTGCCCATGAGATCGCACTTAGTCGAGTTATTGGTACATGAAAATTATGATATTACTTCTAGTCTGAATCGGGTGGTTCGGTTCTCAGTCTTGTGGTCAGCCAGGCACTGTCGTGCGTTTTATGCTCCATAAAAGCTGTCCAGCACCGCAGTTTAAATGAATTAGGAGCCCAAAACGAAGTCAACTTGATTAGAAAGGTGCGGCAGAACAGAAGAAAAAATCAAAACAGCCATCAATCGAGCTGCCAAAGAAAGTTACATACTTACAGCGCAAATTTCTATTGAGCCATTAACATGTTAAGCTCATAAATTGAACGATTCGTCGCTCATCCAATGTAAACACAAGCGATCACAGAACAATCGACACAAAAGGCCACCGAAAAATGAATCTATTTGGGATCGAATTGAGATTCGGATATTGGATTGTATTGAATGACGGCAGACCTTTCGCTTTCAACGAAGCTGTAACTGAAGCCAAAAGCCCGGCACGATCTTCTGCATACTGATGAGACCAGAGACGATCATCACGATCTGGAGAAAGCCAAATCAAAGAAATCCATACTCAAAACCAAGTCCACAAAGCGACAATTGCTAAAAGAAATGTCGCGCAAGGAAGCGCAAATTGTAACTCATGCAAAGCGGCAATCAAATGTCGCCGGAAATGTTTACACAAAGCGCTCGAATGTGCCCGAAAATTTTCAGATAGGAGAGGGGCTAAGGGGGTAAGAAAGGCAATTTGCATTTCACCGTGTGACAATGACAGCTGCTTAATGATGATTCACGTTGATTTGCCAAGATTTGGTGATCTGTATCTGTAGCTTTTGTTATTGGTGTGACTGCCATCAGGTGCATTCGTTATTTTGGCGAGTATTTGGCGAGAATCAAGGCTTCTTTATTGCTGCTTTCGTTTTTCGGTCGAAAATGAAAACAGCAATTTCCGAAAATAACACAGAAAACAGCTGCAGATGCTTCATCTATCTCATCAAGCTCGTTGCTTAAGTCTTTCGTTTCGTTTTGTTTCGTTATTATTTATACCACAACCACCGGATTTTAATTACTGCTCATTTTCAGAGTTTTCTCGCTCATTTAGGGTTTATGCGCTAGCAAAATCTTTCTCTCACTGCCCGCAGCCATGGGATTTTTATGTTTATTGGGTAGATTTGCTCCCCGTCTCCGTCTTCTTCGCTGCCTTTCTTCTTGTGGAAGACTGTGCAGATTCTAACAGCATCCGTTAACGTTTTCGTAGCGCTGCCTGCTGATTAAGTTGCTGCTGCTGCATCAAGCCAAGAAAATGTGCCAAAAAGCAAACAAAGGCTGGCCACGTAATTTGTTCAAAACGCCAAGCCGAAACTCCAATGCACTATTATTACTATATTTGCGGCAATAATAAATTCATCATCACCACTGGATTAGACTCTCAATGATTTTTATGAATGTTTATTATTCATGCCTATGGTCATGGCAACGCATTTTTTGGATTATAATTAACACCAAAGTTGCGATGAACAATGTTTTCTTCAGTTTCTTAAGTTAGAGTTTGTTTTATTAGTTCTAGTCCAATGATTTTTTGTTAATATCCTTATGACATAATTTTTTATCATTAGTATGGACATCCAAAAGAGTAGTAAACTTATCCCTGGCTTATTTGTTCTTAGTTACTTATTATAGTTTCTTAGCTCTTTATTAGTTTAGTATACCCCACAGGCAAATTTGAGGCCCAAAACAGAACAAGAGCTAACGTTATCCCATTGTAACTGCACGGTTGTTAACAAGAGGCAGCCGAGTCGAAAAGGCAAAGAAAACCAAACGAAACGATCCAAGTACAACTACACAGCCAAATTGGGCGTAATATTATGCCCAGGCTGGGTGAAATATTAGCTGAGAAAATTTTATTTCAGCTTTGTTTGTCCCAGGGCTCGAACATTTGGCCATAAACTGGGCCTGTTCCTTCGCTTTGGGCCTGCGATTTGTTAGCGATCGTATTAAAGCATTTATTTGCTTATTTTATGCGATCATGTTGGCCGACTTCGTAACGTTAAAATGCCACGTCGCCTCAGGTGCAGTTCATCATGACTAAAAAGCAAACAGCAACATGGGAGAGATATGCTCGTAAAATATAGAACAAATAGGTCCAATATTTGCCCGTTGGTGCTAATCAGGTCAACATATAATGCTTATACATTTCGGGGCGTGACGTGATCCTGTACAAGTAAGCATAAAGCAATTCAATTTGCTGCTGCTCGGGGTTACTTACTTACCAATCCTTTTGGGAGGGGCTCTCAATTCCATAGAGATTTAGCTACCTGTGCAAAACATAAAGGTCGTAAACATTTGCGGCTCACTTAAAATGGTTTGCTCGCGGCTTTCGGCTACATTTTTGGGAACAGCACAGCAAAAAACAAAGAGTTCTATCTAAAGTGTTTATTTCCTGCAATTTTCAAAGCTATATTCTCGGTTTTTTGTGTGACACGTTACTTATTCTTCGCTGTCTCTTCTACTGGCTCGCGCTAAGAAAACAAAAAACAAGCAAAGCAGCCAAAGCTCTTTTTTGGCGGCTTGGTTCAAAGATGCTTTGTGCTAAGTTAAACTTCATGTGGATTGTTATCATTTTGTCTTGATTAACAATTGTCTGTGAGGCCAAATATTTAAAGCATGAAATCGTATTGCCATACGTACTATTTTCTTTACTCCAAATTGGAAACAAACGCGAACCGGCCACAATGAGAACTTTTAGCGCAAGCTCGAACAAAAGGGGTTCGATTGTTGATCGAGATCTCTTAGGCAAAATCATAAATTGGTAACAGTGAGAATTTTTTTTTATTAATTTTGGTCCAACGCCTTTTGCCGAAGCAGGTTCAACGCCCCTTTGAAGGTATAAAATGAAAAGCTAAACGAATTTGGAACCCAAAACCTTTAGGGCCAGATAAAAAGCAGCGTTAATTAAAGCCGATTACCGTAATTTGTTTATGTCCGTCGGGACTTTAAAGAAGCGGGCCCTTTATGAAATACAAGAAATACCTGCCCTGCACTTCGAAGATGCGAAATTTGCCGAGTGTCCACACAGAAATTTAATGTATCTCCTCGAAGCAAAATTCGAGGAATGCTGATGGTGCTCTTGCCTTTGGGTTTCCAAGCCAAACGCAGCCGTGACCCAAAAACAGAAATTTTATCCAGATAAATGATGCAATTCTTAACTTTGGATTGGGCTGTACTGGGCTTTTTCTTAATTAACTACTCAACCTGAGGTTTAATAAAGTAGTTTTGGGCCTAGGGAAGTGAATGATTTATGTCGGGGAACTTCTTAGTTTCGGAATTCCTTTTATCTCAATTATATCGGGTAGGCTTTCTTAAGAAAGAAAGCAATTTTTGCGACAACCGCGAGAACTGAAAGATGTCAGATGTTCTAAGCTTGGTGAAAGTTGTTTTTGTCTTCGCTGTTTTGTGTGCTCAATAGTGCGACAAATGGTCAACTGTCATCTCCATCTTCCAGTGGACCATCTTCATTATTACAATCATCGCAACGTCATCTGCTCACGTTCTAAGTACAGATTGGCATGTGGCGTAGTGCTGCCTGCTGTCGGGCTTAACACAGAAATCATAATGGTAATGGCAATCATAATAGGAACAATAAAAAGAAAATCCAAGAATGGTCATCAGAAAGTAAAAGACTTTAAATGCCACCGTTTGGATTTGCTTGTAATGACATTGACAGACGGACTTGCACTTGTCCAGCTTTTAATCTGGTTCGGTTCGGCTCGGTTGTTTCCATTTCGGTCTAGATATCTTTATAATTCCGAAGAAAAATGTTCTGTTCGGCCTCCGCTATTTTGCTTTTACCTTTTTTGGCTTACAAATCATTTAATAACTATAAATAGCTTCAGAATGGTATTTCTGTATTCAGCCTCTCAGACATTCTATCTTAATTAACAGTCTGGGTCTAAGGTTTGTCTACTTAATCATAAAAAAGTTGATTGTCTAAACACTTGGTTTTTTAACTTCAGTAAGCTCCATGTTATAAAATGGTACTACTTCTGTTATTAATCCTTTTTTTGTAAGTTGAACCAATTAAAACTCGCACACCTAAGACTTTTCGTCTGTAAAGTCTATTTAAATTTCCTTACTTTTTTTTAAGCCTCCGACTGTCTCTTTAGTGACGCTCGAAATTGGACCGAAAGGCTTCAAATGCCTCATTTTGTGACTCTGTGTTGTCACGTTTCGAAAACGAGATTGGTATGGATTACGCCGCAGACATTTGAGTTTTCTTTGGAGCTGGCTGCCAACTGCTAACTGCCTTCGTTTGACTCTTTGATTCATTTACGCTAATTAGGTGACACAATTCTCACCTAATGTGCTCTGATAAGCGTACTGGAATGCTATGGAAAACCCCGAACGAAAGCAGCAAATTGCTGCCTGCCTGCCAACAGTTTGTGAAGCTCATCGCTAAGCCCCGACTCAGACCCTTCTAGCCAACTAGCAAAAGCCATGGATAGTTGGCTGGCTGGCTGACTGGCTGCTCATTTAAATTTTACACACAGCTCCCTGGTTTTGGCTTGGCCATTTTTGGTGAGTATCTTCGCTGTGCCGAGTTGCCTGCTCCCGAAAACAATGGGCACTCGTATATCATGATAATCATAAAAGCCAGGTCTCCGATGAGGTTGCTCCTTCTTCCATCCTCCATATATGTGTGGCCCAGGCAGTTTGCCATGGCTATGGCTATAGCAGCATGTAAAGCGCCGCACTCGACTTTGGTTACACGGGCTGGCCCGTCTGGCCATAATTTGTTATCATATTAAAGTGCAACATGGACAACAGTTTTGCCGAACGCGATATCCAACGATACTCTCCTAACTTGACCACACAGGCACTGTGGGCAGTACGGCTGGCTGCGAAATATAATAGGAATTTACTTCAAGAATCTCGAGAAGTCCTATTAAGCAAGTGCCTATATTGCTGAGAAAAATTTCTTTTGTTTCAGGTGCTCGTTAGGTGTCGTTAATCGGTACTTTAATTCAGGTTTTCCAAAGTCTAGTACTTAATTTTAAACCTCTGTGCGCTCGTATGAAAATTCCATAAAGCTATTAACTGTTTGTTTTAGGCTTTTTAGTGTAACTTAAAATTTCTTATGTTGGGCAGGAAGATTTATAATTCAAAAGAGTTTTTATTCTTATCTGTCAATATTAGTGATGGGAAACTATCTTACCATCAGAAGGCGACCCAAAATTCTAATGCAGTCTTCTAAAAATTATCTTATACTTGCTCCCCTCCATCCCATTGTACTAGGGATGGCGGAAGTTTTTGAATTGTATTCTATTTTGCAGTTATGAGTCTTTATGGCAGCATTTGTTTGGCTGACTGTCTAGTTTTAGACCCAGATATCGAAGGAAAGAAAGAAAGAAGCTCGTTAGTGCGCGGCGTTGAGACATAGGCACCTTGTATGGATTATTTGCAACTGCGATTGCGATTGCGCCCTTTCGCCAATTATTGTGCAATCAATATTGCATAATCGGACACCGTGCAACGCCCCAGTACAGTAGCCACATTTGTGGCAGCTTAAGCTTACAGCTTACCTAACGGCAGTCACACTTGTGGCACATAAATCAAACTCCCAGCTCCAGTTAAATCCTAGATCTTGGCTGCGTGTTATGCAAATGTCAGAAGTTTGCTATGGCTATGTCGTGTGTGGCTTGTGGCCATGTTAGCCTCCCATTACATCACGTTTGCCAGGCAGCAGTCAAGGTCATTTTGTGCCTGGTTGCATGCCACAAATTTCAAATCTGGCTGCAAATCACAGCTGCGAAAGCCTACCGAATGCAAGGTGCCTCGCCCCAGCAGACGTGTTAGCAACTCGTTGGCCACAAATCAAGAATCCAGAATGCAAAGTCGAAATTCTCTGTACCGAACACATGCAATACTGGGTGGTGGTGGCCAGGATTGAATGCTTCTCACCTCGAAGTGGAGCACAATACCCGCTATGGTTTTCAAATTGTCTGCACGTCTGCCTTGGCATTGCTCGGGAAAAAATTGATCACTTGTGATTAGCAGCGATTAAGATTAGAACAGCACCACCAGCAGCAGCAGCACGAGATATGGAAAAACGAAGTTGAAAACATAACCCAGTCTCAGGTCCAGCATACAACATTCAGCATCCACAGCCAGTGCAGTTGGTACCCGCGGTGTTTTGTCAGTTATGTGCAAAGTGGCCAAAAGCCGCTAACATTTTTCAATTAAAAAGCGAGTAATATGGCTGTCAATGTTTATAGTCGAATGGAAAATACTTAGCATATCAATTTTTTAGGGTAAATTGCACGTAGAAAATAGAGCTTAAACAAATTTAAATTTATTTATAATAAATTATTAAAAACTAAAAATATTTACTTACCGCTCATACATATACTTAAATGAAGCTGAAAATTAAAAAATACGTTGCTCATTTAGAAGAGTTATCCGACCTATTACAATATTTTGGAACAAGTTATTCAGTATATTTCTTAAAATTATTTTACAAATTATTACTTAGCATAAAAATATACTAGTAAATATTGCACATAGAAAATAGGGCAATAACAGATTTAAATTGGTTTGGTATGGCTATAGAATCTTCAAGTATGTACTGTAAATTGTTTAACATTTAAAACGTTTAGATCGTACATTATAATACGGCTTTATTGACAAAAAACTACTACCTCATGGAGTTACAATTTCTTAAGATGCGTCTATGTCCCGAAATTACAGTTGGGTCCGATCCTTTTGCAGGGTATCAAATAATAAATACGTCTAACAAGTTAAGAGCCCGCAGCTCCTCTGGATTAGATTCTGGGATGTTGTTACCACCGTCATCTCCATCGCCACATGCACATTCACAACCATGGTCTTGGCTATCAAGTGATCATCATAATCGGATTGCACCACGTCGTATATCGTTTCGATGTGATTCGGGGTCTCGGTGATTATTTGCTGATGTTCTGTTAGGCGGAATTATGGTGAAGATCTTCGCTGATTGTGAGATGAACTTGCCCGGCGATTGTATAAGAGAAGTTCACGTTACATTTGCGTCAGATAAATTATTAAAAAGCCATAACAAATACAAAAGAAAGCAAACCAAATAAATTGTATTTATGGCGCGTCGGGGCACGCGGCATTTGGCTAAAAGGTTTTTCGGATTTTTATTCGACTGCCGCTGCTGACATTATTTGCCTTAATTCGTGCACTTTCTTCTTGTCTTGGCCAAAAACAAAGGCATTAAAACAATTAGCTCTGCTCTCTGTTTGTTGTTGTGTTTGTGGCAGTGTCGTTAAAGATTAAAGTCGAAAACGTTGAATTTTGTACGCGATGCGGCTCAAACTTGGGCTTATGCACACACGTTGATAGCTCAAAATATGGCTGGACATTACTTTTAGTGTTCAAAAATGTGATCGTGTTATGTAAGGAAAACTCAAGTCTTTTCTTTCGGTTGTGCAACAATCTCACAAGTATCTGAATCACTTTAATTGTAGGATAAATTGCTTGCCCGGTGAAGACCGCAAATTGCCGAATGGAAATTGAATGGCCGCTTAATTTGGCTTAAATGCTTTGGATCATCGCGCTGATGTATTGCTGTCCATATCCATAATCCCATGAGAATTGTCCAGTCATGTTGGTGGTTTTTCAAATGATTCATATCGTGTTGCGTTTTAAAATAGAATTCCGCGGGGTAAACATATTAACACCTCGAAAAAACGAAAAAAATCTCACGGCTGGAGTGGTGAAAATGTGTTACTTTATGGAAATATCATTACAGAACTCGACTTGACAGCTGCAATAGGTAAACATCATGCGGGTTCTGGAAAAAAATGTAAAAGAAGATGGGTACTTGAACTAGAAGCGAGAAAAAGTGAAAATACCGGAAACCCCATTTTCGAGTACAATCGAAAAACGAAATGTGTCAGCTGTTTAAATCCAGCTCTTCGTCTGTCTGGACTTCTTGAAGTTTAAGTCTAAAGTCTTCATTATTTCAGAGGTCAAGGGCCATTCGTCACGCGAGCTCAGACGTGAACGAATTGGCATCTCGAAACAGACGAAAAAAAGAAGTGATATTATGCTAATGGCCAATTGTCATTTCGAAACCGTAAAGTTAAGTCAGCAGGCCAAACAGTGAATCTTTTACAGCGTTTCGCTAATTTGAGGTGTGAATGAAAGTGAATGAAAGCGAACGCGAGCGCATTCCGAAATAGATACTGATACTGATCCATCAACAAATCAACGAAATGCAGACTCTTCTGTGGAAGAGAAACGAGACGAGACCCATCTTAGAATAGCCATTTTGGCAATTAAATCGCTTTTGTTTGGACTAATGGACCTCTTACTTTCGGTTCGGTTTGGTTTGGTTCATGATGTGTTTCGATTTGATGAGCTGTGATTCGATCTAAAACGCTTTTGTTTTGTGGCATGCGAATGATTTGTTTAACAACAGACATTTTGAAGCGAGTGTTCAGCTACCGGACCCAAACACCAGAGCCCAACCATTGGAATGATTAAGCTGATTTTTGGGCTCTGCGTGGGGGGTAGATGTGATGTGTGAAACTTATACACAATTATTTTCACATTTCTGAACCTTTGTTGGCCGGGGCAAAAATAAAAGTAGTGTAGAACTAAAGCAAAGTCCAGGACCATGAAATCGTGTTTAATTTTCAATTTGGCTTTCTATTCGCTGGTTCTTCTTTTGGCCAAAAAAGCAAAGACAAGTGCTTAAGTTTCTCTTTCTCGTGTTGGCAAAAGTAATTCTAATGGTCCGGGTCATAAACGGCTTTAGTTTTGTGGCCGCGGCTTAAATTAATTTCAAGGTTATCATGATATGACACTTTCATTAATCAGCCCTTTTTGGCTTGGTTCTAGCCGCTTTCCACTTCAGACTTGTGTTTTTTTTTCATTACAACTCATAACCTGTCCACATCAATATCAATTCTGGCCACTGTTTGACATCGAATCAACGCCATTTAACAGCATAATTAACACATGTTCTTTGCACAATCGATTGCACACGCATCTCGATGGACCAGTCGGCCACTAAATTGGTTATCTGGTGCAAAAAGACTTACCTGGCTACCTCTTTCATTAGCACGCTGTCCAGTCCCCAGTCCAGTCACAGTCTGCAAATCTAGTGGAATCGGTGGAGACGAGCCTGTCACCATCACATTCGAATCGGTAGAACAGGTGACACTTACGGAGTGGCATAACCAGTGGTAGCCATCCACTCGCCTACGAGTCCATGGGTGTAGCAATTACAGGTCGCTTCGTAATTGAGTTATGAGCTCTTCTTGTTAGCGGAATTCCCTAAAATGCTTCAACTGTAACGAGGAAGTCTTTGACTCTTGGGAATCGAGCAGCGGATTCTGGGGCAAGTTGAGCTGCCTTTTCCGAGAACTGTCGGCATCGCAACCGCGATGAAGAGCCGCGTTCCTCGTTTGTGGATCAGTAATGCGACAGAAATGGCCTAATGAGTAAATTAATTGCTCGAATCCATGATCTGGCCCATGCTTTTTTTATTCTTACTAATTAATCAGCGAGCAGTAACGACCCACAAGTTAACCCTACTTCAACAATCACCGATTAATTAGTGATTTATCTAGTTTTTCAGCTTTTCAAAGAGATGCAATGAAAGTGCAGTAATTTTTTTTCATTTTTCACTTTCGCTTCCAGTGCTTACAGTTTGGGTCTGTCCCTAATGATGGCTTATGCAGGTTACCGATCGATTGAACTTGTTCATTACAAAACAAACAAACAAATGGGGAAACAAATCCAGAGATGAGCCATGCCAGATTAGATTAGCTGATTTCTGCTGGTGGCACCTCAAGCACTTGGCTCTCACTTTTTCTAATTACCAACATAAATATACTGCATAGCGAAAAAGGAGTATATTAAATCCCAAGTACTGCCAATGTAGAAAACGGTTTCTAGCAGTAAATTAAGACATTTGCGACCTGGTCAGATGCGAATCAATAATAAAATGGCCATGCAAAATTTTAGACCCAACAAGCGCTCAAAAAGCCGCCATGGGAAATGCCGCAACGGTAAATGTGTCTCAAGAGAAGACTTTAGACTTCATGACTGGCGATACCCGACGTGAGATTAGAATGAATCATTTCCAGGCATCCTAATTGAGTTGTGGCCACGCCGGCAGGCCAAAATATCAGCAGACGTCTTGTCGATGTCCAAGTTTTGGTCTGAGTTCTGGTCTGGGTTTCTGGCTCTAAGGTGTGAGACTACTTAGCCGGGCCAACTAAGCGGGGCCAAACGGCAACGATTAGTTGCAGACTTTTCACGAGGAAGTGGACGAAGTCTGGACGAAGGGCCATTTATCAAGAGCTGCTCGTTTCTCGTCTCTTTGGGAAAATTCACCGTTCCCTGACTGGTTGACTGACTGACTGACTTACAGACTCAGAAGCTCACTAACCAAGTTAGTGGCTAACTGGTCTACCACTCTAATTGCTCCATTGATGCTCCCACACCGAAAGTGTTATAAGAAGTCGGATTCAAAGTCAGAGAATGTAGTTCTTTGGGTCAATACGAGCACCTGAACTAATCAAACACTTTTCGAGCGAGGCACGCGTCCTGTTCAAGTCAATAAGCTTTCACAAATAATTAACCAATATTGCATGCACCTAGAATGTGGCGAGAAGAACACTTAGCTTGAACCAAATTCGATCGGGAAGTGACTAGAACCGAAGCTGATCTTTAACCTTAAGGGTGGACATGCATCTGTGAGAACTCTTACTCAAGCTGAACCTCACGTTCCATGTGGCAAAGGGTTTGGATTTCAGTTCCATAAAACACAATGGAGCATCGCTTACTTCTATTGTTCTATCGATGGTCATGGCTTGCAAATTTTCGGCAGCTTTAATGTTTATTCATGAATTCCGACATGAAACGGCAA
The DNA here is from genome assembly GCF_018152505.1 of Drosophila elegans. Taxonomy (NCBI): domain Eukaryota; kingdom Metazoa; phylum Arthropoda; class Insecta; order Diptera; family Drosophilidae; genus Drosophila; species Drosophila elegans. Next base: position 4,329,999 of record NW_024545855.1, on the reverse strand, counting down.
TGCAACGAGAGAGAGACAAGTTCTCCGGGCAGCGCAAACATAAATCAACTGGTCAAGTCTTTCAGTTAAGGCCAAAGAAATGAAAACAAAAAGTCCGCGAGCAACGGCAGCACGCAGTCATGGCCAACTGATTGAGCTGTCGCGAATTTGGGTGAGGTGAGATCGCCCAGTGTCTAAATGGCCAAAGAATGTCAGGGTCTGGGATGGGGTATACCTATTTCTGGCTTCAAGCGTCGTGTCTTGGCTGCTTAGGAAAATCTGTTGCGGAGAAAACTAAAATTTCCATATACCCTGTGCTCTTATATGGCTCCAGATCTCTGCCATTTTCACAGACTTTTGTCATATCAAATAGTAAATGGTAATGGAAAATAGCAAAGAGCAAAAGGCAAAAAGCCCGCCCACTGTGGCCAGCAGTTGGCATCCTGGTTTGGATTGGAATGCATTCATATCTCAGAAAACAACTGGGTCAGTTGGCTCAAACAACAAAAGTGCATCAGCAGCAGCATCAGGGAACTGAGCTAGCGGAAGACGATTATCAATTTTATTTTGGCTCATATTAATAGCCACTATTCTTCTCGCACTTTACCAGCCCAGTGGCAAAATCTGAAATGTTTTCCATGTTTCCCGGCCACAGTGGTTTTAGCACCCTATCGAGGAGTCGGAAAACGCCTGGCAAAACTCAAATACCAGACTTTTACGATGTCCTAGTAAAATAATTATAATCTTAATAAAATAATCAGGTAAATCGGTGTATAAAATCAAGCACATTTACTGAACCAAACTAGTCAAAGAGGAAAGCATTGCCAATTATTTGATGCTTGTGCAGTTGGTTTATGTTTATGGAAATGGCAGCAATAAATACCCCATTATTTGAGGCCATCATCGAATGACCGAGAAGAATTATTTGAACTTCTAATTAACGAAAGCGATTTAAATGAAAATATGTATATTGTTCATAAAAACGTGGTGTCGCGGAGCTCTAAAAAAGATTTCAACGTCGAGAGATATAAACGATTTTAACTGCATACTCATAAAAGTTTAAGGGATTTACAACCAGCGGAAGTAATTACCTGTTACCCCTTTTGTTTATGCTAAACAGATGTTTCCTTCAGAACAATATTAATTGGCGTTTCAAGACGTCAACCTTCTGGTGGCATTTAATTTGTTTATCCCTTTCTAAATTTAAGCAAAATGGTTTTACAAAAAAAAGACACAACCCATTGGATTAGAATTTTGCAATAAATTTACACAGATCCTACAAGTGATTTCAAAGTGCATTAGTTTGATGACCTAGCTTTATTATCATCGGCTTAATCTATCTGGTTTGGCTACGGTGGTTTATATTACAACATTTGTAAGATCGATACCGATGATCGATCCGGCTCTCCCAACTGCATATTTTCTTTGTTTTTTTTCGCCAATGCACCAATGTGAATCGAGTTTAATAGTCTCGGGCTCTTGCTCTGCTACAGTTTTAGCTGCAGCTCCTAAGTGCCGTGAATGAGCATCGATCTTTCGGCTGCCGACGACCGCTTTCTTTTGATGCAACGGACTGATGTAATGCACTTGGTCTGCAATCCATTCGGGTTGCTACCACATAACCGTATCATCTGCCAACCAACTTATAACCCATAATGGCATTTACTGCTCTCTTTGAAATCGAAAAGTACCTTATGTTTTGAAAAGTGGCTTTGCACTTTTGTCTTTTGATTTGTTGTTATAATTGGATTGTGGGTCACAGCTGCGTGTGCAGCAAAGTCGTTTATAACATTCCCACAATCAGCATCAGCATCCATACGTATTGTTTTTGACTTGGCTATTTCTGCACAGAGAAAAAAAACCAGAACTGGTCATGAACCGGGTATATTTTTACATAACAAAATTTATCCCAAACCAGGCATATCAATTTAATATTTTCGAACATAAACTGATATTTTCCAACATATCAATATGGTATTTTCTCATATCAAATTGACATACACATATCAGATTTCAAATATCATTATGGTACGATTAAGAACAGGATGGTAATTTTTAGTTTTTTAAATAACGATTTTTATACAACTATACAAAAGGTTACCTTTTCAGTTGACGTGTTGGACGAATAAAAATTTGTTGGTGCTGCTTCACCCCAGCAGGCATCAATATCCTAAAATCAGAAAAGAAATTAAATTAGAAACTAAAGTTGGTAAGTCACGTTTGCAGCGCCAAGTCTTCCATTCTGGTCTGTTAATTGATCGTTAATAATATACATTGCAGGCTGAATTAAAGTTACTTAGCTCTTTACTTGCACTATTTCACAATTAAGCATTTTTGTACACTTTTCTTAGACCTGCTAACCTCAGCATGTTATTTGAGTAGTACCATAAGAAATCTTAACGTACCATATTATCTACCAAAAATTGACACAAAATTAAAATATGCAGCCAGTCTATTTTGTCGAATACTTTTCGAACTAACTTTAATATAAAAACCATACCAATGTGTCGTACTTTCCGTACCACAATTGCTACGGATTATTATCAAAGTTCATATTCAATATGATTTCGTATCTTATTGATAAAAAAATTTTTTTTTTGTATGAAATAATTTATATGTAAAAATTGAGGACACAATACCAAACTGTCATTGCTATGTTTTTTTCTCTGTGTGGCCATTCGATGGAACTTACATTTCCATTCTCGTGTAGTTTTGTAAAAAAAAGAAGTCTATTTTCAATACAAAATCATCAACATGCAGGCAGCCGTAGATTAAGCTTCATTCGCGGATAGCTAGCTAATGAAAAATCGTGTGTCTACAGCTAATTAGGCGAATATTCATTAAGGCTATTCTGCAAATGCCATAAAAACGCCGGCGAAATTGGTCCGTGGCTATTTATATCCGCCAACTGCAAACAAAAGAATCAAGTAACGAACTCGAACTCGTTTCTGTGCGTTGCCCGCTGGTTGTTGTTATTGGTGTGTGAATTTATGCATAAAGATTATAATAATTTTGCAGGCTTTAACTCAAGCGCACAGTTAGTTCTGACCAGGGGCCCCGATACGTTTGTTCAATAATTCAAACAAAAAACTAGCCAACAAATTTTTTCCCATTTTTTTTGTGGTCTACAAAAACGCCTACAAAAGACTGGATTTGAAAATGCCCGGCGGCTTAGTTGAGTTCAAAAAAATGCAGTCAGTAAACCGAAATTGGGTTTTCCGTTCGCTAAACTGAACCAGCAGCCATTTCACTGGCGCGTTCCTAACAATTTGCCGTGCAATTAGTCAAAATTATTGTGCAATGTTTATCCAACAAGCCACGAGTGACACTTCTGTCAATAAACAATTCATTTGCATAACTCAAGGCACGATTTTGCCAACGGAGCAGGCAAAACCATAACCACCTGGTCCCCCATCACGCTTTTTTTTTCTTGAGATAGGAATGTTCGGTAGCTGAAGGCTCATCCATAGTTTTCCAAGTGCAAATCATCTTCACACTTCTGCCGAGGATGCTGGAGTACATCGATGACTCTGCACATACAGCTGTATACCACTGCTAATAGAGGGTATAATGGTTCGCTGGTGGGGCGCGAAGTGATGAATGTTTGGGTTGGTTGAATGGACAAGGTGCTAGAAAGCTGAGAGTTAAATATGTATCTTTGGGGATTTTATATGATTTAAATATTATTTCTTAAAGATATGTGATATTTTTGAAAAAATATGAAACAATAATACAAATATAATTTGTTATTTGGGACATCAAAATCTAAGCAAACTAATTAATTATTAATGCTAACACTGATAATTTTCAGGGAATGCTCTTTAAAAAGGAACAACTTCTGAATTCACTTTTTTTTCCAGACTGGCTTCTTGAATCCCAGAGCACTAAATCGATTCATTTTTGCACTTTTTGGCAGAAAGTTAGGAAACAAACATTTAAATTAACAATTACATTTCCTATCTGTGCTATTAAGTGTAATATCCTCTAGTTACTTTGGTAGATTGTTTTTCACTCCAACTTTATCAAGAGTATCTATACCTCGAGCCCTTCTATTCTTGGTGCCAATACTCAAGGGCCTAAGAAAATCAAATAAAAAATGCTTCAACATTTGTGCAGATTTGAGTACTGTAATTGACGGCTGTCTGCCCTCGACTTGATTAACACATCAATGACTCGCTGGTTCGATGAATGGCTAGTTAGATGGAAGCCAGTCCATGTAGACGACCCGATTGACAGGCAATATTTCCAATTTGTTTGGCCATTATTGATGACTCATAAATCATGTAATATTGACTGGCTTTTCTTTCAGCGGGTCAACCCGTTAAGCGATTCCATGTGCAACTAATCATGTTAGGGCTAAACATCAATGCAAGTGATCAATGAAAGTGAGAGTTTGGAGCTACAAATATAGCTGATGAAAAGCGTATCGATTTGAATATGAATGCACAGAAAGAAGAGAAAGAGTACAACTTTCATTTTTAAGGGGTTTTTGTCAGTCCAGGTCTATCATCAGTATAATTTTAGAATATCTTTTATTTGCAGACATTCCCAGAAACTATTTTTCACATTCATTCGGTTGCATAACCCATGAACCTTTCATTTTTGTTTAGCCAGGTCTTTCACTTTCAGTTCTGGTTTTGAAATGTCGCGAGCCTACTCCAAAATTCTGAATTCAGAATTATTGTGTTTATGGCGCTACAAGCAAAACTGAAAGTTTGAAAGTGTTTTCGTTTTTCCCAAGCACATCCACGGAATATATATGAAAATGAAAGCAGGGTTAAGTGGAGTCATAAAACTCTGCACCCAGCTAATATTCTTGCCACTGATTACTACGCTTTGTGGTTCATTTACATACGCGTAGAGTGACAAAAAGAAAATGTTTTTTGAAAATTGTTATCAGTAGCCAGTCCCTAACGGTAAAGGTTTAATTTAATGTACTCATTTAAATTAAGTTAGCTTCCGGTGTGCCTAATAAAAAATAGGACTGACTCTGGCAATCAACAAATTGTTATTGATTCTGATCGGGGCAAACGATCGACTCCCGAATTGATGGCCCACCATTCACGTGCTGGGTCTAAAATACGGGCTTATGTGCTCCAAGCCAGAAGATCGATTGGCCGATTGTTGTCAAACTCATCAAATACATATTTCAGCCTGGTCGTCGGCAGTTCAATGTTAACCGATCGTCGGTAAAGATCGCTTGCCAGCCACATTTATTGCGGGCTCTCAGGTTTATGGCTCAAAAGAAGAGGGAAACACCACAAACATATCTTTGGATCGGTTTGCCACCTCTTTTGGTTTTGCGTCACAAATTTGAGCTAGAGAAGAGAAGAACCCCACTGTTCGTGTTTTTTGGCAAATACAATTATGCTCGCCCGGCCATTGTTTGGATATAATTTAGCGGATTAGTGGCCACCTAGAGTGATCCCGCATATAATACTCTTTAAAAAATTTACCGAGAACTTTAGACATAAGCCGATTGGACATCAATGTGTGATATGCCAGTCGCAGTCGCGAACAAGCATATTCCCTATAAAAAATTAATTTAAAATTTCCATGTGAGTGATAGCTTAAATTTGCAACCTTTCCCCGAATCGAATGATTCTGAGCTGCTTGCCAAATCGCTTCGCTCCACCATCGAAAGTGGGCCTCTTAATTATGCTTAATTATACGCATTTAGCGGCGGTCAAATGATTGTTAAGTGCTGGGCTGGCGGCTAAAATTCTGCGCATGCCGGTTAGTCGGAGGGGCAAATATACATGTCGATTGGGTGAAATCCGAGGGGATTTTGGCCCATGGCTTTCATCTAATTGAGAAGTAATAGTAATGGGTACGATCCGCCGAAAAAATAATAAAAATCAATTAGTCGGCCCTGTTTATACGAATATCGGCGAACTTCAGATGCAGCTGACAGTTGCATGCTGCTAGCTGCATCACATCTGAACCTGCGGCAGTGGGTTAAGTGCCACTTAAGAGCGCACAATAGTTGAAAATTCAGTTAACTCGGGGGCCATTGATAAAGCCGGTACACAGACGTACGTTTCGGTAGCTGTCGGCGATAAAATACAAAAAGCGACGACAATTGCCAACCGAAAAAGAAAACCAAACTCCCAACTTTTGGCCGGTTTAATTGCCAAACCGATAAATGGCAGATAGCTGTGGGCCAAAACATAAATTGGTAGCAGATCCAGGAGCAAGCTCGTCGAAGATCGCTTTGCATTCTGGATGCCGAAGAATGCCGTTATGCTGCAATGTCGGTTGACCTTTTGGCCCGGCCCAAAACATTTATTTTGTCATTACCCGCCGACTCGGGTGGTCTGTCTTTTCCCACTCCTTAAAACATTTTTTCGAAGCAATTACACAAACGCCGCTTAGTAAATTATGTGCACGGGCGGAGTAAGGTAACGAAAAAACAGAAGAATCGCATAAGTTCACAAGAAGCACAAATTGCCAATTCATTGAGCGAGCACCTTTTAAGTTGGGGCTAAGATTTGTCTAGCTTCGCGGCCCTATCAAATCTCAGTTCCTTGCAAAAGCTTGCATAAATTTAAGATAATTTTTATCGAAAGTGTGCATCTTACGCCCGCTGCAAATGGTTTAAAGGAGCTGCAAAGCTTAGTTTTCTGGATACTTTTTGTCTGGGTCTAGCATGTCTATTTAAGTCTTAACATGCCGCTGACAAAATGGTCAGCAATAAAGACAACAGCAGCAGCGGGCAAAAGCAGCAGAGCAGAATTAGGAACGGCAACAAAAAGCAACGGGAAGACGTCTGGTCTGGAAATTGTGCCAGTAGTGTATACACGGCCACATTTAACAGGAGCAGCAGGATCAAGTCTTGTTCGAAGTCCCTCTGTCCCTGTGTCCCCATCTCCAATTCTCCATTCTCCAGTTTGTCTCCAAGTTGTTTGGCTGGCTGTTTAGGCGATGTCAGTGCTGATAGGGGAAGCTGTCTGGGATCGGGTCATGCCTCAGATGGAGAAGCAGATGGACCAGGAGGAGGACTCCCCCCGTGGCTCAAAGTTCATGACATTGTCCTTCCTTGTCTTCATTCCGAAGCTTTGTTAATTTTGCTTGTATGATGCAGTGTTCTCGTGGGGGAGATGCAAGATTAGCAAATTTGTGTTCCCAGATTGTGCCAATTCCTTGTCCACACATCCATTAATCTTTCTGCAAACCTTTCGTTTACTTAATTATAAAAACGTGCTTTCGATGCCATTCTAATTTGTGGGGTGTGTTATAATCTTATTCCCTTTGGTTTTGAGTGACCTGGTTATCATTAATCATCTGAGTCTGCGCTAATTGATTCGCACAAAAGACGAAAGTAAGAGTTCTTCCACCTCGATCAGATTGTGGGTCAAAGCAATTCGCATGGTTGTCAATTCTGCTGACATTACAAATTTATGACTATTTGCATACATCTCGACTGGGGAGAATGTCATCTATGTCCGTGAGATGAAATCAAATTGAAGTCAAAACCTGTTGAAAGTCGCAGGTTGAAAGTTTGAGGATAACAAATGAGAATGCTGGGGGTTAATGATGCTGTCCCCGCATTTGACCGATATTAGCCGACTTATAAATCATCGCTCATCTGCCTGACTCTTCGTTTTTGTCTCCGGCCAGAAAATCGTGACGCGAATGCCAATGGCAGGAGCATACAAGGATGCCACTGAAAAAGAGACCTTAAGATGGATGGGGGAAAAGCCAGTGTGTCGATCGGAGCTTTGATTTAGTTGAAATCCCCGTCCGCCTGACACTCGACATGAGTAAAATGCTTGTGGAAATTCTACATTCTCCTTTTCGCCAGGCATTATTTCATTAAATCCGTACCCGTTTGATTAGAATCACTTTCGAGTTCGCTGGGAAGTGAAACGTCTGCACGACGCACTTTCGATGGCACGTGAGACAAACGGAGTGCATGGGAACGGGAACTGTGACTGACCATGAGGCACTGAATCACAATGGAGTGATATGGGAAAGGCTCTCTTTTGAGCCCTCTTCCCTGCAAGAGGGTCAGCACATGGAGCACCAGGCATCCAAACGAAATGAAATGAAAATTGCGATGGGCCAGGTTTCACTCTTGTGCGGAGGAGAGCGGCGTCTAATCACAAGGGCAGCCGTTCAACTCCCGTCTGAAATGGCAATGCAATGAAACTCTGCCGAAATGCAGCGCGATGATGAGCCACATGCAACATGCAACATGAGGCCAGAAGAAAGAGAAACGGAGGTGGAAACCATAGTAGAAACAGAAGTCTCAGGAGCAGAAGAGCCAGTCAAAGTGGCAACGGCCTGGGAATTGGGCTAATTGATGTTTAGCTGCACTTTTACCCGAAACGTGGACAGTGCGGAGGCCATATCGATGCACATCTAACGACGAACCAGAACCAGAGGAGCCGACATCGTCAAATGCATATTACATGACTCTCAGCCAGGAGCCATCGCGATGCCAAGCTTGTCTGCCGATCCAACTGCATCTTAATTAATCCGAGTATCGGCTGACTTTAAAACAGGATTTCGGGAACGTGCTTTAATTGAATACAATTAATTATTGACACATTTGGCCAGGAACTCAAGGCTTTGGGCCCAGATAGAAATAGTCGTGAGCCGACTGCTGAGCAGAGCGAATTTGGATATGGAAATGCACTTTCTATGGACTTGCATGCTAATCGGAGCTTGTTTTATGCAAACTGCAGGCTTGACCCAATTTGTTGGGGGAGTCATTGGAAGCTCCCTGACTAAGAGAGTTAATTGCAGCGGGAGATTCTCCCACTGGAATGTTATCCACCCAACGGTACCAAAGCGTTGGCTTTTCACTGGACTATTGGATTGAATTGGACGCAACCCGACTTCTGGTGCTGCTGACAGGTGCCGTGGACATTTTTCAATGCATTCAATTGGAGGGGACACCAAACAGAAGGCGGCGAAGACATGGAGAACGTTGACAAAGTCGCGCAAACATTTCAAACATCTGCTGCCTGTTTGCGTTGAATGGAGGAGATCGGTGGAGAGTAGGACCCAACCATTGAACGGCTTACTTTTCTCACCCGGCCAAGACGACCGCAAGATTCCGCGGAGGAACATGGCCAACAATCGACTGGAATGCCAGTTGCGGGTGTCGCTTGCCAGGGGACAGCTGCTGTAGTCTTCAGTCTCCAGTCTTCTGGTGACAAAGGCCCAACATTCAAGATCCAAGCTCCAAGTCCAGGAACCCAGTTGAAGGCAAGTGCCCGCTTCTGACGCCCCCAACGGTGCCATTTGAATATCAACATTTGTCATCGTGTGTCGTGTCGCATTCCGCACTCTTTCTGTTTCTGTTTCTGCTTCTGCATCTCTTCCCGGTTGCAAAAGTGCCCAAAAGTAAACAAAATCCAATTAAAGTCAAGTGGAACATGGCCAGGGATCAGAAACAGTGTAGCTTGTACAGTCTTCGGCCTTTTAATTGAGGGGCTCTCATGTAGCCATGCAAATGTGGGCCATCCAGAGGCGGAGGAAAGCGGGTAGAGCTACTTAAAAGGATTGTTGTGGAATGGCAATGCAACTGCAATTACTTTGCGGATCAATTTGCAACACTTTCCCTGAGGGAGTAGTGGAGCGGGACGGAGGCAGGGATCTGGAGACCCCAGAGCTAGACAAAGAAAAGGCATTTCTCCCAGAGATCAGAGCAGACCAATGAAATTTGGAACGCGCTTGTTGCGAATTGTAATTGAAACGCATTACCGCAAAATGGCAGCCGCAGAGTTCGGGCTGCGTCACTGGCTCTAATGGGCGTTGGCCACAGATCTTTGCCAGCAGTCGGAATTCAGGTATACAGTAACCACAAACAACGTAGGCGGTGACAGCATCGGGAAATACAGACCAAACTACGCATTGGAGCAGGATTGCGGGCTAGGGGCTCGCGACATGACAGCCGAAAGTAGGTGAAGCGGTCGCTAACGACGAACAACTGGTGGATAGCATCCCAGGATCGCAGGGAAGGAGCAGAGCAGGAGCAGGAGCTAGTATCAATGGAAGGCAATCGGACATGCGCGACGCATTGGCAGCAACGCAGAAGGAAACAAGCTCACAAAGTCTAGAGTGGGAGGCACTCGACTCACGCACTCAAGTGGAAGAATCTGAAGGGGGTTCCTGGAGGGAAGTTGGTCTTTTAGGGACAACAATGCGCGGTTCGATTTGTTTGCGATTGGGTTTGAGCAAATTTACGGCAGCCGAGGAATGTCCCCTGTCTTTCGACTTCACACCTCACACCTTCACACCAAGTGCCTACTGCCCGTGGCCTCAACTTGTTACCCACTCCTCCAATCATCGTCCCATTAAGAGGTGCATGCTATTAAGTGCAGCTAATGAGGCTGAGGAGACTTCTTGTTCCCTCTGTTGGTGGCTCATTAGTCATATGGATCTCAAGGCCTCTGTAACGGTTCCATTTTGGCCCTGCTAATATGCAGCATGGGAATTCGTGTCATTAGAGGAGGACTCCCCATACCCATCCACCTAATGTTCATAGGAATGGTCACGTGCAAAACGATTTAACCTTGACAGGAGACAAAAACGTGGACTCATCAACGATCGATGATCAGTGTTCCAGCTGGACTGGCGACACAGAAGGAAGAACCGTTCTTCCAACATTTAATCAGCAGGTTGCCATGGTCGATAACAGATCGAGCAATTAGTTGACAAGGAATGGATAGGATGGCCAGGAAAGGAGGAGGATAAGGAGGCAATGCGTCTAATTGATCGCTGACTGCGATGTTGGAGGTGACTGTGATGGGCACGACGGCTCCATATTGGCTAAAGCTGAGAAGCGTGATGACTGGCACGTTCGTCACTTTTTCGCCGGTTCAGATCAGTTCAGAATACTTCTGATCAAGCACTCGCAAGTGCTCTGTTCTAAATGCCGTTAAAGTTAAACGACTTTTTGGTCGTTTCCCAGAAGCAAACGACACAGAAACCGTATTCGAAATCAGCATCTGAATTTAATTTACAATTATTATGAGTTCGCTGTTCTCTGCTGGAAAAACTCATCAGCGATAGCTGAGAGAGATGACCCAAATTCTGCCTAAATGTTCCTCTCCAGTTTCTCCAGGTCTCCTGCTCTGCAAACCGCATATCTCCTCTCCGTGGACCCCATTCCTCGCTGCCAAACATATCGCACCAAGCACCGCAAATTCGCCCCAGAAGCGAGAAAGTTCATTATGTCCGGCGATCATTTTTATTTCCATTTGCGTGGCGTCTACGGTCGTCGGTCGACAAACTATCCTGGCATCTATCTTAGTCCGGTTTGGATTCGGTTTGGATGCCACTTGACCATCGTCCAGGTCGACACTTGCGTGTTTTCCAGATTTCAGTTTCGTGTCGGGTCTAATGGAGAGTGGAGTGGCAGAGGGTGGACCGAGGCGTTATGTCGACTTTGATATTATAACCGCAATTAGTCGACATGGTCTCGAGTGCTATCTCTGGGATCTGTGAGCAGATCACCTCCTTCGCTAGTTTCGCAGTGAGAGTTTCATATCTTTGCATTTCTGGCACTCTTGAAAGCGAGTCTCGAGTGGCGGATGATTGGGCACGAGAAACACTGAGAACCAGGGAAAACCTCCTTCCTGGTTGTGACTCAGCCCTTTATATCCACCCATAAGCAGATAGAGAGTGCTGATCTCGGATTGAGATCGAATTGTATTTAGATTTGGAGTGCGAGTAGGAAACTTTCGATTGCTCACAGGGGTCAAGTGCTCATTCATGAAGCGGGAAACTGACCGCAGGATGGCGATGAGATATCTTAATCGATGGAAACTGGCTAAAAATAAGTCAGAATCGGACTCCGCCATAACCATTTCCTGTCAATCAGAGGCAGCGACTGGGACGAGGTCTCCGCCCCATTATTGCTTTCATGGAGTAACTTCCAACCCAACACGCAATTAATTTAAGCCTCTGTCCAGCGGGGAAAGGGAAAGGGGCTAATAGAGTGGACAGTTCCAAGTCGAATCCGCTGGAGCGAGGAGATACCCAGAGAAGTTCCCCGTGAACTGCCCAGCGGAGCTCATCAAGCCACCTACGCTTACGGTACTTGGTTAGCTGCAAATTAATCTCCCCTGCTCCACTTCTTTGCGGGGTTCTCCTGGTTCTCTGGACTACGACTACGAAACCTCGGGGCCTGCCACACTTCTGAAGTCATTTTCCAAATGCCTGACAATTTATCATTTCGCTTTATTTGGGCAATTTTTCTGCTCGTCAAGTGTTCGTGGCCAAAGGGAATGGAAAAAAAGGTAGCAGAAGTCAATGGCTTGGCCCAAAACTAGGTCAGACTGATTGAGGAGCCGCCGGCCGTCGACTGCCAAAAATGTTAATTAATTCGAATTAAAATGTTGCGAAAGCGGTTCGCTGACAGAATCCGGCAAAGGAAATATAACTGGAAATAAAAATGGAAACGGACTCTGGAGTTGGGTCTCTGGTTATAGAGATGGCATAGGAGTTCCGAAACGGAGTGGAGATATGCCGAAGAAGGCGTTGGCGTTGGCAGTTTACCGTTGGCTGGACCTGGACCTGGACTCCCCTGAACCGCTGATAATTCGGTCCTCCGATTCCGATTCCCATTCCGTTTCCATTTCTTTTCCACCTTGTTCGGGTTTGGTGCAGCGGACTCTGCGGTTTCTGCAGCGGACCAAAGGCCAGGCCAGAATTTTGATATTGAAATTGCTACCCTGGCACACAGAACACCGAACTGAGGAACAGAGGAACGGAGGAACTTCTGCCGGAGGCCATGGTTTGATAACATCAGTCTGAGCGGGAGGAAAATAGGCGGAGGGGCAGCTCCCACTACAGGAATATAGGAAAACAAAAGACAACAATTCCATTAGGTAAACGCTCGCCCAGAGAGGAAAGCGGGAAGTGCAACGCCACGGAGGAAAACAAGAATGAAAAATAATCTAAAGTTTGAATGTGGAGCTGGAGTCAGTCAGTTTGGTTTCGGTTTGCGTTTGCGTTTGCTTTGGCCAAATGTAACTGCAATTTAAATGCTAATCTGGCATCTGTTGGCGGTCGGAGGTTGGCGGATTTCGGATGGCGGACAATGCCAGAACGGCAAACAGCGCCGCCCCCAAACCGCCCACTCAATGCAGGGAAAGGGAGGGGGCTGGACTCACACTTAGCGGTTAGAGCCGTGATTTGCATTTGCTCATTAGCCGCCAAGCCAAACAATCCCACAAATAAAGGAGGAGAACTTCTAGAACTAGATGCCCCTGCCCTCGAAGGTGCTTATTTATTGTACAGTCTGACTCCTGACTAGGTCCGCTGTCTAATTAGTTTTCACGCCGATAAACTGCCGACTTTATTTGCGGCGGATGCCTGCTCTGGATTCCCAGCGAGATTGCCCACAAAAATGTCTGATCTCGGATCTCTGGCCGAAGTTCAACGGAACACAGTACCGCTAACCCTCTGCGGGAAAACCGCGACATTTACAGGGGACTGTAAATACAAATAGAATCCGAAATAAGCCAGAAGTGGAAGCAAAATCAAAAGCGAAAGAACATTTGTAAACTGCCAATTATTATGAAATGAGAAGACGGCAACAACAGCTACATGGCTACATGAGCTAGTAAAATGGGGAGCGGAGGAGCAGACCCAGCGACATCCAAAGAACTAGATTCTTGTTAGTTAGTTCTTCTCTTCGCCAGATGGAAGAGGGGTTCCCCCTGAAGAACAGAAAGCGCGTCACGCCGAAATCCCAAAATTCGCTCGTTACCATTCCGAGGGTTTGGACTTGGGCTTAGACTGGAACTTCAGTTCAGTTGGGTTCAGCAGAGCGCCGGCTGTCGGAAGAGCAGACCTCTTGTCCAGCTCCTAAAACTCTCCTCGGCCGACTCTACTTCTGTTTTTCGGCTCGCGTGCTGCCAAACCGCCAATTACTGAACATCAAAAAGCAGTTTTCCCTGCCCACTCCCTCGACTCCATCTTTTTGTCCAAGTCCCAGACCAAGTCTGTCCAATAATTTTCTCTCTGGTTTGTGTGTGGCTTTGTTTATAGTTTTGTCAGACTCTGACCCTTTACCTTCCAGCACATTTCCATTCCGATTCCCCTTTGGACACCCAAAAAGGTGTTCGAAATGCCAAGAATCCGTTGCCGAATCACGCAATGAGAAATAAGAAGAATAGAAATGCAAATGGGAAGTGCTCTCGAAGATCTTCATGGCTCACGATGCGATACATTTCGGGGCCAGTGGCACGCCCACAGTGGCCCAGCCCTCTTCTCGAAGTTCCGTTCTGAACAGAAATTAGTTTAATTATATCGGACATAATAAATAAAGTGAGTTATCCAACACGGTCTGCCCTTCGGCGTGTTTTGACATTTTAATCGCGTCAGTCTAGGAGTCACTGGCCCACTTAAAAGGCGTTGGACTAGAGGTGGATTGAATCGTGACCATGGAGATCAAAGAGAAGAGCAGGAACCAGGAAGATTAGTTCCTATGGATGAATACGGGGGAGTGGTACCCCTCGTAAAATTAAGAAAGAAAAAATATGTATGCAATTACATGTGAACACTTACGAGGTACATCCATTTGCATACACACTAGCAATAGCGATAATCCCATTCGAGTTGATTGATAACCCACTGATCCATAAAAAATGAATGGCTCCCCCGTCATTTCTTCATTTAAAACGGAAATCTGAATCAGAATCAGTTTTATTTGCATTTCGCAATCTGCCTTTCTGCCCAGGGTTTATCCTTTTATAGTTGCCTCCGTCTGATCAGTCCGCTCGCTGGCTTCTGCGTAAGCTTCCATTCTGCAGATCCAGGTCCAGCTTTGTTCGGATATAATGACAATCACGTTCCTCCGCTGCATCATCTCTCATCTCCGCAATCAACATCTGCTGCTGAGATCTTCATGAAACGGGCATCTGCATCTCGGAAGACGTTTGCTTGCTAATGTGCGGAGCCAACTTAAGGATCGCGTGGGTCGAGTTTTCCAGGGGACAAATGGGGTAAGAGGAAGTCTGCTACAAAGTTGCATCGGCAAGTTGCTGATTATCGTAGCTCGGTTGATGAGAGCAGTCCGCCAAACAATCATCAGATGAATGAATGAGTTCCGATCAACTCCGCTATTTCTCTATTCCAATTCCATATGATGACGCAGTCGAATTCGGAAAATTCAATTGAGAAGCGCCATGGAGTGAGGATAATAAAGCCATCACTAATTTCCCGGAGCAATTATTGCTGGGTGCATATGAAAAATTTAAGGCATCCTGTTTCCCTTAGCGATCGAATAAAATGGGGATCCACGGGGCATCCGGGGCGATACGTTTATTGTTGCCTTGATTTATGCAACACTTTTCGCAATAAAAGTGCCAACTACTCGAAGAATTATTACATCATCACGTAATAGGCCTGTGCACTGTACACTGGACTCGGATTCAAGTTAGACCTCTTGCCAGGCAGCAGCCTCCTTTGAGGCGCCACGCCCGCCTCAAATTGCCCTCTGATGCGAGATCCCCTCCCCAACATCTTTCCCTTGACCAACAGACCATTCACTCCACTCTTTCGTGCTGTCATAAATCAGTCGCTTGCCTCCAGTTCCAAAGTTCCCGCAAGAGGCAGCGGCATTAAATACTCGTACTCTCCTCCGAAATTGCTGCCCGAACAGCAACCATGGCCACAATGCCGCTGTTAAGTGTCGTGTCATCCCCGAAGATCCATCATAATAGTCAGAGCCTCCACTACAAAGACTTGTGAAGGAGAAGAATTTGCCTGGCACGTGTCCATCATGGCAAGTGGCCACGAATTCCAGCGAGGGAGTTACCTGGAAACAGAGGTGTTAGATTGTAAGAAAAATATTTCCAGATGCTGTAATAATAATAAGACTGCCAAATTGGGGCTCTCTGTCCAGTCATTCGAACTCTAAGCTTATTTTTTAAACCCCACTGTTCCCCTCGACGTGGCTCGGAATGGCCCATTGTGCAGAGACACCAAACACGGAAGTCGCGGCGTGTGCACTCCCCAAATACCCATTTAATATAATTTCTATTATTTCTGGCAACTGGAAACTGCCACCAGGTGACAGTTACAACGCAGAAACAATATACAACGACCAAAGCTCCTGCTCTTTCACCCACTCCTCGAATTCTGAGTGGGGACATTGCCACCATCCCCATCCTTGTCCGAAAGCCACCAACCTGTCTTTGCCCACTCGATGCTCCATTCCAGCAATCGCCCAATGATCATCATAATCGTGATCACTTTGGGATCGGGCTGGAGTTTGGGTTTGAGTTCGGGCTCGCTTTGGTCGTCCAAGTCTTAAAGTCCAAGGCTGTCTTGTCCTCGGGGATCCATTTTTGGCATGCGTTAGGCAGAGAACACTTCCTGTGGCTGTGGGAAACACTATGGAACTTGTTCCTTCCATGCGACATGTTTGCCACGATTCCTCTTCTGGTTTTCTACGAGTTTCTGTTCGCAATACACACCCACATAAAGAATACTTCTGCCGTATAAAGTGCATTTTAGCCCCTGTTTGTATTGCAAATATTTTGGAAACCCGCTTTCATAAATCAATTAGCGGAGTGTAACAGTTTCAGGTCGGGATGGCCGTTCTGGTGGGTTGGATGGGTAGATGGGATGATGGGTGGTTGTGGTTGTGGCTCCGTTCCACTTCGTGCTGCATGGTGCATGGTGCATGCAATAGGCGAAGCGGTCATAAATTTCCAAGGCGATGCCCCTTTTGTGTAGCTGCAAATGGCAGCCGAACTTCGAGGTCCTCTTCTCTGCCTTCTGGCATGTGAAAATTGGTGCAAATTGATGAGAATATAAATGGAAAACATTGGGGCGGTGTTAAGATCGTTTTCAGAACCAAATCTGGAGCCAAGTGGCTATCAACAATCTGTTTACTTTGCGAAGTGCCGCGCTGTGGAAATTGATGGATATTGCTCCAATTTACCGGTTCGCACACCCGCAAGATGCGAATCTGGCCCAGGCAGCTTATCAACTCGTCTCCAGCAGGAGCCAACTCCTCCGACTCAAGGTCGCTGCAGGTGGAGGAAGTGCATCCATGGAAGGAGGAGCAGAAACAGGTGTTGCCTCCATTGACAGTTGCCTTGATTGGCTTGTGTTGCATGTCGCACGCCTCGTGCTGCCTTCTCGAAGCCAGCTTCTCCTCCTCCACTTCCCCATCCCATCGTCATCCATGCCCATGCCAGGCACACCCCTTCATTTGCAGCGACTAAGACTGAGACTGAATCTGAATCTGAGCAAGTACCCATTCACTCCAAAGACAACTGCGTTTCGGGTCCGGCTTGGCAGAGGAAGCCACGAGTTGGCGACTTGGCGAGCTGGTGTGCCAACGCCCAGAGCAAATATTGGGAGAATAGTCATCACAACACATCGCCTTCCGCATCCCATTTCTCCATCTCGATCTCCATAACTTGCTGCAATGGCGTCGCTAATCGCAGACTCTGGTATTGTAAATTAAAAGTGGAAGCCTCGCTGGCAGGGAGATTGCATCACTGCATCACTGCTCACCTGTTCAATGTGTATATGTCGGGACTCATCAGCGCAGGAATTGATGATGGGAATATGAAACCCTCAATTTGCCTAGCTCCACATCGAAGTATTCCGCGGAATCTCTCTCCCATGGAGAGCCAAAAAAGAAGAAATGCTTTCCAATCCCTCTCCATATGGATAGAACAATCGAGCAGATGCGACCGCCATAACTCACTGGACACTGGACACAGAACCCTCTCCTTAACCCATGGCATCATGGCATCCCAATCCAACTCTGGCCAGGCTAAGCAGGAGTAAAAAGTGCGGCAATTAGAAGCAGAAGCTGCCGATGGCAGTTGAATGTTGGTCGGTGATTGAGTTGCAGCTCAGGTGGACTCCACCTTCCCCTCCGAAACCATTGACTTTCATTCTTCCATTCGCGGCTGTAATTGATGGCGGGGAGTGGGAGGCAGTGGTGGCAAACAGGAAAATTCATATTACGAAAAAAGTGCATCGCTTATGTGTCATTATTGGGACCAGAATTTCAACAAGCTGCTGTTGTCGTGTCTTCTGATGCAAAAGTGGAAGATGTGGAGATGGCAACTTTCACCGCGCTCAGAATTCTTTTGAGCAGTGAGCAGTGAGTTGGAAACAGAGGAACCAGAACCACGGCCAGACAGCGGTCAATCTTGAGTCGCCCTCCTCCTCCTGGGTGCGCCAATATCCGCTGGCCACAATCAACACCTCCGCACCGCCCACCGCCCCTTCTTGGCGAGGTGGAGCCATCACTCAACTTCAACTTCAGCTTCAGTCATTCTGTGTCTTCTCTTATCTTTGGCAATGCCCCAATCCACCTTCTACTCCCTCATCACTAGGCTTTGTTTTTACACTTTGCCCGTTTTTGTGGCCATGGTCTCGTGTCGAACGGATCCCAACTTGGGTGCAAAGTGCTGAAGTCGCAGTCCAAGCATAAGAATACGTTGTCGTCGGTAAAGGGCGTTAACTGGGTTAAACGCTCATTGACAGTTTTATGCCGCCGACCAAGCCAAGACCACATCCAAACGAAGAACTCCGAGACCAAGACGAAGGCGTTGACAGACAGTCAGTGGCACAGACCAAACGAGGCACTTGCTAAGAGTGAAATTCTGATGGAATGATTTTTATTTCCTTCTGCTTAGAAGGCTGCAATTAGAAAGAGCCGAAGGGAACCATTGAAAAGTGAAACAAAACAAATCAAATGGCGGTGCAATTAGAGGAGACATCTTTACCATTCCACACTAGTAAACTGCACCTTTCGATTCGAAACGGGGTCACCAGGTTGGCGCCTTTGGCGCTCTCTTTTATCATGCGTGCGATTCTTATCGTCAATCAGGGATCCTTTCACTCCTCCCTGACTTCAGATCTTAAATCCTTGATTACATGCTCAAATCTCAAAGATTGATGACTCACAAATGTATATCTGGGTGCCATCGCAATCCTTTCCACTTCGCCAAAATGTTATCCGTGAAAGTACCCCATTCCGTTTCCACTAAAATGCATTAAAGAATGAGAAACCTGCCCCACTTGTAATGAGCAAATTCAAAATGGAGTCCAGATAAAAACGAATCTGAGGTGGAGACCAATCAATTTGCAAACAATCGAGGCACGTGACGAATAAACGAACTGCACAGCAAGTTTCTTCTATTAAATGCAGGAAACATAAATTTTTGCTGCTGATCGACATCGACTTTCTGGGTAAATGGAAATGGAAATGGGAGGTAGAGTCGATTCAAAAACAGCCCACGCAGCAATCAGAGAATGTGCGAAAAATCGAAAGGAAATTTGCATGTCACTCAATGGCATTTACTTTGTTTGCTCTGCAAACGAACCTCGAAACTCGGGACAAGATCAGAGCAACACCCCGAGGTTGTTCCGTCACTTTCAACACTCTCAGTCTTTCTTCCAGCAAAACTTGGCACAGTTTCTCGGACATAGAATGCAAACAAATATTTAAATATCAAGTGACACAGAAACAGAAACAGAACAGCAAAAATCAGTAGATGGCCCATAAAAATCCATTTCCCCCTAGCGGTCGAATATTGATATACATATCTTTGGGCCTTCCGCCTCAGTAAATCTGGGCTTGATAAGCGGGAGCAATAAACTGTGAATGTAAACGTTGTCCAACAACATTCGGTAGTTGTTTGACTTTGACCAGAGATCAAGATGAATGGTTTCCCAAGAATCGCACACTTCTGTATTTTGGCAACGATTGTGGCTTGAGATAGCAATTAGAGCAAAACTCCGCCAGTTCCAATTACAATTACTCAATCAGAATTGTAGGTGGGCAGTGACCTAATCAATTCCTGGCCATCAGAACAACTTCTTCATTCACACGCCAATTCCAACTCAAAAGTCAAGGCCCGAATCCGGATGGCGGTTGGCGATTGCAGACTTCCTATTTAGATGCCAACTCCCAAAGAGATACAATTTATATAATTTCCTTATCAGATCTGCTGGATTTGGTTCATTGTTGGAAAATTGTATAATTTCCTCAAAGGCGTTAATCGAACGCGGAAAGGCCTCAATTATGGCCACAAAGCGACAATCGCTGTAGAATCGAAATGGAATCCGAAATCGTTTCCCCTGCAATTGTTAAAATCAAGTACACTGCAGCGGAGATTCATGAAAATGCGGTTAAAGTGCGACGAAGTGCCACTGGCTGTGCTTTCGATGATTGCGCGTCATCATTTAATTGCATTATGTGACGGATAAATTCGAGACAGCCTCCGCTTTCTTTGTGGCGCAACTGTTGCCAGTGTTTGGTTTAGTTGCATAAACTCTATGAACCCCGGTTGCCTTGACTATGCTGAGCACCCAGTGACCTCATTCCGAACTCCCCATTTTTTGACTCTGCCTTCGATTGTTATCGCGCACTTAATTAGGCGTGCGTTGAGGCAATGCTCTTGAAGTTACTCTGGTACTTACATCTTTGGTCATTAGAAAGCTGCATGGTGCTTGTAAGCCATGAGCCGTCCCGTGAAGAATCTTCCCCTCTTCCCAGGCAATTCCAGAACCCATCTCGGGTGATCCGTGCACCTGCCTTTTGCTAATGCCCTCGGCTCTGTTAGAACCCGCTGTGGGACTTCAATTTGGCGCTATTCAGTGCAATCCAATGCCGAAGCTGCGTGGCATGCGCTGGGGCAGAAGAAAATCATTCGGCTTCACGACTATAATTGCAGTTTATTGCTTCCGACGAGAACAAGAATTAAGAATGGGAAGCTTCAGGTGTTGGAAAAGCTTCTTCTGGGAAAAGTTCTGCAAGAGTAACAAAGAGTGTCTTGGCTTATTGTGAGGAAGAAGAGAGTTTTTAAGAGAATGCTCTGCCTCTAGCTCTTTCGTTCTCTATTTGGCTGGGCATGCAGCAGACTTTTCGCCAAAGAATTATTCATTCAACGCCGCGCCAAGAACGGTTATTCATTTTCATATCCGCGGAATGCGCGGCTAAACGGAATATTAGCATTAATAAATGTAACTATGTCACGCCCAAGTCAGCGGCAGCGACTTCCGCCTAAAAATGGCTCAAGTGCTTTCAACCAGCAGCCGAGATGGTCGACATAACCCGCCGACATCAATCCGGAATCAAACAAACAAAGCAGCAGGAGGCCTTCAAATCTGAGTGGATCAGAGCGGAGCAGATCGCCTCGGATCTGGAGACGAGGAGGGTTCCGTTTCCAGGGAAGCCGCCTGGACAACTGGTCGGCAAACCAAATTGGTAGAGCCCATCTCGTCGGCTTATGAGGCAATGCCATTCACTTGCCGACATTGGCCCCATCCTCCCCTGTCCAAACATCACACAGAGAAAAATACCTTAAAAGTAAATTAAAAAGTAAAGTATTTCTTATAAATGGAAGTTTTAGCATATCCGGGCTACTTAATTTTTAAGTCTAACTAAACCAATCAATGTGGTTTACGGAATTTCAAAATTATGTGCTCTGTTGAAACCATTGCACACCCTTCCCAGGGAATTGCTGGCTTAAAATTGTCCGATTCCTATTCGACTAGAAACAATTTTATTGTCAAAATAAACAAATAAACATAATTATATGGGGTATGTTTCTAAAGAAAGGCTACCAAAAGTTTTGCGATAGCGTTATGTGTGTCTATTATTCTGTTTATTGGACTGCCATTTCATGCAATAATATTATGAAATAAAAAAGATCTTGTACCCATAAACTGTACTAAAGTTTTTTGCATCGTGCAATTTTGCCCTCTGTTGGTTCGCCAGCAAAATCATAATCATGTCAGCAAATTAGACTGACATGCGGCGAACGTGCCCCAACTAACAGATGAGAGGGATCTCCGAAGCTCCAGCAGAGAAAGCCTATGTGATGGTATGGTATAGGATGAACTGGGATGAGATTGCATTGGAATCGAATGGGTTGGGATGGAATAAGATGGGATGGAATGAGTGAATGTCTCCTCGTGCGGACGGACAATGCGCGGTGTCATCTTCCAGTTCGACAACGGAGTTGAACCGTTGGCATTTCGTGCGACAAAACTCTGAAAATTCTCAATGCCCGGAAGAGGTTTTTCTACGCGCTGAAAAATTAGTTTGGTTAGTTTTCTGATTTCTGTTTTTCATCAAATGCGCAGAAAATTCTTACACAATTACGCTGGGCTTTCGTTTCGGCCGCACACGCAGACTGACAAAAAAAAGAAAAGAAAACTTAATTCTCATTCCGGAGATACAATGCAAATCTCAGCTGGATGCGGCTGGATGGTCAGCGAATTTGGGTCACTTGACTTGGGTCAGGCAACGGTTATGAAAGAATTGCAGACAATTAGCCGACAGTCCGGCTAAACTGGGCCCCCAGTTTTGTGCAGATTATCAACGAGAGTTAAGTTGCTGACGACTTTGTCATCGTCTTTTCTCCACTATCGTCGTTTTCCCCAACAATTTGTCTAACTTATTTAGTAATTTATGCCACCCAGCCAAAGAGCCAGCAGAACAACAGGAAAAACTTTCGCTTGGATGCCTTCGGTGCCGGCTCATAAAACTGCCTTCGAATTGAAAAGCGGCCAATAAAGATCGAACAATTGATGTGCGCCTGTGAGGCGAATCACTGCGTGGCATTCACCTTGGCAAACAAAGACCATTTGATTCCATTTTCTCGCACTCGCGGCTGCCATTGATATTTCCAGCAATCCAACAATCCAGCACAAACGGAATTAATCAAATCACAAATTCCCTTGACGATCTTTCAGCGTTTTTCACTTGGCATTTGAACAAAACGTCGCTATTTGCATCGTTTATAAATTTGTAAATTCCCCATCTTCGGTTGACAAATTTCTTGGCTACGTGCCTAGCCCGTTGAAAAGGGTTCTCTGACTTATTTTCATTTTTTCATCCACTATTACAGCATCAGCCGAATAATTACTCGTCAATATGCTGGTCAGCACCACAAGATCTTTTGCTTACGAATAATATAAGTGGCCAAGTTCATTAACAGCCCGTTTAAGCGCAAACTGAGCTGCGCGACTGGAGCTGCATTTTAATGAGGTCTAAAGATCAACAATAAATTATAGGAAAATTCATTTAATGCGGTGTGACTTGTATTGAGGGAGACCGACCTCCCAAAGATCCTAAATGATGAATTTATTGCTCTCTATTATAATGTATGGGCTTTTCTTTGTTAATGGTTTACGGTTTGAGTGATTTGTTATACCATGTTTGATACACAAATTGGGCTTGAGATGTCGAAAATAGTTTCTGTTTCTGAATTAATAAATATCATCAAAAAAGTATAAAAGCTTTAATGTTATATTGAAAAGAATAATAATTGGATGGACATTTTGATGGTAAAAACTAAATCCAATTAAAGTATTTTATATACCTATTATTATTAATTTCCTATAAATTAAAGAATTTTTTTGTTGTCCAATTTCGTTGCTTTAGTCTTTTTATATTTGGAGTTATTCTGCTTCTACAATTGCATTCCTTACAGAATTCGGAATTTGAATCCAAAAACTACGAGAAAAATAGTCCTCGCTGTCGACGCGTATTTTCAGAGATACGAGAATCAAGTTTGTCACTTGGGTCTTTCGTTGCTTTGCCAACTATCTCTCGTTGTTTTCAGTTTTTTTTCAACGTTTTCGGTCGGTTTGCCAAATCTTTTCCACCATGTCGCATTGCCGTCCTTTTCATTATTTGTAGGTGTCTATTGGGTCAGACAAAATGCATTGGCAATATCACAAAGTAATGAGATATGCTCCCCTGATATATGGCAGGCACTTTGGACTGACAAAATGAGCAGCCGGGCCATAAATATGCCATCCGACAGCATCTGAGCATTAGGCATCTGGGGATCTGAGTCGCCGAGCGGGGAATTTCGCCGTGGCAAAGTGATTTTCTCGCACTTATTTTCAATTCTGTTCGCCGGCAACTTGATAAATTAACACTCTGCACATGCCATTTGTTTATTTGCCTAAATAAATCGCCAACGAACCTGAATTCGAGTCGGAATTGGAATCTGAATTTGAATTTGGGTCCAAATTCGCAGCCAAAAAGCGCACCGCAAGCTGTAGCAATTGTAAATGCTGGCAAAGCTAGAAAAAAGGAAGAAAAGATATAGCGAAAATCCATCCGCCCCACTCCCTGCGGCACACAGAATCACTTGAACATTTGTGTGCATTTGCTGTGCACACTGTCAATTTATGTAGCCCGATGCGAGGAATCCGCGACTTGGCGACTTGGATTCGAATTCGGACTTCGACTGGAACTTTGTTTATTGCCCCACTAAGGCGACTGACCCACAACATTAAATTGTAATTTGAGTGGGGCAAACCGAACATTTTTACTGCAAATTTCGCCAGCCTCTTGGCTTGGCTCGACTTAACTCGACTCGACTCGACTTGTTCTTGCTCATGTAAGTCAGTGGAGTCAACAAGAAATCGAGTAATTAGAATTTCCATCTGTGACTCTTCACGCCCAAGTGTTGTGGCCTGCTTTTGTGTAATTCTTTGCGAGGAAAACTGAACGGTACTGTCATTGGCACGCGACTCATTCTCAGCGATTTGCTAATGACTCCACCATGTCATTGACCATTCTGAACAAAGCTGGCAATGGCAGCGGCATCGGCAGCAGGCATGCAAATCGATTTGCAGGCAAGCAATTGCATCATCGTTGCTTATGGGAACACACTGGAAACAGAAATTAAATCTTAAAAAAGTTATTATCAGCCAAACAAAGCTTGATCAAGTCATGTTATTATCGCAGCACGGTTCAGTGAGCAATTTAATCTTTTAGTCAAATTTGAAGGCCATATATGTAAAACAACAAAACTTAAAATTTGTTTTCAAAATTTTACGTTTTTTGTGCAAAAGGAGGCTAATTATATTTTTAAAAAGTAAAGTAAAAATTTTACTAAGAATAAGTAAGAATAAATTTGTTGTAACGCTATAATTTTTAAAGTGTACGACCAGTGTAGCTAGAACTGTTATCAAAAAAAAAATAATCCAGAATGTATAAATATTCTTTTCTGATTTTTCTCGGTGTGCACACACGGCATTCTTCAACAGCTCATAGTGAAAAATCAATGCTAAACTCGAATTTGATTAGTGCGGAAATCAATCGCAGTCCGTGGCAAACTCCATATACATATCTGGCCTGTAAGCTGAACTTCGTGATTTAACGCACATTACACGTAATGCATTTTCCATGCTGCCGCTGTTGGAGTGAAATAATAGAAAAGAAAATAAAAGAACCGCAATGCCACTAACGATTGAGATAGCCACTTGATGCTCCCAAATCAATCTTGGCCCAATCTAGACCGTTTCGGGTATTGCCTCTGCGTGCGTGATTCCAGGAAATAGTGTTATTTTTTAATTCTTATCAATTATGCCTTCTTCCCCTTTCAATTTGGCTTTATGTGTTGCCAACGAAATTAACGAAATGAGTTGCGAATGCCTGTAAGTTGCATTTCCGTCAGGGGGCATTGTCTTTGCGGCAATTCATAAAGATTATGAAGCAGCAGTCACGAAAAAACAAACAAAAAAAAAATTGGCTACCCACCCAGATTGTTGGTCCCCAAGGGCCATCTGTTGACATTGCCGGTGGACATTGTCAAGCCGAGCACTTTATTTGCTGCGCGTTTGACATAAACATTTGCCCAGCGGACAACTGAATGGCCAAGGCCTCTGTTCGGCTCCTTATAAGAGCATACGACACATCGAAGGCTGCAATTTTTGAAATACGCATTGCAGAATTTATGTTATGCGTGTGCCTCCATGCCTCGCGAGTCCCGCGGTGACAAAAATATAGAAAAATAGAAAGACGCCAGCCAGCCAACCAGCCAGCCAAACGGATGCTGTGCATCGCTACCACGGAAAGTGTTCAAAGACTTTCGCTATGCAGGGGAGCACAGGAGATGCTGGATGCTGAATGCCAAAAAAAAGGAGTCTCGAGGAGTTGCCTTCGCTGGCTTTGTCTAAATTTGGATGGCCATGTCAGTGACAGCATTTGACTTGGCAACTTTTCATGTTCATGTTCGCCAACTCGCGCCGAGTTCAAAGCATCAGATTCGAGATAATGTTAAACATTTCCTTTCAAATTGTTTTTTTCCCGCTCCTGCCTGTCGCCTGCCTTTGTTTTTTTGTTGTTCTTGGCTTGACTTCCATGTTGGGATGGGTTGATAAAAAATCAGTAATAATTATGACTAAAAATTATGGTGACATTATATCTAGGCGCAGTTGAAGAATGGCTTGAAGAAAGTCTCAGACTTGCATTGGCTATTAAGCCATATAAACAAATAATGGTGAAATGCTCAGAAAAAGGATAATTATTTTTATAGCCAAATAGCGATATAATTTCTATAAAAATTTTTATCCTTTCCAATAGAAATCTCTTTCGGTTTTAAAATGCTAACTTAAGAAGATTTAATGATTTTATGATCTGATAATTAAAGCTTTCTTCCTTTCTGCAAAATGATTGTTATTTTCTTTTCTGAAAAGTAAATTTAAAAATGGGGTTTTAAATTTGTTATTTGTATCTTTTTATGCCTTTTTCCAATTATGATTACCTGACATCTTTACTGGATACAAAGAACAAGCATTATTTGCTTATTTCACAAAACATATAAAGTAACTTAATTGTGGGCGCTACAATGCCTCCACACATATCAAGAGTAAAAGCCAGGCCGACACCACCCACTCAAGTTAACCTTTTTAGCTGCCTGCACTCCGAATGTGGGTGAAATCATGTTAATAAAGTTGTTTACCTGCAATTCATGGCCCTCATTTCCTTGCCCAATTAGTTTGTCACTTTTACTGCAGGCAGCTCGTTTAGCCGGGCTCAGGGCCATTTAGCCAAGGTTCAGTTTCACTCGGGCCAATTTTCCACCTGGTGAGTGTAGTGTTGCACCCATTCCATTGAGGGAGGAAACCTAAGCGCTGGAACTCAAAGCGCTGCTCTTGATTGATTTGTATCAACGTTGATTAGGCCAAAACCAACAATCATGGCCGAGACTTGAGGTTTTGGCCTTGTTAGAGTCGACGTCGATTGTCGATCGATTGACATTGACAGTGACGGGCAAATTTTGTTTTCCGCAGACCAAACAAATCCCGGTAAAAAGAAAAGTAATGCGAATGCAAACGAGTATCTTTCTAATACGTTTATTTACCTTTTATAGCATCTGAAGTTTTGTCTCTTGTTACATTTTTGTGTGTCTGTGTTTATGTGTTCGATTGGGCCTAGCATACATTATAAGCATTAAGTTAAGTTTTAGTATTTAAGTATTAGTAGACAGTCAAACCTCTTAAACGAGCATTGGTTGTCAGTTCGAAGCTCGCTTGAGAGGTTTGAATGGTTCGCACTACAACTAAGGAGCTTTACTTTCCGAGTTCCAAGTCTTAAGCTGATAGTATGTCGACGTACTCAGAGAAGTCTTAGCGGTAAGTCTTATAGAAGGGGCGCCTAAACGCGCATACATATAGTTAGGTATAGGTGTATAAGGTATAAATATTAAGCTACGGGTTGTTCCTAAGGGCAAACCCTTCACAGAGGAGTCCAGCTCTATGGCGGAAAATCCGGGGAAGGGCGTCCATTCTCTATTCTCCATCACTCGATCGTACATCAACTAACTAGATTATGAGCGGTGCTAAGTTTTGAGCTAAGTAGAATTTCATGCTAGTTTCTGCCGCCACTCCACCTGCAGCTCGGGTTTTCTCTCCATGTCCACCATCTCCGTCTCCATTTCCATTTTCATCTGTATCTCTTCAACTTCTTGGCTTGTTTAAAGGCCATTCACTGGCGTTGACGTTCTTACCGCTTGTGTAACGCTCGCTTCTGCATATTGTCCCAGACAGCAATGACTGTAAGCTGGAGAAGCAGGAATAGAGCCCCGGCAATTATGAAGCCTGGATAGAGTTGTAAAAAGAGTTGAAGAAAATTTACGAGCTTATTTAATTAACTGGGCAGTCAGTCGGCAAGTCGAAGCTGCTTTTTACTTCTAGAGGCTAGATGGCGCGACGGCACGCGATTAGAGCAAATCAATTCGCCACGCTCAGCTCAGCGATACCAAAAAGATGGAGCCGCATCGACTTCACCGACTGCCACCGTGCTACACATAACCCAAGTGATCCCAAGTGATCCCCTCTCAACTCACCATAGCCATTTATGCAAGTGTCCGTTTTGGTGCCCAGATCCAGTTGCAATTTGGCCAGGCCATCCAGACCACCGCTTTCCGAGCCTCCCGAAGAATCGGCGCCATTGAAGGCAAACTTATCGGTGATTTGTATCGATTGCACCAGCAGAATGTTCTCATCGCCGGCCGCCTGATGACTCACATCACGTTTTTGGCGTTCCGACTTAATGGCCAGCTCAACTGTGAAAAGGTAGCAGCGCATCCATCGAGCAGAAAAGCACAAAACAAAAAATTGCAGGCGAGCAAAGAGAAGTGGAGAAAAAGAGGCAAATAAGAAATGAAATATGTTTTCTTTGAGCTGTTGCTGTTGTGCCACCAAACCAGGGATGGTGTGCCACTGAACGAGGAAGGTGCATAAATCCAGGGCAGACCATAATACTGACATTGCAATTCCATGGACTAAATGACAAAATTACATATGTTAAGGGGTGAAAGTACCCTTAACTTTGTAGCTATGGTAAATCGATTGATTTCTACAATTTGATATGAAAAATACTTAGTGAAAAATGATGAAAAAAGTTATGGACGTTAAAAAAAGTGTCTTTATCCTTAAATCTAAAAGACACTCTCTACTTTATAAAACTGTTAGTAGTAATAATTATAATAACCAACTTGTCGATGAAATTCCATTGAATGAA
The DNA here is from genome assembly GCF_018152505.1 of Drosophila elegans. Lineage (NCBI taxonomy): Eukaryota > Metazoa > Arthropoda > Insecta > Diptera > Drosophilidae > Drosophila > Drosophila elegans. The sequence continues at coordinate 4,301,246 of NW_024545855.1, read as the reverse complement.
AAAGTTCTTTGTAATTAAATATTATTCTCTGACTATCTAGAAACTTACTGAATAATTATTTAAACTTCTTAAAAATCATTGATGTTTTTTGTTTTTTTAAAAACAAGGAATATTGGCTGGCTATCTAAGCACCTGATGAACAATTATTAAAACTTTCTAAAGAACTCTGCTATTTGAGAAGATTTTCTTCATTCTTTCTTTGGCTCTTCAGAGTAAATGGTAAATGTCATGTGGCCATATCCGTGAATCTCCACATTCCCGCCCCCGAGATTCGATCCACCTTTTGCAAGAGGTCACTTGGTGGCGTTGCTCATAGCCGTCGCTGTCGCCATCCCTGGCTTCGGTTGTTCTGGCTGCGAAGAACCGTTTACTTACCGCCATCAGTGCCGTTGAGCACCGATCGCTTGCGACGACCGTAGGACAGCAGCGACTTGAGCTCGCCGTTCTCATCGTTGTCGCAAATAACCGGTTCGCAGCGCGGTATGCAGGGCGTGACCAGGGCGCGGAACTGCACCAGCTCCGAGGAGGGGAACTTGAAGGCGTCGAACTGTGAGAGCAGCACCTTGCGATTGCCGACCAGCTTTTGCATGGCACTCATTATGTACTGGTCCGTGGGACAGCCGTTGGCGTCGATCAGTGTGATTTCGGCGCTGTCCGTCCCGTCCATGGCCACCAGTTCCCTCACAAAGATCTCGTACGGGCTGTTGGCGTCGACGATTTCGAAACGGAGAGCCAGTGGATCTCCAACCTCGGCAATCCTCTTCATGTCGCTGCCGTCACGTGCGGTGATCTTCATGATCACATTCGGCGAATCGACGATGATTTCCTCGCTGAGCGTGGACTCGATCTCTCCAGTTACTCCCAGATCCACATTGTTGACCACCGTCTTATTGGTCAAGTCGTACTGGCAGGATACGGCCAGTCCAAGATCGGAAGACGTGACAATCATGTCGTGGTGCTGGATCACAATGTCGTTCATATACCTGCCATACGCGCTCTGTCGCACATTGCACTCCAGATCATTGTACCTCATCTTGAGGTCGAACTCCAGTGAGTTGTTCACATTCACAGCGCAGGACTTGGGCGCTCCCTTGGCGTACACTTTGCCATCAAAAAGTTTGGAGGTGCGGATTTTGGTAACCATCTCCCCAGAGCGGCAGTCAATCGATACATTGTAGCAAGCGGACTGTTCGTAGGTGGCCGCCTCCTCGATGGAAAGGTACGGTTCGGAGAGATCCGTTAACGTGGCCCGGCTGTGATGGGACAGGCGGCAGACCAGCTCCCCGGTTTCGTTGTAGTCGTACGAATGACACCGGAACGGGGCGGTCAAGCACAGGTCGCGGCACTCGTCCAGAGTCTGCACATTTTGGTGCACAGAGTCCACCGTCTTTAGAATGCGACCCGCTACGCGCTTGAACTCGCACAGCTTGCTCGGCTCCTCCGCGCAGTTGTTCTCCAAATAGTCGGCGCCATCGTAGGCCGCGATGTTTGCCTCGTCCGACAGCGTAATGCGATCCATGTCCGAGAGCTCGCAGAGGCCAGAGTGCGCATAGTAGTTGGCCGATCTTCAGGTGGATCGAGTGGCACGGAAGAAAAGAAGAAAAAATTAAATTTATCTTAAATTAAAAAAGTTTGAAGTAAGCGTTGACTAAGTTTATAGATGCAAAAATTAAATGTTTTTTTTAAATTTATATGATAATGTAAAGTTGCTTTGGGTTTTAATTTTCCTAAAATCCACAACGATAAGCTGAATAATTTTAAATTTGTAATGATGTGATTACGTTCTTCGTCATAGAATTCAATGTAAACATAATTACATGTTGTTTAATTCGATATATTGAATGACAAAGAGGATCTTTAAACCCTTAAATTGATGTTTCCAAAAATAATAATAAGTTTTTTAATTGGGTATGAGGTGTTAATATTGATGTGTTGATGTACTTCGAATTGGAATCTGACCTAAACCAACAATAAAGACAAACATATTCACTATGCATATAAAACTCAAAAAAATATTTTAAACTATTCAACTAACGATAAATTAGTAACTCTATTATTGATATACAAATTTGAACTATGATGATTTTATGAAAAACAACAATAAACTGGTCCAAACATTTTTAAGAATACCGTTTATTGCAATTTTTTTCAACTTTAATTTGTTATAGTTTTAGTATTGTTATAGCAGTTATTTTTTTAAGATCGAATGGAGTATATTTTGTGTTAATATTTCTTTCTGTGTACCATAGAGTGTTTAGTGCTTAGTGTGGAGTGCATTGTGAAGGAGTGAAGAGGTGTGCACCCAAAGGAGGCGGAGGTGGTTCAGTTCAAGAGGGTGGCTCTGCTGTATAACGGTATCCTATCCAAGCACTTACCGGCAGGTGAACTCCGTCTCGCCCAGACAGAGTTCGATGCAGTCGCGCCGCGTGGCCACACTTTGACTGGCCTTGGCCCGTTCCGGCAGTCGGTAGCCCTGGACGCGATCGATGCACCAGGCCTTCGAGCAGGGACGCACTCCGAAGCAGGATTTCTGCGCGTAAACGGTGAACACGGGATACTGAGAGCGGGACAGTGAACCTGCAAAAGGGGGGAGAAATGGCCAGATGGGGGCGGCGTTTCTTGTGATTAGCGGGAAACATTTAACATACAAGCTGCGAGCCAAAGATCATGATTGTGCGATCGAGTGCTGGCTGCTCTTTAACTAGTTACTACGCAAAGAAAAAACTAAAATCGCAGAAATTCAAAAACAGATTTCTAAATTACTTTGCAATCTCTGGTTATATCATTATTTGAAATTAAATTCTTTTTACTAAGTGTACAACTGTAAATCGTTTTAAAATTATTGGAATCGTTTACAACCCTTTTTAGAGAGCTTTTACAAAAAAAAACTTTCAAACCATGCATTGAAAACTTGATTGATCATTATTTGTAATTAGCTTGTATTGTTGCTACTATTATCAGTTAGTGTTTTTTAAGGCCATTGTTTAAAGACATTCTTGGGTTTTAGGACCCCGACTTAACTGCCCGCGCACCAGCTCGACTCACCTGGCAACTGATCGGCAGTGCTGCGGAACATGACACACAGGCCCGTCTCGTAATTAACCGCACTGCAAGATTCATTGGCCTGGCAGGCCTCCAGGCAGTCGGTCAGCATGAGGGTGCCGGGCAGCGTTTCCAATTGCTTCGATGGCGCCGATAGCACGTACCTGCGATGGTGAATTAACATTAGCCGGAAAGTAACGCACATAAATTCTGGAGCTCTACAGTTCTTGGGGGCCAACCGAAGTGGGTGGGTGGGATCGCGGCGATTATAAATGGGGGAAGCCGAAGCCACCTTTACGATGTGTTAACAGGCAGTCGTGGGTATAATTTATGCTCCCTGCCTGAACATTCGTGCTTTTGTCTCTGCTCCACGGGCAACTAATTGCCCGCAATGAAGATTTATGTTTCTTGTCGGTGACACTTACCCTGTTATGAGCTCGAAGCCAATCATATCCGGCTCGCAATCCTCCTCCGAGGGTGTTGCCATGGGACTGGGGCCCAGATCATCGGCCTTGGTCTCTGCAGTAGTAGCAGGTGATGCAGCAGCTGGTGGCACAGGGGCAGAAACAGAGTCAGAGGAATCTGCAGAACCTGAACCAGGTGGCGATGCGACAATCGTTTCCGCTGGCTCAACGCTCAACGGTTTTGGTAGCTCGCTTCCGTTCGGCGTCGCAATTCCCGCTCCAGCTCCCGCTCCCGTTGCCGGAATCGGTGTGGCATTGTTGCGCGGAAATGTCTTCAACGGTTTCACCGCCGGCCGCTTGGGCAACTTGCGTGCCGCCACCGAGGAGCTGTCCACCAAAAGCAGCATTAAGCCCAGCAGCGCCATCATGCTGACTCCTCGCTTCTTTGTCATTGACCGCAGTTGCATTTTGGACTCTCCTTTGTGTTCTGTGTTCTAGAGGGGGTATGGTAAAAAAGTAACGTTTTGGTAGCTTGGTTTTTAATTAGCATTTCAGTCTTCCCACTCCTGTGCTTATCTCGTGATTAATTGCCCAAGCAGTTACAGTTACGCTTTAATAGTGGGTTTAGTGCGGGCTATCCTGCAGTGCAGTTGCAATTGCAACGCCCACCAGCACGAAGGCACTTGATTAATTGCTAAGGAATAGATGCAAAATCAATTTGGTTGATGGTCTACGGCTGCCGTTCACATCTAAACGCTGCTCACACGCACGGGCTCTTGAGGAATTAAAATAATGCCACTTAGCCAAGAAGGCGCACGCACAGGAAGACGAAGCCAAGCTGAACACACACAAAAAAAGCTACCGGGAAAAGCACCTGGACAAGAAGCTGAAGCTGTTAACTGAAATGGTCAGCAGGAATTCTGATTGGGCCCCGCTGATCACAATGCGATCGATACGGAGGAGAACACAACTGTTGGATGCTTTATGTTGAATCGTTAGTGGCTTTTGCGGTTCTGTTTCAGACTCAGATTCAGACTCTCAGATCCCGAACCAGCTGCATGGAAAATGCATTACGTGTAATATGCGTTAAATCACAGAGAGCTATATGCTCTCGACTTGATTTCCTTTCCGCACTAATCGAATTCGACTGCAGTCTTGAGCTTCGTGAGTGCCTCATAATCAACGATTATGCAATTGTCTGCTGCGAGCAAATCAATTTTCATGGCTGCTGGTCAATGACACGGATGGGATTGGATTGCTCAACGAAGCGAGTCGCGTGCCCCTTGCAGGAAATTCAATGAAACAGATGGGTGGGGGTAACATTCTAATTAGCCGATCTCCCAGCTGGAGAAAACCGCCAGCTACTGGCCCACTCAAATCACAATTTAATGCTGTGGGTTAGCCGCCTTAGTGGGCCAATAAAGTAATCCTCAGAGCCACTGTTGCAAACTCATGGACATGCACATAAATTTCCATTTGGCAGCCAAGCTGCTCCTGCTGCGGATTCGATTCCAAATCGAATGGAGATTTATATATATGCATGCTGGCATCGAGATGTCTGTGGATTTATCGGCCAGTTAAACAACTAGTTTTTAGTTTTAGCATATTTACAGCCAAATTTGACAGTTTGTTTTGGTCAAGCTTTATGGAGTGTTTTTCAAGTGATGAGCCTTCTCCGGATCTGGTTCAAAATTCGGGCTAATCCCACTGCTTTCTTGCCGATACAGCACTTTTATGACACCAATACGCCAAAAACTAGTTGCCTCTTAATTAGAATGGCTGGCGAGTGATTGGTTTTTGTTGTTGTGTTAGTCGATAGTGGGAAAAGTGTGCCAGGGAATGACATAACTGCCATCCAGGCTTATCTCAATTGAAGCGCTGCTCAGTGTAACTGTAAGCAATGTGCGCAAGTTGCCGCAGATGGAGGCAAAGGCAAGCTGGCAAGCAAGTTGGCCAGCAAAAGCCACTTGGCAACTACTTCTTGGCCAGGCTCGGCTGCTATCTTCATTTCATGGCTGGCAATTTGAAAACTGCACCCGCTGGCCATCGACATCGGCATAAGGAGTTGGCTCCGCTTGGATCGCTCGGATGTGGGTCACTTCGAGTTATTTCTATAGAAATTCTTTTTTGTGGCTGGCAGAAATTTCTCAAAGTTAGCGACAAATCTTCAATTAATGGCCAGTGAAATTTCTCAACTATCAAAAGACCCACAAAACTAGTTTCCCTTAGCTGCTTGACTGTTTGGCTGCTGTGGTGTATCAAAAACCAAAAAAAGAAACAAGTAGCATAGGAAAAATCTTGACAAAACTTTTCATTTCATGGCCTAACGGCCCTAACGGCAAATTAACCGCACCATTTCGAAAGCCATTCGTTATCCTAATCTATGCACCCGATATCAATAAACATGATTTCCGAGCGAACGAAGAAGCCGCCGCTTTAACTGTTGAATGCATTTCGAATCCAATGCTGCTCCGGAATATAAATCAGTTTGGATCATCGTTTAGCCCGGCTTATTTTGTAACAGGGCAATGAATTGTGGAGCACGTAAAGCGAAGATTTGTCATTCGGATTCTCGGGTTCTAATACAGGCAGCGAAAGTCTTTGACATTCAGGTCTTGACTCGTTTGAGCCCCAACTAATTGCCATTAAATGGTCGCATCATACCGTTGAACGACCCAAATCACTGGCCACCAGCAGGATTCCCAACGGATCAAAAGACTTGACCACGCCGAAAGTAAATTGCCTGCACAATTCTGCACATTTGGGAGTTGACGGGCTTTGCGCGCCGTGTTTCCGGCATGCCAGCTCTTCGGACTTATCTTGAAACTGGAAACTTGGAAACTGAGAAACTTGGAAACTAATGTGACATCTTCTCGATGCTTTTTGTGCTGACATTCACCCAAGCTTTCTCTAATGATCCATTGACCATTTTCGTTTAATTGATCGACATGTGGACATCCTGTTCGCCTGACAATTGACACCTTGTCAGGCATTGAATGTCAACCGATGTGCAAGAGAGGCGTTTTCAATTTTACCTTGATCACTCGGAAATGAGTTATGATAACCGTTTCGAAAACTTCACTTGGGATAGCAGGACACTCACAAAACACTCGATTTATTTGAATTGTCTTTTTAGTTTTAGTTGTTTTTTTATGAACCGAAACAACGCGAACCGCTCGACCGACGTCCTCACTGTCGAAAGTGGAGCGCCCAACTGCCTCTTCTGTGATTTGGCTAAACGTTCTTATGCGAAACTCTTCGAGGAATTCCAGATGCTGGGCAAGATCGAGTTCGAGTTCGTTAGCTTTTATCACTGGAGCGCTAGCGACCGCCAGTTCGAGCACCTTGACACTGAATGCTCGCTGCGAAGGCCGCGGAAAACGTTTTCAAGCTGGGAAGCACGCCGTAAAAGGCCCAAACGCCGCCAACGTCGGCAGCGGCAGAAGCAGCAGCGGCTAACTCTCTTTTCGCCAAGAAGAAAAACCGGTAGAAGACGGAAAGCTAATGGGCCAAACGGCCGCTCTTCGCCAGCTCTCTTCTTAGAGCTCTCTTCGCTGGCAACTTTCTTCAGATAGTCAGATAGCTTTTCTCGCCGAAGGTCTGCAGGTCTTTTGTGGGTTTCTCGTTCTTGTCGGAAGTAATAAAATGCAATTATAACAGTCGAGGCAAATGATTTTCTAATGCGATTGCCTGACACGCAGCAACGGCATCGAATTGCACTGAATAATGCTAAATAAATTGAAGTGCCGCAGCGGGCCATAAAAGAGCAGCAGGTGCATGGATCACTCAGCGAAGAGCTTAGAGAGCTCTTCTGCGATTTTCCATAGGAGTAAATCTCGAGAACCTTGCAGCTTTCTAATGACCAAAGTTGTAGGTACCAGAATAACTACACGAGCATTGCCTCAAAGCACGCCTAATTAAGTGCGCGATAACAATCGAAGACAGACTTTGCTTAAAAATATAAAACGGTGCGTTCGGAATGAGGTCACTGATTGTGGGGGCAGCTTAGCTTAGTCAAGGTAACCGGGTTTGATAAAGAGTTTATGCAACCAAACCAAACACTGGTAATACCATCAGCAATAGTTGCGCCACAAAGAAAGCGGAGGCTGTCTCGAATTTGTCCGTCACATAATGCAATTAAATTATGACGCGCAATCATCGAAAGCACAGCCAGTGGCACTTCGTCGCACTTTTCCCGCATTTTCATGAATCTCAGCTGCAGTGTACTTGATTTTTATAATTGCAGGGGAAATGATTTCGGATTCCATTTCGATTCTACAGCGATTGTCGCTTTGTGGTCATAATTGAGGCCTTTCCGCGTTCGATTAACGCCTTTGAGGAAATTATACAATTTTCCAACAATGAACCAAATCCAGCAGATCTGATAAGGAAATTATATAAATTGTATCTCTTTGGGAGTTGGCATCTAAATAGGAAGTCTGCAATCGCCAACCGCCATCCGGATTCGGGCCTTGACTTTTGAGTTGGAATTGGCGTGTGAATGAAGAAGTTGTTCTGATGGCCAGGAATTGATTAGGTCACTGCCCACCTACAATTCTGATTGAGTAATTGTAATTGGAACTGGCGGAGTTTTGCTCTAATTGCTATCTCAAGCCACAATCGTTGCCAAAATACAGAAGTGTGCGATTCTTGGGAAACCATTCATCTTGATCTCTGGTCAAAGTCAAAAAACTACCGAATGTTGTTGGACAACGTTTACATTCACAGTTTATTGCTCCCGCTTATCAAGCCCAGATTTACTGAGGCGGAAGGCCCAAAGATATGTATATCAATATTCGACCGCTAGGGGGAAATGAATTTTTATGGGCCATCTACTGATTTTTGCTGTTCTGTTTCTGTTTCTGTGTCACTTGATATTTAAATATTTGTTTGCATTCTATGTCCGAGAAACTGTGCCAAGTTTTGCTGGAAGAAAGACTGAGAGTGTTGAAAGTGACGGAACAACCTCGGGGTGTTGCTCTGATCTTGTCCCGAGTTTCGAGGTTCGTTTGCAGAGCAAACAAAGTAAATGCCATTGAGTGACATGCAAATTTCCTTTTGATTTTTCGCACATTCTCTGATTGCTGCGTGGGCTGTTTTTGAATCGACTCTAACTTCCATTTCCATTTACCCAGAAAGTCGATATCGATCAGCAGCAAGAGTTTATGTTTCCTGCATTCGATAGAAGAAACTTGCTGTGCAGTTCGTTTATTCGTCACGTGCCTCGATTGTTTGCAAATTGATTGGTCTCCACCTCAGATTCGTTTTTACCTGGAAACCATTTTGATTTGCTCATTACAAGTGGTGAAGGTTTCTCATTTTTTAATGCATTTTAGTGGAAACGGAATGGGTTACTTTCACGGATAACATTTTGGCGAAATGGAAAGGATTGCGATGGCACGCATATATACATTTGTGAGTCGTCAATCTTTCTGTGGAGTTTCCCCAGATTTGAGCATGTAATCAAGGATTTAAGATCTGAAGTCAGGGAGGAGTGAAAGGATCCCTGATTGACGATAAGAATCGCACGCATGATAAAAGAGAGCGCCAAAGGCGCCAACCTGGTGACCCCGTTTCGAATCGAAAGGTGCAGTTTACTAGTGTGGAATGGTAAAGATGTCTCCTCTAATTGCACCGCCATTTGATTTGTTTTGTTTCACTTTTCAATGGTTCCCTTCGGCTCTTTCTAATTGCAGCCTTCTAAGCAGAAGGGAATAAAAATCATTCCATCAGAATTTCACTCTTAGCAAGTGCCTCGTTTGGTCTGTGCCACTGACTGTCTGTCAACGCCTTCGTCTTGGTCTCGGAGTTCTTCGTTTGGATGTGGTCTTGGCTTGGTCGGCGGCATAAAACTGTCAATGAGCGTTTAACCCAGTTAACGCCCTTTACCGACGACAACGTATTCTTATGCTTGGACTGCGACTTCAGCACTTTGCACCCAAGTTGGGATCCGTTCGACACGAGACCATGGCCACAAAAACGGGCAAAGTGTAAAAACAAAGCCTAGTGATGAGGGAGTAGAAGGTGGATTGGGGCATTGCCAAAGATAAGAGAAGACACAGAATGACTGAAGCTGAAGTTGAAGTTGAGTGATGGCTCCACCTCGCCAAGAAGGGGCGGTGGGCGGTGCGGAGGTGTTGATTGTGGCCAGCGGATATTGGCGCACCCAGGAGGAGGAGGGCGACTCAAGATTGACCGCTGTCTGGCCGTGGTTCTGGTTCCTCTGTTTCCAACTCCACTGCTCACTGCTCAAAATAATTCTGAGCGCGGTGAAAGTTGCCATCTTCAACTTCTCCATCTCCTTCAGCATCCACATCTTCCACTTTTGCATCAGAAGACACGACAACAGCAGCTTGTTGAAATTCTGGTCCCAATAATGACACATAAGCGATGCACTTTTTTCGTAATATGAATTTTCCTGTTTGCCACCACTGCCTCCCACTCCCCGCCATCAATTACAGCCGCGAATGGAAGAATGGAAGTCGATGGTTTCGGAGGGGAAGGTGGAGTCCACCTGAGCTGCAACTCAATCACCGACCAACATTCAACTGCCATCGGCAGCTTCTGCTTCTAATTGCCGCACTTTTTACTCCTGCTTAGCCTGGCCAGAGTTGGATTGGGATGCCATGATGCCATGGGTTAAGGAGAGGGTTCTGTGTCCAGTGTCCAGTGAGTTATGGAGGTCGCATCTGCTCGATTGTTCTATCCATATGGAGAGAGATTGGAAAGCATTTCTCCTTCTTTGGCTCTCCATGGGAGAGAGATTCCGCGGAATACTTCGATGTGGAGCTAGGCAAATTGAGGGTTTCATATTCCCATCATCAATTCCTGCGCTGATGAGTCCCGACATATACACATTGAACAGGTGAGCAGTGATGCAGTGATGCAATCTCCCTGCCAGCGAGGCTTCCACTTATAATTTACAATACCAGAGTCTGCGATTAGCGACGCCATTGCAGCAAGTTATGGAGATCGAGATGGAGAAATGGGATGCGGAAGGCGATGTGTTGTGATGACTATTCTCCCAATATTTGCTCTGGGCGTTGGCACACCAGCTCGCCAAGTCGCCAACTCGTGGCTTCCACTGCCAAGCCGGACCCGAAACGCAGTTGTCTTTGGAGTGAATGGGTACTTGCTCAGATTCAGATTCAGTCTCAGTCTTAGTCGCTGCAAATGAAGGGGTGTGCCTGGCATGGGCATGGATGACGATGGGATGGGGAAGTGGAGGAGGAGAAGCTGGCTTCGAGAAGGCAGCACGAGGCGTGCGACATGCAACACAAGCCAATCAAGGCAACTGTCAATGGAGGCAACACCTGTTTCTGCTCCTCCTTCCATGGATGCACTTCCTCTACCTGCAGCGACCTTGAGTCGGAGGAGTTGGCTCCTGCTGGAGACGAGTTGATAAGCTGCCTGGGCCAGATTCGCATCTTGCGGGTGTGCGAACCGGTAAATTGGAGCAATATCCATCAATTTCCACAGCGCGGCACTTCGCAAAGTAAACAGATTGTTGATAGCCACTTGGCTCCAGATTTGGTTCTGAAAACGATCTTAACACCGCCCCAATGTTTTCCATTTATATTCTCATCAATTTGCACCAATTTTCACATGCCAGAAGGCAGAGAAGAGGACCTCGAAGTTCGGCTGCCATTTGCAGCTACACAAAAGGGGCATCGCCTTGGAAATTTATGACCGCTTCGCCTATTGCATGCACCATGCAGCACGAAGTGGAACGGAGCCACAAACATCCATCCAACCCAAAAGAACAGCCATCCCGACCCAAAACTGTTACACTCCGCTAATTGATTTATGAAAGCGGGTTTCCAAAATATTAGCAATACAAACAGGGGCTAAAATGCACTTTATATGGCAGAAGTATTCTTTATGTGGGTGTGTATTGCGACCAGAAACTCGTAGAAAACCAGAAGAGGAATCGTGGCAAACATGTAGCATGGGAGGAACAAGTTCCCGAGTGTTTCCCACAGCCACAGGAAGTGTTCTCTGCCCAACGCATGCCAAAAATGGATCCCCGAGGACAAGACAGCCTTGGACTTTAAGACTTGGACGACCAAAGCGAGCCCGAACTCAAACTCAAACTCCAGCCCGATCCCAAACTGATCACGACTATGATGATCATTGGGCGATTGCTGGAATCGAGCATCGAGTGGGTAAAGACAGGTTGGTGGCATTCGGACTAGGATGGGGATGGTGGCAATGTCCCCACTCAGAATCCGAGGAGTGGGTGAAAGAGCAGGAGCTTTGGTCGTTGTATATTGTTTCTGCGTTGTAACTGTCACCTGGTGGCAGTTTCCAGTTGCCAGAAATAATAGAAATTATATTAAATGGGTACTTGGGGAGTGCACACACCGCGACTTCCGTGTTTGGTGTCTCTGCACAATGGGCCATTCCGAGCCACGTCGAGGGGAACAGTGGGGTTTAAAAAATAAGCTTAGAGTTCGAATGACTGGACAGAGAGCCCCAATTTGGCAGTCTTATTATTATTACAGCATCTGGAAATATTTTTCTTACAATCTAACACCTCTGTTTCCAGGTAACTCCCTCGCTGGAATTCGTGGCCACTTGCCATGATGGACACGTGCCAGGCAAATTCTTCTCCTTCACAAGTCTTTGTAGTGGAGTCTCTGACTATTATGATGGATCTTCGGGGATGACACGACACTTAACAGCGGCATTGTGGCCATGGTTGCTGTTCGGGCAGCAATTTAGGAGGAGAGTACGAGTATTTAATGCCGCTGCCTCTTGCGGGAACTTTGGAACTGGAGGCAAGCGACTGATTTATGACAGCACGAAAGAGTGGAGTGAATGGTCTGTTGGTCAAGGGAAAGATGTTGGGGAGGGGATCTCGCATCAGAGGGCAATTTGAGGCGGGCGTGGCGCCTCAAAGGAGGCTGCTGCCTGGCAAGAGGTCTAACTTGAATCCGAGTCCAGTGTACAGTGCACAGGCCTATTACGTGATGATGTAATAATTCTTCGAGTCGTTGGCACTTTTATTGCGAAAAATGTTGCATAAATCAAGGCAGCAATAAACGTATCGCCCCGGATGCCTCGTGGATCCCTATTTTATTCGATCGCTGAGGGAAACAGGATGCCTTACATATTTCATTTGCACCCAGCAATAATTTGCACTGGGGAATTGGTGGTGGCTTTATCATCCTCACTCCATGGCGCTTTTCAATTGCATTTTCCGAATTCGACTGCGTCATCTTATGGAATAGGAATAGTGGAATAGCGGAGTTGATCGGAACTCATTCATTCATCTGATGATTGTTTGGCGAACTGCTCTCATCAACAGAGCTACGATAATCAGCAACTTGCCGATGCAACTTTGTAGCAGACTTCCTCTTACCCCATTTGTCGACCCACGCGATCCTTAAGTTGGCTCCGCACATTAGCAAGCAAACGTCTTCCGAGATGCAGATGCCCGTTTCATGAAGATCTCAGCAGCAGATGTTGATTGCGGAGATGAGAGATGATGCAGCGGAGGAACGTGATTGTCATTATATTTGAACAAAGCTGGACCTGGATCTGCAGAATGGAAGCTTACGCAGAAGCCAGCGAGCGGACTGATCAGACGGAGGCAACTATAAAAGGATAAACCCTGGGCAGAAAGGCAGATTGCGAAATGCAAATAAAACTGATTCTGATTCAGATTTCCGTTTTAAATGAAGAAATGACGGGGGAGCCATTTATGTTTTATGGATCAGTGGGTTATCAATCAACTCGAATGGGATTATCGCTATTGCTAGTGTGTATGCAAATGGATGTACCTCGTAAGTGTTCACATGTAATTGCATACATATTTTCCCCTTTCTTAATTTTACGAGAGGGTACCACTCCCCCGTATTCATCCATAGGAACTAATCTTACTGGTTCCTGCTTTTCTCTTTGATCTCTATGGTCACGATTCAGTCCACCTCTAGTCCAACGCCTTTTAAGTGGGCCAGTGACTCCTAGACTGACGCGATTAAAATGTCAAAACACGCCGAAGGGCAGACCGTGTTGGATAACTCACTTTATTTATTATGTCCGATATAATTAAACTAATTTCTGTTCAGAACGGAACTTCGAGAAGAGGGCTGGGCCACTGTGGGCGTACCACTGGCCCCGAAATGTATCGCATCGTGAGCCATGAAGATCTTCGAGAGCACTTCCCATTTGCATTTCTATTCTTCTTATTTCTCATTGCGTGATTCGGCAACGCATTCTTGGCATTTCGAACACCTTTTTGGGTGTCCAAAGGGGAATCGGAATGGAAATGTGCTGGAAGGTAAAGGGTCAGAGTCTGACAAAACTATAAACAAAGCCACACACAAACCAGAGAGCAAATTATTGGACAGACTTGGTCTGGGACTTGGACAAAAAGATGGAGTCGAGGGAGTGGGCAGGTAAAACTGCTTTTTGATGTTCAGTAATTGGCGGTTTGGCAGCACGCGAGCCGAAAAACAGAAGTAGAGTCGGCCGAGGAGAGTTTTAGGAGCTGGACAAGAGGTCTGCTCTTCCGACAGCCGGCGCTCTGCTGAGCCCAACTGAACTGAAGTTCCAGTCTAAGCCCAAGTCCAAACCCTCGGAATGGTAACGAGCGAATTTTGGGATTTCGGCGTGACGCGCTTTCTGTTCTTCAGGGGGAACCCCTCTTCCATCTGGCGAAGAGAAGAACTAACTAACAAGAATCTAGTTCTTTGGATGTCGCTGGGTCTGCTCCTCCGCTCCCCATTTTACTAGCTCATGTAGCCATGTAGCTGTTGTTGCCGTCTTCTCATTTCATAATAATTGGCAGTTTACAAATGTTCTTTCGCTTTTGATTTTGCTTCCACTTTTGGCTTATTTCGGATTCTATTTGTATTTACAGTCCCCTGTAAATGTCGCGGTTTTCCCGCAGAGGGTTAGCGGTACTGTGTTCCGTTGAACTTCGGCCAGAGATCCGAGATCAGACATTTTTGTGGGCAATCTCGCTGGGAATCCAGAGCAGGCATCCGCCGCAAATAAAGTCGGCAGTTTATAGGCGTGAAAACTAATTAGACAGCGGACCTAGTCAGGAGTCAGACTGTACAATAAATAAGCACCTTCGAGGGCAGGGGCATCTAGTTCTAGAAGTTCTCCTCCTTTATTTGTGGGATTGTTTGGCTTGGCGGCTAATGAGCAAATGCAAATCACGGCTCTAACCGCTAAGTGTGAGTCCAGCCCCCTCCCTTTCCCTGCATTGAGTGGGCGGTTTGGGGGCGGCGCTGTTTGCCGTTCTGGCATTGTCCGCCATCCGAAATCCGCCAACCTCCGACCGCCAACAGATGCCAGATTAGCATTTAAATTGCAGTTACATTTGGCCAAAGCAAACGCAAACCGAAACCAAACTGAGCTGAGACTCCAGCTCCACATCCAAACTTTAGATTATTTTTCATTCTTGTTTTCCTCCGTGGCGTTGCACTTCCCGCTTTCCTCTCTGGGCGAGCGTTTACCTAATGGAATTGTTGTCTTTTGTTTTCCTATATTCCTGTAGTGGGAGCTGCCCCTCCGCCTATTTTCCTCCCGCTCAGACTGATGTTATCAAACCATGGCCTCCGGCAGAAGTTCCTCTGTTCCTCTGTTCCTCAGTTCGGTGTTCTGTGTGCCAGGGTAGCAATTTCAATATCAAAATTCTGGCCTGGCCTTTGGTCCGCTGCAGAAACCGCAGAGTCCGCTGCACCAAACCCGAACAAGGTGGAAAAGAAATGGAAACGGAATGGGAATCGGAATCGGAGGACCGAATTATCAGCGGTTCAGGGGAGTCCAGGTCCAGGTGCAGCCAACGGTAAACTGCCAACGCCAACGCCTTCTTCGGCATATCTCCACTCCGTTTCGGAACTCCTATGCCATCTCTATAACCAGAGACCCAACTCCAGAGTCCGTTTCCATTTTTATTTCCAGTTATATTTCCTTTGCCGGATTCTGTCAGCGAACCGCTTTCGCAACATTTTAATTCGAATTAATTAACATTTTTGGCAGTCGACGGCCGGCGGCTCCTCAATCAGTCTGACCTAGTTTTGGGCCAAGCCATTGACTTCTGCTACCTTTTTTTCCATTCCCTTTGGCCACGAACACTTGACGAGCAGAAAAATTGCCCAAATAAAGCGAAATGATAAATTGTCAGGCATTTGGAAAATGACTTCAGAAGTGTGGCAGGCCCCGAGGTTTCGTAGTCGTAGTCCAGAGAACCAGGAGAACCCCGCAAAGAAGTGGAGCAGGGGAGATTAATTTGCAGCTAACCAAGTACCGTAAGCGTAGGTGGCTTGATGAGCTCCGCTGGGCAGTTCACGGGGAACTTCTCTGGGTATCTCCTCGCTCCAGCGGATTCGACTTGGAACTGTCCACTCTATTAGCCCCTTTCCCTTTCCCCGCTGGACAGAGGCTTAAATTAATTGCGTGTTGGGTTGGGAGTTACTCCATGAAAGCAATAATGGGGCGGAGACCTCGTCCCAGTCGCTGCCTCTGATTGACAGGAAATGGTTATGGCGGAGTCCGATTCTGACTTATTTTTAGCCAGTTTCCATCGATTAAGATATCTCATCGCCATCCTGCGGTCAGTTTCCCGCTTCATGAATGAGCACTTGACCCCTGTCACTCCAAATCTAAATACAATTCGATCTCAATCCGAGATCAGCACTCTCTATCTGCTCATGGGTGGATATAAAGGGCTGAGTCACAACCAGGAAGGAGGTTTTCCCTGGTTCTCAGTGTTTCTCGTGCCCAATCATCCGCCACTCGAGACTCGCCGCTCGAGACTTTCAAGAGTGCCAGAAATGCAGAGATATGAAACTCTCACTGCGAAACTAGCGAAGGAGGTGATCTGCTTACAGATCCCAGAGATAGCACTCGAGACCATGTCGACTAATTGCGGTTATAATATCAAAGTCGACATAACGCCTCGGTCCACCCTCTGCCACTCCACTCTCCATTAGACCCGACACGAAACTGAAATCTGGAAAACACGCAAGTGTCGACCTGGACGATGGTCAAGTGGCATCCAAACCGAATCCAAACCGGACTAAGATAGATGCCAGGATAGTTTCTCGACCGACGACCGCCGACGCCACGCAAATGGAAATAAAAATGATCCGCCTGAAAGTGATCGCCGGACATAATAAACTTTCTCGCTTCTGGGTCGAATTTGCGGTGCTTGGTGCGATATGTTTGGCAGCGAGGAATGGGGTCCACGGAGAGGAGATATGCGGTTTGCAGAGCAGGAGACCTGGAGAAACTGGAGAGGAACATTTAGGCAGAATTTGGGTCATCTCTCTCAGCTATCGCTGATGAGTTTTTCCAGCAGAGATAAAACAGAGAAGAGCAGAGCCACAGCGAACTCATAACAATTGTAAATTAAATTCAGATGCTGATTTCGAATTCGGATTTGTGTCGTTTGCTTCTGAGAAACGGCCATAAAGTCGTTTAATTTTAACGGCATTTAGAACAGAGCTCTTGGGAGTGGGAATGCTGGCGAACTTGGAGAGTTACTCCTGATCAGAAGTAATCCGGCAAACAAGTAACGACCGTGCCGGTCATCACGGTCCTCAGCCTTAGGTATTACCAATATAAAGCCGTCGTGCCCATCACAGTCACCTCCAACATTGGAGTCAGCGATCACGAAGACGCACTGCCTCCTTCTCGTCCTCCTGTTTATCCCATCCTATCCTTGTCAACTAATTGCTCGATCTGTTATCGACCATGGCAACCTGCTGATTTAATGTTGGAAGAACGGTTCTTCCTTCTGTGTCGCCAGTCCAGCTGGAACACTGATCATCGATCGTTGATGAGTCCACGTTTTTGTCTCCTGTCAAGGTTAAATCGTTCACATCTTTTGCACGTGACCATGCCTATGAACATTAGGTGGATGGGTATGGGGAGTCCTCCTCTAATGACACGAATTCCCATGCTGCATATTTGCAGGGCCAAAATGGAACCGTTACAGAGGCCTTGAGATGCATATGACAAATGAGCCACCAACAGAGGGAACAAGAAGTCTCCTCAGCCTCATTAGCTGCACTTAATAGCATGCACCTCTTAATGGGACGATGATTGGAGGAGTGGGTAACAAGTTGAGGGCCATGGGCAGTAGACACTTGGGTGTTGACCACCTACTCAGATTTTCAGAGAGAGGTGTGGAGTCGAAAGACAGGGGACATTCCTCGGCTGCCGTAAATTTGCTCAAACCCAATCGCAAACAAATCGAACCGCGCATTGTTGTCCCTAAAAGACCAGCTTCCCTCCCAGGAACCCCCTTCAGATTCTTCCACTTGAGTGCGTGAGTCGAGTGCCTCCCACTCTAGACTTTGTGAGCTTGTTTCCTTCTGCGTTGCTGCCAATGCGTCGCGCATGTCCGATTGCCTTCCATTGATACTGGCTCCTGCTCCTGCACTGCTCCTTCCCTGCGGATCTAGGATGCTATCCACCAGATGTTCGTCGTTAGCGGCCACTTCACCTACTTTCGGCTGTCATGTCGCGAGCCCCTAGCCCGCAATCCTGCTCCAATGCGTAGTTTGGTCTGTAGTTCCCGATGCTGTCATCGCCTACGTTGTTTGTGGTTACTGTATACCTGAATTCCGACTGCTGGCAAAGATCTGTGGCCAACGCCCATTAGAGCCAGTGACGCAGCCCGAACTCTGCGGCTGCCATTTGGCGGTAATGCGTTTCAATTACAATTCGCAACAAGCGCGTTCCAAATTTCATTGGTCTGCTCTGATCTCTGGGAGATAGCGCGGAAATGCCTTTTCTTTGTCTAGCTCTGGGGTCTCCAGATCCCTGCCTCCGTCCCGCTCCACTACTCCCTCAGGGAAAGTGTTGCAAATTGATCCGCAAAGTAATTGCAGTTGCATTGCCATTCCACAACAATCCTTTTAAGTAGCTCTACCCGCTTTCCTCCGCCTCTGGATGGCCCACATTTGCATGGCTACATGAGAGCCCCTCAATTAAAAGGCCGAAGACTGTACAAGCTACACTGTTTCTGATCCCTGGCCATGTTCCACTTGACTTTAATTGGATTTTGTTTACTTTTGGGCACTTTTGCAACCGGGAAGAGATGCAGAAGCAGAAACAGAAACAGAAAGAGTGCGGAATGCGACACGACACACGATGACAAATGTTGATATTCAAATGGCACCGTTGGGGGCGTCAGAAGCGGGCACTTGCCTTCAACTGGGTTCCTGGACTTGGAGCTTGGATCTTGAATGTTGGGCCTTTGTCACCAGAAGACTGGAGACTGAAGACTACAGCAGCTGTCCCCTGGCAAGCGACACCCGCAACTGGCATTCCAGTCGATTGTTGGCCATGTTCCTCCGCGGAATCTTGCGGTCGTCTTGGCCTGGTGAGAAAAGTAAGCCGTTCAATGGTTGGGTCCTACTCTCCACCGATCTCCTCCATTCAACGCAAACAGGCAGCAGATGTTTGAAATGTTTGTGCGACTTTGTCAACGTTCTCCATGTCTTCGCCGCCTTCTGTTTGGTGTCCCCTCCAATTGAATGCATTGAAAAATGTCCACGGCACCTGTCAGCAGCACCAGAAGTCGGGTTGCATCCAATTCAATCCAATATTCCAGTGAAAAGCCAACGCTTTGGTACCGTTGGGTGGATAACATTCCAGTGGGAGAATCTCCCGCAGCAATTAACTCTCTTAGTCAGGGAGCTTCCAATGACTCCCCCAACAAATTGGGTCAAGCCTGCAGTTTGCATAAAACAAGCTCCGATTAGCATGCAAGTCCATAGAAAGTGCATTTCCATATCCAAATTCGCTCTGCTCAGCAGTCGGCTCACGACTATTTCTATCTGGGCCCAAAGCCTTGAGTTCCTGGCCAAATGTGTCAATAATTAATTGTATTCAATTAAAGCACGTTCCCGAAATCCTGTTTTAAAGTCAGCCGATACTCGGATTAATTAAGATGCAGTTGGATCGGCAGACAAGCTTGGCATCGCGATGGCTCCTGGCTGAGAGTCATGTAATATGCATTTGACGATGTCGGCTCCTCTGGTTCTGGTTCGTCGTTAGATGTGCATCGATATGGCCTCCTCACTGTCCACGTTTCGGGTAAAAGTGCAGCTAAACATCAATTAGCCCAATTCCCAGGCCGTTGCCACTTTGACTGGCTCTTCTGCTCCTGAGACTTCTGTTTCTACTATGGTTTCCACCTCCGTTTCTCTTTCTTCTGGCCTCATGTTGCATGTTGCATGTGGCTCATCATCGCGCTGCATTTCGGCAGAGTTTCATTGCATTGCCATTTCAGATGGGAGTTGAACGGCTGCCCTTGTGATTAGACGCCGCTCTCCTCCGCACAAGAGTGAAACCTGGCCCATCGCAATTTTCATTTCATTTCGTTTGGATGCCAGGTGCTCCATGTGCTGACCCTCTTGCAGGGAAGAGGGCTCAAAAGAGAGCCTTTCCCATATCACTCCATTGTTATTCAGTGCCTCATGGTCAGTCGCAGTTCCCGTTCCCATGCACTCCGTTTGTCTCACGTGCCATCGAAAGTGCGTCGTGCAGACGTTTCACTTCCCAGCGAACTCGAAAGTGATTCTAATCAAACGGGTACGGATTTAATGAAATAATGCCTGGCGAAAAGGAGAATGTAGAATTTCCACGAGCATTTTACTAATGTCGAGTGTCAGGCGGACGGGGATTTCAACTGAATCAATGCTCCGATCGACACACATCTAGCTCGGCCTCGATCCTCCTCAAGGTCTCATCTTCAGTGGCATCCTTCTATGTTCCTGCCATTGGCATTCACGTCACGATTTTCTGGTTGGAGACAAAAGCGAAGAGTCAGGCAGATGAACGATGGCCATCCATCATCGGAATATGAATTGGATTTATAAGTCGGATAATATCGGTCAAATGCGGGGACATTCGATTGAATATTCTCTTTCTGATGTATAACGCAGAACGCTACCCTGGCCAGCGCATTGCAAATGTTAGACAGGGGAAATGAAAGTTCATTAAATCGCAAAAAGAGAAGAATGTCGGAAGACCTGTTAAAAGTGAAACCTCTAATAGCCAATAATTGGTAACATTTGGACAAATAGATTCCACAGCTTAATAGATAACCGAGCAGCGAAAAGTCAACACCAAGCATCATTAACCCCCAGCATTCTCATTTGTTATCCTCAAACTTTCAGCCTGTGGCTTTCAACAGGTTTTTGACTTCAATTTGACTTCATCTCACGCACATAGATGACATTCTCCCCAGTCGAGATGTATGCAAAAAGTCATAAATTTGTGATGTCAGCAGAATTGAAAACCTGGGGAATTGCGTTGACCCACAATCTGGTCGAGGTGGAAGAACTCTTGCTTTCGTCTTTCGTGCGAATCAATTAGCGCAGACTCAGATGATTAATGATAACTAGGTCACTCGAAATCGAATAGAAGCGGATTATAACACGCCCTTCACCTGAAATTGGAATGGCATCTTTTTATAATTAAGTAATCGAAAGGTTTGCAGAAAGATTAATGGATGTGTCGACAAGGAATTGGCACAATCTGGGAATACAAATTTGCTAATCTTGCATCTCCCCCATGAAAACACAGCATTATACAAGCAGAATTAACAACGCTTTGGAATGGAGACAAGGAAGGACAATGTCATGAACTTTAAGCCACGGGGGGCGTCCTCCTCCTGGTCCATCTGCTTCACCATCTCCATCTCTGCCATGACCCGATCCCAGACAGCGTCTCCTATCAGCACTGACATCGCCTTAACAGCCAGCCAAACAACTTGAAGACAAACTGGAGAATGGAGAATTGGAGATGGGGACACAGGGACAGAGGGACTTCGAACAAGACTCGATCCTGCTGCTCCTGTTAAATGTGGCCGGGTATACACTACTGGCACAATTTCCAGGCCAGACGTCTTCCCGTTGCTTTTTATTGCGGTTCCTAATTCTGCTCTGCTGCTTTTTCCCGCTGCTGCTGCCTGTTGTCTTGATTGCTGAGCATTTTGTCAGCGGCTTGTTAAGATTTAAATAGACATGCTAAGCCATGACACAAGAAATCAAGCAAACGCTGAACTTGGACTCCTCCTAACCATTTTCAGCTGGCGTAAGATGCACACTTTCGATAAAATTTAGTCTCAAAATTTATGCAAGTCGCAAATGCAACCGAGCAACGAAAACCCAGAACAGTAGGGACTATTTCTGTGGCTGCCTGGAAGGGGAACAACATCATTTACAGCACGAGCTGGCCGAAAAGCCTGACTTATTTGTGGCAGCCAGACACGAAACCTTGGCAGCTTGTCATAAATGCGATTCTGCAACCCATTTAGTGGTTAACTGGGTTAAGGGCAAGTGGGAGAGATGGGAAATGGGAAAATGTGTCCCACAAGCCGGGGCATCATAACTCAATTGACTTGTGCTCGCTCGTATGTAAATCGACATAATCAATTTATTTTGCAGATTTCCCTGGGAAATGGCAACATATTCATTTTGAGTGCGGTTTGGTGGCTAGCTGTGCTAGCTGCCCAACCTGCACAGTGATTTATGCCGCGGGGCAGTATCTTGGCCATATCACATTAACCATTACCGAACTCCCACTACCAAGGAGCTTGAAGCTAGGAGATGTGCAGCAGGAGGTAATGTATCTTGGCTTATGACTGACATCCTTTTCGCTTTTGCCAGCATTGTTTGTTGTGGGTTCTTTTTAGTGGGCCGTTTTTGCGGTCAATTGGTCAGGCATTTGGGTTTCGGTTCGGTTCGGGTCTTTCTATATAGTCAAAGCCATGTGTGTGGAATCCATCGATTCCGCTAGTTCCTGGGCATTGTTCGATGGGCTCTCCATGCGAACGGCAGATTCGGTTTTTATTTGTTCATTATTGGGTCCGCAGTCCACAGTCCACGTCGCGTTTTAAATGAGTTATTGAGCATGTGGCTCTGGCTTGTTTACCCACAAACGAAGGTTGACTCCTGTGCCATTGTCCCAGTTAGTTAACTTAGTTGGTTTCTTTTGCCCAAGGAGCCTCTCGCTCGTATGATTAAATTGAACTCTCCTCCATTCCTGATAATAGAAGCCGGAAAGCAAGCCTCTGCTGCGTATGTGGGTCAGGCCAGACAATTTGCATTGTGAATTTCCCGAAGCCGTTTTGTAATTACTAGGCACCCATTGATAGCAAAAAGTAGCTTCTATTTCTGGCGGTCTAGCGAAAGAAGAAGAGATTATTTATGGCATTTAAAAAAAAAAAAAAAAAAAAAAAAATCCACTCTAATCTTATTAAACGAATTCGCAGTGCGAGCTCCGCCTTTCCTTATTCACACTCATCAGAAAGCAATTTGCTATTTAATCTATCGTTATTCATCTTGAGTTGTGGGTTCAACAACTTATGAACATCTGCGAGCGATTCATTGGAGCGGGTTCGCTTATGCTTATACGCTTGGCGCAAATGTTATTGACAGGATTAAATTTCAGACAGGATGAAAAGTCAAAGAGAAAGCGGCATGGTTTTTCGATTGAGAGGGTGGGAAAATAATATCTCGAGTTTATTTCGATTAAAAGACATTTAGCAAATACTTAAGATATTTTAAGTCATCTAATCGAGGTACAATTGCCGCAGGTCAACGTTTGCCTGATGATTTTTGTTCAGAGTAAATGCCTGAATTCATTTTACAAAAAGTTCGCATTTCCTTCGCCTAATGAGATCCAAGCACCATAATTACGCTGCCAATTAAAGCAATGCTAGAAAACAAACAGACGCCAAAAGCTGAGCAGCTAATTTGATAATTTGCCTAATCAGTTAAAAAATTTCTAAAGCTCGGTTAGTCTTACCATTCATAAGCAGATAAGAGCCCCTCCATGAATAAATTTTACGCGCAGCCCATTCATGTTCACAACCGTTAGGTTAAATGGACAAAACAGACCTTTTAGAGGAGCTGTCTCTTGAGGGTATGGAATATGCAAAGTGTGCTACTGTGTGACCGACTGAGCTGAGTTCTTTCTTTCATCGGGCCGGGCCCAGAGATTTGTGTTGATCAAACACGCTTTTATAATTCGAATGCCCTTTCTCGGAGGTCCCAAGTCATCAACTTTCTTTTTGAACTTTCAATTACAACTTTCAGTTTTTCTGTTTTTCTGGAACTGTTAAAGTAAGTCCCCAACCCAGTTCAGTTTTTTAGGAGTCAGACAGGTTCTATGTGACATTATCTTGTTACGAGTATTATTTGTCACACGGCGCTTGTGTTCTGACCTTCACTACTTAGTTGAAGACCCGTAAAAAACAGCTCATAAGCTGATTTCTTAGAGCTTTGGTCTGCAACATGGGAATTTATCACACTAATAAAAGTGAGACGAAAGTCTTGTGTTAATGGGAAAGCAATTTTTTTTGTTCAGACGGGATAAGCTCATTGATTTCACATTATGTTTACGATTGGCCATCAAACCCTCTTAAAATAAATTTAAAGATAAGCCTATAATACCCAAATGTATTAACCAGGCTTAACCCTTAACGATTTAAGCAAATTAACGTCCCGAAAACAGCCAAAAAGGGTTCACTTGTTCTGCCTTCCGCTAAAATCGCCTACACTTTTCTCATCAACACTTGTTTCCGCCGAAAAATAAAAGAAAATGGTCTTTACATAATTTGATTGCCACCAAATCGGCAATCTCGATCCCAGTCCCGTAATCCCGCAGCCAAGGAGCTGCTATTTAGACACCCACACCCATTAAGTGATACCCAAGCTGAGCACACGAATTTTTGACTTGCCGGCAAATATGCAACTTACCAGATGCCGTTAAACGCCCACGGGATTCGTTTCGGTCGGATGGAGCAGAAGCTGCAGATAAATCCAGATCTTGTGCCCAGGTTTTCTCGGAGCTGTGCCGACACAATAAATAATATGTAACAAAGTCGAGACCGCCACTGCGGCGGTGACTTATGAAGCGGGCTTTTGCGCGTGCGCAGAGACTTTAACTTCGTACACAGAAAGAAACTTATTACATTACATTACATTACATTATTACAGGCGTAACTAGGCCTGTGCTGAATATAAATCTGGCCACAAAAAGGTTCCTAAATTTAAGTCAAGTGCAACTCATTTGACTTTTCCATGCAACTTTCGTAAAATTGTTTAGCCGTTTTTTTTCCTATCTTTTTTATGAACATCGAGTTAATTACAAGTAGTTCTCTAATGCCTTTTTAAGTCTGAAGAAATAAATGTTTAGTTTTGTAAAACAGTTGTATTATAAGTAGTATTTTATGACATTTTTTTATGATTCATATGTTTAAAATTACCAAAATTAAAGCCTAACATTAATTATACCACAACATTTTTAATTAATTTTTATGAATTACATTTAAAATGATAAAATCGACACAAAGTTCAACTCCACAATTCTGCTAATCAATATGTTAACTCGACATTGTTTTAGCAATTTAGAGTCTATAATGAGCTTGCTGAATTATGTTCTCTTTTAATTTTAATAACTCTTAAATGTGATCAAAAACTGTAGACTTTTTGACTAGTGCAGTCCATTGAGTTCCCCAGATTGAAGCTTAGCTAATTTCCGCTCTGGCTCTGGGCGCTGTATTCTGCAGCGGATTAATGTGGGTCAGAGCGGGTGGGTCGTGCGATTTATGCTAAGCGGCGGTAATTGCACAGGGGTCTCGAATCCATCACCGCCAGGGCTGAATTGCCGCCCCTTTTCAAGCTTTCGAGCACTTTCTCACACGAAAGTGAAGTGGGAGGAGCTGTGCAGCAGGTTCGCCACTTTTCACATCATTCCCCAAACGACGAGCATAAATCAGCGACTTTGTTTGTTTGCAACCACTCATGGATTCAAATCGAATCGATGGCCGCGGGCGACTCTCACTTTCAGGTCGGTGCAATCGCAACTGCAACTTTGAGTCTGACTGAACCCGCAGCATTCCTTTCAACATTACCATCTCGACGGGTCTGGGGTTATTAATGGGCAGAGGCAATCGATAGGCACTGCCTGAATTACCGTTAGTTTATGAGCACGCCATGGCCACTTCCGCCAACAGAAATCCTGAAATCTGCAAGCCAAAAGGCTCCTCAACGACGGGCAATTAATTGCGCTAATCGCATTAAGAACTCTATGGCATATAAATGCCAACATTAAGAGCACAACGGGGCCACCGAAAAGCGCTGCTGGCATTTTACTATGCCAGATCCCAGTTGCCAGTTCCACATGACAGGAGTCGAAGTCCGGGCCAAAGTTGCCTGCCGCCTGCCTGCCATCCAAGCCTGCAGAGCCGCATCCTGTTCTATTCGGACTATTCTGACTACGATGACTCCTCCGATGTTGTCGTAAAAACAAAATGCTCTGGTGAACATGAACATTTTCTATGTTCTATGGCCACAAGACCTGCGGCCGGCCAAGTGGAACAGGTGCAACCAGTTGGGTTCCAGAACAGAATACAGAATACCGAATGGCCAGATGGTTATGGATTCGAAATTAATCTGTGGGAGGGTTTTTTTTTCTTTTTGAGCCAGCTTTATTGTGGCCATAAGTCGTAAATCATGTCAGTCGGCGAGGAGGAGATCCAGAATGGGAATGCATTCTTTTGCGGCTGTAAGGAAATGGAAGTGTTAAATGCTGACCATCAAGTGGTTATTTTGAAATACGGTTAGGTCGTAAACCGATAATAGAAACATGAAAGAAAACATATAACACTGGTATGTTTTCATTAAAGTTTTGCTTGATTCGGTTTATTTCTCTACGGTTCTGTTGTTTTCGTTCCCATCTTATTTGGGCCCACGCCTCTTCATGCTATTTTTCTACCAGGAAACGCCTTTGACAAGTTCGTGTCTCGAGTCTTTCATTTGTGGCTGATTCCGATGCCGATGCTGCATCGCCTTCAATCGGCTGGAAATCAAACAATTTCGCTTTCATTGTACGCAGCTCAATTTGTACAATGTAATTTGGGATTTGGGCTCTCTTTATTAATGCAATTACCGCACGTTAAACAAAAGCCGCGCTGCGGTTACGTGCAACGTGACCAGATCGAGCAAACATTACATCAGTGGCCGCAATTTGGGGAGCCTCAAAGATCTTCAAAGAGTGCGCCCGCCGGAGGATTGGATTAGACATGGCTCAACTAGTCCGCCATGCAGCCATGGCACACATTTTTGCCTTCCCGCACTTAAGTGTAATAAAATTTGTAATAGAATAAGTGCAGGCGTAGTGCTATTGCTATCGCTATTACTTCCCGATGTCCACAGCCTAGAGTACGATTCCTTTGATTTTTCTTTCCCCCTCCCCCATCCTCACATGGAAATCATTTTCTAAATCGCCGCTGGCGAAGGTGAGCCCCTTTCCTAGTCTAAAAATCTGGAGCGCCAAGCCGAAATGAAGATCATTCACCGGCGTACTAGATTAAATCGAGTTTTTGCCTTGGCAAACTCGAGCATTATCCCCGTAATCCCCCGCAAAATACGGTATCTAAGTACGCACCTGTGTGCATTTATATGAGTTAGAATAAAACTGATAATCGACTTCCGTTAGCCGACTGCAGTTGACCCACTTGCGCTAGTTTCTCAGGATGGATCTGTGCTAGCTTTGGGCTGGCCTCGAGACATTTTAGCATTTTAAGATTTACCATCTGCCATTTACCTTTTGATATGACAAAAGTTGAGCTCTGGAGCCATATAAGAGTGCAGGGTATATGGAAATTTATTTATTTCCGCGCAGATTTCCCTAAGCAGCCAAGACACGAAGCTGGAAGCCCGAAATAGGTATGCTATAGCCATTTAGACACTGGGCGATCTCACCTCAGCCAAATACACGACAGCTCAATCAGTTCGCCATGACTGCGTGCTGCAGTTGCTGGCGAATTTTTCTTTTTCTGCTTCTATTTCTCTGGCCATATCTGAACTGACTTGGCCAATTTGATTTATGTTTGTGCTGGCCGGAGAACTTGTCTCTTCCTCGTAGCATTGCCTTTTCATGTTGGAATTCATGAATAAACATTAAAGCTGCCGAAAATTGGCAAGCCGTAGCCATCGATAGAACAATAGAACTAGGACGGGCAATGCTCGCTCCATTGTGTTTTATGGACCTGGAATCCAAACCCTTTGCCACATGGAACGTGAGGTTCAGCTTGAGTAAGAGTTCTCACAGATGCATGTCCACCCTTAAGGTTGAAGATCAGCTTCGGTTCTTGTCACTCCCCGATCGAATTCATTTGATCCAAGCTAAGTGTTCTTCTCGCCACATTCTAGGTGCGTGCAATATTGGTGAAATATTTGTGAAAGCTTATTGACTTTAACAGAACGTGTGCCTCGCTCGAAAGGTGTTTGATTAGTTCAGGTGCTCGCATTGACCCAAAGAACTACATTCTCTGACTGTGAATCCGACTTTTCATAACACTTTCTGTGTGGGAGCATCGATGGAGAAAATAGAGTGGTAGACCAGTTAGCCACTAACTTGGTTACTTAGCTTCTGAGTTTGTAAGTCAGCCAGTCAGTCAATCAGTCAGGAAACGGTTAATTTACCCAAAGAGACGAGACACGAGCAGCTCTTGACAAATGGCCCTTCGTCCAGACTTCGTCCACTTCTTCGGGAAAAGTCTGGAACTAATCGTGGCCAGTTGGCCCCGCTTAGTTGGGCCGGCTAAATAGTCTCACACCTTAGAGCCAGACACCCAGACCAGAATGCAGACCAAAACTTGGACATCGACAAGACGTCTGCTAATATTTTGGCCTGCCGGCGTGGCCACAACTCAATTAGGATGCCTGGAAATGATTCATTCTAATCTCGAGTCGGGTATCGCCAGTCATGAAGTCTAAAGTCTTCTCTTGAGACACATTTACCGTTGCCGCATTCCCCATGGCGGCTTTTTGAGCGCTTGTTGGGTCTAGAATTTTGCATGGCCATTTCATTATTGATTCGCATCTGACCAGGTCGCAAATGTCTTAATTTACTGCCAGAAACCGTTTGCCAGCTGTGGGCTCAGTGAGTTCGTCATATTTAAACCCTTTCTCGCTTTGCAGGGTATATTCAAGTGGTCTGGTAATTAGAAAAAGTGAGAGCTAAGTGCTCGAGGTGCAACCAGCAGAAATCAGCTCATCTAATCTGGCATGGCTCATCTCTGGATTTGTTTTTTCCATTTGTCTGTTTGTTTGTTTTGAAGTAAACGAGTTTAATCGAGTGGTAACCTGCATGAGACGTCATTAGGGCCAGACTCAAATTGTTAACACTCTTGCAACGAAAGCGAAATGCACTTTCATTGCATCTCTTTAACCTCTCCTAATGGATCCCTCGCTATCCAATCACTAATTAATCAGTGATTGTTGATGTGGGGTCAAGTTGGGAGGCGTTTCTCTCGACTGATTAATTGAGTCTTTATTGCGAATTAGTGTGGATCAAATAAAGACTGGACAAGATCATGGCCGACAGCAATTAATTTACTCATTAGACCATTTAAGTCGCCTTATTGATCTATAAACGGAGACATCAGCAATGCTGACAGTTCTAGGAACGGCAACTCTTTTGCTCCAGAATCTGCTGCTGGATTCTCAAGAGAACAAATGCTGCATAACAACTTGACTTGCCACTGAAATCCATAAATCAATTAATTAAAATTTTCTTTGGGTTTTGAAGGGGTTTTTTTGACCGTTTACACAAATCCATCAGGAGTTCGTGAACTGAATATCCAATTTGGCCTGGACTCCTTGACTCCCTTGCTCTTTAAACTTTCGCTCTCGGCCAGAATGCCCCTCCAGTTTCCATTTAGGCTCACTCACGATTCGGGCTAAAAGGCAATTAATGAAATGTGGGCCTTTGGCAGGTGTCTGAACGTTGGCCGTTGCCTTGTGTGAATTGCGTCGTTGTGCCTGGTGACCCAATAAAAAGCACATTAGAAGGCCATCCTCCCATCCTCGCTACATCCAATTCCTCATCCATATGTGAGCGGGCGTGCTTTTCGAACTGGGACAAAAGGTCTTCGCTTTGATTTGGCCCCAAAGCGTCTCGTTTACGTGTTGATTAATTTGTACGACGTTGAGAGCTGAAAACAACGCCCACTTGGCACCGCCTGCATTCTATTTCGCTTCACTTGGATCCGTGACTGTGACTCCATCCAGGTAGCAGTCTTTTGATAAAGAGGCGGATAGGACAGACACTTCTTTGAAACTAGAATTAACATGATAAACGAAATCAAACAGAGTCGTCTTTGTTTTATTTCTGCTTGATTGATGTTTATGTTTACGATTTGATCTTTTACAGTTAGGTGTGGAAAAGTGAAAGGATCGTCCAGTAGCTGGCGATCATCTACAGGTGGGTGTCCCAAAACAAAGCCCCAGATGACTGAGAATAGAGCGATAACAGCTTTCGCTCTTAACACCTAACACCCCTGAAAAAAATGGAAAGTGTCACACAAACAACGTGACGCCCAAATAACCTTGATACTGGTTGTTGTCGAGTTGTTGGATTTTTACTGTCACCACGCTTTTTTACGCGCTCACGAACAATTCTGGAAAAGTGCGTAGAGGGACATTTAGAACGCCGTATAAACATAAAAAGAGAAATCCATAAAATGTGCTAGAGTTGGACATTTTTGTGGCTCGTGTTGTCGACCCTCGGCAATTTGCATAAGCAACTGAAAAGTAAAAGGTCCAACCTGGGAAAAGGTTTTCTGAACTAGTTGTCGCTCATTCCCCTTCATTCGTTTTTAAATTAGCGAAATCTGCGGGGTCAGTGATCATCGCCACAAATTGTCACACATCGGACTTCAGAGTGCCCCATCGCTTTACATCGCATCACTTCACTTGGCGGACGCGAACCTTACGCAAATCTTAGCCACGAACTGACCTTAATGACGGCTGATGATTTTCGGCATACCCGCGAAATTGCAGCCATAAAACGGGTAAAGCTCGACTCCTCCGATCGCAAAGTGCTTTGAAAGTAAAAACGAGGTGGGAAACTCATGCAGATCGCAGTTGATCTTGGACTAGGCAACTAAAATACTCTTCTTAAATAAGATATTCGAAACGGTACATTCAATTACTTTTTAGTCATTTTTTTTTTTGCTATAGAACGGATTTTTTTATAGTCAATAAAAGGCGAAGAACACAAGCACACACAGCTCTCACGTAAAACGGCGCTTAAAAAGAAGAAATCTTTGAGAATATTTGTTTTTAATACACATTTTATTAGTCTCTTAATTTGACACCTGAAAAGAACATCGTCTGTATCTTAATTTAAAGATCTTAAGCACAGATTTGATTGAGCTATTTTTTTTTTAAATAATATAAATTAAATGAAACGGAACGAAAACGTTTAAATTTATTAGCAGTTAAAACTTTGAAAATTAATTATCGTAACCACTTACTTCCACCATTTCATCTACTGTGGAAAACTTTTTAAAAAGGAAATTCCTAGACATAAAATAAAAATATTTTAATTAAATTTGAAGGGAAAAGATTTGGTAATTAACTCCCGATGGAGTATAGCACTAAACTGAAACATTTCTAAAGCGACCCCTTAAGGGGAAAGAGTATGTTAATTCAGATTCGTGTCCAAGGGGCAACTGTTGCTTTTCCATTGCCTTAGCTATTGCTGTTGCTGTTACAGCTGGTTGGCATATCAAACAACTGCGGCCAGTTGACCGATGACAGGACTTCTCCCCTTAACGTACATTTATTTTCGGTTTCGTTGCCAAACAACTGCAATAGCAAAAGCAAAAGTAGTAACTACAGTACAACAGCAATTGCGGCAGCAACAAGCACAGCATGTGTGCGAATTGTAAATTGCTCGACTGGCAGAGCAAGGCAAACAAACCCAAAAACACACCGGCAAACAAACAAGCTAAGCTGCAGGCGAAATTTATTTTATTTATTTCTGTTTCTATTTCTATTTTTATTTCTATTTGTATTTGGCATTTTGCGTTTGGCGTTTTTCTTCCTTCATAACCAGATGTGCCCGCCGTTTCGTTTGCCCCGATGCACGTATGATATTTATCTATGCATAGCCATAGCCACTGCCGACGATGTCAGGCGCCAGTTTTACAAGAAAATCGAACAACCATATAGCTTTGGAGCTGTGTGACCCACTTGCACTTATGCAAAGCCGCCAGAAAGTCATGGCTAGAAAAGAAAGACTTTGGCCACAAACATGCATGTCGGTTTGGTATTTGGTTTTTTCTTTTTTGTTTGACCAGCTCAAGGATGCCAGGCAGGCTCAAAAAAGCGAGGAGAAACAACAGACACGGATGCTTAATTAAGAGCTCATTTCATTTTGCGGGCCAGAAGTGAACGTCCATTTGTATATTCATGTGTCATGTTTCAAGTACACCAGACACGTGAGGGTTAAACAGAAAACGAGGGTCGCTTGAATATGCATCACCCCCGAGATCGGCGATCTTGTAGCTTCGAAGGGAGATCCGATCCGTAGGCTTTCTTCGGCCCGACTTTCTTGTTTCTTCGCTTGTCCAGGGCTTATCAGCAGTCCCTCTCACTTTTCCATTGACCACTTTTCAACTTTTAAACAAAGAAGCGCGTTTTCTCCGCCTGTCAGTCAGTCGATCACAACAGGTTGTCAAATTCTAGTGACAGTGTGTGACCACCACTCGCATAATTATGCACTCTTATAAGATCTGTTTTCGGATCTAAGTTTTCCAAAGCCCGCCCACGATCACAAGAAATCCAAAAGCTGTGCTTCCCATGGCCACTCCATTCCAGTTTGTCAGACTTCTCAGCTCAATCTGAGCAATTTTCGGAATCAGCTCAGCCCTCGCGGTGACCCACACGTCTTGCATTATGTTGCTTTAATTTACGTAAATTGCAATTGCAATCCAGCAGCATCCGCTCTTCATCCATGCCATGCTCGACTTAAATAATTTGAAAACAAATTTCAGTTCTGTTGCCTAACTGGGCATTACAAAATTGTTTGTAATGCGCATTTAACCCCAAAAAGGTTGCTTACATAAGCCGGCAATGTCCAATCTTCCTGATCTCCCGGTGGTGGCTCCCGATGTGAAAGGTGGGGGGCCAAAGGTCGGGCAAATATGAGCGGGCACGAGCATGTTACTCCTATTATACACCGCGAAATTAGTGCAGCTTATACCTCCCGCCCCAGTTTCATGGCCACTCATAAACTTGATTCCCATCCCAAATCGGATCGTGTGTTACATCCAAGTTATGTCATTAATTTATTTTTTGCCCATTGTCGTGCTTTTGCTCTTGCTGTTGTAGTGCGACATATCTTGAGGAGGTCCCTGGTGTATGTTGTATTGTGTATGGTATAGTCCAGTGCATATGGCTAAAATTAATGCCTAATGGCTTGTTTGCTGAGGGGAGCGATGATTGCCGCATGTTCTGTGAGCCAAGTTATTTAGCTCACTGTAAGCAAGGCTCATAATAAGCCAAGTCGCCTGGTACTTATTGATTTTTACTGTTAGCAGAACGACTTGCTAACATGAAAGTCGTGTGAACAAACAGGCCAGCAAAAAAGGCCCACTCGACGACAGCCGACAGTCTGGAGAAGATCAGTAAAAGGCTTTAACTTATGGCTCAAAACAAGTGCGCCCTGAAATCCCCTGATCTGAAAAAATGATGATTAACTAATTTGCGTGGTCGGCCATTCCTGGCTCCACAGAACTAGGGGCTCTCAGTTAGTTGTCTTCATTACCATCTTTTGCCAGCGAAAACCAACCTGCAATGCGAGTTGCTGGCCCAGTCGGAGGTGAATTTCCTGCTGGGACGGGCAGCCACCTCCTGCAAGGAGCCATTAAATTGACGGAAGCTGTCGCCGGGAAAACAAACGGTCTTCGGCAATCCTTGGGGCCTTTCGAGCCCATTTCAATTCGCTTTTATGCGATGGCCAATAAAATTCAACTCTAATGGAATCGTAATTACCGCAGAGAAAGAATTGGCTATGAAAATGGGTGCAATCCCCGGTGCCATAAATTAATATGCTAATTCCACCTGCCAATCTCTTGGGGATTCTGGCCAATGCCGCCGGCCTCAGGTCCTGGTCAGAATTCCATAGGGCAAAGCCCTTTTTGGCATTCCCATTCTCAAACGAAATGCAATGCTAGAAGCAATCCAATTAACAGGATTCAAACTCAAGCTTTCCACGAACTGCCAATTATAACACAATGCCGGGCGTCAAGGCTGGTGGCGAAAACCAGATCTTCTGATCTCTAAGCCCCGGATCTTCAAAGCCCCCTCACTCACGGTCTGTGCACAAACAGAAAATAAAGATTTTAGTACCAATTATTAAGTTCTTTATATTGTTGAACTATATAAAATTGAAATTCATTTAACTTGTCTATGGTCGAATGGTTAAGAATTTCTATAGAAGAGCAAGTTAAAGCTTAATTCAGAATAACAAACTGATTTATTTTCTTTTTAGTAAGAATTGTTGACAGATTAATATATATTTTTTATTATAATCAAATATTTTGTAAAATGTTTAATTAACATTTTTGAAAATATTGCTTTCACAATTTCAAACGTATCAGTTCCAGTAACACTTACTTAATGATCATTTTTTTCTGTGCAGTCA
The DNA here is from genome assembly GCF_018152505.1 of Drosophila elegans. Taxonomy (NCBI): domain Eukaryota; kingdom Metazoa; phylum Arthropoda; class Insecta; order Diptera; family Drosophilidae; genus Drosophila; species Drosophila elegans. The sequence continues at coordinate 4,267,317 of NW_024545855.1, read as the reverse complement.
TCATCAGCGTCATCTTAGTCGCTGGCCATGTGGCCATGCAAATTGGTGCGGCTGTCAAGTTGATTTGTCATCTTTCAACTTTGACAGGACGTGAGCTGCATGTAATTGCCAATGACCGACAAGAACCAGACCCCAGGAGCCAAGTGGCCAAGTAGCCAAGTTGCCAAGTAGCCGAGAAGCCAAGAAACCATCCAATCTGGCTAAGAAGGGCCCCCTAGACGTTGACAGACGTTGGCAGACCAAGCAAATTGGCGCAACACGCTCAACGCTCCACAGCAATTTGCATTTGCATCTGCTGATCTGGCTGTTTGTCTTTTTCTTTCTCCACAACCAATCCGGTGTTTCGGTGTCGAAGCAAAACCATATCCTATATCCATATCGATATCCACGCTCTCATGGCCATCACATCACATTGTCCTGTAGTCGCAATTAACGTTTATTGGCAACCGGCATTCCGATTGTTTTAGAACTTTGTGTTGATTTATGAATCCTCAGCTGCTCTCGATCTCATTCTGCTCCAATCGGCTAATTGGTTGTACATACGATAGAGCCCACTGCATCGTACATGCCCACGTAACCTATAACGCATTTGCTGCGATGAAAAGATGGATAGCTGAGTCGGGAAAGTCGATCAAGGAATACCGTAAAATAAATTTTGGTTTGCTATTATAATCAAAAGTTTTGCCTGTTACTTTTAGTTCCAGAAACTGAAGAAATTCGGACTATTACATTCTGCAGATTAGAAATTATTGAATTTTAATTTTTAAAAATTTTAAAAATATATTAATTAATAATTAATTATAATAATATACAACAAAAAATAATTAATTAATTAATTAATTAAAACATTGGGTATGTTTTGTCAGACTAACAGCTCAATAATCTTTATTTTATTTTCCAAAACCCAACGGAAGAAATAATGCTAATGTAGATTGTCAAACCTAGTTAAAATCGTAATAAAATGTTCATAAGATCGCTTTTTAAACCTTAAAATGATTAATTGGTTGCTATCTGACAACGAATTGTTCCTTAAAGCACCTACTGTGTAAAGACCAGTCTAAATTCTAGCATACCCTTTTTGCACAGAGTACTGTCGTATGAAACGTGATTAAAGCTGTGTACAGATGCTCGACACTCCGTTTCGGTTACTTTTCGGCGTGTGTTTTCCCCCACTTAATTGGTACGATATTCGTAACAAAACAGGGCACAGAACAGTCGCAGAACTGCCAGAACGTGGTGTGCATTTAAAAGTCTAACGATTGCGCACTAATGACCAGCCGATATAGGGCCAGGGATTCGGAATAGGGATAGGAATAGGAATAGGGATTACGATCCCCAATGCTGTCCACACCCACGCCCAAGTCCCAGTTCCGCTCGGTGTCCAGAACGAATAAACAAACCCGACTAAGCCAAGCCCCTCTCTTCCAATTGCGAAACCGAATCCTACGACTGTTTGGTTGGTTGGTCTGCAACTGCAACTGAAGCATCTAACAACTGGCAAACATCATCTTGATAATTGCAGAAAACGAAACCCCTGTTCAGTTCAGTTTCGCTGTGGTTCTGTTTCTGTCCTGGACTGGAGCTTTTGGTGGTCTGGGCTTGCCACGCCCACTGCTTTTGGAGCAGCCCAACCCGGCGAAGAATACATGCATTTTAAGGGCCTTACATGTCGATTTCGGACGATTGTCGAGATTAGTGGATGTTTGCTCCTACTGCTGCTGCTGGGGCAAGGCGAATGGAAAATAGAAAACGGAAAATGGGCAACGGCAGCTGGAAAATACGCGACTGACTCGCCCAGGACAGAGTGTCAGCTAAGCTCCACACAGCACAGCAAATCTCAATTCCATTCTCTTCGTCAATGCAAAAGCCAGGTTCCCATAATCAGCATTCAGGGAGCTGGCTGGCACCACGGTCTGTTTGCTAACATTTGCATAATCAAGGTGGCTCTTAAAGGATTAAAATAAGATTTAATGTTTAAATTAGTTGAAGACTTAGCCAACTAATGATTGCTCATATTACAAACTATATTTTTTAATTAAAAAAATGCATATTTGTTACTTAAAGTGCTTTCTTTTTACCTAGCCTCCTTTTTTATGTATTTCCTACTCTAAGAGTAGGATCAAAGATTTTTTTTGTAATAAACTTAACCTATCTTAAGCTAACGAATGCATATCTTTCTTACTATATATGCATTCTGTTTTCTAAACCTATTTGTCTGTTTACCGTACATTTATTTTAAAAGTTCAAAGTAACGAACTAAAGCTAAATACAAAGTCTGTTTTTGGATGGTCGGCAATTACATGTCAAAAGAGCATCGCATCTTGCTAAATATTTAAGCAAACCTGTTTGGTAATAAATTCTTCCACCATATTTGACGATCGATGCGTCAAAAGCCAATATTTCAAAAATTTCCAGTTGGAAATCGCTTTGTAGAATTTCCTCCTCATCCTGCCCCCCGAGATCACCTGACTGAACTTAATTTCCTAGCAACCGAATGATGAGTTCCGCCCGTTCCGATCCGGACCAACCCGTTGCCAAATGTGTCAAAGGTGACAGAAGAAGCCGCGGCAGCAGAAATCAATCAGAGATGAGCTAACAGTAAATAGAAAATGGATAATGGCAAATAGCAAACAGCGAATAGTATTCCCTACCCGCTTTCATTCAAATCAATTTGTGCAGCGAACTGGCTGGCAAGAGTGCAATTTGCAGGCGGTCGGTCAATGCACTTGGCCAAACAGCTGGCCAACGGCCAGAGTACAGATACCAGAATACAGAACACAGAATACAGAAGGCTGGTTCCCGTAAATTGTTTTCAGCTTTCGGTCCACAGAGAAACGGAGAACAATCAGCATTGTGGTCAATGCCGAGTTCCCGCGTGGTGTTAATTTTTCCACAACTAATTCTTAGCATTAGCCGCAGAAGTCATAACCCAGGAAGCAATCGGCAATCGGTTGGATAATGCCCATATGCATATGGCTATATTTGCTTGGCATCCGAGGAGGCAATCAGCTTGATTCGACGGAAGAGGCGGTTCGACTCTGCCCCTAGCAGTACTGTGCTTCTGGGAAAACTGTCTTTTGCAACTTGTCATTTACAGATCGCTTATTGAATAGAGATCTCGGTGATGGGGATATGGCGGAGATATTGTTGACACAAATCGTTGCCATGATCGCTGGACTGCCAGAAGATCACTATTTCGATTACGGCGAGGAAGCATTTTTCTGTTTTCAATTTGACAGATTAATGATCCGAGCATTTTCCGCTCATCACTGCCATCGATTTGCCGAGATTTTAGATTAATGAATCAACCGTACCGAAATACACCTGCATAACATAAAAGCGGTGGAAATCCACTCGCTGCTTGTAGTAAATATGAAACAGAGCAATTAAAAAGCCAATTTGCCACAAGTGCATCAGTCTTCGCATGACTCTAATAAATGGTGCACATGCCAAATTGTAGTTAGAGCCGCGGCTCCTCAGCTGCCAATGCCACTGCCACCATAAAAACATTTATAAGCCTCATTATGAAGACCAGAATTTCTTGTCATTGAGACCCGGCCAGCGCTTCTAGACTTTCACCACCGCGTGCGCTTAGAATGTTCGACAGCCCAGAATTCTCCATTCTGGCGGACGAACGCCGTGCGATGTACGATGTGCTTGTACCACTTGTCAGCCTGTACAGGCCAACTGTGATTTTGTTGTTGCCATAATTCGATGTTGATTTTTCGCTGCTTAAAGTGGGCTAAGACGCAGCTCATTGTGCCAACTTGCTCAGCGGCGGCTTTGAAGTGGCCAAAAGAGTGGTAAATGGGCGAAAAGCGAGAACCAACAATAGCCCAAACAATAACTTGCAAAACGCATCAAGTGCGTTCCGGCCAAGTTTGTCTTTTGTTTCGACAACGCGCTTTAGTTAAGGTATGTTTTAATGTTTGATCGCTTAACAAAGAAATTAATGACAAATCAAGAAGGTTGTAATTTTTATTATAGATGTTGTTCTAGTTTTTATGATTTTAGTTGTTAATGCCAAATCAAGATGGTTGTCATTTTTATTCAATTAAAAATTTCTTTTAATTTAGTTTTCTGGATAGTTTTTGTGAGTATAGTTGTTCACATGGTACAATTCTCATATGTGGTTTTACAATATAAAATAAAAACACTATACACTTTACGTTATACCTTCAGACACAACCTATTGTTATTTACAATTAATTAATTTCTGGCCTTCTTTTATTTGACCCAACACAAATTTTCAAATTATTTTAATTTAGTTTTAAATGAAACCTTAAAAAACCCACAATATTACAATGTGTAGTTTGATATGCTGTTCTGAGTGTTTAATTTGCTAGTTTAAACTATGGTACTATGGTACACAGATTGTATTCAAATTCAGATTTCTTTCTTTGCGTTGCCTTCACCCAGTTGACCCAGTGACTCAGGCAGCCCTGAGCGCCAACTGCACCACCGTGGTGCCCTTGCACCACCAAGGTGCCCTTGCACCACCAAGGTGCTCTTGCACCACCAAGGTGCCCTTGCACCACCAGTGGTTGTCCGCTGATCGCCGTTTGAGTGACAGCCATCACACTCGAATACTCGGATACTTAGATACCGAGGGGCCCACACACTTGCCGCATTTTCTCTTTTGCTGGAATCGTTTTCATTTCAGCTCAGCTCAGCTCGTTGGTTTCGTTTTCGTTTCGCTTTTGGGTTGAAAAGTCAACACAAGTGGCATTGAAAAGTGTTTGGGCAGAGGCACTTAATGATGCCTCGACAGAGTTGAAGCTGGATTTGCAGTTCTCACAGTCTCCGGAGATTCTCCTCGGAAACTGGGAATGGGAATTGGGAATGCTATATTTGTGAGTGACAAATTGCTACCGCCGAGTGAAACTTAATACGGCAGATCGAGTCTCGAGTCTTGAGTCCCAAGTGTCCAACTGCAAGTCCAAGTCCAAGGTGGCACTCCCACTGCTAATCCGGATCCCTCTCCTCGTAGCTTGCAATCTGAGGTGCAATCTGACGCACGTTGCATGCATTAAGCTATAAATTGCAAATGTTTTATTCCCGCTGCTGCCGCCCGACCAACCCCTTTATGTTTTTTTGTTTTTTGTTTTTGGGCGGCCGCTGGCATTGAAAATTGAATTGTTGTTTGTTGTTGGCTCACGAAGGCCGGCGGCGACACGCCCACATTGCGTTACCCAGTCTCATTAGTGAATATCGTGTTCGGCTATTTGACCAGCGATGAATGCGGTAAGATGCAGGCGCAGATTGCCTTGGCCAGCAGCAGGATCGCCCCATTCCGCATTCGCATCCTCATCCTTGGCTAGGAAAATTAATGTTCGCACATTAAGTTAAATGATTGCGAATATTAGGAAATATTGGCCTGGCCACTGCAGTGGCATCGTAAAGGGGAAGGGATCTCGGTTTGGGTTCGAAAATAATAAATTAGTCCTGGCCTTGGCGGCTGTTATGTCATTATGTCTCATTAGCACTTTGCCCGGATACTTTTCCTTCGGCAAATTAAAATAAAGAGCGAAACCCGGGGACCAAAGTTTGAGCCAAAAACCAAACCAAACCCGTTTACCAACTCAAAATCAAAATCAAAGACAAAGGAAATGCTCTTCGAGTGAAAAGCAATGGTCGTCGAGTGCTTTGTGTTTGCTCTATAAGTTATTCGCTATTCGTTATTCGGTTCGGGTTCTTCGTCCCATCGCTGGAAATTCGCTGATCGCTTGGAAATTTAATGAAAGCCTTGAACGGAGAAGAAGATCTCCCGCAACGCCTTCACTTTTGATTTTTCCTAGCAAATTGCGGGCTGCAAGCAACTGTTGCAGCAGTTTGTGGAAATCAGCATAAAACCTCCTACATTTCACTTCACTGTCAACACGATTCATTTGCCGGTCGGTCGGATGCCGCCAAGAGGCAGACCGACCGTTCAGATCGTTCGTTCATTTGGTTCCCATTCGAATGGGATTTTCACTTTTCATATGCCAAAAATCCCTGGCCGCGACCTGATGAACTTTTTCCGAGCTGGAAAAAACGGCAAAGACAACGAAAACTGATATGGGTCAGGTACAAAATCATTCCATTATTTGAATGTCCGACATGGGCTACCGTTGCCTGGACTCGAGGTTCGGAATCCTGGTCTCTATGCCCCTTGTTATTTAACCATTCCGCTGTCGTCGTCGGATGTCAATGTTGGCTGTCAGTTTTGCGCTGCCGCCTGACAGGCCAACAAGCCAAAGAAACCCAGCTAACTGGACATCAGATGATCTCGGGAACATCACCTACATCGCTCACTGGCCACTGACCACCAATCCGCAGACTGTGCCAATTTCCAGCGGCCAGGCGGCCACCACACACTCCATTAATCACGGCCCGCCGAATTGGACAATGGCTTGAGAGTGGAGTGGAGTGGAGATCTTCGCAAATCATAACCGCAGAGTTTTTCCAACGTACTGACACATTTTCGTGCGGTAATTACGGTAGGGAAGTGGCTATAAATTAACCTTAATTGAATGCATTTGACAGAGTATTTTGCTGGTGGGAGAACTGAAGCAGAGCAGACTCTAATAAGGCAAATTAGAGCCAGAGTTCGGCCCTTTTTGGCCATTATCGTTAGCCCATTTCTAGCCTAGCTTCTGTGGCTTTTGTTTATCCGACCAGAAAGTGAATCTGCTCGACCTAAAGTTCACTTTCCATTGCCAGTTGCCAATTCAAGGGTCGTCGGCGGCTTCTTTGTAGAAGCCTGCACAAATTACTTCGATTTAATAACAACCAACGCCGACCGACCATTTCAATTTTTAGTAGGTGTTTATGGCGAGTCGTGACAAAATGGTTTGACCTCCACTGGAACACGAACCACGGGCGCAGCCTTTGACATTTGAGTCAAGTGGATTAACAGAGAGAAGAAACAGACTCTTGTTTTGGGGCTGGGTCAGCGAAAGCCTGCCGATCGGGGCAATCAATCGATTGGCAAGCAGCTCCTTATGAGCGGAGCATCCTAGTCATCCTCTTGTCACTTTCTTTTTCAATCACAGGATGGAATTCGACAGCGGAATTCATAGAGAAGCCAGCCAGCCAGCCAGCCAGTCAGCTAGCAACGTATGCTAATTTCGTTAGAAAGCAAGTACACATGGCGCATATCTAATTGTCCCCCGCCCCCAACTTCAGCGAAAGAAGAAGATCCCCGAACAAGTGAAACTGCCCAAATATGGCAACCGCAACTGCATAAACTGCAAGTCAAATGCGAGTCGAGTCACTTTGATGTGGAGAGCGGGTATCGACCATAAAGCACGCAAATGTGTTGGACCTGGCCAGCCGCCTTTGTTGGCCAATTGCCCATATATAAATACTCGGGCCGAATCTGCAGCATAAATTTGTGTAAATCTTATTCGCCGACTTTTGTGGGCCAACCGCTTAGGAGAAATGGCCTCCAATTGTGCCCGCTTTTAAGCAAATTAGTTACATATATGACTATGACTATGACTATGACAACGACTATGACTATGACTGTTCTTCTTCCAGGCAGATCTCCAAGTGGAGCAAGACTTGGCCACTAGCCACTGACCACTGGCCACCTTTCACTACTTTTCAAATGTCGCGCCATTGTTGCTTGTGCGGCATTGTTTGATAAAAGTGAAGATAGCACTGGGATTGAGAGAAAACATTTGGAGACACGGTGTAAACAGCATTTATATCTCCGCCTGATCTAGTTTGAGCAATCGGACAGCCGGCAAATAAACAGCGGCGATCCTAATCGAGGACAGCAGACCCCCAGGCCAAACTGACCCATTGTCCCTGCCGCCTGACCATTCAATTGGTGGAACAGGTGGACTCAGGTCGACTGGAGGAGTCACTGGGAGAAAATGTTGGGGCTACTGCTACACCCTACGTAGACGAAATATTCCAATATTAAAATATTATGGTTGCACCCGATAAAGCCGAAATGTTCCTCTTTACAAACGAATCTAATATCAATTAATATTACAAATATTGAGAAGTATAATGAAGAACTTAAAACTACATTTAACTAAAAATTTTCTTAAAACGTCACTAATGTAACCCCTCACCTTGTTTTTCAAAACTGGCTTTGTAGAAAATTTCACACCTTTAAAAAATTTACAAATATGGCTTTGCAGAAAAGAGATCTAAACCAGCACTTTAAAGTCCATAGGTTTTCTTACAGAATTCCGATTTTGAAGAAGTTTTTAGTTTAAATGTATACAATTCCGCTTGTAATTTGGTTAGATTATCTTTAAATTTTTCCATTTTTTCAAAAATGGCTATATAGAATAGAAGACAAAAATCCAGCACTTCTAAGTCCATAACTTTTCTTACAGAAATCCTATTCTGAAAAGTTTGAAAATCTGTGTTTTATAGATTTGGGTCGATTTTCTTGGAACTTTTCTGATATAAGTCCTAACCCTTTTTTTTCCAAAAATGGTTTTGCAGAAAGTTGACATAAAACCGGTATATCTAACTCCATAACTTTTCTTACTCTAAAACTTTCTTGCTTACATTATTAAGAACCTGCGCTTAAATATCGGTTTTAATGTTCGAAAAATGTCTATAAATTGTCTATGTTTTTTTTTAAACAGAACTTATATATCATAAATATGAGGTCATAAACTATTTCTAAGAAATCCGATTTTGAAAAGGCACACCTCTTAAAGTTTGTGGTTTGAATTGGTTTTTTGCAACCTTAAGGTCATCAGAGCCAAAACCGTTAGAGCTCGGGGGAAAAAACACCCAAATTACAACTACACGAGCTTCGTAAATTATTATGAATCCACTGGAATTGGCAACAAGCTTTTACAGCTCAACCCATTGGCATCTTTGATTGGGGCAGCGGTGTTCCACACGCATTTCCCAATCCAGATTCCCGATTCCCGGCTTCTTGTTAGCAGACGATTATCGCCGCTGCTTTGAAAGCCACAATCATAACCGGGCCTAATTAATACGTGTGCCCTGGGCTACTCACACCCAGAAACACACCCCCAGATACGGATACATTGTAGGCCATACCATATGCTAATTAGACGTACTCGCCGCCACTTAGCAGCTGGAGATACGTATCTCATTCGGCTAATTGCTGGTCACTGGCCACATGCATTTTGTGGGTTAACAGGTGACGTGGCTCTGGGTCTTCAAACTAAAAGGCGGAAACCGAAACAGAATTTTCCCTATGACCGCCAGGTGCCACGCCCCCTTTGAGAGAGCGGTATTTTGAAGAACAAACGAATAATTAGCATGAAGAAATGATTGCACTAATTGTTGCATGAGAAACACCCGAGAAGAGCAGGAAGTGTGGGAATGCAAGCGATCTTTCATTAGATGTCTCATTAATGGGGGAGCAGCAAGATTTTGGCTAATTTGGTCAGGCGGCTCCATAAATTATGCAATCTGAGTGAACAAACTGCATCCAGTGCCAGTGAGCTCTTTGAAGGCGCCGCCTGGGATTCTCACATTTGTCAACCGCGTTGCAGGAATTTCCAGCGGACAACCCATTCAAATGGTACAAAATGGTTCCTCGGGGATTAACTTGTGATGGAGGCGGCAGTGGACTTTCGACTACAGTTGCTGACCCGCCGTTTGTTAATAAATTTCTTAATTTTAGGGATTGGGTTTTCGCCTAATTCCTGTTTGTTTATGGTCCGCGCCAGGGAAACCACCATTTTCGTTTGCTGCCCCCCAGTTCCCGATTTGATTTGATCTATGAGCGTGTCCACAGTTGCCACTTGCCGGGCTGCCAGCACATAAATTCCCAATCTTTCATCGATTCTCCACGGCAGCAACAACTACAGCTGCCGAGGATCACAGATCGCTGATCAGGCTTTGGGAGATGCAAGTGGAAGTGGAAATGGAGCCGTGTTTCATTTGCACACCGAGCTGGCCATTTCACAGATTTATCATCTCTAACCTTTTTGTTGTTGCATCGTGCGGCAGAGAAAAAGGAAAACCAAATTTATTAATATGAGTGGTTGACTCTGAAAATATGAAACCAGTTGCAAGGCCAGAAATTTATGGATTCGCTGGGGCGGGAAAAAGCTTACGCACACTGCCGTTAGCCCAATTCACTTTTTTCCCCCGCTTAGGATCGGATCTCTGGGCGGAATTAAAGCCACAGCTGAAAGGCATGCCTAATTGGATAGATCTGAGATGTGGCAGAGGAACACGGATAAGTTGTTGACTTATCGCGTGCCAAGATGCCATCGCCATCAGTTTGGACTTGGAGTGGTTTAGAGGTTTAGAGATGGAGACCTGGGCCTGGGCCTGGGCAAATAAATAGCCCGCTGCCGGAGGCGGCGGCGGAGATCCTCTCCTCGGCATGCAAATGGCAATGGCGATCAAGATCGCGATGTTTGCGTGGCCTGTTATGAGTCAATCAGACGCCTGCCTACATTGTCACCATCACTTGGTTCGGATAGGATCGCTGGTTAGGTGGTTCGCTTGGTTTGGCTGCCTGCAGCGCTAGATGGGATACTAGATGGGCGCTGGAGATTGTCGCGATTGCATCATAAAATTTAACTGCCCTGCCAGCCAATTCCAGCTCCAGCAGCTTCCAGCTCCCAGCTCCGAGTCACAGTCATTGCATAAATTGGCAGCACTGAGGCTGCTTCTATCGATGGAGAAGCCTTGTGGATGTGTTTCTTAATGCCGCTTATAAGGCGCCGCTTAGGCAAAAAGGGGTTGGCTGGCACCAAATGGTGCTCCATTCAGCTGTCCACTTGGCCGAGATGTTTATGAGTTGACGAGGACAGGGAGCAGAGCCGACCCTACCGGTGGGTCCTTCTCTCATAATTCTCATAATTCCTATAATTCCCCCTTATGAACACACACTCTGCATATGCTTTAAGAATGGCTTTCACAATACACAGAAACACATGAAACGAGCCGCAGGGGTCAGTTGTTTTTGGGCTGCCAGAACTGCATGTCTGCAGAGACCTTTTTCACCAGAGGTGCTATTTGCTTGAAGGCTTTGTTGTCCTTGTCCTGCAGCAAGTTGAAGACCACACTCTCGGACGTGGCAATAGTGCAGCCCATCTGACGTAGTCGCTCCAAGGCCAAATCCCTGTCCTGATTGAGACGCGAGGCACAGCAGTCGGCCACCAGCCAGACATCTATCTTCTCATTTACCAGGTCAAAGGCCGTCTGCTCCACGCACACATGTGTCTAATTAAGAGAAAAAGGATTAGTTTTTACCAAGCCAATCTCTATACAAAAGTGTGGTTTACCTCCAATCCAAATAGGACCACCGTCTTGGGGTTGCCAGCAAAGATATCGGTCATATTCTTCCGCACAGCTTCCACCAGCATGGAGAACTTGGTCTTTGCCACATTGGCACAGGCGTGTCCGATATCCAACTCACAGACGGTCTTGCCCAGCTTCTCTGGATACTGCTCGGTGACCAGCAGGGGCACTTGGAAGACCTTGCCGGCAGCCAGCTGGAATGCGAATCCATTAGAAAAACCAACCGCCCATTATCCTGTCACTTTTCGCTGTCTCACCAGTTTGGCCGTGTTCTCGATGAGCGCACTCAGCAGCGGTATTGCCGGTTTGAACTTCTCCTGCACGTCGCATAGCATAAAGAGGGTTTTGGAGGGCACCAGGCGATAAAGAGTCTTACTCATTATTTGATCTATATATTTTAAAACGTGTATCTGAAATATCTCAAATCCAGCAGCAAAGGCTTGTTCAGTTTAATATTGGCGCTTGCCTGGCGTCATCTGGTGTTTGGTGGCGGTAGCTGCAAGTAAAAAGCTAGTACTAGCTATAAATAGCCAATAGCTAGAATTTAATTAAATACTAAAAAACAAGTATATATTTGGTATTTTGGAGCGAAAAAGCTGAAACCACACTACACTCATCGGAACCAAATTCGTAAATCAAAAATTAAAAATAAATCAAGTAATTGTGCGGAATAAAGGCAGGCACGCCGTCGATGCGATAACCGCCACCCCCGATTCCCAACCCCCGGAAGCTGTCAACTCACCTGGTTTCAGGTGTGTTCTTCGGTTTGTTGGTGAGGTTAACTTACGGCAACCACCAGTTGCTACCTTAAAAGCCTTAAATATGCTGATGATGGAGATGGACTGCCCCCCATATCACCCATTTCGAGTCTATGTCTATTCGATTCGGTGCACTCCATCATTCGGCCTGTTGGCACAGGACCAGCGGAAAAGTCGCTGTCACGGTGCGGCCCAACTAATTGCAGTCGCATTAATTAAGGCACACTCAAAATTTCCCAATAACCAACCCGGTCGACAGATAAGCAGCACGATTAATTTCTAGCCGAGTTACACTTGTCAACAAGAAATTCGACGCCCAAAAGTGTTTTTCAAGGGGAAAAGCAGCGGCGGCGGCAGCGGAATCGAAAGAGCTAAACAGCCCATTCTGTCAACTTGAATTAATCGTCGATGTCAATGTCGTAGTCAAAACACAGTGAAAAAAAAATCTCAAAAGTGCAAATATTAATATCCCTTTATATAAATTACATTTAAAATTAAGAAGATATTTAATTATCATTGTTGAATAAATTCAAAATAATCAGTGGTAATATATATAAATTTGATTGTGCTCATTCTTTATATAATTGAATCCATTTAATCATCAGCGATAATAATTATTTTCGAGATAATTTTTTAAATTTTTGCTCCCTTTTTTATACCTCCTCCTCTTCCAAAAGATCTTCTAATTTTGCATCTTACTTAATCGATCTTTATTAAATTTTTTTAGTTCATAGAGTGATTTCAATATTTTTAAAATGATTTTGAATTTGACTAAAACAAATAGAAGAACAGCGAGAATAACGAGTGATTTTTTTCTCTGTACTGCCTCCTCTTCCGGCGCCGTTCTCGCCACTTTCGCTCGTGGCTCGGTCGGCCCCAAAAAAAAACTCTTCTGACGCCGCAAAACCGCGAGTTGCTTAGTTGCCCACTGATCCGTTCGCCTGGCGGACGTCGCCAGAAAGCGTTGAAAGCTCCAAACACGAAGCCCCCGCGATTGCGTTTGATTAATAACTGATAAATTGCCAGCGATTCGCGGGCTGTGCTCCATTGGCAAGCGAAAGTGTGTCCCCGGAGTGCCCCCGAAATTAATTCAGCCATTAATTGCCACCTTCTTCGTTCCAGTTTTAGTTCTTAACTCCGGAAAGATGAGCTTGCAGTCGATTAAATACTCGCGAGGCAGCCTGGAGATTCTCGACCAGCTCCTTTTGCCCGGTCAATCCAAATACGTGGTAGTGCGAGGGGTCGAGGATGGCTGGAAGGTCATTAACAAGATGCAGGTGAGTGCCAATCGAGGACGTAGGCCTTAGGCTAGTGTTATTTTTACCACTAATAACCCATACCCAGAAGAATGCCATTAAGTGCCATTAAAATTCTTATTGGTACATTTCTTAATCTGCGCAATGATCGCTAGCTTGTCGGTTGTCGGTTGTCGCTTGTCGTCTGTCCCTTGCACGGCTATAAATAACGTAATTGAAATTAAAAATTTAAAAACGCTTGCCAAAAATAAAACTACTTCTTGCGCGTCACTCGTCGATCGGCTCTTACTGGGCTAATGCCCCCAGTTGGTGGTCCATTGCTCGACGATCATTGGGCTTTAAGCACGCGCCTTATCACGTGGAGCCCGCGGAATTGTACAATGTAAACTATTTATTCTATCAACCATTTTGTGCAACGTCACCTGATAAGCCTAAAAAGCCAGCCAACAACCTAATCTTTCTGCTCTCCGCTCTGGCTTTTCTATATAATTTGGTCATTATAATTGCCTGTGACATGAAAAAACTTTTCAATCTAAATGATTTTAAAATTTGTTTAGCCATCTTAATTGAGTGTGTTTAGAAAACATTTAAATGTCTTTAGCAATCAAGAAAATTCAGGATGGTTGGGTTGTTCAAACTGAAAATTTATAAAATTAAGATGACATTTTCATAATAAAACTAATTTCTGCTTAAATTATAGGTTCGTGGTGCTCCAGCCATCGCTATCGTGGGTTGTCTTTCGTTGGCCGTGGAAGTCAACCCCGAGGAGTTCGGGAGCAAAAAGTTGTTGCGTCAGGAGATCGAGGGCAAGTTGAACTACCTGGTTTCCGCCCGCCCCACAGCGGTCAACATGAAAATCGCCGCCGACGAACTGATCACCTTGGCCAACGAACTCGACAAGGACGAGACCATCGACGTTGCCGAAATGAAGCAAAGGTAATATAAGCCACATTGCCAAGCAAGTCAAACCAAACCCAAACAAGTTTCATTCAAGATTCCTGAGTGCCACCGAGGCGATGCTAAAGAAAGACATTGCCGATAACCGGGCCATTGGAGCGCATGGCGCCAATGCGATTCTCCAGCGTGTGACGGAGGCGGGAGGCTCCTCGGCGGGATCCGCGGGCTCCGTCCGAGTGCTCACCCACTGCAACACGGGTTCCTTGGCCACCGCAGGATTCGGCACGGCGCTGGGCGTGGTGCGCCAACTGGGCGAACTGGGAAAGCTAGGTATGATCTCTAAAAAGTTTTGCACGATATAGGTTTTACACTTCCATTTTAGGCCCTACTCTTTTTTTTCAAAGAGCTTTTGATAAAAGTAGGCACAAGCCTTTGAGTAAACAACTTAACAACTTGTTAAATAATTGTTTCTTATGTCTAGGGCAATTTACTTTAACACACAATCAAAAACTGAACAAATTCAGGATTTTAAACCAATTGAATTGATAATTCCGGTTATAAAAACTATTAAACTGACTACAAATGATACGTTTCCTGATCCTAGAGCACGTATACTGCACAGAGACCCGACCTTATAACCAGGGAGCACGCCTCACAGCCTACGAACTGGTTCATGAGAAATTCCCAGCCACCTTGGTTTTGGATAGCATGGTGGCTGCTCTGCTGCGGGCTAAAAATGTGGCTGCCGTGGTGGTGGGAGCAGATCGGGTAAGCATAAGAACTCTTAAAATAGGATGGTGGTCAATTGGTCATTAACATTTTGGTATCCCAGTCTCGTGCAAACAATGCCACTCAAAATTGCAAACAATTTTTCATTCAGTTTCACAATTCGCTAAGCAAACAATACGTTTGTGGAATTTATTGTATTATTGTGTCTTAATTTAATTATCAAATCTATTATGATAATGCATTTCCTTTGAATTAATTATTCTACATTTTAAAAGACATGATCTTGAGGAAATGGTTTCTAAACAAATTATTGTGTCTAAATTTTATATTTTTATATTGTGTTTTAGAATCTGTAAACTCTTTTAATCAACTTTACCTTTAGAAAGACACAATATTGAAATAATGTTTGCTAAACCAATTTGTACAGACTTTTGATATATTTTCCCTTCTAATATACTTAGAAAACACTATAAAACCATCCCATTTTAAAGATTTCTTGATACTTTGACTAATTGGATATATTTTGCATAAGGTTGCCGCCAATGGCGACACGGCGAACAAGATTGGCACCTACCAGATCGCCGTAGTGGCCAAGCACCACGACGTGCCATTCTACGTGGCCGCCCCGCTGACCTCCATTGACTTGGCGATTCCCAGTGGCGATCACATCATCATCGAGGAGCGGCCCGACCGCGAAATGACTCACGTGGGTGAGCACCGCATTGCTGCGCCGGGCATCAACTGCTGGAATCCCGCCTTCGATGTCACCCCCGCCTCGCTGATCACCGGCATCATCACGGAACGCGGCGTTTTCAAGCCGGCGGAACTGAAAGCGGCCATCACCAAGCTGCTCGAGTCATAACAGGCGCACAGAAAATGTTGTTTACGAATGCACTCCATTCCCCAAAAAAAAAACCACAAATCGAAACCACAAAAAACAAGAGCACTCACCACACGAGCTCGGAATAGGCATTTTGCCAGCTGAGTTTTGTATACAAAAAACGTGTTCCCGCCTAGCAAGCAAATATGGGTCGCCGATCCGCTGGGGAGCACAACGCACAATATACCTCCTACATATGTAGCCCCATTCGCCAGTTGTTACCCTAATAGGGCATTGTTTTCGCATACTTTAAAGTCGCTTGGTTGTGGGCAGGCTCCACCAGAAAGTGCTCGAGGAGCAATGGCATCGTTAGCCGGGATTTTGCTACTGCTACTGGGCTTCGACCAAAGCTGGGCCAATAGAGGGTTGAATGTGGAGAACAACTACAGGAACATGATGGTGCGTCTGGCCACCAGCAAGGTCACTCTCCGCAATCTCCAAGTCCTTCGCGAAGGACGCGTGGAGGTGAGCTTTGACTTTGGCGCCACGTGGGGCACCATTTGCAGCACTTCGTGGAGCATGCGGGAGGCGAATGTGGTGTGCAGGCAGCTAGGATTGGGTTATGCGTCCAAGGCCAGCCAGGGAACGGAGCACGGTAACAGCCGAAAGCACCCGTGGGCCATGGTGGGCACTCTATGCCGGGGCACCGAGCGGCGACTGGCCGAGTGCGTAAGGGAATCGCGTTACCCCAACCTCTGCAACGCCAGGAATCAAAATGTCAGCATGGTGGCCTGCGTGAGCCATTCGGCTGACCTGGAGATCGGACTGGTGGACATCGAGAGGACAGCCCGTCTGCAGGCAGTGCCCATGTCGCGGCTCACCTGCGCCATGGAGGAGCACTGTGTGTCCGCCGACGCATATGAGATCAGGAGAACCAATCCGCATGCTGCCCGGATTCTGCTGCGCTTCTCCGTGAAGGCCTCCAATGTCGGCACGGCGGATGTGAGTCCGTATGCCAACTACAAGGACTGGGTGTGGCACCAGTGCCACCGGCATTACCACAGCATGAACGTGTTCGCCACCTTCGATGTCTACGACCTGAAGTACAGAAAGGTGGCCCAGGGACACAAGGCCTCTTTCTGTCTCATGGACACGGATTGCCGACCGGGGGTGCGTGCGAAGTATACCTGCGGGAACACCACCCAGGGTAAGTTTAAAGCAGCTTATTCGAGGTGCAGGGCATAACCCAATCCAATCTGCTTTAAGGCATATCTGTGGGCTGCGCAGATACCTACACGGATGTATTGGACTGCCAGTGGGTGGATGTGACCCGGGTGCCGGTCAACCAACGCTATATTCTGCGAGTAGCTCTAAATCCCGAGTACAAACTGGGGGAGATGTCCTTCGAGAACAACGGAGCCGAGTGCCTCCTCGATTACACGGGCGTCCACCAAACGACCAGGATTTTCAATTGTCGACGCAAGCCATTGTGGTTTAAAATATGATTTTGCTTTTAAAAGATTTATTTTAAGATAGCTATAGTGGGTGTGGTGACTATAATATAAAGCAGCCAAACTTTATAAAATAAAAAAAAATGTTTGGTTTTTTAATGGTAATTTATACGGTCGTAGAGTACTTTTCGGCCTAAGGTTTTGTAGCATCCCTCTTTTTAAATGTGTTGCAAGCTTTTAGGCTGTTTTGAGACCTGCTGGGTTATGTGTACCCCACGAAATGCAGGATATCTCGGCCAATATGTGACCCACAAATAAAGCAATGACCGTTTCGGATCGCATATTGGCCGAGATAACCTGTAAAAACATTTACAAGAACATTACTCCGAGAAGTCTCAAAGTGGAGCCATAGCGAAAAGAATGAATGTTTTCCACGACGTTGGACCTAAGCTAATGATCCCCAACAGTTTTTGACTGATCCCGATCAATTAATTTTTACTCCGAAAATTAATTTTTATTTATAAAATAATTCAATTTTTAGCTGGAAAAAAAGTTTCAGGTTTGAATGCCAATCAAAAGGGAAATCTTTTTACGAGTGCAACAAGGTATGACATTCCAGACTAAGGCCACGTTAACCGTGCGTTTTTGCCAAAAGAATGTGAGACTGCTGGCTGTTCCAACTGCGCAGCAACCTACTGAAATTTCTATTCGCCTGGTGTTTGAGCTCGAGAAATCTTCCAAACTGACCGACAAAATCAACTCGAACCAAAAAAGCCGAACTTTACGCGTTTCAAAACAAATTTTCCTGTTTCTGACACCAGGCCAACAGAATTCCCAGTAGGTTGCTGCAGGGCTCTAATAATTTATTTCGTGGAGCCCTACAATTGGTCAACCAATAGACATACACCTTCCCGATTGCTCAAAACAACCGTTATTTTTTTTCCAGTACACAGAGGCGTAGTCAGCAAAAGCAGAGTTTTGGGGGCCAAACGACCCCAATTACCGATCTTAATCCCCCTTGACGAAATTCTGACTACGCCCCTGCTAAACGCAGAAAACATAGTGCTACGATTTATGTTCGCCTGGGGTTTCAAACCGAGAAATCTAAAATTTTGCCCATCCAACTGGGCCGATCAAACTCAATCTTTCCCAGTCAAACTCAACAAATTTTGATTTTGAAGTACCAGGCCAACAGAAAAATCAGCAAGTACCCAGAATTTGAAGCAAGGGTTAAGCGAACAGCTGTTTTGTTTAATGATGGCTGCCACGAAGCCACTCCCCTGGAAGAAATCCGTTAGTTTTAAACTAAACTCTCACACTAGAGATGGGCAAACCGCTTGTTTCTTTGTTCGTGTCACGAATTTGGCACGAAAAAATTAAGGCATTAAGTATGCGTAGTTTAAAATAATCAGCTGATCGTTTTACAGCTGCTAAGCCTTTCTGATCGTCTGGTGTACGAAATCCAGAAGCCTCTCAAATTGCCTGCACATGAGACCAAAAATATATAAAATAGTTAAATGCTATAAAATAGTTAAATGGTAGTTAAATACGTTTATTGTTTCTGAATGTTCATCTCTTGACTTTGCGTTTGTGTTTTGTATCATTTCGCTTACAGATTAGATTTATATATGTATTTATATCTGGTATTTACGATGCATTATAAATATGCCTTTAATTGCTAAAGATAAATATTTCGGCGCTTGCTCAGTTTGGTTTATCGTAGTTTAGGTAATAAATTGGATTTCGGGGCTTATGGCGTTTGTCTGCGGGTTGGTTGTGCTGGTAGTAGTTGTTCAATCTATGCCTTACAATTTACTAGTTGTGCCTAAATTAAGTGAATTCAACTAAGACTTGCAGATGGCACTTTTGCAACTGCCAACAAGTTCAATAATCATGATCAATTTTCCATATTAACATAATAAATTCTCCAATTGGTTTTCTTTTGTTTTCGTGTTTCTTTCTTTTCTGGTAGCTAATTACAAAATGCCTACGCTACGTTTACACATCGATATCTCAAATGAATTATTTAGCATAATTCTCTGTTCATTTTTATTGCATGACGAAACCAACAAAAGTAATAACGAGAACGTTCCCCCATGGGAACCTTCGGGCCAGCTTAAACTTAGGCAACAGAAAAGAGTCAAAGAACAATATGAAAAGCTTAGCAAAAGTGTGCGGCAATAAAACTTAGGAGTCGTATTTAAATAATTATTGGTTTTAAAATGTACAATCTGTTTAGGTTGTACGCTTGTGTTTACGAATATACAATATAGTAGCATGTAGTAAGTATTTGTTAAAAATGCATTCAAGTTTTCGAGTATTCATGTCATTTTCTTAACTTTCAAATGCTAACTAGAACATCTCTACCTTCCAACGCTATCGTCCTGTTGAGCACAAACTACTTTACAAAAATTACACATTATTCTGTACTTCCGCCTATTCCTAGTCTACGTAGTGCTGCTGATGCTGTTGTCCTGCTCCTGGTGTTGCATGTTATAGATGATGATCAATTAGATAGAGCTCGCATTTAAGTAACATTAGTTTTGGGTGCTGTGACAAACTGACGGCCATAGCTCTCAAAGTCGTATAGTGAGTGGTATTCATGCTACCACGTTTTCCATTAATTAACGCTCTAGTGTGTGCTTAATGTTTGTGTGTTTGTTTCGGTGTGGAGTCTTTTGGAAACATTTATAAATATTTGTTATGTGTGTGTGTTTGTGGCGAAATCAGCTTGCAAGTTTTCATTAGAAAATGTTAAGTAAAAAATACAATTTCAAAAGTGCTATTTGCGCTTCAACTGAGGAAGAAACCGCTACCGGTTTTGGTTTTAATTAGGGTCTGCTTCTGCTTCTGCTTCCGCTGAATACCCGCAATCCGGGGTGACTGTGCGCAATTTGTGCTATGTGTCGGCGTCCAGATCAGGCGTCCGCTTAGAGGCTTCCTCGACCAATCTATGCTATCAGCTCTCGACCGTCGTGGAGGACACGCTGTGACTAGTGGTTAACAGATGCTCGGGAATGGGTATGGGCTGTGTGCGGGCCGGCTGCTTCTTCTGCAAGGGAAATACAGTCATTAAATTAAACCAATTAAAGAGTATAAAGTAGACTAACCTTCCGACGGAAGGGGAAACATCCCGCCTTGTCCGGTTCGGGCGTTGCATTGATCTGCAAGTCTGGCGTGGGGCACTCCTCGGGACCGAAGACATTCAGCTCACGAAAGCACTCGGTCTCCATCATCTCGCTCTGCCAGGAAATGGACACGGAGCCCGTGTTGAATTTCGTGTAGAAATTTGTATCGGACTCGTCGATATTGACGCCCTTCACCGTAGAAAACTGTTCGATATCGAGCACATCTTTGGCGTAAACGGCGTGTGGCTGTGGATGATGGAAAAGCGATTAAAGTCGACGTTACGTTACAAACGGGCATAAGCATTTCCAATATCGCAACGGCGCAGCGCGTATGCAAATGAGTCAACTCACGTCTGGCACAAAGGGCGGCTCCAGCATGCCAGCCTCGAGGCGTCGCCAGTTGAGCTGGGTGGAGTGGAAAAACGGGTGGGCCATCACATCCTGTCCGCCCATGCGTCCGTTGCGGCAGCCTAGGCGCTGCTTTATCGATTTAGCTAACAGCTGTTGGCACATTGATTTGGCTTCATCATTAAACTTGCTCGAATACTTTTCGGGATCCTCCTGTAAAGGCAAAGAACGGTATAAGTTTAAGCCAATTAATTTACAGTTCCGGTCAAAATAATAGTAATTTATTAGCTTGTGGATATAGAAACCAAAAAAAATTCGGAAGCAAGCTATAGCAAATGTCTAAAATCCACATTTATCATAGGTATAATATTTTAAAATATTTTTAAAAAAGAAAAAATGAAAAAAATGTTATTAAATTTTAACTTAATAAATTAATAAGATAAATATTTTTGTTCCAATCTAGTTATAAAATTGATTACAGTATGAAATTTAAGAAATTATAAACAGTTTACATTTTCTGTGAAAAGCTAAAACCATAAATGTTTTTATAGACTTCAGTTTGTTAATTGATTAGTTTAGCAATATGCTAAATGGACACTATATTGTCATAGCCAACCTTAACGCGCCTGTCCACTTCCTCTCGCTTGACCTTCTCCTTGCGCATCCGGAATGGCGCCTGTCCCTCGATCATCTCGTATAGCAGGCAGCCGAAACTAAACCAGTCCGGTGAGAAGGCGTATTTCTCGTTGTCGATGACCTCGGGGGCCATATATCCTGGTTACAAAGAAGAGCAAGTAAGGCAGCTTAGCTAGGAACATTCAAAGCAATCGGCTTAGCCACTAGGCTACTTACCCACTGTGCCCACCCGGCCGCGCACCATCTCGCCCTCCGGTATCTCAACGGCAAGTCCCAGGTCGGAAATGCGTACGTGGCCATGATCGTCCAAGAGGATGTTTTCCGGCTTGCAGTCCCGGTAGACAATGCCCTGCTTGTGCAGATGCTGCAGTCCGCAGGCAACTTCGGCCGCATAAAAGCGGGCACGCTCCAATTCGAATCCCGGGTCGCCGCCCATGTTGTAAATGTGAAATTTCAAATCGCCGCCTGCAAAAGGAAAAAACTTTTGATTGTCTTCCTCAACAAACAATGAAGACAGGTCCACAGAGCTCTGGCTTTTGTGTTCAAATTCAATTAGGTCGTGGATTGACAGACAGTCAAGTCAGCTGACTGGATGAATCCGGCATTGTGCCGGCAGCCCGAATGCCAGGAATTTAATTAAAATTGCAAACTCAATCATCGCTGGGATTACACATGCATTTGTTATCGTTTTAATGAATGCATGCAAATGCCGGACTCTCGGATAATTGGCAGCGAAGGACGACACAGGACATATGGAATGGGAAAACTAACAGGGTTAACCGATAAAGAGTCCGAGTTCTTAATTAACCCTAACTAGCAATCTCTCCATCGACAGCTGTAGTGGCCCACAGTGAGTCACATCACAACAGGATAATACCCACCATTCATTATGGTCAGCACCAGGCAGAGGGCATCCTTTGTCTCGTACGCGTAGGCCAGATTGACCACGAACGGCGAGTTGATTTTCTGCAGAATCTGCTTCTCGATTAACACCATCGATTCGCCTTTGCGCTTCTTGATGCGTTTTTTCTCCAGCTTTTTGCACGCGTACATTTTCCCAGTGGCCCTTACCTGGGAAACGGAGGGTGAAGAAAAAGGGAAAAGGGAAAGAGAGTGTGAAAACGAGGTATTTTGGCCACAGGTGACGATTATCCTGACTCACCTGACAGGCGCACACTTCGCCGAAGCCGCCCTTGCCTAGCACGCGGTACATGCGAAACGTTTTATAGGTGATTGGTTGCGCCTCCAGCCACTTCCACTGCAAGTAACTGGTTGGGAAAAGGAAACAAGAAGAAGCATTAAAAACATTTTTTGCTATTTATATTTATACCCTCGCAGAGAGATTGTTATTGATCAGCAGCAGGATGCATTTTCGAGCTAAGTTTAAGAGCAAGAGAATTGATCCTAGCTTTTATGTTAATAAATTTGCATACTTTTCGCTGTTTCCGATTTATATAATGTTTTTATTATCGAACTAACACTTCGTGGTTTATGTCTGCCTAACTGGTCGTATGTCTGCAAGGGTATACAAACTTTGAATAACCTAAATTAACTTTCTTTCTAGTTCTCATAAAAAAAGTGGGCAATTTATATGATGTATTAATAATAATAAATTTATATGTTATATCAAGCTTTTACATTTGTTATATCTAGTGTTTGGCTTGAAACATGGGAAGAATCACTAACAAGCACTGGTTTCTGTTGTCCTGACTTAAATCCTGTATTGACTTACAGTACTCAAAGTAACTTTTACTTTGAGTAGCTAAGAAGCAGGTTTTTTCTCTTTTTTATTGAGTCTAGAAACTTACCGGTGAAAATACATTGAACTCTCAAACTCCCGGAACGGCTCGCCGGCCAGGAACGCCTTTACCGCATTCACGCACTGGGCAAAGATGTCCTTGCCGCCGCTGTTGAGTTTGTTACGCACTTGCGCAATGAGATCATCGTTGAGTACGTCCAGCACAAGTTCGTCGGGACATCCCCCTACGTGGTGGGCAATCTTTTCACCAACACCTTCTCCTCCGTCACCCCCCTTTTCCGCGTCATCATGGCTATCCAGGCACTCGACGCCCTCGTCTCCGTCATCCTGATCCTGGTGGCTTTCGTTCCCAGTGGCATCGTCGCCGTTGTGATTGCGCGTGTCGAGCTTCTTGTGATTAATGTCGCTGCTGTTGTTGCTGTTGTTGATGTTGTTGCAGTTGTTGGCGGTGGTATTGTTGCAGTGTTCAGTCTCAGCTGTTTCAGTTGGATTGGGATTGGCATTGCTGTTGTTCAGCAGCAGCTCCTCCTGCGTCTCGGCGTCCAGGGCGTCGCCACCGCTGCCGTTTCGCAGCTCCAGCTGCGCCTCGACATCCAAAAAGCGACGCCCGATGTCATGGCCAATGAATATGCGGTTCGAAATATACTCGATTTCGTATCTGTGCAAAGATGGAGTGTTAACCTCTACTATGGCCTCTGATAATTTATTCCAACACTTACTTGACCACCTCATCCAGGAAGGTGATGTAGCGAAAGTAGACGGGCCGCTTGTTCTCGCAAAACAGGCGGAAGAGCTCACGACCAATGGGTTGCTGATCTATCACGTAGCCATAGCTTATGTCTGTCCATACAGAATACAGAATACAGGGAAAATAATAAATAAAAGTTTAGGCTAAAGCACAACCAAAACTCTCACCTAATTTGTCTTTCAGGTTGATGCATTGCGATATGTGTGGGAATTGCAATATTTTTCGCCATTTTTTGCTCTTTCCCTTGTTGCTGTCGGAACCACCTGAAAAGCAAAGAACAGAATTTAGTTAAGACAAGTTATCAATCATTTATAATAACAAACATCTAGTAGTTCAACCGGAAGTCGCAATAATCAATTGTCATTCTATGAATAGCACTTCTAATTCACCTTTCCGGAGCAAACATTCTCTGATTTCACTGGCACTTGAGTGCAAAGGTAAAGTGAGCATTTCCTTGTTCAAAAGAGGTCGTGGACGTGATTGCATTGATTGCTACTAGGCAACCCCATTCCCATTCCCATTCCCATCGACAAGCTGTCTGGTTTAACGTTATGCCGGCAATTCTGTTTTATTTGCACTAGCAACGAGCCATAAAAACAATATTTCCAATGCGAAATGCATAAAATGCATTCACATAAACAATACAAATAAACTGCATAGTTGAGCTGTTGCTCTCGTCTTTTGATTCCTGACTCGTGACTCTTGGAACGGCTATTGGCACGGAGTGAATGAGTTTATGTGGTCATATTGAGGTGACAGAGCTATGCAGCATCTTGGGGGCTTAAGCTCCCATTCCGTCTTTAAATCGAATTCTATCGGTTTGGCCCGTATCGTTTTTTTGCACAAGGGGCCAAACACAAAGCTCATCACCCCGAATAAATCACTATATCAACCATTCTCTGTGAATTTCTCTCAGTGCCAGCCCAGCCATAAAATCTAACAAGAAAACTAAATGGATGGTCAGGGATCGGGGTAAGAAAGAAACTCAGTGAGAGGGCATAAATGTCAGAAGCAGTCAAAATCAAGCGCAAAACGTAAGCGAGTTCGCAACAATGTTCTAGCGAAAGCGGGTGAAACAGCAACAAGGGCAGTCAAGGAAAATGGGTTAATATGCCCATCGGTTTGCCTCACACACCTACAGTCGTGGTTAAGATAAAAGTGACAATACATGATTATTTTACAATTTAATAAAACATATTTTCTGATTTTTTTGTTGTAAAAAACCTATTTGGCAAATTGATTCAAGAAACTACTTTTACTATGATTTTTCACCGATGGATTTTTCTCTTTTTAACATTAAGTAGTTATTCAATACTATAGTATCACCCGTTGATGCACATTTGACACCCTCAAAAGTATGCAACATATTACTTAAAGGAGTAGACTGTACTGCCATTCCCTTCAAAGTAGGAGTGTTTATGGCGTAAATCCAACCTTGTAATTTTTATTTTGCCGAGCAGACTTTGTATTTGTTGCTGCAAATACACACAAGCTTGCACATTCACATTCGTTTGGGGCTTTGAACGCCGAATGCGAGTTCATATACATTGCCTTGTCTGGCCACAGAGCATTAGCCACTTATTTATGTTGCCAACAGCAGTCTGCTGCCAAAAGTTGAGCCCGGCTTAAAGTTCCTGGCGAAGAAGCTGCTTGCCGTGCGTGAGCATTTAATTTGGTCTCTGTGCAATTATGCAAAAATACACTCAAAAACTTTGAAGGGCAGCAGCGCAGGCAACAGCAGTCGTAATTTCAATGAAGGAGCCACCTGAAGGAAGGAGGTTGCTCCCCGCTTAGTCAAATAAAATTACCAGCGAAAAGTTTAGGAAAAGGGAAAAGTTAACCCTAAGGCAGGACTGCTGAGTGGTGGTAGTGTGGCTTTGGTGGCTATGAAACGTTCAAGTTAGCCCAAGTAACAATTAGCTGACAGACCCGTGCACTTAAGCAAATATGAAATGTGTGGGCCAACAAATGACAGCTTGGGATTATGGGATTATAACGTCAAACCTTCGATATATTCAGTTTATTAATTTCAAAGATATATTGAGGGGAGAGAGTATAAAGTGACTATAGGAATATAAATGCTATTAGTAAAAAGTTTACATCATTAGTGATTCTTGGAAAGGGAACTTACTTTCTTGAGCTGGGAATATCTCCAAGACTTCCACTTGCCACTTTTGACCATAACCACCTAGAGGTCGAAAAAGTTTGTCTAAAATTTTTGTAATTATTTGGCAACAGAAACAAAGCCGCATTTCAATGAATTACGAAACTTACGGGCGGACGAGCGAAAAGTCAAGAAAACATTTTCAAACACATAAATCCTATCATGTGGATGTGTAAAAGAAAAACAAAAGTAATGGAAAGTGGAATGGGCAGGACGAGCGAAGGAAAAGTTGTATAAAAACTTATTAATGAAGCCATCGCAAAGCTAATTTGCGGTTGATGGCTTTTCCAATTAAAACCAATCAATAAGAAAAATAGCGTCCCCATCTTGGGATACAACCACAAACCCTTTGCAGCAAGTCAAGCGGTTACAAATGCAATTTGTCAGCCGAAGCGACTGACAACTGCAATGGCCGCAATGTTGCCGGCTAATTGAGTCCCCCAGACGCAAAAGCTCAAGATGAGGATAAGGACTCATCACTGGCGATTGCGACGAGAGGACATAGGAGTCGCCCTTTTATTTACGACTCAACAAGTTGACACTAGATTACGAAGCAGGGACATCTTGGAGTCCGGGGGAACATAGTACGATATATACAAAAATTACAATTTACATTAAACGTTCTCTGATTTATCGATTCGCATTCAAAGTTTTTGGTCGAAAACTTTTATGGACCTCGCTCCATCGTTATGATCAATTCTTGTCGCTGGACGCCAAAAAGTATGTGACACAATTTATAAGTGTCAAGTTGTCTCCTTCTGTCGCCTTAGTGTAATTTGATGTCATTTTTCACTGGCCAAGGAAAAACCAAGAGGCGGCCACCAACTGTTAACTGCAATTATTTATGGTCCGCCCTCTATTTGGCCCACTGGAGAGCCTTGGACCAAGGTTAAGTGCGTGCTAATAAGCTCACGGCCACGACCCTCAGGGAGCCATATCGCAAAAGGCTTTCGATTGATAGGGGAAATCTTTTCTGAGGCGGTGAGGTCGCGCTGAAACCTAAGCTACAGCTGCTGCCAAGGGAATCAGAAAGGCGGGTGTTGGAAATAATTAAAGCTCATTAACTGAGCTGAGGATATATGCTTTTAAGACACCCAACAAAATAATGCAGTATGCCACTTTAGTTGAATATATATACCAAACGCAATTCGAATTATAATTGTAATTATTAATGATCGGTTTAAGTGTTAGTTTACATCATAGTGGTGTCAAACAAATTCGCATTATTTGTTTACACAAAAGAAATAAATTATATTCGTACATCTATAAATCATTAGGTAACAGCAGAAATTAACTTAACATTGAGAGGTACTAATTTTCTAAGAAAATTAATAAAATATGTTATATTTCAAGGTTGAATAGCAGCATTGGGTAACAAAAGAAAATAAACATAGCATTGAGACTTACTAATTTTCTAAGAAAATGAATTGAACGGCCAAAAATGTTCTAAAATAGATTGATGTTAGAGATAACTCTTACTCATGTTCACAACATTACCAGCCACTTGATGAAACTCGAACAAGCTGATGAATGGATAATCTTGCTGTTCAACCCCACTTAACCTCTCATTTGTCTCCTTTTTTGCGCTGTATGCATTTTGATTGTTTCAAGTTCAGCGTCACACTGTGATTACAAAGGCAGCGACCCACCGACAAACCAAAATACATGTATTAAAAGCAGCGTCGAAAATGTTCAACAGCAGTTTTTACACATCCCGCTAATGCAAAACAAACAGACGACAGTAGAAATAACAACGTCAAACGAATCGTGAAGCGTTATGCCGCCGATTTACCTACAGCGAAGCGCACATTAAATTAATTATTACTGTTAAAAAACCATAAAAATACAAAATAACAATAAAAAGCCGTAAAAGTTACGCCGTCGGCAATCGAAAAAGTTGATTGGCAGTCGTCGCATAACGTCGATGGGTGGGTGTTTGAGTGGTCGGGTGGTTTGGATTTTCAGTGAGTGGGTGGCCGTTCGGCAGGTGGATGGAGCCGAAAAAGTGAGGGAAATAAAAGCAGACGTTGTCCACATGGAATGCATGTAAATGGGTCTTTGATTGGCAAAGCCTTTAAATTACGGGTAGCACACAGGAGCGTTGAATGCGATATGTAGTGCCCACCCCACATCAAGGTCGAAGTCCAGTCAAATGCGTGATAAAATAATTTCACAAGCTGTACAGTGTACAATGTACACACATGTATAAAAATCGATATTTGACAAAAAAAATACAAAACAAAATCCCGAGCAATTAATGGACAGTTTGGCTATTAAGTGGAATTTATTATAGCAATAGATGAAAACAAAACCAGAAATGTCCCTTAAAAGAGTGGAAGAGCCATCAGGATGCTAAGTTAATTAACTCTTATCCAGTATAAGTGTTTCTAATAAAATACGACCCAAACAGAGATCATAAAAACATATAAAACACATTATAAATAAAAAAAAATATTGCAATCAAAATGTTCTTTTTTAAAAAATCTCTGGGTCATTCTCCCTGTGTATTTTTTTGTTACGGACACAAGTATCGGCAATCACTTGAACTGATGTGCTTGTAGATGAAAAGTTGAAACACCCATCGATAAACTCAAATATTTTTATTAAAATTCCATGCACACGCGATTTAAAACGAAAAGTGTGGCTATATAAATCGCATCATCGAAATGGTCTCAAAATCATCTGGAGTTCCTCCTCAAGTGGCCAACAAACATTTGGCGAAGGAGATAAAATTAATTACTCTTTTTTCGGTGCCTTTTAGATTGCTGGACAAGAGTTAAATTAGACTGGCATGGCCATAAAACAACGCGGAGTCATTATCAAATATTTTAGTGTCCATCATTATTAATTTGTTTTATTTCATTTTCATTTCAGAGTAGTCCTTGGCCATTAACTGGAAACCTCGGACACTAATTTTGCTGCTTCGTTTGCTTTGTCTTTCAGTCGTTCCGTCGTTCAAGCTTCATTTGCTCTCGGCAGACGCAGAATTGGCGCCTTTTGTGGCCGTTTTTAATGGCTTCGTCCGAGGGGCAGAAAACAGTTAACTTGAGGGCAAACTATAAAGAAAAGTTGATTCATTGGCGCCGTCATTAAAAACCTTCTTAAGTCCCCAAAGACCCTACTTCAAATGACCCGAAAAATGGTTTTAAGCTTTGTATTATTAGGAAATGGAAATGAAAAGGTAAAGAACCCCTTAAAGTGTAAAACGAATTGTATCTCACTCGTATCCTTTGATGTCCTCATCACGGTTTGCCCGATGCCCGATAAACGTATGAAAACATGTGAAAATATCAAACAAGCAAGTTGTGATTCACATATGTATGACCCTTAATTTATTCAATTAAATACAAAGTGGCCGAGGAGTATTCTTCTCTACCTTTAAGTTCCGTTTTTGGACCTCGACTTTTTTCGCTCTGGCTCCTTAGTTTCGCTACTTGGCCAATAAATGAGCATAAACTGTCTCACACCGTTTCGGTTCGGTTTATATGGCGCACATGATGTCGTAAAACGCACAATAAACGAAACGTAAACATGGCCGAGGAAGCGTGCTTAAGCACCACACTGCGTATGCGTAATGGCTCCCCGGGCGAGTTACGGGATACCTGAGAATGTCCAGAGACAATGGCATGGCACCTCTGCTGTTGGAGAAATCCTGCTCCCAATGGCCAATATAAAAAGTGATAGGACCCGGCCAATTTCTCCGTTTCTCCTTTTAATTAAAGCCTGAATGTTGAATGCAGAACAGCAAATATTGGCACAACTGACTTGACATTGCCGGCTGGTAAATAGTTTGTGCAACCGCCGCGAGACTCAAAACCCTGAAAAAGCGTTGTGCAAACATCAACAAGGGCGGAAGGCCACGCACCCGCGTCCTGCTTCTGAATAAAAGCACTGAATACTCTGAAAACACTGCGGTTTGGCTTTGTTTCAGCTGGAAAACATCGTCCAAAATGGCAGTCGGGCATCAGGCGCACTGGTCCAGTCTTTCTATCAAAATTTATATTTTTTTCTTGTTAGCATGGACTTGCAAAATAGATTTTTGCAAATAGAGATGGAGCACTACGTGACGTTGGCTGTAAATAAATGATGTTCCCTCTTTTGTGGCAGCGGATGTGGGAGGGATTTGAAAACCAAATGAAATTGAAATGTTTTTGAATTCTGGTATATATATTGCAGTGGCAAGCAATGCGGACTAGAATAGAAAATATCGTATGTTGATTTTGGCAGACAGCTTGGAAAAGCAACTAACGATTCCGTAGCTTGCCATTTAGTTTATTAAATTTGAATGCCACCTGCTCTTTACCACTTTATCCTTCTCATTCTCATTCTCATTCTCCACTAGTTGGGAAATAGTTATTTTTCATCAGCAAAACCCATTTTGACCCCTCATTATGGTTTCTTTTTCTTTTCTTTATGGCCAACACAAAAGATGGTGTAGAAAAGTGGGTGTAGAAAAACTGTATAACTACTTGAAAGTTTTTTTATTTATTAAATTAGTATTAGTGTGGTTCATTTCAAGCCAAACCCGTTTTATTTTGCATTCCCGCCTCGTTTCTCATAACCAATCGTGTGCCATAGTTTCCATTCTCCACCGTATAATACATAATATATCCTTGCTACAGCGTTCAAGTGCATTTCTCGTTATAATAATTCGCTGTCGTTAACGTTGTTGCTTTTATAAAAATTGCACGAGCACAAGCAGAGAGGAAAACTAAAAACTAAAAAAGGAAAACTCGTATCCTACTCAAGGAAATTGTCGCTGCATGTTTGAGTGGGTCGGGTGCCCCCTCGAATTTATATATACCCGCACATAAGTTTGGTTTCTCCATATATATAAATATATATATATATATGAAAGAGGACTGGTGCCGGTAGGTACTCTCTATACAGTATACAGTTGTGGTCAAAACAATAGTAGTTTCTCAACTTGTGGAAATAGCCATCATTAAATTTTTAACTTAAAAATAAGTCAAACACTAAAAACATTTTTATTTCAATACAAAGTGCAGATATGCGATGGTTATTTTCTTAAATGTTAAAAATAATTTACTACAGTATATTAAAAAGAAAATGTTAAGTAATAAATAATTATTATGACCTTGAAAATTTAAAACTAAATCAAATTTTTTATGATAAACTCAAAAAAAAGTTGTCCTGAGCATTAATTTTCGCACCACTATTATTTTGACCGCAGCTGTATTTATGCTGTATAGCAGCTTCAGCCGAGCAGTAAACCCAAGGGCTGAAGGCTGAAACTCTAGGAGTTGCTTATTCTGCTCCTGTGACATTGTATTTGACAATATATTTCATGAAGGCTTTCCCTGTTTTGCTCAAATTCTAACCCGATGCCCTGCTTCAAGTTCCTTATCTTCCCCAATTTGCGAACATTTCCATTTCTCGCGTAAATTGCCCGGCCATTATAATTATTGCTTTCAGTTTTACACTATTATTTAACAGGTTTCGTTTGTGGCTATGAAAAGTAGCCAATTAAACTTGTTATTTGGCTGCACACCAGCGTTTTCAATTTTCTTTTAACTTTTGCCAACTCAGGTGAGCGCTGTTTTCTACAAATTGTGTGAACGATTAAATGACATTTTCAGTCGTACAAAAAATCGATTGGCCAATATCTTGTACAGAAATGCAAAGGAAAAAGAAACTGACAAAACTTTATTCTGCATCGAAATTTACAAGACAAACTATTTAATAAAATGAAAAACTTCAGCTGGCAACTTTTAGATGTAATTGGTTTAAGAAAACTTTAGGGACAAGTCAGCTCAGTTTAATTGGATAAAAAAAAGGAAGGTATTAATGCAAAAAATATAATTTTAGGAAGTTGAAAACTAAAATTTTAAGCTTAAATGGGAAAAAAATTTAATTTATTTAGGGCTATAGGGAAATGAAAGAAAAAAAATAAATAGCTATTAGAACAGGGTATATATCTTAAATTAATAAAAATATAAAATGTAAAAATTGTTTTTAGATTTAGATTATATCTTTTTTTTCAATAGCTTAGGCACTTTATTTTGTACCCTTCAACACTATTTTCTGCGATTTTGTGTGCCAAACCCTTCCTTGTAGTTTATTTTTTCGCATTGAAATGTCCTTTCCATCTTCTTTTTGATTGCGGAAACGGAAGTTATGGCCATCACTTCCGCCGTTCGGTTTCTGGCATCTTTTCCAATTGCTGTTGCGTTGGTAAATGTTTTTAAAACACTTTTTTGTAGGCAATCAACTGCAGAGCTGGGAGGGACTCTTACGGGTCTGTTGATTTTGCTTGGGCTAATATTGATTTTCGGTTAAATTAGTTTATCTAGGCAAATTGGCCAGCGTGCCAGGAGTCCAGGACTTGTAATTACCCGAAGGTGATCTTTACGCTCCTCTGGGCTACAGAGCACATTCTTGGCAAATTGTATTAACACTGCGGGGAACGCACACAAAAAGAGCCATATTTGGTAGTAACAAAATAATAAAAACATGCATCAGGCCATGCGACAATGTGTTTCTTTCACATCTGCTCGTCGGCCATAATTAAACATGGGTAAACAGGAGCGAAATTAGTTGAGCAGCCAAGAAAATCCCGCTCATAAATAAATTCGCTCCTAAGTAAGGAGCGCTCGTAATGTTGTAATAAACATAAAAGCAAACAATAAGGACAAGCGATCTGAGTTTTATCTCATTAAATTTCAATAAAAAAAAGTGAAAATAAAAATTGAAAAATCAATATAAATCAATAAAACGTATTCAATTTCGTGTTTAGCTTTTTTCACCACTCATTTTATTAATCATACGCCGCGTGTTACCATTAGGTTGTTTCAATGGATGACAATTTGGCTGTTTCGGGATGTTTTTCTGCAATCACCGACAGCCTTACAGCCTCAAACTCAAACTCAGACAACTGTTGTCAAGGACTTTGACCTTTTGATAAGCGTCGAAAAGCGGAGGACATGAGGCTCGCACGTGGAATCGAGAGGGGACAACTTCAAGGACGAGAAAACACATCAAAGGATTCTGTGTCGAAGTTGCCTGCCTTTTAAAGGTCCTCGATAGAGACCGCGCAACAGAACCTTCGGCCGCTCCACTCCGTGCAGAAATTTGAGTTCTTCGCTTTGTGGATAATTAAATGAAATAAAACCAGGCAGAGTAAAAGCCTGTTTAAAAGGAATTTGTAATGCAAATGCCTCCACACTCACAACAAGTCTTAGACCAAAGACCCAAAAGCATTTAAGGCACGCCGCAGAAACAGGGACTTGGAATTGCAAATTCTCTAGGTATTAAAGTGCAATTTCCTTTGCCGACCGAAAAACAATGCGCCTCTAAGCACACAAATAATACAAATAATCAGACAAGAATCCCGAAAAAGTTCTTGCCCAAAAACTTTTCACACAAAAGCAAATTGCTCAGGCAGAGGCACAGGCCCAGCAACAAGCAAAAGCAAAAGCGGCACATGGCGCGTGTCTCGCATTTCAAATTTTGCCCAAGTGTAGTTTGTACATAATTTAAATAATTTTTGCCAAGCGCTGACAGTCCGAACGTGCTGCTCGTGTCGTGATTTGATACTCGAATAGCGTTTTTGGCCAACGCACCCGGAGTTTCAGCCTGGCCGAAACGAATAACAAAATCGAAAAACAAATACTGCCAGACGGCGTTTGCATTGCAGCAGTCAAAGTATTTGTCAAATTCTTGAATATTTCAGCGTCAGCAATAATTCCCCAAATATTTTCAACAAAATCAGTTTGCGATGGAAAGCATCCGGATCGTATGTGAATTGGTCTTTGAGTCAGAAAATTTATTGGAGGCAGTTGAAACTTGATTTTCTTTACCAAAACTGTTTGTAGTTGACTAAATTATTCAACACATTTAATTCGAAGTTCTTACACTTTCTGTAAATTTAAGTAAAATGGAAAGCTCATTTGAACAGTATCCTTAACTTATCGAAATTCCGATTTCGACCCATTCCCATTTTCACTTGTTTTCATTAATATCGTTACTTTAGACTTGCTTTTATTTCAGACTTTCCTTTCATATTCCTTTTTTGTTTTATAGTTCATCGTGTGTGCATCTGTTGGAGAAGTATTTAATTGCATAGAAATCTGTTGAGTGCCAAAAATTCTCTAAAGTGAGAAGTGAAGGGATTTAAATAAACATTTAAAACAATACTAATAAGTAACATCAAATTGTTTAAATTATTCTGAGGAAGGTACCCTATTCTTCAATCACACTTTTGTTATTAAATGAAATTAAAAATCTTAGTCAAAACATTTGGTCCAGCAAAAAAAAACATCAAACACTTCTATTTAAAGAGTGTGCCTAATATGAAAAACTATTTCTGTGAAAATAATAGTGTTTGTTGCTTCTTGCGCTGTTGCTCACTGTTGCACATATGGTTGCATTCGAAGTTGTACAACATTTGTGGAATCTATCGCTGAGCAAGAGAGCGATTGGGCAGCCAAGCAGCTGTTGCTAGGGAAATATTTTTAAAACGGCTTTATGGGGAATTTTCGACTAACACTTGCATGCTTTTCTGCTACAGATCAATCGCAATAGTCTGGAACATTTTATCAGTCTGGATTAGTATGTTTAGTTTTTAGGTATTTTTCTATTTTGGTCCGTTCATGGCCGAGATAGAAGATTGCAAAGGAGACGTGGATTGCTGATAACACGGGGTCGGCATTCTGGTTCTACGACTCGTCCGGATACAATTATTCTCAATCTACGCCAATTTGGCAAGGCTCGTTTCGTTCAAACATTCAAATGCCAAATACTCGAGTGTGTATATAAATGACTGCCTCTCTATTGGGTGCAAAACAAATCAATTAAGCCGAACGACGTACAACGCCTGTGAAATTGTTATAAATTGACACTGCGACTATGCCTGTGCTTCTCTTTTCCATTGAATTATTTATGAATGAATTTTATTAGTTGCCCTCATTGGCGGCTCATCAGTGTCCGCTGACTTGACATTAATTGCAGTCGAGTGAAGTCAAGTTGGCAAATCGGCAAGTCGGCAAGCCGAGCAAACAGTCAATTAAACGCTCTACATTTTGCCAAACATTTGATTTAAGTTCAGCATAGTGGTTCGGTTTGGATCGAGACACCAGCCCGCACTTGCCGATAGATAAATGTTTGCCAATGCTATTGCTAACAACAGGCAGCTAAACAGCTACAGCAAAACAGCTAAACAGCTAAAAACAAACACACATGCCGCATTCCCACATTAACCGGCCTTGTTTGGCAGCTCATTTGACAGCCGAACAACATGATCGATGCTCGTTATTTACTCTTGCTCATTTTCCCTGCCATTCGACTGCAATCTGGTGGTTTTCATTTGCATTTAGTTATCATAAACCAGCGATTTGCTGCCGTGTCTTTGATTGATGGCAAGCACACAAGGGGTTTACAAATAAAACTTACCAAAGCTGCAATTTTTCTCTCTCTCACTTTCTCCGCCAGACAATTTGCATGACTTATCGGCAGTTAACAGATGAATCTCAAATGATGCTGGGGGGGAAACTAGAAGGAGCAGGAGCTGGACTTCATGTGCACAAAATACAAATCTCGTATTGCAAGCCTTCGTTATACCAACTTTTGACTTTAAACTTAAAAGGTATATTTTAAATTTTATGTAAAACACGAAATCATTACGTTGACATTGACGATTTTATTGAAAATTGTAAACAATGAGCAACATAAATAGAAGCAAGCGTACGAAAATAAATGCCTTGGTAAAAGTTAAACGTTTTGAAGAAGCAAAAAAAAGTGACTTATCTGGCTGAGCGACTGGTGTTGTTTATCGCCAAGCACTCGCGCTCGGTGGGTTCCATTCGTATGGGTGTATTATTTTTAGCTGACAAACCCAGCACACAAGTCGCCAACCCACCACTCACCCACCCACTACCCACTCAAACAATCAGCAGGCGGTGGCTGTCGAGTAGCAAAGCAAATATGCAATGCCAGAATGCATTGACAGCGACAAACGCCAGTTGAAAGTCGTCTAACGCAATGCAAGCGGCTTATGTTCATGTTATAATATGATATAATGGTACCCAAACCATACCCATCCCTTCTGTACTCACGCCAATCGCGTTGAGCGCATTAGACAGCTTGTAAGTAGTAATTATAATTAAATGCGCATACCGAATGCCACAGAAATTCACATATTCCTTATAGCAGCGTTTGCGTATGCACCACAAAATACGCAACGCAGAAAGTGCAATCACCATTAGCACACTCGCACATCCTTGATCCTGGAAATGTAATTAGTTGCCTTCCAATGCCACAAGGCGAAAATAATTACAGAAATAATAAGCATATGGTAAATAATGTGAAGCTTAGCCTCCAGGTTTGCGAATGTAACAAATAAAGGCATTTAAAGCCAATTTAAAAGTGTTAAAAACCAACTTAAGACATTAGACATGATTGTAAACTGTTTTCCATAAATCTATTGAAATTAATAACGCAATTAAGCCTGCAATCCTTAGTCAACCACAAGTCCAGCATTCATAATCCAAGAGAATGACGATTCGGTTCTTATTTATTTAAGTTCTTTATACCCTGTGATTACACGGGGAGAAAACAATAAAATCTATTTTATTATTCAATATTCGGTCGCATCGTTTTTTATTTAACATTATTTATGATATATTTTTTTAATATTTCTGATAGAATTTTCATTATTTTTAAAAAGAAAACTTTATATTTGATTTATATCGCATATGGAAATTGATTTGCTTTTTAGTGTGTGCCTACAAAGACAAGTGACCTTTAGGATGTATACTGCTACTACTTTTTCGCATATGCCCCAGTTGGTTTTGATTTCAGTTTGGCATTTTTATGGCGGCTGGATGTCATTGGGGACCACGTTGCAGCCAAGTTAAGCAGCGACCACCCAAACATCAAATAGACAATAAGCTGCTCTTGCTCTGCGAATTCAATTGCCAGTGCAAGCTCGTCAGCTTTTGTGGCATCAACGATTTAATTGAAATTGCATTTGAAATTCTCTCGACGGCTAGCAATAAATAAAATCAATTCAAACAACATTTTCTGGATGTGGGAAATGAGGATGAGTACTGAATTATTTCTATTGTGTTTATGCTGCAATTTCAATAGTAAATGGCGAAATGACAAATGCCGAATGCTAAATGGAAACTGAAAACCACTGTCTGGTACACACACATTACACATCTATTTAGCTATCGCTGCATTTTATAATTGCTTTTAAGCCTCAGCAGCAAAAAGCGAGCGGCTTACCTTTGGTTTCCCCATTTGCCGTTGACATTTATTTATTTGCTTTGGGGAATTGTTGCTGCTGCTGCTGCTGCCGCTGACAACATTGCAAGTTGCTGGCACATTTGGCAACCAATGAAGTGTAAACACCCGAGTTGCATTTTAGAAATTAAAGATGCCAGTGCAACAGCTATGGCAACGCACTCGGCACTTTGCAGCTCAATGGATAATGGATGCGTTGTATGCTGTCAAAAATTTAATTGAAATTGATATGCGAAGCGCACGTGAGAATCGCAAGCTGTCATAAACCTAAAAGGCTGTCATTTATATGGCGAAATTTCACATCGCATACGACACGTTGTCAGCAGAAGCAGTAGTAGTAGCAAAACCTGTTCGCACAGTGGTCGAGAATGCTATTATCCTTTAGGGGAATATTATTTCAGTTTAATCAGAAGATCTGGCTGCACACTTTCAAGCAAAGGTGAGCCTCCAGGCATAATCGTAAAATGTACCAAATAAATATTAATCGATTTCGCATCACTCAGCCGCCCAGTGTTCCATATAACTCACTTGGCTTTCATCAGCAAAAATTTTCACTGCGACACTTACGTTTTCATGGAAAACGCCGGCAATTTTATGCCAGGCCAAGTTCCGTTCCGCTTCTCCTCATGCTCCTTTTTTATGTCAGCACATAAAACGCCGGATTTTTGAGGAAACGAGTGTAAAGGAGCCGCCTCTTCCATCTGCAAGCTATGGGCGTTTCTTTTTCTTTTTGTTTAACACAGGAGCAGTCGAAGCTCAGTGGCTCACTTGTGGCATTGTTCATCCTGCTCGTAAAATGACAAGCGACAGCGCCTAAAAGCAGGCAACACGCACCGCGCCCCGAGGACATCAATCATAAGGAAGGTCTTTAAATGGGAGAGGGCTCTGCTCAACAAAGACAAATAGGCGAGTTATCCTCGGGATCTGCTTGTTTTGACCAGAAGAGCAGAAGAATTCGCCCAATCCCAGACATTCTGTCTGACTTCCATTTGCGTGCATTGCGCATACGTCGCGTCGCCATGCCGACAAATTAATCACAATCTCGGCGGCTACCCCGCCCATAGCAACATGAAAATCCTTCGCAACTCCCATCACTTTTCGACTTTTGATGCTTTTAATTTATGAGTCTGGCACGCTTGTTGCACCCCTCACTCCTCTGACTGGCAAATTAAAACAAGAATCCAACATAATAAAAATAAATTAGAGCTGAAGCGAGCCGAGAGAGGACCGTAAACAAATATAAGAAGTAAAAAAAACATTTTCCATGAAATTTCGTCGGGCCTTTGTTCCTTCCATCACGACCCCAAATAAATAATGCACAGTATAAAAAATTAATTGTCAAAACAATCAATATATTTGCTTTATGGTCTCGATTCCATGTCCAATGGACGTGGGCTCATGGCAGGCTAATGGCGTTTAAGCCGCCTTGCTTATCGCTCTATTCGAGACTTTCCCTGGCTATATTCGTCTATATACTATATACTATAATATACAAGTCCGACTGTTTGTCGATCTGTGTCGTCTGCCACCAGTGGGCAGTAAACAGCTGCTGCCGGCGGCTTCTTTGCTTTCATTTTTATTTTTGGCATAGCCGACAGCCAAAGTGAATAGATTCCAATTTATTTTGTATATAATCCATGCGCACGCCCCCCAAACCACCAAGCAAACTGCATGTCTCGAGTTCAAAAGATACAGGTAAAAATTGTACACATATGCGGGCACATGTATATATATAATATATATATATATATATATATATATATATATATATAAGGTGATAGCTTGAAAGAGTTTTGTTAAACCCAAAAGAGCATAAAAAATATTTTCCCTTGAAATTGTGTTAAAAGTGATTGACAATCAATCAGGAAAAGACCTTAATTAATATAGATATACTTTTTAAAATACAACGAAAAAGGTTTCAAATAAAGTTACCAAAAGTGTCGAAAGAAAGAACGGTAAACTTTTTGTGTATTTAATTAATTGTCGGGGCTGACAAAAGTTGCCCTGCGGAGCTAGCTAGCCCATATCGATTTCTAGTTCCCAGTATAGTGCTTAAATTATTTTCATTTCCGGTTCGCATGAAATTTTAAAACATTAATCATACGCCCTGCTGGCCATTGGCACCACTAATCGGCGAGCCTGGAAAAATGTTGTCGCAGGATCAAATTTGTGTTTACATGAACCTGTGTCGTCTCTGCGGTCATTAGTGCATGCATTTTAAAGCATGTAAGGGTCACTCAACTGCGATACTGGATCACACCCTGCTGCATTTCGCCCTGTGCTTTCTTCTACAGTATATATTATATTTCAAGCTAGTTTAAAGGCCCTCATATTCGGAGAGCTTCACCTAATGAGGTTGGGGATTCCCCGCAGCCGTTCAATCGGAATTCCAAAATGAAAGGCATAAAACTCAATCCATTTAAATACAATACACAAGCTTAATATCTATATCAATCAATTAGAATGGGAAACAAAAATGTTGCGGTAATAAAACTTGAGGATAAACATACTAATGTATTTGAATACTCATATTTCGCATATTATGTGTGTTCCGATTAATATTCATTTGCTGACGCAGCAGCGCGTCACTTAATACAGCGATTTGCTCACAAACTTCGAGGGGTCGACGTTTCGATTTAATTTCTTATTATTGCTTCTGCCGTTCTGTTTATTACTGTTTGCCTACGTCAAAAACAGTGTGTGTTTGCGAATCCCCCGGCAGCAACTACCGGTTTTTCAAAAGCAATCTCTTCAATTCCCACAGCGGCAGCGCAAAAAAACAAAGAAGGAAGCAAACTTTGACAAGCCGAAGTTTATATACCCTTATAGCCATAACAAAAATGTTATGTATATATTCGTTTCACTTTGAACGTTCCTATAGCAGCTATATTATTTAGTCGTCCGAACCGGCCTTTTCCGACTTATGTAATACACGCAATATAAAAAAGACTTTAAGGAATGTTTCATCAAGGTTTAATTGAGTCGCTTGGTCATGCTGATCAAGAACATTTGTTTATTTTTAATTTTTTACTTAAACTATAATACTTTCTGCAAGGGTATGAAAAAAAAGCAAAGTGCTGGGCTAGATTTCTTTGCATCATGTGAGATCCACACTCGCCAAAGGTCGGGTATATTAGTATTTCTCCTTCCAGCGAACTATAAACTCACCTCATAGTCCCAAATAATTGAAATTCTGATCGGCACAAACGATAATAGTTTCCTTTGTCAACGAGGAGAGTGCAAAACTATCGAAGCAAATTCTATGGTCATTGCTGACAGTGTCAATCTAAGAGGTTTACACCTTTCAAAGGACGAGCCTTTGTCGTCTGGTAATTGAATTTAATTTGCCAGGATAAGAACCATTCAATTGCTTTTGAGTATCAGTTTTAATGACCAAGCGTTTGAAGTAAATAGCGTATACATACATATATACCATTAATCTATGAGGGAAAATGGTTTAAAAAATTTGAGTATAAGAAATTTGCGATGGAGCTTATCATAGTGAGAAAAATAAATATATACCCAAAAATGTGATATTTTTATAAATCAATAAAAGGCTTGTTTGATCATGTAACCTACTTAATTTGACTTTATTTATCGATACCTTAATATTTTTCATTTTCTCTTTAGATAAGTCCACAAGGTATACTTCAGTCGATCATAAAATTTCTTCTACTTCCTCTGAAGACTATTCAGATATTACTCGATACACGTCAAAGAATAATAATAATAAATAATTAATAAATATTGTTTTTTTCTTGTGAGCGTAAATATTCTTATATACATATATTTGGCTTTAGTTGCCGGGAGTTAATGTACACCCCATGTACATTGTAGCAGCTCCGAATTGGCGGCACTTTACATATACAATTAGAGTGAATGTGGTGCGTGGCAACAATCAATGTGTCTTCAATTTGCCAAACAACAATCGCTTTGATTGCAATTACCAGAGAGATGGAGGGGGTTAAGCACAGATACAGCTTCTCGTCTTGATTAGTTGGTTCATGAGTTCATGATGTGGGTGGTACGTGCTGCAACTGCAGAGAAAGCAAAGACCAAAGGGCACAAAAGACAGACACCACAGACCGCAGGCAGTGGATCCAAACACATTGCTGGGGAGCCAGGACGTCCGTCATCCTGCTGGGACATGTTTTGGGTCTGATATGACACCCAACTAGACTTAGACTACTCTGCCCATTGCCACTTGCCCGAGGTTTGCGTGCGATAATTAACATCTAGATTTTTAACTACTTAGCATACACCCACTCGATAAAAAGAGCAGCTACTCGGGGCTCCAAGTCGGGAAATGAATTCGCGTGCTTCTCCGATGTGTTTCGTTACCCACGCGGCGGCAACTCACTTTATGTTTACTTGGCCAGCGGTCAATGAACTGATTTTCCAGTTGGCAGCCACACCTGTCGCTCCCAAAAACTAACAAATACTCAAGGCTTAATAGCTTAAAAACTATCCGAGTTCCCTTGGTATTTCAAGAAACAATACAGAGAGTCAATAAAAAAAGGTAATGATAATGTTAAAGCTTTGTTACTATTCCGGGTTTTAAAATATGAAAAATTACCTAAAAGTTTATATTAAATATAAACTATATAAATATTGACAACAAGAAATACCTAGAAAAGGATAAAAATCCTGTTGCAGTGACTCGAATCATATTTATAAAGTCTTTTGGTAATTTTAATGAATCCGCAATCAACGTACATAAGCTTTTTTTCGATGTTAGATCGAGATTTTTTTCGTAGCTATAAATGTGTTCAAGGCATCAAAAGCCAGCGACAAAACAAGTTGCGGCTCCTAATTCTTAGTTCGGCGATAAGCTTCTGTCTCCACACTTTAATTGTTCACTTTAAGTTGGGAATTCTAATTCGCTATCGCACTATAAATTCCACTCTTTATGGCACTTGGTCCAGCTGATAGCCAGAGTGCAGCGGAAAACTTTTAAGCTGGGACCAAATTAAATATCTCACTTCATTCCGACTTGCAGAGGAGTCCCCGTCTGAGACTGAATTTCAACGTCTGCCTCTTGATATAATCAGCATTATGTCCAGGCATTAGGGTAAAATTTATGCGGCGACGGCGGCGTTTTTTCCCTCTACCGCAAACCATTTTAATGGAACGTAATTTTAATGCCACTTCGAAGAAGAGACTGGAAAAAATAAGAAAAGCTAGTACAAGAGGAGAAATAGCAGTGCAGTTGGGAATGCAAACATAATTTTCCCTAATGCCAGTGCAAAAGTAGACGAGTTTGGCATTGGCAGTCATTAAGGAATACATTCAATTAGCCAGAACAACTATATAGGGCAGCTGTTCGTTGTTGTTGATCGAGGGGCGTGGCTTTGCAGCCATTGGATGAGCTAGCAATCTCGGACTGCAGCACCAGATTCGCACCACTTGCACCACCAACAAAGCAAAAATCCAGCGATAAGCGAGCATTTTGTGACGCACTGCTTCCGCAGAGTGACGTAGGTCGCTCACGACCCCCGACTGCTGATCCCTGATCCCCAATCCCCATCCATTCTGATCCGGTCTCATATATAGTATGTAAATACGTACTGCAGATAGCATCAACAACAGGCGACGAGCGACAATCTGACAACTGATAGGGGAGAATCGCTTTCGCAGACCAACTTTGACAGCCAATGACTTCTACTTGACTTGCACACTCATTCGGGGTCATCTCAGATACCATAGTATCATATTGAACATGTGGGGCGTCACATGGCAATCCGGTAAAACAATTGCTTATCTATGGTAGCCGTGTGACAGACAGCAATTAGGTGAATTAGGAAACTAATTAGGTAAAAGAACTAGTTAGAACCCAATTCAACTAGTCATAAATTTATGTAAAATGTATGTTGTTGTTTAAAGGGGTTTGTTAGATTTACATTTCACAGGGCTAAACTAAATCCCTTAAATTATAGATTTATTTACCATTTATATAGCTATATAAAGTGGTTACTTCGAATTTTACCAAAAGAAATACAATTAA
The DNA here is from genome assembly GCF_018152505.1 of Drosophila elegans. Lineage (NCBI taxonomy): Eukaryota > Metazoa > Arthropoda > Insecta > Diptera > Drosophilidae > Drosophila > Drosophila elegans. The sequence continues at coordinate 4,224,107 of NW_024545855.1, read as the reverse complement.
AAAATGTCTTTAATAGATGTTTTATGAAATAATCTTAATTAAAATTGTTTGATAGAAAGATCCCGAAATAATGAGTTGGTCATACACGTTCTGTAATTTTTCGGGAAATAAAATTCATTCAGTAAAGCATTAAATCCCCTTGGTCTTTCCGAGTTTTCATTTCTTAACCAATCTGACAGCAATAAGTCCTTGTAAATAAGTGACTAAAGAACGTATTCTTCCGACGCGAACAACCATCCTGCTTTATATTTGCATTCGCTTTTGCATACTTCAGCTGGTACTCGCACAATGCGAGAAATAACTTTGCTGACCAGAAAATATGACGGGAAAGAGCAGAACTTTTCCGGAGAAAGGATCAAAAGAAAAAGCAGACGAATAAGTCTAGAAAAACTTTATGGCAATAGATTTTCCCTCGTTGCCGTCGGCAGTTGGCGGGGCGGCTTCATTTCATCTCATTCCTCCTCCTTCTCAAAAGACAAACTCACTTTTTGACTCGTAAAATGTATTGCAAATGTGTATGCTCATCCCGGTTCAGAGATCCATTTGCCTAGCCCATTTCCATTCCGCTCTGCTCTAAAATATAACATTACTACAAATTGAAATTTCGCGCACGTTTCTGTCATTTAAATCTGTTGAGGCGGCCTGAAAGGGGCGGACGGGTGTGGGGTTCCTTTTACTATCGGGCAGACGGCAATAAAATAAATAACATTTAAAATGAAATATTTGATTGGGCGGCGCATGCAAAATGGATACAATACAGTTGGGGCATGCAACATGTTGGGCACTGCAAGACTTGGGCTGAATCTGAAGGTGACCTTTACTGGCTGTGGTGCCTTGCACAAAACTCCTAACGCCGTCTCTAATGCATAACTTTGCATAAATTTCCCACATCCTAATCGCCAAAGTTGACTCTGCTGTAAATAAACAGAACAATGGCGCCAAGCCAGAAGGAAAACTCGCCGGTGGGCGGAGTTTTGAGTCCAAGATGACAGTGAACTTGGCGGAGCGTGGTGTGTGGTGAATGGTGTGAGGGCCCTGCAATTGAAGTGTGACCTCGATAACGAAGTGAAGTGTATCTGCGGGTGCGTCCAATAGAGCACTTAAAGCCCCGACACCACGGAGCATGAAAATGAATAAGTTGCTGGAGCGCAAACATTTAACGCTTCATTAACTTTAGATAAAGCCCGGGACCAGGCAAAAGGACAAAATCGGCTGAGACACCCCCTAGTACATCCTCCCCTTGTCTACGGCAAAAACTGAGCCCAACTTCAATCCCTACAATTAAGTAGACCACCTAAATGCCAGGTGGGGCAGCAAAAATCGATGACACAGGACACTTCAGCATGTGCCCGCTTAAAAAGTAAAGTATGGAGAGTAGTTTTGTGGAAGGAATTAAATAAAAGCATATTTTAAGTAAGATTATTGTACTAAGAACAGCTGTCATCGCAAAGTCTAAAAGTATATTTTAATTTAAAACCTACTTAAGCCAAACTAAAACTGTTGATTAGCCTTTTGAAATTGGCAAAATTACCAATATCAATGTTTTTTGTAATCAATTGCCTTTTTTAAATGATGAAATTTAAATACTTAAAAACGCGCTCACATAACATTTTAAGCTAACAAGATCAGTAAAAAAAATGGTGCCTTGTAAACAATGCTTACATATATAATGATTGTAATGGCCAACTTATTTCGTGCGCACATAGTGAAACAAATTTAAATATTCACTTCCTCGGAAAATAATGCCACTTACCTTCTCTTGCTTTCAAGTAGACCGTATTGGCCACAATATTCTCTAATTCCATTAGTTCCAGGTTGGCGGTTTTTTAATGAATCCTTTGGCGCTCTTGAAAAAATAGTCACAGTGGCCCTGGCTCGTCCTCCCCTTTGATGTGGCTCCTGTTTTCGACCTTGGCTCCTAGTTCCTTTCAACCGGGATATCGCTCTGCTTTTAACTGGGCGACTTCTTATTCTTAGACTTGCAAATCTACGGCTGGCTGGCTAATTTGTAACCGTCGTCTGGCGTCCAGCGTTGCGGTATTTGGCAGCAGGGTTTCAGTTTCAGACACAGGCGTCATTTAGTTTTAAGATTGGAATTTGCAAGGCCGAAAATATGCCCTTTTCTCAAGTTGAACCAATATGCGCTTGATTGATTGCTGTGGGACTGCGGGCAAATGGATATTTTTCAATCTGCAAGAAAACGTAAGCGATAAAGGCATATAAATATCTTAGTTAATTGGATTTGACAGGGGACTGCGGGGATAAGAGGTCCATACGAGTTGTATACGGGTTCAACTTGGCCATTTCGGATGACCTTCTGTAAACTATTTTTCAAGCGAATTTCTTTTAGACCGAATATTGGCTTGAATAAAGTCGAGCTTAACAATAACCTTGCAATTATTTAAAGACTTCCCTAATTGTTCACATATCCAAATAGCCAAATTAATTGTGGTCACTTTTAAGCAGACTTAATTATATTTTTCGTAGTGCCAGGCATAAACCACAATACCCCTTTGCTGCTCTTAAGAATACTTGAAGTATTCGCATTTTCATATATATATCATGTTCTTTGTGGTTCAAGTTCGCCTCTTGAGAGAAGTTAGTACACGTTGCGTCTACGTGTACATGTTGTGTCACCTGTTTTTGACAAAAGAGCTGCGTGCGAAGATAAAGTTTGCTTTTGAGCACTGAGAAAAATCCCAAAAATATAACGTTCTGATCCTAAAATATAAATTTTTTTGAATTTACAGCTACAACGTTTTAAGTGGATCGTACAATTATCTCTATAAAAGTTTGATCATGGGTTTGTAATGTGTTTGTAGTAAAGTTTATGTTTTTTAAACATTCAATAATAAATTATGAAAATATTATTTCGTTAATATAAACATTAATATTGATATTCGATTAGTAAAAGCTGTTTTGACGGTGTACTCCTAGGATTGAGTACTTTCCATCTTGTGGCTGTGGCCCAGCAAAATAGGGATGTGAGTTCGAAAGCCCCCGCATACTTAGCCCACCTTAATGGCTGTTGGCCCTCTGAAAGTGTCAGTAATGTTGCGGTCGACAGTGTGTCGCATTTATTAATCATGGACGCATTGACAAGGGGCGTTCCGAAGTGGGAAGTGGTACGGATACCAAACGCATCGAAAGCCGGTGTCGATGCTGGGACCCCGTTTCTACGTGTGGGCATGCCCTGTAAAGTCGAGTGTCACGAGCAACTAATAGCAAAATAATTGGATGACACAAGCTTTCTTTTGCTGCGTGAAGGCATTTACAAGTTCGTAGGGTCCATGAGCTGTATGGCAACCAGATGATTTCAATAATCTTTTTTTTTTTGTCTCAAAAAAATTTTTATGACAGCGGCGCCGTATTTGCACTTATCTACTCTTATGTGCGTCATAAAATTGTTGGTGTTTTCTTAATTATTGGATCTCGCGCATAGGCAATTTTTAATTAAAAATGAACTCATGAGGCTACATATAGATCTATTTGCTATGGAACAACCATCCAAACCGCACCATGTGCTGGAGGCACATCAATCAAGGCAGAAAGTGTGGCCATGCGCGAGTGTTTATTTTAAAAACAAATTTAAATTTCAAGCAAAAACAGAAGCCACTTTTTTGCCGCCCAGGGATAAATTAATTGCTTCTAAAATGCGTAGCCAAATAAATGGGAGGGCAGGACCAATCAAGCTTAATATATTTTTGGAACCCCCTCTAATAAACATGGCTTTTACGTTACGTTCGCTATGTATTATTCAGTCCTCGAATGGTCATGAATATGGCCATTTCATTTACACTCCACATCCACGCGTGGCCACTAAAAGAGGGAAACACCAACAGCATCGAAATGGGAATGGGAATGGGCCCATCCTGGCTTCTCCTGTCTAGTTCAGCGATTGTCCGGGGTAGAAATTAAGGAGGAAGCAGCAGAAGCTGTGCACGTTAAAAGCCTCTTTATTGAACATTTGCGCCATTAGGCCCGCTTGCTGAAGCTGTGGATGCTGATGTTGCTGTCACAACGACGAACGATGGCATAAAAAACTCAACCGCCAAACGATGTTGTCAGTCATCCATTCACATCCACATTCAATTTCCACATTTACCCCCGTTTGTGCATGCAGCAAGCGACGCCATTATGAAAATGTTACGAAATGGCGAAAATGTGCATGGAGCTCATAACGAAATTAAGCGGTAGCATTACGGCCACTTTTTCAACACTTCCTGGAAAGGTGGCAACAAAGCTAATGTCGTTTTCTTTGGAACAAGAAAAAAACGAATGATAAATCAATACTTTTTCCACTGAAACAAGGTGCCAAACTGAGATTCCATATATTTAGCTAGGGTGCTCCCACAAATAGCTCTAAAATTACTTATGGTATCTACTTGGCCCGAAGCTACATCACAATTTACTTGAATTCAAGCCATGTACCTTTGTCGTCGGTAGATTTGCTTTCACCTGTCCCACTTTGCTAGGCATCTGAGTATCTGAGATTTCGGCAAATGGGGGAGATAAGTGATCCAAAATCAGAGGATGTTGTATCGAGGACAAAGTAACCGCGGTCTTAGTTTAGGAGCACATTAACAAAATTATGGAGGAGAGCAGCTGCCATCGTTTGGACGGTGTAAGCAGCCCCAAGCTTTAAAGCTATTGACTTATTAATTAAGACAAAGCAAGAGTCAGCCCCAAATTTCGGTCCTCAAATCATGGAGAGGAGAGGAGAGGATAGAAGGGCACTGTGCTTGGGCAGAAACAAGGCATATCATCCCTTATCACATTTATGACAGTCATGGCCATAACCAGAGCCTCGGAATACGTCAATTTAAATGCCAAACGCGAAGTTACTCATCTCTTGGGTCACTGAGGGAAAAATATTCTTGAAATTGTTATATGTTAAAACTTTTTATTATCTCTCAAAATAGAAAGGTAAATGCAGACATTTAAAGTAATAAACTATAAAGCGTATGTTCAATTACCACTTTGAAAGTGGTGGAAGATAAAAGGTCAATGAAAGTCAGTGATATTTTTGATTAGCGATGAAAAAAACTGAATGTTGGCTTGCTGCGGTGTATAAGTGACACAAAGAATAAAAGGAACATTGTCAGTGTATATCAAGGAGTTTTGCATTTACTTTTCTCAAAAGCCATTTAAAAATAAAAAATTTGGAAACGTCCAAGATATTGTATAATCAAAACTTTCTCTCAGTGCAATGACTTAACTCGCATTCTACCACGACCCATGCATAGTCAAGTAGGCAGGGTAGAAATAGCGACACAAAGGAGCAGTTTGGGGGACGCGTAGGACAACCTCAATCATGGGAATGCCCAAAACGGATATCCTCAGCGCGTTTTACTCGACTTCGTGAGTTATGGAGTCGTCTGCATCCTGTTCCTGTCTGCATTTTGCTGCTGATGCTAGCAAAAAGCGGAGAAAACGCAAGCCGGAAAAAAACACAGTCGAGTAAAGCGAGTCATATTGCCCACTTGGCTTTCGTTTTTATTTGCTCTGCTCGTGCCGCCCTTTCATATATTTTTCCACCTTTTTTTTCGGTCCCCACATATTTTTCGTGCTTAAGCTTCGTTATGGTTCCACTTCCACCCAGTTCAGCTGCTTCCCCCTTGGCTTTCCCGCACCTCTTTGAGCCGTGTTAATTTTACTCTGAATGCGCAATTTATTTACGTTAAACTTGGACGTGCATGTGGGCGGTCGGTTCTATCCTATATGTGGTTCTTTTTCCCGTTCCCCGGATTTTTGCCTCAGCTCTGCGCTGGGTGCAGCTTCCTCGATTTGGCTGGCTGGATGGCAGGCTAAGGATCAACTTTTCGTCAGGCCCCTGTAGCATTGCATGTCCTTCGTGTAGAAGCATATATAGTACGTGCGGACGACTCCCACAAAATGTTTTCACTTTAATTTGCAATCGCTGCAAAATTTTAATCAGCTCTCCCCCTCGCTGAGTTTTTATGCATTGTCCGCCCTTCTATTCCGTTTTCAAATTTTCCGCTCTTCTTTGCATTATGAGTCGGTAATTAGAAATGCAAGGCAATTTAAAGAACGGAACAAGCATTTAACGTTTTGCCTTTAAACAATTGCTTGAAGGAAAAGTGGAATGAACAACTTTTAGCAATACCCCATTCTAAACATTTGAAACTAAATAAATTGAATAGGACCTTAATGCAGTAATGCCTTTGGTAGGCTTATAAATAACTATTTTAATCGGGTCTCAATTTTCAAAAATGTAGTTTTCCAGTCAAGCTAAGTTTAAAGCCTCTTGCTGTACTAACCTCAATAGTAGTTATCTAGTTTTAAACTGTTAAAAATTAGCCCTGTAATAATTTTCACATTTTCCCTTCTAAAGCGAGATATTCCCACCGCCGGACAAGCAAATACAATCCATACTTGTGTATACTTTACTGCTCAGTAGACCGCAAAGACGTGTCGGTAGGTGTTGTATAACATTGCAGTCACATTAACACAACGAACGGAACAAGTAAAGACAGCCACAAGTATGCGGTTAGTTGGGTTACTACTCGATTGGCTAACGATAATCGAAAATAGCCCAGAATCGGCATCAGTAATACTTTTTCTGTCGAGACACGCGAAATCGGAGACGAGACAGCAATACTCTGTGTTACCCTGTCGCCAAGGCACTCAAACAGACCTTACTGTGAATTTGGAACAGATAGTAGCACGAATCTAGAGCAAGATAATCCCTGTCCAGTGTGTTGGACTGGTGTCATTTTTCTTGCTGGCAATCAATAAAGCAGCGCGCCAACAACTGTGCCAAAAATGACCCAGTTCGGTGGACTTGGGAACCACAGACTCTCCGCAAGGACATCGATGCAAGTGCCAAGTGAAGCTATTTTTTCTCATGCCACTATACCATCCCCTTTTAAATTTTCCTGGCATGACAGCTATGCGGTATGGGTTGGGAAAACAATCGAAAGACTGGTAGAGATTGGTCTTGATTGGTTCTCGGTTTGATTTTTTCCCACCCCTTTTCTGCCACTGCTCATTTTTCTTCTTTTGAAAAGGGTTGGGAAAGAAATTATGATTCGACTCGCATTGCAAACGATTGAGTTCTACTCCCAAAACACGTTTCTGCAGGTCGATGTACTTGGGAGTTTCTGTTTTTGCTGGCATTGAAATTCCTACGAAACGGGGGTACACTTACAAAACTGCTGCATACTTTGATGCGCACTGGAGCTTTGGATTGCCAAAGGTCCTGGCACGCATCTCCTGAATGTCCTGGCCTGTTTGCATGCATAATTCGTCCCGCCACTCAGATATGCATATGCAAAAGGACCCTGCACATATGTCTGCGTGTGGAGAAAGGAAAGCTTTCTCGTTGCTTATTCATGTTTCCCTTTTTGATTTCCCCAAACGCTGTCAACGCTTGACTCCCAGGTCTCCCAATCTGCTAATTTGCGCTTTAATAAATTGCATTTGAATTTCGTGCACAAAAAGTTCTTGTTTTCCTCCAGTTGGGCTTGGCAAATCGCTCCCTGGCTATTTGATTAGAAAATATAGTATGTGCCATGGCAAATATATGCCGAAAACAAACAATTTTCCAAATCTTTTTTTTTACTTTTAATGCTTCAGCATATTGCATTTTATTTGTGTCAATAATTTAAAATTAAAATCAAATTTTTTCTACTTTATAAATATTTGGTACGAAAATGCCTGCCCGAAAAGTGGTTTTCCCCTGAAGACCCACTAAATTTTTAACATTTTCTTAGTATGTGTACTCAATGGTGTGTGTGTGTGTGTGAAAGCGAACAAGTTATGATTTATGCATGTGGGTCATCGCTGTCAACACAAAGTGAAATAAGGCAAACATATTGCCATCGCCCTGGAACAATAACAAGACACAAAGGCCGGATGCTGGGAGCTGGGAGGAGGTAGGGTTGGGACCTTTGGATTTTATGCCTCAATAGGCACCAAAACACAAACCAAGCATAGACACAGTGGTACTGGTACTTGTGTGAAGGCCTCCGCCCACGTCCAAAAAGTATTTAAACTTATGCAACATTTCCAAGAAAGTCCATCGAATATTTATGCGAGAATGATTTATGAATACATCATAAGACTTGGCAACTTGAAAACCAAGGATATGCGGGGCCCCACCCATTTGGGCATACTTATCGAATGTGATGGAAAAATATACTTTGCCAAAATGCAGTGTCTCAGAGTTTTCACCAGAAATCAAAATGACAACGGGCGTATACACAATTTCTATGGACACAAATCCAAAGCATACTTTTGAGCGTTACGTCACCTGTCAACCAAAATAAATGCAAAAACAAATCATTGATTTATTTGCTTAATATTAATTTAGTTTGACTGAGGCATATATTTTTATTAAAGAGCTTTTAAGTTGAAAATGCAAGCCAATGTTTTAAAAAGTTTGAGTTGCAGAAAATTAAAGAAAATTAAACTGAAAGGAAATAACTATTTTTAAATGGATTTAAGGAACACAGTTGAATACTCACTTATACCACAAATTACATCTTGTAAAAGGCTTCATTTTACTTCCGAATTGAATGCGAAAAGTTTTACCCTTTTTTAGGAGTTTTTCAAACACCGAAATGGATGAAACTCATAACTTTTCTCCTAGTCATTCACTTTTCGCCAGCACGTTTGCACACTTTTCTGCCACGTTTTTAGCTTCTGTCCTTGTTGCGATTAGCATATTTTTGCTTAGCTACTTAAAAATCGATTTATGCGCAGCCACAAAAAAGCATTGACAGGCATTTAAAGTCCGAGAGAAAGCTAATGAAATTTTTTGGCCCCAGAGAAATGAGATACAGAATAAAACGGCACACGCATCATCAAGCGTTTTAATATTTTTGGCGCCTGCTCTCTGTTCTGTGCTCGTCCTTTGAAACGTGGCGGTAAAGAAATAGATTTAAAGTGCCTCCAATATAGATGCCAATTCTTAAGGGCTAAAATGGGGCACCATGACATTTATTGCATATCGAGAAAAGGGGATACAAAATAATAAAAGAACATTAAAATAATGGTAAGCATTAAAGTTGTGGACTCCAGCAGTTGCGGAGGCCAGCATATAATGTTAGTATAATATTTTTTCGAACTTTAATTGGATTTATTTAAAAAATAAAATGGTTTCTTTTTTCATTTTCTGGCTCATGCTTTGGGAAAACAAAATGTTTGATTTTTGATTACAACTAAAATGGTTGAGATGTTCTACGAAAACGAATATACCCATTGTTATCCATGTAGAAAATGAATGAATACTTGTGGGACTTATTTTTAAATGTCGCTGGCCCGACACCTTTCTCTGCTCTAAGTGCAAGCAATAGATAGGTAAAAAGCGAAAGAGAGCAGGCTTAAATATTCAAAGCGAACGCTCAGTAAATGATTAACAGCCAGCTAGATACATGAGCTCCACCAATTGCCAGTTAAATATTTACAAGCCTCCGCTGCCGGAGATGGGAAATGCGAATAAATGCCATGTGCGTGCGCCTCTGTTATCAGCCAAGTTATAAATTGGGCTTTAAGCAGCCCTACCTTTCGGCTGGCGCTTTATGGCGCCCATAAAATATGATGGTTCCCGATATCCAACCACCCGGCATTCTCCCGCATTTCGGTTCTCTCACCTACGTAATTGAAAAGAGCACTCCCATAATGAAGTCGACTGCTGGAAGCCACCGAATCTCGATGGAACCGCAAAACCAGCAATCATCGAGAGCATTTGCCTTCGGGCAGATGAGGAAAGCTAGGAGGTGGCGTTGGATTTTCGGTGGTAGTTGGAAAAATGCGTCTGCGGTTAACAGCCAGTGGATGGTTTGCATCAAATAAATGGGCAAATACAGACAGTCCACTCCGAATAACATCCCTCGGGGTCCTGTCCTGCGTTGGACTCCGAGTTATTCAATCTATTTGATGCCATGCGAGTTTGGCCATAGTTAATTTGTACCCTGGCCGCTTTAATTGCCGGCCGAAAGGATTGCCAGCCATACCAGCTTTGATTAGCTCTTAGATAAATTGCTTTTGGCACTCAGTGATTGAGTGGGGGCTCTATATATTGCTAACAAGGTCACTTTGCGGGGCTTATTAATGGGCGGGGATTATGAATGTGAGAGGCAATCAAGAGGCTGACTGAGCCTGGTCAAGTCAAAAACAAACAAACACAAAACCAACTAGAGCTAGAGACAGCCCACATCAGTAAAAACCGAACTGAAGTTGATGGCCGGCAACAGGAAAACACGTTTGACCGACCGTCTCTTGAGCTGGCCCATTAACGCTTGAGCTGGCCTCTTTCTAGGACACTTGAACTTGGATTAGGGGAGTTTACGCTTCATTGAGCCATGAGATTTCATTAATAAAAAATGGTAAAAAAGGAAAGCAGCCCTGAGAACGCCTCGGAATGCTGCAAGGAAATGGTTTTGGAGCCGTGGCAGGCGGATTTAACTATTCATGAGTGAAAGTCGCGCACAAGAAAACAGGATAGGCGAAAGTCGAAGTGATGGGCGAAAGGCGGCATTGGGGAAAACAGCATGAAAACTAAGTGGAAACTCTAGTAGGAGAGGGGGCATCTCACAGATACTAAAAGGAATAATAAAATATACCCTAAAACCAGAAGCAAGTACTCGAAATGTGTGATGATATATGACATGAAAGGTGTACATAAGACTTGTACAAGCTTTAGCCATTTATGGTTCTTTAAAAAGAATATTAGCTTAATAAGCGTTGAGAGGGATTCCTAACATAAGAAAATTGATGGGAAATTCCAAATTTGGTGAGTGCAGTGCATCCTTTTACTTATCTAACAATTTAAAGCGAAAATCTATTTTTATGTTAATTTTTATTTAAGAAATAAGACTTTGAAGATTTACAAGAGCTTAAGCTTTTTATGGTTCTATAAACAAGAAATTAGATTGAAAAGCATTAAAGGGAATTTCTAAAGTTAGTTATAATTTTACTTATCTTACAATGTATACACAACAGGTAGCATAGTTGATGGACACAAAACCTACAACAAATGTATCCCACATCAAGTGTGATTCAGCACTCTGATCGGACACACCCATTATATCACACCGTCAAAGGCCTGAAAGAATTTAAGACCAGAGCAGAAATTGGAAAAACATGTACCAATGCCAAATGCAAAATACAGGATCGTCTGGGGAGGTTCATTCAAGATTAAAGGGGCAGACGGACAGACAAGCTGTGAAAAGCGGAAGCATGTTTCAATGGCTCCTACGCGTTCAATTGCGAACAGCGGGACAAAAAGCTTATGGATAGTAGGCCCTCCGAGAGATAACCGAGTAAGGCCAATGGGAAATGGAAAATCTGCGCCTGTTGGTTGCCGGATTTTCCCTAATTTCTGACGCTTTGGGCGACATTTTAATTGAAATGTACGTGGCCCTAATCAACAGAACAAAAGCAACCCATGTTCTTGGCCCGCAGGGCAAGAAGAAAACAAATTTCTGGGAAAACTCTACGACATGTTAACAGCAATCAGGAGCAGAGAAAGTCCAAATAGCTTATTACGAAACGCTTTTGGCCAGGCAATCACAATAACAATTCCTGCACAAATGTGTACGGGGCGAAATACTTGTTTGCAATTTTATGTACATCACAGCCGACGGTTCCGTTCCGTTCGTTTCATTTCGGATTCTTTGGCTCCCACATTGAGTTCATAAAATGTCATGACCATAAACCCTTTTTCAGACAATTTAAGCCAAAGCAGCGTGAGGATTTGTTGGGTTACAGCGCTCAAGGTTTACGAGCCAACTGGATTTAATTCGACGAAACTGTGCGGCCAACAAAATGGCCACACAACTTGACTCAAATCGCGTCGCCTTGACTTTTCCGCCTCGCTATGGCATTCGCCCTAGTATATATTTTCATTTATCTCTAGCTTATTTATTTGCCATTATTTGACATTTTCGAATGACACAACAAAAACTTTGGCAGCACCCTCGTTACTAGTTACTAGTTGGTCTGTCCAGTTAGTGAGAACAGATAACTGGGCAAACTCAATTACGCGACTTTTTGTTTTTAGTTTCGGCAGTCCCCCAGCGTTTTGGCAACTTAATCGGCACACAAAAAACTGTTCATAGGGTTATGTGCTAAAGGTTGAGTTCATGCGTAGTTTTCTTCCCAGAACTTAGATTAAAATGACAAATAAATTACAAGTAACCGCCTGCATACGTCACAATAATTACTTCCTGTTGAATATAACGAATTTTTTTTTGTGGAAACAAAAAGTTTCGCAGAAACAGTATAATAATTAACAGATAATAAGTACAAAAACAACATGCATTTAATTCTTAACTATTTAGTTCATGAATTATTTTCGGTGGAACTAAGCTTATGGGCATTTGGAAGATTCAAGCAGAAATTACAATACCAACTAATGGACTGTTTAAATTAGTTGGCATTATCCCACCGGTTATTTTCACTGTTCCTAGTTGACGTAATTTTGATCAAATTTGTTGCACTCATTATTCGCACTATGCACTGCCACGCCCAAAAGGCGAGGTCATCGGAGGGCAGAACCCATAATTGGCCCGGGGCTTACATAAATGCATAAATCTGCTATTGATAGTGGCCTGAACCCTACCAAATATCAATACAATTTGGGTATGGTGTAAGTACGTTCTAGCCACCAAAAAATATTTTTTTTAGACACAACGTCAGCCATTACAGATGCTGCGCGAAAATGGTTCCTATTTAAATATTTTATTGAAAAAAAAATTGTTTTTTTTTTTCTCCACCATCCATATTTTATGTTTATTTATGCAAAAGCTCTTCTTGCTACTTCAACTACTGCATTGTATACTGCAAACACCACGAAAACTTAGCAAAAACCATTTTACAAATAATAAAGAGAATCCATTAAAGCCCATAGAGGAAAATATAAATAAAGGAACTTTGCAATAAATAAGACAATGCAAATTAACGAAAAAAGGCCATTTCGCGCAAATATATAATAAAAAAAAGTCCAAGCTCCTTTAAACCTTTGTTAAAAAGCAAAAGCTTTGTGCAACGGATACAAATATTATGCCTTTTGGTAAGCTCTTATTTATTAGAAGTTTGCTTTTGTCAACACAACAATTAGCTGCAATTAAAGTTTCCTAACAAAGTTTGGGCCAATGACAAAATCAGTCTTGGGCAACTTCCCAAAATGGCCAGCACAGAGGGGGTCAAAAACATTTGTGCTGAGAATGGAAAATATATTGTGCCAAAATCTTGAGAAAATGGGGGTAGTATTTTGCCAGCTGCTAATCAGCCCACAGAAAGAACTGCTTTTGTACCACCAAGTAAACCAGATGTAAGAGTGTTCTTCAAAAAATCTCTCTAAAAATTGTATTTAAATCTAAAGTTTAAGTTGAAGCTGCCAACTGGTAGTAAAATGAAATAAATTGCACAGAATGCTGAATGCACACGAGTAGCGTAATATTTATGCAGCGGAAGCTTCACTGCTCCAGAGATGCTTGACTGCATTTCAATGGCGAGTGTGTAAACACCCTTCCAAAATCATATATATATATATACACCCTAGCTGGAAAATAAGGGAAGAATTCTTTCAAATGAACAAAAAATGGGGGAAAAAATTCGAATAAATTAAAAGCTCGGGAATGCGAATAGTGCATGCCTCGCAAGTAAATTTCGAGCACTTTGCAGGACCTTTTCAGCTCAAGATCTTTGGGTTAAAATGCCCGATGGCATGCCCAGCAATACCCATTGCATGAAAAACAAGGAAACAACAACGGGTGAGCAGAATCTTTTGTATGCAGCACAAAAGAAACGAAAGCAGCAGAAACCAAAGGCAGACGGAATCGAGGGAGCGACGAGCCTGGCAAACACAAGTCTGGATAAGTTGCCAATAAGGACTAAGGATGAGAAGCAGGTCTCCAAACCCAGCTTTTGCTGAATTTTTACATTTTTCTTGGTGGGAGTTAGAACTTATATATTCCAGTGAAATCAAAAAGTCATTGGCCTTTTCTAGCTTCTTCATAAAAAGAACGACAAATCAAATCAGGAGTCTGAATAAAAACTCATTAGAATCGAGCAATCCGTGAAAATTACAGACAGGTAAAGCCAGTCGCATCATATGATAATCATGTGATAATTTGTTTTGTCGTTGCATTTGGCGCTGAGTCATAAACGTTTGGCCTATTGAAAAATACAATTAGAAGTCCGCGGCGACAAATACGAAAAATAACAGCCAGAAAAAGAAAACAAAATCGATTTGCAATATCGCAATAGACTTCGGCTGATTTGCATGGTGCGAAAATGATCGAAACACAAACGCAATTGGGCCATAGGCAAAAAAAAAGGCAAATAGATATATTCAGGTATTTGAGAGAGTGGGTGCGGATGGGGGTGTGTCTGTAACCTTTGAATCACTTTTAAAATCGCATTTATCTAAAAGTGTTATGTAGATCAAGGACGGTACAAGTGAAAAACTGGAGCCAAAAAACCACTGATAACAAATTAAAGATAAATTATTTTATGAATGCTTTAAGGAAACTCCACAGAATATTAGTGTCTTTGTAATTTAAAATCAATTTGTTCTTGGTAGCATCAAATCGAATTAGTTTTAATCAAAGGAAATAAGTCTTACAAATAATACTCTCACCGTACTTTTTTGCTCTATATCTCGCTTCTTGATCTTTTAAAATATGTTTATATGTATATACACGCATGACGCTGAGTGTTGCGTTCTGCCCATTTGATCGTTCTGCCGCAATATGGCATCGGAATTTTGTATATGTTTATTGTTATTGCTGCCGCTTTGAACAGCTCCATTCATTCGTGATAGCCGCCATACTTTTCAGGCGACTCCGTCAAGCCTTCCATTCATGCGGATTGGGGCGGAGGTAGAGGCAGTGGCTCAGCGACTCTGTATTCTAATGGGAGACCTTGGGCGAGTTGGGAAACAACAAAACAACACAAACAACTCACAGCGGCGGCGACAGATCCACTGATGATATGCGGGCTTCGTTCCGAACGCTCTGGTCCGCTTGCGAAATCGCCTTTTCGTTGTGATTTTCTCAGCCGACTTGTTTTCTATTACATAATAATGAGCGTAATTACATTAAAATGTAAACACGGCCGTGTAAACCGCAGCGAAACAAAACACAAAATAACGGGCGCAATAAATATTGCTCTGGTGTTTTTATTATTAACTTTGGCAAATGTAATTGAAAATGTTGTTTTATGAATAATTAAATATTTAAAAAAAATACATATAAAAAAAATGGAATGGTAATGACTTAGACTATTATTGCAAATATATTTAAGGTAAATATTATTTTTAGCTGCAAGTGAAAAAAAAAAAACATTTAAAAGTGTGCAAATGAGTGTGATAGATAAAAGAATTAATATTTCTAGTAGCATGCCAAACCGTTTATCAATGCAAGCCAGGTTTATTTATACACAAAAAGAAATAAAATGTTTAAATCGAAAGGTAAATTCAAAAAGCTTTTTTTAATATATGTTTTAACTTTTATTAAAAGAGGTTGATAAAATAATTTAGTTATCAGTAAACAACTTTAAATATATTTTTAATTAAGTGAAAGAACAATAGTCAAGGCTCCTTAATATTTAATCTTATTTCGTTAATTTCGCACTAGATAGACTTGAAAATGATGGAAGTGTAATTAACATTTCCGATAGCAAAAACAAAAACAATATAAACAATTTTTTTAGCAGGCTGAACAACGGTTTATTAAGGCATTCCAGTTTTCTTTTTCCAGCTCACAAATCAAGCTAATCATCTGGTCTTGAATCTGACAAAATTGGATGATTTGCTTTGGCCAGAAGGGGATATAAATATATAGCGGGCGGTACAATGCCAACCTACAACCCACATTGCCGTCAATAATGACCAAAGCCCGCGTTTTGACCAAGTCCGCCTATTGGCTTTTACCACTCGGGGGGGAATAAAATAAGGCCACCTGTGTGTACTCTTTCTGCCATTCTGCAAACGTGTGTGGTGTGTGTCTGTCAAACTTCATTTGAATACTATGACGATGTATTATTGACATTGTGTACATGTTTTAATTTGGCATTTGCCGCCGGCCCCGCTTCTCCACCACCTGCTATTAATTCAAGGAGGAACGGCGAAAAAAAACACAAAAGCCAACAACAGAAAAAAATAAATAAAAGCGGTTTGTGCTTGACGTCACAGTGACGTCATTTGGAATCGACAGCATATACAATGCATAAACATTCATTTAATCATTAAATTTCAAAGTGTCTAAGCAAGTCCAAGCGCCGCCTTGTCAGAAACCGGTTCTTACTTTCAAAACCCCCACGTGAGCACTTTTAAGTTTTGAACTTTCCATTTGTTTTTTGACAGACAGATTTTTTAAAATCTGACCTAAATATTAATCTCTAACTCAAAAATAATTATTATTTAAACATGAAAATCAGTCTTTTTTGTCATAATAACCCAGTAACAGGATTGGTATTCCAGTAAGTACACAAAATTCTAAATTTTGTGTTATTTTTTAAAATAAATAAAATAAATATTTGTAGTGAGATAGCATAAAATTTTAACATAATTTAGCATTTTGTATGTGAAAATTTAACAATTGAAATTTAAATCAGTTATACTCAGTTGGTTTCCAATAGAATTTATTCAATTTATTGATTGAATTTTTCATTTGCGACTGACTATTTCCGTTTGCTGCTGTACGAATATTAAACAATTCACCACTTTCAAGAAATATGTACATATTATATTTACTATGCAAAAACAAAAATATTTTTTAGGCAATTTTAAATTTTTTTTACTTTGTATTACTCAGCTTTGGATAGCCATTCCGTTGCATGTTTACTTTTCATTCGGATTCTTAATGCTCTTAATTTAGTTTTATTTCTGGGCATTTGCATTAATTGCTAGCGACGGCCGGCGCTTTTAATTGATTTTTCAACACAAAGTGCATGCGATTTTAATGTAAATAATCTTGAGGCATTTTATTTTCGGTTCATTTTATTGTGCGCTCGGTTTTATTTATTTATTTTTATTATTTTTGTGCATTATTACTATTATTATTTTTGGCACAAGGCTGTCGATTGCGTAAAAAGCTTGTTGTTTGGTGTTTTTATGAATGGCTGTTGGCCGGGTTCGCCGGTCAAGTCGTTTGGATATCTGGCGGCTCTTTCGCTTTGTAATGCATAAACAAATAGACAACGTGTCGTTATTGCAGCTGATACAGAAAGCCAAAAAGAAACACACGTTCACGTCCGATTTGTGTAAATCTCTGCCTTCCTAATCGAACGGCAAACAATTCCAACGGCGAGCAAATATCGGAAATTGATCGCCTATCTGCCGTTTTTTTTCTAAATTTTACATGCGCTCGCTAACGAATTTATCAATCAACGAACGAGTTTATTTTTTTTGGGAGGGGGCTTTCAGGCAAATGCCATCATAATGCAATGGCTGCAAGTAAACCGATTGTCCATCAGATTGAAATTTCCATTCCAATTTCCATTTCCTCTAATGACACAAAGTTCTCATCATCCGTTCCAAAATCGATACACTTCAAGGCTGTGTTCTGGCATTCGAATTGTATTTAATTGAAAGCATTTAGGTGTAATTAAGCCCAATGTGCCGTCAACTTTAAGTTTGATCTCTTTTCGTGTCGCATTAAGAGTTGCCCAAGCCCATCAAGGCTTTTAATCATAAATTAAAGATTATGGTGCATCAGCTCTCAAAATCTGACCTGTTGGCCAGGAGGGAAGCCAGTCGACGGTCCGAAGAAGACCTGGCCTGTCCTGGCAGTTAAGTAAATGTCAGGACACCGGACCTGGCCAAAACGGCCCTGATGAGGCCGACAGCTAAACCAACACAGCAGATGACGACAACGTACAGAAACAGGGACAGTAATCCCTTACTAAGAGTTTCTGTGCTGCCATTTAGAATTATAAATAGCTAAATATTTTACTACAAAGAGATCAGAACCCATACTTAATAAACAAAAGGAATAAAAATATACAGTATGTATGACGGTGTTTAACAGTTTATATGATTTTTATTAGAAAAATTCGAAGTAAAAACATTATAAACGTATTACTTTAAAGCGATTTGTACAAAAGTAAAAATAATTTAAGTACTTATTTTCGATGTAAATATTTGTGGCAAAGATGTAATAGGTTTTTCACTCTTCAGTTGGTAAAACTCAAGATATTTATTAGACACAAGGCCTTGACTTTCAGTTGGGGGAACTTTAATTTGGCTAAAATAAAGCCAATTTGGCTGGCAAGCATTGCACATGATGGCAACGGTGACGAATGACGAATGACGAGGAAGACACTTAGCCGAGTTGAGCCGAGCTGAGCTGAGTTGACATGCATATGCATAAATTTTAAAATTCCTTATTTACTCGAGTCGGCGAGCGAATAAAAATGGAACTCTTCGTATAACTGAGTCAATATTTTCTCGAAGTTTTTCCCACTCCAGTCCAGTCCACTCCGCTCCGTGCCAACACCCACGCTTTATTGTTTGCCCTGATGTCTCTGTTATCCTTGGCTTTTTGCTAACCGAAATAGCTGCAAATTGACCAGCGGGCTATAATAACGTGTTCGCGCAATCAAGGAACCTTTTGCTGGCAGCAGTACTGATAGTTTTTAGTATTCAACACAAAATGTATTTTTACAAAATCTTCATTCACAAAATCGCTTTTCAAAATATCTCCTTTTAGTTTTGAGAAATATAACAAAAACTTTAAGAAAATGTACTTCAGATATAGTTGGGGCGCAAATCTTAAGAGGTTTCTATGACTACCCGGTCTAAATTAATAGCTCACATAGTTGGCTTTTGTCAAAATCACAGGCAACTATGTGCTCCCCCACTTAAATAACTGAAATCGTTTGTTTGAGTAATTGCAGGGAATTTCCCAAGTCGACGCCCAATAGTGGCCTGAAGATATGACATTCCTAAAGATATGACATTCCTCACGATTCTGCGGTCTGTCTGTGTGTACCTGTGGGTTGATTCGGCTTAATGCAAATGCTCAATCATTTCGCGCCGTCGAGCATTCTGCTTCTAATTTGATGTACGACAAATGTGCCAAAAGTTGTCAGACGCATAAAAAACAAGCAGGAAAGACGCGAAACGCAAAACTCCCAGGTAGCCAGAAATATTGTATATATATACTATAGAGGGAGTATTCAACCAACAGTGTTGTGTCAGAATTTATGAGACCATAAACATTTCAGTCGAAATTCGTGATGACGTCGCCATTTCTTCCTGTCCAGGGCCAGGGCAAATGGGAAATGGGATATATTGTAAATGATCATGGCAAATGCCAGCTGTGAGTTTGAAAATACTACTTAATGGGGGAACAGGAAACTTTCTTTGTCCCTTCAAGTGCCTTATAAACTTGTAAAGTGCAATAGAAAAGTAACAGAAAAGCAGAAAACGAAGGACACAAAAGCATAACAAACTAAATTTGAAGTGCAACAAAAACTTTTGCTCTACCCTCGACTCGGAAAAAATATGTTACTGACAAGTTACCTTTTTGGTTGCTAATCGCCTCTCCCAACAGACACGCCCCCAGCTCCTATTATAGGCGTTGCTGGCAAATTACCTAGGCCAAAGTTAAATATATGTATATGTATGTGGGAGCACAAGAATCAACAAAGGTCATTTGTTGTTGCACAAAACAAATGTTGTGCTGGGAGAAAATGTCAAAGTTGTAAGAGAGGGCACCAAACTTTGCACATGTTGACGCAAGGAAAACAGATGTTTAAAAATTTTTAACAATAAAAATGACGTTTAATGCAGCACACCCAACAGAATCGAAACAAGCGTTTGCTGCACCATACACAAAAACAAAGACAGCACTACACTTTAACGAGATTATTTACTTTTTATTACCAATAAATATTGTGTTAGAGCTCAAATGTTAATATTTTTAATACGGTTAAATAAGTGAACTTTTGTAATGAAAACCCAAAAATCTGGAATTTTCCGGTCTATTGAATTTTCTGAATTTCCAAACAGAAAAATACATTTAGATACATTTCTGACGTTAACAAATTTTTATATTGACCAGTGGAACCGACTTGGAACATACTTTATCAAAAAAACTGCGTTCAAGGCAATCAGTTATAGAATTATACCGAAAGCTAATACTAAAAGAATTTGCGTTGTAGAATTTTTTTGATATTTCGGTTATCAAGTTATAAGATTAAATAAGTGGTAGACTCGAAATGCAAACAGTGAGTAATACCAAAAAGAACTAAACATTTTTGCACAATGATTGTCTTGAAATGTAGGTAAAAACGATTTGTGTTCTCGGGACAGGGACACACACATTCAATAACAAAAGTGCGATTGGCTACTGAAACAACAAACTCATCCGAAGTCAGAAAAGACTTAACGATAGCAGCTCGCCGAAGCGATGTCCCTAAGAATTTCTTTTAGGAAAACTGCATCTGAATGAATGACAATTCATTTGAATGAGCGTGTTCGTCAATCAAATGCTTCATAGATGTATGTACATATATAGTAGAGCCAATGCGTATCTATGACTTAATTTATGGTGAATCGTGAAATGGTTGTCTTATCAATTAGGTTCCAGAGAATTGTAAACTCACCTTTGCCTTCTCGAAATGGAAACGGACGATTTGCTGACGATTGGATAACTGAAAGTGATCAATGCGCAAATATAATTAACAATTGCTACAATAGGTTGATTTAAATGAAATGAATTTTTTAATTGATTTTAGTTTGTACTGATTATGTTTTTCTTTAATATCCCTTGTGAACCCTAATTCTTAACAACAGAGAAGAGCTGAAAATGCCGCAGACCACCCAGGATTAACAGAAATTCCTGGAAACTGGGTGGTCCTCTGATTTCATTCCCTCCTTTGTTCCTTCACACCCGTTCCACTGCGCTTTATGGTTAATGAATTCTACACATATAGCAGGGACCACGACAGGGATTCCATTGGATTCGGTCTGCAGCATGGACTGTAGCTTGTTCTGCCGTCCAGTTTTTGCATAAAAATGTATCTATACCCTTTTGGCCGGGTAGTCATAATACATGTGCTCCGACTGACTAAGATCTTTTTGTGGCGGTGGAAGTCACTGCGGCAATATTTTAAAATGAAGGAATAACGATTACGAAAATGGCCTTAAAAAC
The DNA here is from genome assembly GCF_018152505.1 of Drosophila elegans. Classification (NCBI taxonomy): domain Eukaryota; kingdom Metazoa; phylum Arthropoda; class Insecta; order Diptera; family Drosophilidae; genus Drosophila; species Drosophila elegans. The sequence goes on along the minus strand of NW_024545855.1, from coordinate 4,202,976 downwards.
TGGTTCGGTAAAGTTCAAGGCCTTAACCCATATGTTCTTAAATTACATATAATTCAGCTAATTTAAATTTGGATATTCAAACCGTATAAAACCAGTTTGAAAGCTGCTTCCTTCTTGGCTTAAATCCTGTATACATTAGATCGTATGCTCTGTTTATCTTTAGGAAAGTGTTACTGACAGCTGAATTATTAAAATTCAATTTATGTTTATCAATAATACTGTTCTTCAACCGAACAAAATGTAATATAAAAGTGTTTAGACAATTTGGCAATGGAATAGTTAACATTTATTTCTGTGTCAGGAAATTAAATATTGATTAATAAGCAAGAGTGTGTTTTCCTTCGACTTCTGTTGACCAATTTCACGTAGCTCCTGCTCCACGCCATTCGTTTCATTTGGCGCTGTTGCCAAGTGGCCAAACTTGGCCGACAAGACAAAGTCAAGGTGTTGGCCACGTTGCGTGGCCGCTTTTTCGAATTTACAGCTGCTGCTTGCTTTTTCGTTATGTTTGCTTTGGCTTTGTCTGCTTTTTTATTCTAAAACGAAGGTCAATGCACAAGTGATTGGTTTTTAAGTGCATGAGACGCCGCCAACAACGATTTACCTTTTTTCGCTCTGCTACAATGTTTCAATGATACTTTGCATAATTTTTTGGAATACTCTCTATGCAGTGTGATGGATCATGATATCCTATTTGTGTGTTGTCAGAGGCGCGCAGCCCTCGAAAAAATCCAGTTCAGGACCTCCCTCAAAAAGCCGGCAAAGCTGATCTTCCCCCTAAAATAGCAAAGTTTAAAGGTTGATGCGACAAAATGGTAATAACACTCAGTCAAAGCAAGGTGGGCAGGGAAGGTCGACAAGGGGTTGTCTTTAATCAAAACTGAAAAATAAACAGACAACAAAAGCGTTGTGGCGGCATAAGCCGAAACAATTTTGGGCACAGGAAGAGAGACTAGAAAAATGTCAAAAGAAAACTTCTTATTTTTTGGTCTATGTGTACTTTACGATTTATTTTTTTTGTCTAAGTTTTGGGGGATGACTAGCGGGTGTTTTGGAGGCGGCTGCTGAATGTAAAACTTTTTCGACAGACAAAAGCAAATAGCATAGCCCCTAGCCAAATAGGCCCGGAAAAACAGAGCCGGAGAGGCAGCTACCTACTCGATATGGAAGCTCCTCGGAACGAAAGTTTATCAAGGTCATTACGCCAGGTTGGCTTCTGTTTGCTCCATCGCCCACCTGTCATCTTGTCTTGTTGATTAGCACCAGGAATTTCTGTTTCTTCTTATCAAATCGGCGACAGAATCGGCGGGTGCGACCAGGTATTCGCCTGGAATGCGTTTCACCTCCAACAGAGAAAGTGGAGGAGGTAGAGGCCAATAGGAATCAATTCTAGTCGGCTGGGAAGAAGGAATTGCAATGCCGTCGATATGGATTGGAAATATGCCCAAACCAACCCCTAATTACATTTTTATGGGAGCTAAATAATACAAAATAAAATTTTTAATGGAACATATTTTTGCTAGGAAAAGCTGACAGGATTTATATGTTTAAAATATCTTCCTGAGCTTTATTTTAAAGTATTATTTTTAAAATTAAAATTATTATGTAAAACCAACGATTCTATAATGGTCAAATTTCAAAAAGAATTGTCAATTTCGAAAAAAAAACTTTTAAGGTAACATTCTTTTGATAAGCCATACCATAACAGAGATAAAAACTTATAGCCAAAAGCAAAAGGTTTTCGATCAAAGATTACATATTTAAAGAAACCTGATAGTGGTATTGAGTCAAAGTAGTTTCATGTTATAGGACTAAAAACTTTCGAAACCACATATGCACTTGTCTCTTCCTTTCATCTATTTTAAATAAAGAAAAGAGCCACCATCTGTAAATTGCTATTTATGTGAAGTGATTCGATTAAATTTGCATACCCTCGAGATACTTCTTCCTTTGGCAACAAATAAGGCCGTGTGCCTTAGCCCATTTACACTCATCCCATTTTCACTTTTTCGACATATTCCACAAAACTTTTGCCACATTTAACTTCAACTTTTCCCACACGCACAAGAAACTCCGACTGCAAGTTCTAATTGAATTTAGTTTTATTAGGGGACATGAAAAGAAAAATAGGGCTTGGAAAATGGAAACCTCTTGAGCGTTTTCAGTTTTCATTGCCTGGGAAAAGGCAACGGGAAATTTGCCTTCTTAAAGGCAATGCAAATCTTATATTCTCAATCAAGGGTTGCAGGATTAATTATATTGAAAAAGACAAGGACCGCTCAGCTCTTTATAAAACTAAAAGCCACAAGAAAAACAGGCACCGAAAGTTGTTAAGCCGATTTTGGACAAAACCTGCCAGTGAACAAAGGCAGCGACCAGAAAAAATTGATTTTAGCTGGTTTTCGGGTTTGTGGTTTTTGTTTTTTATTCTGTTCTAGGGGACTAACAATATTGACCAACGACCACGCCCAGTTTGGCCTGCGTGAGGAGGCGTTCAATGCAATTAATATCAATTCCCGTTGGGCCATTAACACGAGCCAAAAACATATTGGCTAACAAGTGTCAAAGTCGCGCCAAATTAGCGCAGAACGCAACGATAATGATGGCATGTGGGCGTGGCCAGGATTGGAACCCAAGTCCCGAAGTCCTGGCAATGATATCCTGCCAAGGGAAGAGCAGCATGTGGCCAACCCTCCTCGCACTAAATGGGGTTCGTTGTTTGGGTCCTGCCCTCATTGATAATAATATTCGATTGGGCTTTATTTGCCCATGGGGTTGGAACTGATGGTTTATTATTGTCTGGGCACAGCATATATACAGGATACACATGTTTCTGTCAATTGCCTACGTCACCCAAAGGGAATGGGTTGCAGGTTTGGGGTTCGAGTTTGAGTTGAGTTCGAGCCGATAGACTGTGACGCAATCCCCTCGAAACAATAGTTTCGACCTGACAGTTGAAAAGGGCGCCACATGGGGTCACACACATCAGAGATATTGGACTTTAACCATCTGCAGTTCCTCTGTAAATGGCACATTGACTTCTGCGATGAAAAGCGGAAACGTTTATCAGCAAACTTTCGAGCTCGTCCTAATTATGCAGCCGGCGATTCTGGAACAATCACAGACACCCGGCTGCCAATGACGTTCCCCCCAGAAAAAACAACTCGAAATGCAGAGGCGATAAGGAAAATAAATCGAAATCAAAGGCGAGGGTCGCCCTTGAAAAATGCGGTGAAAAGTTTTGCTTACGGAAAAACTATTTTTAATGGCTCGCATTTGTCAGCTGCAAATGGAAACGGGAATTTATTACCCTGCCGGGAACGAAGCAGATTTATGGTGATTTCAAAATGGTTTCTCTAATTGCTTCGAGTTCATAGTTTGATGTTTCTGCTATAAATATACAAATTTTTAAAATGCCAGAAACGCAAATAGATTACTTGTTATTTTGGTAGGGGTTTTATGTTTTTATAACTCATATTTACTTGGGGAAAAACAAAACATATAATTCTCAATCTCTCTGAATAATATATCAATGTAAAGTGTATATTTCGGCACATATTTGAAATTCAAGTAAGATGATTTGAACAAAACATGACTCAAAAATGTTTAATGAATTCAATGAGTTTAACTTCATTATTTTAAATTTTACTTAATTTTGATTTAACTTGCCCAAAAATATCAATATTTTTTCTAAAAGCGGAAAGTAAGTATAAAAAATATGGTTTTTGTACCCAATTTACACAAAAACAGCTTTAACATTATTTTATCAGGAATACGGCGAAAATTGCATACGAAAATTCATTTTATGGTTTAGTTGTCTTATATAAATAACATCAGTAAACGTTTTAACGATTATCTCTTCAGTATTTCGAATTAATTATCGATCTTCCCTCTTTTGGGTGTCAAAGATGAGACAACTTCAAAGGGACAATAAATAACGAGTTATAAATATACATAATGTGCATTTGCTTGTTTGCTTTGCTTTGCATGTGTGTGTGTGTGTTTGCTAGCTATAAGAAGAACCATTGCTTTTACTTTTAAATCGATTGGCACTAGGGAAAAGGGATGTCGCGAGTCCTGCGGCACTAATGCAATTAATTAGACAAGAGAGACATGGCAAACGTGTGTCTAAATTAAAGTTGAGTGTCTAAGCGGAACAGAGAGGGTCAGGGTTAATGAGGTGTGACAAACAAGAGAAAAAGGCAAGATTTAAGCCTGATTAATGAGACTCACCTGTTTGTTTAATGTTCTATTTTAACCGTTTAATGTTCCTTTTCAATGGATTTGACTTTTCGCAACCGATCTGCAGATTCTGATAAGAAAGTGGTCGTTGATAAGACTCTTCTCTACCTCACTCTCTTCTCTCTCTCTCCTTCGCACACTACGGCAGTCGCAGCATAAACAATTGGAAAGAAGAAGAAGCAGCGACACGCCTAGTGGGCAATTTTCCGGCTTTTCCTTTAGGAAATCTGCGGTTTTTTTTACTTTTCGCGAGAAATACTCTTTGATTTTTGTTTTTCTTTTCAATTTGACCGCATTTGTCGATTTTGGTTATCTTTTCTGTTGTTTTTGTTGTTACTGCTGTGGCTCTCACCAAAAAAACTCACACACTAACAAGTGTGCTCTCACACACACACACACATTGGCATACACGCACACCACTACACACGCGGCTTTTCGCTGACGAAAAATATACCAGGAAAATACGGCTCTAAGCTATAAGCTTTTATTGTGGTGGGGGGCCGGAAAACAATCTACTTTGGCCAGGTTTTCGGATTGGCGGCGTTTCCAGAGCGGTACACGACGGCGGTACAATTGGGTTTTTGCACAAGCGATTGATTTCATCCGCGAAATGTCTGCTTTCGAAAAAATATGAGTACAGTGTGACCGACCGCAGAAAAGTGAGAAATAATCTTGAATATTTTGATTTTAATTTGTAGCGCAAACATGAGTATTTGTCGATAGGTTAGTTAGTTCGGACTCAGACCATGGAGTTGAACATGGAAGAAGTCTTTTTGATTTTGCAATATACATATTCCAAACAAGGGATATTAAAATATTATAAAATTATTTAGCTATAGAAAAGAGATAAAAGACTCCCTCAACCAAGGAATACAAACTTGCAATTTTTAATTTTTAAAAATAAAATTTCGTAAAAACCTGGAAATTATATGGACTTATAAGTTTTGATCAAAAGCCAAAAATTTGAATCCAAAAAAGTTTTCCAAAAAATGAAAACATCGCATACCTCATCTTTACACAAAAAATTGTGGTTAAGCAAGTTTAAAATAAAACTTATAAACCAACTTTAATGTTTTAGAAATAAATAAATATCTTTTGAGTCAATAAGTGTCTTAAAAAATCTAAAAACATTCGCAGTTCTTTTAGAATAAATAAATAATTAATTTGTTATTTATTTATTTATTATAACTTAATATAAAGCAGTAATTTTATTATTAGTTATAACTTATTTTAGCTAAAAATCATACTATTTATGTTATATCATGTGGCAACGCCAGTCGCACACATGTTGCACACTCTACCTTCCTTTTAAATGGGCATTTTATTTCGTAAAAACACTTATTTAAAGAGGTGGTATACAATTTAAATTAAACTTAGGAAATATTTTACCCAACAGTTTCAGCAATTAAATATTTGTAATATTTACCTGTAGTTCATAACCATACCTGGGAGGCTACTGACAAGTCGTCCTAGCCGGAATTAACCGGCACTTTTAGGTAATGGCCATGATTTTCACAAGGAAAACGCTAAAGCTGCTCAATTATCGCCTGAGATGCTTAAGTTCTTCAAGTTCCGGTCCGAAACGAAAAATCCAGAGCAGTTCCGCCGGAGAAGCGCCCTCGGTGGAGGTGAACTTCAGCAATGGGTGAGTATGTGCCCTCCACCTGAAGTTCCAGACATTAAAATACTATCCAATCCTCGGCAGACGTAACATGACCTTCAGTTCCGGCCGCTTGGCGAGATTCGCCAATGGAGCAGCCGTTTGCCAAATGGGCGACACCGCCGTGATGGTCACCGCAGTGGCCAAATCGAAGCCCAGTCCGGGCCAGGGATTCATGCCCTTGGTGGTGGACTACAGGCTGAAGAACGCCGCCTCCGGCAGGATTCCCATGAACTTTATGCGTCGCGAACTGGGTCCCTCGGAGAAGGAGATCCTGTCGGCTCGCCTGATTGATCGCTCACTGCGTCCACTGTTCCACAAGGATTACCGCACGGAAACGCAGGTGGTGTGCAATATGCTAGCCATGGATGCGGTCCATAATCCCGATGTCCTGGCCATCAATGCGGCCTCCATGGCTCTGTCCTTGAGCGACATTCCCTGGAACGGACCCATAGGAGCAGTGCGGTAATTAGTACACTCAAGGAATATTAACCCTAAAAACAAGAAATTCGCCCTATTTTTGTTTTTAATGGTATCGCATCATCAATTCTAGGGTACAATTTTCTAAAATTATTAGGTTCTTTTTCTAAACCGTGTAAAACATTTTATTCAAGAAAATAATTGTATATTTTAGAACCATTTGCTTTTAATAGAAAATATTTATATATTTAAAGGGTTATCTTGATATTAGGAAATATTTTAGAAAATAATTATATTTTTAAGGTTATCTTTCTTTTTTATAAAGAAAATAGTTTCTGGAAAACACTACAAAATGTTTCTAAATTGTGAAAATTTGTTATTTTTATTTCTACATTTGAGAAAAGATTCCTTGATTTTAAAAATGTTTTCTTGTTTTTAGAAAAAGCTAATTTATTGAAACTTGAAATCTTTTCTTGGGCTTAGCAAAAATAAAGTTTTATGGCGAATTTTTTAAATATTAGGCTTAATTTAAATTTGTAAGTTCAAAGCCTCGAAACCAACGAATAACCTATATCATTTACTCCAGCGTTGGCCTCTGCGATGGCGAAGTGCTGATTAATCCAACCCGTCGGGAACTGCAGTCCTCGCAGCTCGATTTGGTAGTCTCGGCCACCAAACAGAATCTCGTGGTCATGCTGGAGGGCAAGGGCAACGTGGTGCTGCAGCAGGACCTGCTCAAGGCCATCAAACAAGGCACCCGGGAGGCTCAGTTCATCATCCACGAAATCGAGCGGCTGCAGAAGGCCTACGGCAGGCAGAAACGAGAAGTGGAGCTGGCAGCGCAGGTGGATCCCGAGCTGGAGCAGGCTGTGCGGAGCATGTGCGAGATGCGGCTGAGGGAGATCTTCCAGGATGCACAGCACGACAAGATCTCGCGGGACAATGCCGTCAACGAGGTGCGCTCCCACGTGATCGACAAGGTGTGGAGCTCCTTCCCGGACACAGAACCCTCGCAAATTGGCGAGCAGTTCAACGCGGCCAGCAGGGCCATCTTTCGGGAGCTGATCTTCGAGCGGGGACTGCGCTGCGATGGACGGGACTACGACCAGTTAAGGAACATCTCCTGTCAGGTGGACATGTACAAGCCGCTCCACGGATCAGCCCTGTTCCAGCGTGGCCAGACGCAGGTCTTCTGCACCGTGAGCTTGGATTCGCCGGAAAGCGCCATAAAACTGGACTCGCTGGCTGCCCTGGAAAGTGGTGGCCTCAAGGCCAAGAACTTTATGCTCCACTACGAGTTTCCACCGTACGCCACGGGTGAGGTGGGTCGCATTGGACCAGTGGGTCGCCGGGAACTCGGACATGGAGCTTTGGCGGAACGATCCCTGCTGCCCACTCTGCCCAACGATTACCCCTTCACCGTGAGGCTCACCTCCGAAGTGCTCGAGTCCAATGGCAGCAGCAGCATGGCAAGCGTTTGTGGCGGATCACTGGCCCTCATGGACGCCGGGGTGCCAGTCAATGCTCCGGCAGCGGGCGTGGCCATTGGCCTGGTCACCAAGTTCGAGAACGAGGACACCAAGCACCTGCAAGACTACCGCATCCTCACCGACATCCTGGGCATCGAGGACTACATGGGCGACATGGACATGAAGGTTGCGGGTACGCGGAAGGGCTTTACCGCCATTCAGGCGGATCTCAAGATTCCGGGCATTCCCCTCAAGGTTGTGATGGAATCGCTGCAGAAGGCCACCGAAGCCAAGTCCAAGATACTGGACATTATGGGGGAGGCTATTAGGGAGCCGCGGTGAGTTAAATTAAGAATTATTGCACTATTGATTAATTTAAGAGGATTTATAAAAGATGGAGTAGCTTGCAGTGTGTACCGCGTTTGTCAGCGTTGTTGAAAAATGGATTCAATATCAATAATTTGTCATAACTTGAATGCCCTTACTACAATACGCTTCTCTTTAGAACAAGGTATTCAAATTGGGCTTGATTCTTTTTGGACTGAAAAGATCAGCAGTTGTTTCTGTACATTAATGAATAGTATATTAGAAATTATTAAGATAACTTAGCCCTGAATTATCCTTCGATCTTCCAGCAAATACCCCAAGGAGAGCTGGCCAGTGAGCGAAACCCTAACGGTGGAGCCTCAGCAACGAGCTCAGCTGATCGGTCCCAGTGGCCTACACATGAAGCGCATTTATTTGGAGACGGGCGCATCCCTTACAGCTGCCGATGAGACACACTTCAACGTGTTTGCACCTTCCCAAGCGGCCATGGACGAGGCCAAGGAGCTGATCGAGGGCTACATGGTGAAGGAGCGAGTGCCGGACCTGGAGTTCGGCGGAATTTACACTGCCAAAATCACAGAACTGCGGGACACCGGGGTTATGGTCATCTTGTACCCCAGTATGCCACCCGCTCTGCTGCACAACTCACAGCTGGATCAGCGCAAGATTGCACATCCATCGGCTCTAAAGCTGGAAGTGGGTCAGGAGATCCAGGTCAAGTACTTTGGCCGCGATCCCGTCTCCGGCTTCATGCGGCTCTCGCGGAAGGTTCTCCAAGGACCCGCCCTGGGAATCCCGCGATCGCTCAACAAATCAGCCGGAGAGAACGGGGCGTGAGACATGGAGACACCTGTACAGTTCTCTTTTGTTATGTTTCCCCTGCGGGAAGACACTTTCAAAACATGCAACTTTATTGTAGTCTTAATATTTCGTGTTTAAAACTTGTACGTATATAAAATATGGATGACCGTCCACTGTATAAATTTGTTAAGCTATTGCTGAATCACAAACCAAGATGGGAGCTCTTTCGCTGTAAAACATGCGCCTGAACTTAAGTTAAAGTCTCTATATGCAGGTTTAGACTCTTTTGAAGTCTGATACTAAAAGTCTTCGACAATCTGTGTTGTTAATATATATTTCTATAAATTGAACTAGCATATGTTTTTAAACTTGCAACTATTCTTTTGTCTTAGGCGCGAACAGCATACTTTTAACCAAGTAAGATTTAATCTTAAAGCTTATTATTTAGAGCTCTCACTTAACAGACATTTAATGAATTGGCAGAACCATGTTCCTTTAGTTAGAGTTCAACCATCAGAAAAGTAACAATCTCATAACTGAACTTATAAAAACGAATTTTGATTCGAAAAAGTTAAATGGCATCGGAATATAATCCAATAAGGCAGAATTAGTTTGTGACACTCTACTAAGTAGTCCCGCCGATTCTATGCATTTGGCGTGGGTTAGATGATGACGCGGTAGTAGGAATCGGAAATGCTGTACAAGGCCACTATTGGAGTCTTGGCATCGGTCAGAAAGTCCACAACCTCGTCGTTTATCTCGGATATATAGCGTTTGTATTTTGGAAATCTTCAAGTGGATAAAAGCTGTTATAATAATAATGTATAAACGTGAGGGAGAATAGCTCACCGCTCGATCACAAAGTTAATTTCCAGTTCAGTCTCTTTTTTGCGTATTTCTCGGGGATTGATGGCCCCCACAATGGCATTTACGACCGCCGGCGGCAACTCCACCACCACCACCACGAAGGTTTCCTTCTTGAGGAACTGCGCCAGAGTGGAGCTCATCTGCTGGGCCACCTGGTTCTCCAGACGTCGCTTGTAGTTGGCCGTTGGCTTGTCGTGGGTAAGGAAGGTGACTTGTAGATTCGGCAGCTGGCTGTAGCTGTTCTTGATGCTGACATTCGAGGCGGAGGTGCTGAGTCCGTTCTCCCTTTCCCGGCCACCACTGCTCCTGTTGCTGTCGCCGGCACTCAAGTTGGACAGTTGGTTGGGGTTGTCTACGGCGGCTCCGCTTATCGCTTCTGTCCTTATCAGCTTCTGAATGAACTCCACCAGCTCGGTTCTCGTTAGATGCCGCTCCTGGAAGCGTTCCCGCTCAAAGGATCTCACTTTCAGCGAGCCATTCTCGGCCACCAGGATGACATGCAAGGCTCCTAGCCGCGCCAGGTCCTGTGCCTCATCGCCCAGTTCGCTGGAGGCCTCCACAATGCCGCATCGGATGCCCACGGACCAGAGCAGGCGCATAATGTAGGTCACATCCTTGAGGGGCGGACGAGTTCCGCACACACAAATGCCCACGTCGATGGCCCGGCAATCCTTGGCGTACTCCACACCCACGGCAGCCACCAGTTTGTCCAGGGAAAAGGACAGGCCTGCCCCACTGAGCTCACCACGTGCGGACAGGGCGGGATTAAAGCTCTGCGCCTGCCTTTGGAACTCGTGCAGCATGGCATCGTACCGCTCACCCACCGCCAAAATCGAAGGATGGCCAGAGCGATTGGGCTTAAGGTCGGCGGTCATCTGCCACACGATGCCACCGCTGCTGGCACGATCGAAGCTAATGGGAAGACCAGCCCAAATTTGAATGGGGCACTGAAAGGGAATGGGTTGGTTACCTTAGAATAATCAAACTTAAGGTGATGCCTGACAGATAACCGACCTTTACGCCTAGACTGTAGGCTAATCCCACAACAGTTTCGAGTTCTCTCAGAGCTCCTCTCGCCAGCGAAGCTGCTTCTCCCTTTCCGCGCATCAGGGACTTCAGAGCCGAATCGTCCACCGTGCTGCGGGAGCCAGTCAACAGAAAGTTGGCCAACAACATGTCCATCAGGGTTTGCGCAGAGGTGCGCGACTTCTCCATAATGCCCGTGATGCTCGAGTGGAATTGGAAGCGGGAGATGCGAGATTCGATAAAGTCCATGGTGCCCTCGAACAGAGCTCCATACTGCGCTTTGGGCACATTGCAGAAGATGAGGATGGCCCTCAGAAGATTCGTGTGGTTCATGCGGATTGCCAGATTCTTTTCCCGCAGACGCGGCAGTTCGCTGGTAATCTCAAAGGCCAACGATAGGAGTTCCGCATCCACCAGGTTGCTGCCAGATGTGGGCGCAATGATGTCGAAGGAGCACTCGTAGCTCTGCTTGGGATGGAAGTTGAACACCCGCTCCTCGCGATAAACACGGTCCACACAATAGCGCCGGATGAGATTTACGCCGTTCATGGTCACATGGCGGGCGAACTGGGTGCGCAAATCGCATGGCAGCACCACCACACAACCGGAGTGGGTCATCAGGTGCACGGCATTCGCATTCGCATTGGCCTTGATGTTCCTCGCGGAAAGTGGCGATAGCAGTGGCGAGTCCACTTCGATGGCTCCATGCTTGCGGAAGAGATTTACGACCTTCGCCTTGACAAACTCAATTACGGGATTCAGAGACACTATATCGTCGATTATGATGGCCGAGTTCCAGGATTTCATCGCCCGACTGCTGCCCAAATGGTAGGTGTGCTCCAGCACCTCGTCGCTCTCCTGCTGCAGGCATCTGGCCACCAGGTTCTTGTATGCCTTGCTCTGCGGATTGGCAAGGGCGTGACGCAGCATCTCCTGGAGCTCATTGGCTTCCAGTTGGGCGGGTGGCACCAGGTCTGAGACCAGAAGCTCCTCGGCCGTCGGTCGCTGGGCGGGATCGTGATTGAGCAGCCAGCGAAGCATCTGAAATTTAGTTCAAGAGTACACTAGCTGTGAAAATAACAGTACTTTCTTAGCTTATGGATATAGCAATCAATATTTGTTTGGAAGCCCATTTAAAATTTGTTTCTTCACATTTTAGTGAAGCTTGTACTATAATCTAAATGGGGTTTAGATAAAGGCCAATTTTTTAAAAATGTTTACCAAAAATAAGGTTTTATATATACCAGTGCTACTATTGGTCTTAACAGAGTTATAACTTGCCTTCACTGTCTTCTCGTATTTGGGATCTTTTAACATTGTTTCCGGTATGTTGATGGACACATTCCGTAGGGCCATTATAGTCTGAGCCCGTTCCATGTTTGTGTCGAAGGGAGGTTGGCACATCTCGAACAAAATGATGCCCAGAGTGTACATGTCCACCTTTTGGTTGTAAATGGACTTGGAGGCGTTGCCTGTGAGTTCGGGAGCCACGTAGAGCGTAGTGCCCACCTTTCCCGTGCCAGTGCCATCCTCCGCGCTGATTATCTGGTTAACTGGAACTGGTGCCGCATACTCGTGGGCCTGCAAAGCCAGAAAACTTGTGGTGGCCAGGCCAAAGTCTCCGATTTTGATCTGATCGTGCGAGTCCAAAAATATGTTCACCGGCTTGAGGTCACGATGGATGATTCCCTGCTGATGGATGTGCGAAAGGCCTTCGGCGATCTCCCTGAACAGACGCCACAAGCGATCCGTGTCGTTAAAGAGATTGTCATCGATGGCGGTGCTAAAGGGAAAGATTATATCTTAATATTATAATTATGTTTACAATGAAATCCTTTCCTAAACTCACCGCAGTGTGCATTTCTCGCAGAACTCCATCTGGATGTACATGACTTGCATCAAAGGTCTGGGCGAGTTGGTCTTGCCTTGGATGGAGTCTTCCTGCTCCTCGTCATCGTAGACAGCCACCTTGCCATCGGAGTCCACGAACTCGATGCCATCCGAATCGGAATCCTCCATGGTGGGTCTGCGGGAGAAGTAACCAGCTACTTATTTTGCTTAAGCTCAGAAAGAAAGTAATATTAATTACATGTAACCATTCCACATGCTGGACGAGCTGTCATCCTCGTCCTCATCCTCCTCCAAAGTGGGACCAAGCTGCGGCGACTTGGCTGGCTTAACGCTGAGCTCCTGCTGACTCTGCGACCACTCGCCACCCAGCAACTTGTCCATCTCCGCCGCATCTGCATCATCGACACTCTCTATCCAACTGTTGAAATACCTCACCACATTCTCGTGATTCAGCCGCGAAAGCAGCTCCACCTCGCGCGTCATCTTCTTGTACAACTGGCGACTCCTCGCGGGCAGTGGTATCCGCTTAATGGCGTACTCCCGGTTGTCCAGAATGTTGCGCACCTTTAAAACGTCTCCGAAGGCCCCTTTGCCCAAGTACATGAGTACTTCAAACTCGGTTCGCAGGCGGGATTGACTCAAAGCCAGTGTAGGTATCTGATAGGGCATGGCGGGTCCCGTGCGCTGAACTGGAATGGGATGTCGCTGCTGTGGTAATTGCATTAACTGCTGCTGGCCATTGTCCACATAGAACCGCAGGAATGGATGCTCCAGGAGCTCCGAAGCGGAAAGCGTGCGGTCAGAGTTGCATCTGTAGCATATAAAGCATTAGGATTGGAACAACTTAATATTTGAAGTCACTTAGTTACTTGTCCACAAAGTCCCGCATCTCGTAGCTGTTGGTGGGCAGCAGGCTCTCCACTAGGGCACCTAGGGCGGGCAGATCTCCGCGACTGCTGCTTTGTCCCGCTCCGCTGAGAAGCTCCAGAAGATTGGGCACCAGCGAAAAGTCCGAGACGCGCACAATGCCCGTGTTGTCCATAAAAACAGTGCTATCCAGCAAATGGCTGTGGGACACACCCTTGTTGTGCAGGAAAACCAGAGCATCCAGCACGCCACGGGCCACCACTCGTGCGCCATCCACATCCATGCACCACCCCAGCGAGGAGGAGATGCTAAAGACACTGGTGCCGAGTAGGAAGTCCTGCACCAAGTACACAAGTAATCCCTCCTTGCGCTTGATGCAGAGCACGCATTCGTAAGAGACGAGGTTCTTGTGCTGCAACTGGGCTAACGCGGCCACCTGCCGCTCAATGGAGGCGATAACGTCGTCTACACGATGACTGCCCAGGCACTTTAGCTCGCTGCCCCAGTGACACTTTCCACCGCCGCTGCAGGGCTGCTCCAGTTGGCCGTACTTGATGTTCCACTCGGTGATGTAGAGCAACTGGCCGCAGTGCATGTCTATGCCGGTGTAGGCAATGCACCCACGTTGGGAGTGGCCTGTAAGGTAAAGGAAACCCTTTTAATAACCACCTGGAGAGGAAACCAGGAAAAGGGCTCACCCACACAGCTGCCCCGCTGAATTTGCCTGCCCATCTTGTGGAAATAGAGCGTCTCCGTGTTGCGGTGATCCAGGCACTTGGAGGAGTAGATGTGACCACGATAGTAGGGCGATGAGTTTTCGGAGCTCTCCGAGGAGCTGGGATGCCGCGGATTGGACTCGCTCATGCTGCGCCTCGGTTCGCCGCGTCTCTTGGCCTCTGTCTTGAACATCTCCTTGCGACGCTCCACCTCGTCGATGAGCGTCTGTCGTTGCAGGAATTCGCGCTGGCGCTGCATGTCCTGCAGCTCCTGGTCCCTCTTCTGCTTGTCCTGCAGCATTTGGTCGTAGAAGGAGCCCTGGGGCGGCTTGTTGTGTTCGAGCAGAAAGGCCTGCACGGTCTGGGCCAATTCGTAGATCATCACCTCGCCGCGCAGCTCCTGGGACTGGGTCTGCAGTCGGTTGCGCAGGTCCTCCAGCAGCTGATCCGACATGCCCTTGGACTCCTCGAGAGAAATTTTAGGGGGCCTAAGGAAAAGGGCATTGTTTAGTTATGCTGTATGCTTCTGGAATGGTATTGTTTCTCACAATTTTGGGTATTTCGAGGGACAGGTGACATGCAGTTTGGTGCAGACGTAGGCCTCCAGTCCATTGGAGGAATCCCTCAGCGGGGTGAGCTGTATCCTAACGTCCGTGGGCTTCCAAAGCGTAGAATTCGCCTGGGGTCTTAGGTCCTCCACATCGCCGCCAAAGATGGACTGTTTCAATCGAGAATCTGGATAAGTATGGTCAAGTTAGCAGGTAAATAAGCGACCTACCTTTATAACCTCCAATTCCTGGATCTGTCGCTCGCGAAAAGATTCCTTCGCTGCAGCCATTTCGTCCGCCTTTTGATCATTCAATCTCAATTGAAGGGCTTAACCAACATTTGGGGGCTTTAAAATACTGGATACTTTTTTACGCCGGGTTATAAGACTTGCAGCCGTTGCAATATTTCCGGTACTGCGCTGCCAGCTGTTTCCCAATCAGCTGCGATCTGCATTACTTTGCTTATGTTTTCGACTGATAAGTTATTGCCAATTGGTTTACTCCCACAACAATTAACGTTTTATTGCATAAAAGTGTCAACTTGTTGCACTTTTCTGTGAATTTTCCGTAATATAAAACTTTTTGCGTGTTTTGTACTATAGGGCTAGAGGTGGAACAGTCGCGATAGTCAATTTATAAGTGTTTTTCCACGCAGTCCATCCCTAGTACTTTTGACAAATATGATGCTCCCACAGACTACATCCACCATCCGATTGGTGGATATTGGTGTTATCGATGTTTTGGCGGGCAATTGTTGTACAATTTTTAAATAAAATGAAACTTTTAAGTAGGTATTTAAGTGCTTAGCTTTAGCCAATTGAAGAATGAAATTAGCGAATAAAGTACGAAAAAATTATAAATATATATTTTTATTTTAAAAATATCACACGTTTTGTATAACATTGTAAGCTTTAAAAACTTTTTAATTTTAAATTATTTTCTTTTTCACTTGTTTAATGGGCTTTTATTTTGAATGAAAACAAAACAAAAAATCGAATATTTCGGTACCTGCAGATAACACATTAAAGACAAAGGTGTAGATCGCGAAAATAAATAACTTTATTTTTCTCGTTTGTCTTTTTCTGTTGATTTTGCTTATCTAAGGGAACATTTGACAGTTTATTATTTCCCTATACACTGTAAATAAACCTTATCTGTTATGAAGATGAGGTTTTAAATTTTGGGAGCAATACCATTCAGTTCTTCGTTTGAACTTGAAGGCAGAACATCCCATGTATAAAAATGCTTTGGATTTTCCTACTGGTCTGTCTCCAACCCTGTTACTTGGAAAGTGCTCGCATCCTGGCACTGTTTCCCATACCGAGTCCTTCACACTACTTTTTCGCCCTTCCCTACCTAAAGAGTTTGGCCTCTGAGGGCCATGAAATAATCTCTGTGAGTCCGTATCCTCTGAAGGAACCGATTAAGAATATATACGAAGTTCCTGTTCTTGAAGTGTTTGAAAATTTTAATGGTAAGTGGGAATACAATGTATAAAATGAATTTATGTTAATATTAATATTAATATTTTTTGGTTTGATTTTCTTTGGTTTCGGTTATCTTATGTTAATTTAATATATATATTACATTTTGTTTTTAGTTTTTTATTAGACTATTTTTGGATTTGATTTTAAAATCTTATTATTTTTGTTTTATTACTTTTTTTACTTGTTTTATTACTTTTGTTTGTCTCATTTAGTGAAATATTTCAGTATTAAATTAAATATTGTTTTTCTTCCAGAAATCCTAGAATTTGTAAAAACCCCCAAAACTACCTGGCAAAGTAGCGATTTTATCAACGAATATACCCTTAATCTCACAAAGTCGGTGCTGAATAATGAAGGAGTAAGGCGAGAGGTTCTTAGCCCAAAAAGTCCACGTTTCGACCTGATCATAATGGATCTTTGGCGGATGGACGCTCTTTGTGGGCTGGCGGCCTACTTGGAGGTGCCCATCATTGGAATGGCACCCTATGGCACTGACTGGAAGATCGACGAACTAGTTGGTAATATCTCACCGATTTCGTACCTCCAATCGCCCTCTTCTCATTTTCACAACCTGGAGACCTATGGAGGACGTCTGTCGCATTTTGTGGAACGATCTATTTCCTGGATTAACTATAAATGGAGACATGTGGAGAAACAGAAGGCCCTCTATAAGAAATACTTCCCGAATATAGCTAACAAGCACACATTAGCTGAGACTTCACGAAACTTTGCCTTAGTGCTTGTCAATCAGCACTTCACTCTGGCTCCTCCACGTCCATATGTTCCGAATATGATCGAAGTGGGTGGTATGCATGTAGATCCAGATCCCAAACCTTTGCCCAATGAACTGGAGGCATTTATTCAGGGTGCTGGTGATGCTGGAGTCATCTACTTTTCTCTGGGCACCAATGTCAAAAGCAAGTCCCTGTCTGAGGATCGTCGAAAATTGCTGCTTAATACTTTTGCCCATCTACCCCAGCGAGTCCTGTGGAAATTCGAGGATGAGCAGTTGCCAGGAAAACCCCCAAATGTTTTCATAAGCAAATGGTTCCCGCAGCAAGATGTTCTGGCCCATCCCCAAGTAAGGCTCTTTATAACCCACGGCGGATTGCTGAGCACCATAGAGAGTATCCATCATGCTAAGCCTATGTTGGGTTTGCCCTGCTTTTTCGACCAATTCCGAAATATGGAACATGTTCACCGTATGGGTCTGGGCTTAATTTTAAACTTAAAGGAAATGACAGCAGAGGATTTTAATTCCACCATTGTTAGGCTACTCACTGAGAAGAGTTTCGAGGTTATGGCCAAAATTACGGGTGCCAGATACAGGGATAAGCCCATGAAGCCTCTGGAAACGGCCATCTGGTGGACCCACTATGTCCTGCGGCATAATGGAGCGGCTCATATGCGAGTGGCAGGACGGGAATTGGACTTCTTTATCTACCACAGTCTGGATGTCTTGACCACTTTTTTCCTAGCCTTTTTCGTAACCTTGTCAATTTTTGCATTTAGCATGATTAAAGCTTTGAGGAAGTGTTATCAATTTAAAAACAAAAAAAATATACTAAAGAAAAAGTTTGTTTAAGTTAAGGAAGCTGAACAATACTGTTTATTTAACATTGCAGCTATAATCAAAGTTTAAATTCTTTATTATAATAAACGACTGTGTATTTATTTGTATGCGTTTATGTCAAAAAAACCATTAAGTTATGCCACTTTTTTAGCACATTTTTCGATCGTTCTTATGACAGCTGTACTACAAGTTAACATTTATAAAATAAAAAATATATTTCTTTATAATTATAATTTTTTTACTGTGACAGAGAAAATACATTTTGAATCCGCTTATTTCTATGGCAGAGATATGATATAGTCAGTGACGACTCATATACTGCTTAATAGAACTAAGAGTTTTGAATAAGTTTCGCCCACATAACAATAAGATAATTTTAGAGCCTTCCCAATTATTTAAAATTACCATTTTCATCAAACTTAAATCAAGAACCGTAAATCTCTAACTGGACGGGGTGCTTCACTTGGGTAGACGAAGATCGTTTGTTTTTCAAAATACTGCTCATTAAAGCTCAGCTGTAACGGTGAATAGGCCAGTGTAATGCTTTTTCTGTTTCTAGTCCACAAATATCTCGTTTTTCGTGTTTATTTAAATTGTATTTGGAAATATGGAGCAGATCCGAGTTATGGTTCAGTTGAGAGATAACAAATCTGTTGGAGAGCCAGAAAAATTACAAGAGTCTTATGCATCTAATAGTGACCAAAATCCGACCCTTCAACATGGCGGCCAGGTCAGAATTCTGGACGAGCACAGTCTGCAACTGCTCTACTGCCAAGATGCAGCCAATCCCCACCTGCTGATGGCCCAAAAATTGCACTGCGATGTGCTGGACCCACTGGGCGAGATTCCCCTGCTGCTTAACAATCTTTTTGTTAGAAGACGAGATGCCTTCCTTATGCATTTGCGAGTGAAACGTGAATGCCACATGATCTTCCTCATAAACACCCTGGTTCTTGATGTGAAAACGAAGCTCAAGCGTGAGGGTCTCGATTTGGATCGCTGCATAGTGAAGTTCCGGAAACTTCTGGAGAGGAAAGATGGCAACAACTTGCAAGCGGAGTGCTCCTTCAACATCCTTCATGACCTGACAGAATGGATCATCCATCACTACAGTATGCTGTCAGGTCTCAGGACCGGACCAGGTCACGAAGTTCTGGAGGTGGAGTACGTGGTGTCCTCGCAGGAGAGGCACATCCAGTTCACTGTCCGTCTGTCTGTCCTTCTAGTGGCCATGGAAGAGCTAAGTGTGACGTCCTTGCATGGACTTCATTGCTATTTTCGTGATGAGCACTCAACCTCACCGGTTGTGGCCACTGAACTCTTATCCTTCATGCTGCACGTTTCCAAAAGAAGTCATGGACAACTCCCATACACGGCTGTACTGGTCCATATCATGTCCACCAACTCCCAGGTGGATGCCCAAAACGCAGAGTTACTCAGCCTAGCCCATTTTATTAGTCGGCAGCATAAAAACCAGCCTGAAAACTTGGTAAGTAAAAGCTACTACCAGCTTTCACTGGTAAAAAAAATGTTAATTCCAGTATTTCATACTCAATTTAAAAATACTTACTTGAATATTTTCGGAAAGATTTTAAATTCATCCATTACGGTTTTTAGTTTTAATATAGAAATAATACAATTTGCATTTGACTATTTTCGGCTTAGATTTCAATATCTGAAAATTGATTTTAAATTCAAACCGTATAACATAATAAATGAACATTCATTTAAATATTTTTGTATTAGATCATGTAGTTTTATAGGCATGGTATTTGTAATTATGATTTCACATTTTATTTAAATCGGATATACAATTTTTGTAACAATGATAACATTTATTTCTTGTACGCCCAGCCATCCACTAGTGCCCAATTGAATCAGGTGGAGGTCCAACAACAGGAGGTCCATGATCGTTTTAAGCTGGTCCATGACAGTCTAATGCAGTACATCCAAAAGGCAGAACAGCTGAAGGGCTATAGGCAACGATTCGATGACCAATTGGCCCAATTTGAGAAGCTTCTAAAGCGGACAGCCCATACCGAATTTGGCCATTTTCTACAGGCTTCGCAGGCGAATCTGGATCAAATCAACAAGCGTGTACTCCCTTAAAAATATAATTTACCTGTGTATTGGTTAAAAACTACAATGTATTCTCAAATAACGATATGAGACAGCTGTCTTACTTTTAGTCTATCAAAATTCTCGTGCTTAAAATTGGTTGTTAAAACATAAAAAGGAAGAAATGAACAGTCATCCGGCGAGCAAAAAAAACCACCGAGTGCTGGTGGCTCTTACAGATGACAAAAAACGTGGTTCTGCGGAAGTTACAGTTCTGGAGAATGATATTAGGATCTTGGACAATAAGTCCATGTTGTTAAGGATGCAAAACTCCACAGCTAAGGTGGTGAACTCCTGGGAACCTCCTCGCTACTATCGCCATTTGGAGTTCGATGCCATCGGCTATGAACTCGAGCCCAGCATTCGCACAGAATTGAGCGATTTCATGGCCCAAATGATTCGGAATCATCGTCATGGAAGTTTGCTGCGCTTTTCCTCCCTCCAGAGGAACCAAAACCCCAACTTTCTAACCCGTCTCTTGGTCACAGAAGTGGACAAACTAATGGTGGAACTGCGCTGCCGCTTAAAAGCCGTTAATGTGGACTATTTTGATGTCCGGAAATTCGACATGGTCAACATGTTGGTGGAACCCAATGCAGTTCCTAACCGTCGAAGGTGTAACACTGCGGTAAAAAGTGTCTGCAGCACCAGGGAGTTGTACCAATGGCTAATTAATGATTTTACCAACTTAAGAGGTCGTGGCCTGGGCGACGACTATCTAGACTTTGAGTTTGTGTACCGAGATAGCATGGCCTTGCAGCACAGGATTCACCTTTCAGTCTTTCACATCTTTGGCAGCGAAAGTCGACCTGATTTAGTTGACTTCTTCAGAAGTTTGCCACAGGGCAGGCTAAATGGAAGCACCCTTTTGAACGACTGCCTGAAAGAGTCCTTTGACCTCAAGTCTCTCCAGCCTGCAGTAGTCATCTTTGAGTTGCCCATTGCACCCGATTTAAGTGATGATAGGCGCAAGATCTTAAAACTAGCTGATCTGGCCTTTGCTTCCTTGCAGAAAGTCCGAAAAGTAATGACCATCTCTCAGAGTACTATAAATTTCGGCAAGTTAAACAGGAAAATAGGAACTGAAATCCACAGTTCCGTGAGATCTGTGCCGAATGTTTCGCTGGCCCATTGGCGTCGCACGGCCAAGTTCTCGGACGAGGACTACAATGGCTTGGCCTATTGGTATGGTCGCATAGACTCCAAGTTCGCAGAGCTAAAACTGGCCATGGAACAGCACTTTGTAGAGCTGTACAGGAGGAAAAGTCTGGGTTTGCGCAGTGAAATTAGATCCATTAACCAGGATTTGAGCGAAGAGAATGACGAAAGTGGTGGCGATGGAGCAAGGCCGCCAAGAGCTGTTCTGCAATTGGATTCCACGAGGAAAGTATACTCTGTCTTGAAGAAAGAATTTAAGAGGCTCGAAGTGGAAGCCGAGAAAACCACCTATGCCTCCACTTTAAAGGTCTACATCAGCACCAAAAACTACGAACTTTCAGAAGCGGAAAAGTCACTCAAGCAAAGGGAGTTCGAGAACCTAAGGCTCGGTTTGATTCAGTACATAAATACGCCGGATTCCAGCATTTACGGGGACTAGGAGTTTAACTAAATGCCACGGACAGCTTGTGATGTCTAGTAAAACTACTTTTCCCCCCAAGTAAAAGAAAGAATGCAACATAAATATTCTGTTTACTTTATCGTTCTTATTTCCAGAAAGACAGTTTTAAGGGTATACATATAATATAATATACATTTATATATAAATACATTATTATTGTCAACAATATGTTTCATAGTAGTTAAACAGATTCCCCAGCTGCGGCTTCATACCCTTTATGTGTAACAGTTAAATAGTTGAATGCTAAATAGGCAATAATATTTTGTTTAGAATAACACTGAATGCCAAACACTCAAAGCAACAACAACTAATGAATGTTCAAAATCAATGCTAGCTCAATTCAATTCGATTGGTATACGTAATTAGACAACAATTAGCATATAGTGTTATTCTCAATATATATCAATATGTATGTTGGCAATGTTCCTGTTATCGTTAAACAACTTTAAATCGTTTCTCTTGTTGGATATGTGTATTAGGCGATGGTTTTTGTATTCGTGAGGTAAGCTAGATTCAACCAGGATTGTACAGGAAGGTCTCTCACAAATGAAACCTGAGCAATCTAATCATAATATTAACTTAAACCAAACAGCTGAAATAACATTGCAGTGCCATTTAATCTTAACCACCTAAAATCTATGAAAAATAATCAAAATGTGCTCTAAATTATTCTCTGTAGATCCGTCTGTTGAGTATGTTCAAGCGTTCTTCTAGCTTTTCTACTTCATAGCTAAATTGGACTTTCTTTCGAACAGAATTGTAAATTTAATAGTAGTTTTCATGGGAGGTTTCACAGTATTAAAAGTGTATTTAACTTTTCTGAAATTTCTCGAAAATTCTATAGACTCGTTACGCCTGCACAGTTTTATTAAAAATGCCAAAATCAAAAACCAAATTAATGTTCAGCACTGGACAACTTGTTTCCCTTGTAATTTTTCCGTTTTGTTCCACAGTCTTTTCATGAAGCAAGCAACCAGAGCTGAGCCTTAATTTAGTATTTATAGTAAACCTACTGGACACAACTTACCCTGGGTATATAAAAATATATATGTGTATAGTATATATCGCCCAGAAGCTGGCAGAAATTTTCGTGTGTTTTTGATGTATATCATTGGTTGGCTACACAAAAGCGTTTACGTTGTCTATATAATGCAAGAATGCAATCAAATGTGTGCTTATAAATGCTTTTCTCTGCTCTTGGCTAACTTGAAATCTAATCTCTGCTATTCTTTCCAAACATTCCCAAACTTTCTGTACTTTTTACACCTGAGCTGGTTTCGTCTGCTTGCCGAGTACCATGAGCAGTTTCTGTAGGAATCGGGTGAGGCTTACTGAAAGGTAAGAAAAATAAAATTGGCATAAGTTTAATGTCATTGAACTGATTAATCTACTTGTTAGCTAGAGTTAGGGGTGCAAAGTAAATTGGTTAGTACTATTTTTCAGACATTAGTGCTGAATTAAAGGCAGGCAGGTGATTCGAATGTTAAAACCAAAGTAAGTCTAGGATAAAATAGCAAACTTAAAAACCTTTGACGCCGCTTTGGGACGCACAACCATCATCATTTTCTGTAGAACTTGTGTTAGTCCGCCTAGAATATGAAAAATGGGTGGGATTCACGTGACAAATCAACATAACAGAGAAAGAAGCTTTTCAGTGAATTAGATTAGCTTGGCTGACCACTTACCCATGGTCTTTTGGAACCAAATAGGCTTGTTCTTCCAGGCGATGAAGACCAGGTAGACGGGTATGCTGGACAGAATCATCAGGATGCCATATCCGGTCTCCACGGGACTGGCGTACATGGGCACCACGGTCACGAACATGGTGGCAATCAGGTAGACAATGGGGAACACCATGGGCACTCTGATGGGTCGGGGAAGATTGGGTTGGGCCCATCTCAACCAGGGCAGGCACAGCACAGCCACTCCAATGCTCAGCTGAAAAATGTTCAAAAAAAAATTATAATACAAGACATGGTAAATTGTGCTTTTAATGCCATAAGAAATTCATGAATTTGGAACTATTATGTGTGAAATATTTCTCACCCAAGTGGCAAAGCCCACATAGTTGATCAGCGCAAAAATGTCAGATACTGTCAGGTACAACATGGATAGCAAGGCCATGGCCAAAACCGCAGGAGTGGGCGTGAATCTCTGGATCTGGATCATGGTGAGGATCTCGGGCATCTGGCCATTGTTGGCTCCGGCATAAAACAATCGCGAGGAGGTCAGCAGGATGCCATTAACTGCTCCAAAAGTAGACAAGGCCACGAACACTGAAAAGAGTCAAGGCCAAGCATAAGTAACTGCCACTCTATAATTTGGGTGCGTTTGGGTACACCCACCTGGAATGGTCCATGCCAGCATGCCAAAGGCCCGCTCCGCATATGTCACTGCCACGGCCGAGGAACCCAGGACCTCATCCGGCGACAAAATGGTGTAGAAGGACACATTCGCCATGACGTAGACCACAGTGACCAGCGTGCAACTGATTGCAATGGCGCGGGGCAGATTCTTGACGGGATCCTTCAGCTCCTCAATAATAAAGTTCAAGTAGTTCCTGTCAACAGCAGAGCAAACAAAGCCAATTAGCAACGGTCTACCCGAAGGAATTCAAATCCGCTTACCATCCATTGTAAGCAAAGAGACCGGAGTAGAAGGACAATGCAATGGAGGTTACTTTAGTGTCCGAATTCTCGAAAGTAAAGTATTGCACATTGCCCAGTGAAAGTTGGTATATGCCAGTGGCAATGATGACAAACAGGGCCAGCAGCTAAAAGAGTGAGACGTAGTATGTTTTCCCCCAGGAAATCACATTTATCCGACTTACTTTGGCATACGTAAAGATATCCTGCACAGCGGTCGCCCATTTAACATCCCAGCAGTTGATTAGGGTTAGCACGACTGCAAAAAGCCAAATGGGAAAATGGAAAATGAAAATGTGTTTATTGAGCAGGCCGCTTAACCCACATTCGAGCCACCATCACGACTTCGGTGTCACGCCGAAGATAAAAACCCAGAGATGCGAACGACCCATGTGGGTGATGTAATAACGCGAGGACTTTCATGTGACAATGTGACAACTCGTTATTTATTGCTATTGTCTCATGCAAACGCACTTGATTCCGGGCAATTAAATCAGTATTAATACTATCAAATATGTAATGGGGGAAGCGGCGACAATCAACAAGTGAGTTCGGGTTTGAACTCTAAAAACTTAATGGGAAAGTGATTTTCCATTAAGAAGCTGTGGCACATTTATGTTTATGAAGGTTTTATAATAAAAACCAGACGACTCATAAAATGTTTTTCCAACCTCAACTATTTAGTTTGTGTTTTTATTTACTTATGCGCTTAATAATAACTGTGATCATTTTTTATTTTCCAGATACTGCCACATTTTTGTATAGTCCAATCTGAATTTGTTGCAAAGCAGAAATAAAAACAAAACACTGATAAGCCTGACATGGCAAACTCTTTCAGCGTGTTTATTTGCTCGACACTCGGGGGATGCATTTAAATTGTTTCTAATCTATAGGTCAAGTACGCGAGTCCACAGATTGCGGTTCAGGGGAGGTTCTTCCGCCCATTAGAATTAACATTATTTCTTTAGAAAACGATCGAAACTCACGTATGCAGCAAACGGCGAGTAGGCGGGCTGAATCCTCCGGCGGAGAACATTCCGGGAAGAAGGGCTTCAGGACGTACGTGCTGAAAGTGAGGGCCACTATGGCTTGCGAACAGGGTCTCACGATCATGCACTCGATCCACAGGCGGATGAAGGCCATGAAGGGTCCGAAGGTCTCCATGATGTAGGCGTAGTCAGCTCCCGACTTGGTTATCATCGTTCCCAACTCTGCATAGCAATAGGCACCCACCTGAAAGATACAATAAATTCACAATGTTAAGCTGCTCAGTATTCTCAAGTTGATGAAATGTACGATTTTAAATAATTGGAACACTGTTTTAAATAGATTAAATAATAAATAATAATAAACATTTACATTGGTTTTCTAAATAAAAACATGGCTTTCTACATCTTTTCATTGAAAAGAAGCATTACAATTGTTCATCAATTTTTAATAAACCTTATATATATCGAAATAGAGTAAAAGCATTTGTATTTTGCAAATTACAAAATTATTCCTGAGAAGAAAGGACGTGCGCAGTTGTATTTATATTTGAAATTTGTGCTAAAGGTTTTAAAGAAAAAAATATAGCATCGATGCTTTTCCTTAGACCTTTTTGGTAAATACTGTAAATATATAGGTTGCTTTAAAGTGTTGTGGGAGTGCGCAATCGTTGTCATCTGTCAGTGGCAGTGCTGCGTATACGTAATTTTATTGAGTTGAAGCCGCATCGAGTGCGTTTGACATGGACTTGTCATGTTTGTGTGCGTGTCTTAGCGAGTGTGCGTGTGCGAGTGGGTGTTGGTTGGTGGTTCTTGAATTGGGTTCAGGAATTTCAATAATTTCATTAAGGGACCCAGAGGCACTCCGCTAGCATTCGTAATTGAATGAGAAAGTCCTTTGCTAAGTTCCACCCACTCGTTATTTTCATTTTCCGAAGCCAGCTGTTATTTACCAGCAGGTTATTTACACCTGGAGCAATGGCAACAGGTGTCTAGGCTATCGAATGCCCTACTGCCATTTCCATATCAGGTTTTTTTTATGCATTGCACTCACCATCGAGAAGAGTCCGGAAATTACCCATACGATGAGAGCCAGGTTAACACTGCCTGTGTACATTAGCACTCCCGTGGGCGACACAAAAATGCCCGATCCGATGATGGAGCCCACGATGACCGTGCAGCCATTGAGCAGACTCATCTTGGCCTTCAGGGTCACTTCACCTCCGCCGCCTCCATCGCCACCATCCCCCCCATCGCCATTGGTCAACTTCGCGGAGGCATCTCCACTCCCGTTTCCATTCACAATCGAACTCTTCCGCGAGGAGTTCTTCCGATTCAGCGACTCCGTTTCCATGCTGTCAGCACTGCGTTCTGCACTTTAAAAGTTTCCTGAAAAGAGATTACATGAAGAATTTTAATGGTGTTCCAATAGGAAAACTATATACATATATATAATAATGTTTTTCATGAAAAATAAATTTGCGAGAACTTTTTCACTTTAAAAATTTTTTAAACACACAGAAAAAACTGGTTTAAGTAGAGTAATATTTTTTTATAACTTGTTTTTACCAATTTGTTTGGTTTTAATATATCAATTCCGAGTTCTATTTCTGATAAAAACTTCTATCTATGAAAAATTTAATCAACGAAAAAGCTTTGCCTACAAACTTCTCACTTTTTCGTATTATACCTTTGACCTTAATTAGTATCTATAAACCTTCGATTAATTTCGCAAGATTGTTTACTATATGGCTTTATAGACCCATAATTTACACGTGTTCAGCTGTTTAGCTGTGTTTAGCTTAGTACATTATTTAAGTAAAAATAATTTTCACTCAATTTGTGTATCTCTTAGTTAATGAACTTTTGCATTTTTAATGGTGCTAATTTTTCATTTGTTTCTGGATGGGAATTTACCCCTATGCCACCGACTTTGAGAATTGCCGTGCTATTTGAGAAAAGAGAAATATAAAATTCTAGATTATGTGCTAAGTTGTGATTCTGTTATTTGCTTGATCAATATTTGTCTGGGGCTTATCAGATGACTCAATTTAATGTTTCGCGAATGTTTGCCTTCAATATTATAGTCCCAGCTTGAAAATTTTGTGTTTTTTGCGTTTTTTACGATTGCCTTTCCTCTTTTTTTTGAGTGAAAGGTAATTAAAGGTCATTGGCAGAGCAGAAGTAAAAAGTTTGCTCTACTTTTACTCTGACTTTTTTGTATACACCAGTGTTTTGGGAAAAAGCTTTCAAAGTATTATTTCCACAGAGAAAAATGTTGAAAATATATAAATATACATAGTATAAAATTTAGTTTGACCAAAAAAGTTGAATAAAAAATATATATGTATAACAAATAAGCAGACATATTTTTTCTGTAAGACTTGTAGACAGACTTTTACAATCAGGCGTGACTTCATTATCTGAGAAAGACGTCGATGAGGAAGCAATGGACTTCGCATTACAAATATTCGGCATGAAGTTCATTAAACCCACAAAATGTATATTATGGCAATTCCTTTCGGTGTAAAAGTTTGTTGGAGCCTGAAGATTGATTGATAAGCCTCTGGCGAAGGCACGTGTGGGCCTATGAACTCGGCACAAAGCCAAGGAAGTGGTTCCCCTGGACCCCGCCCACTTATGGGATTAGGTCATGCCAATTGTTTACTTTAGTATACCATATGGTGGAAGGAGAGGGGGATGGGGGCAACTTCCTCTAAGCAAAAGCAGGCCGGTACTGGACCCACGCTCTGCATAAATTAGCAAGTCATCAAAAAGCGAGAAAAATTAAAATACAAAACGTGTGATTCAGTTATGGAATAACTGGTAGAATGACACTAGCAAAACAAACAGGTGAACAAACTAATGAAAGCCACAACTTAAGCCCGAAGACCCTCGACTACTAATTGGCCATCTGATAATCTTGGCTTAACAGTTGGCCAACCAAGCCGAACGGAGTGAAACGTTCGAAAAAGATCCAATTACTCTAATGGCAATACTCGAATAGATCATGGATTTTTAATGGAAAATCGCTAATCGGGGTATTCCAACTATTTAGTGCGGAATTCAAGTGAAATCCGAGAGGGAAATAATACGAAATTACATCTGCGGAATTAACAATAAAACTGTGCTGGCATCATGGCTTAGTCATTACCCCCAGGAGGTCTCTTTCTATCTTTCTAACTGGCGAATGGTATTGGCATTAGTTCGCTTCAAAGCAATTAGGTCTTTCCCTCCTCAGCTACCTATTTACTTGACCCAATTTATGATAAATCAAGATACAAAACAATCTATTGATTCATTGAAAATGGTGTTCGTGTGCGCACCTGAGGCGTTAACAAAAACACAGCGCCGCAAAAGAACTAACAAAATCCATTAATTTTGGTATAGTAAACAGAAATGCTATTGTATAGTCCATATAAATCACTGTACGCCATCGGTTTCGAGGCAAGTGCTTAATATATGCATAGTTAGCTTGGACTCTCAACTAATTGAAGCTAATTGTGGTACAATAACTTTTTTTGCTGACAAAATAATACTGATATCGTACGCAATAACAATTGGATAATGCAAATAATAGGAGGTTACTTTTAATCATCAACAGAAAAAAGTACTACACACGTGATTAAGAACGGTTCTTAGTTTCTAAAATTTTCAAATTCAATTCTTAATTCCGGCTTCGGAATGCACTGTTCTGGTTGTATTATCACCAAAAACATCTTAACCAACATATTCTTATCACCATTTATTAGGAATTGCGTTTGATTCACAAAAATTAAAATAAGAGGAAACCGGCTCGAGTCGCATGCCGATAATCAACAGGTCCGAGTTAGTCGTTCAATTAAAACCAAATCTAAATATATACTTTAAGCAAGATTCCAGCATTTTGGGAATACAACAGCTCTGCACACATAAATTGTTGTGAGCAGTTTTTAATAGCGTTTTTATGAGTTGCCAAAATCGCCTGATGCGTTTTAATTTGAATTTGTGTTTCACTGCTGCTGCTCTGACGATTGTTTTTCCATTTTATTAACACCTTTTTTAATTGTATTTATTTCGTACTTTTGTTCACAAAACACATGTGTGGCGCACGCAGCGCAAACATATTTTATCTGCTTAAATTGTATGCCATTTGACTAACGCTGAGAACTAAGTACTCAAGAGGCGATTAGGATTTGCTACCTGCTTAAGAGGCTCGAGCGCTTTTCGCGTGAAAAAAAGACGGTTTACTAACTGAAAGTTACAATCAGTTACTAACAAGCTCTGGCGGAGAACGAGAACCGCACGCAACCAGCGGATAGAGCAGACTGACAACCACCGGCTGCTCGATTCCGCGCTGAGGCATCTTTGCTCCGGAAATCTCGGCCAGAGGTTAATCGGGCTCGGTTCTGGTCGGCTGTAAGTTATCTCCTACACGGAAAGAGTGCAATTAGTAGAACATATTTTTTGTTTGTTTTTATTGAGTTTCTAAAGATATAACTTCTAAAATGTTAAGCACTGTTTAAGGTATTCTGATCTAGTACTGAAATCAAACTAGCAAAATACATTGAATTATAACAAAACTATTTGTTACAAAAACCTACATTTTGAAATTAAAAGTTAAGGATTTGAAAGCAATTTTTGACATATAAAACCAATTCATTTAATAAATTTATAAATAAAGTTTTGTAAATGAGGACGCAAGAGAGTTAAATGAGTTTTGGGTGGAAATATAACACGATGTACATAACTAGATTTTCAAAAAAGCCCGAAAAGTTTGATTTTGCGCTACATCGAACCTGTGCGATGTTCGTTCGAGAGGCTCGCTTGTTTCTAACCGGCACTAAGTGTTTTTTTGAATTCGTAATTTCACCGAAACAAGTTTTTGATGCCGCGTTTTGTTTGTTCCCGTGATCGTGGTCGTCAGACTCGTACCTTTTATTTTTTGGGCTTTCGAGGGGGGTTTGGTGGTTCCCGAAAAATGGTTCTCATTTCTTGTGTTTGGCAGACACAGACGGGAAAATGGTACACGCTGACTTTTATCTAACAGATACACAGAAACACAGCTCAAGAGCAGACTCTAATTAAGTTGAAGGTTTTCTGTTTGTTTACCCATGTGGTAACAATCTTTGGGTACTTGAAACTAATAGTACCCTTCTTGAGATACAAACTTACCTCTGGTTGCCTCGGTTTTATCCGAGTTCACACGTAGGCTGCTTTGGACATGCAAATTAGATATATGACGCTCTGATTTTCGCGCGAATATTCAAATCTATTACTGCCCACTTGCGCCGATCTATAATTGAATATATCCGCACCGGGGACTGAAAACTTTGCTGCATTTGCCCCACAAATGACTTAATTCAAAGCTATCTCCGCAATTTGTCGCCAACTAAAGCACAATGGTGACGCGTCTGCAATTTCTCTGTAGAATTTATTTAAATAACTTGTATTACTGAGTATGTTTGCTGCCTTTCAGCTTCACTTAAACCTAACTTTCGCGTCGATCCAGGCAAGTTTATTGACCAAAGAAACAAAGGCTGAGGTCCAGGTTTGATGTTTCGGCTGTCAATACTTATTTCAATCTGTTAAGCGGCCGGTTTTTGGTTCCCAAACTGCCAAGTGCCCATCATCGAGTTGCCTAATCTCCCCTTTATTAGCAATTTGTGCTTATAATCCCGAATTAACGACAATTGGCGGTGCGTCCAGCGGCCGGTTCGAAGGTAATTCTACGTACGATCAGCTTGTTTATTTAAATCTCGCCATGATGTCTGTGACTTTAAGAGTTTCCTCAACTCGTTAGGGAATTGATTTACTAATACTTATATTTGCTTAATAAAATCGGGTGTTTTTACAAAAATCATGCTTGAAACGCAACACATAATGCTAATCAGCTGATCCACTTGGCTTGAGTACTAAATTAGAATTTATTACACAGACAAAAACAAATACTCGCTTAAAACAAATATTAACTTGTAAAATTCTAAGATAACATTTCTAATAAAACTAATATTTGTAAAGTACCGAATGCATTTGAATAAAGATACCATAATTTTTTGGATAATCGGAAATGATGAGTATATTTAAATATTTTAGAGAAATAAATGCTAATCACGATCATTAATTAATTTTTGTTTCTGTTTTGGTTGACAAATTGCGCCTGTCGGGCTCAGCGAACGAATTCAGTGATTTCATTTAACAACATTTTGGTGATGCATCTCGCAAAAGCCAATAAATTTCAGACTTGCCAAGGGTTAATCCCACCTTTGGACTTGAACTGGTCGAAAAAAATGTGTGCGGCATTTGATACTGAGACTACCGGCGTGCCAATAGCCAATAAGTTCAGCAAAACACACCTTTTTGGAAAAGGTGGGCCGGAGGTATTATGTTTTCCCATCTAACGAAGCTCATTAATTTAGAGATTGCCTTTAAGCCCAAGTACTTAACGACGTGGCGGGAATTTCAAGTGCAAGTAGCTAAGAAATCTCACGTTTCGTGACGATTCTGACCAAATCCAACAGTATCATTGCATCAGATTATTTACGATATATTGGTAATATCTGATTAGACGTAAAAATCGGCGCCAAAGTGTCTAGCAAAGCTTTCGGAAACTGTGTATGTGTGGGTGGGTGGTGGTGTGTGGGCAGCTTGTGACGTCAGGGATTGCCATTTGTGACGTGCTGGCCAAAAATAGCTCACTAAGGACACAAATGTCACGGATTCTTGACTACTTACACACAAATATTAATTGATTTTTTGTTTGAGTTGAGGAATTACTTTTGTTAAATCAGCCTAGAACTAATCATATTTTTTTTACACTTTCAGACAAAGTTAAATGGTTAAAATTATTAAAAAAAAAATAATATTTATTCTTTCAATTTACGTTGTTGGCTGTGTTAAATAAAATGTGCTGAAAACCCGTTTTGTTTTCGTGGCCACAGTTCGCGTTCTACTGACAGGCAGTTCGTGGTTACAGCATCGCCAGAAAGCGGGAGAGCAATCAGCAGAGTATAGTATTCCACTCCCCCCAAAAAACTCTCCGATAAGAGGGTCTTGAGAGGAGAACCTTTTGCGAACTGCAAATTACACATTTCGCAGCCAACAAACGGCCAACACAACCCCCGGCGATCATAAAGGGTTTTTTAAGGCTTGGACACGGGCTTGGCCTTTCAAATTATGCCAGGCACTTATGCTTCTTCAAGTTTTCTCTGCCCTTTTTTTGATTTACGCGAGACGTCTGCTCACGTTTCACAGCGATTCAAATGCCTTTTGTTGTCCGCGCATAAATTTTTTGGCTTGGCACAACGTGCTTTGAGTTGCTGCTCTCTGGGATTCTCTGGAATCAAGATTTTTTGTTGTACTCAAGGTCACAGGAGTCCTGCTGCGCATGTCCTTAGAATGCTTTACCATTTGTACACCCGAGTGTGGTGATATATTCAAAAACGAATTATGAAAAAGCTTCGGCAAGCTAAAGGTAATCTCAGTTTTCTAATGTGCGCTTGACTAGTAACGAACGCTTTTTAAGACATTGCTCTTGGGCAGTTTTAATTTATTTTCCCACCCCCAAAAATTATTATATTTTTTAAGCCGAGATCAAAACCTAAAATTTCTTAGCTGACTTCAAACTTTTATACAATTGTGGAAAGCTTTTTATATCTCTATTTTACACTGGTTAGGCAGAATGCTAAATACAGTATGTAATATAAGAGTGGTAGAAGTATAATTTATATTACATGAAAGTACAAATTTTCAAGTCGTAAGTCGCAGATTTAGGAGGCTGGAAAACATAGAAAATTGGAAATTGGAAATTGATTATAACATTTATAACTTTATTAATAATCCATCCTTAAAAAGCAATAAAATTAGGTTCGGATTTAAGGTCTGTATTTATTAGGATCTAACTTAAAATGGGGCGTATTGAGTGAAAGCTTTTTCAAAATTTGTCAAGCATTTAAGTTGACGAAGCAATCCCAATAACATTTATTTGAAAGTTAAAAAACAAAATGAATTTGTGAGTATAATATTATCTAGCAACTATTTTGTGGGAAGTATTGAAGAGAAGTTTCAGTGCGTTTTGCCAACACATTTTGTACTTATTTCATATTTTTTCCTTTTCGAGGTTTTTAACAATTTGTAGGTAACATATCTAATAAATCCGGTAAAATTTGGAACATGTGTTGCACTCAGGAGCACAATGCAACCCACCGGTAGTGGCCCGCAGATCCCACCCGTATTTCCACCCACATGAAAAGTGTGTTGACAAGGCCAAAATCAGAAAAGGTGGGTGTGCGTGTGTGAACCGATGCCATGCGTGTGTGCGGTGTGCGCCAGCAACTTTGATCCAGCTGCGAACTGTTCATGCGTGGAAGCTGCATTGTTCGGTGCTTAAAAGCGATTGTCGATGCTACAGCTGCTATATAAATGCATTCCCCAGTGCGTGTACGTAGTGTGCAACACGCATACGCACTGTTGCACCTTCATAAAGACTTGTCTCCCCACTTCCCAACTGCACTCGCTTATTAGTTTGTTTTGCAGGAGGGTAAAATCAATCAATGGCCTCACCTGCCGCCCATCACCCGCCATCAAACACAATTTGATGGCATCAAAGCTCCATTTGTGTGTCTAGCCCACGGACAGGATGCCGAGCAGGCAGGATATGAACGGACCATGGACCATGGACTACCGACTACAGGCTATGGACTGTCCATCGAGGGCACCAGCGCATATTTTGGCCCATGACAGTTTGCTTTTGCATCTATGTCATAGCTGTGTCTGCGTTTTTTGTACCGCTTTTGATCCTTACGTGACTGCGACAATTGTCGCCGGCACCTGTATCAGCGGAGTCCAGGGATAACGTACATACACTCATCAAAATATTAACTCTAAAAGGGAAATTAGTCTTGAATTATAATAATTTGAGATTTTTATAAATAAAATGAGCTATGAAAACTATACATTTGCTTAAAATGTGATAGCTTCTAGAATCAATTTTCTTGAAAGTATAAAAATGTCTTGCATTCATTATTGTTAAAAAGACAGACAAGATAAGGTATGAAACTATGAACTTACTTTAAAGTATCATATCTGTAATATTTGTTAAGAACATAAGTCTGGGTTAAAGAAAGTCAGAGCTTTTAGAACCGATTTAATTTAAGAAACCTAACATTTTTATGAAAAATTATTGCGTTAAAGGATACTTTTTTTAGTGTAAGTTTCACTATGTGGACGATGGCAGCGCTTTTTGTCATCTCTGCGTTGGCGGCAAAGTTTTCCCGGCACATCTCCACATTTGCAAATGCAAATTCAAATGCTCGATTACAGTTGGCGAAAAAAACTCATATGCATTTGCTTATCGCTTCGTGCCTGACCAAATTTTGAATATTTTCCTAGCAATGCTGATCAATGAAGTGCGCACTTTTTGCCGACTCGGTGGGTAAAACAAGTTCTAAGCTACTCACTACCCGAAGTCCTGTCTCGAATTGCGATAAATGTTTGGCAGATATCACAGCACTGCGTACGTATTTCCTTGACGATTCTTTCCACTGTGTTTTTTCACCTGCAAATTTATGCACTTTCTGACCATGAGAGCCAGATACTCAGATGCTCGGGAGAAAATGAAGTGCAAAGCTGCTTTTGAAGAGGCATCCTGGACAGAGATGGTGGGTAGTTATGCAAAGTGCTGCCAGCTGTCGGATTATGCTGATTTTCATGGACTGAAATCAATTTAAGAAAGGCATTTCGCAAATGAATATTGGCTGGAGCGCGCAATCAAAACTTTACTAATTACGAAAACTTGCCGAAAAATCTTCGTAATACAATGAGTGCGACAGTGCCCAGATCCCAGATTCCAGATCCCTGAAGCCAGCTAACAAACAAAGAAACAGGCAAGTGAGAAATTAACTTGCGTTTTCAATTACCAAAGAGTCTAAGGAGCCAGGACCAAGCTGCCAAGGCATCAAAATCAAAATCAAAGGATGTGGAGCAGAGACGCCGTCTGCTGACAATGCGAAAATGTAAAGAGCAAAGCCACTTGAAGCACAAAATATGGAAAGCGGGAAAAGTCCGGGGAAAATGGGGAATAGGAGAACTGGCGTCAGCTTCTGTTTGTATTTTTTATGAGAATGGCCAAGTGCAAAACTTGTTAGAACACTGGATTCCGCTTGAACTGTTATTATTTAGGCTCCGAAAAAAAAGTTGAACGGCAACTTTTCGTCTTCATATCTTTTTCATATTTGGTCAGGGTTTTTTTCACCACTCACTCACCTTAGCTAGCTTTTCATTTACTTACTTTCCTTTGCTTTTTCTGCAGCAATTTGCATATCCATTTCTGAGTCCTTTACGGGTTTTACATATTTACTCCCCGACTCTTGATATCTTTCACTTCGTTGAGCAATTTATTCTCCTCTTTCAGTTTTAATTATCTAAAAGTTGATTGATCTGTATCGAATGGATACTCCCACATTTGGATTAGTTTTTGAGTTTCCATTTCAAAGATTCCCAGCTGAGGTGGCACAATTTTCCAACCGCCAGGGAGCATTTTCCATATGGCACAATCATTTATGTTTTTAATTTATTTAAAGTCGTGGCTGGTTGTCTGGCGACATCAAAAAGCCAGCCACCATTTGACACTCGCGCCTCGAAAGGATAAAGTTTATAATTTCATAGACTTGGCGCGCTCCTTGGCGACTTGCCCGCCCCCTTTCTGTCCGGGGCGGCGTCTTGAATTTATGCGCTGAATTAATTATGCACGTACGGAGTCGGAGGATTCCAACTCCTCGGCAAACTCCGATGTTTGTCTGGTTAGTTTGTGTTTGGCGGCGTTGACGGCGCATTTAAAATAATTGCTCGGCGCTGGAAAAAGTGAAGCTTTCGCGATTCG
Source organism: Drosophila elegans (assembly GCF_018152505.1). Classification (NCBI taxonomy): domain Eukaryota; kingdom Metazoa; phylum Arthropoda; class Insecta; order Diptera; family Drosophilidae; genus Drosophila; species Drosophila elegans. The sequence continues at coordinate 4,166,897 of NW_024545855.1, read as the reverse complement.
TGTGAAAAGTTTACCCTGCGCTCTCGGCATAAGCTCATAATGGATTTGTTGCGTTTTTTGCACTCGCCGCAGAGTTTTGGCTTGCGAACTTGCGGATTGTGGCCAGAAATCAAGCGAAGGGTAAGGCAACCGTGATTGGGTGTACCTCGAACAAGCTAATGTAACTTATGGATAGTTATATGTGGATAACGCAAGAGAAAACTCTTTCGATTGGAATCGAAAGTGATTGTGGACTGTAACGGAAGGATGGTTTCTAACCAAACAAAGGTCATGAATTGTTACTGTTTGTGTAATATAATATCCAATTTACAATAACATTCTTTTGATATTCTAAGGTTCGATTTGCTTACAAAACCTATACGAAATTTGATATTGTTATAATGCCAAGTTTATGTGAAAAGATAGGTGAATAGGTGATTTATAAATATTTTGTGGGAAAATATTTATAAATTTATTCTTTGTTCTTGTGCAAATCTTTGTTTTGAAGACAGACGACAGACGAATAGTTTCAGTTGGCAGCTTAATTAGTTAATTGAATCGGATGTGGCTGCAGTTTCAAATATCTATCCCCCCCCGCATCATTAGCATCGCATCGCGCCCGAATGTCTGCCTTTCATGGGGAGCCATTGAACCCGCAGCTCTGATACTCTGATACTTCCTCGCCGCTCAACACCCGCTGTCAGGCGCTAGAAGTCGCTTAGTTCCGCCGGCTTTTCAGGGAACTCCCCTACATACTGTACTCCCACGCAAAGTCCCGAAAACCTCTGAAAACCCCCCTTTTTGCCAGCCAGCTGTCTCGGTTATTTACGCCAGCGGCATAACGTTGAAAGCAAATTGATATCATGTGGATTTGGCTTTCACTTTGTGGAATCAATAGGCGAAATCCTTTTGGCAGAGCCTGGCACAGAGCCACTCTGCGAAACACTCCGTGTATATCTGCTGCCACTCGAGTTAAGCCAAGGATAATGATTATGTTGCGCAATGAGTCTGGAGGAGGGAAAGCTTTGCATAGCTTTTCCGGTGGCAACGGGGCAAATGGTTGAAGTGGGGAAGGATTTTGTAATCGACAGACAATCGACGTGAACAACATAATGGATATCGAACTCGAACCGAGACAGTAGCCCACAGCCCCCAAAAGCATACTTCAAGGCATTGCAACTAATTGGCTTTCCTTAACTGAGGAGATCTGAGGAAATCTGAGGAGAGGAAGCCCTCAACCGCAGGGATTTGGACTGGGAAATGGCCACTCCTGTTTGTCTTCTATGCCACTTGATTGGAAAATCAAACTAATTAAAAGATTTCAATTAAACGCTCTCTCTCTCTCTCCCATGCCATTGCCATGTAATGCTATTAAAACGGCAAATCAATTTCAATAAATTTCACTCAAAGGTGGAAAACTCAATTGCATCGGCAGCTCAGAAGGTCCTGTCGTCCTGTGTTGCGACATCATAAAACTGTTTACATGCTGACAAATACAAATCTGTTAATTGAATCGCAAATCCAATTAAAACTTCGATTTTCTATCCCCAGAACTTTGCGAGCAGCAAAAGTTCAAGTGCATAAATGGCCAACATGTGACCAGCACAAATCCCTCTTTTGTTTCCAAACAAAAACTTTTTACACGGTTTGTCCTCCCAAAAATTTTGAGTTCCTGCTTTTGCGTATAAATTCAATAACAAATTTATGCGTTTATTTGGCTGAAACTGCATTAAAGCGTACAATTTCCTAATTAGTCTGTCTGTCGTTTTCACAGGCTCTACCAAACTCGTTGCCCTCCCGCTGGCATTTTACGTTTCGCATTTCGCATTTCTGCACGCAAAAATAGTCAAAGCGAAACCGCAAGCTGCGCATAACTAACTCAACTGCTTTATTTGGACAAACCGCAGCCGCAGCCGCAGCTTCCCAGCTTCCCTCTGCCCAAACATTTTCATCCCAGGGCAACAGGCCCATCAATGCTGTCGAAAAATAGCAACATATACAATTTCAAATGCAGTTTAGAGGTGAGCAGGGCGCCATTTAGGGACTTTGTTTTGCTTTGAACTTTCTCTCAAACATAAATTATATTTTAAGGTATTTAATAATTTTTTGGAATATGTACAAAGTGTACTCTGATGAGTAATTGTCTGAAATAATTTCTTTCTTGCTTAAAAGAGGGTGCTATGCATTTTTAATTCTCCAAGTTTAATTTCATTATGCCCAGAAATGGAGCATCTCTGGCGGCCCTCGGATTCAGGATAGTTTTCGGAGAGTGCCGTGTGGAACCCATTAAAAGTGCATTTAGTGTAAATTTAGCTGGGTGCAGAAAGGTAGCAACCGCAGGCGTATTTACGCAGTTTCGACTCCGGCTAGCTACAAGTGTGCGTGTCCGGAAACGGAAATAAAATAATTCTGGTAGCACTCGACAGGCGGCCATAGCAATAGCAACAGGAAGTCTGTGCCTCTGCCACTTTTAGACTTTGCAGTCCAGGTACTTTTGTCTGCCTGCTTTGGCCTTCTGTCTATTTGTACGTCGGTTTGTTTGTTTGTTTGCTCGTTTTGGCGTTGGTGCGAAGGTTATACTGTTTATGCAAATGCTTTGGCCCACGAAACGCTTTAACCGAAAACACTTTAACCGCATTCACCTTGGGCGACTGCTTGTTAGTAGCCATTGAGAGCAGAACTGACAGCTCCCCCAAACACTCCAAGCTCCATGCTCCCAACTACAATTTCTGCCCAAAAGGCCGTAAAATGCCTGCAAGTTACGGCCATGTGCCCCTTGGCTGCTGTTCCCGAAAAATGTTTCATTGCTATTGGAGCTACAGTTACATAGATATACAGACACCTGCCTTCCTACCCACTTCATGGCTGCCTGAGTTTCTATTATGTAGCATATCGTAATCTCACTTGAGTCAAAGGTTTAGCTACAGACACCCGAAAAACCCCCACAACACACATCCAAAAAACACCGTCAGTGTAACAGCAGCAGCAGCAGCAGCAGCAACAACAACCCGCAGCTAACACTTTGTAAATAGTCATCGGCGTGTTTATTACTCCGCCGTGCCAGAGTGTCTGTCCTTTCCTTTCCTGCGTAGTCCTCTCCTTTCCGCCCGAGTCCTGTTGCCGTGTAGTCCTAGTCCTGCGGTTAGTTGTTAGTGTTGCCGAGTAATCGTTGTTGCGAAAGATTTCCTCTTATTTACCCGCAGTGTGTGTGTGCTTGGATGTGCTTGACTTTTCGCTTAATGAAAGTACAGTTTAAACTTTGCATACCTCGCAAGGATAGCTGAAAGTTGTTTCTGATCTGAAAATTTAGGGATATATTTGGTAGGTGTTTGTATTGTATCCTTAAATTGTAGAGTTTGAGATTTTGTGCTTGTTTTATTTCACAAGTTAAACTTAGGACTTGTTTTGGACAGATTATTTTCTTTGTTCTATTATTAAATTACCATTTTAAATATTTTACATTTATTTGAAATAAAACATTGTAAAAATAATATAGTAAAGGAACACTATCAATAACCGAATTAATTTCAAATATCACAATGTTGAATAATTTTTAGCAAACAGTTTTTAACAAAAGGGTAAACCCTTCTAAATTCAATTTGAAGCACTAGCAATTTGCGTCGAAAAATTTAATTAGTTATAACAACCTACCCTAAACCATAAATTTTTCACATACATTTCAATTATCTTTTATGTAATTTACATTCTAAAAATATTTAATTACACATCTGTTTCCAAAGGAATTTAATATTAATTTGAAACTGACTGCATTTATTTGACAACTTTTCCTGCGCTATAGTGGCTCTAATATCATTGCAGCACACGGCCAAAACGGTGAGTAATTGGTAACTGCTACTTAGAGGCACTAAATACACTCGTTCTCCATTTATTTCGACTAGCATTTTCCCCTTGACGTCACAACAACTGGCGAAAACCAAACAAAACAAACAATTTCCCTCTCACGAAATTTATCGTTTGCATAAATTTGCTTTATTGCCCGGCTCGTTGTGCCTGTGTATGTGTGTGTGGGTGGGTGAGTTAGTGGCTGTGTATTTGTGTTGCCAACGGAAGTGTAACTTTCGCTTCCAGGCCAGACAAGGCCAAAAACAACAACGAATGCGGCGAACAAAGTTTTCCATTATTCAATTTAACTAATGAAACTGAAAATTCATTTTACCACATTAACAAACACACACACACAGACAGAGAGGAAGAGGGGAAAGGGGGGCAAAGGGACAAAGGACGAAGGCAGGAAATGTGACTCGCCTCCGGAAAGGACATGTGTGCGTGCTGGACTCCTGGTTTTGGTATTTGAACTGCCATAAAGCGCGGAAATTTATATTCGGGAGAACTCAGCGAAGGACAACCGCGTCGAGGCGCCACCCATGTGTGTTGGCATTTAAATAATTAAGGATATTTTTAGAACTCCTATTCGAGTGTCCATTTGGGAGTCCTGTTTCGGATGAGTGCCATGTGCGACCTAAGTTGTTTAAGGTCTGGCAAAATGCCGCCTGAGTGATTTTTGCTTTAACTATGTAGAAAATTAGAAATAAGCATTTGTATTTTTGTTGTCAATATTCTAACGGAAAATATTAAATGCTAAAAAATGTTATGTGAATGTCAAAATGTCAATGAAACAATTTGTAAGGGCCTAAAGATTAAAAAAGATTAAAAAACATACTTTGCTTTATGTAGTTCTTAGAGTTTGTAGTTTAGTTTTCTAAGAATCCGCGTTGAAATTTTGAATTTATATTTTGTGCCGATTTTCTGGGCGACTTAACTAAATTTAAGTTTTCCAAAAAATGGCTTTGCAGAATATCCGATTTTGAAAAAGCATAATTCTTGGGGCTTGTGGTTTAATTTTTAAATAACCTGCGTGTAAATGCTAATTTGCAGTTTTAATTCCATATCTTTTCGTATAGACATCCGATTTTGAAGTGGTATATCTTTAAAGTTCTGTGTCTTAGTTCTCTAAAAATCTGCGTTTAAAACTTGGTTTGTAATTTCGTGCCGATTTTTTGATATTTTATGATGTAACCCATTTCTTAATCTCCGAAAAAATTGCCTGTGCGGAAAAGTGCCAAAGCATGCAGTTTTAAATACATAACTATTTTTTCAGGCATCTGATGTCAAAGGGATCTATTTTAGGGCTTGTGGCTTAAGCTTCTTAAAATCTACGTTAAAATTTAGTTTGGTATGAAATTTCGGGCCGATTTTTTTTTAAATTTCCGAAAAATGGCTTTGTGGAAAAGTGACCAAAAACCTGCAGTTTGAAGTTCATAACTTTTCTTAGAGATATTCAACTTCAATGGGATGTATCTTTAAAGTTTTATGGCTTAAGCCTCAAAAAATCAGCCTTAAAAAATGGTTTGTGCTATCGGGTCGATTTTATGTAAAATTTTCCCTTTTTGTTTAAAAAAAGCTTTGTATAAAAATGACCTATAACCAGCAAAGTAAAGCAATTATTTAAATGCCATAATATAATTATAGTATGCGGATGAAATGAAATGTAAATTCTAAACGTTTTTGAACTTATATTTCTTTGTTTTTGAATTTGGTTGGCTTATGTCTTATGTGAGATAATATCCTACATATGCTTGTTCGATTGTATCCGTGTTTTTTCTTCGAGGTCCTCGTCATCGGAGGCGTCTTCCATGTCGTCGCTGATGTTGTTGCTATCGGCGCTATTGAACTGCCCCTCGTCGTCGTCGTCCTCGAAGTCGTTCTCGTCGCCCGCATCCTCGTCCATATCATCCTCGGCATCCCCATCGCCATCCGCCTCCTCGCTATCCGCAGAGTTATCCAGATCCAGGTGATTAGGGGAATCCACTGCCACGGTTCCCACGGCTACGTGATCGCCATTTCCCAGCTCGTGTCGCAAAAAAGCAGGTGGGGATCCGGATCCGACTACCTTGCTCGAGGTTTCCGGGGACTTTGGAAGCCCTAACGACGGCAGTTTTTGGATGGCACCCACTTTTCGTGGACTCTCCTCTCCGGCTGTATTGCGAGTACGGTGGCCCATGCTGGGCTCCTTGGCAGAGGACACTCCCTGTGCCCGCGGCTGCAACAGTGGCATTACATCTGGCTCAATGCTTCTTTCGTATTCCGTAAAGTTGAACAACGGAGGCAGACTCCGGCCATTGGGCAACTGCTGTTGCGGATCGTGACGCAGTTCATCGAAAAAGGGATGGGCACAGCCCATCAACGGGGAAACTCTGGCATTGGGGGAGTATATTAGCATCTTGGAGACAAGATCTATGGCCTCCGCTGGCGTGCGAATGCGGAACACTTTGGCCCAGGGATGCGGCTTCAGTTGGGGCAACTTGAACTGCTTGTAATGGGGATTCATATCGTGCAGCTGCTCGGAGGTGGGCGTGCCCATGACCTTAACAATCTCCACGATCTGGTCGACACCAGAGTCTCCGGGAAAAATAAGCTGGCCAAGCAGAAGCTCCGCCATCACGCAGCCGGCACTCCATATATCGATCTTGGTGTTGTAGTCCGTGGCTCCGAAAATTAGTTCCGGCGCACGGTAATAGCGGGAGCAAATATACGACACATTGGGTTCCCCGGAGATCAGCTGCTTGGCACTGCCAAAATCACAAAGTTTTAGGACACCCGTATCCGAATCGAGCAGCATATTCTGCGGCTTGATGTCCCTGTGGCAGAATCCCAAGCTGTGCAGGTAGGCCATGCTCCTGAGCAACTGGTACATGTAAAGCCGAACAAAATTAACCGGCAAAGTCTGCTTGGCTCTGGCATACTGTCTCTCCACCTTGTAAAGCGTTTCCGGCAGATATTCCATCACCAAGTTCAGATAAACCTCGTCCCGTTTCTCACCGCTCGAGTAGAAAAACCACTTGAGAGTGACGATGTTGTCGTGACGCAACTTGCGCATGATCTGTAGTTCCCGGTTCTTGAAGCGACGATCCTGCAGGACCTTCTTAATGGCCACCGCCTCGTTGCTGGGCACCATTTTGGCCTGGAAGACCACGCCGAAGCTGCCGTTGCCCACCACCTTGGCATCCGAGTAGCTGATCTCGGTCATCACATCCGCACCATAGGCATTTGTGGCCACCACTGTGGTCACCTTGTTACTCAATCCGTTGCTTTTGCTTTGGGAAGCCATCTGTTCTGAGTTTCTTGAGTGTACGTTTGCTGCTTCTGCTATCCTTTTTCCTGCAGTTTTCAATAAAAAAAACACATTAGTGTTTAACTGGCTTAACTAAAGTAACGTTGTATAACAAAAATGTGTTGAATCTGTAGAACTGTCAGCTTTTAGAGTAGTTTTTCAGCGTCACTGAGATTAGGTTTGATTTTATTGGTTTGATTCATTTAAAAGAATAATTTGTTCAATTATTTCTTACTGAATATTGGATTCAGAACCGTAAGATCCTGTATTGGCTTATTAAAGAGTCCCGATAAGATTAAATTACTGGCAATCATTTCTAATTTTCCCAGGCAAAATGTGAGATTTCTGTATTTTATACATATAACGGCGAGCAGAAACGATGGAGCTGTTTAACAAACAGCTGATCAGTCTGTACGACGCTTACTTAGAGATGTGCTCGTGCCTACTGTTTTCCCAACGCCCCATACAAATATTACGGAATTTCGTGCCTTGCGTGCCAAACTCGTGTCACAAACAAAAATACAAGCGGTGTGCTCATCACTAGTAAGAGTATAGTTGCAAACTAACGGATGTTTTCCAGGGGAGTGGCTTCGTGCAGTTTCGCACAGCTGTTCGCTCGATACTTGCTTTAAACTCCGAAAACTTTCTGAGCTTTCTGTTGGCCTGGTACTTCAAAATCAGAATTTGTTGAGTTTGACTGGGAAAAATTGGGTTTTGTCGATGGGCAAAATTTTAGATTTCTCGGTTTGAAACATCAGGCGAACATAAATCGTAGTAGGTGACCCACTGTGTTTTCTGCGCTTAGCAACGGCGTAGTCAGAATTTTGTCAACGGGGATGAGATCGGTAATTGGGGTCGTTTAGCCCCCCAACCCCTGCTTATGCTGACTACGCCTCTATGTACTGGGAAAAAAGTAACGGTTGTTTTAAGCAATCGGGAAGGTGTATTCCTATTGGTTGACCAATGGGAGAGCTCCACTAAATAAATTACTAGAGCAGCCACCTACTGGGATTTCTGTTGGCCTGATGTCAAAAACAGGAAGATTTGCTTTGAAGCGCGCAATGTTGGGCTTTTTTTTTGGGTTCGAGTTGGGATCCATTCGTGTCGATTTTGTCGGTCAGTTTCTCGGCCTCAAACACCAGGCGAACAGAAATTTCAGTAGGCTGCTGCTCAGTTTGAACAGCCAGCAGCGCCGAAATGTACGCAATAAAAACTTAAAATAGCAATGTGGATCCTGTCTGAGGTGAGATATCCTGCATTTTTTCCTAACGAGAATGGAACAAATCACGAGATCGGCATGCCCAAAAGTGTGCAACAATTAAAGTCAAGAAAATGCTGCGCCGCCCTTAAAATTTTGTTAGCGCCCTCTATGCGGCGATTTTGGGTAGCGTTACGATTGGGTGCCCAAAAATATGCAACACTTTTGAAACAAAACAAAATTAGCTATTGCCCAAAATATTTTATTTGCATTAGAATCTTTACATAATTTGATAAAATATAAATAATAAGTGTACTTATAACTTTTATTTGTCAATCAAACGCAAGTGAAAAAAATGTATCCATCTTCTTGAAGTTTTACTCAGTTTAATCAAGATTAAACTTTGCCTCGCCGGTTCGGGGTATTCGTGAAATTCGTCGTTTTATGTAATATTTCAAAATAATCTACATTTCCTCCGTTTAATGGCTTCGTTTCCTGAACCATTCTCGCGTATTTTGAAATTAGACTCAGCGAAAATAATTTAAATTGTTTTAATAAATAATAATGATTATGAAAGTGAAACATATATTTATATTTATATTATAATATTGGTATTATATTATACTTATTATTTTATTTAGCAAATATAGATGTCATCTAAAATAAATAATAATAATAACAAAATATATAGTTAAAAACTTTAAAATAAAAACAAATAAAAGTAATTTATGTTCTCTTACTGAAGAAACTTTGTTAGGGTTTTGGGACATGTGATACTTCAACCTCTCCAATTTGCTTTAATGTCTGCAAAATGTAAAAATGTGGAGTTTTTAATCCTGAAATAAAAAAAAACCTCGTATTTAATAGCTTGCACACTCATAATTTACAAGAATTAACTGTAGTTGTCACTCAAAGCTTTGGACGAAACTGATTCACAGCTCTTGAGATTGCTTTTGGCCCTCTCTGCACAGTTTTAGACCACTTGAGCCAAACTTATGCACAGCCATTCATAATTCGTAAGGGCTTTCCTTTGTACTGTGTAAGTTGGCTAATTTCACAGGACCCTTTTGCATTGTTGTCCACGACTCGACTTTCGACTTGAAAGTTTCGCTGGCGCCTTTGTCTTCTGAAATCTCGTCTGCTTATCGCTTGACTTTGGCTAGCAAGGCTCTTCTTGTCTTGGCCATCCTGTCCTGTCCACTTCCTTATCAAAAGACTATGCTTTTTATTGTTTCTTTACAGTTAAAGTGCCCCAGAGGGCCGCATTTTTGTTATATAGCCCCAGATAGTGCTAAAGGCATTCCACCAAAACAAATAAAACATGCCTGTGTTGATGTTTGTATAAAACGTCGCTTGCAGTTTATTTTTTAGTTGTAATTTTATTGTATATTTTAGATGTATATATAAAAGTGACACACTCATGGTAAAATCTTGTTAGAGACAATTAATCGTATATAATTAGGTTTCGTTTACAGTTTACACCAATATGCAGTAGATTGTAAAAGTGTTTATTCGATAATATTTCATATGCATTCTGTATTCGTTTTTACTCGTTAGCTCTAGTCTGACCACACAAATTGTTGAGTAATATTATTAATAGTAGGGATATTTACACAGTTTAAAAGTCACATAAGAAAGAAGAGGCCAACCAACGGACGGTGAGACTTAAATTAGTAGCAAATGATTAAACTAAGCTAAATTGGGCATAACGTACATATATGGTCAAAATTTTTTCGCTTACGTAAGTATTATTGAAATTGTTGGACGTTGTTGGCATAAGTAAGTAAGTTGTTTGGGGCTACAACTAGAGGATCCTTTTACGAATATATTTTATTTAAATTACATACACATAAAGGCTACTACATTTATTTGGCTTTTCTCGTTGCTGCTGCTTCCGGCTGCAGTAAAATTAAATTTTACATAATCTTGTGTGGGCTCTTGTGTAAGAGGCATTATTTAAATGCGTATCAAATTGGTTCTTAGTAGTTAATAAAAACGTATATTTAATTTACTTCCAGGCGCACACACACACACACTCACACACATTCGAAGAGATACGAAGCACAACAATAAAATTTTATATTTATCGCCAACGATTTCCGGCCAGTCCTTTTTGTGTCTGTGTGTGCTTGCGTGCGCCTGTTTTGTGCTGCCTATTTTTTGGGGGCCTGGCTTTTCCGCCTAAGTTTTTCGCGTTGTCTGGCTTGTGCGCATATTTTAATAAATTTTATGCTGCTGAAATGTGCCCCGCTTATCATTAACGCACAATTTATTTTTGCTTTTATGCTTTCTTTCGCTTTCATTCAAGAGGCCCCCAATTGCTGTTGTTTATCTGTGAGATACATTTGCTTTTTTGGCTTTTTGATTATTCGCGTCTTAAGATTACTTCGTTTCCTCTTTTACGATTAAGTTCTTTTACCCAAACTTACTTATATACATCATTATCTATTTACATGTTGGCATAATGTGCATTTAATTTGCAAACGCAACGTTGCTGGTGAAAAGTTTTAGACCAACTTTTGCCCCGGCGGCTTTTAAATGTTGTTTATTGTAGTTCTTCTGTTCTGCTCTTCTGTTGATTTTGGCCCGCATGTAGTTTCCATTTAACTTTCCACTTACATGTTGTGCGTGTTTATTCTTTTCTAGAGCCATGCCTGCTGCTGTTCGTAGAGCTGTTGCTGTTGCTGCTGCGAGAGTTGATGTAGCTGCTGTTGCTGCTGGGATGCCTGATTTTGCTGCTGCTGCTGTTGCTGCAACCAAAGTTTGCAGAATGCAGTGGGCGGCGGATTGGAGGAACAGTTCACTCCTACTGCAGGGGTATGGTCGACGGGCTTTGGCTATTGCAAATTAAATTTAGCTAATTCTCACAACTCTGTGCTCATTTCGCTTACAATTGCGCTCTGCCGTTTGCATTGTAGTTTTGTAGTGGTTGCAGTGGCATGCCATAAAAATTAAAGTAGCAAAAAAAGAGGAAGAGAAAATATTTGCATATGTTAGGGTAAGTTTCCTTGTTGATTTGATTTTCTCATTTAAGTTTTCTAGTGCTCGGTAATGTGAGTGTAAGTGTAAGTGTAAATGTATGTGTATGGTCTATGGTGGTGAGTATAGCTTGTTAGTTTGTTCTAGCGACTACAGTGCGTATGCGTTATGGTGCTCTTCATTTTGTTGAAATAAATTTACAAAAAATATAGTTCAAGTGCCGCCCACGCAGTTTATGGCCGTAGTAAATCCAGTTTTATCGCCGCGACTGCCACAAATTGAATACTTTTTATCATTTCAGTTGGCGCCACACCACAAATAATTACTTAATTTATCCATAAAATAAAAGAAATCCTGGAAAAAAAAGTCACTCCACACATATAATGTGAAAATGGGGTGAGTTTTTATATACCCATTCATAAGCTTATCTCCGCCCTCGGGTAAAAATGTGCGTCAAATTTACGATTGCCACTCTGGCACTTTCCACATTTTCAGCACTTTTCCTTCTCCCTCCTCCGCTGCCATTTTCATTTTCGTTTTCTATTTTGTTTCTGTGACAAAAATGCGTAAAGTTTTCCCCAAGTCCCTTTGTTGTTGGTGGCGTGTGGCCTAGCTACAAGTCGCGAAGGGTTCCAAATGGCCGAATTCCAGAGGGCACGGGGCTGGGCGAGGTTGAGGGGTCTAATCTAAAACAAGAACTGTCGTTGTACCAAGGTCGAACACGCAGACCCTTTGTTGAAATACCCTTTCAAAGTCCGAGTTTCTGTTCCACAGACATCGAACAAAAATTAAAAAAAAAAGTTACAATGCCGAAAATACGAAGACTATGTAAAATATAATACATAAATGTTTCCACTCTTTCGGATAACTAAAAATGTATTAATTTAACCATATTTTGATTTTAAGCATACGTTAAGAAAAGAATATTTTGAAAATTATTTTTACAAATACCATTAGGAATCCAAAAACAATGTACAACGTTTATTTTATAAACAACTCCCAAAAGTCTTCATTTACAACAGACTTAGAGCAGCACTTTGCTGTTTCCTTGAAAATATTTATTTGTTTTTACAAATTAGTTTATTTTTCTTCATTGAAACCATTCCGATAATTCGATTTGTTACCACTCTAACTACCTGCGAAAATCTTTATAAATAGTAGATGACCCTAAATATTTAACTTTATCAAATAGAGAGCAACCCGAGGTCAACAAACACCACAGGCTGTTTAACTGTTTGTTAGCCTTTTTTGTGCTTCTACAAAATGTTGTTTATTTAGCTCCAAAGTATTTCTACGATATGAAATGTTTGCCTAGCCTGGTTGTTGTATTTTGTTTTTTTACTGGCTGCTCCTCGGTTGTTGCCAACATTGCGCCTTTTTGCTTTCATCGCTTATTTTTTTGTGGGTTTATTTTTGTTTTGTGGCCTGTTGTTTTGTTGAAATTTGTATTTATGTGCGGGTCGGAGGCACAGAAACATTGGCGAAACATCGGAGCATCGAGCCGGCAGAAATATCATTTACCCGGCTCGCTTTTTCCAGGCCCCATACATTCGATTTAATGTGTGACTGTGGGTGTGTTTTGTGTCCTATCATCCTATCATATTTTCATGTGCATGTGTGTAAGGGGCTTTAGTCTTCGTGTGCGCTGAAAATTATGTATATTTTTAGCACTTTCGCTTGTTTTGTTTTCGCTTATCGAGTTTGAAGGTCATTTACTTGCAATTCCCAGCTCGCAATAAATGTCCTGGGTTTTCACATTCATTCGCTTATACGAATGTTGGCTGTTTTTGCTTGGCTGGACGGTTAATTTGTTGTAAAATTGTCATTTTGTTGCTTCAATGGCTGCGTGCAATGCGGCGTATGAGTAATATTTCTGTGTTTGCCATAGCATACTTTCTGGATGGATCCTGGGTGGTGGAATCCCAAAATTAAATTGACATGTTTAAAGTCAATTTGCCCCAAGTTTCTTGCTCGTAAACAAAACACACAACAGAATCCACCCCGATGACATTAACCTATTCATTTGTAAATAGGCTGTCGAATTTCCTAGCTTACATAAATATTTGTGCGTTTCTGTGTTGCCCTGCGAGGCGGAAAAACGTCGACGGAAAAATAAGGGGGAAGTAGCTATAGCAAAGGCAAAGGCAGTCAAATCAGATGTAAATCCAGAACGAAAGCAAGAAACAAGTGAAATTGAAATGAAAATGAATGTTTGCCAGAAAGGCTTTGCCATTGCCATTGTTTTGCCCCCCAAGTCGATTGTTATCTTGGCCCAAAGGCAATTGAAAATTGGCAGCTGGGAGGTCCCGACATTGCCAGCATTGCGTAGGCCTAACGGGCACATTAATACATAATTTATAATGTTTTCGTTTCGTTTTGTTTTCGCACACTTAAAGGAGATGACTTTGGGTTCGTGTATCTGTTTAGGGGGTTGGAGATTTTTAAATTTCCCGCACAGTTCAATGAAGTTTCATGTTAAACAGGGGAAAAATACGTGGGTAACATAACAAAGGGCATTCAACTTATTATGTCTGCCAACATCTCAAAGCTAAAATTTCAATGCAATCCTTAACAATAGCAGATATACACACAATATAGCTCGACTTTGAGCCAACTGAGTAGCAAAAAATTGCAATTTTCATCTAAAGGTAAAAGTCACTTCTGTTATTTCTCTGTTCTAACATGCAGGTCAGAGGTCGGTATCGGTTTTGGTATCGCTATTATTTCTTGTTAGCTACAAAAACAGAAAACGCTTATATACCTACGCAAAACAACAGAGGAAGAAGGGAGAACCGAAAAGAAAACTAAAAATAAAAACTTACCGTCGACTACTTTGGATAATTGGCGAAAGGATTATCTCTAAGCTGGAGGAAATGTTTTGATTTTGTTGCTGGTTGGCAGTTGATGTTGCTGCTGTGCCAGTTGTCGCTGCTGCACCTGCAACTAGAGTTGCTGTTGTGCTGCTGCTGTTGCTGGTGGTGTTGGGAGGGGGAATCGCATTCGCATTCGCATTTGTTTGGCTATTGGAGTGACTATTATTGGTGGTGAAGCTACTCGGATTCGGAATCGTATTTGTATTTGTATTTGCATTCAATGTGGGACAATTTAACGTTTGGTTGCCGCTGGTAATTGACCCTAGTATTTTCGCCTGCTGCTGACCACTGTAGACATTCGCATTGCAATTATCGAAATTAATATTGCTCCTGCTGCTGCTGTTGTTGTTTATGATGCAATTGCTGCTGCTGCTGCTGCCGCTGCCGTTGTTGTTATTATTTGAGCTATTGTGACTGCCCGTGGGGGACATCAAAGGAGCATCGGCATCAAACATGTCCTCCGCCTCGGCGGCCTCATCTTCGGTATCTTCGGTCTCATCGTTGGTGGTCTGCGCCTCCATTTGCAGGGCCTCCAGGACAATCATGGCCTCGTCCTCTTCGCTGCAGGACTGCGACCCATTCGAGTGCGTCTGGTTTCAGGTATCAGGCATTTCAGGTTTGCGCAAATCGAATCCAATTTGTTGGGGGTGGTTTTGGGGTTGTACGGGGTTTGTTGGTGAGGTTTGAAAATACAAACAAGGTTTAGCTTTCTTGCAGGGTTCACTAATCACACTCTATTCAGTAGTTCAGTAGCTTAAGTAGCTTTAGCACAAACGGGGCATGCAACTTACACATCTAGTTGTTTATCACAATATTAGAGACCTACTAATTTAACATAACATTCAGGACTATCATAATACTTGCACAGGCAAAACACAAACACATGCTGTTTATCGACAATTTCGACAACGTAAATAATATTTCAATCAAGAAAATATTGACAAAATCGTATAGTATTTTAATTAATTTACAAACAGCAACGAGAAAATACCCCTGTTCCAGCAGTTTATGAATTTATCATTGGGGTCGTGGGCAGTGGGCCCTGCAAAATTTTAATTACACGCAAAATAGTCGAATAACAAGGCCCGGAATCAACAATACCAAATGCAAAAGCCGATAGTAACGGTAATAAAAGCCCCGGCGGCCAAACAGCTGACCATTGGAATCAAACCACGTGCACAGGTGGCCAGCAAAAGGCAGGTAAATGGGGGTTTTGATTGGGATTGGTTTCGAGGGAGCTTCCCCCACTAACCCATTCGATACGCGCCACACGCCCTGCGGTTTTCTGTTGATTGCACAGCGAATAGCGATTCTTTCCCTGTTGTTCCAGGGGTTAGTTTAACGATGCTCTTTAAAGAGCCTCTTCAAATACAAACTTAAAATATGTTCGGAAACAAGTTTCCTCATTTTTTTTTGATTTATGAATAGGAAGTTTAATGCGTTGCAAAGTGCTTTTCAGAGTTGGAGTGCACGAAGAAATTATGGCCATATTTAAAACCGATTTGTGGTATGATGTTTGTTAAACATTATCTATTTTATCCCGTGATTAAAAGTTTTCTTTTTAAGTTAAACAAATGTAACTCTTTAAGTTTTCAACCATGTTTTAAATGCATAGTTAACTCTCATAGTTCAGCACAAGCTTACATAAATCTACTTAATCTTTATTTAAACAAAAAAAAAAAAACCATGAAGAACTAAAAACAAATTTGCTTATTTTATGATTGGTTGGAAACAGATAGTCTTTACATTAATTTTTAATTGGCCAATTATAGTTTATTGCAAGTGCAGTTTGATTTATTTAGTCTTCAAAGTTTGAAGTATAAACTCAAAGGTCGCCTACACTCGAACGATATAAGTTAAAAATATAAGTAAATACTTTTCTCGATTTGCATTTAAGCCAGGTATTAAGCCATTTAGGCGGCAGACAAGTGCGGTAACTAATCGCATTGAATGCGACTCGGCTCTGTCTCTGGCTCAATACACTTAAAAGCTCATTCAATTTGGCCCAAGACACGTTCGCTTGTAGCCCATTTGATGCCTTTATGATGGCGAGTTCTTTGCCAAAGGTCAACATATGAACATAGAAGGTCGGGGAAAGCAGGTAAATTCAGCATGGGAAATGGCTGCCGGCGAGTGAGATTCATTTGTAAATGAAATCAGAAAGGTGCACAAACACACTCGAATGGTTCATGGGTCTAAGTACCCAGTATCCTTCACTCACTTAAGCTTACGGCCTTTGTGTGCTGGCGGCTTATGCTTTTTGTAGCACAAGAACACAAGTTTGTTTTGTATATCTATATACTACACATAGTACATACAAAGTTTGTTTGATTTTCTATTAATTAAAATTGCATTCAACTTGAAAATCGTATTTGTTGCCGCAGGAGGGAAGTTTATCTTCTAGGCCTCGCCCACTTCCATTCAATAATGAACTTTGAATTGTAGCCTAATGGAAACACGTACAGGATTGCATAAACAAACTTGAAGAGCGTTTGGCCAGGCCAAAGCCAAAGCCAAGGAATTTAATTAATTTTCCTTCTCGTTTATGGGTGTGTGTGAATACAAGACGAGTGTGTGTTTGTGTGTGTCTTAATTGGGCAACACGCCCATGGCCAAAAAACACACAGCACACGCTAATGTATCAAATTGTCTGGCATAAATGTGGCCCAGTGTCAAACGCCCCGTTCATTAACACGCGGATACAGGACGATTCCAATGTCAGGGACATGGAAATGGATGGGTCACCACCTCGTCTGGCAACTGTCACCATCAAAGATAATTACTACCTACCTACGATCTATTTTTTTTTCTACTCAACCATCAGTTTTCCAGCCCTTTTATTTTTCCCGGATATGCATAAAACATTTTAAATAAAAATGCATAAAAATATGCCATCTGCCGCCCGCAGGTCAAAAGACAAAGGGACGTTTAGAGCCGGAAAAACGCCATTCCCATTGCCCCATACCTGATCAAGTATTTTTAATTGCCTACGTGATGAATAATTAAATCATACACGGGATGCAGCATAAATAAAAGAGTATTTGTTTAAAGTTTTCCCTTTGTTACTCATTTTTTACATTTTCCGCACTATTTGACATGGAAAAATGTTTTCTGCCAATAAATCAATTGGCAATTTTATATTTTTTATGAACAGTTTTTTGTTCGCGACTTTTTTCGAGTTATGATGCATGCATTTTTGCTGCGGTCATTGTTTACTCTGGGCATTGTTTTCTAAATTTAATATTTTATGCTGTTGATCAAGGCTGTCATAACGTTCTGTGACCTTTAACCTTTACTCTTCAATCCGCTTCAATTAAATGACGTGTTTGTCAAATAGGCAAAATATTTATTTAAGTTAAAAAGCTGATTTCCAATTACTGAACAACTCACTTAATATGTCTCTTTTTTTCTCCCACTCAAGACGCTACCGACAATAAGCAATCGCTTAAAGCCCTATAAGTTTGTTGCCTTTATTGTTTGCCAATTGTGTTAATCTAGCATTTGTTAGGATTTGGCCAAGTGTGGTGTGTTCCTTGGGGCCACTAAAACGAAAACAACCCGGGCAATGGCAATGGATAAAATAGCAACTGCAGGCGTTTTACTAGGGACAAAACCATCAGTCGATGTGCTCTTCGCCGCCGGCAAAAACTCCTAACCCTTGAAACAACACAGCAAATGGCAGAGACAACAACAATCGAAACTTTTGCCACATTAAATCAGTAAATTTATTGACTTAACTGCTTTTTGGGGCGAGGACATGGCCACCTCATCCCAGCCACGCCCCCTGTCCTCCGCCCCCCGTTTTGGGTTGTCAGCATTGGCGTTTGTCTCTTGGCCGCTGGCTGCGCACTTTTCCACTTTGGCCTGGCCAAGATGGTATCCCTAGACCCACATCTTAGTGCACTTAAAACAAAAAAGTTCCTTAAGCTCACAAAAATTAGATATGATGCATAAACAGATAGAAATTTTAGATTTTAAAACTAACTATTTACTTAAAGATCCACTATTCTTTTTGTCTATAATAGATAAAACTTTTATATTCGAAAATGTTTTATTTACTTTGTAAAACATTATTCTTTATGTATGTTTAAGGATTGAAATTTTAATGTTACACTTTTCTAATGACTCTTTCAGTTCTCTAGTTCTGAAATTATTTTCTGAAAAGGATTTCAGAATCAATGCATTGATATTTCCTAGCCATAATAAGAATCAACGCATTCATTTTTCTAAGCCATAATAAGTTATTTAACAACACATGACAAACATCTTAAAACATATTTAATTTGTTACCAAGTGTATACGACTCTCTATGATTTTTTTAATTTTGTAGTTCTAAAATATGTTTTGGCAAAACTTCAGCTTATTAAAAGCATTTAAGAACAACCACTTTTACATTTAACAGCCTTGTAAAATTTGTTTTAAACCCCAAAATAGAAACATATTTAATTTGTTTTTTTGTTGACCCTACGAATTTTTAATTTTAATTTTCATTCTTTTTCTTGGCTTTATGAAGCATCTCTGAATAAAAAGAATTCTTTCTTTCGCCGGAAAAGTATGCCAGACATTCGGAACTCTTAATTTTTGCGAGTATAACTTCCCCTGGCGCAGGATGCCGTGTTTGGCATATTCCTTTGGCTGCCTTTGCCCCTTGCTGTGCTGTCATAATTTTTGATTTGCTTGTTTTATTTGATGTCCTTACTGATGTCGTTGCGTTGGCTGCCATTTCAGGCGTAGTCCTCGTTTCTTGGTCCGCTCTTCAGTAAGCTGCTCTACCCAGCTTAGGAAAAACAATTTTGCAAAATTTATTTTATAGCAAAATTATGCCAAACATTTCGAAAATGTTTCTATGTACTCTCGTACTCCCTGTTGTTGTTGTTTCTATAGCCATTTGGGATATACTCGTATATATATTTATATGGATATATGGAATATACACACATGCGTGTGACCCGGTCGAGAGAGCTTGGAAGCTGGCCCAGAATTTATTTTAGAATCGCAAATATTTCTGCTTTTGTGCCATCAACTTTGGCTGAAATTATTTGCTTGGGCAGCCCACAAGCGAAGGAGGCAGGACTTGAGGTCCTGTCTGTTATATAAACTTGGATAATGTAGCGCAAATAGTTGCTTATTATTTATTCTCTTTTATTGCAGGGGTTTTTGTCTTTATGGCCTTTTAATTTTCGGGTAATTTATTTGCGCTCCAGCTGAAATTAGTTGGAATATTTCAGTTGTTAATTAGGCATGCGTGAAATTGGGCAAACTTTTGCTTTTGCGAGCATACATAGCATACTTTTGAGTTAGAAATATATGGGCATATGTCTGGCGAACATTGGCTGAACTATTCCATGAAAATTCAAGTGCTCAAAAGTGGCTTTCTCACGCCTTAAATTTAAGTTAATTAAATTTCGCTGCAACCCGCAGCTGAGATAGCGGCAACTTTACGTTTTTGCCCTTTTGATAAGCCCCGGCACACACAAGTCCTTCGGGATGGAGTGTGTGTGCGATAAGGATTCCTTTTATTCGGGGGAAATGAGGACACCACCCACTGTCTGTACTGTGTGCACAATGAGTCTCACGAAATAATCAACATAAAAGCTTCAGTTACTTATTACACTTGTGCAAATACGGATACACTCTACACTCTAGTCTCTAGCACTCTTTAGAAATACAAACCGAAAATATAGAAAAGGAAAAACATACAGACTAAGTACTTTGGCCGGGGGCATGCGATAATGCCTGTGAAATACGGATTCAATTAAGGCGCGGAACACAAACATGCAACACAATTGAGTGGCAAACGAAAGACAAGTTGCACAAACTGAAGAAGAGGAGACGAGAACCAACATTCAACATTCAACATCGACATGCGACAGGTTTGCACTTCGTACTCACAGTTTGCTGCTGCACCTCGGAGGCAGCTACAACATTCTGGCCATGTTGCAGATACACTAATGGACCGCCCGTTTGCCGCGGCTGCTGGACAATGGGCGGCGATGACGTCGTCGTCGTCGCAGGAGGAGGAGCGCCGGCGGTTCCTTTGTCAAACTGATAGTACATGACATCGTTGGCGGGCGCCGTGCCGCCATAAAGTGGCGGAGGCGGTGGCGGCGGATCTGCGGTCTGTGATCCAGAAATGTGGTAAGCGGTGGTTTGTTGTTTCGGGGAACCCCCTGCTCCGCCGCCACCCGGCATCTGTGGCATCTTGTAGTTGTATATGTAGGGCCTTTCGTACTCCGCCCCGTGTATGTAGGACAAGAAGAGATCTGATTTGGCAGGCTGAAGTCCGAAACCCCCTCCTCCTCCGGCGGAGGAACCACTGCCCCCCGACCTCTGACCCAGTGGACGATTGTGGCCCACTCCTGAAACATTGCTGCTGGCATAGTGCAAGGGATAGCAGCCCGCATTGGTCAACTGCGACTGCCCGCCGCCCGTGAGCAGCTGCGTCTTGGTCAAACTCTGCCCAGAGAGCCGCCTCGTGGGCACCCCAATGTCCGACTTGGCATCCCGCCGCTTAACCTGCGCCACTTGAGTCGAAGGACCTTGGTAGTAATACGGCGAGGCCGGATTGCTGGGCCACTCCACAAAGCTGCGTTGCCGGCTGAAAGCACCACCACCACCTTGAGAACCTGAACCTGGACCACCACCGATACTAGATGTCAACACATTCCCGGCAAGATTGCTAATGCTGCCTCCTCCACCACTCATCAAACCCCTGGAACTCTTGGCCAGTGCATTGTTCAGACTGAACTTGTACTGGTTGTTCTCAAAGGTCGTGTAGTGGAGCAGGCGATTGGCCGGCGACTGGTGATTAGAGTTAGTAGCGTTGTGGGGATGTTGACTGGGGTTGCTCGGATTGTGGACAGGCGCCAGTCCCGAGGAGCTCTGGCTGCCCGGGTTAGTGGCCGATGGCGATTTGTAGGTGCTCTTCTGCTGCTGCTGCTGGCGCTGCTGTTGGGCGAACAGCGAGCGCTGCTGCTGCTGCTGGTTACTCACGGTCTGCTGCATCAGGTTGTTGTAGTTGCCGCCGGCACTGCCGCCTGACTTCCGGTGCGATCCGCTCGAGGCGCCCGACGATTTGTTGGTGCCATAGCGTGTGCTGTCGCTGGATCTGCGATTTAGGAGTAGAGTAAAGTATACAAAATTAACGGAAAGTCATTGGAAAAGAAATAAAGGCAGTAAGTGAACTAAGTAAATATACCTATAGTCCTCTAAATATTAGTATTAAGATTATTAGTATAAGAAGAGAAAGCTTAAAACAAGTCACATCTCAATTGATCGTTTAAATGTTTATTTTTACAATTGTTCATATGCTATTAATAATGGAAATGTGGTGCTGAAGCAGAGCTGCACATTTGAAAACCAAATAAAAATAACATTGTCATTAGAAAAGAGATAAATTCAGTATATGAGCTGAAAAACAGGCTACATATATATTTTATCCTTAAAATACAAGTATTTTTGGCTTTTTACCAATATATATGATTATGCAGGGAAAGCTTAAAAAGTATAAGATGGCTTTCGAAAACAATATATTCTTATTCTTTTGATCATTTTAATTTTTCTTGTTACAATTATTATTACAGTTATTGCTAAATTAAATTTGATATCTTACCTTTCCGATGAATAAGCATAGTCCTGATCTGCTCCCAGACCTGAGTCAGTGTGCTCATGGGAAACTCTCAACGCTGAGTTCTCCAAAGGACTTAGATTGGAGCCAGTGGGCGAGATAAAATCACCCATGCTCATACTAGACATCATTCTAAAGATGAAAATCCACATTTACCAATCGTTTTGGAAAATCAATGTCTTCACTTACCTAACTAAACCATTATTCCGTTCGCACTCCCTAGAAGAAATCGTACTGGCCGATCGTATGGATCCGTTTTTGGGTGCTTGTCCTCCAGTTCCAGTTCCTCCATTAGTATCGTGCGGATGCGAGCTTTGATAGTAAAGTCTACAATTATATATATGGGTTAAAGTTAAACCGATAAAAAATCAAAAATCAAACTTAAAAAATCTTTTTTTAAGATGCAACCTTACCTGGTAATAACTTAATTTTATTTCTTACAGTATAGTATACTCACCCTCTTATTCGATCGACACGATTCCTGGCCTGACCCGTGTTCCCTGAACCACTGCCATTGGTGATGGTGTTGCCCGAACCCGTGCTCTTGGCTCCCACACTACTCTTGCTGTTGCTCTTGTGGATCTTCAGGTTGGAGTTGGACCTCTTGGAGGTGGTCTCCACCACCGTGTAGGGAATCTCGCGCAGCTGCTGCTCCGACATGCCCTCCGTGTCCACCAGATCGAATTGCAGGTGCTTCGCCAATTCGCTATTCCACATGCGACTGCGTGATTCCGATGGGGATCTGTTAAGGGAAAGTACAAATTATATTTTAGATTGTAAAGAATATATTATAAACTTAAATTAAAATTTAAGCTTGATCAATTCAAATAAATACTACTTAAGGAATGAAAAGTTAGTTAATGAAAAGTTAGTTAATGTTAATGTATCAACGTGTTAAGAGTTATTTGAGACTCTTATATAAGTCCGAAATAACTCTTATTTACGGACCCTTAACACATCTTCCTTATCTCTTGTTTAAATTAATTGCAGATTCATTAAAATATATTTTTTTATATGGGTGGGTTGCACTTTTGACATCTAAATTATAAAAATAGATTATTTAATTGTAATTTTTAAATTAAAAGAAAACATCTTTCCCTTCCGCAAACTCACTTGTTCTTGCGATGCCTTCTGGACTTGTGATGCGAATGGGTATCCGAATGACTATCGTTGCTGTGAAGGCTCCTGGCCACCATGCTGCTCTTGGAAACTGCCGCCTGTTGAACGGAACTCTGGCCCAAACTGGCCTCGGCCTGGCGCCTTTGAACCTCCCTCCATTGCGAGGTGGAGTCAATAAGCTCAGCACTACCACTCCTCATCGAGGAGCTTCGATGACCGGAGTAACTGCGCCCACGGGTGCTATCATGATCCGATCCTCCAGCCGAATCTCGTCGATGCCGATGCGACCTGCGATGCTTTCTATGATGCGAACGTCCCGATCTTCCAGAGCGACCGGATCCTCTTGAAAGTTCGCTTTCATTGTCAGAAGTGCGACGATGGCGGTGCTTATGTCTAAAATATCGGAATACATAAACAATTTTAATTAATAGTTTCCTAAACTGCAACATATTGGATTTTCTTACACAATTTATTTTCCTAAAGATATTTTAAGACTTTAATTAAATTAGCAACAAAAGTTATGGAACTCAACCTTTTTATAAACAAATAATTTTTTATAAAAATATTGTACTATTGGCGAAATACCTGGTGAAATAACAATATTACCCAATATCTTTATGAATAAGAAAAGATAAGTTACAAAAATTTGACGAGCAGTAAATTAAGATACTTCAAATTTCATAACATATAAGAAGTTCGAGAAATTAGGAGATCTAAATTGTTCCTAAGATAAATATGGTCCGATAAGATACGTATAAATAGCAGTAAAATTGGGAAATTTGAAATTCGTCGCAAAATGTAGATCTTTGCAGATAAGATAAAAAAACCCAATTTAATGGGTAACACTCACTTTAATCCAAGCACTCAAACTAGGCGCACCCACTTATGGGTGTTCAAATCGATGGGACTTATTGGGACTTACAAAGTCATAGCGAATAGCATGCTTGACTCTATCTAAAACTTTCCAGGGCCAGTTGATGGACTTAATTCACCTAGTTTGATAAAGACTCACGCGTCTCTGCATATCTAGTTTTGAATACTTTGGCCTTCCTAAACATGCCCCTGCTATAAAGTTCAAACTTAGGTCCGAAGTCTAGTCGATTTGATGAAACCTAAATTTTTGCATTTTTATAATACCATGGGGAACCAATAATTATTGCTTTAAATGAGTGTATTTTGGCATAAGCCCAAAAACTAAATAAATATTGATTTTATACGAAAAGTTCCTTAGATAGTGATATAATGTTTTTCTTTTCCTTAGTTAATTAGTTTTGGATTCTATAAATAAAGCGCTATGGGTACTTACGTTCTTGTGGACCTTGAGTCGTTGGAGGAGTGGCTCTCGACGGAACTGGAGCGGTATCTTTGCTGCTGATGCGAAGCGGATGAGGAGCTGGCCCTCTGCTGCCGGTGTTGGTGGTGCGATGATGATGAGGAGGTGGCCGCCGCCGCGGAGGATTGGTGGTGTGGATGGTGGCTGGTGCCGTGGCCATGGCTGTGGTGGCTGTGATGGTGGTGCAGTCCGCCACCCGCTGTGCTGGCAGATCTCACGGATCGCGGGCTCGAAGGATTGTGGCCGAACAGCGATCTTTGCTGGGATCGGGGCCAGGGAGCACTTCGTGTGCTTCGCGGTGAGTCAGGTGTTTGCAGGTTGCTCCCACTGTTGTTGTTGTAGCTGCTGGAGTTGTTGTTCTGCTGCTGCTGCTGATGGCAGGGCCTGATCCCCAAACTGGTGGGTATACTATACGTGGAGCGGTAGGGACTGTCGTAGTTGCTATTATATTGTGGTTGGAAAAAAGAGATTAAAGGCGGGGGATCAGTCAGCGGCGATCTCGCATTATTTTGCCATAAATTTAAATTGTTTAACATAAACGTTGATTAAAGTTCGCGTCGGCAGGGCAGCCGGCAGCCTAGGAGGCCATTTAGGCTGTCCAATTCGATCCGGAGAGGCAACTGCAACTCCAACTGCAACACGCCAAGATCGACACAGACAAATAATGCGCGTGTGCAAAATTGAGTAATTGCCGCACTGGCAATCAGCGGGCAATCATTTCGAACTCTCAGGAGTCGTCGCTTCGCCTCGGTTCAGTGTAGCTCTACTGAAGAAAGTCCAGAGAACGTGCCCGGTGATTTATGCTCCCTGGGATGCAGCTCTGCGGATCTGTGATCCGCAATCTGTATGGCGTGTAGTGTGGGGTTTGGCTGCTTGATTGGCCTGATGTTTGGGCTTCTCTTTGTTTGCAAATGATAAATGACGCGGGCTATTTGCTCATCTTGGCTTCGCCCAGGAATCCAGCGATTACGATTGGCTTCTATTACCTTATTTAGAGCCTCTCCCGAGCGTGTAATTTATGCACGGATGGTGGGCAAACACTTACACTGGACAGCTGGAAGTGGTCTCTGTTCGCTTGTCTCTGGCAATTTTCTATTCAGGTGCTTCTTAAAGTTTGTGTGCAATTCGAAAAATACACTCCCTATACACTACACCATAAATCTCCTGGCATGACTCAATATCTCCCGAAAGAAAATCCTAATGGCTGAATTCTTATTTGTCCATATAATTTGATGTTTTTGCAGCCATAAAACATTTAATAAATGTTGCGTCTAGACAATGTAACTGCCTTCGAAATGGCAACTAAATGGATTTTGAACACGAATTCGAAACAGAAACACAAATTCAGAGTGCCAGAGGGCCCTTGAGCCGGGACAATGCCAAGGAGCTTCTATCTATCTACTATATATATCCGGTTTGCCCTGTCAAACACAAACGGGAAAGGCGGGGAACTCATGAAGTGCTCCGGCTGCATTCCTTTCAAATTGAACCCGGCGATTTCGATTCCGAAGAGCAAAAGCCATACACCGAAATATATATGTTTGAAAATTAAAAAGAGATCAAAGGCGAGTCCTCTCCAACGGGCCACACGAGAGCTCTTCCGGCACCGCGCCAGCTACCAAAAATGATTACTAAAAAGCCAAAAAAGGGACGCGGCCAAAAAAGGACTTGGCCGAAAAAAAAGGACAACTACGTCAAAGGAAGTAGCAGCTGCCGTATATAAAAATGGGTAAAATACAGAACGCGCGAGGGTACTACACATGGGTAAATCAAAACTTTTGTGCACGGAATGAAAACAAATGATGGGCATTTTGGAGTACTCACTTGGAGATGGTGCCCATTCCGGGTTGAGGAAGAGGTCTGTTGCCCATGTGGCTTCCTCCACCTAATGCTGCCACTCCATTTCCATTTTCATTGCCACTGCTTTGGCTGTTAAAAAAGTCATCAATCACGCGGCGCGGCTGGCGTTTTGAAGGAGTACGGGTAAAGGCAGGCGGCGATCGTCCGGCGGAAAGTGCATCCTTCTCCGTAAGCTTGTCCGGGCGACTTTTGTTTGGTTGAGAGCGATTCGGGGTTTGGCAGACATGCGGTGGTGGTGGTGTTGGGCAACATAAAAGTAGGCATAAAGGCGTCCAAAAATATTAACAACCAAAAATAAGGGAGAACAAAAACGAGAGTACAAATCATAGGAGACGCTAATAATGAACAGTGAACCATAAAAAGGTTGTAAAACACACACAGGCGAAGTAAAATAAAATAAAATAAAAGCCGAGTGTAACTGAGAAACTTTCATTTGTTTCTCAAATTAAAAACGTTCTGTTTTTGGGGCACTCATAAAACGCCCCTAAAAAAACTTTTTTTGGCCACTAGAAAGCTTTGGCAGCCAAGTTAATAGTTTCACTGAGTTACGGTTGGCCACGTGAACTCCATTTTGGAGTCTAGGAGCAAGAAAGTTTCCCGCAGCAACTAAATGGTCAGCCGCAGTCACCGCAAATGTCCAGTCATAAACATGGTAAGGTTCTGCTCCCCCAGAATCCCCTGAATTCGCTGCCACATTCGTCATGCACAATTGCCTGCATTTGGTGAGCCTGCTGGCTTAGAGCCGCCTTTTCGCAGAAAGTCATTAGTAGGCTTTGCACTCGAGTTGCTTTTTGGCTGACTGCCCCAAGGCCCCACGTCCTCCAAATCCAAATCCCAATCCCCACCCCCATCCCCTCTGTAGATCCGACATTTTTATTGGACTTCCAATTAGTTGACCATGCAGGCGATGGCGTAAACTTGATCTATGAACACTCGTCTGATGCACTGGATGCCTCTTGCTTCTGCTTCTGTTCGGCTTTGACTTTGCTTTTGGCCAGGAATGAGTTCTAATTGGAGCGGCGGAAAAACCGAGAAGCTGACATTCGAGAACTTGGTTCATTTGGCGTTATTAACGGATCTTCTTTAAAACTGAAGCTGCTCTATATTAAGTCCTGACTTTATGAGCTTGAATGATTTTTACTTTCACCGAATTCAAAGGTTTTTATTCGTTAACTTAATAATTTATACACATATAGATAATTTATACACAGATTAAAAAGAGCTGCCTTAGACTTTTATTATCATGATTCTACCATATCTTTCAAATAAATTAGAACAAAAGAAGCCTCTTAAAATGCAGTTATTTATTAAGTCCTAACTTTAAAAGCTTTAAAACTTTTTCTGGCTCATATTATATATTAAATTAATAATTACGATATTAATATGTCTTTTATAAATTAGCTAGAAAAAAACAAACAAGGCTTTTTAAATAATCTCTTTACTATTTTAATGAATTGATTTTCGTCAAGTGTATCTACAATATCTGCCACATGAATGAGTACAAAAGAAGCCCCTTGAAATGCCCCATCTATCCCCTTGAGAAGCAGTTCACTTGGCAGCCCATCCCTGTACTATAGTCCTCTACTTGAGCTGCCCCTTAATGAGCTAATCACATGAGGTGCATTTTGGGTCGAGGGATTGAACTCGAGTGTCTGGGCCATTGAAATTTGTTACGTCTTAATTGGTTGCGCTTTTGGCAACGAAGTACCAAGGGGGCTTTTTTTGTGTTTACAACTCCATATAATCCACGCACTCTGGAACTTCCTGGATCAGGAACTCTTGGTACTCCAATACTCCTCCCTGATGTTAGTTACTCACCTGTGCCTGAAGCGCGATCCCAGTTGGAACAAATCGGCGGCATGCGACTGCGAACTGGGCAAAGGGGCCACTCGCACCTGTCTGAAAAAAGCATGATGCTCCACGCAGCATCGCCACAAATGTTTGCAGGCCGATTTGCGAGGCGTCTCGAATCCGTAGGTGCTCAGCTCATTCTAGGGAAAAGAAAATGCACATAGAATCCAATCGCAAAGGTGTGATAAGCACTAGAGAGTCAAGTCACGATGGGAACTGGTAACTCGACTGGGACATGCCGACAAAGACGGCGAACTGAGTGAATGAATGCCCCTGACGGGTTCGCCCCACCCCACCCCATTTCACTACCATTACAAAGTGTAAAGTGATGGCCGAAAAATAAAAAAAAAATTAAAGAAAAGAAAAGGAAAGGAAAGGAAAGGAAAGGAAAGAAAAAATCAAGGCGAAGGAAAATGCTTAAGTTTCCGCCTTTTGTGCGCGTCAACTGGCTAGGAAACTTTTTTGATTATCAAAGCGTTAACACCCGAAAGTGTGCAAGTTTCAGCAGCTTCAGCCATTCAGCGTCTTCTATCTGCTATCTGCTACTACTAAGCTACCAGCTACCAGCTACTTGTTGTCTAACGAGTCCTCCTCCGCTTTTTTGGCTCCTGGCGCCACTTGATGCCGCTGACAACCAAAAGTTGTCACCATAAGGAGCACCCAGAAAAATTGGCGACACTGCAAAATGGGAATAAGAAATTGAAAATACTCTAAAGGAGCTGCAGAAGATTGGATGCCCTGGAGGCTCTGATGGCGTCTTGAAAGCGGATTAATTCTTTAGAATTTTACTGAACTCTTCTTGCTGAAAGAAATTTTATTAGTTGGCTGGATGTTTAATTTTTATGGTTTCAAAACCTACTGAATTTCTAGCTTTAAATATAATTGTTAATGAAAAAATTTGTAAGTCAAGTGATCATATCATCAATGATGTTTTTGAGCCTCTGAAGATCATAGTACAAATAAGTGTTTGTGAGCCTCAATATTAAAAAGTAAGAGCTTAGAATGTTAGAAACATAGCAATGTTAGAAACATAGCAATGTTAGAAACATAGCAATGTTAGAAACATAGATTTCGGCGCATCTTTTTTTTGAGTCATCTAATTGACATCTCCAAACTCCGTCCTACTCGAATTTTTTATGGGTCTACTACCCTTTAGTGCTAACTTTCGACCATTCACGCGCGGAACGAACTGCAAATTGTAAAAAGCACTTGTCGGCAAACAAATTTATGGCTGGGATGGGATACGGATTGGGGATCCTCATCCTCATTCTCATCGCCATAGTCGTTTCGCATTCCCAGTTACCAACAGCTCGCAGTTTTCCAGTTCCCGTTGTCGCGTTGGGTGCGTTTGAGAATTTACATTTTTATCGCTTATCCTGAGCATAAAATAGCGTCCTTTATAATAAACTTTGGCAATGCGCGGCCAATAGTAATGAGCCACCGTCGTCTTGTTGCGCAGCACGACAATCCCGCTAGGAGTTAAGCCCAGGAAATACTCCACGCTGTCCTCGCCCTGCGGGAAAAAGGGGGAAAGGCGGAGAAAATAGAGAGGAAAATGAGAAACTTTGGCAAACAAAAGGCAACGAGCGAAAAGTTTCCTTTCGGCCAGTGCCAAAAAATGTGTTAACAAGAAGAAAGTTTTCGCCCATTACCAGCAGGCGGCATTTTTATGGATACCTCGTTCTTATAATACCCGCCCAGAAAAGCCGAAATAAATGTAATTTTAGCTGTTAATTAAATTAAAAAAGAAGGAGAACAGCGGCAAAGCATATAAAAGACGGCGGTTTGGCGCCGCGATAGTCAATGATTTGTGTCTATAAACAAACACAAGGGCAGCGAGTGAGTGAAAGAAAGAGGGGGTGGCAATGGCCATATAGTCTATATTATGGCACATACCACATACCACATGGAGTACAAGGGTTCGGGTTTGGATGCCATGCCCCAACCCACCATATATTTATACAAACACAGCTGGTGATTTATTGAGGTTTGATATCAAAGTAAAGGGCAATAAAAAATGCAAATGAAGTGCCAACTTACGCAGCACAAAAGCGTAGACACACGAGACTTTTCGTTTTTCGGGGGTAATCATTAACCACCCTCCGTGAAACACCACCCATTTTGGACCCCACTGAAATGTGAGCAAATGATTTATAATATTTGCCTTGAAATGAAATTAAACTTTGCATTTCCCCGTTGACCCCTTTTATCCGGCTCGTTGAATGTTGAAGCAGCCCGGCTGTCTGGTGAACCATCTGCGGTTTCAGAACTTTGTATCATATGAGCTGGGCAGTCCCCATTGTCTCCCCAAGTTCATTCGATTTGGTTTGACACATGAGCAGCATCAGCATGAGCATCAGCATCACATAACTTACCAGAACGGGATGCAAATCCACGCCGTACATATCATGCCATTTGACTTTGTCCAGATAGTTAAGTTCGGCACTGGAGGGCGACATTCCCTTTAGCTGCTGATGGAGTTCAGAGACGCGGGTTTCCAGCTCGTTGCTCTGGTTTGGCAGAAGTCGGAATTCGGACACATAGCCTTTCGAGTGGCGCCGCTGATCATAGTCACCCAACTCGGCTAGAGATCAATAAAAAAATTAATTGTGATTGGAGAAACGATAACCTTTGCGATTATATTTAAGAAAATCAATGACTCTTAGTCAATAAGTTTCTAAAGAATTTAAAAATTGCCTACCTTTCTTATATTTTTGACAATTTTTCAACTAAATAATTAATGTTTCTTGACCAAACTTAAACCTATAACAAAAAATGTTTGCAATAGATTGAAATATCCGTAAATTGCAAAAGAGGCTTTAGAACAGCCGTATAAAATACCGTAAAATTCAACTCGTATTTGGTTGCAAAGGCTTTCTGAGATTTAGCTTGGTATTTTATTACTTACATTGCACCACAAAGGCTCCGAGTTCGGCGGCGAGTTCAAAGGCCACAGGCAGTCGTCCCTGCAGAACATCCTGTTTGACTTGCAGAAAAAGTTGATACCTGTAAATGACAAATTTCATTAGCCAACAAAAATTCGAAAACAAGGACAAGAAGCAGTTAACAAGTGGACAAACAAAATCTGGGCATAAAATTAGTTGATCCCCTTGAATGTTTGTGCAAAGCAAACAGAGTCGACTGACTTGTTGACTTTGGGCGTAACATGAAAATCATGAAACGAAACAAATAAAATGGCAGACGAAATAGGTTGGCAGCATCATATCGCACAATTATTTGTTAAAATCAAGCGCAGTTTCGAACTTCAAGCTGCCTGTTTGCCTTAATCCTGTCTGTCTGTTTGAAAATCCCCTGCACCACTGTTCATTATTTTCAACTTTGTCCTGTCTAAAGTCAATTGGCGTTTATTGTATGCCGCAGACTTTGTATAGCTAAAATAACACAATATTCTTTGGCCCTCTAGTGCACTTCCAATAATGCAACGGCAATGGCAACGGCAATTGCACCCCCGCAAATTTCCACTTGACTAGAAGTGCATTTCGATGCATTTATATGCGCTAATATTAGCAGTGGATTCAGCGGCAGTTGGCAAGGATTTTGATGATGTTTGGCCATTGGGTTTTGCCCGGTTTTTCCCCCCAATGATTATGGCGAACGTGTCGTCGTATGGAGAGCAAATATTTGCACACACCAAATGCTTGATAAATGCTGCAATTGCCCCCAGGATAACCAGACACCACTGGACGTCCCGATGACGTGGCGATGAAAAGCCATGGCCTGGGTCACTTTTCCGCACTTACCCCACAATTTCCCTTTTACATTTGCGACATTTGGCGTTCTCTGTGCGTGTGGGCATGTGAGTGTTGTGTTGGCCTTTTCCACTGGCGTTATTTTAATTTATCTCGCTTGATGTGCTCGCATAAATGCATTAATTGCTCGATGCATTATCCATTAGTTGAGTGGGCAGCCCGAGTTCACAGTACTCAACTCGTGCATCTCAATTCGCTTCATTTGTTGTTTATTGCATTATAATTATGCGTCTGTGTGTGCCTCAATTAACAAATTAAATTTGCCAAATTCAATTTAACGAATTTATGGCAGACCAAAAGTTGGGATGGCACAAATTAAATGCTTAAATAGTTAATGCATGTGCAGGGTAAAAAAAACCTTCTTGAAGTGGGAAATCTACCTACTCAAAATGGGAAATCTACATTTTAAAGGTATATACCTTTGTATGTATCTGTATCTTAAAGCTTAATTTAATTTTGAACAATCCCTTCAATTGGACTCGATATATTTTATGTGGTTATTACTCACCTAGTTATTTCCTCTAGCAGCTTACAGGGATCAGCAGCATAGAACTTGACGCCGAAATACAAGTCATATGGGTCCGACTTGGGCTTGAGTTGTCGCGAAATACGAGACGCAGGATCCAGCCAGTGCTATGGGTAAAGATACAAAATATGGATTAAATCGAGGGAACAACACATTTTCCTGAACCAATGAAATCGAAATTATATTACTTGCCCCGCAGTCAAAGGATACTCAAAGAGTTACCTTAGTCTGGTGCCTTTTTGTTTTCGTTTTTCATTGCGCCTGAATGAATTTCAATGAAAACGAAAATGAATTTCCAAAACCAATGTTTTTGCCCAGCGGAAGCGGTCTCCCTTTTTTTTTTGCCACACACACTTACCGTCTGATTCTCCTCGTCTATATAACGTATGCCAAAGTATGAGGTCTCGATTAAATTGAGCCTGGCAAAGACGACATCCAGCAGAGCCTGGCCCGGCAAATCATCCTGAAAATAGACAAGAAAATTGCTGTTAAAACAGAGCAAAGGCTCGAGGATAAAACGAAAGGGGGAAAAAGGAGCAAAGGAGGAGCAAAGGCAAACACTGGAAACACTGGCAAACTGTTGAGCCATTGAATGGCCACAGACACGGTCCTCGTTTTCATTTTCGTTTTTGTCCTGCGCCCCCAGCTTTTCTATCCGGTTGGCTAAGTCCTGCGCCGGCAAAAGTGAAAACTTCCCAGTGACAATTATTCAATTGGAAAATTGCTGGCTGCCTTTTTTTGTGTGCCTCTGATAAAATAAAATGGGGAAATAAGAAAATCACCCCAAACAATTTATGGCAAATCGAAGGCGGCCAAAGTCGGGCAATCAACAATTTTGCTGTTGGTTTAATTTAATTTGTTAAAGCTTTAAAATGCCAATTCCCTTTTTTCTCCCCTTTTGGACGGTCTGTCTGTCTAGTGGCAATAATAAATTGAGTTTATTCTCTGGGGAGAGAACTCGAACGAACTCGCACGCCGCCCCGAAAAAGTGGCCGCAGCTGCAGGAACCGCAAAAAGCACCCAAACTATGGCCGTGGGTGTGCTATTGTTAACCGCAAAGGCAGCTGCCACGCCCCCTGATTTTCCCTACTCCCCTACGCCCCTTTTCCCCTTCGGCTGTCTGCAGTGTGTCTCAGTCTCATGTGTTTTTTTTATTTTGTTTTTTGGAAACTGACCAACAGACACTGACTTTTGCCTTTTGTTGTATATTCGACCCGCTGCCATGTTTTATTTATGGTATTTCTGCCTGGTCGAAGGATTCCTTTGGGGGCATCCACATCCACATCCTGCACACGGCATTTCCCCTTTGCATGCATATTGGCCTGCTTTGTTGTTGTTGCGTAATAAACTTAATGGCTGGCAAGTGTGAACACACTGGGATTGAAGGAATGAGAACTCGGTGTAACTGCCAGTTTACTCGCAACTCGTTTTGAATTTATGTTAAACTTTCTGCTGACCCCAAGGTTTTCAGTTCGAAATCGAGCTGCTTAACTTGCCGTCTGGGAATTGTAAATGCCAAAAGATGGAGTCGAAGTGTGGATGGTATGAATGTGTATATTGCAAATGATATTTGATATACATGTTTCTATTTATTTCTTTATGTTGTTTGTTCTATAAGTGTATATTTATATCAAAGGGATTCTTATTTGTTCTTTATACGTAGTTTACCCTCGATATTAAGCACATGCCATTAACAGACTTTAATTTACATTATTATTTACACCTAAATTAAAAATTCACCTGCTTTCCCATATATTCCAATCCCAAATACGAGCTGAGAACATAGCGATAATCTCTATATGTCAGCACATTCAGTTTGCAAAGGTCGAGGTGAGTTGATTTTTGAATGAGCTCTGGGCCACAGGACGAGGGTTCTGATTCTGTGTGCGTGTGTGTCATAAACTAATTGCATTTGTGCTGACTGCATTAGATGACAGTCGTTAACAGGACGAAGTGACACAGTGACAGTGACAGGAGCAGTGGGAAGGCAAAGTGAACGTGATGTTGCACTTTTGCATAGGACATCATCCTGCAGTCCTGCTGCTGAAATTGCATTACAAATACGTGAAGTGAACGTGGACAAGGACATTAAAACAATGGTCTGTAAAATTTTCTACACAAGGCGCTTCCTTATTGTTGTCATCCTTTCTCCTAAAGCTGTTGTTCCTGTTGCTGCTTCTTTTGCTTTGCTGTCAATGTTTTTACCATGAAACACAACACGAGTGGAAAAGTGCATTTTAAAAATACATAAGAACCATGAGCGTTCATCATATTGTCGGTTTGCCGTTTACTTAGTGACAGGAGGAGCTAATAATGCATGTACACGTAAATGGAATTCTAGATGATGTGAGAGTGGTGCCATACTTTATCCCTTAAAGTGTTCCGAAAACGAGTGAAGCATCTTTATATCGATCCAGAGGTGTTCAATTTCCTTTTCAAGTTTCAGGAATTCCAACTAATAGACACCCCAAATAACACCCCACCTAATGAACTAGTCGTTCAGAGTCTAAGTTATAGCCAAAAATCAACGTAAACATAAAAGGGACCGCAATTAATCACAGGGGTTTTGCCAGGGAAAACTTGTGCAAACAAAAGTGTTTAGATCCCAAAAGGTTCTGCAGATCCGGACAAGTATTTTCTAAGGGGCGTAACCATTTTCCCCCGACGCCAATTTCCACACAACTCACTCACTGACAGAGTTCAATAAATTAGATTTCGCTCGAACCAGTGACGTAGATGATGTCTGTGGCATCAAAGGATGAAGGCTATAGATGATCCTGATGCTGACAGCGCAGCAAAAAGAGACGAGGATGAAGAAAAAAAACAAAATTAAGGAGACGCCGGATGTGCCTTGCTATGATTACGTTGAGTTGATGCTAATGATGATTAGGTCTTTGGCTAAAATGTCTTAATCAAATTATGCTTACTTTGATGTTGCTGGAAGTACGTCCCTTGTAGCCAAAGGACATCGAATCCTGGCCAAGTACACTTAATGAGCTTACATTTTTCGCCCCTCAACCTCGATTGCCTGCTTTTCTTGTCAGCTGACGGCAACACTACACAGAAAAGCGGAAGTTTTTGCCATGCAACTTAATTAGAGAACGCCAAGTGGTAAAGCGGAAAATATAGCACACATGTCTGGCCACCAGCCAGCCAGCCAACCCCAGTAACTTGTATTTTCGCCACCCTCGGGGGACAGTTTTCGGGGGCGAAAATCCCAGCATCGCGTTCCAGCTAAAACGTAAACTATAACTACGTGACTAACCCAATTCCGGACTTTTTGCGTGTTCAGAAATCTGCTGCAAGTCGCCGCGCTTTAACATAATTAACACATGTTTTCAAATAACATGTCAAAGACTTTTTGATATCAACTTCACTTTTCTCCTAATATAAAAATAGTCCCACGTCGAGCACACACAACACAGTTTTTACAATTATCCACTACTGGTAAAATGTTAGCGCTTTAAAATTTTTTAAAATGCCAGAATTAAAGTAAGTCCAGTCAGATTATATCCTATTTCCATTGTATGCTCATTTGCTGCCATTTAAACTGCAAGTAGTCGGCTTGAAGAAGAAACGCCAGCTTATTGCCCATGCAGCAAAAAATAAAAACAAAGCTGGCAGAAATGAAAAATAAAATAAAAACAGCAAATCCAAGTCGCTAGCAATGAGGGTCAGGTCAGATGTTGGAAACGATGCTCGACATCTGCTCCCAAAAGGTTTTGCCATCCACGGGTCGTATACTTAATGCCCTCTATGTGAGTTTTTTTCTCTTTTGCGAGGCAGCCTCTTCTCCAATTGCATTGTGCGTATAATTGCGATGCTTGGCTTAAACGTGCGCTGACCTCTGACAACAAAAAATACACAACTCCGAGGAAAAAGCAAAAAAAAAAACCAAATGCAGAGAGCTGCTTTCGTTTGTGTTTATAACGGCATTATGAGTCTTAAGCTCAGGGTAGGCAAAAAAAGCTAAGAGAAACAAAAATAAAAGCCTGAAAAAGCAAACAAACGAGGCTAAAACAGACAAAATGGAGAAGGACAGAGCGAATGCAATGTCACAGACAAAACGGCGACAAAATGAAAGAAAAGCATTGGCAGCAACATCGTGTCGTCGTTATGCACAAAAACCAGGCAGCCCAAGCCCAAGCCCAAATGCTAAAGCAGATTTATGTCCCCGTAGGAAACGAGACCCCCTCTAAGCCATCTTTTTCCAACTCCCTCTGCTCATCCCATATTGGCGCATCTTCACCTAACTGAAAAACACATTCAACAAACGAGATTTGCGTAATTCCTGCAGCTCAGCGGCGAATAGAAGGTTTCTCGTCTCGTCTCGGTTGTTGTATTTGTTGTTTTGTTGTTTGCCGGTTGCTTGTTCTTCGCAGTGCTTGTTGTCAGTCGTCTGATGTTGTTGTTGTTTCTGTTGTGGATGCTGCCTCCTTTGCGGCGTACTAAATACCCTACATCAGGTGGAAATATCCAAGCTAAAGCATTTTGCTCTAGGGAACTATTACCAAATAGTCCACAAAGTCGAAATTTAATTTATTGCTATGTATATTTCTGTTAGATTCTTTCTTTTATATGCAGAATGTATTGGTACCTCCTAAAGGTAAGTATTCTATATATGATAAATAAATAAAATTTGTAAGCTTTAAAACATTTTTTAGATGCTGTTTTGTATTATTGACCAAACTAACAATACTTCATTAAATTTAAAAAAGGATTTGGAATATGCATTTGGAAATTATTAGCATAAAACCGAGTTTAATTTATTGATATTTAATTTATTTATTTCATTTATTAATAAATATTATTAATTTATTTTCTGAACAATTATATCAGCAAAAAGAAATATAGATTCATTAGTATTTTTATGATAAACCAATAATATTCTTCAGTTCAACAACTTTCTGTTTTGTTTTGTATAATTAAGCTTTTTAAAAGGCAAAATTTATTAATGCCAGTAATTTCGATAATATTTAATAATAATAATTAATAATAATAATTATTAATAATAATATTTAATAATATTTAATAGCCGGACAGGTTTTTTTTGTTTTCTCAATTGCCAAATAATTATATTTTGATTTCGGAGTTCGTTTGCAGTTTCTGTGATCAGACGACGTCCGTTCTGACTGCCATGGTGTTTTATACACTAAGAAAACTTATGATCTAATATATGCAACCCTTCGCACATATAGAGTATCCACAAATCATTTGCCTCCTAAGAGTTAAGTCAGCTTCTTGTTCCGCAGATGCTGGCAGTTTAGAAACGTCGCTGTCTGTTTACGAGAGTTTTATTTCGCATGCCACGCCAAACGGCAAACGGCGGACGGCACAAAGCCTGACAATGCTAGATGTGGATGGCTTAGGACTCAGCCTCTGACTTTGGCTCTGACTTTGGACTCAGGTTCAGCATTCAGCATTCGGCATCAACTTTAGCATCAGCATCAGCATAAGCATTGGCTGCGGAATCAGCACTGGCATGGAGTTTTGGCCTTAGCTGCAATATGAGTTGCGGGTACTGCTGGTACATCATCGTCATCGTCACATAGCGGCACTTCTTTTTCTGCTTTTCCGCCGTTTTTTCTTTTTAGGTTTGCGGCACACGTTTGGGCTGTTTTTTCTGGGTTGCAGTCGCTGTTATTTCCTTTTTTTTTGACTGTCGACGGTTGTCGCATCTTTCCGGCACATATTTTTTATTATTTTTTTTTTTGTATTCTCTTTGAGGATAGTTTCCTTTTTGCAGTGCTCTAGTTCCAAGCTCTGTGCCATACTATCGATGCATCTGGGCGTTCTAAACTCGCGAAGCCAGTGAAATATTGCACGTGCAACTCGTATTCAGCTGTTCGACTGTTCAACTTGTCTCGAGCTTTTCCGGCTTTTCCGGCTTTTCCGGCGAGAGCTACGACTTCCGCCGCAGAGGCATCACTTGCATTTTCCACAATCGCATTCGCACGACGTCTGTGCAAATGCTGGATATCATTGTTTGGCTGGTAAATATTTCTGCGCATATGCTACGGTGCACAAAAAACTAAGAAATGGATGTCTGCACTCGAAAAACTTTTTTGCTAATAAGAAGTTTTTTTTATTTGATTGACATTTAATACTTTATTTACAAACTGTTTTTATCTCTGTGATAATTTTATTTTGTTCTTTGAGATTAAATAAGACTATAAAACAACTATTAACAATTTCTAAAAACGATCAAACAGTTTTTCTTTTAATGTTAGCCAAAGAATTGTAAATATAAATAAAAACATTGTTCTGCTATCCTAATGAGTTCTTTAAGGTAATTAAAGCTCACTTTAATGAAATTTTAATATAATACACATTTGCTCTGATCTACAGAAACAAATTTATTTTTCTATCATTTATCATTTTTAATGCTAGGCTATGCCATTTATTTTTTTAACTGATCAAATGTTCTCAAAACGGACATCAATCGATATTTTAGTTAAATTTTGGCTAATCATGACAGGGAGTTCACCTTTTTTCCAGGTGTAGAAGTCAACGCTCACCTTGAATTTCTTTGGCGCTTTGTTCGCTGGCCCATTCAAACGCTTGGGCAAACAAACGACGGAGCCAACTGACAGCGAAAGAACTCATGGATCCAGAGATACGGGGTCTCCGGGAATTGGACGTCAGACCACCAGGTGAGTGAGTTATCTGATGGCCGTCAAGTTGGACCGCCTGCCACCCACCAGAAAGCTGGCCACCCGCTGATGTCTGTCCGTTCAGTATTTGCGTTTAAAGTTTTTTTGATTGAATTGTTGCAAATTGTTTGCAAATCTATTTCGTTGGTCCCTCTACCTCTGCCACAACCTCTAACTCTACCTCAACCGATTGAACAATTGCTTTTTGTCTTGTCTGCGGTGCGGGGGCTTTGTGGCCACGCAGATACTCGTATTCAGATATCAGATATAGCCGGCAAGTCAAGTCTCGACTTGACTTGACACTGAGTTATGGTTCTGACAGCTGCGAAAGGCAACGAACGGGCGCAAAAAACTCTGGACCAGCTTTTTGCTTGGCTTTCGAGTTTCCGAATTTCAGTTTCTTTCAAGGGGCGCTTTGTTAATCCTATTATCCAACCGAAGCGCAACTTCAGCAACAGATAAAGTAATTACCCCAGCAGCCCCGAAAAAAATGCCAAACAAAAAAAGAAAAGGGCAACGCCGGGCAACTGTTTCGCTAAGCTTGGCAAAAAGGTAAAACATTCGAGGCCTTTTTAGGTTCCACCTTTTGCCTCTTATTAATTACGTCGTTTAATACGTTTGAAGTAGGAGTATTGTGAATTTTGGATTTCGCTTAGGCTTTCTCTGCAGAGAAAAAAATAGATGCTAGTGAGTTAAATTGATATGAATTTTGAAAAAAAAGGCTTAAAGAATCCATCTTCGTTTAAAGAGGGACCAAATTTAATATAATTTACTATACATTTATTTATATTATATCCGTTTTTAGCTTTGTAAGCTTCTAAGATAATATAATATTCATTCACAAATAATCCACATTTTTTTGAGTGCCCTAAAACTAGAATCATAATCCATTGTTACGAAGTATCTTTACTGTTATTAAACATTTGCCATTCCGACATCATGGGTCAAATCAATGGTCTGGCCTTGGAGAATGGCCCAAATTACCGTCTATAACTGCTAGCCTGGCTAACATTAAATTTAAGCACACACAAAAGATACTGGGATAGCCAGATGCACGGCATACAGGTGTGGGTGCTGAAATCTAGATGCCGGCATTTATTTAGCCATTAAACACGCTTCATGGGCTTTGCTTATTTTCATTTTCATTATCAATTTGAGCGTGGTTCGTCGTCCGGTTTTTCGAATGACGGCGGGGTACTGTAAAAAAGCTTTTAACTTAATTATGTTGGCCATAAACTGCAGGTTTATTTCGGCCAGCAATGACGCGAGCTGCGAGTTGCGAGCAGCGGGCTCTAATTAAATGTCGCTCGGGGGCCGGTCAACTTTTCTGGCTCCAGCATTTTATACTACTATACCCGGTATACCTGTGTGTGTATATGGCAATTTCGAATAGCACTGGCATGAAGTGTTTGCTCGTGAAGCACTCGAACTAACCATTTTCCATTTCGGCCTGTCATTGTGGCCAGTGTGAAGTGAAGTGTGTGTGTTGTGGCGCGGAATGATTTACATAAATTCTCCAATGGCACCCTGTATTGACAGAATCAAGCGCTGGACAAACAATGCCCACACACTCCGCTTCGAAACCGCTTTGACCGTTAAGAAATATATAATTATATAACCTTATCCAGCAATAACAAGTTTATGCCATTTTGGCCGCCCCAAGTGCCAAGAAGTGCCGATCTGCTTGGGAGCACTCGAAACTCGAAAAGCGGCCGAGAAAACTGCGCCCCGGCAGTTGGCAGTTCGAGCAAATGTCATTAGCATGGTAAGCGTGATAAATGGCCCACAACTCGCAGAATTGGTCTATATACTAAATGCTCACGTAGAGTTCCCAGTCTGGGCATAAAGTCATCACAATCATTTGTCACAGTTTTGCCAGCTTTTAAGTGACTGGGCTCCAGGGTTTCTGCTCCAGAGGCCTTGTCTCGATTTCGGCGGTTTCAACTCCATTTTTCAGACTTTTGTCTCGGCAACTTTAAGATCTCTTGCTATTTGTGTCAAGCTTAACTAGGAGGTTTTGTGGGAATGGTTGAAACACCAGGAATTTTGACTTTAATAGATCTTTAATTTGAAATTCTGATAGTTCGGCCACAAATCCTCAAGTCCAAATCCTAATAATGAAGGCATTTATTTCTGAAAATTTATGTGAAGGAAAAAATGAAGTCTCAATTTATTTATTTCCTTTTTCTATTGATTGTTTTGAATTTTATAGGTTTTGGCTTTAAATAATTTTTAATTAATAATTAATTTAAATCAAATAACCATCTACACATTTTTGTACATGGCCACAGAAAAAGATAGCAATTTATAAATCCCTCTATGATTTAGCAACATTTGTGGCTTTTTATTTCCGACTGTTTCTGTATGAATTGTTTGCTTTGTGCTTGTCGACTTAAACTTAATCCCCAAGATAACGCATTCCAAATAATCGCTCACACGCAACGTTTGGCGCAGCTCTTGTCGTGGCCATGAAATATCGATTACGCAACTGCAGAGGAGTGATGTAGACATATATGTTGCAGCATTGACGACTGGACGCAAAATGAAATGCAAAACAAGTCAAGCGCAGTGTCTACCCTTCATCTCCCTACATAATACTGTCTACCTACACAGAAAGAACAGCTTAATATTATTGGAATATTCACAAGTCAAAACTATAACAGTATCATGTTATATCATTTTGATGTGTAAATAAACTAATATAGTCTGACCTGACCGGTTTCAAAAAATCAAGTGTCAATAAAGTATACATTTAAAAATAGTGCCATCTATTTGATATTTTCTTTAATAATCCAATATTTTATGTAGTTGTGTTAATTTTTCTTTCTGTGTACTTGAATTTACTCCCCTTGCTCCGAGTTTTTACGTTAATGGCGGACTGCAGCCGTTTTGGAGGATTTAAGTGCGTGCGCTTAGTGCCATCGGCAGCCGTCAGAATCAACACGGCCAAAACTTCAACGACAACTTGCCCATGGCAATTTGACAGACAGTCTGCTGAGCGAGTTCCCCTCTTTCGTCTTTTATCGTGTAAATAAAATTACGTTTTGAGGCTGGCGGCCACACGCATTTTTTCCGCTGCCATTTTTGCATATCAGGCTGGGGCCATCGTCATCGACGCAGCGCGGCTCTTTGAGTTTTCATTCATGGCTGGGCTTTCGACGTTGTTTGTCGTGGCTTTTTTCTGGGTTTTCGGAATTTGTCAGCGGCGGCGGCGAGTCTTTTATCAATCATGTGGTGACCGAGGTGACTGAGTCGCCCCGTTCCGCCAA
Source organism: Drosophila elegans (assembly GCF_018152505.1). Taxonomy (NCBI): domain Eukaryota; kingdom Metazoa; phylum Arthropoda; class Insecta; order Diptera; family Drosophilidae; genus Drosophila; species Drosophila elegans. Next base: position 4,124,728 of record NW_024545855.1, on the reverse strand, counting down.
TAATGACAAGCGATAAGTTGTGTGTGCCAGCCATGAAGCATGTACTTGCACTGGCCAGTTTTTAAACTCATTAATGTCGACCCCGCGGGGCAGAAACACAGCCACAGTCACTTGGCCGTTGTCAAACTGTTGCCACGCCCCCTAATGCCACAGCCCCCGGGTCATCAAGCTGAGATCTTGTAAAATTATTATAAATCTCCCCTGATGAGCTGTGATTATTAGCGTTTTACGTGCTCCAATTTCTACACATGCAACACACGCCACAAGATTCTTGTGTCATTAGTCAGTTCCCGGAATGGCAAAACTAGTCTGTCGTCTTTGAGTTGAGTTTAAGTTCCCCGATTCCCGATTCCATACCGCCGGTCGATCAATCAGTAACCGCTTCACTCGTCGCCCGTGGGCGATTCACGCTCAACTGGTCCAATTACCCTGCACACACTTGCATGCCCAACTTATATAAACTATAAATATATAAGGTCCAACTTGACGGCATTTGCATAATTAACTGGCGGCCCTTTAAGTCGCTGCTAATTATGTCGCAGACCTCACAGGCACAATGCATCGGAGATGACAAGAGTTTGCATTGAATATGAACGGGTAAAATGTTGCAGTTGAATCTTATCTCGATTGAACATCGATCGACGAATTATTAATGAGGGACAACCTTAAAAAGAAGGTATTTTTGAACTGAGTTAAATTGTAGTATAGATAAGGTTCAATATCAGAATATTATTTACAATAGATTTTACTTTTCTTTGCCATTTATTTATTGGTCATTCAATTGTACCTCCATCAACTCAATACTATTCTGAAGTATTCAACATAATTCTATTTTTCTTACCCTAGTAGGGCAAATTAAATTTTCTTTTAGTTTTCAGGGTAATAAGTGCTCAGAAAATGTCTTATGTATGTAATTTATCCACAATTGATGTCAGCTTGATGTCATCGAGCTATTTTATTGCTTTTTGATGAACATTTCTCCACAAATCATTCATAACTGATTTATGCCCCTCGATTTCATTCTTGGAATCGGAATATTTTTCAATTAAAAGCCAGAGAGGCAAATACAAATATGCTGGCTGGGAATTTTCCTGCACATGTGGGGTTTTTATTATTGGGACAAGATTTTGCAAAGGTTTGCTGAAATCAAAGAGCAGAAAACCAGGCCATCCCACGTGGAGAAGAATCACAACAATTTATTTCATTTGCCCGCACAGTGGATGGCAACTATGAGATGGCATGCCAAATCAGCACAATTTTTCCCAGCCAAGATGAATGGAGACAAAGGGATACACACGACAGCCGGCGACCCATTTAATTTGGCAAACGTGAGCAGTTTTAAGCCAAGAGACGAGATGGAAAGGCGGTGAAAAACAGCAGACATCTGTGGGCTATAGACGTGTGAATGATGACACTTTGCATGTTTGCCAAGTCACAAGGCCCTGCACTAAATATTGATGAGGATGGTGGATGGTGGGTGGTTGGCACCCCAAAAAACTCCGAGGCACGTGCAAAGTATGCAATGATGATGACGATATAGGGGTGAAAGCGAAAGAGTTGGCCATGTTTACTTAGGGAGCTGTGGTCTGACTTACCTTGATCTCGTGTATAAACTCGGTTTCATCCAGCAAATTAATGCGCACGGACATAATCCGTGACGGGCGACAAAGGCAGTTCATGTTTGTTTTAGCCTTGAGTTTTGTCCCCTTGACAAGATTAAGTATACGCCGCGTTGCCACCTAGACTGTTGGACATTTTCTGCAATGGATAAAAGATAGAAAGTGGCAATTAATATCGCGCAGTTAATTAGCTAGCAATAAGTGGGAATGCAACTGCAAACTGGTTTGCCTTTGTATGTAAGTAAAAATCTCTGGCATTTGAGCCAAAGTAAAGCCCCTACTAGGCCTTGTTTTAATAACTCTTTTGGCTTCGGGGTCGTTTATCTGGCAAGCAGATCAGCAACATTAACATCATCATCAGCAATGACAGTCCAACTGTCAGCGGTTGCCGCTCCCTAGTCGAGCATTATCATTATAATTTTATAATTGCGGTTGTTTGCCAGCGATAAGTTAAATATGCATGAAGTGAAAGAAGCAGAGAAGAATCACCTACGGCATACCCAACAACAGTACCACACCAACAAAGTCACTTAAGCGGATTAGTTAAAGGGCTCTGAGACAGTGTGTGTGTGTTGGCCAAAAGCAGATTATGTCATTAGAGCCATAGTGCGATGTGATGAGAGGGGAGGAAGCGCCGGGCTTTAGGTTGCCATCAGCCATCATCAGCCATCGGCTTAAAGCCATCATCATGACTAAATTCCCGGTACAGTGGAACCTGATTCAGTGGAGAATCAGAACCCCCGCCAGAAGAAAAGCGGCTGATAAAGTTCGACATCTAAGCACACTTAAGTATGATGGACAACTGCATGTGACGCCCCCGTAAAGCAATGACTAACAAGTTAAGATTGTGAGTTCTGTACAAAAAAAAAACCCTTAACTAAAGACTAACATTTCAATCGTGTTGAGCCCATCAAATTAGTTTGAGCCCCAAACAAATTAAGCCACGGCAGTGTCTGCTGTATATTCCACATATTCCGCTGATATCTCTCGGCAACTTCACACAACATGCCGACAGTCGGAGAAAGAAAAAGAGTACGCCTTTTGTAGCGGCTGCAACTACAAAATAATTAATGTGCACTCGCATAATGAAAGGCAGCGAGCGCGCCGGCAAAGGAGCAGCTGAAAAACATGCCAACTTTTCACACATTTCACATGGCCAGACCTCAAGTCTGTTGTTTTCCATATACAGACAGAAAAAGAGTTTCATAAAAATAAATTTAATATCAAAATCCAAAATGTACTTCTCTATTATGTCCAAAACTCCCTTAAATCACAAGTGTCAATAAAAAGACGAAACAGTCTGAAAAAGTTTCAGATGTGTATCAACATAAATGTTCTAAAATCCTATGAAGATTTTACAATACCTACTGGATCAATAAATGTATGTTTCAATTAAAAAGTCTTTAATATTTTATAATTAAATTGATCGGTAACAGGGTTTTGACTTTTTTGACATATCAAAATGATATGTCTATATGCAAAACTATCTACAATTTGTGTTTCTGTGTAGGATTGCTAAGCGCAGATAGTGGTTGCTGCTTTTTGTGCTCCGGCTGATATTAGACGCTAGTGGATGGCACATTTCGCATTGCATGGCGCTCATTACACTAATGAAATATTATGCCTAATTAATGGAAAGTCGGCTGCCAAGTTGACTGACATCTGTCATACATCTGTCTTTAACTTGGTCACTCTGTCAACGCCGCAGCAGCATGAACATTCAGCAGCAACATCAATTAAAATGCATATATTCCTCTGAATCTGAGTCTGAATGACAGCGACTATGAATGGAGAATGGAGAATGCACTGCATGTAATTTTAATTGCAGCCAAACGCATGCAACAACGCAAGTTCATTCAACTTAACCACCACTTCTTCGTTGCACCATCCATCACCACCCACAATAGGCCGCTCCTTAACGCACAGCGGAAATTACAATTTAAATTTATGTGCCGCACTTTTACGATGGCATTTTCCACATTTTCCTTAAATTTAATGCTCATCTCGTTTAGCTCCTGTCTAGAAATTATGTACATTTAAATGGAAAGCAATTTGTAAGGTCATAAACTGATTCATTGCCATGTTCGGTTTCTAGGAAACGACACAGTGGAATTTTTCGCATATAAACTCCTGCTGAATATGTACCTTGAAAATGGATTCTAAATGCTTTAAGTTGTAATAGACATTTTAGTATTGTTAACTAATTCTAGAGTCACCATGTTTGGTCTCTGGAAATTGTACAAATATCGACTCCTGGTGGATTTTTTTTTTTCCTAAACAGTAAGTATAACTGTTATATATATATATAAAGAATTTTTTGGCAGAACTTTACCTACTAAGCTAAACTGTTAACATTAATATTTAAAGGCGGGCCTAAAAGATTTCTAACTACCTTAAGATTTTTTTAAATTTTCTCATTTTTTTCAGTTAAAAGTATTATTAAATAAACATTTTTTAATTCATTTTTACATATTACATATTAATTAGGAATATTTTATTTTCTGCTCAAAAAAGTTTTAAACAAAACATTTTTCAATATATTTTACGAAATACGTATTAATTAAGAAACGATAAAATGCAATTTTCCGTTCTGTTAAAAGTATCTTTAGGCCAAAAACCGCAATCTTCTTTCTGTTTTGTTATACCACATACTTCCCACTTTACTTCGCTTAACCCAAAAACCTTTCACATCTTAGGAATCGCTTAAAAGTTAAATCAAAAATGTTCAACAAACTCCATAACTTAGGCCAACTTAACCGCAAGACCATTTGCGAAATAGGTCCCAAAAATCCTGCTTCTACACCATATGATAAACATGCCATTGATCGATTTTTGAGCAGGGCTTTCCCGTTTTCCCCGTCTTTTTCCTTCGTGCCATTTCACATGACACTGGGGAAATTTATCGCCCGGCATATTTATAGCGTCATATCTTTATGCCCAAGCCTGTGTTTACAGGACATCATCAACATCAGCATCGTTTCTTGAGCCAGCAACACCCTCATAATTTCTTTTCGCATCAAATTTATCACAGCAGTGGGCGGTGGGCGTGACTTTTGGCCAAAGCCTCCCCCCCACCGGAAAAAACGTGGCTTGATTTGTGATAAAGTGCGTGTGGCATTTGGCAAAAACCGACCTTCCTTTTGCCTATTTATCAGACCAAAACTTTGCTTTCAATTTGCGGGGGGAGTTTACTACTTTCTTTCCCGTTGCTGGTTCTTTATTTTTCCTTTGCCGTTTTTTTTCTGGTATATTAATAAAATTTTTCCCCTAAACCCTACTCCTCACATCATCATAAAGCTTGGTTCCTACTTGCATTCATTTTCTTCTTTTCTTAGCTTGATGGACGGACGGGCGTATCAATAACTGAAAATGTCTCAAACAGCATTTTGTCATATTTCAATGGATCATAGGAGCCTTCATCCCCGATTTTCCCTCTTTTTGCCATTTTATGTTTGCGGAAGTAACACCCCAGCCAAGGCAAACAAACTTTCAGCACATATACTACATCTGGTTGGTTGGGGAAAAAGAGTGGGGTTTTTCGTCTGCTAAACGAAATTATTTATTACTTGCTGTGTGCGTAGAAGCTGCTGGTAATGATGATGAAAAACGTGAAAGCATCGAAGAGTGCAAATGGCAAAAAGGTGAGAACCAGTGGGTAGGGATTCGGATTTGGAAGGATTGCTTTTGCTTTTGCCCAACCTCAGACATGGACATGAACCTGAACCAGTGCCAGACTTTCAGACTTTAATGATGATTAAATGCGCGCCGGTTTCGGTCATTAGAGGAATATACATATACTGACTGCATTGAGGGCCCTGCTCTCAGGCACTGATTTCCTACTCTTTTTTTTAGTTGGCTGATTTGACTACGAAATGGAGGAGCTTATTGGTTTCGGGCGCGGTGGGCAGTGAGATGTAAATAACCCTCAAATGAGCTGGAAAATTGAAGCCAAGGGCAAAGGCATTTATTTTTCCTAGACTGCAAATGACTAAGAGTTAATGGAAGGTGGGCCATGCCATGCCATGACTTCAGGGAAATTCCAAGCTGACAGATTGTAAAAGGGTTCTCCGGAGATGCGTATATCTCGAGTCTCCCACAATGACATAATCCCGTCTAGATTTAGTTGGAAAAATATTCCCCATTCGAAGGCACTCGAATCTCCTCTTTAGATATGCGTGCGCAAAATTACTTAATATTTGTTCGCCAGCTTGTCTCGTCTCGTTTTCTGACTCGGGCGCTAATTTCCAAGAATTTTCTAGCCCAGCTCATTCCTTCGGTGCAATATGCATGCCCAGATGTGCACTGGGAAAAATGTTAAAACTAGTTTTTGACGTGATTGCCTTGCCTTGAATAATATATTTATTTATTAAAAGTTACTTTTAGTTGTTTTAGAAACATGAATTGTTTTCAATATTAACTAATTCTATGGTGGTTTTTAACTGGATTTTTGAACTAGGAGTATTCTGAGATCATTTTTAGAAACACGCTTTTGTTATGTTAAAAAAAATGTATATGAACTTCAACTATATGGACGAAATTTTTCCTTGTGCATACAGCCAAAGCCACAAACTGGGCAAAAGCAAGTTGGCAATCCGCAGGCGGGCATAAATTTTACAGCCACCACACACACAATTGCCTCATAACATATGGTCCTTAGAGTGGGATAGGAATTAGGGGGTGGCAAGGGGTAGTTGGGCGTGGGCCTTGGAATACCTTGAGGCATTTGCAGCAATTAACACGGTCGACGGCGTGTCTTGGCGCCCACTTTCGACGGGGGCCACAATCAGAGTCAAAGCCAGATTCACAGCCTGCGAGTTTCTTTTTCTCACTTGTATATTGGGCACGTAATGAGCCGGTGGTGGAACCCAATGGATGATTGTCCACCAAGACAGCCAGTCAGGCTCTAATTGCATTGACGCTTGTGCCCCGGAATGACATTCCTCATTTCCCATACCTTAACTTTACTCCACTCCTCGGACTCCTGACTGATTGAGTTGTAGTTAATTATGTCTCGCTGACATTTCGATGATTTTAATGATTTGTAGCGGTTTGCGGGCAAATATTACGCTGCATTCCTGCCCCCACTAAAGTCACGACAGTCCCGCGTTAATTTTTTTCCGCTCCTAGACTTTGAGTCCTGGCTGCCGAGTGCAATGACACACAAGATTTTTGCTCCGTGTGCTGTATGAGTATTTATTTACAGTTGCCGACAACGACAGCTGCCTCCAATGAATCAGCGTGTGTCGCGTTGTGTGTGCGTTAATATTTAAGCGGTTGCATGGGAACTTGTTAACACCAGCCAACAGCCAGCAGCCAACAATTCAGACCTAGAATTGAGGCCCAGAGCCCAGACTCTGCTAAAGCCAAAGCCCAGACGAACGCCAAGGGAGCGGGACTATCAAGGGGGTTTCCACAAAGGGGGGGAATCCAAGGGGGTGGCACCCAAAAGGGAGGCAAATTCAAGGTGGCAGAAGGAGCGTCAGGAAGCTGCACAGCTACGTGAGTGATTGTCAAGTGCTTGACGCTGCAGACAAATGAAATTCGCTTAAAGTGCGCCACAGCCGCAGTCGTAGTCACAGTTGCAGTTACAGTTGCACATGGAAATGCCGGCTAGGGTTCAGACTGGAGTTAAGGCCATACACTTAAAGGATTTTAAGTTCTTATGTATTAGGAAAATTAAGCTAAGGCTTCCAGTTTTTTTTGTCTCTCCTAATTATCGAAAATTTCTTGTTTTTACCACCGACTCTTTAATATTATTATTATATAATATTTTATAGAAATCAAAAAGTAAACATTGCTTTTGAAAAGTTTAGTCGGGGCTATATTTACTCTATATCTTCACTTTATCTGGTATTCATGACTTTGTAATAATTTGTAATTTCTACAGTAGTGTCGCAAACAAAATATTATTTTTTAAGTGATGCTATGACTGCTGGTCTGGTCTGTAGCACAACTTGACTGGCTGTCTGCAAGGGGGCGTGCCTCAAGGAAAAAGTTGAGGCATGTTCCCGCATACCCAGTGCAGTGTCTGCATTCGAGATGTATGCGGCTAGGTAAATACTTGATTACAGAACCGATTTTCAGTTCCAAACAGTGCTTTACATTGTGGGTACACGCTCTTTCTTATAGGGTATGCCATTGCCTTTGGCCATATTTCTTTGTGCGGTTGTAGCCTAAGGTAACGTCATCATTCTTGCAGCAGCATTTCACCCCTTTGTGCAAAAACAAAATTTTTAATAAAGAAGAAAAATACTCTTTCTAGCTTTTCTTTTTCTTTAATGTAGGATGGTGGGCTGGATGCGAAACTGTGGCGGAAAATGCATTTCATTTTCTATTCGGTCTGGGAGATGCGTGAAAATTACTTTATTTTTAATGACTCCCATCCAGAGGCAACTAAATGGGACAGTTGCATTTGCATACCGCCGAGATACAATGGGAATCCCAGGCATTTCTTCTGGGTAAATGAGGGTGTTTCCCTGACTTCGCCCGGTGTGTTCCCTGCATGTCATTAACTTTATAAGTGCTTAAACGTTGCAGACTGCACCTCAAGGTAACGGAAACTGCAATTGCAGTTATGAGGCCAAGCTACCTGGTGAATTACCAAGACTATTCCGCCTCCAAGACTCTGCTTAACCCACCTTACTTCTCCTTCGATTTACTGGTGGCAGCAACTCTCCAAAGTGTTTCACTTGCTGCCAAACAATAAACCAGGCCAACATAAATTTTCCGACGCACCAAAATAGAAATGCAAAGAGGAGGGATAGTCATAGGTCCTATTTTTACCTCCCGGATCTACAAATACCGCCACCTTCCGACACACGTGTTACAAATTTTATATGAGCAAACAATTTCTGGGGGCAAAAGAAGGCGGAAATGGGTGGAGGGAATATAATATAAGCGCCACAACAGATAAAGAAAAATACCCACTGAGTAGTCAGCTGGCTGAAAGGCATTTTTATAAATGCGCGCACAGGAAAAATGTCGTAAAAAAGTTTTACGATCAAACATTGCACTTTATGTGCTTTTATGTAAAATTACCGTACAACATTGGCAACATTGTCAGCTGAGCTGTAAAAGTAGCAGGAATAGCAGCAATAGAACAGCTCGAGAGGAGATGGTGAATGGTGGATCCATAGGAAAAGGTGGAGCAGCGCCCAGGAAATAAGAGTCCCCAATCCACAAGGCAATCAGGCAAAGTTGCCTGGTGGCCGGGGTAAATCCAATTTACTTATTTGAGTGACTGTTCCTCTTTCACGACGCCACCTGGTACTTTTTCTGTGCTTAAATTCCAGCAATCTGCCAACTACGAGACCTAAGTTATGGCACCAATTAGCCGCACCGTTTTAATTGATGTTTAACCACCTACCACTCCTCCAAAATACGTATTTTATGGCCACCAAAACGAACACTCCATCTTGCATTACATTTGGCCCTTGCATTAATGGCCCAAAGCATATCAGAGTCTATTCAGGCGGTCAAGTCAAGTCATAAAATGAATGCCAAGACGGGGAAAAGGTCCCATAACCATTAGCACACACATTTATGCCGGGCCATAAAATCCGTTTTCGGCCAAATCAAAAGTGTCAAATGGCAAAGCTCATTTGCACATTAATAAGAATTTCATTTTGAATTCCCAGTCAACTGACACTGTTTGATACGGCACGAGAACATGGTACCCAACAGGTTTCGTTTCATTGACCCATTTCTTTGGTTCTCAGAAGCATCTCAGTTAGATAGAGATAGAGAATCGGAGAAAGGGGCAAGTTCAGCGAACCACTCACACAAAATATAAATGCAGGTCAGATATTGTGAATCAATTTGCATAATTTTTATAGTGAAAAACGAGTTGGTTAACTTTCATTCACTTAATCGCTTCAATTAGGCAATCCGATTAGATTACACTCAAGAAATTCGACAAGGTTTTCTAATTAATTTGAAATACATATTTGAACATATTTGTATCAATATCTAAAAGCCTCAAATCTTATGTATTGATTGTTATATCTTTCTGTTACTTTGGTATGTTTTTACCAATATTTATTGAAAAATCTCCCTGAAACATTTGTGTATAATCGCATTATTTAAAAGCCTATTTTTTAAACATTTATGTAACTGTCAAAAGAAGATACCCATTGTCAGTCACCTATAACCAAAGTGGTAATTAAGCCCCAGAATTAGTTTCGTTTTTTTTTTTAAATTGGCCACATGTGAGCTGTCAAAAACAATATACAAAGAAGAAAGGACGAGGCGGTGCACTTGCAGGGGGTGTTGAGCAATAAACAACCTCAGATTGATGACAGTCGATAACAGCCGCAGACATTTCGAGTGAAGCCATCATAAAAAAAAGATCCCTTTATGGCATTATGCGATATAAATTTAATCAACAAATTGGACGACTGCAAGCAGTGGCAAACACACAGCCAGTGGAAAACGCCACGCAAAGTTGAAAGTGACTTTGGGGAACAACCGGGTCAGCAGACTTTTCAGTTTAGGCCGCCACGCGGACATTTAGCCAGTAAAAAATGTCCCTCGTTAATGTATTTAATTGCAGCAAATGGGAAAGTAGAGCAAGTGCCGAAGGATGGCCAAATATTTACGGACGGCTGGGTTTCGTTTCGTTTTGGTTACGGATTTGTTTCTGGTTTCGTAGGTTCAACGGTTTGTGTTTGGTTCGGTTTGGCGCTCTTTCAGCCATAATGAGCCCGGATCTGGGGCCTGGGGATTTCGGTTCCTGGTTTTCCAGACCCAGACCCAGACCCAGACCCCTCAATCCCCCCCTCAACTGCGACTCAATTACAATTTTGTGTGCTGTGTACCGGCGGTTGTATGCGGTTCTCAAGTTGTTTGGCCCTTCCGTATTTTACCCACCATGTGTTTGAGTAAAGCGTTCGTTTTGCGGTTTACTTAATACACTTTGCCGTGTGCTGCTGGTGTGTTGCACTCTCGAACACGGAAACGCAAAGTGAAGCCAGATGAAGGCAAATTGATTGACACACTGAAATCTGAATACTGAATACTTCACCTCCGCCGGTGGCAAACGCTTCTTGTCGAGTGTAAATAATCGACTGGCTTCGTGTTGTGCGGTTTATGCGTTTTACTTAATTACCTATTTGAATTTTAAATGCCCTTTGATGTGGCGGTATTGGGCGGGATATGTTGGCTGTGGCTGGCGTTTCCCCTTCGATTTTCATGGCCTTTTGATGTGGGCGGCCGTCTGACACTCGTTTCCTGCCCATTCCTGTCTGATTTCTTCTTTGTCGCGTGTAGATGATAAACCCCATCCTCATTCCGGCCGTATAAATCAAAATGCAATTTGTTCTGGGCCAAAAAGGGCAAAAGCTAATAACTAAACAAACTGCGAGCCAGTAAATCAACGAGTCTCACGATAAAGCCCAAGACATCGCCTTTTTTACGCCGCTCCCAATGACGTTGTTTAGATGATTATGATGTACCATAGTTGTTTCTCGGTTTATTTGTGGACGCTGCCAGGGTTTGCCAGAGTATGTTTCTCGTAGGACGACCAACGACCAGCGACGTGTTGCCCATAATTTATTGGCTGACAAAACAAATTCATTATGAAATGATAAGCCCATGGAAATTGTCATGTTGATCATGATGGTGATGAGGCAGGCGGCGGTTTGGCAATGAATACTGGCTACTTGCAACTTGAGAAGCTTTTTGGTCAATAAAAAGGAGTTTGAGGAGAGAAGCAAAGAACTTAAAAATCCGTCTTCAGTATAAATGAAGATCTTGAAATCAATAATAAAAATAGAATTATATTCAAAACACTACGAAGGAACCCTAGGAAAATGCCCATTCGCAGCTTCTGTTTAAAAGGCGAGTTATTGCCTAACACATTAGGCTGACTCTTCTTCGAGAAGATGAAACTGCTGCCAAAGACAGTAACTGGTGAACAGGTAACCGATAAACAGTCTTCAGTAACAGTTACACCACAAGTCCATTCCCTTCATATCCGCCAATGTCAATGCCACTTCTATTCGAAGGCAACCCCCTTTTCTCCGGGCCAACTCCAGATCCAGCTTCCAGCAACAGCTCATAAAATGCCGGAATGACATGAAGCTGACAGGTAGTAGATTTTCAGCCTCAGCCCGCTGATTGCGGTTGCCACAGCTGCTCATCATCAGTTGGGATACTGGATGCTGGAAGTTGGAAGTTGGGTTCTTGCAGGCATTACAAGGCTTTAATAGACAAGCGCAGCGCAAAACTGAATAAGATTAATGAAGCCGTTTAAAACGCTTCGGTTGTTTATCATCATGCGGCATCCCTGAGCTTCTATAGCTTCCCCAGATTTTCCCTGGCTGCTGATGCTGCTGCTGCTGCTGTGCCTAATGTGCGCGGCATCCACTCTGCCTCATTCGCCGACCATTAGCCATTATAGCCGGAGATGCCGACAGGGCTGCAATCGTGGTTAGCCGGGGCAACAGGCTGATAGCCGGTCACAGCCTTATTAAGTCGCCATAAACCATAAGCTCACGTTTGGCCACGGCCGCAGCTAAACAAAAATGTGTATTCGTACACAGAGAAAAATATCTTAAGTACCAACACCAATGCTACAAAATGTTTTAAATTTAAATTAAATTAAGAAATGCTTAAATCTATTCCGAAAATAATAAATTTAAAAATTTAAAAAAAATTATTTGTATATATTAATTATTATAGCAATGGGTGAAACTTGAGCGAAAATATTTTAATAGGGTACAAAATATTAAACACTAAATTTGAACGCAAACAAAATTTAAAACATTCTTTCCAGCTCATGTTTGTATTAGGATTGCCTTATCAGTTTATCAGTTTATAAAAGAATTAACATTAAATGTTAGTTTTCATAGGTTTTTCTGTGTGCAGGAGAAAAGTAACTTTTAATAAAGGCAACATCTGAGCCTCAGACGCTGATGACTCCTACTTCGCCTGCGCCTGTGAATGCTACTACAACTGTGCCTGATGCTGATAAATGGCCGTGGGCGTGACCCAGCCATTCTTTGATTAGTCTGACATGACCCAAAGAGAAGGATGGAAGCGGCACCACCACCACCACGACTCACTCCAAGTTCAAATGGAAATGACACTACAGTGGCTGCAATTAAACTGCTGCTGGATGGCAATATATAGCGGACAGTGTCACCGATTTCTTGGCTTTGCTTTTTTGTCGGCCTGATGAGGCGTGCAGCATTTTGATGGGCGAACACGTAAGGCCTGACAATTCCAGCTCCATAGCGCCATAGCTCTTATAGCTCCACTGAATGGCAGGCAGAGAGCCGAGAAGGCAGAGGTGGACTGTATATATATTTTATTGGTCCTAGAGATCTTTTCGGAACGATAACAAGTTTTGATTTGTTCGCCAAGGCAGTTCGCAGCCGAAACGGGTTATGATTGACTGACTGTCGGACAGGCGACATTGGCAGGCGGATAAGCCGCAATCCCCATCTGGAAATGGGGATTTTTCAAGTGTGCCTCTCGGCTGCCACGGCAGGCCAACAGCCAACATAGTTTGTTATAAAATTAATGACCCTCATTTTGTATTCAAGTGTTATCGAAATGATTGCCAGTACACGTAGACACACGCGGCCTATGGACGAAAAATATGGGCTTGGGCTTGGCATGTCCTATGGATTGCTAACAATAAATACGCAAATATTTGTGTACATGGAAATGGGTTCTTGGCAGCCAATTAAAGTGTAGAGCTTGAGTGTCTCATTAAAAAATATTCCAAGTGCCATACAACACTGATAGCGGACCAAGAAGTAAATATTTCGACTGCTTCATATAAGTATGATGTAATCATGGGGGCAAATAAAATCTACAACAGCATTCTTAAAATGTCACTAGCTACCCTCAACGTTCAAAGTTTTTTTTATTTTAGTAGGATATAATTTTTCGTAAATAATATTACTAATTTGATTCGTGATAAAAACTGTTGCAATCAACGCCGGCCTATTGATTGAAAATGAGTGAGATTTACGACCTTTGGAGAAAGTCCAATATTTTCAACTCAAGGTCACCCCTTAGTTCTCTTTTATTTCCCACGTACCACGGGGCGTATAAGCAACGGCTAAAAACCGTTTCGACACCTCATTTCACTGCATCCACATGTTGCATGTTCTTCTCTGTTTTCCGAGGCGTTGCCTCATGTAATTTGCTGGCCAGATAAATATCTGCAGCTTATCACGATGTCTTAAACATTAAACTGCTGCCTGGATGGCCGACTTGGAGTACTCCTACTCCTCCTCCTCCGTCGACTTTTCGTATCTGCAGCTGTTGATGGGAATAATTTATGTGAAGGTTAGTTGCGGGCTCACACGAAATTGCCGGCGTATGCAGGTTGCCCCACTGAATGGAAGGTGTTCGCTTTGTTCGCTATATATATAGCCAAAGCCAGAGCTATAGAGATCCGATCCAGCTGGGGCACTTACTTTCACAAGTCAGCACGTGAGCACGGCTGCAGCTAACGGGCGCACATTGTGCGGCTGCCTGACCTCATTTGTGGGCGCAATTTGCTCGAAAAAATCAGCAAAATAAAATCTGTGGCAGGCGAGAGCCGGCAGTGCCGTAGTGGTGCATTCATTAACAACAAATTGTGCCCCGAAATTCGCTTTAAATAACATTTTATGTTCGGGCCGCACTGGCCGAGATGCCAGCGCGCTGGACGGCAAACGCCTGCCCGCATTTTCATTACTTTATCTGTTTTTTCATCTCGAGCCGGTCAAGTTGGCAATTTGGCAAAGCGTGAAATGGACAGACATAGACCGCAATGACTTGTATCTGTATCTGCAACAATAGCCGAACCTGAAGTAAAACCCCACCACAATGAAGGAATGAGAGAAGGTGCCGTGGAAGCGGCACGCTCGTTGCATGATCATAAATCTGCAGGTAGACAATAAATGCAATGATCTCTGCCGCTCCCCCGTTTTCCCGTTCCCGAAAAACCTGGTAAATAGCCCCTAAAACCCCTCTTAACGCTCTCCATCACCTCGCTGACTTTATTTGTGTCGAAATTTTGCACTAGAAACGTCAGCGTGGCACGGCATTTGTACCCTGTATTTGTGTTGGGGAGTCGGAACATGATTAATCTGCGTATTTAGAGTATTAACCATAAGTATAAGAAGTTTTTAATAATAGTGAGAGCCCCAACAATTTTCAACACGATAATATTAAACCAAGCATTCCATTTCAATTCCATCTTTTTTTCCTTTTTCGATAGTAATTCAATAGGCTTAGGGTTGTTTTAGAGGCCAGTGGACTTTCCCTTTCTGTTAGTATTTCTATACCTTGAAAATCTCACTACCCTGAGATATAATATATTTATAAATCATTGACAGATTAATATATTTTCTCGTATTTTTATAAAAATTTCAAAACATTTTTCACACTTTTGCTCACACTTCCACTAAAGGATATCAACTGCTCTAAACTGAAGGGCACTCCACCAAATTTCAGTGGTTTTCTATTGGTTGTGATACATGTGCTTTGGCCGCTGGACATAAATCAAACGGCAGAGAAGTCCGAAATGAAATGCAGCACAACGGAATGAAATGAAATGGATTGTGCAAATGTCTGCCAAGCTGAGCCGGGCTTAGCCAAATGCTTTGGTACAAATGTACAGCACCCAAATGCTTTAAGGGGCGTGACGTGTACGCACCTGTGAGTCGAGCGAGTTGGGCATGGCCACCAACAGGTAGCCACGAGTATCCACCTCCAGGAAGGCCCATTGGCATGCCAATGAGGCAGGCGCACGTGCTTTATGCTAATTACTTGCTGGGAAATCGGGCGTGGGTCTTTGTCGATGTCAGGAATCGACGACCCAGACAGACTATGGGTTATTAAAACGCATTTGGAATAACTCTCAAGCTCAAAACTGGTTTATTTGATTAACGTGTAGGCTTGTTTTATTTACACCTATGAAGGTGGTTTTACATGTAGTTTAATTAATGCGTTCACGATTAAAATGTATATATTACGAGATGTCGTGTGTGCTTTATGGCTTGTAAAGTTCGCTTGCTGGTAATTAACCAACTGACAGACGGACAACGCTGCGTATGCTCAATGTCTCGCTCAGTGCAAATTAACATCAGATGTCAGCCAGCCAAGCAAGTTTGTTGCCGAGGCCAACTGATTAAAGTCGGAACTGTGCAGCGCATTCTGTGATGTCAGCTTATGGGTAATCATGTGTCCATGGACCCCAAACTCGTCATGGAGTTCAAGTTCAATTTTTGTGGACTGCTCGGCGTTGCTTTTAATTAAAAGTAATGTCTCGCCATTTAGGCAAAATGTTTTTCCTCTGGGTTTCCCTTGCTTTTTTCCAAATAAGGAGAATAAGGAGAAAAGGGGCGGCGTTTAGGACACACCCATTCTGGCTTGCCATTCTTTCACTGCGGGTCCCGCGGTTATTTATTTGATGGCTTTGGCAGCTAGAAACCCGGTCCGTCAGTTTTTTTATTCTCTTTTTTTTTTGGTCAAATCACAGCGGGCGTCGGGCATTGATTGTTGTTACTGGGAAGCTGGGAAACTGTGGTAACCATGCCTGAATTATGCTCTCCCCAAGAATAGCAACAGCGCACAGACGAGGCGAGTTTAATGCTCGAAATATGCAAAATCATGAGTCTGCGTTGATTTTAAATTGTATCATTAAAATGAGAACCCGCTACGAGCGGCGGGCAGCGTAATGGAAACCAAACCAAACCAAACCAAACCAAAAACCAACTTTGCAGTGAGAATTTTGTGTGTTTAACTTTTTTTCCGTACTATTTTTTCCGGCTTGTTCATTACACATTTTGATTGAACTCTGCCCAGTTGGTAGATCAATCAATTCTTTTTTCTTTGTTTCCCTCTTTCGGCCTGCTAATAAATTGCGGTACAAGCACAGCGGGTCCAAAAACCGAAAAATAAACAAATTAAACATTTTCTGACCATGGTAGCAATTATGTAGCTCGCTTCTTTCTTCGCTCATGCTGTTAATTCAATTTATTTTCTGTGTCTAATTAAAGGGGCGAATGGATGGCGAGCGATGGATATGTTTGATTTGTGACTGGGAATGGTCGGCAAAGAGTTGGAAGTTAATAGAAACCATGACAGGATATGTTTAATGAATAATTAATTGAGTGTATTGGCCCAGGGGCTTCAAGAGAACAAAACAAGATTTGGTTTTTATTAGTTTTGCAAATCTTTAGATAAAGTACACTTGAAGAAACTGAGAACAATTAGAAAAAAATTAAACATATCTATTGGAACAGTCGAAGGTTACAGTATTAAATAATAATTTACTTAGAATGCTTTATATGTTCTCCATGAGTGATTTATTCCACTTCATCCAAAGGCTATTCATTTCATCATCACTCGAGCACTCAATGAACGCATTGAAAATTGGCATTTGTGTCCCACAATCCTGTGCTCTAGTTCTCTGATCATTTGCATTTCCATCCATGTGCATCTCCATTGGTTTCGATATACTCGTACTTATATGCAAACGACAGTTGTTACAATTTATGGCCAACTTGGCAACAACAACAAAAACTACGGCCACTGCCATTTCCAAATAATTGTTTGTGTGCGCAATATTTGACGTTGCCATTTTTGCGCAATGCGAATGGAAATTTTGCAAGCGATTCAAATTACTGATATTTCCATCGATGCATTTGACACATTTGAAGCACGACTTGAAATCGTACCCTCGACTTGGGCTCAAGTTGGCCGGAACTGCAATGCAACACGTCTGAAAGTCTGAAAGCATTCACGCAATCGCAATCTCAATTCAAAAGTTGCCAGCTATTAGCAGCTCTCATTGTGGCCTTTCCTCGCTTTTTGTTTTTTTTTGCTTTTGCTACTGCAAAAGTTTTCCCTGCCGTTAAGTCGTTCTTAAGATACTCGATGGCTGATTTTCCACTCAAGTATAGCCTGCATTGTTGTTACCACTGGCAATTGATTGTTTGAGTCATAGACTAAAGACCACAACGGGTTTGAGACCAGGCCAAACAGTAGCTACATAATCCTGACTTAACTTTGAAACCTAAATACCCTATTCAAAACTATACGTCACAGAATTTACAATATTAAAAAATAACCTTTTTGTATTATCCATAAAAATGTCTAAATAAAAAAGATAAAAATTGTGCAAACTATTTTGACAATGAGTCTGCCAAACATAAGTTTAACTAGCTTAAAACCGCATATAAGTCGCATCAATCACATTTTAATGCAATAAGCCCCCGCAAAGTAATTCGGTTTCCTTTGAACTCCCCAAATTGAACTGAGTACCATAAGAAAGAAATTTAGTAATTATTTAATAGCTTTTCCACTTGTTTTCATATATCAAGAGTATTAGGTTTAATAATCTTTATGTGGCTATTTTTAGTATATGTTTTAACATCAAGTTTAATAAAAATATATTACAACAAATCAGTTGATAATGCAAATAAGACTTCTTTGATGTTCGGTTTACTTTATATATCTTTTATACATAATAAGTATTGGTAATGCATGGTAATGCAACAAAGTCCACTTTGATGTTTGGTTTTCTTTATATATGGTAACTATTTAGTGAATTGATAACTTATTTATATATATTTGGAATTTATCTAAAGTGACAAACATGAAGTTTACAAAATATATATTACAATCAGATGGGAAAGCAATAAAGGCCCCTTTGATGTTCTGTTTCCTTTGAACTCCCTATCGTGAACAAAAAACCTTTGGATAGGGTATCGATGGCTCGCGTTTGCCTGCCTTTTAAAGCACTCGTTCCAGTATGCTTGTCGCCAAACCGGAGCAAAGGCAGTTTGCCTGCTTTCCGACGGCTTCCCAATGGCAGCGCCAACAAATTGCCACTCCAAAGGTGTTGGAGTCGCTGTCGCCGCCGTCGTCATCATGTTTGTTTGCCTTTTTTTGGTTATCGCTGACACAACAATGGGTCGTAGCTGTTTCGGCAAGCGGTGCTGTGGGGCGTATACGTAATATTTGATTTTCTATTGCAAATGCATTGGCAATTTGCGCCCCGAAGTTGATTGAACTGTCTGTCTGTCAATCGCCCGGCGGGCATTGCGATATAGTTTCGCTAATTTTGTGCATGTCTGCATTTATGAAGGCAAATCGGCCATTTGCCTAATTAAAATGCCCCACAGTGCAATTTGGCCAAATGAGGGATCCCCAGACTGTGCGACAGCATGTATCATAAATATTTAAACAGGCTTTGCTTTGCTTTGCGAATGGCTAATGGAAGTGGAGCATCGAGATATGCGGGGTTATATGGTGGTCACTACATAAGGTAAATGACACTTAATTGGCCCACACTCGCCGAGGGGCGGAAATTGACCAATTGACATACATTTTTAAAGAGGCCTGCACAGGAAAGTAATTGTCGTTCATTGGAAACAATTTTTATTTTCGACCTCCTGCCTCGATTCTCATCGGCTTTATTAAATATTCAGACTCTTGGCGTCTGCAAATTTATGATTTCTTTTAGCCCCTTCCCCTTCTTCTTTGAACAATAAAACCGAGAATAGCCCCGGCAAAAGAAAATAGCATCACGTTCCACAAGACACAGCTAACTATAAAATTACACCAAGATATCTGAGGCAAAAGGCAAGCCAAACAAACAAAATCATAAAAAAACGCCGCACTTTTTCTTTGGCTCTGCGAAAGATTTTGCAATTTATTTCGTTGGGATTATTTTTGTATTTTTTCCGCTGTATTTTTGAGTCATGCCCGGCAATTGTTTAAGCAAAAAAAAAAAAACAGCGAAACCAAAGTTGCACAAAAAGGCCAAGAAAGCAGAAGACCGACTATAAAACGAGAGATGAACTTTTTATTACTCGAAATCTAATGGCAAGCCGAAACGAACGGCTGCCCTTTGACCTCAGAGGATTTTGAAAAAGAGAGGAAAGAACGCCGTGTCAAGGTTAAGCGTCTGTCGGCACGAGCGTAACCAACAAAAATACGGGTCAATCGCAGATATCCAGTGGATCCGAAAAACTATTCTTTCTTCTCAAATTCCTCAAATTGCGTCATCATAAATCCTGGGCACAAATGAAATTTTCGTGATCCACAAATAATCTTTAAAAAATTTCTGGGCAAGCTTTAATTCTGCATTACACTTCTTTCTCTACTCACTACCTTGTTTATTTTAAAGACTTGTGCTTGCTAATTTAAATTTATACCGCTCGTAAAACATCTATAAACTTTTGAGTTTGAACGGCTGCTGTGGTTGCTGCCGTGGAACTGCTGCTCGTGGGTGGGCGGGCGAATAAATCAAATCTGTCTAGCAGATAACTGGAAACTGGCTTTGGCCTAAGCAAACTCGGGGCCCAAACGCGTTGGCCAGAACCGAGAATCAGGAATCGAGAACCGACGGCCAAGCACTCCAGTTGATGTGAGCTGTCAATGTCTGTTTGCGATGGACAAGCCCCTGGGTGGATGAGACAACCTGGCACATCGTTAATCATTGAACTACTAATTGATTTTTCAACTGCACTTGAGACACGAAATTAGAGGTTCTTTACACTTTTAATTTCGCCTCTAGCGAAAGTGGCACTCAGCTAAGAAAATTCGTGGTATTTCTGGGTATTTCTCCAAATTGAAAATCCCTACAGTTAATGGGCCTTTGAGTAGCTGAAAAGTTATTGATCAGTCGTCGTCTTCTTTTTGCCAGCGAGAGGTATTTATGGGTTAAGGGGTCGATTTAGCAGCGGAAAGCATCTCTTAAGTGGTATTAGCCTTTGTTCTAAACACAATCATTAGTTTATTACCCGAGATGAAGCGTGACTTGGGGCTATTTAAGACTTGATTTTCGGCTATTCTGCTTTATGGCTACTTTGTGGTTTCCGATTCCCTTTCCTTTGATTTACTTGAATTTAACTAGAAGAAGTTTTCCCTTAAATGCCGTAGCCGTAGCACATAATTTAACAGGAAATCGTTAGCGAGCGTCATGTTTAAAATAGTTTTGCCCCACCTTCGATCATCATGGCTGCATTACTGCTGCAGACACGATGGCATTTAAATGAAACGCTAGAAACGCTGCCAGAATTAGAACTGTAAACAACATGTGTTGAAATGCCTAATTGATTGACTTGACTCAGCAGCACCTGACTGGTTGGAAAAAAAGAGTGCGGAAAAACGGGCTGGGAGCTGTGAGCTGGGAAAATTATGGCTATGGCATTGGCATTCAAGACCGGCATTTGATGGATTCTCAAAGACGTTTGATCAATGACCGAGAGTACGATTCCAAGTCTACTTTTGCTGAAGAATGCAATTAAGACACTTTAATGATGCTCAGTTATTAAATCAATTTTCTTCAACCTGCCTGCCTGCCGTTCACAATTTATTACTTAACTGCTTTTTCAGCTGTGGCATCTAGCCGTATTTATGACTTTGCATGGAGTGCAGCCCGCGGACAACGGGCTCTTCCAATTACGGCCAACTCCAGACAATGGCCCGTAAAACATTCTAACACCAATCTTTGAGCGGCTTCAATGGCTTTCTGGCACTCTAGCCAACTTTCCAATTGGCAATAAAGCATGCGAAACCAATAGCATTACTTCTTTCTTCCAAGTTTTTTTCCTTTTCGTTATTTGTTGACCACAAACTGTTGATTACCAGGCCGAGATACTAGCTATTTTCACGCGCCCTCCAACCGCAGCTCAAGCAGACACAATGGAGCATTGGAGGCGTTGGTAGAATGCCCAAAAAAGGTATCGGCATTTCGGCCACAAAAAATACCAAAAAACACAATACAGAAAACAGGCTAGGTTGCAGTTTTCTGCACTTGAGCTCGTAACGGTAGTTCCAGCTAACGAGCTAACGTAAATTAAGATCGCTTGTTCTGTTCTTTTCTTTGGTTTTTCCATGGCTTTTCTGGCAGCATCTTTCGTAGAACAAAAACCAAATGTGTTCGGCGGCAAAAAATAACCGAGAAGTAAACAAAAGATTCAGCCAGAAACAACAGAGCATCAGCAGCAAAGTTGGGGGAATGTGCTGCTCCTCTCTGGTTTTACTCGTATATTCCCAAAAACGGAAAAACTTCAGACTTCACTCAACGCCAACGCACTATTTATCTGCCTGCAGATCCCCCGACCCAGTTTTCCGCCCCAACTCCACCACTTCTCAGATACACACGCATCCAAGAGATACCCACACTCATTTGCATGTGGGTAGTGGGTCAGTGACTGGCGGGAAATCCATCTATCAGTCAACCTGGCTTCTGATTCTGATGCCTTGGTGGGCAGTTAGTAAGTTTCTCCTTGGATAATCATGGCTTTTGTCTAGTCACCTTTCTTCTTCGATCTGTGGAAAAACAAATCGAATTTGCCCCTCCCACATCGCCGCCTTTTTTCTCCTCCGCTGAGTTCTAAAAAAGTCTTCATTGGCCGCAACTGTAATAAAGAACTACATACCGTATACAAATCGATTTCACCCAGTTCTTTGGCTCTTTTCTTTTTTTTGCTTCAGTCTCTTTAGTCTCTTACATGCAGCACATATTTTCTTTTATGGCCATCCGTTTTTGTTGGGTTCTGGCCCGAGAACTAAAACCATAAAAAACTATTGCCCCCGTGAATGCAAGGAAATCTACCTTATAGAGAGTTCTATGTGTTACGGGGCCCAACCCAGCTGAAATCCAAGCTGGAATTTCGGCCTGTCCAGGTGATTGCGTGCAACATGCGCTCTCGGTTGTCATAAAAGTTGCCACTTTATGACTTACTTATGGACACAAAAAAAACAAAAACAACCGAGGGTAAGAAACTCGCGGAATAGAGCTGTACTTAAGTGTCTCTGCCATCTCATGGCGGAAATAGACCTAATGATCAATTAGCTCTGAATCCCGCTGCCGTTAGCTTCCGACTTGTCCACTGGGAGCGTCCAATTTCTGGACGATGGATGGATTATTGGTTCGGGGAGCCGACGAGTCGAGTAATGCGCAACTATGCGTCACTGCAATTAACCCAAAGCTCTAATTGGGGATGGTTAGCTGGGCATAAAACGTGTATTTTAAGGCCCATTACGGATGGCTTCCTGTCGTCGCAGAAAAGAAAGAAACTCGCCTCGGCAATAGAAAATCAAATAGAAGCCGGAGCAGCAGTTGGAGCTGTCAGAAGTGGCCGTCGAATGATGATTGCGCAAGCGACACATAAGCGGACTGCAACTCCCAGATCCCCGATCCCAGATCCCCAGTCCCAACTCACAGATCCCAAAGCAACTTCAGCAGTAACTGCTTTAATTGGAAATTGTTGCAGCAGAGGCATCCGCAGCAGCACCGTCAAGTGTTCTAGTTACGTGGCTGTCGTTTGCTTTCAATCTTTTGGCGCTCCGGCGCTGGCAATTGCATCACGCAAGGCAAGAAGTGAGCCGAGCTGCCAACGGGTTTGCTACCATCTATCTCTTCCACCTCTTTTGGCTACTTTCTAAAGCCTTTCCTCGCCCATCCGCGTCAGCATCAAGGTAAGCCTACACAGAGAAAAAGTCCGCAAAATATATGCATCTCAGCAGCATGTTTTAAAGTTTCTGGAAATTAAGCTTGTTTTAAAATTTCTAATTTGACCTTGGACTATAAAAATATAATCTTCATTTGCTTTCTCTACTGGAAAAAAAGCGTATTAAAGGTACTCTGTATGTTTATGTCTACTAACTTTATAACTATTTACTATCAAGAATTCTTGAAATTCCTTCTTATTATTATAACATTCTACTTTTAAATGAGAGTTTATGACGTAATTTTGTATTTCCTATTTTATATTATTCACAGCCATAACACATTTGTTAATCGAATCATACATTTTATAGAACTTGTGTACATTCATCATTGTATTCTAGAGGATCTAGAGTTCTAGTTGTTTTCCCAAGTGCACAGCTTCAAATTCTCATCTTTTCTCAGCCTGGTTCACTTGGTTACTATGCACAGTTTTTCTCCCCGTTTCCTTTTGGTTTTTCCCCGCTTTTCTTTTTTTGTTTGTTTTTTTTTTGTTTAGCGCCCAGGTAACTGTTCCCAACTACAACAACGGCAACCTCGAGAGCTGTTGAAGTTGCTCTTGCAGTTGCTGTTGGGAAACTGGTGCAAGCTTTTCTGCTGCGTTTTTAGTTTGGTTGTTGTTCTTCGGCGCTGGCTGCAAATTTGCAGTTAGTTCTACTGTTGTGTTGTCCGCCGTCGAAGTTGTCGTCGTCGTTGGTTCTTTGGGCTTTGATTTCGCTGCTGCTGCTGCTATGTATGACATTACTTGTTCACTTTTTTCCTACATCTTTTCGTTTCAAATTGGAAATTAACGTGCTACAACTAGGCTATAGGACCCAAACCGAGCCGAACCGAACAACTGCAACGGCAACGTGAACAGCCCTTTGTTCTTAAAGTTTTTACAGAAATTAATTAAGTACCTCGACTGTGAGCCAGGGGATTGGATTTATAGAGGTTGTTAGGAAAGTTGCTGCTGCTCTGTGTTGTTAGTTTTGTGTCACATGAGCCAAAGTCTATAAATTTGCAAGAGCCATAAAATTAGCTCGTAAAGTTTTGTTTTTAGTACAACCCCTATATACTCATACATATATATAGCCACATTTATAATGTTACTAATTAAAAAAGCGGATACAAAACCTGAAGTAACTTGGTAAAGCATTATTTTATTGCTGAAGATGGAAATCAGCCGGGTAAATTTACGACCTTCGGTAGTGATTAGTGATATGAGAAATGGGAAGCAAACATTTCCC
This sequence comes from Drosophila elegans, assembly GCF_018152505.1. Taxonomy (NCBI): domain Eukaryota; kingdom Metazoa; phylum Arthropoda; class Insecta; order Diptera; family Drosophilidae; genus Drosophila; species Drosophila elegans. The sequence goes on along the minus strand of NW_024545855.1, from coordinate 4,100,411 downwards.
GCTTAATGCGACACCCGACAAGAATTTATTTATCTATAGTTTTTTTCCCCAAAATGACATCATAGAAAACCTTAACAAAAGTTCGCATCATTAAAAGCGTTCGCTGTAAATGGTATCATTGCAACTGAACCAATTTAACTGATCATTCTCGAAATTTTCAGTGGTTTTATTGTCCAGTTTTATAGTACATTTACGACCCTGGGCAGAGTTGAGTGTTATGTGACACTCGAAATGAGTTGCTTCCCCCCTTTTTCAATACCGCAATCAATTTCTCATTTTAGGCATCGTTTATGACCATCAAAGAATCATTTATAACCAAAACAGTTTTGTCAAATTTCGATTGTTAGGGGCCAGGGCAATCCCTTTTTACAGGAGAGCCCGCTGACAGCTGCCGCTCATCGCTGATGGATGGGCGTCTGGTTGCTTGACTTTGCCGGCGATTAGAGGCGCTGAAAGGGTTAACCAGGCGGTTTTTTGGGTGGAGAATTGGAATCGGGAAGGCTTTTATCAGCAATCTGTCAGTGTGGCAACATCATCATCATCGTCATCCGCATTTGGCGGCAGCTTCAAAGGGCGGCGACATCTTCTGACTGACTGCGTGGTCGGTGTTTGACGTTGAATTTACAAATTACAACTAATTAAAAGTTGATGAGTCTGCGTGAGTGAAATCAAGCAGAGGCATCTCCTCTTTCCAGATTTTAAATTCCCCCGGCACTGATAAGCAAATGAGGAAGTCAGGAAAATTCTTTGAAAAAATGTATTTATTTTTGTGTTCACTTTTTTCCCCCCACTTTGGTTATTTGCGCAAGTCATTGCGAGTGTTCTGGTTGCCCGTGATGTCTGGCTGATGTTTATCTGAAGGGAACTATGATGGGGCAGTTGGGGCATCCGCTGCACAACATTGTTGTACAGGAAATGTTTTCGTCAGAGAGGTGCAAATAAAAATATTCGCATGACAAAGGCGGGCGATAAAATGTGGGACAATAATTCAGTTATGTTATTTATAGCCATGCTTTCAAATCAAATTTCCATCCATATCCTAAACTAATAATGGAACTTTCCTCTTTAGCTATTTAGCTATTTTGAAACTTCAAAAAAAGTTTGCCATTAAAATATTGCCTGAAATAATTGCGCAAACATTTGCTATGGCAACTGACTAAGATTTCCATAGAAAGAATTTCATTTTGCTCTGCTGAAAAGAGAAATAAAAAGTAAATGCGCAAAATGAAAACATTTTTATGCCGATTTGTGTGGCAAAGAGCAGCGAACTAGCGAAAAAATGATTATGGCAACGCTGATGATGTTGACAATGACAACGACAACGGCAACAGCAACATCAGTTAAAGTTGCTTTTGCAAGAACCACAATGCCGCAATTGACTTATCCACAGAGAAAGAAAAATTTAAGTTGACAAAACTATGATCCTTAGGAATATTATTTTAAGGGAATTATCTTTTTATTGTGCATATTGTGCAAACTACATTTACTTTTTCTGATATCTTTAAACATTGTTATTTCCTGTTAGTTATTTTCAAGGACCTGCAGTTTAAATATTTGTCTCCTAGTGCAGCCAGCCCACAGAACTGAATAAAGTCGTGCAAAAAAAATAGAAAAAAAAAGTCAGACAGTTAGGTTATCGCCATTGCAGCTTCATAATTAAATATTGTCAACATGGACTGGCTGCCATGTTGGTGCTGCAGATGTTGTTATAGTATGATTCAATATTTGCAGCTGAGAATGGAGAACCGAGTGCAGTTTGATGGGCAGCCGTTTGCTGGCCGACGACAACAGGAAGTGCGAAAACTATTAGTGGCACTTATTTATTCATTAGAGCCAGTTAGAGACACCCAGCTCGCTGTGTGCTCTAATTATGCAGATTGTAGAGGAAAAAGCTGTCAGTTGGACAACGATGATGCATCCTCATCATCAGGATGCAGGCACACGCTTGCTCAATTCTCTATTTACGCATTTGCATAATGACGAACGGGATGTCAATGCACTTTGGGTTCGGTTTTTGAGTTCAATGTGCGTGATGAGTTACAAATCATTCATTACCCTTCTGCTTACCTGCTTGAGATATCTTTATGGTGGTTTTTTCGAACTCGGCTCGTACTCGTTGCTGGATTTTTATGCCTTGCAATCACCGGCTTATCAGCGCACACAAATCAGAGCAGCGGATCCCGAAATATTTATGGGGACGACGAACGAACACACTTTTATGGCTAGATGTTGATTGTATGCAAAAATGATTTTTTAAGTGGAGAACCCTTGGTTCGGTTTTATTTTATTCCTCCGCTTTTGCGCCACATGGGAGCGATTTCCGCAGAACTCCTGCTCCAAAAAACACACACTCTTCACCACCAACAACAACAGCACACAACACGCCGGGCAATAATAAAAGCGTAAATGCTTATTTATTTGCAAGTCGTTCGCAAAATTCACTCTTGTATAATTTATGAAGACCGCGCACACGACGTCGACAAGCTCAAGAAATGCGAAATACGAAATGCGAAAAACCGAAAACCGGCAACAAAAAAAGCGAAATTGAACTTTTTTATTTGATATATTCCTGCGTTGATGTTTTTAAGAATCGGTCAAGGGACCGTCATAAAAAGTGCCCGTTTGGAGTCACAGAATTTGATTGTCTAGGCTTTCGTTCTGAGGTCAGAGTTCAGAGTTCAGGCAAGCAAACTGCAGTCCATCAATCACAACTGCCGAATGCAGGGCCTCGAAAAACCGCTGAGTTTGCAGTTGGCCAACCGATCAAGCGGACCCAACCGACCGAGAAATCCGAAACACCGAGACGCCGACAAAAGCCGAAACCCAAACTTATAACGAATCCCGATCCGAACCAGAATCAGAGCCAAGTAATTCCGCTGCAACGTGCGTTACGTGCGACGGTCCAACAGCAACTGCTCGAAAATTAACTTGGAGCCGTTTGACTGAGCCCCCGGGTGGAACCTGTTTTTGGGGTGGACCGCATGTTGTATGGATGGTGTTGCCGCTTCGGAGTGGAGTAGGTGGAACGGCACGGCACTTTTGGCGCCAACTTTGGAGAGTTTCAAGAGTGCCGGCTGTGTCGATGGAGAAAGATTGAGATAGAGAGAGAGAGAGAGAGAGAGAGAGAGAGAGAAAGAGCTACAGCACGTGGGTTAATGAATTGGCTTTGAGAATGGCTCAAGACCTTATAAGCTTTATGTTAGAGATGGCTCCTTATGTCTTGTAATCTGTCTTTTAATGAGAAAAATTTTTAATACATTATGGGGGAAGTTCCTGGTTTCACTATCGAATAATTAAACCGACTTCCATTTGCACAAATGTTAATATTAAGCCGGCTTAAATTTATGTTTTCTAGAAAAAAGTATTTTGAGTACACTAACGTTTAAGAGATATTTTAAATTGATAAATATCTCTTAAACGTTAGTGTACTTAAAATTAACTAATTTTGCTTAATTTGTTGTTCTTTGCTGTCTTTGCGTTTTCCTTTACACCGATGGACATGTTACGAATGAGTGGAGCAAAACAAACTGTGCGATGTGTGTAGAGTTGGAGAGCGCATGCGCACACTAAGAGCAAAAACTCTGGAGCAAAACCACCATCACTTCTGAGAAAGAGACACAAAGAGCAGGCAGCCGGCTACAAAAATAAATGCTACGAAATAGACAGGGGCGGCAGTTGGATTTGGATGAGTTTCTATGGGGGGGAGGAGAGAAAAGTAACTGTGGAGGGGGGTTTCGAATACGACTTCGGTTAGTCAGCATCTGCTTTGTATCTTGCACGCCGAGTGATAGCTAAAGATACATTCCGCCTCTCATCTCTTTAAGCATTAAGTGCGCTTGTAGCTGTCTATCAGACAGAAATCACCCCATAGAACGCCGATGATCCACCGGCTACCCAGTCGATCCAGGGAAGTATTCTTCTGTTGCCTGTAATTTGCAAACCGCAATGGCCGAGACACATCGGAATTCGTATTCTTCCACCAGAAATCCACAAAATACACACTCCCTGTCTATCGATCAGTGGTCATCGCGGCTAAGGAATTTCCTCAGAAATATTTATCTACGCTAATTTTCGAACTAAACTTGGGCAAGTGCCCAGGAAACCGCATCATTGCTCAGTTGCCTGCAATTTTTGCTGCTCGCGTGCCAGTTTGTTGCAACATTGCAGCATTGCAGCATTGCAGCATCGCAGAACGCCTTCAACGCTAAACTTCCCATAGAAAAAGTTTCGGCTGTCCACTTTTGTCCAGAGGCCCAGAGATTCCCACTCCTCTTCAGAGGTTTTGTGGCTCTGTGGCGTTTGGTTTATGGTTTATGCGCCGCCGTTTTTTAGTCTATTAAAATGATTGCAGTATTTACGTAGCGCTTTTCAGCCATAATTTGTATTTGCTGTGCTCATCATCATCATCATCAGCATTGGGCGAAGGCACATCCACATCCACATCCTCCTTCTCTGTGGTTTCTTCGTTTTTCCTCTGCGCAGCCCTCAGCATTTGACCCTTCGCCTGAGTTTGAGTCCAAGCTAAGCTCTTCTATTGTTTATATGCAACGAGCCAGGCCCAATAAAACCAGTCTGCGTTTCAGTTTCCTTTCCCAGTTTCTGTGGTGCGTTTATATTTTTGGTTTGTTCTGGCCTTAGCCTTATCGCCCCTGGCGTCACATTGGCGTATTTACCATGATTATTGATCGCTTAATACGAATTTGCTGCTCTTCGTGTTTATTTGAGCAGCTTAGAGATACTACTGACTGGGGCTCTATTTTCTTGCATAAATATTTGTCACATCGTGATCAATTACAGCTGGCTGTGCCACATAGAGTCGTTGACTCAGCGAGAAAGTTGGCTGGGAATCAAATTAATAATTGTATGCCAGCCAGGCCGGGCTTGAAACTTTTAGTTTCAGAGTATGAGTGATTGTGCGACTGCCGACTGTCTTCATTCAAGTGCCAGTTATTCGATCATTGCAGACATTAATGCATATTCTCAGGGCGAAAAAATAAAGCGAAGAAGGAGATGGTGCTTTTCAAAGTCAATCGACACGCCCACTGGGGACATTGAACTGCGAGCTGGGTAACAAAGTGTGCACGTAAAAAAATTATGTATTACTGGCTATTGTAAAAGGCTTAAAAAATTTTAGTGTTATTATGTAAATAGTTCAAATAAATTTTCAAAGCCATTTTCTTGGCCTGATAAAATTACTAATGTTGTACAGTTTATATTTCATCCAAACAACTTGTTTTTATTTTTTTTTTCTGTGTAACATTAAATAACCAGTTTAGTGTGGCACATTTTTTGTACCAACTTCCGCTTAGCAAGAACGCAACCAATTTTGACAGATTACAAGGCAGCGAAACGGCTTGAAGGCATCTTTTTGGCTTTTTGGTAAGCCACCAGCCGAGAGGTAAAGTAAAAAACCCTAATCAAAGGCCTCAGTGCAGGCGATGGCATTGAACCATCGGGAATTGGCCCCAAAAATGCAAGCTGGGCTAACTGAAATGGCCAAGAGCAGTAAAGCCTCCCTGCTGCTTTCAATTACGTGTGCTGGCTACCAAAAAAATACTCAAGCAGCAGATCCAAACAAATTTATGGCCAGAACAGAGCCGTTCAAGATCTGCATTTAAAAACACACAAAGTCCGCAGACGCTTGCCAACGATTAAGCACCGCAAATCAAAAACCAGGCAAAAGTGCAAAAGGAAACCACGACCAAAAAACCCCAGAGAAATCCAACGCAAGCCCGCAAATGACAAATGTTTGCACAGAGAGTTTTGCTTAAAATGCAACAAGAAAAGACCCAAAAAAAAAAATGGCAATACCATGCGAAAACAACCATAAAGTGTTGAGTGCTGGCGGAAATCACTTGAAACCGAAAATAAATCAAAGGGAACAATAATGGAGCACCAGCAGAAACAAAGAAGCAGAGCCAAAATCGAAAAGGAAAAGCGGAAAATAGCGCTGCCAGCATCCGCCGCCAACACACAAAAACCGAAACCGATAAAAGCAGCGAGAATCTGCAGAAATAATAAAATAAAAAGGAAAATCACCAGCTGAAACAGTAGTAAAAAGTCAAGCAGTAATAAACGAGCGCCGGAATCAAATGCATGACACAAGCCCTCAAACTCAGACCAAACTTTCGAGATCTGAGGACCCCAGTGTCCTTGCGACTCGGCGACTCGTGTGATTTATGTTCCATTGTCCAGCAATGTCAACCTGGCCAGCAGAGCAAGTCTGTGGCAAGTCTGGGCAGCCTTAATTGCTCTGGTGGCCAGCCCCGCCCCCCAGAAGTCCCGCCCTCGCAGCTGTATCCCGCAATTACAGAGGCGTCGACTATTACTCACCTCTTTATATGGGGCTTTTCGACTCGCCGAAGATTGGATGCAATAAAACAAAAGGTGAGATAAGGTGTGATACCTGGAATCGAATGCCATTCGGTTTGAAGCGAATCGTTTTGAAAAAGTCATTAAATACGGAGACCCCCTTTTTGATTTCTTAATTAAATGAAATACCAATGTATCATTCATTCTAAAATTTAGTTAGGGTCCCAAATTACAATTACATTTGTACATCATGCTGAGCTCTAATAAATATTAATGACATCTAGCTTATTTAATCCAAATTGGTAAAGTTAAATTCGATGTTGATAAAAACAATAGTAACTTGCTACGGAAACAGTTAAAATTTTTAAATTTTATAATATATATATATTTATATTTATATATATATATATATGTATATATTTATAAAAGTAATACCTTAAATATACTGAATTATTCTGATATTTGTATAAAAAAAAATATGATTTAAATAGTATATTAAAACACTGAAGGCATCGATAACCAATCAGATTCTGCCCCCTAGAATACAGGTCATAATAAGAGAGCACTCCTCGGGCTTAATCTTCAGGCTGTGCAGAAACGCTCGATTGCCATTTAAAGGATTATAATTTTTGCATTGCCGAAACTAAAAACTTCAGACGCAAACTTTGCAGACAGTTTTTGTGCCATTTAAACTCTCTTTTCATTCGGTTCAGAGTATTTTCAGAGAAAGGTGGGCAGGACAGGAAAAGGAAAGAGGGATCCGTTTAGTTTTTATTTCGTCGTGCAGCATTTGAATTCAAATGTGCTCTTAAATCGGCTTAGTTTTGCGAACAGCTTTTATGTTCCAGGCGGCTTAAATTAATGCGCCAGCAGGGACTTCGTTCAAACAAAGCAAAAAGCATTGGCGCGCGCACTCTAAAATGAAATATGAACGAACGGGGGAGTGCTGAAAATGTCGCGGGTTTGAGAACACACGGATGAGGTGATTAAATAGTTGTCCAGATTTTCAGCATTTATATGGCACGAGAGTGATTTTAATGGATTTCAAGTTGACCAGCTACTGCTGTTTACCTTTTCCCCTTCTCCCTTGAAGACTATAAAACACTGGACAGCCATTGAGTGAGTATCTCTGTCTAATCAACGCCACTTTCACGCCCACTTTCAGTTAAAATCACTGCTAAGTGTTGTGAAAATGAGATTGTAAACATTTTTAATTTGCCTTGTTAGTGCTGAGATTGTTGTTAAAGCGATTGCTGGAATACCCTCCAAATCAGCTATAGGGGAAGTTATATGGCTCAGGTTATCTGCCACCCAGAAAATAAAATATTTTCTGATTTCAAAAACTATGAACTACAATAAAAACCACTCTTTATTGCTCAATCTTACACTACTTATTTTGTTAGCAATATAAAAAAGTTGTTCAATGAGTGTTGTTTTGGGTAATAAAAATGGAATTCAATTAACTTTTTGTTCCAAAACTATTTTAACTATTGTAATAAATAACTGGGCATTAAATAATAAAATATTCGTATAAACATCATAGTAATTATCATTTATAAAGATAATAGGAGTGTATTAGAGTGCCTTGATTGAACAGCAATTGCTGCAAATTAAATTTTCGCCAGTTAGATGGACGGGTAAACACACTTGATATAGCCATCCATTTGCCAGCTAAAGAGTCCAATCTGCTGCGATTTTCCAACTATCTACGATGTTTTGGACCTGGTGCATGTGCCACGTGCCTCGCTATTCAGGAATCATCAGACTGCATTAACGACTGGAAATGGATGGTGATAGAGATGGAGATCGGGGTAGAAACAGAAAAAACGGAGTGAGGTGTGGATGGCTGCACCAGTCGCAGCCATGCGTAATGCACTCCGACGTAGTTTTGTTTGTGCGTCTCTGTTGGGTAGTCATAAATTTTTATGGGCCTCAAGAAGCAAACAGCGGGAGGCGGTCTTGTTCTTGGTAAAAGTGGGCGAACGGTTGATTAAAGTGCTGATGAGGGGCTGGAAACTACGCCCTGCAACGAATTCAAATGACCCTAGATGCACAGTACACTACTTCACTCAGGAACTTCTTTAAGTTTAAATGAATTTAAATTTATTTTACAATTTATCCCAGCTGCACAAGTAGAATTGTATATGTACGTATAAAAATATAATAATTCTGCAAAGTGAACTTAACTTCTTTTGGTTTGAGTGTACCTAATTTATTTTTAAATTTATCCCGTCGGTACAAATAAAATCGTATCAGATAATTACGTATACAAATATAGAACATTTCTTTAAAATTATCTTTTCATAAAAAAATAGAACATCTTTAATTGTGGTTTTTATTATCCTATATATAAATTTGATTTGTTTTTGATCAAGATCTTTACTTTATTATTACTTTTTAATGATTGGCCCCCCAATTGTTTCTTAAATAGCAATGCTGATCTGTTGCCAACCAGTAAGGTTTTTTGGGTGACTGTAGACTAAGGTACTCGTCAACATCCGTTGGATAACCAACCGCGGCGGCTAATCAAATCTGATCTGAAGCTTCAAAAATATTTTTGCCGAAAATAGACCGCCAGCGAACCGCTTCTGACAACGGGTCATCATCAATTATGCGATCGGTTCGGTTAACTGAAGTGCGACAGCGTATATCTCTGGGGTGTAGGTATAGGTATAAATAAAAACTCCCGCCGACAAGTTGCTGGCGTTTTCGCCCGGCCACTTAATCAAAAGTCCGGAGACATGAGCAAACATTTGGCTCGCTCTCTCCGTCGGAATGATAACCGCAATTAACGGCATTACACGGCAGGTGAGGGAAAAGCCGCCACTTACAGGCGATTTTGGCCAGCGGCGATAAGGCCAGGAGCCACCCAACAATAATTGCCCGAACAAGTTGTCATGATGGAAAGAATTAAAAGCCGCTCGCAATTAAAATAAATAAGTTAGTAATAGATATTACGTAGAACGAAGCGCTGCACGAAGTGTCCGAACCCGAACCCGACCCCAAAAAAAGTCATCCGACATCTGATATGTGATATTCTGCTACTAGCTACTAGCGAACTGGACAAGCGTTTTCACCAGCTTGGTGCCAAAAAGTTAAATAGTTGATCGAGAAAGGGCCAAGCGGATGGCCGTGAAAACGCAGCTCGCGAAAAAGAAAAAAGAAAATCGTCGCGAAATCGTCGCACTCCTAGAAAATTACTAACTGTGTCCCGTGATTCATAAACAACGACTTTGCAAAGAATGGATATACTTGGAATTCTTACACTTGTCAGCTGCTTGGGATTAACAACAGCATCCGGAGTGCATTTGAGCGATATTCAGCAGAATTTGGGTATGCTGGAAGGACCTTCTGCTCTAATTGCTGAATATTTTACATGCTTTTGTTTAAATTGATTAACAAATAATACAATAAAAGGAGACGTTTAGGAAAAATTAACGACCAAGGAAAATATTCATTTAAAAACTATTTGAGAAATCTAAAAGTTTATAATATTTAATTTCAAAAAAGTTTTTTCTCTAAATAAATAAAACCAATTTTAATATAAATCAATTTTTTACCTGCATTTATTTAATGCAGAAGGTTGATCAAGAATTAATGAAGATGCTTTTCGCCAAATTTAATAAAAACCCCTTAATTTTGGGGTTTACTAAATTATTGGTCTCATCCCTGACAAATTTTTTTTACTTCCAAAAAAGACTTTTAAATTTAAACTTTTCTTACAAATACAATTTACAATATAGATTTAAAATACTCTCGTACTTTAATTCGCCTTATCGTAATTAGACAATATTTATTTTAAGTTCGTCTAGATTATTGTGAATACTAGGAACAATTATCTGCACTTAAAAAACGTATCAATCAAACTGCAGTAGCGTGACAAAAACTTGTGCTCTTCGGATTTCACAAGTTTTTATCCTTGCTGAAGTTAAAGGATATTTTAATAATAAGCTTATAACAAAAAGAAATGTTTAAGAAGTAAACTTGCTTAAAATACTTTAGTTTTAACCAAAAATTATATTTTAATATCGCCATTTTTTTAAATTTTTTTGTCTCTCCCATACAAATAGTTGCCAATGGATCTGTTATGTTGGCCCCGTTAAACAACTCGGATGCTTACAGTGTGTCCATAAACCTATCGCAATCGACTGTTAACAATTGTCCTTCCCTGGAAAACGCAAGATCTATTGCACAAATGGAGTTTCTGACACGATTAACCGCCGGTTGTCGCTACGACAGAATGGTGCCACCCACGGTCTATAACAAAGATGGTGAGGAGAAGCCCTTGGACATCTATGCCCGGTTCTATATTTACGTGATGAAGAACTTGGACTCGAGTGATCTGCAGTTTATGGTGCAGGGTCTTTTGCAATTGCGCTATGAGGATCCCCGACTGGCCTTCTCCAGTTACCTGCCCAATCAAAGGCAGCCAATAATGGGAGAATCCGAACTAAAGAAAATGCTCTGGGTGCCACATATTTTCCTGACCAACGAGGAGGCCTCCAGCGTCTTGGGCACCAGTGCCAAGGACGAACTGACCTCCATTTATCCAAATGGTACGGTTTTGATCACCACAAGACTTCAGGCCACTCTCTACTGCTGGATGAACTTCAAGAAGTTTCCGTTTGACGAGCAAAAGTGCACCACAATCCTGGAGAGCTGGATGTACAATACTTCGCTGGTGGAACTTCACTGGGAGACCGTGAAGCCCGTGAGTTTCGACAAGCAACTTCAGCTGACGGAATATAACCTCATTGGTTCGCTCTACAACGAGTCAATCAGGGTGTCCAATGGTTCCTTTATGACTCATGGCTCTTTGGAGGGCAACTACAGTATTATTAGCTTTACTGTTTTGCTTACACGCGAAGTAGGTTACTATGTGATTGACTACTTTTTGCCTTCGATCATGATTGTTACCATTTCGTGGGTGTCCTTCTGGCTGCAGGCAGATCAAACACCAGCGAGAACTACTCTGGGTTGCACCACCCTGCTGTCTTTTATCACACTATCCCTGTCGCAGGAGAACGATCTGATGAAGGTGAGCTATGTGACCATGTCGGAGGTGTGGTTCCTGGTATGCACCATCTTCATCTTTGGCAGCCTGGTGGAGTTTGCCTTTGTAAACACCATTTGGCGCAGGAACAACGATCTACAGCTCAAGAAACGCACTACCAAATACATTGTCAAAAACACTTTTGTGCCGAAGAGACATAGACATCGGCATGGTTATAAACGGACCGATAGCACCATAAGTACCATGAGCTCCACTAGCATGGACAAGTCCTGTGGTCGTGAAAATACTGTGATCACCATCGAGACACCCATAATCATAGGAGGCAGTTTCAGTCGCGAGGATTCGGCCATTAGTTTGGATGAGCAAGATGAGTCCTCCAATGCGTCGTCCGGTGATTCTACAAAGGAAAAACCCGCCCCCCAAACTTTTGCCACGATGACGCCCAAGGAAGTGTCCCTGTGGATCGACCGAAAGATGCGATTCGTCTTCCCGCTCTCCTTCATTGTTTTCAACGCCCTGTTTTGGACTCTGGTCTACTGCCTGTGAGGTGTTTTTCGAAGGGAGGGAGAGAGCCATTCTGTGATCCTGGAGCATCCTCACCACTTGCCTCAATAGACTTAGTCCCTTAGCCCTAGATGCACATACCTATTTTAGAAAACTAGAGCTGTTCAAAAAAAAACATAAACACACAGAACAAACTTATGAAAATCTACACTTCTATAGAAACGTAGTAAATCTTAGTATGCATAACACATGAAATTTAACATGCGTTATATTTATATTAAAAATTATGATTTTATACTTAACTAAAAAAATTACAGGTTTCAATTCAATTATTTATCAGTGTAAAAAGGTGTATAATCTTAAAAATACAAAGAAATCATGACTACTTATTCGCTAAATTTAATCACGAGCTAATTTTAGTCGCCGAATCAAAAAAAATTGTTCAATCTAGGGTTAAGGCCTGTTTACACGATCTGAGTTTCCATCTGAGTTATTGCTCAAATGGTGTAAACACACCGGTCTAAAGTATTAAACTGAGATTTCAGATATAAGCTCCGAACACATATATAACCTGTTCTTTTTTATCGCTCCCTTTAAGCTATAAAATACCAAAAAACTTTGATGAGAACTCAGTTTGCGTAGAGAGGCCTTGCCTTTAATCCACATAACCAGCAGACAGGTGTGGAGTTTTCCCCAGCAAGGGCAAACGAACGTGTTATTTAGTCTGTATTTGTTTCTAATAAATTATATGTTTTGATACAACACCTCCCCCGACTTGAGCACGTACAGATCTGATAAATACGTTCCTATTAGCAGCGGGCAGGGCCATAAAACTCGGGCGATGATGGGGCAGTCAGGAGCGGGCTGTCCCGCTATATTTGTATCAATGAAAAAATCATAATGCCAGCACGCCCCATTGCAGTCAGCTCGATGCTTAATTAATTGCCCATGATGATGGGACTGTTGAAAAGTCTGTTGCAGTCTAGCGTTTGCTCCTTCAGCGAGTACACAGAATTTCCAACGACCAGCGTTTGCTCTTGATAAATTAACGGCTCTTGCAACACGAAAATTGATTTTAAATTGCCTTATAAATGAACTCCAATTCGCTGGGCAATAAACAATGTGTTATTGCGATCTCCGGCTAGATGCCAAATAATTCCGCCTGCTGGTCGGTGAAAATGGGAATTAATTTGCAGTGTCCATAACTTAGATCAAACCGAGGTACGTAGCGCATTACTATGCAAAGCCATTATCTGGCCATCAATCTCAGCTTTTTTTCCGATCCGAACTCGTTTTCAGCCAACTCCACCGCGAGGTGTACATAATGAGATGTAATCTGTCAAAATTAAGTGTATCGCTGGACCACTGGCCAGTTTTTTCCCTTTTTTTTTCAGAAAAGGTGGGGAGATGCCAGTTAAAATTTTCGTTCGCCACAGCCTGCAACTTTTGAGCCTCAACAAGTTTATTGAACTCCCTGCGAGGGCCGTTTGTTGGGTTCCAACCACCGGATGTTCCCATGTCATTCGGTAAGCCACACCATATGATAGATGCCCCGCACAGCTGTTTACTTATCAATCGGCTCCCTTCTTTTCCCGGTGAGGCTAGAAATAAAACAACCCAAACAGGGCTCAACTCCCTCAACAGCACTTTTCTTTATCGATTGGCCGCATAATGGGTCAGCGTCAGCCCAGAGACCAGAGTTCATTTACACACCGCTTATTTGTTTAGCTTAACTTCCGATTCCCCTTCTCGAGAAATAAAGTGAATCCGAGAGACCGCGGGAACTACTAAAAAAAAAGTACTCAATTGCTACTGGACCCTCTTCGCAAATGAGCTGCATAATAAGCGAGTACTCGCCTCAGTCCGTTTGTTTTTCTTGGGGCCTCTTCTTTTGCACATGAGAATTACAGACATTTTCATTTATTATTATGTGGTCCGGCCGTATAATTTGCAGTCACTTGCGACCGCTCGCGGCTCCCACACGTCGTCCCCGCGTTTCTCAACCATGAAGTTGTAATGTAAACGCCACCGACTCCAGACTTAACCGCAAGCGTGCAAAAACTATATATAAATGGGTAAATTAATAAACAAACGAACAAAAGAACAAAAGAACCTACACGTAAGACACAATTATTGTAATGCGTTTCTTAGACTTTGAGCGAGGATTTCGTAACATACAATGGGGTACATGAGGGATAGGGAAGTGGTGGTAGTGACTTGAAGCCAAGCTACAAATAATTATTAATTATGGGTTATGATTACTCATATATATATCAACAGTGTTTTTAACAATTTCAATGGTTTCATATTTATGATATTAAGAAAGTAACCCCACAAAATGCTTTAATATTTCTTTAATTTTAAAAGGTTTGTTTTGTCTTTTTAACTTTATACCCTAAATACTTTGTTTATTTTTAACAATTACACAATTTAATCTTAGCTACTTTCACTGAAGATAAATGCATTTCCAACTAGCATACACATAAACAACAAATGTCCCATTTATCATGCTCCTTCTTCTTTTAAGCTACTTCTTTTCAGAGAGCATTATGTAGTCGGGGTCCAGATGCAGCCCCAATGTAAAAACTCATTGCATTAGTTGGTTTATTTTTAGATGGTGGGAAAAATTCTATTTCGAGCCGCATTTGGAGCGCCCAACTTAGATCTTGCCTATCTGAACACAAGAATCAGAAACAGAAACGTCGACAAGGGGAGCAATAATCTTATTGTTGTTAGTTTTGGTTAGCCAATTTCTGTGTAGTGTTTGAAGCCTGTCTTTCGTCTAGATGTCTGCTGGCGTTTTGGGGTTTGGTACGGTGTTACGGGGTTCCATTTTCAGTCCAGTCACGCTCGGTGGGCGCTGGTTCAGAAGTCAAGTACGAGCCATTGCGCCGTCCACTTGGCCACTTGGGCAAAGCGTGCGAATGAGCCCAAACTCAAACTGAAACCCAAGCCCGAGACTTGCCAATCGATTTTATGACTAATAGATGCCTTAAATAACTGGCCAATACCGGCTAATTTGGCCAAAGCCGTGTGCAAATTTAATGCACATCATGGCTGCTGGGGCATTAGCATAAACGTTTCGCCCAGCGGATTAAGTTGCCAGTCTGGACAAACCGCATGGCTAATGAGAATGCAGCAACTACAACTTCGTGTCCGCATCCAGTGTCCAGACTCCAAGCTCCAAACTCCAGATTTAGATTCAGGTCCAGCACCCATGTCTTAGGTATTCACATGCAGCATGCCACAACCTATTAACAAATTGCAAACAAAACTGGCGACCGCACAGTAGCCGCCCATTCTGGTGGACTGCCGCATCCCAAACTCCCGCAGAAGTGGGCGTGCATTTTAAATTATGGTGCTAATAAGGAGCTGCCTTGGCGGCTAATTTAATGGAATGCAAACGCACTGCGTTGATGCATTTTCCCCGCGGCTCTCAGAGATTCCAGCTGCCTTGACCCACGATGATCTCTGGTGTACTTTGACGATGGCGCCGGACGATAAGGCCCATGCAACAGCCACGGCAGCTGGAGCCAAAACAGCACTACTAAAACAGCTCACCGGTGGCGCCTGTGCACCACCACACAGCACAGATTTGAATCATTCACTTGGCTTGAGCCTTGAATCGCCCCAAGGCCCCAAAAACGTTTTGCACGTTTTTCCAATGAAGCCGCCAAACGGAGCGACCCTCCTGTGGTCATAATTAATGAAAATTGCAAGGGCACTCAAAAAAAACGGTTCGAAGCCAAACTAAAACTAGAAAACTAACTTTGAAAGCATCAATTTATAATTCATCCTAGTAATCATGTCTGTTCATGTCCTGAGATATTTTAGTTGTTCTAACATTTTTAAGTTGCTCAACATTGGTAAATAAATTAAAGCCTTAAATGAATTTAAGCTTTAGGGACCGCAAGCTAAGTAGAGGAAATTATTTTTAAAAGATAATATTTCATAAATAAAGGTCAATACATTTTTTTCGCTAATCAATATCTCCTTAAAATAACTGTCCCATCCCAGAATTTTCTTGCCATGTAAATTCAACTGGTTTTTCCAATAGTTACCACACCCTGCGACTTTTACGATCGATCGCTTGACTGGCCATTTCTTTTGGCAAAAGCCTTTTGCAGGTAGCCATGTGACGACCCCTGTTTTTTACCCCTGCCTTAAGGGGCAGCGGTTATTAATTAGTATCTGCTTATCGCTGGCGCACTCGACTCGTACATTTGTCATAGATATGTGTACCGAACAAAGGTATCTGAGTTTTTTTTTGTATGGCGGGGGAGTGCCCCACAAAAATGGAGGCAACGACGGTAACGTGGACTGATCTTATCGAGAAATGTTTTGCTCGCTGTGTGACACTATCTTAAATGGAACTGAGTCGGCCGAGTTGCGGGTTAGCCGACTTTTGCTCATCCGCAATTTATGGCCCACTTGCTGCCAAAGGCAACAGAACTCAGCCCGGACCTTAGCCGTTCTAATTCGAGTTTGGTTTTAATTAAACACGATATCGACAGTGTAAGTGCAGTAGATTTTCAGTCTGGCGCCACCAAAGTCGCATCCGCAGTTCTCTTTCAGCCACTGACTTGACCACATTGTCAAAAGGTAATCAAGAAAGGCATCAACCTGTCGCGGTTATCCCGCCAAATGCGCTAAGCAGAGACAAGCAAGCATGACTGGGAATGTCTTGGCAGTAAATCATGTACAGCATCTCTGAAAGTCACGCCTACGATGACCAAGAATTTAAGGGGTTTAGACATAGCTTTGTAGTGAGCATATCTCCAAACAAATGCCTCAAGTTAGTACAATATTTTTCATTAATTCATCCTGAAAGCAAGCCTTAAGCAATTTCTAATCTTTTCTGGCATTTTTACTTTAATTTTGTTTAGAAAATACGCATTGAATTTCCGCATTTAAGCGAAGTATAAATTAAGCATAAATTGTGCATTTTGATTCAAAAGAAATTTCTGTGAATTTTAAAATAACAAAATGCCATCTCTTAGTTCCAATATACATAGTAATTAAATTGATACATTTCTTCTAAAAACTTTAATAGCTTTAATTTAGTTTTATTAAATTTGTGACTCATTTGTGAATGATTCAGACTCTTTGGCAAGTCTGGTTGCAGATAAAGCTTCTTTCTGTGAGTTTTGGGGCTCTTTTCAGCTCGCTTCGTTTGCTGCAAACGAGGCGGCTGGCAGAAAACTTCTGCAGCTTGCAACTTGTCCAGTACTTCCACCAAAAGAGATTCAAGATCAGCGCTCCAGTACACACGCGCTGCGCTCCACTCACAAAAGCCAAGTACGCGGCCAAAAAGCAACATGGAAAAAAATTAGTTAAAAGATAAACATGGCAAAGCCAAAGAGCAGGGCCATGGGCAAGGGCATTTTAGGGGGGAAATACTGTACTACAGTCTGTCGTGCTGCTTTTGGCTTTGTCTTGATTATGTGGGTTCAGCAGGAGTAGCAGGAGCAGTAGGAGCTGCAGCCAAAATAAGATACTTGCATACACATTCTAGGCAACGGCAACTTTGTTGCCGCGTCTTGTTAGCCAAACTCGAAAAGAGAAGCATCTCTTAGCTTCACAATGGCTGGGCCAAAATAATTGCTTAAAAGGCTCATTTTAAATATGGCCAAATAACAAAGCGAACGAACGCACATTGCTGAAGATGCATGGCCGCAGCTAATTAAATACAAACACGTGCCCACATAACTCAAACCCAAAGCTGCCCACAGTCTGCTACTATTTCTTGCATCATAAAAACATTTGAAAACATTGGAAGCACCTTCTTCTAGCACAAAGACGCAGCTTTGTCCGCAGGTCGCGGAACACACTAAAATTGGTCTGTGTCGTCTTGCCGTTTTTAATTAAATTCATAAATCAGCACCATCATGGGGCAGTGTAAGGGCAAGTTCCCCAGAAAATATACAAGCACTTGCAAAAATAGATACATTTCAAATTTGACATTTTTGTTTGCCTTTGTATTGTCCTTTTAGTATTTAAAATACAAGTCTGATTGTAAAATATATCACCATTGTAGCTGATTTACATGTAAATGAAGAATTGGCATTCTTTACAATTATTCTTCGTTGTAAAGGTTGATTTTAAATTATTAAGGCCTTTCTTCCGCCCTTAATGATAAATAAAAACCAGTCAAAATAAATATATTTTAGCTGCGATTTTACTTCAAAAACAAGCGAATGGCATAAAAAAAACAAATGGGATTTGAAATTATACTTCTGTGGTGTCTTTAAGTGCAGATATATCGAATTTTAACTGATTTAGCCTGCTTTTCTCACTCTGCAGTCATAAAAATATCTATGTATATACACAAGTGTGTCCGTGAACTTAAACATAAAAATATAGTCCGAATTGTCTAAGGAGCACTTTGCAAATTTTCAACCAGCCATCATCATCAGCTTTGTCATCTGCCATTGACTTGGGCGTGTACTTGGACTTGGACCAGATGCCGCCGCTTTTGCCGGCGGAAGCTTGTGAATCTTGAAATGCGAGAGGACGCGCTCATAATTTGCCTTAATTGAATGCGGACCCTCTGGATGAATGTCAATAGCAGCAAAATATTTGCCTTTCATTGTTCATGCAAATGCAAATGCAAATACAAACGCAGAGCGCCAGACAAGAGCAATGTCTGCCCGACTTCGTCGTCTGTGTCTTCAACTTTTCACTTCATAATGGAAAGTTGCGAAAATATTTTGATTAGTTTGTGTCTTCATCCCGCGATCCAGTCGGACTGCTCCTAGCTAAAATAATTAGTCTGTCGAGAGCATTGTTTGTTTGCACTTGGACCAAATCGAAACTTTTTTGTCTGCCAGCTCGCACTTTTCGGTTTCTGTTTGAATTTCTCTGAATTTGCTCTTCTTCGGCTAGGGCAGATCTCATTTAATACACCCGGAGTTTCCCAGAGTCTCCCAGCAGCCCATGAATATATATACACTCGTAAACGGCCAAAAACTTTGTCAAACCAGAGGAAAACACACGCAAAACGAGACCATGGAGACGCATTAGGAGCGTGGAGCACGTGGCGTGTGGCACGTGTAAAATGTGGTTCTCGTTCTCGATTTCGCTTCGAGTTGTTAATGGCAACAGTTGTCAGGGTAAAACAGCAAGATTTTAGCAAGACATATGTGGGCATAAATAAAACGAGACCAAAAAAAAATGAATTTATCAAATGAAGAAGCGCTGGCGGGGGACTTTGGCACCTTATCTCCTGCCAACTTCCGACTATAAGACATCTCTCGGAACATTTTAAGCAAATCAAGCGAATTAAGTGGTGCTCATGTGGATGTGTGTAGTGTGAAGTGCTTGTGCGCACTTACCAAAAAACGGGTATATAAACTAACTAAAAATCTATAATGATGAGAACATTTAAATAGTTACTTTAGGTACTTTAGATAATGGGATATCTATTGGGACTATCAATTATTTGAAGTGTTTTTTTTTTGCCAAAATTATAGCGTTGTTTTAGTAACAAAATGTACAGAAATATTATTTAAAGAATAGGCCATCGTTACTTATAACTTGTTGCCATCTTAACGGGAATTATATATGATTTCTTACACTTAGGGTTGTCGTAATGCATGAATTTTCATCACCAGTAGGAGCCCGAAAAAACGGCCACTTATAAATACTTATATTTCTTCATCTTGTCTTCTTGTCTTCTGTGTCGAAACCGCCACTTCTGTAGCGTACTTCTTTATCCTTTGAAACTAAGTCAGAGTGGTTTTATATTATTCTCAGTGCACATGTGTGACCTGGCATTTCTTTGGATGCATTCACAGGCTGCATTCAATTTGAGCGGATGTCAAGTGCCGCCAAGTGGGTTGTGGCGATGGGGATTCTGGAATCTCGTGTGATTCGAAACTGGTGGCAAGAGATTCAATTGAGCCAAAAGAACTAAGAACTGAGTAATGAGGCGGCAGCGGCGCCTATGTGCTAGATTCAGTTGGTTCTAGTAGATTCCGTGCTAAATAATTTCGTTAGAGCAAGCACAAAAGTCAGGCGAAACTGGAGCAGGCCCCGAGTCATTAGTGTTTTTCTCGGCAACGAATTAAGTGGAACGACGCCTTGTAATCAGTATACAAAGCTTTAAAATTAATCATGCGACCCGCTGTCTCTCTGCTCTGATGCCTCCAGCATTTGTTGTTTAATGGAGCTCGCCGGTTGAGGGGACATTTATTTTGGCGAAGTAAAATTGAAATGCCAGACTCGCTGCGAGGCGTGCCACTTGTCCCCAAAGTTCAGTTCAAGTGACGAACTTCAAGAAAGTCAAAAACGTAAGATCTGCGGGAGATAACTGAAGACTGAATGCTCTAAAATACTGCCAATTAAATAAATGAGAGGTCCCGCACTCTTATACATATTTGGAAAATTGTGTTTTATAATAGTAGTTTGAAAATAAGGCATAGCAATAAGTATTGAACTATTCATACAAAATATGAAAGTCTTTGAGACGATTTATTACCCATCAATGACACAACAGACGCTTTAATTAGTATTTGTATAATTTAAGTGTTATATATTGCTAAATGCCCTATTCCATGGAAAATTTTAGAACCCTAGGCAAACCCTCTTGCAAAGGCAAACGAAAACGCAAACGCGAAACTGTCGTTTTTGAGACGGTGAGTTTGTCTTACACTTGTCTGCCATTCAGTGCAAGTTGTCGCAAAACTTTTTCAATAAGCCTGCACTTTTATCTCGTTCATGTTTGTTTGCGGCTGCAAAGTTTGTTTGCGGGGTGGAGAGCCTTTTAAGTTAATAAGGGCATTTTCAACGGGTGTGGGTATGGCTAACTGCAGGTCTTCTAATAAACCAGATCCGCTTAGGAGAATGACATGAATTGAATGTCAAATTGTTTATGGCAAGTGTGTCAATGGCCCCATGGTGCGATGCCCTGCCAATTGAATTCGATTTCAATTTTGCAGCAGATTGCAATCGATGCCATAAAAGTGTACTTGTACGATGACAACGACGACGACAACAGAAGTTGCTGCTGCAGCGGCAACATCCACACGTAACTGCAATTTGGTTGCTCGCCCCAGGGGCACAATATTAATGAGTGGCAGCATGCAAAGCAAACCTCAGACCTCAGATCTCAGACCTCAGAGACTTGGGCCCAAGTATCCCAGAGTTGCAGCGAAAAGACGTGATAGCCTCTTGTTGGCCAACTCGTTTGCCGTTTGCAGTTTGCAGTTCGTCGTACGTAGCACGGAAGCCGAGCAACTCCTAATGACTGCTATTACATTTATCGTCCCGGCCATTACAATAAAATAAGCAAGAATTTAGCAATTATCCAATTTGAAAGTAACAACAAATCAGCGTGCAAACGTACCACAAATGACAACAGACCTTTGTCTGTTTCTGCTGCCTTTTTCTAGCCTTTTTCTAGCCTTTTTGGAGGCTATAGCTATATGGTTATTGACCACGCCATTGTCAACTGGGTCAGTTGAACAGAAAAGCACACACAAAAGGCATATCAAATGCGGATGGATTGGCAACCAGGATCCACAGGACACGGCGACTATTGCATCCTGTAGAGCATTTCAATTTCTACACACACACACACTAACTCCTGTTTCGACACTTATCCCGAAATGCGTACATAGTTTTTGCCCTTGTTGGGTTTGCTGCATCGGGTTGATGAAACGAATTCTTGCTGGTGTTTGCTGTTTGCTTTGAGCCTTTGAGTGGGGCTTTCGCCATATCCTGGCCATATTCCAGGCGTATCCTGTTGACTGTTCCCAGTCGCCATCCCTTTGTGCAAAGGGAACAAAGCCTGCCACGTTGGCCAGCAGCACTGCCAATATTTCATTATGATTGCTGACACTTAAAGCCACATCAATGCCCCTGCAACACAGCCTTTGTCTCCCACTCGACGACCGGCTCAAAACTCAATTTATTTACTTTACCGAAGGACTTTCGCAGGACATTGAGAACACTTTGTGGGCTTAAAAAGGGTTGGTAACTAAAAACAATTAATTTAGCTTTAGTGTGGAAAACAGGTGATGAAAGGATATCTGGAAATGTTAAGGGCAGTTATGCAGGGCAGTCTTATGCTTAAAAATTGAGGGGTAAACTCGGTTTAAATCCTGTATTTTTTAAGGTAAGTAAATAACTTTAGGTTCTAACTTTAGGTTCTAACTTTAGGTTCTTATTTTTTCAAAATGTATTTATTATTTTTGTTGGCAATACTAATATATCAGTTTTTTTTTCCTTTTTAATGAATCACGTTCTTTTATTCAATTATATAATTAATTCAATTTGCGTGCAAAAAGCATGCAACATGCAGGAGAGCCTCATTTTCCCAAGAACTCTTTGTGAGCAACGTCACACGCCATATCCATAATAAGAAAAGCGGGCATTGTACTTGAGCACTAGACGTGACTCCAAAGATATGAATTGTTCTCTAAACGAATATCATTTTAGCAAGCCAATCCGGAAAAATATAAAAGCTGCAGCTCATGATGCACCGAATATGATCCCATATAATGTGACAACATTTACGACGACTCTTCCGACTTGTTGTAATGCTGATGAAGCTTGTCACATGCTCCAAAACTGACCCTTAAAATGTTGCGGCGCTTGGAAGCGTCAACAAAGTCATAAAAACCCGCTTTTAGCCAAAGAGCCCCATAAAATACAAAAATATATTTTGCAGCCACTGCTCACTTTGGCCAGCTGCCAATACAATACTTGTTGTCTACAGTATATAAAGAGTATAACAAATATTGTCCCTGCCAAAATATTGTCATAAACACTGGCGCTCTTTTTAAACTGCGATAAAACGCTTAAGCGCATCACATTATTTATGAGGGCTGATAAGGGTACACAGAGAGTCGTTGGAGGCCAGTTGGCCAGTTCAGTTATAAATCAAGATTTGCACACAGCAATGCAGCGATTTATGAATGAATTAGCAGGGGCCCTCCTAACAGGTTGTTATGTGCCCAGTTAATTGGTCTTGGATCGATCGATAAATGTGATTTCCAATTAACCAGTTGACAGTTGCAATCGTCTATCGTGGATCCACGGCCAATTGCCCATCGTGGTCGCCTGGTCAAAAACAACTCAATCAAACTCGGCTGCCGAGGCAAATGTCATTCATTAAACTCCAAACAGAACCGAACAAGCCTGGACTGAAACGTAGCCTCCAGGCTGGCACAAAACCAGGAAAAGCAACACCAAGAGCACGACAAAACTGTAACAAGAAGGAACTGTTCTGTTCTGCTCTATTCTGGCCAAAACAATGTGCAACAGGCAAGTTCTGGGTGCTTGTGCTTGTTGAGCAACTTTCTAAATGAGTGCTCTATAAATCACGACCGGAGTACAAGTTCTCTGCCTGCCAGCCTGCCTTGTTCGTCGGCTACCAGAACAAAAATTAATTTAGTCATACTGCTGGACACTTGCTAGATTAATGGCGTCCTGGATTTTGAAAGTCTGGACGCAGAGAGCCTCCCGCAGAACGCTTTACTTGACCCCAGAGATCCCTGGAAATCGTTGTGGTAGTGGTGGAGCCCCTTCAAAATCAATGAAGCGCAAGTTCTTATTTTTCGTGGGCGTAGAATGGCGAAACATGGTCAGATTGTGCTGGTTTGTTTGGGTTTGGGTTTAAGTTCCCCAGCCCACGTGCCTTGTGTCCCCAACAATAAGAAGTTAAATTTTTATTCATGGGCAACAATGCGGAAGTTGCAGTGCAGCGCAAAACAAAAGAAAAATTCACTGCCGTTCAAAATTTGCATTTTGTTTTTCTGGTCATGATGCGGGTTTACCGCTTTAAACGAGAAGCTGAAGCTGTTGAAGACAGAAAACCGTTTTTCTGGCTAGCAAATGTTTGTATAGTTTGAGTTCCCCACTCCCACTAATAATTTTGCAGAGTTTTATCAGGGGTTGATGTAAGATTTTCTTAAATTCATCATAAAATACGCATATATTTTAAGGTTTGTAGGCAGATAAACAACCTGCGAGCATTCTTTATAAATTCAGCATATTACACTTATTTACGCTGTAATTAAAAATGATTCACTACTTGCTTAAAGTAAAATTTTTTGTTAGAGTGCAAGGCAATATTTTAATTAACGAAAACAATGATTTCTGCAATATTTTTTAATTAATGAAAATTAAGTACGACTTCGCATGAAGTTAATTGATTACATCAGTTTCCTTTGTCAGTCGCTGGAGATTAAAACTTACTTTTGCAGCGCCATTGACATTGGGTTGGGCCCTCGGCTTATGGATACAATTCAATCTGCTGTCTGTCTGAACCCCGAACCATTTCCCCGTAATCCCACACCGACAGAATCGCACTCGTTTATTGCATCTGTTTGTTTATTTAGCTGGCATTGTGTTTCAGTTTCAGGGATCGGCTTTGCTGTCTGTTTCTCTGCGCTTTGACGCCGGACTGTTTGCTTTGGTTTGCGGGTGTTATTTTTGCTGTCACGGCTACTGCACTACAGGAACAACAACAAACAACAAACAAGCCGTGGCCAATGGTAATTTAATACGCAAAAAATTTGCAACACAAAGCGCTCAAATGAGGTGTTGCAAGCTTATATCTGCTACAATTTTCGCTCATTCCACGTTTACTTGGCCTGGCTGTTTGAGATCTCGAATTACGGGCGGAAGCAATTTGCAATTTGATAGAATTTCGCTTGCAGTCAGCTTTTAATTAAGCCAGTGACAACAGCTCATGTCTTGCCCAGAAATGCATGCATTCATTTGGTGGAGATGGAGAACAAGAAGTTGACACAGTTATTTGCCGGGCCAGCAAAATATTTGCATAACCCTTCAAGAGATGGAGATGGAAAATCCCGCAGGAAGCAATTTGTCAGCTTAATTATTAACATGGCAGCGGCATTTATGTTTGTGCCACACACTACTGCCGGCAAATAACTGACTTGCCCAGCACTTTCCCACTAATTTAATCAAATAGTCCTACGCTGCGAATGAGCAATGTGCGAGTGTATAAATATTTGCAACACATTTTGCAAGTTGCAACTGCTGCAGCAGTGGTGCCAAGTGGCAGCGGCAAAAGTGACATTTGACTGGGAATGTCGCCCAATGGAAACCTCAATTTATTAACTCCTAGAGCGCCGACGACCCATTGAGACGCCCGACGTGAGAGTTTCAAGTGTATTAGACACAGTCTCGTGGAGAAGACCCCTCATCCCGTTCCATTCACTGCACAGGAAAATAATGTTGTGGTCTGATGGTCAATGTTATGACTTATCTTATACATTTTTTATATGTAAAATTGGTTCAGATAACGGATTATTATTTTTGAGAATACAAATATAAAATGCAAAAAAATATGATATGACTTATGGGAATCGAACCCAGACTTTTTTTAACTGTAGATAAATAAAAATATACATATTAACAGATATATATAGATTGAGTTTAGTAAGTAAGCTGTCAAGCGCCTTTATGTTATTTACTCCTGATTTTCAGATATTAAACATAAAAAGATGTCATTCTTTTTTTTCCGTGTGTGGCGAAAAGCGACATGTTCATAACTGTAAAGTATTTGCACTGCAGGCATAAATGTAATTTCATGGTGTGTCATTTTCAACCCAGTTGCCCCCAAAGGAGCAGAGGACATGGGCTGGATGGATATACGATATACATAACCGAGCGAGAAAAACATTTATATTTTTCCCATACACAGCTTGTTTGCTCCTCGCTCTTTTGCCAAAGCAAGTTTTTGTTTTCTTGCTGCTGTGCGCACTTTTTGGAGCAGAAATTTCATGTAAAAATTCAATATAAATTACTATGCTCAAAATGTATTTGATTTGAGTAACAGCATTGTATGAATATACTTCCAATTAGTAGGCATTGTTGGATGGCCTAAGATATACAACTATCATTTGGGGCCTAACTAACAGATAGGAGCTATCAAAGCATTAATTGACTACTTTTGGGTCGTCTTGAAG
Organism: Drosophila elegans; assembly: GCF_018152505.1. Taxonomy (NCBI): domain Eukaryota; kingdom Metazoa; phylum Arthropoda; class Insecta; order Diptera; family Drosophilidae; genus Drosophila; species Drosophila elegans. Next base: position 4,074,641 of record NW_024545855.1, on the reverse strand, counting down.
GTGATTGATAGGAGCCTAAAATATTATTCAAAGGCAAATACTGCATGCTCAGAATTATTTACTACTGCAATAAATCAAAAGCTTGCACAAGACTCTCTAAAATAACATTTTACTAATAAAATTTTAACTCTATTAAATATTTCTGTTTATATTAATATCAATTTAAGTTGTTTAAATATTTAAGTAAATTAATTTAGCTTAAAGCCTTAAGAAAATGCCTTACGTTTTGAACTAACTTTAAAAGAAAAACAAAAATCATTAAAATTCATTAGCGAGCAAATCGATTCTTGATAATTTATCATAATGCCTGTCACATTAAACAGGCATTTGGATAAATTCGAATTTATTGAATATATATGAATGAATTATCTTGATGAGCTCTTGCCGCTGTCGTGGTCTAATTAAAATATTGATAAACAAATTCCATTTAAGTTGCATATCGTTTACTATATTGATTAATTGCCGGCAATGAACAAAGTGAAATTGACTTGTAATCAAACATTAATTTCGAATACGACACGCTCATTTGGCAGAACTTCCGTTTAAGTTATTCTAAGTGTGTAATAAACTTTGCGCCAAGCTCTGTTTGGACAATAAAAATGTACTAGCAAAAGAATAAATGGAGCACTAAAGGGCGTTGCCCGATGCCAAAGTCATCCGCTGTTCGCAGAACATTTGCAAATACTCTCCGAGATATTTATTACACTTTAGCAATTGTAAACGTAATTGTCATTGTTTGTCTTGGCGTCTGGCAAATGTCGTTTAATTGCCAACAATGGGGTAAGTTCGGTTCTCTTAGGTGCAAAAGTCAGTTAGTCAGACCGTTTAAAAATAGACACGCCCGAATGCCTAGATAAATAAACAAAATGTCAGACTGTAAAAATTTATGAGCCTCAATTGAAGTACGGCCATTTCAATGGCAAACGATAAAAACCAAAACACGAGCAAAAGATAAAAAAAAAAGAGAAAAATATAACCGAGGAAAAGTAAAATTTGCTTATGAGTCAATCGACACAAGAGGCACTATAGTTTTGCTTTCATTACATGAATGAAACTGGGTCGCTGCGACTACAAATGTATCTGGATTTCATTTAGATTGGGCCTTGCAGGCACAGCCTTATCGCCAAATGACAATCTGCAGAACGTAGCGGAGAAAAAGACCGAGAACGAAGCCATGAGATACTTTTTCCAGTTCGAGCAAATACAACGACTGCAACGAGATGTCTATCTGTGCATTTGAAGGTAAGTTCTTTCACTTTTGATTGGAAGTGGACCATAAATGGGTCACTCTTGTCGGGGCGGAAAAATCTGGTGCGGCGCTTAAAGTTCATGAAGTTGCTTGCTGCGAAAGCAATTAACTTTTCGCATAAAGCGGAAAAACTCCAGCTGGGAAATCACTTTCCTTGTCACACGCTGAGTTCGATTGGCTTCTTTGATTTGACAAGCTTTTGACAAAATTAAAATCATAAATACCAGTCAAAATGACTGCTACAAAAAATGATTTTTGGTCTGATAAATCTTTAAATAATTGAAGTCACGACTTTCAATTGTGCCAAATTGTTTTCAATTATAATTGAAAACGAATCGCGAAATCGGTTATTAATTTGCCCAGGCCAAATATTGAGCCCATGATTCACTTTGCAGCCCTAGACAACTCAAATTTACTTTGATTCCGCATCGACGACGTATCGTTTGCATTCAAGTAGCAAATAATCTCGTCTCAAGTTGACAGCAGCAGCACATCTTTTGTGTGGGCGGAACTATGCACTCTATCTATCTGTCTTTGAATATATATCTTATCGGGCTGAAGGCTGCCTTCAATTGCCATGGCGTTTCATCGGCATCATTACGGGTACGTAAAAAAACACGACAAGAAACATTCGAATACACTCGGTTCGAGTAAAATCAGAGAAAAAAATATGATGTTAAATTAATATAATGACCAAATAATAAAATTAATAATTTAAATTGGCAGTGAAGCATTGAAGAAATTGTGAAAAAAAACTTCTAGATTTCTGAACTTGCAAAAATTATTTTAAAAAGTACATAGATAATATTAATATATTTTTAAAAGTATTAAGTTGGAAACAGAAAGTATAAGTTAACATTTTAAATTATATTTTAGCTTAAAAATAAAAAAGTGTAAGGCCAATTGATACTTTAATTAATACAAACACAAGATAAAAGATTACATTTTACAAATGAATATTTTTTTTGTGTGTATTACAGCATTTGTTCTCTTATCGCAGAAGGAATTGCTGAAATTGCGCTGAATGAATTGAATTCACTTGGCTTGGCTTGATACAGGTGGAAGTGAGGCTGCCTTTCATTTCGGGCAGTGCGCAACTTGCAGGCAAGTAATGGATACTTTCCCTTTGACATGTCCCCAAAACCAGTTCTCCGACTTTTCTCCGTCAATTTGTCAGGCGTATTTATTTTGCATTAAAATGCACCGTTGCGTGGGTAGCTCATTAAAATTGCCTTTGTGTTCGGTGGGGAGGGGACCGAGGTCCTTGGCGCGCAAAAGATGCAGACAAAGACCAGATTTGCCGGCAATTCTCTTTCTTTGGCGCCATTGTATGAAAAATTCTTATTAAGTGATCAATAATCATTTTGTTAGAATGCCAAAAGCACTTACCAGCAATTCCCCGCCAAAGAAAGCAAAAATAGAATAGAAACCAGAACAAAATTACAAACAATTTAAATTGCCGCGCCTGGGGCTTATTTGGTCTTGGTTCTCAACTTGTGGTGGTCTCCAGTTCTCGAGGTTTAGCACTGGGCCCTGTTTTGCGGTCTGGTCTTGGCTTTTCTTTACCTGGACACGCCCGCATTGTTTTGGCCTGCACTTTTGCACAACCTAAAAGCGTTGCTCCAAATGCAATTTCCAAGCGCTGGAATTTGGGTTAAATTGCAGCAGATAAAATACAATTGAGCCAGGGGCTCCGACTGCGATTCACATGCAAAGGAGTCTGCCTGCCGAGTTGGGGGCCAAATCATTATTATTTGTACGTGGCTGGCTAAAAAACAAACCGTCTAAACCAAACTGAACCGAAGCGAACTTGGGTGCACAAACATCAATATCACACCCGACCACTGAAATAATCAATTCAATTAAAATGCCATGCAACTGACCAAAGGGTTCAGACTTCGAACAGCTCCCAGCAGACCGAAAACCCGACCATGATGATAATGATGTAGGGATAAAACTAAGCTGGAAATCCACGGAGGACGAGGCGAGTCAAGTGCCCCTGTCCGCGGGCTCATGAAAAATTCATTCATAGTGTGGAATTTCGCGCTTAAATGTAAAATAGTTTTTCAAACAAGTCGAACACAAAGCGCATTGTGAGGAACCGCCGCCGACAAGGAAGCTGTGTGTTGACTGGTTGGTTGGTGTTATGAAAGGATGCTGAGAAAATGCTCCACGAAATCCCCAACAGCAGACATACATAGGTGGGCCTTAACTTCAGCCCGTGACTTTGGGATTGTGCTTCAGCTTGCGGTCCCAAATGTAACTGCCAACTGGTAGCTGGCTAAGGGAATGGTATTGGCAGCTGCGTTTCTGCCGTTTCTGGGGCCTTTAAAAGCCCAACGACTTAAAGTAGCGGCATTACGACGCACCAACGCGATTAGCATAAATGTATAAATGCATACAGAACATCAGGGGAGAAATGCTCGCAGCTACAGAATTGGGAATACTCTGGGAAATGCTTCGTTTTTATCGAAGGAGCATTAGCTACTCTGCCAAGAAAACATGATCATCTACGTATAAGCGACAAAAATTTTAAGGAAAAAAAAATACTATAAGCTTGAGTTTGCAATGTTAAAAATGTATATCCTAAACTAACATTTTTTTTTAAAATTGTTAAACAGCAAAATTGTATAGAATGGTGGTTATTTCATGTACAACTAAATTATTAACATTTTTGTTCGGTGTTAGCCAGAACCATTTTATGGCCAACATTTTGTACACATGCAGACTTACAAAGTCTGAAAACTCTGTTTGCGAAACCTTAAAAGCATCCCAGGAGCGTTACGCATCGCAGATAGGATACTCCACACACATAGATACTTGTACTTACGGCTTAGGCTAAGAAGATGCTTTTCTGTAAGCCAGCGCATAGGCAACTCCATAAAGATTTCGTCGCATTTAAAAACACCTCAAGTGGAACGGCAAGCACACACATATCCACAATGCCAATGCCGGTGAAGTCATCTCCGTGTACGTGTTTAACTATAGAAAATACCAACTCCTGTGGAAAAACACATTTCGACAAAAGCCCACAGCCACGCCCTCGAGTCTGGAGTTGGCATTTAATTTCCCAATGGCAAGTCCTGGATGACAATTGAAACAAAAAGTGCCCTGGCAACCTTTTAAACCTCACGTTTCATATTTGAATTTATGCATCCAAAAAAAAATGGTTAAAAAACTCAACTAAAAACATCCTAAAAAAAATTCTAAAAAATGCTATCGAAAAAATAAAAATTATTATTCACTTTTAATTGCCATCGGCAATTGTTCAAGTTTTAATTGCCCTTTTTGCCTAACTGGCCATAATCGAATAGACAAATCAACGACCCGCGGGTAAAGCATGCCGACACTTTGAGTGGCTTTTTAATTAATTTTCATATGTATTAAATTTTAATGAATTTAAACGCAATTCAAACAACCGTCGAACGCTTGGCATTCGGTTATTTGAATTGGCTGGCATTTAATTTATGCCCAAACACATGTTCACACAGAAATACATTAGTCATACGCAACGTTGCACAAATATTTATTAGCTATTCCAAGTCACTATGGCGCAAATACCACCGTGAAATGCAAACAAAAGCTCTGTATGTGCGAGCATCATCGATAAACGAACCTTTAGCAGCCATAAATACTACTCAACACTAAATCAATCATACGCAATGTGGTGCTAATTGATTGTGCAAACGTTGGTAAGATGCAAATGCATTGATCAAGTGATGAAGGCTTGTTTAATGCAAACATAATAGTGGTTTGCTTATTTTTAGAGGAGGTTTTCTTTGATCTTGGACTTAAACTTAAATTTATTTTAAATTAAATCATTAAATCATATTTCAACATCAGAAAATTATATTTTTACTGGAAAATAAGGAGTGACTGGTTATTTTATATTTGTTTATCTTTTTAATGCTGATCTCTTGTAGGAATGAATATAATCTTAAGACCTGTTCTTAATACTAAAAAAAGTATTTAATTCAACTACCAAAAAAAAAAACAATAATGGGTGCCATTTTTTAGCAGTCTACATGTACGCAGATTCTGAAGGCAAGTATGCAGTTATCGCTCCAATGAAACACTCTTAATCCCAGTGCCCCATTAAATACTTAAGCGGGGACACTCCAATGCTATCCACTCGAGGAGCGGTTCAACGAACTAGCCAGCAGCACTCCAAACTAAAGCCCTTCCATGATTCAATATCAAGTTGGTAACTCGAAACCTACTTGGCATTAAGTATTACTGACCTGCAGGCGACTCAACCTCAACCTCAACATCGCCGACTCAACATCGGCATTCAGCTTTAGCGTTTAGCATTTAGCATTCAGCCGTGTCCAATGCTAAGATCAATGCCACTCCACGTTGGCTGTGCCAACTTCCTGTTGCAACAACCACTACTACCCTATATGGACACAATATGCTATATATATCTGGCCTGGACTGTGTGGACTCAGTCCTAGTTCTTCTTTTTGCTTTTCTTTTCCTCCTTTTTTATTTAAACACTTCCTCATTTCGCGTTGTGCCCTGGCATTTGGCAGCTATTCTGTGTCAATTCCCAGAGAGTGTCATTCGAACTGGTGAACTGGAGAAATGGAGAACTCGGGAACAGGTGAATGGGACCGGAATGGGATTCCCCCAGTTCCCCCTCTGATATGGCTGAGTGCCAAGAGTAGTGCAATAAACTTGCCGTCCTGAATGGCTGGCAATCAAAGATTTGAATGCAAGATACGATGACATTTACTCGCACATTCAATTGCGCTTTTGATTTGAATATTTACATGCTTGCTGGTCGTAGTCCCAGTTCCGCAGAGTCGAGTCCCTCGGGCTGCCATTCTTTCATGTCCTTTGCTTCTATTGACATAGCCAAATTGGCTTTGCTGCACTGTAAGGAAATATGCGTTACATTTTAGTATAAATTTATTCTCATAGTATACATAGTAATACCTAAAAAATATGACAAAATGATAATATGTGATTGTGTTTTAAAAGTTTGAGTTAAAAGTGATAAATTAATATGGAAACACAACCATTTTTGAGTTATCGAGTTAATCAAAACAAAAATAAAACATATTTAGCTGGCATTGCTTATTTTGTTTTTCACTAACAAGCTAACTAAATTATACATCAATCTTTTTAATTTTAGTCTTTTAATAAGTGAAACCATTTTATTTATTTACAAATATTTTCTTTCCGTTTTTCTCAATGTTTCCCTAGCATCTTTAAGTTCAGTTGTCTTTATTTAAACAGCTTACTAAGTGTTCGAAGAGCCTTGGCATACTTAGGTGGAGTTATGCATTTCAAGCATAAACAACTAATTTGCCTAATTGATAAGCCATGCAAAGGCATCTCAAGATTTCTCGACTTGCCTTCGCTGTACTCTTGAGTTGTCTTGGCTAAGTTTCTGTTTCTGTTTCGGTTTCTGTAGCTGTTTGCTTTGTCCATCAACATCTTTTGAGCTGGGGCACTCGGGCGCAAACTGTTGCACTTCAGACCAGTCTTTGCAGTAGACTCAACTGGAGGATACATGCAGATATGTACAGCAGCGTATTCATACAACTCCCTCTCCACCTGGTGAGCCCCCATTAATTGCAATCAATTTCGCTGTCAACACACACTCCAAATAACTGCAGGATATTTATTTATGGCGCTGCGCTTCCCTTCAGCAACCTTTTGCAACTGAATAATTGCCTTATGACACATTATCATTATTATTAAGGCTGCCACGGGTCGGCAAAAGTTATTATTATCCTTTACCCATCGGACACCCGAGGCCATGAACCTAAGAATTAGAGAGTCAACAATGAAATGCCAAGTGGCTGCTGCTCCTCTAAGCTCATAAATATATTTCCAGTTGGCAACATTATATAATTATTTTGCCATGAATTGCATTGAACTCCGCCCGAGTGCTTCGATGTTTCTTGGTTGCAGTTTGCAGTTTGCCGTTCTTGCCGCAGGCTCGCAACTCTTCATCTGGTTTCTTCTCGGCAGCTGATGCAACGTTTTTAGGCCAGAATCCATGTGCTGCCTTTGCGTGAAATTTATTTTAAAGTGCAAATATTTGCGGCCTGGCTAGTTGCTTAAATGGGAAAACCTGGGAAAAAAAGTTCTGGTAGCTCACAAACGAGCCCACACAGAAACCAGTAATGAAATTGTGTGGCACTCGTCATTGCGCCACTCGCTTTACATATAAATTATATAAATATATACCAATTTGTTTGGCATTGGCAGGCCTACAAAAAAAACGCAGCCAGAGGTGGAAAATGAGTAGTATTGTATTTAAAGTAAAGAAAACACTTTCTTGGAAGTATAAAATATTTAAGGAAATAAATCAACTATTTGCTATTTCATTCGTTATTATTATAAGACATAGGACTTTCAAATCGCAGTATGGTAAATTTAAAACAACAACGAACAGAAAGGAGGACAAAGTACTCCTCTGTAAATGAAAATAAATGCAATTTGTATTTAAATTTCCCTACCCTGACCACCGTAATTTGTGCATCTCTAGCCAATACAAACTTATTATATACTTGCAAAAGTTGTGCACTGTAAATATTTGTACCTACTTCCCGCACTTTTGCCATAGCTACGATGGGTGGTACGAAATGAATGCTATTGGGGGGGTAACCGCAGAGTATGCTTGACTTTGGTTGGTAAAAAACTACGCAGTCCGTTGCCCTCCCCCTCACCCTCACCCACTTTTCCACTTTTCCTCTTCTGGCCACGTTTATTGATGGTCGCGGCAAGTGCTTTAATGGAAATTTAAGTATCATCGTTTAAAATGAAGCAGAAAAGAGCAAACGAACGAAAGAGCTCGGAAAATTCCGAGTTGCGACTGCGACCCTTGAGCTCTGGTCATTGCGTTGGCAACGCAAATTATTATTTTTATTATTATTGCAGGTTTTCGGTGCACATTTATTTTATGCAACTTTTACAGCGCTGCACATAGAAAATATGTACAGGTCCGCTGTAATGGAGATTGTTAAACCAAAAAAAAAAACACATGAAGGGTGTACAGAAATCCCTGGAATTAAGCAAGCAAACACTAAACTCAAATATGCAACCGTAGCGTTGGGGAAATTTGATGGGCGTCAGTGTCGTGAAAAGGCTATAAAACGGAGCCAAGTAATGAGCTACGGTGGCCACACATTAAATATGCAACAATTAAAAGTGACAACAAACTAAGTAACCACCGCAGCCAAACAAAAAATTTGTTCATCAAAATTAAATGCAAGGCAAACATTTGAAAGCCAAGTACAAATTTATGCCAAGCTGCTTAGTTTACCTGAATTGGGTAAAAAAAGTGTTAAGAGCGCGGTAAGCACTTTTAACTCCCCTTCGCCGGAGTAACTTTTGCATTAACAAACCAAGCTCGTAAAAAAGACAAACAGCCCATGAAAACCCAGCCGGAAACTTCGGCCTAAACCGATTTGTGAATTTATTTAGGCAACCACTTTTGGCCTTGACTCCACATTTCGATTTCCCAGGATAACCTATAAATCCTTTCCTAAAAAGGGCCAACAAAATATGCTCATGGTGCCTTTCCATATTTGATTCATGGTGACTTTGGAGAAGAAAGAAAAAACTCTTTGATTTTAAACAAGTTTTATGGACAGTTCTTAAAGAGTTTGGGTTTGAATAATATAATCCTCATTTGTGATAAAACATTTTTTCTCTTTTAATTTATTTGAACTATTAATTTATCGCTTTTACAGTTGATTTAGCAAATAATATGAAATTAATTTTAAATCTGTCCTGTTCGTATACATAAATTAATATCGAGGGCCTACATGAAAGCTTGTTAATTCCACCTTATCATCATTAACAATTAATTATGCAGATACATTGTCCGATAAGGCTGGCGTATGAAGTGAGTGTGTCTGTCAGAGTGTTGTTGGTCAAAGGTGGGGCGTGGCATGATCTAGTGCCTATTAATTATTTGGTGGGTTAATGGAACACACGATGAAAATTTGGTATTATTAAATTTTCAACTGCTGCCTTAATCCAGACGGCCAATGTCCTCGAAAAAAGGAAATGATAAATAATGTCTGCAACTGGTTGACAATTTTAATTACAACAAAACGAAACAAAAAATGACTGTAACATAATATTCTGTTCCCCATTCTGGGGGCGCCTTAAAGTTTTATTTCTCCCCCGACCACAGACCCAACCAAAAATAATACTCCCTCACCTTATCGTCGCCCTGTCGGCATGCACAAAAAAAAATATGATTTATGTATTTAATTTAATGTTCTTGTTGTTGCAGTCGCTTTTAGAGGACGGACTTGGATGTATGTGTTTATTTGTCAGGCGACAACGGGATAATAACAGACAACACCGACGAAGAAGGAAAGTCTCTGGGAGAATCCTACAGAAAACGGTTTCCTTTGTTGGTCTTAACGGCATTTCGCTGTTTTAAAGGCATTAAATTATCTTGGTATTGCTGCTGCCTTTTTTATTTGTTTTCTCTACAGGAAATAAAAATGAAAAATGTGCGGCGACTTAGCCTTGTTTTCGGTTTATCCTCGCCTCTTTGGTGTTCTTCCGCTTGTAATTATAAATAATTTGCCCTGTTGTTGGTTTTTGTTTGGCGGAGTTTGCTTTGAAGTGCATTAATAAATAAATAGACGACAGAGCAACTATGAGGCTTTTGTTGATCTGAATTATGCAAGCTGGCAACAAAATAAAGGGAAATCCAATTGCAGCTTACACAATATTGCTAAACAAATATGGTGCGATTATACGCATTTTGTAGTTAACTACAAACAACTTGATTGTTTGCAATACTTTCAGTAGAAAACTATATTATAAGGAATCACTTAACGAAGTTTATTTATTTTGTATACAAAGAAATGTCCTCTGCTTAAAATATGTTAGGAGCTATAGACAAATAAATAAATATTTATACACTATATTTATACAATATCTTATAAACAATGACTAAGCTATTGGCATATAATATTATCCATTAAGTATAAGGCGCATGAACGTAGTAATTGAGATATAGAACACACACTTGCGAAAACATTAAGCACACACATATGCAATTACCATAAGCCGCACTCACACACAGAGGGACTATTAAGTGAAAAAGAGAACCGAAAAACAAGGATCAAGTGCAAATTTTTGATAATTAAACATTCACAAGCGCCAAAATGCTTAACACAAGCACAAGCGGAGTCAAGTGTGTGGAAAAGGGAGGGCGGGGCGGGGCGGGGCACTGCCTACCGCCTCTTGGCCACGCCCACCGAGGGCCCGAACTTATGCCGGCAATGTAATTAACACACAAAAATTGAAATCTGCTGGCAAGAGACGATGGCTTCATTGAGGTCCTAGGAATGTCTGCAGATGTGAGCGAGTGCATGTTTGTGTGTTGGTTAGCCTGCAGTGTGTGGGTATTTGGTGTTTACACACACGAAGTCGCAACAACATCCTTTTTGTGTTTTCGTAATTAAAAATCAGCTGCAGGATATTTTTCGACCAGATTCTCGCCAACGAAATTACAACCTCAGTGTGCCTGGGTTGTTGTATTCGCAAGTAAGTGTGTATACAGCAATTTTCCCATCTACGTGTAATATGAGAAAACTGGCTCGCCCTTACGACAAATATAAAGCGATTTTATTTCTTCAACTTAATTTCGCAATCAACATGTGTTTAAAATTTAAATTAAAGCAAATTCGAAAAATCTTGGAAAAAAGGATAAAGCCAGTATTTAACTGTTATCCTAAAGTCGTATAAATATCAGTAATAACGATTAAAGTCCATAACATACAAAAATTGACACCGACTGCACCCACCCAATCAAAAATTCTTCTTTACAACCTATTATGATACCTGAAACCTTTAAATTAAATAAATAAAAAAAAGAATGTATGTTTCTGCATTTGAAAAAATTTCAACGAATTTCTTTATTACATTTTTTTATTAATAAAGCAGAAATATTTTTGGTATAAGCGAGTTTAACCAACACGATTTTACACAGCGGACATAATTGAATCCGGGCACCTACAGGTAAAGTACACGAGACGAGGCAGCTTTATTCCGCCGGATAATATGTACGAGCATATGTACAAGTTACTACGTCCCCCCATTCAGCTGAATGTAATGAAGGAGCTTAAAATAATTAACCGGCGAGACTCCGCCTCGCATCGCACAGAGATAAAAGAATTGTAAAAGCGTTTAACCGGCACAACAAATATACCTCAATATGATTTAAACAAATAGTCTGGCCACAAAGGTGTGAGAAATGCGTTAACATTGAAGCCAAAAACCGTGAACAAATATTTTTCAGTCGAACATTTCAGGTCTGGTGCATTCGAAATGTGCCGTTGTCCCCACCAGCCAATCAGCCGAAAAACGTAATTTATTTCCCGATCATTTATTTTATATTAATTAAATATGCGGTTTTAATATATAAATTTAAATCATACACATTCGCATATTTATATTTACATATATCATTTGGGCAGGAAGCCGGGGAAAATCTGTTTTTAAGCTGGAAAGAAAACATTGAGAGATTTCCCCTCGTTGTTTCTTTTTGTATTGCGACCGCAGTGAAAACAGAAAATGCAATGAACCGAAACAAAATGAAATGCTTTGACAAGCATCTGCTGGTTTTTAGTGGTGGGGAGTGGCCTGTTTTTGACAAATTGACTTTGGCAGCAATAATAATAACAATAATAAAAGCAACAAGAACCGATTTTCAAGTACTATATTCCTATTGATTTCAAACGGAACTTGAAATGCAAATGACAGATTTATTTTTCATGCTGTCGTTCTGCTGCTGCTGTCAATCAAATTGTCGAAGGTGTTGATTGATGTCTAGCCTTCATAAAAAGCGAAGAGAGTTCGAGTGGGAGTTATGCATTAAGAACATTTCAAATATTTTTGACAGCTTCGAATTTGAATATTCAGCTTCTTCCTAACGCGGCTGCCAGACACAGTGGTTGAAATTCATTTTTATATATGAAAGTTATATTAAGTTAATATTATATTTGTATACATATATGTACATATGTAGACCACATATGGTCATATGAACTTAGGTCAACTTGTGATAAACGTTGCTTAACTCAGTATAATAAATTATGAATATTTTATTTTGCAAGATAAGATAAAACGTTTTGCTAAGCTCTTTTCTGTGTCTAATTTATATATTAATTGTTTTATTAGTTTGACCTACCAATTTAGTCAGTATATCTTTAGTAATTTTTATAAAAGTCTGTAACAACTCAATAAATCACTTTAGATTGTCTTTTATAAATGTTCTTTATTTTCACTCTCCTTCCGCGGCGAGTGCCAAAATCAAACTAAACTAATTATGTTGAGAACAGTGATCCAAGGTCTAGGAAGAGAGAGAGAGCCTCGCTCTCCTACAACCGTCATCGCTGGCTTAGCTCCTTGGTGCCGGTTCCCACAAAGTCTTTTTTTTTTATATGAGGTTTTCCATTCCATCTTTGTTGTTCAAAAATTTGTTAAAGTTATATTTCTTGAAAAGAAATACATACAATTAAATATGTTTAGGTCTTCTATTCTGTTTACCACAGTATCTTGGCTGCTGCAAAATGCTTGAGTGAGTTTTTCTTATTGACGCAAGCTGAATCCATGGAAGTAGCTACTGAGCCAGCCATTCAAGCGAGCATTAGACATGCTTAGAAATGCAATGGAGCATGTGCAACTTCCATGCTGAAAGAGATTACCCCCTGTCACGTCACGAACGTTCCAATCCTCCCCTCAAAAACATGAATGGCATCCAACGTCTTTAGGAAAATAAAATCACCACAAAAATTGTTATTAGAATCTTAGCCTACATTTCATTGTATGCTGACTCTTGGGGAAAGAACACGACGAGCCCAAACAAAAACTTTGTTCGCAGGTGCTAAATTTGCAAGCGCGAGCTTTGCCTTTGTTTGGGTTTGTCGAGTATAGTAATTTGTTAGCATGTTTATTCATGAAAGCGTCGTCGAGGCAGCAGACATCGGGTAGACGAAAAATAAATACTGGCTAAAACACACTCTGGCCCAAAAGCTCGCTGACAAACACGCACTTGAACAATGCGAAATGCTTGAAACAGCACAGTTTGCAGACCCGCCCCTTCCGCCCCTCGTGACACTCGCGTTTTAAATAATTCAGCGCCACCCGGGGACACACCTACCCACTCAAATAGCAGCGGGCACACCAATAGCTCAAAAGTTATATAATTTATTCAGTGTACAAAAAAATTTACCCTTATCTTAAACTCCTTTATTATACAAATTAAAATAATTAAAAATAAATTATTATTTTTTTGAAAAATAAACTTACTTTTTCGTTTAAAAACATATTCGAACCAACAACTTCATAATTTTATTTTTAATAATTAAATGGTAAAACAGTGATGCCAGGGCCTTCTTTTTATTTATTCATTAAGGGAATATTTTATTTATTAAGTTTTAATAATGTTTTTGGCTGTTTTGTCAATCTTTCTATTATATTAGCCACAAATTATAACAAAACTTGAGTAATCAACCTTTACCAATGAACACTTACTTTTGCCGCCTGTGCGAATTCGCTGCAAGTCAACTACGCCGTATTGTATTTCGCACAAGGCGAATTGAGCCTCAGCAAATGCACACACACATATACAAAGAAGTACAACAGTAATTATTACAATGATTCAAGCTCGATAACCACCCAAAACTGCCAAAACCAATAGGTAAATGGCTTAACCGAGAACTATTTAATGTGTTTATAAACAATTAGCACTTTTGGAAACCTTTAATTATTTGTTCTTTTACTAAAAACGCTCGGAGCAACACACACGCGACTGTCTGCAAGAAAACGAGTTGAGATATTGACTAGCTGCGGCGAATTCGCTGGAGGCAAAGGGAATTGCCGACGATCTAACGCAACTTTTCCAGGCTCTCATTTGTCTGGAATTGAGAGAGAATGATAGGGAACAGGCAAGAGTGACTTCATGGAATAAAACGTTTATTATTTACATTGTTAAATTTATTATTTTATTTTAATAATAAACTATTTTATTTTAAATATTTTATTGAAAATAACAAACAAATTTCTGAACATTTTACATGAAAAAGTAATTAAAATAACAGATAAAATTTTGTTTAAGTAAAAATAGATAAAAAAAATGATCTTCAGAATTTTGTAAGGAAGTAAAATAAATGTACTTTCCTTGCGATTTGAGAACAACTTTTAAAGTAAAAAACGGACATTATGTATATTTATTAATTTTTTTTTTCATTAATAGCATAAAGAATTGATTGATTTTAAGATAATTATAACTGCTTCAATTTAGGAAGAAAATTGTTTTTTATTTGTAAACCTATTTCTTCAACCTGAATTGTTTTACCCACTCACATACTTCGTACGAAAGCAGCGAAATTGAAAGCTTAAACGGCCGGGAAGCTTGACATTTCTGGCAGTGCTTAAAAGCGGGGCACAACACAAAAAAGAGGACGAAAAAGGGCCAGGACACCAAGTTGAACTAGAGGAACGGCCAAGTGCCTTAAATGGGTTGCCGGATTTTGGGCACCATCCGCAGGAAACACAGACACAGAAGGGGCATTGGCATTGAGTTTATCCTCTTAGCTTAACCCCATAAGGCCACAAAAGATGTTTAGCTTTATTTATGTGAAGAAAATGGTAAAGTGGGTTTTTTTGAGGGCTTATGGATTATGCACCAGGGGAATTCAAGGCAATACAGTTGGGTACTAACTTACCACATCTCTTGAGTCACATGTACTTTTACAAACGATGTTACTACTACTTATTTATATTTAAAAATTCTTTCGACGAAAGGTACACATATTCAGTGAAATAAAGCTATATGCCCCAAACTATTATTTTTTAATTTTGCAAAGTTTCCCATGGGACACTGTTGATTTTATTTGCAACATAATTAAAAGCACTACCTGTGCAAATTGTGTCAGTCGTTGAAGAGCTCAACTCCCATGTTCCCTGCAAGCCCATTAAAATTTTTCGCAACACATCCTACATGTTGATAATAAAGTTACTGCTCTACATATCCACGTAATTTCCTTATTAGGACGCCACTCCTTTAATCTCACCAACTTTTTTCACTTTTGATGCAGTTACTTGGCATAAAACTTACAAAAAGCAGTGAAGCACCGAACTCCGCACTCTCAATGGAGAATTCAATTAAAAACTTCAGCTCCCCTGAGGGGAGTGAAAGTAGGAAAAATAAAAAAGAAAAGGTTCGAGGCAGGGGAGGATTGAAAAAATCATAGAAGTATTTTTGATTTCGTTCGCATATTTCTGTTATTGGTTGAAATTCTATACGGGGGATTAGTGCCACCCACCTGGAGTTTCAGGAGTCTGGTTTGCCTGGTTTCTCTGGCCAAACTCGCACAAACGAAATAATCCAATATACATATTGTATTGTGCGATAATACTAGGGCTCGAATCGAAGTCCTGCAGATTTCTTTGCTTCTTTTTTTGTTCATTCCAATTCCCAGCACCCACACTCTTCTTTTGTTTAACAATGCTTTCCGGACATCGTTCGCTTGTTTTCTCTCCATGCTATGCATTTCATTTAAATTTTTGGCAATTTTTAGGCAGTTTTATGCTTGGGTAAAGTCAACAACTGGCGAACAGATTTCGATGGAAAATCATTTCAATTTCTCTGGCAAATTTGCATACATACGGGCCAATGTCTGTCTGTTATTTTTCGGTGCTTTGTGCAAAAGAATCGGCAGGAGTTTAAACGCCCACCAAAGGATCCGTTGAGGTGAGGCTTTAATGAAGCCTCAAATCACTTGTCTCTATCCCACCCAGAAAATAAAATTTCCCCTTGCTGAATAAGTAAACAGAAATTTTGCTTATTTCTCCTTGAGCGTCTGGCCATAAATTACTCCGGCAGATAAAACTAATTCGAGAAGAATATTTGAAATTGTAATTGTCGCAAACGATGGAGATGGAGTGGCCTGCTCGAATTTATTCTCATATTTGCCACATTGATTTCGGGCAGCTGCTGTGCCGCATTTTGTTTGTTTCTGGGTGGTTTCCTCTTTTTTCTGCCAACTCTGCATACAACGAAATAAAAGATAATGCTGATTGTAAGTGCTGCACAAAAAGAAAAAAAATCATACAATACAAAATGAAAAATAGTTCTTCAAAATGAAGTTATTAACACTTACGTAGCATAAATCCGTAATATCCCAACACCTTTTGAAATTTATGGCGTGAATTCTTCAGAATAAATTTCAATGTCAACAATATATTTAAAATACTACGAAATACCTTTGTTTATTATGTGTTAATAGCAAAGCACTTAAAAAAAAAAAGTAACGCAACGGCGTAACTACATTTCAAGTATTTTCTAATTCTAAGCCGCGAATTCTTCAGAATAAAACTAAAAAGTGATACGAAGTATTTTTTTCTATGTTATTTTGTAAAGTGTGTAACTGGTCGAGAGTGACCCAGCCCTGTTTGGGCAACTGGCCAGCCGGGAAATGTGGCAACTGGCCGTCGCTAATGTCACCGTCTGGGCCTTTTTGGCAACCTCGCCAATTGGCAAACGTACGTGAGTTCTGTTTATTTTTATGTGACAATGCAAAGTAAGTGCACTCGAGTTGCTTGGAGGGGCACACTTATGTGTCCGAAAAAGATGTGCATAAAAATCAGTGGGCTCTAAAGTTAACGATGCATTGCGGCTCAATTACGGCAGAATAAACAACTTCATCGGCCGCTCTACTTCCGGTTCCGCCACCTGCGTCCGCATTTGGGCCTGGATGTGGGCGAGCTCGGCACGAAGTTCCGCGCGGCAGGCCAGCCATAATTGTTTGGCTAGGAAAAACAACAGCTCGCAGATGCCAATCAGCGAGAAGCCGGCTATAATGCCGCAGATGTTGCCAATTGTACCTGGCATGAGCACACATAAATGTCGGGTGAGATATGCAAAACCAGCCCCTGCCAAAATACTCACTGAAGGTCTCGTACCAGGCGTTCTTAATAATCTGGCGAAAGTATTGAATGTGCGTTTCGGCAAAATAAATACGAACCACGGCCAGTTCTGCGGAGGCGGATGAGGATTGGGATGAGCCGGGGACTTTTCCGGTGCCGTAACTGTTATTGGCACGGGGTCCGGAACTGCTTCGCCTGCAAAATGAAAATCTTTTACGACGGCAAGGAGTCACGGTGAAGCCAGTGCTGACGGAATATAAAAGACACAAATGGCTGTGGTACAAAGTGGGAATACCTAATCAAAAAACACAGAAGGCTAACTACAGTTTATTAAGAATAAAATAGCCCTCAATTTAGGAATTAAATCGCAAAAATTTAAACTCGATTTTATACATTTAAATGATACAATTGGTGTAATTTAAACATATAAAAAGTCTACAAAATACTTAGGTCTAACATTAAAATAAAATTAAATTAAAAATAAAATTATAATATTCGAATAATCCATTAGAGCTCCCATAGCTCCATAAATCTCACTGTTAGCTTACGATTTTAACTCTAAGATAGAATGTATCAATAATAACTAAAATGTAAGTTAATCTTAATTTTGAACAAAAAAGCTAAATGGACAGCACTAGAGCTTGCCATGCGAATGGGGCTGGGCCACGGACTGGCTCCATATGGAAATTGAAAAGAATGCCTGGCATGGTAAATGAATCGAGGGCACAACGGAGTTGCAATTTCACCGCAGTGAATCCGCTTTCGCCGGTGGGTAGGTTGGTGGACTTACTTTGGACCCTTGGTCGGATTGGGAGTGGGCAGGCCCAGAGTCATGGCTCCTCGCACACTGTACCTGGTCTCCGTGCAGGAGGCCAAGCAGAGTGGACAGAAGAGGGCGTCCTGCAGCTCGTGCTCCAAGCCAGTCACATTCTCGCGACTGGTGATGACATTCAACCACTTGACTGGACGGAGGGAAAGGAGTAGTTTATTCAATGAATTTGCGATTAACTCCACTTAAAACCCACACTCGTATCGCTTGAGGCAGGCCAGGTGCTGCAATGTGCAATAGATGTGCCTCTCATTCCCATCGATATATCTGTGCGGCAAGCTGAACGGAACGCATTCGCAAAGACTCACGACACTTTTCGCCCTGCAAGCCGAGATGCACTTGCTGAAGGTATAGTGTCGAGTAAAGATCCACGGCATCTCGTTCTCAAACAGGCACTTGCGCTGGTTTTTTAGCCAAAAACTATTTACCTTATAATAGATATTTAATTTCTTCTTACCACCGATTGACTCATACTACGCGCCTCTGGCAGGGTCTCAAAGATTTTGGCCCTTACTGGCAGCAAGGTGTTAAAACCCGTTTCGGCTACTCGTTCAGCCACTCCTCCGGAATAGGGATCGGGATAACTGTGAGACTCATAAATGGAGATCTAAATATTTAAACCAAACAGATAATAGTATTACTTGATTAATTACACGCACCACAAAGCCATTGTGACCATTAATCTTGTAAAAATTGTCCCTGGGATCTGCCTTTAAAGTCAAAACTAGTCCCATGTCAGGGCCAAAGTAGCGCTGTCTAAAGTCCCTCTTATTGACGTATCTGTAAAGATAATGATGTACACGTTTTTTAATAACTTTTGATTTATATAAAAACATTTAATGAAATTTATATAGTCTGGTCCTTTGAGCCGGATAAATTTTTTGACTCAGTTTCTAAAGCTTACCTTTTGTAGTTACAGACAGACTGGTCCTTCGGGCTGTATAAAATAATTTTATATTCTGTAAAACATACCTCCCATCGTAGTTGAAAGTGCAACAGTAGCCATGACTGGTCAGAGTCTCCTCAAACTGATCCATGCAGTCGAACAGTCGTCCAGCAATTCTGCAGCTCACAAACATATCACTACAATTCGGCGTAAGGGCACGCAAACGTTTTCTGGTATTAAAGAAGAGCTCCTCTTCTCCGGTATCAAACCTGTCCAAGAAACTCTGGAATCGCAAAGCATTATCTATTTCCACCAGATCCGAGGGATCATAGTACATGTACATAAACGCCTTCAGTTGACCATAGAAAAAGCTGGCATTGCGAAGCTTGGGATCCTTGCCACTGCTGCAATGATAAACATTTAAAGAGGCCTTAAGGAAAGCGCATGGCAAACCCACAGATTGTGGGCATAATGCCAGGCCGCGCGTTGTGAGATGCGGTTCGAACTGCACACGGAAACGGCCGGGAACTCCACCTTCCAAATGGGATACATTGGATGGTACATGGTGGTCACCAAGGCCTCCTGTTCGTTGGTGTAGGTGCCCCAGAGGAATGCAATTAGGACGCTCAAAGCGGTTATGTGGAAAACGAACCAAAAGAAACTGCGGGTGCACGAAAAACATTTATATATGAATGAGGATTGATAATTGAAAATTGATATATAATGATTTTAGTAATATTTTTGAATCAGATTCCAAAAATTCATTAAGTTGATGTTTAATATGGCTATAACTCAAATTAAATCTTCACAATAAAAATTTATAAATACATTTAATATTTCTATAATTAAATTAACTAGAAACCGCAATGGATAAAATTTATATTTACTATGTTTGTTTACCAGATTTTTTTTTTACCACTAGCATCTATATTTCTTTTCTGTGTAATTTAGTGGATTCGGGTAATGGGTAATGGGTAAAGCTAATTGAAATAGGCAGCCGCCTATCATCCGGATGTGGCTGACCGACCACCTACCGCTCCTGAATCCGGCGACCCTGCTCCACTAATTTGCTGTAACAATGGAAGGACAGGTTCTGCAGCAAATCCTTTAAAGCGGCGGCAAATGACAATTTTCGCGTTTCCTCCGCGGAAGTTTCAGGTAAGTGGTTCGCAGGCTGAGTGGTGATGGTGATGGTGGATGGTGGTGCTGATCCACTAGGAATAGGGTTGGGCATCCACCAGGCAGCTCGACCCAACGCCAGGCGAATGGGCTCCTGATCCAAGGACTCCATTGTAACTGGCATTGTCCTTGTGAGTACGGAACGATTTTAATGAAAATTTCGCAGTCATGTCGTGCGTGTTTTTGTAATTAGGCCTGGTGCTCCAACTTATTGCCAACAAATTAACTGCGACATGGCACGTGGTGTTTCGGCGGGGTCAAAATGGGAAATGGGAACAGAAGGTCCTGCTCTCTCGATTCGTCTTGGCAATTTTCCTTAATTGTCAACAATTTAAAATGAAATTAGTAAAATGCGCGTTAAATGTCAGCCGACGGAAACATCATCATCATCAGCAGCAGGAACAAGTTGAGTACTTGTTCTTAATTCCCGAAAAAAACACGATTTTCCCCTCCCTTGGATTATGAGCTGCGTAGGCAAATGAAGAACACGTTTTTGGTGGTGGCCATAGAAATACAGATTTTAAAACCCCCACTCCTTTAAATGATTACATATTCTTAGGATGAGGCAAGGACTAATTTCAGGAAACCCTTAATATCAAACTGACCTTTAAGACACATTTAATATTACTGGTTAAGTCTGTCTTTCAAATGCACTTTGTTAGACGTCAGATAACATTTTAAAAGAAAGGCAAATAAAGTAGTGTAGAATTTATAAGCAATATCTTTAAAAAAGAACTTAACTTTGCTTTGTCGGTCTTAGTAACTAACTGGCAGTCAAAAAACCGGCGCTAAATGAGTAAGATAGAGTTAAAATTCATTCCCGCCCAGGACGAAAATAAAGTTAATAATTCAAGATCAATATTAGTCAGAAAAGGCAGAACAAATTTTACGACCCACGAATAAATCCGTCGTTTGTTGGAACCATATTGACACATACGGAAATGGCCAGGATGAAGTGGGAGTTTCGGAGGGAATGACAGTGGATTGTGCGAAATATTACTCCCCAGGTGAGTGTGGGACCAAATTAATCTGCAAATAAGCAGGCGACAGGGGAGAAACGGGGGGTGAAAAAGCAGTCGGCCAAGATAAACGCACAAAGCGCAGAAAGCCTGCCATGGGGCTTATATTCTTCTCTCTTTTTGAGGCAGCAAACGGAAACGGAAATGAAAAATGTGAAAAACGCAATGCGCAGTGAGTCGCGAAAAGCGACAGTCAAAAGCGAGGAGTTTGGGAATGCAATGAAAATTGCAAATGCAAATTGTCTATGGTGAGTGTGCGCGTCTGGTGCACACTGCGTATGAGTAACATCGATGCTGACTTGTCCTTTATCTCGGCCTCACCTGCGAAACGCCCCTCCCTCAATTCCGGTGCCAATAGTTGCCATATCTCTTTTCCGGAACATACGTGTATATGGCGCAGTAAATCTTTCATATCCATACAAAGGCTGAAGCCAAGCGAACTCTTTCTCGTCCCAGTATACACCGGATGTCTCGTTTCGGAAAGGGATTTCTTCAGCAAAAATAAGCTTTTTCTAAATTGATTCTCGATATTTGCTTTAGATTTCCCGTCTGCATGCTTACACACAATTATAAAGCTCTTAACCGTTTTTCTGATTGGTTAATTAATGTTTGAATATTCACAGGCAACATGTAGCGTTTTTCTTTTAAAGAGATACGACAAAATCAGAATATTGTTAATTACAAAAAAATTTTTGAAAAAAATTAAAAAAAAAGTTCCCTCTTAAGGAAATAATATAAAAAATAATAAAAGTGCAACATAGTTTTAGGCTTCACAAAACATTGTTAAAAGCTGACAGCTAGAAGACGACTTTGTCGTCGTTTCTTTCTTAATTCCGTTGATTCGTTTCCTGTTTTTGTTTGTAATGTTTTAATCGCGTATAAATTATATAATATTAACCTGACCTATGCTAACAAATCTTCAACAAAAAAAAATGCATTATTGACAAAACAAACATGATTACATGAACCGAAATTCACTCAAATGGGATTGAAAAAACTTGTTTTTAAGTTAGCTGATTCTTTAGCGAGATAATTTGTTAATTAAACTTGTAATCGCAGTTAATTAAGGGTGTTGTATGATGAACAGTTTCCTGGATGTATGTAACTATATGATTCTAAATCTTATGGTTTTGTTTTGTACAGTTTAAACTTATTAAACACACTATATGAATTAGGAATGCGAACTTTAAGTTTATTTATTGTATTTTGTATTAAATTGCTCGATAGTAAACCTCTCTAGCATTAGTATCCTGAAGGCTGCGATAGTTGTTGATAAGTGGATTTTTTCGAGGGTCCTTGAGGTTCCAGAGCTTTGCAATCTGACGCCGAGGATAGTTAAGAACGTCGGGAAAAACAGTCCATGTAACAGCTTCGGCACAATCCGGTGTAGTAAGAGATCCTAAAAAAATACGTCACACATCAAGATACCTTTAAAGCTTCGCCTTTACTCACCGTTATATGTAAAAAACTCTCCTGTCACGATATTTCCCAGCAACTGCCCCACAGTCAGTCTTCCGGTTATTGTTGCATTCGACTTATATTGCTCGATTCTCGGCAACTGATTGAAGATCTTGTTGAGTCCGTAGTGCTGAGAGTTTTGACGTCCCACTGCCCTAAACATTACGCCCAAAACGGCTAAAAAATATTGATTTGGTATAGATAACAGACTTAGTAAACTGGCATTAGTTTATTACCCAAACCATCGGGATGCAAAGTTGCCTCGCCCATTGTGTCATAAATCTTATTTTTATGAACAATATGCATTTCCACATCGTAGCGTTCAAAGTTAATGGCATGTTCCGATCCTGCGCTATTTGGCGATCCCCAATGGAAGTGCACGCTCTGAGCCTCGAAATCGCCGGGCAAAAGGCTGCCATTTATTGACGCGCGCTGTCCATCTTTTGTAAGAGGTATCACCATGTTTGCTTTTGAATACAAAATTGTAAAACTCATATTTAAGTTAAATCCATATGAATCCATTAGGTTTCAATTTAAATTAAATTTTCAGATAATAAAACTACTCCGAAAATAATCATCAAGTAGTATTTATATACGTTAAATTTAAAATAACTAAAAACCGAAACAAATGTAGACCAAGTCGAAAATTATTTTAATTGAGTGTGAAATAGTATGATGTATTATGTTTTTTTTTTATCAGTGTGAGTACCCACCTGTGTGTCCATTATTGGTTATGACCAAAGGAGTTTGCAATGCTTGGTCATAGTTGTAGAAACGGAGACGGGGAATGCTCACTATTTTCGACTATTTAAACAATAAATGATTTAAGCTTTTGAAAATGTTGTCTGATCGGTAAACTTACATCGTCGAAAATCAAATCAATGGGTGTCTGGTTTACTCCAGTTTGGCAGGTTCCAGTCCAATCATCGCCCTGCTCGTCGTAGTTATACTCGCCTGCCGACTGATCATCTTTCCGATCCTGCTTTATAGCATCTAAATAAGCCCCCGGTATCTCTGAAATATATTTCCATAGTCAATACATAACCGAAAGAATTTTTTATCTAAAATATAAGAAACATAAAAGCTCTCTACACTTAGAATTATTTCTAAAATAACGAAAATAATCAGTATAAAATAAAATAATATAATAGTATAAAATATTTTTTACTTTATGTCTGTTACCTGCAAAAATTGCATATTAGATTTTAAGAACCTTATATCTGTTATATAGGCAAAATGGCCCATATATCCAAATATTTGCGATTTTTTCTGTTTGTTATTATTAGTAATTGCGTGTAGGGCCTACAAGACTTACCTATGTAGGCAAAAGTGCTTCCACTGAAGGCTAGCAGCCACCAAAAACTAAAGCAGAACATTTTCAATGACAAACTTTTCTCGTTACCACGTTCAGATCTCTTCCCGTTGGAGATTCCAGTCAGACTGTGAGTTTCTCGGTGCCGATCAGAACCATTTATACCAGCAAAAATCGGGGGGAAAACTGCAATAATTTCTAAATGGGTGTGCATAAGAGGCAATGATAAGCGTAATCAGTTTAGCTCAGCCCATGGGCGCAATTTACATTCAAATTGCAAATGGCTTTACAACTTTGGCGGTTGCCAAACCAGCTTGATAATTGACTTTATCTTTGGCCGAGACACTGAGCCAGTAATTAATGAATCCTGTTCTCTCTCCTACATTCTCTTTATACTGTGGTTAGATCGCAAGGGGCCTGATTGCTCTGAATCAGAATTAAATGGCAGAAAGAAGGAGGCGTACCATCAAATCAATTCTATTATTGCAAAGAGAAGTTCCCAAACAATGTGAATCATTGCTCTATTAATCAAACAGGCAAGAATGAACTAACTTGGGATAAATTTGTATTTAGGGACCCATATTTTATATATTTTTCTAGCTAACTAGTAGAATTCCTTATTATAGTTTGCTACAATTTCATGGATTTAATGTTTTCTTTAAAAATTTCAGTAAAATATTAAGATTAGAATGAAATATATAATGATTAGGAATTATTACAAATAACTGATATTATTTTAATAAATGAATGAGCTAACTACTTAAAGCTTCGGTCTTAAAAGCCCACAACAGAACTTTTCGGATTTATTATTATGGTTCGCTTTGATTTCTCGGATCTAATCCTCGGGTGATTTCTATAAAAATTACTGTGTGATTAGGAGTTACCATAAACCATATTAAAATATATATAAAACAAGTTAATATCAAATAAATGCATTTTTATTAATTTCCGATAAAACTTATTAAATTTATGGTTATTGCTTTGTTGTCTGTCAATATGTCTGGAAATCTGTCTAGATTAAAGGCAAACTCATTAAGCGGTTATCTTGTAGTTCAGGCAAAGCGCAGCCCTTACTGATCTTGGGTAATAAATTCAATATTCTGGACTACCACTTTTGTTGACTTTAGTAGAACGGCTTGCAGTTATCTTTAATGCATTCTAAGAAATTGCAGATATAATAAATTATTTGCTTAATTCCTCTTTAATAGTCACATGTCTAAATTGAATACAATACTTAACTCAAAAATAAAATTTTAATGATCTTTTAAAATAAACTGGTTATTTCATTCATCAAAAAGAGCCTATGACGTTTCAAAAATTGAAATTTAACAGCTGTGATAACGAATTGAGCCAAATTTAAAGCAGCTGCATCCGACTTATGAATACAAAGAAAACCTTCGTCTGTGCTCTTGACCCAAGTGTTACATAATCTTTCATATCTTACCAATAATGTAGTTTACTTAAAAAAAAACTAATATAAACAAATTCAGACCAGTTTGCCTAAATGATATCCTTAAATTCCAAATTTTTAGGTAAAGCTCGCTTGTCATTTGAATTCAAAATATTTTTTAATTATGTAAATAATCTATTAATTTTAAAAATAGCTATAATGACTCATACAAACTTTCCAACTCTATGAAATACACGTCGTCCGTTTAGATGTTGTACTTTTCGCAAATTGTTGATTAGTTTGTGATTCTCGTGGTCTCGCAATTTCCAAAACTTGGATACCGAGGAACGTGATACGGGCAGGACATCGGGGAACACAATCCAGGTTACCGCCTCCTGTCAGAGGGGCGTGGTCAACGATCCCCGATACGTGAAAAAGTCATGTGGATTCACGTTTCCAATCATCTGATCCGCCCGGAATAGTCGTTTTTGCTGCATCTTTTTGAATCTTTGCGACGGCATTCATAACTCTGTGTAAGCCTGGAAATATGCGTTTGGGTTCCTGTAATTTAATAAATACTAAACTCTTTATCATTTACTATTAAGTTATATTTTTATAATAAGCTTCATATTTAAAACGATTAGGTGTACCTTAACAATTTTAAACAAGACCGCAACAACAGCGAGTCCATCTTTTTTAGCGGCTGCCTTGTTTATATCTATGTATTTAATATTCCGATGAACAATGTGCAGTTCCACGTCGAATTGTTGCTTATTAATTAAATGCTCTGATCCGCGGGAGTCGGGGGATCCTCAATGAAACTGTAGTCCGTCGGCCACATAGCGACCCTTTAGAGTGCCACCAACTATGTAGGGTTTCCGTCCGTTAGACGTTTCGGGGATGTCCATTTCAACTGCAAATTTAACATTTTTCATTGCGTTAAACTGTTGACGATTATTGAAATGAACTACCTGTATGTCCATTATTAGTAATGGATATCGGTCCCCTCAACTAAACGCGATAGTTTCCGAAAACAATCCGAGGCATAAGCAAGATTCGAGCCTGCGAAAGATTTAAATAATAATTTAAATCAGTGTACTTAAGCCTTGTGCACTCCTTCATTTCCTTAAATATTGCATTAAAAGACTTTTAGATACCAAAGTTATTAATGCCGAATATTCTTATGCTTTTTAGTTCGAGTTTTCAAATCTTTTCAGCTTGGCCTTTAACTTAACTTCCGCACTCAACAAAATAGGTGATTGTTTTTCTCCCGAGGCACATTTTCCTTTCCAACTTCTCCCGTTCGTCTTGTGATTCCAATCAGCACCTGCAGGTTAAATTCGAAATTTAGCTACTTAACATGAGACCTTTTTAAAAGTTCCGAATTGTTTAAGTAAACTCATTTACAGAATGACACCAAGCCATTCTTGTATTTAGAATGTTTTCTATACAAATTAGTTGAGTATCGAAATCAAAATATAAGTTCTTTTTCTAAAAAACCAACCGTTGAATGGATTTGAAATGCATAATAACTGTGACTAAAATGATTTTTTTTACCTCATTTTAATTTCAGTTTCCAAGTATCACTCCTCGAGTTTCCATTTCTGGGATTTAAATTACCGTTTGATGTATGCTGATAAACGAGCAGTAGAAAAAGTAAAAGCTTGTGAAAAACGTTTGGCTGCATTGTTGTAAATTGCAAATGTGGTTCTTCTGTTAACGATACTACAATAGTAATAAATTGCAACAAACACACGCGTGTTTTATATAGCGTCGCTTTCGAATTTACACAATTAATCCGATGCGAATATACGGTAGAAATTGTTTATTTTAAGAGTGGTACTGGTACTGTGACAGAAATCTGTGTACAACTGAATCGGCTCACAAATATCAAGATAAGTTTTATAGTTAAGTGGGATTTAGTCGAACTCGATTTACTTTCAGCTGTTTGTTTTTGAAATAAAATGTAGTTTGCAAACACATAACATAGTTTATTTTTCTTTAAAAACTAAAATAAATACAGAACTTTTAACTAATTATAATACCATCACTTTCCCAGGTAGGCACCACTCAGATCTTTTCCGACTCTATAGAACACCGGTCTCCCATTTCGCTGTTGGATACCACGGAAGTTGTTGATAAGCCTGTGGCCCTCTGAGTCTCGCAATTTAAAAAATCTGGATACCGATGAATAGGATACCGGCAGGACTTGCGAAAACACACTCCAGGTGACGGCCTCCTGGCAAATAGGCGTGGTCAGAGATCCTCGATAGGTGAAGAAGTCGCGGGGATTCACATTCCCCAGCATCTGACCCAAGCTTAAGCCCCCCGGAATGGTTGTTCTCGACGAATACTTCGTGACTCTTGGCAATGCACCAAAAACTTTGTTTAGGCCCGGAAATATGAGTTTGGGATTCTATGGAAAAGCACATAAAATATAATTAAAAATTGGTTTATTTTATTTTTATGGTTTTTAACAAAAATACTAGGGAGCAATGTAAGTTCGTCATATCTTTGTTGAACCCAAAAATGGTTTCTTTTATTTAAAAGTTTTGTTCATACAAAACAATGCCGAGTAAATAAACAATCATCTTTATTTTCACGTAATGGCACGTAATTTTTTTTTCGAGAAATTTTGGTTTAAGGTTTAGATTTTCATTGCAGACGTACTTGAATGTTTGGTCACGCGACGTTAGAAAATAAAAGTTCCAAAAGTTATTATGTTGTATACACAGCTTCGGTCAAGTAAATAGTAGTAGAACAACGTTATGTGCTCAAAAACATGCCTTTAAGGCTTAAAAGAACTTTTCTTTTAATTTATCATAGTGCTCATCTACCTACCTAAATAATAGCAAATAATGTCAATATTATTATTATTTTTACTTATTTTTCAGATTACTAAAAACTCTTAATATTTCCTTAAACTTAACTTTTCATTTAATTTTATAACAATTTAGGAAATTAACCAAAAATCTTCAATTACCAGCACCTTTGAGCGCAACTGTATATAGTAGCATTATTATTATTATTATTGCTATAAAATTAAAAATATTTCTGCATTACCTTTACAACTTTGAACAAAACAGCAATAACAGCCAATCCATCTTTGTGATTAACTGCCTCGACGATATCTTGGTATTTAGCATTTCGATGGACGATGTGCATTTCCACGTCGAAGCGCTGCTTGTTGATCAAATGTTCAGATCCCCGGGAATCGGGGGATCCCCAATGGAAGTGTAGACCATCGGCCACATAACGACCCTTCAAGAGGCCTCCGGTGATAAAGGGTTTCTTGCCGTTTGTCGTTTCGGGTATGTCCATGTTAACTGGCAAATAATTAGTAGTTCTTCGTTATAAGCTATTTGCTACAGCTTACCTGTATGTCCATTATTGAGAAGGGTGAGCGGCCCCTTCAACTTTATGTCATAGTTTCCGAAAGCGATCCGAGGCAATGGCACAATGAGGGACTGGCAGAAAGCATGACATTACATATTAGTTATTGAAATAAATTAGCTTACAATTTTCCACCAATTTACCCCTTGTAATGGTAAAAGTGGCGCTAAAAAGTGTCGATTTCGGGTATCATTTTGGGCATAGATGAATGTTGTAACCCAATTATCTATTCATCATGGCAAATTACATAACTTTATGGGAATAATAGAGCCTATTTTTTTATTTCCTGGTAGAAATTGCAAGACTACCGTATAACTTATATTGAATAGACATTTTTTATGGAAAAATTCTGTTCGATAGAATTTGTTGTCATTAAAAAAAGTATGTAGACTAGTTCACCGAAAATTTTGTTAGGCAAAAACAAATTTTTAATAGATGCGCATATAAAACGGAGCCGCATTTTTGATTCGGCTAGTTTATATACATTTGGTGTTACTAATTTTTTTTTTTTCATTTTTATTTACAGTAACACGATTGTGATTTAAGCTTGTTTGCCCGGTTAAATAAAGAATTAGTTATCAGTAAAACTTTTCCAATTAAACATATATCTTAATTTGTATAAATATTAAAACTTACTTTTTGAACATTCAATGAAATGGGTGATTGCCTTACTCCCGAAGAACAAACTCCGCCCCAATTCTTTCCGTTCGTCTCGTAGTTCCAATGTGATTCATCACGGGCACCTGTAAGTTTCAAATTGAGTAAAAAAAATCAAACTCTCAATTGTTTTCACTTTCTTTCAGACCATAAAGCATATGGTAATCCTATTAGCAAAGACCGTGAATAATTTCGCTTCTGTTTTGATTCGACACTCTCGTTTCAATTCATGATTATGGCAGAATGATTAATTACCCTAGTTTGTAAAAATAAATGGACTGCATACCTAAACTGTAAGCTAAACTTATTTTGTAACTTAACCTTAACTTATTATAACATATCTTAAATTGTTTTACAAGTTTAAGATAGCACAGTATCTAACAATGAAAAAATTAAGAATCCTAAGATCACAAAAAGACTCAAAAAATTATATAGAATATATATCGAATTTCAAATAAAAGATCAACCGGTAAATGGATTGAAAAAACATTTTATGGGTAAGCACCGCGTCAAAATATACATTTTCAGCTCTAAAAACATAACTTAGTTATACCATTTTATTTTTATTTTTCTGCCATTGAAGGCTAGTTATTACACTTTTGTATCACTCCTCGAAGTTCCCATTGATGGTATCTTCTGGGATTAAATTACCATTAGATGTATGTTGATAGGCGAGCGGTAGTAATAGTAAAAGCTTGTGAAAAGCATTGGGCTGCATTGTTGTGCAGATTACAAATGAGATTGTTCTGATCACGATATAATAACTATATTTGATTCCAACTAACGCGTGTGTCTTTGTATTTTATCTCGCGTCGTTTTCGATTTTACATAATTTATCTGAGTAGCGAATGTGCGGGAGATATGTAAACTTTTATGGTGCTGCTGCGACTGCGAACCTCGAACAACTGAAACGGCTCACAAATACCCCGATACCTTTTATAGTTAAGTGGGGTCTACGCGATGCCCACGTCGTTTTGAAGACTGGGGAGTTGGAATGGAATCGGATCGGATCTGAATTCGAAACCTAAGTGGGGCGTGATTGGCGCCAAACGGTAGCAACAAGTGCCAGCCTAATTGCAACTGAAGTTTTCGAAATGATAAATGATGGTCTCTGCGTAATATAGACCATTAGAGCTAAGGAAAATCATATGATAATTGCTGGAAATGCGGAAAAGATCTTGCCAAAGTTGGTTGAACTCTTACAAATTCTTTAAGCTTTAATTGGTGAATGGGTTGGTTAAAAATTCTATAATGCATCTATCGAAAAGAATCGTAAATCAACCAAAAATTAATTTTTAATTTTTTTAAATGTGTTATATAATTACTTACTAATTTTTACAAAAGTAAGAAACTACATTTCGATTTCATTTGCGAAAATAAAACTATATTTTTGCAATTTTCCTTGGCCTGCCTATAGGGAAATCCATCATAAAAAATTTTAAAAAAATAACAATATTAAAAAAGATTTCCGAAAGTTGGCACGTTTCAAATATTTAATTCAATAAACAAATTTGCATAAGTTAGATCAGGTTTTTTCCTTATTAAGCTTAGTCCCTGCTGAGCCCTTTCCAAATCCATTATTAGAAAGTAGCTGTGAGCATTTGCATTTGAATTGTTATTAATGGCAAATCTAGGCAGAAGCTGCCGGACGGGTTTCGCCATACGTCATTTCAAAAAGAGCAGGGAAATCCTCTGACCAGTTACAACATAATTTTTTTAACCACAAATTCTTTGTCGAAAGTTCCATAATTCCCTCAAAGTGGGTGACTCTCACAAGAGCGGTCAATTAGGCGTTGGCAACATCATTTGTCAGCATTGATAATATATTATTTTTAACATCATTATGTGACAGCATTGATAAAACACATATAATAATAAATATGTTGGCCAGGGCGGTAGTTTCACTTTTCCCACCGAAGAAAGCGGCTTAACATTTTTATCAGGCTTTACATTTAAACTGTATTTTGTATTGTCACTAATAACTAAGTATTCATGCACACTCATGGTAGATATTATATATATATATTATAGGTAGAATGTAACCAAATTTTGATATATGTACGCTTACAGGGCTAATCAATAGAAACGTAACAAGCACGCGGTTTGTGGGCAGTCAAACTGCAATCTTAACTTGGGATGTTACCATAGGTCAGAGCTCGGTGGCGAAATAGATGCGCCTGCTGGGTCAGAAGTCGCCCACCGCATGCGAAATGAACTCGAATTGCCGCTCCACGCTGCTCTCCGCCGGTTCCAATTCGAGGGCATCATCGTCGATGAAGTGCATCTCCACGTGCTCGCGGAAGGCATTGAAGGACACCTGGCTGGAATACAGTTTGCCGCACATAGGACATGTCTTCTCCATGGCATCTGCTGCATCGGCCTTGATTTTTTCTTGTATGATGTTAATCCTCTGGCTGGGCGGCGTTCCATTGTGTCCATTGTGTTGGCTTTCATGGATCTTCAGTTCGCTGGTGAGGCTGTCATCCGTTTCTAGGCTTTTGTCGGCCATCTCCGGTTTCTTGGCCGTTTTCTGGGCGCACTCTGGGCATGGTTGCAGTGCTTTTGGTTTTAAAAATAGAAAAAAACAATGGTTACAAGGACGCATTTTAAGATTATATAAAAACAAGAAGTAAACTCTCCGACTATTATACACCCTTACTCAGGTAAATATGCCCCCACAAAGCAAATGGTGCCATCTGCTCAACTTAAGCATATAGTATTATAATATTAAAAAACACTTCTGCTTAAAGCTTTTGAAATATAGGTTCGATTTGAAATCGATTGGAGCGTCGATACAAATTGACCGAATAAACATGTACAGCATAATAGCTGAAATAAACAAGGCATACATTTTCTAGATCTCATTGTTTATGCGAACGGACAGACGGACAGCAAACACAGACATGGCTAGATCTGTATACTTTATAGGGCCGGACGAGCTTCCTTCTATCTGCTATTTACTTTTCAGCGAGTGTCCCTTACCAAAGCGACCTTCTAGTAAAGTCAATGCCGAGCTGAGCTCCTGCTGCTGCTTCATTGCCTCCCGCCTCATCTCCTGCAATCCGTCCATGCATCTTTTGGCATCCACATTGGTATCTGGTGATTCGCTGGTCGACTCCTCCACCTTTTGCAGATTGTAAGGATAGCCCAGCTCCTCATTACTGGCCCCAAAGTCATCCAGGGCAATCTCCTCTAGACTTAGATCCTTGAGACCATCGGAAAGCATCTTTTGGCGCAGATGAGGATTGGGTGAGTGCTGGGTGAAGGTCTTGGAGCGCACTAGATTCTGGTTTTGCTGTGCTGGGGAGCTGGGCACTGGGTGTAGCTGCTGCTGATCCTTGGAAATCTGCGATAAGCGGGACCACAGGCGCCGGTTCTCATTCGAGACCATGCCAATGTGCTCCTCCAACTGCTCCTTTTGGCGCTGCAATTCGGATACTTGTGCGCGCAGGGAGAGGACATCCCCGGTGATTCCGGTGACAAGCGGAGGAGCACCCTCTGTCCGCGAAGAGACCTCCCTCAATCGCTGGTTCTCCTCCTCCATGTTGGCCACACGTCTTTGCAACTGGATGCATCTTTCTTTGATCGTTTGCAGGGCGACTTGCAGTGCGTAGTTCATTTTATCACTGTTGGCATTGGAGTTTGTGCATCCGGAAGTGGACGTGGATGTGGTTAGGGCTGTGATCTTAGCACTAGTGACCTCCATTGCAAGTCCCTTGGTTTCGCAGGCACTTTGCATGACAATATATCAGCCCAATTGGACTCTAAAATATGTAAGTTTACTTGGCGATTTCGTTTTTCTCGGCCTATTGTTGCGTTCTCATTTATGTGACCGTACTACAGGCTTCAAAAATACTAAAAGTCATACCGATGGTCGACTACCATTTTTTAGGCCTCAACTCTATTGGCACATATGTATAAAAAAGCAAAGGTTCAAACACATTCTTATAAAATTTGTATTAAAAAGTTTTTCAACTATAACTAGATTAAAGACACGCTTTTTTATTTCATGATGGATTTTATCTATCAAAAACTGTAATAATGTCACAATTGAAATCGATTGTTTTTCCCATCAAGAAGGTTTTTGTGTTTTGGTATTTTCATTACGTTATTTCGTAGAGTGCCCAGCTTACATCGCGAACAGCTGTTTTTGTTTACGCGGCATATTATCCAACACATTTTACAATGTTTTGCGGCCAGAGTTTAGTTAATAATTTTTTCAAATATAAGAGAAAAGTGTGGCAGAATGTAAATCTTATGACAAAGCACTGCAATAGCACCGACCATCCACCGAAAATTCTGTTTTTTGGCACCGACAACTTTTCTCTGCCCAGTTTGCAGGCGCTACACAAAAATTGCAGGTAAGTGGCATGTTAAAAAATTAAATGTTATTATTAATAAATGTATTATAGCCATCGTGATTGTCTGGGAGTGGTAACATCCTTTAAAAGTCCGGCCAATTCGGTGAGGAGCTACGCCGAGAAAGAGAAACTCCCTTTGCAAAAGTGGCCCATAGAACCATCTGAGTGTTCAAAATTTGATCTGGGTGTAGTTGTTTCCTTTGGCCACCTGATACCTGCTAATATAATCAATGGATTCCGCCATGGAATGATCAATGTACATGCTAGTCTGCTACCCAAATGGCGAGGTGCTGCTCCAATTATTTATGCCATTATGAAAAGAGATACCAGCACTGGCGTTTCCATTATGAAAATCGAACCCCATCATTTTGATATAGGAGCTGTAAGTTCTTGGTTATTTAAGCCTACTTTTAAAGATTTTTAAACATTTTATTTTAGATTTTAGCCCAACGGGAAGTGGCTATAAAACCAGATGTCTTCATGCCCGAATTGCATGCCTCTTTGGCTTTGTTAGGAGCTGATCTACTGGTGGATACCGTAAACAACCTGTCAGAGAGACAAAAAGAAGCCAAATCCCAGGATAAAGCAAAAGCTAGCTATGGTAAAATATGTGACAGATATCCGGCTCACCTATTTAAACTATAAACTCCCATTAAGCTCCCAAGGTCACAAACAAAATCACGGAGATCAACTGGTCGGAGCTTAGTGCACTGGACATATACGCTCGTCATAGAGCTTTGTATGGCTATAAAAATCTAACCACCAACTTTT
Source organism: Drosophila elegans (assembly GCF_018152505.1). NCBI lineage: Eukaryota > Metazoa > Arthropoda > Insecta > Diptera > Drosophilidae > Drosophila > Drosophila elegans. The sequence goes on along the minus strand of NW_024545855.1, from coordinate 4,040,219 downwards.
TGGGCAAGCTAGTGCAGCTGCTTGAGTTACGATTACCGGAAAAGTCACTTATAACGCAAAAACCTGGCAATTTCATCTATCAAAGGAAGAGTAAATCACTGCTGATAGGATGTGCTGAAGAAACTCAATTGGAAGTTCTTCAACTGAGAATAGAAGGTAAAAAACCAATGAGTGCTCAGGACTTTAACAATGGTTTCCTCAAGCAAGCCATGTCCCTTAGTTTTACAGACAATAAACTAGTTTCAAATTGATAACAAATGAGTGTTTTTAATGCACAATGGAAGCTTAATATCTAGGCTAAATCGGAGGGCTTGACCTCCTTGGTTTCGGAAAACTGCTGCGTCGATTTCTGGAGCAGATTCTTGGTGAACCACATGGGACGGGGCTTCTTCATCTCCACGATGCGTTTGCCCTTCAGCTCTTCAGAGGATTGTTGGGCCTTTTCGCCTTCATAAAGAACGATTACTTCCTTGTCCACTGGCTCCAGACCAAGTGTCTCCTGGATTTTCGACTGCATGAGCTCCGTTTCCTTCAAAACTTTCTGATAGCAGAAGGCTAACGCAGGAAAATTGATAAGAAGTTAATGGTTTTTACGTTTTAAATGATACTTACGACATAGAACCCCCATTTCGTGGTCATGTCCACATTGCAAACACGAGCGGATGTTTCTTTTTGCCACCAGCGGCTTCCAATTGTATTCCGGAAAGCCAAACTTCCGCTTTAGACGCTTTTCCACGGATCTCCGGTGTTTTGGCACAGCCCACAACATTCCGTCGCCAATTAACTTCTTTAAACTGAATTCCTGGCAGGTCTTCCGGCTGTGCTCATGCTGAAAACCGGCCAATGCCAATGCTATTTAAATGAGTGGTTAATAATGGCAATATCAAAGGTAAGTGGTACCTCTCACCTGGTGGATGTCCTCCATGTGGCAGAAACAGGCGCTCCACGTTTCTTACAAAGTTTGTTATTGATAAAAACAAATTTCTAGACATTTTACGGCTTTAGAATGGCTGGTTTACGTAAACGTGAATAGAGGTGAGCATTAGACAACAGCTGAGCTATCGATATATCAAAATATAAACAAGAAAATAACGTAAGCAAAGCACGAGAGTATCGTGTCATTTTGTTAATATATTTATGGTGTTAAAACGAATTTCATTGGTTTTCGACTTAAATATACAGAAAAATAAACTGAAAAATTTAAAATGTAACTTACATACTTAATTATTTGTTGCCGTATAAATTAACACACCTCTTAAGTTGCATAAAGTTTAACTTGTAACGTGATTCCCCTTTAAATAAAGTATTAATTATCAGATACAGGACAGCAATTATATTATGTCAGTTTATTTTATGTTTATGTTTATTCAATCATATCTGTAGACACAGTTTTATCGCAATGAAGAGCTGCTAAAATAAACGCAACTTTTATATTTTATTAAAATCCAAGAATTCCGTTGAAAATAACAACCTTTATAGAGTTACTTTACTCATCTCTAGCGTTTCGTTAAGCCGGCTGCCTTGCAACAGCGCGCACGTGGCAACCCTGAACAGCTGTTCGCACCAGCTGTTCTGCACTGTTACGTCAAAATAAAGTAGTGAAAAGGTGCAAATTGCGTGCGAGTTAAATAAAAACTATTTCCTAGGGCGGAAAACGTGTTGCAAGGGGCTTTTTGCGAGTGGCCCAGTGATTGTAGAACATGAGAACACTGGCGGCAGGCGGAAGGTAGTGGCTGCCAAGCGGAGCAGCCCTTATGAAGAGGGGCTTAAGTCTGGAGCAAACCCAAAAATAGCGTGCCTGCGACAGGTAAACAGGGGTCATCTACAAAATAGCCCCTGACCCCTGAAATTCAGTGGCTGCCAAACTGTACGCGGTGATATATCCACCAAAAACACAGTTTCAAGTTCAAGCCGATCTTAGAGCTTCGTATGCGATCGTTTTTACCTCACAACCGGATATTCACCACACCTGACGGCGCGCACGCGCATCAATTCGTAAAATCCACAAAAAGCGAAAACACTTCGCTGGAGCTGCTGAAGCCAAACGCAAGCAAACCGCGCTTCGCTGTCGCCACGAAAATCGCCTGTAGTTCATCCCAAAATCGCGCGTTTCTAAAATCCTGCGATCCTGTTAAAATATAAACAAAAAAACATATTATAATGCGGTTCACCTGTTGAATTCTGTGCCTGTGTCTCACTCAAAGCGTACAATTCTTACCGAAAAAAACAAGAATTTAAAACCCTTACCCCCTTAGAAAAACCTTTGCTAATAAAATTTTAAAAAAATGGCCTGTTTGAGCACTTCCGGTCGCGTCGTGTGCGGTTCGCGTCGCCAGCAGACACACAAGTTGCTATATCAACTTTTTGGATCCCGCCCAGGACTTACAAACCCATCCCCATCGACCGGATTTAATCCACCCAAGGTTCAACTGCAGGCCATGCGACTTTTCCACGGATTAAGCTTCAGCATGGGCAAGGATTATCCAGATTTGCTGGTGAGTTCATCGTGAATGGCATACACATAAAACAATATCTAAAACGGATTGCAAACAATTCACTTAAAAACGTTTTTATTTATGGGAAGTTTTTGTTTATAAAAAAATTCACTTAAAAATATTTTTATTTTCTAAAGAGTCCTTTTTAAATAAATTCCAAATTAAAAGTTCTGAATCGTTTTGGTATACTTTTAGAAAACTTGTATAGTGTTTTAAATACTTTACTTGTTTTAATCTTAATTTATTGCAAGACAACTACACGGAAAACAATGTCTGAAGCAAATTAAAAACAATTCACTTTAAAACGTTGTTATCTTTGTCGAGTTTTTTATTATTTTATGGCGAATTATCTTATATTTTTTATATTTCTAGCTTTCATAAAACTTTTAAAATGGATTCTCGAAGATTTCATGCAACATGGTTCCATGGTTTTTGTTTGGAAAAATAAATATTTTGACTTTTCAATGTATTTATAGTCTTTTAAATACTTTACTTGTTTTGGTTATAAAATTCATCTTTTACTTTTAAAAGTTGAAAATAATTGGCTATACGCCATATCAATGAACAAAAGTAGAATAAATCCCGAAAACTTAAAAAACTATTTTCAATGCAAATCGATTTTTTTCACGGTGCAGAGTGCATTGGCTGCGCTTGCAGCAAAAGCAAACCCAACTCTTTGGCCGCTAATGCGTCTGCGTGACTTTGGCTTTTGCCTGTCCGCTTTTCTTTTCTTCGGCGCTTTGCTGCAAAACCAAAAAGAAAATGAAAGTGAAATTGGTCGCTGGTTGTTGGCCATTGCTTTTGTGCAGGTAGCGTGAAAAACAACTTGTTGCGCCCACAGTCGCATCAGTGTTGTTGTTGGCGGAAGCTGGCGCTTTTATTTATTATTGTGCCTTGGCTTGGCATTTTTTTCCATTTGGCCAAACGCCTCTGTTTTTCTACGTTTCCATGTGTTTTTCCCTGCATTTTTGCAAGGTGAAGTTTTTCGTCTGCCTCTCTTTCTGGCCCGATAATTATGTCTCTTTCTGGTCTGTCTGTAGTTTGTCATTATTTTTATATCGTTGACAAGTCTCTAGTGTTTTTCTTCCTTTTTTCCTTTTTTCGTTTTTTCTTTTATTTTTACTTTTTGAGTTATGCAATTTCACTAGTTGCATATTGGGATCTGGTTTATTGCACGTATTTATCAATATTTATCGCCCGCGTTGTTGACTTTCGCGCTATTTGCAGCTCCAATAAACAGCTGATTCGAAGCCAGTGCCCTAAAAACTGTGCTTTATTTGGCTTTAAAACTGTGACCTGCGCCGTATACGTAATTTTTGAAGTGAATTCCGGTCGGGTTCTGTTCTCTATTTTTCTCAAGCAAGCGGATTGATGTTTTCTTATCAGCTAGCAAACGACTATCAGCACTTTGTATTTCATTTGTTCTACTGATTATGGCTAATACATCAAATACGGTACCTTTTTCACAAGCTTTTTTTTTAAAAAAATTAATTAAATTAAACTATTATGAAATAGTGACAATGTTCAGCACTTAATTTCAAACTATTTAATTTATGTTTTCTACTATTCAGAGAATGCACTGTATTATAATAAACGATTAAAATTCATGTAATCCTCTGCCATCTGGTATTTAATTTGTATGAATGACGCACTGAGTGCAACAAAAGGTCGTAAATAACAAACCTCATTAGATTTTATGTAGTTATTTATATATGCTAGGCCATAATTCTTGGGGAAAAACATCTCTAGGTTATGTTTTGTCTGGTTGAAAAGCCCAGAAGGAACTGCAGCCAATTGTCTTATAATTCAATTTGCTAGTTAAGCAACTACCTTCGCTTTAATTGCTTACTTACTTACGCCTTGACTAGGCATGTGTAGGCCACAATAAGTGCATCGGTTTCTCACATTTGCTATTTAGTTTATTGTTTAATGGCACGCCATTTATGCCATCCCATTTAGTTGAGGAGGTGGTGTGTTCGGGAGTTCGGCATTTATTTAATTGCTTTAGCATTGCGAATGCAATAAATTCAATGCAGTTTATGCATTGGTTATTTTGGCGGACAGCCTTGGCTTAAATAAATTTATATGTATTTATTGTATCCAAAGTTTGGTCTGTGTTTTGGGTAAAAATATAAAAAAGGTTAAGTGCTCGTTAATCCACTTTAATGTACACTTTTGACTCTTGTTAAAGCGCCCCTGATCCGAAAGGTGAGGCGTCTGTTTGTCTCCTGTAAAAATTGAATAACATAATTTGATAATGAGTTTCCACTTTCTTGCATTTTTTCACGTTGCTTACAACGATATTTATTTAGATATATTTAATGCTATTTTTTTATTCATAACTAAACTCATTAAAAGTATATTTTGTCGAATTAAAAACTGTAAACAAACTAATAACCATTTCAATAAGTTCAACACAATTATTTTATGCTCAATAGCAATACTCAACATAAAATAAACGCACTTTGCCAATCAAAAGGGATCGCAATCGTATTGTAAAAGTTACAAATTGTGTATGCAGTTGTCGTTAGCAGTTTATTTATGCATTTTAGTTGTTTAAGACCTTTTTGTTGTTTCATTTTGAAGCCGAATAAAAATTCATTCAACGCCAAATTGGTTTTATGCCCAACTCACATCCACACAGCGACAAAAACAAGCACCTGGAAACTGATACGTTCATCTATCATAGGTAAACAATAAACAAAACGCAAATAGAAAGCGCACGTCGCAGCCAAAACCAAAAACCAAAAAAAAAAACGCCAACTAATAATAGTCGGCAATAGCAGTCGTAGAAGAAATTCACTTTTAACGGTTTCTTTGACTTTCTTCTTCATTTCATTTGCCAAGCTGCCGAGCTCTCCATTGTTTTGGCCAAAAGAAACCGGCCAAAAAGCAAAAAAAAAAAAAAGAAGTATCTATATGCCCCACACGAATTTGGCAAGAAGACGATTGGCCAGCTTTTAGTAATCGTTATCTTAGCCTCGAAATAGTTTTCAAATCATTTTATTAGTTTCCTTTTCTTCCGCTTCAAAAGCCCTTCTTCATTTATGTGTATTTATAAGCTTTTCACTTTCATTGCGAATGCGTGAAATAAAAAGTCAAGAGTCTGGGCCAAGAGTTTTAACGCCAGCGTGTGAATTCGATGGGTGAATACTCTCAAGGTGGCGATTTTTCAATTAGATTAGAGAGTCTGTGATGGTTCCCCCCGATTTTGGATTGATTTCTGTCGGTTCTCCGCTTTTAATACGCGTTTGAGCTTAATTTGAAAGAGAGGGTTTGGTCCCGTGAAAGTGAAACCGAATATCGACCTGTTTTCATTGAATTTTTTAGAAATTTTGGGCACGAACTCGATAAACTTAACTGTGATTTCACTGTTTTAATAAAATGGGTTTTCAAGTAATGCATTTGAAAGGGGTTATGTTTAGTTAAAAATATTAAAATTGCTTACTTATTTTTGGTAAAATTTATTTATTTATATCAATTTTCTTGAAATTAATAAAAAGTGCCATTATATAAAGATGTATTTCCCAAATAAAATCTCTCAACTCGCATTCCTTTAAATTGTATTTCACAATCAGTCATATTTCTTTTCGTTAACCCCTTATGAGAAAGTCATCAGTTCGAGCATAAATATTTTGAAAGAGCAAAGGCAAAAAGTAGCAGATATGCTAAAAGATACATCTGTCGTATGCACGAGATGCTCATATCGTAAATCTCTGTCTTTGTGGCCTCATCTTTTTTTCTGCAAAATACTTTCACTGACCCAAGGTCCGAATTTGGCCAGCCCTGCAAGAAGAAAACCGAAATTCTGTATCAGCCCCCCGAATATTATTTATGTTTAATGTGCACTTGATGTTGGTGGGCTAATTGACTTTTCGGAAATGTAGGATTTGAACATGTCTAAGCGGATTTTGGGCTGACTTTCATTCAACCTGTCCATATACACCTGCAATGGTCTCTTCGATCGCCGAAGTTTGACTTTGGTATTTTTCGGCCCGTACTTGCTGACCCAATTCCAAAAAGACGCATGCGTTTTGGTGTGTTGTGTTGTCCTAAACTGGTTTCAGTTTCGGTGCTTTTCGGCCTTTCTGCATTTTACCCTCTCTTTCGCGCCAAGACTGTTAACTGTTAATGATTTCGGCGTTGTTTTCCTTAACAACAAATTTTCGGATTTCGATTTGAAAGCCAAAAAAGAAGCGCCGCCGCCTGCACAGAAACAAAAATAAAAACATTTTTAAGTAAAAAATTTTTGTTTAATTAAATATATAAAAAAATATTTTAATCTCTCGATGAATTAAAATAGATAACTATGATTTTTGGAAAAATATTTGTTTCCAATGGATGTTTGGCATATTTTTCATATTGTTGGTTTTGAACCTGCCCCTTGTACGATTTAAATTAAAAAGAGTTTTCGGTGTGAAAGACAAAAGAGCATAAAAAGTGATTTAAGTGAAAAATGCATTTATTTTTGATATTATTAGCTCAAAAATAAATATATATTAGAAATGTTATGGATTTTACGATATTTTTTTCCGTGTGCCAAGGGAACGGTTTTAGGCGGTGAAGCAAGTTTGGCTCGGATAGTTTTGACCAAGTTGCATAACACGGCCAAACCCATCGAGTCTGGCCAGCCAGCAGCTGTCAGCCCCGCATTTCATCAATGTCGCTCATTGGTCGACTTTCCTGCCTCTTGGGCGAGCTCGCTCTACGTTTTTAATGTTTTATCAGCAATTATCATAAATTTGACTATCTTCGGGCGCCGCGCATATTTTTCCCACACTGATTGTCCCAAAAAATGTTTGCTTACCATTCTGGCTTCCAATCTGGGCTCTATTATTTGGTCAAGGGTTTCTCCTAATTAACATTGGAATTTGGTTAAATGTTTTCCACATTTTACGATTTCGTATTTCGAAACCTCGAGGCCAGAAATTAAAACGAAAAATTAGATTTGCATTTATTGGTGGCACGCGTCGCATTTGCAGCCTGCATTTCGGAATTTGTTTTTTTCCTGTCTGCGCTTTTTATGTAATTTTTTTTTGGTTTGATTTACACCTAAAGCCGCCACTGCAGGATAAACTTGAATTTTCTGGTTTTCCACTAACTAACTGGTTTCCAATTTGTCTGCAAAACATTTTGCCTTTCTTTGGCGTACCTTAATTTTGGTTGCATTTTAGAGCTTTTGCCTTTGACAGATTGTTATAATTACCAACTGCAGCAACTGACACCTAAAAAATTATGGTAGGCAACAAATATTTTTCGCCTGTTAAATGATTTTCCCAGACTTTTCGGTATTTTACATTCGCTTGGATATTAAGGCGTTTTAAAACGCATTCGCCATTGCATTAGTAGCTTTTAGAAACGCGTCTAAGTCTTAAGTCACCTTCATAGTCAAATATCACGCAGCCGCCGCGTTGGACAAGCGCACGCACTAATATCAATTGTAAATCGCAATTGCGCAATGGCCAAAGTTACGAGGGAATTCCATGTGATTCCATTGCTGATATATGACTGCGGAAAATGGTCAGCTAAACTGGATCGAAAATCAAGTTTAAGCCATTAATAAATGAAAAATCATTTTCAATGCGTCCACTTTTGGGATGTCAACTTAAAACTACTAGTTCGACAACGCAATAATGAGGCTATCACACTGGAAATTTTTTGAATTTTCATTGACTGCCGGCTATTTAAGTCTGTATGCCGTGCTCTCAAGTAAATATTGCAAAACTACATTTTTAATCATTGTATTGGATTTTTGATAAAGATTATCGATGCTTCAATAATAATGTTATTAGCTTATTAACAATTATATTTTTTGAACCAGGCAGTTTTAATGCTCCAATATCGACAAAAACATATATATTAAGAATAAAAATGAGCTTTACTTATTATCAATTGTATTTCTTGAACCATTTTTTTCAGCAACGACTCCAAAGCTAATTAAAATGTTAAAAATTTTGTATAACTCATTTTATTTGTTTTTTTAGTGATGACTATCGATCCTTCAATACCGACGCTCCAATATCGACAGTCGATTATATTTCTTGAACCATTATTTTCAACAAGAACTTCACAGTTACGTATTTTTTCCATTGACTGAAATGCACTTCACCTAATATAATAAATTTTGGGATTCCCCATGGCTGCTTTGTGGGCATTTATCTTTTGGCTTGATGATTTGCAGACCTCAATTGGCCAATCGATGGCAGTTGTCATAGTTACTGATGAGCCTTATTGCGCCCGTAATGAAACCGTGACGCATTGTGGCATTCGCAATTGAGACATTAGCTAATATTGCCTGTAGATTATGATTATGCTATGCACTCAAGCTGCTGCTGCATCGTTTGGATATCCTCAAAAGCGTTCTCAATGCCGCAATGAGCATTGATCACTTTGTCAAATACAAATTGCCAAGTTAAGAGGCAAACAATGCGGCACTTCGGCATTCACACTCACTTGAATTTGGATGCCTGCGGTGCGGCGGCAGAGTTGTTAACACGCATGTTAACCACTTGCCAGCGAACTTGGCTAATAAAGAAGCCACCACCGCGGTTAAAATCGAACGGAGAAATTACAGGGCCAATCGCTGTTTTTCCCCCTCGGAAACAACCAACAAAGTTTTTGGTTATGTCAGCCTCAGCCATGGAAATACAACCGCACCACAGCGATGACAAAAAGGGAAAGTAAGTCCAAAGCCTCGTCTTCGCGGCCCTCAGTTGCTCACTTTCTTGGCCAGGTCTCTCTGTGTCCGCTTTTGGCCAATACCTTGCTTTTAGCCGCTTCCGCTACCAAAGACCTGTCATGTTCGATCAAGGCAGCGTAAAAGTATTTTTTTTTTGGCCCACAAGAAAGAAGCAATTAAAATTGTTTGTAAAACGGGTTTGGAAGACGACGTTTCAAGTAAGAAAAGAGAACATAGTCTGATTTATTTTATAAATTTTGATTAATGTAATAATTTACTCATAAAAAATAAATTTGTTTTAATGGTTAGCTTATCAAAATAAAGCCATAATCTTCGAAGACAAATTAAGCAAAGTTGGTAAAAAAAATATTCCTCTCGAAACATGAACTCTTAATATTGGTTTAATGTAATAATTTAAATAAAAACACAATTCTATCAATGGTCAATAATGACATAAATAAATTGAATTGATCTGCGATTTGAACCCCAATTTTAAAAAGAAAAAACAATCTAAAACGAAAAAGTTGATTCAAAATTATTATACCTCTCTCTGTTTGATTGTTATATTAAAAGTCAAAATAAATTACCACAAACTAAAATTTTTTGTTTATAAACACAGTCATTTAACCATTTAAATTCTCAAGAAACTAACGTCCTTACAGCGCAATAATTTGAAAGTAAATGTAAGTAGTTAACAAGTTGAATGTTCTTTTTGCCACGCAGCGTAAGCATAAATTTGTTAACTTAATGACTGTAATTGAATAATTTTTAGCATGTTTAGTTTTTAAATCACTGCTTCAGACACAGGTGTTAACAGTTTTCGAACATAAAATCGACCTCCATAAAAATAGCAACATGCAAAGGTAATTGTTGAGTTTCGCAAATCGCCATATTGAATTAAAATGGCTTATGATGGACCAACTATGCCGCATACAAATTGCCTTAAAAAAATAAAAAACTGAGCGAATTCCGGGACAAACAAGAGCAGAAATCATAACAATGAGTGAGTCGTAAAGCAATCAATAAGCAATGCAAAATGTTGCAATTCCCTGTTTTGTTGGGCCTTCAATCAAAACTGACATCAATCAGTGTGAGTTTGGCCTGGCACTCGAAAATGTATAAATACTTTCGGCCGTTAATTGTCTTCATCTTCAGTTTTGAGTGGGATGGGTGTTGGACTGGATTTTGGATGATGTCTAGAGAGGATTATGTCGTGGGAGCGCCCTGGGGCAGAAATTCCACTTTTGTTTGATTTGTTTTTGGCACTTGTCTTGTGTTTGGACGATAAATGCTGCAATTGCTTTGATCACTGCGCCCATTTTGTGCAATTTTTCCACAATTAAATAAATGACTCCGAAAACGCGCGTATTTAAATGAAAATTGGCAGAGGCTAAGCAAATAAAAGCAATTTAATTATTTGCCGCCTTGTTGTTGCCGATGGTAAATCATTATTATTATTTCCTTTTGAATCGATGTGAAAGTTGGCTTGCCAATTGTAGTTGCGGCTCCACTTTTGTGGCATTGCATGTGGGACAAAAGGGGGTTAAACTGGATATCTGCGAGTCTTGGATTGCGCCAGGCTAATTGCTGCTTAAACTTATCAACTGATGCAAGATAATCTTGAAACCTGAACTTGAAAAACTCAATTTTTAGAAAGGTTACATTTACATTTTTATAATACATTTAAATTATTTAAGCAAATTCATAAAATGGGTTTTAAGTCTATTATCGTCGTATTTAGAGCTGTAAGCTGTAAGATTAAAGTAAAGATTGATGCGTTTCATTGGAGGGGTATATATAAAATTGTATTTTAAATTTAAATCGACCGATCAATTTCATAAACTGTTCTAAAAACATTTTTTATCGTAATTACAGCATAATGAAATTCTTAGAGTCTTTAAAGCTTTTTATTTATTTATTCACTTTTAATCTTTTTTATTTTAAACCCCCTTGTGAACAATACCCAAATTGACAGCAATATTTCTATAAATTTCTTCATATACTTGCATGCTTACACAATAAACCACGTTGAAAAAACTGAGTCAAAGTCCTCGGTTCATCTTCTGCAGCCAAGTGCAACGAAAGAGCCTACTTCCTATATATTTATTTTGAGTGTTTCGTTTTCTGTTTTTGTGCACGCAATAAGCTCGAAAATCTCAAATGTAAATTCGCATAGGGAAATTAACAGAAAAAAAACAGTACCGCCAGAATAACACGTAGAGCATTGACCTGGCTTTACTAGAGTATATGGAGCATATGATCCATAACATAACCAAGTGGCCAACGGCAAGCAGTTCATTGGGTTTAGAGACACTCAAATTCCGTTCGGCTTTCGTGGGCACCTGTAAAAAGCATTTAACAGCGCTTAAAAGTCATTCAACGTATGCGGCCAACTCGAAATAGCCACAATTAAATGCATTTCTGCACGTTCCACTAAAGAAATGGAAATGTTGCTGGCTGGCTTTTGTTTCTTTTATTTCTTTTTTGGCCTTTGCAAATATTATCAACTAATTTTAATTTGGCGCACATATTGAAAATGAAAGTTACCGCGACTCGAATTAAATTGGATTTCTTCCGGCTGCTGTTGTAAAATGTGTGATGTGATGCGTCGATTTTGTAATAAGCCCCTCGGAACGAACGGTTCGCTTTCTACTCGCCAAAAGCTTAGTCCATACCGATGTTTATGACACATATTAAATATGAAACTGGGTCATTACAAGCTCTTTTCAATGGTCAACAATTTGTTTGGGTATTTTACGATGCTCTGGGCCCCCTAAAAGCAGAAAAACCAAACCAGTTTGGCATCCGAAAAGCAAACCCACACGTGTAGTCCCAAAAGATGATGATTATTATAATGATGCTGCAGAAGATGCGGTTGACGATCGTTTGACAAAGGGCGTTAAATGATGGTCATTGGCCCAAGTGAGGATCCCATGGTTACAAGTGGGTCAATGGGAGTAATCCCATTTAAAATATCAAAGTAGCCAAATATTTAATAGAGTAAAAGTTTGTTCGCTGACAGTTGGCAACATCGAATTTACATGTTATCTTGCCAGCATGTGTTTGGTTATTGACAGACTGAGTGACTGACTGGTTGATTGGTTGACTAGCCGACAGGCTGCTCAAGCAGCCAGCAAATGAAAACATTGCATAATGGTCTTTGAAAAGAAAATCGAGTCGAAAAGCGGTACATAGAAAAAAATTGATCAGTTTCAGTAGTTTTATTTCTCATTTTCAGCTGTCAAAAAATAATAAAATAAAATTTGAAACTAGTCGATTTCAATTTATAAAATGCTAATGCACTTTTTCACGTCTGTTTTTAAATTTAAAGTAGCAGGATGTTCGAAGTGCTGTTATATTAAAAATATTGTTAAATCTTAAAACTTAATAAACAGTTCTTGAAAAAACAAATTTAACTAGTAAATATAGATTTCAATTTACTTTTTTTTATGTGTGGAAAAGTGAACTACATTTGCGGCAACATGTTTTACCCGACAGTTTAGCAGCGCGTGTTGCTCTCTTTTGTCTGAATAACAAAAGGATTTGTGGCTTTAACAATTCAAATTTGGCGACAAGGTCAAGAGTCGCGCGAGGGCGTCAACAATCGACTTCAATTAGTTGGCCATTTACGGTGGTTATATTATAGTCCAAAGTGTCTACCGAGCCGCCTGCAATTTTCCAGTTATTAATTTTTCGGTAAAACAGAAATTCCACCGGCGGGCAAGGCGAAACTTGTTAGTCGTGGCAGCCCAGCAACTGAAAGTTGTTAACTGACTTGTTTGCTCCTTCATTATTCACACTTTGTTAGTAATTGCAGCATTTACCCGAAATCACTAGTCGTTCTACCAATTTTTGTTTGTTTTTTCTAACCCACAGCAAAGCCCCCACAAATGCAGTCGCAGTCTGAAGTACTCCCAATGCTCCAAGGCGAATGTGAGACAGCACAGCTCGGTCCACACACAACAGCCAGCTGGACCTGTGAGGGAGTTCCAGATCGATCCCTACATCATTCTCGACGATGACCTTAAGTACTTCTACGACGACGTGAGATATGTAAGTAGAATATTATGACTATTGGGTCGCATATTAAAGACACTTCAACTTAAAACAGAAAAGCATTCGGTAAAATGCAATTAATTTAAAAAAAAGGAGTAAGTCCAAATAAATAAATATTTTTCGCTTTGCTTTTTGTCCATTTTTTAGTAAGTAAACTTTTTATTTTAAAGTTTTAATATTTTGTTTTAACATTTTAACAATTAATTATAATCATAATATTTACACTCATAAATATTTTTATATTGGCTTAAAAAGAGAATAAAAATAAACGTTTGTATTAATCAAAATACCCATTATCAAACTTTATTTCAATTTTCATTGCTAACAAGTCGAACTACAAAAATTAATAACACGAATAAAGTTTTATAAGATTTTACAATCATATCTTAGTGGACGGCTATTGATAAGATAGTTTTTATTCAAACAAAAATGGGGATTTTTTTTCTCGCGCTTCAGAACATAAATATTTGCTAATTTAGAACGAAGTCGACTCACAAAAACAACAAAATTGAGCCTGTCTAATTTTTGTACACCTATTTTAATAATGTTTTAGCTGCTTAAATCGGGAACATCCCAGCCAGAGTTGGACACCATTGCGAGCTATTATTTTGATGGCCAGGGGAAGGCGCTGCGACCCATGGTGACCATGCTGATGGCCAAGGCGATAAACTATCACCTGAACAACGAGTCACAGTGAGTTTTTCAGAGGAAATTCTCAGCGGATTAAGTGCACAGAGGGGAAATCAGAATAACGCAAGTTTTAAATAGTCTATTGACTGAACAATTTTCTTACAAATAATAAATTAATCTGAAAATTCAAAACGTGATATCAATGCGTCATAAATGAATTCGCATTTTAAGCTACAATTAAGTTTGGGAGATGCTTAAAATAAAATATATTTTTATATAGCAGCGATAATAACAACATAGTGAGAATCTTAAAAAGGAATACAAATATTTCACAGTGTATAAGATTTATTAACGAAAACTGTTTGAAATCAAATTAAAATCAGTTCAAGAGCATCCTATATGCTTAAATTAAGTTCTATAATTGTTTAAAAAAAAATGCTATTATCCTTGGAATATTTTATTATAGTAGCGATAAAAAAAATAGCGTATAAATCGCCAATAAATACGTTTTTTCTCTGTGTTGCCAAGTGTAAATGATTAGCATGGCTTTGCGAAATGTGCGCATTGCGGCCAAATTAAAACAACATACTTGTAGGTGTAGCTTTTTTTGCCTGAATCCTAAATCATATTTTTCTATCGCCTTGACAGCCAATTAGTACACAAACAACGACAGATCGCCCTCTTTTCGGAGATGGTACACTCGGCCAGTTTGGTTCACGACGACGTCATCGATCAATCGGACTTCCGACGCGGCAAGCCCAGCGTGAATGCTCTATGGAATCATAAAAAGGTAAAGATTCGATACGATTTTGTGGCATCATCGGTGCCACCGATGTTTGCACAAGTCAAAGGCAAACAAACCTAGTCGCTCGGCAACCAAAACAGCAATCATTCGACTCCCAAAGTCTGACTTTGACATCAATTTGTTGCGTATTTCGATTTGAAGTGTTTATTGACTTTGTCAACATCTATCTTGCATCATTTGAAAGGCCTCAACTCGGATGGCGATGCCTCTTCATTGAGTTTAATAATATCTATCCCAAAATACATATCTCGAAATTGCAGTTTCCCTTTCGACATGTCTTCAAATTGATCGAAGAGGCGTTAAAATGCTTGAAACTATTTAATTTATCATCAAATTAATACAAGTTAACTCAAAAGTACAGTTTCCTTTTCGTCATGTCTTGAAATTGAAATGCATAAATTAATTAAATCTTCTTTGATTAAGTTAAGTTAAGTTTTTTTGTTTTAATACCATCTTGCTGTTGGCTGTCAACTGTTGCAACACTTAACTGTCTTCCAACGACTGTGTTGCCCGATTTTTTGTTATGGCCTCTTGTTTCTGACCATGTCTCATCGCTTTTACAGGTCACAATGGCTGGTGATTATATCTTATCGATTGCCTCGATTATGATAGCTCGTCTGCGAAGCGATGATGTGACGATCGTGTTGAGTCAGGTAAGAAAACTTTAGCATTACGAGAACATGACTAACATATTTAAGCAACTTTAAAAACTTTCTAAATCTTTTACAAAAATATTCAAGTATTTAGGCATTTACCATTAACTTAAAGCCTCGTTGACCTAACAAGTAACTATTTCTCTTTTAAAATCTAGTGGAAAACATCAACTTTTTTTGGCAACCACCACCGAAATCAAATAGTTGTAGAACTTACCAAGTGCCTCGCACATTTTATGCTGCTAGTTAATTGCCAAGGCAAACACAAATAAATCGCAAGTTGTTGTGCAGCTCCATTCAAAGAAAAAATGCTGCGACCATAAAAAAGTACCGGATTCAGAGGAAATATCTCTGTACAAAAGAACAAAACGCTAGATATTTTTATTTGAAAAAGTACGTAATCGAATCGATGCCAAATCTCACACGATTATTGGGCAAACAGAAGATTTTGTCTTTAAATTATGAAAGTTGCTCGTTTTCCGAACGAAACAGCTTCCTGGCCTGAAAACCAGTCCGCAATTTTAATGGGGCACAAACCATTGGGACTGCAAACTTCCTGCGACCCTGGAAATCGAATTCGCCAAGGTTTGCCCTTCGCCAGAGTTCGTGAAACTCTAAAGCGGCATTCACTTTTCATGTATCCGATATTTTTGCATCCGTGTCCTTGTGATTCCCGCAGTTTACACCTGCGACATTCCGCAGAAATATACTCATGGCATCACGTAGTTTCTAAAAATTTCAAATTAGTCACACCTGCCAATTTCACTTTCGGTGGCAATGGAAACAGAGAGTGAAACTAGATCTGTTGCCCTGGAAACCAAAAACCAAGGTGGCTCGAAATCTCAATATCTTAGATCCACAAATCCACAGCTCAGCTTCTCTGCATATTTACACAATCAGCGGCGGGCCAAGTTAATAGTTAATAGCCAAAGCAAACACAATAAACTTGCCTACGTTTTTGGGTTACACATTCGGCGGCGTTTTCTCAATTCGCGAAAAACATGCGTAACACCTGAGGATTGGCCTGAAGATGGTCCCAAAAAGAGGTGCGGCCAGATACTTATACCCCGCTATTTGCCTATTTCATTACCTCAATCTGGTGTATCTATCGTATAATGTGGCCCATTAGCATTCCAAACATTTTGACCCCTCCAAAATGAAACTTTCATCGTGTTTATGAGGTCATTCGTCTTGAAACTAGTTCTAAGATCATTTCCAGCTGAGCCACTCCAACTGGTATCCACTATTTTTTAAATTTCTCTGTTCCAAAAATTTTAGATGAAGAAAAACGCTTGTTTATGGTAAAGCCGAAGCATAATGTCCAAAAAAGCGAAAAGGTGTATGAATGAAATCGGTATCACAAGGTATTTCTTGAAGGAATATAGTCTTTAGTTTAAGTTATGAAACAAAACAAACATTTCAGACATTCCTCAAAATCAAAACTGACAGTCTTAAAACGTTTGTAGTAGTTAAATTTAAATCGACGATAGTGGTTATTTCTTAGTTTATCCCTGTAATTTGTGAAAATTTTAAATAAATTCGCACAAAAGAAATCAGAATATATTTAACCACATCTCTGTATTCTTTGGACTTATTTTGACTTTTGTTTATACCAGACTTTAGCTTGTTTCTTTCACCTGCGACAATCTACAATCTTCGGCATATATTCGTTAGATTTATCATATTAAATATGCTGTGCACGTGTCTGAATAAAAAAACGGCATCTAAGACGTTGAATGGCATTAATAAAATGGGTAGAATGTCCGCCTGCCATTCAATCAAGTAAATTTATGACGATCTGTGAGTTTTGGGCTAAACCAGACAGTTAAGACTTTTTACGCCCTTGGAAAAGCCCAGACAGATTATTATACAATTGAATTTGGAATTTAATTAAAACATCGTATAACTCTGTAAGCATAAGAAGGAAGTTTAAAACTCAAAAAGAAAATGCCCATATCTCGCAAAGTGGTTCCGAGGCTAATCCAAAACATTTTTTCACAAAATGCACTCGATTTCGCGGCCTGCAGTGTTTGGTCTCATTTAGCTGCTTAAAAGGCGTCATTGTGTTAATTTTTATGGCTCCAAATGCACTTGTTAGCTTGGGCAAGTGTTTAGAGCTTACGCACTTGTAGTTTGGCTTTTTGTCAGTGTTAATTAACATTGAAAGTCCAGCAGTGGTCAGAGGAATTTGGCCTGGCTTTTTGGCCAGCTATGGCCGAATCACCTTGAGCTCCTTGTTGGACTCAGCCGCCATTTTCAAGCGCCCACTACTATTTGCTGAAGATTTTGACAACTGCCTGTGAGTTTTTTGGCCGAATCAATGAAAATGCCTATTTTGAAGGCGAATCGAAGGGCGTGCCTAACAATGGGTGAGCAAACAGAAGTGGCGATAGCCAAATATTCGACTTCTTATAGAGATCTGAATGAAATTTTGTTTGCTAGATTTATTTGGCACAATTGTGTTTGCCATTTGCATTTGAGGTTTCAGCCAAGCGGAAGTTACATACACACGAGCGTATCAATGTGCTTATACACTGGTAAAAATGTATACAAATATATGATCTATAGAAGAGTAAAAGGGTATATTGTACTCGTTGTCTGTGTACACGTTAAGATCTCGTCGAGAACTATTCATAATATCTATCGGCACACTAAAAACTTTTCAATTCGAACCGTTAATTTAGAAGTTATAAAGAAATTTTAATTATGAAGTCATATTTGAAGAACGGAGCTCATATTTTGAAAGACCGCGCTTGTAGTGTTGACGGCAGACGACGCCACTTTTAAATAAAATATTTTCTGTGGCATATTTACTTTAAAATTAGTATTCTGAGTAATAGGTATCTATAGACGGTGCAATCGACCATAGCGTTTCTTCTTGATTTAAATCTGTGAACCTGGGAACGTTATATCATGTTCATTTGATTTTTTTTTACTTGCGTGGAAGCCGAGAACAATTGAAGCCATTACCATAAACCTTAACAGCTTACAGTGACATATATATTTATGACGCTTTGTACGTAATCTTTTGCAGATCTTGACCGATTTGGTCCAAGGCGAGTTTATGCAGCTGGGCTCAAGGGAAACGGAAAACGAGCGATTCGCCCATTATCTGACCAAGACATACAGGAAGACCGCTTCGCTGATCGCCAATGCACTGAAAGCGGTGAGTATTCATTATCATCATGCAACAGCCCCAATGAAGATGGCACTTATACAGCGGACTTAATTCGGCAATTAGTTTGCACGCAGTCTCGCGTCATTGTTCCCAATCCCCGACTGACTTTGAACCCTCTGTTTATCCTCGATATTTATAATTTCAATTTCTCCTGCTGCTCATGCTCAGACCGCCGTGATTGCCCAGGCCGACGACAACGTTGCCGAGGTGGCCTTCCAGTACGGGCGTAACATCGGTTTGGCCTTTCAGCTTGTCGACGACATGCTGGACTTTGTCTCATCCACCGAGCAGATGGGCAAGCCGACGGCGGCGGATCTGAAACTGGGCTTGGCCACCGCCCCCGTTCTCTTTGCATGCGAAAAGGTGAGTCTGGGAATCTGGGAATTCTCGTGATATTTCCTCATTGGCTTGCCAATAGTTAAAGGTTTTTACAAAGCTCTATAGCTCAAGAATTCGCGATCTAAAATTATATTTTGTACTTTTAGAAAGTTATTTATACCTCTTGAGAAGTCTAATGCACACAACAAATTTGCTGGTATTTTTTCGCTGTGTACAGAATTGCTAGATAAAGTTGTTCTCTTTGTCCAGATATCTGGTCGCTTTGCATCCAAAGTAACCTGCCCGCCGTCGCAATGATGATGTATTCATGGTGTCGGCGGTGAAGGTGTGATGATGTCATGTGGGTGGGTGGTTGGCTAGATGCACAGATGAAGATCCAAAGTGTCTGTAACTCAATTGCCAGCGATTACCAATGCCCATTTGCTATGCATTCCGCGAGCTGTGCACGCGTGCAGTGCGTTTAAAGCTGTGCCTTGGCTGCAAAACTTGCATAATTTAAAACTACTTTTCCTTACTTTTGTTGCAGTACCCCGAGCTGAATCCCATGGTGATGCGGCGCTTCAGCGAGCCCGGCGACGTGGAGCGTGCCTTCGAGCTGGTGCACAAGTCACACGGTCTGGAGCAGACCCGATTCCTGGCCAAGAAGCACTGCAACGAGGCGATACGGCTGGCCCAGGAACTCACGGAATCGCCCTACCAGAAGGGCCTTCAGGTGGTCGCCGATTTAGTCATCAACCGCATGAAGTAGAGCTAACATAATAACATAAATAATACAGGTACACTTAATGCAACAATAACAATAGTGTTATGTAGGCCACACACTTGATGTTTCGGTTAAGTTCTGTTCAGCCAGCGGACTAAATTTGTAAACAAGATTTATTATTTAGTTTTTAGGCATTTGTTGTTGACACTGTAAATAATTGCATAAACAAACCTAATTAACGGCAACGTTCACTGTACATAAATACGAGATGTTCAATGAATTTTAAACAAATTTTATATGCAAAGTTTTTTCTGAAAAATGTATTTATACATAAAGCGCGAAATTGAGCAAGAAAGCCAACAATAAGTAAACGAGAAAATTGTACAAATATTTCTTCAAAATAAAAGAAATTAAAACGAAACTCGGAAATAAGCATACAAGATAATGAGGAAAAATGTTTATTAGTCAATGCAACAAAGAAAACCAGTGTGTAAAACGATATTTATAATAACAAGCATGAAGAACATAAAACGTTTAGTTTATATTATTTTCTTATTTAAGGTATTTCATGCCTAAATGGTTCAATGGTAAATGATTGCACTTTTCAAAACACCTTCCGACAGCACATATATGTAATTAAAATTGGACAACTTAGCTGGATAAAATAAAATATTTTGAACCATTCGCGCATGAAATGCACATTACAATATGTTTTATAAGGAATTTTATGAGGATTGTACGTGAAACAATGCTGCCCAGTCTTAATTTTAAATCATTTCTTTTCCGCCTCTAATGCAATAGTAATTTATAAGACATTTAACACAAAATCGGAAAGCAAACCCCCATTTCGGAATGCCCTAAAATCTATCTATTTAATTTAAGATCTTATTTAAATTTATAAGCACAACCTCAATTAAGTCAGTCAGCGAGTTTTTTGTTTTTGTGTATAGTTTTGACGAAACACCATTGGGCTCCTTTACAGCCGGCTCTACACTGAGAAAAAGAACTACACAATTTTGGACACTTAATCAATTCAAATGGTGATTCAAGTGCTGATTGCACTTTAGCCGCAGGTTATAGAGTGCGAACGACAAAAAAGTTGATAAATATGTTGATATTGATACTTGTAATTACGATATTTGTATACTTAAAGAAATGAATAAAAATTCGATTGTGTAAAACAAATATAGTGCAGTAAAGGTTTATTAAATTAAGGTAATGGTAAATAATACAAAATAGTAAAATATTTAAAAACACTGCCAAAATGTGTTTTTTTTTATTTTTTAGTTTTAGAAATGTTAACTTCAGAAAAAAACACTGACATTTTTGTAACTGATAATCTATAGATGTCCAATAATTTTTAAAAGATTTTTAATAGATTACATTTATACCCAATTTTTACAGTTTTTAATAGCGATATATATTTAACAGATGAGCTAAAAACACAAATCCCGAAAATCGATTTATATTTTTCATACGAGATCAACAAGATATGCCTCTCCATGTTTGGATCTTAATTTTCGTTGCTACGGTATTAAACAATTTCCCATATCCTTTAAAGCAGAGAATTGCCTGTAACCACAAGGACAACAAAGAACCATGACGACCTAGTGAAATAGTTTTGGACATGGCCAAAGTGCTTTATGTTGCGACGGGCATGGCTGATATCGAAATTGGAGCAAACAAATAAATTTTGGTAGTGTGTATGTTGGGTTTCTGCAACATGGGGCGTATGAGTAACTTAGACTTTCAAGAGCTTTCCAGTTTTAAACCACATCAACAAGTTTCGGATTAAATTGCACGCAATTCTGCAGCAGACTTAACTTTTCTTAACTTTATTAAAACAAAACATCACGAATAGGGTTAAGTAAAGGCAGCCATGGCACAATTTTCTAGGCAATATAAAGTAAATATATATTTTATGTCCAGGCAGACGTTTTGGCTAAGTGGAGCAGGCAAACAGCGTGTCTAACTGGCAAAATATTTAAATCAAACCAAACCAGCTTAGCTGAGGTTTCGATATCCTTCGACTTGTCTTCAAGGACAGACGGTTGGTTGCCCAAGTATGCCTTAACCTAGGCTATAAATAGTCGGGCGTGCTGCCTAGACAACCGACCCATCATCCGTGTTTCCTTTAGTGCCTGGCACGGATCCTGGCAGCCAATTCGGCGGTTAAACGGTTTGGCCAGGAAACGAGACCGATTCAGTAACGCGGCGTTTGCTGAACGCAGCGCTACTTCCGTTCCCCCAGTTAACTTAATTTTTAGCAGAAATATATGCTATAGCATATATAGCAATGACGACCAGCGATGAGATGGGATTGGGTGGCAACTTCTGCCACGACCACATTCAGCATCCTTTGATGTGGTGCGACGAGAAGAAGCGGCTTGTAGAACGCAAAAATGCGGAAGAGAGTCTTCGGATGTGGAGGCGCAGAAAGGCGGAGGAGTGTGCTCGCAAGGAGAAGGATAAACAGGAGGTGAGTAACAGTTCGCAAGCGTAATATATCTATACCAACATTAAATGGAATTATCATAAGAGTTTAGTTTACACTGTTTACTTGTACTAGAAAGTCCTTAGGGAATTTTTAAAAGATTGCTCTGTACCTCAACCCATGTACGCTAGTGTGAAAACAAATTTAGATGTCTGGTATTTCAAATATTTAGTGCAAGCTTTACAAAATTCAAGTTTGAGTTTAAAGACTTCTAAATATCGTTGTCCTATAAATCACATCTCTTTTAAATATATATCTATAGAACTCTCCGTCTGAAGGAATTTAAATTGCAAATTTAGGGTCGTGAATCAATTAAGCAAGTTGCCAGTTCTTTTTACAATCCTAGCACGCATAAACTTCCAGAAATGAACCTATGGTAATCAAAAAACATATCGAACCTTCACCCACGCGATAGTCGGAACATTGGTTAAGTTCAAAGACCTTTCCCAAGCAACATGTAATACATCCGTTTTCACGGATTTGGTTCAACAAACCCTTTGACAATTTCGACTTTAGAAATCAAATCCACTCTCTAGGCTAAATGCCCAACTATAAGCAAGTTGCGCACTCCTACGAGTCCTTGCGTGACTAGAATTCTGGCTGATTATTTGGCTATCCATCACTGTTTGCAGCTGTGTGAAAGCGCCGACCGAAATGTGGGTGAAAAAAATCAGTGAAATGCAAATCGCATTCGTTGCAACTATAACAACAACCTACAAACAAAGTTCGTAGGCCAGAGGGAAAGGATACAAGAAAGCTTTGCCAATTTCCGTAAACAAACAACGCCACACTTTGCGGAGAGTGACACCACGAGGTGGGTTGAGGCAGTCTGGGAACCTTAAATAGGCTGCCTCGAAATCGATAAGACATAACTCGATGTTGTAATCATCCTGCCGCCCAGACTGAGATTAGTTTAATATCAGACGTCATTGTGGAAAATTTGCTTTTGTAAGGGCCAATAAGAAATTAAGAAAACAGTTTCAAATCATATTATTTATATCAATTATTTTGTTAATATACACTTTTAGTGACTTAAAAAATTACAACGATTAAGAGGATTACACTACAAAATTGTACGAGCAACTGATCATTGGTCCTTCAAATCGGATAAACCATTTATTTATTGTTTTCCATGAACCCGTTTTCACATAACGGTTTGACTTAAGCGTTTCAACTTAGTTTCAATAAAATGATTGAAAAGTATACACTTTTGTGTTGGGAGTCCCTAATTCTTCTCGGCCGTCCACAGTGATGTGCCAACGGCTTCTAACTTTTGGAGTGATTGCCAACTTCTAGATATTTCTGTGCTCCCACTGTTTCTATGCATTATATTCGCAGTAATTACATATATCTTAACTCCTTATTTTGACTAGTACTACGACCTGTTTCACCAACATTGTCCTTGGGGCCGACCAGGTGGTGGTGCTCCCAACGTAGAGGTTCGTCGTAAGGACATCACAGCCGTGGGTCTCCACTCTACACCCACTGTGGTAAGGAAATCGCACCCCCTAATAATATTATGTTACTTTGAATTTCGTAAAAAAATAACCCACAGACCACTGCCCACCGGCTGAATCTACTACAACCGTGTCGCTACAACGACTTCTTCTCGATGCAGAAGAAGTGCCACAACAATCCCCTGGCCGCCTACCATCACCACCATCACCATGCCCCGCCTCCACCTCCCCCGGGAGGTCGTTTGGGCCACGCCCATTCCGTTCACCACCTGCAGGAAAGTGGTCCGAGGAGCAGCACGGTGACAATTTGCGAGCGGGAGATTCCCGCCAAGCCTGGAGCCGGCGTTGGTGTTAACCTGGCCAAAAACGCCAACGGTGAGAGTCTTCACATCCAGCTGAAAGAGCATCCTTCAATGTCGTTTCGCAATAAAGGCCATGTGGACATAGAGTTGAGGTACAAGCCCTCGCCGCCTTGCAAAGGCAAGCCACTTCTCGAGAAGATCGTGGTCAGCGAAAGCGAACAGCGTTGTCCTTTGCAGGAAAAGCTGGCTTCGCAAAAGAAGCGGCTGCAGGCCAAGCTGGAAAAGCCGGTGAGCGGCACTTATTACGCCTTCTGGTACATATTTTCATTAATCCTTTGATTGTGTCCTTTCTTTTAGCCTTGCAAGGAGCCCTGGGGCAAGGCGGGTCCGGGCGGCAAACCCTGGCGGAGTCCCAAGGAAGTGGGCAATACGTTCATGAAGTCACTGGTATGTTTTATTTATTTTTATTAAAAGTTGGAAAATAGTTTACTGGATTTGGCTGTTCAATAATGTTTAAGTTGGAATGGTAAGTTTTATGTATATAGATGAAAAGTTTTGAACACGGATCTTAAAAAAAAGGAGAGAGTAAAGTGTTGTGGAGAATTGCAAAAATTTTTTTGCCGATAAAAACTAATCGATTGGTTAAAAGGCTTACCCCCAAGAATTAATTTTAGACATTCGTAGTCTTTCTCCAATTGGAGACCATGAGGCCACCAGACTTACCTTAGGAAATAAGTTTACTAGCATTAGAAAAATTGTATTAGTGTTATTTAACTGGATTCGACTGTGCCTTGATTATTTTATTTTAATATCGATGTATAAAGGATAGTCATTCAATCAAAAGTTATAATTCTGATTTTTTTTGTGTTGGACCAGTATTTCTTTGTTGTCTTAGAATTTTTATTAAAAACAGTTAAAACCTTTCATGTAGTGTTAAGTTAAGCTTTTATTTGTTTGTTGTTTTTAAAATGTAATATATTTTTTTATCGTAAGAGATTGGCTGGAATGTAAAATAATCCTAGTTGCCTTGCGAATGACTTAATATGTTTTCAGGGGTGGACGAACAAAGAGATGCTAAAGGAGTTAGATCAGGACAACCCAGTGACTCCGGCGGAGAAGAACACATTCCGGAAATCGCGGCCAGGAAAAAATACAAAGCCACAGCGCTGCTGTGAGATGTGCACCTGCAATTGTCCCGCCATGAGCCATAGTCCTCCCAAACCTTCGCCGCTCTCGCTGCCCATTCCGCCGGGAAAAAAGTGTACGGGTCCGCCAGGCCCGCCTCCCGGAAAGATCCTGCACCACCTGAAGCCGCAGGACTGCGGTGGCAACAAGCCCATCAAACTGTGTCCCCGAATGGCAGCCCGAGGACCTTGTCCCGGGAGCACCAGTACCGCCACTCCGGATGCCAGTACCGCCGGAGGAGGAGGTGGAGCAAATGGAGGACCCTATGGCGAGGGCGGTGGCGTGGAGCTGGTTCCACTGCTCGCCCGCAGGCGTGGCATGCACCGACCCATCAGCCTGTCCAGCACGGATGTGACCAAGAGGACGCCCTCCCACGATAGGTACGCATCCAAGCAAAAGCATCCACCCAAGAACTGTCCGCTGACCACCACCACCAAGATCAAGTGCATCAACAGCATCATCAAGAACATCAGCCACATGAAGCGGCTGCCCAAGAATCTGAGCTGCAAGCTGCAGTGCTGTAGCTGCGATTGCCCCACGGCCTTGGCCACGGGCTGCTGCCTCAAGCGGCTCACCCTGCACATTCGTCAGGCTTAAGGCCTAAGGGGCTACACCCAGTTGCAGGGCTATTTTCGGTATTTTTGTTTACAAAAACTACTCAATAGTTTCAAAAGATCTATATATTTTCTACAAAAATTTTACTCTAATTTTTGTATTACAAAATATTGAGTAAATAATGCAAAGATTTAGTTAAAAGCACCATAAAACAAATTTATAATCGAAGATTTTGAAAAATATTTGATCAAATTTTAAGCTTACTTTATAAAAAATCTGTTTTTGGTTTAAACCAAAATCATTTTCTAAAATTTGAAAGTTGCAAGTGGGGGTAACCCCTTAGGAACCCAAGTCATTAGTCCTTTTAGTCCCAATCCCGATCATTATCCCTCCCTACATTCATAGTCATTCCCCCTCTCCGTTTCTCATTTGCTTGCTCTGCGCCAAATATTTTAAATTAAAAGCCCACTTTGCCCCTCTGTTTTTCGTGCCCTATAATCGTGCCCTGTTTAATGGTTTCTCTATACCCCCCACTTCATCCAGCAAGAAAATATCCATTGTAATACAAGTGAAAGTATAGCAACCAAAAGAGCAAACCAAAAACCAATCTCACCAAACAAAACAAAAACAAACTGCCACAGCAAAAATCCAAAATTATAATACCAATCTTCTATGTATCCCCGGAAAAATCGCAAAAAATCAAAAAACCAAAAAAATGAAATGAAAAACGATATTTCACGATTACACGAAACGAAAATACTAACAACATTGCTGCCCACCAAAATCGCCGGACAACCAGGATTCAAACGGCCGCCGACATGCGCTATCTGCACGACTTGAATGTTCAAATATCACAAAACCGTCGATCCGTCTCCGTGTCCAAGCAGTTGGATCGGGATCTGTGCAACCAGCACTTCGACACGTTCGAAACCTTTTGGGGACGGCCTGGACATGGAGCCCGGGGGGAAAACATCAACAAATTAAAGTTGGACAATCTGCTGTACGGCGCCAGCGAGTCGGCCTAAGGCAAAAAGGATGCCTGGATGGTTAAGGATACCCTTGGGATATATATAACATATATCCCCATTAAATCACTGGCTCGTAGTTTGTGTGCTACCAATCATCTGCTCAGAAATCAATCGATGCCAAAGGCCACGCAGAGTGAACTACGTATATACCAGTTTAGACGATTTTAGACATAAAATAATGAAGAAAAAATTAACGAGGGTTTGCTATTTATAATTCTGGCTTGGATATCAAAAATAGTTCAACAATAAATGATTTACAAATTTTGACGCTCTCATTAGAACACTACCAATTTTACCGGATTCAGATATATAAATAGCAACCTTGGTAACACGTTCTTCTGTCTTTGTAAAGATTTTGCCAACTTGCGCGTTTAGTAAGTTGACCAAAGTTTTGAGTAAGTCAGCTGGGTTTCAAAAGAAAAGGGAAGAGAAAAAGATTAATGCTACATATGTCCAAACTTAATAAAAACCACTTTGCTATTTGCCATTTAGTTAGTTTTTAAAATACCTAGTAAAAAGTAAGTTAGAAATCCATACCCTTTAAGCGTTTCTTTAATTTTAATTTAAAATCTGAGTTGTAAAACTTTTTGGAAATTGTTAGTCTTGTACTGAGGGTTACACTTGAATCCTAATTTGAAACATAAGGGTGTAATTTTACTGATTGATTATAAAATATCTGTAGATATAAGTATATAAATACCTTGTAAATACAAAACAATCAATTCTGCAATAAAATACGTAACATCTAATAAAAACTAAAAGCACTGTCATTGTAAAAATCCCAACATAACAAAATCTGCATTTAAATTTTTGTTTAAACCTTGATTTATTTGTATACCTTCGTCTTAGTTTTTTACAAATTTCCTATGGAAGGTGACCGAAAACTGCATCTTTGGAGAACATAGATTGACCGAATAGTCGAATTCCGAACTTCATCTGCCATTCAAATCAATTGTGAATTGATGAGCTAATGAAAATACATTTTCTTTTACTTGAGTTGGTTTTTAAAGGACATTTTTATTATACATATGTTTATGTATTATGTAATAGATCACATAAAGCAAAAAGAGAATATTTTACTACATTTTTTTGTTGTTGTTGTTGTAGATGATGTTTTTTATGTGTGGGGAAAGTGTGTCTCAATAAACCCTTTTGTTGGGACTATCTTGATGTGGATGTCGATGGTTTTTATGTTTAGACTTTAGTTAATTCTCTACGTATTATTACGATATTAGTAAATTACAATTACAATACATTATATAGTACATAGTATGTAGGTAGAGTACGAATACGTTAACTATTCATTTTTATTCATTTTCTGGATTTTGTGATTTTTTTATTTAAAAGGTTTTTTTGTTTTATTACCTTTTTTTGTGTGTTTTGTTTTTCGTTAATTTTACATACATATATTAAATATATTTACGAACATAACAGCAGTCTTATATAAGATGACATACTCAATTTATTGTTTTCATTAGAGGGTTTTGAGTTCATTATCCATTTTGAAAGTTTGAATGCGAGTGATCAGGAAAACTGAAAACTCGATGGGTTCTTCGGGGGACCGAAGCTAGTTCCTTCCATATAAAAGTTGTTTGGCTAATCTAGGGCGATCCGTTGGGAGTCGCTTAAGCGTGAGGACTTAAAGATATTTTATCTAGATGTAAATATGCATCGATAGCTAGGTGTTATATCATTTAAGGGACGCTGAACTATTTAGTTTAGTTGTGGTTAATTTTTAAGACGCTGGGCGTCTGCGAAATGCGCTCTGAAAAGGTTTTTTTTCGTTTTGTTTTGGCGGCTGACTAAATTGATGTAGGTATATTGACGTAAATATCGTATATTAAAAATTTCATTGTTTTTGTTCTGGTTTGAATGCTTAAGGAACCCGATTCTGCTAGGATAGGAAGTTCGATCAAATTTAGAGGCATGCAATGAGAGTATGCACAAAAATATTTTGTATTCATATCGTATATTTTGTATGTTTTTTTTTGTTTTTGGGACTTTACACTTAGGGACGTTTGAACACTATAAATAAACAATTACAATACATGCACGGACACACACTCACACAGCTACAGATGTATGCCGTCGTATAAATAATAGTGTAATTTATAAATATAATACTATAACTACTGTAGAGTTATTGTGGCTCCCAAGTGGAAACGCCTCCTGGCTTTCCCTAAATTTGTAACTAACTATTTTATTTTTGAAATATTCGACATTTATCAACTTTTGCATCGGATTTCCATCTCCATTTCCTTTTTTTGGCTCGCTTAAAGTTGCCTTGGCAAGTTTGCGACCTTAAATTTTCCTAATTCAAATGGTCTGCACGAAATCGTTCTTCTTTTTCCTGCTCCATTTTCTTCCTTCCTTCTAGTGGATCTCTTTTAGACAATTTATGACTTTTGAATTAAAAATGATTTCATTAACTGGTTGGGGGAACCCCCAAATAAGATTTCATTGAAGTTGTACAGGGGAAAGTTTCTAAAGTTATAAATAGAGGGTTCGGGGACTCCACCAACCAGTCGGTTAGAAAGTTCTGGTTTTTTACGAGTGTATAAAATCAAAAATTTAATTTAACTACAATAATGACTAGTTGAAGAAAGATCTCCAAAAATGTATTTACTAAAATTTTTGTGGTGTGTATAATTAATTCTTTTTTCGATTTTTTGTTTTGTTTCGTATTTTTTTTTCTTTTTAATTTTAGAATTATCTAAAGCTGTTTTTAGAGAAGCTTTTCTAAGCAGGCCAAATTTATGTACAGTTCATGTATTTAAAGAATTTCCTGCTTAATATGTTTGAGATTAGTTTTAATGTTTTTTTATGTTTATGTTTATGTGCTTGTTGTGATATTTTCATAATTGCGAAATGCATGGAATTTGTTTTTTGCATCTTGTAGTATTACATTTGGAAGCCAATGGAAATTCTTGCTTCTTTTTGCCTTGTCTTGGAAAACTTCTCTAAGGATATTTAGGGCGTCACCCAGCTCCTCCACTCCTCCCTCCTCCTATTGATGCATCCTTCTTTTCCCATCTCAGCCATATTGACGAATCCTCTTGCTCCGCCACTCGTCAGGTTTTGTTAGTCAGTTAGTTACTACTTCATCACAGCCAACTCTCTTGCTTTTCAGCGGCGCCCAGCGTCTCCGCATCATCCGATCGATCTGATGGTCAGTTGATCGTTTTCTTGTAGAGATTTTGGTGAATGTGCTCGTTTTGAAGCGCGCACATCTGGCCCACAGCAACCGCCCGCAAGCCACCACCACCACCTCCTCCTCCTCCTGATCCTCCTCCATGAATGCCCACATCCGATTGGTGTCCCAGGGCAGTAGTGACCCCATCGCCTCCGGATGAACTGGACACCGTTTTGCCGGCCCTCAAGTTCAAGAAGAACTTCTCCTTCATCGCCAGCGCCGAATACTTGTGCTCAATAAAGTTGGGCGAGATCTGCATGGGCAGCAGCGGTTTGGCAGGAACGATTGCTGTGGACCTTTTGTTCACGGTCGTCGGAGGCTTGCTAGAATCGCTGCTGCTGTGGTTGCTGTTCGGATTGCTGAGGTTGCTGTTGTTTGAGCAGGAGTAAGAGGTTTCTGCAATAGGTAGAGAGAAAAGGAAAAGAAGTAACGAAAAACATAAACTCAAATCAAAACAAAACGAAACCAAACGAAAATAAAGATTACCAAAGATTTTACAGAGTTGGAATCGATAAAAACTAAGTCATAATTAAAAAATATTGCACAAAGTCGGGAGGTCGTCTTAAACTAATGAGCAGACTTCATAATATCCGAGTAGATGTATATATCGTATAATTAAATTCAATTTGCTAGAGCTTAGAACATAAATAATACTTGGTTTTAGTCGAATACGAATAGTCACTAAAGCTAAGGTGGTAGTGCTAATATTAATTAAAGTGATCAGATGGAAATGAATTTGAATTTTGCATTTTGCTGCGTATTTATTACAATTGTTGCTCGTGCTTCGTCTATGTGGAGGTGTTTTTTTTTTATATATAGCCTAATTAAATTAAGAGGAGATCAGCCGTTGTAAATAGTTTAATACAAGCATGATATTCACACATACAAATAAAGGTGGTTAAAATTCTTTCTTTTCAAAATAATACAAAATTAAATATTGCACAATCAATGCGATTTGTGGGGTTGTTTTCTTTAGTTTTATGTTACAATTGGTATTCATTGTTTATGTCCAGGGGTCTAATCTTAAAACACAACTTATGTTTCTGGTCTCTAAGCATGTGTGTGCAAGCAGTCTACGAAATATATCCAAATGGGTGTTTTGGTGAGTCGTTTGCCCCCTTTAACTGAGTATAGAATGTCTTTCGTATACGGAGGAGCTGGTCGGTCAATGTGGTGCCTTGGGTGGTTCCAGCGTCAGTTTTCGGTGCATTAGTAGCTGCTTGAGTATAGGCTACGTCTCTTCGTTGACGGCGCCAGCGCCTACAACTTCAATGCCCGCCACGGTTGCACCTCCCATGTCGTCCTTGCAATCCGTGATGCTGGCAATTGCTGCAGCCACGCTCTCCGAAATATCATCGCTCTGGCCCTCATCCGTGTCCATGGGCTCCATTAGCTCTAGTTTGCCCTTTTTCACAAGCTGTTGCTGTTGCTGCTGCTGTTGCTGCGGCGTGGGTGAGCTGCTCTTGCTGCTATTCCCGCTGACGCTACTCGTGGGACTGATGGGCAGAACATGATGTTGATGCTGCTGCTGCACCTGGCGCTGTTGGTGTTGCTGCTGCTGCTGGTGCTGCTGCTGCACCTGTTGCAGCAACTGATTCGGTTCCTGCAGCAGCAATATGTTGGTCTTTTTGGCCAACGAGGCCACCAACGCCTGCTGCTGTTGGCTACTACCATTCGTGGTGGTGAAGGTCAGCGTCTGTGTGTTTTTGGTGGGTGAAGTGGCCGGCGTTAGTATGCCCAAGTTGACCAAATTGGGCAGTGGCTTGCTGCTATTGATTGTTGTCTTATTGTGCTGCTGCTGCTGCACAATGTCTATGGTGGACCCACCACCATTGGCCACATTGGTGGCCAGCTTGAGTATCTTGCTGGCGGTGGCATTGGCAGCCATTAGATTGCTTACCGACTTAGTTGTCGGCGTGTTGTTGGCTTTAATGGATACTAAACCGAGTGTGCTGCGCATTAAATTGTTGTTGCTGTTACCTGTTGGAGTGTTCTGATGGAGTTGCTGCTGCTGTTGCTGTTGCTGCTGTTGTTGGGTGGGAAGATTGGTCAGAGTGACCACATTCCCAGCGCTGAGCTGCTGCAGTACATTCCCATTGCCGGTGAGGATGGCAGTGGTGCTGCTGGTGGTGGTGCTGCTGCCATTAGTGCCGTTGTTGTTGTTATTCCCATTCCCGGACAGGCTGCTGCTGCCTCCGTGACAACTGCTGGCGCTGCTCGACATGTTGCTGATGCTCGAAGGACTCAGAGAGCCCAGAGATTGCGAGGGCGAGTTGCTGCGTTGAATGATGGGCGGCGGGTTCGGATTAGAGGAGGAGGAGGAGGTGGCCGAGTTGCTGCTGCCCACAGGCGTGGCCGATGAGGCCCCATCGCCGATGGCCAAGGCATTGGCCAGCTGGGCATTCAGAACGCTATCCGGCTGCGAGTTGTGGGTGTGCAGAGCGTGGTTCTTCAGGCCCTGGGCCGTCTTGTAGCTCTTGCCGCAATGACACTTGTAGCCCTTGCGAACTCTGTGGAACATAGAATTATCAGCTTCCAGTTTACCAAGCACACAGTTTAGTCGCTTAGACTCTATTGTTACCTTCCGTCCTTTTTGTGGCCATTCTTCGAATGGTACTTGATGCCGTTGACGTTCTTGTAACGCTTTTTGCATCCCGGAACGGGGCAGGCGAATGGTTTCTCATTGCCAGGCGTGCCATTGCTTCCGCCACCGGAATGCCTATTTAAATAAATTGGATTAGATTGAATTAAACATTTGATTATTGGATATGAATCATTAATTATATTTAAACTCAAAGTTGAAGGCAAAAAATCCCTATTGTTGTGACGAATACAACATTATCACTAAAAGATTTCAGCGTTTCCGGTCATTTCATCACAACTATTTCCCCAAACAATTTATGCAATACTTTTATGAGGATTGGAAACGTTAATATAGTTAATTTATTCCCTTTAGATGTGGCTCTAACCGGTGAAAACTTGTAAGTCGTAATAACAAGTAAATCGTCATAAAATTATAATTATATATTTAAGTAACTAGAGATCTAGAGATAGAAAACGAACCTGCTGCCGTAGCGCATGATAAACTCGGAGCTGAACTCCTCAGTGGTCCAGGAGTCGTTGCTATCCTCCGACTCCGTTACCACCATTTCGTCCTCGTCCATTTCGCTGCCTATATAAGTAAAGAACCAGCAATTAGATAAAACCGAATATATAGTTTACAATTTCGCATACCTGTGGGCGTGGTGCTGCGGTTGGACGAGGACATACTGTAGCTGTGGTGCTTAATAGCCAGCTTTCGCTTGAGCTCCACATTGCCATTTCCATGACCAGCGGAGCTGGATCCGCTGTTGGTGGTCGGTGGGGCGGAATTGTTGCTGGCCAGGAATGAGCCCGCCTCCTTGCGGTTATCCTCGGTAATGAAGCGCAGGACGTAGCTCAGCGGCAGGCAGGCAGGCTGTGCCTGCTCCTTCTGTTCGACCACCTTCGGGTCATAGTCTGCAAGATAAAATATAAATATTCTTACATTGTATTCTTCATAAGAAACCCAAGCTGTTATACCAATCGTGAAATGGCTGCTTTACTTAACAGTGGTCTTAATTTAACAATATTTAAATTTTTATGTAATTCTTCAATGGCTAAATATACCCCATACCCAAAGTCTTTTTAAAACAGAATTGTTGTTTATTATTAGTTTTTGGACAAATATTCGCCCACAATAAAAATACAAGGGTGTGATTTAGGAACACCATCAACGTGAAAAACCAAAACTCCATTGTAATGTTTTAAATAAAAATAAAAATTATTACAGACCCTGCTAGAACGTTTCTCAAAACGGGATTAGCTAATTACAAATTCCCTTTCGAGTCGGGTTTGGAGAACGAACCGGAATGCGGGCAGCCAGAACAGAAACCTGCATCCAAAATTCGTCGCCAACGCGCTGTGTTTGCACTGGAACAAGTTCACAAACATTCAGAAGACCCACAGCCCGGGCAATTTATTATTAAAATGTCGAAATAAGTAAATAGCGAGAGTGCACGTACGGGGTATGGCGACGAATTTTGTGCGCCTGTTGACGCATTTTCGAGGGGTTTCGAAGGGGAGTACGGAGAGTCAGGAGGAGCACATGGCCAGCTCCATAGCGTGGGTACATTATCTTATCGCCAGAACAAGCATAAGCCCAAAGCTTGCTTAATCAGCGAGTGCATAATAGCAGGTGCCTCTCTCAAAGTCTCCCCTTTTGCGTCTTTATTTACTTCTCGATCCATGTGTACGAGAGAGTAACCTAACCTCCATAAGCAGACGGAGCACGCTTTATTTCCCAATCAAATCATTTTTGTGCGTAACTGTGTCAGCCGGCCCATTCATCATATGAGCACCCTGTGCATTCGTCAGTTGATTGCAGTGGCACTTAACGGGCTGCTAAACGATAAAATAACATCCATCGATCAGTTGCGGATCTTACAAAGTCATGGCCTTTAATTTTTAGAAAATTAGCTAATCAGTCGTACTCAACATACGAGTGACAGAGAAGGTTTTGTTCGCCGAATTTTGATAATTGGAGCTTATAGCTATGTTATACCTTAAATTCTTAAGTAATAGATGGTCTTGCACAAGGTCATATGTATTTATCTCGTTTATATATGAAAAAAACCTTGTTCTCGCGAGTTCTTAAGCATTTTAAGGCATATTTTCGTTACACAGAAACCATGGGGTTTGTAAAAAAAGACTAGATACAATGCGAAGGCTTAAATCTTTTAAGTATAATGAGGGGGAAATCCCAGAAATAATTGTTTTATCATAGCAACTGTTTAGATTGGAGAGATGGTTTATAAGTTCAAGACTTCTGCTGCAGTTTCATTTCATTAAACGATCTTATAGACATATGTGAATCCGCTGACAAGATAAGAAATCAGTGGGCACACTGCATTTCCGCTCACTACCACCCACGCGATAAAAGTTCGATAACGTTGCACATTAATTGCTTCGATTCGTACTGTCGTTCAAACAGAAACATATGCCGCTAGCTGGCTATTATGCGAAACATATGCTTTCATTTAGCTGAACACCCCCACCTCGCTTATTTAGCCGCTTATCAGGGCGAAATGCGATTAAAAACATTTGCGGCATTGATTGCGATGATGTCTACGTGCCAGGCAATCTATTGATGACACATACGGACTGTCCATATGTGCGTAATAATTCCACGTACTTTAGGTAACATTTCAGCAAGTATTTATGTGTCTTTAGCATTTGTAATTATACATATTTTAGCTGAGGAAATCAATGTGCCACGCCCCTCATCCTCCTAAGAACACGGCGTCATTTGTCAACGGTCAAATCAGTTCACCCGGTTCGGTTTTTTTTTTTATTTCAGCTCCGCCTTCATTATTGTTATTATTATTTTGTTATTGATAACCCCAGACATTCACGACTTCTCTGTAGGTGACACTTTGCTCTTGCCTTAGTGTTCGTGTGTTTATCAAATCGAGTATTGTACAAACAACTTTTGAACTAATAGCATCTGTATACGTACATACAGACAAACCCACATCTATACAGGCGTCGTATATCATACGTTTTTCGTATTTCAGAAACAAAATAAACGCAGATCCCTCTCTCTTTTGCACTTGTGAATGACTCATGCACTT
Source organism: Drosophila elegans (assembly GCF_018152505.1). Lineage (NCBI taxonomy): Eukaryota > Metazoa > Arthropoda > Insecta > Diptera > Drosophilidae > Drosophila > Drosophila elegans. The sequence continues at coordinate 4,004,816 of NW_024545855.1, read as the reverse complement.
GTTGCAGAATTAAAAAAGATAACAAATGTTTTTCGCTTGAACATGCGGTTTCGGTTTGTTTTCATTTCGGCAGCTGTCTCGAAAACTTTCCAATAGCTACGAACAGACCATTTCATTTGAAATTTGATAAACTCGAGTCGTTGACTGCAGTGGAATTATGTTGACATTGCAAGTGCAGGGACACTTTAGGTGGGGTGATTGTATTAACCCATTAAATAACCTTCAAAGTGCACTGAAACCGAAAAAGAAATCGTTCAACGAAGCAATCGGCAACAAACTTAAAATAGCAAATAGCAAACTCTGTTAAATTGAATTTTAAAAATATATAAAAAAAAATTAAACTTAATTTTTAATTTAATTTTTTAAATTAAATTTTGAAGTTTATGCAAGGAGTAAGCCCACTTAAATTTAAAATGTTATGAAAAAACTTCTAGAGTATGTACATATGTTCCATTTTTGGGTAAATTGTATTTTTAATAAGAAATTCATTTAATTCAACGAATATTTTAATGGCTATTATTATTCTGGTAATTATCTTATTAATTCTTAGTAAATAAATTCGAATGTACTTATTTCATAATATGCTTCAAAGATGTCAAGATAGGAGACAGGTTCACATTTTTGTACCAGTTACTCAGTGGGTTAAATGCGGCATATCGCATTTTGCAGATGGTTATCGAAACTCGAGTGCAGTGGAGAAAGACAAGCGTGCCGCAAACACACACATAAATTATCCCGGGCATTTTTTTTTGGGACACAACAGGTGCCTGGCAACTGTGAAAAGGACAAACCTGAAGGTCTCGCCCGCTTTTTCCCTTGCCATGACAACCAAACCGAATCGAAACGAGCGACAACGCCCACCGAATCCTGATAACAGGCATATATTCATCCATCCAGAGAACCCACGCATCCAATGTCCTTCGAGATAATGAAATGATGGGCATTTATAAGCCCCACAACACAGCTCGCTCACGTAATGGATACGCAATGGAAATGGGGGATGCGGGCGGGCTTTCCGGGGATTTTTTGGGAGGTGTTTGATATCTGCGCCTCGTCTTTTTGGGGGTGGCAGTTGCCAAGTGGGCGTATGCTCAAAGTCTGAGTCTGAGCTTTATGTAATGCCCGGGGACACAAAAGAGGGTGGTGGTGAGGTGGAAAAGCCTGCCCGGGCAGCCATTTTGAGTGTGTGTGTGTTGACCGTTATCACGCAGCAGTGGCAACAACAAAACAGCTGCCAACGTAACCGTGGGCAAGTCAGCTGAGCAACCCCTCTGCTTTCTCTCTCTCCAACCCCTCTGGTTTGCTAGTGTATGTGTCTGTGCAAAAGAGCCTGTACATACACAGAAAGAAAAATAAATTCGTTATGATACATTGATAATTTTGCACAATCCTTCAATACATGTAAGAAATGGAAAAGCAGTTAAATCGAATGTTTTACAATTAAATTTGTATAAATTTTGCATTTTTGAAGCAAAAAATTGTTAAAACGTATGGTGTTTTTTGAACCTGTACCTGTTAATATTACTGCCACCTTACGGGATCAAATTTAAAAATCATTCCATTTTATTCTTTTATACAGAACATAGAACTGATATAATTTGGTGATATATCTAACGATTTGTGTAGAATCATGTTGATTAAGTCTCGATTTACTCATCCAACCGATATTTTATTTAGTATCGGTTTTTTGACAATATATAATAGAATAACTGAAGTTGTAAAGCTATAAACTTGGCTTTCAGTGTAAGACGCACGGCATGTTGGGAATAAAGCCAGTTAACGGTTAACCCACCCCCAACCCTTGTTTTCGTAATACAACACTGGGCCCAACTCTATTGATTTTCCCCCTAGAAATCCCCGCCCCCCTTGCCAACACTAAAATTAGAAATTGTTTATTTCAGCCGGTAAAAGTTCACACACACACCCTAAACATGATTAATTGGAAGCCCACGGGAGTCACGTGGACGGGAAAGTATCGATTGTGCGTGTGGGTGGAGTGGAAATGGGAGAAATATAGAGCGCAACTCCGATTACCGGATGCGGATACACCTGCTCTGCAAAGTAATACCAGAAAAACCCAAGCCAAGCCATGCGGACAGGTCAAAAAAAGGGCGCTCAACTCGCCGGTTTCCACTACAAAAACAACAACAACTAGATGCTGTGCTGGCCTTCCAAACACACACACACTCCAATAGGGGTATTGAATGGATCACCGGCTTTTTGCTTTTGTTTTGCTTGTACTGCCCTCTCGCTCGCACCCGCACGTTCCAGGCAAACACCGATCACCGAATGCTGTACGCGCCTGGAAAACTGGGCGTGTGTGCACGGGTGTAGAGTGCACTGGTGTGCGTAAGGCAAGCACAGGTAGCGACTTCCAGCATCGATTTTGCCATTAAAAATGCAATAAATGCTAAATGCACAAACTGCAATTCATGTTATAAAAACAACATTCAATTCACCACGAAGCCATTTACATTTACTCGCACTCACACACCTTTGCCCTGTTTTATATTTTTATTTATGCCGCCATCGTCGACGGGTAAATAAATAGAATAAACAAACACACCGAGAACATCACGCGACGGTCAAATGATAGCGAAATACGCGATTTATGATCCCAATCTCACCTATGTGGGTGTCCTCGATGTGGGAAATAAGATCGCTCAAGCTCGGAAATGTGATGCCGCAGCCATTGTACTTGCAGACGTTGATCAGGAAAACGGCCATAATATATTATATTATCATGTATATATATATCACGGATTCCGAGGCGAACGAATGTGGCGAGTTATGTAAAAAAACAGCAACTAAAATCGGGGCTGATCAGTGTGGCCAGGTCAGCAATGCACTAAAGTTGTCATCTTCCAGGGCTGCAGTGTCTGTTTAGCGGTGACTCCCACCCAACTTCCAATGCGCTGTGGTGACTTTTGTTCGAACGAGTACTGAATGTTGGTGTTGCGATAGTTAGTCGTTATCGATTGTCAACAGCCGGACATGGCAACTGTTTTTAAGGGAAAACTCAGTTTTTGCTGTTAAAATGCAGCGCAGTTCATCCGTTTCTGCCGTTTTCCGTTCTTCCTCGCCCGGTGTGGTGTGTTTTGGTCCTCTGGCGTTTCCCACACACACACACACTCATGCGCAAGTGCTGTTATGCAATTGAGGGCTGCAACATTTTTGGGGGCGTAACTGGGTTTAACTAATCGCCAAATAAAATAAATATTTAGTATACTTACAGCATTATGTGCTTCGATAGAGTTCCCTTTGCAGTTGCGAGTAATTAAAACATAATTTAAACCGACGTGACGTATACACAAACACCGACGTCGAACGACGCGTTATGCTGCGTTTGTGGTGGTGTGGGTGACTGTGGTGAGTTGCCCAGGAGCCAGGGCTTCAGAAATGGGTTAATTGAACAATCGATAAGGGCGGTAATATTAAATTTGCACTTTATATTAAAGACACAACTAATTAATTTATATGTACGTTCTTTAAGACAATTTTTTTTATAAACTGTCATATTTTATCGTATTTTGAAGTTATTTTTAGATATTTTATCGAATAGTTTTTGTTGTTACTCTTTGGATTTTGAACAATTTCTGAAAATGCGCCAAAAGTTGAAAACGAAGTTTCTAACGAATTATCGATAAGCATCAAGATTTTTATACTGGATATATAACATAATATACTGGAAAAATGACCTTAATTAAATCTAACTCTTTTTAAATATAATTTCTTTAAAAAAATCGAAAACATACGGCAGCGGGAGTTCTTGTTTATATTCCTAATTCATTTTTTTGTTTTGCTTTAATTTTTTTAGCTTTTTTTCACATCCGTCCAGTCAAAATCAGCTAAAATCAAAAATGGCAATTCGAACATCTTCGAATTGTTGCCGTCCTTGTTCCTGCAAGAAAGCAAAGAATGTGCCTCTCGCTCTTTAAAAATTTTGTGAAATTTTTTTCCAATCCAGATATTAGAAAATAATTAATTTAAATTGATAATTCGATGATTTTATTATTAATATAATATTAAAATGATTAATTAATAATTTAATAATATTATTATTGCAGTTTGCGGTTTTATTTCATAATTTAAGACAAATCATGTAATTGTAAATTGGGGACTTATTTCAAACAAAAAATAGACAATCGTTTATACATTTTAATATTATTAATATTATTATTGATATTTTGTTGAGAAAGTTTGAATATCAATTCATTAGATATCAAGTTATTACAAAAACGTATTTATAGCTATTACTTATTTAAGACTTCGTTATATGAAATAAGTTAAAAAGTATTTAACATACAGCATTTATACATCATCACCATCAGCAAAACGAGAATTTAATTTGAAACTACTAGATATCAATAAATATAGCTTAACTTTTACGAAAAAAAAGACTTTTGTGATTTTTGTTTTTTACCTGGTAAAAGCTTATATTTGAAGAGTATCTAGGATCTTTTTTTTTTAATAATATAGCCCATTCTTCCAATGCAATTTAAAGTTTCTCTGTTTTAAAAGATGATAGCGCCAGTTGAAAGTTTTACGATTAATCTTTTTAACAGTTAAGGCAAATATATATTTATATAATGATTTGGCGGAAATCTTTTGTTGGTTAGTATGTTATGGTTGTGTCATTGCTAAAGTAAATCCTATTTCTTAACCTTGGATTGCAACCTCGATAAAACTAAATTTCTTATAGTATTTTCTAGTATAATAACTAATGGTTGGTATTTTTTTTACCACCCATTAATGGCCACACCGTGCACCCCCAAAAGTCACCAAATTTGTCAAATTCGTTTTACTGTTGTGAAGGGTTTGTTCGAAGTGAGTTGGTTTCTCCGGGGTTTTCCGCTCCCCGCTCGGAGGAGCACCCCCCTTATCAGCACCCCACTGTTGGGTAACAGCCGTGAAAACACCTCAGATTGTCAGAATTCGCGGAAAAGCGCTGCACCAGTGAAGAATCAAGTGAATTTTCGCCAAAAAAAATGCGAAACGTGTTTGATAGTTCGTCGCCATCTTGCGGCACACTTCCACACACACACATGTGCTATTCAGGTTCTCAAAAGTGTGCGTGTGTGTAGAGTCGTTGCGTCACTGGAAAAGTCGGAAAAACGAAAGAACTTTCAAAGAAAAAGGAAGTAAATCGTTTTCAATTCAGAAATAAGCGAATATCGAGCAGCGAGTCGAGTGAGATTACGGTGCGAAGGCAGCTTTTCCGTGTTACGTAACTTTTTCTGAGGCGGCGTGTGGGATGTAGTTCTTCAAATCTTCAACCTCCCAAAACTAATCGATATATTCCGTCTATATCTTTTGCAGAGCCGTGCGCTAGCTTCAATTTTGTCGTAAGCCAAAACAAAAAAAGGAAAATCAACTGAAAATGTTCGTGTCGACAGTCTCTCGCATTGCCCCCGTTGCCAGGAGCGCCGTAAGTACCCACATATTTTGGTTGTTGTTCGAGATAAAGTGATAACCCTCGGGATATTACATAATTATCGGAAAAGTGCATTGATTTTCGTCCGATTTAACCATTTGTATGCCGCCTTGGCGTGGTGAACTTCCAATGGCCGCGGTGAGAAAACACAGACGGCACACAGTTGCATAACTTTGAGGTTATGTGCGCGCACAGTGGAAGAGAACAATCAAGAGCTACAAAATAGGAATTATCGGACTATATCTGTTACATTAGATTTAGAGATTTAACTCATAGTTTCCAAAAGTGGCTCCTAAGGCATTGTATAACAAGTGAAATTCCAATTTGGTGTGTTTGGTTGGTTGAGGTTAAACCCGGCGAAAGCTTTCCAGTTGAGTGGTGAAAAAAGAAATAAGGGCGCGGGGAAATCGGCAATAATTGACATTGTTTATAATGTTGTAGACGATAAACCACTCAATCGGGAGACTGACAACTTTATAAGAACTAATATATATGTCTAAGGACAACAAATGCTGCGGCCAACTTGTCAATCCCAAATAGAAATTACTTAACGATTGCATAACTTGGCATTAGCCCATTACAGCAGAGCAATGAACTTGTGCGGAAATATAGGGTTAAGATGTAGTGTCTTTGGCAAGATCTGTATATATATATATGGCTTTAAATGCCCCACCAGCTTAAAAATTAAGAATTCAAATTATTATATTTATTTAAATATTTAACAACAATATTTAAACCGGTTTTGGTAGGCTGAATTCTTTTTACCAACCTAATAACTAATATTCATATAAAATATTTAGATGTCATGTTCATTTATCATTGATGCTCTAAAACATTCTATGCCAGCAATAACACCTTATCTCATTTGAAAACTTTATCTCAAGCAATGTACACAACATAACATACTATTACTTATATAACTAACCAAAATTGTATATTTTATTAGCTCCTCGCCAACTCCAAGCAGTACCTGCGACCATTGAGCAGCGCCGTCATCAGCCAGAGCCAGACTTTGGCCGCTCAGAACACAACCCCAGTTGCATTGCTGCCACAGATCAGGTCATTCCAGACCTCGCCAGTCACGCGTGACATTGACTCGGCTGCCAAATTCATTGGCGCTGGTGCCGCAACAGTCGGTGTCGCTGGATCCGGTTCGTATTGGTTTCGTTGCGCACTCCTAATCCATCACAATCATAGGGATTCCACAGCGCCATTTTTCTCCTCCTCCAGTCAGTTACAATCTAGCATCTGGGGCTCACACTACGAGTATCTGATTACTCCCCATACATATGCCCCGGGAAGGTCTGAGAATTGGCCAAGCCAGCTGTTTGTTGCGGCTTCATTTCCCAGCAGGAAACCTGTGTGATTGCAGGGCGAAAGTACCAGAAATCCTGCCACCAGGCGTTGCCATCGTTCTAACCCAACGACCGCCGCTTGAATGGCATTGAAATCTTTCGTGGCCAGCATTTTAAGTGCGATGTGCTTGCTGCCCTTGAGGGTAGAACTCAATTCAGACTAATCTGTGACTGACTACATAGAGAAGGAGACAAAAAGAAGCGCTTCAGCTGTATTTATGCTTGTATATGTACACTTTTCCGATAGCTGTCTAAAAGTCAACATAGGTTTAGCCAAATGCTTCGGTTTTTATGCCTCAATGTGTGTTGGCGATAAAATAACAGCATAAACTCGGTTGAAGCTTCGGTTTTGATCGGAGATATCATACCACATTCACTATTAAGTCTGGACATTTTACTAATGCTTTGTTTCTCCTTTTTATTCCCTCACGCCGACAACGAACCAATACAACAGGTGCTGGTATCGGAACAGTATTCGGTTCCCTCATCATCGGCTACGCCAGGAACCCATCGCTGAAACAGCAGCTGTTCTCCTACGCCATTCTGGGCTTCGCCCTGTCCGAGGCCATGGGTCTGTTCTGTTTGATGATGGCTTTCCTGCTGCTGTTCGCCTTCTAAGCGCTCCTTAGGCACATCGATTGCTCGTCCTTGTTTCCTGTAATCGGACGTGTGTGCAAGCCGCATACGAACGAGAATAGCAACCAAAACAACACTTCAAACAAACAACAACCAGAACAAGCAACACCAATGTTCGTTTTCGATTATTAATGATAAAATGATTGATTGATTGATTGATAGCAAGCAAGAACATCCTGTACAACTATCTAATTATAAATACCAACAACCACATAATATATGTAATTTTGTTTTTAAAAAACATGCGAGCGAGGAGAAGAAGACCACACACCTACTTTAAGTTGAACAACCGAAATATCAAGAGCAAGGCTTTGGATTGCATTGGATTAGCTCAGACGACGACAAAGATAAAAGTTAGATTTTAATTGAAGCAAGCTTCCGGCTCACCGAAAAAGCCAAACAGCGTCCTCGAATAAAGTCCAGTCCAGCTCAACATCCTCTGCAAATCCCGCACAGGATCTTCATGTCCGCTGACCAAGGCTCTCTCTCTCCCCCGAAGTTCTTGGACAACGAAACGGCAAAAAATCTCGAGCGGCAGGCAATGCGTGAAGGTCCTCCCTGCAAAGTACACCCTGGATTTGCAAGTGTGTGGGCGTGGCTGGACGGAAATTCGTTGGCGCGTTGGGCTAAGCAACTTTTTCGATTTTATTGTGGCGCGTACTGAAAATCCCCATTGTTTTCAAGTATTTTGTATTCAAAGAAAATCAGTTTCCTTAATGTAAACAATATTTTTTGTTTATTGCCACTTAATATTTATTATGGAACATGTTAATAAAGTGGTTGCAAACGATTTGAGCCGAAGAGCGCAGCTGAAATGTGAAATAAAGAAGAAATGAATGTGTAAAAAAATAAAATAAGTTCGTTTTTTTAAAAAGGCTTTTTAAAAAACTTAAAATTTGGTATTTTCTTGTTGGGTTATCTGATTAAAGATTTTCAAATTCTACCGCGCAAATGCAACTGTGTTTATGATAACACCAGAGACACCCTATGCTAAGCATTATATATCGACCGAAATCACCTTGTTAGAGTTCGTTAGTGGTGCCAGACTTTCCGATTCAAAAATGGCTAGATTTGGAAAAAAGCGCTGATAAAAATGAGGCAAAATTGTCAAAAAATATTTTCAACAAAAAAATATATGAGTTTATAAAAATATAAAATACTTTAAGTGAAAAGTAGGCTGTGCTTTCGAAAAGTCCCAATCTCGTTCAAATTTTTAGGATTCATGTATTTTGGGGCTTGATTACGGATAAATGGGTCAAAGTTGGCGTCAAAACAGTTTCATCAAAAACTGTTGTTTCGGCATTATTTTCTTTATTAAAACCTTTATCAAAAAATTTTCAAATATATCTGGTTGATATACACATTTACACATTATTTTACACGTCTGTACCGCTTAACGTAAGAAATATGTAAGAACTAAATAATGAAAAAATAATCCCTTGGCAAGGTCGCCAAAGGCAACATTACACACTTATATACATATTTAATTAACGAATACTTAATTACTTTGTAATTTATTGAATTCATTATAATTTTCGCATAAAGGCAAAATGTTAAATAAGAATAGTTTTTTAATAAAATAATAGTTATCATAAAATCAGGCTGTACTATTTTTAAAATGTTTCCAGATCTAGCTAATAAAATGGCAGCACTCAACAACTCTGTTACAGCTGTTAAGGGCGATAACAATAGGTATACAACTGTCGTCGCTATAGCGCTACACGTGTGTTTTGTTTTGATGGTCTTTTAGTTTTCGATTTGTTTTTAGCAATTTCCATGGACTTTGCCAAGAAGATACTGGGAAAGTATGGTTGGAAAGAGGGCGATGGGCTGGGCAAGAACAACACAGGAATTGCAGCTCCCTTAAAAGCTAGCTTGAAGTTCGATAATGCGGGATTGGGAGTCGATCGTGCCCAGGAATTTAATGACCACTGGTGGGAACGCTGTTTCAATGAGGCCGCCAGTAATGTGGATGTACAAATTCAGCAGGATGGACAGGTCTCGACATCCCGAAAACATGGAGAGGATGCGGTGGAGATCTCCACTAGCGGATTCTCAGCCCGAAAGCTGAAAAAAGCCAAGGAACAGCATGCCAGCGATGGAAAATCCACCTACGACAACTTCTTGCAAACCTCTTTGCTCACCCAAAACGGCGGCGAGGTGGTGACGTCTGAACGCATCAAGGTGGAGGACATCGAGGTCACAAAGGTGACGGTGCTCACGGATGAGGAACTTTTCAAGGCATGTGGCGGCAGGACGGCGCACAAGGGCGCCCGCCACGGCCTTAAATTAAGCGGAAAGATAGCCCGACTGGAGCAGCAGGAGCGCGAAATGCTGGAGAAGCTTCAATGCAAACTTAAGAGTGATCCAGGGACAGTTAATGTCAAGAAAAATGGGGAGTCATCTGAAGAATCGCCTGTGGGAGGTCAAAAACTAATGGAGCAATCAGTAAATAACACTGTGGAGCAACCTGTGAAACTAAAAAAGATGAAGAAGGCCCGAAAAGATGAGTCTTTCGAAGAGCCAGCTGTTGACCAACTAGAGAAGCCCTTGAAAACCAAAAAGAAAAAGAAGGACAAAACGAAGAAGTTAGAAGAGGAAACCCCGGGAGATCGAACACAAGAAGTTACAGAAGACCAATTGAAGGAGCCCCTAAAGATTAAAAGGAAGAAAAATAATCCTCTCCGGGAATCTGAAGAGTCAACCCAATATCAAGAAGCCGAAGAATCCTTGAAGACCAAGAAGAAGCGAAAAACAGAGGATGACGCCGAGGAAGCGGAAGCTCAAATTAAAAGCAAAAAGAAGAAAAAGAATAGGGAGAAGGATCAATAGTTATAGTCTTTAGAAAGTTGTAATTGAACACTAAATTATAATTTATAAAAAAAACTCCATTTCAAGTTTGTTTCTCTAAACATGTTTAATTAAGCTTCTATATAAATAATAGATTGGCATTACAAGCTATAAGAGGAAATCAGAGAAATATAAAATTACCCACAAAATCCTGAGAAACCAATATAAATTTTAGACAACTAGACAAAGTGAAACCACCTTGGTGCACATAATATTGAATGTATTTATGGTTCTAAAAAATCTATACAGGTTTGGGGGCATTTTAAAACTAAAGTTTGGTCACCTAATGATAATTACTTTTTGCCCTTGGCCTTGATTCGCCGCGACTTGCCCATTCGTTTGTTAACCGACGCGCCGGCCTTGACGCCCCTTTGCCGACGCGAGGACTTTTCGCCATCCAATCCGGCGGAGGAGGACTTGGTGTTCCGCTTCAGTCCCTTCTTCTTGCCGCCGAAGCCAAACTTTTTGTTGCGCTTCTTGCGGTTCTCGGCGGACTGCTTCTGCTTGGACTCCAGTGCCTTGGCGTCCTCCAGGAAATCGAGGTTCTTCAGCTTGCCCTTGCGGAACTTCTTGAGCTTGTCCAGCATGTCCTTCTTCTCGGCCTCGCGCTGCACCTTTGTCTGCTTGGCCAGCATCTTGCCCATTTTGCGCTGCTCGCGGATCTGCTTGATGCGCTCGGATTTGGCCTGTCCCTGCTGTTTGGCCATCAAGTTGGCGCGCACCTTCTGCATATGCTCGTCGGACTTGGCCATTTCCGCGAAATAGTCATCCGGACGACGCGTCTTAATGCCCAGCTCGTGCAGGCGGGGAATGGCCTCCAAAACGGCACTCTGCGCCTGGCGATGGAAGAGCATCTCCCGCTTGAAATCGTTCAGCACGGGATCCTCCTCCGGTCGAATGTAGGGCAGCTTGGCGTTGCCCTTAAAGAGGTTGGCCCGCTTCTGCTCGTGCTTCTCCAGCTGGACAGCCAGTTCGGGGGCCAAGGGAGCCAGTGTGTTGATCATGTCCAGGCGCTCCAGCCACGGCAGTTGCAGCTTGATAGCCTCTGTTTTGGCCAGCAGTTTGGTCTAGTAAATATGTTGTTTAGTGTTTTGGAGAAATTATATCCTTGATCATTACTTACCACATCATTTACTCTATCTCTTTGTCCATTAAACTCCACATTTAGACCTGGTTTCAGGTCGCCTCGCTCAAATGCCGCTTGCAGCTGCATGATAAATTGTGATTTTGAGTTTAAAGTAGATGTTTTAGCCAAGATTACCACTTACCTCAGCATCTGAATTATCTCCGGAATCGTAGCCTGAGGCACTGTCCTCCATTTCAAAGTCTGACATGCTTAACAAGCTAAATTAAATGTGGTCTGCGGCCCAAAAAAAACAAAAAAACAATTTCAACACGTGCGGGGGATAGAGATGGACTGTTAGGTAAAAATGAACTGTTAGCTGGACGGCGTTGCCAGATTTTGAAACGGCTTTCTCCAAAATATATTACCATCCATGATTTTCACACACTCGTTAAATTTAAAAAATATTCTTAGGAAATGTGCAATATACTGACAAGAAATATTATGAGCACAAAAAACAGTAATATTTCCCCCTAAATGTAAAGGGGAAACCCTGACAGCACTGTAGCTAGAGATGGACGGTTTATGGTATGCACCATTCTTTTTGGTATATATCGTAGCACATTTGTTATATGTTGGTTAAAAGTTTGGCCGCTGCACGGTCACACTGTACTGGCTTGGCTTTTGAAACGCGCCGCTTGCATCTTTTGATTTTTTGAAAAATGTTGCCTTCTGCTAATTTGGCCAACGTTTACGCGGAATTAATGCGCCGGTGCGGCGAGTCCTACACGATCACCTACGGAGCACCACCCACATATTTGGTCAGTGCTGTGGGATCCGCAGAGGCCGGCAAGAAGGTGGTGCTGGTCTTCAAGGAGGATCGCAGCGGAGCAGCGGCTAGAATCCGGACCACGCCCACTAAGGCGGCGCCTGGGAAGACAGATTCAGCTGATCTCGATCTCACGGGGAGTCCTCTTAAGGACGATTGCCTGGTGGATGCCATAGCAGATCTGTCCATCGATCTACAGCTGGAGCACTCCAATTCTTGGAAACTGGAAGAGGAATACCATCGTGGAATACCCGTGGATAAGGCGAGGGCCATTATATGCTCTGAATTCCTGCAAATGTGCGAGGGACTCGGCTCCGTGTGGTTCCTATGCGATGGCTCGGATTCCGGGCAAACACAGCTGCTCCAATACGAGTTCAACCCCAGCCACTTCTCCAGGGGAATACTGAGCTACCAAGGAGTGCTGCCTTCCTATATGGTAAACTCTCAGTCCTTGGTCCGCCAACATGGTAAAGCACCCCAAGACACAGTGATCGAAAACAGCTACCAGGTGGGTCCACACATGAGACTGCGCTGCTCCTGGTCCTCCAACGCTGCTCTTCCATCGCTGGCAAATCTGAACGATTGCGAAGTGGCTCTAAATCACACATTTCGGGTGGGCGAATGCAGTCCCTTGACCCAGGACTTTATGAACCAGCTACGCATCTTGCTCTTTATTCGCGAGGACATAGTCTCCTATCACAAGGATGTCAAGCGGGGCATCGCCAGGGATCCCATCTACCGTTGTGGCAGTGGCATTGACATGGAGGAGCTAAGGGAGTCCATCAACCAAACCATGACAGATGTCTCTGGGTTCGTAAATTGCTACGGCATTGGCAACGTCGAGTTAGACCTCGAGGATGTGGTGCAAAGGGCCAAGGTGCGGCGGCTCACCGATCTCACCGACAAACTGTGGGAGCTCCTCAAGTGCTGCGACTCCTACAAGGACCTCAAAATGGCCTTCAATATGCTCTTTCAGTGCGCCGCTCGCTGTAATATAGTAGTAAGTATATTTATATTGGGACTATCGTCAAAGTTAATCGGTAGTCTCAATAGCTGATTTCTTGTACATACAGTACAATACAATACAATATATCATTACAGAACACTCCAACCAACAAAAATCGCCTGGCCAAGCTTATCACCGAGCTGGCCAATCGACGTTTGGCTATGCCCTGCTTAAGTGGCGCCGAGCCCTTGGAACTCCTGCTGGAGATTGGCCTGGAGAAGCTGTACAAGGACTACGAGTTCATCTACACGGAGAGCAAGATGTGCAGCACCAACCTGCTGAAGGAGGACTGCATCGAGGCAGCGAATGACGGTGGCTCACCGCAGAATCTGCCCCAGCTGCGAAAATCCCTGCACAATGCGGTCAGGGGGGATCCGATGCCAGGAGCAGCAGGAATGCGAAAGACGTTGCTACACCACAACGGGGCCAACGTCAAGTCTGGGAACGCGGGGAAATATGCCGGCGATGACGATGATGCAGGCTTCAAAAACAGCCATTTCGACGAGCACGAGAGCACGGAGCGGGTTTCCAAGTTGTTTCAAATCCACTGCACTCTGGAGCACCTGCTGATGATGCACATCCACTTGAATTTGTCTAATGGTGGGCTGCCTTTTGGCTTATATGTTTACATTTAACCTATACTTAATTTGCATTTCAGTTTACAACGATGTCTGCTCTGAGCTGCTAAAGAAACCGCCCAAATTAGTGGAGGCAATTGATGATCAGCTGATCGATGTGATGGACATCCGCCTATCCGCACACCATGTAAGAGATCACTTGGATGGCAAGGATCCCTACTCACGACACATTACCATGCGTTCGCATAACAAGTTCCGTGAGCTGAAAACCGCCTTCTACTTCAATTCGGAAAACATTTGTCCTCCTAACTTGGCTCAATGTTTCCAGTGCGATGGTGTGTTGGCATTTCTCATTTTAATATCTTAAAAAGCATGAATAAAACAATTGTATTTGCAGAAAAGGAGATGGTCAAAGAGCGCACGTATCATGCCTGGCTGTACCGCAAGATTCGTTCACTTAAGTGAGCAGGCAGGCCTGTATAGAGATATTAAATTTTAAATGTTTAAGCACATTTAAACTTATCGAATGTACTCAGTTTTGTAACCAATTTCGTTTAGAACTTTAAATATTTTAAAAGGAAGGCCTTGATTGCCCCTAAACTGCCAATATTTTGAGTTAACTGCAATTTGTTAAATTATTCGAAAACATGCTATTATATTTAATATTTAATTAAATTCTGGGCGTTGGCTCTAATTCTTATCTACTAAACTTTAAACTGTTTTACTTGATAAATTCATAGTCTTTTTGTTACCCAATTTCATTTAATGGTTTGAGCTTGTTGTACACGCTTTTCAACGCGTTTTCACGAAACCCCCAAAATAGCCAGCCGTGCACTCAAAAAACCATGTTAAACGAATTCTTACAAGTTTTAAGCCGACCCAGAGGCTGCTGACGAGCATTGGAAATCTTGAAAACCTGGCCGAAATCCGCTTCCGCCCTGCTCGCACTTTTATCGCCGTATTTTTGCTACCCATATTCTAAACAAAGGCCAGAATGTGCAAACATTTTGCCAGTTGTTTTGTCGCAAAGTAATGCTGAAAATGAGGCGAGAAGAGCGTGTGCAAAATGGTAAAGAAGGCGCCATTGCAATCCAATTAGCCGGCTGCGCCAGTTGGCCAATACTTGAATACTTGGCCCGTTGCAGATTGATTTGCATTTTGTCAGACGTGCGTGGAACGCGCAGCGGTTCGGACGTGTTTTTTCCAGTACTGCTCCTCTAAAAACAGACGCAAATTCAAACGAGGGTTTTTACGCGAGTGTCCTGGACAGGAATTTTACTAGATAGACACTTGGAGCTGAAAATCAAGAGTTTCGGGAAAATTGATTTTGTGCATCTGTAGCAGTTAAATTTAATTAAGTTCATTAAAACGCCAATTACCGCGAGTGCCTAATCCAATTAACAACAAAATGGTGTGTATTAGTCAACGAAGTGGTCTGATATCCTGCAAAATCAAGAATTAAGATAGCTATTTAAATGGCAACAAGGACATTCGATAATCTGTGAGAGTAGCCCTTGAAGTGCACAACTCTTGCGGCCCAATGGAAACCATAGCCGGTCTTAAATCCTGTGAAACAAAGATACCCCTTTGGTCTAGTCACCCCTGAACTTATTCCCACAATCTTTTCCAGACATGGCAGTTAATCTCTTGCAAAAGAACTCGTTGTGGGCGTTCTTTACTCTCTTCGAGAAATCAGAAATTCTTGACAGACTTGGGAAGCCAATACTTAACTGCAAAGTTTCGTGTCCTGAAGTTTCGATTATCTTAATAAGGATTTATCTAATCCATATGGACTATAATTTTCGAAATTTAAATGATTATTTCTTACTTTGGAATTTATTTTAATTTTATTTAATTTAAACTTCAAAATGATGAATACGAAACGGCTTAGATTTGATTGTAATTATTGTAACTGGATATTAAAATAAAATCCTTACCTCATCGGAAATGTTTTGCTTCGCTATGTCGCTATCAAAATTAATGTAAAGTTCACTGTTTTATTTTAAGGCGATGAAATCACAAAAAAAAACATACAGCTTATCTTAGAGATCCTTAAGCTGTTCCAATGTTTAATAGCTAATGCCTTGAAATGTTAGTGAAAACTGTTACGCCAGCTGAGTTCTATATATATTTTTTCTATCTGTAGGGCCTAGAATTCTTCTTTAAGTTCGGCTATGCCTTCTTGACAATAACCCTCATGATCATGATATGGATGTCGCTGGCCCGTGCCTCGATGTTTGCCCGTGAAATGGAGGAGACACACTACCCGCCCTGCACCTACAACGTGATGTGCACTTGCTCGAAGTCCTCCACAGATTTGGGGATAGTGCATTGCAAGAACGTTCCGTTTCCGGCACTGCCTCGCATGGTTAACCAATCCAAGGTGAGTCCATCAACACTTAAATCAGTTAAAGCTGTCTGTAAGTATGAAACAATATGTTATCAGTACTTTTACCCAGCTTTATAAGTGATTTTAAAACCTTATTTATAAATTGAAAAAACATTTAATTAAACTAAAAACTAAAACCAGGTAGAACTTAATTTTTAAAAACATAAAATAAATTTTGACTATTCCATGCTCCTATTTCTATGTTCAGGTTTTCATGCTGCACATGGAGAACACTGGTCTGCGGGAGATTGAGCCGTACTTTCTGCAGTCCACTGGCATGTACCGGCTGAAGGTATCGGGCAACCATCTCACCGAGATCCCGGACGACGCCTTTACCGGACTGGAGCGATCGCTGTGGGAGCTGATCCTGCCGCAGAACGACCTGGTCGAGATCCCCTCCAAGTCGCTGAGGCACCTGCAGAAGCTGCGCCACTTGGACCTGGGCTACAACCACATTACGCACATCCAGCATGACTCGTTCCGCGGACTGGAGGACTCGCTGCAGACACTGATCCTGCGCGAGAACTGCATCTCGCAGCTGCAGTCGCACAGCTTCACCGGCCTCCTGATCCTGGAGACCCTCGATTTGAGTGGCAACAACCTCTTCGAGATTGACCCGAATGTGTTCGTCGATGGCATGCCCCGACTGACTCGCCTTTTGCTCACGGACAACATCCTCTCGGAGATCCCCTACGATGCCTTGGGTCCGCTGAAGAGTCTGCGCACCTTGGACATCTCCCACAATGTGATCTGGTCGCTCAGTGGCAACGAAACCTACGAAATCAAGGCCAGCACCAAGCTGAATCTGGACAATCTGCACTTGGAGTACAACCACATCGAGGTGCTGCCTCCAAATTCATTCAAATACTTCGATACCGTCAATCGCACCTTCTTCGATGGTAATCCCATACACACACTGAGGGTAGGTGTCCTGATCGTAATTCAAGCAATACTTATTGGGACCATCGATTGATTTAATACGTGATGTGACTTCTTACGCCTCGGGTTTTCGTAATGAAGTCAGTTCTCATCACCAGCTCGATGCACTTAAGCAACCATCTTCTGTACATCTTTACAAGCAATCGATGATCACAATATATTGTGTAAACATATTTAAAACATATTTTCATTGTCTTTCTTATTTGTTGCCCTTTAATTTTCAGGAGGACGCCTTTAAGCCAGCTCGGATAAGGGAGATCTACATGCGGTATTGCGGTCTGACGAACATTTCACCGGTGGCCTTTGATAGCCTGGTCAACAGCCTGCAGATCCTGGACTTGTCAGGCAACAATCTCACCAAGCTGCATCACAAGCTCTTCAACAATTTCGATGTCTTGAGGTGAGTCGAGTGCTTTCACTTCACTTCGTGTTTTCTACCCCTGTTCCACATCGCACATGGGGGGAACTAATCGGATTGCCGGCAGCCTCTAGGGCTTCTCCAGTTCCTAAGTTCTATGCGGGCTAAGTGGGTGACCCTATTTAAAAGAATTCGAGAAAGGGGGAAAAGCCGCGCAACCAGGCATTCATGCAAAACAGACTACACTGGGGGAAAAGCTTGAAAGTAAACTTGGTTTGGTTTCTTTATAGGAAGTTTATAGGGGTTTCATTTAATTAATTTGCATTTTAAATTTAAAAATTGGGTCTTATTGGTAATCGTTTAGATTTGTTGAATAAACTTAGCTTTTTGAAGAAAATTTAAGTTAGGAAGTGATCGGAATTTGATTTGTATTGTGGTACGATTAAAAAAGTAAAAACCATTTTTTGTAATCGAAATTCGGTGTTTAAAGAATCCGACTTTAGTCATTAAATTATGATTTTTTAAGCTATAATTAATTTTATTTAAAGGTCCCTGGTTTTTATTAGTTAGTTTTTAGTTACGCCAATTATGTAAACTAATATTTTTGTACTTCCATTTTAATTACAGGGTCATAAGCATGCGGGACAACAAGATCAAGATCCAGAAACCCACGGAAACCTTCAATGCCGTGCACTATACCCTTCTGAAACTGGACCTCAGTGGGGATCGGAATGACCCCACCAATCTGCAGACGCTGCGCAAGTAAGTGACCCCAGTGCACTCAGAAAAATATCCTGCTCCCCACACACCCTTCACCCCAGAACCATTCTTGTATTTATTTACGTAAAGTATGACCAGAATGCGGAACATGCGATCGCTGGCGATATCGCGGCTGGGCTCCTCCTCCGTGGGACCCGAGGACTTCAAGGACTTTGGTGTCGAGCTGGAGGATCTGCAGATCACGCGGGCCAGTCTCTCCGGCATTCAATCGCATGCCTTCAAGCATGTGCGAGGACTCAAGAGGCTGGACTTTAGCGAGAATGGTATATCCAACATTGAGAATGATGCCTTTCATGAGGTATTTCAGGAATTTGTTTTATACTTTTGCTTGCATTATTAATAATATTTAATTTTTTGTTTAGATTGGCCACTCTCTGATCTCGCTGAAGATGTCCCACGGTTATTCGGGCAGTGCCTTGCCAGCCGAGCCCCTCAGACATCTGACTTCCCTGCAGGAGCTGGACTTCAGCAACAATCACATCAGCAGCATGAGTGATACCAGTTTCCATTTCCTCAAGAACCTGAGACTTCTCGAACTTCATGACAATCGAATCGAACAGGTCCTGAAGGGCACTTTCCAGGGGGATATCCACTCGAAGCTGGAGGAGATATCATTGCGCTTCAACCATCTGACCTCCGTTTCCCAGCACACCTTCTTCGATTTGGAAGCTCTGCGAAAACTGCAACTGGATGACAATAAGATCGACAAGATCGAGCGAAGAGCCTTCATGAATCTCGATGAACTGGAGTATCTGAGCTTGAGGGGCAACAAGATGAACAACCTGGCGGACGAGTCCTTCCAGAACCTGCCGAAATTGGAAATCCTGGACATGGCCTTCAATCAGTTGCCCAACTTTAACTTTGATTACTTCGATCAAGTGGGAACGCTGTCCAATCTGAATGTGAATGTCAGCCACAATCAAATCAGACAACTGATGTATAA
Organism: Drosophila elegans; assembly: GCF_018152505.1. Classification (NCBI taxonomy): domain Eukaryota; kingdom Metazoa; phylum Arthropoda; class Insecta; order Diptera; family Drosophilidae; genus Drosophila; species Drosophila elegans. Next base: position 3,985,656 of record NW_024545855.1, on the reverse strand, counting down.
TTCCTCGTGGAGCGGTCGAAATGAACATGGTAAGGAGTCGCCATTACCATTTTATTACTTTTGGAAATAGCAAACCAAAATAGTATGGAATCATTTTTTATACATTTGTGAAGCATATACTATAAGCTATATTGAAGCAAATAGAATAAAACTATAAATTGATGTGGTTTTGTTTGTTAAATCACTATCCCTCTACTATTATTTTTCAGGCACAATGTACCACTCGAACATCAAGATATTGGATCTTTCCCACAACAATATATCCATTATTCATCCCGGATACTTCCGACCTGCTGAGATTTCACTGACACACTTGCATCTGGGTTACAATTCGTTAATGGTGGGAATTTCAAAAAACGTATCTCAGGTTTTATAATGTTTGTCTTTTTAGAACACAACTCGTGATGTTTTTGGAAACATGCCCCATTTGCAATGGCTGGATCTAAGCTACAATTGGATCCATGAGCTGGACTTTGATGCTTTTAAGAACACTAGACAGCTGCAATTGGTCTATTTTGGTCACAACTATCTGAGTGATATTCCGCAGGATATATTCAAACCTGTTCAGGGTTTGCGCATCGTTGACTTTTCGCACAATCATCTGAGGGGCCTGCCCGACAATCTTTTCTATAACGGAGGAATGGAAAAGTGAGTTTGGAGTAATCTAGTTTTAACAAAAAATAAATGTTTTTATGACTCTTAAAGATTGGATGTTTCGCACAACATGATGTTGAAAATCCCCTCCTCATCGTTGTCCAGTTTGGCTGCTCTGACGCTCTGTGAATTGCACTTGTCCAACAACTTTATCTCAACCATTCACAGCATGGATTTGTCCAACAAGTTCAGAGTAAGTCCCTCCAATTATTAATTTTCTATTAGTTTTAAATACATATATAATATATTTCCTACAGTCACTTCGCTACTTGGACATATCTTACAATTACTTGTTAAGGATCGATGATGCCGTGTTTGCCACCATGCCCAAACTGGCTGTTTTGGATCTCTCCCACAATCGGGACCTCAAAGTGATGGACAAGTCTTTTATGGGTCTGGAAAACTCGCTGATCAAACTGGGTCTGGAAAATGTTTCATTGAGTACTGTGCCCGAGATTCGGCTGAAGTATTTGCGTGAATTCCGCTTGGGTTACAACGAACTGCCATCGATTCCACAGGAATTGGCACACAACATGAGTAATTTGAGGATGTTGGATCTGTCCAACAACGATCTGACCAACGTTCCATTGATGACCCAATCTCTGCCGCACCTAAGGTAGGTACACTGAAATTTTTAATTAATTGTAACTAATTTTTAAAAATTTTTTTATAACAGACGACTGATGCTCTCTGGCAATCCCATAACCTCGCTGAATAACAACAGTTTCGATGGCGTGAACGAGGATCTTGAAATGCTGGATATATCCAACTTCCGGCTGCACTATTTCGAGTATGGCTGCCTGGATTCGTTGCCCCACCTGCGATCCCTGAAGCTCACTGCCTATTCGCACCTGGAGCACTTCAACATTCCCCATTTGCTCCGGCATCACTATAATATCCGTCAGCTGTGGATCGAAGCCCCGCAGCCTTTCACCAGGATCGTGAAGAAGGGATCCGGACCCACCCAGGAGATGCAGACCCTCCAGCTCGGCAATCCCACCGATTTACAGCGCGAGATGGAGGGCCATCTGCCTTCCAAGCTGACCAACATTACCTTCAGTGGCCCACAATTCAGTAATCTGAACGAACGTATCCTAAGGGTGAGTAGTATTTTTCAAAAATTTGTTTTGTTTCTTATTCATTTTAATGCTAACTAGTTACTAAGAGCATTAACAAATATGACCTTTGTCTCGTTTATGATAACAATATTATTTAATTTTAAGAAGAACAACAATTTTAAATTTTCAGAAGATGAGCCGTGTTCTTAATTTCTTTAAAATAAAAGATAAATCTTTATTTTATTATATTTCAGGGCATGCGCTCTCCATATTTGTACATGCAATTGTTTAATACCTCTATGCAAGCATTACCTCCGAACTTTTTTAAATATATGGGTCGGGTACGGAACATTTCTCTGGACATTCGCTATAATAATCGCAACCTGAAGAAAATTCCCAACCCAAATACGGGAGCTGTTCCATATCTGCCAAACAGTGTGTTCCTTACCGATTTGAAGATGTCACACACGGATCTTAACTGTGATTGCGATTTGGGGTAAGCCTAAAAGGAATTAGTAAGACATATCTTGAATAAATTTGGAAATTTAGGAAAAAATGATTTCTTACAAATAAAGTCAGAAAACTTAAGTTATAAAGGGGTGCTATTAAAATCACTTAAAAAGGAGTCTAAAAATATGCAATACATTTTTAATTCTGAAATTTTATGAGTTTATTACGAAAGATATCGTTTCTATTTTGTATTCCATAATTTTAGAGTGGTTCCATAATTTTTTAGTGATTTCTGCAATACAGAAGTTTCAATGTATATTTAATTCTATACATATATTAACATAGAATTCTGAAGCTTTCGTTGCATACTTTAAAACACCATTATTTTAAACCCCTAGAGATTTTTGTTGCACCCTCATATGTAATATATTTTGTTGCTATTTATTACTTATAAGTTAATATTTTAATTTTATTTATTTTCCTAGGTGGGTGGAATTCTGGCAGCGCAAGAGGCGCCAGTACATTTGCTCGTCGCAAACCTGGACCGACACTGTCTTCCGCACATTTATGAATTCACCTTGCCAGGTGTATGGACGGCATAACTGCGACGATCATGACGATGATCTAAGGGAGACACGTTGTGAAAACAAAGGAGGCCAACAGCTAATGGAGGTCGGCATATATTTAAATGTATACCAATAGAATGTAATTCAATAGACACAACTTCATTGTAGGCTCTCAAATTCGATCTGGAGTGCGGCTGGGATAATGCGAATTGCCGGGAGGCCGCCTTTGTGGTGGTGACGGTGTGTGTGGCCATGGTCTTCTGGATGTGACTTCTGCACTTTGCATATAAGACGTCCACCGACTTTTATAACATTCTAGAACAAGTCTACGGCAGGCAGGTCATATAAGACTTGAGTCCTGCCGTCTAGAGTTTAAGCGTGATGATGAGACTTTGACCAATTCGACTCCTTTCTGCAGTTAGTTGTTTCTCTTCCGAAAACCTTCTCTCGATCCGCTGGTCCTTGGAAACGCCTTATATGTAGTAATCCTCACCAAAAACACACTCCATCCTTCAGCTCAACTCACTTCTATCTCCATGTATGTATATTTTTGTAGGCCTTAGTTTAGACCATATCTTATCAACTTATCTAGTAACCTCGCCTGACCTAACCCCCAAATATTTTTTATAATTTCTTTTATAAGTTAGGTCACTGCGCTGCTTAAACAATTCTAAAATGAAAGTCTGTATAATGTTTCATAAACATATAATAAATATTTACGGTAGGTTAAGTTCGCATTACCGTCTCCTTCTTTATTTGGTCTTTACCTGGACCTTGCATTTGGGGCATTATGATTTTTACGAGTCCGCGAGCAAAAGTACTTGTGTTCACAATTGGAGGACCAGGCTGGTTCACTAACAAACAATTAAAAACTTTTCGCTTAAAGTTTTCCCCTCTTCGAACTGCTTTTCCATACGATAAATTATCGTGTAAAGCGGGGAGCTTCCTTTTTTTATTTTTGTTTGTTTTTATGGCTCTTTTAAGGGCATTTCGCATTTTTGTCGAGCATTTTTCAGTACACAAAGAAAAGCATTAGAGAATATTCAATATATACAAAAACAAATTTTGCCAAACTATCAGACTGATTTATTTACCTATATGTAAATAATCAAACAAATTGTTTTAAAATATTTGCAAAGATTAAATAATAATGTTTGATAAGTCGCAAATTATTGTCGTATCAACCAGTTTTCTTATAAAGCTTTACAAGGTCTTAAACTATTTGTTTTCTGTCCTTAAATAAACTTTGTATTGGAACTTGTTTATTTTTTTAAAACAATTAAATAATTCTGTACCATTTTAATTTCTCTCAAAGTATAAATTCAAAATATTGGAAATTAAGGGTATACTTAATTTCTCTTCGCATTTGAAAGTCTTGTTTTCTTGCTTTTTACACATATATTTTTGGCAGTTTTATTGAGGTAAAGTGCTTTGTGATATATGGAAGGCTGAGAGGCGGCGGCGCACTAAAGTTCAAAAGGGGCAGCAACAATCTCATCAACTTCCCGTTTATGCACTTTTCCGATTCCGGTGGCGGGAGTGGGTGCCTCGCAGCGACCGCAGTAGTGGAGCTGAGGAAAATCGGGGAAAGGCGGAAAAGCGGTAGGGTGGTGAAAAGTGTCTAGAGCATTTTCAAAGGCCGCCTATGGCTGGCAGACTTTTTACCTGTTGGCCAATTAAATTTTCAAAACGTGGCCGCACAAAAGTCCAAGCGCCCATATTACGATGCTCTTCCTGGCTCCAAACGAAAGCTGCACGGAGAAAAATTATTGTTATTAAATATGGCTTGAAAATTTTGTATATTCAATTTCATATTTTATATTTTTGTAATTATTCAGTTTTGTGAATAACGTGTCATAGTTTTCTACTGAGTAACTATTTCTATATAGAAAGACCTCAAAAAAGTTAATACAGCAGGGTAGAAATAAGTAAAATCATCTAGGAATAAAGTGTGTTTACGTAGACAGAAAATAAGTGCTCATACATTTTGTTTGTATTAAATAATAAACTGAAAACTTTTTGATAATATTAAGAAATACTAAAAACCAAAAACTAGTTTTAATAAGAAAGCCTTAAAATATATATTTCTCTATATAATATATTAAAATTAACAAAAAAATTTAGACAAAAAAAATTTAATATTTTTTTTTTATTGTTATACTTTTAAATTAAGTTTTATGTGTAAAAGTAAGCGATAGACATTTCAGTACTGGCCAACTTTGTGGGCAAAGTTTACTGGCGGAAAGTGAACTTACATTGCACGTTGCCATATTGGGCCAACTGGGCCCGAAGCTCCTGGATAGGGAAAGGACAAAGGGACTCCAGGCGCACGATGGCCGTGTCATAGGCTTGCCGTTTCTCCCGCTCCTCCGTCAGATTGTAGTAGTGCTTGCCACTGCACAGGATGACCTTGCGCACCTGCTCCGGCTTCGCGGTGGTGTCACCTATCGGTGGTTGGGCGTAATTTAATGAAGAAAGCATAAATAAAGTGGGTTCATAAAAACAATGCAGTCGAGTTTTAAGACAACCAGGATACTTCATTTACTTGTTCGTGCTTAAAAAGTGTGACAAAATAGCTGGAGTTTAAGGTAAACTGAACCTTAATAAATATACACGCCTAAAAACCTATACTAATTTTATCTCTTTATGCTGACGATGGGACATTAACGGAATTATTCGTTAAAAAACGATAAGGTGAAGGTGATTGCAAAGACTTTATTAATGTTTTTTTTTAATTGTTAAAATAACTAACACGTATGCACTTCTTAAAACAGGTAGTAGTTTTAATGACTTAGTTTAACTGAAGCTATAAAAACGAAAAGTATTATAATTGCCGTAAGCATAAAACGGAATGTGCTATAACTCCATTTTAAGTTGTACCATAAGTTTTTTAAGGCACGCAAAAAAAAATGTGAAATCATTAAAATAAAATTAAATGCTTGGCAGATTTCAAAAAGCCCTTAATTAACTAAGACTTCATTTTAAATGTATTATTATTTTAAAAAGCAGGGGTAAGAAACGAATCACAAAGATTACCCCTAGTTCTGTGGGTTAAAGCTTTATATGGCTCAGTTTACTCAGACGTAGATAAAAATAACAATTATTCTTAATACAGAATTTGTGAGATATATACAATATATTTTTGCGGTGACAGAAAATAGGTTTCTTGGACCCTAAAAATCATGTTTAACATAACCAAAGCAAACCCGATGCTCATGAAGATAAACCGAGTCCATAACTCACCCAGGACATTGTGGAAGAGCGTGCCCGGCTGGAAGTCCTCGTGCGAGGATGTGGCGGCAGGAAGGCGGAGCAGTGTTTTGGGGGCCACCACCACCAGTGGCTTGCGGAAGTTCCTGGCCAGCTGGCGACGCAGGACGTGATAGTATTGGGCGGGGGTGGTGGGGTTGACAATGTGCACGTTGACGGAATCGCCATCGGCGGATGTTTCCTTCGAGTCACAGAGCTGCAGGAAACGCTCGATGCGACAGGAACTGTGCTCCGATGCAGCACCATCGTATCCGTGCGGTAGAAGCATCACCAAGGCATTCGACTCCATCCATTTGGCTGAGTAAGATTACCTTTAACTTTAGCATAATGAAAGCCAATCAATCTCAACACTCTCACTTACTCTCTCCCGAAACAATAAAGGTATCGATGATAATCTGTGCTCCATTGGCGAAGTCTCCGAACTGCGCCTCCCAAATAATCAGATTGTTGGGATTGTCAATGGCCATGCCGTACTCGAATCCCAGGACCGCCTCCTCCGACAAAATGCTGTGAGCAAGCTCCAGTTTGCCGCCGTTTCCGCCCTCCATGCTGTTCAATGGAATGAACATCTCATTGTTCTGCTGATCCACCAACATGGCATGCCGATGCGAGAAGGTTCCCCTGCCCACGTCCTCGCCACTGATCCTCACATTGTGGCCCTGGTACATCAGGCTGCCGATGGCCAAGGCCTCCGCCGTGGACCAGTCGATCTTAACTCCGTTCTCCAGCTTCTTCCGGCGAGCGTTGACATGCGTTTTCAGCAGGTGAGGATGTATGTTCTAGAATTAAGGAAACATTTTTTCAAAATTATAAACTAGAGGTACAGGTTTTTATTCCTTTTTAGTTTTATACTATAATTTCTTTGGTATTTTTGGAACTCTTCTTTTCAAAAGCGTTTCCTGTTATTTGAATAATGAATTTATAACGACATGGGTTGACATGGGTTTTTAGCAGGTGAGGAAAATAGTCTTTAAGAATTATGAACTAAAAATATATTTATACAAATTTCAAGGATATTAATATTGATATTATATTGATTTGTAAGCGATACAGTATTTCGCTTAAAATTAACTTTCAAAAATATGACAAGATTGAAATGTGTGCTTGTTGGTTGAACAACAAAACTTAAAAATGGTTTTATGGTAAAAAACGGCCTTTGAACAGTAACTGGTATTATTGGGCAAATTATTTCTAACACACTATCATAGTAACCGGACCATATATATATGTTGCTTTTATGAGGAAAAGTTCACACTATCTTGGTAAGACTATATTCAAATCAATTAAAATGTTTGCAAGGGATTGTTCATTTCAATTTGCTGTTTTTGAAATCCTGTTATTTAAGGTGTTTTTAAACACGAAACTTCTTATATAGATGAAGAATTTTTGATTTCTCTGGTTGTCAAATATGAAATAGTTATATATAGTTAAATAAGTTATCAATATGGTTCTTAGAGTTTCACGATGACAATTGATAAGTTATCAAAAACATTCCAACTTACAAAATCTTCTGGGACCGTGACGCTCTGCTGGCCAATGTAATGCAGCAGTGAGTAATCCAAGCCAGTGTCCCAATAGGTTAGCTCCTTGGATGGAGCCAACTGCAGGTCCTTCCACTGCTTTTCAAAGTACGCTGGTGGCGGCTGGTAACTAGGTGCCAGGGCCAACTCCTCACCCAGATACTTCATGTACTCATCCCTCATTTCCTTGGCCCTGGACTCGGGGAGAACCTGCTCCTGGGCCAATTGCTGGGCATACAAGTCCGGTACCGACTGCCGCTGATGGACAATCTTGTAGACCAACGGATTGGTGAAGGTGGGGTCATCCAACTCGTTGTGGCCCCACCTCCGGAAGCAATTTAGATCGATGAAGATGTCCTTGCGGAACTCCCTCTGATATCTGAAGGCCAGGTTGGTGATCCTGGCCAGGGCTTCGGGGTCATCACCATTCACATGGAACACCGGGGCCTGTATGGACTTGGCCAGATCGGAGGTGTAGGCGGTGGACCGTCCTCGATCGCCGGGCGTGGTGAAGCCCACCTGATTGTTGACAATCAAGTGCAGACTGCCGCCAACCTCAAAGTGCGGCACATAGGCCATATTTAGGCACTCCTGGTTAATTCCCTGGCCGGCGAATGCCGCATCGCCATGGAGGATTACATTTAGCACGTGTTGGCCAAAGGGCTGGCTCTGGCCACTACCAGTGCTAAAGGCTCCCTCACCTCGAGTTTGCTGTTTGGAACGTGTTTTGCCCATGGCCACAGGATTGGCAGCCTAAAAAAAGGAAGAAAAGCGGGGACTCAGAGAATGATAAAATCGGGAATCAAATTTCAAAGTTTGACGTGTGTTTCGGCTTACCTCCAAATGCGAGGGGTTGCGCACCATGCTGAAGTTCAGCTTCTTGCCCAGTATTTCCAGCTGCTCGGAAACATCTGTGTGCGATTCGGTTTGGGTTTGATTAAATTAAGCATACGCCATGTGTGCTGAGGCTAGCAAGTCTACTTTACAAAGGATGGCGTGTAATGAATTCAAATTGCATTTCGACTACGAATTACCTAGTGCTCATGTATAAATAAATTAAATACTTTATTAATTCTAATCCCATTTTTATCTAAGAAATTTAGGATTAGGTAATTTTCTCGATTTTGAAAACGAATATATTAAATTTACTCAAAATGGCACCAGATAAAACATTTTGAGAGGATCCAACGTACTCCCGCATTCCCTCTAATGCCCAAAAGAACCCAGCAATTTCTCCTGCAAAGTTTCACTTACGGAAATGACTTATGACGTCGGACATGGCCTCGACGTCTTCCGTGAATTCGGATGCGCCGCTGAGTTTGCGGAAAACTTTCGCCGGCCGCATGTTGAGCAGCGCCGCCTGCAGCGGAGTCCTTCCTCGATGGGGCATCGCCAGGACCACGTGCTCGATGTTCACTGTCATTCCATTGTACAATTTTTTTTTATCATCGTCGTCGTTTCCGTTGTTTTTGGGGTTGCATGCGAGAGACGGAAAAGTTTTGGGAAAAACAGATTAGGGTTAAGTAAGCGTGCCGTGATATGTGAGCCCTAAGAATGGGAATTTAGGTTTAGGGTGGCTGGCAATTATTCAGGTGGGTTGCGTATATTTTCGGTGGACTGACGACTGTCAGGAGACAAAGTTTGGCGCCTTGAAATGGGTGCGCGATTTCGCCCTAATCGTGTTTGAGAGGCGAGGAACTCACACAGTTGGTTAAATCTTATCATCCACGCTCTTGGAAATATTTGGAATTAAGATTTGTCTTGAAAATATTGGCTGTACTTGAGGGGTAACCCGCAGTTGCAACATGAACCAATTTACAATTTTCGAAAATTTGTATATCGAAATCTACTAAACTACTTTAATCGATAGATGTTTTTATCTAAAATAACATAAATTAAATACATTTAAGTTAAATTTTCATTTAAAAATAATTACCAATTATTATTGGACAATTAAACAAGTTTTCCAAATTTCAGAAAGATAGGCTCAGTAGTTTTTAGGTTATTCATCTTAAATTATCTTTTCTTCTATGATCACATGTTTGTCAATTTTGTCTGGATCGACCTAATGTTAAAACTGTTGTAAAATTTTAAAGTAACCTGCTCCTACAAAATCCTTTTAATTTATTTTCAATAATTTTAATTACGTAGGCACTCAAATTTTTCAAGCCGAGTGTGAATTAAGACAGCAACATTTTGAAGGACTCTTGCCGGCAAACTAACCTTGGACGCTGTCACGGAGCAGCTGCCAGAAGAAGGCAAGCATGGACTCTGCCCCCTCGCCTCCGTATCTTTTCACTGTGGGAAATTTGATTGCCATGAAATTGTCCCAGGCCTGCGACTTAATTAACAGCTCGGCGATTTCGCAACGCTCGCTGTTTTCCAGCTGCTGCTGGTCCAACGACTCAAAGTTCTTGGCCAGCCATTCACGCTCCTCGATGTCCTGCGAAAATAAGGTAGCGGGATCAGTACACAATATTTATGGGGAGGGAAATACATACGGAAAAAAATTTGTTAATAAGAATATATATTATATAATTTAAGAATATATACCAAACATCAGAAACTTTTTAATCAGAAACTTTTTTTATTTATTTATACATGTTTTTATATTGATCACATTTGTTTAACTTTTATTTGAGTAATCTAACAAACCAAACAGCTCAATTTTTATTGTTAAGGATATTTTTATATTGATAAGATAAACTGTAATGTCGATTTTCTGTTGGAATAATACAAAAATGCTGGACCTACATATCAAAAGTTATTTGTTATGTTTATTTCAAAGTTAGTTTTAAAATTGCTGAGTTCTTTTAAGCAAGTATATAATGTATGATTTTGTTCTTAATTAGAAAAATATGTTGTTTTTAGTAGTGCTTTTATGGTGACCTGCCCACTTACCTCGACATAGGAGAACTCGGCGCTGGCCGAGCTGCCGCAGTAAATGTCCTTGAGCAGCTGCTCCAGCTGGGCGACATTCTGGGCCACCTGCGGACCACTTAAGAGGCCAGCGATGCGCACCGTCTCCTGTGTCTGCAGTCCATAAAATGCGGGACTTAATTCCTGCAGCTCCTTCTGGCTGTCCAGCAGGCACGAAAATTCACAGGACAAATAATACAGGACGATGGGTGCCGGGAGAAGGGAGAATAAAATATGACATTTGCCAGGGCGCTGGAATGGGAATGGGAGCGCTCATACCTCGTCCTGATGCTGATGGGATTTACGGATGCCAATTTGTGTCCGTGCTGGCGAAAAGCCTCCACAAAACGATAGACGTTGGCCTGAGAATTTCTCGAAGCCCGCACATCCTCGGCCACTGGAAAACACATGCGTAAACAATATAAATTTCGCCCCACGTTATAAATTATTTAAAAAAGGATTCACGTGCAACTCCCACACATTGTGCGGCCTTTTGAATTTATTGGCCTTTTACTTTTATGATATTTATTCTTTGCTTTTTACGCTCCGCTTCATTTTGATGAACTAGCCGCCAGGTATGTGTGCTTACGTATGATATTTGGCCCGCAAATATTTGAAATTTGACATCAAGTCGAATGGAAATGGAAATCGCAAAAGCATAAAACAGGAAATTCCCAACGGCAAAATTTGTTCAGATAATACGTAGTCTGATAATAAATATATATATACTAATATAATTGACTTATGGGAAGCTCCTTAAAAATTAACCTCAATAATATTTTTAAATCGAGTGCAATCAATAATGACTGATCAGTTTTATATATTTATTTGAATTCTCTGCTTACATAATTTTCAACTAAAAGAAGTAATACTAAATTTTAATTGTTTCGTAAATCTTTGATATATATTTAAATAATGTAATCCGTACGTTTAGATGACAGAAGAAATAAGTTTAAATTTACGAAGGCACAAAAATAGATAGGTCTATTCTATCAGCAAAAGAGTATTTAATGTTTGTTCTTCACCAAAAATGTACACATTCGGGTTACAAATGAGAAATAACGATGGTTATTTTTATTGGCTTTTTTCGGACATTTTATTCTCTGGTTGAGCCATTGACAACTCGTAGGCTGCTTAGGTGTTTACGTGCTAAAGTGTTATCCTGCTTACAGGATTTATATGCGATGACTCATATCACTCGATTACAGGGCACCCTGAGAAGTTCGTGGCACAGGAAACGGGTCATCGGCAGCTGGCATTTGCCAGTTGGACCCGCATAAAACCGAGTTTTCTTCAAAAATTTATGCATTTCCTCGACAGAGTTTTCGGTGATAAATCAGTTTAATGTTAAAGAGCATGGCGTCCCTGGACAGGATAACAGGGCGTATGATGAATTGTATTTGCGGCGACAACATTTCAACTTGCGCGTGTAAATATTATTGGAGCACAGCGGCCCGTCCTTTGCCAAAGGATAATGGTTGGCCTGACAGAGATGCAACCGAAGGACGAAGAACAAACAAGGCGGAATGGTTGGCGGAAATCCCCTACCAATGCGAATCAGAGGATTTTAATCGTGCCTACATTGAGAAAAATAAAATGGAAAATATCTCACAAGATAATTGATCATAAATCATTCAAATGATCTGATCGCTGGTGCTTAATTAGATGTAATAAAAGTAATTGATTACAAAAGAACAATTTTTTAGTTAATTTGAAAACTGACAAACATTGCTTATAAGAAACCAAATTTTAGTAAAAATAAAAGGAAAATATTGTATTGCAGTTTAACGATGAACTTAAACACAAACTTTATGTTTGACAACTTCGAAAAACTAAAATTAATGAAGTATGTTTGATTTTAAATATTTCTTCTTATTTTAGGATGTGTTTTAGGATGTGCTTTCAATTATTTTGGCGCCGTGCAGCTTTTCAAGGAGTTGACTTCGATCATAAATAATGCAGTTACTAAAAGTATTATTTCTTTTTAAAATAAAACTAAAAAACTTTGGCAGAGTAAAAAAACATTTCTTCGCAAATTTGGGAACTGACCAGTTATGTTGTAAATATAAATATATATATTGGTAAAAAAAACACTTTTAACCCAAAATGTAAGCTTTGTTTGGTGTTAAAAGCCTTGTTCTGCTAACTTTTGGATATTCATATTATTCACTCGTTTTTATAAACATTTTCAAATATATATTTTGGCCAGTGCAGCTTCTCGAGCTGATGTCATATGGTCAAGCGTTGAAGGTTTTCTGTGCTGGCTAGTCAAAGGCTCTCGGCAGACAACTGACTACCAACTACCCACTAAGGACGAAAGGACGACTGCCGACTGGTGTCTGCTGGCTATGGTGTCGATAAGCCCCAATTGTGTACGAAACGGATGCAGGACAAGCACAAAAGAGCTCCCGTTTTGGGGTCTTTGTTTGCCCGGCTTTGAAGTCTAGCCGGGCTCTGAGCCGGCTCCCTGTTGTGCGTTTTCGGGATACAGATAGTAGTATACAGTAGTATCTCTGCTCTGGACACACTGGCCTCTCTTCGTCTAATTAGTGCAGTTCATGGGGGGTTGTGCCACAATCTCTTAGTTCTAAATATAAAAGCCGAGCCACTGGCTACATCATATATTTTTTTTGTTTATCAGATTTCAGGGTGAAAACATGTGATAAGCTGCAAACCTGAAGATTAGCTTTGGTAGCTAACAGGAAAGAGGGTAACTTTAAAGCCATAAAAATATTCCACTTGCCAGCAGGAGCTGTATTCTGTCTTATGCTCCTAAGATAGGCATAAATAATAAGTGAAATTGTATGAATTGGAAAAATAGAATGTTTAACACTAGAAAACATTCATTCTTAAACAAGAAAAATTTGATCTAAACTTTGTTATAATACATTGACATAAATATTGATTTATATAAATAATCTTTAATGAATATTGATAATTTTATTATTATTATTAATAATATAAATACCATATTATAAAGGGGAGTGGTTTTAAAAAGTTAATATCATTGTAGATTTTATGTTTTTGTCTTAAAAAATTATCTAAGCAATCTGCAAATTTTAAATCTGACTTTCATATTTGTTATGAAAAATAAACTTAAATATCCAAGAATATACCCTTCTGTTACAGGGTATTCCAATGATGAAAAGGGTAAATTTAAAGCCATAAAAATATTCCACTTGCCAGCAGGAGCTGTATTCTGTCTTATGCTCCTAAGATAGGCATAAATAATAAGTGAAATTGTATGAATTGGAAAAATAGAATGTTTAACACCAGAAAACATTCATTCTTAAACAAGAAAAATTTGATCTAAACTTTGTTATAATACATTGACATAAATATTGATTTATATAAATAATCTTTAATGAATATTGATAATTTTATTATTATTATTAATAATATAAATATCATATTATAAAGGGGAGTGGTTTTAAGAAGTTAATATCATTGTAGATTTTATCTTAAAATTTTAAATCTGACTTTCATAATATGTTACGAAAAATATACTTAAATATCCAAATGTGTATCCCGAATATACCCTTCTGTTACAGGGTATTCCAATGATGAAAATATCTTCTTCAAACAGGTTGCCTCGAACATGTTCGAATTGCAGCTTGCCGGGCGAAAACCCTACACACTTTTACACACACTGACACTGCAAAGAAAACTCCCATGATTTTCCTACTTTTTTTGTTTGCGTACATTTCCACTGCTCATTTATTTGTTTGATCCCAAAACACTCTTATCGATGCGATGGTTATCTCGACGGATGAGGTTTTTATTGAAGTCTTGGCAACAGTTTTATACATTTTCTGGTTCACTTCGTACCTTGAAATTCGCGCTGGGCAATCGGCTTATAGCCCCAAACGCCCTTTTTGCTGTGATAGCTTCGTGATGTCAGTGGGCGTGGCAGTTTCGCGATTTTCGCTTCCGAGTACGCAAAATAACGCAGCATGCTGGATGGATTAAAAACTAGGCGTATCTACCGGATCACCTGATAAATGAGAACACAACGGATTCGGCGGTCTTTTCTCGTCGCCGTTTGACCCACTACTAAAGACTATTTCATATTGTTTGGAGTCCGTTTTAATTTTGATGTATATATATAAGCACTGATAAGCAGCGAAAGAGTACTAAAGCACTAACAAAAATAGTCTCTTTATTGTGGAATACTTTTGGGTTGATCATATATATATGTTGTTATATGCTGTTAACTAACATTGTACTCTGTTAAATGTATACCTATATAAACTAACAGAATTGTTATACACATGAATGATTAAACTCTGTTCAATATATCTATATATAACAAATTAAATTGTTATACACATGTCTTAAATGGTAACGACACTAAAACATGGCACTTGGTGCTGGAATTTCAAAATTGTTTCTTATCTCTCCACTAATGCAATAGGTTTGCTGGCCAACTAATTGATGGCTTCTGTGAGCGGTAAAACAAGGTGAATTTTATCCATTAAATGAGTCAGAAAATGGAAAGGTTTTAACTCATTTTCGTTGACCACAATAGAACATTCCATTTATTAAATGTTCATTTCAAAGCATATAGATTAAATGTTCAGGCTTTATTTTTTAAAATTTTATAATATGTACCATTTTTGTAAGACAATTTTTAAAGACCTGATTTCAATCATAAGCTTATAAAATAAAATAGTTTTCAAATGAGATATTGACAACGTTGTAAGCTTTAATAAGGTCTTTTTTAAGTCCTTTAGAAATTCAAGCAAATCATTATTAAATTTCTGGCACTCTATCATTTTTAATTCCTTTAAATTCCTCCATTCCTAATGAAATCAATCCAAAGACTTTTTGACGTCGGCTGCCAAAGCTGCAACGGAAATGCCTTTTTTTTGCTGTTTGGTAATGGGTCATTGCCTATAATTATAGCGGAAATGTACTCTCATACCAATGAACAAGTTTATACATATAATATGTGCAGATTTACAGGCCCATTCAGTTTTCACAAAATGGCCGCGTCATCAGTGTGATTAACTGTAATGGAAGTGAATCACAAATCGGCAAGAGTCCACAGTCAACAGAGACAGTATATATATACCATATGTGGGAGTAAACAAATAAATTGGTAAATCTAGAGCACCGAAAAGAGAGTAGAGCTTCCCAAAAACAACCTAAAAAACCGAGCAGGAATGCGTTATCGGTGCGTAATGTTCCAATGATAAGATATAGCCAGCTTTATCTGAACGATAAGGCAGTGTTTCACAATCGAGTAGACGGCGACAGGTGAACAGAGTTTTGGCAACGCCCCGATCGGATCGTTATAGTTAACTTTACTTCAGTCTTAGCTGAGCGGCTCGCTGCAACGAACGTGTTTTTCTGCCTGGTAATTGAAATTAAATTAAAAATTGGTGGCAAGTGATAAGTGATAAGAGAACTGATAAGCTTTGGCCTTAACTGATGATGTCATCAAGCGAAATTGGTTAAAAAATAAGGATAAGTCGTGATTCGGCAGTGAAAAACATCAAATAAAAACTGAGTGAAATATAAAAAATAATCTCTGTGTTTTTCTTTTAGCAGTGAAACGAAAAAACGAATTACCAATTAAGTGATAAATCGAAATCGAGTGAAAATGCGCTTCAAACTGTTTGTGGTTTGTGCGCTGGCCTGTGGCTTTATGGCCTATGTCCTGGCCAACGAGAATATCTCCACGGAGGAGCTGGAGGATCAGATCGTTAATGCGGTGCCCGAACCTGAGACGAAACCTGTTACCAAACCTAAGCCTCAAGCGGAATTTGTGGAAGTTGTTCCAAAGGCCACGCCCGTTGTCAAAAAAGTGGAAGTGGAGGAAAAAGCGAAGACCAAGCCACTGGCTCTTCAGAAACCCACACTGATTCCTATGGTTCATGTAACCAGTCGAGGAACCGATGATATTTTAACCGTGGCCGGATTGAAGCCGCAGAAAATGTTTGGAGCCCTTGTAATGCCATATGACTATATGGGAGAGCTGGGATACGACGTGGACAATAGTGGCTATAATTGGGGTGAGTCGTTGTGTTTCGTTGTCCCTGGGCTGATTCAGTTCCACCCATTACTCATACGCCGCGTTGAATATCTTATCAGTGCTCAGTGGGTTTCAGTTTGGTTTAGTTACCAATATTTGCTCGATAACCTGTGCTCGGGCATTCAGGTGTTGTAAGCTCTCTTTTCCTCTCTCTGTGTTTTGCCCGATAAGATAATGCCCGGCAGTTGAGGCATTAAATAGCTAACAATTTTCTTGTTTTCCGCTTTAGCAAACAAAACAAGTGCGTGGTGGTGAGGTAGTTAATACATAGTATGTATATCTCTGTGGACACAGGAGGGCATAAATAGAGTACATAGTCTTGCATGATTCAGTTTACAACCACAGGTGGTGTGTGGATTTTGAAATTGCACAGGCAACTCTGTTTTATCAGTCGTCTAAAACTGATATATTGGCTATTCGGAATTGGAATTTTTCCCGTATTAGTCAGAGGTATTTGTTCGACTGTGATTATGTTACAGAAAAGGGATTGGTTGTGGACAGAGTTCTGGATCTGAAATATAATCTTGGTATGTGTGGTAATGAATCACACTTAAAATTTATTACGAAATTGTTATCCAGGGTAAATGAAAATTATGTTCTGACCTTTAATGTATTGATCACAAATGAAAGGTGTAGTTTTTATAAAGGGTTTTAATTGTCAAATCGATTTTTGAATCGAAATTAAAGAATCTTTGATTGTTGAATTATTATTAAACATAATTATTTTTTTAAATATGTTTTTTTGAACTTTTCTAAATTAATAATTTGTTTAAATTGGCCAAAACGTATTCTATGAAAATGAACACCACTTATTTACCTTTCCTGGTAAGAAAACTATAACAGGAAATCTGCTTCAGATATTATATATTTGAATTGTCTTTGAGCATTGTATTCTAAAGCTTATTCTAACTTAAAGTTAAAGTAAAGGCTATCCTTGGGAACTTAAAATTACTCCAAATTCGGGTTGTAGGATTCCTGAAATCAGGCGCTCATTGAGATTCGCTGCTCGTACTCGGCGATGCGCAATCGAACAGGAACCACCAAACTGAGGTCCTCCATGATGGCATGGTTTTGGGTTCTCACAGAAGCACTAGAACTGGGCCTCGAAATTGTGGCCCTGGACCTGTCCATCGAGGGTTTGCGGCGCAATGAGCACTTCCGCTGACTGCCCCCCTTTCCCACGCCCATTCCGGGTGGAAGGGGCGTGGCAAAGTGGGCGGCGGTGGCAGCTAGTCTTTTTGGTTTGGGCGGTGGCACCACTGAATTATTAACCGCTAGGCTACTGAGATTAGTATTGCTGCCTAGAAAACTATTGCTAGTACTGCTATTGGCGGTGGTTGTGGCAATATTTTGTGGACGGGTTGATCGCAACATGGCTATAAAGCGATTGTTTGGGGTGCTACTTGGTGTGGGAAAGCCCGACTCAAAGGTGTTGGTCAGCTTATTGAAGAAGTTGATTTTGTCGGTGACAGTGGGCTGCTGTTGCTCATGTTGCAGTTGCTCATGTGGCAGTTGCTCATGTTGCCTAGGTTGCTCCTGTTGCAGCAGCTCATGTTGCTCCTGTTGACTTGTGGTTTGTGGTTTCTCCTGGCCATTATTTCGCTTGGACATTTCCAGCACTTTCTCCCTCAACTCCATGGACCAGCGCTTTTGGGCCGTGTGCAATTTGGGTCGCAGCGGGGAAATGCCATTACCGGGCTCCACCGTTTTGGCCAATTCCACGGCCAGTTGGCTGGTAAAACGCGGCTTGGGCGTGGATGTGATTGTGGGCCTGGTCACTGCTGCAGACATGTCCTCGTCAATGTCCATTTCCAGTTCGCTGATAAATGATGAGGAGGAACGGGAGGCTGACGAACTACCAAAGCCCGGTGACGTGGGACTCAGCTTGTAGTTGTAGAACTGGAAGTTAAACGTGCTGATGCTCATGTTGAAGGTTCAGAGAAGACTGTGATGGTGTTGCCAGCAATCTAAGCCTTATATAGGTCAATTTCCAGGGACTACCTGCCTCTGAATTTAACCCGTGACAGCTGGTCCAGAAAAGTCAGGTAGCTAGGCTCTACAAAACCGAGCTGAATTTTATGGCAACTACCTAAGCCCCTAAAAGTAAAAAAGGAAAATAGCATAAGCGAGATATTTCCCAGGAATCGTCGTAACCCGCACACGCGAAATTTGCGTATTTTCCGCGCACCAATTTTACACAAATCTTTTTGCTAATCCGCGCTCGCTTTATACGGTCCTCCCTAAAAGGATTAGCGAGGGTACTTATTCATAATGAGCTTTCAAATGCGGCAGATGTTCAGGGTTTCTGGAAAGAATTATCTGTATTTTATGGCCCACTCTTAGCTGTTGACACTTCAATAGCGTCCTTATTACAATTAAAATCAATGCAATTTCAATGGCGAACAATTAACTCTCGGCAATTGACAGCTGACAAAATAGACGCAAAAGAGAAGGAAAAGGAAAAACGTCAATATAAATTAAGCACATTTCCATTTATTCAAAGCGAATAAATAAATCGACAGACTGGGAAAATTATGCAAAAAAGTGAAAATAGGTGTCAGGATCTTAATAGGGTTCATAATTAATTTATGAAATTAGTTATGAACATAAACGGTTACTAAGGAAAGGGTTTTCTTTGAATGTGCAAAGCACTTACATGCTTAAGTGTAGTTAAAGTGGCATCGCGTTTTAAAATAAAATAAGCTCTGAATGATACAGTTTATAAATTGTTTAAGGAAGAAAATATATATTTTATTAAACAACAAACGAATTTAAAACTTGAATATTATATCCTGCTAATCATATTTTCAAAACCATGACATATGTAATTGATTTAAAAAGGAATTAAAACTTATTAGAAACTGCTGTATATTTATCAAGTTATGTAATAGAGTCCTAATTAATTTATGAAAGTATAAGCTTGCAAACTAAGTTTCTTGAAAAATAACAGCCAAGTGATGCATCAGTTAGTTGAACTTCTAATTGATTTATAGGAGCACCCGATTATAGTCTAACTTTAAGAGTATTAGAAAATTATTGAAAACTGCTATGAATGTCCATCACCGCTGCGTTGTAACCTCATCTCCCCAGGGATGCCAGAAATATTTTGAATCTTTGTCGAGACTTTGCCACGAAAACTTCTCCAGCAATTTAAGTTTCTGGAGCAGTATCCTTAAGCGGATCCCGGGTTCCGGGCTTTCATGCGCTCCTGTTTCTGTGTCCATTGGGAACGTCAGCTTTGCACTTAATCAGCTTAAATTGCTTTAAAAGGCCAGCGGTAAAAGGAAATTAGGAAAAGGAGAAGGAAAAAATGACAGCCAAGTTGGCAGGACAGAAATGAATATTAACTGTGACCTTTAATGGCCAAGTGCCCGGAACGGGAGCCGCAAGGATGTGGGTGGCAAAGTTGCAGCTGGAAAATGCAAAAAAGGCAGGAGAAACTTTTCTTTTCACTTTATGCCTGGCTACGACGCAGCAAATGCAAAGGATAATATTGTGGAATTGAAAAAGTAATCTACCTGGATTAGGTGTGAAATTATAATGATAGGCCAGAGCTCTCCTCTCTAAGCTATTTGTCTTCTCCTCTACCTTTTTTGATGCAGATCCCAATAACAATGTGGCCCCTCCAACCACGTATTCGGTGGCAGCTGGAGGCTATACCATCACCCCCGCCCGATTGGCGGAGCTCAGGAGCACCTTCATGTACTGGTACTTCGACAAGGACATGTACGGAGGACGCGCCGACTACCAGTTCGACATACACGCCTCCATGACACAACTGCACAAGAATCTTAACTTCCAACTGCCCTTCTACGGATTCCGCTTCAACTACACGAGGGTAGGTTTTTATTAAAAATTTTCGCTTTGTGGTTGTTAGGTTTTTCAAATTTAAACATTTTACTTCATTTTGTAATTTTGGACTTACCTTTTTTTGAAATTATGTGGTCTCAAAATGTAATTTATATTCATAACACATTTAAAAAAATGTATATAAGCTAAATACGACCAATTTTTTATCTAACATTTTTTTAATAATTAAATATGTTCAGCACACAAAACACATGATTGCACTTTAATAAACGTTATTTTCCATTTTGTAGAAAATCACAATCTTTATTGCTTAATTAAATTGTGTTTTTTGAATGAAAAGTTATATCAACTATTCAGACCAAAATATAAACTTCGTGTCTAGAATGTGGTATCAGTTGTTTGGACTTTAAGACAGTGGCCTAAAGTTTAATAGACAAGTTTATGCAAAGTTCTCCGAAATTGTAGTTTCTAATTTCAACTTCGACTCTTTAACAGCTCTCCCTTAATGGATACTTGGAGTTCTCGGACCCGCCAGAGTACCTCACCTATCCCCTGGTTTTCCCGATCAAGGATTGGCCCATTAAGAACGATCCCTCTTTCATTGGTATCTTCTTCAGCAAGTGCAGAGTGGGTCGAATTTACCCATCCGATATTGACCAGCGAACGCCTGGCGTGTACTTCCGGTAAGTGAATGCATCTCGTATCTCAATCAATTTCCGCAATCCTCCTCCGCTTCCTGCTCGTATTTCCGGTTCGTTTGTATTTATTTGCTAACCATATTTATTTGCCTTTGTTTCTCGTGGCATTTGCATATTCAAAATCAGCACACAGCACGCGCCAAACAAAAGTATTTATACGTATATATGATACGTTCTATGTGCGCCTGTCGCCATTTACAGAAAACTAACACAAAATAGCATGACTGTATGCGTGCGTCCCACTCTCCATTTTGTATTAGGCTGTGTGTGTTTTTGTGTGAGTTGACCAGCATTTATGCATAAAGCCTTTCAAAAGGTATGATTTATTTGACTGAGAATTTGTTTTTTATTAATGCAGGCGACTATATCATGACATTCACAGGGTATTAGGGTTTATTATCGGCTTTAAATTTGTAAAAATCTTGTAGCTTAATTCATTTTAATGAAAATACAAATAAAAATCTATGTCAATTATATAAATTCGAAGTATATTAAGCTAAATGATTTTAGAGAACATACAGTTTATAGAAGTATACATAAAAAATTTTCACCAACAAATATATTGTCAATAAATGTTTTTTTGGCAAATCTTGAACAAATTTAAAAGAGTATGTTATCTTCGACTAATTGCAGCGTAAAACTGTATTACTTGTCATTGTTAGGTTTGGTTTTGCCATTCATTGCCCCACCATTTTTGCATTATTTTCATGGTGGTTACTTGTTTACTTATGCTCTGTAATATCTGCCAGCAGATTTCCACCTCTATTATTTTGCTTTTGATTTCGGTATGCATTTGTGCGTGAGTTCATTTCGAAATGTCCATAATTTTTGTTGCAATAGTCTTGATGCATTGTCAAAAATGTTACAGAAAAGAGCATAAAACTTCATTCAACCCGCTGTAACCCTAATGAAACAATGGCATTTTGGGTGATACAATTGTGAGTCTAGTCTGAAAGCTCTCTGTGCCCAATGTGACTTTAATTATATTCAGTTACCCTGCACTTTTACCATGCTATTTTTCGAGGACAATGCTTAAATTTATACAAACATTTCCGTTTTTTCCTTGCTTTCTAGCTAATTATGCAAATTAGTACCAGTGGGAGTTGAAAGTAATTTGTGGTGTATTTATTTGGGTTTCCCATCAGCAGCAGCAGAGTAGCATTAAAAGTCCTAAAAAATTCTGTATAACTGCAGACAAAAAAGAAGCGCCACTCAAAAATGCATTAATTAGTTAAAGCAAGTTTTATCTTAAATTGCTCGTTGGTTAACCGTAGTTTGAAGCTATTCAGAGCATAAATTATGGTTGCTCGGCTACATTGTTTCAACAGCTTTAAATTTCATGGCTTTCAACAAGGCAAAAAAAAGACGTAAGGGTAGAGCATAAATTACTTCAAAGTGACACAGAATGACAAGTCAGTTGAGGGATGTATGGAAATTTTACGGAAAAAATAGACGAAAAATTACAAAAGTGGTTAAATTAATCTGACAGCATTATGAATGGTTAAAAGCGCTGTAAGATAAATGTTTTTCCATTGAATTGTTTCCCGGCATTTTCCGTTTCTCACGTTTGCTGGATTTGTTGTCAACACTTAGTGACGCCTTCTGACAAATTGCCACAGCAGAGCAATTAACATTCTGAAAGGAGTGCAAGGATTCAGCGTGTACAAGCCATTGCATTTTTATAGTTTTAACACAGTCCGACAATATGTCAAACTTGGTCCGCAAAACTCGTTCAATGCTAGAGACCCTGACATTTAATTGTCTTCGCCTCGTGTATAGCACCACCAAGGGGAAATGTTCAGCCAAACTTTGATGCGTGCACTATGAAAAATGTGGTCAAATTTATAATATTTAATGTCTAGTATAACATCAGAAAGATTTTGTACTTTAAATTACTTATCGTAATAGCTTTGGAAAGTAATTTAAATTCTTTCAATGGGAACAAGGCTTACAAACGAGTTTGAAAACTCATTCGTGATTTTGGAAATAGTTTTTTCGCTCAGTGCATTTGTGAGTGGGCGAACGGGGTCATTTAAGAATGGCGAGTGACTTAAGCTCTGACTGGAATTTATATTAAATAACTTTGCATGGCGCTGAAGATAAAGAAACCAAGCAGAGCGAAAACGAAATGCAAAATGTGATGTTAAATTGCTGAACACTCACCCACCACCTCCCCCTAATCGACAACCCCTTCAAAAGCCCAGCAATACTCATTTCGCATCAATTTAATTACACACTCGCACTTAGCGCTCAGTCCTTGGATTAGCTGAAAGTGCAGGGCATTGCGCATACGCCACATGGGTCGCCGTCCACTTTGACCATTAAATTCATTATGAGCGCACGTTTAATTACACACACAAGCGCTTAGTCGCGTCGGATGGCGAATAAAAACGTAATGTCGTTTGTTCAGGATTTTTTCCATTGTGTTAAACGCTTTAAACTTTGTCAGATTGTGAATTTCGACGTGTGTGAATGTTTTTTTTTTGGTGAGTGTGGGAAATTCTTCAGGACCTGCAAGCATTTAATTGTGGTTTGGCAAAGGCAGCAGCAAACGAAATCCTAATTGCCGGCTTGCCTTGTCGCTATTAAAACATTTTCGGCTGTTTTGCAGTAAATAAGTCAAAGGTGCATTTGCAAGGTAAGGAAATTGAGATATTAAAATGCATACCAGTTTTTACATGCACAAGTTCTTGCACAAAGCTATGCCTTTTATTACTTCAATATTCGTATTTAGTAAATTTTTTAATATCACGATTTTTAATAAAAGAAAATTTATTTAAAAAGCCCGATTTTAGAAACTATATTAATGCTCAGCAATATTCTTTTGTAATTTTGGAATACTTTTAAAGACAGCATTAAATAAACAGTTTAAGTTTATTCTTAAAAGACTACATTTATTAAAGTACCTAGCTTTAAAAACTTTGCAGTCACTTTTCTTCAAATTTACAGAGTAAGGCCATGGCACTCCAAGTCGATTCTCAAAGTTCTGTATAAATGGTTTTGGCCAAAAGTTTTTCCTTATAACCGTAGCGCCATAATGTTGCCGCTTCATTATTCTCCTTTGCCAATCATAACAAGAACTTGCCCAATCCTTTTCGACCCCAAAACCACCCAAAACGCCCCATTTTCGTCCTTGCCTGGGCCATTTGCAAGTCTCAGTTTGCATTTACTGGTGA
This sequence comes from Drosophila elegans, assembly GCF_018152505.1. Lineage (NCBI taxonomy): Eukaryota > Metazoa > Arthropoda > Insecta > Diptera > Drosophilidae > Drosophila > Drosophila elegans. Next base: position 3,961,498 of record NW_024545855.1, on the reverse strand, counting down.
GGAGAGCGTTTTTGCTTGCTGTTTTCTGCAGCTTACATGCAATTTTCGCCATTTTCTTTAAGTACGGCCATTGTTTCACTTTCATTTACACCCCGAGATGGAATTGGGCCACACGGCAAAGGCAAAGAATGAGACATGGATTCCATGGATATACGGGGCTAAAAATGGAGGAGGGGCTTTGAACGGGACTCAAATATTTCCATGCAAAGCGGCAAAAGGCATTTTAACCTACAAATGCAGACAAAACTGTGGCAACGCCCGAATGTATGCAATAAAGTACATAATGGCGCAGTTCAAGAACTGGCCTGCGATGGGAAAATGGTGGAAAAGCGGGTGGAAAAGGGGACGGAACGCGACTTATGTAGGAGCTTCTGAGTTTCTATTACTTTTTTGCGACTTTCTCTATGTCGGCACTGCGAGAAAAAATTCTAAAGTTTCATATATTTAAGAATAACTTATAAAAACATCTAGCAGTTAAATTTGACTAGGTAAATTATACAAGTAATATTTATGAATTAGTCTAGCACTTAAAATATTGAGTTGAAATGGTAAAGTAAACATCAATTTAAAAGAAAAAAGGTGGAATCCAAGCAAACTTTAGTAAATTGGTGTGAACTAAGAAAACATTTTCAAAGAAAAAGAAAAGAAAAGTTATTGTTAAATATTCTTAAAATAAATTTCCCTTTTTAAGGTAAATAAATAATTAGAACAAAAAAATTCATTTTTTTGAGTGCCTCCGTAAATGTGTGTGGCTTTTTGGCTTACTTACACGTAAAAGTCGTAGAGTCTGCGGTTGTTTTTGGCTGCTGCGCGCGCATTTCTAGGCTGAGTGACAATTCGCATTTTTTTTAGCCCAAATGTCAATTGCAGACTTTTAAAGTTTTTTGCTCAGGGCAAACACAAATGATAAACTATGCGAGTCTGTGTGTGTGGTGTGGTTATCTCTAAGCGTCTTCTTCTTCCTTTGGCCATGGCATGAGGCTTTTTTTGCACATTGCCAACATAAACGCTTTTTATTTTTTATGCTTGTCGAGGAAGGAAGTGTAATTTTGTAATTTATTTCCATTGCCATCTGCCGCCAGTTATAATTTATGTGCCCTCAAAAAATTGAAAAGCACATAAGCACAGAGGCGGCAATTTAATGCATGTTGTATGATAATGGCTGCATTATGAGTTTTTATTACGGATCGTTGAAGTGTTAATAAATAAGCTGAACAGTGAGAGTAAATACCATTGCAGCCATTCATGTTTGTTTGCAATTCCAGCGCTCTGTTTCATTTATCACTAACAAACGCCGGGGTAAAATCAATATAATGTTACCGGCAAAATGCAAATAGAAAATGGCCCACATTCATCTTTGTTTGCCGCACACAGAAATGCTGGAGCATAACGGATTTTTCGACTTCAATTATTACATATGCACATATGTAGGCTGTCAGTGCCCTAAATAAATGTCCTTGTCAAAGCGACTGGGAATAAGTTTACATTTGTGAATACTCCAAGGCCAATGCCTTTACTAGATTTTATTAAATGTCAGAAAGACATTGTAGAAATTTTAAATTGGAACTTAATTATGATTTTTAGTGAAAAATTCAAGGCTTTGGAGATTTCTGTTGCTGATTTGATTGCATTATTTATTATTGAAAGACATTCTTAAACCTTAAATCCATCGTAGTTTTGATTGCAACTCGAAGGAAACCGTCTACTTTCCGTTTCAATTTAAAATGCAATTTGAAAATTTTTGATTATTTATTTCCGTTTTAAATTTGGTCGAATGCCTATATCAGTACCACCCCAATTTGAGGCACTGAATTTTAAGTTCGATTTGCGGCCAGCACTCAGACATGTTTGCCTTGAGCCGAACGCTTCATTTGATAAGCCTCTTATTCTAATCAAGAGCTTTGAAAATCCTCAATTGTTCACCTCAACTCGAATGCAATTGTCCGGCAATGAAAACTCGCTTTACTTGTACCAGTGGACTAAATCAAAAACGGACTGCAGTGTAATAAAAATCCGCCCGACAAATCGGCTTAAGATTTATTTGTCTGGTATCTGAAATGGAATGGAATGTCTTTTGTCTAAGCATTTTGCATGTAATTTGGCCAAACTGGCTTAAAGCAATTTATGAGGCAGCAAACACGGGGAACAAACATTTTGAAGTGCGGAGTCTGAGAGTGTGGAGTTCGCGGCGTATGCGTAATGAATAATTAAAGCATATAAATCATACGCCTCGTAGCCTCGCTGGCGTCGCCAATGTGTCGGCCGTCGATACGACTACCAATTGTTCGATAAACAAAAAAACAACACACTTGAAAGTGCTCACGAGAGCGTAAAATAAATAAAATGTTTATGAAAATATGCCAGCAGGGAAAGTAATGAGGAAGCGCTCAAATCAGAAATCTCTCCGCCTGCGTCCTGATTTATATGCCGAACATCGAATCCATTTATCATCAGGCAGACGCCAAACCGAAATTTTCTTTGCATCCGATTCGTTTTCTCATTTACGCATCATCCACATATGGCTCAGCCCCAAAAACTGACGGAAAAACCATTCTATTTGCAGAGTGGAACGTGATCTGTACGGACGTACGGACCGATTTGGAGTCGAGGTACGCGAACGCACTATGTGGGACATTCGACAGGGAGTCGTGGGCGCCGATACCTTCATTCCCAAGCACGTCGTGATCGCCACCTGGAAAAACGTATCCTTCGCCGGCGGCATTGATAACTCCCTCTACACGGTAAGTGTTTATTAAATGAAAACAGTCCTTCTAAAAGTTATCACCCCTTCGAAATTTTATAAACATTATTATAAACATTAATGAACCATCTTTCTGAAGTAGTAAAGAGTTTTGTATTTGCTTAAAATAGTTTTAAAAAATAACCACAAGCGCAAATTGCAACTGAAGGTAAAGAAGTATATTTAAAAACTTAAATAATCAAAATTTGGGGCCTCTAAAAAATTAAGAATTTAAATAGATTTTGATAGTTTGAAGATAAAATACTAATTTTTTGTATTCCACAGACAAATACCTTCCAAATGATCCTGGCCACCGATGAGGTCTACACCTATATCATTTTCAACTATGCTGTTTTGAACTGGCTATCGCACACGGAGGCCGGAGGTGACACGACAAAGGGCGAGGGCGGTGTTCCTGCATATGTAAGTGGTCAGACTCTCCCTTTTTTTCAGTCCCTTCAGTTTTTGTCGGTTGGCGCTCAATTAAACAGTTGACTCCAAGGGAAAACTTGCTAACTGATTGTGCCTGAAGAGGTTTGTTTTCCACTTAAGTTTCCCAAAATGTTTGCTTTGATGATTTGTTCGGCAATCAAAGAGGATGAAGTAAATTGAAAGTTAAGTTTTTGCGGCTAAGGAATTTTAATATGCATGAAGTTGATTCTAGGGGCAATAATTTTGGAAATTTCAGAATTAATAACATCCAATGAAATATAATTTGATTATATAATTTATAACATCTTTTATAATATAATTTTCCAATATTTTTCAAATTTCATCTGAATCACTCAACATAATTGCAATGTTTTTAAGCTGAATCGGTTTGCGTTTAAAACTCGAGTCCTCTTCAGCATGCAGCCACTTGCAGTAATTAAACGCGCAATTTGAACTTTGCCTAAGCCCATGACATAATTGCAAACTTTGTGAACAGCTAATTAAATGTGTGAGGAGATCCGAATGCAAGTATTTAATTGCACTACTGCTCTCGAAAACCCCATACCTACACTAAAAACAAAAATAATATGAAATGATACTTGCTTTAATGGTATTTCGTATCAATTTGGTCTTGATACATGGCGTACTTTTCTTTTATTATCAATTTTACATTACTGAATGGGGAAAGTGATACTATTGATAATTTTATGTTTCTGTGTACTGATATACGAACTCGGTTCCTCATTTTTAGGTCGGATTCAATGCGGGCAACGGCACTCAAGCCTATGAGTACAAGCCGTACAGCCAGAACATGGTGATTCGAGACCTGGCCAACAGAGGTTGGGCCAATGGATTCCCGGGTCGTCACATTTTCCGCGTGGACGAGCAGATTCTAATTGGGTCCTGCAACAAGGATATCGGTACGTATGAGTGCAGGGTTACTTTAGTGGATGGCTTTGGAATCTAGCCTGCAATTGGTTGAATTGTAAAGCTTTTTAGACAATTGTGAAATTGTGTTAGGCCCATATATATCCCAAGAGCATAAAGCTGATTCTAGTGTTTTTAAACATTTTAATTAATTAACATTTTTTTTAATATATTGTTGATACAATTTTGTAATTGCTATTTTCTTTTTGAAAGAAGTTTTTATTTTAAATTATTTGTTTAATTTTAAATTTCTCTAGATGCCGCCCTTCTCCCTTTGACTTTTGCCCCCGAATCTGGCAACATGCTGGGAGGTCAGGTGGTGAACATCACTGGCCCTTGTTTCGATCCCTCGATTCGCGTAACCTGCCACTTCGACACGGAGTCCGTGCTGGGCACCTATGTGGACCGGAATCGAGTGATCTGCGTGCAGCCTTATTTGAAGGCCGAGGGATATATTCGCTTCCAGATCTCCGTGGGAACCCAGAGATTTAAGTGGCGAGGCAAGTACTTCGTGGAGACTCCGGCTGCGGCCACCGAGAAGATCTTCTTCACCACGGACGATGTGCACAAGAAGAATCCCAGCGAGATACGCATCACCTGGACCCAGTACAATTTGACCTCGAACGCCAATGCCAATGTGATGATTTCGCTGTGGGGCTACCGCGAAACGAAAATCGAGCCCCAGCTGGAGTATATCGATGTGATCGAGGCCTCCTACTCGAATACTGGCAGTTACGTGATCACGCCCTCGAATTACATCAATAGAAACAACGTTAACCGCGACATGCAGTTCGGATTCCTCCAGATCAATCTCACCCAGCCCGACCAATACTCAGGATTGGCGATCAGTCCGTAAGTAAACACAATTAAAAAAGTATTTTAATTTAAAATGGAAAGTCAAACCATTTGAAGACATAACGAAGCAAAAGTACAAACGATAAAAGAAAGAAATAGTAACTTAGGTACTAAAATAGAAAACAAACTATTTAACAATCAGCTTTTTATAGCCTTCTCTATTTGAAATAATTAATTCAGTAAGTTGGCTGAATGTGCAGTAACCTTGTAATCTCTCCCCAGATTCCGTTGGTATTATTCTTTAATTGATTCTCGGTTGTCTCAATGTGTCATCTCAGTGACGAGTGCCGAGTGCCTGACGCTCTGATGGTCTATCCATGTTTTTATTCAATTTGCCAGAGCAATTTCAATGACAATGCGAATGGGCTAAATGCACTTCTACTCTGCCATGATACACAGGATCCTACAACCACTTCCCCGTTCCCATTCCCTTTGCCCCCATTCAATTTGCTCTGGCTTGGCCGAAGATTGCTTATTATGACAGCCTGTAATTGCGAGACATTCTCGGAGCTAATCAATAATGGAAATGTGTTTTTAATGGCCTCGGCCAATGGTAATCCCTGTCATGTTTGTTAACCAGCTTTCCTGCATTTAAGTCTTTTCTTTCCACGTCCTGCAATTATTTTTCACTTCAACCTGAATCATCTTCCGAACCGTAAAATTTGTAGGCCAAAAATACGAGATGTATTTTGTAAGATGGCCACTTTGACGGCTAGGAATTTGTTTGGGCTCATTTGGAAACTCAGGAGCATACAGTGAAAAATTTTTGTTTTAATTCAGAATTCAACTCTTAATAAAATATTCAAAGTTTTTATTAAAGCTGATAAAAGTTTCACATTTAAGAATTATAAATATAAATCAAGCCACTTCTCAATTAAAAAAAATAAAAATAATTCAACTCTTAATCAAATATTTAACGTTTTTATTAAAGCTGATAAAAGTTTTTAGCAATGAAATTTTAGTTTGAGTTAAAAATCAACTGTGTCAAATTTAAGAATTATAAATATAAATCAAGCCGCTCCTCAATAAAAAATATAAAATTGCTCTTAAATTGAGATTTTGAAAATTTGTTTGATATTGCAATAAATTTTAAAAGTATATTTCCCTTATTTATCTCTGTACCTTTTCTCTTAAGACGCAATATAAGACCATATCTTTCTTTTTTGGTTTACGGCACCTTTGGGTGTCGTTAGCCGAGCCCAAATAAATTATTAGCATTGTTTCAACATTTAATTTCCATTTGATGGCCGAGTAATTGTGAAAGCTTAATGAAAAATATTTCCATGGCAGCGTGAGGCGCGAATTGCCATTAAAGGAACTAGGCAACGGATAAAGGTAATATCGTGTTGCTCTTTAAAAAACTAAAAGGTTTCATCGCGTGGGTAGTTTATTAGCTGGCATTTGCCTACCTGCACATACATATGTCAAAGGTGGCAGCTAGATTTTCACAACGAATTTTCCATTCCAGGGTGCTCTGGTCCCGTCCCATTCCACTGGCCTGGTATATGGCGCCCCAATGGGAGCGACAGCATGGAAAACGCTGGGCGAGAGCTCTCTGCGATAATTGGATTCGCGCCGACCGATTCCTCAGGTAAGGCTCAACAAATATGCATTTGCATGGGCCCCGCTAAATAAAAGCCGAGACCAAAATGCCAATGGGGCATTTGGCGAAACGCCTGCTATTTAGGTTTGGGTGCAACGAGGGTACTTCCTTTATTTTAATTCATACTTCAACTTTTACAGGAACTTTGCCGCCGACTTGCCACTTTGTCCCTGCACTTTGGACCAGGCTGTCCTGGACAAAGGACGCTTCCGGCCGGATCGCGAATGCGACAAGGACTCGAACCCCAGTTGCCTAAGGCATCGTGGCGCCATCCACTGTGTGGTCAGCGGAACGCCAGTGTAAGTACTTTTATATAAATTTATAAATATTTCAAATATAATATGTGTCTATAAATTTTTCACTAAATTTAAATTTTGCAAACAGTTTAGAAGAAATCGAAGACATATTTTAAAGTTTCCGATGTATTTGCTTTTATATTTTTTGAGTACCTTTTTCAACTCATATTTTTCACTTCGCTATCTTTCATTATACATTCATGTTCATGTTCCACCTTCGCCCAGTTAGACATATTTTAAAGTGGCCAATGAATTTTTTCTCATGTTTTGAATACCTGTCGCTAACACATCCTGTTGCCCTTCTTCAGCGCCCAAGGAGCTGAGCAGCAGTGCTGCTACGATCGCTATGGCTTCCTTATGCTGACCTACGACCAGATGTGGGGCTCCCGTCCCCGGCGCGTGCACAATCTGGGCAAGATGCCCTGGAACGAGGCCAGCAAGGTGCCCTCGCTGTCCATGTGGTTCCACGACATGCGTCCTTTCTACTCCTGCTGCTACTGGCAGGAGGAGCAGGCGGTGGGCTGCGAGACGTACCGCTTCGAGCGTCGTCCTTCGCAGGATTGTGTGGCCTATCAGGCGCCGGGCATTGCCGGAGTATTCGGTGATCCCCACTTTGTGACCTTCGACGGACAGGCTTACACCTTTAACGGACTGGGAGAGTTCGTGCTGGCCCGCAGCGTGGATGAGAGCAATAGGTTTGAGGTCCAGGGGCGATTTGAGCAGCTGCCAACGAATTACTACGGCGAGGTGAAGGCCACTCAGTTGACAGCGGTTGCCATGCGGGGCAATACCACCACCACCATCGAGGTGCGACTTCGTCCTTTGCACGCCCGCTGGCGCTATCGCCTGGATGTCCTGGCCGATGGTCGCAGGGTCTACTTCGATCGCGAGAGCCTGAAGTTCCAGCATTTCGACGGTGTTTCCGTCTACACGCCCACTTACCTGCTCAATCAGTCACAAGTGGTGGTGCAGTTCGATGCCGGAATTGGAGTGGAGGTGGTCGAGAACGAGGGCTATATGACGGGACGCGTCTTTCTGCCCTGGAAGTTTATAGTGAGTACAAATTATATACCCTTACAGCTATTTAAAAATTTTTTAAAAATTAAATATTAAAAAAACGACGATATGTCTAGTTTGACATATTTGCATCTATATGCAAAAAAAAATATGAAGCAATGTCGATTTTCTGCTACATTTTTCGTTGGTGTCTATGGTATCTGTACAATATCGTTGTCCGATTTTAATAAAAACCATTTTCAAAAACCATTTCTATATCCCGATGTTTATTTGGATAAATATTTTTTTAGTCCGGTTTATTTTGATCCGGCCGGCTCGACTTATATACTACCTGCAATAGAAAGATTAGTTTGCATAGGAAGGACGGTTAGGGTACTTTCCTACTATTAAGGGTACTTTGATTAAAATTATAGTACCTGTAGAAAGGGTGTAAGCATTTCATTGTTATTAATTCCTTATCATTATCTCTATTTTTGAATTCCAGAATAAAACAGCCGGACTCTTTGGCAATTGGAGCTTTAATAAGTTGGACGACTTTATGCTCCCCAATGGCCAAGTGGCGCAACTCAATCTGAATGATTTGCGCAGCATTCATACCAACTTTGGACTTAAGTGGATGCTCACGGATCGTGAAGTTCCTGGAGTGGGAGCTGCTCTCTTCACCCGAGAATTCGGAAGAATGTCCAGCTACTATGCAAATGCCACTTTCCAGCCCAACTATGTCCTTGATCCGGCAGACTTCCTGCCCACGAATCGGACCTACGATTTGGAGAGAGCTGAGGAGTTGTGTGGTGAATGTATGCAGTGTCAATATGATTATGCAATGACCCTCAATCGAGATTTGGCGCACTTTACAAAGAACTACTACGACACTATAGTCAACATGCAGGCTGAAAATGCGGTGTAAGTTTAGGATTTGAAAAAATTATCGGATTTATATATAAGATTAAACTGAAACTTTTCAATATAATTTTTAAAATGTTTAATATTAATAATATAAATATTTACGAATTTCTAGTTCAGAACTAATTTAGTAATTTAACATATTCCTTTCAGGCGTGTCGTATCCTGTGGTGTGTTGCAAACCCCTCGTTTCGGGCGAAAGTTGAGCTTCGATTTTATGCCAGGTGCCAAGGTGTCCTTTGAGTGCAATGAGGGCTTTATCCTGATTGGAGATCAACGTCGCGAGTGCCTGGCCAACGGCCTGTGGAATGTTCCTGAATATGGGTACACCGAATGCCTACGTAAGTACCTTGATATTATTAATTTGAAAGGAATTTTCTCTTGTATAAGATCTTATGAACCATTTTATTAACTGGCTGAATTAGATGCTTAAGTCTAAAAAATATTCTTATTGGAAAATATAATCTAATTAGACAGGATATTAAATATTTAAATGAGTTAGACTTCTAAACTTTAACGTCTTAATTTCATTATTGTTTTTGAGTTTGTATAATTTTTTAATACGTTATATATGTAAAATTAGACCAATGCAACTTAAATCTTCTTTGTGATCTATTTATTTATAAATATATATGGCTATTTAACGTATTTCTCTGCTTCTTATAAAAGTTTATACCAAAAAACCTGACATTTTAAACATTCTTTTTGTTCTCAGCATAAATTTTAATCTTATATATATTGATTTTTTGTTTTTAAAATGCTATTTAAGAGTATACAATGTTAATTAACAATAATAAACAAAATATTTTTAAGTAAAAATTTTTAAGAATCTAGATTAGTACATATAGGCTTTTTTTCAGTTCCCTTACAATAATGAGGAGTTTGAATTGGGTACTAATTCAGTCAGCCTTTTAATATAAGTTAAAGCCCCTGATAGATACCAATCCTTACCAACCTTTGACCCCTGTGCAGGTGAGGTGTACTACACGCGTCGCGTCGCTTTCATAGCAATTGGCATTATCTTCCTGGTCATTTGCCCACTGATGCTGTGCATCGTGTGCGGAGTGTATCGCTATCGCCAGAAACAGCTGAAGGAGGATCCCCAGTGGCAGATGCCCATGCTGCCCCGTTCGCGGGCCAGTTCCGCTCGCAATTTGAGGACCCTCAATTACGATGATGACAGCGATACGGATGCCAGCACACTGAAGAAAAGTAGGTCCTACGACAAAGTATATCGCACGAACGAACCATTACCGGGCAAACCGCAAATTGATTTTCCAGCTAAGAAATGGGATCTGGATGAGAACGACGAGGATGTGACCTCATCGGAAGGTAGTCAAAATAGAAACAGCTCAAAGTTAGCCAGGGACATTTCCTACATTAATCCGAACGTAACCACAGGTGAGAAGCCGAAGCAGTTGGGGCGCCGATCTTTGCATGCCTCTGGTGCGGATTTGCATGGATCTCCAATGGATCCGGATCAGCACCCCGATGAGGATGACGACTTCGACGAGGCGGATGTCCATACGGGCACCACTCATCCGGCAGGATATCACCAGCCTTTGTCGCCGGAGGAGGCGGATCAGCTGCATCGCCAGCAGTACAGCCCCACTTTCAGCGGCTTGGATAGTCGCACAAGTGGTGCCAGTTCCATAAACTACACTCCCCAGACGGCGACACAAAATCGCTTTGGTGGAGTGCCGGTGCTGCCCAGTAATACCCAATACTACAGTAGACCCCCGTCGAGTGGGACTGCCGTGCCACTTCGCACAGCACCCACGCCTCTAACGCAGGATAGTGGTCTGCCATCACCGCCCCTGGCCACCTCGCCCACTCCCTCGGTGCAAAAGTCCACAGAGGTCTAAGGATCAGAGCTCAGGTCGCGATCCAAGTAGCTGAAAAGTTCAAATAGGAGCCACCCCAAATAATATATAATTTTAAGTACCTTTCATTGCCGATAACTCTGAAAAACACCCACCTGTCCATGATGTTTTCTTTATCTGTACTCTATTGTTTTGCTCAAGGCCATGACCACATCAAATAACATATATAACATAACATGTATTTAATAATCCAAGCCTCGAGCCAAATCCAAAAACACAAATCCTTGTACATTAAGCATAATTCGAAACAGCCAATTCATTTGTACTTACTTCGGCCCAGGTAAACAATCATCATTTTATATTGAATAAAACAAAAAAAATTGTTTATAAAAGTTTACTTGTAATGTTCTTAGTTCTTCTTGCAGTCAAATTCGATAATGCCAATTGTTACATGAAAGTTGACACTTCGCAGTGTTCTTTTTGTTTGCTATTTAACTGCCTGTCAATTTTCTGTAATAATTTGCATGAGCAAGGGAATTGCATTGCCAACTACACTGGCAAATAAAGTGGGCAGCGAAAATCAATACATTAAATTTTAAAAATACTTAAACTGCTCAATTTGAAGTAGGGAATTCATAAACGAAAATCAAATTAATTGTTTTCAGAGACTTAAAAGTGCAGAAAAAAACGTTAAAAATTTACAAAATATGCTTTAGGTTTTGTGTAAGTGAATAAATATTTTTTAATTTCAAACATACACAGATAAAATGTTTATTCGTGAGTTTTTGAAATGAATTACGACATTTTCTTGTCAAGTGTAGAGTTCGCAACGCGATAGTAGTGCAAACAAAAATTACATAAAATTTACAAAGAAGCAATAAGACCGAAGCCAAAGACATTAATCTTGAGCTGTCACTATGTTTTTTGTTGTGCTTTGTCTTATTGTTGTTGTTACCAATGCCACGCCCTGGTACTCCACCGACGCCCCTTTCCGCTGGCACACAATGTATTGTGTGCATTACGCCAATGTCAATCAATCTTGAGCAAATTGATGGACAAGTTGCCGTTACTTATGTCTGTTTGTCCGCCGGCGAATCCTTCGTCCTTTTCATCAATACGAGGGTACATCCTGGTCTATCTGGGAAATAGACACAGCACACAGCACACAGCACATGGCAGAACGAGAGTGGGCTCAAAACAGGGCGAATAGCTGGCAGGGAAAAGCCAGATGGATAGCCTAGATGGTTGTTTAATTTATGAACAGTGATGGAAAGGTAACGTTTTTGCAAAGGGTAGGGTATACGCTTTGTGGAAAGAGAGGAATGCTCTATATTAATTCTAAATATTTCAAAATTTATGAAAATGGAAACAATTTTTTCCTTAAGTTAATAAAATTACAAACGAAACATTTTTTGAGTATGAAATACATAGATCTAATAGGTTTTTCATATCAGTGTATTCAAGAATTTTTTCGAAAGTCTCAAAGGGTGTAAAATTGTTGTTATACCTAAGTTACATCAACTGAACACCTCCATCAGTGTTGGTAGAATCCATTGCTCAAGTCCCCTTTGCCTTTCTGAAGCTATTGTCTATTTTCCATTGCAAACTTTTGCAGGACATGAGGAGCATTCGGCGCGGGTTGCAAGCATCTCACTTGGCATGGTTCTTCTCATCCTGATTCCCTGCCTTTTACTTCTCGTTTGCGGGGCGAATTATTGGATTCGCGAACGAATTGCCAGGGAGGAGGAGGAAGCCCTACTGCCAAAATCCAAGTGGCAGAAGTCGAAACAACATGTAATTTGATTAGCACATTGATGAGCTGCCAAAGATATGCGGTCGTGGGCAGAATACAGATTTATAAAACGAGATCCTACAAGCCTCAGATGTAATTACAGAATTTAATTTTAAAAATACCTGCATTAAAACATTATTTATTAACCAAAAATTAAATAAAACAATAACAAATCAAAACGGATTCTCTTTCTAAGAAATGTTTGTAAATATAAAAGCAGTTTTCGAAGTAAACAAGTTATGATTTATATATATAAAAGCAATTTTCGAAGTAACATAACATGCTTACTTTTATTTTATTCGATTAAAAAAGTATAAAAATACTGAAATTATTTGCTAGAAATATTATGTATAAGCACAAATTACCCATAATTTTGGAAGATGAGTTTATGGAGTTTAATTGAAAAAGCAATGAAAATGAGTTATTTATACGTACCTTAGCAAAATTTTAATATTGGCATTTAACTGGATTTGGCTGTGCTTGATTACTAAATGTAAGTGCACAATTAAAAATTTATTTTCAGGGTTCAATAAAATATTTTTATTTGTTTCTGCGTATGTGTATCTTGCGATTTACTCGTGGGTTACAGTTACATATTTTTTTACTTTAACATATTTAACATTTACTCCATTCTGTGTACAGATGAAAACAGTTAAGGAGCGGAGTGGGAGGGGTGATGGCTTAGTAAGTTTAGCACTTAACACCTCTTAGCCTTTTTATAGTACAAGTAAGTATCTAAGATTTACACTCAACACGTCTTTTTTTGGATCGAGTCTATTTTGGACCAGATATTAAACTACGCTTTGCTTAGAAGAACTTTCAGCTGAACAGTTGGATATATTTTGGAGTATTTGCATCTGTGCACATTAATATTGCTCTGAATATATCTGTATAAAGGTATGTATTAACTATAGTCCCCGATTTCAGAGAGAGAAAGACTTTCGGCGTGATGGCTTAAGAACTATAAAGCTATTTTTCAGTTATAGTAAAGTAGAGATTTGTCCTTCGTAACAATGCCCATAGATCAATGTAAACTTAAAGAAACTGCGGATTGGAGAGTTCTTAGCCTATAGTCCTATTTTCTTGATGCTCCGCTGTGGACTAGAGAACATTTATCTATGTAAATACTTGCTTGTGTTTCGGTTGTACACTTGTATAGAGTTTACATTTTGGTGCAGTTGAGTTTGCTAACAATTTGGTATTTGTTTACCGGTCAGTAGCCCTGTATAGAAGTTGACGAACCCAATTACATATATTTATTTATATTACTCATATATCTTTGTTATTTTGTTTTGGTTTTTCTTTGGTGCCTTGTGGTTATGCTAATTTACGTTTACGGCTTAATTAAGTTGACCCAATAGTTGAGTGGTTTAGTTAGAATATTTGCCTTACATTTTTTCGCTCGTCGATTTTTACAGTTTGAGAATTGTTGCCTTTAGATTTATATAGTTACACGAAAAAGTTCAGCCTAAGAAACCATCACAAAGTAGAATAATAATAAATACACATTAACATATTACATTTTCCTTACACAACAATACACAGCTACAAGGACTCACACAAACACACACTTAGATGATTTTAAACATTTTTACAGAATAATCCACAGGCTGAAACGAGAAAAAAATTTACAGCGATATTAGTGGTAATGTTTTAAGAACTGCAGACACAAAATGGGAAATACTTTAATGTCGGTCACGAACTGCCCCGCAGCCAATGCGGCTATTTTCTACACCGAGAAAAAGTTGGGTATTGTTTAAAAAAACTGGCAATTGTTTTAGGTGCAAAAACGGCGTTGAACAATTTTAAAACGTTGAACGCTTCATGCTAATTTTTCGTTACCTATTGTTACAATAATCTTTGTTTTACTTATGATTCTCTGTTTTCGCTCTATAGACAACAACAACTTATTTGCAATATTGTTATTTGTAATATTAAGTATTTAAAATTGTTTTTTACAATTTATTTTTTATTTTACTAAATTTTTAACTCTGCAAATTTCTTCATCATTGAAAAGTGCTCTAGAAATTTAAGTTTATTCAGAACTTTGTGAATTATTATTTTTTTGGCCTTTAAACGTAAGTACTTAAAACATTTGAAGCTGATGTCGTTTGTTTTATTCCTCTGTATGAAAGGACTATAGAAATCAGAGCTGTGTTTTTGTTTGCCTAACCGTTTGGCTCCCGTGAGCACGCAATTCAATTTAACCCTTCACGCCCAATTACGCCGTAAAGCCGGTACCAGGATCGCAGCAAACGCAGGACTCACAGGACACACGAGGAGGGAACAGTGTCAATGTCAAAAGTTGGACTTTGGCCATGTGGAATCGTTACTGAACGAGAAACTTGGTTTGTTTTTCCACCGGACTCTTGTTTGTTATGCCAACTGCGTGCGGGTGAAGCGGTGTTTCGTCCACAAAATAGTCCAGCTACAAAGGCGCAAACAACTTTTGATTGCCAAAAACTGGCCAACCTATGTCGGCTGCCTTTGTTGAGAAATTTTCTAAATTTCAATCACGTAAGCAATTCTTTTTCCCTTTTTCCTACCCCACAAAAAGGAGAAAGTTTAAAGGTCTGCCAGAAAACGATTATTTATAGCATTAGTGGAGTCAGTTTTATGGCTCCCTACAGTTTTGTTTTACAGCCAGCTCTATCCATTTGCGGTTTGGCAACTTCGGGATTTCAATTTGGGTCAGGTGAAAAACCTGTTAAAATAAATATCTCGTAGTTTAAATATTGTTACCAAAATGTTTGTTCAGCATTTCTCTATTTGTTTTCTGTATAAATTTAACGTAATGTTATATATGCTTAATTTTTCTTTTTAATTAAAAAAAAGCCTTTAAGAGAAGTAGTGAAGACAAAATTAAATTTAAAATAAAAATTATAATTTTTTTTTTTTTAATTCAATTTGTATTGGTTATAAATAAATTAAAATCAACTCAGGTAAATAAGTCCTTGATTAAACCGAAATTACCAATTTTGTGTTAATATATTATTATGCAAAACATAAAGTTTATTTTTAAGACAAGTTTCTGGTGTGCAACCGGGAAATGAATAAGTAAATCCACGCAGTTGATAGTAATTGCACATGCATGTTAACCCCGAACCACTGACAGCATCCGTTTCCCTCCCTTACCTTCTTTTCAGATCCTGCTGACACGCTAAGCAATTTAACAATTTTACAGACAATTAAACAACAACATCCTCGAGTCCTCGGCTGTCCTTCGGCCGAGCTGTCATTGAATCGACTAAGGCTACGACGACAAAATGGCTTAAATGTACTTGCATCTCCTCTTCACATATATAAAATATCGATTAGTTTAATATGCAGAAATAGCAGCAAGTGTATCTTTGGGGGTCATCCTGTTACGCCCCTTTTGCCTCCAACCGCCACCACCCGTCAACCACATATACATTGAACATACACATGGGAATTTTCAACAAATTGAATTAAAATTGTAAATATCGCATCCGAGTGGCTTGGTTCGAACTTTATGGCCCCACAAATCAAATACACGAAGGTGACCCGAATGTTGGCCATACGCCCCGTGGACACTCTTAGCAAAAAAAATAAGCGGAAAGTGGTGGGAAAAATGACAACTTTGCACCCCCTTTTCTGTCTGAAAAGTTTACGCCTTTGTGTCGAGCTGAATTTAAAAAAAAAAAGCAAAACCGGCTGAAAGAAAATGTGTTGGGTTAAAAAACAGCAATTGCCAGGAAAAAAGTGCATCGGAAACTGGTCCATGAAAAGTTACCAATATTGATGTTGCGGGCGTATCCAAGATTGCTTTCTTTTCCTTTTTCCACGCTTACTGTTCTCGCAGCAAATTGCATTCGATTGGATAAAAAGCATAAACTTTGAGTTCACACACTCGATTTGCCTTGTTGATAACGGATATGTGGAAATATATACTCGCTCAGGGAAATAAATATTTTCACTAGTGAGAATTACTGGTAGAAAATATTGTAGTATTGTTGAGAACACGAGAATTGGTTTTAAAATGGTGTCTAAGTAACAATCGTGGATTTAATGCATTTTGAATTTATATATTCGTTTTAAAAAACCAATTAATTTTTTAAACATTAACGAAGCAATCAGAACCATAAGGACTTTAATTATTAACACTATATTTTTTTTAAAGAATTGTCTAAAATTGCGAATAGTATTCTTCATGAAATCATACACTTTATGAACTTTTATTTGAATTTTCCCATCTGTTATTAGATTTTATAATTTTGCTCCGCTCGTAAGCTTAAGCATTTGAAAATCTTCTAGCAGATGCAAAACAGTGCAAATGCATTCATCTTTAAGTCTCCGGCTGCCATAACAACTGGTACTGCGACTGCTCCTTACGCACTCCGATGCCAACTGTATAAACAGCGATCCGGTTCAATTTGGTATGGTAAACCCCGACTCAAATTGATTTGTTGTCGGCAGCATTTACAGGCAAGTCAACTTGATTTGCCGGTCGGATGTGGGCGTGGCCAGTTGCAACTGTATGCAAATGAATGCCATCGAAGTCATTGTGTTTGCCCAGGAACTATTTGCGGTGGAAAGGCTAGGCGAAAGTCAGTTAATGTTTTTATGCGTCTGCAGTTGAATGTTTGCCTGTTTGCTATCATTCCAACTTTAATTGAAATTAGTGCCGAGTTTTCGATTAAGCCACGCCTCGACCGTTTACGCCTGCCAATGTTGATCTGTCTCTGACAAGGACCAAGGTTTGCTGCAGTTAAATTACCCGAGGGCACATTCCTGCCAAATGAATACCTGCCGGAACGGAATGTCCTGCATCCGAGTATCATTTATTAATAAACCCCTCGAGTTGGGGCAATAAAACTTGTTTTGCCTTGGAAAACTGGCTGTACAGTCGACAGTAATCTAAATAGGAAAACTTTTATGTTGGCCGCCCTGAAAAACTAAGCAAGCTGGAAAAACTTTCGCCCCCACACAATTTTCCACCCTTCGGATTCTGTGTGAGGTGAGCAAAAAGAGATGGGATAATTCAATGAGGAGCGGGTTTCCTTTGACTGCCAAAAGTGTGCCAACATGTGAGTAATTTATTTGGAATATGCAGGTCAACCCTTTTTGGAGCCACGTGGCGTCAGCGTAACTCATCTGCCATGAGTCCCATTATCGTCTCATCAGTCTTATTACTATATAAGCGTTATTATGTAACACAATTTTCTTTCTTATCTTTTCTTTTCTTTTCTTTTCTTTTCATTTCTTATTTTGCCCCCCTATTTATTCGTCACAGAAGAGTCGCCTTGGGAGCTGTGAGTAGAAAAGAAGCCCTTGCCTCTGACATTTTGTCGTCGGCTCATCGCAATCATAATTTTCATATTTATGAATTTTAAATGAGACAGAGACCGGGTCTTCGGTCTTCGGTATTCTCTCCCTGCAGCTGACAAACTTTGCACGCCTGTCACTGGCAATTTCAACTTAATGTTTAATAAGATGCCCCGGCCATGAATGCCACGCCCAGTTGTCGCACAAGAGCTTAACGCCGTATTTAGTCGGGTAAATATTTATTTGATTGGTATTTTTCGCTATATCCGGATTTGTATGTTAGCTCACACAGCAAACGGAAATTGTGCGAGGTCGATGCCAGCACCGCGTTATTTCCATATTTCCCAATGATGCGGAAATGTAAAGAAAAATCGCTCTTTTGTTGCGGACCGAATGAATTTGCTCCACTCAAAATCCATACATATATCTGTCTGGTGAATGATAAATGATTCTGAAGACGAGCTGATGAGGCGAAATGCAGGCTCATTAAAGCTGCTTCATTAAAGAAATTACGCCCATTACCAAATCAAATAGAAATAGTTTTAAGTCCATAAATTATTAATATTAAACAAATCAACATTTATTTATTTCTTAAGTATGCCATATTACTTTGAACGTAGCTGTAAAGGCAAGTAGCATTGCAATCGAAGGCGCCGCTCATTAAAAATAATTGCAACTCTGAAGTGGTTTTGTATGGCCAATGCATGCATCCCCTCACAGCGGTCCTTTAAAGTGGACTAACTTAAATAAGGAAAAGGCAGCCACCGCATCCCTCAAACAACTTCCTTTACAAAACAGGGCGGATGTAAAGAATAAATAAGACTAAATAGGAAAAATGAGAAAAATTATGAGCAAACGAAAAAAAGAGAAAGAAGGGGAACGGAAACCGGGCTGAATTACTTGGGTGCCTGTGCCTCCAAATCAGGCAACTTTTATGGGTATTTTGTACTTTTTATTTTTGGCTCCAATGAATTTCAATGAGCGACAAGGGATCCACTGAAATGCTGGGATTTATTAAAAATGCTGGACCACATTTCGGGACATTTAATTAGGGAATCGGAATCATAAACGGCTTTACCAGCGTGCAGACGTTGAGAACTAATCAATGTTGATCCATTTCTAACGAGGCATCGTTAGAGTTCCAGAATTACATACGCCCACTTTTCTGCCAGTTGAATGGCATCATCAAAATGCCTGCCAACTTCTAAGTCATCAAATTGCATGCCAACTTGTTGTTGCCGCTGGCATTTAACGATAATGTGCGCTATATCGAGGCCATAAGCAGAGATATGCTATATATAACTGAAGGATAGACAGATATACGATATGTGTGTGTGCACTTAAAACGCCAGTATCAAATTTGGGGCAACCGAATTTTCCTGCATTTTTTTTTATCTGTGGCATGCTACTTAACTTATATTCGAATGAGTTTGTGAGAGGGCTTTTAATGCGATTTCTTTATCCTTTGTGACATTATATATTCAGTTTTCGACAAAAATAGAAACGAGGGTAGCTAGAAACATATGCAGTAAAGAAAGTAACATCCTTAAAAATGAGTTAAGCAAAACTAAGTTTGCGGTCAGTGCGGGATGAAAATTATGACCTATTAACCATGATTATTTAATTTCTCTAAGCCCATTATTTAATATTGCGTTTTAATTAAGAAATATAATCTTAATTTTTTTTATCAAACTTGATTATTTTGATAAATTTGGGGGCGCTACAGAAATCACTAAGGTTTGCAGCCTTTTTGTAATGGTGTGTAAGAGTGTGCAACAACATATTTGAAATCTATAAGACCTTAGAATTTATTTAAAAAAACGACACCTTTTTAAGTGTTTTTAAAGCACTAGTGATTTCCGAGGAACCTCAAAATGCAATTATGAAATCATAATAATCTAAGATAAAAATATTGATTTTATATTTTAAACTAAATTGTACCGTATTGTTTGTTTAAAATGTCAATAAGCAATTTAGATTTTAAAACTGCCCACGCAGTGCCATATTCTTAGGATTCCCAGTGCCTTGAGCATGTTCGCCCGTTTGTTCTTGCCCAATATTTGCTTTCAAAATATGTGCTAAATTCTATGCACATCCCCCAGTTCCCCGATTAAGCCGAATTTGCTCCTTTCTGCGGTATTTTTGGTTGAAATAGAACTCCTTGCTTGCATCTTGGTTGGCCAAAACTTTGTAAATAAATACACACACACATAGAATAAATAGCAGAGCGTCAGCTCAAGGACAAAGTGTGGTCTGGGCTGTGGGGCGGAAGAAGGGTTGGCAGGGGGCGTGGCAGGACGAAAGGCTTTTGCGCTTTCGCTGGCTGGTGTGTTGACAAAATCCTTTCGAGTTCGAGAGACAGAGATATATATTTAACTATTTGGCATATTATGGCTTTTATATTGAGTTGTTTTGGACTTATCTAGTTTACTGCCGAACGGATTGGGCCAAAACGGGTTGAAACTTGTCCTGACACAAAATATTATTTATGGCTGGCATTAGAATTTGTCCAAAGAAGGCTAATTTGTAAGGGTTGACATAAGATAATGCGAAATAAATTACGTGCACGGAGAATAACATTTGCAATTAAGTATTACTGGTATAAAAACTAGTAAGCTTTTAAGCTTAAACTTATTTCACTCTAGATCAGTTTTAGTTTTATTTAAGAATAATAGTTCCAAAGTCCCGAATTATTGTTTTTACAGTGTAGTCACAAGATATGTAAATCATTTCATAGGTGACTCGGCAAAGTGCTTTAAAAACTATCAATTGAGCTAAAATTAATTTGATTGGATGTTTTTATTTATTGGACATTTAGCTAATTTAATACAGAATTTATTTGGCTGACAAAGTTGAACTTACTTCATTATTACTATTAACTGTGTGATCTGGAGTAAAATAAAAAATAAATAAATAAATAGTGCCAAAGTCCCGAATGATTGTTTCCCCAGTGTAGACACACGATATGTAAATCATTTGTAAAGTGACTCGGCTAAGTGGTTGGGCTGCATGGGTTGGTTTGGCTTGAATGGTTGCAGATAGTAGAGCATTAGCATAAATTACCTTGCACAACGATCCGACGTTCCTCGAGCTCCAGCCGCAGTGTGCCAGCAGCAACAATCACACAATGTCAAGAACACACACTTGGGTTGCAGGACGCAGGATGCAGGATGCTGGATGCAGGTTGCAGGATGCGGGACGACAAACACAAAGGCATAGAAATGAAGTGGTTAAGTGGTCCAAGGACCTTCAGATTTTGCCGCAGACATTCGGACAGATGGAGTCACGCACGCAGTGGCAACTTTACAGGATGTTTCAGCAGCAGCAAGACGAGTCCTTGCACATTTCCTATGTGCCCCCGCTGGCGGACGAAGTACGTGACACGCTGGCATGTCCTGCCGCCCCCCGTTGCCCGGCTGAGCCAATGGGAGTGGCACAGCCAGCCGTCGGTGTTGTTGGCTGCAGCAGCGGCGAGTCTAAGCTCCCGTTTCCACCGCCTCCGCTTGTCAAGGAAGTGCCTCCCATAATGCTGCTCGTGGCACGCGTTAGGAACCAACAGTCCATGGGCGTCGGCTTGCCCTTCATGATCACCGGTCCGCGGTACTCCAAGTGGAACGAGTCATCCTGGTTGATCGCCAGACAGAGGAGTCTGCAAAAGCGGAAAGGGTAGACCGTACATTTAACTAAAACTATTATTTCAGTAATTAAACAAATCAAAAAAGAAGCGAAAAATGCACTATGAAATCATACTATAGGACTATTCTTTGAGAGGTAATAAAAACAACTTAAAGTTCTTAAAATATTTTTTGAAAGTGTTGTACGTGACAAGTTTGACTGTTAAAGTGCGGCCCTAAATTTAAGTTACTGAGTTGCTATAATGCACTCTGAATGATGTATCTCGGGGTCATTATTTTCTCAATCTACACACCAATAAATTTCAGCTATAATATCTCCCTGTGCATCGCAAGAAATTATGCAAATTCGCTTATTGTGATTTTACTGCGGCACACAAAACGGATATGGGAATAAAAATTTCGCCTGCCTTTTGTGCATTTCCGTTTCCGCTTGGCGCCCAACCACAGCCCACACACACTGTTGCGTTTATTCGGGCCCATATATTTACGGCCAATATACCGCTGATTGCATACGCATTTAATTCAATTTACTCGCAACCTTTGCGGCATCGGATGGCCGGCATATGGCCGCAATTGCATTGCCCTCCTAATTAGCGTCCAGGTGAGCTCTGATCAAGTGAAAACATTGCCGTTTTTCGCTGGGTAACCAGCACAAATATCGCCCGTTTAATGGACTCGAGTTAATTACATGACACATCCGTATGCCCTTCAAATTTATTTGCATATGCCATTAAGGCGAAAAGTCTCTGTGCCAGAAATGATTATCCCAATCCCAACCGTCATCTCCAGATCTCTCTGTGTGCGTTCTTAATTAATGTTTATGGCAGTGCTTAAATATTTACCCAACGCTTAATTGTCAGCCCAAATATTAAACGTGCAAATATGGCGAATAATGGAATGAGGGCCTGAATAATTTATGTGTAAATTGATATGTGCCGGATAAGCAAAAAGTAATTGGGAAAAGGGCATAGAAAAGCATGAAAACAATGAGCCTATTATTATTTTAAATTTGAAATAAATTCGTGGCAACAGATGAATTTACATTTTAATTGGAGTGGTTTGTTAAGTGACAATTTGTTGGTTATGGCTTAAGCATAGAAAACAAACTGATTGTAATTATTTAAAGAGTTAAATTATTGATGTACATTTTTTTTTATTTAATTGAATTTGAATAAATAATTTAATTAATTATTAATTAATTAATTGAATATTTTACTCCACACTCCTTTTGTATAAAGTAAACAAGCAAAAGCAAACAATATAAATTTGATGTTCACATATATATAATTATAAATAAGCTCATGGTTATCAGAACCAATTTGAATGTATATTTCAAACCTTTTTTAAATTTGAAAAAAAAAATTATTACCCAAAATAAACTGCAGCATGTCTACTTTCTTAAATTAATAAATTTGTTATAAATAAATAACAATTAAATTATAATTTTTTTGTAAATAGCCATAGAGAAGCTTAAACATTTACAATTTCGTTGTTTTATGTCGTCGAAGGTTTTAATTTTACTGCTTTACGACTGAGAAAATGTGGGTGACATGTGCGCATAAATTGTATTTTAATTCGGCTTTATATTTATGAAACGCATATAAAATACCTTTATTGCTCTCTTTACAAAAAGAGAGTAGAAAAACAAAAAGAGAATGAGAGAGGCAGGTAAACAGCTGAGCGTTCTTCAAATTTGTATTTCATTTGTTTAGATTTCCAGCGTTGAAGCGGGGTGGAAAATTGTGTGTAAGTTTCGTATGGTGAATTAATGGTAGGGAAAAACGAGAGAAAATTACTCAAAGCAATCCACATTTTATCTAAACCTAATCAAATCAATTTCAATGGAGCACTTGAGCTTCATTTGGTTTTTGAAGTGCCCATAGAAATCTGGTAATCAAACACCTGTTTGCCGAATGCTCAGCATGTGAAGAGAGTTAAAGTGCTTTCTAAAGTTATATAAAAAGTGTTTAAAATTTATACTAAAAAGGCAGAAATTGTGGTATTGCTTTGCGCAAAGTTCTACATAATTGAGAACAACAATTAATTTTGCATTTTGCTCACTATTTGTTTGTTTATGTTTGATTATAAAGTTCTCTCAGCACATCATTGCCAGATGGAAAAAATCAATAACAAAAAAAAAAGAGAATCCATGTTCACCCTTAATTGTTCGAAGCACTCTCTTTTTTTGTGCATTGCGGCTCTTTGGCTTCATCTGTTCGGTAGTTTTTTTATGGTTTAACGGAATTTAAATCTCTTAGAGGGAAAAATTTGATATTCGATCGAATATATTTGCCTACTTCTAGTGAATTAAATTTTGCAGTTTTATACAATATGTTTTTACAGTTGCTACAGGTTTTTCAGCGGCTTGTAAGTCAATTAAAAAGTCAATTTGTGTGGGTTCGCTGCTGGTTGCCAATACCACAATTTCTACATTTCTACGGTTTCCGGCTGGAAACTGAGTCACGGACACGGTTGCGTTTACGGGTGAGGGAACGATTGCGGCGCCGGAATCCAGAGGAACGGGCAGTTTACCAGTGCAACGGGCGCACTTTGCGCCGCCATCTGGTCATGGAATACATCTTCGAGTGCTTCTTCGACGACACCTTTGAGCAGATTACCAGAAACGGCCTGCAGGATCGCCAGTCTCGGCGAGATGTCCTCGACCATCTGAGTTCCATCATCAAGGGCTGCAGCGGGGGACAGAACTCCCAGACAGACGAGGTCGCGGCCATTGCAGTGACCGCGGCCATGAGGTTTCACCGCTTGGCCAAGGAGCAGAACGGAAAGGTGAGCTCATCGCGATATCGGCTACATTTTCTGGTTTTCAATACGTTTTTGCAAACATGTTTAAAATATATTATTCATTTATTTATATTTAAAACATATATCAGAACAAGAAAGAAAGCAAACTTCGGCAAGCCGAAGTTCATACACCCTTGCAGCTATTGCAAGAATTAAACATTTTTGAAAACATTAAAATTATAATTTACTTGCGTATAAGTTTAAAAACATTGAAGCTATGATGATTTGCAGCTCAATTATTTGATAGTTATTTTATATATTTTTATTGTTCCTATGGGAGCTATATGATATAGTCGTCCGACTTTGATGAAACTTAAACCGTAAATTGGAAATATTTAACCATTACTAAATGTCGAAGAACTAAACAAAAAATTAAAAAACAGAAAAGTTATAATTTTTTTTCATTTATTTCTCCGATTGTTCCTATGGGAGCTATATGCTATAGTCGTCCGATTTTGATGAAATTTTTACCATAATTCTGAAATATTTAACCATTGCTTTATGTCGAAGAACAAAACAAAAAATTAAAAAACAGCAAAGTTATAATTTTTTTTCAATTATTTTTCCGATTGTTCCTATGGGGGCTATATGCTATAGTCGTCCGATTTTGATGAAATTTAAACCATAATTCTGAAATATATAACTATTGCTATATGTCGAAGAACTAAACAAAAAATTAAAAAACAGCAAAGTTATAATTTTTTTTCATTTATTTTTCCGATTGTTCCTATGGGAGCTATATGCTATAGTCGTCCGATCCGGCTCGTTCCGACTTATATACTACCTGCAATAGAAAGACAACTTTTGGGAAAGTTTCATGCAGATAGCTTTAAAACTGAAAGACTAGTTTGCATATAAACGGACGGACAGACGGACAGACGGACAGACGGACAGACGGACGGACAGACGGACGGACAGACGGACAGACGGACATGGCTAGATCGACTCGCCTAGTGATGCTGATCAAGAATATATATACTTTATAGGGTCGGAGATGTCTCCTTCACTGCGTTGCAAACTTCTGACTGAAATTATAATACCCTCTGCAAGGGTATAAAAAGGGAACATTTTGTTAAGCTTTTTTTGTTTTTTCTTTTCAAAAATATATAATTCGTAAAAATCTAAACTAAACTAAACTAAATCTAAATTTTCAAAAAGTTGAATTCAAGTTAATAAGCGAAAAATCCAATAAGTGTAGTTAGCGGTAAGTAACTTTAACTTTCTCTTTAAATAACTCAATAGGCCAATTGGAAAAGTATATTTTTGTAAAAAAGGAAGGCTTTCTTTTTAATATATTTTTGATATATTTTTGTACATTAGACGTACATAGGTAAATGAAACTTCTTACTTTAATTACTATTTTTAAACAAAGTACTTTAGTAACTACTTGCCATATTGCAATTTAAAAAGTAATGCTTCTTTGAGGTTTTAACCCCTTTGCCCCACTTTTTTTACATGTCCTTCAGGTGTGCCTCATGGGCAAGTATCACAACATCCTTTACATCGGGCTGCGCACCTGCTGGGATTGGGGAGTTCGGGACTCGGAGGTGGTCGTTCAACTGCTGCGTAAGTAAACTCAGCCCAACTAAATAATTTAATTTATATGCATATGCATATGCATATGTATGTGGTGCGACTCTCCTGTGCTGTGTGTGTGGGCGTTTGGGGCGTGGCTGTTTGCTTTGCATACTTTAATGAATTTTATCCCTATAAGCAGGCTGGCAGGCAGTTTTAACTTTAATCACGCGTTTCTGCTAATTGCGTTAAGAGAAAGTGCTGCTAATGTTGTTTTGTTGCTCTGTTGTTGCTGCATCGTAAAACTTGTTAAGTGCCTTAAAGTGTTGCAAGTTATTTGGGGCGTATATATACTGGCTCTGTCTCTAATTAAAAGGCTGCATAAACTTTTGCGAGCGGAGAAAAGTGCCAGAAATTAATGGCATGCCTCTGTTATGGGATCTTTGGACTCGTGTGCAATATAACTTGCTCCTTGTTTGTTCTGTCCTCACTGCTTTGCGGCTGAGCCTGTGTTTTTCGACCCTTTTCCATTTGTTGGCTGCAAACATTTTGGCCAGTTTCCGTTTTCCGCTGACTTCATTTCTGTACTGTGCCAAAAAACTCAAAGAAAACGAAAAGTAAGTGCTGAAAACCGGGAAAGCAGCAACAAGTGCAGCCACATAATTAGTTTTTTTATGGCTGCTGCCGCTGCGATTTGATGACATTATTCAACCGCTTTTCCTGCAGCCCTCAATACAAAGTGCAGTAATTAAACAAACAAAACAAGAAAGAAAGCAAACTTCGGCAAGCCGAAGTTCATATACCCTTGCAGCTATTGCAAGAATTAAACATTTTTGAAAACATTAAAATTATAATTTACTTGCGTATAAGTTTAAAAACATTGAAGCTATGATGATTTGCAGCTCAATTATTTGATAGTTATTTTATATATTTTTATTGGGAGCTATATGATATAGTCGTCCGACTTTGATGAAACTTAAACCGTAAATTGGAAATATTTAACCATTACTAAATGTCGAAGAACTAAACAAAAAATTAAAAAACAGAAAAGTTATAATATTTTTTCATTTATTTCTCCGATTGTTCCTATTTGCTATATTTGCTATTAGCTATATGATATAGTCGTCCGACTTTGAAGAAATTTAAACCGTAAATCGAAAATATTTAACCATTACTAAATGTCGAAGAACTAAACAAAAAATTAAAAAACAGAAAATTTATAATTTTTTTTCATTTATTTTTCCGATTGTTCCTATGGGAGCTATATGCTATAGTCGTCCGATCCGGCTCGTTCCGACTTATATACTACCTGCAATAGAAAGACAACTTTTGGGAAAGTTTCATGCAGATAGCTTTAAAACTGAGAGACTAGTTTGCATATAAACGGACGGACAGACGGACAGACGGACAGACGGACGGACAGACGGACGGACAGACGGACATGGCTAGATCGACTCGCCTAGTGATGCTGATCAAGAATATATATACTTTATAGGGTCGGAGATGTCTCCTTCACTGCGTTGCAAACTTCTGACTGAAATTATAATACCCTCTGCAAGGGTATAAAAAGGGTAATTGTTTGGTATTTTAGTTTTTTAACATGACGATAAATTTATCTTTAATCAGATGATGTTATATTAAACATAAATATTTTCCATGTTACATATACTTTTTTTTTAATTTTACTTCTTAAAGTTGATTATGAACTCTAGTTTTGTAATATTGGTTATACCTCAATGATTATATTATTAAATTACAAAAACTAACAACATTTTATCTCCGTGGAAATTAAAGCAATAAAAAGTTGCTTCATGACCTATAATATTATCTTACATATCCTTTAGCACGAATTACTGATTAACAAAATATTTTAATATTTTTGACTCATTTCAGTGGCCATTTATGAGTGCGAAAAGACATATGAGCGGATTTTTCTGGGCGCCCTGTTTGGACCACATGCTCCGCACTTCATCGCCGGCTGGCGGAGTGACTTCCAGGATCAGGTGAGAACTGACAGCCCCCTTTGGATGGCCCCTTTTCTCCATTTTGCGATGGACCCCCATGTAACACCTTTGTTGCAGCACGAGAATGTCCGGGCCATGGTTTACTTTCTGAAGCATGCCACACGCGAGCAGCTCACATTGCCCGTCTGGATTCCGCGTTTCGAACAGGAGCGACAGCTTAGGTGAGTCCTCATCCTTGCCCGCTTTGACTTTCGCTGCTTTCACTTCTACTTTCTCTACTTTCTTCGCTTGGCTTTCATGTGTCACGCTCTTTTGCTGCCTCTAGCAATTTTCACACAAGCCGGGTTAATTGGATAGTTGGCGAGGTGACATGCCGAACTCTCTATTCCCCGGAACAGATTTTTTTATTACCTTTGTAGCTCGACTTTTAAGTCGTCTTTGTTTTTACAAAAGCAAAAAAAAACCGTTTTATTCCCTTGCATTACAAAATAATTTGGAAGCTTCAAACATTTTCTTTGTTAAAAAAAATGTATTAATAAAATTATTATTTTTTATAGTATTGGGTTATCACTTTAAATTTAAATGAACGTTTTAAAGTTTCTGTAGTTTTTGGGGACTAAAATGTATGTTATTTACGAACTCAACTCAAAGCAAATATCTGTTTTTAAGAGCTTTAGAAATAGATATTTACTTACTAACAGCAGTAGTTTTCCCCCATAGTAATAATGTTTTTGGTGACAATAAGATACTATAAATAACCCCTGGGAGTACAAGAGCACAGTGGGCTAAATGAGGAGTAACCAGAGAAATGAAAGGATTTTAATTAAATTAATACATCAGCCATTGTTGTGGCGCTGTCTAGGTGTATATGTTGTGTGTGTACTGGCCATAATTGAGTGAAAGATGGCGAGTATACACTCGCATAGAGAATGGCGCTCAATCACTGGCGGTTGCTTTTCTCTCACTTCTGCTGGTGTCATGTATAATTAAGATTTTCATTTGCAGCTTGCCTGCTGAGGGGTTTTCCCATTTTCAGCCTTTTCCGTACATGCATATGTGTGTGTATGGGTGTGTGGGTGTCTCTGATGCGATAAGCTGAAAACCAACAGGCAGCGATGTAAACCTTTTGTTATTTCGGCTTTGTTCGCCAGCACTCCGGAGGATTAAAGTCAAAAATGCGTGTAATAAGCGCACAAAAGCATTCTCAATTCCACCACGCCCACTAATCCAGATACAAATACATCCCGCCCCCCTCAGATACACACTCACACCATTGCCTAGTTGACTGTTTGCGCTTCTTAAACAAACAGAAGGCAAAAAAAAAACTGACTGGCAAACATTAAGACGACATTTATGATGCCCTCTCGCAATACAGCAGCCAAAGTCATGAATAAGCGTTAATGGGTAAAAAGTATGTGTGTGTGTGTGTTTGATGGAGGACCCCGCATGTGTGCATATGTGGGTGTGAGTGAGGGGAGCTGTGAAAAACAAGCAATGTGACAATAAACGTTTCGGACAAATGCCGTTGGAGCTGCATAAATCAGTGCTGAAGCAGCATATTGGTAAAGTTTTCCAAGCACAGTGAACATTCTTGAACAAAAATGAAATTAAGGCTGAATACCTTTGCAATTAGAAATCATCGTCATTTTGTAATGCATTTATCTATTAATCTGCATAAAGCACAGGATTTTATTAAACTTTACTTTTGTAGATTTTAAAATACCTATAGTTGATTTGTCATTCCCTAAATTATTATAAGTTAAGCAGCTTTTTAAGAAAAATATGTGTACAAATACACTATGCTTAAATATACGTTAAAATGCCTAACAGTTTTAAATTATTGAAGATGAAAGTTAAATATCATATTTTATTCATTATTGCAATCAGTCATTGCACAGCTTAAAAAATCTATATTCATTATTCCACTGCTAGTCAGCCTGCTCACTTTATGGCACTGGCAACAATTTAAATCCTTACGAAAGGCTTAAAACTTGAAAGCTTAACAAATTGAAAGCTTTTAAACTTTAACTAGGCTTAAAGAAAAGTATACACTGTACAGCAATGACATTGACATTAAGTCCCAGCTAATACTCCGCTAAGCAGACCGTTAGATACAAAAATTTGATTTGTCAGCCCCTCAGTAGTTAAAGTGTTAATCTTTGATTTAGGAGGCAAATATTCGTTGACTTGAGGTGTTATATAAGGACATTGAGGTTGCGATTGGGGAATGTCTTGATTCTAGCAGAAAACTCGCTTTTATAGCTGCCAATAAAACGCAAATGAATTTGACAAGCCAATTTTGCAAGCTGTCAGTGTGTGGATGTTGGCTCAAAATGCCCTTATCCTGCTCGTGTGTGGGTTACTTCCGGTTTATTGTGGTTTTTGCTCTTTTATTTGCCTACTTTTATGCGTAGACATAAAAGCCCTCTGTTTGTGTGGGTGTGCTGTGTCGCAAATGTGCTTTAAGTGCAATGTACATGCTAATGCCTGAATGGAGACAAACGCCCTACACTCACACAATACATTACGTATATGCAATGTTAAGATGGCAAAAACAGGAAGATTAAGTTCACAAGCAAATAGCAATTTGCCATTTCAAAGTAAAAGAAATTTGCTGAAAATTAGAAGAACTAATATTACATTTTTATTATTATATTTAAGCAATATAAGATTGAAATATAAAACAAACATTATGGCTTTTAATTAAATGAACTGACTCTTACTTTTAAATAAAAAAAACTTGCGAAGGATTATTTAAAAACCGAATGCCTGTTTATTTTAAATAAAGTTCTAGTTATAAAACGTATTTTTTTCTCTGTTATTTTTTTTTCTGATGGAAGGGGAAATGAGCAACAAGCGAACAACTTAATTGAGGACTGGCACTCGCCCAGGCTCATTTTCTTAGTCCTTGTGAGTCCTGCTAATGTGCGAAGCCTATTTTGATGCTTGTCGCCCATTAAAGCAACCACAAAGAGTGGTCTAAACGTAACTTTCTGGCTCTTTGAAACTGACTTTACTGAATCCGGTTCTTATTTTTTTGCAGATTCATTGACGTCCCCATTGAATCGTGTGGCAAATCCTCGCCCCTTCGCATTGCCCTGCAGGCGAATGCTCCCGAACTGCTGCTCATACTGCTGAGGTAAGTATCTCGAGGAAGAGGACTTGCGGGGAGGATGGAAAAGCGACTGCCACTTCAATTAGCGAGAAATATGCAAAAGCGGTCGCCACTTGGCGGCGCCGCAATGTATGCAACATAAAATACAAGACGCTTAGCATAAGCAAGTGCTCACAAAGCCACAAGAAAACGAAGGCGAGGAAAACCCAAGGAGAAGATAGAGAAAATAAAAGGAAAATTATCATTAAATTTGAAAGTCGCTGCCAAAGCGAATTTGCATCACAAGGCGGTCGGTCGTCTCCGTCGAGTCTCATGGTCCAAAAAGCAGCTTGTAAAAAAGTTACGAGCATGCACTCGGGTTCTCAGCCGAGATTCATAATTTTATATGTAAACGCCTGCAGTTTCCACTTGCTATGGTCCTTCGTCCGTCGTCCTTGACTCTCGCCGTCCCGCCAATTTATTGTTTCCTAACTTGATATTGCAACGGCCACGCCCCCTTCCGCCCATCCATGTGTTTGCCATCGCTTTCAATTTTTGATGCAGCGCCAAAAAGGACGCTTTGCATAAAATGGGAGTATTGATTGCAGGCCAAAAAGGCGAGTCACAACAAAGTTTCTGTCAGCAAGTCCCGGCTGAGATGCTCAGCCGTCAAAGCTTCATGTCGGCGGCAGCTGGGATTTCATTAAATCGAGATTTTCACAAAAATTATTCAATTTCCGATGGTTCTTCGGCTTGAGTGGCATATTTGATGGCGTTTTTCTAGACAGTTATTAAAACTTTTTATATAGCGTAAGCATTTTTATTTTTTCGGTGGAAGATTTAAGATTTTAGTTTGTTTTCAAGATGTGAACGACAAATTAAAAAACTATATTGGAATTGATTATTGATTAATAGATTTTCATGATTAATAGGTTTCATGAATTCTTGTAAATTGTTCTGTTATGTTATTATTATGTTTTTCTTAGTTTTCTTTTTTTTGTTGCTTTCAATTTTATTTATATTAAAACACATATTTTTTTAAAATTTGTTGGGCTTTTTATTAAAGTAGTTTCTGTTTCTTTTCTTCTAGAACCTCTTTTTACATGCTTTTTACCGTACTTGACCTTGTAAAAGTCACAATTTAATTTTGAACTGCGTTTACAAGGCCTACGGCGAAAAAATGCCTTCAATATCGCTACCAAATGAAATTCCAAATAATTTTTTGGGGAATTCCCCGCGCCATGTATAAATTTAAAACATTTTTGCCCCTTTGTAAACTGGCGAAATCAACAGTGAATTCCTCTCCTCATAAGGGGGCGTAATGCGCAAGGAATGCGCATTATGAGGAGGCGGCAAGCTGCCGATTCGGCATTTGTATTGAGATTCCCGCCAGCTGTGCTGATTGCACCGAGCAAATTGCAACTGCAGTGGCTTCGATTGATGGCAAATGTTTGAGTTTGGCTTGCCAATTCCCTACTGACCCATACCCCCCGATTTCCCCCCCCACTTTTCCCCGGAGCTTTTCCAGTTTTTGCTATGGATTTCCATTTCTGTTTCTGCTTCATCGCCTTTCCGCCTCAACTGATTTTGATTCAGGTGCGGCTTCTGTTCTGTTCTGTTTTTTTTTGAGTTACTGATGCTGATGCGGCCATAAATTTTCGATATTGTTTCGCTTTTGTGTGTTTTAATTTGCCTTTCGTATTTCGCTTTGCTGCATTTTCATTTCATATTGGCCATAAAATATGCAAATGAATGCGGTGAGACGTACTCGATTTTCGCCTTTTACTTTTTTCACTGCCAAATTGTTTCACTGGTTTGAAAAAGATAATATTTATATGACGGCGCGTCGGGTTAAACACAAAATAAATAAGAGAAACATATAAATTACAATTACAAAACGAGAAATGCAAATGCGGGCGAAGGGATATTTGTGACAAACATTTTCAATTTAAAAAGTGACAACACTGCCGGCGCCATTTGCCATTCGCACTTTGCACTTCATTTGCCATTCAGTCAGCTCTGTCTGAATGCAGTTAAAGAAATTCTGGGTACTAAGTTTTTGACTTAAGAAGGTTTTAATTTTGATGAACAAGTATTAACATTGTTTAAATTTATTTAATTGGTCTAAAAATTGAATTTTATGGTTTATTATTTTATTACTTTTATTAAATTTTGTAATATGCAATTCTCTAAGTGCACATGTGTGTATCTCTGCCTGTGTACTTGTGTGCATCTGACACAACCGCGAGTCGTGTCTGCTCATTATTTCATTTGTACATTGTGTTTATCGGGACATCTAGCATTTATTGCCGCCCCACCGACCTTCGACCTCCGAACTCCGACCCTTTTGCATTGACCACAAGCAAACCAACTACGTGCTGGAAGCTTGTATCTCATTTGCAAACAGTTACCCACTGCAACCGCAGCCACGCCCCTCTGACAGCCCACGCCTCCGCTTTGAATCCGTTGCAGATATGGTGCCGCACCACAGCCGCCGGACGGTGGCGCCTCCGTAATTATCGCGCTGCTTGACAAACTCATCGAGGATGGCCGCAATTACAGCTTCGAACTGGTCATGTGCCTCAAGATTCTGCTGCGCAATGTTGTCATGATTGAGATGCCCTTTAAGGTGAGTGCATTAAATGTGTAATGAACAAAGTTGCCATTTAATGGGAAATGTAGAAAGTATATACTCAGGGAAAGCAAAAAAAATGGTTGTATTATACTTTGGTTAATAAAACGTAAACCGAAATTAGTTATTAGCTTCAGGAACTATAATTAAAAAAATTGTGTAATATTTGCAGCAAGTTCTTCTTTTTTTTTGCTTTAACAAAATCCTATATTTCATAAGATAGTTTTATACTTGATTTTCTTTTACACGTTAAGACACAGTTGCTTAATGAAATATTTCCTTCCTGGCTGGTTATTGTTAATTTCATATTCAATTCACAAGCAATACAAAATGTATACCAAAAAAAGTCATGAGCTTCAAAAACGAAATTTGTTATATTATACACTTCTTTCCAGACTGGTTGTTTTTGTTTACATGTTTTAATTAGAAATATTATTCCTGTCCGTTTCAGCCCCTTTTATACGCTTCCCGAAGGGAAATGTTCTTCGATCGCTATGGCCGCCTGCTGATGGACAAGATTATTGGCAAGGAGCAGGTCTACGGAGTGCCCAGTCTTCGTCACTTATGCCGGTAATTATCAACCTTAAGCTTTGCCATATTCTCAGGGGTTAGGGCTGGAATGAAACTTCTCCGAACACTTGACTTTGTGACTAACAATGTGCTGCCCACGTCGTTTGGCCGGAAAAAGAGATTGGGGCAGGGTGAATGGAGTCTGACAGCATAATAAGTTTTACTTTTTTATTCAATTACTTTGGCTTAGGTCCGCCACGCTTGCTTAACTTTCTACGGGGCAATCCACAGACAATTCGGCGATAAGCCCGAAAAATGAAATAAGCATAAGACAGGAGCAAAACCTGACTGGCTGACAAACTGACAGACTGTCTGTGCCTTAAGTTGACAAGTTTCCCTCGTCCTGTCGCCTTTGTCATGTGGCTTAACGCAAGTTTCGCCCTTCTTTCATACGTTCTATCAAAGTCGAGTTCGAAACTTTCCCACTCGCTCCACTGACTTGGTCACAATGTAGTCAAATGTCAGCCAACTTAATGAATTAAATCGATGCGAAATTCTTTGCTACTTTGATCGGTGTTTAGTCAAGAAGTTTCTTGTGGGAGCCCTTTTAATTCGATAAGTTGACATCTGTCATTGATAAGGTTCATATGCGGAGCCCTATATGCGGGGTTCCAGCTTATATACAAATGTCTCATTTATTTGCCCAGCACTCGCTGACCCGGGCACACAAATATATAAATATATTTGCCTCCGCTCACGTGTCACATAAATGTCCATTGACTCTGGCTCTCGTTTCAGCTGGGAACCCGTTTTCCAGCTTTTTTGCCAGTTTGTTTTCCCCTGGCCAATGTTTGCGCTGTGAAAACTCGCGCTCTTGACCTGCATTTTCCACAGGTCAACTTTGGTAGAGGAACAAGAAAGTTACATGAGATTTATATTCTGAAAAGCTATAGTTTTACTCGGAATTATAAGACATCATTTGCTGGTTTTCTTAACTATAATCATAATACAATTTTTAATTAAAGTACCAGTGACTTCCGAAAGTTAAACAGATTTATGTGAATATTAAGTTAATAATAATAATCCATAGTCTTATTTCCAAAATCAACATTAAGAAATTTTAAAACCATAAATTAAAAACAAAAATGTTGGGAATTTTTATACCCTTGCAGAGGGTATTATAATTTCAGTCAGAAGTTTGCAACGCAGTGAAGGAGACATCTCCGACCCTATAAAGTATATATATTCTTGATCAGCATCACTAGGCGAGTCGATCTAGCCATGTCCGTCTGTCCGTCTGTCCGTCTGTCCGTCCGTTTATATGCAAACTAGTCTCTCAGTTTTAAAGCTATCTGCATGAAACTTTCCCAAAAGTTGTCTTTCTATTGCAGGTAGTATATAAGTCGGAACGAGCCGGATCGGACGACTATAGCATATAGCTCCCATAGGAACAATCGGAAAAATAATTGAAAAAAATTATAACTTTGCTGTTTTTTAATTTTTTGTTTTGTTCTTCGACATAAAGCAATGGTTAAATATTTCAGAATTATGGTAAAAATTTCATCAAAATCGGACGACTATAGCATATAGCTCCCATAGGAACAATCGGAAAAATAAATGAAAAAAATTTATAACTTTTCTGTTTTTTAATTTTTTGTTTAGTTCTTCGACATTTAGTAATGGTTAAATATTTTCGATTTACGGTTTAAATTTCATCAAAGTCGGACGACTATATCATATAGCTCCCATAGGAACAATAAAAATATATAAAATAACTATCAAATAATTGAGCTGCAAATCATCATAGCTTCAATGTTTTTAAACTTATACGCAAGTAAATTATAATTTTAATGTTTTCAAAAATGTTTAATTCTTGCAATAGCTGCAAGGGTATATGAACTTCGGCTTGCCGAAGTTTGCTTTCTTTCTTGTTTATTATGTATTATTTTTGTAAGCTCGGTATTTTTCTTTAGATGCCACTTTTCACTGTATTTGCAATTGCGTTGGCGTCCACTCGTCGAGACTTCAAGTACAGCTCAGATGGTTTTTGAAATGAGGGTTTTTGCTTTTGATTTATATGGTCTGTGACACTTCCTTTTGGCTCTCTAGCCAGCCATTTTGTGACTTCAATTTATGCAAATCTTTTTCGCACCCGCACTGAATGCATGCATTACATTACACATTGACCCTAAAAAGCAGAGTCTCCGAGCCAAAATGTGACGATTGCCAATATAAGCGAATACATTGCGCATACGCCCTGTTATCCCGCCTTCCGGCGCCCACAAGTAGGCAACGCTTTTTGTTCCTCTATTTACGACTGCTCAGTGGCTTCTTTTTTTCCCTGGGCGGTGTCAGCTTGCTTTATTGATTGGTCGAGTTTTTCGTAACCCATAAAATTGCCAGAACAGAGAAACTTGGCAGGACAAATTAACAGTAACATAATCTGCGGAGTTCCTGAATGGATCTCCCCTGAAACCGATTAGCATGTTGCTAGGGACTCTATGTTTTTTTAACCGCCAATTTGAGGGTCGTTACTTACCCGAATAATTTTGGACAAGTTATCAAAAAGCCACTTTAGAGCCGGCTTCACATACTGGCAAACTTTTCCGAAAGCTTTCACTGCGCCTCTAAGTGGAAGGGCCCAAAAGAATCCGCTACCAATATCCGCTACTTTAACTTCTTCCTCTAGTTCTGCAGTCAACTTTAGTGAAAGTTCCTGCCCGCATTCGCACTCTTTTTTCGCTTTTTCTGCCTTTCACTCACGAGAAAAGTTTTAAGTATATGAACTTTGCTCGCTGTGAAGATTTTTTTGTTTGCCGTATGAGCTTATTGTGTGAAACTTAAATTAAATTAAAAAATATCCCGCTAAGAATGACAGGAGCATTGCCTAAGGCGAGAAAATATACCAAAATTCCTGAGCATTTTGAAAAACTTGAAGCCAGAGAACTATTTTCAAACTTTCAACTTCAAGAAAAATTTTTTTTTCTTCACCGCCATAATACCATTTTCTTAAATTATATTTGCAAATAGTTAATAAAACTTCGTATAAAAAATTGTTATCTCTGATTTGGGTTTTACTGACATATCTTTAGAAAACCATTGCTCAAGGCTTTAAATGCTTTAACTGCTTGCTGCACACCAAAGTCTCATTAAGTAATATGAAAACAATAACATTGAAGAATGATATATGTATATATGTAGGCTCATCCGTAGTTCGTCATTCTTAAAGCATGGAGTTTTGTTTTCTGAGTGTAGGCAAACTGACCTATTATTTTTATAGAATTTTGCAAATTTGCAACTATTATATATTTTTTTAAAGAATTTTCCTTATATTAAAGATTTTATATGTACTCAATTTAACCTAATCTTTTGAACGCAATTTTCAGCTGCTGCATTCGCGATGTGCTGCGGGAGCATAATCAACTGCCCAACGGCATAGACACGTTGAGGCTGCCAAAACGCCTGCAACGCTATATCGATCTCACTGAGGAACTGGAAGGACCCGAGGCCCAGGATTTGGAGGACGACCAGAATGGGGATCAAG
The DNA here is from genome assembly GCF_018152505.1 of Drosophila elegans. Classification (NCBI taxonomy): domain Eukaryota; kingdom Metazoa; phylum Arthropoda; class Insecta; order Diptera; family Drosophilidae; genus Drosophila; species Drosophila elegans. The sequence goes on along the minus strand of NW_024545855.1, from coordinate 3,924,128 downwards.
GAAAACCAGCAACCAGATGCAAACTGGGGGAAGTGATGCCCCGAATGGAAACCATTAGCAGTGCGGGAGAAAGTGAGGATGAAAGTGAAAACCATGTGCAGCTGTTACAAGCTGTTACGGATCCGGAAAAGGCCGCTTTAGCCGCATTCGTGGCCACCGGAGATGGGGCTTATACGGAGGAGGCCAAGAATGCGGCCGCGGCCGCTTACGTGGCAGCCTGTCCGCCGGATATCGATCCCGATTTTTCGCCAATTTTCCTGCCCGGCGAACCCAGATAGCCCTTAAGCCAAAATCCAAAATCTAGCACTCACCGATACGTTTCCTCGCTGACATTGATGCGACCGGGAACGCCTGTAGTCTCCGTTCGGCTGGTTAAGTTGACCGTATTGCCGAAAAGACAGTAGCGTGGCACTCGGTTGCCAATCACACCGGTCACCACTTCGCCGGAGTGGATGCCAATGGTGATTTGCTGGAAAAACAAGGACCAAACAAACTGAATTAATAAACTTAGAATTTGTAAGAGGGTTTATCTAGAAAATAAATCGGACCTCGGCTAAATTAATAATCTGAACTTGTAAGAGAACTTATCAGGCTTCGCAAGATATTAAATAGGGCACTTCATTGCGCTAATAAACTTTCGCCGGCTAGAGTCCCATCGTCAACACCCCCGAAAAGTTGCCAACCACAACGCAATGTACTATAGCTGGAAAAACCAAGCGAAAGTTGCCACAATTACTTTCCAAAAACTTGCAGAAGCAGTAGGAAAAAGTTTTCTTTAATTAAATTTAAAACGAAATGAGCGGCGAGCAAAGAGAAAGATCACAAACTCCCAACCTCATGGTACACCCACCAAAGGTCCTTGTTAGTAGGTGACGATGCTGAAATCCAAATGGGAAAAGAAAAGTTCGGGGCTTGGGAAAAATGCAGAGCCAAGGGAATATGTGCAAATGGGTAAACTGCCAACAGTTCTGAGATAAAAACGAAGGACGAAAGTTGTAATTACCAGAAAAACATTACATAAAACTAATTGCCAAAACGGCGGGGTGCGATAAGCGAAAACTACACAAACTTCCAAAAGCCTAAAGTGCACAAAGTTGAACCGAGAAAGAATTTTGCAAAACTCAATCAAATCACATCAATGCAGTGCAATGCTGATGAATGATTCATTCAGCAGGGAGCCTCGAACACAAGTCAATCACTCAACTTTCTTTGGTTAAGTAATGAAGAAACTGGATAAAATTTCTTGCATTCAGAAAGCGTTTTGTTTGGATAGTACCAAATATTTTTGTATAATTTTATTATTAGTTTTGAGTATTGGTATGCCATTGTAAAAACAAGTATTTATTGATGTTTTCTATTTTGTAAAAGAATTTTTAAAGCCTTATATTCTTTTCATAACTAATACAAATATTTATTAAAGCCTTAAGGAATTAGAAACACCAAAGACATAAAAGTAATGTTTCTTTTTCAGTTTGTATTCCCAAACATTTCCCCCAATTAAATATCTCAACATCAGACCAGAAACTGCTTCGGGTCATAAAATAAAATCCATTCTAGTTCTGGAAAATTGCTAGTTTATTTTAAACACAAGCCAAGATGAATGGCAGTTAGGAGAATGATTTTCCTCGCCTCGCCCTTGAGTGTATAAAATACACAGCAAGTGCAGAAAGTTTTTGCTGAAAGCCGAATCAATATTTATGGACTGCAAGCACAGGAAGTAGCCAACAAAGAGTTCAGAAAAACTGTCAGGAAAAGCGGTAAAGCGGGGGAGCTGAACAAATTTTTTGCATGAAGAAAAACATCGGTATAATTGGCTTCATGAACGCAGGGGTCGGTGTGTGTGGGGGGGAAGTGACTAGCTGCTGCTGCTTTTTACCAGGATTTAATGAAGCGCAAAATGACGCCAGTGGCGGCGAGGGGGGATTTTGTGGGGTATTGTGGGGGGATAGTCCTGGGATAGGGCCATGCAACAGGCTCCGATGTCGTGTCCCAGTTTTTGCTATTCCCAGCCCGTGGCGCTTGTTAATTGCATTTCGAGCGATCTATCAAACGTTGACTCGATTCTCGAATTCCTCTCCGTTTTTGCCCGCACAAACTGGGAGGAGGGTTTCCCTCAGAATTACCAAAAGCAATCAGTCAAATATGAAATACTGTCTACCACAAAAACTTGACTGCAGTTACGGCGAGGCTAGATGGAATTGGAGAAAAGAGAACTGAAGGAGCTTATGGTGGCAGAAACAGATGTATGATGCCAGGACCACAAGAAGAGTTTCTTCTGAGGAAAAGACGATAAGGTAATGGAATTTGAGCAACAGAAAAACAACAATTCTGACAATAGGGCCAGGAGACACGAGTCCCATTCGGAGTTCTCCGTTTGAGTGGGTAGTTTTGACACAAGTACTCAAATACTGGAATATATCTACGGTAGGGTGGCCTGGGAAATAGTTTTATAAATGACGAGCAGTAAATTAGAAGTTCTCTTATATTTATGTATAATATAATATAATATAGATGTTTATATTCAATATTAACGTTATAAGAGATGGAACTTTTTATTTTCACAATATAAATGTTTTTTCTTAACTGTAATCAAACTAAAACTCCTTACAAACGAAAGTGTTGATCCCACTTACAATATCCATTTTTTATACATATGCCTGCAAACATGCAACATACCTCACACAAAGGCAACATTTAACGTTTAATGCAATATATAAACAAACCACTTATTATATATTAAATAACACTCGCCAAGTCTGCGTAAATGTTATGTTTTGGTGGACTTATAATTCCCAACTAAGTACTAGTAAAAGAAAAATGATTATTATTATTATATATTTCAAGAAAACTAACTTTAAAATTACACCTTGTTCTAGGTTTTAAACGTAGATTTTTTATTGTATTATTGCTTTATTAACAGTTGTTTTTCCCACCTCCCTCACCGAGTTACCCTAATATATACACAGATGCCAAGACATGTGCAAAAAGTGACTGACAAGCCACAAGCATTGTCCACACGTACAATGCTGTAATTGTGAAGGATGCCATCAAGTGGGGCATCCGCATCCTCATCCTCACACTCGTTCTTGTCCTCGTCCTCGCTTCATCTTGCGGATCAGCCACTACCTCTTCCGGCCCCGGTCCCGCCCCCTTTCTTTGCCCCTTTGCCATATGTATATCTGTGGCCCTGCATGTGTGCAGTGTATTTTAAGCCTGAGCACTCAAAGCAAAAGTGTTTAAGCCAAAAAAAAAAAAAAAAAAAAAGAGATAGTAACAGCAGGCAGGAGGTCTTGTACCATCATCCTCGGCCAAGTTTCAACGTCTCTGGTGACAGTTGACGGTCAAGTGGCCACTGGCAAGGATCCGAGACCATGTACTATGTACCATGGTCCGTGCTGCGTCCTTTGACATTGTGTGTCATCAATTTTGAATTAATTTTAGCTATTTTCGCAGTTTCCTATCTAAAACTTTGCTGCGCCCTCGCCTTGTTTCGCAGTGAAACTTTGTTAAATGAACTGTTTTCGCACTTGCCCTGCTGTCACGAGTTGTTAATATTTTACATGCACTTGCCACTCAATTCGGGGCAGTAGAGGGTTAAGAGAGATCAGGCGATCAGGGGGTTGCGGGGATGGACATTAAAATTTATGCGCCATTGAGTTGCTGTTGCTCAAAATGGCAAACGGCGAATGGTGCGTTCAGCAAAAAAAAATTGCGCGAGCATTCGCAAACTTGCATGCTCACACGAACGAACAAAAATACGAGCAAGACAATTTTCCAACCATAGTACTTTCTATGCGCACAATTAGAGTGACGGAAAGAAAAACCCCCACATTTTTCACCCCCCTCCGTGGGCACTTGAGCAACTTGAACATAAGTTGTTAGTTGTGTAATGCATTTTTGTTGCTCAGAAAAAGGAGAGATGTGATAAAAAGCGAGAGAACCAGATTGAAATACAATTGCTGGGGAACTTAGCGAGTTTTCCTTTTGTTAAACTAGAAGACCTAGAGGTGAAATTTGCTTCAGAAAGCAATAGCATACTACATAAAATGCCTTATAAATTCAAGAAATATTGTTGTTTGTTTTTCAGGATTTTAAGACAAATTTTGTCATATTAAGAAAGCTTACACAAAGATTTATTTTTCTTGCAGACTGTTTTTTCTAACGGATAAGGGTCAGCAATCAACTTAGATTCGATCAAATTAAAAAAAAATAAATTCAGATTATGGAATTATCATGTTTTGGTAATATTTGAATATTTAAAATTGACTTTTTCCGAAATTGAACCACATGTCAAAACCCAAACAAAAAAGGATTAATGGAGGATTATAAGCCCAGGAAACGCACGAAAATCAAAAATGCCTAAAATATATCAAATTAAGCTATTTATTCTAGGTAATTTTAATACTTTTTATGTAATTTTGGTCTTATAATATTTTTCTCACCTTTATAAATGTAGGTAATTCTAATACTTCTTAGGTAATGTTGGTCTTATTGTATTATCTGAGTTTACAGAAGTGATAATAATATGATACACTCACCACTGGATTGGAGCCCATTTTGACGTTCTTGGCCATGTCCATCATATCCAGGGCCACCCGTGCCATGCACTTGGCATGATCTTCGCAGTGGTCGGGAAGCCCGGAAACGGCCATGTACTTATCGCCAACCGTTTCCACCTGAAAGCACAGACATGGCAATGAGTCCTTTAAGGTCTCTACTATACTTGTGTGTATTGGCCAAATTGAGAGCTGACCCGGGGACGGAATTGCATCGTTTTTGTGGCCAGGTAAAATGTGTAATTATGTGGCCATTCCCGAGAGCTGATGGCCAGCTCGTGGCACTTGCATTTGAACTTTGACCCACCCACCCACCTTGTACACGTTCAGGTTTCGCTTAGAGTCGGTGAGCGCGTCGAAGACCGTGTAGAGTTCATTCAGCATTTTCACGATTTTCATGGCCCCATCGGGATCCGTGTTGGCCGCACAGTACTGACCAAAGCCCACGATGCCGGAGAACATCAGCGTCACGGAGTCATAGCTGTCGAATAAGGTAGACGAAGTATATACCCATAAATAAACGGGCAAATATATGGCAAATTGTTTTTATTTTCACCAAATGGATATGGTGGCATTTACAGTCGAAATAAATATTAATAATAATAAAGTAGCATATATGTATAATTCAGGATAGTATTTATAATTCCCTAGGATAAAAAGTGCTTACTTGCCTATTCAAAATTATATAACAAATCGAATGCAAAACTTTAATGGATATCACTCCAACAATCAAAATAAAATTAAAATTATCGGTAAGCCTTCTTTATTATATAAAACCATATTCTCAATTTGTATTTTCTTTCTGTTCATATTGTGCATCCAAAACTTTTATAATAAATCAAAATAAAATTTTAATCAATACCAAACCATTTCTTTAGTTTCTCTCTAGGCTTTTTTTTTCATAAGAATAAGGGCAAAATAGTATTAAAAACTCAATTAAAAATTAAAATCATTCCTAAATTTGTTTCTTTTATATTCTATAATCTTCCCAGAAAAATAAAATTAAATTGATCTTTTAAATCTTTTTTAGAAATCGATTTAGCAATTCAATACAAAAGCTAAAGCTGTTTCCGTTAATTTTTCAAGCTTCTGAATTTTTATTTACTCTAAAATTACTATCCAAAACTTTTATCGAAATCAAAATTAAATTTAAAATCATTTCCTTTTTTGTACACACTTCTAAGTTGTTGTTTTCTTTCTGTGCATATTTTCCCAAAAAGATATAAGGAAATTGAATTTTTCTTACCGTTTGGGCGGCACTGGACGCTGGTGTCGTAACTCATTGGCCACCGACTTTGGCAGCACCGAATAGAGCAGCCTATTGCAGAAGGAAAACAGGATGAGGGGACGCCAGAAAGAATGCAGAAACATGGAAAAGTAATTTCAATTTCGCGCCTGAGAGAATTGTGCGCCATTAAGGAGTCGGTGCTGTCATTTGTCATTTACCTGTCGGTCTTCTGCTTCTCGCTCTCCAGATCGCGAAAGGTCTGCTGCAGCTTGTCGGTAAGCATTTCCAGGTTCTTGGTTAGCTTGTACTCCGCCTCAAATTTCTCTGAGAGCAGGACTAAATCCCTGGCTGCGTCGTGCAGCGGCACATCCGAGATGTAGAGTCCCTTCCTGCAAACAAAACAGGACACATTCCACGTTCCGGTGAGTTCAAGATGGGGCACGTGGGTGTTAAATGGAAAAATGACACGCATTTTGTTTTACTTAAGACTCTTTCGAAATCGCCTGGCAGGAAGTAGAAGCAGAGCCATGTGAAACACAGAACATAAAGGAGCTGGAGCTCGGAAAACATTTTTAATGTCACCCATAAATTTAGCAGGCTGAAGAAGCATTTGTTTTAATTTGACTGCGTGTATAAAACCTTTAGGATATTTCTTAATACCCACATTTAAGAGCTAATGTCTTTAATATAGGCAAGCCTAAAAATTAAACCAGCCAACGACACATGAACATCAGTTTTACAATGTCTTCAAAAAATTTAGAAAGGAAAACCAAAGAATTTTATTTTGTGGGTATTTCGAATAATGATTTTTGATAAATTGAAATCTGAAGTAAGTTGGACACCAGAAATCAACAAAATATAATCTTTGATGAAGTTTTACAATAGTTACAAAGGAAAAGTTTACCTAAAGAATAGCTTGTTTAAAAAATTTTAAAACTGATTTATTTTTCTAGGCACAAAACCTTTTGAACTTTTTGGTAAATTGAAATTTTAAGTTAAGTTAAGTCCAAAGACAAGACAAAATTAAATCTAAGGCGAAATTGTATTATTGTTACAAAGGAAGAAAGCATGAAAAAGCATATTTCAAGATATTCCAGGAGTGATTTATGATCACCACTCGCAAAATTAATAAGAATTCATACTCACTTGGTCAGATCGTCCAGATTCATGACACTGGGGTAGCATTGAAACAGTATCCGATCCGTTTCCGGAATGTACATCATTTGTCCCTGTGGAACACAAAAGAACAACAGATTATTTCCAGGGTGCGAGCTGTGAGCCATTGCAATAAAATTGATTTTTATGCCGCACTCAGTGGCAGGCCAGGCCGCTGTGCGTAAGAGTCCATTTGGCCAATGCTCACCTTCAGTCTCAGAAAACGCTGTTCGTGCCGGCTGCTCATGGCCCCCTGACGTGTCTGCAGGACATAGATGGTGTTTATGTGGGACAGGATATTCTCGAAGTTGAGCTGCAGGTGCGGCCGGATGGCCTCCACCACCTCTATCAGGGAGCAGTTCTCCTCGGCGACTCTGCCAGGAACAGAGAAAGAAACTTGTAGATTTTTAAGACACCAGGTAATGTTTGTAAACTTAAATCAAGGATTTATAAGATTATTTAAACACAGGTTCGCATATATTAAGCCATTTAAATGCTGCCAATTTGTATTTCTTTAAAATGTATGAATGAAGGAAGAAAACCGTACAGCGCAAAAGTTTTAACTCGATTTTTAAGTAGCGGAAAATGGACATTAGATTTTTAATTAAAAATATTTAACCTTTAAGTTGGTAAATAACATTACTACTTTTATTTATTTTGTTAATAATGTTGTTATAATTGTGAAATCAATATACATTGATAAAGGAATATAACTTCGAAAAGCTTAAGGCATTTATTTAATTTGATTTATTTTTTTTTAGGTTTTTGTATGAAAAAATGTAATTGTATTATAAGAAGTAAAAGAAATACTGTTTTCACAAATGATTAAATGGCGTACTGTAAACGTTAACTGTAAGCCGGCAGCAAGCACTCACCTGGGAATTACTCGAGACACAGCCTTGCCGGCCTGAACGATTTTCATTTGTCGATCGAACATCAGGTGAAAGGGGAAAACCTTGCAGAATGTGGCGGGTGATATGAGGGGTGCTATATATGACAAGGAAAAATGCAGATTAGCAAGGCCTAATAGCTAATGCCCAAGTATTACACTCACCTTCGCAAAGGAATTCCATGTCATCGGGCACCTCGTCTTTTTTGGCATCCACTTGTGACTTGGCCGCCACATTGATCTCTCGTATCAGGAATTGCACGTGGTCATAACGCTCGATATCGTCGCTTTTGTTCTTCAGCAGGCGCAAGCACTTCTGCTCCTTGTCGCCATCGCAGTCGAAACTGTCCTGGGCGATTGGACACGTGTTTAGCGCTATAACGGGCTCTGAAAATAAAAAAAATAGATTTAAATTATAAATTTTGTGTAATTTTAAAAAGTTTAAGGTGCAAAAACAGGTTCGAAACATTTTAATGTTAATTTTTACTGAGTGTTTCTAAAAAATTTGGTTCTACTTTTAAAAATGTTGTTACCCTCTTTTTCACCTAAAACTCCGATCTTAACAGCTCTGTTTTCTCTGTGTAGATAATAAACCAAAGCAGTCTTATATCTTGAAGCTCTGCTCAAACTCTCGAATGTGATTTTGTATAGTTGATTTAATCTAGAGTCAGTACAAAAAGCCAAACCTAGCCATTAAATTGTATTAAAATCAGAGAATGTCAGAAAGATTTTTTTAATACTATACTCGTAGCTGGCACAAATAAATGAATAAATAAAAACCTGGGCCAGTCAATACAATTTACATTTATTGTCATTGCAGGTCTGTAAATCCCGCAATATGTTAATCGTTGCGACTATTTTTATTCTTTATTTTGCTGTTGTATTGGACTTCAGTTACCTGTCTCGCTGGCAATCTGTTGGCCATCGTTGTTGTTGTTTACGTTGCCGTTGTTGGCCACTCCTTCATTATTGCTGCTGCCATTCTGATTATTGTTTCGCTCGCCATCCGTCGATGGGGCCAAAACAACCGTGGCCGATTCTGATCCCGTCGTCGTCGTCGTCGTTGTATCCTCGTCCTGCAACTGCTGATTTTCCCGGGCGATAGCCCGCTCCTTTTCGGCCTCGTCGATGGGTTCTCCCTTGCGCTTGACAATGTCGATTTCTACCTCGACGCCATGCAGCTTGGATGCAACGGCCTGTGAGCGAAAAATATAATATATAGCCGACATAGCGGAGGCGTCAATTGGGAATAAAGTACTACACACAGAAAATCAAAAACATGTAAAATCCACTATTTAATAAGTAGGCAATATATTTTTTCAAGAGGAACGTATGTTAACTTAAAATCAACCTATAATATATGACAAAAAATCAAAAAAATTGCCGCAAGAACAATATTATAGCTTAGTTACAAAAAATAAAAGTTTCGACTAATGTTTATTTAAATAGGTAATCCACGATTTCTAATTGAACTTTCACTAAAATACTTTAATAAACCAAAAAGTTTTTTGACCATTTTAAATTGTATTACACTATCAAATGGTTCATAATATGAAACAACAATATGCATAAAATTGTTGTAAGTAGAAAAGTAATCTTTTTGTTTTTTTCTGTGTATATATATATTTATATGTCTCACCTTGACGATGCCGATGACGATGTGCTCGAGGCCCGGCCGTTCCGAGTAGTAATGGAGTAGCAGTTCGCCATCCTTCTCCGTGCAGCGGAAAGAGGGGGCCCGCATTCCGGGATACAGGGTGCCCAGGTGGTCGTGCAGGGCATCCAGATTCTGATTGTTGCACAGAGAGAAAATAAAGGCAGCAAATAAAATACATATAACTGATTTAAGTTACCAATATGAAAACTACAAAATTGTAATACAATTAAGAAGTCTTCTTTTAAAAAATATTAATATTTACATAATTATTTAAAAAATAAAGTCTTGAGTTTTATTATTTACTAAAACAAACATCTAAGACGTATCAATATTTACGTTTTTATTAAAAGAATTCGCAAATTATCTTTAGATATTTTGAATAATTAAACTACTTTTTAATTTTTTTTAAAGAAAAAAAGGCCCTAAAGGGCAGATTTGTTGTTCCTACACAAGGATAAAATAACGTGGTTAAATTTCAAAGGAAAGGTCGGTTTTAAAAAAAAAATGTTAAGCTCCTGCATAGCGTATATTTATGGTAAGTTCTATTAAATTCATAAACTTAAATATAAATATATAGATCAGCTTAATGAACAAACAAACTAGTTGATGCGATAAATATGTTAAAAATAGGTATTTTTGTAATATTTCTGTAGCATCATGCTGGCCAAGGAATTCGGATCGAATAATGACCAATATTTTTGTTGGTATTTGTTCGCTGTGTGTGGCATTGTTGTTCGTTCATGTTGCGGTGGTGCAGACGAAAAAATTCAATTTCATTTTTCATTATGACAAAGGATTCGAGGAGCATTTGCGGTGAAAAATGTGGAAAATTGAAAATAAATCGAATGTGAGTGCAACAAAAGGCGTCGAGGGAAATGGGTTACGATTTGAGTGGGCGATGTGTGTGCGCTCAAGCAAAATACTTAATGCTTATCAATGATGGCGAATGTCGAACTCTCGATGAATGAGACTGAAAGACTGGGAAGCTGCCAAGGGAGCAGCATGAAAAATGACTTGGAAGTCGATTGGCCAATGCAATTGTGCCGCAGATGCATGGGAGATGAGTGTGAAATGGCCTTCAATTAAGTTGACTGTGAGTTTTTTATATATATATTTATACGCAATACCTGAAGGAAATCCCGTGGCGTGGCTCCCAGCACTTGCAGGATCTTATCGTAGCCCGAGTCCTGGCAGAACTCAAAGAAGGTCTTGCCAAAGAGCTCCAGGATGTCATCTGCGGGAATATCTTTAAGCATAAAAGAAGACAGGCATTAACGAGCTGGTCCTCTTCGACCAACATATGTTTAAATAACAAAGAAAATCCCCAAAACAGTATCAGCTAACTACTTACTGAGTATCTCGACAGCTGCTCCAATTAGATTATATGTTATTTCATCGTCGTAAATTTGTCGCACCAGAAACTGTCCCTCCATGCTGACCATGGCCTTTTTCCTGAATTCCAGAGGCCGAGCGAAAAATAAGCAGCCATCAAAATCGAGTCAGGCGAAACCGCAAATATGAAATGACACAGAAGGGTTTTCCCCCACAAAAAGAAAAAAAAAACGAGAGTGGCAAATACATTAATTTTAATTAAATTGCTTCGTTGCTCGTGAATTTATGAGTGAGTAGCTGGCATTCCTGCGTTCTGTGTGTTTTTGTGTGCTTTTTGGCGGGGCTGCTGCCCATATGGCGGTCACTTTATATGCCCTTTCATATTTATGTTTTTAATTAAGCAATGAAGACAAAATAAAGCCCTTCAAATGAGAATTCTCGGTCAGCCTTAAAATGTAGCGAGGGTTTGAGCTTTCCCTGTTTTGTGGGAGGATTTTAAAAATGCTACGCTCTTTGTGATTCTTGGGTTCTTGTAGAATATTAAATTATTAGCTTTTATTAAATAGAAATAAGCAAATTTTGTGTTAGAAAGAAAAGGCTCAACACTTATATTTTTTTATTTTATATAATGTTTTACCACAAATACAAACCCTGAACTACATTATCAAATAATTATAATTAAATTTGTAACATGGAAAAGCTTAATATTTTTATTAAAGTAAAATTAAGTATTTTCCTTATCTTAATGTTAGACCTATTTTCTTGTGGTAATTTTCATAGCAAGTTGTGCAAAATGTTCACGGATTATTATTTTTAACACAATTTGCAATTTTGCCAGATTTACTAATAGTTAAGTCCATTTTTTAGCACTGAAATTTAAAAAATTTCTCTCAAAAGCAGGATTTGGGCGTAAGTATTTATATTCCTTGCAGAAACTTGGCTGCGATTTGCATTGAATAACAATAATAGCGAAAAGTGAAAGCCTTCGGTGGCTCTCTGCCTTTTCTCTTTGTGAACATCGTGCAAATCGACTTTATTATTTAATAGAACTTGCGCCAAGCTGTTACCAAAACAAATTGAATACAACGTGCCGGCATACTGAAAGTAACCGAAAGAAAGTCGGGGAAAAGCGGGAAAAACGCCAACGTTGCAGAATTGAACATGAACATCGAGGAAAAGCGTGGGTGTGGGGACTGGTAAAATAAGAGAGCAAAAAAGTAATAGAAAAGTCGATGCTGTACGTGCGAAAGTTTTTCCATTTTCCCTACGCAAACTTCTGATTTGTCGGGGCAAAATGGGCGTGACAACGCAGGTGAGTGAAGGCGAAGTGTGGTATTTCATTATAGCTCATTTCAAATGCGAAATGCTTTTGGATTGCAGCATGTGTCAGCAGCTGTCGCTGAAATGTGAGATATATTTGCACCTCCAACAGGATTGAGTTGTTGCAATGAATATTGCACATCGTCTCGCATGTACTTATTTTATTGTGGAAGCTGATTTTTAATTTCCTGAACTACCAGCGGACATTGAAAAGGAAACAGGAACCCAAAAATAGCTTGGCAGCCAAAAACGAAATTCCTGCATATTGCATATTATACACCAAAATGGAAATTGATTTTCGCCTTGCAATTTATTATTCTGAGTGTGAATAATGAGTGTGAGTTGAGTGAGGGTGGCTTGAATTTAAACCAAGATTTATGGCAAGTGCATACATTTATTTTACGACCACGGACCTTAAAGTTTCTTAAATGGCCAGTGAACTGGAAGTAAAGATTCCAGTCAGCTTATTTAATAAATTCTGGTCTCATTTAATTGCTCGACCGAGGTGAGAAGCTTTTAAAATCATCCGCAGGCTGGATTTTAATGCTCCTATCTGTTCCCGATTTAATTTCATAAAGTCCACACACACCACACAGACCGGGAAAATGTCTATCATTTTTATTGTGCCAGCAAGGCAACATTTTGCGCCGTAAATTTAATTATGCTGCACGTTTTGGCCCAGCTTACCTGCCGCCAACACTGCGTATGATTGATTTTTATTGATTTAAATGTGCGTGTCTTGTCGTCAGTATGTGTTAGCTGGAGCTGTAGCTGTCTGTCTGTATTTCGTTGGTTTCGCCTTTTGATCGACAACTTAATTGAAAAAGTTAATGTGCGTGGAGAAGCAAAAAAACGAAGAAAGCGAAATTTGTCCATTGGATATGAGCACGTTTTTCTTTTTTGCCCTGCTCCTAATGCAATTTGTCTTTAATTCCCCGGGCTCACACACAGTAAAAAAGTTTGCCATTAAATTTAGCACATTTGCGGCAGCATAAGCGTCAATTAATGCGAGCTGTAAAATTACGCACACACGCAGGCAATTTATGGTTCCTTGTTTCTTGCCTTTCTGCTTATTGCGTATACGCGCTGTTGGCCCGCAAAATGCAAGGCGGCACTTAGTAGCATCCTCCGTCACCGCTTTCATTACAAATTCAATTTCCGCTGGGCAAGCCCAGCCAGTCTGCCTTTTAAACTCATTTAAATATTGTTTACTCAGTGACAACGACAGGCGGCCAAAACTAAGTGGCTTAATCTGCCAAACGGCCAAAGAGCCGCCTAAGAAATATGAAAACATTTCGCGCCTAAGTAGCTTAGGCCAACGCCCAAGTGTTTTTGTTTTTGTTTTCCTTCGCGATTGTTGGTTAAAGTTTCACGCGCATTGCCTTTGCTGGGATCGAAAGTTTATATATACTGTGTATATATCCTGTGTACATATCGCCTTGCGGGCCACTGCGTTGGTTTTGGTAGCTCTCGCGTGTAAATATTATTATTTAATATGCCAATCGCAGAGCCATTCGGAGCCCACGTTTTGTGTGTGTGGATAGGGACTAAAAGTCCCCGGCCGGAATGCTCAACCCGTGAAATTTACGCGCCACTGACACGCTTTCTAACTCTCGTTTTCCCCGCCCTTGAATTTTCCCGTTTTTCCTTGCCCCCGCCCGCAGGTTTTCCACATGACTCTCGCTTTTTATGGCAGGGCATTAAATCGCTTTATTATGAACTACTTGTTGACTTTTGACAGCTCAAACTTTAAGTTAGCTTAGCATTCGAGGAAGTGGGTCCCTCGGGCCGGCCGCAAAGTGTATAAAATCCATAATCAATCAGCTAATTCGAGTCTGAGTCTGACTTTTCTTGCGGTTGGCTGGGGGAAACCTTAACGAGTTTCTTCCGAGATGAGACCGCATATAATTGTGGTTCCTTATTTCGCCATCTTCGACTTAACAAATCAGCGAGCAGCTGTTTCTGACATGCACTACAAAAGATTGCCATTATTGTGGGCTGCACGGTTGCATGTGCAGCATGTTCAGACAGCAGAGGTGAAACTTATAGGAGGGGCTTAAAAGAAATTCAGATTCATAATTTTTTTTTAGGAAATTTGTGTAAATTGTGTAACAATAGTTTCTTTAATCAAATCATAAAGATAATTTTATTTGAGGTGTAGCCATCTATAGTTTTCTTAATCAGTTTTTAATTGTTATAAATTTTAGTGACTTATAAGCATTCAATATTAGAAACGTAATAATTTAATATTTTATAATCTGTAAGACTAAGGGCGATTATGTTTACCCCACCTGTAAAGTGTGAACATCTTTTGCTCACGAAAATGCTTTAGACACACTAAGAGCATGTACGAACTTAAACTAACCGACATTAGTGCATTTTCTTGGCAGGCACTTAGCTAAAGAGCAAATGGAGAGAAGTCGCAGAAACTCATTCAATTCGACCTTGTTCCGAGGTGAGAAAGGATTCTCGGCATAATGTGCCTTACTTGGTTTAATGATGCCAGCTAAATGCCTGCAGTCATTGGCATAGAGTATGCCATAGTCAGCTCTTAGACAGGCCAACTTGCATTTGAAATTGGCCAAGTAGCTGCAACGACCGCCAAGAAAAAGGAAAAAGGTAGAAGAACAAGAGCCCACAGTAGAGCAGCGGCACAGAAACGGAAGCGAAATAAGGTTAAAAGCCACTTAAGACTCGGGCAAGTTAATGTGGCACATAACTCAAGTGAGTCACATGGTTTATTGTGGATACACATGGAGGATGCAGCCAAGTTGGGCCAGGGTCAAGTCGAATTAGCCCAGAGCATTGCTTTAATCGAAGGCTAGAGGCGGGTATTCAGCATCGAAATTATACCGATTCCAAAAAAGACAAGCTTAAACGATTCCGTTGGCGACTGTTTGTGCGAGTAAGTACCTAAAAAAGCTTTTTTTCACATCATTTACCTTTGTTTTCCATTGCTATTAGGGAAAATAATGGTGTTAGTTCAATCCCTAAAACACCCAATGGATGACCCACTGCTATTATGGTTTATATTCTGTGTGTGCCCAGGCCAGTGGGTGTTTGTGGTTATCCCTGAGGCGTGTTATTCAAATCTGGAAGAAGGCAGTGAAGCAGGCAATTTTCTGGTACCGGAAGATACCCCACTGTTTGGGTCCTTCTGGGAGGTCCTGTCTTCGTCTCGTGTGTATTTGTTTACGATTAGCGCTAAACCGCTGCCAAGCAATTCCCTTGCAGACGTGATGTACGTTGTTAATGGTGAAGGACGCTGGATCATCATTGTCACGGCCATAGCCATTGGCTGCGCCAAGTTGATTTTTCTGGGGATTAGTATTTTTACTGTCGTTAAGCTGCGGCGGCGTGGGCCATGGGGCGTATGATTAACCTTAAATGCAGCCTCAAGTGTGTGTCGCACACCTAGTGACAAAGGACCAAATAAAAGAAGAGGAGCAGCCAAGCAGCGGTCAGCGAAATGAATGAATCTCACTTTTCGCCGGACCCATTTATAACTGTCCATATGCAAGACCAAACCGCCCACCACTTCCTCTAATTTTTGTTTTTGTTTTTTGCCCGGTCATTTATTACTGCCCGCCATCGATGAACTCGATCTCGCCAAGCTCCCCCAGGACATTTAGTTTTTATCTACGCATGCACTGTGACATCTCGAAATTAGGACATCATTAGCAACTGTCGATACCGCCAAAAAGAAGCGCCCTGATAAATGTTGTACAATCCCATCCATGCCCATCTCCCACTGGGGAATTTGCGGTCGACCAACGCCCCACTGCGCCTGCTTTTCCGATTTCGGTGTGGTTTCCCGGGGGGGGGGAGCAAAAAAATAGACCTTAACACAATTAGTTTTTAAAGCTGTCCTAAGGCGGAATTACTGGGAAATTATCGTTATTGTTAAACGTTGGCTTTAAGGGATGGAACTCGCACATATGTTTGTCATCCTTTCCTCTAAACATATTGGTTTTAAAATGTTTTGGTATTTATTGGTTTTGAGAAGTTTGGTTCCTTTCTTGTTTGTTTATGCGTTAATCCACGAGGATTGAAAGCCATACCTCTTTGTTAGAAAAGTCATGATCTTTAACTAGTCACTTTTCCGAAATGTCATTTTTCGGAAAGTGGTTACATCATAAAAACTACACACATGAGACCCGAAACTACAAATCAATTTTTAAACGCGGATTTTTAGTGACTAAATACACAATACTTTAAAGATATACCCCGTCAAAATCGGACGTTTCTAAGGAAAGTTGTGAAATTAAAACTGCAGGTTTTTGGTCACTTTTCTGTCATGTTTTCGAATATTTAGAAATGTGGCTTAAACTTTTAAAAATTTGCATTAAAATTTTGTTCGTAATTTTAGAGATTTAATACCACTTTGACATCATATGACTGAAAGGAAAGTTATGGATTTAAACCTGCAGGTTTTTGGTCCCTTTTCTGCACAGGCGGATTTTTTGGAGATTAAGAGAGGGGTTACATCATAAAAATTTAACAAAAATCGGCTCGAAATTACAAACCTAGTTTTAAACGCAGATTTTTAAAGAGCTGTGCGACAGGACTTTAGAGATACACCACTTCGAAATTGGATGCTCAAAAGAAAAGTTATGGACTTAGAACTGCAAGTTTTTGTTCACATTTACGGATAGCTTTAGGAAAATAATTAAGCAGTTTTATCGTTAAACAACAAACCTAAATTTTTCAACAAAATTTAAATGCAGATTTTAAGAGGCTTAAGCCACAAGACTTTAGAGATATTCCACCTGGATATCATATGCATGAAAAAAAAGTTATGGATTTAAACCTGCTGGTTTTTGGTCACTTTTTTGCACAGGCGGATTTTTGGAGATTAAGAAAGGGGTTACATCATCAAATTGGCAAAAAATCAGACCGAAATTACAAACCAAGTTTTAAACGCAGATTTTTAAAGAACTATGGGAAAGTACTTTAGAGATACACCACTTCGAGATTGGATGCTCAAAAGAATAGTTATGAACTTAGAACTGCAAGTTTTTGTTCACATTTACGGATAGCTTTTGTTAGGAAAATAATTAAGCAGTTTTATCGTTTAAATAACAAACCTAAATTTTTTAACAAAATTTAAATGCATATTTTGAGAGGCTTAACACACAAGACTTTAGAGATATTCCACTTGGATATAATATGCCTGAAAGAAAAGTTATGGATTTAAACCTGCAGGTTTTTGGTCACTTTTCTGCACAGGCGGATTTTTTGGAAATTAAGAAAGGGGTTACATCATCAAATTTGCAAAAAATCTGCCCGAAATAACAAACCAAGTTTTAAACGCAGATTTTTAAAAAACTATGCGACAGGACTTTAGAGATGCACCACTTTGAGATTGGATGCTCGAAAGAAAAGTTATGGACTTAGAACTGTAAGTTTTTGTTCACATTTCTGCAATGCTTTTGTTAGGAAATTAATTAAGCAGTTATATCGTTTAAATAACAAACATAAATTTCTAACCAAATTTTAATTCAGAGTTTTTGTTCACATTAAGCCACAAGACTTTAGAGATATTCCACTTGGATATCAGATGCCTGAAAGAAAAGTTATGGATTTAAACCTGCAGGTTTTTGGTCATCTTCAAAATCGGACGTCTCTAAGAAAAGTTATAAAATTGGAAGTGCTTTGGTCATCACAAAAATTCGACCCGAAATTGCAAACCCATTGCCATTAACTCTTTGAAGTTATTCCACAGAAAACAGAAACCCATTTTCCTTTTAACATTTATGGTATAAGTTAAGACTTTAAACTATTTTCAAGTGTGAAGTTAACATGCTGTCGACTACGGCTGAAAAATGGATTCCAATCGAATCGAATGACAAATTCGATTTATTTTTTCCAACAGCACTCGTCAGCTCTCGTCGTAACACAATTTGCCTATCCGGAACCAATTCTATGCAGCAAATTTGCTCTGGTGGCTCAGCCCTCAGCTTTCGGTCTTAATGATGGCCGACGGCCAGAGCTCACTCAAAAGCTGCAGCTGAAGCCTCGCAAGGCCAACAAAATGGCGCAAATTTACGGAAGAGGCAGGCACATGGCAACACTTCCGGCTTAGAGGATGATGTTAGTTCCAGTTGCCCCGAGAAATGTCTTGTTTTGCTTTAGAATGCAAATGAGCTGGAAGCATTGCCTTTCAACATCATCGTCATCGACATGGGGAAATCTCGACGGGAAGCAGCAGCAAAACAGCAATGATAAATTTCTACTGCCAGCCGAGAGGACATGATTTCAATATGCAGATTTCACTCGGTAAAAAGCCCAAATGCAATTTCGAAATGTTACAAATGCGCTCTGGGAGAGTCCTGTGCGGTTTTTAGTTTTATTAAAAAAAAACACACACACGCGGTATGTGTAAATAATGGATGGTGGTGGAAAAGAGTTTGTGCCGGCAGCTGACCCTCCCATATGGGGAAAATAAATTGCTTTTAAGCGACGTGTCCT
This sequence comes from Drosophila elegans, assembly GCF_018152505.1. Classification (NCBI taxonomy): domain Eukaryota; kingdom Metazoa; phylum Arthropoda; class Insecta; order Diptera; family Drosophilidae; genus Drosophila; species Drosophila elegans. The sequence goes on along the minus strand of NW_024545855.1, from coordinate 3,905,520 downwards.
GCCCTCTTTCCCAAAGGACCTCTCACTCGAGTATAAGCATGGAACGTGTCGCCATTCGCCAAAAGCAATAAATACAAATTTCAGTGATGCATTTATGCGCGAAATACGTGCCCAGTCACTCCTTCTGCTGGTTAGTGGTTTATTTAATTATCCTTTAGAGTCCAGGCAGTCAGAGCACTGCACTAACTAGACAATGCGTTGGTGGCCAAACATATTTTCGTCTGCCACATTTAATTAAAAATAGATTGGCAGCATGGGTTCTGCCAGCAAGCAGTTTTCATAATTTATGACCAATGTATCATGGAATTATTATTACAAATTAATGGAATTTTCGTTGGTGTTTAGTTATGTGCGATAGCCATAGAATATGTAATTAGCTAAAGCCGTCAAGTGAACTGAAGGCAATTTAAGGACTGTAAGCTAAATAAGGGAGATTTGCTTGAAACAAGAGGCTAGGGGCCGTGGAAACACCAAAGCTGTGTGCTCAAGCGAGGGCTGGAAGACAAATATTTGCCTCTACACTGTAACGGAAATATTCAGTGTTTGCTTTGACGAAGCCAATTTCACTGGTCTACAAAACGGTTTCAAAATTACTTAATTTGTATATATAAAAAAATATTATATGTCATTTAAAATAAGTTATTTGGTTTTGCGGTTCCATTTTTGAAAATAATACTATGTAGTTAATATTTTCTTCAGCAACTGCTATGTATTTTGCATTGATTTATTTATTGATGCTTAGTAAAAGAATTGGTTCATATGGTCCTCGTCCGACAAAACTATTATGCCAAAGCATCATGTTTATTTTTAACCTTTAAATGCTCATAGAATTTAATGCTCATTTAGTTTACGTAATTAAAAGTGTTACGAAAATGTTAAACAATTTTTGATATCTATTGAGGCTTTCTCATTTTTCCTTTACATCCGCACAATAGCTCGGTTAATAATGGCTATTCGCGTTGGCTTTGTCTGCTTAATGGCTTGCCATAATCGTAATCAAGTGGTTGCTTCATTGTCTTGACTATAATAAGCCTCCTTTTGCTCCATTTTATTTAGATTATTGCACACCATTTAACTTTAACGCAAGAAAGGACACTCGGCCAAGTCATCGGCCCCTATTGACAAGCCATTTTGGGCGATAATGCTCGAGTGCCACCGAATTTGGGGTGGTCGTCATTGCGTCCAACATTGCGTATGCACAACGCCGCCAAACTTTGGGCAGCACGCACGCGACGCATAACTCATAAAGCGATAAAAGCGAGGAGAGGAGCGCACATAAAACGCAAACGGAAAACTTTTAACAATAAACCGGGGGATTGTATAGTGGATAGCCAGGTTTTGGACAAAAATATGAAGCAATCAAACAGATAATAAATGAAGCAAAGGAGTCGCTTCGTCGTTGAGCCAAAGAAATGCAATCAAAGCAAAAAGTAATCTCGGCAATAAGTGCGAAAACGTGTCAAATGTGTGGGCCAAAGGGGCGGAACAGGATGCTCCTCGTCGAAGAGGCGTGGCTGCAGTTGACATGGAGCAGCTTGCCCGCATCACGGCAGTCAATAAAGCGTAACAATATTTGCAGTGTGCTGAAAAACAGTTGACAAAATGGCGAAGACAGTTGGAGCAGCAATATGAAAATATTGTAAATGCAAAAAGTTGAGAGGAAAGGGTGAACAGCAGTGTTGTCATATTACCCTTTTTTCGGAAAGAAAATCAAACAATTTTTTTTGAACTATAGTGCTCATGCCAAAAAGATAAATAGAATTTATTAAATACATAGTTATTTGCGGTATTTTTTTCCAGGTCTATGCCAAAATATCGTCGAAACTCTGTACACAGAATGTGTATGTTTCAAAATGAGATTTGCTTAAAATACAACTGATCAAAAATCATAATTTCTTGCGTTTTATTTTGTTTTTAATCAAAAATAATTATAAACAAAAATTGTTTTATATTATTCAAAAAAACAAAAAAATTCTAATTTCAAAAATTTGGTTGAGAATGTATAAGCTGTTTTAATTTAATAAATCCATTTTTAATATTGTACAAATACTTCTTAAGAACAAATTCCTTTTGAAATTAAAATTGTTTTTGTGTTTTCATTGTCCTGTTTTTTAACTAATCTCTTCTGTTGCTTAACTTATGGAGATGCTGGCAGCACTGGTGAACAGGTGCTCCTGTTGTGTTTGCACGATGTTTGTTTTCATGTTTGAGTTTTTGGCGCTGCCTGCGGCACAGTTTGCATTCTCCAAATGTTGCCAGCTGTCAGCTAAAAAGTTATAGAGTTTGAGTTTGGATCAAAACTTTTTGGCCAGGCAACGCACATTTTTTCACGCATTAGCAGCACGGGGGCTGCTCTCAACTCGTTACAAGCCTCAAAAATGCCATTTTCCCTCCCCCAACCACACACTCCACACACTCGAGAATCGACTCAAATTTCCATAATGTCTGCCATGAAAATGCGATCGATTTTCGTGGGTTTGAGGGGTGTGTGGGAGTGTTAAGCAATGTGATGATGTGATGTGAGTGTAAGTGTGGCAAACAACAGGAAAAAAGACATAATGCTTCGGGCGTGTGTGTGAGAATGTTCCTATGAATATCTAAAAAAAAACATGGCCAAAAAAGTCAGGTCATTGGTTGAGTGTGTGGGCGACTAATGGCCCCGAAGTAACCAAAAAATAAACTGAACGCGTATCAAATCCGTATATAAATACTTTTACACAGATACGTCGCTATGAGTGTACAAATGCGCTTTTAATGGCAAAGGATTTGAGAATGCCTGCAATCAAATGAGTGTCTTTAGCAGGATGCTTGACAAAATGCTGGCTGATTGCTTTTTACCGTCCCAGTCGCAGCCGCAAAAACTGATGGAAATTCCAGTCAAGCGCAATGAAGATTGATGGATTTTCAGTACTTGTGTAGGCCCTACGCTTTAAACTCCTTCTACCCTGCGAAGCTAATAAGTCGCAAAAATATTTAGTAAACGGCAATGGCACGTGTTTGCCTCAAAAATGTCTAACCAATTTACAATTAATATGACAAGTCGGCGTTGACGTGCTCGTAAAACTTTTCTATCCCATTTCCTATTTCTGCTTAATCACCATGTGTTGGAGAATGATTTCATGCTGCTTTGCAAAAGCACTCAACACTTAACCAAATTAGTGATATCATAGGACACGCATTTAATCGGGAAAAAGAAAAGGATGAACCATCGGAACCCATTAGCGTGGATTGGCGACTGACCAGCAGCTGCGGCTCATATGACAGCTCAAACCACGTAACCGCATAGCCATATAGAGTATTTTGAGTTGACTGACATATTGACACACTCACTCGCACAAAGGGCAAATCCAATTCCAGCACAAGCCAGGCCAAGCTGGCCGCATTGTGGTCGTTGCTGTAAAGCATTTTATAGGCAAATCGATTTTTGTCTAAAGTGCCACAAACACGCACATCGCCAGCAGGATAACAATAACAGAGACTTTCGATACAGCAGCAGATGAAAAGCTGAGCCGAGCTGAGGCAGGGAAAATAACAAAAACTAGAATGGACGGTGGCTGTGAGTATATTAGTTGAACGACTAAGACTCTGACCACACACAGAAAATAAAAAAACAATAATTAATTTTAATCAAATTTTTATATTAAATGTAGTTCCTAAAATGTAAGCATTATAGAGGGACTTCCAGTTAAATATTAAAAAAAACAAAATTGACGACTCCTTAATCTGACCCACTTAATTTTTATAAAATTTGTTGTTTAAAATGAGATAAAATACTTTTATATGAACATTTCTTAAAATTCTTTACTTTTTATACCAAGTCAAAGAATTATTGGGGATTTCAAATTCTATATTTTTTATAAAATAAGGAGACTTTTCACTTTAGTTTCAAAAATGTTCAATTAAAATCAACTATTTTCGAAAGGATATCACATTTGTTTTCTCTGTGAAATGCCACTCTGCAGAAAACTTTGTTAATGTGAAGCTCTGAGCTATCTGCTCGGTCTCATCTTTGCTTTAAACTTGAAGTTTGCTCCTTTTCTCCTTACCATCGAGCATCTTGTTTAGGCAAATTAATGAGACCCATTTACAGATTGATGTGCTGCAATTATGCGCCCCGACCAAGCAGCATAAAGCACTTAACGCACTGATTCTGATTAAGTGAGCGCAAACACGAGAAGTGAAAGGAGTCTTCTTTAAGGACCTGCATCAGGCCTTAAAAGCAATCAGCAGCAATGAAGATGAGCACACAAAGAGGTACGACTACCTACTATCTATCAATGCGGTCAGCTGGGTGGCTGGGTGTCAATCAAGGCAAATGCCAATGCCAATGCCACGAGGCGGTGAAAACCAGACAAACCTACTCCCCAGGGGCCCATTTTCCTTTGTGGCCTCGACTTTTCTTTTCTTTTCTATTTTCCTCGCTTTAATGATCGCTTTGACAATGCCTTCAAGTGCGAGGACGGCGACAAACTATGTGGCCCATCTGAGGAATGACTACGAAGGATTGTGGCCCCGGGCTGAGGCCACAGGATATGAGACTGAGGACAGAGGATACAAGGCACTGGGACTCGAGACTCGAGACCCCGTCTTTGTCTTGGCGCCTCAAGTGCCGGATAATGAGTTTGATTCTCGCTGCAGCGATTGCCCATGGCACTGCGTCTACAAATAGGACTACAAAATACGACTACAAACACGACCGTGGCTGCCAACTAACTGCAATGTAATTAAAGTCATGTCAATGCCGACCCCATTGGCAGGCATTTAAATTGAAGAGCCGACAGTGCACCAAGAAAAATGTACAAAACATTGCCAATATATATTTAAAAACAACAATGTGATTTTTAGAAGTGCTTTAAGGAATAAAAACCTATAACCTAATTAAAGTATTAGAGAGTAAATAGAGGGAGAGTATAGAGAGTACTACAAAGTAATATATCTAACAATCCTGTAGACCCAATAACCTTAATAATTGAATTATCAAGTTGATTAAATTTTCGATAAATCAAAACAAAGCTTCGAATCAATTACAGATTATTATTTGCTGAAATACTATTAATTAGTGGAAGTGATGTCATATGCAGTTCAAATTTTATAAACTAAGTTTTACAATACCAAATGAATGAAAATTAAATATTTGTTAGTTGGAAAACCTCCCTCAAAACCAAATGTAAATATTGTGGTGAGGTTTAAGAAAACAAGAAGAAGCAGAGCTTTAAAAAAAAAAATTAAATAAGCTGATATGTAATACACAATTAACAATAAACAGTAACCTTTGCCAAATGCTTGTATTGATTTTCTTAAATTTAGACAGCCTTTTCTGACATCAAAGCAAAATTTTTGGTTGGCAGTGTGCTGCCATTGTTACCTTTTCCTTTACAGCAGACCCTTCTAATGAGAAAAGTTTCCCTTTTTCTTGACCATAATTAAAGGGTTGTCTGGGCCATTCTGCCGACACCCGAAGCGATTCGCCCCTTGACTGCCTCAATTCATTAGCAATCTGTAAATGCGGCCAATACAAATGGCAAGTGACTTGCGGTTAAGCCATCCAAAATCATAAATCACGGCCAATTAGAAGGGAACTACTCCGTTGGTCTATGACTCTATGGCTTGGCAGCGAAATAAAACACACATACAGGCGCAGCCAGTTAGCAATATCAATAACGTAATTAAGATAAATGTGAATCGTATATACCATATAGCCGATAGTCACACTAACGCTCCCATAAACAAACCCACCCGCACAAAAACGGGGAGTTGACTTCCTCTAACTCTGTGCACTAAGAATTAAATTATGTCGTATGTGTCTTAAATATATGAAAAATATGTGTTAAAAACTTCACTTTAATTTGTAAATTATTTAGCACACTTTAAATAAATTAATTTTACTTATATATAGTCATTTGATAGTTATGTCTCCTGATTATCTAAATTGGCAATACATTTCCGTCAATTCTGTGCGCTAAGTGAAAATGTATGCCATATTTATTAAAAATCTTATGGAAAACGTTTGTACAATTGTAAAAAACTTTAAAGAAGTTATTTTTATTTCCTAAGTACCTCGATCGGCAATATATTCTAGAAGTGTAGATTTTGGCTGCACTTGTAGGTTCGACCTCCAGGATATGTGGGCCTGGGAAATCCGTGTACGCATTAATGCGACGCGTGTCCTGCTTGTTTATGCGCCGCCAACAACAAAGAGCCTCAATTAATTTATGTATATCTCACTCTGTTTGTGTGTGGGCAGGGCCACGCCCATCGACTGAATGTCCATGTTCGATGTGAAAAATGGATAATTAGTTAATTGCGGTACGTGGTGGCGGGCAAATGTGTGGGGCGGGGATTTATGTATTTTAGTTATTAATTAAGTGCGTGGCTGTTAATCTGTTTGTGCAAAAACACGACCTTAAAATAAGACCCAGGACCTTTGGGGTAATATGAGAATACATTGAATAGTCGAATAATTTTCTTTCCTATGGCACTACCTCCTTTTATTGCCGTTTGCTAATGGTACGTGTATGTGTAAGTGTAGACTGAACACTCGAACGCTACTTACTTGATCTTCTCCCATATTTCCTCGCCAAAATGCTTCAGCACCAGCAGCTCCAATGCGTAGTTAACGAAGCCATACTGCGATTTAAGGGAAAACAGTAGCCGATTAGTATTTATGTTTATGGCTGCTCTTAAACAAACATCAATAATCTAGCTGTCTAGTGTCTAGTCTGTATCTGGTATCTGGTCCCAACGATCCACTTTCTGTTTCTGACTCTTGCGAATCGTAAAAATGGAAGCTCTTTGATTTTAATTGCATTCCCAGATAGGACAGCAGCTTTGATTCGAGTCGATAAATTTGAAATATGCGAAATCAATAGCTTTTGCGCATTTTCATTTCGTTTTAAATGTATCCGAAAAGCAATCAATTTGATTTGTTGTGCAAAATCAAGACCCTCGAAGGAAACAGAGGAGCAGCAGACATACCTCTGTTATCCAGATACGCAGCACAATCAATCGCTTCCGCCGGAAGTAATACTAAGCAAGCAAAATACTTGAAATATATTTACATACATTACGCATACGTCTAGTTGGCCACACATGAGGCTTTGTCCTTGGGCCGCCAGTGTGTTTTTCTGTTTTTGTTTGTGTCTGTTACTTTTCGAGTTTTTTGTGCTTTTCGGCTCGGTTGTGTGATAAAGATGTATCTAACCGATATTTGATGTTTATTGCCTTTTTTTTGGGTGCATTGAAATGTTTTAGCAACGAAACGGGAACAGAGTTTCAAATGCCACCCGGGGATATAAACAAAATGGAATGGAAAATAAGGAGGTTTGAAATTCGGTGAAAATCGCAAATATTAGATCAACATTTCCTTGCATATGTCAACTTGATGACTTTCTTAAGCTGGTGTCTTTATTAAATCGTAAAAATCTTATTTAGAAAACTTTAAAGTTGAAATAAACAAATTATGTCCTTAACTCTGTTTTCCTTGACATTTTTATTTACTTGCTATTATTTTTAAATCACTTACCATTTTGATGCCTTTTTCGTTTTCAGAGTTTTGCCAAATTGGAACGCTTTGCTTGCGTATTTAATTTACTTTCACAACGAATATGTTCAAACGCATATCACAACTGAAATTGGACACCAGAATTCAATATTGATAGTGCACTTTATTTAATTTTCACGATTTGTCCATCCCGTCTGGCTATTTTCACTGCTCCCCTAGGAATGCACCAATGAAAATGTAATAAATTGTATTTGTTTACCCAACTGATATGTCTGCCATGATAAACGCAAAAAGTGTAATGAAAATTACAATGCAATCATTGTGGTCTGCGCAATTATGAGCGAAAAATACATGAGTTGTGTGTCGGCAGTTGAATGCGTGTCATTATTACACCGCGGCCATTTATAAATATTTCATGCGATACAAAGTCGGCTTTGCTTTGCTCTGCTTTGCCATACTTAATTATTCCTCACTCTCTAGTTTTTCATGTCGAAACTCTAAGGCCCCCTTTAAACGCCTACTTTAATCAAAAATTTAAACGAGCGGAAAAAGAAAATTCGGACCAAGCGGCCTCGAACATTTCCCAAAACTTGGGAGCAACAATTTCTGGGGCCATTTCATCTGCATTTTTGTGTGGTGTATGCTCGTATGTGCTGTTTGTTGCATGCCACATGCAACACGTGCGGAAGGCAAAGGCTCAACACACCGATACACCAATAGAAAAGCACCCAAATAACCCGCAGCTCAGCCATCAACTGGGTCGCAATTTAAGCGAGGAAAATTGTGGCTTGAATCGCTTGACCGAATCCTTAAATGCCCTACAAAGTAGGGTTTCTTACTTTACTTACTTTTTATAAATAAAAAAAAAATTATATATAAAATATATGCAACTGTGTATCACAACAAATATATTAACTATACTCGTATTGATAACATGTTTTTTTTTAAATAATACAGAAATTCTCTAGATCGACATATTACTTTCTTTATTTATTGGATATTTCTTAGCTAGTTTAAAAAAGATGCGTTATGAAAAATTTTGAATTTTTAAGGTAAGAAACTTTCTTTGATTTTATGCAAAGATATTTATCGCATCAAGCTGAGAATTAAGTGCAATGTGCATAAATACGAAAACCCTGAAAATGTAAATATTATAGTAGTGTAACATGCTTTAATAGTTTGGAGAAATCCTCTGAATGAACCCAGAGTATCAGCTGAAACGGCAGCTTGGCTTTTATGAAAATCAGGCAACAAAGGGTGCATACGGCTGGTTAATTACACAAAAGTTAGCTAAAAAAAACAGCTAACACACATTCACACACTTTTGGCCGAGAGTGGTATGAGTGAAACTCGAAATTTATGCGCTAAGACGAGTGCAGGGCAATTAAGGCATTGCGAATGTTGAGTTTTCACAGAGTTTGGGAGCCGCCTAGGAAAGGGAATCACCTTGAGAACAGGAATGGCATAAACGAGTGGAGCACAAAATGGCAGCCCTGGCCGGAAAAGTTGCCTTCAATTGAAAAGCGGAAAACTTGGCCTGCCAGGCAATGATAAGTTACAAGGGGGGAAAAGACCGGCCCAAAGCACAGCGAGTTCGTCGAGCCGTAAGGGATTTCCACCTGCCAGCCCAGCCGACAATGCTTTAAATACTTTAAGCAAACCAGCCCAGCGAGCAAAGAAGAATATCGATTTTCGTCCACCTTGGCAGACATTTTTGTAGCCCATTAGGAGTCTCGTTTAGTCAGCTCTTCATAAGACTTATTAACATATATTTCGTGTGTGTAGTTCATGACTGTTAGTGCTTATTTGGCCATATGTCTGTCATTGTTTGACTTTTGCGATTACCCAAATGAGGAATATTAATCAGGATACCAGCTTTACCTATTTGCGAATGACCCCGCGGGTCCTGACATCCTTCCAAGTGAACGAATTTTAATTACGTGCTACTTTTGGCATTTTGATAACGGTAAGGAACTGTCAACAGGAAGTCCTTGTGCTATTTGCGTGCCAGTCGAGAGTGTAAATAAGACTCGATTCGGAGGGCTTTGCAATTTGTTTGGAAAGGTTTTTCGGGGGAGGGGAGAGGCAAAAGTTCCTTCGATAGGGCCATTTGTCTCTTCTATTTGGCGATGACGTGCACGCCCATTTGATAATTGCGACAAAATGACGCCGATGTGAAAGTGAAAACAAAACGATATTTACTTCAGGCCAGTTGAAAAGTCCCCTTTTTCTTTCTCCCCCCAAAAAGCCTGTCGTTCTGCCTGTCAATTTAGCGCTAAACTGACAATAACTGAGTTAATGATGAGCCTGCCATTTGGCCAGGGCACAAAATGAGGTACAGTGCACACAACATGGCCACAGGACGGCCGCAGGATGTGGATGCCGTGTCCTCAGCAAAGTTGAGTTTATACAGTGAAAGAATAATATCTAACTGGTTTTTAAAAGCAAAAAAAAATATTTGTCTAGAATTCAAACGGCTTGCAAGACGAAATTGTTGGGCTAATTAATAACAAGACTTCTCTCAATAAAGTTAAGACTTTAAACACCAAGTAAAGGCAACAGAAATACATATATAATATATCTTAAGCTTAAACGACTTTCAATGATTTGTATATTTTACTATCTTAACCATTTGTAATTTGTAATTTTCTAATGTCTATTTTAAAATAGTCTTTTTTTCTGCAGTGTGTCTTTTGGGTAAAGGGAACTTTGCGAATATGTGTGGCAAAGCAATTGTACATACATTCAGCTCTGTGTCCGCCCGGGCATTTATCAAATATAATGGACATTCACTATCGTCCGAGCAACTAAAACAACTGTCAGCAAATTGCCGTGGGCACGCAAAGCTAAATGTCTAATAAACTTTGACATATTGAGGCAATTATTTCTATTTGGCAACTTTTGCACGAGAGTTGCAGGACCAAATAAATTATGGAATGAAGAACGGCGGAAGGACAATGATAGCGTAAAAATATCTGCCCGGGAAACCAAAATAAATTAGAGCGCTCAGAAGTCTGCTTTAATATCCAGGGCCAAGTGGATTGCCATTGTGTGTGTGTTTGTGTGTGGCATATACGAATGTGGCTCACAAAAAACAAAGCATGTGAGTGGGTGGGTGAATAATTTACATTTGTTTGAGGCGCGCGATTCTTTTTATTGGGCGATTCCCCTGGCTTTTGTTTACTCGCAACTTGTGATTTATCTCTGTGTTTGTTACTTTTTTTTATCTCCGTGTTTCAGTCCGGGTTTCGCTTTCACTCTCGCGATAACTTTCCACTTTCACTGGCTCACTGTTCACTGTCCCTTTGATAAGGAACGCGCGCGTTTCCCAAGGAGTTTTCCCAGTCCGCCAGGGTTTTTCCGCCACACTCTGTCCGCCGGAGTGAACAACTCGCCTGAATCAGCCGTCGACGACTGAGCGCTTTCTGCCGAAGGAGCGCCGTATTAAAGGCGGGTCGCCTTTAGACACTTGTCCGCTTTTCCTTTGTCGGCTGCCTGCCAATTGCCTGGCCCACTCAGCTGTTTGTTGTTGCTGGTCTGGTCGGGTCGTCGGGAAAGCTAGTCGGAAAAGCTCTCAGGCGGGAAAAGCTCGCTCCCGAACCCTGTCTCGCCCTAACTGATGCTGCTGCCTACCAGTAGATGGCGACTACCCGGTTTTAAATGATAGTATATCAACTAGCACAAACAACAGTTTAATAATAAGTTTTGATTAAGAAACAATAGTCTTACTTCAATTGGTTTAAGTACTTATATATATATACGTTTTGAAATTATTAAGCCTTAAAGTGTTTTTAGAGACATTAATGATACAAAAAAAAAAGGGTCAGGGAGGCTATTTACCATTTAAATACGTCATTTACACATATTGCATTTTCATTATCTAGTTTACTTACCCTGAAAAATTTGATTAAAAAAATATAATTCTACAATTTTAATATATTTAGCCAAGGAATACTAATTAAATTTTAAATCATTAACTTGTTTCATGTTTTTCATGCTTACTAATTCAATTGCACTTATTTTAATGACACATAGCTTTAAAATTGTGAATCAATTACATTTTTGTAGAAAATCTTATAATATACTCAAAAACATATCTGTCTTTGAAAAATATCAAAATATTTATAAAGAATTTTCAGCTCACCTGTAATTTCTTTTTTGTTGTTTTTATTGGTTAGACTAGGCTTAAATCACCTACTACATTTCCTCCTAATAGTGTTTACTTTGCATTCGCATTTTCAGAGCCACCAGCATTCTCACTTGCGTTTCCGGCGTTATTTATTGCCAGTTTTATTTACTTTGCTGCTGATTTTTGTCAAACTCCCCGCTTCAGCCAATGCCTTACGCATAATTTCCCTACGACAATAGATTTTCGGGCAGCTCCAGTCAAGCAGATGAACATTTCAGCGTTCCAGAAGCGGCAAATAAATTAGATCCACTTGCATTGCAAACAGAAGTCCTCGTACAGTACAGTAATTGAAATTGAATGGGTGGGTGGATTGGCGGATTGGCGAATGGGTGGGTGGTTAGGTGGAAAGGTCGCCTCGCTAATGGGGCACACTGGGGCGTGGCTAAACAAGCACCTGTTAGCGACAAAACATCAAGGCAGGCCCCCTTTAAAAAAGCCACAGTTTTATAGAAGAGTGCATCAATCGGATATTCATGTGCGCTTAAACGCTGCATAAATTAATTACTCTCCGCAAACATAATTAAAAGCATTGTCCAAGTTTCAATTGTGGTGGCTTTTGGCGCTATTTGATTCGCTACTGAGTGCCACAGAACGCACAAAGGTCGAAAGAGCATACGGCAACAAAAGCAGAGCCATCTGCCTTGCTGACAGCACATCGCTGGCGGTGACATTGAAGGAGGAGTTGGCAGGACGAAAGGTGGGGCATTTTAGCCGGCTAGGTAACCAGTTATCACAGTAGCTGCCCTGCCTGCAGACTGTCAGAGTCATTGTCAGGCAACCAGGGGCTATGGATCTAAACAAACTGTGCTGAAATGCACCTTCGTTAACTATCTAACTATGAAGACTTTGGGTCTTTAAATACCATAAGAAAACATTTATTTTATTGATTATAATAATGTATAACTTGTAAATGGGTATGACAACAGGTTTATTTCGATTGCTATTCTCTTTAACTACCTTTTTAATAAGCAAACAGGGAGAGTTAACTGGGTCACCAAAGCTTTAAATATCCTTAGAGAAATTAACTTTTATGTATTATAAATAACTTTTAATGGGTAAAGAGGTATGACATGTTTTTTTTCATTCTTAACTTAATTTGTAACTTCCAAAACAAAGCAAAATCGAACCACCATTATAAATGTGTAGCGCATCTAACAAATTAAAAGGCGTTGTTCTGGGCACTTAGAGTCATCATCAAGTCGGCGAAGGAGTTGTGGATGACCGCGAAATAAAAGAAGCCATCTCGTTGAAAGGTCCTGCCAACAATTGTCCCGAGGAAATGGGGCGTGCCCGCTGCAGAAGGAAAATACTGAATACCGAATACTGAATGCCCCTGGACTCTAATCAAGTTCGTTGCCAGAAGATGACTATCTGCCTGGCATTTAATTAAGGGTTTACCAAACTTTTCGGACATCTCAATTGCTGTACATACCAGCTCCAGAGACTTACAAAAATATTCCATTCTGTTTGTGTTTTTTGGGTCGGTGCCCAGCGGGCGTATCTAGCGCATTGAGACAAAGGACAAGTGCATCAGGATAATCGCATCACACTTGAGTAAATAAATTCCTGAAGTGGAACCAACTTTGTCAGAGCACTCCGCCTTAGACGAAACATGTTGCCGGCTGTGAGGCCATTTTTCATCTTCCATTACAATGAAAAAGAAGGACCCTCTGCACGTCCATCGTCCTGCGTCTTTTTGTGCCATTTTTCGTGTTGGTAGTGAAGATATTGCTTCTGGGCCCAAACAAAAAGTGCGGCAAAATGTTGCCATAGGAACAAATATTTCAGCGTTGCTCTCCTCAAAGCAGGTCAATCGACGTACTCAAATATAAACTTTTTAAAATACTTAGACCGCTTAACCAATTGTCTAATATTTTTTGCAACTAATAAGTCAAGGCTTAAATATTATTAAGTTAACAGAAGCTATTTTCTATCATTGTAAGCTTAAAAACAATTATTAGGTCAATGCACCTATTAAAAAAGGTATACGTATTACTCTTCATGTTTCACTTTTTATAATCAATTTTATGTGCAACAAATAAATCATGGCTTGGAAAATATTATTAAGTTAACAGAAGTTATTGTCATTTTGAGCTTAAAAACAATAATTATAAAAGCACTGTATAGAAACAATTTATTTATACTCATACAAGCACGTTTATTTATAATTGCTTAGTAGTTATAATTGTCGGAGTGAATCAGTTTCTATTTTACACTACTATTTCGAAGTTTTCAGCTTATCAAATGAAAATTCTGTACCAAAGTTTGTTCAAATTTAAATGCCTTAAGGTCTGCACTTTTGAAACCATAATAAGTGTATTTCAGTTAAGGTAAATAGAATCGATGCAATGTCATGACATCTTACAATTGTTGCAGCTTCCATTGCCATCAATAATTATTGAATATAAACACTGCAATTTGGCCACAGATATTTTATTGATTTCCAAGAAATTTAAAACGAATGCCAGAGGCCGCACTACTCATTAGCCTATATATTTTTGTATATATTTTACGCATATTTTATTTTTATATATTTTACAAATCATGTAATCAAGAATAAGTTGGCAGATGATGTCGGTTTTGTAAAGCCTAGACTTTTTATTGTCGGGAAGTATTCAGACTTGTTTCTATAAGCGCGCGCGAACTCTCCAAACTTGAGTGGCTATTCAGAAAGTGAAAAAATATCAAGTGATGATTGGCGATGATGGTGGCAGCCGTTCAAGTAGCGCATCTAATTATTCACGCGGGTAATTCTATTGCCACCTATCGACATATTTGATCTTATAAGCTGTGGATTTATGAGGAGGGCACTGGCAAAAAATACTTAACTATTTTATATTTTAAGAATTTATTTGTTTGCAGACCTGCAGTAGTTTTTTACTTCTATTGCAATAGGCATATCTTATCTTAAATAATATGACATAGAGATTTTTCACACCTTGCTAAAAAGAACATTAGATTTTTCGAAAAAGTCGAATATCACTGCATGATTATATTTTTATCTGAGTACAAATATTTGAATTTACCTATCTACACCTTCTAAAACAGCAGTGGGGTGAAACATCAGAAGGTGGCTGCTTATCATAGTTGTTGACATCCAGCAGCTACCGATCGATGCATGCATGTCATGTACTTATGGCTACTCCCAACTGAGAGTTGATTAACTATTTTTGCTCTTTATAAAACAGAGAGGGTCTTAGGGTAGTTTAGTAGTCGTACCCTTAAATACCCTAAAAATTGTGAATGAAATTTATATGATTATTATTATAACAAAAAAAATTGTTAAAATAAGTGTTATCAGCTCTTAGAGTACCTCAATTATATGTTATCTTTTTATTATGAATTCAGTGCTTTGGTTGTACAAATTCATTAATTGCCATTTATCTTTTTTATCAGCGTTATTTGTTTTTTTTAATTGGGAAGTGAACTACGCATGATAAAGAGATACAAAATAAAACTATACAAGACTACATTGTAAAAAAATTACACTGTGAAAAATTATGGTAATATACTTTTAACAAAAACAGTAATAACAGAGAAAAATGACAAAACAATACAATATGTTTTTAAGCAACAAAGATCATTGTACTATTATTTAAACGATAGCCGTAACAACAGAGATAAATGATAAAACTTCAAAAACTTTTTTAAACGAAAAATAACATGGTAATATAATTTCAATAATAATAACAGATATACATGATAAAACTATTCACAAAGTATTTAAGCAACACACAACATGGTAATATAATTTTAATAACAACAGTAATGTTTATTTCGGTACCAGCAATTCCTTAATCTCTTTTATGCAGGTAGGTAATTAATAAAGTTCAAGTATTCGAAGAAGCTTTAAGTTTATATCTGGAGCAGCAAAATAAGAACTCACCGTTCAACCTTTGAAGATGCTGCAATTCTGACCAGTTTACCTTGAGACCATCCGAATTCCCAGAAAGAACAGTGAGGAAAGTGGCAATTCTCGCAGGCCCTATTTTCAGGGTATGTGAAGATGAAAACTCGTTTTATCGCAACTGGCATTTTATCGCTCCCCCGTCAGTCGACCGCGAAGCTTCGGGAGTGCGACAACACAGCCTGCGCTTGAATTAAACTACAGAATATATAGCACTATGCTGCTGTTTCTCTGGTGGATTGCTGGCTATTTAATACTCGAGTCCGGGAGTACAGACTCGCCCCTTTATGCCCTAGATCAGCCTAATGTGGGCAGATGCTTGGACTACTGCCACTTGAAGAACCTGCGATTCCTGCTCTGTGTCGATGCAGATGGTCAGCTGTCGCACAATCCCTATAAGGACTGCAATCGAGGATTCTGCAAGGCCGAAGACTTCGAGCTGAACTATGAAACGGATGAGGGCTTGGAAGTGCGAAGCAATCGCGTGGAGAAAACCAGAGTTGGTCAAAGGGCTTATCTGAGAGATCTGTGTTTAAATGAAAGAGGAATTCCCGTCAGACGCAGGTGTCAAATTCGAAGTGGCAATAGAGTTTGGCAAAGCCTCGATCATATAACCTGTAGATCGGCCCCAGAACTCAGCAAAAGTATTAACCTTCTGGCTGTAAGCAGTCCGCCGGATATGATTAGCCAACTCAGTAGTCTCCTCACTCAATCCGAGGAGAAACTTGCCGCTGCCGATGTCTTAAGTATTTCGGAAATATTCGACTCGCTTGTTAGGAATCGGGAAAGAAATGCTGAAGTTGTCGGGGATCTGATGAAGATTTGCCAAAAAGTGATGACCACCGATAACGAAACTCTGCGAATTTCCGCTGAAGCAAATGCCACCAATTCCTTGCTAAGCAATTTCGAGGATTATCTGGATGCATTGAGTCCGAAAATGTTGCTACAAAACATCAGCAAGTTTAACAACAGCTTGGAGTTTAATTTTCAGTCTTTTCTGGACTTAGGAGTTGTGGTTCTCAAGACAAACGAGCTTAGTGTGTTCTTTGTGGATCCAGACGTGGCCAATGTTACCGGAGTTGCTGTCTTTTCTGATGGCTTTACGTCAGATTTTAAGAGACTACATTCAACGGATAACGAAAATGATATAAGGGCGATTGATAACCTGGAGACTGCTGCATTTCTACCTGAAACACTGTGGACGAAACTTAAGAAAAAGGGAGCCAAT
Organism: Drosophila elegans; assembly: GCF_018152505.1. NCBI lineage: Eukaryota > Metazoa > Arthropoda > Insecta > Diptera > Drosophilidae > Drosophila > Drosophila elegans. The sequence goes on along the minus strand of NW_024545855.1, from coordinate 3,888,695 downwards.
TACCTAGTTTTTAAGGTCTACACGAGAGATACTCTTTTTGTGGAGACAGATGAGGAAATCAAACGACGGCCCACTAGTAATGTTATCTCTATAACCATACCAGGATTGGAAGGTAAGTGTATTAAGACAGAATTTATTTAAAGATTTGGATGAACAACAAAAAAGTCATTTGATATTTATATTTTCTTTAACACCTTATTATGCAGTATAAATAATAGTCACTGATTGTTCGAATTTGAAGCTAAAACAAAATACTTTTAATGGTATACTAAATTTAAACAGCGGGCGATTATGATATAGAATGATTGAGGAAATTATTAAAATGTTTTTCAATTCTAAAGCACTAGTTTCTCTCTTAGATCACAAGCTACCCGAGAAGTTGCCGTTTTTCCTGCGCAATGGAAATACAAATCGAACACCATCTGAGGGTGGATGTGGCTATTGGAACTACGAGACTTGGCTAAGTGATGGAATTTCCACGAGCGGCAGTGCCAGCTCAGAAAATTCATCAAATCCAGTCATCCTCTGTCATGCCGATCACCTCACTCAGTTCACATTTCTACTGGGAGTTAGCAAAATGCAGACTGGACTGGACACCTACGAAGATGATCGCACTTTGGATATTATAACCAATGTGGGATTGAGTCTATCGCTTCTTGGACTCTTTCTCATTTTCCTGACTGCAGCCGTTTTCAAAAGCTTCAGGATGTTGGCTTCTACAAAAATATTGCTAAACCTTTGCTCTGCCCTGGGTCTTCAGTTGCTGTTCTTCCTGATTTTGAGTCAAAGTCAGTTGCTGGAACAGCTGGATCAAACCAATTTGGATCGTTGTACGCTAATTGGAGCCGTGATGCAGTATTTACTCTTAGTTGTATTCAGCTGGATGTTTATCATAGGCTTCCTGCAGTATCAAAGATATGTCAGGGTCATCGGGGTTAATCACCCCAGACACTATATATTAATAGCAGCCATTGTGGCATGGACATTGCCACTTATACCCACCTTACTGGTTGTTTTTTTGAAGCCCGATTGCTACAGACCCAGCAACAATACACTGGATACTCCTATTCTGTGTTATCCTTCGGGATATGGCTTGAGTCTAGGAGTTATACTACCAATTGGCCTGATTACTGTGGCCAATGCCCTTATGGTGGGCTACATCACCTGGAGTGTCTACAAAACTCTGTTCACTCGAAATCTCATTTTAAAGCAATTGGGTCTCTTCGTACTACTCTTCTTTCTCCTGGGAATCACTTGGATTTTCGGGCTGTGTACCTATTTTGATTTTGGAAGGATCTTTGCCTACCTTTTTTGCCTTACAGCAACACTACAGGGTTTCGTTTTATTCCTATACTTTATAGTCTTCAATAAGGACAATCAGAGGGCCTGGTTGGGTCTCTGTTGCAATTTGCGCAAGAAGAGCGACCAGGAAACTATCGAAATGCCCACGGAGTCAATTTTAAAACGTTCAAGCCAGTCATCAACTCATATTACCAGTAACTAAGTATACAAATTAGCTAAGTTAGTTTAAAGCAAATTGTAAAAAAATATTTATATAAGAACAATAAATTAATAAATGATTTAATGTCTATTAAATTAAATGGTAAATTATAAAGGTAAATATGTCTTCATTTAGGGGTGTGTCTAAATTTTTTCAGTAAATGCAGCTTACTGTATTCAATTATCATTCATCTCTAAAGAAAATGTTACCCGACTTCGTGTATCATTTGTTCCTCATCATATCTCTTAAAAACGCCATTATACACAATTTTTGTAGAAGGAGCACATTGCTGTGCTGCAAATGCTATAATGTTTGCTGGGAGATTATACAATCTACGATCTCTTATCTCTATTTGCCATAGAGACAACCGGTTATAATGGACTTTCGTGTAGAACATAAAAATTTAAATACGGGTTAGTCATCAAGATAATGATTCACCAACAAACAGTTCAAATAGAATCTGAACATAAATACAATTTTATTATAAATTCATTACATTTTAATAGACAACTTTTAACTTTTATCAATTTATTGTTGACTAATATAAATAGTTACACAAAGCTTTAGTAGAAAATAAAATTAGAAAAGCATCCAGCTTTGAACTTAACTTGTAATAGTTAGTTAAAGACTAAACCTGGCTCGTATAGCTTTAAGCTTTTATTTTGAGCTTACCGATAAAAGGCGAACCGGTTTTCTAGACAGCTTTTAACCGCTTAAAGCCTAGTAGTTCCCCGCTCACTTCAAATTTATGACTTCTAATTTATGTAAATGAGATGACAACTTAGTTTTTGGTGAATGTATTTCATAGATTACGACGGCATACTGGTCGGCTTAATTTCGGTTTTATTGGATGCGTTAAGGTCGTAAGTCTTAGCCACGGACCCCGGGATGTGGTGACTTAATTTAGATTAGCGAACTGAGCTGCCAACGGGGGCCTTAGCATATAAACAACTAAAGTATTGCTAAGCTAGAGGTAAGAACCAGTAAGCTTAAAGCCAATTAGCCAACTAGGCAACTACTACTGGTTGTCTGGGCTATCGGCATTCCGCCGGAACTTGTTTTTTTCGAGCAACAAAAGCCGCCGCCCGATATTTCAGCGCTTTATCACCAGCAACCGCAGCGGAATGTAAGAGCTTCCGGGTACCACATCCTTGCCCTCGGGCAGGAACTTATGCGCGTAGTCCTTCGGAGTGGGTGTATTCGGGGCCAGGGCGTAATCCAGCGCGTTTTCCGAGGCCGAACCGGAAATAGTGGGCGTGCGAACCACCCACAATTGCATTGCCTGCTGCTTTTTCTCCGTCCCCAGCACTTCCGATTTTAGCAGCTGAATGTTGGCGCGACGGGAAAAGTGCTCCTCATCCGCCTTCTGGAAACGCTCCAGGTGACCTTGGATTATCCGGCGCAGCTGAGCCATGGTGCTGGGCGGGGGAGTGCCATAGACGTACGCCTTCATCGGGGGGCGGGGCAGATACTCCCGGCCAGCACTAGCCACTGCCAAAAGCGCCAATAACTGCAAGACAAATTACAACCAATTAATACCTTATTTAAATAAGCAAAAAATCGGTGTCCAAATATACGACCTTTAAAGCGGTAAGTGGTCTGCGGTTTTAGGTGTCAGCCTTGGGTTTAAGCAGATTCGTTTTTTCATCGTTGAAGTTAAAATTATTAGATGCAGAACTTTAGAAAACAATACACTTCTGGTTGCTTAATTAAGGTTATTAATATATTGCAATACATTACGTGGCTTGTGTTTGATGAATTTATACAAAAATTATCAACATGATTTAAACAATGTATGTTTGGCTACCCATTTATTTACATAATGTATCATGTATAACATTTTCCCATTATACACTCTTTTATGTTAATAGTCACGATGAAAAATGTTCAAAAAACGTCTATAAAAATCGTGTTGAATTCCATAAACTTTCTTTAAAAAAAATATGGAATAAACCCTGATAAATCCTAACCGACAACTTAAACCAAAGATTACCACATCTTGTTAGTCACTTACCAAAAAACACGTCCTGAACATAATCCCGGAATTCGTACTCAACACGTTTTTCTTTGGGGGCAGATCCCACTTTAAATTTCCGACCGATCTCCAGTTAACTCAGCAGCAAACTAAAGTGATCTGAGCTTCTGCTCCGCCGACTTGTTTCAAGTTCAGGGTCTCAACTCATGCATTTACATAAATTTCTACCGAGTGGAGCCGTTCTCCATTCTCCGACCTCCATTCTCTATTTTGTGTGAAATCTAATTCTGTTTCTTGAGGCACTGGCACGTGATTTATGCATTTGGCAATCCAGTTGGATCGATCACGAGGTGCCACCAAATCTGGCCAAACGAGGAGACCAAACCCCTTGGAGATACCATCGCAATCTTTGCCATATTTTCTAAGCCAGCAAAAGATCCCAGTGATAGATTTGTGAGACGTGTTTTTTGGGCTCAGACTTTGAGGCGACTCGTTGGCTGTTCACGCCATTATAATTATGCAAATTCGCTTTGATTCCGTTGGATAAATCAACTTTATGAGTGCTCACTTTACATGGGGTCTTCACTCAGTCAATTTGCATAATGGTTTCTATAACGAAATATAAGCGTGTTCAGAGTTTCCTTTGTAGTCCGTTAAAATACCAATCGATGTATTTATATTGATTTTTAATCGCCACCTCTTTATGCCCAACAATGCGCATTAAAAGCGTATCGTCGATCGTTTGTCTTGTCATTCGATACACCAAAAGATGTTTCTTTCCCATTTGGCTTTTGATCCATAGATGGACAGTCAACAACAATGGAAGCCATAATTCGATTCATATGCTAAGTCATAAAATTGGGCTCATGCAATAGTTGTTCGACCCGATAATGCTGATCGATTGAGATGTTGAAATGGCCGATCATCAATCGACTGATCAGATTATCATATGTTCACCTGCCCAATTGGTAAATGATCTTTAAACATTTTTATGACTACTCAATTGGTTGTAAAATGGTAATTTGAAAACCAGAATAGTATCATTTTTTGATTTATTTTTCAGTTAATAAATTACGTTAGTCAAATAGTTTGAAATGATAATGTTAATGTATTAATTGTCTAATCAGACATAGAGCAACATTAGTAGTTTTATTGGCTTGTTATTTTTGCAATTCATTAAGTAAAATGGATGCATTAATACTTTGTTACTGCAATGCTCATAATGAATTTCAAATTAAATACATAAATATATAATAATACTCAACTAATGTGGTTTGAAAAAAAATGGTATGTGCATATTAAATTTACCATATCATACCAGTGTTATATTAATATATACATTATTAATTGTATGAGTGTTACACAAAATTTATTTTTTCCCCTAATCGAAAATTACAAATATAAATCAAATCAAACAATCGCTTCCTGGTTTTTTCACCTTTTTAAGTCGCAAACCTCTAACCTTTTCGTTTTTCTTATATCAAACTTTCTGGCATCCTTTAGCAAAGTTGAGTTTGGGGTTGAAATTGGATGAGTCGGCGGAACGGAAACGGAAACGCAATTAAAGCTCAACGACTGCGGCTGGAAGTCAGCTTGTGGCATTACGTAATTAAGAATTTGCAAGATTATGTGAAATGCAACTATCGACTCGAGTGCATTAGCATTTTGATTTATATGCTAACGGGTTGGGGTTCCATTCCTGCAACTGCCACTTTCGAGTAGAAGTGCGTGTAATTACTATGTAAATTATTTATGCAATTAATTTAACAAACTCTACTCGGACTGGAACCACATGTCCATCATAAAATCCATATTGATGAGGGTCTTTTCCGGCTCAGTTCCCCACACTCGTTCAAATTTCATACAAGCCGTATGTGTTATACAAGGGGCATCATAATCAACCATAACCACCCAATATTTTCTCTCAGCTGGCGCTGAGTCTCTGAATCCTCTGTCACATACGCTCCACGTTGGGGGATTCGTCTGTCAAAAAATAAACAAAGAAGGAAAGCGGGTCAGAAAAGAGGAAAGGAGGAAAATGTGGCCCAAATGGTCAGGCCTGAATGCTACGTAATGAGTTTGATGGGCTTTTGAACTAAACCAAATTGCAGACAGGCATTTTATTTTTATTCCGATACCAATACCGATTTCGATTTGATGATGATGCGAGGATACGGAATACGGAAGATGGAATGGGGAACAGCAGCAGCAAATTGAGTTATGGCCCCTGGTTGCCTCATATTTTATGCATGGCAAGGGCAAGCGAATTGCTTTCCAATCGACTTGGCGCACTCCACTTAAGCTTGTTCTTGTGTGTTCTTTTTCCAGTTTTCTGGGTGCATAGTGTCCAGACAGTTCCCATCACTATTACCTAATCACCTATCAGGATCGTTATATGGATCATCGATTTTATACTGCTCAAGAACACGACATGCTTTGCGGTCTCTCTGGTTTGTTTTTTTTTTGTGCTAGGGTAGTCCCACCGGGTTGGATAAACTTTTTTGCCAGCGAGAAACTAATTAAGATAGTTTGCCGACTGCAGTCAGTTGGAAAACTGACAGAATGTTTTGTAGGCTGGATTTTGACATTAATGAAGACGCCACAGAGGCCCAAAGGCATTGGTTTGCCTTTGACCTTTGACCTCAATGAATAATTTATTCCAACAACTCCCTGCCGGCGAAGCATTTATTATAACATAGAGCAGAGCCCCGAATTCGCGACTGACAGCAGAGCCTCTCCATTTACCGCAAAAAAAACGAGATATTTTGCATATTTAATAAGTTTATGCGCTTTGTGCAATAACCCCAATGCCACATACACTTTTCACTGTGCGAAATGAGAATAAATTGTGACTAAAGGGAATGGAAAATGTGTTTATGAGTATCAAAGAATTTTGACTTTATGATTAAAAAAATAATTTAACAAATCATTTTAACAAAATAATTTTTAAGAAAGAAATCATTACTATTGTAATTTACTTAATATAAATTACTTAGACATTTTTGACAAAAATTTGTGTAAAATAAAAAAAGACTTAATTGTGCAATCAATCAATAAAAATCCGATTAAAAAAATTTGAGGAAAAATAAATTTTTAAACATTGAAAGCCAATTGATTGCAAAAAATTAATTTCGAATTTTGAAATGTGATAGAAATGTTTTAAAAAAGCCGGATTATATTTTAGGTAAAGATCTAAGCTAATTTATTATTTGTTTAAAAAATTAAGTTTTTATAATTTGCATTTTTAAAAAGACGAATCCTTATAAGTATGTTTAAAACCAAATGATTTCTTTGATCTTCTCGATTTTCTAGTAGGTGGTTACTTTCTGGATTTGTGTATTGTAACGTTGTTTCCGTATATTTTCACTTACCTACAAACTGTTCACTGAACATCAAGTGAGACTCATATTCTTCTATATTTTGATATATTCTCAAGTGATGGCGCGTCTCTACGACTCCCGCACCACGATCTTTTCGCCGGAGGGCCGTCTATACCAAGTGGAATATGCCATGGAGGCGGTTTTGCACTCGAGCACCTGCCTGGGTATCCTGGCCAAGGACGGTGTCCTTTTGGCCGCCGAGCGGAGTACCGATAGGCTTTTGGACACCAGTGTTGCGGCACCGAAGATCTGCCGGTTGAGTGAGGGCACGGCATGCTGCGTCACGGGCAACACTGCGGATGGAAATGTGCTGACCAGCGAACTGCGATTGATTGCACAGCGATATTTTTTCACCTTTGGCGAGGCTATTCCCTGCGAACAGCTCGTCTCGCACTTGTGTGATACCAAACAGGCGTATACGCAATACGGAGGCAAGCGACCCTTTGGCGTGTCCCTAATCTACATGGGCTGGGATGCCCGCTTCGGATTCCAGCTATACCAATCCGATCCTAGTGGGAATTATAGTGGCTGGAAAGCCACCTGCATTGGTCGTAAGTACAGAGCGGCAATGGCCATGCTCGAGCAGGAACTCTTCAACAAAGGGTACTTAGAGCCGAAATTGGAAAACGCAAAGGATGTTGCTATTAAGGTTTTGGGAATGACCTTGGACAATGGAAAGCTGACCCACTCCAAGGTGGAAATGGCCACACTGCAGCGTGTTCATAACACCACCGTCTACAAAGTGCTGGAAAATGTCGAGATCCGCAAACTAATCGATAAGCACAACAAATTGTTATCGCAGGCCGCTAGGCGTATGTTATCCAATCCATAATTTCACACTGTTGTGAACTCCATATATTGTTTCCACAAGTAAAACGTTAATGATTCAAGTTTTCTTTAAAACTGAATTTAAAAATTGATTGCTTGAAAAGTAAGTACCTAAAATATAAAAATGTTCATGATCTGATTCTATATTTCTTTCATGTGAATTGCAAAATGTTCATGTTCTCCACTGACGAGTAATAAGAATTAATTTAATCACAACATTTTTATTATTTTTACCATAAGTTGATATACTTTTGTAAACTAATTTTTTTATTCTCTTGCACACTTCTGTAACAACATGTATTGTAACAAAAAAGAGGTAAAAATGGTGACAGAGTCATAAAAGCTTTTCTCTTTTATAGTTCCTGTTTTATGCCCAAATTATACTTAGAGTTTTTTTTATGGCTTTGGCAAAATCAGAACATAACTTAATAAACACATTTTGTACACCCAAAGTAAAATCATGGTAAATCCAAAAGTTTTCGTTACTGATTTAACCCCGAGGGTAGTTGTGTTTTAGTCAAAGTGTGTTAAACTTTCATTTTTATATTTAAGTATGGAAAAATGTTAAAAAAGTGTAAATCTACGATTTTCGTATTGTATAAACCAATTTAATATGTTAATAATTACATTATTATGTTTTTATTTTACTTTAAGTAAGTTTATATTTTGAAAAACCATGATACAGTCAAATATTTTAGTGTTTAATTTTCCTATGGGGTTTTTCTCTAGGTGTATATGTTTGGATCAGTGTGCGGATAAGCCAAAACCGATAGAGTTTTTTGAAAATGCGGCTACACATTCTCATTTTGACGCAATTCCCAAAGTCCATTTTGATGCGGTGTGGCTTTTAGCGGCACTCCGGCTTTATTTATATACACATTATGTGAAATATGTAAATGGCAGACAGCTAAAAGTGAACCCAATGGGGGGATAGCTAAAACTTTGGTACTGTAATTGCTACATCTTGACTTCCTTTCTAGTTCTAGTTTGCAGAGAGCTACTGTATTTGCTTTCTGCAAAAGTTGTGCGCTTATGTGCAATAAACTTGGCAATTTCTGTGACTTTCAGCACACCTGGAAACTGAAAACAGAGCAGATACTTTGTCTTTTTGAAGTCACGCTGAATAAACAATGCAAATAGCTTTTTACTTGGAGAAATATTTAAGTTCTTTCATGGCTCAAGTCAAATTTTTACACTGTCCTCGCATATTTCTCGGGAGGCAGCACTAAGTGGCCAAAGACCCCCTTTTCGCCCGCTGAAGGGAATATAAATTTACACTTGTCTACATTATTTCTTACAAGCTAAGTGTTTGCTCAGCCAAGGGAATGCCAAGACGCAAATGGAAAAAAAAAATCAGGCAAGCCAACTGCAAACTGAAAAGAAATGCTTTCATTTTCTTGTTGTGTCCTGTGAAAGCAAACAATCGCACGTGAAACGCTGCGGGAATTTTAATTAACTTGTTAGCATTTCACGCTTTTTGAACTTTAAACAAGGGCAACAGCCAGCAGACAAATACAACTAGCATCGACTTAAAAGCTAATTTATGTTTAGCTCCTAATGAAACGCCACTCCTTGTGGAATTCAATGTCTGGAAAGTGTTTGCCAGAGTTCTTTTCATGAAATCATCGGCATGGCTGCAAGGCAACAGGTGGCGAATAACCCTCTACTTAAACACGTTTTCAAAATAGAGCTGGCTAGAGTAATCAGCCAAAGACCTTTTAGATACACACCCGCCTCCATTGAAGTGTAATCAAATTAATCTCATACCATACTTGCCCCTATTTCAGCAAATAACTGTAATATGCCTGCGCAATTATTACCCTCCACAGGCCCACAAAACACATTTATATCTTTTCGCACAGGGAAAAATCAGTTACAAAATTGGATGTATTTTCATAAATTATGTTCAAAACATCAAAACGTAAATACAGAAAAATATTTTAAACTAGTTACTTAAAAGGTGTACTTCAGCAAGTTACTTATTATTTAAACAATAAAATATAATTTATATTTGTTAAGAAATTGTATGTATTATTAAAATATTTCTATTATTCAAATATTAAATGCTGTGTATCTTAAAGAAATTAAATTATAAAAAAAGAATATAAAGACGCATATATAAATATGTTATTTCTCTAAGTGTACTATTAAGACGGCCTGACTGACAAATGTGATGGTGCTGCTTTCTTTTATACCTCTGATATTTATCTCGCGCTGAAAACCTCATAAGGCTTAAGCACAACGCTTAATTGCCCACAACTTTGGGTGTGTGTGTGTGTGTGCTTGTATATATGTCATCGGTTGGGTGTGTGTGTTTCTGAGGGAGTGTGTTTACCGTACACACACTCGTATTACTTAATTTGGACAATCTGACATTCGTCTGGGGCTGCTGTTTTATGGCACAAACAAAGCTGAAAACGTAAACAAAGGCTGTGTCCATTCAGTTGCCCGAGTTTCTGGGCGGTGGCCAACGATTACCCCTTGCAACAATCAAATTTGAATCCACTCACGTGCCCCGGGGTCCATAAATATTTAAGTTCTATTTTTGCTAATTTTTTCGAGCAAAATTAAACGCCTAACCTTTCTCGACCCGACACGAAAAAACAAATTGAATATTCTACTCCTGGGCAAGGAAGAAAAACAGAGGGAAGGCCACTATTTAAAAAACTTATAGATACAACCTGTGAAGTGCCCTTCATTCTCTCGGCAATTTCTGCCAAATGAATTGAAACAGTTTTAAGGCCAATATTTTAGCAGAGATGTTTTTCAAAAGCCAAACTCCCTTTGCATAAATCTTATGCGCCATTAATTCAGGACTTGAGTTTGCCTTTTTAATTATTTTCTAAGCTGGGCAAGCGAGCACCTTTTGTGTTTTATGCGCCACCTAATGACACTTTTATGGATTTGAATTTGCGAGCGCCTTCATAGTGCTACCACCAAAAACACCTAGCGACCCAAGAGGGTGCCGAAAACTCAAGAGATGCCCAGACACGTTCCATAATGCCGGGTGAACAATGCGCCCGGGGGTTGTACTATATATATATATATATATATATGCAATATATACGCCCAAGAATGCTAGACTGTGGATTTTAGCTGTTTGCAGCTCGCACTTCCGCTCGAGTACCGTTCGAGTGCGTTGAATGCCGCAAACTGTTGGCCCTCCTTCGTCCTTCCTTGTGTCCAGCCAGCCGTTCCTTGGCACTACGTGGCGTATGCGTTACGTAGCACTGCGTATACGCAACGTAAATCCAGGCAGGCGGGGCATAGCAGCAACAGGATCTGCGAAAAACTGCGCAGGACCGCTCTTTCGCTCTCTTCAGCCCTCTCTTAGGAAGCTCTCTTTGTGTCTTTTGGCAACATCTTAAAGTTGGCTTAGAGGACAACTTGCTTGGCGGTGCAATTATGTCAGATGCTGAGCTGTGAAATCGGAGCTGCCCGCACATTTAAATGTTCGAACACCCAAGTGTTATATCAGCCAAAGATTTAATGGAACTTGGGCAGGCCTATCAAATTGCAGCGGGTTTTTATGTACAATTAACTTTAATTATTTCTAACCAACATTAAGTTGTATGCTGACCAAAGAACATCCCATAACTTTTGTTTTGACTAATTAAGTTTGCCCACGCAGATTATTGATTACCATGAAGCGCATTTTACGCCAGGTAAGTTAAATATTTAATGTCAAAATTTTGGCCATGACGAAGTCTCATAAAGTGGACAGACAGTTTCGGGTTCGGGTGCGGGTGCGGGTTCGCTGGGTAAAATAATTTCTTCTTGGGGTCACCCACAAGGACACGAGTTTGCTGCGCTAATTTAATTTGCCTGGGCCTGCAATTCATTTGCCGAGTCGTTGACTTTTAATGCACACATCCAAGACGTTGATGTTTGTTTGCTTACTTGTTGCCAGCCTTTTGCTTGACTTGGCTTACATATATTGCCCTAACAGACTTGGGTCGAGACCTTGGCTTTCCAGTGGAATGCTTAACAATTTATTTCAAGTTGCGCATGATTTGAGCCCCTCTATATCACACACACTCCAAACCATTCTTGGGCACATTTAATATTAATGCCTGTGTCCTGTGCGCTGTTGAGACTTTAAACCCTTAAAAAGCTGTCACTCCAAATTAACTCTGATCACGAAAGTAGTAAATGCTATTTGTATGCAATGCTGAGGAGGTTTTCACTGCACTTAAAGTTTTCGCCTAGTCGTGACCAGTCGATTAGTCTAACTGACAGCGACCATCAATCAGCATCGGTTGAGCAATCAGTAAAAAAAAGCACTGCTCCACAGCTTCAAACTCATCCACACGGACTCATAATTAAGGTGCCCAATCAATAAGGACACTCCAACAAGCAGGAGCCAGGTAACTCAGTTTTAAAGACCTGCCTTTGCTCCCTTTACTGTTTTCAAGTTGCCCTCGGCCGTTAATTTTGAAGCACTCCAAAACACCGAGGGTAGATTCGCTTAGACAATAAATATCCAACCGCTGGGGGCGTTGAAAATTCACAGAGGTCGTTATTTTTGGGCAATGAAATGTTTCACACCTGCCGTTCATCAAAGTACAAACCCGAACACTCCCTCGCAAAGAGCTAAACTCGATATACAGTGCCCAAAATCTATTGAATCTGTCATTACCAATAAATAACTTATAAATAAAAACAATATTATTTATGAAAATTGCCTATAACACTGTGGGAATCAAAGACACGCCCCAGGCCACAATCGTAGTTTTCAGAATATAATGGAGTTTCCTTTCAATTTAATATACATTATTTCTGTGAAAAAGTTATGGCCGTAAAAGTGCTTGTTCTAGGTTACTTTTCAGTGTGTAATGTGTGGACATGGCCTGGTTCTAAGCGGTGAGTTTTTGGACATGCACACTACCCTTGGATTAGAGCCACCCAGGCCTGGCGGTTCACTTCGTGCAGAGGGACATAGTCCCTGCGAGGTGGCCGTAATGCAAAAGAGGTACAAGAAGATCTTACCTCCCTGAATAAAAGCAAAGATTCCGAATATTTAGGTTAGACCCATAAAAAGGGTACCTAAAAATTAAATATGAAATTATAATATTGAATACAATGTAAGTTATATTGTACAATCGAAGAATAAAATATTTAAGCTGAGTAGAAAACCCCTGGAATAGCTTCTTTTATTTTTTACCAGTGTAAAATCATTCTCAAGGAAATAAGATATTGTAAATTTTATTTCTCTACGTCGGATAACAATTTTTCGAATGATGTTGATTCCCGGCAGCTATTATAAGAAAGAAGTGTAGTATGGATATTTTATATTTATTATTTAAAGTGGCCTTAATCGCCATTTTTCCAATGGGACTTAGGTTCTTTTTTATTTCTTTAAGGTAACCAGCCCGTTGATAAGAGGTCGTCTTGTGTGACAGGCAGAAATATGGGCTATTTGATTTAGGACAGCTGCGCAGTCTAATGCGAATTGGGGTCTTTAAGGAAATAGGTTTGTGTTTGGGGCTTGCTTTGACATTCGGCATGGCTAACAAATGGCGGATAACCGGAGATACCAAATACAATGGGAACGAATTAAATATGTTTTCGTGGCATTGTGGGACTCGTAAATAAACAAGCCTTTGAGCCATTTTGGGACCCTTTGCATTTGCATACGCCATTAAATATGCCCAGCACACTGATTTCCCAACCAAGACTACAAACCGTCCTCCTGCCCAAACGGACGACAATAAAATGACCTGTATATGCGTATTTATCTCCGGTTGTCAGCAAAACAAGGCCCCCAAAATGGCAACATCGAATCGAGTCGAACAAAAGGTCCTTGAAATGGCTTTTCGGGCTTTTCTTATCATCTCCAGGTGAAGGCAGCCGAGTCAGCGCCTTTGTTTTTGATAAATGACTTCCATTTGCGGCCAAGGGGCCGTGTAAATCCATCCATCCCGCAATAGGCATTTGTCACGACTTCGATTTGGTCCTGGGCACAGGCACAGGCACTCGATATAATTGAAATTGTGTGCAATAAATGGAAATTGCTGGGTCCTTTATTTTATGGCCATGTGGATAAGGGCGGCCCTGCAATTCTCCAGCCTGGTGGCTGACTTAATCAACTTTGTCATTTGCCTAATTGGACTGCATTGTTCTCGCCGGGAATTCGGCTTTCGCAGCTATCACTGCTTTTTCAGGCCTGACTTTGTGTTTACTCAGTGCACTCGTTTTCCCATTGAAATGAACTGTACGCTTTGGCCAGTTTTATTTCCCTGTGGGATATGAACGACATTTTCTGATTAAGACTCTTTCGAAACATTTTATTTATTTAAAAATTCTTAAAAAATATTATGAATGCTGTATAAGTAGTTAACTACCCAAATCTACTCTCTAGGTATCCAAAAGCTTACACGGATAAAAACCCAAATATTTCATACTTTACATTAATATTATTTGATTTTTATTCATTAAGGTAAAATTTAATTTCTCTTAAATTCCCTTTATTTGACTATTTTTGGAGTAGCAAAAAAATGTTCTTTGAATTTCAACAATAATAAACTAAAACATAATGCTTTTAAAATTAAAAGGGACCATTTTAACTCTAATATTTTCCCTATACGTTAAATAATTTAATTTTAATCATGTTATCTCAAATGCATTGTATATGATATTATGATTTTTTATTTAATTGAAATATGAAACAGTAATTAGATTCAACAGTCAGATAATATTTTTGGTATTACATTTTTTTTATCAGTGTATACCTAGCCACTGAACATCTCTGCCCTTGATCCATTTGGGCTGCCAGCACATCCACAGCTTGTTAATCAATGTTGTTTGAGGTTTGGATCTCTTTATTGAAATGTCATCGGTTTGGCAACGAGTCAGTTTTATTGGGAGCCTAATGGCAGTGCGGAATGGGAATTTGAGGAATGTGTTCTGTCAGCGACTACAAGGTAATGACTTTGCAATTCCTGGCCTTTGGGGATGTGAATAGAGGGGTTGATTTTCGACCATCATCACCGAAGAGGCAAAAAGCAAACGCTCCGACCGTTTGGGAACATCAACCTGGTTAATTATCCCCGTGTACATTTGCATATTAATTGAAATTCACGCTGTTTGATGACCAACAACTTGATTATTTATAAGTGAAAGCAGCGCTGAAAAGAAATTCCATTTGCCCAAGTTGCCCTGACAAATTAAAAGTCAATTTTTCTTCAGCGTTAAAAAGAAAATTGTCGCCGCTTCTTGAATTATTCAGACGTTCTGTGGCTGCTATCAAAGTTGAAATCTTCAAAACCTCATGTTCCATTGAATGAATTTCAGCTTTTTCACGCCACATTAAATGCTTTCCATTTTATTTTGCGGGAAAAGTTCGCGGCAGGTGACAGATTCACAGGTTAACCTTTGCACCTTCAATGGGCTTTCGACCTGTTTTGCCAGCTGCATCATATGGAACCCATGGAACCCACTGGGGTGCCATAATTAAGTATTGACCAAACAGCCAGACAACGGCTAAATGTGGGGGCTGTCGTGACCGGCGGCAATTTCTGCAAAATGTTTTGTACAAAAATAGCTCCCCCTTTTAGGCGACACAGATGCACGAATATAAATGTTCGAGTATATAAATACATACAATCCTTAATGGGCGGAGGGAGTCCAAGACCCGCCGCGCACGTCATAAAGTGTTAATGGACAATTAAAACCAGGCTTAGCCGTTCCTGAATCCGAAATTGAAATTCGCAAAGCTCAAAGTTGCCCCAGTGGCCGCAAATCCAAGCTCAGCCTTTGAGTCGAGTGCAATCAGGTAAAGTGTTGAACGCTTCCGCCTGCGATTCCTTATTCCGAATTGGCACAGTGGGATTAGGACAATAAAGAATTGTTTTGTATACTATTTCGTACCTGTATATGCCACTTTTCCAAATCTGTTATATGTTATTTTATTATAATTGCCTTTAAAAATAATTTTTTTTATTTTTCTGATTGAAACAAAAAAGTTTTAATAACTGGGACCTTTAACTTTAAAATTATTTCTTTGCATTTATTTATTTTCATGCTGTTTTTCAAATCATTATATTGTTATTAAAAAAAATTAATATTATATTTGTTTAACAAAATGGTACTGTTAATATTACAAATTCTAATATTTAAAGTAACACATTTGATTTCAAGTTTTACCGCACTGTTTCTTCAATATGCCTTTTCAATCGGTGGTCTTAACCACCGTGGCCAACCTGTATTGTGTTCGTAGTGCGCATTCTGTCTTTTGTGCTGCGTATTCCGTATTCTGAATTCTGTATTCTGTATTGTGCATTGTATTTGCATTCCTACTGTCACTCGCATTGTCAGCAGCAGGATCAGAGCTGCTCCTGCTCGTGCTCCTGCTCCACATCCTTCGGCAACAGGAACCGGAAGTGGGGGTTAAGGGGCAGAGTTCAATTGCATTGTGTGCGTTTGCGGGTGTGTGTAGAGTGTGTAGTGTGCAATGAGGATTGTGTGGAGTGCAAGTGACGCCGAGGACAAATGGAAACGAATTGGTTTTACAATGCAGAGTTTCACATGCAGTAAATCCCATTTGGCTTCTGCCCTGCTGAATGGTTAGATTTATATGTGCCACTAATTTCTGCCTTCGACTCGCTCAGTCTGTCAATTCGGCACTCGAGTTCAAGCCTCAAAACGTTCAAACAACTCTTCATTTCGATGCTGGCTTTTTGCAGCGGACAGGCGTAAAAAAATCAATATTAACTTTACTGCTGTGGCTTGTAGTTAAATGGTCAAACAACTGAACCAAAAATGAATTTCCCCGAATGCCAAACTCGAGGACTTCAGACCGCGACCACAGCTAAATTTGCTAGTGCAGTCTGGGCAAAACAGATTCTCTTGTTGTATCTCGTAATAATGGATTTTAAGGGTATATTTGTTATTTGAAATGAACAGCTTAAAAAGGAACTATTTAAAAGGTATGACAGCCCTAAAAAACAGAAAGTACTTCTAACTTGGAAAAAAACAATTTTTCCTCTATATACACAACGATTCTTTAAACTAAACAAAAAAGGGTATTTCATGACTGCTATAATAGTCATAATTCGATTCTCCTTTACTTTTGGTCCGGCAGAACCAAAATGTTTTCACATAGCCCGGCTTGCATGTCGTATACGAGATGTGCGCAAATTAAGTTGCCAAAAAAAGAAGAGCAAACAAAGCTGAAATTGAGTCGAGTCGACTCGAGAGTTAAGCTGTGCAGGACAGGCACTGCGGCTGGCGTAAAGGGGTAAGCCAAAGTATTTTGCGATTTTCTGGCTTTCACTCAAACCAACTCGGCAGATTCACTCGTCCATTGTCATGTGGCAAAGTCAAAGGGCGTAAAAGTGCTCAGAAATTAATGAAGCAAATGCTGTTAAATTTTAAAGTATGCATAAAATGGGTTGACATTCCGAAAGTGCTACCTGTCACGGGAAAGTGTCTCTCTGTCCGTATGTTTGTAATGTCTGCCTGCCATTAGCATTTTGTTTCGCTCAGCCCAACCAAATCAGCATAAACATCCTGTCGGAGAATGTCAAGTGGGTCTGTGTATTTGCATATGTATTTTTGGCTTTCGTTTCTGTTTGAAAATTCTGCTTCATATAATCCTAAGCCATTTTAAATGTTTAACTTACTTCGGCATGGATATGTCACATCATATTAATTTATTAATGCAAATATCAATAGTGATATATTTTGATAAAATTAATTAGACCGATATAAAGAGAAGAGTAAAAAAAATATTGCATTGTAAGTTGATTTTTATTTTAGTCATGATAGTTATAATGTCAGCATTCTTTTTTGCAATAGTGGCCTATCATTCAGATATATTTTATTAGTTAAACATTACATTTTCAATAAAAACACTATCTTAAAAGCTGTAAAATTGGTTATGTTAATTAAAATAAACAAATCCGCTATAAATTGTTCCCTTTCACTTTACATTTACATAAACACTTTGCTAACATTTTTATAATAATTTAATAAATGAAAATGTTGCCAGGTAATATTCCCTTACCAGCGTAAGACAACTTTAATTGGTCATGTCAATTAAAAGTTATTTAATCTATTCAAAAAATGCAGGCATGAAGTAAATATGAGTTATTCTGCCCAAGATTTGTATATCCCTGCCACATTTTCATGTCTATGTACAACTAACTCTCGTTTCTGACAATAAATTTCCATATTTATAATATTTTACCACCGTTCGAATGCAATTTATTTGCGCTTTCATTTAATCTATTGTGTATTCCAAACAGTAATCAAAACTGACTGCATAACGGCAATAGTTTTCCTACCCGCAGCACGAAAAACAAATAAATTCTTTTTTAAAGCACAAATACGAAATAATTTAGCATGTTCGTGACCTCCGTGTCCTGCCATTTTAAACTGTGAACTCTTTGTGCGTATGTGCTTGGTTATAAATTTCTCATAATTCACTATATTAAGTAATAGTTGCCAGTTGGCTGCTTGGGATTCATGAGCTGGCTTCCAGGACTTAAATATGCCATAAAAGCAGCCAATTTGGCGTAATGAGTTTTAAGCCAGCACTGCAGAAATGTCGTTCAGTACTTTGCTTGCGCAATATGCTGATTTAAATTTAAATACTCTTGTTACCGAATTCGACTGCGTCTTCTGTCCCTCTAATTAGCCAGCTTCATGCCGGAAAATGCCAAATTACAGCGTTTTTGCTTAGCCTTTTGTCCTTTGTTCCGGAAAATGTGATGCAGCACGGTGTGTCCTCCGCTCTCAAAAATAATACAAGCACATGCAACAGCTGTCCGCTTGGCACTCATTGTATTTAAATGCTCGTAAAATGCAAAGCAAGCAAGTGATAAAAGTTGTGCACATACACGAGCAGAGTGAAAAATGACAGAACACATTGTAGATGTCATATTTGCATTAAGCAAATTTACCTAATCTGTTCGGATGGGACCCCTAAAGTTAACTTTAACAAATAAAGACTGTATAAGGCTCTTTGCCATTTACTGTTTAATAATAGTTCTAAAAATAATTGGTATTAGGTTTATATATATATATATGTTCTCAAGGTTTAATACATACCCCTTTGAATTTATCTGTTAACCTATTTTAAAGCTATAACTCCATTCTTTATAAGAGATGACTGTATTCTTAAAAAGTCATGACCAACTAATCCATTGAAATTATCATATTTAAAGATTTTTCCCGCAGTGCAATAGTCGAAGCCATGAAGAGTGCTCCGTAATGCTGGCAACATAAAAAATGCATCAAGCACTTGTAAGTCTGCTGCAGGCACTCAAAATTGAGGCAAGGACGATCGCTAATGTTATGAGGCAGCTCTAGCTTAAAGCGCTCCCAGGGAGCTGTCTGAATTAATTTGTAAATTTGTCGGTGTGCGGAAATATTGAAATTTCCAATTGTTTTTGGGGTTGTATCTAGAGCGAATCTCCCGACACGCTGTTTCACCGTTTTCCATTAACGAAACTTTTTATGTTTGCTGAGAGGGGCTCTTGGGTATTTCCTGGCATGCACAAACCAAATACGCGGGCAATTAACCCTTTTTTCCGGCAATTAAGCCCGAGCTTTATGGCAAATTTTTCCATTTTGCCGTGGGCTTTTTCCTCTCTTTTTGATGTTTGTTTTACTGATGTCGAACGGCTGCGACGCAGGAGAATCGAATTAAGTATATATTAAAATCGTTCAAGGTCAAATGGAATGTAATTACAACTCAATTTGTCCAGCGATGCAATAAAAATGACCACTTAATTGTATAATACGGGGCAGCAAATGTCACATTACGCATACGACATGTTGGCCATGTGCCATATGTTATGGTATGTATTAACTTTAAGAGCAAGCCCACGTAGGCCCATAAAATGTTTTACTAAAGGCTCCAAATCTGAGTTATTTAACTTGGCTGACATTTGTGTAGCAGAAAGTTTGTTATTTCTGTAAGTAGGCACATTAAATTGAAAATCATCAGACGTGACTCTGTCCGAGGACATGTCCTTGGCCATTTTTCCATCGTTAAGCAAGCTACAAAATGCATGTGCAGCGGCAGAAAGTTTTCCCAACAGCAGAAAGCTGAGAAAAGTGGGGAAATGGATAAAACAGGACTCATGTCATGCAGCCTAAGTGGACTTCTTTGTCTCCGCCTAAGTGGTTTTTCATTAGAAGAACGAATGCTCTCTGGTCGCCCAAACTTTTCACCATCGCAAAAGTTTTCACTCGATGCGGATGTAGCAAACAACTCGGCCAACGAATTTGTAATTGGAAACTTTTTGCCGCCTGATATGTGAACGAACCCAAAACCAAACCCTGCATAGACATAGACATAGATTGTTGTTATTTAATTAAATGAGGACCACTCAAGCATCTAGGCATTCAACCCATTTCATTTCCCAGACAAATTCCGGTCCCGGCTGCTGGATTTCCAATCGATTGCAGTGAATAAGCTGCAAAAGTTAGTCACAAATTTAAGCGAGGCTTATGCAAATGCTCCTGAAAGCACTTCAGGCGAAAAACACAGCATCATATGTCAGTGTTTATGGGACAACTGTTGCCCGGCCTTCAGAACCAAATGAAATTAGATGATGCCGGAGCGGCACCAGACGTTGTAATTAAATTAAATTGCTCCAAGTTGGCAAAAAACACACGAATCCTGAAAGGATGAGGATGAGGGTGAAGCCCACATGTGCCGTGTCAAAGGTCACGCTGAATCTGCATGCATAAGCATATATTTGTTGCCCTGGCAATTGTGCAAAATGAAGGCACCTAAAAAATGTGTACATAATCCGACGAAGGGGAACAGGGTGCCATTTAAAGTAATAGATATTATTAATATGCATATAAATATTAATTTAAATATGAGTAAAAAACATTCTACTAAAATATACCTTACTTATTTACCTGAGAGTATTTAAAAAATTCGAAGTTAAATGAATTCATCGTTAGGAAAGATGTACTTTTTACCAAAGCAGAATTTAGACAAATATCGTTTGGAACATAAAATGCTGCAAATAAATCGAATAAATATTTAAAACAACTTTAAACTTCTTTGTACTAAATGTAATGAAGTCACTGCATATTAAATTACTTTTTTTAATTTGTATTTTATTTTCTTTCGTTTAACAATTTGATTTGAAATTATTGCAAAATGCATTTTTTTGGGATCCTTGTCAAACTGCCTGTTCCCCAGGCTGTGTTTATTTAGACGATGGCTAAAGTTGCCTTCGTCAGTGCCTAATTTCATTAAATCCCCGCAACCTGTTGTCTGAGCCGATTCGAGGGTAAGGTAAAGCAAACCGAACGAGTTCTAACGAAAAAATTCAATTTAACTTTGCCCGCAAGCCAAAATGAATTTCTCCGGGCTGCAATTGACATGGCCCACAAAAACGAAGGATGGAGAACCTGCTAACATGTGGTTTATGTGGCAACCCGTCTTTGTTTTCCCGGAAAATTGCTTCTCCAAGAAAAGGAATGAAGAATGGCAGCGCGTAATGAGCTTAATGGCCGTCATCTGTGGCGGTTTCTAGCGCATATGCATACATGCCGCTTTTTCATTTTCATCTTCTTTTTTCTTCCTCTACAGAGATTCAGGTTTTCCTTTTGCTATTTTCCCTTTTTTTGTGAGCACTGCGACGTCAACGAGGCGTTTAAGTGCTTAAAGGTGAAAGCCAAGTTCTTGCAATTTTTATTGAACGCACTTAATGTGTGCGTGCCTTTTGCGGAGGGTCGTTAAAAGTGCGTTAATGTCGCCACGGCTCATTGCCTGCCGACTGAACTTGAGCCCTCTAGAATCGAAACCCAACCCCCATTCTCATTTGCCCACGACCTTTTCCTAAACTACAACAAGTTCAATTCTGCAGTTGCAAGGAATGACCCTGGAAAATGTATTGCCATCGTTGGCGGTCACACAACCGCAGACTTTTGTTGAATGTTGAATGATTTCCTGGCTGCTGCTCCTGCTGCATCGTTGACTTAACTTAGCCAAGGCAAAATGGCAAAACCGAGCATTTTCTGCCACTGCCAGTCACTTGTTGCCCCCGAGGAAGTTTACTTGCTGGCTTAGATCCAAGAGTTCGTTATGCTTTGTCGTGGGCTCCACTAATTGGATTTTCGGTAGGGCATAAATTACGGATTGCACAATCCGAGTATCATGGTCGACAACACTTGGACAAATATGTTGACTGGAGTCAACACTATATAACTGCATAATTTTTTACTCAAAAATATAAATTTAAACTGAATCTAACCCAACACTATAAACACTCAAAATAAAGAGTACAATAATTTATTATTTATTATTATTATAATTAATTGTTTACAAAGTTTTCATGGCCTTTGTTGGGTAATGTTTTTGAAAATGACAATGTTTCGCAGTTCAAAATCAAGAGCGAATGCCAACCATATTTTTCGAGTGCGAGTGCCAAACTCATCCGCTCCGCAACTGCTGGCTTGTCATATTCCAATCCGAGTCCCAATAGCCACGTGGCAATAAAGGAAGAGTGAGCTTGTCAAGATGTGACACATTTGATTGAACGCATGCAGGCCAATCAATTTTTGCCTCCGATGGAAGTGGATCATTGGCTGGCTGAAGGCGAGAGGGCTTAGTACTCGTATTTGAATTCGTCGCCGGCATTTGACTGATAATTGAAAACGTGTCAACAAGCCAGAAATTTCCGCTAACACACGCAGCCCTTCGCAGGCTACGTGTCATGGAATTCAGCTATAAAATTTATATTTCGGGCCAAAAACAAGCTTACAATGAAGTCTGTATAGGTAGATTATAACAAAAGGCTAATAATAATCGAAATTCGTGCAACAAAGGTCACAATGCTCTTTAAATAATTCCAATTTTTCTGAAGGACAACTATATATTTTAAATTATCAACGAAATGCAAAATAGGCAAAGATTTTAAACAAACAGATTCAATACATGCTCGAAAAATTGTTCATTAAATCACCTTTAAACCTTTTAGCGTAAAAAGTTATTTGTTAATGCTGAAATATCAAACGCGGATAAAACTTTTATTGATAAAAATGTTACATTTAAAAATAAGAATTCTCAAATGAATTTGAAACAGTTTTTAAAGGTGGGAACAGTAATAAAAGTATAAAACACCAAATAAATAAGTTAAAGTATTTCAGCGCAGTGATACAAAAAAGTGTTTTCTTACACAAAAAAGACGACACAGCCTTGCGCTAGTTACGATTTTTTGTAAGGAAAGTCTTTACGATACCTATATCATTACCGAGGTAGTGTTAAAACCTCTATAAATAATAACAAAGAATCTCAACTTTGATACTCTATGTACTCTCTCTCTAAGTTTTCTTAGTGAGCACAAGATAGTGCTTGATTTTGATTTCATTTCAATAAAGTCGGATGAAAAAAATGCTCCTAAACCTTAAAAATATTTGTATGTCGTTAAATCTTTTGTGCAACTTATTTAAATCTTAAAATGAAACTTTATAAACTGTGAATTTTTGCAATAAAAATAAGCCATTGAAAAAAGTAACGTAAAATGGTTCATGTAGACTTTGGCTGATAACCGTTTGACAAAGTATTTCATTTCTTTTTCCAGGTAGAAGTTTCTTATCTTGGAGTTCAAGAACGTAGGTAATGAATCAGCACGAGTATTCTAATGTCTAAAGACCGGTAAAAAGGCGTGAAATCGCTGTTTGCACAAATAAAGACGACGTCACAAGTTTGGTGTTACTTCCCTTCCCCAAATTTTTCAATTCTTCAGATGCCGACGCCGTGTTAATCACAATGTAAATTATATTAAATGTGGTAGACTAGGCGCTCTTTTGGTTTACACAAAAGTTTCGATTAGCGATCGTGGTGACAATTGATAACAAACACATTACGGATATCTAATCGGTCGCCAGACAGTTCAGTGCGCCGTGATACTTCGAGAGAGTCGGACGTGAAAAGAACTTGCCGTACTTGTTTGCAGTTCCGGAGAACTGCAAACAGCTGTCGTAATTAAGTCACCATACACCATACGCCATACGGAAATCTAAACGACCGACAGAAAATTCAGTGCGCCGTGATATTTCTTGAGAGTCGGACGTGAAAAGAATTTGCCGTACTTGTAAGCAATTCCGGAAAACTGCAAACAGCTGTCGTAGTTGAGTCATAGGCCATGAATTTTAACTTGTTTCTAGGGCTTTTTTTCGTCTTGGCCTTGAAATTGCCTTTGAAATTGACGGCCACTGCGTATAGCAATGAATACTGCCCTTTGGAGCGCCAAATGTGTTTGAGTAATGGCACCTACGATCACTGCTTTGGACTAGAAGTAAGGTATCCAGGAAAAACCAACCGGTCAACCGACCTAGTTTATTGTGACTCGATGTTCTGCGAACCAGAGGATTTTCAGCATGACTACATCACCCGCAACCACGATCAAACACCCCACTTGAATAGCTGGAAACGGACTAAAATTGGCGAACGTGCCACTTTGCACGATGTTTGTTTGCTGAGGAATGGAATGCCGGTCACCAGGGCCTGCAAATTGCAGGATTTTCGAGCTCACTGGGAGTCCTTGGACGAATGGTATCCTGTGGTGTGTCTCAGGCGTTTTAGGGAGCACACAATCAGTGGTGATTTGAATAGCCTGCATGATGACATCCTCGAGGGCAGGCGACACACCAATGACACCCAAGGACGTCGCGGGATGACCGGCTTGATGAGGAACATGTTCCGACAAAGGGATAAAACTTTGCTTCCTGCGGATGTCCATATGACGGGTCAGATGTTTGGCACCCTGATGCAACAGGACAAGGATGCAGCTGTCAGTGTTGATTTGGTCAGTGTCTGCAACGAGATAATGTCCTGCAATAGACAGGTGCTCCGCTTGTCGGCCCAACTTAATGCCACGAACTCTCTTCTTAGTCAGTTTGAAAACTACATGGATGCTTTACCCGAGCAAATGGTGCCCAAGGAAAGATGTGGCAAAGTAGTTCCCAAGCCAAGCAGCGATGAAGCTGAAACGGCCACCACTGGCGTGGAAACATACAACTTTGCGGATATAGGTGTCCAGGCTTTGATTACCGGCAATATCAGCGTGTTCTTCGCCAATCCAGAGTGCGATAGCATAACTGGCATAGCCATATATTCAGCTCCATCGTGGGATCGACGAACTTCCGCCAGTGGCTTCTGGTACCGCTTTCTTCGATCCTCCGATGTCTTGGCTAAAATAAAGCGGGATTCTGATTTAGAGACAGCTGCCTTTCTGCCGGAGAATCTTTGGCGGGAGGTAAAAAGCAAAGGAGCTACATATATCATTTTCAAAGTCTACTCCCACGATGCCCTCTTTGTGGAATCCACACAGCAACGCAATCGCAGGCCTCGCAGCAAGGTGATTTCCATTTCGTTACCAGGATTAGAAAGTAAGTACCAGTTTACAGTGTATTAAAATAAATATTAAAAATATTTATTGAACTCAAACTTGTGTATATCATATTTAAGTTAAATATTAAATTATAATACAATATTAAATACAGTGCATATTAAATTGCATAACACATAGCATTTAAATAGTTTATACTTGACTTTATTGAATTTTAATTAATTTAAATATGGTTTTGAATTTAGTTTAGAGTTTCAGATATTATAAAAATCAATTCCGAAAAAAAGTCAAATAAAACATTTAAAAAAAGGTTAATATTTCCATATTTAAAAAAACTTAAAACCGCAATGGATGATATTTATCTTTACTTTTGCATTATTTAGCAGTACACATTTTACATTTCTGGACCTTTGGCATAATAATAATTCTTTGCTTTACAGACAACTTTCTAACTTTGCCGTTGCCGTTTCTTCTCCGCAATGAGAACCTTCAAGATCCCGATGCTAAGGCCCTTAGTTTAGGAAGTGGATGCGGTTATTGGAACTACGAGACCTGGCTGAGCGAAGGAGTCACTACGAGTAGCAGTTCAGATCTGCTGAAGGATCCCATCATCGAGTGTCATACGTACCACTTCACTCAGTTTGCATTTCTAGTGGGTGGCAGCTATCGGACCAACGACCTGGGCGAGGAGGTTCTGATCACACCCATAAACGAGAAAGTGCTGGATATAATCTCCATCGTGGGATGCAGTCTTTCGCTGCTGGGAATACTGGGGATTTTCCTCTCAGCAGCTCTATTTAAGAGTTGGCGAAGTCAGGCCTCCACGAAGGTTCTACTCCACCTTTGCCTGGCCTTGTGTCTTCAGATGGTGCTCTTCGTGTTCCTGAACACAGATGATATATCCGAACAACTGGTGGTTAATGGGGACACAGTGCGTTGCGTGGCTCTGGGAGCTGCCATGCAGTACTCCATTCTGGTGCTCTTCAGTTGGATGCTGATCATCGCCTTCCTTCAGTTTCAGCGATATGTGACCGTAATTGGAATCGAAAGACCGCGTCACTACATCCTGAAGGCTGCCCTAGTGGCCTGGTCACTACCTTTGGTTCCCACCCTGCTGGTAGCCCTTATAGATCCAGATTCTTACCTTCCTTCGGCTGCTCAACTCTCCACGGATACAGGGATCTGTTATCCATCCGGATATGGTCTGATCTTTGGAGTGGTCCTACCTGTGACCCTGATCACTGTGTCCAACCTGGTAATCTTCGTATATGTATTCTACAGCATCTCGCATTCCCTGAGCCAGAGCATCCACAAGTCTGAAAAAAAGATGGTCGTGAAGCAGATCCGACTCTCCATAATGCTATTCTTTCTGCTGGGTCTCACCTGGATCTTCGGAATATTCGCCTTCATGCAGGCAGGAGTGGCCTTCTCGTACCTCTTCTGCATCACGGCCACCATGCAAGGATTCGTGATGTTCGTCTACTTCGTCCTTCTGGATTCAGCGAACCGACGTGCGTGGGTGGGTCTGATCTACCCCACCAAGATGAAAATGGACGTCCAAAAGCGCACCACCGAGCTCCAGTCCATGACCACCTCATCGACCAACTTCACGAGCAGATCGCACAATTAGTTACAGCAACTTTAATATGTCCAACGAACAAAAGGTCCTTGACCAGTTAATTCATAAATTAATTCTTATGTTTGCCATTATATATAAGTTTTAGTTTTAACTACTAGATTTGTAAAAACATAATACACGAATACAAACGTATTTTCCAATATCAACTTTAACAAAGCATTTAAATAAACATTCATGTTTTTATTAAACTTTTTAAAAATTTAATAAATTTTGATAAGTTTCTTTTGTTTGCAATTGGAGAGTTGTTAGCTATTTATTTTTATTTTGTATACAAAAGATTTTAAATTAATCCAACAGTAGCTAAAAAAATATTCATTAAATACTTTAAATATATGATTTTTATATTGGCAATATTTCCTGAAAACATTTTATCTCAGAACTGATGGAGCTACGCAGTTGAGCCATAGGTAATTTAACTAGGGTCATTCAAAAAATATATATTAGTCTTTGAAAGAACGAACTCTTTAAGGCAGGATGTGATAATTGCGAGGATTTTGAGGACAGACTTGTTTTTGTTTATTAAGAACACTATAATTTCGATAAAGTTGTTTTACAGAACGGGCAATATTTAATATTAATTTCAGATAAATGTGCATTGGTTCAAAACCAACCCTTTGAGTGCAATTTAAGGAAACCATGACAAAAACAAGCAACGTTGAAATGTATTTGACTCTGCAAGACTCTGTTATCCAGCTTGAAAATACTTTGATTCCTACTTGTGTTGGCAGTCAATTTCTTTCGAAAGTCACAACTACTGCGAAGAGAAGCTGAGCACCTGGTAGGTGTCGGGGACACACAAATTTAAGCAAACTTGAGGCATCTTTGACTTTAAATGTGCACTTTGATGTCATTGCCATTCATTTGAAACTGAGTTGAATGATGTCATGTGGAATGAAGCCAACTTAAATTGAAGCCATGATCAAATGGTATTTACCAAATTGCACTGGTCCAACTTCTAAAGTTTTTGTCATTAAAGCTCTAGTTCGTTTTAAATTACTTGTGCTGGCTTAGCCACAAGTACCACTGCAAATCCATTTGATGCATTAAATTGCGCTTCCAAGTGGGAGCTTGTAATCCGATTACTTTCTTTGCCTTACTGTGTTACACATATTCGCCAATTATTGGCCAATTAAAGATAGTGATTAAACACACACACATTTAACACGTTATTTAATCAATTATAGAATGGCAACAATTGGTTTATTTTTCTACATACAAATGTATGTAACTATTTAACTTTCGTTAAACTTGCGTCTATCTTTATATTGCACAAACCGCATCCGAAAGCCAACAACGTTCAATTTTAGCTAAGCAAGAGTGCTCAGATGGGGAAAATGAAAATCAATCGATTTCTCGCCGGGAACCACCCTTTTCAATTTCGAATTTTCCACTCTCGCTATTTAGCACAAACAACTCGGTACACATATATCAATTGCAATCAATCAAAAAGCGAAAAGCTTCGATGCCTCTACTGCATTCAAAAGCAGAGACAATGAAAGTGAAAGCAGGACCAGAGCAATTTGATTTCCCAGCTGCAAGGCTTCAATCTCAGTAGTAAACTTCAGAACTTCTGCAATGGAAGCTGAGCACCTGTTAAGGGCCGAAGCACTGCACTTTTTATGCACGAGCTGTGGCACTTGGGAAATGTTTGCTTTATTCCAGCACCAACCATTCGAAAACTAAATTAAGTTACGTCAAGTGGAATGCTGTGTGTATTCGGACGTAAGCTTGATTGCGTTTTAGCCCAGGAACTTGACCTCAAAAGTTGTTCATAAAGTTCACTTCACTCTCATTCTGACTCTCTCTCTTTTGTTGGCCATGAATTACTTTTTGAATTAGTCGTCACTAATGCCATTGGCTGTCTTTTGAGCCGGCTTAGCGGCAAGTGCCGAGCGATTTCAAATCAATTTTCTGCGGAAAAGTGCACTCTTAAAAGACAGCCCCTAACCCGATTACCGTCATGAAGCGACCAACTGTGGCATATAACTAAGCTGTTTGAACAGGTACTTCCTCTACCATCAACATACAGCTAGCGAAATTAATTGTAGCTAAATAATGCAGTTTGAATGGCACAAAGCTTGAGGAGGGGCGGTAATTTGAAAATATTTCAAATTATCTACTTTAAAACAGACATATCTGCTATAAAACTTAATTTGCTAAATTCCTATTAATAATATTTTTAAGCACATAAAATTTATAAACAAATACATTTACAGTAAAAAAAAATTATGCATAACGCACAGAAAAATATAATGTGGAGGCAATTATGTTATGTAGTTTGATATTTCAGGAATGTTAAACCTCAAATGAAATGCCTTTAAATTAAAAAAAAATTATATAAGTAATTTCCTATGATTTTAGGAAAACCTAGCAACCTTCTGGTTTAAGGCCTCTTTAGAATTTTGGGCTTAAACTTTATTAGATTAAGCCTTTGACTTTTTGAAAAGCTTACCTGCATGCAGCTAGAAATTTTTGCACATTCTCGAGCACACCCAAAAGGATATGCGAGGACATGTGCAACTATTAAAAATTATATTCTTTTGCGAATTCCTGAGGGCGTACGGGAAAGTATTTTATGATTCGAAACGTGCAAATGGCCATGGAGTTCCTACGAAAGCCATTCCTTAAGTCACAGCACTCCCGTATATGCGGCTGATATTTCGTACGTGCACCCACAACATGAACCCATAAATATGTATTGATTTTCCATTCCGGGGAAGTGGAGAAAAGTGCTCAAGTCGCAGGAGCGGCAACAATGGCAACAAAGCTCCAAGACAGAGTTATGATTATGAAAGTTTTTTAATGCGTGGCAAGGGAAAGTGAGGAGAGAAGCAGCACAGAAAATGGAAAATAAATGCGAGAAATTTGCCGCAATTTGCGACGCCATGCCGAGTCACTGAACCGCAAAGCTGCAGAAATGTTGTTTATCAAATATTTATCGCATTCACATACCACTTTTCCCGGCCAAATTGCAGCCAGACATGCAAATGGCGTAGAAATGCAGTCGAGGCAGACAAAGAAGGACTCCGGTTTCTCATCCGAAATGAGAAATTGCCTGTAATCCAAGTGAGACATGTCTACATCACGAGTTCATTAATTCCACGAGAGTAATACAGTGCCGTCGTAGTACTCCCCAAATTTAGCAGAGCCCATATGGTTCAGCTCCATTTGGCCCGACTAATGGGCTAACATGGCTTGATTTTGCTGCCAGTCGCATATGCGTTCTGTATTCTGCGTTCTGCACGTTGAAAATTGTGCAAAACGCTCATAACAAATTTGTTAGATGTGCGGAAATTTGTCAAGAGCACTTGCCACAGCAAACAAACATGCGACTTACCGCATGTGTGTCCGGGTGAATAAGTATAAAATTTACGGCGAAAATAGATAAACTTGGGATCCGAAATAAATTATAAAAAATTCTCTTAGTTTAAAAATAATTATAAAAAGTTTATAGTAAAGGTTCACAAAAACAAATAAAAGTATGTTGTCCATACATAAACAAGAGGAATATTATTTATTTACAATTTTTTTTATTTCGCAAAATTGTGTCCAATGTTAATCGATTGATAATATGATATTTATTAAATAAATATATTCCATAATTTTTAAAGGTATTTTAATTCTTTTTAAGAGCACCACCATTATCTTAACTCTTTATGTTATATCATTTTTTTATTCAAATAGTGTTGTGTAGAGTGATTGTGTTTAGCAGATTGTTTCGATTTCCATAAATAATATTTTTTTACAGTGGCCTCACCAAAACGTAAATTAAAGAATATATATCATTTTATACACCAATTATATATTACGAAGTACAACAATTTAATTTACTTTGTTATTACAAAGATTATAGATATAGAGATACAGATAACACGAAGTATCTAATCTTTATCTTATGTTGATTTTTCCACAGCTTCTTGTTCATTTTTTCTTTGACTGCCTACCAATAAAGTCGCACAATTCCTTCTGTTGTATTTAATTTCGAAGCAGAAACAGATTTTCCGGCAAAACATTCATAAATCATCCAAAAAAGTGAAACTAAAGAAGATTTTTGTGTACTCGCGTCCCTTTTGCCATTTCATCTTGGAATAATTAAAGCAAACAGAAATGAATTTGTGCACGTGCTGCGTTTAAGAAATTGCTTTTTCCCTCCATTCTCTGGTGCGCTCTTGACTTACCCGACTTTTTTGGCCTTTTATGTTTTGGCTGGTATTTCCTTTGCGAACCCCTATATATATTTTTTTTTTGTTTTTTAATTTTCGCCCGAGTTTGCACAAGTTACCCCATGCCATTGCCATTTGTTGCTTTTGTTTTTTTTTGTGTGTCAACAACACAAAGCGGCACACATCGCCAACAGTTGCCCCATTCCGGTTTCATGTTGCGCAACGCAATCCAAGACAATAGTTGCACGAACTTAGCATGTACTATACTCGCATGTTGCACTGCAGGACGAAATCCTTTGGGGCATTCATATCTGCCAGTCGGTCGTTTGGGGCTTAATATGCCTCGCCGGTTCTTTGTTTCCCCGCCAGTTGGCGAAACAATGAAACGCAAAGCGGAAAAGTTTACAATTAGCTTGTCAACAATGGCCAGGCGTATGCGTGATATGGAAATAGTGGCGGATACGCACAGTACCCTCGCTATTTTTCATAGACCTTTTTTTAATAAAATCACTGCTAAAAATGACACCTAAGAAGTTCAAACATTTTTCTGCAAAGAAAAAAGTATAAAAATCAGACTAATCCAATAAAAATAAATTTCTTAAGTATGCCAGCAATAAATAATAACCGCCAAGCAACTTAGTGAATCCCCGTTGCTAAATTAGGAAACCCAAAAATACTTGCCAAATTATTTTGTTAAACGTTCTTCGTGGCAAGCTTAAAATCTCTATGCATATTTTATGCTGTGAGCAGCCCCAAATGAAGGGAAAAATAGTGATGTAATAAAAAGCGCGATATAAGCGAGTGAAAGGGCTTAAGGAGCACTGGCAACATGTTGCCGGAAGTGTTGCTCTGCAATTTACACTGCCAAAGTTGTTCACTTTTCGCAGCGCGAAACACTTTTCTTAAAAATTCTTGTGTGTGTGTGTGCCTGCTGGGGGAAGAAAAAGTTTTCCAACCAAAAAGGGTTAAGTGCAGAGCCCTGTATTAAGAATTGTGAAAGTTATGCTTGCTTGCGAAAGTTCACATAACAAATATGATGTTTTACCCGTCCCAATATTTTTAGAAATTTAAATTGCTAACTGACTGTTTAAGCATACAAGCTCATGCATTGTAGCTTTTATCAAGCATCAAACAGTTGGTAGCGAAAAATCCCCCTAATACGTACCTGCTACCCATCATTTAAAATCTATTTAAACATCAAAACTAAGCTATATAAATGTAGTTCGTGATCGAAGCTCAAATGGAATTGAGCTCGGAGTTCTGCTCTTGCGTGGCCCGCGTTAATAGTAAAGTCAGCGAAGTGGAAAGTCCGATTCAGATTAAAAAACTTACTTGTTTTCGGTACATATAAACATAATAAAATCTGTTGTGAAGGCTACAAATATAATTACTGATCTAATAAAAAGTTAAAGTTATTATATAGGAGCTTTCAATTAATAGGCTTCAATTTGTGAGTGGTGATGAAAGTGAACTAAAATTTAACTAATTTCTCGACAAGCTCAATAAAAATGGTTGCAAAGACCTCGTTGGCCCAACTGAAAAGTCTGGAATGGGGGCATCTCTTCAATATGTTCTATATAGAACCAGTGATTTTCATGTTAATTTTTTCGCACATGCTGTCAGGTAAGCGGACCTTGAGATTGTAATGATATTTGTACATCACGATTTTTCCATTAGGCACTGTTATGCGCAATCAGTTGATATATCAGACATGCACAGTGATCTTTGAATATAATGAAACCGACTGCAAGCTTTTGGACAGCAAAAACACAACCGCAGAAATTCAGGTTAGTGCATATTTGTTATTTACTAGATATTTAAATATAAAACAAAGTTTTCAGGCAATTGAAACAGAGCTGCAGTCATATGTGGCCAATATGTTCTTAACCCGTACGCTTTTCGAAAGTATTGTACCTGCCATCTGTGGTTTATTTATTGGCTCTTGGTCGGATCATTATGGCCGCAAGCCCCTGCTGATTGTCTCCATGGTTGGTGAGTTTTCAGAGACTATGTTTGATTCTGGAAAAAATGTTAACCAATTTCCGCTTAGGCTTCTCTGCCTCTGCCATGCTTTCCTCTGCCATTTGCTGGCTGTCCAGTTACTATATGGTTAATCCCTGGTGGTACACCCTGGCAGCTCTGCCACACTCTCTGCTCGGTGGTTTATGTGTCTTCTCGGTGGCTGCCTTTTGCTTTATTACGGATACAACGGACATGAAGACGAGACCATACAGGTGAGGGTTATTTTTTGCTGAAAAAGCCTTAACCCAGGGGCAAGTGGAATGCTTTAAGGCTAAAGTCTCAGCCATTTTGGTTTTATATCCTTTGTGGGTAGCAATGAGACTTTCATTGTGTCATTCTAAGTTATGTACTCATTGCATTGTTCTTAATTATAATAGTTAAATAAAAATTCATAAAAAAATTTAAAAATTCCATTAAATCTCAAAATGATAAATATTTTACTAAAAAATTCCACTCTTTTACAACATTTTCTTTTTTCAATTTTAAGTTATTAACGCATTGAATTGTTCTTAATTTTAGTTAAATAAAAATTCATAAAGAATACTGTTCAAATTTAATAAGCCCTAAAATGATAAATATTTTGCATTACTGTTTCCTTTTTAAATTGAGATTTGAATTATTGTTGTTGTTCTGCTATTTCAGAATGATTTTCATGGAGCTGATACTTTTTGTGGCCCTAACCAGTGGCTCATTGTTGTCCAGTTTTGTTTATGCAGCCACAAGTGCTGCCTTTGTGCAGAGTCTCTCCTGCTTGATTGTCATTTTGGCCACACTTTTCGTTATTTTCTATTTACCCGAAAGTTTGGGAATGTGTCCGGATCAGGACGAATCTCCTGAAAAAGAAAAGGAAATTGTTGTTACAATTTCAGATCAGAAAGTGAGCGATATTACTACGGATTCCCTTGAGAAGCGTGTTGATTCACCCAAATATGAGACTATAGAAAAACCTCCAATTGAGGACAAAAGCAAGGACGAGACCGGTTTGTTCAGCATTAAACACGTTAAAGACATGTTTGGCACCTGCTTTAAAAGGAGGGAAAATAATGCTCACTCCATCATTTGGTTGGTCACTTTGTCTGGTTTTGTTTCGATTTTTGTTGCCGGTCAGTCTGCGTTGGGTATTTTGGGGAATCCCATGATTCAAGTGATAATATCTTTGCAGATGGCGTCATGACTGTGATGTATTTATTTGTACGCCAACAGTTTCATCTGACAGTGCGTGAATTTACCATTTTTGAGACAGTCAGTCAATCGGTACCAATGCTGGGAGCTCTATTGGGAATACTTATTTTGAGAAAGGTAAATGATTAATTTATTTTCCATATTATATTTTAATTATTATGTATCTGTCTGCTTAGCTTTTTGGAATGTCTGTGGTGTCATTGGCGTTGCTGTCGCTTTTTTCTGAGATCATCAGCAATATTGCCAGAGGATTTGCCTTTTTACCTTGGCACTTGTATCTTTCTGTGGCATTGGGCGTTTTTCGTTCAATCCAGGGCCCCATGTGCCGCACAATTGTTTCGAATATAGTACCATCCTCCGATACGGGTAGGAAATAATTAATAAATAATTGCAATATTTATGCTCCAAATCATTGCAGGTAAGCTGTTTGCAATTGGCAATATTGTACAATCGTTCGCCCCTTTTGGTAAGATATATAATCCCGTTAAACATTTGCAACATTTAGCATAATTTATTTCCAGTCGCCGCTCCTCTTTATACTGCCATCTATAAGAGTTCCCTGGCCAGCAATCCTGGAGGATTTAATTTCCTTAGCGCCGCCTTCTACTTAATAGCGTTTATCCTAATCGGGTGAGTATGGCAGCTATCTTTTCCAAAGCACTAAATGATTTTGAATACATTTATTGCAGCTGTGTGATGCGAATTAAATTCAAGCACCGAAAGTTCTACGCCGAGACGCTCAAGTAGCCAAAGTAAACTGAATTTCCATCAATATTGATTGTGGCAAGTTTGCCAACTTTTCGAAGCTTTGTTTATGCTCAAGTCGAAAACTTTGTGTGGTCAGCATTAAATAGCTGGATTTATGTGAACGAGTTCTTTTGTGTTAAGCTAATTTAATTTGCATACCGCAAATGGAATTATCAACAATTTGAAATTACATCATATAACTACCTGTAACTAACCAACGGCCTTTGCCCATTCAAACTAATCAAATTCCAAATTCACAATTTATCAAACTACTTTATTGCATCAACTGGACAAAAGTGAGAACTTATCATGCATTTCCAATCTAAATTGGACATAATTGCCGTCCATGTGTAAATGCTTTGTTGTGGTTATTATTTCTGGTTCAAATTCCTTGTTGTTTGTGCTGCAAGGATATACATGCCTTATGCATGAGCCTTTAATAGTGCATAATTTATGGTGCAGAAGTTTTCGCAGCATATTCGTAAAGTTCAAACATATTTGCCGAATCATTTGGACTCTCGTTGTGACTTTGGCACGTACCGCATGAATTCGTAATACCAAAACTTCGGAGGGCACACAATTTGCAGCAATTTGAATTGTTAAGAGTCAGCTCTCGATGATTAAATATTAAAAACGGCTCTATTATGCGCACAAAGGTATGCCACATTTGTGTGCGCCATGTGTGCCCCACGTGGTTACATTCCAACCCCACCAATCAGTATCGGGTTAACTTAACCTCGCACCAGGAGCAGAACTCGGCGAACCGAAGCCGAGCCATCAAGTCACAGTCTTGTCTACGGGAAAAGCATTTGTCGTGCGGCACTTAAGTCGAGGGTTCTTAAAAAACGCTTTAATATCGCCGCGCGAGCAACAAATAAACGAATTCGTAGGACATGAACTTTGCACTTGCACTTGGGGACCCTTGAACACGCTAACTTAATGGGGGTGTCTTTCTTGGCTCACCAAAAGCGTTAGCCATAAAGGGAAAACTTTGATACGGATGCATGTGCTACCAGCTGTTAAGCGTTTAACATTTCCGCTCCTTCCGTGGTTCCAACACTGATGGAAAACGCAAATTTTACAAACATTATAATACATATAATACATATGTAGTTACATATAAAAAGTTATTAATTATCTTATATTACCAAACCAACTATGTTATTAATTATCATTAATTAGTTTCTAAAGCGAGCTCAACAGGAGCCTTTTTTTTTTGGATTTGAGCTTATCATAGCCCTTCTATTAGTTTTTCTAAATAATTAAAATAAATTGAAAAATAACCCTTTATTTGCTTTAAAGTAGGAGAAGTTAAACTTATGTTAACTTATCTGTTAACTATTAATTGAAAATAAATTCTAAAACAATAATGTCTAAAATTGAATTTTAGTTTTTAATATTTAATAGTTACAATAAAAATAAAAGATGATCAATTTTATTATGATTTATTATAGACATTTCTTTATGTGTTTACCAGTGCAATAACAAATCAAGACGCAGTCTAATTGAGCAGCCAGATAAGATGCATTTTAAACTTTAAGCAGGGACAACAAAGTAGTGAATACTTCCGGTTGCGATGATTGATGGGTATTTTAGTGGCCCAAAAGCGGGAGCTATGTGAAGCATGTCAACACGGCGTATACATAATCGTTTATCAAACAAAATAAATTATGAGTTGCCAGCGGGCCAAAAACATGCAAGTGTTGACGAAGGTCAAGTTTAGCCTTTGCCAATGCGATGGTTTCCCCAAATCGTCAAAAGAGCAAAAGAGCATTGGGAAAACGTAAGTCCTTACGTTATTACGTATACGCAGAGTGCTCTCATAGACTTACATGGATATTTGGCGCTCTCATTTTGTTGGCGGAGCTATAAAACACGAGAAACCAACCGAATTCGAGTTAGTTTGCTGAAGACTTTCACACGAAACGGTCGCCAGTTTTCCCGTACTTTTCCGACTTCGCTTATCGTCGTGTCCCATCGCCTCATTTTCCGTAGTCCGCTTATCAGGCCAAGAAACTCGTCGCGGGGATATGCCGTCGGTGAAAATGCAGTTGGCATAATTCGTTGCCTACTTCACGGCACTGCAACATATCAACTGGAATTTACTGACAGCTCAATTAATCAGCACCCACGCAACTATGTTTTGGATTTTACGGCGCACTGGTGCCGCCAACTTCTTCAACTCTTTCAACAACAACTGCAGTTTCTCGAAGGGCAATTCGAATGGCGGTAATCACAGCAACAGCACTCAAGGTGAGTCCCCGACACCTGGGCCATCAATTAGTCCAGTTTTCTACTGCAAAAGTCCGCCCTCAATTAGGATAATTCACCAGTAATTAGCGGACTAAACAGATTAAGTCTCAAACTTGTGCTTGAGTCAACCATAAATAGCTGAAATACTGATACGTATCCTGGAAGTTTATTAATTAGAAAATTAGACAAGATGAACTAGATTAATTCTATTAACAATCACCTGCCCTATATATTTACTTATCTGTAAATTCGGTTAAATTTACATACGACAGCATACAATTTCCAACATTTAGTATTTTATACCTCAAGTTAAAATTATAATTTCATTTGCTTGTACAAACAACGCTAATGGTAAAAGTTTTATTCAACTTTTTTAGTTCAGGAAGGCCTTAAATATGTTTGAACTCAATTAAAATTTATTGGTATTCAAATTCGAAGTTACCTACTTTTATTACTTTAATGCTTTTGCTTACTTACAATAAAAATCTACAACACTTTTTATTATGTCCCTCAAAATCATAATCATAAATCATAAATAAACTTGATGATCATAAATAAACATGATAAAAAAAAGATAATGGTAAAAGTTTAGTAAATCTATTTTAGTTCAGAATAACCATAAACAATTTTTAATTCTCTTAAAATTGATGGGTATTTAATTGCAACCATAAATTAATCATTTAATTGAAAATTAAACCAAATCGATCAGATTTTTTACTAGCTCTGATAACCATATGGCATCAGATGACAATCTTGACTAATCACAGTTACAATTCATATTTTCTCAGAACGCTTAAGTCAATTTCCCCGTCAATGCTAAGATATATTCGGATTTCACGAAGAAAGTCTACGATTCATATGCCAGACATGTTCCAGTTTAGGCCCGGCTTTTATTCATAAGCCCAACCCTGCCCTCGTTATCAAAACAAGTTAATTAATATTCCCGAAAAGACTTGTGGCATATAGGCAGCCAATATATGCATATTGTACTTGCCAGCATACTCAGTTGCTTGCCATTGTCTGTGAGAAAATGTGGGACAAACCTATGGAAAAATTTTGGGGGAAAATAAAGTAAAGTAAATAACAGCGAGGCCCTAGAACCCACGCAATAATGACGCTCCGCACGTGAGTGTGAAACAGAAAACGTGGTGCGGATGTGACTGTCGAAAGAAAAACACTTTGGGCTTCGGTCCCAAGATGCTTTTGTCTAAGCGCTAAGTCTCGCACCCTCCCGGAAAAATCCGGAAGAAAGAAAAAAGTGAACGGGTGACTCTAGGATAAGGATTTTGCTGCAGGCCAGCAATCGAAACGTCTATCTGCTTTTGTGGATTTTCCCACGCGAACTTCATGTGCTTATACTTTCTTTTGTATTTAGAACTCCAAAAAAATTAAATATCCTTAGAATTTAACTTTTTTACTTAAATTTATTATGTATTTTTCGTGTTTCTGCGAAATAATTCGCTAAGTACAGTAATAACTTCCAAAAAACCATTGGATTGATCACTTTATATATTCATAGAAACTGAAAACCATTAAAATGTTATATATCTTCTATTAATTCAAGTTTTTCACTTTAATATATATACATTTTCCGTATTTCTGGAAAATAATTGGCCAAAAACAATTTGATTGATTGCTAATATTCTTAAAAAAACATACCTCCCAGTATTCATTACCAAAAAAATTGTTTCTTTTCCATGTCTACATAACAAAAACATTAATGATATGCATATTAAATTACCAATCTAAAAATAAAATATTCCCGTACAATAAAAAAACAAATGTTAATGTTATGCAAATACAATTATAGGCACATAAATTTATAAGCGTTTTTACTTTAACCCTCTTTCAATATTAATTATTAATTAGTAAAATCTCGCGTAAAATTAAAAGCAAACACAGGCAAAATGCAATTAAAATGTTAATCACGAATTTAAATTATGTTTGCAAAACTTCCATTGTTTGCAGCAAACCGTAT
The DNA here is from genome assembly GCF_018152505.1 of Drosophila elegans. Classification (NCBI taxonomy): domain Eukaryota; kingdom Metazoa; phylum Arthropoda; class Insecta; order Diptera; family Drosophilidae; genus Drosophila; species Drosophila elegans. The sequence goes on along the minus strand of NW_024545855.1, from coordinate 3,849,703 downwards.
AGTATTTGCCAGTATTGATTTTTCCTGATTGAATTTTGCAAATTGGAAACTTTATGTTATTTGTGTATAAAATCAATTGTTAACTCTACGGAACAGCTGTGTCAACTGCTTTTGAGCAGAAAAACAAGTAGACTTTAGTTTGTGCCACCCACGAGAGAACCTTATATACAAATTCTAGCCCTCACAAAGAAAAGCAAGAAATATTTAATTAATTTTGCCCGATGAATGCATTAAAATGGAGTTGTTAGCAATGTGTTAAACTTCATGGCAATAATTGAAAATGTATTTCGCACATTGCAAATTGCCATTATTCACTTTGCAAATTCACAAACATTTATGACATTAATAGCACCGACAAATTTTCCAATCAGTCGTGGCAGGCGCGAAATTTAATCGTAAAAAATTTCATTTGCCAACTTGAACAAATGACAACAAAAAAAGTGAGTCAGACGACGCCCTTAAGCTTTTGTCAACATATGTATTGTTGTTCGCACAAAAAGGGGAGGGCTGAGATTTATATGTGTTATGCAAATTCTGGGCAACATATGGCTGCGGCATTAACCGATAATTATGACAGCCATTTGTCTTTGATAATAATGCATTTGTGCATTCAATTTGTGAAATCTGCGAAGGGAAAATTGTAAATCAAGTAGTGGCAATTAGCCGGGTTATGTGGTAAAGGGTGCGATGTTTGTGTGCCTTTTATACAAATGTATCCAAATTATTAGCTAAATCAAGTTATTTGTTAACATTATTATTAAAAAGGTAAGCAACTATTCATGAAAAAAATATATTGGCTAACAAATTAATTTTATTTGTAAGCGGTTTTGAAAACAAAGAAAAGCATTTCACCCGAGAGAATTTTATTTGATAATATTAATTATTACAAATCAACATTTTATTCGGTAATTTTTAGAAGCAAAAAAAGAAATCTTTAAACTTATCCCATTTTTTAATGGGAGAATTGGGGAAGAGAGTAAAACAAAAAGAGTCTTGTTTTTCAGCGCTTGAAAAAGAGAAAAACAATTCACCTAGAGCATTACATGTGAATATCTAGAGATCTACATATTATTCATTAATTTTCGAAAGCAAAATAAATATTTTGGAAAAGTGAATTCTCTTTACAAACAAATAAATTAAGTATTGTTTTGGGAGAATTTAAAGTAAGAATTTAAAATATTTATAACCCAGGTAATGAATAACCAATAATTGGCTAAGAGTAAAGAAAAGTTGTTTTCGAAAAAATGATTCTCATGTAATTTTGTGTACATTAACTTTGTTGCCAAATGTTTTTTTTAAACTATTTTTCCTATTTTACTGTAATATATTGAGCACATCTGTTTTGTGCACCCAATTAGCTGGAGGTCCTGCGGAATGTTTGGGTTTAGGTTTCTTTTCAGTTTTGTTTGCTTTGGTTTTGCTATGTTCTGCTCACTGGCCATCAAATGTGGCTCACTTTGGCTGCTGGCATCATTAGTTCGTGCTCTGGGCCAGACATCACAAATAAATATAAAAATAACAACGGGGCAAACAAAATGTATCATAAATTATGGTTGGCATTTGGCCAGGCTTCGAGAACAAGTGTGTATCCCTAAACCAGCATGAGAAGAATTATTAGGCATTTATCTGGCGTATTAATATCGCCAGTCCTGTCTGCCTGGTACTGGTACGCAGCTTTTGCCAGCCATGAGCCATGATTTATATTTTCTTGCCGGCGGGCGGCATCATTTGTAATAATTTGTGCTGTAATTCTAAAGTAAAATCGAGAGAGAAACTTTTATCTCTGCAAGATTACGAGTCCGGGCAACTTAAAGCCAGTAAAGTCATAAATTTCCATACAGGTCCCAGACCACAAAACACTGCGTTAAATGTTTGCAGCTCTGCGGTCCGCAATTTGGCGTTAAAATTGAGTTTTAGTTTGCCTTACAGTCTGGCGCGTATTTGACACCACTTTCAGCCGACTTTCCTCTAAATTTTTACTTTTTCCCCCATTTTCTGCGAATGCTTGCTCCCCATATGAGTTTTTTATTTCGTTTTTTGACATGGTTTTTATATCCATGTTCGCTTTTTCCTTGACAGCCACACAAATAAAAGCTTTTAATCGTTTTTATTTTTAATTTAATAATACAGTGGCTATATGCTATATGGAGTGTTGTAGGCATTAAAATAAATATAATATAACAAATAAAAAGACTTGCTACCAACTTCAACTAATATATTGTAAAAAGTGAAAATACAAGTAAATAATTAAGGACTCCGCTAAAGTTAAAGTGTCAGTTTACTTGAACATTTAAATTGCGATTAGGTTGTCTGAATTGGCCATTTCGTGTCATCACGTATACGCACTGTTGAACCCGATTGCAATTAAAGCACCAGCACAAAGACAAGCCCACATAATGAGTTGCTAATGGCGGCTCGAACGGCTAGTGTGCCATAAAAATCCAAGGGCCAAGTCAGCATACCATCTATTTTTGGGGCCCGTAAATAAAGGCTTTGTGCAGGATCTCACCGCCAGTCACTATTTATTGTCTTTTCCCCCAATCACAAACAATGCACAAACAAAGCCCACAATAAATCTCATTTTATCACTTTAAGACTTTCGAGGACATGCAGGCAAAAATAAGGAACAGCGGAAACCTTTTGTCTCATCGCATCAAAGCGGCACAAAAGCCTCCATAAATTGCTCAATGCACTGAGGAACCTTTCTCAATTTCCACGACGAACAATATCAAAGAAAGTATTCCGTAAAGCGGAAATAAAAGTTTTGCTCTGAAAAACTAATGCATTACAGTGAAAATATGTTCCCGAGTTTTTGACAGCGCAAACAATTCAAAAGCAATCAAGCAGCGATTGATGGGGTTGGTTTTTTCGCTAACCTTGGAAATATATAACAAAGTGAGTTATATTTCGATTCCAGTAAAGATACTTTCTTACTCAAAAAAGAGATATTTCAGTTTTGCCATTCTGCCATTTCTATTTATTTTTTTTTGTAAAAATATAGGATTCTTATGCGCCCTTAACAAACAAACCATAAATGCCTTTTAGTGAAAAATAAATAATACATTTATTTACAAGTTTTGTTTTGAAAGGTAACTGTCGAGAATAACACTCCTTTTTCAACCAATTTTCCTTTATATTTAAGACAAGATAAATATGTAAGTGCAAATACAAGTTCAAAATTATTTATATAAATACTTTAAAATTATCTTCAAATAATCAATAGGAATGTATATATGTATACATATACAGGTTCAAAACTTACTTTATCTTGAAATAATCAAAGGATCAAGCAATAAATAAAAAGCTTACATGCTAAACTTTAACTAGAAGACTTGTTAAAGCTGAAAGCCCCTGAGGACCTGTGATACATTTTCTGCACAATGTTTTGTCAATACGAAAAGTCTTTTATTTAGCAAAGTTTTTCATGCATTTTTCCACCTTATTTTATGGCAGACAAATATGTGAAGCGGCCCCCACGGAAGGCATATGGACGACTGAGTGCCGAGGCCGACGATGCCGTGTCGTTGGGCCACAAAATCGATGATCCGTTCGATGAGCTGGACGACTTTGAAATGCTGGCAGCGAACTCCAGCAGTAACAGTCATGCCCACAATGAGCCACCTGGTGAAGCCAATGGCAACGTCAATGTCAACGGCCGTTCAGGTTCAGGATCCGGAGGAGGAGGAGGAGCAGGTTGTGGGATTGGAAATGGAAATGGGAACCTACCCTGTACGGATGCCGATTGCCAGGGCAACTACGAGGTGGAGAGCGCCCTATGCGAACTGGGCCTGTGCCAGGCGAAAGCCAAACCATCAAAGGACATCATCGGTGCAGGGAACACGTCAACATCGAAGGAGATTAACGAAAACACAATAAGTCGGCTGCATGCACTGGCCATGGCCGATGACGATGATGACTACGGTGAGTTATTCTACCAGGGGCACAATGGCCGTCTGATGAGGCAGGTAGTTAATGCACCTGGGCACCAGAGTGAACTAAGTTTAATCGACTTTGACACAAATCTGTCCAGAAAAGCTTAAATTTCAAACGGCTTTACCGAAATTGGGTCCTTCTTCAACGCATATCATAATCATGCTATTACCAATAGTTCTATAGGTACACTCAGAAAAGAAAATTCGTTGAATCTAGGATAAATGTCCTTTGGTTTATAAATAATTGCTTTACAATTAAGCCCTACAAACAAAATTTAGGAAATAAATAAAATAATAGTTTATTTTCAATACCAAATACTAACGATTTTTTTGTATTTAGTGCAATTCTATAAATTACTCGATACCAACTATTTAATAAAACTTGCCGTCCTATCCTGTTTTAACTAAAATAATGGTTCTATCCTTAAAAATAACTCTATACATAATATTTGTTTTATATTTCTTTTTTTTGTTGTCATTTAGGGCAATTTTAGTATTCTCATGATACAAACTACTCAGATAAAACTTTTAGTATTCAAAATGCAATCTTATCGAACATAAAAAAATTGCGTAGTATTGATAAACCAACTTCTAATAATGTTGAAATATAAATTAAAATCAAAGTATTCCCTGAGTCTTTTTAAAAATAAAGCCTAAAATACCTATGAAATGATTTATATTATTTAAAGAAAATTCTATTCACTCCAAATACTTTTCCTCCAAATGTTTTGCTGGCAAGGGCTCACTGTCTGTAGAGTCAGTTCTATTTATATTTCCCCAATTTCCAGATGAATCACTAACCTGCAACGTGTGCGACCGAGCTTTCCATTGTCACCGTCAGCTGGCATCGCACCAGCAGAAGAAGCGACACTTTGGGTAAGAGCAATGCACTTAATTAAGCTAGCTCTCACTTTTAATCTCCTTTTACGGTTTTCTCCGTTTGCCTGGTACTTTTTCGGTCTTCCACTACCAGTTGCAGTGGCTGCGATAGTTTGTTTCCCTCACTTATGCTGCTGGAGCACCACAAGGAGGAGTTCGAGCATTGGAGTGACGAGGAGATGGGTCGACGGGTGTGTTGCCGAAGGAACAGGTGCGACGACGATTACTTCACGGACACGGACTCCTTTATCAGTGATGCGGAGAGCGAGGATCTGGAGAGGTTGTTGTAAACACCGAACTTAAGGTCGGAACTAGGGAGAGCGACTGAAGGGAAGGCAGGGAGTCGGGACCTTATTTGAATCAACCCAGCCCGAAAAGTAGCCCCACCTCCAGCCCCATCATTAATGCTGGGCGGAATATCCTGCGGCGCCAACTGGAATGGAAGGACATCGGGAGGACGCTCCGCTCGTCTTCTGATGAAGATTGACAAACGGGGCGGACCGCTTGTCGCCCTAATGAAAATGAATTAAACCCCAATCTGGCAGAAAGCAAAGCCGCCGCCAGCCAAACAATGAAAAATGTTGGCTAAAACCCAATACCTAATACCAAAAACCAAAAAAGCAGAGGCTACAGCACAAGATATAAAATACTTGTGGACTGTTTGTTGTCTGTCTACTTTTAGAGTTCAACTACGAGAGACCATCGTTGGGGGTCTAAAAACCAAGTTATATATATATAAATGTATATATATATGTGAATGTATTTCTATGTATGTGTAAAATGAGCTAGTCGAATACGAAACTCCATAAATGGAGATCATATCATTAAATGCATATGTGTAAACCCCTGAACAAATGCAAAAACTATTTACCAAGGAAACAAAACCCCAGAAGAACCTTATGTATTTTTCAATAAATAAAACCGAAAGCATGTCCAGCATTCTGTACTCGTTCATTAAGAATCTCATAAATTTCCAATTATTGCCGGACACTTAAGGAAAATGGCAAGCAATTAAAATTTCAGATTTCTCCTCCTGAGCTCATAAGTATGCCACAATATCGGGAGCGCTGGACAAGCAACACAAACACCCAGAAAATAATAATGCCCCGTGGACATTTTTCTTAAATTATTCAGCGGGTGGGTTTATTGTGGCATCATTAAAACTTGATTGACGTGATGATGAGCAAATGAAGTGGGCGAAATCAGTGCTAGGCTCTGCCCGACTGGCAGAAACTTACCCGCCTTCAAGGTCATTTAAGAAGAAGACCGAAAAACCTTGAACGAGCTCCTCTAAGTACTATACATATTTGCTAATGTCTCTCGCATTTTGGTAAGCAATTTCATTTGGCCAAAAGGGTTCATATTTCGCTTTAATGGCCATCGAGATGCGATAACTTCTTGGCACGAACATTCTATAACAAATGCTTAAGGGCATATCCACTGCTTGCCTCAGAAAGTAATTTAAACTGTAAGAAGCAATTACTTTGTTTTTATGACTCACATTTCGTAAATTATTGAAAAATGTATTAAATTATATTAATGGTCTTTCCGTTTAAAAGTCTGAAGTCTTTTTAAAGGCAGATATAAATTATAATTCGCTTTTGACTAAATAAGTATGGATTTAACAGAATTAGACAATGAATAAATATAAATTTATTGAATAAACAAATTTTTATAAACAGTACAGAGAATATAAAAATTAAATTGAATATTTTTCCTTTTATAAAATTAAATATTTTACTATAAATATAAAGTGTTTTTTATGTTTCCAAGTAAAAAGCGTTTTTTTTTATTAGGGAACATTTCATACAATTTTAATTTGGTAAGAAAATTGTATACGTTTTTATAGATACTTTTAAAATTATTTTATCCTATCAAAGTAATAAATATATTTAGTAAATAGACCCTTTTTTATTTCTATTTGGTTGAGCAACATTCAAATAAGTCAAAAATCAAAAATATAATCTTATGAGTTTTAAAACAAAACTCTATCAAGCATTTCATTAAACTTTGAACGAAGTCGCATTTGCCCTTTAAACAGCTTTCAAATAAAATCTCCCCTCTGCTTATCTTTTCGCATACATTAAAAGAAAAAGGAATTGTATGTTTTGGGTTGTTTTTGATGACGACTTTTGCCGGAAGAGGAAATCATCCATCGGAAAAGCACCAAAAGGAGTGGGGGATGAGTGCCCAGATGAGAGACAACTCCAATTTTGCCTAACAGATAAGTAAATTCATTTCTCATGCTCGACCAGAGAATCGAATGAGCCGGATTGTTGGCCTTGCCCTTGGAATATCCCTCGCCATCGCAGGCACGTAAAATGGATTAGCAGAAAGTTTTCCCCTTGTAATTCCCAAACCGACATTCAGCGAAACCTGATTGATGCTCCATCCGGAGAGCTAGAATTCCTGGAAGGCAAACAAAGGAGTCCAGAGTCCCTAGTCCTTAGCATATGTCCATGTGGCCAGGACCATCACCATCCAACCATCTCGTGTGGACAGCTCATTTGACATTTTGATGGATGCAAAGCCATAAAAGGATCTCCACTCCATGTCTGGTGTAAGCATTAAATTTTGATTTGATTTTATTACAGACACTCGTAAACATTTTATGTGTACATCATACGCACTGTTGGCCAGCCATTTACATAAAAGCCAACCGGATAGACAAAAACCACAGGGCCAGAGCAATGTTTATGTGGCTACATATTAAAATTCGCCATTGAAGAGCAGAAATTTACATAAGCCATTAAGTGTGTGTCCTTTCAGCAGATGTTTCTTCTAGGTAAGGAAAAATGGCTGCAGGTTTTGATCTTTCCTCACAAATTAAATTGCCTTCTTTAGTACCAAAGTGGTAGGATTGCAGGGCGCAGTAAAAAATTGCATTTCCATCGCTTCCGTAAATCCTCCGACAGAGAACATCAAAGTCTCGAACAAAATAGGGAAGCCCTTGCATTATTACCAATGCAGCGGGCAAAAACGAGCTCTTTTTTTGCATGCCAATCAGTCCAATTTGTTACGAGGCAAATTGAGTTTCAGCCGGCGAAGCAGTCTAAGCCCTTTTTCGTGCCTGCAAGGCCGCCTGGCAGCAAGGCAACCATTAGCTAATTAAGACGCTCCAAGTTGCCTTGGATGCCACCCTCAAAAATACACACACATTACAGGAACCGCAGACAAAGGACTTTGGAAGGCGCCAGCAGCAGGAGAAATTGCGGCAAGCACGAAATTTCACACATAACAAAAACTTTGGGAAGCCTCAGAATAGCAAGAAATGGTAGAAAAACTATTTAGGTAGAGGTATACCATTTTTACACCCCCTCATTAAATGAACGAAACTTGAAAAACTGCAAGGATAGGATAGAATGTTTAATTTGTACACTGCCTCTTTAATAAACAAAGTTTCATATTAAAAAAATTTGAATTAACTTAAACTTTGAAAATTTTAATAAAGTTAATTTGCATTGTAAGTCTCATTACTCAAACACCTTAAAATAAAATTAAATTTAATGATAACTCCTTAAAATGAAATATATGGTTTAAATTTTTTAAATAAAATTATCAAATTTCTTAATAAATCAACAATTTTTGTCTGTGCACATTATTATCGTCAAAAAACCGCCTTACAATATTTATAACTAACACAATTTGAGACAACAAGCTAAAACACATTCCTGAAAAGCATGTTCCCTTTTTCTATATGATTTTTCAAACCTATCTAAAATCAAAGGCTACCACAACCAGCTATTTTTAGTCTTTAATTTCCGCAGAAACGCGGGACTTGTAAAGTTAATTAAAAACCGCTGACTGTCATCGTCTCATCGTCGTTTTGTCGGTTTCAGTTCGAATACGTTGGCAAATGATAATTGCTGACACGAAGCAGGAACTGTGGCACAATGGGTTAATTAAAATGTGCCAAGTCATTGTTCACTAAGAACGTAAGAAGTGGGGTGGGGAGTTAAAATCTAGTTAAAAGGCAATTTCAATTTTCTCGTACATACGTGTAGGCCTCCAGGGGTTAATTGTGCAATTGCTAATCAGTTGCAGTTGTATGCAAGAGATTCACACTTGCACCCACTATATATATAGAGCTGCAAAGGGTTGCGTTTGTTGTCTAGTTATCAGAGTACAAAAAAATGTATAAATACGTTACACAAAAAATTAAAAAATATAAAAGTTTTCTTTTTAGTTACTGCTTATATAAAGAATAAAAGTTCTTTATAGACAGACTATAAGATGTGGGATTTATTTGCTGAATTCAGTGCTTACTAACTTAAAAATAAAAAAGGGAAAATATGGTAATTAAATGTAAAAAATAGTTGTGTACAACTATCTAGACCTACTATCTCTCCTCTCATGACTAAAATCATAATATATTGTACATTTGTGTATGCATCAGTTTCCCCTTGAGACCTTTACACTCGGTGAATGTAAAATGCGGACGTGTTCATAAAAAGCTCCACATCCACATGCCAGAAGTTGTTCAATGTTCATTGATTAGGACGAACACACACACAAAACCTCGAGACTCCGAGAGGCAACGATGTGTATCAAAGTGTGTACCTAAGTGTAATGCCTGATAATTGAAAACAAGCCGGCAAAAGCCCGTAGAAAGGCAAAGGACCAGGAAAAGAAACAACTGCAAGGGCCTCTAGTATCTACATACAGCCATTTGGGGACTCAAAGCAGCTCGATGTCTCTGCTAATGGGGGAGCTGTGTACATTAAAGTTGCCCCTCGCACACGAATCGAGTTGATAGTTTCGCATCGAGCCAAATTCAGCAGGTCTTCAGTTGAGTAAACGGTATGGACAAATATTAACAGCGAGCGCAGCTCAACGGAGACTCTATCATCGGGCTAATATTTGATGTATTTAGCAGCGACTGATGGGTAATTCAAACTCACCTAAGGCGGAAAATGTATCTGTGAAGTCTATAATGTATTTGGGGCTTCCACACTGAAGGGAAATTACCTTAACTACAAACCTTTTTTAAGTAAAAATGCAATGAATTTTATACTATTTTAACCAATTTACAACAAACACTTGTTTCCTTAATTTAATAAGGAACGAAAAATGCTTAAAAATGAATATAATTTTAGTAACTGACTAAAAGACTATTAACTAAAAAATACTTTTTTATACTGCAAAATGTCTTTACGCAGACGAGGTTATATATATTAAAGTAACTAAAAGTTATGTTAAGTGCTAAGGGTAAACATAATAAATTATTTAAAAATTACTTTCTTAAATTGCACAATTAAATGAAATCTTCATGTCGTAATGGTGATTAACAATGTAAGCACATATCAATTTCCGGCCAACGGAAGTTCCTATTTAATTAGCCTCACTATCGCCCGACAACAACAAAAGTGGATACATATTTTCATTTTACCATAAAGTAAGCATTTTTAATTAAATTGATGTGGCCATTTATTGGTGATTCCAGCCATTTCATGCACTCGGAGCTGCTCTCGTCACGTTTTTCTGCAGCCGCAGAGCGTATTTTGTCATTTCGGGCTGACATTTATCACAGCAACCGGCGCCGCAGCATCACCCGCAATATCCTCAGTATCCGCAGAATCCGCAACATCCGCTTCCGAAAAAAGATTATTGACAAATATCAATTTGATGCACTGCCAGCGTTTTTCTACCAGTCTACCAGCAATATGATAAGCAGCATTTGCCTGACTCTGATTGATGGCCCAAAAGCGTTGGTCCAAAAGTGATTTTTTGGCTCCCACACTTTTCTTGTCACGCCCACGCATTCGCCTCCGCCTCTTTTTGCGCCCCCATCCCCAAAAAATCGCTTTGATTAATGCGCAAACAAAATTATTTTGCTGCATACTTTCAGGCGGAGGCATTAAAGCAGTTGGAGGAGTTTAGTGGTACTGTGTTTGCATTTCTAACTGCTTTTGCAAGCAGTTTGGCTGGGGAAGTGGGTGGTGAGTGGTGTTGTGCAAAGACCTTCGCCTAATGCCATTAATATCATCTTACCTTTCTTGCTTTTTTCGTTCTTAGGGGGCGGGGTCGCATTAAAAATTCGAATATATTTCGGTTAAACGAGGCAGGTAACATTGAAAAAGCAACTAAGCAATTTTATGTCTATCTATCGAATTTTAAATACGCTGACCATTTTTTTTTTTGTACCGTAAAATGTAAAACTCATTTTATTAATATACAAAATATGTAAGAGACGAAAAAAGAGAGACTACAGAAGATATTATATAGTTTTTCTTCAGTTTTTGATAAAAAATGCAATAATGCCCGACGATTCCACTTTTATTTTAATATATTATATAATATTAATCACAGATTTTGATAGATTTTATTTAAATGTGAACGATTTTTATTTAAAATCTTTTGAGATTTTGTTAGACAAGTTCATACAAACTCTACAAGAGCTGTAATCCAGCAAAATTTCTTTGATTTCATCTGTGAACGAACGAATTTTCAATTTACTTTCAAGTCGGCAAAAAGAATGGAGCTTGGCTGCGGCTTTCGCATTACATTTAACTTTTCTCGCCTTATATTTTATTCAAATGGCTCCACATTATTATTTTCTTTTTGTTTTTTATTTCGTTTGTTCTGCGCTCAGCAGGATAACTTGAGCTGCTTGAGTGCCTGACATTTTCACATTTTGCTGCCGTTAAAAACGAAATTGCGAAGGAAAACAACAGACAGCCCGAATGCGGCGGCCATTACCCGGACCTCCCATCCATTCCCCTCGCTTTTTCAATTTTCGGCAAGTTGAGTTTTCCGAGGAGGATCAGAAGTTTTCTACGGCCATTAGTCGGATCTCGTGTGCAGCTTAATTTGAATAACATTTTCCCAGGTGCTAAGCCGAAGTCTAATGAGAGTGTCCCGTAAACTCTCCACCCAACATCCACCATCTGACAATCGGATCAACCAAGTTTTAAGTGAATTTAAACTGAGACCGCAGGGGAAAACTTTAATTGAGTTTCAGCGAAAGCACAAGGCAACAAAATGTCATTACGCATACGACACGTTCCATGACCAGTCGTAAAAGTAGTGATGGCCAAACTTTGCTGCCAACGTCATTAGTTTTAATAATATTTAAACAACCCCAAACGAAAATGAATTTCCTTGGTAGGACATGAAAGGAAGTCACAACATTTATCTGGCCTTTTACCCTGGTTACTTATGTTAATAAGGAATGACATTCGCATTTGCTAGTTGAGTGCATTTAGCTCTGAATCCGATTTGCCACGTGACCAACTCCTCTGCTCCCCAAATTTATTATAGCCTTCATGGCTATGACAATCATCAAATTGTGTTAATTAAATAATCCTCTATTCATGAATGCTCAATTATTGAGAACGTGAAGCTATTTACATCTAAATTAAGGAAATGAGAAATTTTTGTAAGCCATTGGCTGGAACGAAATTTATTCGAAGAAAAGTGAAGTAAAATATTAAAAGCAACGTTAAATTGTGTTATAATTTTTGGTAAGACCCTTAAATGTATTTTATTAACTTAATTTAATAAAAATTCATTGAAATTCCAATTTCTTTTTTCAGTATACCCCTTAGGACAACTCAATCAAAACAAATTAAAATATTTAGAATGCAATCTCATTAACTGATTATTAATTTCGCCCTGGACTATTCAAATTCTTTGCTTTAGCCTCGAGAAGTTTTCTATACTTTCTCGCAACTTTTTGTTTCGCAATAAATACATCAAATCTTCTGTCCAATCGGCGAAAAAAATTTACATAATTAGTGAGAAAGCGTCCGGCGCCTGGTACCAAAGAAAAAGATGCAAAAATTTATGAAAACAAATACTGTACATAAATTATATGAGTAAATAAACAAGGGTTTCGGTAAATGTGTTAATTTGCAACTTTCGAAATTAATGCATACACATATATATAAATGAATTCCTGTTTACCCTCGGCCATTTTATTTTCCCGGCCATTTTGGCAAGGTTTTTTTTGGTTTACTTCTTCTCTAATATTTTGTTTCGTACATTTATATTTTCCCCTACCTATTTACGCATCAATTAACAACAACTTGTTACAGGCGCAAATTGAACTAAAGCTTCCAAATTGAAATAAATAATATAAATGCGGTGCTAAATAAAAAACACAAAGAAGAAAACAAATAAAAAAAAACGCGTTCCCCATTCGAGACTGAGTGTGGTTTTCATTTTGTTTCAAATTGTTTTGCTTGGCGAAAAAACGGAGTGAAATACCTGTTTGGTAGGCGGGTGTTAATTTCGTTGGAATTTGTTTTGGTTTTACAACGATTACAGGTGCCATACTTCCAGGTGTAGACACCAAACAGCAACTGAATTAAAACTACAGAGTGTGGGAAATTTTCATAAGCCACGCCCAAGCTGAGTGAACTTTTACCCTCCTCTCAGTTTTTGATGCCTTGTTTTCAGTGAAATCTGGGATTTTGGTATTAATTCCATTTGCGGGCCAATTCTAAATTGTTACAATTTGATTTGCTTACCTTTTCAACCTTTCCTCTATTTCGTCTTAAATTTGTTTTGTTTATTTTAATTATTTCTTATCCAAAAACAAATTAAAAAATTTTTAGTTTTCCACCTTTTAACGTTTAATGTAAACCATAAGTTTCCATTTTAAAAACGATAACTTTTTTTTATACTATTTATTGTATTTTATTTATATATTTTAAATTATTACTTATACATTTCCGTATACTTCTATGCCAATTTCAAACAATATTTCCTTACAAGTACAAGTATTATTAAAACTATTAGTTTATATTGCTTCCAATTAGCTATGAACTTAGTATTTTTGACAATACAAAAACATTCTCATTAACAATACTAGCAATTTCCATTTAGATTGTATAGCCAAGCTTTTCTCTCCAATTCGCTCTGGAATGGCATATTGATGGGGAATAGAAATAATGCAGTCATAAACGAAAATCGCAGCGATTAGCTTAAATTGCAGGGGATATTCAAACAGACCCTCGAGCCAAAATACACCCACACATGCACTATCACCCGTACACACAGACATTGCACAGACAATAAACCAATAAACGAAAGCCATCCAAGTGACCCATAAAGAGGGACAAGAAACGAAACGAAAAGGGGAAAGAGGTACACAGAAAAAAGCAGGTTAACTTTAAATTTGTACTAGCATAATTAGATTTCAAACAAATAAGACTAATAATTTTAAATATTTTGATATTCCAAATAACAGTTTAAAAACTTGCGCATAAGCTGGTCTCCGCAAGCTGTATGTTCTTATTAAAATTAAATAGATAAGGGACGGTCATCCTCTTTTTGAATACTTAGAGTCAAAACCTTAAAAAACTTTATTTGAGAATTCTATTTCAAAAGGCTTCTTGGGAGTTTAATTTAATTGGTTTACCTTGGCGATTGCACAGTGGTTGACTTTTGCGCATTTTGAAATCAAGACATTTTTTCCATTTTCAATTTCGCAGATTTTTTTTGACGTTAAAAAATAAAAATCGGAAATCTTTTTTAAATAAAAATCTTAAAAGTCTTTTTAAGGTCCCTGCTTGGAATTCCGTATCATACTGACCAACCAAAATTGGTTTTTTGTTCATTTCCATAACAAATTGATAACAAACGTGACTTTTTTTCTCTGTGCCGGACAACAAATGTGCAAATGAAGTGGCTTAGGGATTGACATAAGTGTAAGTGCCCCACAGATGATGCTGCGATGGATGCTGTTCCTGCTGCTGGGATTGGGATTGGGACTGGGATTGCAATTCCTGTTGCTGGGGTGAAGGGACACTGAGGTGGGGCTGGGTCATGGCAGCTCCACCGTTGGCATATGGTTGCTGGGGGCCAAAGTTCGAGGTGGGGACTGGTGCTGCTGCTGGGGAATAGCCCAAGTGCTCGTAGTAATCCACCACCGGCTGCGAACTGGCACTGGAGCAGGCCGAGGAAAGCGAGGCGGAGGAGTTCAAAGGCGGCGAGTGGTGTAGTGTGTGATTAAGGGGGTGGTGCAGCGGTAGGTGGTGGTGGTGCTGCGTCATGGGCAGCATTTGATCCATGAGATACTGGTCAATTTCCTTGGGATCGATGTCGGTGGCTGCTGCTACTGCTGCTGCTGGCTTGTAATTTAAGGCTCCACTGGCCTGTGACGCCTGCTGCTGCTCGAAGTTGCCCCCATTTGGTGGATAAGAGTAGCCAGGATAGTTCACCCGACTCCCCGCATAGCCATACCCGTTGATATTCTCCAGGAAATCCATTTCCTGACCTTCTCCTCCTCCGCTCTGTCCCTGGTAGCTAACCTCACCCAAAGCCACATATTCCCTGCCAGATTCCAGCAGAACTCCGTAGTCCTGAGCGGCATTTGCCACCGGTTCACTTAGCTGCCTCATTAGAAGACTGCTGGAGTTGCTGGCCGAAGTCGTCTTGGAGGCTCCACTGTAGGGCGTGGCCGGGGGCGTCAGTGAGGACAGCGAACTGGCCGTGGAGCATGGCGAATCCAGGCCAGTCTCATTGAGACCCTGCTCCATCAAACTGGCCGCACAGGCACTGTTCAGGGACTTCATGAAGGCCTCATTACTGAAGACATCCGAGGAGCTAGTGGCCACATTAGAATTCGAGATGCTCGACGATGGGCAGCTTCCCAAGTTCCCAGCTGCATTTGACTTGACCGCCCGCCTCTGCCCATTGGTTGTCGCGGACTGGCTGCTCCTTGGCTTTCCGGAGTTTCCCGGATTCCCCACTTCAGGTCCCGGGGATCCCCCTTCTCCACTCTGCTGCGAAGGCATTACCCGCGCCTTTTTCCGCCTTGGCTGGTACTTGTAGTCCGGATGCTCCTGCTTGTGCGTCATTCGAAGCTTCTCGGCGAATTCCATAAACGGCTTTTTATCACTATCTTTTAGATTTCTGCAAAGTTAAGAAAGAATAGTATCAGAACAAATTATTTTTTCTTTTTGTACAAAGAATAAAATTAATTACATCTACATTCCAGCCTATACATATAGTAAGTAAATAAAGAAAAGAAAAAAGTATCAGTGAGAAGCCGAATTTAATATTATATTATATGGACCAGCGATATAGAAAACGATAGTGTAGCTGTAACTTAACAACCAATTATTATATTTCCTACAAGTAAAGGCTTGATATTAACTTCGTATTCGACAATAATACGGGCTTTGGATGGTTGTTCATTTTAAAGAACTATGTATAATTACACACAAAATAAAAAATATCGATCTCGTGAATCACTGGCATTTACCCCTCTTGAAAAGTTTTCAGCCGCATATCTCTTGTTCGTGAATAATGCAAAACTGTCAGGACCAAAAGCGATCTGCGCCACAGCGGCGTCGTTTTCATATATTGTTTGTAATAAAATATTGTCCGACTTGAAATTAAAATTTCACAGTTCAGTGATTCAAGCGACTTGCGATAAGGAGTGAAGTCTTCGGTTGATAAGAAGGCGAAGCATCCGCCTCAACTAATTGGGAATGCGAGCAGACCAATTTGTTAGCCCATAAATAAACCCGGAATAATTGACTGTCACTGCGACTATTTCCCTTTTGCGATTCACAGAAATCTGAAAAAGAATTAATTGGCGGCAACGTATAATTCGATGTTTCAATGAATTACTATTTTTACTGAAAGAGGCATGGAAACTTTACGGAAATAATTGTATATTTCACCTTCAAATCTGAATGTATAAATTGAGAAACATAATATTTCAAGTTGATGAGCAGATTATTTTGAAATATGACCCAAAAGGTGAAGCAAATTATAATTATCTAAGCTTCTTAAATGTTGATACGACTTTAATTTCCGAGCCTCAGCTGGGTTTTCTTAGGAAACAATTTATCTGGTAATGTTAATTGTTAATCGAAACTGGCAAGCAAACTCTTAGGAAACAATTCTTTAATTTTCTTTCGAGTCTAAATATACTTGAGATAACTAATAAAACAGCAGTGCTTTATGAAACATGAAATATAACCCAACAGGTGCAGCAAATTATCCTAGATGTTTATCTGACTTTATTTGCTGAGCTTCAGTTGGGATTTCCTAGGAGTAGCTGATACTATTTCTTTGGCACTGGGAACTGTCGGCTGATGCCATTCCCTGTCTCGTCGAAAAGCCCTTAGCCAGACTTGGGGGGTATTTCCCCGACCACCTTTGTCTGGCCAAGAAGTGGAGCTTATAAAAGACACTTTTCAAGTGGTCCATGCCCCAACGTTTACGCAGCCCGAGACGTGCCTCCTTTTTCCTCAATTTTCCTTCGGTCCGAGTGGTGTATATATAGTGAACTTATACTTATACTTGTACTCACTTCCACAGCTTGCCCAGCGATTTGCTTAGCTCCGAGTTCTGCAGATGCGGATACTGTTTGGACATGACCCGACGGGCAGCCTGGGCCCAGACCATAAAGGCGTTCATGGGGCGTTTGATGTGCTCCTTTTTGCGGTCCGTGGGCGCCCTGCAATAAAAAAGATGGCAAGAAGTTCGAAATCAGTCAGAAGCTGCAAGTAAATAACTTTTATTAATTGTAAAAAACGAAGTTGTCGACCGTTCACCGAAAACGGAACAACAACGCAAATTGTCAAACTGAAAATTGCAATTAAAACTTTTACTTGACGTGGTAAATAGTAGAAAAAAGAAAAAGCACCAGAAAAGTTCAAGAGTGCAGTCAAAAATGAATTTTTAAAGGAGAAAGAGCAGCGGGCAAACAAAAGCAATCAGCAAAATCGTGCAAAATTCTAGAGAAGTGGGCTATTGGTGGCTAGAAATCTATTTCAGCAATGCGAAACAGCATTGGGAATCCTTTAAGTGGTTGCCACAAATCTTGGCTTTGCATAAAGTATGCAACGAGGTTTTGCTCTAACCATTTGTCTTTTGCCAGGCCTTCCAAATAATTCCATTGACAAAAAGACACAAACTCGTTCAAGTAAACCCGTGAAGGGTAATGGTACCTTTACCCAATTTTGCTGCATACGGATATACAAAATTGAATACAAGTTCACTGAGAAATATTCTAAATTAAAATATGTTGACAAAATAGTTAAAGTTTTAGGCTTTGAAATATTTTTGCTTGTTCAACTCTATATCAAATGTTTTGAAATAGTTTCCGAAAATTATTTTTTTTTCCTTTTGTATTAAAATTTATCTTCCTAGCCAATTTCTAGATAATTTTCTCAGTGTTAAAACATAACACCTCTCTCTTTTTACTCATACATCCGAGCACCTACATTGTTTTTATCTACATATTCATTTTTATTTGGCATGTCAAGCATTGAGACATGCAATGAAGACAGAGATTCAATCAAAGAGATAGGCGTACTAAGGGGCGGAGCACTATGCCCGGGATTTCCCTCTGGCTTGCTTACCTTTTTTCGAAGCCTTCTATATTGAATTATTTATCCTAAGTAAACATGATCAAGGCAAGAGATTTGTTAGCTAAATCTTTCAATCGAGTAGGGTGTGCGTGTGCTAATGCCTCTGTGGCTTAGTTTATTCGATATGCCTGGCTGCATTCTATGCCTGGAAGAGACTGTTTTCAATCAGTGCAAAACAATAGCAGGTGTTTTTTTTCTGAATCCCTGCACTCAAAATTAAGACATGGGCATAAATCTGCAAACAAACATACATTTCTGAGTACCATGAGAAAGTTTTCAAGCTTTTATTTGCATTATTTGATTAAGACATTCTCAAGTCAGTTTAAAAACCTTTAATATTTATATGACTAGGATTTTGGTGCGAACTGCTTTTCCACCAAATAACATTATCCGTTTCAATAAGTTAGGTGTAAGTAAACCTATCTTTAATTACCTTTTTTATAAGCATTTGTTGTTAGCCCCTTTTTTGGCCTGGGCTTAATTACAAGTTCGGCCGAGCTTATTAAGCGATTAAAAACGCGACCGGAGGCCAAATGGACATCGACTTGGGGATGCTCGGCGGTTTGTTATCTGCCTTTTGGTATCGTCGGCGTCGTGACCCGCCCCCTGCCACTCCCACTCACACCCCCGCCCTCCTCCCAGCATCCTATTTAGCCACCCACCCCCCAATTCAAAAGTATCTGTGAGTATATATGCAACTCTCACGCTTGACAGCACGCTAATCAGAATCAAGTGATGTTCGTTTTGCTGCACTCTGTTCTGGGACTTGGGAGGTGGTGCAGTGTTTCCTGGGCTACACGGAAAGAAATGGTGTATGTTTTCCAGATTAATATGACACTTTTTATTGAAAAACATCTGAAAAGGCGATAAGTACCAAAGGATATAGAACATTAAAAGGACTTAAAACTGACAAGATTTCTTTAGAATCCGAAAGGAAATAAATAAGCCGTTGGTAAAATTGTATTCTTTTTAAAAATTAAACCTACCCTAAAAATAACTTTAAACGGTTTGAAATTATTCGTTTAACGAAACATTATTAAGATATATTTCAACCCAACTTTTATAGAACTACAAAAAAATTAAAATAATTAGGAAGGTATACAAAGAACATGTTGTAAAATGTGGTTCTTTCACGAGTGTTTTTAGAATTACCATATTTCTTGGCACAGTGCACCTTTGAGCCCCCCAGAGATATATATATATATATATATAGCAGATCCCCGGGGCACTTGGCAACTCAAGCACGTCTTCATTATTTGCTGCTGTTGTTGCATTCGGAGATGCGCAAATCTCATTAAGTGATATCTTCAAGTGGCCGTTAGCTCATGAGCAAATATGAGAAATGAGTGGAGACTGCAAGGAATTTTGAATTTGCAGCTTTCCATTTTTGCGCATATGCCAATGATACGAAGATACAAAGATACAGAGATGTGAAGATACACTTTGGCTTTTGTTGCGCATCTTTTATCAGCAATGGGCCATTTGGCGCTTTTGTTATTAAATTTAGCGGTGCTGGAGTGGAGGGAATCCCAAATATTTACAGCTTTAACACGAAGCTGTAAACATGGCACGAAAATTTCCATTTCCATTTCCATGCCCATTTTCATTTCCAATTTGTAAGCGCATGTCAAACTGGGGACAAATGCGCCTAATTAGCGGCGGAGACGTCTCAGCGATTTTCACAAGTTCACAAATATGAAATGTATCTAACAGATACAGCGCATGTAAACAAATTGCAGCCGCCGCAGTTCGTTTTGGTGTGTTGTGTTTTTTCGTCTTTATTTTTTATTTGCTTAGGCAGTGCCCACATTTTCCCACGCAGCCGCTGCCGCTTTTTACGACACTTGTCAAACAAATTTGGTTTCCTTGCCCTCGCCATTAGAAATGCACCCAACGGATGCAGTTGCCTGTTTGCCCTGCGGTCGGTTGGCCTTTCTTCTTTTATGTTTCGAAGTTAGTCCGAAAAGGTGGTCAAACACCAAGGAGCCCTGATAAGGTGATAAGCCGGTACAACTGCCCCTTTTTCGCAGAACATGGGTGCCGCTACCGTGAGAGTTGCATCTGAGTTTGCTCAGCCCTTGTGACTGTTACTTGCCACGTGCACTTCGAAAAACGTCCACAATATGGGGAAATCAATTTTATAGCCGATTACATTATTTATATAATTATTAGGCACGAGTAGTGGAAAGAGTCTAAAGCAATATTTGGTTCTTACAAGAAGCTGTCCATTGAAATCTATTTAAGGGCAAGCCCGGTAAGTAATATGTATAAAGATACTTTAGTCACTCGTGTCTTTTAAATGTCCATCACCAAACTTGTTAATTGAAGAGTTCAGAAATCAGATCTTTTTTAAAATCATTTTATTATTATTGAAATCCAATTACAGAAAAATATTTTTAAGAAAAAAGTGAAATGATTGTGTTCAGTGCTTTAGGAAAACTTTGCGTGGTTCTGGTAACAAGATAAACATATCGTCATTGGCTACTCGACTAAGGTCAGGGATCAATGGAAATGGTCGGACTTATTGGAAACTTATATGAGCCGGAGTGTCCTCTCAAAGCAGCCACACATGGCGACCTCTCAAGCAGCGGCTTTTTGAGCTTTCCCTTTCGATTTAAGCCGCCTCTTGGCCACTTCATCCGGATCCCATTCTCTGTTATCATTTCATTTGGCCATGTCCTCATCCATTTCCACTTCCACTTCCACTCTCATTTTCATTTTCATCTTCTTGTTTTTTTCAATTTCCAAGTCAATTTATTTTTACAGCGCACTGTGCCGCACTCGAGAGAAGTGACAGAGAGTCCCCGCAAAGGACACGTATTCCCTGCGCCATTGACCAAAACTAGGACCAACTGGGTAGGCGTGAAAGGACTCAGGAAAAGGGGGCGTGGCAGTGGAACGCGCAATGAAGAGCGACAGTTTAAGTGGCGTAGAGCCAGAGCTCTACATCATTCTGGTTTTTTGTGGGTGGCTGTGGGGCGGAAAGGGGATTTTCGGATGGATTGGGGGGTGGATGCAGCTACAATCAATGCTGTAGAAGTAGCATTTCAGCTGGATATATGTCCCTGACATTTGATGATTGTCATGTGCTGGCCCAGAATCCAATTCTCGGCAAACAGGACGGGCGTGGTAGCACATACTTAGTTAAATAAAATAAACCAAAATATTGAAATAAGTTTGAAAACAGAACTAAAAATTCTTTGATTTAAGGAAATGTAAGAAACAATTGACTCAACCTAAAAACGTGCCTTTCATATTTATTTACGAAAAATTACCTGAAAAATTCCTAAAAAATGTCTTAAGTCTAAAGAAATTTTTCCTAAAATTTACAAATTTTGTGTTCTAAGTGTAGCAATGCATAACTTTTAAGTTAACAAATAACTCTAATATTCAGTCAAATGCTTGTCACTTTCATAGCCTTCTAAACCGGTCTTTAAAACGCAATGACTCATTTCTAATCAAAATCGGGCGTTTAAATTCTAACGAATAGTCATGATTCACCGAAATGCTAAACAAGTCAACATAAAAAATTATTTATTACTTTCCGCCCAGCAATGTTTGCATGTTTCGTAGTGTAACGCCAATATGGGGCTGGAATCTCACAAAAATGGAAAGTTCGCTCTGAATTTCCCCACCTATTTTGCCGCTGGTGATTTTGCGTCCATCCATCGAGTATTTTCGCACGGGATTTCCGGTAGACGCCGCCATTCGAGGCATAATCGCATGGGTGTTTTTGAGCCATGGAAACTGCGGCCGGAGAATTCTCCCAGGGATTCCAGCTCCCAAAAAACACACACACTGAGAAACGAAAGGATAAATGATGGGAATCGAAACGCCGCTGAGCCATTGAACCCTTTTTTAAAGGCATATTGAGCGGATTTGCGCAAAAATGTGCGAGTACTTCTGCTAAAAGCTTATGGCCGGATAAAATGCGCCTTCAATTTAATGCGTAAATGTCGTTTAATATTTGGCAAAATACCCCAAAGGTCAACCAAAATTCGCAGGGCTAACAAAAAGATTGGATGCCCTTAAACAAAATAATGGTTAAACTATTCAACTAAATTATTTAATTAGAATACCAATCTTAAATTATTATTATCTTACAAAAAAAAATGTTAATTAAACCAAATGAAACTAATTGCTATTTATATTTTTAATATTAATGGTAACTGGTCTGAACTCTTGTATCTTTTACCTTATATATTATATAGAATTCTCCACCTCTTTAAGCTTTATTTTAGCTTACAGAAAAAAGTTTTAACTTAAAACAACTGGAACCAAATTGTTTTTATGTTTTTATTTTTGTAAGTCGTGTTTAACGTACCGTTAAATTTAAAGACTATTACGATTGCAAAAATATAAAAAAATGTAATGCTTTTAAGCTCATCAAATCAATGTTCCACTACACTTCCTTTCTGAACCTCTTGAACTTCCCCCCTCTTAGACAGATTTTGTGTCCTTAATCGCGGAATCCTTTCAGCCCCAGTGGCTTTGGCTCACATCGTTCCGCCAACTTGGTTTACTAGCAATTTAGTTGGTTTTTTCGAACTTTTTCGGCCATTGTCGCTCACCTGGTCATAAAATTTCCCCATCAATATGGAAAATTTCGGGGAGATGAGCCCATCGAATGTTTTGTAAATTTAAGCTGCAACAAAGAATATGCAATACGAAAGTCTAGGCTGAAAACTTTTGGGCCAGCATTTGTGGTTATGTGGGTGGGGGGTCATCATCGGCAACAACAAAATCAATATTTGCCTTGTAAGCCGCACGTGTATCTGAATCTGTTCTTGTTGTTGCCGCTGCACAAACTTTTACCGGCCACCAGGAGCTGAGGTTGCTGCTCTTGTGGGCGAAATTCTGGAAGGGATGGGAATGAGGATGGGGATGTGGATGAGGTGGCTTCACCAACAGTGAGGAACCTGTTTGCCCGTCCTGTCGGCTCCACCATCAGCCAAAAAGCCAGCAGACTGTGGAACTACATCTAGGCTTTATGGACTAAACTACTTTTAAAATAATAAAATTCTTAAAACCTTTACAAGGAAAATTTCACCAAGTATTATTAAATGATATTAAACATTAAAAATAAAATTACTATATGTATTTCGGAATATTATTGAATGAAATGACTCAAATGTTATAGCTAAAATTTATTATGGTAAGGAAAAACATTTTAAGCTTCTCACTCCGCAAAACTAAACCTACTACCCTAAAAATACAAAGACCATGTGGATATATCCCACTGTGTCCCCCAGTTGATGGGTTTATGCGGTGGGGCCTCGTGTGGATCGTGTGGAGCTTCCTCGGCACTCGAGGTAGTGTTTGGTTAGGCTGCCCGAGATGACTTGTTGGGGCCATGTAAATTGACTCGTCGCAGTGCCGAAAGAAGAACTATCCGATGATATCAGCTCAGCACTGGGAACCGAGGAGCTCTGTGTATTGCCCACCTGGTTGTGGGGTGTATTGCGTATGATAACACCTCGGGCCGGACACGCAGATAAGCAATGAAATATTTATAGCGTCGCCAAAGTCCTACCCGAAGTGGCGGTTCCTTACTTTTCCTCCTCCTTAATAATGTGCCATATCTAATCGAGTCGAGGGTAAATAGAGCAGGGCGCATAAAAAGGGGTTCCGCACATGGTATTTGGTATTATTTAATAACAAACCCATACTCCATACCTTAAATATCGTGCGACGCCAAGTCAGACTATTCAAGTGGCTCACCAGCTTAGGTTACAAATTTTAAAGTGATTCACGAGAAGTTCATTTAACCAAATCAAACAGCAATATAATGTTTGCGGTCTCCCCTTCGCTAAAAGTGGATCATAAAAAACTGGTTAAGGAAACCACACATTTTTGGCTGTAGGTAATACTTGCTATGCGCTTTGGTGTATTTTTAAGTTATATAAATATAAAGTATACAAATTTTAAATTAGGCTGAATTTAAAATTTGTGTATTTTGTTAAATTAAACCCTTCTTATGTATATTCTTATATTACAACTTTACTATTGAAAATGTAAGAAAAGACATTCTTTAAGTCGAATGGTTAATTCGGAAGTAAATCATTTAAAAAACATCAACTGATTTGCAGAGCTTCGCATAATTGTCACTTCTTTTGCACTATTTACCATGTACCCCAATAAAAACCGAAAAAGAAAAGCAATTTTGCATCAATTCTTGCTGTCAATCAGAGCAAACAGCGAGGCAATTAATTGTATCTCCCACCGTCACTTACAAAATTTTTTCAGCATTTAAAAGATTTCATTTGGAAGGTGACAGGGGCACCTGGCAGTTGAAGCGATAGATGAGCGCTGGATGAGCGGGAACGTGGGAGTAAGCGATGTGCATTTAAGCGATTTTAAGTGGAAATAAACAAGGCTCATAAAGCGCAAGGTAAACAATTTCCACAGCGGTGGAGGCAATAGTGAGTGGGGAAGGTGCATCAGGCGGTAAAGGGGACCCAACTGTGGATAGATAAAGGAAAGGAAACGGCGCTCATATCCTTGTGCAAACACACACGTGCTCTTGACAGTGCTTTCTGCGCATTTTGCAATGAGCAACGAGAAGTGGAGGGGAACTCTGCCCAAGGATGTTTGTCCCTGGACAGCTGAGAACCAGACCCCTCACCCTCCAACACTGGGGGAAAAAAACACAATCGTAAATCAATAATAACTACGTGTTTTCCTCAAGTTCTTTCCCAAAATAATCCTTTTTTAAATATGTTTTTACATTTGAAATGTGTGTTTACTTTAATGTTTTTTTCTTTCTATTTGACACAATATGAACACATGTTTAGCTATAACATGAAGAAGATGAACATTTTTTATTTCGGAAAATGAATCTATTACTTTTTATATGCATTAATTTTTAAAGTTATTAAATATCCAATCGACCAAAGTTTAAGATAAACATTTTTTATATGAAAAAGATTTAGACACTGTACCTTTTTTTTTAGAGACAATTATTTTAAGCCTGATGCCATTTGTGAGCTAAAAAAAGTGTAATCTCTGGCCAGTGATAAGCGACGGCGACAAAATAGAGAACAAAGCGACTGGTAGCGACTGACAAACTCAGATAAGTCTGGGACCCCTACCGAAAGACCGGAGGTGGAAGCCCCGGCATTTGCTAATTGCCGGTCAAACAGACGGGTATGGAGCTCCCAAGGATCCGAGGAATCTGAAATATAGGGGATCTGAGGGATCAGAGGGATCAGCCGCTGTCTTTCTCACGACACGAAGTGGTCCAGAATACGGAACCCACATACGACATCTTGTCAAGTGTCAACTCCCTCGGTTCGCTTGGGTTAAGATCTGCTGTGGTTAGTAAACCCCAAACCCCTCCTCCACCTTGTTAGCAGTTAGCATCTTTACGCTAAAAACATATTTATTCGCTTTTTATGCCTGAATTGAATTGTCGTCGTCGTCTTCATCTCGAACATTTTGTTCCTCTCTGGCACACATTTATTGAGGCCTGTATTTTGTATCTTTGTATCTGGTGGCTTGTTATTGCCTTTTCCTATTATTTCTTTTCCTATTATATTGCCGAGGTTTGTTTGTCTAATATGTGTGAATGTGTAAATTCATTTATATTTACACATGCCGGCAGATTCCCAATCTTTGCGTTCGCATTTTTCTTCCTTTCTCCTACAGCAATATGTCTCTCCTTTTTCCTTTGCGGTTCGCCAAGTTTGTTTATCCAGTTAAATAAAAGAAAACCCACGTATGAGCATATATGCCTGGAAATTGTGTTAATCAGCGAACTCATCGAAGGTTGAGCGAAGCTCCATGGGGCATGGTTAGTCATTCATGAGTTCTGCGGTGGATTGGGATTCCATTGAGGACTCAATTTGGAAGACGGCAAAAATTGTTTGAAGATTTTTCAAAACTAATGTTAGCGTAAGCAATGACTTGAAATACTAAAATATTTGTCTTCCTATTTTATATTTAACACCTTCTTTTTTACCTTATACTTGTTTCTTATATTTAACACTATTCAATATTTAAGAATTATTAATTTATTAACTGAAAATGTACCTTTTTAAGCACATCGTAGATAAATAGCATCGATATTTAAATGTTTGCATATGATGTGAAAACATGTTTAAACATTTTTAAAAGATGAATTTCATTCTGTAAATTCTGAAGGGGAATAATATAATTTTTCTTACTATTTTATATTTTAAGTCTATCAAGGTGTCTTTTTTTGTGTTAAATAAATTAGATTACAAATAGCTTTCAATTTATGCTGTTTTTTTAGGACGTTTATTTTATTTTAACATCAAATATATTTTTATGTTTCACCACGTCTGTGTTTATAGAAAATGATTTGTTTCATCGTATTCATTAAATACATATTTATTAATAAAAGCATTCAATATAAAATATTTCCTAATATATAGTTCAACCCATATAAAATGTAAACAAAAATATATCTTTTTAGAATTAAATTTATAAATTCACCAAAGGACTTACTTGGCTGATGCCTGAACTAGATTCCAGTCGTAGCCCTCGAGGACCTTCATCACAGCCGTGGTAATGCGTTCGTCCTCCTTCCGACCACCTTGTCCTTGGGCCTTTTTCTGTTCAGCTTTCAGGGCATAGTTGGCCAGGACGAGGGTCTCAACGGGCTTGGCCCGATCCTTGGAACAATTAGAGTTTGAAGTTTCGCTCATTTTGTGGCCGCACGCCAAACCCCTTGCTAAATTAGTTCAACCACCGTCACAAGCACTCACAAAATCACTGAAAACGCAATTGAATATTATAGTTTTCACCCACGCAGCTCTCTGGATCTTAAGATCTCAAAAGGGGGCTTACGAATACGATTACGGATAGTATAAGAGGAGACGCGACGAGGCTGACGGGCAAACTGCGACTGATCTTGGGGATCGCTCGGTTCTTTTTCCCCAAGACGAGCTCGGAAATCGTCGGATATTCCAACGATCGTGGCGATAAGCTAAAGGCGGTGGTTGGTTGGATCGTTAGCTGGGCTTTGGTGGGTGGTTCGGGGTCTTTGGGGGCGGGCAGTTTTGGGAGATACGCGACGGGGGCGAACATCGCGGTACGCGTGTAAACATTAACATGTTCATGTGAAATTAGGTGGCCCCAGAGCGGAATCGAAAATCAGACGGGGGTGACGACTGTCGCCGACAAACGAGTGGGGAATCATAGTAAAGGCGACTTTTTCGACTTTTTAATACCGTGTATATATTTTAATTAAGTAATTTCATAAATTGGGATTTTTCTATTTTATTGTTTGCATATATTTAAGTTTTTTTTTCTTTTTTTTCTTAATTTATTATTACAGGTTGTTTTATTTAAAGTCTTAACATTTTATAAATTGTTTTTCTTACTGAACAATTATTGTTTTGTATTTGTTAGTATAGCATAGAAATTCGACTATTAAACTTAGAATGTTAATTAATTTTTTAAATGTTTATGGTATGGAGAAATTTAGTTTTAAATTAAAAAAAAAATGAAACCTACAATTTTTCTTGGTTAATCCAAGCCAATTAAATATGAAAATAATTACATTCTCATGTTTTTAGTTTTTTTCAAGTTTACAAATACAAATGTATTATGCACAAAATATACCCTAAAATACCAAGATCCCAGGATACTTAAAAGAGTGAGGGGTCGTGAGATGGGTAAACGCAGAGAGACACAAATCGAAATGGAAACAGAAATTAGTAACACTTTACAGCCACATGTGGATTTATGACACCTCCGGAAGACTTTAAGTAAAGGGGTTGTCTTTCGGGACCGTAGAAACCTGCCACTTATTGCAGCTGTATTTGGGCACTCGATGGGGAGGGGATCGGAAAGGATCCGACCTCAATTGGGGAGAAACGATTGCTAATGAGAGGTCGATAAGATCATTAAGGATTTAAGGGTTACAAGAAGTGAATGGAGTGATACTAGCAGATATTAAACGGGAGTGGGGCTGGAAAATGATCGATTGGTTCATAGGGTTGACAATTTAACAATAGATATATAACTAAATAAATTTCTTCAACGAAGAAATATAATTTGAAAAAACCTATTATGGCAGAGCTTTAAATTAACAGGTGCTTTCTTAAGATTCAGGTTTCTGTTTATGATTTTTGTATTATATTAGCACATCCATAAATTAATTAAAATAATATAATTATTTACAACCACGTTGTAAAAACTGTTTTAGGGACTATAACTAGAAAAATTTTAATTTGTAATTTAGAGAATATTCAAATGATGTTTTCAAGGTTTTTACTAAATTATAAGATATTTAAAAAGTACACTTAATAAACTAATACAATGTTAAATATAAGAGATTCAGATAATCTTGCCACTCAGGTAAAATACACATTTTTTTTTATAAATCTTTTAATAAAACCAGATAGAAGTCAAGATCAGGTGATCTGGTAAGATCTTTTCATAACCACTTTGCACTAGATTTTACCTCAGGCTCGACACGATCCGAAATCGTAAAACCAAAACCTCAAAAAACCAAAGAAAACACCCTCGAAAAAGAAAAGAAATAAGCAGGGAACGGAGGGCTATTCATTTCTCGATCGTAAAACATCGAAGTAGTGTAGTTTGGTTACGCTTTTGTTTTCCAGCTGGTTTCAACTGGAAGTTATGGTAGGAAACCAAATCGATATCTGCATCACATAACTTTTACCCGGCAAAAAATATTTCGGGGGGATTTTTACAACTTTATAATTTTTACAACTCAATTAACTTTTTTTTCAAACGCCGCCGGCCTCTGGCAGACAAATCGAAGTAACAAAAATTAAACAATAAAAAACAGGGAAATGCATAAACGAAATCATAAATACCTAGGCCATTTCAGATACTTTAATGCCAATTGGGAAGATGAAATCGAACCGAAAACTGAAGTCAAAGCAGCGCCCGTTTATTTTACTCTTTTTTGGAAGTGTCATAAAAGACATCAAAATGAAAATTATACGATACTCCATAAAAAAGAATGAAAAATACAAAAACACACAGAACTTCGAAGGCAGTTCGCTGAACTGCAGCGACTGGAAAATTGATTCGCGTCTAGGAAATTTAATAGGCTACCATCAACCAACCAACCCACAAACACCCCTCAAACCCCGCGCTTATACATTTATTCTGGACCGGCGAACTTCAAAGCCCGGTTACTTGTTGATAAACAACTGGGCGCAAAAAAAATGATGTGCAAAAAAATTATTTGAATTAATTAAAAATATTTGAGCTTTATAGAAAAAAAATAAACAGAGGCGAATTAATTTTTCCCCCGACTCTTTGTGTTTCGTAATCAAATTGGAGCAGAAAGGTCGACTGCATCTGAACGGGGAAGGAAGCGCTTGACAATTTGCGACTTGCCATGAAATCGCATTATTTGATCTAAGCCGCCGACAAGCTTAAAAAAAGCCGAACAAAATGTTAAAGCCGACTGCTAAACGAAACCAAATGGCGTTTTTTTAACATATCTGGATGCGTTAGAAAAAGAAGAAAAGGAGCCGTAGATGAAAGGGGCGGGGCAGGCGGAAGAACCCTACAGAAGTACGACATGTGTTGCGGAAATATTTTGTAAACAACCAAAGCAGCGACGGACAGTCAGAAAATACTTAAATCTTCATTTGACAGAAAAACATATCAATATTTTTGATGTTTTAGGGAGTAACAAAGTTGTATAAGCAGAAGTATTCCCTATATACAATAAAGTGTACATAAAGTAATGAAATATTTTATAACAAAATATTTTTTTAATTACTTATAAATAATATAATAATACAAACAAAAGAAAATTATAATATTGATTGTGTAACATTTTCTGAACATTTTTTTTAAAGCTTTTTTTTTAGATATCGACGTCTTGCTCGGGCTAAGATCTTTTACATACACTCTTCACCCCCGCTCCCACATTTGTTTTTATTGTTTCTCACCTTTTTTGGTTACTATTTTCATTTTGTATTCGTGTTCGTTGACCACCGGTCGAAATAACGACAATTTTCATTCGTCAGCGATCGTGAGACTTCCAGTGTGTGAGTGTGGTCAAGATAGTATGGGTAAAAGTATCTGTGTAAGCAGTTGGGCGAGTTGTTTTCATACTTTATTTTTTGTATCTTCAATTGCCTCGTTGATTTGCTTTGTTTTCTCTTTTTCTCAGCCAATGAGAAACAAAGGCGGGATTTCATATACGTTCGGAAAATTAGAAAAGATGGAGGTAAATGCAATTAAATGGGAGTTATTCTATACAAATTTTGGATAGATTATGATAGAAACTATTGAGGTAGTTGCAATTAAATCAGTTTAATTCTGTCGATTTCAATTAAAATGTAGCTCTTTCAATCCCGAATTCTCTGTTCTTGAAATTTTCCCCTTTTTTTGATCAATTTTGAGTAATTGCTTATCTACCCCCAGTCGAAAATCGAAATAAAACACACCTTAGCACACATATAAAAATACACAGACATTTCCATATGCATATCTAGCTCTACTCGCCGCTTCCTTTTTTTATGTCACCATTTCTTGGGTTTCACAGTCGGAAAACGCTGAAAAAGGGGGAAATGGGAAAATGCGGAGTAGTAGACTAATGGAATTCACACGTGTTTTACTTTATTCGTATTGCAGCAATAAAAGTATTAGTTTCAGGTATTTCGTAGCTCTCACATCAAAATTGCCATACTACCAATTTGTGTCACAATATTTATTTACATTTGAAGCATACGCTATCTATAGATGTATAAATTTGAAGCAATTGCTATCTAGCTGAAGTTTAAAAATATTGCAAATCGATTTAAAAGCTCGTTAAGCTTGCAGGCAACAATTCAAAGTTTGAAATAAGGTAATATATATTTTATATTAATCTATTAAGCTCGACTAACTTAAAAAATGTATCTAAGATATAAGAAGCTCTATCGATTTTAATACTCTGACTTTTTAAACAAAAATATTTCTGAAGTTATAAGTTATAAATTACCTATTACTTTAAATTAAAAATTTACTATTTAATTTTAAATTCAAACGTATTGATTTTTGACATAAGTTTTATTTTCAAATAACTAACAAAACTTTAAAATAAAATTGTATAATCATAAAAAAGTTTGTATATTTAATATTATTTTTATTTTTTCTCGTTCGGATAAATTAAGCCCTCCATTTGTTCTTGTTGCGATCAGTTTTGTTATTTGTTTTCAGTATTATTGTTAAGTTGGTATTTAAAAAGTAGCTTTGTTTAGAGCAGCAGCATTTTTAAGATCTATTTTTTGCTCCACTATTTTTGGCGCTATATTTGCTATTAGCGAGTTCATCCACCGCATGTAGTGAAGTTACCCTCCACACCAACGTTGTAATTTCAAAGATTGCTAACAATTCATATTTTTAAGCAAGGTCCTCACGACCTGTTTATTTTAAATAAAACAAAAGGAATTAAGATTTAAAATTAAAAAATTTCTTATGCAGTAATTATATTAAGGGCTCCGTTTGTAAAAGTCGAATTGTCAGAAATAGTTATATTAAAAAATGGCAACTCTAATGGTATTTTTTAATATTTATAGTAATAAGTTTGATTTAAGTTGATATTTTTAAATTCTTAAAAATACCGCCGATAAGTTTTGTTTATTAATCGGTAATAGCAGCGAAACTATTGACGTTGCCACATTTCTGGAAACATCGATAGTCTCGAATAAAAATCGACTTTGTTCCACCTCCAAATCGCACTTATATCAAGATGGCGTACTGTAAAGATTTGTAAAATCGTCGAAATACTTGTGAAATAGCCAGGCAAATTGAAACAAAAGCGCAGAGTTGAAGCAAAACGTAAGTGCTCAGTAGAATATCGGATCAAAAAACCATTTGCGAATGGAAAAACGGCGGTGAACACGCGCAAGAAAATTCGAATTTCCCAGCAGCGTACGTCTTTTAGTGTCTCACTTGTGCGTGAGTGTGTGAGAGCGCCTTTGTGTTGGTGTGAAAATGCTGAAGCAGGAGGGATAGCAACGTGCTCGCGGTATAAACAGTGCGAGTGCAAGCGAGATAACTAGTGTGCTCACATCTATTGCCAGGGCAAACGACTCGCATAAGTTTGGTTTTTTTTTATAAGATTCCAAGTTCCGTTTCGTTTCTTTTATTTTTCTTGACTTAATGCTGTTTTCCTCGCTAAAACGAAATTACACAGAAAAAAAACCACCCAAACAAATAAGAAAGAAAGATAGAAATAGTTCATATAAAAATAAAAACTAAAATATGGCAGTAATGCTTTATTATTCGTATTATGTTGCATAAAATGCGCTTGCGTGTGGCCCCAAAAGTGCGACTGTGTGCGTGTGTGTTTGTGTGATAGGAGCAAATACAACAAAAAACAAGTCTGGGGCTAAAACAAAGAAAATGAATATTGACGAAGAATCAATCCAATTAAAAAATTCGATTTCGATTTCAGTCGAATAAGAAAAAGTAGCAGAGACGCCAGCAGAGGAAGTGGGCAACGTAGAAGAATAAAATAATTAAGCCAAGGTAAGTTAGGAAATTTGTCCCACTGTATTTTTATGTCTTTCTTTTCCACCCGCCTTTATCGGCTGTTCCTTATCAGCCCCGTTATTCGCGGTGCATTGGAGAGGGCCGTTAGTTTTCGGAGGCCATTGACGCTGGAAAACTAATTACAAACATAGAATTGTCAATTTGCTTGGACTATTTCAGTTTTCCCTAACGTTCTTTTTTTATTGCAAATAAAAATTGTATATTATTTGCTTGCTGTTATGTTAAGCTTTCAATTTTTGTGGCGCCTGCTGGAACAACTGTTTGTCTCTTTGTTCTATTTTTTTGCGGAAGCTTTTCGGCAGCCGCCAACGCAACGTGCAGCTGTTTTGCGAATGTAATCAATTCACGTTTATTATTTTTTCTACACCAACTGATGAATACCCTAGAAAATATTAACTCGACAATTGGAAAGTCATAAACAAAACTATCCAATCAATTTATCTTTCATTCACACGCACCTAATAAAACAACACAGGAAAAAAAAAATAAATGTTAATAATAATAATAACCCAAGCCTCATTTAAGTATTCAATGGCTGAATTCAAGTCCGCCTGCTTCTTAATGCATTTATCATCTTAATTTATAAATTTGGGGACTAAAACATATAATATATCAATACTGATCATCATACCAAATCTACTGATCTTTATTTAGCTAACAAATTATTATTTTACAATTTTTATAACTTTAAATCTTTAATTATATGTAAAATCATCG
Organism: Drosophila elegans; assembly: GCF_018152505.1. Classification (NCBI taxonomy): domain Eukaryota; kingdom Metazoa; phylum Arthropoda; class Insecta; order Diptera; family Drosophilidae; genus Drosophila; species Drosophila elegans. Next base: position 3,816,342 of record NW_024545855.1, on the reverse strand, counting down.
AATTAATCTCCATGACAACAACCTTTTTTCCCCGCGTAGAGCATAGGTGGTACCAACAAAATAAATAAATAAATCAAAGTCAAAGCGAAAACAACAACAAACGCTAGTTTTGAGGTTAGAACAGTTTTAGAGAGTATGAAAGAGAGAGAGGGCAAGTAGAGAGAGCTCGATCTAAATGCGTGAGCGGGAAAAGAAAGCGCAAAGAAAGAGGCAGTGAGGAAGAGAGAGTGGGGAATAAAAGGAACGCCGCCTAAAACAACAATTAAATATATTTTGTGTCACTTTTGCCCGGCAAGTGAAAACTTTCAGCTTGTTGCTTCTTTTCTGTTATCTCCACTATTTGTATGTGCTTTTCACCACCGAAAGTGTCATTTAAGTGGTATTTTCACAGTCCGCAGCGTTTTATTTGATTTTTCTCTCCCTTTTGTCGGCAATTGTTTTCTGGACGCACATATAAACACACGTTTCTTTTATCTACATATTTGTTGTTAATCTCTTCGTCATCGTCTTTCTCTGATTTTCTGATTGCTGATTCACTGGCCCAATGTTGTCGTCATGTTGAAAATGAACTGTGAAATACTGGTACATTGAATTTCACCATAGATTTTTTCGAAGGGCTCAAATAAAACACACACTATGTTTAATTTCCACTATTTATAATATTTAAAAACTCTCTTTTATAATTCTTGAATATCGCTTGTTTTTATTTTAGTGTCGAATACTACCAACTTTTTAAAGTACTTTTTGAATATTTTATACTATTTTAGATTTATGTTTGATATATATTTACATATTTTTCTATCGGTGTATTTAAAATATCATTGCTCATCATTTATTAATTCAGCATCTTTTGTTTTCCCCATTCGTAATCAATAAACCCACACGAACAAAGACACACTCTCATAAATAAAACGAGATATGCTTTTATTTTGTGCGAGGTTCGGGTTTCTATCTTATTTGATGCACTGTGCATTTGCTCTCTTTGGTTTTTGTCAACGTAAGCTTAGCGTGCTTCTTTAGCTGTCTAGTCATTTATTCTTAGCTAACGGCTTATTTTTCGAAATCGATTCAAGTGTTGTCATGCTTTTATTCACATTTCAAATAAATCCTTACCAGAAAACAAATGTGATGAAGTTTTCGTAAAAACAAGCCATTTTCTTTATAGGTCCCTAAGATAAAACGTATAAAACCTATCATATACCAATAGTATATTTTAGACGAGTTGAAACAGAAGACATTCAGAATTAACTTATGAGTTTTCTCTTTTTCTTCAGAAGAAACAACCTAAAGCGACTGCCTTGAGTAATATCGGAAAAAGAAGAGAAGGATCTTAGACGAAAGGACAGCGCCAGGTGAGAAAGTTCAAAAAAAAAAGTCTTATCTTTATCCTGAAAAAAAATCTTCTAACCTAGCATTGAACAATAACCTATCGCTACTGAACCCTTAATTTAAAAACGTTCCACTTGTCTTATATAACTTAAATATCATATTTTGTTTCTAAAAATTGTTTATTTACAAAACTAACACAAACTTTAATTTTTATTAATTGATAATATGCTTTTTGATATAAATATTTTAAAATACTTATGTTTAACTCACGAACCAAGAAACTAACTAAATCCATTTCCAATTTTAATAATATCGTTAACACATTATTTCAAATGCCTTTTTGTGTACCTTACCTATAATATTATTAACTAATTATCAAAGTAGCGACATATGTGGGTCACAGCATGTAAATTCAAAACTAAAGGGTGTTCACGATATTTAACAAAACGTAGAAACTCTTTCGAAATAATTTTATTGATAATGACCAAATATACCTATTACTTCAAGAATAAAATAAACAATTTATATTGAATTCGAATACCAGTTTCTATGATTACGTTACTTTGCAAAAGCTCTATTTACCACAACCATTCTGCAGAACTCATAACTTTAGAAATTGAGACAAAGAAGACTAAAGTAAATATGTTTATCTCCGCAGCAGGCTCACACGTCGGAACTCGCAGATCCGAGGTTACCCCACATCCACACATAAAAACCCACGGAACACAAATCCAAAATGGAGCTGCGCGTGGGCAACAAATACCGCCTGGGCCGCAAGATCGGATCCGGGTCCTTTGGCGATATCTACTTGGGCACTACGATCAATACTGGCGAGGAGGTGGCCATTAAGTTGGAGTGCATCCGCACTAAGCACCCCCAGCTGCACATCGAGTCCAAGTTCTACAAGACGATGCAGGGCGGCATTGGGATACCGCGAATCATTTGGTGCGGCAGCGAGGGTGACTACAATGTGATGGTGATGGAGCTACTGGGTCCCTCGCTGGAGGACCTGTTCAATTTCTGTTCGCGCCGCTTCTCGCTGAAGACGGTGCTGCTTCTGGCGGACCAGATGATCTCCCGCATCGACTACATACACTCGCGTGACTTCATACATCGCGACATCAAGCCGGATAACTTCTTGATGGGCCTGGGCAAGAAGGGCAATCTGGTGTATATTATTGACTTTGGATTGGCAAAGAAGTTCAGGGACGCGCGCTCGCTAAAGCACATTCCGTATCGGGAAAACAAAAACCTCACGGGCACCGCCCGCTACGCCTCGATCAACACACATTTGGGCATTGAGCAATCCCGTCGCGATGACCTGGAATCATTGGGCTATGTCCTTATGTACTTCAACCTGGGCGCATTGCCCTGGCAAGGATTAAAGGCAGCCAACAAAAGGCAAAAGTACGAGCGCATCTCGGAGAAGAAGCTATCCACCTCGATTGTGGTGCTATGCAAGGGCTTCCCCAGCGAGTTTGTCAACTATCTGAACTTTTGTCGCCAGATGCATTTTGATCAGCGCCCCGACTACTGCCACCTGCGCAAACTCTTCCGGAATTTGTTCCACCGCCTGGGCTTTACTTATGACTATGTGTTTGACTGGAATCTGCTAAAGTTTGGTGGTCCACGGAATCCGCAGGCTATTCAACAGGCGCAGGATGGTGCGGACGGCCAGGCGGGCCACGATGCGGTAGCTGCGGCAGCGGCAGTGGCAGCGGCGGCCGCCGCCTCCTCCCATCAACAGCAGCAGCAGCACAAGGTCAATGCGGCACTGGGCGGCGGTGGAGGCAGTGCAGCGCAACAGCAGCTCCAGGGCGGCCAAACGCTGGCGATGCTGGGCGGAAATGGAGGTGGAAACGGCAGTCAGTTGATTGGCGGCAATGGACTCAATATGGACGACTCAATGGCGGCCACCAACTCTTCGAGACCGCCGTATGATACGCCCGAGCGACGTCCATCGATACGGATGCGCCAGGGCGGTGGAGGCGGCGGCGGCGGAGTGGGCGTGGGCGGCATGCAGAGCGGCGGGGGCGTGGGGAACGCCAAATAATATTTTATCGTTTAGATGCGACGCTGGACACGACACAGTAGACAAACAGAACTCAGCAAAAACTATACATGTAGAATATATAGTTATATATACCTAATATATATAATACTTGCTTTATATATGCGGTAAACATGTTGAATGTATCCAAAATGGCAGGATGACCAGGTCCCTGCCAAAAACGGAGGTAAAGAGCAGTGAGAAAAAGAGGAGCAGAGCAAAGCGCGGCGCTTTCCTTCTTATTTTTTGTACATTTTCGTTTGTTTTTTTTTAACATTTTTGGTTTCTGCTCCCAGATGTTAGAACGTTGGGCGCGCTTATTATTAATTAACTAGCCTATGTTTAATTTAATTTATACTTTAGTACATAAACGATTGCAACTTGGCTGCAAGAAACTGCAACACACCGCACTGTTCAATTAATTTGAGATCCCTAAAAAGAACAGCCAATAGATCGGTGGTTAAACAAGGATCGAAAAGGGATTGGGAGGAGAGCCAGGATACGCAGGCATTTATTTGCATTTGACTATTGCTCTCCGGCCGGCTCATATTTCATTATTAATTTTAAATCCCATCCCTAAATCAAGCAGAATATTTCAAAACCGATCATGAGAAACACATAACTCGATTGTAAGTGTAATATTTGTGTAAAAGAAACAAAGGACACCCCGTTAAGCGAGTGTCCCTAACCCTAGACTATAGACACTAACGATAGTAAAACCAATCCATACAAAAGCATATGCTATATAGCAAAAACACCCTCATGTAACCTAAGTTGAGGCCGATTTCGGGGCGCAATTAAACGATGATAACGAATATGATGATCAAGTGCAGTAGAGGGGACGTTCTTTAGCTTTAAGCATCGCTCTGACTTTTAAGGCCCCTCCTATGTTATATTATATCTTACTGTAACATCTACGATCCCCGTATATTTGTACTATATATATTTATATATACTTTCGTGGTCTGCGCTTTCGCTACATGTGTTCATATATATTTTCCGTTTTTTAAACACTAGCTGCGCGAATTTCTCAAGCGGGAGAAAAATCCCCGGAATGGTCGATGGGCAGATCTTTTGTTTACGCAACAAAAACATGTAACTAAGATAGAAAGCGTATATATAGCGTTAGAAGTACACAAAATAATAAACGTTTCGATTTAAACAAAAAGAAGAAAATGTGCCCCTTCAGCAGTCGTCGTTGGGCATTAAAAATACATAAAGCTAGCTAATAAATTATAGCTATAATATGAAATTTGTTTATAAGTAATACCAAACCATTAAAACAAAAACACAAAAATGCAACAAAAAAATTAAAATCTAAATACGCCAAGAAAAAATGGTTAAAAATTATAAATATATATAAATATACAAACATCTTATGAGAACACGTAAAACATGTAAAACCCCACAGCGATCGGCTGGGAGTCTAAAACTAACAAATCAACAAAAAACACGAATTCGGATCACGCAGAAGCCACTAAAAACTTAAATAAAAATGCATTACGTGATATTTCTTACAAATTGTTTTTATGTTTTCTGAACTTTATTTTCCCATCAGTTCGGTAATATTTTCTTCATGTTTTTGTGGAACGCAGACACTGTTCAAAGCGCACGCCTTGCAAATCGACCAACTTTGTAAACACGACCATACAGCTATACAGCTCAGCCAGAAATCGAAGATCCTTAGTTGATATAGCCTCCTCCCAGAAACCTAAAGATGAACAAAACCGAATGAATAACTTAATGTACATACAAAATACCCAAATTAACCCTCCTGCGAGCAAAAAATAAATAAAATATATGTGTGATTTTCCTCCTAGTATACAAGAGAACTAAACCATTAGCATTTTATTGATAGAAACGAAATCGAAAAGCCCGACAACTGGATCATAATAATTATGAGCCACTATCAATGGAGAACTAAGCGATCTTGTGTGAAAAGTCCATTCAGCATAAGCGAAAATAGAGAAACTAACAAATTGACAAACATAGTAATTTCGAAAGTTTTGTATAATTAACTGTATATGTATATTAAAAATAGAATTTTTGAACTAAATAACTAATTAAACTTAAATCGATTGTGGAATATCGATTATATCATAGCGATATGAAACAAAAACATCAAAAAACCACCAACAGTGATATGGAATAAAAAATAACCACGAAATCGAAACGGTTCATGAACATTTGAAAAAAGTACGTTAGATCGGAATTCGACGGATGTAACGATAAGTGCACGCCACATTTATGTAATTAGCAAGTATTTCGAAATAAAAAACGAACATGAATATGTATGTGTGAACATAATAAAAACAGCCACTAAATAAGCCACTCCACACTCACAATAACAAATACGAACGAGGCATTAAAAAGCTTAAACAATAATAACACTCATTTAATCGCTTACGAGCTGTGGGAAAAAAGGCAAATGGACTGGGTGCTGAATTTTAAATTCCGATTGGCTGGTTACTAGAAGTGTCAAAATTGGGTATTGTAATTTACTTTATAATTTTTAAGGTACAAATGCCTAGCTTTTTAAAGGTAAAAGGCCCTAAAAAAGTTTCAGAATAAATGTTTTGAACCTGATTTTAAAAGTATAGCAAACCTTTTCATGAGTCTGGCAGCGCTGTTATAAATCTGTCTGACAACAGTGACAGTGTTTTAAACTCTGGCCACGCTACTAATCAGCTGACTACGCTGTATTTGGTTTTTTCGTGCATTTCGGTTAAGGTCACTCTGAGCACATCTTATTTATTGGGCTCTTGGTTTTTCTCCGAAAAGGCTAGTAAAAACGCCGAACTAAACCAAACCAAGTTTGCAGCGATCTTCCCGAGACTTGAGATCTACTAACGAACCACCAACATTTCAGGATTTGATCCAGGATCTAGAGGAAAAGGATCTTCAGAAGATGGGAGCCCGACAGTCTCAATCCCGCGAACCCCGATCCGTTTCGATGGAAAACCCAACTCCTGCCGGCGTCATCGACATATCCGATGATGTGGTCAAGCGGCTGAAGGCTGGAATCTCCCAGCAGGGTAAAGTATTTATAATTATTATGTTCGATTCGCCCGGAAACCGACATTGGGCTCATTCCGGTGTTATGCAACAATTGTCAAAACGAGCGATTGTTTATGCCAAGTACAGTAAAACTTCGTCAGCTGGAACGATTCCAAGTCGATGATCCCATAGCTCTTAAATTTCTATTTTTTGTGCTGTAAAAGACGCCTTATAGAAGGATCTCCTTGATTGTCTTCTTACTTAACTTGTACACCTCATCATAGTTACTTTTAACTTAACTAGGAAGATAATTCAACGCCTATATAAATATTTAACAAACAAATTTGATAATTGAGCTAAATTTTTACAGCCAGTATTTTCCCGATATTGTCAACAGTGTTTCCCCATATTAACATTAATTTTTCGAGTTTTCTATGGTTCCATTTAAAAACCTCTTTGCTTTATTTAATTAGCAATATTATTTTCTTTTTAGCTCGTGAGCACGCTGCCGCTGCGGAGGATTCGAAACCAGCGCCCAAGGCGTCTCCGAAGACGCCTGCCAAGCCAGCCACATCTTCGCCAGCTCCTGCGACCCCTGCTCCCAAGGTGGCCTATCCCGCTGCTGTGCCCATTTATGTCGGCGGTGGACACACCATCAGTGCGGCGGATGTGCAGCGCCAGATGAACCAGGAGCTGGTGAAGAACGACGAGCTGTGGAAGGACCGCATGGCGAAGCTGGAGGAAAACCTTAAGAAGACCAACACCATCCTGGAGAAGGAGTACGCCAATGCGGTGGACAATGTGCACAAGCGATTCGTGAGCACCGCATCGGCGCACAAAGTGCCACCCTGCCAGGATCTGAAGTCCCAGCTGCTCGCATGCTATCGTTCGCATCCCGGCGAGACCCTTAAATGCATGGAGGAGGTGGCGCAGTTCCGGCAGTGCATCGATCAGCATCGCGTCCAGAAACTGGATGCGGAGCCAGAGGCTCCAAAAGCCACCACTGCAAAGGCTACTGTTCCTGCCAAGGCGGGCTAGAAGAAGCCTCTTTTATTATTGTCCTGAGTTGTTGATCTTTTCATTGAAGCCTCGTGTGGGTTTTGTATAAACGATAGAGCGAACGATGGGAATGCACTTCGTTAACTTAAGCGCGAAAGTGTCATTGCAAGCGATAGTAAACTAATTTAAATGAATCAATTTCTGGAAGTTTCATTGACGGGTTGAATTATAAATCTTTTATTAGGGCAAACTTGTTTCACTTTTAATGAAAGTAAAACCCAAACGTGAGTATTTGGCTCACCAAATGCCTTTTAAACTGATGAAATAAAATGAACATAAATTTAGTCGTTTGATTCAAGCGGCCAATAGAAAAAGACTAATTCAAATCAAGAAAGTTACTAAACTATAATTATACACAGGCCTTTCGATTCCAGTTTGGCTGTAGGAAATAGAAAGTAGCTAAAAACTTACTTCTACAAACTGAATGGCTCAAAGTGTGTGTGTATTGTGCTGTTTGAGATGTCGATTAAGCTTAATTTTTAAGTCAAAGGTCCTGCCACAGATGTGACAGGCTATGTAGGATTTTTCTGGCAACTGCTCGGCAGTGGAGCTCATGGAACTATCATTGAGACTCACTTCATTTCTGCTCTCCTGCTGGTCGATGCCGTTTATTTGGAAAGTGCTGGCGTCTAAGTCGGCGTTGTTCTCTTTATGCAAATCGTCTGATGGCTGCTCTGATTCCATGGGAATGGGTGAGGGCTGGAATTTCGGACTGGCCATCCTCCTTGACGAGGGATCTTCTGAAGACCGAAGTCTTTTTCTACTCGTCTTGTGGTTGGCCAGCACATGAGCTTGCAGTTGCTGGGCCGCCTCAAAAGTGTCGCTGCAGAATGCACACTGAATGACACAAGGCGATGGCAAGGATGGAGGAGAAGCCACGGAAGCAGGCAAATCTATTGGTGGATTTGCGTCCATTGGATAAGGAACATCCGTCGGAGTGGCAGAGACCATTGGAAGAACAGGTTCCTTTGGAACAGTAGAGTCCTCAGAAGCAGTATTGTCTTTGGGAAAAGCAGAGTCCTCAGGAACATCAGAATCCGTAAAAACAGTGGAAGCATCTGTAACAAAAGAGGACTCTGTGTCCTCGGAGAAGACCACAAGCGAGGAAGAGGCCAGTGGAGGAGGAAAAGCCTCCGGTGTTTTATTATCCACAGGTAGTTGCTCCAGTAATTTAAGTTTCTGAGCCAGCTCCGCCTCGCCCTCTGCAGGCAAGAAAAAATGTTCCAAAACGGGCTCAAACTTTTCCTGATATTTTACTTACCCAGTAAATGTTTTTTTAAATGTCCTTGTAGCATATTATTTTTTATAGCTGCACAAATATAAATGATTCCATTATTTCTTTAGATAAATCATTATTGAAGCACTTACTCTTGCCACAATATGTGCACTTGGTGCGCGAGTGCACTGCCTGCTTGTGCTCCTTCAGGGTTGCCTTTGAGGTGCAAATGAAACCGCAAACAGGACACTTTATGTGCCGCTGCAGTTTGTGATACTTTATGTGGAACTTGATGCGGGACTCCGGGGCATTGGTGAACTTTTTGGCGCAGATATGGCACTCCCAGTCCTTGAGAAGATGGGTGCGGTACATGTGGTCCAGGTGGGCGTCCTGCGTGGGCGATTCGTGGAGGCAAAGTTTGCAGGAGACAACAGGGGAAAGAATAGGTGGCGGCAATGGGGCCATGTCTTCGCCTTCATCGTCGTATGTAAATCGCAAAACCTCCTCCTCCTCCTCCTCTTCGGCGGTGTCGCCATCGTCGGCCGTGCCGGATGCATCCTCACTGGATGGTGCAAACATATTGGCAGTCAGCATATCGTTGTCTATCATGTCAAACGACCCAAGTTCCTTGGACTCTGGGGGCTGGAGCTGGCCATTACTGGGACTACCCTGCACTGGCACACGAGCCATGTGCTCCTCCTTGATGGGCACGTGTGGTATATCGAAGGCGGCGCACACACGACGACTGCCATCTTCGTCGCTGATCTCCTCCTCGTCCGTGTCCAGGTATATGAAGCCGCAGAACTTTTCCTCCTCCGACTCGATTTCCCTCTTGATCACAATGCCGTGCTCTCGTTGGTACTCCAAATCGCTAAACTGCTCCTGTGTTTCCAAGCAGCTTTGCCTGAACTTAAGCAGCCGGTGGAATTCGGCAATGCAGGAAATGCACATGTACTGCGGTCGTCCATCCTCCCGCATTACCTTTGAACATGCATTTGGAATATTAGGGATTAGGGATTATTGGGGAGAACCAAACACCACTCACCTGAATGTTCCAGGCGCTCAGCTGCTCGATTATCTCCGCCATTCCTCCGACGGCGGCGTCATTCAAGCCAAATATTGGTTTTACAATCGCCTCATCCATGTCTAAACCCATCGTGAAGTAAATCCCGCAGGTCCTGCAGGGCTCAATGGAGTCCTGGTCAAACCCATTTAGATCCGCGCTGAACTCCATTGCGCAGGAGCTCTGTTTTACGCCGGATTCCAAGAAGCTGAATTCAACTTACTTATATTGTTATTTTATTTGATTAGAGGTGAGGTGAACCATTTTAGCAGTGTTGCAAAATCTTATCAGGGTAGCCAGCTGCAAAGGCAGAGGTGGCCAGGAAAACGATTTATTTTTAATAGCTAGATATTTATCCTTATACTCATCCTTTTCCACTAAATACCAAGGAATTCCTTTTTAAATTTAGTTTTGGGTAATATAATAAATTATATAACATTGTGGCACATTCTGGGTATTCCTGAAACGTCTTAATCTCTGAATTGCTGAAAACTCAGCAAAAACATACTAAATATTTTAAGCAGCTACTGGGCTGCTGAACTGCTGAAATTTTAGGAAGTTAAATTTTGTATGGAACAGCCGACGAACAGCTGTCCGAATTTCAGTATATTTCTGCTGAATTTTCAGCAATTTAGAGAATCAGACGTTTCGAAAATACCCAGATTTTTAGTTTTCATCCCCTTGAACTTCCTTACACCTATTGAAACTATTTTGAAAGAAATTCAATAACTTTCATTAAATTAAATTTAGAAAGCAAAGCATATGTTAAATTTCTTACCTAATACCCATTATATTGCTAAAAAAAAAATCCCGATTTAACGGGACTTGCGATAATCGTCACTCATAGGAAGTTATCGATTTACCGGTCACTTTGCGACGTCCGCCAACACTGCTCCATTGTTTTTATACGAAAAAACATAAAATCATCCGCCGTCCGACTGATTGTTTTCTTCCTGCCCCCTTTTTAACTGAATTGGAATTCGCCAGAGCCCGGCTCTCCAGCTTTTCCGGAGAGTGTGCAATGAACCTAACGGAGCAGAATCCGTACGGAAACGGACTGCTGTACGCCGCTTTTAATCAAGATCAGGGTGCGTACGTTGTGCGGATGTGTGTTGTTTACCTATGCGATAAACTAAGTCCATATAATATATATACTATTGCGTTGCAGGATGCTTTGCCTGTGCAACGGACACAGGATTCCGGGTGTACAACTGTGATCCGTTGAAGGAGAAGGAGCGCCAGTACTTTCCAGAGGGTATAAGATGATATGGAAACTGTCACATTCCCACGTTCTAAATCCGTATCCCATTGTCTTGCATTTAGGTGGTCTCAGCCATGTTGAGATGCTGTTCCGCTGCAACTATCTGGCCCTAGTGGGCGGTGGCATCCGGCCGCTGTATCCGCCCAACAAGGTAATTGTGTGGGACGACCTGAAGAAGTCACCGGCCATATCGCTAGACTTCAATCAGCCCGTACGGGCGGTGCGACTTCGGCGGGATCGGATCGTGGTTGTGCTGGAGGGCGTTATCAAGGTGTTCACCTTCACCCAGCAGCCGCAGCAGCTGCATGTCTTTGAGACCAGCTCCAATCCCAATGGATTATGTGTGCTGTGCCCGCACAGCAACAAGAGCCTCCTCGCATTTCCCGGCCGACGCACTGGCCACGTTCAGATCGTTGATTTGGCCAACACGGAACGCGCCCCACTGGAGGTGATTGCCCACGAGGCGGGCATTAGCTGCATTGCTCTGAATCTGCAGGGCACGCGACTGGCCACCGCCGGAGAGAAGGGCACCCTCATTCGCATCTTCGACACGGAGAGCGGAAAGAAGGTGTCCGAGTTGAGACGGGGCAGCAACCATGCCAATATCTTTTGCATCAACTTCAACCATCAGTCCACCATGGTAGTGGTCGCCTCCGACCACGGCACAATCCATGTGTTCAACCTGGAGGACAACAAGCCCCGTGAATCCTCGCTGCCCATAATACCCAAGTATTTCTCGAGCCAGTGGAGCTTTGTCAAGTTTTCAATACCCCAGGGACCACGTTGCGTTTGTGCCTTTGGAGCCGATCCCAATTCGGTTGTGGGTGAGTAGAAGCGGTAGAGATGAGCCTCCCCTGGGAACACTGTAATCGCAATTATTTTTCTCATGCAGCCATTTGTGCGGACGGCCATTATTATAAATTCCTATTCAACAACAAGGGCGAGTGCAGTCGCGACATCTGCACACAATTCCTCGAGCTGCAAGACGACGAGACCTAGAAACCAAGTCCCAGATTCTTGCTAACGCCTTTGCTGCATCCACATACAATTATATATCTCCCTGGAAATGTGTTATACAATATTACTTATAAGCATGCTTTAAAATACGTTAAAAGTCGAGTTCACATAAAAAGTAGTTAAACATTGAGACTAGTTTTTGGCTCTTTTATATTTTCGCTTGAAACTTTCGTGGACTTGGATTCAGCGCTCTTTCTAAGTGTTTTTAATGAAGCAAAGGTTTTCTAAGCCCCGTTCTTCAAATTATATTTAACAGGCTTTTCGTCACCTTCTTCCAAATACTTATAAATTAATTCGTTATTGCTTATAAAGTAAAGAAACCCCACCCAAAACCATTTCCAACCCCAAGTAATTTAATGAAAAGTCAGTATTTTTTTCCTTTTGATGAACTAGATAATTTTAAAAATAAAATATTGAAGCCCAAACTAGGTAAAAGACCATATCATATACATAAATCTAAATAGTTAAGTTTATTTCTCAGAAATATCACTGGAATGTTAAGCACTTGGAGAGGATGTTTAGATGATGACACAGCCACTCACAAATGTGTGGTGTTGCTCTCCTCGAAGGCCGGGTTGGACATCCCCACTCCGGCTGCCCGTCCGTTTTGGGGACGGGGCGCAAAGTCACTCTGCTGCAAGTGGATGATCTTGGCCTGCTGCTGCGAGGTGATGGGTACATGGAAGCTGCCCTGGACATTGATGGCACTGCCGGGATGCTGTGCATCATCCCTGCTGGGCAACTTCTTGCTGGGCTGCTTGCGAAGCAAATTCATGTCGGATTTCTTGGAGAAGTGAGCTTCGATTTCCTTCAATTTAAATTAGAAAAATTAAAATTTCACTCAAGATTTAAGTTGGGACATTTTTATAGATGTCCCCATATACTTACGCCCAGAGTGCGACCCTCTGTCTCCGGAAGCGTGAAGTACAGCACAATGGTTCCCACGAAGGCCACAGTGGCATAGAAGGCAAAGGTTCCGGGCAGAGTCAAGGCACTTAGCATCACCAGGAAAAGCTTGTTGGCCAGGAAGCCAAATATGTAGCCCACACCACCGGCAAAACCCGACGCCGTATTGCGTATTTCAGCCGGAAATACTTCGCCAATAAGGATCCAGGGCAGCATGCGGATGCCCAAATGGGAGAAGAAGGCGGAGAGCAGCAGGAGGATGAGTGGCACCCAGACCAGGTAGTTGTGTTCCTGTTTTGGCACCACCAGCAGAAGATCCTCCGCAATGGCTGGCTTTGCCGAAGTGGAAGGTGGGGCCAAGGATGACGAGGCTGTACTGCTTGCTAACTCCGGAAACATTGTAGTCTCCATGAAGGCATCGGTGGTCATCATGTCATCAACCTCCCTTTTACTGCGATTATAAGTAGTTTCCGGTTCGAACATTGTCGTGGTTGTCTCCATTTCCGGCAGCAGGGTAGTAAAGTGTTCCGCTTCCTGCCTGATGGCCTGCTGTTCTGTCTCAAATATCCTGGAGATGTTCGCCTGCGAGAGGATGCCCTCCTTCGGCACAATCGAGGAGGCATTGACCACTACATTGTTGACCGTAAAACCCGGAACTTCGCTAAGGAAATGGGCATAGGTGGCCGTGCCGAAGAAGCAAAGACCAGTGCCAACTGTTGAAACCAAAACCAGGGGTCTTTTTCCCGTAAAATGGATTAGCACCACACCCAAGATGGTGGCCAGCATCTCAGCGACTCCCAAGAGAATGGTGGCATGGTACTTGTTCATCGGAGCCTTGAGGGTGTGAAAAATCTGCACCGCATATGTTTGCAGCGGTGTCTTGCCGGAAAAGTGTCCGGTGAAGAAGGCGAAGGACACGAGAAGGAATGGCACCAAGAAGCTACGTTTCCTCCACATCCTCAGGCGTTGGCCAATCGTGCGTCGTTGACCCGGCAGAGGAGCCCCATCCGCGGCCAGCTCAATGGCCTTCTGGGTGATCAGTTCGTCGTACAGCTGATTGAACTCTGCCTCGATCATGTGCTCCGGCACCCAGCCACGCAGCCACTGCAGGGACTTCACCGCCTCCCGGAAACGCTGCTCCCGGATCAACCAAACCGGACTCTCGGGCACAAAGCACAGCATAATGATGGTGATCACCGGAAAGGCCGAACTCACCGCCGCCACACTGCGCCAGTCCATCAGAGACCCCAGGATGAACTGGATGAAAACGCCGGTGATTACACAGGTGGTTCCCAGTGCGGACAGAATGCCGCGGTACTTGGGCTCCGTGATTTCGGCCACATAGGTGAGCACCTGCAATGGAAACGAGTCGTTAGGCGAGTGACATTATACCTCTAAGTTTGTTTTTTGTCTAGTTAAAACCACATCTGCAAATAGCTTTGTCTGAGGCCTTCCTTTGTATCTCATCAATGTTTTAAAGTTTAACCCTCTGTATGCCTACTTAAATGATATATTTTAAATTGTTAAAATGTTCTATAAGTTTATAATGAGTAGATTTCAAAGAAAACTTACAAATAAAATATGGAATTTGTTTGAAAATATTTACAATTCTTTTAAGCATACCTTTCATATTATACGACATTTTCTTGTAAAGTCTGAGGAGTTAGAAGGTTAATACTGAAACACTAATAGCTTGTGGCAACCTCAAGTAGCGAGAGCCAGAAAAAAGCTCTAAAGGAGTTGGCCAAGGTCAGCAGCACTCCGAACTGCCAACTGGCGATGAGCAAACCATTGTTGCATAAAGAAATATGTGTGCCAAAAGATGCAATCATGAGTTGCAATCAAGAATTGACATTAACAAACTGAACTTAAATTTGAAATTGCAGATGCAAAATCTTAAAAAAGCTAGGAGAATCGAGTGAAAAAGTTCAGTGGAATTTGTGTATAATTTAGTTACCATTTTTTTTTTTATGAAATAGTTTTGGACATTCATGGAAAACGACAGGTTTTGGACATGTAATAAAACAGTTCATCTAAATTTAAATGTTCGTTTTATCCAGCCCACAAAAAATCGGAACAACCCCTACGATATAAGCATAGAAATTGCAATTATTTACAAATAAAAAAGTTTCAATATGCATAAAATCAGTAGCAGTAAAAACGACGTGGAAGATGCTACTTTTGTGGTTTTTACTACTTGTGATAGGTATCGAATGCGCCATTGTTTACCGCACTCGATGGCCAAAATATATGCAGAAAAAGCATTATAATCCACCAATAAAGGTTGTGGTGACTATTTTATATGTTTAAGCTTGTTCTTTAACGCTCCCAATTTTTTAAGCCACTGGATTACTGCAATGGAAACCTTTGTCCGGGGAATCTAAAACATATTACCTGTGGCGTACGATTTGTGAGTAATGCATTGACAATCAATTTTAAAATCACATTTTATTCAATGTTTTTAGTGGGGTCCCAAGTGCGGCAAAAGCCACACGGGCATAATGTTGACCAACCAGCGGAACGAAATTTTGAGAGCCTTGAACGATTTTCGAAAAAAAGTTGTGCGAGGGGAAGTTTTCAATCTGCCCAAGGCAGAACAATTGCCGGATATTTCCTGGGACGAGGAGCTATCAGTGATTGCGATGAGGGTCTCCAATCAGTGCTCCGACCATTCCATCTCACCTTGTGTAAACACCTTTCGCTATAAAAACGTGGGCGAGTCCTCGGATTTTGTACTACTGAGCGAAAGTTCTAAGGAATTTAGCGCACTCAAGTTCTTTTTGATGTGGTTCAAATACCACAACGATTTCCCGGAAGACTACGTGTCAAGCTTTCCAAAATTAGCCCAGAGTGACCACCTCACTGTGTTCGCCAACTTGATCTACGAGAAGAACCGGAAGATGGGCTGCGGAATGCTCAAGTCCGGGAGGAAGTACTTCCTTACCTGCCTCTTTAACAAAAAAATTCAGCCTGACACGCCAGTCTACAAGACTAACAATACATATTTAATGCGAAGTAAAAAGATTCGGAACAAAGCAATTTTTAAAACCGTAAAAAAGAATGTATCAGTGTTAAAAAAATAGAAAAATAGAACATAAAATTACCGAATCCCAAATTTCTAATTGCATAATTAATCTTAATATAAAAGCATTGTAAACACAATTCATATTAGATTGCATCATTTGATATTAAAATATTTGTATTTAAAAGAAAAATATTGAAGCCAAAAAATGTCCTGATATAAATCAATTATTTCAGATATTTAAATTTATTCCGTAACTAGTCAAATTAAATCAAATTCAAAATATGGAAAATCAAAGCTTGAAAAGTTTAAATATAACTATAATTACTTGAATCTACTCTTTTTATTAAAAGGTAGGTTGTTCAAATGTCAACCACTTAACAATTTTAAAACACTGTCTAAGGTGTTGAGACATAACTAAGTGTTTAACAAACAGTATTAATATTTTATACTTTTCAATCTGTGTTTATTGCTAACAAATTCTTACGATCCATTAATCTCTATAGCTCTACCTATCTATAAACATTTTTTTTATTTATCAAGAAAGTGTTTTTTGCCTGCTTGCATTTCCCTGCTACTCGCTTAAATCTTTGATTGAAAAGCTAAGTACATTTTATTAATTTGTTCTAAACGTTTGATCAGTTGTTATATGTAAAGCTTATGGGTAAAGGTTTTCCTTAAATTCGTTTGCAGCTGTATTATTTTGCGGTTTCAGCAACTTAGCTAACAAATACAAAGAGATGGGGAAAAAGTGATCCCCCTTTCTGAGGGAATTTGCAAATGAATAGATAAACAAAGCTTTGAAGGGAGATTTCACACGTGATGGGATTAATATGGATATTTTGACTTATGGGTATATTTCAGAGCAGTTAATCCGTGTGGTCGGGATTCACTTACCGGCGCCTCCATCAATCCGCCCCCAAGACCAGCCAAGCATAAAGCCGCATACAGGTGCTCCGTGCGCGTCGCGAAGTGAAACATCAGCCAGGCGGCCAGAATCGGCAGGTTGACAAACTACAAGTAAATACAATATGTTAAATACAATACGGAGTGGGCGGGTGGATGGGATGGGTTTGGTGAGCTCGGATGGTTAAACATAATTGCATAAGCCCCACTAAGTCACGCAGCTCGATTCGAGCTCAGTGTGTCAGTGCACCGAGCGATCGGTAATCTGTAATCGGAGGAGCTGTTGCTGGAACCTGATGAGCCGCAGATGATTGCGACTAAGTGGGAATTGGGAGCAATTTGTGTCTCTTCATGTGTATGCCAAAAAAATTACACCAAAAGCTAAGGTTACAATTGCTCAATTTCGGATTTGAATAGGTGCCTGCCAAATCTTGATCGATTGCCTTTTAAGAACTTCGGCCTTAGTATTGTAAAAACTGGTCATAAGATCGATTGAAAATTTTACCGGAAAACTAACATAGCTTTATAATTTTTAAACAAAGTGAGTTAATAATAAAATAAAGTTATTTTTGTAGCACATTTAATTTTTTGAAATAGCTTCAAGGGTATATAAACTTAGCTTTTCGTACACCCACCTGCATGGCTCGTCGTTTTCCCAGTGGTTGAGTGAGAAGTCCGGAGAATAGGCATCCCAGAGGCACGCAAATCAGGTTAATGGAACCTTAAGGTAAAGATGCCTTAGAAGGCAGATTAAATTTAAACTTTGGCCACTTACTGAACCAAGAGATCTCGTCCTTGTTGAGGACTATGTCGCCGCTGGTCTCGCTGCGTCCTTCACCACCTTGAATGGCGGGTATCACGATGGTGGGGAAGCCCAAGGTCATGCCATACCCTGAGAAAAGGACGAAAAGATATCGCATCGATGCAGTAGTCAAAAATAACTAAATCTATCTAGTTGTTTCAGTTTTAGGGGAATGAAATCAAATATCTGTAAAGGTCTAGAATTAAATAATCAAGGAACTTTTGAATGAGACATATATACTTATGTCAATTGATCAGAATTTGAAGGATCAAGTATTGTACTTTTAAATTCATAAATTCACCTTAAATATTTAAATTGTTTAAATATTTATTTTAATAAAGCTTTTTCCATTCGATCTAGTGAACTCGAAGGAGCAAGTTTTATTCAAATACATTACAAATACATCAAAAATTTATATTGATTTAAAAAAAATTTGTTTTTTTACAATGAGTTTTCAATTTAAAGTTTTTATAGCAAAGTGATGAATGTTCATAGGCAATAGCAATTCTATAATTACAGGCGGTTGCGTTTTACCTCTGACTTTAATTATGATTAATGAGAACAACACAAATGAACCTTTTTTACGGGGAGACAAAATAAAATGACTACACTCAGAAAACTCCTAGAAGCTAAAAATGGTCTAAAAATATTATCATTACCTTTATTTTAGAAATAAAAAGCGTCGATTAATTTTTAAAAAAATGTTAGGAAAAATGACTTTAACATGGTGCTAGTAGTATCGAGAATTTCATTCCCCCAGATGTTTTGGTAGCTGCAAAATGCGTGTTATTTACCGAATAGCAATATGTTCTTAATACTAACAGCTAAAAACTGTGGAAGGGCGCGTCGGAAGTTGCTGACTTCCACGTCAGCGGTTGCAACTCGTGCCCCATTGCCATTTTGCATGAACAATGGCCGATCGTTCAGAGAGCTGCAACGGAAAAGTGTGTGTTTTTGCATTCGATTAGTTTTAGGTGGCAATTAAGTATTGGTTATTGTCTAAGCGAGAACTATAAAGTGTGCGACTTTACCCGTTTTTCTCAGCTGTGCCGCCAGCTGCGGCAGCAGCCTTGCCATTGGACATCGCGTCGTATACTTGATGCGTGGCGTATACTTAATGCACCCTTTTGTTTGCTCAAGTGACTGCTTGCCTTATGTGCTTATGAATGTATATTCCGATCAAACTATGGCTTTTTTCACTTAGTTAGGCACCATCATTGTTGATCACTATAATTATTTATCGAGTGCTAAGTGGTACAAAACCTTTCAAAATCACGGACAAACAAAAAACGTTTATAATTGGACATTTATTGGTCTTCTTGTTTTGCCTTGCTTTCTTTCGCCTTGTTTATTATGCGATTGGGAGAGCTAAAGTTTTTGACACAATTGAATGTTACGTGTTTATATGCACACAAATCGAAAATAATTTCTTTTTATACCCTAACATAGGGAATGTACACATTCAAAGGTAATACAAATTTTTCAATTTTATGGCACTCTTTAATATTTAAATAGTCATCATGATATCACATATTATTAAAAGTTTATTTTACATATTTAAAACTCTTTTGCACTTCTCACGTGACATTCGTTGGTTTCTTTTAAAGAAATCTCCTAACACATATTAGGCAAAAAATTAAGATTTATAGACATTTGCATGTAATTTATGCATATGAGCTTAGTAAACCGAAATTGTGAAGAAGGCAAAAGAAAAAGAAAAGCCTTGAGCATAAAAACCAGTTCATGGAAGATGCAAAGGGTTAGAGTAGTGGTTGAATGGTACGATTTCTATGAGAAGCGTAATAAATCGCATTTTGGTCACGGGATCCAACGAAACCGGTTAAAACTAAATTTTCAAGATGAACCGAAAAACGTCCACAGCGGCCCACCGTTTAATGCGGCTCACCCCAACTGTTACAGGTATTTTCTCTTAATTTCTCCATATTCTTGTTTATTTCTGGTTTATGCATTGAAAAAAAATTGTAACTTGATATTCGAATTTTTAATTAATGTGTGAAAATGTCTAGTTGGTATTAATTTATGCAAAATCCATTTTTATTTTCAAATTCACAAGTTCATCTTACAAAAGCTCTATATTTATTTTCTTAAATGCATAATTTGGTATACTTTATTGTTATTTTATTCATTTTAACAAATTGATTTCAAAAGCGTTAATATATTTCAATGAAATATTTAATCTTTTGAGTAAATAGATGTATTTATCATTTTAATGCCATTAAAGCAAAGTTAATTTTGAAATTAAAATGTTCATTAAATGCTCATAAAACATTACATTTTTTTTGTTTCTGTGTGACTTTATTTTCTATGCCATAATTTGTAATTGTTTTTTTTAACCAAAAGCAAACATCGTGATCGACAAAGTGTTGCACAATGGAGCCGCTCATTAAAGGCGATATGTCAATGGGTTAATGGCCAAGAAATTGCAGCCGAAACCGCAACCGCAAACTTCTGTCTAAATAAGGGTTATCTCGAGATGTGGGTTAACATTGCGTGCAAGGGAAATAACTTGCTGTTGAAGTTGAAACACTGCACTTAATCGATGTCACATAAATTATACGCAAATGGGCGATTTATCAAGGGATTCCAAAAGGTTTAAGCCGAGTGTTGAACTTGCGAACCCCTTTTTTTGCCGAATTTCGAACAGGTTCTCAAAGCCGCCAGGCGGAACAACTTATATTTCTGCAACGAACTTGTACCGTGCAACGTTGAGTTAAGCTCAGGTGTAAATATTTCAGATTTGTGTATATTTTTATTCCGGACCGATTTGTCAAGCTGGGGGACCCAAACGCTTAACACCTGAGCGTGTTGCGCGGTCAAAACAAACTGAAACCGAAGCCAAGCGCAAATTTCTGTCCCGTTACAGCGAAGCTTTCCATTAAGCTCGGCTTACAAATCGGAGCCCAGAAATTGAACGACACAAAAGCTCTCGCCTGGCATTTTTGTCAATTTGGAATGTAGGAAATTCGGTAACCAATTTGGCGGCTAGAAAAGCAAACAGCAGCAACCCCTTTAAAAAATAAAAAAAATATTCATTGAGCTGGAGAGAACAATTGAGCCGCTGACAAACCTGTTTTTTGTTTTACGTATTTGCCTCACCACTGCCCGGTACTAAATCTTTCCACTAAATCGAAATCGGAATCGATCTGGCATTCATAAAAAAAGAAAAACATTTTATTCTGGCTGGATCTTTAGAGCAACTTGGGTACACATTCAGCATTCCGGTTCAGGCAAAGGCAAGAATATACACAAAGTCGTATTGTGTAGTATGCAAACACAAGTAGGAAAAGGTAAGTTATCGCAATACTCAAACGACAGTTGCATAAACCCGACACACATGAATAGAAACCCAAGTGTGTCCCAGTCTCTTTGATCTCGCCCTCTATAAATACAGTAAATCTACTTAAGTTCACTTAAGCACAAATAAATAACTTAGCACAATGGCTAGGAAAACCATACTATAAAGTAACTATCCACTTTTCTTTAAAACCTGCATAACTTAATTCACTTGAAACCTACATACTTAATGATTTAAAGGTACACCAAGAGAAAAATAATGGTAAGTCCAAATACTTTCACTTTGAAGGGTGTTGTGTTTACAACAAAGTGTGTTACACTTTCATTTCTATTTTAAAGTATAGATAAACTTAGTTTTAAATTTAAAACAACAAAAAACAGCAATAATCATATTCGACAAACCAATTAAATATGTTAGTAACTACATTGTTTAAGTTTATTTTAAGTAAGTTTATATTTTGAAAACATGTAACATTTAAATATGGTGTCTTTCTCTGGGTGTACAAATTGGTAAAAAGTCATCGCCTCCCAAGTTAAAAATCTATTTCCCGAGTGCTCCAAATAATTGCCTTTTAAGTGATTTTCACGCGTTTATGCATTACTCACATATTTGTGAAATTAAGCAATTCATATGAAAAAAAACGGCGCTAATATAAGTTAAATGGGCGTATACGTAACGACAGTTCGGTGTCCCAATCATAAGATACCCTTCTGGTCGTTTTAAAGCTATATTTATTAAGTTATTTCATTTAACAACCAGGAACTGCTTGAACGTGCGAAATAAATAAACATAATGAAATGCCAGCGGTGATTTTTCAAGCACGTAAAGTTTTGTAAAGGTAAAAAATTTGCAAATGAGTAAAAAGTAACGATTTATAACCATAATATACCCTCGAACTCGAATTCCTAGTTCTAAGTGCTAAAAGGTATTTGCCTGTGGCATTTGCTTATTTGTTCATGGGCGTGAAAATATAATTACTAAGGTAAATGTGAACAAGCTCATATTTCGCTCAGTGGCAATGAACTTTAACGTAATCGGAATTTTAAGCTTAATTGAAAGAAGCTGGGGTCGAAATGAGTACAGATTGTGATAAGCGTGTCTGCATCGATTAGTACTGCCCTTAAACCCCCAGAAACCCCTATTTAATGCGACGGTGGTGTCGGGACAAATTGCACTTTAATTTGCGGTGCGTTTCGCAATGCAATTGGAGAAGTGTTTGAAAAACGAGTTTCGTACGATCTGCGCTTCCTTTTCCACTCAATTTCCGAGCTTTTGCATCTTGTTGAAGGTCGTGGGAGGCTGAAAACAGAGAAAAATGCCTGTGCAACAATTGGTATTAAACGATACACGTGATCATTGTTGTCGGCAGTGATTTATGTTTTTTTTTACGCACACACACATAGGCACTTGACTACTATTTTGGTTTTAATTATTGTTCGTCAGTTCCAGCTCACAATTAACGGAAATGTGAAATTTAAATAACTTAAGGCATCAGCCGATTATGTAATCAAAATCACTCAGTAGGTCAATATAATGTGTTTTTAATTCCCGGGTATTTTTTAATGATCTTGTTTACTCTTCACTCTTACATTGCGGGTACTTGCCGACTTATATTTCGGCGCAAGCGGGCTTCTGCCATTTGGGAAAATCTATTTTTTGTAGCTCGCTTTATCCAATATAGCCATGCGTGGGGCTTGAGTTGCGAAGCCTTACTGAAATTTTCAACCAATGATTTTCTAATAAACAGCCAAAAAAGCTATTTGGTTCCTATAAGTTGTTGTCTAACAAATTAGCCATTTAATGCTAATTTTTAGGATCCACATGAACGCCCATGCAATTGAGTGGTGGTGAGAGGCTAACATTTCTAATGAGCTGGCAGTGCTTGGTACAGATCTTAAGAAATATTTTATGTTTTTTAAAAAATGAGTTAAGTAAAGCAGTATAAACTTTATAATAAATTAATTTTAAAGTTGCGTCTTTTTTTTTCTGATTCAAAAAACCGTTGGTTGAGTTGCCACACTTCAGTTTTTCGTTATTTAAAAACTGGTTTGAATCTATGATAAATCGATTTTTCTCCCATCCACCTTGGTTACACTGATGATGTTATCAAAATGCGATAATCGCATGTGGTAGTGGAAAGCTCCACATCTAATGTTCCGATTGTTACCGCGTTTTCGTAAGTTTTTGCCAAAAACTATTTAATATTAAAATAACTTAAGTATTCTTTGCAGGACAACTATTAACAATGACTGGAGGTTCCCCACCAAAGCGCTCTTCACTGTGGATTGGCACCCACAACGGCACTTTCCATTGCGATGAAGTTGTTGCCTGCTTTATGCTCAAGCAATTGGAAGAGTTCAAGAACGCTGAGATTTTTAGAAGCCGCGACGACAAAGCTTTGCGAGAAAAATGCGACATCATAGTGGATGTGGGTGGCGAGTATGATCATGCCAAGAAATGGTACGACCACCATCAGCAAACCTTCAAGGAAACATTCAAGTCCATTCGCCCGGAAGTCAGCGAAGATTTCAATGTTATCAGGTGAGATTTGTTGGAAAACACTCAAAAGATTCGTGTTTATCCAAAGACAATCCCCTCTAGACTTAGCAGTGCCGGCTTGGTTTACTCCCACTATGGCGAGCGGGTCATCCAGAGCATCTTGCAGCGTGAGAAGGGCATTCAACTCTCGCCGGAGAACCTGCAACTGGCCTTCGTCCAGATCTACAGGAATTTCATCAGCGAACTGGACGCCATCGACAACGGAGTGCCCATGTTCGAGGGCGGCGAGGCATTATACAAAATCTCCAGCCATCTATCCGCCCGCATTGGCAAGCTAAATCCCTCCTGGCAGGAGGTGGGAGTGGATATCGAGGAGCGATTCCGACAGGCAATGGACACAGCTGGCCGGGAGTTTGTGGAAAACGTGGTGGAGGTGGCCTGCTCCTGGATTGCGGCCAGGGACCATGTACGAGCGGCTCTGGAACAGGCTAAGAGCGTCCATCCATCCGGCGAGATTCTTGTGCTGAAGGTTTTCTGCCCGTGGAAGGCTCACCTCGCGGATTTGGAGAAGGAGTACCAGGTGGAGGGTGTCCCCAAGCTAATTGTCTTCAACGACGGCAGCAGTTGGCGCGTGGCCGGTGTCCCAGTGACCCCCAGCAGCTTTTTGGGACGCAAGTTCCTGCCCACACCCTGGCGAGGATTGAGAGACGATGATTTGAGTGAGAAGGCGGGAATCAAAGATCTCATATTCGTGCACCACAGCGGGTTTATTGGCGGAGCCAAAACTGAGGAGGCCGCGATGTTATTGGCCAAGAAGTCCATTGAGTGGGCGGATGAGTAATAAATTCAAAGAATGTGTACTTTTCCAACTATTTTTATAGGGGTTAAATTGGTCGATTTTTTTTTTCAAATTACAAAAGGGACCATTTTTTTTATACATTAAATATTTTAATGATTTCTTTAATACTTTTTGTATTTTGAGCATAAAGCAAAAATGTAACAAAAAAGGTGTTGCTCTAATGAAGTGTTTTAGCAGAATAAAAAGACTGCAATTTCTTTTGGCAAAAAGGAAAGGATAACGTGGCCCAAATATGGGTCGTAGAAATACTATCTATATTGATAAACATACGGCCATCAGAAGAGAGGCTGACTGTTTTAAACTGCTGAGAACCTAAGGAGGACCTAATCACTTATTTTCGTAAATCAATTTTTATTTAAAGGTACTAATCAAACAATGAGGTGTTGGTGATAGAAAGCTAAGGTTATTAAAATAGAAGGTTGCATACTGTACCAAATATCCTACAAAAACACAAAGATAACTTGACCCAAACATGAAAAAGCAGCTTTCCAAAAACAGCCAAATTAAGTTGTTAAATACAGTGTTAAATCAAGATCAAGAAAGACCAATAAGGACTGAAGCCAATGTCTTGGTCACGAAAGAATCACGCTTATGTTGTACCTTAACAAATTTTATTTGTATTGTGTATTTCGGTTAATGTTGTATACAAAATCACCAAGGGAACTCTTAACATCCATCTAATCCATGCGGGTCTTCAGCGTGCGCTCCGTGATCTTGTCCTTCTCGATGATGTAGACGGTGGCGCCCCAACCGCTCATGGCGTCGCGATCGAAGGCGTTCATCATGGACTGGGCGATGACCTCGAAGAGCTGATCGGGCTCCAAGTCTGGTTTCCACAGGGTCTCGCACATGCCGTACAGCTGCTCCGCACATGTGCCGGCCACGACAAAGTCGTCGGGGGCGTTGGGGCAGCCGATCAGATCCATGTTGCAAATGAAGGGCTCCAGGGTCTTGGGGTCCAGACCAGCCACCACCGGCTCAATGAAGTACGGACCGAAGCGGTGCTCGTACAGGAAGCTGGACAACATGGCCGAGAAGGGCTTGGGGCACATCTCTCGGTTCTCGCGCGTCTCGTATAGATTCTTGCGGAACATCAGACGATCGCGGACCGTCAGGATGTCTGTCTGCAGGCCGGTCAGTCCAAGGAACATTCGCGGAGCGATGTGGAACACCTTCTTGAAGTCCGTAGAGATCGTCTGGGCCTGGACACCGAATCGATGATCCGTGGCTATGGCCACGCAATCCTTGCCGCGCATGGCCACTACGCATCCTCCGTTGTAGGCTAGAATCGACATTGTGACGGTGGTGGTGCTCCTTGCTCAACTCAATTTAATCAGCAGGAAGATATAAATTTTGCTAAATGCTAAACGCCGCCTGAGAAGATGACTTTTTGTTTTCGCCCTGTGTTGCCAGAGCGCGAGTGTTAAAGGGGCTAAAATTGACTAGATTAATCGGAGTAAGGTGGCAACGCCAACTTACAGAGCTGGTCAGTGAAATTGGCTACTTTCAAGCTATATGATTTTCTTTTTTTAAGTTTTAAATTTATATTCCTTAACACTAAGACAAATTAAAAGATATGCAATTGTTGGATAAGTTTGATATAAAGTAAAAAACTAAACTTATCTTATAATACAATTTTTAGCATACAATAAAAGAAAATCACAATAAAATTTTAGCTAAAAAACTATTAATATTGGCTACTTTTTCAGAGTTGGCAGCAACACCGATAACAAACAAACTTTCAATGTGACCATAATGCGCCAGCGCACTCCCTACCAGCAAGATTTCGCCTCTTCTGCGCCAAGGGCCACTCTCAAAACGCCTTATTTATAGAAAAATATAAATTAATTTTAAATTCCCAATAGTTTTGAACGGACCCAATGACCGGCGTGGGCCAGAGTGTGTTTACCTCGTCCTCCACAGTGCAAAGCAACGTCTAGAGTCGCCGGCCACGAACACACGAAAGAAACCAACGACAATCTTGCACAATCGCTAACCGTGAGCCGAATCTACACGAAATAAAGGACCTCCGGCAGGATGGCAGAGGCAATGGTGGTGGAGGACCGGTCCGCCGAGTCCAAGCGATTCTTCTGCCACATGTGCAACGTGGAGATCAACATTCCCAACTCGGACTTCACCTGCCCGCTGTGCGCGAACGGTTTCGTGGAGGAGTTGCCGGCAAACGCCCCGGAGATTGCTTCTCCGGCAGCTGGAGCACCCGGCGGTGGACGATCCGGAAGCAGTGGCAGTGGCAGCGGCTCCTCTGGCTCCCACGACACCCTGAGCAGGGGCAGCTCATCGGGCGGATCGCAGGTGAATGTGGAATCGCTGCGAAACGACATAGTGTCGCTGCTGAACATGCGAAATGTGTCCAACCTGGAGATCACCATCGAGCCAAACAGGCGGCATAGCAATTTGATGCTGGGTGCCTTCACCGGTCCCTCGGGCAGTGGCGCTGGTGGCGGCGGCCTGACTGCCGGTGGACGAGTGCGTCCCGCCAATCTGGATCGGCTGGACAATGTGCTCTTTGACTTTCTGCAGAGCCTGCCACTGGCCGGCGCCACGGCGGAAATAGTGACCGGGCCAGGTGGCGGAGGAGGAGTCGGTGGAGGCGGCAATTCGCACATGTTCTTCATGGGCAACCCTGGAGATTACGCTTGGGGCCGCGAGGGTCTGGACACCATTGTCACCCAGATGCTAAACCAAATGGAGACTTCGGGACCGCCGCCCTTGTCAGCGCAGCGCATTAACGAGATACCCAATGTGCAGATCAGTGCCGAGGAGGTGGATCGCAAGATCCAGTGCTCCATCTGCTGGGACGACTTCAAGATAGACGAGATGGTACGCAAGCTGCCCTGCTCGCATCTGTACCACGAGAACTGCATCGTGCCATGGCTCAATTTGCACAGCACCTGTCCCATCTGCCGGAAGTCATTGGCGGACGAGGGCAGCGATGCCGACGAGGAGTTCGTCATGTTGGACGGATTCGGGCCAGAAGCGGGGGCTGACTCTGCTAGGAGCTCGGTCAGCACCGCCACAGGAACACAGGTCAATCCCTCGCCGGCCAACAACAGCAGCAGCATCGCTAGCCAGACCACGGCGGAAAGTAGTGGCCGAGGACGCCCGGAGGTGTCCGCTAATCCCGCCCAGCCAGCCCGCAACAACGTCTTCACCTTCGACGACGACAACATGTTTCTGGACTAACTGGCAGATAGGCAGGCAGTGAATCGAGATCGATTGATATTCAAAATTAAGCCAAATATTGGCCGCGGCTTTAGAAGTTTAGCCCTAAAACATAATTAATCATATATATTTATAATAGTTTCTCCTCACGCTTAATTTTGTTGTTGTTCGAAATAACGATTTGTAATAAACAACACGGAATATACAATTCCGTTGGCTCTGCATAAATCAACTACTGTTGACAGTTAATTGCTTTATTTTTATATAATGAACCTTCTTACTTGTAGTTTGATATGCTTTTATTGATATATTTTGTACATAGGCACTGGAACAGTGTTTACCTCGATAAAATAAATGTATTGACATATTATAATATCAGCTTTTCCGTTTCAAAACATAAAACCAAACACTTTTGTAATACTGTTGTCTGTAAAAATACATTTTTTAAAATAAACATTCAATATTGAATTTTCATTAAAAAAATTTTAGACTTCGATATTATTTATATCTGCTTTAATGTCACTGTTTAAGAAAACTAAACATCTAAAACTCAAAAAGTATGTACATACAAATTTCTTAATTGTGTTTAAATTAAAATAAATATTTAATTCAAGAAGTGAAGAGAAACTGTGCTATTTTAAAAAAATCTAGGGGTCTGGCCACACCTTTCGACGTATCAGCTGTTTCTCAACCAGGTGGCAACACATGTAATTTGTTTAAATTCTTATTTGGCTTTAAGCCCGGCTTAACCGTTTTAAAACATAAATAAAATGAAATAAGGCAATTAATGTGACTAGTATTTATAATCCAGACAGAAAATAAACATGTTACACGATGGCCACAGTGAGTTTGTGGTCCTTACGGAGGTGGTAAGACATTGGCAACAGGAAGTGTCCTTGATGGAGGATCCTTAGTTTCCTTTTTTTATAAGGTTCGCAAACAGTATGTTCTCTATTTGGAGCGCCAGCTGCAGGAGAATGTGTGCGCGTGGGCCAGCAAATCCCGGAATCACCACAAACCCACTGCCTGGTCCTGTATTCCCGCCAGCCTGTATCAACTGGAGGACAAGGCGAAACAGGCCTGCCTGGCGGCACAAATATATCAAAGGGCCATGGTTAAGACGGTAAGTGGATCTATGGCCTACAGAAGTCATGGATGTCATGTTTCTACTACTCTCTTAGATTGCCGCAGTACGCAGGAACACGCAGGAGTGTCGGCTGGCCAACATCCTGTTTGACCAAATGCAGCTTGCAGCGGGAGAGGATCAAGTATCCACCAAGACTGGACT
The DNA here is from genome assembly GCF_018152505.1 of Drosophila elegans. Classification (NCBI taxonomy): domain Eukaryota; kingdom Metazoa; phylum Arthropoda; class Insecta; order Diptera; family Drosophilidae; genus Drosophila; species Drosophila elegans. The sequence continues at coordinate 3,787,569 of NW_024545855.1, read as the reverse complement.
TTTCCTGGTGGACAAGGCCACGCAAACAAATGAAATGCCAGTCCAAAATGGTCATGAGAATTCCGATGAGGAGGATAGCCCCGAGCTGAGTCGAAAAATCGATATGTTTCAGGCTAGACTTAAAGAGCAGGAAGTCCAAAAAGAGCCGCTTTGCACGCGTTGTCGCAGGAGGAACATAGAGCAGGAGCAGGATTCCAAGCCTCTTGTCCAGCCAAGCTCGCCCTTTTCCGAAACCGAAGATGCAGTGGCCCAGGAACTGGCCATGCTGTTTGGCGATGAGCCCACCGATCTGAATGACATCTTTGGCATCCAGCCCACCGCTGTTAACGATGATCCGCAAATTTCGGCCATACTGGACGAGATTGAAAACGCCGAACTGCCCAGTCCCAAAACACAGACGGAATCCCCAACAGCCACAGCCACACCCTCAAGGGAGCAGCACAGCCAAGTGGATCTTGGCCAGAGCCGGTGGCCCTGCGAACTCTACGCCCAGAGGAGGCGGCTCAATGCCTGCCTAATTCGCTTGCTGGAGGCGGATTGGCGCTGCGAGAATCGTTTGAGACACAGGTTCCACCTCTTATTCGGCGAGAACAGCGATGATGAGTTCGCCACCGATATATCCAGCCCTTCCATCGATCTGGTGGACGAAGTTCTACTTTCCAGCTGTGTGCTTCGTATTCGACCCTGGATCGTGCGTCATTTAATGAGCCCCCTGGCGGAGGGCCTAATCGCCAACCGATTTCTGTTCAAAAAGCTGGCCAAACTGCTGGCCCACTCTATTGTCATGGTCAATCCCTATTGCTCCGAGCAGCAGATTAAGCAAGCCGTGGAGTATCTGTTTTGCCTAAGGCCAAGAGGAGTGCAGAGCGCCTATGATCTGGACAATCTGCCGCCTTTAGATGTGCCGAAATTTGAATTTGAATTTAATAAGATTAGTAAGTTAACTTAAAATTTAATAAGCAAAATGTTTCTCAGTTATGTGCAAGTTGAATTTAGCAAGAGCTCCTTTATCAGTATATATTATTATTACTAAAACAAAATTTATGATCTGAAAGAACCATCTTCCATATCCTTACCCTGAGATGTTAAATAAGATTAGTAGTTCAGCTTAAGCCGTAGTTTTAGAAGCTTTAAGATGAATCCTAAATCTCAGGAGAAGAATATAGTCTAAGGATAACTCAAGCAATTTTTAAAAGGGAATATGTTTCTTATTAAGGTTCAAGTCGAGGGAATCTTTTAAATATTAGTTAACTACGATCTTTTAAAACATTTTTTTTCCTTAAGCGCTATTATGTAAAATACCTATCTTCCATATCCTTACGCTGAAAATCGCGTATGAAGTTAAGCCAAAGCACACTTAACAACGATGTTTTGTGGTTTCTTTAAATTATAATTAATTCAATGATTACAATAATTTTTCTTGCTGCACTTCCTCTCATCTTTTTATAATTATATAAATTTTAATATATTTAATAAACGATACATAATATAGTTTTCCTTTTGACGAAATTGCTGCGGCGGTTGCGTCAGCGCAACTGCTTAAAACGAATCGGATTCCTCCAGAGCAGCAGCTATCCCCCACTCCGGTTGTTACATTAACGGCTGTGTTTGTTGTAGTTCCATCTGCTGTTGTTTCGAATTCAGCTCCTACTTCTGCTCAAGAAGCAGACGCTCCATTGCTGTTGCTGTGTTCGTGGTGGTGATAGATTTGTTGTGGCTGCAGCATTGGGTGTGGTTGTTGTTACTGTTGTTGTTGTTGATGCAATTCGTGGTGATCATGGTGATCATCAGAGGCACTACCTAGAGTCGGGAATTTGATTTGTGTTTGCCGCCGCCGTCGCCGCTGCATTAGCGTTCTGTTTGTATTTCTGCTGGGACGCCGCCGGAGTGGCCGTGTTGGACTGCTGCTGCTGCTGTTGTGGCTGCTGCGAGCCCGTGGCCATCTCCGCTGGCGGTGGACGACCGCCGCGTCTCTCGATGCCTCTGTCAGCTGTTGGCTTAGTGCCAGCTCCGCTAGCACCCCCTCCCGGGGCTGCAGTGGCTCCTCCAGCTCCCCCCAAACCTCCTCCGCTCACTCCACCCACTCCTAATCCTAATCCTCCTACTCCTCCGCCACCTCCTCCTGCTGTTCCGCTCGATTGTGTTGTGTTTGCCTTTTTGTTTTTATAGCGATACTCGTCGCACACAAAGTCCTCCGGCGAGGTTTGTTGCATTTGATTCACCTGTCGCACCATCGCCGGCTGTGGCTGCTGCTGCTGCTCCACATCGGCATTGTTGTTTAGCAGTGTCTCCGCATTCTGCGCATCGGCCTCGGCTTCCTCCTGCTGCTGTTGCCCCTTATTTACATTATCACTCTTGGCCCGGCTCTCGTCGGAGGCATTCAAGTCGAGCGCCTCATTGCAGAGCATCGATAGCATCAGCGACTGCACGAACATGGACCTGAAGAGGCAGGACTTTGGATTAGCTTGTGAGGTACCAATAATATCTATCTATACGTTAAATCAAAAGTTGTCTTTACGGATCTAAATGATATACATGATATAGCTTTTGGAAATGGCAATAAAAAATAGTTAATACTATAACTAAATCAAATTTTAGGAATTAAAACAGTTTTCATATTCTTAAAAACAACTACATCATTGTCAAAGGTTTTTTAAACCGCATTGCGTTTGTTGGTAAGCATTATGATACATTAATAAAAAAGTGTATGCTTCCGAGCATTTTACATTGTTTCATTACAGTTTTAATATCTATTTCGTTTTTAAAGCTTATCTCACCAAAACAAAAACAGATAGAATATGTTCTTTAAAGCAGAATATTTCTGGGCAAACGAGGTGTGATTCTGTCAGATGGAAACACTCACCGATCTGCCCGCATGCTCTCCACGATCGCCCACTCGGCCTCGGAGAGGGTGGGCTGCATGAATTGGGCCAGCAAGAGGGACTCGCCAGCTGCCGCACCACCCTGGCCAACCGCCTGGCCACTGCCTCCTGCTGCAGCTCCGGCTGCACCTGCTCCGCAGTTGCCGTTGGCAGCTCCACCGACACCCACGCTGATTCCCAGGGCATTGTTGGCTCCGCCGCTGCTGCCCGTTCCGATCGCCTGCAGGACAAGACATAGGTGGTTAGTGGACATTTGAAATCAGGGTATGCTGGCCAGTGGGATGAACTACTTCTCTGGCATTGAGGCTGTTGGCGGCCAGACTCGACTGAGTCTGCGAATGATTGCTGGCCGATGTCGAGAAGCTTGCTGTCACTGGCCACTCGGTAGTGCGCAGGTTGGGCGGAGCGGTGCCCCCGCTGCCGCCGCCACTGCCGCTTCCAACTGCGCCACTGCCTCCGCTGCCGCTGCCGCCGCCGCCTGCTCCACCGCTGATCACCTCGGCCATGGCGGCATTCGAGTTCGATGTTGAGACTATGGGATGCGCACGCCTTGGCAGCCGATCGATTTGGCGCGATGCCTAAAATAATGCAAGCGCAAAGGCAGGCAAGAAGACAACGAAAGTCGCAGTTTCCTTATACACACAAATCAAATGAATATGGCGAGGCCTCTCCCTTACCGTCACCTGCTGGCGATCCAACTGCATCTGCATCTGTAGCTGCTGCAGCTGCGATGTGGGCGGTCCGCCCCGCCGCACGCCCGAAAGCTGCGACAACAGTTCCGCGATAGGATCCACCGATTCCCGTCCCGAGGGCGACAAGGCCGACAGACCGCTCGACGAGCTGAAGTGCATGTTGGAGCGGCGCGTTCGTGGTCCGCCGAGAGTGCGTCCTGGGATGCGACGCACTCCACCGCCATGACGGATGGCCGAGGGCTCGTCGTACAGTCCACAGGTTAAGGAAACCAATGGATTGGACTCATGCATAATTAACTTACAACTAGGTAAAACAGTGCTAATAAAATGCCTTTGGCTGTATCGCAAAAATATAAAGGTTTGTCTGAGGAGTTAGGTTAAAATGTAAAATCAAATAAATATCAAATCAGTTTCACTGTTTACTGTTGTCTAGCATAAACAAAAAACAAATACAACAATCAGCTTAGATCTTAAATTAAATAAACAAAACCGGGTTGAACCGCTTCTACCTGCTTGTTTTTCGAAACGAGAACCAAGTATAAGGAAAAATAGTTTGCTTCGATCAAATTCAAATGTTCCTGCAATTACGTTACAGCGCACAAAATTGCTATGCAATATGCAATAATATGACTAATTTCATAAAGCATTTACAAAACACAGGAATAATATTTCTACTTGCAAATTTTGAAGCAATAACATGACTAATATGACTGTAAGCGTCACAGAGCACTAATAAAAATTATAGAAAAAAAACAGCAAAATTACAGGACAAATATTTGAACTTGAAAATTTAGATTTAACAGAAACCGTTTTAAACAAATGAATTTTTTCCGGCACAATTTGAAATACAAAAAAGCCTTACAGTTCTGTCAAGGGGATATTTTTAAATAAATGCTTCTGCTTAAACACACATTTATCAGAAATCTAATTCGATATGGAAAGTAAATATTTTTCTTTCAGCACAGCTTGAAATCAAAATAAATTAAGTGATTTCTATTGGAAATTTGAGAAGTAATTATTTTTAAGCACACACTTGAAATGTATGCAAGGAAACTACAATAGTTTTCCTAGCTCACATTCAATGGCTCTTTTTCCGAATCACTAAGGTATTTTAGACTATTGAACTATATCCTTGCGATGCACAGCGAGACATTTTAACTCAAAATAGGGGTAGATGCTTGTTTTGAAAAAGGATATTAGAAAGGAAATCAGCTCGCGCGGTCCCTGGCGATGCTCCAGGGTGAGGTGACCTGCAAAGTCATCTGTGACTAGATTCGGCTCGCCGCCCGGCAGGCCGGCACAGACCGGGCAGACCACCTCCAGACTGGTCTCCGTGTGCTCGGCGGAGACGTGCTCCAGCAGGGTGGCGTCGCTGAAGCCCATCTTTTTGCAGTAGGGACAGGTGAAGCTCTGCGGCTGGTCCGAGGTTAGCATCTCGCCGCCGAAGTACAGCTCGATGTCGGAGCGGGTAAGGATGCACTGCATGGGATGCTCGACCAGGTGGCGCGTGGAGGTGACTCCATCCTCGTAGCAGTCGGCGCACAGGTCGTAGTCATAGCAGATCAAGCACTTGTAGCGCCGTCCGTTGAAGTTGCTTTTGAGACATGAATCGCAGCTGACACCTGCGATTTGGACATGGGTGGATTTGGTTATCCTTGTCAATTTGTCTGGGCGGCTCCAGTGACTCACCTTCATGTCGACTCATTATTCGGCAGCGGGCACTAAGCTTCGCTTCCACTTCCAAGCGTTCAGTAGGAGCGTCTCCCGCTGAAGATTGGTCTGCTTTTCGACTTCGGGCTATTTGCAGGTTTTATGAGAATTCCTTGCGGGCTTCGGATTCGGAGGATTTTGATTTGGATATTGTGGAGCTGGAAGAGAGCACGAGTTTAGGATTTTGATTTAGCTTTGGGGAAACTGGAAGATCTGGAAGAACTGGCAGATCCATCACAGATTCCAGGGCAAGCGATGAGAGGAGGACATGACACTCCACTCTCTTATTTTGTTTTTCCTTTGCTTCTCTTCTATTGCCCACGATTACGGTTCTTTCTTTTCGCCGTTCCGTTTGCCTTGCGAAAGGCGGTGGAAAGAGGCACTCGAAAAAAAGGGGGGCTCCTCTACCTCCCCCTCACACCAATGAGGCAACGAATTATTCAATACAATCGAGCGCGAGCCATCGAAAAATTACATTTAACACTGGGCCATCAGCGGGACGAAGCAGGGGGTGTTAATTGCGATTTTCCCCGCAGCCGCGATGCCGCTGCACAGTAAACATTTATTTTTAACTTTTTCGGTTTCGCGAAAATTTTCAACTCGACGATGTCGTGGGCTTTTTGTGCCCCGCTGCCGCCTCACCACTCTTCCTCTTCGCCTGCTGCCCTGTGCTCCCGAAAAGCAAAACGCAGATATGCGCGAGTGTTGCCGTATTCACTGGGGCCAGCTCCCAGAGGCTGATTATTATTGCTTATTATAATTACAAGTTTTGTTTATAAACATTTGCAGCCACACACACGGGGAAATATGCAGACTTTTTTGTTAATCATGCCATGAGCACTGAGTTGAGTGAATTACGCTTTTTCTCGCGCAGGTCTGGCAACGCCGACTGCCAGCCCACAGTGACGGCCACGAAAATGGGCACGGTCTACTAGAAAAAGAGAGCTTTGGCAAGAACTTTAGCTAGACAGGCTGATTGGGCAGCTGTGAAATAACAGTAGGTCTGTTTTAGTTTGTCACTATTTATAAGTTTATGCGTCGTCTGGTTTTGCTCTTGTTTTTCGGGACACATTATTCAGCTCGGCAAATACACAGGCACTTGCACTGGTGTGCGCCGTGTGCATGTGCAGACATTGTATTTGTTCTACGCAATTGCCAATTGCGATCTCTTTTGTTCGCCGCGATTTTTCGCACAAGATGATGCCCCGACGTGTTATTGTTGTTGTGACTGCTGCTGTATTGCAGTTTTACAGTTTTGTTGTACAGAGCGTTTTCTTGCGGGTTTTAGTTGGTTATTTGGTTTTAGCTTTGGGAAAAACACAATAACGTACTTTGCTTTGGTGCGCATTGGCTATTTTATGGTTACTTTAAGACACTAGCTCTCGAAAATTAATAATTGAAACGAAAATAAGTTATATCGAGTGAAAAGCTTCTCCTGACCTGGGGTGCGACCGTGCGCGGCTAGACCGAAAAATACCGAATGTCGATAAATACCGCACTTGGTATATAAACTTATGATCCACATCCACCCCTGAAAAATGCCTTTTTGTTCTCTACATTTGTTTATTCTTTTGTTTATGTATTATATCTTAGTCCTCCAATTTTTCCGGTGGTGGTCCGCATGGCTGCAGCATCCGCTCCATCAGGTTGAAACGAACCCGTGCCTTCGACTCGTTTTCCGCAATGGCAAAGTAGTTAAGGATGTCGTAGTGACCCATGTAGCTGGCCAAAGAGTCGCGATGTTGGTTGGTCAGCCACTCGAACTTGGTGGTATCGGCGTGCCCTGTGCCGATGTATTTGCTCTGCAGATGCTCAAGCTGACTGTGGATATTGTAGCGTTCGCCCATTTTCTCTTGGTAGTTTAAAAAAGGTGCAACAAAATGAGTAGCGTTGAGTTTCTGTTGTGATTTTGGCTCTAAAAGTGACCAGTTGTTAGTTAGACCAAAATATATTTGGTATTTTATTTACGAGGCGGCCAGAACTGGTATTTCAATCAACCCTCCAAAATATTTGTTTACACTTTCAGTTTGGCCACTAACAATTCGTATTTAATTATTTACTTAAAGTTAAGACCAATGTGCGGGCGCACTTGCCTGTAGGTAAATAAATCACACCAGTTACTCCAAATTAAAAGCCGTTTTAGAACCCTAGACCCCGAGCAGGTAATTTGCGCCTGTAAATATCCACGGAAAACGATCAAAACGGATCCTGATTCCGAAGACAAGGATAAAATCAAGGATGAGGAAGGATCGTCAATGGAGACGCCCGAGTGGCGGGCGGAATTCAATCTGGGAAGGAACTACCAGGCCTCCTACAACATTGCCCCCACCGACATAACGCCGGTCATCGTGTCCGCAGGACATTTCTCGGATGCCGAGGATCAGAAGTGCGCCCGCGTCATCATGCCCATGATGTGGGGCATGATCCCCTTTTGGCATAAGGGTGACTACCGGCGACATGGCCTAACCACCAACAACTGCCGGCTGGAGCACCTGATGGACTCGAAGTTGTATCGTGGGCCCTTCAAGCGCGGCCAGCGCTGTGTGGTCATCTGCGAGGGATTCTACGAGTGGCAGACGGCCGGTCCAGCCAAGAAGCCTTCCGAGCGGGATGCCTACCTGGTATTCGTACCCCAGGAGGGCGACGCCAAGATCTACGAGCAGCCAAAGGATGTGAAGCTGCTGAGGATGGCGGGACTATTCGATGTGTGGGCGGACGAGAGCGGCGACAAGATGTACAGCTACAGTATTATCACCTTTCAATCCAGTAAAATCATGTCTTGGATGCACTATCGCATGCCCGCCATCCTCGAAACCGAGCAGCAAATGAATGTAAGTCGATGCTATTTTTTAAATTTGAAATTTTCAGATTTGGAAAACACCTAGAAGGTAAGAAAAGTATAAACAAATTAGAAAAAAAGAATCTTAACGACTTTACCTTATTGCTAATGTACAGAAAGTCTTCAAAATTTAAATTAGACATTAATTTAAAAACCCTACCCTCCTAAACGAATGTATTCTTTTGTTTCCTAGGACTGGCTGGACTTTAAGCGAGTGAGTGACGCGGAAGCCTTAGCCACCTTGCGCCCGGCTACTAAGCTCCAGTGGCACCGTGTGTCCAAGCTGGTGAATAATTCGCGGAACAAGAGCGAGGAGTGCAACAAGCCCATCGAACTGGTCGCCAAGCCAGCTAAGCCGGCGATGAACAAAACGATGATGGCCTGGCTAAATGTTCGTAAGAAACGGGAGGATCAAACCATGGCAGAGCACAGTGATCCCAGCGATGAAGAGGAGCAGGAGAAGGAGGCAGGACGCAAGCGCAGGAACTCCCCCAGTGGCTCCTCCTTCGACAGTCCAGCCAAGAGGTCCAAATTCGAGGACTTCAAGAGTGAAAAAGCTGTCGAAGTGAAATCAGTCGAAAAATAGACCCGCAAATCATTAATCATATTCTTACAACTTGTAGTACATTAAGTTTATTTTCATTAAAAACCGAAAAATTGTTGTTCAATACCCACATTTCTAAGCATTATCATCGTTGTTTTCGCTTAATTACAAAAATTTGGGCTTAGCGGCTAAATAATTGCTTAAAATTTGTTTTTTGAAGAGCGCTTAACTAACTAATTTAATGTTTGAACTTTTCGTAATCAAATGGTCTTATTTTGTGTGTGTGCGATTCAATTTTGAGCGCCACTGTATTGAGCTTGAAAGTTTTCCTTGTCGCTGCATGAATTGCAATTAAAGCAACAAGAAAAGCTGCACATGAAGCAAATTTCTGTGTATATATAGTATGTATATTGTTTTCTCATATACTTTTGTAAGCATGGGCGGAAAATGGGCAAAAATTAATGGGAAATGGTGTCAATGCTATTGGATGGTGCGCTTTGTGTTGCTTACATATATCAATTTCTTTTATATTAGACTACGAATTGTATATTTATATATGTATACGTTGCATGAACTTTGTAATGCTTGATGAGAAATACAACTTAATCCTATAGAATCGATGAGAAAGCTTAGAATTCATAGGCTATATAGCAACGTATATATTCCCTTTTGTTTGCTGACGAAATACATTAATTGTAAATACTTTTGAACGGCCAATGAGCGGGTTGGGCAAATGGAAATGGAGGTGAAGAAGACGTTACGTAGCACACAAAAATAAAGATATCAGAGTCGTGTACGTGACTACCGGCCATGTACTTAAAATGCTATTTACGAGATTACAATTTGCATGCGTTTGGCTGAATTATTTCAACAATGTTAAGATGGATTGCACTTGAGAAGTGGTTAATAGAGAGACACAGAATAAATGGGAATCTGGAGAATCGAGGATCGGTATCGGGATGCAAGTTACTCAAACGGCGTGCTGAACATGTTGATGTTTAGGTCCTCGAACGTGGTCGGCGCACTGTGGTCCAGCATCTGCAGCATGTCCGAGAACTCTTGACCCTGCGGCTGTCCTGCTCCGCCCGGTCCGCCGGGATGGGCGTGTGGATGGTGCGGATGGGCCGATGGATGCGGCGGATGTGGGTGTCCTCCGCCTTGCTGCCAGTCCCACATTCCCGGCGCATTGGGTGGCGGTGGCGGAGGAGCCGCCTGATATGCTCCCGGCTGCGGCTGCTGCTGGCGATTTCCGTTGCCGGCACTCAGTTGGGTGTAGGTTGGACCACTAGGCGACCTGGCCGGACTCGTCTGCTGGTACTGATAACCCTCGGTCACGGGCTGCTGCTGCTGCTGTTGTTGCTGCTGCTGCTGTGGGCGCAGGGCTGCCCAGGAGTTGGGTGCCACCGGTGTGGGCGAGGCACCCGACTTGGGAATCTTGGCCAGCGGCGAGGGTCCTCCAGCGCTGTACGGCGAATGTGTGGTGTCATAGGTGTAGCCCACTGGTGTGGTTTGCGCCGATCCCGGCCGCTGTTGCTGTTGTTGCTGCTGTTGTTGGGGCGTTGGAGCTTGCATGGCGAGCATGTGCGTCTGGTACATGCCATCGTTGGTGGCACTACCCACCGGGGTCAGCTCCCGGCGGGCATAGTCCACACCCGGGGCAGCCTGCACATACACATGCTGCTCCTGCTGCTGCTGTTGCTGCACTTGCTCGGGCGTATGGGCAGCAGCTGCATCCAAGGGAGCACCATGCATGGTCTTGCCGGAGCTATTGGTGCACACAATGTACTCCACTTCGTCGGTGTAGGGATTCAGGAATGCATAGGCCTGCGTCCGCAGCCACACATACTCCGAATTCTTAGCCCTGGCTCTGTACAAAAGCGAGAACATTTGCCCTTTCTGCTTGAGCACCTGATCAAAGCTTTCCTTCATGTGGCTCTGGTCTTCGGGGTGGAAGAAGTCGTAGCATATCTTGCCCAGCAGCTCAGTGGGCGTGTAACCCAATATGTTCAGGACCCGCTGATCCACAAATGTGAACTTGCCATCCATGGCGTGGCGTGTGATGAACTCACTCTGATTGTTCGAGCCACTCATGTCGTTCGCGGCCGTAGAGGTGACCTGCAGTCGACCAATGGCCACCAGGCAGCAGTGTGAGCTCATGTCGTCCACATCGCGCTCCATGTGCATGTTGGGGAACATGTCGGTGGGCGGCCAGTTCTTTATGTAGCCGGTACAATGTACCACAGCGTAGTTGGTGCCATCCCTAGAGGGTCCCAGTGAGTTCCGCTGCTTGAGGCGGTTCAAATGGCCGGAGACCATCGACTCTGGGTTCACATTGCCCACGCGCATGCGACAGATGAAACCACGTCGGGCTCCCATGCTCAAGCGCATGCTGGACTGGTGACCCTCCTTTTTGACAGTGCCCGACTTGAGGTCCAGGATGCGGCCAGCATTCTGCGACTCCTGCGTGGACAGCTGCTCGCGGATCTTCTCGCGGTCATCGGGGTGAATGTGCTCGTACAGACTGGTGCCGTACCAATCGCTCTGAGTGTAGTTCAGCACGGGAGTCACTGAGTCCGAGACATAGATGACCCTACCCGAATCGCAGGATACAACGAATAGGAACCCATCGGCTGCCTCCAGAATGAGATGCTTCAGCTCCTGATCCGTAAGGAAGGATGGTTTATAGGTGCCATCGCTGCTGGTGTTCCCAGTGCCACGCAGAGCCTTCATGTGAGCCACCGCCATGCGGAGGATGGTCAGTTTGTCCGGCTTTCTAGCCAGGGCACTGCAGGTGGGAACCATGTCCGAGAGTTCCGTGATGTAGGCCGTCATCTTGTTGCGGCGACGACGCTCGATCTCGCAGTGATTCTCGCGGCTGGCGAACCGCTCCTTGTCCTGTATGTTCGCCTCGTCCATGCTTGGAATGCGTAATTAGAAAACGAAAACGTTCGTCGTAATTTGGGTCGCCTGTGCTCTGTAGAAAACGGTTCGTGGAATTGAAAGACGGGTGCGGGGTGGGGGTAAGTATTTTGTCTACGTCGTGCTCTCCAAAAAACTGAACTTCCATCGCTTTTTCGGGTTATACTTACAATTGGTAGGGGCGCACTGGTTCTTGGCTCATCCAGACACTTTTATTGGCCTGGTTTTATGCGCTTTTTACCATTAATTCACCACTTTTCCTAACGATAAAATCTCTGTTTACTGCATGCAGTGTGACCGTTGCAAGATTTATTAAATATACTGCAAAGATGGGCAGCCAGTAGAGACTTTCGATAACAATTAAGCCTGGTGGCAATATTGGTTGATTTTGAAAAGCAAAGTGGCATCCCTAAACAAGTTTGACCGTTACATTTTCAACACATATTCGTATTTTCAATTAAATTTTTAAGATTAGAATGTTCGGATTGTTATATGATCGTGACTTTTAAATTAAGAAACAAACTCGGCAAACGAGTTATTTACAATTGCACATTTTCATTATCAACTATAGTATGAAAACATAACATTCGCTGTTTTTTTTGGTTTGAATATTTTTATGAATTTATTAGTTAGCTATTATGCAAAAATATTTAGTACCTTAATAGTAAATTTCTAATGTAATTTTTTTTAACTAATGAGGTAAACAACTTTCAATTGTTTTTTAGTAAACCCTCTAAAAAGAAAATAAAACCAAAGGCATTCTGATATTTTTGTCAGTATTTAATGGTATTACAGCATTGCGTTTTCTTACATATATCAAATATAATTTCATAAATACATTTATATGTTTAGTCATAACTAGGCGCAGTATCGTAACATTACGAACTATTTTTCATTAAAAAATTAAAAGTTAATTATTAATAGTGGCAATAACATGTCTTTATTTACTCCTATCCGGATTCATTCTTATAACAAAAATAGTAAGCTTGCGCTTCATTTCGCATATTTCTTTGTGTTCTTTGCTTGTTACATTTTCATTTCAGTTTTAATACAATCTTAGGTAAAGTTATCCGCTGTTCTTGTCCTTCAAGTTTGATCTGCTTGGTATTTGTAATTAATTATTGGCAATTTTCTAACTGCATGGTTGATTTAGATGGGCATTCCATTTTCCATATTTCATTCAAGCTGTTGGTACAACATACAAGTCTTTTGTTCTATGTTAAAGTTAAATATATATTTTAATCTGTTTTAAAATACGTGCACTACTTAAGTGTACTTTAAAATGCAGTTTCATTAAAATTGCTTAGCGTGCTTAATACGTCTTGTGTGGTGTCTTTGTTGGATGAAGTCCCGGTCTAGATTAAACTTCAGCATAATTCGTTGACTAGAAATTAACTTAAGTACTTAGGGCTAGACTAACATTAGATTTTAACACGCTCTTGCAGTTTTCTGTTTTGGTTTTCGTGCATAAGTATTATTTTTTTTCTGATTTCTGATCAATCTTTGTTCAACATTTTGTGCTGCAGACATATTTGAGTTGTGTCGTCGAGTTTGCTGTTCCAAAACATCTTAGAAAATCTCAAGCGTTTCCTTTCTGGAAAGTAGTCAATAATTGCTTCTTTTAATTGCATGCTTGCTCCTTTTTCATCTGCAAGCTTAAACATAAATTTTCAAATCCATTAACAATTTAAATTTGTCTTTCAAAACATTTAGCACCAAAATGATTATTCGCCAAATAAAAAATCATAATTTCGTGTTTGATAATTTTGCACATTGTTTGGATATAGACATAGAGAAAAAACTAAGTAAATTTTGCAACAACTTTCAATCAATTTAAATTCAAAATACATTTAACTCCTATACAATACTTTGGTTTTATAGTATACCACACGCATGAATGCGCGGTTCGCAGGTTTGCAAAAAATTGAAAAACAAAGAAATCTCGATTGGTGTGAACAATACATAGTGTTTTGCGCACTTGGACGCACTTACTTATAACATCACAAAAAATTAAACATACACTTTAGATGGTAGGGCATAAATTATGTGACAGTTTTGTATCCTAAACTAACTCATTTTAGTCTGCGAAATTGATGCCTAGCCTATCTCTCCAACATTATTATATTCTTTGCGCTTGATTGGTTGCTTTCAAAATGCAATAACTTGTGTGTGGTGTGTGTAGCTTTAGTAGGTTTGATTGCGAGTAAAGGTTGCTTGTGGTGGCTAGGAAACGACTTTTACGTGGTGTACGTGCGGATGACATCCCGGATGACCGCGCGGCACAGCGGGCACTGGCCACCGCCCGCTCCGCGCCACTGCTCGATGGCGCAATCGTAGCACATGCACATGTGGCCGCACATGTACAGCACCGAATCGATGGGGTTCTCATAGCAGATGGTGCACTCGGCACTCGAATCGGTGCTCTGCTGGTCGCTCAAACTATCCTTCCACTTGTTGGCCGCGTTATTTGTGCTTTTGGCAACGGGCTGCAAAGGGAAAACCATTAGTACATTATTGGCATTTAAATGTTTAAGCTTTGTGACTACGTACCTCAATGTACTGGCTGCTGGTGGTGCTGATTAGGGTGCTGCTGGAGCAGGCTCCGGCCAGAATGCCACTGGAGGTCACCGTGGCCGAGGGCCTGGCCGCCAGTTGTCCATTGATATCGTGCGAGCTGCTCGCCGGCGGCAGGTTCACCACCAGTACGGTGCCGCCACCATTCGGCTGAATCTGTAGGATATCTCCGTTGGAGGGCATGCTGATCATACGGCTGCTTCCTCCCGCGGAGGCCAATGTGCTCTGGGAGGGATGGTGCTGCAGCAGCTTGGCAGTGGCTCCGGCATTCAGACTGCTCATCGACTCGGTCATGGGCAGCATCCGGGAAGTGGAGGCAGCATTGCAGCCGGATGAGCTGGTGGCATTCACTTGCGGCTGCGATGGGTAGGCCACCATGTTGGGCAGCTGCTGGCGGAACATCCTCAGCGACTGCGTGGAGCCGTAGACGTCGAGGAAGGCCCACAGCTGGAGGGACTGGTCCACATGCATCACCACCACAGCGGGCCCGTTGTTCTTGCTGATGCTCACCTCGCCGTTGGGCGCCACAAAGAAGGCAATCTCATCGCCACGCTGAGGGGCAGCTGCTATATCCTTGCTGACCACCCAGTACTCGGGGCGATCCAGCAGAAAGTCCGAGTCATTGGGCAGGTCGGAGGGCTGCAGCATGGCCGGGTTGCAGGAGGTGAGACCCAAGGCCAGGGCGCCCACGTACATCTGCTCCGTTTTCAGGACCTGCACAATCAGCTTCTCGCCAATGCGAATGGGACGGGCAGTGAAGACATAGCCCTGACAGAAGTCGGACTCCGTGCGAGAGGCCACAAAGCGGTCCTGCGAGAGGCGCACATTCCGGCCCTTGGTGTTGTGGAAGGGCACGGGTATGAGTCGTCCATTGGCATTGTACCGCAGCGGCGGCAGTCCGTTCGCCAGGTCGTGGGCTATGGCCGCCTGATCCACACTGGCCACGCTTCCGCCTCCATTGCCAGCCAAGTGCAGCGACTGCAGCGATGGCATCACATGCCGCTCCAGATCGTGCTCGATGTGTGCCCCAGGGTGTCCAGGCAGGGATCTCCTCGACTGCTGATGCGGGTGATGGGGATTCAAGGATGCTGTTTCCACGTGCTGTTGCTGCTGGGCGACCACAGCTCCGGCGGGCATCGCTGCCGCCGCCGTTGGCTGCTGCTGGTACATGTAAATGCGCGAGTCCAGGAACTCAATGCCCGTGCAATTGCCATAGATATCGATCACAGTCCACAGCAGGCTTCTCGTATCAATGCCTGATAGAATCACACCCTTCTCCTCGTTGTTTATCCCATAGATCACATCGCCAGCTCCGTTCACAAAGTAGTACAGGATGTTGTCCTTCTCGCAATACTGCTCGTGCAGGGCCTTGGCCCAGAAACCGGGCCTGTTCGTCAGATCCGGACAGGCGTACTTGGGCAGCGTTCCCTCCAGCGTGACAGGATCGTTGCTGGTGAACCCGAACCGAATGCCGCCATTCCAGTTGTTCGAGATTTCCGCAAACTTCACGCAAATCCTCTCGTTGATGCGCACCGGACGGGCGGAGAAGGTGATGGCCCGGCAGAAGCTCTCGAAACGGCGTGCCAAAGTTCCGTCCCGCGAAATCCGGATGTTGTCGCCGTGCACGGTGTGGAATTGCAGCGGAGGCAGATTATTGGGACCAGGACACGAGGAGGGCGAGCGGCGAACTGAAATAGTACACAAGAAATATTAAGTTAGTTAGGATTTGGATCAACTGGATATTCTAACAATTTAATGCATTTAAAAACACAATTCAATTTATATTAAAATGAATTTTATATTTAAATTGAAATTGTTTTTAACCACTTAATGCATTACAAAAAACTTTATATTTTAATTCATATTAATCCATTAAATGCATACAAAAAAGCTACAAAATTAATTAATTTAACCACTTTCTGCATTTTAAACGTTATGAAATTTTAATTTTGTCCCAGCTTTAGTTTGTATACCTTGATGTGGGAAAGTAGGTATAATTTTCTCCCATGAATCTTTTACTTCGCATTCAACAAAATGCTG
This sequence comes from Drosophila elegans, assembly GCF_018152505.1. Lineage (NCBI taxonomy): Eukaryota > Metazoa > Arthropoda > Insecta > Diptera > Drosophilidae > Drosophila > Drosophila elegans. The sequence continues at coordinate 3,771,369 of NW_024545855.1, read as the reverse complement.
CCTTCCCACAGCTCCTGTTTATCTATAAGTTACATCTTTTGTCATATTGTTTTAAAATCTTTTTCTCAATGCCAGTTCCCCCGCGTCGAGTTACGCATCTTGAAAAAAGAAATGTCTATGTGTTGCTCCAGGTAGCCGAATATTCAACCATGTGCTAGCTATCGAATTACGCAGAATCTTACTGGGCGAGTCAATAACCCCCAACCCAAAATACCCAAATTTAGTTGGTTTTCGAGCACAAGGCACGTGACTGGATTGAAGACTATTATTAAACTATTGAGTTTGGGGATCCGCGTTGCATTTGAAAAATGTGGTAAATGCCTTGACTAAAACGATCAACAGGCCGAGTCGAAAGGATTTTTCATGGTTACCGTCAGCTGCTGGCACTTTTTCTTGGAAAACCCAAGTCAGAAACGAAGAGAAAGAAGAGCAAGAACTACTTCAAGGAATTACAAATATTGGTATATGTTATTTCTTAAAGAATTCATTTTGTTATACAATTGCATGAAGTTTTGTTGGAGTTTTTAATGCTTCAGCCGGCTTTAAATTCTTTGCAATTATATGGACTCAAAGGAATCCTTTAGATATACTCCCGAAATTGGCATAATTATTGCACCTTGCAAATCCACGTATTTCAGCAGCTGCCGACAATTACAGCAGAAAACAGGGAAAAAGCCTATAACCAATCCATATGGCCATATAAATAATTACACGAATAGTCTTAGGATGGCGACAGGTTTCTCCTCAGGTCTCAGGTCTCAGGTCGGTGCAATGCCCAACATCAGACGATTCCGGCGGCAGGCCAACAGTTGTGTTGAAAAAGCATAAGCCCAGTTTATAAGAAACCGAAACCCATGGCGAAAAGGACCTGATGTTGATGTTGATGGTGATTACCATGTTGATATGCGGCGCGTGGCACTGGAGATCAATGTGTTTGCTTTGGAGCGGCATGTGGCAGCTGCTGTCCTTTTTCCCTTGTTTCTTGATGCCCTTCTTTTCTGAATTTTTGCCTTTGTGCCGGGGAAGAAATAGGACTGGAAGGCCAGAAGAAAGAAAGCAGCTGTAGCTGAATGGTTGGAACAGGTAAAACAACCCCTAAAGAGCGTCGTCTGTCCCCGTTTTTCGAGGGTAGTTTTCAACGTTTTCGATCGCTCAGCTCAGGGGTTGTTGCAGTTCCACCAGTCTAGTCTGCACAGTCTGCAGCTGTTCAAATTTCCAAAAAACACACTGCAAGACAGATACAAGATAGAAATGCTTTTGGGTTCGGCAAGGGCAAGATTCCCTGTGTGTCTTTGGGGTTGAAATTTAATCCTAAGCCAGGGCCAATGACTTGCACACGAAATCTGTACTGTCTGCTGGCTGTTTCCCGAAAAATCCAATCCTCAAGTGCTTCCGCAGCAGGAAGTGGAAAGGGAGCACCAGCTTCCGGTGGCTCTGGCTCCCATTCTTGAGGGGACTCAAGGAGTAGGAGAAGAAAAAAGCGGGATCCAGAGACCAACCATCCATATTTATGAAGTGACCGCGACGAGGAAGTAGGAAATCACGTACTACCCATATACGTGTATTGGATTGGGCCTATTAGCTGCAGGATGTTGTCGTCTCACTACTCACTACTAGTTGGCCAGGCTAGTAACTAACTGGCGACGCCTACTTTTTATCGGCCCAGACCCAGACAGTCGTCAGTCAATGGATGGAATTGCGCAGCCATGAATGAATGAAATACTCGCTTTTTCCTTGAAGTCCAAGTCCCAGTCCCAAGTCGAAACGGTGCTTGAGAGACGCGTCGATACTTTCAATTAGCCTGGCCAGTGGCCACAATTAATTAAGTGCAGCGATTGTCTTCGCTCGAGGCCTTAATGATGATCTTCCCCCCATAATAACTAATTGTATTAAATATATAAACGAGAGACTTGTTGTTGGGAAAGTTGACGAGAAAAACAATGGCTTGAAAGCTATCATAAAACAACCATCGTCATATTAATTAAGTAAATTACATTATCTAGGGAAAATTGTAAGGGGCAATTATACACATTTTCCGGATATGTTTTTTTTTCAGATAAACTGAAATATTTTTGGCTATTCAAAGAACTCTCGGAAATAAATGGCTTCAAAGTGAAATCTTTATTATGTTTGGCAATGATTGCGACTATAAATAGTCAAGATTAGTTTATTGAATCATTTCAGCTTAAACTTCTTGTATAATTGGTAAAATGTAGTTCATAGTTATGTATTTTCCCAGGCCCTCTGATCATGGACCTAATGCTGATCGTCAAATTTCGACATAATTTGGCCAACTTACATCTGGAGATGAAAAGTTCAGACTTTCGGTGGTCACGGATGCGTTGTTTGGAGTTTGCCGCTCTGCCGAAAAGGTTCCCAAACGGGGAAAACGAAGCATCAGCAGCATCCGATCGACTGCAAACGATCTTTTGCAGCAGTTGCAGGCAAATTTTCGTAGTTTGCCAAAAAGGAAAACCTGATTTACCGTTCGGCGCGGTTCAGCGACATCTTTTGGATTCGCCACCACCAGCGCAGCGAGCTATGGCAAAAGCAAAACATTTCCCACGCTGAGCACTCTGGGCAAAAATCAAACACAAACACAGTAGAGACAATTCCCACGACTCCAAATTTGTATATATAGGAGATATATAGTAAATTTGCGGCTGCCGAACATCGAAAACCTGTAACAAGCCTCGGTAATTGCGAGAAGAGAGTGCGGAGTTCGGATCTTCCCGAATCTTTGCTTGGATTTGGGGAACTGGAGAAGCTGCAGCTGCTCAGATGCAGCGATTGAGCGGGTGGAAAATGTGAAAATCATGCAGGTGTCATAAAACAAAACCCCGCGCAAACAGAAAAAAAAAGAAAATCAAAGCCAGTGAGGCAATCTGCGATTGTGATTGTGCCGACCATCGTTAGGCGAAATCATTTTAACGATCCGATGAAGAGATCTCCTCCAAACATTCAAAATCCCATTGAGCAGACGTCATTAGATTTCGATTGGCACTCGTGAGTCGAGTTGGCGATCATTAAAGACAGATTATCTTGATGTCTGAATGAAGGCTTACAAGGGGGAAGCTGAGCTCGGATTGAATGTAACGATCGGTTCTAACAAATCACTTAAAAGTGAATTAATTTGGTGGCATTAAAACAATAGCTTTGAGTTTAACTCCAACCATAAGCAAAAATCGCTAGAGATTTATATTGTTTAGTCAGTATTAAAGTTTCCATTATGATTAGGAATGCAAAAATATATCTTAAATGATTTTATGTAACATAACACCACACCCACTTAAACTCCCCCATTTGCAGCGATTGAGGTCACAGGTCACGTGCTGCCCCTCCCCCTGGGCTGTTCCTGTTGTTGTATGCCCACGTGCATGAGTCACGGGACGTGTGCGGACAATTAACACACCAAAGGCCGCTTAATTGCACCGGAAATGCCCCATAAAAGGCGGGGAGTTCAGGGGGAGTGTGCCGGCTTGGCCAGTGGATCAATGGATCATTTACAAATTGTATCAATTGGTCAACCATTTGGCATAAATTATCGACGTTTTGCGGCGCGGCAATCAGTCAGAACGAGTGGGTGAGTGAGTCGAATTGAGTTGGACTTAAGCTTTGACTTCCACGGGCTTGTCAATGGATCGACCCACGCCGATAAATAACTTATAAAGCGTATCTGGCCACTTCGCTCGGTGCGTTTTTATTTTTATTTTCGTTTTCGAAATATCAGTGAAATTACTTGGGGAAACAGTGTGTGGGTCGTTTGTTAGATAGTTAGTTAGAGACTACGGCTACGGCTGTGGGCAGAAAAGTCAGGCGTTGGTCGGAGTTTAAGATCTGAGCAAGTGTCTCTCGCCGAAAGGCTTGTAAAACAATTCTCACAGCAATAAAAGCAATGTTGAATTCTTGTCTTAAATATACGCAAATGAAGCTAATGAATGTTAATTAATCGCTCACAAACAAACAATTTGCGTGGGGCGGGAAAATATGAAAGTTTTTCGGCTAAAGGAAAAATTAGAAGTGAAATTGAACAAGTTTTAAGACTAAAAATGAAGATCTAACTTATATCTATCGAAATTATATTCCAATTTCTGTGTTTTTTTCACTAAACATTATTTCCACTCAACTTGCCGTTTTATTGTTTGCTTAACAGCTATATCCACTTAGTAAACCCTGTCTGCAGTGGAAAGTCCCATTGATTGAATGCAAAAACCACTTCCGTTCTGCTTGAACCGCTGACCAGTGCAGCGGAAATTGCACTCGCTGCTGGAGCGAGAAACTATCTCTTCTGGTGTGGATTCCCCACCGGTTTTGCCCCTCCCGACTCCCGGTAACTTTAGAAGCTTAGCAACAATGGACATAGACACAGACTCTGCAAATATAATAAAAATAATTACGCAACGGAAAAGGGGCCGACTGACGACGGCGGCGTTGACAGCAATGAAACCAGAGGTCAAACTATGCCAAGTTGTTGCAACCAGTTGTTATTGTGTCTAAACAGCTTTTCTTCTTCCCAAGTCCATTGCACTTTTCATGCGATTAAGCGAAATCTGATACCGCACACGACATGTGAAGTAAAAATCAAAGCAATCCCAAGCAGCAGCGAGTTTAAAAATAACAATCATTAAGTATGCCACAAAAATAACTAACTAAAGACATAAACAAGGGAATAGAGATAGGAAAACCTTGTGAAATTAAAATACAAAGAAAAACAAGTGAGTAATCAATGAAAATGCATCAGAAAAATTCCCAGCGATACTACGTTAACCTACTCATGCAGGAAAGTCCCCAAAGATAGTAAGAGAATACCAGTAGGGTAAATAAGAAGCCCCTGAAAAACCAAACATTTGCACACCTTACATATTGATCACACCTCTCAATGGGTTCAATGACTTCCAATGACTTTTCTCCCCATTCGACATAAATTTTCAGCCTTTCCACACAAACAAATTAGTTGTAAACACCCGGATGAGGAGCAGCTCCCCTTCTAATATAATTAGCCACTGAAAGGAAGAGATATGGAAAAGTGTATAGCAAAAAGGGAGGAACAAAGTGCGGGAGGGTGGGTGGCCAAATCAAATTTACATGTTTATTTTAACAAGCCTAAAAAACAACGGACCGTGTGGATTGAGAGCACCTCTCCATCGGTGCACATGATATATATAAACTCCATATACATACATATGTATGTATTTTTATTTGGGCGCTGAAGCATGCAAGAGGCCCCAGCCAAGAAGAACCGAACTTGTTCAACTTTGAGTAGACATAAAACCGATCTAAATATATACGCAGAGACATAAGGAAGCGTAGGGCAACATAAAACAAAACACAATAAACAAAATTGTATTTGCTTTCTACAAAATAAATCGTCCAGGAGTATAAAATAACAAAAAGGTCTAAAAATTGTGAAAATTGTTTGTATTTGCGTGGAATAGAAAACAAAATGGGTCTCAACTATATCTTAAAAACATACTTAATTAATAAGGATGCAATTATTCTGGAGTTTTTATTGCAGTACTGTACGTTCAAGAGTCAGATACGATAAGCCCGGCTTTCTTCCGCTTTGCTTTGTTGCGCTTAGTAGGCTTGCTGTTTATCGAAGCGTTGCAATTACTGCAAAGGGCCAGTGAAGAGGTTCACATAAATGTATATAAGAGCACTGTATATAATACAGTTGATAGTTACTCCTATACGACTAGCATTTCCTCGCACATGACTGCACAAGACACCCCTCGTTTCCCCTCGAAACTCTTTTGTGTAATTAAATCACTCGAGCGTTGAGGGGGAGCCAGCAATAACAGCTACCAAAGTGAGCTGAGTGGAATGGAATGGACTTCAAGAGTAGTCTTTTGATAGAAACACATCGTTATTACATTATAACATTGTAATTACAAAGGCTGACAGGCAATTCAAGTGTTTTGAGCCCGGAATTCGATAGTTTTTGATGCCTCGGTAGCATTGTTATCGACTGCCTCAATAACATTTATTGTTATAGCAAAACCATGCAAATTGCCTAACATTTAGCATATTAAATACCCCACGCAGCTGCAAAGCTGAACGAAATCTAGTTCTAGCTCCTCCTAAAATAGGTGCTCATATTAATTACATTAAAGTTCTCTTCAAAGTTTGAACCACAGACGTTAAAGGCCAAAAACTGAAATTAAAAAAACCCGATCTGGTCAAGTTTTCAACGATGGATAGCCGAACAGCTGCTGGTGGACATGGGCATAGATTAAAGACCCGTAGGTGTTCGAACCAAGTGAAAACCAACGGTGATTTATGCCTAGCAACCCGCTTTAACCCGTCTGGAAAAATTACGCCCTCCCAAAAGGCGTTCAAAATTGACCCAAAGATGCCTTTGGATATCTTTCCATCCCACTTTGCTTGAGTTAATTGCAGCTGCATTTTGGGCCAGGTATGTTTGCTATACTATAGATATTTTTACCTGTTGCTACCTCGATTGTGCCTTTTGTCTTGCGCCAGTTGCAACACCCTGCGGCGAAGCGTTTTTATCTAGTTTATCTGTATCTATTGAGGTGGTATGCGTTGTTATCTTTCTATAAAGACAAAATGTTAACAATTTTGTACTACTTTTGGGTCTTGAGGAAATTAATACAGTGGTTATTACTATATTTTTCTCTCTCTTCTTCAAGCTTGTTATTTGGTTTAATAACTGATAAACAAAAGATGTGGGTCGTGACTCGTAAGAAAGCTTTTTAGAAAAAGACACCGAAAATATCTTTGTGTATGTAGCCAAACGCTTAGAACTAATATTTATAGCCAATCCCAATCAGTATTCAACTACACTTGCAAAGATAACTATTTTTTGCACTACCGTTATCGGTAGAGCAAAATTATCAATTAGGAAAGCCATTGCTTTACCTATCAGCTTTACCCAACAAATTATAATCACATTTTGAAGTTAGGTGCAAAGAAAATGACCATAGGATGGATGACACATTTAGATGACCTCATGAGGGGAAAAAGCAACTAAAAAAAGTACTCAAGGGATGAAGAAAACGTAGAAAGGGGAATAATATCGCAACAGATGTTCAAAGCTTGAATGTATGGACACACTACAACTGCGGTCAAACCAAAATATTTTCTAAGGATTAGAAAAAGTTTAAGTATAATGGGCTGAGCGAAATTCCAAATTAATTTCTTTAGAAAATAAGCGGAAATTTATTAAACTAGAACATTTTGATACATACATATGTTTTAAGCCCTTACTAATATTTTGACCGTATCTGTATGTACAGATAAACACCCCTACGGGGGTGTGTGAACTAATATTTATGGTTGCTATTTACTTTGTGGCCAGCAATCGAAGGTCGTGCGACATTATGCCCAATAATCAGACGCTCAAAGACGAGTTGGCAGCGCTCAATTGCAAACACACGCACAACACAAGTCAAACTCAAACCAACAACCATTTCGAAAAGTAAACCGTGAGAAGCTAAGTAAAAGCCAAGAGCAGATAAACTTTTTAGCCAAGCAAACGTGGCATGCCAACACACAACAACAACAACAAGACAACAAACTACAAAATGTAATAGAAAATGCAGGTAAAAAAAGCAAAAGCAGCTGACGCCGCACACAACAACAAAGTAATTTCATTGATTACCGATAGGCAACGCACGTTCAAATCAAACGTATTGGAAGCCGCCACACAAAACATAAACATATGAACATAAACCATCCGAAGCTTAAACGCTCAGCAGAAGCAGCTACAAAAACCCCAACTTCAAAGCCACACCTCTTCCTCTTTTCTCTTCTTCTTCTTTTCGCTCGATCCTCCTCCTGCTTCTTCTTCTCCTGCCGTTGATCGTTATTTTTTTGCGTTTTGTATTTGCTTTTGGTTTTGCCGATGGCGGCAACGGCGCTTCGCTTACATTTCTCAGTAATAGCAAAAGCAAAAACAATCGCTGAATGAGGCAGATGCAAAAACGGTGGTGTTAAGAAAAATACCTCCATAAGAAGTTGTAAGAGCAAAATTCCTTCAAGAAAAGCCAAATACGCATAATGATTTGATGGATTGATTCAAATTAATTTTAGAATGCATTTATGAAATTTAATTTGAATAAACTGGTAGTAATTCATGTAAGGAACGAGTCTATTATAAATTTAATTTATGTTTTCAGTTCTATTTTTGCGAACACAACTGTATACAGGAGGCAAGTACAAAAAACGAAAAAGAAGTAAAAGACGCTTAGCCTATGCGTCATTGGGTTTACTTTGCCTGATTTGGCCAAAAAGAGAGCAATAAAGCCGAGAATGCAATTGAGCCAAAGCCAAAAAGAGTGTAGCGTTGTTGCTTTAAGCTTTTTCTCAGCTGCTTGCAACCAAAACAAAAACAAAGGAACGAAATTCCCCTGCCCAGATAATCGTTATGATAAACATAATCACTCCTTGGGAAAATTGCTTTGGTTGGTATTTTCTTCATCTCGAGGTTCCCGATCTTCTTGATCAATTTGTGGTTACTTGGGGGAATGAGTTATTTTCGACGCGATTGAAAAATTCAGTTTTTGGGAACTGACATTTCCGGCGAATAAGAAGTCGGTGGTCGAGGTTAAATTCTGCGAAGAAGAAGCCTTGGGAGAATTTCAAATTTAAGTTTGTTTCGGCATTTTCTGCTTCTATGTAGTCAACAAAAAAGTATTACTATTACAATAAGCGAACTGAGCGTGCCATTTTAAGCATTTAGTCATTAGCTTTCTGTTTCAAACAATCACAATCGGTTCGTTTTTTGCTTTTATCTTTCTTTATTTGTTATTGTTCTTGAGACGCAAAATGCTAATGTATGCATAAATTTTTACGGCTGGCTGTGTTTTCTGCTTATTTATCTTTGCCGCTTTAATTAACTGAAAGAATGAATGAGCGATAGGTCAGACCGCATGCTAATATTATGTGGGAATCGCTTGAGATCAATGAATTATGTATTTAAAGTATTTTCGCACGCTGTAATTATATATACTTCAAGGAGTTAGTGGTGGGACTCCACGCAGGAAGCTTTTTAATTAAAAACTGTCTATGGCTTGATTTTTGTAAGTTAACTTAAAAAAAGTCTTGTTCGATTTGTTTTTTTTTATAAGTTTACTCTAAGAAATTTTAAAGTATCCAATGCGATTTCTACCAATATTTTGATCCCTTTCCCAACATATCCTTAATCCGATTTCTAGTCTTGTACTAATGCGACTACTAACCCAATCCGAAACGCTTCTTGATCTTCTTGAGCAAGTGCATCTTCTTCTTGCTGGAGAGCTTGTCCTTGGTGCTCATGAGAAGCTCATTGCTCTCCAGGGCCAGGACCTGGGCGGCCTGCTGGGCGGGAGTGGGCATGGCGTTGTGGAGCTGCTGCATCTGTTGCAGGTGCTGCAAGTGCTGCTGGTTTTGGTGATGCTGCTGCTGCTGCGAATGGAGGTTCAGGCGAGGATGGCTGCCTTGCATGTAGTTGACTGGTATATCCGATAGACCCATGGTAATGGCTTTCTTGGTGTTGATTGAAACTCTTTCAATCGAACTAAACGAACTCGCGAACTGCTAGCGAAAATCCACAAGCTACTTGCGTATTTTATTTGGCATTAATTTAACGTAAGAGTTCTTCGAATTTGGTGTTTTCCGTTAAAACATTTTGAATTTGGCTGGATTTTGTTTGCGCGCAACGGGAACAAACGGAACGAAACGAACGAAACACAGAGACCGACGACGACAAACTCCCGGATCCAACCTTTCGCTGCGATTTTTCTACAACAAATAAAAGGTGCTGCGGCCTTTTATAGCCTCGCACCAGCTCAGAAACGCTCGCTCTCGAACTCTCTCCCACGACTCTGACGTCGCTGCCGCTAGGGAGCAAACGAGAGAGCCAGCCAGAGAGCAAGCAATGTTTGACGCCTCTCTCTGGCAGCTGTTTCTTATTTACTATGGTTTCGGTCTCTTTTTGTGCCTGCCATTCGCGTGTATTGAGCCTCCCCTATAACGTACCTTTTTTACCTTTACCTTTCTGCACCTTGATCGGGCAGTCCTCCTCTTCTTCTCCTGCTGTTGCTTCTCCTGTTGATTTTGTTGTTGCTCTAGGCCTGCATTTTAGTTTTTTTTTGTTTTTGGCCAAACTGCTCTGATCTCCACTAACTGTTGTTCTTTCGCCTATGTGTGGAAGTGGTTAAGTGTGTGTATATGTGTGTAGTTCAGCCAGGTTCAAAGCAATTCTTTCTTTTCGGAGGGGTTATAAGGTCTATCTGGTCTGGCTCATATAGCTGCGAAACTATTTAAATTGCCCTAATGCTTTTGATCGTGAACTTTGCGGGTCTTCAGAGAAAAATATAACTAACATACATTAGCGGTCAAAATAATAGAAATATAAACTAAATAAGTCAAATATAACTATGAACAAATATTTTTAAAATCTATTTAAAAAGACTAGTTAAAAAGAAACAAATAAAAAGTTTTTAAATTTTTAATAATAATAATAGTTTCGACTACAACTTTTTTTTATGTATTTCGTTTCTTGTTTTGGTACTCTTAGGGATTAATTATTTGTCCTTACATTGCCTCACATACAATACTAACATAACGATTATTCAGTCAATTTCCAATTTCGGGTTCACTTTTATAAATCCCCTTCTAGATTTCCTTTAAAATAGTTTAGGATACGAACCAAAGCTCGTCTATGATCTGCGACACATTGCGTCTCATTTGTTAAGCTTTAGATTTTGTGGTCAGCAGGACCACTGCCGTCTGGCGTCCGATCATCATTTATCCTTTATGGATGCCACGCTGCCATTGATGCAGGATGATAATTGTGCTGAGTGCTCCCCATCTTCATCCTTGTCCTTTTCGTCCTGCATCAGCAGACGGATCCGGACAGACCTCACAGCAGATGCAATTTTTAAGATCGGAAGGGATCACAACGCACCAGAAAGCATTTAAATTTTGATATTAAAGTGGAAATGCATATTCAGCATCCTGGCAGCAGGCGTGCGTCCTGGAAATACATCTGCTGCTGCTGCTGCTTACCCGATTTCCCCCTCCTGCTCGCTCAGTTTGCGAAAATGCAAAAAAGGTCGGGGAAGGTGATGTTGGCGAAACAGGAACCGGCAAACATCGAGCGGCTAAATGAGACCATCGAACAACCCCAAAATTGTCAAGGGCTACAGTGAATATCGGTTAAATGGCACACCGTTCCAGGAAAATGGTAATTTTTTAATTATTCATTTTGATTTAAATGAAAATATCTCCAAAGATATTCATAATTGTACTTATATGTCTTACAATTTGTTGCCACTGAATTTATAAATATAAAAGGCAAGGCAAGAACAAACAAATTGGTCTGTGCTTTGTAATAAGAATTTTTTTTAAATTTAGAAATATCTGGACATATTCGAAAGGTTTTACCACCGACCGAGACTCCATTTTAGTAGTTTTTCGGTATGGATGCCCACTGTACCCAACCTGAACATCAACGAAAGGTGTCCATCTGCGGTTGCAGTTGGAAAAGGACATGAAAAAGGGTTTGCTCTACTGTAGTTTGCATCCCCTCGCTGCCCTTGCCTTCGATTCCACTCCATTCTGTTTGTTTGCCAATTCCAGGTGTAAATTCATAGCAAAAGATACAGACACGGGTAGAAAGGGATTTTGAAGGAGGAGAAAGAGGAAGCCAGCCGACCACGTGCCAGGTTAAAAAATGGGAAATGGGAAAAAAGAGACGTGCGCCAGTTGCCTTGGCTGATAAGGTTGCTCTACTTCTTGTGATCGGTTCGAACTCCTTTTACGATTATTTATTTTTTATATATTCATATTTTGCCAGCAGACATCTGCTTCCATTTGCATTTCTCGCCTTGATGGGGGAGATATCTACCGTCTGCTTTTTGTGTTTGTTTGCTCCCCCCTCAAAGTATTTTGTGGTTAAATTTAGAATTTGGCACATGTGCCCCACCAAGTTCCCTGGTACAGTGCAATTTTTTGTATCCCAGTTTGGTCTCCCACGAACATCTGGCTTAAGAATATAAATCGTCTTCGTTTTGGTATAAGTTTCTCCTTAGACCCGCATTTACCTTGGCCTCACAATTGTTTTTTCGCCCTTTGTCTCGGAAATGTCACAGAGATTTACCTTTCGTACAGTTCCTTAACCCAAGATCCCTGCTGCTATTCGAAATCTTTGTCTATGGAGAATTGACCTAGGCAGGCGTTTAATGAAAATGCCAAATGATAATTTTGCACGGCAAGTGAGTAGATTCAAGTCCCCTTGCATTTTTCAACCGAAAACAAGCATAGGAAAGTGGTTTAACTGTGCAGTTCTTAATTTCACATATCAGATATAAGCATTTCATTTTAATCTTTATGAAAACAGCGGTCAAAAATAACCCTCACCTTTTATAGAGTGGAAATCTAAAGGTTTATGGCATTTTTAGACGTTCCACCTTATAAGATAACAAAATCACACACCGTTCGTTCATATGGCCTAATAAAATTTATAAGATAAAAATACAAGTTACACAAATCGCGTTTTTGTGGCATTCCCATACACATATCATACCCATGATATTCTTATCATAACACACTCCATGACACTCCATAACACATGATCGAGCTGTAAGCAAATGTTTTGCGACTGCCTTCACCTTGGGAACCTTTAAGTCATTTATCTATTACCAATAAATATATATGTGAGTACAAGTACGACTATAATTAAATAGTTTTCAATCAATCGAATAGAATCTAATTAAAAGATTTATAAAAATATTCAAAAATAATGTATACTACGGTAACAGTTCAAGTGGGCCAAAGATAAGTGTGAGGAAATTATCAGAATTGAATTAACGATTTATTCAATGAAAAAAGTAAATGGGTAAAGTAAATGGCCGAAAAGATATAACGAATTGGCAGCTGTCGAAACGAAGACAGCTGAGAATTCCTCGGCTCTCCACATCGATCGCCGATAACCGATCAATATACACATAATTAAGTAAGAACTTTAGCAAATGCCAATGTTTAATTAGAAAACGACATATGCAAACGGGTCACAGAAGGCAGAATGCATTGAAGTCGGAAGGAAAATAAAAGGGAAAGGACTCAGATAGGCCAGGGAAAAAGGAGCTGAAGAAGGAGCAGTTGTGGAGTTTCGTATATACATATATATGTATATAACCCCGAACTAATCCAGCGGACACAAAGGAGAATTGAAGAGAACAGAAAACCCAAAATCGAATTGCGCAAGCACTTGAGAAGTCAAGAAATGGAGGAGAAAGCCTAAAATTTGTATGTACTACCAGTCTCCAGGGATCGAGGCATATACAAGTATGCAGACAACTTAAATGGCAGCATGGCACAAACTATTTATCTTTACTAAGAAGGGTATTTAATTAATGTTTAAATGTCTGGGTTATAAACACCATGATTCTTAAAGGATTACATAATTTTTAAGAGCAGTTTATAAGTTTTACTTTTATATTCATTTATAAATTCAATACTAAAAATATGCATAGTCCAGATATTCTCGTCAAGATCTCTGACTTGTTTTATACTTTAAAGAATCTGTTCCACCTTTTTTACCTGCGTCAGCAGTTGGTTTCATCCCGAAACTCTGATCAAGATCTAACAAAAGGAAACTCAATCGGAACATGGGGATGTATTTGGCAACTGCAACTGCAACTTCCACATCCACATCCACTTCCCACTTCCGCATCCTCATGTGCGTACGCTAATCAAATATCAACATCGCGCAGGAATAACCGCCAAAAGCAACACATGCGAGGGAAGCTGCTCTCCGTTAGAGAAATATGCCCGAGTGCTGGCCAAATGTTTGCCTTTTTCGGGGGGTTTCGGCTTTCACAGTTTTCAAATTGCAGTTTTTCCCGCCTGTAAAATGGAAAAACTCCCTCGTCCCAAGGAAAAACGCAAGATCTTTACGGATACTCCGAAACAAACAGGACATTTGGCAAGTCATAGACAGATAGAGAGGATCCTGGCGGGTTTTCGACCCACAGCATGTGTCCTTTTCTCAGGGTCAGGGTGTAACCAACCACTCGGTTCGGTTATCTTACCTGAACCGAGCGCCTATTGGGGTTTACTTATTCTCTCCTGCGCCTTTGTGCGATCCTTCGTCCTTTCTTGCGCCCATTTTTGTGAGAAATCATTGCCATAAACTCTATAATTTATTGTCTACAGCTGCATGGGCATCTAATCGAAGCTGATTCCATTTGATGGAGGCCTTATATGACGATGTAGTAAGCAGGTATCTTCGGACCATGTAACCCCCAGTTCAGTACACCTGTAAAGGTAAGATGCCCATCACGTTTATGTTCGCGCCCTAGAATCAGAGTCCTTTGCTTGAGCAGATTTATACCAATTTGGTTTGTTGACTTTCGGACATTTAAGCTTCTTACGAGTTTTCCTTACTGTTTTATTGTGATGGTGGCATGAGAAACTCAACAAAATCTATAAATATATTATTTATCCCTAAAAACTGAATTCTGCCTAATAATAATCCAAAAATCTTCAATATACAATTTTTTTTTAACTAAAAAAGGCTTTTGAGTTTTCGGGATAAGGCGGGTTCCAAATTATTGTTAATTTTTTATGGTGAAGAGTCTTGAGAAACTTAATAATTAATAGAGAAACCTTGCAAATATGTAAATATTTCTATTCTAACTATTCAAAGAAATTTAAAAACACTTTTAAATTTGTACTAAGGCATAATGTCAAAGCTTACTAAATATACATTCTATTTATTATATGCATGCTTTATTATATTTTGTTTTTATATTAATAATAATTTATATTATGTTTTATATTACATATACATATAGAGTGCACGCATATAGTTATGACTGTTACTATAATATATGCATTTGCATTAAAGTTTTTTAAACACACCAACTTATCTCAGTTATAAACTGTGAGTATTTGTATTTGGGAACAATAGCGTCGCAGCTGATAAACGTTATCAAACTAAAAAATGTTTATTAGGCACAAAGAACAACACAAGATCACAGCTTTTCTATATAACCCGAATTAAAACCATTTCTCTTGCAAACGTAGAGCAGACTTCCTAGGGTATTGACATCATGTACGCGAGCAGATCGATAGAGTCTATGGCCACCATGCCAATGATTCAGTTGCAGTGCAAAGGACCCAATGGATCGGGTCCTGACTGGGTGCCCTTGAAACAGGATTGGAAAAGTAGGTGGTGCACCCTTCCTGCTTGCTATATTGAAAATTTGGCAGGACGAATCGATGCTTTCGAAACTAGAGAAAGTGATGTCTTTGTGGTGACATTTATGAAAAGCGGTACTACATGGATGCAAGAGTTGGCCTGGCTTTTGCTAAATGATTTGGATTATGAACGGGCTAAGAGCAGTTATCTATTTCATCGAAGTCCTTTTCTAGAGTAAGTGCAGTGAATAGTCAATTTTAAAGCTGAGTTTTTAAAAAATGTTCTGTAGATACTCTGCCTTTAACCCAGTGGTCGCTATAGATTCTGTAGCTATGTGCAATCAAATTCAGGATAATTCCCGTCTGATTAAATCCCATTTGCCTGCGCAACTTCTTCCGAGAGAAATCTGGAAACACGGTCGTAAGATTATCTATGTGGCGCGTAACCCCAAAGATGTTGTGGTTTCTTCATACCACCAAATGAAGGGCATGCACTTTTCGGAGGGCAGCTTAGACGATTTCGTGGATTATTTCATTGCTGATAAAATTATGTATACATCTTATTGGGCACACATTATCGACTTTTATAAAATGCGCAATGAGGAGAACGTTTTCTTTGTGACCTATGAGGATATGTCACGAGACCTTCAAGATGTGGTCAAGCGATTATCGCGGTTTTTGAATTGCAAAGATCTGAGCAACAGTGAAATGATAAAGCTCTTAAATCACCTGAGTTTTAAAAACATTAAAGGTGAGTTTATAAACAAAAATTTGGCTTTGAGTAAATAAGACTATGTTGTATGGTTAGTGATAAGACTTAAACTATTCTACTTTTAGAAAGCAAGTTTGGTAATCCCACTGGCTTCATAAAAACTCTTCGAAAAACTACTGACGATTTTGAGTAAGCCTAACTTTCTCATTTGAGACTTAAAACTAATCATTATTTTGTTTGTAGATTTATGCGGCGCGGAATTGTTGGCTCGTACAAGGACGAATTAAATCTCGAACACAAGGATAAGATTGATAAATGGACAATGAGTGTTCTCGAAGAGCATGGATTAACTGAATCTGACATTTTTGGTGAATTTTTGTAATTTAAAATAAAAATTAAGTAGGTTTCACACCTGTATAAAATAAAACTATCGGCATGAGCACGATGAAGGCGAGTGGCATCAGCACTAAGAAGGCGAGTGCCATCGCTAGGGGAACAGCTGTTCGGCCAACATGTGAATGTGTTGGTGGTGGGAAGGTCACAAACCTTATTGGAATGCCCATAGTTTTTTGATTCATAGGCGAGCCGAGCTTTTAACTGTCATGCAGAATACTATAACTGAATTATTATATTGCCAATACCCATTTACAAATCTCTGAAGACATACCCCCTAGCCAAGGCGAATTTCGACCGCTTGATATGTCATTTAAATAAAATATAAGCTTTAGTTACTTACCGATTTTACTAGCCGACTGACCCATTGCTTAATTAAAATCACAAAGGCGGTGTTTTGCTTTCCGGAAGGCACAAGAACAGAAACAAAAGCCACAACTAGGACACACACAACTCATTTGGCATTGAGTTTTCGCGTGGCCTCAGCCCTCGGAAACTTTCTATTCTACTTTTTCCGTAATTCGGTCATTTGCTACTGGCAGACTAGCTTATTTACGGAATCATTTGCGGTAATTGCGTTGCATTATAAAGCTGTTTAATTGTTATTTTTATTGAGCAGAGCTGCCGGTTGCAAGGCTTTTTTCAGTGTGACCGCGCTTAAGTTCAATTTTACTTACAAAATATACTATCGTGCTCAGAAAAATATACCAAACAATATTTTAAAATATTTCAATTATAGGTTCTTTTATAATGATTAAGCAATCAATGTTTACAACATTAATTTTGATATAATTAATAAATGCAAAAGAACACAAGTTTATTTGAATTAGTTATGCCTGCATTATTTATTGTATAGTACGTATTAGCGCTATTTTAAAATAAAATCAAAAATCAATTATCTGAACTTAGTTTTATTTTTTATGAATGGTTCTAATCATTTTCAATTTAAGTTGTAAAATTCAATGGGTACATATTATTTTGGCAAATCATGGGACCAAAAAACACTGTGACTTTAAACGATAGTTTTTTAAGCCGTGCTTGCTACAGTATTTTTTCTACCACTCTTCAGTATTTTCGCTCACCTCACACACGGTCACACTCCACGCAACCTCTGCCAAAAAAAACTACGCGAAAAATATGCCATAAAAAGCGAGATTCGAGCGTGTTTATTTAGCTTTTGCGGGTAACAAAGTGCGCAGCAGCAGCGGGCCGATCCGTGCCCCACCCACAACCCACGCCCGCCGCCCAAGGACACATAGCAAACCGGCAGGAAGATGGCGGATCCGCTGAGTCTGCTGCGGCAGTACAACATAAACAAAAAGGAGATTGTCGAGCGCGACAGTCAGATAATCTTTGGCGAATTCTCCTGGCCGAAAAGCGTAAAGACCAACTATCTCAAATATGGGTGAGTATACGAAGCATATGGTGTATGGTCTGCAATATTAACAAATCCATTCCAGCTCCGGCAAGAAGGGCGCTCCACGTGAGTACTACACGCTGGAGTGCCTGCTGTACCTGCTCAAGAATGTGATGCTGCAGCACTCGGTGTATGTGCGTCAGTGTGCCGCCGAGGATATACCCGCCGTGAATCGTCCGGATCGTAAGGAACTCCTGGCTTACCTCAATGGCGAGACCCCGACCTGTGCCAGCATCGACAAGAGTGCGCCCCTGGAGATTCCCACGCAGGTGAAGCGGGCGGCCGAAGGCGAACCCTCCAGCGTGGAGGTGGCCGCCAAGAAGGCCCGCTTCGAGGAGACCCAGGTGCAGAAGGTGCGCGAGCAGCTGGCCGCCCGCTGGGATGTCAATCAGAAGGAGACCGCCGTCAACATGGACAACATCAAGTCGTTGTCCGAAACGATGTCCGTGGAGAAGATCGCGGCCATCAAGGCCAAGCGTTTGGCCAACAAGCGTACGACCATCAAGCGAACGGACAACGATGAGACCATGGGCACGGATTTGCGGGCCATCCTCGACTACGATGTGGACTCCACCAAGGACATCATTAGCCGCGAGCGGCAGTGGCGCACGCGCACCTCCATTCTGCAAAGCACGGGCAAAATCTTTGCCAAGAACATCTTCGCCATGCTGCAGGGCATCAAGGCGCGCGAGGAGGGACGCAATCGCCCCCAGGCTCCCAATCCCATCAAGATGCCGGAGCCGGCGAGAATAGCCAAGCCACAGCCGCAGCTGTCGCAGTACAATCGTTACGATCAGGAGCGTTTCAATCGTCAGAAGGAGGAGACCGAGGGCTTCAAGATCGACACGCTGGGCACGTACCACGGCATGTCGCTGAAATCCGTGACGGAGGGTTCACTGGCACAGCGCAAGGCGCAGGCAAACAATCTGGTTGTGCCGGGTGCAACACCGAATTCGGGAATCCCCGGACCAATTGCCGGTCGTCCCAAGGAGCTGCTGCCCACGGCACAGGCCCGCCAGCTGCCTTCCTCCAATGGGCCATCGAAGCGACCCTCCCGAACACCCATCATCATCATACCGTCTGCCAACACAAGCCTCATCACCATGCTCAACGTCAAAGACATCCTGCAGGAGCTGCGCTTCATGTCCACTGCCGAGAAAAAGCTGCAGGGCTGCCAACGCGAGAGCGAAGTGCTGCTACAGGTGCGTTTTTAAGTGACTAACATACTCACTTTTGGTTTTGCATATCATTAAGATGGACTGTCTTTTAGTGCACCATCAGGTGTGCTTCTGGCTTTGTAGTGGGTTTCACGTTGAGGTATAATTTTGTTAGAATCATGTGTTGTTCTTCAGTAATTCCATGAAAATGTATATTGCAGTTTTCATTACTATAATTATACAATTGGTATTTGTATTTGCTTTGTTATAGATTCAAAGACAAAAACAGCACCTCCCTTCAGGTTGATTTCACATTAAAGTATGATTGAAACTATAATTTGTAAAATCGGATTTAAAGTTGATGCAAAATAGAGACCTCTTCATCAGGTGTTCTTCTGTTTGAGTTTAAAATTATACTAAAACTAGAACAATTGAAAATATAATCCAATAATCCAAGCAGAAAGATGTTGTCTTTACACAAAACTATATTCTTTCTTTTTATTAATATAGTAATATTATTTTAAATTGTACTAGCTTGGTTTACAAATTCAAAGATATAGAACATTTTCAAGATTTTCTGATTATTTAGTTTAATAAACATACGTTTTAAGTTGTCCTAAAGTTCAAAGAGAGAAAAAAAAACTTATTTGTCTTCCATATTTCTCCATAGCGCAAACGGAACAATCAGACTGTGTCCTACCGGGTGATAGACAATCCCATCAAGCTCTCGCAACAGGATTGGCAGCGGGTGGTGGCCGTCTTCGTAATGGGACCACAGTGGCAGTTCAAGGGCTGGCCCTGGGACGGCAATCCCGTCGAGATATTCTCAAAGAGTCAGTATCAATGTCGCCCCGCTTGAGTAATTTATTCATTTAGTTTCATTTTATACTCCACGGCAGTTTGCGCCTTTCACTTGTGCTTTAGCGAACTGAAATTGGACTCCAATGTGGAGCGCTGGTCTGTGACACTGCTGCGACTCTCGCAAAACAAGCGGCATCTGGATCGGGCTGTGCTTAGCAAATTCTGGGAAACTTTGGACAAGTGAGTGCCTTAGCACTATTAAGTGCTTACATATAAGATTTCCATTCAACTTATAACAAATGTTTGTTGGTTATAAATTCATGTAGTCGATTAAGATTCTTAAAAATTTATTTCGGTCCGTTTTATGGATTCTATCAGCAAACAATAATCTTAATTATTATGCAAGCTATTATTGCAAATAGGACATTGAATATATTTTATATGAAACCCAATATATAGGATCAAATTTATTTTTAGTACAAAAATTTGATGGGTACATACCATATTTAATTTGCCTTTTTAACATATAGTTTTTATCCACTTTATTAAAACATAATTTTAAATTTTTTCTATAATTTTTCAGATATATGGCCAAGTACAAGCCCGATTTGCGGTTTTAACCTTCACCGTATCCTTTTAACATTCTGTTGAAGAATCTTTATTGCAATGATGACACCTGCACAGTCTCACAACACCACTCCGAATTAGTTACCATTATTCTATGCGATCTGCATCTTATAAGCAATGAAGACCGAAGACCAACCCGTATGTGGGTCATCTGGCCCGTCCAAGTTCCCCATTAAGCCTGCAGTAATAGACCCGCGTGCAGTTAGAGGATAAGCTAAACAGTTTGTTGTTCGACTTGTACAATGTAAACTATAAAACAAACGGATCCGAAATCAAGTAATTTGTATTCTTAGTGATAATAAAAAGTTACAAGCCATTTTGTTTCGGTTATGAAACCATGAGGTTGACATAATTGGCATTTATTTGGCTGCAATTATACTTAAGCTATTTCAACAATGGAAAGAGTGGAAGTTAGAGAATTACTTTTAAATTTCTCCGACGATAAGGTTGCTTACCCCATTTCATGCCCCCACCAAAGCCATAAAACCAACGTAATCGAAGTTAGATTCCATTTGTTTATATTGCAAAATAATTGTATGTGTAGCGTACAATCGTTATGTTAAGCGTTTGGTCAGTAGAACTACTCTATAGGTTAGCGGTTTAAATAAAAAATACTATTTCTCGGCCAGCGAAGATTGGTCCATAGGATCTTCAGGAGGACGTGCGTTCGCAGAACTGGTTCTTTGCCGCCTTCAGGGTGTTGTGCATCAGCATGGCCACCGTCATTGGACCAACGCCGCCAGGCACTGGTGTGATGTGTCCTGCGACCTGGCGTACTTCTGAAAATATATAAAGGATAAGAGGATTAGAGATTTGTCTTTCAAGCTTGACAAAAAATAAGGTAGTAACGCCAGTTGCAGCTTTTTCTTTGGATTTTTTTTTACGAAAACTACAAAACTGTTTTAAACGATTAATATATATTATCCAAAAGTAATTATGAATGTTTAATACCTTTCAATAATTTTTGTTATCAAAAAATACTGTGTAAATTTCTTAAAAAAGATCTCTAAATTCTGTTTTGCGCTGACCAAATTTTAAGTGAACTGTTTACTATGAACCAAAAATTGTTTCAAAATCTATTGAGTTAAGTAGCTAAATCTATTGTCTATTTGACGCTATTTTGTTTATTTAAAAAAATCAACAATTATCCGAACAAAAAGATAACATTTTTATGTACGAAGTTATTGACCTCCTACAAGTTATTTTGGTCACCCATAAATGCTATTTCGCGAAAAACGCTATAAAGGTTTTAAGTTAATTTTATGTAATATCTTTGTTAAATTTATTTGTATTGACTTTAAATTAAGGACGTATAGTTATATTTTTTTTTTAATTCATATTTGAGAACAAGTGAGGACACTTACCTTCGAAATCGACATCTCCGACCAACTTGAATTTGCCGGTCTTCTCGTCCTTGATGCGATTGATGCCCACGTCGATGACACAGGCTCCGGGCTTGACCATGTCC
The DNA here is from genome assembly GCF_018152505.1 of Drosophila elegans. Classification (NCBI taxonomy): domain Eukaryota; kingdom Metazoa; phylum Arthropoda; class Insecta; order Diptera; family Drosophilidae; genus Drosophila; species Drosophila elegans. Next base: position 3,749,644 of record NW_024545855.1, on the reverse strand, counting down.
TTGGTGATTAGACCGGGCTTGCCCACGGCCACCACAATGATGTCGGCCTGGCGGCAGTAGCGAGCCAGCTCCTTGGGCGGCGTGTACCTGTGGCAGATGGTCACCGTGGCGTCCAGAGCCTGGGTGGCATACTTTCCATCCGCGTGCAGCAGGATGGCCATCGGCAGGCTGACGTTCTTGGAGCGACCAACCACCACGGCATTGCGTCCATGGGTTTCGATGTTGAGGTGCTCCAGCAATCGCTTGACGCCCAATGGTGTGGCCGGAACAATGCCATCCATGTCCAGGGCCAATCTGCCGATATTCAGCTCGTTGAAGCCATCCACATCCTTGTTCACGTCCACTGCATTGCAGATGGTGCGTTCGTCGATGTGCTCCGGCACTGGCAGTTGCACCAGCACACCCGTAACACGCTGATCCTGGTTCAGCTCGGCAATCACCTGGAGGAGCTCCTCCTGCGTGGTGGACTCGGGCAGCACCTTTGTCTCACTGGAGATTCCCACCTCACGGCAGGCGGTCATCTTATTCTGCACGTACTTCTCGCTGGCCGGATCCTTGCCCACAATCACGGCCGTGAGATGGGGCACCGGATGGCCAGCGGCCACTAACTCCTTCAGCTCGCTGCCCAGCTGGCGGCGGATGTCCGCGGCGATGCTTTTGCCATCGATGATTTGAGCCATGTTGCTGGAACAGAAATCAAACGAAAACATATTATTTTATATTCAAATATTAAATATATGTCGTTTGAAATATATATGTAGTTCCAGATATCAGAATGTTGGTTTGTACAAGTTATGCAAGTTATTGCATACAGAAAACATATTAAAATGGTATATATAATGTTGTTCTTAGAGATGTTCTTAAAAGATTATCAGGTTTTTATTGAAAATAATAGTAAGTTATAAATATATAGCAGCGTAATTAATAATTTTGTTGTCTTTAAACCTTAATATTATCCCCACAAAAGTTAAAAATATTATAAAAACAAATTAAAAATGTTTAGAGCCTAATTTATTATGCCCCTTAAAGTGAGTCTTTAAAGTTTACAGCATCATCAAAGTCATAATTACACTCGAGGCATAGTTACACAGATAGAATACACTTCATTTGTTGCAAGATACAAAATGGTTTTAAATAAGTATTTAATTTAAAAAAAAAATGTTTGAAAGCCAATTTATTGTATATTTAAGTCCCTAAAAACTGGATTTTTAATTTTTATAGTTTAAAACCTTATAAACCCATATATTATTTTGTTAAACATCATGTCGTATGATATAAAACCCAAAATAGTGCATTTTTTTTAGAAATCTTTAGCTAGAAAATTATCTAAGGAACAGTGTAGTATTTTAAGAACTACATCATATATCTCTACAAATTTTATTTTGTCGAAATTGTATTTTTTACGATATTCCTGAATCTAGTTAGCAAGGTCATAAAAAGAGAATGTCGCCAAAAGATAAGGCCCTGCTGCAAAAATCCCCGCCTGTCAATGCGGTTGCGCTGCAGTAGTTCCCCCAGATCGCACATGTATGTGTGTCGTGTGATTCACCCACTTGTTTACCAAAAGAGAAGTGCGGGCGGGAACGAAAAAAATTTTCCTTGTGATTCCCCGTTCTCAGAATGTACTTGTACTCGTTGGATGCGTTGTTCTGTATTATCGGTTAAGAGAAAAGCATTTATATTCATGACCTCATCCATTCAGGGAAACAATTTAACACACACTCGAAAAACACCCAAATGGATGGAAATTATTCAAATTACCTATATTTTGGAAATAATTACCTTAGTGATGGAAATTTGTCACTTATTAGGCCAACCTCTTTAAAATGTAAGTCATTTTGTATACATTTAAAGTTAAATTGGGGTTTTGAGTGTTAAAGTATTATAGTTTTCAAATTCAATAAGATAGAACCGCAAATATAATGCCTATATTTATAAGATCAAATTTTAACAGGGCCCTACACACAGAAAAAAACATATGTAAAATTGTTAATTTTGGTTTTAAGAAGATAAGATTACCTATTTGTGTGTTTTATTCTGTGTGTTGGTGCTAGTTTCAATGAAAAGTAACATTATTAAATTCCACGAAATTTAAAACAAAAATTTAGCCATATACGAGTGGCGCAATTTTTAGAGATAAGTATAGTTATAAAACTAAGGTACTTTATTGATCAACATGTTCAATACAAAATCAAGTTGTTTCTGTTTTGAGAGGGATTGGGTTTGGGGTGTACATGGGAGGAAGAGGAGTAACCTAGGACCTAATGTAAATCTCGATCTAGAAGTGCGTAGGCCTTTGCATCGATTGTCTCAAGGGCGCGGGCAAATGCTGCAAACTCCTCACTGGCGCCGTTTTCCAGGATGTGATCCAATAGACCATCGGCACTCAGCCAGAGAAAGATGAACTGCTCCAGATTGGCTTGGCGGGCCACCTGCTTCCATTTGGCCAGACTGGGATCTGGCCCATGTCCCAGTGGCTCATTGAGCAGCGCACTGAGTTGGTCGTACAGCGACTTGTTCCTGAGCAGCAGCTGCAGTTTGTGACGCGGAACGGGCTCCATTTCGGCATCTTCACTGGTCGCCGCCACTGATTGCCGTGCTCGTCGACCGGAGCTCAAGTCCAATTCCTCGGGATCCTCGTCCTCTGTTTTGATATCCATCTCCTCGGACTTGATCTCCAGCTGGCCAGCCTCGCTGCTCTCATCCGAGGATGAGTCTATCTCCTCCTTGACCTTTCGCGGAATCCAGGTCATGGCGCATCCATCACTCTTTTCCGGATACACCTTCTCCAGCAGCTGAACCACCCGCTCGTTTGCCTTGTGCCTGGCCAACTCCAGTGGCGTATAGCCTGCGGCATTTCGTGCCTGCAGAATGTCGGTGAGGTTTTGATTCTGGGCATCCAAAATGAGCACGAGTAGCTCCACATTTTGCTCGAGCACAGCCATGTGCAGGGCATTGTTTCCGTCCATTGTGTTGGCCACGCTAATCGAACTCCGGTCATGACTGATCAGTTTCTTGGCCACATCGTACCGGTTCTGCCGGATGGCCATGTGCAATGGCGTGAGCCCATCGTCGTTCTTCAGCGAGAGATCCAATTGCATCATGGTGGGCTGTCCCTTCAGGAAGCTCTCCACGCAGTTAATGTGCTCCTCCTTAACGGCCAAATGCAAGGGCGTGTTGCCCGCGTGGTTCTGCTGATTGGGGCTTACCTCTAGGCCCATCAAGGGACGTATGTAGTGCGGTCGATCGTGCTGACAGGCCACATGCAACGCACTGTCTCCATCCGCATTCAATGCACTGCTGGCCAGCTCGCTCAGCTTAAAGTGATTCATTACCTGTATCGTCCTGATGGCCAACTTCAGGTTGTCCTTTTTGTAGCTAATCACCTCGTGCAGCAACGTATCGTTGTTGTCGTTCTTCAAAGCGTGATCTGTGAATAGTTCTTCTACTCGGCGGCGCGAGGTCTCGGCCCCCATCGTTGTTCGTTGTTCGAAGATCTTGAATATAGCACTCAGGTACTGAGTGGTGAGGCTTCGACCCGACGACGACGATGACGGCATCACTTCGGAACGCCCATGGCCATCTGCCTGCAGCTCGCCCATGTCCAGATTGCAGATCTTCTCCAGCTCGTCCGAGTTGTGCTCTATAAGCTTGCGGAAGTTTTCCGAGTTGATCAAATCATTCAGATGCATTTCGCGACCAAACTCCTGACTGATTGTCTGATCGTGGTGCGAGAAGTTTGGCAATCCATTGGGTGGCTGCGCCAGGGCCAATATTTTGGGAAGATCCAGGGAATTATTGGAGCTCGGATTGCCGGAACTGCTGCTGTTGGCCGAGGAGCAGGTGCGTCGGCGTTTCCTAGACACGATCGCATCGCGCGGCTTGTAGCGGAAGGGCAGCGACGGATAGGATCGCTCGTCGTCGGAGGGACGTATCAGCTCAATGGAAACGCCCACCTCACGGTCCACATCCTTGTCTTTGTACGGAGGCGTCTGGCACACAATGGCATACTGGTGGTGGACATCCGATTCCCGGAACTTGGCAAAGGCCTCCCACACGGTCTCGCCATCCTCGTCCTCCTCGAAGAAGCGCACCTTAATGTTCTTCTTGCTGACCTTCTCCACCAGCAATATAAGCTCATCGTTGCCCATTACTCCGCCCGTGGGCTTGCTCAGCCGCACGATTTTCAGGTCTCCGGTTTGCGCCGACTTCCGGTTGTTGATCGCATTACTGTACACGGGCGGAGCAATGGGCACCCAGGTGCCGTTGTCCTCGATCTTGAAGGCCTCGAAGCAGAGACGCACCTAAAAATGGCGGGAGATTGGTTAATAAGCTGATAACTGGAGTGTTACCGGGTCTCATAAGGTAACCAAGCTAATTTCTTTCCTTTTAGTGAGTGTTTTATGTTTGTCTCGCTAAGTTGGCGCAATTTCTAAATAATTCTAAGTATTCTTAGTAAAGGAAAGTTTTAAAATTGTTGATTTATTCTGATTTATGTGTAAATTATAAAGCGCCAAACTTTATATTCCACTCACTTAAGTGAGAAACTCAGCTCTTTTTGGCTGCGAAGAAGAACCCACCTGGTTAAGATTCATGTCCTTGGCCTCACGCTCCGTCTCCTGGTGCAGCTCCTGCATCTGTTTGGTGGACAACTCGCGACGGTTCATCTGGAAGACCAGGCGATCCTGCTTCTTCTTGCAGAGCTCCTCGAAGATGTACTTCTTGGCGGTGTGTATGATGCCCATGTTGATGAACTGGGCCACATAGCCCCGATCCTTGGACACGTGCAGATCATGGGGATCACAGACATCCCGTTCGTCCTTGCGCACCACCAACTGATGGGAATGGGGGCTGTCCAGATTGGTTTGGAACAGACTGCAACGGATGACGGCGGGTCCGTCGTAGTTATAAAGGCTGACCTCCGGGAAGGTTTTGGGCGTCCTCTTGGAGTTGGCCCCGTTCAGGGATCCATGTGTTCCATGCATTTCGCTCTTGTAGCGAAACCGGAACTTCTCCACCGGTTGCTCCACGATTCTCAGCTGCGGCACGTGTTTGCTATCGCCGCCAGCCGCCAGTCCGTTTTGCTGGTATCCAAAGAGCTGGCCGCCAGGAGCGGGAGGCACTGCAGCGGGCACATAGTACTGATGATCCATGTACATGTTGCCAAACCCTTGGGCATTCGCAACTCCAGCGGAATTTATCAAATTGCTGGCGTCGAATTGTTGGCTCAACAGCTGATGTTGGTATGGTGAGTTTGGCAGCGCCAGCGGCTGTGGTGAGTTGCCGGCTGGCAAGTTCAGATTGGCAAAATCCGTTTGCAGGGCCATCGTTTCGGGGGAGTGGGCGGGCGACAAGGATTGGGTGGTGGAGGTGGGGGAGTTGCCACTACTGTATCCACTTGTGCTGGATGCATCGTTCATGAAAAGCACATTTTTGCCCTTGTCCAAATCGTAGTATTGATTCATTTTCGTCGTTGTTTCTTTATCAAGCAAATATTTTTCCTGTTTATTGCGTCGTTATAATTCCAAAAACTGAACCGCTGACTTTGCCGAGCGAAACACTAATGATCGAAGCGCGCTGCTCCGATCGACTATTCGTTTTTGGGTACTTCCCCGATGTCGCGGCGAATGGGAAATTATCTGCTGCGGCCACGTCGCGATGACTCACGGGTTTTTCAGGCGCGCCGCTCCGTGTGATTTTTTTGCCTGCTATACTATATATTCTCCGATTCGCGGTTCTTGTTTACACAGCGAAATCACACTCTATATTCGCGCACACAGATAGTAATTCTGGCATGCTCCGATACATATGTGTAACACATATATGGAATGGCAGCGCAGCGGATCGCTAACTTTAATGCGCCACTGCTGGAACGAAAATGAGCGCAGGCCTTGCACTAAATCAAGTAATAACGCTCGCCAGCTAAACGCTCACGAGCTGATAACAGGTTTAAGCTGTCCGCGACGAGCTTTCGGGACAGCTTTTCACACGGCAAGTACTATTCACGTAATTAATTTGAATACCTTAATTCAACACACACCACGCACACAACCGTGTAATTCATAGAAAAGCGACTTGCCAGAGTTGTCACAGAAATTGGATTGGGTGGCAACGCCCCAAACAGCTGTTTTGAGATCTAAAGGTGAGCGCGTGATTAAGTTTTTATTTCAATCCCTCGTGACTTTTTATTCTTAAAAGCACAAATGTAATATATTTTTCATGATAGGTTTTGTTTAAAAATAAACGCTGCTTTATGCTTAAAACAACTTTTGTTGCAGAATTGTTGGAATAGTAATATTTTTCACGAATAAAATACAAAATATATAAATACCGGAAATAAGCTAAGCAAATTTGTAAAATAATTATGTAGGATTCTTAAATTTAGTTAATCACGACAAGAAAAAAGTTCTTGCGTAAATCAAAATAGGGGTATTTTGCAAAACACATTTAAGTCACGCACGCATCTCCAACACACGCTTTGTTTTTCTTTCGTTTACTTTTATATCACGTTTTTGTTCCGAACGGGTTGAACTTACTTTTTTATAAACGTATGTACGCACCTGGAGAATGACTTGCCGGAATAATTCCGGGAAACTACATTTGCAATAGATCCTAAAGATCTTCGCAGCATTATGGAAAAACTTTTATCAACACAGAATTGCTATATCCAAAAAACACTTATGTATGTACATATGTGGTATGATAGAAAAACTGAGGCGATTTAATTTCCTTTGCCACTGGACACACCCACAGATACAGATAAAGCCGACCTGTTGCTAGGCTGCAATTTGTATAAATAAATATATATATTTAGCTTCGTTGCACTTTTTTCGAACTTGACCCCTTTCACTTCGCGTTGTTCTATTCCTCTTCCTCTTGTTACCATGCCCAGGCATCTGTGTGTGTGTGCGTGCCTGTGTATGTGCTTTCTCACCTTATCAATTGGCGTTTTGTTTATTTTGATAATAAATTAGCACCGAAAAACATAAACAAATCAGGGTCCTGACTTTTCAAGCTTCTGTCTAGGGCTAGAATTATAATAGACAGGCCATCAAAATTGTGCTGTAATCAGCTATTTTTTTAAGATCGAGGAAAACTCGTTTTTGTGACTTGATTAGAAATAAACGTGTCTACAGAGAGCCTATTAAAAGTTCTTTAGTGGAAAGTTTTTATTTTTTTCGGTTTAATTTTTACTATTTTTCACATGTGTTTACCTTTCCTTGTCTCACTTGGAATTTTCCCTGCTGGAAAATTCGAACTGCACTGTTTGCCGGATACTAATCGACTGTATAGAACCGATCTTTTTTGAGCCCCCGCACGTGTTGTTCCCAAACCCACGGATTCTTCGTAGTTTTTTTTGGATAAAAGCTTTTGCGTGAGCGAGAGAGCGCGACTTAGAAATTTCAGCTGTATCGCGTGGAAGCTTATAAACAGTTAACGGAAAAAGTATACATCAAGAAGCCAAGGTCGTGAAAATCGGTATTTTAACCGTTACGAGTATCGGTAAATTTTAAATTTCACCTTATGGTGAAAAAATATACAAAATTCACTAGCCCCTTCGAGCAAACGTTTCAATATTTTATATTATCGGCTTAGGATCTTGCCTTTCGTTTTTGTTGTGTCAATCTGCGACACGAGTTATTTTGCAGCAGTATGTTTTTTTTCACGAGACGGATGACGAAATCTGATTTCCGATTACTGCACTCGGAGATTGATAGATGGCATTTAGCCGATGACGTCAAATTGCTCCCCAGGGGGCCGAATATACTCCATAACCCATCGTCTCCCGCTGATAAGCCTTTATATGCAACCCCCTGACCGCCTATGCCATGAGTTATAGAACTGATGCCCGATCGCCTGGTAACTGGCGATCTCTGTTTTTAGTCGGAGGAAAAACAATGCAAGCGTCATTAAAAATGTTATTCGCGGACGAAGATTGCGCCTGTTTTGGGTTGAAAAACATGTTATTTTCGAAAAGAGATCGCCGATAAGCCATGGAAAGTGCGAGTGGCTGTGAATGCCCAATGGGAGCGTTGAATCATAAGCAACACCATTTATTTAAGAGTGGAATTTTTACCTCAAAATGTTATTGAATTGGTTTCCATTTGGAGCAAAATAAAATCTTGCGTTATTAGAACTTTCCGATGTAAATTTGTGTTTGCTTAACTGGCAACTTAAAAATATGTTTTAGAAATGATGTCCTAGTTATTTAAAATATGGCTAAAATCTAAGCAAATGTCAAAAAATGAATTTTCTTGCACGTGAACTTAGAAAAAAGTTAAAAGGATATACATTATCCATAATTTTTCAAGTTTCAAAATGATCTTGACAAACAATTAGCTGGTAGGGCTTAATTGTTAAGATTAAATCGTATGCAATCCACACTTCATTATTGATTTACTTTTATTGATTTTATCAATAACATTTTTTTTATTTTTATATATTTAGCAGCTTCAGCAACTTGTATTAATAGGCAGTAGCGATATTTATTAAATATGTTTTTTACTCAAACTCACCTTGTGAATCTCATTTTCAGGAAGTTGTAATATTTCTTGTAATCACTTTATATTTGTATAACTTTTTAATTGGAGCGAATGCTTTGCCACTGATATACTTTTAAGATTGTGAAATGTTTTTAAATATATATATTTTTTAACGATTTGTTATTTATGCACTTGCTTAAAGACTTGTCGCGTTTGAATATTTAAAAACAGCGGTCTGCCGCCCTTTTTATGCACGAAAATACCGTGGATTTTTTAGTGGAATCGAGGAAAATACTATCTTTTTCGGTATTTCTTAGCCCACGCTGCCTGGCCACACTGAAGAAAAAGAAAACAAGTCGCAGAATCACGATACACCATTGCAATTTACACACAATCCCTTGCATTTGCATCTCCGATGCCCACAAACTGGCGATGAAGCCCCAGACCAAGCGAAAGTCCTTCCCCTTCAATGCGCCCCCGCCGGGAGGAATCATGGAGTTCGGATTCGGGAGCTGCAGCAGCAACTTTAATGCGGAGAACGACCTGGTAAAGTGGCAGCACAAGCGGAAATCGGAGCAGCAGGCGACGGCAGTGCTGTGAGTGCTATATCCCCCCTAAAAAGATATATTCCTAATAATAATCTGGTTACTGCTCTCACTTTTTAGACCCCCCAAGATGCTTATAACCGAGGAGCGGATTACTCAGCACTTCAGCGGACTGTCGTTGGATCCGAAGATCAATGTGGCCTCCTCCGCCGTCGGCGGCAGCAACAACAACAGCGTGGTGGGCAGCGTTACCGGCGGACTGGTGACTGATGACATACCGTCCACCAGCACCGGCAAGACCCATCATCATCCCAATCCCGCCTACCAAATGGCGGCCATGGAGCTGGAGGAAAAGCTGCGGAACGCCAATCGCATTGTGATCTGCGATGGCCTAAAGGGATCGCCGGGATCGGGTCCCGGAGCAGCACCCCCAGTGATCCCACCCGAGTGGCTAATGAAAGCCATACCACGTCCCTGCACCGCCTTGGTGCCCTGGCAACCATCACCGCTACAGATCCCAATGCCCAATGGTCCCAAGATTGTGGCCCCACCTCCAATTATGGCACCGCCCATGGTTGGAGCTCCGCCAGCTGTCCAGGAACTGGACGACTATGACGACGATCTGGAGTTCTTTGAGAACAACAACACGTGCAGTGTGAATCTTAACAAGTCTGAGCAGGAGCACATGGATGAGGACCTGTAGCCCATAGCCATATATATCTCTAAAGAATAAGCATAACATTGTGGAGAATTGTATGTCCGTATTCGTAAGAACACACAGTTGATAGCATGCAAGAATACTCCCTCTCCTTATTTTGTATTACTATTGAAAATAGATAGATGTATGTGATCAAATCCGATTTGGCCGACTGGAATGTTCGTTAATAACAGCAAGTGGGCCAACTGCAGACGTGAAAATCTGTCGCTAAGAAAAAACTAATTTGTAATTACTTTTTATTTCAATTTGTAAACGGATTAAAGTGTATTGAAATGTTTTAAGAAGAGGGGATAGATGGAGTTTATCAAGTCAGAAAAGCTGAATCTACAATATTAACAATAAGTCATAATATTTTATTGCTTTATTTTGTGTATTAACTTGCTAATGGTAATTTTACCTGGCACCAATATATACTTGCTTGCTATGAAATTAAAGAATAAAGGCTTTTTATTAAAAAACCAATACGTTCCAGAAAATTCGTTGCCAGGGTGGGGATTTTATTTCTAAGGATTTTGTATGAAACTAAATTCTTCAAAGGAATTCAAATCAAAATTATTTATTTTTAAAGCTTTAAGTTATATTAGACGTTGAACGATTTTTTAAAACATATTTTCCGAAAAGTTTTTAAATTTAAGAGGAATCAAACAAACTGTTAACATTTAACAGTATTACTGTGTCTCTATTCATTTGGTATTTTTGACAGCGGCTGTCTTACTGAAAAAGGTTGGAGATTGAAATTCATCGTTGTTGCTCCGCCAAACATCGACTAAGCCGATGTTCTGAAAACACTGATGAAACCGATATTTTGAAAAATCGATGTTGGCATCGAAGTTTCTCTACCTCTAGACGCGATACTAACCACGAAATGTTAGCCAAACGGCGAACTTACAGAAGAATAGAAGGAGGAAGATATTAATCCACCCCAATGTAAGTGAATCGTCGAACAGAAAGAAAAAGATGAAACCGATGTTTTGAAAACATCGATAAGAGCAATGTTTTGAAAACATCGATAAAAGCGATGTTTTGAAAACATCGAAGTTTCCCCACCTCTAGAGAAGAAGAAAGTAAAGACGGAAAAGAGAGACAGAACCGAAAAATTTGCAAAGAGGTCGGTTTGCTGCTGTCCGGATTCCGGAAATTTTTTCAGCGATTCGCGTACGGAAAAAATTCGAGTACGTCCAAAAACCTATTGAAATCAGTGTTAATTTGGTAATTTTAATTTCGGCCACATACTGGCTGGCGTGTGTGTGAGTTTACGATGCTGTGAGCTTAAGTGCGTGTTTGATGTGTGTGCGTGCGCCCACACAGACAGCCATAAGTATTAATTATAGTTAAATTTTACTTCATGGCGCAAGCGAAAAGATTGTAACTCGGAGAACGAGAAGCCGAATCAGAACAAATGCAGGCGAAAAGCAGAGCCATCGCATTCACAGCGGCAGAAATCTGACAAAAACTAGATACGAGGCGAAGTGCAAATTTAGAATTCTTATTACAAGTTCATGGGAAAGTGGCGAATATACGTGTAGCGTGATAAGTGAGCGTTTTTTGTGTGTTGAATGGCAAAACATCACGTTGACCGATGCACGGAAGAGAGCGTCCCCGTCCCGAAGTACGCATCGCAGAAACCCACCACGCTCGTTTGTTTTTCCGCTCTCCTCCCACTCCCACCTCTCTCTGGGCAGCAGTGGCTTAGCCCCAGGGCAGCGCCACACGTGGTGGGGAGCTGCTCTCCCTTGCACTGGGGCTGCTTCTTTGACGGCGCTCTCTTTCTTGCCCGCTCATTCCGAAAAAAACCGTGTGTGAGTGAGGTAGTCGCTGCTCCGCGTCGCGTGTCGCTCCGTCAGTGTGTGGGTGTGTGTGCGTGCGCTGGTCGTTCAATTTGTGTGAAGTAATAAGCGTAATTAGTTTGCTGGCAAACTGTTTAAAAATCCACTAAACGTCTGACGCATAGTCTTTATCTCCGATTTCGTGATTTTGCAGTTGAACCTGGCCAATAGAGTCCATCGAGTGGAACCGACACGAGCAACAACAGCAACAAAAAAGAGGCAGCGATGTCCACCGCCGTTGAAACGGGGTCGTCGCCTGCCAAGAGCAACAACAGCAACAACAATAGCAGCGGCGGCAACAACAGCGGCAACGGCAATCCCAGTCCAAATGCAAAAGGCGTTCAGCGGCGTCAACTGGTGAGTACGAGTACTGCTCGAAGCACCGCTTCCCTTTTCCCTTGTGCCCTCCACCTGCTTCACCCAGCATATACTATCAATAACCGATAAAGCCCCGACAATCTACGGTGGCACTTCCCTAAGGTGCATTTCCTGTAACAAAACGTCGTTTTTTACAAAAGCGGGGTTTAAGATAAAAAAAAAAGAATGTGTAAAATGAAACTTTTTAAAACGTCAATTAAGATCAATGATAAGATCAGGCTTACCTTTAAAAGTTGTTTGTGGAACTATTATGATGGGACTAAGAAGAAAATTGCTTTAACAAAATTAAACAAAATTAATACCTCACAAGTATCTTTTATTTGTGAAATTAAAACCAGTTGGCAACTGCAATAAAACAATCGTACATCTAAAAGCTACTCTTGCAAAAACGGAAGTAACTGGTCTCACATAACGTGGGTGATGTGGTTTGCTATACGGAAATTCACCTGTAACCGTGATTAATAAGCACGCCGAGCCCTAATAAGTAGATGATCAGCAGAGTGCGAGCGAGAGATAGCAAGTTGGTTGTGGAAGCGAACATAAAGCTCATCATTAATCGGTGGAAATAAAATGCATGCTCACCCGAACGCCTAGCCTTGCCCGGCCCTCTTCCGCCTCTGCCACCTCCACATTTCGCCTCTTCATTTTCCTTTGCGCCAGTTGAGCATTGGAGCTCAACTGGGGCCGCATGACCGAAAGCAATGAGCTTTATTTGCCATATTCGCTGTTTGTTATTCTCTTCTTCTCGCTATTATTGCCATTGTTGTTGTTTGCCTCGCATTTCGTTTTCAATTTGCCATCGGTGTTTTGTGGTGTTGTCGCTGCTGTTGGTGTGTGTGCCTCTGTGAGGGTGCTGGTGGGTTTGTGTGTGGTGTGTTTCTGCTTCGGTTTCTATTCCATATCGTAGATAACAGGGCATTGTTGCGTTGTTGTTGCCCAACATATTTACATACGGAGAATGAGCGATACGGGGGAAGAGGGAGTAATGCTGACGTTGACACAGCTATGCACAGATAGAAAAAATGTATATCATAACATGTAATTTCGGACCAAAAACTTACCCTTTAGATATAATTGCATAGTATCATATAATATTCTATCATATTAAGATTCAAAAATATAAAAATCTGTTTGGGCAGCCTAGATTTAACATTTACTCATTTTTATCTGCGCATTTCGATTAGCTACCGATGTTCTTTAATTTTGTGTGTGACAAAGTGATGATATCTACATAAGTACTAAAATGGTTGATGATTATTGTAAGAATATACGAATTCAAGCAGTGGTGGACTTTTGTTACCAGAGGCAGGTTTCCATTAATCTTGATTTATTATTTATCCATATTTATTTTTCTGTGTAGAAAAGTGAGGCGTGGGTGTCTGGTAGGGTGTTTTGCTTCGGGGGGGTACACCTCACTTATTTTATATCGTTGGCCAACTCGCAAAGTTCACGTTCACAGTTGCCTCGGCCTGTGCATTTGATTAGCACCAAAATTGGATCAGCAGCTGCTGGTGCTCGTTGCTTCGCTGTGAACGGTGACGAAGAATACCGCCCGGCACTTGTCGCCGGAATTCGTCTGCTACACGCACTTTTACGAGTTTATTGCCGGGTATATGCACTTAATTTAAGCAACTCGTGTTTATAAAAAGTAGGATATGCCTATGTGATTAGCCCCAGTTCTTAGTTAGAATCGGAATTTCAACCGTCAGGAAGTATACATTTAAGAACATTTTAATCGGCAATTTAAAGCTCTAATAGCAAACACTATCTACCTTAACAACATGTCATTTATTGTCTTTTATTAATTATGTGTACATCAAACCCTTTTCAGGCCTTGATACCCATGCCCACTTTTAGTCTAAGATGAATTCCAACTTAGCCATTCTCTGATGCCATAATTAAGTAATTATATTCCAGAGCAGGGTATCCAAACAGTCGTCAATGTATACAAATTCCCACAGACTGTCTATCTTTGCATATTGAAGTGGCTCGCAGGCGGAGAAGAGCGAACGCCCATTAAAAATGTATGGATTGGTGGGGATAGGTGGAGTGGATAGCTCTCATTACGGTGACTAACGCGAGTAAAGAAAGAGGAAGGGAGCGAGCGGAAAGAAGAGCACAGCAACCACATGGCAGATAAGGGTCCGCAATTAGCACCTTAAATAGAATACATTAGGGCGCCCAGGTGGCCACCTGGAGGGTGGGGAAAAACAAGTGGGGTGTCGGGGGGCGAAGGTGACGCCACCACAACAAGAATACGAAACCACTTGACTGGATTCGGATTTTGGTTTTCTGTCTTACACGCAACTTTTTATGTGGTTACGACTTTCGTTGTTGTTGTTACTGCTGCCTTGCCTTCACTGAAAGAAATGTTTGTCCATTTATTGGACACCGGTGGGATTTGAGCTCAGATGCTATACGCTCTAGTCTATCATGTTATGTCGTCTTACGTGATTCCTTTAAAAATTAATTTAGACATGACACTATTCAGAAATCAAAATGTTATAAAACATGCAAGTATTGAACTTCTGTTTTTTCTCTCTGTGTGGTCACGGTTGTCTTTGTTGTTGTTTCCTCTTCTACCTGCCGATTGTTAATCGGCCAGACACCAAAACAAGCTTTTCAGCCAAGAAAAAACAAACAGTAACAACAGCCGCGCAGCAGCAACAGCGTGGCCACAATGAAAAGTCACTAAAAATCGTTTAGAACATGCCAAACAAGTTTCAACATTTCTGTGGGGCAAGCCGCTTAAAAAGGATATGCCTCACACAGATACAAACAAGTACAAATACAAACGAGGGCAGGCGGTGCATCATGTATATAGATTTTTCGTTGCAAGCACGCCGCTACCGCCCCATCTCCCCCTCCCCTTCCTTTTACCACCCCACTTGCAGCGGCCAAAATAAACTCATGGCAGGAGGCATGGCAATTCATTTCGTATATAGTATTTGTTGTTACTTCACCTCTTCGCTCCTTGGAGCAACAGTCTCTCATCTCATCTCATCGCCATCTCTGAATCTCAATCTCTCAGAATTTCCTCTCTGCCGGCAATGCACCACCGTCGTGCAAAAAAAAAAAAAAATATGCATGCAAAGTGCATGCGCACTGAAGAGAGATAGCGATAGCAAATGGAAGAGAGAGGAGGAGGAACAGGTCCGTGGTGGACAACTCGAGTCCCGTTGCCCTTTGCCAACCAGTGTTGCCATTCCTTGGATTGAAGTGGGAAAATCTGAGGACATTTAACATTTATATGATGTTTGCAAAACCTACTAAAGCAAACTATTTAAAAATCTTAGTTCTTGGCGTTCTTTTCAAACTTTTACCGGTATCCAACTTTTAAGAAGGCAAGATTGAATGGATTCTAATAGCTGTAACATAAAAACTCTTGCCAAGCGATAATTGCCTCGCTAAAACTTGCGGAAAACGTAAGAAATTCGAATAGGCTGTGGAAAGCAGAAAGCTTTTTGGCCCAAACTCATCAACGGCTGTCAGAAATGTGGAAAAATATGAAAACATTTCGATTCCTAGATAATTATATTTTTTGGGAATATTTTTCTATTTAAATATTTTTCTGTTGTTATTTCGACTTTTTCATGTCAATCGAACCCACAAGCAACGTGTTTGAAATCAAGCGAAAAAAAGTGAGCTTAGCATGTTGCTTAAATAGATTTTTGTCCGGTTTTGGCTCTCCTCTTATCTCTCAAATTAGGTCTCCCTTATGTTATCCGGCAGAGAATCCCAGACCCCTATTTTGAACCCATATTTCTCTTCTAGACTCACCAGCGGATTAATTATGGGATTGTTATGACAAGCTTAGCCCTTTACCGTATTCCTAACATTTTTCAAACAGGTGCCTTTCTTCGGCCTGGCTCAAATGTATTTGTGTTTTTAAATCTTTGCCTATTTATTTAATTTATCAAATAAAATTCATTACTCAAAATAAGGTACGATAGTTTTGAGAGATTTGACATCCCTACCGGCGAGCAAATGAAAACGAAATTACAAAGACGAGAGAATCCTCCAAGTGAAGAGAGAAAGTGAAGGCGAGGGTCAATGGGAGAGTAAATGAGTAGTTCCGCAGAGCTCATCACTGTGGTGAAGAGAGAGCAAGTGAATCATTTTGTTCGCGTCAGCAGAGTCTTCGGCAGCGCCCTCCGTTCAGGCGGTGTATTTTTAGGCATTTATCACTCTCCTCTCTCTTTGAATGCTTTTTGGATGGCACTGGCACTCTATTGAACTCTATTCTCTCTTTTTGCAGCGGGAGAGGAAGCAGCGCAAGCTCTATCTGGAGGAATGGTCACTGGGCGATGAGGATGGCGAGGGGACGAGGGGCTTCAGCGTCGCCGAGAAGCTCGAGTCTTCGAAGTTCGCGCAGGCGGGAATGGTGCGCGAGATGCGCGGGTGCGATCTCACCGTCGCGTAAGTATCTCAAACTTTTGCGTTATTTATCGCTTGCTAATCACCGGTGATTATCGGT
Organism: Drosophila elegans; assembly: GCF_018152505.1. Lineage (NCBI taxonomy): Eukaryota > Metazoa > Arthropoda > Insecta > Diptera > Drosophilidae > Drosophila > Drosophila elegans. The sequence goes on along the minus strand of NW_024545855.1, from coordinate 3,733,217 downwards.
GTGATACTTGACGGAAATGCTGGTTTAGTGTATTTTACATTATTTTATGACCTACATTAAATGGCGGATGTGCTTAAATAAATATAACTTGGTCGTTACCTTTATTAAAGTCCTTTTTAAATTTTAATAAATCATTTTCACTATTCTATTGGCTATGAATTGATAACTAATCCATTTGGTAAATATATAAGACTGGTTAAATAAACTTTATTTCCTACTTAGTTTTAATATTTTTTGCTTTGATTTTACGTATTTTAAAAGTTTTTTTTTATACTTCGTTGACTACTTTTGGAATTAAGTTTATTAACTGAAATTAAATTATCCCTGCTTCTTTCGCAGATTTCTACAGCAGCACGGCTTCAATATCCCGCTTTTGTTCCGGGACAAAGCGGGATTGGGTCTACGGATGCCCGATCCTCAGGAGTTCACCGTGAACGATGTGCGACTGTGCGTGGGATCGAGGAGACTGCTCGACGTCATGGACGTGAACACGCAGAAGAACCTGCAGATGACAATGAAGGAGTGGCAGCAGTACTACGACAGTCCGCAAAAGGACCGCCTGCTCAATGTGATCTCGCTGGAGTTCTCGCACACCCGCCTGGACAGGTTCATCCAGAGTCCGGAGATCGTGCGTCAGATCGATTGGGTGGACGTGGTGTGGCCCAAGCAGCTGAAGGACGCCCAGCGGGAGGGCACCAACCTGCTGGGCGGCATGATGTACCCAAAGGTGCAGAAGTACTGCCTGATGTCGGTGAAAAACTGCTACACCGATTTCCACATTGACTTTGGCGGCACATCCGTTTGGTATCATATTCTGCGGGGGAGCAAAGTTTTCTGGCTCATTCCACCCACGGATCGTAATCTTCAGTTGTACGAAAAGTGGGTCCTCTCGGGCAAACAGGCGGATGTGTTCTTCGGCGATACCGTAGAGAAGTGTGCCAGAGTGTATTTAACGGCAGGCAACACCTTCTTCATACCCACTGGATGGATTCACGCTGTCTATACGCCCACTCAATCGCTAGTGTTTGGCGGGAATTTCCTCCACTCCTTCGGCATTGTTAAGCAACTGAAGACAGCCAGTGTAGAGGACAGTACGAAGGTGCCGCAGAAGTTTCGCTACCCCTTCTTCACGGAGATGCTGTGGTATGTCCTCGCTCGTTATGTTCACACGCTGCTGGGACACTCCCACCTAGAGGGTGAAGCCTCGTTGAGCGAGGATGAAATGGCTGCCCGTCCTCACACCCACCTTACGCACCACGAGCTCTTTGGACTAAAGGAGATCGTGATGTATTTGTACGATCTTCCGCCGCAAAAGAAAAATGTTCCCAGTTTGGTTCTCGATCCTGTGGCCCTGATCAAAGATGTGCGATCGTTGGTGGAACGGCACTGCAAGGATCAGCAAGATCTCGCCATCACAGGCGTCTCCGTGCTAAAGTCACCACCTGGTTCGCAGCCACCTTTTCTCCTTTACGATCGCACACGGGTGAAGCAAGAGATAAAGCAGGAAATAGTGCGCAAAAATGCGGAGGTCATTCGGGAGCAGCAGCAATTGGAGGCGGGAAGGGCTAGGGAGGCCGAATCGGATACTTCTCAGTCGACGGGAGTGGGATCTGCATTGGGCATAGGCGCTGGCATCGAGTACAGCAATGGAGTGATGAAAAAGGAGCAGTTAGAGAACGGTACCGGAGCGTCGCAGCCAGGTGCGTTATATGCTCTCATATATTTGTTTCAGAGTAATATGGCAATGTTCTACAATTTACAGAGGCCACCTTTGTCCTGCCCACCGATACGCTCAAGTACCGCCCACCCAAGAAGATGCATTTGGCCACCGCGTTGGTTGCAGCGGCCGCAAGCAGCAGCAGTGGGGGATCAGGAGGGTCAGTAGCAGGAGGATCTGTTACCATGGGAAGCAGCCACAGTCACAGTCCCACTAATGGTGGAGTAGGAGTGGGACTTGGCACAGGAGCTATTAGTGTGATTGCCACCAGCTCCAGCTACAGCGAAGGAGGAGTAGTGACCAGCATGGACAATTGCCCATCTCCCGGGGATGGGGGTGCCAAATTGTCGCCAAATCTGACAGGCACTGGACAACCACGACGTCGCAGGACGCGCTGCAAGAACTGTGCCGCCTGTCAGCGCTCCGACTGCGGCACCTGCCCCTTTTGCATGGACATGGTCAAATTCGGAGGACCAGGAAGGGCTAAGCAGACGTGCATGATGCGACAGTGTCTGTCGCCCATGCTGCCAGTGACGGCGCAGTGCGTCTACTGTCACCTGGACGGCTGGCGGCAGACTCCAGTCTCGCCTCAGACCAAGCAACTGGCCTCCGCGGATGGGCCCTCGGCGCTGATGGAGTGCTCCGTGTGCTACGAGATCGCCCACCCGGATTGTGCCCTCTCCCAGCTGGATGGCACAGAGGACGCGGCGGACGCCAAGGGCATCGTAAATGAGGATCTGCCCAACAGTTGGGAGTGCCCCAGCTGCTGTCGCTCCGGCAAGAACTACGATTACAAGGTGAGCATTGGCTATTGTGCACTTAAATACATACTGTTGCATTCAAAATAATAGTAGAACCCTCATGGCAAAGGACTAATTTTCTTTTGATTTATTTTAATGGGTACATAAGAATAAACATTAAAATTAAAATTCACTTTTCAATATAATGTAGTAAATGGAATTTCAGAAAACGGCCATCATTCGCAATTTCTATTTGAATAAAAACCATTTTTATTTAAGCTTTAAAACTACTTATGTTTTGATCGCATCTGTAAATACGCATAGTTAGTGCTTAAACCAAAAAGCTAGAATATTAAAAATTGTTTTGTTTTTAAATAGCAACTAACTTAAGCTTATTATTTCCACAGCCTCGTCACTTTCGAGCCCGTCAGAAGTCCTCCGAGGTGCGACGCGTTTCCGTTTCTCATGGTCCTGGTGGCGGACCGGAAGGGCACTCTGAAGGAGGAGCTCCATTGCTGCCGCCCCCGGTGGGTCAGTACAATGACTTTGTCTTCACGAGTGAGTCTGAGATGGAGGCGGGAGCAAACAGCCTCGGCCATGTGACTCATTGGAAGCACGGGATGAAGCGCCACCACCAGCTGGAGGTGAAAACGGAGCGGAACAACAGCTGCGACACCCCATCGCCCGGAATCTCACCTAACGCGGGCGAGTCCAAAGTGGGGAAACGGCGCAAGAGCGACGATGGAACCAGCGTTTGCAGCAGCATGCATGAGAGTAACGATGCCCCTTGTGGTTCCTCGGCGGAGGGAGCAGGTGGGGCAGGGAACGCCAATTTGTCCACCAGCCAATGGGGCGGGAGTGGTGGCGGAGGAGGCGGAGGCTCCCGCAAAAAGAACTCGATCAGGTCGCAGCTGGCCCAGCAAATGCTGAACTCTTCGACGCGAGTGCTCAAGAAACCTCAGTACGTGGTGCGTCCGGCCAGTGGAACCGGCTCCTCTTCGTCCAGTGGCAATGGAGGCAGTGCGTCGGCCACCAATGGACTTAGCAACGGAAGCAACCAAAGCGGAGCCAACTGCAGTGGTGGCGGTGGCAATGGCGAGCGAGGAACCAATAACGGAGGATTAAGCGGCTCGAATGGTTTAGGCAATCAGCACCACAGTTCCGGTCAGAATCTGGCCCTGGATCCCACCGTGCTGAAGATTATCTTTCGCTACCTGCCGCAGGATACGCTCGTGACCTGCTGCTCGGTGTGCAAGGTGTGGTCCAATGCTGCCGTTGATCCGGATTTGTGGAAGAAAATGAATTGTTCGGAGCACAAAATGTCGGCGTCGCTTTTGACAGCGATTGTTCGTCGGCAGCCGGAGCACCTGATCCTCGACTGGACGCAGATTGCCAAGCGGCAGCTGGCGTGGCTGGTGGCCCGCCTGCCGGCGCTCAAGAATCTTTCGCTGCAGAACTGCCCCATCCAGGCAGTGCTGGCGCTGCACACCTGCCTCTGTCCGCCACTCCAAACGCTGGATCTGAGCTTTGTGAGGGGCTTGAATGATGCTGCCGTGAGGGACATCCTTTCGCCGCCCAAGGACTCGCGACCTGGCTTGAGCGACTCGAAGACGCGGCTCAGGGATCTCAAAGTTCTAAAGCTGGCCGGTACGGACATCTCGGATGTGGCCGTGCGCTATATCACCCAGTCGTTGCCGTACTTGCGGCACCTGGATCTCTCCTCCTGCCAGCGGATTACGGATGCGGGCGTGGCGCAAATAGGAACCTCCACCACAGCCATTGCCCGCCTCACGGAGCTAAATCTGAGCGCCTGTCGGCTTGTCTCCGAGAACGCTTTGGAGCACCTTGCCAAGTGCGACGGCCTGATCTGGCTGGATCTGCGCCATGTGCCCCAAGTGAGCACCCAGTCGGTGATCCGCTTTGCGAGCAACTCCAAGCACGATCTGTGCGTCAGAGACATCAAGCTGGTGGAGCGGCGGCGAAGGAACTCGACGACGACGGTGGCCAGAAGCTGGCACAATGACTGAGCAACTGGCGGGAGCAGCTGGAGGAGCCCCTTAAATCTTAATCATATGTCCCGATCCTCATACCATAAATCACAAATCTAATCCTTCGCCGGAATGCAAGCCAAAGAGAGTCGTCGGGCCCGTTGCATTGCGTTTGGTAAAGTGTTTTATCTTAGGGCTTTCTGGTTGTCCGTTTTTCCAAGTGGTCTGGGCTGTCTTAAGGTCACTGATGAGGATGTTTGGCGGCATCCGAAATATGCACACATTCTCGAACTCGCTATCTGACCAGCCCAATCCTGTGTCCAGTAGTTTCTAATTAATTTGGCAATTTATAATTGCTCAAACTTTGGATTTCTGTTTGTACCTTTTGTGGTATTACTCCATTATATTTAATAGAACTTCTGGAGGTTTAAGAATCTCAAATATTTCACTTTTCGGAAGAGCACTTCTTCATGGTTTCACTATTTCTAAGAGAATTTTAAAACTAGGCTGATGAAATCTTTAAAACGGGTTAATATGCAATATTTTAGGAGACGTTTAATATTTTTCAGACATAGCTTTTCCCCTTTTCTCAAACCATTTCCGGGCAGTGTAAAGGGCACAACTTCGGTTTTTCCGAAGATAGATGGCAGCCATCCCCCCAACGAATCCCCGTTTATACAGGTCTACTCCACCCTCACACTCGGACTTAGCGTAGTGATTAAGATTAGCATTCCCGCGATGGTAATTACATTTAATCAGTGTCATATATTAAGTATGCAGGAAGAGTTAGAAGTTAGAGAGCAGCACTAGGTGCACCGATCCAGCTTAAGTAGATCCAGCTCGTCGCACAGCAACTATGAATCACATGCAGTGCGCATCGGGACTGTAAGAGCAATGCATCCGAATAAAGAAACCGTCGGACACCCACCCTTAAAACTTCCCAAAATTTGGCCTTACTGGATATGCAATTAAAATGCGAGTTCTTACAGTTCTGAATGCCACTGTACCAGCGCTATTGCCGCAAATATAGTCGATAAGTCAACCTGCCAAGCTCCCTTAAAACCTTTCCCATTTTACCCCCACTCCAGTAGCAGTTAAAATAGTGATAACGTTGCTAAAATATATATTTGAGAGTATGTAAGAGTAACACAAGTATGCGCATACTTATATTTAATGTTTTACAGAATTACATTACAAATATAGAATAATGTTTCAAGAATTTCTAGTACTTGGAGGTTTTGTATTCGGGTTCATCGCCACCACCACCGCCACCTCCACCATCCTTGGGAAGTTTTCGTTTTTGAATGATTGTCTGGAAGGATAAATGTTAAAAAGATACTTTAAAATACTTTTATCAGAAAAATATGATGTATTATACACAAACCTGGATCTTCTGCCACTCCCTGTCCAGCTCGGCCTTTTCGTTCTTCTCCGTTTTATTTTTGCGCGTCTTTCGGCCATCCTGCATCTTGACACCGTACTGGAAGGCGGCCTTGGGCAGCGCCTCCTTGGTGCTCATGTAGTCCGAGTACTCCTCCTGCGTGTCAAAGTCCCAGCGCCCAATGGGTCCCTTCTTATTGCCCAGATCCATCTTGGTGTAGTCCACCTCATCGTCCGAGTCGTCGATAGCGTCGTTCATCTCCTCCAGACCCGGATAGCACTCGGCATAGCCCTCGGGCTCAGCGAACCGGGAGGCCATTGCCTTGGATATCTTGGGCGGTGGGGGAATGCTGGAGATCAACGGCTCTTCAGTTGCCTCGGGGGGCGCATCTCCAAAGTAGGAGGCTGTTGCTTTTCCGGGCTCTGGCCTACTGCGATCCCCTCGCGACGCAGTGGGTTGGTAATCGCCCACATCGTCGTAAATGTTGTCGCCCAGTGGAGCGGGTTTGCCTTCCTTATTGTTAGCTGATGATGAAGAGGAGGAGTTGGCGTGTCGGCTATTGCCACCACCGCTAGAGGACGATCCCCGTAGGTTCTCCACTTCCTTCTCATAGAACAGCGGCTTGTCCTTATCTCGCTTCTTGTTCTTCTTGGTGCGACCACCAGCACGCAAATAACTGAGGATCTGTGACAGCTTGTTTATGACAATGTCATTGGTGGTCAGAGTGGCCACATCCTCTCGTGCCACAGGCACCTCAAACTTGGATCGCTTCAGAGTGGTGGGAATATCCGATTCGCCCAGCTCATCGTCCAGATCGATGACATAGGCCATTCGTCCGGGAGCAAAGAGTTCATTGCGAGGAACTTCTTTGGATCGCCGTGCCTGCACCAGGTTGTAAATGTTGCGGGCCAGCGCACCGTTGATGGCATTGATGTCCTCCGATTCCCGGCGCTCTGCTTCCAGTTGCTCAGCGGCGGCAGCCGCTTCGGCCAGCTTTTCCCTGGCCACGGCGGCGGCTATCTCCTCCTCCTCGGCCTCCTTGGAGTGCAGCTCGGAGCGCACCTTTTGCAGCAGGGCATAATCCAGACCCTTTACCAAATGCGTGTGCTGGATGTCACCGCCCAAGAACTTGGATTCCTGGATGATCCGCCTTCTACGCTCCTGCGCATCGATTCCGGACTTCATATCCGGGGCTACGGCTCGGTAAGCATTGGTGCTGCTGCCGTGTCCCGGTGTGCTCACGTTCACGTAATCCGGATTGGCGCCATCCCGCCGCTCTCGTGCTCGGTCCCTGTACTTTTCCGAAAGCTCCAGCAACTTCACATCCTCCTGCTTCTTGAGTGCCGCATAGAAGTTCTTCTTTTTGCGCCGCAGATCATTTCGTTCGCTGCTGCTCTGGCCCTTTTTTTTCTCGCCACTGGATCCGGTGGAGTTGGGGGCGGCTGCGGAGGGTGTGGCAAAGGTGGCCGTGGCCAGGGATCCTCCGCCGGAAGTGCTGCTCGTCCCAGAGCCTGGGGGCGGCGCCCGGGGCGTGGCCAGCAGTTTGCGGAAGTCATCGTTGGTCAGTCGCACCGAGGGCGGTGCTTCCAAGTGGGCATCCGACATGGCGAATGGGGTTTTCCGGGGAAATTCGCAAAGGAAAATCTATATTTACAAACTATGCTTCTTCTTGTTTTTCCTCGACAGGGTTGTCAGCCTGGTGGTGTTGTTATCGATTGTTATCTTCGAGCTGAGCTGGGGTCGATAACATCTTGTCAGTGATGAAAGCTCAGCCACTTTTCCGTTAAAAACTGAATAGCTTTTAAAATTAAAGAAACAAACAAAAATTCAAATTATATACCAAATGTTTGAACCATATATATATGTAACGACAACATTATCTGTGATGACTACTTTTATAATAAAATATAAAATAATTATTTACGTTTGGTTTCTTAGCTAGTTCAAAAAATGTGAATACATAGCTATTTTAAACACATTTGTGATCGTATACTTTCATACGTACATGTGGCAACACTGCCGGGACACCAGCTGATCGGTTGATAAGGATCAATGTTATTATTATTGTTCTATGAAAAATGGAGCAATTTCTGAAAGGACTTCCCAAAGTTGAGCTTCACGCTCATCTTAATGGCTCTCTGGGAATCGATAGCTTGCGCGATCTTGCCGAGCGGTTGAATGCGTTCGCCTCAGATAAGTTTTTGGAGCTGTGCTTCATTCGCAGTGAAAAGGATTTGGATGCCTGTTTCGAGACGTTTACCTTTGTGCACCAGTTGACATCTTCTCCGGATGGCTTGCGCTATGCTACGGAATTGGCGGTGAGGGACTTTGCCCACGACAACGTGCAGTATGTGGAACTGAGGACTACTCCGAAAGCAACTGTTAACTATTCACGCGGGGAATACCTGGAGATCGTAATCGATGCGATCATTGGGGCAAGGAAAAAGTATCCGGATATCATGGTTAAGCTACTGCCCTCCATCAATAGGGCGGAACCAGTGGACGTGGCTGAGGAAACCGTTTCCTTGGCTTTGCAGTTGGCCCAAACGCATCCGGATCTAATACTAGGAATCGATCTCAGTGGGAATCCAGCCAAGGGGCGGTTCTCCGACTTTGCTCCTACTCTTGCCAAAGCCCGTGAAATGGGTCTTAAGCTAGTAATTCACTGTGCGGAAATCGACAATCCTTCAGAGGTGAAGCAAATGCTGGAGTTCGGGATGTCGCGCTGCGGACATGGAAGTTTTTTGACCATGGAGGAAATTAAGCAGCTTAAAGAACGGAATGTACCCATTGAATGCTGCCTTACGAGCAATATCAAATCGGGAACAGTGTCCAGTTTGAAGGAGCATCACTTGAAGAGGATCATTGAAGCGGGTGCACCCAAGGTCATTTGCACAGACGACAGCGGTGTCTTTGACACCTCGTTGACTCGTGAGCTTCTGCTGGCAACGGAAACATTTGGATTAACCCGTGAGGATTGCATTGCCCTGACTTTGGAGGCTGTACATCACTCATTCGCGAGCGACCAGGAGCAAAAGAAAATGGTGGAATCGGTGGTAAACTACGCGGCCAGCTTGCCAAAATAGGGCTTTCATATTTCTGTATTCAATCCATTCTGACAGTAGATATTAAAACGTAAACACCCAAATTTAAACTGTTTTTTGCTAAAATATTTTGTTGTACTCAAGTTCTCTAGAAATTTTAAGACGTAGTTTAACCAATATTGTAAATGGAATGTAAATAATGGAATAAATTTAATATTGAGCCCGTAGTATAAATCCCATTCGGTTGGCATTCGATATTTTTTCTTTGGCCAACTTAATATAATTTGTGCTTAAAAATTAAAGCCCAGTGCTTCGTAAACGAAGTCTAAAAACTAAGCACAAAAGTATGCAAGAAATAAATATGTCTTAAGCCGCGCTCATTATGGCAAAGACCTGGCCGAAATTGAAATGTACTGTGGTCCAAAATGCAAAACCAAATAAGAATAAAACTTATCAGAAAACGTCTAAAAATTCATCTAAATTTTAAAATATATACAAGCAAAATTTTAAATATAGTTTGAATTTATTAAAATCAGCAATTTGTACTTCATTATATGAAATTCAAAAATAACTGACCTTTGAAATATAGCCAGCACAAATCGCGTTAGTGTGTCGTTGAGTACCTTTCTGTTGCGCATCGCAAAAGTCAAGTAGACGGTCACACTTCGATCGCAGTTGCATCTGGCGGTGTTTTTCGATTTTCTCATTCCTCTTTATCGCTCCGGCCAAGCGGCATAACTCAAAAACTCCGCTCCGGCTGAAATCGTTTGACTTGTGAGTTTGTGTGACTACGCCCGAGCAGCAGCATTAGCTATTCGAATCGAGTTGTAGTTGGCACAGACGGAGGACTAGCTGAAATCAGGACTCTTGGGCAGACCAAACGCAGCAGACACCAACAAAAACAACGAAACGACGAGTGCGAAGAGTCACGCAAACAGGCATTTCCAAAATGGCGCCCACAAAAGCAACAACGCGCGCCACCATCACAGGCGGGCATCATCAGCTGCAGGCGGGGGGCGCGGCCGGGAATCCGCTCCTGGCGCTGGGCGCCGCCACCAGGAAGGGCCTCACCCGCAGGACCGCCAATGCGGGCAACATCATCGATCCCAACAACGCCGAGAACATGCAGACGCGCGGCAAACGCAAGGCCGACCATAGTCCCATCAAAAATGACAAAATCAAGCGCTCCGCGTTGGGTAACCTGACCAACAATGTTAAGATCATGACACTGCATCCCGGCCAGGATGAGCAGCAGCAGCAGCAGTCGGAGCAGCCGGCCAGGAAACCCACGGCCCAGCAGCTGCAGGCCATGCTGGATGCTAAGAAACAGGAGAACATCTTTGTCGCCGCCAACAAGATGACCACACGCGCCTCCAGCAAGGTGGAGGACTCGGTGGAGCACTGTCACAAGGTGCTGGACAAGCTGGAGGAGGCCCTGGCCAGGCCCAAGCCGCGTCCCAAGGCAGTGCCCGCCGCCAAGAAGTCGGTTCTGGGCGAGCAGCTGCCACCCATGCAAATACCCGTGCTGCTGCCGCCCATGCACAACTTGGCCGCTCCTCCGGCGCCCGCCATCAAGCCAGTGCGCCGGATCTCCAATGACTTCAACAAGACTGAGGACAGCCTGTACATGTCCGCGCTGGAGGATGTGTCCAGCTGCGATTCCATGCGGCTGTCCGGGAACTTTGAGGCGGCGCGTCGTCGCTCCGCCAAGTTGCAGCAAAAGACTGAGCAGCAGCAGCCGCAGCAGCCACTGTTACTGACCCTACCAGAGACTGCTCCCAGCCAGGTGGTGCCCATTCTGCCGGTGCCACAGGATGTGGAGGACTTTGACCGCAAGAACTGGGACGACCCGTTCCAGGTGTCGCACTACGCTATGGACATATTTAACTACTTGAAGGCGCGCGAACCGGAGTTCCCCATTGCCGACTATATGCCGCGGCAGATCCACCTGACCACCTGGATGCGCACCCTGCTGGTCGACTGGATGGTGGAGGTGCAGGAGACATTCGAGTTGAACCACGAAACTCTGTATTTGGCGGTGAAGATCGTCGATCTGTATCTGTGCCGCGAGGTCATCAACAAGGAGAAGCTGCAGCTCCTGGGCGCCGCTGCCTTCTTCATTGCCTGCAAGTACGACGAGCGACAGCCGCCCCTGATCGAGGACTTTCTCTACATCTGCGACGGGGCCTACAACCACGACGAGCTGGTGCGGATGGAGCGCGAGACGTTGCGCATGATCAATTACGACCTGGGCATCCCGCTCTCGTACCGCTTCCTGCGCCGCTATGCCCGCTGCGCCAAGGTGCCCATGCCCACGTTGACCCTGGCGCGCTACATCCTGGAGCTGTCGCTGATGGACTATGCTACCATTGCGTTCAGTGACTCGCAGATGGCCTCCGCCGCCCTCTTCATGGCCCTGCGCATGCACGGCGGCCCCGGGCAGCTGAACCAGAAGACCTGGAGCTCCACTCTCGTCTACTACACCGGCTACCAGCTGGCCGAGTTCGCCGAAATTGTGCCCGTGCTAAATGCCGGACTGCACCGCAAGCCGCGGGCCACCATCAAGACGATACGGAACAAGTACTCGCACAAGATATTCCACGAGGTGGCCAAGGTACCGCTGCTGACGAACCAGGAGCTCTTCCAGAGCAACCTGGACCTCAACGAAAGCAATCTGTCGTAGGACAGCCTCAAAGTTTAGCCAAATTCACCATGAGCTGCAAAATGTTACGCTTCAGTTAGGCTCTAAGACGCTTCAGCCCCCAATTCAGCCCCACCCAAGTTCCCGCCTCAAATCGGTATAGACGAAACAGCGGATAATCCCCTGATCTTAGCCCTAGACCCTAGTCCTTATTAATCCCCCGCCAAGTCCTCACAATTTATTATATTTAATTATTCATTATGGTGACCTTTGCATTATTGACATGTTTTTGCATAAATAGTGTGTTAAGAGTGCTTATTGTTTCTTTTTTGCCATGTATTATTGTTTAGTTTTCATATATACGTTCAGTAACATAATATCAATATCTAAACAGGAAAAGCGAAATTATCTGTAGCACACCCACATCCCTTACCAAACGATTCATGTTATAATATGTACACTAGTTTTAAGAGATGCCAGCATTAAATAAACCTAACTCGTAAGCCACCAAAGCAGACATATATGGATCGCCAAGTAAGTTACTCTACAATACCCAGATATACAGAAGCAAGGATATCGACTAGCAAAGGCACGTGTGTCCTGTACAACCTGGAAATGAAACGAAATGAATGCGCCGCGATCAACCCTCGTCCTGTGCATCTGTTCCTGTGGCCGTGTTGTTAATGCTGTTATTTGTTAAGCCGTTCATGGACTCTCTTCGCCCCTCTCCACAGCCACATCCACATCCATATCCACGCCCCTCGGAGGACGCAAACCATCCAGTTCCAAATCCAATTCCCTCTCCCAAGTCATGAATGTTGATAACGTTGCATTGTTCCAGTAACTAGTTATGTATGTACTCAGTGTTATGTATGTATCGTTTTTGCCCAGAGAATACCAATAAACATTTTTACGTCCGTTCAAAAATAATTCAAATTTGTACCTTCACAGCGGGCCATTAGGAGTAGAGTTGAAAAAAAACCAAAGTAATACATTTTTGAGAAGGCAAGACTAACACATTCAAAATTTTTAATGTATTTTATATTTAATCAAGAAAACAAATCTATCTGAATGAAGGATTTCATCTAATGCTTCATCTACGGTTTTCGGAATATTTTCCTGTATGTATCCTCATTAGAGAACAAAGAAACCCATTAAACAGTATGTAACTAAAGTTTTAAAACCCATTTAACATAAAACCTCTAAAACATGTATAGGGTAACTTAGACTGAAATCTTTCAAAGGTTAAAGGAAAGGGTATATTAAATTCAAACTAGTTATGCAGTGAGTATCGAATCTTTCAAAATCAAAAATGTGTCCATCAATATTTTGAGGTCAAAGGTTAAAGGAAAATTTCTATAAAATTCAGGCTTCCTTTGGAGTGAGTAACGAAACTCATCTATTGTTTTGAACTTCTCTCAGCTGAGATTTGTTACCTTTTTACGCTCATCCTCGAACAGCTGATGGCTGATGACCTAAGGACATCAAACCCTGTCTGGAATCGGTTCGATTTGCTACAGGTAAGACCCACCGAAATCATTCAAAATCTGTGTGTGTATACACTCGGGTCGTGTTTCCTGCGGTTCCTTGATTTTTTGGCGCGCCCGTCTCTCATTTTAGCGCCAAAAATTTGTTAAGGATTTGCGCGGCAGGCTGCGCATGCGCCGCAAGACATCAAGACGTCCTCCGTCCTCCGTCGTCCTTTTTCTCGACTCTCAGCAAATCTGCTGCACACCGAAACCCAGCCGATTTATGTCGCTGCAGTTGGGTCTGAAAATGGGTCCTCCTTGTTCCGATTTCCTACCACCTTTGCCTTGTCTAGAGTCCTTTTTTTCGGCTGCCTGCCAGCCAGGTAGCTCCTGTCCCCTTCAATTGTGTCCTTTGACGGAGAAAAGAATGGGAATAGATATAAGAATAAGAACACGAAAAAGAATAAGATGTGTATGCGTAAGGTTATCTGTCTGTATGGGAGCCGAAATGCATGTGCTTTATTTTTTCCGGTTCAAGGTGCAACTGGCAACTGGCAACTGGTAACTGGTAACTGGCCAGCATTGCTAATTATCTTGGTTGGGTGTGCAGAAATCAAGTTTATTTCGCAGGGACACACAAATGGAGAGATGGGTAGAGACAGCTGCCCAAACAGAAGGAGCAGCCAACTTATGACTACGACTCGGATTACTTCACGCCCCTAATCCCGTCCAGCTTCAGTAGGCCGGCGAGTTGTAGGCGCCATTGTAGCCGCCTCCATAGCCACTGCCATAGCCGAAGGCATTTTGGTTGTTGAGCACTCCGGAGGGTCCTTTGTGAACCCCTTCCTCGTTGTACTCTGTGTTCAGCGCGAAGTGGTGATCCCAGTGGTTGGGATCGGCGGCATTGTGGCTGGGATACCGATGGAAGTTCTGCCCACTTGTGGCCGGAAAGTGACCAGCTGCTCCAGGAACTCCAACTGCTCCAGGAGCCACTCCATAGGGAGGAAACTGAGCTGGCTGCGGATAGCCGGGATACTGTGGCAAGTACACTCCTGGATACGAGTAGCCGGGATAGGCACCAGTTCCCGGATAGAAACCAGGAGCCCCAGTGCCCACCGGCTGCTGAGGTGGAACACCAGTGGGATACTGAGCAGGATAACCAGGATAACCACCTAACCAAGAAGGGGAATCAAAAGATAAGTGTATTTACTCATTGGTAAATCGACTCAAAACATAAATGCTTTTAATAATATTCACAAATTTTTCCGATTTTGGTAAGCATTATATTGAGTTAATAGCCTGATATTTATTTGCGCTGTTGCATTTTGTTATCAGTGTAATTGTTTGTTATGCTTGAAGTCTTACCTGCACTTTGGAAACCACCTGAAGATGATCCTCCAGCAGAACCTCCTGCAACTGGATACGGAACCGGAGCCTGTTGGCTTGGATATCCTGGTGGCGGATAGGCCGGAAACTGTTGTCCTCCTGGGAACTGGTTGCCAGGGAAAACTACAGGGTTAGTGCTGGCCACTCGAACGCCAGAGCCGCCCTGCTCATGGCCATGGGCATCATCGATGGATCCGGTGGCGCCGGCGTATCCTGCTCCCACCTGACCAAGACCCGGATACACAGGCGAGCCGAGATGGGACCGCTGGCGATGGCGACTGCTGGAGATGCCAGCGCTCAAAGTGGAGGCCAGATTGAATTCCGTCTTGTGATCCTCTTGACTCTCGTCCCTGTCGAACTGAGATCCCTCAACAAAGGCGATCAGGATGAGGGCCAGAGCGGCAAATGCAATTCCCCTCCTGCTGCTGACCATGGCGTCTTTAAGTAAACTAAACCTCCGAAGCTCTCGGCGCGTGTATTTGATGCTGGGATCCGATCCGATCCGATCCGATGAGAGCTTTAGGTTATCAGCAGGGGCTCAATGCCCGGATAGGTGCTTTAAGTCTCACTGAGTGCTATTTTTCGTAGAATAAATGAGAAAAACCACACCGAGAAAAAAGATATTAATATATGAATAAGCGGAATACTGTGCAAAAATCGAATTAATGTTTAAGAATTTTATTGAATATATTTACTAAAATTAATAATGAGACCGAAAAAACAGTAAGTATAAGCTGAACTGCATCAGTTTATAATACTGATAAAAAATATAATGATTTTTCAATGAAATTGCAAAAATTGAATTAAAAAAAAAAATAATTGGAAAACATATATGGAGCCGCATTTAAAAAAAAATAAAAATAAATGGAAAAACCTTTTTTTTGCTGAGTGCCACTCTTAAGTTGTGCGCCGCCAAAAGTGTGATAAGCAAAGACGCAATGAAATTGTGGGGATTTCCCAAGCATTTAAAATCTATACCAGCATAGTTGATAATTATGTACATATGTATGCTTTGTATATTAAACGAAAGCTTTCTCAGACAACCTTGTTTACCAGTTCGCCAGATTAGCGCTATAAGCAACATATAGCATTTGCTCCAGTAATCAAGGTTCTTTCACTAGATTCCATTCATCTGTCTTATCACCATGCGCAGCTGGGCTATAAAAGCTGGAAGGAGGATTCGCAAAAACATCAAAATTAATTCAATTACTCCAAGATGCAGTTGCTGGCTGTGATACTAGTGCTAATCCTGGCCAGCTTGGCCCATTGCCGACCCACTTTCGGCAAGATCGCCGAGGTCTTGCTAGGGGTATTGGATGATCGACCAGCAGGGCATCATCAGGCAGGAGGAGGCTACCCACATCCAGGCTATCCACATCCACATCCTGGACCGGGTCCACTTATCCAAGAGGGCTACGAGCATGGGTACGACTACCACTATGGCGGAGGCTATGAGCATGGTGGCTACCAGCAGCAGGCATCTTCTCCTGGCTATGGATACTATCCACCACCGCAACGGGTTCCTCCTCCAAACGCCTACTATCCATCGCCTGACCACTACTCGCATTACAACCACCACCCACCACCCGCATCTCCGCCTCATGGATACTATCCCCCCGCAGGTAAAAAAAAAACGTAGATAATACATTTAAATATTTTTCGTTTTGATTTTTATTCACTGTGGCTTTTAGTTAATTTAAAAATGGAAACATTTTTTATGTTCCATTTGACTATTTTAGGATTTTGAAAGTGATAAAGATAATGCTTTTAAATCAAACAGAAACCATTCGAATATATTCCATATGAATTCTAAAATTGAAATATTAAATCTTGCAATTTATGTTGTATAGTATCTAATATTAATATTAAGTATAATTTTAATGTGAAATATAAAATATTTAATTTAATGTAAATTTGTTTATTTTTAGCAGTGTACAAGGCACAGGATCTTTATGGAGGCGGCTACAAACAAAGGGGTTACTAGCGTTCATCTTTTAGAGCCCCCATCCCATTAAATCTCGTGCCGTTTCATCTTTTTGTTTATGTGTAATTTATTAAAATACTAATTTACGTCAACGAGCTTTTAGAACCTGTTTGGGCAACGTCACAAAGACGATCTTGAGTGGGTTAATTGCACAATAGACTGTAGGAATAAGCAAGTGTGGGCGGGGGAATCCCTGCCTGCCCAGCAATCATCTCCGTCGCACATCGATGGGCTGCGATGGAACATCCTGGTTGGGCAGGTGGACATATCTGCTGGAACTGGGGAATATGATGGCATCCTGCTCGGGCAACTTATCTAATGGATTTGGCAGTGGCTGGGGAGTTGGCCAAGTTGGATAGGTGGGTGTATCCGGATTCTGGTGCGGCACCAGCGGTGGTCGATTGGTGCCTACGATAAGGGTGTCCTTGGTGGGCTGCGTGGGCGGAGGACGTGGCTGGATGGTGGGCTGTGTTTCTGCCGTCCGAGGAGTTGTGCTTTGGACATCGGGCATGGGTATGGCAGGAGTTCTGGGAGTGGAAACATTGGGTTCTGGCTGATCTGGAAAAGGTTGCTGTTGATTTTCGTCCCATTCTGTCGATGGTCTCATGCCACCGTTCCATCCAGGTCCATTCCAATCTGGCCTCGGTGGTGGAGGTGGTCTTTCGCCATTCCAGCCTGGCCTTGGCGGTGGTGGTCCTCTTCCACCTCCTCCATTCCAGCCTGGTCGTGGACCCATTCCGCCGCCTCCATTCCATCCTGGCCTCGGCGGCGGCGGTCCCATTCCTCCTCCGCCATTCCAACCTGGTCGTTGTCCTCCTCCTCCACCATTCCAGTCGGGGCCATATCCCTGCTGGTCCCAGCCAAATCCTGGCTGGTTTTGGTTGCCCCACTGCCAGCCTGGAGGCCAGCCAGGAGGAGCTTGCTGCCGGTTGGGTGGCCCGAATCCAGGTCCTCTTCGATTTGGGCCCATTCCGGGCCTGCCCTGCTGCAGCCGCTCAAATTGCTGCTGTTGCCTACGGTTATTGTTGTTGTGCATGGCATTGATGAGTCCATTGATGGCTCCAAGCCCGGGCAGTTGGGCCACCACAGTGACCCCTCCGGCGGAGGCAACTGCTCCGCCCGCCGAGGAATAGGCAAACTGGGCGAGGCACGTGGCCGGCAATGCCATGAGTGCCCAGAGCCAAACGGGGCTCCAAGCTGACGAAGATCGCGTCATGATCGAGTAATCAAGTGATCAAGCAGTGATCACCGCGAGAGGCGGATTCCAACTGTGGGGGGAAGATTTTTGCTCCGCCTATGCGATAATATTAATCGTTGACGCTTCAGTAAACATTGGAAACCTGTCCGGCGAGCAGTGAGAGCATGATTTAGATAAGTAGCCGAATTCGGAGAGATCCGATCCCAACAGATCCGCTCTCTAACGGTCGTCCGTCTCGGAGCGGTCATCACGATCATCTCGATTATCTTCAAACAAAAGGTAAACAAAGACGGAGCTTTAGCAGCATTATTATTCACACATAAGTATGAAAGAACATTGATGAAAAAATCTGTTTTAAATGATGTAAAAACAATTGTCTTCAAACAAAAGGTAGGAAAAGATGTGGCTTACACACCATTATTACTCATATTTATGTTTAAAAGAATATTGATTAAGAAATTACTTCTCAATGATGTAAAAACAAACAATAAAATGTTTAATATATAAACTAATTCTAATTGACAATAAATTGATGGTCAAAAGACGATTTATGATTTATATCTTAATGAATATTATTATCTAACTACGATCATTACGATTATCTTCAAACAAAAGGGTTCTAGATGGTAATTTAAGACAGCAAAACAGCATTATTTTATATACATAGCATAACGAAATTAGATTTAAATACTGTAAAAATAATGAATATCATTTAAAAAAAAATAATTAGACTATTGATTAAAGTTCTCAGTCGTAAGAATAATGTTATATATATATAAGCAGTTGCAGTTAGCAAAACAAATAGGTAAATAAAGAAACTAAGATAAAGCTTTTCCAATTTAAGGATTGAATACAATTTTTTTTTCGTCTAATGTCATACAGTTCAAAATGGTAAATGGTCTTAGTTTTAGTGGCATTTTATGTCTATATTATGGATGGAGATGGGATGTCCGTTGTATGCTGACCATACTGACCGTCTGCGATCGGTCAGTCTTTCAGTGAGTGGCGCGTGATCCGCATGCTGATTGTGTCAGTCCATCTGGCATAATAAATCCAGCAAAATCCAGTGACTTGCCCGTTGCCCGAGCTAATCTTCCAGAGATCCCGACCGTCTTTATGGGAACAAGAAAACGTAAAAAAAGAAACCATTTAAATGAGCTAGACCACAATGTGTCACCATCGTTGTCCCAACTCCATTCCCCAGGGTATAAATAGAGGAGAACTGCGTAGATGAGCTGCCAGAACTGGAAGTTATTCGAAATAGAAGCAGCATGAGAACACAAGCCTCCCTCTTGACGATCCTCAGTCTGCTGATCATATGCTGTCTGGATTGGAGTAGTGCTCTGTTCTTCAAAAAGTCCTGGAAGTCGGCAAATGGATATGGAGTACGAAACTATGGAAATACTGGCTATGGAAACTATGGTTATGGAAACAACGGCTATGGAAACAACGGCTATGGGAACTATGGTTATGGAAACTATGCTGGAGGCTATGGCTATAATTACCCATCCTATCCAGAATATTCCTCATCCTACTCATACCCATCTTATTCAGGAGGACGAAGGCCTTCTGGAAATAGGCAAGGACGCACCTACTCGGACATAGCGAGGGTCATAAATCCCGCTCCATATATCGGTCCTGGAGGCAGTCGATTCCTGCCTCGCACTCCCTTTTCCGCGCTTTGGGGTTGAAGTTTTCCATATCTAAGATCGTGTTTTCAACAGTATTAACCATTAAAATAAAACCAGCGAAAGTTACAGATTTGATTACTTGAAGCTCTATTAAATCGCTACTAGTGCTACATAACACACGTGTATATGAATCTACGAGCAAGAGATTTATGATCACCGACTCGCATTTACGGAGCAGACGCGTTCAGTGGATCGCTTGGACGTGACTTAAGTTTCAATTTAAATGAAACGAAGGCGCGTCGCCTTTTTAGGGAGAGATGTGTTCATGTGGGGATTGTTCTCCCGGTTATTGGGATAGTGGGGTAAGGTCCCTGACTGGTACTATTTACCAAGGGATTGCTAATTGGAAAAACCTTGAAATATTCTTTACACTGCACAACTGCATCACCAAAATTTCAAGAAAATCGATCCAAAATTTCAAACCAATATTTAAATGCAGATTTTCTGAGCTTATAAACCAATAAGTTAAAAAGCTATGCCTTTTTAAAATCGGATATATGTAAGAAAAATTATGGTTATGAAAAAAATTGGATAGGGATTTTAACCATAAAATTTCTTAAATTTCTTTTTTTTTAGAAATTCAAACCACAATGATTGTGAGTTTTTAAAATGGAATTTCTGCTTAAAATATGGACGCGAGTGGCATTCAAACTAATTCGTGTTATATTATTTCGGTTTACTAAAGTAAAGCCCCTAAATATATTGATAATTTGGGGAATACCTTTGTGTAAATGTTTAGTATGTTAGTCATGCTTTTATAATATTTTTTTGT
Organism: Drosophila elegans; assembly: GCF_018152505.1. Classification (NCBI taxonomy): domain Eukaryota; kingdom Metazoa; phylum Arthropoda; class Insecta; order Diptera; family Drosophilidae; genus Drosophila; species Drosophila elegans. Next base: position 3,713,206 of record NW_024545855.1, on the reverse strand, counting down.
TAAACCGACAAATTTTCAAGAGTTACATCTATGCATCCAACTTTTTCCGGGTGGTTTATAATAACTTTATAAATCCCCAAACGAATTATTAAAAAAATCTCCATCAATAAGCTGGGAGGCTTATTGATGAATCATCAACTTATTTTAATGGATTTGTTATTATATTAATAGTAAGAATATCCGGAAGAAATAATTTAATTAAGTAATGCCAGAAACTTTTAATCGGCTGTTGAAATTCCTTAACAGAAACACTTGACAGTAAGTATCGGCTGATCTGATAATGACCCAGGGCATCTTCTGACTGAACTCATGGCATACAAGTGTGGTATATATAGCCGTTTTACGAGCCCACCGAAGTACTATACTTACTCGTGATTCAAGCCCAGTGATTCAGATTGAGATGCAGCTGCCCGCCTAGGACTTCCCCTCGTGCAGCGATTGTTTTTGAGGAAGCGAAACCACAAACCAGACCCCATTCAGGAAGGAAGCCTTCTCCCTAAGTCGGTGTCAACTATTCGCACCGAACATGGCAATTGTTTATGCAAGAATTTGCTAATACGGCGCACCTACGTCATTACTTCCAGCCGTCAGAGTCGCTAATTACAATTTAAATACGTATGCGCACTTATGCTGGGAGGCTGAGGCTGAGTCGACTCGGATTGAGCAGTGCCGATAGAGCCAAATCATTCACCACGCAATTAGAGTCAAGATCATATACAGTTGCGGCCAAATTGGTAGTAGTGGGATAATGTAAAGTGCTCAAAAGCTAACCTTTAAGGCACTTTGCTTAGTTAGCAATAAACAAAATTATATAAATAAAACTCTTGATATTTTTGTAAAGTTTTTTTTAGCAGTCTTTTCTATATATTCTATGTGATTTAGTTTGTTTATCCAATACTAGGCTTCATGATAATATAAACAAGATTTTCAATAGTGCGTTTGCTATTCACATTAACTGAGAAACAACTATTATTTTGATGGCAGCTGTATGTGCTTACTCACTTTCGAACGGCGGGTATAACGGAGTGCGGTGTGAATGACTTGTCGCCGGCAGCGTGTCAGTAAATATTGAGAAAAAAACACAAAGTGATCATAAAAAGCTATATCATACAAAGAGACGAGATCTACGTGAGCGGCAACGCAATGCTGCTGGGGTTTCTGTCCGGGCCAAAACCTGATTGATAAGCCAAGCCAGCGGCGCTTGGGAACGGCAAGAACCGATCAGCCGTCGATATCCATATAAATAGGCCGGTCTCGGGCCTGGGTTGCAGTTCAGTTCTCCAAGCCAAGCCATGTCAGTCCAGGGATTCCTGCTCAGCCTCTTGGTTGCCCTGATGCTCCTTCTCCCGGCACCCATTTGTGGATCACCAGCCCGTGGATATTACCAATCTCCAGCACGAGGCGGTCGCAGCTACACCGACATCGCCCGAGTGGTCAATCCCAATCAATACGCCTTCCCCGGATCCCGAACCTATCCTGGGCAACCCTTCTGGCCATCGGGATAATAAACGCATTATAAACACACCGTGTTAAGACATTTACAGGACTCGATTCAGGTTTAGCTAGACAATGAACTGCTACATCTTGTACAGGAAAATATTCAATAGAATTAAGACTAAAATCGGTACTATTAATAGTGCGTTGAAACCGATTCCGATGGAATCTTGTTATTAAATAAATAAATGTATTATTAGAACGTTTTTTAAAACTAAATTGTTTCGTTACTATAACTTTTAGCTTATACAAAAGAGTTAAACCAGCTAAAAATTAGGTAATTGGATTTATTAATTAAAAAAAATAGACTTTTGAAAAAGAAACTTCAGTTCCTTTTCAAGAACAAAGTGGTTCATAGTTGTCCTGACTATAATAATAATTAGGACGGCGTTAATGGATAAAGTGCATTAGCAAGTCACGCCCTTTTTCTGCTGGTTTTAACCATCAAACAAAAGTTAATATCCGTAGACAACATTCAGAATACGAAAAACAGTTCGTTGAAAAGGTTTGCAGATAATACAACTCTCTAAGAAATGGTTAAGCTGGAGTCAACTTCCAATGCCATTTGGTGGATTAAAAATCCCAAGGCAGCTAAAGAACGTAAGGCTAAAGGTCGACGTAAGACATCATTAGGCTCCGCTTTTTGCTTAGATATGGCGGATCTGCTCAAGAATATATCTCTGCAGGGATACAACAAGCTTCTGTCACCGGATCTAACTTTGGGACAAAGGTACGAACATTTATTACCTAATATCACTCATACGCCATGTGTAAAAAAACATGTTATTTAGAATGATTTGGTTGCTGCTTCATATGACCACCGCCATCGCACTAGTGGTGGTGCTCTCGCTTACGTGGGAGCAGTTCGTGGCCCAATACTTTGTGACCAATCTCAAGGATCCACTTTATCCGGTGGAAAATGTTCCATTTCCTGCTGTTTCCATATGCACCAACAATCGTATTTCGCGCCAGGCGGTTATCAAGTATGCTGAAGAGCTGTAAGTATACGCTTTTGTTAAGTTACCAAATTAATAAACAGTATTTCATTTAAACTTATTTTTAATAATATATTGATTGTCCTAACTGGACAGATGATAAATAAATACCAAATAATAAATAAATAAAATACATAAATTACAGCACTAGTCATTAACATATTTCAGTTATGTATCAGAAATTCACTAATCCTATCAGATGGTTTTAAAAATATTATATATTTTTAATATCTGTATTTATGTTAGCTTATATACTTTATTATCATAGATTAAAGGTTTCAAATTTTAATTAAATAAGATATTTTTCAGAATTTGATTATTTTTTTTTAATAACCCACTTGCAGAAGATTAAACAGCCCTGTGATGCGTCCCGTGGAATACTTTTTGGAGCGTTTACGCTTCTTCCGCGAGCTCTACGTCCGTGTGGGTGCAGTGGAGGACACCGATGACTTTGTTATATTTCAAACCTTTCTTGATGTTTTTGGCACCTGGAACAACGAGACCTTCTTCGACACCCGACGCATAATGAGAATGGTAAAGGAACTTCAAAGTACTTAGCCCGATTGATGGAAAAACAGTGCTTTGTTTCTCGCAGTTGACCCCCAGCTGTGAGGGATTCGTGCTGAAGTGCAGCCTGGCCAATGTGGAGATCCCCTGCTTCAGCAGAGACGCCTTTCAGGAGAGCCTCACCATGTACGGTCCCTGTTGCACCTTCAATATGGAGAACAAGTGAGTGGCAGTGCCCAAATCGAACTGTCCTCACTTTACCCAACATTTACCAGATTAAAGAAACGGAACTTCAAGAATCGGCTGGCCAGCTCGGAACTGGGTCTCACGGTTGTGCTCAATGACAGCCACGCGGATTACTTTGCACCCATCCTGAACACCAATGGATACATCGTCCTGGTTCATAACGCTGAGAACTATGCTTCGGTTAGCTCCTCGAATGCCCTGGAAATGTTTCCCGGTCAGGGCGAGGACAGTTTCCTGTCGATCTATGCTCGAGTGGTGGACACGGACGACAGCTTGAAGTCCTTCTCGCCATTTAGTGTAGGTTTTTAAATACGTATTATTGCCCTTCCTCACTTTTAGGGTAAAAGGTTATATTGTAGTTCGTGGTACAATTTTTTAGCTGAGTAATGGGTATGCAATAGTTAGTTAGTATTATTAGACAGTAAGTTTTAAGCTAATCAGCCCACAAGCAGTGTTCTTAAATCGCTTAAATTTTGTGTCTTAAAGCGGCGCTGCTATTTTGACTACGAGGCTCAGAGTCCAAGCAACGAGCAGGTAATGAGGACCTATACGTACGCCTACAGCTTTCCAAACTGCATTACCAGATGCCGAATCCGTAGTATCGTCGCTCTGTGCCGGTGTCTGCCATTTCAAATGCCCCTGCAGCTGGTGGAGAACCTCGATGGCGTGGTGTACTGCACCCTGGGACACGTTTCCTGTCTCAATCAGTACAAGTGTAAGCGAATCCCACTGATCCTACAGAGTTCCGTCCACATAAATCTCATAATCCACAGTCAAGTGGCGCAACGTGCTGACGGAGCGGATCATTATTCCCGGCTTGGAGCGGGAAATAGAGGAGGCCTTGTACTGTCCACAGTGCCTGCCCTCCTGCAGTGATGTGCAGTTCGGGGTTTCGATGAGTTCTCTGCCCATCGACAACTTTTTGGCCACCCTTAAAGTCGATGAGAATAACCAGACGGAATTTAGCTCGAATATTTCCGTGCTGCGGGTTTTCTTTGGCGAGCCACATGCCCAGTACTACATCCGATTGCTGAACAACGCCTGGTTTGAGGTGTTCAGTGGGTCTCGCAAAATATACCTAATCTTTCTTCTATCGCTTATCGTTTACAATCTTCCCACTTTTCAGGTACCATTGGCAACATAATGTCCATCTTCGTGGGCTTCTCCATGGTGGCCATATTCGAGATTCTCTTCTTTCTGACTAAGTACATATATGAGGGCTGCAATCGCATCGTGGAACAGAATGTAATCGACCGGAAGGCCAAGCAATTGGAAACCAATAAGCTGTACATATGTCCATAGAACATTTATATCTGAGAGTCGGGCAAATAAAAGTCAAAATTATTGTTCTGTTAAATCTGTTGTATATGTTTCTTGTGGGTAGAAGTGTTGCCCTTGCTAGTTTCGGGACCAGAAGCCACTTTGGTTTTAACTATGATAAACAAGGAAGGGACTGGACAGTTGAGGGCGGTCAGAGACAATCGCCAATTGCACTTTGGTCGTGTAATGTATGCCACTATTGCCTGTTATTTCTAAATAATTGTTTTCGTATTATTAAACATCAAAGACCGTTTCCTGTAATGTCCCAAAATTGGAGCTGGTAAACTACAATAAACGTTTGTGCGATCCCTTATCCGTGATCAATAATGGCTTAACTGTCCTCATGAGAATTCCAAACACTGTGGAGGGAAAACAGCCGTCGCTTTGTATCAGCAGTGAGTTTGGACACGTCTTCGAGGCCCAGCAGCTGCATTTCCATTGGGGTTCCGAGCTCTTCAAAGGATCCGAGCACAACTTGGATGGGCGTTTCTATGACGGGGAGTTGCACATAGTGCATAAGAATGCCAGTTTCAAAACCAACCAGGAAGCTGCTCTGAATTGCAATGGATTTGCCGTTTTGGCTGTGCTATTGAGGACTCCAGAGGTAGGGAAATGGTTAGCCAATCATGTTCACTCGCTTCGTATTTTCTTTAAAGAATCCGAAAAATCAGTCGCCAGCTATGAACGAGATCTGCAAACAGGTGTCTAAAATATCTGAATTGAATGATAGCCAAGCTCTGGAGGAGAGTATGTCCTTGGAAGATCTAATTGTTGGCGTAGACACCCAAAAATACCTGACCTATCAAGGTTGGTACGGCCAGCTTGTGGCTCCTTTTTAAGTATAATCTTTTAGGTTCCCTTACTACACCGCCTTGTGCTGAAGCCGTCATTTGGTTTGTGTTCCAGACACCGCTCGATGTACCCAAGGAACACGTAAGTATGTAGGCCAAAGAAAACTCGATTTAAATTAAAAACTCAAAGGATTTAACTTCCTATTTTTTTGGGAAGCTTCGCATTTAGTATGCTTATGCGCTTTGCTGAATTTAAGACACATTTTCTTTTTTTGGAATACAAGCGTTTTTGGGTTTTTACTTTGGCTTCAACGGTTGCCTTTGACAACGAGTCGTATGAGTAATATTTACGAAACTTTTTTTTGGCTTAAAATTAAAATAAAAGATTTATATGAAAATTAAGTTCCTATATGCATTTACCAGTGGCAAAACTTCTGGCAGCTGAGGGATTATCGTGGAAAGCGGGTCCTAAACACCTATCGGGTTTTACAAGAGGACCATGAACGACCTGTATATCGAAGTAAGGGCAGTGAAGTCTGCCCATCCAAGTGAAAGTCTAGTGATGTATCAAAAGTCGCCAAATGTATAGCATAATAAATTGTTTAAAGTGCAATGGTTATTTTTTAATGCAAAAGCTTACCTCGAGTGCTTGAATGGAAGCTTTTTTGCCGGCCGACAGCTGATGGCGCCATCAAATCCACCCCCAAGCCCCCAGACATCCGGAAACTGCATTTTCTAGCTGCGTAGCAAATTCAACTGGTGTCGAACGGATGTAATCCGCTTAAACTGGCCACAAATTCGATGAAGCGTTTGACCGAGCGAGTGCATCACGAGGAGATAGAGTCCGAGGAGGTGGTCTGGGTGAAGCGGGAGGATGCCCGCTCCGCCAGCAAGCTGCCCATCGTCTACTCCCGGAAGTATGCGGTGCGCTTCGCTGGCCTTGAACGCCTACATCCCTTCGATGCGGCCAAGGGCAAACACATCGAAAAGGTCTGTTTATTGATGTATTCCTCGCCTGGATTCCATCCTTAGTTCATGCTGCCTTTCGCCCCAGCTCCTGTGTGCCGAACTACAGCTGGATGGCGGCAGCTTCTACGAGCCCAAGGAGCTGAGCAAGGAGCAGCTGCGTCGCATCCACACCAGGGACTACCTGAAGTCGCTGGAGTGGAGCATGAATGTGGCCTGCATTGCGGAGGTGCCGGTGATGGCCTTCGTTCCGAATCGCTATATCCAGCGCTCCTATTTGCGTCCCATGCGCTTCCAGGCGGCGGGCTCCATTTTGGCCGGCAAGCTGGCCCTGGACTTCGGCTGGGCCATCAATCTGGGCGGCGGATTCCATCACTGCTGCTCCTACAGAGGCGGCGGCTTTTGCCCCTACGCCGACATCTCGCTGCTCATCATCCGGCTGTTCGAGCAGGAACCCTTCCGGGTGCGCCGCGTCATGATTGTGGATCTGGACGCCCACCAGGGCAACGGACATGAGCGCGACTTTGGCCACGTGGCAGCCGTGTACATTCTGGACATGTACAATGCGTTCGTCTATCCGAAGGATCATGTGGCCAAGGAGAGCATCCGGTGTGCCGTGGAGCTGCGGAACCATACTGAGGATGCCTTCTATCTGCGGCAGCTAAGGCGCTGCCTGATGCAGTCCCTCGCCGAGTTCCGTCCCGACGTGGTCATCTACAACGCTGGCACCGATGTGCTCAAGGGGGATCCCCTGGGCAATCTGGCCATTTCGCCGGAGGGCGTCATTGAGCGGGATCGGTTGGTGTTCAGCACCTTCCGAGCGTTGGGCATTCCGGTGGTCATGTTGTTGAGCGGGGGCTACTTAAAAGCATCCGCCGGCGTCATTGCCGATTCTATTGTTAATCTGAAGCAAAAGGGATTGCTAAATTTGAGGAATTAAAGTATTTAAGACTTTAGTAACCATTATGGATAGGAAAATGATCACTTCCCGGCATAATTTGAGTATTTTCTTTCCTTTTCATAGAGTTCTTTAAAGTTAAATAATACTAATTATAAGAACTCTTTACTTTTAAATCTATTGAACCTTACCTTGATGAAATCTTCGCTGAAGGAATTGTCAAACCCAGAGAGCTGTGAAAGAAAATGAGTAACCTGATTGCCAAAAGGAATACCTGACAAAAATACATAGACATACAAGACATCGCTTTACACCTTATCAAAATTTATTAAACATATATAATTTAAAGTCGTTATAATAATTATTTGTCTTCTATGAAGTGATGATTTCAGATCATTAAGTTCAGTATCGCAAAAGATGCAGAAGGTATAAATATTTCCATTGTTGTATGATTTATATAGCAGTTTCTCGTCAATATTTGTACAGACGTCTCTTCAAGCTTGGCATTCTCAGAGGTTCAATTACATTTGTTTGTTTATCTCTATGTACAATGCGAAACGGGCCGGACAATTAGAACGAATTTCATACGTAGAAGTATAGATTTTGTCGCAATTGGTTTAATGTCTATATATATGATACAACATAGTCGCTAGAGGCTAATTTACTTGTTTAAAATACAAAAATACATACAAATAAACGTTTGCTTAATGGTTTAAATTAGACGAGTTAGAATATCATTTTTAGTGTCTTTTTGTTAAGTCTGTCATTTGCTTTCAGATCCTATTCAGCTGCCAATCAGCTCCGTCGTCATGTGCTCAGATTTTCTCGAAGATTTCCGCTGACTAACAGGCCGTCGGCAGCGGCAACCTAAAAGGGTTCGCATAAATCAGAGGGTTTTTATCGATCGCTTTACCACTAACTACTTTAAGAACTGTAAGAGTTTGCATGCATGCGGAAATCTGTGGAATGAGCAGTCGCTGTGGCAGTTGTGACATCAACCAAATAATCTAGAAACAATAAATCTCAAATGAATATTACAAGGAAACAAAAAGAGATATAACTAGGCCCTAAAGATGATCTGGAACTGATGAGCAAACTGGCGATGAATAAGGGGATGCATCTGAAGAGACTTACGCGGCATTGCTAGCCGGCAAATCCTCGAAGAGGACTTCCGAACGGGAGCTTATAATGTACACCAGGCAAAAGGAGATGATGAGCACCACTATGCCAACGCTGAGGGTTGTGATCTGGTGCACATTGGACGGACGCAGAAATATGCGCGCACTGAACAGTGACCAGGTCGATTCCGTCCATGTCGAGTACTGGCCGGAACTCCAGTCGTAGCCTATACAAAATGGTTGGATTTTATTAATATTAAGCTAGATTAACTAGAAGGTTTTCAGGCTGACCATCAACAATGAAAGCTGGACTCAGGGCGTGACTGTAGTTTTGCGTGGTAAGGCGACACTCTCCGATGTTGTTAAAGCCTGCGAAAAAGTGCAGCGGCAAGTTGGTGCAGTTTTCTTCGGGAATATCCGGCTGGGGCTGCGACAGGAGATAGCCCAGCAATCTATAGGTATAGCCGGATGACTCTTGAGATCCGCCCAAGACGCTTATATAGCTGGTTAAAAAAGAAGGGACATCAATTGAATCTATCAAACTAAATCAGAAAAAATAATCACCCACCGCATTGGAGGCAAATTGGTTAGTTGACTGCCCGGGTAAGATGAGGCTTTGAAAAGCGGGCAGTCTGCCGACTGCAGGAAACAGTAAAGGAACTCATCCGCCAGCACGGGATTCGCCACCTTGGTGCCCGTGTACTCCTTTCCAGTAAGGGTCTGATAGAGAGTCATGGCCAAAATAGAGGAAACGTTGCGTACTTTCATTTGGACCGAATCTGCCCTCAAGTTCTTGAAGTCGTTTACTTCCGCCAGTTGGGTGAAGTCCTTGCTGGTGTTGGCATAGTTAAAGTCCACATTATCTATGTCATCATAAATGGAGTGGTAGTACTTGTTTGTAGGTCGAGCGTTAAGAATCAAAGCCGAAAAATTTCGATCGCGTCGCAAAAATGATTGCGCGGATGTTGGAGGTAGGTGAGCGCTCATCTCGGACTGGATGTCTAGGTTGAAACCGTAGCGGGGTGACTTGGCATAGTGGTTCAACTGCTCTAGAATTTGTTTGGCCCGAGGTGTTCCAGTCAGCGCATGCAGCTTAATGTTTGCTATGTCATCTAGTGTGCCAATGTCGAGCATAAACTCTATATTGTCAAAGGCGATTGGAGGGCTCTCAACGGACTTGGGAGGGAAGTCTAGGTGCTCCATATCGTAGACAAATCTCTGCGATCCAATGTAGTCGTATGATTCGCCATTAAAAGTCACAAAAAGAACATTGCGCAGTGGGTCGGGCAGCGAGCTTTGCGCCGGCAGCAGCTGTCGTAGAAGATATGCCACCTGTGTGAAAACAGCAAATCCCAACAGGGAGTCCATGGCTCCAAGACCTTAAAATTGAGAAAACAACCACATTATAATCGAAATAACTAGGTCCTGAAAGAACTTTGACACAATAAGATGCTTTTAATTCGCTTTATTAAGCAACACTTACCAACGCCGTCGAACATGCTGGCGGTGTCCAGGCGACAAGAGACCAGTATGAACTTTTCGTTCGTATGGACTGTTTCAAGCCCATCCTCGACAGCTGGTTTTCTGGGGTACAAAGTGGCGTACACATTGCGTCCCTCGAGCGGATCGCAGTACTTGCTGCCGCCCAGGTTGTTGATAAAGTTGGTGCGCCGCATACAGACCTCGGTGTTTACGGCGGCCGACATAAAGGCCTTAACCTCGACGGCACACAAACTTCGCAGGGCGTGCGTCTCGTAGTTGTAGTTGTTAAACTTGTGAAAGCACTTCTCGAGCTTATCCACTTGATCCAGATCGGCAATGTAGTATATGGGAAAGGGAAAGTCCTCGTGCAGCAGCCCGGTGCCCCAGGGATTCCAGTTCTTTGCCGAATTGCTGGCATCGCAGGTCTCGCTGCTGCTGTTTAGACCACTGTACTGATTGGGGCAGTTGAGCTCGTGCGAGAACTGTTTCATCTGGGTAGTCTTGTTGATGAGCAACACCACGGAGATGTTTTTTGGCCCGGCCTCCTTCAGGCGCATCAGGTTGCTGCGTGTGAACAGGTGCGGTGGTATCATAGGGGCATATGGGGGTGATGGAGCACTGGTCAGTAGAAACTCCAGGTCGGCTTCCACGTTTATCAGATGAAGCACGCCCACGGAACCGGAATAGGTGGCTACGGGGGAGGAGGTTTCTGTTATAAAAGAAATTTTTCTTAGCTGATCTTAAGATACTCACAGGAGCAGCCGGTCTGATGCGTGCCATTCAGTCGGCGAAAGCAGCTGGCTCCCCCAATGGGCTCGTACATCTTATCTCGCGTTCGTTCGCCCAGAGCTGTGGACAACAAAGAAAGGGCGGTTTAGATGACTCAGGCGAATATGTGGGCCATCTAGAAGAGTGGGCGTGGGAGTTCCGGCTAGTCTCAGTCGTCGCCGGACGTCTGGCTTTCTTTTTTTTTTGTTGCGATCCTTACCCACAAAAGCTCCATGCAGCAGGATTAGCAGCCATATTGCAGCCGCATTCAGGCGATTTTCCATCGAAGGGTCTTTGCTAGCCGTGTCGCTGTATATCCCTCACTATCCCACGAAATCGCCAAAAGAAGTTGTTAGCAATGTTCCCTAAAACAAAAACATTTTATGCAGAGGTGGACAGACATTAGAGGTGGGGAAAGATAGATGTCATCGATACTTTTAAAGCATCGGTAATACCGATGTTTAACTGCGCGTTATCGATGTTTTACCATCTCTAACGATTATTGTCGAGCGAAACACTGCTTAACAAGCAGTGCTTGCTGTAAGGTTCAAAAGTAAATTTTTACCGACATGGATTTTCGTTATTACAATTTTTATAAGATCTGTACGGTTCAAAAGTACATTTTAACGAATTATATTTACGAATTTAATATAATCTTTTGCTTATGGATGGCGTGTTAATCGTTTGAAATAATTGCCAATTTTGATATACTTTTGAGCAAAAAAGTTGTCGATGATAGTTTTGTTGGCAAAATAGGAACAGATTGGAAGATATTGATTAACTGACTTAACATGTAATTGCAGGCAGTCCCCTAAATCCAAATGAGCGAATGTTTTCAACCTGTTATTTCAGTATACTTATTATTTACCTAAACATGGTTATTGCTATAAAACATGTAAAAACTTAGCATCTAGGGGTCTCAAAACAGCGTGTCCTCGGCGCGTATGTACTCTCCGATGTCCGACTGGTGGAAGCAGACGGTGGTCATGGGGTCGGCGGTCTTGCAATCGGTTGTGGAACGGGCCAGGACTCCGAATCCGAGGGGCAGGTCGTTCATGGAGTAGACCACCACACCCTGATACTGTCCGGCGTTCTCGGTAATGCGACCCAGTCCGGTTTTGGGGATGTGGTTGCCGTAAAGGAACTGCTGCTCGAAGGAGGGCTTCACCCACACTTTGTACTGGGCGTAGGGAGCCAAATAGTAGAGGGCCGTGATGTGGAACTTCAGTTTGTTGGTCTTGGAGAACTTGCCGAAGCAGGTGCCCACGCACACCAGCTGCTTGAAGCCAAAGCACTCGCTCAGCTTCAGGATCCTCTCGGAGACATAGTAAACCCGATCCCGGTGCTCCCGAAAGCAGTAGGTTCCATCTGGACGGTCGATCAATTGCTTTACATTCGTGCCAATGCTGAAAACACCCTTATTAGCTCGATTTTGATAATAATCTCCGGTTACCCACTATTTTGACAGGTGCTCAAACAGAATCTTGGCACGTTCGTCAGTCAGGCGTTTCATTTTAAGTTAATTAAAGCCGAAATCAGGGGAAAACAAAATGTAAACTGACTACACGTGAGAAGTGTTCCAGTGTTGTGTAATGTATAGAATTAGGGAATCCTATAACACTGAAAACATCGCTTAAGTCTTATCGATAGTTGGGAAGTGCTGTGTAGGGACAATAACAGTGCTGTAAGGTTTCAAAACATTTAAATTTAAATAGGTATAGTCCGTTAATATTATAAATTGTATTTCAAGAACAGGCTTAGATAAAAATAAATGAAAAGCTAATTCTAATATTAATTGTGCGCTATTTATTCATTATTATAATAAAATTGCATATTTGTGGAGCTCAACAAAAATTAAATTAAAAAAAATTTAAACAACAAAAACTTTTTTTCAAGTTTATATAAGTAGAACTGAAAGCGGTTTTTAATATTAATTATCCGTTATAAATAGATTGGATAACATTTTGATTTATAAAAAAAAATTTAATTTTTACCCCCCAAATTACAAATCACCAAATAAATAAAACTTTCCATCCTCTTTGTATCATTATAATTCAGTAATTAAGAAAAATACTTATTTGCTGGGCTTACAGAACCTAATAGGGTTTGTGCTTTGTATAATACTACACACTTCTATCTATTTACAATACCATAAATAACTAAAGCAAAAACTTAGACTAATCTTGTTGTATCACGTGTTGAGGCGGAGGAGTTCAGACCGTCTCCAGGCGTTTCTGTACGTAGTTCCGCTCCTTCAGCAGCTCGTCCAACTGCTGTTCCTGGTAGTAGACCACGAACTGAGCCGCCGACACCTGCTCGAAAATGGAGCAGATGCTCGGCTTGAGGTTGTAGAAGAAGAGCAGCTGTCCCCTCTGGTTAAAGTCACTGATCAGCGAGTCTATAACCGTGGCCGTTGTGAAGTCAGCCCCATAGACATGCGAGGCATCTATGACCACTGGGACGTTTTGTCGCATGGACTGCTTGTTCACCAGGTTCCTCACATAATCCACGGAGGGAAAGATGAGGCATCGATCGGGGGTGATCATGGAGTATTCCACACCCGACTGTGTGGTAAGCAGCTCAGTTGTCAGCTTGGGACGCGCTGCATGGTAGAGAATGAAGATCACATTGAGTCCAACTCCAATGAGAATGCCCCATTCCAGGGGTAAAACAAGACAGGCCAGAAAAGTTCCAACTCCAGGCACCAAATCGCTCTCTGAAATATATTATTAAGTTGAAGTTAGTTATCAGTCTTCATTTCTGTCTGTTTGACCCACTCACTTTTCGATCTCCACATAGGCTTGACGACCTTAACTTCGACCATGAACACCACTGCAGATATAATGATGGCTGCGAGGGTTGGTCGTGGAATAAAGTAGAAGTAGGGGGTGAGAAAGAGCAGGGCAATCATCACCAGACCACCCGAATAGATGTTGCTAAGGGGCGTTCGAACTCCACTGGCATTATTGACTGCTCCACGGCTAAGGGCTCCAGTGCCCGGAAAGCCCTGGACAAAGGAGTTGAAGATGTTGGCCGTTCCGATGGCAATCAGCTCCTGGGAGGCATCCACCGACTTGCCATTGGCTAAAAAGATAGTTCTTTAGTAAAGATCAAAGTGTGTACTTATAAAAATATTTGAAATAGTTTAAATTGCGCAATTTTGAAGGTAAGAAAAAAATATTGTCCCTTAAGTTACTTTTTGCGTTTTACCTTTAAAATTGGCAACAAGTTTTCTGAGTTCTGAAAACTTATTTCGTTTTCAAAGGCAATTTACACTACAAAAAACAAAAAAATCTACCTTAATTAAAAAAAAATTGTCAATTTTTTTTGGACCATTTTTCTCAACTGCCCGTGGATCCGTGTTTGCGGCAATTGCCGTAGTTTAAGGTCAATTTCGGGCGAATATTTTAATGAGTGTGAATTAGCTAAATAAATTACTCACCGAAGGCCTTGCATATGGCTATGTTTTCCATGAGCGAGATGAGGGGAATCACCAGCAGGCCAGAGCCCATGCTGTGTACCATCTCCACGAAACTCTGGGCCACTCCATTGCTCGTCTCATTGGCGCTCAGCGAGGTGGGTGGCAACTGGATACTGGGCAGTCCGGGTGGAATGTCGCCCACCACCCGGAAAGGAGCTCCTCCGTGCTCCTCGCTGTGCAACAGGTAGCCCATGAGGCAGCAGACCACCACCAGGATGGCATTGCGAGCGGTGCCCACAATCCAGAGGATCTTGTTCACGGCACGCTGGAAAGGTGAGCACTCCTCCGGGTCCGCTGGTCCAATTCGGCAGGACGATAGACTGCGCATGAGCAGCAGGACCACTATGCAGGTGAGTCCCAGCACCGTGTCACCCGCCCGCGTGTCCCCGATGTTGTGGAACACCTGCGTCCAGATCTCCACGAAGGTGTTGCCCTTGGCAGTGATGCCCAGCACACTCTGGATCTGCGAGGTGAGGATGATCAACGAGACGGCGGAGGTGAAGCCGGAGGACACGGGACCGGAGACAAAGTCAATGAGGAATCCTAGGCCAAAAAGGCCCATCAGCAGCTCCACAATTCCGCTGAGCAGGCACAGGAGCACCGATTTCTGCCACGACCCCTTGGCCGCCTGGTAGGTGAGCAGGGCCACAATCGCCGAGGGACCCATAGGCACGTCCTTGCAGCTGCCCAGGAAAATGTACACGAAGCAGCCCACAAAGGAGGCATATAAGCCATACTGAAATAAAGGAAATGAAGATATTAATTAAAATTTTATTAAAATATCTCATATACAACTTTTAAAAATAACAAACAAAAAAACCAACTATCAGCAAAATGAGTCTTTGTTAAAATACTTCGTCTCATAAAATCACCGAAAAAAAACGAATTATACAAATTATAATATACTTCTACTAAAATAAATTATTTGAAATCCAACTTAAAAATAAATTGAAGTATGAGAAATATTTTTATATGTTTGCAGATTGAAAGACTTGGAAAAAAAGGAATATAATATGAAGTTTTTATAGAACTAATAATAATAAACAAAAATTAAAATTAAATTAGTTTTTAAATAATATATGTTGAACAAAATTTGGCCAACGAGTAAACAATTAACTTCAAACTAAGTTTGTAGATTAGATTTACTAGTAAACTACAAATTATATGAGCCATACTGACACAAGGTGATAATCAAGATGATATAAATAAATTTCTAATATGAATTTTAACAAATTAATAAACTTAATTAAAATGCTAGTTTCGGAAACAGTTTGCATATTTCAAAAATTACAATGGCACAGTTGTAAAGGAATTATCAAAAACATTAAGTTTTTATAGCAATGAAATTTATTTTGACAAACCAAAAATTAAAAATGTTTTTATAGATCTTATTTTAGCCTCCTTATACTTACGGCTACGGGTAGTCCGGCAATGCCCGCGTAGGCCAATGCCTGCGGAATCACGGTGAGGCCCACTGTGATGCCCGCCACTAAGTCGCCCACTGCATCTTGACTGTTGTATTTGGGGAGCCATCCAAAGATGGGCAATCTTTTATGCAGTGTCTTGCGGTTGAAGGTGCGCCGTTTGCAGTCCTGCAGCCAACTTCTGGTGCAGTCCAGTGTGCTCAGCGGGGGTTTTACCTTCTTGCCGTCCTCGGTTACTGAAAAATGTGAGAATGAGAGTGGGGCAGTTGGTCAGATATGGCGGAAATCAAAAGAATTAAATTGCTAAAATGCCTACGATATCAGTACGGATTCATAATCACGTATAAGGCAGCAGACCATGGTCGATCAGCTTCTGCTCTTTCCCACATTATTTCTGTTTGCTTTCCAGGTATTGTAATTGCTTAAGTTTTTTTATTCTGATCTACGTGCATTTCATTACCAAGGCCAACAGTTTAACCGTTGAGAAAACGTTGAATACAATTGCATTTATCTCCCAGAGGGGAAACGAGGCGTATACTTGATGCCCCGCTTTTTGCTTGCCAGAAAAATTCGCTGAATTCCAGTATTTTAATTGCAGCTAACAAGGAACTAATTATGAAATTAAATTGTTTGTTCTATCCTACGTTTTTTTTTAAATGAAGTAGCTCAAATCGTAATATTGCATTCCGTGATTGTGACAAACCATTTATAAACAAAGAACAATTACTATAATTTGATTTTACAATTCTCAAATCACTAGTTAATAGTCAACGTTGTTAAAACTATTCCAGCTAATTTGTCAAAAAATAATAAATCAATTTTATTTGATAGACCATTAAATTACTAAAATAAATAACCATTATCATTCCATTTGTTAATCTGTTAAAATTTTCATTTTCTATTCCATTATAGTGTTCTGTCATGTGACTTTTTAAATACATTTTAGCGGATATGAACTTCACCTATTAAATAGCTTTTAATGATTTTCCTACACAATAAATTCATGTGTTTTTAGTTGTTAGTTTTATGTTCAAAAATAATGACTACTTTTAAGTGAAATAAAATGTATCAAAAAGTAGTAGCTCACAGATAAACTCCTTGGATCCCTGGAATCCCACGCTGTTGCTACTCCCATTGGTAGTGGGTTCCGTGAGGTTGGTGCTGATGCTGATCGTTGAGCACTTGAAGCCGTCGTTGAAGTAAACGTGGTCCGAGGCCGGGTTCGCCTTCATTTTCGGTCCGGGGTGGTGTCAACAAATCAAAACAAACACACTGCGTACGAAGTACAAGTTAAAGCTATGGCCGCCAACAAAAAAAGCCGGCGGATGGCACCAAATGACACTAGATCTAATATATAATGGCACTTTATATTATACGGATTTCTAGATATTTATCCGCACTAAAAAGTATCTGAAAGATGCTCGTTGTTGTGTGAACGGTCGGTTCTGGTCGCTTGGCTCTTCACACGGCAGCGTTTCGAACGAAACTGATTTGTACTCGATGCGAACCTTGTCTTTTATAAAAATCAAAACTTTGTTGTCGTTTCACTGCTATTGTTATTGTTCTCGTCGTCTGCGTAGTGTTTGTTAACTATTTTCGAGTCGGGTCTCAGATTCGGGTCTCCAATGTGGCTTATTATTGTTTTTCCCTTTTTGGGAACCGGGATGATCACCTGTGAAACTGATAATCTGACGAAGGGAAATGGAGAAAAACCGAGGGTCCAACCGAAAAGTGAGGTTCCCACAGCGTGTTTCGTGTTTCGCTCTTTCGAGCACTTACTACCCAGGTCTCCAGTTTCGTATTTTTTTGCCCTAGTTGCTCATTGAGTAGCTGAATTAAAGGAAGTTGTAAATTCTTTTCGCATTAGTCCACAATTATTTGCTTGGCTCGGCGTTTTAAGGGATCATTCGGTCAACACGTGAACTGTTCCCACTAATTGTTTATTATTACTTCTCCCTGATGTTTCGGAGTGAGTGGAATGGAAAGTTACTCAGATTTCGGGAACATTAATATTTGGGACTTTTTTAAGGGGAAAATTTTCCGTTCATTGCAGCAGCAGGTAGATATCGTTTCCTTTGTTTTCAAGCAGTCTCTAGTCGAGCTCACAAAGAAGTCAGGTATGAAGATCTGACCCAAACCAGATTCGACCGAACCACTCTTTTGGTTATGCATTTAGAAACCCACACTGACAAGTAGTTTTGGTTGCCATCCTCCTCCTCATTACTTAAATGCACTTCAGTTTTATAAATAAAATCGTAAGTACAATTAATGAGGTAATGAGCACTTGACACAGCTAATTGCATTAACTTGAATGCGCTGACTTGTATTAATATCCCAGTTTTGATAATCATTAATTTAAAATTGCCAAATTGGTTTTGTTTTTATTTAAGGAAATAAATGTATCAGCCTAAGTTATATACTTTTCCTTATCCACAGTCCTAATAAAACTAATAATCAACGGAAATCCAAGCCTAGCAAATAGCTGTTGCAAGTATTCTGAATATTTATAAATATGATCTTGACACTATATAAACACAGAGCCTAAGAGGCAAACAAAAGCCGATACCAAAAAATGTCATGGGTAAATAAATATTTAAATGCACGGCTTAGTGACAGCTTGGGGTCGAATTGGTTTTCTATGGAAATCGGAGACATAATTTGTGCGTTACCTCTGTGAAATATCATTTTGTAAATGCTTGAAATGCATTCAGATAAAATGCGAGGAACATTTTTGGTTTCAGATTGAAACTTTCTATACTCCAGAGTCAGTCCTAAAGGCCTTAACGTTATGGATAGATAAAATGGATAATGTACGGCATTTGTTGAGACATTGCACTTGGAATTCAGATACAAATATCGAAATTTAAACAAATACTCCAAAAAGCTTCCTAGACAGCTGATGCTGTGACAAATGGAATTATTTAAATTAATTGAAACGGGCTGTATGTGATAAAAGGCCATAAATATCACTGTCTTTATAGCCCGGCCAAGTTCAAAAACGGAGAAGCAAGCGGTTATATTTTCGACAGCCACTGTTTTAATGGGGTTTATAAGGCTATTATATATTTAAAAACGGCAAATAGGTTGTTCATAAATGCGTTGTATATTCTTAATGATATGAGTGAGCACTCAGAAACTTACTCAGTAAAATCTCAGATAATTGTTTATAAAAATAAAATTGATTACATAAAACACTATTGTTTTGCAAAGAATTTTTAAGAATTTAAATGAGTATTGACTTGTTTCGAAATGCGTTTTATATTTTTAATGATACAATCAAGCAGTCAGATAATTTTTATAAAAATAACAATTAAGAAGAATTTAAATATCTACTAAGTATTTTCCAAGTCGACACTAAATGTTTTTTTTCTCTTACACGTTTTCAAACCACTTTATGTTTTGAGCTTTTTTTGCTGACTTTTTTGTTGTGCATTTTGTTTCCTAAACACAGTCATTGGACTTGATATTATCAGTCAGGTGGCAAAATAGCATATTATTTTGTTAAGCAGATACGTCGTCATGATGCCGGTAACTGGTTTGATTCAGACCTCAATGATTTGTAAGACTGTGATCTTGGGGGGGAAATCTCCTTTTCCTTCTCCAGCTGCTGAAATTTCAGCTAATTTTGGATGATGTCAAACGAGCCGGTGCTGCGGTAACGAAAGTCTTCTATATATATACACTTCGAAGGCATTCCCCTTTGCTTTTGGTTTATTTTTAACTATTTAAGCACACACATTTGAAAAGTAAGCGAAATGTGGGCGTGTAAGTCAATTGGCTGTGAGATTTGTGCTAATTGCCATCAAATTAAAACTTCCTTAACAAAATAATTGTATTTAATTAAAGTTGGCTCATACGCACTTAAATATTACACATATTTTGCCCCACGTGTACATGTGCGCGAACTTTGCCACCCATCAGGTGTGTGACCTTTGGCCTCCTGCGAGTGGGTTTCGAAAAACAAATATTTAGAAACAGTGTTTGGCGTTCCTAAATTCTGATCAGCTCACAATCCAGATAATAAAGCCCTCCTCCAAACAGGAAGCACAAATGTTCAATTATTTGTTCAATTACATTTGCTGTTTTCGTTTTCGTTTTTGCTGTTCTCTCTTTTTAGCGGTTTGTTTTTTCACTCCACTCAAATTACAGGGCCAATTGCAAAATATATTTCGCATGACTGCCAAATCCCCGTCGATAAAGGGCGTAACGAACAACACTGGGCGTGGTCGATCACCGTACAATCACCACCAATTCGTACAACGAACTGTCGCCCATTTCAATTAAATGCGTTTGGTTTGTTTTGGTTTAGACTGTTTGGATTGGACTGTTTGTGGCTCTATTCGTAGCTCTATTATTACCAAAAGCTGTATTTAGCACGGTACAAGGAGGATTTTGCAGCTTATCGTATGAAAATTACGTATACAACATGTTGCTCCATTTGCAGAGACATTTGTTTTGGTTTAGATAGCTCACAAACATCATGGGGAAATTATTCGCCCTGATTTGTTGACTACCTATAATTCGATGGCATGCGAATTGGATAATTGTAAATAAATTGGTTATATACACTACCCATGATCAGAATTCTGTGTGCAGTTTATTTACTATGAACTTTAAAACTTAAACAAACTAATTCAACTGAAGTAACTGAAACTACATGCTGCAAATCACAATTATGATTTCGTCGTTAGTTCATTATTACTTGATTTAAGGAGTGATTAATTGCATTGTAAATAGAAATAAATTTTAAATCTTATTAAACGGGTTTTATAATCTATATAAGACGTCGATTAGACTTGGTCTATCCATTCGTTTTCAAATTTAATGGTCCCAAGGGGGAGAATTGCTACCGGCTTTTGTTTGTTTTGAATATTTATGACTCGGTTGTTTATATTTGATGGCACGCGGTTTTTGATAAGTTGGCGATTTGTATGCAAAACGCGTATCCCCCACGATTACGCATCAATAAAAAGAAAAGAAGCGGAATCTTATCTATCCATCTTAATATTTTTAAACCCTAAGCTTCATTCAGTTTTCTATATCTTTTGTCTTAGATATGCAAGCGAAGCTTAAGCCTGAGGTGATTAAAACCGAACTAAACCAGTTCAAGCCGCAATCCATGAGAATTTGAGCATAAGACAGCTTTTCAGCATTTTTCGGAAAGAATCAGAATTAATAAAAGACAGACACCTGATGCCTGTTAAAATTAAATTGAAATTTTAACTTGAAATATACGAAATACTTTTTATAATTTTTATCATTTATTAGACGAGTGAAGAACGTGGAATTGATTCATTTTAGGCTTTTAAAAGGTACAGTAGGCTACTAAACACTTAAAAAAAGGCTAGACTGGAATTGCGAATGCATGATTGGGCTAGTTAACGACCCAATTTAAGAAATCTCCGTTTTGAACACGTTCTCGCGTTTAAGTCACGTAACTTATTGATGAATTTCCACTGTCACATTCTTATGTCTTGGCCTTAGAACAATTTCCAAGTTACAATCTCTGGAATGCATTATTAGGGCAGCTAAACTGTGAGCTTACATTAAGTAAAAACTAAGTTTATAGGGCTTAACAAAATTAGAAATGCTATCATAACAAACCCAATGATTCATTTAATTGGCACTTCATTGAGGATATTATAAAATTAGCAACTCTTTTGGGCAGCCAATAATGCCAATTAGCATATGTCGTTGGCTTTGAGGGAGTCATAAACAAATTAGTAATCGTTCGATGTTAAATTTTAATCGACCGTTTAAATTGCGTCAATGGGTGGCCAAAAGAAGACGCTAAATATCACAGACAACTGAGCAACTTTCGCAATGGGAATTTTCACTGCCAAATCTTTTTGTTGGCCCTAAAAGTCAGTGTCACTATAACTCTGTGGCACAGTAGTATCTGATGTCAGAGGAGAAAAATGTGGATGGGCTTACCTCTGGCGGTTGACGATTGACGGTTGAAAGGGGGCGCAAATAGCCCAATTACAAATGGAATGCGTTTTTTGTCTCTGCTCTATAGAATTTGGCTCAAACGATTTGTGGCCACCGGAAATGTGATTTTGCTGGCTTTGACTTTGGCGCGCGTCGCACACCTCAAATTTAATTTTGTCCCCTTCAGTTCTTCATTGTTAGCGTTTGCGTGCGTTCTAATAATAATAGTTTAATTTGCAATTCAATAAATATTTATATGGCACTAGTTTCAGAGTTTTTGGCGAATGCCAAAATTTGCATGCAAATCACAGCAGAAATGCACCCATAAAAATGGCGAGTTAAAGTTTTATTCGCCCACACGAAATGTATATATCTTGGATTTTTCACGACGAAATATCAATCTTGCGGATCGCACAGCCGAATCGCTTAGATAAAAAGCCGTTACTGTTGTTTCAGTATTGTATCTTCAAATGGAACTGTCGTCGGTTTTCAAAAGCCCTCGAAAGTTGTCACCTCTCGCCAACCGATCGTGTAATAGTGCTTTTGTTTGTTTTTCGGATCAAAGCCGAGACTCGAGCTTTGATCGGTGAGCTTTTGCACGTCGCTTTGCCCCATTTCTCTCCTCTCTCTTTCTTTCTCTTTCTCTTTTTCTCTCTTTCTCTAGGTGTGAGAAATTTGAAAGTAGCGAAAGGCGTTGGCATTACAAAATACCCAACTTGTTTACATATTGGTAACTTTGCGCTGCATTAAATCTACACCAATCAATTAGTGATCAATGCCGAGCATTTAATCGATTAAGGTTAGATAACTGATCGTAGATTGGAGTTAAATGCAATTCATAGTTGGTAGTTGCAAAAAACTATAAATAATTTCTCCTTGGCAGTTGACATAGATATCATATCCGCATTATGCATTTGTAGGCCGCTAAAAACACACTTTATTTTGGGAAGAGTTGTAAAAGGTGACGCTGATAAGAAATTTTGTACTAAATTCAAATATTTTCCCTTTCATTTTTATCCGTTGCGGTTTTTAGATATTCTAAATACGAATCTGTTTAAATTTTTTCTAATTTTGTTTATGAGTTTTCTCGGAATTGCTTTAATATCTAAAAATTTTATTTATTCCTTAATCATATATAAATTAAAAAAAGTGCGCTTGAATCAAATACTAACCATTTAAAATCTAATATTTACCTTGATGATCCTGTAATTTAATAGGCATTATATTTAAGATTACGATTAAAATAAATATAATATATAACATTTTGAATTAATTAATCGACGTCAAAAAAATTAACTAAGCCATTATTTACTCATTAAATTATTTAAAAAAAAAATGATTCGCTCTTTGAGCAAGCAGCAAACAGCTTAATTCTAAAAATGACAGACAAAAGGCATTTAGTTGTCCTCAGTTAATCGATACAATACAATGTACGCAATTTGGATTCGCTTAGTGATGATTTTGACTGTTTGGAAATTGGTCAGTAAATTAATAAATTTTCAATCTCAAGTTTAAAACAATATTTTTAAAGATTTGTGCTCGAATCGAGTTTACCAACTTTAAGTGTGACTCTTTGGATAAGGACTTTTGCGAATTTGAATATTGCACCATAAAGGCAATTAATCGGACCTATAAGTATGTTTCGACAAAAATCCGTCTCTACCAAGTTCCCATTACCGAAATAAAGGTTTGTAGTTTAAGATATATTTATATTTGGCCGCATAGTGAAATCAAATGTTAAATTTTAAGGTGAAAGTTGGACTGTACAAGCGGTTTAATGGATATCGGCCCTTTTTGTACAATATAACCGTGGATGCGTGTCAATTTTTGAAAAACAAGAAGTCCAATCCAGTGACTAATTACTTTTACGAATTCATTAAGAGCACATCCAACATGAATCACACCTGTCCCTACGATGTGTGTTACGATTTTTTTTTGCTAATCTTAACATGACTTCTATAGATTGTTTTCTTTTTAGCACGATCTTGTTGTGGATAGGGTTTCCACGGAGTTTGTAAATCACCGATTCACGAATATTCTACCTTTTCCTGAAGGGGATTACATGGTTGAGATGCACTGGATAGCCTATGACATAACCCGCGCAGTGGTTAAGGTGTATTTGACTCTCTCCTAGAATTTTGTATTTATAACTTAATGAAATAAATGGACCCATTTTCCATATATGACTGCCTCATTTAATTGACGACCAATCAGAAAATAAAACACCGATATTTTAGCTAGACTCAACAGTCTATAAACACATTTGTCGTAGTTTTCACAATAACTGTGGCTTAACTTAAATGTATGCCTTATTTAATCTTTAACATACACAATTTGAAGAACTATTTGAAATTTGTATAAGATAAATATATAACTAAAAATATCGATTAAAAAATTAAAATAAGAGCACTCATTATCTGCATCACCTAACTGTAACCAAATCACAATTAAATCGGCTGGGGAATATATAATATTTAAACTAAAGTTAGCAAATATATGAGAAAAACAGCTTTAGTTTCATTTAGGATCTCGATGAATCGAAATGTATTCAAAAAAGCATTTTTGGTTTCGCCTTCTATTGACTTTTGCTGTCATAAGCCAGGTCAGTTGGCAACCAAAGATTCAAAAACCTATTTAAAAGTTCACAAAATATTATAGACAGGTGCTCGGATCAAGTTTACAAACTTTAAGTGCACATCTATGGCTAAAAGTGTGGCCGATTTTGAATATTGCATTCTCAAATCCAATAGCCAAACGGAATACGTTTCGCTTAAGTTAAAAGTTTTTAATTTTCCCATCAAGTCTTTCAAGGTTTGTTGTGTAATGTAATGAATTACATTTCATAATATCAAATATTTCAGGTTTACTTTGGATTGTACCAACTGGTCAATGGGTACAGTCCGTTTCTATACAACATAACCGTAGATGGTTGCAAATTTTTCCACAGCCAGAAAAGCAATCCGGTCACTAAATACTTCTATGACCTCATCAAGCATGTCAGCAACTTGAATCATTCCTGTCCCTATAATGTAAGTCATAAAATGGTTTTCGAAATCATCTCATTGCCTTTCTTATTCCTTTTTAGCATGACTTTATTGTGCATAAGTTCTCATCTGAGATGGTTAATGGTCGACTTCCGAAAAATCTTCCCTTTCCGGAAGGGATTTACCTGTTTGATGCGCATTGGATCGCCCATAATGAATATCGTGCAATAACCAAGTTATATATGTACATTTCCAAATCCTGAAATAAAATATAAAATTGTAATACACTAAAAAATGTTAATATCTTGATAGGTGATACTTTCCTGCTTTCTAAACAATTAAAGCCATTGTTTTTTAGTTTTATAAGGTTTTTATTAAATAGTACGATAGATAACAGCTACGAAGAAAACGGTTTTAATGGGAAAGTTCTTAATTGGCCCTGCAACTTTGAGATGAAATCGATGCTGCAGCAGCCTCAAACATTTTATTCATATATAGTATGAATAGATTTTCTTGTACGAGTATTAATTAATATTCTTGATTGTGGGCTGTGAGCTCGTAAAGCTATTTATCTTGAATACATACAAAAATTAAAATGTTTCACATTTGTAATTGCGATGTAAGCGATCTGAATTCACAGTGCTGCCGAAAAGTTGCCTATCTGTGGATAATTTGTTTGGTTTTTCTGGTTATTCTTGGACACACGTACACACATATAAAATTACAATAAAATGGGGTGCCAAACATTTCCTCTAAAGTTACTTCTGGTTGACTATTGTAAGGAGTACTGACTAAGGTCGATAGGGGATCTATATAGAAAACATTTATCAGATAATATAGTTAATATGTATATTGTATATAACGCAACTTGTAGTGAGAAGCGAATAAATTTGACGGTGGTACATATGAAACTTATACAATAGAACGACCTTTAGGCTAATGGCGACTGAACGATATTCATCTTTATCTAGCTTTCTTAGTTTTCTCTTTTTTGATTTTTTTATTTTTTATATTTGAAGTGTACATTTTGAGTTCATATGTGAGGGGGATGAGGGGGCGATGGCTTTTTGTTTCTGTTGGTTTCACTGAGGCACATTTGATGGATCACTAGGGGAGACAAACGCCAAACTACGACTTCCATGAGCTCCTTAGGTCGCCTTCTAGAAATGCTTTCGCATGTGGGCGGATACCAAAAAGGGCGCCAGAAGCGAACAGATCGAGACCAAGAAGCTGACCAGGCCTTGCAAGTTGGCTGCAAGTTAAAGAAAACTGGTTAAAACTTTTGAGGGTTGAAAAAAAAAACAAATAAATTGATTTGTAAACCAAAATACAGGAAACAAATTTGTATTTATTTGTAACGCATGTACATTGCTAAACTATTAATGGTAAATGCCGTTAGAGGAGGAAAAAATGAGGAAATAAATAAAAATAAAATCAAACGGTGGTTTGAAATGCTTGTATTTATTTGTGAAACAAAACTTAAAGAGTATAAATTAAATGAGTAAAGCTGTTTTTTAAGTAAGAAAGTTTGAAGTAAATCCAAAAAGGTAATGGGATGACTCAAAGCAGGAGCGATTATGATTATATAAATAACTATTTACCGCCACTGCAGATGTCGTGTAGGATGTCCTCCACATATCCGTTGTCATTATCGCACAGGCACAGTTTGGTCTTGCTAGACATGAACTTGGCCACTCCGATGGTGCGGTTGCTATTCTCGAGCTGGCACACCATTCCGTCCTCGCAGTCGTTGCTGCTGTTGCACTTGTGACGCAGGCCTAAAAAGGTACAGAATCCGCAAGTTATTATAAAAAACCGAAAGATTTCACCAGAAAATATATTATATTATATTATTTAAATTCGATTTAATTATATTTCAGATTTTTATGATTCATATTATTCCAATATTCAAATATGTATGTCCGTAAATAAACAAATTTTATGTTCAACAACAAGGAGTTGTAAAAGCAACTTTTTAAATTGTAATTTTTAATTCGAAATTATTTTTAGACATTTTTTAAAGCTAATGACTTGATCATTTTAATACGTAATATGATTTTGAAAGTCTCAAAAATATTTTATAATTTGTGTAATGCTGTTATATGAGTAAAGTTATGACTTTGCATGACATGTATTTCATTTGTTTTTAAGCATAGCAACATGATGAGCTACAAAATCTTAAAAAAGACGACATCCAAAAAAATGTTCTGCCAAAAGTAATTTTGCCGCCGGAGAATAGTTCTCAATGCCAAGTGCCAATTCCAAACTCCGGACATGTGCATGCTAATATCCCGTATAGCTTTTCTTCTGGGCTGTGCATGTCACAAATTGGCACTGCGGCGATTCCCTTTACCATTTGCCTCTCATTTGGGCCCTCGTTTGGCTTCCCCAGTCGCAGTCACGACATCCTAACATAAATCCGGCATCGACATTGCGCTGCCATAAAGCCAAGTCCTTTGGCCCAGCTGAAGAATGTCCTGCATGGAATGTCCGTAAGGAGGAGTAGTGGGCCAACAATGGCGGGCACAGGACCCAAGGATTTTAGGATCCCAGGAGCAAGTGTGAATTGCGCACGAAAACTAAATAAATAAGCAGGCAAATAGTGAACAGTGAAACAGGGCCCCCACACCCACATCCACACCCACACCCACACTCACACCCACACCCAGTATCCTTTTGGCAGGATGCTTTGTTTAATTCTCATTTAGGTGGCGCCTTGGACACATCACCTGAATGCCACTTGAGGAATTCACATACAACATAGAGAAGGCCTCCACGAACGCAGAGCTGGCCCTTAAATAATAAATGTAATGTGCATGTCTTAGCAATTAGTTGACAACCAACAAAAGCTGTTCTATTTCTGGGATCTAGCTAAAGGATTCTACAAAGCCAGTCAAGTTAAGTTGCTTGGGAATAAGCTATTTAAACTATGCAATCTGTATATTTTATGCAAGAGAGAAAGTCTTAAAACCTTGTTTCTAAAATGCAATGTTTTATAAAAATAATAATGATTTCATTACCATTTAATAAAAGCCAATTATGTAGTTGTATAAAATAATATATTAGGAAACATTGCTTTTTAATAAAAGCTTAATAAACATTCTTTGTTAAACCAAAATAATTCAAATTAAATTTCTTTTATTTTTAAAAATAACTTAAAAGTAAATTAAACCTGCTTAGTTCAATGCAACATTTACTAGATTAAGTTATTTAAACAACATTTGCGTATTATTTCTTTTGTTCCAAATCAATCTTTAGTTCGACAAATTAAAAAAATTGCTAATTGGAATAAGCTTAAAGAACTTATTCCTCCTAAGGAGAATTAAGTAATGTTTGAATAAATATTTCCTTTGCTGTGCTTAGTTTTAGATTAATGCTTACTGTGTTAAAAAGAAAATAAACATGGCTGATAAATTACCTTTCAGGACATCCGGGCAGCTGCCAGCCGAAGGAGCGGAGTCATCGCCGCAGAGACATCGCAACTTGTAGTCACTTGGATCCTTGACGCAGCTGGTGCGATCTATTGCCGTGCACTCATCGTGGGCACTGCACTCGCGTCCTTTGACTGCAAAGGTCGAAGAAATCGAGTCAAGATAGGGTCAAGATAATAAGAAGTTAAGGAAGGAAATCAGTTGTCAGTTTGCTTAGCTAATTGCCCACTAATTGTGTGTGATTATCGCCTGCTCCCCCTGGATTTCCTATCTTTTCCTTCCTGTTCGCCGACTCCAATCACAGAGCTATTACCATTACCACCCCCCGGAAAAACCCACTCCTAGTGCCAGTGATTTCTGTGGAGCGTGGGTTGTCATTGCACTTGAGTGACTTGTTTGATCAATTCTCGATTTGTGTTAGTGCCTTAATTTCTATGTTCTGTGTCGTGTCACTCAATCGCTGGCTCTTTGCCATAATTATTATTCCACTTATTTATGGGTGGCTACAAAGTCAATCGAACGACAAATGATTGGATCAGATAAACTTAATATATTGTCTAGTTGTTTGGCTACAATTGGGCTGTCTTAATTAAGCGTTTAATTGGCAATTGTCTAGATTTAAGTGATGAGGGTTAAACGTTTATTCAGGCATGCCTTTAACATCTCTGTCATAAATAAAAATCTAATTTGGGCAATACGTGAAGTAAAAAACTGAGATAAAAATAGTTAAAACAAAAAGCAGAGCAGATTTTCTTCATGACAACCCACAACCGAAGGACTTTTTAATCAATTTAAAAGCATAGATAGTCTAAGGACTTCTGCAATTAATTACGAATAATTATAATATAAGTTTTATTTACAATATGCAAATATATAAGCGGGGTTTTAATTCTAAAATTGTGTTTTAAATGGCAATACCATTAACTATAGCAAAGTAGGTACAATAAAAAAAAACCTAATAAATAATATGTGATTCTATTTGAATATATTATATTTCTTGCTCAGTCTCGAACAGAAACTCCACTTGTGACCTGCCAGCGACTTTAAGAAGGGTTTTTATTACCAACGCAAGGGCGATGGGATTTCTTACCAATGGGAACGTGCGTGGGCGGCGGCTGGTTATTGGTCTTGCCAAAAGTGGTCAGTGCCGTGGAACTGACCCCGAAGAGGATGATGAAGATGCCGAAGAGCATGGTCAGACTGCCGCATTGTGTGAAGCGCTTCAGGGGCTGCATTTTGGATTCCGGGATTTATGGAGTTTCGGGTTGAGATTAAGCCAAACCCCCGAGGTAGGTGTTCTTTTCTGGTGTTATATAAATTCCACACACGACGATGGGTTTCGCACGCACTTTGCAAGCTTGAAAACTAACTGCCCAGAGGCTTTAAATCGCTTTCCTTTAACGTTTTTCGTTTCTTTGTCCGTTTCGCGGGGGTAATTTTATGCAAATTTTCACACCGAAATTGTTTCCGCTCCGCTGGAAAGTCCGAAGCAAAACAAAACCACACGAGAGGCGTCACTCCAAAAAATCTCCTGTATACTACTTTGGTAATATAGGTATATATGGGGTATGCTTCTTCTCAATAAGGTCTTGAGACGGTAGCTCCAACCAGTCGCCTGCGCGCTCGAAATGCAAGTGAAGAATTCGCGGCGCACACGGACCTTAAGTTGGTTCGACGTCGCTGTTGGCTACTTGGCGCTCGCGCACCTCACTGGCGCCACCCACCACTCACCATCCACCCACCGCCCACTGCTTAGCTCTCCAACCACCCATCTCCATAGCCCCCAATCAGAAGCGAACCCCTTTTTCAGCTCGAAAAGTAATCAAAGACGATACTAAGATACCCTTTCTTAAAATTGTTTTCTTTAAAATAACTATTTTTTAAATCGCATGGTTAAAATAAAAAAAATCATACTATCATAAAAAATGGAAAACAAGACATATTAAAATGCATGATTTAATATTTAAATACTTTAATTTATGTGGAAAATAGGAAATTAAAAATAACATTAAAATAAATATTTCATACAAATAGAGCATCGAAAAATTTAAAGAACAAAGAAATAAAATTTGTGTAAATGATTAAATCTGTAACTGACTTGTTTAAATTAAAAATGCATGGATTTTATTATTTTATTTTACATTAGACAAACTGTAAGAAATAAATAAAAATTCAGGTATTTCTTAAAAAATTGAGTTTATTTCACATTTTAAACCTGTAAAAGATTATGATTCTAAGCTAAGTTTAAGTTTTTTAAATTTCTCGACTTAATTCAGGTTCGAAGAATAACAACAACCTCGGGATTATTAATTAATTTATTATACATTTATACTCTAGAAAAATTTCTCTCATTTGCTTTAAATGAATTCGTTGGTATATGGAGACGACCTGGATTTAATGATAAATCTTGAAAAAAATTTAACTGTGTTTTTAATTTAATCAATTAGAAATACCGGTTTGCTGAATATTATTGATATTAATTATTGGATCTACTGACGCAAAGCATAAATTGGCAAAACTGATGACGACAATTAATAACTCTCTACAAATCATATTTACGCACTAAGCAACTTTCGATGAGTCTGAATAATTTTAAGGAATCCTAGGCATTCATAAAATTAGAAACTGACATGCATAATTGAGGGATCCCCCGAGTCGGCGAAGGGTATTTCACTACATTAATGTTCCGCTGCCAAGGAGGTGGATGAATCTGCGGGCAGATTCTAAAATACTCGCAAACTACTGAGTTTGGGCTTAGTTTTGGGCCGTACTCGTATGGTAAGTAAGCTCCAACGCACTTGGAACTGCTTCGTTGTTTCGCGAGCCCTAGTGAGTTTTGTTAACGAAGATGGATTTTTGTAGCCGCCTCACCTTCGTGCAGTTGTTTTTATTGTTCCCCCTGGCAGGACCTCGTCCTCGTCTTAGCCCATGAGGTGTTTGGTGTGTTCGGGGTGTGTGGGGACGTGGACTATAATAATGACGAAGGCATTAGAGGCATGGAGCCATTGCCATTGCATAGCCTACTTTTTGGGGCCCCGCGAAGTCGAGCAACAGCCACAACACAACACAACACAACAATAAAGTGTAACATTAGCACGCACCAGAAACAACAAAAACTGGTTAGTCAAAGCCAAATAGTTATTTTGGCCATTATTCTTCGCCGCCTTTCTCTCTTTATTTGTATACCCTTGCAGAAGGAATTATAGTTTCAGACAAAAGTTTGCAACGTAGTAAAGGAGACATTTCCCACCCTCTAAAGCATATATATTCTAGATCGGCATCACTAGGAGAGGCGATCAAACCACGTCCGTCCGTTTGTCCGTTTGACCGTTATTACGAAAACTAGTCTCTTAACTTAAAAGCTATCTGAATGAAACAGTTTTCTTTCAATTGATAGTATATTAGTGGAAACTGATCGGATCGGACATCTATATAGTATAACTCCAATAGAATGAACCGGAAACATAATTTTAAAAAAATATATTACCTTAATGTTTTTAATTTATTAAAATATACTTTGAGGTATAATAATGTTTAACTACTTCAAAATTACGGTTTTAATGTTATTCAGCGCACGTATAAAAACCAACTAAACTTTTTTAGGATATTTAATTTGTGTAATAGCTGCAAGAGTATATGAACTTTGTCTTGTCGAATTTGGCTTCCTTTTTTGTTTATGATTATTTTTCGTTGGGAGGTGCATGGCCCTAATTACGTTTTCTGAATTGCCCAGATGAGTGGGTTGTGCTTGTTGCTTTTTAGCTTTTCAACTATCAAGACTCGACTGCAGCCCAAATTAAAAAAAAGGTTGCAGGCCACGCCCACTGAACAATTTGGAAAATCAGCATTTGTGATGCATATCGAACAGCTGACAAACGGATGCGAAACTTTCGGCCATGTCTGCCACGGTCTCCCAAAAACGCCTACACCTAACCCTTTCGAAAACCAAGTCAATAATTTACACCGAAAAGGAACACTTTGAGGTCAATTTGGACATGTTAAATACTTGCCCAATTCGCTTACACAAATTCCTTTCTTTCGTTTCTTGTCGGCCCTTTTTTCGATTGCGGAAAATGTCAAGCTCCAAGCTGCAAGCTCCAGTGCTCCTTATCTCCTGCCTCGATCGCCTTATAAACGATTGTTTTAATCGCTGCGACAGCATAAACAATTTTCCCTTAACTAAACGCGCGCCATCGCAGCGAATTCATTTCGCACACGCACGCCGAACGGAAAGGCTTTCCAGAAAATATTCACGAAAATCAGTGGATATAACTAATTCGGACACGATTCTGCTCGGGTCCAAGAACGATGGAATGGATCAACAAATTAACAAGCGAGATTAAAAACAACATGTATTCCTAAATGTAGAACATTTTCTTATAAAAAAAAAACAGTACCGGTTTTAACTTGTTCTTAAGTATCTAAATATTTATTTTTCTAAATGGCTGAATATTTTTATTATATTTAACTCTCTGGAGTTTTATATGGATTTCATAAAATCTTACACTCGCAGTGTCTTGACAAATTCATACCCTTCTCGGCATGACGATAATTTATTCCACAGTACTTTTACCATTTACGCAAATCCCACCGCTCCACGCCAGACGAAATGAGAAATATTTATATTTATATGTAAAAATAAATTCCTTTAATTATTACTCAGGTGAGCTGGACTGCCAAGTCCACTCCATTCAATTCGCCATGCGGCAAAGACCGACATTTATTTCGGATATTTATTTCTTGACATTATTGATAAATGTTGCTGGCCACAGGAAAGAAATGGAAAACAAGCAGGAAAATTATATGGAAAACTCACGAAATCTCTTGGCCAAATCAGAGACTGCAACGAATTGGACGGGGTTTTCCTCTGCCCAACCGAAAGACCACTGTAATTAAAGAACTAATTCCCTTTCAACAATTTGGGCGTCATGTTTTGGTCTTAACTGATGATTAATTAGTGCGACTGTAGAATTTCTAGGGCCGTCTGGAGCGGTACCAGCGAACGATATATAATTTTCTCACGAATTCTCGTTGGGGTGTACTCATGCCTAGAGGTCATCATATTTCTGCCGATTATAACTCCTAGTCCTAAACTCCAACTCCAAGTCCGCATTAGGCTGTTGAAAAAATGCCAATTTAAGGGACTTAATTTCATATTATGACCAGGTCTAATTGCGAACACACACACAACTCACATAACACACACAGAACGTAGAACGCCTCTGCATGCAAGTTTGTTTTCGTGCGTTCCTGGACATGCACACACCACCGAAGAGGTGGCCTAGTGGTGAAGTCGCTCCTTCTGCCCCCGAAAATTGCATGCCTCGCAAGGCGAGAGCGATGGCTACTTGTTGTAGCCTTGTCTCTTGGCCAAGTTCTGGCCAAATAACCTTTCCATGACTTTCCCAATTTATCACCCTCGACCACTGCCACACTAAATGCAGCTAAATGCATGCTAAGTATATGTGTGCCAGACCGTATATAACGATTACTTCAAGTTCATTTGTTAATGCACACCTTGATTCTAGCAATGGGCGACACTTTTGGGGGTCTTTTGGGGTTCTTTGGGGGTCTGTCCCCAAGAACAGCCCGATTCGCATGTCATGTTGGCCAGAACTGAAACAACTCCAACGCAACTGAAAACATAAAAATAGCTGCGAAATGCTAAAGCTCACGAACTTATTATAATAACTCATGCGTGGTTAGTTTAAGACGTCATTGCCAAAAGGCTGTGAATCCCCAGGGGGGATTATAATTAAAGCCACATTTACAACGCTTGGGAATGGTCGAAAAGTCCGTTTGGCAGTAAAAAATTTACATCGCTTACGTTAAAAATAAAATAAAATATATGAGTCGAAAAATTAAAAATAATCTATATACTGCATCTGTTAATTGTGGCGTTTTTTAATAACAAGTAAAAACTAAGATGTATAAGTGAAATTATAATATTTGGTTAATGTATTTGAGAGAGTTTCAGCTTTTAAAAAATAAAAACCTATTCAACACGGGTTACCTAGTACAAGTAACCCAATAATTTGAACCACTACTCATTTAATTTGGTAAAAACATGACGATTTCAATGACCTATCTAAAGGCGAAGGAAAAACTAATTAACAAAGGCGTCATCATTATCGGACGTTTTCATTATTCACCCAAAGTCCAGGCAAAAAGGTAAGGGCAGTGCACACTCCCTACAACGTCCGACAAATATGCAAATTTACGCACATCAAAAAGTGAAAGTTCTAGAGGCGACCATAAAACCCAAAACCCGAAAACGCAGGAATGAAGTACTCCTACAAAAAATCAATGCAGGCCAGCGGAGCAATGTGGTCGGTAGTGGTAGTAGTTGTAGTAGTTTTGAAATGGATGTGTATGTGTACTACTTATAAGAAGGGAGCTCCCCGCGCCGCGGGTGGAACACGATTAAACCGCACTGATTATGGGTTACGAAGACCATTTCTTATGGTAGCCCAAAAGCGCCAAAAACTTCTTCAACAAAATTGCCCAAGTCCGAGGGACCATTTGATGACGGCTCCGCTGCACGCAATCCATGACATCACCGAATCACCTCCCAAAGTGACCCACAATTAGATTGAGTGCTGAGCCCCGCTCATTTTCCATAAAAGGGGGTTTTCTCAGGCAGATTCTAACAACTGGAAAACCAGAAAAACCATGGCAATTTCAATGCACCCTACTAAGTTATTCTACCAAGTTTTTTGCGTCCCTGAAGAGCACTGAACTTGCAACAGAATGTGGCAAAGGTAGTGTGTAAGTCAGTCGACCTGAGTGACATTCCGTAATTGGAATTCAAATTAAAAAGTGCCTGAATTAAATCGCGTTCTCACTGGTTGTATTATTAAAATGCAATTTTTTCGGATGCCGACTTCTTGGACGCTTCCACTTTCTTACCGGACATGCAATTTTCAATTGTTTGTCATTAGGGCAACATCAATGTAAATGCCTGACCTTTTGCGAATAATCACTTTTGAGAAGGCGATTGCAATGGGTTCATAATGATTGCATGACTCCGTTTGAGAATTTAAAGATTATTTAAGCAAGCAGACTTTTTAGTTCAAAAAGTTTCAAAGGCATCTTATTTTAAAGTGGAAATCATTCTCTTTACGTTTTAATTTTAATTTAAAGTGCAGAAGATACCGAAAGATTTACACTTCAGCGTTTTTAAAGTTTTATGTCCAAAATTATTGTTTAACCCAAGTTCTTAATGATCACCGAATTGCAATTCCAATCTATTCCACCTTCCATCCTTACCATAAGTTCAAACAAAATGTTTATTTGTTTGTTTTCGCGTTTTATCGCGGCACGTGTCCCAAATTTACTCGAAATGAGTAACTTCCGTTCTCGTGAATGAAAAATTACTTACCAGAGTCGCAACATTGAGCCCAGGCTTTCATGGATTTTCAATTTTCGCACAAACACTTGCGCGCTTAGCCTGGGACTACCTAATCTATAACTAATTATGAGATTTAAGCGTGGGCGAAAGTCAATGTACCATAAAAAGAGGTTAATTCTATGCAATTTTCATGGGCTCCGTGATTACTTTTCCTTAGAGCAGACGTATTAATTACAAAGCGGAATACATTAGGTCAACACTCTGACTCCAACCAAGCGTAGTGCTAATTACAAGAAATTAGAGTGAGCCGATTTGTTTGGGTCCATCTTTAAACTTAAATAGTATAGAATTTCCTTGGATTTTCAAATAATTTTAATTTAAGATTTTTTCTAAAAAAAAAACCTTCTTGGAATCGAAAAAATAGTTGTTTTGGTTGTTAAATACATTAATTTAATTCGTTTGATAAAAATAAAAAATTTTTTAAAATATACGAAACGATCATTTTTTTTTGCCTGCCCGGATTTCTTTGCCGCTACTGTAAAGTGTATTTGATTAGGTCATTAAAAAGATCATTTGAATGGTTAGCAAACTTATAAACAGAACAGTTTAAAGCAGAATTGATAGCTAGTTTTTAAAATGTCTACCTCCATTATTTGTATTTGTCAAAAGACGGCTCAGCATTTGCGACTTTAAGACTCGCTGATTTCAGGTTCAACATATTTACTATATAATACTTTAATAACTTCAATCTTTTGGTCCATTTTTTTGGGCAGTGCTCGCTCGAGTTTTCTAAATATTTCTTCCATTGACTTTTGTTTTGCGATTTCTTCCTTTTTTTTATCCCGATATCTTTGTTGTCTGAGCCGATCGGTTTCCCTCTTTGATTTGAGGGCCTTTTTGTTCTTTTTGACCACTTCATTTATTTTCTTGCGATATATCCTACTTCTTTCAGCTTCTCTGGCCCGATATTCCTCTAATTTGATGGGATCATTTTTGATTTTCTCCCGGTAGCGTCTGGAATTGTCCCTGGTGCCTTTACTTGTTCTTGTTTTGGGTATGTCTTTATTCACTCTAGGGGTTCCTTTGACTTTATCCATCGTCCTACTTGTTGTTGATCTACCCATCTAGATTGTATTCAGTTTTGTTTTAAGTTATGATTTTGAAAAATT
Source organism: Drosophila elegans (assembly GCF_018152505.1). NCBI lineage: Eukaryota > Metazoa > Arthropoda > Insecta > Diptera > Drosophilidae > Drosophila > Drosophila elegans. The sequence goes on along the minus strand of NW_024545855.1, from coordinate 3,676,850 downwards.
AGCAATGCTTACGTTGTTTAATTGTGTTTGAATCGTTCGGGTGAACCTGATTGTTTTCCGCCTTTTCAAATTTGTACACTAGTTTAAGAATTAAAGTTCATATTGTTTTTTATGTTTTACTTTAGTTTTCATAAAATTTGTTTATGTTCACTGCATCTCAATCAGCTGTTATAAGTTAACAGAACAGTGCTGACATGCTGTAGATATTTGCGGGCGTTGCCAGCCTTTCGAATATACTTTAGCGGGAACTTTACACTAAAGAAGAGCTAAAATTTAATAAAAATAATAGACTATAAAATAATTTATGTTATGTTATGTATTTATGCTGAGTAAAATCATTGTAAATTTTATATTATTACATGTATACAAATTTAAACAAAAAAAAACATTTGTCTCTTATAAACAATTAAAAATAGAAAAGAAATAGTTAGCGGGAATGCCAGCATCTGAGCAGCACTGTCCGCTCGATAAGCTGACTGCAGCCGATCTGGCAGCCCCTGCACCCAAAAAAGCAAAACAAAGCAAGGCAAAAACGAAAAGAAAACGCAATTGCGTCTCAAACGAGAGGATAAAACCAATTTGCATCGCATCCGAACAAAAAGCAAAAATGTCGGAGATCAAGGCGTTGGAGCACGCCACCCTGAAAGTGCCATACGAGATGCTGAACAAGCGCTTCCGCTCCGCCCAGAAGATAATCGACCGCGAAGTGGACCAGGTGACCAACGTATCGCGTCAGGTGGAGAAGGCCCTGGAGGCGGAGGAGGCTCCCATCCTGGCGGAGGTGACCAAACTGGTGGACAACGTGGCCCAGAAGCTGCAGGTGCTCAAGCGCAAGGCCGAGGAGAGCATCAACGACGAGCTGAGCGTCACTCAGATCTGCAAGCGCAAGCTGGAGCACCTCAAGGGCATCACTCCGCCAAATAGCGTCACTGGCGACCTGTGGCAGGGATCCGTGGACCAGTGGAAGCGCATCCGACTCGATCGCCTGGTCATCGAGCATCTCCTCCGCATGGGCTATTACGAAACAGCCGAGGAGTTGGCCGCCAAGTCCGATGTGCGCCACCTGACCAATCTGGACATCTTTCAAACGTCGCGCGAAGTCGAGGACGACCTGGCCAGCCACAGCACCACGAAGTGTGTGCTCTGGTGCATCGATAACAAGTCCAAGCTGCGCAAGATCAACTCCACCATTGAGTTCAGTTTGCGGGTGCAGGAGTTCATAGAGCTGGTGCGCCAGAATCAGCGCTTCGAGGCAGTGAAGCACTCGCGCAGGTACTTCCCCGCCTACGAGAAGACCCAGCTGAACGAGATCTGCCATGTCATGGCCCTGCTGGCCTATCCCTCGGATGCCCAGGCCGACCACTACCGCAAGTACATGGATCCGCAGCGCTGGCAGAAGCTGGTGCTTGACTTCCGCCACGAGAACTACCGCCTGTTCCAGTTGTCCAGCACTTCCGTGTTCTCGGCGGCCGTGCAGGCCGGTCTGTCGGCCCTGAAGACGCCCCACTGCTACGCGCAGACCTGCCGCAACCTAAACTGCCCCGTCTGCCAGGAGGATCTTAACCGCATCGCCCTCAAGTTGCCATACTCGCACTGCGTGCAGAGCCGCCTCATCTGCCGTGTGACGGGGCTGCCGCTGAACGAGCACAATCAGCCCATGATGCTGCCCAACGGACAGATCTTTGGCCAGATGGCTCTGCAGGACATCACCAAAGAAGACGGCACCGTGACCTGTCCGGTGACCAACACCAAGTTCTCCAACCCCAAGGTCGAAAAGGTCTTTGTGATGTAAGCGGCGAGGGCGCGGGCGAGGACTCCGGGATTCGACTTCCTCAACATCCCAACCCAACCCAACCTAACCGCACTAAGTTAAGCAAGGAACGACTCTATTTTTGAACATGTAACTCCATATCTATTGTGTACACCTACCTATGTCTAATATTATTACTATTAGTAAGCGAGATGAGACAGCGCCCGATTTGAATTCCGATTTCGATTGTTCGACTGCTGCTGCTGCGCGTGCGCAGGTCTATTGATTAGTTGACTCCACTGGTTTGTTTCGCTGTCAGTGCTTCGAGGCTGATTCACGCGAACGGCGTAATTCGAATCGCACCATGCACACACCTAACACCACTCATATATTACATTAAAATACGAATCAAATAAAGGTTAAATCAAACGACTTATGCCAGAAGCCACTTGTCAATTAGCGTGAACTCTCCGGATTGTTTTCGCTGTGTGGAAACTGTGAAAATTTACAACAATTCCCCGTGACGCCGCTGCAGTTCGAACAGTTGAACAGCTGCGAGCAGCAACAAACAAGCCAGGCCAGCGGATACATAAACAAGTAGTCCGCTGCAACCCCTCGGAGCCAAAACCAAAAGCAAACCACCACCGCCACCACTTGCACCACCCAACCACCAATAACAACAACGGCAGCCCATCTGTAACCGAAAACCTCCGCAGTTAAAATTACTATTCCGATTCCAAATCCTATTCCGATTCCGATTCCTGTCCAACATGGCACTGGACTTTGTGGCCACCTATAAGGTCCTGGTACTGGGCGACTCCAATGTGGGCAAGACCTGCATCGTGCACAGATATTGCGACGAGAAGTACTACGACACATACATCTCCACCATAGGTAAGTGCTCCCAATCTGCGCACAGCAGCATCCGAAATAATACTATTTTTAGAATTGAGTTAACTAAAGTTAGTACCTAGTTATTTTTTTGTATTATTATACATTACATAGAGACTTATTTACGTTATACAATCTTCGTCTTGAAGAAGTTTGATTATCTTTATGCTAAAAGCATCCCTTAGTTAGTTAATTAGTGCGATCCCATGGCTACCTATAAAATGTATAAATTAATACTTTAACCATGTATACAATTTTAAGAAATTTCTTGAAATAACTATAATTAGTACCTGTTTATGGGCATTTTTTACTATTACTACTATTATACAGATGCAAATTTATGGCTTAAAGAAAATGTATTGTAATTTTTATTATAAAATCATCCCTTACTTAAATAGTGGAATTCAAACATTTCCAATGGATACCTATAAATTAATAAATCATTTTAAAGTTTAAACTAGACAATTTACAAATTGCTTAAAATAAAAAATGCCTTTATTTTGAAAAGAAACGCAAAATATGTGCGTGTTTTAGGAAATTATCTTGTCAATAATTATTCTACTGAGCTATTATTTTAACCGCAGCTGTTTCCCTTCGTATATATATAACATCCTATTATCCTCTCATTTTATCTTCCCCAGGCATAGACTTCAAGCAGAAGCTTATTAACCTGGACGGCGTGCCCATTAAGCTGCAAATCTGGGACACGGCAGGACAGGAGCGATTCCGTACACTGACCACTGCGTACTACCGCGGAGCCATGGGCATCCTGCTCATGTACGACGTGACCAACCTGGAGAGCTACAACAACCTGTCCTACTGGTTGCGCAACATCCAGGAGAACGCCTCGCCAGATGTGGTCAAGGTGCTGGCGGGCAACAAGTGCGAGTGCTCCGCCACCCAGCGCATGGTGGACAAGGAACGGGGCGAAAAGGTATGCTTTGTGCTCTAGTCGGGTCAAAAACACCCACTTATACCCCCTTAATCCTTTACAGATTGCCGAAAACTTTGATATGCCGTTTTTCGAGGTGTCGTGCAAGTCAAACATAAACATAGAGGATGCCTTTCTATCACTGGCCCGCAAAATCCGAGAACAAAGAGAGCGACGGGTAAGCAGATTTCAGATTTATCCCCACACATAACGAATTTGCATTAATGTTGATTGCTGTTACCCTTGGTAAACAAAAATTAACCTGTTTTTTTTTTGAGTATCCGTAAAAAATATTTATTTAGAAATCGTCGTAGAATATTTAACCATTCAAATATACACGTGGAAGGGAAAGGTACTAGTTTTTGGAGAATAAATACTTAGATTAGGTGAAAAGTTAATGAAATAAAATACATTTTTAGTTAAAATTCAATACCCACGTAAGGTCAAAGATAGCATTTTTATTTTGTATTTTAAAGTTATTAACATTTCTAGCCGTCAAGAGCATTGAAAAAAAATTTAATTTAATATTAAATTTATCCACCAGGGGGACAACTTTGACAACGACGAGAGCAAAGACAAGAAATCACCTGGCACCAATGGCCTCGGAACCTTCAGTTTGGGCAATCTTTCGGGCGAGAATCGCTGCACCTGCTAAATAATAGTAATAGTCGATGGATTACGATTACGATGACGATGCGATCGCAACCGCAAACCGCAAAACCTGAACAAGTTGTCCAAAGCTATTGAGCGTTGTAGCATTGTAGCCAAGTTCGTGAGTAGGCCACGTTTTAAATGCAAACCAAACCAACCACTTGAGGGGCTGCCTGCATTGCGTTCTATGTGTAAAGCGTTCAGATTGTGCATTTTAAGGTACACTTAGTCCAAGAGAAGATAGCATAAATATTTTAGCATATTCCTGCAAATACATAACGGTCGATTATACATGCATATTGTCTCGATTCCAATAACTATAATCTAATGCTAAATACATTTATACTCGTAAGAAAACAAATCCTGGCTTTACACTTTGGGGGTGGAATGAATAACATTATTTTAATCGTTCTAGTGTTGGCTTTACTGACAATATTTTGTAGGTGCACTGGAACACAACATATCTCTCAGATCTCTAAGAATTAATGCGTGGAAATTCCTTAGCTTCGAAAGTCGTATCAGGCTGTTTGTGGATGAGATTCAAATATAATACATACAAATAATGCTCTTTGCTTGTCTTACTTAATCAATGATAAGATCATTTTTTATAGCTCTGTCTAAAGCTTGCTTTTTAATAATCACAAGCCGTTCTATTTAGTAAGTTTATGTCGCTCAGAATGTACGCGTGGAAATTTCTATTTCTTGTGATCGTATGCCTGCAGATTCTGGGACAGCTCCAGGGACTATCACCAAAGCATATGCCAAATGCTTTGGGTCCTTCTTATCCATGGACTGCTCGCCGCTCGACGACAACAAAAACAAAAGGAGCAAAATTCCTTATCACCACTTTGGATAACTCCACTGAATCAAAATTAATGTACATATAAGCTGTCAAAAAATAAATAACTAAAAAAATCAGTTATATTACAAGTTTACAGATGTTTTATTATTTACAAATGTCTGAAGATTGCCTAAAATTTTTTAACTGTTCTATGTTTTTTATAGTAGTTAAATACATGCATCATTTTTGGGAACTCTATCTGTGGAATATATCTTATCAGATAAAATTGATTAGTCTTATTGAACAATTTTCTGTTGACAAGTGTTCAATATGAAAGTGTGCCTAACATCATTATTAATTTTGATTTCTCTCTCCACTGCTAACCCTGAAATTAACATCGATTATTCGGAATCGTGGCCCTGCAAATATTGTTCCTTTTTGCTTATGATAATTTTCCCCCTCTGCGGCTGTCCAATTAGCAAACCCACTGATAACGTAAGCTGAGAGGCACCCATGGCACACCACATCGCCCAAATCACCCACTACTTCTCCTAGCAACCACAATTGACCACAACTTCGATATGCGAACACGCCAAGGGACAATTATACAATAGTCCTGTCCGTTCGGTTCGATTTGGAACGTAGTACGTCGTGGCTGCGCTCCAAGGAGATGAAGAAGTTCCGCGCCAAGGCCAGCTCCCTGCCCATTTTCAACGGTCGGATAACGGACGCCACCACACTGACCACCAGCTCGCTGCAGCTGCCCTTGGGTCAGGTGCGGAAGCAGCCGTCCACCTGCAAAAGGGATAGGGTCCTGCCCACGGTTTTCACCATTACGGACGGCACGACCGGAGCGGCCAGTACCTCCTTGGCGGAGGCCATGTCCAGCAGTAAGGCGCTGGTGCCAGTGCCCGCCTCGCGGCAGGATAACCTCCTCCAGCTCAGTGTTCCCCGGGAGTGTGGCTCGGTGGCTGGTCCGGAATTGGCCAACTACGAGAAGGTGCGAGTGGTGGGACAGGGCTCCTTTGGCATCGCCATCCTCTATCGACGCAAGTCCGACGGCCATCAGATCGTCTTCAAACAGATCAACCTGAGCGAACTGACGCCTCCTGGTCGGGACTTGGCCATGAACGAGGTGGATGTCTTCTCGAAACTACATCATCCGAATATTGTGAGCTACTTGGGAAGCTTTATCAAGGACAACACTCTGCTCATCGAGATGGAGTACGCGGATGGAGGAACCCTGGCCCACATCATTGCCGAGCGTCACGGAAAAGTGCACTTTCCAGAACGCTATATAATAGCCGTCTTCGAGCAGATCTCCAGCGCCATAAACTATATGCACTCGGAAAACATACTGCATCGGTAAAAAAAAATGTATTTCTAAAAAATTTAAAAAAGGTTCTGACTTTAAAATGGTTTTATTTACGTTTGTTTTAATACGAATTGAATTCCAGCTTAATGCAAAACAATTAAAAAAAATATTTATTGACTTTTCCGGTTTGAAAAACTTTTTTGTTTTAAATTATTTTTTTGACTTAACTATAACAAATTTTCCATGAATTAAACTGTAAATTTATACTGCACATATAATATAAATATTTTGATATGCTTTCAGGGATCTAAAGACAGCGAATGTGTTTCTCAACAGAAGAGGCATCGTAAAGATCGGGGACTTTGGTATTTCCAAAATAATGAATACCAAGATTCATGCCCAGACTGTTTTAGGTACACCCTACTATTTTAGTCCGGAGATGGTAAGGGTTTTTCCCGATTGAGACCCACTATATACATAGCTGACTTTTTGCATCGGTTTCCAGTGCGAGGGCAAGGAGTACGACAACAAGAGTGACATTTGGGCACTGGGCTGCATTCTGGGCGAGATGTGCTGCCTGAAGAAGACCTTCGCTGCCTCCAACCTTTCCGAACTGGTGACCAAGATCATGGCCGGCAACTACACGCCCGTGCCGACGGGTTACACCTCTGGACTGCGCAGCCTCATGTCCAATCTGCTTCAAGTGGAGGCCACCCGGCGACCCACTGCCTCCGAGGTTTTGGTCTATTGGATTCCGCTGATATTCCGCAGTCTTGGAAAGAATAAAGGGTATGGCTGAGACTTGTCACCTATTTTTACCTGTTCTTATCGAAAAACATTTGAAGCTTTGTGTTTTTTCTATGTAATGAAGCTGAATATTACTGCTCTATTTGTCTTTATGCTTAAGAATTCGCGCTAATTATTCGAGTATTATAAATTTGGCAATGCGTTTTTGGAGTTTATGTTTGTTCTCGTCGTTAGGCTTAAGTATTCACCTTTACACTTCAATAACGATTATTTGACAAGAAACTTGAAAATGTAACTTTAAGTTTTTAAAAAACCCAAGCATACATACATAGGAATTTTATAATATTATTTTAAATCAGCTACTCCTATGAGGACGACTTGGGTGGCATTAGTGGCAATCAACTTACGGCTGCTTCTGCTGTTCCGGCCGCTGCCCGCAGCAATGTGTCCATGGAGCTGGAACTGCCCACCGCCCAGACGGAGACCAAGCAGCTGATGAGTGCGGAGACGGCGGCCCCGCACGAGATCCTCGAGAAACGGTAACGGGCTAGTCCAATCCGACGCTCTAATCCAGATAGTGCCACCCACCTCCAGATCCGTGCTGTACCAACTGAAGGCTTTTGGCACCTGCTTCAGCATGGCGCCCATCCAACTGCCGCCCAAGGCCGTCATCGTGGGCGTGGCCATGTCGGACTCGCACTTCGTGGTGGTTAACGAGGACGGATCCGCGTACGCCTGGGGCGAGGGTAACGACGGCCAGTTGGGCCTGACGGCTCTCGAGGCCTGGAAGCACTACCCCAGTCGCATGGAGAGCGTGCGCAAGTACCATGTGGTGGGCGCCTGTGCCGGCGAAGGCTTTACCATCCTGGTCACCCAGGCGGGCACTCTGCTCAGCTGCGGCAGCAACTCGCATCTGGCCTTGGGGCAGGACGAGCAGCGCAACTACCACAGTCCCAAGCTGGTCGCCCGCTTGGCGGATGTGCGGGTGGAGCAGGTGGCCGCCGGACTGCACCACGTGGTGGCCTTGAGCCGGGAGGGAGCGGTCTACGTGTGGGGCACCAGCACCTGCGGAGCCCTGGGCCTGGGCAACTACCAACAACAACAGTGAGTACGCCACCACAACGAAACGTATAGTTGTTGAAATTGTTAAAAAAATAGGTAAATGAAAATAGTATATAATATTTTTAATTACACAGAATAATAGTAGTTGTCGTTAAACATTTATCTTGAATTTTTTTAATCGCGGTTCTTTAAAATATATATTTTTTTCTATTTACAAAATACATACAAATTTTAAAAATAGTTAAACAATTAATGTTTATTAGATTTTAGATGGATATATGGAGATTAGGAGATAAGTTTAAAATAACGTATCGATTTTTTTAAATAATTATAGTGACTTGTTGTTTTTTGTGTGTGTGTGTGTGTATTAGGAAAAAAAGACAATATTTGATTACATTTAAGATATAAAACCGCATTCAAGCAGTATTTTAAGACTATTAAATTACCTATAGTTATAACCAAGGTTGTACCTAGTTTATAATTATACGGTGTATATAACTATTAAATCACAAAAGAAGTCTTTAACAATAAAGCACAAAATATATATTTATTTTTCAACTTGTAAGTCCCTTTTGTAGGCCCTTTATTTAAAAACAGTTTTAAAATTGATACATTTTTAAGAACAAAAAATTGATTACTACTAATTTAAAATAAAATTTTAGTTTACCATTTTAAAATGTAATTTTTTTGTATGTGAAAGAAGCTCTTATACTAGAGTTAGTTATATTTCCTGGAACCAAATACTGTTTTAAAAAATTGACAAACACCGCTCTTGTTTATTCACCCAGGAAGTATCCCCAGAAGATTCTTCTCTCGCATGTGAAAACCAAACCATCCAAGATTTACTGTGGCCCCGATACCTCCGCCGTTCTATTTACCAACGGAGAACTCCATGTCTGTGGCAGCAATGACTATAATAAACTCGGTTTCCAACGCCCATCGAAAATCACAGCTTTTGTAGGTAGACCACAATCTTAAGATCTTTAAACATACCCGAAAAATCTCCATGCTCTGCAGAAGAAAGTCCAACTGCCGCACAAGGTGATCCAGGCCTGCTTCTCGTCCACCCACTCGGTGTTCCTAGTGGAGGGCGGCTATGTCTACACCATGGGTCGAAATGCGGAGGGCCAGCGCGGGATCGGGCACTGCAACTCGGTGGATCATCCCACCCTGGTGGATTCTGTCAAGGCCCGATACATTGTGGTTTGTAGAGAGCGCTTTTTCGGTCGTGATTTTCCTTTGAAAGCCATCCCCTGCAGAAGGCTAACTGCAGTGATCAGTGCACCATCGTGGCCTCGGAGGACAACATCATCACGGTTTGGGGCACTCGCAATGGTCTGCCCGGGATCGGGTCGAGCAACAGTGGCTTGGGACTGGAGGTTTGCACACCCAACACGGAATTGGAGCTGGGCAACAACACAGCGGCCTTCACAAACTTTCTGGCTTCGGTGTACAAGTCCGAGTTGATCCTGGAACCTGTGGATATATTGGCGTAAGTTATCTGCTCCTACATCGGCGGTCAAAATAATAGTAGTGGGACATTGTAGAGTGCTTCAGGCATGGTACAACTTTTCTTTTAATCATAATGCTTTTTTATCATTTACCCATCTGCACCTTTGTATTAATATTTAGTATAATCTTCAGGAAAATTAAAAAAGATCTATAAGATGCTACCAAACTATTTTGTGTTGCTACTTCCATAAGCTTTAAAAAGACTATTTTATTGACCGCCACTGTATAATACTTCGTTAATAGTTGTTTCAATCAATAAAATCACTTACATATCCTGCAGTCTGTATTCCTCCAAGGAGCAGTGCGACCGAGGCTACTACGTCCAGGTTCACGATGTCTATCCCTTGGCTCACAGCGTTTTGGTGCTGGTGGACACGACCACGCCACTCATATCCTCCTATGAGGGCGACTGCCCGCCGCAGCTGTAGGCACAAGAAATCGAACAAGTACTATATGATTATGCGCACATATTTGCCACATATGTTTTGGTAATACATTTATTGGTTTCCAAATGTAATTGTTTAGAAGCTAAAAAGTACAACTAACGCGAACTAAACTAGAAGCAGCGCTCCTAGGCGCTGTGGGAAAGTCATTCGGGTGGTGGGGTCTTAAATAGGTATTGGCTGGGAGCTGTCAGGATGCCTAGTTCGAATTGCCTCTGGTGAAATGCACACGGTTCCTAGTAGCGCGACACCGGTCCGCTATAGCGATCCTGGGCGGGACGGCTGGCTCCGTACATGCCGCCTGCTCCGCCGCCACCACTCTGGCCCTGGTAGCCGCCAGTGGAACGGTCGTTGTAGCTTCGATCAAAGCGTCCGGGCACTGGGCGCCAGCTATTATCGTCGACGGTGGTCGACTTTTGCCACGAATTGGTGCTATGCATATTCGAGGATATGCCGTTGTTGCCGTACGACTTCATCTGGTTACCACCGCCGCCACCGCCGCTGCTGCCCAGGTGGGAGCTTCCGCCGGAGGATGGGGCCCAGATGTTAACACTGTTCGAGCTGCTGCCTCCGTAGCCACCACCGCCGCCGCCGCCGCCGCTGGAGTTGTCGTAGCGCTTGTTGCCCCTATAATTATCAGAAAGAATTATCTCAAAGCTCGTTTAATCGTTCCGCTCTTTAACATTTACAGGCTGTGTGAGTCATCGCGTCTATAGTTTGAGGTGTTGCTGCGATCCGAGTCGTTGTAGCGTCCACCGCTGCCACTGGCATTGTTCTTGTGCACATAGGAGCCGGCTCCGCCCGATGTGTTGTTCTTGTGCAGATAAGAGCTGCTTGAGCCGCCGCCGCCGGCAGTTCCCGAAAGTGGCAAGTGACGGACCTCCACTTCGCGCTTGTAGTCATCGCGTTTGCTGGACGACGAGCCGCCGTAGTCGTTGGAGCGCTTGCTGGGAACGGCCGCATAGTCCTCGACAGCACCACGCTTCGATCCGGACGAGGCTGTGTAGTCGTTACGCTTGGCGTAGTCCAGGCGCTTGTTGGAGCTGGAGTAGTCATCCAACACACGCTTGGTGCTCGAAGAGGACCCATAGTCATCGTGTTTTTTGTCATAGGTGCTGTGGGTAAAACATATTATTTAATATTATTAAAGAACAATGAGGGAATTGGCTACAGGAAAATAAAAACAATAAACTACTTAAACAACCACGTTTGTAATTTAATCGTATTTTTATTTAATTGCAAGTATCTAATAAAACGTCTTTAAAATTTGAAGTAATTCCGAAAAAAATTTGGACACCGAAAAAGCAAATCAGAAAAAGGATAATTACTAAGCAGATATTTTTTGACATAACTATTTAACGTTTTTCAATGTTTTTAAGTAGAAGAACTTTCATATTAAATGTTGGACGTTTAAAACAGTTAGGTAATTAGTCATTGTCTTTTAGAATATAAATATATTACCTGCGGGAGCTGACTAAATTCGTGTCGAATCTTGGTGGTGGTGGGGCATCAAAAATGGCTGGGCGCTTGCGATCGGAGACGTCTCCGTAGCGGTCGTCGGCGCGCTTGCTCACGCCGCGCTTGCCAGGATCGTCGCGGGACTCCATGATCCTGTGCGACAAGAGTGAGAGTAAGAAAGATGGAAGAGACAGAAAGAAAGAAGTTAGTAAGGCAGATATGTGCTGATTGGGGCAAGGGTTTAGAGGGGTCTCAGAGTTTAGACTAGGATGCATTTGCCTATCAAATATCCGCTTAGAAGCAATTTGAGTTGAAGAAACAACGTGGAGACTGCAACTTAACACACTAATCACAAGGACAAATGCTTTCCGAGAGAGATAGTACAAAATAAATACAAGTATATCGGTAATCAGTGTTGTCGCCTCACGGTCTGTTTTGATTTTTTTTTTTTTTAGCATACTTCATCTGTTGTCGCTTCAGCTCGAGGCGCTCCAGCTCGATTTTCTCTCGCTCCAGCTTCTGGCGCTCGCGCTCCATGCGCAGAAGCTCCGCCTTCTCGCGCTCGAGCCGTTCCCGCTCGACGGCCAGCTTGCGTCGCTCTTCCTGAAGGCGCTCCTCCTCTATGCGCTGGCGCTCGCGGAACTCCCGCCGGCGACGCTCCTCCTCGCGGTGCTCGCGCTCCCGCTCCCTCACGCGCTGGCGCTCGCGCTCCTCACGTATCTTCTGGTAGGACAGCATCTCCCGCTGGCGCCGCTCGCGCTCCCTCTGGCGCTGCTGGATCTCACGGTCGACGTCGCGCGGATTGCGCCCCTGACGATGATCCGGCCCCTTGTTGCCAGCCGTGCCCGATCGCTCGCGGTCGTGGCGCGGCCGATCCTGGCTGGCGGACGACTTGCCCCGGTCGTCGATGCGCCGCTGGTGGCGCTCCCTGTTGCCCTCCTTGCCATCGCGCTTGGAATCGCCGCCAATGGACTTGTTGTCACCGCCGCCGCTTCCATCGCCGCCCTTCTTGTTGTCGTCGCCGCCGCCGCCGTTGGCATTGGAGCCCTTGCCACCGCTTGCGGGTTTCTTGCCGCCATCGTCGTCCTTCTTCTTCTGGTTTCCGGCCTCACCACCAGGGGCCTTGCCCTTGCCCTCCTTGTTCACGCTGCCGCCAATCTCGTTCTTGGTGCGCTCCACCGAAATGATGCGTCCGTGCAACTCAGTGCGGTGCAGATGCTCGATGCACCGCGAGGCGTCCCCCGAGGAGGACATGGTCACGTAGCCGTAGCAGCGGGTGCCCGGGGTACGGGTGTTGGTGACCACCTTGGCGCCGATCACCTTGCCATGCTTCGAGAAGACGGCCTTGAGGTCGCTGGCCCGGGTCAACGTGGACAGGCCCGAGACCCAGAGGTTACGCGACAGCGTGGCCTGCTTGTTGTTGCTCGAGCTGGAGCCACTACCATTGCCGGCACTCGAACCGGATCCCGACTTGCTGCCACCGGCACTCGATGCAGTGGAGGATGCGGCACCACCTGCTGCTGTTGTCGATTTCTCTGCAAGTTCCATGTAAATAATAATATTGGAAGAGAGATATGGTCAGAGCTTTGAGTGGCTTTAACTGGTTAACTGTTTTGGTTTATGATACGTTTTTTTTTTAAGGGAAGCATATTGTGAACGCACACACTTTGTAGCTGCTGCAGATGTTGGAGTTTAGAGCGCAATCGCACGATAACCGACTAACGTCACCGAAGCTAAGAGAGTATGAATTTGATTGGGTCGCTGGTGAAGATCAATCGCTGCTGCTGTAGGCTGGCTTCTAGATGGTGTAGGGGTCCAGGATAGAGACAGGAATAATAAGAGGGAGTTTCCAGGTAGTGATTTAATGTCCGCAGCTTCAACCGTCTTCCATCATTGCCTCCAGATAAGTAGTTGTGTGTTCTATCTAGTAGAAAGCGAAGAAATCCAATGCAGGAGTGACCGGCTGAGAAGAGTAAGTCTCTGTAACTCCTAGCGACAGCAAAGGAAAGTGTCCCTCCATTTGCTCTGCAGACCAAGATCTCCAACTTGTCTATTAAGTTCCTTTTGGAGGATGCTCCGCACAGTATAGTATCTGCTAATATGTCTGTTCCATGGAGAACATCAGGATTCATGCTGGATTAGTAGTAAGAAGTTTCCGTTGAAGTAAACTGGAACAAACACTGTTAGATTAACTGCTTTCGCCTGAATCGATATATCCATCGCCGCTCTTTGGCCACAAAAGGACGCCTCCTTGGTGGTTCCACGTACCATGTCCAAGTCCCAACCAAATTCACACTCTCTTGCACAATGTTTAAAAGATGTTCCTCTATGGTTTTGCTCAACTTTTGTCAAGTTCATCGACAGTTAACTGGGTTCATGCTGGGCCCGCACATCCCCAACGCAAGACCTTTCGAACATACCGAACTTATCCATGCTAAAACTTTAACTTAAATTACCTTTATCATCCTTTTGGTTCGATGATTTTCCAGACGACTTTGGATCGCTGTATTCCATAACAAATCGTGCGACAGCATAAAAAGACAAAAAAAACGTGGCTTAAGAAAGGAATATATAACAGCAGGGTTAATATATACTCTACCTAGAGTCCTTCTTGTCAGATGATTTTTCATCCCTTTTCTTAGAGCGTGCGCCATCGTCATTTTTCTTGTCGGCATCCTTTGAGTTTGACTTTTCGGATTTGTTGGCCGGTTTCACTGAGAATCATTATTCTTAATATTAGTCTATCGCTCAAAGCAGGCTAACTACGTAAACATTTTAAAGCAACGAATAAGAGCAAGATGAATATAAATTCCCCTGATGGAAAACCGATTTAAAATGTAAATATACTCGCAGTAAGAAAACAAGGCATCTTGATTGCAAAACCGGAAAGACTGATTTAAAAGCATGTATACAATTACTAACCATAAAAGTGGAATTTTCTATTGCTTTGAGTTATACAATTGGATCAGTATACAATACTGGATATGCAAGTTTGTGTAAAAACTCACCAGATTTAATAGACTTGTCGTCGGGTGCCTGAATTGAATACAAATTGGATTAGAATGCATTCATTTAAAGGGCAGAAAGTGAGAAATACCTCATCGTGCAGCAACTTCTGCTCATCTTCACCGATGGTCAGGTTGATGGACTCATCGTTGTCCATGTTTCCGGTGTCCCCGGTGTTTTCCTCCTCTCCTTGAATATCATTGATGGCCTCCTCGTCCTCGCCATTGTTCTCCGCCTCTGCCTGGGCGTCTCCTTCGGCCTCGCCATCGCCATCGCCATTCTGGTGCTCATCATCGTACTCCTCATCCTCCTCATCTTCATCCTCGTCATCGAGGATCACACACTCATCGTCCACATCGCCGACTTGGTCAATCTCATGCCCATCATCGTCGGCATGGTGGGAGAAGTCGTTGCCGTTCTCGAAGTCATCCTGCTGCTGCTGTTCCTCCTCGTCGGCATCGAGGGGCTCTTCCTTGATGATTATCTCCGAATGCGGCTCCTTCATGGGCATGGCGATCGGTTTCTTCCCCTTCACACCCGGCACAATCAAGTGGCTGGCCGGGTCTAAGCCCTCCGCTTTGAGGGACTACCAAAACGGTTACACCCGGATGTCAGACACGGTATTTGCACAATTATCTCTATTCCCAGCGGAACTGGGGTGTAACTAAAGCTATATAAAATGTACACATACCTTTTCCAGACGGTCGATGAGCACAGCCTTTGGGCCCACAGTTTCCAATTTGCGTTTCTCGAGTTCACTTTTTAGGTCGCATACCCGCAACTCTGCGATTTTCTTTCCTACCTCGGGCATTGTTTATTCTTAAAAATCACTGGGCCAGTATGCAATCAGTTAATGAAAACTTGTTCACTTTAATATTCCGGAAATTATTCTTTCTTTCTGCCTTCTCGGAAACGTGTGAAAATTTTCTGTCAAGAGTCACGGATACACACACAAAACAGGGCTGCCATGATTCCCAAATATCTATCGAAGATGGCGACCTCAGGTTTATTGGTATTTTTAAAATACCAACATTTTCACAAGATATCGTATGTTTTCTATTTAAATTTAATAAATTCATCTCTTAAATTTAATAATTTTTAAGTTCTTTGTCACATTAAGCATGGCCTTGAACTTAACAACAAAAACCAGAGTTTTAAAAGTTTATGATAAAATATGCTAATATCTGCTGAATTAATTTCATGATTAACTATTAAATTGGTTTTACAAAGTCTGATAAATAACAGTATTGTATGTACAAAGTAAAAGGCATTGTTTGCTTACTAAGGTTTCTGCTTGTGCCAGAACAAATATACTGTCAAGGATTCAACCAATTTAATGGACAAAAGTTAATGCAATAAGTAAATGAAACTGAAAATTAAAATATTTTTTTTTAAATATATAGAGTGCACCAAATGACAAATAAATAACAAAGGCAATAAATATTACTAGATTATTATAACTACACCTAAAAATATTGGAAGTAAGAATAGCTCCTGTTCAAATATTTTAAAAACTAAACTAATTACAAAAACTGGACTTTTAAGTTCCCACGTTTATAGGGAAGGCTAATAAATAAGTTTTTTGATTTTTTCAAGAAACTTCATTATTAGCTTATAACTAACAAATCAATTTCGTATCACCTATTATAATAATATATTTTTTTTGTTTCTTGTTTAATTTTGTACACCCTTTAAGCTTGACTGCTACCGATATTTTTTCTTTAACCTCCCATCACTAGCAATAGTCCATCCCTAAAGCAAAGGCAATCTTTGGTTTTCGTGTTTATGCAGAAATAGTGTTTTCGGTCGATTATTGCCGGTTTTTGTGAATCTTCGCCATGTCAGTGGTGATTGAAACAACGCTAGGCGACCTGACCGTCGACCTGTTCACCAGCGAGCGGCCCATCGCCTGCCTGAACTTCCTCAAGCTGTGCCGGCTAAAGTACTACAACTTCAATCTCTTCCACACCGTGCAGCAGGGCTTCATCGCCCAAACCGGCGATCCCAGTGGCGCCGGAGACGGCGGCTCCTCCATTTGGGGGGTGGTGGAGGGCCTGCAAAAGCGCTTCTTCGAGGCGGAGTACCTGCCCAAAATCCAGCACTCCAGCGCAGGGATGCTGTCCCTGGTCAGTGCTGGCAAGAACCTGGTGGGCTCCCAGTTCTTCTTCACGCTGGGCGAGAACCTGACGTCGCTGGATGGCAGCCACTGCGTCATCGGGGAGGTGGTGGAAGGCCACGAGGTGCTGCGCAAGCTGAACGACGCCATTGTGGACGATAGCTTCCGGCCGTACCAGGACATCCGAATCACACACACAGTGGTGCTGGAGGATCCGTTTCCCAATCCGCGCGGCCTTCAGGCTCCCAGCCGATCCCCTTCGCCCAGTGCGGAGCGCATGCAGAACGGACGCATTGCAGCCGACGAGGATATCGACGACACGGATGGCATGACCATGGAGGAGCTGCAGGAGATGCTAGCCGAAAGGGAGGCCAAGGCGCGAGCCACAATCCTCGAGATAGTCGGTGATCTGCCGGATGCGGACATGGCCCCGCCAGAAAACGTTCTTTTTGTGTGTAAACTCAACCCGGTCACCACCGACGATGATCTGGAGATCATCTTTAGTCGCTTCGGCGTGGTCAAAGGATGCGAGGTGATTCGCGACCGCAAGACAGGCGACTCCCTGCAGTATGCCTTCGTGGAGTTCGAGGATCAGAAGTCCTGCGAGGCGGCCTATTTCAAAATGGACAATGTTCTAATCGACGATCGTCGCATCCACGTGGACTTCTCGCAATCCGTTTCGAAGGTCACCTGGCGGGGCAAAGGACGCGGGATAGTGGGCGACGATGGCAGGCTAGACTTTGATAATTTGCGGGACAACAAGGATCGCAGGAAACCCAACAATAACAATAGCCGGGACAGACCGGAGGACCGCAGAGATCGTAAGCGGTCTGAGGATCCAAGAAGCAGAATGAGCTCTGTGGAGCGGCGAACGGCGAGGGAGCAGCGCCACCAGCAGCAGAATAAACGATCCGACGATCGTCACAATGTGCGAAGGCGCTCGAGATCCAGGGAGTCAAGGGATCAACGACGCTCTAGGTCAAGAAATCCCGACCATAGACAAGTCAGGGATGATCCAGATCGAAAGCGTTTCAACGATCAAGAGCGAGGGGATCGTAATATTAGGAGACCTTCAAGGTCTCGAGATCTGTCACAAAAACGGCGATCTAGATCAGGTGATCGTGTAAAAAGAAGACGTTCTGGATCAAGAAATAGAACCGAAAGAAGACGCTCTAGGCCTAAAGATCAAAACGAAAGAAGACGGTCTAGGTCTAAAGATCTAATAGAGCGAAGGCAACCTCAATCCAAAGATCGCAATGAACGCAGGCGGGTCAACTCGCCCCATGACAGAAGGCACTACGAAAATGGCGGTGGCATGTATAGAGAAACAGTCAGAAACCAAGGCAGATCCCCAGAGCGAAGGTAAAACGTCTATTAGCAATTTTAATTGGCCAGTTAAAAACTCACAAATTAATCTTTTTACAGACCGCAATCCAGGAATCGCGATGGACATGGACTGAATAGAAATTCAAGCCGGAACAAGAGTCCCGAGAGAAAGCGCAAACATTCAGTGTCTGTGGAAAAGAGCAAAAAGCGAGCTAAGAAGAAATCGAAGCGGCCAGCTAGCAGCAGTTCAGACTCCAGCGAAAGTTCCTCGGATTCCGAGAGCGAATCGGAAACCACATCTTCAGATAGTTCCGACGAAAGCTCCAGCAGTTCCTCCTCATCGGAGGAGGAGCGCAGAAGGCGCAACAAGAACAAGAAAACAAAGTCGAAGAGCAGTCACAAGTCAAAAAAGAAACAGCATAGGAAATAAACGTAAACGCTATTCTTGAACAACAGAACAAAACAATCTTGATTAGGGATAATGAAATTATAAAATAGTTCTATTTGTTGCGGTTCTGGACCTCGGATTCCAGAGCCGCCATCGCAGCTCCACCACAGCATCCTTCCGTGTTCTTTTCGCCGCGTCGCCTGTGCGGTTTCTCGATGACTGCGTCGGGATTGAATACCACATTGTCCAGTCGCGTTGTCTCTGGCGTAATCCTCAGTTCTAAAAATAAAAGACTTCAAGATTTAAGTTTGGCGCGGAGGTTTATGTAATGCGGAGCCACTGACCATAAACATCGTTCTCCTTCTTGAGGGCTTGGATAACATTTGTGCGCAGCTCTAGGTCCACATCCTGCGCCAGTTTGATCATCTGTAGGGTAACAATATGTAATAAGCATAGAAATAACCACTAAAATCACTACCAACCTTCTGGATCTCATCCTCGCTGGTTTCGCTGCGATTCTGCAGGAAAGACTCGTTGATTTTTAGTCGTCCAGCTGCCAGAGCATTGACATCGCCTTGGAACACGTACTGCCGTGTGCGGTGCAGCTTCTTGAAGGCACTGAGCACCTGCAAGCCAAGGATTTTACATATTTATTTATTGTTTTGAGTGTAAATTTACCTCTCGTCGCAAGTTGGACATTTTTGTATGTCTGACAGGGTTGCCAGGTTTCTGTCTTCGAATTGGTTTTTTTCTGGTATATATTTTAAGTGGCCGTTTCTTCGCGGTATTTTTCCTAAAAATACTTAAACGGCAATAGGAATATTGTAATGAGTTTAAAATTTATTGAAAGTTAAATGATTGTATAATTAATATTTAAAACAGAGCTAAAATATTATTAAATAAAATTTTTGATTGACAGTCAATTGTTTTGTTGAGGTCCTCTGCTTACTGTTTTAGCGAGAATAGTTTGAAATATGGTATATTTAATTTTAAAAGTTGTGGTCAACCTGACCTGTTAATTTAATTTGGATCAGTATTTTTTATTTTTTAACCAATGCAAATATCGAAACTAGTAAATCGATATATATCGCTATTCCGTCCACCGCCAGCAGAAGCGGTCACTCTGACGCTGTTTATAAAAAATTTTTAACGTTTCGGTCGCAAATCGGCGCGCGGATAACTAACGAAAAGTAGTGGCTAGTGCAAATCGGGACGGAACGAAATGCGGCATCATATAGTTAACTAAGTTATCAATTAGCGTGTGAAATCAAGCAGTGAGGCGCCACGACGATCTTAATTCAGGAAAAGCTAGCCTCCCGGAGCGCCGATACAATAGAGTTTCGGGCTGCTGCCCATAGGAATTCCCCCAGCCTACTGGCGACTGTCAAAAATAGATGATAAATTTTTAAGTGAAGCGTGCATTAGATAAAAATATAAGCAAAACTGGCTACCAGCGACAAACTGTCCACTTTTTTCGTGGCCATGGACGATGAGGAGGAGGAGGAGGTCACGGATCTGAAGCTGCAATTGTTCCACAATACAGTACGCGAGCACATTGTAAGTGGTTTTTATCGCTCTACCTTCATCTCATCCCCTTTTCCCTTTCCACCACCCAAAACTCTTCCCACCCCACAACATTGAAAACAAAAAAACAACAACAAATCAGGGCGCAGCTGCCCCTATTGTTATTGTTCTAACTGTACATGTGGCTACGTGTGTGTTGAGTATACGCACTGTGCGACTCTTTAAGTTACAGACTGTGCCTTTTGATAAACAGAAATTGGAAGTTGGGACCTTCACAGAAATTTATTTGTTTATGGTCTCTTATCGTATTCGGACTACTCTACTCAGCGTTTTTTAGCGCCTGCGTTTTGGCTTTGTATATATTTGTTATGGGCAATTATCGGGGGAGGAAGTGGCGGCGGCGATAGCGAACAGCCACTCTCTTCTTGCACTTTCTATTTGGGCTGCGAAAATTATCACGCAGACACACGAACAGATACCCACACGGACACCTGTTGTTAATCAGAAAGTTTAAACATAATCGAAGATTCGACGGTTCGATACTTGGTAAAAACAAAAGATAATAATAACTAAATGGTGCCTGGAGATTTAAAATTTTTAATTTGAATTTTGTACAAAAATATTGAATTCCTAACATGTTTAAATGGTTTGTTTATTTTATTAATTACTATTGGAACGTATCATTATTCATTTTTGTTACCTATGTAGTTATCAAAATTAAAGCACAAATCAATTTTGTTAAACAATTTAATTATGAATTAGCTTTCGAGTTCTTAAAAACTAATTAATGAATTTAAAACGGACGATACAAACACATAATTGATGTGTTTTCAAAACTGTTTACTATAAAATGATGACTGCAATATAACCATTTGGTTTCGATTTGTTAAAGGGTTTTAAATTCCCTATTGGCTTCTTGGTAAACCAATATTAATCGTATTGATGT
The DNA here is from genome assembly GCF_018152505.1 of Drosophila elegans. Lineage (NCBI taxonomy): Eukaryota > Metazoa > Arthropoda > Insecta > Diptera > Drosophilidae > Drosophila > Drosophila elegans. Next base: position 3,656,003 of record NW_024545855.1, on the reverse strand, counting down.
GTTATAAGCAAAAATGGTTTCCAGGTTCCTAGAAATCAAATAAATCGATAGGAAAAACAATAAACTCAAATAATTTTATAGCTCTTTCTTTAAGGTTTCCCATAGTCAGAAAAGTTCAGCTGGCAGAACTTGCAATGCAAATCAAAATTAAGCGGTTAAATCAAAAACAAAGGCAACAACAGCAAAAGCATCAAGTGAAAGTGTTTCATTCGAGCTACTATTTATAGAAATTTTAGGCGGGTTATAACAGAAGCCAGAGATTTATGTATATAAACAGAGTGCACCATATATAAAATACACATGTTTATTTGTTTGCGCAAGGCATTAATTTCCCTTTGTACAAAATTTGGTTAAATGCTCAACACTTTTGCAGACCAGATTTCAAGTGCACGGCTAGTGGTCACGATTTTGTGTCGTCTGGGACTTTGAAAGTGTCTGCTTGTCGTGACCAGCTGTTGGCTGTTGTTTAAACACATTTAAAAACTGTATGAATAAACTTGCAGAGAGACAAGTTCTTTTTTATGCTTCTGATGACTTTTACCTCTATACACATTTCTTTTATTCAGCGACAATGTGCACGGGTCTGTAGAATTGTTGAGCTGGTTCTGCCTGGCCAGGAAATGGAAACCGGTTTTTGTCAGTGGTTCTTGTTGCATCGGGATTGCCGAAAATTGAATAATTCGTCGCCGAATGTGAGTCAACCTACGAGTACGTGACGAGTGGGACTCGCCCAGTGTGAATTCAAATAATAAATAAATGCAAACAAGCCAAAGCACGCATAAATAATGCAGGAATCTAATGCCAAACCCAAATTTTAACCACTAATTCCAGCAATGTGTAGGTTTCCCACTTAAAAGTCGAAGGAAGTACTTGGGAAATATGAACTGGTTGTGTAACTTGTGTTCTTAATCATTTTCAAAGCAATGTTCTTTGGTTCTGCTCGCCGATTAGAAGACTTACTTTGTGTTCTTCTATAAAAAAATTCAAAAGAGACCTTTAAATGCTGTTCCCCTCTTTCGGACGCCCCTTTTTAGAAAATTAATTTCACTTGGAGTAATTAAAAGCAATTGAGGCAACTCACATCTGGTGTGTAAAGTTGCTTGGAGGTAAAAATATTTTTAAAATTGTCTCGCTTGTAAGATAACTATATTCCACAAGTGTAAGATCTAAAATGTTGTCGGCTTACAATGAGATGTGTAAAATTAAACAGAGTTTAAAATTTAAATATAAAAGATTTCAAAGGATCATAGTAGGCATTAACATTTAGTTCAAACTTCCTCATTATAAGCATGCTTCAAATACCCCGATTTTCTACAACTATTGGGTATTGAAAAAGTATACGAATAATTCGTTGCCCATTCACCGGCAAAGTTGTCTGCAATACAAGCCAAAACCCGTCCGACTGGCAATCCCTCCTTCTGTTGCCCATAATGTCGCCGATTTCGCCTGCTTCTGGCTGCATTTTAGTTTTGGTTTTGGGCGTTGCTGCTATTTATAGCCAAGTCGTCGTCCACATTTAATGGGCGTGTTTGTTTCGCCTCACGAGTTCATGTCAAGTCATTGACTCGATGCTCGCCTACGATCGCAGTGCTGCTAATTTCGTTTAGTTTGGTCAAATCGCTTGGAGCTTGACAAATGCTGTTGCTTGTAGCACAGTGCACTTGCACGTTTTCCCGGCTGATAAGTGTTAAACTAAGCTTGAAGATCGCTGGCTCACTTTGTTTTCATTCAGGAATGCTGGCTATGCGAGTGTATTGCTACAAAGGTGCTCATATCACTGGGTATTCGTCGCCTACGTGTTCCAAGTTCAACACGTCACAGTCTGTAAAATACAGTGCGTTTCATAATTGAAAACGCAGAAATTAGGTCGATATCATATTGAATTTCTTTGCTCATATAAAAACCGTTTCAAATTATTTACTGAATTACTAAAGTATACAACTTTTTACTTAATAAAGTATTGTTTAAATGATGTATTAATTAAATTATGTATCAGATAGTTTCCCTAAAGCCTTATAGTTTTGATTCAAAGTGTATCTATATTTTTCCATGATCTATACTTGGTTTCTATAAATAAACGAACACACTATTGATGGCAAGCTATTTGCGTCTCTATATTTAATTTTTTATATTTGTCCACATTTTTGGTGGGTTGGCAAAGAAAACTGTTTAAATATTTACTTCAGAATATGTGGAGCTCTAAGAAGGCCACTTAAAATGGCAAGATGAAAGATTGGAGTCCGAAAATAAATTAAAGATAATTTGATTTAATTGATCTGATCAAACGCAGTCAGAAATAAAGTTAAAAGTTAATTGGAATTCGTGTTGGATAGCGCATAAGAGTATCTCACAGATACCAGTGAAAATATCTCGAATAACAAACAAAGAATAATAAAACAATGCAGGGACGTGAGTATAAATTAATTGTTTTTTGCTCTCTCTGCGAATTTTGTACGTTTTTTGCTAGCTAGAACATGAAAAGTATCTTTCGTTAATGATTTATTTGTGTGCCTAGTCTTGTGTGTGTCTATTTATTTACGCTTTGTTTTGTTTTTCGGTTTTCACAAATATGACGTGTGCCATACGATTGGCATCTGTTTCGTGGTCATAAATAATAAATGACCAACAGTTTGTGGGTCCAATGCTTGGAAAATCACTGATGCAGATTCCGATTTCGGACCTACTCGAATTTCACTAACTATTAAGCCAGCAGATAATCACATAATGTTTGAAGTACTGACATTCATTGGGCTTTATATGACTGCCATCGGTCTAGTTCTTATCAAGTGTTTCGGGTTTTGTCGTCGGCCACTGATAAGCTTTCTATTTGGCCTTTGCTCGCAGACGAAAAGTAGCTACATATGTATATTGGCTAAATTGGCGGTCATAATAATTCATCGATTGCTTGTTTGTTTATGGTGATAAAGGGTTGTAACCTAGGAAACTCTTAGCTAGCCAAGAAACTTATTTTTAAAATACAACCGGAAATTGAAAACATATTTACCGTTGCCTTCCCCACACACAAAAGTTCCAAATCATTGTGCCAATATTATGGAAGATAAGACCCTGAGACACTTAAAACACCAGACTTTGACACCTAACTGAATCATGTACTATGTGTGTATCAGTATCAAGAATTAATCTATTCACTTAGCTAGATTAATACAGATTTTCACAAGTTTATGCTTCTGAAAGTGTTTTTGGCTCTCATGTCTACACAGTTGGCGGCGACTAGAATGACAAATATTTACAAAACAAAACAAAAGAAATGCGTGGCTGTCTATGTTTACTTTTTGACATATGTTTAAAAAAAGTAAATGTGGGGAAATGTGTTATGAAACCTATAATAAAATAAAACAAAGCAGCAGTTGCAGGTGGACAAAAAAAGTATATATCGAATTATAGCTAATGCCATAGAATTTACAAAAGGAAAAAGGCAAATGCGTCTACATCTACTTCTGTTTTAACGTCATTCCCTAAGAACAGCTAAGTAAATGAGGGTGTATGTTTGGCGAAAATGATAATGAACAGTTGCAGGTGTTAAAAGAAACAAAATAAATCAATTTAATTAAAAACAAACGCAAATAAATGCGTTGCTATCTAGCTTTTGTCGTATTGGTATGATTTTTTAAACGCAAGTATATACTTAATACCTATTAATAGATTATTTTTTTACTAGCTTTAATTGTTATGTTGTTCTTTGCAGATATTCCTGCTACTGATCATCTTGCTGTACTTCAGCTCGTATGTGGTTGTCTCACGTTTTCGGAGGCGCGATCGTGACGATCTCTATTCGAATGACGAGGACGAGGTGCTGGTCTATCGCATAAGGTAAGGCATCCAATGGTCAACAACCTGTGTGCCGCTAATTGCCGAGTCACCAGAGTGCATTCGCAATAATGAATGGATTGTGTTTTTTACCCAGCTTTTGGCTTTGCACATTCACACTGGCCGTGGCCGAAGGGGCTGCCATGCTGCTGCCCGTTTCCATCGCCAGCAACGAGGTGCTGCTCTTGTACCCCAACAGCTACTATGTGAAGTGGCTCAACAGCTCACTTATACAGGGTAAGTAAGGGACAAAGGACAAGTCATCCAAGACATGAAGAATAGACGTTAAAAATAAAAGGGACACTTGAAAATGGCCACGTCTACTAGGACTTATAAATTATTTGCAAAAGGATTAAGTTATCAATAGTAAAAGGGCTATTTTTTAATTAGGCTGTTCGTCACTACATTAACGCACTTTAACAAATAACCTTATAATTACCTGAACACAACTTAACTAATGCCTAAGAACTTTTCTCCATAATCGAATGTTAAATACAACTTTTATTTATATTCTTCTGTATTAGATTTCAAATTGACCAATGTGATAATATAATAATATATATATAATATATAATATATTCTTAATATGATCAGCACCTACCCCGTTTTCCTGTAGTCTTATTGCAGCCATAAATATAAATTTCAAAGTTTGATATCATATATTTTGATGATAACTTAACTTTCGTTCCTACAAAGAACCTTAACTAATGTATATATATTAACTCTTTTGCAGGCCTGTGGAACCACGTATTTCTGTTCTCCAATCTATCGTTGTTCATCTTCCTGCCGTTCGTCTATTTGTTCTCGGAATCCACGGGATTCGTGGGTCACAAAAAGGGCATTCTGCCGCGTGTCTACGAAACCTTTACAGTATTCATGCTGATGGCCATTATTGTCCTGGTACTAACTGCCGTCCTAAGTGCAGTCTTTGGCATTGAAAAGTTTCAATTCTTTTGGTTTCTAAGTGAGTATATGCAGGGGCGCGGACGAAATGATTGTCAAAGTCAGTTGCAATTGCAATTCCGCGCACCCACTACTACTACAAGCCCATCCCCAAATTGGGGTGGGTTCTAGTGCACAATGCATTGCTAATTTCCGCTTTTCACGCTTCACAGATTTAGGCAGTGTTCACCTGCCGTTCCTTTATTCGTGTGTCTCTTTTCTGGGCGTGATGCTTATGCTGAGTGAGTATGATATACACAGATAAATTAATTCTAATGCTTCTCCACTTCGTCATCCAACTGCTTGATGTACTTGTCAATGTAGGCCAGCTGATTCGGATTATGTTCACGTGCCTTGGCCACGCTCTCCTCGAACTTATCCACCTGGTTTAAATGCTTATAGGCATTGGCCTGGTACAGCCAGGCACGCAGATTAGTCTCCTGCAGGTTCTCCAGCACGTGTTGACAGTCCTTTAGGGCGCGTTTGTAATTGCAAAGTCTGGAAGTTATTAGAAGTATTGAGAGCAATTAAAAAAAATATATATATATATAGAGACACTATATTAAGTCAAACAATTTTATCTCTAGAATAGTTAATAAAAGCCTGAAAGATAGATATATGATAAACTGCATTAAGTCTGACTACCATCAAACCTATAATATCTCAAATTAAATAATAAGTTTTACAACTCACTTGATGTAGCACAAGGCGCGATTGTTGTAGGTTATAGCACTGTTCTTGACTTTAATGATGGCCTTTTCGTAGTGGATAATGGCCTTCTCGTATTTCTCGTTGCGAAAGGCTTCGTTTCCTTGACTAAAGAAAGGTTTTAATAAACTAAAATCTTAAAGCCGACCCTATTTCTTACGCTCTCTCTAGCTCTGCCTCGTATTCGGATTTGGCACGCGCCTCAGCACGTTCGTTGGCATCCCGTTCCACCTGATCCATGAAGCTTTGCTGGTCCAACACCTTGGGCTGAGCCTTATTGTCCTCCTCGGTGGGCTTCTTGTTGATCACTGTGCGATTTTGGCGCACTTTTAGATGCACTTTGTCCACGTCCAGTTTGTCAAAGTCGATCTTTTGCTTGGGCTCGCCACCTGCTCCATTGTCTGCCTGAAAATCATCTTCCAGGGGGCCTTTGTTGTTCAATATACTATCGATCTTTGCAAGAGTAGCCTCGAATTCGGCAAAATCATCCCCGTCCTTGCGGTTCGAGTCGAGCACCTGCAGAGACGCCTTCAGCTTGTCTACGACTTTATCGCTTTCGTTATCCATTTTTTAGTTTTGAGAGACACCCGGTTTGGTTCCTGGTTAGTTCAAAAATAAATACGATTCGACTGCTTCGAACGGACTGCAACTTCTAAGTTTACTGGGATGTCATAGAAACGGATTTTATGTTTACTGCACATAGAAAAAAATCTGGTCGAACCTTCCAATAGTTACAAAACTTAAATTTATAATAAAGCGTTCACGTTAGTCCATTTTTTTTGCAGAATGTTTGTTTGTTGTTTGAAACTTACGAGTTGGTTAGGCCGCGAATTCTTCAGAAGAAATAATCTTTCAAGTTTATTATTTTGGTGTTTTTAAATTAAATGCTATAACAAATGCGTTTATCTCCAGCTTTTCAGTAGAGAGTCTTAAGTATAATATTTAAATTTATAAAATAAGTACATTTTTCAAGTGTAGTAACCCTGGCCACCCGTCTTGTTTTCTTGCAGTTTGCACCCCCTATGGCTTTGTGCGTCTGTTTGGCGTTGTCAACCAGGTGCTGGTGCGCCCCTTGCTGCTGCGCGACGTCAACGAGGAGTTCAGCGCCTTCTACATGGAGGAGGCGAGTGTGAAGCGCAAGTTGGCCCACATCGAGCTGCACAATGTGAGCATATCGGATGCCGCCGCCAACGGAGGTCGCCTGGGCAACGGGATTGGACTGGGAGTGGGATTGGGACGTGGACGCAGCTTCTTTCCCCAGCCACTGCTGCAGGCACATCTCTACCAGCGTAAGCCGATGGCCAGCGATGTGGGCGAGCTCAACGAAAGACTGAGAGAACTGGACTCCGAGCGCAAGGAACTGGACAAGCTGCGCAAGTCGAGCACCTTCCAGCGCACCTTCGTCTACCCGCTGGCCATGCTGCTGCTGCTCTTCTGCACGGGCGTCACCATTCTGCTGGTGGTGCAGAACACGCTGGAGCTACTGATAGGCATCAAGGCGCTGCCACTTAGCACGAGGGTAGGTTGTGAATGAGTTTTGGATATGGTTAAGATTGCTAGCTGACATTGTTTCTCCTATTCAGCAATTTACGCTAGGCATTTCATCGCTCTCCAAACTGGGACCCTTTGGCGCCGGCCTGGAGGTGTGTCTCATCTTCTACCTGGGCGCCACCTCGGTGGTGGGCTTCTACAGCATGCCCTTCATGCGGAATGTGTGCCCCAAGCGGCGGCAGACATCGCTGCCACAGCTGATGCTGAACTGCGGGTTCATGCTGGTTTTGTCCTCGGCGTTGCCGCTGCTTAGCAGGATTATAGGTGAGAACATCAGAACATACTATTCCAATATATATGATAATAACATTGTTCCCCCTCAGGCATCACTAACTTTGACCTGCTGGGCGACTTTGGGGCCATCGAATGGCTGGGCAACTTCCAGATTGTGCTGCTCTACAATCTGGTCTTTGGGACCACCACTGCCCTGTGCCTGGCCAACAAGTTCACGGCCACGGTGCGCCGCGAGCTGAGAGCCCGGTTAGTGGAGAACTATGTGCTCTTTACTAACTACATGAGCTTCATCAACTGATATTGGCGCAAGCGACACGACAACGCGTTCTTTGTCCACCGCCACCTGGTGAGACGTCTTGTCGAGTCGCCGCTGAAGAGCCTGAGCCTAACTAGTTTCTATACCAAGTATCGTAATCTTAGTCGTCGTAAGAGCAGTCGCAATACCACCGCTAGTCGCAAGGCAAACGAAATGAACTGTTGAGAAATAAGCAAGACATGGGAAGATGGAAGGCAGCTGAAGCTATATAATATACCTTTACATATGTTATATGATCACGCGTAGTTGTGCAGAACTGATACTAATATTTAAATGTTGCGCTGTTCACTGTTGTGCTTAATTGTTGTACTTTATACAGAGTCCTCGAGAGGGGTACCCGCATATCACCACGCAGCCAGTTGATGTACCAAGATTAATGTATTCGCCAATATATATCGTGTAAATAGATAAAGTTATTGTGCAACATAAGCCGCAGTCAGCCGTTGCAGTAGAAGTAGGCTTAAAATTCGTGTAATTCACTCAATCTCTTGTCGTTTAGAGTCAAGTGTTGAATTCGATTTCGCATACATGTTTTTCGCTGTTCATCTACGTATTTGAGTTTTATATATAAGATTTTAACAATGTTCCTTAAGCAGCGCATCGACTGAGGCGCCTTCATTTCATTTTATGCATACTCAACTCTGTAACCCAATATTCACACAATCACACACTTACAAGCGTCTACAACTTATGTGATAAAATATAATAAACAACGCATTTTACTAATTTAATCGACATGTCATGGCTTTTTAATTACACGCTATCTCAATGGCTTCCATTTTATCTGACAATGGTTTTCTTGAACTTCTATTTCAGCTTGACCTCGCTGTTCCTGTTGGCTTGAATGCTTGTTTCCAAAAGGGAGCTGATGTTTTAAGGAAACCTACCTGCAATATTGCTGTGATTTAATGAACTAAAATAAAAGTTTAATGAAGCTGTTAGGATAAATAAATAACTAAAGTAAATATATCTTTTGGATGTTTTTATTTTTTTACACAACTAAAAACAAGTTATTTGAAAACTAATAATGATAATAATAATAGAAAGTATTTTAAAGGGAACACCATATTACAGATATATGTTAAATGTCAAAAAATGTGTTTTCCATATCAAAATAGGTGCCACAATCTAGTTTAGATATGACTTTAATGACTTTAAAATTGGATTGCCACAATCGGATTCCGTATGTGCTCAGTACTTTAAATTGTATATCCACCACTAAAATGGCGCTTTTATTCGATTTCGATAGCTCACCACGAAAGTGACAGACTATCGGGAGACATATCGCGCGCCACCTATCGCACCTTGAGCCTCATCACTAGTTTTTCGCACATCTCTGGAACATTTTTGTGGCATTTTTTGTGTGTTGGCGTCTTATTGTCCAGTTTTTAGATTTTAATTGAAGCAAGGAGCACTGGGATAACACGATGCTGAGCCGCAAGCGCCGGGCGAGCAGCATCTCCAGCCGGCAGGACGAAGATCCGCTGCAGCTGGACGACTCGACGCCGGAGCAATCGCCGGTGCAGCAGCAGACGACGACGACGACACAATCGGCGCGAAAAAAGCGCCGCCTCGATCCCACGGAACTCTGCCAGCAGTTGTACGATTCTGTGAGGAATATCAAGAAGGAGGATGGCTCCATGCTGTGCGACACCTTCATTAGGGCTCCCAAGCGCCGCCAGGAGCCCTCCTACTACGACGTGGTGGTGAATCCCATCGATCTGCTCAAGGTGCAGCAGAAGCTGAAAACCGACTCCTACGACGACCTGGACGATCTGATGGCCGACCTGGAGCTGCTCATTGGCAACGCCAAGGCCTTCTACAAGCCGGACAGCTGCGAGCACCAGGACGCAGTCGCCCTGTGGCAGCACATCCAGGTGCAGAGGCAGCGCATCATGGAGGCCAACGGCCTGGCGACGGAGGAGGAGCCCCGTGCCAGACGCATTTCGCGGCAGGTGCGCCGGATGACCAGCAGCACGGAGCCGGGAGGCGGGGATTCGACCGCGGCGGATGACGAGTACAATCAGTACGAGGAGCTTTTTGCCTCCATTATGACCGCCTCCGATCCCGTGGGCGACCGGGCCATGCACCGCATGTTCCAGCTGCTGCCCTCGAAGAAGATCTACCCCGACTACTATGATGTGATCGAGCATCCCATTGACCTGCGCTTGATTGCCACCAAAATCCAGATGAACGCCTACTCCTCGCTGGTGGAGATGGAGCGGGATCTGCTGCAGATGACCAAAAACGCGTGCCTGTTCAACGAGCCCGGCTCGCAGATCTATAAGGACGCCAAGGCCCTGAAACGCATCTTTACGCAGCGGCGTATCGAGCTGGAGACGGGCAAGGGTAAGCTGGCCAAGCGGATCAAGAGCTTGTCCAGTGCGGCCATAGCTGGTGGGTCTTACTAGTTAGGACAGTATATGTATATATATATATGAGTTATATACAATTCTAATACCTTTTCAGCACTAAAAGAGGAGGTGGACAGCTCGGACGACGAGGAGACGAGTAAAAAGGGAGAGGGTCCCATGTGGGCACTATTCGATCATCTGTACAATGCACCCGGAACTTCCGAGCACCCTGGCGTGACCGGCCCACCGCTGGGCAACTCCCTGTGGAAGCTGCCAGTGCGTCGCTTTCATCCCGAGTACTTTGAGCTGATCAAGAGACCCATCTCCATGAGCCAGATCCACACGAAGCTGAAAAAGGGCGACTATGCCAATATCAGTGATCTCACCGCCGACTTGTATCTCATGCTGGATAACGCCAAGAAGGCGTTTCCCCCCTCACATCGCACGCATAAGGATGCGCTGAAAATGCTGAAGCTGATGAACGCCAAGCTGGTGGAGGAGTCGCTGGAGGAGACGAGCGATCTGGACGAGGAGGACGCCGACGATATGGATACCGAGGTCTTTGCGACCAACTCGCAACCGGAGAGACGCAAGCCGGGCAGACCACGAGTCAACTCCAATTCCAACTCGAATGCCTCTCACACGCCGAACAACTCGAATTCGCCGAAATCCAATCGCATTGCCATCAATGCTGCGATTAAAAAGAAGATTCTGAGCATACAGAAATATCTGGTGGACTACTCGCTGGGCAACCGGCGGCCCATCGAAATGTTTATGGAGAAACCGCCGCGCAAGATTTACCCAGACTACTATGACATCATCCAGAATCCCATTGACATGAACACCATTGAGCACAACATCCGCACCGATCGCTATGCGGCCGTAGAGGACGTGGTGTCGGACTACCGACTCATGTTCTCCAACTGCCGGCAGTACAATGAGGAGGGTTCCAACATCTACGAGGATGCCAACACTCTGGAACGAGCCCTCAACGAGAAGCTAAAGGAGTTTCCCGGCTTGGTGGAGGTCAAGAAGCCCCAGCAGAAGTACAACAAGGTGGGCAGGAAGCTGAAGACCGCTCTCATAACAGAGCGCCTTTGGCAGTTCTACGAAACGGTGCGGGAGTACCAGGAGCCCAAGGGTAAGAGGCAGCTATCGCTGATCTTCACCAAGCTGCCGTCGAAGAACGAGTATCCGGACTACTATGACATCATAAAGGAACCCATAGATATGGAGCGCATTGCCCAGAAGCTGAAGCAGGGCGCATACGAGAGCTTGGACGACTTGGCTGCCGATTTCCTTCTAATGCTGGAGAATGCCTGCAAGTACAACGAGCCCGATTCGCAGATATACAAGGATGCGCTGGTGCTGCAGCAATTGACGCTGCAGCTGAAGCAACAACTTCGCACCGAGCGCGATTCCCTGCCGGATGTTCCCCTGGCCGTGCAGGAGCTCTTCCTCACGCTCTTCACCACGCTCTACAATCACCAGGACGAGGAGGGGCGTTGCTACTCGGATTCCCTGGCCGAGTTGCCCGAATACGATGAGCTGGGCGAAGGTCCCAAGGTGCGCGGCATATCCCTAGATCTTGTGAAGCGCAGGCTGGACAAAGGAGCCTACAAGCGGTTGGACATCTACCAGGAGGATATATTCGCCTGTTTGGAGAGGGCTAGGAAACTGTCACGCACAGATTCGGATGTATTTCAGGTTGGTAACGAACTAGAAATCCCAATTCCCTAATAAACACACAAAACTACTGTTACAGGACTCCATTGAGCTGCAGACCTACTTCATTCGCAAGCGGGACGAGCTTTGCAAGGACACGCTCAGCTCACCCGCCCTCAGTTTCACCCTGGAGCGCCTTTTGGCCGATGTGGAGGTGAGTCGCCAGCAAAAGGTGCAGCAAGAGGAGCAGGACCAGGAGCAGGAGAAGGAAAAGGAAGAGTTCAACGCCGCCAAGGGGGAGAGCATGACCATAAACCAGCAGGTGTTCTCGCCCGGCGACTACGTATACGTACAGATGCCGGAAAACAAGATACCCTCGATAGTTTGCATCGAGCGCCTGTGGACATCGCCCACCAATGAAAAGCTGATGCAGGCCTCGATCTTTGTGCGGCCACACGAAACGTACCACGTGACCACCCGCAAGTTCCTCGAAAAAGAGGTGTTCAAGAGCAGCCTCTCGCAGACCATCTCGATGGACAAGGTGCTGGGCATGTGCTATGTGATGAACATCAGGGACTACATCAAGATGCGCCCGGAAAGGCTGCCCGAGAAGGATGTGTTCGTGTGCGAGTCGCGGTACAACATCCAGGCTCGCTGTTTCAAGAAACTCAAGAGCTGGCCACCGATTCGCGAAGGTAGTTCGGTGAAGTTCGTTCCGCGTGAGCAGCCGCTGGAGCTGAAGCGCGTGATGTCCGTGTTTAAGGAGCGCCTGGAGAAGCACAAGGGCGAACTCGAGGAGCTCAAGCTGCAAGAGACGCTGGTCGAGAAGGAGAAACCGAATGTCTCCTGTGATCCGCCCGCCAATGCTGAGCATAGCAGCACCTACTACCAGCAGTACAACACGGTCTGCAGTGGGGCCATCAAAACCGGGGACTTTGTGTATGTGGCCACCCAAACTGGGAAGCAATCGGTGGCCCAAGTGCAGCAGATATGGGAGCAAAATGGAAAGTCCTACTTCAAGGGCCCCTGGCTGCTGCCGCCCAGCGAGACCCCGCTGCCCGCTCTGGGCAAGCAATTCTACCGCCAGGAGCTGCTGCTGAGCACCGTCGAGGAGGTCAGTCCGGTGGTGGGCGTTGTGGGTCGCTGCGCCGTCCTGGAGTACTCTGAATTTATTGGCTCCCGACCCACGGAGATTTCCGAGAGCGATGTCTACATCTGCGAGTCCGTCTACGATGAACTGAAGAAGGCTCTGCGCAAGTTGGCCACCGGCAACTTGCGCAAGTTCCAGCACAGTCCTGCCGTCACCGAGGACGAGATCTTCTACTTCAAGACCCCAATTAAGCCCTCCAAGGATGTGAAAAACGAGCTGAATGAGCTGGGTATGCTGGAGGACTCCATGGACGGGGATACGCCCTCGCTGAGCTCAGACATTGCGGCCATGTCCTCGCCGGCGCCTTCGGTGAACTCCACGCCACTGACCTCCAAAGTGAAGGCCGCCAAATCGGCCAAAAAGTGCCTCACTGGCTATATACTCTATTCCAGTGAGGTTAGAAAGAGTACGTTTGCTTTCTTGTACAACTTTCCTTAGCTAATCCACCTTTTTGTATATTTTAGGCATTTGCCAGAGCAATCCGGAAGCCTCCTTTGGCGACATTTCCCGCATGGTGGGCACCGAGTGGAAGAATCTCCCCTCCAGCGTCAAACAGAGCTGGGAAGATCGGGCCAGCAGGCAAAACGAGGAGACGGCGGCCATGCGGCGCGAGTTGGACGACGTCCAGAACAGCGCCAGTCCCTCGCCGCAGGTGTCGCAGGATGGCCCCGGCCAGGTGCTCACCTTCGAGTGCCAGTGGGACAAGTGCGACTTTCAGTTCGAGGAGCTAGCCGACTGCACGGAGCACTGCATGTCCGATGCCACTGGGCACATTCAGCGCAATCCGCAGGCGGGCATGGAGATCGAGTACATCTGCCTGTGGCGCAACTGCCCACGGATCAAGAAGTCCACGCAGGCCTTTCCCAATGTGCTGCGCCTCACCAAGCATGTGCGCGAGGTTCATCTGAGCAAGTGCGGCAAACCGGTGGCGGTGGCAGACCGCAGCAAGAACTTTGTGCCGCGCCGCCAGAAGCACGCTTCTCTGGCCGCCACAACAGTGCCTATTCCGCCCAGTCTGGCGCAGTCTCCGCGTGGTCCCAGCAATCTCGACGCCGTGCAGATGCAGCAGCAACAGCAGCAGCAGCAGAATGTGCATCAACAGATGCAGCCGCAAACGATAGTGCTGGGACCACCGCCGGAACCACTGTTCGTCACAGTGCCACCGCGCATCACTCGCGTCATCCACTCGGAGGCGTACATCAAGTACATCGAGAGCCTGCAGACCGGCAGCCACCTGAACGTGGCCACCTGCAACAACAGCTGGCGGCGGGCGCTGACGCACGTCACCCCGGCCCAAGTGGTGGCCAAGGTGGGCACGCCGCTGCCCGAGCAATGGATCGGACCCAATCTTCGCGACCAGGGCAACGTGGTGCAGGCTCTGTGCCACCTGCGCAACTTCATGGTCGACGACGTACTCCAAATACGGCGCAGCTGCAACTAGCCATTAGTAATCCTCTACAGCCCAAAGCGTTTCGAGTTCCAATGTTAAAATACAAGAGAAATCAGAAATTAAATCAAATCTATATTGATGGGCAGGGGCTTCGCTTTTGAATGTTAAGATCGATGACTCAATGTAGATAGTTATGTGGTGACCGACTTTATAGCTTTATTCGAATGGTTAAGTTAATCAATTGAAGCTGTCAGCAAATCAAAAGTATTTATATTTTAATCTAATTCCCTTGCAATTTAAACGATCAAAAAGCTCTATCATTTGAGTAATTTTGAAAGCAATAAAGGCTATTAAATAATTAAGTATTTTTTTCAAGAGATAATGACAATTTAAAGCTTAAACTTACCAGCAATTAAAAATAATTAGCAGCCAAGTAAATTGACTTTTTATTGTAGAGTATGTGATTAAGCAGTTTACATTTCAAAATAATTTATTAAATTGGAATAGCATAAAAAATTATCTTTGAGACTATAGCAGCTATCAAAATAATTGCATGCTGTATTTTTAACTTTTTAAATATTTAAAAGCTTTAATTCCCTACAAATCTTCAAAGCAATATTGGCCATTGATTAATGAAGTATTTTCCAAGGGAATGCACCCTTTGAATGATGCTTATACGCCCCTGTGCTCGCATATGTGACACGATTTATTGTCATTGAATGCCCAATTAAAACACAAGCGAGCATTTATTTGGAATTATAGCAGTTGCTAACATATCAATTTACCATACTTTGGATTTTATAAATATTTCCTAGCTTTAGTTCGTACGAGATATTGTAGGGAATCATATAAGCCCCCTTGAATGTTGCGCATACGCCCCTGTGTTCGCATATGTTCGCTTTTGTTATCAATTTGTCGTGGCGCTGACGTCATGGCAACGCTACTATTTTGATTATTTTTCGTGGGTTTTGTTTTGCTCCTCCGGTACGACAACAAACCGGTTCCCGAGCATAGAGTCACCCAGTTATTTTGTGGTGCTTATCTAATTGGGCCTCCGCTGCTCAGCGGTGCTCAGTGCCGCTCAGTGGCGCTCTTTTTCGCCTTCCTCTATAATTAAACTCCCATGTCATCGAGTTCGAAACTATCTGGCTATCCGAAATTCAGTCGTAGTCTGGCGCTTGAACACTGCAGACGCTGTTTATTGAGCATTTGTTTATAATAAATAAATTGTAAGGTACTAGCAACCAAAGGAGCTGCCATGTCGGAGGGCGAATCAAAGTTTGGCTTCAAGGATATGGAGAAGGCGCTGGAGACACTGAAGTTGCTGGAGGATCACGACATGCAGTATCGCAAGCTGACGGTGAGGGGATTGCTGGGCAGGGCCAAGAGGGTTCTAACAAGTAAGTGTTCCAGAGCCAAAGGTTCTTCTTCTTCTTAGCTCAATCCGTAATCCTCAATCCTGATCCTAGTGACCAAGGCGGAGGAGAAGCTGAAGAACATAAATGCAGCCATTGGAGTCTTCGAGAAATGGCTGGAGGAGAATGGCGGAGGGGCGTCGAGTAAGAATGCCAAGACCGACAGCGAGGACAAGGTGGAAACGGTCCCGGGACTGGGATTCAAGGACAAGGCTGCTGCGGAGGCCACTTTGAGGTAAGTCATCCGGGTCATCCATCCATCCTTTTTTGCTGAAATGCTAATGAGCCAGCCGGAGACCTTCGGAACAGGCAGCCAGCGACGAAGTCAAATGATGTCATGGCACAGTTTTAGAGTGTCGAACTCGGAAGTCTCATTAAGTTGATAGAGCAAACACTACGCTCTTTCCACCCGCTGCTCTCTGTATTAGATGTGTATTAGGGTGGATCGATTATATTAATGCGTTAATCTGAATTAACCATTTCCTAATTTCACTTAGTACCTTATTATCACAGCTTATATACATATTTCAATGAAACACTCCTCTATAAATTTGTATTTAAGTTAAGCAAATCTTTCATAAAATGTAAATCCGAATTCACATATTCCTTTAAAAATATAAATATTTATAAATTTAACAACTGTCTATAAGTAGAAATCTAAAAATAGCTGCATGTTAATATTTTTAAAGTTTTTATTTATTTTTATTTGTTCTAGTCTTTTTAACTTTATATGTTCTGGTACTAGACTGTATACTAGATAGTGTGGTATCTTTAAGCATTGCTATTACTTATTGCCCAAAACACGGTCCACCCCAATATTATCATATATTTATAACGGCACATTCCACAGTTTGCCTGTATCCAAAGCACTCATATATATGCATCTCGCATTGCAGCATTTTGGCGGAGCGCGATCCGGATTACCAGAGGTTGGCCATCAAGGGCTTGATTGGCAGCTCGAAGCGTGTGTTGTCCGGCACCAAGAACGAGGACAAGATCAAGGCCATCAAGGAGGGCGTCCAGGTGCTGGAGGATTTCCTCGATAAGTTCGAGGCGGAGAACCGGATGAAGGAGAACCGTGCCTATTTGCCACTTGCGGTGGTCACCAAGTTGCCGGAGCCCAAGGAGGCGGAGGAGGAGTTGGCCAGCGAGTTCCTGGAGGCCTATGGCGGCTCCAAGGCTAAAGGAAACTACAAACACCTGCGCACCATGTTCCCCAAAACGGATGAGGACAAGAAGACCAGCTGGGATATCATACGCAATCGCCAGTTGGCCAAGTTGCTGGAGCAGATCAAGACCGAGGAGACCAAGCTCTTCGATCCCGAAACTGGAGCACCCACCGATCTTCACCTACACTTGATCCACTGGGCATACAGCCCGCAGCCGGACAAACTGAAGCAGTACATCGAAAAGCTGGCCAAGAAGACACCGGAGAAACGCAAAAAGGAGGAGAGCCAGAGCAGCAGTGCCAACGATACCAGCAGCTCTAGCCCGGATTCCGATGAGGAGGATCAGCCCAAGAAGAAGAAGAAGAAGGAGGAGTGAGCTGGAGTCAATTGAAACTACCGATGCCATTTAACGTTTAACGAACAGAAACGGTTCTACAGCCTGTTTCCGTTTTCCCACCCATTAAATTTTTACAGTGAGGGAACTCATTTAAATGAAATATTTTTTGAAAGAATTTTTATCGATTCCTAAACTGCCAAATTACGTGGGTTGCGAAAACGAAAACAGGTTTAATAGTTTATTTAAGTAACTCAACCTCAACGCAGACTACGATTAGTGGTGGACACAAATGGGTGTTTCTCTTCTGTATCCCCCTCTATAAAGTATATACACTGATAATTGTATGTATACATAGACGTGTAAGTATATGCTATATGTTAATATCGTATAGTACCATTCGTTTATGTCGTCTTGATGAGCCTAGTCTTTGGAATCATTAATGTACGGTATTGTCGGGCAAATGACCTGCGGAGGGGCACGGTGCACGACTTGTTTGACAACTTTATACTGATAAATAAATAAAAAAACATAAAATCAAAAAATTCTTAAAATTCCTAACAAAATATGTAAGCTCCTGAAGATTCACCATTTGTAGGTAATCTCGTGAGACTTAACTCTTTTCAGAATTGAAAAGTTTGGATAAAAAACTTGAGAAGGGAATTTCTGAAAATAAGCCTGGTGACCCTGACACCAAAAAAAAAAAGATTGGTGACCCTGATTCTATTCTCAGCTTTGCAATAGGATTAACCATTTGAAGCGGATTTCAAAGGACCAATCTCTTTCAGTATTAAATATTTTATTCTGATATGATCATAAAGAGGGTAAATTGTTTTAATAAGCTTTGTTGTAGCTAGCTATTGCCAAACAATAGTAAATGGTGACCCCGATTTACCGTACTGCCCCTCCAAAGTACTGCCATCTTTTCCTCACCCAGCTCATCATAACGAAACCATAATTTCAAATTCGTGACCCCACGCACATACACACGCAACTAGATTACACAATGTACACGGGAAACGGCCACGCCCACTCGGCCGCATTCCCACGCTCCGCCCAAATATGGATGCACACACCATCACACAACGAGACTTTATAGCTAATATTTATGCAATCCGGCAGTATCGTAATAATCCGACTTGGCCACGCGAGGGGATTGCGTTTGGGGCTCGCCGGAAGTTGGAGGCGTCTTGGCCAGCGACAGTGTCAACTGGTGCTGGTCACCCTTGCCCGATCCAGATCCAGATCCGGATCCGGCGGTTAGATGACCGTAGGCCATGTTGAAGAGGGCGTCCGGATCGCAGACGAATCGGTAGACGTAGCGCTCGCCGTTCACCTTCTGCATGATGCCCTTCTCGTAGTAGTAGCGCAGACTGCGGGACAACTTGTCGTAGTTCATCGCTGGGCGGTTCTTCTGGAGACCCCAACGGCGGGCCACCTCCTCCGGCTCGATCAGCTTGAACTCCATGCCACGACCCGTCCAGGCAATGCAGCTGGCACTGGAAGAGAATATTTAATTTAAGTGTGAAAACTCCTTTCCTTTTATTTAAAAAAAATAATTGAATGTTAAGATAGGTACCTTTAAATATTTATTAAATTCTACAGTCATTGAAATATTAGAGTTTCTTTGTCGTACCTAAATTAAGTGACCCCGATCTTCAAGAAATAGTTAAGGTAATTCTGATACTAGTCTGAAATTTTTTTTTTTATAATTGAAAATAATTGTTTTTTCAACTAAAAAATATACTAGTAACTTGTTTTTTTTTGACTAATATTGAGTTGTAACACTAAATTTGACCCACAAATAAAATTGTATTCAATTGAAATGGAGTCAAAGAGACTCACCTGGTGGTGGGTTCGTCCAGGAGGGCCACCAGGAACTGCCAGAGCTGCAGCGAGCCCCTCCGCTGGCTGATCGTCTGGCCGCTGCTCGAGGTGGAGATGCCATTGCTGGCGTAGAACTGATCCAGACGCAGTTCGGCATCGCTGGAGGTGGTGGAGTCCACCACACTGGGTCGCAGGGCAGAGGGATAGGTGGACGAGATGGTGGCGTTGTAGGGACCAGTGTCGTACTTCAGGTCTGCTTCCGCCGCCGCCAAGGAGGTGGGCGACAGATCCCGGTAGACGGACTGCGACTGCGTATGCTGCTGGTGGGCGGCGTAGTGGGAGGGCGTGGCATATACCGCCGAACTGGATATGACCGCCGTGTGACTGAACTTGAAGGCGGAGGCGGCATGGAGTGGTGTCAAGTGGTGCTCCACTTGCTGGTTGTGGTGTCCATGGTGATGATGATGGTGCTGCGGATGCAGTGCAGCAGCAGCATGTTGCAGTTGCTGCTGGTGATGTTGCTGTTGTTGCTGTTGATGTTGTTGCTGCTGCTGCTGTTGCTGCTGTTGCTGCTGCTGCTGTTGCTGCTGCTGCTGTTGCTGCTGCTGATGTTGCTGCTGCTGGGCTGCCGTTGTCGTGGAGTCCGCATCCTCGATCTTCGTGTGGTGCTGAAAGTGCTGGCCGGAGGACACGTCGCTGCAGTACACCGCTGCGGCTGCAGCGGCGGCGGCGGCAGCAGCAGCGGCTGCCGTTTCTGCAAAAACAAAAAAAAAAGGATTCGGAAAAGGAGTTCAGCAGGAGTCGAGCGAAAGCCGCTTTTATGCTCGTTTGGGCAATGTCCCGGCATCCCGGCATCGGAAGAAGGGGCGCTAATTACTTGGGAATCTTAAATACCCTTACTCAGGGTGGGCTTAATGCTATTGGCATGTGAAATGAGATTGCAGGGGTGACTATCAGAAATTATCCGTGTTCTTCATGTTTTCAAGTAGCTATTGTTCTGGTTTAATTTTAAATAATTTCAAAGCAAGAGTGACTAAGCCTTATCAAATTAAAAAAGATAGGCTTTGAAATACTTAATTAAATATTTTGTCAAATTTACTGAATGTAATTTTTGGCCTTAAACTATATATTTAGCAAAATCTAATTGCCTTTTGTTTAAAAATGGCTTTTCGGATTCTATATAATTTAAACAATTTGCAAATTAGACATATGTATCATACATAAAAAACATACGTGGATGTAATTTTTGAAATGTTTTGAATAATATTTTTTAAGAGATCTTCAATATGTTTAGAAAACTTTACATATTTATGCAGCTCTCCCTTTCGGACCCTGTTTATTTTATAAAGATTGTATATTTACATAAAATATTATTATATACCAAGATTCAAAGTTTATGCCTTATTTAAGGGAATACAACCTTCTCTATTGCCCTGAAAAACACCTTTACATTGTTCTGCCTTGTTTGTGTGGCTCTTGCCTTTTCTAAATGGCCAGGGTATTTAGCAGCAATTAATTATTTAAGCAACCCACTCCCGTCAGTCGCTGCAAAATGCTCAATATGCTGCAATTTAACGGGGGCGCACACACCCCATCCGCCGAACCACTCGAGTTTTCCCTTTTCATTAGGTAGCCACTCTACAACTCCCGGCTCTGCCTCACTCCCCAATCGTTCCTCATTCACCCCTCATTCACCCCTCAGTCACCCCTCATCGCGACTCGACTCTGGGCGCATTAAAAATTCAGGAGATACCTTTGCATAATCCATGAGCAAGTGTCGACAAGTAAAAACATCATTGTCGATAACAACAAACGAGCTGCTACTGCTGATGGAAAACGAAGACCTGTTGGCCCTGCCGCCCAAGGGTGTGGGTATTAATGGGTGTGCCGGTGCACCACACTTCTAAAAAAATGGTGTGTCATTTCTATCGGTGCCTTTTAATTATTAGATAATTTTATATCATTTTTAATTTTATGGTTTAGTGGATTAGTTTTAAGTTAAGGAAAAACAAGATAATAAAGTTATAAAATATAACAGGCATGGAACTGATTAGTTCTTCCTATATTATATAGATTTATAGTGTTTTTTAAATTTAGTTTTAACTTTTTTTCAGACACCAATAATTATTTTTATTTTACTTTTACCAAGTCTTGTGATTTGGGCTTTTAATATTTGTGTTTGGTCTAATTCCATTGATATGTCTATTTCTATGAAAGAATTTAAGTAAAGGAATTTTTTTGTTTCGAATTCAAAATAACTCAAAAATTTTCTAAGTGTAGCGGGTGCTTCGATGGGGTGTTTGTGCTGGGCGGTGGGTGGATGGGTGGGTGTAGCTAACACAAACCACTCAACGGCGGTACCGTGATTGAGTTGCTTGTTTGATGGGCGGCGGATTTCGCCCACGACCACGCCCACCGGAGGCCAACTATGTATTTGAGCCCCTCGCAATTGAATTGCACGCTTGTGCTTGTGCCGCCGCCAATTGGATTAGCGGTTACTAACACCGGCGATGTTGTTATTGTAAATTATGCGCGCGATTTCTTGCATTTTATTTGAAAAAATATACTAAGCAAATTGAGTTACCCACTGATAGGTATGCGTATCGCGCCCAATAATTTGAATAAATGATGAACGCAACGCGCAGGGTTTTAATCATTTTCTTTTCATTTTTCAATCTTGGGAAAGTGAACTCACCTTCGTCGCTCTTTTTCAGAATGCCCCCGGGTGGCGATGATGGAAACCTGGACGGAGATGGAGCATAGAGCATAAATCACAAAAATATATATATAAAGAATCTAACTCGAGGAGCAGCCGACTCCGCTGATTTACTTAAAGTTGACTTGTCTTGTCAGCGTGAACTTCAATCCCCGGATTTCTTCTTCTCTTTAGCTTACCTGTAGCAGTACGGGTGCGGATGCGAATGCGGATGCGGGTGCGGATGCGAGTGTGGGTGCGTCACAGCGGGTATGTCAAAGAAAGTGGATGTTCTTTCATGGCGCACGCCTTTGACGTTCACTGTGAGATGTAAAAAAAGAAAGAGTCCAGGTTACTTTTTTGACTCATAAAACTAGGGAGAGAAAACATCTCCTTAGACCACCGAGGTGGCCTCGACTTTTGTTAGATAATATACTTTATATTAACGCTCGCACCGGGATGCCTTTGAGGCCACAAATCGAGCTTGTCACATGCACTTGACTTGGCCATAATCGAATGCCAGTCGAAAACTCATGACTAGATAACTAGGAGTGGAATAAGGACTGTGGACGGGAGATTAAGGAGTGCTTAACTTAAGTTGCTGAAAATGTTAAATCAGTTGCCGAAATTTTTGATTACAAGAAAACCTCATAACTTTCCACGGTACACATCAATTTAATTTATTTGTAATTTATATTGCTTAAATAATGACCAATATATGTAAATATATACCAGCCCTTTTAAAATATATTAAATCAATTAGATTTGTATATTTTTTTTATTTGTCTTTTTCCTATTTTTTATGAAAGTATCACATTAATATACATTATTATTGTATTTGCTTAGGCTTCTCCTTGACCTCCCATAAGTTTTCTAACTAAATTGACATAAATTTATTGTGCCAATCATACTCTTATCCATTTTAGGTAATTTGTTATTTAGTTTGCTAAAATAATGACCATTATATCAAAAACTATCAAAATATATTAATAAAATTGGGTTTGATTTTGGCAAATGGTGATGGAAACTATATTGCCTTTTTCTTGTAATTTCATTAAACATTTTAAATTTTCCTTAAATCTAAGCCAATAGCTTGTACTTTGAAAAAGAGAAACAAAATCATATTTAAACGATTAACTTGAGACTTTCGACTTTCAACTCCAGCTAAGTTTACCCAGCGCTGCCAATGTATTTATCTTACTTGGTTCTCGGCACGCGCCAAGTTCAGTCGTGTTGTCTTAATAAAAACGTTAAAAAAAAACAATCTAAGCTGAAACAAAGCCTTCGGGGCAGCGAAGGGCAACCGAAATCCAAACTCCCAAGCCCACTCCCAGGGAACCAGAACCATTTCATAGCCAACCCACCCACTTCCACTCACTCCTCCCAACTCATAATGGAAAATTAATAAACAAGCGAACGTGTAAATAGCAAAGGCAAACAGAAAGTGGATACAGTGTGGGTTGGAGTGGATTTTAGTGGGTGGCGGATCAGGACGAAGGGAAGGGGGAGCTGGAGCTGGAGCAGGAGCAGACTGCATCCGGAATTGACAGTGGACGTGGACGAGGAGGACGCTTACCATTGTACCTTGCGTTCAAGTAACCCTCGGTGGAAGTGTCCAGCCCGAACTTCCCAATCGCCGGCGAGGGCGTGGGCGTGAGTGTGGGCGTGGCATACATGACCAGCTCGTCGGCCAACTGCTGGTGATGATGATGGTGGTGGTGATGGTGGTGGGCATACCAGGAGGACTCCCGCGTAAGATCTGCACATAGGGAGCATCCAGAAAAGCATTATAAATAGTATGATGAATGGTTGGTAATGGGTTTGCTAATTAATAAACGTCAACAACTCGAATTCCCTTTTAAAATGCTTTAAAAAAATGTCGAAAAGATTGCAATTAATTAAGATTATCATATTTCGCAATGAATCCGAAAAACTTACGGACAAACTAAATATATTATTGCATACTTTTCAGTAACGTGAAAGGATTTTTATTAATACGAATCTTATAAAGAAACTTCATTTCAAATTGCTCACCCTAGCAGAAAAATGTAGTACATACAAAATTTCATAAAAAATACAGACTCTGAGTTAGTTAATAAATCATTAGAAAATATAAGCCAATGTTAAATGATAAATTTTTGATTTTACCTCATATTTATTTTGGCTCAGTAAAAGATATTAGGTAATAATACCTTACTTAAAAATAAGTATCGAATTAAAAAGTTTTACTTTGTGATACCAATAGAATAGAATGGAAATAAATGGAATATGCATAGGGTTTGTTTGTTGAGTAAAAGATATTTCTTATTACTTAAAACGGATTTAAAATAAGCTAAACTTTATTAACCCCAGTAGAAAATGAGTGGAATTGTAATATTTGTGGATAGACCGCATAGATGACCCATACAGACCGTTGCAGAGAGAGGCACTTGCTCCGCCGGAGCTGGATCCCGATCCCGATGCAGAGGAGGCGTTCATCAGGGCGACGGAGGCGGGCGATGAGGAAGCCGCTCCGCCCAAGGTCAGGCAGCAGGGAGGTGGAGGAGGGGGCGGAACCGGCGACGTCTTCTGGCCAACGCAGATGGCCTCCAGGAGGAGGCCCTGCCCACCAGCCGAGGAGTCACCGAGGGAGTCACTGGCGTGGCACTTCTTGCGCTCCGCCTCCAGGCCATCGCTGCAGCTGGAGGACGCGGAAATGGCCTTGGCCACCGCCGGCAGCGTGGAACTCACACAGGAAACCACCGAATCCGTGGTTATGGTGGATGTGCCAGGCAGCGGCCCATGGTAGAGCCCCAAGTGGGCGTGGTGGTGGTGGTGCAGGTGGTGGTCCAGGTGCTGCAGCTGCTCCAGATGCGTCTTGGCCTCGCCGTAGTCGCTCTGCGGAATAAGGAAATGAGCCAAGGCGCGGCAGGAAATTGTCATGAGTCTGGTTGATTTGGGGGATTTCTTTCGTCTAGGCCGAAATTAGTTGTCAATTTGCCATCTTTTTGGGGGTTATTTGAGGGCTTTAAGTCGGACAGCCGCACAGCCGCACTTTAAAGCCACCTGCTGGGTGACTTGGCCCACCACCCGCTGCTAACAGGTTGCAAGAACACAGAGACAATGGAATGGCCAACTCGTCATCGTCACATTGACATAGTCAAGTGGAAGTTGTGGCAATTAGTTTAACAGCTTCTTTTGCTTTTGCTGTCGCTTTGGCCGGGTGTCAATTGGCCGGGTTCTCGGTGCTTCTTGGCCATTAAGTAATGAGCCATTGTCGAGTGGACACCATACTGTACGACTGTACGATACGAGTATGTGCTTGGAGCATGGGATAGGGTATAGATACCTATGCCAACTCCAACTGCGGTTTATTGACACTTGTCCATTTAATGAGCCCTGTGCCGGTGTTAACCTTTGTCTGTGCTTGCACTCTCGCTCTCTCCGGGCCATCACATATAGTATGTCATAGATAGCATATCACCCTGCACGTGGAACTCATTAAAGCCGGCTGGGATTTCACTTTTTTCAGGGGGGAAAACTCGTTGACACTACAGCACTTGGTATAAGATGTGTTCCAGTGGTTCCTAGTGCTTGCTTAAGATATCAAATACACGGTTTATGAAAAATAACTAGATGAAGAAAAGATTTTAATGTGGGATAGATATAGTTGCTTGAACCTACAAGCCACGTAATGTGCCATTGAAAATGTTTCTTCTAGTGCTGTTAATAAAACATTGTCTAAGAAATTAGTGATCCATAATGTTAGATAGTTTATTTTAATAAATTTAAATTTCGTATGAAATATTACTGGGTTATTAAAGACTAGACTTTGATGCTTGTGTTTTAATTATAAGACAAAAATATATAAATGAAAAAAAGAGCCTTATACTATCTAATCTATTAAACTGATACAAACTTTTGTGTAAAGACTTAAATATCTTAAGAACTAATTGAAATTAAATTTGAAATAATCTGTGAAACGAAATAAAGTAATAAATGTTGTGTTTCTGTTCAATGCAGGCAAGATAAGCAGTTGTTACTTTAAATATCCAAAATCAACTTAACAGCAATCCAGCAGACAATGACAATAGTATTGTTCCCTTTTAAGTGTATCTGGAACGTTGACTTGATGCCATTGTTTGCTTTCGGAACCCACTTTATGGAGCCTCCATTTTAAAGTGCATCCAGTACTGCCCTCATTTTGGATCCCTTGCTTGACATTTGGAAACTGGAGCAGCAAACGAGGCGATGCAGTGCCATGTGGATGCGGATGTGCTCCAAAGCATTCAAGAACCATTGTAGTTACCCTTAATTATGTGCCCGTAATCGCTGATGGTTCGGTTCGGCTCTATCGGCAGAGTGCCTCCAAACTTCGAGTTGCTGGAAAAACCAAACCTTAGATGGAAACGCAGAAAGCGGCACCGTACCTTCACCTTCCCCCATTCCCCCCGTTTTTCGCCCAGAAGAAATGCAGAATGCTCGACTTTCTCCCCTCCAAAATCGGGTATTATGTAAAATCTGCGTCGTATAACATTCAACTGGAACTCTCGGGCAAAACCCAACTATATCGTATTTGGCAATCCATAACGGATTCCTCTTCCGCTTTTTGCTCCCGCAAATTTCGTGATAAATTGCAAAATATGTCGCCGAGTTGCGTTTGCTAAGTGCAAGCAAACAATTTGTCAAATCAAATTACGGCAATTATTAAGTGTAACAGTGTATCTGTCATGTGCAAGCGGCTAAAAAGACAAGAGGCAACCAGCCGAGCGATATCACCCGGTACACGTGCGCAGGTGCAGCAGGGAACTACTTTTTGGTTGGACTACATCGACTAGGCAATTCTCTTTATCACTAGAAAGTGCCTATTGGTCATTGGATAAGTTCAGGAACGAAAGACTTGAGTTGATTTTTAAACAGCCTATTTAAGAACAAAAAAATATCAATTAATATTTAATAGTTTTCTAAAAACCGATTTAGTTGAATTAATACTAGATTTATTTTTGTCATTTTTTGTCATCAGTTTCTTTGAATTTAATTTTTGGCATACACAATTTCGACAACATTATTAAATATCTTGATTTGTACGTCTATATTGCATTACTCGTAATTTTCAAAGGGTAAAAATTGTACAGTACATTGTAAGCCCTTTGGGCCGACCCATTAAGCCCTAATTTGTATGCCCAATTGGTGCCAATTACAAGTGCAATTGGGAAAACAAACTGTGGCGGTGAATGACTGACTCATCCGACGGATTGATCAACTTTGAACTCTGGCAAACAATGCGAGAGATTACGACGCATGCGCGCCCGCAACTGACATTACGAAACTTTTCTCGAGTTTACTTTTTGGAGCTGCGAGTGTGTAAGTAATACAGCTGAGGTCAAAATAATAGTTGTTTTTTAGCTTATGGTAAAGGCAATTGAAAATGATTAAGAAAATAAAATTACACTATTGAACCAAATGGGAAAAAACATAAAAATGCTCATTTCAAAAAAGGATTATATTAAGATAAAAAGTAGAATAAAAATTTTATTGAAAATGTTTTTGAAATTTTGTATTTAAAAAAAAGTCAGTTAGTTAATAACAAATTTTGTATTTCTATGCATTGCCGAAATTGTTCTTATTTTTAACCGCAACTGTATATAGTTTATACTGATCTACTTTGCAGCAGCCCAAAAAAGGGGGGTGTTTGGGAGGTGAGACCCATGAGGGCCGCAGAAGACAATGCTTTTCTTTTTTCAAATTGTCTTGTCTTTTGTTGTTTGCCTCCACGACGAGGTGCGTGGTGTGACTTGGCTTGGCGTGGCTTGGCTTGGCTGATTCGGACTCCCAATCTGTCTCTTTTTCTGGCTCCGTGGTGGAAAACACTTTCACTGCAGTGCCACATGATGAGGCAGTGACACGGTCGCCACCATCACCATCACGATGGCTTCTCTTCTCTTCCACATTTTCTTGGCTTGTGGGTGCTGTTTTTGGTTGTTTTTGGTTGTTTATGGTGGCAATGGAAGCGCGACCAAGCCAGTTTCTTGCTCCGCTTGGGCCTCGCATTTTCGGTTCAGCTGCGGGCGAGTTCGGAGGTGTCTACTAGGTGTCTAGCTAAAGGATACTTCTTCAAAAATATCACCGGGTTGCTTGAAAAGCTATAACTGCACTAAGGAAAATAATAAAAGACCTAAAAAGGCATTGAAGACGGCGGATTAGTGTCTCAGCCTTCAGTTTTCGGCAAAAAAAATTGCGTAAAGAAAGTGCTTAACCAATCATTTGAAATTCAATTGTAAAAAAATATTCCCTTGCAATCTTAAAGATAAACACTTACAATAGGATTGCAAAATCTAACATAAAAAAAATGCTCGTGTCTTCAGATCTTGGAGAAAGTGTTTTCCTGCCACTGCAAGAATTTCAAAGATAATTTGGAGAAAAAGGTTTTCTTCGCAGTCTAAAAAAAGAAAAACAACAAATCTGATTTATTGAAAATCAAGAACTCAAAAAGTTCCAAGTGGTTAAAGGCTCAGAATAAGAAATCTGAACTCTACGAAAAGAATAACCCTGTGGATTGCATGTAAAACTATACACCTATATAGTACATCTGAGTTTTTGTGTTGCGGACTGGAGAAAGTGTACTTAGAGAATTTCTCGAGAAAACCACTTTTCATGTTGGCTAAACCACAATGTCGGGATATGTGAGCCGGGATTTGCATTGGCTGCACTTTCTGCTGGCCATGTGGGCTGTGCTGCAGGGTAAGTGACCGCCGCCGTATCATGACCAACCATGTAACCCAATCCCTGCTCCTCCAGTGACCCACTGCCAGCCGTATCAGTTGCCGCTGCAACGCTGCTCCAACCGCCTGGAGAATGCCCTGGAGCACATGCGACGCCGCAGTGTCCAGACCAAGAGCTCCTCCTCCACCTCCTCCTCCTCCGGACGAGCCATGTGGGAACCACCGCCGCAGAGTCCCTACCAGTTGTACCACAGTTTCTATGGCCAGCACAGCGAACCGGAGGAGGACTTCTACAATGTAGGCGGTGGTGGTGGCTACCACACGGGGCGTGGCTACCATGCCAAGTTGCTGCATAAAAACGGGCAGGCCTATCCCTTTGCCGGTGCCAGTGGTGGTGGTAGAGGAGCCCTGGAACTGGAGGATCTGCTGGCTGTCAACAGGCAGCCCCACAAACTGGGGGCCATTTCGCGGGTGGATGTGGAGGACCTCAAGGTGCGAGTGCCGCCGGCAAAGTCGGCCAGTCGCTGGGTGGAGATCGACAAGTGCAAGTTCAGCACGGAGAACTCCACACTGGACACCAGGCTGATCTTTCCGGACCTCACTCTCAGCGGAAAGGTGGTGATGCAGCCGATGGGCGGCAAGTGTCACATGATTCTGCGACTACGACACGCGGGCATTGAGTTTCGCACTGTTCCCCTGGGCTACGATTCTGGTGCCTCGGCCTATGAGCAATCCCGCAGATTGGGAGCCGCCTCGGTGCGCACGGATTCGCACTTCGCAGAGCCCGGTTTTATATCCGTGTTTGCCCATGGCTGCCAGGGACCCACTGGGATACGCCTGCGTCAGAGTTCCAAGCGGAGATTTGGCACCGGCACTCCGGATGTGGAGCTAGGTGAACCGCATGTTATACTGGGTAGCAAAAGAACCCAGAGATGGGGCAAGTATCACAATCAGGAGGGCTACGACATCCGTCTGGGGCAGAAGAGTCCGCAGCGGGATATGGATCCTGCGCTGGAGCTGGGCGGCGATAGCCAGGACCAGGATTCGGCTGAGTTCATCGATGTCCATGGCGACAACTTCTACCGGCGGCAGTTTAGCAAGAAGAGGAGACGCCGCCGGCGTCGTTTTGCCCGGGAAGACTTCCAGGACCAGATGAACTTCAGCGAGGATGTGCTGCACTTCGAGGATGAGCAACTGCAGCAGCTGGTGGAGCCGGATGCCCGGGCCTTTGCGGATATCTTTGGCGGATCGAGTCCCAGCGGAGACCGCGAGGAGCTGGTGGGCGAGGCCATGTCCCACGAGCTGGAGAAGCTGTTCTCCATGGGAGTGAGGGGTCTGCTTACCACCTACATGCAGAGGGCTCTCCAGCCGGCCATCAAGGAGACCCTGATGGAGAACATGGGCTATACCTTGAGTTATGGCTAAAAGAGGCACTCACTTTTAAGGTCTCCTAGTTTTTAAAACCCCCTCTATTTATGTCGGATGCTGCAGAAATAAAAGCTAAGCTTTAAGCGATTCTTAACAATTTCTCTCTTTTATGAGAAAGGAAACCCTGATGGAGAACATGGGCTTTACCTAAAGTTAAGGCCTATACCTTTTAAAGTCTCTTAGTCTTTTAAATCCCCTCTATTTATTGTCTGATGCAGCTGAAATAAAAGCTAGGCTTTAAGAGAATCTTACCAATTTGACTGTATCCATGAATCGATGGCGAGTTGAACTTGTTGGATTTTCACTAATTGGATTTCACTTGGCTGCCGCAGGACATCAATAGTCCTGAATTATTCAGAGCTCGATGGCTTTCACTTGTCGCTGATCGTTTTGTGCATTCCCGTGTTAGCCGTGTGCAGTTTGTTTCGAGTTTCCGTGGTGACTGATTAAGGGAAACCGGGTCTGAATTCCGCAGGAGTCAACATCTAGGGGTTGCAGTTTTTGGATGCTGGACAGGACTTACTGCGCAGGAGCGTCACGCCCCCTCTTGCTGGTGATTGGCTGGCTGCGGTGAAAGGGAAAGGACCAATGGGTGGTCTGCGTGGGCGGTAATTAAATGGAAATGTCAAAAGTCAATCAATTTGACAGACGTTTTCCCAACTTCTAAATTTGAAATAGGGGTTAAAGCTGGCCAAAACTGTTTCAAAGAATTTAACAAAATGATTTAACAGATTATCTTAAAAATTGGTTTAATACCTAAAAGAAGCTGGGAAGTTTAAAAGTTAAATTGTAACCCATCCCAATTATAAAAGGTTACATTTTTAGTTAACAATTTGTATAAAAATATGTTCTCTGATATTTTTTTGTGTATTTTAAAAAAGCGGGTTAGGTAAATACTAATGGTTATTAAAATGCCAACTTATTCAACACTCATATGTATATCATGAAATAGTTTACTGCGAACAAATTCTTAATAAGTTGAACTTAGAAACATAAAAAACTTAAAAAAATTTATTAAAGACCCCAAATGGTGTTGTTAAGCACTTATAAATATGTGTAGTTTTTGCGTTATTTCTATGGACTTAATCTAAACTTCAGGAAATATATTGTTGTTATTAAAAATAAAAAAATAATTTTTAAGGTAATAGTAATACAAAATATAAATATAATTTGTCTGACTACAAATAAATGTAGAATTAAATAAGGTGAACAAAAATATTAAAAATTGTTTAATAATAGACTTTATAAATCCAGCTGGAAAAGTTCTATTAAGAATGAGCCCAAAAAAACAATCTGGTTGAGCTTCAATATGTAACAAATTTGTATTACAACCTTTAATATTGCAGAAACATTTTAATTTCCTACTCAAGAAATCTTTAATTTATTTGCCAATAAGCCAGATGTTCTGATTGGAAACATTTGATGGGTTGGTTTTCGTCTGAACTATATGTGCTTATCAAAGTTCTGCACCTCTTTTAGAGATACATTTGCTTGGCGTCTCTGGCCACACTGCACACACCCGAAAAACTCTCTTATAGCAATTTTTTCATTCTCATC
Source organism: Drosophila elegans (assembly GCF_018152505.1). Taxonomy (NCBI): domain Eukaryota; kingdom Metazoa; phylum Arthropoda; class Insecta; order Diptera; family Drosophilidae; genus Drosophila; species Drosophila elegans. The sequence goes on along the minus strand of NW_024545855.1, from coordinate 3,624,739 downwards.
AGATTTATTATGTGATATGTACAAAGCAAATATCCAAACAATCACACTTGCGTAGGTGAGTGATCAATAAACGTCCGCGGATGCAAACTCCGTAGCCAGCAAAGGATTACAGCCCAAAGAATCCCGCCCAGACTCCGCTGGCAAAGTTTGTTTACGTCCGTGTGCTTTTTATGAAGGGTTTTGGGCAGGAAGAGGCGACGCGGGGGTTTCGACCACTCAGTCAGGTGTCTGCGCATTATATAACAACAACTCCGAATCGGCAGAGGCGCCGCGATATATATAGATTAGATAGGCGGAGTGCTCCCCGCCGGATTTCCTTGGCCTTGGCGGAGGAGGAGGAGCAAAGGTCACCACTCGGCGGCCAATTCAAATTCAAATCGAAATCCAAATCCGTATCTGTCTCACGACCTTGGGAATGATTTTCGTGCGTACGCCTTTGAGTTGCGTCAATGTACTCATGTTGTTTTGTATTTCCCACAAATATATATATAATGTGTATATATACATATATTGTTTTGTATTCCCCAGATGTATATATACATAACAAAAGGAAGGGAACACAAAGGAACAGCCCATCTAGAGATCATGCAGGTCGAATGCCTCCAGAGAGAGCAGACGCAGCACAGCAGGCTGTGAAGGAAGCCCCGCCACACACTCCACGCATGCGAACGAACCACTCCAGGAGCTGGAGGATTAGCAGGATCAGCACCTCTGACAGGTAGCAGTAATGGCGGAGAGCAGTGGTAGCCTCGCAGTAGGAGGAGGAGCAGGAGCAGGAGCAGCTCCCGATGCCCCCTACATCCGCACCATCGAATGGGACATGATGAACAAGACCAAGTTCTTTCCGCTCTCCATGCTCAGCTCGTTCTCGGTGCGCTGCTGCCTGTTCCCGCTGACGGTGATCAAGACGCAGCTGCAGGTGCAGCACAAGAGCGATGTGTACAAGGGCATGGTGGACTGTGCCATGAAGATCTACAAGTCCGAGGGTGTGCCGGGACTGTATCGCGGCTTCTGGATATCCTCGGTGCAGATAGTGTCCGGTGTGTTCTACATCAGCACCTACGAGGGAGTGCGCCACGTGCTCAACGATCTGGGCGCCGGACATCGGATGAAGGCTCTGGCCGGTGGCGGCTGTGCCTCGCTGGTGGGCCAGACCATCATAGTTCCTTTCGACGTGATATCCCAGCATGCCATGGTGCTGGGCATGGCTGCCCACGCGGGCTCCAAGGGCGACATCAATCCGCTGGGCATCAAGTCGTGGCCCGGCCGCAGTCGCCTGCACATCTCCATGGATATCGGCAGGGAGATCATGCGACGCGATGGCTTCCGGGGCTTCTATCGCGGCTACACAGCCAGCCTAATGGCCTACGTACCCAACTCGGCCATGTGGTGGGCCTTCTATCACCTCTATCAGGGTGAGTTTTCCTCTTAGCTAATAATGCTAATAAGCAGATTAGATTATAAATTCAAATTTGGACTCTCCGTTTACGCAGACGAACTGTTCCGCATCTGCCCCGTCTGGGTCTCCCATCTGTTTATCCAGTGCGTGGCCGGCAGTCTGGGTGGCTTCACAACGACAATACTAACCAATCCATTAGATATAGTGCGAGCACGTCTGCAGGTGAGTTTTTACCTATAAGTTCAATAAAAAATACTTCCGAACTTAATTGTTTTGAAATTGTGTTAATTGTTAGAGGAAATTGTGTTCAAAACAAAATTATATTTAATCATTGTATTAGTAAAGAAAGTTGATTAACATCAATTTAAAATGCATACATATTTTTGCACTTTTAATTATTTTAAAATATTATTTTATCTTTACACTTTTATTTACTTTACAGTTAGAATAGATGTTTCCATTAAATCGAACAATAGATTTTAGTAGATTCATAATAGATTTAGATAGGTTCTCACGATTGTCAACACAATTCTTTATTGCACTTTTTAATGATATGTCATAATTGATACGAAGACTTTGCTCGACGAGCTCTTATCTTAGCCACTTAAAATGTTCGTCACTCATGCGTTATCTACAAAACGTTGTCTTGCCCCGCAGGTCCATCGTCTGGACTCGATGAGCGTCGCCTTCCGGGAACTCTGGCAGGAGGAGAAGCTGAACTGCTTCTTCAAGGGCCTGTCCGCCCGCCTGGTGCAGTCGGCGGCCTTCTCATTCAGCATTATCCTAGGTTACGAGACCATCAAGCGCATTGCGGTGGACGAGCAGTACAAGCACCAGATCCGCTGGTGAGGCAGAGCGCACAATCATCCCTAGCCAAACTGAAACCAACTCAAAACTGCATTTACGCGACGTACTGAGAACCACCAGAAGCGGAGGAGATTCGCCCACGATTGTAAATATCAAATAACGGATGCGAGAGGAAGGAGCACAGGTTAATTAGTTGAATTACTACCAGCGATAGCGAATTATGGAGTCACAGAGGATGTACTTTTAGTAGAGCGTTTCAATATGCTTGCGCCTAGGATGTTCGAGTAACCTAATTCAATATGCAAATACCCCAAAGTGTTGTAGCTTAAAGTGTACATTATTTTTGTTATACTTAGTCGTTTTATACCTAAACACGCATAGAGGCCGTTCGGTGACAAGCATAATTTATTATACACATAACTATACTTGTACTTGTACTTGAACGTAATTGATGATGATGATGATGTTGATAATACTGTTGATTACATTGGTAGCCCAATTACTTTTACACTACTTAGCACAGCAATGTTTGCGCCAAACAAAAAAATACCACAAACTGGACATGCCGAATTAGAAATTAATATCGAAACAGGGTCGAAAGGCACTTACTTAGTTAAGCATTCGTATGTGTGTGTTCTCTGAGTGGATAACCTAGTTTTAGTCTGCATTGTAATAAAGTACAAACCAAGAATTGTTACATTTTTGGCAATGTGAAATATGAAATCTGTGTCAGATATACAATGCTGTCTTAAAAGTGATCCAACCTTGTAGTTAGTTTGGTCATATATTCCTTTAGTTAGTTAGTTTTATGTTTTTATTTAAATAGTACGATTTCTAATTGTTATGTTTTCCTAAGATTATCTTTAGTGTCCCCATTGCAGCTTAGAAAATGGTATGGGTTTAAAGTGAATTATAGCTTGGTATTAATTCGCTGTAACTATAAGATTTTCGATCGTCTTCCAGAGATTACTCCACCCTTAGTTTGTCTGTTTAAACCTTGAAAAAAACATGGGAATGATGAATGACAGCTTGGTTTTAATTCGTGCTTTGAAGGTATAAATAAATAAATAAGTAATCTAGGGCTAATTTGGCATTTCTAGTTACTGTCCGCTGTTGCCACAGTGGTCTCCTCCCTGGAAGCCTCCTTTTTGGCTTCCTGCTCCTCCTTTCCAGTGGCCTTGGAAACCTTTTCCGGCTGGCCCTTTAGATCCTGCTTCAGCCAGGCATTGTTGAAGTTCCGAATGGGCGTGGGCACCTCCCCGGTGGGTGCCGCATCCATGTTGATAGCCGGTGGTTGTGGCAATGGCGGCTCCTCGCTGGACCTGTTGTAGATCACCCAGTTGTCGGGTCTGTCCGGCTTGGTCAGTACGGTGATGGGTGCGAAAGCCACACTGGCCAGTTGCTTCAGCCTCTGGGCCTTCAAACCATCCACGTAGTCGTCCGTCTCGTCCGTCTCGTCCGCCAGTATGTCGTTGCCGCCCAACTGTTTGCCCAGGCTGTCCGGGAAGACGGTCACCTTGCTGTTCGTCACACTCCGGCTGGAGGTGGAGAGCATGGGCTTGGGCACCTCGGTCACGTAGCTCGTCCGCGTCTTGTTCTCCAGCATGGGCATTACGTAGTTGTCGTCCAGGGCGGTCAGGTTAGAGTTACCAGTCGAGTTTTCCGCAGAGTCCCGCATCAGTTGGGGTCTCATGTAGCCGTCCTTGTCGAAGTCTTTAGTGGTCAACTCCTTGCGCCTCCCTGTCTCGTCCAGTTGGTTGGTAGGCAACTCCTCGTCGTATACGTAATCTACATCTTCATCGTTCAGATGACTGTCGTCCGTGGTCAAGTTGGTAAAGGTCCTGCTCACATAGTCGTAGTCGTCCAGTAGGTAAAGTTTGTGCTCTGTCTGGTTGCTGTCCGCTTCCTTGAGTTCCGGTGTCCGTCCGTAAAAGGTCTGTTTTTGTGGTCTGACTACGGAACTGGATCCAGAGAACGGGCTGGTATTTCGGTCGCTAACAAGTTCCCTGTCGTAGTACAGTTCGCTCTGTGCCGGCTGGTATGTCTGGTCTGGTCTGTAAGGTCCCTGATTCGAGGGAGCGGGAGGTCTGGGACTCCAGTCCTGACTCGGACGCGGCCGAATATTGAAGCTGAAAGTGCTGTCTGCCCCATTGGCAGTGGCCACTCCGGAGATGCTGCCAAAGTGGCCCGTGCTCACCGCACTGCTGGAGGCGTGCAGAAATCCGGAGGCGGGATTAGCGCCAGTCTGGGATTGAGTGGCCACCGGATAGGAATGCACCGAAGGCGGTCGCGGGGAGTAGGACGCACTGCCTCCTGTTAGTATATGTGAGTTACTAATCGGACTGTGGACCACAGTGTTCTCGAACTGGGGCCGCTGCTCCTTGTGGCTCTGCGAGATCGGAGATGGAGTGGTGGGCATGGGTCGCCGATTGCCCAGTGGGTTGAAGCTGTTCGTGGCAAAGGTCAGAAAGTTCTGGAAGATGTTGGGTGCCCGGGTGGTCGTCGTCCGTCTGTCGTCGTTGTCGTTCAAGTAGATTATGGTCGGTGGCTTGGTCCTCTGTCCCTGAGTGCCAATCTCGGCGAGACTCTGCTGGTAGCCATAGCTGGGCGTGGCCAGTGGAATCGGCGAAGTGCTGGCATAGTCCACGTAGTGTGGTGCGTAGTTCGAGTCATAGTAGTCGGCTGTAGTGGGTCGCAGTCCAGGCTGCTTGTTCGTCTGTCTTATGTTTATCTCAATCTCGTACTGGTCTGCATTGGGCCCGTTGACCACCACCTTTGGGGGTCTCTCGTAGAGCGGTCTACTGTGCTGGTACTGTCTAAGTTCCACGCCCCTTTTCGTGGGCGGTGCCTTTGTCTGTCGCGTGGAGCGTTCCAAGCTCACAGTGGAGCTAGTTGGAGAGTCTTTTGTTGTACTAGTTCGATTTCTTTGCAGGTGCAAAATTCGAGGTTCCAGATTTCTGGCTTTGGGTTGGTCAGATTTCAATGCTTCTGTCGAAAGTTCAGTAGTATCGTTCTTCTGTTTTGTAGTTGTCCCCAAGTCAGTTTCAGTACGGGTTCGTTTAGAAGGGTCATCTCTGTTGGCTCTTATCTCTACCACGTCCTCAGTGTCCACTTCCTCGTCCTGGTCAAATTCGTTCTCGTCCTCTGTAAAAGTTTCTGCTTCCGTCCCATTGCCCCCCGAACTCCTTAGCTCCACGGGCACATTGTTGATGACGACCCTCCTCTTGGGAACCCCCGAACCCTCTTTCCTTCTCACATTAACGCTTTTAATGTTAATGGTGATCTTTGGCGACTTGTCCAGTTTGTTGCTGACACCAGTAACTGGCTTTCGAGTGGCAGTGTTCGGTCGGTTGTTACTGTTACTGTTGCTGTTCGTCACTGTCTTCCGTCGCAGGTCAAGTTTGTCACTAACTTTGGTCGAGTTGGCACTGGTGGGCCGATGGAAACCACTGCCCGAGTTGGCACTGAGCTCCACCTGCGGTCTGATGGGTTTCACCCGGTTCGAGAAGCCCGCCTTGTCCTCCTTGACGCCCTGCAACGCGCCCAGCTCTGGCTGCCCAATGTTGAACACCTGGTCGGGCATCTGGGGACTGTGGAAGGGATCCTGCTCCAGCCAGGGACTCAGGTCGATGGGCGCCAGGCTGCCCACTCCGCAGGTCTGCCGCTCGTTGTCCTCGAACTCGGCTGGGATGAAGACGTGCGGCTGGAGGGTGCCACCGCCCACCGTGCGGCACAGGACTTGGGCCAAGGACACGCGGCGCAGGGAGTGCAGTTGGGCCGGGGTGAAGGAGCTCTCGAAGCCGCCGTTCTCGTACCAGAAGCGATCGCCCCGCCTGGCGTTGCTAAACTGCTGGGCGATGATGCAGGCGAAGGTGGGTCCCACCAGACCACCCACCACGGGACGCTCCGCGATGCCGCCCACAAAGAGGTCGATGTCGTGCACGCTGCGGTAGGCGTGGCCAATGCGTTTCGCCGACTCCGGACCCACCACGTTGGCTGGAAGGGAAACAAAGGGTGTAAGCGAGGTAAACCCAAAAACACAAGACAATAGACAACATACTAATTAAAATTTGTTTAAAAAAAAAGACTTTTACAAATTTTTAAATGTTTTTGTGCATCAAATTTAAATAGTTTAAATTTAATATTAATAATAATAATATATTTATTTATATATTAATAATATATTAAATATTAATAGTTTAATAGTTTAACTTTGGAATCTCGGTTTCTTGTTAATTCAACAACTATCTTTCCAATTCTTAAAACTAATTCAGAAAAAGATTTTTACACTTCAGAAAATAAAACTAATTAATTTTTAAATGTGGTACAAGTACCCCACAAGTATGAAGCACAATTAAGGCAAAGTTTTGGTTATATAACTTAGTTTTGTTTAAGCAAAAGCACAAACAACTTTCTTTTTTCACCAAATCGTGCTTTTAAAATTATGCAGCAAATAATTATTGAGGGATTTCCGCTCGAGAAGTGTTAATGATCGTATTAAGAAAGTTGATGGCATATAAGTGATACCTAATTCATTTGTGAACTTTAAGAGCTGAACTTACCAAAGTCGTCCCAGCTGAGGATGGGACTCAGGCCACAGGGCACTCGCCAGGCACTGTACGGAGCGATGCCATGATCCCTGCCCCGCTGGATGTTGATGGCGGCCAGGTCGAGGCCAAAGGGGAAGCCGGGAGTCTGGAACAGGTGGTTGGTCAGCTCGGGCGTGATGAACTCATCCCGCTTGAGGGCCCTCTGTGAAGCCAATCCCCGTAGAAGCCGATGTAGTGAGCCCGCTGAGCCAATGTCACCGCGCTGGAACTCCTCATGCAGGCTGACATCTATAGGGAGATATATAGAGTTATTAAAAGATCACAGCCTAATCAACTCAATAACAACAATTTCAATTAGCATTGAAAAAAGTAATGCTATTAAAAAATGTTAATTTGATTGACCAAAAAGTAATGCTACTGAGAAAATATTGCATTATATTGCTCAAAAGTAATGCTACTAAAAAAAACAATGAAAAAAAGAATTGCCAAAGAGGAAACTTTGCATTGGATGTCAAGAGGTAATGCTACTGAAAAAAATTTCAAATCGATTCCTCAAAAGTTAGATTTATTAATTTCTCAATTCATTAGAATCAAATCAAAAGTAATGGTAATAGTATTTTGCAAAACAAAAAAGTAATGCTAATTAATTTAGTAATTTAGTTATTTAATTATCAAAAACTAAAAAAAAACCTACTTCAATGCCAATGAAAATTTCTTAATTTTTTTAGTGATAGTAAAAAGTATTACTAATGATTTTGTCACAACTATGATCTCTGGATAGTCAGAAGCCCAACTTACTATTGTTGATAACATTGTGATGACGGTCGCATCTCGTGTAGGAATTCTGGACCAGCGAGTGGCCAAAACGGAAGGCGGCCGCTGCGAAGGCGTTGGCCACCGTGGGATTCACCTTGGAACTGTACCGCTCGTAGTAGCCGGAGGGCACCAGTTCGAGGTCGAAGAGCTTGGCCACCTCGCGGCCCAGGATGACGGGCAGGAACTCGCGGAAGGTGATGTGCTGGAACATGGCGCCCACAATGCGGCGTGTCTCCTGGTAGACCTTCTCATCGCTCCAATGGGGATTCAGCTCACTCAACTCCAGCGCAATCCGGTTGTGTTCGCCCACCCAAACGTGGTGCATGGCCAGCAGTCCCGGCTGCTCGCCGCTTCTCCCATCTCCGGACCGGATGCACTTGGTCGCAATGGCGCCCCGCTGGCACACGTCCTCGGCCGGATCCCCACGCCCGTAGACGAGCAGCCCGTGCCGGAACACCCTCGCATTGTCCGAGGACTTGGCGCTGTTCGAGTAAATGGGCGAGGCGTCGATGAACGAGGTCACCTGGTTGGTCTGCTCCCGCCAGGACAGCACACAGTCGCGTCTCTGGGCCGGAGCCGATCGGAGGAACTCCAAACAGCGCACCTTTAACGGCGCCAGCCAGGGATCGTCCAGGGGCACCTTGATCGGGAAGCAGGCGGGATGGAAGTCCTTGCCGCCACAGCAACTGGGTATGGAACCATTGATGGAGCTAAGGGGGTACAAAATTGGTATTAGCGCACAGTTTTTAAATTTAAAAACAGTAAACAAATTTACATAAAATATATATTAAGAACATTTAGACTACTTTATGACTATCCTTGTTTTTGTATCGAATAGATTTATTTTTGGAACTCAGTTTTTATCATTAAACATCATATAATATCTCTAGAATATGTATTTGATTTTCTCATTATGACTTTTTTTGATTCAGTTCATTTTGGCTAAGGTACAGTTTAAACCGATGGTGCTAAGGTTTTAGAATAGATCCTAATCACTCAAGCTATGTTACATGGACTTAATCATTTTTTGAGTATTTTTTTTTAGGGTGATTGATTCCGAAAATTAAGGAATTTGTTTTATTTTTTTTTCCTACATGTTTAGTTTTTAGATAGACAGTTAGTTAGATAGTTAATAAAAACTTACCGGGGCTGAGCCGTGGAGGTGAGGTCGTGGTCGAGCATCTGCCCCCACTGGGCGATCATGAGGGTGAGCGGGGCCTCCCCCTCCCGTGCCCCATGGACCAGCAAGCTGACGAAGCGGGACGAGGAGAGGGTGCTGCCATCGGCGGAACTGCGGACGGTGTCGACGCCATCGCCGTACTCCGGCGGCAGGAAGCGGTTGAAGGGCATCTGGGCGGCGCCCCATCTGGGCCGGCGTTTGTTGTTGCACGTGCCGTCGTGGGTGCGGTACCGCTCCGAGGCGGGCATGCAGGGCGGCGGGTCCCGCGGCGGACAAAGTCCTTCCAGGGCGGTCCTCCGCAGGGAGATCCGCTGCGAGTGCGACTGGCGGGCCAGCTCATCGATGTGCTGGAAGCTGGCGAGTAAAGAGATGGAGGCGATGATCGTGGGATGATGGTGCCAGGACGGTGCCTCCCAGGACCATCATCATCCTGCCACTGGTGAATTGGAGCCACCACGCGACATGGCTGTGCTCAAATTTCGTGATCGAGTGCCGACTGCTCGAGCCGCCGGCTTCTATTTATAAAACGCTCGACTGCGGAGTCGGATTCGAATTCGGATTCGGTGGAAACGAGTTCGTGGTGACTCCAAGTGGGATCCACCACCAGCGATTTAAGCTCGAGGCGGGAAAACGCATAAGAAATCGGTGAGCAGCCGCTGGCTTTAATTTACCCGCTTTTGCTTTCCATTTGCCGCGTTTATTAGCAACTCTTTTTTTGTCAATTTTCATTTCTTTTGGATTGAGATGGGTATAATGACTTGGTCATGAAATACGACTGGTTTTATGAGTAAGCTGAAGTCGGGGATACAGGCTCACTTTTTTATTATTTTTGATACGATTGAAATCTTGCTATATTATGTTTGGGATAGGCCAAATCCAGAGTGATTTAATACATAAAGTGCAATTAACTTGAAAGTTTGTCTAATTTTAAGGCAGATCGAAATGAATCTTTAAGTTTAAAACAATTTAAAATAATTTAGAGCCTTGACTAAATTTATGGCAGATAGAAAAAGTCTTTAAGCAGTTTTCTACAAAAATTTGAATTCCTATTTAGTTTAATTTTAACTAATTTAAAACTTTAAATAATTTTAAAGCATGACTGAATTTATGTCAGCCAAAATGAAGTCATTAATTGTTAGTCTTTAGTTTAGTTATGACTAATTTGAAGTTTTAAAAATTATGGTTTTTAAATAAATGACAAATGTATGCCACTAAGAAATGCCTTTGATAAATAAATATAAAATTGTTTAGCTTATGTGTATGTGAAACCGTATATTTCAACTACTTTTATATCTTCTAATGAAAAAAGAATTCAACAGTTTTTGAAGAAATAGTTTTTTTTTAAGCATTAGAACCATATGCCTTACGAATTTAAATAGTTAATAAAATTAATTATTAAAGCATATGAAAGCACATACTTGATTTGAAATGCCTTAAAAGAAATACGAGCTTTTTATTCTGTATTTAACTGCATAAACATTTAAGTAAATCAATAAGTTCAATGACCATTAACCCTGAGCAGTTTTTAATTGCAATAGCTAGGTGTCTTTTTCTGCGCCTCACACCAATCGATCTCGATTGGCATTTCTACTTTCTCTTGGCCGGATCACATGTGTGGGCCAACTCAACTTCCTGCTTGGCATATAATTTCCTGCGGTCTTGCGATCAATCTTCTAGGAGTTTTCACTTTTCTACACACGAATGTCTACGAAAATGAGCTATGATTAAATGCCATTTTCGATGGAGGTCGCCAAGGGGATGCGCAAGTGTATAATAGTTTCGGCACGTTTTTCCAGTTTTCGAGTTTTCCAGTTCGTTTTCCTTCAACAGGTGAAAGTGGAAATACAAATTTTCCCAGGCTTTGTGCGCCTCGCTTGTCAACGCTCTGCCAAATTTTCGTATTAAGCATTGTTTTATGCGAAGAAAAGCCCATTAAAGGTGCAAGCGCCCTTTGCCTTGAGTTCACGCGGCGTATACGCAATCTCGACGAAAAAGCGCAGCCGCAACGTTGACGTTTATTATTTTTTTTTGTATTATTAGTGCCGGGAGTTCATTGGCCTCTGAAAACAAGAGAAATAAAAGCACAATGCATAAAACTTTCGTATGGCTTAGAGAGCTTGAGGCCGAATTGGCTGGTAGAAAACGAAAGTCGCCTCATGTTTGTGTTTCAGTTTCTGTTTCGGCTTTTTTTTGTTTTGTTTGCCAGCGTATCAGTTGTACCGCCGCTGCCGCTGCCGCTGCCGCTGCCGCTGCCTCAGTCGACGTCGCAGTCGCAGTCACAGCCGCTGAAGCTTTGCCTTTCCCTGTTTTATTTTTTCTGCTGTTGTTGCCTGGCTTTTGATGTAATCAAATTGCGAATGCCGAATCTGAAATTGAAACTGAATCTCCTCAAATGTGCGAAAGAGCGCCATTGCGTTATGTATGTGCTATTTTTCTAACGCTGTCGCTTTCTTTGGCTTCTAATTTTGGCTAAATGCTGCTTTTGGCACCATTAACGAGCCCCATCGGCAACGGCAACGATCATCATCAGCCAGCCGACTGACGGTATTTGTTGATATTTAATTAAACCAAACATGTTGGCCATTTCATTTCGTAATTTGATTGTGGACATCGAGTGGACCACAAGGCATTTTCCATTAATGGCCATCATCATCAGCATCTTTTGTCTGGCAATTGTCTGTTTTTGTGTATTTGTGTTTTTTGTCCGTTTTTTGGGGACTTGTGGCGACTTGTCGCCCCATTGATTGCAATTACATAAATGCGATTTCGGGCAGCTTTTGGCATTCGACGCGGTCAGAGCTCATTGCACCTGAGTCGCATTCACCTGAGTAAATTGCCTTTTCGGCTGCCACGGGTGAAAGTTCTCGGAGCTCGACGCCTTTCTTTGTGTGTGGAAAATCGCATGGATTTCCACGCTAACACACACACACAAACACAGTTTGTGAAAAGTGAAAACTCTGTCAGCGGAAAAACTGGAAATAATGCCAGCAATCAGCGATGAAAACGGAGATGGAAATGTAGTTTGAGTTGGAGTCGGAGTTGGTGGCGTCTGCCATTTCCGTTGCCCGGCCTAAGAGGTCGTTTAACCCGGGCTTTAACTTTTATTTACCCTCACCCATCCCAATCAGCATTGGTACACACAGAAAACAAAAACCGTATCGATTTATATACAAAGGTTCAGGTTTAAGTCTCTAGAGATTGTCAATTATTAAAAAAAAGTACGTAAGCTGTGAAAAAATTGTTTTTCTAGATTTAGAAACACTTACATGAGATTTACAATCTTTATAAATGTTTGTAGCTACGTCATAAAGATTTAATTTAACATGTCATTATAAGTTCTATATTTTTTGTCCAATTTGAATTTTTCTAACGTCTAAATTGTTTGATTTCAGGAGTAACAAATGCTTTGCTTTGCCTAATAGATTTGTATATATTTTTTTATCAACATGTTGATCATTATAGTTGTTAATTAAAGGATAATGTTTGAATCTAATGTGTGTTGCGAAGCTTTGGTATAATAGTGAGTAATAATGTTCTATATTTCTTGTCCACTATAAAAAATCATTATTTAAAATAAATTAAAATTTTGTAATATTACAAAAGCTTTGCCAAAAAAATTGTTTTATATTTTTCGCTCAATATATTTATTGAAAATAAATTAAGTGCAAGTGTTAGAATCTATTGTATGCAAATTTGATGGCATACAAGTTAACACATAAAATCATGAAATTAATGTTACTTTTCTTTCTGTGCAAGTTACTTGGTCCGATCTGGTATTGAATTTGGATTTGGATTTGGGATTGGTATTGGGATTGGCGTTTGTGTTGGTGTCTTGGTCTTGTCTGCCAATTATGCAGCATTTCAATGTCAAAGTGAAAGTTGACTCTTAGTCATGAGCAATCGCAGTTGGACTCCCATCGTTTTGTGCTACGATTCGATATTTGCACGAGGAGGGGGTCCACTTCCACTTGAGCCAACTTCCAGGCCATTCCGATCCCAGCTCCAACTCATTAGCTCTGAAAGCACCGCTGAAACTGCTGAAACTGCTCAAACTGCTGCCATGGATGCCGTAGAACTCGTTAATCAAGCGAGAAAGTTGCCGGCTGTAATTGTTGACGAGGGGGGTGACGGGGGCACTTTGGTGGGGGGAGGCATCCGCAACTCAATAATATTGCTTACTTTTTTTGGCTTTGTCTTTTCTGTTACTTTTTTGCATTAGATTGCCTGAGGGCAGAAACTCGAGAGTGACCATGCCCACTTATTGTTGCTGCTTTTTAGGGCGAGGGCTGCTAGTTTTGTTGCCAAAGTCATCGAAACATTTTTCCATGAATCTCAGAAATTCGCCACACTTCACATTAATCAATATTTGAACAGAGAGTGACTTTCCAGGAATTAGAAATTAATTATTTTCTACTAACACATCTTTTCCGAAGCGAAGAATATAAAAGACAGTCGTTGGTGTCTACAAAAAGTTAGGAAATCTGTTGAAAAATATTACTACCTTGCCTACAATACTTTAAAAAATAAGGTTTTATTTATTTTTAAGGTAATAAATATAAAAAACTGCAATTTAAGTAATATTATTTGTGGGCATTAAGCGAGTCAACCTCAATGACTTAAATATAAATTAAGATGATTATTTTTGAAATTCCCTAGATATTATTTGTCGATAAGAACTAATCAGAATCTCAAGTTTCTGGAATTTTAAAAGGCCAGCCGTTCAAAAATAATATCTTTGTTTGCTATAGCTTACTTTCGTCTTTCATTGGCCTTGTATGGTGTTAAATAAGTCAACCTTAATGATGTTCACTTTTGGGCCTATTGACTTTTCCTATTTAAAATGTAATAATTAGCCAATTTATGTATTATATACAGAATGTTGCCATTTCAGGACTTCCATTTGTAGGGTATCAAGTCAACCCCAATGATAGCAACTTATTTGCCCACCCACGAGAGTCCACTTTGATTTTTAATCATGCGCATCGCTTTTGCCAATAACTTTTTTCATATGTCATAGCCACATATTTGCGGCTGATGAACTTATGGCCCGCCACAATACGCACAGGCCACATATTTGTACATACATACAGGATTCACCCACACCCGATCTTCCCCTGGAACTTACTTTTTGCGAAAGGCCTTGGCGGCGGCAATGGTGGCATAGGCGGCCATCTCCCGCCGTTCCGAGGAATCCGTGGAGGGGGCATTGAAGCGGCTCAGCATCGCGGCCGGATGGTTGTCCTGCAGGGTTTGGCCTTTTGCGCGGTATTCCAAAGGATTTCGAGGATGTGATTCAAGGTTAAAGGAACAGAAACAGACACAAAAACAGAGTGCCGCATAAAGAGTACCCACCAGTGCGCAGCATCTCCGGCTGAATGTGGCCGTATAGCTCGGCCATGGCATCCAATCCCTCCCGCACGCTCTGCTGCAGGGCCACATCCATCAAGGTGGGCCTCCTCGAACGTCCATTTCGCGTGCTCCGGATTGGAATCTCCAGTTCCGGGTGCAGCTCCTCCTCCTTCTCCTCCTCCAAGTCGTGCAGCGGGATCAGCGGACGTGGCAGCTCCTTGGTGGGCATAGCCATGCCACTGGTCCAGTCCAAGTGCATCAGCAGCAGGAGCAGCAGCTGAAGCAGCACCGCCACCAAAAGTGATGGCTGCAACATTCCAGCGGCGACTTCTGGAATGGTTTATTCGCTGTCAGGTTCAGTGCAAGCAAAGGTTGCCAAAAGGAATGCCCAGAAGGGGAGAATGTTGTCAGTGGACCTAGGGCCACTAAATCATTGGATTTCTTGGAGGGTTCAAATCCAATAAATAATAAAATATGTTTTAGATGTATTCGAGTTTTGACTTAGACAGGGGAAGTAATCATGAGTCAGTGTTGAATTTAATAAACAAATAAATAAATCAAAATTTTATAATAACTGAATAAAAATCATGGAATAATTAATATTGATTTTTAAAATATAAATTGAGTGTACCTGTTGTGTTTTAAGTTCTAAATAAAAATCAATGAATAATATTTTATTTAATATTTGTATTACAAAATCCAAAATGTATCGAAAAATGTTATATTTTTAAAATTTTCCCTGCATAAAATCCAAATTCAAACCTATTAGCTTGATGGCCGTTGAATAAGACATTTAATAAGAAAGTGATGAAACTTATCTAGAGTGGAATTTATCTAAGCATTTACGACTCAGTTAATGAGTTTATTGGCTACCTATTGATTACTCATAAATCACAAATCGCTGAATCTGCCCCAAAGGTGTTACGTTGTCAACTCAGTGAACTCGATGAGGCGCGAATTAAACATAATTATCAATAAAGTTACATCGTTTTGGGTCGCCAATATCGATGCATAATTGCTGCTGTTGCTTCTTTCGCGATTTAGGTGATTTAATCGATGCGATTACATCAGCAACAGCAACTTACGTCGAAAAAGGTATCAGCAAAAAAAAAAACAAACATGCGAAAAGCTTGCTATTATTTTTTGCAGCCTTTTTTAAGCTCCCCACAGCTAATTACAAATATACAAAATTAACTTCAACTACAACTTATTATCGTCTAACCATATAATTCTCTTTTCCAGCGTTTTTTGTTGCTTTTACTTGGCAAAAAGTGCCAAGTTTTATTTATTACATTTTGTTTTGGCCCAGTGAGTTTCTCGCTAGCTGTTATTTGAATACGCTTTTTAGGCCTGAGTTGATTGACTTTATCAAATGTTGGAGTACTTTAATATGGTGATTTGAATAAAAAAATCCCAAGATCCTGAAACTTTTATTAAGCAAGCGTGTCACAATTTAATCACTTTATTTTTCTTTTCCTCTTACTTTGCCTAGTATTTTGTTTGTTTTTTTTTTCAGGCTTATTTAATTTGTTGAACTTTACTTATTTGGATGCAATGCGGAGTACTTTTTTGCTTCAATGACCGCATAACAGCCGTCAAGAGTGGCAGTGGTCTATGTAATAAACATTTGCAAGCGGGTAACAGCTACCTACAATTTATACACTGCCTTTGCAATTGCAAGTCCAAGTGGATCTGTTCTAAGAAGAAAGTAAAAGACTAAACTCTTGACAGCTCGAAACCAAAACTCATAAAACTATACATTTATTATTGGCTTAAAAGACCATTTAACTTAGATATAACAAACTTTAAATTTTATGTGATACAAATTACGTTTAAAACTAATTTGCTTTTGCAGAGTAAAATTACAGTTACTTTTTTCATTAAAGAAATTTCCTTTTTAATGTAATGTAAAAGTTTTGATATCATGTGCGTCTGATGTTTTGCTTTAATACAATCCCCAGACTTCATAAAACTACCCATTTTCGGCCAAGCATTTTTCAATGTTTCGTTTAGTTTGCCAACAATTATGCAATTAGACTCATGACTATGGTCTTGCATAAGGCCTCTTTTCTCTCTTCCTCGTTCAAGGGTCTGCACCTCCAAAGCAACCTGCATGTATAGCAACACCAGCCAGGAAGTTACTGGCTAACAGAAATTTTACGCCTTGGCTGGTTTTGGCTATACACTATAACTATAACTATACCTATAACTCGAAGACACGCTCACTTAGTCAACTGTGGCAGTCCGGCCATTAATAATAATCAATTTGTTGGATGATCTTTTGCGCAAAAACGGAAATTGATTTACCCCAAGTGCGGTGGTGGGCAATTTGTAGTTCGTAATTGCCGTGATTAACACCTCTGTCTCAATTAGTCGGGGACTTTCACGATTTTTCAGCTTTGTGGTGGGTGTGTCAGCTCCTGTTTTTCCTGGGGGTGCGACTCCTTTCGATGCTGTACACTGTTCGCAACCGCCGCACAGCACACACCGAAAAGAAACTTTTTCGCGTTTGTATCTGGGATCGTCGTAAACCGAACTAAATCGATTCTCACCTCACGGCTGCCATTAGAAGCCAAAAGAAACACAGACGCCGAGTCGCAAAGCCCGAGCCATGCCACAGCTTCACCAAAAAAAACTTTGGGAAAAAGAGTAAAAAACAGAGGCTGAGATGGAAAAAAAAGACTTCCAGGCAAGCGACCAGTTCTCCGCTGGCTTTCATTCACTAGCAGTTTTTTTTACCCAGCAGCCAGCATCCAGCACCCCGCCTCAGCTTCTACATTTAAATATTTATTATTTATTTTCAACTTGCTGGCGCTTATCGAGCGGCGTCGCCTCTTTCCGTATTCCGTATTCAAATCGAAACGAGAGAGATAAAATGCCTTGCGGCTGCATAAAGTTCCCATTAAAGCAGAAACATAAGAAATGTCTCACTATGCGCCGATCGTCGATCGCCGATCGCCATTCATCCGCTCCAGCCAAGTTGGGCCATTCAGTTTCAGTTGTGAGGCATCCAACCAGCTCCACATCCACATCCACATCCACGTCAATCCATCGCCGCAGCCGGTTCATCAAAAGATGGCCAGCTGGATGGGATGCTGTGCTTAGCAGACCGCTTCCCCTTATCTTGGACCGCCATCGAACTGCTTTCAATTAGAAGAGAAAGTTCTTGCCACAAGCGCATGCAAGAAAAAGTGAAAAAAGAAGCACACACACTCACACTCACACTCGAAAAATAAAAATAATCAACAATGAAATGTTGCTGCTCAGACTCTCTTTACTTTCGGCCACGTTGGGATCACCTTGGGCCAGGCCATAATAATTGCACCTCATAAATTGAGTGACAACAATAACAATTGCCACCAGGCCCTCAAGATGAAAATCGGGTAAAACTAAAACGCGCTGGACTGAACGGAACGGAACTCAACAGAACTGAAATGGGCAAAAGGCAGAATATGCATAGAAAACAAATGACATCAGCAGTGCAAAAAGTCTTAAAATAGAATAGGAATTGGAAAAAATAGTGGCGTTGGCAAAGAGTTTTGCCATCGAAAGGCGAGGGTCTTGAAGGAAATTCATATGCATACAAATAAACGTTAAACTAGGAAAGTCTAGTGTCTATTTAAGTGTTTACAAATATACCTCAAATAACTTTAAAGAAATATGTGTTAAAAATGTCCAGTGGGGAAGGATGTCCATCCACTACTACTTTAAGGCATTTTTATTGGCTCACAGTTTAAAATCAAATAATTCAAAATTCATACAATAATACATTCTAATTACTACAATCCATTCCACAAAGATATAGCTAAAGGTAAGTTCATCGACTAAAATGCAGGTATTTCAAAGCGCTTACTCACGAGTATTAAATTCCCCTCACGCTTTGGCCAAACGCCCGGATTCTCGACACTTCTCTAATGCTTTTAGCTGCACTTACACGTAATGTTATCAGATCGGAATCCAAATCGGAATCCGGATCGGTGATGCAATCGGTCGAGAAGCCGGGTAAGCGGTAGAGTTGGATCATCATCAACTGCGTCGCAACTGCTGCAATTGCCAAGAGACGGACAAAGTCAAAGGTAAGCCGGCTAAAGAGCAATAAAATATAATCCAGTCGGCACAGTAAATAGGTTCAATTAGCAATCCCCGACTCGACGGGCTCTAATCTTCCACTCTAGCCAGCCGAGCATTGTGCATTGGTGGGCGTTGCATTACGTATACGCCTCGTAAATTAAGTATACGTAAGCAAATGTATTTGCTTGACAAGAGCCACGCACTTGGTCAATTGGATTCAATTGAACTGTGAGCGCCCTCCAAAACGGCGGATAAGAATAAAACCGACGGGGGAATGAAACTTTGTCAAGCCGAAGTCAACAATACCCAAGCCATAACATACAAATATATATATATGCATTTTCATTAGTATGATAAAATTTCGTTAAAATTTTGTTTTAATGTTATTTTAAAAATAAACGTTGCCACGTTTCTATAATCTTATACACTTTTCTACAGTTATACTGGCAATTGAAGGGAAAACTTCATGTCATAAAATAAATATAATATGGTTTTACTTATTAACTGTATATTAATGGGTCGAAAGGGTAAGGCTTTTTATCACAATTACCATGAAACTTTAAATTGTACATATCATTAACATTTTATTTTAAATAGAATCTAACATTTTTAAAAGCTGGCTTAACTTTCCTATAGCTATATTGACAATTCAAATCCAAGGTTTACATCATAAAATCAATAAAATATTGTTTGAGCTATGAGCCTTGTACCCCCTGAAAGTGTACAAAAAAGAGGCCCAAAACATCTCTGACTTTGATCCAAGGGAGAGGCGTGGCGAGGGGACGGCGTGGGCGTCAAGTGGAAATGAAATGAACCGCCATTTGGGTCCGCCGATGACGACAGTTGAGTGCCCGGTAGCGACTCTGCTTTCCGAGTTATACAGCAGCAGTTCGAGACTGGGTCACTGTTACGAGCGTATAAGAACCAGCGAGTGTTCTCCGCTCACGCACACACTTTCAAACAAAACAAAAAAGAACAGAACAGAAAACAGAAAGAAAAAAACCCGGAGTGCTTCATAATTAGAAGAGAGAAGGCGATAAAGAGTGCGAGACGGCGGCAGAATACGAAAAGAATCGCTGGAATAATAAAATACACGAGGTTAGGTTGCCTTTGGGTCCGACTTTTCGCCTTCTGGCCGGAGACTTCGCTTTCGTTTCGCATATTTTACGTTTACGCTTACGTTTCCCCTTTGCTTTATTGTAATTTATAATTTATTTGAATGTTGTTGTCTGCTTCTTGTTTCGTTTCTTACTTTCACACGAAGAAAAAGGTTTGCCCCCGCCCACTCAACGAACGGTATCTACAGTCCATTGTTCGAGTAATTGAAATCGCCAATCTGCAGAGGCCCCCAAAGTTTTGGACTTCGTTTTCAGTTTTCGGTTTATGCAGTTTATTAAAAGTTCGATTTTTATTCGCCTTTGTTGGGGATTAGCTCTATAAATAGATGTACAAGTAGACATACATTTTAATATTATTTTTAATAGTTATAATAAACATATTGTAGATGCTTCGCTCGCGCTCTCTCGAAACATTCGCCATTTACAGCTACAGCACTTCAATTGAGCTTCAATTTGCGATTAAATTTATTTCGCTTCCATTTTAGTACAAATCACTTGAGCAAACACCATCCCATTTGGAGGAATAATTTTAAGTTTCGTCTTTTCGTGCGGCATATACAATATGATTATTAAAAGTAATAACAGTAGTAGGGGTATTAAAGATTAGACATAGGTGTAGCTATATTTATATGGTTTACATGGATGTGGGGGTGTGTGTGGCTTACGTGCCTTGCGTTTTGAGCTGCTGAGAAGCACCTGGAAGACTCCAGACTCGCAGCCCAAAACTCGCAGAGCGCGTAAACAACAAAACAAAATTAAACAACATTGTAAAATGAGTGAGTGTATGCGTGTGTGCACTTACAAAGTAAAACAAACTTAAGGCTAACCGTGTGTATGTGGTTTTGTTGTGTATAGCTAAGGTATTGCACTAAGTAGATTATGTATAAATATATGTAATAAACAATTTACATTGAATTATAGAGTTCTGCTGAAGCTTACAGGAGATAGAGATAGAGAGAGAGTTAGAGATAGTGTGGCAGACAAAAAAAAAGAGTATAAATATGTGATGTACTTGTTTTTTTTTTTGTTGGTTTTTGGATATTTTTTGTTGAGAAGGAATGTCGTTACACAGATTGCCCTGTCCCCTGCCAACACTTTGAAGCCTCTAACGTGATCCAGGGACCACCCATTTGAGTCATCAGTGACCAAACGATTCGAACTACTTGGATTACTTTTAGAATCTTGCAAGTTTCGGGATTCCTTTATGATAAAAGCAAATCACCTGGCTCGCGAGTTTTTTACGATAAGTCCAGAATTCCTTCCGTTCAATCCAAATCTCCTTGTTATCCTTCTTCTTCCGATCAGCCAGAGATCCCCCGCCGACAACCCACAGCACAGCACTCGACCGCTGCAGCGGCCGTTCGTTCGGCCCCGCTTCCTTTGGGGCCGTTCCGTTCCACTCCGCCCCCTCCCCACCCCATCAGTTGCGCCGCTCGCCCGCTCGTGCCGCCGCCGCCTGCCGCTGCTGCTGCTGCTCCTTGTCGCGTAGTTCCTTGATGGCGCCCACCGTGCCGAACATCACCTTGGCCGTCAGCTGGGCCCGCGGCGGACCGCTGGACTTGCCGCTGGTGGCCGCCTCGCGGTCCAACGAGGCATTTGCATTGGCGTAGGCGTTCGTGTACGATACGTAGTTGTTGTTGAGGTCGCGACCGCAGCTGCACTGATGCGACATGTTGCACGTGATGATTTGTTGTTGTTGTTTACGGGGTAGTCCGCTTTTTATATATTCAACGATGGCGTGGCGTGGAGTGGCGTGTGGAGCAGTTGATCCGCTTGCGGTTGTTTGCCAATTGATCGCGCCTCGCAGTCGCTCACACTTTCACAGACTCACTAGAACTAATTTCGAAAAGCTGTGGTGTTGTTTTTGTGGCCAAGCCTCGATCGGCAGCGCAGCGGCAGCGACGTCGTCGTCGGCGTCGCCAGCGATGAGCGGAGAGAGAGCTCCAAGCCCCAAGCCAATAAAAGAGCGCTGCGATCAGCAGCTGTTGAGGGAGAGCAGAGCGGGCTGCAGACGTCTCATGCTGCTGCAAACATTGCTGCAGTGAAATGATAAATTTCTCTACACAATAAAAAAAATTCGTCTTGATATGAAATGTGTACAGTAGAAATTCCATAACAACGAACTGTTTTTGTCACCAAAAAACATTTTCAACCGGAGTGCCACAATTACTTCTTAGCCTCTTCAAAAGGTGTCTTAAATAAAACAGAAGTTTGACATTCATCACTTATACGTAGGACTTAAAATAGAGTTAAGAAGTTTCAAGAGTTTACAAACCTCATGAAATTTCTTAGATAAATACTTAAGTTAAGGATGATTCTGAAGCATGCTGACTTGAATTCTTCAGAATGAGATGAATTTTATATTAAGCTAAATAGTAGCCTGTTTTGTTGGTATTTGAAGACCGCTTTTAAATTATACGTTTCTAGAAATTGTATTGTTAAATCATCAAAATAAACTTTATTTTCTGTGAACCCCCTGCAGCTGATCGTGGCTCTCTGTACAGTCGCTGCCTCTGCTGCAGTCGGCGTCGCTGTCGCTGGTTTTGGGAGAGCTTTCTTGATTGCAGCAAAAGAGTGTTGTTGTGTTGTTTCTAATGCCTTTCCCCTCACACCCCCTTTCAAATTGACGACGCTGCGCTTGTGTAATCTTTACGCCGTCTTTGTATGTACTTCTTTTTTTTTCTTATTTCTCTTTCGGTGGAGCTTTGTTTTTGTTGTAGTTTTACTCATAACAATTTGCGAATTCCACTGGCACGCTCGCAACAACAGCAACTACAACAAAAGCAGCAAGTGAAAATCACTAAGCAATGCAGCGACTCACCTGTTTATTGTTGTTGCTGGCATTCATTAAGTTTCATTCACCTTTCGCAGCAGACTTTATATTGTAAGTTTGTTTGGTTGTTCAGCATTTTTTTTGTCGGTCGTACTTTTTCGTTAATAAATGGTAAGTGGTAAAAGCCATTAAAGAGCAAAAGGAAATGCCTTTCTAACCGCCTGAACCTGACCCAAAAGAACCAACCAAAAGAATTTCCAACTGGAGAGAGCAAAGAAAACAGCAAAAGAGACAAACAAACGCATTCGCTTTCGATCGATCGTCACTTTCCTCGGCCAGAAGCAGAAGAAGCAGAAGACTCGCACTACCAGTTTTCTCCAAGAACCAAAAAGTCACGGTGACCCATATAACACTATATAACACCTCAGTGCGCTGCTGACGTCAGCAGAGCGAAAGAGGGAAAGAGCGACGGGAGAGGGAGAGAGTACAGAACAGAGAGCGGGCGAAAAAGAAAGAGTACTACTCCACTCCGATCGAAAAGAAAGCGAAAAAAGAAATTTCAATGCAGCGAAGCGTAGAATGGAGAACGTATGTTTGTTTGTGCTTGAAGTGCCAGCAAACAAACAAACACAATCGCACACAGGTGATCGTGTGCTCACCCACTTATGTAGAAAAGTGTGTCATCGAGTGAGAGAGAAAGAGAGAGAGAGAGAGTAGAAGCTGTAGCAGAAGAGAGAGTAACATTCTTTAACGACTTTACTATACGACTCTATGTACTGTATTGCAATTACTTACAGATGTATACATACATACATGTGTGTATTTAGCAAGAGTCAACAGTTGTGGCTAAAATAATAGTGCTAACCAGAACCATCTAAAAATAGCTGATAGAACTCTAAAAGGAATGTTATTTTATTTCATTAAAGTTTTAATTCCACTAGCGATGTTTTTTCTCCATGATAAATAGCTTTTAGTAAATTTGAATGACAGTTATCTTCTGGCTATCCCTGTTTCCATGTTTTTTTATCCTTAAGAAAAAGGATTTCTGTATCGATGCACCTATTTATGGCGACTGTTAATTAAACAATGTAACAGTAAGTTAATTTACCTGTGACACTAAAATGTTAGAATAAGTACCAAAAAATTATTTAAATATAGATAGTAACATTAATTAGCAATAGCAATAAATCTGCACTGTTAAATTATTGATGCTTTTAAAACAAATTGCAAAAAAAATAATTAAAATGACAGTAAAATATTAATGTAAAGTTTCCTCCAGAGGACCGGTGTTGAGTGTTGTGGAAGAAATGTATTTGAAAACTTTGTTAAAATTTCCAAAAATTATTTCCATATGAAAAGACATTAAAACATTCGATGTGGACTACGCAGAATATCGAATCTCTAGAGAAAAGTGGGTGGGTGGCTTGGAAGTACCCAAATTTGCAAAGATATGTACTCAAAAGTCATTTGCCAGAAGATCGTAAACCACGTCGACTTTCGAATTAGCTGGGTTGACTCTGGCTGAATCCTAATTATAAATGCATATTTATGCCGCCAGTTAGTGGCTTCTACTTGCCGGTGCCATTGTTGCTGGCCAAGTTGCTGATATCTGACGCCACATAAGTTCATCTGGATCTCAAGTGCACATTGCACTGCGTTTTTCTCATGCGCAGAATCAATTAAAAGAGATGAAAAAACCCCAAACGAAAAAAAACTTGTTGTGGGAAAAATCTCCGAAAACCTGCATAAGAATCGTGATTTTCCATTTTTTTTATTGTTGTTTTGGGTGTTTGTATTTTGTGTTTTTTTCCGTTGCTCTAACAACTACGAAAATGTTTTCTTGGTTATTTTTATGTTTTCGCTTATGCATTTTTTCGGTGGGAAGTTAGTATCGTATCGTATCGTATCGTAACGCTGTGTGTGGAGTAGGTGTGGGCTAAACTGGTTGGTTAAGCCAACTGCAGGTTTAATTTTGTGTCTTTGTTTTGCCTTATTTTGCCTACCGCCGCCGGTCCGCGATGATGATTTATAGCTGAACTTGTCTTCTGCAAAACGGGGCCAGAAATCGAATCGAGTCACATATGTATCCTCCTTCTGGCCATCTCCATATGCACATAGCACATGGCCCAATCCGCAAGCCAGATGCCAGATGCCAAACAAAAACACCCAAATGAGCTGCTTGGCCTGTGATTAGACCGCTGGGAAATTTATTAACCTGTTCCGGTGCGATGACGCGGCAGGCCACGCTTTGACCATGTTTTGGTGTTACAGGCCATGTCACTAGGCCCTCTTATCATTCTGATTTATGATCGATTGCCCGTGGTGAGTATGAAACGCACGCGCTGTCAAATGAAGTGAAATTCATATGCCATGTCCCCCAGTTGCAGCTGCAGTTATCTGGCCAAGGTATTGGTTTTTTAGGAACTTAATGCCCGTCTAATGGCCTCTGACGTCAAGATCCCAATTAGTCGCCGTAATTCCACAGAAAGCCATAAAAACGTATAAATTTCTAGGACAAATTGTAATAGCGCCACAAATCTCAATGCAATTTCGGTGAGTCCCCGCGCTTTCACGCTGTGTCCAATAGCATTGCGTATACGACCCGTGTTTATTCTTTGGGGGGTGGTGGCTGGCCAATCAATGTGTATATTTTCTCCATATTTTCCAATTAGCAAACGATTTTTGCTTTTATTTGTAATTAAACTATTTACAACTAAGCATCATCCCAGCGGGTTTTCGTTATGGTTATGGTTATTTTTCCAGCTCCTTTGCCCTACCATCTGTGTAATTGCCCGGAATGCATCAGAACGTAAGCATATTAATTAGAAATAAGGTCGAAGTACCATGAAACGGAAAGCAAATGGGTAGTACTAAGTAATCCCTTGGTATTAAAAATTCCCTTGTTATTGATAAGCTATAAGTTTAGTAAAATAATTTAATTAAAAAGAGAAAGCATTTAAAATTATATATAAAGTACACAGGTACATATAAATATATATTTTTTTTCAACCCTTATAAACGATCAACAGATTAAGCCCCAAGACATATTACTAGCAAAATCGACAAATTGCGTCGAATTGGTCTAAGACAAATATTTGTGTCACTCGCAAAGGAAGCATGGCAAATGTGGCAGCAGGACAAATGTTAAAAGTTATGCGTTCTTGGCCCAAGGCAGCTAGATGCTGGCATTCCGCATAAAATTCCTTTACGTTTCGCTTTTGAAATGTTACAGCCGAAGTAGGGGTTACATGTCATTTGAGTTGTCACTTGTGTTCCAAGGATGCCCCACAAAGTGGGGCCAAAGGCAAGTGTCTTGCATTTGAGTAATGCGCGCCCAGTCAGCTGGCAATTTTCCATTGAAATGAGAAATAGTTGGGCATACACTTGGTGGGTGTCTGGGCATCTCCTAATGAACCTCAACATCGCATTCATCATACGCACCGTTGGCTAGCATATATGCAGCGGCGCATCCTCGAGTTTCAGGTTTGGCTTACCATCTCAAAACTATCTCGACTTCGGTTATACTATCGGGTTGGCTTAGCTTTCCCGGAAGAGCCGCATGGCCATGGCCACTTGTTACATCCTTGGGCGCAAATGCCACCCCAAAATTCCGCCCCTCGTTCGTGGTGAGCATTCGTGGAAAAACTCACCACACATTGTTGTCGTCACTTCTTGCGGCTGTCGTGTGGGCGGTTCGTTGATAAGGGCGCGCAAGTCGCTCATATAAGAGGCCGAGCGCCAGCGGATGCGGATTCAAAACTTAACCGACATCTGATCTGTCAACGTGCCACAGGAGCAGCAGCAGGCGAATATCTCCGCGGAAGCTTTAAAACCAACAATTTGTACCGCGTATCCTGTATCACGGAGTGCCGTTCCCCGAATCGAAAAAGTTGCAAAAGTTGCATCGCGATTTTTGTGCATCCCGGTGTGTGAGTTTTCCCAGCGGCCTTTGCATCTCGCTGTAAGTTGTGAATATAAATCTAACATATAGTTTAAATAATTACTACGAGCTTGCATATACTTGTAAATATTATTAAATTAAATAAATCCTTCCCTTTTCAATTGAACAAATCCTTTTAAAACATATAATATTTATAATGTGTTCCGATTTCCATAGCTATTAACGTAAACCATATTATCTGTAACATGATCACAGGTTAAACTAACCAAAAATTTGGATTTTGTGCAATTTAATCCACAAAATTTGTATAAATCTCATTTAAACCATAAAACAGTGAACTAAATAACATTGGTACTTGATACCTTACGAATTTTTTACTTTCCTTTAGAAACAAATAATTTTTGGTGAAGACATTTCAATAAATATTGCTAAGCCATTTGCAAAAAATTGTTCCTTTAACATTCCGTCAAATAGTATTGTTACAAGTAAAAATAGGCCCTAAGAGTCAATCACCATATTTCCCCCAAAATATTTTCGCATTTTTAAATATGGACCCCAAAACACAATCAGCACATTTGCCCTAAAAAGTATGCCAGAAAAACGCAATGCAATTTGTACTCGTTTTTGATCTAACGAAAAGGCCTCGAATTCAATTCATTTTCAATCGCTTAGCGAGGAGACAAGACCAAATTTGATTATATAAAATGCCTCTAGCAACAATTGACATATGGCAACAGTGTGTAAATCAGCAACTCGCAGCCAAATCGTTCGGAATCGTAGAGAATCCTAGGGAAGACAAAAGACAAGCCTCAATCAAATTGTAATTAAATAAATAACAAGGCGCCTGAGAGCAGAAAAAATGGGATCACACATGGTAAAGCCCAAAAGCCAAGGACGAGAATATTAAATAAACAAATCGGAGGACAATTGTTGATTGATGTTGGGGCAAGTTATGTGCTGGTCTCCGGATGGAAGATGGCAATCAGGATGGGAAGGGGATTGGTACTGGGATTGGGGCATTTGCTCCGGGGTCATTTGCAATGTTTACTCGCAGAATTGATACACATGTCGAATTAAAGAAAAACAAGATAGTGGATGGGACAAAAAAAAAAGGGGCTGACCCTTGTAGTCTTGTGCCATCTCGAAACAAAACAAAGAGTCGCAGGGCAATGAGGTCCCGGCTTTTTATTGCCTAACCGCCATAAATTGGCGCAAAGAAGTTAGCCACTTCATTACCTGAACGTAACTTAATTAGGGGAGCTTTGGGAAGGTAATGGTGTGTTGCCCCCTGGCAGGTCTTTCAATTTAAAAAAGCGTTTCAATTGCACGCAGCTAATTTTTGCTCATTTTGAGGTTCAGCTTTTTGGTTCCACCTGAGGGATCTGTCCGTCGTAATTTGCCACATCAGCTGAAACTGCTTTGCACGGCAAAAGCTGAGAATTTGTTTATATCCTTTGGCTTCTGTGTTTTGCCCTTTGCTTGTATCCCTTAGCTTCGGAAAAGTTTTCCAACTTAATTAGACGACCAACTTGGGCGCTCCTTTGAATTTCCGTTGCATTTCGCGTTGGGCGGTCAAAACTAATCGCCGCTGCGGATATGAGAAACGAGAAAAGCCCAGCGGAGCAGAAGAAATGAGCTATGGCCAAAAGTGGCGTAAATTCATAAACGGATAATGCCTGAATCTCATTTGCGGGTGGCGACCAAGGGCTTGCAGCTGTAGCTCGGCGACAAACAAGATTTTATTGCACAAATGGAAATAATAATAGTGAAAGGTGTTGACACTTTTCACAAAACTTGTTTTGCCCCCATCAGATTTACGATTGCTGCTCGTCCTCCTTTTCATTGTTTTTGTTTGTGTTTCTGTTTCTGTTCGCCGTGTTGCGGTTGATAAAGTCTAACAAATGTGACGATTTTCCGCCTATTATCTCGTGGCCATAGCCTTTTGCAGCCGGGGAGCTTTTATTGTGCTGCGTGGAAAATGCACAGCTGCCATCCAGAGTGCTGCCATTGTAAATCAAACACGGAGCTTGGGAAAGGGGCCTTGGATGCCTTTTGCGGTCTGTTTGGTGAACCTGTTGCATGATTTGTGGCGCTGTTGCACATGCACTCAGTGTTTATGAATTTATCACCGACCACGGTGCGTATGCGCAACATTTTGTGCCCCAGAGCATAGCGCTTCGATTAATTGATGTGGCCAGTGTTTGCACATAATTATGGGCGGCAACGAAGTCTCAAACAAGCTAAGCCTTTTTAAGACCCTGATTGTAATAGAAAATTGTGATAAAAGTTAATTTGCCTAGCCAAACAACAGTAAGTAAGTCGGAGACAGTGGGGGTTCTCTAGTATGTGCTCTTAAGTTGCCAAGTTTTCCGGCGGAAATGCAGCCACATTGCACACCTTCAATTGATGGCACTGACTTCTCCACAAAAGCGTTGATGATTGCCACCGACTGACACAGCCATTCCGCTAATGGAATGCTGCATAAGGACTTCCATTTCACGTCTCGACTGGCTTTAATTTTTGGGTAATTGTCTTGCCACAATTAGTGGCATCTGCGGCGGGAACTAAGCCACTCGTTTCGCGGATCAAGTTCCGTTTTTACGACCCGACTTGCAAGGCCAGCAGAAAAGAAAACCCGTCGCGTCTGCTGCAATTCGACCAAAGACCAAGGACCTTCCGGCTGCCATCAAACTTTTTAGCTACATTTTTAAGCGTTCTGCAGCCCATTTTTATTCCCCGGTTATTTTCACTTTAGTTTTTTTTTTGTTTGCGCTACTGCCAGGCTGTCAGCGCGTCGACATTTGTTGCCGTTGACAATTTTGTGTTTGGACCAAATTCCTCAACGATTGTTTGTTTCTTTATTTTGCATAAATATGCGAAATAAACGAAGGCACATGTATAGGGGCACACATTAGGGTGGTTAGATTTTCCCTTTTTTGTTAAATTAAAATCTTGGTTACAAAACGGAAATTAAGTTTTGTTCCTTTTTTTTAGACTTATTGCAGAGCATAAAAAATAATTTTCTTTTTAAATGCCTTGAAATACATTTTTGATTTTGCTATCTACAATTTTCGAAAGGTTGATAAATCAAATTTTTCTGTTTTGAATATTTCGTATTTTAAACTTTGCTAACATATTTTCTATTTTCACTCAAATAATGGCTTTGGGAACTTAATAAATGGTTTAAAATGAAGGGAAAAATAAAATCTTGAAGCTGTATCCCATACTTTGACTTGGTTAATCATTAAATCGAGCCACCCTAATTTTTGCGTATCCATGTTTGCAAACGGCGACAAGTGTCGCCGCAAAGTATGCAACGCTTTGACACACAGAGAACTGGGGAGCTAGACGCTTAAAATTCTATTCGTCGCCTGCTCACTTTGTCTTTGCTCATTTTTGCAGCAGCGGCTACAGCGACAGACGTGCCACGCCCCTCACCCTCCCCCACCGACATCACAATGAACTCCCTTCACGCCCACCTCCTGCTCCTAGCCGTTTGCTGTGTCGGCTACATTGCCAGTTCGCCGGTTATTGGCCAGGATCAGCGCAGTCCTTCGCTGGGTGACGGCGATGCCGATGTCCTGCTGGCCGCCGACGAGATGGGCAACGACAACGGCGGCGGAGGCGGCGGCGACAACATTGACAAGCGGGTGGAGCGGTACGCTTTCGGGCTGGGCCGCCGGGCCTATATGTACACGAACGGAGGAGGCGGCATGAAGCGCCTGCCGGTCTACAACTTCGGCCTGGGCAAGCGCTCCCGGCCCTACTCCTTTGGCCTGGGCAAGCGGAGCGACTACGATTACGACCAGGACAACGAGATCGACTACAGAGTGCCGCCAGTAGCAAACTATTTGGCAGCTGAGCGTGGAGGTGAGTCAACTCCACAACAAAATGATGTAAAATATGTTAAACAATTGAGAGAAATTATTTCTTAATTTTTTTCCAACATTTTTAAATATTTCATTTTATAGTTCATAATTTTATGAAAAATCAACAAAGTAAAACAATGATCAAAACTGAATCTGAACTAAAAGGAACCGCGTCTCAGTGGTTAAAGTATAATGCTAGTAATCCATTGGATGAGTTTAAAATGTTAACATTTAGTTGACAATTTTTAGGAGCCTTACCATTTTTCTGTTTACTTAAATATTTTATAGAACACATTATTATAACACAAATTACTGATTTCACATATGCTGTGTTTTTTGTGTGTACTTTGATCCTCGGACTTACAGTGCGACCTGGCCGACAGAACAAGCGAACGACGCGTCCACAGCCCTTCAACTTTGGCCTGGGTAGGCGTTAAGTTAGCCCGGGACTAATCTTCGACCAGATGGCGCACTAATCCAAATCCAGCCGTGGGCCATTTGTCAAGAGGAACCCATTCTACCTAAAATTATCAAAGAAGTACTTGCTAAAAGCTCTCAGACTCTTCTACAAACTTAAATCACATCCAGGAGTCAATCTAAATGTCTTGGAATGCAAACGATTTCTTTGCACGCCCCTCGTCCTTTTAAATACTAATGAAAAATCGCTATTTTTAGTTTTTTAAATCGAGACCTTTAACGGCAGCCTCCAATATAAAATTGCGAAAAATACCAAAAAAATGAAGTGACATATTGCAAATGAAACTGTCGTGTGCAATTATCAAAAAAGGAAACACATAAAATGTTATACGAATCTATTATATATGCATATTCAATCCAATTTACAGTACTCCATATATGTACATTTTTAAGGGGCATTAAATAATATACACGCGGATTTAAATATATATGTATAAACTTGGGGCAATCTCTCTCAAACAGAGCGACTCGAATGGCATTCGTTGTGGTCGCAATCGGAGGAGCACTAATATTGGGTAAACTACTGCATACTATTATCGATGTAACTAACTGTTTGAGCAAAGTGATTACTAATTTAACTATATAATTACAAAAACATGAAATTGTTTTGTGAATACATGCATACCTACCCAAATAAACATAGGCGCAGCAAAATTGCGCAAGCAAATCCAGTTTATCGTGACTTTGAAATATCTTCTTTATTTTGTGATTTCGGGTAAAAACAATAATATTCCTTTTGTTACTAAACTATCAGTTACAGCATATAGTTAAGCTCTTATTTTACATCGTGAGTCACTTACTTACTATATATTCGATTGTCTTCGTAAAACTAGCCTGGTCTAACAATTTATCTTAATAGTTTAAACACACAACACAGAAACGTTTCAAACATTTAACATTTAGCGATGAATCTAACTAGAACTAGAACATGTCGATCTCTAGCTTGCACAGGATTGTGTCGAATGCGAAGACGGAGGACACGAAAGTGTAGGGACTGTAGCGGATGATGCCGAAGTCCGGCTCCAAACTGGGCAGGGCACTCGGCGTGAAGACCATCTTTTGGGTCTGATGACGTCCGGTTGAGGTGGACGGAGGCTTCCGGGCGTTCTGCTTCATCTTCTCTTTGCGGGCCACCAGTTTCTTAGTCTCGCGCACCATGTAGATGGCCTCAGAATTGGTCATAAAGTCATGAATGATCTGAAAATGATTCAAGTTATTAATTAGAATGTTTAACTAACGTTCTATAAGTACTAAGTGTACAATTTAATTGGCATTATAATTGCATTGTCAAATTTGACTATCTTTTTTTAGTCTGGTAAGTTTCGAATTCAATACTCATAATTTCACCCAAACTATTTCTTTTAAGTGTAGGTTATATTGGCATTGCATTTTGTAAAAGATTTGATCTATTATATGACTATAATTTTACTTCGTAAATTAATAGATGTACGACAAACTTTCAAAATTAAATAGTTTCTTGTTTTGTCGATCCTAATATTATTTAACTTCTCTTGAACCTTAAATATTTTTAGTTAAGTTTGGATCATGTAGTCCATGTATAGTTTTTTAGTCTAGATATAGTCACCTTTCGCTTCTTTGGACAGTGGGCAAATACCCAAATGAGAGTGCACAGTGTGTTGAATATCTCGCTGTCCTTATCGCACCAGCGCAACAGCATCTGGGCAATGGTCACCAGACCGCCCTCCTGGAACGTGTTAACCGTGGTGCTGTTGTAGCGGGCCAAATTCAGGATGATCCGGCTGCAGCGTTCGATGAGCTGCTTGTCCACCTCCGAGCGAATGGCCTGCGCCATGATGCCATAGCAAAACGTGGACATGAACTCCGAGCACCACATCAGCAGATGTGGCACAGTGCGCGAAAGACGATCTAGAGGATTAGAGAGAGAGGATTAGTTAAGTCGTCAGCTAATAACGATGCTGGGAAAAAGACTGAAGTCGTTACGCCCAGTTGCAGCGAAGAAATAAAGCTAAAAATTAAGCAAAAAGTAGATACTCACCCAATCTATTTAGCACAGCCAGGGCATCGGAGGCAATGAAGCGTCCCCGAAGGAAGCGCACTGCCTCCTGGACTTTGCAGCGCACAGAGTTGACGGCCGTAGCCTCCGCGCGGAGTTGGATAATACGCTTCCTGATGGCCAGAAGACCTTGGTGCCGCTGGCGGCGACGCGTTTGATAGCCACGCCAGTAGCGCTGGATCACCTTGGCGGCGCGTTTCTGGCGGATTAGTTGCATCATCTCGGGCGTCATCAGGGCCTGGAAGCGTTTGCGGGCCATGTAGCCACGGGCACGGGCCTGGAAATGCGGAGTAGAGCGACGGAGGAGCAGGAAGCGATCACGTTGCTCCATCATCAGCCTTTTGCCTCGGAACTTCTGCTGCAAATGGATGGCCAGAGTACGCAGTTGTACAAACTCTTGACGCTCCTGTTTCATCCTCCAATTGGCCCGCAATCTGCGCTGCACCAGGATCACAGAGGACCGGATTAGCAGGTAATCCTGTCGTGCTTTCAGCATGGCCTGGCGGGCACGGAACCGACGCTGCATGACCAAAGCTGCCCTCCGCTTCATCTCAAATTCCAGGCGCTGTTGCCGCATCTGCAGCGTACCTCTGATGAATGTCTGCAAGAGTCGCACCTTGCGGATGGAGTCCAGGAAGACTTGCCGCTGTCGACGAGCCTGCAATGTGGCCCGCCATTTCCGCTGAATGCTCAGGGAACTGAGTCGAATCCTGCGATAGCCCTCCTTGAGGAGTCGCGTTTCGCGCACACTTCGCCACCACTTCTGCAAATGGATGGCAGCCTGGCGTTGCGTTTGGAAGGCACCCATTTGCCTCCTCGTTTCCAGCTTGCCGCGGAATCTTTGCTGCACTTTGACGATGGCTTCCCTTTGATTTTGGTATAGAACAACCTGCTTTTGCATCTCTTTCTTGGCTCGATAGCGTCTCTGAATGGTAATGGCTGCCTGCTTCAACTGGTTATAGTTCTTAAATTCCCTGATCATGGCCAATCGAGCTCTGTAATGCCTTTGCACAGTTACAGCTGCCTGGCGGAGAGCGAGGAATCTGCTCCTCTCCCTCTTCCTGAGCAAATGCCCACGCCAATGCATCTGCAGGCAGCTCACAGCAGCCTGAGTCCCGCGGTACTTGGCTCGCATGAACCTCATTGACTTGTGGGCGTGGAATCTGCGCTGCAGCTTTATGGTCATTTCGCGTAGTGTTAGATATTCCTGCCGCTGCGTTCGCATTTCCATCAAAGCCCGTCGGCGTTGCTGGACCACCAAAGCCGCCTTTCTCAGCTGGAGGTACTCGGCTCGCTGCTTGCGCATTTCCCGCTTGGCACGGTATTTGGTTTGGATGAATCCGGTGGTGGCTTGCAGCCGGAGATAGTTATTCTTTTCGCGCCGCATCTGCAGGGTGGCTCGCCAGCGGCTCTGAACATTCAGAATGCACTGGCGGGCTTTTAGGTAGGCCTGCCGATCCTTAATCATCTGCTGCAGCAAACGGTAGCGTCTTTGGATGAGTACGGTGGAGTGGCGGAGCTGCAGATACTTTTTCCTATCCTCACGCATTTTCCAGTTGCCTCTCAAGCGCTGCTGCAAACAGATAACACTCTTACGCAGTGATTGGTAGTTACGGCGTTCAATTCTCATCCTAATTGTGGCTCTTCTGTGAGCCTGGAGTTTAAGAGCGCTGGCGCGTAGTGCCAAAAAGTCAGACCGATGCTTTCTCTTCAAGAGCTGTGCCCGCCAGCGTTGCTGGATCTTGATGGCTGAATGTTTAAGCTGTATAAACTCCTTGCGCTGCTTCATCATTTCCCACTTGCTCCTTATTCGGCGCTGCACCAAGACGATGAGTTCCCTTTGGCGCAGGAACTGCTTCCGCTGCATTTTGCCCGCTTGATGGCTACGCCATTGCATTTGAATGTAGCTGGCGGCTGCCTGTTGCTTTTGGGATCGCTGTAGTCGAGCTGCGGCCGCCGCCGCCAAAAGCTTCTTGGCGAACAGACGACGTCGCCAGATGCGCTGCAGGAAGATGGCTGCTTGTCGGAGCTCCAGGAACCGTCGACGGCATTGCCTAGCCACTTGAATGGCCCTCCACCAACGCTGAATGGTGATGATGCTGTGATAGCTCTGGTACAACTGCTTCTGCGCCAAATAGCGACGTGTGAATTTCTGCAGGATGATGGCAGCCTGTGTGCGCTCTGCCCTGAACAACTTGGCATATTTCCTCATCTGGTGGCCACGGAACACGGCCTGAATGACTGTAGCAGCTCGATGTCTACGCATTAGCTCCTTGTGGCGAATGCGCCGCTGAATGACCACGTAAAGCCAGCGGCGACGCCACCATTTCTGTAGCACTGCGGCCGCCGCATGGAACTTGGGCGAGCGGAACTTGTAGATGATCTGCCAGAGCAACGAAAGCGTCTTCTCGCGATGCCCGTCCACGATGTCCGGGGCGGAGATGTCGCCGCCCAGCTGGAATTTGGCCTCGCCAAGGGCACCCAGAGCCAGCTTTACATTGAAGATCCTCTGAAGGCGGGAAATGGCTGGGACCCTCAACTGCCGGGTGAGGTCATCGCGCAGTAGAATGACCTCCATGACCCGGGTCAACCTCACACCATCCCTCAAATCCACTGCTAGGTTATTAAAGGCATAGTCGAACTCGTCCAGGAAAGTCTGCCGATGTTGGAGAACGTAGCCCAAGCGCCGCAACTCCCTCGTGATGTCGCCAATGTTCGCCAGCAGCTCCGAGGAGAAGCGTAGGAGGATGTCCTTGGTCTCCTTGTGCGGCGACTTCTTCACAAACAGACACGGGTTGTGCTTGACAATGCGCTTCTGCTTGGCCTGGTCGAGGAAGAGCAGCAGGAAGAGGATCTTCTGCAGCGAGTGCTTCTTGATGGTCTCCGCATACTCCTCGGTCAGGGTGTAGGCCTTGCTGTACCTCTGCTCCTCGAACTTGTTCCGGAACAAGCGATTGAGAATAAAGGTGCTGAGGCCCACGATGTCTCGGTTGGACTGCATTTGGATCTTCTCTCCGAAGACCACCTCCAGTCCCAGGCGCAGCCAGAGGGGATTGAAGCAGAGCAGCAGCTCCAGGATGGTGCGCTGCATGACCACATCCAAGTGGAGATTGCGATCGCTGCGGATGCGCAGAGCCTGCTTGTTGACATACACGGCCACTTTGGAGCAGGGCAGACGCATCTGCTCGCTGAAGAACAGCTCCACGGCTGCCTTGCGCAGCGTCTCCAGACGGTACTTCGTCAGGTAGTTCATGGACTGCTCCTCCTTGGTCTGGGCCACCACCAGCTCCTTGTTGCGCACCTCGTTGAACAGCTTGCCCACGTCTATTTTGCTATTCAGGTCCGCATCCAGGTCGGCGGGTATGGAGACCAGGGCATTCAGCCACTTCTTAAAGTCTGTCTGATGCCGCTCCACAGCCTGTTCGTCCAGATACATCGTGGAGGCCAGGAAGGGATCCATGGTGGTGGTGGCCGCAAAGGGATCAGGGTTGATATACGTCTGCATATACAGCTCGGAGTCGTAGAGCTTGACGGGCGCTTGCACTCCCGCATCCCTGACCTTTCGCGGCGTGGTGGTCTTCTTCATCAGCGACATGGTCTGCGCCAGCTTGAACTTCTTGGACTGGGTGAAGGCGCTCCAGGTGTGGGCACTACTGCTGCGGGCGGAGGCGTTGGCAGGCGCCGCACTCCTCGACATCAGAGGGGTGTCCTCCACGCGTTGCTTCTTGGGCGGCGAGATGGCTATAGTCTCGTTGCGGTGCAGGGATTCATTGCTCGGTGCATCCGAGAAACTCAGCTCATGGGAGCGACGCTTCTGGGGATTGGCGTTCGGATTGAGCGATTTGCGGCCCACTTCGTGCAGATTAAAGCGACTGGACTGGGCGAGTATCTCATTTTGATTGAACAGAAGAAACTCCTGCTGACCCAGCAAACTGGTCTCGCTGCTGCAGGAGCTATTCAAGTCCTTGTCCTTTGCCATCTGGTTCTGTTGCTCCTGGTAGTAGCGATTCTGTTCTATCGAACGTATCTTCATTTCATTTAGATTGGGCATAGAGCCCTGGATGGCGTACTTTGTTTGCGGCGACAGCAGCGACAAATCCTTCATGGACTCGGAATATTTGCGTAGTGGTGAGCCCACCAGCTTGATGTCCCTTTTAAGATCCTTTAGGACGCCTTTACTTGTCGTTCTGGGTGGACTGGGTGGTCCCTCCTCCTCGCGAATGCAGGCCAAAGCTCTTGTTTGCGTGGTGGTTTTGTGTAGCGGAGTCTGCACCTGAGAGCAGTCCAAAGTGTCCAGGGAAATGTTTATGGTCTCTGAATGCTTCACGTCAAAGGTTTTGTTAATTGCTGGCGGATCCTCTAGATCATCATCAGTGATCCTACGTGGTCGCATCTCGTTGGCACTTAGTTTTGCATTGCCTCCCAGCGTGGGAGTGGGCCAGGCCGCCAAATTGTCCGGCAAAATAACAGCTGATCCCTTGCCCCTTATATCTGTGAGAGGTGTGAACCGTAGGTTGTCTATCACATCGAGTAGATTACCCGGTGTCATCGGACTGAGGTTCTCCTTGAGGCTGCGCGGCTGTGGCGATATGTAAACAGGCTCCTCTTCCTGCTTATACACATTCTTTTCGGCCAGAGGAGCCTGGGCAGGAGGAGGATTTGGACGGGGCGCAGAACGTGCGGAAGCGGAAACTCGCCAGGACTGCTTGGCGGAGGCAGAAGGTGCTGCTGCAGTGGACAGACGCTTCTTTTGCTGCATGGCAGCGGTCAGCATGCCCTTCATTGTTTTCGCAGAGCCTGTCGGCGATTTCAGCTGCAGGGTCTTGCCGACGGTGGGAAATTTGCGAGTGTTCTTCAGGTAGAAAGGTAGGATTAAGGGTAAGTACTTAAGGCAGGGTGGAAATTGCAGTTTTTAAACGAACCTTGACCGGCTGGTTGCTCTTGGACTTGAGTATGATCATCACCTCCTTCCGAAAGTTACGATTGTCTATGAGCTGCAGCGTTTCCTTGCAGGCCACCTCGATTTGGGGGCTCCACACCAGCTCCATGGAAACCTCATCCCGGGCGGGCACCCTGTGCTTCATCCACTCCAGGTTTAGATTGTGCTCCTCCCGAATGGCCTTCATTACCTTGACCTGCAAGGTTGTG
This sequence comes from Drosophila elegans, assembly GCF_018152505.1. NCBI lineage: Eukaryota > Metazoa > Arthropoda > Insecta > Diptera > Drosophilidae > Drosophila > Drosophila elegans. The sequence continues at coordinate 3,587,246 of NW_024545855.1, read as the reverse complement.
TTTTCATTGATTTAACATGTGTTGATTAGTTGCTACGGAGTTGGTTAGCCCACTAACCTCGATGTCCTCGTCGCTGGGATTGAGGACGCGCACCTGGCGTCGGGCTGTCTTGGTTACCGGCACGTCCTCGAACTGCACAATGGCCTTGGCGGAGAAGGGAGCCATGACCACCAGGGCGGGCTCGCGTCCTTCGGCGCGCTTCTTTTGCTTGAGACGCGATGGCGTCACTGTGATCTGCAAATTCAGGGCATACACAGTTATTTCCAAGGAGTCCCAAATGAGAACTTCAACTAACCTCAAAGGCGCTCATTGCGACCGCTGGGCAAAAACAGAAAACACTTGTACTAAACAAAATCGGGCACGCAGCAAACTCAGTGGCCCATCAACACAGCGACTAACTAAACACTTAACACAATTAACAAACAGCGATTAAACAAATTAGCGCGTCTCCAGCAATTTTCAGGGTTCGAATTAACATGAAGCGACGCCGTTATTTGAATGTTTGATTGCTGGCGCAAAGGTAGAGGTGGACTATGAACGATGATTTTACATCGATAGTTTTCCATCGCTTCGCTAACTATCGATAATTGGTCTCTGACAAAGACGGTGCAAGTATTCGCTATTTACGGTTTAAGTACCCGCTAAATATCTTTAATATGGTTTTACATTTGTTGCTTATAAAAATTGTGCTTATTAATAATTGGCAATTATTTAAAACTTATAATAAAAATAAAATTAGAAATAATTTAGTACAAATTCTATAAGCAATCAAATTTAAGCTTAATAACTCAATGCCCCATCTGAGTTAATTTGAAAATATTTGTATTCACAATTTATTTACAAGTTTCAACAACAAACATTAAACATCTTTCTAACTAGAATCCAGGGTCTAGAGTCTAATATCTAGATACTAGACCAGCCTGCTGGGCGGCAAAAGGTGGAAGTCGCCGCCCGACTCCGAGGAGTACATGCTCTTGAGGTAGCCCGGAAAGGGGGTGACCGCATCGAAGTCCTCGCCGGCGGAGTCCTCCGGCGGATCCACGGCCATGAAGGCGATGGCAAAGCCCCGCAGCGAGTTGCTCTCGTCCGTCTGGAATCTTAAGAGCAGGGTGTCCGAATTGGAGACGATAATGGGTGGCTTGTGCTTGCCGCAGAATCTTCCGTGGATGGTGTTCATCGAGTAGCCCTCTTCGGTGACCTCCAGGTAGTCGTAGTCGCACCGCTCCGAGTACTCGATTTCGAAGTGCAGGAACCGGATCTTGACACTGCTCTCTGGATCCGCCTGAATGCGCCAGTCGCAGTACATGTTCCGCTTGTACGGCCTGCTGCCATATCGCGGATGCGAGTAGAAAGTCTGGGAGTGATTGGTGGCCCTCAGATAGCCACCGCACTCCGAAACAAAGGTGGCCTTGAACCCCTTCCTCTGCAGACCCGCATCCGTGGCCAAAACCATGAACATCTCATTGGTGGAGGCGATAACGGCGTAGGGCTCCCGTCCACCGCAGTATATGCCCAAAGTGGAACTGTTCTCGGAGCGACCATCGTAGATAGCCACGTAATCGTAGATGCACTCTTGGTGGCTCTCCACCGCAAAGTCATGGAATGTCAACTGAATCCGGTGACCCAAAACGGTCTGAAAGTGCCAGTAGCAATAGATATTGCGCGGATAATCCTCCGGATAATTGGGACTCTGGAGCACTCCATACGACGTGGTGATCTCGAACTTGCAACGCGTCTCCGTGCAGTTGTGCTTATTTTCAGCCAAAGTGTATCCATTCCGGCAGCTGCACTGGTAGGATCCATAGGTATTCCGGCATCTGTGCTGGCAGCCACCATTATTTATCGAGCACTCATCCACATCTAGGGAATAGTAACTTTAATACACTGATACCAACATTAAATAGTAAAAACAAATAAATGGAAATCGAATTCAAAGCTTCATATTACATATCTAATAAAAAAATATAAAATCAAAATATTAAATGCAATTGATATTAAATTAAATGATTTAATATCCAAAACAAAAAATTATAATAGTATGAATACAAAACTTCATATAATACATTTAAACAAAATATAAAACCATAATATTAAATGTAATGTATATTGAATTGAATTTTTTAAATTCCAAATTTCATATTTAAATGAAATATTAAGTCACCACGTTAGATGCAATGCATATTTACAAAATGCAAGTAAAATCTAATATTTGGCTAATTTCAAAATTACATGTTAAAAATTTAAAAAACCGCAATGGATGAAACTCAAATCGATGAAGTTTTTTGTTAGGTTTATAGTTACCTATTACAAACTTGGCCACAAAACCACTCCGCTGTATAGTGCGATCTGAGTAGAACTCCAGCCTCAAGACACTCTGCTCGGAATTCACCACCGGAGGCAACTCATGCCCACAATAAATACCAATCTTCTTCAATCGATTGTCTCTTAGTTTGGAGTAGATTATCAGATAGTCGTAGTTGCACTTGGTGTAATGGAATCGCGTGCCTTCCAAATCGAAGTGGGTGAAATTCAGGAATACAGCGTGGTGCGGTGGGGCAACAACTTCCCAAACGCACTGCTTGGAATTGGGGTACATATCCGGATACGAGGGTGAGTACAGTGAGCCATTGGACCTAGTGGCATCCACGACTCCGCCACAGGCATCCTCGCAGGTCTTTCCATTGGCCTGTAGTTCATATCCCGCCCGACAGCCGCACTGATAGCTTCCCAGTGTGTTGATGCACAAGTGCTGACATCCGTGGTCCGTGAACTTGCACTCATCCACATCCAGCATTAGGGCGGCGGAGAATCCCAGCTTTTGCACCGATGCATCGGATACAAACCGGATGTACATCTGATTGCTGCGCGTTCTGTGAGGTAACAACAAACTATTAGTTATAGACCGTTCATTTCAAACATAATATTACAGGGGTAAAACAGAAATTATTTTAAAAGTTGTCTGAAAGTATGCAACAATATATTTTGAGTTCGGAATTTATTCCGTATAAACACGTAAAATTTTTGTTGCATACTTTAAGACGCCTTAAAAAAACGATTTTAAGGCCCTTGTGCCCTTTCGTTAAACCTACTTTATATTGGGTGGCAATTTATCGCCACAGAATCGTCCTATTAGTCTCGAATCACTGTGATTTCCATCCCGTATCTCCACATAATCGTAGGCACATCCATCGTGCTTCTCCAGCTCAAAACTCTGAAATTTCAGGGCCACCTGGTGATTCTCCGGAGCAGTTATGCGCCACACGCACTCCTTGTCGGGCATGTAATCCAGCGGATAGTTGGGTGAGTCTATGGACTGATCCCTGGTCAGCTGGATGTTCCCACCACATACCACTGTGAAAATTGTTAAAAACCACAGTGACAATTGCAATTAAATTTTGAATATTTTTCATGACCGTTATTTCTCCTTCAAAGTAAGAAACTCACCCTCGAATCTGGCCTTGAACCCTCGGTAACCTTTGTCCGCATTCCGGTTCACGTAGTTGAGGAGCATGCGGCTCGTCTGGGTGGTGATGACCAACCCGCTGGCATTTCCGCAGAGACGTCTCACCAGCGGCGATTTGTGCCAGTAACCATCCCGGACCTCCAGGTAATCCTGCGTACAATCCTCGGAGCTCATTAGCTGCAGCTGCTGCAGATGCAGAATGACCTTCTCTCCGTTGGTGGCCGTAATCCGCCACTCGCAGTTGATCAAGGAGGCATCGAACTCGGAGCCCGGATGGGAATCCTCTCCAGCTTCGCCAGCATCTCCGCTGCCCTCAAACTCGCTGAGCACTCCATTGCCGGAGTAAACAAAGTGTGGACTTACAATACTTCCGGAGTTCTGCTGATAGGTGCGTCCACAGGAGGCGCATTTGTACAGAAGATTGGCCTGGACAATGTCCCCGCGACTGAGACGCCTTCGTTGACCCAACTCCAAAGGAGTTGCAGGTGAAATTCCTATTGGAGTAATGGTATCCAGATAGGGACTCTTCGAAAATGAGTTCTTAGCATAGTGCATAATGGAGTTCAGATCGTAGGGCAGCAGTGGCAAGTCCACCTCCTCCGTTGACAAAACATCGAAGTTGTACTCCTGACCCCGCATAATATTGGCCTTGTTGATGATGATGTGCTTGTCCCGATCCCCGCGAGCGTGCTCATGGTGGAAGCCTATGGTGTGGCCCAGTTCGTGGATTATAATGCCAAACTTTTCGCAATTCCGTCCAATGGAGATGGGCTGTCGCCCATTGCCGTTTTTGCCCAGAAATGAACAGCAACTAATGGAAAAAGGATGTTTACATTAGAGAAAATAGATTTAAGAAACTTTTATATACCGTGGATACTTTAAAAAAAAATTGAACAACTTTATTTCTATTTTTAAAATTATACGTTTAAAAGCAATAATTTTTTGTTAAATTTTTCGATTAATCCTATAGCAGCTATTTGATGTTATAGTCTCATTTTAATAAAAATAAAACCGTAATTCTAAAATAGTGAACCTAGCATGGTTCTATATTCTTATTAATTTTAAGTATTAATTATTTATCTTTAAGGTGTTAAAAAGTATGAGTTAATCTTACCCGCAATTTTTGACCGTAAAGTATATGTAGTTGTCATGCAAACTGGCATCGCGTTCCACAAACTTGATGCAGGTGAAGTTCTCCCAGTGGCGCATGGCCTGCTTGAAGAGCGCCTTGTGGGCACCACTGAAGATGCCGTCGATCTCGTAGGGAATCACTCCATAGTCCCAGGTTCGCTCCCTGCGCACAGTGACAGCTCTTCGCTGCCGTTTTGGCTTGGAAAACAGACTCCGACTGGGCTGAAGCACATCCGCAACGTCGTCTGTCCAGAGAAGTGGCGGGGGTAATCCCGGCCTGGCTCTGCCTCGCGATTTCCGTCGCTTTCTGAGTGGGTGATGGATGGCTTATGAGCTCAGATATTGCTTACAAGTCAAGTGGCCCGCCTAATTGTGCCCCATTGTGTGGGACTAGTCCCAGCGGAACTTACCCCGATAATTGTCTGGCTGTCTCCAGTTGAGGCCTGGGGCTGTCATCCCTGAGCTCCTTTGGCGACCACGTGATGCCACCACTCACCTGTGGCAGGGCATCCATTATGCCAAAGAAATCCTCCGGCTGCTCCTTGAAGTCAAAGTCGCACTCGCTTAGTCGCCTGCTCTGCGCCAAATCCAACAGAAAAATAACCAAAACCGCTGCCGCAATTAATTTCGCTTTCATTTCCAAGTTCAAGCGGCACATTCCTTCCATTTCGTGGGTATGGTGTGATGTATATGGTATTTCTGGGGGCTCGTTCCTCGCAGAAGTTGCTTCAACCAGCTCTAAGTTCTAACTGAGCAACTTGCGGGCTGCGATTGCCGAATTATACTGGTGAGACAAGGGTTCCGTGGGCAGCGAGCATCGAGCAGGTAAGAGATGAGATTGGTTGGCCCGAGGGACGAGGAGGCCACTGGAGAATCTCGACTGACCGCTTAAAGGGACCCTCTTTAGTCGAACTGACCGACCAGCGAATCCATTGTCTCTGCTGCCTGTTTGCATTCAATGGATTTTGATTTGGGTTTCCCTGTGCGTTGTGAGCACCTTGACATTGCCGCTCTACCTGGGATGTCTGAGATATCTGGGATACCAGGATCAGGATCAGGTGTTCTTGGTTCTCGGGCCTTTTAGGGCAGGTCATTAATGATCGTAAATGCATAAATCCCCCGCATGAACGAAACATTTCGCGGTAATTCCACCTTTAAGGGCTATTCAAGAGGCATGGCGCTTCTGCCTGCAAAAAGCAAGGTGGAACTCGAGCGATAAACCACTACACTGGTAAAAAATGGATTAGTAAAAATAAATATCTGACAATTGAATTGAAAATTTCAACTAAAAATAAAATCATAATATTAAAGACAATGCATATAAAATTGCATGATATAATAACAAAATCTTATAGTTGATGGGAAAAATATTCAATTAAAAATATTTCCCTTTTTTTGGAAATTAATTTTATTTAAATTTAATATTTAATTCAAAGAAGAAATACAAAATAAAGAATTTAAAAGCAGGATTCCATTCCCATTTCAGCGAGAAAATACCCATTTCAAACTCAGTTTGTCTTTTGGTTTTAAAACATAGTTACTATGCAAGTTTTAATAGTATGTATATATATAGATTTAATTACGTATTAAGTTGAGTCAAATTTACGAGAGTTGTACATATGCATGCGTGAAAAGTTCAGTGTGCATCCGAAGATATGTCCTATCCTAACTTCCGTTCTGATCCGACTTTGATATATGGGGCCTCGGCACCCATCGACTTATGCTACCACAATAAAACAGAAATCGAATCCAAGAAAATGCTTCAGGTTAACAGCTGTGAAATGCAAAGAGAATATTGCACATTTAGCTACAGAGTCTAGAGAAGACTAATCAAAGTACATTAAATGTAGTTCCATAGTTCTAAGTAATTGCCACCACAGTTTTTAGCCGACTTGCTGACGCGTCTAGAGTGCCTACAACTAATATTGGATCTTGATTACGTCCTGGCCTTTCCCAGAAATGTGCACATGGAAGATCGAGAAAGTCTGTTTTACGTACGCCACGATATGCCTAAATCTGTTAAATAAATTCAGTTTTTAATATATTGTCATGAAGTTTTGGCGCTCGATGTGCGCTCTATGCCTTGCCCGAGTAGTAGCGATGGGGCAGACTGTACGGGCGGTACTGGCCATTGAAGACCAGGCGGTTCTCGCTCACATCCCCATACTCGTCGGTCTCCTCCTGCGTGTCCTCGATGTAGATGCTCTTCAGGGAGCCCGGAAAGGGGGTGACCATCTCGGAGCTGTACGAGTTCTCCGCATCCTCGTCGGAGTGGTCGTACTCCCCGGAATTGGGCACGGCCACATACGAGGCCGAGAAGCCCTTCTCCGGCACCGAGGCATCCGTCTTGAAGCGAACCAGCAGCGAGTGCGTCATCGAGTTGATGTCCTGGGGCAGCTAAAGCGGATATTAATGGATTTGTGGCTTAATTTGAAGGTTCTGATCTTAGTATCTTAAAATACTCCTATCAAGAGACCGATTTTATTACAAGTTTTCATATAAAAATCACAAAATAGTGATTTTTATCATGTTAGTGTAAAAATGTTAAGATACAAAAATAATGATTATTTAGTCTTATTCATGTAAATCCACCTACCACATTGCCGCAGTACTGTCCGTACATGGGTCCGTACTGTCCGTAGACGTCGTCTATATCGGAGAAGACCTGTACGTAGTCGAAGGTACAGTTCTCGCTGCTCTCGATGTCGAAGGTGAGGAATATAAGCTGGACGTAGCTGTTGTCCGGGGCTGCGATGGTCCACTCGCAGTCCATGCTGTCGTCGTAGTCCTGGTTTCCGAATCGCGCATGTGAGTAGAACTGCTGAACTTGGCTGGTGGCACGCAGATAGCCCCCGCAGGCTGTAAGTTATGAAGGTGTTCGAGGGCCTAAGATTCAAAGATTCAAGTTTCACACCATCCAAACCATCCTACCTGTTGAGTGCGAGGCCGTGAATCCGCTCTTCTGTTTGTTCTTGTCCGTCTTGAGCACCATGTACATCTGGTTGTTGGTGGAGGAGATGGGGAAGGGGATCTTATCTCCGCAAAAGCGACCCAGAACGGAGCTCGACTCGGATTCGCCATCATAAACTGCCACGTTGTCGTAGGTGCATTCCTGGCATAATTTCAAATTCAAATTTAAGTTTAAGTATTAAACAAAATATAATTATATGTTCTGATCTGATATTTTATATTATTATAAACATGTTAATTTTGTATATTCAATCCCAGCGAAACTGATATATGTACAATTAATCTCAATCAACAATAAAAATAATGAATGCAAACAATTTAAGCTGAACAACACAAAAAGTACCAAAGAATTTAAAAATATATCCTAGGCAAGCTTAAGGACTTTAGCTGCTTTAGCTCCATAATATGAATTATAATTTAAAAAAATATGTTAAATAAAATTTAGGAAAAGCAATTATTTGGAACAACACTATAAGGTATACAAAAATAATATTTTGTAACAAAAATTAAATTAAGATTTATGAAAAGCAACTATCTTGTACTTTTTCAAACTTCTTACTATATTTTATGGATGTATTCAACCTGCTTGCGGTCGCTCACCTGGTGGGACTCCACGTCGAACTCGTTGAATATCAGCTTGATGCGATGGCCTGGCGTCGTGATGAAGTGCCACACGCAGTCGGCATTCGGCGGATAAGAGTCCGGGTAGTTGGGGCTGAAGATGGTGCCAAAAGGGGCGGAGATCTCGTACTTGCACTCGCCCTCCTTGCAGTCATGGCCATTTTCGTGCATGGAGTAGCCGTTGTGGCACATGCAGATGTACGATCCAATGGTGTTCCGGCACTCGTGCTGGCAGCCTCCATTGTTCACGGCGCACTCGTCGATGTCCGTGAAGAAGACAGCCGCGAATCCGGATCTCTGGATGGACTTGTCCGAATGGAACTCCAGCCTCAAAGCATTGCTCTCCGAGGTGGCCGTTGGCGGAATGGCCGAGCCGCAGAAGGTGCCGATCCTTTTCAGCCTGTTCTCGCCCAGCTTCGAGTAAACGGTCACCGAATCGTAGCCGCAGTCCGACTGCTGATGCGCCGTGCCCTCCAGATCGAAGTGGGTGAAGTTCAGCGATATCCTGTGCTTGGGCGGGGCCACAATCTCCCAGATGCACTCCTTCAGCAGAGGATACATCTCGGGGAACGAGGGCGATGTGATGGTGCCATTCGGATACTCAATGACGCCGCCGCAGGCATCTGAATGGGAAAAGGGGAATGCGGTTGTCGGCATTAGAACTCGAGGGGCAGTCTATTTGTTATACACCGAAAAGATCATTTTCAGATTTAATTTATAATTTTAATAAATTCTTTATCAACAATTTATTTAAACATAATTGTGATAATTTAAAGAATTTGAGTAAGTTAAATGATTTAAATTACTTTTTTAAATCGCTGATCGAAGTAATTAAAAATCTAATAAATTCATGTTTTATAGGAATTTCTTTGCCTTTTCTAATATTGTATTAAAAGTCCATCTTCTTTTTGTTTTCATGTCAAATGAGTATTGTTTTAGATTCATCTATAAAACACTTTGTGCTTGCAGGCATTAAGTGTTGAAATAAAATGACTTGATCCTAGTTCATTTTAGTACAGTACACCCACCTTCGCAGTGTTTCTTGTCACTATGCAGCTCATACCCAATCCGGCAGCTGCACTCGTAGCCGCCCAGCGTGTTGATGCACTCGTGCTCGCAGCCGTGGTTCTGGGTCTCGCACTCGTCCACCTCCTTCATGAAGACGGCGGAGAAGCCCGCCTTCTGCACCGAAGTGTCCGACACGAATTTCACGAACATCGAATTGCCACTTGACCTGGAAAAGGACGTCGAACAAAGGCAGAGTTCCTATTTTAGAGACGGGGCTCCCCTTCTCTTCAGTTATTTAGTGGCACTCACTTCATGTTCGGCGGCGGCTTGTAGCCGCAGAAAACGCCAATTAGCGGCGAATCCTGGACAGGACCATCGCGCACTTCCACGTAGTCGTAGACACAGCTGTCGTGGTTTTCCACCTCGAAGGACTGGAATTTCAGAGCCACCTGTGACAGCCAATGGGCAATTAATTATTATTTGTCTAAATTGGGGTTTCATTTGGATACAATTGTATTTGACCACACACTGTTTAAATTTAAATAAAGCTATAAAGCAATTTAAATTGAAATTCCTTTAACAAGAGTTTCTTGGCTTGGAGGTCTTTTCAGGCATTTTCCGGAATAAAATCTTTTGAAATGCAAAGCCAAATTCTTAGTACACAATAAGTCCTGACAAACGCCAGTATAAGAGTAGACTGCATTCGTTGCCACCAACATTATCTAATATTTCCCATCCAAAGAATGTCAATTTCGCAATATTCCGGACATTAGAAGTAAACTCTTTTTAAACGAAAGCGATATCTGTGTTTTAGACTTAAGCTTGCAGGGTACAAATAAAGAAAACAGGTAGTAGTTATTTTGCACACGCACCTGGTGATTCTCTGGAGCTGTTATCTTCCACACGCATTCCTTGTTGGGCAAGTAGTCCAGCGGATAGTTGGGTGACTCCAAACGACCCACGGCCTCGTCCACGGACAGCTCGCCACCGCAAACAACTATGGAAAAGGAATGTCAGGAACTGAGCTGCCAAGCGCCACTTTCATTCTCCATTTCTCCATTTACCACTGCCCATTCCCCATTCAACACTCACCATCGAACTCCGCCTTGAAACCCCTGAATCCCTCGCTGCGATGTGTGTTCACGTAGGTGAGCAGCATGCGGCTAGTCTCCGTGCGGATCACATCCTTGTCCACCTTGCCGCAAAAGCGTCCGATGAGCGGCGACTTCTCGAAGTAGCCGTCCCGAATCTCCAGGTAGTCCGTCTCGCAATTATTCGACTTGAAGATGTTCTATGGGAAATTAAAGAGGTACATATTCTGGTTAAGTATATAAATGGTTTATAAATCATACAAAGAGAGGTAGAAAGGTCATGCCACTTATGGTTATATACCTGATGTATATTGATTTTATAATATTTTAGATGTTTTCTTTAATTTCATAAAGTCTTTAAAGATGTTGCCCAATTAAAAAAGTTGACAAATATCTTCTAAACATTGCTAATCGCTACGATAATTAAAACACAAAATTAAAATAGATAAACATTAGCGATTTAATTGAATAAGTTTAATTAGAATTAAACAATTTTCCAACTAATATATAATGTCTTTTGTTAGTTTTAAGCAAATAAATAGTTATTTTCATTGGAAAAGAAATTTGTAAACTAAGCTATGGGTTTAGAAGTCCGACTAAAATGAAAAACTATTTTTTAAATGTGGACTTAATTAAAAAGGTATTAATGAGTTAATCTAAGCTAAATTAAAAATAAAACCAATTTTAAATGGAGATTTTATTTAGGTGTTCATGGGTTAACTTTGAATTGACAAATCTTAGTATTGTCTTACCATACTCTCCAGCTTCAGTTCCACCCGTTCTCCATAGGTGGCGGTGATCCGCCACTCGCAGTGCTCCGTCTCGTTGGTCAGGGCTCCGGCCGTATAGTAAGAGGGCGTGGCGAAGATTCCGGAGCTCTCCTGGAATGTCCTTCCGCACTTGGGGCATCGGTAGAGCAGGTTGGCCTGGGCAATGTCGCCCTGGCTAAGGCGCAACCGCTGGCCAATTTCCGGCCTCTTTCTACCCTTCATCTCGATGGGCAGGATGGTGTCCAGATAAGTGCCCTTCGAAAAGGTGTTCCTTGCGTAGTGCATTATTGAGTCATAGTCGTAGGCCATGCCCAGCGAGTCCACCTCGTCGGGCGACAGCATGTTGAAGTTGTAATCCTGCCCCTTCATAATATTGTTGTGCTCGATCACCACGTGCTTCTCGCGATCCGGACGCGTGTGCTCGTGCCAGAAGCCCACCACGTGGCCCAGTTCGTGCACCACAATGCCAAACTTGTCGCAGTTCCTGCCGATCGAGATGGCCTGGGGTCCATTGCCACGCTTACCCACAAAAGAGCAGCATCTGGTCAATAAAATACAGAAAAATAATAGTCAGGTTTTGTTAAATATACATAAGTATTACAAAAATGTTTATTTATTTATTTTTTTTTACAAGCTGTAAGCTTTAAGTTACTAACTAAAGATACAGCGAGGAATAGCAGCCATAGCTTAAGCCCACAAACTTATAGAGCTATGCCTTTTCAATCTGTAAGAAACGTTATGGCCCTGGAAGTGCTGGTTTTAGGTCACTTTACTGCAAACCCATTTTTGGAAAAACCATCATTAAAATTTCAAGAAAATCGACCAAAAATTACAAACCAAAATTTAAATGCAAATTTTTAGAACTTAAAATTAAAAACTTATAGAACTATTCCTTTTCAAAATCGGATATATGTAAGAAAAGTTATGGCCTGAGCTGGCTGGTCTTATAGCAAAGCTATTTTTAGCAAATTCGAAGGGGATAACATAACTATTAATTTTACAATTTTGTTAAGGGAAATATTAGTACGTTCCAGTAATCTTAGACTAGTATTCAAATTTAGTCTCCCTCAACTCACCCGCAACTGCGCACAGTGAAGACGATGTAGTTGGGATGGATCTCTGGATCGCGCTCCACGAACTTGATGCACGTGGAGTTCTCCCAGTGGCGCATGGCCAGCTTGAAGAGTGCCTTGTGGATGCCACTGAAGTTGCCGTCGATCTCGTAGGGAATCACTCCGTAGTCCCAGATGCGTTCCTTTTTGGCGGTGACGGCGCGAGCCACTCGATGACGCAGTTGCTCCTCATCCTTGGGACTTCTAAAGGGGAAGAAGATGCTTCCCGTTTAGTATGGCTGATTTGGGAACGCGGTGGGCGTAAAGCTTTAACGTGGCGTATGCGTAATTTTAATTGCCAACAGTTTTCCATACATAATTCACAGTTGCTGTTGTTGTTTTTGTATGGCACAACTTTTGGCACGCGAGTTTCTATTAAAATTCATAACTTTTAGCATGCACAAATACACACGCACACACACACACAACCGCACAATGAGCAATGTATATGTGAATAAGCCTTTGTTTGTGTGTCTGTGTGAGTTGCCAAAATGGCTGCTGTTTGTTTAAAGTTTATGCCGTAAAACCTCCGAATGAAAATGGCCAGCAATTTACAGTGTGGGCCAGAAAATGGCAACGGAAACGGATGTGGCGGCGGTGGTGGTGATGGTGGTCCATCAGGACGAAATGCGGTGTTGACAACTTTTCATTCAGAAAAAAATGATTTTAAAAAGCTAAAATATTTGAAGAAATAGCTAGAGGAACGGTTGATTCAATCAGTTATTAAGTCTTTGTTGTATTATCTGTATAATTGAAACTAATGATATTTATATATATTACGTCATATATTTTATCTAATTCAAACGTTTGCGTCTCAAATTCATTTTTATACCATGATCCTGATTTTGGCACATCATAAGTATAAGCTAATATCAAGACAGCATAATTTAATAAACAGATAACATGCTTATATATTTATATAAAAATAATACTTTTTGCTCAAGTAATTAATTTTAAAAAATAGATTAACTACTATAGAGAAAATAAAGAAATTCCGCTTTACGCTATTTTAAAATAATTCTGGCAATTGCCCTTAAAAAGTGTCAGATTTAACGGGAAAAGATCGAAACTGGCACCACTGATGGAAGGAATTCCCCAAACTTACTCCGCTTTTGTCAAATCCATTTCTGGCGTGGACTGCTGGACCGATTGATTGAATCCTGGCGGGGAATGGTTCACATATTGCGTGGTGCTTTGGCCACGTCGACGGCGCTGACGATGTGACCTGTGTTTCTTGCGGTTTTTATTCTGATGCTGGTGGTGCTGCTTCTGGTGGTACTGCAGCTGCTTTTGGTGGTGCGTTTGGTGGTGGTGCATCTGTCCCTCGACCACTGGGCGGCTCAGCTCCTCGCGCAATCTCTGCAGCTTGGCCTCGTGCTCCAAATACTGGTTGCTGCGTCTGCGGTTGGGTATAGAAAATACTGGATTTGAATGGCAGCACACAACTAGGCAAAAAAGGTATTCAACTACATATATACATCATAAATTATGACTCATAATTAAACCGAAATTCATCTATTAGGCGAATTTAAAATTTGTTTTGAATGAAATGTGATTTGCTATTTTACGCCGAGTTATTAATCAAATTGTAGGACTTTAAACTAATATAGTAGGCCTAATTAAATGTGTTGTATACATTAATTACACAGCTACATTTTACTGCACTTTAATAGATAATTTTGAATATTTAATTTTTGTGACGCTCATAATAAATGAATAAGTTTAAAAATTAATGACCTATTAAATATAAGGTATTAAAATGATACACACTATTATTTTTCATATTTAGAAAGCAGATAATGAAATATTTTTTGAACAGAGTTAAGAATATATAGTTTTCACACACCAGCACTGCGTTTTTTCACTTTATATATTGAAAGTAAAGTCTTTTTTTAAATTGAAAAATCTGATTTGGTGGAGTATTATTTAAATATTAATATATGTTTACCCACCTCTGCTTGGGTCCTCGTCTGTGGCGGCGTCTCACCACTCCACGCGAGTGCAGGAAGTCCACCTCGTCGTCCAGTTGCATCCCGTTGCCGCCGGCATTGCTGTAGACGTGGGCAGGAGTAGATCGCTGTTCCGGCAGCGAGGTGGGCACAATCTGCGACGGACGCCGCTCGGCCACAAAGTTATTGCCCGAATCGTCCTCGATGTCCTTGTTGTCCGACTGAATCTTGCGGGCGTCCACATTGCGATGCAGTGGCTGGGTTTTGTTGCCGGACTTGGAGCCAATCTCGGCCAGCGTCAGCCTGGCTGGTTTGTCCATATGGGTGCGCTGCTCGGAAGGCGGTAGCACTTCGTTCCTGTAGCTGGCGGACTGAGCATAATCAGAGGGCGACTGCGAACCGGGCTTCACGGGTTCATTGACACTCTAAAAAATCAAATAGACACAATTAATAGATTTAAGGACTTGATTTGTTTTGTTTTTTCATTTTTCAAGATAACATAATCTAAGCAATAACGAGCGACTAGTTCTTTATATTATTTATAATCCAACAACTCACTTGGCTCTGCAATTGGGTCTGTCCGGCTTTTAAGTTCACCGAACCCGAGCTGGGCAGCTTGGTCTTCTTGCGGATGATGTCGGTGAGGCCCTCCTCCTCCACCTGGAGCCCCTCGTGGTAGACCTCCTGCTTGAGCTTCTCCAGGTCCAGCTGGAAGGTGGCATTGAACTTGGTGGGTCCGGATGCTGACGCGGAAGCGGAAACGGATGCGGGCTGTGGGGCGTCTGCCAGCAGTTGCTCCTCCGGCTCCTCCACCTCGTCGTCATTGGTTGGCGTGTGGGCCACCACCGGCGGACCTGAATCGCCCTCGGGCAGGGCAATGTCGCCCATGAAACCGCCTGCAAGGCCAGAGATAAAGCGATTTAAATTAGGGGCATTATGGCACACTGCTACCATAACTTACAAATTGTTTTTAATTATAAGCGACAAGGCGAAAAGCGTATAAATTTTTATTTTAATTGAAATTTCATGTGGCTTTGCTCGCTGAGCCGTACTCCGCCGGCGGTTGGTTAGCCCACCCAGCTGGTAATTTATAGTATGCCTCGCACTCACAACCTCTACTGGCAGATATAGTATAAAGCCGTGCTGCTCTGACAGTTATTTTGCCATTCGGTCGGATAGACACACTCTGCATATCCATTTAATCAGTGCATCAGCGGGACAACAGGACAACAGGACAACAGGACTATCAGACTGATGCTTTTGTTTTCGCCCCCACTGTCCATCGCCCACTCGGCGTATACGCAATGTGCATAAGGGAGTGGCACACACATGTGGTCACTGGGCAGTAAAAATGGCAGGAACAACAACGATAACAGTTAACAAGAAAAATATGAAATTGTTGCCTCTTGTCTGCCTCAGACATGTTAAACAAAATTAATTAAGTGCGTTTGCACAATGCAAAAAAAAAAGGTAAAAAAAAGCAGGGAAATAAACAATGCCCCTGCACCGAACGATACAGACCCTACACTTTTTGTCTGGTTAATATTTAAAGCAGATCTTTTTAAGCTGTCCCTCAGCCAAATGCCAACATCAATCCTTATTTTTCATGTCAAAACATTTCACAGCCAAACAAGCTCTCCGGTTAGAGCAATTCATTTGCCTATAAAGACTGTCTGAGTGCTCCTGCTGAAATGCTGCTGGTTGGCTGCTTGCTCAGAGCTCCGCTTAATTCAAACATAAATAAAATAAAATTGCATTCATGCTATTTACACGGCTGGCACAGTGGAGTCTGCTGAAGTGGCCGTGGATCCCAGTTCGTGATACGGCGGCATTAACGTTAACGCCTTTTGACTTCTGAAGGCCGCTCACCGTGGCCCATATTCTTCATCTAGAGATTCCATCCTCTTCCGCTTTTCCCATTTCTATTCACCTGCCGTCCATCTCCGAGCTCGGAAACTCGGAATGTAGATGCAGATACGTGTCTTGGCAATTTGATTATTACAACTGGAGCGGCAAAACCAATCATCTTTGAGTTTGAACTGTGAGTCTAACTTGTCGGGAAGTGGGTCAGTGTAAATGGAAGGGCAGGCAGGCCGTATAAACTCAATACCCACTTACGACGCATGCCAGTTGGCTATGCACACATCCTTTGGGTAATAATCAAACAATTTTCAGGGCCGTTCA
This sequence comes from Drosophila elegans, assembly GCF_018152505.1. Lineage (NCBI taxonomy): Eukaryota > Metazoa > Arthropoda > Insecta > Diptera > Drosophilidae > Drosophila > Drosophila elegans. The sequence goes on along the minus strand of NW_024545855.1, from coordinate 3,570,947 downwards.
GAGAGTAGATTAATTAAAATGGTAAAAGTAGTATTGGAAGTAGATTTTATGCTATCAATTATTTATTAAAACTATAAAGGGTTTCAGTTCTTCCTTCACTTTGCCCATTTCAAAAAATGTATCATGTTTAGAATTAGAATGTCTTCTGCGAACTTACTGTTTCACAGCTAGGCTTGATAAACTTTTTAATCTGGAGATGTTCCTGGTAACAAAGGCTTTTGTCTATGAAGTACTCACTGTACTTTGAGTACCCCTTTCAGGATCTGAACATGTGTATGTTTTTCGGTTTTGTTACTCTGGATTTTGGGTTTGCTTTACTACTGCGTGTTGTTTTGGCCAAAATTGCAAATTACATATTTATCAAGCTGCAAACGTTTTTTGATTTAGTTCCCGGAAGTGCAGCAGAGCATGGCAATCCTGGCCGACACTTACAGGAAGCTAAAAAAGGGCAAAAAAAAGGAAGCCAAGCCACACAGTTTGTTTGGCAGCGCAGGACTCCAATCAATGTCAATCATACGCACCGTAAACGAACTGTGGTCGTCTTCCTGCAGTTCGAGCAAAGGGAGGACAATCAGGAAATGACGTTGAGACCCCCCTTAAAAAACACCCACAAAATCAATGACTTCGGGGCAATGAGACAATTCTGGTTCTGTCAAAGATCGGAATTCGTATCAAAATTCTAGTATAGTAAAAGGATCGAAATATGAATCCAGTTTAGCCAACGTTCGCTTGAAATGCTGCCAAATCTGAATTTAATTACTATAGTAATATCAACATGATATGTGTATTTAATCTGCTCACATTTTCCCACTTTTCCGTTTTACCTCTTTTCACCATGGTTTTTGCTGCAATTGCAGCATGTTGACTTTGAAAACATATCGTATTTACATTTGATTTAACAGTCAAACAAATTTCTAGAATTGCGCAAATATTTACATACACAATCGGAAAATCTGAACAGTGAGTGCTGCTGCGAACACGTGTGCCCTGTTGTGAATTAAAAATATATACGCTTCGTCTGCGTGGCTCTGCATATATGAAATTTAAATTTAAAACACAGCGCACAGCACTCTGCCCTCATGGCGGATGATTGATTTGGATGTCAGCGAGAGAAGAAGAGAGAGCGAAGTTGAAATGGCGGTACAACTGAAACTCAAACTAAAACCCGGTGAGTTGAACTCAAGCTAAACACGTTCCCAGTTGGCACTTAATCCTGTTAACGTTTGCCAGCAAAACTACAGACCTGAACGTGGCAATAAAAAGACGTTGCACTTTACGGAGGCGAGAAAACTTGCCGCATAATGCATCCGACTTAACTCACCCCACACCCACTCAAGAAGTGCTGGCCAGTATCAGGACTCCTCAGAATGGAAATGGAACTGAAAGCGGAAGGCATTCAAGTCCTTCTGCTATTTCATTACATTTACGTTAAATGCCTTTGGCCGTCCACTCTTGACTGGCAGACAAACAGTTCGCACAAGTGAAAGTAATTAAATTTTTGAGTCTTCTTCTTCCTTTGGCACCCTCACGCACCCTCACGCACCCACATCATTCACACTAACGAACTAAGGGCACAAAACGTGCTATTTTGGTGGGAAACCCTATCGTACCCGTATTCGTATGCGAATCCAAATGCGAGTCCACTTGCGCACCCTTTTTATGGCGGCCACAGAAATGTTCAACATAACACATTCTGGTTGCACTTTCCCCTACACCCAAAATAAAATTGTCGTAGAAACTAAACCGTTGTTACATAAACTATTGGGTATGAAAAATTTCTCACTAAGATAAGTGTTAAATTAATTCCACGAAAGTATCAACATACGATTTATGTGGTTTAAAAATAAGGCCTTATATTTGTTACTTTGTTACTGTCTTTAGTTATATTTAAGACATTCTTATCAAAACTAAACTTTCAGTTTATTTTTTGGGTGTAGAACCCCTACCCAAACCCCCTATTTCGGTACACGCGGCGTATGCGTAATGTGGCAACAAGGGCTGCCCACTTTATGAGCTCTCTCTCTGCCTCGGATCGCGACTGCCAGTTTAATTAAAAATAAAGCCCACCATCTCGGCCTGTTTGGGTCCAACTGATTATTCGCTCTGGGCCACGCTTTACTATATACGTGCGAATCTGAAACGGGGGAAAAATAGGAGGAGCTCGAGGAGCACATCCCCGCACTTAACGCATCAACAGTGGTGTGGTAACATGCCGAGCTGGTCGTCCATTTTGTGGGTCAAAAGCAAATAATTGAAGAGAGCACGTCGAGCCGCCGTCGACTGATTGCCATTGTTGAGGTCAGTTGGGTTGCGCTTTCATTTTACCTTTTTTTTTCATTTCGGGACCAGTCCCCTGGTTTTTCATTTTTTTGGGGCTCTTTTTTGTTATTTATGGCTTTTGTGCTCTTTGGCGGAGGATGTCAATTCTCGACTGGCTGTGTCATAAAATAAAATACGAGTATGTGCGCAAATAAAGCACAAGCAATTAAGCAGCAAAAATGCTTGCGGCTCAAAAAGGATTTGAAACGAGGGAAAAAGTGCTAATTGAACTGCAGTGAATGTGCTTTTGATGTGAAATCCTCTGCACTTCATCCTAAAAATACTACATCTGATAGTTGTGTGGGATTTAAGTACGCACAAAAGAGCTCTTGAATGTAAATCGATGGGCACTTAGTTCATTTATTTACAAAATGAATTGTAAGCAGGAATAAAAATAATAATCCTATATCTTTAATATAAACATGTTTTATTATCCTTTATATAAACAAATTTAAACATGTACAAGTCCAGTTTATTATCCTTAAAAGTAACTAGATAAACATACGTACACAAATTTTAATTTGTTTTTTGTCTAAGTCTTTGTGATATAAATTAACCATGCTTCCTGTGTAAATACCGATTTCTTTGAGTGACTCCTTTGTATATCTGCGCTAATCCCAAGGAATTACGACTTAGATAAGTTTTTGACCGGTCAACTGACTGTCTAACCCCTTCGGCTTTCAAATCGCTGCTGGCATTGTAAACATGGCCATAATTATGCATAATCTGCCATGGAGCGTATGGCGAGCGGAAGTGCATAATGCATATCAGAGTGTGTGTTTGTGTGTATTAATTACCGTAGCTATAACAATGAAATTCAATTTGCCGGCCACGCCCCACGGACATTGTAAATGGGCGGACGGGGAACGGGAATCCATCAGGCCGGGAATTATGTTGTGACAAGGGGCCAGTCAGCCATAAGCCCAAAACCGGCAGACGAATGGAAATTGAGGCGTTGGCTAAATTAAAGATGAAATCAAGGCAAATAGAGGCGGACAAATAAAGCACTCAAACAGCAAATGGAAGCGCATACGGATGCAGACAGAGCAGAACGGAAGGATGGAAGGATGAACGGATGGATGGAGAATATATATGGTTGGACAAACTAATCCGGCGGCAGCAGAGATTGCATGAAGACCTCCTTGGCCACTCGGCCATTAGCCAAAAGCAGCGGCACCACAAATACACACTACTAATAGTAGTTTTTTAACTTGTGAAGTTAATTCTTTAAAAAAATTGGCCAATTATTAAAATCTACATTTAAAATAGATAGACTTTTTAATATATTTTTAAAAAGGATTAAAAAAAATTGGATTTTATTCCAATACTTTCAGCATATTGAATAGTACATTTTAAAAGACTATTAAAAGTTTCAATTTTAAATTATAACCCTGCTTTAGCCCTATTTTGTTTATTAATAAGTAAGCACTATTATAAATTATGAAAAAAAATTGTCTATGCCTTAAAGCTAAATTTTTGAGCAACCACCACTATTAGTTTGACCGCAACTGTATATAGATATCCTAAATGCTCGGATAGTGACGGCTCTTTGGGCGCCCAAAATGGAGTTGGAGGTGGTGGAGTTGGCCAACGATGGTGACGAGTGACCCGACAGGAGATTTTCGATTTGTGCACGATTTAGGCTCTAGCTTTTGTTTGCGTTTTATGAGTGTGTGTCCGTCGGTGAGTGGGATTTTCGCTTGTTTATTTATACGAACAAACATTGGTACGATGGCGAAACACTGTACGCTTACACAGAAAGAGTAATCGCAATGCCCTGATGATTTATTTGAACGATTTTCCATTCATTTTGGTTCGAGACATACTGATAACAAAAATTGAAATTGTATTTCATGTGTGCAAATATGTTGAAAAGCTGTTTATGAACAATGTTTATGAACAATGTTTAGTTAGTAAACTGAAAGATATAAGAATGGTACTTGAGCATTGACTTTTGATTTTTACTATTACTAAACTAAATAGTATGAGTATGGGACTTAAGTCAGATATTTTATTTAGATATCCTTTTCCTCACATTTAAAGTAAGCCCTATTTTTGTCTGTGTATCGATAAGTTTTGTACAAATGCGGTGCGCTTCATTGGAGTGTCAAATGATTGAATAAACGAATCAAATCATGTGTGGCAAATTTATCCGAGTGTTTCGATGATTATCTTCGGAAGGCGAGTGGCAAAATGAATTCTAATGAAGGGGATGAATTTCTCGTTGGAAGTTCCTCATGACACGACGCTAAAATAACACTTGGGGCGCTTTCGTGACCACTGTAGCAATCGGTCAATGGCCCAAACGGGGGCTTAGAAAACCACAGACGGTCGAATTCATGTGTTTCTATGGCCTGGAGTCCGGAGCCCAAGCCAAACATCCCCAGATCCTCTTTGCGGACCAAATCGCAGATAGAACTGGAGGGCAAACAATGGCGATGGCATGGCCAATGTTTGAGTTCCCGCACCAGATTTCAGATTTATGATGGACAACTGCGTCGAAATATTTATGCAGCTGTACGGCGGAGTATTTGCGGTTCGGCTCCGCATCATCTATGGCCACTTTTCACCTACGGCCAGGCCAGACATAAAAACTATTTTCCATTGCCGCCGCAGAAAAAAAGGCGAGCGAACAAGCCGTCGTTCGCACAAAGCATTTTTAGAAAAAGTTTTTAGCTTGGAGCACGGAATAGGAGATAGGAAATATATATATTCTGAGCGTTCGTTGTTTTTCAATTTGAAATGTTGAAATGGAGCTGAAAAGCGCAGTGATATTCGTGTGATGTGTGAATATGCCAGTGCGTTCGAGTGTTCAGTTTGCAGTTTGTTCAGTTTATTCAGTTCACCTACTCAACTTTTGGTGCCACTTTATTACAGCGTCGTCTGCGGCAGGTTCAATAAACCCTGGATACACAGGCACCCACTTTGCACCACTACTACCTACTTCCACCCCACTTCCTCCCCACTTCCACCCACTTTCATCACCCACTCACCCATCTGAAGAACCACACTAGCAGTTGCATCTGATAATTGTGCCATCAGCAGTGCAGTTGCTTCAAATGTGTCGCTGCCCGCGTTTATTTTCGTACATTTTTCGCACATCGCACAACAAATGATGCCAAATTAAATGCAAGCATTTAGTGGCAGGAGCCAGCACTCCAGATATCAGAAAAGTGCCGCGCTTATTACGAATCGGAAACAGATTGCGAATTTTATTTTTTAAATTAGCAAACTTAAATATTTATTTAATTTTCTTAGCATACTAAATATCTTAATTTATTTATTTTTTAAAAACAAGTTCGTGTCCTTCTGCAAATATAATACATTTTCTTCGGCAGCAGTCCAATGTTAGAATTTGTATTGTTCACATTTATTGAATTTCTCCGGTGCTCTCTTAGCAGGCTGAATATATAATTCTATTTTACGAAAGACCAATATTGAACATAAAATTCAATGATTCAAATTAAATTTTGTGCTCTCCTAGCGAATACAATGAACTTTATTTTGCAGCATCCAAATGCACAAATTATTCATTTTCAAATTTCTTTGATATTTTTGATTAATAACGTTATATACTTATATAATTTATTATTATATTCTTATATATACTTATTTCCGTCAGAAATTTTAATTTTATTTAAAAGCAGTCCTTAAATACATAAGAAAGCTCTTGTCGATTTCAATCTGTGCTGGTTAGCGGATTATTTCTTTCACAACAAAATTTCAAAGCCATGTAAAATTTAATGGACTTGTTATGTCAATGCTATTTACGGCGGTTCAGCTTTGCATAGTATTTTGTTTATAAATACAGAACGATAAACAAAACTTTCGTTTTTAAGGTAAAAAAGCAGGAATTCTCTAAATTCTAATAAAGTAATACAGACAATAATGCGAGTAAAAGGGTTCAACTGCTGCAAATGAAGCTCAATGTTCGCTTGACTGGATTCGGTTCAATTTATGTTTTACCCTGCATATGAATTCCGTATTGGATTCTTTGCATTTGCTTTGACCAAAAAAAAATCAACAAAAAGAACGGGAGAACGCATTCAATTTGTCTTTGGTCTGTCGCTTTCACTCGATTTTCTTGCTCAGCAGGGATCTTTAGGGACATATATATGGGGATATGGAAATTTGAAATCGCAATCATAAATTGTAGTTCAGATCTCTGCTTTGGTCATCCGTTGCCGAGCGGATTAATTCGATTTGTATGGACCTTTCCGGAATCTGGGGCACTGAACAATTAAAATAACATTTGCAAATTTAAAATGCGATTTGCATAAATTACGTTTCGCCCACAGCTGCAAACGCTCACACGAATAAGGATATGTATATTTGTATATATATATATGTACTTCATATGTACAGTATGCCAGTATAAAAGCGTTTGTTTGGTTGTCTACCAAAAACATAAGCTCCATTTTGTGGCATTATCTGAGCAGCTTTTGAGCTTGTTTGCTTCGCCTGCTTATTTATGCCAATTTGCATAAACAATGATTGCAGCATACAACATACAGCATACAGCCGGCGAGGATAACAAATTCTGGCAAACAGGTTGCTCAGACACATGGCAATTGTTTGCTTTATGTACGAGTGTGTTTGGGCATGTGTGCAAAAAGTTTGGGAATGCATCCTGCTGTCAGCTGTTGGCATTCCGCAACAGTTGAACTATAGTAGACCACCCATTGCGCCCTTCTCCTCCCTGCCATGCCATTCTTGTTGCCATTAATTAATTATGTAAACAGCTTAAATGCAAGTTTATTTTATTTACACATGTTTCTGCTCGCTTGCCTGTCTGAAACCAACAGGGATGTCATTTCAATAAATGCACTTGGGGTAAACTCCGATTAAATTCGCAAGCGTTTGCCACTGTTGCAAGTCGGTAGATGTTGCAAATGTAGTCAATGGCAGGCAGAGCCCCTTCAGCCAGTAAATCCTTTGAGCAGTCTCGAAATCAGCTGCCTCACTTCCGATTTTCTAACATTTCCGCAGCTGCACTTCCTTTTCGTTTCTTTCGCTTGCTTTTTGTGTGCCAGAGTACAAGATTTGCTTTTGAAATCCGGCGATAGCTTTGGCCGAAAGCATGCCGAATCTGTCATCAGGCTTATAAAGCACCACTGAGTTCCGAGGACCGAATATAAATCTATTGTCATCTTCCAAGGGAAACTTGGAGCGGGGAAACTAGCAGCTGGAATGGGGTCAATAACTCTGTATGGCAAACAAATTAATTTGCATAAACGAAAGCAATTTGTTTCCCCCTGGCTAACAGAAAATTAATTTAATTTATGTGTGTTTATTTGTATAGATGAAACGAAGTAAAGCATTAAATAGATGTGGTTTTTAATTAAGGGCATACACAGTTCCCATCCCGAAAAGTTTGCCAGCCCATTGCCACGTTCTGCGGCTTTGTAAGCTGATCCTGCTGGCTGTTTTGCGGTGAGCATCCCAGCAATCCACCCATCAACCCATCCCTCCATCCATCCACCTATCTACATCTACATTTACCCCCCCGAAAATGCTACAAACTAACTCAATCCGTCTGCACAATGCCAAAAGTGCGAATTGTAAATAGTTTCTGGCATCGGGCTCTGGCTTAACTTTAGCGATGGACTTTTCAAAGCGCTGCAGGGCACTAAGCAGGTACGAGGGAATCAAGTCGAAGGATTTCGGAGGGCTAAGTCCTACACTGTGGGAAAAGCTTAAGAAAAGCTTCTATGAAAATTCTGGAACTTATTATAAAACTAACGCTTTTTGTCTGTTATTTTCCCATAAGTCCCTTTCATACAAAGTATTGAAGATTTGTCTGTAATAAAATGGTAGTAAAGTACAAATTTGTTAAACATTTAAGAGAATAGAATCTTACTCTGAAATGTTTAACAGGTTATCACAAATACATATATTTTTAAATGAACCTTCTCCAATTGACCTCTGTTAATTATGGTTTCAGAATATGAATATTATTACCAAATATTTTATCTGTTAATCTTCAATTTTATAAGACTCATTTAAATGCGTAGTAAAGTTTAGAGTTGTATGTCAAAAAATGTTTAAAAATCACCCGAAAAGAAAATATAGATCAATAGAGTTCAAAACTTTTATCTGTTGGAACAATTTTGTTTTAGTGACATTAGTATGATAATAAACCAAATTACTCCCCGTGCACTTTGTTCGTATTGAGTATTTCCCGGCTGAGTTGCAGTTTCTTTTTTTTTTTCCTTTCCTGTGAAACACGACCCGTTTCCATCTCTATCCTGGCCCCCGCTTCCTGTATCCTTCATCCTGCAACTATGCATGCAATGCCTTCGAAGTGCCTTTTATTTGAGACCGCGAGCGGCGTTAGTTTGTTGCCTTTCAGCCGGAGCCATTCTGCCATTCTTGCCATTTTGCCAGAGCTCAATCACTGTGGGTGTGAGGCCTTAAAGGGGATTCCCCTTGAACAAGTGCTGGGTGGAGGGGGGCTGTTTGAGTTCTGTGTGCAAAGCGCCGACTTTCAGGCCACTTGAAGCCATCGCGCCTTCGCCGCCGACTGACATTTTGGTCGTCCTGGCTTTGCGGTTGTTATTGTGATGCTGTTGTCATCATTACTGTCGTCTAAGTTCACTCTACGCCGCTCTGCAGCTGCACATTCCGCCCATTTGGAGTGCCATTTGCGGCTTGATTTCTGCTCCTCGCTGCCCCGTCATTGTTGTCCTCCCTTTGATGCTGCTCTATGCAAATTAATTAGCAAATCTGCACCAGCAGCAGCAGCAGCACCAGTTTAGTTAATTCCTTAAAGTGTTGGCCTACGAACGCATTATGACACGCGTTTGAATTTGAGTTTGAATTTCCATGGCTAAACGCTCTCGTGTTGCCTACTTATGGGCGCCCCCACTTCAAAGGCCTTAATTAACTTTGGAGCATTTTCCGGGGAAAACTGTTTGAGTGAGTGTGCATGTGCATGTGCGTGCTCTCCATGGGGGATTTTCATGTCTGCAACGCACTGCACATTTTTGGCAAATTAAATTTTCCAGTTTCGAAATTGCTTCCAACTTCAATTGAAAGTTGATTAGTAGTAGTGCTCCCATTTCCCAACATCCCAGTCCGAAATTCAATTAGGTTCCTTTGTGTGTGGAGAAAAGAAGTAATAAACATTGTTTATTTTCCCCCCCATCGTGCATATGCATATATTAGGAACCCAATGGTTTCTGTGCAATACAAATCGACTTTGACCCAATTTTTTTCACAGGGCAGCTTCAAATGCAAACAATTCATTAATTGTGTAGCGACAAAAAAACACCCGAGGCGGACATGATTGATTGTGAAATTATGGAGGGAGTTCCGTGGTCTCCAGGCACGCATTCAGATTCAGATGGGTGATATATGTGGCTGTGTGACCTATCTGGCAATCGAAGCGTCAGACTTCGAGAAAATACGGCAGTCATTTGCCAAAATGGGGGGCCACAAAGCTCGTAAATGGGGGAAGATAAGGTAAGAGCCTATAAAATGGTTAAAATTACAAACATAAACAAACGTACAAGGCTGTTTTATTGTGTCCTTTTATTTTATTTGCAGATATAGCCTTTTTAATTCAATTGTTGCAATTGTTAATTTTCTATTCAATATGAACAATAAATTATGTTATAGTTTAGGAACTCATATTATTTCCCAGCCCACACATTTGACTTTTTTAAAATGTAATTTAATAATGATTTCATTTGTGAAAGGGCTAAAATAATTTAATTATATAAATAAATGAAATTTATTTTTATCCCGTTTGGAACTGGCATACTTGTGACTATTTCTTGGGAAAAACATATTCAGTTTTTATATTTTAATAATAAAAATGTTTAATAATGTTCAATGTTATAAGTTCTATTCATTTATTATATAAAATAGTTTAATTTGGATGATCGCTTGCATGAAAATCGACCAATTGAAATATATAAGTGCATGAGTAATTTAAGTTGCATACTTATGGAATTTCTCACGCATTATCAGGTTAAAAACCAAATAATGTTACTTATTTTACAAATTTGTTTTATTTTATACCAAGATGGGTACTCATAAGTCCCCCCCAACATTTGCCATTGTCGAGCACTTGACGACACATTGCCAATGATAGTTACGGCGGAAGTCGTTTTCCCTTCAATATACGCATACTTTGGCGAGTACTGCGCCCGAGGAATTTCCGTCCTTGAGTGGGTAGCTAGTGGGTGGCTAGTGGGTGGCCCAACTGGAGTACAACTTTTTGACAATTGATGCGAGCAAATACTTAGAGATAGACCCGCAGATAAACTTGCCTTCTATCACTTCGAGGCAGACAAATTGCAATCGAAGTCGGAGCTCTGCTGGTGGCAGACACAAGCGCAGACTTAAGCTCAGACCAGGACATGGAAACGGATACCCCGTATCGATATACGGATACGGATCCGGATCCGGACAAGCCGAGAAGACAACCATTCGCTTTCGCACTGCTCTCGCAGTCAATTTCCTTACATTTTTCCCTGGATTTTTTTTTTATTATTTTCCTGTCGTTTTTTTGCAAACTAAGGTAAATTCAATTGAATCGAGCTGGGAAGCGGTTGTGATCGGTGGCGGGGAAGGCTTGAAGGGGTGAGGGGATGAGGTCGGAGCATGCCACAATAGCGCTTAATTTTCAGCGCTGCAACAAGCGGCTGACAGGGGTTTTCTTGAGGGGGTGGTGGCCATAAATAATGTCGAGTGGGGGTGGTGGTGTGCAGGATGAGCTGCTTTCACGTGTGTTTGTGTGTGCCTGTCTACGTCTCGAGTTAACAAGACTTTTCGCTTTTACTCAAACTCGCAGGCTAACACAATTTTCAAAGCTTTTGTCTTGCCACGACTTGACTGGGGTATCGACTAAATCTCATATAGAAATGCACTACAACAAACCGGGAAAACAAGTAACAAACATTTAACAAATATGTTACCGTTCTTATTATCTTATTGGAATACCTAACAAAAAGTATTAATAAAAATGTTTAATTGAAATAAAAAACCTTTTTCGCCCAATAGAGAATATAAATCTCAACTCGTTAGCTCAAATATAAAACCAGAACCTTTTTTAAATTTGTTTTATTTATAACTTATATTTATAGGTTTTATTTTGAGAATGAAAAATAAATCTTATATTTTGAGTTTAGCCAAATTGGAAGAGGAAAAGACGAATTGACTATTAAACTAACTAAATATAACTTTAAAACCAATTTTCTTTTTTGTATTTTTTAACCTGAAATTCGATAGGGCTGTAATCTGATCAAATTGGTTTTTCCGCGTGTAAATATATAGATTCGGGGCTTACAGATTGGCTTACGGCGGAGTTGAATCAACGCGGAGGCAAGGCAAATGTGAAGCTATTTCCGTGACCCGTGGGATGTGGGTTGGGATTGGGCTGTAAGATGGGCTAAAGTGATATGTGCACCCGTACTCACCGGCCTTGCAGGGATCCATGTCAATGTCTCCGGATACCTTTGGTGTCACATGCAGGCGCATCAGCTGCTCGATGGTGTATTTGCTGCGGTAGGGTCGTCGCAGTCGGCGAATGGTTCCCAGATACGCATCGAATTGTTGACGATGGTGCAGGTGGGTCCTCTGATGGTGTCCGTCCTCGTCGCTGCCCTTTTCAGTGTCCGGTGATAGTCGTTGAAGGACACCATCATTCGCGGAATGTTCCCGCCTGAGAGTGTTCCCTTGCGCTACAGATGCCATTGGATCCGCGGGTGAAGGAGCAGGTGCCGGAGGTCCTCGGTGGGATCGTGGGTTCTTGGCCTGCACCGAAATGAGCACCAGTAGCAAACCAATGCCAAAAAGTAGGACGCAGTTCGACCAGCTGACGCCCAGGGGCGTGCCACGCCTCCTACGCATCGCAGCGGCGTCAAATTCGTTTTTGGCGCTCTTTATTTATTTTTTGCTAAGTGCCTTTTTGGTTTTTTTTTTGCTCTGCAAGTTTCGTGACCACTAGCCCACTTTGATTTGAATTGTGGCGATCAGTCTGCTCTTAATATATGTTCATTTTCATTTAGCACGTGCCTGCAATTGAAAAGCGCAAAAACAATGATTAGATTGTGTGTTCAGAGAGCAGCTTCATTCAGGTTTGCACCAGACTTGGTGGAATTATTTACACCGAAACCGACATTTCGTGTATCATTATATGTGGCTTCCCAAGCTTTTTTGAACCACAGATAACCCTTTGTTCAGCGAAATAGAACTCAATTGCACGCGTTTTGCACTTGCTTATCAGCTCTGTTGTTTTCTGACCATTAAATTATCAATGCAGAATTGCATTGAGAAAGGTAGCAGATTTTATTCAAAAACAAACTGATTTAAACATGTTTACCCTAAATATAATAAATATCAAACCCTTTGCAAAGTAACGTTCTTAATGTAAATACTATTTTTAAATAAGTTTCATATTTTTTTCTGCGTTCCCAAGCCCCTTGAACTAATGATAACCCTTTGGCCCCATCGAAATGACCCACAATTTCAGGCGATACAGCCCGTTTCGTGTTGTTGTTTCAGGGCCTTGAAATGTTTGTATTTTTTTAAAGCGGAAATAAATGGCGTACTTCGTTGGGCAAACATATAGTAAAGCTGACATGTAGGGGGGATAAAATTGCAAAATGCAGATGAAATGGCAGCAGTAACATTACCATGTCACGGCGAAATGGTAATTTACTTATGCATTTCCAATCGGTGTTATCTCTGGGAAGCTGGCCTTCGTTTGCAATTTGAATACGCTCTGGCTACGGGGAATGTCAATTCATTTGCTAATTCCGAACTGAGCCTCCGATGCAATCGATGCAAGGGGGCCTCATTGCTATGGGGATGTTGTACAAAATATCTCAGACAATCTCAATCTGTGCACACACCGGGTGTCTTATTTACATACGACGCATACCTACGTTTGTGCAGCTAACATCTGCGCCTTGGGCCATCATAAAAAGTTGGGTAAACTGAGAAAACAAAGAAGGTGTAAAATTCGACAGATGGGCGGTGAAGGAAGTCGATTTAGAAGAAATAGTCAGGCGGCAAATCCGCACACCAGAACAGGTAAATGTAAATGTTTCAGCCATCAACTTGGCACTCAATTAACTCCGATGCAGAGGCAGCCAGAATCCAGGACTCTATGCACAATAACAGGTAATTAAAAATCGCTTAGCCCCGGCCCAGGTTACCCAAGCAATTCAGAAAACCTTTTCAATTAACTTGAATGTTTGGCCCAAGCCATTGTCATCAGGCTGTTGCTTTTGGTGCCTTTGCTGCTACTGATTTTCCCGGCAATTGTGGCAATTTCATTAAATCATTTCATTTCCGGCCCCCGCAAGTACACACACCGACACACACAAAACAAATCAAGGACTCGGCTGGCTTTTTATGGCAAATTAAGTTGCCTTTTGTTGTGGTGGTGGTGGAAAAAGAGGCGACTAGCAAATAAAGCCAAACACCGCACAGACAATTCCACGGGCAGCAGTCTTGGACAGAAGTTTTCGCAGCCAAAAGGCAAAAGGAGTGCAACATATTTTCTTAATTTCATTTCGTTTAATTTCACTTGGCAAAGGAAGCAAAAGGAGCAGCAGCAGGAGCTCCAAGAAGCAGCAGCCATTTCCATAATCCTCGCTCGCATAATTACGTATACGCCGCATGGGACCAACAAGGCAAAGACGATGAGAATGATGATGACGGCACAGCGTTTCTCATTTAAGCGAAATTAAAAATTCAATTGATAAATTCCCAACTAAATAAGCGATGGAAAGAGAAGTGGAGCAAAGTTACTTGTGAGGTCCCGGGTTTTCTTCGTTTTTTTTTTGTTTTTGTTGCTCCGTTGCTCCTTTGTTGCCACGTCTCTGGCAGCAAATTGAAAATCGTTGAAAAGTATGTTAATTGGCTTAAGCCACTCCGCTTTGCTCATTATGGAATTTATGCAGACCTCATTCTGCAGTACTTCCTCCTCCGCACTTCTTATCGCACCCACATGGAAATGAGTATGGTAATTGAAAGTTGCATTGTTATCAGAGTTCTAGGTCAATTGCCGCTGCGATCGGCTAGCGTAAACAAAAGCCAACTCTGCTACGTAATAGCTGGCAAACAAATAAGATCCAAGAGTGCTTTTTGGATGCCAATCCCACTTCGATTCGCATTTAAAAGCTTTAAGATGTCACTTTCAAATGGCACGCGCCATTTACTTTTAGTTTAATTAGATGCGATAAGAGAGTGCCAGCCAGCAGATATCCTGTTCATTCTTCGTCCTTCGTCCGTCGTCCTCCGAGCAGCGTACTCCTCCATTCGAGACCATCAATCAGGCTTGTCAAGTGCTCGCAACTTTGCAACTACGAGAAACTGACAATGACAAGCGTCAAGTGGCTGGGGAATCCTTGTTTCCCAGCCAGTCTCTGATTTGGCACAGGGCTTTTAGTGTTTTACAAGAGCAAATCCTGACAGGACTCGCTGCCAAGCTCTTTGTTTGCCTAATTTTGATTTTTCCCCTTTGACAGTCAGTTGACATTTGCAATTGCAAACTAGCCGAGTCAAAGATATGACTTGAGAAAGGCCCCATCTAAATGAATTGAAATATATAGTATTCAGCTGCGTGACTGTGGCATCTGCCAAAAACGAGTTGTTTAGCGCATTTCCAAGCACTTTGCGACTTTGCGACTATGCGACTCCTCCCATTTTACGGACAATTTTCGCAGCACTCAAGGACATCGAAATGCAGGGTTAACAAGTGGGTGGCGGCGGCGCTGGAGGAGCCTCAATTTGGAAACAACTTAATTTCAATTACTGACGCAAAGGCGGGCACAGTCGAAATGGTATAATGAATGGGTGAGTCTGTGCCACTGCTATTGCTGCTGCTGCTGCTACTGCGGCCGACTTTTATGCGATTTAAAATGCTTCACCAGTGCAAAATGCAGTCAGGCGGCTGAACTAACAACAAGCAGGCGAGCAAACAGACAGACGGACAGACAGACAGACAGACAGACAGAGAGACAGAGGAGGCCACAGGACAGGACATCGACTAGAGGAAGGAGAAAGGAGAGCCCCGGGCAGAACCAGAAGCACAACCAGAACCAGAACGAATCCAGAGCCAACGGCAAATAATTAAACTTGGCTGCCCGGCACCTGTGGCCCTTGTACGCTTGTACGTCGGGTCAGGCCATGGCCAAAGGTCACACTTAGAAAAAAACCCTAGTCCTATATTCATAAATTAATATTGTACATGAATTAGGATAATTATTGTTTCAAATATGTGCTTAAATCAAGTCTTGATTCAAATGAGTATATGAGTATAGAACATTGTTTTGCTAATAAAACATTCTTGGTTATAGCTATACTATTTTATAAGTAATTAAAAAATAACTCAACGTTAAATGTAATGTTTTAATAATAATTTTAATTTGGCTTAAAATGTTCTTAAAGTGGAAAAATATATAAAAATTTGCGCGTTTCGAACTCTCCTTAAAGCTAAGCACAGAATTTTTATATTTTTCCTAGAGTGCATATATCCTGTATCCTGCAACTGTGGCTCAGCACAAGCGAAATGAGTGGGTGGGCGAGGGCCGACCCTAGCCGAGTCCTGATTATTTAGCAGCTCGCCATGTGAATGTAAATAAAGTTCAGCCATAAAATACCCCGCAGACAGATAGGCGGCCACCCACTTTCGGGGTCATAATCTGCAACAGAAGCAGGCCAGGACGAGGATGCAAATAGCCAGAGATGGGACAGCCCTGCTCGGCTCATAAAGAATCTGCGATTTATTTATAAACTCGGTAGGATGGTAGTAGGACCAGCACTGAAGTTAAGAAATAATTAATACTAACAACGACGAATGACGAGCGTCCTGTGGCCAGGGATTTTCAGGCCCGACACGGCCCATTGGAGCTATGGGATGCACGGGATGCGCACCTTTGCATCTCATCTACCATATCGCCCCTGTTGTTTCGGGTCATGAATAACAATTGCCGGGGAGCTGTGGCTGGAGCTGCAGAAATATGGCAGAAAAGATTTCCTTTTATGGTGATTGCGTGGGAAAATGCCTGCCAGGCCGGCGATAAAATATGAAAAGAATAAAACGTGAAACGTGAAACGTAAAACGTAAAGCAGCCCCAGTGCAAATATGGAAAGCGAGTGAAAACCTTTTAATTTGGCAAATAAAAAGGGCGGGCAGAACAAATTTCCATGGAAGCCCCGCGTCGAGGAAAAACTGGCTTCTTAACTTCTGGCATGTAAATGCGTGCAAGTGAAAGGGATCCAAGGGGGCAAAAGTTTGAGTTTTGGATAACTATAGCAAAAAGTAAAGCAAGACCACGGCCAAGGCAATCGAAGACATTGAATGATGAATAGAGGACTCTGGATTGAGGGCAATTTACAAGCAATCCTTAGGCAATTTCCTTCTCCTAAGCCGAGCAGGCCAATTAAGTTACATTTTGCAGACAAGGCAGTGTCGGGATAATAATTACCCCAAGAAATATGACAAAAAGTGGAATTGCACATAAATTAGTCTGGGTAAGTGAAATATAAAATCTGCTTAGGCCTTAATTAATTACATAAGGGGAAGGGGAAGGGGAAGGGGAAGAGAGGTATGTAAGGAATGACAGGACTCAGCCAAGTGGAAGTGGAGCCACTCACCCACGTTCTCGCAGACAAACAAGCACTTGCGACATATCATTAACTTTGCTTTATAGCAACCGAAATTGGAAGGGATCCTTGAGGGCGGGGAGAAAAAACCCAAGGCACTGCCTGTGCCACTGGCGTGGCTAAAGATGAAGTAAAAATACAGAAGAAATAACTCGTGGAGTTTGCGATGCTGCTGCTGGGGTGACACTTTCTATACTATATGGGGGTGCTTCTCTCGAAAAACCCGGAGGATGTGGATGTGGATGCGCCGGCTGCTTGTTAGCAGAATGGCATCAGCTGTTGTGCCTACATACGGAAAAATACTCGTATTTTCTGCGTACGAAAAAATATTTGTATTTCCTACATACACAAAGTTATTTGTATTTCCTACATATGGACAAAAACATTTGCATTTCCACAGGCCATGCACTGGGAAAATTTTATGCGTGATGTATTTAAAAAAAACTGTTTTTTTAGACTTTCAAAATTGAAGAACATAAATAATCTGGGTCTAAACTGGAAACTGTTGTTATGCTATGTGGTAAATATATTACTTCTAAAATAATTAATTGGAATTATAACTTTGGAAATTAAACGAAATTTATAAATATAATCATTTTTGTACTCTTTGAATTTCTGCAACTCTTATAACAAAAATAATTATGTTTTCATAGCTAAGAAGAAGTACCTTTAACTCGACTGTAATAACAAATAACAAATATATATTTTGCTGTGTACACAGGACCCTAACCGAAGAGGCCCCGAATTCATGACTGCCAAAGCAGATACAGGACACTTTATAATATCCATAAAATAACTCAAATCTCTTTGGCAGATTAGCCTCCTTGCCTTGTCGTCGTCAGGTAAATTTTGGGTTTAATACATAATACCTGTGGTCTATCCGACGTCAAGTGCAGCTATCTTCGCTCGTCCACCTTCTCTGTTGGATGCCCACTGCCCACTCCTCGAGCTTAATTCGCTTTTAATTTTTACCCTGCTGCGACAGCAAAAAATGCGAAAAAATTCCACCATTGCCATGGCAAAAAGGGAAGGAGAAACGGAATGGGACCGAAAAATACAGCAGAAATTTGTTAAGCACGCGCTATCAGTCTGAAGTGCGTGTTCGAAGGATGAGGAAAATGGGCGGCTGAAAGGGAAGTGGAGGAGGAAGAGGAGGAGGAGGAGGAGGAGTCCTGCGAAAGGGAATCCAAATGAATTCTATTCAAAGCGTTGGCTGCCACAAAATATGAAATGAAATGCTGTCGCTGGGGAGCTGAGTCCGGGACGAGAAATGTTGTTAAGAAATGCATACGCGGGCAATTTTTATTCCTTGCTGTCCCGTGTCCTGCGTTCTGCGACCTGCGTCCTTTTGCGAAGCAGATACTGCTGCTTAAACACGAAATGCTTAATGGCCAAGTTGCCACAAAACGTTTGCCAGACAAGGGGAAACTCAGTGGAGCAAAAGTGAAATGCGTTTTCTGGCTCCCAAGTAGCAAGGACCAAGGACCAAGGACCTCTCTGTCTGTCTGTGTGTCCGACAGCCTGTGTGTGTGTGTGGGTGGGTGTTGTGCTTATTGGAGCGTAAGCAACCTGGGCAACAATATCAATATGCGTCTTTTGTGCCAAAGCTGCCTCCGCTGACAATTGTTCGCCACCGGAAGTTTATATTCTAGCAGACGGAAGTGTTAGGGGTAAACACACGGCATCACAGCACGAATTTCATATTTTCCATTTCATTTTGCTGCCTTTCTCCACACGCATAAATTTCCATCACCATTCATCCCACGAAAAACAGACAAACAAAATGCGCAGCATATGAAAAAGTTGCAAAGACCAGACGCAAGACGCAAGGCGAAACCAAAGCCAATTAAGGCTAATTCTCTGGAACCTTTTGGCTTGCCTTTAATAGCCGTCGAGAAAAGAGGATCGTTGGCCAAAATAATAAAAAAGTGGAGTAGGAGGAATGCAGAAAAAACAGAAAATAAATAAAAGGCCAGACAAGATGAGTTGGGTCGTCCGCAAGATCGTCCACGAGTTCGATGCCACTGGGCAGGAATTCCCTTCTATTTCGCGGCTTTTTGTGGGCACCTTGACTCGCGATTGTTCCGTATTGTGTATTGTATATTGCAAATAAAGCACATGTACTCGTACGACACAAAGCGAAATCAGTAAAGATTCTATTTTAATTATGCCGGCGGCCTTTAGATTGCCAATTGACGAGAGATCTGCGCTGCGATTTTACGCTATTTGTTTGTTTTTCTGCTTTTTGTTTTTGTTTTTTGCGGGACGAAAAGCGGGAAAGTGGAAACCGCACGGCGGAGATAATAGCGTGAGCTAAAGACGCAGAACACCCACAAATCATCGAAAGTCCGGGGGATAGGAAAAGTCGGTGGTGCACACACCGCGTGCCGTTTTTTATTTATAGTCATTGAACGCTGCGCTTCTATCAGCAACAGCAATGGAAACGGCAGCAGCATCCACAGCGGCAGCAGCAACATCAGCGACAGCAGCAGCAACATGAACAGCAGCAACCTCAACAAAAACAGCGTGTTAACGTTACTTATTGTCGTTGTCGGGCGAGGGAAACCAAAGACATGAACAATAATAACGCAAAACCAAAGATCAGAGCTGAGACTGATAACGCTTTTTCAATGCACACAGCGATCATAATCGAAATTCAATCGAGTGCGAAGATCAGGAGCACGAAAATGGTGATTACCCTTGTTTCACTTGTTGAACAGACCGATTATTTGTGACTTCACTACCCTTTCAGGTAGAATTCTGGGCTTGGGTTTGGTTTTTGGGTTTACTATGCACTCACTTCACAGGCCGTTAAATTTATCCTTCTGCCCTTTGCGGATATTAACGTTTGGCCATTTGATTCAAACAAGTTTGTTGCCAATATTCTTTTGTTTCGCGACGCCTAGATTCCGTTTTCACTGCGAAAGCACGTCCGTTCACGACCGAAGTTGCTCGCGATTTGAGAACATAAACAGAGCAGCCAGAACAGCCAGAACAGATGAGCCCACCGAAAACTGTTCCCATCGAGAGCATGCGCCGAGAACAACTGAAAGCAGCGGAGAAATGCCCAACAGGCGGCAGCGTTTGAACCGCCGACCAAAGCAAAAACAAGCAAGAAAACATCGCGAAGGCCAGTGTCCTTAGCGGGATCAAAGATCTTCGAAACAAACTCTTACATTTTGTTTTAAAACCTTTTTAAAACACAATGTTCTTATAATAGGCATATATCTTGTATTTTCTGTTATACACAATTTGTAACTAAAAAATGTTAGATCAAAATTTTTTCAAAAATCAATAAAAATTTAATTTAAGTTAAATTTTTAATATCTAATAATACTATATGTAAAGCTTTATAAATTAATTTTGCCCTTAAAAAAACAAATAACTTGGTCCATTGGTAAACATATTTTACACAGCAACAGAACACCGGTAACTAAAAAGTTTTAGTTAACTACTTAAAAAAAGTCTGCAATGGAAAATAGAAAATCACTCAAATTTATTAATTGAACAAGAGTCACTTATTTGCAAATAAAATGGTAAGAAAGAACTATCTTTTACATTTTAATTGAAAAAATGAGGAATCATTAATTTAAATATAGATCCCTTAAAAACAAATAGCTTGATTCATTGGTTATTTAAAAATTGTTAGTTAACAACTTTAAAAACAAGTAGTACTTGTTTTTCAATTAAAAATGCTTATTAAGAAGTTACAGGGAATTTAAAATTGAAAACCGTTACAAGAGACGTTAATCAACACTGACCGAAATAAATCGATAATCGATATCCAATGGTTGTCCATCTCTAGGCGGACTATTTTTGGCAAAGAAAATTTTCTTTATTTTATTTTCCTATTCTTCTCGGGAAGAATGACTCAAAAGTGTGAGACGACAAACTGCGGCAAGGATGCGACTTTGCAGTGTCCCACCTGCCTGAAGCTGGGCATCAAGGGCTCCTTCTTCTGCTCGCAGCCGTGTTTCAAGGGATTCTGGAAGGAGCACAAAGCAATCCATGCTCTGGCAGGTCAGTTTCACAGAAAGTCTCAACCATTCGTAACACCTTCGACGGAACTAACATGTGGAAGTATTTTGAAACAGCTGGAGCAACGCAGTCCGCTGCTGGAGAGGATGGCGCCTACAATCCGTGGCCGCAGTTCCGCTTCACCGGCAAGTTGCGCCCATTCCCAAAGACTTCCAAGCGGTCCGTTCCGGAGGCCATCCTGCGTCCAGACTACGCCGATCATCCCTCAGGGCGTTCCCTGTCGGAGGAGGCGCTGCGTGGCACCAAGATCAAGGTGCTGGACGACGAGGAGATCGAGGGAATGCGGGTGGCCGGCAGGCTGGGACGCGAGTGCCTGGATGAGGGCGCCAAGGGCGTGGAAGTGGGCACCACCACCGACGAACTAGATCGTCTAGTCCACGAGGCCGCCATCGAGCGCGAGTGCTATCCCTCGCCCCTCAACTACTACAAATTCCCCAAATCCTGCTGCACTTCGGTCAACGAGGTGATCTGCCACGGAATCCCCGATCTGCGTCCTCTGGAGGACGGAGATCTCTGCAATATCGACGTGACCGTCTATCATCGCGGCTTCCATGGCGATCTGAACGAAACCTTCTTCGTGGGCAATGTCTCGGAGAAGCACAAGAAGCTGGTGCAGGTCACCCACGAGGCGCTCAGCAAGGCCATTGAGTTTGTGCGTCCGGGGGAGAAGTACCGCGACATAGGCAACGTGATCCAGAAGTACGTGGCCCCCCATGGATTCAGTGTGGTGCGCAGTTACTGCGGTCATGGTATACACCGCGTTTTTCACACAGCACCCAATGTGCCTCACTATGCTAGTAAGTTTGGGGCTTACCAAAGTTAATTGGAATGTTATTAAAACCCGGTTCTTATAGAAAACTCTGCCGTTGGTGTGATGGCGCCGGGACACTGCTTCACCATCGAGCCCATGATCTCCATGGGCGTCCAGAAGGCCGAAACCTGGCCGGATGACTGGACCGCAGTAACCGCCGATGGCTTGTTCTCCGCCCAGTTCGAGCAAACGCTGCTGGTCAACGAAACCGGATGCGAGATCCTCACGAAACGTCGCGAGAACAACGGACAACCCTGGTTCATGGACAAGATGTGAGGCGGCAACCCACTTGGGCCAATACATAACTTCTAGGGCTATACACATCAAGCTTTAATTTGTAATTTTACAATAAAATCTAGAGTTTCTATTCCCAAGTCCGGTTTGGATATCCCATCACGTTGTGTTCACTTTTCGAGGGGAGCGTAGTTGAGCAGTTTCTCAATGAGATCCACGTGACCCAGGAGCATGCGACGGCAGCAGTACCTCTTCAGACCCAAAGCATCGAGGGCATCTCTGGGATTAGAACAAAAAGTATTATGAAATGCGACTTGGACAGGGACTTTTCCCGCGCGAGTGCCTTACCCTTCAGTATATTCCGCCTGCAGGAGGCCCAAGTACGACTCCCACTTGTTGCCAATGACCTTGCCGCAGGTAAAACAACGGATTGGAATAATCATCTTGCCTAGCAGCCTACAGTTTTCAAATAATTCAGGCAATTTGTGCAGATCACAACAACTTTCGGCTAAAATGTGTTTTGGTCAGTGTGACCAGATTACAGTGCTCTAATTATCTCAAGTCCGCACAAGTTATCGATTGACGCGATACCTAACTGCAATTAATCGAATCTTTTAAAAACAACTCATTTGAAAAATTCTGCAGTTTTAAAACGTCATAAGTTTAGCATAGCGACATAATTCCGCCGCCACATGTGTAATGTAAAGCTTGCTTAAAATATGGTAAAATAACCATAACATATTCGTTATCATGAAATAATGTTGGTTCTGCACACAAGCATACATAACTCAACATATCAAGTTATTTATTTCTTTGGCGCGCGAAACTCATAAATGCTTAAATTCATCAAGCTTTCATGAGTACGCCGGTTGAAACGAGGTGCTTTTTATACCCTTGCAGAGGGTATTCGAAAAAAAAGTTATGGATTTAGAACTGAAGGTTTTTGGTTACTTTTCTGCAAAGCTATTTTTCGGAAATTAATTAAGGAGTTATAAAGATTTAGAAAGGGGTTACATCATAAAAATTTCAAAAAATCGGCCCCAAAATGACATACCAAGTTATAAATGCAGATTTTTAGAGAACAAAGCGAGAAGACTTTTAAGATATGCCACTGCGAAATCGCATGCTTGAAAGAAAAGTTATGGATTTAGAACTGATGGTTATGGGTTACCTTACTGCAATGCTATTTTTCGGAAATAAATTAAGGAGTTATATCGTAAAAATTTAAACTGAAAAATTCAAAACAATATTAAAATGCAGATTGTTAGAGGATTAAGCCACGAGACGTTTAAGATATACCACTTTGAAATCGGAAGCCTGAAAGAAGAATAATGGATTTAGAACTGTAAGCTTTTGCTTAATTTTTATGCAAGGACGATTTTTCGGAGATTTAGAAAGGGGTAAAAAAAATGTAAAAAAATCGGCCCGAAATTACAAAGCAAGTTTTAAATGCAGATTTTTAGACAACAAAGCGAGAAGACTTTTAAGATATGCCACTGCGAAATTGCATGCTTATGAGAAAAGTTATAGATTTAGAACTGTAGGTTTTGGGTTACTTTTCTGCATTGCTATTCTTCGGAAATTAATTAAGGAGTTATATTGTTAAAATAAAAACTGAAAAATTCAAAACAATATTTAAATGCAGATTGTTAGAGGCTTAAGGCACGAGCCGTTTAAGCTATACCACTTTGAAATCGGAAGCCTGAAAGAAGAATAATGGATTTAGAACTGTAAGCTTTTGCTTAATTTTTATGCAAGGACGATTTTTCGGAGATTTGGAAAGGGGTTACATCATCGGCCTTAATTATACCACTTTCCAATCGGAAGCCTGAAAGAAAAGTAATGGATTTAGAACTGTAGGTTTTCTGGTGTCTAAAACTTAATAAATTATAATATAAACAAGTAACGTAAATTTGAATAAATTAATGATTATATTTATTAAACTACCGACTGCTCGCTACATGAATGCGTTTTTACAAATGAGTGTGTAAATAAATATTTTTGAACAGCGTCAAAGACTTAAGTGTGCCTTAACTAATTACTGCTGGCCGTAAGATGCTCGCCGGCCACTTCGACGGAGGTGGAAACCTCGAACAAATCTTTGGCTGAATCCTCGCTGTCGCTCTCGATCAGATCCCCGCTAGACACGTCCTCCACGGTGCCCTTCTTCACGTCATCCGATCGCTTTTGCAGCCGCTGTGGTGCGAAAAATACAAAATAAGTTTTTAATGGCGATTTGGGTTATACTTAATTGAAGTATAAGTTCTTAAATAAAAAAAAAGAATTAGAATATTTTATAACTCTCTAAAACCTTTACAATAAATAATGTTTTTTTGTATTGTATTTAATTAGTTTGCTGTTTGAATTTAATATACGATACCTTTTATATGTTAACGTTATGCCTTTTAAGATTAAATACAAAGTGTACTTCGGCGGTAGTTGCATTTTCATTAAATACTTGACGTACACATACTTAATATCTACTTGGTAAACAATTTGTAATGGACTTACAGATTCGGAAGCCTCCTCGTCGGGCACAAAGATGCGAAGCGGCGTGTTAGAGCCCAATTGCTGCTGCACCAATCGCTGGTGCTCCTCAAAGGCACTTGCTGCGGGATCCTGAGCAATCTGCTGCTGCTGTTGCAATTGCTGCTGCTGTTGATGTTGCACTGGCTGCAACTGCTGCTGCTGCTGCTGCGGGTGGTGCTGCACCGGTTGTTGCAGCTGCTGGTGCTGCTGCTGCAGTTGCAGAAGTTGCAACTGTTGCTGCTGGTGTTGCTGCTGCAAGTGTTGCTCCTGTGCCTGGGCCTGCAACTCCTCGAATTGCTGCTGCTGCTGCTGCTGGTATTGCGCCTGAACCCTCAGCTCCTCCAGATGCAGTTGATGTTGCTGCTGTTGCTCCTGCGCCTGAGCCTTGAGTTCATCCAGATGCAATTGCTGCTGCTTCTGCAGCTCAATGGCAGCATGTTCTGTTTCTAGTTGCTGGCGGCGTGATTCCTCCTCTGCGTAGGCCTGCAGCAACTGCGAGGAGTCGTGCGTGTGGCCATAGAAGTTGGAGACCACGAATCCACCCTCTGGAATGGACGCAGTGACGGCAGAAGCCGCATTGGGCAGGTGGAAGGAGGCCGTCTGGTAGCCACCCTCGCCATGACTGCCCAGCGCGGGAGCAGCAATCAGGGCAGCATATTGCGGTGCCGAATCCAGTACGGGATGGATGTTGTGATGCGGATCCTTGGCCGCCTGCAGGATCTGCCCGTTGCTGGCCACCTCCTGGGTGAGATCGGCATTGACGTAGCCCGACTCCACCACCGGTTCCGAGCTGGGCTTGAAGAGTTGCTGCTGGTGGGCGGAGTACAGCTGGTTGGATTGCGTCACCAGGTAGGTGGGATTGTAGATGGGGATGTGGGCAGCCGGAATGGCTGCGAGGAAGCTCTGACTTTGAACCGCCGCCGCTGCCGGCTGGGCATACTGAATAGGATAGATCTCGGGCGCCGTCTGGGCCGCCGCCTGGGCCCCAACAATTTGGACCAGCGGTTGGGCGGGCAAGTGGTTGCTCTGGACATCGGCGGGCAGCGGCTTGTTATTACTGGGCGTGTTAAACGACTCCGTGGCCGGACGGATCTTGGTGGTGGGCAGCGAGGGATCCGGATCTGGGGCAAAGAGTTTCTGCGAACCCGAAATGGGATCGCGGATGGTTTGGTCATTGGTCTCGTCCTCTTGCACACTGTACTTCGGTGGCAAGTATGTCTGGGGACGGATGGGGGCCGATGCTGAGGGCGGGATCTGGGAGGGGGGCGTGTACAGGTAGGAGGACGAGTCCTGGAGGTGACCCTCCTCCACATCCAGGTGGTTGTCGGCCAGGTTCGGTGCGGGAACCGTGTAAATGGGTGCAAAGTGCTCGGTGTTGAAGTTGTTGTGCGTGTCCAGCTGTGAGGGATTAGGAATGTTTGGGGTTATGTTTTGTTTTGTTTTGTACTGTACTGTGTAATGAAGTGGGTGTGAAGTGCACATTTTTATCTATGATCAAGGATCGCTTGGTTTTGAATTGATTTCACTTAGTTTAAATAGGACTAAGTACGTTTTTTTAACTTTTTTCGAATGATTAATGCCAATCTCATTCTGAACATTTATGGAGTAAATTCCCTACTGGAATTTGAGCATCATTAAAATATAATGAAAAATAATAAGTTTTGCATGATGCAACCTTTTAAGAAAATCGGTAATATATAAGCTTCTTTGTGTACTTTAAATGTCTTTAAGGTGATTAAGTAAATCTTAATCCTGATTTAAAAGTCTTAAGTCAAATGAAATCAATGCCCCCCAAAGGATCTTTTCTAAGCCTAACTTACCGGCAGATTCTGGAGTTCACTGTAGCTCACGGCTGGCTTCTCGTACTTGAAGGGCTTGTCGTAGCCAAAAGTGGGTTTCGCCTTGGGCTTCACGTTGCTCAGCTTGATCTTCAGGGGTTTTCGCAGCGAGGCTCCGGCGGGTTTCAGGTAGACTGGAGAAGGACCACTCAGCTTGATCGGCGTATGACGTGCAGGTCCGCGGAGGTGTTGATGCTGGTACTGAAGCTGGTGCTGTGGCACATGGACCAGGGGATGCGAGTGGAGGTGGGCGTGCGAGTGGGCGTGTGACAGGACATGTGGATGCACAGAGTGCGGATGGGCCAAGTGGGCGGCATGACTGTGGGCGTGGGCGTGAGCGTGGGCGTGGCCTTGGCCTGGACGACCCTTGAGAACCAGCGGCACTGGCTGATCGCTGCGTATTTGGACGACCAGGGTGCGCGGCTTTCCCGGTGGACCGGCACCTACTCCTGCGCCGGCGGATGAACGACTCTTGGGCGGCCAGTTGGTGAAAACCAGGGGACGCTGCTCACAGTTGGCCAGCGCCAAAATCAGGGCCAGCAGCAGAAAAGGCTGTTTAATGTCAAAGACAATTAAATCAAAAACTTAATTAAGCGTCGTACATCGAACAAAAAGAGCCGAAAGAAATGTAAACTTTCTAAGCGGGGAGGGTCGTGTGTAATCGCTGGACAGCAACAAAACTGTAATGGCCTTAATTTCGAACAAATTGGCGGTTTTCTAAAATTTTATCACGTCGCCTGCCGCTGACTACTTAACCAAAGCTGCTTAAGCAAACGAGCCAGCAAAGTGTTTATATACATTTACACGGGTATGCCATGTGCCATATGCCATAATACCACTGCCCATACCATTTTCCCCGCTTCGATGGCTGATTAAACTTTCAGTCCGCAATGCCGTAGAATGAAAGTGAAAAGTCAAATACCGAATATCGAAATGTCTTCGTTCTGTAATTGTTGCTATTACTGTCAAGTTGTTTACGTTTTTGGCGGGTATTATGGTTCGCTGACTCTCTTTGTAACACTTTCATTATGGCGCGCTTTTATTGAAATAGAAAATATATAGGGTTTATACAGTAACTGGGAAATCAAAGATATAAATTTAAATGCATAGGCAGTAATTAAAATTTATTAAGTATAACTGAATAATTGAATTAAAAATGCATTTAGGGCAATCATTTTTTTTGTTTAAAAGTTTAAAGTGAAAGTAATTTATAGAATAATGTTGGCATACAATTGTATTGTTCGTTTAGTTAATGCCCAACTAGCCCTCAATATTTTTAAGCCTAGATTTGAACCCATCAAAATCAAAATAAAAGTATTATATTATTATATATATTATAACAAATTTAACTTTTTGTGGACAGTTGCTAACGGAAATAAATCGAACTTTACTGAATCGCATATTTCATAAGGTGTATTTCAATTTTTTTGAGGTTTTAATGTGATTTGAGTATTTTTTAGCATAGATTTTAAATCACAAAAATCAATTCCTTAAGATAAATGTTTTTTTATTTTTAAATTAAGTGCGCTAGAGAAGAAGTAGTATACTTTTCTTTCTTGGTAAGTTAAAAATTTATCTTCTGGTCTTTCCCCGAACACTAGTAAAGAAATATATTTTCTGAGTGAATTGTCGAAACACGTATAAGATTAATGAATATTCGTTGATCTAAAGTAATCCCATAAAAGAGGAGTGCGCAGCTCTCTGCATGCCTGCTCGGGGTCTTGGTCGATCGAAGGGGAAGTCGGTAATTTGAGGCGGCCACTGGACATGGCAATTTCACCTGGGCAGCCCCACCGAACCAACGAACCAACGAACCATCAGACCACTGAAACGGCGGCAATGACAATGGCAATGCGGTGCGGTACGGTGTGCCGTTAGAGCCAGACGTCAATCATCGGGTGAAATGCCTAAGCGGCTCCAATACGTATAGTTATTGATTACGTGCTGCGTTTGCTAAAACGCAACGCAACTGCAGTGGACCGCCGTAATTGCTGCCAAATTGGTGGCTTACTGTTTATGGAGTGGTTAGTTAGTTTGTCGCCTTGCAATATGCATAATCGAATGCAAATACCAGTGCCGCATGAGTGGTGAATGAACTTAGCAGGAGACGGATGCAATGAAATCCCCAATGGAACCTGCATTACTTTGGGCTGGGCCAAAAGAGACCAATGAACTTGACAAAGGATTTGCCTAACGGCATAAGCGGAACTATTGATCAGCGGCCTGTCACCGCCATGCCATGGCCATAAACAACGGTGTGGTTAACCCAAATTGCAACTCGAAATGCAACTTTTATTTTAGCGGCAGGCATTTTATTTTCAAGCCCGCTGCACATTGAGGCAAATGCAGGCGAGCAGCCAGTGCAATTGGTGCACGTAAAGCCATCCATTGTCTGGATCTTGGCGAAACTTGGCGCATCAAGTGCTCCCATTGCGAATGAAAGTGCTCGCTTTGCTGCCGGCCACCTAACAATTTGTCAAATATTCCAACGACGACTTCCAATTCAATTGAATTGAAGATGCATTGTGTAGCGATTGTAATTGGATTTGCAGGTGAAGGTGAAGGTGAAGGTGAGTTCAAATTCAAATCCAAATCTGACTTCGACTCTGGAGTCGTTGATCGCAAAGCAAAAGAAATGCCAATACCATAGCCAATGCCCATGCCTATGCATTTGCATTGAAATTAAGCCTATCCATTATTTTTTATGCTGTGCGCAGTGAGAGGCTTTTTAATAACCGCTAATTGTGGCCAACAAACTCAACGCAATCGCGGCGTGAATCACTTACCCTCATCTTGCTGGGATTTGTAAAGATCTGCAGATTTTCGTAGCGTTAATTGTAACTGTTGGCCTGCAGAAAGAAAGCTCTCTGGGCAAATGTCGAGTGACTTTTGGCTTCTGCAGCTACTCGAGCAGCAAATAGATGAAGATCAAAATGGCAATTAGATATATAATCACATCAATTAACTTCATGTCAGCGAGCGCCGGCGCGCTTTCTTCGTTTTTAAGCTGCACGCACAGAAAAGTCGAAAGAAGAGAAATTAAAATTGGGAGCAGCGACGTCCGCACCTGTTCAAGTCGCGTAGACAACTGAGTGTAAGTTGGTCGACGCCAATGGACAAAAACCATGTGCCGATCCGCTGGAGCTCCACTGGAATGCTACGACGACTCGCATTGGAAGTCGCACCGCAAAGAAAGTGGTCGGATTTTCTTGGCTCTGGCGCCGAAAAACAAGTTTGCAACGGACAAAGCGCAGCACGCGACCAGCAGCAACATGAATGCCAGCAAGTGGCCGATTAATCGCAACGAAAGTGTTTTGCCATTGACTGTTCTTGGCCGGCGAAAGAAAAGCCAGAGAAAGAGAAACAAAAAGAAAGAAAAAGACGGCGCAAAACAAAAGACTTAGGCAGCGAACTTGTCTCGCGTCAGCAGCAGTCGCTCTTTACCTTAAAAAGCAATGCGGACCAGGCGCCCATGAACGAGAGTTGGCCAAAACGCCGCTGTGGAGCCATGCCACTGCCTGCCACCTGTTGGCATTGCTTGTTGCAGTGGCAGCAAACAGGAGCAACGCCACAGATTGACATTACGAAATGCGGCAGGCACAGTGGACGATGACAATGGATTACTGTCGCAAAAGAAGAGAACATTTGCGAAATGCTTAAAGGGCTTAAATTGGGGGAGTTATTAAGCTTTCATTACGAATTTTAACTCCTGTGCTTAAAGTGACTTACCTAATACTTATTTTCAAGTATAAAGTCCATATTTCCCTCATTTTCCAAAGTCAAGCAGAGTGGGCCCAATCTGATATGCTCGCCACCTTTTCGGTAAATCGAAGGCCCTTCGATGATAATAGGCCATGCTTATGAAATACTCCCCAGCTTATTATAATTTGCGGCACTTTATGCAGGGCGCGATGTCCAATTTCTAAACGCAATTGGTCATTGGAATTTTATGGCGTTCGGGCCTGCCTTTTTTTGGGTCAGTATTGGGCAGCCCAAACTTGAGGGTCTTAAATCAAAATTTCACTTTCATAAAGCTGTCAATTTGTTTTCTGGTGGTAATTTCATTGCTATTTTTTTCAGTATTTATATTTTATTTTGAAATATTATTTTTAACAAGGTTTTTTAAACATTAACAACATAATATTATTATTATACCTTTTATTTCATACATTTATCATTTCTTTTTTTTCGGTTGCGTTTTAGACAAATGTTTAAAATATGCATTTTTAGCTTTTTAATTTGTTATTTAAAATTTTAATTATTTGTTGTTGTTTTTGACTTTTCGAGGCCGATTTAAACTAAACTAATTTGTCATTTTATGCTTTCTGCTCTGATTTCGGTTTAATTTAATTTTATGTTTATATAAATTAATGATTTTTTATCGCTTTTTAAGTTTTTTGTTATGTCTACATTTACGTTTTCCGTTGTGTAAATATACCTCATATAAATAGCGAGTAAAAACTAAAAAAATGTAACTACAATAATATGATTTGCAATTTGGGCTGCAATATTTATACAATTTATTAGCACACATTGTCGGATGTGTATATGTGCGTGTGCGGGTATCATGTGAAAGTGCTGCGAAATTATAAAAAATATTTTTCGTATTAGTTGCTATTTTGTATGTTAATAATGATATTTTTAAATATCTTTATTCCTTAAAAAAATGAACATTTCCGCCTGTTGCTTAAACCTGTAAAATTATCATATTAGTTTTAGATTTCGTTTTGGTTTTTAGCTGCAAACGTTGATTCTATACAAAAAATCTAACTACAGTAAAATGCTGCATAGCTTCACATTTACGAGTATGATAATATATTTTATATTTTTTTGTGGCTTTTTATTGACGAATTTTCTACAAAAACCTTTGCACTTACACTAGTTTATACGGTATTAAGTAGTTTTATGCGACATTATTAATATATATGTATGTATATATATATTATTTTTTGTAAACAAAGCTGCTCTGAAGTTTTAAATTGAGCGAAGTGGAACAACATCTTTGAAGTTATTTTCATTTCGAAATGCAAATGGAAAAGGCAGCTTTGTGTATTTTTCTTTTCTATACTTTTGGATTAATGTTTTGTCTGTTTCAAGAAGCTTTCGTTCGGATAGTTTCTGTTTTTTAAGTGGTTGAACATGTACTTTACTTGCGTTTGTTTTTATTTCAGTTATGTAGATCTGCTATAGCGTAAACATGATTTTATCAAGTTTCACAACATCGAGAGTTCATTTTGTTCTTGTTGTTGGGGTCATCGCTGTTGAGTGTGAGTGTGTGTGAGTATTAGTGTGGTGTGTAAGTATGTAGGTGTATAAGTGACTTCTATAAATTTAATAACTATTTTATTCATTTAAAAATTATGTTTAACTTTTGGGTTTTGCTACGGCATCATACGTCTAATCATCTTCTCATTTTATTTTAGGATTGCAAATGCGTTTTGTTGTCGATTTAATTATAAGTTTATCATTAACAATATATGAACTGTTTGTCGCAATATCTAGTCGTCTTATGTTTATGCTAAGCTATGCTATGCTCGATTCGTTAACATTTACACTTGACTATTTACGTTTACCTTTACCTTTACCATTAATTTACTTTTATTTACTTTAATGGAGTTTAAATGTTTCTCACATTGCACGGCTACATACACGTTTACATAAATTTCGAAGGCGCATAATATTCACATATTTTGTTTTTAATTTACGTTCTGGGTAAGCCTAGGCTACACAAAATTCCACTACAAATCAAATGTAAAACAAATGGTAATTGGCTCTTCTTTATTTTCGCTTTCACTTATAAATTGTTATGTTATAGTTTTGGTTTTCGTATTAAATTTAAAAGCTCGAATTCGTTTTACTTAAATTTGTTATTCGCTAATCATTTGTGGAAACAAACAAACCCATTGGATGCTGTTCTGTGCCATTTTCTTGTTACGTTTTTTCGATTTTCCGCTATTGAATGAATGCTGTCTGCTTTTTTGGTTGTTTGATCTACATTAAATGTGATTTCTATACGCTTTGGCAGTGTTTATCATTTGAACAAATTACAATTATGACCCGGAAACTCTTTGAACAGCAAAACAAAACAGCACAGGATAAACGAGTTAAACGATAACGTTTTCGAGATACTTTAGAATCAGTATTTTAAGCTTATCATATTTACAGGCTATGTACAAAAATCAGAGCGTTTCCCTTTGGCGGTTCGAGCGCAAGTTGGCAGAAAAGGTATAGAAGTTATAGAAGATATAGAAAGAAGTCGGAAGTCGGAAGGAAACATAACGTTTTCGATTTCGCCATTTGGTTACCGATTGTATCTATCAAAATTTGTTTAGAACACCACAGTTGCTGCTCGTAAATCGCTGGTAAAAAGCGCACACATTCACATACACTAAAAAATATTACTAACTACGCTTCATCAGCTTTCGTCGCACTCTATATTCCGGCATAGGTGTCCTCTATATTATTGGTATTGAATAATGATTCCAATGCGCTACTTACAATATTTTGTCTTGTCTTGTGTGGAGATGTGAATGTGAGAAGGTTTTCAATTTAGAATTAGCAAATTGGACTTGTGTCTAGTGAAAAAGCTGAGATTCAACTAGTTAAGTGTAATTGTTTGCTAATGGTTTAGTATTTGGCTCGAAACACCCATTTTGGGGCTATCTTTGGCCGAAACAACCATTTTTTCTTTGCTCTGGCTTTCATTAAAGATCAGGTCGATTTTAGGTGTACGAATTAGCTAGCAGATTGTTGGCTTTTTGGTGTCGTTAATCGATATTTGTGTTTAGTTTACTTTAAAAGTTTAATTATTACATTATGCTCTGCTCTATATAAATCGTTTTGCGCATGCTCAGAAACTTCTAAATGCAGTTTTTGAATTTTAGCCTCATTGCCTTGTAATCTGTATCTGTATCTCGCTATCAGTATCTGTATCTGTATCTGAGTCTCAGCCAAAAGCAATAGCGCAAGTTTGTTTTCAGTGTTTTTTTATAAATTGTTGCGTTGTGGCCGCATTCAGCAGCTTACTATATAGAAAGGCTTTGAGACATGAGAGTACATAGATCGAGTAGACTTAGTTGTAGTTTTTGGTAGTTCTTTCACTCAGTGTGGCTGAGTGTTGTTTGGTTTCCTTGTTTAATGTGTAGCTTACCTCACTAATGGTTCCCAATTGCTTACGTCACACCATTGAGATGGATTTTCGTTTAGAATTCAATTTTCAATTGTTTCTTATGCAATGATAGCGCCATGAAGTGAACTCAAAATGTAAATGAAAATTAGTAACAAACGATTATTCAAGTGTAAATGCAAATGCAAACGATTGTTTATACGTAAATACATACCCACAAGAATAACTAATGATTGTTGCTTGGAAATAACGTAATTCGGGGCATATATCATATAAATATCAAACCAAAAATATGAAAATAATATTTATTGGGGCACAAAGTCGATTACAAAATAATATGGCTAAAGAAGGATACAAGATTAACCAATGTAGAGTAAGATTAAAATTATAAGTATACAGAATATGAAAATTTCAAGGTTCTAAAAAGGCATACGGAATGATGTGGGAAGCAATCAGTTGGCAGTTGAACGATGGATACCAGGGCTGAAGTTGTTGATGCCCCGATCTGAATTAGCTTTTTATGTGTGTGGAGACAGGCGGCATTGCCTTCTGGATGTCTGTGGCTCTGGCTGCTGGCTGTCTCTTGATTGTTAGTTGGGATGGACAAAATACACCTGGCCGCAGGCCTCCACACACATAAAAGTGCAGAGCAGCGCATTTGATGGCAATTCTAACTAGTTAACGCTTTTGATTTCACATTTTCGGATTACGGTACATACTAATATGTGTCTGCTCTTTGTCGAATTTCTTAGGCCAATAGGTTGTGGATTAGGTGCCCCAAATGCGCTGCTCTGGCTCCGATTAGCTTCTCCATCGTTCAAATGTACGAATAAGGACCATCAGTTAAGGCGCTACACAGTAACAATCAAGAGTTATCATCCTTGTTGGAGCCGCCCCCGCCGACCCCGGAGCCCTGTGTGTTGGTGCCGCGACCGCCGGCAGGTGCTCGTACCGCTGGCGGCTTGTACTCCAGGCCCGGATCGAATTGCATTAAAACGAATACCTGAAATAGGTTGGATTTAATATATATAAAAGAAATATTTGATATATTAACAATGTCTAACCTGATCTGTTGGCAGTAGTGAAAAGTCATCGGGTGGGTTGGTTATTACATAACGTTTGCTGCTCGCATCACAGCTGGAGCTGGTGTCTCTGAATCGGTAAAGTCCGATGCACAGCATTCCGTACGACTTGAGGGCGGCCACGAACAGGTCTCCGTACTTGCCGCACTCCCCGAACTGAGCCAGCGGACCGTCGTACAGTGAGATTTGACCCACTCGACATCTGTTGATGAAAACAAATTATTTGAAAAATTATTTTTAAAGTTTAAACACTTTTTACAAAAAAACCTAATACAAAATAAAAGGTAAGCTATCTGCATAATCGAAAAATCTAGCAAGCGAAAGATCCTTCGTTATTGGGGCATAAACAAAAACCTTTTTGCCCCTCATCACTTAGTAAATTTATAAGTTAGACAGATCGTTACTTTTGTCCAGAACTATCCATTGAATAATTCATTTATTGGGTATGTTATTCATTTAGTAAGTTACTTTACAAACAACTACAATCCTTATCAGTGAGTACCTTATTCATTATTCTCACTGGACTCTTACCTGTCCCGATTGCTCAGACTCTCCACGGTGCTGTAGCCTCCGCGGAGGCCAGCTCCCTCGGCCAGGATCAGTTCCAGCTCGGGCGTGGCTCCGCCCGTTATCAGTGAGCGGATGAGCGTTAAGGCGTTTTGATTGAAGTAAGTCTGTATTCGGGTTTGGGTCAATCAAAATAGGTATTACAGAATATATATAGTACAGGGATAACTAAGCAGGGAGCACCCTAGTAGGCAAGGACTCAAAACGAAACATTACCGTGGACATCAGCGAGTCTAACACACTCACAGCAAAGGCTGTGCCGCAGGCGAATGGCTGCGTCAGATATAGTTCTGTATCTGGATCGTCGTCGTCGTCTTGATCGAGAAACTGCACGTTACTATCATTGACCAGTTCTTTAAACGACAACCAACATGTGAAGCATTAGTAGAGCACACACCTTTTCACCGCTTTCGTAGAAAGCGGGTGAGCCTGGCCAGGACACGCGGTAACTTCCCCAAATATAAACTAGAACCCTGCTTGATTTGAGTCATGGGGCCCTTTGACTTACAATTCGACAAATAGGTTTTACAGGATTGTCACAGAAGTTATTCGGTTTCCGCGAATTCTTTAGAACAAAAGCTATTAAAAAGAAATCAATCCTATGAACCCTAGGTAAGCTACACGAGTCACTTCATCAGCTACAAGAGCTGGTCTGATTTCTAATGAATAAAGTACATTGATCATAATTCATACCATGAGCTATGATTCATAGGAGTCATGAGCCCCATCAAAGATAAATCAAATGACTCATGAAAACATAGGGAGACATGACTGAAATCGTTATGCAGTAAACCCCAAACGGACCACCCTGTCCTTGGCCAGCCTCACACCGTTCGGTCGTTCGCAAACTCGGCCAACTTAGTGCGATGCAGTTTACCTGTTATCATGGGCACATTGGCCCCATAGACCGAGCCCCGCCGCTGCAGCACAATGGGACTGCCGGCGGTGGCGCTCAGGTTGTCGAACTCCGGGCCGCGCTGGCTGAGCACCCCGATCGTGTCGTCAAAGGTCATGGCCTTGATGTTGAGGGAGGCGAGGATCGCCTCCTTGTCGGCCAGCGTGGGGTCGTCGTTGCTAGGAACTTTGGCCGACAGGATGCAGCACATATCACACAGATTGACGTTCACCGCCCGCAAGTCGGCTCGACTCAGCGGCGATCCGTTGAGCACCGAGATCTTGGGCAGGTTCTGCAGCATCTTCCACTCGCGCCGGATGTAGTCCACCGAGCCCACGATGACCACGTGCTTTAGCTCGTGGTAGTGGAAGTTGGACGCCCGCAGCGGCATCACCAGATTCCGCAGCCCGATCAGCGGCGAGTCGGGATCGGCGAACAGGCACACGACCACGTGGCCGTTCAGCACGGTCATGGCCGCCTGGTTGCGATCCTGCACAGAAATACGGAGAGGGAGTAAGTCATGGGCACTTTGGATAAGATTAAAGTTTTTAATATTATAGGACATTTCTATTTAGTCTTGCATCACAAAACCAAGCTTGTCTTTAGAAATATTTAATACCTTTCTAGGCTTAAATTCATAGTCGTAGGTTAACAGATCTTTAAGTGCATGCGTAAATTATATTATTTAAGCCAATTAAATGGTATCCATACAAAATGGTTCATTGAAACCATCTCTATTCCTTTGCCTAACACTGTTGCTGACTCAACCTCGATGCAGTGAAACACTTACCAGTATGCAGTCTTCTAAGCTCTTTGCCGGACTCCAGTGGAACATGCCCGTAGAGTCGTACTTCATTTCGGTCTTCTCGAAATCGAAGTCCTTCGACTGGTCGTCGGCAATGCCGGCGGGCAATGAAACGCCGCCGTTTTGATTCTGAGTGCCCGTGCCGGAACTGCGACTCGTCGGCCTAGACACAAGTAGAGCGATAGAGACAGAGAGTAGAGGTGTTAGCCATCGGGCGGTCTGTGCTGGAGTTTCGGTTCATTCGATTCGTTCATAATGGGGTTTACTTCGATTCAACTTTCGACTTGCATATGCAGATTATCAACCAATTCAAAAACAAACGCTACATCCAAATGCAAAGTGTTCATCGGAAACGCTACGAGTACTTGTGTCGTTCAAAAATGATGTGAATACTTCAATACGAGTACGAGTACTTGGAGCATATTGAATTATAGTAAAAAAATGTGATCTCAATACGATAGTTAAAGATAGAGAGAGTTTACGTTTACAAAGATAAATACACGGAAAGTAGATAGATAGAGATAGAGAGATATAGAAGATCATGTGCTAATAACGAAAGTTTCGAAATGAAGGCGAACAAGAAATTGGTAAGAAATCAATTTGTCACTACGCAAAATGCTTGATCTGCCATCCGGCGGTGGTGGATGGTGGTTTGATGGTGGATGTATCAATAACTATAGGTGATATTAGTGTTATTCGTGGGCGATCTCCCTCAAAGTGTTTTGTTGTGACTCAGGTGCTCGGCATGCGCGAGGGAGATGCCTTAGTCGGCCAACCACCCTCCATCCGCCGAATTTGCCAGCTTGTATCTACAAAACTTAATGTGTAATCATAAAGAAAAGGAGAAATATATATATATATATATGGTACACAGGTGCAAGTTTTGACACAAAGATGATGACACAGAAAAACACACACAACAATAATATTGCAATTCAAGTTCAAATGATCCAGAGAAATGTATAGAAAATGCTGGAGAAAAGGTGGGCGATTATTAGGTTTTCAGGTCTAAGACCAACATCTCATCAGAAGTCTTTAGAAATAAGTTCAAATATTATAAGTGCTTGAGCGGCCCCAAAAGATATGCTACACTTTTTAGCAGAACGTATTGTCTAAGATGGTTTCCTGAAGGGAAATCCGTATATTGTGGAAGAGTTATTAATTCAAGTTAATTAATTCGAGTTATTAATTCAAGATTTCAGTTTAATTTATATAGAAGAAAATCTAAGAAATACATATAATTCAGCAAAAGAGTATTGGATTATATTCTTAGAAATAAAGTACCAAATTTAAATAGTGATGGAGATTTATTTAAATATTTCACAAAATTAAGTACTTATTTAGTTTAGTTAGAGCGGGACACACACTGAAGATAAGAGAGCTCAAATGTTAGTAAACAGAATGCTTTAGAATGATATGCGATTGGTTATGCTGGGTTAGTCTATAATGCGAAATAATCATGGGGCGCACACACATACACACGGACATATACACACACTCGCATACGCAGAAACATGTACAGACAGAAATACAGAAGACAGCGACATGACATAAACGCACAGAATAGATTAGTTTTCGTTTAGTTTAGTACGCGTATTTGATGGTATGGAAAATGGCATAGCTTTCGATCAATCAATATTAATATCAATGTGTGTCAAACAAAATGCGCATAAGATGTAGTTAGATAAGTATTAACGAATACTAAGGTATAGTTTAAAAAAGGCTTTTGGCTTTTTTTTTGTTTTGATAGAGTTCGTAAGTTAAAGTTCTAGGAAATTATGGACGCATACATGAGCTTTTTAACTTCGTAAGCAAGTTGATAGCCCGCATAAGGGTTAGCATCATTCTCTGGTGGCCTGAAACAAAATGTTGTTCGTTTTTATACATTTAGACTGGTTAAAAGTTATTAATTGGTTGGTTTGTATTCGTTTTTCTTGAGCGAGTGATTGAGTGGTTGAGTGAGCATGTGAGTGAGACAATTAGTTGAGGTGTGTGGATTAGTTGGTTAAAGAGCATTTACATATGTACCAGGCACCTAGATACCCTTCTTCTTTTGTCCCTTGTGTTTTGTGTGAAACCAAACATGTATAGTAAAACACAGTAATCATAATTGAGTGTTTGCTGCTTGTTTCTTTGTCTGTAAGGCAACCAAAAAGTGGAAAATCAAACTTTATGCAGCTGCAAACGGAGTAGACCTAAATAGTGTGTACTTGTTCTTTTGCTCTTGCTCGATTACCGACTTTGCTTTGCTATTTGATAACTGAACAGAGTGCTGTTTAATGTGGTAATCTCTATAGTTGGATAGATGATGGCCTGCTGTTCCTCCGCCCTGTAATATATATAAAGTCCCCCGCGACGTGGTCACCATCACTCACCTGTTGTACTGCGATGGCGATATCACTTGGCCCTCCACCTGCCGGCTCACATTCACCGTGGGCTTCACCTTGTTCACCTGTTTTCCCGCCGCCGCAGCTGCAGCAGCCGCCGCTGCCGTGTTGTTCATGTGGTGCATGCCACCCGTACCGTTTCCAGTGCCGTTCGGACGGCGCACATTGCGATTGAGTACTGTAAAGGAGATGGACAAGGTCGCAGCAGCTTAATGGTTAGGTCTACCCCATCAAAACTTACGATTCGTATCTTCTCTGTCACGAGTGATATCACCTGTGACAAATCGTTTGGCATTGCATTGCATTGGCATTGGCAGTGGCAGTGGCATTAGTTGAGTGACGAGATCATAAAAAGAGCAGATCAATCGATTAGTAACTTGGCAAGGCTGTTGAGAGTGTGAAGAGATACTCATTGGCTTTAGATATTAGTCATTAGTTAATCGAGAAAGGTATTCTTGAGCCGCGAGTTGCATGTTTGTTATTGGTAGTTCTTAGTTCTGGTTATGGTTCTGTGATGCTTTGTGTATGTGGCTTGCGACAGTAAGAAATAAAGTTGGTAACAAGCAGATCGGTTATGCAATTTAAGACGAATGTGTACAAATAAGTAAAGTAAGTTAGATAGACATCAATATGGTATATGGGGGAATATATAGGCGGTTCTTTAGATAGATTATATAAACGAGTTACATTAGCATAGAAACGAGTTCTGTTCAAGGATCAACGCAAAAACAGAGTTATGCAAACGAATATCTAAACAATTATCTTGAGGTTGTACTTGATCGTTTATTGATTGGATTGGATTGGATACATTTTACTTTCACAACTGAGGAAAAAAGCGAACCAAGGCAAAATAACACAAATAACTGATACTGATTGGGCAATGTGTGAGGGAAAGATGTGCTATCCACCCATCATCGTCATAATCATCGTCTGGCGTTCAAAATAACCTTTCTGTGGATCTGATCTGACTGATACCAAATTGAGTGAGTGTTCGACTGGGACGACTGGACTTTACCCGAAACAGATCCACGCACATGCACCCTTTTCGGTAGCTCTGGAGGCGTAAATGTGGGTGCAGGATGGTGTTCATCTGTAAAATACGGTGGTTCGTTATCGCACGGCTCATGAAAATCAGATTCGGTGTGTGTATGCATTTCTTTGTGTTTTTATATGGTCAAGCTTTTTATGTGAAGCTCATAATTGCTTTTGAATATACAACAAATTCTTTTGTTTTGATTCTGTTTTCTTTTTTTTTAAGGGGGATCGTGTTTGGTTTTTTTGTAAGAACTGAAGCGGTAAGAGTTTGGTTTGTTTCTAAAATAAACACGAAATTCGAGAGGAAATCATAGAGAAATTAGTCTGACTCTTGGGGAAACCCAGGAAAATCGGACGAAATAAAGTCGAAAACAAAAACTGAACGAAAGGTGTTCAAGATGGTCGGGGGATGGTTCTTCGGGATTCATTTTAGGGTATTTGCTTTATAGAATGTCGAACAAAACATGCAAATAAATATGAGTTGAAACAGAACTTGTGATGGTTATCTTACATTTATACAAACGGGTACAAAACATATTTAGTACATAGATATACGAGATAAAGGTACAAACAAGTCTAAGCAAGCATTGGTATATTCGGTATAGGGATACAAACCAAATCGGTTAAAGCTTGAAGCATTATTTAAGCAACACGCTGACTAAGTGCGGAGTACAAGCTGAGTAGCAAAATTGGCAAAATGTTGGCTATACGCTATATAACTTCATCGATTGCTTTTGGCTGGCTGGATGTCAGTATCCGATTATCAAAGCATTTAATACTTAGACTGCTACAGCTGCTAACACCCACTCAAAGAACAACTTCAACGATCTCTCCAGCTACAAGTTGCACTATCTAGTTTATCCCCAGCTTCTGATTCGGGGGCTGTATTTAACGATTATCGTTGGTTAGCAATTTAACTGCACGGAATTTGGAATATATTGCTCTCTAATTGATCCCTCCCCCCGCCCCTCCTGATCCCCGGGGGGTGGTTGAGGGAAGCTTTTTTTGCCGCTTTTTTTGTTTTTATAATGGGTGGCTGTGATCGGATATGGTGGCTCTAATTATTGGCTCAGTTGCTTTGCTTTCTTGAGTCATTTGCATTTTATTTACTTTCATGTTGATTTATGCATGGTAAAACAATAACTTACGATAGGGTTCTCTCTCTTGGAAAAACCGAAAATAACCAAAACTAAACCAAGATACAATACAAATCACGAGATTCGAAACGAAAAACGTGCACTGGCACACCGTTAAAAGTATGGAGGGGAACTCTAGTAAATTGAAATAATAACGAAATGTTTTCAGACAAGTACAAATGCGATTTAATTATAGTAATTCTTGTTCTGGTTTTTGGTTTTTAGGTTTTGGTATGGAAATACAACAGTTTGAGTTATTTTGACTTACTTGACAACGAGTATTCATCGTCTTCTACACACACACACAGAGACATATAAATAGGAGTATTTATTGTAGTTGTAGTAGTTGATACGGATACGGAACACGAATGTGTGGGTTTAGGGGGAGTACAATAGAAAGATGATAGGTTTACAAATTTGAAATATATTATAGAAAGGAACATAGCTTCGGACGCAGAAGATCGAGTTTGTATATTTTACAGAGAATGAGTGTTGTGTAGTGTAGTGTAGTGTAGTGTGTTGTGTTTAGTGTAAGTGGAATGTCACTTAGTACATCATATAAACAGGAAACTTGAAGTATATGACATAGTTGTCCTAAGATACGTGAGTAGTTTCAATTTGTATCACGAATAAACGATACTGTACGACACGATACGATGCGATACGATATATATAGTAGATACAATACAATATGTAGTTAACGTTTGTACAAAATACTTTACGATATACTAGTACGATTATAATGACTTGACTTGATTAGAAAATGGATAGTATGGATTTCATACGAAAACACAACGATTGAATCGAGTATGGATATTTGAATACTTGATTTCCAATATTAACTGACTCAAGACGAAGTTCTGTTTTTTATTTGTTCTTGACCTTTTTTACTACACACTCACACGCACACTAAGGTTAAAGTTGAATACGGAAAAGTACACAATTACTAGAACGAACGAGTAGAAACGAAACATTTATGTGTGAGTGTGTTGGTGTGGGCGGGTGTGTGGTGCATTAGTGTTGGAAAGAGGCGGGTTTCTGGGGGGTTTTGGGGGTAAAGGGGGGCCAAGGGCTTAGTGTTTGTATAGCTGTGTGTTCTGACAAAAAATTGATTGATTTTTGATGGTTTGGCTGCCTGATTGATTGGCTTAGTTTTTGATTGGTTTGCTGAATGGCATATGCAGCTGAACAATAGCAATTAGAGTTAGTTGATAGTTAGTTTGGCGCTATAAACATGTATTTCAGCGTGGTTTGCAAGAATCTGGGGCAGATGAATTGGTAAATTTTAGTCTGCCAATTTTATATGTCATGTGGGGTTTCGTTTCGTGGCTGGTTATGATGGGTATGTTTTTGTATGCTTATCGGTAATAGTAGAGTAGTAGGACAGAGACAGGAGATAGAGAGATAGAAAGATAGAGAGAGAGAGAGTGGTAGAGTAGAGTAAGTTATACGTACTTGCACGCCCAACCATTTGTACGGCTCGGACGCCTTTCCGGAAGGTGGCCACTGTTTTTGTTTCATGAAAACAGAATTTTATAGGATTCGTGTGAATAGGTAAATGATGGCAAGGTAATGATTTTTGTTGATTTTTTCAATATTTTTTAAAATTTATCTTCTTTGCGCAGTCTTCATCATCTGCTTAATGGAAAATTGGAACATCATTCAACAAATGATGAATAAAAACATAGGAAACTAATTACGCTACAACGGAAATCATAAGTAAATCACACGGCACGCGTTGTACTTGAACTTTCGTTAAAAATATATTTATATTATGCTGATATATTCATATGTGGTATGCAGTTTATGATTATAAATAGATATATGCAATGTATATAAAGAATATATACTAGGTATGCTTTCTGTTTATTATGACATTATGCGCACTTTTCGGGCGAACTAGACCAGAAATCTTAGCAAAACTAATTTAGTTCTATAATAAGTAATGTTATATTTATACTGAGTACGATAGAGAGAACGGTAGAGCGAAGTGAGAAGAGAAGTACAAACTGAACTCAACCCTTAAACTAAAACTGATTCAATTGCACCCTATTTTGCCTAGTTTCTATTGATCCAACCCAG
Source organism: Drosophila elegans (assembly GCF_018152505.1). Classification (NCBI taxonomy): domain Eukaryota; kingdom Metazoa; phylum Arthropoda; class Insecta; order Diptera; family Drosophilidae; genus Drosophila; species Drosophila elegans. The sequence goes on along the minus strand of NW_024545855.1, from coordinate 3,527,438 downwards.
TTCCCCTCAATCCAAATTGGGTTCCCGTTGCTAGTTCGATTCTTTGACAATTAGCAGCTTACAGCCTTTCATGGTTTTTAGCAAAAACTAAGGCACACAAACGCTGACAATTTTACATCAATTTAGTATTGTTGATTTAGATTCCAAGTTCAATTAGTTTTTTAGTTTTTGAATAAGAACTTGGCGAGCCAAATCTAAGGAGCGATTACCAAACCTTAATAGTTCAATAGGTAATTGTAATATCTTGTTAACTGGTAAATGGGTATCAGACCTGCGGATTTATTTTATTTAACCAATTGGTAGCAATTTAAAGAAAAGATTGGTGATCGCTCGCATTTCTTTTAGATTGTTTGGGTTAGGATTAGGATTAGCAGCAACAAATAAATCTTTTGGCTTGGTAATATATAACGGATATTAATACTGGATAGAGCACCGCAAATCGCAAATAATTGGTTTGGTTTCGTTGTGGAAATGGATTTGAAAGCGTACCCTCCATTGTATTCATCACCGACGTGATGCCTTGGTTGACCATGCCCGTCTGCATCATAATCATGCCCACATCTGCAAGATGGTTACGTTTTGGTATTCAAGTTCAGATAGACACTCGCTCATACACACATTCAAATGTTAAAATGGAGATCTGGGTTCGGGAGTGATTCAGATTCAGAAACTTAAGCTCTAGGCACTAATTTCACATAAATTCAGCTGCAACACTGCAGGATCCCGCTTCGCTGGTTCAAAGCCATAACGCCATAATGCCATAACGCAGGCAACGCAAACTCGGCAAACTTACTAACTACTTGAGAACATTTGCAGCTAAGTTGGGTGTTTACAGATTAAGATTTAGATTCACAGAGTATAGGTAAAGATTGTTTAGGTGTTACGCTACATAGAAACCAAATACATAAACGTCGGTTATTATTCTTTGGTAACGCTTTGTAAACTTCTGCCGTAGCCCGATCTAATGTTATTTACATTTTTGCTTTGCAGCTACTCGCGGTTATATACAATCGCGTTAGATATATAGTATAGATAAATGTAAATAGAAATCTGTGGGTGAGGTGGGTGCCACGCCAAGAACACAAATCAAAGGAAAAGTGTTAAGAGGATTCGTGAGGACGGCGCAGCATTTCAAGAACTTAGGTCTACCGGTAAGTATTCAAGATAATTTAATCATAAGTATTAGAAAGAGTATTTAAATTAGAGCTGGATGCTGCAAAGGTGAGTCAAAATTGATCGAAAATAGAGTGTATTCTGTCTTAGTAAACATTTTTTTGTATGGTGATGGTGGTGTGACTGAATGTAAATTGATTTTTGTGCTCATTTCCATGCACTTATTTTGATCTCGTATTATTCTCAACACATAAGTATAAAGTACAAAGAGTAATTAGGGCGTTACAGAGACAGAGAGATAGAGAGAGATAGAGAGCAAGAGCAAGAGCGAGGATTAGCGAGACAGACTTTTAAAAAATTGTGCAGTTTCAGATTTTGAATAAAAATTGATCATCAAAAAAGGGCTGTCAATGGGGTGTAGTTTATAAGAAAATATAAATAGTAAGTGTTTTCATGCCTGCTTTGATGAAATACAAAGCTTTTATTGATTTGCAATAACGAAGTAAATTTAAAAAATATAAAAACAACATTGAATTGAAAAATGGTAATATTTTAAGTGGCGCCTGCTGATTTCATATTTATTGATTCTTTGTATTTCACTTCTTTGGGCTGGCATATAACGCATACGCCCCGTTAAACACAAAATCCTAGGTGTCAACTATCATGGTGGTACTCTAAATGGTTTTGGCGGATGGTTAAAGGAAAAGCAAAGAGTTTGTGGCTGTTGTTTAGCAGGTTATCAAAGAACTGGGGTTGCATATCGCACAAACATATTTACAAGGTCGATGGTAAGGTAAGTTATGGTTTGATTGCTTTGCTCATCCTCGCTGGGCGTCGGTCGGTAATGAACGTATATAGTTATGGATTATATAGTTAATCGTTACAGGTGTATGGGCTGTGGTTTACTGTTACTTCGTGGGTTACAAAGAGGCGCATGTCAAAACAAACAGTGACCAAAATAGAACTGCACAAGGGCAAGATAAACGGGCAGGACGGGTGGTTCATTGTTCATATATATATAGTAAGTAGATCGTATATAAGAATATGCTGGTGGGTGGTTGTGATGTCGGATGTGACGGAGTTCTGACCGGGAGGACGGGCTTAGCACAAACGGGACGGTCCAATGTTACACTTTGCAAAATCGTTTCAAAAACTAAAGACAAACAACCAAAATCAAAGTAAAAGTCTTGATTTTGTTGTGCTCTTGTTTAAGGTGAGGTGCTGACGGGAAAATCGGTTGGGTCTAGGATTTTGGGGACCTTCGCTTTGCTGTATTTTGAAATGTACAAACAAAAGGAAACGGGAATATGCAAAATGTACTTTATACAAAAGTTGGAATTGTAATCGGAATCGGTATTGGTATTGGGTAAGACTTCAAAACTGAGAAGTGTTCGTGTGGTTTTGTGTTCTGTTTTTTTCTTTTTTTTGTGGGATATTAGAGTGTGTTGTTTCTTTTTATTCTGTTTTGGGTTATTCGTTTTGAAGCTTGATTTACCTAAGTCATCGAATTTGCTCCTGGGCTGAACAGTCACTGTGGGACAAAGTTATGGCATTGGATTGTATTATTTGGTATTAAATTCGATTCGATTTCGGTTTAATTGGTTGTATTTTTTTTTTTTTTTTTGACAGGTTGCAAGTGCGGCACACACAGACGCACACAGTGTGTCCGAGGGGTGTTCGCAGAGTTGCAGCCATGCCAATGGGTAGTATTGTTGATTTGGTTTCGGTTCGGTTATACATAGTTAGTTGTTGCAGTTTTGGTTTAGATTTCATTGAGAGCGAGGCCACACGCGCCAACACACATACATAATAAATATATAATAAAAACATGGATATTTATGTATAAAAATATGTAAAAATATACGAATAGATTCATGGTAGAGTGGTAAAATATTTAGATATTCATAAAGGTTAGAACGGTTGCGCCGTATACCTAGTTTCTGCCTCAATATTCGCTAGGTCCTTCTTACAAACTAAAATCGAGTGGCTATTGCCTATAGTTTCTGTATTGCTTTTTCGCCTCTGGCTGTCTTCGAAACACGTTCGATTCACAAACGAAAGGAAACAACAAATCAAGTACATATTAAAATCAAAAAGGATAAGTTAAATTAAATCCATTGATACGTAAAGACTCTAAGAGGTAGTTTGGGAACTAGTTGGTACAAATGTTTGCTTACAGTTTTTGCATTTGCATTTCTTGATCAGCGTCTCGTCCTTGATGTCCTCGTGGCAGGCTTTGCAATAGAACCAGGCACTGCAGAAGAGGATGATTAACTTTGAGTTCCGGGAATAAACAAGCCATTTCTGGTCTCAACTTTTGTCAAATTCGGATACGGCTTAAATCAATTTAGGAATCTCTCAACATATAGACCAAATAGATATCAATACAAATCAGAACCAGAATGTTACATTTTTTATTTACGTCTTTAGGAAATGTTCAAGATATCTAATAAACATATCGATAATATATGAGATATTAATTTAAATCAGAATCAGAATGTTTGAAATATCGATTATAAAATACTATTTGATAAAAATGGTAACCAGAATCGGCCTGATGGACCTATGGGACGATCTCTTACCGCTTTACCTCGTCGGCGCTTTGTGCTATGAAGAAACCCTGGGTGTTGGCCTGGATTTTGGCTCCCCTCGGGTTAATGGAAATCTTGCTGTCCGCCCCCTCCTCGGCGCCCTTGATCTCGATGGCCAGCAGCAGGAGCTTCAGCTTGGAGAAACACAGTCTAAACGTAGGGAAAGTAGGGCTAAGTCAGTGCCTGCTCACTCGATCTCGCTTCAACTTAGTCTAGGTTTTGCTTTACAAGTAATTGAACCTAGTTTATTATGCTACAAAGGTGTAGTCGAACTCTCTCAAAAAACAGGCATGCACTTTGTGTGAGTGTGTGTGGGGTGTTTGTGGTGTGTGTGTGTATGTGTCGTTGTATTGGTGAGTGCTCAGAAGCGACACTGTAAAAAAAACGAACAATCAAGACGATTGACGAGTCAAAAATAAGCATGCTAGGCAAAATGCTTAGGTAAACTAGGAATAAATGGAACAAAAAGATCTAAAAAGAAATCAAAACTGCGGTTCATTGCCAACTAGGGTACACTCTAAAAAAACATTCTGCACATGCATTGAGTTCGGGTTTCGGGGGTGGAGTCGCAGTGGAGCTCTCTAAAATTATTTGCAGTGTACGTGTCTGACGCTCTACGAATCGCAGCGAGCGAGTTCGGAGTTAGCAAGCGATTGTGGATTACGGATTACGTTGGGGTTACGAATGCGATTGCGGATACTACGGTATACAGTACGTATACTGTACGGTATACGATAATACGGTCTCAGATGCCAATCGAAATGAGTGTGGGTTTAATATACAGGTTGTTCAATGCGTTCGCACTTGATTCTGGTGGCTAGTTTGGATCTTTCAGTGGCTATATGGATCTAAAGTATGGGTTTGAGTTGAGTATCGAGTTTCGAGTTATATTTATGGCCAGAGGTGGGAGTGGGAGAGGCGACAAACAGTTGTTTAATTGTTGGTTGTTATTATGAGGAAGGAGAGTAAATCAAACGGAATCGAATCAAGTTGTTAAATAATAGGAAAAAGAATTGGTAAACAAACTTATTTTGTACAATGCAAAAAGTTGTAGTAGTAGTAGTAGTAGAAGTAGTATTTTTTATACAGTTTGCATATAATTTTTTTGTTTTTTTTTTATTTTTTTCGCTATTTTCTCATTTTTGAGTCTTACTCGCTGGCTTGTGGGAATGTCATGCCGGTAAATGAAGGTGATAGGGTTTCGGTGTACATCTCACACCCTGTACCTTGAAGATAATCATTTTGCCAGGCCTGTGTGTCTGGTGACTGAAAGTTAGAAAATGGTTTTGTTGTGGTTTGCATTTAGTAAGTTCGCTAAAGTAACTACGTGGCGCATTATCGGTTTGGTTTGTTTGTCTGTTTGGATTGGTTTTGTTTAGTTAAGTTTTGGTGTGGCTGTGGCAGGTGGAGTAGACTGGTAGACTAGTAGACTATCAGAGATTGGGGACAAGTCCTACTTGGTAGACGTGTCATAGCTGGGACCTGGATTCTGGATACTGGATACTGGGTCACACATTTCAACAGCTGGCGAGTGTCGGTGCTAAAAGAGTGTGTCTTGCTGCTTTTGGATGGTGCTTGTTTCTGGGTCAGGCATTTGCATACTCTGGCTTTGGCTTTGGTTTAGCTTTAGCTTTAGCTTGGCTTTGGCTTTGGCTTGTCATAGCAATACTGCTTCGATCTCTGGGTTTTTGTACACTTTCTAGCGAACTGGCGAACTTTACAGCTTTTATTTGAAGAGGGCACGGGCACGGGCTTTTCGAGCATTTTGGGGTGGCATCAAGATCAAGACTCAACCGAACCGAACGTGTGTCAAATGAGCAGAAATCAAAAGGTTGAACTGAAACCATCAGAAACGGAAAAGAAAGGAACCAACTCAAACTAAAATGCACGCTGCAAACTTAGAACTGTTACTGAGAAACAGATACAGATACAGATACAGATAGATAGATAGATAGAGAGATAGATAGAGATTGAGATTCGGAGCGATCCGCTCACACAGATACCATACATTAGCGATTTTGGGTGTGTCTGTTTGTGTGTGGTGTGTGTTTGTTTGTCCTCAAATAAAGAGTCTGTTGAGGCCCGTTGGCCAGGCAGTTTTGAAGTTTGCTTTTGAAAATGAAGGATAAGAAACCATATTTTGTATTTGCAAACACTGAAGGCATTTTGAACACTTAGAACACTCAATTACATAAAGAATTTGCTTGAAACAACGACTAATTTTCACAATGTAATGTCTGGCTGGTGTGTTCGTGTGTTTTTGTTGTGTGTGTATGTGTCTGGTTGATAAAATCATAAGCTAAGTTCACTGGCAGGCACATTTACACGTTGCAACACTTAGATCGGTGTAAACGTGCCGGATCTTTTATCAAGAGAAATGAAAAAACAATCAACAAAAGAGAGATTTACAACGACGATCAGAACTGAGTGAAAACAAATAACTATGTGTTTACTTGTGGTGTATGTGAGAGTTGTGAGGTGTTTTTCCGGCCACAGGAGACCCAATTGTGACTTTCCATTTCCACATTTCCTTTAAATCACAATTGAGCCTCTTCTTGTAGGCCGAATATATCTTATGTTGTTCATGGTGTACGATATTTTTTTTTGTTTTTTTTTTTTTCGTTCAACGCTGCACGATTAACAAGTAGAATAGTAGAGTATGTAGTAGTAGCAGATACGATATAGTACTTTATTTTTTTTCTGGTACGAGTATTACGGTATAGCTTATGGTTGGAAAATTGGAAAACTGCCAGCTGCGTGACTTACTCAGTGGCCTGAGCAAATGGTATTCCAATAAATGTGGGACTCAATGTTTCAGTGTACATTTCCATGCCAGTGCCGCGCAGGTAATCGTTTGTCCAAGACTGCATGTCTGGCGACTATGGGTTATAGACGTAATTTAGAGATTGATATATTTGGTAATCGGTATTCGGTATATTCGGTTATCGGTACACCCTGGGCGGAACATTGTCTGCGGATCTGTAAATCTGTAAATCTGGAAAATATCTAGCTTCCGGCCTGCTTTCACTGGTCACTGGGCGCCAGTAGTGTGAGTGTGTCTGGTATTTCGTTGGTGAGTGGCCTGATCTATGGGACACTCGTCCCCACTTACCGTCTTGAACGATCGCATGGCGAACAGGTTGGCCATCATGGTCGAGAACCCGGGCGCCAGGCAACTCTGGGCAATGAAGCCCAGCTTCAGCTCCGCCAGGCAAATGACATCGTCGCCCTGTTTCCAGTCCCACGATGGTATGTTCAGCAAGTACGCCTGTGGAGGGATTAAGCAAGGGATAAGGAAAAATCTTAATATCTGTTTCCTAAAATATTAAATTAATTAACTCATTTTATAAAATGTATGATAAATTACATTAAAGTTTAGAAGTGACATTAAAAGCTATATAAATTATGACTGGCCTAGGAAAAACAAAATAAATGACGTAGTCAAATGTTCTAAATTGTAGATCCTAAACAAAGAAATTTGATTGACCTACTTACCTTATTGTGGTACTGCATCAGCTGGATGATGACTCGAATGTCGTCGCTGTAGTTTTTGATCGAGATGACTCTCATGATGTTGGCAGCATCTTCTGCGTCGGGATCTTGGCAATATTTGTTAGCTAGCACGAGGCAGGCGTCGGCTTCGTGAACCTGGGGAATCCAAGCATCCCAGGATCCAAGGTTCCAAGGATATCAAGGATTTGAGGGATGGGAAGATCGAGAGATACCGATTAGTACTGGATTGTGGTGGCTAGCCGGTTAGCTGGTTATGGTCAGACTATGTCTTCTAAGGGTAATTTGATGTTTGTCTCATGTGAGTTAGTTTTGTTATGTTGAACTGTTCAAAGTAGTTATGGTTCATTGATTGGTATTGTTACTGTTATTGTGAATACGAGTATATATTGCAGAGGTGTCACGTTTAGAGCATTGTCCACAATATAAACAATTAGTAAGCGGTTTACACGCACATCGACTGGACAGCTATGGTACGAGTATGAGTACTTAAAATGCCACAGGTGAGTGTTTTTGGTTTCTGGTTTCTGGATCGATCTGGCTGCGATCGAGTCCATATACCAAATATCTTGCATATACATTGCGTACTTAGTTGGGTTCTTTTGGAGTACGAGTAGTATTCATTTAGAGGGTATTCATCGGGGAGATAGTAAGCGGTTGTACAGTGGCAGGGTGGGTTGCTGTTTCGTTACGGTTTCAACTCCAAACTAAGGGCACATTAAGAAATCATAAGGCGAACGCTCGGTGCATGGCTGTGGGTGGGGTACAAGTACACAGAGAGGAATCGGGGTGATCGGTGTATGGGACCAACTTAATCAAATACCAAAGCCCCATACAACTTAAGAGCAACTCAAGTGGGCGTTAGACAAAAGATTAGCACTAGCTACAAGCATCTGTATTAGAGATTAAATACATGCAGTCCACATGCAAATAAGATAAGCTTAGATACGGTGGCAAGTGACTATACTTATCGCAACATTGCGATTTACAAGGCCAAGCGAAGGCTGCTCAAGATTGTTCATTCAAAGGATATCGATTAAATATACACAAAATATATAGATTAGGCAAGTACTTAATGGTGGCATATCATATTGTTAGCCCTAAACATTTAAGTTGAGTTGAAAATTGAATTATGCTTGCCTACATGTTTTTACAATTCGAATAAATCTCTTATTGCTTAAAAGCACCAGTTTATATTACGATTCAAATATTTTGATAAGCCCAATGCGGGGACTTAAATCAGTAATAAGCCAGTAAATCAAACATATATTTTAATTTCAACTAGATTAATTTCATGGCTTAAGACTGTCGGCTAAAAAATAAATTGAACTAAATCAATATTTTTGTACACACCCCGAATAACTTATACATACTCCAGACATTAAAAAAATATTCCTCAACTATTTAAGTTCGAAAGAAAAATGTAATTCGTGTGCCGCTTGCCAAATCCCTTTTTAATCCATACTATACAGTTAACAATTAACTTAACAATTACAGTAAAATACTTATCATCACATACATAAATAAGGAGTTACATATACGTTAATCGTTGTAAGTAATGCAGTAATAAGGATAAATTAAAATTAATTCCTTTAGTTTTTGCACAACAATATCAACATCAATTTACTGTGTGTTCTGTGTAGTTTCTGCAAGTGTATGTTTATTTATTTTGATTATTTTCAAATGGCTAGGCGAGTGCTGGGCCAAAGGATACATGTACCGACAAATGTGATGGTGTGTTGTACAAACTAAGCCCGGAAAATGCGCAATGGTCGCATACTTTGCACATGTGTTGCACGAACATCGCTTTCACATGAAGACAGACATTACACACATAACATACATACAGTATTGTATTAATAGGCAGGTTTTAATTACATTTGAGCGTTCGTTACATAAACAAGTAAAGGTAAAGGTACGTAAGAAGTAGAAGTACGCTTATTCTGGGATTCGGTTAATACATAACATAAGGAAACCAAAGCTCACAGGTCGAGACGAAAATAGACACGGAAAGGAATATAGGGTAAATGAACGAAAGCAAACGAACAAACAAACATATAGAACGGATAAAATGAAAATACATTTTTGTTTTACCTTAACCCTCTGCAGATCGATCGGATTCATAATGGTTCCTTGGAAGAACTCCACGGTGGTAAAATGACGTTTGAACAAACCCTCAAGTTCCAAATCGGGTGGTTTACTTTATGATTTTTCATTTGAAATTGTTTTCATTTTCATTTCGATTTATCGTGGTTTTTGTTTTTATTTTTTTTTTGGGAAAATAATACAAAGTTTTTAGAGTTTTCAATGATTCCAATGTACACAGAGTTTACGTAGATTGGATTGTATTCAAAGAAACAGAAGAATATCGTTGCATGTGTGTGGGTTGGTGTTCGAAACACAACAAAGAATATACACATATATGATTATGGTGCGATTTTCGGAGTCCGCAAATATGCAAATAAAAAAAAGGAAAAACAAACGATGCAGACAACTGTTAAAGGAAAATCTCCAAGCCAAAGGTGCAACAAAATTGTGAGTCATTAGAACTAAACTGGACTAAAATATAAACTTCGTATTCTCCTTACTTATATTAGAACTATGCTCTAGACAAAAAATCTTCTTAAATACTAGTTAACATTACTTAACTAAGCTCTCAATACCAAATGAATTCTATGATAGTATAAAAACTTCACGGATATATTACAAAAGGATTATGAGTTAAACTTTTGATTTCTACGATTAGGAAATGTAAAATATAATAAAATGTGAGATATTCGTAAGCGTCGGCTCGTTTTTGGATTAAAAGGAAATATAAAATAATTCAGCTAAGAAAGTCATTCCATTAAGCGAGGTACAATACTTTAAGCCAACGTAAAACGATAAACCAAGGAGGGACAAAGTGAACGGGGAGCACTTAGCTAAAATCTATCTAAAATTATTATTAACATCATTTGTCACGAAGCTCTGAGAGGAAGTGTAAAGAAAATGCTTTTCTCGAAAGCCTCATCGGCAGCAACCAGCAACCATTAATAATGATGCCATAATAAAGCTATAAAATTGCAATAAAAATAAACATAATTGAATTGTTCAAGTTCAACGTGAGAGCGAGCATAGATTTATGGTATATATATTATATATATATATATATAGATCGAGGAAGGGGGCGTGTCGTTTTTTTTATTGCTGTGAGAGGTCAGCAGCGAAAGGTATTTTTTATAATTTTCGATTCGAATTGGAGGGCAAACAGAGTGAAGTTGCATCCTAGCTGTTGAAGAACTAAGTTGTGGGCGTGTTTTCTGGCCACGGGCACAAAAACATTCACAGGGTTTTTAATGAGTTGTTTTTCTTGGTGTTGATTTTGCTGGGACACCTGACAATCGGGGCTCGAGTAAATCGTTTTTGGTTATTTCTGCGTGTCTTCACTGGTTTTTTTCTGTGTCTGTAGGTGTGTCTGTGTCTTTGGGTGTAGTGGTGTTGGTGTGGGTGTGGTTGTGGGTGGTGTCTAGGTGTATCGGTGTTTCGGTGTGTGTTTGTGTACCTTGACTCGCTCCAGGTCGACTGCGTTCATCATAGTGCCCTGAAAAAAGGCCACTGTGGTATAGTGACGCTTCAGCAGTCCCTCTAGCTCCAGGTCAGGCTCTTTGCTATTTGGTTTACATTTACATTACATTACATGATATGGCATATATAGTAGAGTTAAGGCATAAATATTTACGAAGTGAAAATAAAAGAGGTATTTCAAAATAAAAATGTATAGTAAACAAATTCCACTGAATGTGTGTTCGCTAGTCGCTAGTTTAAATACTTAAAATAGTGCCTTGAACTAACTTAACTGGCTGGGAATGGGACTCCCATCATCGAGTTAGTGGCCAGCAGCTGCTAATTATTTGTGAGCAGATGTCTGAAATTACAAATTTAAAACGCTGCCGCTGACCTCTAATTCGTTCTCTGATTTTTCTGCTTAGGTACTGCACTAATTTGTTCTCTTGCTGCTGATTTCATTTAAAACTCAATCGAAAGTACATTTATCAAATGAAAAGTAAAAATAAACAACGACACAACAAATTAGCAATACGGTTGTAAACAGGTAATGCTTCTGCTTAAACGCTAGTCGGACTCTGGATGGACTTACCGATGGAGAAAGACCACTTCGACATCGACATCCTCCCGATCTTCGTGGAGAAAGTCCTTCAGGAAATGCGACACGGATTCGTATGTTATGTGACCGCATACCACAATGTGTCTTGTGTGGGGGAAAAGAGAAATAGATTAGTTTCACGTATTGGCAGTGATTTAACGATTAATGCAACAATTTGGCTTAAATCTAGTGTGGAATGCAGTTAAGCTCTGTACATGTGTGACGTATGTTGATGTTTTTAATGAGGTGTGAGCGTGTTGCAGTGTTTCAGTATTAGTGTTAGTGTGCGATTAAGCAGAAAAAAGAAAACTGAATTTAGTTCAAGTCATTGTCATTAAATTAAATTCATTTCTTTATCCGAATTATTCATCTCATCTGCCATTAAGCCAACTCTATAATATAGTACATAAGCTGTCAGTGTCTTTGTGTGTGTGTGTGTGTGTGTTTGAGTGCTTTGAATGTGTTGGAATGAGTGCATGTCCTTTGGTGAGGCTATATATACGAGTATATTCATTGTTTTGTATTTATGTATATTTCTTTATATTTATTTATGCTTTGATCTGTTTGTATTATTTATCAACTGCTTGTCGTTGCCTTGTTATGGTTATCTTTATGGCTTGTCAGTATTATTTGGTGGTAAAGTAATTACTTTGCATTTTCTTGGAAATCAAAATCGTTTATCAAAATTATACAAAATACACGAACTCATAATTGAAACTTAAAACTCAAATGATAAATGCAAATGCATGAATTTAGTCTGCTACCCCAGGGGCTTGTACACAAATCAATCAATGGCAATAAACTAAAATTGTCACAAAACTAGAGCCTTGGCGCCACTGCGATGGCAGTTCGCCAATCGAAATGATAAGTATATAAAATCAATACGGTTCTAGGTAAAGGCTTAGCTACGCACACCATTTTGGTAGTAATCAACTTACATGCATCAAGTAAAGCATCAAGATTAGTCAGCAACTGGCCAACGCATTATTGTTTCTATATACACATTGTATGATACACTACTCTCATTCCATTTACTGCTACAGGTGCTAGGTATACAATAGATTATTTTGTTGGGTATTTACTGTAGTCACAGTCATGCAATCAGGCAGTCAGGCAAACCGGGCAGGCATTCTTCCCATACCTAATATAAAGTGTGTGTCAGTGCCACTACACATGCATACTTCTACATTTTTTTCGAGTGTGTTGGATGTTTGTGAGGTTGTGAGAGTATGTGGTTGTGCTTCAAAGACCATGGAATAGACATCACATAGGCCACGATCACTAAACACCCAAGTGTCTAGCTACAAAGTCTAGGGCAGTCAAAGTATAAAATCAATAAGCCAGAAAGACCACAAGGTCCTCCAGAGAAAAAAAAATTTGTTTGTCCATAAAAATATTTCAAAAAAGTCAGTGAGTTCTCCGACTGTACAGGATAATCAAAATCCTACTCGTCTAGAAAAAATCGAATCATTAATGGTCGATGTCATGATTGTGATCTGTTAGATGTTTTATTTGTAGATCAAATTCGGATGCAAGGCTGTACAACTCTTCAACTCTACGGTGACAATAAAATATTGTGTTCGACTAGGTCGCTAAAAAGAAAGAACTTCAATTTGCATTTAACGAACAATCAAACGAAATAAATGCACTACATTCGATTAGTTCTTGTGTTGCTTTTTGTTTTTCTTTTCATTGCTGCAGCTAGAGAAACGAATGATGAAATTATTTGTGGTTTTTCTTGAAATTATATAAATATAGAAGGTGAGAAGGTTTAATAGTTGATGCCTGGCCACGCATTTTCATTGTTTTATTTTCACACAGCGTCGCTGCTCGGAATGAGAAAACATAAATTATAGTAATTTCAATGCGCCAAATCTATCGCTCAGAAGTGTGCAATGAATGTGAGTGTTTTTTGTTGAGGAAATCAAAAACTGTGGATAGTTGAGATCTTGGAAGAGAGACAGAGTTGCGGATAGACAGGAGGAGGTGTGTGTATGCTGAGATTTGAAGGGGCTCGGATACGGATACGGATACGGTGGTGGAATCGGTGGAATCGGAGGGTTCGGTTGCGTTTGATGGTACACTCAGAACTCTTAAACGAGCAATATTATTTTGTCCTCATCGGAGGTCCCTTAGCTAGACAAACGGGGGTCGCAACAAATCACACAACGATGTAGCCTGATCCTGATCTTCATCCTGATCCGAACAAGCTGGGCAGGGGCAATCCATACACAACACTGATTTACGACAAGTGGAGTTACAGACCCATCCGGTTCGAATTGTATACTCTAGGGGTCTGTGTGTGTACTGTAGTTATGGTTATTTATCGCTTTATTGGTTGATCATACCGTTGTATTCGAATGTTCGTTGAAACAGAAGTTCGCAAAGAAGAGGAAAATATCGAAATCATAATGACAAAAGAGTGTAATGTTCATAGTTGTTTATAGTATAGTATAGTATAGCATAGGGTATAGTATATAAAAGTTTTACAAGAACTACAACACGGATAGTGGCCGATAACTGATTTTGAAGAGTTTGAAGTTTGAAGATAGAAGATAGAAAGATATATGTGGAGAAACAGAGAGTAAGAGTAAAATATGTGGGAGGATATATGGGTTGTATTGATTGATAGGCTTTTATTGATTTGTTTTGGAGTTACACACACATATATTATTCCTGTTGCCTGTTGTTGAGGTGGCAAAGCAGTTTTCTAATATTGTACATTTCTAGACAAAAATATTGAGCAAATTGAAGTCTTCCGTGAAAATTGCTTGGTATTTACAAATTGCTGTCTGTACTTGGGGAGAAAAAGTCTATAGAGAGTTCGACTCTATGCATGTGTGTGTGTACATTTTGAATTATATGGATTCTAAGATTTACGTATACAATCGAATCGATATTATTGTTATTTTAATGTTATTATTATTGTATTTAGTATGCATTATTATCGTTCAATGATAAATCGTTTAAAATGGATATACATATACGCATGTATATTTTTATTTATGTATATAGATATATATATACGAGTTACGACTTCGATAGCAAGGACTATATAGACAATTACGATAATGTAACACAATAATAAACACCAATCACTGATTCACTTCAAGGGCTAATACAAATGCAAAACGAGGCTAGGATGGTATGGCATACAGAAAAGAGAAAAACTAAAGAGTATACGCAAATGGAATTTCGGTTACTGCCAATCATCAGCTCTGACTTCACACTCGCTTGCAGGACGACCTGCAAATTATCCAATTCGTTTCTAGGTAAGTTCACAAACATAATAAAAAGATAGGGAAACCATAATACACTCAAAATCGAAAACGATTTCGGAAACTGAAGAAGAACGTGCAAATCAAACGAAAATATAGGAGCTAAAGATTTTAGATTCAAGATTAGGATGTACGAGTACGATATAGAGAGTAGAAAGTAGCAGAAGAGTTCATAATTTGGCGTTCAAATTCGGGATGTAGTATGGAAACTCACAACAAGATAGCATTTGGTAGTTAAGAGTACGCACATGATATAGTAGTAGATACACTCAGAATAGTATTTTAAGTACGAAACAATTGATTGTATGTGGTACGATTCTCAAATACGATATCTGCAAAATGCCAATTCAAAGAACACAAAAATCAAAACTGGCAACTAAAAACGCAAATCGATGGGCGAAACGTAAACGTAACGGAAGAAAACGTAACTAATGACGTCCTAAGTTACGTTTCGGGTATTACGTATACGCACTGAGCTACGTAGTAGACACGTCTAGGTCGCAAAACGAAAACGAAAAGGAAACTGAAATACAACCAACGCAAAATGAGTTGTTCGAGAACTAAAACATATACTTGTTGTTCTTTTTTTTGGTTTCGTTTTGTTTTTCATATAAGCAATATATGGGTATTTTAGTTAAAATTTTCTTGTTGATTTTCGCTTTTTTCAATTGTTGTGTGGTCTGTTGTTGTGGCGGTGAGTGTTTGATCGATTAAATGTTTTGAGTCCGAATTTGGGCTGGGTGAGTGGAGTGATTGATTGATTGGCTGATTTTGATTGATGGCCTGGATAGTTCGACTGTACAAATGCTGTGTGTGTGTTGTCACTATTGTTCATGTGCCGTCCTGAGCTTGCCAAGCGGTCCCACAGGGCTTATGAGTAATATATTTTGTGTGTGTTCGCTTGAGTTGCTGATGATGATTATTGCGATTGGGGGGTGGGTTGGTTGGCTGGTTGGTTGGTTGGTTGGTTGGTTGGTTGGTTGGTTGGCTGGCCTGGCCATGTTTTGTGGTGGCTTTCGTGTGGATGGCTTGTGTTAGATTGTTGGGGTGTGTATCTATTGGGGTTTGTTTTATTTTTTGAGAAGAATCAAAATCAAATTTCAGCTACTTTTCCACACTCACTTAACGTTTGGCATGAATGAAGCGCAAACTAAAAGTAAATTCTCTTTATTCAACTGCTTTTGGCAGAAATTTAATTTTGATTTGGTGTTTACTTTTGGAAACATAAATACTCGCTCTTGGTTAGTTTTTTAATTTGAGGGTGACTTTAGGCTGTTGTTGTTGTTGGCTTAAATTTATGATTGGTATTTTATTTTTGTGGTAGTTGTTGTTGTAGTAGTATTTTTTTTATATAATTTTTGTTTTAATCAGTTTGTTGATTAATTGTTTTGAATTGTTTGATTGTAAGAAAATTTGGTTTGTCTCACCTTCGCCCTTTTTCATTTTTTAATGTGCCCCCATATTTGGCTCTTGTTCCAATCAAGTCTATAATCTCAGGTATACAACTTGCAAAAATCGCCTGTTTACAGTATGAAAGATAATGATGACAGTGAAGTATTTTTGTTCTTTTCGTTTTTTGGATTGTTGATAAACTTAAATAAAAAGCATTACACAAATTTCGTTTTGTTTGACACAAGACAGAGACAAAGACAAAGAGAAAGTGGCCCGAAGGATCAGCAGAGAGGGTGGAGAAAGTAGAACGAGTATGAGGGGAACGACTCGAATAAGGACCTCTACAAAAGTACATGATATACGTAGATCGGCAGCCAGGTGGATCATTTCGACTCGGTTGTCTGATTGCTGTATCGCTGCTGGTGGTTCTTGTTGTTCTAGCTGTTGTTGTGGACGTCTTGAAATCATTCTCTTAAATTGGAAACAAGGAAACTCAAAAAACACAGTAAATGGGATCAAATAAACAGAAGGTATGCAACAAATTGGTCTTATTATCTTCATAAATCGATTGGCCGCTTCAACGGCTTGCAGCTAGTTTCTTATGGCTCTAATGGTTTCTTGGGGTAAGGTGTGTGATTACAATACGGAATGTACATATAGTTAACATATTTCAAAGACTATGTAAGTGCCAAGTACACACGCACACACATCGACGGAAAACTGGCTTTCGACTTCATCTTTGTGGTGGGTTTCAGTGCCTAAAATCTCAACTACGACTAATGAAATCGGGTGATTCTAACAGACTAAACCGCACATATGTGTGTGAGTGTTGGATATCGTATCGGGTGGGAATCGGTTCGGTACGGGAAATAGTTAAAATAATGTAAAGACATGATGCTGATACTGATACTGAATACGATCTAAAATTACTGCAACTCTTTACTGATTACACGTACACAAATATCAATATTCCTCTAAATGATGATCATCGAAAAAACATTTTTCAGCGCCCAAAAGGCGCCAATTTCGTATTGGTTTCGTTTCGTTTTAGTTTTAGTTTTATTTTATGCGTGGCTGCGGCATACAAAGTGGGTGCAAGCAAATTAACGATTTTTAAATATAGATGATTAGATTGAGTGATTAGGTAAGGTGTGTGGAATTAGTTTCGTATTGGTATAGTAAATAAATTACAAGTAATCGATATAGTATGTTGGATAAGTTGAAATTGCAAAAATTGTAATTGTAATTGTAACTACTGCAACTTTATTTATGTATGTATCGCATATAGGAACAAGTGGAAAACATATGGAAATCGTATTTGGAAATCAAAACTCTATGCGGGAACCAAAGCAGCAACTGGGTGTAGGTGTGTTCCAACCGAAAATAGAATAGAATAGAATAGAACAAAACCAACGCACAAACAAACAATTCAAATTCAAATTTAACGAAAATGCATTTCGGTAACGAAGGGGAAAAGCCAGTAAAAAGAATGGGTTTAATTCTTACATATGTATATTGATTCAGCGCTAGTTTTGGAGCTTAACACTTCGAACTCAAAATCAATGACGCAGCTGAAGTTGCATAAAAACACGCAAAAGTGGCTCTGGTCTATGTACGGTAATAATCAAAATCCAACCACAAACTAAACAGAAACCAAAGACGAACTCAAAAATTACACATTTCAAATACAGCAAGAGTTTAGCCCTTTTTCAACTTTCACTTTCACTTTCACTAGAGGGACTTTGCAGCAAGTCGCCTGGGGAACACTTTCAAATACTTCTGTAAATTATTTTCTGCAAAATGTAGTGTCAGGTGGTGATCGTATATAGTACTGTTTGTTGACTTTGTTGACTACCAAAAGTTTGAAATGAGCATGCTTCAAATCGAACACAACAAATGCGGGAGCCCATAGAAAAAGCTTTGGTTAATTAGCAAAAAATCTGCATTAAAATTTACAATAAAGATTAGTGAAACCAAAAGGGGTTTAACGGCCCAGAGATTTTGAACTTTAGACGACAAAAAGTGTTGCATACCCACAGGCACCAAAAAGAAAAAGGTTTCTTTGATGTTTGAAGCAATTTATGAATTTAACAATTTATCTCTCTAGCTAAACATTAAGCCTAATGAAACGCACGCAAAAATGAAGCCATAGTTTTAAACAATAAGTATAATGTGTGTGAGCGACAACGAGAATTACAGAAGGATTTGACAAGTAAATTACATAAATTATATCTCTTGCACGGAATAAGTTTTTTCCATTGATTTTTGTATAATATTTGCCATGATTCTTCGAATGTGTTTCCTTTTTGTTTTATTGGTTAACTAAATACAGACACATGCCGCCAAGAAACCAATGCCTTTCAAGTCCTAATTGCTTTTACTCTTAAGTTTTTTTTCCTTTGGTTAAGCTTTATGAAAATAACAAAACAAGATAATTTGGTTGCAAACTGTCATCTGTTGACAGTCAGAGTTTGGCATTTTTATGCAATTCCAGGTGACGTCGAAAAAATTCTCAAGAAAAAGGTGGAAAGTAACGAAACATAACGAAATAATACAAAAGCTGTTGGTTCATTGACTGAAGTTAGGTAAAGATAATTTTGTAATACAAATAGAATTCGAGATTCTTCGATTGCTGCGGTGTTTTTGGTATTTGTTTGCTTTTATAATCATTTCTTGTTTATCTTATTAGTTTCGTGTTGTATAGTTTTGGTAATTTCTCTTAGCGGTACAGCCAGCAACGTGTTCGTGTACCTTTTTCTAGGATCCTTGCTATATGTTCCACCATATTTGCTTCTTTGGGCAGCCAGTTCAGTGATTTCTGGTATCCAACTAGCGAAAACGGCCTAAATTCAACAACACACATACACATTTAGATTGATTGAGACGTGCCAAAAAGGAGGATTCAGTTCAGTTTTTTCAGTATTGCTAGTATTGCTGTTTTTTAAATCATTTTGTTTACTGTTCTGTTGGGCTACAAAATGCATAAACTCATGGTGTGTGTTAGAGTGTGTGTGGCTTTAAAAGAAATGGACAAAATTATTATGCGTACAGTTCCTTGGGCACAAATCAACGACGACGTTGACGTTGACGCTGACGACGAGGAACAGTGCAGAATGGGAACCGCTCAACCCGCAATCACACTTATATTCATATTCATATTCATATTCGCTCCAGACACTCGCATCGCAATCACTCCTTTATTTACACCGATTCACGACACTCACTCCATCAGAAACAGATACTTTAGGGCTAATTGTACATTACTTTACACGACTGCTCGGCACGAGTTCGCATTTAGTCAACGGCATCTATAGTATTTACTGTACTCTTACTTGGTTACAACTAATAATTTACATTTGTAGTTTACAGTACACGACAGTGCTGGGGCCTAGACAGAGACATATTTGAACCCCTCTGGAAATATTGTTGGTAGTGCGCTAGATATTACGCTATTGAAATGCCGTACTTTGTACAATCCTAGTTACGTTTTACTATGAGTATTTGGGGGCAAGTACGCTGCAGATTGGTCGGATTCAATTAATTAGTGGGGTGATGAAAAGCAAAACTTCGGTCCACCGAATTTCCAAGGCAGTCCCAGCCTCAGGATCGAAATTGGGCAAGGCCTTTTGGGTGAACTTTACTTATGGTATAGTAAAATGGTTCTGCGAGACTAACAATGTAGTTAAATATTTAATAGGAATAAAAAGGAAATATGAATTGAAAAATACATATTGTGACTCGAGTTTGCTCTCTTCAAAAATATACGACTTGATTTACGTGTTATAACTTTGGATAATTTAATTACTTTTATCAATGCGTGACCGATGCTTCTTGAGGGACTTGTGTTGTAGATGTTCTTAAGTGGGGACTCTATAGATCTGTGTGGGATGTGGTACAATAATGCGCCAAAATAGTTTGCACAAATGCTTTAGGATATCGAAATAAATATATATGAACCTTGAACTATTGCAAATTCATAAACGCATATCTTGTATCATAACTCTGGTGTTAATACGGAACGTTTAAAGCATGGCAAAGTATAAAGTGTAAAACGATAATATCTTGAATCCAAAGGGAGACAAAATTCAAAAGTAAAATGGGCAAAAATGAACTCACGCTTGCCTACAAAGTGAATTATATATGATAGACATTGCCAAGGAGTTCAATAAAAAATTGTTCAACGAAACGAAATAAATCAAGGAAAACACAAATACCAAGAAATGAAAACAAATAAAAGTGGAAAACAAAACCTAAGTAAATGGAACATTAAAATGTTTAATGACTTGTACAAATAGATCAATGTGTGTTCGAATCCGATTGATTGTCGCTGACTGCGAGGCAACAAAAATGATAAATGGTAAAGTAGAATAAATAAACACAATAACCAAAGTACAAATCGTAATGATAAAATTGTACTTTACTTTTATTACTTGTTTGATGATTATCAAATGTCATATCTGTTTCGGTTTTCGAAATACTTATTTATAGTATCAAGGAACAAAATAGTTATACAAACGGACGACTTAAGAGCCGGCTGAACTACTTATTGATGCGGGTAAGTCAACTGTATATGCGATCATAGAGATACAATGAAATTAGGGAAACAAAGTGAAAGGGTAACAGACTAATTAATTTATCGACTTTAATCAATATCAAGAATAGGTGATTTATCTAATTGTAGTTTCACTTTACCCTAGATGGGTTCAAAATACTATTATGTGTGTTCTTTACAACATTTTTCTTTTGTAGTTCAACCAAACCTAGCACTGTGCTTGAAAGTCTTACAGTAGGCCTGATCATACAATAGTTCCTGACTGAATGCATCAAACTATGCTCATTGAATTTATATAGTTTCTTGTTATACTTTTAGGTTTATTGCGATTTATAACTTTTTGTGGATTATTTTAGAATGTAGCTGGGTGTTTTTCACATCGAATGCGATTATTATGTGTTATTATGGGTTTTATAGACTACCTCTTTCCGTGTTCTCTTTTCAGTTCACCGCCATACTTATTGCCACTACCGACGAGTTCAATTATCTCCGGTATACTGCTGGCAAACATTGCCTAAAATATTCCATCGAACACGAGATTAAACAAAAATCAATTCAGCAAAAATATATGTACTGGTTTGAGATATAGGTGGATGTGTCTTAGGCTTAGTCTAGTTGTTATTACTATGTTTATTCGATTACTTGCACTTGGGCACAAAAGAAAACCGGATTCAAGTGGGTTCGAAGTCAGGCCAGGACATTCACACCCAAAAGGGATATATTATATAGTAGTTAAACCTAAAAGCGTTTGGTTTGGTTTCGCATTGGTTACACGAATATGCGGCAGCCAGCATTAAAGCATGCAAGAACATTAACTTTTTCGGTATAGGTATAACATGGATGTATTTGAAAAGCTCCTGCTCTGACCGATCTAGATCCCTAGAAAGTCCTGACTCTTGGCTGTGTGTGTGGTGGGTATTTCTGGTGTTTGGTGTCTACAAATCTTCCATTACAAAAACCAAAGCAAATCGAAAGTGGAAACTCAAAAGTGATAAGGTAACTGCATGCATAAGAATCGGTTATGGGAGAAAGTATCGTATGGATCTGCGTGAACGAATGAGTCACCCGAGTATATCTAGTGGATATCGGACTATATAGACCATATATATCCGCTTGGTGGTGTGTTCGTGTTTTTGCAGTGTGTTAGAGGTAAGGTAAAGAAAACGCGTTAAGCTTGTGGGATGAGGTAAGCTAACGAAACTTTGGGAGGATATAAACGCAAATACGAAACTCAGCCGCAAGGCCTTAAATAAAGTTCCATAATTCAAAACTTGTGCAGCGGTATTAAGTCCATCTATGTATTTACATAACGTGGCATGTACATAGTAGAAATGCAATTAACAAATGTATTGAGTATAAGGTCTATAGTTACGTAAGAGAGGTCAAAGGGCAGGGGGTCAACGCATGGTTACTCTATAGTATGGTTACGGCTAAGAGAGTTCGAATTCAGTATCGATAATAGTATTAAGAGTATAGAGTATTAAGTATCGAGAGTGCTACACTCTGGCTAGTACTGATACTGATACTGATACTGGATACTGGTCTTGCTTTGGCTACTCAACTATGGTTTCTGAGCACAACTGTACTAGTAAGTAGTAGATTAGGCGGCAACCAAAACTTAAATCATTCACACACTTCAGCACTTCCAACCCCGCTGTGGCCGGACCTAAACTCAATGGGCATCGAGGCGGACAGAGATTAGGAGAGAGAAACATTGGCTACATCTGAATAAAGTGGTAAAGTGGTCATATATACGTACTCGGTTAGGACTAAAAGAAGACTTAGACTTATCTGCTGTGTGTGTTCAGACGGGTATTTATTTGTGGTTTCTGGCACTTTGTGTGCGTTTGCTTTTGCTTTGCGATTTTGCGAACTTACCAAGCCGACGAGCAGAAAGAACACGAGAAATGTTCTTCCCAGGACAGTCTCACAGTAAACGTCACCATATCCTACCGTTGACATGGTCACAATTAGGAAATAGACACAGGTCCAATACGATAAACGATGAGCATTATTAAAATCCAGCGGATCGCCAGAGTTCTCCAGCTAAATTTTAAGTAAATGCAAATGCAATTATCAGCCGCATCAGCGGATCCATTCTTGCTGCTTTGGACACTCCATAAACACATCGATACAGACATAGTGTGGGGCATCGGAAGTGCCTGGTTTTGGGCTCTGTACCGGGTTGCAACGCGGCGTATGCGTGATATTTGGGACTGGCTCCTCGCACACACACTGCAAAGCCCGTCACAGAGTCATCCGCACACTCAGGCACAACCCATTCCGCGTGTGTGTATATGTGTCGAGTGTGTTTTGTGTGAGTGCGTGAGTGTTTTTCTACATACCAGATGTATAATGCCCGCTGCTGTTAACCACACGGATATAAAAATTGATACTAGTTGAGCCAAGCGTATGGAGCTCGATGTTTTTAGTACGTTTAAATATTGTAAAATATCTGGAACAGTCATGAGACGTAGCGCTCGAAGAAATCGAAGACCTGTTCGCGATAATACACAAATTGCATAAAAATACAGGCTGTTCGGGATGTTTCATGTAGAGTAAGGCACATTGCATGCATACAAATCGATCAGGACACTTTGTATAGTAGGTCTTCGTGAGTGTTTACTGTACTGTTACTGCAACCGTATTTCATTGTGGCTGTGTGTGTGTGTTGTTAGGGATATATTTCAATCTTGAATCTTGATCAACACCGATTTGTATGCATATAACATTTTTGGAATTTCATTATGATAGGGTTTTAATTTAATAGGGAGTGTTTCGCTTACCGATCCATGTTCGATCTAAATATATTGATACGAAGGACGGGGGTATTGTAAAATAATCTACAAAACTGTACATTTCTAACATAAACCAAAGCTTATCGGACGCCGCTATGAACTGTAAGGAGATTGTCAGATTGAAAGAACAAAAAAACAAAAGAATGTTTAAGAATTTCTCGCATAAACCAAAACGTTCAAATCATCATCGCTCCAAACCAATTGATTCAAATAATTGTTAAATCAACTCAGTGTGTGCGCTGGTGTGGTTAGTGTGTCAGTTTTCGGTGTTTGGTATTTTCTGTCTGTCGTTTTGGCCGTCGGCAACTTACTCGTATAAAAAAGTAAACCATAAAAAATATATTGAATGCGAGATCGATCTGTTGAGTAATGTTATTACTCCACTTTTGGCATCTTTCGACTTCTTCGCTAGATGCATCAACAAAGTATATAATGAGGGATGCAATGCTGAGTATAAATACGAGTACGACCTGCAAGAGAGAAAGGAGAAAATAAATGAATAATAATAATAATATTTAGAGTTTTTACAACCCTTACAAAGTACATGTCAATCAATATAAATAAAATTTTAATGGTTAAAATTTGTTTTTATAATATAAATTTTACTATTGCCTATAAAATAAATCTTTAAATTTTACTTTGTGCAATCAACTCAGTTTTATTTATTTTTTTAATAATAAATTTATTTAATATCAACATGGCAAAATTATTTCATTAAGTGTAGGAATCAGTTTTATTGATTTTCTTAAATAACGAATTTAATACATTATTAACATGGCATAAGTTATTCTACTTAAGTGAAGATGAAGGTAGTTCTACAACTCATAAATTAATTGGTTGTTATAAAATAAACCCAAATATGAGCATCTGCTACATTTCTGTTCCATAAATCACGGCCTTGTCAGATGACAACCACATTCGAACGCTCCATTGAATTTACCTCCTCCTCCTCAAAAAAAAAGGAAATTGGAAAAGCGAAAGGCAAAAGGCAAAAGAGCTGAAGGAGAAAAGATAATCGGAAACGGACCCTACGAGAAAGAAGAAGGAAAACCGCAGTAATGTGCATTTTTAATTGCACACTTTGGCACAGGCCACGAACTCGGGCTCTCCGGCTGTCCGGTTATCTGCTTGTCCGGTTCTCCGGATCATTTGATTCATGGGGACAAGACAACGTTCGGCCTGAAAATGCGCGGCTGCTGGGGCAATTAGTCGGGGCACCCCGTTGATAAATCTGCGGCAGTCATGAAAGTTTTACAAGGTAATTTCGAAGGAAGTGCAGTCGGAAAAAGAGCGGGGGGATTGCAGTTAAATGTCAGGGCTGGCTGCCAACAAACAGTTTTAAATAGAGGCCAATCGAGGTAGTTCAACTTCAACCGGCTGCACTTTATGTGTATACGATGGTAGGTATGTCTGCCTCCGTACTTAATGCCAAAAAGTAATTGCAATCGTTTCGTAATTACGTGAATAATCTAAGGCGAAGAATGAAATACTAAATTTGGCACGGGCCGGCACGCAACCTATTTACTTAGGGCCATAAATTGAAATGTCTTGGCCCGGGCGTATTACTCACTATTCTTGCTCTGCGGCTTGGCTCTCGGTTGGTATGCAAATTACATACCCCACACTGAACCAAGAAAAAGCCAAAGCTCCTCAGAAAGTTGTTAGTTGCGCAATAAAGTTTTTGGCAGCACACACAAACTTTGCTAATATCAGAAACCAGACAAGAATTTCCAAGTAAATTGCAAAGAGTTTGCCTCGACCGTCTCTGGGATTGCGTATACGTCATGTGGTGTCAGGCAACTGACATTTTCATTAGCCGTCTTGATCCCCAAGAAACGGAAACATAATGAAAGCCCATTCCCAATCTGACGTCACGGACAGGAGGACAGTGGGTAATAAATGCTGCTTCCAATATGGCGACAATCTCCTCTGACGTCTTCACTTTAACACCCCCCGATGAACCTGCTCCGATGTCCACTGAAAACTGGGTCAATCACTCAGAGCAGCTGAGTTCGCCTCGCAAAGGGAAAAGCACTTAAGCCCTGCCTGCCATCAAATTGCATCAGCGCGAACTTGGAATCTGGGTCACGACGCGAGAAAACACGTGTCCCACTCATAACATTTTCAATTCGATTTGTTTCTCCCTCTGCAAACAGCTCCAATGCGATTTTTTCTGCTCTCCATAACGCTGCGAATACAGCAATCAATTTGAGAGCCAGCCAACTGCCGGCAGTTTAATGGCCTCGGCTGCAGAGGGAAAAATAATCTTTAGTGATGACAGATGGGCTACTAAGCTGTTTCAAAGAAAACCATATCAATTACATTCTCTATATTGAAAACCCCAAAGCCTGATTAAGACAAATCCACTAAATGGTTATTACATTTAATTTTCACTTGCAATTGGTATGTTTTGATGGCTTTATCATTTTACAAAAGAAGCTCTTATTTTTTGTTTGCGTGCAGCGGGCTAACACTTAAAATCTAAATACTTCTCTGATGTTCTTTTTTTAGCTTTTCCAGCACTTGCATTTATGGCGTGACCAAGTGCAATCGAGTGGGGTAAGTGCTGGGATGTTAGCTCTTGCAGCCAATTTCCGCATTGGAGTCGCGACGCGACGGATTCCAAAGCCAATTAGTGCTACAACAGGGCTTCAATCCGATTAGAGTTGAACGGAAAGTTCAATAAAATCAATGTAGGGAAATGTCATATAATAAACTAGAGCAGCATTTCGGAGAAAGTGGATAAAAAAAAGGAGGAGGAAACAGCAGGCACGAGTTGTGTAATATCCAAATGGCAAGCCATTCATTGTGCCAGCCACAATAACAACGCCCAACAACAAGGATAAACAAAACGAATGGGCGAAAGGACTTTCCAAAAACATCTGCAGCTGACTATATAGTAGGGAAAGCAAGGAAATTCGACGCTGTCTGCCAAACAGCGAAGCCAATTGGCTGCCAAAGCCTGCCACACAGCTACGAATGTGTATGGCTGCTAGGCCTGGGTAATAAACATTCACAACCATCCAGCCAACCAACCAACTCACTCCACTTCGGGTGAAAGTGGAAATGTGCGCGCTGTTTCATCGATTTTCCTTCTGGTAGCATTTCCTTTTAAGCGGCTGCTATCCTTCCATTTGCCATATTATTTACTGTTATTTGTGATGTGGCTTTTTCAGCACCCCCGCTAAAATGAATTCCACACTGCTAAAAAAAAAATTGCAAGTATTTCATACTGAATTTAAATATTCCTCGGTTGGATTTTCGTCTATTTAAGTTTTAAGTTCTTTAAATATTTTTGAAATAGAGTTTTATATCTTTAAATTAAGTTTAAGTTTTATCCATGTTAAACTAAATTTTATATAATTTTAAAACAAATATTACCCATTTTAAATATATAATATTTTCCTAATTAATTTCAATAATTGTATATTGAATCATGCAATTTAACATTTTGATTTTATATTTAATTTAATAAAAAAACATACCATTTTTAATTCAATACCCATTTATCTATTTTTACTATTCAACTTGTTTTTATCAGTGTACCCAAAAGCATATGCATACATCATTCCTTAGGGCCCGTTTCCCGTTATTAGCTGAAAGTTCCTTTGCCGCAGGACGAAACTATCGATAAATGTGCCAGACACACGGGGACCGAACCACAGGCGGTCGGAAAATAGGAAAACGGCGGTGGTGGTTTCCACATGTAAGCATGGTAATAGTCCTGCTCGACCGCTGTGCAATTGTGTGCCGGCTGACAAGGAGCAAGCAGCACTCAAATGCCAGGCGATGATAGTGCCTGGTCCAAGGATGGATGTTCCGCATTTGACCCTTGCAATCGGCCAGAGCTTGTCACTTTCTGTGGGACAGGCCGTGTCCTTGACTGCCAAAGATTGCTTTTCGCCCCATTCGGCTTACAAACAGGCAATCAAACTTTACTTGTTACCAATATTGTCGCACACAGGAAAATTCCATTCAGCCGAAATTATATAAACTAAACTAGGTCATGCTGAAATAAGTTTGAGTTTACAGACATCTGTGTTATGGTATGTTATTTAGAAATATAAGTGTAGTTAATACCAGGGACCGTAATCATTATATGCTGGACTGTTTATTTTTTAATATATGTATATATATATATTAACATAAATCCCAAAAATGTCGACCAGCTTTAAAGTATGTATTAAATTCACTTCTCCAAATTTAATATTTTTTAAAACTAAACTCTCTACTTAAAAAACAAAATAAATACAAATTTTATTTATTTTTTTCTATACACCAAAAGAGTATTTTGCGTATCAAAAATGCCTGCTTATAACTTTCTCAGACAAATGCAAATATTCAGCCGATAAGCTCGCACCCAAAGTGTCGGCAAGTTCAAATCAAGAAGTGCTTATCGAAGGCATTACCCACAATGCCCAATAAGACCCACTAAATAGCCCCTGAGCCTGCTTGAGTAATTAACTAACGCAAGTTAATGGATGGGCGGTGCGCCATGACGTATGCGTAATATTTGAACAAACAACCGATTTCAATCGGTCTATGGCGAGAGGCGAACAAAGTTAATTCCTACGCAGCCAAAGTG
The DNA here is from genome assembly GCF_018152505.1 of Drosophila elegans. Classification (NCBI taxonomy): domain Eukaryota; kingdom Metazoa; phylum Arthropoda; class Insecta; order Diptera; family Drosophilidae; genus Drosophila; species Drosophila elegans. Next base: position 3,499,478 of record NW_024545855.1, on the reverse strand, counting down.
TAATAGAAAAGACCCCGAAAATCCCCTCACCATTTGCTCAATTTGTGCTCATGTATTTATTGTACATGGAAATGGCACATTTACTTGCTGCTTCCGCTGTTGACACGAAATGGTTCCCCCAAATTCAGCAATCGCAAACAAATTATACACGCAAGTGGCAGCCAATGGGGGCGAATGTTGCTCGAAACTCTTGCAAATGCAAGGCGATGGCACTTTTGCCAGCTGCAGCCATGGACAAGGACACGTCATCTCTTAATAATTTAATGGGTTTAGCAGGCTAAGAGCTACCACTTGAAGAAATTACTATTCATTTGGGATCGATTCAAAGTGATTGGAAACAGAACTCACTTTAGATAATGTGCTTTAGAAATATGGATTAATAAAAATTTATATAGCATATTAAAGACTAAATTTGCAAGGCAATTATTCATAAATTTTAAACACCTAAGATAATAAACAATTTTTTTGAAATAAAATCCTTTTGTTTGTTTAAGAACATAATTCTATGGTTAATTTTCAATAAGTTGCATAATAAGTAAAGCCCGTAAAATAAAAAAACTATTTCGTTTTTTTTTCTAGCAATAAATTAGAAAATACATCACTTTTTCTACGATATCTTTACTGCTTGCTATTGACCTTTACTTTTATTTTATGTACCATACTTGCCATAAAAGCTTGAATTATATAGTTTATTTCTAGCCATTAATTATAGAATACAAAGCTTTTTCCACAGTGCATAAAATAGACCATATGCATGGCCAAAGAAACCGAGTTTTAGACACAAACAAAAGGCATTCATAAATGATAAATGAAAGGGAATTGGGAATTGGGAAATGGGAAAGGGACAAGGGACAAGGAGTACTCACCAAAATTCGACCAGTTGTTGTTTGACCCGAGATAAGCTCTCCAGCCCAGTCTTTCGCTTCTGTCATAAAGGTGCCCTCGAACTCCTGTTTGTTGCGGGAGGCCTTCTGCTCCTTCTGTTTGGGGTCGTTGGGCCCCAGGTCCGGCTCCTTGCGGCAGCAGATGAAGGCGAAGGCTCGCCATAGCAGCACCACGAGCAGGCCAGCAAGGAATGTAAAGATGCTGGACAGCAGAAAGCACCAGTACTTGCGCACCTTGAGACAATCATCGGCGTCGAATGGTGAATCTGTTGGGTCGTCGGCCAATGATTCGACAGTGCTTTGATCACACCCCGACATCCCCTGCAATCAAAATGGGCAATAGGGAAACGATTAGCTCCGCGGCTCACTGGCAATTAGCTAACTAAATTTAGCATAAATCAATACGATAACTGGCGGAAACATTGTTTACGTCATACACTTGACATTTAGAATCAACGAAATGGTTTCTATACGAAAGCACTCGTCCTATATTGTATATATAGATATAGATATAGGTATAGCACATATTTCTCAACTTGGCGACGCTGGCAAATGTAAACAAAGTGTGCCTCTGGCCAAGGGTGCGCGAAATGAGTTCACAAATAAATGTCTCTAGTTTGTTTGGCCAAAAAAAGTTTTTATTTGTACACACAAAAAAAAACCAGTAAGCGAAATTTGCTATAAATTTACATTATTGTGTAATAAAATATGCAATTCTGGAACCTATGCAATAACCCAAAACGTTTGCCTTACATTTGTTTATTGTGTTTTGTTTTGTATAAAAGATAGAAATTGTGTCACATTTATTTTATAATAAACTTAATAAAAAACGTATTTCAGGTTCATTACTGTGCCGTTCTTTATTGTTTATCAGTTTTGAGTTTTAATAAAAAGGTATTTTACCGTATTTTTGTAACTTTTAAGATTATGATTTTGAGTACATTTAATATTTATTATATTATTTTTTGGTAACTATAAATTTAATAATTTTAAAATTGTGTTGCAAAACTTGTCTCTGCACACAAGTATATAGTATTTTTGTTAGCAATCTTCCTTACATTTGTCAATGTAGTGCTGAAATTGGTGCCGATCAAACCGCTAGCCATTTTGGCTGTTTACATTGCGACACTGGCACACAAACGCTGTCGAATTAATATTGCTGTGATATTTTCAGGTGGCGTTCAAGTGCATACGAGTACCAGAGAGAAAAGAAAACCGAAATCTAAGAGTTGAACGCCAAAAGCCTCACAATGCGAAACGGAACGAAAACTTGGCCCGCCTTTTATTATAAATAGCATCAAACAAATCTGTTATTTTTAAAGTGATCTCCGGCAAGACACGCGGCGACAAAAGTGCTCATAACACTGGGCAAAGGCCGTCGAAAGATCGGTGTTCTATAGCCGATCTATCTATCCACTTTTCGAGCCGTAGCCTGTATTCACTGGGGATTTGTACTCTCGGCCAGAGGCCAACGCACTCACTCGCGGTGAATCACTGCACAAACGCATGCGAGTTTGCCATTTGTACGGGGTGTAGGGATATATGTAAGGAGCGCGTATAGATTTAATTATGTATGGTGGATGTCACACACGACGCGGCACGCGATTCGAATCGAGCTGAAGCTAGTGTACTATAGAATGAAAAGGAGGCACCGAGCGAACCGCACAACTGGCGTCCACCAACTGAACGAGCCGCTTTTCAAGTAGCATTTTCCCCAGCAGCGATTGCGATTGCCAAGAGCCAAGAGCCCGCTTCTACAGCCATCTATCTATATCTCCTGGGGGCCCGAACTCTCTCCGTCTAGCTCACCCACTCTCCGGCCGTCTCTGGCCATCTCTCTCACTCTCCGGCGGACTGCGGCTATCCGGCCATTCGGTTGACCGCGAAAAGTGTCAGGACGGGCGACAAACTTGAATTTAATTAAAAGGCAACGCAAAGACAAGGAGAATTCAATTGGGTATTGGAATAAAGAGGATATACCCTAACGGGAGGGTAATTGTAAATGTTTGTAGAAAGGTGTTTTAAGACTTGAGCGGATAAAAAATGTAATGACTCAGAGCTGTGATTGAAGAAAAAAACACAAATCGCTTTTTATCGTTTCAAGTCAATTTACTAAGCATAATTGAATGAGCAAATGTAATCCATTCATTTATTTATATCCCGTTTAAAATATAAGAATATTTTCTATACCAAATTCGATTTGTAACTTTTGCTTTTTACTAGTTCAATATTAAACGTAAAAGTTATTCGATTAATGTATTGTTAAAACAATAACAACTCATTTTGTTGTAATTTTAAATGTTCGTAGTTTTTTTTTAAAAATGTTTGTATTTGGTAATATAATTATTTGGTTGCGTAAAAAAGTATTTTATATTTAAGTGAAATTAAACAGTTTTTAGACTTAATAATTTAAGGGCAAGCATTCCCTAAGAAATTTTGGTAATACCCTTGGAAAGGGCACAACGTTTTGCATGTGTGTATGTTGCCTACAATGAAATATTGTTACAGCAAGAAAAAAAAACAACGGCAGGCCGAGTATAAATAAATAAATTATGAGTTCGCTTCTATTCGTTTTTGTTTTGTCTCTTGTTTTGTGCTCTGCGCCAATACACACACTTTTTGCATTCCTTTTTCAGTGACCCCACGATTCCCCGGGCAACACTCGTCCCCAAAAGGTGGGTGGTAAATATGGTGGGTGGATGGCCTAGTGGTTAAGTTGAGGGGGCGGTAGGTTAACCCGAACGTTAACTGCTACCGCTATCGCTACATTGCTACAGTTAACTCGGGCCAGTCACGCCATGCCGCCAGTTAGCTGTCGTTTCATAATTTACGCGCTTTGTTTGCTATTTCCTGCGGGGGCAGCCGTGGTAACAAGTTGGCCCAGTTTGTTGGCACATGCCACTACTTCCACTGGCCATAATTGCTCATCGTCCCTTAGCCCTCGCATCCCTGCGTTGGCATTCGCATTTGCCCATCTTCATCATCATCAGCTCATCATAAGCCAACGGCGTGCATTTTATTTATAGTTTTTATTTAAGTATCTTTATTCCCTGCTTTTTTGCGGCGATGCTTGGGCGGTTGGGTTCTCCGCTTCATTGCATTTACGCAATTATAAATAGAGAAGAAGAGAAAAATTGTTATTCAATTAAATTTATGTTTACTATTTTAAGCACTATTCACCTTGAATTTAAGAGGTGTCACGACGTATACGTAATTTTTTAGGATCACAAGAGGTGTCACGACGTATACGTAATTTTTTAGGATCACAAGGGAGATTTAAAGGGTGAGGGTAAAAGCTATCAAGTGAAAAACAAAGTGTCTTCGGAGGTTTTCCCTAAAAGCCATCAGCCTTTGACCTTTGACCACTTTGAAATGCTTGAGGACTGAATAAATATTGATGCTTTTAAGGCAATTAAGTTTATACAACTGGGGCGATTGTTTTAGGAAAACAAGCGGTATAAAGTTTCCTTTGAATAAACACATGGGCACGTTTTCTAAAAATTACACTGTGCTTGCCTTTCCTGTGTTTTTGGATTAACTTCCGAGCGCTTTCATCGATCCAAGCGAAAATGCAGTGGCTGGCGTTTAATGAATTACTTATAAGTTGAGACTTGAAACACTGCTCGTTCGGGGAATACTTCTTGCCTTAACTGGCCAAGAGATACTGGAAAACAGTCAGGCGCAGCAGCGGGCAGCTAATGAATGCTAGTGGCAAGCAGATAGCAAGCGATATAAATTATGCCACTAGGCCGATTCCGCTGTCATTCGCTGGCCACAAATCCAATCGAACGGATGAAGTCACACGGTTGATAATAATTTACATTGCGAACTATCGATTTTGGCTGCGTGGGCGAGCCCCTGACTGCGAATACATGGTATCTTGACGCATGTCCGTCAAAGCGAAACGCTCGAAAGGCAGGCCGCAAAGACGGCTGAGACTGAAACTGAAACAACTGAGACAACTGACGAAGCTGACAAATACCCTTCGACTTTCTGAGGAATTTATGGCCAGCACTTGGCCCGCTGATTGGGGCCGTTGATTGCCGGCCACTGGCCACTTTTCCCCGCATTTCCCCTCTTTAACCCTCTCTTTGGCAACTGAACATTGGCCAAGGCCAAAGGGGCTTAGGCTGCACTTGGTCGGTGAGTGTTCTCCATTCGGTGTGTTCTGTGTTCTGTGTTCAGTGTCCAGCGTTCTGTGTGTGCCATTTTCTTAAAGGTCACGCGAGCCATTTCGAATGGGTGGCCAAAGTGATGGAAATGCCATTTATTAAATGAAGCGGAACGAACTCGAAATGGAGAGTGAAGGAATACGAAATCATAATTAAGATTAGATTACACTCACACAAAAATTTACTTTAACGCACTTGATGTAACACAGTGATACTTTTATCACTACCTTTGTCTAAAGGGAATTCTATGTTTAATGTCAACTAATTCAGTAAGCAAATTGTACTGTTGTACATTGAAAAAAGATGTAATCATATAATTAAAATTAAATTAAACTTCTATAAAATGTTACTTTTTAATGTACAAACTTGTCTGTAATGTATTGTTTTAACAATCTTTCAGTACAACTAAGATAAAAATCCTAGCTATTAATTTGCCAAAAAAATAATTTATCAATATATGTAAACTGTTTTTGTAAGCAAGTAGAAAAGCGTTAGTACCAAATGTACAGTAACATTTAAATTAATATTATATATATTGCAAGAATGCATTAATAAAAATATTTACATTAATAAATAAAACATTTCATTGAAAATATTTTTTTACAATTCGAATACTTTAAATACATAGTTTATTCGTTCGGGATCAAGGCTTGCAAAATATTGCGTTTGTAAACAACCCGTCAATCCAGTGTCATTAATAATGTATTTCAAATGTTGTAAAAATTGATAAGGTCAAGGCACTAAGGCTAATGCAAAATATAGTATAATTGCAATTGATAGAGACAATCACTGAACAGCGATGAAAACTATCAATGGAAATATCAAATGAAGGCCTTATTGATAGACGAACAGATGATTAAGTTGCCATTTTAAAAAAATCGTTTGTATTTAATTACATTAGATTAACAATTGGTAAAGGTTTTTTACAAATTAATTATTTGCGTTGGTAAACAACAGGTCATATTGATAGGAACAGGGCACAAGATCATTGCAAAATATAGTACAAATGCAAACTATCATTGGAAATATTAAATAAAGCCTTGACTAATAGACAAGCTGCAGATTAAGTAGTCCCAGTGCTCTTGGTAGAACCGCAAACGTGATTTCTACGATCTGATAGACGATGATCTTTCACAAGCGTGGCGTATTTGCGTACATTTGCGGGTTCACGAACGACATTGAGGGCTTTTTACCTTTGGGGTGAGTGGCGGATAGAACGGTGGCAGTTCGTGGCAATTTGGACACCAGCTGGCCATGTTTGATGGATCGTTCCGGATGAAGTGGTGGTCACAGTGGGTTTCGACGTGGTTCTGCTCGATTTCCCCTCGCTATCCGCTTTCATATTCGCTTTCTTTTCAGGGAGAGTGTTTGGTGTGGTGGTGGTGTAATCGAATTGGAATCGTGTTGGGTGGGTCATGGTGCTCATAGAATGGGGGTAAATAGCACTCACCTAGTACTGGCTAAACCACCGAGGCAGGGCTCCAGGGCTGCCAACATTCACACGGTCAAATCGCACATCAATGTGTAGACGATTTGTGGTCGCTGCAGCTCGACAATTTTGCACGGGGAAATTCTGTGGCTCCTCTTTTCCTCTTTTGCTGGCTGATGGGATTCCCTGGCCTGGCTATTTCATAGTTGCATTCATTGTGTTTAGAACGGCGTTGTTATCGGCTCCATTGACCTTATCAGTTTCATTGTGCGTTTGTTTGTTTGTTTCTTTGCAATTTTGATCGATAGTTCTGAAAGCTTTGAATTTGAATTGGTATTGGAATTGTAATTTGGTTAAATTAGAAACTGCGCTTAGTCACACTGCTCATGTTTCCTTTCAACAATTTTTCTTTGTTTGCCTTCGAAATTTTTCCTTGTGTTTTAAGCTGCAAGAGATTTATGAAGTCGAGCGATGTATTAAATAATATTTAAATTGGCATGGCAGCGACGACGACGAGCGGGGTAATTAATTATGTTTTTTAGTAAAGCTGTCAGCATTATTTGCGTTTTAATTATTTTACGACCGCCGACATTTGTCCAAGTTATTAGTTATATATCTGTTTTAGTTTTTTTTTTTTGCCTACTGCGGGTTTTCTTTTACAATTAATGAGAACTATAAAAAAAACCTCTTTTCTTGCCGGAAAAACAAGACTGTCAAGTAAATAAATAAATAAAGATGCGAAGCAAACTTCAAAGCAAAATCAGCAGCAGCTCTCGGCTCTCTCTTGTAATTCTCTGTAAGAATTCTCTGAGAAATTCTCTCAATTTGTAGATTTTCTGATGGTGGATTGGCGATTGCGCTGAAGAGCGATTCCGAAAATTCTCGTTTGCAAAAGCTTTTTCTTTGACTGTGAATTCTGTCCCATGAATTTTGGTTAAGCATACGCAATGTGGTACTGATTTCGGGTTAGATTTTAAGTAAATAATATAATATTTTTAAAAAGAATTTCCATTAAACTTAGAATTTAATATGTAAAAATGATAATTTGGTTGAAAATGTTTGACTGGCCAGATTAGTGAGGCTTTGCTGTCCTTTCGCCAGCGGCATGTCGTTGAAACGGAAACACACTGCCCTAGTTTTTAGTTTTCCTTCGTGTCACACACACACAGCCGCACAAACACACACTCGCAGGACACACACTTTCGTGCGCTTAACAAGCTGCCTCTAATGCGCCTGCAAACAATGGAAACAGGACAAATGCCGAGTCAAATGAAAGTTGCATTTTCATAATAAATAAGCTGGCGACACAATTTCCCAAGGCACGTTAACTGGGGGAAGGAGAAATGTAAACAGAGCTTAGTCCTTCGTCCTGGCCGCGCATTGAACTCGCCTGTATTTCGGATTCGGGGGCTCCGATTGTGTAGTTTGTAGGTATCTGTACCTGTATCTGTATCTGTATTGTATTGTATCTGTATCTGCGTATACTGGCATTCGGCCACTGACTGACTGACACACATATACCAAGGCACACCAGGCACATACCCCCGATACACGAAGGACAACGAGTGTAGGAAGCAACAAAAATAACATTGACGATGACAGCAGCAAAGGCAGCACAAACACACGAACGATACAAGTGTATCTCCGGCTGGAACGTCGACTTTATCATCGGTTCGGGTGCTCCTTTCGGTTTGGGCTGTTTGTGTGTGTGTGTGTGTGTGTGTGTGTGTGTGTGGTGTGCTCGTTTTGTGCGAAGTAAAAACTGTGCCGTATGCGCATGTGTGTGTGTGTGCATGTGCGTGTGTGTTGACTTCAACGAATGTATCCCTTTTAAATGAAAACCTGCAGCAGGCCCAAAAAGAAAAAACTTCAACTTTTCACTAGCCCACTTTTGGGCTGCCCAATATATGCACACTTTTTGCAATCACAATTTTCACAGCACACACGCTCACTAATTAATTGAATTTCCTGTGTATGTATGTGTTTTCTGGCACATTTTCACGTTTACTTTTTGCTTGGTTTTCAACGGATACCGAATTTTGCAAAATTGCCGTTCCGTTAATTGCCTGAATTGGCCTGCATGTTTTCCTCAATTTTCCCCGTAATTGGCAAACGCAGTTTGAAAATTTTTCACTTTTCCCCGAGCTTGGGTGTGTGTATGGGTAATAGGTCCGTGTACATATATGCGAAAGGCACTTTTCCACACACAGCCACTCACTAACACACCCAGAAAACCAGTCGCGACGCGCTCCGGGCAGAAAACCAACCTTTCTCGTCAGCAGCGTATACAATTCTGAACGCTTTGGACTCCGACGACTTGGCACTCGGTGGCCCAAAGTGGTTCCGCACGGCCCAAGCTCGATTTTGTCGAGCTTTTCGGAGTCCTGCGGTTGGTTGTTGTTGCGGGCTGGATTCCGCCGTTCGATTCATCAAAACTGGCGCCAAAACCCATTCACTATGAATGACCGAGTGCGGTGATGGTGCGATTGAGAGTGTGTCAGTGGCAGTTTCATTCGATGCGATGCACACGTGGCGTATGTGGAATTTCCAAGGAAATCCGTTGCATACTTTCTGGATAAGTGCAAGGACATAATTTGGCCTATTGTTAGTCCTATTGCTTATTCAAGAAATACAAATACTATGTTTTGCAATGTTGTATTATTGTACTGAAATTGTGATTGTGATAATAGTTGTTTAGAACTGCACTGCGAAAGTGTGCAGTGGCGATGCACACGTGGCGTATGTGGAATGTCAATTGTATTTAATAAGGCTTGCAATAAGTTGATTTGATTTTAATTGAAATTTATAAATTTTTGTTCTGTTATATAAGGCATGTTGATTATATTTATATTTAGATTAATTTATATTCAGATTAATTTATATTCAGATTAATTTTGGATTTAAGGTTTTGCAAGCCTGATATTGAAAATTTTTTTTTCAATTTCTTTAACATATTTTGGTGCACTTACAAAATTTTTAAATATATAATTTTACTCTCATTCTCTGAAATTCTATTAAATTTATACTATATAATTGTTAAATTCGAATTCAGCCCAAAATAATGTCTTAATATTAATGTGTATCTTAAAAACTTTATATATTCCGCTTACCATTTACATCTGCTTCAGTCTTTCGTTATTGAATTTCATTGTTTTCTGCGCCATCATCTTGAAATTGTAAATTCAAATCTTGTTCAGCGCCACAAACATCGATTGAAAGCCCAGCCGATTTGGAAGTGGAACGTATCGATAGCCTTATCTAGAGCACCGATAGTTATGTCACCTGGGTTTATTTGGGTCTGACCGATCCGAACCGGCTTTTATTTCCCCGTCTCCAAAGACAAAACTATTGTGAAACCTCTGCAGGATTCGGGACACCGACGGAACGGAAGCACCATGACAACGGCCGTGCTGGGAGGCGGGCTGAGCGGCCTGTCCGCCGGATACTACTTGTTGCGGCGGTTCGGCAAGCCGCTGACCATCTACGAAGCCTCGCCTCGAGTGGGCGGATGGGTGCGGACGGAGAACCGCAAGGACCGCAACTTCATCTTCGAGAGCGGGCCCCGAACCATACGCCCCGTTGGCCTGCCGGGAGCCAATACGCTGGAACTGGTGGAGGAGCTGCAGCTGGAGGTGAATCCCATACGGCGCAGTCATGTGGCGGCCCGCAACAGGATGCTCTTTGCCAAGGGTCAGTTGTGCATGCTGCCCAACAGCCCGAAAGGACTCTTCGGTGTCCTGCCGCCTTTCACTAAGCCGCTGTACAAGGCCATACTGCGCGATCTGGTCACCTCGAGCAAAAAGGCCAAGCTGGAGGACGAGAGCATCTACAGCTTCGCGGAGCGGCGGTTTGGCAAGGAGATAGCCGACTACGCCATCAGTCCCATGATCTGCGGCATTTGCGCCGGAGATGCGCGAGAGATCAGCGTGCGCTTCCTGATGGAGGGACTCTTCGAGAAGGAGCAGAAGTACGGTGGCGTACTCAAGGGTTCACTGATGGCCCGCTTCAAGGACAAGCAGGTGGACTCCAAGAAGGAGGGCCTCTTCGCCCAGGAACAGCCCAAGCTGTGTGCCCGGGCGCTGGAGGAGAAGTGGGCCATGTACGGGCTGCAGGGCGGACTGGAGACCCTGCCCAAGGCCATGCGAAAGTACCTGGGCGAGCGGGATGTCAGTGTGCAGCTGAGCAACGAGTGCCGCAACCTGACATTTAGCCCCTCCGGCGTCCGGATGACCCTCAGAGAGGCAGATGTGCCAGTGGAGCATGTGGTCAGCTCGCTGCCTGCCCACAAACTAGCGCCGCTGGTGAAGCAGCAGCATCCTTCGCTGAGCGCCCAACTGCTGGACATCCCCTACGTGGATGTGCTGGTGGTGAACATGCAGTTCCCTGGCAAACTGCTCAAGCAGCAAGGCTTCGGATTGCTGGTGCCGCCCGTGGAGAAGCTGCCCATTCTGGGCGTGATCTTCGACAGCTGCTGCTTCGAGATGGGCGAGAACACCGTGCTGACCGTGATGATGGGCGGCCATTGGTTTGACCAGTGGTTCGGCGATCGCCCCAGTCCCAAGCAGATCCTCGACCTAGCCACCAGCCAGGTGCAGCGCATCCTGCAGATCCGCGAGGAGCCCAAGTTCAGTCGGGTGCACACGCTGCACAAGTGCATTCCCCAATACACGGTGGGCCACAAGCGGCGTGTGGAGGGCATCCGGAACTATATCAAGACGTACAAGCTGCCGCTGTCGTTGTGCGGAGCCGCCTACGATGGCGTGGGCATCAACGATGTCATCCTGTCGGCCCGGCACCAGGTGGAAGCCATGCCGTCGTCCTAAACCAACCATTCCCAAGGGCATACCCTCCATCCTCCATTCTCCATTGGTATTTCTGTGTTGTATTTGCTTAAGCTGGTTTTGTGAGTAGTAAAGTAGTAGGTCCTTTGTACATTGAATGGGCTTCTCCAGGTTTACTTGCCGTGGCCTCCCAGGCACGGCGGACTCTTCTCTGGCTCCTGTTCCGGTTCCCACTGCTTCGGAGTCTTGGCCTCGATGGACAGGGCGTGCATGAACTCGAATCCGGCTGCTTTGAGGGCATTCTTCACCGTATCATTGACCAATCGGTGGCGCTGTCCCGGAATAAATCAATTAATAACAAGGAACCAACTGGGTTGCGGCCTCACCTTGATGAGGGTCAGATCGTTGAACTTCTCCGAGACGACAAACACCCGGAAGTGGGACTCGGACCGCTTGGGCACATTGTGCTGGGGCGATTCGTTGATGACCTCCAGGAACACCGGCTTCAGCTCCGTGGTGAGTGCCTTCCGCATGGCGAACTCGATGGGCGGATACTGGCCCGCCTGCTGCGACATGGTGGCTCTGGAGAGGATCTGTGCCAAGCTGCTGGCCGAGGGCGTCACTTGATTCAGGTTTCGCGAGGAAACTCCAGCGAATCGGCGAAAGGCAAGACTTGACATGATTCCAGTATGCTTCTGGCACAGCTGTTCACGATTACATAAACAACTATCGACCAGGGCTGTCGAATTTGGCGGAGTAATCGACTTATCGATAGCGACAACTTTTTAAATGATACTTTTTAACGGATACACCTTTGGCAGGCATTCGGTCAATCAATTAATTTAAAAATATATAATTTCAAATCAAATCAATCTACAAAATATTTAATTAATTCAGTTTATTATACCAAATCGGAACGCAAGCAAATATCCACGTAAGTTCAAAACACAAACACTGAATTTATGAAATTTAAACAACAAACACTTTAAATAAAAAATAAAGGTCATAAAGGTCTACCTTTAATTCTTGTTTAAAGAAAATCGATTTAAAATTACAAGCCAACACAGAAACGGAAATTTAAAAAAAATTCAAGCCTCAAAGTTTGTAAGAAAAGTTAAAGTTGAAAAGCCAGATCATTAGAACTTAAAACCATTAACTTTTAAAGGTAAAAAAACTGCAAGAAAATGTATATCCTAAGAAGTGCTAGTTTTAGGAAACTTTTCTGCAAAAACATTTAAATATTTTTTTAAAAGTTCCCTTTTAACTATATCAACTCAAAAATAAAATTGTATTAAATCGTTAAGGGAGCAAAGAAAATAATGTATTTGTTATAACTAATTAAGTACGGGAGTAAAAATGCAAGCGCTTGTCAAAAGACTATCTGATAATAAACTGATTTACAATGTAAGTAAAATTGAAATGTACAAAAAAATATGATCTCTCTGCAAAACCTCTTAACCGTTACAGCTAAAATTATTTTATTGGGGCCAAAATCAACAGTTAACGCAGTACACGCTCCAGAAATGATTCCTAAATCTATAAACAATCGAGCGAATATCAAGTGTATAGTCGAGTGAATAGAAAAAAGAGGCTCCTTCACAGCGCTATCACCGGGTTCAATAGTCAACCAGTTTCTTGAGCTTTGGCGGTGCGGATATGACGACGCGTCCTCTGTTTGAAGAGCCACTGCCACCGTAATCCGCATCTCGATCGCGGTCACGTCCGCGCATCCTTTCGTGCTGCTGCTGCTGCTGTTGTTGCTGCTGCTGCTGATGATGATGATGCTGTTGCCTGTACCGCTCCCGCTCGCGGTTCCGCTCCATGCTGCGGTCACGCTGTCTCCGCCGCCGGGACTGACTCCTTCGGCTGCGGGAACGTCGCCGATCTCGACTGCCACTCCGTCGTCGGCTGTGGGAGCGTCGCTTTCGCTCCACGCGACTGCCACGACTACCGCGACTGCCGCTCCTGGAGCGTGAACGCTGCTGCCGCCGGTTGTGCTGCTTGGGACTGGGCGTTCTTGTGCGACGCCTCCTCTCCGCTCGGCTGCTGCTCCTCCGGCTGCTGTGCGGCTGAGCCTCCGTCGGCGGAGTCCGCCGGCGACTGTGCGATCTGCTGCGGGTGCGGCGGGAGGATGTCTTCGCCAGCAGCTGGCCCTCCGAGGCCACCGACTCCGCCTCGCTGCCCGAGAGCTTGCCGCTCGAAGGGGTCCCATACTTGTGGCGCAGCTCACGCCGCCTGTGAATATGTAGATGTGAGAGGACGCCCAGAAGAGCCAACCACATCAAGATACTCACCTCCTGCGCAGCTTCAGCGCCAGTTCGCGCATCTCGTCCTCACGTTCCTGCTGCTGCAGTCGCTCCCTTTCCGTCTTCTCGATCTCAGCCCTTTTATCGGCCTTATCTGCAAAACAAAAATCCGCTTTTAGTTTTCCACTCCCAGGGATTGCAGAAGGCGCTTGGTGAACATCACACTACACTCCCCGTTGGCTTACATTGCCGGTTCAGTAGGTTCTGCATCTTCCGCTTAAGCCGCTCGCGCAGATTGGGCCTTCCGCCGCCAGAACTCGGATGTCCAGAGCCCTGTAAAACCAGATAGTTATTTAGCAAGTCTCGTGGTGTTGCAATTGAGGCTTCAGGGAGCAGGGGCTGGCAGTCGAAAGTGTGTTGGGCAGTGGGAATCTCAGTCAGTTGTCAGTTCGTCCATGGTCTGCTATCCGTCAAGGACTTCTACGCACTAACTGTAGGACAAGCCAGCTACGGGAACCGAAGCTCTGAATACCCATGCAGATTGGTCGTTTTTTAGGATGCTAAAATAATATGATCATCACAAAAAACTATAAAACGTTTGCATATTTCAATACTATCTTATCATTCTTCTGTCTAAAATTAAAAAAAAAGTGTTATACTAAGGGTATTAGACTATGTGATGTTGTATTTGCAATTATGCCTAAACTGGTCAAATTTCGCAACGCCTCATAAAATATATAGATCACATATACAAAAGTTCGCACAAAAATGGAATACGAACTATATGATAGCTAAAAATGATTGATAATATAACATAGAACTGCATAAACTGATCAAGTGATGGTACGCCTCATAAAACAGGAATAAGGACTTATTGAAAAGATATAAGCTACAACAAAAATGGCTACAGATATTCAGTTCCATGGGAACCTTGCTACTTTCAGAACTTTCCTGCATAGCAACAGATTAACGGAAATGCAGACAAACAGGTCGTCTCTATAAACATAATGGGGTGGCAAATGCATCCTTGATTGCATTGCAATCTCCTGCTCATAATTGCAACGACTACTGCTGCATTGGCATTGAAAGGGGGACACAAGACAATACATCAAACAGGGGGACAGGCAGGGCAGGGATGGTCACTGGTCGGGGTTGGAACGAGGACGAGAACGAGGACGAGAACGAGGACGAGAACACGGTGCTGCCTGCTTGGGTCCGAATGTTGCTCATTGGTTTTGGATGGCGGATTGCGGGAGGCTGAGACGTGAATTTTGTGGTATACTCCAGTTGGGTGGGGCATGTGTCACTTGGCTTTGCTTACTGACTTTGGTTTCGGTAGCAGAACTATATTTGCCTGTTTGATTACCCGTGCTGCTCGATGACGACATGGTCGGCTGGAGGGCATGGGAGCGCTCTGACCTGCAAAAGAGAGATCCCAGAATCAGTTATGGCTTGCACATGTGTCGGGAACTATAAACTACTCTTTGGCTGTTCTACTTTACCACTCTCTGCAGCACACACAAACTTACGCAGTGTCCATTTCCATATCATCGGAGTCCTCTGCTCGCTTTCCCAGCAACTGTTGCTGATGTGGCTGCTCCTCGTTGTCGCTGGCCGCCTCGCTGTTCTCCGCTCCCGACGATGATGAGGAGGAGGTGTCGTTGGCCCTTTTCCGGCCGTAGTAGCGCTTCAGTGGTGGCGGTGGTGGCTCCACCACCTGCGGTTGCACTGCAGCAGCTGCGGCAGCTGTCCCGGATTGGTTTAGATTAAGCACTCGTGCCGGCAGGGGATAGCTGATCATGGGTGGCATTGGTTTTGGCTGCGGCTGGAGCAGCTTCACCGCTGTTAAGGTGGATGTGGTCGTAGTCGTGGTTGTGCTCAGGCAATAGCCACCAACGGTCGCCACTGGAGGCGCTGGTGGTGTGGCCTTCTTCTTGGCGCGACTCCGGCGACTGGAGTGGGAGCGCTCCCGTGAGCGACTCCTTCGCCTGTAGGAGCTGGCACTGGAGCTGCGCGAGGAGTAGGAGTAGCGCTTCCTGGACCGCTTGTAGCTGGGACTGCGCGACTTGTAGCTCCGTTTCCAGGAACCAGATCGCGACCGGCTGCGTGACCTAGTCCTTGTTCTCGACCTTGATCTAGACCTGGAGCGAGATCTCGACCGGGAGTAGTACCGCCGTCTACGACGTGAGCGCGTCCTGCTTCTCCTGTGATAGCTGCGACTGCGACGACTCCGCCTGCGGCTGCCACTGCGACTCCTGGAGGCGGAGCCACTCCTCGAACGAGAGCGGGAGTGCGAGCGGGAACGGCGTCTGCTGCTGCGCCGCTTGGTCGACTCGTTCATCAACTTCAGCTTGTCCAGGTTGTCTTTGACCTTCTGGGCATAGGACACGGAGGAGGCGGCTGCTGCCGCCGCAATGGCCGCTCCGCTGCTGGCATTGATGCAGGACTCGCCCAGCGTGAGGCCCGGCTTGGTCAGGCTGATGGTGATCTTGGAGTGCGGCTGCATCTCGTCCTCGCCGCCGAATGAGGTAATGTAGGTGATCTTCTCCGGTCCGGCCTCCGCCGGCGACGGCGATCGCGAGTCGCTGTCCTCCTCCTTCTCCTTGTCGCCACCACCCTTGCCGCCGCCGCCCTTTTTGTCCTTGTCCTCTTTGGCCGCATAGCTGGGCGGACTGAATGGTCTGTTGGCGATCCGCCGCTCCTTCTGCGCTCGTCGCTCTCGCCTTGACTTGCGTCCACTCAGCAGCATCTTCTCCTGCTCCTCCTCGCGGGCAATGCGCAAGGCATCCGCCTCGTCCGCATCCTTGGTCAGGTGCGAGAAGAAGTCGTTGCTCTTCATGCCGTAGTTGCGACCGCAGGCGTTGAGCTCGTGGGCCTGGGCGGTGTCCAGTTTGCCAATGTCAATGGAGACGTCCATGTCGATGTCTGAGTCGGATTCATCGCTGCCCTCCGCCTTTTCGCCCTTGGTGGGAGCTCCAGCTGCTCCAGCTCCAGTCGAACTGGCGGCCCCAAAGGGCTGCGGGCCAATGGTGGCCACATCGCCACCCGCATCGTCGTATGAGTAGCCGATGGTGGCTCCACCCGACTTCTGTTTCTTCTTGGCCAGATTCCGCTCCGCCTCCAACTGGGCATTGGCCCCAAACTGCTCCTCCAGGTAGAGCTGGTGCAGGAACTTGTCCTCACTCACATTAAGGAAGTCGTTTTGGGCCAGGATGCGATAGCGTTCGTAGTTCAGCTGGCGCTCCTCGGTGGTCAGCTCGGAATCCCCGTCGACTCCTTCTCCGCTTGCCTTGTTTACAGGCGGTATGTGGTCCAAGTGGGCACGCACATCGAAGCGATCGATGAGGTTATCCTGCTGGCCCTGCCAAGGCACACTGCAAGAAAGGACAAGCACTTAGTAAGGAGGACTTAGTCAGAGCAAGGGGCAAGAGAAGGGCTTCAAGCTCCAACTGAATATCACTTGCATGATGGCGGCTCCATCGCCGGCGGCGGCCACCGCAGGGTCCAGGTAGATCTTGCTCCGCCGGCCATGCAGCTGCAGGAACTGGGTGGGATCCGCCTGGATCTTGTCATAAAAGTACTGCCGCCGCTCCGCCCTTTTTCGGTAGTCGACGATCAGGCCGCGGATCTTGCGCTCCTGCTTCCTCGCCTCGTGCCACATCCCTATGGTCCTCTTGGTGTCCTGGTCGTGTGCTTCTTGCTCCTGCGCTCGCCGGCTTGCAAATGAGTGGGTTTCAGCCGAAAAAGGACATCACAACGCCCGGCAAATATTTTTTATTTCCTTGGTGTCTGCTAGAGGTGGACAAACATCGATGCCAACCAAGACGTCATCGATGTTTTCGAAATATCGGTCTTATCGATGTTTTTTTTAATGAATACCCTTATTATTTTTTAGCGCAGTCAGCGCTGTCGAATTTTAAAGAAGGATAATGTTCTAAATAATCTGGATGGATCAGATGTCACATTTTCGATCTAGTTTAATTATTTAAATAAATTTTGTATTCTAATTGCACACACTGTTTATCTTTCGCGCTTAAAATGTGGCTTGAATTTTGTATCCCTTTTTTCAAGATTAAAAGTTCAATACAGTACAATTACCTCTTATTAAGTTCAATTTACAACCCTGAAAGAATACCCAGAGTGTTTAATTTTTCAAACCGCAAATAACAGTTCGTTATTTTTGCTTTGTGCTGGCAACGCCGTGGATCCTGCGCCTGCGCTGCTTTGTCGGTGGTGGAAACAACAAAAGGACAATAAATAACAAGCCAAACTGGAATGGGCCACAACACAACAATTGTCTCGCGCCGCCTTTAGCGGCATCGATTTTGAAGGGGAACACATATCCACAGTCACACCGGAATCAGAATCGGAAGGACACCCACGGGGATTTGCGCGATTGCAAGGACCAAGGAACAATCGAGGGGGAAAGCGGAAAGCGAAGAAAGAACGAGTCCAGCTCGTTTGCCGATCCAGTTTTGACCTCAGATGTCCTCAGACAGACGCTACTACTTCGGAGCGGATCTGGAGGACAATGAGGGTGCCATCTGCAAGGATAGCGCCACCAACAACAACACCAACAACACGGAGGCGGAAGCGGACAAGGACGACCATGACGCAGACGACTCGGAGTTTCTGCAGGATGTGCCCTATTCGTCGAGCAGCATTGACCGCAGCTCGGTGGGCTCCATCCCCTGGGCGGACGATGCCATCAAGAAGAACCTGCTGGACTGGGAGCGGGTGGAGCGGCTGATGAGCGGCGAGGATCCTCTGCTCCTCCAGGAGGAGGAGCTCCAGGAACCGGAGCTGCGCAACGAGATTGCCGACTGGCAGAGAAAGTTCCCTTGCTTGCTGGGCCGCAGGACTCAACACCTCAACAGCTTCGATAGCCAGACGCGGGACGACATCGACTCCATATCCAATCTCAGCCTGAACTCCCTGGAGGATGAGGACGATGAGGAGGCGGAGGATGGTTTCCTCACACCCAAGGCGGAGGAACCGCGTTCCTACCTGCGTCCCAGCCAGAAGAAGCTGGTGGATCTGCTGGACAGGGATCTGCGGGTCACCTCCGTGTCGGTGAAGCTGCTCAAGCGCCAGCGAAGCCACCACCAGCCGCCCATCCTGCCCATCTCCTCGGCCACCAACCACCAGCAATCCTCGGCCCGCCTGCGCATGCCGCCCATCCTGAATGTGCTGGACACCAACCGGCGCTTCCGGGGCCTGCTCAACAACCGCAGCTTCGTCCAGCTCACCCAGGTGCAGCAGAAGGAGCAACTGCATCAGGCCAAGTCCGCAGTGCTGCCGCACCAGGGCCACCATCGCTCCTCCGCCTGGCACATGCCCATGGCCGCCAATCGCTTCTTCAGCAACAGGAACGCGGTGGTGCTGCCCTCGCTGAATCTGGGCAGGCACGGCAGGGATCTGCTGGCCACCGCCAACAACACCGCCACGGCCACCTCCAGCCAGAGCAACTCGAGCGGCGGCGGTGGGCACAACAGCAACAGTAGTTCCTCCAACCGCTCCACCATGCACAGGCACACGCACATGCATCCGTTTGGGGCCACCAGCGTCGTGTCCAGCAACACACACACACCATCCACGGGGCGCTCCATCTCGGCGGCAGTGCACCATCCGCGCTCCGAGTTCGCCCCCAGCAGCGCCTTCTACATACCCTACAGTGCCTCGAAATTCAAAGCCTTCAAGTAACCTCAAAACAATAAAACTGAACTCAAAAGAGCATTGCCTTTACATAATTTGGGGGGTGTTTCGAAAAAAGTAGCGAATTTTAGATTGCATACTATTTTTGAAAGTTATTTCCTTTATTGGGCCAGTGTTCGAAAACGGTGTTGAATCACGATATAGATATCACGAAAGGTTCGAAAGTGTTTAGGTTTGTAGAAATATACCACCCTAATGTAAAATCAAAAAATTCAACTAACGTAAAAAGATGATTATTTTTGGAAGCGTAAAACAGGGTTTATAACATGATAAGGTAAGTCTTTTTAAAGATTTATTTATATTTTGATGACCAATGGAAAATGTATACAAAAATAGCACGCTTTATGTATAGTTTTATCGATTAAAAATGGATATTCCCCCTTGTTGATCCCAAACATGTTCCCCATAGACGACTCATCCCTTTAAATACCCATATTATCCAGGCGTAGGCGTCCGTCGTGTTCGGTGAGGTAGAGGGTGTCTGCCAGGCATTGCTCTGTGATCAACTCCTCCACGCGATCGTGCATCTGGAAAGGATTGTTCAATTAATCAAGTAATCAGCTAAGAACAATCAGATATGTCCTACCCCCTTAGCTTTGCGATCGGCCAGCACCTCGGGATACTTGAAGGCGGGTCCAAAGTTCACGCTTACGGTGGCGCTCTTGTGGATCGAAATGGCCGGAAAGTAGCTTCCGGCGTAGATGTCCTCGAAGGCCACGCCCTGCGACTGGCCGTTCCTGAAGAACTCGATGCGACTGCCCTGCAGAATGTGCAGATTCTTCAGTGTTTCGGTGATCTTGTCCTTGTCCTCGTAGTACAGATGCGACTTGAACTTCACCAGCGGCTGTTGGGGGAACAAATAGATGGCAACAGGATTGCTAATTAGGGAGGTTTGCAGTACAAAAGAAATGTAAAGGGGTAACAATTAATAAGGGCTCATTATCCAGATCGACCTTCATATTTTTACAATAGTAAAACGAAGACTTCTTTGGATAAAGCACTAAAAACCGGAATAATTGAATAATTGGTCAATTTTACTTCGTTTAAAAACCAGATGTCTGGAGAACATAACTTCAGTTCCTTTGGGATTAGCCGCCCCAACTATCTTACCCTATTTTATTAAACATAATGAAAGTATAGATTACTTACCCGATCCTTGAATGTGTTGGGAAGATAGTCGAGTGCCGCCTCCTCGGGCAATTCGATGAGAAATCCCAGGGTGTCGCCCTCCACATAGGCCTCACTGTAGTGCTTGCCATGGCTCTCGGTGAACTTGGTACCTTTGCGGGATCGCCAGGAGTAGCCAAACTTGTCGTAGCCCAGTGGGGCCTGAAGGTTGCCATACTCCCTGCCCCAACCAAGTCGCGTGGCAGCTCCCTCGGGCATTTCCTCGATGGTGATCTCGAAGTACCAGCAACCCCGATTCACAGCTGGAGGCAGAGGTACAAGATAAACAGTGTGTTCCTAACTTTCTAGTAATAGTGAAGTAAGGCCTTACAGTGAGTGGCACGGACCATGCAGTAGCCACGTTCTCCCGTGACCGCCAGTCGATCCTCGCTGATCTTCAGCTGCGGCGCCCGATCGTGCAGCGCGAGAAGCACGGAATGGGGCACCAGGGTGCGGTACAGCCAGCCCGGAATGGGTTTGCCCGCCCAGTCGGAGCTCTCGTCGAATTCCTGGCGAAAGGGGGCATGTGGATCCGGTTCGGCGAGTATGTAACGATAGCCATCCTTGTTAAAGGGGTGCTCCAGGGGATAGCCATGTGGGGGCAGCTTGACATTCGCCGTAACATCGGAGCTGGGGCGACCCTTCTTGCCCGTGGGCCCTGAATCCGTGCCGGGGAATTTTCTCTTCTGTCGATTATTCTTTGACAGGGCAGCTGCAAACAAATAGGAAGAATTAGTTATAATGTTAGCAAATAATTGTTTGGTAAATATATTGTCGATAAAGATATTTTACCAAAAAAAAACTAATGGTTATTTGTATGTTTAAAAGAGGTTGTTGCCAAGTGAGTTTTTGAAGATATTTCACTTCTTGAAGTTTCCTAGAGAATTCTTTGAATAGTATCTTAAGAGGCGTATCCTTGGGTAGTAAAATGTTTGGACTAGAAACTTGGTTTATATTGACATTACAATAACGAATACGTAATCACTTATCCCACTGAAACCTCGCCCGTATCTATTCTAGGAAACTTATAAAAGCAACTTTAAAGATACTTCTGAAGGTCAGTTCCAGTTGTTTCCCACAGGCGTTACTTCCATTAAATAGACTTTGCTAGTTGATATGGCGAATTCCAGGTTCCCGGCCTTACACTCCTCATCCGGAAACGATGACGCCATGGCTGGAACTCCTTCCAGGACCAGGAGCAGGTCACAAGGGATTAAGAGGAGCAGAGGTCTTCCAATTGCGTAGTGCTCAAAATCAAATCAAAATCAATTCCCCTTAAAGAGCACCACACACACTCGCAAAAGTGTTCCAAGCGTAACTATTTGTTTGTGGTGAATGTTTGTAATGAATGAGCCAAGTTGAGCGCTTCTGCCAGCCCCACCCCACTCCGCCCCCCGCCACGCCCACATTCCGACTACGTGGGGCTGCTCTCTTCTCTCTCCTCTCCTCTCTCTTAGCGCCTATGTGTGCGTGTGCAAATCAGAATCTACGATCCGCTTTGCGATTTCCAGCCGTTATTGTTGTTGCCTTGTGAAAGAACGTGCTAAAGGGAGCAGCGGAGAAGAGAGTGCTTGTTTTGTTTGCGGAGAGTGTGCGATGCGGACGAAGCGATAAATAGGGGGCTGTAGAGAAGCCCACAATGGGGGACACGCGAACCACTGTGCAAAAATCAGCTGGCCGGCCAGTGTTGCCGATTTGGCCTCAAAATGCTAATCCCTTTTTGATTTTTTGTATGTTTAATTTGTAGCTATACTGGATGACATAACGGTTAAGATAATAGCCCAAGATTATTAATCAGACCACCAAATTACAAGTTTCAATCAAAATTGCTTAGTTTTTAAAATTCATCAAATTTTCTAACGACTGAAATCAATTTGTTTCATAAAAAAGTTTTTAAAAGTATTTTAACGTAAAATAATTTCAATATTGTTTGTAAAAGATAGGTGCTTTACAAAGGATATTGCAGGTTGAATTTAATTGATGCCTTATTGTTGTGCTTGGAACTAAAGTATTTAAGTACACTCTTTATCATAAATTTAATGATCGAAATTTAAGATTCCGAAAATCATTTAGAAAAAAATCAACTATTATAATTATAAGTAAATTGTACAATAATGTTTTATAAAACACAAACAATCATATTTCTAACCAAATCTTAACTCTAAAACCTCTTACTTTAAGTTAACTTTGTATTCCAAACCATTCTGAACTCACCTTGAGTGTATCCATCGTCGGTGAGTCGCAGGGCGCCACTTTTGCTGAGGCCCTCGTAGTTGGGCTTGATGATGCGCAGATCCTGGTGGAACAACCCGTACATGGAGCCGTGCTCCGAGTGCTCCTCGTAGGTGAACAGCGTCTGGACGTCCTTGACCAGCGATCGCTGGACGGTGCTGTACCAGGATTGGGTGAGCCTGCGCGGCATGGTGGTCATGGCCTCCCAGTATTGCTCGATGTACGGAATGATCTCCTTGTCCTTGCTGAACTGGATCTGGCGACGTCCCTCGCGGAAAGCCGTCTGCTGCATGTTGGCAATGGCACAGTGGCACATCTGGGAAATGGCTGTGTACGGTATGGTGATGATCATTACCATGGGAGTAAGGATATAAAGACATCTTAACTTACTGGCCTGACTTTTGCGAAAGCTCTCCAATCCGCTGGCCGAGCAGCTCTTGCAAACGAACACATAGTTCGTGATAAAGGGCAGCAGTTTGCCCTTGCCCAGTTGGTAGGACACGCAGGATTCGTGCACCCAGCGGGCACAGGTGGCACAGAGCAGTTCCACAACGTTAAGATTGCGCTCCTTGCCGCTGCAAAAACATCCTCCATCAAAGCCCGCTTTGCCACCAAAACAAGAGCAAACCCCTTACCAGTAACAAAGGCCGGCGGCCGTTTTCTCCTCGTCGGCATTGAAATTCACCTCGGAGCTGGACTCCGTGGGCGAGCTGGTGTCCATCTGGATGTCCTCCATGGCAGTGGTGCACTTTTTCAGTCAGCAATTAGCATGTAAACAAAAAACAATTTCAATTGCGAGAATAACCGGCCAGTGTGACCGTTTCGGGAAACACATGTATGCCAGCTAGGACGGACCGATAGTCCGATAGGCATTTTGCTCACACAGCCTGACAACCCTGCCCCTGCCTCTTCGCTCCAACTCTGGCTCTTGCTTCGATTGTAATTGTATATATATATACATATATATATTCCAACCAAAAATATATATGTCCGAGTGTAGAATTCTAATTTTTTTGTTGCCGAAAAACAGTGTTCCGTGTTGAGAGGCGAGGGCGCCATCCTAAATGGCATTGCACGACCGCCGGGAGCGAGCCGAGCGACCAACGACGACCACGACGAAAAGCAAGAGCAAAAGACTCCGCCGCCAGCGAATCCGCATCTGCGTCCCGATCCCGATTCCAGACTCCTAGACAGTCGGCAGTCGCCGCCGCTGGAAGGGCGGCCCTAACCCCTGGAAGTCAGTCCGCCAAGTCACTGGACAGTGGAGCACCATGTGCGAGGTGTGCGCCGACTTCCAGAATCTCCTGGAGCTGTGTAAGTACCAACGAGACCTGACCTGCCCCCGCTCCTGCTCACCCCCCGCCCCTCCCTTCCCCAGATGAGGTGCGCGTGGCCAGCTCGGACCTCAAGTTCCAGCTGCTGCTGAAGAGCGAGATCGAGACCACCTTCAACTACATCCAGTCGTGGCCGCAGCGCCAGTGCATGTGCCTGTACCGGGACACCAAGAACTACGACCGCTTCAACCTGGTGGTGCAGTCGCTCATCTGCCTCACCGTGCAGCACCTGAAGCACATTGACCACCTGATCGACAACTACAAGCGGCTCACCGCCAGCGCCGCCCAGGTGGTGGCCCAGGCCCAGGCGCAGCAGCAGCGGGAGCAGCAACGGGACGAGGAGTCCACTGCCTCGGAGGAGCAGAAGAAGGACCAACCCGCCTCCCCCACTGAGGAGATCCAGGCCGCCGGCGATGGGCCAGCCAAGAAGCAGCCGGTGGGCCCCTGCACTCCTCCGCCTCCGCCCACGCCATCGCCATCGCAGCACAAGTCCCACCTGCAGTACACGGAGGAGCCCTGGATCCTGCCCGAGGTGGAGAAACTGCTGGTGCTCGTCTCCAAGGTGTTCCTGCTCAACTTCCCGCTGTACATCGCCCACAAGCACGGCATGCACTCGCGCCTGGACGACCTGCAGGCGGAGGAGGCCCACCACCTGGCCCTCATCTGCGACCTGCACGACAACGACCTGCCCATCTACCTGCTGCGCAACGTGAGCCTGTTCTGCAACTCGGGTGGCTTTGGCGCCATGTCGCTGTGCTTCGAGCACCCCGACCTGCCGGTGTCCACCGCCCACTCCATGACCGCCGCCGTGTCCAACGTGAAGCTCTGGCTGAACTACCACTGCAACACGCAGCTCTTCGTGCCGCTGCGCAGCCGCATCCTGCAGTACATGTGCAAGCTCTCGGACCAGAGCCTCCGCTCCGCCGCCACCCGCGCCATGGCCGACTTCGTGTGGTCCTCCATGCGCGACCCGCTGGACGTGGCCGTCAACTTCGACACCGAGGGACTGGCCCTGGCCTTCAAGTACTTCACATCGACCACGCTGACTATGCGACTGGCAGGTAGGTCGACAAAGGATTGTCTTTGAAAGCAGAGTATTTAGGAGGGTGCTTGAATTTCATTTGATTAATCAATTGATTGAAAGTTATTTAATAAATTACAAGAGGAATATATTCCAAGGCAAACGATTGATAAGGCTACAATATCATACAGTATTCTAAGCATTACATTATCAAAATATTAGGATTATCTTGGAAGACCCCTTTCCTACAGTGTTTTCTGTCCTTTATATTTAAAAAGTCTATTGACAAGTTATGCTTACTGATCAAACTTCCAAAACAGTTTATACATAAAGTGAATGGCAAGGGATCGTTAGATATTTTAAATAAATAAACTTATAACAGCCACATGTTAAATACAAGGTGGAACATATAAAAATAAATACATCACTTAACATTCTCGTATACCTTCCAGGCATGGCCCAGATCAACGCCCACATCAACCTGTTCAATGAGATCTGCACCACGGAGACGGTCAACGAAGTGGAGCTCTTCGGCCAGCGCATCGCCAACTGGCTGACCGAGAATCACATTGTGCAGCACCTGTTCGGTCCGAATCTGCACGTGGAGATCGTGAAGCAGGCGCACGTGCTGCTCAACTTTCTGGCGGTGGAGAACCAGATCTCCGAGGAGGACATCAAACTCATCTGGCAGGCCACCCAGCTGAAGCACTGCTCCAAGACGATCTTCGACATCCTGCCGTCGCTGGTGAAGAACCTGGCTCCGCGTCCAGCCATGCACCTCTACTCGCTGCTCTGCCGCATGGATCCCAAGGAGCACACCGAACAGAGCATCTACATCACCTCGGCGCTGACCAAGCTGCTGTGGGCGCGGGACTGCTCCCGCAGCCAGATGAACCTGATGCAGGACCACCTGCTGGGCTCCAATGTGACCGCTTCCAGCTCCGACAGCGGCAGCATCGAGGGCAGCAACACGGAGGACGACCATGTGGGCGCCGACGACAGCAGCATCGCCAGCGGAGGCGGCGGCGGAGGGGTGGGCAACAAGAGCCCCATCGATGGGGTTACTCCGTGCAAGCAGGCGCGGCACAGGCGGCACATCTGCGACCCCACCACCGAGAAGGGCAAGCCGATTAGCGCCGAGGACATGGCCAAAGTGGACATGGTGTAAGTATATCTGCTCTATAGTCTATAATCCATAATCATTACTGATGTGATTCCCCTAGGAACAATCGCATTGTGAACATTATCGACAACACGAGCAGCGAGGAGGAGCTGCAGTCCCGCGCCGCCTTGGAGCTACAGCTCCATCGCAGCCGCAAGAAGACGAGCAACAAGCGGCGCCGCCAGAAGGCCAACAAGCAGATCATTCTGCCACATGAGCTGGTGGAGATCTGGGACGGAGCCGAGGATGTGCCCAGCAGCGATGAGGCAGATGCCGACGGCGACGGAGATGGCGAGGGTGAGCTGCTGGCCGACAGCGACGAGTGCAGTGATGGAGCCACCAGCCAGCTAGTGCCCGCCGCCGTGCTGAAGCATCTCCAGGGCGAGGGACCCTACATACGGGCCATCGAGACGAATATAAGCGAACTGCTCAGTGGCGCCGAGAACGACGGCAGCTACTCCTCCCCGATGAGCAACAAGTCGGAAAAGAACCTGGCCGATTTCGATGACGAGGACGTATCCCCCTGCGAAGAGGAGCTGGCCCAGCTGGTCAGCTCCCGCGCCAATTGCCGGGATGTGCCGCCTGCCTTCGCCGCTGCTGCCGCCGCCATGATGGTGGCCCAATCCGCGATGGCTCTTCAGAAGTCCGGGGAATCGAACGTGGCTGCCGCTGCAGCTGCCGTGGCCGCTGCTGCCGCGGCCACAGGAAATGCCCAGCAGACTTTGGTGGCCATGAACCGGCAGGCCAGCGTGGCAGCCGCCGCCGCTGTTGTGGCTGCGGCCAAGGCAAAGTCCGACTCTGATGTGGACCTCATGGAGGTGGCCTCCGGGGGCGGCAAGCAGCACAGCTCACCCAAGACTAGCCAGGGCAGCTCCACGTCCGGCGGCACTCCTGTGCAGCCCTCCTTCAAGCTGAACGATGTCTGCCAGCCGGGAAATACGCTGCTCTGGGATCTGCTGCAGGATGATAAGATTGTAAGTGGGAGTGATTGGCAAACCTGTTACACAGGGTTTAGGGATTTTCAGGAACCATTTATACTTTTCCATGATAATTGGTTGCTTCTGAGTTTAAGTCCCATACAAACTTACAAACTTATCATTAACGAATTCGATGGCTGGCAGCAATTTTTTAAACATTTTTAAAAACGAAATTCCCGAACTAGACCATTGACCTTGTTTTGTGGTTTCCATTTTAATTTAATTTATTTTAAACTTGAAATCTATTGATTTTTATATGGTTCAAAGAGTATTCATAAATGGATTTTATTTAATTGGATTTCCTATAGCATAAAAACAACAACTAATTTTCGCCAATTTCAAAAATGTCATTGCAATCCATTATATATCTTGAAAAGTTAGGTATTTTTTCCATTTCAAATGCATTAAGTGGATGAAATTTACAAAGCAAGTTTGAACAAGATTATCATGAAAAAGTACAAATTACTCTTTTGATTTTTTTGCCATGTATGTACCTGTGTAATTAACACATTAATAATATTAATAAATTTAATTACCCTATCTTGCAGGGCCAACTGGGCGAATCCCTGGCGCTGGAGGCGGAAAAGGCGCTGGCCACGCTGCTGTGCTTCAGCATGGACCGCCAGTTGCGGACGAAGTTCATCGAGGGTTGCCTGTACAACGTGGCCAACAACCGGAGTGTCATCGTGAGCCTGCGCCTGCTGCCCAAGCTGTTCGCCTCGTTCCAGCAGTTCCGCCCCTCGGACACGCACTCGATGACGCTGTGGGCGGAGCGGAACCACCGGATGATGCAGTGCTTCTTCAACAACATACGCCACTATGCGCGGCGCCATGCCGAGATACTGATCACCCAGAACGGGGAGCAGCAGCAGCAGCAGCTGGGCGGACAGCTGTACTCGCACAAGACGCAGGTGTCGGTGCGGCTGCAGTTCCTCTCCTCGATCTTCTCGACGGTGGGCTCGCCGAAGAGCTTCCGCCTCACGCTGGAGCAGCTGGACGCGCTCTGGGAGTGGCTGGCCCACGATCCGGAGTGCGCCGACTGCTACTTCTCGTGGCTGCAGGCGCAGGCCAAGGGCGGCGACCAGCACGCCCTGGGCATCGAGGCCCTGCAGCACCTCTATCTGAAGAAGCTGCCCGAGCTGCGACCCGAGGAGTTCTCCATGGTGGCACTGGGCCTGTTCCAGCAGCTCTGCAGCTTCGCCCGCATCGCCATGGCCGAGTACGACAAGCACAGCGAGCAGATCTCGGCCAGCGCCAGCGCCGTGGGCATGTACCACCTGTGGAAGATCGCTCTGCGCGCCCAGAGCAACGACGTCTCGCTGGCGGCCATCCAATACATCAACATGTACTACATGGGTCAGCAGCTGCGCCTCGAGAAGGAGTTCGTGTCCCAGTGCATGGAGAACCTGGTCCAAGCGGCCACGGCTCTCGAAAGGTGAGTCTTGATTACATTTAGTTAATTTAATTGATTATTTATTGAACTTTTGGAAGGCATGAAACAAAGCTTGCAGATTTAATTGCACTTCTAATTGGTTATTTTCCCTTTGCAGTATCGATGACGACACCGCTCTGATGCGGGTGCAGCGTGGCCTGCTGCTGCTGAACACCCATCTGGACACCTTCCGGCGTCGCTATGCGTTCCACCTGCGCCGCTGGGCCATCGAGGGCAAGGGGATCGGGTCGCACAGCAACCTGAAGAACGAGGGCGCGGGTCCACCGCTGCGGATTGTGCTGCAGCAGGCGGGACTGTCGGAGAAGAGCCTGCTGCAGATGCACGCCTGCGACCTGATTGCCGACCTCAAGGCGGAGGTGTCCAAGTGGTGGGAGAGCCTGCAGACGGGCCTGGCCGCCCCAGTGCTCGGCCTGCTGCTCAGCGACGGGCCGCTGAGGATCATCACGCAGGGCCAGGAGTTGACCTCGGACTACGACGAACGGAGCCTCGGGGATGCCGGCTTCAAGGACAACCAGATCGTGTATGTGTCCCTGGGAGGACGCGGTGCCAGGCGAAAGGAATCGAATCTGGAGCACCCTTCCATGCTGCCGCCGCCACCCAAGGAGTGCCTGCCCACGGTGCTGCTCCTGCAGCCTAAGTACTTTGAGAAGCTGTTCTGCCTGATGCAAACTCTGGGTGACATGCAACCACAGGCGTCGAGTGTGAATCCCCAGCACCACACCAAGGCTCAGCTGCTGTCGCGACGCGTCTGGGACATTCTGGCCATGCTGCCCACTAATCCGCACATTCTGGACGCCTTCAAGGGCCTCGTCACGGACCTCGGCGAACTGGAGCAACTCGACTCGGCGGGCGAGGAGGAGCAACTGGCCACCAAGCGCAAGCAGATCAAGCAGAAGTTCAGGGATCTCCTCGACCCGAACAACCTGCAGAAGTTCATGTACTCGCTGCACATCGTGGAGAGCCTGGCTCTGACCAGTGCGCGGCGTGGCGAATCCAACGGCAGTGTGTGTGGAGTTCCTCCAGAGCAGATCCGCGTGAAGAAGCCCTCGATGGGCAGGCGGCGCAACAGCAACGAGCAGCAGCCGCCGCCCCCGCCGCCAGATGCCAAGCAGGCCGAGCTGGAGGCTCCGTTGACGCCCACACCCAACCCCGGCCTGCAGGATGCCGAGACGGAGGCCAGCAGCAGCAGCGGCGGCGACAAGGAGAACCAGCCCAAGCAGCACAGCAAGCGGCAGAAGAAGAGCAGTGGCAGTGGCAGCGGCGGCGGCGGCGATGCCTTCGAGCTGGAAAAGGAGCGTCCAGTGGGTTGCTCCACGCCACCATCGCCAGCTGCTCCGCCTCCGGCGCCGGCTGCTGCCACACTGCCACACCGAGAGGCGACGGAGCGGGGCGACAACAAGTGGAGCGAGGCCTTCGTCAAGTGCGGCGGCCTGAGGCATCTCTTCGAGATCTTCAGCGGCGGTCAGCTGCAGCAGAGTGCGCACCCCAAGGAGCTGGCCCTGAACGAGTGGCGCCACGACTGCCTGGCCAGTCTGCTGCGCATCCTCTGGCTGCTGGGCTTCGAGGAGCTGCAGTCGCCGGATGTGCATGTGCTGATGTCCCGTCCGCACCCCTTCATGCTGCAGCTAATGGAGGTGCCCGAGTGCCTGACGCGTCTCTCCTCCATCCTCAACGACGAGGTCCACCAGCAGCACCAGCACCAGGCCACGTCGGCCAACCCACTGGTGTTCCCCTACCAGTTCCAGCACCTGCGCACCGGCTTCTGGGGCCGGGCGCAGCTCATCCAGTTCGCCATGAACATCCTGGTGAGCTTTGTGCACGCCTCGGAGGAGGCGCGACGGCTGCTGTGGGCCCAGTCGGACACCGACCACTGCCGCTGGCTGCAGAAGTTCATCCTGGAGGACCCGGAGCCGGCGGTGCGTCGCGAGATCTGCGCCGGGCTCTACCGCATCTGCCTGGGCAATGCGCACAGCTACCGCCTGCTGCTGGCCCCGCTGCTGCACAAGCTCATCGCCCTGCTGCCGCTGGCCGAGCAGATGAGCTCGGGCACCCAGCCCACGCAGTTCCTGCTCTCCGAGGAGGGCAAGGACCCGTATGGCCCCGCCTGCCGCGACTACTTCTGGCTGCTGGCCCGCCTCGTGGACACCCTCTCCCCGGAAATGGTGGCCGAGGAGCACATCGACATCGAGCTGCTGTGCGAGAGCATCTCGCAGAGCATTCTCACCCGCGACTACTTCGAGCTGCGGCATGGCTACCAGGACGACGGCCTGGTGGGCCTGCTCAACCTCATGTCCAACCTGATCAAGTACGACACCAGCTTCAAGTACACCGCCAAGGCTCTGTCCTTCATCGAGCAGCTGATTGGCTTCCTGTTCGACATGCCCTCGCCGGCGGATCGGCAGAAGCCCAAGTGCAAGTCGGGAACTTCTCGGGCGGCCGCCTACGATCTGCTGGTCGAGCTGTGCCGCGGCTGCGCCACCAACTATGGCTATCTCCACGGCCGGCTCTTGGCCCAGCACAAGTCGGGACCCAAGCAGCCGTATCCCTGGGACTACTGGCCCAGGGACGAGGGCCGCTCCGAGTGCGGCTATGTGGGCCTAACGAACCTGGGAGCCACCTGCTACATGGCCTCTTGCGTGCAGCACTTGTACATGATGCCGCAGGCGAGGGCGGCCGTGCTGAGGGTACCGCCCACTGCGGCCAGGAAGCATGGACCCACGCTGCTGGAACTGCAGAGGATGTTTGCCTACTTGCTGGAATCCGAGAGGAAATCGTATAATCCGCGCAGCTTCTGTCGCGTGTACCAGATGGACCACCAGCCGCTGAACACGGGCGAGCAGAAGGACATGGCCGAGTTCTTCATCGACCTGGTGTCCAAGCTGGAGGACATGACGCCCGACCTGAAGCACCTGGTGAAGCGGCTGTTCTGCGGCTCGCTGAGCAACAATGTGGTGTCCCTGGACTGCGGCCATGTGTCCCGCACGGCCGAGGACTTCTACACGGTGCGCTGCCAGGTGGCGGACATGCGCAACCTGCAGGAGTCCCTCGACGAGGTGACCGTCAAGGACACGCTGGAGGGCGACAACATGTACACCTGCTCCCAGTGCGGCAAGAAGGTGCGCGCCGAGAAGCGCGCCTGCTTCAAGAAGCTGCCCCAGATCCTGTGCTTCAACACCATGCGCTACACCTTCAACATGGTCACCATGCTCAAGGAGAAGGTCAACACCCACTTCTCGTTCCCGCTGCGGCTGAACATGTGCCACTACGTGGAGAAGACCCTGATGCCGCAGCAGTACAAGGAGGAGCGCGAACGGCGCCAGCGGGAGAGCGAGGGCGTGGACGCCACCGGAGGAGGCGATGGGAACGACAACGAGAAGGCGGAGGCCACTCTGGATGCCGACATCGAGGAGTGCTACGAGTGAGTTATTTTGACTTTTCGATTTTTTCGACATTTTATACGTACTTTAAACTATTTCCGTCAGAATTTGATGAGTTAGAGGTGTAGATCGACGACAAAAAACAAAACCTTATTAAAAAAGTTAAAAATTCAATTTGTTAGTAGTGTTTAAACAAAATGTCATGATTTATATCATATTTTTCAGATATCTTGCTTACAAATATAATATAGTCACTTTTATTTATATTTATTATTCATATTTAAAAAGGTAGTTTCGAAAAGAGATATTTTAAATAGTTTACTAGCAGCAATTCCCAGTCAGTTGACTTTCAAACTTGTTTATTTATTTTAGTTTAGTTTAAAATCTCTAATTAAAAATAGGAAAATAGGCCTACAATTGTAATGAAAAACGATTGCGATTTAAAAAATCATAACTTGGTTGAAAACATGATTTTTGGGAGCATAACTGCATCAGGTCTTTTGGCCAAAACATAAGTTTTTACTTACTCTAAACTTTGTGTCCACTTGCAGGTACGAGCTAGTGGGTGTCACCGTGCACACAGGCACTGCGGATGGCGGCCACTACTATAGTTTCATCAAGGAGCGCACGAAGACCAGCTACCATCCGCACGAGCGCTGGTTCCTCTTCAACGATGCGGAGGTGAAGCCCTTCGATCCCTCGCAAATAGCAGCCGAATGCTTTGGCGGCGAGATGACGGTGAGTACTCCACTCTCTTTTGAATCCAACCGCTTCTAATGGGTTTCCTTCTGCAGAGCAAAACCTACGACTCGGTGACGGAAAAGTATCTGGACTTTAGCTTCGAGAAAACCAACTCTGCTTACATGTTGTTCTATGAACGCCGCCTGCCGGAGCACCTGCAGCGCCGGCATTCCGAGCTGTTGGTTACACCCACGCCCAGTCCCACTGTGGAGGAGAAATCCGAGGTGGAAGAGCCCACGAAAATGGAAACCAGCAGTGGTGAGATCAAGGCAGAGCTGGATGTCGAAGTGGAAGTGGAAGATGAGGAGAAGAAGCAGCCGGCCAAAACCGAGACTGAGTCCAAGGAGATCGCCGTTAAAGAAGAGACTACGGCGGAGTCCAAGGCGGAGGAAGATGAGCCTGAGAAAAAGGTCACCCCGCTAGAAGAGGGTGAAAAGAAATCAGAGACGACGGATGAGCAGCCGGCGGAGAAGACGATCGAGACCAAGGAGGAGATGGAGAAGCCCCCAACAGCCAATTGTGATAATCATAAGCCAAGCAACAACAGCCACAACAAAGCCAGCAGCGATCAGCAACCATCCACATCGAAGGCAGCCCAAAAGCTGCAACTGTTTCGTCCACTGCTGAACAAGGAGCTGGAGGATTGGATCTGGCAGGACAACCGACAGTTCCTGCAGGATCGCAACATCTTCGAGCACACCTACTTCAAGTGAGTGGTTCTCTTTGATGTGCACAATGTGTGAATTTCTTTTGCATACACTAAAAACTGTGTCATGCTTTATTTAACCACAAATTCTTTGTGTTTATCACACAGCTTCATGTGGCAGATATGCGGACACATACCCCAGTCGTTAATTTCGGAGACGGATGTCACCTGCATGGCCGCCAAGTTGTCGGTGTCGTTCTTCATCGAGACCTTTATTCATGCCAAGGAAAAGGTGGGTTTACTACCCTTTGTAGTATTGCTTATTATGTTTATACAAGTATTATATTATTTTTACAGCCCACAATGGTGCCCTGGGTGGAGCTACTGACGAAGCAGTTCAATGCCAGCCAGGAGGCCTGCGAGTGGTTCCTGTCGCACATGTCGCTGGAGCCCTACTGGCCAGTTCAGGTGCTAATCCAGTGTCCCAACCAGATGGTGCGTCAAATGTTCCAGCGCTTGGTCATCCATGTCATCCAGCAGCTGCGGTTAGTATTGATTAAAACAGAGGAATATCATAGAGGAACAAACTATATAAAATGCTTATCATACCCACAGCCCCTCACATGCGGATCTGTATTTGGATGTGGAGACGGATGAGGATGACAAGGAGTTGATTGGCCAGGCCTCGTGCGTCACCCGCTTCATTGGCTCACTCATCGCGCTGCTGGAGCAAGGAGCCCGCTCCAATCTGCGCCACCTGACCGAGTACTTTGGCCTGCTCTGCGAGTTCTCGCGGATGGGAGATGAGGAGGCCATGTACTTGCTGCGCATCGGGATTCTCAAGAGCCTGGTGGACTTCTATCTGGGCCACAAGCAAACGGACAGCGTAAGTTGATCAAGCTATATGTTTATATTTATAGTTTAGTTATTGTGCTAATTGTGCTGACCGCCCAAGCAGATTGACATCAGCTCGGACAACGAGGACAACTCCTC
This sequence comes from Drosophila elegans, assembly GCF_018152505.1. Lineage (NCBI taxonomy): Eukaryota > Metazoa > Arthropoda > Insecta > Diptera > Drosophilidae > Drosophila > Drosophila elegans. The sequence goes on along the minus strand of NW_024545855.1, from coordinate 3,465,148 downwards.
GGACGAGGCTCTGTCCGTGGAGAAGATGCGCCCGGCCTCGCTGGACAAAATGATTGCCCTGTGCGCCAGCCTGGTGGAGCGGTCACGCGGTGCCGACTTCCGACTGCGGCTCTCGCCCAAAGACTTCACTGCGATCGCCGGCGGCAAGGTTATACTCAAGAAGCTGGAGAGCGTTGTCTTTTCTGTTTAGCCCGAACCCAACTAACTCACCAATCAAGCATGCCATAACCAAGCACTCCACCTAACCAACAGTCACCACCACCGCCATCAAATTCCATTCCCAACCGTGTTCACTGTGTTCTCAGTTCCAAGTTGCCTGCCTTTGTGTTAAATGTTTGCGCTTATATTTCGTAGGGCTTTCCATTCTTGTACCAACAAATAAAGGACGGCATTAACCCGCACCAGACCAAGCATTTAATCCACGCCCTCTGTCGCTGGGACGAGCGGCTGGCCACGCAGATCATCGGCATGCTCTTCGCCTCGGTGACCAAGCACACGGAGCTGTGCGCGCCCTTCTTCAAGCTGCTCACCCTGCTCACGGAGACGCAGGGCGGTCCGGTGGGCCTGCCCTGCTTCACCCAGCTCATCCTACCGCGCATGTGGGACGCCGCGGAGTACTGCCCGCAGTCGGTGCTCGACTGGCTCTCGCTGCAGGCCACCAAGAATAAGATCGCCCACGCCTGGATCCTCCAGTCCGCCGACCAGTGGCTCGAGCAGTTCCTGCTGGCCCACGACAACACGCGAGTGCGGAACGGTATGATCTTGGCACTACCCCAGGTGTATGAATGTCCCACTTACTCCTCTGGTTTATGTTACAGCTGCCGCCTTTCTGCTGGTGGCACTGGTGCCCTCGCAGCCCTTCCGGGCCAACTTTCGGGCTCATTCGCAGCACAAGCTGCTGGCTCTCAATCCGCACAGCTATCGGTAAGTGGTTGCAAAAGGGGAAAGACGATGTATAATCAAAGTACTTTGGGAAACTAAAAAAGATCCATTGCCAAAAATTGTATCAAGAATGGTTTGATGACTGTTTATGAGGTGGTTAATAGAAGTAAAGACAAAGTTTTTATGTAGTCGTCTACTACTACTGTTGTGGTTAAACTTTAAATCAAGTAGAGCTAAAAGTTATAAAATTAATAGATACATAATAACTCACAAATTTTTCTTTTATTGCTATTAAAAAATCCAATGAAATACACTCTTAAATACTCTTTAAACCCTCATTAAAATATTCTTTAAATATATATCTAGAAGAAATTATGTAAAATCAGATTTTAAATATATGGTCAATGGCTCAATCATTTAAAGTATATTAACTGTTTTAGAAATAGGAAAAATATTGAGGAGACTGTGAAGAAGCAATTTGACTTTGTAATCTTTGCACTCTGTATAACTAGAAATGGCCTTTGGTTCTGATATCATCATTATCTCTTCTTCCAGCGACATTAACAGCGATGCCCAGGCGGTGCTGCACCAGGTGATCACCCTGCTCCTGCGTCTGCTGCGTCCTGCGCGGGTCTACGCGGACATAGGAGCCCACGGCACCACGAAGCTGACCGCCTACTTCAACCTGCTCAGCTATTGTATGGTTTCAAAGACTGAAAAACTAATGGCAAGTTTGGCAGCCGCAGCAGCGAGTTCCCTTTGCGCTCGCAGTCCCAGACTAAATAGCTTTGTTTTGTGGCCACTTGCAGATAGGTTCGTTCATGCGCTCCCTGTGGGAGCTCTTCCATCCGCGCCTCTCGGAGCCCAGTGTTCCGGCCCATCACAACAAGCACGCGCTCCTGACCTTCTGGCACCACTCACTGGTGGACTGTCCGGAGAACGCTGCCCAGGTGGCCAACTGTCCGGAGATCACCCGCAACATTGCATTTAACTATATACTGTAGGCCGCCCCGAGTGCCTTCTCTGTCAAACCCTATTAAACTCATCGTTTACCCTCAAGGGCCGACCATGACGACGCGGAGATAGTCACCTACAACCGCTCCATGCTGCCCGCCTACTACGGACTGCTGCGACTCTGCTGCGAGCAGAGCCGAGCCCTCACCCGCCAGCTGTCGCAGCACCAGAACCTCCAGTGGGCCTTCAAGAACATCACGCCGCATCCCACGCAGTACGCGGCCGCCGTGGACGAGCTCTTCAAGCTGATGGCCCTGTTCGCCACCCGCCATCCGGACGCCAGCGAGCAGGAGAAGCTGGATGTCACCCAGTTCCGGAGGGCGGTGATCGTGTCCTACACCAGCAGCCTGGACGCACGGGTCTCCTGGTCCACGCTGATCAGCGCTCTGAAAATACTCGGTGAGTATATGATTGCAGGGCATTCCCCGAAATTACGATCTGATCAAATTTGACAAATTAAGAAATGGCTTTGAATTAAATGACTGGAAAACTACATTTTTTTGTTAACAAATCCTTTGATTAAAGTGTAGTTTATAGTGTTATTTAACTAAACAAGTGCAAAGTTGTAGTTTCTTGTGCTCCTCAGAAAAATCTTGTTAAAACATACTTATTTAATATATTTTAATACAAAAAATGTATTAAATAATACATAAAATGTTTTAAGTCCACCAGAAAACAAAATTTGTTAAAACATACTAAATTAATATATTTTAATACAAAAAATAATAATAAATAAACTATAATATATCTAATACGTAAACTTGTAGATCGTTAAAAACGGTTTAGTTAGAAAACCGTTTATATTTTTGCGCTGAAACTGGTGGAAACCTCATATAGAACAGCAGAAAATATAATTATTTTGATTCCCAAAAAATCGGACGACTATTAATGACTACATTTTTGATTAAATATATTGTAATAATATAAACTTGCCTGTCTGCAGTGGACAATGAGGAGGACCGCACCATGGTGATCTTCAACGGCGGCATTGAGATGTGCTTCGAGGCGCTGCACACGCTACATTCCATGCACCACGAGGCCACCGCCTGCCACGTGGCCGGGGATCTGTTCGACCTGCTGGGCGAGCTGCTGCTCCTGCTGGCCACGCTGCGCACGCGCACCGACAGTCCGGCGCAGAAGAAGCAGCAGCAGCAACAGCAGCAGCTGGAGCAGCAGCTGCAGCTGCAGCAGCAACAGATGCTGCAGAAGCAGCAGCAGCAACAGCAGTCGCAGCAGAGCCAGACGCCGCAGGCGCCGCAGACGCCGCAGCAGAAGGAGAAGCAGCTGCAGCAGCAGATGCAGCAGCACTTGCAGCTGCAGCAGCTGCAGCAGATGCAGTTCCAGCAGCAGCACTTCCTGCGCCAGCAGCACCAGCACTCGGCGCTGGCCAAGGCGCTGCCGGACGCAGTGAAGCGACTGGCCACGCTGCTCAACACCTTCAACTCGCCGGAGATCAGCCGCATGGCCCTGGAGGTGCTGAAGGAGCTGGTGCGGAACACCAGCCTGGAGACGATCAGCATCCTGGCGCCCATCTTGATCAACTGCCACCTGTCGGTGGCCAATGCTCCCAATGCGATAGGTCCGTTGGGACCGTACTTCCCGCGCCGCGGTGCCAAGCACACACCTTGGCCCCTGGGCGCCAAGAACTCGCCCCGTCCGCCGCGTCCCATGGTCCAGATGTGCATCGCCCTGGCGGAGCTGACGCCACGCGGCCTCGACGCCGACTACGACGTCCAGGTGGAGTCCTTCTACCGACCCTATCACGACTTCGTCGACGTCATGATGCGCATGTGCGTCAACACGGGCACGCTGAACGACACGCTGGTCAAGCTGCAGTGCCTGGTGGCCATCGAGTCGACGCCGCTGCACTTCACCTACTTTCCCAAGTTCTGGGTGGGCATACACAACAACGCACTGACGCACAAGTAAGTTGGAACCACTGCAGGCGTTTTTGCGCAACAATAAGTGCAATTACTAGAAGCAGATTTTATTGAATTTACAAAATAGCATTAACTTTATAAAAAATATTTTTTATTTTTATATAAAATAAAACAAAAAAACAATTCTGCTTTATAACCTCCTACCAATTTAAATTCATTTTGTAACTTAAACTATTTGGAACATCAGACTTTAATAATTTGGTAAAGCAATAAATATTTGTATTTTAAAAACCGCTTGATCAAACTTTAAATAAATATGTAAAGTGAGCTTATTTAATCTCGCTGTTTTTAATAAAAGTGTAAAGATTAAATATATCTCCGTAATAAAACCCATTTTAATTCCCTTTTTCTCTCTTTAGATACGTTGAGTTGCTGGTGAAAAATCAACTGCTCGTGGAGTACTTGCACAATGTTCTGAAGGACGAACGCAGCATGCTGAAGGATGCCTGCGTGCGCGAGTTTCTGGAGCTCTACTACCACAAAGTGGCCGCCCAGCTGCCGGTGGCCCGCATGATCTACACCATCAACTACGGCATGCACTCCAAGGACGACATCGACGAGCTGTGCGGCGACCTCTTCGCCATCCGGATCATTGCCCAGGCCACTGGGGTGCCGGCCTCCGTGCGCAAGGAGCTGCGAGGATCTCTGCGGGCACTCCAGAACAAGAGCGAGAGGTTCAGGAAGGAGTCGGAGAGGGGTGAGCATTTTACTCCGCTTTTCTCAGGGGTTCGAATTTTGAAAGGCAAAAATATGAAGAACTTCATTTATGTAAAATAAAAGTCACGCAAAACCACAGTTTTTAAAACATCATATACTCTCTCAATGTTCAATATGTTGTGTTCGAAAAATGTTCGTACTATATTATTTTCTTCTTCGTACAGCATTATTACATTAATTATTATTATTAAGAGCTCAGTTAAGATTATTAATATATATTTGCGGACGTAGAATAACGTTTTATAAAAACAAATTCTTTTTAAAATAAAAAAATTCTGAATTTATGATATGGAATGAATTCTTTTAGATATAAAATGAATTCTTTATGATATGATATTAATTCTTTATGATATGACAAGCTCTTCATTATGATATTTCTTCAGTGGTCATCTAATTTTCAACAGTCCCATATTCTATTGTTCTTCTATGTTAAGATCGAGGTCTATGACCGTGTTAGCTTAATTTTTTCTTTACTATCTTAAACCATCTCATCTAAAATGTTCTTTCGCAGATCCCTTTCCGAACAAAAAGCTGAAGCGTGACTCCCAGAAGGACAAGGAGAAGGTTGAGGTGCAGTCGGAGGGCGAGAACGCCACCTCGGCTGATGCCGACAAACCAGCAGACGTTTCCATGGAGTCCAGCGGCAACTCGGACCCGGTGACGACGGACAGCAGCACCAAGCCACCCACGCCCGCAGGCAGCGACGACGAGCAGATGGAGAAGACGTCCATACCCTCGTCCGACGACGAGACCGAGCTGGAGGATGAGCTGGAGCCCACGCCCAAGCGCAACAAGAAGACGTCGAACAAGAAGACCGCCCAGGATCGGCTCAACGAAGAGCGTGAGAAGCGGCTGATCACACTGATCACCATGGAGTCGTACATTCAGAGCATCTTCGCCATCCTCAAGCGGGACTCGAGTGTGCCCAGTGGTGCGGCGGCTAGCAAGGAGCCCAGTGAGGAGCCGTCGTGCGGAGAGGCCTCCACATCTGCAGCTGCAGCCGCAGGGAAGACGTCCCGACCCAAGGGGGCCTGTACTCCGCCGGAGCCAATGCCCGAGGCGAGCGAGACGCGGTGCAGCAGCATGGAGACGGAGGAGCAGTCGCCCAAGGCCACTCAGACCAACGGCAGCCAGCCACCGGTCGAATCTCCGTCTGCGGCCGCCAGTGGAGGCGATACTGCACCCGCGAATCAGCCCACGCCCGCCCCCTCCTCGGCCGTTGCGTCCACATCCCAGGCAGCGAGTCCTACACAGATTTAGTTGTCATTCAACGATTTGCTCAGCATTTTGTTTTTCGGCAAGCCACTGGACTGATAATGGGCAACGGGGGCTGACCTCGGCCGAGCTCCTCCTAGCCTGTAAGAATTTTGTGGCCAAAGGTCAATGTTAGGTGCACATGTAGGCAAAGGCAACCCAAGGTTGGTGCTAGCTAGAAACGCCCACGAATCGGACAGACTAATGGCAGCGGAGCTATATCCCTGCTAGGGAAAAAGGAAAGAAAGTGCTACAACTTCTATTCCCTGCGAGTGGAAACGGGTTTGGGCTTAAAGGATACTTAGTTAAGCTTAACAACAAATAGTAATGTAACACACACATTCAAGCCCCGCACGCACGCAAACACCCCGTAAACCTATCCGACCGGCCCCCACATATATTCAATATATAGCGATAACTGTAACTAAGTTAAGACCACCCTGCACGCAATGTCCCCCGTAAGAGATCCCCTTTCAAATGGTTAGTTAAGAGAAAAGTTTAAACAATCCACTGGAGAAATTTGTTATGCCAAAAAATGGAAGTTGAAATGGAGGCAGCGGCGCATTAGGACTACAAATTGAGTGTTTGAACGCAGAGCGGTTGAGGAAGATCAATAAAACGGCTTACGAGACGCTATATCTATATATGTTGTATTAGATCCATTAAGTATCATTTATAAAACGATGCTAAGAACATACATATTCGCCTACCTACCCACATAGCCTCTTTTCTCGTCTTTCCTCTACTTTCCCCGCCTTTCACCACCCCCCAATGCACCCGTAAGCGATACGTTAGAAATGAACAGATATTATAATAATAGAACTTAACGAAACATTTTAAATATTGGATGTGTTAAAATATGTCATAATCATTTTCAATGTAAATCGCATAACGCAAACGCAAACCAATCGAACAGTTTTTAGTTCACGTCCGATAGGGATAAAATGTAATGTTAGCACGTAAGGAATGTAGAGCGTTGTTGTCCCAAGTGAAACACAACAGGACAAAAATGATAAAATTAAACAAAGTAAAGTAAACTGGCCAGCGCCGAAAAGGGTCGCGTATATTGATAGTTTTAAGCTCACACAAACATAAGCGATCGAAATCCACACAATGTAATGTTGAGAAACAAAAAAAAAAAAAAACAAAACACCCAAACAAATCATGAGAATAATAAGTTTAAATGATATGTAACTGAAGCGACTGGAATTGTTTTTTTACAGGGTTTTTTTATTCCATTTAAACCTGGTCATTTTTGTTTCCATCCAAAAGGCAGTTAAAAATCGATTTTCTGAGTGATCGGGAAAAAATAGTGTTCCCGTTTTGTCAAGCAAATTGTACGATTTCTGATTTCAAGCACCAGGCGAACAGGAAACCCTAGCAAGTGTGCTTGGCTGAGATCCAACGGTTGTTTTCCAGGAAGCAAGTGTGCTTGGCCGAGATCCAACGGTTGTTTTCCAGGAAGCTGGCTTCCACTGGTGAGGGGAAATATGCTTTTGGCGGCCATTTTGAAAAAAACAACCGTTATTCGCTCTGCCAAAAATTACCAACTGAAACTTGCTACGGATTATGTTCGCCTGGTATCTGAAATCCAGAAATCTATTTCAACTTGAGAGCATGGCACTCCGGAAATGCGAACTTTGTTTTGGCCAAAACGCAAGGATAACGTGGCCCAAGCATGGAATGTCATACCTCGTTGAACTCGTAGAAAGATGCCCGATCGATTGGCATTCAAACCTTGGCTAAAAATCGCAAAATTAAGGGAAGCTTACCACCATCAGTTAAAAACTAATTTTCGGAGTACAAATTAATTGAACAAGATCGGTAGTTTAGGTCGTTAGCAGTGCTGAGAACCTAATAAGAAAGATTGTTTTTTTTTTAAATTTTATTTATTTGTATAGAAGTAGGCTCAAGTTGTAAGCCACATATGTATATCGAGTCCGCAGAGTAGACCCGATATGTAATTTAAACGACTGATATGGTATTCAATGGATTTTTATTCAATTTTAACCTGTTGCTTTGGAGGTAGAGGGTTTCCATTAAAGTAAACTCCGTAACACGCATGCGCTTACTTAAATGCCAAGTTCCGGAAAATAGCCACCCCAAACTTAAGTCAGAAAATTCATTGTTTCATTCGATTTTAAATTGGGAGAACAAGCAATTTTGAAAGAAAAAATTCCCTTAAAATGCCGTGTGTTGGTTGTGGTAAAGGTGAGTTTGTATAGTCATGAAGTTGCATAAACGATTCATACGCCTTTTCATGAAAAAAGTAAAGTTATAATTATAAAAATAACCACTGCTTCGCAGAATGCAAATGCACTCCGGAAAAGTGCAGCGATAGCTGCAAGTGCCAGAGTCCCGGAAAATGTGGTTGCAATCCCTCGAATGCCGCCTCCTCCTCCTCCGGCGGATGTTGCAAGAAGGCAGGCGACACCGCGGGAGGCGACGCCAAGGGAAAGTGCTGCGGCGACACCAAGAAATAGAAGCCGACAATTGCAATACCCATTCGAGGCCAGAGAGAAATGCTTTTCGTTCCTTTTATTTTTCGATGGCCATAACTGCTAAGTGAGCTGTTATCATTAAATACATTTATTGTTTAATCGAAACAAAACCAAGACTTCTATACTTTACTGCACAAGATAAACTAATGACCTATACCAGCATTGCTTTGCCGTTGTGTTCAACTTTCATGGGTGGCAATGATTTTTGTTTTTGTTTTCTTTATTTTTTCTTTTTTTTGTAATTTAATTTTAATAACAAAAGGTGGCAAAATGAGGCGCTTAGCAAACCAGCCAACAACAATGTGCACTCTGTTTATACATAGATTGCTTATGGAATTCTATACCAAAGATGAGATAAGATGGAACAGGGTTAAGGGTGTGTATACGCCTCAGATGGAAAATTAAACAAATTAAATTCGTTAGCGATTTCTTTATATTACAGCGTTAAATTTCATATATCCGTTCCGTTCCGTTTCAGACGCATATCGTTTGTAAAAAAACAATTTAAAATTTCACTTCTAACAGACACGAGCCACTTACTAAAGATGCACTTACTCTTAAGTTTACATAATATATAGACCATCTACACTTCAATTAATGCAATATATAAAAACAACTTCCTTGTAGGGCAATTAATAGCTAGACGATTTGTGTTTCTCTCGTGCTCCTCCTAACACACACAATAGAAAGTTTAAGTTTTATACAAATTAGAGGGGGTCGCTCCTTTCAAAATGGGATTCTGGAGAGGCTCGTCGAACCATTCTTCTGCTGGTCCATGGTCCATGGTTCATGGTTCATGGTTCATTGTCCATCATGCATGGACACCTAATTGCGCTTCACTTTGCGCTTTTTGCGACTATTTTGGTTTGGCGCCTGGGAAGAGGATGGGGCTGCCGCTGGACTAACAATGGTGCTGGCTGCTTTGGCCTTTTCTTCGTTGCTGCCGCCGAACTTGCGCCAGATGTTGTGGATGAAACCGTCCGCCTCGTTTATGTTGTTGCTCTTGTTTGATTTGTATGCCACATTGTTGTTGTTCTTGTTGTTGTTATTATTATTGTTGTTGTTGTTGGTGGTGGTGGTGGTGGTTGCCGGCGGCAACGGCGGATGCGGGCTCGTCGGCACCTGCTGCTGCTTCCTGGACTGCGCTCCTTGGGCGTATTCTCATGAGCGCTTCACCTTGCCATTGGACGCATTCACCGAGTTCTGGGAGCGATAGGCAGCCGCCCCTCCTCCGCCCACGGCCATTTCGGTCGCATGGGTGGCCACGTGCTGGATGCCCTTCTCCATGCAGCCGTGGTAGATGGGTCGCATGAACTGCAAGTGAAACATGGATTTCATTTTGTGTACTGAAGAGCTGGATATCTAGTTACTCACCCGCTCCCACATGAGCGTGGCAAACTCATCCAACTTGCCACCGAAATCGCTCAGCTCGCCGCTATATCTGAAATGGAAATGAGATCGATAGTGAGTACACATTAAGTAATTAATGGTATTGTGTTAGGAACTAAAAACTGTGTAGAAGAACTATATTTATCACTTTATTTCCTAGAAGCTAAAGCAATATTTGAGAAATCAACTTATGTATAAACCCACCAGAAATGTCATCTCCCTGGTATAATAGAATAAATCAGATTAAAAGAAATAAATTTATAAAGAAATAATCCATGTCAATAGGTAATGACCTGCCCTCACCCTCCATAGAATGGTATCCTTTAAATCCGCGAAGCCTATCCACTGTACTATACTATACAATCCCAATTATCTCAATCCTAGTTTAGTGATATGTACATATTCAACAAAATATAATAAATGTAAAAAATTTAAGCTGGACAACAAATTATTTTCTGGTGTTAATCAAAAAAGTTCTTAGACATTACTAATCATGCAAAAAAATATTGTGACTTTATAAATCCCACCGAAATTAACATACAATAATAATCTCATTTCTAAATGTGTCAAATGTTAGATTAAAAAAAAATATTACAAAAAAAATAAATAAATAAAAGCTGATTAATAAAAACTAAGCAAGGAAATGACAAGTTAACCTATATTATTGTTACCCAACCAATAACATAAATAAAATTATTACTTTCCTTACAAAAACAAATTTCATATATAAAATTTAAATTGTTAAATTGGAGGCCCCAGTCGCTAATGCTCTTAATTTTAGTTAGCTTTTAGTTTTAAATAAATAAACCCATAGAATTGTAATATCCCAGGGGAAGCTCATTTAACCTTTAAGGTCTACACAATAACCCACCTGATGTAGGCCCAGAGAGCCAGGGTGAGCAGCGCCACTCCCATGACCAAGTTGCAGAAGTTGGCGAACGTGTAGAGCCCGACCAGGCCGAAGATGCCGCTGAGGATGTACATGATGACGGCGCAGGCGAAGTACACGGCTGGGGTGCGGGCCGCCTTGAAGATGTTCTTGCTCTCGTTGTGCGCTCGATAGTTGACGAAGACCTCCTCGAGATCGGCGTCCAGCTGGAGGCGGAACTTTTCGGTGAACTCCTCGCCGCCCATTTTGCGCTTGGCGGCGAACTGGAACATCGCCTTGTCCTTGACCCGCAGGTGCTCCGTCTCCAGGTGGGCGGTGCTTAAGTACGGCCGCGTGCCGCCGCACACCTCCTCCATGAGCTGGCCGTACAGCTCCTTGGCGGCGGCCACGGCGGTCAGGTGGTTGGCCTCCGCGGTGGCCACCAGCATGCTCTTCGGCTCGGGCAGCTCGTTGCCCTTGTAGATGTTCATGTACGACTGGAAGTACTGGATGAGATCGCGGGCCCGCACCCGCTGGCCGCTGATCTCCTTGTAGACCAGGTTGTCGGGCGCCAGCAGCATGGGCACCAGGGTGCGCAAGCTGTTCTTGAACTCGGCCGTGATGTCCTTCAGCCGGCCGTCGAACTTCGGGTTGGTGGCCACGTTCAGGCCCGGATGGGGCATCAGAAAGCAGGCCACCTCCGTGAAGCAGGACGAGATGTGGCGGCGCAGCGACTGCAGTTCCGGGTGCTGTTTGTCGGACACCTCCAGTCGTCGCTTCAGAATCTTGTCGCCCCCCAGCGCCCCGTACTCCGCCTCGTACGGAAAGCTCCAGTCGCGGACGAGGAACTGCAGCCGCTGGAAGGGCTTCTTGCCCGTATCGGCCAGCGCCAGGCGGCCGTACTCCGTGAAGAGCTGCAGGTGCTGCAGGTCGTCCTCCTGGATGTTCTGTGACAGGTTGTAGATCTGCACCGAGGACAGCATCGTGCTCAGGGCGAAGACGGTGGCGCAGTCGCGCACCGTGCTCTGGCTGTCGAAGGCGCCCTGAGTGTCCAGCAGGATGATGGCTATCTTGTCGCCGTTGGGGTAGTCGTGCAGGAATATGTCGGACCACATGAGGATGCCGGTGGTGTCGCGCTCGGAGCCGCCGCGCCAGGAGAAGCCCTCCAGAGGGTCCGACTCGTCGCCCAGCCAGTCCGTCGCATCGTGGTGCACATACTGTTGGTGAGAAATGGATATTCATCCCAAAGACAAATGGTGGTGGCAGCTGAAAGACGGGACGCACCTTTGAGTACATGTAGCGCAGAAAGAAGTCCAGCAGGAAGCTCTTGCCCTTGCGGAAGGCGCCCGCCACCGAGACCACGCAGACGAACCGATCCTTGACCTCATCCCGCATCAGGACCTCGCTCAGCGCCTCCTCGTTGAGCACGAAGGTGTGCTCCTCGGAGGCGTTGATCACCTGCACTGCCGAGCCGCCCATTCTGTATCCTGTCCTGTATGCTGTCCGGCGGTCTCTTCTCTGTGTTTCCGGCTCCGAGTGTGTGCGGCTCCGTTGGAGGAATTTTATTCCGGTTTGTTAATCTTCTCGTTGTCCGCTTGTCAACTGCAAATAGAAAACGGGTAGCTGGGGTTAGTAAGTGTAAGGGCCAAATGTTTACAATGCTTTCTCGGCGAAGATTTCCATTTCCGGACTGGCAGGAAAACCGCGAGTCTGGGCCAACGGCTGGCGAGTTCGTTTCATTTTTATTTCGTGTTGGCACAGCCACGCGAATCACGAAACACGACTGACAGAAAGGCCTGCAATTATGAGAGGCGGCCAAAAATAAACCCAACCAAGCGCTGCTCCGCGGTTTCTGATTGCTGATTTCAGACTATGTCTGCGGCAGCCGCAACATGTAAGCGGATTGTTCAGGTGCGTGGGATATATGTACATATGTATGTGTCTAGCCCCAAGTACTTTGTACTGTGTAGGCAATATTGTTAGTGATCAATTTTTGAGTGAAGGAATTTTAATGAAAGACTAGGGAAAGAATTAAAGTCAAGAAAGGTGTTACTCATTGCTATCATTATTAAATTGAATTTTAATATTGTGTATATTTAAACTAATAATTGCAATAAAAGGAGAAGAAAGTGTTTTTGAACAATAAAAATAGGCACTATAAATACCCAGACCTCGAGCCAGCCAAAGCACACCATAATAAAATATTTAATTATAACCATAAATTTAAAGTACATTTATGTTTTGTATTTTAACTGGCGAACGTTTTTAGAAATTGGCATTTTTAATTTATGTCTAATAATAATAATAATAATATGTATATAATTTGTATATGAAATGAAAATTAAAGTGTCGAAACAGCAATAATTGATTGGGCACGTAAGCAAACAACTGTTTATGGAATTGCTATTAAGCAAAACAGATTCAACTGGAAATTATATCTCTTTTCCAAGACCCTAATTGATAAACTTAAAAGTTATGAATTAAAAACCACTTTGGAAAGCAAAGGCATTAAAAATAACTGGTTTCTTCAGCTGATGATTTAACTGATCCTAACTTTCCTGATCTTTAGTTATTACCCGGGTCACTTTTTCAGAGGAACATAAAGTATCTTTTGAGCTTCTAAAGTTGAGTGGTGTAAAAATAGATACAAAACCGGTCTCCTAATCAAAAACCGACCTTAACTTTCTTTAAGTTTGCTTTTAGAACCAGGTCACCGTTTTCCACACACTTTTAAGGGCTTTTAGCAGCAGAAAAATAGATATAGATTTCAAAAGGTATCCGAATCGATTTAGGTGTTCAGCACAATTGAATGTAAGCGTAGGGAACACATTAAAATTAATTACGTTAGCTGCGCTGTGATGACGTCGACAGCTTTTGTCGCGCTACGCAGTTGGACCACTTGGATTCTAATTGGAAGCGCAGCCAAAACAAAGAGAGCGTACCACAACAACAACACCGACAGCTGGGAGAGATCGGGGAATTATGCCAGACACGCGATTATCACCTATAGCCCAAATAAAAGTTATGCGGGGCCTAATTGAATGTGATTGGGATGCGGAATGGGAATATATAGACGTAAAGACACGACCAGCGCGACTGTCAACCGAATCAAACTGCAGCAACAACACGCAAGTCACCGCTTACTAAATGGAATAGTAGAAAAAGAGAGCCGACTCTCTCTTCTCTGATCGCCTCTCTTTTTGTGGGGGCCACATGTCAAGAGAAAGGTGGGGAAGGGTAAGATGTGCATTTGCAGCTGCAACGTTAGCAAAATGGCATAATTAACACATTGCCACTTAATTAAAAGAAACATTTTCTCTTGACACCAAGTATTTGGCGCGCAAAAAGAGATTTAAAATTCAAAACCAAAACGCAACTGGCAATGCTGTCAAGCTAGGCTTGTCCAACAGGTGTGTGAGCAGTTCAGCCAGCCCACACCGATCGACAGATAACGTTAGCTGTCTCACTTGCTCTCACTTGAGTTGGATCTAACAGGCGATGTAAACAAAACTGTTGGAAAGTAACAGCAACAGTTGTGAGACCTGCGTCGACGTCGGCAGAGCGATTAGTCAACTGGAAACACGCCGTTGCCGAGAGCAACAACAACTGGCTCGCTCAATAACAGAACAGCCAGGGAAGAAGAAGAACAACGCTGAAAAATGTTGAGCGGGGAAAAAGAATAAAAGTTTTTAATTTACCTAAATTGTCTGCCCGTGAAAAAGTGTTTAATTGGCCCCCTCAAAGCCCAGGCGGATATCAGCCATCCGGCGTGCAGGATTAGCTGCTCATTTGCAATTTGCTAGCCATGGAAGTCGGTTTGAGAAGCGGACACCGCCCATTTCGGTTTGGGCTTTCCAGCTGCCTCGTGGCCATGTACTTGAGCCTCCTTCCAGGAGGAACACCTGCCCCCCAGGAAGCAGCACCTGCCTACTACTACGTCGGCTGCTACACGGCGCGAACGGATCTGCTCCACGAATCCGTGTACGCCAAAACGCCGCAGACCTGCATTGAAATCTGCGAGCATCAGGGACACCACTACGCCGTGTTGGCCTCCGAGAAGTGCTTCTGTGCCAATCTCCTAGAGCCGCAGGAGCTGCAGGACGATCAGCTGTGCAACACCCGATGCCTGGCCAACAAAGCGCAGTATTGCGGCGGAATCGGTGTCCACTCGTACTACTCCACGGCGGTCAGCAAACAGCCGGCTCCGCATCATCTGAGGATATCCAACCGGACGGAGAACAGCCTGACCCTCCAATGGGATGCCTACGAGGCCAGGAAACTGCTCCTGGCCGGCGGCGCAGAGGCAGTGCTGCCTAACCAGCTGCTGGACAACTTCCTGATCAAGGCTCATGTTGTGAGGACCTACTCCTCGCTGCCCGCCTTCCCGCAGCCAGAGTTCATGGTGCAGAGCACGGAAACGCAGTTTGAGCTGACGGATCTGCAGCCTGCCACTTTGTATAACATCTCCGTGAGGGCTAAATGTCGAGTTCCTCAACAGACAGCTCAATCGGAGTGCGGTCAGGCTTCCCTGCAGGCCATTACTGAGGTGGGTTTGGCATGGATTAGACAGCGAATCCTACCTAACCCCTTGCTATTTCACATTTCAGGTGGGCGAGCCCAGTCCCGCTCCACCGCCGCCTAAAATCGTTAGCCGCACCGATCGCACTGTCACCATAGAGCTGTCGCCCATCCGCAATGACAACGGACCACTGACCACACTACTTGTCATTGTGGAGTATGTGGACAATGCGCTGAGTCAGCCATTCGATTCACAGCTCCTCGGGAGCTGGCAGCAGTCGCAGCAGGATGGGGTGCCCTACTACATAGCCGCTGAGTTGGACTACGACCGCCCGGAGGACAACCGCACCCGGCACTTTGTGGTGGGCGATGGCAAGCGGTACGGACGATTCAGCAACAAGCCGCTGGACCAGCCAAACGCCCATGTCCACATCAGTCTGGGAGTGGTGAGTATTGGTCATTGTTTGAACTGAACAAAGTTTCTGTTGCCAATGCTTTTAAATTTAACAAGAGGCCTAATGGGCTCGAAAGTTCTAAGCAACAACTAAATTTAAGCTTCAGCAGTGATATAACACCTATTAACTAATCAACTTCTAGGTGAGCACCCTCGAAGGCGTGACCAAGACGTTGTATAGCCGTGGAACCCACGATCAACATGTGACCTCCCTGGACGACTTTAGCTACGCCACCTTTGACAAGGGTCAGTCCTCGGTGGTGGCACTGGCCGTAACCTGCGTGATCTTCGGTACTTGCCTCCTGATCAGCTTGATTGCCTACTTCTATCTGCGCTACAAAACTTGCCGCGGGCGAAGACTAACAAGAGGCAATACCCACGAGATGACGCTGCAGACGCCCATCATCGAACGGGAAAACAATGGCTACCTGGTGGAGGACGATCCAGTGCCTCACTCGCCGGAAAACTTTAAGCAGCAGTTGCAACAGTTGGTGGAGGGTTTTGAGCGGATACCGAGGAGTGCACTGCGGCTTAATGTGAACGACGTGATCGGAGATGGACGCTTTGGCGAAATTATAACAGGAGTGGTTTCGACTAACGCTTTGGCCAAGGATTGCACTCTGCACGTACTATGCCTGGACGATCTGAATGGAACTACTCAGGCCCAGTTGCTGAGGGAACTTCGTCAGTTGTCCCACCTTAAGCGACACGAGCACGTCCTCGATTTCCATGGAGTTTCGGCTAGTCCAGATTGGTTTTACCTAATATTCGAGCAGCAGCGTGTGAGTCTCAAGCGGAGACTGGTGGAAAGTCGCCTGATGGCACCTTCGCAACGCCTCACTTCGCTCTCCGAGCAGCTGGTGCTGCAGTGGATCTACGAGCTGGCCAGTGCCATGTCGTATCTAACCAGCGTCCAAGTTGTGCACCGCCAGCTCTGCTCGCACAGTGTGTTCGTGACCAGCGACGAGTCCAAGCTGAAGCTGAGCGTCTTTGGACCGCTGCAATACATTAATTCGAGTCGCCAGCAGCCGGATCAGAGTAGATGGCTAGCTCCGGAGGTGCTGCGCCACCAGCATCACCACTCCACCCGCTCCGATGTGTGGTCGCTGGCCTGCGTGGCCTGGGAATGCTGCTCCCTGGGCGGCACACCCTATGCCAATGCCGTCGGCACCAACCAGCAGCTTCTCGAGGCCATCCGGGCTGCAGTGCGTCCCGCACAGCCGGCCTACGTGTACGGGGATCTCTACCAGCTGCTGCTCAACTGCTGGCAGCTGGAGCCGAGCGAGCGCATCAGCTGCGAGGACGTGGCCTTCGGAGTGCGTCAGCTGATGACCTCACCACGGCATGCCCTCAGCTTCGATCGAGTGGCTGCCGGCGGACTGGACACCCTGCCCCCGTACCTGCCGCAGCTGGAAACGATTGCGCTGATGGGCTGATGCTGAGGTGCAGTCGAATAGAGTAATTAGCTTTAGACAGCGAGAGACAAAGTAGATTTCGGCAATGAGTCACTCCTGCTAAGAGAAAATATCTCTTAGAATACAGTTGAGTATGGATTTAGACATGTTCACTTGCAATCGATTAGGAATGAAATTCTGGCTGAAACACAGCTGGCAGATTATTTGTTTTAACGTTTACAGACCAGATTGATTTAATAAAATCATTAAACCTTAGATAGATTGTTCTTAAAAAAGTTGTTAAACAGAAAACAAACAAGAAGTTTGTGGCTAAACGGGTACAAAACATATTTCATTGCCTTGTAGGTCAAACAACACTGCTATAATGACAATATAAAGTAAAAGTACACCTTTAATCAGTTCTTTTACTCCAAGTGCTTTATTAGTTGCAGTTTTTTTTCAGATAGCGGTTAGTTTTACCAGTTCGACACTCATAAAATATTAATAATAACAGATTCATGAATTTATATCTCTCTACACCGACGTTGCTTAAAAACATGTAAATATTTAAATTTTAAGCCCAATTAATGCCTTGTTCTGTGTCACAGCTGATCGTATCTATAAGGTAGCTAATAGCTAATCTACAATCCCAAACAACGGAAACGACTTTCCCCACGCGAAACAAAGTTCAATCGAATGTGCTCGATAAAGAGCGAAAGATAAAGAGACTACTGACAGGCCCGGCGTCAAAATTGTGTAATAAACTACGGATGAATGGCCAGATTGCCAACGGATCTCATTTACCAGACTGTGAATCCCCGCTGATGTTGCACAAACCGAGCAAAATCAAACACTGAGCCAACAACTAAGAGAGGGCAAAACATTGATCGCTGGCGAGCAACAATTAATAATAGAAAATAAACGACGGCGCTGCACATGTGTGAGTGGATCAAAATTGACGATTAATCAGTTTAAAGGTCTTGCACTGCATCTATTGTTTGTGATGTTGTTTAAGAATTAATTAGAGAAATTTGTTGGCAGCAGGCGAGATTCAGTTAGATGCTATTAGTCATAGAAAAGAGTAGGCCACTATATGGTATATGAATTCCCTTTGTGTGGCCTACAATCTCAAAGTGCACAGAAAAAATCGCAGGTCGATAATAGTATTGGGACAAACAGGTATATATATATATGTATAGATAATGTTAGTATCTCCATAATGTAAGATAGATTTTCAATGCTTGATAACAAAATCATCAAAAGGATCTTCATATCATCGGAATAAGCAGGTATATAAACGATTTTCTTATGCTTTTTAAGCTTAAAATCATTATTTTGAGATATCCTCATATCATATACAAATTTCTTTCTGTGTGGCTAGCTTATCAGGGGATCCTTCTTATAAAACGATAAGCCATCAGATTGTCTTGTCGACGTGTAACTATTGTGGAACCCGAAGCACATGGTTTTCAGCGAAACTGAAAGACTTTCTTGAAGAGTATGTATGGTATATAGTAAATGAAGCGCAACAATATCCAACAGCGACTTTTGAACGCTTACCTTGCCCAGAATTCAAGGTGAATGACGACGAACAATTGAAGTCACCAAATATGTATACATCATTTCCCCGCAAACGGGCAATAATTATTAATAAATCAAGCCAACGTAATCGAAAATCAGGGGCTTCTGCTAATGATCATCCGGACTTGGCCAACTTTTCGAATGTTTTGCATTTTGCCTGGGCAAATTGTTATTGTTTTTGTTACATACACATGGAGATTTTTAGGAATGGAATCGGAATCCAAGGAAACTGGTTGCTCACACACGCACACCAACGCACTACTGCCTACTGGCACTCGCACGCACACTTTTAAAGCGCAGCTAACTGCGCAAATAATACGAATTATCCGGTGGCCCTTGTTACTCACTTTATTTAACCATTTAGCTTTCCTCTGACTTCGCTGCACTCGATTTTTGGACACTTTGGTAGCAGAAAAATACGTATTTTGTTGTGCTCTGCCAATGGTGTGACCGTTCGCGGTTGGGCGGGAAATCACCGGGAAGCAATGGTATTCGAGGGGAACTATCGATGCTTTGGCATCGAAAGGCAGTCAAGATATAATCGATAACTAAGTAGAAAAATTATCAAATTTGAAAACGCTTTTGGAAATGGAAATTTAAGTGTTCGCTTAAAAGTGTTTACTTTAGTTTGAACTTGGTACATTTATTAGTAATCTTATAATGAGCTTTCGAAGGTATTGCATAAATTTATTGTTTATTTGCCATAATAAACAGCATTAGTTCTGAAATGACAATCGTGAAATCCACAAAGTAAATTGCTATGCATTAACCTTTGTGGGCTTCATATATGTGTTGAAAATGTCATATTTGCATTTCAAATTTACTCCAAATGAATAAGGCAATATTGTACAGTTTTAAATATAAGTATGTTATTTAATTATTTTAATAGCCCCCTTAAAAAATTACTTAACTACTGATTTTTCTCTTAAACGAGAATAATACAATCCACTCCGGACTTTCGACCTTGACCCTTCGTTAATCCTCATCGTGGTCGCCTGTCCACACCCCCATCGACACACATATTACGATCGCTCAGGCAGGAGGCATAGGCGAGAGCGTGGGGAATGAAGTGCTGCTCGTAGACCCCCGAAAAAAGCTGTGCATATGGTCCACTGGCGAATACGGCCACATCATCGCCGCCATGAGTCTCCGATTCGAGGGGCACTGTGCTGGGGAACATGAAGTCCTTGTTCTTCATGTTGATGGCCCTCAGATTCTTCCGCCGCACAGCACCGCCTTCCCTTAGATAATTGCTGTCGTAGCCCGGTCCATTGGCATAACTCAGCGTGGCATAGGGCAGATCATCCGCCGCCAGCTGTCCGTCGTTGATCCCGAATATATCGTTCTTCCGGCTGGAGTAGCCCGCCAGCGACATGGTATGTGAGTGGTCCGAACTGACCACTATTAGGGTATCATCCGTGCTGGTGTGACTCCTGGCAAACCTCACCGCCTTGTCGAACTCCGCCGTTTCATCGATGGCCCTCAGGGCCAAAGTGTCGTGGTGGCCATGGTCAATGCGTCCGCCCTCCACGAACAGGAAGTAGCCGCGCCCCGCACTCTGTCGCTCCAGGATCTGCATGGCCACCTGTACCATCTCCTCCAGAGTGGGCTGCTCCGCGGCATTGGCGTCCAGATGGTAGGCCATGTGGTAGGGGGCAAACAGGCCCAGCACTCTCGAAGTTTGGTTGGAGAGTTGCAGCAGCTCCGCTCGACTCTCCACGTAGTGTGCACTGTTCGTGTGCTGACCCTTCCACTCCTCGATGAGGTTGCGACCATCCAGCCGACGACCAGGCGACCCACTGGCATCTGTGGTGCCACGAGGCAGGAAATTCTCCCGACCTCCGCCCATTACCACATTGAGCTTTTGTCCCACCGGACTGTTGATCAGCTGGCTGGCGGCATCTGGACAGAGATTGGGGTCACCATTGTCGCTGGCGACTTCCGCATCGTTTTCCCAATTCCTGTTGGCCAGGTGGGCATAAACTCCGGCCGGAGAGGCGTGGGTCACAGAGGTGGTGGTCACCAGACCCGTGGCCATGCCCTGCCTCTGGGCCCAGGCGGCAATGGAGGCCACCTGATGCTCCGGCTGCGACTGTGCTGCGCAATCCTTGAACTGCACCGCTGCACTTACTCCTATCGTCCCATAGTTGGCCTTTACACCTCCCAAGTAGGCGGTGGCCGTGCAGGCCGAGTCGGCCACCTGCATGTTGGCACAGTAGGTCTTGCTGAGGCCCACAAACGGGAACTGCTCGAAGGCGAACTGCTTCTCCTCGCCCCCGAGGTAAACCCTACCTGCCGTGATCGTTGGTATGGACATGCCGTCGCCAATGAAGAGCATCACATTCCTGGCCAGCTGGGTGTTCAGTCTCGACTTGCTGTCCAGCTGCTGTTCGAGTGTTTGGGCCGCCAATCCCTGCCAGTACTCGGCATAGCGCTCCTCCGCCCTCAGGGCATCGAAAACGATCTGGGGCATGGCCCTTTTAGAGCGACCTCCGGCTTGGGACTCCAGTCTGGATAAAGAGAACACCGGATGCATACGCCGCTCGGCTTCGTGGAAGGTTTCTGTGGGTACAGTTGGATTAGTTTTTTTGTACAGATTTCTAAGGTATGTCGGCACTTACCTCCTCCACTGACTAGAGCACTTAGGCTGAGTAGAAAAATAAAGAACTGAAGCCTCATCATTGTTCGTCTTTTTTGGGTTTTCGAGGTGGCTGTACGCTGCCCGCACGTTTCCTCCACCAACTGATACAAGTAAGCACGAGACCTGCGATATTTATAGGCAGGTCCGAGATTTCATAATACTCTGCCGCCATCGACCTGACCCGTCGGCTGATAAAGGAAAACACCCGCTGCCTTGGTTGTACTATACTCCGGTTTTGGTTTGCACCCAGGGAACAGTGCACAGTGGAACCTACCTGAGAAGAACAAGGCATTTACTTTTATAACTGAAGAATTAGTCATAAATTTGTATCTCTTCTCAAACTGCATCTCCTTTCGGTTTAAAATATATATTTAAAAACACTTTTTAAATTAAAACCAATTTATTTCTAGTTAGATAAAGCTTTGAATAATTTCCAAAAAAAAATTAAAATAAAGATTATACCTACCAAACAGCAATTCCTAGTGTTTCTTTCACTGTTCAACTTAAAAATTAGTTTTAACCTTAGTATCATATTTTAAGAATATATGATACATAAACAAAATTGGAATATTTAAGGAGCCATTTATTTTGCTTAATAAAATATGGTGTTAAATTTGGTTTTGTTTATTTTTGTTTTAAAGGATTAGGTGACAGCATATGAAATTTAGAATTACAATCTATTCGGACATTTCTAGCTTTCAGTTTCGAGATCAGCATGCTCAGCACTTGTGCAATCGGAATGGGATTGGCTTTGCACGAATAGGTACTTTGACCTGTCGGGTCTTCACTGTAGATGTTATTCGAAAACTGTTGTTTTTAAGCGGCAAAGGCAATCGTTATCATCAGTGGCCGGCGTCGTCTGCCTGCCAGCCCGCCCGCTCGTCTCGATCGATGTGAGATCGCTCCGCTCGTCTGTTTCTGTTGCTGTTGCTGTTTCTGCCTGCCGCATCCGCCTGCCTTTTTTTCAGAACACGCGAGTTCTTCACGTGATCGCTGCTGATTGTGGCCTGTGCCCGGTGCCCTGTTTCTATTTCGGGCTTCCAGTTAAGTCATAAACACGGGCTAATTACCCCTAACCGGAAAAGTGATTTGAATGTGCGCGCCAGCAGCCGCTGTGACTGCCAAACCATCGGATTCCATCTGCAATTCCCAGCGAGGAGATGGCGCAAGCGCCAGCATCGCATCAAAACAATGAGCAACTGAGCAAATGAGCAGGAACCAACGGCCGATTGTATCTGCATCTCGCTTCCGCCCAACGCCTCAGATGTATCTCGAATTGGGGGAAAACCTGAGAGCGAGCGAGAGTATCTCGCAGTACGAGTATCTCAATCTCGGAAAGCATCCATCCATCGGCATCCATCGGTTTTTGGGATGCTGAGCGAGAGCTTCTGCTTTGGCAACGCGCACTTGGCCAAAATAGTTGTTGGTTCGCATGCAAAACGTTAAAATCGCATTAGCTGAAAGACATTTTTATACCAACGGCGCGTTTTTAATTTTTTCTACACCACAACAACACAAAAAACAAAAATTAAAATAAAATAAAATAGACAAAGTAGATGGCAGAAAGTAAAACAAAAAAGCAACGAGCAAAGCTAAACTAAACTTTTAACGTTTAAAAATTCGATGCGTATACATAAGAATAAATTAATAAGCGCGTGCATATATGAATACATATAATAAATGATATTTCAATAATTTTCAAACAACACAAAAGGTTCGAGCAGCGTTCTGTGAAGAAAAAGAAAAGAAAAATCACGAAATAAAAGTGATGGTGAAAAACCAATTAACCAAGAAACAAGAAGTGAATGGCATTGATTTTTTTCCTTAAATAGTTGACAGAAATGCAAAGTTATAAAGTTTTCGATTTTTGTGCAGTCGTGTGTATAACTGTATGAAATGCAAGGACTTTTGGGCTACTCTTAATTCCATTTTTTCAGTGGGATCATTGGGATTTCGAAAAAAACATAGAGGATGTAGTGCCACACAGGAAAATTCATACATAATACAATACAGTAAATTGCTAACTGTGTTTCGGGCCCTCTCGTGTGTTTGTGTGTGTGTGTGTGTTCGTCGGGATTATGTGACTCTGCGTATACATATCTACAATGTCGGATATGGCAGGCATATACTATATATATATCTTTATTGAAGCCCAGCTGGCTGCCAACATAGTTTCCCGTTTCACAAATGTCCTGGCAGGATTCTATGTTAATTTCTCTTAGCCACCTTTAAAGAATCCCAAAATTTAAAGGGGAAATATGCATATATCTTTTTCTGTGTTCCACACAAACAATCTCACAACTTTCAATTGCCTTTCATTGACAGTTAAAACGAAAGTTATCAAAAACATGAACAACTAGCGAAGTTGTACCATGATAATAATAGCAGCAGCAGCAGCAACAACAACAACGAAGGAGCGTTGACAACGACAATGACAACGACAACAATTCAGAAGTCAAACACGAGACAACAACAACACAAACACAAATTAAATAACAACGAAAAATAAAAGTAGCCAAAAACTTTGCCAAAAGACACACGCACACATATATAAGTAGAAAGGGGCGGTGGACAGGGGGTGTGGCCGTCCTTTATGGGGAAACAAACTTTTAACATAGTAGCCCACATACACGTACAAATATATGCCCGTAAATTCACCCCCTTCCCACCGAACTACACACACACAAATACACAGAGAAAAAAAGAAATGAGAAAGCAGTAAAGCAGTAAAGAGAAAAGGAATCGAAGCGAAAGATGCGAGCGGGATTGGGGTAAGGGGAATAATGGCATGCCAAAGGACGATTGCACACTGTGTCAATTTTGTAACAACATTCGGAATACTATAATGTATAATGGAATGTACCCGTATCTGACAATCCCACTACAATGTACCAATAATGAGTTGTCTGCAGTGGTGTGCGTGTGTTTACAGTGGCTTGTGTTCAGAAGAGTTTATAACTTTAAGCTGGAGTTAAATTTACTAATTAATTAAATTAATTTTAATTTGCAAAACTGGTAAATCAACGTTTAAATTATAGTTTACAAGTCATATATATTTATAGGATATTTTTTAAACATTATTACTGCTGCTTTAATAATGCATGACTTATTATAGTTTGTTTCGAGGTGTTTAACCTGTTTTACAATAATATTTGACTTCAATTAGCAATGCAAATAGTCGCTTTTGTTAAGTTTTTCATCATATTTAATTATTATTATTCTTGAAAAAAGAGATAAATAAACGATTTCTAAGGTCTTTACGTAGTCTTTAAGAAATTTGTGTTATAGAGTAGAACAATTATTAAGTCGATTGACCTTTAAATATGAAAATATTACTATTGAATTTAAACTATGCTATTATTTTTTTGAGCATAATGTTCGAGTTTATACAATTTGGGTTATAGGATTTAATAATGTTTCATTGAACATTTTTATAGCTTTTAAACTTTTGAAATGTAAACAAGTTTCTTTTATCTTTATCAGCACTGATAAAAAAGAAGTTATTTTATCTTTCATAATAAAAAGTTTGACTTCCTGAGTCAACACTCAACACCACAAATCAACCACGTAAGACCGTGTTTTCAATATTTTACAACTGCTTTAGATTAGGAAGTATATTTTGTGTGCATTTCAAGGAAACCATGCAATTGTTCACTTGTTTCAATTTCTGAACTTGAGTCCATAGTTTGCCAAAAAGTAAAAGTAAAAGAATATTTCTTGTTTTGTAGCTCAAAAATTATTTTCAATTCCTGGAAAACCATTAGAGTATTCCCATAAAAATGAGGTTTTCCCTGGGTAACTCGAATAAATTCTTGGGAATTCCCCAGCCTGAATCCATGATACGCCAGCTCCAGCCCATAGTACATCATCAGGGAGCATTGTTGTTGGCAGGGAAAAGGATGCGCGATGCGGGACGCACGAGCGGATAACACGAACGCACGACCAGAGCAGTGCGGCACGACCGCTTTCTCCCAGCATTCTCTCCGGCGCCACCCCGCCCACATTTCACCCCCCCCACCACCCACTTTACCCCCAAAAAGCACGCGTTTCAGCAGCGAGTTAACTTTGACGTTATGCTGTAAGCGTTGGGTGCTTCGTTTAAATGAGTGCTCGTTGAATGTGTGAGTAATTGGGGGGATGCTGGCTAGAGGGGGTTGGAAATAGGGAAGAAGGGGGTTGGTGGGTGGTGGGTGGCAGCTTGGGGATTGCTCGGAATGGAAGAGCAAACGACAACAAGCAAAACATTGATGTTACTTGGCGGAGGTTGCCAGCAGACGCTGGCTGGCTTTTATAGTTTCGCCAAAAGGAGTGAAATGGCGCCAGCTGAAGATTTATGCATGTATTTGTTACTGTAGATGCTTTGTGTGTGTGTGGTTGTGTGTGTACGGGAAATTATGAAAGCATTTTTGTGTGCGAGTTTGAGTAAACAAGACCACCGTTTTTGGTTGGGGGTTGTTCTGCGGCCCACACGGCGTATGTGTGTTGTGGCTGTATCTGTCGTGTGTGTTTGCGTGTTTGCTTACCTTCGCTGCATTTGCTGATTTTAAGGCCGTCGCATATGGTTAATGGCCTTCTGTCCGCCCGCCTCCCGGTCCTCCAGTTCCAATGTTGATGATTCAGTGGATACAGATGGAAATGGAGGCCGTCCAGCAATGGCACTCACTCACTGCAGCACTGACTGACCTTCACCCATTTAACGGCACTTAACCGCTGACATACCGACCAGAAGTTGAATGTCAACGCAATTCTTTTGCCATTTTTGGGGAAAAAGGCGCAACTTTCAGTTCTATAAGGTCATAACAACAAAAATCATATCACTTTATAGCACTAATGTGGAATCGAAGTTTGCATTTCGTTATATAAAGTTTGATTTGGATCTGGTAAAGCTATTCTTAAAAATCCTGCCCAAATAAGTAGTACGCAATAAAAAATCATTGTATACTACGAAATTAATATAAGGTTATGTTTCGAAAATTGATAAATTATGATTGTAGTTTGATACAATCGCTGTAATAGATTTTCAAATCTTGGTTTTTGTTTATAACGGATAACTCGCTATTCGAGGCGCACTTTAAGATACACCGTTTTTACAACACCAAGAGATAATTCAAGTATATATGATCACCCTGAGAAAAATGTTTTAAAACGTATCTTTAACTTGAGTTCATTCCCAAAAAAAAAACAATTTCCAAAAACAAATGTTTAACTCCTTTGTTTAGTTCTTTAAAGAAAGTGTTCAGAAAGTATACATTTTTGAATAGAGAAATTTTAAACATATAAATTATGCAAGTTATACTATAAGCATTACATTTATTGTTTTCAACTACCAAGGGATAACCCATGTTTATACAAACCCAGTGAGAAAAAATGCCTAAAAAAATTGCGAGCAGCTAAAAATACGTAACTTCAAATTGAGTTCCCCAAATATAACGATTGTCAAATATAAATTTTCAACTCCTTAATTTATAAATTAATAGGAAATGTTCACAAAATTCATATGTTGAGCTAGAGAAGTTTAAGACGTATGCAAGACCGAGTTAGTGACCAAAACAGGCAGTACTTTTTGACCTTGGTGTACCGCTCTCCGTAAAGCAGCACAATTCGCAATGCACAATGCACAGGTGAGGGATGGATAGCTCAGTTTAATTTTAGAATCAGAGATATCAATGCAAGGGAAATTGAGCGGCTTCCGGGGATAGGGATGACAGTAACCATGACAACGAGGAGTTGCAACAAACTGCCGCAAAGTACAGTTTCCAGTTTTCAGTCCGATTCCAGATTTACGGTCAAGTAGTCGCGACACGGCATTATTGATCGTCGCCCAAGGACATGGTGATATTTATTAATCAACATCCAATCCAAATTAAATTTCCATAAACGGGCGCCGGGTAAAAATATACGTACATATATGACATAAAATGTATGAACGGGAAAATAAATATTGGACTGCCAAATTATAATTTTAATATTATGGCCAATGGCAAATTTAATATCATCCGCGAGCGAGGCAAAATTGCTGTCGTTAAAATATTTTACAACATCCTACAAAGATTGAAAACGAATCAAGCGAACGTCCATGCGAGTGGGTGTGTGTTTATGGCTGTGGGCGGGGCTGTTGGGGGGGCGTGGCATTTTTTGGGGCAATCCCCTTCAGTATCATAGGTGTGTTGTTGTTGCCTTACAGTAAAACATGAAAATTCAAATATTGCCAGAGTCATGTGAAATTGCATGTTGTTTATTTACATTGTTGGCGCTGTAAAAGCGCAGTGAACGTATAAGATACGTATCGTACATATCGTGCATACCGCGTGTGTAATTAGAGGCCATCAATTTGCCAGATTGAAAGTGCCTGTCGCTTGGAAGATTTGTGAGTCTTGAGAAATATGAAGGATTTGTGTGTGTTTACATTCGGGGGCGTATGCACTGCCTTTTGCATCTTTTATTTATTTCTTTTCGCCGATAAACAAAACGCGGAATGAGGAAGTGGCAGTCACCAATTCACTGCTGCCAAAATTTATTCAAAAGATCCTTTAAGTCTCTGTAAGCCGAAGGCCAAAACTTTTCCACCTGCTTCAGTTTCATTGGCATTTAAAGCAATTAAAAAGTCACACACAAAATACCCGCCCATACACACAGAGAAGTTGAACTTAATTTAGCACAACAAAGTGAATAAACATTTTAGACACCTCCTTTTTCCACTTTTCCGTTGACAGACAGCTGTTACATGGAAATGAGACCTGAATTTCATTTAAGCCATTACTGAATCCGCTTTTTTTTTTTGTGTTGTTTCGTTTACTTTGCAAGTTATTGAACCCGTAAAAGTTTTTAATTAAAATTCAAATTAGACAAATTAAATTGCCTGCTAGGTGTTTGGGGCCCAATTGCCATTCGAAATGTAAGAGATGTATTTTTATGGCAAGTCTTGGGAACGTGCGTTAAATTTTAATTGATTTTTCCCAACGAATTGTGGGTGTTTGTGTGTGTGTATCTGTGTGTACCTGCGTACGCCCAAAGTAAACGAAGCGAGATGTGAAAACAGAGATGTGGAGTACAGAACAACAGACACAGATACACAGATACACACACACACATATACACATACACAAATGCGAATTGGCAGACATTCAGGCATGCGAATAAACGCACACACTCTCCCAAACAAACACACAACCACATACACATACAAAAAAGGACTCGGATTTCGTATTCGTATTTGTATTTGTATTCGTATTCGCATTCGTATTCGCATTCGGTTCTCTGAATGAGAAGCTGCGATGTGTGAATGTGTGCGGGGGGTGGTGGGTGGTTGGGTGGTTGGGTTCGTTCCGTTGAAAGGACAATTCAAGGAGGCAAACGAAAAACATTTTGCCCCTCCTGTTCATAATGTTGTTGTTGCTTGTTCTTTCGTAGGCTGTTTATTGCCAAGCCTTGGCGCTTTTGTTGTTGTTATCCTGCTGATGCTGTGTATCTATGTAGAATTTATCGATTTATTTTGACTTCTCTTTATGTGCTCAGCCTTCCCTAATACATACAAACAGGGGCGTAAAAGGGGGGCAAATCCATATTGCATTTTTTAGGATTTTAAGAAGTAAATATACTGCTTTTTATCAGTATATCTATTGTCAAATCATTTTTTGCTTGGCTTGATTTTAATAAGTAAATATAAAGCTTTATATCAATATATCTATTGTCTAATCATTTAAAGCCTGACTTCTAAAAACGATGAAGAAGAATATATTATAATTATCTTATGAAAGTATTCTCATGAAACTCTTTAAACTTAAAGTCAAATATAAATTAAATATATAGTTCACCCGACCAAACCAATATAAAATAGTTAAATGAAATACTTATACTTTTTGTTAAATCTAGCTCTCGAGAGAAAAATTCAGATTAAAAATCAAGTTATCATAATACTATAATAATCTTGTTAAGATACAAAAGAAAGAAAATCCTGGCAAACTTCTTAAAATATATGAGAACAGAGTATCATAACTCTTTTAATTCTTAAGAACCATTTTATTAAGTTCATAAATTACGTATTTTCTGATCTGCTATCCAATTTGTCAGTAAGAAACTAATACATTTTTGAAAGCCCCCCCTTGAGATCTGAAACCCCCTCACAGACCACCCCCTTCAGCCACTGCGTAGCATCGTATTATTTAATACGAACAGGACGATAAGGCTCCAGAACTCGGTTAGCAGGCAGCCCACTTTAGGGCGCTTCTGGGTTGAGCGGTTGGGTTTCCCTTTTGCCTCTTTTGCTTTTTCCGACTGTTGTTTCTCGCTTTACTTTTTGCGCTTAATGCGTCAATTCTGACAACAGTCGAGCGGTAATGGGTGGGGATCGTTTGGATGTTGGGATGGGACTGGGACTGGGATTGGGATGGAAGTCAAGTCGGCAAGTCGGCAACGACCCAAAGTCAAATTGAGTAAAACGCATTGAAAACTTAAGTAATTTCACAAGAACGGCCCACAGTTCTTAAAAGCTTTTTTTCCCAGCCTTTTTGTTCTAAACGAGAGGAGAAGCCCGAAGCAAGCGTATCTGCCTTCTTTTTTTTATTACTATTTTCTGTTTCGCTCTCCTTTCGCTCCTTGTTATTGCAGATGGCCAAAGTTGTTGGCCAAGTATAAAAATGTGTTTTATTTTGTAATAACGAAGAATGCACTGATGTCGAAACTCGAAAAAAAACAGAGCAGCACACAAAAATTCATAAACTGTTTAATGAAGCAGAGCAATTACATAAAGCCAAAATCGATGTGTACAAAAGTGTAGCAAAACAGTGCTGAAAAGCAATGATAAAGCCAAGAACTTCAGTAACTAGAAAGCCAAATAAAATTTTATTTGTGCTTACCAAAAACCATTTTGTTTCTCTCTTTTCCACAGTAAAATGTTAGGATGTAATCGAAAAAAGCGTGTCAAGCCGTCCTCTTTACAAAGAATCAACCCTCAGCTAAAGTAAACTACGACTTTTTAAAGTTATAAACCTTAAAAAGGACAAAAACGAAACGTTGGTAGAATAGCAGAACAAGGAGTGACTTGTGTGTGTTTTTTGTGTACATAAAGACGGAAAGTATGTGAAATCGAGGTGCTAAAATGGGCGCCCTCTTGCTTCTGGCCCACCTTTTGTGTCCGTGTGAAATGCGTGTGAAATAAAACAAAAAGAAAGGAAAAATTGCGAAAAAAAAACACGAAACAACTACTACAATCAGCAACGGTGGAATTGCGATTCAATGTCACAGTCAGCGAGCAGCATCTATGTACCCAGCTACGGATACAGATACAGATACTGGCGCCCATATACATATACCCACACCCACACATATGTATACCGCTCACTTATGTAGAGAAAAAGCCATAGCCGCAGATTAGTGAGCCAGTTTCAAGGGGCAAGAGACGAGAGACAACGGGAGAAAGCCAAGACGAATACGACAATCAACATTCATCATACGCACCGTGGGACGCGGCGCAAAACGCAAATGCAGACCCCGATCGATCGGTAAGCCATAAAAAGCTAATGAAAACCAATTTCCCCCGAGGAACTCTACTCTTTCGTACCCCCTGCTCTCTATAAACACACTTTGCTCAAGTTTGATTTGGACCTATTTTCGTTTGATTGGTGTTTCCGTTTGTTTTGAGTACTAACCACGACTAACCAATAAAGTAGGTTAAGCCAAAGAACACTGAGAAAATTACTAACCTATGGAATAAAATTCTATGAAAATCTTATCATTTGATCCTTTCTTTAAATATTAAAAATGTTGATTTTTAATTGTAAAGCTAAATTAAAGTATAAAGTAGTTGTTTCATATATAAAACATTCAAAAAGTCTTAGTAATTGTTAAAACTAATATTTTTACTCCATACTAATATTTAAAATACGTTTTTGGGAATAAATCTAAAACGGTTGGTAGCTCTGTGACTAAAATCAGTAGAGCTGTTTTTAAAATCCCTTAACTGCGCCCAATGTTGTGCTATATGTGATGATCGCTATTGTGATGATGATGACTCCCTCCGCTTCCTGTGATAAATGTTCCAATTTATTTATGGCTGGCATTAACAAGCATCTAAAATATGTGCTGACACACAAAAACACTCGCACACCCTACACGAACACCACCACACAAAAGCGGTATTGGCACTGAGTTTTGCGACAAATTCACGCGGCGTAAACGTGCTGCCAACAATGCAAAGCTCTGTGAGTTTTGCACCGACAACAACAATAGTAATACATAATAATAAGAGGAACAAAAACATAAGCATCACCATTCGACATCGACACCATCAGCAAAAACCACCACAGCAACCAATTCTCAGTGTTCAAAGTTCAATGACGTTGGCATCGTCATCCAAGAAATTTCTATTTCAGACTAATGGAAAATTTGTAATTTTTTATGTGGCTTCAATTTCTGGAGAATTTCATGGGAATTCCATTTTCATTGAGTTGTATTCCTCGAACAAACTTTAAATTTAAATTTGTTCGGAAAAGTTTGAGTTTATTTCCGGGAAATATGTTGGTCATGAATGATGCATTGCTGCTTTTGAATCGATGGTAATTGCACTTTTCACAGGTGTTGTTGATAACTAAAGCTGGATACATGAAACGAAATCGATGTTTATAAGGAATTTTTAGTCTAAATAAAAATAATAATAAATTTTGGAGGTTATAAAATTATCAATATAAATGTAATTTTACCACAAAAGATAAAGATTAGTTTTACCAAAGCTTTTATGTTTATATTATTCTAGCTATTTAATTAATTCAAAATGTAATTTATTATACTTGATTAGGCAAACTCAAATTTTCTGACATAATATAATTAACTTTGATGACTTCAAATAATATCATATGTTACTGGGATGCAAAAAAAAATAACATTTTGACAAGCTTTTTAATTGATTCCTTTTGTTGTATTACCCAACTAGCTAATCTTTAACATTTAAAATTAAAAGTTTATAAGAATTAATTACTTTAAGAACAAGTTTTAGCATGAAAACAGCATCCTTCGTCAACATTATTAAGTTCACATATAAAAGAAACAATCAATTTTGCTTATGAATTATGGACACATTATTTCCTTTCTCATTTATTTTATCCATTGAAGTGAAAAAGTAATTATATTTCACAAAATCACAGAAATTGTTTCCCTCCAATTTGGTAGTTTTCTGTATGGCTCTAGTAACCAGTGTTGTGAATTTGTCCATTTCCGGATAAATCTTTTTTTGTTCAAGAGGTGTTTTCCAAAACATTTACAAAACAAAACAAGAAAATCGGCTTGTATTGTTTTTAAAAATATAATAATAATTGATTCAAATTATTTTTTAAGTAGGAATATCACTGTAGAGTAGATGTTTTTTAATATGTTGAGTTTTTTGGTTTCGGTTTTTTTTTTAGTAGGTTATTATTATGTATTTTGTCTGCTGGCAGCACTACTTTTTTGAGTGACCAATGCCTGCCAGTCAAATTTATGACCAAAGCGCAATAATAGACAATTGACGTCACCGTAAAATAGGTATAGGAATTTCTTATTTATTTATTATATTTTTATTTGGCTTTACGTGAATGACTTTTTTTTATTATTTTGCCTTATTGCGTATGCGGTAATACGTTCCCCATTGCGTCAAGGGGAAATCGAAAAAGAACGATCTCAGCAGATGACTTTATGACTTATGGAGGACGCAGTGTTGATCTATTGCTGATAAAGTGAAAGTCAAGTTATGTTAGAAATGTAATTATTCATGTCTGGGGACAAACAAACAAACAAAGAATCTGGCTTGAATTTTTGAAGAACATGCTAAATGTAGTCCGTCGCCAGCGGAATGTCAATGGGCAGCCAGGCATCAAGGCAGTGCCTTTTTGGAATATATATGTACTATATGTAGTGTTTGGCTTGTTTTGCCTTTGCGTCTGGCGTCTCGACGGTTGACGGTCGTCGCGTCATTTATCTGTCAGCGTTGCCGTTGCTTGATGAACTATTAATTTCTGGTTGCCGAGGCAAGAATTTATTTTCGTCAACTGTGGCACGTGTGCCGCGAACATCAGCTCGGATGTTTGGATGTGAATGCGAATGCGGCTGCTGTGCGCTGTTTGCTGTTCATAAAAAATAATTTGAATAAATTCCCAGCGAAGAGTGACAAATCCCTACAGCTTGCAGCAGTAAAATATGTGGACATAAAACACGAAATTTGTGGAATATTTATCAGGTATTTGAATAAAGGCAGCAGGAGCGGGGCTTTATCCTGATGCAAGTGGTTGAAGGCTATGCTCTGTAATCAGATTTGCAGGATATGCAATTTATGCCTCACATTTCAATGCAGCCACAAATTCATTAATTATAATCTGATGCAAAATTCGATAGAGGCCTTGAATATTTCGTTGTGGCAATATACCTCACAGAGCTCTAACTATTTTAATTCTGCCTCATGAAACTGCACTCGATGGGGCTTTTCTGCATATTCTACATATTATTGTGAGTAATTTGCGGTTTTAAGGGCCACATAGACTGCAACATTGTTCGGAACATAATTGGAAGGCGTCTGGCGGAAAAGATATGGCAGCCACATCAAATGCGACAGGGGCAAAGGCAGGGGGTAGCTTTTGTGTCGCGTTTTGCACTGACAACGACAGGTGGTCGCCCATATACTGGGCCAGAAGTACCAGAAGTAGCCACGGCCTACACGGCGTATGCGTGTTCCTCCTCTAAGGATGAGAGATGAGATGCGCTGAGATGAGATGATCGCACAGGTTTCGCTTTATTCTGGCTCTCGTTCGTGTACGCGAGAGGTATGTCCATTAGCTGATTTAATGAAATCGTAAATCAAATGAGCGGATTGCTAAAAATATATCTGGCGCGTATTTTATGTTTTTTGAAGTGGAACTTATGTACAACAGCAACAAACCAGCAGCAACGGCCGCTGGCAGCCGCCGAACAATAGATGAAACGTGGACGATTGTGCCAAAGTACAAGTATGTCCCTGCCTTTTCAGGCACATGCATAAGTTCAGTGAAAAAAATTGTAACTTTTAAATTCAAATTAAACTTGAGATCATCAATAAGACTAATATTTATTTTAACTCGCACTATCTTAAAAACAAGAAATTCAAAAAAATGCAATAAAACCAAATTGGTTGTGCAAAAATTGTCAACATATTTAACTTTAGAAGTATATTTTCAAATCAACTGAAGAGTGGAGCAGTAATTGAGATAAAAAAATGTTTAGATTACTAATTAAAAACATATATTAAAAATTCTTCAAAGTAAATAGGTTAAATAAGTTTTTGTGGTACATTAAACAAATCTGTATATTTATTAAAGGAGTTTTTTATTTATTGAAAGTAACTTCATAATCAACTACCCAAATTGTTTATCAAAAACAAAAATTTTTCAAAAATTTCTAAGGTAAATGTAAAGCCCCAAAAAGATGAATAGCTGTTTTCAGTATATTGAAAGGGGCTTTTCTTATTTATTGACAACATATTACTTTGTTTAGTATTTTTTCACTCAGTGCATTTATTTTGCCTATGTGATGGTATCTTCTAATGATGAGCACATGTAATGCTTCGTATTGCAAAACTTGGGGTTTTATTTCGACATTTCTCACCGTGAATAATGCATGCGATTCCTTGGTCGCCTTTTAGGTTAGTCTGCTTGGGCTGGGTTTTGGTTGTGCTTTTGGTTTTTGTTTCTGTTTCTGTTTGAGTTTTTTTTGCTGTTTCTGTTTCTGCCAAAAGTGCAACGTTGTCGCCGTCTTTTTGACCGTCTTGGCCGTCTTTCAATAGGCGTGTCCGTTGTGGCCAAGATTTCGCTTGGCTGGCCGGCGTCACAGTTTTCGCGTCTGCGTCTGCACTTTCCCATGGATGCCAATGGGTGTGCGCATCTTTATTTAATTAACATATTTTATTTGCGCACACACACACTCACACACCGATGATTTATGCCTGGCGTTTTGGTGCACTTTATGCTGCCTTTCAGTCAGCGATTGTCATCTTTAAGTAGCTCTCTATCCCCGCACTTTCCCCATCCGCCAAATTAATCGCCTGCATTAGTCAGTTTTTGGGGCCTTTGGCCATTGTTGGCACTGGCCGTGTGACTAATTTGATTACACTCACCAAGAATTTGAATATTTCGCGATTCTGACTTTATTTTGAGGCATTTTTTTGTATTGTCCGCCCTGAGAGCTGTCGGCTTTCTGCATTAAATTAATGTTCACTTACTGTGCCGGCAGCCATCTAATGTTATTTATACAGCAAAGCTGTGTGCATCGCGCAGATACTATCGCCAGTATCCGTGAACATTCCTCGAATGATATGTCATCCAAATGTGATTAATTTAATGCCTTCAACTTACAAGCAGCCGCGAGTTCTGCAATATTTTTGCATTATTTCTAATATTAGTAGTGTCAACAAGTACTTGTCTTTGCTAAAGATCAGAAATGGGAAATTAAAGAGAAGCATCTCAAGGGCTTTTAGTTTATTAAATTTGTGTTGTACTTTTGATTTTGTTATATATTTTTTATTTTCGTTGCAACACGTGATTCTACTAAAATGATTTGCTTAGTTTTAAAATAAATGGCTGTTTACCTCCTCAACTTTTTTTTAAAATGCAATTAAAGTCATTAATAAATTTATAGCTATTATTAACAATAGTTTCTGAGCTGTTTCAAAACTCAAAGACTTTTAATAATTTTAAAGCTAAGGTATACAGAAGTATCTGAAAAGAAATATAATAAAAACGATCCACTCTGATGACCCAAATGAGCTGCAATATTAGTCAGAAGTTAAGGAACTTACAAGTTTTTATTCCGGGCCATAAAAAAGGCGAAATAAAGGAATGCTCCCCACACATATACTCTGTACTGACTATTAACCCAATTCAGTGGGGAGTACAAAAGAAAATGCAACTCTCAAAAGCCATTTAAGCATTATGTGCAATAAAAGTTATAAATAAAAGCCAGCACACACACACTCCACGCGGAATGGAGGCAAATGTTCATGGGTGGGGCGTTCTTATTAGGCAAAGTGTTCGATAATTAAACAGGAATGTAAATCAAGGCATCGGATTTTCCTCATTTTCCCCGTTTTTCACCATTTTCCACCGTTTTCTGTCCCCCTTGCACAGCACGTGTGGCAATTAGCCGACGATCAAAACGCAGCTGTTTAATTGGCAGTAAAGCTACAAACTGAAGTATTCGCCATTGTCCACCGATGCTGTGTTTATTAAGCGGCAAATCAAACAGCCAGAAAGTAGATTTCACGCAGACAAGCAACAACATTAAATTAAGTATACATCTTTATGCGCCAATATACATATATTGTATACTATATTCGGGGGTATATGCTCTCATATTGATGCGGATGTGCGATAACAAAAACAGTGGGTGAATTAATTTGTGTTTATTTTCGGTGTGCGCGAATGATTTTAATTTGATTTTGATATGAAATATCCAACACGCTCCACATTCTCCACATTATCCACTCACCTTGGCAGAGGCCTGCCGCTTTCGATCTGTCTTTAGCATTTTACCATTTTACACACCGATTATTTTTAGGCTGTGGTCTAACATTGAAAACGCAAATGTTTATATGTTTGCCGTCTAATTTTGCGCATAGTTATTAATATTATTTTTATGAGAATGTCTTGTTTGGATGATCATGATGCTGCTGTTGACACGGCCAGTGGGGCGTATGCGCTATATGTTTGCCGGAGTGTGTGAGGTAAGAAGGCAAAAATTAAAATTAAGGAAATCAAATTCAAATAGAAGTCTATAAAAATTCACGAACAATATATTAAACAAATAATAGAGGGCTTTTTAATGGAATTCTGCGGACACCTTTGTTTTTTTACCCCGTTTATTGTGGTCGTTTTTATCGCCATTTCGGCCAGTGGTAGTGGTGTTGTATAGCGCCCTGCCTTTTTCTTCATCAGTGTGTATTAGTGGGCGCCTTGCCAGCGATTTTCCGAAACAAATTGTCGTCGTGCTCGACAACATTCCGCACGCTTACGGCCCATACACGACGAACAAGCCAAATCGACCCACTGTGCCAGTGTACCACTGTGCAGTGGCAACGTGCAATGTGCAACGTGCACTCATCGCCCATACATATTTTTAATTAAAATCAACAAGCGCTCTGGCAAGACACAGATAGTCAGATACAAAATATATAATATGTTGAGTTAAATCTATCAGCTTTTAATATAAATTTCATTGTTATTGTATTTTTTACTTCTGTAAAGAGTTTTAAAGTAAGGCATAAACATTCATTATTTATATGATATTTTGTAATGAAAATAAGTATTTTTTCGTGTGAAAAAAATTCTTAGAAAACTTATTTTT
This sequence comes from Drosophila elegans, assembly GCF_018152505.1. NCBI lineage: Eukaryota > Metazoa > Arthropoda > Insecta > Diptera > Drosophilidae > Drosophila > Drosophila elegans. The sequence continues at coordinate 3,427,660 of NW_024545855.1, read as the reverse complement.
ATTAATTTGTGAAAAAAAACCAAAACATTTAAATTTAATTAAGTTATTGTAAAGTAATTCATTTAAAACAACAATCGAAGATTGTTTTCTTGTTAACATTATAAGCTTTTATTGTCTTTCCACATTTTTTGTTACCCATTTTAAAATTAGTTTGTTTTCTGCAGTTAACGAAGATTTAAGGTTTTATATATTCTCTAAATTATAAAATTCCTAACACATATGGAACTGGTTTTGTAATTTAAAATCCTTTACATTTATTTAACTTTCCACTATACTTTTCCATTGTGAAGGAAACCCACTAGGATTACTTAGCTGACTTTGTTATGCAGTTTTCTTCCAGTGCAGCCGCTGTCAAAGTTGCTTAGAAAGTGCAATGCGAGCTGCAAATATCCAAAAGCCAGACCAAACCCAAATGCAGAAGCAGATGCCTTTGGCTCCCCCCTTTGCCTGTTGCGTTTTGAGTACAATCTTGCCGTCCGTCGTTCATGTCGCGCACTGTACCAATGTGCGTCTGATGCCCAACAACATGTGTAAGATCGTGTGGCTGTGGCTCCCCCTTGGATTCCCAGATAGCCGGATACCTAGAAGCCGAAAAGTTCCCTTGGCCAACTGCGCCTTTTGACGACGTCTTGTGTCTCTTGTCTTTGTTTCGTTTTCTGATTTCGCAATCGTTTTCAAAATGCTCTACTTATTGCCCCGAATGAGTGGGTTTCGTCACACATTTGGAAACACAACTGGAACCTTGCCCTTTTAGCTTATTTTTGGCTCACAAATAAATTCAAGCTAATGCTTAATAGGTGTATTTTATCAGCATTTACAAAGCTCTTAATTTTATTGATTAGACTAGGCAATTTTTTTATTAATTATTGTAAAAGTATAAATATATATACTATATATATAGATGCGCAATGTGACATTTAAATAAATGTATCAAATTATATACACTCATTAAAAAAAGCCCTATTTCACGCAGAGTATTTAAATGATGTAGAATGACCAATAAAGATTTGTCATCTTTGCCAATCTTTTTGCACAGTTTTTTGTAGCATTTTTGGCGCAAGTTTCGCCAAGCGTTGCCGAAACGGGTGGGACGCAAGCCAAACATGAATTAAATTAAAAATAAAACTATAGAAAATTGTAATTAAATAACTAAAAACAAAAATAAGCATGCACTCTGACAGACAAAGACTATTGTGTACGAAAATAAAATTTCATGAGACAGCGCGAAGACAACGACACTGACAACGACAACGACATCGACATCGGTGCACAAAAAAAAGAAGGCATATGGAAGAGGACGTCGGTATCGATAGAGGAAAATTCGCAAGAAATGCAAAAGAAGCGAGTGCATAGAATAATTGAAATTTTCAATGCTGCAACTTGATGCAGCAAAGCAAAATATATCGATGAACATATTTTACCTTAAGAATCTGTAACAGGAAAATGACAAAATACACCAATATACAACTTTGTAGACAAAGAAAGTAAGAAACACGTATCATATATGGAGTAATATATAACCCTCCACCCGTAAAAATGTAATAGATAGATTTTAAATCATGCTGAAAGATATATATTATATATTAAACAAAATTGAGACTCTTTATTGCCTTGCAAACTTAAATATTTAAAATGTTTATAATAAAGTTGGTATGCTGTGACTTGTTTATTGATTTTGTTCAAGAGAAAAACGATTAAGTAAATAAAAATAATTATTTTACAAATATGAAAACACTTAAAAACATTAAGATCTTCAAAATTATGAATTTTCTATGAATAAGTAAGAATTACAGGTATAACGCCAAAGACAAATTTGCTATATGGACAAATATAAATTCCTTTAGACATTTTCTTAAAATTTAAGAATTGAGTATGCTTTCTCAATTATGCTAATAAGAACAGTTGTAAGCTGAGAAATATTTGGGTAATGCTTTTATGTTCTCTCCACGTCTAAATTTCAAACTGTTTAAATGTAGTTGGAAAATTGTGACATCCTTTATTGATTTATTGATTTCATTTAAGGGACTATTCGACTAAATAACAACAAAATTTTAGGGAGGATGACGAAAATTTCTTTACAAAAAAAAGGCAGTTACTATAATATATTATGATCTTAAATATTTTGTTGTCTATGGATTACTGGGTAATCCCAAAGAAATCTCAATCTAAAACATATTTTCAATGCCATATTTTTTTGTTTGCTAATCCTGCCGACAGGCTAATCCCCAATGACCGATCCGCTGGTGGGTCAGTCAGTCAATCAGTCAGTCAGTCAATCAGTCAGTCATCACATCGCTCAGCCAACAACTAAGACTAACCGCCATTTTCGCCCACCGCCCCCTTTTCCCCAATTTCATTCTCGAGAAGTTTTCCCCAACCGATGCGAATTTTCTCATATTTTCGATTGTGTTTTGCATCGCTTTTCCTGATGCGAATGTGCCAGTGTGTCGCCTTTTTTTTCGTATTTTTGTGCATGTGTTTTGATTTCTTGATTTCACTTCGTTTTATGCGCACATTTTTATGCATAAATTTTGACATTTGTTTGCTCTTTGGTTCCACTTCACGTTTTTATGTCACCCAAAAAAAAATCGAAATAAAACGAAAGAAAACGAAAGAAAAGAAAATAAGAGAAGCAGCTACGAATTCGAATATGTTCAATCATACAACAACTTTTTTCAGATTTTTGATTTTGTATCCCCATCATCACCACCACCACTACCACCACAACTACAACAACAACAACCAGTACAAGCACCAACAACAACAACATCAACAACAACAAGAACCTCATCGACGGCGTCAATTGCGACGATGGCTGCCATAAATACGGTAAGTACGCGCCAATCGACATCTAAAAAAAAACAGTGCCAATAAAAAGTAAATCAACGTCAGCAGAAATAACAATTATGGGCGGAAAAAATGTTCCACAATTGTGTGCAATCAATCGTAGAAATACATAATTTATGGCGTTATTCCATATATGCTAATATTTACATTCACGCAATTTGTATCTGACTTATCCAACAATTTATTTATTTATTTCTGAACATTTAATATTTATAAAGCTTACTACCTCTAGGCAAAGTTTTCAAAGTTTCAAACTTTTAGTAGTATTTATTGTCAAACGTGTCAAACGTCAAGTGAACACTTTGTAATAACTTATTTCCCGCTGAAATATTTTAACCATTTCATAAATAAAAGAATTAAATACACTGTAAACAGTAAACATGGAAATGATTAAATAAATATTAATTAAACAAAATAATAGATTTATTTCGTTAATATTCTGAGTATAATGTAACAATTCACATCCGAATTTATGTCGATATTAAATAATTTATATTCTTTAGTTGTATGAAACTGTATATTTCCTCTTGGTGTAATATCCATAAATTTTCATAATTAACACACTGGCGTAGACAATAATGTTAATGTCATAAAACGTTTAAAAATCCATTTTTTAAATGATTAAACTTGTGATATTACGCATACGGCATGTGGAACGCCAGCTGATACCCGTGTCTTCGAAGGCCTGAACATAAATAAAAATTGAAAATTAAGGAACACAGGAAAGTGGACAGATTTGGGGCCATATGACCGAGTTACCCGATGATGAATCTGTTGTTGATGATGACGACGGCGGCTTTTCTTTTCGGCCCTTGCACAAACATGTGTTTCAGCTCATTTTACTAATAAGCAATAGAAAAAAAAGAGAGAAAAGCCCGATGACAAATTGCCGCCCAGCATATTCAATTTTACGCTGACATCATCTCGAAATTTTCATTAACATATCGGCAGAATGGACGGACAAGAACCGGGACCTTGCCAAATTCAAATCTGGCCATCAAAGTGCTTCACAAGTCTGGCTGCAATGGAAATATGATTTGGCAGCGCCTAAAGCAAACTTCTCCTGCAACATGGGCATTCATTCATGCTTTTTTGTTGGAGTGACATTGACATTTGATTGACACGTGAATCACGCCGTAAAAATATGCCCACCCACCCAATTTTTTAGGAGGATGGGCAATTCGTAACAGGATATAGTACACCCCTCCCTGACTTTCAGATGTGACAGCCTTTGCCAGCCAGACATGCGTATTTTCTCATAAATCTTTTCGCTTGTGCAAGAGAGCAAACATATAATTACTTGATACCTGAATTGATTTGGCGTGAATATAATTTATGATTCAATTTGATTGGTTGATAGGAGACATACCATTAAAGGCAGTTTATTTATCCTCCCAGAAATTATTTCGCCTTTGATTATTCTAAGCATTTCAAAGCAGCAACAAGGTTATCACAACAATTGATAAACATAAATCTAATTTACTTCTTCTAATAGCCCCTGCCCATATATATCTCATAGCCGCATTGGCAACTGGCATGTTTAAATAAACAATTTGTGTTTTGCCGTGAACATTAATGCGGGGGCGTGCCACTTGTGGCTCCATTTCCATTTCCAGTTCGGTTCATTGAGGGAACTTTTTCATTTTGCCAGCCCCGTCTTGTTTTTTTTTTTCCACAACTTAAACAATAATAAAATTGCTGTTTATTTATTTTACGTGAAATTGTATGCGTCCGAAACGAATTTATGCCAGTCGCAGTGTCTTCGTTCTGGTTTTTCGTACTGCTCCTGAGTTTTTTGTTTTGTTTTTCCACTGCGGTCAGCGTCGCAGGCACTTTCGGAAATTAATGCTTTGGCCTTTTATTTATTTTCACTCGCGTTTTGTTTTGTGGTTATGGGCAATTGCAGGCCACATTAATTGGGCATCGGTTGCGGTTTATAAAGCATTAATTGCCTCATCTAACAATGGACTACCCTGCTACCCGATTCCCCTCTTTTTGGCCAATTTATGGTTGCACTTGTTTGGCATTTAAATTAATATATGTCGCGGGTCTGCCAACAATATGAGGCGAAAAATGTCTGACTAAAGTACACCATTGTTTTATGAGTGCCAAATGCGACGAGGTCCTGCACTCACCAAAACTAGTTAGCCTAAAATAAATTTATTATACCACTTAGTTTTAAAGTAAGTGCATTCTTTTATATTAAGGGATAATTCTGTGTAAAACGTACTTTATTAACAAGTAAAAAGTTGTTAAACCTGAAATTAAGAAATTTATTATATATTTATATATGAGGATATTACTTTTCGTTAGGTCATTTTTTCTTAGCAAAATACACAAAAAGAAACTACAAAAATATTTAACCTAAAATGAAGAAAATCAGTTTTAACGTCAGTATATATTTATTGATATTTAAAGATATTACTTCCAAAACTAGTAGATATTTTTAAACAAGTAAAACAACAATGTTGATGATACATATTTTTCAATAATAGAGATAATATTTAATATTATGATATGTAATTCTTTGATTTTTATAGAATTAAATATGTATGTTTTTGAAATGAACAACTGAATCTTAAGATTTACTGAAGTATAAACTATTTAACAAGTAAATCAACAATTTTGTTTATGTTTGCTATTAGCACGAAGATAATAATATATAATTTATTAGTTTTAAATTAAAGTTAGAAAGCAAAACATTTTAAACCATACAAAATTTAATACAATACAAAAAATTGGGGATACATTTTTCTGAGTGACACACGGCTCAACGCGCTTCCGTACTTACTGACCGCGGTGGGCGTTCGCTTGGGGGGCGTGGCGCAGTAGTCAAACTTGTCCCATTTAGAGTGAAATGCATTTAAATTCAATTAATTATGCGAAGCGTCGTCCATTAGGCGACAGTTGCTGTGAATTATCAATAATCTCGACTAATCTCGCCTGACAGCCATTGCCGTCGTGCCTCTTGGCAGCAATTTCGGGTGTGTCTTCTTACCCCCACCCCCTTAAACAAACACACAAAAACACACCGACATCGACACAGATGAATTATCAGCCATTGAGATGCCGTTCTGCATTATGCATCCTTACCTTTACCGCAGGTACCCAAAAGCATCCACCTGCCATTGACGACATTAAGCAGCGCGCCGCGCGTGTTGATGTGCAGCGCATCCGTGGGCACCGAAGGATCCGTGACTCTGCAACTGCGGGATGCGAGTGCCTTGGAGACAGCCACGGCCACGAAAACAGCAGCCCCATCATCAGCGACAACGTCACCGAATGGCGCTTCAAGTGCGCCAGCGTCGACGCTAGAAAATGCGCTGACCATCGGCTATCCGGATCCGGAAATGTTGGCAGATGTCTTGGGCACCATTCAGACAGCCTGTAAGTAAACGGCATTAATGCCAATACATTTATTCAGAAATTGGACGTTTTTACCGATTTCTCTTGACCTTGCAGCTCTCAAGAACAACAACTCAATCACAGCAGCAACTTCAAGCAATAGCTCGGCCAAGTCGGCCAGCAGCAATCATCTGAATAATCCCAACAAGATAACGATAACCAGGCGCAGTGTGCAATCGGTTAGCACATCCACGAGTTCGGGCATTGGTACCAATTCAAGCAAAATCAATACCTCGTACATCAAGAACTGCTTGATTCGCAGCAGCAGCTGCAGCAACACGGTCACCAATGTCACCACATTGGCGCAGATTATGAGCAACAGCAGCACGAGCAGCGCCTCCAGTTTACTCAATCAGCACCACAATAACAACAGCAACTGCAGTAATAGTAGCAACTTCAGTACCGCCTCCTCCGTGGGCAGCAGCATCAGTGTCGGCAGCAACAGCAGCAACAGCAATTGCAGCAACGGCAGCCACAGCAGCAACAGCAACGACAGCAACAGCAGCAGCGGCGGTGTACACAGTTTGAGTTTCAAGGGCACCGGACGACATGCTCCCGCCGGAGGACTGAGCTCAGCGGCAGTCACAAACGGTAGCGGTACCGCAAGCGGCATCAGAGGCATCAGCGGCATCAGCGGTATCATCAGCGTCGAGGCGCCGCGAAAAAACCGACCGAAATTATCCTCACCAACGCGTCACGGACCGCAGCAGTGTCAGGTAGGAAAAAAACATAAAATATCTGTATAACTATATCGTAATGATATTTGTACACTGATAAAAAAATGGAATTGAGAAAAAAATGCAGAAATTTTTAAGTAACCTACATTTGTTTAAGATGTACATATATGGTTTAAATTTAAATAAAATATTTCTGACACTTGAGTCTAGTTCGAAAATAATCAAGTTAAATATCAAACAAAACTTTCATATTTAAAATAACTAAATCGAAACGATAAATATTTTAATTGAGTTTGAAGTACTGGGATTACTACGTTTTTTTATCAGTGTATAAATTCACTTTGTATTTATTGAGAGCGCTATTTGCAATATTGAACGCCACTTCTTGCCCGCTGTATCATATGGGACTTTTCTTTTCAAAATAAAACATCCTTAGTGCCAGCTGCATACTCTCTGGCTTTACCCATAGCCACATTTATCCGTGGCCTAATCGCCAATTTATCGCCGCTCATTCTGAGCCAACATGTCGTGCAGACGGTCGTGCAATATTTATAAACAGACATTAAGGTCGTCTCGTTCGAGTGGCAGGTGAAACGCACTAGCTCTTCAGAAAGTGGTCCCCACACCCTCCCTTCTGCTCGTTAAAGTCCGCCGGACTTGGCCACTTGGAACTAATATTATAGCCGTAGTCGGTTGTGTTTACACACAGCGCTAATTGAGCGAAGAACCCGTCTAGTTTGGCAGAATTGATATTTCGGGAATTGTGAGAAGAATATCAAAGGCTAGAAATCATTTCCAACAAAGTCTTTCATCGCATTTGTTGCACTGAGGCAAGAATGCTTAACTAGATCGTTTCCTATATTGGATACAAGAAATTAAAGAAGTTTAATCTCAAGAAAAGGATAACTACCTTTATAATCATTATATATAAGAAAAGTTTTTAAGTATATTAGAAATTGTAGATGAATTAGAATTCGTTTGGTCCTTAACTAAAAATAAATATTGAAAATGAAAGTTTCTTAAAAAAGGGCTTATTTAACTGGGTTCCAGAAGACCAAATTCAAAATTTAATTAATTATGTTTAAACATATTTTTGGGGAAGGAAATTTCCACACCACTAACTTGAACTTAATAAAGGGAATGTCAGATATATTTGAAATAAATTTAAATTATTCCTAGCTTTTTTCCTAGTTCTCCATTTCGATAGGCGAAAGCTGAATTTAGATCGCTTTTACCGTGTGAAAATTTCCACTAAGGAAACTCACTCGCTGATTTTTGAAACAGCTCTGGCCATAGGCATTCAACACGTCTCGACGTCTGTCAATAAAACTGACAGCCGCTTAAAGCGGCGAAGCCCTCAATTCTTCCTTTTTTTGTGGGCCATCTAGTTGAGAGGAAGGCGGTAAAGTACATTTTATGACGCGTTTTACGATACTGCGGATGTGGAGATGTTAGGTTAGCATCGGGGCACTTCATTCCTGCTGCAGGCAATCAAACAAGCAGACACACGTGTTCCTGCAGATAGTTTAAGGCATGTATGTGGCCTAGCTTTTGGCCGCTTTCACCCACTTTTGGTTTCAAAATTTGCTCTATCGTAATTAGCATGCGGTATGTGGTGGCCGCAAAAAACAAAAAAACTCACAGCAACATAACGTATACGCAATGTGGCTCATTAAAATGTTCGGACGACGGCCGCCGCGCTTTCAATTATCTAGAGGGCAGCCGACAGCCAGCGCTAATTACATTTCTCCTATGTTCTTCTCCCACCAAACTTTTTATAGATTTGTTGCAAGATCTTTGGAAATGCCTCGGCACTGGCCAAGCACAAACTGACGCACAGCGACGAGCGGAAATACATCTGTGCGCTCTGCTCGAAGGCATTCAAGCGGCAAGATCACTTGTAAGTAAATGAGGCGCACTAACTGCACTCAGAAAACACCCAAAAATTTAAATGACCTAAAAACGTGTTGCGAATAAAGTGTCAAAATCAGCAAAAGTCTAGCAAAAATATGGAAAAATAAACTTATCATGGCGTCAAGGCTATGTAAAATGAATCACCACCTTGAGAGATTTTGAAACATTATTCCTATAATGAAGGTACCTATTTCTAATACTTTTTAGACCAGCTGAAGGTTATAAACTTGTTAACATATCATGTTTCATGCGAACCCCAAACATTTTCATTGAATAAAAGATCTACTACTTCAACTATTTCTACTTTTTAGGTCGTTTTGATTTTGAGGTGTTTTTTAAGTGTAGTGATAAATTGATCGGTTAAAGCCACTAAATTCTTTTTAATCTTTTCCCTTAGAAACGGACACATGATGACTCATAGGAACAAGAAGCCTTACGAGTGTAAGGCGGATGGCTGTGGCAAGTCCTACTGCGATGCGAGATCCCTGAGGCGCCACTCCGAGAATCACCATGCGGGTGGGGCAGCCACGCCCACGCCCACCAGCCAATCACTTTCGCCCACCGCCAACTCGAGCGGTACGAGCAGTAGTAGTGCCAGTGGTGTGGCCACCAGTTCGTTGAGTCTTTCGCCGGCCACGGCCAGCGGGGATGCCAGTTCCCCGGACGGAGCCACCTGCATCCGCACCTACATTTCCACGGGCAGCTCGGTGGTGGATGCGGCCACTGGCATTGCCCTGTCCGACGAACAGATCAAGGCCATGAATCTGCCCATCAAGACGGGCGTCACCCTGCTGTCGCCCACCACCTCGACCTCCTCGAACGCCTCCTCCACGGCCTCCAGCTCATCGCTTTCCTCAGTGGGTTCGGGTTCGGGTTCAAGTTCGGGATCGGGATCGGGATCGGTATCATTATCTGGTTCCATTTCCATGGCCGCCTCACCATCTGGCGGTTCGATGGTAGCCGCCAGTTCGCCCACCATAACGCTAAGTGATGGCATGAGTCTGGAGGGCGAGGGCTTAACCCGCGAACAGCTGGATTTGATCAGCAAGATTATGCAGCAGACGAAGCAGACAAGTGCCCAGGTCACCGTCTCCTCGCCCACCAGTGTCAGCTCCTACAAGATCAACACCAACTCCTCGCCATCGCAGAACAGGCCGCGCACATGGAATATGCAATTGGTAATTGGGGTTTAACTTCACAAAACTAACAATAGAAAAAACATCAATTCAAACGGGATGGAATTAGTCGCTCAAATATTATTAAATTGATCAGAATAAAATTAAATTAAATTAAATTTGTATAAATTACTTCAACCTTCCGGACCATTAACAATCGAAAAATATTAAATTAATAATAATAAACCTTTTTTATTCGAAACGGAATTCAATTATTTGATCTCTAGTGTATATTGAAATTGAACTAAGTTTTGTTTTGAGTACATATAAAATCAAGTAACCACATCACCTCTCTTCGCAGCTGAACAGTGCCCAAAATGTGACCGTCACCGTAGAGGACAACTCCGATCTGGTGGTGGCTCCCTCCTCCGCCAACTCGCCCGTGGAGATCGTCAAGGAGGAGGAGCTGAGTCCGCAGATCGTGGGCAACATGAATCCCCACCTGCTCAACATCGTCAAGCTCGACAAGCCCGTCGAGTGCAATCTCTGCCACCGTAAGTTCAAAAACATACCCGCCCTCAATGGGCACATGCGTCTGCATGGCGGCTACTACAAGAAGGACCCGGAAACGAAGCGCAGCGAGAAGAAGGACTCCAGTGGTCCGCCGCTGCAGACGGCCAGCATCGGAGTGCGCGCCCTCATCGAGGAGAAGATCATCAGCAAGCGCAAGGACATGACTAAGGTGGGTTGGCAGGTAAAATCGAAAAATCGGGGTCACCAAAATATTAATTATGCCTAATTATCTATCAAAAGATTTATTTTAGTTCTTAATAGAACGCCTATCGATATAATCTGTTATTGGTCCCAACCACTATTAATATAATTCTATTTTAAGTCTTCAAGACTCCTGAAATCCCTAATTTCACGTACCTATCTCTACTAATTGTATTTTTAGTCTTAGCTTTTAAAACAGAAATTGTTACCCCATTTCATTAAAATCCTAAGAAACGGAGTTACCATTACCTTAATTTCGAGTACTTAGCTCTCCTAGAGTTATATTTTCGGAACGTTAATGGTTTCACCATCTCATATACCCCACTTTATAAAATCGTAGTATCAGGGTCAGAAGAAACCATTAGTTAACCCATTTAATTTAGGACTTATAAAATTCTTAAAATCGGATCACCAAAACCTTAAATTCGCATAACTAACTATCCTAAAATTTTATTATATCGTTTCTAGTTTTGCGTTATAAAACGTTAATTGTTGTCCCATCCTTTTTAGGGCTTCCTAAATATTACATATCAGGATCACCTAAATTTAAATATCATAACATAACTGTCCCAGAACCTTTTAAACGTTAAGGACTAAAAAAAAATCGGGAACCTAAATTTAGAATGTTGTTTTTGTTTTTATGCTTTTTAAAGCTCTATGCTTATCCTATTTTATCTCTATCCATCTGATTTTGTAAAAAATCCTTATAACCCTCTATTTTAGGGGTCCTTTGTGGTTCCGGCACCGCCGCACAGCAGTGGCACCACCACCACGCTGCGTCGATCGATCAGCGACCTGGAGAGCTTCCTCAACCCGAAGAACCCGAGCACCAGCAGTCACACCCAGACGATGACCACCAGCACGGGCACCACCACGGCGGTTCTGCCGGCGGCAACAACTATTAAGAGTAGCAATGGGTTGAGCATCCAGCAGATTGGCCTGCCGCAGAGCATCGAGATCTTCAGCGGGGGTCAGAAGGGTCAGGCGAAGACGCTCAATCTGGGCAGTGGCACCAACACGATCACCATAACCACCAACAATGTGCCCACCACCACGACAATGAGTGCCCTGACAGCGTTGAAGGCGGGAGGCACCATCAGCGGCATTTCCACGGCCACGAATACGGATCCCAAGGATTCTACACTCATAGAGTTGCTGAAACGGGGAACTCGCATTGCGGTGACCTCGAAGAAGGCGACCCAATCGCAGTCCCAGTCTGGCATAATGATGACCTCGAGTGGGACCAGTACAAACGCCATGGGGGCCGTCACCGAGTTGACCACCATGGGTGGCGGTCGTCAGATCATCACCAACAACAACCGCACCGTGATCATACCCTCCGATGTCCAGGTGGTGTCCACCAAGAGCAAGCTGAGCAGCCTTGCCAATTTGGTCAAGAGCAACCAGAGCAATCTTTCGCTGGCCGATGGCACACCACTCGCCCTGACCATTGCACCCAATCAGGAGATCTCAGGAGGAGGAGTGGCAGGAGGATCCAGTACGGGCAGTGTAATAACCAGTGGTGGAGGTGGAGTCTACACGGTGACCTACACCAGCAGCGATGGCACCGATCTCTTCGACGATGCCGAGGTGTACAACGTCTCGGACACCGAGATGCTGCTGCAGACGGTGGACTCCATGGAGCTGCTCAACGACGAGGAGATCAAGAGTGAACATTCCGAGGATTTTGCCATGCTGAGTGAGGCGGGCGACAGTGCCCACACCCAGTTGGTCAAGCTGGAACCGGAGCAGGGGAATTGCCAGTCCGCAAATACCACGCCGTTGCCTACCTTCCAGCAATTCCATTCCAAGGAGCTGATCATGCAGAACAGCTCGCAGATCCAGGCGATAGCCAGCATGCGTAGTGGTGGTGGTGGTGGTGGTGGTGGTGGTGTCCTGGCATCGCCACTCCACTCCCCCCTTGCTTATCCCACTCCGCCGTCGAGTCACGAGAACATGGCCCAGAGTTCGCCCTTCATCGAGGATGCAGCTGCTCAGTTTGTGGATGCCAGCAATACGTTTTTCGGCGACAAGACGGACTTCTCGCACATCTACTTCAAAACGGACGAGGGCGATGAGGGCACCATTGAGCAGCTGAACGAGCACGACAACGAGAAGATCCTCAAGCTGAAGTCAGTGCTGGAGGAGAGCAGCTTCGATCCTTCCATCAAAGTGGAGGATCTGCTCAATGGCACGGACGACGACACCGAATGTGATCTAAGGGAGTTTGCAGAGACGAATCTGTCGTTTCTAGACGAGGATCAGGAGTTCCTCAATGACTCGCGGAACGCCACCTCCCCGCTCTCGGAATCCTTCTTCACCAGCGGCATTGGCTCGGCGGAGGACGTTAAGCAGGTCCTCAGGGAAGTCCTGCCCGACGAGAACATGCAACTCCAGCTGAGCAGTGAGCAGCAGGGCGAGAATATCATCGATCTCTATTACTTGCCCGGCTTGGGCCTGCAATCTCAGATGATGCCGAACTCGGAGGACCCCTTGCTCTCCTCTTCCCCGCGAGAATTTGGCCAGCAGAGACAGCAGATGGCTATGCAGCAGCCACTGGATCAAAGCAACGGCAACATCTACCAGCAGCAGCAGCAACAAGAGCAACAACAGCAGCAGCAAGCACAGTCGCAGCAGGAGCAAGCACAGCAACAGCAACAGCAGGAACAACAACAGCAATTGCTGCTGCCACAGCAGCCACACAGGTAAAAAAAAAAACATAGAAGATCCAAGTTTGTAATACTCAAAGTAATTTTCGTTTGATTGGAGTTTTTTTAATTTTTTAATTTAAAAATCTGAAAACCTAAATTTTAACCAAATTAAAAAGGACTCATTTAAAATCATATATTTTTTACATTAGTTCAAATATTTTATATTAATTCTTTTAGAAATATACAGTTTTGAATTCTACAGCCATTAATTTATTTTAACTGTTCCATTTTTTTATCAGTGCACTCAATCAAACGGAAACAGCGGTTGGTCAGGAGCAGCAGCAGCAGGGTGACTTCATGTTGCCCCTAGTGGGTGGCCATGGATTTGCTCAAGTCACCAGCCAAACGCAGTTTATGGACAACAGCCAGGGGATGATGCCCCTCAACAGCCAGCTGCAACCACTGCTTTATGGTGGGGCCACCACTTCTACACAGAACACCATCGCCGTGGGCAACGAAACCCTGCTCACCACCGGTTGCCCACAAATGAACGCCAATCAAGGACAAATCGATGGGTCGGGCCTGCTGTTCGCCTGCGGCAACACCACAACAACCATGGCTAGCAAACCCCTGCCCAATTCGCCGAGTGTGGCCAATCTGCAGCCGCTGTCGAACCAAACCAATTCCATACTGAAGCGACGCCTGCGGTCCAATGCCCCCCAGGAGACGCACAAGTTCTCCAAGTTCCACACCCTGTCGCCGCATCGCTCCAAGCTGCGCAAGCCGTCGCGCACCCATTACACACCGGCACCCATCCTGAATCCGGATCGCAAGGGCACTGGGCTGTACTGCAATGTGCGCAAGCAACTGGGCCAGAATCTGTTCGATGCCTTCGACGATGACTTCGGCGATTCGGTGGGTCTGGTGGACTTCTCCGACGAGTCCAAGGTCAATCTCGGCTCGACCTACCAGGCGCAAATACCCAGCTGCCGGCCGTTGGAGGAAGCCAGTCGGGAGCCACTAAGTGCCGAGCTCATGTGGAATCCCGAGGTGCAGGAGGACGACAAGATCCTGATGCGCTACATTGATCTCAGCAAGTCATCGGCCGTACCCATGGGCAGTCATTCCGAGGAGGTGGCCCTCCAGACGCTGCTCAAGGCCAAGGGAAACTCGGCGGCAGCGGTTCTCACCCTGCTCCAAACGCAATCCGGCGCCTTCCAGATGAAGTGGACCGCATATGAGCTGGAGCAGTTCTTGCGAGGTTTGGAGAAGCACGGCAAGGACTTTGGCAAGATTGCCAGTGAGGTAGGTCTTAGAGTGCAATTAATTTTTATACCCGTTACTCGTACATTGAGATACATGGGGGAACTTTTTCAGGTCACTCTGATACATGAAAATTGGGCATTATATGTTTTCGAGGTCAATATCTATCGACACACCAAAAATGTTACAAATCGAACCATTTTTTTTAGAAGTTATTGGGAAAGTTTTAATTATGACGTCACAGCATATATTTAAGAAATTGTTAGCTCTGCACTTCGGCAGATGGCGCCACCTAAATTTTGTAAATGGGCTTGAAGAAAGTTGCCTTCCGTGGCTCATGTTTATTAATACTTTGAATTAATTTAATTGCAAACGTTTTTATTACATTTTTTTAATTTGAGACAAAAATGTATTAATCATATTAATTTGCAGTTGCAGACAAAGACCTCCGGCGAATGTGTGCAAATGTACTACTTCTGGAAGAAGCTGTGCGTGGACTACAAGGTGTCGCATTTGAAGATGGAGCCAGTGGTCGTGATTGCTCCAGCGGTGGAGAAGCCCTATGTCTGCGAGATTGCGGACTGTTCAGCGGTAAGTTTTAGGATCTCAGCAGCAGCAGCAGCATGCCCCAAAGCCCTAGCATGAATTGCAGATCCAGCCCAAGCCCAATTGCTAAGGCCCCACCACCTCACCTCACTGGCTCTTTCTGTTTACTTTCTTTCTTGTACATAACGCTCGAAAATCAAACCAAAAAATTTACCAATCCCTGCCTGCGCGCCAAATGTATAGAGCTTCAGTTCGAAAGCGGCGCTGCACGGCCACGTTCGCATACACGCTTATGGCCGCAGTGCCAGCAGCAACACGAACAACAGCAGCAGCAGCAACACCAACAGCAGTAGCAGCAGCAGCATGCAAAATGCAGCGGCAATTATTGCCAATTCCAGCAGCAACAACAGCAGTAGCAACACCTACGCATGTGCAACGCTCTCCACCAACAACTGCAGCAGCAACAGCAACTCAGCCAGCAATACTACGCAGGCAACAGCAACACACGCCGGCAACATGAGTCAAAACGGCAGCAACAACTACAATACCAATGCAAATGCCACGACAGCAACCTCGTCTGCGCTTTCAGCCACGCCCAAATTGGAATCAGCTACTTTACCAATTGCCAAGGAGGGCGAGTTCCCCTGCAAGGTGTGCGGCAAGTAAGATTCCCCCAAAGCAATTTCCAAGAAAACCCAAAAAAAACACGTGAAAATCGTATGAAAATTGAAAAATCCGCAAGTGATTTGAGTGCCCGTAATTGACTTGAGTTGAGATCGTAAACGCACGCTGTACCGTAAAATAACTTCTGTATCGTATGCCGTGTACGAGTTTTTGGTTAATAGATATTGAGTTTACTGTACTTATTGTTTTTCAAACAAAACGCCTAAGTTGTCATCATCGGTTGTACGTTTTGAGTTACCTTATCGCTACCCCCTCTTTCTACTTCTTTCTAAATCTTGAGTTTCAGTAGATGATTCCTCTTGTCAGTCTTTAGTTTCACTCGTATGTCAGTTTCCGACTTCTATGCCATTTAGTTAGCGTTTTCGTCAAGCCATATTAACTGTTGTTATTGTTGTTGTATTGTATTGTTCCATGATGCGAAACCCCAATATCAAATCAAACCAAAAATCGAATAACGAATACAATCAATAAATCGAAATTGCAATTTTAAAGCGAAGAGTCACAACTCGCAAATAGACGTAACCGTAACTGATATCAGCTCCACAAGTCCTCAAGAAAGCGTGCTGCTCTTCAAAATTCTCGGTAAGTAGAGAGGTCCTTGGTCTTCCGATCTCACTTTTGGTTCATTCCGATATCCCTCTTCCGTTCTCACACTCCATTCACTTGGTCTCTGTTCTCTAATTTCGTGTATTATTGTAATTTGTTTTCGATAATCTTACTCACAGCGCCAAATGCCTCTGCATTTAACAACTTTTGTAAATAATTTTAAAAACCGCGAACCAATTTAATAGATCACCTCAAAACAAACCCTTTTCGCTCCTTCATTTGTATATTGACTCAGCTGGACTTTGGAGTGATTAGCAAAAAGGGGTCGTAAGATATACCTGAATTAAAAAATTAAATTGAACAATGTCTATATTCTTGCCAAAACAAAAATAAAACAAAAACAAGGAAAAGAACAAATTAAAAAAGAAGAGTAAAGAAAATAAATTAAATTAAATAAAACGATCAAAAAAATAAAGAAAAAAAACAAAAGAAAAAGAAAAATAAAAGAAAAAAATATTTAGAATTTGGAATTGTTCGAATTCTTTTTTTTTTATTAAATAAACAACACGATAGCTAAATAAACAGCGTAAAATATTACAAATTGTTATAATTGTAAAAATATATAAAAATTATTTTTAACCCTAAGCGCAGATTTTGATAAATGGAATATTTATTGTCTTAGTTATTTTAGAGCGATATTACATATACAAATATTTTGAAAATCTCAAAAAAAAAGCACCAAAATCACAGAATCCGACAGAAACTGTATCATTCAAGCTCACACCAGACTTTCAGCTCTTCCGTTTCCTTTATATATATATGTGTATTTAATCACTATTTTATTTGGTATTTTTTATGTATTCCTAAACATAAACTCTCTATTTTCCATAGTTATTTATAACAACAAAGCAAATTTAAACTCCACACAAGGCTAAGTAAGAAGAAGTGAACAAAAGATTGAAAAAGTCTATTTCGTATATCAGCATGACTATCTATACCCAGCTATATTACCTATGCATGTGCTATAAGATATGTACTCTATGTGCTCCATTTATATCTAAATGTCCAAGTAATCCGCCTAGTCTGCATTCTAGATCAGGTAGTGATCGAAATCGAGGACCCGATCCAGTCCTATGTGTTCTCATGGTGCCCCGCACTCTGCTCTTTTTCTTTTGCCAGGGTCTTCAATAAGGTGAAGAGTCGCAGTGCGCATATGAAGACGCACCGCGTCCAGGAGCCAGATCAAAAACACCAGCTGAACCACCAGGCCGGCACAGGATTGGCCACCATCGCCTCATCAACCATCACCACACCGTCGTAGGAAAAGGATCGCATCGGATCGAACAGGATGGATAAGGATCAATAAACAAACAAAAATCGATTGACAATCGCATTAAGCAAGCAGCAAGCATTGTTTACCACTCTTAGAATTTATGCTTAGACTAATTTGAGTCTAAAAATCAATGTCATAATGTACGTAGTAGTTAAAGGCATTTCTTCACTAGGTCTATCTCTATCTATCTCTACCCTACTATCTATCTCTATCAATCACTTCTAGATCTATCCCCTAAGTAGAAGACACTGCGACTCGCACTAGTTTGTAAGTCTAGCCAAAGATTGGTACAAGTTCAAATTGAATTGTTATTGACTATATTGTAGGCAAGTGCAATATTTATGTTGAAGTAATACGAAATACGAAATGCGGAATTCGGAATTCGGAATACGGAATACGAATATGTAAATGTAAATGTATACCTACCGTTTTTTATATAGTAGGCGTTTATTCTGCTCGACTCGACTGTAGATATACTCTAAAAACAATACCAAAACTATGGCTAAAGCTAAGGCGAAATCCCGATCTATGATAAATACTAGTGCATAATTACTGTTAACTACAAGTTTTTCTACTTAAATACTCGTACATAGTTGCAACACACTACACTGATACTTTACTAGGGCGATAAATGTGTAGGACGTAAGAGAATCTCTATATATATACATACTTGATATATAATTACATACCTAGGTGTACGATGTATGCGATATATGATTGTTGTTCTAGTTTTAACGAAGTTTTACATAGATTGTACTTACCTACTACCTACGAACCTAAACTATTGAACTATGGCTTAGAGATACCGAAAACCCAAGAGAAAATCTAGTGAAATCAAGTGATATTGAGTGAGATCAAAAACGATTTTAGCTAAACGTGAACGTGAACAAAATTCAATGCACACCCAATGTAAATGGAAGTTGAGAAAAGTTTTAACTTTACTTTTAACGCGAAAGTTGTAGGTTGTAAGAGACACTGTAAATAAGAGTCTAGCAAATTAAGCGATAAGGAAGGATATCTTTCAAATTTCTCCAACACGCATAAAAGACATTAATCTACTTATAATTCTAGATTATCCCTTATCCCAACCCCCACCCACAAATACAGACAGACAATGAGAGTTCAAAATCCGAACTTTGAACTCCAACAAAACACACACAAACACTGACACTCAGACACACACACAGCAGTTTTATATAGGCCTAGGGTATACATAGTTATTATATACAAGCATATATTAAATTAAATGGTACAACAGTAAATCTGCCAGTAATTTGAAGAACAACAAGAATCACACGTTTTCCATTTGGACAGTGAGCTAATGTACTACAACTACAACAAATTGATCAATTGATTCAACGTTTTTGAGGCCAAATGCCGCCGGGTGGTATGTTATATTGACAATGGCGTAACTTAATCTAGTTTAATGTAAACCAAAAAGCAAAACCAAATGAAAAAACTCACGTTTAGTCTAATACCTTACGACCCTTTCCACTCCTCTCGGCCACTCACAAGTCCCGCAGATTCGGACCGAAATTTGGAAGATGGAAACTATTAGCAATTCTTATGGTTGTATTCGCCAGTTATAGTACTACAGAAAAATCAGGTGCTGTAAATGAAATGGGAGATATACAAATCATCATCTATTGACACCCACTATTCCCTTTCCCTGGCCTTGTGTTCGCAATAGCATTAGTAACCAATAGTCATAGAATAAGTTGACGGACGACATAATTCTTGCATATTTTTCGGTGTTATATACAATAAGCGTAAGCAGATATACATAAAAAGCAAATACAGCTACAGCAGCCCACCATAAAGCACCTTCGAAAACTGTTTGTTGTGGGTCTTCAGAGCCGTTTAAACTTTAAAGACTTTCTCGCGTACAAATACAAAACCGAATACCTACGAATACCCTTTCAATCTGTAATGGCCATCCTTTGTTGTGTGCGTTTTCCCCTCAAAAGTCTTTCGTTTCTATTACCATTTCCGTTTCCGACTGAGTTCGTCCAAACTATTCTGTTCGATTCTGTTCTATGCTCAAATGCCTTCAAGCGTAAGTCTTAAGTATTATTAAATAAAGTATCAACAAATGAGTGTTTATCCTTAAGTAAGTGTTCAAATCTAGAGTAAAACGCTAGCCTTTAAGTTGACATGTGTGTGCACTTTGTTGCTTTTCAAAAAAAGTTTCCTAAAGACAAAGAAAGGATAAATGTAAGGTTAAGCAACTGCTCGATCGTCTAGTCAAATGCAGTAGATATATCTACTATCACCTAACTTATTTATATTTTATTTTAAGTTTCATTTTCTGTGCCAAAATGTTTATCGTTTACCAATTAAATGATTTCAACTGTTTCATTTTTCACACCATCGTCTTGTCTTTTTATTTATCTACTATAATTCCTAGTTAAACCAATAACAAACAAAATAGTAAAGGACAATCTGTGACACTTGTTTCCAAGCGATAATTTCCGGAATCATCTGCAAGAACTCCGCCTCACTCACTTTATTCAAAAACTCTGCGTTGTGATTGTTCATTAAGCGAATGTAAAGATAAACTGTATTTATGCAATACAAATACGTATTTGAAAATAATAACCTGTATATAGATGGCGGCCCAAGCGGTTCCAGCTTCCTCAAAAAGCCAAACTAATTCTAGCTCAAACGTCGAATTCACTCGAATCATCAGTATATATACAATTTGCATTCCAATTCGAAGACACTATATAGTTGCATTTTGTAAATCATACAACCCTAAATGTCATACCGAATATTAAAATTAGAAACGCAACAGAATTACTTCGAAATACAATACAAAAAACCTTTTGAAATTGAAAACGATTGATAATAGCTATTAGACATATCAATTTTATTTAAACCGAATTGAGAAATCCATTCAAAAAAACAAAAAAAAAAAAAATATATATGTATACATAGTCCTGTGCATGTTTGCATTCCTGTTTAGCCAAATAAGAGACATTTTAAGCGTCATCGCAGTATTTACAGGATCTTCTGTGAGGCTCTTCTCTGGAATCTTTGCTTTCAATGCGGAATCTCAGAGTATTTAGACTGACGAGTAATAAAACAATACGAAATTACAAGATATTACTGTGGACGCATTCCATAAAACCTTCGTTTCTGTGCCAAAATTTAAATTAAAGACGCGTTGTATTGCGAGACAAACTTTACCGCTCAGTATTATCGAAATGCCCGATTTACGATGCAAAACGATCGAAAAAAGTCGGGCAGATCGGCCCTGGTATGATTAAGTACCATATACAAAAACTACACAAATCTACGATGTAAGTTTTAACTGTAATATGCAATGAAAAACACTTTTATAAAGAAGCAAACTGTTACTTTATGGCATTTAGTTGAGATGCTGTAACCTCTTGTTGATCGTAAATTGTACTTAGCTTGTAATACATATTTAACTCGCAGACACCCACACCTACACACATGATTACAGCATAAACAAATACAAAAAATATAAATGTATTTATACAGTGCTAATACTAATATTCTGATATGAACGAATATTTTATGGTACATCTACATATGTACATAAGAGTAAATGTTTTCATGGTTGTAAACTGATGATCAAAAATAGATTTAAACAATTTTACATGCTTTTATTTAAATGCAGTATTACTTCGATCTTGCTTTACACTTTTTGGTACCTAATAATATATAAAAATAACGTCTCGTATAATGCATTTCCTTAACGTTCGTTTACCATCATTGATTGTGTTAAGCAGTCTAACAATCTCACAAACGATGCAATGGATAAGTAAAATATTTTCTGAACATTACACACACACTTTGATAAAAAATGATCCGTGTAAACGATATTTAAAAAACAAAAAATCATGAATATTCCCTCCAAATAATTTTTAAAAAATTACGTATTTGCTAGAAGTCAAATCTCTGATAACTGTAATGGAAGGCGATGTGTACTTTCTTGGGTACTTTAGCATACTGAGAAGGAAGAGGGAAACTGTCTATAAAATGGAGGAATAATGTATTTAGCATGATGTTACCAGTTACATTTAACGTAATTACAATTACAATGATTATTGTGTATTGCATGTGTATGTGAAGTGTATGAAATTACAAAAGTATAACTCTACAAAAAAGAGAAACTATGGCACACTTTTGCCATTTAATAGTAGTCAATTCTTCAAAACGCATTAGGTTATAAGTGGGATGTGACAGCATGATGATATATGATATATATGGACACTATTTTCTAAACGTATTACAACAATAATTTATGAATTTGTTGGTAATTTTATACATATATATACACAGTTACTTTTGTTAGCTAGCAAAACGACAACGACAACTTTAGGTAGCGCCGAGGTAGATAAACTTTATGAATGTTGTACCCAACGCCCACGCCCCGGACACCCAAGCGAGAGCACACTGTACAGGCACAAACCTCTTGGCGGGATGGGTCCTGGATTCCCAGAGTCCT
The DNA here is from genome assembly GCF_018152505.1 of Drosophila elegans. Lineage (NCBI taxonomy): Eukaryota > Metazoa > Arthropoda > Insecta > Diptera > Drosophilidae > Drosophila > Drosophila elegans. The sequence goes on along the minus strand of NW_024545855.1, from coordinate 3,405,428 downwards.
GGATCCTGTCCCCTACCAATCCTACCAAGCTAATTAGGTCCGCGTCCCTCAACAAACACGTTTTCTCCTCATCGACACTGTACACTGTACACTCTACACACTCCACACTCACTGATTACAATTTCTCTGTTGGATCTGTTGTAGTCTGCCATTTTTGGTGTGATATTCTATTGGTTGTGGCGGTTATTTTTATAGCCGCTTTACACATTGTTGCATTTCTACTAATCGTAACTGGCCTAAACTGGGTCACAAACATGACAAACGAAAAAAAAAACGAATACTGAAAAACCAAAAATAAAATTAATATAATATAACTTATTCAATTTCCTGTTGTTGTTTTCGGTTGTACAATGGTTTTTATTGAACTCGTTTTGACTAACTGTAACTAATTGCCAAACTTTGTTAACTATTTTAGTCCATACATACGTACATACATACTTTTAGGTTTAAGCACTTGTAATTTAATCGAACATGATTTGAGAAAACTTAATGAAAACGAACTAAACTTACAAAAACACGAAACGAAAATAAAATGGTGGTCGTAACTAATCAAAAGCTGTTTTATTTTTTATTGGAAGGGTTTTTAGCCAAAAATCACCAAATCTGATGAATTTATAAAAAAAAGTCAGTGAAATTGTTGAATTGTTGAATAATTTAATATAACGAGTGTTTACTGTACATCAAGTGATTTAGGCCCCCTGCCATTTTTATACCTTGTAAGTTTAGCTAAGACACGATCCTTAGAGCTTTTTTTCCCGCTGCACTGCTCTCTCTCTCTCTCTCTCTCTCTCTGTGTTTTTCTCTCTTCATTTGGCTGTCGCCCTTCCCCTCACACACACTCAAAATGGCATTGTTGTTGGCGTTTGTCATTGTCCTTTTTGCGTTCGCTTTTGCTTTCGCTTTCGCACTCGTTTATGTAGTTCAGTGTGCTCAGTTGCGTCCTGGCTTCATATCCTGTCGCTAGTCGCTATCCTTTGCCTTAGTGCTTCCCCAAGCCGATTCAGTGTGAGGTTTTGAGTGCATTTGAGCGGCTGCAAATCAAGCAGGATAAGCCATATATTTTCGGCAATCAGTGGATGGTGTTTCAGTGTGATATATATTAGCAAGATCGAACTTTGAGGGATATACGCCATATACCAATATACCCTTGGAGTAATAGCAATTGCCGCCTTCCGATAACCGGCTCGGATCGTTACCTTTACCGTTTGTACTCTACATCGGGGTTGTGCGTCTGCACTGAACGGCTTCAAAATGAACTACTCAAAGTACCACCACAACGCAATGTCCTTATCGGCCATAGCGAAGGTAAGTGAATCCCATCCAGCGTCATTGGCGCCTTGTTTGGCATTTGGGTGAAAATTCATTCCCGCAATATCACTCATACCACGCTGTGGCCAGCAATCTCTGACTTCAGTGTTGGTCTGGGCCGCACTCATCCCCGCAATCACCGATTCTGCAATTAGATTCTGCGCACGCGGCAAGCTTTCCTCCCTCGCGTGCACGCTGCCAAAGTTTGGCCAACAGGGTTGTCAGGCGGCAAAAATTTTGTAAAAAGGATAGTTATGGGATGTGTAAGAATAACCGAAAAAATCATACACATTTCAAAATACTTCAAAATCTCTTAACGCTAGACATGTGCATTTAATCAAACCATATTTTTTTTAAATGTTCTCTCTAGGAAGTCCAATTAGAATAGTCGTAAGAAACCAAATAAATTTACTATAAAACAATTTAGAAACTCTTTTGGGACAGATGCATTTATTACGCCAAAAAAAATTTTAAAATTTTAAAGTACACTTTTCTTGATTAATAATAAAACGCATCTCTTGAGCTGGCTTTTAGCCCAAGCCAAACACTGCTTTATTTTGCAAATACGCGACAACCCTGGTCCAGGCTTTTGACTCAAACTCCAACTCAACAAACAACCCCTAAAAAAGCACACCCTCTGGCGAAACTTCTGAGCCAATTTTCTCTTGAGCAGGGGTCCTGTGTCCTTGGCGCTGCCTTCGCGTTTCAAACTCAGGACGACGACCACGACAACGACAACTTGATTAAGGTTAATGCCCCTAGCCGACCTTGGGGTGCGACACAGTTCGGGACTCGGGAGCTCGGAGCTCGCAGTTCGTAGTTCGGAACTCGGAACTCGCAAACGGGCAGCTCCGAACTCGGAACTCGGACCCCATCGTCCTTACTTTCCCATGGGTTCATTGAACTTTTAGGGAACTCATTATGCTTTCCGAGTATGCCATGCCGTGTGGGTGGTACACCGGTACATCATACGTCGATAGGCTCTACCAAGTTGATTGGCCAGGCCAAAACGGAACAGCCAGCTGGTGTGTATATCATTTTAGGGCTCGTCCTCCAGAGCAGGGTCCTCCCTTTTCGCCCCGAAGCTCTCCACTGTTGCTCTGCAGCTGTTGTCGGGCGCTATTTTTGGTGCAAGACGAACTTGCCGCCGTGCTTTTTGTCAGTCTGTCGCTGGCGTTGCTCCTGTCTGGACACCATGAATCATGTGGGTATATAGTTGCTGCAGTCGACAAACGATTTGAGAAAATCTCTGTTATCTGTGAATAGAACCGCGATAAGTGCGTAATTGAGAGCTCTAGTTTATCAGGGGGGGAGCAAACAGAAAAAAACAGCACTAAATGCAAATGATTAAACCAGTTTGACTAGGCGAACCGCTTGTTGTGCCTCCATCTCCGTCCAACTCGTTATCAACGGCGGCAACCTGTTCTGTGCCATGTGTGCCTCTTAAAATTAGAATAAATAGATTTCGTAATAGAGTTGGTGGGCCCGTCATGCCATTCGGCTCTGGCCAGTTGTGCTAAAATGTCTACTAATCCCACTTCCAATTCCAATCCCTCCTCCGACTCACAGCCAATACTCTACTCGTATTGGCGCAGCTCGTGCTCCTGGCGCGTGCGCATTGCGATGAATCTGAAGGAGATACCCTACGACATCAAGCCGATCAGTCTGATCAAATCCGGCGGCGAGCAGCATTGCAATGAGTATCGCGAGGTCAATCCCATGGAGCAGGTGCCTGCCCTGCAGATTGGTAAGTGGTGCTTCTAAAACACCTAAAAAACATTCCCTTACGAAAAAAAATCCTTGGTTATACGAAAAATTGAGCCTATAACATACAGCTGCAGTCAAAAAAATAGTTTTTTTTAACTTAGCTATCAAAAATAGCTACTTTGGAAAATCTCCGCATAACATAGGTACAACTAATACTACCAGTACTATTGTTTTGACTGCAACTGAAAAATTTACCTAAAAAACCTTAGGTAATTTTGAAGATGGTTGGCTTTTCTCTATTGTTCCTTAAATTAATGTAACATTTTTCTAAGAGTACTTAATTTTTATCCATTTAACCAGATGGACACACCCTCATCGAGTCGGTGGCCATAATGCACTACCTGGAGGAGACCCGCCCCCAGCGACCCCTCCTCCCGCAGGATGTCCACAAGAGGGCCAAGGTCCGCGAAATCGTCGAGATCATCTGCTCGGGCATCCAGCCCCTGCAGAACCTCATCGTGCTCATCCACGTGGGCGAGGAGAAGAAGAAGGAGTGGGCCCAGCACTGGATCACACGTGGCTTCCGGGCGGTGGAGAAGGCGCTCTCCACCTCCGCCGGCAAGTACTGCGTGGGCGACGAGATCTCCATGGCCGACTGCTGCCTAGTACCTCAGGTTTTCAACGCTCGAAGGTGAGTATGGTGAAATGAGCTAGTGACTGGCCTTAAAATATATTAGGAGGAAAAAGAAACAAAGTTTGGCAACACGAATGTCCATACTTTTTTAGGTCTTACAAAATTAAATATTCTTTATGTCAACAACCTTTTTATATTTATAAGCATTTAAGCTAAGTCGATTTGCGAATAAATTACTCGATAGCTCCAATGGCAGCTATATGATATTTTTATAAAATTGAACCAGTTGTTCTGAAATAGTATCTCATAGTACACTGGTATACATTTTATAACAACAAATTTATAATTCGTTTTTCCTTTGATTTTTCAATTGGTTTTACATAAAAAAGAACATACTTATCCAGCCTGTTTCAACTTTTATACTAACTGTAATAATACTTTTTTTTTTAAGTTTCGTTCAAAAAGTTTTAAGACTGAGAAAATATTTCGCGTGGAAACTTGGTGTTAAGACCATACATATATACACTTTATAAGATCTATTAAAATTTGTAGTTTGAAGATTTAAAAGAAAACAACTTATGAGTTAACAATTTGTATAAACAAAAATTTGAATACAAAATTATAAGAAGGTTCATTGTTTTAACGAGTGATACTATTTTGATATTATTGCAGATTCCACGTGGACTTGCGTCCCTATCCCATCATACTGCGCATCGACCGCGAACTGGAGAGCAATCCGGCCTTCCGGGCGGCCCATCCCTCCAATCAACCGGACTGTCCGCCGGAGCTGCCCAACAAATAGAATTTTGCGACGCCAACTGCAAAGCGCCGTAAGACGAAAAAGTGAATTGCAGTTCGTAACCCAGGCACAGGACAAACTAAGAACATGAATCTGATCGGTGGGCAGGATGGATGATGGGCGATGGCGAATGGCGAACGGCGAATGGCGTAAGGATTGGACAGATTGAACGGATGACAAGGACTCCATTAAGCAGAAACAGTCGGATGTGATTTAAGAAATTGCTAACAGCATTTAAATATGCATAAATGCATAAAAATACTATCTTTAACAATACGAAATTCCAACACGAAATTCAAATGCAAAAGTCTCAGTAACGGAACGAAAACGAAAACCAAAACTTAAAATATATTCTTCAGATTTCCCTAGTTTGTCATTGTGAACATGATCTTAAAGATGAACTCATATATATTAAATGTAACTTATTTTTATGCATTTTATTTAGGCTAACAAAAGACATAACAAATTCAAGGAAAACTCATGACGAAAAGCAAAATTCAATTCAGGGATTTAAAAACTGAAACAAAAAACCAAACACTATCGAAGATTTACAAATATATTTGATGTATGTATAAGTAGTACTTCATGTCAAAGTTGGGCAAATGCTAAACAAATCGTTCAAAAAGTACAAAACTTCAGTCAACCAATAAGTGAACTAAACCAACATACAAACTATACACTAAATCGAATAAATCATAAGTAATTTACAATGCTGGACAGCCTTTTTGATGGTTATGAAGTCGCAAAGCATAACTAACCAAATATTTCTCGCAAATCAATGCACATAGCCGAATGACAAAGCCAACCAATTAAGTGCACAGTAATTTTATTAGCAAGTTGATGTAAATTTGATAGTGAGAATCTCTTCACAACCCCTGTACGAGTAGATGTAAGCCTGTCGATGCCAAGTAAAAAAAATACTTACTATCCTGCATGACAGTACAATGCGTGAATAACACCATACAAATTTATATGGTATATAGGGCAAGCTGCGCATTTCCGCATACCAAACAAATACCAAATTGAATACAAAACAACTAATATGCATAGTTTCCGAAATATTGTAACAGTTCCAAATACTTTAAATAAATAAACTTCAAACTAAACAAAAATGTTATTATTTAGTAAGTATTGAAAAATTGAAAACGAAGAGCATTTCTATGACGGCGAAATTAATTAAGTGGCAATAAAATTGTTATTATTTTAAAATATAGAGTTACTGACCTTTGAGTTGTTTTCCAAAATTATTTCACTTTTATATTCAAAAACAAAATTTATTTTTTTTTGTTTTTAATGTTTCTTTTTCATAACCAACCCAAGTGTGAAATCTAATTATAATTGGTAGACAAAAATACAAGCCATTGAGTTGGTTTTCCCAAATGATTTAAGCTTATAGCTATTTTTTCATACTAAGGTTTCTTTTCATACCAAATGTAAAATGTCTCTACATCTATTTGGAAAATTATGGCCTACTTTTAGAGGAACCATATTAAAACAGGCAATTAATCGATAGTTCAAGCAAAAAACAATCTCCAATCATATCAGCTGTGGCATTAGGATCGCTATCAATTAGCGCAAGTAAACAGGTTTCTTCCGCTGTCTTATTAATAGTTTTACTTAACAGAAAGAAAATTAAATTTTATTTGTACTAAAATATGGCTGCAGTACAACAATTATACAGGTTTTCTGGGTTAAACGGCTTGGCTCGCAAAATGTCAACAAATTCGAAGCCTATTCTATACTCTAATTGGTCTAGTTCGTGTTCTTGGAGAGTGCGTGTTGCACTGGCAATAAAGGGTATAGATTACGAAATTAAGCCCACTTCTTTACTCAAGACAGTCAACGATAATGCCTATACAGAAGAGTATAGGAAAGTAAATCCCTTGCAAAAGGTTCCGGCTTTAAAGATTGGTAAGTAATTGGTGCAATGCCACAATGCCAATGACTTACATTTAATGATTTTTAGATGGGCACACACTGTGCGATTCGGTGGCAATAATGCACTATCTGGAGGAAACTCGTCCTCAGCCGGCTCTTCTACCCCAAGATCCGGTAAAAAGGGCTAAGGTTCGGGAAATTGTGGAGCTCATTTGCTCCGGAATTCAGCCGCTGCAAAATAGCTCTGTCCTAGAGCTTATAGGCAAGGAACAGAGTCTGAAATGGGCCCAGCATTGGATAGCTCGAGGATTTCAAGGTCTGGAGCAGGTGCTTTCCCAATCGGCGGGATGGTGCTGTGTGGGAGATGATCTGACAATGGCTGATATTTGCCTAGTGCCACAAGTTCGCAATGCCAGAAGGTAATACACTATTAAATTGCCAAACATAACTAATTTATAACTTGATTTTATAGATACAAAGCTGACTTGGCACCATATCCAACTATAAATCGCTTAAATGAAGACTTACAAGAACTGGAACTTTTTAGATCCACTCATCCCAGAACACAGCCAGGCTGTCCTCCGGAATTTGCCAAAAAATAGTTAAAGCTGAAACAAATCAATTGTTCAAGACATTCTTATCGCATTTATTTTTAATTTTTTTAATAAAAAGTTCTTTATACCCGCTTTCCAAATCAATCTAAAACCTTTTATAACTTTATAACAAAATGTTGTCTATACCCGCTTACCAAATCGTAGTAAAACTTCATTGAATTATAATATAATTTTTATTAGTTTTGTCATTTTTATATAATCGTTCTTAAATGTGTAATGTGTAATTCACGTAATTCATTTATGTACCTTCCTAACTTTGCATTTCTAATTTTCTTTTCCATCCTGGATGCGGATCGTTATAATGTTTCTGTGTATGTAGTATGCACTTATTGGCTTTCCTGGTTGGTTGTGTTTCTCTGTGGTTGTTGTGTCTGCGTTGTGTGTATATATGTATTCAACAAATTTTACTATAAATACTATTACATACATACAGATGCGCAACGTCGGACGCATTACATATCATAACCATTACATTCGATATACATGCATGTTCTGTACTGTACTGTGTATCTAACATCATCGGTATCGATCGATCGCCTACCTAGCTTAGCTTTCATTTTATTGTTGGCCTTAGTTTTCGCCATTACCATTAAGTTTTTAGTCGCAATCTGCATTATAATTCTTTTCATTCATTTTTTGTTCGAGTATGATTCACTTGGGGGCTATATAGCTATGTATATATATGTATGTAGAGAGGAGTAACTTTTTGCATACTTTTCGTTCGCAATTGTACAAGTTTTTTCTTATCGTTTGTTTGGTTTTAATTGCAAAAATTATGTTTTTCGATTTGTTAAAACTTGAATGAGCTACTTTAAAGAATCTTATTGTAGGGATACCTTTTGATTTAGTTGTTTAAAGACTTCTCTAGACTATTATCTGTTATTTTCCATGTTTTGTTTGGTTTTTTTATTCAAATCTATACCTCCTAAAATTAAATTGAGAAATAAAGAAAACCTACTTTATACCGTGTGGTTATGTGTGATTTTTCCCTTTGCGATTTTCAAATGCTAAATGAATAAATCTATAAAATCGTTTGCTTTGCTACTTGATTTTTAAAAAACTTCAATTGATTATACTTTGTAAATAGAGCATAACTAAATATCGTTGATTCCATTTTTCATTTAATTTATTTTGTTTACTTCATTTATTTCGGGTTCTTTTGCACTCAGAAAGGGAGTTGATTTGGTTTTTCTAAAATTTTATTTAAATATTTTGCTAATATGTATAAGTAAAACTTGTTTCTCTGCGCAATGTATTTTCGTTCTCATTACCGCTCTATTTAAACAACATTCTCTACATTCTTGGCAAACTGATTCGCTGGATTTGTTTGCCTTCATTTTTGTTTTTTGTTTTTGGAGCCATCATTTTGTTCGCACCTAGGTTAATATTACATTTTTGCTTAGCCTATTTAGGCGGCATTGTATTTACATACATTTAAATACTCTATATACGTTAATTTGTTTACACCCTCCGACTTCATTTCTCATTTTGTCATTATTATTATCACAGTCAAATCATAAAAGATTTAGTACTTTTACTTTTGAATGAGTTTCCATGATGTTTGCTTTTTGCTAATGTTCCGCGCTTTCGAATATATCATTATTATTAATTCTTGTCTATATAAACCTATTTAGAGATCGAAAAATGTTTCTGCAGCTGCTGTTTTTCGTAATTCCTATAGTGTGTGCAACGGATTTTAGACGTTGAGTGAAGAGAGTGCTAGTGTTTCTCGAATTATTTTGTTTATAATCTCTAATCGCCTGTATAAAATGAGAATTCCTACATGTTGAGCGAAATGTTGGACTTTCTGGGGACCTGTTGCTGTTGATATTGGCCAGATATCGTGAAGGCCGTAATTTCTATGTAACTTTTGTTTTTGTTTTCTAAGGTACTCACGTATGCAACTTCTTAGGTTGTTTTGGTTGACATTTGAGAAAGTGTTTAAGTGAAGAAGACTCGAAAATTGGATTTTACTTGTTACGATCCGACCGTTAATATTTTCCTTGCGTTAACTATTTTGTACACTGAACAAGATTTCATTTTTATATACTTCTTCACTATGACTGTGATGCAGTTATATGAGTTATGACTTAGGCTAGGGTCATTGAACGTCATTTAATGTCTACAAATACTGCACAGCAATATTTCGTGCCTTTTCGATTTATTCGGTCATTGAAAGAGTTTTAAAATCTGTTTCGGCCACTTTACATACTTTGTATTTCTGTTGTAGACCCATCTGTGCTAAATGAACTGTGCCAAATGGAAACGCAGGTAAATAAATAGTTTTTGGGGTCCGTGCCGAGCTGCACTCTTCGATGTTTTTGTTTTTTGTTTTTTTCTGAAAGTGAGGCCCTGCACGGCCCTTTGTTTTGTTTCAATCGTTAAACCGCTTTTATTTGCTCGAATTAATTAATATTAATTTTATTTATCACACTAACGACTACTTTTTATACTTTTAGTGTATGTGTATATATATAGTATTTAATATTTTACTAATGTTGTATGCTTCTGGTGTGGTTGGTGAATGAACATCTCCGCAGCCATCTCCGGTTTGGCCAATCCGATAGATTTATACATACAATGCTATATGAGGTTATATAATGATTCAGTTAGTTTTCCGACCTATCAATATACCAGCAAGGTTCGCACAATGCAGGTGCCTTCCAACATATTCTGTTCTGTTATGTTTACGATTTATTATATATATATAATGCATATGGGGGGGAGGTGTTTACATTTATATATAATGCATACGCATCGTAATGTTTAATTGTTCTAATAACAGTGTGGGTGGCAAAGCATAACAAATTATAATTAAAGTTACTTTCATCTTTCGCTTTTCGCTTTTTTCGCTTTAAGTATGTAGAGTTATGTATGTACGTAATATATGTATGCACTATACGAGATTTGATTGATAAATTGAACTCCTCTTTACATATTTGTATTTTAGCAACATACGGATTTCGAAGAGCAAACTCTCTTGTTGTTCTTGTTTCGGTTTTTGTTTCTTTAAATGTTCAAAGTCGAATTTGAATTACATTAGATATTTATGTATTGTATGTATATAGTTAATAAAAGTTGCTTTTATGTTTACTACGTTTAACACTAATAGACTCCGTCGTTGAAATAACAGCTGTATTACTTTTCTTTTCTTTACTCTTCCCTGCTCTACGCTCTATCCTTTATTGTTATAGATGCCTTTCAATAAATTAATAAAACTTCTGAACTGGTGAACTGATGAACTGGCGAACTTAATGGGGCACGTCCTTCCAAAGTTTCCTAGTTTCGTATGAATGGTGTTTTGGGGAGGTGAATTAGAGGGGGTGAATTGCATGACAAATGTGCCTGATAAGTGGGTTTTGTGGGTGCCACAGTGGCAGTAACAGTTGTATATCGATGTGGTAAGCACAAAGCAATCATGCGTCTTCGCTAATGGTGCAACTTGGATTCGGGGGCAGACTGTGCTATAAGGCCACACATATACCTTTTTTTCCTCATTTTTGCGGGATTGCGTGAAGCTTCGATTTGTACAGCAAATAGCAAACGCATTCAAACAATAAAATCCAAACAAGCATAAAACTCGGGCTACTCCTGTGAACCGATGGGATCGGATCTGACCTCGCATCCCAAGGGTTCATCTTTCATCTACCATCTTCCCTTCGTCACACACATTATCTGATGGATCGCAAATCGGACATTTCTAAGAATAGGAGTTGGAATCGAATCGAATCGAATTGCAGTGAATACGTATGCATTTATGGGATGGACTGTCCATGCATCGATGAATTGAATTGAGAACTTGATTTCGGGGAGATTTCGTTTGCTTTTCAAGTAAAGCTTTTCTTTCCTCTTAGTTGTCTCATTAAAAAATTAATTATTTCATAATTAATTTCAAGTATCGTTTGACTTCTCTTCTTTTTTAATAAATATATTTTTGCTTTGTTTTGTTGTTTGTTTTTTTTTTTGTTTTTTTTTTTAAATACATATCACAGATCCAGTACAAATATAAGTATATATATTTGTGTTTATTTCTCCTTCCTTCCTCTACTATGTTTAGATATCATATAAAACTCATACATTAAACATAACTCAGTGAGCACGCGTAAGTGATACTGATATTTAGTAAGAATGTGTGAATGTATGGGAGAGAGGTGTGTTTCAGGTGTGTTTCATGTGTGTGTGTGTGGGCGTATGTAAGGTATTTTAAGTCTGCGTCTGTGATAGATAAAGGTTAGAGTATATAGTGCTTCGATTCTGGGGGCTCTGAAAAGATCTCCCAATTTCTGACGTGAGGCGAAGAAGACGAAATAAATGTTCGTTTGCTGTTGGTTTGGTAGGTTGATTGGTTGACTGATTGGCTGATTGATTGGTTGACTGACAGGTTTTTGTGGGGTGGACGAAGGGGGATCTGTGTTTTATGCTTGTTGTGATTTTGGCTGTTGTTGTTTGTTAAGCTACGTTTTCAAAGTTGTTACTGTGAAATTCTGCTGTTCTTAGACGGTCTATTGCATGTCCTGATCTCTGGTCTCTTTATGTTTTTTTTTATGTTTATGATACTCAAAAAATAATAGTTCTAAATTAAACACCAACATCATCATCCTTGTTCCTTCCCCTTACGTTTTCGTATTGTTTTCTTTTTGGATGTTAATGCATATTTCAAGGCACACTAGCATTTACGACTGTACTTTCAAATTTACTCTTTTTTGTTTCCGTATTCTTCTGTTAAGTTTGCTTACTTCGTTTTGTTATCATAGTTATCTTCTGTTTTTCATTTGATTTTTGTATTTTAATCGTATTATATAAATATTGCACAAATAAGAACAATTGTAGGTAAGTTTTAACAATAATAGCAAAAATTAATAAGAACAACTTTCAACTTAAATATATAGACTTAGCTTAGGATTGGTTGCCGTTGTGGTTTGTTTGTTACTTTTCTTTTATATTTCACTACGGTGATGAGCGTTTTCAGTGATTCGGAATTGGAATCGAAATTGAAATCGAGCTGAGTTGACTGATAGATTGATTGACTGACTGACTGACTGGCTGATTGAGTTGATTTCGATATATCATGATAATGTTGTAGACGTTTGGGTTAGTGGTGGTGCGGCGCTTTTGGGTGGTAGATGGCTTTTTAATGGCGGTGCTAAATAATAATAATAATTAAACACGAAAAAAACATTGCAGTTCTTTTATTGTGGTTTTTTGTAATCAAATTTTATTTAAATTTCGTTTCATCTTTGTTTATTAATCAAAAAGAAGTGTTAAACTAAATTATATGTGTAAGGAATAAAGTAAATAAGAAAAATTTCATTACAAGTAAGGCATTTCTCTCTCTGTAGGTGAGGGGTGTTCGTATGGATACTTTTGTCCTTGTTTGTGTGGGTGGTATGTGTTTTTTTTTTTGGTGTATATGAATAGGGAAATTTTTAAATGTGATGTTAACATCTTTTGTCTTTACACTGCGTTTCTAAATAGTATATATGTACATACAATTGTTGTGAAATATGTTTGTTGAAATAATGTTTAATAATTGCACAATACTTAAAAATAACAAGGGAAATTGTTTGGTAGATTGTTTGTTTTGACGTTCGATGAAGAAACCCCTAAATGAATGCATTAATATGAATATTTTACAAAGAAACAATTGTTTGCTAAGGTTGTTTTTTATGTTTTTTCTTTATCGATTTTTAACATATATATATTTGTGATGCATTAGGCGTGAGAAAATGTAAGACTTAAAATTAGAATGTAAGAAACAAATGTGCTAAATTTACCAAAGAATGTGGTTAACAAACGCAAAATGACAAAAAAAAAAACAGTAAGGAGTGCAGTTCTCAGACTGGCAGCTAACAAATCGCAATGTGTTTTTTTTTTGATAAATAATATATATAGAAAACAAAAGATATAAGGAGTAACAAATCGGGAGCACAAAATCAAAACCAAAAGGAGACTCACGTGCGCGCGCAACACATTAACACCACTCGATCCGAACCGATCGGATCGTCTCTAAAACTAAACAACATTATCATGATCAACATCAACTGTTCAAGTTCAAGCGTTCCGAAACAAAAGTGTTCATATACAGGGGATTCAGGGGGCTGCAGAGTCAGAGGTGAATAGTTAAGTATATTAACAGCAGTAAGCAATTATGGAGAGGGGCAAAACAACAGAGAACAGATAAAAACAGAAAACTTTAACGAAATCACGAAAATGTCAACAAAGTCACTCTTATTTTGTTTAGTTTTGCAATTGTATTTTCACTAGCCTGTTGTAGGTGTAATAGCAAGTGTTTTTCTTGTTGTTCTTGTTGTGTTCGGATGTTCGGGGGTGTAGTAAAATATTTACCTTATTTCGAGGGTAAGAATCACCTGAAGTTTTCACTGAAAACGCTCGCTCATTATACATTTTATCGTTTTATCTCAACATAATGCTAATAATTAGGTGTGTGGTTTGTTGGGGGTTGGGCTGGGTGTGTGTAAGTGGGTGGTGGCGGCATATGTATATATATATATGTATGGGCATATGTGTGTAGATAATATATATAAACAAGACTCAACAACTGTGTACATATACATATGTATATGTATATATGCGCCATGTATTATCGTATCGTATAGCATGTTGGTCGGGAGTACCAAAAACAAAACACACAACGCAAACAAACGCATCACAAACAAACAAAACCCAAACGGTTTGGTTTTCTTTCGCAACTAGTTTGTGTGTCTAACTGGCAATAGGCAATATAACTTGTTTTCAATTTTAAACGTTTCGAGCGTGACACACAAATGCATAGTACATAGTATTTATACAAATTTTCACTGTTTTTCCTTTCATTTCGTTTTTATCTTTCTTAAAGGGCGTTAAGTTTTAAAGCAAATCTCTTTAGGTGAAGGCCTTGGAACAGTTTTACTCAAAAAGTGTATGGGTTTTGCAATACATTGGTAATTATTATAGTTTAACTGCTTAACAATTGGTGTTTCCTTTTTTTTTTTTTTTGTGTTATCCCTTCTCATATTATTTTAGTTTTGGGTTTTTCATGTTCATCGTTTTGTATCTTTTAATAAATTAACAAATTTTAGACGAAAACTTGCTTGTGGTTTTTTTTTTTTTTTGGGATTTAGGGGTTTGGTTGTTGTTTTGCTTTTTGCCTGTTTGTTTGTTGTTCTGTTCAGATTGCTGGTTGTTGGTTGCTTAACTCGGATTTGTTTTGTTTAATTCACAACAGTGGTTAATGGAATTTGTCGCGCCCTCTTTGTCTCCTCCTCGTTGATTTTCTGTTCAATTAGATATTGCGCTTTGGCAATGGCACTCGGCTGACCAGTTATGGTTACAATGCGATTTCTAGTGCCAGGTGCGAATATGCCCTTTTTGGAAATTTGCACATTTGCGCCAGAAACATGTTGAATTTCAACTAAACTACGACCGTTCGGACCTGGAATATTTGCATCAGATTTATGTTAAATATTTTTTAAAATTGTAAATGGATATAATGGATAATATATGTGGGTATAATAGTAATAATATATATGTATATAAATTGGGTATGGGCGTGTTTATAGCAGTAAGGTGTTAAGGACGCCGTTTAAAAAGAAATAAAATCAAACCAAAGAGCGAAAGTCGATATGCTGGAATAAAGGGGTCAGAGTGCCTAACCTAATGACCTAACGACCTTACAACTGACACTGAGGTAAAATTAACTGCGCAACAACGAATGTAAATCCAACAATGTAATAATATTTTACCCAATAATTGCACTAGCCAACTGGGCCTGAAGTCCGCCCAGCTAAACGTAAGTATATCGAAACAAATTCGTTTTAAGCAATAAACAAAATATGGGAAAGTGAATGTGTTTTTCGACCTACAACCTACCTAACTGCTAAAGCTACTAACTGCTACCACTGCTCTCTTAAGCTAACTGATGCTGCTGTTCTGTGCGAATTTTCAGTGGGTTTGCGGGTTTAAGGTGGAAATAGATTGAAATAAAAGGCATTAGGATGCTGGTACTGGCGGATGGGTGAGAGGCAAGAACTTGACTAGAAATTTCGCTATAAGTTTCAATGAATTTATTAGGAAAACCTTTGAGAATATCTAACGGAATGTCTTGTATGCAGGAAGTGGTGTAAAACTCAATAAATCTGAGTCTGGAATGAAGTGCCTGTGTCTATGGTTGGCTACACAGAGAAAACTAGCTAAAGTTTTAGATGCAAAAACATTTTAAAAATATTTCAAATTGCTTCATACAAATGTATTTTTACTTAGTGTTACTTTAATGTTTTGAGCACCTAAAACATGGAATTTTAAAACTATTTTTTTTCTGTGTACGTCTCTATGTCTAATGGCTCAATGGCTTATCAAAAATGGGATGGGCAACTCCTCTTTATCCTCTGGAATTTTCACAGGTGCTGGGGGTCAAACGGGTGGTGGGTTAGGGGGTGGGATTAAAGAAAATTGCGGTGTTGGTTCTTGGTTCTCTGGATTTTTTGCAATTTTAGTAGGGATAATAATGGTATGGACGCGCACCTAGAATAGCGCCGATAATCACTTCCGGCACCTCGACGTTCTTCGAGTCCTTGGAGCTGAGGTCGCCCGGAGTGGGGCTCTTGCTGAGGCCGCCCAGCTGCGCCGTGGTCGCTGTGCCCGTGGCTGCCGTCAGCCCGAAGCTGTTGTTGTTCAGCGAGACGGGCGTGGCGCCCGGCGCCGTGGCCGAGCCCAAGTGGCGGAATGGATCGAATTGCACCGCGGCAGCGTCCAGTTGCGACTGCGTCGGCCTACTGGCGGCAGCTGCAGCGGCCGCTGCGGCGGCAAACTGCTCCAGATTCACCTGGCCCACAGCGCCGAACACATTGCTGGCGGTGGCCGCGGATGCGGCGGCCGCAGTCTGCTGATCGAGCGCCGATACACCCAGGAAGTTGCCCAGCGTCGAGTGGGCGCCGTTGGTGTGCGGCACGCCCACGCCCATTCCGAGGACTCCGTACTTGGCCAGCACTCCCAGGGCGGAGACGACTTCGTTCGTCACGGTCTCCGAGTAACCAGAACCGCGCATGGCAACCTAAAGGGGATGGGTTAGAAAGCACAGATTAAGTATACGCCATGCTCACAGCAACAAAGAAGTGGAATGCAAAACAAAGTCCGTTTTGATAAGGATCTGTTAAGGATCGAACTTTATCAGGATATTACTTGAAGAGCAAACAAGTGATCAGATGAAATGATCGAGAATAAAAAATATCGTTTTTTAGCTGGCGCCATCTGTTAAACTGCAGGGTAAACACTGCAATTAAAGAGAGAGCAGCTCTTTCTCTCTCGTCCGTCCTCTCAAATATATGAACTGTTTCAAATTTGCAGTGACGTCATAATTTAAAATTCCCTAATAACTTCTAAAATAGTGGTTCGATTTTGAAATTTTGATTTTTGGTGAGTCGATAGATATTGACCGATAAAATAAATAGCGCGCATTAACAGGCCTCTAACATGCTCAGAGTAACATACCAGAGTTTCGCACTTTGTGGGCGTTAAAGTTTAAAATAAACTGTTGACTGGCACCTATCATCTATCTATTATGAATTATGAGCCTCTCGAACTTAAATAACCAAATCAAAAGGGACTTTGCTCAGAACTACAGCCCTGAAAGCATCAATGTCTAACCTTAATATGCTCGAGCAACTGAGTGGCAACCGCTAGATTGGGCGCCGGATTGGGTGAGCCCAGGTTGATGGACAAGTTGATGCCGGTGCCGTTGACTAGCAGGCTGGCCGCCGAGTTGGCGCCGCCGATCGTGGTGCCCAGCGTGGAGTTGAGCGAGGCGGTGCTCGAGTTGATGGCATTCTGGTTGGTGGCATACGGCGAGCCGGTCGGATTGAAGTTGGCTACTGGGCCGCTGACGTCCGCGTAGGAGACATTCAGGCAGGTGCCCGACTGCGGATCCTCGACGATCTTGGAGAGGATCATCTTGCAGGCGTTCTTGTTGTTCTCCTTGTCGCCAATGATCGTGATGCAGCGCTCCTGCAGCGAGACATCCTTGGGCTTCTGCGAGATCTGGACATAGGAGCCGCTCTCCTCCTTGATCTGTTTGATGAAGGCGCCGCCCTTGCCGATGATCATGCCGGCGGTGGAGTTGGGCACCAGGATCTTGACCTGCTTGTCGCGCTCCTGGGTCTGTTTGGACTCGGCGTCGACGATCTTGTTGGTCAGGTCGGGCTTCTCGCGGATCTTGTCCATGATGAACTCGAGCACGACCATGATGGCATCCGTGGAGCCGGTGATCAGGCAAACGCGTTCAGTGGTGCCTTTTGAATGAAAGATGAAATTAGTTTCGGATGGCGATAGTGAGTAGATGGCTTTACTCACCTGGGTAAAAGTCATGGGACTTGGACATCTTGACCCTAGCACCAGTGTCCTTTTGCAGGGAGGCGATCGTCTCGCCTCCCTTGCCGATGATGGCCCCGGAGGCCACCGCGGGCACCAGTATTTTCATGTGGTACGTTGTCTCGCCTGCAAACACAAAATCGAGAGGAGTTCACAGGGCGACCAATGGATTAGTCTCGGGGGAATCTCTGGGGTTTGCTTTTAGGATTTTAGTTTAGGGGATTCTGTACTATAACTATACAGGTTAGTAAGTAGTCTGTGTGCCCTTGGCTATTGCATACACAATCTAGTTATCTGTTTTGTTATTATTGGTTAGAGATCTAGTTGCTAGCACATTCGGCAGGTTACAAATTAAAAATAATAACAGCATTTCAGCGTCGATCGTTTGTTCGTTCGGCTGGACACGCTCGTAACGAGGGACGTTCGTGGAGTTCTCAGCTTTAACTTGGTTAGTTGATGGTTATTGTTTCGAGATAGAGAGAGACTTCGGTTTAGTGCATTATGGATTTGGTTTGGATTGGTTTGGTTATGGTGGTGGGCAGGCATGGTGTTCGACTGTTGTCTGTTTCTGTGATTTTTTTTCTATGGTGATGGGCAAGCCATGAGGAGATATATGCACTCGAGATGAGATGGAACGGACAATGCTGGCGACACACGAAAGACATGAGAAAGACCACCGTTGACTTCTCCTCCAAAGGTCGTCGGATTGGCCAAAAAATACAAAAATAAAAAAAAAAACACAACAAGAGCCCCGCAAATTACCATCTATACTCTGCCCGCTTGGGCAACCCGCAAAAGCAAAACGAAATGAATACGAATAATTTGTGGAAAATGTAAGTCAAAGCAAAAGTCGGTCAAAGGGTCGAAGGTTAATGTGCTCGTTGGTCCGTTGGGTCATACAATCAGTTTTAAATTTTAAGTTTTCGTTTCACTGTCCAAAGTCAGGCTCAAAAAGCGCGAAAAATACAGACAGCGGTGTTTGTTACACATACAAAGAAAACGATTGAGCTACGCTTTGTTCGGTATTAATCTTGAATTAGTCGATCTTTTTTTGTTTATTTTTTGGCTAGACAAAGATGGATTTAATGGTATTTAATGAAAGTGTGACAAAGCTTACCATGATGAATATGATTATTGTTATTATTTTCAATTTCAACCTCAATTCCAGAACAAACTGACTCACCTGAAATGGAAAGAGAAAAAACGGAAACAATGATTATAAGTTGTGGATTTTAAGGCGCCAGCTGGGGAGCATGCATTCCACACACACAGGGCAAGTTGATGTGAATAATGTGGCGAATCGTGAAGAGGATGCAGTGGAAGCTCACTGCGAGCGAATGATATCATCTGCGTCACACACAGCCTCAAGCCGACAGTAGTAAGCAAACAAATTTCAATTAATAAAATGTGTCAAGCGGAGACGCTCTATTACACAACAGAATAAAAAAGAACGAAACGGAATGATCTAAGCGCGTTGCACCTGACTGGCTGCAACTTTGAGACTCGGTGACTTGGTGACTTGGGGGAAAAAGCCCAAGACACTTGGCACTCGCTTTGTTTAAATTTAGCCGCTGCATTCCCCCAGCCTCCTGACGCCACTGAAATGTGTGTCGTCTTGGTCGTCTCGTTGCCACTCAGCGGCAGAGTGTCCTTCAAAAGTATTTCTCTAATTAGATACAGCGGCGAGCACACACATCTGACATTGGGATGGGCATGGGGTATTGGGGTAGAATATTGGACCATTGGACCATTTGCCCTGCTTTGCATGCATGTGTGAAAATGTGCGATTTGCAAAGAATTCGCAATGTGCAGAGAGCAATGTAAGCAACGAAAGCGAAATTAGTCGAGATTTGCGAATCAGCCCACACATTATTTAGCACCATGCTGGCCAATTTCCGCCACTGAAAATAATTGAAAGTGCGCCGGACGCATCTGTCAGTTATCTATCATTTATACGTTTGAATAGAGTGAAATTCATAAAATACATGAAATTCATGAAATTGATTAAATTCCTAACCGCAAAAATGTATTTTGCAATGGGTAATACTCGTAAATAAAGAGGAGCTTGGCAAATAATATGCAGGCAGGAACAACAAAGCCATTTGCTTAGCGTTTTATGGGCCACAAAGGACCAAAGGGCCAAGAACGAAGCTGCGTTGCTGCGTTGCTGCCTTGCTGTTGACACTGTGCAGCAGCTTAAATTATGTGACTGTCATAAATAACACTTGCAGCACATTGGCCAGACCACCGCCCATTGAGCTGCAAGTGGGCGTGGCCCGGGGGCGGAGGTGGCAGGATGGCAGAGGATGGCAGACTGGAGACTAATTTCGTATGCATTGTGTGCAGGATTGGTAGGGAAACTAGGCTAACGACAAGCTGGCTCACACACTAGTACTATGCCATTCCAACCCCAAACCACAATAAATGCCATGGAGCAATCTGCAACACGCAAATTGTTAAAGCAAAGCCCGCGCAGCAAGTGCTTGTCGCGTACCACGCGACGTATGCGTAATGCGGGGACATGGGACACGCGATTAAATGATTAGATCCTGCAAGCGACAACTCCATTTAATTTCCCGCATCGGGAAGCGCTCATAATGCTCTTTAAAACACAGTTGCTATTTGGACTTATTGAAACACTGTCAGAAGTAATTTAATACATTT
Source organism: Drosophila elegans (assembly GCF_018152505.1). Classification (NCBI taxonomy): domain Eukaryota; kingdom Metazoa; phylum Arthropoda; class Insecta; order Diptera; family Drosophilidae; genus Drosophila; species Drosophila elegans. Next base: position 3,385,462 of record NW_024545855.1, on the reverse strand, counting down.
TGAAATAATTTTTAAACCAGCTAAATGCTTATTTTAAATCAACCCTGTTCAAAAAGTGCTCGACATGGTCTTTAAAATAAAACTAAAACTATGTGAAATTTAATTTTTTTTATGACATATTTAAACACTATCAGATATTATTTAATATATTTTAAAAATAATTTTAAATTATAAGCAAAGCTTTAACAGATAACTACTTCTGAGTTAATATAAGCCTCAATCAAAAACTTTAGCAGAATGAGATGATCATATAAAAACTCTTTTTTCCATTTATATTAAGACCTAACTTTCCATTTACTTTTTTATCAGATACGTAAAAAATTAATAATCTATCAAATGATGCCAAAAATTAATAGTCGCTAAAAACTTAAACTCATTTTCTGCACCTAACTATGCCATCTCCATAACGCGTTCCCTTAAAAAACAAACACTGTGTCGCAAAATCCGCGCGTAAATCTTTATGCAATACTCGTGAATCACTAGGGCATGCTGAAGGAAAGTGGTGTATACATAAGACATAATATTGTAAGGCACATTCAAAATTGAAATGGACGCCCACATTAAAGCGCACGATTAGCATATGAGATTTTTATATAGTCGATTGTGGTGGTTTTTGCTGGCTGGTTGTTGTTGTTTCTGTTCCTATGAGTGTTTGGTTTTTGGTTTTATTTTGTGTATCAGAAATGTGTGCTGGATGTTGGTGATGTTTGGATTATTTTCTTTCAAAACTTTCAACGCAATGTTAATGGTTAAATTATTTATAGCTTGTCCGGCGTTCGCTTCGTTTGACATTTTGGCGTTCTTGTTTTTAGGGCTTTTCTTTTTCTTTTTCATAGCCTTTTCTATTTTTTTTTTTTTTTTTTTTTCTTTTTTTTTTTGTTTAAGTTGCTGGCGGCATTTAGAATGAGGCGACGTGGTGATTGATGCTGTTGTTGGCTGGTTGGTTGGTTGGTTGGTTGTAGCGAGCTCGATAGTTATAGATATATAGAGAAGTGGTGTACATTTTATGTATGGTGTAGTAGTAGAGGAAGTTGTGCGCAACTTTAGAATAGTTCTATGCCGATGTTGATTGCGTTTTGTTCTTGATTCTGATTCAGACTCACCGTAACACCAGCAGGGGTTAGTCTTATAGTTTCCAAGCGTTGTGGTTGCTGTTGCCGCTGCACTTGAAGCTGCTGCATTTGGCGGCGTTTGGGCACCTGGTGGCGAGGCGTTCGGCGACCCATTCTCACTCAGGGAAGATTGATCCATCTGACGAACAGGTGGAACATGGTTGGGATTAGCCGGGTTTTCTTGCTGCTGATTGTGGCTATGAGCGGCTAATGAGAATGCAGCGTTGCTATGATTGCTACCAAAGACAATGTTGCTGATGTTGCTTATGTTGCTTATGTTGCTGCCGTCCAATGCCATCCAATGTGTTGATGATGGCGACAACGTGGTTGTGGAATGTCGTGGCTGATTGTTACAAGCTAATTGCTGCATATGTGTGGGCTCTGATTGTTGATATCGGTATGTGGGATGTTCATTTTCTGGTTCTTGTTTATGGTGTTGCTGTTGCTTTTGCTTTTGCTGCTGCTGTAGCTGCTGTTGCTCCTGCTGCTGTTGTTGCTGTTCCTGCTGCTGTTGCTCAAACTTTTGCTGAGCCAGACGCGCCTGGTCCATTAAGTACCTAAAGCCAAACTGCGCAATCAGCTGCTCGGGCGTCCTGTCCATAAATCTTTCCGTAAAACTCTCCATTTTGCCTTGGAATTGTTGCCGTTCCCGTTCAGTCTTCAGAATTGCTTGCGACGGAATTGATTCTGCCTTGAATCGACTATGCTTGTACACGTACTCGTACTCGTTCCTTATTCAACCGACTCTTATGCGTTATTTATTCATTTGTTTTTTTTTTTGTAATTTGTAATTTGTAATTTTGTGCCTGATTTGATAGGATTGGTTGCGATTGCTCTGTTTCGTTTTAATCATTAAACTTGTTCAATAAACGAAAGAAAAAGAAATGGAAAATTTGTTTAAATTAAGCTGGCTTTTTATAGGTTTTTTTTATGCTGATCCCACACACACATGTTTTAGGCGGCGAGCGGAAGAGAGATAGATATGGAGCATTTCAAGGACCTTATGCATTCTGTCTCTCTCCCGCTTGCAATTCCATTGATATCTGATTTGCACATTGCATTATTGATACATCGAGTTTAATGGCAGTTTGTAAGGCATTTAGACTGTGCATTTGTTGCTTTTCTTTTTTGTTTCTGGGAAAATGCTCTTCATGATGATGCGGTGGTTGTAAGTTAACATATATAGAGATATATAGAACGGGTTAAAAGAGTGGTGACTTCGCAGTGAGTTCAGTTTAGTAGATTTGCTCGACTTCCGGATGACTTGAATTTAATCGATTTGGTTAGAGTTAGCTGACGTTGGATATTGATAAGATATTTTAGTGTTTTTGGATGGCGATTTTAGTGTTGTTCTGTTAGTGCGTGACCTTTTTTTCGTTTCTTGATGGTTTTTGCTTAGATATATTTTGTACGATAACAACAACAACAATTACGATGCAACTAATATATATTATAAATATATAGAAGGAGTGGGAAACAGACAGAGACAGAGAGAGCGGCAGCAGCAAGCTTCAGCAAAGGTATTGAATTGGATTGTATTGTCGACTGGATGATTTTAAAGTCCTCCGTCTGGGATGAAACTTATCATTCACAGACTTAGTAGGCTTTTAAGGAGAGAAGGATGACGATTGGTGCTGTGGCGATATAGAGGTAGTATGTCCATGTAGAATGGCGTTTGTTAATGACGATAGTTACACAACATTCAGAAATGCTATGAAAGACATTTAGAAATCAATGCCAGGGCTTTTTTACCATTCAGCTGTTGAGTTGAGTTGAGTTGGGTTGAGTTCAGAGTTCACAAAGTTGCAGTTGTTTCTATAATACTTGAAGCTTGGCACGATGACAGGACGGCGGTCTTTTGAGATGATTTTGATGCTGCTGCCTGGCGATGTGTTGCATTTGTTTTGATTTTAGTTTTTTTGATTTTCAGTCGTTTCGATTTGATTAATAACTTTTCGGCTTTTCTATTTTATTTAAGTCTTTGCTTGCGTAGTTTTATCACAACATAGTTTTTAACTGCTTTGCTCGCTTGCGTTTATCACATTTGAGTTGAGTTGGGTTGAGAGTTTTCATTGGTTTTGTGGGAATGCTGTTGGATAGTTTAAATTATACGCGATTTTAGAGGTACTCGCTTTTTGTACTGCCATTATTGCTAATCGCACGCTTTAAATGGGGGACAACAACAAAAACAACTGTTCGTGATTATGTTCTTATTTTTTTTATATACATTGTGGGTTTTCATTTCGTTTTTAACTTTATCGTTCTGCTGTGTGGCATGCACATCAATTTATTTTTATATTTTGTGTAGTATCTATAATTATATTTGCGCTATGGCTGGCTTTCGATAATTGCAAGCACATTTATATGCATGGACGACAATGGTTTAAAAAAAAAAATTACAAATAAAAATATAAAACAGAAACGATTATAAAAACGGTAATATGCAATACACAGTGTTTGGATGTATATTCAAAGCTGTAACAAATATCATGGTCAAATGGAATTGAGCGAATTGAAAGCATTTTAATTGATGAAGCAGCGGAAGCCAGTTGATAAGGTCCGCTGATGATGGCGCAGAAGCTGAAAAGCTGAAGCTGATGAGGGGAGGTTGGGTATTGCTGCCTAGAACACCATTACTATCTGTCAATAATAACCAATTCTCTAAGACCTTGACTTGAGTACAAAATTTACTGATTACCCAAACCCATAGAAGCATTAATTCAGGAATTACCAATCCAAGCGAATCGGAAGGTACAAATTAATGACTAAATTCCAATTATTAAAAAAACGCTTTTAAATGTCATCTGACTAAACAAAACTCACACTCAGAAGGGGGAAACAAAAAGGGGAAAAAAAACATGCAAAGTGGGCGTTTTGGAATACCTTTGTGAGATCATCTTTCACACAGACCAAAACCCTTTCGGCTCTTAAAATTGATTTATTACACTCGCCCCATTGAGAAGTCTCTCGGTAGAAGACGAAATGCCAACCCAAAAACACCTGCCTGCGAGTCTTGCCAAATGGCAGCCAAATTAACAACTGGTTGGCCAGAGCCGAAGCTCCAAACCCCGATTACACAATGGAGCCAAAAAGCTACTGGTTGGGTTGGAGCTGGCATAGAAATGCGAATTTGTGGCACGCATAAATAACACATTTTTCGGACATTTTCGCCAAAAATGCCAACCCAACAAAACAGAGACAGTTGAATAACAAAGGAAGAGTAAGAAGAGTTGCCAAGAAAAATAAAAGTAAAATGCCCGCACGTCTTTGGATCAGCTTGGGGTTATTTCTCTTGCTGTTTTTATTTCTATTTATTTTTCTGCTTCGGTTGTTATTTCGTCTTGAGCAGTTTTTGGGCATGGCCAGCAGCGAGTGTGTCTTGACTTATTTTTGGCTCTTTCAAACGCACACACACTCACACAGTCGCTGAGATAGAGTGCGAGACATGTTTGCCCACATTCAAATCGCTTTTCAAGGTTACGTTTTGCCGCCGTTTGCTTCCCGCATTTCAAGTTAACATTTTTTTCGGGGGCCCTAAGCGCAAGTAATGAGCACTTGTACTCAAACGACTCTCGAGTTAATTATAAAAAACTAACTCGAAATTGATTTCGAGAATCTGAACTGATAAAGCCCAATCCAATCCGATCCCAGGCTTGAGCTGAGGTCAAACTTCAACTCGAGTTGTCATTTGTCTAGTGCTTTTTTGAATAATCATTATGATTGGCATTGAACTGAATACATTGCTCTGTGTGGGTTTGATTTGGTTTTGGTTGGTTTGGGTATTGGTTTGGCTTTTCAGCGTTTAGCGAATGCTAATATTGATGGAAAAGTGTGCGTTTCCAAGACCAGAGAACAACAAACCAAACAGGCGTCCTTGAAACGCTAGATAAACCCAGTTGACAAGACGTTAATTGCCGCGACTTTGTTGCCTAATGTTAATATCGGAATATTACGCATACGCAGAGTGTGCGAGGTACTCCGGTGATGGGCAAACAACAGTTAACAAAGCTTCTCGCAAATACCAAATGAGATAAACCCTATAATTACCAATGCACACGCTAATTACCAAGGTCAAAAGAAAAACAGGTGAACGGATACACTTTTTTTAGGGAAACACGTACAGAAGCTTTGCTGTAGCTGAAAAGCTGGTTGCTGCATTTGGTGGAGTTGATGTTGGTGTCCCAGTTGCTGTGGATCCTGCATCATCATTATTTCGGGCGGACTGATCGACGTGGACGACGTGGTGGTGGTTGTTCTGGCAAACAACATGCTGCCAAAACAGAAATCACTGGCAAAATGGCTGTGTGCGCGCGGTAGCTGCTGGAAATTCGACAAAAACGACAGAAACGAGCGACAAACGAGCGAGCGAGCGCACGAATCGAGCGACCAAACCGCACTGAAGAATTCCGATCAAAACGAAGACGGAGCCGCGACTCAAGCATAGAGTTTTGGAGAGAGAGAGCCGGAGAATCGGAGAATGGGAGAGAATCTACGAGCGAATCTACGGAGAGTCGTGTCATGAGTCAGAGTGTATAGTACGTACGATCATGGGCAGATGATGATGATGTCTCTGTATATATGATCTAATGCTGCCCCGTCGATGGCCTCACTTCACTCCATGTCACTCGGTTCATTATCAACTTTAAACAGATACAAAGACAGAGAGCGAGAGAGAGAAGGATAGAGAGAGAGTCAGAAAGAGAAGGCAAAAAGGGGCGGCGACACGAGAGGGGGGCGTGTATGTGTCGAAAATAGGAACTGCTGTGGCAACATGTGATACGGAATGAGCCAACGTGATAAGCCAGCTGCGGAAAGAGTGAACGTGTCACGTTTTCAGCCACCAATCAATGGGCATTCAATGGGCAAACTGAAAGTAATGACTATAGACTCCAGAATACAGGTTGTCAAGTTGTCAAGGTGCCCTCGTGGCATTGTGACATTTGTAAGACCCTTAATAAATGAGTCAACCAAATCGAAACGCGAATTCTTTAGGATAAGAAAAGGTGGTTATCAAAAAATTGTGACTTAACATTTTGTCAATAAAGGATTAATGCGAATCGAATCACCTTTAATCATATAACCATATCAAACACTTTTAATCATAGTGGAATCCTTAATAGAAACAAACTGGGAATGTCTTAAAACAATTTGCTACAAGTTTATAAGACTTGATAAATATTAATGAAAATAACAAAGCGGTAGAAAAAAAACATAAGTGGTGACCCGCACTGCGTATGCGTAATTTAAGGGCTTGTGATGACCCAATTATCGAAAAGAAGCCCGATTCGTCCTAATCACTGGCCCCAAAAAAAGATAGCCCTCGAGTTATTAGTAGGCCACTTCAGAGATGCTCTACAAGTGCAGTCACACCAAATGCTTTGGCCACTTGGGCCGCAACAATGGACTGCACCTAAGAATAAGGTAACCCAAAAACAAGCCACCAAGATTCCAGTTCAGAGATAGTGGCCAAAACCCAGAGAGAGTGTGAGAGAGAGCAGCCCTTAGGCAGTAAACGCACTTGAGATTTGGCCAGGCAACAGCATTCCATATAGCCAGCCAACTAAGCCAACCCAAGCAACGCAAACAACCCAGTTTTCGCAGGACCTACTCTCAAGGACGTTGCTGCTGCGGCTGCTGTGGCGGCTGCAATGGCGCCAAATGCTGCAGTGCAGCTCAATGGGCTCCGAAATCGAGTCCGAGTCCGAGTCGTCCGAGTCCTACTGCGCAGGACCTTCCTTCCTAGGCAAAAACCCACAGCGAGGAAGCAGCAGAAACAGCAGAAACAGCAGAAACACCGCACACAGATACACGAACGCACCCGCATTGTCATCAAAGTAGGTCAACCGCTTGCCATGCTGTCAACGTTTTTCCGAGAGCAGGTCGCTCGCTCTCTCTCTTTTTCCCCTGAGCTCTGTGCTGCTACGTATACACCCCCTACATTTCCAGCTGCCCTGCTGCCAGCATTGATTACATAAGACCCTGTACCAGTACTAGTACCAGACGCATCCACCAACCACCAGACCTCCACGTTTTTCCTCAATTTTACTGCATTTCCTTTGCAGCAGCCCCAGCAACTAACGCATTTCTAGCCTTTATTACACATAAAATATTGAGAATTATCTGACCAACAGTTTGATTCTAAAATGAGCATTTAGCATTTTAACTTGGTAAAATGTACTATATCTTGCTTTAAATAATACAGCTTTATTCCCTCACAATAATTAAATTTAAAATGTGGCTTTACATCTTCTTTTTCCAAGTTTAATTTTTCAAATTTTAAAGATTCTCGTTAAGAAACAAACAAAAAAGTATATTTCAGGCCCTTGAATAATAAACATGTCCAAAGCATACATATATATATTATATATTGAAAAAATATATATATTAGTTTATAAACATTTTACGATCCAATTTTGCCCTGTGTATCACCATCACTTTGTTTTGCTCTCTCTCTAACTATTCAGAAACTCAACCATGACAGCTATAAATAACATGAAAAAAATTAAATAGATATTAAACAAAACAAATGACTGTCAAGGCAGCTAAGCAAATAAATTGTCAGACAACTTATAAACGAAGTGGGTAAATACCCGAATGCATGCATATTAACCTGTTATATGTCCAGAAAAAAAGACAGCCTAATTAATAACAAATGCCCAGCTGTACACACGTAATGTATCTATTTATCTGGGCTCATCTAAAACGCAAACGTTTGAATGAAGAACCTGGCCAAACAGCTGATACAATGGTAAACAAATTCTTTTAAGAACTATACCATAAATTATTAATGGCATCGAGAATTACGTGAGCTTAGAAGAAGAATGGAATAATGAAAAATACTCATATTTACCTATCTAACGAACTTGAACTTACTCGAACAGAACTTCCGCATTCCGCGTGAACTTAAATGAAAACTTGAAAATTTTGATGCAACATTAAGACAACACATGGATTTTGTGTGAATTTTTTCTTGATATTTTTAGTCCGCCCTTACGTATTCCAAATAGCCTGCTCTGCTGAACGGAAACTGAGTATAGTCTTCTCCCCAGTTCCGTTTCTCAATTGACAATCATCGAAGTAGCACACTTCGGCCACAAATTAAGAAACTTCGAAAACGTGTTTGTCTATTGGCTATCCGTCTAAATATCAAAAGCCAGCGGCGGGGGCGACTCAGACATTTACACCTTCTGCTATTTTCGTGGCTATGACGACAGGTACTTCGATTCGATTGCGTTGCTCACGCTGCTCACCTTGGAACTGCCAGCTGGTTTTTGAGCCGAACAAATCATGCAAAGCAACCAGTTAATAGCTCGTGGTCAGTCGGACTGTATGGGTTTGGCAATGGATCGGAGAGGAGCTCAGGCTGGAGCTGGAGCTTCTTTCAAATGCTAATCACCATAAGGCTTGCAGTTCGTCGAGGAGCTGCTCAAATGTCACTCGCTTCACCCAGGGACGGGCTAGCACTTGTATCTAATTGCAGGCCATTGATGATGATGGGGCTGCTGCAGAAGATTGCAGGCGGAGGTCACTGCCAAAATTGGGTCAAACTGGGCCCACGTTGTCTCGGCGCCAAATCCTGCGCAAAGATTCAGCCGCCAGCCAGATGCCAGTAGTCATTTTTAGATGTACCCAATGTACCAGAAGTACCGGGCTGTATCGGTGGGGGCCCTCGGGGCGTATACGCCATATCTGGCTTAATTACGAATCAAAGTCTGCCAGTTCGTTTCGGTTGCGAAACTCAAACTGACATCGAACGTATTGGGGGCAAACTGCAAATGAATTTCTCGTGCTGATTAATTGAAACTTAACAAACAACAACAACGACAGCAACAGACAACAAATAAGCGACGAAATCATAGATACTGGGTATATACAGTAGTATATATATCAGGGGTAACAACAACATGACCATATAACAAAGAAGGGAAACGGCACGATCGGCAAAAAACGCTAGGCAAACACAAATCAATGAGTTATATTTATACGCATCGGAGATAAAGAGCAGTGGATAGATAAATAGATAACGAGTCGAGAGATAGATATAGACAGATATATAGAGACAGAGAATACAGAGTAAGGGAGAGAGAGAGCACGATAATGGGGATATGCAAGAGCGATTGAGATATTTTCCGTTTTCTTCCTTCTGCTGGCGAAATGAATTGGGATTCGATATTGATTTGAATTTGAATTTGATTTGGAATTTGATTCGGAATTTGATTTGAAATTTGATTTGGAATTTGATTTGGATTGGATTTTGGTCAACTTACCGGAACTGAAATGTGAGCGTTTTGTTTGTTCATTTTCCGGATCGGAATCGAGTGGCCTTTTGCGTGAGTCGCCGATTTCAGGACTTGGACATGTCTCCATGGTAGCGTCTTCGGCCATTTTTAACTGAATGTTGCTGGTTTTGGTTATCGACTTTGACTGATGATTGCCTTAGCTTTATCTTTTGCCTTTTTGCTTTTGGTGTTTCTGCTACAGTTTACTGTTCTGTTTCTATGTCTCGTTTGCAGTTTGGAGTGTTTCTTTTCGATTTGATTTGATTTGATTGGATTGGATTGGTTTTGGATTGGCTTGGCTTGGCTTGGATTGATTCGGTATTGATTCGCTTTTGGTTTTTGGTTAAACGACAACGAAACGTTCGATGTTTGGTAATGAGGCGTCTGTTTAGCTTGGTATTATTTGGTTTTTGGCTTGGTTGGTATTGTTTTCTTGTATTTCTGTTTTGGTTTTTTGGTGCGTGCGAGAGCGAGATAGAGCGATAGAGCGAGCTAGCGAGCGAACGAACGATCAAACGAGCGCGGGATGCGTCAGTCACTGTCCTGTTGTCCTGCAGTCCTGCAGTCCTTGTCCTTGTCCAATGGATGCGATTCGATTCGATTCGATTCGATGCGATGCGATGCCTTAAAGGGGGAGATCCGCCACTGGCATCTAAAAGATTGATGGGCTATGTGGATGAGGTCCTTGGTCCTTGGGTGCGCTACTGATGCTGCCACTTATGCACACACATGGAGTTACAGGCTATCGATCGCTCTCAGTTACAGTGACAGCGACAGTGACAGTTCGTGAACGTCGCTATATGTGCATATGCAGATATATATCTTTAGACTCTATTTACGATCCTTCTAGATTTCAGTATTCGTTTCATTATATAGTTTGTTTTTGTTTTTTGATTTTTTTTTGTGGTTTTGTGGTGGAATGTGCGAGTTTTGTTTTTTTTTTTTTGTAAACGTTTATATGAAAAAAGAAAAAGAAAAAAATATTTATGAGTGAATTATGCAGCAATAATAAATATACATACATACAGTAAACATTTAGGCAATATATAGGTATGTTCTGCGCATTAAACTTGTAGTTATAGATACAGTTGTCAGAGTGGCAATGCATTTCTCGAGTATTAAAACACACAGAGGTGAGCAAACATTTAGATAGGTACAAACAATTGAGTTGATTTTAGTCAAGTTGCTTTGATTTATAGTTCTTTCGACATAAAAGATGTTATTTACAAAATGATCAAGGCATTTTGCGAGACTGGAGGAAATCGGGCGGGATTTTTTGGGGGGTGGACCGGGCAGGTCTTCTAAAAGCGTGGATTGTGTAGTAAGGCATTCACATATCAAAACTGATCGGGACAGGCAGATGAGGGGGTAGAGATAGATAAGTTTGAAGCAAGCTTTGTGAATGTGGAACATGTGGTATATGATTGAAAGCAGACAACAAAATGAATTACAGGAATCCATAGAAATAGTTTTGAAAACAGTTTCCCCCTACAGAGAAATATCCAATGTAAGGGAATCAGGTTAGAAGGGCTGAGAAATCTCTGTATCTAAATGTTCACTTTAAAATTAAGTTCTTATTGCTAACATATAAAAGCTTAAACACGGTTTATTTTTGTTTAGTCTAACTTTTGTAGTAAAAAACAAGCAAGCCTTATAAATCAAAGCTGTACATTTTAAACGATGATTTGTATTTATCATATGTACTTAACATCTTTACTAAAACTAAATCCAAAACTAATAATTAATAGCTTTCTATAATAAAGTATACCATGTAAAGCAAAAGAGTTACAATCTCTGCGCATTGCCAGCAAATAGAAGTCACAACCTGATACTACCTATATGAATTGTTAATTTAAATTCGTTCCACCTAAATCCTATCTAAACAAGTCCGTCCCCACAGCGCATGTTTAGTAAGTTATGAATACCTGAGCCAGTTTTTTCACAAGCTGGCAATGAAAACCCAACTTGCAACTCAATTATGCATGAGATGTTTTATTTTATTATGATTTCATTGCTAATTAAAAATGCGCCGACACAAAAACCGAAGCGCGACCAACACAAAAACAACAACGAAATCTGCAGCGACGACAGACAACGCGCATTTATTTGTTTAAAATGGCGTTTAATTATACAAACATTTTTATATTTTATTTCTGTTGGTAGTGCTGGGGCTCAAATGTGCGTTTCTTGTGTTGGTGGGGATTCGATTTGACTGCAAACGACCTTGACCATTAAATAAGTTTGTTGTTTTTTTGTTCGTGCCCGCTTAGCAGCGACCACAAAGCAAAATGAGCAATAAATCGAAGAGATGGCAAAAGCCACCGACATTCAATGCTAAGCAAAAGCAAAGATACATAGATACACGGCGCGATGCGTACTATAAAATACTAGTTTGCCATTGTATGGCATGCACTGCACAGAAAGAAAAATGAATATCATATATCCAATAATGTTTGGAATTCATGGTCCAGCTATGACTTTGAAACTGGCACTTTGGCTAAAAAGTCAGATGACAAATTCTCTATAACATCAATTTTAACAAAGACACAAGCTATAATTGAAAAGTTTATCACGTCATATGCAAATAAATCATTAAATTTGATCGAACAGCTTCTACTTCCCTTTTTTTATATTAACAACAACTGCCAGCAAACATAAACTAACAATTCATCTTGACTGTGGGTAGTTTCCATATTTTTGTTCCGTGTAATCACTGCGCGCGGCACCTGTCGTCAGCGCAGCACCGAGAACAAAACAGGTAGGTCGCACAAATTTGCATTTACTTAAGAAATTAGTGGGGCCACAAATGCGAACATCAAGAAACTAAAGATCGATTTAGCAGTGGCTGGAGATGCGAGAACGAGTTTTCGATTGACGCGAACAGAACCAGTTGCTTTTGCGCCTCGGCTTGGCATTTGAGTTTTTCAATTAATTCACTTAATGCTTTTCGGTTGACTATTTGTTGTCTTTCGCTGACGTTCGTAGAAGAATTCCCACTCGAGGCGAGCGCATCGAAAATAGCGTCACTTGGAGAACTCTGAACAAAAATCGCATAATAAATGCGACAACCTGGCAATCAAATTTAGCTGCGGCTTGGCCCCAAAATCTCCCAGAAGTGTGCCCCGCAAAAGTCCCCAGAGATGCCCCTTGCCCCATGCCACATGGCTTTTTAGCTTTTCGGCTGCTTCCCACAAAACACGCAAAGTGCTCGACATTTTTCACTTTACGTGCGTCCTTGAAAACTGCAGCGGGCCAAATGGGATTGGGAAAATTTTAAGCAAAATACTTTTTTTCTTGCTCGCTTTGCCTTGACGATGATTAGAGGAAAAAGCCATGCACAACAACGAGAAAACGTCATTGATGCAGTCAAGCCGAAAATGTGTTAATGGTGATGAATTGGAAACAGCTGCAGCATGAAATGCACTCTCCAATCAGCCCAAGGATAGTTCGGCGACGAAATTATAATCAGAATGGCGAAAGTGGGCTGACATGATGGAGAAGTGCACAAGTTTATTATAACAAATACACATTGGAGCCCAGTTTTCTATATAAGAAATGTGGCATATGTATGGAACGAATCATTCACCCTTTGTGGTATCCGTCGAGTTCGTCGACAACTAGAGGATGCCTGCAAGAACCGATTTCTGCTCCCACTTTCCGGTTTATCATCAAAGTTCTTATGGCGAAACGGAAAAAAATGAAAATAAATGAAAAAAATATTCCATTTACTCAGCCACTCGTACGCTTATGCTTACATACATAGGGCCACCAACTTATCTCCCTGTCGGACTCACAGTTATCACTCGAGCGGAGACGACGGCGATAAGGTTTATTTTCGTTACTTTTTGGTTTGTCGATAAGGCGGCGGGCGACCAGGGACGTAGATAGCAAACCCAAGCGATGGGGTTTCTTTGCGACTAAATCAATCAAAGGGGCACTCGTAACGCCCCTGGAATTATGACGAAATTATGACTTTTCGTGAGTTACTTGTTTGCAGGCAAACGAGAAATGTGGAGACAGATTATGGAATAAAATGAGCATGACATCAGAAGTTTGGAACGAAGTTTGAGAAGTTCGAACTATAATTGGGTGGTTTTTTTTTTTTGTTGAAAAAGGGGGCGACACGCGACCCGCATCTCATTGTCAGAGCGAGAGATTTATGCTTTGTTGCCTAATTGAAAGGCCTGTGTTGTTTGCATGTTCTGCTGTCCGATAAGCAGTTCTTGAGCGTCTCTTAAATGTATGTATTGTACATATCTGCATAAATGCCCCTCGTGGGCACCACATACATGTTATATCAAGGCACGAAACACTTTTTTTGGAATTGTGGTGTGGGTATTAGGGGGTGCAACCACTTTGTGGGGCTCTCAAATAGCGAACTGTCAGTGGCGATGATTCCCAGCACTTAACGACACGACACTCACTTGAGACTTGAACGGCAGTTGCCCACCAAATTGAAACTTCTGAAATAACACACACTTCGGCGAGGGCAGTGCGCGAGTACGTGAAAATCAAATACAACTAAATTCAAAAACTGAAAACAATTAAAAACGAAATGGGTTTCGAGGCGGGCAGGCCAAAGTATCTACGAGATTCAAACACTTGCCAGAGGGAGAGTGGTAGAGAGCCATAGCCAGTTTCACAGCGATAGAGGGAGAGAGCCTGCAGAAGAGCGGGAGTATCTGGCAGATACTTTATCTACAAACTGTCGAGTGCTCGTCGCTGGGTTTGCAAGTGTTTGCTCAGCCGTTTTCAGAGCTCTCTCACTCAGCGCGTTTGTGTATGTGTATTTATATTCTTATCAGTAAATAGTTTACGCTATATGCTGCACTTTGCTCCTCGGTCTCCCTATACCTATCGTTCTCTATCCCACTCCCAGTGCCATTCGCTTAATTGTTTTGTTTTTGTTGACTCGGCCGTGTCTCAGACGCCTCGACGCTGATAAAACTTTAAGTTTTGGCCATATTCGGGTCCTAAGTGCACTCTCAAAAAAACTGAATCTACAACCAAGAAATTATCTATAAGACCCTATAGGAATTGGTCTTACAAGCATAAAAAATATAGAAAAACTCTAACAAGGGAGACCAATTAATAATTGTAATTTAACAGAGTTATCCAAATATTTATACCAGTATTGACTAACTAACTATTTATGTATTATCCTGGGCTTAAAGTATAGGTAACTCAAATAGTTTAAAAATATCAACAACAAGAAAGAAAGCAAACTTCGGCAAGCCGAAGTTCATATACCCTTGCAGCTATCGCAAGAATTAAATATTTTTGAAAACATTAAAATTATGATTTACTTGCGTATATGTTTAAAAACATTGAAGCTATGACGATTTGCAGCTTAATTATTTGATTGTTCTTTTATATATTTTTATTATTTGTACGAAAGCTATATGATATAGTCGTCCGATTTTGATGAAATTTAAACCATAATTCTAAAATATTTAACCATTGCTATATGTCGAAGAACTAAAAAAAAAATTAAAAAACAGCAAAGTTATAATTTTTTTTCAATTATTTTTCCGATTGTTCCTATGGGAGCTATATGCTATAGTCGTCCGATTTTGATGAAATTTTAACCATAATTCTGAAATATTTACCCATTGCTATATGTCGAAGAACTAAACAAAAAATTAAAAAACTGCAAAGTTACAATTTTTTTTCAATTATTTTTCCGATTGTTCCTATGGGAGCTATATGCTATAGTCGTCCGATTTTGATGAAATTTAAACCATAATTCTGAAATATTTAACCATTGCTATATGTCGAAGAACTAAACATAAAATTAAAAAACAGCAAAGTTATAATTTTTTTTCATTTATTTTTCCGATTGTTCCTATGGGAGCTATATGCTATAGTCGTCCGATCCGGCTCGTTCCGACTTATATACTACCTGCAATAGAAAGATAACTTTTGGGAAAGTTTCATGCAGATAGCTTTAAAACTGAGAGACTAGTTCGCATATAAACGGACGGACAGACGGACAGACGGACAGACGGACGGACAGACGGACGGACAGACGGACATGGCTAGATCGACTCTACTAGTGATGCTGATCAAGAATATATATACTTTATAGGGTCGGAAACGTCTCCTTCACTGCGTTGCAAACTTCTGACTGAAATTATAATACCCTCTGCAAGGGTATAAAAATTATATTAAAACGACGACCAATTTTCATTTTAATTTATTGGTTTATAAGTTTAGAATTATTAGCGTTATTTATGTATTATTATTTATGGTAGGGTACTATACAAAAAATTCTTTCTTGATCGAAGGGTTGGTAATAATTTAAGTATTTGTTAAAAATGTATTTGACTTTAAATTCAAAACAAAAGCACTTTTAAAACTTTTCTATTTTTGAAAATCGATTTTTGAGAGTGTGGATAACTGTGCCACAAGTGCCGGCGATAAACTCTTTTGAGGGCCGAAAATCCCCGGCTCATTTGTTGGGCCATCGTCTTTGTTTGCTCATTTCAGACTCATTTATCGTCTTCTCATAGGCTCAGCTCAAATGCGCTGACAGCAGTTTTGTATCTATCAGCGAGTGTGTGTGGTGTTTGTGTATCTTTTTATCTCTGCGTTTTGACAAATATCATGTGCGATAAATCGTTGCCCCTGCCTGCCAACAAGGAAAAGGACGGCACTCTCGGGCATCCTCAGTTTTTGATGACAAAGGGCCGATGGCAATTTATCCCGACATTTCCGAAGCAACATTGACATTGCTAATCTGGATATGTTTCATTTGTTTGGCTTGTCAGCGTCTTCGAGTGCGGCAACTGGTTGGAAAACACACTTTTCCGCAGTGGGGAAAATGTTGAAAAATTTATGGAGGCACACAAGTAGGTGAGTAATGGCTTTGAGAGCAGAGAATAAGTGTAGAACAAAAGTGGGATCGCCTACGATAAGTATCGATGCAAAATGGTGACTCACTCCAGAACCGGACCTGTTTGCGTCGTGACTAAATTCTGGCATTAAACAAAAACAAGCTTTGTTATAAAGTCTCGATAAGTAGCCCAATGACACTTGTCCTGGAGCTATGCGCTCATCAAACAGTAATGGTGTCATCTGACAAAACGATATGCCACTCACTTCTCCGGTTGTGCACTTGTTAAACCTCACATGGCCTATCTGGCCAGTCTAATCTAGTCCTTTTTGAATGAAATGCCCTAATCATGCCGGCTACTCTTTGCTCAAATCAGAGCCATCCGAGCGCACACCAAACAATTGCCCCAAATTCATAATTGCAGCCAGCCCAAATGGGTTGACAACAACACACACTGGCGGAGAAAAGGTATATGTACAAGTATATATAGAAATCGGGGCAGGAAAGCACCGAAAAATGGGGCAACAAAAATAAAATCAAATGAACAATGGCCGCAGAGGAGGAGCTAAGTGCGGTATAGCTGGCGAGTGTGGGTCAGCCAGTTGGCAGTTGATAACTGCTCCGGAGTCACTGGGCTTTTCTGTTTTCCGCCACCCCAACCATAAGGATAAAGAGGGGGCGTGGCACTTGAAAGGAGCATTAGCGGAAGTTTGACAAAAGAGCAAAATGAAGGCAACACGAATGCAAATACAACAAAAGTGCAAATGTCATAAGCCATAAAGAAGGGAAGAACGAGGGCAAGAACTCCTTATAGCCAGGACTTTAAGGCCCGGCGGCAAGGACATCGCTTTCACGAGGTAAACAAGTAAACAAGACGCATATTTAACCAGCTGGCAAATTTGAATGAGGACGCTGCGGATGAGAGACTGATGCGAACTGAAAGCCGAAAGCTCCGGGCAAGGCAAAAATAGGAGGAGTTTGTGGACGAGGTGCGACCTCATTGACTTTGGCGGCACGTTTTCGGATGAGTCTACTTGGCTGTCGTCTTCTGTCAAATGAGTTTTCGCCCCTATCCATTAGTAGTTGGTGCGTTTTCCTCCGCCTCGGAAAAAGGGAAAACGGAAAACTTTGGCCGCATATGTAAGCAGCAGGGCAGGCATACAATTATTGGTTGTGTTGCTGCTGCTCGCATGCCACATGAAAAATGAAAGCGAAAATCAATATCAAGGCACGCGATACCAAAAAGCCGCCCACTGACCCCCAGGATGCGGATCGAACAAAGGTCCAAAAAAGCCAGGGCGAGTGAGGGGAATAACCGGCCTCCAACAAAAAGGGTTTCCCCATTGTTAGCCAACTAACATGGCAGAACCTCAGTTGTCTATCTGAGCAGGCTAAGTACTCGGAGTGCCAGAAAAGTGGAAAGAGTGTTTGCCATGGCGCCTGGAACCCCCGCCAGGATGCCCATGAATCCTTCCTCCAGCGTCTTGCCTTTGTCCGCATAATTTATGCTCATTGCTAGCCAGAACCCCATCCTCATTTCCACATCCCACATCTCATACCCCATGCCCCATGTCCCAGAGCAACCATCAAGTCAGGCCATATTTGCCGGGTTTTTATGAGCCACATTTTTTAGGGGTAGCTTCAGGATGTCACCGAGCTTGCCGCTCATTATGCACAGAAAAAAATAAGCCATGAAAATTATCCTTAAACAGTCACTTTTAAATATACAATATTTATCTCACATAAATATAAGCCATCAAATCAGCTTTAAATAGTCAATATTTATTTAATTAAATTAATTAAGATGCAACTCAATATCTTTCAATCTGCATTGATAAATATTAGTATGCAATGATGGTAAACAACGCTGGAACAATTCTGTTCATGCCCCAGTCTAATCATTTTTATTTAGTTATAAGTGTTTTGAGCTTTATCTAAAATCAATATTAATGACCCTAACATTCATATGAACTGAATTAATTTTCAATATAATACATCTTCTACGGACTTATATATTATAAATGATTAAATCAAAAATGTAATAAAATACTATACATATCCGAACATTTAATCAATTTGCTTTATAAAAATAATATGATTTAAATGTTTTAAATATTTTAATAAACGCCAGATTTTAATTGATATTCTTCAGTGAAGCTTAGGGTATAGAACTTTCGACCAAATAATTTTTCCCTGCTTTCATTCGAGTGGAGTAAGCTGCTTTGGATTTTGGCTTTAGATTTCGTTGACTCGGCTCAGAGTTGTGTCTTTTGTTTAGCCCGTATTTGAAATATAAGAGTTCATGATGTGTGCTGCGTGTGTTTGTTATAAATATCAGACGAGAGCGCCTATTTGTGTTGAGTCAACTGAAAATCAGGCAGGAGTTAAAGCTGGAGGAGGTGGTATTACACAGCTGGTTTATATTTGTTTTTATGTTTTTTAGATGTTTGTTGTTGGTTTTTCCTGCGGCGGCTGGTGGCACCGTAATTATAATTATTAATGAGTAAAGCAAACGAAATTAGAATTTCACATTAGCGCTGATTATGTGCGTTGCATAATGGAGTCGCGGCCACGTTGCGTATACGCAGGGTGTTACCATAAAATGCAGCAGCCACCGTCTCTCTATAAATATGATTTTATCGCTGTGAACTGCATATAAATATACATTTTTATCTGTACACCTAGAAAACGAGAGCCATGTGCCAAAATTCACTCCAAAAATGCGAGCTTCTTTTATTTTTCAGTCTTTCTTGCTTTCCGTGATATTTTCGTGGCATAAATGGGTTAAGGTTAAGCAGCGTTATATGGCCAAATATAAACATGGCCCTATGAGAATGTATGTTGTAGAGAGAGAAAAAAGAGGAGCACACACATCCACACGTCCAAGGTAGGGAAAATATATGCAGCCAATGCTGAGCCAAGCGAAATCCGCAGAGAGACACGGGGCTTCCCATGAAAACAAAATCAAAAGCTCACAATTAGGCCAAGAGACTACAGCAACAATGAAGCGTATGGCAGACATGCAGCTTGTATCTTTGTATCTGTATCTGTATCTGTACATCGGTGTGAGTCTATATGTAAATTACTTGGGGGCAGCGAAGCCAAACTGCGAATCTATGTCGCTAGGTCGCTCGCTCGTCAATACGGTTTGCGTTTGGGGGCTGGCAGAAAAAGGGGGCTGACTGGCTGGCAGCAGCAACGATTCCAATCAAATCGAATTCGTGTTTGCAGGTGCCACAGCCAAGGTGCGTCTATGAATTATCCATAAATAAAGGCGAAGGCAGTCAAATGGCAACACGACAGCCGAGCAGCTGAGCAGCAAGAACAGCCAAACGCCAAAGACTAACTCAAACACAAAGAACTTATGGCAAGTCGAAGTAAACAAGTGAGCAGGTCGATGGGCGTACTCTCTCTCCGCCCCTTCTACACAGAATTCCTCCCCTTAGGCACTCAGGCATGCTCGAGTGTTATGACCTGGTGTTACGGTAGCCTGGATAGCTGCTATAAACGTGTCAATGGTTTCCCCATCCAATAAACCACTTTGCCAGAAATTGGAAAATCGGAAAATCTTCAAATAATTAATGCCTCAATTTTGGGATGGTTTGGAAAGAGTCGATTACTCTTTATTTAAATAAAGTAATATTTTCACAGCAGTACATTTTTAAAATGAAAATGTTTTTTATGCAAGAAAGAACGTTTACAACTAATGCCTCAATTTTAGGATGGTTTAAAAAGAGTATAACATTCAATTACTTTAATTATAAAAGTTATATTAAATTCGATTAAACTTTGAACAGCAGTAAATATATATTTAATATTGAAATGGTGTTTTATTTAAGAACCAAGGCTTGTATGAAAGGTTTAAGTTTTTATAACTATTTCTTTTATTTAAATAAATAAATAAATTTGTTTGCGTCCATTTATTTATTTAAATTTGTGAGTACATTTTATTCGATTAACAAGTTGTACATTTCATCTTTTCCCTTTTTACAAAGTGCTTTCAAATAACGATTCTAATTTAAGGAAAACACATATCTGTATATAGAAGATCTTGTTTCTTGGCCTCGAGTCAAGTTGTGGCCACAATTTGTTCCTCACATCTGTGATTACTTTTCATTTTCAATATGGCACAAGTCAAAAAAAGATATATTAAATCAAATTACTTGACAACCCTGGCTGACAATGAAACAAATATTTGTCGTTGTGCTTTATTTTTGGCATTTTAATTAAAAGTTGCCCCAGTTGTCGACGAGCCAGGCGACAGTTTTTGTACTGCTGCTGCACTTGGGTTGTTCAACAACGGTTTTCAGTTTGCAGCAGAAGGCAAAAGAAAAGGCAGAAGAGCTCTTTTGGCAGCCAGAATGGCCCAGAGAGAGGGATGGCAACAGAGCGGTAGAGAGAGAGAGCGACAAACAGCGTCCCAATTTAGCCAGAATCGATGCTGGCTGGCGACAATGTAATTCATTCGCTTGGCTTTTCGGCCCTTCCACCCTTAAAACCTATACGTATGATGCAGCTACAACAGCAACAGCACGGCAGCAACATGAGTCAAAACCAGTGATGGGAAAGGTATCTCGTTTATTATCTAAGCCTATGCCAATAAATAGATTTAGTGAATTTTAAAGATAGGCGAATTCTTTAGATCCTGAAGAAGAAGTTAATACTTGATTGATTTGTGATATTAGTATTTGTTTAACTCAAAAGATAATTTCGTTTTTTTTAATCTGAAGAGAAGTTTAATACTTGGCCTATTCATAACCGATTTCGAAGGATTGCGGTTTAATTTCCTAAACAGTTAATGATCAACATCGTATGATCATCCTTTATCTATTTTTCAAACTTTAAGTTTGGTGACCCCGATTAATTATTTAATTAAAAAACTTTGTATTCTGGCATTTTAATTACTTTTACAATATTCAATAACTATTTGTATCTAGATTATTAATGCAAAATCTGTACAGATTTCTGTTGGAATTTCTTGCAGCTAGGTTGTATGTACCCAGGCAAATGAAAAACAACTTGCAACGGACTACCTAGATAGAACGCATCCCTGGCGACGACAACACGGTTTCGCTTGAGAAATGCACATCGTTTTGTGCTACCCACACCTGCAGAACGAATAGCCAGACCTACATACATTGGGCATTTTCCGTCTGTTTTCTCGACCATTTAGCCTCTCTTTCACCGATTCTTATTATGGCTATTAAGTATTTTGCTTGGCAGAAAATTCTTGAAGATTATAGCTTATTGTTATTGTTTGCCCTCCTTGGTTTTCACTTATTGCTGATGATGGCTTGCCTCTGTTTTCGTTCGCTTTGCACATTTTTCTGGTTGAGAAATTGTTACGTCACTCTGGCAGAGACATTCATTTCATTAACAGTAATTCAATTGAAAGCTCAGCGAAGACGCTCGCAAACGCAAACGCAAACAAGTAAAAATACTTGTATTTTTTCCATAATTACAAATGCAAGTAATTTGTTATGGCTGCTTTTTTTGTTTTCACACGATGACGTTCTGTGAACTTGAACGGCGTCAAAGTCGATGGATGTGTGCGATTGTAATTGCTCCTCGCTGGTTTTGTTGTTTTACTGCGGCTATACCTCAATAGCTTTCAATTGATGCAGCCAATTAACTGTGACTGCAATTACGGCCCAGTCGATAGTCTCCCAATTAAAAATTCGTTGAATATGTATGGGAATGGCACGACAAGGTCGAGGAGTTGGTGTATTAGAGATCATCAAAAACTAAACAACAGGTCTGACCCCATTAGCTGATTAATAAATGAAATTATTGGAAACCAAAGGAGGTTCTGGTTATCGTAAGATTATATGATCATTAAAAAAAAGGGGAACACACTTTTTAAAGATAGAAAAGCGGCTTATTTACCCACAAAAAGTCTTTAAGCTTCCATTAATCAACAGTATTGTTCAGAGAAGACATACAAAATTAATTTAGAAACAAAAACAAATATACGTTTTTTTTGCAGAGAGGGGAATTTTTTTGGTCATTAAAATTACTAGTCGTTATTATCGTTATTCTTTGTTAAAGTGCATAATATTCTAAAAATACATTTTATAATGCCAATTTATAAGCTCCTTTTGATGAAATCTCTAGCTAAAGAGCTTTTAAAAAAAGCTGAATAACTGGTTCTATTCCAATGTCCCACACTGTACAAGAATGTGGTTTCCATGGAATGCGCAGTATACAATGGGAAGCCCCTTTTGTCAATGCCTGGAGAAAAATGATAATAGAACACCCCGAAATAATGGAAACTCCACACGCAGTGGTTCGATTGTCAGCTTCCATATGGAAAACTTGTAATGACCACGTATTTCCAACCCCTTTTGAAATTACTACGTCGCGGTCTCTGATCCTCAAATGATTCACTCAACCAATTTTTGCGAAGCAATTTCGAAGGCTTTGAAATTTTCCTGGAACATCAAGCACTTTAGTTTACCGCCAAGTTGGCAGTTTTGCACTTCAGTTCAGTTTAGTTCGGGGGCCCCCTTAATCGACTCGACTCGAAAATGGAAATGGGGCTCGGACTCTCGGCTTATTAGCCGAGCCGAGAGAGTCTCCGGGTCGAAATCACCGCCGTAACCATTACGGCAAATAGGTTAACAGCAGTTTCGTGCCTTTTGCATGAACACGGCGTTGTGCGGATGTGTGTGTAGGCCAGTGTGTGTACTTGTTTACATAAACCTTTTCTCGTTTCGTTTTGGGTTAATTTTTCCCAGTTATTTTGTCCCCTTGCAACTGGTGCACAGAGAAAAATTGGCTCATTATCGTCCTTATATAATTAAATTAAGAAGGGTAAAACTAAAACAAATTTTCGTCGAATTTAAAAAAAAAATTGTAGTCTGGCTTTCTACTTGTTAGAGTGACCATATTTTTTGCCTATTTCACGTGTAAACGTGTTAAATTAAAATTAAATCATTTTTTGTAAGCTAAACAAAATTTCAACATTTAATTAAATTTGTTGCCTAAACTTTATAGATTTGCTTTATTAAATGATCCTAATTTTTCTCTCTGTGCACAGCACCTCCTTCTCCACCTCCACCTCCTTTTTCTGTTTCTGTTTTCTGTAGCTTTGCCAGTGGTGCAGCAACAGCAGCCGTGGCAGCAGTTTAACCCACATACAAGCTGCCCCACCAAATTGCGCAACGGGGGCGGTGGTGTAGGGGGCGTGGAAGTGGGAGTGCGAGTACGAGAGGTCGGCGGTGTGTGAATGCAAATGAAACGAAACGACAGACAAGCGGACAATTTAATGCCTATTTGCATTTAACAGCAGCTGGGGAAGAAAAAAACTAGAATCAAGTGTCGGGTTTAGGCTATGAAACGAGCAAATTGATGAGCAGATAAACGCAAAAGGGGCGGAATGTGGGGGGCGGGAAGGTGGAGATGAGCTACGACTTTGATTAGCATGCCAGATGGAGAGAGCGAGCGAGCAAGAGATATGGGAGGAAAGAGAGAGAGAGAGAGAGATCGGACAATCAGTAGTACATATTCATAGGCATTCCCCACACTCGTAAATATGCTCCAAAGCAATTTCATTCGGTTGCGCAAAATGGGAATACGTTTATTACAGTCGAACTTCTATAGCCCAAACTTCCAGCGGTCGAATTTTATATAACATAATTAAGTACCAGTCAGCACATCAAATTTATACGAAAATTAGTTTGAATCTTATAATCATGACTTCTATTGGTGGAATTTTTCTATATTTGTTATAATTTTTAATTTTTTTTTTTTAAGTTTTACAGAAAATAAATAAGGAATGAAACCTGTGCTATATAGGATTGTCAAAAAAAAATATATACAAAATATCTAAAAATTTAGTAAGCCCAGTTAAAAAGAAACAAACATTTTAAAAATATAGTGTTAATCAGCTGATGAAGCTTTTATGAACAAATACAATTTTTAAATAATCAGAAATACTTAACATGTTGCCTTTTGCAGTTTTAAATTAAGATTTTTTTCTGTAGGCTGTAGTTAAAAATATATATGCGAAAGATAAATAAAAAAATAATATTTTCTGTTATGTAGAACTGGGGAATTCTGACTATAAATCTTTCAAAAAGTAGAGAAGTACCCCTGGATAGTCCCTGCCTTATGCTAAACTATGCTTAAGCCGAGATCTTATGACTAGTTTGAAATATATTCACCTTTCTGCAAGGAGTCGTGCATTCGGCTGCAATTAATTGAGTGTGGGTATAGATAAGAACAACTATTTATGGTACTTTAAACGCTGATGTGCAGATATATATATCTCCTCGACAGGCTTACTTTTTACTCGTTATTCGTTTTGCTTTGCTTTGCTTTTCTTGTTTTTCTTATTTTTCGTTATTGGTTAATTCAATTATTCAATTATTGTTTCATTAGGAGACGCGACAGTTGTTTTTGTTGTTGTTGTGGTAGAGGATCCTGCATTTGATTAGGGGTTTTATTTAATATAGGTATTTATACTTTTTGGATGTTTTAATTGTTGTTGTGCTACTGCTTTGTTGTTGTTGTTGCTTCGGCTTTAAACAGACACACACACAGGCACACTCTTAATTTGATTATTATTTCCGCGAATTTCGAAGCCTAGCGCTAAGTTTTTTTAATATATACTTTTTTTTAATTTTTAGCGCTTGCTTACGCCTCTCCTTTGGCGCTGCTTCGTCCGCCTTTGCCTTTTTCCGTTTTTCCGTTCAGTTTTCGTGCGCGTCTTCGTCTTAGCGTGCTTTTTTTATTCTAACGCCAAGTTTGCTTTAGCAGCTGAGCGAGCGAATGGAAGTGGAAGCGAAGCGCTCTCTTTTTTCCGATTATATTATTCCACTCTGGTTATGTCGCTCTCCGTGGCTCTCTTTTGTATCTGTGTGCCACGTACACGTGCCCGTCCGATCACATTTCTTATTAGACAGAGTATCTGTGTGTGTGTTCGTGCGTGTTTTCTTTGTCCGCTTTGCGCGCATTTTCTACATTGATTTTTAAATTCGAATGCGGGAAAACTTAGCTCTCTCTCTCGCGCTGGGCTTTTCTCTCCCGTTTGGCTTATTAGGGCACTAGGTTTTTCATGCAAGCGTTGGAAAATTGCTGCACGTTCCTGCACACAACGACAACTTTTGCATTTCCTGTGCCAGAAGCAAAAAAAAAGCCTGCAAACCCATATTGCCTTGAACGAATTGAACTTCTATCGAAAATTCGCCATTCAAAATGTTTATGACATAATAATTGAGCAATGCCATATGTTTAAAAAGAGCAAAGTGTAGCGAAAGAGAGAGAAGTAAGGGGAACAGCCTTAGAATAACGAGAAAAACTCGTTGTTGAAGGCAGGCAAACGAAAAACATTTAAATAAATATATAAATTATGTATACGCGCTGTGTGCGTTGCGTTTTATCAGCGCAAGAGAGAGAGAGAGAGAGAGAGAGAGAGGGAAAGGGAAAGAGAGTTAAAGCTTCACACAGATAAAAATTGGGACAAAGTAGTGTGCGTTAGCTGCTGCTTTGACACAGTTTTATGTGACGTCGTTAATTTCGTTTTTTTGGTGTTCCCGTTCTGGTTCTCTTTCGCCTTTTCACATTCCTGCTTTCAAAGAACTTTTCGGTAACATTTAAAAAGGAAAAGGAGATAATTAAGAAAGCCCAGCACATGTTTTTCTCTTTCCAATCAGACCTGTTCCAGTTGGCTTTTTATTTTCAGGTGTTAATTGAATTTATATTTCAGTATTTGCTGCCTCCTCCTCCTCTTCTTCTTCATCTACCAGTATTTATGTAACCAGCATGAGCGAAAGAGTGAGAGGGAGATAGATAGAGAGAGCACATGCCAGGGCATAGATACTTTTTGGCATTGAAACAAAACGTAGTTCACAAAAAGCACACGCATACCAGCACACGAATACGCGCACACAGATAAACGCCACGAAAAAAAGAACTTGAAACAAGAACAACTCAAGAACGCAGCTTAGGCACACACACACATACACACACTCATTTGTACATGATTTAATTTAATTTAATTAAATTCCAGCAGTACTCTTTAGACAACGACAACAACAATAGCAGCAGTTATTCTGCGATTTTAAAGCACTGTGTTTATTTCTGTTGGTTGGTTTTTATTCGTTAATTGTTTTGAACCACTTTTGTTTAGATGCCTTGTTTTTGTTGCATTGCGTTGCAGAACTTGACAAACAAACACACAGGCAGCAACAAACATATAAACAAACTCACTGGCGACCACGATGATCTGAATCTGAATCTGACGCTCTGACTCTGTGACGTGACTGAATCCAACTGAACTGAAATGCGGATTCAAAACTTGAAAACAGCGAACTGGCTGAGATTTCTGTTTCTGTACAGAAAATTCCGATGGTCGTTAATGAGAGAGCGGGAGAGCGCGAGAGTATCTCAAAGATACAATTTCGATTTTGAGAGACAAAACTGCGCAGCGAGTCTCTCTCGCGCTCTCTGGCTCTCCCGCTCCCCAAACAACCACTTTACACTCAATTTGGATTCTGGATTTCCATTTCCATTGTGCATTTTCCAACCGCCTCTCCCCTGTTCCATCTTGTTTCTCTCCTCTCTTTCTGCGCTTCTCTGTAGGTCATTCTGGCAATAACAGTACCGCACTGGAGCTGATAAGATTGCACTTTGTTTTTTCAACCACTAAAACTATAACTCATGATTAGTACTTTAATTAATTTGATTCATTTGCTTGCAAAACAACATAGATTTCATAATCAAAATTAACAAAAAGACCCATTCAATATAGTTTTTTTTCTCGCTGTTACACTGATCAGTTAAGGCTCAACAGGAGACACTCTAAGGACAATTGGAAAATAAAATATTTTATAAGTGATCCAATTTGATTATTTTAAATTTGAATAAAAAAGCAAATATTTCAAAACTGCATATGTTTGTAATAAAATGCTTGAAAAACTTGATTTGCAGTTTGAATACTTTTAACCTTACGTTAATAATCTCATCCTGATTAAACTAAAATTGAATCACCATAATATGTTAGGCTCCCTATCAAAAAGTGTACGTGCGCGTCCCCGTAACCAAAAAATCAATTTTATTTTGATTTTTTAAAGTATAGAATAGCAGTTTCTAAAATGAGACTCAATTTATTCAATTCGTTACAAAACAAACGTCGAGATTAATATCATTGACTTTGCAGTTGCGTCATTATCACTAAGCCTACATTACAGTAAAACGTTTATAGTTACTAGTTACGATTCATGATTTTTTGGAAATATCCCGGGCGGGATATTGAAGACAGACATGTATTGCTTGCTGTGGGATTGGAGGGATTATCACAAAAAAACGTAAAAACCTAGGCGAAACAAAGTAAAATGTGTAGTTTACAAAGGGGGTGCAAAAACACACCGCTGCGTCATAGGATCGAATTTCCAAACACTCCAGTGTGGAAGCTTAAATAAATAAATGTTGCGTAGTACGGAGTACGCATTGTCTTGCGGTGCAGTCAGTGCTTTTGCTTGAACATTAAACGAAGATTGCCTGTATTGCAGTGAAGTTAGCTTCCGAGATTCATAGGTTGTTTTCCGTGTGTCTAAGATCCTTTTGGAGGACACGTGGCGATCAGCTTGTGTGGCTGCTCACATAAGCGACGGTTTCCATGGGGCACACCTCCGGCGCCACCATGGACTCAAACTGCTCCAGGTTCTGCAGGAATGTCAGGGTAGTTTGCTCACATCGTGTCGCATTCGGAAGTATATGGCAAACATTTAACTGGGGAATTGAAACAAAAGAGGAATCAATATTGGGAAAAACTTATTTGAATGTTTTTTTTTAACATTTTGCTCTTGTTTCATTAAATGCTTAGGAATTCGTGTATTTCAAATAAATATAATGCATTACGTTACCCTTCAGAGTTTATGTTAATACAGAATAAGATAATTTCTACGAATTTAATAATAAAGAAAGCTATTTTTATATTTATGAGCAAGTAACAAATTGAGATTCCGAAATCATCACTAGAAGCTTCTAAGGGCATTATTTGTGGCTATTTTTTCTTGAAGTTTCCTTCCTTTTTTGTTGTTATATAACTTAAGTTCAGTTCAAGTGTAAGTCCATAGAGGTGTTTCTTATAAACTCACCTTCTTTGCCTGCTCCTCTGCTTGGCCGCATTGCATTATATTGGTGCGATGCACGACATAGCCCACACGCTGCGTCTTGGCCGAGCTCTTGGTCAAGCGTCGCATCACGGACACATCCAGATCCTCACGAGCTGAGACATGTTCGCCGCCAAACTGACCCTGTGCTCCAATCCACTCATTTTCAGCGAATATAAACTTGTCCAGCGGATCTAGCAGCGATTGTGAGGCCTTGTGGGCGGCCCTTGTCAAGTAACCAGCCGGATCCACCTCCGAGGGTCGAGCACAACTGTTGATCTTCTCCAGCAACAGGCGATAGATGAGCAGCACCGGCTTGTTGTCCAAAACACCTTGTCCCAGGCCACGTTCATCATCACTGGCCAGGCGTCGATCCTGCATGATCTCCAGCTCCCCGGAGGACAGGGAAGATCCACCCAGAGGTTGACCCGTGAGCAATGAAAGTCTCATATTGGCATCCTCAATAAACATGCCAGAGGGAACTGGATAGTAGTTGGCTTGCAAGGGTAGCTTCTCCAAACGGCGCCTCTTAATGATCTGCAGTCCATTGAGATCCGTGTAGAATATGTCGCCACTGTCGATATGCGTCTCCAAACGCATCACGATCTCCGTGTTATCCAGCACGCCGATGTCCACCAAATTGCGAATCTCAGGGGCTCCGCCCCGCAATATGGTCTGATGCACCACACTCGGCAGACCCACGCTCACCGATGACTCCAGTTTGCCCTTGGTCACCAGGACCACGGGATGGTTGAGCTGCATAGGCGAAGCAGGTCCATTGGGCAGGAACAGATAGGCTCCGGATCGATCTCCATGCGTCCTAGTGCCATACTTAAGGAACTTCAAGTGCACCGGCACAGGCGGACTGTCCTGTGCGAGCTGAATGGATTTGAGCAGACCCTGCTCCGAAAATGCCAGGGTTGGACCATTGCCCACGCGCAACGAGATCTCCCTGGGCTCGCCAAACTTCACATCCTCCGGATATTGACCCAAAGGCACGGAGACCGGATTGGTTCGCAGCAAAAGGTTCGAGGCGTACGAGGTGTGTCTGTAAATGTGATTGAAATGTTAGTTTTGAAAAGAAATAAAAACCATAATCACCAGATTTTCGCTTTTATAAGAAAACCATTTAAAAAACATAAAAAATAATTGTTTCATTTATGTCAGCGATTGTAGTCAACGTAAGTTGTTTCAAAATCAGTTTTTATAAATAAAACCTCATTATTTCAAAGTAACATTTTTTTTTGGCCACAGGACTTTTTTTTTGCTTATTAAAGAATGTTATAAAATCTTTAAATTTCAAAATCTGTTTGGAAATATATAGATTTGCCGAATTTCTTTTATTGTATGTCGATTTAAGCTAATTGATTTTTCGATTTAAAAAACACATTTACAATCATTGTTGCTAGTCCCTGATTTATGTCAATACACCAAAAAGCAATTTGATGGTACATGAAATGTATTTTACAGTGACAGCTGCATGTTATATTAATATATGAATTTGTTAAAAAACGAAACATTCAAAAAGAAACGTTCAAATAACATACGACAAAATTATATATTCGTTAAGGGACCATTATTGTTGATATATAATTAAGAGTGTTTAGTTTAATATTGTCACAAGTCAAGTATACGTATAAGGTAAACGGAACTAGATATGTTAATCCCTAAAATTAATGTCGACTCACTCTGGTTTGGACTCGGAGATGGTCAGAACGTAGGTGGCCAGTCCCATGGGCGGCACGCGAGCCTTGAAGATGATGCGATACTTGGTGGTGGAGCCTTGTGGGTGGATGGTCTTGGTGAGGGTGTCGTGGTGCCAGCTCCACACGGGCGAGACCTGAGCCTCCACTGGGTTGTGGGCCAGATCGCTGACACTGACGAAGGGACTGGACACATAGAAGTCCACCAGCTGCTCCCGCCAATGGGGCAGGGTATTGTGCATCACCACATGCTTGGTGGGCAGTACATCCGCGCCCAAGATAATGGTGGTGCGACTGTCCTCCACGCCTGATCCCGGCCAGCGCGAATCGTCCAGCGTAAAGTAGGAAAAGCTAAAGTCTGGACTGTAGATGGAGGGCTTGGTTAGCAGGCGGTATACGGACTGCTGCATCACCATTTGGCAGGCCTTTAGAGCTTCCTGCATGCGTTGCTCGTAGTCCAACATCACATGCGTTTTGGCTGTGCCAGTGATGCCATCGTGATGCTGAAAGAGGGACAGCTCCCGGCGAGCCAGCTCCAGGCGCTCCTCGATGCCCGCCATTCCGTCCCAGGAGTGCCAGGCGGAGAGCATCTCCGCCGAGCGGACATAGTGCATCAGGACACGATCCATGCGCTTGTGATACGGCCGTGATGTGAAATAGCCACTCCAGTAGTTATCCGAACGATCGGCGTAGGTGAAGAAGTCACCGCTCAGCGTGGGAAACTCAACCTGTCCGGCACGCTCCGCCTGATGCACTGCATCGAAGTACTCCTGCAGCGTGCCAAACTGAGCCTGCACATTGAAGTGCGCCTGGCTGTTGATGTGCTCGAACAGCTTCTCGTAGTTCACCCGCTGCACATCCCACTCGGTGTTCTGCTTGAAGCGGAAGTCATCGCCCAAGGGAATCAGCAGGACGTTCGATCGATACAGCTCAGCCTTCTTCTTCCACTGATCCACCAGCAGTTCCGATTTCGCTGCCACATTCCCCTCCACAATGGCTCGCGGTGGCGTCTTCCACGGGCAACTCAATCCGAAGGCGCCCATTCGCTTGAAGTCGAACTGGCAGCAAACCTTGGGATCCGGGCCACAGGTGTGGGGTATGTCGTACGAGTAGAAGGGCATCATGTGGGTGAAAAGCGAGGTCTCTCCCTTGGTGTCCCAGATCTGGCGCCAGTGGAACTCCAGGTTGCGCTGTTGGGCCAGCTCCTTCTTCACCGAGTAGTGAGTGCGCTGGATTAGTAGATCCTTAAATCCACTCTTTTGCAGAATGTACGGAATTGTGGGACTGTACCCGAAGGGATCGATGGCCCACGAGGCGGTGGGTGTGACATTCAGGTGCTGCTTTAGCCACGTTTGGCCTACAGTCAGCTGCAGCAACACACTACGCCAGTGAGCATTCGCCTCATCCGTCATCACCCATCCTCCAGTCACAAATTCCAGCTGTCCACTCTTTACAATGCTGAAAAGGTTATGGTTTAACTTTATAACTTATTGGTCATAACAATATGGGAGATAAATATCAAATTATACTACTAAATATCAATTATACAAAAATGTTTTGGAATTAATCTTTATAGAAGGTTATAACCAAATCCTTAAGTAGCCCAAGGGATCCTGAGAAATATTATTTATTTCTGAGTTCCATAGTTCATAGTTTTTCAGCCGGAATAAATTTACTTTAAATTTTATACAAAATAGGCAAAATTATTTACGTCTGAACTTTTTTACTGCACTGTGTTATAAGTTAGAATGTGCAAATAAGTACTAAGCTAATTTGTAATGAGATAACACTGTTTAAATAACTTAACAAACAGCACATGTGCTATCATCACATTGTATTTAGCTAAACGATTTTTAAGTATGCAGATACATTGTAAAACATATGTTGTTGTTGTAAAATCAGCTGTTTAAGGCTTAAACAAAGCCGAAGCGAAATGTTAATTGTTTTAAGGATAATATACATTTTATCAAACGTTAATCAAGCAAACAAATGGTTATAAAATGTTGTTCCGAAAAACAAAGGGGCAGTAACATGGCATATTAACAGGCATTTCATTTAAGAGTACATCAATAATCTTTTCATCAATAAACAACTATGCTGTATACTCTAGGGGCGGATCTAGACAATTTGGATTTAGTCATACAAATTTGTGCACTATGAAATTATTATGATTATGTTACAGCCGAATGCTTACGATTTCATCTGCAGTTTCTTGTTTTCCCCCAGATCTTGGTAGAATCGGGCAAAGTACGAGGTCTCCGCCCAGATGAACTTCATCTCTGGGTTCTCGTGCAGGTGCCGCAGGGCATTGGACAGGATGTGCTTGGTGTCGTGCTGGTAGTAGTCCTCGAAGGTCTGGATCCAGCCGGGATCGTTGTGCGAGTGGGGCACCACGAATACCTTGAGTTTGTGGTGGGCATTGTATTTTAGAGGATCGTACTTGATGTTCCAGCCCTGTTTCCACACCCCGCCATCGATGTCCTTGAAGGACATGCGATCGTATAGCTCCAGCATCTGTATATCCACACTGGGCACATCCTGGACCACATCCTGGCACTCCTTTGCTCCTGATCCTGGGGAGCGGGGCACTTTGAGTGGTGTCTTAAGGGGCTGCTCCACCGTTTTCTTGTCCAATCGAGCCCGCATGTTCCGCATCTCCTCGCCATGCTCCTGCAGTCCATTTTCCAACCGAATCAGCTTATCCTCAATGGCCACATAGTTGGGCTTAGAAAAGAACACCCGGTAAGGAGTGTTATTATTCACATGGCATTGATTTACCCATTTTATTTACCTTTTTCTGGTTGCCTGCCGGCGCCGCAAAGTTGAGAATCACATAGAGGCTGAGGAAAACCAGCAGGAAGCCCGAGCAAATCACCAAGGCAAAGCGTCGACGTATGCGCAACATTTTCCGGCTAATTATTCATGGAAACGTCGACGTTACAAGCCTACTGCAGCAATCAAATCGCTTGACTTGCGTGGTTTTTTCGCATAAATAAAAAAAATAGTGTGGCCGTTTGACGATTTGTATACAGTATTTGAGGCGCTGCCAGCATGGCTGATATTTTCTACTGTTTAAAAGATACTGTTAAGTATTCCTTACATTCTGTTAATAATACAAATTTCACGAGCCATTTGAACTTTTACAGGATATGTGGGTGCTCCTGAGTAAAATTCCCAAACAAACTTAAGTTACATATTCTACAGGTTCTGTGGTTAAACTTAGTATAGAAAAATCCAATGTTTGGCCAAATTTTTATTTATGATTTTAACTTTATAACACTCATAAACTATGATTCATAATACAACATCGCCTCTAAATTTAAACAATTTCTACGAACCTCAACTGAATCTTAAAAATATATTTTTAATAAAAACAAATTTTAATTTCTCTTGTAAACTGTGCTCTGTTCGTTTTAATTTTGGTTTAAAGACGATTCATAAGGATATTTTTTTGGATTTCTTATAACATTAAATGCACAATTTTTGGTTGTTATCTACTGCATTTTTCCCCAGTTTTAAAATAGTCATGGCAAACTTGAATTTTACTATAAATATATTAGCTATCTTTTCAATAACATTTCTATACCTTCAAAAAAGCTCAATAATACAACCTGGTGGCAACGCCGTTAACCTCTGTTGCTTCTGCAGTACTGCAATAACGGTAATATTATCATCTAAAAGAAGATTAAAACGAATTTAAGCCGATGGCAGTTGATCTAAAGCTTTTAAAATGGTTTCTACATTAAATTAGTTAGTGAACTGGATTAAAGCACTTGCTGTTGCGCCGCTTTAAGCGGACACTCACAATTTATTTTGGATGCTGTGTGTTTGTTTTCCTGACCATTATTGATTTTGTCAGACGCAGCATCTTTAAACACAGAAAAAGGCGCCTAAAAGGTGTTCTGATTCCTAACCAGCTAGATAATATTTGAGTACTGAAGAATTAACTACAGTTGAGTCTCGGCATAATGAAACGCCAGAATGTTCGAACCCTTTCCCTTGTGGTGTGCACATTTACGTACCTTTTAATTGGCGCCGCGGTCTTCGATTCACTGGAGTCCCCAACGGAGGCCAAACGATGGGAGTTTTTACAGGGTATTTTACGAATCGATTATTATCCCGTACCTGTCTCATCTGTTGTTCTATTCCAGCCGTTAAAAACAACTTTGTAAAGAAGTACAATGTAACAGACGAGGATTTCCGAGTGATGGAAATTGTCATTATTGAAAACAAACCACACAAGGCAGGACCCCAGTGGAAATTCGCTGGTGCCTTTTATTTTAGCACTGTCGTTCTGGCCATGATAGGTAATTTAACTTTTTGTTTTATTATCATCATTATCATTGAATTTATTTATATCCTCGGATCATGTTATATCCTGTAATGCTCTTATTAATTTCAGGATATGGCCACTCCACACCTGTTACCATTCCGGGAAAAGCATTTTGTATGGGCTATGCAATGGTAAGTTAATCGCATTATCCTTAATTTTAATCTTATAAATATTTCCTCCTTCAGGTAGGTATTCCTCTGGGCCTGGTGATGTTCCAGTCGATCGGTGAACGATTGAACAAGTTCGCCTCAGTTATCATAAGGCGGGCGAAAAGGGCCAGTGGAGCTCGGTGTACGGATGCCACCGAAATGAATCTTATGCTGGCCACTGGAATGCTCTCCTCCATTATTATTACCACGGGAGCAGCAGTGTTCTCCCGATATGAGGGCTGGAGCTACTTCGACAGCTTCTACTACTGCTTTGTCACCTTGACCACAATTGGTTTTGGCGACTATGTGGCCTTGCAGAACGATCAGGCACTTACCAATAAACCAGGCTATGTGGCATTAAGCTTGGTCTTCATCCTGTTCGGATTGGCAGTGGTAGCTGCCAGTATTAATCTGTTGGTGCTGCGTTTCATGACCATGTGAGTTGTTATGTTATGGTTGAAAATGTTCAGTTTAATGGGTTTCGTATCGAGACTGCAAGTAATGATTTGACATGTGTACGATATTTTAACGATATTTTTGAATAGGCTTATAAAACGAATTCTGTTATACCACAACTGAACAAAAACCCATATTTTAAATATTGTTTATTATTATACAAAAAATTATTTTTAGAGTTGTTTAACAGGTCTATCCAAAATTGTCGTCAAAAATTTGCAGCAGTTCAAAAAATTAGTTTAATTTATTATACAAAATTAAATTTTCTGATATTTTTTTATAAATAATCATCTCTCTTCATCACTGTTAGAAAAATTAAAGAATAACCATTATCTTGTAAAGTGTAAAACAAGCCTTATAATGACAACGCTTCCTTTTTTTGTACAACAGGCAGGCGGAGGATGCGAAGCGGGATGAACAGGATGCCCAGAACCTGGCCGGAAATGCCCAGCCAGTCACCTTCGATGATGAATCCACCTACAATATGCATGGCAAGCTGTTGGAAAACAACTACACCACTGAGAATGATGAGACCGCTTCGTTGTGCTCCTGCACTTGCATGGGTGGCACTAGGTGTCTCAACCACGAGCAGTTCGTGGATCCGGATTTTGCGCCTACGGATATCATTGAGAGCACTTTGTGCCTGAAAAGAGCCTCCGTCTGATATCCGTATAGCCAGCTGTGGGACTCCTCCATTTAGGAGGGTTCTCCAGGGCCAAAGGATCGCCAAATTATAGTTACAATCCTGTAGAGCCTCAACCGCCGCCAATCACAAAAAACATTGGTTGTTAGACGAACCTTCCCTACGTAGATATTTACACAAGGATGGGTCGATTATTCTTGCGAAGAATTGTTAAAGCTTAAAGAATTCTATAACAAGTTTAACATATTCACTGGAATTATAGAAACTTTTTTTTTTGCAAGCAACATTTTATATTTAGATGAACATGAACATTTATAGATTTTCGGATATTTTAAATTTAAGAAATTCCGCAAATTCACGTAAATTCTAATTCTCGACCAAAAAAAAAATGTCTTCAATATTTGGCAAGCAAATTGAGTTATTGTTATTTTATTGTATTTAAAATGTTTGTATTCAACTTTTTTCGCCACATAATTTTTGACCTTTTTGCAAGCACCATAGTCGACTCATCCCAATATACACATATACAAAGGAGGAACCTCCAAAATGCCCATGTCAATATCAATCGTATCACCTGGCTGGTGACCTTCGAGGTGACCTCTATTGGTTCGAAGGCCCCATCACGAATTTTAGCTGTATATTGGTTTAACTAAGTACTATTAAAGTTTTTGCTCAAAATCCTTAAGCTGAATGACTTGAATTTTTGGAAAGAGCAAATGGGCTATAAATCTGGGATCAAAGTAGTCCGGCTGACAACCTTCCGAGACGTACTCCTATCCAGAGTCAGTCCACCTCAGTATCTGCTAGCAAGTACACGTGTATAAAATATAAACCTGAAAAAATTATACGTTAAATATTCAGTTGTTTGTCGGTTTTTGCCCCCCTCAGACTGCTACTCGAACTCGGTTTTTTTTATCATCATATTTTTGTTGGTAAAAAAGTTTCCAAAATTTGGAAATCATTTGATCCTTGACAGCGGCTCGAAATGCGTGAAATCGTGCACATCCAGGCCGGGCAATGCGGTAACCAGATCGGTGGCAAATTCTGGGAGGTCATCTCCGACGAGCATTGCATAGACGCCACTGGAACATATTACGGCGATAGTGATCTGCAGCTGGAGCGCATTAATGTCTACTACAATGAGGCCACCGGTGCCAAATATGTTCCTCGGGCCATTCTCGTGGACCTCGAGCCCGGCACCATGGACTCGGTTCGATCCGGTGCCTTTGGCCAGATCTTCCGACCGGACAACTTTGTGTTTGGTCAGTCTGGTGCCGGCAACAACTGGGCCAAAGGTCACTACACTGAGGGTGCCGAGCTAGTGGACTCGGTCCTGGATGTGGTGCGAAAGGAGTCGGAGGGCTGCGATTGCCTGCAGGTAAGTTATGGGTTAATTGTATGAAGTGGTTGTACACGGTGCAGCGGTAACATGCGATTTCCCAACAGGCCGCTTCTTCGTTTACAATAGAGTGTAAATGTAAATTATCCCTAAAAAGATCTACATTTTTAAAGAAATGAGGTGGTTGTACACTATGCTGCGGTATTATTAAAGCTGGCAAAAAACGATGTAATCTTGTATTTTTAGCAATTACAACCTATGTATATTTATTTTTTCCAGGGCTTCCAGCTGACCCACTCGCTGGGTGGCGGCACCGGGTCCGGCATGGGCACCCTGCTGATCTCCAAGATCCGTGAGGAGTACCCCGACCGCATCATGAACACCTTCTCGGTGGTGCCCTCGCCCAAGGTATCCGATACGGTGGTGGAACCCTACAATGCCACCTTGAGTGTCCACCAGTTGGTGGAGAACACCGATGAGACGTACTGCATCGATAATGAGGCGTTGTATGACATCTGTTTCCGGACTCTGAAGCTGACGACACCCACCTATGGTGACCTCAATCATTTGGTCTCGGCCACCATGTCTGGAGTGACCACATGCCTTCGATTCCCCGGCCAGCTGAACGCTGATCTTCGCAAGCTGGCGGTGAACATGGTGCCCTTTCCCCGGCTGCACTTCTTCATGCCTGGATTCGCTCCACTCACCTCCCGCGGATCGCAGCAATACCGAGCCTTGACCGTTCCGGAGTTGACCCAACAGATGTTCGATGCCAAGAACATGATGGCCGCCTGTGATCCGCGACATGGTCGCTACTTGACCGTGGCTGCCATTTTCCGTGGCCGGATGTCCATGAAGGAGGTGGACGAGCAGATGCTGAATATCCAGAACAAGAACAGCAGCTTCTTTGTCGAATGGATCCCGAACAACTGCAAGACGGCGGTGTGCGATATTCCACCGCGGGGTCTCAAGATGTCGGCTACTTTCATCGGGAACTCAACGGCCATTCAGGAGCTCTTCAAGCGCGTTTCGGAGCAATTCACTGCCATGTTCCGCAGGAAGGCTTTCCTCCATTGGTACACCGGCGAGGGAATGGACGAGATGGAGTTCACCGAGGCGGAGAGCAACATGAATGATCTGGTGTCGGAGTACCAACAGTACCAGGAGGCCACCGCCGACGAGGAGGGCGAATTCGATGAGGACGAAGAGGGCGGAGGCGATGAATAAGAGAACGAATTAGGCTGCTGCGACGAACAAGAAGCCTCTTGCACTACACAGTCACCACTCGCCAGCGTACACCAATCAACACAACCAAAACAAAAACTACCGTCCCAAAAGGAGCTAGCGGATGACCACTGATGGAACCTAAAATCGAGCACAATTCCACACTGTTCCTTCGGATAACACACATGTTGAGAAAGCTTATTCCAATCGATTGTTCATATTTCCCTTCTGGATTTTTGTGGGATAATCACACTTCACACACCCACACACCCACACACCGAGACTTTCCCTCTTCTTTGGTTGCACTTGCTGTGAATTCTAGGTTATCAAACAATATATATATTGATTTAAAAATATTAAAAAAAATTTTGATAATGCAAATAATGGATTTCAGGAATTTATTTTAAAATGACGGGTATCGTATTTTTAACCTCAAAAATATTCACTATCTCCACGAGGTTTACCTAAAAAAAGGCAAGGAATAATGCCATTTTGGTGTATCCTGTTCAATTTAGGCCCCCAAATACAAAATAAAATAAGTAAACTTAAAATACCACATTGCGTATTAAAATAAAATATTACAATATTCCATTTAAAAGAAAGTTTAATATGTAATTAATATTATTGTTTAAACATAACAAAGTTTTAAATCTATTTCAAAACTAGTCATGTTAAAGAAAGAATGTAAATGCATGTACCTAAAATCCGCAATGTATGAAAATCAAGTATTAATTAATTGGCTTTACTATTTTTTGAACTTAAATACGGCTAGTAAATTCTAATTGTAAATTTAAAAATTTCAGGGTTAACTAGCTTTGGAAGGAAAATTGTAGTGTTGAATGTCAAATAAATAATTTTTCTTGGATGGCAATCCTTTTCAAGGTAAGGTTACCTTATGCACTGTCATCCAAGAATTTAATTGTGCTAGTCACTTCGAATCAAGTATAGGCAACAAGATGCATTCGCCCAAGACTCCGTTGACTTCCCGCTGTGGCTATCTGCGCGGTCGCAAACGCATAAATCCGCATCCCATATCGCTGCTGCAGAAGCGACCGAAAATCGAAGACAAAGTCGATCCAGAGGAGAGCAAGTGCTCATCAAAGCCGGACACCTCGACGGATGCGGAATCCCCGTTGACTGCCGAGGATAGTGGCATCGATGTTAGCCAGGAAATCGGCCAGAAAAGGAAACGCTACGCCAGACGCAGTCAGAAGCAGAATCCTTTCTAGTGGTTTATTCAATCGAAAGGTGTTTACATAGGTGTGTAAAGGAACAGCAGCAGCAGCAGTGGCAGCGGAAAACACTTAAGCACGAAACGAAATATACATATACTACGGAACATTGCAGACGCTGAGATACTCGGTTACGAATTGAAATAAAGAGATATCTTTTTTAGCCTAGACATCGTCGAAGAGTCCTCGGGGTGGGGGGCCCACAATGCGGCCATCGGTCTGCTCCGCCTCGTAGTCGGGATCCCGGAAGCCCACCTGGACCTGGGTGCTCACCCCGAACCGGTCGTTGATCTCCTCGGAAAGGGAACGTGGAACGCCTAGGGCCGAGGAGGAGGCCACCGCCGCATAGTCAAAGCTCCCATCGCCATCGCGAAGCAGCCCATCCGCTGGCGTTCGACTGCTGGCCAGGGCACCACCTGCTCCTCCTCCTCCGCCTCCTCCACTTCGGTACTTGCTCAAGTAATCGCTGCCGAGTGCCTGGTCGGGTCGGTTGAAGTCCCGCCGCCTGGCCATCGCCTCCTCCGCTCGCTGGCGTCGCCGTTTCTCGCGGGCTATCAAGTCCTTGCCCTCCTGCACCAGCTCAGTGGCTATCGTCTCGTTCTGCAGGAACTGCTGGAAACCAAGGGCATTCAAGGCCCTGCTGCCCAGGCTAAACCAGGTGGCCAGGCAGAAGGCCAGCATGCACATGGGGAAGTAAATGTTAAAGCCGTTCGAGATGATGCCAATGACGTCCATGTGGCCCATGATCTGGGTGTAGACCGTCTCCATGATGCGCTGTAGATATAGAAAATTAGGCAATGAGTTTTGGTAGTTTTTTAAAATGAAAGAAAGCTAACTTTGGCTAGTCGAAGAATAGGTATATAAACTTTATAGAGTCTGAAATGTCTCCTTCACTGCTTTGCAAAATGTTCACTGAAATTATCCCACCCTCTGCAAGTTTCATACTCACATTGGGAATAATGTGTGTGTCCATGTGGATCAGGCCCAGGAAGTTGAGGCACATGGGCGGCGTCAGCCGACAGAGCAGCATGCCACTGAAGATCAGGCTGTGCTCGTTGGTCTGGTGGTGCGGTGCCAGATAGTAAAGATTGAGGAAACGAATCCTCAGGATCGTCGAATAAGTACAGTAGAAAAAGTAGCAGAGAACCACCATGGAAAAGACCTCGATGGTGAAGAAGTCGTAGCTCTCCTTGGCCACGTAGATCACATTGGCGAATATGGAGAGCACGGGGTGGCGGCTGAAGAAGGTGAGCTCACTCCACACCACCATGGCCGACATGGTGGCCGTGAGGATGCACATGGTCTTGAGGAAGGGCGCCCGTAGCAGGCACTCCCAGTACCACTGCACCGAGGCACTGTAGCACATCCTCTCCAGCTGCGTTCGCTGCCGCGGGAATTCCGATTTGAAGCGCCGCTCCGAGGAGTGAATGTTCCTGGCCACATCCTCCAGGTGCAGCACCGTCTGCACCTGCACGCTCCACAGCGCCTCGGTGCGTTGCAGCGTCTGCAGGGATTTGATTACTTGCTTGTGAATGCGAACCAGCGCCTTTTCCGATGGCAAGATTGTGGAGCTGGTTGCCCCCATTCCGCTGCCTCCGGTGCGGGCAAAGTTTCGGCTAGCCCGCTCCTGCAGCTCGATGGGCACCTTCCGCATGATGGTCTCCAGGCAAGGGCGCAGCTCGTGGTTGTTCGGTATGACGCGACTGAGGCCTTGCAGCGACTCCAGAATGTCGTCCACATGCTCCTCGGCCTCCGCCTTCTCAGTGCTCAGTTTGGCCGCCTTGAAGTAGGCGTATTGCAGCGCGAATCCCGGTTTGGCATTGTTCCACAGCGAGCGGGGAACCTCCACCAGAGCGTAGCCCAGTAG
Source organism: Drosophila elegans (assembly GCF_018152505.1). Classification (NCBI taxonomy): domain Eukaryota; kingdom Metazoa; phylum Arthropoda; class Insecta; order Diptera; family Drosophilidae; genus Drosophila; species Drosophila elegans. The sequence continues at coordinate 3,344,174 of NW_024545855.1, read as the reverse complement.
CAGGATGAGCAGAAACAGGCCCCAGGTGTTTGAAGCCGATGAGGCGATGGCCTTCAGCTTCTGCCAGTCCAGCGACTCGCCTTTCACGGCTATGTAGATCAGGAGTACGCCGCAGATGAACAGGTAAGAGCCATAGTAAATGGCATTCTCGATCAGGGCCGACTTCAGCTTGCCCTTGACGGTGAAGTCGCCCGCCTTGAGGTACGACTGCATCAGCGGCATGATCAACCAGGTGAGGAACTGCGAGCTCCAGTAGATGATGCGCCACAGGTTGGGGAACACGGAGGCGGGCACCATGCCCCACGGCTCCTGGCATTGAGGGGGCGGCGAAGGGGTCACGTTGGCGGCCGTAGTGGCGTTCAAAGTTGGGGCCGGAGTTGGTCGGTGCTCCTCCACACATTGGCGGTAAAGTGTCTGTGAAAGAAATACAAGCTGAGTTCTATATTCCGTTTTTACTTAAAATATGAGATTGTAAAACTGATAACCAAATAAGAAAAACTATTCCCAAATACCAAATACCAGAACGATAGTTAAATAAAACGATGAAAACTCTAATTTTATGACTTATCTCTAGGCATGATTCATTCAAAGATAAGATGTTCCAAGCACAAATCAGTGGCAAACTTTATTGACAAAGTTTAAGGTGTCAGGAAAGCTTAAGATAAAATATTAATTAATTTCTGTTCTCACTTTGGCACAAAAGAATTTGTTTAGAAGAAATTTACTAATTGTATTGGTGCTTGAATAATTATAAAACAGACTTTAATAAATATTTTTGTTATGGAAATATGTGTCAATATCAAAATATATCACCTTAGTGATTTTCCCTTTTAAAAACCATAAACGGGATCGGACGTCATAGTTGTAATATTACTATAGCAACGATCTACTTCAAAGATTTTCCGATTTTAATTAAATAAAGGCTTAGGGCGATAGTTTAAATTGTCAATCAAACAGGATGACTATTCCTATCGTTATCAAAAAATTATATTTAAAATTACAGTATACGTAAGTTTTAAGTAAGTTTTTTTTACTTAATAAAGTTTGAGGACAATATATATTTCTATCTATATAATCATCTATTCTAACCTAACCAAATCACTGTATATAAGATTACAGCATATGGGGAGAAAGTTTGAACGATATCTAATATCAGTTCCCTTTAAATCGTAATTCGCTTACTAAATGAATTGATCTATGTCTTTTCCTGACACTTATTTTGGGTTCAACCCTTCGGTTTCAAGAGCTCTAACTATCCTATCCATATTGCAGTAGGTCTGTACATATCTTAAATATTCATTATATTAGAGTTTTTGAATCGAAATTTGCTCATTTAATGATTTAATCTAAGGTTTCTAGGGCTCCATATGCCCACTCACCGATGTGACGTCCAGCGGAATGGTGAAGACAATCAGGAAGGAGAAGCACCAGGCGGTCAGCACGGACAAGGTGACCAGGATGTGCTGACGTGGTATGTTGCCATAGCGGTACAGTGAGATGCTGGCCAGGAATAGGGCGGCCACGATGCCGAAGGTGAGTAGGTAGGCCATCCTTCCTAGCCCTGATTTAGGTTCTTGTGCTTATTAGTGCTTGTGTGATGTGCTTATGACGACTGTGGTTCGCAAAACAAACAGGACGACTAATTCATGGGCTCCGAGGACTTCCTCTGCAATCGCTTCTTCTGCAATTGGCGAGCGGTATCCCGATGCATTTCCTCCAGACGTTCCAGCGCCTGCGTCTTCAGGGGCATCAGATGTGGCCGGCAGAAGACCAGTTCCGTTTTGTGCTCGAAAAACAATTTTCCGGTCGTGGGCTCAATCAGATCGATTTTCTGCAGCACATCCGCCTCCACAGCGGACATCCTTTTGGCGCTCCACACACGGGCGGAACAGGGCGGGGGCGTGGCCGGGGGGTGTTAGGGGGTTGGCAGCAGCGTACTCTTCGTATTGCCGGCCTTAGGTATGATGCTTTCTTTGCCGCTTCACGTATTTATTTGTTTTTTTTTTCAATCAATCGCCTTTAACGAAATAGTGTGCTCGATTGAGTGGGTGGGCCAAGAAACAGTATTTCATGGGGGTGTTGTAAGCATTTTGTCGGTTGCACGCTCTGGTCACATTGAATGAGGACACCCTCTTGGAAATTTAATGGTTTTTACAGATTTTAAAAAGCCGGGAGCAAAAAAAAAACAATCAATTGAAAGTCCTTACAGCTTGAGTAAAATAATATTAATATAGGTATACTATAGTCTAATATAATAGATTATTTTACTCAATCTTTTCAGTCTCGTTCAATACTTGCATTTTCCTTTGTCATTTATCTTACCGTAAAGTCTTTCAAATACTTTATTTCTTTTTCAAAGATGTTTTAAGAGGACAGCATAATAGTTTAGGGAACTAAAATGATCCTTCTCCTTGTAAGAGCTTAAAATCTTTTTTTAGACAAATTAAAATTGAAATATTTTATATTCATTTTGAAAAACAGGTGACTGAAAACTTTGATAAGACAACAATATTTGGATTTATTTAATAATTTAGGTAAATAAAAGCTTAGATAATTTAATTAGCTAGCGTTTAAAGTACCTTAAATTAGTACCAAGGTACAAATATCTAGGTATTGATCAACACTGCAAACGTCATAGCACTCCTTTTCATACCTTGCCAGCGAGTTGGCAGCCCTTGGCCATTGTTTTTGTTTTGCTGGCACAGCCAGAGAAATTATTGAATTTAGAAAACATAGTTTGGCCTGGCCTAGAGTCTAGAAATGGAAGCGGATAGTACGGAACCAAAGGCAGCCAAGTCGCCGGACTGTCGCACCAGCGGCGATGGCATGGAGCAACCGGAAAATAGTGGCACAGCCAAAACAGAGGGTGATGAAGTTCAGGCTATTGCTGATGTGGACATCAAGGTGAAGAGGCCCCAGTTGTCGCGAAAGGATAGCACCATAATCCAGGAGGCTGTCATGGGCAGGAAGACATCCACATCGGCCTCCAATTTGCCTCTTCCCGGACTGCACACACTTTACAGACGACCGGAGATTGTGACCCGTAGTTTGGCACCCGCAATGCCCAAGGGAGAGTTGGTCCAAATGCGACCACGTTTGGTCACCAGCAGCACGGAATCCCTGCCCGAGCACAAGAAGACCAAGGCCCCCAAGTTTGTGCCCTTTGAACCCTATCCGGGTGCCGTGAATCCAATGATTTCCGAGCCCACGAACAAACACAAAATCCATCGAAACAAGAACAACCTGGACATTGCAGTACTGGTGGATCAAGTGTCCACGCTGCGTACCCAGGAGCTGGACACCGAACACAGGGATGTTAAGGAACCCCCTCAAGATAGCAGCTGTCATGAGTTAGCCGCACTCCAGGAGGAGCTAACCAAGATGCGTGAGGAGCGGAATTACTTTCAGGCGCAGTATAAGTTCCAAACGCAGGTTAACAGCGAACTAAAAAGCTTGCTGGTGGCCTCCGTGGGCGAGGATCTGCAGACGAGGGTCAATGTCCTAACTGAGGACAAACTACAACTGGCCAGAGCACTCCTCGACACCGCCAACAATCTGACCACCCACACCGAGCAAATTGAGTTCCTGGCCGGACAATGCGAGGTGTGGCGCTCAAAGTTCCTGGCCAGCAGCGTCATGGTCGAGGAACTGGCCCGCTGGAAGGCTGATCTCACCCAGAAGAACCAGCTGCTGAACGAGTCCACCAAGCAGCTACTCCATGCCACCCACCAGATTCGCGAAATTCAGCTGGACATGCTCAAGCAGCTCAAGTTCCTGGCCAAGATTCGCTTTCTCAACCTGCCCGCCACCGATGTGATCAGCCTGAGTGCCGAGAACCTAAACATCCTCCAGCGCATGGTACTGCACACGGGCGTGGGCATTCCCGAGGAGACTCTCAAGCTGTCCAGCGCCAGCACGAGTCCACTTTGCGAGGCGGAGAAGTATGCAGTTAGGGTGAGTGTACGGGCAGTTGTGCAAATTTAAATTTTCATTGATCTCATTAATCTTCCTCTAGGCCCTGGAATTCATCAGTCAGCCGCTAATGGCCACCGATGAAGCCATACGAGCTCTTTTTGACCAGGCCCAGCGGCCACATTATGTACAACCAGCTGCCACGGACTTAGCTTCCACCGATAATCCACAACCAGATAAACAGCAATAAGTCGTCAATCGTAAGAAATTAGTGTGACAAGTGTTTAGGTCTATTAAATTTTATATACAATCAACAAACATATAAGCTGGTTTCTATTCTTTTCTATATTTTTTCTTGTTTAATCGAATTAAAATGCAAAAGCAAAGATTCCGAAGCTTAAGCAACCTTTATTTTGACTTAATTTCGGTGAAAGATTCTGAAGGCCTTCTAAACTGTATATACTATCAGCAAACTTAAATGCATGTTTCAAATTCTGTTCTAGTATATCTTCCTATGATGAAAACCAAAGATTCTAATGGCTTTTTAAATTTTATATAAAATCAAAAAATTTAATCATAGTTAAAACCAAAGATTCTTGAGGTCTATTAACTTTTATATACAATCAACAAACGTAAATGCAAGATTCCCAATAGGACATCATTTCAGGGTAAAAACCAAAGATTCATCAAGTGAGGCATCCTTTACTTTGACTTCTTTTCGGTGGAATACAAATCCAGACGCCGTTGTCCGAAGACGGGAATCTGCTGACGCACTTGCTCCACCAGGGAGAAATCGATATCCGCCACTACTGTTTCCTCACCATCACCGGCACTCTGCTGCACTTTGGCCCAGGGATCCACCACCAGGGAATGGCCGTAGGCAACGTACGCGGCACCAGGATCCCTGGCTGGCGAAGTGGTCACCACAAAGAGTTGGTTATCATTGGCTCGGGCTCGCTGAAGCAGCTCCCAGTGGAGAGGACCAGTGGTCATGTTGAAGGCAGCCGGATAGATGATCATCTCACAGCCAGCATTGCGATAGAGCCGCGCCATCTCCTCAAAACGGATGTCGTAGCAGATGCCGATGCCGATCTTGTGGCCATCTATGTCGATGGTGGTGAAGTCATTGCCTGCGGACAGGGTTTCCGACTCCTTGAAGCGAATGCCGCCCTTGACATCGATGTCGAATAGATGCATCTTGCGGTGCTTGGCCACCAGATCGCCAGTAGGTGACCACACCGTACAGGTGTTATAGATGGCATCGTTTTCACCCAGTTCTGGAATTGTTCCTCCGACTATATAAACCTGGTGCTTCTTGGCCAAGTTCGAGAGCTGCTGAGAGGTGTAGCCATCGGGAATGGTCTCGGAATACTCCCGGAAATACTTGGTGCCATATGGAGCATTGAAACATTCTGGTAGGGTGATCAATCGTGGTTGGTGCTCCCTGACCGCCGTCTCGATTTTGCTGACTGCGTTTTGGACATTGGCCGCCTTGTCCTTGGAGCCCTTTAATTGCAACAGCACCAAACGCATGACTATCAAATCAGAAAGATGGTTTAACAAGTCCTTTACTTGGAGAAACACTTACTGTTGTTGGCTTTGCTCATATTGCTGCTATTTAATGTTATCTGTTTGCAGTTTGATAACCAAGTCTACCGCAAGCAAAACAACAACAACAGGTGATGGCAGGGGCGTAGTAAAGGGGGATTGAGCAAATCAAATATTTTTTATCATGTAAAATATTAATCAATAAAAGATTACTAATTAAAATAAAAGAGTTATATTTTAAGCAAAAGCTTTATTTATGTCCACGTATATAAAACTAAATGATTACAAATACCCCTTTTTATAAAAATACTTAAATCTAAGCCCCTGTTTCTCAAGCAATCTGGCAAGGCTATGTAGTGTTGGAAAACGCCGAGCAGCTGGCAGCGCAGCCAAGTTCACGTCGTGCGGCAGCAGGGTTGCCACCTTTCTTTCTAGTTTCGTCTCTTTAGAGGTACGCACGTGTTCAATTTACAATTCCCCTGAAATTCGCCGAAAAGTGCGATAAATTAATGAAAATAAACCTTCAAAAGCAGCTAGAACTGCGAACCGATAAGTGATATACCCTATACGCCCAATTAATAATGATTTTCTCCGCTTTTGCATATGTAACCATCGAATTGCTTGGCTCGGCAGCAACAACAACAGCAAAATGGTCCAACGTTTGACGCTGCGGAGACGCCTGTCCTACAACACACGCTCCAACAAGAGGCGCATGTAATTACTAGATATTTAACCCCATGAGAAAGCATATATTTATAATAATATAATTTACAGTGTTCGCACTCCCGGTGGCCGCCTGGTGTACCAGTATGTCAAGAAGAACAAGACTGTGCCCCGTTGTGGCCAGTGCAAGGAGAAGCTCAAGGGTATCACCCCCTCCCGCCCCAGCGAGCGCCCCAGGATGTCCAAGCGTTTGAAGACCGTGTCCAGGACCTATGGAGGAGTCCTGTGCCACAGCTGCCTGCGCGAGCGCATCGTCCGTGCCTTCTTGATTGAGGAGCAGAAGATCGTCAAGGCTCTGAAGAGCCAGCGCGAGGCTTTGGTCAAGCCGGTCAAGGCCCCCAAGGCCAAGCCCGATCCCAAGAAGAAGCCCGTGGGCAAGGGCACCAAGGCCGGCACCGGCAAGGTCACCAAGGCCGGTGCGGGCGGCAAGGGAGCCGCTGGCAAGAAGCCCGGCCAGAAGCCAGCCGCCGGAAAGCCCAGGAAGTGAACTTCCCAAGCGAACAGATCGGTTAACTGCTAAATAACTTAAAAATAAATGGTTTTTCCAACCGGATGACGGTGTTTAATAATATGGGTTTTCTTAAGGATCTTAGTTTTTAATTCTTGTTGGGTTTGTTGTGTAAGTGTTCTTTCTTTAAGAAGCACCTCTCGATATTAAAATAAATTTGTTTCCGAACGAAAAGCCCAATAAGTGTACTATCCAAGCGAACAGCACGGCTTCTTAATTTTTAAACTAAAATGTTTGCTAACTGGATTTGGTGGGTTTCGTAAGAGAATTAAGCTGTTGAATTCCTATTGGAGTTTTTGATTTTCCATTCCATTGCTCCGTGCCATATTTTGCAAAGTAGTTCTTGTAGTTGTTCTTCAAACATATTTTGAAAAAATTCAAGTCTTGTTCAATCAGTGTTTTTAAAATTAAAATAAGTTGGAGGTATTTAAAATTATATGTTTCATTTATTAAATTCATATTTTATGATTATTTCAAAATGCAGTATTAGTAGTAGTGATTATAAGTCGCAAATTATAAAATTGTTAGCCTTGTAAATCCGTTCTTTCTAAAGAACTAACTAGAAATAAAATGTTATTTCCAACTACATGATACTTATAGAAAAAACTGTAAATTCGTTCGTTATGGTCAACAATTTTTATAGTTTATTGCCACGAGGGATCACTGTACTTTAGTTTTGACATTTGACATCAGAAATAGGTGGCAACACTGCAGTCAACAGCTGTGCGGCACAAACACTTTGCAAATTCTTGAAAATCACGTAAGTCGCTGCTTTCTGTTTTGGTTTTTTGTAAATAAAAAAGTAATTTTGTATTTAGGATGTCGGGAACTAAGGTGCTGCGCTCCCTGCTGCACGAACTGCGCCAGGCTGCCCCAAATGGCTGCATCAAGGACTCCTTGGCCGCGCGTTACGTGCTGGCGCAATACAAGAAGTTCGCCACCACAGAGCAGCAATTTTGCAAGGCGCGGAATGAGGCGACTTTCCTGGGACAAACCTACTTGACCTATTTGTCCAGCCAGCGCCAGTATTTGGAGATCTACAAGGAGTTTCACGGGAGGGGCGAAAGATCCGTGAGGGACACCGCCGATCTGGTGGGCTTCAAGCTGCCCTCGGATCCCAAGTGATCTGGTATCTCGTTTATGTTGTCTAGTGTAGTGCGATTAAAGCGGCTAATATAGCAAAATCTTTGCTTTTGCATACTACTGAATCATCTGCCTAAGCATGGTTATAACACGGTAAGTCACACTCATCAGCTAAAGGGGAAAATAAGGAATATGTATCACTCGAATAAGTAATTTCCATAACATTACCTGTTTAAAGGTATCCAGCGAAATGGACAGGTAACCCATGGCATTCAATTCAACGGGCTGTTGTGCCCTTATGATAATTATCATCAGGTACTTCTTGTAGGCAATAGAGGCATTATGAAAATCGTGATTGTACACGGCATGTGCAACCTGAGCACTCTGCAAAGGATCAAAGTTAATGGGCAACTTGATATGTTAGGATATATTTAACCAACCAAATCCAGGACTTGCTGACCGTAATAGCAAACCAAATACACCTGCATGGTCGAAGTGCCGATAAACAACACATAACTACAGCCCTCCAAAGTGGCGCCCTGAATTAGTGTGTAAACAGCCACCGTACAAAGAACCGAAGCGGTGGTAAGTAGGCTCAAAAGCAGCGATCCTCCAAATATCTCATTTAGCTCGTTTTGCAGCCTGTCACATAAAAGGGTCAATAATATCCTTAAATCAATAATCTCTACGCTTAAAAAAATGTTTAAAATAAACTGAAATTGTCTTTAAATTTAAGCTTTAAAAAGCCTGAACAAATTGTATTGCTTTAAAAACATTGAGCTGCATGCTAAAATTTAAGCTTGGTAAAGATAATCTTAAAATTGTTTATTAAAATTATAACTAATATGCTTTTAAAGACAAAACTACATTCACTTACTCGACTAGGTACACCTGCTTGTCCACAATTTGCGCCAGGAACTTACGATCCTTAAGATCATGCTCCCCACTGGGCTGGTAATCCTCCAACGACTGTATAATGCCCCTGAAGTGTAGAATAATCTGTATTTGGAAGTACAGCAGCCAGATATCCGCGCCAATATTGGAGATGACCATCTGGGTGCTGTGCAGCCACTCCAGGACATAGATACCAACGTATATCCAAACAGAATGTTTTTCAGGATCGAATTGAAAGTAGGGATAGCAATGCATGAAGGCAAAGCCACGATGTGTAAAATAGGAAATTAACGAGGTAATAATGGGTCCCACGACGACCAAACTCGACGAGCCAATGTAGATGGTGACCAAGTAGACAAATGGCTTGGACCAATAGTGGTCATTCACCTGAAGATAGATCCTGTCCAGGGTGGTCTTCGGATACAGATCGGCCAGCTTGGAGTTTAGACTTTGGATGGCACGGCGCTGCAAGACGGTGGCATACTTCGTATCCGAGTTGATGACATAGGTGACCAGCGTGGCATAGCGCATGATCAGCGAAACATTGTCAATGGTTTTGGCCTCAACCATTCGAAATATCATGAATCCCACGCAAACGCTGTGGCTGGCGAGGCAAATAAAGCGATAGAATCGCATTAGAATCCTCCGGGTTGGGGTCTTCGGCACACCTAGCATGTCGTATCCCATCAATCCAACCACAAATCTGGGCAATCGGCCGAAGTCCTCGTAGCTATACTGCACCGGTTCCATTTAGAAGGTGTTATGTGGCTGGTTTTGGTCGGTGAACTGGTATTTATAGGACCTAAATCCTGGGGGAGGGCTTTGCGGTTTGGCAGCAGGTTAAAAACCCTTGAGAGAAAGGTTTACGTGCCGGTTGACAATTAGGCAAGGCGTTAAATGCCTAAATAATTGATATTCGCTTTCCTTCATTTATGGAGCTATTTAATCCTTTGGTAAATCATAAACAACCAATGTACTTCCTACACTGAATATTCCTGATACGATTTCCTTTAAGGTGACTTCCTGTCACTTACATTAATTAGTTTATTTATTTATTTATTTATACAATGCTAACTTATAGTTTAAACTATGAGCTAACAAAAATAGTGGTTAGAGCTATAGCTGCAAGAGGCCTTCAGCTCTGAGGGTGGTTTAGTATTTTATATTAATTAATTAATTATTTAATTTCTCCATAAGATTACATTTTTCAATAATATGTATTTGTACAGCACTTTACATCTTTTGTAAATCGCAAATAATAATTCCTGAGAAATTTTGTTTAAAAGGAAATAAGGACCATGTTTCAGGAATGTTTATTTTAATGTCGAATTATTTAAATAATAAATTGATATTACTTTTGTTAAGCCCTTAGAGCTATTTAAATCATAAACAATTAATTTTTCTGAAAATTGTATGTAATGTCTTGTAAAGCCTATTTATTTTAGGACTTTGATTTTGTTAACTTATTAATAAGGTACTCATCTTGTATTTAATTTTTTTTTAAATTTAAGCCTTTAACTGCTTTCCAAAATACAGACAATGAAGAACAAAAAATTATCATTAATTAAGCTCAATTGAGAGATGCGCAGAATCAAAGTTGCAATAACCAAGGCCATTGAGGTTATAACTTTTTTATGATCATGAGTTGAAATAAGGGCTTCACAAGCCATATACACTGCATATTTATATATTATAAATTGCATATATTGGCCCTTAAAGAATATTTTCAAGGTCTGTAAGTACGGGAATTTCTTGCGGTTTCACACCTTTGGCAATCTAAACGTAATTGTTTTTAATTCCAGCTAAGCTGGAATCCATAATTTAATGGGTTTCTTAATTTCTCTAGTTTTAACAGTTTAGGGGGTCTCAAATTAAATTAGATTTCACTTATGAACACTTGAGCAGTCAGTTTCTGTGCTCACTGCCGCACTTGTCCATAAAAATATGTACGCATAATAATGCTGTTTGACTGGGAGGAGCAACCACTTTGGTCAATGGTTTGCACTTAATAATTTCCATAAATGAGCTCCTCAGTTTTCTTGGGCGTGTTTACCGTTTCTTTGTTGCTGTACTTGTGCGTTGCACTTGCCTTTGTTGTTGCTGCTTTTGTTGTTGTTGACATAAATGAAATTCTTGCTCGCAGCAACAAATTGCCATGGGAGTCGTCTGCTCAATAGGTTCTATCCGACATCTGACTGGAATGCTAAGCAGCAGCAGCAAGGCGGCAAAAGGAGGTGTCTGGTGGCCACTGACATTGCAGCAACCTTTCAGGCAAAAGGTGTTACCCTCAGATGCCAAATAGTTGGCCGACAGCACAGGTTTCCGTTGCACAAATTTCTGTAAATACCAATCTAATATTTGTAATAAAAGAAATATCAATTAAAGAATTCATTACAGCATTAGATCTTAAATAAAATAGATCGGAAGTTTTCTCAGGTAAAAAATATAGATGTTTTCTAAATGAATTACTAAAGATATAGTTATTATGAATGTTTTACTCTCAGATACTAGAAAGTTTTTACTAGAAAAGTGTTTCTCACTTTAATTTTAGTTTGCAAGATATACATATTGTCCCTTTATTAGATATCAGATAGTATATGATATAATGTTAAATAGTACAGATAAGATATATATATTAAAAGATAAGTTGTTTCTTAAAGCTTAAAGTGACTTATTAAGCTATTACCAGATATGAGAACATGTTTTTTGTCAATTTTAAAAACACTTTAACCGTTTGTCAAATGCATCTTAGGGTGTAAAGTCTCAGATACATTGCTCAATATATCCATAATGTGTGTGTTTTGATTTTATTACTTTATTCTATGTATAACCTATGTATCAACCACTCATTTGTTGCTGTCACATTATTGCACAATTTTCAAGTCGGTCAGCTATTGTTTGACGAGTTCCCATTGCCGAACCATGCTGGCTCAGCTAGCTATATAGAAAACTCAAGACTGATATATACGAGTTCAGACCCATGTTGAACTTCTCCCATCAATTTTACTGTCTTACAGTGCATGTGTAATTTATTCATTAGTTTCAATTGGCCGCCAACTGTTGCCTCCCATTTTCTTCTTCTGTTCTTCGAAAGCATTTAACTAAAACTGATGCTCTATATTCACCGAGAATTGCACTTGCGAAAAGAAACTCAAACATTAATGGGACATTCGAGGAGATTTATGTGAGGCAACTATGCGTCACAATGCTCACGATGTCTGCTTAAATTAGAAGCAGATATTTAGGCCGCCTCTCTACTTATAGCTGTTCCCATTATTCGAGCGGGATGAGGTGCCTGTGGGATATATAGGCAAATAAAGAAAATCAGTTAGGACACAGGACACAGGAAGGAAGGTGTCTGGTGCCGTCTCACTAAATACTTTATGAGGCTGAGGCGCCTTTGTAAATCTTCTTTTTTTTCCGTCTGACTCCAACCAAAATAAACACAGCAAAACCCGGACCCGGACCCGGGAAACGGATCCGAATTCCGTACCGGGTACTCGGTGCATAGACAACGGCAAACACCCTAAACCCAGAAGAAAGCACACAAAGTGAGAAACAACAACAACGGGAGATGAATGGCTGGCGGAACAAAGAGCACGCAGAGATTCAGAAATGGGCAACAGGCTGGCCAAGAGACGTCTGGCCTGGTGTAAAACAAAAAAAAACAAGAACAAAAAGTGGTAGGAGGTGGCGGGCCATTTGCCCGGCAATCAAACCAATGGTCAGGGGTTTTGTCCTCCAAACGCGGCAGCATTAATCGGCATAAAGTACAATATCTCACACCCCACCAAGAACCGATGCGATTTCAATATGCATTATTCAGTCGGTGGTTGGGGCAATGGATTGCAGAGTGGATTGGTAACACACTAAAAATATTTTTAACTTCAACTGCATAGAGGAATCTAGAAATAAGTTCACATTTTAGGGTTGATTTGAAAATCGACTTAAACCTTTTAATCTTAAGTGTAAAGAGTTTAAAATACATTTGTTATCTACTCAAAGCCAAAGATACTTCTGTGGTGGCCATTTTGCATCTCTTATTGCTATGGCAGTTTTAGAGAATTGATTGGTTTTTAATTTCATCTTCAAAATCAGCAGATTTCTGAGACCAAATATTACTGTGACCATTAGGCATGTCCTTTTAAAGTTTAGTTGTTAAAGGTTTTTTCAACGTTTGATTCGTAATTTTGTAGCATCCCTTTTTCTAAATAAGTTTTTTTTTTATGTGCATTAAAGAAAAGCGACTGACACTGCAGGACTTTTAAAACACTGTTTGCATTATGCGCAGTACAGGACGCATCGACGACCACAAGGACAACAAAGACCAGGAGCAGCAGGAGCTTTGGAGTTGCTGCGCTTTTCACTTTCCCATTTATTAATGAATTTATTGGCCCGCCTGCGTTTGATGCACAAATGCATTTTCACATTTATCGTGAAACTGACAGGCAATGAAAGGGGGAAAATTAAATGGAGGTGGCAATGGGTTTGGATGCGGGGGTGGTTGGTCGAGGACGAGGACGAGTCAAGGGTAGATCTACGCATAACATTTATCATAGCTTTTGTTTTGGTTACATTTCAGCTGCTTCCGTTTCCACAGCGACCGAGTGGGTGGGCGGGTGTCTCTAGATCCTGGCAGCTGTTACACGAAACACCCGAACCTGTGTAATTAATAGTGCGGAAATTTGGTAATTCTCCGATTACAACACTCATTGCTGTCAGGCAGAACGAAGTCAAGGAACAAATCGAGAAGCACATAGAAAAGATAGACAAACGTTTAAAATGGAAAAGTTTGCCTTTAGATTTCTCAATCACAATTAAAATTTCCTTTGAACATTTTTAAGAATGAAAAAAAGTATTTCTAAGACTGTTTTTTCTTACGTGTTTATCAAAATCTAAACAAGGCATACGATTTTTTCCTAAATTATAATCGATTTTTTTGCAAAGAACATTTTTTTTTAAATAAATCTTTAAATTTTTAATCAAAATTTTTAATTATTCATTGAAGCAAATTTTTTTACAATTTGAAGACAGCTTATTAAAAAAGCAGGAATGTATAAAGAGGTCTTAAAAATCAAAAGTATTTTGAATGGTTTTATATAGAATTAAGAAAATTACCAGAAAAAGGATAATTAGCCTTGAATCATCAGACAGCTGAAGGCAAAAGTCAGCAAACAAAGCAAATCCCTTGTCCACTATTGAGTTTTATTTGCTGAGAATGTCTACTGGGTTGCCAACAACCGGTTCTCCTGTCTTTTTTCTCTTGCTCTCTCCGCCTCTCATTTTCTCTGTTTTTCTCGCCGCTCTCTCGCATCGCTCATTCGCCGCATTGGCTCGACTGCCCAACTGCTTGAATGCTCGATTTAATGCCGGCGCTCAGACTCAGTTCCCGTTGAACATTCGACGCAGACGGTTCGCTGCGTTTGGGCCTGATTTTAGTAATCCCTGTTTCGATTCGATTCGATCCGATATTCTTGGGCTGTGTGTTTGCTCCATTCGCGATTCTCGAGTTCCAGTAGCCCAATAGCCATGTGAAGTGCAGGCCAACGAAATTCAAATTCGTCGTCGCTTATTAAAGCCTTTGACACGATAACGATCTATTTTTAATTATGATTGTGCCAAGAACTGTGCTCTAATTACGCAAATTGCAAGTGAAATCCGTCGGCAAATAAATTCTGCGGTAAATTGTGGTTCCCTCTTAAAAAAAAAATAAACACGATTTATCCCGTGATCACCTCTGAAATTGTTATTTACATTTTTAATTTATATAACGGTGGAGTTGCTACTACTCTCCTCGCATTTGCTGCTGTTGTTGTTGTTGTCGTTCTGGTTCTGGTGGCTGGGGATGCTCCCCTAGTTTGCTGCCTAACCCGTTTATGTTTTACTCGACTTGGCCAACTGCACACGCACATACAGACAATGCATCAAGTTGTTGTTCTGTCGCATCCATGCACAGACTGGAAAAAAAATTTGGGAATGATATGATGGTCAATTTGATTTCATTTTCCATATCATTTTGGAACTGACATCAAATTCAATTCAGACTAAAATGTCTCAACACATTGAAAATCAAAGGAACTTGAACCACATGATATAATATGAGATTTTATGTGATTTCACATAAACATAAAGTTTATTACGACATTTTATGTGACAGGATTTCGAAATCTAATTATATGGGAAAATATTTAAAATACTGAGACTATATTTTTTGTATACTTAACGTAAACAAAACTAGAATTCATCTTGTGTTCAACTTTGTACACCAATATAAGTGTTATGAACTGATTTGATTTGCTATCTCAGGCTTGTCTTTCTTCTTGTGTATCTTTAAGATACACGTACTTGCCGCACACACCTTCTGTCGCAGTGTTTCCTTATTGACTTCGCCCCTGCCTCCTGCCCCGCCCCCTCCCTTGGGGCACTGTTTATTTTTGTTTGCTCGCCCAGCAAGCGGGAAAAACAAGTTTTTTTCTTTGAAACCAAAACAACAAGCGAAACAACAACCACAGCAGCAGGAGCAGCAAAGGCAGCAATAGCAGCAACTGCGCCGCAGCTTTGGAAAATACTTGGGGAAAAGTTCAAGTGAAGACAACTGTTGCATTTAAAATACATTCGAATTAAAAGAGATAAATATACAAGTGTCGGGTGTTGAATGTTGGGTGAGAGCGGAAAATGCGTTAATTAGCGGATAAAAAGTATATGCCTGTGACTCGAATTAAGTCGTTAATCAAAAGTCGCGAACTGGGTATCGTATCGTGTGTAATTAGCAAATGTCGTGACATATGCAAAAGCAAAGCGGAAAAAAAAACCAAGAAATGTCAACGCATGTGAAAGTTTATTTTGGAAAAAAATGTTCAAAAAAAAAAAAGTGTTTGTGTGACATAAATAATTAATTTCAGTGAGGCGATAAAGAGCAACGCCAGCAAAATCCCATGCAACAAGTGTTGGCCACATGTCCGCTATGTATTTTTTTTTTGTTTTCTTGTGCAACTCCGCTCTCCCCAAAAAAAACCACTGCCCTTTCTGAATCATTCCTATATATCGAATAAATATATCTCGCAGAGTGCCGGAACCTAAATAGGGACCTAATCGAGACCAAAAATGGGCTTCTCGTCGGCTCTGCAAAGTCGAGCCGCCCACGAGGCGCTAATTGTCCGCCAGGATGCCGAACTGCGGCTCATGGAGACCATGAAGCGATCCATCCAGATGAAGGCCAAGTGCGACAAGGAATACGCAATCAGCCTAACAGCCGTCGCCCAGCAGGGTCTCAAAATTGATCGGGCTGACGAAATGCAAGGTAAGACTACCATAAGGCACGATAAGATTGTCCAGTCAATTATTTGTTCAATGATATCGCAGCAAGTGCACTGGCCTCACTTCATAATCTACGATTTGGGCCCATTTGTTCATTTCTAGTAGATCAAACTGCTGTTTCTTTCTAGACTGATGGAATAAACAAAATAAATATTGAATGTATGAATTAAAAATAATGAAAAACCAGGCTCAAGGTCTGTGTTTCTATAGTGTCTTTCCTTTCTTCTTCTTTTCTCTCGCATATATTTAAGATCATACAATCAATGCATATCAAACTTCATGATTTAATGTTTAATATTTGAGGAAATGTAAAAAATATAAGATTTCAGATGAAAAATATTAAATTTATTGGTTTTAAACACATAAAATTTGTGTGTAGTTTAGTTCAAATTTAGAATCATTTTTCAGATTTTGAAACCTATTTCAAGAAAAGCCAATTTTATATACCACAATGAAAATAATCATCAATATTTTAATTGACTGTTGAAAACGAAGTATATACCAGTTTAGAAGTGATAAACATCCATCAATTTGTTTGGGGTAGTACCCAATTTTTTGGCTTGTCAGACGAAAAATTTATATTTTATTTAAATGTCTAAGCCATTTGTCAGCTTATTAGTCTATTTTAAAAACCTTAAATATAATTTTAAAAGTAATTTAAGCTTTTGAAATTGCTTTGTAAAGACTAGATGATAAAGAAAGTGCTACTTTTTATGTTTTTTTATAGCATTCGAAATAAAATTTTAGCTGCATCCGGACTAAAGTTAGTCAGTTATAAAAGCACAGTTTCAGTGTCTTAAATTTTTCTGTATATAGTGACTGATAAAAACTTTAAAAAACCCGAAATTTAGTCGAGACTTTACTCTTTAATGGCATTTATTTTTAGCATTCTTAAGCTGAAAATATGTCTGACTTAAGCCTGATAAAATGTAAAAGATTTTATAATATAATATGAACTTCTCGACTCTCTTAATTTCCATTTCTTAAAACTTCTAGCTTTTAACTCATTTGCAACATTTTTATTATCATTAATATAAATTATCTAGATAGTAGCTAAAAATTTTTGACAAAGATACAAATAAATTTATAAATTTATTTGGCAAAGCAAATATCAAGAGTGACTTCTACCCATAACTATATAAAAGTGCAATAAAAGTGCTTATATATAATTCCTAAGAATATTTGCTAGACATATGTTCAAAAAATTACAATTTATTGCTAAATGGACCAAGTGTTGTAGTGTTATTCTCGAACTCAATTGACCTTTTGGGCATTACTCACAACATTTGCTGGGTGGCCAGTGCGGTTACAGCCTCCACCAGCGAATCATCCATTAGTCAGGGTAAATGTCCGGCAGTTATATGTTATAGTAACTTAAAGGCAAGTGTCGATAAGCTGGTGGATGGAAACGATGGGACGATGACACTCGATGGAATGAATCTTATCGCAGGGGTAGAGAATTAAATGCCAGCCAAAACTGCAGCCCTTCCTGAACCTTATTTCTGGTGTGAAATTTGGCAGGCTGCTGGCCAGTGGCTAATCGCGTGACTCGATCGCATTGCCAAGTGAATAATACGCGTTAGGTTTATTTCAAACGACTCGAGATAATCGCCGGACAAGCAAATCGTTTTCAACTACCGTGCTCTGGGTGGCATTCACATCGCCTTCGTCCAGGACTCTTGGCAAATTGGCCAAGAGCTCATCAAAGTGTCGACAAAGTGCAGCTGCCTTCTTCCTGTGCTCCCCTAGAACACATGAAATTGCTATAATTTGCAGTCAGTGTCAGTGTTTTTGCTTTTCGCTTGGGAAATGTTTTCGTTGCTGTTTACATGGCCAAACAAACGTATCCGCTGGATGCGAATACACGCACACAGATAGTGGACAAAAGCGTAGCCAAATGATTTAGTTCGGGCCATTTGATATAGCCCGAATATATATATAGACGTAAAAACATCTCCAGCTCCACCGACTGATTTGCCTCTCACCTTGACCATGAACTTGAATCAAACGCGGCTTGAAGTCTAAACTTAAAACTTTGCAGCTTAAGTTTTATGAGTAAAGAAACATTGAAAGGCTTCTTATCTATTTGTGGAATGCACTTGCAATAAAATAAGTCAAACAAAGAATTTAAAGAATTCGATAAGAGTTCAACTCTGTTTTCCGCGAAATATTTGTATTTGTATTTCTAATTATAATTTTGTGTTAATAATCTGGCTTTTTTGTACTAAAGAGTGTTATTGATTGTTTGCTTTTACAGGCAGCTTGATCACGAAGTCCTGGCGTTCCTACTTGGATGAGCTGGACCAGCAGGCCAAACAGTTCAAGTTCAACGCCGAGCAGCTGGAGGTCGTCTGCGATAAGTTGACCCATCTTTCACAGGATAAGCGAAAGGCCCGAAAGGCTTACCAGGAGGAGCACGCTAAGATCGCAGCTCGCCTGAATCATGTGAGTGTTCCAGACAACACCTTAAAAACAATACTTATGAATACTTATTCAAACATACGACGCGCCCAAAACAGAAAGCATATGAGTTATCAAAAGACAAGGCACTGGGGAAAAATGGTGAAATAACCGTTTCAAAACTTAAGAACTGGTTGGATAATAATTTTTTTTGATCTTCAAAATATATTTATTTATGAAATTTGTTTATTTTTATTTTACATCTATATATATATATATATATATATATATATATATATAAATATATAAATGTGTGAGGTGTTCTCTTCTTCTGGTGTAAGCATTCGTTTATTTATGATTGCCATTGCGGAGTCAACAACAATAATAATCATTTCAAGCTTGGGGCCCCACGAAGCTCAAGCTCCGCCCACAGCCATCTTTTGTTGCTTTTGCTGGCCATTGTTCGATATTCTGATATATTAAGTATTTGTATAATCAAAATAAATATTAAGTATTTCTGCGGAAAAGAAGAAACGACTTGTGGCACATTTAAGCGGCTTATGAGTCTTGTAAACAAGAGCCTCTCCAAAATAGAAGGAGAACCAGTCGATGTACTATAGTAAATCAATAGAAGTGTTTATTTATGAGCCGTGTCGTGCGGCAACAAGTTTATTAACCCAGCGGGCAGAATATTAGAACAGCAAAACAACAAACAACACAAGCATGAAGAAGGGTCAACAAATTGCGAATATTCACGGGTGCTGACAGCAAATTAGCATTTCGACAGTCACAAAAGAACGCGGCGGAACTTCATTTTATAGTATGTAGTATAAAAAAAGGTGGCCTATGAAAAATGTTTTTTTTTTTAAGCCACATGAGACATGTTGCAAATCGGAGGATAGATGGCCACTGCCAAAATGGCTGACGATGACCCAAAAAAATTGTTTTGTTTCGTGATTTTGGCATAGAATTCCGTTGCCTCTCGGCAGCTACTGTTTTATATCTTCCTGCGGCCTTTGTCAAGTCAAAATAAAAGTCTCGTTTGGCATTGCATCGCTTACTTTAGTATTATTTATTTATTTATCACAAGATACCCATCTATTTTTGTGGCAAACAAGACTTTTTGCGCCGCAGTTTCGCTGGTGCAAAACAAAATTTAATGGGCGGCGAGAATGCCAATCAAAATTTCATCGAATCGTCGATGATTTCTTCACATCGTTTAACAATTTATAATGTCTGTACTTGTTTTTTTAGCATGAAAAAAATTACGGATGTCTGTTTTTATATAACAAGAGCCGGAAAAGTTTTAGATAATATTTGTAGAATGTTAATATTGGCAAAACAACCTTTTAAAATTATTATTATTTTTTTTTTTTTTGGGTAAAGAATGTTTTTTTTTTGTTTCTTTGCAGCTTAAAGTTAAATGTACTTGCTAAAGTAAGCCAACTTTTTGAGGATTTATTGGTTCCTTCAATAGTTAGTAATCGAACACTAAACTTTGGCAGCCCACAAAAAACCAAAAAAGTCCTACAACTGACAACAACACATGCTCCAAACTTGCACCAGTCTCAAGTCAATTGACAACAATTTAGCGAAATAGCAATAAAAATAACAAGGCATTCAGACAGCAGCAAAAAAGCGAGGCAGAATTCTGGGTAAAAGAGTCCAAGTGGAAGATGAGATGGCCTTTGGCTGCGACTTCAGTTGGGTTCTGGTCTGGGTCTCCATCGTCTTCGGTTTTTCTTTATTGGACTTTGACTTTGTAATATTTGCGCAATGGATTGAACAGAGCAGAGCGACAGCAATAACAGCAGTAAAAACCTGAGTTACTATATAGTCGAGAACTCATCGAGGAATTGTTGCTGTGCTGTGCTGTTGATTTAATAAGTGACTGGAAATGGGTCGACGAGTCAGTCGATTGGTCTGATGGCGGAATCGGTTCTATATGGTGTTGATGGATGGAATTGCAATATGGTGTTGATGGATTGGCATTAGATTATTGTTATTGGGAGCGCAGGCAAACAATCCAGGAACTTATGATTGAAAGAAATTGATTAAGACTTATAGGCTTTGAAAGTATACCAGAAATTTCATTAAGAGTAATCACAGTTTCTAATTTAATTATCTTGTTAATAACATGTCAAAGCTCTCTAAACAGTTAAAGTCAACTGCAAATATATGAATTCACTCAATTGAGTATAATAATATTTGTAATGTTTCAAGCACTTGCTGACATTTAAAATAGTTTAAATTTGTAAACACATGCTGACATTACAAAATGGTATCTCAATCTTAGCAATTGCAGTGTTAATTTGCTCAAAAATATATTGTAACGTAAACAAGTTTATGTATTTATTTATTTAACTAAGTGTAATAATATTTGTAATAATTTGAATACATGCTGACCTAAAAAAATAGTATCATAATTTTAGCAATTGCGGTGTAAATTAGCTTAAAAATATAGTCTAACGTAAAATAGTTTATGTAATAGGCTTTTCAGTCTTATAAATATTTCCCTTAAAATTTGTAATTTATGGGTACTCTTATACGATAACTCTACAAAACTATTTGTGGGCTATCAAACAATCTAGTTCATGTTGTTGTTATTAAGATTGCAAATTTGTAGTACTTTTTGGTTCCAGGAAAAGCACATTCAACTTATCTGTACTTTATTGTCGGATGTAGTTTGTGGGCAAACTAAAAAATATGTGAAATACACTGAGGTCTAGAGGGTATCTCAAGAGAAAAAGCAATAACTTAGCCCTGGCTGTCATCAAAATGTATTTAACTAAAGATTTTTGGCCAACTGCGAGTTTGGTTATTAATTGAAAACACTTAAGGGCGCCTGCCACGCCCACCCACAGCCCTCCACTTTCAGCTAATGGATATGGAATTGGTTTTAATGTAGCTCTGTATCTATGTATCTGCTGGCTTGTCAAATGTGCTGCACACGCCCCGCAAAAACGCATTAGGTATAAACTTCCGGGTGGGTTTTCCACCGCTTTTCCACACAGGCACACACATGCCAGCTTTGCTGGGGCTTCACAAATTCCCCTATTCTATTGATAAACCGCAAAAGGCATACTAAAATGCCCCGAGACGTTTTGCAGCCGAAGGAGATACATTTCCATCGACTGGCATTGAAAATACTGCGGCGGCGAATCGTACTCGTATTAATTACAATAAGTTCAATTCAAGTATCTTTATGGCAGCCAAACACGACGTGAAGCAGAACAAAACAGTCGCTCGTCTGTGTTTTCGACCCTGGTATTTCAGATAAGCCGATAAGATATGACTTTGAAGAACTGAAGTACTGGGGCACAAACAAGTGGGTGAGTGCAGTGGCCGCATCAAATGTATCTATCAAATACACATGGCCCCAGTTGTTGGGACCACTTGAAGATACTTAACGAATGGCATGCAAAAGCCGGCGCTTGATTGAAATTCCCCATTAAACTCGAACAAGGGAGGTTGGGTAATGTTATTCGAGAGACGGCGCCAGAGTTATTTTTTTAACCAGCCCTTTGAAATGTTTCACCCCAAAAACAGCCGTCCTTTCCCTGCAATAAGAGTCAATTGGCTCCACACACACAAAAGCCTTTGGACAAGCCATTTAATTGAGCTGCATTGACCTGTGCCCGGAGTTCTCAAGTGTCTACAAAGTTTTTCCCCATGCATAATTGCCGCACGCACGTCCCAAATGGGTGGCTAAAAGGGAAATACACCTAAAAAAATAAAAAATAACAATAATATAAAAAACATAAAACAAATTAAAACAAAAACAGATAATATATATGTTTCATCCAACAAACTCGCTTAACATCATTATTTTAATCAAATGAATCTATTTTCTCGCAGTACATTCGGGTATAAGTTTGACTGAGTTAAGTTAATGCAAAACTAAAGTTGAGAACTGACTTTTGGTTATCTTGGGCAACTAAAACAATGCGATACCGATACGGTTGAACTATCATGTGGCAGCTCTGGGAAGCAGCTTTGCACCACATGATAAATGAAGACCCAAATCTGAGCCAAGTACAGGGTCGCAAATGCGTTTCGTATGCTACGATTGCTGGGCATAAATTCTCGATGTCTTGATCCCTAAATGCTATGCACATAAAATGGCAAAACAACTTAACTGTTTGCCGTCAGCGTGGGGGTTATACAATACATTTTGGGGCTAAAAATGGGGGATTTACTGGAAGGAAGGGGGTAGCTGCAAAAGTTTCTTGACATTGCGACAAAAGCTGCACAAATTGCAGGCAGGCGCAGACAAGACACACATGCTGTCGCTTGACGACGCGGACAACTTGTAGATACTTTTGTATCTGTTTATCTGCTAGTCACTGCCATAAGTCGCCCAGTGATTTCCAAAGTTTTTTGCAGCTGCGAAACGCGAACTGCACGCAGCATAAAAATTAGAACTGATATTTGTTGACAACAAACATGGGGCAAAGTTTGTTTTCCAAACATTGGATAACGATTACTTTTCGGAGGTAACTGTAACTCCACGGAGTTGTTAAAAGGCAAACTTGTGGTCGCCGGACGACGTCATGCCGTGCGACTGGCGTCAAATGCTCGGGGTTGGTTTTTCCAAACAGTCGAAACATTTACCCCAACAATCAGGGGGGTTGCTTCTATGCTACTATGCTGCTAGCATAATTGCCACATAATGGCCCAAACTGTGGCGCCACTTTGTGTTGCTCCGGGAAAGTTCCGGCTGCACTTCGCTGACTCATCTTCCACCCAAGTTGCAACTTTCGTTTTTGGCCAGCGTCTGCTGTTTGCGGAACTATTAACCAGCCATCCATCCGCATCGACATTGTCTGGGCGACACAAATGCACTGGTTTTACAGATGCACAAAAAGGATGCACCCGCTTTCATTTGGTGCCATCTTACAAATCAAAAATCTCTTTTCATTTGAATCGACTCGTAAAAGCGCGAAATGTTAAGAAACTGTTTTTTTTTAAATATAAAGTACATTTTTGAAAAAGACCCATGTGACATAAAATATGTAGAGATTTTTGCGGATTCATTACACCATTTTAGTAGTTTATTGGCAGTGAGAACTAATAAAAGACTATTCCTCTCATGATTAAAGAACTTACCTTAAACTTATTTGGCTTAAGAATGATTTCTATAGCATTCCTACTTCCAAACTCTTTTCTCTGTGTATAATCTAAAAACGTGTGTGCCAAACTCAAAGTCTCGACGGCCCTGATGATGATTACTTCCGCCAAACAGTGACATTTTCCACGTGGCAAAGCATTTTCTCCACTTAATGCAATCGGGCATTCGGGTGGGGAAATCTGTGTGCAAAGTCTTTGTCATTTCGATTTGACAGATCTGAAATAAAGCTGAATGCTTCAACGGAAATATTTCGTTAAAGGTTTTAACCTTGAATTCCGATGGCGACCATAAGTTTTCCACCGTATAAATAAAGCGCTTTTTATATACTTCTTAGTTGCCATTAGTTTGTTTTAATCTCAGCACTATATGTTAATTCGAATTAAAATACTATTGCGCGCTTGCTCGCTTTTCATTTTCAGATTTATTTACCTCGTTATTGGATTTCGCCTTAATTCATTCCCTTTTAATTCGCATTGTTGTTTCTGTCGAAAATATCATCAATTATGTTTGTTGATTCTGCGAGAATTCTGCTGGATTCGCGTCTTTTGTAGTTTTGTTGTTTATGGGGAAAAGGTGCGGTATCATTTGAGTCTGTTGTTATTATTTTTTGTCCATTACTCTTCCTAGGGAGGGTCGCCGTCGCCCCTTCGTCTGGCAAAATCGCCCACGCCTTCATTTGATCTGTACATCAGCAGAAGCACCAAACAGCACCAAATTGTTTACTTATAAACGAAACGCCAAAAAAAAAGAGAAAACATGTTTATTTATAAACAAAAATATCTTGTGTGCTAAATGACGACAAATTATAGCTATTTCATTGCTGCTAATTTTCTAAAGAAATGAATATACACATCAGCCCGGGGATTACACCTTTTTGTCCCTCATTTAAAACCCTGCACGTGCCTTTTTTAATTTCGGGAAGTCCGATGTGGTGGCAAATTGAGTTAAGCCTGTTGGACAACCACAAAAATGGGCAAAATAAAGGGAAAAGTTGTGCAACCATGGGGTGGTTTGAGCTTGAGTGACAGAGGATTGTGCAATGTCAAGTAGCAGGGTTGACGGGCCAAGTGAATGGCAGCCAGACAGGCCATCAGCCAGGACAGCAGCCAGGATGAGTTCCGTTCCGGACGCCTACAAAGCATAAAAGTCACTGCGTTCTGGCTGAAATTCTAATAAAGCCCAAAATGTCAACAAGCTACGGTGGGCTATCTGAAAATAGGGAATGGGGGAAATTTGCATTACGTCTAAAAAAACAACATTCGGAAATTATTATGCAGACACGGTCTTGTTTTGACTTTAATAACGGTCATTCTGAATTTTGACTTTTGTTTTTTCCAAAATTTTACCTTTTTTTTACTACCTTTTCAAGAAAATTGCTTTTAAATTAAATATACTTTTTTCTAGAAATATTTTTAATTTTTTTAAAAGTTGTATTCGAGTTTAAAACATTTATCTATGTTTTAATAAAAATGTTAGAACTTTTACTATTAATAGTTTATCTCCTAAGGCCCCCAGTTTAAAGTAACCATATTTCCATCATTTAATTACCCATTACCCATCCCAGGTAGTCTATCCATAGCTCCCCAACTACTGTATCCTGGCCAGTTGTTACATCCACCCACTCCCGCTCCCACTCTTTCCCGCTTTCAGCCCCAAAAACGCAGGCAAGTGCCAACGAATTTCGCTCATGTCATGTGTGGTCGTAGCCATGTAGCCATATAGCCATATAACCATATAGTCATGTCCATGGTTACAGCCTGGCCCTTAACTCGTTGGCTTTGGCTTTAGTTGGCCCAGACACCGCATTTGCTCCGATGCACAAAAAGCCAAATTTTCATTTATGGATATGAGTGTGGTGGTGGATGCATTGAAAATCACTTTTCGGTAGAGAGATTCAAGTTGCTGAACCGATTTTGATTAAACTAATGGTGGCCATAAATCAATGTCACACCAGCAAACCAAATGGCGGCGACTTTAATCAAACTTAATGCTATGCTGGTTAGTGGCACCAGAAAATTTTAACAATTAAATTGGCCGGGCCCATAATCGTGGGCATTTTATGCCGCATAGACAGAGACTACTTCCAAAATGAGTAAAGTTTGTAGAGGCAGCAAAGGAATGGGGTTGTCTGCGATGTCTGGCTCTGGAGTCCTGCCGCCATTAACAGAACGCATTATTGTTCGTAATTTTCTGTCAAACACTATGTAAAGCAAAAGCAATTTTGCGGAACGCTCTGTTCTCGACGCAATCAACAAAACTCCAGTCGACGAGACACGCCCCCTTCTCCTCGGAAACGCAGATTCAGATTCTTACACGTTCCTTTGGATGGTGGATCCTCCCCAAAACTCAGTACAAACCATACTCCTCTCGCTAATTTGCTGGGCCTTGGTAATATTTTTTGGATTTTTACGACGAGATGCCGAGAACGAACAACCAAGATGTTGATGTTGACGTTGCCACTGGCGTTTTACTCTCGCCTTGCACATTGCTCATACGCAGCGTTGGCTCCCCCCGAAAAAAAAAAGAATGCCGGCGAAAATAGTGGAAAATTGAAATTCTACGAGAGATAAAGGCTGTGTGTTGACTGTGTCTGCGTTAATTCGGTTTTGCTAATTTGGACTGGCGCCAAATTGAAAATAAAAACTTTGCAAGCTCGAAAAAATACCACCGATGGCCAGATACACAGTAAACAATCGATAATACGGCTAATTGAAGTGTATTTTCCCCGACAGGAGGTGGTAGTAAAAAGATGATTAATGACCAGAGATAGAGCTGTAAGCATATTTATCGCAAATTAATAGCTAACTAATTGAAAAAAAATATTACCTCAATGTATCTTATACGCAAAGAAGAAACTAATCTGTTAAAAATTGCTCAATAGGATAAGTATTTAAATACAAATTGTGTGGTTTAAAAATTAGGGTTTAGACTACAGTTTAAGACTCTTCGCTATAGAAATGAAACTAAAAGGTATAGGGGCTATATTGTGTAGTATTGAATAAATATGTTACTTGTACTTAAAAACTGTCTGATTTTATTTTCAAGACACACTTTTTAAAGCTAAACTTTAAGTTTTAATTGTAAGCGGTTTGTTTAATTAGAAATGAAATAATGAATTTGAATAACGTTGTAAGCTCTAAGTAATTGATGCAACAATTGGCCAAAACAAAACTAAATTCTAAGTAGAAACTATTTAAAAATATATAAAATACATAAATATACAAAATATAGAATTTGATTGTAGTCTGAACCAGCTAGTAAATCATATAAAATTTTACCCACATTTAAAATGTATTCCTGTCTCTGCGCTGTGATTCTGCTCTTTTGACTTTTCTTTTTGAACTTTCTGTCAGTCGGAAAATTTTCTTGTTTTCGCTTCGCGCAAAAGTGAAATTTATGTTCTCAGATGGGGGCTAATTTATGTTGCACAAAACTGTTGCCAGCTAAACAAATAATATTGTTTGCCATCAAATATAGGAAATTACGTAGCCGCCGCGTGTGCCGCCAGAAATAATATTTTCGTTTAAGTGCAATGCGGAAAATGCGACAGCTGCAGCGAGAAAATTAATACGCTAGCAATTGTGTTTGATTTTCCCACAAAATCGTAAAATGCAAATGCAAACGAAAATAATGAATTCGCTAAGAGATTTTATAGGCTGCTGCCTGCAACTACTACTAAAAATAAAAATGGTACAGTGCAGCCATGACTCAAAATGGCATACCTAAATTTTGCACTGGCAAATCGAGAGCTAAGCACTTTCATCATTCGTTTCTGGAAGCCGCCAAAGTGTGGGCATAGGTCATGTGCTAAGACTAAGACCCTGGCAAATCAATCGATTCCCTTTCGAAAAACCTCACCTTGAATAACCAACCCGCAAGGGTGAACAAAAGGACAGCGAAATTGTTTTTTGTTTGTGCCCATTAAAATGTACTTGAACAACCAAGTACAGCCAAGTGTTGACGTTCTCGTAATCGAAAGAGGAAAAAGGGCTGGAAACCCCACAAAATGCTTAGAACAGTAAAACGAACAGCCAAGCTAAAAATACATTGATGGCAAGTCATTTTGAACCCCAAAATTCCCATTTTAAATGCAATTGGGGTCATTGGAGCACATACACATTTTACAATGTGTTAATTTATGAATGTGCTAATTCACAAATTGAAAGTGCGAAAGTTACGTGAGGCCAAATTATGATGAAACATGAGAAATGAGTCAACACAACCGCTCAAAATAAGTGGAACGGAAAGCGTACAACAATAACTTCTATGCCAAAGAAGTAAGAAAGAAATGAAGCCTAATTATTGAAGCCATTTAAAATAAGTTTAAACCTGTTCCAAGCTTTAAATAAAACTAATGGGTTTTCCAATGGCACTCCTGTTTTACGAACGTTTCTTTAAATATATCGTTTGCAATTCAATAATAAATTAAATTTGAAAAGTTTTTTAAAAAAAACAGGAAATTCATAAAGTCTTAGGTAATTAAAAAAAAATTGAGCTAATTGCTGAAAAAATGAATCAACATATTAGGCATTTGTAGAACAGCCCTCGAAATTTGCCAATTCCAATTTTTATTATTGGTCTTGTGAATACTTTGGTAATTAAAATCGACTTAATGGTGTGCTACAAAACATCAATATGACATTGAACTCTGGTCGCAGTACTCGACCGCTTTCAGCTCTTTTTGGCCAGGCCCACCCTCCCCAAAATTGGTCAAGGCGAGTGTTTTGAACTCGAGAGGGGAAAAATCGAAAGACACAAAGCAGAGTGACAAAGTGCCACTAGAAACCAAAACGAAGGGGCCACACACAAAACGAAGCGATTATTTATGGCCCAAAAGAGACAAAAAGCGGGCTGTGTCAATGGCCAACAACTGGTGGCCACCAGAGAAGCAGGAAACGTGCCAAAAAACTGAAGCAATAATAACAGTAGTAGGTATTGCCTGCCTGCTAATTTTTTCTTTTGCTAAGGTCACCAGAAATGGGGTTTTTCTGCTCTGGAAATAGGTAGTATGGGTGTATGCGCCAGTTTTTGTCCAGATTTTGTGCACTGTGATGTTGATTGTCAGCTGAACTTGTTTCGCTTGCGGACTTACCATGCGCCACATCCGCATCCACATCCGCATCCGTGTCAGCAGCGTCAGCGTGTCGGGACGAGCAGAAAGTGGAGCAGAAAACCTGAAAACACAACCTGCTCGCTGGTTGCCACTCTCATAAAAAACAAACTAAAGAAACAAGAAGACCACATTAAAAACCAACAAACAAACTGTGCGAGAAAACCAAAACCAAAAGAAGAAGAAGTCCAGCGTGTTTGTTTATTTCTGGTTCTCGACGTGCATCTCGCATTCGCAAATACTTAATTGCGGAGATTTGGAGTCAATTATTGCGAAAGAGAAATTCTTAAGCGCAAAACTTTCGAGCGTGAAAGTCGACTTTGTCTAATTTGTGCTGGAAAGCCGCCAAGTCGACTCTGATCCGGCAAATGATTATGATTTGCTGTGCATTTTGGCATTGCATTAGCATTAATAAGGGGAAAATTGCCCGCTAAATGGGGACACGCCCACAGACCAACAAGCCTTTACACATAAAGAAATATTGTGCCATCAATGGGATCTTAATTTGATTCAAAATAAAAGGGAACGCAAGCCTTTAGAGCTGGAATACAAATTTAACCTTTATCTTAAAATCATTCTACAGATATTGTGAAAGGTTTTTTAAACGCAAATTCTTAAGCAATTTATCGCTGTTCTTTTTTAAACTTTTTTGTCTTTTATACCTTACCTTAGAGTTCTTGAATGGTTTATTTACCACATCGAACACATAAGATATTACATTTCGCCATGACCATATATATATACATATATTTTTTTGCGTGCCCGCAATCCCAATAGCAATCTCGTAATTGGCATCTAAATGAAACCAATTGCAAAAGCAAAGACAAATCAGTGTATCAATGGGAGCTTTCGTCTGAGCAGCTCCTAATTGGCAATTTACGTAATGAGGCTTTGATTATCAGGTAATTACAGCGAGAAGTGGAGCAATGTGTAAGAAAGCTTAATGACGTTAAGGCCATAAATATACTATATAAGTTATACATTTGTTTTCAATAAACCGGTTAATGCGCACTTGCCTCGAAAAGATTCTCTCCACTACGTATATTCCAAAGAATTTATTTTAATTTGCGCTTGGCGCAAAGTTGATCGCCCTCGCTCCAACTGGTACGAGAAATGGCAGAAAGAAACAACAGCGTAGCTGGCCAAAAATAAGACAAACAAAGGAAAAGGAAGAGAACAGATCTAACAAGGCCATAAACAATTAAAAGAAGTGACAGACTATGTATGACAATAAATACTAGAAACCTTAGCAGTGGCGACGTCAAGCTCACGTAGTTGCTGTGATTTTATCTCGTGTGTGAATTTTATTTTGCCCTGTGTTTTCCAGACTCGCTTTTGCCAATCTCTTTCCGCGAATTAAGGAGGGGAATGTTGATCTGCAGGCAAATAAAGAAAAAATCACCGCAAAGGTGGCGCTTGTTTTGTTTGAACTTTCCATGTATGTATGTTTATATTGGATAGAGATATTATGGCCATTTCCCCTAGTATGGTCTTCACCAATTTGGCTAATGGTACCGGCTCAGAAGTTACGCTTATTGAATACTAATTTGTTTACTCGACTTAGTGGCATAAAAACAAGGGAGGATGAGAATCATTCAACTGTTGTCTTGGGATCCGAAGAAGCCCATAAAGCCACGGGTTAAGTCCTCCGATTCGTAGCTTTCTGTCCGTCTCAAATTGCACAGATTCTAATTGGAGCTGCGGCCTAGCCAGGCGCAATAAAAATTAAGTTGCCGTCTCGAACAACGGAGCGCGTTAAAAAGGTTTTCTAACATGCCAACAGGCAACGAACTGTCTGCTAACCCTTTTTTATTTTTTATTTATATTTTTTTTTTGCCTGCCCGGCTGGCTGTGCCTTTATCTCATTATAATCTACGCGCATGTGCGGCACATTCGTATCTTTTCAGTCAATTTCAAGTACCCTCTGCCCCCAGATGCAGGCCGAGAAGATTCGAGCCGGGCTGAACAAACAGCCAGCAGCGGCAGCTGTGCACTGCACAAAATTGGGTTGAACTAAGGGAGACTTAACAAAAAATAAATCAAATAAAAGTCATCTATCATTATTTTAAAATTTTTTGTTAATTAGTTTAGTTTATAAAGTTTTGCTCTATTTTGTTATTGATTTAGTTATATTAGAGAATAAAGCGTTTTTAATTGATTTAATTAGCGACTAAGAATGTTTCCTCTTCTGCAGCTCTAGCTAGTGTTGGGAATTATAATTTGAATAAAATAATGAAATTAAATTTCATAAAATAAATTTTAATGATTTTTCCATAATTAAACCTAATTACATTTTCTTAGAAAATAAAAATGTTTCTTAATTAATTGAGAACTCTGGCACCTGTAAAAAAATTTAACTTAACGTGAGTGGGAATCAAGTTTCCAAGTTTTTTTTTGTTAAAACACATTTTAAATATCTTCTGTAATAAGAGTTTTAAAAAAAAAATCAATACACCCAATAAAACTCTTCAAATAAGTTGTTTTTGGCTTCTGCCCTGTTTGATTTAATTTTTTCAAAGTATAAAAAGGTATTTTTTCGAGTGCAGTTTAAGAAACAGGGGACGGTAAAGGGGGAAGAGTCAACGGCAAACAGGCGCAGACAACGTTTGTCGGTCAAAATCAAAATCAGCCCCAGCCTTTGTTCCTTTAATTCCGAGAATCGTGGACCAGTTATGAAACAAGTCTGCAACATGCACACACAAACAGAGGGGCAAGTAAAGAAAAGAGTGTTTTCAGGCAGTGAGCAGAGAAAACAATAAAGAACCCAACCCGAGGGCTAAAAACGTATTGGGCCCGAATCTGGACTTTAGTTGGGATTTCAGTTAAGGGGAATGGAGATGGAGATGGGAACGGGAACGGGAATGGGGAGCCAACTTCTTCGTCTCGTTAGCTGCGCCTGCGCAATGGCCGAAGAAACTACTTTACTTTATGGATCGAAGACAGCGTCGTCGGGGCTTTTGTACCTGCCACTTGGCTCTGGGCAGCGCTGCAACTGCAACTTAATTTCTTGGCCTCTTGGTCTGTTGGCGTTGCCAGTACTTCGTCATGTTTGGGGGAGCAGTAAAAATAAATTAACAAAAGCTAGTCGGCCATTCACCACTTTCCTAGCCGACCGCTCTATCCTAGCTGGCCCAATATACTATAAAACGTATAATACATAATAACTTGGCCGTAGGAAGAGGGATAACCGTGCGAACTGCGTCTGAGTGTTGGACTCCCTTGACATCAAAAGCGCAGCTGGGCCTGCTTGATCCACAAGTTCAGGCTTTGGTTTCAATTCGGCCAACTGCAGAAAAGCTCGTAAATTGGCAGGCAAGCTGGGAGGGTTTTATGCTATGTTCCTACATGCGGAATACTCCATAAACTCTATTTGAAAATTAAGAAAAACCACTTGATTCTCTAGCAAGCCATTAGTTTAACATACAAATTTATTTAAATTTAATAACTTTAAAGCTAAAGAATTCGAATAAGAAGGTTTTGTTCTGTGAGAATCGCGCAATTACTCTAGGAGTTTTCTTAGAAAATTAAGGAAAACAATTTGATTACTCGCAAACAAACAATAAGTAAGTTAAAAAATATATCATTATAATTTAAAATGTATTTTTTACTCATGTTATACCCTTTTTTAAAGGAGAACAACTGTTTTTATTTAAAGTTCAGAATAAGAATAAACTAATAAACATTTTTCGTCTATAATGTACAAAATAATGAGATCTGCAAAATTATAATTATTCTTAGTAACTTAGTTTAATAACTTAACTCCTCTTACTTCAAACAGAAATAAGTGGAATAAAAGTATTTTGTTCTATATTTAACATATTCATTTTATAGATGCCCATTTCAATAAAAGTTTAAAACTTGTCAAGGGATAAAATACTATTTTCTTATATAAAAAAACTCTTATCTAAAAAAATATAATTATTCTTAGTTCTTAAACTGAAAAAGTTTAGTTTTATTTATATTTGTCATAAAGTCTTTCCTCAAATAGCATTACTTCGCTTTTATAACTTAGTATTATAAAGTTTTACAAAACAGTTTTAATATTATTGAATTTTAATAATTTCCTTCATAACTAGGGTATACCCGGAGTTATTACAACTTTTTAAGTGATCTGCTAGGCCCTTTAAATTTATGCTTGTTCCGTGGAACGATCGCAGCCGCAGGATTTCGCATGGAAGCCAGTGTGTGTGTATCTGCTTGTAAACAAGTTGCAACCGACACGTAGGTGGCTTTGCGTATTGAAAAGTCGTTCTGCAGCCTCTCCTGCGGCGATTGAGACCTCCCAATTCGCCAATGGCGGTGGCGGTGGCACTTGGATTGGATGCCCCCAAAAACGAAAGACTGAAGCGACGAACGCGTTCGCGTTGCTCGCGGCAATTGGCCAATTCGAAGACACTTTCACTGCGATCGCCGCTTTGCCATTCTATTCTTTTGTCCGCTCGTTTGTTGCTGTCGACGACACTCGACTCGACTGAAATAGAAAGTGCTGGCAACGGCAAAATCGTCCGACAGATACAATTTAAATTCGGCGGACCTTTTCGTCATGCTTCTTTCACTTGGCACGCATGCAAATTTGTGCAGAAAACATGAAGAGCACAGCACACAGGCAGACAGCAATAAAAACTTGGCAAATATTATTCACGAATCGGCCAACGAAAGTGAAGTTATTGCGTGGCAATTATGCGACTGAATTTCGGGATTTCGGGCTTAAACAGTCGATTCAACAAGAGCAATTACAGTTAAAAGCCATCAAAACGGGTTGGTCGTTAATATTAGCGTGTCGTGTCCATTGTTGAAGGTTCATTGACCAGGGAAAAAGGCAAAAGCAAAAGCACGAAGTCTGGGCGGTACTGGGAAACCACTCAAAATCCCTGCCTGGTCCGAGGAGGAAACTCGTGGCTTGACCAACGGTCATAAATTTGCATAATTCGCAATTGCCGGCTAAAAGCGCCAGTGTGTTTATACTTTAAACGATCTCTTTGAATGTTTCATAAAACATGATTATTATTGTCAACGCTGTCAGCACTTATGCAACATCTTGCGGCGCACTGCCGCCTGTTTTTAAAGTTATTGAAAAACCCCCATGACAATCGGCCGCATTGATTTCCAACAATGGAAAACCCCAAGCGTGTGTGCGGCATTTCCTATCGTTTTATTTTGTAGTATTTCCCCCAACTGTTTTCACAGCTGCCGCCACGCCGTTTCATATTCAAATTTGCCAGCTAACAGCCAAGAAAAACTCTCACGCGCTGACAAAAATCGGATAAAAAGAAAAAAGAAAATATAAATGCAACTCCGTCTAGGGTTTAGCTTTTGACTTGTTTTGCTGTCTCGGTTTTCTCAACTCAACTCAACTCAACTCGACTCGGTTTCTTTTTATTGCATCACGATTCCGCAATACATTTGACAAATTTATTTTGATTAGAGGCAATTTCTTTGGAAGTGTAGACATGAATTGAATTTCGCTTGATTGAGTTGTGCTTTTTTATTGTTATTATGCTGACATTCACTGTGAAAATATTTGGTTTCCTTAAGAAAAGCTAGAACTTTGGGCGATTTATAAGGTATTGTACAATATGACATAATATGGTAAACATTATTATCTATTTTATGCATTACTCAACAAAATATTATTTGTGTTCTTTAATAATAAAAAAACGTTGCTAAGTTTTTAAGCCTTTATAATAATAAACTATGACGTGTTTATATCACTAACATACCCTTCATTTAAGCCATATTAAACAGATACATTTTTTCTCACACTAAAATTTGCTAATTGCTTTAAATAACAAAAGGCGATAGTAAAAACATTAATAAAATAGATGCATAATATGAAGTAATATTGTACACCTTAATATCTATTTTACACAATATCTCAACAAAAGAATATATTTTTAGTGAAATCTAATCTAAACTGTTAGATAAACATTTTACTGACACTAAAATGTGATAATTCTTAGAAAACAAAAGGCGAACAATGAAGTGTAAATAATAAAAACATGACTATTGATTTTAAATCTTTTATTTAATATCTATTCTGTATAATATCTTAACAAAAGAATATTTTTATAGATAAATAACCTTAGTTGTTAGATAAATGTGTTAAGTTCTTAAAGAAAAACAAATACGTGTTAATAATAAAAACATAAATTAATCTCTTGCAATGTCGTAAAAACCAAAAGCTCATTTAGATGAAGGCATTAATTTCAGCTTTGACTCATAGACAGCTTGCAGCTAAATTTATCACAATTAAGCAAATATCACCTGAGAATTTTCCGCTTAATTTAATGTCCGAAATAAAAGTTTGCCAAAGTATACAGAGAAATCAGAAACAGAAGCAGAAAATCGAATCGAAAGGCAGGCAAGCAGTAAGAATCAAGCTGATTAATGCAAAACGTGGCAGCTGGCACAACTTGTCACACAGATTCCATTAGGTCATCGCCGCATTTACATATAGATTCGGAATATTTAAACTGTGCGTTGTCGTTGACGATGTCCCCTCTTAGAAAAATAATACTCATTAAATTCATTGGGGGAAATTGCGTGAGAAAAGCGAGAAAGTTTCGCTGGCCCGCAATGCAGGTGGCAGATTAGCAACTTTCCTCGGATTCGTTTGGTTTCGTTGGATTCGCTGTTCTGGCGGCCGAAACGCAAAAAAAAATAAATAAAAATTGGCAATCATTTGTAAACAATGTGAGGGGGGTTTGAGTTCCGAAGGGGTTTACCGAAATGCTATTGACTGTTTAGCCGCTGAGCGGTAAGAAATACGGCGCGCATGACCCACTTTCGAGCCATGTTTATTTCTTTTACTTGTGGCTGCTGCTGCTCTATAGTATACCTCTGTCGCTCTCTCTTTCTAAACAACTTTTTAGGCAAATTAGCAGCTGCAAAGCCATTGAAAGTTGCTTAACCACTTGCCGAAAAAAACAAAACACAAAAAAAACACATAACCAGAACCTTACAGTATTGGTTATTACGTAGCCCAACAATAGCTACAAGTTGTCAATAGATTGCAGCCCATTTCAAGATAACTCTCGAAACACTCTCGACAACAAACACTACTTTCAATGCCAAATCGGCTTAACTGGGTCAGCAATTTTGTGTATGCGTTCTATCGAATTGTTTTTCTCTTTTTCGCTGGCGATTTTCATTGGCAAATTCTGAAGCCATGCCCATGATCATTCAATTAGTTAATTCATCTTTTCTGCTGTCTTCCGCGTTTAGTGCAAAAGTGCAAAACTGTCTGCAATTAATATGCACATTCAACTCTGCACAATAGCAACATCAACAAAAACGCGACTCAAGTTGCTGGCTTAGTTGGTAACCATGGGGAAATAATGGAAATTATTCATGACTTTTAATCTACATTTTTATTGTCTCTTCAAAAATATTAGTAAATTTATGATGAGCAAACGATATTTTGTGTGGTGGTTATATTGTTGGTATTAACGATTTGTATAAACATGCTTAAAATTCAACGAATGAGAAGTTGAACTTTATAACATTTATTATTTTTATTATCTAGATACGCACCTAAGTTTTTTTTTTTTTACTTTCGTTTATATGCAGAAAATAAATGCATATATTGTATGTCTTTAACCTTAGCTAATTATTTATTCTCGCAAGTACCTTTTACCTTTTTCGAGGGCCAAAGATACTAGTACCTTTCCCAAGGAAGTTTATTATTTATCTGCCACACCCACTGTGCCCTGCATCAGCTGCATTATGTCTATGCAACCTTAACTCAGCAACTTTGCAGCTGCTTGACTAACTGCACTTTGCAGCCATTAGTTTGTGGCTTTTGGCTATAGATTCAGCTTCAGGCCCGACTTGAGCTGCACTACTAATCCTCGGCAACAAAGTCGCTGCTGATTTTGTTGACACATGCTAACGGAGGCTGGGATACTGTTGGCTCAGCTGCATAATGCAATCCTTTTGCCCAGTCACTTATCAGTCATTTGTGGAGTGGAGTCGCAGGTTTTTAGTTTTTTAGTTTTTGTTGGCTTTGCGGTTGGACTTGGGACTTGGGACATGGGACGTGTACCTTGCATAATGGACAAACGTGAGAAAATGTTTTGCAAAGAAAGTGTGAGAGATACTCAATGGAGCAGATAGGTGTCGACGATGTTGAGTGTTGAGTGGGTACCGGAGAAGGTTTCATTGTGCGATTACTCGCATGTGGAGCATACAGTGCGCGACAAAAAAGACGAACACGTAGTGACGCCGGCAATAATCATGATGTAATTGGTCCCATTTTATTTGGGAAAGTGCCTGCTCCATTGGCTGACGCACACGTGTGCTGACCACATTGGAAGCAAACCAAAAAACAAAACCAAAACCAAACTAAACCTCATCCTCAACCCGCTTCCTCTTCTCATTTCAGCTTACCGACGAGGTGGTGCGCAAGAAAACCGAATACCAAAAACATTTGGAGGGCTACAAAGCGCTGCGCACGCGCTTCGAAGAGCATTACATTAAAGGTGAGTTTGAAAACCTGGGTATCAATTTACAGATTGTTTACAATTACAAAGCTTTCAATACATATAAAGTCATGGTTTAATTTATACACTGCGTTAACGGAGGTTTTTTAAAGGCTTCCTTCTTAATTGTAATAATAAAGCAACCATATATTTATTATTTAATTATAAATTATTAATTACAATCATTTTTAAAATATATGATATATTAATATATTTGGGAATGACTTACTCAATATGTTCAAGCAATAACTTTCTCAACTATTAGCATTAAGTAAGTTTTTATACTTTG
Source organism: Drosophila elegans (assembly GCF_018152505.1). Lineage (NCBI taxonomy): Eukaryota > Metazoa > Arthropoda > Insecta > Diptera > Drosophilidae > Drosophila > Drosophila elegans. The sequence goes on along the minus strand of NW_024545855.1, from coordinate 3,306,779 downwards.
CTAAAAAGCTTTTACTTTTTTTTTAAATCTATTGGAACAAAGCCAATATCTAAATATACAACAGACAATCTAACGTTTTATATTAATGAAATAGGCTTATATAACTGTCTCAAGGATATCATACTTCTTAAAATGTTAACTGCTTAAAATGGTTTTCTAATAGCTACTGTGATATATTTCTCCGATTTCAGCCCCCAGTCGCAGTGGCCGCAAGCTGGACGACGTGCGCGACAAGTACCAGAAGGCATGCCGCAAGCTGCATCTCACACACAACGAGTACGTGCTGTCCATCACGGAGGCCATCGAGGTGGAGAAGGACTTTCGCACGGTGCTGCTCCCTGGATTGCTGGAGCACCAGCAGTCCGTCCAGGAGAGCTTCATCCTGCTGTGGCGCAACATCCTGCAGGAGGCGGCCCAGTATGGCGATCTCACGGCCGACAAGTACAGGGAGATACAGAAACGCATCGACACTGTGATAGGCGGCATCAATCCGGCCGAGGAGTATGGCGAATTCACCGAGAAATACAAGTGAGTTCTTTCCTGTTTAATAAGAATTTATTGAAATTAATAATAAAATTATATTGCCAGAACATCCCCCACAACCCCGCACATTTTTCAATTTGATGAGACGCTCATCGAGGACATACCCGGCAAACTACAGTCAAGCACACTGACGGTGGACAACCTCACGGTGGACTGGCTGAGAAATCGCCTCCAGGAACTGGAGGGCGCGGTCAAGGAGTGCCAGGAGAAGCAGCTGAAGATGATCGAGCACGTGAATGGTGGCTCCCCGGTGGCCAATGGCAGCATCATATCCAACGGCAGCAACACCTCCAACGGCATTCAGTCCAACAAGGATAGCCTATGGTGAGTGGCTTCTGGGTCTAAACATAAACGTTGATTGTGATTTAGATGAAAACTTACCAAAAACTCAAAGAAAATCAAACCAAAATTACAAACCAACAGAGTCTTACAAATTGAAACCACAAACTTTTAAAGGTATGCCTTTTAAAAAGCTGTTAGCTGTAGAAAATCCCTTTTCAAAATCGGATATCTGTAAGAAAAGTTATGGCCTTGGAAGTGCTGGTTTTAGGTCACTTTACTGCAAGCAATTTTTGGAAAAAAAGGAAAGGGGTACCATCATTAAAATATCAAATCAAATCGACCCAAAATTACAAACCAACATTTAAATGCAGATTTTCAGATCTTGAAAACACAAACTTATAGAGCTATGCTTTTTAAAAATCAGATATTAATAAGAAAAGTTGTGGACTTAGAAGTAATGGATTTTGGAGGAATGCCTCTTAAAAATCTGAAATCTGTAAGAAATTAATGGTGATGGTTTGAGGTCACTTTTCTGCAAGGACATATGGGGTTGTTTGTGCTATTTTTAGGTTACTAGCTCAAGAAAAAATTAATTTCCAAGCATTTAAGCATCTTTAATAGTGATTTTAGATAAATACCCCTTTACACTTAATTAAACTGCCAAGTTATTCAAGAAATTTTCATTTATTAGCCGCCAGTCGAAGGACCTGAACGCATTGCGTTGCCAGGAGAAGCAAAAGCAGAAGCTGGTCGACATGATCAAATGCGCTCTGAACGAGGTGGGATGCGAGGAGCTGCCCTCCGGATGCGACGACCACTTGGCCCTCGAACAGAACTTCATTGAGAATGGCTACAACAATGAGCAGCAGGTGGGTGGTTTCTATATATAGTAGCCCTTAGTCTAAATAGGTTTAGATTAGTCCTAAGTGGTAGTGGTGGATATGGTCTAACTAAACTCTAATCTAACTTTTTCTCTGGATGCTGCCCTCTATATACTGTCTAATCACAACATACCCATGAACACATGCGAAACCTAACCCATTAGCAGAGGTCCAACTCCACGAGTTCACCAGGTCTGGGCATTATGAACGAGCTGATGCGACGCGGCGGGGTTTTGACCCTTCTGCGTGGCAGGGGACGCCATTTCAAGCGAAAGAGTACCCCACAGCCGGCGACACCTATGACAAGGTCACGTCAAGGACGCTTCAACAAGCTGCAGCCACGATCCCAAAGCCTGGGATCCTTGTCGGTAATTGGGAACGGGCTGGGGAATGGGCAAAGTCCTGCTGCACGTTATGAGCCCATTACTACTAACCATCGTTCGGCCAGTGTCCATTATTTGGGCGAGCAGATCCCGCTGAGTTCTGTTAGCCCGCCTGCATTGCCACGTTTGCGACGCACCCAGTGTTCCATGTTGTGTTTGGGTGAGGACTTGGCCCTACCTGTGCTTGCCTCGCCCGCTCCTCTTACCCAGCTAACCGCTGCTGTCCTTACTAACACCAATAACAATCATATCTATGCGGACTTGGAACTGGACAGGAAAACAGAAGCCTCACCAAGTCCAGAGGGCCATGAAGCGAAGGAGAACGAGAAGGAGAAGGAGGAACACATACAAATTGAAATAAACCAGGCCGGAGCGCAAAACTCCATAGATGCTCATCTGGACAGGATTGATGAACTGAATCGAGTGCTAGATGATCGCCTGAAGCGCAGTCTGCAGCCCAGCGATGATCTGAATGCCATCGAAAGTGCCGAAGAGGAGGTGCAGATACAAACCAGAAAGCTGACACAAGATGCGGACAGCCAAACCAAGCGCAGTTCCAGCTCCAGTTCGGAGTGTCGATCCACCAAGGATCATCGTTCCAAGAAGAGATCGCTTTCGTTTACCCAGAAATCCATAAGCAGCATCTTTAGCAACCTCAAGGAGTTCTCCAAAAGTCCGCTCGTGCGAATGGCCAAGAATCAATCGCTCAACGAGGAGACCCAAACGAACAGTGATTGCCCCACAAACAGTAGCAGTTCCAGCAGTAACAACAATAACAATAACAATAATAATAGTAATAGTAATAGCAATAGCAATAGCAATCGCAGTGCCTCCTCGCAGTCGACGATTATAACGAGCACGATCACCACGACCATAACGACCACAACGAGTACGACGACGCCGTCCAAGGAAACCTCAAGACTGAAATTCAAGGTGCCCAAGATCCAGAAGAAGTCGAAGGCCATACGAAATACATTCCGCTCCAAGCTGCTCAATTTCCAGCTGAAACGTTCGTCCAAGCCCTGCAAACAGTGCACCAAGAGGAGGCGCATCCATCCCAGCAAGAGTGTCTTTGATTTTGCCCGCGAATTCGAGGTGGATCAATCACAACCAGCTGGATCAGATGAGCAGTTCTGCAATTGCCCTCCGGTGGTCCCGAAAACCGTAAAACCATCCGTCCAAATAGCCGGCCACAAGGATCTGGCCTTTGAGTCCAGTTCCGGGGAGCTGGAGGAGCACCAGGACCACGACGATGACGATGACGACGAGGACAGTGACGATGTGCTCAGCATGAAGGATCACTGCTACTGTGTGCCCAGCCTGGCGGCCAGTGTGAGTTACCCGTATCCGCATCCGTATCGTATCTGAGCAAGAATCGCACCCACCGTATCGAGCGTATCTAAGCCAACTGGGCGCCACACGACGCCACCAACTCACCATTGAGTCGAACTGAATTGCATCGCATCGCATCGCATTTGCTTGCCTCCTCAGTTTGCATGTTTGTTTGATTGATTGTGCATGTCTCAATATTGAAAACATTTTGGGGGGAAAAATGAGCTTTTTATAGAGAGCGGGCCAAAAATAAAACACAGGGTGACCTTAGGCAAGACTCAAAGGTGGGGTATATAACAACAGTCGGTCTGTTTCAATATTTTTTTTTTATTTTTTTTTTAGTTTTTATTTAGAATTTGTTTCCAGATAGGACGTAGTATTATTAGTATTAAATTATTACAATTAGTTTAATGTTCTATCTTAAATTAATTTTAATTTACAAATCTGAAACTCTTCAAAACTTAGTTACTAGAGCTGAACAAATATTTTTTTTAATTTTTATTTTGACAAATATTAGAGAAAATTAAATGATCTTCTCTAGTTCTAAAACACAAAAGTGTATAAAAATCTCGTCTGATTCAGAAAGTGTTTAACCCTTCCAATTGCTAAAATTACTTGTGCGTGCCAATGAGAAAGAGCGAAAGTGGATGAGAGCATAAGCCTCTACCACCATATATCTTTTAGTTCTCACCGATCTGGCGAGCTGTTTGGATACCGAACAGCAGCAGTCGCCATTAATCTAGTCCATTGAGATGTTTGGCGTCTGTTTGGCCAGTGAATAGTTGGAGATCCATCCAAATTTACATTTGTGGACATAGCCGGACAGAACGCGTGACTATTTCGGTTTCTGTGAGACAATTGCGCAAGTTCAAGTGCCTTTGTTTGGGGCATCTGGTGCCCGGAGTTTTCCATCATGAGCAGCACTGCTTCCGGACAGAGCAGCAACTACGCCGGAGCTGAGAGTGGGGGAATTTTCGAGGCAATTGTTTTTAGCGGTCGCCCCATACCGCCGGCCCGAAAAAAGCGGCCCAAATCCAAAGTGTTTGTGAGTCACCGGAGGGATAACCTTGAATGTAGATCCACATTTGCCTCTAGTAACAAAATATATGTATTTCTCTTGACTTAATACGCCTTTTTTGTGCTTACCGTATTTAATTATAATTTTAATTTGCTTGTATATCTTGGAGCTACTGCAATTTCGTCAGAGCCAATTGCACCCACGCATTTCCGCTGGCCATTTGGAAATATGTGGAAATGGCGTGTTAACCACTAGAATTGTTTTTCCTTGTTTACTTGTATTCTGCATGCTTTCACTAATCTTCTGGCTGAGAAATGGGTAGATGGATTTGGCTAATTATCTGGATCTTGCAGATATCGCTCTCCACGAATCGTCCGCTTTACGAGGAGGAATGGTTCCATGGCGTCTTGCCGCGGGAAGAGGTGGTGCGACTGCTGAACAACGACGGTGACTTCCTGGTCCGCGAAACGATTCGAAACGAGGAGAGCCAGATTGTGCTGAGTGTATGCTGGAATGGCCACAAGCACTTCATTGTCCAGACCACCGGCGAGGGTAACTTCCGGTTCGAGGGACCTCCGTTTGCCAGCATCCAGGAACTGATAATGCACCAGTATCACTCCGAGCTGCCGGTGACCGTCAAATCCGGAGCCATACTCCGGCGACCCGTTTGCCGCGAACGCTGGGAGCTGAGCAACGACGATGTGGTGCTCCTGGAGCGGATTGGCAGGGTAATTAACAACAAAAGCTAACTTTGGCAAGCCGAAGTTTATATGCCGTTGCAGCTATTACTGAAATAAAATCTCTATATAAACAACTTTCCACTTAAAGCCAATAATCAGTAATCAGCCTAAAACAATAGGCCCATTCAACTTAATTTCTATCTCATATATACTGATACGAGACTATAGTTAAATTTTTACGCGCATATGTTTAAAAACACAGAAGATAGTGGACTTTTCGATGTTCCTATGGTTGCTATATGTTATCGTTGTGCGATTCTTATAAATAGTAAAAATAATACCTCAATGTTTAGGGCAACTTTGGAGACGTTTACAAGGCCAAACTGAAGTCCACCAAACTGGATGTGGCCGTGAAGACCTGCCGCATGACCCTGCCCGACGAACAGAAGCGTAAATTCCTGCAGGAAGGTCGCATCCTTAAGCAATACGATCATCCCAATATCGTCAAACTAATTGGCATTTGTGTGCAGAAGCAGCCCATAATGATTGTCATGGAATTGGTGCTGGGTAAGTTCCGGAAATAGGTGTTTGTAATATATAATTATATGTTTTATTACATTTGTAGGTGGCTCCCTGCTCACGTATTTGCGAAAGAACTCTAATGGTCTTTCCAATCGACAACAAATGGGAATGTGCCGGGATGCGGCGGCAGGTAGGTGGTCTTAAAACCATCGAAACCATATTTACATATTAAAGAATACTTATTTTACTTAGGTATGCGATATCTGGAATCGAAGAACTGCATTCATCGCGATCTGGCGGCTCGTAATTGTCTCGTTGACCTGGAGCACAGTGTAAAGATTTCCGATTTTGGAATGTCACGCGAGGAAGAAGAGTATATAGGTAAATCCCATTTAGTCCCAAGAAAAATAAAATTATATTTAAATTGAACTTACATTTTTTTATAATAGTTTCCGATGGCATGAAGCAAATACCTGTGAAGTGGACAGCTCCCGAGGCCCTCAATTTCGGAAAGTATACCTCACTGTGCGATGTGTGGTCCTATGGCATTCTGATGTGGGAGATCTTCTCCAAGGGCGACACACCCTACTCGGGCATGAGCAATTCAAGGGCCAGAGAGCGGATCGATACAGGTAAATATTGTTATTTAATAAGTTATGAGTTTACTATCCCCGCTCATAACTTTAACATTTTGTCAAAAATTGAAATATTTTCTAAATGTTTGATGAATTACTAGTTTAAAGCGTATATTGTATGAAACAAATCACTAGAAATTTGGTTGCCGAAAAAAAATCAGAGATATGCATATAATATATAATAATAAATATTTAACATAAATTGGACAATAGGTTATAGACCATATTTGTGCTCTGCAACTGGAGGAACACCTTAACACAACTTATTCTGATAAGGACATTAATTTATGATGATATATTTCCAGGATATCGCATGCCAACGCCAGAGAACACGCCTGCCGAAATGTATCGACTGATGCTCAAGTGCTGGGCCGCCGATGCCGAGTCCCGGCCGCATTTCGATGAGATCTACAATGTGGTTGACGCCCTCATCCTGCGCCTGGACAACAGCCACTGAAAGCGGCTCCGTCCGCTTGGAACACTTAGCATACTCAACGTAGATTTAGTCAGCGCTTTTAAAGTCTTAACAACGAAATGCCTGTATTTATGAGATAGCAAATACTATACGTTCTAGCACATAAGCGATATTTATATAGAGACATATATATTTTCTAGCCGTGTAAATGTAAATTTCGATATATACTGTACTGTGTGTTTGTTCGACTGAGCGTGTGTAATGAATCCTTAATGTGCCAAAAACCGCAAGAAGATCTTAAAACAATTAAAGAATTAAAGAAATACAAAAAGAAATTGATACTGTGTGTCTGCTTCGTAGCCTAAGCTCATGAATTTATATTCTTAGTTGTTTGTGTTTTAGTCCTTAGTTCTCTACAGAAAATCATAATTAGTAAATTATGCAAACCCTACGTTGGTCAATTTGTTTCTAGACTTTGTATTTTATGTATATTTATTTACACCTAGTTTACATTTCTACTTCGACTACGATTATGTTTACACTTATATACAAATAAGCTCTAAGTTAAAGCTTTAAGTTTTGCTGCGCTGCTGAAGTGAATAAATCATATGTGTACTATATACAAGCTGGCTCTACGAATCGGAATCATTTGTGAGGGCTAGAGGGACATCGGAGAACTGAACTTTGGAATAGAACTTCTTGAGCTCGTTCTTCAGCTCCAGACTGTGGCTCCAGTCCACTGTTTCGCAAACGACCTTGACTTCGACGGTATAGATATCCCTCAGCCAGGCCCTCTCGTGCATAATATCCTTGATCGAGACTCCCACGCGAACTAGCAGGGCGCACAGATCGTTGATTCCACCGGGACGATCGCTGACCTCCACATTAAACTTGACCAGACGACCCACGGCGGCCAAACCTCGTTCCAGGCAACGTCCAAAAACGGTGGTGTCTATATTGCCTCCACAGAGAAGAACCACAACCCTTTAAAAGAATAAGAAATTGTATTACTATATCAAGAAGTCAGCTAATCTGATAAAAAAAAAATAGTAAAATAAATATCTGCCTGTTGAATTCCAAATTTAATTTCCCATATTTCAACTGTATTAATGAATTATCCTGCAATAACACCTTTGTGGGTCTGAAACAAAGTACTCACTTCTTTCCCTTGAGCTCATCGAGATGGCCGGCCAAAATGGCCGCTAAGCCTGCTCCACCCGCTCCCTCGACGACGCACTTCTCCTCCTCCACCAGCCGGAGGATGGCCACTGCGATCCACTCCTCCTTGACCACCACCATGCGATCGATCAGGGGCATGGCCGTGGCGTAGGCATTATAGCCAACTTTGGGCACTGCCAGACCATCGGCCAGTGTGTTCTTGATGGGCGTGTGAATGGGTCCGTTGTTTTCCATGGCCCGGGTGAAGCTGGCGCATTTCTCCGATTCCACACCCTGTTGGAAAATTATTCCAAAAAGTTAGTAAAAGTAAAATGGAAAAGTGTGTTTTATAATTGAATTGAATAAATAACTAAAAAACGCATTGGATGAAAATCAAAACAAAAACTTGAGAACAAAATATTTGAGTTTACTACTTTTTCTCACAAGTGTGGATAAAAATCAAAACAAAATTTATTTCTATTAATTATAATCAATTTTTAAGTACTTGTATTTCCTTTTGAACAATATTTTTAAAGGTATACTCACAATAATCTTAGTTTTGGAGGAAAGTGCCTTCACAGCCGTGGCAATTCCCGCAATCAATCCACCTCCGCCCACCGGAACCACCACTGCATCCGGTTCTGACACCTGCTCGAGTATCTCCAGGCCAATGGTTCCCTGGCCGGCCATGATGTGCGGATGATCGTAGCCATTTACGTACAGTAGTCCCTCTTCGCGGGACATCCGCATGGCCAGGGACTTGGCCTCGCCCATGTCGTTGCCATCCACGATGACGCGGGCCTTGTAGTTGCGGCACTTCTGGATCTTCATGATGGGCGCCGCCTTGGGCATCACCACGGTGACTGGAATGCCTAGTTTCCAGCCATGATAGCACAATGCCTGGGCATGATTGCCCAAGGAGGCACTGATCACTCCCGTTCGCTTTTGCTCCTCAGTTAATGATAACAACGCATAGCGTGCGCCACGCTCCTTGAAGCTGTCAAAATTTCAATTGCGTATATCAGTCACATGTTGATCACGACGAAATCAAAAATCAATTAGCAACAGCTATTAATTTAACCCAATCGAAGCTTATCAACTACCACTTATCGCTATCTTATCGGATCTTTGCCGTTTATGTGTAGCCAAATAACCGAAATTCGTTCGCAATATTAGATGACTATCAGCGGTTTAAGTGTCAACAATCAAAAACAGTTACAGGTGAACTTCCCTAACTAGATTTATATTTATAGTTCAATGTAATAGAAATTCATGTAAAACTAATCATGTTAATTATTACTTATTCAGAAACGACTTTTTGGTTTAACAAAGATTGACTGTATAACATGAGTATAGACAGATTCTTATCATAAGACGGAAAATTGCACTCCCAGACAATATTCATAGTATACGTAATGATTACTAAATGCTAAAAAAAACAGATTATTATAAACAATAATGCCAAAGTGATAATGAACCTTGGACCTATATTCGCTTTCTAAGGAGTAGGCAAGGGAAGGAGAAGTATTACTTATTATTATTAAAAAATATTGATTAAAAAAACATCTTAAAAATTTATTAGAGTAGCTTATTACTCAAAGCATTAAACGGAAATATATTTCTGTTTTATAGGGCCACAAATTGAATACTACAAAGAAACTGATCTAAAAATAAAATACGTATCTTTACTATAGCGGATGCTATTAAACATTTTATGAACATCAAACTTAACCAATTAAGAAAACTAAAATTAGAACGCAATTGCAATCTCTTAATTGGCAAATAACTTTTCACTAGTACTAAAAGTTTAAATAAATTGAAGAAGAAGGTGTTCTATTCTTCACTATCTTTATATGATTTTTATACCCTTGCAGAGGGTATTATAATTTCAGTCAGAAGTTTGCAACGCATTGAAGGAGACATCTCCGACCCTATAAAGTATATATATTCTTGATCAGCATCACTAGGCGAGTCGATCTAGCCATGTCCGTCTGTCCGTCTGTCCGTCTGTCCGTCTGTCCGTCTGTCCGTCTGTCCGTCTGTCCGTCCGTTTATATGCAAACTAGTCTCTCAGTTTTAAAGCTATCTGCATGAAACTTTCCCAAAAGTTGTCTTTCTATTGCAGGTAGTATATAAGTCGGAACGAGCCGGATCGGACGACTATAGCATATAGCTCCCATAGGAACAATCGGAAAAATAAAGGAAAAAAAATTATAACTTTGCTGTTTTTTAATTTTTTGTTTAGTTCTTCGACATTTAGTAATGGTTAAATATTTCCGATTTACGGTTTAAATTTCATCAAAATCGGACGACTATAGCATATAGCTCCCATAGGAACAATCGGAAAAATAAATGAAAAAAAATTATAACTTTTCTGTTTTTTAATGTTTTGTTTAGTTCTTCGACATTTAGTAATGGTTAAATATTTTCGATTTACGGTTTAAATTTCATCAAAGTCGGACGACTATATCATATAGCTCCCATAGGAACAATCGGAGAAATAAATGAAAAAAAATTATAACTTTTCTGTTTTTTAATTTTTTGTTTAGTTCTTCGACATATGGCAATGTTTAATTATTTCAGAATTATGGTTTAAATTTTATCAAAATCGGACGTCTATATCATATAGCTCCCATAGAACTAATAAAAATATATAAAATAACTATCTAATAATTGAGCTGCAAATCATCATAGCTTCACTGTTTTTCAGTATATACTGAAGTAAATCATAATTTAAATGTTTTCAAAAGTATTTAATTCATGCAATAGCTGCAAGGGTATATGAACTTCGGCTTGCCGAAGTTTGCTTTCTTTCTTGTTATTCTTAAGACATGGTCTTGGCTCTGTTTGACTTTTTCAACTCACCTGCCTGTGTACTGCAGAAAATCCTTTTTCAGATACAGCTCCATGCCATATAGATCGGATGATGTGGCTTTCTGTGGTACACTTTCCATGAGAACACAAAAGGGAAACGGGAAATATAGAAATATCTACCGGACAGGGAGTGCGTTCGACTCCGCCACGGATGAGAAAAGCAGCCGATGTGACATCGTGGAAGGAAATGCGTTGCGGTTGCTCAGGATTGCAGAAGGGGTCGATGATCTCCTCAACTCCTCCCGAGACATGCCTGGGTCTCATTGGCACCTCCAACTTTCCATTTGTGGCTTTTGTAGCCACACCATTTGCTTCCTTGGGCGTTTCCGTCTTTACTGCCTGCGACATTGCAAAAATAGCTCAAAAATCCCTCTAGGACTACGACCGCCTTCGATAACTACTCGCTGAATACTGCTGAATGCTCGAACGATCGGAACTGGTATATATAGGCGAATGCGAATGGATGAGGAGACTCTGTATATTGGGTCGTAAATACGGCACCTTTGCAATACGTTTCAATTGCCGGCTGGTCACTTTATGGGGCCTGGCCTGGCCTGACGACGAACTGATAAGAACTGCTCTGGAAACGACATAATAACAACGATAAGACCCTACGTTTGTACTTGTTTTTCCCTTTATTTTTTGGCAACATCATTGGAAATGTTCATTTGAACTCCTGGATGGGAAAACATGCCATAAGAAGAAGGGTTTGCAAATCGGTTGCGGGTCAAAAACGATAAGGCATTATCTAAAATCCACAGCTGAAATTTTTGAAAACTTGGCAATATTAAAGAATTAAATACCTGTACATATATAACGAAATTATAACAAAAGAAAAAACAAGGGAACCCAACGATTACATCTTTCAAAAAATTGTTTTATTTTAAATTTGTATTTAAAAAAAAGTAAACTAAGTGATATTTGAGATGTTTATTTAATAGAATATGAAATAATCGGTATTTGAGATTTTGTTTTAAATCTCTAATAATCGGTGTTTGAAATTTTTATTTCTGTTTTATATAGTTTTGAAATTTGGTAACAAAAGCCAATACCAGTAAAACATAAATGTAGATCAATTCCTTAACAATTCTTTATAAAATTTATTTTGAAACATACATGTATGGTCAACTTTCATGCTGGCCTAATATTTGTGTGATTACTTTCTAATTGCATCTCGCACGAGCCCCTCCTTTCTTGTTTTTAGTAATAATCTCAAATTGATAAGCTTCAATTCGAAGACACGCCCATTTATTACTGCCAAAATAACAAACTTAATCTTATCAGCAGGGGAATAAGATGATGCTAGGCAAAACAACAACACGCCTCTAGGGGTCAAAGGCCAACCAGTTGGCCGGATTGGTGACCGTCATTTGCTCCACTTGCTCCAAAGTAACTCCGCGATCGAACATTCGCGGCAGGATGTTGGTGTGGATGTGGTGATAGCCATGACCGCCATAGGAAGTCTAAAAATAGGTACTTTTGGGTATAAAATATATATAAAAATATTGGTTATTTAAGCCCACCAATCGATGTTTTGTATGGATGTCGTGGGACATGAGCAGCTTGTCCACCAAACCCTCTTTAATGAGCTTTATCAAGTTGTCGATACGTTGGCCATCGGAGATCATGTCCACACTGGTGTTTAGCTGATAGAAGGAGCACTCGGTTCCAAAGAGATCGTATTGTATATAGCAGCCTAGTTTGGCGAACTCCAGCAGCTCATCAATGTCGAAAATAGTGCCTAATATATTATATATAAATTAGATATCCAAAAAAAACTATATTACTCACGATCCAAATGGGACATCACGCACTTGTCGGCACGCCCACCCGCCTCCAAATAAAGGCGCATTATCTCAAACGGAGCTTTGGTCACACGATGCGGATGCATGGAAACACCACAGCCCAGGACTTCCTGGATCTCACCTGCTGCCTTAATTGATTTTTTCTCAAAATCTGTAATAAAACAAAACATTTTAAAAAGTAAACAGGAAAGTTCTAGTAACAAGCCACAAAATAAAAATAAAAATCTTAGAACAATTTATAGTGCAATAAGCTCAACTTTGTCGCACTAGGATAGTAAACTCATAAACAAATAAAAAAATTACCAAAAAGAAAACAGATTTTTCAATTAATAAAAATAGGACAAGTATTAGAGCATTGATTTACAAAGGTTACCTATGTAAAATGCATATTTAATACAATGTATCCAAAATATATCTATAATTAAATTGACGAATAATAAAGTAAATGTATAAATTAAGTTTTCCCATATTTTCTCCCTCTCAATGCTAAGATTATTTACTGACTTACCATGAATGGGATAGACACTGGCCACCTCGCCTATGAATCCGCACTTGACCGCCTGTCCATTGACCTGTAGACCAGTGATGATGTCCTTGGAGTAGAGATCACTCATCTGCTCCACGGTTAAGCTGGCATGACTGGCATCCTGCATGGCATGGATGTAGTGGCCTGTGCCGGCAATGAAGTGAACACCGGTGCTCTTGGCCAGCTCCACAATAAACTCCAAGTTGCGCTTCAGGCCATAGCTACTGTTTTCGACAATACTGCCACCGCCGTGTTTTTTGTAGAGGAGTACATCCTTTTTGGCCGCCTCCAGAGCTTCTCCATCGTAGAAGCGGACATTCTCCTTGCTGGAATACGGATACAGGCGGACATATCCCAGGGTGGACATGCTGATCTTGGCCTTCAGCTCACTCTCGAAATCCGGCGGCGGTGGTCGGTAAAAATGCTCGAAATCGAGAGCCACATGCTCGTGGGTCAAAGTTCGCCCCAACAGGTTGGGTGTGATGGTGCCCAGAACTGTACAGCAAAAAAAATGTATGAGAATTGATGAAATTCTATATCATTTCTTATTATATCCATTGCGGTCTTTTTCTCGAAATTTTAGAAAATGTAATGTAAAATTCTAAATAATTTTAATGTCTTCGAATTTCTTTTATTCTATATTTTAAATAACAAAAGATCTAAAAAAACGAAAACCAAAAACAGAATGCACATAAAACCAATAAGACCCATTTTAAAACTAATAAAAATAATAAAATTCAAATACTTTTAATATAAATATATCATGCTAATTTTTTTCTTCTATGTGCGTGGAAAATTTCATTGCTTGATGGGTTGAGATAAGCCCAAGAATAGTTCTTATCTCACACTGATTTCTTAGGCAAATTACCAGTTTGTACGGTTGACATATTCACAGCTTACAATGTAGGTCACACTTTGAGTTAATTTTTTGTTTCTTTTTTTTGTGGGTATTTTTAGACTTGGTGACGACCGAACGCTGTGAATGCCAGTGGAGAACTGATCTTGTGGAGCTGAAGTTCCCCAAGCACAGATATTCGTTTACAGTTGCTTTGCTTTATCGCCACAACCCAGTCTTATCAAGAAAATATATTTTTTTATTGCGCACAATCAGAGATTGCACTAAGAAGATTTTGTTGACCACTTTCATTAGCTCCCATGACAAAGAATTAAAGTACATTTGTTAATGCTAAATAAAAGCAGGTGATCAGTGCAAGAAATACTAAGTAATAACAACACCATAGTCACTAAACGGATATTTTAAGTGATTTTAGACAGTTGTATCTATCCCTATCTAACCCCTTGTATAATAATAAAAAATGTTTCTATATATTTCTCAGAATAATTCTCTTTATTAGTTCCATTTCTTTCCGTGTTTTGTATTTCTCTTTTTAATTTTACTTAGGTTTAATTTTATCAGTTTTAGCGATTTCTCATTTATCAGATATACATATGTTTGTGTACATATAGTCTATATATATACTCATCATACTTAAGATATATGTTTCTGTTATTTATACGACATTGCTGCATCATTCATTTAACTGTTATATCTCGTATATATATATATTTTTTCCTTTCGATTTGCCTTAGATCTAAGCATTCATTATTATACCATTCGCGAAGAATCTTTTAAATATTGTAAATGTTTGTTGCTTTTCATCTCTTTGTCTGTTTGGGTTTCCTATGTATTTTTTGTTTGAGACTTTAGCAGCTTTATATATCGACTGATCAAAACCTTTTTCTTGTTTTTTATATGAATTGATTAACGGTGTTATTTTTTGTTTAAAAATTATTATAACGAAATAAGCACACAAAAATGTATTATATTATTTATTTGCTGAGTTTAGGTAGTTACTGAGTTTTACTTTTGAACACTTGCTGTGACTTTAGTTAGGTTAATATCTATTGCATGAAGAGCGAACGAACCATTTTGAAACAAGTCCCAGAGCCACACGATCATTCTCAATTGGCCATTATAAATAAATATTCAAATATTTTATTTATGCGTTGTTTTTCCCTCTTCATCGTTTCTAAACTACTTAGCACCTTGGCTTGGCTTGGGTTCCCCAATGGATTTCGAAAAGTTGAAAAGAATATCTCTCGAAATATATATCCAAACAAATTTCAAAAAATAAAACATGCAATTGTTTTTTAAAAATTATATAATCGCCTTTTATTGAACATTATCCAGTTAGCTATATAAATTTTGAAGTTATATTGTTTTTTTTTTGGATTATCTCATCTCAAATTTGTTGTGGTTGCTCTTGTTGCTGTATCTTCTATTTTATTGTATTTGTTTATGCATTTGTTTAAGGTTAATTAAAATAGTTGTTGCTCTTATATACGCCCGGATCTGAGGCTCATGTATAGGTATATGTATATATCTATTTCTATTTAGATTTTCTAGCTTTACCGTTTCTGTGTTACTTATATGTTCACTGTTTCTCGACCCATCTGATCTGGCTGCAGATATTCTTCATCCGACGCTTTTAATTACAATTACACATTAGTACAATATTTATATACGCATTAAGTTTTAGATATTGGATTTGGTTGCATTCATATATTCAAGTTCATTAAATCCCATTCATACACGCTTAAGTCAACTAATTTCGTTCCGTCTCTGCTCCTGTCGTTAACAAAACACTTCACATATCCAAAGTAAGAGTCAAACAATCATCAAATTCGGCTAGCAATTGCAAAAAGATTCAACACAAATATAGAGTTTGGCGGATAGAGGAATTTCGGGGATCGTTATTGGTATTGAAGTGATTGTGTGTTGTTTGATTAGCTTATAAGCGCAAAAGTGACTAAGAGGTGCACACAACAAAATAATAATTATTATGGTAATATAATAAAGAACTACTAGAATAAACGTTGGTTAATAATAATAAAAGTTTATTACGCTTAGATATAATTATTATTTGCCTTTTCACTTTACTCTTTCGCTCTTTCGTTAAACATATAAACACAATTGCAACTAAAAGCACACTAAAGCATTGTAAATTATTGTAAACGAAAACTACAACTATGCAAAAAATATAGAAATGGGTTTTATTTATATCAATTCAAACTGTATTTTTTTTTTTTTGATTTTTAACTTCTTTTCGTTTAAAGTTAGGAAAACAGCTCTAAAACGTTTTTAAACTGTGGTAAACTTGTTCGTCATATCTTAAAATTCTTCTTTTTGTGTGTTTGTGTATGCATACAATTTTACTAATTAATTTTAAAGTTTTTAATGAATTAAATTATGATATACGTATATGTAAAGTGTTGCCTTTATTATTGTGGGGGAAATTAAAATTAAAATGACAATTTGCTGTTCTTGTTGTGTATAATTGCAGTATTGTTTTCACATCCCTAATTTCTCCTAATATTTCTGGCCTGTACAATGGGTTTATCTTGCCTTTCATTTAAAATTATATTGAAGTTTGTTACTAGTTTTGCATTTTCCATCTCTGATTTTGTACAGTTCAAGTGTAGTTCTGACTAAACACTCCTAATGGGATTGGACTTGACTATTGCTGCGTTGGATTGATCTAAACCTGTCCAGAATCTCCCGCATTGAACCACCGATCAACATTTAACTAGAAGTGCCATTTTTGATCAGGGGGCACCTCTAGGTAGAATCGATCTAGAGAAAGTGATCGGAGAAAGTACACCCACTGCAATCACTCTTTTAAAAATTTGGAAGGGCGGTTGGTTAAAGGCGAGTTTGGCGTCTGCTTTTATTTTGCTCCTGCTGCGAAAACGATTTCTTTCAGTTCTGTATGCCAAATGTGCTTATTATTTTTGTTTTGGTCGTCGTGTGGGAATTTTAATTGTAGAATCAAAATTTATTGCAGTATTTCCTCTTTGTTATTTATATTATGTTTAGTTTTACTTAAAATTTTCGTTTTGATTTTTTTTCATTTTTGTATTTTTTTTCGTAGGGGTTAACAACACAATTTATTTCTAGATTTAAATTTATTTGCATAGATGTAATTGATTTGAATAAAACTTTAAATTATGTACTATAGAATGAAGAAAGCAAAAATTAAAAAGGGGTTTTTGTTTTGTTGTGTACGCATGTGTGTGTTTTAATATAAACAAAGAAAAACTAAATAACGCTTAAAGCAATAAAAATCTAAAGACGAACCATATATATTTATTGTGTTTTTTGCATTTTTTGTTTACCATTTTTGCTGAATTTTCTTTGTAACCACTATATATATATATAGATAGAATATGTGTTTTTGCTGATTTTACTTTTTGTTTTTTCGCTTTAATGTGCATATACCCAAATAAACTATATATGTGTATGCGTCACACGATTTACATATCCTACCATATATAGATGTAGATATAGTTAATATTATGCATATTTATATATATAATTCATCGAAAAATCAAAAAATTAAAATCAATTCAATTTAATGTTAGAGGGACAGGAGGAGGGGCAAAAAGTAAAACGAAGAAAAACGCCGCTTGCACTGCATTCGCCTGCTTTGATTCACTAATTAATTATAATTATATTTAAACTTCTATGTATAGGGAGTTGTTATGCTCCAAGTTGCTCCTTTTCTCCCTCGCTCTCTCTCTCTAGCTATTCTCTCTCTCGCTCGTGGGTAGCGTGGTCGTGGATTTTAAGCAAACTGTTTTTTTAGGAGCTCTACACAATTGCGTTATTCTTGGTTTCTTTTCTTCAGGATTTTTTTTTTACATTTTTTTTTGTGGTGAGGGCTTTGTTTTTTTACGCTTAATTTTTGCATAATTTTCTTAGCTTTTTTCTTTTAATACATATACATAATTAATTAATATAAATTTGTTTTTTGTTTTTATCTTTTCATTTAGTAGCTGATAATTAAGAATTGAGAAAGAGTTGGTTGCTTGGTTGGTGAATTTTGAGTTTTTTTTAAATTTCTCATAAGTTTTCCTTTCATATTTAGCATTTTGAATTTAATTATTTTTTTTTTATTTAATACACTCCAACATATTACAAAAACAAATGACACACATCGTCTTACTAAAAGGTTGTTGCTTATGTAACATAAAACAAGGGTTTGTTCTTTGTTGTGTGCTTGTTGTCGTTGTAAATGTGGCCATGTTTGTTGGTTGGTGTGGTTTTAGCTAAATACAAACAATTTGCAAATTGTATTTGGAATAACAAACTATTTCAACGTTAGTCGATGAATGGTGTTTTCTTCAAAACAGTTTTTTTTTCGGCCCAGCTCAGCAGGCGTCCAAGGCAATCGGTTGTAGTGCTGGTTGTTGTTGAAGTTTCTGCTGCGGTTGTTGTTTCGTTTCCACAATCGCGGCTGTGATTGTTGTTGCACTTGCTAACGCTGTCACGCGTCTGGTTCAAGATGTACAAAGGTATTTACTGCTGAACACTGCTTGCTGTTGCATGTTGCAGCTGCATGCCGCATGTTGCATGTTGCCGCTGAAAGTTGCTGCTGGACGTCGCTAGCTTAACGTTGTTGTTGAGCATCGAAATTGTTGTTCCAGTTGTTGCTGCATTCTTTTTGCGGGGTATTTGGTTATCGTTTCTCTGTACTATTGTTGCTGGTTGCATTTTGCTGTTTACATTATAATTACATTACAATTACGGTTTATATCGATTTTATAGTATTACTCTCTGTGTTTTTGTGTGTTGTGTATATGGTGTTTACGCTGTTTTCTGTTGGTTGTTGATTTTGTTGTTATAGCGCAGCATATATATTATATGTACTCTTATTATGTTTAGGTTGGTTATTATCATTCTACGGCTACTGTTACTGTTACTGGCACAATATCGAAATTCAAATCTTTTGAATCTTCTCGCCAACGACAACCGGATTGTTGCGTCGGATTTCCTGTGCGCCGTGCTCTCTATAATCGAATGTGCAGTTATGTTTATCAGAATAACGATGCACGGCGCAGTACAGACCGCCGCAGCGACACTGGAAACCTGCAAGAAAAATAAATATATTAGATATATTTAAAGGAAACGGATTTCAAGAGCAAACACATACCGGTCAGTCCAACCTTCTTGCGGCACTCGCCACATCGGTTCTTCTTCTTTTTGGCATCCTTGTCGTCTTCCTTGTCCTTGTCATCCTCCTCGTTGGCGGAGGCGGCTGCTTGTGTGGAAGTGTTAGGACCAGTCGCCGATGTGATGGCTTCGCTGTTAGCTTTGGCAGCAGCAGCGGCTTCTTCGGTGATTTTCTGCAAAAACGTTAAGAAAAACAAATATGAATCTCAATAACACATGACAAAAATATTTGACAGCATAAGCTAGATTTTCCTATTCAAAAACATTTTGTAAACTAATGTTAATTTGCTATTTATTCGCAAAAAGAAAAAAAAACGTATTAATTCCCAATTTTAAAAATTCCTCTTTAAAAAACAATGCACTTTTCCACTTAAACCCAAAATATAAGCATTCTTATAGCTATCTATTTTATAAACCGCAACAATACATCCTCATCGAACTGCATTCAAAAAACCTTGAAGATCTTTTTCGTTAGTATATTATTTCCTTTTTTATTAGACCAAACAATTTCGACTGTTTCATCGGAAAATGTGTCCGCCGTGTGGTGTTGAGTGGTGTTCTTTTTGGCGATTGCAGAGCACCCTCTCAACTGTTGCCAAAAATTCCTAGCGAATCATCGGCTGAGTGGGAATCTATTTGCCGAGGGCGATGTGTGGTGAATGTTTACCCGCTTTTTGGCCACTGCCCCGACCGCAGATGCGCCTCCTTCTGATGCACTCTCCTCCACCGACGACTTTGCCCCGCCTACTGCGGCTCCTTTTCCATGGGGTGACGCACTCCGACGACGCTTCTCCGGCTGCGGCGTCGTCTGCCGCTGTTCCTTCTCGCCGGGATTCTCTGGCTGATCGCCTCCTTCAGACGACTTTTCCATTGACTCGCCGCCCATTGAGAGGCTTTGTTATACTACTCCGCTGAATCCCTGTCGTTTTGGCCGCCCCTGATTTCTTACGCCCTGCCAATTCCGCACTGTTTTCCACCAAATTAGAGCTAGATCCCAGCAGCGTCTTCGTACTGCCACTCGTTGCCTTTCTTTTGACCTTTTTGCTCCCGCTACTTCCTGTTGTTTTCAATTCCCTGGTCTTTTCCTGAGCAACTGCTGAATTGCTCAGCAAAGATCTCTGAGCCTTCCTTCGAAGCGCTTCGGCTAGAGCAGATTTGCCTGTTGCTGGCGAGGATTTGCCCACAACGTTCAGGCGAAGAACGCGTGGCGGTGATGGTGCCTTCAGGGATTCCACATCAACAATGGTGCCGTGTTTGTCGATGTTTTGATTGATGGATCCGCTCTCCGATACGCCGGTAACACCACCACTTCCGCCCTCCCGACGCGGTCGATTTCGCTTCAGCTTCTTGACCTTCTTCTTCAGCTGCAGCTCGCCAATCCGGGTGGACTTCTTGGCGTTGGTGACCGTCGTGAATGTATGGACATTGGCCGAGAACTTGACGCGACGCTTCACCTGATCCGGGATCTTGCCACCGGCTACCCTGCGGTTGGCCAACGAGCTCTTGATGGCGGACGATGGCAGTGGTGGGGTGCTGCTGCCGGAGTGCAAGACTTTGCCACCACAAGGCACCTGGGCAGCAAGGTAAGCGGCGGCTGAAGGAGCGGCTCCTGCTCCTGTTCCTGTTGTTGCTGCTCCCGCCCTGCGGAGTGAGCGTGGCGGCGGAAGCGGAGGAGCTGCTTTTTTTCGGGTAGCTGATTGTTCTGCAGCATTGCATCAAAGTGGAGAAGAGAGGTGTAGGTGGGAAACGAGGTTAGTGCGCCTGGGCGACGCCGGTAGACCCAGTAAGAGCATTCAGATTCAGTACCCTTTGCTGCCGCAATCTGGTGCTGGAGGAACCGATCGTCCCTGTCCATCCCAGTGACCAGTCCAAGACTTTGACTTGTTAATGCCCCAGCTGTGGCCCGCTTGACGACGCTTTTCCGCTTAATACGGCTAGCTGGCAGGGATATCGCATTCGACACAGGAGTAGTGCTTTTAATAGCAACGCGATTCGTTTTCTTATGCGACGACGACGAGGCACCAAAGGAAGCCATCTCGGCGAATTTGTAAAGAGTTAAATTTCGAAAAATGAGCCGAAATCACAGAAAATTTTGTATCCGAGCCGAATGGATTGCCAAACTGTAGCCGAATGAAATTGACAGATGAGTGACACTAAACTGAAACGAGTGTTCAGTGGGATACAGGGTTCCAGAGGTGGCTAAGAGGTGAATCTTAAATATTTAATTAACTCTTTAAATCTTTCGACTATACTTTTATCTTAACTTTGATGGCCTACACATTTGAAATGGGCCTTTTTATATATTGCCATTGAATGGGCTCATACAATTTTAGTAAACTTGAGCCTGTCACACCTTATAATAATCTCTAGAACCCTTTTTCCACACTTTCTCAGTTCAGTGCCGCTCAGGTTGTTGGTAGAACCGAAGGAGCAGCTCTTCTTGGGATGGTCTCTGGAAGACAGGGACCTGGACACTTTACCTTATTTACAGATGCAACAGCGTTGCCGATGGCAGACACATCAGGGTAAACACACTACACAAATCAACACCGACCTTCACAAATAAACACACTGAGATCACTAAACTAGTTCGAAAATGCAGAAAAACTTCTTCAATTCCTCTAATTTTTTGCACATACAACTAATTGTTTCAACAATTTCACCAAGATTACACTGAATTTATGTCCGAAATGCAAAGTAATTTGTCACTGACTGTACGAAAATGTTCAATAAAGTGGAGTGATAATGCCTAGCCTATTTTGATTTGGGGCTAATCAAAGCAGTTAAGTACAAAATATATAACTTATAAGCTAATGCTTTTTTAATGTTCAGAAATCCATAATCTGCACAAAGCCATTTATAGAGCTTAAGAGTGGTGCATGGAAATATCATCATTTGAACAGAAAATCTAATTATTACTTTTTTGACATTAAAAAGATTATAGCATAGTAGCTTTTTTCGAATGTAGATTCCATTTTCAGTTCCCTTAATGTGAAAACCGAAACAGTTCTTTTACATTCATCTCCTTGAGTATGCATGCTCACCTCTTTGACATCGTTGTGTGGCTGTTGTAAACTGGTGACTGTGGGCTGTGCGGTGTTGGTGATTGCGATGGCCGGACTGAATGTGGGGCTAGGTTGTGGGCTTGGAACGGAGACAGGTGTGCTGCTCACAGGTGGCTGTTGCTTTTTTCTAAGCGAGTCCTGTTGGGCAAGGCAAGAGAAATTAAGACTGGGTTGATAATCTTTTTGAAGATCGATAGTACTTTACCTTATAGCATACGGAGCAGAGACCATCTGTGGCTGGATTACCATAGAAGCCGCAACCGGAGCGGCACATGGGTTGCATTGGGTTGGATTCACGTTCCATGGCTGGCTAGAGCGCCTTTGTGTGTGTGTGTGGTGTGTGCGGTTTGGTTTCTTTGTTTGATTTGCCTAGCTGCTTTTACTTTCGCCCAGCGAAGTTTCGTCTGCTTCCTGCTGCGGCAGCGACTCCTTTTTTCCTTCCTGCTCTCAGTCGTGGAAGCGTGCAATTTCAAATTGGCAACGTGCAACTAGCAACTTGCGACTCGCAACTGTTGATCCGCCGTTGTTTTTTAAGCGGGGCTTGTTTTAACTGTTGTTTGATCAGTTCGTCCAATTATTAGGCTGCGCTTGTGTTTTGATTCGTGACTGCCGCAAATAATTCGCAGTACGAGCTGTAAAAAGAAGAAAGATAGGGCAAAGAAGTTAGTAACTTTGTCTTATATTGTACATAGATATTAGTTTGATTTTCAATTTTTTAAGGTTCAGAAATCCATAATCTGCACGACGCTTTTAAAAGCTTAAGAGTGGTGCATGGAAATATCATCATTTGAAAGTCTCAATTAAAGATTGGAATAATAGCGTGATGATGTGATATTTTTTGATCGCTAATATTCGATATCACCCATCTATTTTTTTGTAATTTATTAATCTTTTGAGGGCAATTAAAACGCATTATGTAGTTGGATATTGATTATCTACAACTATGTTGCACTGAATTGCATTGCAACACGATTATTAATAAAAACAAAAAGCCCACAATCACATGTACAAAATGTGCTGGTGTGTGGATGCATAAAAAATGTTGCAGCAGCAGCAAAAACAACATGACAAGTAAAAACTATGTTGTTTTTTATTATCCGCTTACTCTCTTCAAGGCTGTCAAGCATATCCCACACAGATATAGATACTATAAAATGTGCAAGAGAGGGAATAATAAAGGCCAAAAGCCTAAACCAGTTTTTCCACCAAACTGAGAACGAGCCGTAGTAAGAGGTAGTAAACTAAACGAGTTTGGTTTTATGTTTAATGAATATAAAACAGTCACACCTAACGGTTCCAACTCTGCTGCTATATATTCCCGAGGATCCAATTGTTTATGTCGATCGATTAATCAGAAAATACCTGGCGAGTATCGATTTATCGCGATCAGTTTACTTTCTCAAAGTCGAAAAGTCGACGTGCCGAGCTGCACATCCATCACAAACGGAGTGAGAGAGAGTTATGGGCGAAATCCGAGACATACACTGGGCGATAAGAGTTTTAAAGTTCGAAATCCAAAGTATGCACTTTAATGGACACTAAACATTTTACATTGTTGTGAAATTCAAACCGAATAAATTATTAAAACTTGTTTGGCAACATTTGGGGAGATTTTTAAATAAACAAATTGCTAACCCTTATAAAAGTCTCAAAAAGTCGTTTGATAAACATATTTTTTTATTAAAAAATTGAAATTAGTTAAGATGTGGTATTAAGTATCTTAAATATTTCTGTACATATTTTTTTTGTTGTAAAATTACACTTTGATTGTATTAATATTTAAGGATACTATTTATATCAATGTCTTAAACTTTACTGCTTCCTTCTTCATAATTATCGACTTATTTACTACATTTCGCCAAGTGTAATAACAAAGCCAAAACGTAATGGTAAAAACCATCCACCAACAACAACAACCACAGAAGAGAGGTGGAGATTGAACCATCAGTTACATGGTCAACCAAAAAGAAGAGAATGAGAGAGGGAAAGGAAAAGGGCGAGAGAGGACAGGAGAATTGAGCACAATAACATTTACTGTTATTTTCAATGCGACAGTGGAGCTTGGGGCGAGAATCAAAATGGGCACACACGAAGCTAGCTAGCAGTGCGTGGTTGTGTGCGTGGAATCAAGAGAGCGTCATCATTCTGTTATACAAAATTTGACCTTAGTGGTGAGAAAGCAAGTTTTGCTGACATAAATTACAAAACTAATAAATAGCTAAAATTACGGGGGGTTCCCCTCAACAACTAATCCATTGCACAACTGTAGCCAACAACAACAGTATTTTTAGTCAGTACATAGACAGGTCTTAGAGATGTGCGCATGTAAAATAAAAAATACAAAAATGGCCCCAGCAACTTTTACATTTACAACGTAGCATGGGGAGTATTTTTTTTGTGAGAGCGCAACATTTGCCATGGTGAGTTTAATAGTGTGTTGGGGCAAGGGGGCTAAAAAGGTGACATATGTTTACATTGCCATTGCATTTACATAGGTTTATACATACAATCGAAGAAAATAAGTATGTATGAGAGCTGTTTTTGTATGGTGGGCGCAGCCATAAATAATTTTTTTGCTTTTCCTTTATTTCTACGAAAATTGCGCTTGTGTAAAGAAATTTATTTTGATTTATAGTTGCAGTGTAACCATCAGTGCAAACAAAGTGCAATGTGCCATTGTGTGTTTGCATGTTGGTTTGATTTCCTGCTGTTGTCATTTAATTGCAAGGCCCAAACAGCTGTCTTTCTCCCATCCGTCTCTTCCACACATGCCCTTTTTAAGGAGGTGGACTAATCAAAATGTCAACAATAAAAGAAAAAATTCCCCACACAACAATTGGCTGGCAAAATGGGGAGAAGAGAGATAAGCGCTCTCTCTCTTCTCTCTGTTACGAGCACTAAAAGAAAATAATATCATATGATGGCTACATTATATTTTGAAGCATTTTAATTTAAAAAGCTATACAAAATTTACAAATTTTGAAGCGATAGTTGAAAACATTTGTGGACATTTGTTTTCCGAATCAAAAATCTTATTCTCTACGATATATTTTCAGAAGTAGAAACCATTTTAACTTAATAATTTTCACATACCAAAATATGTTACTATATATATTTTTTTTTGTGTACGTCAGTATGTTTTAAAGTGGGTACGTAATACGTATGTAAATACGTCAACAAGCACGCGCGGCTGCTGTGCCAAAGTATTTTTATTTGTTTTTTTTTACAAGAATAAAAGCTGTGCATATGTATTGAGTTTATTTATTTTGTTTTGTCGGCCTCCCCCTGCCCGTTTAACAGTCCCACCACCCCCTTCCGCCCACCCAACGACCTCTGCTATTTTTAAGCGAATTCGTTTTGTTATCTGGCGAGCGTGTGTTTTTCTGTTTTCGTGTGTTAAAGTGTTGGCCATTAAAGCAAATAGGAAATCATATGATTCTTTCGAGCGAACTTTATGACGACATCACTCAGCTCAGCGCGTGACGTCATTGTTTATTGCTCTCTTTCGGAGAAGAGAGAAAAATGCGCATTTGAGTGAATTGCATAAGTAAAAAAAGTCATGACCGACATGAGTAAAAAACTAAGAAAATAAATGCAAGTGCTAAGTGCAAAACAATTAGCAAGAAAGCAAAAATTGACTCGTGGTTGCTATTGCAAAAAGGCATTATTATGCAAGTCTATATGGCGATAACACAGAATAGAAATCGAGGGAAGCGAAGAACGAAACGGCTTTAAATTTATTATGCATATATAGTTATAAAGCAACAGCTTTTTTCTAAACAAAAAATTATAAGTATATAAAACCTAAAATTTGTAGTTTGAAATAAAAATGCTGAGGTAAGTTATAGCTACAAGTGAGTTCAATTCTGTTATATTCATTTGAAGTATTATTATTTTGCGTTGTTGTGCTTGCTGATAAATTGACTTCAAGTGTATATATATCATGCGCCAAGAACGTGAACGAATCGAATCGATTTGGTCTGGTTTTTTGGGTTTCGGAGGGGTATCAGAAAGTCGACTACCTCTCACTTTACGCCACATACTGATATGAAAACTGTGATAAAAAGCGGACGGCAAGTAAACAAATTACACACACACACAGGTTAATGCGCTGTTGACCTGCATTCAAATACTGAATTTTACAACAGGAAAGGCTCGAGAATCGGACATCAAAACGATGATGATAATGATGGGCAGCATAAAAGGTAAAATGAGAGTCAAAACTCCAGGAACAACCACAACAAACAAACCGCTCTGACTCACATTTGCATATTAATGAGCGCGTAAAGCGGACCAGACAACAACGATAAAGATATAGGAGCAACAGCATATGCTGATGAAATGCAACAAGGAGGCAACATCACCCATTGAATTATTAAACTTTATTAAAAGGTGCCAAGCTAAAGGAGAGAAGGCAGCGAAAAGCAAAATAGAGACAGAGACAGGGAATCGGGGAGAGAGTCAAGCCAAGATGGCTGCTCTGCTCAATTTAGAAGCGAGTTGAGCTCAGGAACTCAAACCTAAGCTCATGACTTCAGTCGCAAGACTCAAGAATGCGCGAAGCTTCCGGTCAGGCAGCTCAAGCCTTAACCCTCTGGTCGTTCCGTGAGCTTAACTTAGCCCATTTGGCTGGATTTTTCAATTATTTATACTTTGCACTTCACCCCAGATATTTGTTTTTTTACAAACCCGGTTTAAAAACCAGTAGTCACAATAAGATTTTCTGTTAGAAAACCAAAGTTCAGTAAAATAAGATTACAGGCTTACAGTTTTTAACAGTTATTTTCAGATATTTAAGAACTTTAGCAGATCAGTAAAGAAAGTTCTTCAATTTAAGACCCTTGACCGAGATTTTTAAATGGTTTTTATCTAATTTTTATTGTTATTTCCATTTTATAAATCTGAAGATAAATAAGTAAAGATATTTTCCTCCTTTTCCGTTAAGATCATTTGAGTCAGGAATGAATATTGCCGTATTCTTGAAGGGTAACTAAAAACGAACTACTTTAAAATTGTAAAAACAATCAATCAATGTTTCATATAAACATTACGGATACGAGTATACAGAAAAATAAAGCGTGCCTTGGAATTGGTTTAAAATTAGAGTTGAAGGCGAATAAAATATACAAATAACGGCACTGGGAAATGAAGATGCCAAAAAATTGGTGGCTAAGAGGAGAGCATCAGCCGTTGCCGCCCATCATTAATCAAAATAAATTACAATCTATAAACGAACGTACGAGAAACGATATGGCGACTACATTTGAGCAGCAGAACCAACTCACGCTTCAGTCCAAAGAGTGTTTGGGTTTTGCCATTATAAATGATCACTCTAAGAGCCCATGTTTCCGGCGATTTTGTTGCAAAAATTATTAAAACTCCAAGCGCAACGCTCCCCAAAAATGTATGAGAAATAAGTGCACGAAAAGGCTGATCCCAGATATCGGGGCGGGGCAGCTTAGGATTAACGAGTATAAGTGTGTAGTAGTTTGGCAAACAAAACACAACCATAAAAACATCGAACGGAACGCTGGGTAACACCTGTTCAAAATTGCACAGCAGCACAGGGAAACAACAAAATGTTGCCACAGCCCGATGTTGTGTGATAGGTCAAAAAACTCTACTGCACATGCATTGAAAGTAAGTACAAGTTAAAAAATTGAGGGTTGGAATTGGTTGTTTAAAAACGGGAAAGGACAGCAGTGATAAAAGAACAGAAAGTCCAACATATATAACTGAAACCTAAAAAGTTGGTTATAAAAATAAATTTATGATATATATTACATTACATTTGTTATTCAAGTTAAGTAAATTTTGGTTAGATCTGTTTGCTCTACCTATTTCCACTTATTTGCTTTTACCTATGCTATTCGCTTCTAGTAGGTTTGACTGTAGACTGATCGCCTGCCTGCCTGGCAGGATACAAACAATCAACAGACGACAGGCTTCCCTGCGGTCTTGAACTGATTTTGCCTTGAACCCCGGTTCTTTTGGACTCAGAGACCCAGACAAAGGAGAAAAAAGAACCGAGCCACAGAAGTCAACAACAATGGCGGCCATTAAGCAGGATGAGGAAGAGAAAACACACAAATATACACATGAAACGAAGCAGTCGGCATATGGCAGCAATAAACAGATTGTCACTTTTAAGTGAACCCGGAGGGTAATCGTTATCGGAAAGGCAACGAGTATTTACCTATCGAGCTGCTATTCTTTATCCCAAAAAGTAAACAAAGCAACCAAAACGACTAAGTCATTAGTTTGTTCGGGAAAGAAAAACAAAACTATTTGGATTCTGAATTCCAGATTTTCCGAATGGAAAGGCAATTAAAATTTACACTAATCAATTGGTAAACTTATTTCCAATGCATTTTCCACGTGATTTTATGTGCACGTTTGACGTTCACACAGCAAGTACGTGATGCTATATTTTAGAAACATGTGTTTTCAGATAAAGGCGTAACAATCGAAACGAGTTGGTAGCCAACTTTGAAATGTAACATTGTATTTTCATTTCAAAGTGCCTAAAAATTGGAATACCTTTACTAAATAAACAATTGAAAATAAATGCAAATTTGTTATATTTATTCAATCAGCTTGTCTTCATTTTTACTTTATTTTTACATTATTTTGCAATTAAATTATATTTTAATTTAAAGTTAACTGTCGTTAGTTTTAGCACAGAATACATCAACCAAAACCAATTCATTTTTATTGTTGTCTGAGCAGGCGACATTGATTGAAGTGATTTTCACTACAGCGCATATATAATTAATTAACATGAGTACTCTTTTCCATATATACATACATATATAAATGGGAATTGCATTTATCCAGAACGAACCCGTTTTTCTTACTGCTGCCTGCCTGCCTACTACTACTGACCATATATTTAAAAAATTCATTTATAAGAATTTACGAGCGCCAATAATTCACTTGAGCCATTTTTTTATGAATTATGTGCAAGTAAGTGTGTGCAGCAGCAGCCAAAGGCCATAAAACAAAAAATAAAAGGAGCAGGCGTTGGCCGGAAAGGAAGGAGAATGGAAGGAGCCAAAGAAGGGAGCTCTCGTGGAGGAGTGCAGAAACTCCGCTCTTCGTGCAGCGAAAGTCACCACAACTTTTGCTCTCTTTTCCTGTTCCTCCTGCTAAATCTTCGTCTTCGCTTTTGCTCACTGCCTGCTACAGGTCAACAAAAGCAACAAATAAAAGGAAGATAAAAGAAAAACAAATGGCAAGGTGTGCAGTTACAATAGCCAACTACACAGAACAAAAAAAGTATTTTAATTTTTAAAACATTTTGATATGCTAGTAACTCTTAATGAATTACACATTTTGTATTTTGTTGCCTTACCTTAAATATTCTTATGTCTCTACTTATATAAAAATTTAATTTAAATTTTGGTTCTATATATTATCTGGAAATAAAATTAATATCAAATAATTCACATTTTTCTTTCTGTGTGCCTCCTAGTAATCCCTAAATTGTTATAAAGTAGTTTTTTCAGTTGCCTTTTACACACATGGAAGATTAATGAAAATCGCATGGGAAAATGAAATATGAAACGCTTCAGAAGAGCGACGTCCACATGAGTAGCCTGTTCTCTTGGCTGGAGATTGAAATAGGGGAGAGTCAAAATCAGAAGGAGGAGGAGTTGAGAAGGAGAGTTGACAAGCCCAAGAGACCGAACAAACCAACCACCGCGATCATCATATGGGGCAACGTAAACGCTGCAGGGGAGCCAGAAGAAACCGAGAAAAGGGTAGAGAAAGAGGAGAGAAGAACAAGGAGGTGACAGCGAAGTACTGAATATTAGCCAACGTGTGAAGCGGAACTAATTGGCAAATTAATATTGCAGTTATAATACCATTAGAATTACAGGGGTTAGGTTACGTGGGTTAGGGCTAGGAACAAAAAATATGTGGGAGAAAATCGTTCAATATTGTAAAACTGTAATAAAATGATCAAAGAAGATTACGGTTCCCTTATCTATTTATCTGCAACATTTATATAAAAAAAATAATAAGCCCAGAGTTCGAGTTTTCTTAATCTAGAGCTAATGTCAACCTCATTGTCCCACTAGAGTGGACCAACACACTTAACGTTACAGTGTGAAAAATGCGGGCGAAAACTCAGGGGTAAACTACCGCGGATGTTGTGCAAGCTGTTGAGAATAAATGACGAAACAAATGAGTAAATTAGTAAACAAAACCCCAACTCCCAGCGCGAGTTGTTCACTGTACCTCAACGTCGCGGCTTTATGGGCTAATCAAATCACTGAAGCAGACAACACTTGGAGCCCCAGCGGAATGGCATGGAGTTCGTAGCTCCGGTGTTATGGCCAATTCAACAATCCGCACAGCACACATCGCATCGCCGAAAAGAAACCAGTTTTATAGAATTCACAAAAAGTAAGTGCACAAAGGAGCAAAACAAATAAAAAGAAGGTAAGATATATATATCGCGAGACAAAGAAGACGTTTCTCTCTCCCTCGATCTCTCTAACCAAGAGATCTGCTGGTCTTATGTGGTAGAAAACCGAAGGCCGTTTAAAGACTCTTTATTTCTTTACTGGCTGAGCTTTGAAAATCAACTCTCGACTGTAGACTGTGGTCATTTGAATGACTGACAGACAGGCAGACTGATGGAAAATGCGAAAACAAAAGCAAAACAATGATAGATGCGGAAGCCTGAGTCATGGAGATGGATTTAAGCTAGATAAAAATACAGTAGAGCTTCCCTAGCTTGAACTTTTCAACTGCTATTCAAAACGGGTTATACATTTTTCTTCAACAAATCAATTGTTGTATTAGTTACTATTAATAAGGATGGCATATCCTTGGAAGCCAATATACCCTAAGGCCGAAATATTAATATGTAAGAAAGGTCAGAGGTCAAAGACAGTATATCTTTTAAAGCCAGACATAAGCCGTAATATTTATTTAAAAAATAAGGTCAGCAGCTATAAGTTATTATACAGATGGGCTAACTCGGACAACCTTATGGCATTTCTCAATCCATCAAGTTTTCTTTGTTCGTCTTAAGGGAAGTGCGACTGTAATAAAAGAAATATACTTTTGCAACTGCCATTTTGTGCTATTGAACTTTGCCGTTGGCGCTTGAACTTTGTCAGGGGAACCGCGAGTATTATTCGCAATAAGATGAGATGAAATTGAAGGCTGGGGCGGCTGAGTCTGAGTCAGAGCCAAGATGAGATGATGACTTGGTTTTGGGCGGTGGCGCGCTTACATTGAACCCAACGAGCGTTTGTGTGCATCGTTGATTTTATTGATTTATGCATTACAAATTCGCTTCTTTTCTTCTCATTTTCTTCTGGTAGTACAAAAAGGCAATGAACTGAAGACGAGACAAAGAAGAAGTCCATCGAACAGAGTCAGAGCCTCGCCCTGCACATCCAGCCAGCAGCAAGGAAGCTCACACAAAAGAAAAGGCTGGGCCAAAGTTTCGCTTTTCATTTTGTCTGGCTAACGGCTTGTGGGGGCGTGAGTTTAACGGTCGCCATGGTTGCCAGATGTGGTGAATATGCGCGCCACAGGCAACTTGGAAAATAAAGGAAAATCCATGAAAAATAAAGGAAAATCCAGCAGCAGCAACAACAGTAAGCAATTCCGATTTAAATTTGTTGGCGACGACGACAAGGAGCTTTTCTCTTATTTCTTTTTTTCTAGCAAACAACTTTAATTTGTGGGCGGAAGAGTGGATGGATGGATGTAAAGCCAATCGAGCGCCCAAATCGATTCCCGTACACAAAAAACCTGTACAGCAAATTGGAGAAAATTGAACAGAAACAAATAGGAAAAACAAACTAGCGAGGAACAGATAACAATATACTGGGGAGGCAAAAGAAAGGTTAGACGGCGGTGCTATGGGAAAATCGATGTTGGAAAGAAAATATGTAGCTCTCGACCACAAGGTGAGCCAGTTGTTGGTGGCTCTTATCTCTTCTCTTTGTGGCTCGATTTACGTATTATATTTTTTTCTTGTTTATTCGTTTTTGTGGTTTCCCCATAAGTATACGCAAAAGCCAGGAAATTAAAATTGCATTAAAGTCGAACAGTTGGTAACAATCGAGGCCTTATTTAGTTGGCAAGGACATGCCGTCAAGGATTGGAACTCACTTTGATGGGGCAAACAAAACCAATTTATTATTTGACCTAAATATTGTTGTTCTATTTATTTTGAGCTATTTCCGTTTTGTTTTCCTGCCAGACAATAAACAAAACATATACAAATTTATTTATGTATACCACATCTTTTTCACATTCGATAAAGAAAATACCGGGAATAAAGTACACAAGCACAAATTGATGGATGGTGAAGTTCAATTTATGCAGACACCAAATTAATTTACATTGAAATCTACGCCCGTATTTTATCGCGGTAATTGTGCTCCCAAAAAAGCGATATATGTGCATTCTTAATACCCATTTTTAATGGGATTCAATCGAGATCAAATCGGAACCGGTACAGTGTCTCTCTCCCCAGCACAAACAGTTGCGTTCAATAAATAATATATCTTTCATATAAAAAAAAAATATTTTTTTTTACTTACGAAAATGTCAATACCAGCTCAATGTTCCGTTAGTTAGTACATTTAAAAATGTATAAGACATTTATAATTTTCCTTTAAAACTGAAACTTTGTGTTGATAGTAAGTAGCTTTAAAAGAAAATGTACCAAATATTTTGTTTTGCTTTCAAAAGTACCACTAACACTAACACTTATATTTTGAGCACAACTGTATAAAAGGAGCGACAACAAAAAAAAATTGCATAACTTAAAACGAAAGGAACCAACGACAGCCAAAAAAAAAGAAGATCAAGTATAGGGGATTAGAGTACTAAAAATAGCACTCCGAACCAAACATTTTGAAAACGGCAACTAAAGATAAAAAAAAGACCCGAAATCGTACGAGTCGAACCGATGTTTCGATCGTCTGGCCGATCGTATGGCAGAATGGTGGGTGGTGGGTTGTTGGCATCGGTTTTTGGGGGGTGTACGATTCGGGTATAACGGCATCCATTTACACGCGACCTATAAACAAAATCCAACTGAAAATGAGGCCGCGGCCATTCACGCGTCCGACGTCTCGTCGTTCGCTTATCAGTTTTACTTGTTTACTATATAAAAAGCATTTAGCCACAACAAAAAATAGAGGGGAAGAACAAAACGACGGGGCAAATAAAAGGCATAACAATTTCACGGAAGATAAATACGTGTATATAGAAGAAATAGGTATGTGTGTTTTTTCGCCAATTTGTTTGTTTTTATGTATGTATATAAGCTCTATTTGATTTTCAACCGTCATCAAAACGTTTATTTTTTGTTTTTCGAAAGCGCAAAACTTGTTTGAACGCCTGCCGTTTATGTGTTTTTGCCAGAAATTTAATTTTTATAATTTTAGATGCTAGCGACAACGACACGTGCTGTTGTTGTGCGACTTGCCAAAAATTTGAAGCGACTAATGCCAACTACAGGATTAGTCACTCGGAATCGGGAAGGTTCTCAAACATTCGTGACAATTCATTTTTCACTTACTTCGCTGATAGTTCATCCATGAATCACTTACGTGATAAGCAAAATTGACCTTTTATCCATGATTTTTTCTTCGAAATATAACTAATGAAGTCTAACAGATTAGATTGAACTTTGACACCGAGTTACAAAACATTTAAAATATCAAGAAACAGGTAGAAATTTATTCAAAAAATTTATTGAATTTTGTTAGTCAAAAAGCAATGGCCAATTTTTTGCGTTTGCGATTTCAGAGATATCCACCTTGAAAGCAGATCAGCTAAAATATATTCAAGTGTTTCCTACTCTATACTATCGACTATTTAGCTTTCTGATTCACTCGAAAACATGTTTGTTTACCGAGCCAATCACAAATAATTAGTGCTTGATTCGTTTCCTATCTTTTCTGGCTGCTATCTCCACCAAATTCGTCCGAAAATGGCGAAATAGGCCGCAGAAATTTCAGGAAAGTCGGCGTTTTTTTTAATTGGGGCACTAAAAGTAGTTGCCTCTAGGAGATAAAAACAAAAAATGAGACCCAGCCTAGCAAAAACACGACACGTGTGGGATGCAAAAGAAAAAAAACAAGCAGCAAACACACAAGCAAATATGTACTTTTTATAATTGTTACAAGGTGAACTGGAGTTTGCAAAGTAAAATAGCAAGTGACTCACCAAGAAAATAGAAAAACAAACAAAAAGGCAAAGACAAATTCAGCTAGGCGGCCACCCTACAACCAGAGCTGCCATTCGCACCCGAAACCCCTATGCAGCTGCTGATAAGAATCCGAAATCTTTAATCCGTAGATAATTCGAATTCGCCGTTGTCGATGGCTATTTAATATACATATACGGGTCTATGAGTCATACGAAAAAGTGAGCGAGCAAAAATTCCAGTCACGCACTGCAGGCAGAAAAAAATAAAGTAAAAGTTTTAAAGTGTGCAGATAAAGATATTTCTTCACTCAGGGCGATAATGCGGAAAATGTTATTCAAATTTGGAGATAAGACAGGGTATATATAGAGCATATCTTTGTCTGTGCGTGTTTGTACTTGAGCTATCAGTCATTTGTTTTTCACTTATCAGCAGAGCGTCCTTCGCTTCAAAGTCTACATATTTGTGGTTGGGATTTTGGTTTTTGGCAAGTCGTAATATTTTGTTGGCAAAGAACCTAATGAAATTGAGATTGAAGAACAAAGAATCAGATTTTCTCGATTATTTGCTTTTTACGTCCATTTTTTATGTGAATGATTTATATTAATTGGACAAAGACAAGACTTATTAATTTTTTCCTATTTAATTTTTTTCCTATTTGATTATTAGGCACTTAACGAAATATTTATTAAAAAACAATTAAACAAGATTTTTTGTCCAATTTTTTCCGTTACTCTTTTTTTTAACCATTTCTGTTAACTGCTATTTATTTTTTGTTCCTCTTTTTCGCATTTAGCGCGACATGGCAACGCTAGTCCCACACACACGCAAATGTGACGTAGGCATGCCCGTGTGTATTGGTGCCTGTGGTGAAGAGAGAGCGTGGGGAATCGACTAGTGGTGAGTAAGCAACGTAGGCGAGCGAAGAGGAAAATGAAATAATTTATAATTTTCTTTTTTTTCTCGTTCGAATTCACTTACTTTTCCAATTCGTTTTGGGTAGAAATTACACTGGCTTGAAACAAAAACTCAAAGCTTTGTTCGGATCACAGTTGTTGGAAATTATTTCCTGTTGTATTGGTCTCGCAGAAATTCAATTGGTTGCTAGTAATTATTATAATTTTTTCAGAGAATTGCACAGGGATCGTTGAAATGAGGAGGGCAAATAATATATCACAAAATGGTGCACGACGTAGTTGTTTTTCCTTCGTTAACTGAGGCCCTTTACGGTTTCTTTGCGACAATTAATGATTTTTTTAAGGATTTTTCTTGGGCACAACGCACACGACGACGCTGCTGAGCTGCGTCCTGCGGTTTTTCTCAGCTGCGAGGAAAACGCTGCCAGTTTTCCTTGTGCTTTTTCTTATTAATCGCGGGGCGCACAAACACGACCGAGAGAGAGAGGGACGGGGAGCGCGGGGATTGTATTGTATTATTTAGTTAGTTGCAGAGCTGACGATGACAGTTGTGGGTAATTGAAGCCAAAAACCAACGTGGATCTGATCCTCCAAACGCGAAGTGAAGTCTCCAAGCACTCGAACTGAAATGAGCAGACGACGGAGCGTTGACGGCCAGCGAATGGTGAGTTAACAACGAGCTGTTAGTGTTGGGCTAAGGATGGGCGCGTGAGCGCGAACTCGGAAGTAGTTTATTTTCTGTTGCATGAACTAACAAAGATATAATATGGTACTGTAACAAACAATGGCTTTTTACTTTCATACATAATAGAAAATAGCAAAAAATGTGACAGCGTATGGAATCTAAGGAAAACTTCTTAAATTAACTCAGTCCCAATATCCGACACGGATATTTCATGTGGCACGACCAAACCCCACACTACACGCACATCTCTAGGCGTCACGAGCGCTGTTAATGCAGAGAGAGTGCTGTTCGCTAGTGTGGTGAAAAAGAAGTAGGAGGGGAAGAGGATGACAGGCTAAAAAGAAATCGCCAGTCAACGGAGAGAAGCCAAGTAGGAAATAAATTAAATGTGAACTGAACTAAGATGGTCGAAATGCGTGTTTTCAACGAAAACACCACACCATGTTAAGTAACAGCGCTCCGTTAACAAAAAGCAGTGCAAAGTGCACACACAATAAGACGCATAAGGGAAAAGGGGAGAGAAGAGGCAAAAGACCAATGCAGCGATAGAGAGAAAAATTTAAATCTAGTTTCCTGCCAGAAAACCAAACTATTTATGCTTACTGGCCTTTTCGAAAACCTTCAAATGCGCTTTTTATAATCTTTATGGCTTTCGTGTGACTTTAAATTGGGCGACGACACAATTTTGACGACGCCATATTGTTCACCAGCCACAAGAGAGCAACAGTGGGAGAGAAGTTAACAGCGAAAGAGAGCTAATTGGACATTGACTGCGGTGCTGCTGCGTCATCAATGCAAACTGCGCACTTTTTAAAAATCTTTTTTATATCAATTTCTATGCGTTCGCTAATACAATCAACGGGGGACAGCGTGTTAATGTTGAAAGCGTCAGCGAATGGCAATTGCTTTGTCTTCCACAATTGTAGTCTTTTTAATAACAGAGCCATATTGTGAAATGGCTACTCGCTGGCCGTGGTGAGTTTCTCTCGCTGGCTAACAGGCCTGAAATTTGGTTTTTCCTTCACCCTTACCAGACAATATCAATATCCGAATTGAGATGCACTTTGTCCAATTTAAATATTTTTGTCAGAAACTTTGGTTGTTTAATTTAGTGTTTGTACTTATTGAGAAAATAATCAATCATATGTCACTTTTTAAAATCTAAGTGTTGAGCAGTTTAGCGAGGAAAGTTGTCAATAAACAAACATTCAACACTAAAGATATGATTAGCTCAATAATTTTAGCACACTACTTTGTAAGTTTTCAGTAATTTTACCTGATAACGACAATTTTAGTTTTAAAATGAATAAGATCTAATTAATTAAGAGGGTATCATGAGTTCGATTTATTTCCACCAGGTCCAAATGTTGTTTCTTGCGATCACTCGCAAAGCAAACGCAAAAACAAATTGAAAAGCCAGAGTGGGGCTAAGAATTCGCTTAATTAGAGGTCATAGGCTCCAACGTGATCGTGTTTATATAAATATAATATAAAATATCATTTATGATCCGTAGATACCAGTTTGTGGAGTTTCTCGGCAAATATTTAAGCTATCAAAGGTCGCGCCTGCCTACGACATTGGTTCTGCATTAACCTTGTCGCGTTGATAAATAAGCCGAAATAAAACAAAAATAATAACAAATTAAATGGCAGACGGTAAAAAACGCTAATGTTAACGAACTTTGTAAACTTAAAGGCAAGGTTGCAACCAGAAAAGCTTCAAAATTATGTGAGACGTAAAAAGGCAAACTTTAATGCGAGAGATACTACACAGTATATACGTAGTATAAACTCGCCGAGCGTTAAAAATAAAATATCAGACACGCAACAGCGACGGCTGCCAACAGTGTTTTCTATAGAAAACGAAAATTATTTCCTGTTTTCAGCAATAACAACAATCGCGGTGGTGAGGTGGAATATATCGCCCTGCAGGCGGAGATAACAGAGTTGGGGGTGTCTAACATGCTGTGGTGAATCCGAAAGTACGGCTACAGAATCGCATTTGGCCATTGCAGTTTGTTTACCATCAGTTTTTAGCCACAAGCCCCCCATACCATAATAACCATGCCCCATACCAATACCACTTGGATTTGAAACGACGCAGTTGCGGGTAAAGCGGTTACGGAGATACAAAGGGGCTCCAAGCAATGCGTAAAAGAGGTGATTGATAACAAGGTGCGTCTTACAAATGTTCACTGTCTGCCCTCGTCGAATTCATTTAGACCTCCAATCTATTCGGTACTGTGTGCTTATCTTATTTAGAGCCCTGATTGTACATTGTAGCGAAATTTAAAGTCGAGGTTTAGTATGAGGTCCATATTTTTTTTTAATGTGTTTACATTCTGTAAATTTGCAAAATTACCCATAATATTTATTTTAGTTGAAGATCAAAATTTTAAAAATAATCAGAATTACAAAGAAATATTTTTTAATGTTATTGACCAAGCTGTTTTTTTTTTACTTTGATTTATTTTCGTAAAGTCTTTTTTCTTCTATTGAAATTCTTTCCAGTGTATAAATATGCGCTAGCAATTGGAGTTACAAATAGAGGGTGAATGTTTTTCGTGCACTTTTTGTAAACATGTGGGCACACGTACAAGGTTGTGAAAGAAGAAGTGCATTGAACAGGCCAAGAAGAAGAATAAGCGAAAAAGGACAACGAGTCGCACACACGTTCATTTCGAAACGATTAGAAAGAGGGGTAGCCAAGCTTCATGTATTTTTGGCACACACTTGCCCCCCTGTTACTCCCTCTCCTTCTCGCCTTCGATTATCCCATTTTGCTTTGGTGCATTCAACCTGCTGGGGAGCGAGACAGGTGCATTTACAGTTCTTCGAGATCAACAGATGTGTGAGTGATGGCGATTTGGCCGAGAAAGGCAGAGAGGGGACGTTTATGGAAAGGTAATTTCATGGATTCAGAGATGACAAAAAACATCAGCCTTATATTCTGAAATGTGACTCATGAATTTATGAAATTCCGGTTAAAAATGTAATTTCACGTATCTAAAACATTCATGACTTGCATCGTATAAACACATTTCAAGTAACAGAGAGAAAAATACTCAATACAAAGGACTTGGAGACAACGCAATTTGCTGAACTTTAATGCGTAAACATTGAAACGTTGCTTTGTTATTGTTGGCCTGGCTTATAGGGGTTGTTGTTGCTGCGTAGCTTTTTTTGTTGCTGTTGTTGGCTGGACAAAGCAACGGCGTATGCAACAAATTGCGATCTACCAACAGCAGGAAGAAAGAAATTCAGTGGTGAGAATACCAAAAAGCTAGAATTGTATAACAAAGGTACAGTGTACGTCTCTAATAAAGTTCACAAAGAGTAAATCTTTTTTTACATTTACATTTATGAACATTTTGAAGACAAAATAAAAGGCTTTATGGTTAAACATAAAAATACCTATGTATGTGTATGTATGTATGTATATAGTCGTCTATTAGTTATCTGAATACAAAAAATATGCAAAAAAATATTAGACCTTTGCTAACTAAGAAACGAACTTAAATATATCCATAAAATATATCAAATAACAACACTAAGAGCAAGACTTCACAAAGACCACAAAGAAACGTCGCTCGATGACGTAGTTTGTTTTCTATCTGAATTTCAAAAGCAATAGTTTAAATTACCCCACTTGGTTTCTCCTATTTAAAACGAGAAATTATTCCAATTCAAGATAAACAAGAAAGAAAGCAAACTTCGGCAAGCCGAAGTTCATATACCCTTGCAGCTATTGCATGAATTAAATACTTTTGAAAACATTTAAATTATGATTTACTTGAGTATATGCTGAAAAACATTGAAACTATGATGATTTGCAGCTCAATTATTAGATAGTTATTTTATATATTTTTATTATTTCTATGGGAGCTATATGCTATAGACGTCCGATTTTGATAAAATTTAAAACATAATTCTGAAATAATTAAACATTGCTATATGTCGAAGAACTAAACAAAAAATTAAAAAACAGAAAAGTTATAATTTTTTTCATTTATTTTTCCGATTGTTCCTATGGGAGCTATATGCTATAGTCGTCCGATTTTGATGAAATTTAAAACATAATTCTGAAATATTTAACCATTACTATATCTCGAAGAACGAAACAAAAAATTAAAAAACAGCAAAGTTATAATTTTTTTTCATTTATTTTTCCGATTGTTCCTATGGGAGCTATATGCTATAGTCGACCGATTTTGATGAAATTTAAACCGTAAATCGGAAATATTTAACCATTACTATATGTTGAAGAACTAAACAAAAAATTAAAAAACAGCAAAGTTATAATTTTTTTTCATTTATTTTTCCGATTATTCCTATGGGAGCTATATGCTATAGTCGTCCGATCCGGCTCGTTCCGACTTATATACTACCTGCAATAGAAAGACAACTTTTGGGAAAGTTTCATGCAGATAGCTTTAAAACTGAGAGACTAGTTTGCATATAAACGGACGGACAGACGGACAGACGGACAGACGGACGGACAGACGGACAGACGGACATGGCTAGATCGACTCTACTAGTGATGCTGATCAAGAATATATATACTTTATAGGGTCGGAAACGTCTCCTTCACTGCGTTGCAAACTTCTGACTGAAATTATAATACCCTCTGCAAGGGTATAAAAATTCGAGGGAAATTTTTTTAGGGGAAAGGGTGGGAAAGGAGCTCCGATTCACCAATTTACCACCACCGAATAGTACTTAGAAATCGCCGGAGTTGTCGTCATCCAAAGGAATGATTAACAAAAACAGTTGATTGAACTTTGTTTGGCCTCCACACATCCCACTGCGAATGTTTGTGCTTGTGTGTACTTGAAATGCCCCACTTTGCGGTGTGGGGCTAATAATTTCGGGTGTTAATGACCAGAGCACTGACTTTGAACGCTGCAATCACACGAGTCCGGCAATTGTATTTTAAAGATTGATGGGATATGCTGTTGGGGCCAGGAAATTCCAGTTGCGATTTGGAATCCCCTTTCGGTTATAGGAAAAATCCACATCATCCTGGCATCGAGTTCTGAGCAGTTGTTGAACTTAGTCTTCTTAATCTTAGCTGTTTCCGTTCCTGCTAAAAATGTATGTTAATTTTGTAAGATTTTGTTGGAAATTACTGGTTCTGGAATTTAAAATCGTAGAAGATAACCAAAAATTAAAAAAAAATATTTTTAATTAATTATTAATGACACTACAAATGAAATGAAAAAAAAATGTTTAATTTAAACCCCAAAAATGTTTTACATATTTCTATATACTTATGGAAAGTCCAAGGGATTTCTGTGAGTTCTGTAATCATAGAAAAATGCTGTCGAACTGTGGGCGTCTTGGTTAACGCCCGGAAAATGGTCCCAGGAGAGGTGTCGTTAGACTCATATTTTCGGTTTTGTATTTTGTATATTGCTGGTCGCTTATTATTTTAGATACATAGCTACAATTCGGGTTGTACATCTATGTATGTATGCATATAAAAAACTCAATATGTTGACATACATAAAGGCAGAGATTCTTCAACAGTATACAGGGAAAAACATATACGATATGGACGGAATACTTCTTAAATCTAATTACGCTGATTTTGTATAAAATGGTGATCGAGAGGCGCATCTCTAAGGCACTGAACTGTTGGATGGAATGTACAATATATAGTTTAAGAAATGTTTTGAGTGCTGCTTTTTCGGACGGTCTAGATTGTGCAATTTCGTTGTGATCTCCTTAGATGGATGGAAAATACTTCGCTTAGCCCACTGGCATGGTGGATACGGTGCTATGAGGCGTGGTTGGCCGTGATCCAGCCAGCGAATTGGCGGTGGAGGCGTGCAGCGAGGCCATTGTGCCCATCTGGAAAGGTAAAAATAGTCATCATTATCATACTTTGAGTGTAATGTCTTCCAAAACCTACGCGTAAATGGGCCAGGTCCTCTAGTTTGGTAAGATCCACCAGTTCCAGGAACAGAGAGTACACCACGGCCCATCCATAAATGGATAAGAGACAGAAAACGCTCCACAGCAGCACCATAATCACGTTATAGGCAAAATACAGATCGTTGACGATGGCAAAGAAGATCAGCGCCAAAGCCCGCCAAACAGTGAAAACGGCAAAGGTCCACAGCCAAGGCATAACCTTTCTTTCATATTCCTGTAGGATTAGACAAAACCAGGATTAGAATGGATTTATACTTTTAAGAAGAGAATATGGCCAATATATCGAGCGGTTTCTGTGCTAATTTCATGATTTTTAACTGTGCAGGATGAGTTTGTGTTACCCTTTTGCTCAGTAAGCGTTTCTGTGCTCCCAGTTTTTTATGCTTTCGGGCAATGAGAAATGTAAATGAATTGCATGCTATAGCCGAAGGATCCAGAGATCCTAACTTACCTTGCGCAAAGCCACGCAGAGAAGAACGCTGGTCACAAAGTTTATCAGCGCCATAATTAACGAGAACAATGCAAAGACAATCAGCATGTTGCGAACTGTAAGAAAATTATGTGAATTAAAATACATTATTGTATGAAATGGAGTCAGGCTTGCTTGGAATTAAAAATAGTAACATGATTTATTTTAAATTAATTATATTTTTTCAATTAAATAACTTTGAGTAGAGAAAATTGAGGCTATATCAACAAAGTCTTACGTGTAGTAACTTATTTTAGCTATAACAGTAGTTATTTGTATAAACTTATTGTAGTCTAACGCGGGTATTATTTATATAAACAAATAAATCAATAATTAAGTGCCAAAAGAATTTTGAATGTAATATAATCAGGAATGCATTTAAGTCCCTAATACCAAAGTTCCAATAAAAATTGTAAAGATGTCTAATCAGAAATCTTAGCTAATGCTAATAATACTAAAGTGCCAATAGAAATTTAAAAGTTTTCTAATCAGGAATCGAAACTAGTGAAAAAAATAATTTAAAAAATCGAATCAAATCGACTTACATATTATAAAGGCGGAAGTTATTTAAATAAAAAACTAATTATTTTGAAAGTTATTTAATCAGGCATCTAAAGTGCCAATAGAAAGTTGTACCTTTCTAACCAGGAATCCAAACTTTTGCCCCATTTAAAGTCCTTACCATGCTTGTTGCCCACATAGACGAACTCGTAGGATATGATATAGTAGCCGTAATGTGTGGATCCTGGTGCGGCCATAGCATAGCAGTAGATGTCGAAGATGCTGGTTGCAATGGTAAACAGCGATAGGAACTGGGAAACGATTAAACATGGTAAATAAGGACTTTCTTAACATAGGTTTAGGGATCTTACAATGGCAAACAATCCGATGAGCATGGCACCCTTTTGTATGTCGATATATTGGTTGTTTTTGAGCAGCGGTCTCTGGTACCAGGGAATCCTAACGGATCGCGTGGATCGGGACATTTTCGAGTGCAAATTCGTCGAAGATCTGGACAAAAATATAACAAGCAATTAGCTGAAGATTGATATTGTTCATAATATATTTATTACCTTCCCGTGGCATGGGAATAAACCGACGGATTGGAGCGATATGTGGAGGGCGTTTTCCTGCCGTAATTCATCATGAAGCCTTCTAAATCACGTCACGTGTGTCAAATTGAGGGATCCTTTGAGAATCCTTTTAAGCAAGTACTAAAAAATTTGAAAGCTCAATGTTAGTGTGGGGAATCTTCAACATTATTCGTTTATTGGCCTGGGCGTGTTTGCTTAATTTGTGTATTTTGGGTGTGTCAAGTAAGGCTTGAAATTTTCGAAAACTTTAGGAAACGTTTTAAGCTTCT
Source organism: Drosophila elegans (assembly GCF_018152505.1). Taxonomy (NCBI): domain Eukaryota; kingdom Metazoa; phylum Arthropoda; class Insecta; order Diptera; family Drosophilidae; genus Drosophila; species Drosophila elegans. The sequence continues at coordinate 3,263,086 of NW_024545855.1, read as the reverse complement.
TTCACAGTGATAACTAAGAATCTATCTTTGTTTGGTTATTCTAATATCGTTGAAGATTACACGGGAGAATAGTTTCAGTGCCTTTGCATTTATTTACCTCGAAAAAACGAAAAATTAATCACTTCGCAACGCATCAAAAACAAAACACACGAATCAGGGCTTAGTAATTTGCAGGGCTGCAAATAAACTAAACCGATAGAGCAACAAGTGCTATCGATAGATATATTGATGGGCTGCACTTACCAATCAGCTGTTTGAAGAGCGCTCAATTTTTAAAATATTTAAATATTTTGTGTTTACTTTTAAAGATATATATAAATCTGCCGATCAAGGCAGCCAACATGTTTCTGAGTACATATAAGTAATACAGTGTTATTTTCTATTTTTATTTTTGAATTTTGCGTTTCAAATCAAAACAAATATTTTGTTATTTTTACTCACACAATTGTTAATCATTATAAATTATTATAAATTTAGTCAAATTGTGTAATTAGTATTATAACAATTTTTAAAACCCTACGCAAAGTTACTACTACTGACTACTAACGACTACTACGTAACAATTTTTTATCATTTAATTTAATTGAATCATAAGAAACTTTAGTTTTAAAGTCAACTATTCAGTAAAAAAAAAATTTGGCGCGTGATCTTTCCATTTGAATTCGATAATTTTCTTTAGATATATCGATAGATGCCAGCACACCCTAACACGATAAGGCCGATGCTTTAAAAACATCGTTGACATCGGTTGACATCGATGTTGGCATCGTAGTTTCTCCACCACTACAGCGAAGGTCTAAAACAACAAATGAAAAACATAAACATTTAGAATATATAAAATATCAGAACTAAATGACATGTCACTGCCGAGGATCACGGATTTCGAAATACTCGAAAAACTGGGAGCGGGCAGCTATGCGACCGTCTATAAAGCGCGGCACAAAGTGAGTGGCTTACTTACATATATACATATAACCAATATATTACTAATATTTCCCTTTTATCTACGCAGAAACAGCGGTCTTATCATGCGATTAAGTACGTGGAAATGTCGACGCTGTCGCAAACCTCGCGGGAAAACCTTATCACGGAAATACGCCTCCTAAGGGATCTGAAACACAAGTACATTGTGACCCTGCAGGATTTCTTCTGGGACGACAAGTAATTAAGTTTCCACACATTCCCGACGATGAATCATCCTTATAGCAGGATATAGGATACACATATGTGGTGGTATCACTAACTTGAGAGTTTTCATTCAACATTACCTTGGCATGCAAATAATCATTTGGTTAAACGATTTAGTAAGGATTAAAAGAAAATACTTATCGATCAATCATCTTTATAGGATATGTAGGACGGAAAAGGTGGTTCTAACTTGATAGGTCCTATTAAACCTTACCTTGGCAAACAAATTATCACTTAGAGATTAAATATATTTATTTAAAACTTGGTTTCCCAGTCTGTAATCAAATCTTTTAAGGATGGACATAGTGGTTATATTTAAATATATCTGCTTGAGTTATGTGCTAAATTCTAGTCTATACAATTGTTTTCTAACTAGTTTAACCCTTTAACATACATTTAACACAAAACTCCTGTTTTCACATTTTTCTGACTAAGTTTCATTCTTACTTTAAACCTCATATTTAACATTACCTTGATATTATGTTAATATTATAATGATTTTCCACTTTATACTTTAAACAAGTTTAAACAGTTTTACTATAGCTATACTAAAAGTTTGTAATACTACAAACTTTTTTCCACTTTTTTAACCCCTTGAAACAGAAACATATACATCGTATTGGAGTATTGCAATGCCGGAAATTTGTCCGCTTTTATACGCACCAAGAAGGCTTTGCCGGAGAGCACCTGCCGGTACTTTCTGCGCCAGTTGGCGGCAGCTGTCCAGTATATGCGAGCCAACGATGTGTCCCACTTCGACCTTAAGCCGCAGAACCTGCTGCTCACCCGAGGAGCAAACAATGTGTCCCTGAAGGTGGCGGACTTTGGGTAGCTATCACACATTACTTAATTAAGTAATGCAATTAATTACTTAAAAATTTTATAGATTCGCTCAGCACTTGAAGCTGGGCGAGATCAACCAGCAGCTGAAGGGTTCTCCCCTCTATATGGCCCCGGAAATTGTGCGCAAGCATCAGTACGATGCCAAGGCGGATCTCTGGAGCATTGGGGTGATCCTGTACGAATGCCTGTTCGGCAAAGCGCCATACAGTTCGCGAACCATTGAGGAACTGTTGCTGAAGATCAAGAGGGCCGAGGCAATTACACTGCCACCAAATGCTCGCATTTCGAACGAGTGTCACGATCTCTTGCGCCGCCTTTTGGCCCATGAGCCCATGGCGCGCATTTCGTTTGCGGACTTCTTTGCGCACCCATTCCTCGATCTCAAAACATTTCCCACGGAGCATACCCTGCAAAAGGCCATCGATTTGGTCACTCAGGCCTGCTCATACGATGAGAAACGCAACTACAAGGAGGCTTACTATCTGTACTGCAGTGCACTGCAATATTTTGTGCCGCTGATCACGGAGGAGGCGGACGCAACCAAGAGGCTGGCACTGCGCAATCGTGCCTTGTCCTATACGAAACGCGCCGAGGAGATCAAGAATTGCATAATCGAGGACGAGTACAGAATGCTGGCCGAGCGACAACGTCTTCAGGCGTCTTCAACGTCAACTGCCACAGCTAACCAAACCACAGAGCCTTCTCCAGCTGCCGAGGCTGCCGATTCGCAGCCCAGCAGCTCGCGGGTTGCAGAGATGCTAGAACCAGATGCCCGCTATAAACAGCTTTGTAAGATTTAAAACAAATTCTACTTCTTCTCGACCCACACTTATAACTCATATGAATCGAATGATTTTTATAGCTTTATTGATTTTAAATATGGACGGATAAAATTCGAAACATATATTATTTTTTTTTTACTTTCTTTTCAAAAAAACACAATAGTTGCCCTCTCGCATACAAGTCCGTCCCTGAAGACTGGCCTGGAGATCGGACGGAAGGGCGAGCTTTATCTTTACGAGCGTAAGCTGGACGCGGCACTGGAGTCGTATACCTCAGCGTTGGGCATTTTAGTGCCATTTGTGAACAATGAACCAAAGGGTGAGCGACGAAATCTGCTGCTGCAACAGGTGATAGCTGAAATAGAGTTCTTGTATTCCTTTATATTAACCATGCCCTTTTTTAGCTGGAGTTCTGGATAAAGGAGGCGGAAAGCATCAAGAGTATTTTGAGCGCCAAGCATATGGATGAGGAGGAGCAGAAGCTCTCCACGGTACGCAGCTGCAGCATACAGTAGTCAACCAATAAATATAGATTTAAATTCGAGAAGCAATTTCCCGCGCCTGGTGCGCACTTGTTAGAGTATTTTTGTAGCCCGATGTCCACCGAAACATCGTTAGTCACGTAGCCTTCTATGATCTTGTATACAATATACAGATATACACATATGTCTACACTTAGATCTAGTTTCGCTTTCTACGTCAGCTCTTTGTAAAACCGCTCCCCAAAAGCCGCTATTCTGTGTATGTTTAGTATTTGTTGTATAAGTCCTAACACTGATGGCCTTCCGATTTGTATACTGACCCAAAATTGTTTGTTGTTAAGTTTTAAACCTTCTATTTTCTATTTTAAGCGCACCTCAATGAGAACCATCACATTCCCGGGCTGGTCAAGTCCCCCGCTTTTGTATTTCATTCTGTTCATTGTGTTTAATTTGATTAAAATTGTTTAAAGATTACCGGAGTCCAGTGTCGTTTGATGTTGGTGTGGAGATAACGCGATAGTGGCGCTCTCTTGTAATCAAGGATTTTTAATCTAATACTATCAATTGCCGTAAATAATCGTAATCAATCTGTATCGGCAATGCCAGGTAGCTTATAAAAGCCGCCGTTTGACGACGAGCGCGCATGTTTAGCCAAAAAATGTCGGCGAACAGAGATCTGTGCCTGGTGGGTATTGCCCTCTTGGCCATTGCGGGATTTGCCCAGGCTGCTCCTCCCTTGGGACGTGTGGTCAACGGCACGGACTCCAGCGTGGATAAATATCCTTTTGTGGTAAGAAAATACATCACCAATAAACTTATATAAAAGAGATATAATTTTAATTCGCGTCATTTCGCTGGTTAATAGTTAAATTTTTTACAAAAAACTGTATTTTTGTTCTTGAAAGTTTATTCAAAAGGTGAACAATTTAGTTTTTGAATTACTAGGCAAAAAGGTTAAATAAATCTTATATATATATATCCTCAAATTAATTTTTTATTTAAAACATGTCTTTGATTTTGAAAGAATATTCAATCTGTACCCCATTATCCTGCAGATTTCGCTGCGTGGTTCCAAGGGCTCCCATTCCTGCGGTGGCTCTATCATATCCAAGCAATTTGCGATGACCGCTGCCCATTGTACCGCTGGACGCAAAGCTACAGATCTGTCTGTCCAGTTTGGAGTGACCAAGATTAATGCCACCGGTCCGAATGTTGTGCGCGTGAAGAAAATCATCCAGCACGAGGACTACAACCCGTATAATAACTACGCCAATGATATTTCTTTGCTGTTGGTGGAGGAGCCTTTCGAGTTGGATGGAGTTGCAGTTGCCGCTGTTAAGTTACCCGATCTTTCTTATGCCACGCCCCAAACAGATGCCGGCGGCGAGGGCGTTCTCATTGGCTGGGGACTCAATGCGGTAGGTTTTGATTTCATCATTCAAAATATTCTTAATTTAATTCCTTAAGGAACAACGGATTAAACATGGCCTCAGGAATGAGCCTACAATGTAAATTTAGGAAAACATGACCTAAAAAATAGTCCATAATAGACATTTGTTAAAAGAAACTATTTTAACCTCTAAAATCTCTTTCAGACTGGCGGCTCTATCCAGACTACTCTGCAGGAAGTGGGTTTGAAGGTCTACTCCGATGCGGAGTGCGAAAGCCGACATGAAGGTCGTACCGATCGCAGATACCACATCTGTGGGGGCGTGGACGAGGGCGGCAAGGGTCAGTGCAGCGGAGACTCCGGTGGTCCGCTTATCTACAATGGCCAGCAGGTTGGCATCGTGTCCTGGAGCATCAAGCCCTGCACTGCGCCCCCTTATCCGGGTGTCTACACCAAGGTCAGCCAGTACATTGACTGGATCAAGAAGAACCAAATCATATTGGCATAGACATTCCATTATCTTTGTCAACATGGAATGCTATATTTGTCTGTAATAAATCAAGCTGATTAAAGTTGTGCAGTTTTAAACCATAAATCGGGGTAAAGAGCAGGCTGGGATTTGCCGGATTTTTTGATTAGCAAAATGATAAAGCGATTGGTCTTTTTTACAACGACAATATAAGTGGTTATTTTTTTAAATCTGTGTAAAATGTTATTGTTAAAACTAAGCGGAAATGTATATTTCCGGAGAGTTTTAACAATGAAAATGGTTATGATAAATTTGGTAAATGCAATTAAAAAACAATTAAATGTATGGCTATTTCTAATTTTACAATATAGCATAAGCATTATTAATTTCACAACAGATTAAAAAAAAGCTAAATTTGATAAATGCAATCGAAAAACAAGTTCTAAATACTACATTTATTTTTTAATATGAAAAATGTAATTTACACAGATTTTGTAAACTTATTTAATTCCAAGATGGTTATTTCTATTTTTGATAATTGCAATCGTCCAAAAATGAAAACGGTTTCTTTTGCCCACTCACGAATTAAAGCCCGATAGCCATTTAAAGTATTTTTAGCCGACACATCCGATAATCAACTTTTTCTCAAGTCATTGGGAAAACCATACACTTTTGGGCCGTGTGCTGATCTATTTTTTTAATTTTTAATGAGCCATCCTTGTGCCATTTTATATCAATGACGATAGATTCAATAACGTCCTATCTGGAATCGTAAATATTATTAATCGGGCAGAATTGGCGAAGTCTGGATGTATATAAAAGCGGTAGCCAACCCAGGGGGAGCATATTGCCTCAAAAATGTTGTCGAATCAAGATCTCAGTCTGGCGGTAGTCGCTCTCTTGGCCATTACTACAATCGCCCAGGCCGCGCCTACTTTGAGAGTCGTCAACGGCACGGACTCCAGTGTGGAAAAGTATCCCTATGTGGTGAGAACAGAGCCGTCTTAGCGGTACACAATTTGATGTATTTAATGAAATCTATATATTCAAAATTAAAAAAAATAATGTATTTTTGTGCATAATAGGGATTTAGTTATAAAGCCTGTAAAATGATAAACTAAACGTTGTAAAACGTTTTTAAATTTAAAAATTAAATTTAGTATATTCAAAGTACATCTCTTTATGATGTTAATAAAACAGTGTAAAACGTATTTGAACAACAAAAATAAAAAGTTTAAGCATTTACTAATTGGGAATAAAATTTATTGACAAGAAACAAATCCTTGTTTTATAAACTGCTTTGCGTAATTATAGTTTTCGCAATTAAGATATTCATTTCGTTTAGTTATAAAGTGTGCAAAAATATATGTTTAACAGTATATGCTTTAAAAATTTCATTTTTGGTCAATGTGCTACAACTACTAATAAATAAATGCACTCATATAAATCCTTTTCAAAACTATGCAGTTTAATTTCATCAATTTGAATGTACCTATACGAAATCCCAGGTATCTCTGCGTAGCTATGATGGATCCCATTCCTGCGGGGGCACAATTGTTTCCCAGCAGTTTGTGATGACTGCCGCACATTGCACCAATGGGCGATCTGCAGAGTCGCTATCGATTCAGTATGGAGTGACCAATATTAATGCCACCGGTCCGAATGTGGTGGGCATAAAGAGAGTTATCCAGCACACAGACTTCGATCCCACGCGGCAAAATGCCAATGATATTTCGCTGCTGATGGTGGAGGAACCCTTCGAGTTTGATGGCGTTTCGGTGGGTCCAGTGGAATTGCCACCCCTGGCCTTTGCCGTTCCCCAATCGAGTGTCGGAGTTGAGGGCGTGCTCCTCGGATGGGGTCTAAATGAGGTACTTTACAAGTTACGTTTCGTTTAGACCTATGGAAATTTTTAGTTATTGCCCAGATGTTTATTTTTACAACACAGTCTTGTAGACACTGATCCTTAGAAAACCATTGCTTCATATATATATTTCGTTTAGACCTATGGCAGTGTACAGGACACCCTGCAGGAGGTGTCCTTGAAGATCTACTCGGACGAGGAGTGCACTACGCTCCATGGAGGAAAAACTGATCCCCAATATCACATCTGTGGGGGCGTGGACGAGGGCGGCAAGGGTCAGTGCAGCGGAGATTCGGGTGGTCCCCTCATCTACAATGGTCAGCAGGTGGGAATTGTGTCATGGAGCGTTAAACCCTGCACCGTGGCCCCTTATCCGGGTGTCTACTGTAAGGTGAGCCAGTACGTTGACTGGATCAAACAGAGTCAAATCATATTTGCTACTTAGTCACAAAGTACGCAATGATCAATAAATTGAAAATTAAACCGCTTAATAAATAATCAGATTGTTGAGCCATGTTCGGTTCCTTGTGGGGGTTGATAAGCAAATTATCTGAATCATTATAAAAAATGACTTTGAAGGGCAGTAAATCTTGGCAGTTATATTCGTAGCTATAAATTTTGCATATTGCTATTGAAATTAAGTTCGTTTGGATAAAGCAGTGCAAAGCAGAGTGTCTAGAGACATTTTCCAAGCAGTTTAAAGCAGTCAACTATGCGGCTTGTTTCTGATATTCATCAAACTGTTGTTTGAACGCTGCTTGCTTTTGTACTTTGTCAATCTGTAAATATTCAAATATTTTCTTGTGCAAAAATCGTATTATTTCGTTTTGTCGGACTCTAAAAAGGAAAATGTTTACATGGAATCAAAATTAACATAAGCCACAATATAATTTGTAAACAAATTTTTGATTTCGAGTTTAAAGCTATCTAGCAGCCGAGCTCAAAGTAAACATAACATCCAATTCAATGTCGTGTCGCCGGCCAAATATTTTCTGCTAAGCGCAGCATAATTTGCATTTCATAATTTAATAAAATTGACAAAAAGATATCTGGAGCTCAGATAAAACCTCATACCCCAGACATCTTCTACAAACTTTATTGAACTTTAGATCATTGACGATCGGAAAGTTAGTAACCGACTCTATAGTTTTCATACTATTTCTGTCTGAAAGACAATGTCAGTTATAAAAATTAAAAGATAATAAATAGTAATGAATAGCTATGAAACTTTAATTAAAATGTTTTTGATTTGCCAAAAGCTACGTATTAACCTTGACAACTATTCTTTGTGAACATTCAATTTTTTTTGTTTAGTTTTATATTGCAATTAAACTTCGGATGAAACATACTATAAGGTCAGTTAAAAATGTTTCAAGATTAAGTAAAAAACTTAAAGAAAATGCAAGGTGTCTAGATTAAATATAAAATCTGGTTTGTGTTTAGTTATAAAAAACGTACAACTTTATTTCAGAACATATTTTAAAATAGAAATAAAGGTGTGCCAAAAGTCTTCTATGACAATTTATTTTATGTGCACAAAGAAACAAATGCTTTCTATGACCAATTATGGTTTTTCAATGCCTGCAACTTCCTCATCTCCAAATATGTGTGCTGCAGACCTTCATTAGCAGCCAAAATGAAGAAGTAAACAGTTTGAGCGGCACTGGCGCACTGGACCAATACGAAGTCACCCGAGCCGAATCGCTCATCCGCCCCGTCGGCTGCTGCTAATGCTTCTTCTTGCGGATGGTTCTGTGGCCGCGGCTTCATTTTCTGGCACTGCAGTCAACATTTTCAACTCAGACGGAACGCACGGTTGGACGGACTCTGATTGAATTAATTCAAAAGTTAGTGTCCGTTGGTTTTGTGTTCGAATTTAGGAGTGTGTGAATAAGGAAAAATATAAAAAAGAGCAAAACAATTTAGGAACCAACAACTTTTCTTTAAATAAACTGGTGAAATCTCTTTGAGAGAATAAAAGCATATTTTTTTGATATTCCAAAGCAAAGATCACGTCGACGATGTTGCTGTTTTTGGTGCTATTACGCTTGCCATTGAGGCGGCAAAAAAATGTGAAAAAATATATTGCAATTGCCAGCGCAGAATGCGGAAGGTCGCCCATTATGATGGACCAAAATTCGTTGCATTCATTCGTTTAATTAAAAAAACAGAAACACATAAAAATGGAAGAAGAAAATTACTCGTTAATTGGCTGCTGCGCGGGCCACATGGCGAATGGGTACTACTGGGGATTTTTGAATTTCAAGCGAAATAAAAGTGCATGCCTCAAATCGATCCACGCCCGACTTTGTACCCATTCTTGGCCCATATATATATATTACGGCAAATCAAATCAAAGCCTAAAAGTAGGCAACAAAAGTACACAATGAGAGCCCGTAATACGATTTTGGCTTGCTTCTGCCGCTTTTCAAAGTATTTTCGGAAAAAATTCATGGAAACACTCAACGCTGAACGTATAGAAAAGTAATTTCAAAACACCCCTTTACCTTTTTTCCCCTCCACACGCACACACACATTCTCATTCGCGCATTTAACTAACAACAAAAGCAATTTGAAAACAATTTTTCGAGTTTCGAGAAAAACGTGTGGCTCTGTGCGGTCGTGGCCTACATGCTTATGGCTTAAAATGGGGCGTGGCAGCTGCTGGCAATGTAGCATTCCAAACAAAAGGTGCATGCAACACCAGTTTCCAAAACCATCGACGGCTTTTGTGATTTATTCAGCAACGTGCAACTGCAAATAGATATTGACATTGGGCGAAATTGGCTTTTTCTTTTCTGGAAATTTTATGGATTTAACTAAAAAATGTGCCTGATGTTTTCTGTTCTAGTAAATTTTTAATGTATTTTTACAATAGTTAGCAAGTCTTTAGTTGTTTCATTCAGATCTCGAAAGCTTTTAAGATTTGTATTTAAATGTAAACAAAAATTGTAATTTAAATAATCGTGCATATCTAAACTTCATTAAAAATAATTTTTTATAATACTCAAAACGTTTAAAAACCATTTTAAAGTTTTTATTATCAGAAGGGAGCAGGTTCTTAAATAAAAAACATACTTTCAAATAGTCCAATGTGTCTTTGAATTTTGACAAGAAAATAAATTGATTTCCTATGCCAAACAAAATTTTGTACATATCTCAGAATTGTTTTTTTAAAGATATATAATATTCAAAGCATTTTCAATGATTTGGTTATCAGAGCAAATGTTCAAATACAAAAATATTCTTTTGTTTAAATTGTCTTTACCAAAAACATTTTGAGATATTTAAAAAGTTTCTGTTGAAATAATATCTGAAGAAGTTTGAAAAATATTAACTTAAGTTCCATTAAATTTAACAAATATAATATAATGCACACTTTTGAAGCACACGCAAACATCGTCTTCGATCTTAGGCACAAAAATATTAAAAGGAATATAAAAGCCATAAAACCAAAGAATTTAAAACAAAAATCTTATTTTAATAGAATTACCGCAGCAGAAACAAAAGCTTCCAAAAAGCGAAACGATTCCACCGACGTGAACAAAGCGAAATTGTAATTTTAGTGAGTACCAGTACATCAGTGTATCAGTTCTTCAGCGTGTCAGTTCGTCAGTGAGCCAGTGAGTGTGTGCTAGTAGTGAGTGTGAACTCTGTGGCAAAGGTCAGAACTCATATGAAAATGTCGAGCGGCAACCAAGAAGCAATGTCAACAAAAGCAGCTGTCAACGCCGTAGACGAGGACAAGGTCTCCCACTCCTTGACAATGCTTCCAGCATCCTCATCGTTCTCATCGTCGCCTGGATCGATCTCCACCATCACCAGCCGCCATTTAAAGGCCCTGGCCATCCTGGTGGCTATCGTCCTGTGCAGCGGCAGTCTGGGATTCGCCGACGGGCTCAAGTGCCACATGTGCGGCCAATACAACGAGGGCGTGGGCTCCATCACGCCGTGCTCCAACTACACCAAGGACATTGCCCATCTCTACCTGAAGGAGTGCACCAAGAAGAGCGAGAAGTTCTGCGTGGTGAGTCCATCCATCTACCGTGATCCTAGATCATTAGCGAATCCAAATAAGTCATTACCTTCAATATCCTTTAAGGACAGCAAACAACAAATGAGTTGAGCCTGGGTTTGTCTAAAAAGTTTATGCGATATTATAATGTTGATAATTTTGACAATGTCACTGATTCCATCTTTTCTCTTGTTGACCAATATTGTGGGACATTTGGTCCGTACTTATGTTTGTCTTTACCCGGACCAATTGAACCAAAATTGAAACGTTGCATTCATTTATTTATAGACTCATTCATTTTGGTTCATTGCTACTCATTGTTGTCATTGTCCGGGGAACCAAAAAAAGAAAAAGGCAAACCAAGAGGCAAACATCGATGGTCCCGTCACATTCCTTCCGCTTCCTTCCTCCATTGTCGACTTCTCGAGTTGATGTTTCCATTTTATTGTTTTTGGCCCGTACTCATATTGATTGTGTGTGTGTCTGTTTGCCTTATCTTTGTTACATTTATATATAAATGTTATTTCGAAGTCGTTTGCAGATCTGCTGTTGTCATATTTTTGTTTTCAGTGCTCGTCCAAAAAAATATAAATTACTTATAAAAACAAAGTTAATAATTTGCTTCAGTTTAAAAAGGCTTTTAGAAGGAATAAGCTGTGTGATCAAATCGATTTGGTTTTATTTCACAGAAGATTAATTATAAAATGAAAAAAAATGTTATCAAATTCAAAATTTGATTTGCAATACCGAAAATTATATTTACATCAAGCAATTAATCGAGTCCGTTTTTATTATTGCTTAATAAGCATTTAAAAACGTTTCTAGTACAGTTATTAATTGACTTATTTAATAAATCAAAAACTGACTTAAATAAAATTGTGTTTATGACTTATGGGAATCTTCAATTCAAAAACAATTCAAAGCATAACATTTTTCCTGTTGCTGTACATTGTGATTAATTATCAACAATAATTTTTTATAATTACAAAATTTCATAAATGTGTGTAATGGTGTTAAAATGGTTGTATTAATGATTATAGATAGTTGTGCAATTTAAATGTTAAATCAGTTGTGTTGGTATTAAACTCATTAACCATTTAAGAGCCTGTTATCTACACCAATTAGTCCGCTAACACTGATATAAGGTAATAGTTTGCTTTGAAGCTTAGGGACTGTTTATGCCAATCCGTTACGTATACGCACCGTGTACCAATTTGCACGACACAACCCAGCCGTTGTTTTTGGTCGCCAGCGTGTACAATTTCTGCCCACTCTGGGGGCAAGTAACCCCCCTCATCATCATCATCAGAAACCCCCCCTTCGGTACATCCATCCGGAGAAGCAAGGTAAACTAATGCCATCTGACTGCGCTTCGCAATTTCAATTAGTTTTGCGGTCGTCGAGCGGTTGCTCAATTTCGACGATCTAGGCAAAGCGGCACGTGTGCCTCTAGCTTGCGCCTTGATTGGGGGCGTGGCAGCCCAATTGTGCGCATAAATTGCGGCATATTGTATGCACTGAATGTGTTTCAGTAAGTGTGTGTGTGAGCTCGAAGCACTTAACGAATTGCGACGGCAGGAACAGGAGGATCCCGAATCCTGCGAGCCCCGCTTGCTTGCGCTGTGGAAATCATTAAATATTTAACACCTACTTGCCATGCACAGCTGCAAACTGGCTGCCGATTGCAGCCACATCTTCGGCATGATTCACCCGGCTTTTCTAGGTTTTCTGGGTGGGCCCCCCATAAATTGTTATTTTCTGCGACGCTCGATGCTAACACGTCCCGCTCATTTCAACGGGCCACGCCCATATCGCCTCCTCTTGGGCATAATTTAGTTTTCGAGCTCTTTTTAAAGGTTTTATGGTATTCGTTGAGAATAATGTAACAAATTATTTTTGTTATTTTAGTTAAGTTATTAAGAAATTTTGATTTTCTAGTAAATTTGAAAGAAAGGGATTTTATATAAGTGAGAGAACGAAAGAGAGCGAAAACGATCTTAGCCTCCAGTTTTGACCCTTTAATGCGGCAGATGGCGACACCAGATTTTTGTCTATATCGACTATATCGTTCCTACTTGTTTTTTGTTTACCTTCTTTGAACTCTACATTCCGTGTGGCTTTAACGAAATCACCCAACAAAAAACACTATTATTCACACATTTCGCAACTTTTATAATCGGTTTGTGGGGACACCGAGTTGAATATAATTTTGTCTGCATTTTTTTCATGCCGCTTTCCCTGTTGCCGTGCTGTTAAATTTGATTTCCTCGGGTTTTTCCACGCACGTCTTTGTGAAGCAAAAAAAGTGTCTGTTTCACGCTGTGGACAAATTGCGTTTAATTGCAATTGGCAGCTTGGCGCAACAGCAAATGATATCAAATTTATTACAAAAGTGCTGCTTTTTTATTGTCCCCAAATGTGTGTCATTGTTGCACATTTTAATTTGCGTTTATTTAATACTCCTTTCTTATTTGGATATTATTTATTCACATAAATGGGCATTCAGATTATTAATTATTGACTTGTTTTATAAAATTATTGTTATAAAAAAGACAAAAAAAGTGGTTAGAATACTTCAATGTTAAATGAACTACAAATATTGTGCAAATTAATATTTAAAATCGTTAAACGCAATGTTCTTTTTTGCATTTCCAAGTTGATGGTTTTTATATGTTCTGCTATAACAATTATAAAAAAGGTAGTGCACTATAGTTTCAGTTTTTAGATGGATATAAAATATTTTATTAGCTTGGCCCACTTTTTTTTAGGAACTGCCTAAAAACTTTTTAAAATGGGAAGCTTAAAGGTTTTTTCTATATATAGTTTTTTCCTGTGTAAAAAGTCTCTTCCCATTTTTCGTTGCCCTAATGTCATCTAAGTACCTACCATATTCTGTGCCTGTGAGATGTATCTAAAATGCTTAAGAAAACTCAAAGGCAAACACAATACTTGCCAGTAAGTCTCGAGTATTTATGCTTAGCTTTTATCTTTTTTTGCCGCCTGATAATTGCCCTTCATTTTGTTATTAACAGCTTCGCAGACACTTAATTAGCTGCATAATTTATGCCAAGCCGCCAAAGTAAAGTAATCCCAAATGCCAAGACAATGATGATCATGATAGCCTCCTCGAAAAGTGGACAAGAATGGGAAAATGTGTTGCAACACGAAAAGTGGGCAAAGAACTTTTGTTTAAATATTAAGGGCATAAGCCTGCCGTTCGCTTTTGGCCATAAAAGTCGAAGTGTTCCCTTCAGTTGCTGTTTTTGCGGCTGGTTGTCTTGACTGCTTGACCTGATGTCGTCGTGTTTGGGCAAGTAGTTGGTTGTTGGTTGTTCGCCCTTGCTGATGATTATTTGTTTTATGCTAGTTGCTTTTGGGGACCAAAAAAAAAAAAAAGAATTACTTACATTGGCGCCGTCTGCCGGGAATCATCTTGTATATATTTATGAGTTAAATTTATATTCAAATTAGTTTCGGGGTCGGAAAGGCAGCTCTGAATGCATAATTCATAATTTCGATAATGAGTTCCAGGGTAGCACACCCCCCATTTAGCACACATATAGTAATCTACATCTTGTGTTGACCCCGCGGGAAGGGAACATGGACTTTAAACAATGGCAGTCCATTGTTTTGAGGGTCGGCTCTGGCACGTAAACAAATGCGGCAAGCATGTATGCACGTGTGTATGTTTAACCCTTGACCTCATGCAAAACAAAAGGGAATGAATATGGGGTGGCATTTGAAAGATATAGTAGAGCCAACGCCTAGGCGCTTAACTATTTATTTTCATTATTCCCGCGAAAATAAAAAAACAAACGCTACATTTACTTCACTCGAAAAATAAACAAGACACAGAATTAATTAATTCCCCGCTGGTCTAGATTCATTGGGTATGCATTATAATCCCAAGCTTTTATAAGAGTGGCTTTTTTTGGTTTATTTTTCGAAAAAAAAAATTACCAATACCTACCAAAACAGTGACTAAACTACCTACCTCTCGTAGTTCATTATTTTAAAAAATAAATTACAAAAAGAAATTGGGTTTTTTAAGTATTAAAGAATATTATCTTTCTCAGTTTACATTCCCATAAATTTAGTTCGAGTGCAGCTATAAATTTACTGAAATTGAACAAGAAAGTACTGTCTTATTGATTGGAGCCGAGCTTCTTTTGCCGGATATTGCAGTATCAATATTCGGTGAAAGTGCAGAAGGCATAAACGAGACCTTTTTGCAGATGTTGTGGCTACGTGATGTTTTTCCCACTGGTAAATGCGGCAAAAGCCCAAGTGCCGAAAAGCAAACACGAATAAATAGGGCAAAGTCCGTCCGTTTGTCCGACCGGCCACGCCCCATCAACTGAGACAAGGGAATGCCCGGAAAAACGGAATGCAAATATTTTCGCTTCATTTTGGATGTCGTACATTGCTGGCCTTCTTTGTTTGCTGCCACTGTTGATGCAATTAGAAGTGTTTGCGCTGCCTCCCGGACAAACAGGCCCCAAAATCACTTAAAAGTTGGCATTTTGCCTTCATTATTGTTTGTAATGCTCTGCAATAGCGGCACATTTTTTATTTATTTTTAAAGGAATTATATTGCAAAACAATGAGCCTTTCTTGCATAATATTTAATATGGGTTTTAAAATAAAAATTCTAAGTTTTTTTTCATGAATTTAAATGTAATTCCTTAAATATTCATTCTGAGAATCTTCAAATTTCCATTGCTTTTCATAAAACTTTAAAACCATCTGCGGAATCTCCACATAAGCTACACCACATGGAATGATTACAGGTTGTTCGAGATCAAAGAACTTAACTGAAAACGATATTTCACCACTGATTTTAAAGGCCTCCCGAATTTCTTGGGCTTTCAAATCATGATTGAATGGATTATCTATAACCAAGCTTGGATCAATTTTCAGACGTTTGGCCTTTTTTTCGTATAGAGTATTTAGATTTTGACCTCTCTTTAGATTTCGTACCGATTCAAAAGAGTTTATCAATGAAAGGCATTCCAGATCTGTGGCCATTTCCCAGGTATTTTCTTCATCGGTATAGTTCAGCCATTTAACCAAGTATTGAATTTGACCTTTATAATGCCTTCGATCCAAAATCTTCTCTACAGTAAACTCGTCGTACATAAATTCTGAAGCATCCACTTTTTGATTCATTTTTCCTTTAAAAAGTGTTCATTCTTATCTGGTCTGGTTTTTGGCAAGAATGTCAAAGAAAAAAATGATTTTTAAAACTTTTTATCTAAAGTTGTTACAACAAGCAAGTTTTGTTTTTAGCAACAGGACCACTTCAATATCTATGTTTATTTCTTTGCCCGAGAATTAACATAAAATATGATAACAAATTCCATCAAATTCATTTAATATTCTGACCAAGAAAAAGTTGTCTATTCTTAATGCCCACAGCTTAGGCAAACGGTATTAATAAAACCAAATCCAATAAAAGAAAGTGAATGAAATTGTTTGCCCGGAAATCTATTAGAAATCTCTGTAAGTCCCTTCAAACAACAATAACAACGGTAAAGGAAACTCTGCGGAAAAATATCGTAAAAAATTATGCGTAAACTTGGCGAAAGTTTGAAATACTCTTAGAAAAAAAAAACTTTTGTTGTGGCTTGTCTTTTTGAGGGTATCACGATGTTTAATGAACAAAATCTGTTTTTTTTTTAAAGGCAAACTTTCTGGGCCACGAAAATAGTTGATGGATCACTTGGCATTCATTTAATAAAAATCTTTGATATATGCATTAATATTATTAAAGTCTTTAAGAGTTTAATGAATAGGAGGAAGCTTCATCTAATATAAAATTGATTGTTTTGATAAATAAAAGTGTAAAAATTTAGAATTCGATTTATTTCCAAGTGCTCTTTTACTCAGAAACATAAGGTCACTTTTTGTGTCAAAGCCAGATATCCATTTTATTGCTTTATTTTTTAGGCTCAAGGTGCCACGTAGCTGGTTTTAAATCGGCAAAGTTTTATTGGCCGAAATTAAAAGCTCGATTATGCGTGTTGACGTGGGCCAGATTTGTTGGATTGTGTCGCTTGGTGGGAAGATATTTTTAAGGGGCCAAGATTTACATGCGAATGTGGCAATCAAACTGTGCAGCGATGGCAACGTGAGCGGAATAAATCAGGGGACTTTTAGAGGAGGATGGAGTTTAAAAGTCGCTGAAAATACATAATAAAATGTTTGCCTTCGTCAAGTGCAATGCAGTCGAAGAGTCGAAAAAAGGGGGGAGGGGTCAAGAAGGTTGTGTACTAAAGCCATAAATGGGGCTGGCAATTTCCGTGCGGCGAGTTGTGAAATCAGCGACAAATCGGAAGGGAAAGTGGGTGCAAAAGTCGAAGTGACTGCCTATGCCATCATTTCCGGCAGCCATTGATTGGTACGGAAGAAGGGGCTCTGAAAGCCAGTTGTGCCTGAGTAAATTCAATGTAATTGATAAGCGAACTTTGTCGGCAGATAGACGGCAATGAGCAGAGGGTCCCTTTTCACACACACCTAATGTACACACTGTGCCCAAAGACTTTGAGCAAACACACAGGCACACAAGGGTGCTTCAAATTTGTACAGAGAAAAGAAAATTGATCAGAAATGTTATTCGATTTACTGAAATTCCATTTGAATTAGGCCTTGATAATTGGCTTAATACTTTGATGTGTTCGAATAGAGAAAGAAAGCGAAAAACTATCGTTTTTAATATAAATTTGGCAGCATTTGATAGTAGAAATTATTCTTGTTTGTAGACCTCTTTAATATTAAGTATATACTTTCAATTTTTTTCTGTGTATGATAGTTTTAACAACCTACCTTAAATGCGTTTTAAGGTCCGCGCAATGAATTCACAGTATATTCTAATTGATATAACATGTCTTATGAGTCATTTTAATAAGAAACTTAAGAGCACTACACAACGTCTAAAATTTAAAATAAAATGTTTTGGTTTGCAAATACATTAACAAATATATTCTAACTGACATTACACTTAATTTTTTTTTTTTGGTCACCCAAAGTCACACACACTTGGGCAGAGACACTCAATTAAGAAAACAATAGCGGCTCAGTTTGTGCGGCAATTGAGTTTTTCTTCTAGCCATCTGCCTTAGTCGTCTTTGTTTTCCTTTCGGCTTTTCCTCTTACCCCTTCTCGGGTTAAAAACTAAGACGCTTATTCTTGACACAAGCCCATTGCAGTGCTGTAGTCGGTTTTCGTATTTGACTAGTTCAACGATATCTCTGCCTCTTACCCAGTTCTGCTGGGATTTCGGGCCACTCCTTTCATCGCTATCGCACGCTCATTAGCCGCAGTCTTCGAGTCAATTTTGCTGTCACTTTTTGCCTTTTGCCAGTAGAGTGCCAGTAGAGTGCCAGTAGAGAGCCTTTGTTCGCCTTCTCCGCTTGACTTAACTCACTTTGGGCTAATTTCCAGTTTTATTTGATCATCATTATAATTATTGTGTGTTTGTTTTTGACAGTATTACGGTCATAATGGCAGGAAAGCTTGCGTGGAAGGAAAATTCGCATGTGCGCTCATAAGTAGGCAATAAATTTTTATGATGTTACTGACGATTTCAAAAAACCGGGAACTGGAAAAAAGTTATTGAGTCTTTTATTTTAAAAAGATTTCTACAGGTTTTACATAAAATCATACACATTTTTTGACAAGATATGTTTGGCTGTCTTGAAAATAAGCAAAACGCTATTTGTTATCTTATAAAAGTTATTCTCTCAGATGAACTATTGGCAAGCAAAAAACAAATTGGTAATCGCAAACTAAGCAAATAAATTACATTTTGGCTATATCTCACACAGATTGTGCCAATTAAAGTGTTAAGTATTTAAGGTCTTACGCCAGCTGAGTCCATTAACTCTCCAGCTCACACACTTTCATATGCAGCATATGAAAGTTTTTCAACACTACGAAACAATAACTCATTTATTTCAGCCAGCAGCAATTGTATATTCTGGCACTCCCAGTTGGCCTGCCAAACTATCTCCCTCTCTCGTTCTTTGCATCCAGTTTGAGGCATTGTAAGCGATTTAAAATCCAGTGCCACAAAAATATGGCAACTGGCAGCTGGTACATGGGAGCACACTGGGGCGACCTCCATGGCCAAAAAGTTGTTTTGCATTCGCATATAAATGATTTTGATAACGCGCACTGACATTTTGTGACTTCATTACTCTAAAATTCAAATTATTCCGACGAACAATGGGATTCGGCGAATATGTACAAACAGTGAAAGAAAAACACCGAAAGTGGGTCAGACTGTGGTTGACAATAAGTTTTATTAGCTCTCCAGACGCCGACTGAAAAAACAGGGATACTAGGGTAGGTCGATTTGAGGGCTCAAGAACAAAATTAAATTAAAAAAAAACGCCACACAAATGCTTTAATCTCAAAACAACAAAATTAAATTATTTTGAAATAGGATTAGAAATTTTAAAAATAAATATTTAATGATTACAATGATTATTTTCCCAAAACAAGATTATTTTTATTTTGCAAATTGGGAGGGTAAAAAGTGATTTTAGACGCTTGTAGGACATTATTGCTTGTTGTCCACAGATTAAGTTCCGCCCACTTTTTTGCGTCCAAGCAAAACGACTCACCCTAATGTGTACATTTTGTTGTACAGGCATGTTACGCATACGCCACGTATGCAAATCAGAAATTTCTGACTATCTCGCCTGCTCTTCGGCCTGTCAAATAAAGAATGTTGTGCCACTGACGAGGCGAAGCTGCTGTTGATAAGGGTTTTCGCAGGCAGAAAAACCCACGAAGACTGGATTAACTAATGGGGAATGGTTCACGTCAAAGGCACTTTCCCAGTTCATCGAGCACACAGACACTCGGTATAATTTATGACTTGAAATTTATATCATTTCTTTTGAGACAGACAATTGCCAAGACACTAATAAAATTTATTTCTTGTATATAACTTATGAAAGGCAATATGGCGCGAAAACTTAATGAAAAATGGTTGCTCAGCAGTGCGACTGAAACGTGTTTGGTCTCCATTGCCCTCAAAAAAAAAAAAAAAAACACCTCCCTTTTGGGCAAGCAGCTGTGACCAAGTAATAACCCGGGGGCGTGGCTAAACGTGCAGCAAAAAACTTTTTACATAATTTTTCTCCGCTCATTTCTTGTGCCTTTCAGTTTTTGTGTGTGTCGCAATATCCACTGAAATTTTTATAAAGCTGATGTTCAGCTTACGGAGCAAAGCCAAAACGGAAATCCTTAGTTTCCTTATGACAACGACATCCTGGCACACAAGCCAAAAAAGGAAAAAAAAACAGAACCAGTGGGAAAGTTTCGCTGGTGGAAATTTTTTATTAGATTGCATTGCAGTCACTTAAAGCGTGGTATCGCTGTCTAGCCTCAAAACTTGCCCTTGGCAAATTACCGGCTTCCGACGAGAGCCATTTCCACTCTTGGCCGGAAACGATGGCATATTGGCCATCGATATCTAGCTCTTGGGTTATTAATTGACAAGGCCCTCATTGGCTGTTCAACTGCATTTCGCTTTCGGCTCTCAAACCACTCATCAATATTAATCAACTGTAAAGTCAGATTGAACATTTTTAACACCATCAATCAAGTTGTGGCGGCGTCGAAAGCAAACTTTGCCAACTTTTTGGCAAAACTAAACAATATGCGAATATAAAGTGGTGTTGCTGCTTCATTCCATCTGCTGGAGTGAAAATCAAAACATTTGCCGAACTTAGTTTTCGGCAAAGTTATCAATAAGCACACAGCTTCAACAGAAAATAACCATAAATAAGACTATGAGGAAATCGAGTTTTGGCCAGCCGAAGTTTGGAACTCTCTTAAAAAAACTAGTTACATAAAAAATGTTGACAATTAATAATAATAATGGATGACACAATTAAATTATTTCGTATATTTATTTGGAATATCTTATTGACAGCTTTTTTTTGGATATTCTCTCTCCAACAAAAAGATTTGAAAATTTATGTATATGAAAGTCAATTAAAATTCAGTTTTAATATTTTCTGGGCTGATCTAATTAAATTATACTTTAAAACTGTTTTAAAGCTTATGATATTTAAAGAAGCTTAAAATATTTTTCCTTTTTAAATCTTAGAATTTTTTTATTTCGGATAATATTTAACTCATAACTTTCTTTAAAAAGTGTTAAACTTGAGCTTGATCGTTTAACAAACCTAAATTGCTCACCTCTCAAAAAATGCGTTTGGAACTTTGCCAAATTCCAAAGTAACTTGTCCAACCTTCCAAACGGCAAAACAGGAAAATATGAGATTCCTTTTGAAAACTTTTATCAAAAACCAAAGCCCCCAAAGTCACCACTGACTTTGTCCCTTTCCTTGGGCTAAGCCAACTGCTCTCTGTTCTCTGGTCTCTTAACAATTTTCATGTATTTTACCCAAGTGTATAATGTAATTTGGTTTGACTTCAGAGCAGTGACAAGTTGCAAAATTTCGCAACATCGATATAAATTCCATCTTGATCAACGTCCACCTATTTGGGCCATGTGGGCCATAAACGAAGCCATCGACATGGCCAGTCATACATATAGTATCTTGGGGGCCAGATGGTGGTGGCCCTCCATCTCGAGAATGGGAATTGCCTGTAATAAAACGCATAAAGGGGATCTCCGCAAATTGGAAACTCTGTTGCAGTTTTTATGTGACCAAGCCCATCATCTCTCTGTCGCATTGCAATTTGGGGCATTGTCTTCCATCTGGGGCTATGGCTATGGCTATGGCTATGCGGTTCATTAGACGTAATGGAACTGAAGTGCAAGTTCCCTTGCCACTGGAGGCATATCTGCCATTAATATTAATCACACTAAAGCAGTTTAAGTTATTCACAAAGTCATCCCGGCAACTTTAAACTACGATTACTGTCCATCTTGGAAGGGGTCTTAGTTGGGTTGCATTTCTATTGGACTAATGTGATTCGCTTGGGTCAGACCACCTGGGATACAAAAATGAGTTGGGTCAGCTCATTTGAATGCTCGCAGTTATTTAATTTAATATGCAAATAAGCTTGTAATTCTGTAGCATTTTTCTATATCTTGGGTTACCAATTTAACCTATATGTTACAACAAATACATAAATATACCAGTCAAAAACAAAAACAAAATATGCATTTCAATAAATTTGTTTTTAACATATTCGAATTTAAACAAGGGGATTACATGTTTTACTTAAATCTATTGAGTAATATATTAACTATTAATTTTTCCATTAAATTTTTAGATACGTTTAATTTTTGTACAATTTTAAATCTAATCATTTTCATTAAAGTTTAATTCCTAATACTGCTACACTTTAACATTTAATATAATTTCTCCCCACTAACTAAACTAAGCATAGTGCCAGTGAAAGAAACACCTTTTAACACCCTCA
Organism: Drosophila elegans; assembly: GCF_018152505.1. Lineage (NCBI taxonomy): Eukaryota > Metazoa > Arthropoda > Insecta > Diptera > Drosophilidae > Drosophila > Drosophila elegans. The sequence goes on along the minus strand of NW_024545855.1, from coordinate 3,240,641 downwards.
AACCAACTAAATGTAGGCGGCAGTGCATGACAAGAGCGTGAAATGCGTAACAACTCTCATGGCATTTGCAAATGTCGAAAAATTTTCAAAAGGCAAACCGGCTTATTGCCGCTTGAGTGCACCTCCCCGTTTGGCACACATATTCAGACTAAAAAAAAATCAACATGGTAAAGTTGGGCAAACAACTATGCACGATTAAAAAACAGGTTCACACTAATAAGTTCTAAAAAAAAATGAAATAATATATTTATAAAGCAAGAATATATGTGCTTAAGTTTCTTTTATGTAAATCAAAGTTAGTTTCATATTTTAAGTTTACCCTTTTATGTATGTAAATATTTCAATTTGCAAACTAATGTCATACTGCAGAATGGAATAAAGAAAGTTTAAATTTGCCTGCTGCAACGAAAATAAATGGTAACATGTGTTGTTTGTAGATACTGAATTTCTCCAAAGTATGCTGAACGATGTAACGCTTTAAATCCTTAAAATGGAATCTCAGATGAATTATTGCCTGCCAAGGTGTTGTCCGTTTGCCCATAATTTCCCGGTGCCATCACCACACGATGATCCCTCGAAGCTTCCATAGCTTTTCGGGTCTTTCAACGGACGACGACATAGTTTGCACATGCTTGTGAATGACAATTTGACATATTTTCGCCTTTCATATGGGCTAGGCAGCCGGCTTTGGGTCCATCCTGGTCGTTGCTTTAAGGAAACAGTTGCCAACTGGATTTCGAATTCGTTTTTTGGGGCAAATTTGAAGGATGTGATGGGTTGGCAATGGGATTGTTGTGGTTGTTGGCCGGCTTTTAAATTGTGCGCCAGAATTCCAACTATGTGTTTGACTGGGCCAACAGCCCAGTTCTTCTAGCTTCCGCACATCCAAGCCACTTTTTTATACCCTTGCATAGGGTATTCAAATTTTCAGTCCAAACTTTGCAACTCAGTGGAGGAGGTATTTCCGACCCTATATTAAAATAAAAATTAAAACATGAGACTAGCCTTATTTATGCCCTATTTTCCTAAATATCAACATTATTTCAAGCGGAAAAGAACATATAGGCTTTTAATTTTAAAAAATCGACAACGATTTTATATAGATGCCAAAGGATCACTCGAAAAAATTCAACGGATACGCATAAAAAACGAAATTTAGTAGTTTTATAGAATATAAATATGTGTATATTTTAGTTTTGTAATAGCAGCAAGGGTTTAAAAACATCGGTTTGCTTAGGTTTCTGTTTCTGACTGTTTTTTCCTTTGGATGAGTTTGGAATCTGATGTCTGGTGGATATATCTGGGCTCCGACTTGTTTGCTGATATGCATTCCATATACTCATACTTGCAGGTAACAATCAAAGTCATGTTGACGTTCAATTTGGTCGCTGTTGATTTGTGTCGTTGAAATTTTTCCTTTTCCTCTTTTTTCGGCCTTTTTTTGGCCCCCTTTTTAGTTTTTTTTTTGGAGCTGACCTCGTTCTTGGCCCTGTCCAGTTACGCAACTACTATACTTTTTTCCGCATTTTTTTTGTTGTTGTGCGGGTGTTTTTCCACTTGCGCTGCTTTATCCAGGAAAAAAAAATTGTTTACCCGTGATTTATGGCGCGGAATTTGTGCTTACGTGGCAACGCAGCAGCAGCATCTGCTCTTCGGCTCTTCAGGTCTTCACCTGGTGCCAAAGCACTTTAGCCCGTCGTCATGTCAGATCTGCTAATGCCTTGAAAAATTCGCTCACTTCCGGGATCATTTGTTTGGGCTAAGGATTTCATTTCGTGTGCCCACTTGGCATTTTCCGGTTTTCACCCATCATCTATTTGCTATACACTCTTGGACATTCACAATTGGCGCTTTGGGGTGTTTACAGTTTGAACGAACATCATAATTCACTTGTTACATTACTATACCTTCATGTATTCATGTATTGATTCGTTATAATTAACATGTAGTAATTAACAAAATTTGGAGTTGTTCTAAACGAATGTCTTAGTAAACTTGTTACTTCGAAATTAATTTTATTGCAACGTGTTGTAAATATGTATAAGATAAATGTACCTTTTTAACTGCTATTTGTGCTAATTTTATTATTTAATTTTATTATTTCCTTTGAAAAACAATGCTCTTAGAAACGAGTGCATACTTAATTTTTTTATCTTTAAGAAAGATATTATAAACTATTAATTACATACTATTTTTGTAAAGTAATTGTGAATACAATATTCAAGTCGTTCTTAATATTTTTTCAAAAATGTATCGTAAAATACGAATTAGCAATGGTTTTTGATTGTTGAATATTAAAAACAACATATATAAATTTACGATATTTTTATATGAATAATTAATTATTCGAGTTAGTTCTTTTGATCTGAGATATATGATATCTTTTAATATTATCTAGTTTTTGACCCCTTTAATTATAATTCAAACAATGCGTGATACTGCATTGAAAAGCAGTTATATTATTCATTTGAAGTGGCTTACGTTTCTAGTGCCAGTTAACTGCGAAAGAAATACATTTCAACGACTTTATTTATGCAGGCGATGGGATTTATGGACCTCAACCGAACCGGTCGATTATCATAATTTATTGTTTGGCCAAATAGGAGGCGCAAATGTTTATGGCCTGGCCAACTGGCATCATTTATCAGCTGCAAGCCAAAGCCACTTAATAGCGGCGGCTGCCACGCCTTTTTTCTGCATAAATCTACCCACCGCCCATCATTTCTCCGCTATTTCTCCAGTGTTCCCCAGTTAGTCGGCTCAAAAGTCAAACCGCAAACTGAGATTTAAGCATATAAAACAGAGCATTATTTGCAGGCGGTAACTGCTAATGCAGGATTTTAAGTGGAAGTGAATAAGGCGCAAAAATAGTTGGAGTGGGTGAAAGCAGAAGTACGCTCTTCATAAATCTAGGCAAAGCACATTAAAATATTTCAAAGATTCGAGCCCAAAAAAAAGAAAGGAAAACCAAAGCTATGTTAAGCGGCTGAGGCTGCATTTGAACAAAATGCTGAGCGTTGGAAAAATGTAAAAGAAATACACAAGATAATAGAAATGCAATGCTCTGGAAAAAAACGAAAAACAGCAACTGCCAGCAGGGCAAAAAGAAACGAGGAAAACACACGGAAAAATGTGGGAAAACTGCTGAAAGAATCCGAGCAACTAAATTTCCAAAAAAACTTGGTTGTGAGTGCATGTGAGTTATGCACACAATGGGCTGGCTCGATTCTTTTACAACTTAAATTGAGTCTCTGATTATAACGCTTTTGAACTATTCCAAGTATTTTACTTTTATTTCAAAAGAACTTAAGTATTAAAGGTGTTAAGCTATTTAATAATTAAATGTTAAATAATTAAATAACAACCATATCTTTAGTTTGATCGATTAAAAAATTAAACACATATCTTATTTGATATGTTTAGGTAAAACATCTATAATTAAAAAAAAAATTTTGAATAATTATTTTAGTATATATACTTAAGCGCAAAAAAAAACAAATATTTTATAATATATTTATTATTTGAGATCATTTTTTTATGTTTTAAAATTTTGGTAATGGGAGAAATCGTTTAACGCAAATAACAAACTAACGGCAATTTTTTTTTGCCCCAATTTTTAAGCTGTTTGTTCATTAAACAACTGCACAAACTATGAATTAGGAATTATGGAAGTTTCACTGTTTGATGTATGTGTTGCTCGACAATATACATTTGAAAATGATTTACGCGCTAGCACAAACGCTTAGAAGCGCATTATTTGAATGGCGGCTGCGGCAAACAATGGCATTGTGTGCCACTCTTTGCTATGGCAATTGCAACCAGAATAATTGACAGCATTTCTGTGTTGCAGTGGTAACTCATTAAGGCTAATATCATGTAGTGTTCTGTGGTCTTGCCTCCCGGCCTGTTCACTCTAACGAACTGCAACTGTAGGCATATGCCATATGCGAAATGAAATTTGCGACATGCATATGAATTTGGAATCGCTTAAGTGTCAACTGCGTGGCAGTATTTTGAGCGTTTTATCGTATGTCTTTTTATGCCTTACGGGCCTACAACTACCCCAGTTTTCGAGGAAAATCCTTGCACGTACTCGACAAGCTTATGCTGAATGACACCTCAAGAGTAATCAGCGAAAATTACAATAAATTGTCACTCAAGTACTTACGAATAATAGGGCCATAAAATGTTGCCATTTGATTGTATCCTATTGCACCCAAGAAAAAAAAACTGAAAGTGTCTTGAAAATAAACTACAGATAGTATTCAATATTTACTTTTAGTTTTATTTCTATACTGAAGATTTTTAAACCACATAAGTTTTATTTTGATCCATTTGTGGCACTAATTTAATACGCATCTTATTGATACATTTTCCACACCCAACAGTTAAAAATTAGTTTAGTTTGTATGGCAAATTTTTTTTTGGGTATGGCAAAAAAACAAAAAAGGACATTACTAAACCACAAACTGGACTTTGACCATATAAGCCAGATAATTGTGGTGAATATTCAAAAAGCGACTCGAAATATCTCTTCGTTAATGATGGCCCCCAGCCTTTAAGGACATAATTAATGATCAAACGAATTTCAGAGAGGACATTCCTTAAAGGCATTCATATTTCTGGTTAATGAAAAAATTTATGCCAGGTTAATTAATTTTAACGGGCAAGGACTTTCGCTTCGGTTGACAAACGACAGGCAATAACAGCAACAATGTGAAGTAATAAAAGTGCGGCGAACAAATGCTTGTATATAGTAATTACCAAGTGGTTTTCCATGTTTTCCCAGCGACCTTGGGCCCAGACCTGTTAATGGTGGGTACAAAAATAAAGGGAAAGAAGAAAAGTGAAGAAGAGGAAAATGGTCGACAGCTGGAGTTGAAAATTTGATGTCGTAAATCACACACGTAAATTGTGACACTCGTTAATTTGAACTCTCGAATGACATTCTCATCTTGCGTTTATGTTTGTGTTTATGCCGAGTTTTGGCACCCGCTGTGCCAAGTGTCTGGCATTTATCACGTGAATCCACTTATGACAATTTAAACTTGTTTAATTGAACCAATTAAAACGGAAAAAAAAATCCGGCAAAATAAAAAAAAAATGATTTTTATACGTAAAAGAAATACACTTAAAACTGGAAGTTCCGATTTTCACAGCAACAACAAAAAAATACATTTGTGCCGGTATTGAGAATTTCAAAATTTTACGAAGTTTGAAAAACTTAAACCCGTTAATCACTTTTTTTTAACAGAACGAATCTATACAGATTTTTAAAACATGAACAAAAATATTTATCTTTTTTACACAAATATAATTAATTCAGTCCAAAACATTTAATGTTTAAAAAACATAAAAAAATTGTTTTTTATTCTCACTTGAATAATATAATTCAATTCAAATTTAAATGGTAACAAAAATGTTAAATTTTATAAACTAAATAAAATCTAACAGCTATGGGTTTTAAACAACTTTTCTAATTAGCCTCAAAAGATTGTAGCGAAAGAGCAACTTTTGCCCCTTTTAGTGGGATTTGGTTGAAAAGTTTTTCTCCTCTAATGAAAAATGTAGGTTTTGCAAGAACAAAAACTATAAATAACAAAATACATACCTGAAGGAAACCCGCGAAAATTTCATTAGAACATTTTCTTAAAACAAAAGTGTCGTGAAAGTTTCTGGGTCGTAAACCGTAGAAATGTGTGTGAGTTTTTGGGGTTTGTATTTATACATGTGTATATATGGGAACGCACTTTGTTCCACTTGAAAAGTTAGCAAGGGCAACCGCCGTGACCAAAAAAAAATTTGTCGATTGTCTGGTAATTTCTTCTGGCAGCTGCTGTAACCCAAATCATACGATGCTTTGGCCAAATTAACATTTAAATTTAATCGAATGCCAGACAGCAACAATCAATCAGTCACTCCCTCGATGCATTGATTTTTTATGAAACGAACTTAGGAATCTCATATAGTAGTTTCCCTTTGGGTGATTGATAGCCTAATTGATTGATTACCTCGATATGTGCCACTTGCCCAAGGGGTGTGATAATGCCCATTTAAAGTTCATATATTTTTATTATGCTTATGCAAATTTGATTGGAAATGTTTTCACTGACTACACTTTGCATGCGAAATGATGCGAAAGCACAAACAATAGTCGTTGTTATATAAGCCGAGGCAGTGAGCAAATATTTCGCTTGCTGTTTATTAACAAACACATAAATAATTGTCCATGCATTTGCAGTAAAATTTTATTGAAAATAAACACGCATAAAAATAAATGGCGTATAAATAAATGGGAATATATATTCAATATTGACTATGCAAAAATATGTCTCGTTTTAAATTTATCCACGTGTCAGTTCCAAAATTACCATCTAATTTTAACAAGAATTCCTTTGTTCCCTTTTTTGTTTAGTATTTATTTATAGCCCTAGTACTTTGGCTTTGAGCTTGTTTAATTGAAATCACAGCTTAACCAGGTGGGCCAATGAAATATTCCCGTGTTTAATGCCACAACTAAAATACCATTAAGTGCCATAAATCTGTTTGAAATGTAAATGCTCTGCAGCTGGAGTTTGCATATAGACAGACCCGCATCGAGCTCAACCCTTTTAAGCTGGGTCACATGGCGTATACGCAATGTCTACTCTATTTCACTGCATACTTTGCCGCGCTCCATGTGTAATTAATTACCGATTCTTCTCCCTTTCGGAATTCAAGTGGAGAAACGTTCTCATACTCTTCGGAATCTGCCGCATAAACACCGACATTAATCAAGTTTTGTTGCAATTTAATTTGCCAAAGGTTTCTTTGGGCCCAGATAAATTAGTCGCCATAAATTAGAGGCCAGACCAGACCAGGCTCAGACCACAGCCTGCAGCTCATAAGCTGTCAGCTTTGGCATAATTGTCAACAGCCTGGCGAAATTGGCACAATCGAATCGAACGCAAGCCAATCGCAGATCGTTTACACTTGAACAGTTTCCAAGAATCGGTTCGCCAGCTGGCGCATTGCCAGTCTGCCACACTAAAAAATAAAACGAATGTAAAACTTTACAAATTTACCAGTAAAAACATGTATTTTACTTTCGGAAAATAATTAAGAATTATTTTTATATAAGTTTTTTTTTTGTGTGCAGTGGTCCTTTTTACTGGGTGGTGGTGCTGGTAGAGGTCAGAGTGCCGTCATTTATCAAATTTAATTACAGTAGGTGCCGGGACTTGGCCAAGTCCTGGTCGCGTGCCCTGTCTTTTCCTTTGCCTTTGCCTTTACCTCCGCCTTGGCGGCTGGCCCATTCGTTCAACTTTGCGCCAGGCTTTCGAAATTAACGCAAATTAATGCAAGCAAAGTTGGCCGTTTTTGCTCACGTAGGCAAACTTGGCGACGTGAAGTTTATGCTGCTAAATGTGCTTATTGAATTCGTACATCGCTATCTATGAATATTTGATATTGCTTTTAATAGGAAAGCCCAGAACTATTTCCATAATGAATTCGGCTAAAGTTTCTCTGCACAGGGAAAAAGTTGTAATGCCATTTCCATAATGTCAAAGCATTGGCTTCTTAATTGATTTGAAAAATAATAAAGTTTCAAATTTTTATGATGGTTGTTTATTTGCGTAAAATATAAAAGAGAGGTTTTAAAAAATGTTTAACATATCTTTTTAATTCAATTTTCAAACAAACTTTTTAGTTACTAAAATTAAGAGATGATCACCCTATAAAATTTCTGCACATTTTGCTTATAATACTTCCATTTCCATAAGCATTGGCTGTTTAGTTAAATCAAAATTAAGATAGATTTTGTATAAGTGTATATATTCGAACCAATTGTTCACAATGAAATTAATAAAATATCTGTTAGATTCAAATATTCTTTTGTTCTTTTTCGTTTCGTATTGTATTCAACAAAAGGTCTCTAGATTTTATTAGTTCTCTATGGCCAAAAAGGAGAAGCCCCATGCAACAACGCATCTTGCATCATCATGTTTCCTGCCTTATGAGCTCAAATACACACGATTTGGCACTGAACAAGAAAGTGGAGGTCCTGGTCCTAATGGCTTACTCCTATCCACAATTTGGTCCTTAGGCAATAACCATAAGTCCATTGAGGGCACTGCCTGTTCCCTTGAGCTGTCGTTTTCGGTGTCAATTACATGTCGACATGCCAACAGCTGCCGATGCACAAGAGGATTCCATGTAACCATTTTGGAGGAGATGGCAGCCCGTTTAGTCCCCCGTTGTACAAGACCACTACAAATCGTTTGACGATTCATAACGTCTCTTCGAAGACAAGCAATAAACTTATTTCCTTGAGTGAGATGTACTTAATGTAAACCTCTTTTTAGGAAAAGTCTATTGATTTGGATTTTCTGTTTGGTAACAAAAGTGCAATAAAGTTTCGCGCGGCCCTTTTTTCAAAAGTTAAAGTTATAAAGGCAAACTAACCAAACTAAAGATTTTATTAAACTAAAACCACACTTTACAGTTTATCCATTAAAAGTACATTGAAGTTTAATGAAGTTATGAAAAATGTATGACTAAGTTAGCTAAATTTAACATTTAATATGGCTTGTATTCTCGCCTTAATGGACAGCTTAAAGCAGAGTTATTTTGAATAAATTTTTATATTAAAACCTACTTTTTACTGAAAAAAACGGAGCTTCAACTGGCAACCATCGAACGAAAATTATAGAAACTTACTTTTCATTGTAACAACTTATACAATCAGTGGGTTAGCCCATGTCGCAAAGCATCTGTTATTATTTAATTGGATATCTCATGTGTTGCGTAATGTTTGGTTTGACTATAAAACTCAATAGATTTTCCACAAATACAAGGCTAAACTGTCGGGCAGCCAAAGCCTAAGTTTGTGACCAAGTCTTGTAATAAATACCAATCCCTACCGAGGGAGTTTTCCGATCGATACAAGATTATAGGGGATATAAATGTGTGAACAGGAGGGGGGAAGTGCCGGCATTGCAATCCATGTCTTGTAGTTTTTATCGCTCTTGAACTTAATTATCCTCTTGGATTTGCTTCCTTCAGCAGAAGTATGGTTATTTGGCTACTGCAGTGGCAAACTGCAGCTGCCATTGTTTGCCACATGGACACTGGTCACTAGAAAACTGGGAACTGAAAACTGGAAACTGAATGCTGTGAGGCATCGACATAATGGCCGGAAGATAAGTTTGTTGGACAGGCGCAGCTTTGCCTTCCTTTGTAAATAAATGACAATACATCCGGCTTCCGGTTGTCGGTGCTTGTCGCACGATGTTGGCCAATATGTGTGCGGCAAAAAACATAAAATGCAATTGTCGTTGCTGCTGTTTGCCATTGCATTAGCCCACATTTACTGTGTATTTCGGCCACTTTCAGTTATCGCCTGACGGGCTGAAAAATTATTGCCTGCCAACCGAAATCCGAAATTTGCATTCTAGCTCATAGCTACTGTATGGCTTGGGTTTTTAATCTTTGGTCTTAAGAAGCCCAGCCCAGATGTTTGTGGCACGTTCGTTTTGCCAACTCATCAACATTTGCCTTTTTTTCTAGTCTATGGCAACTGTGGCACCTGCGATGTGGGTCAACTGGGCCACCAAAAGGTGAGCCTGACAACGATGAGGATGAGGGCAATCTAAAGAAACTAATTGAATATATCTTAGATGGGGCGCCATTTTTTGAGTTGGGCCAACCTTGCTGATGTGACATTTAGATGGACTCGTTTGAACCTTTACTGGAAATATGCTCAGCTTGTCAAGATTATATATATTTAGTGTACTTCTTTTTTTAAATATTATACAATATAATATTTATTTTATATTTATTTTATTTGAAAATTAAAAAGATATATTTTAAATCTAAAAGTTTAATTTACATTTAAAACATAAATATAACTATTTAAAAAAAATTCTAATTAAATACGAATATTTCCACATTTATTAAATATTTTAATACATAAACATGCAATTTAATTTGTTATGCATTTAATATTAATTTGAAATGTAAAACGTTGGACTCAATAACTAAATGTTAGATTTTTTTATTTTGTTGTATTATCAGTGTGGCTTAGAACATTGGAAAAAGCATTTTAAAGCCTTACTTCTTGAAAAGCTTTCACCTTTCCTTTATTATCTTTATACTAAACCCTCGCTTACTTAAGGGTAACTGAAAGTGGGCAATAGAAATATAATTCGCTGAGACCGTATATTTACTCCAAGTATTTTACGAGCCATTTTTATTTTGTTTAAATAGGAAAAAATTATATAGAGCTATTAAATGGCAAAAACCTTTTTTTATGGACTGAGCCAGTAAACCCTATTTTGTCCATATATTGCCTGTTTGGCCTTGAGGCAATGTAATTTGGTCTGGACAAGTGTCAATTTTTTATTTCTACCACATGGTAAAAGCACTTTCTTGTAAATATTTTGATTCAGAGTCCGTGATTAATTAAAAGCTTAGGCTAAAAATGAAGAGGCCGTCGGCATTGATTCATATTTAAGCCAATTTGTCCTTGATTGTGGATAGCACTTACGTAGATGATATGAAAACTGGTCTTTGGCCGAATCAGTTTATTACATTACGTATATGCCCCGCAGCCAAAAATATATATGCTCAATATGTATACTATATATGTATACCCGCAAATGGAGAGCTCAATTTTTAAAGGATGAAGCATCGTTTTATACAAAATTCTTGCTGCCATGTCTTGCATTCTGCCACAAAGTGCACTGCCAAAAAGTGTTTTCTCACTACTTTTGCTTTGTGAATCTTGGCTGCTGGCAGGGATTGAACAGGGTTCTCAAAATGGGGGATAGGATGGGGTCGTGGGCTTCGCAGTGAGCCGCTGCTGAAAGCCGATGCCTGCTGCATGCCAAAGTGCAGAGCGTTCACTCTGGATGGGGAAAATCAAATTTCAGACATTTTAACATTTTTGTTGCTGGTTTCGCTGGATTTTTTTGAGGTCTCAAAGCCAGCATTGATGAAATTGCATTTTGATAATGGAGCAAAGGCAACGAGGCTGCACCCTCTCTATATACAGCAGCGGTCATATTAATAGTAGTGGGACAAACATACCTGTAAGGCATAGGAAAACTTATATCTTAATGTTTAGTTACCAATGAACAAAATTAGGTTTTAAAAACATTTCATATTGTTTTAGCTTTTCGAAAAAAATGAACACTGTTTATAATTCTATAAAATTCACTTGTCAAAATACTGCAGTACATAATTTTAGAAAATTAACAAAAATTCTCGCTCTTTTAATTAATAATTACCAAATTTTATTTGCTATTAAAATTGTTTATAAATATTTAATAATAATGTACTAATGACAAATGTAGATTCTTATATGTGGCAAATTTAGTTTAGAGTATAAGCTTCATAAAAATATAAAAAAAAATTTTTAAGTTGATACAAAACTCTTTTTGATTGCTATATCAATACACTAAAAAACTACTATTTGCATGACCGCAGCTGTTTGTATAGTTACTTTCTGTGCTCATTCAATGTGGCAACTGAACCGAACGGGAAAAAGCGAGAGCTGGGGACTGTCACAACACCTGTGCTCAATAATTGAAGTCAATGTTTGGCAAGTGCATATGAGAGCCGAAGAAGTTGCTCTGGGCCTCCTTTACGATTTTACTTTCCAAAGAAAACTGTCTCACATTGCACTTTTTCTTGATCACTTTGCTTTTTGTGTGCGCTTCATTGCGTTTTTCTTTTGCCGTTCACTTGACTGAACTTCTCATTTTCTTTCATTGTTGGCCAGAAATTGCTTTTGGAATTGAATTAAAGCGTTCTTTAATAATTTATTTGTTTTGCAACTTTAATGCATTTCCGTATTGAGTTATTTTGAATGCAAACGGCGCTTGTCGTTATGATAAGTCACGACTCTGTAATTAATATCGCAAAAATGTTCAAGTGGATTTCGCAATCGAGTTCGTGACCAGATTCGTTAATGATTTTAATGACGGAATGCTGAAAGGATTTATTGAGTTCGACTAGATAAATATTAACGAGGACATTTCAGTTCAAGGATAACGCGGAATATCTGTAAGCCCATTTGCATACCAGCTATACAAAAACCATTAAGTGATTTCTCGTGGTGGCACTATTAAGTTATTACCCAATAAGCCAAACAAATTTTGTTAATACATTGAAATTGTGAAAAATTGTGCATCATTGCAGTGGATGCTTGAGGATAAGCCATTACGGGCACACATGCACATGCAATGAGCACACATGATTTGAGGCAAATCGTCGTCTTTCCTGTGAAGATTAAGAGGGCCAAGTCTTGTCCTTTACCCCCGAGCACTTAAAATGTTTATAAATGGCTAAGAAACGATGCCTGCACCCTGTCTGTACTCACACACTTACACACAAGCACACACACTCTGACATAACGCACCCACACATGCCCACAGTTCAAAGTTGCCATTGCCACTCATGACGTCGTATCTAGTTTCTCTGCTCCTCTTCGCTTTTATACCCTTGAAGTGGGTATTATATTATTGCTAGAACACTTTTCAACCAATACAGCTATATTTATGAGTACTATCAAGTTTCTTAAGTATATAACTGTTTTCAAACAAGCTTCCAACTATTTAAAAATATAAAAATTTCTACAGATTTGTTTAAGATTATTTAAGAATCTAATTTAAATATATTTTAATTTAAAATATTTATTTAATTTAAAATTCTGGGAGCATTGATTTTAAACTATGTAAGTTAAACCTTTTAGATATAACTTATATTCAAATTTGATTAAGCAATCTATTCATTTTGTAGCGCTATTAGCAGAAAATTATTTGTTTATTTATTTTTTATAATCCATAAGGTTTAACCAAAAGCTTTAATAACTTTTGAAGTAATAACATGTATTCTGTCAAATAAAATAATTTTGCTAAAGGGTATTAAACGCTTTTACCTCTTAACTAGATATACAACCTTGTTTTTCATATTTTCTCCTTTTTTGCAATGGCAGTACTTTCCTGTCATTACCACTTTTTTCCCTTTTTTTTGAGCAACTTGCGTCTCTTAGTTTTTTACAGGTCCCTTTTTCTTCATTTTGCTGTCACTCGCATGCAAAATTGAAATCATCTACGTCGTCATCAGTCGCTGTCTGCTTGAGTTTGGTTTAGTTTTGGTTGTATAGTGGGGTATACAGTGGGGTATATAGAGGGGTATACGATGCGGGTTCGGGTTGGACGGTTGTTCAAATCACAACTAAGCTGGGAAGATGATATAACTGGCTTAAGTGATAGTAGCGCACTGGCAATGTGGAGGAACTTTTCCACGGAGGTCTCAAGATTATTGCTCTGCTCAACGTTTTTCGTGTTTCCCTTTGGTCCAACTTTTGGCCTAACAACCAAATAACATGCCGAGCTGCATTTGGACCGACGTGCTCGACAGACCATAGCCACGCCCCCTGCCTTTTTCTCCGCCCCCGCCCCTTTGGAAACATTTTTTGTTCGCATTTCGTTTTTAAACTAGGCCAGATGCATAAATCTCTGCAAGTGACTCACCAAAGAAGGAAAGCTGAAAGGAAATTAAGTTGGCTGACATTTCGGTGGTGCATCAGCCTGATTGCATAATAAATGATGATTATTTAGCATTCGTTGTGACTGAAATTCCACTGCTCCAAGTTGACCCTATGTCAGCCTTCTGTTTGTCCCCAGTGATTATACCCAAATTATCTATATTAGCCACATTACTTAACATAATGAGCTTGCCCTTTCAACACCCCTTTTGGTGCTTGTGGGGTTACTTATCCAGGAGGACATAAGCGGCACAAATTATGCGCAGACAATGGCAAAGAAAACGCAGGGTGTTCACGTTTAGATGCCACACATAATGCGAGGTGTCATCTCATTTTAACAAGACAACATTTTCCGCAAAGTGAAGCGGGAATACTACACGAAACAAATGAGTCAAAGATTTTTAAAAAATATGATGTTGTTTTGATTTAAGTAATGGCTCTAATAAAATAAGCAAATCCGTAGGAAGCAAAAGGCTTATAATGCATAATTCCTGTTTTATACCTTTTTCGCGTTTTGAATAATGTCTTGCCAAAATTTAAAAACAGAAAAAATTTGGCTGTAAATGCCATTTCATTGGACATTTTATGATGGATCCAACGACTTTTTTAAACGCATTTTTTTGTGGCGTGTGGCAAAGTGCAGTGGAAGGTCCATTGCAGTGGTCACTATCGCCGGACCTGTTACATAAACAATGAGCTGCCAATGTGCAGTGCCAGCTGCAGACGTCCTGGCTATGTGATGCCATGGTGGCTATGGCTATAGCTACCAATGGGCGATAAGCACGCAAAGTCGTTAAGTGCTGCAGAATGGCTTAGCCGGGTCTCAGGACCCGGATTGTTGCACATCGCCCTCCCGGCCACTGCCATTGCCACTGCCACACCACTCGGCTCAATCGATTAAGCGGTTTAAGTGCCCCATAAGCTGCCTCGGCTGACTGCCTTCCGTTGCTTCTTCTGATGCTATTGCTCCTGCGTCCTGCTTTCTTGTGGCCTCCTAGTGTGAACACGTGTTTTGTATTGCCTATCCCCGGGCGCAGTGGTTGCATGTTGCAGGCTGGTAGTTGCTGGTGGCAGGTGCATTGTTGTGCGGCTGCGACCAAAGAATAACACTCACTCACACACGCTGCACACCCCAGGGTAATTATTGAACATGTTTATTATTTGCTTAATGGGCCGCAAAGCGATGGTGTTACCTACTAGGGAGCGCCTTATTACACTCGTTTCTCTTAGAGTAAAGGGGTATATTGTATATGCTGAGAACATGTAACAGGTGGAAAAAAGTCAAATAAGTTATATATATTTTTATTGGGGATCAAAGATTTGAGAGATGGTAAAGGTCAGTTATTGGGCGGTATATGTGAATTCGGTCAAAATCAATCGTCACACCAAACACTTTCCAAATCGAACCACTCTTTTAGAAAATTTTTTTGAATTATGATGATATAGCATGTTTTAGAAACGGAGTTTAAATATTTGAGAGAGAGGAAGAGAGCTTGTTGTGTTGACCCATACGTTCGGCAGATGGCGCCACCTAAGTAATTGGTATATAATAGTTGGGGCCTTCTTCCTTATTTTTCAATTAACATGATATTTTAAAGGGGGTGTTTCGAGGGAACAGCTTATGTCTTTTCTCCAGGACCCGGCGACTGTCTTTGTCATGTGTGTCCTCTACTTATGTTGTCGTAAACTTTAATGCCAGCCATATGTACATATATGCTAAAAACCAGCTTGTGCAGTAACTCTGGTCTGCAAGTACATTAGGTTGTACGATGTGTTTTATGTTTATTTATTCGTAGCCAGGCAGAAGCATAAGGCCCCCTTGTTGAACTCACGAAACCGTCGTTAAAAGAGCATCAAAAGTGGCTTAGACCGCAAAACTTTGTTTCCGAATGTGTGAGTGAAATATATAATTTCTTCAGGGCATTCTTACGAAATTACCTAGACATCAAACTGAAAAGCTATTTTAGGGTTTGATTGAAATCTGCTTGGGTCAGCGTGACTCTTAGAATAACCAACTTATGACCTACTTATCATGAAAGGCACTCATATTGATACTGGTTAACTTAATGGCAAATCATTTTGCCAAAAAACAAAGGTTTCTACTGCGTCCTAATCCTAATACCATCAAGGTCGTAAAAATGTTTATGTTCATACCAATACCTCTGTGTTGTGGTTATTTAAAGTCTAGGTCTTCCTAGACTTTTTGGTCCTCCGTTGCTCCTTAAATTGTTAAATACGCCACCAATTGCGAAAATGATACAGCTTTATGTAATTTATGTTTTCCAACTCGGTTATGTCGGCATAAATTAAATCAAAATTAAATGAAAACTAAATAGCAGAAGGTTAATCAAAGTTTTTTATTGTGATGTTTTAATGCAATAAACAATTTTGTTAGTACAGAAATTCAAGATAATTAAGCATTTTAATCAGAATAATCAAATGCTGAATAATCTAGCATTTTAATCCAAATAATCGAGTTTGTTGAAATCGATTTCAGCATTAAAGTCATCAGGCGTATTTAAAAAGATAATTCGACAAAAATATTGCTGAAATTTATGACATAAAATTAAAATCGAATTTATTACATTAACGGCTATTAAATTGGTGATAAAAACGAAATATACAAATATATATTAAAATTGAATAAATTTTACTATAATGGAGTTCTCATCCTGATTATTTTTATTTGATATTGATTACGATAGCCATAAAATGGCATTCCAAATGGCATTCATACGCCCTGTTGACCAACAGATTTTTTTAAATTGACAGTACACATGCATTTGCACTCGGTTGATATTTAATTAAGCTGTCATGAATATGAATCCAAATGCCACAATTACGAAATGTTATTTTATATTTCCTGTTCTGCTTGTTTTTTTTCAGAAATATGTTAGTGAGTTGTCGACTGTTCGCGATTGTGCTACCGAGTGCCAGGAGAAAGGTGAGTTATTTGCCATTTTTTGTTAACCACAAGTTAATTGAACTATGTAATTGGGCATGATGAAAATTTATTGTGAAAAGCCGCCAAATTAATTAGCCTGAGTTAATTATGAATTATTGTTCTAATTATTTTATTAGAAATTTGGGAGACACAAACGTACTGCTGCACCGAGGATGGCTGTAATTCCGGCACCCATTTGGCATACTCCGTCGTCCTGTTGACCCTGCCCATACTTTCAATGGCCTGGCCCTCAATCATCGATCTTTGGAACACGCGACGTTAAGTGGGTCCTAAGATGAACCGATTTCTCTTTGCTTGATTTCTTTAATTTTTATTATTATTTAGCTGCAAGAAAATGTATAAAATTTCAACCCTTAGCATTTATTTTTAGTTTACAAACTAAATTAAAAATACAAACAAAATTCTGTGAACGGGACCTAATCTAACTAAGAAGCGAAAATTTACCATTTCAATTTTTCTTTTCTGTAATTTGTAATCTCATGCAATTTCTGATTATATGCGTATGGAAATATATACATTTTTAAAAACATGTTTGGTACTTATAGTTTGAGCAATGACTTTATAATACACTATGTTATGGAGTCTTTGGTTTGAGGCTTTGTATTTCTGACTGTCTTCCCAAAAAAAAAACACAAACAGTGTTGGTTAATTATAACGAGGTGTCTAAGATCATTCGAAAGCTTAACTAATTCATATTCACAAGAAATAACAATTGCAATGACAACTTAAATCGTGTTAAAAAAATATTTAAAAGCAAAACGAATTATAAAATTATAAAAAAAATAGTATATGTAAGACTATGCCAGCTGTCAAAAGTACATAAGATATCGCAATCATAAAAGAATGTCGCCGAATTCGAGTTGATGCATTTCATGAACATACTATTTAAAGTAGACCTAAGGTTAAATAACGAAAGTAGAAATTAGATACTTAGCATTCTGCATCCCTTGACACTTGAAAAAAAAAATCACTTTTCAAGAGAGATAGAGGTTTGATTTCTAATTTTCACAAGGGTCCGCAAATATTACGCAAATGTCAAAGTCACAGTGAGTTTAATTTGGGGTCTGTGACTTTGCACTTTGACACAGTAATATTTGCTGGAAGTCTGTTCATTATATGTTGTTCTCTAAGCAAGTAACGTCTAGTAAAAAGTTGTTGATTTCTGTTCGAAAAAAAGCAAAATTAATGTTTGTTAAATACACTTGTGAACATAAGCTTAAGTTCGAACGAATTATGATAATAAAAGCGAACACTTAAGAAATTCGAAGAAGTTTTCACTCCACTGTTCATGAGATTCTAAATGATACAATGATACAAATCAGTTGATACTCACTAATAAAATACTTGTAGCAAAAGTCTAGCTCAGATAGAAACCATTCGGCATAACGTAGGTAAAAAACTAATTAATTAATAGAACTATTTAGAATTATCGAGAGTTTAGTGAACCCAAGTGAATTAACATAAAAGTTCTTAACGATTTTCTTATAGAGCACTTACGCGATTCCATTTTTAATTATTTACAATAATAATATTTTGAACGATTAATACTTATAAACATATAAGAAGAACAATTCATACGATATATACCTAAAAAAAAACTTAGAATTTAGGTCTAAGCGCTTTCACTATATTAAAGCAAACGAAATGTGTGAAATATGCAAATGTTAAAAGTTAGTTCCTCGATACCAAAGCAGCTTATATACTCGTATTAAAAGCTCACATTTGAATAATTTGCATATGATTAAAATGCCTCATCCATTTAATAAAACGTGTAAATCGAATTTTCATTTAATTATATTACAACCACAAATTTTCTCTGACATTTTGCCAACTAAAATGTCTGGCGATCTGTCTGCTTTGGCTACATTTAATGCAATCATTTAATTTTAAATTCTCATCGAACACGAAACGAGAAAATTTCAATGGCAATTACAACAACACTATTAAAAATTGTATGTATATGGTATATGTATTTCCAATAAAATTTTAATTTAAATTTTTAGTAACAAACTTCAATAAAACAGGCAAAAAATAAACCAATTTAGTTTTCTTTCTTGTTTTCAAACCAAACAATCGAATTAATGAGCCCCATTGCTCAAGGGCCACCACTCAGCAACTAGAGCGAAGTGCCTCTGACAAACTGGGCCAAAAAAGAGTAATGGCCAAGTTAAGCCTTGGCTGAGAAATATTCCGGAGTTCAACAGGGCAATAAATATTTGTCTCCCCGGGAGTTTATTGCCTGAATTGAGGGCTTTTCTGCGCTCTTTTCTGCCGACACTTTGGACAAAAACTACGAAACTAAGAAAGAAGGACGAAATTATTTATGGCTCATATATATTATTTGCTTGAAATTCAGAAGTGGTGAATTCATCTAATAACACTATTATTCATGGCACATGATTTTTGTTTTCTTTATTTTCATTTATTCAAAATATGGATTTTAATATCGATCCCAGGACGATGTGGAAAATTGTATACATTGTAAAATTTTTTCATTTTTTATAAAAGGTAACATAATGATTTTTTGTGGAAATTAGCCGAAAGCCAAAATCAGCTAGGAATGAAAATCGATTGAAAATATGTGGACAAATTTACCGAGGTATTATTTTCGCACATTAAACCATTTTAGTGTTTTTAAGCAGAAAAGAAAACACAAAACTTGATGAGATTTTTTATACTTGTGGAAATAAAACATGAATTCAGAAGCCAAAGCGAAAATAAACAACATCGCATGGTTATTTGAATTTCATGATGTCGGTAACCTGTTCCCTTTAATATCAGCAATATTTAAATTTGGCTCTGTTATTTTATGTGCCCCTAAAACAGAAAAATATAAACAAGACCGAGCTGTGCTAATGTTTGTTCGCTTCAGCATCCAGTAATCCGGATAAGCCACGCATTTTACATTTTACATATCGTCGTGACAAATAAAATCTTTTTTTCCCGCCATCAAGGGGCGGAAGGGGCATGGTCGAGCTTAGGGCGCGGCTTAACAAACAAATTCGTGATGTAACAATTGAAAGCACAATGAATGCGCTGTGTGTGTGTCAGCAAAGGATTTGCCGCAATTACGCGGCACAGTGAGTGAAAAAAGGGACGGCCATAAATATCAAAATAAATGCAGCCTTGGTGCTGTCAAATGGATTAATTTCTCAAGTTGAGCCTCAAAGTAGGAAACTCGAAGTGCAGTGCGCTTGATTAAGCGGCAGCATTGTTTTTGCTCCTTTATTTGTGGCCACCGACTATTCCATCGGCTGACTATTCAAGAATCCCCTGAGGTATTTCCCCAAGACACGAGCTGGGCCAAAGTCAAAGGAATAAAATCGTTTCATGAATTCCTGGCCGCAATAGTTGGCCGTCTGAAGCATTTGGCCACGATTTGCCTGGCTGCCAGGATATAGGACTCGCACCAGAATCCACTGAAGCATCATATGCATCCTCAAGACCTTTTTGAGTCATTTACTTGTTTTTCGTTTTGTTGTATGGCGAATAGAATGTCTATTTAAGTATACATTTTGGGATGGTTTAAGATTCGGCCAGCAGAGTCTACTTAAAATATTTGTTAGTCAATTCATTATTTGGGATGGGAAAAGTCATGAAAAAATCCGCGGTAAAATGAAATTAATTATCTGATTCCTTTTTATAGGAAATAAATAATAACAAGGTCATTTCTGTTTAATAAATGGGTTTACAAAAAATAAATTAAATTTTTCAGGCCAATTTTAAAATAATAAGACATGCTACTTAAATTGGGCCAGCAGTGTCTACTTAAAATATTTGTTAGTTAATTTATAATGAACATGAGATTAAAATAATGTAACCCACTTCTCATTCTCTTTTGCTTAAAGATTTGCAATAACTGTGAGCAATGGTTGTCTTAAATAGTTGATAATTAATTTAACATTTCAATGCAGTTGAGAATGAAATAATGTTGACAATTTTTGCAATCACAATCAGCACAGAGCGAACAAAAGGCAGCAAACACATACCACACCCACACAGCATTAATTTATGACACTTTGTGTGCCAGGCAACCAAACAACCCAACAAACACCAGCATTTTTGTGGGCGTGTTGCCTGCAGACGTTGCCTGTTTTCGGTGTCCTTGGGGCCAACAGCCAACATGCCAACATATTAAATGCCAGGCTCCTCCAGTTAGGAGCCAGTCAAGCCAAAACCGAATTAAGCCAATCCAAAGGCAAGTCGGTGCTGCCAAAGAAAACAAAACCGTAATGAATGCTTCTGCTGCCAAGAGCTTGTTGACCAACAAAATGCAACGACAATGAGAATGCCATGTCAGTTAGTCTTATTCACTTTAACTTAGATTGGGGCAACAGTCGAAGAGGCTAAATGCCAGCAAGTAACAGAATCATCTGGCCACTGCAACTCATCTAATTAATAAAATTCACACCGGGACACCAAGCGAATTGGAAGACCAGAAGACCATCAAAGGACCATGAAATCCTGCAGGCGATTTGCAATTCCACTTCCTGACCGACGGAAAAACTTATGCAACGTGAATAAAACAAAGGCATAAACAGCCAGGGAAAAACAGTGATGGCAAATTCTATTTCTAAGGAAAAAAACAAGTAAACTTTACCTGAGGGTCAAAGAAATTTTTTTGGATTTTTATCTCCGCTAGTGTCAGTATAGTGTATAATTGTTTAAAGTTTTTAAATTGTTTGACAAATTTTTTGTTAAATATTGATAATACTTTTGGTTGTGTTAAAAAAAATCTTCCCATCACTGGGGAAATCAGTATTTTAGAAAGCTTTTAATTCATTTGGTTCGTTTGATCCTGCAGCTCATTTAAATTGATATATTATTCAAGCAATGGCCATCCACACAGTTATCCAAGCTATTAGCAATTTATATTAATGAATGTGAATGTTGGTTTTTGTAAATTTAAGATTTATATATTAGTATGATCCTTACAGTTCTATAAGACATTTCTTTAATTTAACACACGGTTCAGTACTGTTTTGGGTATTTACCCATCTTAATTTGTTTTCATTTAAAACAAATAAATTTGAAGACCAAACCAATGCTTTAGACGGCCTTCAATTGATTTAATTGGTTCGTTTTATCCTTCAGCTCATTTAAATTGATAAATTATTGATTGGTAGGGCGACTTTAAGCAATGGCCATCAACACAATTATCCAAGCATTCAGCAATTAACAGCTCTTAATGCAAGCACTCGAAGCATGAAAGAAAAAACAATTAAGTTTCTTTTGTGGCTCAAGTCTTGAAAGGGCGTGAAAGCCCGAATCCTGGGAAAGCACTCGATGCAGCTGGCTGGCCTGGAACAGCTGCCAATTCGCATCGTTTTCGGTTTCGGAGGAACGGAAGATGCCCTTAAAGAAGCTGCCTGCTTAATTGCTTGTTGGCTTTCCACTGGGTCCTATCAGTGTCAGTTGCAGGCATCGAGAGTCGACAGTCGACGGCAGGCAGCTTTATTCTTTTTATGTCATTAACAACGGCACGAACTTACTTGCAATTTTCGTGTTAAATCGCGCGATCTGTCTGCATTTTGTCGCCTTGTGCAATTCATATTTTAATTTAATTCATTTAAGCTTTCCGCCTGCCTTCTTGACTTTTCCATGGCATTCCGCTGTTAATTGTATATTGGCCAACACGTTGATGCCTTAATAAATTTTCTCATTTCGCCTTCAGCCTTTAAAGGATAGTTTGCCAAGACCTTTGACCTTTTCGCATGTCAGCCATTTAATTATTCAAACACGCATTACGTATACGCACTGACTGACTGCCCGCAGACCAACATTTGTCCGCATTCACACAGGCATCAAGTGAAGAGAAAGCGAATCAGCATGGATGAAATCAATTAGACAAGACCCATTAATGCCAGCACAAGCCGAACCGTCTAGGAAACTGTTAATTAATCAAATGTTGGCCATCACTTTGTACACATGCGCGGATTCATAGTGTTTTTCGTTGCAGAGATAGCACTCCGTGGGAAAAAATCCTCGGTAACTAAAATTTAATTGGCTGATTCCATGTTCTGGAAGTACTTTTTTGCGGGCAACGAAATTAGAAATAAATTATCAGAAAGGTCAGGCAAAACAGGCTAATAACATGTGTACTTTCTGTTTATTAACAGTATTCGTAGTATTAAAAAATTAAAAAATTAACAAGACATAATTTTAATGTGATCTGCCGATTTGGTCATAGGTTTAAAATTATACTTTTTTTTGACAAAAATTTAAAAAATTAGCTACAATACTCTGTATTAAGGTTAGGCTTTTGCTTTTTGGCAACGATGAGAGTTTTTGGTTAAGAAATCAAGATGATTTTTTCAGAAAACAAAGAAAGCACTTTGTTGCAACGTTTTTTGTCCAGTATAAAAGCACTTCACATCCAACGTCGATTTCCAGGTGAACCAGGCTTTTTCCATTTTTTGAGGCCACAATTTAGCTCTTTGATGCCCGACTGCAGCCTGCAGTTGATAGTTGATGATGACGACAACGAGATGCTGGACTTAACGCTGTTATGCCAATGTCCTCGTTCAAAGTTCCATCCGGCGGACACTACATAAGGCCCCGGGCAAATCAAAAGCCAAAAGAACACGGAAAGGCCAGGAAAATGCTTTCAGCGAACGGTGGAGATTTTGATGCAATTAACCAGCGCGGTCAACAGCTCGCAGTGTGTGTGTATGCTATGTAATTACACTTTGACCACTCCCCAGAGGAGCTTTAACTGTGTTTACCTCTTCAGGTTTCATTAAACTCGTACATTTTTTTTGTTGTTGCCCAGAATCCAGGTCCCAAGTCCCAAGCCCAAATACAAATACAAATACGGCGGCCGTCGGCTTTGGCATTCAGTTAACATCACGGACAACAGGGCGAATGCGCGATTTCCCTTTTTTTCATTTCCTGCTTTACCCTCAAGTGCTTAACTCGTTTTAACCTCGTTTCGCTGATGTAGCCCGGCATTGTTGCTGGTGTTTTCTGCAGGTGCTGAAGCCTGTTTTGGACTTTTTGTTTTTATGCAGGATGCTTCATTTGCTCTACCCGTTTTGCTGCCCTGCTGATACCCCAAAATAAAGCCGGACTTCAATTATAAAAGGCTGCTGCCATTGAATTTAGATTGAATTTACTGGCTCAGATCTTAGTCAGAGGCTTTTGGCCGCGAACATGTCCAACGAGTTTATATGCTACGTCATTAAACCGACTTTCGCCACGGTTTCTATTGGTCTATTTGCCAAAACCATGAATTCATTGATTTTTGGTGGGCGTTAAATGGAAATCTTTTTTCCCACACCAAATGCAACCTGTGTGCAGGTGCCCCATTTTGTGGCTGCAAATCAACAGACCAGAACAAGGGGGCCAGAAAACAGAGGGCTGTGATGTGGAAAAAACGTTGGATCAGCATTCGCATTTCTGCGGGGGCAAGCGGAGTTGGAGGTCACCATGCATGGCATGCTAATGTCGATGCGGTCACCACAACGCACTTTGGTCGCACATTACCAGTCGTCTAATGCAAATTTTGTGTAGCTCTTGTTTATTGTTTTGTTTTGGTAGGGAGTGTGTTTACACCTCGCCGACAATTTGGTTGCAATTGCCTCTGAATTTACGGTGCTTAGCACTAATGTTTCATGCGAACTTATTAGTGTTAAAAGCTGTTGTTATATTGGCGCGTAAAAGATTCAAGAAGATAAACTGTTGATATCCAAACTATTCTGACTATTTATAATTTTTAGAACTTTAAGGAGTTGTACTTGTAGTAGTAGTAGAAATGAAGTGTGTTTGTAGAAAATGCAAAAAAATTAATAATTAACCTAAATTATTCTAACTATTTTTATATACTGCAGGTCAGCTGTAAACATATTGCTAGTTAAAAAGACAATCACAACTAGTATGTTCTTTTATAAACAATTATAGCCGATATGTATAAAAAGTTACAAAAAAGGTGTGAAACTATTGTTTTGCTAGTTATAAAGATTTTCAATTTTAATATTGGTTTTTTTGATTTGTATAAACAATTAAGGTCGTAATAATTACCGGGTATTTGAAATTTGAGACCTCGACCATTGCCTAATTGCTGCGGTTTCTGTTTGTTTTCAGGGCTGGCACTATTTGCTCGTCATTAAATTTGTAATTTATGCACAATGTGCGGTGGCGCTTGCTTTTGCCATTTGCCACCTAAGCGTTAAACCGATTTGTGGTCAAAACTACTAGCTGCAACTCCCCTGGCCAAATCGTCACCATCGGTGGCCATCGCCAAACTTGGTGACTTTGATTGATGCCGAACTACTCACAGTTGGTGGTGCGCTACTAACTCAATCTTGATCGATTGATTGATTGATTGGCAGTGTTGCAGGGCAAGCGAAATTGAATTTGTGCTCCTTGAAGCAATTGGTAATGCATTAATTGATTGAATTATAGTGGCCACTGGGACAATAATTATGGCCAAATAACACCTTTAACACGGTACGTGCAAGTGTAATTAAACGAGGCGACTTACAATGCCATTTAATTACAAACGATTGTTGTGGCATCAGCAGCAGAATGTTTTATTTCGATTGCATGTGGCTGGCCGCAAATGATTCCGCCACTTCGAGGTAGTAAACAGAAAAGTGGTTAATTGGGAAAAGTTTAAATTGAGTTTATACATTTAAATTAAAAACCACAATGAACTCAAAGAAGTAATTGAATAATTACCAACAAGCTTAAAATTAACTTATGTGTTATGATAACTGCCTGAGATGGCGTGCAAAGTAAACAAATTAAAGCTAAATCCTCAATGTGAGTGTACTTTTGATGGTTGTTTGGGTGTTTTCCAAACCGCCTATGTTATCAGTTGGCCCTTTAACCATTTTTCATGCTTCAGATATCTTGAGTTGTTGTGTAATTAATAGGCAATTTAATGCCTTCGCGCGTTTCTGGGTCCAAAATGTGTGTTTGCCGAGACGCAAAGATTTCACAGTCCAAAGAGCAGATAAACGCAGACCCCAAATCGAGGAATGACATTTTATCGTTTGCCAACAGCTTTCGGCCAGTTTAACCCCAAGCTTTGTTAGATCTCCTTTTATTCCATTTAAAATAAATCCATTTACATATAAATTATTAAACATGTATATAGAGCATATTCGAAACATGTAAGTTTGTTATTTTAGTCCAATTACAATTTTTGTAACATATTTATGATTTCAGCTGTGACAAATTTAAGTTTATTACAGGAATGCCAATAAGGATATACCAAACTTCAAAAATTAGTAAAGTAACCCATTGTTAATTTATTAAATTAAGAACCGGAAAACCAAGAATGTAATCAATTTATATAAATTATTAGCTTAGCTGAAAAAAAAGGCATATATATTAACAAAATATTCCATAACACACCCATAATAATTGAACAAATTTAAGGTATAAGTTTAGTTGTATATAAGAAATTCTAAAAGAACATGTTTAATAACCTTAAATATTATTAAAGTATACCATTACTTAAAGGTATTACAACTTTGCCCCATTTTTCAATTTTTATTGGAGGAAGTCTGCACGTATCCTTTTTATTAAAGTTAATAAACTATGGATACTTTCCAGTCCCCTGTGTAACAAGCATGCAAGTGTTAATAATTGCGCCTCCGGAGCTCGACTTCTGCGGATCCCACATCACTTCCCTGAGGCATTTATAATTCACGATTCGCGACACCGCCAACGACTTTCAATGACTGCTACGTGAACACATTACGCCGTATGGTAATTATTAAACGACAAGTAAGACGTGCTACGGAAACAAAAATATGATTAAAAATTAAAATGCCATGTCGATTTGAAATGCAAATCAAATAGGGGAGCATGATGAAACCAAACACGCAAAACGAATCTTGGCTTATATGTATGCCTATAGGTACGCAAATGAAAGTATACATTTTTAACTTTCCAGCTGGAACAGAAAAATCAGCCAGAGGTGGAATTCCGTGGCACCGGCAGTTGTGTAATCTGTAATCGGGCTAAGGACCAGACAAATCGCTGGTAACAATATTAATGGCTGCACAGGTGTACGAATTTGTAACTGCCGAGCGATAAAGTGTGTGGCCTGGCCTCGCAATTAATATCTGTGAAACGAGAGAACATTTTCCCCAATTAGGCTATCAGTAATTTACTCCTGACTCATTAGCATATGCACAAGGCTCTTGAGGTAAATCAAAGGAAAATGATTATATGTGATAGACATTATTTAAAGGATGAGTTCTGAGATTTCCATTATGGTTATTTTAGTATACATTATTTATTTGTATACCACTTGCCTAAATTACAATTAATTGGTCTAAAATCCAGTTCATATTTTAAAATCAATATTTAAAAGCTAATGAGATTTCTATAGTTAAGTACAGAATATTTATTTTTAGTTACATATGTTTAAATTTAAATCATAAATTATTATTCAAGGTTAAAAATAACATTATGTTTGGTTTTGAAATAAAAATAAAAGATGACTATTAAAATGTGATTTAGAGAAACGCACATACCAATCGTTTCTCAGTTTCAGCACACAAACTTAACTTATTTCTTGGCCACCTTACCGTCAGACTAGGCTCAACCAAGTCGACCTTGACAATGCCACCTGGTTCAATGCCAATCTAACCGAAATGTGGCTGTCAAAAGAAAAGCCACCAGACCAAATTGCACTGTGTGTAGGCTTTTGGGGTTTTGAGCTGCAGTAATTAAATAAAATATTAACCAAAAGAAACCCCAGATTCGGCTGTGGGTATAGTATAACCTCTTTTGGCCATTTCTCTCGCTTCTTGCTTCTCGCTCTTAGCCTGTCTGGAGCTTTGGTTTTGCCTTGATGAGTTTGTCAGTGGCAAACACATGTTGGCCCACACAAATCCATGCCAAATGCGCAACAAGGCAAATAGTCAAGGCAAACAAATTATGAAAAAAGCAACTAAGAAATGACTATGCCAAAAAAGGGGAAAAATTAGAAATATGCAGCTGGCGACGTTAATGTGGCAAAAGCTTTGCTGGCAGCTGGAAAAAATATACAACCGGAACATACACATTTACAAATGTTGCATTGAAGGTCATCTTTTTCTGGGAAAAAGGCGAGTGTGTGACGTCATGGCCGTGCTAATGCAAAATTCAAAATGGTCATACAGAAAAAATCTAGTAGTTTGATATTCGCATTTGTTAATAACTATTATTTTTATTACATAATATACATAATATTTTTATTACATAAAATAAAATTAAACTGCCGTATATTAAACACGTTGCTGTCCCGCTTTTGCACTGATATTCGAATATACTAAAGTAATACGGAAAGTACCAAACTTGAACGGAATTTTTTTAAAACAAGTATTATTTATTTTCTGTGTACCCGAGCGCGGTAATCTTGAGGGCCGAAGCGATGTCAAAGCACTTTTCATGCGAGGCTGTGTGTTTGGGCGAGAATTTTGCTTTACCATGCTAATGCAATTTACCTGTCGAAAAAAGGAAACACAATAAATTGCAGCACACTTTAAGGCGCCCGGCATGTGGCGATTCATTCGACTCAACTTTTGCTGATTAGCAAAGGCCCTGGTCTCAAATTAGCGTCAATCTTCATTTCAGTCTGGCCCATAGCGCTTTCGTTTTCACTTCACTAGCTTTTGACAATTTTTGTTCTATTTTCAAGGGTTGCTTTTTTGTTGCCTGGTTTTGGAACAGGTCCAAGAAATGTTTATGATTTCCCAGCAGCTCACAGTCCAATTACCGTCGTTCTGTCGTCGCTTTTCCGACTTTGCGAGCCATTTTCATTTTCATTTTTGTTGCTATTGTTGCCAACAGCTGCAGTGGTGGAAAATTAGCATCTGTCGCCCAAGACTCATCTACTACTTCTCCTTCGGATTTCAGTGACCCGCACAGTAGTAATATGCATACGCCTTGTTACACAATGAACAGTCATTTTTAAAGATGCAATTTTATTTGATTATTAAATAAATTTAAAATTTGATGGCTTAATTTAAAAACTTTAATAGAAAATTATTTTAAATAAACTTATGTACATAAGTGCTAGTAGACTAATATGAAACATCCTTAATTAAACAAATATTTTTATAAGACGTGGGTAAAAAAGTATTAGCAAGTAAACCATAATCTTAACGAAGAAAATATTAAACGATACATTAAAGTATACTTTAGATATTAAGCGACTAACCTAATTAGAAAATATAAGTATTTGTTCCAAACACAAAGAATGAAAACATGCTTCACTTCCTTAAGACTTAACTTGGAATTGGGGGTAATCCAAGTTTTTTATTTATCGGATCACATGAAACGACATATTCTTGCACTTGGGTAACCATATCGTTTGGTCCTCGTTAAATGCACACACTTTCAGCTGATAAGTAAGCGGAGCAAGAGTACATCCACCAAACATACTTACGTTCACACTTTTTAAGCCAACTGCTCTTTGGGGGCGACACGCTCTTAATGCATTTCCTGCACAAGCTTGCCGGAATGTCCTGGAAAAGCAATCGCACTAAAG
Source organism: Drosophila elegans (assembly GCF_018152505.1). Lineage (NCBI taxonomy): Eukaryota > Metazoa > Arthropoda > Insecta > Diptera > Drosophilidae > Drosophila > Drosophila elegans. The sequence continues at coordinate 3,211,652 of NW_024545855.1, read as the reverse complement.
GCGCACACACACATACATATCCAGCGATATCCTTTAGAGAGCAACAGCAGCGAGCAGCCAGCAACGAGCTCATTTCGTGTCACAGATTTTTGTTTATTTACCGGTTTAAAAAGCGTTCCATCTTCTTTCAGCGTTTGCCGCTCCAGGCAGGACTTAAAGTCCCCAGAATCCTTCGTGCACGCGAGACCAAATGCTGCACACGTGTGTGCCTCACCTTAATGCACCATCCGAGATATGCAAATACAGCATCCATAATCATGTATCACAGACAGCTACATATCTCTTCTTTTGAGAAAAGAAATGGCTGATACTTAGAAGGCCAAATTGAGCTACTTAAAGGCAGGTTGAATTGCCCAGAATCCTTAAATTTATTGACTTACATTTTCGCTTTCTCTGATTCTAGATTGAAAACCAAATTTCCTAGTCGAAATAAATCTAGCCCAATTTCTTACTTTCTAAATTAAATCTATAAATCATCAAATAATTGTTATGCACTTAGTTTCGCTTTCTTTGATTTTGAACTGAAAAGAAATATTCGTTGTCGAAATAAATCTTGAAGATAAGCTATCCAATTTCTTTATTTATAAATTAAATCTATTAAAAATCAAATACCCATTATAAGGTATAAAATTTACCACATAAACTCGTTTGCATTTTCCTCTCCATAATTTGACTTTAATTAATTTCACACAAAGCACAAACTTCTAGCACAAATTCTAGAAAATGGCTTCTGCGGTTTGTAGTTGAAACAATTGGCCAAGTTCATTTGGACTTGGCCTGCCGGCTTTTCTCAAAACTTTCTATTGTTAATCAAATGGACTACAAGAACAAGTTTTTTTAAACAAATTAGCATTTCCATAACAAATTAGAGCCAAACAATTTACAGGGCCTGTTTGCCTTTTCGAGTTTCTTTTTGGGAAACTAATTAATGTTTTTGGCCTAAAAGGGCAAAAGAAAAGCATGCAAAATGCAGTTTGCCAAGGTCAGATGGTAAACATGTAAGTAAATTGACCCGGTGTCATCGTAGACTTAACTTTTGATATACATGCCTCCACCTAAGATTCCTGAAATTTCGGTTTCTAGAAGTTTATATCTGAAATGGAGGGATGCAAAGGTAAGTATATGCGGCAGTTTGCGGGCTAGCGCGCAATTTCCATTTCATGCTTACAAATGCGCGTGAAAGTAACAAAGAGAAGAGGGCCCTGCCTCACCTATCCGCAGTTACTTGTACTCAAGTGTGCACACAAAAAAATCATATGTTAAATCAACAATTTAATTGTTCAAAATTCCCAAGCACCTAGAAATTAGCTTATTGCCATGAAAATAGTTGTTTACCTAAAAATTGTTTAAGTATACAAGATTATACTTAACTATTTAATTTATGGTTTCTTTTTTGCAACCAATCATTAAGTTAAATATAGACTTGAACAAAACATGAAAAAAAAACTCGATTGTATTGATTTTAATTTGGCAGCTACGACTAACTTGCCCATAAACTAAAAAAAAACAAGGCATTTGAAAAACTGAAAAACGTGTAGTTGTATTTAATGCCCGAAAAACTTAAAACAAATATAATAGAACAACATTGAAATTGAGCCAAATAATCAAATATTCTTACTAATACAAAAATAAAACAACAAATTGTAACAATTTTTCTATGTTGATTTGACATATGTTTTTTTATTGTGTATGGGTAACTTATAATTTCAGAGCCTTGAGACCCTCAATTTCAGTCTGGGTCTGAGCTATATATCGGCTATATGGGTGGCTTTATGGGAGGGTGAGTCTGTCAGGACGAAGGTCGTGGCAAGAACAAGGTGCTGTGGCTGCTGCCATTGACGTAAACACAGCAGGAGCTGCATTATATTGTAAGAGAGCAGGTTTAAGGACATGTAAACACATGTAACACGACACATCCAGCAGAGCGATGGCCGAACAAAAATATGTACCCAATCTGATCTACCGCAATAATATAATTTCATGTCTTATTTTTTCGTGAATTTTGTGCAAAAGCCAGATATAATTGTGTAACAACTCTTACATATATATGTTCTTGCATGCAAAAAGTAATTTTTCTCAGGGTGTTGCAATAAAACATTTGGTTTTACACAGAGCATTGCAAAAAGAGTCACAAAAACGCAAGCTGCAAAACGTTACCCACAAGCTGTAAAGTATTTCACATAAATAATTAAAAACTCACAAAAGTTGTTCAGGTTTTGAAGGCAGTAGGGCTTTGAAAAGGTGTGGATTACCCATGGGCAACCAATTAAATGGGGTCTTACCAAGTTTAAGTATAGAAAGTGGTTTTATTTTATTTTTCAATTACAAGCAGAGCTTAAAAATACCTTAATGGTATTTATAAAACATTCTTACTTGACGTTTTTCCTTTTTTTATTTAACTTACTTATTTAAAATCAAATAAAAAAATTTAAGCACTTAAAATACAACTTAAGTATTAAAACAATTGCATTTTAATTTTCTTGAATTAAAAATATTTAGGATCGCGAATTAAGCGCGATCAATATTATTTAAAGAAACCCGTTTTGAAATTAGAAATACATGTTGTAGAATATTTTGTTTAATAAAATACTTTTAAATCTTTTTTAAAAATCCTTTCAAATATTCACAGCGAAGCGTTTTGGTGTGTGTATAAATTCAGACACGACATCGATACTAATTCAATAAACAATGCAAAATGTTTGGCATTGTTCCGCTGAGCGTGTGTTTTCCTGAGCAAACAAAACACACAACAAAAATGTAAATTACGTGAAACGGCAAACAGGCAAACATCGATGTTACAAATCAGAATATTCGATGAGACGGGGTTTTACGTTCGATTTTCGATTTGAATTTATTATTTTTGTTGGCTGCCATGTTTTCCTTTTTGCACAAATCGCGTCGGCTGCTGTTTTGCATGTGACAAATGCAAATCCCGAAAAAGTGTGCCACAGTTTATTGAAAAGCTTATTATGCTGCTCACCGAAGCGAAGAAAGAAGATGGTTGGTGTGTTTTTTATGATGTCGGTGCTTGTATTGTTTATATTGCTAATGGAAGACAAACGTTATCGGTTTCCAGCACATCCAACATTAAACAGGCGCCCAGGGCGACAAACTAAGCATACAAATAAATTGTTTTAGTTCACCGCTTTGTTATCCACAAATTAAATTTTCATGTTTTCATATTTTTTTTACTTCTTTGTCTTGCAAATTGAATTTTTCCCTCTGTCTTATTTGCGCAAAATGTATCTGCCTGCATAGTTAATTCCTCACCATTATCCGGCAAAATAGACGAAAAATGTTAGCCAAATATTTGCATTGGCCACTGACATTGTTGTCTCATCCAAGTCAACGGCTAAATGCCATCGCTGCCAGAACCTCAAGAATTTTACCGAAAAGACAAGTTGCTCAAAATTGGATGCAAAGGCAGACAGAGCAGTGAAAATATGTCACACGGTTTTCCTTCTCGGACTTTCCACATGGCCAACAATGTGAAATATAAGGCATTGCTTTGACATTCTGACTTGGCTTTTCCTGAAAATCCCACTGAAAGTCCATCTCGGCTACGTGGCTTTAGATAATTGGCCAACAAAATAAAACAAAATCATTAGCCTTGTCTAAAAAGGATTATAATTAATTTCTCGGATAAACTGAAACCCGCGTTCGTAACAAAATAGAAGCAGGTCTTTAAGGAATTAATGGTTGCTCAATTACTTAACAATTTGCCAGCTAACTAATTGTAGATTGCAGAACTGAAGCTCTAATTAAATGGAGGTAACAACGCAATAACAGTGAAGTCAGACTTATTTAACTTAAAAAAAAGAATAAAATAAATATCAGTTACATCTCTGTTGTGACTGTAGTATTTTCACAACCAATTTAAAAATGTGTAAAATCCGAAATAATAATAGTTGTTTTAAAAAAATATATGTAAGTTTTTAGATAAACTTTATTAATGTGGGTAAAGCGTAAATTAGCAATAAATTAACAATGCAGTTTTAACAACATAGTGAAACTTTTTAAAAATGATATAACAAAATGTATTAAATTTATTTACTGATAAATTAAAAGTGAAATCATTTTTTACGATTTGGGTAAAATAATTATCACTTAAATCTCCGTTGTGAGTGTAGAATTTTCACAGCCAATAGAAAAATGTGTCAGAGAATGTACATAAAAATGTTTTCTTCAAGAAATTAAATTAAAGACTTCTGAAACATTTACTAAAAACTTTATAAACTTAAAGCCGGCGGAAAATCTGTTGGTTGCAATCCGTTTGAGCGGCGTTTTTGGGCCATGGGCTCGACATCAAAGCCAACGCGGCTTATTTTTCGTTTGCTGTTTGTGCTGTGCCACTTTTTTGGTGCGTGAAAGCTTCAACTTCAAACACACACGCACATGATGGGCAAATGGGACCATATAGGGCTAAGTCTCCGGTGGGCAACGCAAATATTTTCTTGATTTTTCGCTTCGTTTTGTCGAAGTTTTTGCTTGGCAAGCTTGATTCCCGTCTATTTTCCAACTCGTTGGGGTCGAAAGTCGTCATCATTAGCTTTAAGAGGGTAGTCCCACCACGAGTGTGTTTATGACTGTTTATATAATTAGCTAGGATGCTTAAGAAGAAGCAAGAAAAACGGGAAGCACTTTAATTCAGGCGACACATTTCCGTTATTTTTTAATTAAAAAATAATCTATTTATTTGGCGCCTGGCACAAAAGTTATAGAAACAATTTCGTTTAATTAGGCGAGGGCGAAAGAATAAATACAGGTTCGGCCAACCTTGAAATGGGGTTGTGCTCCCTTTTTGGGCAAGTTTAATTGCAAAATGCAATCAAATTAGTCGACTACCGTGTTATATGGAGTTATTACAAATGTTTTCGCCAGTTTAAACTAATCCAGATGAAAGTAGCGCAATAACATAATTTGCTGTGTTGGGGCGTACGGACTTTTCCTTACCCCACTTGATAAGCTTTTACAATTTTAATGGTGCTAAAACCATTTTAAGCTCGCTTTAAATTCTAAACTTCTGGGGCTTAATGTCAGCCACGTAACTAGGCTGGTATTTTGTGCACTCCTCAGCCTGTGCACATATCATGCCTTGTTGTATATCCCCTGGGATAATATAAAACTAAAATAATAAATGACGAGAACGTGACTCGACATTCGCAGTGTCTGTCAACTTTTTTGTTAGCAAAAAATCTGTTTTTAGGCAGAGTGATGATGGTGGTGGCTGAGTTTAAGGCAGGATTTTTAAAAGTCGCAGTTTTAAGGGAATTGGAAGTTTTGCAGCTACTGCTTTTTTCTTTTTGGTGATTTTCTAAAACTGTTAAAGATGGTGCCTGGCTAAACAAATAATCTAAAAGTAAATGGTCTCCCCTATTTAAAGCTGCTGTCAAAATAATAGTAAAGCTGAAAACTAATTAGGGCAAATAAAAAAATACGGATGTAGCTTTGGTATAATATAAATTCTTAATAAAAGAAATTGATAAAAACAAATTTTTTACATTTTAATTCTAAAAACAGATGAACGAAAACTAATGGCTGTTTTCATAAATTGTTATAAAACCATAAAAAAAAATTAATAAAAACAAATTTTTAACTTTTTAATTCTAAAAACAGATGAACGAAAACTAATGGTTGTTTTCATAAATTGTTGTAAAACCATTTACTACAGTATATTGAAAAAAAGGATTTTTATATATTATTAACAGTTTTAAGTTCCCTTAAAAAACAAAAGTAATATAAAATGTTATTTTAGTCTCACTTTGTTTACATTACATTATTAAATAAAAATACATAAAGGTTCTCTATAAATATCCACAGCGCTCATTTTGTTAATGATATCGCTTGATATGGACCAAAGGCAAAAAGTTTAAGTAATAAAAAAAGTGATTTAAATTCGTCCAGAAAAATCTTCACAATGACATTGCAATGCAATAATTCACCAAATGCGGCGTAAACTCAATTTATTGAATGCCATCCAAAAAAGCGAATCAATTTGCCATTGGTCCATCGAAGGGAAAACCAAAAAGAAGATGAAAGAATTGACCAAATTTTCGGTCGTTGTCAAATTTAGTTCGGAATTTATTTGCTGTCTGCAAGACGAGTCGGAGACACATTGGCAAACTAATTTTATAATTTATGTTATCGACTGGTTTCATTTGAAATTTATTGCCCTGGGAGCCATCTCGACTCCATTTCCATTTCCATTTGCTTTGGTATGGCGATTGAGTTCGATTCCCAATTCCAAGATTGAAAGTTCGACGTTCATGTGGCTCTAATGAATTTTTAAGCTACCAACTAGCCGCACACAATTCAATTACTTGATTTCTTTTTTTTTTCGCCTGGAATTTAATTTGTGTCCGAGGTTCAAACCGTTGCCTGCAATCTGTCAGTTAGTAGTCGGGCCAGGGCAAAAGTCACCGTCACCAGCAAATGGCCTTAATAATGAAAACGGACAGCAGTCCGGCAATGGAAAATGGCCAATGGTATAGTAACCATAGAGGGAGAGTGAAAGTGGCAGTAGCAGTAGCAGTAGCAGTAGCTGTAGCAGTACCACTGAAATGGGAACAAAGGCTGCTTGGAATTGGCGAAATTGAATTTCACACCTATCTGCACAGGATCAAGATAATGCGCTACCGGCGCTTTGTTTATTCCATATTAGAGAGCAACTAAATGGAGCCACCAAAAGACGACCGCATTCTACACCCGGCAAAAAAACAAGAATAAATGTGGTGCAAAGTACGTACTGTTCCCTTTGAACAATGTGTTTTTAAATTAAAACATTAACTTAATGTTTTGCATTTCAAATTCATATATTGCACAGCGACATGGCCTATTTAAAGATTTAATAACGTTTTTTAAAAAATTTGATAAAGAATTATACTTAAATGAAGTTTTAGTTGTATAAAATCTTAAATGATCTTATTTTGTACAAAATAATGGCCTATAATAACTATAGGGATTTTCTCACTTAATTTTTTGTAGCATATCCAGGAACTATTTCCTCAATATTTCCCTACACTTAGTTTAAGTGAAAATAAAAGTAATTTAAATTAAATTGCTCTCCTATGTAATGAGTTTAACAAGTATAATAGCTGACTTTTTCCGTAAGTGTAGCCATCGCTTGGTTCCATTGTTGGCCCTATACAATGATGATTATAACAATAATGACGACGATGGTGTAGGAGTAGGCAATGGCAGACAGCTGGGCCGGCGATTCAAGGTCCTTTCTGCGGCAAGGACATTGGCGACAAGGTAACAAAAGGCATGGCATAATGTTAGCACACGGTGCAGCGCGAACAAAGAATTCTGCGGTAACAATAACAAAATATTGCCTACCTTTTTTTTCGGCACATTTGGTGTATATTGTGTATTGGTTTCATTTCCGCGCCGCAGAGCAAACTATAACTTGACATGCCCGGCAGCACATTTTTCCTATAAAATTGTCCTTCTGGTCATTATTTCATAGTGTTTACCTGGATAAAGAAGATAAGGTGAAAGGGCCAGCGTGGCAGTAAATATAAATTGTTTACCAAAACGCAAGGGCAGTATTTGCTGAGTTCATTTTGGGGTATTCCATGGCAGTGCTGAGAATATTTTAAAGTCTTCAAAAATCATAACGTTCAACAAAGAAATAAGTACTTTAAGCTTTACTTAATAACCATTAACATAATTAGAATTTTTAAGGGGTTAAAGGTATTCAGCATAAGTAAACTAAACCAGTGGCATAAATCTTAAGGTCCTTTTTAGGTTCCAGGACGACTGGTCAATTTGTTGGCATAATTCTAAGGGTACTTATAATGTATTAAAATATGTTAAATATACCCTGTTGCTTGTTAAAGATTTGTAAATAGTAGTGTTTTAATAATATTTTTCACAATCATTATAGTTTTAGATAAAAAATATAGAGATTTTAAATGGGTTTAAGTTGTTTTCTAGAAACATACAAATTATATAGCTACATAAACCATATTGTAATCGAAATTCGTTTAAGTAACACTGTTGTTTATTAAAGATTTTTCACTACTTAAAACCACATCTTAACCCTTAACCCTGATTTTTTTCTTGATTTGAATTCTTGTTGCTAAATTTTTTAACCCATTTTATCACCGATTTGATGGGAAGATGTCCTCATAAGACATTGACTTCAACTGAGATTTGTCAAAAAAAGTTACGAGCTTTCATTTTACTTATGTTCTCATGGGAGTTTTACTTTTTTTGCGCAGTCTGTTAGGCAAACATAAATTCTTACCAAAAAAGGCGCCAAGTCAGCCTTGAAGCCGAGTTCGTGTTAAATGACTTACATTTTCCTTGAATTATTCCAGCGTAAATAATTCAAGTGGTAATTCGTATTTTTCCCTTTTGTCTGGAGCTGGAGAGCAATATTTGTTTCTATTTGTTGTCGGTGGCTTGAGGTTACGTGGGCTTGTCGTTTTGCCATTTGCCTTCTGTTTGTTGTGTTGTGGGTGCCTCGTCCTCATCCCCAATCGCACATTATGTTCCGGTTGTCTTTTGGCTGCCACTCGTATTTGTTTGTTTTCCTGCACACAATTTGTTTCCCTTTCATTGGTTCCCTTTGTCTTGTGTTTTAGCTTATATATACTTATATATAAATATATATATTTGTATATCTATCTGCTGTGACCTGCAAGTACTCCAGGTTAATGCGGCATTTGAACTTTGAATTGCTGTTTTAAATTGTTAGGTGATTGAGCCGTTCACAAAGTTTTCAAAGCTTGGAAGTTGTCCATTGGTAAAGCAGCTTCACTGTCTATTTGCAAGTGTCTCAACAGGTAATAAACAATTATTTCAATTTTAAGTATAATATGAAAGATTAGCTTTTAAATGTGAAAAAAGATTTAATATATTTAAGTTTAGAAACCAGACATACTCTACGACTAAATATCATCTTACTTACTTTCAGAAATCTTTGAAAGAAGTTTCTAATTGCTACAACTTCAGTAAAGTTTCCAAATATTTAAATGGTTTATTCGAAATGCAATAGTTTAATGTCCGTTGCTTGGCTCAAAAAACATAGCCTTTATGTCATGCATTTAGGCCAACCTGGCCTGCCCCCTCCGGAATTTTAGTATTTTCGAACGGAGTCACCTGATCTGGACCACAAAACATAACTTTGTTTTTATGGGCTGCAATCAAAATTTATATGCAGAAATGTGAGAGGTGCATGCCCGACTGCTGGCTAAAAAAGGGGAGTTCAGGATGTATCGCATCGGCTATTAATAACAATTCTGGCAGTGCAGGCCGCATAAATTCCCAACCCAGCCAAGTCGCAGTGGCCAAAAATGTGGCGGCTGTGTGGGCGAATATAACTAACGTCCCTCGTTCTGAGCCCAAGTCGAGTCGGACCTGTGTCAACTGCAGGACCGATACCACCAGGAGGATCAGCAGGAGTCGCAGGGGAAAGGGAGTCCTAGCCGCAGGACCAGTCTGCGGCCATGTCAAGACCAGGGGGCTGTGGGACAGCCAGCCCGGAAGTGGCCAAAAGTGTTACAGGCAACTGAAATGGGTAAATTTTAATACCTATTACTCGCAGACTAAATGAGTAGCTTGAATTCGCTAAAAAGAGACATATGGTAAAATCCAGTTATTGGGCGGTATATATTTATTCTGTTAATATCTAACGACACGCCAAATATTTCTTAGAACAAACGCCTAGTTTATAAGTTATTAGAAAAGTTTTAAATATCATACGGAGCTTATATATCAAACAGAGCGAACGAACTGTTAGCTTCTCACCCTGTAGTACAACAGATAACGCCACTTAAATAACCAATTGTTTTTTGTGAGCATATTTATTTTAAAGTAGGTTAGATGAGAAAGGGGTACCTTATAGTCGGGACACTCGACTATATAGTTCCTTCTTGTTTTTTTTTTTTTTTTGCATATAAATAACAGCATAAGAAAATGCTTATGGCGCCCAGAGCAAACAGGGATAAGACCACATTCTGTCATTCATAACAGTCGGCAACCAGCAGGATTTGGTTCTTTGAGCGAGCCCGCATTTTGTGTCGTCGAAAGAAGAATTACACAAAACTGTTGTCGCACTCATATTGACAAGCACTAAAATGAATTTCAATTAAATAAGTTATTTTTCTGTTTAACTTTAAAGATTTCTTTATTTTAATTCAATCGGGTGGTTTAATTTTAAATATCTTGTTCGGTTTTATTCGTTAAATGAATTTGCAGATAACTTGCCCGCACTATTGTTTCATTTTTAATAGCTGAGTGGTCTGAGTAACAGTATCTAATTTTTTTTAATAAAAAAACCTTTAATGCATTTTACCTCCTTCAAACCAATATTATATCTACCAGCTTAAGTCGTATAAATTTAAAAACGAGTAATCCAAACGCATCTGCCGAATGAATTTCTACAAATAGCAGAAGCAATAACGGCCATAATAAAAATTCTAATTTTTCGCCCACACACGCAGACAAATCATTTTGTGTGATACCTGAAAAAATGGCATAACTTTTTGCATACGCCATTAGGGGAAGATGGCCGGCTATAATAGATGCCCGTGTCGACATCTGTTTTCTATGGAATGTCCTGCCAAAGAAAGAAATACTTTGGTAAACACAAACACTGTTGGCGACACCCAGCTGACGTGCTGCGAACACACGAATATCCTGGGGATTGCTCAGATACACTGATATAGTATGTCCTTCGCTTGTTATATGCTAATCCGAACATCGGGCCCACATTTGCGTTTGACAGCCCCAGGCGTTGCCTTTCAGCGCTTGATGAGCAGCCACTGACCAGAAGGAGAAAAGGACCTGGATCTAAACCTGGACCTGGACATGGACATGGACCTGTACCAATCTCAGTCTCAATTCGGGGATGATAAATTGTTGCTCTCGACGAGCTGACATATTTTGCGGGGTCTTAAGCACGCAGTGAAAACAAAAGCTCCCCGAAAAGTTGGCCTTGAGACGGTCAAAGAAAGCTGGCTAAAACTATGCACAAAGGGGAAAGTTTTCGGGCCGGGGCGGCATTTATAATGCACAGGGGCGGCCCTGGGGTCTTAGGCGTGACCACAGTCTCCCAGTCCGTTGCAGGCAAAATGCCTTGATTTATTCCTTTATAATATTCCCCACTTGCCACTCCCCAAAGCCAACGATTCTTAAAGTGTCCTGCGAGCCGACATAAATTGAGGCAGAGCCCGTTCGCCTTTGCAGTCGACATATTTCGGTCCTTTTGGCCTGTCTCGAATTTTGGCTCGCTGCCAAAAGCTCGCCACTGACATCGCTTGTAATTTCTGTCGCTTTTGCGAGTTTATTAAAAATATAAAAATGCAATGAAATAAAAAGCGCGGAATGTGGCCATCAATTTCACGGGCGGACTTTATCGGTGCTATTTCTGCTGACTCTACATCTATATAGTTTGTGTACAATTTGTAGTTGGGTTTGCGTGCTTTCAATTCGAAGTGTAGTCATATTTGTACTTTGCTGAAATTGACATGTTTGGGGTGTGTTTCAATTATGTCAGCACACTGCCATGAAATATTAATTTGAAAATAATCCTTTCATGCCAAGTGTATGTATGCGGGCTTTTTAAAATGCAATAACCCTTTAGTTTGTCATTTCGGTGTGACATTTAGCAACCAAATACCCATCTGCTGCCAGGACGGAAATGTCGGAGGATAACCGAAAACCGCAGACAAAAAACCACCAATGTTTTCCCGGCTGTCAGCGAAAAGCGTTTTTTAAACAAGGGCCGAAAATTGCAATAAATTCGGCTTACCAAACTCCGCGAATCGAACATCCCAAACGGACATAAATTCAACCGAAAATACGTATATATGGAACAAAAAATGGAAGTAACTGTGACAGCAGCAGGAAAAATATGTTTGCCGCTTTGAAAATTGCCCGAAAAAAAAGAGTATGTGGTAAACTTACTAAAAATTAAGACTAATTGGAATTCCTTGTTCCCGACAAGGATACCCCCTCTTTTTGTCACATTTTTGTGAGGCTCTGTGGCTGGCAAACGTGTTTAGGCCAATGTCAACTACTTGCACCAAACCAGACCCAAAAACCCACACTGTCAAAAATGGAACAAATCTAAATATTTAATTTGCAATTTAAATAATTTTCTCTTTAATTTTCATTAATTACGGTTTTTAGTTACTTTGAATATTTTTTAATATTTTTTGATACCTCAATTGACTATTTGGGGAATAGATTTTTTATAACTGAAATTTAAATTTATATCGCAACCAAGTTAAATAAATTAAATATTTTAATATTAAATCAGGCAATTAACTATGCATTGTATAAAATTTTAAAATTTAAATTTGATATATAAAGTGTTTTATTCAATAGCCAAAAATTAAATTTAGCTATTCCATTTTTATCAGTGCAACCTCCTTTCAGTCCGCCCCCATTTTGAACCCAATAAAGGCGTCAACATTTGCCATTTTGTGTTTGCAGAGCCGGGCTATCCAGTCAGCGGGGGTCCCGTGCAGGAGTGTCGACACAAAAACACACTTTTTTGGCTTCCTTCGGGTCCCGTGGATGTGGCTCTGATTATAAATTTTATTTACACAGGCGTCGAGCATCGGGAATTCGCGTTTATGGTCCGTATAACGAAATTGTCTACAAATTGCGGGGGGCCAAGCATCGAGTTACTTATGCAAAGGACAACAGCAAATTGTGTGTGCGTTAACTGGGTTTATAGTTACTGTTGGCAGCTCAGTGGCTGGTTTTTAGTAGGGCAGTGTGACAGGATTGCTGGAGGACGTCTCGTTTGGGAAATGTGTTTGGGGATGAAATATCTTAAATGCAGAGGTGATGAAATAGAGAAAATTTAAGTTTCTCTGGAAGCTACTTAAGACTACTAAGAATATATCCAGAGGAGGATGAATTATTTAAGCTTTTAAATAGTTTCTCTAAAATCTTTTTAAGCAGTTAACTTTATTTATTTGATAAATAAAGACTTTAAAAGCTTAACTTTGCAAATAAACAGTACTCACAATTCTTCGCATAGACATAAATAAATACTCTTTTATTTAATGAAAACATTTTGCTAATAGTAAGGAATGTTGCGACTACTTTCCTTCCAGCGCGGCAATATAGTTGCAAACTTTGCCGAGCAGTGTGCCATTTTCGACAATTGCCTGATTCTTTTGCAGTTCGTACAGACTGTGCACATCCCGCTGCTCGAAGGCGGAATCTATGGCCTCGTTAAACAATCTATAATCATATTTAAGAGGCATACAGTAAGATACATTGATGTACCCTAAACTATTACTCACTTTGCCCGCATATACCATATCCCCTTGCGGTTGTCGCGACATCTTGGTATGTATTTTCTCGCCTCGCTTGCGTTGTCCTGTTTTAAACAGACCTCGACAAAAGGATCGTAGCCAATAGGGCTTTTTTTGCTTTTGGCCAGTTTCTCCAGTTCCTCCCACTTGTGTTGTCCGGAGAGGGTCAGGACTCGCAACCACCAGAAACGCCGCTCGGGCACCTTGAAATCGTTCCTGATCCGCTCCGCCTCCTTCAACTCGCCGATCTGCAGCAATTCCAGGATGGTGTCGTGTATTGACAATCCGTTTAAGCTGCTGACATTGTACTTGGTGCTAAGTGTCTTCTGAAGCTTGAGTAATCGACTGGTGTCCGCACACAGCTCAGCCTCCAAAGTGCAGCGCCCCTGGGCGTATGCGTTTCCAATCATCGAGAGATTAGACTCGAGACCTTCGGTTTCAATGGCGTTCTCGAAATGATACTCGGCAATGGACTTTTGATCGTCCTCGGTGTTGTAAATGCCATAGAGACCAGCCCGATTTGATTCTCGCATGATCTTCTTGTACATGTTAAGCGCTAGCGGATGATCCCTGATGGTCATCTGGAAATGTACAATAGAGGATTACATAGAGAAACTTTAACTTTACGTAAGCTCATCTCACATGTAAATTAGACAGCATCATGTGCATCTTCATCTCCAAGAGAACTTGGGTAATCAATTCTGTATCTCCCGACTGCGTGGCACTTCCCACCGCCCGATCAAACTTGCGCATTTTCAGCAAAAGTGGTACATGAAGCGAAGCACGTGGCTCCAGTTCCAACAGTTTAATGGCTAGATCATCCCGTCCAGCCTGATGCGCCTTTGCTGCAATGTTGCAAAAGGAAATGCCTTCGACAGAGGGATTCTTGAATTTTTCTGTGATCTTACGCGCCACTTCTGTGTCATCTGGAAATCAGTTATTAAATTAAACCAGTAGTAATGAAGACAAAAGTAATGCCAAACTTACTGGGATCATTGATCACTTTGTGGTAGGCCCAATGTTCCAAGATCCAGGACTCGGGCAGGTTAAGGTGCTTGGCCACTTGGATTGCAATGGCATAGTGCTTGCGGAAAACCAAACGACTAAGTATCACCTCGGGATTAAGATGTGAGAACCTGAAATAAGGCCATGTAATTCCATGAATTCCATAGAAGTGCTGTAGAACCGACTTACTGTTTGAAGGTAAGCGGCATGGCAATCCTCTCATGACGCAGAGTGTTCAGTACCCTCAGTATTCGCATGATACGCATGTATTCGTCGGGATTGTGGCCACGTATAAAGCCTTTGCCAAAGTTTGCCGTCTAAAATAAAGTGGTTTAATAAGCAAGGATATATAAATTTCGGATTTATTCGATGACTCACCCTAAGCAGACTCTTCTGGGTCTCGGGGCAAAACTCAAAGGACGCCGCCTCAATGCATTCGGTGACAGCCAACTCGATCTTTTCGCGACACATGCTGAGATACTCGTCCGATTTGTAGGATTTCTCCTCAAACTTCTTCTGTGCCTCGAACAGATAGCTTGCCGGTTCCTGGCTGTTCACCGCAAAGATATTCTCCACACACTTGGGCAGGCGCTGAATTATCTCGTGCGAATTCTGCGTGATGATGCGCACGCCATCCATCTCGGCCACCAGAAACATGACAGGATCGTACGGAAAGTCGCTGCGATCTGCGTTGCGATTTACTATCAAAAGATAGGATGGATAGGATATGACCACTGCATCCGCATCGCTGTTGTCTGCATTCATGATCCACTCCATTTGCAGGGGCATATCCTTGCGGCCTGTATCGAACTCGCAATACTTCTGTCGCATGTCCACGCTGCCCAACCATAGAAGTCCAGTGTTGGTATACAGGGCCAAGTGCTGGTGGTTGTACGACACAGAGATCTTTATGATTCGGTCGTGCGGCTTCTCAAAAAGATTGGCGGTAATGGTGCCCACCGTTTCGCCCGGAAACAGCTTGATGACCTCACGATCTCTTCCTAAAAGACAGTAGCTATTGCGTCCCTCGGTTACAATCTCCCAGCAGGAGCAGTTCTGGCTAGAGTCTGTAAAGGAATAGCATAAGATTGGGTTGACAATTAACTTGGTGGGGTATCTTAATTACTAGGAATATCAGGTAGCTTCCTTTCAGTCTTGCTGCTGTTCTGTTTGAGAAAAATCCGGCCGGATGTGGTCATTACAGCCACTCCGGTGCCAGCGGAGGATTGAAACACCTTGGCCTCCACAATTTTGGTGACACTGGCCTCGTCGCCGATGCTGTACGTCTCCTTTTCCCTTCCAAACATGTCGTACACGAAGACAGTGGCATTCTCCTGGATGCAGATGAGCTCCTCCGTGTCCGACCAGCCCATGGCAATTAGTTTGCCATGGTTCCACTGTGGGGGAAATAATGTTTTTAGCAAACAGTTTTGGCTAGCACAAAATAACTTACCAATAGATGACCGGTTTCAGTTCCCGCGGTATCGAAGATGCGTATCATAGGTCTGGCATTTCCCTTGACTGGCACCAATTTGGTGGGATCTCGAGTGGTGGCCAGTGGTCCTCCATAAGGAGCCGCCTCCACTACCATATACTCCAAGTCCAGATCCAGTGGCCAATCGGGCGTAGCCAGTTCCACTTTTCTGCAAATTGGGATTAGTGGGCGTGTCCTTTAGTTGGGCTTTGGCAACACCTACCTGTAGTAGTCCGGTCGTACCTTGAACCACTCGCCTGTATTGTACATAATAGGCATGGTTTCTGCGTTTTTAGTTCCTTAATTTAGCTTAAAAACCATAGAACAATACGCTTGCATTTTCAACGCCTACAATTTGCAACTGAACAGCTGTTTTGATAGGGATGTCTCTTCTAAGCAGTGTTGCCAGCATAAATCTAGCTTTTGGATAAAAAAGCTACAATATAGCTACTTTTATGTATGTTAAGATGCTTATATTATATTCATGATATAGTTCTAGCCTGAAATTTGCTAAGCTGGCAACACTGCATTTAAGAAAAAGAACCAAGTATCGATAGTGTTATCGATTAATTCTTATAAGCGCCTCGTTTCACATGTGAAGGGCCCAACTTCACTAGCCAGTATTAAATTATCTGTTAGCTCACGGATTTTAGACTGAAATCCAACCCAACCAAATGGCGGACACAAAGGATACGATTGTGGAGGGTGTAGAGGCACTAACCCTAAATGGAAAGCCGGACGCAGAGCCCGTAGAAACGGGCACGGATGCCCAGGCTCAGGAGGGAGCACCCACCGCTGGAGAAGAAGATGTTGTGGATCCGTGGAATGTGGCCAGCAGCAGTGACACAGGCGTCGACTACGATAAGCTGATAAGTAAGCAGGCCAGCTCACCTAAACAACCTAATCTGCCTAATTAATCATCTAACTCAATCTCCAATGCTTGACACGTTGCAGAACGCTTTGGCTCCAGCAAAATCGATGAGGAGCTCATCGCCCGCTTTGAGAAAATCACGGGGAAGCCCGCCCACCACTTCATCAAGCGGGGCATGTTTTTCTCACATCGGGATCTGCACACGATTCTCACGCTGCGGGAGCAGGGCAAACCCTTCTACTTGTACACTGGTCGTGGTCCCAGCTCTGGATCACTGCACGTCGGCCATCTGGTGCCCTTCATTATGACCAAGTGGCTGCAGGAGACCTTCGATGTGCCGCTGGTCATCCAGCTGACCGACGATGAGAAGACCTTGTGGAAGGACCTCAAGGTGGAGGATGCCATCAAGCTGGCGCGTGAGAATGCCAAGGATATTGTGGCCATGGGATTTGATGTCAACAAGACGTTCATTTTCAACAACCTGGATTTTGTGGGGTGCGGTTTACATTCTTTTTATATGCATTCTTACATAGTAATTGCTTAAATTGCTTGATTTCTTACCCCGTTAAATCCTATTCTTCGCAAACTATCTTTATTACATACAATGTCCTGCCATTTACCAGAACATACTTTAATATGTTTTACATTTTACTTTCATGGTAATGCAAAAACCACCTGTTAAATCATTTTCTTTGCAACTTTCCTTTGTTACAGTAATTTATATATTCTATTTGAATTTATCTATCCTTAACAAACCGTCTTTTGTTTTAGAAAATGTCCATATACGTATGTTATTAGTATTCTACTTATTTTTATCTAGTTTTTACTTAGATATACATCCACCACCTCTTAAATACTGTTCTTAACAAACCCTCTTTGTTACAGAAAATGTCCTGCCATGTACCAGAACATCATTCGCATTCAGAAGTGCGTTACCTTTAACCAGGTAAAGGGAATCTTTGGATTTGGTGACTCGGACATCATTGGCAAGATCGGTTTTCCGGCCGCCCAAGCTGCTCCCGCCATCTCTAGCACTTTTCCCTTCCTCTTCGGCAATAAGAAGGTGCACTGCCTCATCCCATGCGCCATCGATCAGGACCCCTATTTCCGGATGACCCGCGATGTGGCCCCCCGTCTGGGTTTCCCCAAGTGCGCGCTTATGCACTCGACCTTCTTCCCGGCGTTGCAGGGTGCGAAAACGAAGATGTCGGCTAGCGATCAGAATTCGGCTGTTTATCTTACGGACACGCCCAAACAAATTAAGAACAAGATCAACAAGTACGCCTTCTCCGGTGGGCGCGTCACCGTGGAGGAGCATCGAAAGTTGGGCGGCGTGCCAGAAGTTGATGTCTCCTACCAGCTGCTTAAGTTCTTCTTGGAGGATGACGCCAAGTTGGAGGAGGTGCGAGTGGCATACAGCAAGGGTGAGATGCTGACGGGCGAGATAAAAAAGCTGGCCGTGGAGGTAAGTTTTAGTTTTTGCAATATTGTCATAGGATAAAATATGTCCATATTTTAAAAGCCGCCAGAAGAATTCTATTAAACTAGATTAGACTAGACGTATAGAAAAACAATTATAGGCTTTTAAGTTTTGTAGTTATTAGTTTGTTTTATTTACTATTTACGTACTATAAATATCTTCTACAAACTTCCGCCGATTCGCAGTAAAATGATACAGATCATTTGAGGGATGTATCCCTTGTTTTTATTCAAAATCGTTCGACTAAATCTTATTGTAACCCATACATTTAAATGGCCTATTCCTATTTCAGACCCTCACTCCCATTGTGGAACAGCACCAGGCAGCCCGCAAGTTGATAACGGACGAAGTACTGGACAAGTTCTTTGAACTGCGACCCCTGCAGTTTGGCAGTTAGAACTGCTAAGGAGTTAGGAGGACTGGCATTTGCTTGACATCGATTCTTACTACAGTTTAAACGACATTAGCTTAGATCGAACTAAGCGAGCTTAGTTTAGCACCGAACCGACTAGGGCACTCCTTTGTAAATAGCTATAATGAATTGATCTATGCCTGGGCTCTGAGCCCCAGTGGCGACCACTTAATGCATCGTTGTACTCGCTATTTATTTTATTTTTTACACACACCGCGTGTTTATTTTTATAAAGCAGAAAACAATAAACGGCTTCGATTTGCAATTGTGACCCACATTTGGGGGAGTTGTAAAAAAGGTCTGTGAATTTTCCTGGGAACCCGAAACCCACAGCCACAAAGCTACTCTCCAGGTTTTCGCTACGGAGAACTATGCGCATATTCATTTCCGATTCCCGGCAAGACTCCCTCTCTGGTGAACCAACTAACAAAATAACTATCGGCTTCGCAAAAATGTAAGTAATTTCCCATTGTGAGTTGTATGTGCTGTTTGCCGGTAACCAGAGATCTTGCACATGCGTTGGATTACGGGGGCAAAACTTACAGTGGGTGCATTATAGTTGGAACCCGTGTTGTAATAAACTAGAGGTTTTCGGAGGTATAAATCAAACAAATTTCTAAAAAAGATTACTCACAGTAGTGCATCTTTTAAAGCAACATATTTAAGACACAATGCGGGTAAAAGTAATGAGTTGAGTTTAAGTGTATTTGGTTTTAGCTTGACCAAATGGAATTAAAATAAAAAACTTATCTCAATCAATAAATTTACTGGTTGAACTCTTTAAAAATACATTTTTCTCTATATATAAATGGAAAATAAGTAATGTCTATAAAATGAAAAACCTTAAACATTATTGTAGGATCACACTGTTCATTTAGGGATTAGTCGAAATAGTAATTAATTACAAAATTAGAATTGAGCGAACCTTTAAGCGCTGCTCGACTGCAAATTGAGCCTAGGTGTTATTTTTTTACCTCCATATAGAGGTATATTCATAACTGGGGATATATATGTATTTTTTTTTAATTAAGTCAAAACACTTGTGTTTACATGCGTCGAAAATACACGCTTTATGTGCTGCGCGTCAAGTGTGGGTGTTTGTATATAGCGATCAAAAAGAAAAACTCAAACTGAAGTTGTGGCGACGATCATCGATCCCAGAGAGGTGGGACTTCAAAAGTCAGACGCAACTCCAGCCTGCCACACGCGCCTCGAGATCGCCAACCGTCGATGGATCGATCGCACAATAGCGAAGAAATTAAGCCGCTTTGTTTGTATACCTATTATTGCATTACGTACTATACCTGTGACAAAAGGATCCTCGAAGACAAGTTGGTCCCCTAATAGATCACTTGTTGACACACGTACAGAGAGGTGGCCCTTTAAACTAGATGAGATGTGGCTCTCATCAACCCCGGATGAGTAGTCACGTCTTGGAATCGAAACGGATCGATGTGGTGAGCCATTCATCACGACTGGCAGTCTCTAATGCACTAAAAATACGAAAAGTCCAGGTAAACCAGAGCTGCAGTCATTCGAAAAGCGGCTTAGGCGATGACGGATCAACTGCTGAGCTCCGCGGGCAGTGCTCCGGGGGATCCCCCAGCGGTTTTGGTGCCCGTGTCCGCCTCTACAGGCGGACCATATCTGAGCGGTGGATCTGAGAACGAAGCGGAGTCCACGGAGCAGCCCGTCCTCCTTGAACTGGGTGCTCCGCAGGCAGTTAGTCTGAATTATACGCTAACACCCGATGGCGCTGGCCTACTGGCCTATGCTCCAGTTCATCAGCACACCAACTACTCACCCACCAACTTTGCCTACGAAAAAGAGCCACATAACCTGGCTCTATTGCCACCACCACCCACTTATAGTGTGATTCCCCAGCCGGTGTCGATGTGGCATGCCGGCTCTCCAGCGGGGCATGGGGCCTTGGAGGGCAGTAAACACAGTGATCTGGTGGTCCCGCCGCCCATGTACATGAGCTATGGGGGCGGCAGCATAGCCAATAGCACGGAGCTGGATATATCCAAGGAACACAATCCCGCCTGGCGGGAGAAAGCCTTGCAAATGGAGAAAGACTACAGGCGAACGGCCTGCGATCGGGAGAGAACCAGGATGCGGGACATGAACCGAGCCTTCGATTTACTGCGCTCCAAGCTGCCCATTTCCAAGCCGAATGGGAAAAAGTACTCCAAAATCGAGAGCTTAAGGTGAGGGTTAACTTGTGCTCCTGCTTCCAAGCAATAACTTAATCCTAATCCTTTACCATTACAGAATTGCCATCAATTACATAAATCACCTGCAGGCCATGTTGCGGGACAGTTCGGTGGCCCAAAATGGCAGTGGATGCTGTGCCTGGAGTGGCGGTAGTAGTTCGCCCTATGACAATGCCAACGATCATTGGGGAGCGTAGCTTCAAATATATTCTAGTTTCTAAGTTCAGTCAAACTTGGCGAATGTGAACTTCTATATCTACTATAGAGTAAATAATTCCAATTAAAGGACCACCGAACTAAGGGATTTAAAAAGAACATATAGTGGTGCTACAGAAATCTTTAGATTTTTGTATTAAATTTTAAAGGTGTCTAAAACTATGCAATTTAAAATATATTTGTTATTTTAATGTAATTGCGTACTTTTAGACACTTTTATAAATTATTTTAAAACCCTAGGGATTTGGATGGCACTACCCAAATATATTTTTTAGCCCCGAGAAAGTCTTACTTTTAGAAAATAACCATGCCAAGTTTTATGTGCAGCTTGCCAAAGATATCACTGGCGGTAGTCACACTAAATTACCGTGTTTTATAAAAGTTCCATCGTTAAAATCCCAATTTGGAAAATTAGTTTTGAAATTACTATTTTCGAAAAACTGTTGCTTTAATTTCTCATAAGTCCAACTGTTAAATTTTTTATAATTGTAATAAAAGAAAAAATGAAGAATACAAGCATCTTGCACACCATTTTCCCCCCAAATAAATATTTAAAACTTTGTCTTTTTAGGCTATATATATTTAACGTTACTTTTTAACACTTCACATTTTGATAATTTACATATGATGAATCGTTTGAAAAACTGACTGACTTGGCGAGTATGTTGTGCATATTCGTGTACATATATATATAAACCTAAAAAGTACAACAAAACAGGAAAATATAACAAATTACTATGGAATTGTTGTTGCTCAGCCGCAACTGCATCGAAAACTGATAAGTTTGTTAATACTTATGTATAGATAATAAAACCAACTACTGCGACAGCTGTACGCACACACACACATACACACAGTTTATCCGCTGTTGGATTGAAGTAGAAAGGGGACGAACTAACAAAGCGTAACGCAAGCTCCTCTCGCTCCTCAGCTCCACTTTCGCTTAGTTATCCTTCTTGATGCGGGTGGAGGTCATGCGGTAGATGATGGAGTCTCTGCCGGGATCCATGGCAGCGATGGCATAGCAGATGGCCAGCAGCGACAGTCCGAAGACGACCATGAACCAAAGGATGATGTTGAAGATCACCGGGTAGTTGTTGTCGTAGTAGACGGCCAGGTTGAAGGGATTGGTAGTGGAGGGAGGCAGGACATCACGCTTGGCGCGCGACGCAGCCACATCCTTCTCCGTGGTCTGGACAAAAAGAACCGAGTCGCTGGACTTCTGGGAGGCAGACAGCAGACGGCTAATGGCGGCGGACAGCAGCTTGTTGGCCTCGTCCACGGCCACGGACTTCTCGCCATGAGCCTTGGCCACTCCATCGACGGACACGCGCAGCAGCAGGACATTGGAGGGCTTGGCCATCTCGGCCAGATGATCGGCAGCACCGTTGATGAATCCAACCTCCTGCAGGAACTGCTTGTCGGCGGAGTGCAGAGATGGATTCAGGTGCTTGGTGGGCTTGGCAGCCGGGGCCTCGAAGTCACCGAAGCAGGATTTCCAGGCTTGAACCTAAAAAACAAATTTAATTTATTATTTATATTTTTTTAGGGATTTATAAGGGGTAATATATCAGAAAGCACAAACGAACTAGCTACTATATACTCTTATACTTTTTTAGTTCTTTTTATTAATATTTTAATAAAGAATGCTAAAAAATTCGCTAATTTAGATTAATTAGTTACCCAACTTTCTTTTAAGTGGTTATTTAAACTGATCATATGATTCAGAATATAGTTGCTTTTGTTAATCATAGGGACAACAAAGTCTAATTTAAGTCGGATCACATTCGAGGGACTCTAGTCTTTAGCTGTCATAGGAATAATTTGGGTTTTCTAGTGAGGTATCCATTTTTAGTTATTTTGATTAAGTTTGCTAAGGTTTAATGAATTTGCTAATTGATTTTGATTAGTTGCTGAACTTTCTTTTGAGTTCTTGCTTCAATTATTTATGCAATGACTAGGGGGTTTACCTAAGAGCTCTGATAATAATAAGTATTTTAAGAGAGCTTATAAGTAAACCTTTTTTATTTCTTGTGTCTCTTGTGACACACACTTTTCTGCACATGTGATTTACAACTTTATAACTTTAATTATTACCCTAATTGATTTCGATGTAATTTTAAAATTGTTATAAAGATTAATTAAATTAATTATAACTCCTTTGTTTGATCATGTGATTTATAAAATGAATTGATTTTGATGAAAATTTCAAAACTACTCTCTAAGTGTTACTAAAAAGATTTAGGATTATTCCTAAAAATTTTTGCTTTTCTGTGTCTAGATATGTAAAATTCTCTTTTCTTGGGAATTATTTCTGAATATACAGTTTTCTATTCTCCAGGAATATATTTTTGAGGTTCTCCCTTTTTGAGCTACATTTCTAAAGATCTCTGACATAGTTATTCCTTCTTGAGGTATACATACACCATCGTCGAACTGCTCGAAGTTGATGTCGCAGACGGGCTCATTAGCGGCCTCCAGCTCGGCGGCCAGGGCATTCAGGGAGGCATCCGTTCCGGTTCCAGTGAGTTCATAGGACTTGACGTTGCCGGCGGTGGTCACGTGTCCAATGCCCTGGACATGGACCAGGATGACGCCCTTGGCCAGGTTGAAGGGATCGTTGATGGTCAGGCCGTTCCAGTTGGAGTCGCCCACAACGGCGTTGCCCAGAGAAGCGTAGAGCACGTCGCCGACGTAGTGGCTCTCCAGTGCATCGTTGCCCTTGAAGCTGATCGCCTTGGGTCGATTCAGCACCGTGAATTCGCCAGCTGCATGGGCTGTTGGATAGAGATCTCATAAGTATCATTTGCAAACTATAATCATCTCCGTGGTCCAAGATTTTCTGCGCATGCATGTGGGGAACACTTCAGAAGTCCCGAGTTTTGGGGTGTCACCACCGCCAGACGAAAATCGATGGAATATCCACTCTTTAACAGCCTTCCACTTGCGGCTTTTGAATATTTATCATTTATTTATCGTAGTTCTACTTACTGGCTGCAATAAACAGCGAGAGAATCACGCAAATCCGCAACATTTTCAGTTTTCCGCTGGACTTTTAATCATATGACGAACGACTGCAAAGAAAAACCTTTTCTCCTCCCCGAATTCTCCCCTGGCTATCATGTGATGAGCAGGGTTGATGCGGAATGTTATCGAATAGCTGATAGCCAGGGCTGCCACGGAGCTGGAACTATCGATTGCAACGGTATTTATTTAAATCGTTTTCGTTTTCAAATTTAATTTACATTATTTATGGATTATAAAAATTAAAGACTTCTCTAGGTTTTTAAAATTGCAATAAAAAGGTGTCCGAATAAGTCTATAAGTTTGTGAATTAAATTGTTTTTAAAATATTTGTGCACAAAAAAGTTACAACCTTACAGAAACCTTTTTTAATGAAAGTCGAAAAACATGAATACAATTTTTTATTTGAAATGTTTTTTTTAGAATCTATACAGCTTAAAAAGTGTTCAGTTTTGAAAGGGTCAATATGCCTACATTTACAATCAAGTATTGAAATTAAAGTCAATTTTAATTTAGTTTAATTTTTTTTAAGCGCGTAGAGCGTCTATTTCCAAACGCAGCTTTTGAATCCTCAGCAAAGTAAGTGTGCGCTCCAGTTTCAGGTTCTCCGTTTCCGTTTTCAGGAACTTGGTCTTGCACTGAAATTGTTTGATCTCGGCTCGCGTTTTGTCCGCCTTCAAAGCGGCTAAATTATTTCTTGGCCTGGCTTCGACGATAGTCGTCGTTCCATTGGCCGAGTCATCCGCATTGTGCTGCAATATGTAATGCTGCTTCATAAGCATTAATAGTAGCATGGCAAAAATATAAAATATTTACCTCTTTGCTTTCGTCCAAGTAGTCCACGTATTCGCGGTTTTGCACCTCAACGTTGGAGATCTCAAATTCCATATGTTGCTCTTCCGTTTGTTGATTCTTGGAGCAGTTCGTTTTGCGAATTTCGGTTTTGATTTTGGGCTTGGCTTTGACGGTGTCCACCTCATCAGCCTCATCCAGAATTTGTTGAATCTGGTGAGGTGAGACATTATGTGTAATTTAATTGCTTAAAACCTTTTATGGGATGCTTTGCTGATTACCTTAACTATGATCTCCTTGCCTTCGGTAGCGTTGTCCAAGCCGCCGTCTTCGTCTTCGCTCGATATTTTCTGGATCTAAAATATATATTCATTTTTAGAAAGTTATTAAACACATATATATATATGTAAAACTATAAATATATTATATATATGTGAAGGCGACATTGGAGAATAGAGAAAATTTGTTGTAGATGTCGGAACAACCTTATAACAACCATTTTAATAGATCATAGTATATAATGTATCTTTTAGAATTATCTACTATTCAAAACGACCCTACAGTTCCCATCACACCAGCACTGATTGTGGTTACTCCAAAACTTTATAGAGAATATTACCTTGATCCGTGGACCATCTTCATCCTGATCTTTCTCCACATCGGTGCGGAATATTACCGGACATCTACTTCGTCTAGTGTCACACGTTTGCCTACAAATTACAAATTAATTTGGGATTACTTGACGTATGTAAACATAGTGTGAAATGTAGGTATGTAGTGTAGTGTTACCTGTGTAACGATAGGCGCGAAAGCGCTGTATTTTGGAGCACCCTGTCGCAGAAATGGCAGGTCGCCGAATATTTACCATTATCAAAGTTCGCGGTAAACCCGTGGGTTCTATAAAAATCCTCTGATTTCTTTCGTGGCATTTTATAAAGAAAAAATTGTGGTAAAGCGCAATGTACTATACACGGGTGCAAATAAAATGGCTTCTCTACAGCTGGAGGTAAAATCCACGCTAGCATCATCTAAACATGTATCGATAAACATACATCGATAGAAAGTTATTTTTAAAACAAATCAGTTGGTGTTTGTTATTTTATTCAAAATAAATAATTTTCAAATTAACCATGGTATGGTGTTACCTGATATTCTAAAATTGTTAAATGAAAATTTCATTTATTCGGAACATAAAATGCCGTTTAATATTTTACAAAAATTCTAATAATATTAATTATTTAAAAATATTATAGTTTTTGTATTGACGCAATTAATTTATTTAAAGAGTGCAAGTAATCCCCTTAAGATTCGCATTTTTGTTAAGGAGAAGTATTGTTATTTTAATTTGTATTTATATTCCAAACTACACCAAAATATTTACTCACTTTAAAGGATATATAGTAATAAAGTAATAACTATTCAAATAATAGCAACCATCGATAACAACAGAGTCTTGCCTATCGACATATCGCTTGATTTTACAGCAGCCAATACTTTCACGTAATTAAACACAAGGCGAATGTAAAAGAAATGTCGGTGGTAAAAAAAGGCAAGCGAGTTGGCGGCGTTTCGAAGGATGCTACATGGAAAAAGCTAGGGTTCCTGCCGGCTTTTAAAGAGGGCAAGGATGGGGAGGCCAAGAAGTACAGGGCATTGTGCATCCATTGCCGAAAGTGTCAATCAAATACCAGTATAGACAGATTGATCATTCATAGGTTGGTTCCCGCTCTTTTCCGAAGTACAGTCTGTAAAGAAAAGTGATTTATTTGTAGGAAATCCTGTACGAAGTTCCGTGAGGATCTCACCGAGGAGCTGGGCACAAAGGCGGAAGAGGGCGGTGCTCCTGCAGAATCCAAGCCATCCACGGAGCCGGAACCCAGCACTGCGGCCTCGGAAACAACAGCAGTAACTCCCTCCAATATTGAGTTCTCCACAAGCAATCTATTAGATAAACTACTGGAAGACGATGAGAGCAGTGGACGCAATCCGGAGTCCACCTTAGTGAGCTACCTAACCGACTTGGATCAACTGGTGGCCCCGCTGCCATCCGATGCCAATCGATTGCAAAAGGATCTCATCAAGGCGGAAACGGAGTATCTGGAGGCCAAATCCGAGTACTTTACCAAAATGAACGAAATTGCCGAACTGAAACGCACCATGACCATGTTGGAGGCGAAAAAGACCCAACTGGAGATCGTTAAGCTGAGAGCCGAGTGCGAGTAGCCTTAGTTTTTAACCTAAAACAGTTCAAATTGATTTTAAAAAATATATAAATTTGTATAGCTATCATAGTATGAACAATAGCGATGCAGGGAGTTCGATGGAGCAATTTGTCCAGATGCCCGTGTACGTGGGCTTTCTGATCAAGATGACGGCCCAACTGCTGTCCCATCCCATGGAGCTGATTCGGGTGAATATCCAGGCCAATGTGATCCATCATAGTCGGCTTACCGTAATCCATATGATCCGGCTGATGGCCAGGCATGGACTTCCCGGCTTTTATTATGGCATTGTGGCCTCCGGGATGCGTTGCACTGTCCACACGATGTCCTCCTACTTACTGTTCTACAATCTGCAAGACAACAAGTATGTGATAATGCTAAAGCCGTACAACACTGCCAGTGTCCTGAGTGTCACAGGGTTTTGGGGCGGCCTTCTGGCCACGCCCTTTGCCAAATTGGCGGTCATTCGGCAGGCGGATCTTACGCGTGGATCTTTCCAAAGGCGCAAGTAAGGAATGCGACATTTTTGCCCTTAACAATAATATAATCATGGCATGTTCCGGTTATGCTTTCGAATAATACTGTTCAAATGTGTTACTCGAACTCGGTCTATTTGAATTTGTACATTTTGGAGCCTTACAACTCCCCAAATTTTTTATGTTTCATACAAAACTTGTTCCATTTTAAGTCATGAAGGTATTTATGGAATATTACAGTTTGCAGTACTCAAATTTTCCGTGCAATTTCTGTATAGGCAAAGGTTTTGCATTTTAACAAATAAAAGTGATTCCTTACTTTTTTAGTTACCGGAACGTCCTGAGCGGACTCAAGTGCATGTACAGAAAAGGCGGACTTTTTTATTTGTTCAATGGATGGCAGGTGAACTGTTTTTCGAGCACATCAGTGGCAGTGCTGCATACTCCCGTGAGCGATCAAGTCCGTACCCTGATTTCTTGGTTCCACGGACTAAACGCACCCTGGCTCAGCGATCTGATTACCATGGCGCTGACGGGAAGCATTATCACACTTATTATGACGCCTGTGGATGGATTGGCCACCGTAATATTGAACGAGTCGACCTACAGCCATATGTCCTACAGAAACGTGTGCCAGAAAATAATACGTAAACACGGTTACAGAGGTTTTTTCTTTGGTTGGAAACCGGCTCTTATGGCCCTTGCACCACACACCATATTGGCGACTATTGTGTACCGTGTATTAGTTGATCGCTACATAATATAAATTGGCGAATACACTAAACAGTTTATTAGTTGATATAAATACATATACATTCCCCCCATTTATTCAATAACCTTGCGATGTATAACTGTCAGAGCCTTGGGGAATTCTTCTAAATCTGCTGGCATCTTTTGCGTTGAGCAGTTTTCCAGTTGAAAGCTGAAGATTTCCGTAAAGCGCAAAACGAGCTAAGGGGGAAAATAAATACATAATCATAAATGAACGGATGATAAACAGAGATAGACCTTACGTTAAGGACTGAAGGCGCCCGTTTATGGGCCACCAGACACTCCAAAAGCACAGCCACAAACTTTGAGTAGAACTCGGGTAGGTGCGAGTGCAAGGCCTGCAGAGGAATGGGCAGGATGCACACCAGATAGCATCTCAGCATCTGCTCCAGCAGCTCGGTACACACTTCGACGCCTTGGAGCAGCTTGTCCGACTCCAGGACCAGCATTTGAAGGATGGCCTTGGCCCACCGATAGCTGGTGCTAGCGTTTAGTGCAAGGCACTCTTCCCGGCACGCAGCCAACTTATCTGGCTGTTTAAGATCTGTGGCCAGAGCAGATTCCACATCACTGCGATTGATGGTGAAATAGCAGCCCAGTCGTGTAATAAACTGCAGCAGGCAGATGGAGATTTTCGGGCTAGAAGCCATGGTGACATTTTGAATGAGCCGGTCCAGCATGTCGTCGCATTGGTTCCACTAAGGGGTAGGTTAAAATAAAAGTTTTGTTGTATAGAAGTAAAGGCACACCCACCGTAAAAGCATCTAAATCTACAAAGTGATCCAGACATAAGTACATGCAGTTCCAAACGGAGTCTATAGCTTCAATGGACTCCATGTTGTAGGCATCTTTGAGGGCATGATCATAGATCACGCTGTGCACATTGAGCTCTTGAATATCTTTGCATTCCTAAAGGTGAAACTGCTCTAATCAACTTTCATTGGGTTAAAAAATCGAAAAACCCACGCTAAACTTCAACATCACTGAGAAGATCTTGACGCCCAGTTGTTTGTAGGCAGGATCATAGCATTCCCGGACATTTAGACCCACGGATAAGGCAAAGGCTAGCATCCGGGTGGGCATTCTGAATTTAGCCGAGTATCGAAGCTGTGGTTAAAGACTTGTGAATGAAGAAAAACCATCGGGATACAACATTTTACCTCCAAATAATTGGCAAAACCATGAACTGCTCCTAGTTGTTTCTTCCAGCAATCTCTGTGTAGCTTTTGCTCGTAGTATTTTAGAATTTGTGCGTCTGTGGACTCCCACCAGTTGGAGGATAGCTTCTTGGCCAACTCATTGGCGTTTTTTAGAAGGTTACCAGAATCATCCTTGAGTTGGTAAACTGTGGGAGCTGCTGTTAGTTCGCAAATCAGCAGGAGCAGCTTTACCCTCAACTAAAATTGAAACAAACTGTAATTTTGAAAGTACGAGTAAGTTAATGCCCACCTCTTCGTGTCCCGAATCATCAGTTTTCTGCAAGAACTCCTGCACCAAGTCGTACAATTTGGGCAAATCCTGTTTTAGAAGTGAATGATAGCTCTCGAACTGCGATGCCTCCAATTGAATGTTGTCCAGATCCTCCTTCAGTTCCGGCAGCATATAGAACTGCACCAGCTCACACATGTGCGCCACAAGGGCCTCGGTGGTGTCACAAGTCATGGTTAAATCAATTAAATTTTTAAAAACGTTGTAATAACAAAACAAAATAAAGCCGGGTAGAGGTGGAAAGATATCGATATTTTCAAAACATCGGTTACATCGATGTTCTTCCACCGACAAGTTTCGATAACTCTGTTAGCACTTAACGATTTAACAGAATTTTGTAATAATAACATTTTACTTACCAAACTGTTACCAAAATTTAAAAAAAATAAAGAACAAATTTTAAAATTTAAATTTAATTTACTTGAATGTGCCAGTCCTAACTATATTTTAAAGCTACTTAAAGGAAATATTAAACAAATTGTCATGCAGCGAAAAATTATGAGATGAATAAATAAATAGGGTGTTCCAAAAACTAAATCGTTTTATTTTAAGTTAAAAGCGCTGCGCAACGGTCTGAAAGATTTCGTGAAAATTACTCATAAGACCTGTAGTGTCGGTTAAAATAAATGTTTTGATCAATGGCAACAGTACGTATGAGTAATATAATTTCAACCCAATGCACATTCTTAAAAAAGTTGTTTTTCCTGTTGTATGTGTCTTAAATACAGCAAAGCGAATAGTTTGGTGGATAAGATTCAAAAGTTTTTATTCGAATTAGGACAACCTTTTGGTGTTACTAAAAAAATATATTTTATATATACTTTTAAATATATGAATAGTGGGTAGATTTATTTGTTTTAGGTTTTATATATTTTCCTGCTGATGCAATTACACTTTAGTCCAATCAAGCGTTGTAGGAAGAGGTGCCGAAGCCATTGATCAACATTTGCTCATCGATCCAATCTCGTGCCAGGGCAACGTTCGCATAAGCTGCTGGCAACTCATCATTGCAGCCAATTCCCCAGGACACCAAGCCACTCAGTTGGAAGCGATTTTCAGCGGGTTCTCCAATTGGACAGGCCAGTGGAGCTCCACCATCTCCCTGGCAAGTATCCACATCATGCTGTCCCCCGGCGCAAATGAACGAATTGTCCAAGCTAAAGCTGGGTCCAAGTCGGGTTTTTCTGAGCCTGTCCTGACAATAGTTTGATTCCACAATGTTCAGGGGCACTCGTTTCATGATGGCCATATATTTTCCCGAATCTCCAAAGGCATCTTTGCCCCAGCCATTGGCAATGCAAGTGGTGAATGGCGGTGGAACAACTTCCTGCTTTGGTAAACATATCACATTGATATGATCATCCAGTTTGAATGGTGCCTCAAGAATTACAAGTGCCACATCATTCGCTAGATTTTTGTTATTATATCTAGGATGCTTAATAATTCTCAGGACATTTTTCTCTTGATATGGGAGCCTCTCACTCTCTGTCTTGAAGTCCCATTCTCCAGCACGAACCGTATAGGTTTCCCACATGCGAACTCGATGGGCGGCAGTCAAAACCACTTGGGGATGTATGAGTGATCCTGTGAATGAATAGTTTCCAGACTGCATAATGGCCACGGTCCAAGGAAATTCGGCCATATCAGATTCAAAATCTGTGGCTCCTTGAAGGTCAATATCTAATCCACCCACGTTGCGAATACCACAGCCTCGGTTTCCCTTGGGCTTTGGATTAATGGTTTCCCTACGCACTCTATTAAGAGGACAACATAGTGCCAAAACACCTACAGTTACAGTACAGTGGGGTTTCGATTCATGGCGAATCACTTGTCGGCCGAACTTGTCAAACGTATAGTCTTGAGTTAGTCCATCCGATGACGGGTCACATTGGTGATAAAGAGTGCATTCGCAAGTTGGTCCGATTTTAGGCTTACTCTGTGGTTCTGAGGGTTCAATTGCTCTGGGAATAGGGGTAACAGCAAAATCTTGCCAAGGTCTAATCGTTCTTGTAGTAGGCACTTGCGCTCTTAATGTTGTAATAGCACATAATAAAATCAATAAACTTGTATGGGCTTTCATTGTCATTGCAACCTATAAAATAAAACAGAAACTTTCTTTAAATAATAGGTATTTCTAAGATCAGGTTTTCCTCCTACCGAAATTGGAATTCGAATGTTATAGAAAAGATAGAGCTATAATTACTTTGCTCGATACAAGTACAGATATACATACAACCGCGAATTCTATTTTAAAATGAAGATCGCAAAACAAAAATTATTGATAATCTAGGGTTTTTCCAAATTACCATTGCTTAATGTTGTTCTGTTATCTTCAAAATGATGACATTGAAATATATAGCCTTATCACTCGTAAAGTTGTTAACAACAGTGAATTAGAAAAAATGTATATATGAAGTTTTAAAACTTTATATCAACAACACAACTTTTTTATCACAGTCTTGTCTATTTTAAAAACCTTTATTTGTACAATTATTACCTGCATAAATTCAGCACTTTAATGAAAATACAGAATGAATATTTGGTTTCTTGCAAAATAAAAATATACACAATTTTAAAAGAATTATGGAGCAGTTGTTATTAACACAAGCTAAGCTTGGGGACGACTAAAAGCTTATAAGGTGAACATAACATAGACATTGCTCTTAAAACCTTGATAAGAACTGGGATACTTGGTAGAAGCAATAATGACTTTCTGTTTAGAAATTTCGATTTGGATTACTCATCTGGGAATTTAAAGAAATTTTAAAGAACAAAAAAACAAACCATATTGATAAGAATATTTATTTTTGACGTTATCTTAACTAAAGTCATGTGAGTTAAGGTCAGTTTTTGATTTGGAGCATCATCAAGCCACAATCTTTGGGGATGTGGCTCACCGATATATGCATATCTATTAAATCAAACATTTAGTAATTTTGTTTTGCTTTATTTTTAATCATTTTTTTTTGCATATAACATAAAACACCTTGTTACGGTACTTTTTGAAAAAAGATATTAGAAACACTGGGATATAACAAAAGATTTCATTAAATTCACTCGTAATCAAATTTGAGGCCAGCACCACGAATATTCTGCTCACTCCACTCATCAAATCGTTCGGACATCTCATTTCCCATGTGATTACGCCAGTCTCCGATTTTGCCATTGCGTATGAACTTGGAAGATGACTCCGGTAGCACTTTCTCTAGATTCACGGCTTTATTTTTTCGCATGTTGTCAAAGGTGAGATGTTCGCAGAGGTTCTGGAGACTGGCCATCGGAGCAACGAGACTCTGAACGCCCAGGAATTGGGCACAGCGACGAACCACACTCGGCAGATCCTTGATCATGTCCTCGTACTTGATGAACAGCACATTCTCGTCCAGACTGCGTTTCCAAAAGGGCAAAACGTGCTTCCAATACGATCCCATCGGAGTATGGCCCTCCAGAAAGAGATCCACAAACTGTTCGAACTCCCCATTGATTCCGTGGAGCAGCTTACAGTAGTGATAGTAGGACACACAAAGATCCTTGGGATTACGCGCAGTGTAGACGATCCTCGGCTTCACCGTCTCAAATTGCTCGGGTAAAAGTGGCCAGGACAAGTGGGAGCGGGCGAAGCGGGGGCGTGGCAAATTGCGAACCAAATCCACGGTATTTCCAAACTTTTCGCTATCAAAACAAGGAGAAAGTTCAATCAGAGAGAAAAGCTTTTCAAATATGTTTGCTATACTCTTTTCAGGGGTACTTCAATGTGAGATTGAAAGAGAGAGGCTTTCTACAAATAATATAAACTTATCAGCATCAACAGGTTCCTAAGTGAGCATAATATGCACATATAATTATATTACTATTATTATAATAACCTGTATCATTTTATGACAAATAAAATAATGTCCGAATTTTTTTGAGATTAAAAATGGCATAACGATGAGATAAAATAAATAAATTTTTTTAATGTACATTTTAAATATGAAATATGAACTAATACTCACGCCACCGCCTCGTGATGATCGGTACTAAACAAGGCGGATAGTTCAATAAGTGGTGATCGCAATCGCAAGTCCTGCTCTGCAGCTACATAATCCAACTGGTGACCCAGCAGCCAGACCATCTCCTGGGCCCAAGTGGATCCCGTGCGTGGATACGACACCATCCACACATCGTCCTGGAAAACGGGCAGCGATCGGATGGAATCTCCCAGCTCCACATACTTCCTGGGAATGATCAACCGATCGGGAAGCACCTCCACAAAGCAATTTTGAGCCGGAAAGACGGCATTTGTGCGACGAACGATGTCCGCCTCGAGTTCACGATAGCTAAGCTGCATCATGGCAATACGAATCTCGACCGAAATGCCCAAAAAACTGAAGCACAATGATGAATTCAACCCAAGTGGCAAGTGCAAGTTCAAGCGAGCAACTGAAAGGAAAATGGTGAAAATGCCCCTGGCCAGTTTTCACATACACACACACACACGAACTGGTTTGCCTAAGAAACGCTTTAAACCTGCAGACTAAAGTCAAGCTCCAATAACTAACCCTCTGCAGTTTGAAATTCTCAACCAAATTTTAAATAGTAGGAAAAAGTAGTAAATACAAATATTTTATATTTTCACAATTTTACAATTAAATATTTAATATCAATTTCAAATATAGCATTTTGAATTTAGTATTCATATATTTATTTTTACTATTCCCTTTTTTGCTATCAGTGTAGTAAGTATAGATCTCTACTTTGTTAACATCAAGTTACAAACTATTCCACTTAGGAAAGTGCGACTGTAGTTGGAAAGCTTTTCTCTTGCGGTTCGTTGACTTCAAAGAAATCAAGCTATGTTGTACGAAACAACTATCATTAGAAAGATTTAGACAATGATCTATCGTTTTTATGAAACTCATGAATAATGAATGGCTGTTACATTGTTATTATCAATACAAATTGTTTGCGATGATTTTTTTCTTAAGTGTATTTTCTATGGAAAAATGTGAAACGAACTATTTAATAATTTAATTTAATAATTTAATGAAATCGGGCCAACTACAAACTTATTTCGTTAATCTGTCTGTTAGCAATGGATTAAGACAACCCCAAACACATTGATTAAATGTAATCAGTTAATAGTTTTGTTTAAATTTAAATGTATTTCAATCCGTAATACTATATACACACGAAATCTTTATCTCAATTACAGCTAAATCGTCTTAATGAGCCTTCGTCTCCATCTTCTCCTCCAGATCTTCACATAGATCTTGATCTGCACCTGAAATGGAGCACTACAACTCGTTGTGGATATATTCTGTGGTCACCTTGGCCTCGCCCTCGTGGAATCCATTGCAGTCGACTGGGTATTTGGCCTGATGATGGCGTGCATTCGCGGAAATAGCGGTTAGAAAGCGGCGACACAAAGAGTACAGAGAAATAAATAATAAATAGTAAAATTAGATACAATTTTTTTTTAATAATAAAATAGTTATATATAATAAACAAACTTTAAAAAAATTGAATAAGCTATTCATATGCGCAAAAGAAATTGGGCTTACGATTATAATATTTGTTGATACATTGAGGATCATAATTATATACAAAAAAATCAGAAATGCTAGCTTTATAACATTTTCTGGTCGTTAAAATTCAATAATTAATATTTGGAAGTCCAAATAGAGACGACCTTTTAATTTTTACCTTTATAGGTAAAAAAAATATTTAGGATTTTTAATATAGTTTGAAATCCAAAAAAAACGCCGTTCTGATTTTCAAAATTTACTTCTAGGGGTGATTTAAAATCTCTAGAGATTTCTTAATATTTTGTTGTGCTCTTTTGTCTTCTGTTTTTAATCCAATTCTAAATTCTTTCTGCAACTCACCTCGCAATTGTATGGCGCATTGATGACGCCGAATAGCGTCCAGAACGGCGTACCGGTTTCCGTGCTAATGAAGATCGCAGCACCCATGCTGCCGATCTTGACGATTTTCGGACTGACTCCGGCAATTAGACTGGACGCAGATGTCGATGTCGATGTCGGTGGCTGTGTCTGTGTCTGTCGATTCTGGTGCTGATTCTTTGGCTGGTGGTGCTGCTGATATTGCTCATGCTGCTGCTTTTTCTCCTGCTGATCGAGAGCCGCTGCATTCAGCTGGCAGAGCACGTAGCGATCGCATTGCGGCGACTTTGAGATGTATCTGTAGGCGCGGTGGACTTTCAGCACCGGTTCAATAACCTGTTTACCATTTGGATTTGGATTTGGTCCATTGTTGGTGGAGTCGTTCGAGGAGGAGCAAAAATAGAAGAGAAAACAGTAGAGTAATTAATTTAATTTGATCTAAGTTAACGATTTTGTGCAGGTGCGGGTACATCCAAACTTTTCTTCTCTACAAACACTAATGTCATTTTTTTAATACCATATTCTTACTTAATGAAGAAAATCTCTCTTTCTTTCTTCAATAACTTGGAATAATATTTTTAAAATTTACTGAATAAACAACGTTTTTTTTTATAAAATGAAATTTAAAAAAGTTGGAAAGCTATGAAGAATCAATGACTATAAAATATTTAAATTATTTTCATAAAAATTTTTTAACAAATGAAAAACTATTTTATTGCTTTAGTTAGAGTATCCATAAGCTGATATCGAAATTAGATAAATCAAAATCCTAGGTACCTAGAATTGTTATTTAATTAGAGCCAATCATTTTACCGCAGCTATTTCCTATTTGCAGTTAAAGAGCTCTAATTAAACAGCAAAGTGACCCAGTTCCCAGATAAGAGAATCGGAGAATCTGCTTACCTCCAGGTTGAGCGTATCCGTTAGCTTGTCGCTGATCTCGGTGGCATTGAACTGGAGTAATCCGCGTGCCTGGCCGAGTTTCAGTAGCTCCTTGGCATAGCCCACTGCTGGCTTCACATACTGCCTGGAATCGATCTTAACGTTCAAATGATGCTTGGCCACATGGTCCAAGAGATTCGAGATGGTCTCGCCGGGTCGCGAGGGATCAAAGTGGGTCTGCTTGGGGTAACCTTGAGACTTCAGCAGGCCGTTAAACATGATCTGCGCGGTCTGGAAGTACCTGTGTGTTCGGGGGGAAAAAAGAGTTAAAAAGGCGGACAATGGATGAGTTTCTTCGATGACGCAGCAGCTTAAAAGACGTCGAGTGAAAGGGTCGCTAGAAAGTGGAAGTTTTTCGAATCGCTGTCTAATGATGGGGCAACGCAAAAAGAAATAGAAGACTAAGAAGCCTGAGAGGCCGAGGCCTGACCCACTTTAAAGTCATGCAAAAATGTCTGAATCCGAGGGGTACACTAAGAAAAATGATTTTAACATTCCTCAATTGAAAAAAAAATTCGGGTATTACTATTACTTTAATCATTTAACCAGTGCTTACAAAAATTAGAATCTACTATATCCAAAGCCATAAGTTTTATGTTGACCATTTAGTTCTTAAGCATACTGTATATTTTTGATAAGTTAAAACTAACCCTTATTAAATTGAGGTTAATAAGACTTGAGAAGTCTGATCCACTTTAAAGTCATGCAAAAATGTCTGAATACGAGTGGTACCCTATGAAAAAATATAATTCAACGAGCCTTATTAATATACTTTTGAGTATGTTCTATAAAAGTGCTATTAAGTTGTTCATGCTAGTTTTTAACAATTATTTGAATTACCTGGTAAGTCAAAATCAAATATATAAAAAGTCATCATGGTTTTTGGCTTATCATTTTGAGGTCGAAAATTAATCTTGTTAAGACATTTTCTTTGTTTAAGAAGGCAAGGTCATTTTATCGTTTATTATTAGTTAAATAGGTTTTCTATATTATTACAAAGTTATATCAATTTTTAAACTGTTCCTTATTTACATAAATACATTCGAATTCAGTTAAATAACAAACAAATGTGTATGGGCATATTTAAGATTTTAAGAAGGCAAATGTTGAAGGAACTTTCATGGAGAAATTTCGATTGCAATACAAAATTTGTATTTACTTAAGAAACACTTCATTTTTCGGACAAGTGTACTGCCCAGCCTTCGCAAACAATTTCCCCTGGCTGAAAACTGGCAACCGGTTTTGGCCCGCTTTGTTTATTTGTTTGTTTTAACGATGCCGTTGACTTCTGTATCTTCTGCATATCAACTGTAACTGTATCAGAAGAGCCTGGACTTGAGTCTTGAATCGTGGAAGTGTTGGAGCGTTGGAACTTGGGCTGTTGACCAGTTGGATTAGCAGGCACGTTCTAAAAGCACCAGCACCGAAAAAAAGTGGGTCAAAAGGTAGCCGCATCGAACATGCTCGATGGGAAACGGGTTGTCGCTAACGGGAAATGGTTAGCAGCTGTTTTAAGTCGGCAAAGTCGGAATAGGAATCAGATTTGGACTTGGACTTGGTCCAAGAATCGCAGCCAGGTGCTAACTGCATTGGGACCGTTGCAGAGCAGAACGTGATCCACAATTAACACGCTTTGGTCATCGAAATCGAGCCACGTTAGCCGGTAGAATAACTCACCTGAGATACACATCGGGATTGGCCAAATAGCTGGCCCAGTCGGCCAAATAAAGTGTGGCCGACTTGATCCACCTGCGGCGGAAGGATTGGTTGTTCAGGGATTCGAACAGCTTGTCGTAGTCCAGCTTGCCATCATTGCCCTTAAAGCCCTGAAGGTAGAGATAAATAGAATTATAAGTACATCAAATTGTTTAAGAAAGTGTATGTAAGAAAAAATACTGTAATGATATTTAGTTTCTAATAAAATAATTGTTTTGAAATTACGAGCTTAAGAAGAATAAGTTCGTATCTTCCTTGTACTATTTTTTTAGGTTTTTCTATTTCAATCTATAAAATAAGTACAATTCTGTTGCATTTTAAGGAAATATCTAATTACATAATTGTGCTCATACAATTTAAATTTTTTTAATTTTAAGACAAATTTCTAGGAATACATTTTAAGTTTTTCTATATGTCATCTTTAATCTTATATATATATTTTTATATTACTCCATATATGTATGATTTAACTGATTCAAATACGTTTGTTATTTATTAACATTATATAGACTCCTCCACATTATCACTCTAGTATTTGTCAAGCAACGAAAAAATATGATACTCAAAACTTCTTCTACTTGTTTAAGAACTAAAGCAAGTTGTCCCATAATGATCTTGATCTTCATGATCTTGTTAAATGCGGATTTCTATATACTTCTCACAACAGCAGTCAGTTTTGAATTACATGTTTACATATTGGACGATTTTGAAGAAAACGTTTATCAAGCATTTGATGTGATATAATATTTAAAACTTACGCTACTTATTAAAGAACTAAAACCAAGGGGTTACCTAAATCCAATAAAAAATCTTACTTGAAGATCCATTTTCATGATCTGTTGACTGTAGATTTCTATAGAAAATTTACATTTATCAATAATTTTATATAACCTAAAAGTGTCCCCAGAAACCCATACAAAAACCTATTTAAATAACCACCTTCATGATCTTGTTTACTCCGGATTTCTCGTACAGAGCGTCGGCCAGTTCGGAGTTGGAGAAGTGGTCCCACAGCACGTGGATGTGCTCCAGGAATGGGGGCAGCACCCAGGCATGGCTCTTGTGCTTCTCCTGGGTGTGTTGTCCCTCGGGACCGGCAAAGGAGCTAACTGCCTGCATCACCAATGGGAGTAGATTCATCAGTCCGTTATCGTTTTCCTCGCGATCCTCGGATCCGGCAGATCGTTTCTGGTGATGATGGGTATTGGTGCTCTTGTCGTTGTTGCCCTGGGTGTTCATAAAGGCCGAGGCCACTTGAAGAATGGTGTCCAAACCAATGCCAGATTCGGAATTGCTGCGCTTTTGATTAGTGGCAGTGGTCTCCTCATCGTCACCTTGGGTGAACATTTCCAGGACATTGCCAATGATGGAGGGATCAAAGCCACCGCCACCCTGGTTCCCATT
This sequence comes from Drosophila elegans, assembly GCF_018152505.1. NCBI lineage: Eukaryota > Metazoa > Arthropoda > Insecta > Diptera > Drosophilidae > Drosophila > Drosophila elegans. The sequence goes on along the minus strand of NW_024545855.1, from coordinate 3,171,975 downwards.
GCTTTTGGAGAGGAGACTGCCCAATCCGGAGAGGATTTGCATGGCTCCACCAGCGCCGCCGCCGCCACCTGCTCCGCCGGATTTGCCACTGGCTTGCATAAAGGTGCCAATTAATGAGGCCACACCAGCCAAACCAGCTCCTCCTCCTCCGCCAATTCCTCCGTTGCCAGCACCATTCTGGTTGGATAATGCCTCCTGGAAGAACATGGAGGCCATGTCCAGCAGCGGATTGGACTCATCCTCGCTGGCCAGAGAAGGACTCAGCGGCTGAAGGCATAGCAGGCAGGCCAAGAGCAGAGCACGTCGCACGTACATTTTGTTCTTCTTCGTCCAGGAACTTTCACAATCACACACTTGAGATACTTTTGGGCCAATTAAGCGACGCAGCCACAAAACGCGCAACACGCTCCACTGAGCACACGGAATTGGGTATACAAGATATATATATCTACTGGGAGATATTATACCAAAATCGGAGATAGGAGCACGGAGATCGGAGCGTTTTAAAAGCAACCAGCACAGCCGAAAACTTTCTTTCTTCTGCGGCTCTGCGCCAGTTTGTAATACTTCTTAAGCCAACGATTCTTGGGGCCTGCTGAAATGGCTCTCCCGATCTTCCAAGCCCCGATCTCCATTTCTCTCACCTGTTTCTACACCTAAAAAAAAATATATTAAAAATGAAAATTTGTTTGCTGTGAGTTTAATATATAACGGTTAAACCCATATATTTAAATCTTAAGTCATGCAATTAAATAAGCGTTTCATATATTATTACATAAGATGTTGTATTTCATTTCTATAGGAAATATAAAATTTTGCATTCAACAGCCATCTTTTTTATCCGTGTACGAAGACTCGCTCGTGGAATTCTTTACGCCTGCGCTTTGCTTTGTACACGTCAGGTTTGCTGTCTTCCAAGTCTTTTCTCCACAAATAAACGAGACAAAAAGAGAAGTCGGAGAAAGAGCACAACCACTTTGCTTTCCACAGACAAAAAATAAAGATAAAGATAAAAAAGGTTCAAAGATCAGAATGATAATATATAATATATAATAAGTTTCTCGAAAGCTTTAATTTAGTTGAGAATTAAGGGCACAACCATTGTTACCTTAATATTAAATGGTTAAAATATTATATTATATTATTTTGATACGAATAGTTTGCCATCGTCTTTGTTTTTCTTTATTTAGATATTATAGTTTTGTTAAGATAAAGTAAGGAAGTAAGCTCTATGTTCCTTGTTTATCAAATTTGATAAACCCAAAATTATACAATTTCTAAATCTTAAAAAAAAATTTAAGGAAATGTATATATTTTGTCTTAATTTTTTTTTTCTGAGTGCCCCTGTTCTATGGCTCGAACTTTGTTTATGTTTCCTACTACCCACCTACTTTCTTTTTACACACGATCGTCCGCTTTGAAAGTTCTCTTCTCGGAATGGTGGTTGGTGGACATTGGAAGTCCGATTCGAAGCCAACGTTTTCGTTAATGCCGCCTGCTTTGGCTTTTTATGTAAATACGAGTATCAACAAGACTTTTGGGTCTCTTTCATTGGGTATGCCATGAATGTTAAGGTGTTGGACAAGTTAACAGAAAAAGTTAGAATAAATTTTGAGAAGATGAAATAAAATTAAATAGGTTTTAGTAATAACCGGGAAACATATTTTTAAAAGCACACTTTTTTTAGCTCAAATTTTGTTCCACACTTAACTTAATTTAAACAAAGACTAAAAAAATTTATTTTGAAAAACAAACACCTGGCGTATTTAAGAACACCTTACCTTCACTAGCCAATTTCAGTTTGGTTCAAAGTTATATCCATTTTATGCTCAAGGGTATCTTCCGTTGCCCTTAAAAAATTTGTCCATTATTAAACAGTTCTTTAAGCAAACCCATCGAATGCTTGGCACATTTGTCACCTGGTCTTTTTGTGGGTTCGATTTGACTCTCGTCATGGCCCATTTCGATTTTATTCAACAAACGGATTGCACTGTGCCAGTTACATAAATTTATAATCAGTTTAATGGGTCCGTCATGCGAAGCTAAAGATGTATATATCGTACATTTTCTTGTTCTACACTTTCTTTACGTTCTTCTAGATGACCTTTCCCTATAAATCAGTTATTAGCATAATCCACATTTCAGGTTGAGATTCGTGTTGAATTATGGAAATGGAAATCTATTAACGTTGATATGAATTTGAATACTCCATTTACTTTTAACTACTTTCGACGCTTAGAACTTTTTTTTTTACATTTTTTAAATTTATTTAAATTAATTTATTTTCAATACTACCTTTTTCATATGTGTAAGTCTTGGTAGTATACTTTTTTTACTACAAATACAAATGTTAATGGGGCTTATTTATTATTTATTAAATAACTGTTAAAAGTAAACTTTCATTTTTATTTTCAAACATTTAAGTGTATCTTTTATTTTAAAATACATTTTTTTTTTAAATCGGGCTTACTTTAACGGTACAGTCTAATTTAATTGAAATAACGAACATAATATATTTAACAGTGTAACTATCGATAACATTGATTGGCAAAAGTCGTTCCGCCATCTGGCAACTCTGGCATCAGCTGTTGGGCTGCGCAGAAAAAGACTAAACACTTCGTTTTCTTGTTATTGTTGAAGAAACTCCATATTTTAACTATTATTGCGGGCAATTTGGATTGCAGTTGCTGGACAGGATGGGCAATCAACTGGTGGGCATTGCCCCCTCGCAGATTTACGCGGTGGAGCACTATTTTTCCGGCCAGTTCGGTTCCGAAATCACCTTCAGTTCCAAGTGAGTGGAAAAAAGCAGTAATTTTCCGAGGAAAATTGTTGACACCCACGAATCATGAATTTTCCACACAGCATGGGCAGCACGCGTTTCTTCAAAGTGGCCAAGGCCAAAACGGATGAGGGTCAGATAGTGGTCAAGGTGTTTGTGAAGCATGATCCCACTTTGCCACTGGAGGACCACAAGGAGCGGCTGGAGGGCATCAAGAAGACACTTTCCCTGGCAAATGCCGTCAATTGTTTACCCTTTCAAAGGGTAGAGGTTTGTTTAATAGACTCTTTTGTTAATCATACTTATTATTCATCGGCTTACAGTCCATATACAATGTGCCCACAAAACCAATTCTCGTTCATTAATTGATCTAGCTTATCTTCTTCTATTTTGAGTCATAACTCATCAGTAATTAGGTTATTCCACAAAATTGTCAAACAAAAATAAAAGAAGAATTAAAGAATCAAAATCATCGAAATTAAAATTGAAACACTTTTGAAGACTGCTATCTTATGGATTAAATGTTTAATAAGAGCTAAAAATTGCGTATACGTAGTCAACATATTCTTTTAACATCTATTCTATTTGCAGCTCATTGACAAAGCCGCCTACATAATGCGGGAGTATGTGAAGCACAGCCTGTACGACCGCGTGTCCACACGCCCCTTTCTCACGGTGCTGGAGAAGAAGTGGATCACATTCCAGATACTGTGCGCCCTGAACCAGTGCCACAAGCAGAAGATCTGCCATGGGGACATTAAGTTGGAGAACATCCTGATCACCTCGTGGAACTGGATCCTGCTCTCGGACTTTGCGTCCTTTAAGCCCACTTATTTGCCGGAGGACAATCCGGCGGACTACACATACTTCTTCGATACGAGTAGAAGGAGAACGTGCTATATAGCACCCGAGAGATTTGTGAAAACACTGGCCTCCGATGATGATGGGGGCAATGGCAACATGTCGGTCATTCACACGGATTCCATTATTCGCCTGGCGCCCAGCTATGCTGGCAACACTTTGCTGCCAGCCATGGACATCTTTTCGGCGGGCTGTGCCTTGCTGGAACTTTGGACAGAGGGCACGGCCCCCTTTGAACTCTCCCAGCTGTTGGCCTACCGGCGCGGTGAACGCGATCTGGTGGAGAAGCATCTGGCTGGCATCGAAAACGAGAGGCTGCGCACTCTGCTGGCCTCCATGATCGACATCCAGGCGATAAACCGCAAGAGCGCCGAGGATTACTTGGATCAGGAGCGTGGTCAACTGTTTCCCGAGTACTTCTACTCCTTTCTGCAGTCTTACCTGCAAATGTTCAGCTCGACGCCGATCATGTCGCCGGATGACAAGATACAGTGTCTGCACAAGGACATTGGACATTGCATAAAGGTTCTGACACAGGCACAGGATATCTCGCCGAAGGAGGACGATAAGGATGGGCGGGAACAGGAGAAGAAAGATCCCACGCTGTGTGCTCGACTGCCGCCGGAACACGATGGCCTGATTTTGATCATCACAGTGGTTACATCCTGTATTCGAGGTCTCAAGCAGTCGAACACTAAAATTGCAGCCTTGGAACTTCTGCAGAAGCTGTCCAAGTACACCACTTCGGAGACCATCCTGGATCGCATATTGCCCTACATTGTAAGTACTTTCTCTTTTTTTAATGTTTTCAACCCATTAATGTAAGTTTTAAACTTTTTTGTTTAATATACAAAAACATTTTGTAATAATGGGAAACCATATTTTTAAAATAGCGCTTTGGCTAACCCTATTAATTTTGTTTTTTTTATTTATCTGAAAATTAAAAAAAAAAAAAAACAACATTTTTATTATTTTAAAAAGAAGTTTATACAAAAATATGTTTCAGGAATCGTCACAAAAATAACTTTATACAAGTAAAAAAATGGTTTTCAATTCTCTACAATATTTTTGAAATAATTTAAAAAAATACACCTTAAAAATTCTAGATCGCCTTAAAATGTTTTACTTTCCAACATAAATTGTATTTACAATCTTCATCATTATTTTGCAGCTACATTTGGCCCAGAAATCGCCAGCCAAGGTGCAAGTTCAGGCCATCGAAACACTAACATCCTGTTTGGGCATGGTTAAGGACATTCCGCGCAGCGATGCAAACGTATTTCCTGAATACATCCTGCCTTTTATTACGGAATTATCAAGCGAGTCGAGTGCGGTGATTGTTCGCGTGGCCTTTGCCCGTAATATTGCTGCTCTGGCCAAGAGTGCTGTCTACTTTCTGGAGGAGACGCAGCGAAATGCTCCGAACGAGATGCCCACTCCAAGATACGAAGCGGAGTTGAATGCCCTCCATGATATTGTCAGACAGGCGGTACTGAGTTTGCTTACGGATTCGCAGCCGGTGGTCAAGCAAACTCTGATGGAGTCGGGCATATGCGATCTGTGCGCCTTTTTTGGCAAGGAAAAAGCCAACGATGTGATACTGTCGCACATAATGACCTTTCTGAATGATGAGGACAAGAACTTGAGGGGAGCTTTCTATGACAACATTGCCGGAGTGGCTGGCTATGTGGGATGGCAGGCGTCGGATATTCTGGTGCCCCTGTTGCAGCAGGGATTCACGGATCGCGAAGAGTTCGTCATCGCAAAAGCCATACGTGCGGTCACCATACTCATCGAACTGGGTCACATTAAGAAGCCGGCGGTGACGGAAATTGTCCAGGAGACAGCCTGCTATCTCTGCCATCCCAATCTGTGGGTTCGTCACGAAATCTGCGGCATGATCGCCACCACTGCCCGCAATCTCAGTGCCATCGATGTCCAGTGTAAGATTATGCCCGCCATTGGCGCTTTTCTCAAGGCACCACTCATCCAAGTGGAGAAGCCACACATTCTTTTGGACTGTGTGCAACCGCCAGTGCCGCGGCAGATCTTCGACAGCGTGCTGCGCTTCCAGGACATTCATCACTTCCTCAGGGCGCTGGAGGATCGGTCGAGGGTGCGTAGCCAGACCAGACATGGAGCTTTGCCGCAGTACGAGGAAATGGGTCAGACCCTAAGGAATGTGAGTACTAAAGGAGTTACCTCCAGGTGCAGGATACTTTTGGTACTTTTTTTTTAGACTAAAACTCCTAAACAGTTTTAAAGAATCAATGCTTATATCTTGTCACTTTTCGGAACGACTTTAAATTTTAAAAATATTATTAAGTGGTGGTAACCCCTTAAAGTTTAACTTTTATATTTTTTTAATAAATTTAAATCCCTTTTGCAGCTTTTCAGACGCCTTAGCTCTGAGGGATTGACGGACCTTATAGAGATGCAGCTGCTGGCCATGAACCCGTTCCTGATCGCCATGAAGCACAAGTCTCTACAAGATCTGGACGACACTGCCTCTGGCAATGGGCGCATCATGGTCAGCCGCAAGCAAGTCGCTTGCCATGAGTATCCGCTGGCGGACAAGGCCACCAAAATGCCCGCGGAGAACCGTAAGTGCACTTTTCAAATATTTATTTATGGTTTATGGTTATTAAAAGTTCTTATAAATTACTTCAATTTCATTAAATATTTTTGCTCAACTCAGTAATGGCTTGTATGAACTTCTCAGATATTTTTAGTTCTGGATTGTGGGAATTTACACGCTGAAGATTAATAAGTCCAGGGAAGACTTTCAAATTGCTAGGTTACACTGATAAAGTTTTATCGTTTTATATCAAGAACCATATTATCATTGCCAAAATCAAAACATATTTTTGTTTCTCAATCAACGACTTTGTTTTATTGATTTATATTTGCATTATAAATAAATGTTATTTTTTCTTAACCAAAGTTTTTTTTAAATTCGTGTGCGAAATAAAATTGTATATTTCATTAACTGCTTATGTTTTTGATTTATAATTAAACGGGTAAACCTATTCCCTTGGTTTTAAATGCAAAATAACTATTTATATGACTGAATATGAATACTTAAGTCTAAAAGAATAAGTATTAACTAAAATTATCAATAAAGTCGATAGTATGAATCGGAAACCATATCCTAGATTTGATTTTATTTTTGTATAAATTAATCATTTAATTAACGCTTTAACTAATTATGATTTTAAGAAACCAAATGTTTGTCCAATCAAAAATGGTAAAGAATTAAATGTTCAGAAAATCTAGTTATTATTATTGATAGTATAATTTTTATTTAAACGTCCTTGGTCTACGAAACATTAATTGATGGTAATTCCTTTTCTAGAAAAAAAACAGCTTATAATAGTCTTGAAATTTAGAAGAATAAGTATGAATTATTAGAATGGGTTGTTTAAATACTGATAGTATTATTTGCATTAACATCTGAACCTATGGTCTTCGAACCAAATTATTAATGCTAATTTTCTTTGCAGGATCCAGCGAGGGACCCACATTGGTGTCACCCGCCTCGGATGCAGCTATTACGCCACTGGGTGCTGGCGGTATGGCCGGCAGTCCAGCGTCCGGAGCCGTAGTCCTTGGTGTTCCGACGGCCACCGTGAGTGCGGCCACTTCTCTGGGGGAATACACGATGCCGGAGCGAAACTGCTGGCTGGAGCGATCCTCCGAGTGCCGCAAGGATCTCGAATCGCTGACGGCGAAGATCAAGATGCGCTACAATGTGCTGGCCATCTCGCAGCGCTGCAGTTACGACAAGCTGGTGACGCCCTATCCACCTGGTTGGCGGATGAGTGGAACCTTGGTGGCCCACCTGCACGAGCACTCGGAATCGGTGATCAAGCTGGCTTCGCTGCGTCCCCACGGCTCTCTCTTTGCCAGCGGTAGCATAGACGGCACTGTGCGATTGTGGGACTGCAGCAAACTGAACGGCAATCAGGGGGTGAATAAATCCAGGCAGGTATACTCCGCCAATACACCGATTTACGCCCTGGCCGCCTGTGATAGCGGACAATCGCTGGCGGTGGGCGGCAAAGATGGCAGCATGCTGATGATGCGGATCGATCGCAACTCGGCCAAGATGACGCTCCAGCAGGCCCTGGATCAGAAGTAAGTAAATCGATGGGGAGTATCACAGAAATCACTAGGGTTTTTAAACTCCTTAAGAAGCTGCTTAAAAGTATGCAATAGAAAATAGATCGTCATTTTTCGTTATTAGTTCCACGGTCTTGAATATTAAAAATATATTGTTGCATACTTTTACACAGTTTTGAAACTAGTGACTCCCCGAATTAATTAATTACTGTCAAAGACTCAAAGGCTCGTATATGTTAATATATCCTTACTAACATGGTGACTAACCATGTTTTTTCATACTTTTGACATTCAACGCAAAGATAATTAACTTCATAATGTTGCTGAAAATTTGCACAGACAAGAATTATAAAATAATATGCAATAATGATAGCTTTGATGGAATCTCACTAAACTTAATTGAGTAATCATGCTCACTTTTTACAATGCCAACTGTTCACAATCTACCTAGAGATAATTAACTTCATAATTAAATTTAACTTTACCTTATTAGTTTTGAGAAAAGGTTTGTGTTTTTTTATTTTTGATGAAGTACTCTGTTTATTTATGAATTATTTTCTCCCCTTTCAACCGTAGTGATCACAAAGACGGCCCCGTTGTGGACATGCATGCCTACGACCAGGCCACACAAAGTGTCATTGTGTACGCCACGCTGTACGGCGGAATTGTGGCCTGGGACACACGGATGCAGCACAGCGCGTGGCGACTGCAGAACGAACTCCGGCACGGGGTGATCACCACCATCTGTGCGGATCCCACGGGCTCGTGGTTGGCCACCGGCACCAGTGGGGGCAAACACATCTGCTGGGATCTGCGCTTCCGTCTGCCCATCGCGGAAATCAAGCATCCGGCGGACTCGTGGATCAGGAAGGTGGCCTGCCATCCCACGGAGCCCTCGTACCTGATCTCCGCCTCGCAGTCAAACAACGAGGTGTCCGTGTGGAACATCGAGACGGGTCAGCGCCAGACGGTGCTGTGGGCCAGTCCCGCGGCCGCTTTGTCCAGCGCCAGTCCCAGCGATCCGGCCACCACATGCGGCATCCTCAGTGGCGTGGTCGACGGCTCGCCCTTCATCCTAACTGGCAGCTCGGATCAGCGCATCCGGTACTGGGACATCGGCAATCCGAAGAACTCCTCGCTCAAAGTGCCCGCCGCCAATGACAATCTAGCGGACGTGGCCTTCAACTACAGGTACTTATCTATGTACTATGTTTTTTTGGCATATTTTTAAAGATTATTTATCTATAACATTTCAAGTCGGTCCGACTTATAAAAAAATTGGTTTCTGATATATATATAGTATTCAACTTTAAATCATTGTCCAAAATAAGACAAATTTTATTTATAGAGCATACTTATACGTCTTCTATCCTTTTTAGTGCCCGCCTAATTGATGGCAGCCAGATGGTCGAGGAGCAAATAATTTCCATGGCCAGCACGGGTGACTCGCAGCCGCTGCGCTCCTCCACGGAGGAGAATCCTCGCTCCGGGCCGGATATGCCCACGGCGAGTCACCACGACGCCATCACGGATCTGCTGATGTGCAAGGACAAGGGCCAGATCTACATAGCCTCGGCATCGCGCGACGGTGTCATCAAGCTGTGGAAGTGAGCTGCCCGCTTTATAGTGTTTAATTATTCAACTGTGATTAGCCTAATTAACTGCAATATGTGTAACTATTTAATAAACAGTTGCTTGTAATCTGTTGCCCCCTTCCGCTTTTATGTAATGAGAGCAGAAGTCTAATGAATTCGCTCCGGATGACAACGTTGCATTTTTCACTGCATACTTTTAGACACGTTTAACACTGATTTCAAAAACCTTAACGATTTTTGTAGCACTTCTGATAGTTTGAATTCCTCCTGTGCACACTCGGAAAAGTTATAGTAAGTTTTCAAAAGTTAAATTTAAATACATAAGCGATCGTTTCTAATTGATCGATTTTTTTTCCAATTGTTGGGTTTAGTCGCGGCTAAATGTGAAACCTAAGTTCCGCACCCATCCCCTAAGCCATTAGAATCGATTACCCACAGATATCGATAGCTCCATTAAAAATATCGAATAAACTGTACTAGTAGAGTGCGCGTACTTTATACAATTAAAACTGTCCAAGCAAGCAAAGAGGAAGTAAGCATTTTCCCGCTCTCCGAAAACAAGTAATTTTTTCGCCTTCCGATCGGCGACTAATTTGGTTTTTCTGCATACATTTTTCCAGCTCGATTTTCGGCAAACAAGAAAGCGGTGAAGAAGAAGAGAGAAGGCAAGCGAAAATAAGGCTACTATAGTGTGCGTGTGCGTTTGTTTCTGTACTCGCGGTTGTGTGTGTGAAGGGACGCCGCTAAAAAGGCGCAGAAAAAAAGAATATTTTTTATTCACTTGCTGATTAAAACCCGGAAGATGAAGGAAGTTGCTGTTAAGAAACGCGGTCGCCCATCAAAAGCTGCCGGTGGAGGAGCCGTGGTGGCTGCTGCATCGCCGGACGTCAAAAAACGCGGCCGTCCCGCCAAGAATAAGGGCTCCAGTTCACCAAACGGGGGTCAGCGGGGTCGCCCGCCCAAGGCGGCCAAAATCACCGAAGCCGACGATGAGGATGAGGATGAGGTGCAGGAGCCGGCTTCCGACGAGGAGCTGAACAACTCGCCTTCAAAGGGGAGGGGTCGTCCCACGAAGAACCTGCCCAGCGCAAGCGAGGAAGAAGGTAAGACTTATTGCGCATTCTTGTGCAGTTGAGCATTTTTGTACAGTACGCACTCAATATGCAAAAACAACAATCGGTAAAGAATTGCATGCCAAAAACTTCAACAAAAAAGATCATTTTGACAAATGACATTTATTGTGTTTGTAATGCCAAAAAAAAAAATGGCGCAAATGCCAAAATTTTCCCAAAACGAAATTTTTGCAAAAACATTGCTTAGCTTGTTATTGAAAATATATATAATATATAAAAAACTCGATCGTTTTGAAACTCAGACATCTGTGAAATATTTAAATTAATTTGAAAAAAAGAGTTTTAACTTGTTTTTTGCTTTAACAAATTTTATATATACACTTTTTTTTTTGCTTAAGTGAATTAAAATGTAGATATGTATGCAATAACTCAGGATACAGATAAAAATGAAGTTAAAAATGTTTTCATAAAACATTTGTGAAAACAACGACATTTTTGTTTCCAAATCTTTGTAAATTGTTCTGTATTTATATAAACAGTACTGCAATATTATGCAACAACTTATTGCATACTTAATTTTTAAGAGGTTCAAAGGCAGGGATGTACTTTTTAAGTGTCCTAAAATGAAAACATTTTGATGTTCATAAATGGTAGTCAGGACTGACTCCAAGACTTTCGTTGTCCATTAATTTTTAGAATGACTTTTATCAATTTAAAATTATTTTTAGAATGACTTTTAACAATTTTAAATTATTATCTAAACTATTAAAATCAGAATTATTAAAATCTTTTTTAGAACTTCAGCCTTCCCTAAGAGAATATTTCCTTCGAAAAAGACGGCGTCGAAGAATTATAAAATATTGCTATTAAGAGCAACATATTTAAGTTTTACAACAATTAATTGCTTCGGTGGCAATATTACAGTGTCCTAATTTAATTTTCGCACTCCACATCTATTTGCATAATTTGCCTAACCTATACCATATCCCGCCTCGTCCCTCAGAAGACCAGAACGTCAACGATGATGATGGCAGCGTTGAGGAGCCGACTGTAGCCGTCAAGCCTAAAAGGGGAAGACCGAAGAAGGCCGTGTGGAATGGCGAAGGAGAGCCACCGAAGAAGCGTGGTCGTCCGGTAACTGGAAAGGCTGTTGGCCCCGTTCCCTATGTGCCCACCGGCCGTCCACGTGGTCGTCCGCCAGCGAATGACTCCACTGGCAGCCACGCTTACGTGCCCAACGGACGCCCACGTGGTCGTCCAAAAGCCAATGCCGCTCCAGTCGTTGCGAAACCGGCGGCCGTTAACACTAGCGATGATGAGGATGAGCACGACAAGGACGACGAAGAGGAGGAGGAAGGCGTGGAGGGGCCGAGCTCACCCGAGAACAACTAAGGGAGACGTCCTGAAATGGAACTCCTCGGTCGTCTTAGCCATGACGAATCGGTAGCTGCCTAAAAATTAAAAACACACATTTCCAATCACCACCACCCCCCAAAATATACAAGCTAAGAAGTGAATATTGAAAGGAAAAAGGAGAGAAAACCATTGTCTGCAAGTAAGAAAACAAGGAACTTAACAAGACCACAAAATCAAGAAAAAAAAAAAAAACCAGGGTAGGACTCCTGAGAACCTTCCCCCTCCTCAAACAATAAAAACAAACAAACCATTGTTGATCCTACGGTCTTGTAAATCTAAAATGTATTGCGTAGTTTTACACAACATTTTAACTAGATTCAGTTTTGAAACTAGTGATTCCTGCAAAACCCCGAAATTTTAAATTACTATCTAGGACTTAAAACTAACTAACTTAACATCGTTTAGTTACCATTTTTACATTCGACGAAGAGATTATTACCTTCATAAAGTTGCTGAAAATATGTACAGACAAGAAGAAATAAAGATTGATTTTATGAAATCTCACTAAACTTAATTGAGTAATCTTGCTAACTTTTTACAATCGACTGGTGCCAAATATTTGTACACACAAGAATCATAAAACCTTTTTTTAAAAAACTTAATTTAGTCATTATGCTAGCTTCTTACAATCTACCTAGAGATAATTATCTTCATAACTATAATAAATATTTGTACAAAGAAGAACAAGCAACTCAATGCAATATGTTGTGCTAGAGAAATCGCTAAGGTTTTGAAATTAATTTAAATATACTGTTTATTGGTAAATGGTAAATGAATTTTTATTTCATTGTGTTCAATAATAAAATATTTGGACTGCATACCTTTGAGCACCTTCATAATTTATTTCAAAACTTTTGTGATTTCTATACTTTTGCAGAGGGCATTAAAATACCGTAATAATTTAAGTCAGAAGTTTTGCAAAGCAGTGAAGGCGTCATTCCCGACCTTATCATGTATATATATTCCTGATCAGAATCACTAGAGAGTCGATTTGTCCCTCCGTCCGTTTCCACGCAAACTAGTCTGTTTTAAAGCTATTTACATTATTACATTATCGGGAAAAAAATGGAAACAAAATTATAACTATGCTGTTTTGTAATTTTCTTCGAGAAATAGTAACGGTTTAACTATAATTAATGGTTGACTATGACAGTTAGCTACCAGGGGATCAATCGAAATATTAAAAAAAAAACAAGTGACAAAAAATTTAACTTCTATTTTGGAATATTTCTTTTAAATTCTTTTGGTCATAGTAAGGGTTTATAATTCAGAATTACGCTTTTTATTTTATCAAAATCGGAAAACGATATCATAAAGCTGCAATAGGAACGATCCATACTCCTAAGTTATCCATATCGTATATCCTATACATGCGAGAACTTTTATAAAACCAAACTGCATAAAGTTAAAATAAAAACCAACGGACAAAAAACTGCAAGTTCTTAAAATTTAAATTTTAAATCGAATGCGATCGTTTCTAGTGGATTGATTAGTTTCCTCCGGCTGGGTTGAGTCGCGGCTAAAAGTCAAATCAAAGTACCGCACCTATCTCTAAAGCCATTAAAATCGATTACCCACAGGCATCGATAGCTTCGTTAAAAATATCGAATAAGCTGTACTGGTAGCGTGCGCGTATTTTATACAATTAAAACGTCCAAGCAAGCAAGTAAGCATTTCCCCGCTGTCTGAAAATCCAAATTTTTCTGCAAATTTTCAACAATATTTTAAGGGATTTTTGCGGCGGCCGATCGGCGACTAAATGTGTTTTTCTGCATATATTTTTCCAGCTCGATTTTCGGCAAACAAAAAAGCGGTGAAGAAGAGGAGAGAAGGCTAGCGAAAATAAGACTACTATAGTGTGCGTGTACAAGAGAGAGCGCGTTTTAGCAAGCGTCTGTGTTTGTGTGTGTGTTTCTGTGCTTGCGGTTGTGTGTGTGAAGGGACGCCGCTAAAAAAGCCGCAGAAAAAAAGGATTTTTCTTTATTCGCTGGCTATTTAAATCCCGGAAAATGGAGGAGGTTGTTGTTAAGAAACGCGGTCGCCCATCAAAAGGAGGAGGTGGCGGATCGACAGCCGTGGCTGCTTCTGCATCGCCGGACGTCAAAAAACGCGGCCGTCCCGCCAAGAATAAGGGCACCAGTTCGCCAGGCGGTGGACAGCGGGGTCGTCCGCCCAAGGCGGCCAAAATCACCGAAGACGACGATGAGGATGAGGTAGAGGAGCCGGCTTCCGACGAGGAGCTGAACAACTCGTCCGCCATTACGCCTTCGAAGGGCAGGGGTCGTCCCAGGAGCATTGGCGGCGGAGGCGATGCAGTCAAGACGCCCGGCTCCGGGTCCGCCAAAAAACGCAAAGCCGGCAGGCCCAAGAAGCACCAGCCCAGCGATAGCGAGGAAGAAGGTAAGCCTTTTGTTGAGCATTCTTGTACACGCAATACGCCAAAACAACAAGCGAGCAAAAAAATTCATGTTCAAAGCTTAAAGAAACACATTTTTTCAAAAAATATTTTGGTAAAACAAATCGTTTTATTTGTTATAGTAAAATGGAAAATAAATTAAAGAAAACTAGATTTACTTGATATTCGGACATGGGTCATATATTAGGATTTACATATTTAAAGAAAAAATGTTTTTATTGAGCATTTTTGTACATTCTTGACCAAAAAAATTGCAAGTTCAAAACTTGAACAGAAAAATCTATTCGAAAAATACCATTTTATTAGCTTTTGTTAACTTGCCGTATTAAATAATTTTCCCTAATAGATTTGTTTTTATCTAATCTATTAAAATAAGAACGTTTAAAATCAGAACTGCAGACTCCTGTAAGGCAATATACTATCCACGTGCTGTATATAGTTTAGCAGTAATTGATTTGAAAAAGGCGGCATTTACGTTTTGTTATCGTTTTCTTGTTTGTTGTACATTAAATCTCACCCTAATCTTAACGCTACCTGCGGGCTTACACAATACTCAGGTAGTCCCGGTTTCAACCTTGGCCATTTCGCTCCAGACGGACGTTTTCGTTGCGATGGAAACCGTCGTTAAGAAATAGAACAAATATGTTGTTTAGGTAAACATATCCAACTAGAGTTTTCAAACTTTTCGGTATGGTGATTGGATTTGTATAGTATAAATATCCAGATTAGGATATAAAGAAATGCAATATTTTCGATCGCAAGTCGCTTATTACTTACTTATAATACAAGTATATCTGTATAAAAACTTGTGATAACAAAGAATCATAGAAAAATAATAATATTAAAGGCATAACTATATCTAGTTTTAGAGTTTCAATAAAAAATAAATTTAAGGGCTAATAATGACATCTATTTGCATTATTATTAAACTATTTCCATACACTAGTCCCATAAATATACCGATTTAAAGCCAGTTAGAATAATTATAAATTGTTAAAATTGGAAATAAACTGAATTTAGGGAAGCTTTGACTATAAGTTGCATCGTAATGTATTTTGTTTTGTTGGTGGCAGCATTACAGTGTCCTATTTTAATTTTCGTACTCCACGTCTATTTGCATCATTTGCTTACCTATTCCATATCCTGCCTTGTCCCTCAGAAGACCAGAACGTCGACGATGATGATGGCAGCGCTGAGGAGAGTCGTCCGCTAGGTCGTCCACCGACAGGAGCTGTCAACTTGAACATCGAACGCACAGGCCGTGGCCAGGGAAGACCGAAAAAGAAGGCGGCAGTAAAAAAATCCGCCTGGAGTGCCGAAGGAGAGCCACCGAAGAAGCGCGGTCGTCCGGCAACTGGCAAGGCCGTTGGCCCCGTTCCCTATGTGCCCACGGGCCGTCCACGTGGTCGTCCGCCAGCGAATGACTCCACTGGCAGCCACGCTTACGTGCCCAACGGACGCCCACGTGGTCGTCCAAAGGCCAATGCCGCTCCAGCGAAACCGGCGGCCGTTGACACTGGTGATGATGAGGATGAGCAGGACGAGGACGAAGATAAGGAGTCCGTGGAGGTTCCGAGCTCACCCGAGAAGACGGCAGTAACGCCGAAGAAACGCGGACGCCCTTCGCTGGCCGCCAAGGATGGCGCTGCCAAGCCCCGTGGTCGTCCCACGAAAGTAACCAGCGCAGACGATGGCGATGACGCCGATTCCACCGACCAGGGCGAGCACAACAACTCGAAAAAGGAGTCAAACGATGAGGGACAGGCACGTCGTCCGGATGGAACTCCAACTAAGGGAGATGCCCTTAAGTGGAACTCCTCCGATGGTGACAACGATGCCAACGAGGATAATGTTTCGGACGTCTATAACGATGCCGAATCGGTAGCTGCCTAAATATTAAAAATACACATTTCCAACCACCCAACCAAAAGGAAACCTTAAGCACACAAGACCACAAAATACAAAAAATACCAGGAGAGAACTCCTGAGAACCTTCCCCCTCCTCGAACAACAAAAACGAACCATAACTACATGCATATTCTGACTTATTGCTAAGAAAACGTGTAACTCGGAAAATATTGTTTAATTTGATTTACATTTTCAAATAAATAACATATATGTCTTAGAGTATCCGGTATGTTTCTCTTTTGGGGAAGGTTCCAATGAAGATCATATAATTTTTACGGAAGGACTTAATTTATGTTAAAAAATGTAATTTGATTTGATTATTTGTAAATTAAATAAACATAAGATCTTAATGCGCGTTTCTTTCCTTTTGTTGGTGGTTATTAAAAAGGGAGCGGGACTTAACCAAACAATGTTGGCCCGGCCTAGCCTTTCATAAATTTCGGGTACTTTATTTTACATTTATCATACATAATCTGTCCTGTGTTCACTGTAATATTTTGTGGCATACATAAAAGCGGTCACACTGGACTGAAATTTGTATATATCTGTATTTAATAGTGATTTCAATAGTTATACACCAAATATAAGGCCCAAAACGGATGTTTCAGCGGAAGTCATTTTAATTTTATATTACTAAATATTATAATGCAATATTTTATTAAGCAACAGTAGATCTCTAAAATGCATTGACATTTTGAAATGGGGTAGTTTTTAACGGAATTCCGAATGATAAATCTTTTAGGATATTTTAATAATATATGAGTATTTTTCGGTACGTTTCGGTATGGTATATTTGAACGGTTGCCATGCGGTCACACTAAATGTTCGCGCGTAAGAAGAAGCAGACATAGAACGGCGTGCTTGTAATATGTAAATTTTTCAAATAAGCTAAGGTGTGTGTGGCCAACAACAACCAAACATGAAGAGTGCTAGAATTAAGTGATATAAGTGATAAATAGAACAATTTTTTTGCATCAAATCGGAAAAAACAAGAATCAAATTTGCTGGTGCAAAAAATTACCAATTGATAAAAAAAAAGCCGCAAACAAAAACAAAACAAACACCCTGGTGTGTGTATGTATGCGCGATTGTCCGGCTGGGTGTGTGTGTCTGCGAGCATGTGTTTGTGTGCGTCTGGCGTCTAATCAAATTTGGCATGCCCTAAAATCGATTGATAAAATAATAAACAATTTGGCTGGCGCAGCGTAAAATCATTTGTCAGGGTGAACAAAAAACAGGGGTGATAAAAGGACCAAAAGTGTGTAATCAATTTATATAAATATTTTGCGCGCATGTTAATAAAAGTAAAATAAATTGTCGGTCTTTTGCGCTCCCACTGCCTCTCTCTCTCTCTGTGAGCATGCCCACTCGCTCTCTCTGTTGATTTCGCACGTTTGCCAACACTGCTCTCATTTCGTGGTTCTTGTTCTCTCCTCTCTTTTCTTCGATCTTTGTTGTAGTTGTATTTGGCCAGTGTGTCTTTGCATTTCGCTTTTATTATCGTTCTGCGACGGACGGCGGCGACGTTGAAGAAATTCCTGGCCGATTTCTTCTTCATCATCCTGTGTAAATAATTGTAATTAAAATAATCTAAATTTCGTATTTAACGAAAGCACACACACCATCAAAGGAACTGCAATTGCGAAGGCTTTTTTAAGTGCATGTGTAAGTGTTCCGGAAAAGAAAAAACCGTAGAATACTCCTGTTTCGTTTTACATTGTCATCATCGGGTTTCCTTTTTCACAACGGCGGTTTGCTGCATGTGTGTGTGTTTCCAGACCGCTTTTTGAATATGCAAACATGTATAAATAGTTTGCGAAATTACTTGATATTTTGCCCGAAAAAGGTAAAAATCAATTATGTGTGTGTGAGCCTGAATATTGGATATAATTCCTTTTTTTGGTTGGTGAAATATTTTTCCGATTGTGCGTGTGTGCGAATGAGTGTTTCATTATTTCCTTATTTCATCGTGTTCTTCCTTTTTTTGAGCGGCGGCCATTTGACTGCTCTGCTTCTTCCTCCACTCCCCCTTCCACCTAGCTCTTGTGTGTGTGCGTGCTCTTTCTCTCTTTCTCTCGGGACGCCTTGCATTTGTATATATGTACGTACTTTTCCCAATAAGAACACTTGACTACTAAAATATTAAATTATTCGATGGGCTTTTATTATTAATGATTTGTTAGCCGCCGCGCCTCCTTTGTTTTTCAGGCATCTCTTTTATGGTT
The DNA here is from genome assembly GCF_018152505.1 of Drosophila elegans. Lineage (NCBI taxonomy): Eukaryota > Metazoa > Arthropoda > Insecta > Diptera > Drosophilidae > Drosophila > Drosophila elegans. Next base: position 3,153,577 of record NW_024545855.1, on the reverse strand, counting down.
TATCTTTATGTTTGTTTTTATATTCCCAAGTGCGTGCGTGTAGGTGTGTGCGTGTTTCCAGGGGCCCAGCAATTTTACTCTCTCTCGCTCTCTATCCCTTTTCGCATGCTGCACTTGTCTCTCCGCCATGAGAGTGGCGTCGTTTTGTGGGGAGGCGGAAAAGAAGAGATGGAGATTCTCGTAAACAACCCAAAAAAAAAACCGACCCACTCGCATTCTTCTCGCTGAAAACGTAACCTCAAATGTTGCGGGCGCCTTTCGCCTTCCTTCGTCTTCGTTTCGTTTTCTTCGCTATTCGCTCATCGTCTGCCGGCATAGTTGCTGTTGTTGTTTTGACTCCTCTGTGTGTATGTTAATTTTATGTGTTTTCCATTTTCAACCGCCCCTCTTTCTTCACGCCCCACCACCCCCTTTACGCCTGCTGTCTTTGCGCTTTTTGTTTCCCTTTGCGGGGGGCGCTATAATTCTGTCCAGAACTTAACCAAGTACCAGATATGTATGTACATATATACTTGAGATCATTAAACCGAACGATGAACTAACTAGTTTTAAAATAAAATAAAAACCCCGTTTTGGATTTCTGTTTAGAATATTAAAACTGTAATATTTCCAAAGATTTCAAATTAATTAAAAAAAATCAGTTCTCAATAGAACATCAATATATAAGTTAAAGGGTATTCGTCTAATCGGTTTTTGAGCAAAAAATAATTTCATTTTCCCTATTTTTCGCGCATGATTCAGCTTTGCGTTGTTCTTCTATGGATAGTCTTCTTCTTCTTTTGTGACTTGTTCTTGGGACTCCTGTTCCTCAAACGACCCCGCCCCCTATTCTGCCCCTTTGCATCGACTTTGTTATTGTTTTCGTAATGAGGAAATCATGGCTAGTATTTGTCTTACTCGTCTTTCGGTTTTAGAAGAATTTATTTTGCTTTTATTCGCCCCTTGTGCGCTGTATTTTGTTGATTATTATTATGCGCCCTGTCTGCTGTATGTGTTATCGGATTCTTTTCTTTACCATGACCAGCTCAAAGTTTTTAATCGCACAAAAGTACAGTGGTACAAGAGTCTTTCAAGTGGAAATACAAATTGTATCTTATCTTCAGTCAGGAACCAAAGTTTCTATAAACTCTTTAAATTTGGAAAAAATATATGAAATATTTATCATATCCCAAAAAATGCTGAATTCCTAATTTTTTGTTTCACCAATTTAATTTTGATCACTTTTAACTAATCACGTTTTTCAATATATATCTCATTTCAGTTTGTGTATATTTTCATCATTAAAACGTCGTGTAAATTAAAATTCATCCTAATTATAATTAATAAACTACATTAATAAACGAAATTTCCACAATTCTCAAAAATCAATTTGTAAAAATTCAAGTTTTAACCAATTCTCATACGTAATTAAATAAAAAAAAAGTTCAGTTTTGTTAAGTCCCAAGAAACAACAGCTGTGCAACTGTGTAAAATATTATCAATAATTTTTGTGTAAATTTATGTAAAAAAAAAAACCAAACACGACAACCAAACCAAACGAAGAAAATTAATTTTTTTGAGCTAAGAGTGTATGAAAAAATCTCAGCAAAGCCTGTAAATTAAATGTTAAATATAATAAGCAAAAAGTGTGGTTTCTTTTACAACAAAAACAAGTGTTAATCCGGAAGGAAAAATTAAAAAAAAAAAGCTGAGAAGAACAATTTGTGAATTTGTTTCGAAAAGAATCGAGATAAGAACGCGCGTGTGGTGGTTGACTTAAATTTTTTAAAGTAAAACCAATCAAAGTTGGCAATACGCGCAAAATTGTCAGCTGCGATAGCTAGGAAAAGCCTCCAAAATTGAGCTCCTAACCGCGCCCACAATTGCCATATCGACGCCTTCGCCGCAGCAGCAGCAACATCAACAGCAGCATCAACAACATCAGCAGCAACAGCAACTCTACCAGCAACATCAGCAGCAGCAGCAACATTACGGTCCACCACCGCCCTATTTTCAACAACTTCATCAGCAACACCAACAGCAGCAACAGCAACACCAACAGCAGCAACACCAGCAACACATGAAGTTTTTGGGTGGCAACGATGATCGCAATGGCCGCGGAGGCGTCGGCGTTGGCACGGATGCCATTGTGGTAGGATCTCGCGGTGGTGGTGGCGTTTCCCAGGATGCCGCCGATGGCTATGTCTTCCAGCCACGCCCTTCGCCGGGCGGTGTGGGCGGAGTGGGGGGCGGTGTACCCGGCGTCGGTGCCGTGGGATCGACCTTGCACGAGGCCGCTGCCGCCGAATACGCCGCCCACTTTGCCCAGAAGCAACAGCAGACGCGATGGGCATGCGGTGACGATGGCCACGGCATTGATGTAAGTATCTATCCCAGATTTTCCCTTTTACTATTGCATTCGTCTATTCAAAAAATTTGTGAAACTCAACAGTCCTAAAAACCTTTTTATATGTTTTTTCTTGAAAAAGTGTTCTGAAACCATTTGAAATTTTTTTTTTGTAAAAAAGCAGAAAATATTGGGATTTTTACCATAATTTTAACATAACTAAAATCGCAAACAAAAATTAAAAATCTTAAGTTTCTAGAACAAAAAAAAGGAGTTTAATACATCCTTTAAATGGCTGGAAAAAAGCAAACAACGTGTTGTATAATGGTCTTTAGAATTTCACAAAATGAAGTCACTGAAAAAAGCTTGAAATTATTTAAAGTTAAGTGCCAATCAGCTTGCAAACATTTTCTATCAAAGATATGGTTTTTTGAGGTTTTTTGATTACATTTTTTGTAATTTAATTGAGAAGGCAATTTTCAATTTCTCTTCTCTTTTCGACAATTAATTTTCCGGTTCGGAACTTGGTCATTTTTGACTGAGTTGCTTCTTGATTCGTTTTTGCGGCGTCTCGATTTCTTTATTTGATTACTTCTGTCTCAGTTGACCTCCGCCGATTGTATAAGTTGCAAAGGTCGGTGTCTGCCAAAAATGGTTGCATAAACAGATTATAACAATTTGGCATTGAGACGGCAACCAATAAAAACATTAGAAAAGGATAGAAAAGTTGTAAGGAGTAAAATTTTTGTCTGAGAATTCCTTTAAATAAAAACAATTTAGAGCTTAAGCGGTAATATTACCAAAAATCTAAATTTGAATAAGTCAGAATGATTTCAGAAATTATAAATGTTTTCACCATTTCTTCATAATATAATTGAAGATACATTTTTATTAGATTCAGGTGCACACTTACAGAATCCATACAATTTTAAAATGTTTAATAATAAAAAATTTGCTTATAGAAATATATGGAAAATAAGTAGTCCGACCATTCTTGAATTGAATTAATTGAATTGTTTTCTGATCTAATTGTATCTCATCTCATTTCCACTTGCAGAACCCGGACAAATGGAAGTACAATCCTCCGATGAATCCGGCTAATGCAGCTCCAGGCGGACCGCCAGGCAATGGAAATAATGGTGGCCCCGGTGCCATTGGAACCATCGGCATGGGCAGCGGATTGGGCAGCATGGTGGGCGGAGGTGGAGGCGGTAGTGGGGCTGGAAACAATGGTGTTTCCGGCACGAATGGTGGCATGCATCATCCATCGATGGCCGCAGCAGCAGCCAATATGGCCGCCATGCAACAGGCAGCGGCGGTGGCAAAGCACAACCACATGATGTCGCAGGCAGCAGCCGCCGTTGCTGCCCAACAGCAGCAGCAACATCCTCACCAACAACATCCCCAACAGCAGCAGGCACAGAATCAGGGACATCCGCATCATCTAATGGGCGGTGGCAATGGGCTGGGCAATGGCAACGGATTGGGCATCCAACATCCCGGCCAGCAGCAGCAGCAACAACAGCAGCAGCAGCAACATCCCGGCCAGTACAATTCGAATTTGCTGAACCATGCCGCTGCCTTGGGTCACATGTCATCTTATGCCCAATCCGGAGGCAACATGTACGATCATCACGGTGGAGCCATGCATCCGGGCATGAATGGTGGCATGGCCAAGCCCCCGCCATTGGGTCCTCCCGGAGCCGGAGGACCGCAGGATTACGTCTACATGGGTGGCCAGACTACGGTGCCCATGGGCGCAGCAATGATGCCGCCACAGAATCAATATATGAATAGCTCCGTGGTTGCGGCCGCCAATCGGAATGCAGCGGTGAGTAAAATGTGAATTTGTTCTCAAAAAACGGAGGAAAATATGCTACTTTATGCCATTTACCTTTGATTGACCTTGGATTCAACCGATAAGCGATATATTAATCAGTTCTTCGATTATCTCGATATCCAACCCTAGATATGGATTGTTCATACACCAAATATTCATTTCATTACAAAAATTGCTTAATAGATAATCAGATTTGAGTTGACGATAAAGTAAAGTCTACTTTGAAACAGGGGGTGATAATTTTTCAGAAGATGACTCATTTCAGTTGAATTTTATTAAGACAGGATATCATTGAATTATTTTGTGATATCGTTACTCATCACACCCATCTCGGCTATTATTCGGTGTTTATTTGAAGACCTCAAACTTAATAGTTGACCATTAAATAGAAAAAACCAACTCAACGAAATTGCCGAAAAAGAGTCGTCACAAAAAGTTATTGCTAAGTGGCCTTAATAGAGCCCTTACATATTTAAATCGAAAGTTTATCCGCAAATAAAAATAAAGTAGGCAAAAGTTTAACCATTCAATTTCATTTGATGATATTTTCTTGTTAGGTTAATCAATAGTTTTGCTTGCCTTTGTTTGTGTTTTTATGTAATTTTCTCTCGTTTTTCTTTAGTTCGAATTTTAGCGAAAACTTTTTTCGATTTCATTTCTTTCGTTTACGAATCCAAATATTATTTAAAAGGCGATTACAAACTTAGTTTGCTTTAAATTGTGGAATAAACTATGTATGTATGTATTACTTGGGAAATTATGAAAGGTCAGTTATAGGTTTACTACCTAATGGAATTCGATATTTCGATTATTTTTTTTTATCTATAAAAGTATATTCTCACATGGCTTAATAAATTATTTAATTGTTTTTGATTGCAAGGTCAGTTTTCTGATTTTCGAGTTTCTAAGGATATTAATTTGTAAGGATAATTATTTAAGATAACTTATGTGCCTTAATTCTTAGATCTATACAATTTCTACAAATGTTTTGCTGAATTTACCATTCTTTGGGTTCTTGTTTAAGACTTCATTATCTTTCTTAGCACTCTGTGAGTTGCTTTACTCGTGTCTTTGCTACACTGCTAATGGAGATAAATGTGGAAATATAAAGGGGAAGAGCAGAAAGAGGCGGGGCTGAGATACATAGATCCCATTCCGGTTGCAATTTTTCAACCTTATAAAGCCAGAACGTTGCACACGCCGCACAAACACACACTCACTCGCATACTCACACACCTGTCTACTCACCTGTCCGTCGGCAAATCTGATGACTTGAGAACTCGACTTCTGCTGGTGCTTTAGCCAGAAACAACTACCTGCATTTTATAAACGAATGAATTTAATACTGGGAACCAATGAGTTGTGGGGTGGGATGCTGTGGAATGAAGAAGTTCTCGTTATGTCACAATTGTTTATAGGAAATGCTATTTTAATTAAAGAATTTCACCCGTCTGGTCCTTCGTGCCGTCTCTTTCCGACCTTTGGGCACCAGGTGATTCCCCTTGTCACCTGGCACTGCAATTTCCTTTTCACTTCCTTCGCACACAATGCAAGGTTTTGCAGGTGTAAGTGTGTTAGCTGGTCCGCAATCGATTATGTTTTTATCAAGCAAATTGTCGAATCAAAACGGTTCTGGTTTGGTTGATTTGTGGATACCCTCTAATTAATATTATTTTAATCAAATGGTATACACATTTTATGTTAAATTAAGCAAAACACTGCTTGAATAAACAAATAAAAAATAGGCTTTCCCAATTTATCAAAAGATAAAAATTATAGTACATTAAGACGGTGTTAAAATACCTTTTTTTTCGACTTTTTGTTTTGATAGAAGCTTTAAATTATGATTTGTTTCTACTGCTCAAATGTACAAACTGATACTGTTCACCGCTTGGTTAATGTATTAAACAAAGAATTTTAAAAAAATTGTTCGTGGAAATTTTATTGTATGCTTCAATTCTAAAATATTTTTACTGGCATTGAACCCAAAAATTAAACAGAATTTAAAACTTAACTTAACCACGAACTCTTTGAACTCTTCTATTTTCTGACTTTTTCCAATGCCCTTTTCTTTATGTTTATCTCTGCAACAACTTCCTTTTGTGCAAGTATTGTGCAATCTCTCTTACTCTCTTTCTTTGAGCGAAAAAACACGAAAGGAAGGCTCCGGGACAGGGGAAAAAAATATTTATTGCATTTAAGCAAGGGGAACAAAGAATGCGAAAGAGCAAAATAAGGACCTCCTAGCTCCAGTAAAACTTTTCTTGTTCTTGTTGTCCTTGCGTTTTTTGTTCCTTTTCCCCTTACTTTTCGTTTCCTTTGGCGTCCGGCGCTGTTACTCTAGTTTTTTCAAGCTTACTGCACCCCTTCTGATAACAGCAAGCACTAGATCGGGTCGCAAATGGAATAATAATTTTGTATGGGGTACAGTGGATGCTTAATTTATATGACTTAAATAATCTAAATAAAAAGAAGATTCATTAATGTCTCAAAAGGATATATTTTTGACTAAAATTCTAAGTTTAGTTTTGTTCTTTATTGAGATACCCAAATCTTGATAGTTAAAATTGAGTTTTCTTTAAAAAAAAAAAAAACAATCAAGAACAAATTAGGCTGAGTATCAGACACACACTCTCTTATTTTCAAAATTTATGCAATTTTGGATAACTACATAGATTCTTATTTGCGAGTCTTTACTGTATTTGGAATACACTTGCTTGTGGGGGGTTAGTAATCGCAGACAACGGCAACTGCCACAATTCGCCAAGCTCCTTGCATTTTTCCCCCTTTCTTACCTTCTATCTGCTCCCCTTTACAACCCCATGCCCCCACCTACCACATGCTGTCGCTCTTTCTCTAACGCATCTCTCCCAGAACTATCTCTCCGCTCTCTCGCTCACACTTTTTTCTTTGCGTGTGTGTTTGATGCGCTCTTGTTGATGTCGTAGGTCATTGATTTGCGCTTAACAGCCGGGCGGAACGAAATGGGATGGATTGGAATGGAATGAGAAAAGGAGCAGGAGAACAGTGAGTGAATGACTTTGGGAAGGGGAGAAAGGGAGGAAGAGGTGCGACAACGATTCTTCTGCGGTGTTGTTGTTGTTAATGAATTTGCTCATTGTTTCACTTGCATTACTTATTGTTGTTGCCTTGCATGTGGTGCATTTTGTTTCCCCTTCTGTTTATTCGGTCTCTTCTTCAAATTTGTTTTCGCACAAAAAATGTTTTTTTTAATAGTTTTGCAAACTATGCATCAAAAGAATATTTATGTAGTGTTCAGTGTTCATCGGTGGGACTTAAAATTATAATTATAAATTACCAAAGTCACAAGGTACATACATATGTATATTTTCTTGCCTATTTAAATTATTATATTTTCGATTGAACGTTATTCACAAATTAAAATTTGTCTTTGTATGTATAATTATAATTTCTATTGTATATCGGCGCTTTTTTTCTGTGTAATCGGTGTTCTTGTTACTTGCGATTATTTTATGTTGTCTGTGGAGCTTACTCATCCTCAGCGAAATCGCATCCTCATCCAGTACCCCCCTTTTTCCCAACCCAGTTTTTTCCTGCTTCTTTACGTCTCTTTCATTTTTCTGCGCGTAATGATATATGTGTGTGTGTGTTTGTGTTTTGTGAATTGGGCTCAGTGTGGGGCATCTGATTTTGAGCGCAGCTTTTTCCCCGTTTCGTTTGCGTTTTCTGGTTGGATAATGGGTCTCCTAATTGGAACATCTCTGTTACATTGTTGATTGTTTTTGTTGTCCTCCTTTTCTTGTTGTTTTTTGTTCTGTAATTTGTTTGAAAACGAAAAAACGGTCAACAAATTTGTTACTTTCAATGTAAATGAAAGATAAATCTCAGCTCTTAACTTCCGAAATATCTTAATAATAATTTAAGTTTTTAAATACATAAATTTATTACTTTAGAAAGTTTCCTTTTACATTTAGTAAACAGAAAGATCCATTTCACTAAGTTGAAATATTTTAATTTTCACAACAAACCGAGCAGCTGATCTTATATCAAATAGGGCATAGAAATTATGTGTTATTGAACTTGTTGTTCAAGCACGAACTCTATACAAATTTTAAAATTCCTTTCAATATATAATAAACCAACACAGGTTTTATAATACAGTTCTAAATGCCTATGCTGCGATTTTCTTCTTTCTTACCTTTCCTTGTGTTTCTGTGCATTTTCCCAGTGCTCGGACTTTTATTTCACTCCAACTTCTTTCTTTTTGTTTTCTTTTAGCTCTGCTCTAGACTACAAGCCACTCCTTCCACTTACCGCCCACCCCGCCGCCCATCCTCTTAAACGTTTACGTTCTAATTGAACAAATGCCGCTCAGACAGCGTCTCCGTCCCGTTCCCTCTTTTTAAGCTCTCTCTTTCTCTTGCCAATTAGTTGAAATGTTTGCAGTTTTCCAACATCCAAGACGCGCTCTGCTTTGATGATAATGAAGGAAAATGTGTGTGATTGTTGTTGCGTTTCTGAAGCACAGTGGAACTTTTATTACAACCTTATCTCTTTAATCATATTTTTCCACACGAAATTGTATCCGGTGAATTGAGGGTTATGCCTGGCATTAACATAACAAATTATGAGCGATAAAAGTGCAGATTATAAAGTTTGCTACTCTTTAGATTTACTGTTTAAAGCTGCTCCAACTGAAAAATGCAGTTACCTATCTGAAAATAAAAAATCTTCACCGATTTTTATTGCGAAGTAAAAATGAAACTTTGGAAAGAATGGTTATAGGTTTGTTTTAGATTTTTTTTTAAACTAAACATTTTAGTTGGAAAAGTTCCACAGTAGTTTCTATTGCTAGTTTGGTGCAAATGCAGCGACGCCAACTGCGGCGTAGACGGTAACTTCATCAGATTTGATTGATTTGCATTGCCGGCTAGACCTGGTTTAGTTTCTATCTCTTTCTCTCGCGCTCTCTTTCTGTCTCGTTCTCTGTTCTGAACTTCTCACTTCTGAGGTTATTGCTTTTTATTGTTGCCACATTTATCTGTCTTCTGGCACGTTTTTCTCGATTATCTCAACCGGGTGGTAGTCAGCTGAGATGACAGCTGCTCTATGCGTCACTCGCTCAAGAAGCTTACTATGCTTACACACTCATTTGCATTAATTAAAAAAAGCATTTAAAATGCAGCGGCAAATTGTTTAATTTAATTTAATTTCGTTTTACTGTTTGACTTGGCTCTCCAAACGATTTTAATTGCCAGAAACTGTCGCGAGCGATTTGATTACTTGGAGGTTAAGACAGACGAATCAGAGATGGAGAATAGAAACAGAGAGCTTATAGATTTCGTTAAACGGTTTGTAAAGGTAACTAATGATGTATTTTTTACAAATAAGCGGTCTTACCTTACTTACCTCACTTACCTCCGAATTTTTGTATATTATTTAAAATTTTTTTTTCCTCGTTTCGTATTAGGTTCAAAGTGATCGTCTTAACTGAAAACTACTAAATAAACTCCATTCCCTTTACATGAGTATGTTTGTATGTTGTGCATAGCCTTTTTTAAGAGTTTGATTCTTTCTGTTGTAAATAAACACATATAAAATGTTGCCGCTTGAGCAGGATAATTTCATATTTCGGCGCTAAACAAAGGGGCACCCGGAATGCATCGACTTGGCTGATGTACTAACTAGTATAATTTTATTAAATATGTGGAGCTTGTTTTTGTTAGTTTATTTAAAGGCAGGGCATTTAACTTTCGCATTAGCCTGTTTTTTTCTGCTTCTTCTTTTCTCGTTGTAATCAAACAGCTGCTTGAGCTGTGTTTGCAAATCATGATCACTTACTCCGCTCGCTCATTCGCTCACTTCCAGCCCACACACACACACACACACACACACACGCACAAAGCTGGGAGACTTAGATCATGAGTTTGACTGCCCACTCGTAAGCTCGGCTCTCTTAGCTCTCTGTCATTACGTAAAAAAAAACTATGCCAAAAGCGGCTTAGCAAACACAAACAGAGAGAGAGATAGACAGATATATAGAATACTACACCAGCACGTGTGCGACTAATGTGAGAGTGACAGAGAGGGGGATAGGGCGGGGGCGTGCGTCAAAAGGCCCCCTGCCTCTCCCCTCTCATTAGCGTTTCTCCCGCTCATTGAACAGCATAAATTGTTGCTGATTATGTTATTGTCAGGCAACAGCTGCTCGCTCTCTCCATCTCTCTCTTAGCGATACTTGTTCACTTGCTCGCCACCTCTCTCCCTCTCTCTCTCCCTCTCTTTCTCCCTCTCTTTCTCTCTCGCTGTCCCTCACACAGTGAGATATATTTTTTTTGCGAACTGTGGAGCGTAGAATTTTCATTTCGGCCGCAACAGTTGACTCGTCTGCATGGAATTAACTGAATGTGTGTCTTTGTTGCCGATCGTTAAGCACGTTTTTTGTTTCTTGCCTAGAAAACAAGGGAATACGACGAGTGAAAATTTACAACAAAATGATTTAAGACAACGCGAGCGATTATTTGTGTGTGTGTGTGTGTGTGTACATAGTTGTATATAAACATATGTATGTAAATTGGTTTTTGCGTGTGAAAATCGCAGCTGAGTGTGGAAAGTCTAAAACCGAGAATTCGAAATCAGTATTGTATTTGTGAATAAATCATAAGTCCATACACACGACGAAATATATATATATATAGTATATATGGACACACGGTGTGTCCCCACCGAAAAGAAAGAAGAAGAATCGCCAGGCGGCAAAAAAAAAGAAAAAATAAAGCCAGTGTAACGTGTTTCAGTCTCGCCCTCTCCCTTTCCCCCTGCTCTTGCTCTCTCTGTCGCGCACTGGATCACCGTGTGTTCTTTGCCATTTCGCCCTCTCGCTCACACAGCCTGTCCAATGATGAAATTACTGCACGACTTTATGTTGGACGCTCGTACCGCCGAGGATGTTGCACTCACACAGGAAATGGTAAATGACACAAAAACCTTCGCTCCCTTTAACCCCTTTGGCGCCCGAGCAGTGTCTTTCATTCGTAATTACATTCCGTTTGAGATGTATTTTTAATATAACGTAATTGTTTGATTTTTAATTTTTAAACTAAAAAATGCTTTTTACCTTATCAGGTTGAGACATTTATTATATTATTAGCTTATAAGGAAGTGTTAAGCTTAGATGCCCCAACTTATATTTGCCATTTATGTGAGAGGAATTATGATTAATTGCTTCTTGGTATCGACGACGACTTGAAGATCATTCCGCTTAGACTGTCTTCAGATCCAACCGGTTAATGACTGAGTTTATTGCACTTTCTCTTGATATTTGCTAACAAGTTTTTGTCAGTAATCATTTACGAAATGTATTAAATATCTATATTAAAATACATCTGATTTGATAAGCGAGCTTTTTTTTTCGATAAAACGCAAATCAATCAACGTTAAGCTGATTTAGTCATACCGATAACATATCTGAAAGAATATTCAGTTCAAGTGGCAGTCATTGATAATTTGAATACATTAATTATAATGGCAGTATGAAATAATTAGAATTTTAACTCGTAATAGGTAATTTCTATTCCATCGATATTCCGTTTTAAATTAAGGTCCTATTAATTAAATGCATTACTTAATCAATCCTCTTCGTTATTTAAACAACTCAGTAAACAACTTATTAATAGTAACTGGTTTATTAAATAAAACGAAGCTATCGCACTAATTAAGGAGGGCTCTAACATATATACATATTTATTTAAAATAATTTAAATAGCCCCATTTAGTTCACTTTGCGCACACATGAGATAAGAGAGAACACGTTTCTTTTTGTTACTGCTGCCATTAAATAATTTCACAACAACAAATGTACACAAAAAAAAAATGGAATATAGGTATTATTCTAACATCTATAAACATGTTGCAAATGTGATCGATGATTAAGTTCATCACTACCCATAACAGTAAATTATAACAATGTTAATTAGGTTGTTTCAATCATTTGATCAGTGATTTTACTCTATAACACCTTTTATTAAAATGTATAGTAAATTTTTGTTGTGTAACCCCCATCTAAATCCTCATCGTAGCTTCGGTTTCGCCTCTGTAGTTTATTTTTTGAGTGAGGGGCCTGAGCTTTATAGATAAAAACGTTTTTTGCGGTTACTTCTGCCCCCGCCTCTGTTAACAGCAGTTGATTTTTCGCTTTTTCTTTCATTTCATTCATTCATTGGGTTGGTTTTTCACTCTGACAATTGTTTTTATATGCATTTCACGTAGTTTAACCCCACAGCACTGTAAAGTGAGCAGATTCAGAACCAGAAGAGGGTTGAGTTCTTTGTAGTGTTTACAGTCTAGAAAAGCAATGCAGTAGAGGGGTTGTATAGAATTTTATGCTGTCTGCCCCTACCGGTGTCGTTCTTCCACCTATCTGTTTGCTTTTTTTTGAGGGAATTTACATGAAAATAAATATTTTCCGGTTTCAATTATATATTCGATGTGTTTTTTTTTTCCTTAAACCGAACACAGTGCGCCCCCACCTTTGGGCTTCCTTTTTATTCCCCTATTTCCCGCCGATCTATTTCACGCTTCATTGCATTGCGTCTGTTTGTCTGACTGAACTGAAGCGAACTCGCTGACTGATTAGGCTCTATTTGTTGTTGCCCGAATTGGCTTATAGCCAAAAAGGGGCGTGGCCATGTCAGATGACAGTCGCCAACCGATAAGGGCATGGCTCTTAGATAAATTTATGCATTCACAAATGGCAAATGGTAATCCAATTTGAATCCGTTTAAAACGTAATCATTGAAGCAATACGAGTTGACACCTTTGGGGGATATTCTTGATTATGTGATTCTACTTGAAGCTTTTTTTTATCATAAATAATTTGTTTGTTATCCAAAGGGAATTGCAAATTGGGTATGAATAGAAAAGATAATATAAGTTCAACAATGAAGATATATACTTTGCCTCCGTTTACGTTTGAACAGTCTATAACCTTTTATCTAATTTAATTAAAGAGTTGAGTAATTTTAACAAGTAAACATTTTGATCTGGGGTTTGACAGAGTTTTCTTTCATCCAAAGCTAACTAAATTTGAATGGATTTTCGCTTACTCAACGTTGGAATACAGATTCAAGTTTGGTTAAAACAGAAAAAATACATCTGGGATTGATCTTTTCCAATTCCTTGAAAATATGTCTTCGAAATTTTGGAAAATATGTATGTGTAGGTTGGATGTAAATTTACTGAAATGATTTTCCTTTGTTGTACTTACATATATGTAACAAAAAAAAACAAAAGCAACTAAAAAAACCAAAAGTGTTTTTACCTGTTATAACCTTATTATCTTACCAATCACTTCCTCTTACATAACTTGTGAACATTTAGTGGTAATATTAATTTTCCCATCTTCAATTAATTATTCAATTTACCCGTCCTTACAAAAAAGTCATAAAATTTGTCATTTCTATTGGCTTAAGGCATTTCCCTCTATGACTTTAATGGAAGACCTACAGCCGAAGCCAACTTGAATTATGCAATAAAGATTTATACTTGGAGGGTGATGGAGATAGCACTGGTGACAGAGACAACGACAACCGACTCTCAACACCTTGGCCAAAACGGATTGACTTATTGTACTCTGGGGACCCAACTAGCGGACGGACAAACCGACGGACGGACAAGCGGGAAAGGCGCCGGAAATGTTTGCAGCAACTGACTGAAGTAAAGTGAATAGGAGTGAAGCCAGCTCTAAAAGAAGGATGACCAGGGAACTGGGGGGCGAAGGGAGCGGCGACTGTTGAGGACAAGTTACCGACAGATGACGGAAGACACGGACAGTTTAACTTATGGGGCGGCAACGACTGAGAGGCGTGGCAAATCCAATAAACACAAAACGACACAGCAACCATAACCATTGCAATGACAACAAAGTGCTAAATTATCGGAAAAGCGGGGGTGGTAATGCAACAATTCTTCTTGGTTCATATTTGTGTGTGTTGGATATGCAAGTCACGTGACTTAGTTTTGCATCAAAAACTTTTCACGTGGCGTTCAACTTTCAGCTTTGGCTCACCTCAAGCTGCGTGGAAAACTTACGCTCGCTTTATGTAACTTTTTGACATCATCAAAAGTTTGCAAAAAGCTAAAGAATAAACAGCCGAGGAAATTTTAAAATATTAGTTAGAGGTTGATGTTTGGGTAGCCCTTTTAAAAAAAAAAAAATTATTATTATTTATATGATGTTGGATAAAATGTATTGAGAATATAAATACAGATATTGTGATATTTTTTGACCTTAAATGGCATTACACACTGCAACACACATGCAACACCATGATTCTGAAAGTAAGAAGGCATTAATACTAGGGCTTTTAGTTACAAGAACTTTTATAAAGGGCTAAGAAAACTTATAGCCTTCCATTATAATCCCATTTAATCAAATTAATCTTCTAAAATTTACTGCAGTTCAGCGGCTGCATTTTGCCAAGTACACACGCCAAAGTAAAACCATTTAGCGTTGCATTGCACACTTTATTTCCCTGTTTTTTCTTGTTCAGGGGAGAAAGGCAAAGTCAAATAAAAATGCACAGCAGACAGCAAAGTCGGTTGTTGAAAAGCGCAATAAACGCATTTCTCAGCCTGACTGCACTTTTTGTTTTGTTTCGTTTTGCAAACAAAAAGCGACGACGAGACCAGCAACAGAAACAAAATCGATAGTCGCAAAGAGCCGAAAATAACTAAGAACTTTCCACTCAGAAACAGAATACCGCGAATATAAATAAGAAATACATTTAAAATGGTATTAAAAGAATAAGAACGTGGAATATGTCCTCTAAAGACATTTTAACATAAATATTGTCCATTATTGAGATATAATGATTTTAGTTTAAAAATATATTTTCTAGAATTAAATTTATTAAATTTTAATACAATTAAACGTCTTGGAATCTCCCCTTAGATAATTTTAGTTGGGCGTGAATTTAAATTATTTTTAGAGGCAATTATTCCACTAAAATCCATCTAGCCACGCCCAATTTCTCTTGTATTCCTATAGATATATAAAGTCATACTCCCCATTTTCCCTGTTGTGTGTGCTTGCTGTGCTTAGCTTTATTTTTATTAGTTTATTTTCGTTTGGCTTATTGTATGACACGCGAAAGGTCTTTGCACTTGACAACAACATCGAAAGGTGGAAGCTGAAATTTAAACCGAAAGGGGAACAACAAAGTGTTCTCGCAACTCCAACCTTCTTAACAATTTCGCCTTGATTTTGTTAAACAATTTAATCTTGATGTTCGACTCAAGACATTTTTTCGCACATCTTTGGGACACTCATTTTTGTCTCTCACACTTCAAACAGCAAACGTTTATTTATTTACGGTGTGTGTTACACACAAAAATTCAAAGTCAACAACTTTTCGTGCTCAAAATTAAATGCGTTTAATGTTGTTATACCCTAGTTAAAAAGGGGTTATAAGATTATTTAGAGTGCCAAAATTCAAGGTTGTACTATTATAAAGTTTATGTACTAAAGAAATATTTAATAATTACATTTAATATTAACAAAATGGTTCACAAAAATAAAAGTGTAAACAAAAGTTCGATAAGCCTAACAAACCTTTCTATTTATCATCTGGTCTTGTAAGATTTAA
The DNA here is from genome assembly GCF_018152505.1 of Drosophila elegans. Lineage (NCBI taxonomy): Eukaryota > Metazoa > Arthropoda > Insecta > Diptera > Drosophilidae > Drosophila > Drosophila elegans. The sequence continues at coordinate 3,137,784 of NW_024545855.1, read as the reverse complement.
AAATATGTCAAGTGTATAATCTGTACGTACTTATGTTTGCCGTTTTTTGACTTTGTAATTGTGTTTCTGCTTTTTGAATACTTTATGAATTTTGTACTGTTTATCATAAGTTCAACATGTTTATTCCACTTTTGGCCTTAAAATATTTTGGGTTTTGTGAATGAAACCACCACCAAGGCCAACGATAACTATTCTATTAAAATAAAAAGAGGAAAAATAAGATATAACTTTTAATTTAAACTGGTTTCTGAATGTTGGTGTGAGTGTTTAAAAGCTCTTTGTTATTATTAGATTATTCACTTTACTTTGGATATCAATTTTTTTGGGGAACTGGTTCATTATATGTGCGTTTAATGACATAGCTAAAATATGTTGTCTAAAAATAATATCTTTGATTTGGTTTGGATTTTTTTAATTTCTTCATTAATTAAGAACATTCTATATATATTATATATATATATATACTTATAGAAAACTTTCTAAACTGTCTGACATAATATTGTTAACCTTTATGAATATCGATGATTTTCATTTACAAATACTTATTTAAGCTCTATGGGTTTATCAAATGGTTTATTCCAATGTACACCTCGTAAATAACGTAAATAAACAGCCTACAAAATATTATATTTTAAATAATAGTCATTGGTAAAGTATGTGCATTTTTTTATTTGAAAAGATTCCGGAACCCACCAACCTGTTAAGCCACTTTCAATCAATCCAGCGAATATCATTAACATATTCACCCATCAACACCAAAGTTTTTTAACCGAATCAAAAGAACAACAACAAATTTGAATACAATCCGAAAATTTACGCAGATTGTAATTTTGAATTTTTTTTTGTCTACAGTTCCTGGCTGGTTTTGCTATTTATGCTTTGTTTTCTTGTTTCTTATGGCTCTCGTTTGCTCGAGCCTATGGGTGAATACATTCCTCCCTCTTAACCACCCCCTCTTTTTTTCTCTTTGTCTCTAGTATTTTACTTTATTATGCGTTTCTCGCCGATTTGCCATTCTAAGATATTCTTGCCGTTTTTGTTGTTTTTTTGGCTATCTTAGTCTTTGCTTTGTGAGCATTTTCGTAGGCTTCGCCCTCGCTCTCGCTCACGCATGTTTTGCAGCAAAGAGGAGGCCGGTTTTTGTTTTCTGCCTCTCCCTTTTTTTCTGGCTCACGCGCTCCCTTTTTCGCTTAGCTGTGTGTTAGTGTGTGTGTTGTATCTGAGTGTGGATTGTATCTGTGTTTTTGTTTTTTGTATCTATCTTCACAGTCAAGGACAAGTTAATGAACGATTTTCTCTGTTCTGTGGATTTTCCTATATAAGGGGGAGGTGGGTGGTGAATTTGTTTTGGTCTCGAATCGCTTTAATTATGTGCACAGAAAAGAAATCTTGAATTATAAATATTTTTACAAATAATTGGGTTAGATTATTTCAATTTGATACTCAAATTTCATGTCCAATATTAAGACCAATGATTTTTCTTAAAAGCATGATAAATTAAACCATATATCAAAATGATCTTTACTTGCAAATCTTTTCTCTGTCCATTATTCTCACACAAAATTTGTTTTCTTTGTTTTGTTTTGTTCATTAACAAGCCGATTTATATTTTGTTGTTCACTTTTCCGGTTGGTGGATTTTTATTTTGCTCGGCGCCGCACTTTTTGGCACCTCTTTGCCGACTGTTTTTTGTGCTTATTTATTAATTGCGGTGTAATTAATTTATTTGATTTATTTTTTCTTGCCTACCTAAAACATTTTCATTCATTTTCTTCTTGCACTTTGATGAGGGGAGGGACTATGACCCATATTAAATAAAAAAAATATTGCGTCAGCAGTTCGTTGAATTTTTTTTGTTTTGTTTTTCATTTTTATTGAATCACTGTTTTCTTGGTAATCTTTTTGTATCTTTTGTGTCTGGTGGCCGCAGATCCAAATTCGCACTTTTCTGCTTAAGCTTCTTTTCTTTCGCACTGTCAAGTTTTTCTTTGTCTCGCTCTTTATTTTTTCACGCTCTTTTAAAAGTTTTGGCTTTACAGTTTTCGGTTTGGCTACGCTAAATATTTGTCAAAAGATTACGATGTTTAGCAATATCTGGTGCCCATACTCCATTCAAAGTTTCGGGGATCTGTGAAATTGTTGTCTTAGGTCATACACCAGACCAATAAAGTATAATTTAAATAATTGTTTAAATGCTTAATATAATAAAATAATATAGATTTTTTTGTCATTATAATATTTATAGGTTTACTTGTAGTTTTATTTATTTTTAATTTTTAAGCTTTTAATTATAATGTTAATATTTGTGTCCGAAAGCAAGGCCTTACACAGTTTTCGTGGCGACTTGCGCTGTTATTAATGCAAATTTTGCAGCCAAGGCGTGCTCTTCACTTTCCACCCAACGTGCAACACCACCCCCTTTCTCCCTACCACCCCACCCCCCTCTGTTTAAGCCCAGTTGATAAGCTCTTAAATATTTAAACTGTGTGTCAGGATGTCGGAAAGTTGCCAGATGTGTGGGCGGTTGGTGGGGCTTATTCTGTCGCATTATGACGCAAGGAATTGCCTTTGGGAATGGTTAAAACACACAAAAAGCAAGAAAAAAAAACGGGTCGGAAAAGTTAATTAACAATTTGTTTGCAACGCTCCGTTGACATTTAATGTTGCGATGATGTGATTTCGTTGATATTTGCTTTCCTGAAAGCTATCAATTGCCACTGGAAATTCCCTCAAGAACGCTTTTCACTAGCGTGTTGAATGCAGCTTATAACTGCAAAATTGTATTTTATAATTCCACCTAATTATCCTCTTTTTTGGACTGACTTCTTGTTGTACCTATTAGTAGTAGTAGTTAAATAAAAGAATTTAGGGACTTTTTTTAAAGCGGTAACATTTATATATTTTTTTTCTGACTTAAAACATTGATATTTAGTTTTCGTTTAAACAATTTAAGCTTTTATGTGTTACATCTTTAGATAAAGATGCTAAATGGGGAGAAAATTAAGGGGGGAAAAACGCTGGTAAAATGGAATAAGGGGAAATTAAAAGAACATTACGTGCTAAGTATAATTTAATGATTTAAATGGTTTTTCAGATCACCACATCCACAGCCAAGAAATTGTGGGAGAAATCCGATGGCAAGGGCGTGACCTCTGGCAATCCAAGTGGACCCTTGAATCCCTTGCAGATTCCTGGTATCGGTGATCCCTCTTCAGTGTGGAAGGATCACACCTGGTCCACACAGGGCGAGAATATCCTGGCCCCACCCCCTTCGCGGGGATATGCCCCCCATGGAGGTGCCTCCGATACTTCGAACAGCGGCAATGCGGGCATACTGAGGTGAGAAAACTAACGCCCTGGCACACAATTTATAATCGGTTCAATAGACCGTGAAATGTAGATAAGCAAATTAGTTTCCATTTTATTGCAAAACATATATTTAAACAAACAGAAAACAATGGAATATGTATTATACAATAATAACTCTGCCAAAAATCAGATTCAAACTTGATTTGATTTGATTTTGATTTGTGTTGAAATTTGTATAAATCTGAGGCATTAGTAAAAAATCAAAAATATTTGTGATCCATGATTTTCTTGTATAAACTCTGTAAAAAACAATTTTTAATGAAACATACATTTGATTTGTTATTCTATTTGTTTAAATTCAAGTTAGTTAAGGCTGACTTTTACTTATGAATGTTGTGTACTCACTTATACTTACTCTAACAATATTTTAAAATACAAACTCAACTTAGCTTTCCAAAAAATACTTATCTTATATTTAATTACTTTTGTAATTCAAATAAATAATATTGTATTTATTTTATATAATTTAATAATGTATGTTCACTTCCAGTCCCCGTGATTCGACTTGCGCCAAAGTGGTGGAATATGTTTTCAGTGGTTCGCCCACCAACAAGGAGAGTCCTCTTTCCGGATTGGAGCCGCGTTTGCGCAATCTGAAGTTTGACGACAACGATAAGGTATTTGTATTGAACGCTCAAAAATATCCAGAAATATTATGTAGCAATGCAAAATTTTGAATTGCAGTCACGCGATGATAAGGAAAAGGCAAACTCTCCGTTCGACACAAACGGATTGAAGAAGGACGATCAGGTCACAAACACAAATGGTGTTGTCAACGGCATTGACGATGACAAGGGCTTCAAGTGAGTAGCAGTAGACAACTTTCAAGCTCCAACTAATTCTCGCAGACCACTAGAGTCTTAACACACTCTGGGTTGGTTAGAAAAACTAAAACTGGTTTCCACACTCTGCCAGTGGGTTCTTCTTGCCTCTTCTCGCTCTTGACCACAGAATGTTTTCATGTTATGATTACTGAAACTGAAATTTTTCCAGTTCAAGGTTGGGTTCTTTCTTTTTTGCATAGACTTTCACTCTTTTTGAATCCACAATCGAGTCAAGAGGGAGAATGGAAAGGTATGAAAGTGGAGTTTTTCCAGTTTTAATCATGACTGGCAAACGGCTTAGAAAATTATGACTAGTTCTGTTTAAAAGACTTGTCCAGTCATTATTTGTTAGGTACCAAGGTTACACAATAGATTTGGTATAAGTTAAGTTGGGCCTCTCAAATTGTATGTAATTAGATGTAGAAATCAATTTCCTTTCTGTTTTGAAGTATAAGTGCGTTTTTCACACAGTTGGAACTTAAATTAGAGCGTTAAACAATTATTTAAGCTTATGAAATGATTGCTTTGGCTACCAATAGTAAAAGTTTTGTACCTTGCATATTATTTATCAAAGGTCTTATTTTGAATATTTCATTTTTAGAAAGAGTTTGACCCACAAAACCACACTTGAATTTTGTACCTAACCTAAAATTATTTGTATTTCATTGCAATTGCCGTACCTTCGTATTCATGTGTGTGTGTCATAAAGTTGGCAAGTGATTGTTGTGCGTCCGCCCACAGTTTCTGTATTTCCATTTCCATTACTTATTATTAATTTTTAATTGTTATTTATGGCGATGGGGAAAGCTTTTTTCTTCGTGTGGCCCACCTGCGCTTTGAGCCTTCTGACTTGACGCAACGAAAAAACGTTGACACTTTTGAGTGAGTTAAAGTTGGAATTTGTGTAGTTATGTTGAAAGTGTTAATGTTTACAATAAGTAGGGGGAGTACTCTGGTGGGCAGGACTTAGAGCTTAAAAGACAGTTTTAGTTGGCTTTTAAAAATTGGAAAGTAATTGGAACGAAGTTTAGGCGGGATAATGGTTTAAATGAGTTCGGTATAAATGATTACTTAAACTTTAATGCTTAATGTTAGACTGATTTTCTTCAACATTTTTTTCTTGAAAATGTTTCTTAATATTAAATACAGTGTATTTGCCGCTCATGCAAATATATTTTAAGTTTTCAAATGCAGTAGAAAAAGCAGTGAAATTAAAAATAATCCCATTTTTTTTTGGTTGCTCACCATAAATGAAACTAATCAAATTATGAGTAAAAAATAATTAATTTTAAAAAATCTTTAACTTATTTTCTCAATTTATTTTTTTGTTTTTGTAAATTGTTCTAACGTTTGGATTATATTGAATCAAATGGTATTTGCCGTTCTTAACTACAGCTGAGCAACTTCCTCTTAATAAGCAACCACATTGAACAAATTTAAAAGAAACTAAATATATCAGAGACACCAGAGTAACCAGCTTTTAGGCCTAAACAAAAAGAAAAAGAAACCAGTCTGCGGTTGCCTCTGTCTCTCTGTCTCTTTTATTTATCTCAGTGTCTGCTTTGCCAGCCGGTTGGTCTCTCAGTTTCTTTTTCATTTTTTTTCCGCTGACGCTGTTTTGCAATTTCATTGCCGGTTGGCCCAAACATGTTTCAATGCCAAACGTAATAACGATTATGATGTAAGTGGCAACAGCAGCAATCACAAGAAGAGCCAGAGAAGCAGCAACGCAAATCACTTGCAAACAAGAGCAGCTATAACAAATCGAGACGAACATACCTTTTCCGGTTTCGATTTTCACAGAACTGATTACAATTGATTACATCGTAATATACTTATCAACTTATGGTTACTTCCTTCTAAAATTAAAAACTCTTATTCTGACTATTTGGACTATATCTGTATTTATCCCTTGATAATTGGTTTTTTATATTGACAAATTAGAAAATTATACAAAGCTATAGGAACTTATATAGGATCAATCAAGTTTGTGGAGTGAACATAAATATACATATTATATAAATATATAATATTAGTTACGTTGCATTTTACTAATTTTATTCTTGCCTCACAAATTGTTAAAAATTATTTGTTATAACTATTTAAACTACCTGCAAATAGTGAGATTATGCTTCATTTCATATGAAATGATAATAAAATAGGAAACAACAATGACTGTAGCTGATAATCATTCAACAATTAAAAATGAGACAGTCGGACAGCAAATAAAAGTGTTGAAATAAAATCGAAAACGTTTTTATATTTCTTTTATTTGCTATACACTTTTCGATTAGTTTTCGTTTCATATTGCATTACAGTGTGGGCTTGAGTTGCCTATTTCGTTGTTTTTGTTGTTGTCGCTGCGGCTGGAGGTTTCTTTTTTACATGTTTTTTTGTTTTTGTACGTTTTGTTTGAAATTGAAGTTGCGAAAACATTGAAAAGCGAAAATCGTTGCTAAAAATAATTCGAGGCAGGCAAAAGTGGACAGCGACAAGTGACTCAGCTGACTGACTGGCTAACACACTTACTGCTGCTGCTTCTTCATTTGCCACCTGCCAGGTGACCCAGACTGCCGCCCCTCCCCCTTTTAGCCCCTTTTCACCGCAAACACTCTGACCTTTTTGGCGACTGATGCCTCAGTTTTTTTGTAGTAGTTTGTAGTTTGTGCCCTCGTATTGCTCCCTTGGGGGCCGCACTTTCTTTTGTCTCGAAAAGTGCAAATTTTGGTGGCAACGAAAGAGGAGCAGCGGGTTCGGAATGGGATTACGTAAAACATAGTGCTTTGAGCTAGGTCAGACATGACTCTGAGAACTCGGGGGCCAATGGAAAGTCGCCAATGAGAACCTGACCTCAGTCAAACTAGACCGCTGTAGAATTAGAGAAACTTATTGTGATGCTTACACCATAAAGTGAGAGCATGAAATCGGAATTATTTTTTAAAACCAAATTTTATTATTCTAGTACGTTTTGTAAATTTAAAATAAATAAAATTATTTTGGTAACTAGAAAACCAAGGTAAAATATGAGCTTAAATAGTTGTCTTTGTGTGCGTTTTGAAATTTATTTATTTATGTATTGTAGTATTTGCAATCCAATTGCTTTACTGGCTAGTAAAATATTTAATAACGACTATATAAAACGGTTATAATTTGTTTTTACTTATATAGGGTTTTATAAACGATCGTTATATCAAAACTAACTAACTGTAATTATTATTTTGGTGAGCCTTTTTTTATTTAAAGCTTTATATATATTTTATTTTTACCATTTTTTTTAAGTAATTTAAATGCAATGAATTATTCTTAAAAATTAATTGTCTGCGGCTAGCCAAATTTCTAATTTAAAGTAGAATAGAACGAAAATATTCTGGTTTAGCTTAAGACTGGGAATATTTACTGCCAGATGGTTAGTAATCACAAACAAAAGTCTGAAAAATAGCTAAGCTTATGACGTGAACTGTTTACGAAAAAAGCAAACAAAATTGATTACCCACAAAAGTGGCTAATAATTTTGGATTAACAAACAGTAAGCTGAACCAATTGTAAATAATTAAAATCTTAATATAAGAAAGGATAATCTACATTGTTAACAGCTTAAAATTCGAATGTCCTAAGAGCAATTAAAAGTGAATGTTATTTCTAAAAATATGGAAATTCATTTTATAGTCAAAGTAAAATATACTTAATCTCAATAACAGAATCAATCTTTGCAATCAAATCACTTTGTTCTACAAATGACTTAAGAGTAATTTAATGCAACGCTTTAAGAAAGAGTTTATACAATACTCTGAGATCGCTTAACTTTTGTTCTGCCGCTGAGCTTGTTTCTTTGTAGTTACTTTTGTATTGTTATTAATGCGATGTGAATGACCTGACAATGAAATTATAGCTGGCAGATTATATACAGGCACACATGCAACTATCGTTAGAAAGAAATGGCAAACAACGTTAATACTAAAGTGTTGTAAAAACAGTTGCAGTTGCAGAGTCATCGACTAGAGTCTGTGTTGGTTGCAGTGGGTTAAGAGCAATGAATGAATGGGAACTGCCGTTCAAAGATAAATGCATTAATTAATTTATCAGCATGACTAACGCATATACACACAGTGGCAAAAATGTTTCCAGTTTGGTCTAAAGTTTTGCGCTACTATGTGTTATTTGCATTTTAAGCGCCGCTCGTTAAAAAATCGTTGATTTTATGCTAATGTCGTGTTTAATTTATGGACTTCGGCTGCCCAGCTGACGTCATAAGTGACTGCCAAACAAGTTTGCTGCTTAAGTCTTTTGTTTTAGAGCAGCTTTTGTCCAGTCACTGTTAAACTGAAGCTAGGAAATTAAATTTTTTGTTAAATTAGTTGCTCCAAATCTCTACCTGATTTTAATTAATTTTGTTTACAATTTTGGCAGTTTGATGTTATATTAATTTGTTAATTAGCTTTTTTTAAACACTAGTACTAATTATTAAATATTTGTGGCTGTTTTAGTAGAACTGCAAGGGTTGTATGTCTCTGATAAGTCAGTGGTTTGTGGCATGGCTAAGTTGTTGTTACAGTGCATATAAAACTTGTTTGGTTTGCAACTGTAATGTTATCTAACATGCTGTTAAAGGTTCTTCGGTGCTCTCAAACTGTAGGAAAATAAGCTGTTAAGTTATAACAAAACTGCGTGATTATATTTAGGACTGATATTGAAAAATTTTATAGATTTTTCAAAATAAAATTTAATTTATCAATTTATAACAATAAATTATATTTTTTTACAGTCGCACCCCTGGTTCACGTCAACCATCTCCCGCCGAGGAGTCTCAGCCACGACCCCCAAATCTGCTCTTCCCCCCACTGCCCCCCTTCAACCACATGCTCATGGACCACGGCCAGGGCATGGGCGGTGGTCTGGGAGGGGTCGTCGGATCTGGAAACGGGGTCGGAGGAGGGGGCGGTGGAGGCGGGGCGGGCGGAGCGTACGCGACCCACCAGCAGATGGCTGCCCAGATGAATCAGTTGCAGCCGCCGATGATGAACGGCGTTGGCGGCGGAATGCCAATGGCAGCTCAGGTAAGATAAAACGAAGAAATGTATAAAATAAAAAATTAAGAGGAGATTTAGGTTTACAATCAACCCAAAATAAATTATGATTTATATTAGGTTCCCAGGATACATTTTTGGTTTAAAAAACCAAGGGGAAAAGCTAGGATAACCATTAATTATAACGAATGACTTCTACATCTAATAATTTAGGAAGTTATCTTATATTGAAAGATCGAATATCGTCATATTTTAATACTTAATTTTGTTTCTCATTGGACAGTCACCCATGTTGAATCACCAGGCAGCTGGACCCAATCATATGGAATCGCCAGGAAATCTATTGCAGCAACAAAATTTTGATGTTCAGGTGAGTTGTTGAGATGAGTCCTTCCTCCGAATGATTTTCCTTTTGTTTCCAAATGGCCTCCAGAGTGACATTTTCATTGTGGTTTTCCAACCAAAAATTTGGGTCATGTGAGTGGTTGGGGGGCGGGGCTGCGGGAGTGGGTTAACACACCACAGAAGCTGGCTAATTTTGCACATCCGCCGGATGCTGCAGTTGCGTCCCCTGGTAGCCATTTCCGCCAGCCTTGCGCAATACTCTCTCCCATAGGCACCACTCTCTCCATTTCCCTACTTACCAACCCCTTTGTGGTGCCCATCTCTTCGTTGCATGCAATTTATTTCGAAACAAAACGGAAATCGGATTTATTAGCCGCAAAATTGCTTTTAAGCTGGTGCTGCTCTTGTGTACCAGTGGCTTTCAAACCATCATTGGTTGGGCACAGTTTTCACTCACTTTTCTGTGGTTGTCAGTGGGATTTTGATATGGAGGTTACCTTTAAATAAAGCAGACCATTTATGAATGATATGTTTTTCGTAAATGTTATTGCAATACACCTTAAAATATTATCATTAATAAATGAAAACGGAAGTTTCTTTCTTAATGACAATATAATGGTAAAACTCTAATTTTTTATTGTCTGAAAAGGGCAATGCTTTTTCACTTTTTTTCTTTTATTCTAAATGGCAATATACATTTTAAACTCTAATAGTTTTGTTTTAAACAATAATTAAATTTGTATACATAATAAATGTGGGTTATCCTTTTACTACGAGAACCCACTGTACAGCAGTCAATGTCATTTCTTTCTGTTAACTTCAGCTTTATATCCAGCAAACAAACAACTGAAACGCAGGCTTTCTCCCCCGGCTTGCCAAATTGAAAATCAATATGCGTTGTTGCAGTTACCGATGCTATATCCACAGATATTCTCCCTCGATCCATCCCACCTTACTCCCCCGTGGCCATCAACTGTTGGCCGCAAAGCAAATTGACATTTCCACACTTTAGTAGTCGTTGTTGAGGCTGGGGCAATCTGCACTTCCGCTTTTTATCGCTCGCTCCACATACATCCTGCAGGCATTTTTGTGTCGCCTTTGTCTTCTCTTCTATCCAAAAAGGACGAAAGGAGGCAAAACTTTATCGTAGCTCTTTGATGGCTTGTGTGTGTGTTTTAAGTGAACTGCCTGAAAGTATGCATCGCGTAGTTGCATCAAAGTGAAAAAGCCGATACACTGGCAAAAAATCTTAAAATAAGAGCGAGGACATATAACAGCAAAAACAACCAAGAAGCATAAACAATAGTCTGATAAGGCCAAAGTATAGTATAGTTGAAAAATTGCAGGATCTTATGGCGGAGAAAGGTGAAAGTTTAATGCGCTTCCTGAGTTTCGCAGAAAGTTTTCGCATAAGCACAGTACACTCGCATTAAATTCCTATATTTTTTTATCGCGCGCTTTTAAAGCTAAACAATATAAATTAAATCATAATCCATAAAGAATGTTTAAATAAATGTGTATTAATAATGATAAATCTGTACTCATATTCTCCCAGAAAGATAAAGCAACTTTCAGCACTCAAACCATAAATAAAGCAGAGGAATATGAGAGGGACAAAGACCAAGCTGGTGGACAGATATGCATTTATTGGCATTGGCTTCATGAGAGGGGCCGTGCAATATGTTGCCGATAATGGATAATGGATAATGCAAGGCATGCACTCAGGCATTTCCCCCCTACTCTTTTACACTCTACTTTCGACGGCATTCGTGCATATTTCTTATTAAATTGGCGCTGATATTAACACCGAAAAGGGGGAAGAAAAGAATCTTGACGAATTGCATGCAAAATAGCGATGAATGAAAGGAATTTTCTTTTGCTTTTTTTGTTTGGGGTTCCAAGGATAGCTTATGGCAACCACATACAATGAAAGCGATTTTTGACAATGGTTATGCAATAAATATGAAGACGAACGATTTTCGCTTGTTATGAGATTTTGAGAGGAGAATGATAAAATTGAACATATTGAAAAGAGATGAAGAAAAATGTGGTGATGAGTCCACAAAAATTTATGGAAAAATTATGGATTTTTTTTTATTTTAATATTTTTAGATAACGAGAAAATTTTGTTTACTAAAAAACTCAATAAACAATGCATTGTACACCAAGCAATGTACAATATTTTTTTATATATAACTCTCGCCCTTAGACGTTTTGTTATTAAAACCCCTCGAAAAAAGGTGGAACACAAATGGAAGAATTAAAGTGAAAATCATTATATATATATGCAGCAACAGAAACTGAAAGAAAAATTCATCACAAACCGAAGAAAATGGGGTGAAAATGGGGAAAACTGTTTGGCAAATCGTTGATTATTGCAAGCTGCGACCAAAGAACCATCAATATAAATTTCATTTTTGACCAATAACAAATTGGCCACAACCAAATGAAGAAAAACGTTTTCCAGAATTATGAAGGGAAAAGAAAACTTGAAGTACTTCGAACTATTTTGTGTGAAATAGATTATATAAATATTTGAAATATATAAACATTTCCTTCTTCATGAAAAATATATTTACAAACTTAAATTTTTTTTTTTGTCTATCAAACACAAATTTTTTCTCTTTATAAAACCAAAATAATTACAAATAATGTAGCTAACAAATGCTTTAATGCGGAAGAAAAGTTTGTCTTTTTTATGTTTACTGTTATTACGACTTGTTTTTTTGTTTTGTCGAAAATGTTTTGTTGCTGTCTGTCTTAGTCATGCTTCATTGGCTGCTTTTGTGTGTTAATCAGTTATTTGGTTGAGGCTTTTGTTGTCTTCAACGCGGCTTAATCGGATAATTGTTTTCGCTCGTTTTTCTGTGCCCAATTCAACTTTGATCTGAAAGTCTGTTGAAATTATTGTAAAAGCTTTGGATTATATTCTTTTCACTTGTCTGTTGGTACTTAATCCATTGTACTTTTGTAAATCAGAAAGTCAGAGAAAATATATATATATAATTTGAAGGGCCTTAAAAGATTCTTGGGCAATAATAAAAGAATATTTGACACTTAGTTAATCAAAAAAAAAAAAAAAACTTCATTTATTATATGCTTGCAAATAATTATGTCTGTATTATGCAAATACCTACAATACATTTATGTCCGTTCAATTGTTTAATTTATGCATTCCAATCGAAAAATATATTTGTATTATTATTTATTTTATTCTTTGGCATTAGTGGCATAGTTTTAGGTAATCGGCAGTGAGGTTTAACATATGGCATGAACTAATGGGGGTATGGGCTATCAACTTTCATTCCGCACAAATGCCAAATACATTCCGCATTTAAATTTGTCATGCATAATTTATAGCCGTCGAAGTGCGAGTGAAAATTTGCATAAAATTGCATTTAAATCAATGGAAATGCAGCATCTGCTTTGCTCCTTGCATTAACTGCCCTCACATGTTGTCCCTGGGTTATATTAATTCAGCAATTAATTAAGCGTTAATTGGCACAAAAAGCATATAGCTCATTACGTATGTGTGTATGGCACTTAGTAAATTAATTTCCAATTGTCCATGGGCAGTGTTTCACTGTTTGAATAAACGCCTGCTCACTTTTTGTGACTCAAAATAAGTTCGTTGCATTTGCAAATCAATTTCACTTGAAAGCAACAATAGTGTTGAGAACGATCATTTTGTTTAGTTAAACTCAAGTTTGGCAAATAGATAGATAAAAATTTTATTTATGTATAAAGTCATGTAATTGGGACTTAGATTAACATAATTTTTAATATAAATAATTATTGAAATGGTTCATAAACTAAGTTTATGAGTTTTCTGTATAGATTGTATAATTAAATTTCCATTGAAAAAGAGTTGCTTCGGTTAGAACGTTGACAAATGTACTCAATCTAATTGATTGGGTGTGTAGAACTTGATAATCTTTTGGCTGTTTTTTGCTTATATTTGTGACAATTTTTAGCTTTCCTGGCCATCCTTCCCTGTTGACTTTAGTCAGGAAGGACTTTCCAGTTTCCATGGGCAACGACAAGTGTAGCTTGCTACTCCTGCTCCAATATTATGCTCCTGTTATCAGGCGAAAGCCATAATTAAGTGGTTGTTGTTTTTAGATGGAGGGCAGTGAAAGTAGGAGCGGGTTTTGGATAGTGGGTGGCAGAAAGTGTCATCCAATGCCGTCACTTGACATTTACCGCCAATAAAGCCCAATTAGCGGTTACCCCACGCCTCGGATACTCCGTCTTCGTTGTGGATGTAGTTGTCGTCTTCCCTTGAAGTTTGTGTGGACACGCAAATGCTAATTAGTAGGTGGCAAATTGTTGGGTGGCGAAAAGTGGCTGGGCGTCGCAAATTTGGTAGCCGAGACATTAATTAAGCGGCGCTCTGATGCATGCTTCACAGCGTATGCGCTTATCAGCAATGTCCTTGCACAGTTCACTTCTGTTTATTACCTAACTGCAAGAAATTACCGTTCAAAATGTAAAATGGTCATCAGGAATTTAAAAATCAAAACATAGCCAAATCCAGTAAATCTTCTTTTAATATCTTCATATCTTTTTCTGAGCCTAGAATATATACATATCTTATATACTTATAAACAAAGCAACTATTTCAGCAACTGATTCAACAAGGAAATTAATTTTCCAATCAATAAAACTGATTTTAGTTCAGCTTAGCCATTAGCACTTCTTAACTTTTAACTCAAACCTCACATGAGACTTTTCCACCTCATTGTGCCAGCGGGATAAACTTCAAAGTACGTGAAAAGAACAAGTTATTCGTCGTAAGAAGAGTTTAGCGAATAATTTGCCTTTAATTAACATGGCTGACATCGTTAGAAAGATGGAGATGGCAACAGTTTGTCAGATAGTCGAATCATTTGTCTTCACGCCCGCAGGAAATACCATCCCCAACCAGTCTAACTCAACCCCCTTGGCGAAAATGCTATTGACAGCCCCACCTTGCCTTGGCCTTGATGTTTCTGTGTGTGTGTGTGTGTGTGTGTGTTGGTGTGTGCTAATTAAATAGAAAAATAAGAAAAACTACGTCGTAAATTTCAGTGCGCCGGGTACACGAAGTCGTGTAATACAAAACCCAAAAGCGCACTTATCACACTCCAGGGGCGAAAAAGGGAAAAAAGGGCGGGGAAACAGGGGACAAGCGCTGACAAAGAGCGATGGGGAAAATGGAGAATGGAGAATGGTGGGGAACCTCAGACCTCAAACCCCAGAAAAAAAGAAACCCCTGACTACAACCCCTGGCGGGTGTGAAATCATTTGACGACATTGCTCTCCGCATGACGCAATTAATCACATTAAGTTGGCCTTTCTGTGTTACTTATTTATTCGTGGCCAGAAGACTGAGCCGGCCAATTCGCTTCAGACTACGAACAATCGCTTGATTAGCTCATAAGTGCGCAGCTAAAGACATTGACCCCGATGGAAAATGGAATTACCCATGCAAATGGTACATGTAAATGTTAATTTGGTGATTATATTCTGCTCGATATTGCAATTGGAATTCATTAGGAAGGGCAATTACTGGAAAAGAATTGTCAGGACTTAAATTAAAAGTATAATAAAAAAGCGTATATTTTGATTCATGTTGCTGTTTTAAAAGGTTTCTTTGTTTGATTTTAAGTATTATTGGCTTAGACATAAAATATATCAGATGTAAACGACTTTATGAGCATTGATGGATTTGTATATTGAGATACCTTGATTTAGATTGCTGCTTTAAAACGTTCGTTGTTTGACTTTACGTATACCCTTATATATATAACCTTAATATATTTTAGTTGTAAATGGCTTTATGAACATTGGTGAATTTGTAAAATGATTATTTAACTCTTTAAGCTCTTTAAATAATAATAATCATGAAGTATATATATATATATATTTTTTTTAATTGCCTCACTCTTGAAATGCCAATGCTAATTTTAAACACATTTTCAGAGTTTAGTGCACGCATAATTTTTATAAAATATGCGAGTTGTTTTGCATAATTAAATTTGAATTTGTGGGCCAATTTATTGTCATAAAAAGACTTGGCAGGAATATGACAGAAATTATTTTTTATTTTTTATAAAGGCTTCTGAATAATGTTATTTTTTCCCCTTGGCCACTACTTTCTCCCCAGTTACCCGGCTAAGGGTAATAACTTTCGACCTTTAGTCGTAGTTTGTCAACTTTTAGTTGGTTACGTCTGGGGAGGTTTACAACAACTTTTTCATTAATAGTTAACAAGCTACATAATTAAGGAACCAGAGGGAGGCTACTTCTTTTATTCTCTGCCTCCTTTCTTGGACAACTTTTTCTTGATTTTTTTTGGCCACTTTTTCTTGCAGAATTATGTGCTGATAAAGTTGTTTTGGACTTAGCTTTTCAGCTGCTCTACGTCCTTTTTGCAAGTCTGTCAATGACTTGTTGTTTGTTGTTTCGCTGTCGGAGCTGTCATGAGATTTCCCGAGCTACCGAGTTTTCTCAAAGCGTTTTCGTGTCGCACCTTTCATTTGCAGACAGTTTTCCACTTGCTCATTTTCCAGGCCACTTGTTTGCTTTCTTGGCCCTCTGCATGCATCTGCATTTCTTCCTGCACTTAGAAAAGTTTCTTCGTCTGATGAATAAACCAGCAGGCGAAGAAGTAGAAGGAGTATGTAATATTTAAAGTTTCATTCTCTGGGCAAACCATAAATTTAAATTGGCTCATTAGCAAAGGGTTAACCACGAATATCCCAAAGCAGTTCCCTTAACGAAATATTGTCGTGCTTTCTTATCTGGATTTTCCTGTATTTTACGGCACACCCTTCGTTTTCCTTTCCATTTCGTCTAGTTCATTTGAGTTTTGTTGGTCAGAAAGCTTAACTAAACTAAAAGCATGTAAGGCCCTGGCACAAACACAAAAAATAAAAAGTAGAGGAAAAGAAAACCGCATGCACACACTTTATTTGGCTATGGGTATGAGGAAAATGGGAAATGGCTTTGTCTGTTAAGTGAGTGTGTGTTGAAAAGTTTTTCATTTAATTTTATATGTACGAGAGTGTGGGGAAAACCATACACCGTACACCGTACACCACCAAAACTCACACAGTCGGCGAAGACATCGGAGTTGATAAAATGTTGACAGTTTTGGGTTAGTTGTCGAAGGCTTTGAGTGGACATGCTGCAGAATAATGGAGGGGGCTGTAATTGATAGAGTGTATGGGTTCTTATTTGGCCAATTAAAATAAAAAAAATATAGATCTATATATTTATATTTCACGTTCTTTAACTGATTATTTATCTAGCAGCCTTGGGATGGCAATTTGGAATGTTTAGTTTATAAACAACAATTAACCCAATTTTCAATTTAGAATTGTGAACACACAATCACAATCAAATCTGGGCAATCAGGTCATAATTGTGCCACGTTTGGCAACAATCACGCCAAAAACTAATTGCATACTTTTGAGGCGTGTGTTTTTCAACGTCGCCATATTCTAAATAATTAATGCACAGAACAGCATGCAATCAACAGTAGTTGAAGTTGTCTTCATTAACTTCATTTCGGTGCCCAACGGGCCGTGGTGGGTCGTATGGTAGGAAAACGTTTTTCACGCGGCAGCAGGGATAGTGAAAATGGCGACAAACAAACTGACGACACTGCAAAGTCATAGATTTTTCCGAGACGGGCGCTCAATCAACCTGTTTTCTGGTCCTGTAAGGTAGGTTCAGCCACATTTAGCAGGGCAGGCACTTCCACTCTTCTCTTGCACCCACAAATCAACATCTATATATGTATGTATATATTCCAATTCAGTGCGCTTTAATGGTTCTGTTCAGACCTCTCTGCTTTTGTGGAAAAAAGGGGTTTCACTCCTGAGCAATTTAAATATATATCTCCTTGATATTATATTTCTCCGCGCCAACCGACCAACCAACGACAAATCCCTTCACTCCCACATCATGAACATTGCATGTCACACGCAAACGTTATCTATTTTTTTATATCCTTTGCTGTCTATAACTCCGTGCTCTATATTTACGCTACATTTGGTCGGAAGTTTCCCGCGACTGTTGCTTTTTCCTGTGTTTTGCTGATGGCTGAGTTTTCCTTTTGTCTGCGGTGTTGAAAGAGTATGATAGTTTCTCTCCCTTTCTGATTAATACAAAAATGTTTATCTGCTTGTTATTAAAGTCTATGTAATAATCACTGATTTTTCTTTAAACTAGTTTTTTAAATCTGTATTTATTAACTGTTGTGTTTATTTTTGTTTTGAAACTCAATTCTTTCTATAGATACCCCTTAAATTAAAAGGGTGTTTTCTTATTCTATTAAGCTTTGGATGTTATTCTACTTAATCGGCTATTGTCAACCAAATTTGCCGCATGTTCGAGCAGAACAAAAACAAAAAACCTGAAAAAAGCGGAAGTTCATTTTCATGTTCACAGAAAATTGATGTTTAATGGTTTCTTTATTTGTATTCTTTCTCTTCTTCCGCTGCCGTGCGAAAAAAGTCAAAGTTTGATGATTTTATAGCGTTAAACTATTAACGATTGTAATCTATACCCATTTGGAAATGTTTTTATATGATAACACGCCAACTCTCGGCGCAGACAAAAAAAATAATTTGACTGAGAGTTCGCTTTGTCACGTGTGGAAATTGATTTTTACGATTTCGTGAATCACTGAACTTGATTTCTGGGCATAACAATAATGTCTTGCCTTTATATTTGTGCATATTACTTCACCCAAAGTGTCTTCACTAACCTAAGTCAATGGGTTTCGACTTCCCCTATCGATTTATTTCCATTTTTCGCTGCATTTTGTAGTTGCAGACCGATACGCTCCATTGGGGCGTTAAAAAAGCTGGCGCAACACTGCAGTTTTGCCTTACATAATCATTTAGAGGCTACTTAAGAAAATGTAATGCTCTTTTTTGTTTTTTCTTCACTATTACGTATTCTGTTAGGTTTTGCCATTAGTTTTATGAAAAAGCATAATTAAAAGGCCTGCAAAAGTCAGCAGTCCGAGTTTTAGGACGCTTTCAAGGCTTTTCGCAGAAATTAATTAAAGCTACGAATATGAATGCACTGCTGGTTGGTAATCTTTTGTGGGCTTTTGTATTTGGCAGACCAAAGTCATCGTCATCATTATTCCGATCATTATCGCTATGTTTGTGACGTTTAAGCTAAGCTTTTCAAAGAGCCTGGCTAATTTACACACATTCAACTTGTAATCCCCGGCATTATCACAGAGATGAAGTGAGAAGGTTGGGTCGCGGGTGCATCTGTGCATCTCATTAAGGATAAGAGCAGGATGTCGTGGTCTCGTGAGTGTGTGTGCCTGTGGTTGCATCCTTTTCGGGACACTCTGATACAATGAGCTCATTACGACACTGAAAAAGAAAATTTGTTACAAAGCTTAAATTTTTACTACCCAAAAATAAATGTTGTTGATTCCATTTAAAATTTTTATTTGATTTTTTATTTTCAATATTCTTAGGTTCCTAATGACAATTACAAATTTTATGTTATGGTATGTTATTATTATAACTTTTAAAACGTGATTTAAGGCAAATAATGTAAGGGACTAAAATTAAATAAATTTTTTTAAATAATTAACACTTATTCAACTTTTCAATAATAAATTCAGTAAATTATTTGATTTTCCGTTTGTAATTTTCTTGTTCCCTAATGAAACAGAACTTAAGAAAATTAATGTAATATACTTAAACAATTATTAAAATATTTATTAAAAATTCAACATCCAAAATTATATTACATTAAGATACATTTGTAAATTTCATCTGGTTTTTGAATTTGCATTAGTAATTTACTTTATTATCAAATGACGTTTCCAAACTATATTTTTGATTTGATATTTTTAAACAGAAATTAGGGAATTAATGAACTGTTTTCTTTTTTTTTATAACAATTAAAAAAGTGGGTTATTACTTTCTTATTTTTCGCAGTGCAGTGAACGAATGGGCGTCAACCCAAAACAGTTTTACGGTCTTTTGTTTTCAATAAAATGTCACTCGCGTCACATTTCTATTGGTTTGGCGGCTTGTTGGGTGCTGTGGCGGCAGGACCTTTTGTTGCCATTTCTTTGGCCATAATGAGAGTGCGTCTTCAAAATGGCACTCTGAATGCTGAATGCGGGGGTCTCTTAACTTGGCTCAAAGGAGCCGGATTGAGTGCAGCAGCAGCAGCAGCAACAGCAGCAGCTGTCATTTCAGCTGTCATTGTGTGACATCTTCATCATCAGCTTCGTCGTTTTTGCCCGCGTTCGCTTAGTCTTTTACTCTTTTGATAGACGTTTGTCAATCAAAATTATGAGCTGGCTTTCCTCTTTCTAGCTCAACATTTTCACCCTAGACCATTGTTTGGGTTTCGGTTTTGTCACTTTAGTTTGCCATCCTAATGCATCATCCTAAATTGGCATTTGACGTGGGAGTGTCCAAAGGATAAAATAAGGGACCCAACTCTTAAAGTTTTTAGTTGATATTTTGTGTTATAATCATCATTTCAAAAATGGTTATTTTTTCCCATTGCTCTTCAGTGCAACGTGTCAAATTTATTTATTTAGTCTCTTTTCTTGAATCAGCTTGGATTAATGCCCTGCTAAGCGCTTTAAGTTTCCACAAACACAACACAAATCCCCACTAAGCTTGAACTTTGTCTTTCGACTCGTCGACCGCCGTGCAAAATATATGTATTATTCAAATATCCATGACAATGCCGTCCGCAAATTATGGCTATGAACCTCTGGGAAGTTTATTAAACTCAAACTCAATTTGTGCCAACACCTTTCTCGGCTCTCGAACGTTGTCTGGATTTTAGTTTTGCCCAAAATTGTATGCAATGCTATGCTCAGCTGCTTTACGACATAATTACATTTTAATTCCAAAAACAACAAGAGCAAATAATATGGTAAAACTAACCAAAGAACAACAAGAATGAATTTTGAAGTTTATCCAAAAGTTTGCACGCATGAGGTCTCTTCCGGTTGGCTGAGTACAATCTGCATGAATTATAATTATGTTTTTCATTAAAATTTACCTTGATGATGCTGAGTACAAGTTTCGGCGCGATTTTCAACTTTTCGAGAAAACTTTTTGCCTTGTGTTCGTGTGGCATTGTGTCGCCGTCTAGCGGTTGTAATCTTTTGTTGTTTACATATTTGATTTACATTTTTAATGAGCTTGCGATTCCTTAAATAGAGTGGGAATAATTGTAAATATTTCGTTAAATTTTTGAATTTTTAATTAATCTTAATAATAATAAAGGAGGTGAAGCGCAGCACTAAATGCTATTGAATGTACAAAATAAGTGAAGGGGAGTTGTTGTAGCACAGTCAGGTGAGACATTCATTTGCCAAAGGACAAAGTTTACCTTACAAACTACAATTTAATTTAACTTTAGATATTCTTTGTTCTCCCACTCGACTTGTCCTGTTCTGTTCAGTGCCATATCACTTGGAGTTCACTAGAGATTCGTTCTTCCTTCTTCATTTCTTTCCCAAAGTTAGTTGCATTCCTGAACGTACAGCCAATGTCAGCTTTTTCAGTCAGTCATTTTGATGTTTTCTGTATATTTTTGTACCCCGCTTTTTTCTACAACTTTATCGTAAAAAAGTTTGTTCAACTGGATAGTATTTGGATTTTTCAAAGACGTTGTAATGATAGCTATCAGAACTTGATATTCCAAACTATGACAAGACTTTAGTGCACTTAATAGTTAATTAAGTCGTTTCAGTGATTTTCGGACATTTCCATAAAATGGTTTTTAAGTTTTCAAAAACATTTATCATTCTTAAGTAAAAATTTTTACTTAATTTTAATTTAAGCTGTGTACAAATGTTTTATTTGTGGCCTTAATTTGATACATTTATTATCCAATAATTTGCAATTTAATTAATATTTATTTTATAATATAAATTACTTCCACGAATGGAAATTTAAAATTTAATCTTGGGAACTGTAAGCAATTTCATGAATTTCAATAGCAAGCTATTTTCCTTCGCTGGCTTTATTCTGGCTGGTAGTTGTTTACTTACACGTTCATTTTATTTAATATTATGCACATGTTTCATTTATGAAATGCAAAAAATGCATCTTTATGCGAATGATGTTCGTATATATATGGATGTGTTCGTCTTCAATACAGCTTTTCAAATTCTCTTTCTAGTTTGTTTTCCTTTAATTTTGGAAGTTTATTTGCAAAGTATATTTTATACAGAGTTTATATGGGGTTATTTAAAAAATATTTTTTATTTAAGAAGCTGTGTGATATATCCTATCGAATCCCTTTTTAGAGCATCCCTAAGTCTTCATCTTCATTTTTTATTTGTGCCATGCATTTTTTATGAGATGCCTTGGAAAAAGTTTGTCGTGAGTTCTTCTCTATTTTTCCTTGCCATGTCGGGGAGAAAAGAAGCCCACAGTTGATGTAGTAGCAGTAGCAGCAGCTGGGAGCAGAAAATTATTCTAATTATGCAAGTATTATCTGAGGCAGCTGCCTGACAAATACAAATTATATGGCAAAAGGTTTCGTAGTTATGTAAGATGGTTTCTACATAGAACTAAAGATAAACAGAATAATAAAAAATCAAGATAATATTTAAGAATTTTATAAGCAAAAATATTTATTCTTAATATAAGCTCCTCGTTGTTACCTAGAGAATATTGCGGTCACCATAAAACTGTCCTTCTTCAGTGGCTAATTTGTGTTAATTATTGTGTTTACTCTTCCTTTTCGAACTATTACTCTTACTACTTTTCCTGGAATTTTCCGCTCCTTTTTGTATCTGCACTTTGTTAGTGAGGCTACAATGTTGGATTTAATGCACTTGTCTTTGACAATGACTAACGGTTACTTTGTTATGCCTTCAGCGAAGAACGAGCCCTCCATTTCCACCAGCCCACCAGTCCACACGCCCATTACTCTGTGTATGTTTGCTTCGTGAAGCTGCAATAATGCCCCTTTAATAATTCTCAGTCATTTGGAAAATAACAGTACAAAGCCGTGACCATATCTCTGGCGGTAACCAACCTCAACCGGTCCGGTCCGGCATTCATTCCCCGTCATCTCGAGCCTTTACTCCCCCAACTGCACAGAGAAAATAAAGCATATGTTTTTGGGCGTTTGAATCGCATTTTAGCAACTAAAATTATAAACAATTTTATGTTTCATGTATTTTTTATTTAAAAAGGAAAAGTAAGAAAAGTGTAAGTAATTAACATCAAAATAGAAAAAAGAATACACTACGACCATATATAGATTACAAAAAAATTATCCCTAAAAAGGAAAAAAAAAATATTTTTCCAAGTAATTAAAAGTAATTTTTATAAACTAGTAAAATCAGCTTTCGTGTACTTCAAAACTTTTTTTTTACAATGTATATAAAAAAAATAAAATTTTTTTAGATTGACGGAGTGTTAACTATTAAATAATTGAAATTTACAGTGCTTTATTTTTTTTGTGCAATTTCTCCCCACTCCTCACAATTTTCTGCAGCTCTGTCTTCCAGTTTTCTGTTGCACCTCGTTGTTGGTCTTAACTTGTTGTTAGCGCCTCACCCACCAGCCACTGCCCCTTTTGGGTCCTCCCAATTCATGTCGAACATGAAAATTTGTGTTGCATGTCCTTTTTCGCTTTTCCTCCTTTCTCATTCTTTTTTTTCCCTATTTTTTTTTGGCTCATGTCCCTCTGGCCACATTTTAAGCTGCTGCAGCTTGTTTCCACTGTTGCATTTTATTTTACATTTTTATTTTCACTTTCCGGCTCGTTGCTCAGTTCTTTTCCATGTTCAGCGCTTCCTATCCTACCTACCAACTGTCCCTATCTACTCTGCCAATTTAATACTTGGCTATGTGATTTAACTAAGTAGACCTCTGGGTCATGGGGTTTGACTTTATTATTATGCAGCTGCTGATAGTAGAACAATAATGCTATTAATTCTAATTTTGGTTTTTTCTTTTCTTGCAGGTGAGTTGGAAGTTATTTTGACGGATTGTTATGTGATCTAGTTTATAAATGGGGTATGTAAAATGTATATTTGTAAGTAATAGCAAAAAAAAACAAATTACGAAATAAACTATTTTCAAGATTTACTATTAGGTAGAATCGTATTACCTTAATTAATAGCAAACTTCAAGAAGCTTAAAATATTTATAAAATGGTATGAAAACAACTAAAAGAAACTGTAGGCAGCAAGGCGTGTTAAGTGAAAAATGTTGGTTAAAATCGTATTGCTTTTATTATTCAATTAAACCTTCAAGCTGGTAAATAATTAAAAAGAATATTTTTCCTCTAAGCACAGTTGTTTGCAAATGACCAACAGATGCCACAAACTATGCTACGTTTTTTTTTAATTTCAAGCCGATTTATTTAGCTTCTTCCACACATTTCTTTATGTTTATGGAAGACAAGGATCTAATAAAGTTAAACAACAATCAAGCCAGGCATCAAAAGGTGGCTGCATTTTCATGCTTGCTTGGGGCACACGAGGCGTATGCGTAATATGATTTACAGCACATCAAATGTGATTATCAGGCAAGCAGAGTTCACTCTCCCAAGGCAGAGTATACACTGTCTTTCCAATTGTTGCACTCTGTCTGGTTGTCTTCTGTGAGGGCTGCCTGCAAGTTGCCTTAATTTGATTTCCATTGTGCAGTGCAACCAAGACGGCAGGCTTTCCTATTCCTCGCTCCTTTTGCTGCTAAGTGAAAACATAATTAATTGAATTAAATTTTCTATTAAGCCCCAAGCCAATTTTGTTTACTCTACTACTTGCCACTTGGCTCCCTTTATCTGTTTATATGTATGTTTTATATCTTTCTGTTCATTTGTAAGCTTTTGGTTTGTGACTTTTGCCACAAATTTACTGTATTTTTGGTAAATGTTCCATTTGACTTCACAATTGTGCAATTATGTGCAACTGTACTGCGAAGTACTTGCAATGTCTGCATCAGTCGAATTCTCCTGTTTGTTATTTTTTATAATGGAGTCGAAAGCAACTTGTTGCAAAATGCGAAACATTTCTCAAAAGATTTCTACACTTTCTCGAGTGTAGACTTTCCCCTCGTTTTCGACGCATGCGTCTGGACTTTGGGAAAAAAAGAACAACATATTACAAGATTATAAGAGAAAATGCCGGTCTAAGATGACGTAATATTATTCCTTTGCAAAAAATCAAATACCTAAAGAGAACTTAAACCACTGAAATACAAGTATTTGTCTAAAAAAATTAGGTATCAGAACGTACCGGATATAATTCCTTTAATTAATATTATTAATTCTAAAAATTACATTTTTTTAAAAACACGATTCAACAGTTAAACTCTACACAGGATTCGTGCTATAAAATCAGTGTAGACTTTTCTCTTTAGCTTTTGACCGCTAAAATGCAGAGTTTGTAAGAGAAATAAATCCCTTCATTGTCCGCCTAGTAATAGATTTTTTTTTTGCGCTTTCGATTTCAGCTTTTGTCATAAAAAATATGTGGCATTATCCCTAGCCTTTCCTGTCACTCAATCACATACATAAGTCATTCACTCATTCAGCGTAAAAATTCTAGCTTTCACTTTGTAAAAGAGTGGATAACAAATGGAAAAAAGGAAACAAACGAAAAATGTGTCATGTATTTTCGTTGACATTTTCCGACAATTGGTTCTTGAAATAATTTAATTAAATTAATATGAAAAAATATTTTTGGAGCTATAGGATGTTACCGTTTTCCTCATTTATTTTTCATTCCATTTCTATGTTCGGTACTTGAATTTGAAGCGTTTTTAATTCCTTGAATTATTTTGTTTTTAATTATTCTTGTCGAGTTGACATCTGAATGTTAAATATGGTTGTTTTACGGTCTTTTTTTTAGTTCAGTTTTTGGCATTTGTTGCTATTACAAGGATGTGGTAAAAGCATATATATATGTGACTTTAATAATATAAATGAAATATGACTTTATTGAATATCTAGCGACATTTATCGGAGGTTATTCTTGAATTCGAAATCATGTTTGGCGTTGGTTAAGATATTTCTTTATGACAACTTACTTCGGGATTGCCAATTTATCACAGTTAATAAATAAACTCTTTTCGCCATTAAAACAAAAATATTAAAAAACAAGAAAGGAAGCGAACTTCGGCAAGCCGAAGTTCATATATCCTTGCAGCTATTGCAAAAATTAAATATTAAAGAAGACATTAAAATTATTATTTACTTGCGTGTATGTTGAAAAGCATTGAAACTATGATGATTTGCAGCTCAATTATTTGAGTTCTTATGTCAACTATATGATATCGTTCTTCGATTTGATAAAATTAAAAGCGTAATTCTAAACTGTCAAATAACTAAATAACCAAAAAGAATTTCTAAAAATAATTACAAAATAAAAAAGAAATTAAACAAATTTAATATGTTTATTGTTCCCATGGGAGCTTTATGTTATACTCGTCCGATTTTAATGAAATTTAAAAATATTAAAATATTTAACCATTACTATATGTCGAAAAACTAAAAAAAAAAATTATAAAACAGCAAAGCTATAATTTTTTTTATTTTTTTTTTTCCAATTGTTTCTATGGGAGCTATATGCTATAGTCGGCCTATCCGGCTCGTTCCGACTTATATACTACCTGCAGTAGAAAGACAACTTTTGGGAAAATTTCATGCAGATAGCTTTAAAACTGAGGGACTAGTTTGGGTAGAAACGGACGGCCAGATGGACATGGCTAGATCGACTCTCCTATCACTAGAATATGATCAAGAATATATACTTTATAGGGTCGGAAACTTCTCCTTCACTGCGTTGCAAACTTCTGACTGAAATTATAATACCCTCTGCAAGGGTATAATTACATCGCAGTACATATGAAAAATCCAGACTCCAAAAAGCCCTTTAGTTCATAGTTAGTTTACATCACTTCAATTGAGTGTTCAAACATTTATTAATTTCTTGACTTTATGTCATAACTAATATTAGATTCCATTTAAAAAATCAGCTATTGCTGCCTATTAGGCTCCGGTTCACCACTTTCCTCCAAAATGAACAAACAATTTTAGAACGATAGGAAAACGCCGGAGGCTCAAATGTTTCTCAGTAGCCAAATAAAAATCATGATAAATCAACAGAAACTCTGAAGATGAACAAACACAAACAAAGCCGAAACCGCAAGCAGTTAAATGATTGAAAAAAAAAAAAGAAAACAGAAGGAAGTGGGAAAAGGAGGCAAATGGCAAACAGGAAAAGCGACATTTGCTTTTGTTACTACAACATTTGGTCGAAGCCCCCAAGCGCGAACAAACAATAAGGAAGTTGAGTGAGTTAGCAAGAGGGCAAAAAGGAGGGCTTACAACAAATAAGGGGAAGCCAAACACCGAAGCTGAGAGATTTTTGAAAGATATGCCCAGCGAAAAGAAATAAAACAGGACCTGCGAAAGGACCAACAAAACGCTTCGCAATTTGCGGACAAGCGAACAATTTGTAAATGTAAACAATGACAGTCAAGTGCCCGAATCAAGAGGGAAATGGAGAAGGAAAATCCAGAGAAAACAGTAAGACATAGGAAAAGGACTTCTGCCTGGGTACCGATAAGATGGAAAAAGGGGAAGGGAAAGCGAAGGAAGCAAGTGAAATCTGCTAAGGAAAATAAAAATAAAGTGCAAAATCGATTAAAAACCCAACTGTCTACCAAAAACATGGATGGACGCTAGCTGGAAAATAAGAAGTAAATAATTCAAACTAAACTGAAAATATATAGATATTAAATAAA
This sequence comes from Drosophila elegans, assembly GCF_018152505.1. Taxonomy (NCBI): domain Eukaryota; kingdom Metazoa; phylum Arthropoda; class Insecta; order Diptera; family Drosophilidae; genus Drosophila; species Drosophila elegans. Next base: position 3,110,451 of record NW_024545855.1, on the reverse strand, counting down.
TAAGGTCGATATAAAAAAAATGTTTATATTATTAAATAATAATAAAAAAATATATAATTGTTTAAAAAAAAAATTAGTAAGTTTTAAAAATGTTGAGTTTAAAAAACAACTTAAATACAACATTAAAACATGTCATTTAAAGAAACAAAATAAGAAAAACATTAAGGAATTTAACGAAAGCTAAAGTTCTGAACTTGAAAAATGTCTTCACAAAAATCAATTCCCGACATCTTGAAGTCCTCGAATTATCAAATAACAAATTGTAATCGAAACGTTGAGTTTCATTTTCTCTTTTTTTGTTTTTTCTTTTGTCTTTTCTTTTTTCTTTTTTTTTTGTTTCTTTTGTTTTTCGACGGAAACAAAACTCCTGTGACCTTTCAACCCGCCTTTCTCCTCATTACTTTCTTTGTTTTCATTTTGATTTCTATTGGTTGAATGGATCGTTGAACGAATTGATAGAATGGAATGGGTAGGCGTGGCATATTGCCATTAAATGAAGTGTGGTCTAAACGTATTGATTTCATATTTGATTTTTATTTAATAGCGAGAAATTGAATTTTTGGATGGATGAGCTTGAAAAAAAGGGAAGCAACAAATGTTCGATTTTACTAAAATGTTAGACGTAGGAAAAATTGTTGAATTGAGAGAATAGTTAAAACCATGAAATATTAATGGTAGCCAAGGGAAAACTTATAAAAGTACAAATTTTTGGATGTAGATTACTTCTCCTTATAAAAAGTTCCCCAAGTTTAGCTTTTTTAAGAACCATCAATCAGATCTCCTTCCTTATTTTTTTCCCTACATTGATGTCAACTTCCCTTATGTCATTTACTAAAGAAATTTATTTCCCCATCATTTTATTTGCATTGCCGGGGCTTTATGGCCTGTTGCTGACTTGGCCCGAACAATCAATCAAATTGTCTTCCCCAGAAGAGGATGATCAGTCGGACTTATTGGCCCTGCCTTCCCTCAACAAATTCTTTTTCCCTTCCCCTTCCCCTTGCAACATTAAATCATTCTCTATCATTTCCGGCTTTTGTGTTCGCCGGCTTGTGTGTGTGTGTGTGTGTGTTTGTCAACTCCATTCTCCATTCCGGACATTTTGTGCAGTTTTAATTTTACTTCAATGGTGTTTTTATTCTTTCTATTTCTCCATCTCTCCTTTTGTTGGAAGGCATTAAGAGGAAGTGGCGCTTAGTTGTGTGGCGTGTAGTAGGAAACAGGAAATGCCCAGCCATTGAGCAGCTAGCCAGCCTCCATTTTCCTCATCTCCATTGAAGTGCATTGAATTGGGATGGAAATTGGAGAAGTTGAGAGAGAAGAGGAAACAACTCCTCGGGTTTGCTTAATTGAGTTGCCATTATGTTGCTACAGGGAGCAGGTGCCAATGAAGTTGAGGGAATGCCTTGCCTTGCCTTGCCTTTCTGTTCCTGGCATCTGGGATCCCTAGCCAGTGAAAAACTTTCGTTTTAAATGCCATTTTAGCTTCTTTTCAACCCATTTTCTTTCCAGTTGCAATGCGCTTCAATTATTCTCCCTTTTCACTTGAAGCATTGGCTTACTTAACTGCAATTGGATTTTGTTGGGGCTTTTCTGGGCTTGTTAAGCGTAGCTATTTGCTCTTTGTGGAGATTTAAAGCATTGATGTTGCTTTGATTGTAAGATATACTTCATTTGATTTAAGTTGTATTTTATGCTTTTTGTTTTTGGTGTTTTGAATTTACTATTCAGCTTTATAAGAAAACGATTTAAACTATATATAATTCAATCATTATACACATTTAATTTGAAATAAGTATTTTCAACTATTTGTTTTTAGATTTGTAATTTACCATTTAGTTCTATGAGCTTTATATTATTCTAAAAATTGTTTTCACTACAATTAGCTTACATAGCTTGGTAAAAAGAAACTTTGGGTTGGTTCCGGGCTTATGAGAAAAACTTCTCGAATTATCTTACAACAAATGTGTATATAAATTTGCTATCAACTTACCAACTTCAAAGTAGCTTAAGTTGTATCCCCTCTGTTCTTAACACAGCTAACGAAAACCAAAGGAAACTTTACATTTATGGCATCTGCACCTGCTGTTGGCTCCGGCTTTTCTTCGCTTTTCCCCGACTTTCCACTTTACCTCATGCACATACATGCATGTGCGCTAACCTTCAATCTTTTGACATGCGAGGCAGAAGAAAAGCAAAGCAAAGCAAAGCTCAAAGTAAAATAATACTTACAAGAAAGCACATTGCTCATACGCCATGAGGATCCGGGCAGGATCCATTTCCCACCGCCAGATGGTTATCCTCCGCCCACGCTGCTTTTTTCTTCATCGAGAACCGACCGCATTATGAAGCAGTAATATAAATGTTTATATTCTTGTATTGCGGTTATTATTAAAAACTTTTACTACACCCGTCGCGCGAGCAAGGAAACTGAAACTGAAAACGAAAACCCCCCGGCCAACTTTTACAGCAATATCTTTCATTTCTTTGGCGATAGAAAGGGAGGTGTGCGGTGTATGTGTATAAGTTTGTTTGCTTTGCACTTAAGTGGCTCAGGAAGATGTTTCCATGGCTCACAGCAAACTTTTGTGTGTGGTGACCAAGCCAAGCCAAAGTGTGTTCCACTATTAAAAACTTTCCTGTTGTAAAAAATAAATAAATAAAATAATAAACAACCAGAGCAAAAAGATACTGCGCTTCATTCGATTGCTAAATTGGATTTGTCGACGTGGAGGAAATTTAATAAGCCCTTGCAGGTCGCAGGTGAAGTTTGTGTTTGGGCCCTCTAAATGCATTTAAAGGAAACATAAACTGAAACCGCAGACAAACAAATCTAAACAATTATGGATAAAGTTTAAGACCGAAAACCTTTGACAGGAAAACCAAAGATGATGAGTGAAAATGAGAGGAGTTCAGTTAGGTGAAAGAGGGTATCTAGTTTTTGACTGGGATCCCTTTTCCGTCTCTTTGGTGCGTGCACATACAAAAGCTGGCATGAAACCATTTAAGTCTTTTTGTGTTGTGGTTCGCCTCCACTTAACGTAGGATTTTCGTCAAGATTTTCCCCGATTCGTGTGTCTGTCTGCTATTGGGTTTTTTGTTTAATGAAGTTGTTTGGCTAAAGTTTATGTCATGCCCTTCATCTTACCACCACATCAGCCCTTTCAAAACCAAACCCTTTTCCCAGACACTTACGTGTTGTGTGCGTGTAATAAAGCATGTCGTCACAGAGGATTTAACCCATTGATCAAATATATTTTAGTTGCTTGATTTGGATGGGATTGCACCATGTTGAAAGTGTAGTTAAACTAAAGCAGTATTGAATAGGTAATTCTATTATATTAAAGCGTCCTATCTCTTATTTTTCGTTTTAATTTTTTTAAAACTTTAATGGGATAATAATCAAGACATTTGACACAATTTCTGGTAATAATTAAGCAACTGATGAAATAGATTTAAAATGCTTGATTTGGCTGCGCTTGCATCAAGCGGGTGATTTGACTGAAGCAAAATGAAAGTACAATATTACAAATTCCGAATTATTATTAAGGTGTTTTATCTTTAATTTGCTCTAATATTTCGTAGATCTAAATAAAGATGACAATAAAAGGGTTTTGAAACGATTTCGGAGTTTACCTTGCCTTGGTAATATAAATTTAAAGTTGATTTACCTATTGTTTAATTATCTGCATACTCTCATTCCTATTTCTTTATATCTTATTGTGAGATGGCAGAAACTTGTGAATCAATTTCATCGGCCAAATGAAAGTAATCCCAGAGCAGCGTTTCCTCTTCTCGGATCGCTTGCCCGATAATATCTTAATCCCATTGTTGGAGCTAACTGTTAACCATCCATTGGGCATCCTTTTAGTAATAATGAGTGCGGCATACATCAATGAATGAATGAAGGACTAACTGACTGACTGGCTGACTGGCTGGGTGAGCTAAAAGATACGTGAAGCTATTGTTGTTAATCCTTTGTGTGAACTTGGGCTTACAACTCATTATTGCAACGCCTCTCTGTTGGGTTATGTATTTCTGCCCACCCCTTCACAAAAGTTTTAGTTCTCGGCACAACAAGTTTACCATGGCTAAAAGATTTTTCGGCAGGGGGCAAAACTTTGGATCGGATGGTTTTTGTTTTCCATTTAACGCTTTAATTACCTCGATGAATACTTTACGAACTCCGTGTGTTGAAATTCATTGACAGGCAATTTGCAGCTCACAGGAATTTCCTCCGATGACGTCGATGTGAAGGCTGTTTGTTTAATAAACTGCAGCCGGTTTATTAAAAAATTGTTATATAATTAATAATTTATGGATGTTCGCTGGTCGATTGAAACCGCCAGTCTGTGTGTGTATGCGCATTAATGTGGCTCATTTGGGTATTCGTTTTAATTAACATTGAAATATTTGTATGAAAAATTGCAATGGAAAAAATCGCTTCAAATTGTAAGGAAAAAAAAGGGCATTGTATATACATTCGATATTAAATGAAGTTATTCGTGTGAAAAACGGATTGGTTAATTACATTTTAAGTTTTCAGGCAAAATTCTAAAGAGACAGCAAAAAAAATCCAAATAACCGATAGCTTTCGAAAACTTTTAAATTTAAAGTAATGATTATTGCATTTTTAAATCGTTTAAAGAACACAACATTTTCAGTTCAAAGTATTAAATTGCTTGTTCTCTTTTCCTTGTATTTAAAACCCGCAAACCCGAAAATATAATATTAAATATCATTAAAAGGTAAAGGTATTGTCAGCAGGTCTTAGCTACCTAAAATTCCTTTGCCACCGATTTAATTAAATTGTAATTGTTCTTTATTTTGCATTTGAGCGTATTTTTTGGTGTAAGTATTTTTAATTGCACACCGATTGATTTAACATTCAACTGAATTATTTGTGTGCTTCATTGATACATTTAAAATTCATCGTTGCCTGCGTAATAATTATTGCGCTTTAAAAAAATATTTATTCCGATATTTTAAATGATTTTGGCATAGATGTCAAAAAAAAAAAATAAGAATTGTAAATTACTTGATAATTGGCATTTTACTTTAAATTAAATAAAAATTGAATAAGTTATTTTTATATATGATCATTTGCTTTATTAACTCGCTTTAATGACAATTTAAAGTGATATCTTCTCAAGGGAGAAATTACAGTCTAGAGAGGTTCTTTTGTGACAAGAATTTCAATTAAATTCCAACTTATATGATTAGCTATTCAAAATGTCCTTTGCCTCGTCTACTTATGGGCCACATTCTTCTTCCTCTCTCGCCATTCCACCGTCTTATTTTGTGGGCAGACTTGTGAAGAGAATGACATTTTATGATTGATTGATTTCTGTTTGCTATCGATTATGCATAACATTTTGCACGCTCGGAAGCTTTTGCTGCTGAGCTGCAGGGACGCCTGCTTTCGTTGTCATTATTTTGTTAAAATAATTTTAATGAAATTTCAACGATAATATAATTTTGTGTGCTTCTGTTTTGGCTGCGCTGTGTGTATATAAATGGTGTGTCTGCCACTGAAATTGATACAGTAAATTATTCATAGAATATACAATTGATTTCATAATTGACCAAGAAACTGAGGCGTGTGACAAATGATATTTATAGTTATTATAGTAAATGATCATTTAAATAATTTCCTTACGTTAATTAAACCATAACAATAACTAAGCTTTAATGATTTTATAAATTGAAAATGTTTGAGCACGAATTCCTTACTTAGCTGCGTATAAGTCCCTTGTCCTTCTGTGTTTTTCTACATATGTCTGACCTACAAAAAGTATTTAGAAAATCTATAAACCTAATTAAAAAATTATTTTATTTCATATTTCTCATTCCATCAATATGCACCTGTCTGTCAGTCATTTTTCTTCTTTTAAGCCAGACGACCTTCAAGTGACAAAATTGATTAACACGTTGTCAAAAACCAAAATATTTTCCTTCATTTCAAATGTACTTTGTATATGCTTTCATTTATAAGAAGCATTTTCGTGCGAACGCAATTTTTTTTATACTTTTCATTTCAAATGAACATAATAGAAAATCTGTGGGTGCTTCACCTAATTAAATAAACATAATTATGTCATTTGACATATAGAAAATAAAAAGAAAATAACTTAAAACAGGCGCATTGACAGAAAAGGTTATATAATAATGCAAATGAAAAATTATGGATACTTTTCAAAAGTAATATATTATATTTTTGAAATGAAAAATAAAAATCTATACCATTTTTTCATAATCAATAAATATTTTAAAGTAGTTCTCCCAATGTACTTATTAACTCATAAGTTTTTATTTTACTTGAACTTAAGTATTACTTTACTTTTGATTTCTGATAAAAACAGCCAAAGAGATTTTGTGCGAAAACTAAATTGGTTGCTCCGCTATCCAAACAAGATAACAGCTTTCACCCCGATGACGCAGTTGTCGAAACTGCAAAACCGCAGAAACCTTCAAAACAACATTTGATTGACCACTCAAAAGAGGCCTCTTGACAATTTTAGGCATTTTGGCATTTTGCTTATGGTGCAAAAGCTCTTCCTGCCCACACACTCACACACACGCATCATGATTGCATAACACCCACACACACGCACACTCACTCACTCGCAAAATAATTGATCCCATTGTGCTCGAATTGTAGTGCGTTTCTGTGAGTGCACTGGAAAAAAATCGTGGAAAATCTCACTATTTCACACTTACCTTAAATATGTTTAGCTTTGATTTTCATTTATTGCTGTGTTTAGTTTTATATGTAAGAAAGATTACATTTTATTTTAGTATTTCATTTCACCATTTTCGTATTTAAACCATAAATAGAGTTTATTTAAAACAGCTAATACCCATTTTTAATCTAATACTTCTCACATTAATTGGTATACTTTAATATTTAGTCATGCAAATTAATAATATAATTTTGTATTAAACTTAGGTATGAAAAATACAGTAAAGAATTTACAACCCAGATATTTTATTTACTGTCTTTTTTTATACGTGTTAGGTGTGGTGTATAGTGCTGTGTGTGTGTTGACAGAAGCAGGCGGCCAGGACATGTGACATCCTGCCGCTGAAGCCCCACAAATTCTCTGCCGTTGACAGTCGCCCCTTTGGACCCTATTCCCCCTCCAAAAGCTCCCCCGCATTGTCATAGGCGTCGACTTGCTGAAATTGGCTTTTGTACAGCGGGTCTAGAAAAAAGGGGGCTTCACTCGACAACAAAAAAAAATAGGATGGAATGCCATCCAACAATAGCTAAATGCAAAAATATTTCTCGCACAAATCGTTGCTTGTCGCTTTTTCGTATTCAGTTTTATGGATATGGTTTGTGGAGGGCGGCAACACACAAAATCTAATGACGAAATGTTTGATTTTGACGTTTTTATTGATTTGTGAAGTGCTCTCTGCATTCATGTTCCATATGCGCAAAATAGAATATGAAATATGGAATGCAACTGACTGCCGAATGTCTCTAATGAGGGGCCAAAGTGACCAATAAATTGCATACAATTTAATTTTTGCGTAAATTTGTATTCCGTCAATAATATACTGTGTCCCTTTTTAAAGGATAAACATTTGGCTGTCTGAAAACAATGTACCCATAAAAAAAATAACGAAGCAATGTAAAAATACAAGAAAAAGTATATAATAAAATTAAAATAATAACGAAAAAAAATTAAGGAAAGAATACAAAAAAAATGTTATGAACTTTGTTGTTTGTACTTTCATTATTTTAATTTCATTAAAAAAATCTTATTGTAAATATTTGCAACCAATGTTACTTAACATCGTTAACACTGTTTAATACATTGCAAAAAACAATTTTTGACTCAAATTAAATATTTCCGACAGCCAAAACTCCATTCAATTGGCAGATTTAAAGCCTGTTAACTTAAAATCCTCCCAACAATTCTACGCTATATTTAAGTTTTATTTTCTTGCATTCAAGCCATCAAAAATGCATAAATGTCAACGTTCCATTAACAAAAGAAGAACGAAGCACATAAAAAAATGGCTAAAATATATCGCAATGTTGTCCAACGGCCATAGACGATACCACCTAGCCTGGCAGCAACAACAAAAATAAAAACAGGAGTAACAGCATCCATGGCCACAGCAACAAGGACAACAACGAAAAATCTTTCAATAAAACAATTTACTCAATTGGCTCAATGACTCGACGCGACTTTGGAGTTTTTCTTTTTTCCCATTTTGTTTGCAGTTTTTATGAGGCAGCGTCGGCGGTGGCAGACAAAGGCAAAAGTAGCGGTTGGGGAAAAATAAATGGGGGGAGGTAACTTCTATTTAGTTATGTGGCTTGTTTCATAGAACACCAGAAACAATAAAAGTTGGAAAGGCAGAGAGCGGTAGAAATGCTGAAAAGCTACAAAATCCTGTTTATTTTTTCGACTATATTGTGCACTATACTCAAGCTCTATGTACGTTAAAAAACTAAAATTAAAAGAAATCCATAAAATGAATAAATATTTATAAAAATGTTTTTTTTTCAATATACTTAAATTCCATATATGTATGTATGTCCTAACAACTTATAACTTAATGTTATGAAATACATAAAATAAATAAATATTTTTTTAATTGTTTTTAAGAAAATTCTATACATGTTTGTTTGTATAGTTGTTTTAGTATAGTTTTATAGTTTTCGTTATTCTCTGAAATTTAAAACCTATTGGTTTGATATAGTATACTTTTACTATTTTTACAAATTCTTTAAAAGTTTTGAAAGGTAGTCGATTTCTAAACATTGTAAGATACGTTTTAGTACCAACATACATTTCCAAATCTTCTTGTACAGGGTATGAAAAGCCCGTGGGGCAGCAGGTTTTATTTGTCCGCTGACGGCGTCGCCGTCGCCGCCTACTACACATTTCCATTTTCCCTTGCTCCACGGCTTTTTTTTAACTTCTTTCAATTTTGCCAATATTTCTACAGTTTTTATTTACCTACCTGCTGGGGTGTGTGCTCCTCTTTTGCTGGCGTCGTATTGCATGTGTGTCGTCGTTGTCGTTTGGCGCCATTGTGTCCTTGTGCCATCATTCTCCACCCCCTTCAGCCGCCCCTTTTTCGACCCGCCCCATATTCCTACCCCTCCGTGTACTGTTTCAATTTAGCGCATGTCGTCATAGCAGCCATTGATGCATAAATAATGGAGATGTGTGGGTGGCATCGGCATCGCAGGGAGTGTAGCAAGCAGCGTTTTGTTGGACTAGCTTTAACTGTCAGCCAGTCGGCCAGACGCTGGCTATTATTTTTTTTTCTCTGTGCGCCTCCATGTTGCTGGTCGATGGTTTCCCAAAAAGAACTCTCTAGATCAGTTTCTCTTTAACTGCATTTTTTAGGGGGATATTCCAGCTTTTGTTTGCCCTTGTCCGTTGAGCCATTCGGAATTGTCGCTTTATTTGCCAGCTAAAACAATGCTTATCAATTCCCCTGCGCTGTGTAAAAGGTTCAAATAGGATTCGATGAAGTTTAGGCAGATCAATTTAAAATATCTCTTATTTAAAGTAATTGATAAGTCAGATTTTCGTATTAATTTGCTACTTATCGAAATGATAAATTGATTATTGAATTGTCTACAATGTCTTGAAATATTAAGATATGAATTTTGTTTTATAAATAAAGGTTAAACTATTACTTTAATATAAATTCAGCTGTTCTTCAAAAATGTTCGCATTAAGTTGAAGCCATTCCGAAACACCTAGTTGATAATTGCCACATATGCCTAGACTGAAATTCGACGCCTTCAATTCGAACTCCCATTGAATTTAGGCAATTTCGCCACCTGCCCAGCCATCTATGCGTGATATGTCTATGCTAACAATCAACGTTTGCGAACTTATGCCAAGAATTGAGCCACTCATCCAGACTTTCGTTTGGCCTTCTGTACTCTCTGCACTCTTCACTCTGCCAAACGGATAAAGGTCAAAACCATGGAAGGAGCATGGAAAATCGAAGACAATCGAGGAAAACAGAAGCTGCTGCTGCTGCTGCTGCTCAAAAACTCAATTAAAATGCCTACGTATGTGTGCGTTTGTGTCTATTAGCCTGACCCGAAAAACCAAACCAGCCAATTAAATTTTGCAGTACAATTTTCGCATGACCTCTCTACACACCCAAAAAATATGTTCAAGAATCTGTCTATTAGTAAAATTAAATTATGAATCGATGAAGAGAGGTTATAACGCTCAACTGCACTAAAGAATCGCTTTTAGAATATTCACAAATATGTGTACTATGTTCAAGTTTGGTTTGGAATTTGGACAGACACTCAACCAAAAACCAAACAAAATCTGTTAAGGCAGCCCAGTGAAGGGATAAAAGACGACAATGCGCTTGCGGCCACATTGCATTTACAGCAGATGCAAATGTCTGCGATTGAGATTCTCCTTCTGGTAAAACAGTTCCAATTTGAATGTGGATAATGTATTAGACCACATACATTGTTACATTAAACTAACAAGATCAAGCACAATTCCCGATTATATACGATTTTGTAACAACAAAAAATAGTTAGTATATAGAAACAAATATGGAATTTACCTACACCCAAAAAAACTTAAGGGCGGACAAATTTTCAATTATAGGTAAGGGGGCAATGGCTTCAAGATTAGGAATACTTATAAACTGAAGTAAAGGTCTTAAAAGAAGAAATTATTGCTCAGGATTTTAATTAATTCTCATAAGTAAATTCTGATAACTGTTTTATGTCTGTTTAATTTTAAGCTCATTTTTCTGAGTGTATAAAAGCGATATCTGACGTTGAAGTAGTATGACTGTGGCAACGTACATAATAATAATGCAGGTTTTAATATGATAAAATTTAAAACCGTCTATCTTAAATTCCAAAATGAATTTCAATGAAATTGAATTTATGTGCCTGATTAATTCCAACTTGCAACCGATATTGATACTACTACCTGCAGCTGATTTATCGGCATCATAAAGTGTCTGGCTTTAATCCTGCTGCAGCTACGTGCCTCTCATTTAATCCAGTCCAGCATGCGAGATTTACCCTCAATCATAAACAATCACGAAGTGTAGAAACTTTTTGCAAAATATCCTTCGAAAATACACTCGACCCTCTTCGTTTTTATCTACAGTTTCCATTGGATTTGTCTTGCGCCAGCAGTGTGTGCATTGCATCCTTAAGTCGAAAGGGATTCTATGTAGTCTTGCAATTTTGCCATTGGCACTTAATAAACGTAAACAAGTAAAATTCTTAAATGGCAATAAATGTTTGCGGGAAGGAGTGGTAGTGGATCGGAGTGGAGTGTGGAATATTGTATTACAGATGTGCAAATATAGAGCCAATTAATTATTATGAAATCCGGTTTTGCTGCAGACCGAGTTTTCAGACAATTTCAAGTGGCATTTGAAAATCGCTTAAGCAACAAGAAGACTACGGAATATTCATTCTCTGGTAAATATTTTGCATGCATATGCGTTTGCGTGTGTTTCAGTTTGAGTTTAAGTTTGAGTTAAATCCCTGAATGCAAGTTTGCATCTCCCGAGAGGCAAGTGTTATGTTTGCTGTGCTGCTTAAGCAGCACTTCGGTCCCAGATGTGCTTTACTTTTATTAAAGAATACACATTTACAGTAAATAATTGCCATTGCCCGGGATCTGTTGTTGCCAGCTGCAAATTTATTTCTCCCTGTCTCGACATTTACTTACTGGTTGTGACTACTTTGTGAATTCAATAAATTGCTTTCAATTTTCTTTCTTCGGATTAGCAGTCGAGCAGTTTTGTGGCTTTGCATTGCTGATTGCCATGAATTAGAAACTGTCAAAGGGCAAACTCTAAATGTAAAACGCAAAACTAAACCAAGAGTCAGCAAAAATGTCACATTAATTTCAAACTAAAGAGAATGCACGAGTCACATATAGCTATTCTCGCTATACAATAGTAACCAGACAACAATGTGCTCAATTAAATACACAAAACCGAATCGAAAAAAGATTTCAGCCAGACTTGGCAAACAAAACTTTTTTGGCTGTGATGGATGCGATGCAACAAGAGCGAAAACCCAATGACAATTTTCTCTTCCTTCTTCTGGGCGCCATTCGACAAATCTGTCTACACTTCAGTCTCTTCTGAGTTTCAGTTTCAGACTTTCGGGGTTATGGCTAAAAAAAGGGGGCAAAACTCTTAATTAAATTGAATTGTTTGCCATGTGTTTTTGCCAGTCCAGACGCTCAAACAATGGCCCAACACAGTGAGGATAACCGAACTTGGGCGCAACAGGAGGACTGGTTTTTGTGAAAGAAGAAAAATCCTGCAGCCACAGCAACAATTTTCCCTAGCCTGCCACGGTAAATTATGAAGCCATTTTCACTTTCGGTCTAGTCAAGTGTGTAGCGAATTTAGTTTATGAGATTTTATAATGATCGAAATTTTAGCTGACTTGCAGAATAGGAATGTACTTTATTTGTGTGTACTACTTGCTACTGAGCACAAGCAAAAAATAAAATCTTTCTTCAAAGTTTATAAACACAACCTAATTTAATAATTTTAAACAATTTTCTTATTAATTGAGAAATTGTAAAGATTTTGTTTGTGTTAGCTCATAGTTCTGGACATTTTGAACCAAGTAATTGATGATTGATTAGCTTCACATTTTACAAGAAATTTACATGTTTATTGGGTTTAAATGGTCTTAATACTTAAGCTACAAGACTGGTCAGTTTACAAAAGGTTTATGGCCTTTGTTACCACAAGTTTCTCTAAGGTAACTTCACTAACCCTGAACATAAAGCTCTGTTTATTAACACGTTGCTGTGGAAATGCTTTGTTTGATTTGTGGGTATTGCTTATTGATACCCAAGGGTATTTGTCTTCGACACAATTCGATCAAATGGATACATGGTTTGAGATTTGCATGGTTTCTGTTTGACTTCTGGTTTGAGCTTTGAAACTAGGTCGATTTCCAATTTATGCAAGGGTTTTTTATTTTGGTTAAATTGACATTGATTCGGTGATCCTGCTTTTCGATTTAAATATTTCTTTTCTGGTCATCCATATCATCTAGAATTTAAAACAACTGCGATGTTCCTTAAGGGAAATCTAGAAAACCACAATTGGCAGAAACAACGACTTAAACAAGAGTGAAACGGAATGCGAGGAACGCTGGAAAACTTTATTGCTGGCATGCAATTACAGCTCAGAGCAAAGCAGTCAACTCGAAGAGGAATTTCCATTTTTGATGCTACCGATGTCAGGTCTTATCCACTTCAGCATCCTGCAGCATCCATCCTGAACTTCCTTTCCATCACCCAGCTTTATATCCTGTTCTGTGTTGCCTGTGAGAATTTCCCTTTGTTTTGTCGTCGTGCGGTCGCATAAATTAGCGCAACTTTAATCTGATTTTAATTGGGGGTGGTGGCTGCGTTGTCTGCTAAAACAAAAAAAAAAATAAAAAGGGAGTAAAGGAGACGGAAGACCAAAGAGGTTTAGCTGCTAAATTCTTGTTCTTTCTATGGGCTTAGAACTCTTCTCATTGCTGTTTTTGCTGTGAAATATTAATGAAAGGCGAGCCGGATGAGAGCTTCAAGCGGGAGAAAAGGACTAGGACAGTTTAGAAGACTACCTCTTCCACTTTTAGCTTATCTTTTACCCTCTTACCCAGCGGAAGTTGTAGATACTTCACCCCCACTTTGCCCTTTGATATTTATATTTATTTGTACAAGTTTTGAAAAGCGTAATTTGCTCTTTTAATTTCATTTCACGTTCTATTTGCTTGGCTGCTGATTCATGGGCAGCGGGGTCAAAGGGCTGCGATAACGAGTTTTATTCGTATAATGGGTGTTTTGTGTTAGACCTTATTTTACTAGATTTACTAGGTGTCAGAAATTAGACATGAATTGGTTTGTTTGTTTTTTTAAATGTGCAAGCACGGGCGTTTATGGCGTTTATCATTTGCGAGTTTTTATTTTGTATTTTTAAGTCACAAAAAATATATATATATATCATATTGAAATATTAAAAATGTTTAATTACAAAAACGGAATGCGCTTAGTTTGTTCAAGCTGGTGGTCCATTTAATTTTAATTTTGAGAGCATTTGTGCAAATATTTCACTTAACTCTGCTAGCAGACTCTAAAAAGTCCAGTTTTGCAAATGTATGCGTAATGAAAAGGACATGACAATGAATTAACACCCAACAGATGGCCAAGGCAAATGGCAAACGAATCGAAACGGAAGGGAATGGGATGGCTGGATGGGTGGCGGAATGGAATGGAAGGGGAATCGGAAGTGTGAATGGGGAACAGAAGCAGAACGAAACGGAAGCTATCATCATCATGGCTTTACCATGACCAGTTGTTGGCTAAAACTCTGGACTTTGTATGTCTGTGTCGCTGGACGATTACACTTGGAGAAGAAAGGTGATTCGTACTAAACAATTTTGTTTTGCTAATCATCTACACTAAAAATGTTTCGTTTATTCTTTATGATGCTGAATATTTTTCTCATCGCTAATCCAAATGAATTTTGTTTCTGTCTGTTTCCTAGACTCTATTCTTTTATAAATTGTGTAAGCGCACCCCTGATCTAAAACTAGGAATGTGGTTTAAAAAGCGTTTGATTCTGATTCAGAATTTCACTAATTAATACTTTTTTTCCAAGTGTATCAGCATTTGAGTCCTGGTATGCAAGGACTTTTCCTGGCGCATTTAAGGGGCGAATTTTTGTCGAAATAAAACCATAAGATGCTTGAAATGCCAAGCGAAAAATAGTTTTGACTGCTGGCTGTTCCACACGTTGGTGGCAAAAGTGGGCGGCTGCTGGGTAGGGGGCGTGGCCAGCGGCTGTTGCTGTCTGCAGCTTCAGCAAAAGCCTGCTTTCTCCCCCTTTCCCTCTTTATCTATATGTGCCCCCCTTTCTAACTCTAACCACCATCTCTTTCTAGTCAAACAGAAAACCATGGCATGTGCAATTTTCATAGTAGTAATGACAGCGAATTTGTATTGGTGGGCATGTGTGCGTTATCAAAGCGCAAACAATGTCCTGCAAAGTAGCAGGATATGCCTGCCTGCCTTCCATGCATGTGCATGTGTGTGTGCGAGTGTGTATCTATGTGTTTATGCCAGTTATTCAGCGTAAATTCTGCAGCTTTTGTATGCGCACCGTCGTGCGGAAGTGTTGATAAACCCACGTTACACCCCGAGAACTCCCGCCTTTTCTCATCATCCAAAAAAAGGGAACTTCATTTGCTGTTGCATACTTTCAAGGGTATGCAAAATTTTGCCACCGCCTTTTCATGCCGAAATCTTTTAAGGGGACAGTTTATTTTGGTAATTGCCTTAGGGTTATTTACATTTAATGCTTATTAGAATGTATAGAAATTATCTGAAGGACCTGACTTATAATACTTATCAACAAAAGGCAGATAAATTACTGTGTGTAATATTTTTGATATAAACTATGCCATTTATATTCTTTAAGTAAAATAAAAGCAAAACTCAGTTTTGTCCTTGAAGCTTAAATTTTCAAACCGATCGTCAAATTGCAGATGAATTACTGTAAAAAAAAATATATTTTTAAAAAATATGCAAGACTTTAACTTGTCAGTTGCTTAATTTGTATGTTGCTCTTGACACAGTTATACTCATAACTATTTAATGGGGCTCTGTTAGTTTAACCACCCACCTACCGAATTCCACAATGCACATTGCCAGTTTCCAGTGTTATGATGCAAAACTTTTTTCCTCTCCCTGCATATTTTTCAATTTTCCGCTTTTGCCCCCGCTCCCGCCTCTTCTGTATGACAAAAGTTTTCCTCTGTTTTTCACGCTGCTGTCCGACGAACGCTTCAAGGACAAGTTGTTGCCGAAGCCAGAGTGAAAATTTATAAAATAAAAAACACACTTTTCCTTCGGCCGGATGATATATGGATAGGGCACTTGAACGCAGGCCTCTCTCCTGGTGACCTCTTCCGATTCACCCCCTTATCTTTTTTTGCATTGTTGGGGCGTTGGCAGTGTTTCTGTTTTATATACCTTTGCCAGACTGAGAGTGGGCATGGAAAAAGGCAATATATACGCAATACAATTTATTCTCTGTTTTATTTTCCCAGGCAGTAGTTTTCAGTTGATTTTTACACTATTTTTCTTGTAGCAAAACTTTAACCCCATCGGTTTTGCGTAAACAATACTTCAAGGTTCTTGGAAATTGAGGTTTGGGGCTGAATTGGGTGGTGGGTCTACGTGCTGTTGGAAATGTCAGGGGTCAAGAGTTGTCAGCTTGGATGATAAGTTGAAAATGCATTGACACTGCGAGAGAACAATATATTGAATGTTTTGGTATAAAGGGGATATATTTATAAGATAAAAGAATGACAGGGCTGACATTGTGTTTTCGTTTTGGCTTATTGAAATTGGCAAGCATAGAGCACAGGTTAAAATATTGAATTGAATATTAAATTTTCATTTTGAATAAGTTAAACTAGTGTGGTATATTTATTTTGTAAAATGTTGTCGTTTTGTCACAGTTATTCGGCTACTTTAGTATCATTTCAGGATCTTCTGTGTTTGTCGGTGTTTCGCCTGAGTGCATTTCAATTTTAGAGATTGCAACTGCTTCTATGTGCGGCACTCATTTAAAGTGCCTTGCCCTCTGGCCGCACACACAATTCTCCATCATAACTGTCAAAAACCGACATAAACTCATTCCACCACACACTTATATACAGTAGAGCGACACAATTTCAAAACATAAACAGAAAAGTTGTAATCACAACTGTCCGGACCGAGCGAAACCAAGCCCAAATATGATAGACCATGAGGGATATCCTACTATATGAATCTTAATAGGGGTGGAGAAAATAGGAAATGGGGACTTGGATACGAGGGTTCTGAAAGCGATAATCATAATCAGCAAACTGTTGTTGCAACTGTCACTGCATCATACACGCACTCACATTTTATTTGTATTTTTCCGGCCAAGCAGACGTTGCTCCAGCATCCTCTCGTCATCATCATCAGGCTATATATATGGGTATGCCGCAGTTCTCCATATGTTTTGAGGTTTCTAGTGATGAAACCACAGCGGCGACACTCATTTGTTTTAATTGTTATCATCAAAATGTCAACTTTAATGCTTCCTCTAAAGAATGCAGATGTCTCGTTAACCAGACAGATTGCATCTCGAAAGAATATTGCATTTAATAAAATGAAGATTGGGGAAATTCTCAAACTTCATTTTAAAAGCGAAATTGAAAAGATTTAGATATGATATAAGTACTGTATAATAAGTTTTGGTTTTTTATTGTTTTGTTAAATAATTAAACTTAATTTTAAATGCGGAATGCAAAGATTTTAATAAGTTTGTGTATTTAACTTAAAATTAAATAAAAAACAAAAATAAGTTACCTATATTAAATATGATAAAATGTCTTTTTATTCATTCTTATAAACATTACTAGTCCCATTTCAAACATATCCCTTGTTGACTAATCTAGAATGACATTGCGTGCAGTTGTGTGCACAAAGCTTATAAGTGTGGCACAGAATGTGTAATTTGCACTTAATTGTCACAAATAAGCGAAAGGAATTTGTAATTTTTATTTTTACAATGCACAATCCTCAATGGAATTGACCCTCCTCCTTTCTCCAGTTTTCACCATTTTCCCCTTTGGGGTGTGATTAGCTTAGTTTCCATTACAAGGAGAGGCTTGGCCCAATTTTCTCTGGCATTTAATTAGCATTTTGTAATACATTTGTCGTAATGCCCCCGAGTATTTCATTTTCCACCACCCCCCACTCCACTCATCTCCTCATGTTCTCGTTGGGGAGAACTTTTCATTTTAATTAAATTGCTTGATTGTCCAGCGGTTTGTCGGATGATTACATGGATTGCATCTGTTTGGTGGAAAAGTCGGCAGCGAGGCGTTCGACTTTAATGCAAATTAAGTCAGTCTGAGTAATAGTTGTATATTTCCCAACACGCTTAACCAATGAAAAAATGTGATCTCATTCGAATGCACTTTAAATAAATTGAACTAAAGTTTAAAGTTATTGCAAACAGAGACACAGTTGAGAAGATTATTTTATTTTTAAATTTGAATGGGTTTGGTTGATTCCAAATAAGAATTTTTTTGGATATATAATGAGATAAGTGTTTAAGATATCTTAACTGCAGTTCATTATTAAAATCCCTTCTTAATTTTATCGATAATTTTTTTTATTGTTTTAGTTGCCTTATTTGCCTTTTTTAGTTTACCCCTTTTTATCTTCAACATCACCTTGATTTTTGTGAAAAAATTGTTGAGAATTGGGCGTGGCATGACAATACGTTTTTGTGCCATACGGTTCGTTTTAGTGGGTGTTGACTGCTTGCCTTTTCACCTTTTTCTCCCTGCACTGCCAATGTGTTTATCGCCAGCACTTAACCCATTTAAGCACGGTCCTGCGGGTTTTTCCGGTCCCTAGACCGCACCCAGCAAATGGAGAAAAGTGCTAAAGCTCGCCACATAGATTCTCCAGGGAATTGATGAACATGCGAGCGGAATATATATATATATATGGTGCGTTTGCTTATATCTAACAAATGACTGTACCATTGAGTGGATGATGACTGGGCCAAACTTCACCCTCTTGCTGCTGTCGCTTGTGCAACCATATTTAATTGCCACAAATTAATTAAATTAATGAATTGTTTGGAGAGAGAAGATTTCTTTTCTAGTCATTTGTCTTAAAATTAGCCAAGCCATAAAAGTATTTTTTTTTTTTGTCCATGACACATGATTTTCTTTGTAGTTCTCTGCTAATGATGTCTGCTATATCTGTTTATTTTTACCACTTCCTTCCAAATTATTTTGCGAAGCTGAATGGGAAAATTAATTTTTCCTTGTAAGCGATTATTATGAGGCATATTCCAAAAGGAAATATAAAACTTTTATTAAGCTAATAAAGTTGATGTTGATTTCACTGTTAAATTGGGTCTGGGTTGGCCAGATATAAACATTTTACTCCCACTTTTCTGTGCTGTGGTGCCATTTTTATGTTGCTTTCAGTAAAACCAAAAAGGAAATGGAAAATTTTCTTTTATTCTTTGTATTTGTGTTCAGATAAAGTTGTCATTTCGGGCAGACGGATCGGATATTGTAGAATATTGGTCATTCTGACGGCTCTGTATTGTCCATTATTTCGAGAAAATCAATTACTTCAATGGCAAATAAAAGTTTTTTCAAAAAAAAACATCGTAAAAGTGTGTTTATTGTTGAGGGGATTTAAGTTAGGGCAATTTGTAAAAAAAAATGAGTAGCGACCAGTAAGAGATGCTAACTGACTACGTTTTTCTGTATTTTTTAAGTCAAAAACAAAATGTATTTTAAATGTAATAGCGAAAAATATATACAGTCCCTTTTTTTATGTAAATAAGACAAATGTTAAATAAAATAAATGTTAAACCTTGTCCTCATTTTTGAAACGTTATTTAGACTGTACTTCCACATTTTTTTCTACCATATTTTCTCAATGACCTTTGTCAACGATTTATTCGTGGACATATAACAGAGTCATTGATCATTACGCAGGCTCAACGCGAACGACTTTAATAGCAAATATATTTTTATATTATGACATCAGGCCGAGACCCACGCCCCATAAATCTCTCGGAGATGTGGGAGCAAAACGGGAGTTAAATCTGCCCCACTTGTTGCCGCGCCCCCCCCTTTCACTCCTTTTCAATGCCATCTGTTGGGGGTAATAAACATGGCGCCTCATCTTCACTCCCCCGCATTCTATACAAACAAACCCCAAAAAAAGCATAGAAAGACATTTGCCATCGTCTCGACTAAACAATAAATGTCATATGGTTGGCACATCAACACTTTATGTGCTTCGCTGGCCGCCAAAAATGTCCTGCAAACATCCTTGCTCTTATTTTTGTCAGCCCCTCTATTTACTGCTGCTATGCCACAAACAACAAATGAAAATCTTTACACGCGTTTAATTTCGTTGCTCTCCAAAGTATGCAGAAAATGTTTTTACATTACACTTTCACCCATTCTATTTGCTCCTCGCCTTTTTATATCCCAAATGAAATAAAAATTAAAATATGACCAGCAGAAAATTAAGAATGTGAAATAAAGCTGGAAAGGGCAGACACCAATAAACAAAGACTTTGGCTTTTATCATACGCCACACCCACGTATAATTCCCAGTGCATATTTTATAAAAGGGTATTTAGATTTTAGTGTAACAGTTGCACTTACAATTTTAAAAACAATAGCTGTTAATGAAGGATACATAGTTTTATAAACTTTACATTCAAATAAAGTTATAGATTAGTTACGGTTTTAAGAATATTAGTTGTCGATTTTTATTATTTTTAGCGTTATATTTAAATTTTACATTTTCAAATTAATACGATTCTAAAAATGGTTTTTAGTTTTTCATTTATTAATTTTATAACAAATATGTATTAAGTAGAATAACTGGTTTTCTTATTCCCTTATATATTTCCTTGGATGACAAAGAAGGGTCACCCTGACTATTCCCTTCCTGCATTGCTCTTCTAGTTTATGACTTCAATTTGGCAAAATGAGTCGTTAATTTTGACTTCTCGTGGGCATACCCCAACTTTGTCCAAAAGCAGAGTTAGTTTCCTTCGTGGGCCCGCTTTTATTGTAATTTTGTGGTCTTTAATTGAATTTTATTAGCATTTGTACTTATTATTTGCTCAGCTCGAATCCCCTTTTTGCCTCTCAAATGTCCATTTAATTGTATTCTTTATTTGCATTCGGCTTCGGGTAGGAAAATGGAGCCGGGGATGGTAGATCGGTTTCTGGCTGCTGTTTGTGGGGTAGTTTCTCCACTTCCATTTATTTTACTTTCTCCCTTGTTTCGTTTCTATTACGGCTTGTGTGTGCATCTAATGAGAGTTTGTTTTAGTCGGAAAACCCGCAGAACGCGAATCAAAGAAGCCTCTGCAAGGAGTCTTTGTATAAAAGTATCTGTTACACAGATATAATTAACTTGGCTAGTCTATTTTATGATGGTAAAACATTATTACACTACTTTAAACTTGCTTAAATTATACACCCTTACATTGTATTTTATTAAAAATCCTTTTATTTTCTTTTATTACAGGTAAGGGCTTAAAAAACGCTTGATGATACTTAAGATTAATCAATTAAAATGGGTAAGACATAAATAGTTTTAAATTAAAATCAATTAACTGTGATTAAAAAAATATTTATTATATATTGTCGTTTAATACCAAATCAATTTCAATAGTAACAAGAAAGCATTTTTGGACTTATTATAAATAAATAACATATTTAATTACAAAAACTACAGAAGAGAAACTTTAAACCCTTTAAACAGTTGCAATTTTAAATTATGGTCGATACCTTTTGGTGCAAATGTGGTTTTTGCGTTTCTTTCTCGTAACTAACTTGACATATCGAACTTTAGTTCGACCTCTGGATCTAATGGGCCTTGATTTTGGCTTCTTTGAGGAATTGGTATACGAATTGGCGGTGGGTCTCGACCAACTGTTGTTTATTGTGGCGCTGGTGGAAGAAGGCTGCCAGGATTGGGAAAACATATCATTCGAGTTGCCATAGGGATCATAGTTTCCCCCATAACTAGACACTGGATTATTAGCATCATCGAGAAAGTCTTCCATTGTTGGTATGGATGATGAAATGCTATTATCCTGGCCGCTAAAAGCCACAGCACTATCATAGCCCTGCGCATGGTCCTGATCCATTTCCTCCGATCCTGTAGCATAATAACCACCATATTTATTGGGCGTACTCATTACCATCACTTCTTCGTAATCCTCGTGCTGCTGTGGCTGTTCATCCTGGTAGTCTTCAAAGTTCTCCGACAGATCTTCATCTTGATAATAGTACGGTTTACTCTTAAAGTAATTCGAATATTCCTTGTTTGAATTCCTAATTTTTGAACTGGATTTCTTCCGCTTTCGACGACCACCGAATCTTGAGAGATATTCCCTTTGCAGAGCCTCTAGAAAATCATTGTTTAGTAAAGAATTACTCTCCAATCGATTATCCTCCA
Organism: Drosophila elegans; assembly: GCF_018152505.1. Classification (NCBI taxonomy): domain Eukaryota; kingdom Metazoa; phylum Arthropoda; class Insecta; order Diptera; family Drosophilidae; genus Drosophila; species Drosophila elegans. The sequence continues at coordinate 3,088,390 of NW_024545855.1, read as the reverse complement.
CAGAATTATCTTCCTCTTCAGGTTTTTCAGGTGTGAAAATTTGTTGCAACAATTGTTGTTGCTGCTTAGAGGTTTTTAAAATCTGAGGTCTCATCGTCGTTGTGGTGGTTGTTGCGCTTAAAGCCAACTCCTGATTGTAATTATCGAATAAAGCTGGTCCATAGTTGGGCGCCATATTGCTGGGCGTAGGCATGAGAGTGGGTGTGGCTGCCGTGCCCATCAGTTGCATTAGATTGGGAGCCATTGGTCCGGTACTCCCAACTGCCGTTGTATAACCCAAAAGTTGAACGTGAGGTTTTCCCGCAAATTTCGGATGTATCGTTGCGATCGTTGTGGGTGGCGGTACGGGAACCGGGTGTGTTTGCCGCGGCAACTTGTAGACGTTGTGGAAATGCGTATGCTGACGCACCACCTCCGGCATGTGGAGTCGGATATGGACACTAAAAGGAATGACAAGGTTCATTAAGACCTTATATATCACTTTCAGAACTTTTTGAAAAATATGTTTTGACTTGCGCTGAAATACACAACGTTTGGTGGAAAAATAAGCTTAAGGATAGGAAAAATTGTGTAGAATCAGAAACTCAACATTGACGGTTTATTTCAAAGACATGGTTAAATTTCTTTGTGCATTGCTGTTTTTCTTTTTAGCAAAAACGAATAAAAAAATTTTTATTTATTAATTTTTTCGTATGTTGGGACATAAATTTGTATGGAACTCTTCTAAAGCGGGAAAGTACATAAAATTAGATTTTATTTCTGTGTCGGTTGACATAACATTACCAAAAATATATTAAAAAAAAAAAAAAAAAATGCTCCAATAAATTCTTACCGTTCTCCGCTGCTTCCGCCCGGAACGGCCTGACAGCCTGCGAAATTCGATACCAGCAGCAGGCTCCATGTGCCCCAAATGGCGATCCTGAGAAAGTTGGATGAGGAGTGCTGATTCAGGATATCCAGATCCATGGCTCCATAACTTATGAGTGCGCTGGCTGTCGACCGACTTGTGACGCATCTCTCTGGTCAGACGCCCACTTTTATTGCCTTGCAGCCGGAGCAGATTCAATTTCATCGGCTGAGATGGGTGAGATGCTCACTGAACGGAAAAGATGCGTGGATGTGCATTTGGATGGGTTGGGTGGGTTGAGTGCTGAGGAGGGAACTGCATCTCAACCTCACGTTTCCAATTGCGATTTTCATTTGCAGCTTCCAAGTTGTGTTGCTATCTCTCTTGCTGCCTCGCTTTGATATTCGATAGGTTTGAAAGTCGTGCGACAGAAATAGCAGCTGCAATACCAAATCATTGTATATGCGGATTTCCAGGGAAAGCCCCACAAAGTCAAGTTTGGTCGGAAAAGCGGCGCATGCGTAACGTTTTCAATTTCATTTGTTTGTTTTTGTTTGCGCACTTTGCTCGTTGAATATATGTTGAACTCCCTGTCTCTTTCTATTTATCCCGCTTGCTTGCTTCATGTCTCTTTCTGCCTGATTCAGTCGGTCTCTTTCTTTGCTGGCTATTTATGAAGCCGGAAAAGTGCTTAAATATAGGAGCATTCTGAATGAAGATCCTGCAAAGCTAAGAAGTCATTTATATATAGAAAATATCAATTTAAAAATGAGAAATTTTTTAAGGAGAAGTAAATTTTAAATGTAAATGATATTTCTCAGTAAAAGCTCTGCCCTACATATATCCCATATCTTTTCCACATAACCAGTAATCACCTTAAGTTTGAAGTATATTGCAAAATTTTTAAGAGTTCAGTTTTTGCAATCTCCAAAGATAGTTGTCCGCCACTTTAACGACTTTTGCTAGAAGGCCTTGAATTGAATCTTAAGCAACCCACGCTCCTATTTTATGTGCTCTTTATCACTTATTTGGGTTTTGTTTTCTGTGACTTGGGGGAAAGTCTTACTTAACCTTGGTTAAGTGCCAAAAGTACTTGGTAAGCTAAACGCAGCTAAACAGAAAATGCAGCCAAGTAACTTCCAAGCCACTAACTGCAGATGAAAAGTAGTGGAAATTCGGGCTGGTGGAAAATGAAGTGTCCTTTCTGTTTGGCTGCTGGTTTACTCCCACACCCAAACATCCAATGTATTTTGGCAGCCACAACGAGGAGTCAATGAAAGTGTTTTCGTTCAAGGATAACCACAAACTTTTCGCAGCGAAATGGTCTTAAGCTGCTTAGCTGAATTTAACATTTAAGATCGAAAGCCAAGCCAAAGTGAAAGATTCTCGCTAGGTATTCAAAGTCTAGCCACATTCTGCTCAAAGTTTATTGCTCCGCATTTGATTGGTTAAGTAAAGTTGGGGAAAAAAACCTGGTTAAAAAAGAAGAGGTAGAAAAATAATAAGCGTTCAATGGCTTTTTGCACTTACATCATCCATAATAGTTGGCGGCATTCGGGTAATCATCTCTCGCAATGATGATGATAATGACGATAATTCGTGAAAAAGGCAGCCACAAGTAAAGGAAAAATAACTACAAGCATCCGTCAGCAATAAGAACTTAACACCCGACAACAAAAATAACAATCACCCACCGTTAAACCCAATCAGCTTAGAACATGAACAAAAATTTGATGTGAAAAATAAGTGGTGGATAAAATAGAAATCTATTTCGTTATGAACAATATTGGATGCCCTAAAAAGAGAACAATATATATTTTTAATCAAAAAAGCAACACGTTTTAGATTTTTAAGAATATTAGTAGTGGTTGAAATGGAATATTTTCTTATGGATAACATTTATTTATTTTATTAAAAATGTAATAATTTAGTTTTTTAAAAAAGCTATAAATTTATAGTGATTTATAAAACTAAATTTTACGTAATAGAGACGATTTTATACATTTAAACGATAATAATATAACTAATTTAATTAAAAAAGCGAATATATTTATAACGATTAAATTATTAAAAGATTAAGTCTTATTTACATACTTAAAAGATAAAATATTTAATATTTATTAATAGTAAACAGACAAGTAAGTAGAAAAATTGTGAGAAGAGTAGCGTAAAGACTAACAAGTTATGATTATTATTTTAAAGAGAGCAATAAATAGGAATTTGGGCAAATCATAGGAAATTGGAGGCGTTGTAAGAGTCTGACAAAGTGGGCGGTGAAGTTCCATTATTTCTGGCCAAGAAGAAGCAACCATTTTGGGATGCGGGAATGATTTTCAGCTTCTTCTCTCATTTCTATAGTTGCAAATATTGAGGAGGAAAATGTGTGTGTGTTGCGACTTTTGTCTGACCTTTTTTAAGTGGTTTTCGGACTTAGCCAAAGTTTTCCGGCATTCGCGTTGGTGTGTTGTATTTTTTCCACAAAGCCATTAACACGTATGTGTGGCCATAGTCATATTGTTGTAAATGCTACCAGCAACATCACGAAGTGCTACTCTTGACCTTAGCGTATCTTTTTGCGCCGAGGAAGCCGAAGCCAGATTTACTAGTAGCTTGGCAACATGCTGCCAATGGGGTATGAAAAATGAAAAGATGTAGATCAAGCCAACTGGTTTTCATTGCTAAGGCTTCCAGTTTTCTTTTACTATTTTGTGTTGCTTGAAAATTTGCCAACATAAAACTAAATTTTGAAAAAATTTATATTTCCAAAGTGTGTTGAAAGGATCAGAAAATTTAGAAGTTTAAATCTTTTGTTTTTAAAAGAGTGCACTAAGAATAAAAGCAACAATTACATTAAGATTTTTTTTTTTATTTTTTCCTTTAACAAGGAATTGTACTTTAATCAGGGCATTTTTATGAAATGCAGAAATGTTTGACGAAGACAATAATTGTTTAAAAACAAGAATATATCAACAATTTCAAACTTAAATTTATATACAGAATTATAAAAAAACATGGATCGAATTTGAACTTAGTTCTTTATTATATAAAAACTGATATCTTTCTGAATAAATTAAGTTTAACAATGCAATTGCTATTTTCCGTGCCTTTTCAATATTGAGCTTGGCAACATGTTGCAAACCTGACCTTGGTTTGTGTGTGTGTTTTAGGTATGCTAATAGCAATGTTGCTTTTGTTTTCGATGCCCATATACCATTGGTGTGTGTCTCGGCTCAAAGCCTGGGTCAATGTCTTGCTTTTGACCATTGCTTGTTACCGCTTTCTGTCTCTTTCTCTACTGTTACGCACTTTGCGTTTAAGTTTAATTGTTGTTTATGCGAGCATTATTTGCATTACTATTATTTCCAAGTGCCATTATCAGTGGGTCTCAGTTTTCCACTTGGGTCAATGTCCATCGTGATCCACCGCCTTTACTTTGCTTTATTGCCTGTTTTTCTACTTTTTTTTTTATAATTCCCTTTTCCGCTTACCTTTTCATTCACATTTAATAGTAATTTGTGTCGATTGGCGTTGACCATTCTTAAGAATCATAAAATTATGATGTCACGTTTGAGGTGCTAAGTCTTTTCACCTCATGTATTATATCCGGCAGTTTTTTTTTTTACTGGCAGGTTTTACTAATTCTATAATTTCTATCCACAATTTTCAATTCGTCATGAATTAAATATCTACTAAATAAACTGTTGAATATTGAAAAAAATCAACTATATCAGGCAATATAGTTAATTAAATTAAACGTTTTTCTTGATAACATTAAACATTTCATTAAGTTTTAAACTTAGAAAAAATTAACTGATGTATTAATATTTTGCTTTAGGTGCAAGAAAGGTGGACCGAAATTGGAAAAATATTTATACCATTCAAGACAAAGAAATCATTACTAAAGCTTATCAAATTAAATAATTGTAAACATATGAATATAAGAACTTGACAATAAATCGAAAATCAAATCTTTTATACTAAAATCAACGACCATTTCACATAGAAAATCTTTTAATTGATGATCAATGATGTCAATTTATATTTATTATTAAACCAAAACGTACCTCAATGTACATTCAATTGTGCAATGTCTTTCTAACTGTGGCTATTACACCAAGCAATTTGCCATCCATCTCATTTGCCGCAAAGTTCCGAAAACAATTTGCATAGTTTTCCAAGTGAACTGGAAAAACTTGCTACAGCAAGAACAAGAAGCTGAAAATGGAAATGGGTATAAAAAAGAGAGAGACGTGGAACGTGAAAAAGAAAAATGGAACAAAAACTTTTACCACAGCCATTTGAATAATTACAATCGATGGCAATAAATTGAAGCGATTCGCTGGGATTTCTTTGATGATACACTACTAACTGAATAAAGTGGCAAGACCATTAAGTGTAGTTAAATTTAGAAGGGTACTTAAAGTATGTAAAAGGGAACTACAAGACATTGTTACAATTTATTTTTAAAGATCTACATAGAGTACGTTTTGTTGAATTACAAAAACAACATAGTTAGTTTTAAATAGTTAAATTGTAAAGTTTTTATTGGACTATCAACTTTAAGTATTTTGTATTCGTTTGCTGCATCGTGAGGGTTTTTATTCTCAGTTTTTCCATCGTGCAGCTTCAATATCTCAAAAGTTCTGTAAACTGGCCTAGAACAACGATGCAAACACACACTTGAATGGCCAAAAGATACCGCCGCGAAATGCTGTGCACCCCCTCCTTCTTCTGTCTCGACTTTTAACTGGTTGGGAACTCCAAACCCCACTCTCTGTCCCGGCCTGAACATCTGGGCCTTCTGGCTGTGGCTTCCTGGTTGTAGAGTTTACTTCTTTTTTCGGCTCCGCCGAGATTTGCAATGGCACAAAACATGCAAAGACATTATCTCCATGTGTCTGTCTGCAGCTTTTTCCACTGCCCTGTTCTTTTGCTGATGCTGCCGCTGCAATTTTTGTCCAAGCTGTAAATGTCAGTAAAAAAGAGAAAGAAGTAAGAAGATATGTTTTTCCAGTGCCAGCTCACGGAATTTCTTCTCTTTTCTTGGCCTGTTTTTGGGTCATTGGCCAATGGTTTTTATTGGCAACTTTCTAAGCTAACTTTCCATGGTCTAAAAAGGGTCTAGAATGTGCAACAAGTGAACACTTAAGTTGTACGATAATTAGCATAATAATTAGCTAGATTCGATTCGATTTGATTTGATTTGCTTTTTTTTTGACGTGATACAGAAGTTCATTGAACGAATTGGCTTCCTCTACACTTCTCCTTTGTGTGTTTCTATAATGATTGCCCGCGAGTTGATTCGATTTTATCCGGGATGGTTCGTGCCGTTAATGTGTTTTTGATTAATTAAATTAATCAACTGCTCGATCTACGATATATGAGAATCAATAAGGAATGAAAGACAACGCATAAATAAGTTTATAAACAACACTGATGAGGGTCCTCCTCAGGGGTCCACTTGCTAAACTGTTGACACCAACAATATAAGCTATCTTTTCTATTTTAACCAAGAGTGAATCAAGTTTGATGGGTTTCTTGGCTGGATTACGTAAGCGGTAACATAAGTTATAGTCATAAGAAAACGCTGTGATAAAAATCATCAATAGTAGTTGAGGGGCAGAGTATTAAGGTTTATATGATACAAATTTTTAATAGAGTGTCTAAAGTCATTAATGCAAGGTCTTTGCTTGTAATTATTTTTATAACTGAAATTAATTAGAGAAGTTTGACGGTTGAATGGTGTTTGTTTTCTTAACGTTCTCATTAGAAAATGATAGAATTTCAGGAAGCCATCCTATACGCAATATTGTATAAGAGTACAGTAAATCCACCTACTTTATTATGGTTAAATATATTTAAATATGTAACAATAGAATTTTACCAATTAGGATTCTCCATGTAACAAATCCAATTCCTTGAATTTTTTGAGTCTCCCCTACAAGCTGAGAAAATTGTACGCTTTTTCAACATTAATTAGAAATGTTTACTAATCTAAACTGAAACTATCATGGACCAACATTCACACAGAAGTGTATGCAGGAAAGAGCAGAACGAAAACGAAAAAGAAAACTAAGGTCAACACCAAAGCCGAAAACCGACACTGAAATTGGACTGACTCCTGAACTGAAACTGCCGCAGTGACTTCCAAACTGTCTGCTTCTATTTTCGTCTGCCACACACCCGCACAACCACGCACACATTGACACATCCAAACCGACACACAGTGGATAACAATTTGTAAAAACAACACTCGAGTTGAACTTTAAGTAAACATGAAGCGAAAACTACATAAATGAGTTTGCTAAAAACTCGGCACGAAAAAGTTGTCCCCTATCTTTCTCGTAGAAAAAAAAATCGAATTCCAGAAGCTAAAAATAAAAGGTCTATTAGAACAGGGTATTTAAATACCCTTTCTAATTTGACAAATATTTTTTTAAAACCTAGGAATTACCATTATATTAATTTTTAAAAAATTATATATATATTGTATTGTTTTTGTAAAATTATTACTTTAATATGTATTATCTTTTAAAATTTGCTGACTAAATTATTTAATTTTTTTCTATTCTATTACCTTATGAAAGATTTTTTTTGTTATTAAAAAAAATTCATTCGATTAATATATTTATAAATTCCAAAAACTTTCAAACGAATTTAATTTTTTATGTTTTATTTCTAGATATTCAAAATACAATTGTGAGTTCCCTTGCGGTTGTATTAAATTTCAAAAACATAAAAATTAATGAACTGAGCATATAAATATTTTAAATACCAAATTAGGTTCTCTTTCAGTCGCATTAAATTGAAAAGTATCTGAACTAAGTATCTCAAAATGTTTAAAACTTTTGTTAAAAATTTAAAAAAAAAAATAGACTTTATGCTAGCATTTAGAAAGTAAAAATGTTAAATTTATTTTTAAAGTGTATTGAAAATAGACTGTAATAATGTAGCCGACGGAGCGATAAAGTTTGTCTCGGTGTGAATGACACGGCGATGGTTGAATGCTCAGGCTAGTAGAGTGTATGTGTGTGGGGATTTTTTGTTGTGTCTGTTTGGGTGTTCCTTTTCCACCGTATCCACATTATTCTCACACTTTTCAGAGTGGACACAGCTAAAGAACCGCGATGGTATCAAAAAAAAAAGGTGGGGGGGATAGATTGTGCTTTTATGCTGTGACACTTTTGTAGACTCACTCCGACCTCAGTGCCGGCGCCCCCGCCCCGCCTCTTCCTTTTTTATTTTTATTTTTTTTTTTTTTTGCCACAGCACCTCTAACCACACTCATGATATCAAAAAACTTTGCCGACATGTAGAAGAAGAAGCAGAACAAGCCAAAGCTGGAGATGAAAAAAATAAGAAGCAGAGGAGCCAATGATAGCACTGATGTGTGAAAGGGGAGCGGGCTGTTGGGTTTGGGGGCGTGGCGGCGGGGTCGGACGGATGGATATATAGAGATAGAGTTGACAACTCTGGTTTGTTTGCCTTGCCGCCTCGAGGCGATTCCAATTAATGTCTGAAACATTTTCACGCCGCCACTTGGATTGATGCGCACACTAATTATTGATATTTAACTTTTTACGACTAAAAGTGAAGGCGAAATGAGCAAGTTAAATTTAAGAGTTAAATCCATTTTTTCATATACATAAGTGTAAACTTTGTCCTATTTTCCTAACATTTTTATTTGAATTTTTTCTCAATTTTTGAAAAATAAAACTTATTTGGTGTTACGAGTATAGTTATAAATAAGTTAGTTTTTTATTTCACATTTTTTTTTGTTTCCTTAAATAATATTAATATTTGTAACCAATAATAACAGGTAAATTCATAATTAAATTTACAATCGTTTTTCTTACGAAAATTTTGTTACCAACTAGATTCAGATAATGTCTTTTGATGTTATGAGCACACTTATGAATAAGTGTTATATATATTTTTAATTCATATTTGAATTATTTCTTGAATTAAAACTTTTTTTATTTTTCTTCAATAAAAAATGGTAAATTTATATTATGTCTTTTGATTGATTACGCAAATGCTTTCAAAAGTTCACTTCCTTAACTTTACATTTAAAGTTCCTATATTAATATATATATTAAAATGTTTATCACCATTCAGCAACAAAAACTTTATGGTTCATATTAATACTTTTTAGTCTTTGAAACTTTCGATTGTTTGAATGTGTATTGCTCCTCTGTGTCCCCTGAATCTTCTCCAAACCAACTGATTTCAAGCATCATTAGGGAGGAGGGAAAAATTCGCAGAGTTTCGCTCATTATGATATCGCTGGGAAGTCATCTAATGTGACTTTTTCCCCCACGTTGGGGCGAAACGAACTGGAAAATCTGCAATGACGAGGCGACGACGGCTACAGCGACGGCGACAATTTGATTTCAGCGTAGCGACGACAGCTTTTCACGACCTTAATGGGTTAACATTAGGCGACTTGTCGGCGCAGATTTGCATGCAAATTGTTAACTCATTTTGCACGTGTCTGCGCCCCATTGCGAGTGTTTGTCTTGGATTTAATCATGTCGCTGTCTATTAGGGTAACGCGGGAATGTTGACTGGAACTTGGTGCTAAATAAAGGCAATCAGCTAGCCATTGAAATGAGCCGAAAAAATGGAACTAAGATAAAGTGAAACGTTGTTATAGATATCATTAATATTTATTTAAAAAATAATTAAAGCTTTTAGTTTTGATGTATATTCCGCTGCATGTTTTAAAATGCAACCCTCGCCAATAGAGTTTTATGCCACCCCCAATATGGGAACTGTAAATCGAGTGTAATGCTTTTTTTTTTTCCTTGTTTTTCGATTTTTACTCATTTTCCCAAATCATTTCAGAATCAATTATAAGACTATTAAGGACCAACCACCTCGCACCAATGCAATCCAGTCAGTCACACGCACCAGGCGGCCTTCTTCATCGCTTCTCCTCCCTTTTTCCACCCAAAACCCCACATCCTACCCCCTCCCACCCAGCTGGACTGCTGGCCATTAAGCTTGTCATCAAACGTTACAAATTAATTACATTCGCAGCGAGAGAGCTTCCACCTCCTCTTTTCAGTTCAGTTCAGTTCAGTTCCTATTCCGTTCCTTGTGTTTGCTCCATTAAAACTAAAAAATGCAATTACATATAACGCCTGCGGGGCCACAGCAACCGTAAAAGCAATAGCAAAAGCATCAGAAAAACCAGCGAGAGCAGGAGCAGTAGCAGTTTACAGGGCCAAGGAGCAGTCGAAGGATACCGGCGATGAGTTGATGAAACAACGTTAGCCAAGCGCTCATGGCCATGTCGTCCCTGCCTTCCTCATGATGATTCTATGCGTCTGCTTTGCACAGAGAAAAGTGTTATCCTAATTCAAAAGTACATCAATATATTATAATTGACAATATTTCTCTATTCTTTACAATATACCGCCAATCAAAAGTATAACAATATATTAATAATATCAATATGTCTCTGTACTTTACTAAATGCCATTTAAATCATGTAAATTAGTTATCGTTTAAGTAATATTAATAATATTAATATATCAATATTCATTACTATATGCGATTTAAATCAGTAGATTTTTGAAATCGCCTAAAAAGGTGTCTGAAAGTATGCTACAACATAATTTAAACCAGAAAGTCGGAATATTTCGACTGTTTTATTTTTCACTGCATACTTTTAGACACCTTTATGGGTAATTTTTAGTTATTTCTGCTGCTTCCCCAATAATTACATTTAAATCTAGAAAAGTTTCAAAGATTTTTGCTACCTGTATGCGCTTAATTTCCAACTTGTTATTGGCCTTGAAGCCACTGAGTTGTTTCTGCACATTTTTAATTGCATTTGTCAGTTACTCGTTAGTAGTCGAGTAAAAATATTAATACGTTTTGTGGCCAGGAAATGGAGACTTTATCAACTCTGTCAAAAAGCATTCACCATAAAAGTAAACCCAATGAAAAGCGCATAAATATCTTCATAAAAGCAAGTAATAAATTTGCAATTTCATAAACCAAAACATTAATTTTGCGCATAAAAATGTGCAATGACTTTGTATTCAAAAATGCGATAAATGTGAATTAGTAAAACCAGTGCCGTATACCATAGTTTAAACCGTTTATTTCTGGTAGTTCCGCAGTATTTTTCCCTCGGGTTGAGATTTACTGTTGCTAAAAATTTTACAAAACGACTGACGGATGAAAATCAAAGAGAATGCGCATTTTTCTGCGGTTCTGCAGGGGGTTGCCTCAAATTGAATGAAAATAACTGACGTTATCTGGGGCGTTAGTTCTAGTTGCAGAGTTTCCAACTTGCCGGTTGGTTTGGTTGCAGCCTTCGTTCGTTTTTCCCACAGATAAGAAGCGAGTGACATCCTTAAAGGCGACGATGACGACACTTTTCCCGTCTCCTGTTGCTTAGTCCACCTCCACTTTTCCCTGCGTTCGTGTCTCTGTGTTTCTAGGAGTTTATTATCATTACTCTGCCATATGGCGAAAATATCATGTTCTGGGGTAGATGATAGTACTGGCTGACGTCAGCTAGAGAGGCGCTACCATCGTCGTCGTCATTATCAGAGTTTTCATCATCATCATCATTGTCCTCGTCGCCATGGTTGTTGCTCGTTGCTCTGTTTACACTGTTCCCCACTTTTAGCCCCTTAACTTTTCTGTGTCTGGCTCTCGTCATCATCATCATCATCATCAGTGATATCTGCATAATTCGTCGGGGCTGTCGGGGGTTAAGAGACATGGAGTATTTTGAGGTTAACTGCCAGCTTGCGTTTTCCACGTTTTAAAACAGTAAACGATCCTTATGTAAAACTAATTAAAACTTACTGCGAATTCCATATTTAAATACTTTTTCAGCAAACTAGAACTTCTAAATTTGCTTTGAATTGGGTTGCAAAAATTAAATTGTTTTATGAACTTAAAAAAAAATAAAAATTCTTGTAAATAGGAAATGTAGTAAAGCTTTTAAGCTATCATGAATTATCCAGTTACAAAAATTGTTTAAGCTTAATTTTTGAGGAATACCATTTATTTAAAAAATAAATATTTAACTTTTTCAATCCATTAAAAATGTTGAATGTTAAAAATGGGAATATTTGTATCCTTCATTCAAAAGTTTACTGTAAGTGTGTGCGAGAAGGAGGTACGCAGAACCAGGGACAGGGTTGTCATGTTGTGCACATTTTCTAAAACGTTTTTGTGTAAATGTGGCGCAAATTTCGCCTCCCATCTACCCCTAAAACATTATACCACCCGCACACTCAAGTCTAGCGCGTGTGTTTTCATAATGCGCCATAAAGTATGCAATGTTATTTTGCGCTTGATGAATTTTTCCACGTTGCGCAGTTTTGCAATAACCACGGCACATCCTTACACCCTTTTTCCAACCCTCTTAGTTGTTGTGCGGGTAATAGTGTAAAGTGGCTTTCATGCAAAAGTGAATTAATGTGTATATAAGGCCCAGTAACTGGAATTTCCAAAGTACGAGCGAGTTCGGGCATAAAAAAGCCGATCAAAAGAGCAATCAGAATGATGAAGAATGCTGGTGTGAACAATCAAAGCCTTAATATTTGTTATCATTTTAACTGATAAAGTATTTGGGTTTCAAGATTTTAACCAGTTAACTATTCTATTCCGTCAAATTTAAATTGGACTTGAATTGTCTCCATTATAATTTAACTTAAGGTTCCAACACATTTCAATAAATAAATAATTTCCCACACAAACCATCAATTTGGATGCTCCTTTTGCCCTAATTCATTATTCACTTCCATTTACCACCAACACTCACTCATTATTCATTCGCTTGCGTTCTATTCCTTACCAGTTATTTTCCACCTATTCCTAATAATCCGAATGCCACAAACTTCCGAGAATAAGCACTCGTTTCTTGCTGCGAGCTCTAATTAATTTCCACTCCTGGTGTTGTATACCCCTTTGTCACCTCGTCTTAACCCACATATACCAGGTATATATCAACCGTGTATTTTTCTCTTCCTTACCCCAACTATCTGATTTTTTTTCGCTGGTTTTGGTTGCCTTAAGCTTTTAGCATACATATTAGATAGAGTTTACACGTAAACGTACTTCATTATTATCCAGACGAGTGTGTCGCATGCTCAAACATGACCGAAAAAACCACCAGAGAAAACTTCACACCCCTCACTATCTCTTAGCCATTTTCACAGCTTTTTCCCCCTTTTTTTGTTGGTAGAGAGAAAAAAAATAAATACATTAAAATGCCAGCGGGTAAAATGAAGATACAAACAAACGCATTAATACGTGACGCTGGAGCATTATTAGAAAATGTGTCCCGATGCTGGTTACTTCAGCTTGTTCTCTTTCGGACCCACCGCAGCATCCTTTCGCAGGACGAAGCTATCGAAGGGCAGAGATAGGGAGAAGGATTGCTGAAAAAGGAGTGTACGTGCGTCTATGCTGTCGAGTCCCTGGCAATATATTTTAGAATTATTCCCCTTTTTTTTTTGTTGCCACCAACTATGCGCGGTTTATTCTTCAATTGGAGATGGTGTCGTGATAAACTTAAAGAAATAATTTCTTAGAGTTTTTAAAAACTAAATTTGATAGTGTTGATATTTTCAAAAATATATTTTAAAACCTTTCACTTAAGCTGCTTGTGTTTAGCAATGCGTTAACATTTTTGAAGATTCATTTTTTAAAATGTCTGCGATAATAGATTTTCAAAATAGCTAATGCTGAAACATGGACTTATATTTTTAAAAACTAATTAAAGATACTGTGCTGCGTGACTCACGCCGTCAAGGCTCGAACGATTCCACTCTTGAAACGCTTTGCCATCTATCTCCTTTGCTCCTTATCATGTCTGCTGAACGCGTACTTTTAATATGAATTTAGTCCTTTAAGTCCCGCCTGTCTGTTCGCCTAGCAAATGGCGGTAAGGGCAGTCTCCGGTTCTCCTTGTCGCCTAAGCGATGTCTTTGTTGCACTTGCGTTTTCGATGGGTTTTTCTTTTCTCGGCAGCAATTTTACTTTTTGGGCTGGCCGCACGTTTGTTCAATATGTCAATATTACATGCAGAGTGGAGATCCCACGTCTGCCCTCAACCTCTGGGTCCCAGTTTCTGTCTGAGTGGTATTGCTTAAACACTGAAACAACAGATTTTATAAAATCTAAAATTCCTTAGTCTCTGCAATAGAATGCAAAGAATTTTATTTTGTTTAGAATATAAATACTTAAATAAACTTTAATCAATTTAGTTTATTCTAAATTAAGATCTGATTATTTTTGTTTTTTGAATTCGTGATATAATTCAGTTTTCATGACAAAAAGACATTTTTCAACAGTGCTATGCCCTGTCTGGAACTAGCCTTACCAAAGGACATTCTAACGCTTTATTCGACTTTTTCCTCTGCCTCGCCTTAAGTGACTTAATCAAATAACTTTGCATTCACTTTTTTTTTCTTCTCGACACTCGTGTTTTTGTGCATCTTCAGTGGTCTGTTTTCGCCTTTTACGGTGTGTTTTGTGCGCCATTAAACATGACTTTATTTTTGGCTTCGGCATTTTTCAGTTCTCTTGGCAAGTGCTTCTTATTTTAGAAAATTGTCGCTATTGTATATTGAGGATAGTGGTTTTTGTTGCGTAAAGTGACACGTAACCTGACATGACATTAACTAGACTATGAAAGAAAATGTCTGTGAATGAAAATGGCAAAAGCAACACCAGTTTAGAAGCTAGAGCTTGCTGTCTTTGTTTTAATTAATATAATTGCTAAGATTGTAAACAAAAAAAAATGATGTTATTTTTGTCACTGAAAATCTTAAAAGCCTGCTGAGTTTATCTACAAGCTCATAAAGTCTCACAAGCAAACTAATTTCGATAGACAAAAATGCACACTCTATTATTTACGTGAACCGGCCACAAAACATGTTTTCAAGTCCTTTAAATAACCATCCTAAGCAATCCAATCACTTATTTCTTAACATCAACCCTTTGCCAATCCTTTGAGATCATAAAAAAGTCTGTGGATTCGACGACTTGTTGACTTTAGTTTTTGCTGTTTCGGCGGCTTTAGCCACACCCACACACTTCGCCCACTTTCAGGCAGCCTAACCGTTGGAGAATGACCTACTGAAGAAGGAGAAAGGAAGAGGATGGGAGATAGAGACGGGGATAGCCAAGCTAGCATATTTTCCAAATTTCATTGCCTACTTTTTGGTCATCTAATCGCAAGGACGCACAGAGAAAAAGAGGGGATATGTACGAGTAGTATAACCCAGCTCAGTTTTCCAATTCTATTAAAATTCTTTGCCGGAAAAAGGGGGACTTACTCGCACAGAGAGACAACTACATATTAGAAAAGTATTAAATTACAGTAGAATATCCCCCACACCCATCTTCTACTTTCGGTTCACGCCTCTGTTTGCACAATGTCCTTGCTCAGGCCAAAGGAAATTATATGTCCTAAAACCACCCGGCCCCTACCCCACTTTATCCGCAGTCCGGCAAAGTGTGAAGTCATCGCTTTATAATCAAGTTTTCCTTTCAACTTTTCTCTTTTTTTTTTTTCTTTTTTTTTGTGTGTGCTTGCTGCTTGGATTTTTCTTTATTTTTCCTGTTTTCCCCATATGTTCGCTCAAATTGTCGCCTGCCTTGTGCAAGGATGCAGGGATATATACATGTCGCACAGTCCATCTCTCTATCTTTTGGGTCCTTTTGCTGAACCTACAGTCTGCCATGAAAATTAAATTGACCGTAGCTGCTTAAAGTTATTAAAGTCGAAGGAAAACGAGGAGGACTTTGACTTCTGTCTCTCGGAAATGTCAAAGTTTAGACAAGAACAGCAAGCTAACAGGAATGGGGGATGCTCTGTCGAATTGTCTTTAGCCTTTTTTTTTATATTAAAATTTAACGTGAAAATCGTTTTTAATAATTAATAACCAATTGATTTCAAAGGGATACAAAGGGATAAGTGCTGAAACTTTAATATGTTTCTTAAAATATAGGTAAATCTATTGTTTATATAAAAAAATGTTTCTTGATAAAAATTATATTTTTCGTTCTTCGGCCCTTGATTCGTTCGTTGATTAGTTTGAGTAAAATCTTTAGAATTAGTCATTTTATTCAATTTCAACCCTTTTTTATTAGCTGTTAATGCAAAGAGTATTCAACTATAAATAACTGCATCACAAAATTTCTTCGAGCCTTTGAGGCAAACTGCTAAAAAGAAGTGACAAGTTTCTAGCCAGGATTCACTTTGGCTTAGTCAGCACCAAAGTGGGAAGACAGGGCAAAATCCTTAGGTCCTTCCCCTTAGGTCCTTACTCAGCCTATGTATGGTAGGCAACGGGAGGATGGGATGTGTCAACTGCTCGGTTGCGGTCTATTTGAGGCGACTCCAATGACATCAGCACAGAGACAAAAGCAGAGAAAACGAGAATGAAATGCTGGTGCAAATTTGTCGGCCTTTCCTTTCAGCATTTCCCATTGGTTTTCCGAGAGAGAAAACGAGAGGATAGCTTCCCGAGAAAATTCCAAATGAGTTGGCTCATCTGCTGCTGCGGGTTTGGGTTGTAATTTTCCTGCCACTAAGTATGCTTCTTCAATATTTGTGGATGAGGCTCATTTTTCCCGTCATTGGCGTGTCACTTTCACTTTGTTTACCTTTCTTTTCTCCCTGGCTTTTCATAATTTAGCTTTGCAGACTTTTTGCGGTTGGGTAACTTTGCTGCTGATTAAATCTGCAAACACACACACAACCTTTGAGAACTTTCTTTTCATATTCGTTTTTTTTTTTTTTTCCTGCACTCGTTTCGTGTTTACTTTTAATTTGGTTAAATGAGGCATAAGTGAACACGAAAAAAATTATTTTTTTAAGTGCGTTATAATTTTTAATCAACTTGAGAGTGCGGATAAAAGGTGAGAAAATGAAAAAAAAAGAATGTTGGGTGGAGAATTTTAAAAATTAGTCTTTATTCCTTTTTCTTTGCCCGTAAGCCAAAGTTGTACTTGTCACTAATGATTTTGAATTTTTTCTTATCTTTACAGGTACGTGTATACTTGCTTTTCGAAATACCATATATATCCTTAGAATTGAGTTGGATAAAATAAAGTAAGTTTGCTTTTTTAATTAATCTATTTAAGCCCGGAAATTATCATCCATTTAGTGAAAGCTGGCTTTGATTATCGTTCCTTCGAGAACTTAATGTCGTTTAGTAAATCGGAAACCAATTGTTTAAATTAAACAATTATCAACCTTTTATCAACCAACAAACAATGCCTCAGTAAACTCATGAAGTGAAAGCGATGAACCTAATCTAGTTGTATATAATGGGTTGTGCTAAATGCGTGACTGTACGTGCAATTAATAACAAAGAAAAGATGACTGTACATCAAGTTCAATAATCATTGTGCTAAATTAGCAAAATCCTTACAAGCCAATTTATTAAACCCCAAACTAAATGCATTTTCAAGGTGCGACATCATTACCTTTTATTATAATGTTTACTTAAGCGTCGCTTTTGTTTATCACTCCTCGTTCTCAGCTTTTTGTTATTCACCTCACATTGATGCGATTTAAATACACTTTATTTAAATACTTTTGATGACACCTTTTCGAGTTGTTTTGTTGACCTATTTTAGGCTGTCATGTTTGTTGTCTCTGTGCCAATTTTAAATTTAATTAAAGCAAAAAGGTTTTTTTATTGTTTTATATTTATTTCGTTGGTATTATTTTTGTATAGAAGCTTTTGAAATTTTCAAATGCTAAAAGAAGTAGTATGAATTTAAAATAATAAACATCTGAAAATATGGTAAACTGAAGTTCCCGTTGTTCTTAAAATATAAAAAAGTAATTATGATTAGTTAGACAGCAATTGTTTTGGGAAGCCATATATTATAAATATTTAATTATATTATAAATATGTATTACTGGAAATAATTTTTGTAATACATGTTACCAACCTTCGGGCATTTAAAGGTTCGGTTTTCTATTCGATTTTGTTATTACATTTGTGTATATTGGTTACTCTTTGCTTTGACACTCATTTTTATTTGCATTGTCTGAAATTCGACATTGGCTCGCTTCCAGTTCTGTCCAAAATACCCATGAAAACGTTCCACCTTTTTCGCTTTTTATTTGTGTCCCTGTTTTTTCTACGTTCTACGTGTTTGAGGCAATCAAAATTGGATTTGCTGACATTCAAAAACTATTTGTTAGATGAATGACAAGCAAGTAAAAATATGGGTATTTTTAAATTAATTCATTTGAAATAATTTCATTTTCATTTGTATGTGTCATTTCACTTGCCTTTTTTGTATTGTTTGCTACTATTTTTATAGTACTTGCAATTGAATTTAATTTAATTATACATAAATAAGGGGGTGGGATTTTATATTTCTAGAGAAATAATTCAATTAAAAATGTTCTTTTATTTTAATTTGATTTGTTTTCCCGAGAACAACATCGCACTCTCTGGTCCGAAACAAAAAAAATGCATAATTGAAAAATCATAAAAAAAAAGTTGGGGGAGACAACAACGCAAATACGAATGGTATTCAATTCGTGGAACAAAAATGTCAAACATTGTACCAAATGTCAATTAAACATTCGACCAGGAGGAACAGCGAGAACAAATAGATGGGTTAACAGAGGGGCGGCGATAGGACCCCAGCCAACAATCAGAATCAAATTGATTTTTAATTAATTTTCGCCACATTTTTTCTCTCTTTCTGATTGTGACTGTCTGTCTGTCTGGCTGGCAGCAAAAAATGTGAGAAGTGATTGAAGTAAATGAATGGGAATTGCTCTGAATTGGTTGACCAAGCGACCGAAGAGGTGGGTGGGTTCAATGGCGGGTTCCTGTCTTGTCAACTATTATAAATTCAATTTAGATATGCCGTTCGATGAGTGCCAACAGGGCGGATGGATCGGATCGGACCGATGGGAGACAAATGAATGCGAGAATGCTGGCTGCCAGCAGATGAATAGCGGAATAAAAATTGCAAATGATAGTTGCAAAATAAATAAACAAAAAACCATATATATACTTAAAGAAGAATAGCAAAATGAATATATACAACATTTTTGTTTAGTAGCAATTTTCTAATTTTCTGTTATAGCCCAAACATGGAATTTAAATCGAATTCTCACATCTAAATAAAAAAAATATGTTAGCATTATAGTTCCACAAACCATTTATTAATTTTTTTTGTCAGCTTTTAAAAATATATATTTTTCAAACACCTAGCAAACAAAACGGTTTTCGCAACCACAAAACACGGTAATCCCTATCTAAACTTTTTACCCAAAGCCAACTACAAAACTTTTTTGTATAACCCTTATTATTTTGTTTTTGTCATATCCAACTGTTCTGAAAAAGTTGCAGTCGAATAAATTGTGGCATATTTCGTATTTATTCGAGGACGCGTTATTCAATTACCTGACAACCCTACCAGCAAGAGGCAACCACTCGACTCCACCGACTGACACACTTGAAACTTCAATGTAAATTCACCCGTTGCCACGCCTCCCTTTTGGTCTACACTACGCCCCCCTTCTATCGTATCTGGTTGGGTACTTCACTTTAGTGTGAATTGCAAATGAAATGCATGGTAGGTGGGCAAATTCAGGGCGAAAACATACACGCATTGCATGCGTTGACTTATCGCTATCGATAGGCCCTTGACAGGCTAAACGAATTTATTTTAGAAAACAAAACCGTTGACACCACCTTCAGTTCACGGTGGATATATATAAAGGGGAAATAGAATGAAATATGTCATTTATAAATAAAATGTCAAGGAAAACTATTGATTATTATGTGTGCCAATATTTTTGACATTAATTTAACTGGAAGATAGCGAACATAAGTTTAACTCATGATAAAAAAGGAACCGAGCTGTTATTATTCACTATGTGTTATATTACTTACCAATGCAATAACAAACATCAAAAACCCCTCTGTATAAAAGGGTATATCAAATCAGGAAGAAAATTCCCTACTATATATTTAGAGTAATATTAATTAATTACAGTCTGCTAGAACATGCAATTTAAGACTTAGTTGCTAATTGCTAAAACATAAGACGGAAAAACTCAAGGAACTAAGCTGGGCCTTATTCATCTCTCTTTCTCTGTCTTTTTCACACTTTGGCTCATTACAAAAAAAAATATATATATAACTGAGTGAGTGGGAAAGAGAGGCCAAAATGCAGTTAGGCAGGTCGTGGAAGCTTACAAATATTTTTAGGCCAAGAACCCGATCACGCTAATGGCGATTATGCTTGAGATCATTATGATCTCATATGATTTTTTTTTTTTTGCCATCGGAGCGTAATTCGTGCGGTTAACGAACTCCCAATCAAAGTGGTTTGACTGGAATACAAAAGTGCTCGCTCGGAGCGAAAGAGATGGGCTGATGAAAAGTCAGAACGAGATGGAGCATTAAGCTTGACTGGCAGCTTTTTTGAATGTCATTGCCGGAGTTTTGCGAGAGCGTAAGATCCGATCTCTCTCTCTATCTGACGCGGTTTGCATAATTTTCTTGGGGAGCCCAGCTTTTTCTTCTTCTTGCTCTGTGCTAATTTCTCATTCGCCCCGTGCATTGAACTTGTGAGCTAGAAAAAAAATGAAGGAAGGAAAAATAATATAACCAAACAAACAACAATCACGTGAGAGCGGCGCAACGAGAAACTACCGCTTAATTACCGATCCCATGTTGCAGCAACATGTTTATGGCAACAAGTTGTTTGTTGGTACTGTCGGTTTGGATTTGTGCTAAATGCAATTCGTACACTCACAAAAAATATATAAGTTGGAAATATAAAATAAAATTCTCTATAAATTCTTGGCTTCTGCTTAAGTTTCAAGATAATTATTATTTTTTTAAAACTACAAAATATACAAGGAATAATATTTAAAGAAATAATTGTTTCTATACAAAAAAAAAGATCTTTTTAAGCCAAGATAGTTTTATTGAAAACGTTGCTATAATTCTTAATGTCTAATTACTTTTCAAGCTTATAAGGGGAGCCACAGATTATACATATATATAAAATATGGAAGTCATATTGATTACTTTCCAAAAATAACTTTTTTAATGCTCGATTCTTCCAGGCACATTTGTACGTAATTTTGAACATCTGCTGAAGTCTGTTGCTGACTTCCCGAAAAACAACAAAACATTGTAATATACTTATAATAATAATAATAATCAATATGGATATTTAAAAAAATGATAATTTAAGCAATACATTCTTAGAATCTGTTTTTTTTACAGTGCAACTTTCGAATTAACCGTTAGATTCTTCTTGCTGGACAGCAGGAACAGGAAGAATGTTGTCTTGTGCCCATTTGGGTGAATGTCGTTGAAAATGGCCAAGGTGATGGTGATGGATATTCCATTTATTGCCAACAATTTTCCAGTTTTCATAAATGGAAGAGGCCTCAAGTGCAACCATCTCGATTTAACTCCACGTCATCTCTCTCACTCACTCGTTTTTCTCGTGCGTGAAATCGACTTTGCTTGTTACCCAGTATTACATGTTTTTTTTTTGGTTCACACTAAAACAAATTCAGCTTTGATGTTGCGACCTACGAACCTTACTTAATTTGTAATTTAGTGCGCTCCAGGTTTATGGTTTATTTTTCTTTTTTTCGTTTTTGATCTGTTTCGTATTTTAGCTCTTCCTCATATTTCTCGGTTCTCGGCTTAATTTGTTTAGTCACACTTTGTTGAAGAAGTCAACAAACTCCGCATGGGCTTGCTTAATATATAATACTCTCGACTCGACGCAGTCAACGAAACTTTTTTTATAGCTTGGTTGGTTTATGATCATTAAAATGCTTACAAGGCGTTTGAAACTTGTCATCCAGATGTGTATAATTAATGAAGCTCATTTTGGTTAGAATCGCTTCTACCCTTTCCTTTTTTAATGTTTGGACTGTGATTTTTGTTACTGGGCGAAATTAAGTTAACGGACGGGGAGGCAAAGTTTTTTGTACGAATGATAGATGTAATTTTTTTCAAAAAAAGCTTAACTTCTTTTACCTGTTGCTTTTGAATGAGCAAAATGTTATGTAATCTAAATTTCTATTGAGGAAATTGAAGTTCAACCCATTAAATTTGCTTAAATGTTTTAAATCACAATGTTATTATATCATAAAATATTGGTTCTAAATGATACAATCTTAGATTGATTTATAATGCTTTACGTAAATTTAACAAGTGAACAAGATTTTTCAGTTGAACAAAAAAAAAATGACTAAACTATTTTCCCGTAATTGAACATTGATGGATTTGTGAAATAAGGTTGAGGTGGCTAAAAAATAATATATATTTTACCAAATTTATAAATTTATTTTATTCATTAAAACCCGACAAGTTTGTTTATATTTTCTTTCTTAAGAATTTGGGTATTTGATCTTTCTTAAGCAGCACTAATTTTGCTTGTTTTAATTCGCCTTTGGGCAACCTGTTAACGTTTAGTATTTCTCCGAATTTGCCGCTTTTTCTTCAGCGGAAGTGGCGAACAAAAACAATGCATACATTTATCTATGCTGCTCACACCGCCCACAAAACCACTCACCCACCCATGCCACCCCCGCCCTTTAACCTTCGTACGGCGATTTTCTACAAAAGATAACTGCGCTTTTCCTTGCGCCAGCTGGCAATGCCGTGCTCCCTCTCTCCCTCTCTGCTATTATGACACCACTCTCGTATAAGAGCAAAAGTCTCCAATGGAAGAAAGCAACAGTTCGCTCTTTCTCTCTCTCTCTCTCTGTGTGTTATTCCGCCCTCTCTTTTGTTTCTGGGGTGTGCCTACAAAACGGCGGAAAAACGTCAACAACAAGTGTTTTTCGCTCAATTCTACACGGAGAGAGAAAGTCTCTTCTACACAAAATTCTCTTCTATAAAATTGCATTCTTCGGGTCTCCACTTCGTTTCGGTTCGTTTCTCCTCGGCTTCGACTTCGGCTTTAACATCGGCTATGGCTTCGTCTATGCTCGTTTTATTGGGCCAAGTTGGAAATCAACTAAGAGAATCTATACACGAAATTATTTCGCGATGGAACTCTGAACGCAACGGTTGTGTCCGCGCATCTCGTTTCTGTTTTACTATCCGCCGCAGTCGCTGTTTTCGTGGTTTATTTATCGCGCTAAGTAAATTCAAGCAACTAGCAAAAAAAGCATCCAACATTGTACAACAATTGTGCCTCCCATTAGTAAAAAAAAAGAATTATAAGAAAAAACCAAGAAAAAGTGTCTGGGAATTTATATTCCTACCCAAAAAAAAAAGAATTGCTAGATGGATTGTGCGTGTCGTTTAATTGATTTCAAGGATTGCCAAATGGCAAAAGTAAATTGAAACTGTCGTCGTTGTCGTCGTGGTCCGGGGATTAAAAGTGCAGATTATAACACGCAGAAGGAGAAGAGCTCCCATCCGGTGTGCACTCCTCATCGTTATTGTGGCCGCAGTGTCACGTCTGGCAAAGAGATTCGGCTTAAATTTAATTAAACCCAAAGAGGAGTTTAAAAAATAAAAAAAAAAAACAAAAGGTTCAAGTGATTGCCCCTCTAAAAAAAAACAGTGAAGTTTCTTATTATTTGTCCGGCAGACATCGGCCGGAAAGTGTTGCTAATACAAAAAAGTAGCAACTACAACAATTATCGCAGATCCGGGCGCTAGAAAGATGGTGGTTTTGGAAACTGCCAGCGCCCTATTGGGTGGGCCCTACGCTCAAGGCGCTCCCGCCTTGAAAATGGTGCAAAAACGCTACATTGGATTACATCAGTGGCTGGGACCAATTCGCACCAAAGAGTTAAAGGAGCATATTGTAAGTTTTTCCGGTGTCCGGAACACAAAACCATCTGTCGATAACGAAATGACTCACTGATCTGAAATGCCCACAAATCGAACAGATAACTATGCACCACACTTAATATTAAAGAAATGTGTTTCGAAAGCAGAGTTGCCTAAAAGATTTGCACAATAAACTGTAAAATATATGTACAAACTACAGAGTAAACGAAATTATTAAAAGCGCTTATTTATATATTTTGCAATCACTTATAAAAGAATAAAAACATAAATTTATTTGAAAAAGGTTAAAAATTGTAGAGTCAAATCCTATACATACGGCTGCCAAAAACTTCTAAAAAAAAAGTAACAATTTCGATTTAGCTTTTCCTAATCAAAAAGCTCACTCCAAAATTCGGTAATTTCCAGTGTCTTGTAATTGTTTCCGTTGATTGTTTTCTGTGTTTGTTATTTGTTTGCTACATTTTCCGCACAGTTTCGCTGATCGAGGGATTTGTATTGTCGATTTCGTTTTTCTGATGGGTGATTGATTGGCACATTGATTGATTATTTTAGTACAGAGCCAGCCAAATCCCTTTATTTACGCCTCTAAATGGCATGCAATTTTTTGCATACTTATTTCTACAATTGGATAATACAGTTCGAAGTCGGAGAATCTTCTGAAAAAGAAACTTATCTGTGTGCGTATGCATATTTTTTGCGTTCGGTTAAGGATTCATTTTTTTTTCGTTTTTATTAGATAAATACACACGGACCGAAAGGTAAGCGAAGAGTTCACTCTTGGCTTTAATTAATGTGAATGCCTGTGTGCATTAGTCGGTAAATTTATGACCCAGGCTTAAATAGCATATGAATTATGCTTTGGGGCCAGAACCAAAAGTGGGAGGAAGACATAAATATAGTGGAGGCGAGATAGAAAAGAGAGTTGAGTGCATTTTCCAATTGAGTGATTTATGCGCTTTGAAAGTCCCTGTAAAGTGGCTAAAACACAGTACGGTGGTACGTAGCAACATCATTATCGATGCATAATCACAGTGCACACTCGCTGTAAACAACATTTGAATGTTCAGTTCCCAAAACGGGCGAAATAGTAAATGTTTATAATTTGTTAAACATTGCTAAGCCATCCGCTAGCCTTAGCACTCCCACCCATTTCATACTGCCTTAAAATCACCCACAGATTACGTATTCGACGTGTGTTGTGCACTCAGGTTTCCATTTCGCTCTAGCATCACAAAACCGACCAAACTGACTGACTGACGCATATCAAAGTGCATAACCAAGTACTCAGTTATGGGTAAAAGGGTTATATTCAACTGTTACTGGGCTCCCTCCTCTCGTCTGTTACTTGAGGTTATTGTGGAAGGGGGTTCTCTAAATGAGAAATGCCATTGTCAAAGCCTGTGACACTCTGACGGTAATTAGATGGAAATTTTAGCCAAAGTACACATGCGAATGTTGTGGTGTGATTTCGTTATGCAAATGGATATGGATTTTATAGATCCATCTAGGTAGCTAACTGGATATTGGTTTAGGAAAATAATCTGAAGAACAAATTGAAAAATTGTGTGCTACTATTGCCTTACGTTTGAAATAAAACATGTTTCAGTTTAATATTAAAGATGTATTAAGTCTAGAATTGAAGTTTCTACTTCTGCATGGTTCCTAAGTATCACTCTGAGTATCTTTTCCTTCTCGTTCTTTAATTTTCAGCTGCCTGGGTAACTTTTCAAATAGATTAACTTCCAGCCAAACTTCTCGACAACTGCAATCTGCTGCTGGTGCTGCTCTCATGTCTCCAGTTGACCTGCTTAAAAGGCCCACAGAACCGCAGAACCACTACTACTGGCTGCCTGGGGCAACAGCTGTCGTGGGTTTTCCAACCACCTCGAACCCCAAAGCATTCGAAACCATTTCTTAGCCACTACACCACAAACCACCCCTCGGCAGTCAGTGGGTTAACCTCCACAAGTGGCCATGATGCCTAAGATGCTCGCTTCGCATCGCATCTATCCGTCTTGTCTTGTCCAACTGCAACTCGAAAACTTCACACAAGTTAAACACTGAAAAGTGCTTGAGGCGTACAGCAAGAGGCTTTTCTCCAAAGGAAAAACTTATCTTGTTTTTGTTGGCCTTTTCTAAATGTCATTACATCAGTTGCTCTCCCTGTCGCTCCTTTAACTCGGTTTTCTATTTTTTCCTCCTCCTCCTCCTCCTCTTCTTTTTTTTTTTTTTATTTAGCAGACTGCAACTTTGTTGAGCATTTTCCTCCGATTTTTCCCTACATCACTTGGTTCTGCTCAAGTGCATTTGGGCAATGCTGGAAAAGAAAGAGATATATAATATTGGGCGAGTTGTGTAGGAAGCAAAAGCTCAAGCAGCACATCATCAATTAAATCACGCAACTTTCTATGAAATTAGCCTCAGCTCTGAGCTATATCAAACGCGATCATGACTCCGGATTTCTCAGTTTTTCTTGTGATTTTTCGTATTCTCTGCTTTTCTTATTCCCACCTCCCCACCTAAGTCCAGAAATTGCAGTCTTCTTGCTCTCGACTGCATCAAGGTTTTCGCATTTTTCTTTTCAGATGAAAAATACTCTTTAGTTATTAATATCTGTGGTGTATACGAATATTGCAAAAATCGTTGTTAGATTTTTGTTTTAAATATCAAAATTATCGAATATAAAATTCGTGATTGTAATACAAATTCCTTTCGTATTTCTCTCATTCCCTCATTAAAATTCAATATTCAAATTCTTGTTTATCAAATGCAAATAACAAAAGTTTTAAAACAAATGAATATAAAGTGATGCTTAATTAATAAAAAAAGAAAAGTTTTTTTTTCAAAAACTTTAAATCAAGAGCATTTTATATTCGCTACTGGAAAGTACATATTGAAAATTCCGTTCATATTTCTCTCATTTTTCTTCGCTTGCCTTGCAAATTGCAATTGCCAAACATAATTTCAATTATGTGCCAGCGTGTGTGAGGGCCAATGCACATGTATCTATGGCTCTCCACTCCACCTCACTCACCTACCTTGCAACACCTGGACTGGATGAAATCGTTGCTATATCTTTTCGCTTATAGTGCAATTTTTCGTTTCTTATTTAGCTAGCATTCGTGTTCGGTTGCAGCTGCAAGTTCTCTCCTCTACTCGCATTGTTTTACACCCTTCGTAAATTAAAAGTTAATAAAAACTCACCGGTAGCTCTAATTTATTTTTTAATACTTATTTTCATGTTTCTTTTACGCTGCATTTTAAATTGCAGCAGAAAGAAAAATATTTATAGTACATATAGGAAGAGAGATGGAAACTGTGTATTTATTTCAGCTTCTGCTCTTTGTTGCTGCGGTGTTGTTGTGTGCAGATTTTATGCATTTTTAATAAAGCAGGCGAGCGCGGCGGAGTTGCAGAATTTTCCGTTGGCAGCGGTGAAAATTGCAGCAAATTAGGTGCCATGGATTCCCATTCAGAGATGGAGAGGGTGAAAAACTCAGGCGGATGGAAGATGAGACCTCGAATACCCCGAACCCCCATGTTCCCCATACTCATTCCCCAGATATTTGCGATGTGTGGAAGGAAAACTGCGGCATTAACGACTTTATGTGCAGCCACGGAGCAGTCGAAAAAACTCGATGAGAGGGGGGCAATGGAAAGCGGGAAAAATGCGAGCACGAGAGAGAAAAGATTGTGGATAAGTTTGGCTTTGATTCAGCTTATTTAAGTATTTTTTGTTGTGCTTCTTTTGGTGTGTGGCCAAGTTCAGATTTGGTTTGGTTGGGTTTTTCATTTGGCATACAGGTTAAAACTAGAGCAAGTTTAAAGAGGGGGAAATTCAAACGGATGCAAAGAATAGCGATCAAAAAAGAGGGGATTTAACATAATTAAGATTGCTAAAGAAATGTTTAATTGCAAATTTTTAAGCATAAACACAAAAAGAAAATATCATATTTTAATTAATACTTATACATCTCTTTATAAACAAAGAATATCTTGGAATAAAAAATCATGGATTGAAATTGTTGTAGCTTTTCTCTACTTTAATCTAGACATTACTTAATTTCACTTGAGATTCTGTACTTTTTTCCCAGTTGCACAAAAACTTTGTACTTTTTACGAGGTTTTGAGACTCTGTGAACTAATCCCATCAAATGTAGCTATCAACTGCATTCGGACCGTTTTTCCACCTGTGTCCAATAAGTTTTCATTTGCCTCCTGCTCCACGCACTTTTCCAGAGAGTTTAATAATGAACTTAACCATTTGAACAACTGCACACTACTGCAATCAATTGCAAGTCATTATATAGTTTTTGCCCGAACAGAGGGCATTTTTAATTAATTTTCTGTCAACGTTTGCAGAAAAATAGTCAAGAAAAAAGGAGAATCTCAGAGGGACGACAAATAGTACCCAAGGGTCTGTCTCTTATAATATAATTGTTTCGGAGGTCCAGTTTCAGTCACGTGTTTTAATTTCGATAAACGAGTGGCGAGGAACAGGAGCAAACAATAAAGTTATTAACAACATGTGTTGTCTGTCGTCGACAAATTTATACCATAATATTTTCCGCATTTCTCCCCCTTTAAGAGCTTATTTGCGACTTGAACAACATCTTGATCTTATGACTTAAAGTTGTGAGTGGCTTCGAGCTGAAACAAAAGGAAAAAGGAGGTTCAAAAACTGGGTTGTCTTTGCAAAGAGAAAATGAAAGCAAAAAGCTAAGAAAGGAAAGAAGAACTTTAATTTAGGATTCAAAGATATTTTTTCGAGTAAAAATATGGTACAAATTCAATAATAATAAAAAAGAAATACATAAAATGAAATAGAATAATAGTCCATAGAGTTGATAGTCACTGTGAAAAAGGTTTATTTGCATTTCTTAGGTAAAGTTTAATACAAATTTAAAAATACAAAAAAAAAAAAAAGAATTTTTCCCATTTAGCATGAGGTGGATTATCGACTTTTGTATCTACTTCACTTTCTGTTAGTTTCACAGTGATGTCTCATGACGTCGAACCTGAAACGAAAACTGAACCTGAAATTGAGGTAGAAAATGTGTGTTATGGCAAGTCAGCGTCAGTGGC
Organism: Drosophila elegans; assembly: GCF_018152505.1. Classification (NCBI taxonomy): domain Eukaryota; kingdom Metazoa; phylum Arthropoda; class Insecta; order Diptera; family Drosophilidae; genus Drosophila; species Drosophila elegans. The sequence continues at coordinate 3,059,650 of NW_024545855.1, read as the reverse complement.
TCAGCTTCAAATTTCCACCAACCACCGGGTTTTTGGCACATGAATTTGAATTCAACGTGACAGCAAGGAAAACTGGTAGGAAACACAGAGAAATAAAGAGAAGAAACACAGCGAACAGAGAAGCAATCTTGAGAGAAAAGTTTATTCTTCAGCTTTAGACTGCAAATTGGGTTAATTAAAAACTGCTCGAGGTCATACGTAAGTCATAGCCAAAAAAAAAAAAAAAAATGGGGGACAGAATAAGAACCAGAAACCAGACAAAAAGAACGCTGCTAAAAAGATGTGACAAACTTTTTCAATTAAACTTAATTCTCATTTTTTCTGTCGCTCATCTCTTGCTGCCACTTTTTCCAGCTCCGCTTTAAACGATAGCAAAAAAGCGTCACAAATTGAATTTTGATCGATATATAATGCATAGACCCGAAGGATAAATTCTGGGGATGGCTCCCGAGCGAGAGCTCTAGGCATGGAAAATGGAAAGCAAAATGACAGCAAATTAGCAGAGGCATAAAAAAGGTCGCACCCAAACTGGAAACTGCTAGACAAAAAAGTTTAGATGAAAAGATGAAAAGTTTGGTATGCTCTCTTTTTTTTTTGCCCTTTCTGCTAAGGTTCAAAGAAGTGCGAAATATTGACAGACATATAGGAACTAAAAATATTTAAAGTCAAGGCGCAATGCCTGAAATAATAAAGTTTGCTCAGGAAAGGTTAAATAGTAAAGTAAACTAAAATAGATATACAGCCTCAGTTGAATGGTTTTTTCTCGACACGCAAATTTAATCTGTGTTTTATTTATACTTGGTTCAATTTTCTTTATTTTTTTTACTCACAAAAACAAAATTAATTAAAAAGGGAAACCGTTTTAAAAACCATTAAATATTAATGTTTGAGTTACTTTAAAAAAAAAAAACACAAAAACCGAATTTTTTTTTATTATATAAAAAAATAAAATAGTATATTTAAAGTAGAAAATTCACGCGCCAGTTTATTGAACCACACACATATCAATGGATGGATGGGGTGGCTACCCAAATAAAAAGAAAAAGAATTCTTTTTCGACATGCAAAAAATGTTTGAATGAAAAGTAAGCAGAAGTAGCCGCCGTTGCCTCCTCCGCCAATTTTCCGCCGCCCCTTCGAAAAAGTTTCCCCAAAGAGTTTTCCCGTTTCCCCCTCGTTTTCCCGCGGAGAGTGTCATCGATCTGCCATGGGTCTACAAATGTGCGAGCATGTTACATATGCTCCTTTTGGGCGGGTGTGAGTTTTCCTCTTTCATCAAATGCTGGGCGCATCATTTTCCCCCAACCAATTCTGTCTGTGGGTCTGGGTCTATTTGCCAGCCCAGCCGCTGTTGCATTTCGGTCTCTGCGCGCTGCATATATAAATCGATAATTTTCCGCTCAAATGTGCGGAAAATTTCGTAGCCAGGCTTCTTTTTCCCCTATTTCCCTTTTTATTATACGACCCTTCGTTGTGCCATTGCGGTGAGGCTATTTATATTTAAAATTGTTAAACGAGGGAAAAGTTATATTTCACCTTGTTCTAAAATTATATTTCCACAGAAAAAGAATTTTACAAAATCACAATTCATTTATTTTTGATTTTTCAATGGCTGGGCAAATGTTTTGGGCAAAACATCTTTTCAAGTAAACAAATTATGCGTACACGCGATCAATTCATTGCGTTAAATATTAAAAGACATGTACTGAATAAATGAGCAGCTAAAAGGTTTTGTTTCTTCCATTTAGTTTTTCTTTAGCTAATTATATATATATTTTATTTTGCCTTTTATTCACCTACAAATCCAAACAACGTATTTCCTTCCGCTTAAAGCATATTGGCTTACCGCTGGGAAGTTATATCATATATTCACATATTTTTGCCATTTGGGTTTTTAAAAATATTACCATAAATCTGAACAATTTTTTTTCATGATATCTGTGTCATTTTTTTATTTTCTCAATTTATTTTGTGGCTAACTGGGAGTCAACGACCCGTCTTAAAGTAGTTTACTTACTGGTTGTATGTTCGTGTGTGCTTGGCCAGCTTATAAACGTGTCCGAATTCAGCTGCTGCTGCTGCCAGCCTAAAGTTCTTTGGCCGATGTTTTCAAATGCCACCCGTCCGTCTCTTGCCCAAAAAATCACACATACCATATGTGTGTGTATAGCCAGTGGCTAGGAAATCATGTCGGAAAAAATGTTATGACTTGATTTCTGGGGATTCTGTTTCTTTTTTCTTGTGTGTCTTGTTTATTGCATGATGGCCGAGAGCTACAAGTCAGTAAGTCAATTGTCAACACTTGAAGAGCACATTTCGTTTCTCTCGCCTTTTTTTTTTGTAGCAACAAACTTTGGAACTGGTTTTTGATGTGTATTTTGTTTTATTGTTATGATTATTTGGCCATTACAAAGTTGACTAAACTTTGGGCTGATGACTGCAGAATGATTTCATTGTAATTGTTTTGAATTCGAGTGCTTTAAAAGGTTCCTAATTTATGGGATGTTATTACAAAAATGCTTGCTTGTTTTAGCTGTTAAATAAATTGTAAACATGTCATTGGAATTTCAGAAATACAATTTAATTAGCTGAATTATTTGACAATTATTCCCATAAGTTGTTAAAAGTGGGGTAATATAATAAAATATTTAAGTAAAATATTAAATAATAACTTAAGGATTATGAAGAGGATTTCGGCCTTAAGGTGTTTTTTGTTTTGGAAGGGTCAAATATTTATTTTTTTGAGAATTCAAAGAAATTCAATTTTGCACTCGTGTTTAATAAATTGTTTTGGTGTCACAGAATTCACATATATAAAGCTTTATCAGCTCCATTGTCTTGCAAAACATTTATATAAATTTACTTACTTTATGGCAAAAAACATTGCGTCAAATTAATAACCATTTTTCATTCATTTAATATTATTTTGATGATTTGTTTTAAAAGAGATATTGTATATATATGGCAAAAGCTTAAAGGGGTTCACTCTATTTTTCTCTTCTCCAGTTGTTGGTTTTAATTTGATTAAGTCTAAAGGACAAGTTGTCGACCTAATTATGAGAACAATAATGGCCAACAGCCACAAGAGTTCAACTCGAAAGGCAAGCCAAATAAAATAATCCAGAAGGGGCTGCAAATCATAAAAGTGTATAACAATTAAATTATAAAAATGTGAAATGATAAACTCGTTTTTATACAAACAAATTGCAAATGCTTCGCTTCTAGCCAGAGTCATTACTTTAATTAGTCAAATATTTAATGCACTTCTATGCTCTGGGCTCTGTGCTTCCTTTTCTCTGCTTTTCCTGTGCTAAACCTTTTTTAGCGGGAATTTCGAAGGGCAGAAGGGAAATACAACAAAAAGTGGAAACATTTCCGGCTTCCGCCAAACTGTTTCCTGGCCAACGATAAAATACTTTTTTCTGCCAAAGCTAATGTGTGTGTGTGTGTGTGTGCGATCCGGGGGTTCCCTTTGAAAAACCTCTCGAAAACGGAGCCGTTAATTTGCGCTTTGCCTTTTGTGAAAATGGAGCAAGTTTCGGTTTATTTTTTCCCCCTCTTTTACATTTGGGTTCTGATTTTTTCCCCATGGTTGTATTTTAAATTGTCTGCACTTAAATTGAAATTAACGAGGCGTAAATTTTTTGGTGTATGATACGAAAAAATAGGATACAAACGTAGGATTTTTTTTTAGGATTGCGTTGCCTTGGTTTGATTCTTTGCCTTTAATTTGGCGCTAAGTGTGGAAATTTAATGCGTTTCAAGTTAGTTATAAAAAAAAGGGGGAAATGAAAAAGAACGTAGAACCCAAGAGCTGTCAGTAAGAATTATTGTGCCTGTAATGCAATGCGTGCTGCAGTGGGGGCGTGGCAAATCACACCCACACACAGACACACACCCATAAACATACAGAAACAGGAGACGACGACGCCGCCTCAGTGGAAATAAAAAGCCGCAAGGATTTATCACTTTGGCATCGCTCTCATCCGAGTCCCTCCTCCTCGGTATTCGGTATCTTCTCTGCATTCGATGCTCCTTTGGTCCGAGGAACATCCACATCTCATGCTAACAAGTTCTCCCCTCAACCTCAACATCCCGACTCACTAACTGACTCTTGTGGCTGGGTTACTTACCTTTGGCTGGGGCATCAAAGCACTAAGAGAAATCTATGAATTCAAAGAAAATATTGAAATTAGGGTTTATAAATACCAGTAAATTTAATAATAATTACATTAGGGTGTCTTTACTTACGTCTAAAACAATTACTCCTAAAAATTTCAATCTACAAATAAATTAGTTGAATTGAATTTTAATGAAACTTATTTATATATAAAGTAAATATATCTCTAAATCATAATTTTGGGATATTAAAAGAATAGTTCACAAAAAATGTTTACTCATAAAATGTTTAATATTTTTATGGAAGTAACGTACAGTTTGACTAACTAAATACCAGTATATTAATGGAAAATTGATGTCTTTAATAATAAATAAATAAATAACTGTAGAATCTTTAATATATTAAAAATTATAAAGATCTTAATTTTTTTATACAAATCAAGTTCACCATTGATCTACATATCGGGAATAATTTTTATGTTATAATTTGTATTTAGAAATCATAAAATAACCATTATTCATTAATTAAAATCTAAAAACAAGAGTTTGTATTATATAAATCCAAACTTAATTCTTAACTTTAAATATAAGATATCAGCGTTTTTTAACCACAAATGTGTACTATTTGTATAAGAAGTAATTCTTTTTTTTTCAATGTACAAAAGTGGAAGAGGAGGCAGCCAAATGAAGGATGATGAGGGGCGGTGGTCGGAGTTTGTGGGTGGAGATGGCAGCTTAAAATGCTCTTCACTGCCATCTGTCGTAGCATATGTAAAAGGTATTATGGCTAAAAGCAAAAATATTGCATTCGACAGTGCAATTTGTTAGCTACGACTTTTTGAATGATGTCGATGAGGAGAAGGGGAATGGATAGGAATGGGGATGGGTATTCGAGTGGATATATGGTTGGAGCAGAGATCTAGGGGCCAAAAGTTAGCCATATTGAGTTAAGTGCGTTCTGGATTTGATTTTGGTCTTCACCGACTTGCTGGTGTTGTTACTGTTGTTGTGTGTTGGACTTGAGTTCTGGTGTTGTTGATGTTGGGCACATTGCATTGATTGGTAGTTAACCCATAAGTCAAAGCATAACTACGATTTGTTATGCAGCTGGATATTTAAGTATCGAGAGTAGATCATTTTGGGGCGACAATCAATTATTTCTGCATTGGCATTGTTTCTGCTGAGGCAAGTAATTGGTTGAAATTTTCTTTAATGGAATAAAATGAGTTAAAGCACTACAAAATTAATTATAAAAATGAAAAAATAGCAAACATTCTTTTGAATCTTCGTGTATCGTTTTTTGAGACAAGTATCAAGCAACTACATTTGCCACGAACGTGCCCGGTACAGTGAACACGGGTCGTTCTTCTCGGAAGTATATGCCGGCTACGTGTAACGTGAGTTAGCCAAAGTATCTGACAGATACACATGCTCTCGTGTTCTGACAATGATTCAACTTTTTGTAGCCTATGGCCAAACGTATCACCTTGAAGCGCGTTTGAAAAGTGTCAAAGTATCTGGGAGATGCCACACTGTTACCAGTTTTTCAGCTTCTTTGAGTATTTTCCATGTCTTTCGCAGTGGTAAAATGTGTCACGTAAGAACAATTATGGAAACTCCCGCAGACAAACTGTGTCACACGTCAGCCAAACTCAGTGAAATTGTCGTAATTCATAAATGGAAGAGAAAACAAGCATTTTGGAACCTCGAGTTATCCACTGTCTGAGCATTCGTAATGAAAATCCAATTTCATTGCATTTAAACATGGAAGCACACAGTACAGAGTGTGAAACGAAACTTTCACCCAGAAAGTATCTGCGCGCATCCGCATGTGTACAATTATTTATTGTGGAAAACCAGGCAGATAAATGAGTTCTACGTGATGCTGCGCCTGCAATTGCAGTTGCAGTTGCAGTTTTCCATTTGCAATTACTGCAGCTCCCATTCCCAGCATGATCATCAGATCATTAAGCATTTAACCCACTTTTCCCCGCTTTTCTGTCGTTTGTTCTCATTCTGCGAATTCTAAGCTTCATTTCCTATGAAAATGTGGGGTTGTCAAACGGGAAAAACAAACAATTAACATTTTATGAACGGGCGAACAAAATTTAGAGCTTTTCAAAGAGGGGGTGGGATGAAAGGAAAACGATTTGCCGCAAAGTGCAATTCCCGGGGAAATGGCTGAGTGGAAGTTGTAGAGAATATAATCCTCTGCAAGCTGCTGCTCATCCAAGCAATTCATAACTTTGCACTTACAAATTATTTAAGCAAATTAGGCGCCTGCCTTGCTGCTACTGCTCCTACTGCTGCTCTTGCCGTGGAATCCACTTCATCAGCCGCTTAGTAGCGAAGAGCCTTTTGTAACCTCCTACCCAACTAACTTCGCAACGGCCGAACTTCATTTTCATTCGCATTCATAATCGTTCAGAGCCAAAAGTGTATATAAAAATGAGCAAAAACGAGGAGAATAACATTTGCGTAGCGTGAGGGGTGATGCTGGCAATTTGTGCTGGCACAAAAAATTGTAATCCAAAAATTGAGTTCATTTAAGTTGCACTTGAACACTTTTCAAGATGAACAAAGTTGAATGTGCTGCCAAAAATATAAAAATTGACCTACAAATGTAAGTACCATAGCCAAAATGAGATAAATGAGGATGTAATTTTAAAATATGTGTATTCATATGAAACCTATAAAAAAAAATGATAATAAATAATAAACATATTCAACAGTAAACAGTAATATCAGCTAAAATTAAGTTTTTGCTTATAAGAAGATCGCAATTCTCTAAAATTTATTATAAATAAACAACCTGTAAATTGGATAAAAGAAAAAAACAACATTTTTAAGCTCTTTCTGGAGTACTGGCACTCCTCTTTATGTGTACACCACTTATCTAACTCAAGTAACCCGAACATATTGCTCATTTTATCAGTCAACCACCAAGACCCTCTATATGTCGTCACCACCCCGAAACCCTTTTTTCGACAGATTTTGCGGGCGAAACGCCTTCGCTGACAAGCGTGTAATCTCAACTCAAGCGGTAGAGCAGTGAAAGCTACCACAAAAAAATTAAATAATATAAAATGGGAGGGCGGGCGCATCAGGCTCTAGGCCTAACCCTTTTTGCCGGGAAAAGAGGGTCGGGTCTCGAACACGTGGCCTAGACACGTGTCATGTGGCACTGTTATCGCGCGGGCTGCAGACAGAGCAGGCCTATGGAGGAAAATAAAATCCCCCAATCCTAAATATTCCCTCAGAGAACTGAGCTCTTGATGATGTCTCATAAAAATTCACTCACTCAAAGATTACAATCGAAATCAATTTGTGTGAGGCGGCATATTGAAATGGAAACCCCACGGGAATGTAGAAAGATATCGGCAGGGTTATAAAACAGCTGTGGAATTGAAATGTTTGACAGAAGAGTTTCTATCGAGAGAGAGGGGGTTTGAATAACAATAAAACAAATAAAATATATATTTAATTTAAAATGAATTTTAACTTTTTTCTCTTATATTTATTTTTAATTTCTCTTCAAGAAAGAGGGGATAAGCTTTCAATTGCGTCAAATATATTTTGAAATCGATAAATAAAATTTTTATATAAAATATAGGCATATTTTTTATCTAAAATAAATTTATCAAGTAAACATGGACAAATAATTGTATTTAATTCCTTATAAATATTCAATCAATTGAAAATACATTTCCAGCCATTAAAAAGATTATTTGAAACGGATTTTTGCGTAGCTAGAATAAATTTTCCAGTGGTGCATCAGATAAATATGATTTCCGTGTCACGTGCACGAGTTTCTGTTTGTTTTTACGCCCCAGTCCAACTCCCCCGATGCCCATATTCTCCATCAATGACAAATAACCAAGAGTAACTCCCCCGTGCTCACTAAGATATTTTCTTTTTTTTCTCCCCTTCGCACAGCTGTGAAACATTTTGTGGTCATGTTGACAGAGAGTAGAGTACGAGACGAGGAGGAAAAAAGTTGCTTTGGGGAAAACATGTGTGTGAAATCACTTCAAACTTAGAGGAAAGCGAAGCGAAAACCGGCGAGTGTATCTGATAGATACAGATAGAAAACATATGATGCTCAACGCTGGCCACCGCACAATTTATATAATGATGTCGCACTTTTGTTCGTTCTTTTTGTTCTTGTTCTTCTTGCATTTTGGCAATAACTATTTATTAGATACATAGATACAATGTTGTATCCGCTGCGTGCCTTTTTCCTTCCTTGCCACTTTGGTTTTGACTTCCCTGCACTGTGTGCCGTACTGTGCTGCTCTAAAATGCAATTTTATAGCTGTCAGGGGAATTTAACGCCAAGCGCGAAAATGCCAAAACCTTACATTGCCCTGCCACGCCCCCACTGCCCTGCCGCCCCTCGTGTCATGTTGTGCCTGCCTCCACTTTTCGCCCATCGCTTGTCTTTTGTTTACGCTGCGCTAGTTTTTGGCTAACGATAAAGTGTCAAGATATTCCTTTTTTCACTCCATTGTTTTTTTTCATTTTTCTATTTTTTTTGTTTTTTTTTTGTTGGGGGTAGAGTACGACACTTGCAACAAACAATTTTCCATTTTTTTTTTTTTTTTGTGTTATGCATTGCGTGCAGAGCGTAAACAAAAGGGAGAAAGCAAAAAATACAGAACCTCTGAGCCAATATAGAAAGAACTTCGCTTCGGAAAAAAAACAGGCCCACCCCACATCACCACCCCATCTATGAGCTCTCCGCACTGCGTGTGCAGATAATAAAACTAAATAAATTGATGGTCTTTGTGCAGAAACTGACAAGTTGCAGGCAACAACGAAAAACGTTCGATGGCCATATTATACATAGATGGATACGTATATATCAAATGTATTTATATACATAAAGCGGAAATATTCAAACCGAAAGGCAATAACAATACACAAAAGATAGCCCAGATAGATACATAGATATTACTTCGTTAGATGCATGGATGTCCATGGCTGGTTTTGGTCTGGTAGATGTAGATGGATAGCTTGGGAATGCCGGTCATTTATCATCTCCCAACAAATGGAAAGCGCATTGCAGGACTCTAAAGGGAATCGAAAACAAAGGCAAGTTGTTGTTGGGGACAATGAGGTGAAAAAGCTGAGATTTCTATGGAAGATTAAACAATTTAACAAGGTATCTGGGGAAGTTTAAGAGGAAATATTAAGGAAAACTGTACATTAATTTATATTATTTTAATTAAATTAACAACAAAGCTTACCTGAACTAAAAATCACAAAACGTTTTTCAAAACAATTAAAATTAAATATATTATTGAAAATGTTTTCTCTAATTAAATTCCCTTGAAGGCAGACAAGTTATCTCGGCACCAATTATGCTATAATCTCCCTGATAACCCAATTTTCTTTCAAGGCCAACAGAAGCAACTGTGACCACTCTATTACGACTACATCCCCTTTTCATTTTCACCCACGCCACAATTCATGAGCATAAATCAGCCACGAGAACGTAATTAAAACATAAACAAAAAGCAAAGATCCGAAGAGCAAAACAAACCAGAGGAAAAAAGTGCACAGATGTGCCTGTACAAACATTTTTTTCTGCCTCAATTATCTTTTTGCTTTGGCCATAACCGAATATAAATAAACAAAGTATTGAGCAAAATCAAGGGTAGAAGCAAAAAGAAAAAAAAGAATTTGAAAGAACATAAATGAAATTGATATGAATTAAAAAAGGGGTAAATTTAACTTTTGGTTAAATTTTAAATGCCGAAAGGTTCAAATAAATGAAATATTAATATGATCAAGAGCTCCAAACATGGAAATTAAATTTAATTTGTAAAAAAAAAATGTAACAAAATACTGAGGCCAAAAATCAAAGGGAGCTGGATCAGTGGATAACACACACAGGTGATTGTTTTTTTTTTTTGTTTTTTGTTGTGAAGATAAAAAACGGGTGGCTATCAAAAATGTAAAAGCTTTTCATGTATTTCCCGCTGAGATACGACGAACTCCTCCGCGGATATGTAAATGATATTTTCGAGTGGACGTCAAACGCAGCCATGTTTTCCGCGCACAACCTGCAGACCACTTCTCCAAAGGCATTTCCACCCACCTCCGCCAACATTGCGGTCGGAAAAGGCCACAGGGCAAGCGGCATTGGTTTCTGTTCCTCGGTGTTCTATAAGCCGCTTTGCCGGCCAATTTTCATCTCCTCTCCCCGCTGCTCACTCCCCTTTTCCCTTTATAGGCATTTTAAATTTTCCATTGCCCGGATTTTCAGCATTTTACAAGCCATGAATTTTTTAATAACCCTGCTCACTTCTTTCCCTTGTTCCCCTTTCCCTTCCCTTTACCAAAAACGCAAGCGACAATTCGCGTCAATATTTATGAGAAGCGACCAAATTGAAGTTGACAAGCTGCTCGGCTCAGAACCCAGGGAAAATGTCTACTGTCGACTTCGTGGTAGCGCCTTTGAACTGCTCTTGTTTTTCTCTATTTCTTTTTTTTTTTTTTTTGAGTGTTTTTGGCAGAATGTAATGCTAAACAAAGTGCAAGATTCCTTTTGTTTTGACTTGAAGGGAAATTTTAATTTGACTTTTGAGATGTTACAGCGTGCAGTCCATGAATATTTTAGGAGCTTCACTAAAATATGCGTATTTAGTTTAGAAAGTTCAAAAGAAACTATTTTGGCTGGTTTATATTCCGAAGAAGACTAATATTTGAAGTATCAAACAAATCATTTGAACAAATTGTTTTGAAAATAAATTACAAACTACTAGTCTAAATTTATAATAAACCTAGCACGCAAAAGTTTGCAGCTCTTTTAGTTCCTAGACATAAAGATTTATTATGTGCACAATTCTCCCACCGAATGTCGTTATAAATCTCAAAACCTTAACCGTATTTATTTGTCAACATATCTGAAATTGCATTTTCCACTACCATTTCTCACACTTCCTTCTCTCTTTCTCTTTGCAGGTAGGTGACAATGTACGTAACTTCTTTGGCGGGAAATCTCTGGCTATCTGCGTTTTCCATCCCTAAACCATTTTCCCCTGCTTGGAAAATCCTTCACCGTGTGCAAACATTAACATTAACCACTCCAATTGGCATATTTATCAACATTTCCTGATTGTGTGTTATATATTTTTGTGCTAAACAAAATCTTTCGGGCAAGTGCGTCATTTCAAAAAGCGGGTGGATTGGTGCGGTGAATATTAGCAATTAAATTGTATTTACAGAACTTATAGCGAGGGGGCAAATGGAATTTCACTTAGGCAATTAATAGCAGGTCATAAACAGAGACCAGAATCCTCAAACCAGGTGAACCGAAAATATATATCTTGCGGATTCTGCAGCCAAGAGTGCCATAAATTTTGGCATGGTTAAAGATAAATGCTATTTTTCAAGGACACTGTGAAATGTTTGTATTCAGAGATATATGCAATTAATATATCCAAGATATATTGAGGTATTTATGAGGTGGCATAAGGTTAGTCATCAACTCTTGGGTTGGCGACTTTTTCATCTAAATCTGCGTCCCGTCATCGGCTCTATATAGTATAGATACCCTGGAAGGGGTACAAATGTTGAACGAAATTATTATATAAATGTTTTTTTAGAGAACCAATATTTCGAAACTCACATAATATCATGGACCGTATCTTGAAGTCTTTCCCATTATGTGTTTCTTAGTTTATATTTTGAGTTTATTTTTATACCACACCTATTTTTGTTTCACTGCGCATAAACCTATTAAAATGCTACATTTATTTGATTAGGAAAATTTAACTCAGTCGACAGGCAACTAAATTTAAACTTGAACAGAATCGGTTGATTTTATATTGAATACCTTAGGTCCCCCATTTGCATTAAATATTGTAGAATATGTGAAAAAGAAATAAATTTAATCAGCAAATGTAAATAGGCCTCAAATCCAATAAATAATTTGCATATAAAAACAAATGTAAAGATAGATAGGCGAACTCAAGACATTAGCGCGCATGCTGATGAAATTTATACAGGCTTTTTGAAGGATTGTTGTCGTGTGAAAAAAACCAAAACAAAAACCATATAATATTATTAAAACAAGTTGCCAATTTATCTTCTTGACTTTGAAAACAAGTCAGACCGCTTTTGATTTGATTGCTTGTGAAAGAATTTGTTGCATGACCAATCCAAAATATGTACAGATAGATACAATGTCCATCAAACTGAATGCACAAATTCAAAAATGTGCAACAAAAAAAGTACAAACTCAATTAAAACAGTTGAGCCAGATTTTGCTTTCATCATGTGTTCGGCAACAAATACCGTTTCTCAAGCGAAGATAATCAAGAAGCCATAAATGTTATATAACTTTTGTTGTAGAGTCAGTCAAATAGTCATAAAATAGACACAAACACGCCATTCCATCTGCCAACTTAACTTACTAATTAACTAGACTAGTCTAGTCAGTTCAGTTCCTTAGTTCCTAAGTCCAGTCATCACAGTCATAACACTGCTTGACAAAAATAACAGAAATCAATATGTATAGCAAGTTTTACCTGAATGGAAAATGTCAAGATCGTAAACAAACCAAAACTTAAATGAGAAACGTGCCGTCTATGGGAATTTTAATAAAAACGAACGCAACAGCTGGGAAGTCATTGCGTTTCAGGAGTTTTATTAAATTACTTAAAAGATTTAATTTAATATTAAATTGATTGATACTGGAATAATTTTTATAAAAGTAGTTTAAATTACAAACCGTAGAAATTAATAGAGTCGTTGACTTCAAATAAAATTGTAGCAAATTACTCTTCATTATTGCAATTTTAGAGACATAATTGCGGTTTGTTGAAATTAAAGCTGAGCAACAGTAACATTTTTAAACTTGTGGGGCAACCCTCGCTACAACCTTGCTTCACATATTTCAAAATAATTTTATTTTTTAATCAGAATCAGTTTCAGTTTTGTTGGCTTTGGGTTTCCTTTTTTATTTCTTTTGTTAATTGCTTGCCAGCAATTCCATTAGATTCGTTGGTATAGATATTTGCCTTTTTGTTTTACCACAACCACGAAATATCAAACAAAACGAACTGTACACGTCGAGTAGAAATGTTTGGTTGGTCAACCGACAAAGAGCCAAAAGCAGAAGAGAATTAATAACCGCGGTAATCAAACGGAAGCGACCAAGTTGGTCAAGCGATCTGAAACGATTATTGTGTTGGTGGGTTGGTTGGTCAATTTCCGGTTGACCGACAATACAATTATGTAAATACGCTTAGAATGCTCCAAAAATTATGGACCCTCATTTGCTTAGAAACGTTTGAGCCATCATAATGAGCTATACTCGCGAATAACGATGATTATGGATATTAATCTATTCGGTTTAATACAAATAATAGAGACGACTTTTGAGTAAATCAATTAATAACCATAGTGTAACGTATAGATCTGTTACCTATTGGATTACTGTCTTCACTTCCAGAAATTTTCAAATAATTTATATGAAAAATACTTCCATTTTGAATGATCTGTTGAACACTTAAAATGTTTTTTCCTAAAATCCTATGTTTACCATTTGGAGTTAATTTTATGTGGGCTATCTTTGATGCTCCAGTTTGACAAATTTCGCCTTCAAAAAAGCAAGGAACCCACACTCATTACAGTTTGACTGCCGATCTTAATCTCGGCACACTGCTGTCGTTCATTTGGAAAGCTTGAAGAGTGGGAATTAAGAATTCGCAACACGAAGAATTGAAAAGAAGTCGGGAGGAGTCGTTGGAAGAAGAACCGGTCTTCTTAGCTTATCGCCTTCAAATGGGTGTCAATGCTGAAGAAGCGACGACAACAACGACGGTCGTCAAACAAAATGAAACCGGTTCTTAAGAACCTCCACCTCGAAAACCCCCTTTTCTTTGGAGGTAGGGTGTTCGTCGATGGTACCGTTAAGTAACGCGGTCAACATAACGGTAAACCAAAGACAGCGAAGAATCGAAGTCTTTCTTTGGCTTTTGGCTTTGGTTTCTGCTTCTTTTTATCTCGGCTTTCTTTTCATTAAAGCCAAAAGTGCATAAGCCAAATCGTGTTTGTTTTTGTTTGCCTTTTCCTCCTTACCTCTTTTTTGGCCAATTATTTTCGCTTGGCCTTTACGGCATTGCACATTTTTGTTCTGAGTTGGCCTGACCTGATTCTATAGCTCCAGTAGCTCCTATTTCCTTTCCCGTATTCTTTACTTTTTTTTTTGGGTTCTGGTTCATGCTTTTGTACCTTTTGCGGTTGTTGCAGCAAATCTGTTGGCCTTTTTGTGTCCAGCTACAGCTCCAGCTCTTCTTTCAGTTTACCTTGTTTGTTTTTCTTGCTTCAGTTGTTGTTTTGGTTTAACGCTTTTTGACCTTAATACCCAAAGAAAGGCGTCATTTTCATGGGATGTGGATCTCCACTCTCTCTTCTCCACTAGCTATTTCTTGACTCGAAGTTAGTGCAAATTGAAACTGTCAGTCAAGAGGCAAAGGCAACTCAACAACCCCCAAACACCCGTTTGCCCTGTCGGCTCTCACTTTAAAATGTGACCCCAAGTTGCATTTAAGTTGACAATGTCAGCCTGGATTATCAAAGAAAAGAAAGCAAAGCTTTGGAAGCGAGCAGCAGCGAAATGTAATGAAAATGTACCAAAATGTGTAATGAACTGATGAGGTACTTAACTGGTTTAGATCTCATGTGGTTTTTTATTTTGTTTTTAAAACTTTTTTTTGCCTCACAAAATAAAGTTAAATATATTCTACCAATTTTAAAGTCATTGGTATACAATTCTCCTAATATGAGCTGCCCAATTTTGTACATCTTCAACCACTGTTTGTTTTACTGCAAAAAACTAAAGATCAATCTTTATTCCCATTACTCATTCTAGTGCCATGGATAGTCCCACAACATATACTTTTAAAATCACTTTGACATCCACCAAATCCAACTCACAGACCCCTTTCCTCAGATCTTTCGTCCCATCACAGCCCCCTTAAAAATATATCAACACTATCTGTCATCAACTAAAGTGTGAAAAATCGAAATGAGACAGCAAAACAAAGCGAGAAAAACTAAAATTTGGAAACGAAAATAAATATTGCGCTGGCTCATTTTCAGTTTGGCAAAATTATTTGTATACACATGTTTTTTGGAATTTTCACCAGGTAGAAGAAAATAAGGCGGTCACTATGTGGGCGCAACATAGTTCTGGTTGTCTGTCTGTCTGATTTGACACTTTCGTCGTGAGTTTCGAGCAAGATATGAGATGCTGATGATAATATTGCTTATGATGATGAACCGAAAGAAATACTTAGTCATAGTTTTCATGCTTACGTGCCATTATCGCCGTCGTCGACGTCGCCTGCATGTGAAGCTTAGACATTGCGGCTGAGGAAAAAGTGGGTTATGACTGTGGCCATTGTTGTGTGGCGAATTTTGGCATGTGCGTCAGGTTTTCTTTGGTTACTTTTCCCTCACAATTGGCAATGAAAGAAAGCCCTCTGTTTGTTTGTTGGGAAACCATTGCTCTAAATCTTATGGGACTTTTAGAAGGAATGAACCAGATTGAAGATCAAATTTGGAAAGTTTTAAGTCTCAGGAATTTAGTTTTAGAGCTTGGAAAGCTTAACTAAAATTTAAGCTAACCTGAAAAAGGGGTTACCAGTTCCGAAAAATTAAATCATGCGTAAAAAAAACTTTTATTGTTTTTAACAAATCCTATTCTTCTTTGGTTTCATGTTTGATCTCTAAAATTCGATCAAACCCTGAACTTGACCCCTAAAATTAATTCAAATCGTTTTGGATGAGCAAATTAATTCTATAGCTTTAGCTCAATTTAGAGGGCAATTAACATTCATTTCGATTTTTTTTATTCGGCTTTACTTCCGAATTCCATATGCGTGTTTATCACGAAATGCAACATATTTGCTTAATTTATTTGGATTTATGGTGCAGTTTTTGTCAAGTGTTGACAAACCACTTTTTGTCTTAGTTTTTTAAATTACAATACAGTTAAAAAGGAAGTTAAAATTTATTTATGTTCATGCATTTGCCTGATTATCTGGTTTATGTTCTATATATATACATATATCCTTCGAAATTTTACTGTCTGTTTAAAATTTAATAAAGTTTATAGCTCGCCTGCCAACACAACCCAAAAAGGCATCGCAGTAACGTCCACGAAACAATGGTACAAGAAGAAAAAGCTGAAAAAATGAAGAGGGAAGGTGGGGCTTGGATGGGTAAGTTACCTGAAAAGGTAGCATGACACTCAAAAGTATTTTGTATGTCAATTGCTATTCAAGCTACTCACGAAAATACTGGGCGAGAAAAAAAAAGAAGAAGCTATAGAAGAAGTGCCGGCAAAGTTTATGAGCCAGACTTTTTGGAGAGTCAAGAAGTTCACTTTGGGTGGAAAAACAGAAGATAGCGCCAGGGCAGAGGCCACCGTCGAGTTTGTTAATTAAATTCACGGCAAGTGTGAAAGAAATGGAGAAGGGGGGCTAAATTATAGACGGAGGGGCCCGAAAAATTACGCTTGATAAATTTAAATGAGATGAAACAAAGGAAAAAAAGGAAGAATCGCCACAATGGGTGTGATATAATAGGGTAAAAGAAAAATAAAAATATTCAAAGAAACACATGCAACCAAATAAAACAATGCCAAACCAAAACGAGAAATATGAAATATTTATGCTACTTAACCACGAGTGTGGACTCAAGTTCAGTTCTTTTCTTTCATTGTAGTAGCTCTTTATCCATATGATATCATTATTATCATTATTGTTCTCATTCTTCTGCCCATATTTCCTCAGCCCCCCTTTCTCTGCCGTAGCTGGTTTTACATGTTTAGTTGGTGTGCCTTTCTTTTGGTCGTTGACTTGGCGAAAAGTTCACTGAACTTCAAGTTCAGACAAGGAAAGGAAGAAGCAAAAATGGTAGGTTGTGTAGTGTCCGACTTTGAAAGGGAACGAATCGGAACCTTTCCCCGAACGCCTTACAAGTGTCAGCTCTTTATGGGTCAGCTAAACCTTTCTAAAGTCGGAATGGGAAGGGTTTTTGATTTAGCAACACGTACTTTTGTTAGAAAGCTGCGAATGCTGCGGGTAATTATAGTTATTACTTGTATTTCCTATCAAACTTTTGAATTTGGCGCTTACAGGTTAATTAGTTGTATTTTGCTTAACTGGAAGCTAAAGAAACTTATTTAAAGATAGTGTTTTTTGGATAAGGCAAATAAATTTAATAGCTAAAAGCTTTCAAAAACTAACTTCATTGCCTTAAGTCTTTTGAATCTGGTTAATACTTTAGTTTTGATAAAACTCTTGAAGTTCAATTCAATTTTTTTTGCGTATTTGGAAAATAAAGAAAATTATTTGTACGTAGTGTTTGTTTGAATATGTAACATATTTCTTGCGGAGATAATTATGGCATTTATAGGCAAAAGTGCTTCAAAACATAACTTAATTTGCCTTAAATTTTATGAATCTAATTTTAGTGCTTAAGTTCGAGATAAAATTCTCCTCCCCCATTTTCGTTTCCTTCAGCAATGTCTGGTCGTGTGTCTGGTGTTTTAGGTAAAAAGGCGTTGATGATGTTAATGGACAGCATAAAGAACAGGGAGTGGGTGAAAAAATAAGGAGAAAAGCGAACAAAGCACGATTTCATGGGAAAGAGAAGGGGTAGCCACGCATTTTGATGGATGACATTGATTGATGATGATTAATAATGGTGCATTTTTATTGCTTTTCATCAGGCCACCATCAGCATCATTCCTTATAGTTGTTTCAATACATTAAAGTTGGTACTTGTTCGCCTCAGGATAACACCTGCATTTGGCCTAAACAAGGAAGGACCTACAACGTCCCGCTATCTCTCTATTCTATACACCGCACTTTGTTACGTTGATTATTTCGCTTGAGTGCGGCGCAGACTCATCAAGGCGAAAACTCATCAGGGGTTAACCCAGGTCCGCTTTCTACTTTATCCTTCGTCCTTTTCCCCGTTTTCCGGTGCCATATGCGCTGCCACGCATATTCGCTCAATTAAAAAGCATAAAATTACATTTTCGCTTAAATGAACTTTGGCCTTTCTCCTATTTAACTCCTTCCCAGGCTCTTAACCCAAGTCCTTTTTGGCTTTTTGCTCTTTCGTCCTATATCCTGGGCTATGAGTTTCGAGACCCCTTCATAATTTAACTCGCAGTTTCTTTCTTGCCATTTTCCGCTTATTTTCAGGGTTTTAATTCACCATTCTATGGGCGTGCTGGATTTTCTTTTTCGCTTGTTCTTCAAATATTCTTAAACGAGATATTCTTTGATTCGAAATAAATAGTGAATCAATAAAACTTCGCTAATTTATTGATAAAACGAAAACCCTCATTTGTAAAGTTAATGTAATGCCTTACGGTTTAAATAAGCAACTTAAAAATTACTGCACCATAATTTCGGCTCTTGTGCAAGACGAAACCATGTATTTTTTAGTATTGTACGCTAACCGCAAAGCATTTCATCAGAAAGAACCCCCCATTCACCTATCCGATCTGCTCATCAAGTATTACCACACTTGACCTCGTTAAAACTGCTAATTTAATATTTATAAAATGACGACAAAAAAGCTGGCGAGGAAAAAGAATATTTTTGTTATTGCGCCACATTGCGTATACTTAATTAAATTTTGTGTTTTACAAGTTGTTAATTTTCCCGGGCACTGCCAATAAATTAATATGCAGAGGGCACAAACACATGCGAGTAAAAAATGTATAAAGACAAAGGAGGATGGGCAGGCCACTTTTCATAGCCGGTCTCAGCTGAAAATTTCAAATCCTCGGCTCAGTTTAATGAAGCATAGTAGTCGTTCTTAAGTATGCCAATTTGGGAAGGAGAAGGTGAAGGGTTTTAAGGGACACAACCAATTTGTTTGTGGGGTTGCCATAGTCACATATGAATTTTTAAGTGCAAACATAATAAGCAGCTTAATGAACACACACACACGTGCACTTGTGAGACCCTCCCCCTTTTTCGCCGCCTCTTTTGGGGGCAACCCTTTTTGGGTATGCGAACCTTGTGTCATGAATTTAACACGTGTGCGTGTGCGTGAGATCGATGCAGAGTGAAAGAGGAAAATCTCTACAGACCAGGTCAAAATTTTAAAATAAGATCATAGGAAAAGTTAACATTGTACAGATGAGGTAAATCTCTACAGATGAGGTCAAAATTATAACGCCTTGGATGTATGTACTTTTTTAGTACAATAAATTTTAGAGTACAAATAGAAAATTTCTAAAATCTGTTGGAAAACAGTTCTCATACTACAACAGTAAACCTGAAAATAATTCAGTTTGAGAAAAGAAAACCATTTCAAATTGCCAGTGTTACTATTTTGAAAGCAATTGTACATAGAAAATGGGCTTTGGGTGGGCGTGTGGCTGTACACAACAGTTGGCACCCAACTTTATCATCGTTAACACTTTAACGGCTCAACCTACTACCCGGCTTTCTCATCTTGTCAGTCAGCGTTGAAAATACCACAAAGAACTGTCAAAGTCGTCGTCATCTCCTTACCACGGGACCCACACCCCAAACCCAAAACCTCAAACCCCCTGGCAACCCTGCCCCGATAAGTTCTCTTCAGGCATCAGAAGCAGCATCATCATCATCAGCAGCCACAGCAGGATTGTCGTCGTATCATTCCCTTGTCGTGGGTGGATTTTTTCCCGTACTTGTTGTTTTGTTTGTTGTCCCTTTGGTTGGTTTTTGTCTTTGTCCTTGCGTCGTATGTCCTGTCACCAGCTCTCTCTCGGTGTCTGTGTTTATTTGCTGCCGTTGTTTTTGTTATTTTATGCTCGCACAATTTGCATTTTAATTATTTAAGAGAATTTTGATTAAAAAATATATATGGCCACGAAGACTGTTACAAAAAGTGGTGGCATTCTCACTATTCATGGGGTATGGTCCAATTTTGAAAAAGGGTTTTCCACCCACAGGTTTCGATAACTTTATTTGGAAATATTGGCGCGTGTTGTTTGTCTTACAAATATTATGGCACATATAAATAAAATAATATTGTTTTCAATTGAATGTTGAAATGAATAGAAAAAAAAAATTCTAGTTTTATTCAAATATTTTTAAACATATATGTTTTTAAAATTTCTACATTTTCTATGTTTGTATAATTTTTATATATTTTTAACTTGTTGCGGTGTTCATTAATTGAATGATATTTATATAAATAAAAATATGGTTTTCATAAGTGTGAAAATCTTTGAAATCATTCTTGTCGAGAATATAATATCTTAAATTCTTTGGATAAAAGTGCATTCAAAATTCGTTTTGCATTTTTTCTGCATAGCATTTGCCTATCATCCATGGGACTTTCTGGGAGAGCTATCCTTTTAGCTACTGCCGCCTTTAATTCAACAGGATTAAGTCGATGCTAGAGCTGATTCTCCGGCCTCAGTAATCCACACCCTTCGTTATGATGTTTTATGCATGTGACGTGGCCGCGTTAATTCTGACACTTTCATCAAATGTTCTCTTTCATCAAGGGAAAATTTCATTCATTTAATTTAAAATTTTTCGTGACTGGGGGAATCGAGAAAAAAGTGTTGAAAATTGCGCCTTACTTTTTTGATGGTTCAGCAGCTCATTAGGTGGGGACGAAGAAGAACATTGGACATGGACATTTCACATGCGGCGGTGCCCAATTTATGTGGTCCCTGAACATTATTCAAAGTGACAGGCTGGCTTCCTTTCTCGCTTTCTCTCCTTCGAGACTACCTGTCAAGTGGCAGCCAGTGCAACAATTTAGATACGGATACATATCCCCTCCCTCGCGCCCACACAATAAAAAAACTGGGATGGAAAAACAGAATACTGAATACAGAAGCAATAAACATTTTTACAGCCATAAATTCTTTTGAGGCACTTTTCCCCCTCCTCTTACCCCTATTACCCCTCCCATCGCTCTCCTCACTTACTAAATTCTTCATAAATTTCTTATTTTTATTACATTTTTGAACTTACGAAAATTTTGAAAACCCCTCCCCACTGGCACTTTTTTTCTCTCGTTGCTTTCCGTTCGCTGTTGTTGTCTCTTGTTGCATCTGAATTAAATTTTTAATATCTAATTTTTTATTTCCTTTCTTTTCTTTACAGGTAAGTTTTATCCATCAACGGAGAATCGAGAACAAACACCTACCTTTGACTTTACCACCCTGCTCGGATGTTTGGGCCACATGTGTAATGGTTTTTATTCTCGGTTTTTATTACACTATCAAATGCATTTGGGTGAATCTACTTAAAAAGATTACATTTCCCTGGGTTTTTAAAGTGACTTTGAAGTTTAAGGCTTAACAGATTCTTGGAAGAAATACTTGTGCCGGAGTGAACGCTTTAAATGATATTACCTTTCGATTATGCATGTCCTTAATTTTGGCCTTTATAAATATACTTTGTTAAATGGCGTTAATGTTCAGTTTAAATTTTATTGGCTAAATATCAGTGGTCAACAAAAAAGCTAATTGTCGAGACAAAGATTGTTTATAATAGCTTCATAAAAGGCCGAATCATCAAACAATGAACTCCACGCACCGGATCACCTTGAACTATATATGGTATGCCATATTACACCATTAACGTTTAGCTTATAAAAATTTTTATAATTATCATTATTAACATTCAAAATGCTGCCGCGCATATGTTACATATTTCAGGCAATATGCTTTAAAGGAATTTTAATTTAAGGAGCCATTTAAAAAAGATAAAGATAACTGAAATGTTGATTCTGAGTCAAGGTGTATTGGTTAATTAATACTTGTAGGTATCAAGGTTATAAATATTGCTTAAAAGAAAAAGAGTACTTAAACTTTCAAACACTTGGTGTCCAACCTTTCAAGTTTTTTTTTAATATTTATTTTTTGTTTTGATTTCCCAGGGGCTTTTCAGTTCACGGCGTATAATTAATGTCTACTTAAGTGAAATGACCGTCGGTCCGTCGTTCAGTATTTTTTGCCAAATTCTATCCCAACCACCCACCGCCGCCTTTTCTTCCTCTCAGCTAGTTTAATTACTCACTAAGCAGACGAAATAGCAACAGCGAATTTGGGCGAGTGGTGCGCAGTCAACAGTGTCTGCTAAAAATATCTCATCACAGCACACACCTGCACGCCGGACAGTCCGCTTTTCGTTCTCTGCGCTGAGGTAAAAATGTATTTTTAATTTGGAAGAATATTTTCACAATATTTTTTACTCTATACACGCATATGTGTATTCATTTTTCCTGCTATTTGCTGTACAGAACATTTTGGATTCTTTTTTTTGCTGTGCGGCCGTTTTCTTTTTCTCCTGTTTAGATTTTGATGATAGAAAAATATTTTCTGTTTGGCTTGCATGGCAGGCAATTTACACATTGTTGAAAACTACGAGAAATATATTCTGAAAATGTGTTTATATATAGAGAATGAAGGCGGAGGAGTCTGGAGAATTTGGATCTTTTTAATGCCACGCATAATGGAATTTGTAGTAATTGGATTTTATTTTATAGAGGAATTGGCTGAAAAATATGACAATCTAATTTGGTCAATACTTGCCTTATTTATGTGTATGTTTGCGGCATAAATTGACCTTTTGACCCCGCTTGTTGTCCTCCTCTCAGCCTAACAAGCTCACATCACATATTCATCGTTTTGTGGGGCTAAGTTGATAAATTGAATTAAGCCAACCAAACAGAGGCACGTTTTGAATTCAAATTGGTTGACATTGTTGTCACCCACTCAAGGGTTAAACGGGACACATAATATAGGGGTTAAGAAGAAGAGCGGCATTGCATTGATTTCCACTGAACAATTGTCAGTTTTAATTGAATTCCTACTGCTGCACCTCGAGTTAATCAGCATTGAACTGTTGGCGCAGGTACAGTTGTGTTCAATGATACTTCTATAAAATGCTTCTTTGCAGGTGGAGGTGTGTTCAATAATATTTTGAACTATTTTTTTCATGTGAATATGATGGGTCTCACACGATTTATTGACATCATTTCCGTTTAGCTGCAGCAACGAAAAACGAAAATTTTATTAGTGTGACCGCAGGCTTTATATAATGGCACAATAAATATTGAGCCCTCTTGGGTTCAACTATATTTTCAATAATTTCTTCTTGTTAATATCATGAGTCTTTTACATAAGATTGTTGGCTATATTTCCGTTAAGCTGCAGCAATGCAAAAAGAAAATTAAATTTGTGGTCATTCATTTTCCTCTTTATCATTCTTTCAGTGGCTGTCTCTCGTTTACTTTTATTTCTTTTTTTGCGCCACCTTAAATGAATTTTGATTGAGTTTAATTAAATTTTATTAGGTTTTGTCACCCTCTTCACATGGGACGATGATGATGATGTACGTCCGGTCCAAAAGAGGGCCGTCAAAAGCAAGGGGTTTGTTTTATGGGAAGCAGGCAGGGAGGGATCTCCACTTGGATTCTGAAATCAGAGCATTTGCTTTTGGCTTATTATTGTAAAATGAACGGGCGTGATGCAGTTGTGATGTCTGTATGAGCTTAAACGAGGGTTCTTTATTAGAAAGAAAAGGATGGGGTGTGTGCTGGGTAAAGAGGAGGGCAATAATATGGCTGTCGGTGACATATAAAATTTCACTCATTCAATTCAGATTCGTTTGTTCAGTCAGACAGTCGGTCCTCCTCTCGCTGCATTCACATCCATTTACGATGTGTTTATTGAGTCTTTGGTGGTCTTTGAATCTCTTCTTTCCAAACCGGCTCTTCTTTTCCCCACTTTTTTCCAGCCAATGAAGTTTCCTTTGCTTTTTCTTAGCTATTTGGAATTGAATTGAAGTATTGGACTGTCTTTTTATGGTTTTAAAAATGGTTTCGTTTCTTTCATTTACAACCTGTCAAAGCGGTTCGAAACTAAATGGCTTTATTTTAATAGCAAGTTTATGGTGTTGAAAACTTAAGAATTTGCTCTGCTTATTAACAGGTTTTATTTTTTACGGGTATGTGTTATAAAATATGCTTATTATTTTCTTTATTCGTTTGGGAGACACACTTAAAGCAGATGTTTAACGATTTTCATTAATGATTAAATCTAATATTTTAAACTCTACATGCAAACTGCAAACAATTCGGCGTTCACTCAATCTTGTTCACAAGCTAATAGAAATCAGTCAGACAAATCAGGTAAACACTTTGATATTATAAGTCGAAAAAAAGGCCACTAGTCATAGATGAAATGTTTTATAAAGAGGGTATGCGAAAATACCTTTGTTCTCTCTTTTCGGTGGTGTGGCGGGGTCTACTAGCCACAATTTCATACAAATTTAAGCTCTTAAAGATGGCATTTTGATCTGTTTTGATTTCCCCAGAGAGGGTGTTCTGTGTGTCCTTGCAGTCCTGTAGCGTGATTTCTTGTTCGCAGTCTCTTTCTTTTTTTTCTGCCTTTCCTTTTTTGCCCTTTTGCCCTGGCGAACTTATTTTGGTTAACGTGTTTTTTATATATTCCATCCATATATGTATGACCCGGGTTTATTGCTTGTCTGTGCGGAAAAGAGAAGAGGATGGCGATGCCGATGGTGATGGCGAAGGGTCGTCGTCGTCTCGCATATCCTTAATACATAAAATATGTTTGATGGTTTCGCCATGCTCATATGTCAAAGGTTAGCGCACGTGCTCACGCTCTCAGAGTTGCTGTTGTTGTTGGGTTGCAAAATCGAAATTTAATATATATCCATCCGCATATAGTATATCTGTCCGGAATTAAAGTATACAGAGCGAGGGTGGCCCGGTCAGTCTTTTGTGATACATCGAACTCTATTTTGCGGTTGCTGGTGAAGGATTACCCTTATTTTTGTGACCCATCTCGAGCATTTATTTGGGGTTTTCTTTTTGAAATTCTAGGAAAAAGTATCCTGTAAATGTTGAATTATTTATGATGGCCCTTTTCTGTTCGACTCTTTTAAAGATCGATTGGTTATGTTCCCAGAGCATCGCATCTCTTTATCGTTGCCGTGGTGACGCCGACAACTTTCAATTAGCCTCCGGTCGTCGGGCCAAGCATAATGACAATTGATTGCCATTGTCAGGCGATATCAAGGCAACAAATCAATTATAGGCCCCAATGCTTTTCTATTTCTATCGCTCGCTTGCTTTTTATCACCCACAAATGACATGTTGCGTTGTGTTTACCTTTTCCGGGACAATTCCATAATTGAAGAGCACTTCGCTGCGCGTTACATAGAAAGTTTTGAGTAGGAAATCTTTGGGTGAAAATCTTTCAATAGCAAAAGTTAATTTCTGTGTATTGTACGAGGAGTAAGTGAGGGAATACCACCAAGCACATAGAGAGAGTGGAACGATGTCGAGTGTTATTTTTGTGTAGCCGCAAATGGCTAACATTGTTATCGCGCCTTCTTTTCTCCGCCCCATTGTAGTTTTCTTTATCTTTGCCGCAATGTCAGCAACAATTGCTGGGTAAACATATTTACCCAAACCAAACCACAGACAATTCGGTCTAGTACTGTTTATGCGACTTTTGAATTTTACTGCAGCGTTTGGGTCACAAAATATATATAAGCCAAATGATTCACAAAGTACATAATATAGAATCATTACTTTTTTTGGTTCAAATATAAAAACTACAACTTTTTATATTGTAATATAGTAAATGATAATGCGTACTTCAGCGGACGGGTACAAAAATTTAAAAAGGAAGTTATTTACAAAGTAAATAAAAAAAATTATTGCTGGATATATTTCTAACTCAATAATAATATTTTTTCTATATATATTATGGCTTTGCACTTGTTCTCAAGATCATTCAAGATAATTTTTATCAGCTACCAGAACCTATTTGCTCTGTTTGTCTAGATAAATCAGTGCGCTACTTTAGGTTTTACCTGGCGTACTCCCGACGACATATCATATAACCGAATTCAGCCAGGTTAGACGGCGGGGAGTTCAGGAGTGCAAAACAGCCATGTTTGCAGAGATTTTTTTTTACCGACATGAACTGATTTGCTCCCGACTGCGATGCTGCAAGTTTCTTCTTCCCCCAAACCCCAAAACCCTCGTCACATTAATGTCTCTATAGCTGTCAGTTTAGCCTTTGTGCCGGGGCAGGTGCTTCCAGCGGGAAATGGTGGGTGTGATGGGTGGTTTTTGGGTGTGTTTTTACAGGGTGAAGTTGAGGCGTGTCTGTGCTTATCAGTGAAAACATTTTGCCAACCTTCCCTGACAGCGGCTGCCTTTGCGGCTGTTTAACGGGTTGCCATTTTGGGGATAAGAAGGGAACTTGGCTCGCTTTTTTACCTTCTGCCGCCTGCCTGCCCTCAATTTTATTTTATTCCCTATTCTTTTTTTTCTGGGTAGTTAGGAGGTGCAAATGTGCGTAACTTGCCACATTTTCAACACCTTTTCTACCTAGCTGGCAGCTTGGAAAAAACCATCTTATGGCGAGGGAAAAGTTTCAATCTGCGTGTAAGAGCCCTACGGGGCGTATGTGCAATTTTTGCGATGTAAACTTTTTGGCATTAAATTGCCAGAGATTTTCCTGCACTTTTCCTACAATTAATCACCCAGTCGACGGCGGCGCCCCTTTCACTTGGTACTTGGTGGTGCTTCTTCTGTGACAAACATGTGTCTGCGCCTTGGCGGATTTCTTTTTTTGTTTTTTGCTATTACGCCTGACTAATCGTTAAACAATTGTTCACATTAAAATGGCCACATAATCACATTAATTAGCATTTTCGTTCCCCCTTTTTGCACTTTCATTGTTGTTAGTTTTGGTGTGTGCCAAAAATCTTGTACTATACCATAGTTTCTGCGTTTAGTCGTTGTGGCACACAGCTGTTTGATTAATTTGATTGGTTGGGTGTGGTGCAGCTGAGTATTTACTTGACAATTTATGTGTGACGAAGATTTTGTGGGAGGATCATATGCATCAGCAAGAACAAATTAAATTTTAATCGATTTTGAGGCAGGGAAAGCAGATTCCTGATTGTCTACTTGGCTGGTTTCTTACCCAAATGTTTATTTTGTTTATTAGAAAGTTCATGCTCTTACCTGTTCTACGTTAATGTTTAACTTTTGTTACTTACTTATTTGAAACAGCTTGGTTCTATGAACTATGACTGTATTACATTTTACAAAAACCCTCTTCATTGCTTAAACCAATATAAAATTCAATAAATTCCGTGCACGTTGTGTACTAATTTAACTATTTTTCGGATTGGGCAACTTTTCAAACGTATTCTGTTTACAGACTTTTTGGTCCAGCCGTTCGGTTCAATTCTGCATATTTTTGTTTACACTTTGCCCGGATTTCGAAACAATATTTCTACCTACTCCACGTCGATGTTTTTATCTGCTGCCTGAGCCCAATCACTTTTGTTTACCAACGCGTAATTATTGTTGCTTATTTGTTTACTACTTTCATATGCATAATTACTGATATAATTTCAATTTAATTGCAATTAAATTTTTGCGTAATTTGCTTTGAACAACACAAACAACCAAATCTGTTCGGGCAAACTTTGAATACATTATGCGTGTTTTTTTTTGTAGCTATATTATACTTATTTTTCTGGCGAGGATGAGGTTCCACAAATCAACACATTCGAACCATTACCTTCAGCGCTACCCTGCTAATGTTTGTAAATAGTTGCTCAAATTGTTTTTGTTTGCTGTTAGAAGATAAATTGTGCAGTATATATTTATGGGATCCGCAAGTAAATGGATTGATACAAAGGCAGGAGATTTGGTTTAGATTTGGTTAGATAGAAGGGGCCCCTCTCATTAAAGACAAGGCACTTAATAAATTGCCTATCATTAAAAGTTTTAGGCTCTTTAATTGTGCCAGTCCGAAATGCTAATGGAGTTGCTTTAAAAAATAAGCCGAGAAACGAGAGTCTTTATCTCTCGAACATCTTGTGGGATCTCTGTGGCTAATTAACATGATTTATGCCACAAATAAAAGTCAGTTGTTTTGCAAAAACTTTCATAGGAAAATTGAACATAATTAACGCGCAATGAACGACGGGCAGCCGTTCGTTCACAAATACAAGGCTTTCTAAAGTCTCCAACACACAATCTCAGACATACCAAGAAAGATTATAAATAATTGAAACATTTATTGCAGTCATGAGCAATTTTGTTTCTAATTATAATTAAGTCAAGTCGCCGCCCCGTGTGACCAAAATTGCTCTCGCTGTTGCGTCCATCGCTCGACTCCTCAAATGTATCGTATAAAGCAATAATATATGTCATAAATTATAAGAGGCAAATGGCAATTGGCTGTCTTTTGACCAAGCTCAAGGGATGAATATTGAAAGGTTTTGTAGGCATATTCCTATAAGTAGTTTACCACTCTGCAGTTGGCATATGTGTTTTGGTTTTAAATAATTATTTAGTTGTTACATTAGTTATACATAGTTAGTTATTACATTTCCTGTTTCCTTATGGAGGAACATACATTTGACAAGTTAGTTAAAATAATTAGCCAAAAAATAAAATTTGAAAAACATTTTGGCTTAAAAAATACTCAAATATAGAAGCTATTTATGAACTTATTCAATTTTTTGTTGATGCTGCTCTAATTTAGGCCTCTTGGTTAGCTACATTAATGACCAGCATATTGTTAATCTCAAACATTATTACCCACACTTAAACACATTACCGATTCCATCTGTTATGTTTATTTATTCTTCCCAGATTTTCAGAACGCTTTATTATTGGTCATTTCTCATTTTTCATTAGTTTTTTTATGCTCGCAGGTTCTCCTTTCTGTTCGCTCTGACCCTATTTAATATGCTTCGAACGTGGCCACATAAATTGGTTCGTAATTTATTATTGTCTTGCCATTTGTACAGTTAATCAGGCTCAAAGGGCGATCATATACTCCGCATTACCTGAGAGTGTCCGGATATAGATTCGGAAATATGTATACATATAGTCTTTGCTGTTGTGCGATTGCTTTGCAATTTGTTTCGGTGACTTTTCCTGGCAGCAAATTGCTGGGGCCTTGTCGCCAGTCGGCTCCTTCTGTGATGTTGTTCGTGTCTCTGCTGCTTCGGCTTCATGTTTGACTGCAATTAATGTGGACACTTAATTAATCATAAAAATTGGCGAAAAGTGTTTACGACTCATTTAAATTGACAAATGCTGTGTGGGCTGCTGCTCTGTTCTGTTCTGTTCTGTTTTAGCCATGTTAGTCTCTGCCATCTTGTCTCGTTCGTTAGTTGCATCATCATCATCATCAAAAGGAAAAAAACCAAAAACGATCTGACCTGATTAACATTTTCACTGTCCGCCCTCGGCAATTTTCGCCCGTACAAATTATTCATAAGCAATGCTCATAATTTCGTGATTATGATAACAATCTCATTTGTTTTCCATCTCATCTCGTTGTCGAGTCGCATCAGCATCCAGCATCATCTTGTAAAGTCGAAAGAACAACGTTTTCGACCATCTGGCCTGGCCCCATGTCTTTTGCATACTAATTTGATGATTTTCGACGAGCTGACTGATGTCTGCCAGTTAGATGCTTATCACTGGATTAGGCGCTCACTGAGTCTGTTGTGGGGTGTATATGAATAACAGTGTCTGCTGGGAGCTGGAAGAATCTTCAGCCTCTTTTCGTTAATAATTTTGACAGATACACCGAACCGCCTTGTTATTGGTATTCGAATTCAAAGGGATCCTGAGAAATTTGATGCCAATTAAAAGAGTATTAGAAAAAAAGGAAGCTTTAGGGGTGGAAATTTTTCGTTGAGCTCTTGTTTGTCCTACGTGTTCAAGGACATTAGTTTTCGTTTAGAGTCATCAAAATATTTTGCATATTTTTGTAATAAAATCTTTTTTATTATTCTTTTTACCATTACTTTAATGTGACATTTTACTTATTTAAAGATTGTTTATACCAAAAGTTTCATATCAATAGATTTTTCCAATATATATTTATATATATTTAGTTACATTTATTTTGATAAATATAATTTTTTACTACTATTTTTACTTACTATAAAATAAATAAATTTATTTTATATAATTGCTTCCATTGCTTTATTGAAATTCTTATTTTCAATGAAATATATGTATTCATTTTATATAATTATTTCCATCACGAATAACTATTAGAATTTTTACATTCCAAAAAATCTTTCCAGTTATTATATATAATTATTACCGTTACTTTAATAGAACGTTTACTAAATCTATCCATTTTATATAATTCTTTCCATGACTTTAATATGATTCTCCACTCATTTAAAATAGTTCCGACCCTAATGTATGCCCCTTTTTTGGCTTCATCTCAATGGATTATTATTTCCTCTTGTCCGAGCTCATGATCTTTTCCATCACGGCGAAACTCCCTCTAATAGTGCGATACATCACAAATTAACAAATTTCAACTGGAGCTACTTTTGTTGGCCTCTAATGCTGCGCACGTAGCGAGTTATTTTCCCTGCCTGCCTCATTTCCTCCTTCCCCTTGACGACCCATGGACGCACTAATTTTATGGCTTAATATACTCTCACCATGGGTGGCGTTCAGATTGTGTTACTATGAGTGAGGGGGGATGACAACAAATGGAATGGATGCTGGTTCTCCAGCGCGAAATTGGCACTCAACGTCAGTGTTTCCCATTCCTCAGCGCTGTCACTCATTTGCTCATTCCCTGTTTTCCTCGCTTTTCCCGCTTTCCCAACGCCTCTTCTCCTCTGCTGTCCATTTTACCATTCATTGCGCTGAGAGGAAAAGAAGAAAAATATTTGTCACGGCAGCTTGGAATTCTTAATTTTATTACACTTTTTTTTGCTGGAGTGCGTAACGTGCCAAGAGACTGCCAGATCTGGGGCGGCGTGGAAAGGGGGCTTGTCTAAGATAGCCTCGTTTTTTGTCACCGCCCCCCTTTTCTTCTCCTTTTTTTTGCCCGGATTCCTGCATGCAAATTTGGTCTTGTCGGAAATGACATTTTCATGCGTAAATTGAAATGTGAGCGACGTGTTTGGGGATTTTGTGTCGCAGCCCAACCCCCTGCAAAAAAATAGAAAAGAAAAGAAAAACACCGCCCACCACTGGTAAAAAGCCGCCCCCATAAACGGCAAAAATAAAAGCAAATTGTCATAGCTTTTAATTATTTTTCATTTTGCGCCGTCTTCAGAGACTTTTCTTTACATATGATACCTTAAAAGGGACATTATTTTATTTGGATTTGTTTCAAGGAGTCCTAAATGTTTCTGTTAATTGCCCTATTAAGTAAATTCAACTAATTATTTTTACTTTTTATTTACTCAATAAATAATTATTGTATTTACTTATCTCTTTTCTTTCAGGTAAGTTCAATTTTCATCAAGGAATCAAACAGCAGCTTGAAGGCAAAATCATTTGGCAGCTAAGTTCCAAAACGTTTTTTATAACTTTGTATAGGTTCAAAAAAAACTCATACATCGTATATACACTTCAGTAGTACCGAACCGAGTCTCGTTTTTAATTATAACAAAACACAAAACTCGTCAAACGCCCAGTTGGAAATTGTGTCAAGCCGAGTCGACAGTTTTTTGTTGTTATGCGGTTGTATGTTTGCCCTGATAAGCGCAAAATTTCTATAACATTTCCTGTTGTTGCCCGATAAAAACAATGAACAGTATGTGCCTTTGATAAGAGCGAGCACTGAAACTGGAACTGGAACTGAGCAAGAACATATTGCAAAGTTCTCGTTCCCTTCCATCTGGAGGCATGAAATTTGCTTCGAGCCTCTGAGCTTGCATATTAGATTTTTCAATCGAGAGATTCTTCACCCACATATACTATATATATAAAATATGCAGGCTGTAGAATGAAAAGAATGGGAAAAAGGGGATGAATGAACTACAACAGCATATATAGTAGTGGTAAACGAAGAAACTTTCCCAGACTTTAGTTTGCCAGGGAAAATTGAATTTCCTGCTATTGACTTTGGGCAGCAGCGTACATCCATACGAACATATAGGCAGCACACACACCACACACCGATGAAAAAATTACAAAAATGTCAAAGCAGCAGGAAAAAGTTAAAACTGAAAAGCAAAAATTGCAAAACACAAATCGAGAACATGCCACCACCGAAGTCTGGTAGCGAGATTGATTTTTTCTGGTGTTTGGCTGCTGCATTCCCCATTTTTTATACGTTTTTGTTTTAGCAAGCAACGACGCGGCCAACATTCAATAAAAATTAAATTTGCAATTGAATTTATTTTCACTCGATATCTTTCTATTTCTCCTGTTGCCCTTCTGTATATTTATATATATATCTCGCTCTTTATCTATCCGAAGAATTGCAACTTGGTAAATATTGCAAAAATCACCAATAACATTACATATTTTCATACAACCAATTCACGAAGCATCTGTGCAGAGGGGGTAGGCAGAAATTGTCATTCGAGTTGTGCATTAACGGCAATCCTTTTAATAAAAGTGTCCAAATAAACAGGGGGTTTATTGAAAATATCTTTTGTTGACTCTTAAAACAAAATGCTTTTAATAGCTTAGAGCTTGTATTTTGGAGATAATATCAATCATAATATAATAGGACGGTTTAAAAATTATTTTGCAATTTAGTGGCTTTTAAAATCTAATCGCATTCAATAAATAAATCACTTTTTATCAACAAATTAGCCAAAATCGCTAGATATGCTTCCAATTCCCAAAACCATTAACTTTTTATATCGCTCCCTCTTATATCTAAGCTCACATCAGCAATATATTCATTTCATCAGTTTGTTTTGGCAATTTTAATCCCAACAGTTTACTTAAATTATAAATGGTTTTCACCATATTTCATGTTGGTTAAAAAAGCCACAACAAAGTGGGTGGTGGCAGTCAGCGAGATTTAGAGGACGAGAAGCTTATCGTTTGCTGCCTGCTTTCTGCGGTTTTTACCAGTTTCCGTTCTCGCGTGGCTTATCGATTAAATTCATATCATTGACACGTCATAAAGAAAAAATATATAGAGTGATATTACGGGGGGTTGGGAGAGATAAACTAAAAATAAACAAAAATGGGAGGAGCAGAGGAAAAAACTGTGCCTGGATTTTGTGGTCGGAAAACCTTTTAGGCCAGGATCAACGACTAAGTGAATTAGCCCAAAGCGACAGCGATATAGGTGAACAAAGAAATAATTAAAACGCCAGAAAAAAATTGCATTAATAACTAGAATTTTTTGTTATATCAAACGGTGAACAATACTGGCTTCTGAAAAAAATTGTTCCTTTTGCTGCCAACCCTTTTTCTATTTTTGTCAATATGCAAATGGCTATAGAGGCAAAAAAAAAAAAAAAAAATAGGTGAGGACAAGAGCCGAAAGTGAGCAAAAGTCGCGCAAATTAAAGGAGAAAATGATGATAATGGAAGCAGTCGCCTCGTTGTCACCCAAACTGCTCAGCTCTCAACTCCCTTCCTGAAAAACAGTCACGTTAAACGGAAATGGCAATGTCTAGACTGTGGACTTTTTGGACTCCAGTCCGCTGCAGTTTTTGGGGCGGCGGGTAAGTAACCGCAGAACATTTGCAACGGCACAAAAGGTTTCTGTTTCGGTTAGCTATTTTTTTGTTGGCCCCTTTTTGTGCCCTTCCCCTCTGCCGCAAACAAATTTCTGTGTGGTAAAGCCAAAAAAGAAAAATTGTACAACAAAAGGACAAGGATAGATGCCAGGCCCATGGTGAAGTTTTCTGTTGTGCCCGTTTTGGAACAGAGTTCCCCAGAATCTGAATCAGACTCAGATATACAGGGCCCATCATATGACAAACGCCAGTAACGATTCTTTGGTACGTGCCGTTGCCTAAAAAAGCAAGGTTCTTCGCTGCAATTTTTGCAAATTTTGATGCTGCTGTTGCAATTTTTGTGTCTGATTAAAAAAAATGAAAGGGTTTTGTCTTTTTCGCGGTGAGATAAATTAAACTGTCTGGATACACTTGGAGATTGGTTTTTAAATAATCAGTGACAAATAATACACAATTTAAGTTGTAAAATTTATATATTTTACGTGCTAATAAAATGCTTAGATATTAGAAATATTGCTCATACGTCTGGTTGTACAGCACGGACATTAACTTAAAATCAGAAATAATTTTCAAGATTCAGCTCTACTGTTCTATTTTAGTTTTAAAACTACTTTTTTTTTTTTACCTAAAAAAGAACTAAACAATTAGGAACATTCATGTGTACGCCAGGTTGCTCAGCATACTCAAGTTATGCTCCCAGAATTTCTAATGTAATTTCCTTTTTATTCCCACCCAATGCTAATAGACATCAACAACAGATAAATGCTTATTTTTCAGTTTGATTTCCTTTGCAAAGAAATGAAAATATTAGCAAGAAAATAGCAATTTCCGTTTCATCTGAAAGGGAGACAATGTGAGCAGAGGTGGAAAATGGGTGGTTATTTCTGTCTAAGCTCATGGTAAACATTTCACAAGGTCTTTTGTACACGCCCAAACTCACACACACATGTTTCCGCCATTTGAGAAAAAAAGGCTAAAATGCAACTCACTGACTTACGTTCGTTCTTACTGCGTTTCGCATTTTATAAGCTGCACATTTCTCTTCATCTACGCAAACTCAAAACCCTCCTTCGAATCCCACTGCACGCACGCCTTTTTGCTGGATGGTAACATTTGTTACGTTCCTCTTGCCAATCTGCGTGTTATATTTTCTCATTTCTTGGCCCACGTTTTACCTCCTGGCAATTGCAGTTGTCAGTCTCCTCCGGTGAGGGCTGTAGTTTCTGTACTAGGTGCTCTGCTCGCCATCTTTGTGGATGCATATGACAGGTTACCGCTCTGCACGGCAAAAAAATGAAACAGAACTTGCTAAATATAAATATAGAAACCAGCCTTCTTTAAGAATTTCAAACGGAAAGCATTATATAATGTTTCCTGCAAATAAGAAAAACTATCCATTTTACAATTCTAAAGTTGTAGCTGTTATAACCTTGACTAAATGGTTTTGGTTATTCTTTAGGTGTAAGGACAGTAATGCGGAATTTTCATTTATCTCGTAGAATCAATCTTGTTTAATCAAATTCAATTTTTCCTGAGCTATAGAAATTACAAGGGTTTCGAAATAAATTATAAATGTGTCTAAAAGTATGCAATGAAAAGTTGGAACATCTTCTTTTGTAATTAATCCATTTGACTTCCGATTTAATTACATACTTTTGGGCACCTTTTGATTTGTCTTTTCTATTATGCTATTTATTATAATTCTTTAAGTGTAAAGAAAAATAGAAGCCCCCCCTGTTTTCAACGTGGACATCCACGTCATCGTCTTCCCACTTGTGCTGCTACCTCTTTTGATCCTGTTCCGTGTTTTCCCCTGCACTTTCCACACTATTCCCTGTGCAGTTTTTCATCCTGCCTCATGTTTCCTGCTTCATCATCGTCCGCGTCTGTTGTCCTTGTCAGAGTTGTCTACTCAACGACTCATAATTTCACTTGAGCATCATAAATGCCAACAGTCGGCAGTTTCTGTCCCTAGATCCCAGAGCCCTGCTTTTCCCCGGCTTTTCCCCCATATCCCGCTTGAGTCCTGGATCACACCAAACATTTGCCTAAACACCAGGGCGAACGCAAACAGGGCAACAAGTTTGCTCGTGTATGGGTGTGTGTGTATTCCTAAGATCCAGCAAACATTCAAGAGATCCAATTGCAATTGCATTTTCTTTGCCTTGTTTACTTTGGCTCTACTTTCCTGCTACTGCTGCCGCCGCCTGAGTAAACAGTCCGAAATCCCGTGTGGATTTTCCCAATCTTCTTTCCATGTTCTGTATTTTTCTTCCTCCAAAGATTTACCATTTGATTCTCGTGGATCTTTTTTTGATAGCTTTATTTTAAAAAGCTTTCAGAATCTTGTTAGTACAAAAATTATAATTATAGGATTTGATGATAAAAATGTAAGTGTATCTTAAGTATTTTGTTTTCATACTTATTTATTACAAAATATATGGTGTTTGAAAAACAAGACTTTGCTTTTTAATCAGTG
This sequence comes from Drosophila elegans, assembly GCF_018152505.1. Classification (NCBI taxonomy): domain Eukaryota; kingdom Metazoa; phylum Arthropoda; class Insecta; order Diptera; family Drosophilidae; genus Drosophila; species Drosophila elegans. The sequence goes on along the minus strand of NW_024545855.1, from coordinate 3,023,510 downwards.
AACTTAACCTTTTAAGACTTATCATTTAGTTAGCCCAAAATTTTAAGATTCAGTGTTATAATACAAAACTTTGAAATATAATTTGGTATACACCCCGATGCTTGTTCTTATACAAATTTGAACTTTGGAGTTTGATGAAAAAATGTGACTTGTGTACTATAATAATAATTAGCATTTTGTGACAAACAACAACAACAACAAGGTATTTTAAAACTAAGATTTGGGTTTTTAATCAAGCGTAGCTTGCCAAAATTGTTGAATTAAAGGATGCGTTTTAAAATTGCATTTGGTGTTAAAAGAGGTTAAATTAAAGCATTAAACCCTATAAGACTCATCGCATGGCTTGCCAAATCCCGGCCAGGATAAGCCTTGTTAATCCATCACTATAGGGTATCGCAGCGAACTCGGCCAACAGCAATCTAGCCGAAACGAGGCTCCCGGCTGTTTGGCGGCAATCTCAGTCGACTGCCCTGCCATTGGGGAAAAATGGAAAACGGAGTGAGTACCAGGACTTGGTTACCTGCCGCCCTTCTATTTCAAATTCGAGGGGTGAGGGAGGACACCATCGCCATCCTGTTGCCCGCCGCCGCCTGACGACTGTTTGTCTTGCGTTATTTCGCTCACACATGCAGGACAAATGTGAACCATTTGGTTTGGCCGTACTTCATGTCCTTCAGCTCCTTTCCCATCGTTTTCTTCCTGTCTGGTTTTTCGTTGCTTCCTCTTTTTTTTAGATCCTTTTGCGTTTTGTTCGCTGTTATTACTTACTCGCGCATCGTTAAAGTGACTTCCGGCAATGTTTTTACCCAACCTTACACACACAACCACTGAAATGTGTGTTATGGTAATAGAACTTGGGAATGTGTGTGCGTTTTTGTGCCTTCTCCTGGAGCGTAGCATACATTATGGGGCTTGCTTCACTGTCTGCTGCCTGCTAAATTATGCAGAGCTTTTGCCTTTTTGGCCCGTACAGCTAGAAAAGGTGACGAAATATTACAATTTAACCTTACCAACTCTGTTTTTTTCGGGGTGTGTATGTGCGTGTGTGCAAGCAAATTTCCGCTAACAAAATGATAGACCATGCTGGAAAGTGAAATATGAGATTTCGCTTGGCACGACTTAAATTTTTAAAGTCTTTTGCCCCTCGTCGTTGGCAGATGCGAACTACAGTACAATAAATAACGCAAATTGATTGCGAGCCAGAAATTAATTGTCAATATATATATATATATATATATATTGGCACTCTCGATTGGTTTGTTTTCAACTCATGCCATTTATTGCCGCTTTCTGGTGAGCAAATAGTGTGCCAGCAGAGAGATAAAATTTCAGGACAATACAGAGTGTGTGGATCATTTTATTTATGTTTCGGATTCCCCTTGAAAAAAAAAATTAAAAACTGTCATGGGCACTCTTTTTGCCCTCATTTTAAATGTTTCCTAATGTGGAAAGTATATTAATTCGTTATTATATTTAATTATATGAATTAAGAAGTTGGTAAGATCAGGGATATAATTGCCAAATCAAATTAAGCTGATTAAGATGGGCTCAAACTTAATAAATCTATAGGATTATTATATATTTAGTTCATTTCGAATGGAGATTCTTTAGTACCTTTATCACCTCAAACTCAAAATATTCAGATACTTCTAGACTACAGTTCAAAACTTTAGGGAAAACCTTTGCGACTTTGGAAAGCCACTTGGAAAAATGCGGTAAACAAAAACCGAAAACAATTAAAATTACAAGGGCGGCAGACCAATGGCGAGACAAATGCGAAGGCGTGGCAGCGAAAAGTTTGCCAAACACCAAACAGGGAAAAAGAATGAAAGAGTAAAAGAGATAGAAATAGGCAGAGTAAAATAGAATCAGAGAGGAATCTGAGTGGGAGTCGTGGTAACAACTGCAAGTGACTTCCTCTCTGCTGCAGCTGCATACAAAAAAAGTTCAAAAAAATCGTGTGACAAATAAGCAAAAGTTGCAATCTGAAAAGTGTGAGAGAAATAGAGAGAGAAGGGTAGCTGCAGATAGAAAGAGAGGGGCAGATAGGTGGCTGGCGGACACTTTGCACTGCAATTTGCACTTCATTGCCAGCAGCGGGAGCCGCGGGAGCGTTGAAGCGTTTTGGTCTCCTTCACAAAGCACTTTGTAAATTTTTTAAGTGCCATGCAAAAAAAAAGAAGGGAAAAACGAGAAAAACCGGGAAAAGTTCTCCCCACCCCAGAATAGGAGAAATTCTTTTTTCGCGCGCTCTCTTTTTGAGCGAAAAGTGTCGTCTGCGGAAATTGCTTTGTTGTAAAGCGTAAAAAGCGATAGAAATGGCGACCATAAAGAATGAAGGCAGGGACGGCGAGAGTTTTGTACAACTGAAAACTGTCAAAGAACTGAAGATGAAACCTCCACCACCAAAATGCAACAGCCCGGCTTTTCCCATTTTCCCCCTTTTTAATTAGGTAGCATAGCGAATTCCTCGAAGTGAATCAAAAATGTCGCGCTTTTGGAACAAGGCTTTCTGCGTTGAATTTGCCAATTAAAATTTGCTCGTTATTTCTCATTTGTATTATACAATTTTTGCATGTTCTTTTGATGAAAATTGTGCAACAACCGCATAATTTAATTTCCGCAAACAATGAAACCGCACAACATGTCCACTTGCAGCTCAACGAAAAAGCATTTTGTGTTTGCAGGGTGGAAAAAACCAGAACCAAAATTACAACACAATTTTTTGCGGCATTAAAAAAGCGTTGGAAAACCGCAGGAAAACATGTCACCAAAGGGCAGCATCGGAAAAGCTGCCATTATCTCCATACACCCCCTCTACTTTTTTCGGAATGCAGCGCTTCTGAATTTATTGTTCTTTTGGCATTTATGACCAAATCGCATTCGCCAAATTGATATTCTAAACGCGTAAAAATTTATATATATTTTTGGCTTATATATATGCATTTATCTATGTATGTTGCGCAGTGTGTGGGCTTGGTGTTCATACTTTTCCCCCTTTCTTTTTTTTTTGGCTCTCTTGGAAGTGGGGCACTGAAATGTTTGGGGGGCATTAAAAATAAATGTTGCATACTTTGCGGTGCCCGTCGCATATATCGCATAACATCAAAAATGGCTCGAGTTGGGTTTTTATGGCCTAAAATTTATAAGCGTGGGTGTGTGTGCGTGTGTGATATGGGGCTAAATGGGCTGTCGACCTCCCGCACTTGTAACCCTGATTGCAATTGCCAGAAAATGGCCAAAAAAAAGATTTTAAGTACGAATTTGGCACTCATTTTAAGATTCAAGCCGCAGGCAAATCGGCAAAGATTTTTAATGTTCGCATGCGGGTGATACTTATATCTTAATGGGAGCCTGCAGCATTATAAGCGGGAAGTCGTTGAAGAGAATATCCTTGTAAGAATTTTTTGACCAATAATAATTAGAACTTAGTTTGTAAACATAAGAAAACTTTGGTAAAAGAAATATAGGATTACAAAAATAAACCTTTATTTATTTGTACCTACATATACATAACTTAAACTGAATTTAGTAATTTATTTCAATACAAAATAAAATGTGTATGGTTACCAAAACTTTATGAAAACAAAGTGTTTGTCAAAAAAAAAAAAACATGTGCTATTGTAATACAACATTTACAATTAAAACCTGCAACACTTTGGTTTTTGTTTAGCCTGCAGTTTTAGCAACTTTTCTGCAATCAAATAATAAAATTTGTGCACACTTACAAATACATTGTTATGTTTTCATAAGCGAAAATAGAAATCAAACTATTCTCAAGAGCACAAATCAGTCCAATTTGTTGATTATTAATCCCCCGAAAAATAAGGCAAAAATTCCTTTTTTTTGTATGGCGGGATTTATTTTGATGCTCAATTTGCTAATTTATTGTTCGCTAGAATTTATTTTGTCTGCACCAGAAAATCTGCTTGCGTATATCAAATGAAGGCTAAAAGCGTTTTAATTGGACAGAAATGGGCTCAACTATGCCACCAAAAAAAAAAGAAGAAAATGAAAATCCACCATCAACTGACACAGGCCAACAACTGACCAGAAAGATTTCAATAAATCTGCAACGGAAGACGGCAGGCGGCGGCAACAAAAATTGTTTTATAAATAGGGCCAGTGCAGAAATCGTTGGCCAACAGCTGCGACAGTTCTTTCCCCCAATTCTTCCCCCCTTCCCTTTGGACGGCCTCCGCAAAATTATGACATTCTTGTTTGCACAAATTGCAATTTTATTTCGCCATGCTCTGGCAAAAGTGTTGACAGATTTTCAATTATCCTAGCCCCGGGTGCGGCGACCTCCATCCATTTCCATCATCATCCTGCATTGATGACTCATTGCCCAAACGTCTGGCCATCAGCAGCATCATCTTATCGTCACACTCAATTTGATTCCTATTCTCGGGGCGCTCTGAAAGTCCGAAACAAATTGTAGGCATTCGCAGGAGCCTTAAAATTACTGATCCCAAAGAAGTTCTTTTAATTCCACAACAATAAACACTTAAAATCGCATTATGCATGCCACATTCTCCAGCCTATTGATACCCTATAAGGAAAAAATCATTTGTTTTAACATTCTGATGTGTTTTTTTTACAATAGTGGGTGACACTTTTAAAACTAAGGCTATCACGATCAGAAACATTTTTAAAAAAAGGGGTTATACAAATTGCAATTTTAGTAAATAAAATTAAATATTTTTTTGATAACAGATAATTTATTGTGCTTCTAAATAAAACTATTTGCACGGTATTATAATGAAAACTAAAAACTTTTTATTTCTTACGCTAAATAATAAGTTTTTTAAACAAGGGTTTCTATGGATTCTTTTTAAATTAAGTTAAGTTAAATTAAATCAAACTTGTTTTGATAAAACTTTGTTTCTTCCTACCATATTTCGTTTGCACGGTATTAGAAACTTCCAAAACATAGTTATCCTTCTCGTGCTTCAACTTGTTTGGCCATGGAGCTTAAGAGTCGACTATAGAATGCAACATCAATCAAATTTGGCTTTCAAGTCGCGTACGCGGCAATTTGTTTGTATAGAAAATGTTGAGACTTTTCTCTTACTCCACTCCCCCGACTTGAAAGGCCGACCACTTCCCCCAACCGCCTTGCCATTTGTTGTATAACTTTTAATGTATTTTGGGCACGTCTAACCGCACTCTCAAAAAGGGGGACTAAATAAGGAGGCTGTGCCATGGATATGCCCATTGATATCGGCAAAAGGCGTCGACATTCTCGTCATCATCATCATCATCAGCATCAGCGTCGATATCAACACACAGAACACCCTTTTTGCCGAGGGTGTGGTTATGTTTTGGCTCTGTCTGCTTGCTCTTGCTCCTATTACTTGTAATAATATTTTAGCAATTTTATTTGTTGTCATGTCACATATGCCAAAGCCCTTCGTCCTGTGGCCTCTTTGCTCTTTAAAGCCAAAACAAATTTGCATTTTTATGCCAGGACATGCCTAGAACAAGGCTCCTTTGGCCCGGCAGCTGTCGAAGGGAAATTGATTTGATGCAAATTAATGACAGCTTCTTGTCAATTTCATCAAGTTGAGATGAAGCCGCGAAGTATCGAATTTAACATACTCTTTATGGGAAATATGTCATTATTTTGAGGGTTAAAAACATATTTTTGCGTGCTGTCATCAATAAGTATTAAAAAATAATTATTTAAAACTTCAAAATACCCCTTACTAAGCCCCTAATTTCATTTTAGTAAAATTCAAGTGAGTTCAGTTTAAAATATAAGCTAAAAATGCTATAGAGTATTTGAAATTGCTTGACGAGACGACTTGCCGTTCGTTCGCCTACTTTTTTGTTTGTCTTTTTATAGATTTATGCAAATTTTGTAATGGATTTTTAAGTAGGCCTTTAAATTAGGCGAAAGAAAGCAATTTATTTAAATGATTTTGACAAGGGGCCGGAGTGAGAGAGTTTCCTATCTGCTGCTGTTCCTTCTATCTGCCCATTTATTGTTGCATGTAAAATTAATCAAAATTTAATTTGTCTTCTCATTGTAGGTAAGTCCGTCTCGTCCTTTCAACAATCGATCTTGAACAAGAAACCGCCATGAAAAAAGGACGACAAAGTGAAGCCGCAGAAGAGTCCGCATAATTATTTTCCGATTCAATCAGGGGGCTTTAGGCTTTAAGCTGCCATGCAGGCAGCAGAATAAAAATGGAAAAGGACGAATGGTGGCCGTAGGAGCTGGCGTTGCTAAGCCATATTGAGCGGGATTAGGCGCTAACTGCTAAAATGTGATTACATCCTAGAGCCACAAAATGTCCGCCATAAATTAATCAACAGAGGGAAAAATCCCCCTAAAGAAAATTAGGACCGAAGACAGAGTTTTCCGGTTTTCAATTTCGCCCCCAAAAATATTTGAACTAATTCAAATGTTTTTCGGCAACATTTTCTCCACTGGAAAACCGAAACAGGAACAGAGTGAAAATCTCATCAAGCTTCGCTTCCCTGGCGCCATTTTTTAAGCCACAAATGGCATTTAATTCACTTTCAACGCTTTTGGACTTGAGCCTGCCACCTGACCGTTGTCTTTCTTCCCTTCTTCCCCTCATCCTATTCCCCATCGTCCTGTGCGTAATTCTTATTATTTACTTTATTAATTTAAGTGTTTTGGCCCCAAGGCTTGGCTGGGCAAGTCCTTCACGTCCATCCTCCTGAGTTCCACCGCTTTTCCCCCTTCCTGTTTCTGTTCCCCCTGCTTTTTGTTCTGCTTCTGCCTTGTTATGAGGGCAGTAAATAATTTTTTCGGGACCAGAGCTGCTCATCATTTTATTCTATTAAAGCCAAATATTTACACAGGCAGAACTTCCACCGCTACAGGCAAATGACCAACAGGAAAAATAGCTAAAGGTGAAACCAAGGTAGGGAGGGATACACTGAAAAAACGTCTTTCGAAATAATTATAACTTTACTTTAAAAATCAGTTATAAATTTGGTTAATAAAAAATAAAAGTGTAAGGTGGAAAAATATTCTTTCGGGTTTAGAGTGCTTAACGCCGTTCAGCGCTGAGAATATTATAAAAAACTTTAAATTTAAAAATCAGTCTTAAGTTTACATTTCCCGCTTTAAGATCATTTTTTCCTTAACTTTAAAAATCCATTGTAAAATCTAAAATTATTATGGGAAAATAAGCAAACAGACATGAAAATGTAGGGTTGGGAAATTAATAAAAAGAAGTGTAGGGTGGGAAAATGTTATATTAGTCTTATAGTGTTATAAGGTCCGTTTAAGACACCTTTTTTTCTTTAGTGATGAGGATATTCGGTGCGTTGTTTCCGTTTCAGCTGGGTGCGTTTGAGGGCAGGATGACAATGGTCGCACAGAGGACCAGACCAGGACTCTTATGTGCAGGACACTCCCTAGGGTTTATTAGAAGTAATGACATGCAGCTTGTTAGCCGCAGTAGTGAATAGGTGGGTTGGTTGAACGAATGGGAAGCGAATGTCGGACATAGTTATTAACAGGAATATTGCTGCCCCAAGGACGGCACATGCCGCATCTCCACTAACTACTGACTGCAGGTGAAACCGGTCGGGCCGTCTTCCTCCAAGTCCCGAGTAAATTAAACATAGCTGCCGCCCATAAACCAAACCAAATCAAAGCTCGGTTACCAATTCAGGGAGGAAAATTCTGCTGGCAAAGCTTTGCTACTTACAAAACTATGAATGAAATAAAGTTTTCGTTTGGTTTTAGTTTAAAAAGTTCCAAAAAATGTAATGAGAAAACACTGAAATTGTTATGAAATTCTTAATTTAATGAAGTTTAACTGTTTTACTCATTTATTCAATTTTGAATAAAATACATATTTAACATAAGAAATCTTAGAATTTTAAAGCCTGTGCTTTAACTTTAAAAATTAAATAACAAAAATTTTAAATTATTCATTAAAATGTTTCATATTCCCTCTCGTTCATCATGTTTATTTTAATTGCCATGAAAAGTTCTATTTACATTTGAACACCCCCTGGGAACTTACTTCCACCATCTATTTGCCTCGCATTTCATTTAATTATTTGGCTCTTTTGTTGTTACCGTCGTCGCTTTTCCGGGTGCGCAATGAACCAAATGGCAGTGAAAAAGGTGAGTGAAGAAATTGCTGCGGGTCCCTTGCAAATATATGCCATGTAGCCCCGTAGCCTTAGTCCTCTTGGTTTGGGGAAAGCCCACATTAAACGCTTCTCACTTCCTGCACACACAAGACGAGGGCGGGCAAACAAAGAAAAAGCATTTTGTTTGTCAAATGTTTGTCATTTGTAAATGTCAAACGGCGGTCGAGCATATTTTGCATATATACTCGTATGCCAGTTGGAACTCCATGTCTATCTGCCTGTGGACCATCCACACAGATGCAAAGTCAGTTTAAAAATGTTCTTTCAAGTTTTTAGCCCGCATTTCTTAGCCGGCACAAAGCAGAACACATTTTGGGTTTTAAGTTGGTAGGGAATCATGGGCTAAAATGGTGAAGCGTCTCCATCTCCCTTCAAATTATGAGACATATTTTTCGTGGGTTTGTTTCCTCTCCTCTTTCCGCTTAGTAATCTGACATTTAAATATTTACTTGCGTCAACTTGTGACATTTTACTCATTATAACAGGAGAGACTGGAATTGGGGATGGGGTTTTTGGGGCTTTGCCGCTTAGATTCCATCGTCTGTGGAAAAACTTTTGTCATGCATTTTCATATTCATAAGCTTTGGTATAATTTTGACAGTTTTACTTCGTGGCGGAGAATGTTTAGATTTATTTCCGCACTTTAGCTAGTTGGAAGAGAAGAGATGTTCAAGTTGATTGGAGTTTCCGCTCAAGAACGCGATGGAAACTGAGGAAATGTGGGTGGTAGGTTAAGGCAAATGAGGAAAAGTGGCTGCTTTACTGTTGTGGGCTTATTCATTTATCAATGCTTCCGGTGGATCATTGTTCTTGCTCGTCTGCTGATACGCCTTGACTGAGTGCTGTCTGTCTTTCTGCTTTCTCCCAGCCCACTTTCTCCAACTCCCCAGTCACTTCCGGCCCACCCCCCTTCCTCCCCGCTTCCTGTCTGTTGTCATTGGGCTTGGGGGCAGGTATAAATGCTGTTGTAAATGTATTTTTAAATGTAATAAGATTATTACGCAATTAGTATAACTTTTTGAATGCCTCCCAGAAAGCGGGAAAGAGGGGGGTAAAAGTTGAGAGGAAAATGAAGAAAATTTAAGGGGCGGGTTTTCATTTGCCTGCGGGCAGGCTTTTAACTGCCTGGATTTAATTGCTAATTTATTTTCTCGTTGCTTCTGTAATTATGTGTTTTGGTTTGAGGTTCTCTTCAGAGGACTTGCATTAGGAGTAGTCAATGACTAGAAAGTAACATTTATGGCGAATATGGGAACGTTATAAAGATTTTAAAATACTTTAAAGGGAACAGATTTGAAAAAAGTTAATAAAAATATTAAACGTGGGTAAAGTATTCATATTTAAATGTCTTAAAGTCAATTCACCAGTTTACTCTCATTTTGCCAACTACAAATTTATACAGTTTTGTGCCATGTTAAGCAAAACGGCTCGTCTAGCACAAAGCCTTAATTAATTAAAAATACGCAAAACCAAACAGCAAACCAAAAAACCAAATTCACCTTTCCTGTGTATGAGCAACATGAAACATTTAGGGTGAAAAATATTATTTTGCATAATAGCTGAGCGCTCGAGAGAGGAAGGAAGTCGTCGATGAGTGAGCCTTTTCATTAATGGCCAGACACGAACTTGACTTCCTTTTCCCGCTTTTCCTCTATTTTCTAGTTATTTTCCCCCATATTCCTGCAACTCCCCCTATATTCATCTTTTGTTACAATTTTTGCCTACGTGCCTCTCACAAAAAGTGCTTAAGGGCTCAACAAACACAAAAAGTCAAGACATTTACACTGCACTTCAGCAAAAAGGAGGAGTCCTCTAGGGCCCTACCTATTTCTTACTCTTTCTATCTCTGTATTGGCCTCTCTGTCTACGTGTGTGGCTGGCAGGGCAAATGAACTCTAAAAACAATTCATTACTAAAGGCTATACACTATACACATTCATGCAGCACGCTGACTGCTTCATATTTCTAATTATGTAAAAAACTTTAGGATGTTGCATTTGCCGAGAAAATACCCCATGCTTCCTTCTGAACTTTCCACCCTTTGCCTCAGGCAAATTGTAGTTAAACATAATGGTTCCATGAGTTGGAAAGTGAAATGCATAGCATGCAAAGGGCGGGAAAATCATAGTGTTTTTGGCGCTGCGTCTGCGGCTCTGTTGATTTACCAACGGCAATTTTGTGCATTTTCCAGTGCGTCTGTGTTTGTGTGGAAAAATCTATCCATGTGTGTGTGTATTTGTGTTTGTCTAACTTGTTGCAGCAGTCGAGGCGCCAGTTGCCAAGAAGTAAAACAAACGCAAACGCACACAAACTTCTGAAATGTGGATAACTTGCACTGCTGCGCATACCTTTCTAACTTCAGATGCTTGCACACAATTTTCCTTTTCCTCCAAAGGGGAGCTTTTCAAATTGTTTCTGATTGAAATTTAAACAAAAATGTGTTGCCTGCACTTGTGAACAACAACAAAAGGGGAATTTAAAGAACAACAACAACGAAATAACAACCACTAAACGCCTTTAAACATTTGAAGCTGAAATGAAACAAACTTTTATACGAAAACTTTTTTACACTTCCAAATCGGGGTTTAAGGATATTAGTTTGATTTCTTTTGAATCTTTTACAGTTAAAAAATATCTTTAACATACCAAACAAAATATATGAAAAGTACCCTGAATTAAGTCATTATGGAATATATTTAATTTAAAGCAACTTAAATAATTTGAAAATTTAAAGAACGGCATTAAAATAAAGAAATTGCTTTGCAATATTTGGTTTTGATTTTTTGATTGTAAAGAATAAGTACTTCAAGTACCCCCAATATTGAAAAGTACTTTTGCTGCCTGGTTTCAATTGCTGCGGGGTTATAAAAGAGGGAACAACGCACCTTTGTTGTGTCATGTTTACGTTGCATGTTCCTCTGTGTTTGTGTATAATGTGTGTGCATGCTAAGGAAAAGTTTCCGTACCGCCCCCCAAATAGCAGGGAAAATAAAGAAAGACGAGCAATGTTTCGTTCGCATCTCTTTCTTCATAACAACCCCTTCTTCACCCTTATAGCGGTTGAACATGAAAGCGAAATTCCTTTTATTAGACTTTATTGTTGTTGTTCTTCTGGCGTTGCTGTTAAGCATCTGCTGCTTTCAATGAAATTGTTTATCAAGTAGAACTTGGTGAAATTATGTAAAATATGTTTTTGCGGTTCCCTCTTTTCTTCGAAGTCGAAAAATTGCTCTGCATAACAAATGTGTAATTTTCTACTTGAGTTACTAAACATTTATGGTATGCATATCCCCGAACCTTACTCTTTCGACCAGGTTTTACCCTATCTCACTGCTTAGGGCTTAATCCTTGGTTACTATTACAAAATCTGTATCAAAATCTCTGGCCTGGAATCACTTGGCTGGACAGGAGCTTCCTTCCGGCGAAAGCGCATTACGGAATCAGTCAGTGGTCACTCAGTATACCACCTCCGGTATTTTACCTCTGGTAAAGCGCTTACTGTTGCAAAGCTTATCATCAGCGTCAGTGGCAGGACATCGGTACCCGTGTTCCGTATCGTTGTGGCTCCATTTCATGCTGCGGTTTGTGTCCCGACCCCTAGGACTACTATTATGATTAGATCGGATTTGTGACCTCCAGCCAACAGCGAGCAGAAGTGTGAAAAATTAGGAGAACGTTCTTAAACAAACTTTAAAATAAGACAAAATAATTTTGGATTTAAAGTAATTGAAAATAAAATAATCAACACATGAGAATTAACTCATAGATCGATAAATAACAAACAGTTTAAAAGAACTGAAAGTTATATCCGTTTGAGTGGCAACCGATTTGCCCTAAGTTATACCAGCCACAAATTTTGTTTATTTAAAATATTTCAATTAACTATAGCACACTTTTTTAAAATGAAAATTACAACAAACGTTGAAATGCAAAATACTTATATTCTTAGATCTACAAATAGCTAAATCAAAAAACTCTAACAAATTTTAAGGTCCGTTTGATCCGAGTTACTTTAAAATATATTATAAATAAAAAAGCCACAAATTTTAAATATACCACTCAAAAAATATTTATTTTTAAGGTTAGTACATTTTAAATAACCGAAGACAAATCTGATGGAAATATTGAGATATTTTCTTTTTGATCCTCTTTAAAAACTCGCCACGTATCACGTTCGTTTTGCTGGCCAAGCCAAACACTTAAATCAATTGAGATTTCCCGAAAACATTCGCGCCATTCCATTCAATTTGCTGGCCATTGTTCGAGGGGAAATGTTAAATACTTTCGCTGCCAAATGAACAAGTTGGGCCATTGAAATCAAATGAGTCATGCGAGTTTTCAACTGCACAAAGGAGGCGGGGAGGTGGATGTGCAGCAAACAATTTTCTGTGGGCGGAGCAGTTGAAACAATAAATAAATGTGAAATCGACCCTGACAGAGGCAGCGGGAGTCTGAGCAAAATGGAGCTACTGAACTTCTGGTTTCTGGTCAACTGAGCAGACCCCTCCCCGTCTCTTTCGCTTCCCATAGCCCCGTCTCTTTTTGTTTCTCTTTTTCAATCCAGCTCACTTGCAGACTATTCATAACACAGGCCAACGCTGAAGGTCGCCACTAGAACCCACATCGTCATCATTATTATCATCATCATCATCATCGTTTGTGGCGGACTCTTTATTCCCGTCTCTTTCACTGAAATTCTATCTGTCTCTTTTGCTCACTCTAAAGTCCTTTTCTACCGGACGTTGGCTGCCGTTTTGCATTGTTTTTGGTCATTCGTTTTGGGTTTGACGTCATTCGCATCTGGCCATTGTTACTCTACTTCGCTTACTCCCAAAGAGAAAACCATTATCCGTCTCTATTGCTCTGCCAACACCCCTCTCTTTCACTGTTTCACTCTTTCATTCGTTTTGTTTGTTCAGCCATCGAGTTGATGATTTCCGTATGCATAGCCCATTTTATGCACAACTTCCGGAAATTTTCATTGCGGTTCTGCAAACGGATGTTCAGAAAGGAAGCCGGCTGGAAGATGATGAGAAATATTTAGTTGTTCTAAACAAGGTTTTCAAAAGTTTAACTTCGTATTTAAAAAAATTAAATTAGAATGGAGGTACTTATTTTTTTTCAAAAGAAATTTTAAAAACTTAAACTCGTATACTCTTAACTTTTTTACAAAAATCTGTTATTAAATTAGGGCCTGAACTTGAAATAGTACAATAGTTCATTCAAAGAAACACAAAATATGTTAAAGAATATTACCTACGTGCACACTGTTTATTTGTATTTTTGAGGCAGGTATTCAGCGAAACCAATTCAATTTACTGCTGATATTTTAAATATTCATCAAATATGCACCGGACAGCGGGTAGAAGCAGAAACCGAAAATGAATTTATAGTATATATAGTATTTTTGCAGCAGGACCAACGAAAATCCTGGCTGGGTAGCAAAAACTAAAAATTAATAATGTGCCAAAAAGTATGCTACAGTTTCTGACATGCCCCACCGCTCTTGTGTGTGCATTGCCCCGTCGGATATGGAGATTATGTAACCGCATTTCCGGCTGCCGCCGCTTGGCCAAAATGGCGACTCGCAGCAGCAGCAGAAAGAGAAAGAGAAATGGGAACAGGAAGCGAAACAGGAACAGAGCAACAGCAACAGCAGCAACACCTGACACTGACGTTTATGCTCAGTCAGGCGCCTAACTGTGTGCGCTGCCAACTGCTTCTCCCCTTTGCACCTCTTACCCACAGCCACGCCCCTCCGGAAACCACCCACCGCCCACCCACATTTCTGCACCGATGTGCGTACGCATTTGCAATTGCTTTGCGGTCGAATCGGTTTATACAAAATGCGCTTCTGTGGTTTTTGCCAGCAGTCCGGTCGAAAGGTGAAAATACCAAGAAGATGGGTGTTTACCTTCTTTTTTCAGAAAAACAGGTAGTTGGATTATTCGTGTATCCAAAACATAAGTTAAACCAAAGGCTACTAAACTCGTGTTGTATTCAAATTTCGAGCTTTTTTCTCGAAAAATGTTTGAGCAAAGAAATAGTTACCATCAATATTATAAGGATTATTTAAAATTCCTAACTCACTTACACCAAATTTAGTTTAAATGCACATTGAATGAGTAACACTTGTAAATTTTCGTTGGATACCAAAAATTTTTTGATGAATTCCTAATATTTAGTACTACGGTGCAAATGGCTATTAAAATACCTACATAAATTTACAAAGTTTAAATTCACAGGTGAATAAGTAATATAAAAGTGGATATTGACTTTAAATTAAATGTATACGGAAATATATTAATGTTAGCGATGACAATTTGAAGATTGAATTTAAATTACATAGTTATCTAAATCAAGTCCTTTTTATGGATACAAATATCAAACGTCAGGTTATGTTCTTTCAGATAATCCATTTACTTGCAAAATGCAAGTTACAAGTCTTTTAATATTATTTAAATTGATTGCCTATCATGGGCAACTCTTATGATATTTCTTTTGTTTCATACTCTCCCATTTGCCTAACTTTGTTTCTATTTTTGGGGTAGACTATTGCATGGCTTTCACCTTTCCTTAAGTCTTTCAAATGGCTAGTGAAGATTGTGTCTTAAGGCTTAGACCTCATCCTGCTGCGCTTCGCATTGTCCTGCGAGCCATTGTTGCCGCTTTTTGCTCGTATTATTATCATCAAGCTGTCATGTTAAATGACATTTGCCATATTTCATATACATACACCATACAACACAATATGAATAATATTGTATTGTGTAAAAAACAGCTATCCTGTTCTATGCGGGGGTGTATTTATATCCATCCTGCTTCCTTTGACCAAAGAAAATGAGCCATGTGAACTGTTGCGGCTGTTGTAGACCGACTCGACTCGACCGACTAACAACAATAAAAGCGGCTCAACTCCTTTTTTCCATCTCTTTTCAACTCCATTGTATCCGGGTGAATTCTGTATTGTCCTGTTTTCTTTTGTGGCATGTGACAGCCATCTCTCTTCTGCTGTATCTCGCCATCTCTTTTGATGCTCTGCTTTTGATATTTATTTTCCATTTACATGCATTTCATCATTTGTCGTTTGCTCGCTTGTCGCCTGCTGCCTTGCCTGCTTAAAAGTTAATTGTCCTGCGATTTAGTCTAGGACTCTTGTCCTTATCTTGAGTCACTGAGTTTGCAGCTCCTTTTCCATTCAGCTGTCAGGATCAGAGAACTATTTAAATTCCTCAGGCTTTGCAATCACTAGTAGTATAGTAGAACTCACTGTTTTTTGTCATGGCAAAAAGCAATTAACTATGCCCATCTCATCTCCTCCCTGAACATCTTATCGATTCAGGATGAAAACTATATTGAAATTTTTAAGCCGGATATTACTAAAATGCCCCAAACCTATTGATGCCCGACCATAAAATAATTGCTGTATGCTTTGCTGCCCCAGGAGCCCTGAAAAAAACATCAAAAGTTCTGCCATCCCCCCATCCAACCTCCACTAAACGCTTTCACTTCGCATACTTTCGTTTGCACGTAAAGGGCACAAAAACCGCCAAGACTGCTGAAGTTTTTGGTGGATGGCGATGAAGATGAAGAAAATATCGCCACCACAGCAGCCTCATGCCAAATTAGTTTAAGAAATTGCCCGAAGGTGCCCGCCCTTGCCATCTGTCTATCGCTCCGCTTTCCCGCTTTTCCATTTTCCATGTTTTATGCACAAAAAGGAAGCGCGAGCATAAAATGAAATAAATTTTAAGCAAGGAGGAGCCATTTCTGTAAGGAAAAATTGACAGCTCTCTGTTCTGGTTGTAAGTATAAGCGACTGAAAAGAAGGATGTGTCTATATGACTAGCGGATTAGCCTTTCAGGAAAAATTCTTTTGAGTAGCAAACTTTGCCTTGAGTTTTGAGAGCCTACAAAGAACATCCTTTCCTTAAAACAAAGAGAAAACATACTATACTAAAAAAAATAAATTTAGTTTAGTTTTTAGGGACACAGTTATTAATTCGTTCATTCATATTTAAGGAACAGTATTTAAGTCTACAAAATTTCTTTCAAAACACTTACAAGTTTTTAGTCATTTATAATAATTTATATTTTTTCAAATATAATTTTTTAAGTTACCAATTCACTACAAATGTTACACCATATTGCTTAAACTTCTTACTTCCCCTGGGATTTGCGTTTGCTCTGCTCCCTCTAAGGAGACCTCCTTCTGCTTTTCCTTCTTACTTGGCTTTGCTGCCAAAGCAACAGCCGCCAAATGTAATTATCAAAAGTTTCCACTATTTTCCAACCTCTGGGATGAGAGAGCGGTGGAAATTCATTCGCAAAAGAAAAAGACTAGGAAAAAAGCTGGCAAGGTAAGGAAACCGAAAATGGTGGCTTAAGGAGAAATGTCAGCCTCAGGCTTGCGGCTTGTTATTCTGTTTGTGTCTGCCAGACGCGAAAAAAATAAAATAAATAAAAATAAAAAAGTAGAAAATTAAATTCGTTTCAACTGCAGACGATGCTCAGTCTTTTTTCCCCTCTTCTTCCACATTTCATGATGATGCTACTACTTCTGCTACTGTTTGCCATGGCAATTTGTTTCCTTTTTTGGAGTTTTGCCACATAAAGTGGGCCAGAGGATTCTTGTTTGCCTATTTATTACAATTTGATGTCAATTCTGTGTTGAAGTCATTTTTAAGGGGTAGCCTTATTTATCTGTCATTCAAAATAACAGCGATATGGAATTTTTTGATTGCCTGCCCCGCTGAAATGCGTCAAAACTCTAAAATATAACATATTCAAATTATTAATTTATTTCGCTTAATAGTCAATTAAATTATTAAAATTATTTTTCTCTTGAATTGATTGTTATAATTTCTTGAAATTGAAAAATATTAATAAGGAATAGTTTAACCTTGAAGTGTTTAAAGAGCAATAAGCAAATAATTTCGAATGTGTATGCATCAAACGATAGGCAATTTTCTTGTCATTGATGTTAACAAACAAATAACAAAATAATTTCCAACGGAAAACTGTAACCAAAGAAATTGTCGTCTGCGCTTAACGAGAAATTCCATTTGTTATGAAAATAACCCAGGGAGGGAATATACAAATAAAACTAAAATGCAAAACAAATGAAAAAGAGAAATAAAATAAAAATGAAAATGTAAACGAATTTCGAAAGAAAAAACAAACGAAATTGAAATGAATATTTTGTGATATTTTACCAATGCAGCAGGCTGACTGCTGTTGTTGCATTGTTAAATATTCATGCAGGGAATACGGTATTTTATTTATACACTCACACATTACACACACTGTGGCAAATATATGCCACAACACAAGCAGCACATCTACATTCAATTCTTTGGGCGAACATATGTGAATCGGGTGGGGCTTTCACCATGTTCCCCCCATTTTTTACTCCATCGCTGTGCATATTTGATCCGAAATCCTTCCACTCCTTTCACATTTTCTTGGTAAAGCGACTTCCTTGAGCTGTTTTTAAGGCTCGTTTGCCCGCCTGGGCATGATTTTTAAATATTTTATAACAATTTATTTCGTAAGCGATGAAAATGAAAATGATGGTGCGTATCCCGCCCACTTTTCCTTCGCCGTCGTCTTCGATATTCCTGCCCCCACTTTTAAGCGTGGAAATTGGCGGGCTGAGGGCAGACTTAAGTGTTTGGACAGGTTGGCGTCAAAGTTAAATGATGCATGCCAAAGGCTTCTTGGGAAGACATTTATGAAATGTAATTCTACTGCCAGGGAGCGTGGCCAAAGGAAGTCTGCTGAACGATTTCCCTAAAAGCATTTCCTCAATGAAAATGTGAAAATTAAATAAGCATACATGACTGTGTAATATGTGTTACAATATGTGTTCGGTTACAAAATATGATTTTATTTAAGAACGAAGTTATGACACTCAAATTAAAGGATTTAATTGGGAGTTGTTCTCAAGTAATTACATATTATATCAAAGAAATAATAACTTAAAGGAAAATGTTCTCATATCAAACCAGTTTTTAGAGCTTTTGGTGGCAGTTCTTTTGTTCTATTTAACCAATTTTTAAATGTAAAAATAAATTAAAGGCAATTTCTCAAAAAAATTTAAAAATTAATAAGAAAACGTGAGGGTGTAAAATGAACTAAACGATTTGAGAAGTGTAGTATAATTTCTTTAGAAATAAATAAAAAACAAAAGTGTTCAAAACAAATAAAGGCATTTCAAAGAGTGTAAAGCTCTTCAAACACAATTTTCCCCAGTGCATTTATCCTTCACATATTTCAGACGACAAGAAACTCAAAATTCACTTAACGATTGGCAATTTGCGTATGCCATGCATCGACACTTGGCCTCTCAGTCTCATTTTTCGCCATGGCAACGGCAACCAACGATATTTGGGGTGTTGCGAGGAAAAGTCCTTGGGGATGGGGGAAAATCCTGTTAGCAACCGCTGTGAACACAACTCGAGGCAGCTTCCTGCCTGCCTGGTTCGGTTTTGGCTCTTGGTTGTTGTGTTATCGCTTATGTTGTCTCTTACGGTCTGTTGCATTTTGTACAAATTTGCGCCGCAGGTCCACAAATTTGTGCAACGAAGCGTTTTCGTTTTCGTCCTCACTCGCTCGCTCACTCTGTCTCCGTCCCTTACTGGCAAAAAAAACTTTTCTAATAATTTTCTGCCATGATTTCTTTTTTAATTTCCAAG
Source organism: Drosophila elegans (assembly GCF_018152505.1). Classification (NCBI taxonomy): domain Eukaryota; kingdom Metazoa; phylum Arthropoda; class Insecta; order Diptera; family Drosophilidae; genus Drosophila; species Drosophila elegans. The sequence continues at coordinate 3,004,665 of NW_024545855.1, read as the reverse complement.
TGTGTTGCTAGGCTTTCTCGTATTAATGTTATTTGAGTTTGATTCGGGTTCAAGTTCGAGTGACCAAAAATAAATGCTCTTAATTTCGTTTGTCGGGGGAAAGTTTGTGCCCAGCTTTCATTTCTTTTTTTTTTGGGATAAGCCATATGCTCAAAGGGAAATCAAGGGAAAATCCTCAATAAAAATTACCAATATTTACTTTACAAAATGACAGACCCTCCGACCGACGACCAACCGACCCGACCGCCTTTCTTGGCAAATCCCTTGTCAACTTTGCTACTTAATAAAATATGAGTGCCAAAGTGGAGGAGGACAGGACAAACACGAAATATCCAAGGACGTGCCACTAATGGCGGGCCCGAGCTCAAGTGCTCGGCGAAGGAACGAAACTCGAACGCTTAGGGAGCGCCAGCAAGAAAAGGGATAAAGAAATAAATAGAAAATGCAAATAGAAGGCAATACATTTGCCAGACTCCTCCTCGGAGATACAGAAGAGGTTGCCTTGTAAAAATGACATTTCCATCGTGTCTCTCCGGCCTTATATGCGCCCTAGTCTCCCCCCCCAAGTCCTCTCAAGGACATCATGCGTCGCACATAAACTGTTGATTTTTATCGAGGTTCGTGACATGACCATGGCCAAAGCTCTCTGCCAGATACTACAGCTGCACTGAAAGTATACATGTTTTTACAATTTCAACCTAGTCTGAATCACTCAGAATAAGTCGGAAAATGTTTAGCTTGAAAATGGATTATCTACTAAGCGAATATGAGCCAAATCACCAAATATGAACAAACTGCTGATAAGCAATTAATTCATGTCTTTATCAGTATACTTTTAAGAAAGAAAACATGTATGTCCAAAAAATATTAAGTTTAAAAACTACATATTATATTGAAGATTCCACAATGAACTAATCTGAACCAGGTTAAACATAAACATATGACGTAATGAATTTATGACATTTTTTGCCCCATACATGGACGGATTGAAACTCAGACAGATACTTGGTTTTAAACGTTTGATTCAAACTTTATTGTTAAAATATGTTTATCCCGCTGTTTTTAAAGTTCAAAGGTTTGCAATTCTAACCAATGGTAAAAAACATTTTTATACTTATACTTAACAGTATTTTTTTTTGTAAATCTATTAATTCTTAAAAATAAAAACATGGAATTCTTTTCCTCAGTATATTTTTTCTTGCTCAGGTCACAGGTGTGATTGTAACTTTCTTCCATTCCTATCCTGCGACCTTCTCCCCACTGTGGGAGTCCTTCCATCAGGGTTTCCTTTGACACATGTCAAACTGTGACCACTTGCAGACCCGCAAGGTCGTCGGGGAGAGCAATTTTTTGTGTGGCTTGGCATTAGTGTCGAAATTATGGCTCTTATATGGCCTCCCCAAGCTCGCAGTTGCCAATAGTTTTATGTTCTCGGAAAAGCAGTTTTCCTCGCTTTATGTGTGTGTGCGTGTGTGCAGTTTACGACTAAACACAATTTAAACGCCTTTTTTCCATCCGCCACCGTACATTGGGAACGTTGTGGTGACTTTGTTGCTGGGTTATTATATGCTTTGGCTAATGTTTATGTATGTTATCCCAGGAGGCAAACATACAGAGGGAGTGGGAAAAAGTAGTTTTCTCTAGCAGCTGGTTGCAGCTGGGGAAGGAAATAAAGGGAATTATGTAAAAGTTCCCCTTGCTGGGGGATATATATTTCACTTTGTTTAACAATTAAAAAGGAAAATGTGCGGCAATATCAAAGGAAGCTGGGTATAGTTTTGCTTTACGTTGATTGAGAAGAAATTCCAAATTACATCGTACGCCATTTATACTTTGAATCCTTTCAAAGATTGAAAATTAATGAAGAAGAGTCCTTAAACTAATATTAATTTTTGCCCTAAGGTATTTGACAAATTAATAAAAGTAAAATTTAAAATGTAGGAATGAGCTTGTAACTTTCTAAAGTCTCCATATTATCTTGGCGTACTAAAACTGAATTTTTCCTAGATTTATTTTTTTACATCGAACCGTATTTAATTGTTGATTTCACCTTTTTCTACTTTCAGGTAAGTGACGATGTGCTTTCGCTCGCTTTTAACCAGAATCAAGTAAGAGTTTTTTCGTTTATTATTATTTATTTTACTGGTGATGGTCTCCTACAATTGCAATGCATCGCAACTCACACCTCAAATGCAGTGTTTTGGGCCTGTAGTGTGTCCTGGGTTAGCTTCATAAATCAATCAGATCAGAGTGTCCCTCGGCATCGACTGGGAATGGGCCTCATACTGCGAATACACCGAACAGCACGGCGATTGACGGTACGAGATTTGCAGCATTTCCGGCGCATGACGCAAAGCAGTTAATTTGTCAAATGTCTGCACTTTATCACCCATATCTGTCCCGCTGTCTCCGGCGCAATCCCACTGACCAGGGCCGGGCCTCCGTGAAAACGAAAACGCATTACGCACTCAGACATTTTGGGGAGCTTCCTTCTCACACATACCCTCGTATCTCTGTGAAATGTTGAGCCAAAGTGCAATCAGTGCAGTGGCGCATTTCCCACCGGAGCTCTCCATCCGTACAGACGATGAAAATATCAGATCCTCACCCTCCTGAACTGAACCGTACCCCAAACAAAACAAAACCCAAACCCCAAACCCTCGAACCAGCAGATCTGCCATGTGGCAATCCTCTGCATTGTCGGTTGGACCCCGGGGGGAAAACTGTTAGAAAAACTCAGTTGGCTGGCAAAGCAATTTAAAGTTGCATCCATAACATCACAAACAGCAAAAGACAACAACATTCGGGCCAGGACTTTGGCCTGGGGAAATTTCACTGGCTAATGTTATCCCCCAGCCCCCAGCAGCCTGTTCCCAAATGTCCTTTCGCAGTCAACAGGCCGTCAGAGTCATACTTGGACCAGGGACCAGAAACCAGGGACCAGCGTCGGCATGGAAGCAGCCAGTTTACACTCAGGAAAAAAACTATAGCAAGCTTAAACAAAAAATTTTTATTGAATAACCTTAAAAATATTTGTTCTTCAAGAGAGAAAAAGTAATTATAATTTCAAGCAAAAAATGTTCAAATATATACATTCTTGTTCAGCATGATTTGGATAGTCTGTCCGTCCGTCTGTCCTCTGACTCTCAGTTTTCTAGCTATCTGGATATAACTTTCCCTAAAGTATTATTTTAGTTATTCTTTAAAGGCAGTTGTAAATCAGAACAGGACCAATCGAACGACTATATTATAAAGGTCACACTAAAACATTCGGTACAATAAATAAACAAAAATGATGCTTCGAATTATACCGACTTTATACATTTTAATTTTAGAAAAAAAATATTTTATTTTTGTAAATACCGCAGGAGTAAATATAGCTTGTTTTCTTACTAGCAAAATTACAAAAAAATGGTTTGTGTACCCCTGAATACTTTCGTTCTCTTTTTATAACTGAAATTTTTTTTCCAAGTGTCACATAAAGCAGGGACCGAGAATCATTGACCGAATTCGTAATTAGAAAAGTGCTTGCTTGATAACTCACTTTTCGGTTTTTGGGTATTGACCGAAGGGATGAGCAAGAGGTGTTCGCAGAGTGAAGCTTGAGCATCCTGAGAGGACTTTTCCCACCCTCCCGTGTGGCCATTTAATAGCTTTCGAAATTAGTCATTAGGCAAGTGCATGCAGGGGTGAAGAATACGCAACAAGGTGCAATAAAATTAACACAACAATTCTATTAACCGAGTTACACTAATTGGCCTGTTAATTGGCCAACTTGCTGGGAATCCCCTTTTTCAATTCTCTCTCAAATAACTTAGACAAACTCCCCATTCGAATGTATATCAACTTTGGCTTGCTACCAAAATACAAACTTAATGCAAATAAAAAATGCCATCAAAATGTCATTATGTGGGTGGCTGACAACATATGCCCCCGATTTATTTCTTTTTTCGAGGCTTTGTGACAACAGTTTAAGGCACCGACTTGCAAAATTTAAACACAAATTCCCATTTCTCATTGTTGGCAGCAATAATAAAATAGCATTGCAACCCGACACACCCCCCTGAGTTATTATGCAAATGAATGGCTGGCAAAGCCTAACCCATATAGAGTCTAAAAAATTACCATTTTGTGCAACAGCCTGCACATAATTTAACACCAGAAAAATAAAGGAAGATTAACCCTTTAACAGAAAGAACGAAAAACTTTGTTTTGTTGGTATGGTTTATTATTTAAAGGGGAAAAAATATTTTCTGAGATCAAATTTATTAAACTGCAAATTAGGAGGATTCTAATACCTATAAGATCAGATTTTACTTGTCTATAAAGTTTGAAATTTATGGTTGTAAAAGTGAAGGAATTGCTTAAAATGTAAAATTTAATAGCATTACAAAATCAATGACGACTGGTAGTTTAATAATAAACGTCAGTTTCCCAATGCACTATTTCAACTGTTATAGAGTTAAATTAAAGCTCTGCCTGACGGTCAAAATCAACGTCAAAAGAAAGGATTTTTAAAGTGGGGTAAATGGGACAGCTGAAACCACAACGCAAGCCAACGGGTAGGGTTTTTGGCCCTTTGTGCGGTGTTGTATGCATTTTTGGTCAGTGTGGTGGGCATTTTGTCAACGGAGGACACAGCACTAGCAGCAGAAGCTACAGCAGCAGCGACAATGATAGCCATGCAAAACATGGTTGTAGGTCGGTTGGGGTGGTCTTTGCTATGCAGTAGCATAGTGGATGTGAATGTTAGATGGTGCACGGCATGCCGTCACAACAACAACAACAACAACAACAACAATAGAAATTGTGGCATCCTCTAATGACAACCACACGTCATCAGCGATGTGTTCCCCTTTTGCCTGCTTTGGCCTCCAAAAACAACGTCATCGCTGTCATTGTTTTGAACGCCCATTTCCGACACGCCCACATGTGATGGCCTGTACCTATGTATATAAATTGTATACAGTTGCGGTCAGAATAATAACACTGCAAAAAAAAAAAAACAACAAGTATTTCATAGAAATATATTTAATAAATGTTCACACTGCGTATGAGTAATAAAAAATGATAACTAAGTTTTTCAATCGATTAGTATTTGAAGTGATGGCTTCTTTGATATTTCAGTTGCAATACAGATTTAGTTCTACTATAACGAACTCAATTGTAAGTGTTGGACATGTATCATTGGCATGCAAAAATGTTTTTTTTGGTGATTGCCAGCCCCAAAAGCGTCATCGCCATCATCATCAGCATCAACATGAATAGAAGGAGCCAAGGACTCGATGCTTGGTGACTCATTTGCATTATCGCATCTAATCATTGTCGTCATCAACAACAATGCTGCTCGTTAGTCTTGTCCAGACGAATCGGGTGTTTCTGGGGGTGTTTCCATCCCCAGCCCCATCCTCATCTCCATTCAATTGCAGCATTAAACTTTACGTTACCAATTACTTTTTTCTATAGTTTCGATTTGGAAAGCCAAAAACAAAAATAAACAAACAAATTCTGTTTGGGAATGTAAATTTTTGCAGTGGCAAACGATGCGAATTGCAATTAAAATGCATTTGCAATTTGTTGCAATTGCAGCATTGGCAGTTTTGAATTTAGAGTGCAATTCCCGTTACAGTTGCAGTTGCACTCGCAATTTGTGTAATTTGTCACTGCATTTAATTTGCTACTCTATTGCATTGCGCCAAGGGGGAAAATGGGAGGTTGAAGTAGAAAGCTAGACGATTTATTTTTGTTTTGCCACGGTCAATTATTCTAGCATACTTTTTTGGCCCGCAGACGGCTGGCCATGGAAATATTCGAGAAAAGCATTGGTTTTTGGCAGTTTATTGGTTTGGCTGGAAATTCAGAATTACCTATTTATTTAAATTAATGAAAAATACTAAAATAAACTTTAAGAAAAGGTTTTAGTGTATTTATTTCATCATATTTGTTTTATTTCAAGATTTTTCGTAATCTCTACTTTCTTTAAGTAATACAAATAGTATTGCTTCAACTATAAATACAAGTCAAATTGCATTTAAACCAGACATGATTCTACTCGACTCTATCGCATCAAAGTTTGTTTAGGGATTTTAGTTTTTCATTGCCTAATATGCATGCTAAAGCAAAGGGGTGAAATATTTATGCACAATTAAATCAAGTAAAAAGAGGAAATAAATTCACCATGCTCTGTGCCCATTTGGCTAGGCTATGGAAAAAAATGCAAATGACATTAAAGCCGGTTGTGTGTGTGGATAATGGGCAACGCAGTTGACCCACATTTGCCATCTCATTCTAGCACTTTGTCTCCCTCTCGCTTTTTCCCAGTCTGTGTGCCAGTTTTTAATTTTACTTGACTTTTTCGTTGCTCTTGATTTGTGGCAAATTTTTCTGCTCGCGATTTTACTTTCCTCACCCTTTTGTTTTACCCTTTATTTCACTTTATTTCTGGGCTTAAAATGCATAAAGCATGTGCTGGCCTCGGTATATATGTATGTCTGTACTCCCTAATTAAGTGGCATTATGAGCTCTTGCTCAGCCTTTTCCGTATTTCCGGTATTTTATACTGGCCACAGGTTTTCCTTTTCCAAAAAGAGTTTCCCCTTAAAGTTTTTATTCAACGTTAAGTTGCGTTTAACGAGTTCTTTCTGAAAACTTCCTAAATTTTCTCTTGCTAATAAAAAAAAGGAGACGTTTTTGTAAATTGCAATACATCATCATAAGATAAAAAATACATATTTAGGGAAAAACTAATAGAGATTTATAGAAAATCTCAGGCCAAGGATATTGTATTAGAAAGTGATGATGGAATTGCTTTGAACTCATAGTTTCATGTATCATTTTATTGTCTGGCATCAATTTGACCAATTTTGAAAGCTATCTTTGTTTATATTTGCCATTTACCATTACAATTATAGAAAAATTTATAGCCCACCCATACATGGCATTTAGTATAATTTTGGCAAACTATGTATAATCCATTTTTACCACCCAGTAAATCCGCAGAACATCTAAAAAGTTTACAAAGTTCATTAACAAAAAGCACATTTTTACCGCATCGAACAGCGACTAATGCAATCAATTTCATGGCAACTAATTAAATATTTAATATGAATTTTGCCAAACATGCTGAAAAAAGTGTTCGCTAATGTAAATGTAATTTGATTGTATTTACAAACACCGCCGCAAAAACAATCTGCTATAAATTAAACGTGGTGATTCAAGGGGCGGAGTATTGGTTTAGGGCGTGGCATACAGCAAGTGTTAATAAACCCGATAAAAGGTTATTTTCTGGATTTCAATTTTGTTGTGTTTGTTTGAAATGTCAATTTAAATGTGGGAAAAATATGTCAGCGATAAAGGAGACGATTTACATTTAGTGTCAAGATATGCAGTTTTATTTAACCAAAATGAAAAGATAAAGGCTTTCAATTCATAGCTGTATACTTTAAAAAGCACAACAATTTTTTAACAAACAGTTTTATTTTAAAGTCAAAAAAGTAACTTGGTAAACTCGAACTTTAAAACCACAATTACAAAGCAATCGTATTATTTCTTCCTTTCTTACAATCGTTTTTCTCTTGTCGCTCGCGTTTTTCACGCACAATTTTTCTTTACCATAAATCGGGGAAAATCAAAGTACAACGGCGAGAAATAATAAGTTTAATTTACTTTTTCTTTCTTTTTGTAATTTTCCATGTTTACTTTTCAGTTTTCTTTAACACGAACTATCAGTGAACCGAAACGTTGTTTGCTCAAGTGTTGCAGTTTAACTTTCATTTGAAAGCAGGAAATGGGTTTAATAAGTTTTCATTTCATAGTGACTCATAAGTAAAGGATTATAATAACACCGAGGCAAAGACGCAATGACCAAATATGCATTAAATAGTTTAAGGTATATATACTATGTAATGTAAAGCCTTGCATATATGATATGACAGACATGGCAATCAAAACTTGTGTCTGGCCAAAGTTTAATGGCCAACAAAATATATTTTTGGCCAGCAACAAATTGTGGAAATGCTGCACAGCACAGCACTCAACGCCATATCACTGTGCATATGCTGATAATAGTGTTAATTATGCGCCTGTCAATATGCCAAACGATTTTAGTCTGAAATATGCTGGCCTCTGCCGTTCCTGCTTTGGCTTTCGGTTTGGTTCTGGGAATCAGTGTAAGCCCAACTAATTCTGAGTGAGCGAAACACCGGGCAAACTAATTGAAGTTTGCATTTAGCACAGTGACAAAACATTTGCACAAATCCGAAAACAATTCCGGCTCCGGTTCTTCTGAAAAACCCATTCCCCACAAGTTTTCGCAGCTGTTTTGCCTCTGGCCAGGTCAGACTGAAATAGAATGAAAACCAACCCAACCAGACAGCTGGAGGACGGGCTTTCAGATTCAGGAATATAGCAACACAATTTTCAATTTTAATTAAAGTTCAAACTTTGGCAATTATCTGGGGAACAGAGGGCGGGGTTGGGGAACAACATCCCGTGATCCCATATTAAGCGCATCATAATTTGCATACGATTATTGTGGGGTTAGCAAGGGCGTTTTGGCGATGGCATGACTGATAAATCAATTTGTCTCAGCTCAAGTTTTATTTGTAATCGAATGATTTGCGCTAGTTTGCAAATTTGTGTGCATTCGATGGTATTCGCTGATATATAATTGCACCACATTATGCATATTAATTTTGTCATTTTGATAGATATTTATTTGAATGTGCAATTAAAAATAATCCTTGCAGAGTTTATTTATTTTGAATTTTATTTGTTAGGAATTTTTTGTATTTTCTAAAAAAATTATTTATAATATGATTGAAATACATCTAAAGGTCTTACTTTTCCCTAAATCCCCTTTAATATGATTTCTTTTTTTCTCCTTTTAGGTAAGTTTTGCCAATAACATACCCGTTGACAGTAGTCCGAAAAATGTCGTAAGTACCCAGAGTTGCATTCAAACCATATAAAAATACCATTTCTCGTTTGATAAATGAAAAATTTAACAAGCTTTGCAGTTTGTGTGTGGGGGACAAAAAAATAAAATGGTTAAAGCCAAAAAATGCAGCAGATCCATAAAATGCCCGTTACAATCTGTTAGGCCCTGCAATGCCAACTGGCAGGGTTGCCACCACAACTCAAAGTGTAGGATTTCTGAATCAACATGAAAATGCCATCGTAGGCCAATGCATGGCATTTAATGCGAATGCGAAAGTAAAATAAAAAACTGCCTTTGGCCCGACAAAACATGCAACATTTCGAAACATTTTTTAAGTTCCCAAACGAGAGGAGAGCCATACCACTGCCCAAATGGATTGTGCAAACTCTCCATGTACATTGTGCACATTTCTATATGTATAGATTTTTTACAAATTAAACAGTAGTCGCAGTCCGATTTTAGTTATTTTTTGTTGTTGCTTGGGTGCGTGTTGCGGTCTCATAAAAATTTCAGCAAAAAAACCTCTAGAGTTCTCCGATTTCTGTTATGGCAGCCATTTTGGATTAGCCACAATAGAGCGAGTGGTGTGTAAGTTTTTAGGGTGTGAGTGTGTGTGGCAATAAAAGAAAAATCAAAGTTTATGACATTCACTGGGCATTCACAATTGTGTGGGTGTGGAAACGAAGTTCGAAGTGGACAATGCGGCAAAGTCCTTTAGCTTTATCGCTTAGGGGCTAAATACTATTTAGGATCTTTGAAATTGAAATTTATAAACTATCTGATTGTAAAAGTTAAAGAAATGGCAGCAATTTTGCATAAAAAATCACTTACGGCCCACTTTCTGCTCAGATTTTTGTTACATATTCTTAAAGTACATTGTGGAGTTTCTTCTCTACCATTCCCCCTTATTAGCCAAGCAATCAAATCAAACAAATTGTTGACAAAAGTCCAACGAAGTACATAAATAAAATCGCCTGGGGTCATTAAATCAAACTCTCACGCACGTCTAACTAAAACGTCCAACGCGCAAATCCAACCACCTGAGCAACCACCAAATCAAAGGAAATTAAAATAACTAAATGCTTTACCTTACACAAAAAAAAAGAAATATTTTATGTATGCATAAACGGGAGTTTGGTCTTGACGCTAAATAAATAAACTGTTAAAATATGCAACACACCGCGAGAAAAAAAGGGGAAGCCAGAACTACAACGAAGTAAGTGTGAAGGCAGTTTCCATAAATCACATTTTAGCGAAGGCAACTTTTTGCGTGACAAAAATCAACTAATGTGGTTAATAAAAATAAAGAAAAAAAGGAAACAGAGACCTACCTGCTGCTAACGGAGGTGCCCAAGTGGGCGGGACCATAAGGAAGAGGGGGCGTGACAAAAGTTTATAGCAAAGTTAAACTGAACTTAAGCAACAAACGATGGAAAAGCCTGAACTTGGTGGCAAGGAAATGCTTCCAGGGGGTGGAAAATACCCCCGCATGCCCATGTAAATCACTTTCAGCGCAAACTTTTCCCACCAAACGTTGCTCGAAATTTATGCAAATGTTGTTGATGTTGTTGCTACTGTTATTGCCCTTGGTGTTGTTGTTCTTATTGTTGTTCCTGTTCTCTCACCCGCAGCAGCGCCACCTGGCGTTGGCAATTGTCGTTGACATTTTCACCTGCTTTTCCTTGGGTGTGATAAAAAAAACAACAAGCAAACAAAACTTTTCGCCCCAAAAAATAACGGAACAGAGCAACCAAATAAATTCTAAAATTGTATTTAAATACACCTTAAAGAAAGGGTGCGAGTGGAAATATATCAGCTCATTTCTCTTGGATTGACACTTTCGTGCGTTTTATGACCAGTAGTTTCATGTTGATTTATGTTTGATACTTTTCTGGCATTAATAGCGGTGGTACTTTTCAGTAGCGGTGGTTTTTGTGGGCAGCTCCATTGGCAGCAGGGTAAAACAAATACAATTTCCTATACCGTAGCCTGTATAGTTAGTAAACCTCTGAAATGTTTGCCAGATAACGTGACAGAAAATCAATGAATATTGAAATGCGTTCATTTTTGGTTTTTATGAGTGGGGCGAACGAAATTCTTGGTGTTGAGGTTGCCTACGATTAGGTAATAAACGGGCACAAAAATAACCAATAATTCATTAGGTGTCTGTCACTGTATGAGCAAACACCTGCGCTCTCAATAAATTGAGGGGATGGCAAAGGTCTAGCACAAATATATTTAGGGGAGAAATCGATTGCACTTAAATTAATAAAGGTAGCAAATTAAACTAAAATGGTTCTGAGATGTAGGATATATTATAGGTCCACCCCTCTAATGCAATGCAATATGCAATGTGCTGCTTTTCCAATATGCAAATTCAATTTTTGTCCAAAGTTCTTTTTTTTACATAAATTCGAAGCCTTATAAAAATGCCTTTAAGTCTTCGTAGACCAACACAAACTTTTATCTAATGGCATTTCATGCTTTAGTCACCCACCGTAGTTATGTTTAGTTTCCTTTTTTCTCAGAAAAGGACAGACAGAGGAGGATAGAAAGAGACAAGCAGGGACTCACAGCTATTGTGCCACCACACATATGGCAGCTTAATTTCATTTAGCTGTGACCTCCTCCTTCTCCTTCGAGCCATTCTCATGAATTTTTTCTCATGGTCTTCGTACGCTTTTCTAAATGCGAAATTCTCCGCCTATAGTCGACAACACGCCCACAAAATGTCATTCAAAAGAAGGCAGGAAGGGGGGCAATGCAACTGCCTGCCAGCTCACTCATTATGTCCTAGACAGGGCTGGAATCCTAAAGAGCGCCAGGGCACATATTAAAAGTGTATGGTGTGGCAGGGCATGTGCACGGGAAAAATAGGAAATGTTTTTGCAAAATAGATTGAAAGACTTAATTTAAACCGCTAAAGCTATCCATGCCTTTATTTCGTGTCATTAGTGCAAAAACGTATAGGTTTAAATCTACTTGTAGCTCTAGGATAGTAATAAAGTTAAATTGAAAAATAAAATGTATATTGATCTTAAAGGAAAAATGGTTAAATATTATAGCCGTTATCTATTTAAATCAATTTAAGTAGAGCAGTAGTTATAGATATTTTAAGGTCCCTGCTCTTACATACAAATTTAATTAGTCAAAAACATATAACATTTAGTTAGTTGACCAGGATTAATCTACTGAAAACCTCTTAAACTATAATTATGTTTAATAATATAATAGTTAAAAAAATTATTTAAGAGGATGTTATAAAGTAAATGCAATGTATGCCGGGCTAAAGTTGTGGTGCTTTTTAATAAACCTTTAACTTTTTGTTACTCTGTGACGTGAATGCAAGCAAAACATTGCCTACTTTTGTGGCCGTCGTCTAGTTCAAAAACGGGGAAAAACGAGTGAGGGGGTGAATGCGATGGGAAATGCTGCTCACTCCTTCGTCTTCCTGATCACGACGTGTGTTTGCCTTTTGTTTGCCTTTTTTTTTGCCGTTGAAAATCAGGCTATCGATTTTTGTTGCTGACAAGGAGCCCCAGTGTGTGTCGTGGAGATAAGGGCGCAGTCAGTGCGGGGGCGTGGCCAGTTTCTTGCGCTTTTTCCGCATGCTTTCTGTTTACTTTTTCCACGGAAGACACGCTCCTCGTCCATGTTGAACGAACCACACCGAACCGAACCGCAAGCTTAATGCGGAGCTTTAAGCAGATTTTCCAACGGCCAATGGGAAAATGGCCACTGAAATGGAAATTCAATTTGAAAATGCTGCAGACGGGCGGTCAATCAAAGAGTTTGACAGTTTGTACAGTTGGTGTGGTGTGGGCTATTTAATTTGCAAATAGAAACTAATTTACCGGCAATTAGCAGTAGGCAGCAACACACCGAAGGCCAAGGCGAACAAGGACGAGCAGACAGCAGTCTTCCCCCTATTATTCCCCCTCCCCAAACAACCAAAGTTGGTTTGCTTAGCAATTAATGATTTTCAGTTAATTTGAGAGGCAAGTCGGGCATGAAATTGAATTTAATACGCCAAGCACGTAGCAATCATAACCAAAAAAAAAATATGGCGCCAATGTTGCAGTTCAGTAGAGGGATCTAAAGGAGTAGTAAAGTGGGGGCTAGCATTGCTGTCAATTAATAGCAAGTTTGTGGAATCCAAAGAGGAAGTATTGATGAAGTGTTGATGCCGGAGAAGTCACGTATTCGGGAAGTGAGCAAATGAATTGAGAACGAGGCCAATTGGAGTGGCTTTCTGCAATATTAAAAGCAAATAAACGTAGTATTATTTGATAGGCGAAAGATAATTAAAGCTTGTAGGTAAAACAGTTTAATTAAGCACTTGCCAAGGTCCAAATTAGAAAATGAAAAAATATTAAAAAGTCGAAAGTTATTGGTATAAACTTCATTTACTGCAAAGTCGTTTTTAAATCAGAATACTTTTACTAGCCAAAGGAAACAACAAAAATACCCCAATTAATTGAAACTCAATTATAAATTTCTGGAATTATATTCGAGCCTCTTTGTATGTGCCTGTCATTTCGGGAACAGGCCAATTTATTGCCCCACCACTTGCCTGTCTGCTCGCCAAACTCTATTTTTCGGTTGAAATGCTGTCAGCGCAATTTTCCCTGCCATCAGAAAGCAATTGTCAAACGGGACAATCGGGCTGGAAAAGCCCAATGCTCGGAAAAATGCTCGAATTGTTGTTGCCGTTGCCACCGACGTCACTCTGCAGGTGTTCGTTGTTCACCAATGCGGGGCCTCTCCTACGAATGCCTGATTTTAATTGAAATTACGTGCATTCATGCCCCAAAGCAAAAGAACTGGCTTAATTCAATCAGCGCCCGATAAAACCCTTCTTTACAGTGCGACTTACAATTTCGAAACTCCCCTGTCCAAAAAAAGGGCGTGAAAAAACCTAATTGACTTTATAATAGTTGAGCAAATAGTTGTGTGTGTGCCAGCCAAAGGAATGCAACAAAGCTGGCCAGACAATCAAAGTTAGCTGCTGTGAAAACCAAAACCCCACCATCACACCCACCCACAGTCACCCAAAAATGTTTGCCACACACAAGAATTTTCTTCTCGCTCGCTCGCCCGCTAGTTTTTCTTTTTGCCAGCTTGTCTTGTTTGTAACGGCAAATAGTTTTAATGGGCGTCGGTTTTCCGGCGAAAAGTCTAACTTTTCCAGGGGCAGCAAGACAATGGAGAAGAAAAGCGAAAGAACTCGCTTCAATTTGCACCAATTTGTTATGAAATTCAAAGGGATCTGCATGGTTTTTACTCCCTTGGCAATTTGCAAGGCAATTAAACTTGACGGCGAAAGTTTCCCTGGCCGCCGTTCCACGTTGCGTATACACAACGCTTGACCGTCGAGAAGTTGCTGAAATAAAAACTGCATAAATAAACACTTTGGCAGGGAACACTTCCTTTTCGACTCCCTTAACATTTCATGTAATTCTGTGATTGCGCATTTATGGCTTCATTTGCCTCAAACATTTTTATGTCTGATTCGTGCGAGGAGAAGAGGAGAGGCTTTCCTTTGTGGTAATTTGAAGTTCCCTTTGAACCCGAGCCCTCAATACCCCGCTTATCGAACATTTGTCCTGCGGCATTTGGCCATATTTTACTTTAAATGTGCTCTTCATGTAAATGAAGATTCTCCACTTTTTATTGCAATCCATATATCAACATTGTATTTACCGCTGCTGCACAAATTAAGGTCACATTTACCGAACATTCTCCATTCTCCTGCGATTTTCACTTCTCTGCGTCATCATTAAATAAAGAAAAAGCAAAGTGAACCGAGCCATGCCAAACGTAAAAAGGAAATTGCGTAATTTCATTAATAAAATAACACTGCCGAGGAAATGGAGCGCATTTCGGTGGTTTGGTCGGTGGGCTGGGTTCTTTAGTGGTTTGGATTTTACACAATCAACTTGTGTGTAGGGGAATAAAATGGCCCTGAAATCCTACTTATGCATAGTAAATGTGGCCAAGAGGGGAACTTAACCTTAATAAGGGATTTTAATGTTTTAAATTGAATCTTTGGTACTAATCAGTCCCAAAAGTGATTATATTTTTCAACAGTATTCTTAAATGGCCAACTTGAGAAACTGACTTGCCAGACTTTTGTAAAACTAATTCGCCTCCCTCAATAAGTTTGGCATCGATTTCTGAACTTTTCATTATTGAGTAAGGTAACATAAGTCGGCCTTACCTATTTTTCAATACTCCCTTTACACCCCGATATACTTGAGTGCCCGGAATTTATGGGAGGAACCAAGGAAAGTGTGGCAAATATGAAATTCCTGCAAGGTTGCGCACAGGAGCAACAGAAACAAAGTAAAGAAAAAACGGCAGGAATAAAGTTGCACAGAACTTATGAAATATATGGGAAAGTTGAGGCGTAAATAGAAACTACAATGTTGTCGACTACGCCTCCTTTTTTCCCATTCCCATTTTTCTTGATGGCTTTTCCTTTTGTGGCTCACGTTTCAGTTGGAAATTGTGAGTAACGAGGAAAATTAAAAAGCAATATACAAACAGCAATCACGCACACAGCAGCACAAAAAGAATGCCGAAACTCAAATTAAAGAAAGTCAAACTGTACACTGAAATAAATAGTTAAAAAAATCAAATCTCAGTTTGCGATACTTACTTCTTAAAAAATTAATATTTGACATGGTTTTAAGATATTTAGATATTTTAAAAAGAAACTTCTTCGTCTAAAATTCAAAGATTGTAAAGTAGTATAAACCGTTTAGAACTTATATAAGATGCCTAATTCTTCTCTGTGCACTTGTGGGTGTGTCCCGAGCCTAAAAGTAGGCACCAAAAGCACACGCGTGCAGTCATTAAGTAATTCGGTTTAATGGTCAGCGTGTTGGCCACTCTATTGGATCCAACTTTTCCCCTTTTCACCCCGCTTTTCCAGCGCTTTTCCTACCACTTTCCTCCATATACTCGAGAATGTGTGAGTGGGTGGTTGCCTAATGAGCCACACAACGCGAGCAGAACACGCCGAAAGTGCGCTAATGTTTGTTTGTGGCATTAATTTTGTTTACAAGTCGTTTGTGCAAGAGGACCCCGACCGCCCACTCGCAACCACCCGTTTTTGGCCCCCTAAACTGTCCTTTCATTAACGATTGTGGGTGCTGCCCCTGCTCCCCCCATTTTTATTTCCCAGCCAAGCTAAACTATACTCCTCCATCATTCATATTCAATTTGCGTTCTGTTTTTATTGCGCCTTAGCACAGACTACAAATGTTTGAGTTGCACTCATTCTGCTCGGCTATGCAGATGGGGAAAATAAAAGGGGGGTTAAGGGGTGGGGAAAATAGGAAATTAGGGGGTGGAAAATGGACACTTTCTCGAGGAGCACACTTAATTGATTGCTTTTCAGCTTGAGCCACTGCGAAGGGTTGGCTGCGTAATTGATATTTAATTAAAGCGCATCTCAGCTGAAGTAGTTGCCAACTTATGAGTGCTCTGCAAAAACGACGAAAGTGGGTGGGGCTGGGTTGGTCATCCATCCAAAGACATTGAGCGTGAGTAATGGCACTCATCTCAAGTCATCAGCTGGGGAAAGTGAGCCAGCCAGTAAGAAGTTTAAGTTGAACCAGGAAATGACAAAAAATAGGAAATTAAATCAAGTGTCCTTTAGAGCTAGCTGATTTTTCAGATTTAGTTGTTCAATTACAGTAGTACAAAGACAATCCATTTTTGGTCGATTTGAGGGCTCTGCATTATATAAGACAAAACAAATAAAATAAAAGTTAACCAGATTTAAAATCGCTTTTATGATTTTTTAACTGTAAATACATTGCAAACCATTTTCATTTCCCCATCCAAACTGAGAAATATTGAAAATCAATTATATTAAGCACTGGTCTGAAAAAACAAAAGTTACGCCCACAAAAAACGGAAACTTCTGGGTTAAAATAAGTAAAACTATTTTGAAAAAGCTTTATCAAATGTTTATTTTTAAAAAAAAAAAAATCTCACTTAAGGAAATTTCCGTCAATCGCTAACAAAAAAACTATGTCAAATAATGGAGAACAGAAAAAGTAAAAACCAGAAACCGAAATAGAAACAGAAACAGAAAACACTCCAATTGCAGCAAATCAAGCCGAACAACTTTGTGTATACGGCACTTGAAACTTTCCCGCTTTTTTGCAGACAAGGTGAGGTAGGCAGTTAGCCAGGTCCTCGAGCGCTTTGTTTGCCTTTCTGTTGCCACTGCTGTATTCCTGCTGCCTTTTTGCTTTTTCGCCCGGCCATAATTATAAATCAACTAGCTGAGTGCGCCCCACCTGCTTCAGTTGCTTACTCCCGGACTAACTAATCCACTCAGGCTAAAGCCGAGGCCAGCATTAAAAGCTGCCACCCTCAACTCCACCAAACGAACTCCTGCCTCTGGCGACCCACTTGCAACAAGTTGGGCGGGGCATATTGCCATAGTTAGTTGACTCACTTTCACTCGCAGGGCGTCACAGAACTGAAACTGAAACAGAAACAGCAACACACGGTGAAAAAGAACTAGGAATTTTGCGGAATTTATAACAAATGTTCTTAGCATTTGGTTTTATGAACTTTTTGTCATTAATGTACTGCAATTATAATATGGCATTTAAAAATAAGTTTCGAATTGAAGGGTAGATCAATTTAGTTATTAAGAAAATATCTTATTTTATTCGATAATAAATTTTATCTCTAAACTGAAACAGAAACACACGTTAAAAATTCTAAAGGAATTTTTAGTAATTTCATTAAGGTATTTCATAACTTATTACATTTTTCTTATAAAAAAGTCGTTTTTAATATGACATTAATGTTTTCTTACTCGATTTCCGTCCCAAATTTAAACTGAAACAGAAACACACGCTGAAAAAGAAATCGGAATTCTTTAACATTTTTAACTTTCGTTTTCATTATTTTGTTTTAACTTAATTTAACATTAAATATTTTGTTAAGAATTGAAACTTAGAACATTTTACTTAGCAAAAGGTCTCATTCCATTCGGTAGTACATTTTTTCTTACTGCATGAGATAGTGGGAGAAGTGGAAAGGCGACCCCAGTCAGGGCATTTCCCCTGTGTATGACATCAGCTATAATTTCCATTACGAGTCGAGCGCTGAAAATTGTACACCAGGGAGCTTATTAAGCACGCTCCCCCCTTCTCCTTGTAATGTGCAAATGAAATGAAATAAAAATGTCAGAGCACACAGGGTTCGGAATGCCAACGAACGCAAAACGCAAAAAAAAATTGTTAAAATCAGGGGGTGAATAACAGAGGAAGCGAAAAAACGGAGCCACACAACACCATGAAACTTGGTCTAAATTTTCCATAATAACTTCGCTGCTGGCTTGCTTTTCCCCCATCTTGCCCAACTTGTTGCCAATCTGCTCTTGAACTGCCAATCCTTGCCCCATAATTCCCATAATTCCCCTGTCCTGAGTAATGTTAGCGTAAGGACAATAACTCCGAGTGTGTCATGTGCGGATCGTAAATTTGCCACTGACCCGGCCATTTGCATAAATCACAGGGTATTGCAGTTAGTAGTGGGACTTAAAACTTATAGGGCCATTAAAGTCGTATCCAAGAAAGCTTATATAGTTTTCGTCTTAAAACAGAAGTTCAAAGTTGTGGTAAAAAAATACGTATTAGAAAAAAAGGGATAGAAATCAATTTGAAAAGAGTTTGACTTTCTTTAAAATATTCAAAGCTTGAAAACAATGTTTAAATTATTAAATATAAGATTTTATTAGAGCATTGAAAACTACAAATTTATTTTATATATATCCTAACTTTTTTACCTTGAATTAAGACTTTAAGAAACAAACAAACAAAAAAAGATACAATAATTTGTACTGAATTTTTTTTATGACATTTAAATTAATTTTTTTCGGTGGGTCGTTAAATTTAAGATATAAACCTGTAAGATTGCTTTTCTACATTATTTTTATCAGTGTTTATGAAAAAGGGGGAGTTCCTTAGGGAGACGCACTCACTTCCCTTGGCAACTAAATCAAAGCATTGCATACTTTACGGGCGTGAAATTACATAAGTTCTTCAACTTTCTTTGAGCTGCTTGACGACTCTTCTCTTGTTTCACGCACTTTCATGCCCTTTGTTTTCAATTTCTCTTTAATAATCGTAAAGGGAAGAGCGCGCGGAAGAAGTTGGCAACTGGGAATGGAAAGAAGGACTTTTGGGGGGCCAAGGCAACCGATGGCTCAGATTTCAACGCTTATTTGGCTTCTGATTATTATTTCATGCTCGTGGACTGCGAGTCCTGAGCCCTGACTCCCGAATTCTGAGTGCTGTTCTCACGCATCACGCGCCCAAAAGTATGCAGGCCATGATATTTGCTTTTTATCGCTTTCGCCACATTTCGCGAGGAAAACCTTGCCCCCATTGTTTTTCCAAAAGTTTTGCGTGTTATTATTATTTTACTTTGCCATCTCTTTTTTTTTTTGTGTTTGCCACGTTTCGTTTTTATTTGCCCTTTTTCGGTTTGGTTTAATTTTTTCTGTTGCTGCTGCTGCCCTCTGCACCATTCATCAATAATTCACATTGATTTCTTTTTCCTCACTTGCCTCGCTGTTGTGCACTCGCCCTAATCTTAATGTTATCCCAGTTGGTTTCTCGACTTCGTTTTGCTTTTCCTTCAATTCGCCATGTAAACAATTGACAGGAGACACTCCATCGAGGGAGTATTGTACTGTGTATGGGTGTAAGTTATGCATATGTATATCCTGATGTTCTGGATAGGGCTACAGGTGCGTCCAAGGGGATTGCAAATTTATGCCAACTGACTTTCCTGGGGAATATTCCAAATTCGTTGAAATTGCAATGAAAAAGCCAGCCATTAATTCTTGAGCTACATCAAAGTGGATGCAAAGTTTATGGAAAGATGTAGATTGTATAACTTAAATATGTTGACTGGTAGCACTAACCATACAACATATAGACTGGTCATTTCATACGACGCATTTGGACACAAAAAAACGGACCGCGGAAGGTCCACCGCTCTCACAGCAGCAGGTCCATGCACTTCGTGTGCGTTCGGGTTTTTTACTCTCTCATTCTTATTCTCATTTTTATGCTCGCGCACTCATTGCACGAGTTCAGTCGTTCAGTCGCAGAGAGGCGCTTTTTGAAGAAGGCTGTCCTGCGCTTGAATTCGTCTTTGTATGTATGCGTGATCATGCATTCTCATACACGGGAGCATGTGTGCGTTTATTTCATTTCGGCGCATCAAGAATATTTTGTCTTTTGCCACTTTTCAAACTTGGTACCCTAAGAATATGGGCGTATTTACTATTGGGTTATGATATAAATATTAATATTATATGTTATAATATATTTTTTTAATATTTCAGCATCCATTTTATTTTTGTTTACAAATTCAAATCAGTGGTAGCAGTAAAATGTTTTACATATATGTATGTATTCGAATTTATAGAAATCAGTCCACTGAGATGGGAACAGGGCATATCGCAGTCGTGTCACTTGAAACACCGACTGCTCTTCAGTGGTTGAGAAAACTTCAAACTAAATCAGTTCTTGTCGATGTTTTGCGAGCGGTTGGTGGCTGCATACCCTACCGACGATTGCTTTTAAGGGGAGCGGGCTTTTAGGACACTTGTTTTAAATGTTATGTTAAGTGATCTTTGGTTGATTTATTTTTTAATGATTCGCAGTGTTACTATAATTGTCTTTAAACAATTTGTTAAAATTCAAGATATTGGTACAATTATAATCTAAATTATAATCATTAAAATAAATTATTATCATTAAAAAAATGTGGATTTTTATATTTGTTTCATTTACATTTTCAAACATATAAAAAGTATTTTATTATTTATTACTTGTTTAAAGACAATTATAGTAACACTGCGAATCATTAAAAAATAAATCAACCAAAGATCACTTAACATAACATTTAAAACAAGTGTCCTAAAAGCCCGCTCCCCTTAAAAGCAATCGTCGGTAGGGTATGCAGCCACCAACCGCTCGCAAAACATCGACAAGAACTGATTTAGTTTGAAGTTTTCTCAACCACTGAAGAGCAGTCGGTGTTTCAAGTGACACGACTGCGATATGCCCTGTTCCCATCTCAGTGGACTGATTTCTATAAATTCGAATACATACATATATGTAAAACATTTTACTGCTACCACTGATTTGAATTTGTAAACAAAAATAAAATGGATGCTGAAATATTAAAAAAATATATTATAACATATAATATTAATATTTATATCATAACCCAATAGTAAATA
This sequence comes from Drosophila elegans, assembly GCF_018152505.1. NCBI lineage: Eukaryota > Metazoa > Arthropoda > Insecta > Diptera > Drosophilidae > Drosophila > Drosophila elegans. The sequence continues at coordinate 2,983,435 of NW_024545855.1, read as the reverse complement.
CGCCCATATTCTTAGGGTACCAAGTTTGAAAAGTGGCAAAAGACAAAATATTCTTGATGCGCCGAAATGAAATAAACGCACACATGCTCCCGTGTATGAGAATGCATGATCACGCATACATACAAAGACGAATTCAAGCGCAGGACAGCCTTCTTCAAAAAGCGCCTCTCTGCGACTGAACGACTGAACTCGTGCAATGAGTGCGCGAGCATAAAAATGAGAATAAGAATGAGAGAGTAAAAAACCCGAACGCACACGAAGTGCATGGACCTGCTGCTGTGAGAGCGGTGGACCTTCCGCGGTCCGTTTTTTTGTGTCCAAATGCGTCGTATGAAATGACCAGTCTATATGTTGTATGGTTAGTGCTGGTAGTTATAGAGTTCTTTAAAGTTAATCGATATTTACATTCTTGGTTACAAAAATCATAGGTTTATGACGATTTTTACATGACATGTATTAAAACCTTAAATTTTGCTATTAGAATTTGTAACATTCGCAATTTATGGATGTAGTTTTGACTTCTGTTTCACTTTTTATTGAATGCCTGAGAGATTGTTGCTACTGGTGATGATATGACCACATCGTAGCAGGCAAGACATGAAATGGAAAAAAAAATAGTAAAGACAAGACCATGAGTATAACAAAACGAGAAACACAACACCCAGTCATGCGTTGTTCCCCCGTTTTAGCTCCTTGTTATTCCACTTTCAGTTCTGCATACTGTGTGTGTGCGGAAATACTGGATACTGATTTGATTGGATTTGATTTAATTTTCCAATTGAAAACACTTTATCATGTTACCCGTAGACGACGTGTGCGAATGTGCTAGAACAACATGAGCGGAAGCTGAAGCTGCTGCCAGGTTATTACGAATGACAAAAATACTTACGGTTACGGAACGGTTACTCGATATGACGTATAGTCATAGTCGTGGCTGCCACGACATGTTTCATCGCCCTATTAAGTCAGAGCTTCGCGTAAGCCAAAACAAATCTGATGATGGTTTCCTTTGCTTTGCGATTGGCTTGAGTCATTTCCACTTTTTCTGTCCATATGCTTTTGAACTTTCTTAATAAAAATAATAGGAGTGATAATGTTTAATGCTTTTAAGGTGTCTCAGAAACAGCGACATGCTTTTCAAGATGATTAAGAACATTTCACTCAGTCAGTGCCGTATGTTGAAAATGTCAACTCGCCAATTATTATTTTGGGTCGTTTATTTATGATCAATTTAAACTTGTTGCAACGAGTAGGAGAAAATCCTTAACAAATATGGTAGTTTAAACCCAAATATAACACAACGATATTAAATTCTAGATTTTATTTTCGGTTTCATTTTATTCAGTTCATTTGAAAATGTTCACTTACCAAGATTACGTTTTCTGTCTTACAAGCAACTCGAGGTACTTACACCTTTAAGGTCCCCTCCCCTTAGCCTGATTGCATTTAACCCTTAACCCAATTACGTGATAACTAACCTTGCCATCTTCTCTCCCCACAGCAACTGTTCCGCTCGCAGAATCCAGGCCTTGCAGCAGTAGCCACAAATGCGGCGGCCGCAGCAGCAGCCGCAGCAGCTGCCACATCGGCAGCGAGTGCTGCCGCGGCAGTGGGTGCTGCCCCCGTGCCCAACGGATCGCTGCAGCAGTCGCAGCAGCAGCAGCAACAGCAGCAGCAGCAGCAACAGATGCAAATGGCGGCGGCGTCGCAACAGTTTCTGGCCGCCCAGCAGGCGCAGAATGCGGCCTATGCCGCCCAGCAGGCCACGCCCTACGTTATCAATCCGGGACAGGAGGCTGCCCCCTACATGGGCATGATTGCCGCCGCCCAGATGCCGCAATACTACGGCGTGGCGCCATGGGGCATGTATCCGGGCAATCTGATTCCGCAGCAGGGCACGCAGCCGCGCCGCCCCCTCACCCCCTCGCAGCAGGGTGCCGAAAATCAGCCGTATCAGGTGAGATACATAGCCCATATGGATGATAATGGCCATCCCGCATAGTTTACTGCGTGAAAGGTGGACACAATGGAGCGTACACTGTACACTAGGGTACATTAGTGTTTTGAAATCACTTATAATGGTGTCTAATTGTATGCATATAGATGTCGAGTTTTGGAAACAATTCCTTTGTCCCCTTGATATACTTCAATTGATTGTCAATTGATTGTAGTAAAGTACTGCTAATTAAAGAAGCAAACTTTGTCTATTTGTTACATTTAGTATAGGAAATTCGTTCGTCAATCAACCCATTTATATGTAAAATTTTAAAGTATTAAATATAAAAATAAACAAAAATGTTTTACCACAAGCTAGGGACTGTGAATATGTTTCTTAAAATAATTTTAACTTATCTCAGCAATATGGATCTTTTCCAATTTTATTTAAACTAGAGTTCTTAAAACTAGCTATTACCTAAATATAACCAAAGCAATATGCAACTGTACATGTGTAAATTTAAAGAGTGTATCATAATGTAAAGCTCCCTTGTAATTGTAATTATAACTAGAAACTTGAACATAAAACGTTGTATATTTATGCTCTGTCTCTCTTCTTTTCTCTTTTTTATACTCACATCATCAACAACACGCTTCCATAACCAACAAACAAACAACCAAAAAAAAAACTCTAACCCCTCTGTACAAAAAACGAAATCCGAAACGAACCGTGTAAAATACAAAATACCGTGATTACCGTACTGTGCTGTGCAGGTCATCCCGGCCTTCCTCGATCACACCGGCTCCTTGCTGATGGGAGGACCCCGCACCGGGACGCCCATGCGTCTGGTTAGCCCCGCCCCCCGTTCTGGTGCCCCCGGGCGCCACCCGTGCTGGTCCCCCCGCCCCCGCAGGGCCCCCAGCTCTACCAGCCGCAGCCGCAAACGGCCCAACAGAATCTCTACTCGCAGCAGAATGGCTCCAGTGTCGGAGGTAAGTGTTTCGCTTCTACATATTCACATATCACTCGCAGCAATTTTCTGTATCAAAATAACATAAAATTTTAGGGTATACTCTATATACATTTATATATGACGTATACGTAATATCTATCATTAAAACAAAAATGTGATGTTTACGGTAGCTATTAACCAAAGCCGTTTTTCGAATTTAGTTAAATTTACTCTTGTCTACATTAAAGTTTACCCTTTATAACAATCTAATCAATTAGTAACTGCAGTTTTCAGAATGATCTTATATTTGGAGTACATGGCGTATAATTAATATTTATTAATCAAAAGTGTTCCTTGTTGAAATGTTTTAACCCTTTGCAAAATCTGGTTAGCCAATTGTTTTTAACTGTAACCATAAAAATTATCAAAACACATTAACCAATTAAAATAATCTTATCACAGTCAGTAACTGCAGGTTAGAAAATACTACTGAATCGTTGTTTGTTTCGCCCACTGTTTGTAAATGTAATTAATGTAAAGTGTGGCACAACTTCATCTACTTATTCAATGAAATCCACTCCCTGTACAGCGTCAAGTTTGTATATATAGCAATTAATCTTTGTTTATCTAACAATTCTCTTTGTGCTCGAAGGATCTCAGCTCATAAACAGCAAATTTGCGAGGTTGCCAAATGCCTTTGAAAATGTGTCTGAATAATAATAATAATAGAACACACAGAAGGCGATAAAGGGGGTAGTTGTTGCAACTTGTCAGCTACATTGCCAGTCAAAGCAATAGTAATACTTATGCAATTTATAATTTCAAATTTTCGTTTCGATTATTTTGCGTGTTATGCTGCTCTTAATTTTGAATTGTAAGGTATGTTAGGTTGGGGGTATTTAAAGAATGTGGCATTATGTTACATTTATTTTCGTAAAACTAAAGCCCTTTCCACATTCCCAAAGCAAAACATTTAGAGCACTCCCCAAGTTGCAATTACAGGGCATACATGAATTTAGCATTACCTTGTCCAGAATGCATTACGCCATGGAAAGCAATGAAAACCAACTGTTTGTGTCAGTAAATTTTCCTGTTTTTCATACATATCTAATGCACAGAAGAGCCATTGAGGAGAAAACTAACAACAATTGCATGCAAGCACGCAAAATGTTATTATTGCCAATGCTCCGGCAACTTCTACTTTCAACTTCAACTGTAATGCAACAACAACGAAAACGACAACAACAACTGCAAAACTCTCTACGACTGACTCATGCAATGTTAAACGTAACGCGATGAGTTGGTGGAAAAGTCCATGCACAAGCAGAGAACTTAGGGAAAAGGGTTACAAAAACGTTTTTGCAGTTGAACTGTGAAAAACTTTTATAGTTGCACTAGTTTATGTATTACAATATTGTGAAACAAGCTGAGAATATTCGAAAACATGGATTGATAAACAAGAAAAAAACAATTTATTTTTGTGTTTTATTTTTTTTTATGTACATAATTTTAAAATTATTTCTACCTTTAAACGCACAAACTTTTAATTTGCCAACGATTTTGCCAAACAAAGTTGGTGTGTGCCCAAAAATTACAATTCATAAGAGAAAAGGTACAAATTCTAGAAGCAAATTGCTGACAATGGCTTATCATATATCTCTGTGTTGTAAAATTTTTGTTGATTTATGGAATTTTAAATTACAATTAATAACAGCAATAGAGCCAATAAAGTTTACACTTTGTTCACTCAAATTTCTTGAGGGGAAGAAAGTGCAGGCCATCTTAAATTTTTTGAAGGGCAATTGGACACTGTTTTTACATTTTACACAATTTTTTATAAATGATTTTCACCACAAACTTAAATCGCAGCTTGTGGAACATTAAAGTTTCTTAAACACCGTACGACATACACGAGAATAACAGACATTGGACGTGGACAGCTCCATTAACTCCATTAACAATCAGGCGAAATCAATTATTACGCTTTCCACCTACCGGTTTTATTTCCCGACCGCATGCAAAAACGCTCTTTCCATTTACGGAAACAATTTTCCGGAATATGGGAGTCGACGAACCTGTCTGACGGTCGGTAGCTGGGAGCTGGGCATTATTATGTCGTTAATTCATTTTGCCTCATATGGCAGTTTAATGAAGTTTCCAGATTTCTCTTCTTCCGCACTGTTGTTCCACATGACGTATGAGTGATTACGTATTTTAATTTTTTTGCCGACGCCTTTATAACTGAAAATGTTTTTTACGTTGCAAATTTTAAGCTACATGGGCTTTAAGGGCTTCGATCCGCAAAAGTCCTCGAGTTAAGTAATCCATTTCGGATTCTAGTGAAAACCCAAATCCGAATCAAATCCGTTTTCGAGACCGCAAGTCAAGTCCTGACATGCTTTGCGTGGAGCACCGTGATGATGCCAGGTGATTAGGCTAAGGGTCTCTCGAGGAGTGTGCCACATTCACAGATCCACATGCACATGTCGTTCCACCAATTTGGATTGGGTGCACTGGGAAAAAGTCCATCTAAACGCAACTATCTAGGGACCTAATTTAATTTAAATGTAAATATCAAGTAGATTATATCACTTGTAACTTTGAAGCCACATCAACCGACTTGCTGATCTTAAATTTTTAATTTTACTAAAACTACTTTTATAATCAGTTCAACAACTGTATAAATTGGAATCTACAATTCCTATAAGCATTTAAATTTGTTTTTAATTTGGTTCATCAAGTGTTACCGAGCTGATCTGATTCTTTTTCCCCAAAGTTATTACTTAAATAAATTTCTTACTCAAGTCAAGGCCTATAAACATTTAAATAGGATTTCATTTTATTATCTCATTTATTAAGAGTTTTATATATTCTTAAAAAAACATCTTGACATTATGGCCTTAAGTGTAACCATTGCTCGTGCCATTCGCATCTCAATTACAATTAGCACATGACGCCCACAGTTTGTCCTCCGTTGGCACAAATCCCCACTAACAACTGCAGCCTGCATCATCAGCAGCAACCCACTCATTATGTTGTGCAATCGATGCCGTATGGTGTACTACAGTGTACATCCTCGTTACCCGTACCCTCTTTCTGGCTGACTATCTGTCTAGCTGTCTAACTGCCGCCTGACTGTGTGCAATGTCAAAAAGGCTTTTTAATGGAGATTATATTGTTTTAAGTGGCTGACTGAAGGGAGAACAGCAGCAGCAGCAGCAGAAGCAGCAGCGGGGGGCTTTCTACGTCAGAGATAAGCTGCAATTACAAACGTTAATGCGCCTTGGCCTGGCTCAAAGAAGATGGGTGGATGTGGATGGAAATCTGCTTGACTTTGCAACCGCCAAACCCATTTTGGCCATTGCCATTGCCTTGAAAACAATGAGGGTAACACACAGCACAGCAGCAGGAGCAAAAGCAATAGCGGCAGGAACATCCTCCTTTGCCTGCCAAATTATTATGTACACCTTTTGCATGTTGGCAACATGTGATTGCATCATCGCACAGGGGTGCTGTGTGCTGGGTGAAAAGTGAAAGCCACCCCCTTCCCCATCGAAGCCACCACCCACCCAAACCACTCTGCATACAATGCAGCACATTGTTTTCCAGCCAGCCAGCTGCTTTTCTCCTCCTTTCTGCTGCAGCCTTTTGTGCAAATGAATTCGTTTATTTTGTAAAATGTCAATTGCTATGCTGGCTTACACAGAACAGAACACGCTGGTTAAGGACGGGACAAGGGGAAGGTTGAAAAGGAAGGGCAGGATCACATGCAGCACACACGGTTGACACTTGCTGTGGTGTCGGGAGGTGTTCCTGGTTTACGCTTAATGAAAGTCTCAATGATGTGTACCACACGGCGTATGCGTGACGCAAATCAAATGAATCGGGCGAAAAAACACTATCCAGTGGAAACTTACAATGACTCTTTTGTAAATTACACATTAAACGGGTAATTAACCTTAAAGGATATAATAAACAACTAAAATCGTAATAATAATCAACTGTGTGTAACACACTGCGTATACGTGACGCCGATAAAACGAAACTAAGGCTAAAAAAGTAGAAATTTACAATAATTTATTTATAATAATAACTCTTTAGTTACGCTAAAAATTTCAAAACACCATCGTTTTTCCTTCAAATTGAATTATATAATACAACTTGCTTTAATTAAAATCGTAATGATGATTGATACTTGCAAAAAAATCAAATTTACAGTCATCGATGTGAAATTAAAGTTTTTTATCTGTCTGCCACAGTTGCCAGAATTTAATTGCCACCTACAACCAAAAGTTGTGCCAGTAAATGGAAAATCCCAAATGCAATGCTTAGTTTAATGACAGCCAGCGGGAAAAGTGTAAAAAGTTTGTAATTCTTGCATTTAAATTGCAACTAATTTGGCGTCTCTCTACGTAGAAGAAAGGCAAAGGGGGTAAAGACTAAATTTCAAATACAGACGGCGGGAAAACACAAACAATTTGCATCCTGGAAAGTGTTTTGGAGGAGGGTGAGTAGGGGGGGGGGGTTTCGATGACTGCCTGCACTTGGCGTGTGTTTTCTGTCTGTTTATTTTAATTTCTGGGCCTGCGTTTGGTTGGGCTTTGGGTTTCAGTAGGGTGCTGCGTGCGTACAATTGTATGCACAATTTAAAAGGGAATTATTCATGCAATTTGTGCGGGGCGGAATGCCAACGGAAGGTGGTGTTTCGGAGGTCCCATTTTCCACCCTCTCCACTAATTCAGAGGCTGCCCCACGACCGTCTGTCTCAGCTCAACTCAATTCAACTCAGAGTAAGAGCAGCCCTCCATTGGGGAGACACTTTGCCAAATGAAACTGCAGCCATGTAGCTCACAGAGAAAAAAAAACAAATGCAAAAGTAACGTTTAAGTGAGCTAGCAAAATAATGGATTATAAACAAAGCTTTGTTAAATACAAATCTTCAAAAAAAATCTTTTATTAAATGAAATGCCACCAAGATAAGTTACCAATGTAAACAGATGTCTGGCCTGTAAAAAATAACTCTTTTTAATATAAGAAAACTATTAAATAAGTTTTTTTGAGATACAGAAAAAAACTGAAGGGCAATACTACTTGTTTCCATAGCAAAGCTGTAACTGGAGAATTAAGTAAAGAATTGAAACTATTTTTTTCTGTGTACGAGTATCTATTGCTGTCTGTGGGTAGACGAGCGTGGGCGGTGGGTGGCATTAAAAGACGCCAAGTTTATTGCTGGCGACATTCTGTGGTTTATGCACACGTTCCGCAAATAGAAAGAGAGCCCGAGAGTGGTGAAAAAGAGAGGGCACTACAAGAGATGGAAAGAGACGATACATTGCCGCTCGTCCTTAGCTTAATGTAATGATTTTATGAATTATAAATGCACACACGTGCACATTATGCACGCGTCTCGCTCACTCCTATTCCCGTTCTCGTTGCTCCTTCAGCACAATGAGAAAAAAAGTGAAAACGCATTAAAACTGCGAGTCATTTAAATGTCGAGCGAAAGAAGAAAGGTCGGTGGGTGGGTTGGTTTTGGTTGGCATGATGGGTGTTAAAACTATTCTCGGCTCGGGCAACTTTGTAAGCGCTGTTAAGTAGGCTATGAAAAAAACGGTTTAAGGGGCATTATATGAAATGTAATTAGTGCTAAAGAGCCGCTTCAAAGTAACAGAAACACAGCCGCACTTTAATTGCGTGGAATTGCTAAGAGTCTCAAAATCACATCATCCCTAAAGCTTAAACAGATTACATAACAAATTTAAATGTTTATATATATTTATTTCTTTCATTTTGTATAGTCTGCTGAACATTTTAAAATAATATATTTAAATAATGTGATGTATAGTCATCTATATATATGACAAAAACCAGACTCTTGTTAAGTTAATTTTTTATAAAATAATGAAAACTTTACTTAAGAGCCCTTTTCCTAAAAAAAATATAATCGTCTTTATATGTTACAAAAACAATAACTATCCTTATAAATGAACAGAGTTTCTAGAGAGACATTTTCTCTACATTACTTTAACTATCGATTTAGTGAACACACCTGCTTACACTGCTCCACTTTAGTTTTGAGATACAAACACTTACATACATTGTATATTATTTACCAACACCATTCCGCAACTTTCAACAAATTGCTTAATAACTCGGTCAACAAATGGCGCACACTGTGTTGACATTTACAGCACTCCCTCGGAAAGCGCTCCTCGAGTTGGTTACAAGGCTTTCAAGCACCCAAAACCACCCACCCACTCACCTGAAGGCAGCTGGGCATTTTGCAACCCTTCGCGCAGCTGTTGTTGCATTAGTAGTTAAATAACTTAATGTGTCCTGGCCACGTTTATGGTGTATTTTCCACCGCCCCTTCAGTATAAATTTGAGCTATTAATTTGCAGTGCAGCAGAGAAACTGAAAGATTGGGGTTGAGAAGGAATTTGTTATGGTCGAGAAGAAGGCTTACAGCCGGAACTTTCGCTTTTCGCCGAATCGCACATTTGCGGATCATTGCGCTCGCTGGCTGGGAATACGAAAACGAGATGCCTCCAAATCTCTCAACGTCTCGCTTTCCATACTCCCTTTTGCCGCTTAGATGGCAAATCAAATGCCAGTGACAGATTACAACATCAATCAAGTTGACACCGGCACCGGCACCGGCCCGTCTTCTTCCACCCAACTACTTACTATACATCCACTTATTGTTTCCGCCCACTTGTATCCTTTTACATCTCCTTTGGAGATTGCAAGCAGACAGCCTCATGTGCTCGCCCCATTAATGCTGTACATTATGGCTTAGAGAGATGGATGCTGTAGAAAGGGGAGAGGATACACTCGCATGGCTATCCCCTTCTACATTGCAAATGCCAAATGGCCAAGTGACTAAAACTAAGCCAACAGCTGCGCCTTGAAGCGGGCAATTAAGTTTTACAGGCGCATCAAAGTCGCGTCCTCTCGTTTCGCTTCTCTCGATTCATTACAAAGCGGTCAGGATAATGGTACAGTTGCGTCAGAGTTTTATATCTGGTCCACCAGCATCCAAGGGATCTGAAGACTGTAAACTGAATTGAAAGTACGGCCAGGTTAATGGGTTTTCGATTTTCCATTTGACGATTGATTGTCACTATTTGTGGTATTTATGTGATGCAACTTTGTCTTCGAAAATTACTAGAAAATTTAAGAGTAACTAAGTTTTTTTTTTTTTTTTAAATGGCTTTGCAGAAATGTGACCTAAGGGAACCACTTTTCTTAAAAAAATTTGTATTTAAACCAGCAATTTTGAGCTTATAAATTGTTTCACAGTTGTTCGATTATTAAAAGGCATAAATTGTTTCTCAGTTGTTCGATTTTTAAAAGGCATACCTCTAAAAGTAGAAAATTTAACTAATGTTTATTTCTTTTGCTCATTTGTTGCAGGCCTCGCCTTGAACACAAGCTCGTTGACGGGTCGCCGCGACTCCTTTGACCGCAGCACCTCGGCCTTCAGTCCCTCGGCCATGGACTACACCAGCAGTGGTGTGGCGGCCAATGTGGCCAATGCGGTGAACAGCTCGGTGGCCCAGGCGGCGGCCGCGGCAGCAGCCGCAGCAGCAGCCGCCGCAGCGCGTGGCAAGTGGCCGGGAGCGAGTGGCGCGTACGGAGCGCTCGGAGGTGCGGGCAATGCCTCGGCCAGTCCGCTGGGTGCTCCCCTAACGCCGCCGCCGTCGGCGCAGTCCTGTCTGCTGGGCGGCAGTCGGGCTCCAGGTGCCGAATCTCGCCAGCGGCAGCAGCAGCAGCAACAACAGCAACAGCAGCAGCAGCAACTGGCCGCCGCCGTTGGTCTGCCGGCAACTGCAGCGGCTGCTCAGGCCGCAGTGGCAGCGGCGGCCAACAACATGTTCGGTTCGAATAGCTCGCTCTTCTCGAATCACCTGGCCATTCCGGGCACAGCGGCCGTGGCAGCGGCGGCAGCAGCAGCAGCAGCGGCCAACTCGCGACAGGTGGCCGCCACAGCAGCAGCTGCGGCTGCGGCGGTGGCAGCAGCAGCCGGCGGAGTGGGCGGGGCACCACAGCCGGGCAGATCTCGCCTACTCGAGGATTTCCGCAATCAGCGGTATCCCAACCTTCAGCTACGCGATCTCGTTAATCACATTGTGGAGTTCTCACAGGATCAGCACGGCTCGCGCTTCATCCAACAGAAACTGGAGCGAGCCACGGCCGCCGAGAAGCAAATGGTATTTAGTGAGATTCTGGCCGCAGCCTACAGCCTGATGACCGATGTCTTTGGCAACTATGTCATCCAGAAGTTCTTCGAGTTTGGCACGCCCGAGCAGAAGAATACGCTGGGCATGCAGGTCAAGGGTCATGTGCTGCAGCTGGCACTGCAAATGTATGGCTGCCGGGTGATTCAGAAGGCCCTGGAGAGCATTTCGCCAGAGCAGCAGCAGGAGATTGTCCACGAACTGGACGGGCATGTTCTGAAGTGCGTCAAGGATCAGAATGGCAACCATGTTGTGCAGAAGTGCATTGAGTGCGTGGATCCCGTCGCACTGCAGTTCATCATCAATGCGTTCAAGGGGCAGGTCTACTCGTTGAGCACCCATCCGTACGGTTGCCGGGTGATCCAGCGGATCCTCGAGCACTGCACCGCCGAGCAGACCACGCCCATTTTGGACGAACTGCACGAGCACACCGAGCAGCTGATTCAGGACCAATACGGCAACTATGTTATACAGCATGTGCTAGGTAAGTGATATCTAGCTTATAGGCGACTCATCTGAAACTATTCCCAACCAATAACTTTAAACATTTAACATCTTTGTTATCTAAGAACTTAACTTATTAAATCATATTTATTTTATTTATATCGTTTAATGGCTTACCAAACTTATATCCAATTTATTTATTTTGTAGAACACGGCAAGCAGGAGGATAAGTCCATTCTGATCAACAGCGTGCGCGGTAAGGTCCTGGTGCTATCGCAACACAAATTCGCCTCGAATGTGGTGGAGAAATGCGTCACCCATGCCACTCGTGGCGAACGTACTGGCCTCATAGACGAGGTCTGCACCTTTAACGACAAGTGAGTGAAGGGGAATTAGCAACTCTATACATTTTAACTCATAACACAATCATTTCAGTGCCTTGCATGTGATGATGAAGGATCAGTATGCCAACTATGTGGTCCAAAAGATGATCGATGTCTCGGAGCCGACGCAACTGAAGAAGCTAATGACCAAGATCCGGCCACACATGGCCGCCTTGCGCAAGTACACCTACGGCAAGCACATCAACGCCAAGTTGGAGAAGTACTACATGAAGATAACCAACCCAATAACAGTGGGCACTGGCGCTGGAGGAGTGCCGACGGCGGCATCCTCGTCAGCGGCGGCAGTCAGTAGCGGTAATGGTGGCACTTCGGTGACCGCCTGCGCCAGTGGCAGCAGCACCACCAGCACCACTAGCACCACCAACAGCCTGGCCTCGCCCACCATTTGCTCGGTGCAGGAGAACGGCAGCGCCATGATTGTGGAGCCCTCCTCCCCGGATGCCTCCGAATCCTCATCCTCGGTGGTATCAGGGGCTGTGAACAGCGGCTTGGGACCCATTGGACCCCCAACCACTGCCAATGGTGTGCTGTAAGGGAAACAGGAAGATTGGAGAGAAAACAAATGCAAATAAAACCAGGCAGTCAAAGGATGGATGGATCATCCTTCTCGAATCGCAGTATAGTTATTAGGAGCTGTAGAGCTAAAGCATACCATAAACAAAAACATACATATAAATGTAAACTAATTTATTGAAAAAAGCAGCGATAAATGGAGCTGCTCTCGGAGATTTGTAAAGATAAACACACACGCCAAGCTAGAGAAACAAAAGATAAGAAAAGAAAAGCGACTGGCAAGCAAAAAACGCAAAACTTTAAAACAGCAAGAAACTGAAACTAAAACAAATTTGTATTTTTACGAACAAAGAATAATAATAACAACACTCTCACGAAAGAAGATTTCAAAATATTTGTACAATGCGCTCGCATATTTAATTTGTAAAAAAGAAACACACAAAGAGATGAAGAAAAACCATAAAGCTAAAGCGTTATAAAACGCAAGAAAGCAAACACAATGAATGTAAAGTAAAAATGTCAAGGAAACAATTTTGTCTGCGTACATTTTCGTTGTAACTTTGTATAAATTAATGATTATATAGCAAGTCTATTTGTAAAGGATTAATGTTTCGACTGTAAATTGATAAGAAGGACAACTGAAGAGGAATGAAGAATGTAGAAGAGAGCGGTCTGCATGAATAGGCCTAGAATTTATAAGTGTAGACAGCGGAGGAACCATTTAAAGTAAACATAAACATATATACGAGGGATAAACAGCAGAAGCCACACTTAGTGTAGAATGTAGACTAAAACTGTTTTTGGAGCCAGCAGCTACCGAAACACAATGAAAACAGAGACACATACACAAGACACGCCCACGCCCCCTCACGCACACTCGGATGCAAAAACCCACAAATACATCCAGAAATACAACCACAAATGAACGACTCTTCAGCCCATTCACGTTGCTTTTGCACTATGTAAAAATTTTGTATAAAAAAACCCAAACTACAAACCATGTAAACCATGTAATTTTTTCAAATGTTTCACTGTAAAATGTATACATACTATATTTTGTAAATTTTTTTTAAGTTGCGAGTAACTCATACATATTCTATTCTTAAACTGCACGCATGTATTTATAATTTTATACATATTAGCTGGCGGCCACTCATCGAAGATCTCTACGAGGATTTCGATGCATTGGGTGCCAGCTAAAAGAACCTGTTAGCCAAGTAAGTCCCTTTGATAATGATTGGATTTTAAAACTATAACCATCAAATAAACCAACCTTTTTCCAACATTTTCCGCCACACTTTTACGTTTGCTAGCCCACCTTATTAATGTATGATATATGTATAAATATGATTTAAATCGACATTATGCTTTCTCAAATTTCACACTAAACAAAATCAGGTGGAAAATTTGCCTTTGTTATGTTAGATACAGAAAGCGCTTGTTGCTCTGCCTGCGAAGCTTGAAATGCATTCGCTGTGCGGCAAAATATTAAAATGTTAATCCTAACCCCCCTTCCACCACGTAAGTGTATAAAATTGTTTTAAAACGTCATCGAAACACTTGTAAATTGCAAACAAAAATTGTATATGTATTAATACGAACGAATATTGTAAAAAGTAACAATACCAAGAATTTTGTACATTTTTGATACACATTTAGACTACTTCGCGACGCCTTATTCCAAATACTTAAATACTGAAAATACTGAAAACGAGAGATGGTAAGAAAAACGAATTTAGACTTTTTTGTCGGTTTCGTCGAAACACACAAAAATCCAATGAAAAACAATTTTTTGGAGATCAATGTAAAGTGTATTATGCATATTTTTATACACTCAAATTCGTTGTCGTGTCGTTGTTGTTGTTGTCGTCGTCACCGTCGTCGTTGTCGTATTTTGTATATAACAAGCAAAGTCATTGAACATTTGTAATTTTCTGTACATTTCCCCCCGCAACACACCACATCCCATTAACCATTGTCCATCATCCCAATTAGTCGATTAAACCCATTGAACCAATTTTACCCGTATTATCCTGTCTCTGTACAAGTGAGCGCATTCAAGCGACGGCGCAAGCGGGGCTCGGTATTATTTGTTTGGTATTTTTAGTTAATAACTTGTCAACTGCCTGTCTCTAGAGCGCAATGCACTGATAATTTTAATTTAAATAATCCATAGATGAACATTGTATTTAGGATTCTCGAGTTCGATACGGAGTGAAACAATGCAAGTAGAGATGCTTTCTGTAGACTGTAAACACATTGCTACACGCCGTGTACATTTGACGTGTAAGATACACACACAGGACACTCACACACCCACATTCACACAAAAACACCCACACACAGACACACAGGACTTAGCGAGCTGCTTAGCTGTAGTAGTTAGTGTAAGCCAGCAAATCCCTATAAATATTTAAAATAAAGTAAATATTACTACAATTAGTTTTGAACTTGACGTGAGGCAACGTAACGTTTTTAAAAATGTATATGTGAAATACATGTGTAGAGTAGCGGAAGTGCAGAGGCACAGTGAAATTTACACGGAAACTGGCGTATTCTACACACGCCCAGTTTTTACAGTAACAATTTTTTGCACGCATGAAAAACACTTGGGTATATACAAGTCGAAAACTAAAAAACCTAAAGCAAACCTTCAAATTAAAAAGGAGCAACATCTAACAACCACAAATGTAAACAATGTAACTTAAATTATACGGCAGAACTCACTGTAAAGTTATAAACGTAATGCGAAGCGAAACGGGCAAGCATTTTTGTGTATGTCAAAAGGCCAACAACGGTCGGGCATTTTAATTTGCAAAAGAAAACGAAAAAGTAATCAAAACCCGGTTGCAAGTTGTTTGAATTTCTTGGCCAACTGAATTGTAAAAAAAAAACAAAAGAAGTACAGTCCAATACTGAAAATGGCCTATAAATAACCAATAATTAAAGTAAATATTAAACATACAGCGGAAGCAGAAATTTGTAAAATTTTTTCGACAGCAGAACCTTGTAAACTAAGCTAAGGACATAGCTAAAAACCATACTCTAAATAAACCATTTGTAATTTGTTGTAAAAAGAAAGGAACGATCGAGGGAAGACGGAAATTTAAAGGCATGGCATGTGCTAGAGCTGGCGTCAAGTAAAAATATAAATGATATATAAATATAAATATATATTAACGCATATACATACTTATAAATATAAATATACAGTAAATAACTAATTACGAGAATAATTTGTAGTTACACACTCGAAACACACGCAAAAATTCAAATATACAAACAGAGCGTAATCCTTAGTTGTGTAAACAGCGAGCGATTGGCACAAGTTATATAACTAAAATTTGGACAGCATTGCATTCGAGCATTTGATTTAACTATGCATTAGACTCTTATGTTTATTATTATTATACAAAATACGATTAATGCTAATTTCTTTGTGAAAAAAATAAAACAAGTTTATTATGTAGCAAAAAGCAAACGTTTTATTTCTCAATTTGACCCACTCGATTGGCTCTTCTCCACCACACCAAAATGCACACACACGCACACACATGGTCTTTTGTTTCAGTTTGCATTTGAAGACAAAATTCAAGTTCAACTTCAAGTTTCAACAAATTGGCTTCAATGGAAGGCTGCGATGACTACAAATCTAAAATCAAAATTGATATTAATACGGCATGCAATTTAAGAGCATAGCATTACATTGAAAATAAATAAAGATAAATAATCTACACTTACCATAACCTTATATCCCTTCCAAAACCACAAAAAAAAACGGCACAACCAAAAGAGAGCGCAAAGTTCGAGGCATTTTATACGGCGCATTTTTTATACATATATGAACAGGCTAGCTGTCTATATGATATGTATACCCAAAAAATGATCAACTTTTATAATGAGCCAGTAAGTAAACAATACATATTTTTTTATCAGCCTTGGCAAGCTAATCTTTTACCGGGCCGTAAATTTTAACAAAATTATACATACTTACAAACAAGAATACCAAAACCCTATGCCTAAAATCCTAACCAGATCGGATGGAAGAAAACAGAAAAAATCCATTTCAACTAGTAGAATTTTTCCAAATTGTAGAAATGTAAACCTTTATATAAATATATATAGATTTGTAATTGAGCTCTAAAGTCGGGGTAGTAATATTTAATTCGATCGAGATATAACTCGAAACAGTAAGCTCCTAAGTTGGTCGTTCCTTGTAGCACGACTTACAAGATGAACTGGATCTGGAAGCAGTAGTAAAACTCATGTAGAAAAGCAGCAGTAAACCATAAAGCAAACTAAAACCATAAAAATATAGTTAAACTGTATATAGGGAATACCAGGCAGGCAAAAATCTTTCACTCAAATCTGCAAGTTTAGGTAAGTGGAGGGTCTTACTTTAAATAATATAAATATTCCCAATTTTAACTTTTTCAAAAAGTTAATTTTCAAACTTTTGATCAAATACATGAGGGCTTATTTGATTGAACTATGATGATTCCTTTAGATTTAGATCGTCCACTTAACTTCGACGCAGTTAAGGAGCCCGCTCTTGACCAATGCTTGTACTCCATTGTATTTTGAATGCCTATACCCCCAACTAAGCCACACAGAAAGCAGAAAAGAGAACATAAAATAAAAGTACTTGATTTCAATTAAGAATGATATTAAAAGAAAAAAGCATTAAAACTTATTAGCCACATATGTACGTACGAAGGATGAACATAACTAATAAAAAAACTTGTAACTTAATACTTCTACATATTGAATAAAAAGAATGATATTAAAATCGTAATTTTGGTTATTTGTTTTAAAGACTCGCTTTGCTGACATGGTGAGATCCTTTATCTACTCCTGTTTTTTGACATCTTTGGGCAGAGGTAATATTTAAATATTGGTTGAATGCTTTTTAATATGCATATTTACATACTTTCGAGCGGCTGCTGTTTTATGGCCTCCAAATTGTTGCATACTTTTGGGCCGCCGATCAGCGCTAATGACTGACGGAAACTCCTAGCATCTGCGTGAAATGTAGCACACTCTTAAGGAAAATTAGGATATCTAAGCCAATAAGCAACCTACAACTAAAACAGGGACCGGTTTGGGCACCTTATGTATATCCCGAGGTATAAAACACAACCACATTTTTGTCTGATTTGCATCTTAGCTATACAAAATCTGTCAACAATTTTTCTGTGGGTCGCGTACTTACAAAAATATTGCTTAAAAAAGAGTTTTTGCTGGATATCTCACTTAAAACAAGACCCCCAGAAAAAAGAATTACTCTTCCGGACTCCTGACTCAGGAGTCCTGAGGACCTAAGCTAAGGATTCCCACCGCATTTATTCCGATCGCGATCAATTCATTTTTACTCCAGAAATCGATTTTTCTGCAGAAAAAAATTTCTGATTTGAATGCCAATTCATTTGGAATCCTTCTACGAGTTCATCGAAGTATGTCATTCCATGCCATGATCACATTATCCTTGCGATTTGGCTTAAACAAATTGACACTTCTGCATTGCACTTGAACTTTTAAGTTTTTATTGCGTGCATTTAGGCGCGGCTTGTTGCTCTAGTTGCGCGGCAGCCTACTGAACTTTCTGTTCGCCTGGTACTTGAGCTCGAGAAATCTTTCAAATTGTCCGACAAATTCGACACAAATCGAGCACAAATTGGCGTTTGAATGCAAGTTTTCCGATTTTTGACACCAGGCCAACAGAAATCCCAGTAGGTGGCTCTGAGCTCTAGGAATTAAATTCGCGGAGCCCTCCCATTGGTCGACGAATAGGACCGCACCTTCCCGATTGCTTAAAACAACCGTTACTTTCGTTCCAGCACACAGGTGCGTAGTCAGCGCGAGCAGGGATTTGTGGGGCTAAATGTCCCCAAATAACGATTTTAATCCCCCTTGACCAAATTCTGACTACGCCTCAGCTAAACGCAGAAAAATGATAGTCGGACACCTGCAATGATTTATGTTCGCTTGTTCATTCAAACCGAGAAATCTTTCAAATTGGCCGACAAATTCGACACAAATCGAGCGTTCGGGAGCAAGTTTTCCGCTTTTTGACACCAGGCCAACAGAAATGCTAGTAGGTGGCTGCTGGGTTTTAGGAATTAATTTCACGGAGCCATCCCATTGGTCGACCAATAGGAACGCACCTTCCCGATTGCTTAAAACAACCGTTACTTTCGTTCCAGCACACAGAGGCGTAGTCAGCGCGAGCAGGGATTTGTGGGGCTAAACATCCCCAATTAACGTTTTTAATCCCCCTTGACCAAATTCTGACTACGCCTCTGCTAAACGCACAAAACTGATAGACGGACACCTACTATGATTTATGTTCGCCTGGTGTTTCAAGCCGAGAAATCTAAAATGTTGCTTGTCGAAAACCCAATTTTTCCCAGTCAAACTCAACAATATCTGATTTTGAAGTACCAGGCCAACAGAAAAATCAGCAAGTACCCAGAATTTGAAGAAAGTTGTGAGCGAACAGCTGTTTTTTTAAGCATTGCTGCCACGAAGCCACTCCCCTGGAAGACACCCGTTAGTTTGCAACTAAGCCCTCACTAGAGATGGGCAAACCATTTGATTTTTCGTTCGTGTCACGACTTTGGCAAGTTAGGCATGAAAATCCGTTTGATATGTATTAAGCGAGCGGAAAAAGGTAAGCAAAGCAAACTTAGTTTAGACTAATCAGCTGATCATTTTATAGCTGCCTTACTTTTTTTTTCTACAAAATGCACCAGTTATTACACACAACTGTTTATTTAATTGTTAAACAAAATATATATATACGTTTGCATGTATTAGTTATAAAACTAATGTATGTAGGCATAATTAATATTACATTTTATTCAGTTTTTGTTGCTTCAGCCAAACGTTGGTTTCTAAAAACTCATTCAGGTGTGTATTTGTCTTGCTAATGGTTTATCGAAGAGATATATGTATCATACGTGGAACTAACAGTAATTGATGGCCTGCCCCAAAGGCATGACAAGTTTAAGGTTTTTTCTTTCCATTTTTTTTGGGAAAACGCTTACGCAGACAATCACACATATTCGTACAGACGCACTAAAACACAACTTATATTAAGAGATAGGAGAAATGTACATTTGCG
This sequence comes from Drosophila elegans, assembly GCF_018152505.1. NCBI lineage: Eukaryota > Metazoa > Arthropoda > Insecta > Diptera > Drosophilidae > Drosophila > Drosophila elegans. Next base: position 2,963,823 of record NW_024545855.1, on the reverse strand, counting down.
TGGGTGTAACACAATTACAAGATATAGTAACTAACATAATGATTTGTTGAAGGGAATATAAGGTATAAATTAATTACAGTAGGCTGATTGGTCTGGAGAGTCTATTTAGGGGGCAGAGCGATGGAAAAACTTTCATTCACTCATCTTTCCATTATACTTACAACTGCGTATGTTTATAAATTAAGTGTGCTAAACATATGATACAAATTTCTTTTGCTCTCATTTTCTTTATCTAATAAAAACAAGTTTTCGAACAACAAAAAGTTAAATTAAAACATAGACAATGATTTAAAAAAAGACTATTGCAATGGGGGCGAGGGGCGGGCCTAATTATGTTGCCTTAGCAAGTGATCTTGTCTCGGCCGTCGACATTTACAAATCTCATAAGTTTTGCAGGAACGACAGTAATTTCGTTTCGTAATTTTTATTCGATTCCAGATTACGCAACGAATGCCGCTCCTCGGGGAACAGATGCACCTCGTACGGCTTGTTGGCCTTGTTCAGGGCACTGATCAGCCGGGAGGTGTGGCAGAAGTGCACATTCTCGTCGATCAGGCCGTGAATGAGTAGCAGGCGTTTGTCCCTGAACGGCAGAAACATATGGATAAAGTCATAGCAAATTCAACACGCATCTCAATACTCACTCTTCGGGAAAGGAGTTCACGTATTCGAGCACCGATCCGGCCGAGTAGCCGGCCTCGTTGTTCTGCGGCAGATCCATGTAGCGCTCCGTGTAGCCCGTGTCGTAATACTCCCAGTTGGTGACTGGCGCTCCGGCAATGGCCACTTTGAAGATTTTCGGATACTGAACCAGACCCATCAGACTCAGATAGCCACCTGCACGAATTAAAGACAATATGGAGAATAATCTATTAGAAATAAGTGAATATTAAAGGCAATTTCTTAGTTTAATTTATAATCCAGATAAAATAAATTTATCGAGAGATAAGACCTTAACTTTCTGCAATACTCTGCTGTAAATAAGCAAACGTTTTAAGAAAACAAATTACATTTTAATGTAATTTTATTAAAGTCATTTTCTAATTTAAATACAAGTTTTTCGGTAGATAAGACCTTAAACCTTCTAGATATCTTTCGCAAGTTTAGAATGACTTGCTTGTTGATAAGATTATGGAACTTCAAAGTTAAATTTCGACAAAAGACTATATGCCATTAGCAACTGAGATAATACCCAGACAGTTAGCTCCCCAACTTACCGTAAGACCATCCATGAATGGCCACGCGGTCCATGTCTATGTAGCCCAGCTGGTCGGCCAAGATGCGCAGGGCGTCCACCTGGTCAGTCAGCTCCACCTGGCCCATGCGACCGCGAATGTGGCTCTCGAACCGCTTGCCCCGATGGCGCGATCCTCGCGAGTCAATGCAGATCACGCAGTATCCCTGGGCGGCCAGCATATGCATTCTCAGTTGGTGTTTTCCCTAAGAAATAAGTCGTTAGTTGACGAACAACAACTTCCAGCTTAAGACTTAGCTACCTTGAATGTGTTGTTGACGGTCTGCACCTCGGGTCCTCCATAAACATTGAGCACCGTGGGATACTTGACACCCAGTTCAAAATTGTGCGGTTTGAAGACCATGGCATAAACTATATCGCCCGACGGTAACTGTGGCCGGAAGATTTGTGGGCAGTACTGCGGCTCCGGCTTGCCGCCTTCGTGAAGGTATCCCACTAAGGATATTTGAATGCCATTGACTCCGCCGTTCTGGCACGTCTGATTGACGCGCATCACCTTGCAACTGGGCAACCGCTGGATGTTGCAGTAGACCAGCAGCATCAACTGGCATTGCTGTGGGAAAGAGAAAAAGGAAACATAAATTTAAAAGTCTAATAAAAACATAGCATACTTATTCGAGTCCTATTTCACACATTTAACTTTAGAGTTTTAAAAGAAAACTAAGAAAAAAGCGAGCGGTAAATTAAATTTTTTTGAAGAAGGCCTATTTTGGTTAGAACTTCTCTGATCATACGTACATCGTCGAACTCCACGAGGTAAGAGTATCCTGGCTCCGTTAGTAGGCGGATTTGCTCGGGCCGCTCCAGACTGACAACGTAGAGATGCTTCTCCAGCGGCGTATCGCGCAGCCCCACAAAGTACACCAGTTTATTGACCTTATCCACCCACAGGCTCCTGGCCAGCACCTCCCATTCTCCGGTGGTCAGGGCCACCTTATTGAGTATGCGTGGCTGCAGCGCCGATTGTTCCACGAAACTGGGCTGGGCTGCAGCCGATCCGGCGTCCGCCTGGCCATTTGCTTGGCTCAACAACAGGCTGGCGGTCACCAAGTAGAGGTGCCGGAAGCCCGTCTCCTCCGATGCCCACAGAAAGGTTACGTTCGTTTCCGTCACCTCCAGGAAATGCAGCATATCGTGCACGTTGATCCAGCTCTCAGAGCGCTCCGTGTATATAACCTGTAGTGGTGTTATTGTGCGACTATACAGACTGCGCCAGCTGTGGTCGCCTATGGAGTCGGTCGGAGTGGACACCTGACTGCTGTAGGACTCGCAGAAGTTATCCAGCGGTATGAGGATTACATCCAGACGCTGCTGCTTCCGATCCAGGCCCTGTACCCATACGCTAGTTGGGGAGAAATATGAACAATTAGTTGTATACTTATTTCATGGGAAATTGTTTAAGCAAACATTGAAGTATGCATGCAAAAACTATTATACAATCAAGTACTCTAGTACTCTAGTAGTACTCTACTTACTATTTGGCATCCGGGGTCCAACCGACACGCACAATGTATTCCAGCCAGCTAAAGACGGCTAGCAGGGAGTAGGGCAGATCCTTGATCGCGATCTCGCTGACTTGCAGTGCCTCGTTCAGTACGAACTGGACGAGCTTGAGCTTGGACTTGGCATTGGGGCTGCCGGTGCGCGGAAAGCGATACTCGTCCACGCGGCCGTGCACCGCCGTCGACGAGGGAAATGTGTACACAGATACCTCCGACTCGTCCACCTCCTCGTAGACAATGCGGTAGATGCCGTCATTGGAATGTGGCTGCCACCAGAAGCCCTGGTAGCGGCTGAACTCCTCCTGCATCACGTAAGAGGGCACCCCGGCGCTTAGCGCATCGTCTACATACGAGTGCCGCCCACTGGATGTGTAAGTGAGCCGCTTTTCGTGCCCACTCAGCGTGTGGGTGACGAACAGATCGCAGTCGCTGATGTAGGCTATCATGTCGGAGTTCTGCGGACAAATCTGCGGATCGAGGGCCGTCCATTGCGGGCAGGTGCGTAGCTGCGTGGGAAACAGCAGTCCAGACTGTTTGTGGAAAGTAAAATCATAAAATTTGAATTATGTTTAGAAACCAAAATTATTTAGTGATATAAAATATATGTTTCTTTTGGGACGAAAATTAAACTATTAAATGCATTACAATTATATGCAGCAATCAAAAATTTGTCTTAAATTGAATTTTGGGAATCTGCCAAATTGTTTAGTGGCATGTTTTTACTTCTATATATTTATATTCGAATTTCTTGCAAGAACTGTCACTCAAATGTCATGTAATGTTTGGATTATGCACAAAGTAAACGACTAGTAAAAAGGAATATTAGCTCTTTTAGAATCACTAGTAGCTCACATTGTATCCTGTGTCCAGGCATTGGTACAGGTCGTTGAAGCAGGGAAAGACCAGCTTGCCGGATGGCTTGTGCAGTTCGTAGCAGGTGATGCCCCAGGTGGAGAGGCGCTTGCGCTCCTGCAGTAGCTGGAACTCCCGGGCATATGGACTGGCCGATCCACTGCCTCCGCTGCCGCCACTGCTCTGAATGGGCTGTTGCAGCAGAGGACTCCATGGGAGTCTGTTGGGAAAAGACACTATTAGCTTTAGTTGGCAGAGGTTAAGGATTATAAACCCACCTAGGCCTGAGCAGGGAGTTGAAGAGGAAGGCTGGGTGCTGACTACTGCTGCTCGTGGGGGATCCTGCGTGTGTGAGTGTGGGACTGCCGATTCCAGACTCAGCACTCGCCTCCAGGCGCTGCACCAACAGCTGCTGCTCCTCCGACTGCAGCATATTGATGTCCGCAAAGAGCAGCGTGGTCTCCCAGCTCTGCGGCGGAGTGCCCAGGAAGTAGCACCTGGCACGGCCATCGGACAGGTGGCGGAACTGCACATTAGTGGGCACCATGGATGAGAGATTGCACATCTTCTTGCGCATCTCCTGCACCACCAGTTTGTTCTCGGCCCAGCTCTTGTTGGGCGTGGGCGCGGCAATGTGCCCGTCGTTGTCCACCGGGTCGTCCTCATCCTCCTCGCAATCGTCGCACTCATGGTCGCCCTCGTCCGAGTCCAGTCCATGGGGCGGAGTGCCGCTGGTGGGTGAGCTGAGGTGGTTGGTGATCACAGAGGCGGCGGCCACTACTACCTCCGTGGTTGTGGCCGTGGCCGCCGCCGCCACTGCCTGAATGGGTGAGGTGATGGAGTTGAGCGCACTGCCGATGGAGGAGTACAGGGCATTAGCCGTGGTGCCCAGCGAGCCCATGCTGGTCAGGCTGGCTATGGAGTGCGTCGATCCGGGCGTGCTGGCTGCGCTCTGGCTGCTGCGGTCCATCAGCATGTTGGAGGCACTGGTGCCGCCTGCCACGCTCACTGCTGTGGAAACGCGGGCCGTGAACCCGTCCAGGAGATTCACAAAGGATGTGGCCGCCGCATTGGTTATGCTGTGGCTGCGATGGTGTCCGCCGCCGCCTCCCCCATTGTTGTTATTCCTGCCCAGCTGCGGCGGAGCCACTGCATCCTGCTCCAGGCCCATTAAAGTGGTGTTGGCATTCGGGCCGCCGCTGAGATTCACACTCAATGGCGGACTCGGCGAGGAGGGCAGGCGATTCCGCTGCTGCTGCTGCTGGTTCGTCTGATTCATCTGGGTCCTGCTCTCCATGGTGTGGATTTTATTGAGCTGACCCAATTCGGCGGTCTGGTTCGGATGGCGAATCCAATCCAAACCACGTACACACACAAAATGTTTTGGGGCCACAAAAAGTACTCAATGTACTCACACACACACACACACTCGCACTCTCGCTGGAACTTACACGGACACGGACACACGCATACACGCACACCCACACAGGCGGGCGGCCCTGTTGTGCTGGTTTGTTATTGTTATTTCGCTTGGCATTTGCCGTGCAATCCAGCGATTTTAAACAATTCTCGATGCACTCTGCTGTGGCCTGATGTTGTCCGCTCTGGTACTTTCCACACTCATCGCTCTTCGTCGTCTCTTTTTTTGTTGCTTTTGCAGCTACTTTTGTTGTTGTTGCTGTCGCTGGTCTCTAGTCGCTGTTGTCGTTGTGGTTTTTCTTGTGCGAATTGTAAAAAGTGAAAGTCGCACCGTGCGGCTAATCGAAGGAAAGCAGAGCACCTGGCGTTTTAGTCCGCTCCACGTTCTGCTGGGCCAGCGAGTGTTTAATATCAAACCGATTTGATTGATCCAATTGTATTATTCGGAACCGAACTGCAGGTAAATTAAAAGAATGCACGAAAGATATACGATACTAGGTGCCCGTGCGAGATTGGTCTGACGCGGTGCTCTGGTCACACTGAGCCGAAGGATTTGGAGATGGCACTGCCGGATAGGGATGGGCAAAATTTTGTGGAATCATTCCAGCGATATATCGTTTGGGATAATAATTGTTGTCCAAAAACAATAAAGGTACAAATATGTTATTATCATTATTTTTAAAGCTTTCATATATCATCATATATATAATATATATTTTTAGAGACTTTTAGGGTCAGTTTTTGTACCATGTTTAACTAATCCAATCATTATTTTTGGGCCCAAACATTTATAAAAAATTGTATAAGAACGCAGTTCCTTCTGATCTTAGTTTCTTAGTCTAGCATACAATAGGTGTCTAGCTTGTCAAAAATAAATAAATAAGTGAAACTACAAAACTAAAAGCTTAGCTTTATATATACTATAAAGTTAATTTTCATTAAAATAAATAATTAAATTATGTTTGTTGGCATTTATCCTTTGGGCTTCCTTTAAATTGCAATTATATTGCAATGTAACATATATAATAAACCAACTATTTTTTCTACCAAATCGTTTATTGTTGTCTGTACAATATTTTAAAATTTGCGCATTTGCTTAACTTCAGAGGGCAGCACTGGCATTACAGTCCACATCAAAATCCTGGGTGGTCACACTTTCCCCCTTTAATTCATACGTTTATTTTTCGACTTGTAAGTTTAAACAACTAAGTGTAGGGCCCAAAAAAAAACAATTTAATAGGAATAGTTATTTAATCTTAAAAATAAGGGAAGAGAGTACTTAAATCCTATAAAACCAACAAAAATAACAAGCGGCAACAGGTGGTTTTTGGTCCCCTGAGGAATACACGTGCTCAAAAACGTGTGGGTTTTGTTTACTTTTGATTGACTTAAATTGCAACCAATTAAGACGATATGATACGCAAAGTGCCGCTGATTGTGATCCTGGGCTCCACGGGCACCGGCAAGACGAAGCTTTCTCTGGAGCTGGCCGAACGCTTCGGTGGAGAGATAATCAGCGCCGATTCCATGCAGGTGTACACGCACCTGGACATCGCCACCGCCAAGGCCACCAAGGAGGAGCAATCCCGAGCTCGACACCATCTGCTGGACGTGGCCACTCCAGCGGAACCCTTTACCGTCACCCACTTTCGCAACGCCGCTCTGCCGATTGTGGATCGCCTGCTGGCCAAGGATACTCCGCCAATTGTAGTGGGCGGCACCAACTACTACATAGAATCCCTGCTTTGGGATGTCCTTGTGGACTCGCAGAATGAGGAGGGCACCTCTCCCCCAGAGCAGCACCTAAAACAGCCTGATCTAGATGCCATGTCCACCCTGGACTTACATAATCACCTGGCCCAGATAGACGCCGGTAGTGCCAACCGCATTCACCCCAACAATCGGCGCAAGATCCTCAGAGCCATCGAAGTCTATCAGGGATCGGGACAGACTCTAACCGAGAAGTTGGCGGAGCAGCGAGCCCAACCGGGGGGAAACCGTCTGGGGGGACCTCTGCGCTATCCACACATCATACTCCTATGGCTGCGGTGCCAGCAGGAAGTGCTAAATGCCCGCTTGGACAACCGGGTGGATGGAATGCTGGCCCAAGGACTTCTCCGCGAGTTGCGGCAGTTCCATAATGCCCACCAAACCACGACAGTTCAGGCCTACACCTCGGGTGTCGTGCAGACTATTGGCTATAAGGAGTTTGTGCCCTACCTGCTTAAACATGACCCAAACCAAGATAAAAAGATAGAGGAGTACCTGCGCAAACATAGCTACAAGCTGCCAAGTCAAGAAGAACTTAAGGATGGGGGCCCAGATATTCCAGATGGCTTGGATCTCCTGCGCAATTGCTGCGAGGAACTCAAGTTGGTCACGCGTCGCTACTCCAAGAAGCAGCTCAAGTGGATCAACAATCGGTTTCTGGCCAGCAAGGATCGCCAAGTGCCGGATCTTTATGAACTGGACACTAGCGATGTGGCTGCCTGGCCGGAGGCAGTGTATCAGCGGGCAGAGTCGATCATCGAGAGCTATCGCAGGGATGAGGAAAGTGGGTTGGAGCCCATGCCCAAGAGAGAGCATCCTGGAGCGGATTTTAATGAGGAGACTAGCCACTTTTGCGCGACTTGCGAGAGGCATTTCATCGGCGAATACCAATGGGGATTGCATCTCAAGTCGAATAAGCACAAAAGGAGGAGGGAGGGGCAGCGCAAGAGAGAGAAGCTATCAACGGATCAACTTGTTGCAAAGAAACAGAAGGCGGACGAGGTTCAGCTACCCCCCAGCCAAGTCAAAGATACTGATAAGGCATTGTAAAACCAAACAACAACGCTTGGCAATAAATGAACCTACGTAAATTTGAGTCATTTGTTGTTGTTTTGAATCGGCTGCTGATGCAAGCGGTTTTGAGCCGTATCTGATAACCCTACACCTCGCTGATGGGGACCGTAGATCGTAGACCGCAGGGGAGGTCGTTGCCTAGCCAGAAAAGCGAAAACGCGTAAACATGTTTGTGCACTCCGAACAGCCAGCAAACAGCAACCAGCCCACATTGACTATTCTCGCCTTTCATTTGCATTTCAGTTGCCCAGCGGTTAAGACGCAGCCAGCAGAAACACCAGAAGACATCAACCATGAGCTCGAGCAAGATTGGTGAGTCTTCTTGGCAATCCCTTGCCAATAGATAATCACTAGGAATCCTCAATTCCCCCACAGCCCTCCTCAGTGTGTCGGACAAGACGGGACTGCTCGATTTGGGCAAGAGCCTGGTGGCCCTGGGCTTTGACCTGGTGGCCAGTGGAGGCACTGCAAACGCTTTAAGAGCATCTGGCCTTAAAGTAAGGGATGTCTCTGAGATTACCGGAGCCCCGGAAATGCTGGGTGGCCGTGTGAAGACACTGCATCCGGCCGTGCACGCTGGAATACTTTCCCGCACCAGCGACTCCGATCTGGCTGATATGCGTAAGCAGGGCTACGATCTGGTCCAACTGGTGGTCTGCAATCTATACCCCTTTGCCAGCACCATAGCCAAACCGGATGTCACGCTGGCCGACGCTGTGGAGAACATCGATATCGGTGGAGTAACTCTGCTGCGGGCAGCAGCCAAGAATCACCAAAGGGTCACGGTCATCTGCGAGGCGGTGGATTACGAGCGAGTGCTGGCGGAGCTGAGGGCTTCGGGTGATACCACGCTGGATCTAAGACAAGCCCTGGCCCTCAAGGCATTCACCCACACGGCCAGCTATGATGACGCCATCTCGGACTACTTCCGGAAGCAGTATGGATCTGGTGTGTCCCAGTTGCCGCTGCGCTATGGCATGAATCCCCACCAGAAGCCGGCTCAGCTGTATACTCAGTTGGCCAAGCTGCCACTTACGGTTTTGAATGCCTCGCCGGGATTCATCAATCTGTGCGATGCCCTCAATGGTTGGCAGTTGGTTCGTGAACTAAAGCAAGCCTTGCAACTGCCAGCAGCCACCAGCTTCAAGCATGTGTCTCCCGCGGGAGCGGCTGTGGGAGTGCCCCTTAATCCCGCCCAGGCCAAGCTCTGCATGGTGGACGACCTGTACGAGCAGCTGACTCCGCTGGCTACCGCCTATGCCCGTGCCCGTGGAGCCGATCGCATGAGCTCCTTTGGCGACTTTGTGGCCCTGTCCGATGTGTGCGATGTGGTCACTGCCAGGATCATTTCCCGCGAGGTGTCCGATGGCATCATTGCCGCTGGCTACGAACCAGAAGCTTTGGAGATCCTGAAGAAAAAGAAGAACGGTGGATACTGCATCCTACAGGTAAATTTTATGTCAAATAATTATTATGCCCTTCTAAACTTTCAATTTCAGATGGATCCCAACTACGAACCCTCTGCAGTGGAGCGCAAGACCATTTTCGGCCTGACGCTGGAGCAGAAACGCAACGATGCCGTCATTGGCGCCTCGCTCTTTGCCAATGTGGTGACCAAAAGTGGTCCTCTGCCGGAGGCGGCTGTGCGGGATCTGATTGTGGCCACCATAGCCCTGAAGTACACGCAGAGCAACTCCGTCTGCTATGCCCGTGATGGCCAAGTTGTGGGCATCGGAGCCGGCCAGCAGTCGAGGATTCACTGCACCCGTCTCGCCGGCGAAAAGGCAGACAACTGGTGGCTGCGCCAGCATCCCAGCGTGGCCGGCATGAAGTTCAAGGCGGGCGTGAAGCGGGCCGAGATCTCCAATGCCATTGACAACTATGTAAATGGAACAGTTGGCAAGGACATGCCTCTGTCGCAGTTCGAGGGAATGTAAGTGGAGGATATATTCCATATTTTGTAGCTCTCATTTCAATCTATAATGTGTGTGTAGGTTCGATAAGGCTCCGGCTCAACTGACCAGCGAGCAGAAGGTGGAGTGGTTGAAGCAGCTCAGCGGCGTGGCCCTGGGATCCGATGCCTTCTTCCCCTTCCGTGACAATATCGATCGCGCTAGTTTGGTTAGTTAAATAGTAGTACTTTTGTATCAATTTTAACTCCTTTAATTTTCACAGAGTGGAGTCTCTTACATTGCCAGTCCTGCAGGATCGACCAATGATGCTGGTGTCATTGCCGCCTGCGATGAGCATGGCATCATAATGGCCCACACTAATCTGCGATTGTTCCACCATTAAATTCTATCTTGCTTTTGGATTCCATAAAATTCAATTTAAATTTGAGCTTCGCAAGTCGAATACACCTTTCAAATATTTAGCATTAATACATGAGCCCATTAATGGTCTGCTAGACTTCTTCTTATAAACTTCTTATAGGTTTACAAAGTTTCTCAAGGTGGTCTACATAAGAAAAGACAATTTAATATTACACTTTTATACGAACTATTTTTGATAACCTATTTAGTGCGATAAGAACTTTTATAGATATACAAAACTTTGTTAAACCAACCCCAACCAACTGCCTTATAATCATTCCAAGCACAATAAAAATCACTTGCCTTTAGTTAGTTAAACGAACGCTGCATCGACTAAACACTATTTATTTCAAGAATTAGTTTCTATGGAATGTACAGTTCCGGAGCCTGGACCATGGGACATCCGTGTTGCAGATCCTGGCCAGCTCCTGGTCGCGGACGCAGCCTATCGGCTGCGTTGCCTCCGACAGGCCCTGCGACAATTGCACAAAAAGACGATGAAGGTGGCGCAGAAGACGAGCACCGAGGCCAGGACCAGGGCCACCGAGGTGGTCTGGTCGTAGCTGGGAGTGGGGTCCAGCACGTGCTGCTGTGGCAGCAGCTCGAAGTCGACTAGCACTTGGGTGCCGTTGGGCGGCGGACAGGGCTGCTGCACAATGATCTCCTGGTGCTGCACCTGTTTTGAAGTAAATATATGTTGTTAGAATTCAGTATGACAATTGCAAATAATGTTTAATTACGTGTTTTTTGAACAACAAAAATCAATCACTTTAAATTGACAAATTTTAATTTGTAGAATGTTCTTTAAAATACAAAGTAGTTTGAAACTTGGGCTCCCGTGTCACAATTTTAAAGATACTTTTAAATAAGCTTTTGAACCGACACTTTAATGATTTGTTTTGACAGCGCTTTACATATCATGAAATCATCAAATGCACACAGAAGCCGCAGATTCAAAGATAAAGATGAATTTAAGTTTTGTTGAGTTTTTGTTTTTACAAAAATGAATGATTACTTTCTTGCTCAACAGAAATGTTAAGCAATATTCAAAATTTCTTTGGTTTGCTTATTTTTTATTAAAAATAATGACTATTTTTGATTTTGTTTTTTTTCTTAAAAAAAAAACATTATTTGTCATCATTACTTTGAGATCCCTAATGACACCCACCTGCTTGTTGCGGCACAACTGCAGTCCGGCGGAGTTGGACAACGTCTCAGCACTGTACTCATCCTGCACCAGGACGGGCAGAAGCCACCGTTCCGGCGACAAGAACTGCAGCCAGGACCAGAACTGGGCCAGGTTCTGGGGATGCACCAGGTAGCCGCCCACCGCCGCCACTGCCAGACTGATCAGCCCATTAACCAGGCTGGCCGAGACCTTGCAGGGCAGCAGGTGGGCACAGAACAGGGCCAGTGTCTGGATGAGCGTCAAGTAGAGCAGCATGTAGCCTGCGGATTAAGAGGCTTGGTTAGCTTAGTGTAATAGTCTTTGGTTGTCAAGGCTACTAACCCATGTACAAGTATATGCCCGTATCGCTGCTGTTCGAGTAGGTGTAAAGTCCTGCCATGCTGTGGGCCGGCAACAGATAGGCCAGCCAGATACAAAGGCTGGGGAACAGGCCCAGAAGACTCTGTAAGATGGGAGAATTAAATTCAGAACCATGGGGATTTATGGCCTAAAATTGTGTAGAGTTCATATCTCCACTGAATAAAAAAAGTGTTAAGTCTAAGTCAGGTTAAAATAATTCAAAATAATAATGGATGAAAATCAATGCGAAAATGATTTAAATTGATTATGAACAATTTTATATGCATTGTATTTAATCAAACAATTTTATATCTAATTAAAATATGCTAAATTAACTTTGGAGTTTAATCGTCTGATACTCATGTTAAATACTCCATTTTATATCAATGTCTAAAATAACAGGAAATGGAACGCCATTTATGTTATGCTCAAAGATTAGAGACTTTCATTTAAGGCATTTAAAATAAATACCATAGCTCAAATATTTTAGTATTAAATAAAGAAATTGAATATGCTTTGTTTAACATTATGATTTTATATTTTATATAGATATTTTTTGGATTGTTCCTTGTTGTTTCCCTTACCTGCACAATGATGTAGAGACTCCTGGTGTACAGCCCCAGGCGGATGTCCCTTTCCGCATGGCGGCGATCCTCTTGCGTGTCCCGGATGGTGAGCATCACCAGTGGCCAGTACACCAGCACCATGACGCAGTGGTGGTAGCCCAGCCGGTCGTGGTAGCTCAGCTGCGGATCGGAGGCGGGCACGTCCCAGAAGATGCAGCCGATGCACAGGGAGAGCACCGCTGCTGCGATGAGCTTGCTGATCCAGGTGAGCAGGGATCCCGGCTGCTTGTAGCCGGCAAAGCGTTTGATCAGGGCGCTGATCTGGCCAAAGAAGCCTGACTTCAGCGTGAAGTTGGGCAGCGAGGCGGGCGGGGCGGCCAGTGGGGGCTCCGAGTTGATCTGGTCCCAGGCATTGGCCAGCGAATCGATGCGGGCCGAGGACTCCAGCATGGCGGCCGCCGAAAGGTCATCCAGGGTCACCAGGTCCACTAGAAGTATATTCAATGCTTACCATTAAAATCAAGGACCAAAATAATCGTTATTGAAATATAATAACCACCAAATATTATTAATATCGGATTTTTGAATTAAAAAAAAAACTATCATATAATAGATTTTATTCCCACAACTTACAGTAGTAGTCCGCCGGGTTCTTGAAGGGCGGGCACGGATAGCCCAGCTCGCCCATGTGCCGCGGCAGGTCGGCCCGACTGCCGGAGAAGACGGTCCTGCCGCCGGAGAGCAGCAGGACGCCGGAGCACATGGACAGGATCTCGAAGGTGGGCGGCTGGAGGGTCATGATGACGATGCGCCCGCCGCTGCACCACTGCCGCAGGTACTCGACCAGGAAGAAGGTATCAAAGATGTCCATGTTGCTGGTCACCTGATCGAGGATCAGCAGCGAGGACTGTGCCAGCAGCTGGCAGGCCACGCTCAAGCGCTGCTTCTCCGAGTGGGTTAAAGTGGACACATTGGAGGCACGCACCGTGTTCAGCCCCAGATCCTCTATGAGCACATCCATGCGCTCCTCCAGATCGCTGCGATCCAGCGGACCTCGCAGCGCGGCATGGAAATTCAGGGTGCACTGGACGCTCATGCGGGGATCCAGGGAGGAGACCTCCAATGCGGGCACATAGCTGCACAGCTCCCTCAGTCCTCGCCGACTCATCTGCTGACCGTTGATGAGGATCTCGCCGCCCAGCCGCTCACTCAATCCCGCCAGGCACTCGGCCAGAGCACTGCCCTCCCTTTGAGACGTGGCCATGATGGCGAACAGATCCCCCGCCTTGGCCTGCATGGACACGCCGCGCAGGCAGGGATTCACATCGAGGCAGTGCACCTGGATGTTGGGGTAGATCAGACCCATGCCCGACTGCTTGCGGCTGCCTGGCTGTCCGTGATGATTTCCGTGACCATTCCCGTTGCCGTACTGCCTGGAGCTGCCGTACAACCGCGCCTCGTTGAAGTCATAGCCCAGGCCTCCACCTCCGTCTACCTGGCTCAGTCCCGCTCCCAACAGATCCGCCTCGCTGTGCGACCTGTGCCCGTAGTGCTTCCCATTGCCCATGTACTGCTGGTGGTGCTGGTGCATCTGCTGCTGCTGCATCTGGTGGTGATGGTGCTGGCCCACCGCAATGCTGGCCCGGCTATTGGCCTGGCGCAAAGCGGCCACTGGGACACCTCCTCCTCCTCCTCCCATCTGAGCCCGCGACTCCGGACGCGAGTGCGGCATGCCGCCGATGGCTCGGAAGTCCGACTCGCTGCGGTACTTCCGCAGATTGGGCGGCACCCGGCTGCGGGTCGTCTCGTTGTCGCTGCTGTCGTAGCCACTGCTCCCGGCGCCGACCACGCCCACCGCACCCGCCGAGCTGTCGCGGAAGGCGCGGTTGACCCGACCACGCACTCCGCCCAGCGCACTGGAGGCACCGTGACCGGGACCCGATCCCGGACCAGGTCCCGGACCTGGGCGATGCGACCGCTGCGATCCGGCATTCGGCGGAAAGACGCGCGGCAGTCCAAACTTCAAGTATGTGTACATATTTGAGCCCAATGGAGATCTGTAAAGGTGTAAAAAAGGTTGGTTTTGTGATAAATTAATGATGATTATATAGAATAAACATTTAACATTTGATATATATTTTAACATACAGGCAAAGAGAAATATACTCTTTAAGTATTCAATGTTAATTTAGTTTATATTCCATTGCTATTTTCAATAAATTGTTTATTCTTTAGTTCCCAAAATGTTACACTTATCCAGAAAATGTTAAATACTTTAAATGCAATAGCTAAAATTCGAAAACATTTGTATAGCAATAAGTTGCCTTTCTGTGAAACTATGAAAAGTTAAGCGATAAAGGTAACTTGTGTTTTTTGTTAATCATCTTTTTTTTCCCAAATGTTTAATGTTCACAAAAAACTCTCAACTCTAAATGCTGAGTTCATATGCCAATATCGACGCTTGATTATGCTTAATAATTGTTTATTTAGAAAATTTGTGGGATTACACTCACTTGGGTCCGTAGCGCGGATGATTTAAGATTGATTGAACTGTGGTATCGCGTAGCTGGAAGTTTCCATATGGCAGCGGTGATTTGTCCGACGAGCCCAGAGCCGAGTCGGTGAAGTCGGAGTTGAGGTTTTGCCTATTGAAGGAAGGAGGGGGTATTTGAATATGAAAAGAGAGTTGCACTGGGCGGCTGCAGTTGCGGTCAGCTGGACATGATTGGAGGCTTGGCCATGGGCTCTTCAATTAGCCATTTATGGCATTTGAACTTCCGCTAGGGCTGCGGCTAAGTCAAGCGTCAAAACTTCGATCGACAGGTGTGGTCACCTCTACCCCTTCCATCCGTCATCCGTCCCATTGACCACACCCATGTCTGGCTATTAAAGCTGCGTTTCGGGGGCTCCCCACTTAACCACTCACCTGTAGATGGACCAGGCATGCAGATCCTCGGATGCCGCAGGTGGCAGTGGAGTATTGGGTCCGTGGGGCACCGAGTAGCGTCGCTCCTCGCGTGACATCTTCTTGCCGCTTGAAAAGTTGCTCAGCTCCATGTTCTGCAATAAAGAAAAGAAAAACGGAGCGGGTAAAACAGCCAGTTCGGGCCAAAATAGTAAGCTAATTCTGAGTCAAACTGGGTCAAGAATGCCGCGAGAATGGCTGCGCTATTATTACTCATAATTTGCGGGAATTAGCCTAATGACAATGCCCACACATCCACACACGCAGTGTCAGTTGAAGTCGAAGTTGGACTCGGAATTGGAGTCGCAGTCGCAGTCGCAGCCACAGCCATTGTCATGACAAAAGCGGAAATTGTGTCGGTTATGTGTGAGATGCGAACTTGAGACACCCTAACAATGACCCAGACCAAATTGAAAGAATATTCAGCCAAAACATACAATTTATAAAAGAAAATATGTCAGAAAATGATACTAGAACTATTTAACTAAATGATTTTTTTTAGAAACGTTTTTTCTATAAATTTTCTCTATCTTAATAAAAAATCATAGCTAAATTTCTTAAAAACATTATAAAATATATATAAAACAAACTGTTAAATAAATAATTTTTTTAAATATATAATTAAAGCTATTTTTGGGAAGAATTGCATAACAATAAAATACACATATCCCGTGACAAACGAAATTAAGTTTATCTTGTAAAACCCTATTACCCTAGAGTTCTTTTGTTGATGAGCAAACGGTGTATTTCTTATGAGCCTCTTAGTCCGAAGAAGTGCACAAAAGCCCCCAAAACAATGATACCTAATCGGGTGTTGGCTTTCAGGTTTCCAACTTTGTATCTTAAGGAAATCCAAATTCAAAACGCCTGGCGGGAGAACTGTAACGAACATTAATAAATTTTTGTTTTGCGGCCTGATGTTGGGCTTGATCACTGAGCGCACGCAATGTCTACCTCGGCTCTGGCTCGTCAGCAATTGGGGGTGTTGTTCTTGCTCAGAAATCAAGGCGGCCTAACTAATTATTAACAAATTCAATTTGCGTGCTGCGACAAGCAAAAAAAACTACTTCGAACACATCCTACATTTTTGGGCTATTGCAGTTGGCCAAGAGAGGCCAGGCACTTAACTCGATCTGTTACCGCATCTCCGCCTCTGCTGTTAATGAGGCTGGCTTTGCCCACCCTTCCGTCGGCCGTTCCCCCCTTCCCTTCACTCCCGGAACAGCCCCTTTGCGGCATTGGTTAATCAAGGCATCGTCCGCCGAGGACAAACATTAAAATTTAAAACATTATAAAAATTTATTTATCGACTAAAAAAAAAACAGTAAACTAAAATTTGGGAGCACTCCATGATTTCTTAATAGATACACATATATATTAATAAGAGACAAATAGCAAAAATTATAAAATGTAAGATAAGGTATAATAGACAATATAAATTATGATTTGGGTGCAGATCTTAATAATAACGTGATGTTCTAATTTAATTTAGTTCTTAATTACTTAAGGCATTTGATTGAACAAAAATAAATATATCTTTACGGAGGAGGCAAAAAAAATTAATTTAGTTAGCTAAGAACCTGACCATTTACGATATTCGCCAGAATGCAGGGTGACTCGAGTTACTTTGTCTCTTCCCACTCGAATTCCACTCAATAGTTTTAGTTATACTTTTTCTTCCATTTCTTTCTATCTTCCTTTTGAAAGTCAAAAAAATAACTACTTTTTTTCTCTTTTTTTTCCAAAATCTATATTCTCTTTGCTTTTCTTTTACTCCTTTAATAGCTTTCCTCGCGATTTTACTCTGCACCACGAAATCATTATGCTTTTCATTTTTTTTTTAAACATTTAAATAAAAATGTATATGTTTTCGCTCACCATTATTGTCGCTGCGGATCCAACGAAGAAAGCGCTTTCTTGAAGGTCGCTGAAACGCTGCAAAAGAATTCACTTTTTTTTTTTTTTTTGGTAAAACAGATCGTGGGGCAGACAAGTCTAGAGATTATTTCTTCTCTTTTTCTTTCACTTTCAAAAGGGGACTGGAGGCGAATTTACATTTTTTTTACATCGGCGTAAAATGACAAACAAACTCAAATCACTCTCACATGTACAAATATAAAAGAAATATCAAAACTGAATCTTAATAACTAAATTTTATAATTATTTTAACACATGCTTTTTTCCTTCTTTTTTTTTTTTTTTTTTGAATTTTCTTTTTCTCCCTTTTTCTCTTCCTTTTTTTTTTCTTTCCTCTTGAGCTTAAATTTTCTACATTTTTGGGTTAATTTCTTCCCTTATTTTTTTGCTTTTCGTTTCCCTTTTTTTTACACCGCCGAATTTGCACTGCCGATATTTCTTTTTTTCTGCCACCACGGGCCACAATTACTTTTTACGCCTAAGTTCGGGTCGGGACATAGGAAGTTACATAATTTAAAATTCAATTATTTAGCACTTTCCGTCGATCTCCTCCGCTCGCTTTGCGAGGCGGTCGCGTTACCACTGTTTCCCTTCCCTCGAAGAACTCCAGGCGAAGGTGGATTTCGACGATCGGCTTGAGTGTTCCCACTTCGTTCGGGTGTTGCGGAAAAAATACAGCAAAGCTGCAGGCCTAGTTTCGTTGCCTTTATCTGCACTTTGAATTATTGGCTGTGTGCTATACACCGCCTCTCTTCCTTCCGATCGAATATTTCTAACACCATAAATAAAACTTTTCACTGTGGTAACAACCGCTCTGGTGGAAGGCTCAAAAGGAAAAAAACGCTGATGCCGCCCAATTATGGCGGCAAGCCCCTTAACAGCGAAAGAATAGAAATACTCTCTCCAGATCAGTGCTTGACACTTAGCCCTGTTGACCCGCCACATTTGCCACGAACTGATACCGCCACCTGCTCGTAGATGGCGCCAGCAACTGGGTTCAGTTTATGCTACCAGTGCTACAAAAGCCCCCCCTTAAGATCTGGACTGGGGTCCGACAACCCCAAAACAGATCCAACCAAAGCTGGTAGCAACGCTTCGTTACTGTTTTAGATCTTTGGCATGGAAACGTCCTACTGATCGCCCTTGCAAATCCTCTAACTCATAGCAGGCATTTCCCAGTTTTTTCCGGACTCTGGCCTTAAGATAAGCGGGCCCTAACTTAGAACTGTATCCTCCCACGAAACTGCTTTGTTTAAAATTCCTTCTAAATACTTCCTGACCTTCCTGGTAAGACACCTCACGAGACCTTAAGTTATACTGCCGCTCGTTCTTCTCATTCTGTTTCTGCATCACCTCTCGGGCTTTTCGACGCACCAATTCCAAGGAGTCCTCTTGTGTAAATCTTGCGGCTCTTTCCTCCAACATACCCAGCGATCTCAATAATTTATATGTTGAACCGGATGAAATAAAATGTTGGCCAAACGCCATATAATACGGCGTAGTCCCTATTCCAGAATGCACTGATGAACGCAGCGCACAGCAAATACTACTCAAATGCTCATCCCAATCTTTCTGGTCGTCCCGAATATAAGACCTTATGGCCGCAATAACTGAACGATTGACTCGCTCAGACGCATTAGCTTGTGGCGCATAGACTGCTGTCAAACTATGGTTAACTCTATATTGCCTCAACAACTTCTGAAACGGTTCTGATTTGAACTGAGAACCATTATCTGACACAATCGTTTCAGGAATTCCAAAAGTATGAAACAAGTCTTGCTGCAGATACTTTATTACGACGTCGGCCGTCATTTTCTTCACTGCCTTCAGGAAAACAAACTTTGAGTAGTGGTCCAGCACTATAAATATGGCCACATTACCAGATCGAGACCTAGGGTATGGCCCGAGGAAATCAATATAAAGCCGTTGGAAAAATCTCTGCGTCTCGGGAGCGGTACCCATCGGCGGTCGCTGTACTCTATTTGGCGCTTTTGTACTCTTACAGACATCGCAATTACCAATGTATTCTTTGACATCTGCCACTAGTCCTGGCCAAAAGTAGTACCTACGAATTCGTTCTAAAGTCTTGTGTACGCCTCCATGCGATGCAAGTGGGTCGTCGTGGGCTTTCTTTAAGACCTCTGGAATCAAATCGCTTGGAATCCAAAGCTTCCACGCGAAGGTGTCATGCATAAGCTCTCCTGTCTCATGCTGAGTCCTGCGGTACAACAAACCATCCACAACCCTTAGATCTGGAAATTTATCGCTGTTGGCACTGACCTTTTCCTGCATTTCCAAGTAATCACTTCCCTTAAACGCCGGAGATTGCAAATCTACTAATAATCCGTGGCTGGCATCTAAAACCGCCACTTCCTGCTCGTTCACTCTGGACAACGCGTCGGGAACAACATTTAGTTTGCCACTACGATGCTCAATCTTAAAATTAAAGCCTTGGAGCTTTAATGCCCACCGAGCCAGACGGCTATTTAGATCCGTTTGAGACATAAGCCACTTAAGGGATGCGTGATCGGTGATCACCGTAAACTCATGTCCTTCTATGTACGCGCGGAATCTTTTGATGCAGATAATTGAGGCCAAGCATTCCTGTTCAGAAATCGAGTACGCTCTCTGACATTTATTTAATTTCTTTGACACGAAGGCAATTGGATATTCATCCCCTTCATCCGTCTTCTGAACCAGGACTCCACCCACACCGGACTTGCTGGCATCACACTGCACAAAAAACGGTTTTGTAAAGTCTGGGCTCCGAAGCACTGGTGCGGAACACAGCATCTCTTTCAGTTTCTCAAATGCTTCCTGGCCCTCAATAGTCATTTCAAACTTTTTCTTTGGCTTTAGCAGATCAGTAAGCGGAGCTGCCACCGAAGCGAAATTATTAATAAATTTCCTATACCACCCCACCATGCCGAGAAAACTTCTGAGTGCTTTTAAGGATTTGGGCAATGGGAAATCCTTCATGGCGGATACCTTTTCAGGATCTGTGCGAATCACGCCTTCTCCAACTATATGCCCCAAATACTTGACCGATCGCATACAAAATTTGCTTTTCTCAACATTTAGAGTTAATCCAGCGGAGCGAACATGATCAGCCACTGTACTCAAAACCCTCATGTGAGCTTCAAATGTATCTGACACAACCAGCAGGTCATCCAGATACACAAAGACTTCATTTCTCAGCGATGGAGGAATTACCTTATCCATGAGCCGGGTCATTGTTTGGGATGCGTTTGTCAACCCAAATGGCATGACCTTATACTGATACAGCGGCTTTCCGGGAATGGTAAAAGCTGTCTTCTCTCTGGAACTAGGCTCTAGCGGTATTTGCCAATAAGCATCCTTTAAGTCCAAGCTGGAAATGTATACTGCCTTGGGTAGTCTGCCTAATATACCATCGATTTGTGGAAGAGGATACGCGTCCTTTTTCGTCACAGCATTGACTTTCCTGCTGTCGAGACATAATCTCACCTTGCCAGGCTTCTGAACAAGGACAACTGGAGAAGACCAAGGACTATTTGATTCCTCAATAACTCCAAGCTTAATCATACGGTCTACTTCAGCGTACAATAACTTTTCGATTGCTGGAGATACCGGGAAATGGCGCTGTTTAACTGGTTTTGCATCGCCTATGTCTATAGAATGCGAAATAAGTGTGGTCTTTCCAAGCCCTGACACAGCAAATGAGGGAAACTCAGCGACTACCTTTTCCAAACGAACCTTCTGCTCCGCAGATAACTCATGAGAATCGGACGAAATTTCATTTATTTGCATATCCGGAGGAAGAAGATTAAAATTTTCCCAAAAATCGATTCCTAAATATAAATCTTGGCTTAAAGAAGGTATTATTTTTAAATCTAAATCTTTACTAATATTCTTATAAGTAACTAATGTGCGCAATCGCCCAACCACTTCCTGCTTTTTCCCATCTGCCGTGCAAGCTGCTGACATAACTGGCTTAAAAGGTTCTCTACTTCGAATAATTTGCTTTGCCAAATTTCCGCCAATCACGCTGATTGCTGCTCCTGTATCCAACAGCCCTGTAACTATCCTGTCCAACAACCGAACCTCAGCATAAGGTCGTTTATCATTCCCTTTGAACCGGATTGTATTTATAGTTTTTACGGATCGCCAATATGATCGCATGCGTTTTGCCTGCCTAGATACGGGTTTGGCTGGAGCTGCAACATCACTATCAATAAGCTGAGCTTCGATTAGTTGAGGCCAAACCAAATGCTTAGTTTTCGCCCCGCTCGAATCCTTCGGAAAAATGTTTATGCTACTTGACGGTTCTATTGGCTCAGCTCTGTATTCGTGCTTTTGTTTTTCGGAGCACCCAGTTGCTGGCGGTACTGCGTGCCCTTTTTCACGTTTTTTTGGCATCGAACACAGGAGGGCTTAAAAATATTTTTCGCCCCACAGCCATAGCAAAAGATCCTTCTCTTATCCTCGCAGTCTTGGTATCGGTGACCCTCTTTATGGCAATTCCAACATATTAATGCTAGAGCGCCGATTTCTTCTTCATCGTCGACATCTGAAAATTCTACAGGCTCATCCAACTGCATTTCCTCGACCAACTCCGCCACTTGCTTGCGAAAAGGAACTGTCTTTTGATAGCCCTGATTTTTCCTGACCTCATCCAGAAAGCTTTCACGACGGCGACAAATTTCCCTTAACCGATCCACAGAATGAATGGATAAATTCAAAATCTCGTGCCTTATTTCGGGTCTCAAATTCCTCTTGAGAATCTCAACCACGGTATACTCGTCTATAGGCACCTCTAAGCCATCCATCATCTGCATAATGGCTTCATAAAAACTGTCGAAATTCTCTCTCTCCTTTTGCTTTCGATCGCGAATTGCCTCCCGAATGTCAACGTCGCTTCGAGTATCCCTAAACTGTTTCCTCAAAGCTTGGCAAAGAAAATCCCAACCCCATGGCATTGGAGCCGTCTTGTGGAACCGCCAATAAAAGTCTCGGGCTTTACCCTCGAACAGAATGCTTGCATTACCACAAAGTGTGTTGAAATCCGATGCCAGGGTCTGTCGTGTAAGAGCTTCGACTCTATAGATAAAATTATCAATATTAAGTCCGTCTTCGTTTCCACTGAAGCGAATTTTCCACCCATTCATAATATGAGCAACCTTATCAGGCCTTTGCGATAGCTCGGAAACTCCGCTTCTATGGGATCCGTGTGCAGACCCGGGACCAGGACCAGGACCAGCATCCAAATCGATATTCCCTAGACCAAAAGGAGACGCATTACCAGCACCAACAAGCCCCCCTCTTTGAGACAGGTTTTCATTAAGCGGCCGCAAATGCTCAGAAATATTTGTTTGAATTAATTGAGCCATTTGCGCCGACAGTTGAGCTAATAAATCATTCTGCATTGCTCGAACTGCTCGAGATACGGCATTCGCTATTACTTCCGACTGCACTGCGTTACTTTCTTGTATTTGACCAGACGCAGACGGAGCTGGTGAACTCTCTTGGTTTGATCGAGTTTGCCCCCTTGTATTTGGAGGCGGAGGTTTTTCAAAACAAACAACATTGCAAGATGGGCATGTGGTTTTCTTTTTGGAATGCGCTAAAATACAGGCTTTATGAAATTCGTGCATGCATTTGGTTCTAAACGTGGTGGTTACGGTTAAAGTTTTTCCGCAGAGCGCGCAAATCGCTACTGGGGTCTCGGGAACATCTTCCTCATCACCCATTTTCATTAAATACTTAAATATAGTTTTAAAGATAAATAATAATTAACTATCTATAATTGTACGCAAAAAATATTTTAATAACTAACCTACCCTAACAAAAACAGTCTCTGCCAATTGCTTTTAATTCTCTCCTTTCGTTTTATCTACCTAAAGTTCAATGCCCTCAGTGGTCGAACAGCTGATCGAACTCTTTTCGCTTTGCTCTAAAGTTCTCTGCTTAAAGCTTATTTAGTTTGTATGCAGACTTCGCGACGAGAACATTGAATAAAAGTGAGAAGCAAGTGAGAATTAAAAGAATTTTGCTTAAAGAAAAACCGGAACGAAATAAAATATAATTCAATATAAACAAATTCGGAAACAATATTAATTTGCCTCTAGCGTGACTAATCCCTCAAAAAAAACCAAATTGAAACATAAACCGAGTCAAGTGCATAAAGAATAAAAAACGAGAAAAAAACAACAACGGCTTTGTCTTGGGCATGCGTACGGACTGCGCTTATCTGTTGTCAAACGACAACAACAACGATAGCGATTGTGGTCAGCGAGCGGTCGCTCTAACTGTTATCCAAGCTATTTCGTCCACGCACCCTTTACAATCACTTAAAGTATACCAGTTTGTTCATGAACGTGGCCACTTGACTTAAATTTGTTTTTTTTTTTTTTTTATAAGTTTTTTAAAAGTGTATCCAAGCGTTCGACAAGTGACTGATTCTACTCTTTTTTTTTCGGAATGAGTATTTAGTGTTTTACTACAGACGTGGCTAGGCAAACTGTTGAAAAAAACTGTGGGCCTATGAATCCTATGCGGCTGAAAGATAAACTCTAAAAACTCAAATAAACTGTGTGTAAAAATAAAAACATGATTTTGCTACTCTTCTTCTTCAGCCGTGGTCGGTACCAAAACTGTTTTGTTTAATTTTGGTTACCGCTGTCCGATGCGCCTGAGTCAGTGTTAAGCAAAAACAAGAATAAGTGAAAACATGAAGGTAAGAATTTGTCAAGACAACATTTATACCCTTTGTGAATAAAAGTGAGTATTTGTGTAGGTGTGTCTGGGTACTGCACTGAAAAAAAATCAGCCTTAACGTTGGGCGCCAGAATAATATTAATAATTGTGATATAATAAATAATAATTTATAAATGTAACGAACATTAATAAATTTTTGTTTTGCGGCCTGATGTTGGGCTTGATCACTGAGCGCACGCAATGTCTACCTCGGCTCTGGCTCGTCAGCAATTGGGGGTGTTGTTCTTGCTCAGAAATCAAGGCGGCCTAACTAATTATTAACAAATTCAATTTGCGTGCTGCGACAAGCAAAAAAAACTACTTCGAACACATCCTACATTTTTGGGCTATTGCAGTTGGCCAAGAGAGGCCAGGCACTTAACTCGATCTGTTACCGCATCTCCGCCTCTGCTGTTAATGAGGCTGGCTTTGCCCACCCTTCCGTCGGCCGTTCCCCCTTCCCTTCACTCCCGGAACAGCCCCTTTGCGGCATTGGTTAATCAAGGCATCGTCCGCCGAGGACAAACATTAAAATTTAAAACATTATAAAAATTTATTTATCGACTAAAAAAAAAACAGTAAACTAAAATTTGGGAGCACTCCATGATTTCTTAATAGATACACATATATATTAATAAGAGACAAATAGCAAAAATTATAAAATGTAAGATAAGGTATAATAGACAATATAAATTATGATTTGGGTGCAGATCTTAATAATAACGTGATGTTCTAATTTAATTTAGTTCTTAATTACTTAAGGCATTTGATTGAACAAAAATAAATATATCTTTACGGAGGAGGCAAAAAAATTAATTTAGTTAGCTAAGAACCTGACCATTTACGATATTCGCCAGAATGCAGGGTGACTCGAGTTACTTTGTCTCTTCCCACTCGAATTCCACTCAATAGTTTTAGTTATACTTTTTCTTCCATTTCTTTCTATCTTCCTTTTGAAAGTCAAAAAAATAACTACTTTTTTTTCTCTTTTTTTTTCCAAAATCTATATTCTCTTTGCTTTTCTTTTACTCCTTTAATAGCTTTCCTCGCGATTTTACTCTGCACCACGAAATCATTATGCTTTTCATTTTTTTTTTAAACATTTAAATAAAAATGTATATGTTTTCGCTCACCATTATTGTCGCTGCGGATCCAACGAAGAAAGCGCTTTCTTGAAGGTCGCTGAAACGCTGCAAAAGAATTCACTTTTTTTTTTTTTTTTGGTAAAACAGATCGTGGGGCAGACAAGTCTAGAGATTATTTCTTCTCTTTTTCTTTCACTTTCAAAAGGGGACTGGAGGCGAATTTACATTTTTTTTACATCGGCGTAAAATGACAAACAAACTCAAATCACTCTCACATGTACAAATATAAAAGAAATATCAAAACTGAATCTTAATAACTAAATTTTATAATTATTTTAACACATGCTTTTTTCCTTCTTTTTTTTTTTTTTTTTTGAATTTTCTTTTTCTCCCTTTTTCTCTTCCTTTTTTTTTTCTTTCCTCTTGAGCTTAAATTTTCTACATTTTTGGGTTAATTTCTTCCCTTATTTTTTTGCTTTTCGTTTCCCTTTTTTTACACCGCCGAATTTGCACTGCCGATATTTCTTTTTTTCTGCCACCACGGGCCACAATTACTTTTTACGCCTAAGTTCGGGTCGGGACATAGGAAGTTACATAATTTAAAATTCAATTATTTAGCACTTTCCGTCGATCTCCTCCGCTCGCTTTGCGAGGCGGTCGCGTTACCACTGTTTCCCTTCCCTCGAAGAACTCCAGGCGAAGGTGGATTTCGACGATCGGCTTGAGTGTTCCCACTTCGTTCGGGTGTTGCGGAAAAAAATACAGCAAAGCTGCAGGCCTAGTTTCGTTGCCTTTATCTGCACTTTGAATTATTGGCTGTGTGCTATACACCGCCTCTCTTCCTTCCGATCGAATATTTCTAACACCATAAATAAAACTTTTCACTGTGGTAACAACCGCTCTGGTGGAAGGCTCAAAAGGAAAAAAACGCTGATGCCGCCCAATTATGGCGGCAAGCCCCTTAACAGCGAAAGAATAGAAATACTCTCTCCAGATCAGTGCTTGACACTTAGCCCTGTTGACCCGCCACATTTGCCACGAACTGATACCGCCACCTGCTCGTAGATGGCGCCAGCAACTGGGTTCAGTTTATGCTACCAGCGCTACAGAACAAAGCGCAGCTCATTTCGACACGGCCTCTGGGTTTTTAATTGCCAATGCAGGCGCCCAAAAAAAAAACTAAAATTCATGCAAATGTAGCAGCATTATGCAAGCAAAGGAAAGGCAAACAACTAATGCAAGATTTTGTGGACTCCAAATTGGATGCAGTGCAGCAAGGTATGCGGATTTCCGTTTTGCCAGCCGCCGCCGAGATTACGTAGTCAAGTGTTCTACGAGTGCCAGATGCCCCAAATGCCCGGCGAAAGTGAGCGGCTTAAGACACTCCAACTTCAGCTTTAAAACTTCAAAACGTTATTGCAATTTCCACCACACAGTTGCCGAAAGTGAAGCTTGGGGGGGATTGGAATTGGTATTGGTATTGAGATTCGGGTTTGTGGTTTGGGGGAGTTGCCCAGAAGAAGAAAGCTGGGCGCCGGGATTACGGCATTCCACAGCGAATGCTTTCGCCATTCCCATCTGCCATTGCAGATTACTATAGTATTTAATATAAAACATTGTTGGCCACGGAACTCGCTGGTGTATTAACACTTTTAATTGCGTGTTAAATTCGCTTTAATTAAAATCACTTGTGCCATAATCGCTTAAACGGATTCTCCTCGCAGTTCAACGCATTTTACTCGATTTTGTTTGTCTGGCCAGCGTTTTTTGTTTACTATTATCATTTCTTTCCCCACAACAATTATGTGCCTCTGTGTTTTTCATAGCTGTAACCGTTTCGCCGGGGCCTTTTAGCCAGCACACTTGGCACAGAGTGAAAGTGGCAGTCAGGGAAGGTGGTTTTAATGCCCGCGAGAGCCTGATACAGTTGAGACAGCCAGACAGCCAGACAGCCAGACATCCAGATAGCCAGAAAGCCGGATAGCCAGATAGGGCATCCCATCACCCAAGCCGAGCTACCTACACACAGCCAAAGTTGCAGATACTGGTACTTACCATATGCACTTTAAAATATTTCTGTAAAATGGGTATAAAGCTTAAGACCCCAAACAAACAGTAGCCTACATCTCATTTTATACTTGTAATGGTAGTAAAATACTGACACTTTCATAAAATCACTAATAAATTGAAATCAAAATCACTACTCTTTCTAAATGAAATGTCTTTCACATTGGGAACAAAGTCAAAGGTGTGATACTATTGATTTGGTTGGGAACGTCTACTCATATAAGACTTTACAATGGCATATAATTTCTAAATGAATTTGAAGTAAAGAAACTATTAATAACTAAGCTTTTAGTTTTCGTTTAGTAAAGTACATTTAAAAGTTTAAAAAAAGCATTAAAAAGAAATAAAATTGAAATTCCTAAATGGTCATATGTAAAATTTTTTTTGGAGCTTCCACATAAGTACATTTTTTCCGAGTGTACCTATACTGAAAACTGGGCGACCATATAGGGGTCGCAAAGAAAGAGATGTGCGGCATCTAAAGCGTCGCTTTGTTGAGCTGCCAGTAATGAATGAATGGTATTGGGGGCAATGATACGGCTGCGACCACGACATCGGCATTGATTTATGCGATCACGATGCTCCGTTGACGCCGCAGCCGATATCTAAGTATCTAAGTATCTCACAGTACGCGTATCTGTATATATCCATTGTTCGCACAAGTGCGTGAAGCAAAAACATTGCGATAGGCACTTAAAAACAAGCTACTGTCAGTAGAAGAAAGTGAAAAGATGATAAAAGTGACTTTTAGTTTTTAGCTACTTGTGTTTTACACTATCAAAAACAAGATCATTAGATGTATGGCTTGGAAGATTGACTAGTTAACAAATTACCACTAATTGATTCAATTGTTTGCCTAAATGGCACAAAAATTTTGAAAGTTTTTTATTTACAGAGGCTGGTTTAAGCTAATTACGATCAACTTTTTGAGAACCAGTTCAATGTGTATGTTTATGCTTGATTACTTCAGAATGCTAAGCTGTTAACCATTTCTTTATCATAAACAACAGCGGAAATGTCTGCTTCAGCACGTTTGGGAAGTTTACTAAATGTAATGTGGCTATCAACAAAAATGATAAATTACATGGCTTAGTTTATGGGAGTTCTTATTTCTAGAAGAACATAAATGTATTAATCATACGTTTGTCTGTTTTACTTTTCACATCTTATCCATTTATCTAGCTCTAAGCGAAATATGATTGCTTTTTTCCCATGAAGTTGGTTATTGTCTTACCCAGATTTTGGGTGGCCTTCCACAGCTATCAATTAACCAAGCCTTAACTGACTTATCAGATTTAGCTGGCCACATGAATAACTGGATGCAGCTGTGGCCAAAATCCGGACACAGACAGTTGCAGCTGCAGCCTGGCCGGAATTATATCATAGTATTGGCTTATGGCCAAGTGGGTCATTCAATCGTTGCATGATCGGTCAATGGCAGAAACTAAAACCGAAGCTAGCGGATATTTGCCTGTCAACGAGACCGGCTGGCACTGCTGCTGCTGCTGGTGTGAATAAATCACAACGCGCTAAGTAATTGGCCAACGGTTATTGGCAATAGCTCAGCCGGCCGATTAGGCCAATTGGCAGACTGAGTGGCTTGAGTTGGCCAATGTAGTATGTTGCATATGCAGTTGGATTCCCGTTGCATTCTGCATTCCCGTTGGCCAAGAAGCCATGCGTCAGTTGACAAGTCGGGAACGAGAACCGTTTGCCGTTGCACTCAACATGACCATTGATGCAAAACTGCAGTTAGGCACGAGAGTTGGAGACACAACTCCTTTGACTTTTCGGTCACTGATCGCCGGCTTGTGCCTCTGCGCACATATTATGAATTAATGGAGCGCGCCCAAGTGGCTCAAAATTGGTACCGGCCATGGCAATTTGTGGCTCTCTCCCAGCTCGATATTCACGTTTACGGGTTTTGTGGGCTGTGGCACTTCAAAAGATGTGTGTGATTGGGCTGCAAACGAGACCTGACCTGCGGTTCAGCCATCCACTTCCATTCCCACGCAAAAGCCAATTAAATTGGGTTGCTGGGCTCCAAAACTCGTTCCTTCGGACAGGTAGACAACAGGTTGGTCAGCCTCCCTCCTCCTCCCCCTGAATTTAACTGACAGCTTGAAGAACTGACCAAATGACTAAATGACTCACTGACAAACTGATGGACTGGGAAAAGCACTGTCCAATAAGATCCGCTGACAAAGATCTCGCTGAGAAAGTGAAACTCTTGTGGCATAATTTGTTGCTGCTTGTGTTGCTGCTGTGGCACACGGGGCGTATGATAAATGCCTACAAAATATTTCGCGACTGCCTCAAAGTGGGTCACAGTTGCAGTTTTGTAATTTGCGATTAATAAAACAAGGGAAACTGCATACACAACGAAGCTCAAATGCACTTAAAGCCGTAAAGAATTTTTATAAGCTGGGAAAAGTCTACAAACAAGGGAAGACAACAGCTTCAATAAATCATATGGTTCAAAAGATCAAATGGGTGAATTTACTTTAAATGCTTTAAATAAAATATTTTTAGAAAGTTGTTTACAGGTGGATAATTTTCTTTTTAAATATTTAAGCGATGGCTCAAATTATAAATAGCTCCATCATAGTTCCACAGTTAATATCGATTAATTAAGAATCTTAATTTATTTCCAAATCAAAGTTTCACGCGAGGGTTGTATAAATTTATTGGATATTTATTGCAAGAAGCTTAGGCAGTTTTATTTTATTTATAAATAGTTAGTTAAATTCTTCTAAGAACTCCATTTAATCATATTTTAAATTTACATGTCAATTTCTAAATTATTTCTAATTTCTAATTTTTACAACTTTCAAATGAAGAAGTATTTTTGAAGTTATAAATATGTTGAATTGGCTTTTATTCCATGATTAAAGCAAATACAAATAAAGATGTGAAATCCCGATTAAATAAGATGTTTTTTCCCTTAAAACAGTATTTAATGTCTCAGTGAGTCATTAAAATCACACACAATTCTTGAAAAAACCGCAAAATGTAGAGTCATTAATGTGTTAAGCGGAAACCTGAATGGGATCACGTATGCTGATAAATTTAGACGCATTCGCATCGCCAAAGTTGGCATACCCTTTTCAAAGATAGCAAAAATATGTGCAGTCGAAGGAGGGCGGAGCCGGCAAAAGCGGCGGCAGACGAGAGTCGATTTCGAGCGCTGACTAATGCCATTGCCAGATGCAAATTAATAATAAACAAATTAAATGATTGCCAGCCCGTGGCCAACATTCCTCGCTCCATTCCGGGGACAGAGCGGTTTGTTGAACCTGCTGTTTTAGTCGTTTAAGTCCGGTCCGACGAGATGAAATTTTGTGTGATTATGCCTTGCGGAGGAAAGGCATTCGAGATGTGTTGTGTGTGTGTTAATTGAACACTCGAGTTCCAGAGATTTTTGTTCGGGTTTTTGTTTGATTTTTAGCACGTTTTTTTATACATTTTGTGCCGAATAGTTGTTGTTGGCCGGCAAGAGCCAGTATGCAAATTGCTGGCCAAGTTATGCGATAGATATAGATGCTCACGCTTTCCGTCTCGGAACGATATACCTCTACACCTCTAGCCTTCGCGGCGGATGAGCGACAGTCAGTCAAAAGACTAACAAAAAAAAGGCTGGCAGCGAGGAAATCTTCAAGCTGGCACAGCTTTACGACTTGTGAAAGTTTCGGCTGCGTAAATTGATTATGAGTGGGTAAACGTCGACGAAATCCGAGCAGAGATGGGTTCAGGCCCAGCAGGTGAATGAGTTGTGCACGGCGAGAAAAAATATGGTTATCATAAATATCTTCGAACGACTTTTGACTTTCATTTGTCAAATTCAAATTTTTAATTTAATAATAATTTAAAAATAACGAAGAAAAGTATTTATGTAAAGGCGTTTAAGCAACAACGTGTTGTGTTTACTTTTATTACTTTTGCAAGGCATATACATTTTTAGAAACTGTTAGGTCTTAATTCTAACCCAATAAATTGATTTTAGGAATTTTTCCGAACAAGTAAACTTGACGTTAATCGCTAAGAATATTTCGAAAATGACAGGTTTTGTTGCGTCAATTCTAAGTTATTGGCGTATTTTTAAGGTAATTACTTGCAATGTCACTCTATTTAACTGTTTACAAAACATGAATTACTCAATAAGAGTTATTAAAAAATTCCTAATACATAAACTGTCAGCAACAGCTGTGAGAACTTGAAGAGAAAAATGATTAATTAAATGCTGACTAATGAGAGTACAAAGCCAACCAAGCTGACCCGATTTGTGTGATTGTGTGCAGACGCGGCTAATGAATCTGGCCCACAAATCGGTATCAAATTGGGCAATATCCGAGGCAGAAATGAGTTAACCTAACCGACAAGCTGGCAGAAATGCGAGCACAAGAATTTCGCTGACGTCGCTGTGACTGTGACCCCAAAAAGCTAAAGCCAAGCTAATGTCATGCCGTCAACGAATATTCGTCATGGCTGCATAGCCCCCACCGTCGAAACCACCGTCGAAACCAGCGCCAAAACCACAGTGGTAGTGGTCTCATTTCAGCGTATTTCACCGGATCGGCTTTCAGTTTTCGCTTTGTGGTTAGAAAACTCAGGCAAGGTCAGTTTTATTAATTGCCCAAACAAAATACGAAACATTGCCTCAGTTTTGGGCATCTTTACAGGCAATTAACGCCGAGCAGAAAACCAAAACAAATCCCCCTTTAGACCGAGTCGAAACAAAACACTTTCCTGTGTTGTAACAGACTTGTGAAAGTGGCCAACAATTGTGGGTAAAATTTGCATGCCAAAACCGATTCCTCCGCGCCCCACAAAAAAAAAGACTGAAAAACACACGTGTGCCACCGAACTAATTGACATAAATTCCATGACAAACCAAACGAAAACAGAAAAATGGCAATTTTTCCCTGCTTTGCCATTGCATGCATAAAAATGCGACAGACAAGCGTATTTGGCCAAATTCCCGAACACACCCAAAGACCCAAAGACCCAAAGACGGAGCTCAACCGGGTCTCAGGCGCCAATCCCACACTCAACAAAAAAGGTATGCCTTTGATTTGGATCGCAAGTATAGGTAAGTACCCCAAACAAATTACACGCCCAATCGCTTTGGATTATAATAAGTGTGTGTACATTTTTGTCAACAAGATTGGGTGGTTGAAATATGTATTTCAATTTATAGAAAACCAGTTACTGTTTATTTAAAAATCAAAAAAGTAAGGTTCTTTTATTATTCTTTTGCAGAAAATATGTTCGATTCGCAATTAACACTAAATAAATAAATACGCACATTTTTGTAGCGACAGTTCGATTAAAGTTAAATTTACCTAATTTAAAGTTTTCATCAATATTTTACAATCCGTTTTTATTAAACTAAAATTTAGTTGAAATAACCTTGTTTTTAATAAACAACAAAATGTTCCTTTAAGCCTAAAAAAACAATAGTTTAAAAAAATTCTTATTTAGCCAAAGTAAATTTGTGTGATTTACATACATATAAGTTTATAAATTCAAAAAATTATTTATTCTTAGTGAAAAATGTGGGAGCTATGTGTGTGACATGGATTTTAAGAGCGTTTTATTCGGCTCACGTCGTCTAGTTTTATCCATGTCAAAGAAGGCTCATCTCCGACTATTCTGATTCTATGTCAGACTCAAGTCTGAGGCACGTCTGTGAACTTGGAGTGAAATGAAGTGAAGTTCTTTTTTTACGGCCATAAAAGTCACGAAGAGTGTGTAGCAGCGGTAGTGCTATAAAGCGGATGAAATGTACTTTCTTCGCCTAATTATGCAGCTGTTCTGCTTCTGCTTCTTCTGCTGTGTTAATTTAATTACAATAAAAAGTAAATTAACTGGCTGTGGCCCCGTAGCGTATCTATCAATGCTTACAATTTTCATGGTCGCAGCTTTTAATGGCCCCGCAGTGGGAGAGATTGCCTATAGGCAATAAAGGCAAGTGGGGAATTTCGAATTTGCATTTCCTGCTCGTTGAGTTTTCACTTTGCCAGCGGCCAAGGGTCTCATCATTCCGCTGACTTCATCCACCCAGGGATCATTAAATGCAATGATTCATGCGTCTCGGAATAGCCAGCCACTAAGTTCAATTGAAAGCGTATATTTTATGTATTGAAGACTGAGAACAGGAACAAGTTTTGGCCAACTAGACGCAGCCACACCTATAGAGAACCCATCGAAAACCCGCCTAGAGGCAAGACAAAGACCAGATACCTTATACCAGATACCAGATACCACCCCACACCAGAGTCCAACTCACCACAAAGCCATAGCCATAACTGACAATCAATTCAACTTAAGCTGCCTGCTGACTCTTTGCCGCGCCTTGCTATGTTTTGTCTAGACTCCGCGTTGCTGTCTTAAGTCTTTCGATTTGTTTCCTTTTTTCTATATTTGATTTCTTATGGATTGTGGCTGAAATTGTCGAAATTGAATTACGACCGCTCTCAGATCTTGTCACTGCCTGTCGGCCCACTTCTAAAATGTTTTTCTGTCGGTATTTAGTGACTCTTTTTTTTTGGGGGCCACAAATCACCGGGCCCGTTAGCTAAAATAATACTGTTAACTAATTTACGCTACAACGGCAGCAGCAGCGACAACAATCTGAGGGGAAAAATCAAGAAAAACAATCCAGCAAGTCAGCAGCTGAAATCATTTTGGGACTCTTTCAATGAGCTTTTGGCCATGGCTTTTTAACAGCGTTCTAACGGTCCGACCTGCCAACATGACTTGGCTAATTAGGTGCGAGTAATTTGTGAAATGGAAACCAAACGGAGGCTGGGAATTTGCATTGCAAAGGGCATTAAGGCATTAAGTTGACAATGATCTGCAGTTGAGGCCCTGAGAATGGTGCTAAAGCCAAAATGCGATGCGATGCCAAATCACCATTAGTCCGCGGCTCATTTTCGATGAGAAATCAAGTTTCGCGGCACGAAATTTTGAAAGTGATTGTGAGCGGAGATTGGCAGCTGCATCGAAATTGCAAAATGAATGTGAAAGTTGCTTAGCCGCGCGCTTATTCTTTATGAGTCGATATAGGAAGAGTACACTCAGGAATAAAATATTTCGCTCTGCAGAAAAACATGTCTTTGTCCATCTTGTTCGATACTGTATAAAAAAAATAAATATTTTTATATGCCTCTTCCGGAAAAATAAAAGTGTATTTATATTCACAAAGAAAAATAAGAAGAATTCAAAGTTCTATACCTAGTTGAAATGGTTGCATATATTATTAAGCACGAGCTTTTGCCTATTTGCAAAAATAAAGGGCCATAAACTATTTCTAAGGGCCACATAAAAGTGTATTTATATAGTTAAACCATAAACATAAAAACAAATAATGACGATAGTTCTCTATCATAAGCTTAAGGCTGTTCTTACAAGGAAATGGCGATGCTGGCAGCTGCGGACCGTAGCCAGTGCAAATAACAAACGATCCCCGGAGAGCCAAGAACCCCACTTGGCAAAGGCAAGGCAATAGCAATGGAAAAGGCAAAGGCAAAGCCAGCCGGCCAAACAAACAAACAAACTGAAACTCGTATCTGTGAGATACACACTCGCACACAGAAAGAAAACGATTTTAGAAAATAGTTTTGACCAGTTGCCAGGAATTCAACATATGATTATTTTAATTTAACATTTAAATAAGAAACTATTGTATTTGATTAAGAATTTTTTTTTACCAATATTGAAAAAAAAATTATTATCATTAATTTAGTACCAATTTTTGTTTATTTAAATTGGAATTTTAATTATATAAGGTAAGCAAAGACAGGAGCTAAATATTTTGGTTATTATCGGTAGATCATTCAGTTCTTTCATACAAATACCGTTTTGTTTTTTGTATACTGATGCTATCACTCTGTTGCTTTTCCATTTCTAAAAACAAAAATATCTCTATAATAAATCGATCTTCGACGGCATTATATACAAATCCAATTAAAGTGAAAAATATAATAAAATATATTTGTATTCAACATCAAGCAGTTATTTTTTTCTGTGCAGCGGAGCAGTGAGCTGCAGAGAAAATAAAATAAAAGACAAGACAAGCTGAGCACCAGGCACCAGGCACTTGGCTGTTTGTGCGACTCCGACTTTGGCTGGCACTTGGGTTCTGGTTTTGGCTTCTCTGGCTTCGACTATGGCTTTGGCTTCGACTGTGGTTCTGCAGGGCGCAGAGCGAGTTGGCCGTGTGGAAATGGTGGAGGCTAAGATACATTTGCTAGACAAAAACCCGCTCGCGGGATCTTTGACCTGCGCTGGTGACGACTGCGCGAGCAGAACAGAGACAGAATAGTACGAAAAACCAGAAGGTATTTTGTAGGAGAAGAACGTGGTGGATACTTGTAGTCGTTGCTTTTTGAGGTGGCAAGTGCTGCCTGCCGTTGCCTTAATACAATTAACAGTAAATACAAGTTGGCCGGACTCTAATTAGCCGTACGGCGACACTCATTCATGACTTCGATACTTTTGTGTGCCCTCGCTGTAGTATCTGCGCAACACTTACATTACAATGTCGATATGCTGGCTACACCGATATATATGTCTGCATATTTTATATAGACCACTGCACACACGTCACTTGTATTTTTTGCCACTTTATTTTTGGTATCTATTGGATATTCCGACGCATTTGCTAGCACTTCCCGCAGGCCATTCAAAATATTCACCTTTGCACAGTATATTTGTATTTTTTGCCTGTTAAGCCGTAAGCATTTCAGTTAGATTTCCAAAAGCGTTTAATGTTTTTTTTATTGTTTGGAATTCTGTGTGTTCGGGGCGCCGCAAGAAAAAATCGATCGACGCGGACCGCCTTGAGGAGCGGTGGAGACAACTGGGCAGCTCAGTCGTGCGCTCGCAACGAACTGATCTGAACTTGGCCTGGGCCGCCATCTTAGCCCGCTCGCGCTTCAACTGGAAGTGTTGGAATGGAGAGAGGCGATTTCCACTCGGAGTGCACAACTCTCCCAATTGGAATGGCCTAGGCCGTCAAGCAACAGTTGAAGTTGAGTTTGCAGCGAACTGATCTGAACTTGGCCGCGGCCGACATCAAAGCCCGCTCTCTCTTTGACTGGAAGTGTTGGAAGGGAGGGCGAGAATTGAAATGGCCTAAGCCGTCAAGCAACAGTTTAAGTCCAGTTGGAACAGTGCGCTCAGTTGGTTTGGACGTGTTCGCGGAGGTTAGAAAGAATATATTTAAAAATTTAAGATCTTTTAATATAAATGCAGTATAAACCAATAGTTTAAAAAAACTAGTTTCTATAACTAGAAAATTCTAAATACAAAAGTGTTTGTATCTTTAAAAGAAATACATTTTCTTGCTGTTGGTATTTCTATCTACGTGAAAGACACTCCATACTTTTCAATATCTCTCTCTGGAATGAAACTCTTTCTCTCTGCTTAAAAATGTTACAATGGTTTCTCTTACAAATTAATTAAAAATACAACTTTTGCTTTTGAATATAGAGAAATAATTAAGCAATTTTTAAAAGAAATTATGATCAGCATTTATGCTAAAAATATATTTTTATAAAATGACTTAAGTTTACCAAATAACCTCTCTTATTCTCTGTGATGAATTTTATATTGCTCTTAAAATCTGGAAATCAACTCTTACCACTTGTACGGCTCTTAAGCTACTAACAAAGGTAAAGGCCCGAAGAGCACTAGAAGTGTAAACAAACAAAATCAGTTCTCTCAGTGGTGGCTATGAAAATGATCGGCAGCGACTACGTACTGGAAGCACACAACATTTTCCACACCACCGAGGTAGGTGGTTCTCTCTCTCTCTTAGATCGAGAAAAAACCCTTCGCGGAATAACCTTCTCTGTTTTCTTTTGGTTCTGCCAACAGGTGGATGGTGGTGGCTGTTTCAATGGAGCCGGCAACTCGGCCCTGGTGCTCAAAGGCGTTAATCTCACCGTGCACAGTGGCGAGGTGATGGCCATTCTGGGCTCAAAGGGTATTTGGAATACAATATATTTCTTTAAATGGTCAAATAATAATAAATTGTTGATTTGCAGGCAGTGGCAAGAGGGCCCTTCTGGATGTTATCTCAAGGCGTGCCGATGGAGCAACTCGCGGTCAAGTGCTGCTCAATGGATCACCCCTCTCCAAGGCATTGTTCCAACAGCGATGCGGATATGTCACCCAGTCCTGCACCTTTGTCCCTGGTCTCACCGTGGCCCAGACTCTTCACTACACCCCCACCATAGTAAGTAGTACCAAAGCATAGTTACAGTACCAAATAAAACGGTTTAGAGCTTCAAGCTACGAATACGGCAATGATTAAAAAAACATTACACAAGACAACAAAAACCAAAAACCTTATATCAACCTCTATTAGCTCAAATTAATGCACATGAGCATTTTGACTAGTGTTTTCATTTTAAAATATGATGTTACATCTCGTCAGAGATTTCCAAACAAAAACTAGAATTCTGCTAGGATTTAATTGCTTTTAAACTTCATCAAAAGATTATTGAAGCAAATATGGAGACTCTTAAATGCGTATAAGGTGATACTTGAATTATTTGTATTTAAAAACCGTATCAAGCCTGTAGAGGGTAATGAACAAGAACAAAGCTTTGATTTTTGGTGTTATAAAACATAATCCATTTGCAGTTGAGTGGTTATCTGAAGAGTTCAAAGGTGCGTCAAGTGCTGGCCGATTTGGCCCTTTCCCAAGTGGCCCACAAACGTGTGGAGTATCTGAACATCAGCGAGGCGCGACGTCTGGCCATCGGAATCCAGTTGGTCCGAGATCCTGGTGAGATGTCTGACTAGTATCTCACTAAGAACTATTAAATAAATAAACTTTATCCTTAGTAATGTTGCTACTGGATGAGCCCACTCATGGTCTAGATCCCTTGAGCGCCTATCTGCTGATATCCATTCTGTCCAACACGGCCAAGAAGACGGGATGTGGCATTCTACTTTCGCTGGAGAAGCCGCGCTCCGATGTGTTCCCATTCCTGGATCGTGCACTATTTCTGTGTCTGGGCGGAGTGGTCTATTCCGGCGGCACTCGGGCCATGCTGGAGTACTTCCATGGCATTGGATTTCCGTGCCCCCAGCTGGAGAACCCCCTGATGTACTATCTCTGCCTGTCCACCGTGGATCGTCGGAGTCGCGATCGGTTCCTGGAGTCCAGCCAGCAGATTGAGGCGCTGGTCGAGCGATTCTCCCGGGAAACTCCCATCTCGGATGCCCCACTGAATAACATGGGATCTGGCAAGGTGCCACTGGCCTATGGAAAGCCTGGAGAGCTAAAAGTTTGGGTTATGCTATATTTGTAAGTATGGTTATGCTGTATTTGGAGCTGGTAGCAACTTTGAACAGCAGAATTAAACATATTGAGGGCATAGGAACGAGCCTGGCCAAACTGTTTATAATTATTTTTAAAAATGTCTTAGAACAAAGTTAAAAATGTTCCTTAAATTTAGGTCATTTCGACAGTTTTATATCGTTTTTTCTAAAACTACCTAAATTTTTAAAATTTTTAGGGTCATTTAGCTTTTTTGTGTTTACCAAGTATAAGATATATAATATATCTACTTTTCGGTGTATTTTAAATTAAGCTTTTTTTGTACCAAATAATTTTTGAGCCTGGTAGCATTTATAAAGAACAAAAACTTAAAAAGTATTTTTAAAGACTTATCAGATTTAAACACACAGCAAATTCCGTTTGCAGTCAGTAAATTTAAAGTCATATTCAATTTTCCAAGTGGTGCAATAATTTTATAACTGTTTTCTTTTCCTTTCCAGAAAATTACTGGCATCAACCTTTTCTTGCGGCCTCGTGGGCATGAAGACACTATTTCTGCGCATGCTGCTGCTTCCCTTGGCATTGAGTATTTTATGGGCCTTTTACGCAGATGTCGGGGTAAGCCAAGAGGTCAATTAAAGTTTAAAAATTACTAATAGTGATTCTTTAGGACGATGCCCCTGGTTTCTTTACCAAAAACGGCATGATTCTTAATATATTGGGCTTGTCTTATGGCTGCGGTATCCTAACGACCATAGCTCTATGTGAGTAATAGCTTTTATAGTAAAGTTTTTGTCCTTATGTTCTTAAATATTTTTTCAGTTCCCATTTGGCGGAAGAAATTCTCACAAGACACACCAGAGGGACTTTATTCGGGAACTACTCTATTGATTGCCTACAATTCCGTATCCATACCCTTCTCCGCAGTATCCGCCGTAATAGCCAGCTGTGTTGTTTATCCGTAGGTTCTTTGGATTCGTAAAATTGCTTCCAAATTTATGTTTCGATTTGTTGCTTAGCCTCCTGTTGGATGTAAAGTACAATAATGGCATTGTCTTTGCCTATTTGCTGATGGCTTTATGGTCCAGTTTTGTGCTGGCCGAGCAACTGACGATTGCCTTCCTTTTGGTGGTCAAGGTTCCTTTCAACGCAGCCATTGCTGTGACCTATATTCTGGTGATCAGTATTGCCCTGGCCAGTGGAACTGTGCGGTGAGTTCAGATTAAATTTTTCGCTAAGTTATTGTTGTTGACTAAGAAACATTTTCCCTGCCGTCAGCTCTTTCAAAGGCCTCCAACCCTGGCTGCAGGACAACACCAAGGGCACCCACACACGATACGCATCCTCCCTGCTGCACAGCATTGCTTTTCAGTCGCGGAAACTCAACTGCACTCCCACTGCCTCCGTAATTTGTCCCAAGCCAGCTGACTTTATGCACGAGCGACTGGGATTGCCAGATCCAGATGTAAGTTGGAATATAATATTATATATTATTCTTCAGATAAAATACTATTATAATTCACAGGAAACCATCGATGTGGCCGCGTCTTGCGCATTTGCCGTGGGCTTAGCCGCCTTTAACATGCTGGTCTACTTATTTCCCATGCCACGATGTGTGCGCCAGAAGTTCAAGGACTGAAGATCTTCAATTTGCAATCTAAAATTTAATCTAGATTTTATCTTAATTTAATAAAAAGCTCTTCTTAATTATCTATTTATATTTCTTCGTTTTTAAATAATTAAATAATGAGCATCAGATATAAACGTATAAATTCTACTTGAACAAATTGCTTGTTAAATGGCTCTTTTGAAATTGGAATATAAGTATTTAGATGTAT
The DNA here is from genome assembly GCF_018152505.1 of Drosophila elegans. NCBI lineage: Eukaryota > Metazoa > Arthropoda > Insecta > Diptera > Drosophilidae > Drosophila > Drosophila elegans. The sequence continues at coordinate 2,923,642 of NW_024545855.1, read as the reverse complement.
ATTTAATGAATTATAAAAATTTGTACCGAATTATGCAGGTTCTAAGAAATTTGTATGACCCAGTTTACCTTAAAATGTGTCATCGAAAAATTTAAGAAACGGCTTTTACGATTTACATTTCATTTTATTTACAAGAAAACTTAATGCTAATACAATTTCGTAGATAATTCATTGAATATTAGACAACAAGTATAAAATGCTTCAATGTCAATTCCTTAAAAACTTCCTTTCTTCCGGTTCTCGATACGATTTTCGCTGCCAAGCCAATTAGTTTTCGCTTTAATTCAACAATTGTCTAAAGACTAAAAATATATTCCTTTCATTTAAATAACTAGATACACGCATGGAAATTCATTAGAACGCATCTGAAACGGATTGAATGAATGTACGCGAGTGTTAATGGGTGTTCAAGCGGTTCGTAAATAAGATATGCATATGGATATGGATATGGATATGGATTTTATAGTTTAGCGTTTAGAGCAGGGGTGCTCAAGCCTACCCAATACATTGAGTTTGTTTTGTTTTTAATCGCTAATCCAAGTGAGCACCCCTGTTGTAGAGTTGTGATGAGCATGGTGGGGGAATAACTGGCTGTTTAAAATACTGTGGCACCTATTTGGGGGGTTGCTATGGAATTGGGGGCTATCGAGTAGTTGGGCAGGACAAGCTCAGCTCAGCTCAGCTCAGCTCAGTCCGTGTCGTAGTAGGCGTAGTCGTAGCTGGTGTCCTCGTCCGCATATGGTGGCCTCTTGCCACCAGGTCGCTCCTTCTTCTCCAGCTGCAGCTGCTCCTTTTTGCTCTTCACGGATTTCTTGGCGTCCACTTGTTTGGGTGGTGCACTTGTGGTGACAGTGGTTGTGGTTCTGGCTGTGGTCGTTGGGCGTCGGGTGGTGGTGCTGGTGGTAGTACTAGTGGTACTGGTAGTGGTGCTAGTGGTGCTACTACTGCTGGCCTGCGGACTAGATGCCGCCAGCTGCGGACTGTACTGTGAGTTGTACTGCTGCGAGGTCTTTTCCGCCTTGTAGATGTCCGCCCTCAATTTGTTGATGCTGGCTGCCCCGAAGTTTAGGGATTGGGCGGTATTAAAGAGCTCCTCCTCATCACTGAGGTCTGAATCCCTATCCCTTTCCCTTTCCCGTTCCCTCTCCTTTTGATTGTTGGACTGCTTCACGTAAAAGCCATGTGGCTGTCTACTTGCTGCGACTGGAGCACTTGTGGTGGTGGTGCTGGTGGAACTGGTGGATCGGTTGCGCAGAAACCGTATGCGATTTCGCGGGAAATCATTCTCGTAGAGCTCCGGATGGTACTGACCATCGTTCTCGTCCACATTGGGATTGGCTGTCGTGGGTGGTGGTGCTGTTGCCGAAGTGGTTGCCTTCTTAAAAACCCCCTGGGTTGTGGGTCGGTGGGTCAGCTGCGTTTGGTAGCTCTGCTCGTAGGGTTTCTTATAGGTGGTGGGTCGGAAAGTGGTGGGTGTGTAGGCCTCTTTAGCCCTGCTTGTGGCACTAGTAGTTGGGTAGTAGAGCTCCTGGTCCGCATAACGCTCGGTGGTGGCCTTGTAGGTAATGCTGCCCCGGCTGGTAAACGAACGTGGCTTGGAACTTGAGGGTGCGGAAAACGGAGCTGGCTCCTGGTTACCCACTCTGCCCACCTGTGGCTTGTGTCGCTGATAGTGTGGCTCCAATTGAATGGGCTTGTTCTGGGAAACCTGCACCTGGAAAGGCTGTGGCCTGGGCATCTTCGACACCTCCACGAACTCATTCTGATTAATGTAGTTGGACTCCTGGGGACCCAGTTTCTGTTTGCGCACAGCGGAAGTGGTGGGTTTGCTACGCTTTTCGAAATCCTGAACTCCTTTGCCCGTCACTTTAGTAGAACTTTGTTGGCTTGCTGGTGAAGTGGTGGTCTTGAACCTATAAGCTCCATTGTTGGGATTGTAGGTGGTGGGTTGAATCTTTTCCTGGGTGGCAAAGTCACTGGAGCCGAAGCTAAAGCGACTGGTGATGCTGCTGCTGGGACGCGAAGTGGTGACCCCATTGTTGGAGGAAGTCTTGTCCAGGAAATCCGTGTTGAACGTGGCATGTAGGGTAATCTTCTTCAGGGATTTGGTGGTTCCTGGTGCAGCAGTGCTAGTGGTAATAGGACTAGTGGATCGCTGTCCTCCTCGAGTTGGTGTAATCTTGCGACTTTGGTAGTCCGAGAAGTCATTGGGTTTGGCTCTCGAGGGCGAGGGCTCCTCGTCGTATTCCCGACCCCCATGGCGATTAGAGAAGAAGTGCGAGCTGTGGGAACCCTTGAAGATATCATCTATGTCTTCTGTGGATGGCAGATGGTGATTAGTTTGGGCAATGCAACTCTATTGTTTTTTCTTACGCTTCGAGTCATCATTGTTGTTGTAGTTGTTGCTGTAATTGTTGCTGTAATAGTTGTTGTTTCTTTCGGTTGTAGATGTGGCTGTAGTTGTGGTTGTCGTGGTCTTCGGACTGCTGGCCAAAGTGGTCGGCGTGTAATAGGTGGAAATGGGTCGCTTCGTTGATTGCGTGATCTCCAAATTGGGATTGGAACTGGAGCTGGAGCTGCTACCTGTCTGGGCGTAATTGTGGCGAGGGCGTGACTTCTGCTCCCCGCCACGATTGTTGCTGTTGTTGCTGTTGTGGTTCTCCTTAGAGCGGCGCACATCGCCTGCAATGACAGATAACCCTGGCTTAAATAACACTCCAATCACACCTCTCGTTTCCGTCAAAACAGATATCTAGATTAGTCGGTTTTTCTTTGTAATTGTTCTTATAACTAGTTTAAAATAATAGGGTCTTATTTCAGGAAGACACCTTTAATTCAACTTCTTGCTTAAGAGGGCAGTAATAAAATGAACATTTTAGTGATTTTTTGTTGATGATTGTTGATTGTCATTTATTCCTTGAAAATACATTATAGTAAGTTCATTATACTAAGGCACTTGAAGAATAATTTATTAAATTTTAATGGAGAAATGTTTTAAAATTTCACAAAAATCGATGTAGATGAACACTAAAAGATTCTAAATTCACTACAGCTATAATAAAAAAATGTGTGATCGGAAAGAAATTTTAACACAAAATTCTTGAGATATTATGCATTTATTTAAACATTAAAAATCCTTCTCTTATTCAAGTGAAACCTTTCGGTTGATAATTTTAGTGAACACGATTAGAGTTCATCTTGTTTAATAATTATTTTGTTCACTTGATACTTTTTACTAAAAATTAAAAAAAAGGCATTATTTAATATTATATGTTTAGATACTTATCCTAATATTGCTCAGCCCAACTGCATTACTCACCCGTTTCGGCGCGTTGCAGGTGGAAGGTGGGCTCCTCCTCGTGGGTCGACTTGCTCTCGTCGCCGGCGCGGTAGAGATCGTTGAGGTGGCCGTGGTCGTAGAAGGACGTGGCCTTGTCGCAGTCCACGTCCACCCAGTTGGCGCAGATCTGAAGCTCCTGGTCAAAGGCTGTCGTGTTGGGACAAAGGAAGCGGTAGTCCTGCACCTGTTGGACAAACTGATTAGCTCTTCGGTGTAGGAGCTGCGCAAACAAAAGCAGCGAAAGCATCAAAAGCACCAAAAACAGCACCATTAGATAGGCAGAGCAACATGCAAAATTTAAAATTCAGTTATAAGTGGGTTCGATTAGGCCAATAAAGCATTAGAGCAAAGATCCGAGCAGCAGCTGCAGTCACGTGAATAGCGTACCCCCAATCGCATTTATGTTGATCAAGACTGGTTAACTCTAAGCTAAAATGTTCTAAACCAGGGCAACATTTGCTGACTTTGCACTCAACCAAATAGATTTATGCAAATATATTAAACATTTTATGTTCAGCTAAGATTATTCCACAATTTACTTTATTTTGCTTACAATTCCTTAACATTTTAAAAGAAATAATTCAATGGAAATTTTTAAAAATACGCATTTCTTATACAAATTACCAAAATATCACAGTGCTTGCATTAGTTTCCTTTTCTGAATGAGAAAACCTATTAATTCTCTTTATAAAAATAAATATAGACTTAAATCAATGGCAAAGCTTTCCCGAATTCTTTTAAACAATAAAAATTGAATTGCTTAGATGTCCAAAATTGTATATCTGTTTTAATAGGCATATGAAGGGCAATTTGCTGTTTCGCAAAGATTTCCTTATTTCGTTAACAACGTTTTTAAGATTTTCCAGTTACTCTGATTGAGTAAATCTAATAACTCTCTAAAAATGTAAAAAGTAATTATAATTATTCGTTTAGAGTTTCTAATCAACAATGATTCCCTTACATATCCAAATACTTCACAGTCATTTAACCATTTTGGTAGAAACACGACGGGTTAGTGTATTCCCTGGCTAATTGAATTTAGGAATTGCCAGTGTAGGGGCACACATCCAATCAGTGGCTTCCTTGTGCGGCGAGTTTTAATGCCACTAGAAACCAGAAGTGCACGATGGCCTGTCGCCAACTTTGGCATTTCCACTTGCCACTTGGCATTTGAGTTGGCGTTAACCCGCAGGGGAAGCATAAGCTTCGGAGGCCAGAAGATGAAGTGAACGTTCTCGTTCTGATTCTCGAAGATACGGCATACAGTAGGCTAATTGACAGGCCGAAATCCATGCTGTCGCATAGAACACTCATTTACACAAGTCACACACACACACAGACAAAACCCGTTCTTGTTAGTTATTTCCTTTTTTTGTTTGTTCTTTTTCGTTTTCGCAGTTTAAAGATGAGCCAGATGAGGGTATATTTGTTCCGAAAACTCCTGGCTCCTGCTGGTAAACTACAGGAGGAGGTGGCCGAGGAGGCCATATCGGAGGTCATAGACCAGGTCCTTGGAGGAAGGACCAGCACGGTTTTCAACTGCGGTGGTCTTCAATTGGCTTGTGATCCCGCGGACATGGTTACCCGCATCCTGGGCGAACTCTTCGCCAGCGTTTACTCCATGGAGGTCAATATGGAGGTGCACGTTTCGGTGCGACATGTTCAGTTGAGCGGCGATTCGGAGGAACTGATGGCCAATCTCAAGGGAATCTCCAGTGGAGGGGCCAGCCGGGATCACTTTGTGGCCACGCCCCGCCAGGTTTATGCCTACATCGAAAGGGTAATGAGTGATAAATCAAAGGATTGCCCGCACCTCATCTTCACCGTGTACGTGAGACAGACGAATGGCGAAGAGTCTTGGAAGTGTTGTGGCAAGCTGCAACTCGTGCATCTGAAGAAACTTTCGGAGAACTCACCAACTCTACAATCGGACTCCCCACTGGACGCCTTGGTGACTCTTTTCCAGGCTTTGGCCCACAATCCCAAGACTCACATCAGGTACCATAACATACGGCTGAGCAGAGTGCTGCAACAGTTAATGGGCTGCGGCGCAAGAACTGTGCTTATAAGCTACACAAATCCGCCGGAGGTAAGGAATGCCCAGCTGGTGACCCCCGCACCCAGTTCCCCACCCATTACCAGCATGCCAGCCAAAGTCTGGTGGGGATTGTTCAGGCTGGAGCGCAAAAGGTACTGCTGTCTGAGGGACAAGGTATTGGGCATGCTGGCGGAGCAGGAGAAGGATGAACTGGAGAAGTTTCTGGAGCGCCTGGAGAACAGTTCGGAGGAGGAGGAAATGAAACAGGAGTCCTGCTTGATGCTGCAAAAAATGCAGCAGATTCGCTCAGAGGCGGAGATGTCGATTGAAAAGTTGGAGGACTTACAACTAAGCATAAATCAGCTGGCCCAGAGAAACCAACACTTGGAGCTGCATCTCAGCCAGAAGAATAGTGAGCTGGACAGGCAAAGCCTACTACTAAGCTCCGCACATATGCAACTAGCAGATCAGCAGCGGAAGTTCCAGGAGAAGATGACCGAGTACTCCGACCTCTTCCAAGAATTGTGGCAGCGGCAGAGCTTGGTCAGCCAGAAGCAGGAGGAACTACAGCGACGGCAGTTGTCCCAATTGTTCGACACCATCTGCCGGGATACCCAGCGATGGCGGCATAGGAAATTGGGCGAAGAAGCAGTCGCGGAAGAGCCCAGTGGGAGACCGTAGTCATCTCGGCTCTGCAGTGAAGAGGCAGCAAAGACGCTTAAAGGTCAGCCAGTCAGCTAGTCAGATCTTCCGGACCAGTCACGAACCATTCGCAGCCCCATCTCACACATTCCCCAGCGCAAACAGCGCATCTGGCTGTGCCACTTTGCCATTTAACCGTTTATCCATTTAGCTGCCGCGATGGAAACGAAGCAAACCGATGACTGCCGGCAAGTTCGTTGCCTAAGTCTTTCCTTTTCGCCCGCTGTGTTTCAGCAGTGAAATTTGCAAGGGCGGCTGCCAATGAAATGTTAAGAAGAAGTCGCCTGGGCTGAGCAGTTGAAACTATGTTCTTCCAGCTCTCTACTCTGCCTATGACAGTATATCAAGCAATAAATTTGGCCATTTATTTTAGGATATCAAATTTAAAACAAGTTTTTCTTTTTTCAATTTTAGTTATTACTGCCTGAATAAGTTAGATTTACTATGGAACAAGTAAAACTATTTATAAAACAAAAATAATTTTTTAAAATCTCTATAAATTTCGGTATTAACGTTTATAACAAAATTTCAGTCATATTTTCTCCATAAAACAAAAATATGTGAAAAATAAAGAAGCTTATAATTAAGAATATAGTTAGTTCTAAAAAAGATTAGTTTGTCGTCTGAATTGAAAAAATAATATACACAAACAAGAAAAAACGGACCTACGAAAATCATAGGAGTGCTTGAATTTTCTTTATCAAACAAAAGTGTATCATATAAGAATATAATTAGTCAACCTAGTTGTTTTTTAAATGGCAAAATAATATACATTAACAGGAAAAAAACGAACCTTAAGAAATCATAGAAATAAAGATGTTTGTATTATTTACTTTCTCTTCCTAACAAAAGTGTAAGTGTAGTTACTGAACCTAACAAAAATATACTTGGGCTTTATAAAGAAACCAAAAATAGTCTGTCGTTCGGCTGTAGCTATTAACGATATGACTAGCTGCTGCCCCGATCTCGGCCAGGAACAGGAGCAGGAGCATTTGCACCTGGGAACAGTAAACAACACTCACCCCCACTCCGGGCAGCTTGACGCAGACGTGGAACATCTGGCACTGGGTCTCCGGATCGGCGTAGTAGCCTCCCAGGATCTTGTCGCTGCAGGTGAACTGCGTCTTGGGCATGTTCTGCAGGCTGTAGGTGGGCCAGGGTCTGCCGAAGGCCAGATCATCATCCTCGTCGAGCAACTGGGCCTGCGTGAGTCCACTGAATCCACTGCAAAGAGTCGTTGCTGCAAAAGATATCGAAAGATGGGGTAAACAGAAAATCAGAAATCGTGATCTGGTTTTTGGACTGCTCTTCAAATGGCAGCTCAAGTCGAATGCTAGAATGGAGACGGGTATCTTAGTGGGAACTGATGCTGGTATGCTGACCTGGTCAGGTGACCTTCGGGCCGCATCACTTTCGCTTACAACTCGTGATTTATGTGTGCTGCCGGAGCACTTGCTGCGGTCCAAGGCTGTACGAAGCCTCTAACTCGAGACCGCTTTTTATTTACTTTTTCGGAGCAGCATCGATTGGTATTTGCGATGCCAAGAGACACATAGACATCATTAACATTTTGGCCAGACGATATATGATCGCTGTGGTCACAAACGGATCCACTGGGCTCATGGGGGTCGCTCAATTAAAATGCCAAGTCAATCAATATTGCGGATTACGATTGTCGTTCGAACATGTGTTGGGCATTAAAAGCCTAATTACCCTGAGATTGTACAATAAACGAGTACACAGAGAAAACAATAACTATAACTACATAGCTATATAAGATTCTCTTGTAGCACCAGCATAGAAAGAATAAATAAATAGCAAAAAAAAGGTTAAAAGTATTTACACTTAGTTAAAATACATTTGCATAAAGCGTTTTTCCTGCTTTTGCACACAAGCCTTTTGGAAATTTTCTCTGTGCATCATTGTCTTAGACTTTTTATATATCCATATATATATTTTTCCCATTCTGCGCAGCTTCTGTTCTTCACTCAGACATCAGACACCAGACATCAGCGGAAGATGGTTTCGCTGCAATTAAGGCAAGTGTAATTGCCATTGCAAAAACTGCAGAACAAAGCAGCTCCTCTTCTCCAACTGCAAATTGCAGTCTCAGGTTGCATAATCCCCAGTGCGCCCCCATTTATCATGCCAAAAAAAACAAAAAAACAACAAAATAAAAAAAAATAAAAAAGAAAAACCGCTCAAGGAAACCCCAAATGCAAAGCAAAGAGAAATCAAGCAGAGTTCGAAGAAAAGAAAGAAGCTCGTCTACGATTCGCATTTTATTCAAGTGAATTTCAAGTCGAAAACTTTTCACCTCCCCAGAGAAGGAGAAGCCCATTGTTTGGCAGTGAACTATGACTGGGCAGATGGCAGCTGGCATGGGGCATCTTTTGTTAGCCCCCTCCAATGCAGATGGTTCGATTCCGATTTAAATTGCTTGGTTCGCTGGAGTGAATCTATGTACAAATTGGTCAAGACTTTGGCCTGGCTTAAGCTCTCACGCAGTGACTGGAATCCCCTTAAGCCACTGCTCTTTTTTTTTGGGCGTTGTCCCAGCTCCAACTCTTACCGAAAACATAATTACCATACTGATGACCCACTCTTAGCAGTAATTGCCATTTCTCAGCCTTGTCTTCATTTTTGCCTGATGCGGGGGCTCTGCAGCAAATTGCGCTTGATTTCAAATGTGATCGATATGAAACTCATTGAATCCCATTAATTTCTTTCGCGATGGACCTTGAACCACGTTCAAAAACAAAAACTAATGAGCATGCGATTTTTTATTTTTACCGATATACCATCTTTTATGTTAATACACAATGTGCGATTGTTAAAAGAAGGTTGATCATCAGCAAATCGGACCACCACAAGAAGCGTAGTTTTTAATGATGTAAAAACGATTGGAAAGCTTGGTCCTATAATCGAAATTTAATATCTTTTTTTCAAATTCCTAAACCCATTTTCGGCTCTAAGCCTTTTTCTGTTCATAATTTCAGCCTTTACCTTTTGCTCCATTTTGGAATTCAAAAAAACTTTAAACAAGTATGAAGATATCGCTGTTTTTCCTAAAACCCTTGAGTTCGAAATTTAATTTCTAAAGTAAATACTATACTATATGCATTTCTAACAAAAAACTTAAATTGCCAAAATATGTATTAACATGTTTTCTTTTAATCTTTAAAGAAATTTTCAACTGATTAAAGCATATGAATTTTATTAAGTACAAAGTTTAACAAATGCTTACATTTAAATTCGTTGCAAAGTACTTTAAAACTTTAAAAGAAAATACATTAATTTATATTTTTGTGTGTGTTGTAGTTTATATTTTCTATGTAGTTTTTGAGGACCTTTACAATTTAGAATAATATTTTATATTCCTACTAGATTTATCTATCTAAAATTTGTTTTTCTGTTTTAGTATTCTCTATGAATAAATAATAAGTTAAAGAATTTTACTCACCCAAAAAGAAGGCAATCATTGCATTATTTATGCAAAACATGTCGTATTAGTTTTTATAATCCAAAATCAGGATGATATCCAATAAGTAATCCAGAGCAATTAAGCTGATAGTTAATGTCGATTTTCACATGGATCGCACTGCAAAACAAGAGGGCACAAAACACTAGAAACCTAATGAGTATTGAAAGGGATTTGATTGCACAAGATGTTTGCTTCTTTGTTTCTTTTGGTTATATTTTTTTCTTGTTTTTTTTGTTCACTAGCTCAACGCGAAAACCATCACCATCCATGGCGAAAATGCCACAAAAAGTGGTCCGTCATGTAGGAACAGACAGGCGGCAGGGCAAAACAGAATTCTTCAAACTTCGATCGTGTATAGTATGTAAATGCGTACGAAATGTGTTTCGCAAGGTGCGAAAACTACGAAAAGCCCATTTAGAAGGTGCAGCGAAACGTTGAGAGACGTCTGTTTGCGTCTGCGTCTGCCGCACTTGGCTGGTTAAACAGCGGAAAGCACAGAGTCACCATGGCAGAAGAACCACCATCCACTAACTGTTAGCCACCAAACACCAACCACCAAGCCACCGAAAAGCAACCACCAACCGACCGGAGGAGACAGACTATGCGATGCGATGCGAACCAGGCGAGTTCAGCGCTGCGATGCGCGATCTGTGACTTTATCGTCCACGTTGTCGAAGCGAAATGATTTCTGAAAGCGAAAGGAAAACCACTTGGAGCCCATCGCAGCTCGGCAGCCAAGGCAGCAGCACCACCGAGGCACAGTACCGTGGTGCCAATTCCGAAAAATAACAATGTCCAGTGGTTCCTAAAATTATTCTCTATTTAGTGCCAATATTAGTGAGCTATACAACGAAATCCAAAGTTTAAAAGTATTATACACCCAAAAGAAAAGTTTCAAAGAAAATAAACTATTGATATATACATATTTGTTTGGGTAAAGTATTACCATTCCTTAATTTTGAGCAACAGAGAACAAAGCAAAGATATACAACTTAAACCATTTTTTACTACACAGAACAAAGTTAATATGTTTATAAAACTATTTCATCTTAAGTGGAAATACACAATAAAACAATATCCAACTTTTAAAAAGTTGAACTTAAACTTAAATTTCAGTCAATCAAAGCTATTCATATCATAAGCTTTAAATTTGTTTCCTGAAAAAAATAATAAATTGAATTATGGTTCTTTACCAGCGTTTGGTTGTATCAATATTAGCATTTATTTTAAGCTAATGAATTGAAATCAGACTTTTAATAATCTTAAATTTGGATGTTTTGATTTTCTAAACGTTGTTTTTAAGTCTTACATTACAAAAGTGAAATTTAATTTAATTGACATTCAAATTTGTTATTAATTTATTTATTTTAAAGTTTTGATTATTAATTCCTTGGGTGTCTCAATGATGGCCCACTGTGCGACGTCGTCGTGAGCAGAGCAGTGGCGTTCCTGCTCCGTCTAGCATCGTCGTCCGATGTTCGTTTTTTCAGTACATTTTACCAGTGTTTCCACTGCTTCTTGGTTCTGCTGCATTTTTCTTTGTGGTCTGCGCTGTCGTATGCTTAACGCAAATTACGCATACGCAGCGTGTGACCATATGACACTTGCTTAGTTGCATTGTACACGGAACGTGTGCACCGCCAGCCAGGAGTAGCTGGCTCTCATCACTTACGTCAGTTGGCCGCAGGGCCAGCTCATGATTATGGGCAAGCACTCCCACTCCCCCGCCCGACCAACGACCCCCACATCAATTACACCCGCTGTGCACTGGGCAGAAAAAAGGTAAGCCAACAGGATCCCCACGATTTGTCATTGAGCTTCCTAGTTCCCACATTGATTATGGTATTATTAGCTTATTTTCAGGCCATAGCCATAGGTAGAGCGTTAAAATTAAAATAATCTTACGTTTGGTTTGGTTTCAATTTTTGTATATGATCAATTGTAGTTACATGTTCTTGAATATTTGAATTGACTAAAATGTACAATCAAAAAAACATCTTATGCAAGTAAAGTAAAAGTAAAAAGTACTAAAGTACCAAATCAAATAAAATCAAAAATAAAAACTCCATTTATAACTAGATTTTAAAACACTTAATAACTTTGTGTATGTATTGTATAGTTAACTGTGTGTTTCAATTTAATTTGAGATTATTTGAATTTATTTGGAATACCTATGCAATTATTATCTATACATTTTGTTTTTAATCCAGAAAAAAATCTAGTAGCAGTAGAACACAATATTTTAGTTAAATAATTGACTTGGCCAACACATGTTTTTATTTTCCGTGGATAATTCATCATTAATACAATTTTAAGTCACTCTTTTGTATATTTCTTTTCAACCTGCCCTTTGAAGTTCTAGATTTTTGCAGTGCAAGTGCACCACTCAGCTCGCTTGTCGCCCGTCGCTGGTTGCTGTTTTCTATTTGCTGGTTGCATCTTCCGCTGGGTATTATGTCATAGCCGTGGCGGGGCTTTGTCATTCGGTGCCGCTGCCCCATCTGCTTGAGCTTGTTGTTGGTGCTGCAAGTCGGGGCAAAAGTCGCGGTGCCACCGCCAATCCGGTTATGTGTATATGTCTACTAGTATATGGGTGAGTGTGGCACGGAGTTAAGTGTTTGTAGATGAGAGATCGGAGTCGGGGGACTCGGCATTTGCTGCAGTGTGGGAATTTACACGCCTGCTGTTTTTGGCCAAGATCTTTGGTGGATCTTGGGCGTTGCTGTCTAGATTTTCTATATTCGCTGCTCTGGGGAAAAACGCTGGCAAAACAACCTCAAGCTGTCACCTGGAACTGTGACCGAACTGAACTGGCAGCTTGGCATTTCAAAGTTGAGGTTGCCTGCCGGAAAAAGGCCAGTCAACCAGAGACAGCCAGCCAGTCAGCCAGCCAAAGTCATGCAGATCAGGCGGCAGCTGGCGAAAAAAAATGTCAACTGGAGGACGAGCTGGCATGGATGACTTTCAACCCGGAGTTTTGCGAGCGGAGCCATCTGCCAAAGCCAAAAATCTGTGGGAAGTGGCCGCCATCTTTCTAATTTGCTGCCGATTGCGATTGTGCAATAGCGCCGCAAATGCTGTTTGTAATAAATGTTCGCTTTACGATCCAACAACTCCTGTGTGTGCCAATGACTCACGCGATCACTCGATTCCAGTTCCTCTGCGTGGGAAAGGCCAGCCAATAAGGAAGTCTTAGCTCTTAAGGTCCCAAACACTCCAATTGTTGTTCGAAGATGAGGATGAGGTCCGACACGATCTGTCGCTGGGCATTACACAGCACCTAAGCGGATTGGATTCTAATTAGCGGCCGCTTTCAATTAAATACCCATCTACTTGTGGCTGCCTGTATCTCGGCCTCGGACTTCCACGCCTGACATTGATGAATGTGCTCGTTGCCAGAGACACGAATTCGGTGTTCCACCTGGCAGTTACAAGCCAAATACTATAAGCAAAAAACAAAGAATACAGTGGCGGGGGTAAAATATTTAATTTTTACTCATTATGTAAGCTGGTATGCTGGTAAAAGTGCCGAGAAGCCGAAAGCATTTGCACAACGTGTGGGAGCCGGTGGAAAATGCATTCACCATCATCAGCCAGCGGCAAAAGCAGCAGCAGCTTAAATTCAATTAAGCTGAAGATGCGCCTGAGCAGAGACTTTCGACTCGCGACTTGCGACTCTCGATCCCATACCATCCCATCCAATCCCATCCATCCCATTCAGCAGCGCGCCAAAAAATGCCAAAAACCTGGCAGAAGCTGGTGCAACTGAAGAGGCTAATACACGGAAAGAAATTTGATAAGGTATGATAAATAAGACAAACATAATTTTTAATCACAATTATCTAAAAAAATGTCTAAATTTGTTTTTTTACGTTTATTGTTAGGATTTGTATATTTATTTAAATGCATTGAAGCTTTATATTTTTTAAATAGGAACCCAACACTATATGTCGGATTTAATTGAGATATAATATTTTTGTTTATTTTCCGATTGTTCCTATGTATATACATAGTATTTAAATCTAGTCCGTTATCCGCAATAGAAATAAGACTTTTGGGAAAGTTTCATTTCATAGCTTCAGAACTAGGAACTTAATGTATTTACTTTATAGGGTCGTATATAGCTCCTTCTGACTTCAATTTTAATACCCTTTCCAACAATAGCATTTAGAATTTGCTTGAATTTGCAATGCCCATTTAAATTAAATAAATACCTTTTTTTCGCCGTGCACTAACGAGTGACGAGGATTGCGATTGGGACTCGAGCGGGAATTGGAAACCCAGGTCGTTGAGTAATTGTGCAGCAATGAGCATGGGCTGCCAGCAGATTTTCCCGTTGATAAAGTGCAGCTCTCGGAAAACCTTTGGCAGCGTACCGCTCATAATAAGAAATTGCATAGGTACATACTATATAAATGCATTTACACATATATAATTTCGCATTTGCTGGCCAAGATTGGGATGAGGATTTGGATTCGAATTCGGATTCGGGGATTGCACGTGGCAACGGCAGCCGCAAATGGAGACGGAGACGCAGCTGTGCAATTTACAGTTTTATGGATGCGACGCCGATTGCGAAATCCAACCTGGCTGGGATTGGATTGGATGGCAGTCGGACATTCAGAAATTCGGACACTGGTCAGTGAGCGGATCGCCTGGCTAATTTGACGCATTGCCATGATGCGGCAGATTTAAAAACTGCAAGCCGTACACATAAAAGACATCATAAAAACAAATGACTTGAAAACGAACTTGTTCATTTCATACAATTTTCTGGTCGTAAAATATATTTTTATCATATTTGTTCTTAGGAAAATCATAAAACTTTTTGACGCAGATTTGTTGCTGGCAGAGTTCTCGAATTAAGAATAAAATAATTAAAATAGGCTGGAACGTTTATAAAATCAACGCTTTTTAATTAAATGTAAATTGTCAATAAAAAACTGGTTTAATAAAAGAATTGCAATCATCTACATATATACTAAACTATAACAATAATAATTGATTTTAGTGCGCTGCAAGTGAATACATAAGTCGAAGTTTTTGCTTGCTTAGCCCGGTAATAATATTTCTTTAACATAAAGTTTTTAATTAGTTTTCATGACACTTGCACCAACTGAAAACGTTTAAAATACTTTTAAAAAATCATTAAAAATTGCATTGACTTGCCGAACTAAATCGAAAACAAGTGCCATTCGTTTAAAAGCATCCTCCGGAAAAAGCCTACAAGCCATTAAGGCTTACCAACTTAGTTAAAACAGGTTTAATTACTAGGCCTATTAAGGAAAACGTTGCTAAAACATAAACGTAAGGCTAACAAAATGGCAATCTTCAACTTATATAATGTTAAAAATATAAAGAATACAAAAGAATCAAATTTGCGAACTAAACTTTACAAAGCACAAACGAAAACAGGTTGGTACCTGCGCCTATTGACAGTCAATAGAGTCAAGCATTCTAAATTGCATTTACTGGCACTCGTAAACCGACTTAAGCTGCCATAAGCCGAGCCAACACACAGTCGAAATTTGCATAAAATGTGCATTAGCCGCCCCCTCATCCGCCGCCGTCGATCCAGCGACCTCGCCACCATCATCATTATCACCATGGAGCGATGCAACTACACAGCAACGGAGCTAGGGAGCTATGAAGCTATGAATCTATGGAACCAAACTGCAAACTGCAACCAAGATCTCATACCAACCCATACCATTGGATCGGCCACACCAAGGTGCAACTTGTGCCGAAATCTGCACGACGAAACGTGAGAAAATGTTATCGTCATTGCAGTTGCTATGCAGTGGATATATAGAGGCAAAATAGGAAAATAAATAATAAAAAAATATTTGCTAAATTATGGGAATGAAAGGGAGGCTGGCGAAGAGGGTGGCAAAGAATGCTGATGCTGCGGTCTCTGTGACTAATTGCATGCCCATACAAATGCACTTTTCGTAATGCTGGAACATGTGTGAATTATTATGCAGTCGAATCTTCATTGTAATCATGTTAATGTTAATGAGCTTTCCGGAGATGGAGCTGCATTGTGTTCGTGATTCTTCTGGCCAGAGATTCTGAGCCAAATGCCAAATGGCTAAAGCTGACCAGGATGTTGAGCTTGGGCGCTCTGTCAAGACAACTTTTATTTTATGTTAATTCAATAAGACGTCGACTTTTGTCACCCTGCAACAGCAGCAGCCACATTGTCTTTCGCCAAACTTTGCCCATCGCGGGGTCTTCTTCATTTTACCTGGAGATATCTTGCCCAAAAAACGTTTTTGAGGAGCGCCACTTGCTGATCGTTTGTTTGCCAAAAACACGACAACAACGCCAGGGACAACAGCAACATCACAAAGCAGCACCAGCAGCAATAACCAGCGACACAACAGCAACTACACTTAGAAAAACTCAAGAATGTAATAAAATTGTTTACATTGCGTAACAAAAAAAATATTTCGGCAAGTTAAAAATTTTTGCATATATTAATAAACAATCTAATTAATAAGTATATCAAAAACACAAAAATTCATATTGCTTAAACAGGTTTCCTTTTTTGATTTTAAACTTTTTAGAAAAGTTACTGTACAATGCTTAAGGCCCACACTTGAGGGCAAAAGTGTGACGGATTTCAAAACTTAAAGTACTATTTTTTACAAGTGCACAAAGCAACTGCTAGAGAGCTTCGGTCGTTGCTGATTTATGCGTTTTGCAGCATTTAAATTGGCATTTATGTCAAACTGCGGTAAGGGTAAGTAATATTTTGTATAATACATTTCGCTTTATTTGTTTTATAAGCGTCCTTGGGGTTTGTCGTCTTCGACACTTTTCCAGCTACAGAGTCTTGATTCCCATGGCTGCCACTCGCATCTGATGATGATTATGATGATGATACCTTTGATGCTGTAGTCCGGGTATTTCTTTTTATAACATTCGCGCAACGGTCGCTTTGACTTTATTGAGCCGAAACAAATTGGTTAATTGTTCCACAATCACTTGCAAGTTTGGCAATGCGATGGACCGGTGTAAATTACTCATTATTCTTCTCCCAGGCGAAGAATTGAACTTTGATCGCTTAGCATTTCTGGTCAGAATCGGCTTGCCGCTCACAAATCTCTGCAGATCTCCAATACCAGATCATGTGCAGACAAAATGTTAGTGGCCTTGACGCAAAGCCGAGAATGTTGCTGATGCAGCAGCAACATGAGCACAGCAGCAACAGCAACAGCAACTGCAGCATCCACTTCCACTTTTGACGATCGCTGAATCTTTCGAAAGCTGCCAAATCCGTTCGGCTTTCAATGGCTGTTATAGTTTAAGTTTTTTTTGTAGTTTATGTGAAAAATCACATCACTTCTCGTTTCGTCTCGTCTCGTCGCAACCAAACGGCAATTGCCCAATAGGCAGCAATGAAAATGTGTTGGCGTAATTAATTAAACAAATTATGTGCATTGCGCAGACGCATTTGACGTTTTTGGTGCAGTCGATTTTTATTAATTTCACTTAGCGGTGGGAATGCACCAGTGCTATAAAAAGTGCATCAGCACATTTGGTCAACACAAACAGTGCAAACAGTGATTACAATTGCGGCCGTAAACGTTTGGCAATGTGGCTTTTACGTTCGCCAGCCATATAGGCAACTTATGGGCACACCTGGCATCTCAACTCCCGAAGTATCCAGTACTTTGTGCCATTTTGGGGCCACAAATTCTTCGCCAGCTGCAACTGGCTGCCTGTCATTCATTGTTTGCAGTGCATTGCAGTGCCTTCAAAACGCGGCTCAATCAATTATTAATTATACGCCTCGTTGTGCTGGAGTGCCATCTATTGTCTGCAACATCTTCATATCGGACAATTCGCTGTGGCCCTCCTCCTCTGGCCATTTTCCACTTTAAGCTGCCGATGTGGTGTTTGGCAACATTTAACAACCGCATCAAAATTAGTTTCGTTATTGTGTTAGCCTTCGGCTGGCCAGCACTTCAAAATTCGAAAATCGAATTGATTTTTTACGTGCGTGCGGTTTGCCGTGACTGAGTGCGTGTGGGAAAGAGGAGATTTGGGCACTTAGATCCCGGAAATGCAGATGGCTGGGCAATTACGGCTGCAAATAGGCGTCACCGGGACCCAGACCCAAAACTCCCAACCAGATCCACCATATGCCGCTGAGATGCCGTGGCACAAAAACCATGACACAAAGCCACTTTTAGCGGGCTGGCGGCATTTGGCGATCGCTAAAAGTCACATTGTTGACCTTTTTGCGGTGGAGAAAAGGTTTTTCTGTCTCTTCTGAAGTCCCTGTCGCTCTGTAGCGGCTCATTAAAATAATATTTAACCTTTGGCGAAGACAAATACTTGTTGAATATGTTGGCTGTGGGTTTGGGTATGGGTATGCCAGAGATCTTTTCCGAACACACAGCTCTTTGTCGAGAGCCAACGAGCCGTGAGCAATTAAAAATTAACTATTTACTTTTAATGCGCAAAGATTGACGCTAACGCCGACCCCGCCCCCTTTTTTTCTTGGATCTTCCGCCCCTTCTGGCCCCCCTCCGTTTCGGTTGCCCATTACCAATTGAATTCCATGTTTAACGAGTTTTGACAGCCGCGTATTTCTGTGCCTTTTTTTGTTTGCCTTCATCTGCTCATTTGCAATGGCATGCAATTGCGTTGGTAGTGTCTGAAAATGCCGTGTCTTGAAATACCTGAAGACCAAGAAATTCCGAACAGTTTTAAGATATTTATTTGCCTAAGGTAAACCATTATTTAAGCTCTGTATCGCCACCTGGTCATTTAATACGATTTCTGATGTGCTACCACCATTGACATAAAATGGGTTTCAGATATAAAAGAGAATTCCTTTACAATCAATGCATTAAAGAGGAGATGTTGTTTTTACAATAGTAATATCAATAAAACAGAGAATGGTTCAAATAACAGGTTTACATGTTGATTCGATTAAGATTATTGATTTATATTCAACAAAAAATACAAATTTCTAAATAATAAAAAATAATAAAATTTAAAAGCTATGAGAATATATATTTTAATATATTTATCACAAGATAACATTAATTTAACTAGAAATGCAAAGAAAGTTTGTCAGTTAAGCCAAAAGTTCTTTTAAAGCGAAGTCCCAGTAGATTATTTTGTTGTCAACTAAAAAATAAATAATAAATAACCAATTGATTGTTGGATAAAAAGAACAACAAAACAAATTAAAATCCCATTTAAAATATCAATTTGATATGACTTACCCACCGAATGCGAGTCTGCGTTCCTGTCACGGCTGACATTCATCCGGCAGCGATCTTGCACTGAACCTGACCTATACGCGCGTTCACACGCCGAGTGGACGTGGACTAAGCTGGTGGCCGAGGGGAACGATCTCCGCCAGCCATGACATCCAATTCGCAGCACACTCATCTGGCGAAACTTGTAGAAGGAATAGTGGCACGTGGATTTGTATTCAAATGTTCAAGACTCTACGAGAGATCAAAATTTCACTGTTTTCCAAACCGACTCCACCCAAGGTTTAGGCTTCCCCAGCAAATTCCGAAAATGATACGACGGATCGTTTTCAGCTATCTCCTATGTGTGACAGTCTACAGCGTAAACATGTTGGAACATTACCAAGTGGGTAAAAACAATAAGCTGCGCGGCCTTGAAGATGACATGTACTACATTAAACCAAAGTGAACCATTAAATAGCAGCATTAACAGCTTATTAAGAATATACGTGTGGCTTTAATGAGGAGGAATATTACTATACTTCGTTGCGGTTCGTTTAAGACTGCTTTTCCTTGCGCCTGGCCTGCAGCACACTGCGCAGCATGTTGAAGGAACTCAGAACGGGCACCATGATGGGCAGGAAGAGGGGAATGTAGATGGCGTACTTCTGTTCGTCCGGGAAGTACAGCTGGGCCAGCAGACTGGCGTCGAAGAAGCCCCGCTCCGAGGCCACAAAGGCCCGTTTGGCCAGCTCGGAGGCCTCGGCCAGTCGGTGCTCCAGAAGGGCTGCCTTGGCGGCCAAAATGTCCGCATAGGAATTCGTTATTGCGGCACCCACCTCGTCGTCTATCACAATGTAGCTGATTTGATCTAAACGAGAGAAGGAAGCGAATATTATAATTCGGTTTCAGATGGTTACGCCTTTTACCCTTCTCGAGCGGTACAAACTTAAAAAAACATTAAGTTAATTAAATGTTTGATTTTAAATTTAGAGATGAGCTAAACGAGGGGCGGAAGCGAATATTATTATGCGGTTTAAGATGGCTATTAAACTTGCAATCTTGAAAAACATAAACTTAATTAAATGTTACTTTATTATCGAGCAGATATTTTACGGAACACTTTATTTAAAGGCATGAGACGGCCGAAGGTAAAATTCAAATATAAACGCCAAAAAAATATAAAAACTAACAAAGATTGATGTTGTTTCTACCAATGCTAATTATGGTTAAATTTATATACAATTGCAGTTAAAATAACAGTTGTGGAACAATGATAAGTGCTCAAAAACATACCCCAAAGGAATGCTTTTCTTTTTAAAATAAATAATTTCCTGATATTATTGTATTAATTTAATGGATGCAAGACTCACCCAGAAGCTTGATAAGACTCTGGAGCGTACTGCTGGCGGTGGCAATGTGTCGGATGGCGCTGCGCCTGAGGTACGCCTCATACTCCCATCGACGTGGCTCCAGTTGCTCGATGTCCACCGCCTTGACGCCCTCCATCCGCAGTTCGCTGCTGATGTCCAAGAGCTTGTGCAGCTGGTCCAGCATCACCTGCATGTTGTCCGTTGTGCTGACGTGATAGGGCACTGGCTGCTGATCGTTGACGGCCGCCAAACAGACATGTTCCGGCGGATTGGATATGATGAAGCCGCCCCAAGGCGGTGAAATAAAGGCATCCACGCCATTTCTGGTCAGCCGCTGATCCTTGCTGTTGTAGATGTGCAACGGAGCCGTGTGGCAGGGTGGGATATACACAACCAGGTTGATGGCCGGCTTGTCGGTGGTGCTGGCGCTGAGGTTCTGGGCAATAGAGGTCAGTAAATGGGGCAGGGCGGACTCCTGCAGGGCGTAGTGACGCCCCAATTTGCTCTGGTCGCGAATCTGCTTGAGATCGGCCTCGATGGACACCCGGTACTTCCACTGCGATCGCACCGTATAGTTGGACACGCCCGACACCTGCGCCAACCAGGGTTCAATATAGGCTGTAATAAAATGGTGTTGGGCATAAATAGGGTCTTGCATACTAAGATTCAAATCAAAGCTAACTTTTCACAGCCATAGCAATGTTCCACTTGGCATGGGTAAGTCGAGGTTTCGGATTCAAAACCGATACGATAACATCGTAGACCGGTTGCGGCGCTTCCGACTTGGCTCCCATCCTCTCGTCTGTACTCAAAATTTGATTAATACGATACGTCTGCAGGATCTTAGCATTCAGTAGCTGGGCAATTTTGTTGGAGGCTGAAAAAGATTGAATATCATCAAAAGGGTTTCTGCCTAGAACAGAATTTCTCTTAATAGAATTTCTCTTTATACATATATATATATAATATATATAAAAGTTGTATTTCCCATACAAATATTTCTCTAATGTATAGTAGTGTATTTCTGTTTTTTCTAAATTATTTTTTTTATATTTTAAAACATTTTTTCAAATTAAAATTTTCGAAATAGAAAATGGGGCTATATATAGTGCTTTGAAATTCCAGTATGGTTTCAAACAAACCATTAAATATATATACCAACGGAAATGTAAGATATAAATATACACATATGTAACTGTTATATAGAACAATTATAAATCGTAAAAAAAAAATAAATAATAATATTAAAATTAAAAAAAAATAATTTTATTAATCTCCTCCCCGACGGGGAATTGAACCCCGGTCTCCCGCGTGACAGGCGGGGATACTAACCACTATACTATCGAGGACCTTGAAAACATGCGCTCACTTTATCGATATTTAAGAACAAAAACCAGTTTTTAAACAAACATCTTTAAAGCGCAATGATTAAAATTAGTCTTGGTAATAAATTAGTTAGCAATGCTTAGATGCTCAATTAATAGAATATTAAATATAAAACGGGCATAAACCAATTTACTTACTTGTATCACTTCGCATAAGGGCCGATCGTTCGGTGGTCAGCAGCAGTTCCTCTTGCAGCTTGGGCCACTCGATAAACATAAAGTCGCCAACACTCTGGACATGCTCCTCCAGCAGCAGCTTCTCCAGAGCCGCCGGAGTATGAGCCTCCTGGGTCTTGGTCGTCGGCGACAGTTGCTTGAATTCCACACTCCATATTTCTGAAGATTAACACTACTCTTAGTATAGAAAAATAAGTGATTGGAGAGGCAATTACCCACCGCTATCGCTAAAGGCAGTCTGCAGTTCCGCGATGAGCAACTGACCACGACTGGGCTGCTGTGTGTAGATGGCCACCTGCACAGCCGTTTTGATGGGGATTTCACTCAGGCTCAGAATGGCCGACGAGGGCAAATTAACTCTGTGCAGAAAACAATTACGGATGATTTGGAAAACGCCTCCAGACATCGCTGACTCACCGGTAAACAGTAGTGGTGCGCCACCACATGGGCACGCCAATTCCAATGATGACCACGATAAAGGCAACTGTGGCCCCGATTCGGAACTTATCTGTAAAGTCAAGCAGAAAAGTCTGATTAGTTTCTGAATTCTGAAGGTACGGTGCAGTTCTTGGCATTTTAGCACTATTAGCCTATTCTATAGTGTTTAAAATACATAGATTCTTTATAAAACTTAAAACATACATAGCTTACAAGGGTAATTTTAATCCAAACACTTGTTTTTATGTTTTATATACGTTTTATTATGTAAATTAGTTTCTGTACAGTAGAACGGTATGAATGTTGATAGTCCTTGAGTAGTAATTGTGCGCATTTTGTAAACCAAAGTCACATTCTACTCCTTGTAGCTGCAGGAAATAACAAAAACAGGTCCCTTGTCCAGGGGCGTGTTACGCGACACGTATTTGGTGAACTTGGTGGTGCCCTCGCACCGGTAGACTATATTAAGGGCGTTGTCCACGGGCGTAATGGTGAGCAGCACGGACTCATCCTCCTCCTCGCCATCGTAGTCCGATCTCCTGCCATTTGCTGGTGCCTTCGCCGCCGGCAATTCGGAGTCGGGCGAGAGGTATGTGATCACTGCCGCCCCTTCCGCCGCATTCAGGTAGTAGACCAGGTCCAAAGTGTTCTCCTCGCTGGCCAGCCCGTCGCCCAGCACTGTGTAGTTGCCGTGTGACCAGCGCTGCAGCTCCACGCTGCACGTGGGCATCTGGGCATCGGCGCCAGCCAAATCCAAATCGGTGAAATCCCGCAGCAAGGCGAACATGGCATGGCTGCGGAACAGCTGCAGCAGTTCGAGGATGGTGCCTCTGGCGGTCGTCAGATCCAGAACCTCGTAGTTGTGCGCATTGGCGGGTCCCTGTCTCCGCCACTTCAGTGTGTCCGAATCCGCCAGCAGCTGGGACCGGGCCAACTCGAACTTCTCCCGCTTGAAGAATTCGTACAGACAGATTTCCGAGTTCTCTTCGATCCGTTTTTGGATGCTGCGGCGTGTGGCGCTCTTCAGATATACGTTGTTCAGGAAAAGTCCCAGGAGCGGCTTATTGAGGCTATCCGGTTGCAGGTAGTTAAGGCGGGGAAAGGCGCGCATGGAGTCCGCGACGAAGGCCTCGTTCGTCTCGCCGTGAAACCAGCCATTGATCGTGAGACGCGGGTAGTCGAATGTGGTCACCTCGCCCACCTGGTGAAAGGAGCGCGAGCCCACCTTGAAGAAGGCGAACTGGTTGTCCTTGGGGGCGATCTTCCGCTGCACCGGAAACTGGGGGAAGCACTGATCGTCGCTGCCGAAGATCTCCAGACAGCCGCCTTGCGACTCCGACCACTCCTCCGCTCCTTCCCAGGGGGAAAGGTAGTAGATGAAGGCCACCTGGCGGTCCTTCAGCAGGTCGTCGTGCACGAGCAGATAGTCGCCGCAGGTATACATGCTGCATGAGGCGGAAACGTAGTCCAACTTGAGGTTTGTGACCTTCTCCAGCCAGGGACGTACTTGTTTGCGCAGCACCTGCAGGAAGTTCGTGAGCAGCGGGCATGTGGGCATGTTGGAGAGGTCGGAGCTCTGGTAGAATTCGTACAGGTCCATCTGCTTGCGCGACCACTGCACCTTCTGGATAATCTCGGCCACGAGCGCCTGGCTCTGGCCCTGTTCCAGCAGGCCGGGCAGCAGGCAGATCTGGAAGGGATCGGCAAAGACCTGCGCGCCGGTCTGGGCCTCCTTGCTTCCCTGGCTCGTCGTCCAGGCGGTCTGCAGCCACTTTGTGAGCTTTGGCTGCTGGTAGGCCTCGTTGAGGAGCACTTCCTTCGCCTCGGGAGTGTCACCCAGTCGCTGGAGTTTCCTGTGCGGTTCGCCCACCAGGTCTTTGTTGTCCTGCTCCTCCTCCTTCTCCACTGCGTGGCCATCTGCAAGGGCAACATAGAGTGAATGGGTTGGCATTAAGCGGGGGCAAACAGAAGGGGCATACCTTAAACTTTAATTTGGCTGTTTCAAACGCACACCAGCACTCACACACGCGTTATCAAGGGTAAAAGGCACACGATACCCGATGTGCCGGCACATCTCGCTTTTTCGTTTGGACTTAGGGCGGATTTCTCACTGTTTCCACTTACCTTCGTCCTTGTCTTTTCGCCTGGGCTTTATCGGACTAGAGCTCGTGGTTTCCATTGTTCTGTGGGTCAAATTTTTTGGGGAAAAACGTGAATCTCTGCAAGGGAAAATAAAAAATTTGGCTTGTGCAGCTAGAGATGTGCAGTGAAAAGTATCGTTTAAAGTCGTGCCAGTGCTGTCAGTTTGGCTATTTTCACGCAGTATCGTCTAAAAGGGGATACCCCTTTTGCACGCTAATTATATGAGCAATTTTCGGAAATTTCCGTATCGAAAACAATCAATTTAACTTAATAAATTCAAATTAATTAAATAACTAAGAAAAATCGATTTAGTAAATTTCGTAATATTTATTTGAAACAAAAAATGTTTAGTTATTAAATTCTATAAACTATGTAGGTTTAATGGAGACACGAACGGAAGCAAACTTCGTCATTCAAACTTCTTTTAAAAAATTAAATAATTTTTAAAACCTCTAAATCTAAAACATTTTAAACATCTACGAACATGTTTAAAAACATTATAGTGATGATGATTTTCACCTTATTTATTCGGTCGTTCGCAAGGCAGCTTTATGATGATTTTTTGGGATTTAAATAAATATAAAAAAAATAACTCAAATAAATCTAAACTATTAAACCGTTACTACCTACAAAAAATTTAAAAAAAAAGTAAAAATTAGAGAAGTTTTCATTTTTGTTTTAATACTCCGATTTTTCCCATGGGAGCTCAATGATTAAGCCGTTCGATGTTTATCAAATTTTAACCGTAATTCCAAAATAATAAATATCGAAGAACTTAAAAAAAAATTATAAATTGTTTCTATGTGAACAATATGATAAAGTCGTTGCAAAGTTTAAAATTTACAAGCTAAGTCTAGCTAACATAAATAGAACTAATATTTACATAAATCCTTTTTGGTTACAATTTAATGCAAATTCGTATATAGACCATATGTAGCAAACATTCAATCAAAACGATTTGTGTGTCACAACCAATTGCAATATTGACAAATGTATGTATACATCTTGCGACTTTCAATTAAAATATTTTGAAAATATAAAAAATGGTTTATCCTGCGTATCGCCGACAGCACTAATGACTCGTGCCTGTTCGTGACCGCATTACCCATTCACGTGGCCATCCCAAGGCAAAAAGTAACGAACAATTGAATGTTTTTCAACACTAGTCATAAGCTAGATCGGCTCCACGTAAATAAAGTTTTAAAGCATTTCGCGGAGGCAAACAAGTGAACGGTTTATTTTATGGCTGTAGGTCATATAGCTGAACGTGGACGTGGAAATAGCAGGTATAAGCAAATTGAAAATATTATAAATATAATATAAGAAGCGACGGACTACCATCGATTGACCTTGGAAGAGGCGGGGCAATCAGACCGCCGCCCTTTAATCAACAAAAACACTTTCATGCGTTTCGCTGGAATGTTTATTTCGATTTGTGTAAATAAATAAGGGCTATAAAAGTGTGAGAGCAGGTGTGAGTGCGTGTGTGTTAGGGCCAACAGCTGATTCCGCCACCTGATTTTTGCGGCTGGAGGTGGGGCGTCTGTAAATTCTTGCGATGATCTCATTCTCTTGAAATCGGAGCAAAAGCTAAAATCTGCAACCTGCCATGTGTTTTTCCGTCCCGTTAGTTACCTAGTCTTGGAGGAGTCGGAGTCGGTGGCGGATGAGCAATGGGCAAGGATCAACATTTGCTGGAGGCATCCCGTGGGGGCGATATCAAGACGGTGGACAAACTGCTGGATCACTCGAGCAAGCGACATGGTCCCTTGTCCAGGTGAGTCATCAAATGCACCTGTATAAATACCCTCTTAAACACCCCAATCTTTTCAAGCTTTCGGCGCAGCCCCAGCATAAACTGTCAGGACATGAATGGCTACACCTCCCTGCACCATGCTTGCCTAAATGGCCATGGGGACATTGTGCGGCTACTTCTCGCCCACCATGCCCTGCTGGATGTCCCCGACATTCGCGGCTCCACGCCCCTTTTCCTGGCCGCCTGGGCGGGGCACCAGGACATTGTGAAGATGCTGCTGATGCACACGCCCACGGGCGCGAATCCCAATGCCCAGACCATCGAAAACGAGACACCGTTGCATTCGGGTGCCCAGCATGGACACAATGCCGTGGTAGCCATCCTGCTGTCCTACGGCGCAGATCCCGCCATACGCAACAATAGCTTCCAAACGGCCTTGGACTTGGCCGCCCAATTTGGCCGCCTGCAGGTTGTTCAAACTCTGCTACGCGTTTATCCTGACCTCATATTGCCTTACAAAAGTTTGGGGTCGGACGACGAGGAAGAGAAGCTTCTGGGCTGCTTGCCCATTAAACACATCTTCACGCACACCTGTTTGCATCTGGCCAGTCGAAACGGCCACAAGAAGGTAGTGGAAACGCTGCTCGCCGCCGGCGTCGATGTTAACATACTCACCCACGCGGGAAGTGCCCTCCACGAGGCGGCCCTCTGTGGCAAAAAGTCCGTGGTGCTCACTCTGCTCCGGGCTGGAATCTATGTGCATGCTACCGATGGCAACGGACGCACCGCCCTGGACATACTCTCCGATTATCCGCCGCATGTGACCTACGACATTGTGGCCGCCATCAATGGTGCGTATGAGTGATTTTCCTGGGAAAAATATTCAATTCCTTAAATTTATTTTGTATCTGTAGCACATTCTATCAGTTTATTAAGTTCGTGCAATAGTTAAACACTGGTCAGTCCAAGAATTGTAAACAACTTACATTCACATTCCATTTTTTAAACATTTTTTAATTTATAAGCGAATAAATATAATAATAAATCCCAAAAGTCCAACTTTTGAATATATTCATATTAGAATACTTTAAGCGTTTTTATTAGTTATCTTTATTCACAACTATATAAACTTTAAGTAACTTGCACGGTAGGAATTTGCACAGCATAAATTTTAAGTAACTATATATTGTTCTGAATAAAGATATTTATTTAGAAATAGACGCTTATTTAATTGAACTATGCAACAACTTTAATTAATTTTCCGTTTTTGGTCATACACAATTTATTTAAATAAAAGAAATTATAAATACTAATTTTTTTCCTTAAGCAAAGAAGTAAGTAAATAAGTCAGTTTCTTTCTTAAAAAAAGGGCCATCGACTTCGTTCTTACGGAGGAAGACAAACTTATTGAAAAGTTTACCCCAATTTAGCCAAAATGACTCGAATTCTAATGGTGTTTTTAAACTTCCACCTCCCACGATCTCTTGCAGAGTTCACCCAGGCGGCGAGGGAACGGCAGAAGCCAGTTGCTGTGGAAAACGGCACACAGTCGTTGCCGAAGCGGCTGTTCGAGAAGAACTCGCAGCGCCAGAAGCTGCCGCCAAGACAGAGGAAGTAAGCCCAGCCACTCTGCGACACTGAGAAACACACCCACATCTTTGCTGACCCTAATTAACTTAGCCCGCAGCTCATATCATTCGGAAAGCGCACTCATCCCAACCACTCGCACTCGAACAACCCACCCTCATGTCCACGCCCACTAGCCCTAGCACTCATCAGAATCAGCTTCGGAATCGAATTCGGTTGTGCGTCTCTTCAACTAACTGGTCTGGTCTCGTTTGGTCTCTCTTTCATAACCACCACCACCACCACCACCCACTCACTTCTCGTCAAGTAGAAAGCAACAAGATCACCAAGTCAACAACGGACTTTCGCACTCTTTAAGCTCGCTGGACGTTTTCGCCAAGGCGCCAGAGAACTACCTGCAGATGAAGCCGATTGTGCAGCAAAAGTCCTGCGACGAATTAAATGCCACGGATCTGTGGGCCAACTACAAGCCGGTGTACAAGCAGCACATCCTTCCCAGCTTTCGCACTTGCAGCGACATCTCCAACGGATCGGTTCCCTCGAGGTCGTACGAGTACATTAATTTGCTGAAGAACGGCTCCACCAGCGACGAGAACTCCGCCAGCACCAGTAACAACTGTACGTAAAACCATTTTTAAGTACCTTTACAAGTACACCAACTCTTTGGTTCTAGTTGACAACATTAAAACTATTGAAAATCCCGGAATAGCTTGACTTATTAAAGACCAACATAGTGTTTCATTTTTAATTTTGAAAAATTAAATAAAACAGTAGACTGATAAATGAAATATTTTAACTGAAAATAATCAATTTAAGAATTACTGCTCACAATGTATGAGATATTTTAGCTATTAAGAATTGCGATAGGGTTTTTCTTATTTTAAAAAAAAGTAATCAAATAAACATCTGTTTTCTGTTACCATTTGCAGCTGCGGTGCGTCAACAAGCGGTGGCTTCGTATGTGGAGATGACGTTGCCATCGCCACCGGTTCCCAAACCACGCACTCGAATAAACGACGAATACAACGACTATGCGAATCTGGTGCCCGTAGACGAAGGCAGCTGCGTGGCAGCTGTGTCTGTGGATAATAACAATAACAGCAATGGTAATGCCACCGGCAATGGCAAGAAATTGCGATCGGTTCGCCATTCGCCCACGCCGGATTATCCGCCACCCACGGTCACGGAGGCGGAGCACACGATCTTCAACTTCATTCAGCCGGTGACGCTGCGCAAGAACAGCTTTCTGGAACCGGGGGAAACCCAGCGGACCACCACCACCTCTGTAAACTCCGACCAGGTGGAGGAGTACGTGGCCGACAACCCTTTTGCTGGACTGTTTAAGGGATCCACTCTGAACTTGTCCGCTGATGCGGTAGATGGTAAGGTTTCCATGCCCATGGATCGAGAGTTTCTCCGATCGCCTAGCATGGTGAGATCGGCACACGCACAAAATCACCGACGCAGCCTGTCCAGGCAGCGATTCTCCGCATTGGGAGAGGACTTCAGTGCCTCTCGAGTTTGGGCCGAGATCGATACGATATTTGAGAACATCGGCAACGAAGTGTCCACAGTGGGGCAGAAAGAAGTCGAAGAGGGTTTAGATGACCCATCAAGCCGGTCCTTGGAGGACTCTAGGCAATCGTTGCACATTAGAGATCCGGCGGAGCTGTTATTGGGCAGAAAACAGAGCTCCGCCTCCAATTGGTGCCACTCTCCATACACACTGATCCATGGAGAAATACGATATTCCCTGTTTGTGAGTATGCTTTCACAAATTTTGTTTCATTTAATACTTATACAAAAACTGGTTATCTATAAGTGAATGGCTAAAAATAGGTTTTAAAACACATCTTTAACTTTCTATGAAGACGAGAACAAGGGAGTTTGGGTTCTTTATTAAATTATATTGGAAGCTTCCCACAAATAGGGCTATTTATTTATTTAAATCGATTTAAATTAAATTACTATAGTATAACCCACTTATTTGTTTCAGTATCTCGGCTCGACGGTAATACGAAAGCTGCAAGGCACCCTGTCAACTCGGAAATCTATTCAGAAACTAAAGATTGATGAGAACATGAAGTCGGCGGCGAGTGTAAGTGATTTCAGTTTGCTGGAGAACTGCACCACGTCGACAAAGTATCTGAAGGCTGCCAATCTCCAGACGCGTCTCAATGTGGACATTGCAGTTTCCTGCATCGGCGTTAAGTTTATAGATCACGAGAAAAAGGTTGATATATACATAGGTAGCTTTTTATAAAAATTCATCAACATTTCTGTTTTTTAGACTGCCATTTGTTGCCATGATATTGAGAATATTAATTGTGTTTGCCAGGATTCGGAGGATTTGCGCTACTTTGCATACATAACCAAAGAGCAGGATCTGCACTATTGCCACGTCTTTATGGTGGATAGCTTGGTTTGTAATTTATTGATTAGTTAAGCCAATCGAATATTAATTCCTTTTAAACAGGAGCTGGCCCAGGAAATCATTCTGACACTGGGACAGGCCTTTGAGGTTGCCTATCAACTAGCTTTGAGCAGACAGGGAACGCCCCTGAACTAGGAGTGCTAAGCCATGAAAGTGCCAAAAGTGTTTACTATTTATTTTATTGCATTTCACATGTAAATGTATTTTTCATTTGCTAGTCGTTGATGCCATCTCGATGCTGGTTTTGCTACAAATAAAGCAGCTCACATGTTAAGTATTTTGAGTTTTTCTTAAATAAATTTATTACATATTTGTATTGCTTCTTAAAGAATATAGTGATTTTTGTATACCTTCTAGATCAACTTGCTGGCCAAAGCTTATGCAAGATGAAAAGTCCATGGTTAACAGAGTTTTATAACTAAAAATAGCCAATAAAGATTATTTGATATTTTAAAAATAAAAATCTGAATTGAAGATTATTAGAGATTTATGTAAATAAAAATCTCAAATATCAAATGTTTCAGACTCACATAATTAATCTGTAAAAACAATATTTTTTATTTTTTCATCCAAATCTGGGTTGCTATACAGAATATAAATAAATCTTCATGGCTTTTTTTATTTTAATATTTTTGGTTCTTAAAATAAACGTTTATGTTACTAGAAACTGATTTGTTGGTGTCTAAAAAATAATTAAACAATGAAGAGACAACAGAAAAAAAGAAATTTTTCGTAGCATTACGAATCTAAAATCTTTTCAAATTGATATAGAGGAGTTCCCAAAGAACAATGAAAAAGTGATAAACGGCCCTTTTTAAACGAAATACGTTACAATTCTGAAATTTTACAGCACTGACATTTATTTGGTATATCTTATTAAGTGCTTTGAAAAAATCATAGTTTTGGTATATTTGTTGGGCGCCATTGTATTTTTTAAGGATTTAACAGCGGTCACACTCAGCTTCAAAAAAAACGTACAGATCAAAGGAGAATATCACTGGCATTTTTCGTCTATTTTATAGAAAAAACGAAGTAAACAGCTGCAAATGGACTCGAATATTGGTAAAAACAAAGCGAAGCGTAAATATTTGCTGGCATACATCTTGTTAACCATTAATTTTAGCAGATAATCCGGCAAGCGATGTTGGCGTCTTGGCGCCGAATGGTTTGGAAAATGAGGACGCCAATCGGAATTCACAAGTTCCAGTCACTGCGGGCACACCAATGGCCAGGAAAACACGACGAGCGGTACTCAGAAGGAAGAACACCACCTCCGAGGATGAATCTCCTGTACATTCTGATGCTCCAAAAACGCCAGGTATTCCAGGTAATCTTGGCCCAGCCCCCGAAACCCCGCGACGCAGCTGCCGGAAAAGTGTGCGTCCCACAATCGACTACGATGACATTATAGTGGGATCCGCCAGGAAGATAATAGCCGAACGCCCTCTAGCCGAAGCCGAAGACGAGATGCCCTCCACCCAAAAGTGGACAGCTGCCGAGGTGGGCAGGAATTCGCGAAAGCGCAGCCGCAAGTCCAAGCGCGTGACCACAAAGAAACAGAAAACAGAGCAAGACGTTCCAAAAGTAAGCATAGAGGAAGATCAGGAGCTTCCACAAGTTGATATGAACGTAAAGCAGCAAAAAGAGAACCAAGTTTTAGAGGAAAAAAAAGTAGATAACCAGAAAACAGAGCTGGAGACTCCACGGGATCAGGTGGAAACTCTAAATGTTAAAACACACGATATAGAAGAAGTGGAGATGGAGAAACCTCAATTAAAGAGAAAGTCCTCTAGGGCATTTAAAAAACAAGTTCAACCCAAGGAGAAAAACCCATCCAAATTTAAACCTGTAATTCCTGAAGCCGATATAGATGAACTGGGCTTGTGCCCACTAGATACAGATAGCCAGGAAGAAGATGATATAAGAGCTTCACAATATATAGACAAGGTAGTTCAAAATGAAAACAGCTCAAACGATGATCAAAAAGTCGCAGAAAATGCTGAAACTTCCCAGGAACCAGATGTACAGGATAGAAATTTAGAAATGGCAGTTAGTGCCAACGATTACATTACTCAATCAGCCCAAGAATCTGAAATAGTTGATGAGCAAACCATTCCGGAAGAAGAAATGCCTTCACTACTCGTTGAAAATGATGATCTTGATGAACCAGAGAAGTCACCGCTCAACACCACGTTCGATGCAGATAAGAAAAATGATTTGGATGCCAGTGTTATCCTGGTTGTGAATCCCGACATGCAGCCAGTAGATATCGATGCAAGTCTTATCCTTGTGGAAAGTCCCGATAAGCAGCCACGTGTTTCCGTTCCGATACTTGAAATTCCTGAACAGAAGCCGGCGATTAAAGTAGTTCTTACCACTGAAAATGATCAGAACCGAACCCTGTTATATCTAGCCGATCTAGCTTCACCGAAGCCCAAACAATCGAATGGCTTTCGATTCCCCACGCCCTATGAGACAAAACCGTTGCTCAAGTTTACGGATAGTTCTCAGAAATTTGACCAAACATTTAGAGGTCTCGATAAGGAGGAAGACCAGAAGTATGAACGCAAACGTTCCAAGTCGTCCAGTGATTGGAATGAAACAATGTCGCGCACTGTAACCTTTCAGAGTCCCGTTGAGATTGCCAATCTCGAGGAAATTGATGAGCGCTGGAAGGGACTTCAGAAAAATAGTGAGTTATACATAGATCAAAGCAATCCATAGTCCTTTCTCAACTCATACTTTCAGATGTTAATCAACGCCGTAGGCGCTCAAAGTCGTTGGATGAGAGTCGCTGCAAAGTGAGCAGAATTCCGAAGCCCAGCAGAGGTACATCATTCAATTTAGAAAGAATCACAGTAATTCAACTTGTTTTTCCATTAGGAATTATACCGGTGACTAGAACCATTACACCCAGCAAAGTTAACAAGAAACGCACCAAGATGCCCAATTTTGCGGCCATGCACGAGAAGCAGTTCGCCAAGATGGAGAGCCTACTGGAACATGTCGAACGAAAGGCGGAACGCGCCAAGGTGCTGACCAATTCAGTGCTGAAGCAACCAGGATCGACGGCCAAGAAACAACAACAGAATCCCGCTTCTGTAGAAGATCGCCCTCGTCCAAAGGCGCTGAAAAAGATCGACATGACCGCCAATCGAGCCGTAATAATGGAAGTTCCCGCCGAGAAGTTTAACTCAAGTCGTTTACCCTTAAAGACTACCGCGCACGCCCTCAATGCAGCCCCGAAACCAGCTTTTAATCTGTCCACCTCCACGCTGAAGACATTCAATGCCACGTTTACCAACTATCCGGCGGAATCCCATGATAACAAGCTGGCGGAGCGACGCCAGCGACGCATTGAAATGTTTAAGGGCAGAAACACAACGAAGGCCCAAAACAAAAAGGGAGAGTTCATCAGAGGAGTGCGCCTGAATCGACGTTTCGAGCTCCAGATGCAACACCGTCGACATTTGGAGGAGTAATATTTTCTTACGTTTTATCGTTAATCTTATCTTATCTTATATACACATACATATTTGCTTTAACTTTGTCAGTTTTGTCAGGATTTGTCAAAAAAGGAGACCATATTCCTGCTGGATCCAATAAATTTGTTTTCCTTTGTCACATTTGGTATTAAAAATAAAATTATATTCACTTTATTCCTATATTTAATTGGGAAACAACAACTTCTTGCAATTTAATTGCAAGATTTCCATGTGATGTAGGTACATATAAATTCCAACCGAATTTGTTTGATACAGATTCTTGTGACATACTCAATTTATTTTCAGTATAAATATGTTCCTGGGTACAAGAATATTTAAAAGCGTCATGTTTTTTAATTATAAACAAATTTTCAAAACATTAATTTTATTTTTCGAGACATAAAATTATAATATTAAAAATATAAATTACAAATTAGAGAGATCTTCAAATCCCTGAACATGTTAAATGATTTAAGTGAACAAAAAAATATGCTTAGTGTTCGAAAGTGGTGCAGTAAGTACCATGTATTTGTATTCCAATCGAAATCAGTTGGCATCTCATCTTTTCCCGACCGACGGAGCTATTTTCGAATTTTTTTTTTAATTTATATCTCTCATCTAATTTCTCTCAGTGTTAAAGAGTGCTTTAAGTTAAAAATTCTCAGTGTTGTAAAATGACTCAGGTTTTATCCTTTAACAATGTTTGACAAAGAGTTGTATGAAGAAGGCGGCAAATTACAATTACACGTTCACCTCCAATTTCATAAGCAAATTTTTTTTTAAATTTGTTTTGTGAAAATTTTACCGTAACCATTACGTCTTTTGTTTTCCAATCGTGATCAATTAGCACTCCACCTCTTTGCCGAATAACGGCGCTATTCCACATTTGTTTGCCTTTATCTTTTGACATTTTGTTTCTTGCACTTCTCTTTCGCCCCCAAAACAAAAAGCTGAGAAGTAAAATGGTTGACACAGCGAAGCCCTGGCAACTTTCCGGAGTGTACGGCAATGGTATTCCGGCGCTGAGCCTGCTCCACCTAGAGATCGATCAATTTTACAGCTGGCTATGTACCACACCCACGGAGTTCTATTTGCGGGCGGAGGCAGTGCGTCGCATCGAGGACGTGGTGCTCACTCTGTGGCCAAGCGCCTGCGTGGAGGTTTTTGGCTCCTTCCGAACTGGCCTTAATCTTCCGGACTCGGACATCGACCTGGTGGTGCACCATGGTAACTACTGGGACCCCGGAACCCCGCTACACGAACTCAAAAGAGAACTGGTGGCCCGTGAAGTCCCAGAGACGGACACCGTGAGTGTCCTGGACAAGGCCTCTGTGCCGGTGGTCAAGTTCACGGAGCGCATCTCCCGCATCAAGTTCGATGTGACCTTCAATGCGGCCGCCACTTCCGGCGTCCAGGCTGCCGAGCTGATCAAGCAGTTCATCCGCCAGTTCCCCGAGCTGCCCAAGCTGGTGATGGTTCTCAAGCAGTTCCTCCAGCTTCAGGGACTCAACGAAGTCTACAGTTCCGGCGGAGTCTCCTCCTACGCCCTCACCCTCATGGTCATAAGCTTTCTGCAGCAGCAGAAGCGCAGCAATAAGCGCTATGGCAGCAACAACAAACTGGCTCTGCTGCTCCTCCAGTTTCTGGACTACTACGGCCGCAAGTTCGACTTCTTAAAGTACGGAATCTCGGTGCTCGGAAACGGCGGCTGCGTGGAGAAGGAACGACTGCGGTCCGCCCTTGGCGAGAACAACTGGCAGTCGGTTCTGAGTATCGAGGATCCGGTGACGCCCACCAACGACATTGGGAGGAGCTCCTGGCAGGCGCTACATGTGATGCAGGGATTCGAGGCCGCCTTTCTCAAACTATCCAAGCTGGTCGACTCCGACTCGTCCAAGATCGTGGGCCCCATCCTGGCCAGCATCGTGGAGGTACCGCAGTCGTTGGTCAACTACCGGGCGTGGGTGCACGTCAACTTCCAGCACTTGTTGGCGCCGGGATCTGAACCTGGATCTGGATCTGCACCTGCACCTGCCCCTGCTACCAATCCCAATGGTCATAGTCAATCGTCGGGGATCCCGAGCTCCTCCAGATCCAATTCCGCGTCCGAGGACGAGCGCTCGGATGGCCCGCTTCCGCCGCTGCGGGGATGGTCCGCCCCAGAATCTAGATTTAGACCTCGCAAAGCATAAGTTAAATTAAGAATTTTTACGTTTTATGCTACTCGTGATTTTACTTTTTTACATTACCTTCTATATTTTATTTGCCTCACCTTATGCTCGGCATATGAAAACTACAAAAAAAAGCATTTACTTAATATATGTGTATGCAGTGACAGTCAAAATAATAGCACCGACAATAAAAAAAATTAAATTCATAATGGCGAACCAACATTTGAACAGATTCTTAGAACTTAAAATCACAAACTTATAGAGCCGTCCCTTTTCAAAATCGGATAGCTGTAAGAATAGTTATGGCCTTGGAAGTGCTGGTTTTAGGTTACTTTCTGCAAAGCCATTTTTGGAAAAAAAGGAAAGGGGTACCATCATTAAAATTTCAAGAAAATCGAAGCAAAATTACAAACCGAAATTTAAACGTAGATTCTTAGAGCTTAAAAGTGCAAGCATGTAGAGCCATTTCTTTTTAAAATCGGATAGCTGTAAGACTAGTTATGGCCTTGGAAATTCAGTTTTAGGTCACTTTTCTGCAAAGCCATTTTTGGAAAAAAGGAAAGGGGTTACATCATTAAAATATCAAGAAAATCGACCCAAAATTACAAACCAAAATTCAAACGCAGATTCTTAGAAGCCATTCCTTTTCAAAATCGAATAGCTGTAAGAATAGTTATGGTCTTGGAAGTGCTGGTTTTAGGTCACTTTTCTGCAAAAGCCATTTTCGGAAAAGAAGGAAAGGAAATCGACCCAAAATTGCAAACCAAAATTTAAACGTAGATTTTTAGAGCTTAGGAACACAAACTTATAGAGCCATTCCTTTTTAAAATCGGATAACTGTAAGAAAAGTTATGGCCTTGGAAGTGCTGGTTTTAGGTCACTTTACTGCAAAGCAATTTTTGGAAAAAAAGGAAAAAAAAATTCAAGAAAATCGACCCAAAATTCCAAACCAAAAGTTAAACGTATATTCTTAGAGCTTAAAAGTGCAAGCATGTAGAGCCATTTCTTTTTCAAATCGGATAGCTGTAAGACTAGTTATGGCCTTGGAAATGCAGTTTTAGGTCACTTTTCTGCAAAGCCATTTTGGAAAAAAAGGAAAGGAAATAAGGAATGCACATTTTTGAAAATATATTTACATACCTTAACAGGTATGCCTTTTCAACATAGGAAATACATTCTTATTTCTAGGGTAGCCAGTGACTTGTTAAACTGTGACTTTCGCATCTCTAGTGGTTTTTTAACCGCGGGGTGGCAACGCTGTCCGCTGTCACTTGTTTTTTGGTCCAGGCGTGTTGTGGTTGTGTAAACGCCGCTGGCCCTCTTTTTCTGAATCCAAAACTCCCGGCGCACGCTCTCCGGTATTGTACATATCCGGGATCCACGATGCTGAACCTCCTGCGACGGCGTCCGGCGTCAGTGCCCCTCATTCGGGCCACCTTCAGCGCTTCCTTGCACACAACTGAAAACCGACCCGGTTACATAGTGCTGTAAGGGATTACAAGCCTTGGCAATAAGAGTCTTTTAATGAGCCCTAACTTATGTTACAGAGTTCCGGAGATCGGCGAGGAGGGTCCACTGGGCGAGGGCGTCCTGAAACCCGATGGACTGCCTGCCTTCAGTGACATCACCATCGAAATGTGCCTAGGAGCCATTGGCCAGCAGGCATCCGCAGTGGAGAACTCGGTTAAGGCGCTGGAGACTGACCTGCAGCAGGGCAAGCAGCTGGACGCAGGCGGCATTTTCCGGGAACTGGACACCGTCACCGGGCCCCTAGAGACAACGTGGGGAGTGGCCAAAGCTCTGTACCTGGGCAACTCCACGCTGATTCCCACCAAATCGTACATGAACATCCACGAGCGTGCGCGCAATGCACGGGCGGCCAAGTTCTGCAACCATACGGTTTACAAGGCCCTTAAGGATGGAGCCGCCGAATCCGCCGGACAGGATGAACAGAGACTGCGGCAGAAGTTCCTGTTGGAGGGCCAGCTGAACGGGCTCACCCTGGACAAGGAGAAGCAGGACGGGTTGAAGGAACTGCTCACCCATTTGGGTCGCGAGCGGGCCAGCTTCAAGAACAAGGTCAACATGGCAGTGCACTCGTTCGGTCAAGTCATTACGGACTTCAACCTGGTCAGGGATTTCCCGCCTCCCCTGCTAGAGGCCACAGCACGCGATCCCGGTCAGCCGCTGGAGGGTCCCTGGAAGATAACGCTCCAGCCCCAGGTGGTCGACGGTTTCCTGAAGTACTGCCCCGAGCGACTGCAGCGCTGGAATGTCTGGCGGGCCAGTGTTCTAAAGGCCTCCTCGCAGCAGGAGAAATCCCTGGAGAACAGCACGCATCTGGAGAAGATCCGCGGCCTACGCAAGCGACAGGCGAATCTTCTGGGCTACGCCAACTTTGCGGACATGTCCATGCAAACCAAGATGGTGGGCAGTGTGGACAACCTGAAGCAGTTGTTTGCCAAGCTACTGAAGTTCGCCGGCCCCGCACAAAGCGTTGAGCTGGACAAACTGCAGAGATTCGCCCAGGACAGCGGCTGTGACTACAAACTTGAGGCCTACGACGTGGCCTACTGGCGCCGCAAGCAGCTGGTGGCGGAGCATGGTCTGCAGGAGCAGAAGCTCAGCGAGTTCTTCCCACTGCCCCGCGTTCTGTCCGGAATGTTTGCGCTCAGCGAGAAGCTCTTTGGCATCCAAATAGTGGAACAGCCCAGTGCGGAGGTGTGGCATCCTGCCGTAAAGTTCTACGATGTGTTCGATGCTGATTCCGCTAATAGTTCCACTCCGGTGGGCGGCTTCTATGTGGACTGCTACTCCAAGGAGCACAAGTTCGGCAGGAACAACGGCTGGATGGTGGGCATAAGGAACAGCAATAGATCCGCCAGTTTGACGCCCCTCTGCGCCCTGATCTTCAACTTTTCGGAGGGCAGAACCCCACTGCTGAGCTACGATGATCTGCAGATGGTGTTCAAGACTTTCGGCAGCGGTCTACAACACCTGCTCACCCAGGCGGGCTACAGTGACTTGGCGGGACTGTCGAACATCGAGTGGGATGCTTCGCAGGTGTCCGGTCATGTGATGAGCAACTTCCTGGACGATCCCACGGTGATCAGAAGCCTCTCCGGGCATTTTACCAGCGGTGAGCCACTGGAAGCCGAGCTCTCCCAAAAGATGCGGCTGCTGAAGACCCAGCTGGCCGGGTATAATCTTTGCCAGGACCTGTACTTGGCGGATCTCGACGTGGAGCTACACCGCTCGAATGCCTTCTGGCTGGAAATTGTGCGCAAGCTGTGGCCCGTCTACCACTGCATGCCGCTGGACAAGAAGGACGCCCACCCCTGTTCCCTCACGGACATCTTTGCCGGAGATTGGGCGGCCGCCCAGTTCAGCCATCTGTACTCCCGCCTGATAGCCGCCGACATCTCGAGCAGCTTTGCGGAGCAGCGCAGCGAGGAGAACTACGCGCTGGTTGGGCGGCGCTACAAGCAGACTTTCCTCAGCTCCGGCGGATCTGTGCCCACGGCGGAGGTGTTCCGTCGTTTCCAGGGTCGCGATCCCTCGGGCGAGGCCCTCCTCAAGTCCCTGGACATATTCGAACCCTCCCAGACCACGGATAACAACTGAGGTTCACGCCCTGACCCGCCAACACGTTATCTTCTGTGTGTAGTCAACTGATAAGCTTGATGTAGTGGTCGACTTATCTGACACGATATCTTAGGGGAAAGTAATCGCGTTACAATAGTTTTTTAAATATATTTTGTTAGATAATTGTTAACCAGTACTTATTGGAAGGAAGTTTATACATTTGAGTTTAAATTAGATTTTTCCCCGCTGGCTTTAATAATGTACATTATTATTTATGGCATATTTACAGTGCCAAACTATTTGCAAAGGTATTTAGTACTTTCCCCCATCAGATTCATTAGTCGACAGGTCGATATTACTAATGGCAGTCGGATTATGTGATAGCGATCGCGTGAGTCAGGCGGGATCTTATCGCAGGTGTGCAGGTGGCACTGTTTACCCAGTTGAAACACAAATTGTTGCTTTATTTAAATAATACTTTAATAATAAATTGCATAAATTTATAACATTTAACATATTCTCTTGCTCCTGCTTGCTCGGCATTCGATTCGGTTCGATATATATATATATACACAACAAAGGCGAAACATGTACTATTCTGCGGAAAGAGGGAAGGACATCTAGTGTGGTTTGGAGGGAGAAACCACTGGCCCAGCCCTCGTTTGGATAGCTTCTACTAGAAAATGGGAGGGGGAACCGAAAGTCAGAAACGGAAATAATCAAGGTAAATTTCGATGCAAGGGCACGGCTCGAACTTGGTTAGATTACGGGAATTAATTTATATATATGCACTAGATCGAGGTGTGTGGTACTACTATATATGCGTATGTGCTGCTCCGGTTCGCAATCCGCCGGAGCGTGTCCCGCTGTGGTTTGTGGTTTCCGGGTTGTGTGCAGAGTGTAGTGGAGGCTGCATCATATTTGAAATCTTTAGAATATTCGCTAAGGCTGCTCTGTGTGGTAGTGGCTGCTCCATTCGCTACTACTCCCGTTTAGTAGATATCGGGACAGCCCTCAAAGTTCTGCGCCGCCTTGGCCTCCCAGTAGGTGTTCTTGAACACGTGCACATACTCCTCGCTGCCCTCCTCCTTCTCGCGCTTGAACCACATGGGCTCGTAGGCCGGATACGGCCTGCCCTCCGCTGCCGCCTGCTCTGCCTCCGCCTCGCGCCGACGGCGCTCCGTGCGCTGCTTCTCCTCCAGGCGCAGCTTCTCGTTGTTCGACTCGTCCCAGCTCCCCTGCTCCATGAGCCGTTGGTCCGGGCGCCGGCGTGAGTCCGTCGGTGCCACGCCCTCCTCTTCTTCGTTCAGCTGGCAGGCCAGCGTGGTGAAGTTGTAGAATTTCTCCGACTCCGGCGGAGCCGGGCGACGTCGCCAGGCTAACTTGAAGTCGCCCGTGGTGTAGGTGGGACTGTTGGGAGAGCCCGAGGTCTTCAGCACCGGCGCAATCTCGATTTTAAAGTCCCACGTGCCGCGCACCACCCACTTCACCTCGTTGTCCTTGTTCATCACCACGCCCTTCACGCTCCTCTGCACCTCGCGACTGAAGTATGAGTAGGGGACAAAGTTCAGCACGCACTTGTAGCCCTCCGATGCCTGTGATCCCCGGATTTCCATTTCGCCATGCTGGTCCACCCACAGTTTGCCCACAATGATGTTGTTCACCGTGGTGGTCACCTTGCGCCAGGAATAACGCCTGCCGCTGTCCAGGAATTGCACATAAACGCCGCCAAGGGGATTGATCTGCGAGAAAATCAATTCTCAGAATTACTTGTCTACTTTTGTGGCTGCTCGACTGCCAGGAACGATACTCACTTGAACGTACTTGCCGCGGAACTTGCTGGTCATGGAGAACTCCTGCCAGCACATCCACTTTTTGCTCTCGCAGTGGAGCGCTGCCACCGGCGGATGGTGGGACACCTGCTCGGCCAGACACCGCCAACCGTAGTCGTCCATGCGGTCGCACTCGTAGGTCTCGCCCAGCAGCGGATTGAAGGGTTTGCCTGTGCGGTTCGTGGTGGTGGCGTAGGCAGAGACGGTGAAGGCGGCCAGGTAGGCCAGCTGCTCGCACTCGTCCTGGCAGGTGGCTGCATAGTCGAGGATCTCCGTGTACTCGTAGTCCTCAACCAGGCGCTGCAGCATCGACAGCGGCTCGTTGAAATTGATGGGCATAGGGATCTTGGACAGGTCCTTGCCGATACAGTTTTTCATGATGCCCCACAGACTGATGGGGTGGTTCGGTTTGTCCGGCACTCGGTCGCGCCGCTTCTTGATCAGATCCGGATTCCAGTTGCGGCCGTAGATGGATTCGGTGCTCTGCTGGGCCGGCACTGCCTTGTCCACGTCGTCGTCATCACCTTGTCCGCCAGAGGCCACCCGCGGCGCACTCACGAGGCACACCTGCTGCACCGTCGGCACGGTGCGCTTCTGCTCGTCGCTCTCCGAGGAGCTGCCCTCCTGCTGGCCCTCCACCTGCTCCTCGCTGCTGCTGCGTCGCGTGTTCATCTTCAGAATGAATGTGCCCTGATGGGGAGATTCGGCCGAGCGCCCCGGCCCAGTGTATCCGTGCTCTTCGGCGTCGAAAAACTCCATATCGTCGTCGGAGGTCACCAGAGAGCCGGGAGTGGCGTTGCCGACCGAGCTGGAAGGGACCGGTTTCTGCTGACGCACCAGCACCGCCGCCTGCTCCATCTGCGACTGCTGCTTGGCCATCTGCTCCACGATCTCCTCTAGCCGCTGGCGCTGCTCGCGCTCGTGGTGCAGCATCTTGGACCACTTGTGGCCCTGCGCCTCCGCCGACTGCAGGTAATCGTTGCCGGCATTGATCATGGCA
This sequence comes from Drosophila elegans, assembly GCF_018152505.1. Taxonomy (NCBI): domain Eukaryota; kingdom Metazoa; phylum Arthropoda; class Insecta; order Diptera; family Drosophilidae; genus Drosophila; species Drosophila elegans. The sequence continues at coordinate 2,881,495 of NW_024545855.1, read as the reverse complement.
TTCGAGGTGATCCGGAAGAGGGTGGCCCGCTCGTTGACGATCTTGGTGCGGCTGGCCAGCGACTCCTCCTCGTTCGTCTCCAGATCGTTGAGTGCCCGCTGCAGGGCTGCTCCATGCTTGGTGATCAGGTCGAAGCAGGTGCGCATGTTCTCCAGCCGCTCGGTGAGATCGCGGACCACTGAGCTGATCTCCTGGCTGGGCACCACATGGGCCGTCTCCGTCTCCTCTTCCTCCTCGCTCTCGAGAACCCTGATGGCCCTGGCCTTGGCCAGCTCCAAGGCGGTGACCCACGACTGGCGCTCCACCTCGGTGCCGGCCTTGATGTGGAAGGTCTGGGTGCCCCCATTGGAGATGACAAACGTGCAGGAGTCCACCGTGTGGATAAGGGCTCCGTGGAGGGAGATGGTGCCCCGGCACGTGTGATTAATCTCCGTCTGGTTGCGGTAGTAGCTCAGCACGCCCTTGGACAGGACGAACCACCTGCGCTGGTAGCCCTTGATGTAGTTGGTCCACTTCAGCAGCCATCCCTTCATCTGCGGCAGGCCCTTCTCGGCCAGCGCATTTCCAGCGGCTGCGTCCGTCATGGCGCCCGGATGGAGCAGCTCCCCCGGCCGGATGGATCAACTGCTGTTGCGAATAGCGCCACGTACGATGACTGGCGATTGGTTGGTCGGTCCGCAACTCCGACTCGAAAATCGAATGCGATATTGATATTGGTTATTGAACGGCGACGGCTGATTGCTGCTGGCCAGTTGCTAGCATCGTACGCTGGGGCACCACTTGGACTCCGGATCACCGTAGAGATTCCCGATAGCGATTACGTTACGAAGCGCGTTCACAGTGAATTTCGAGTCGTTTTGCTTCCAATTTTCCTGCAGAAAATAAAGAAACTGTGGAAGTTGAGTTCGCGTCTGTGTGCGTGTGTGTCCCGTGTGCGTGTGTGTGTTGGCTGATGGCTGGCTGCAGCTGTGTGCGTGTGTCATAGAGATGGAAGAAAAATCGATTATGCTATCACCTTATCGATGTTATAATTTTATATATATATCGATTTAATAAATTAGTTTTAATTCTAATTTATAATCAAACAAATTTGAATTAATTAATTGAATTATATAATCTAAACATTTCTGTTTCTGGAATTCCGTAATGTCATTGTAACATAGTATAGTGATGACCCTAACATCGATAGTGTTTTTAGCAAGGTGCACAGCAGTATCGGTATCATCTCCGATTTTACCCATCTCTTTAGCAACGAGGATTTAAGCTTAGATGGTTAAACGATCTCAGTATATTGAGACTTAAATCTGAATATATATATATATATATTTAAAAGTTGCCATTCCATATTGGAGTTTCGACTGGATTGAAGATCATCACACAAAAGACTAAAATTTGCATGGCGATATCCACAGTCTAGAGTCTTTTAACTGGAAATTACATTACACACGTAAACAATCGTGAGAAATTTAATTTTTAATAAACTTTGTATTAACTACATTATTGTTCAACTTTTCAGAGCGATGGTGCCCTCAATATGCCGTGCTTGCCTGGGGACTTCCGAAAAAATGGTCGATATTTTTGAAGGGACGCAAGAACCAGCTGTTTCCATTGCGAAAATGATTTCCGAATGCACCGGCTTTACGGTTGAAAAAGGGGATCAATACCCAAACGCCGTCTGTCCTTCCTGTCTGCAGAATGCGAAGAATGCTTTCGAAATAAAGCAAACTTATGAAAGAAGCTATCAGTTCTTCTGTCAGTTAAAGGAGTCAGAACTGAAGATCGGTGAGATAGAAAACGTTGTACCGAACGATGAGAATCACGTTGAAAATGATTTACAATTAGAAGATTATGATGATAATGACGATGATGAAAATTATGAGCCTAGTTATGATGATAGTGACGATAAAAGCAGCGATCATAAATGCTCTCAGTGTCCAAAGACTTTTGTATCGAAATCAAAACTTCAATTACATTTAAGAACGCATTTAGATGAAGGACCGTTAAAATGTTCCCTCTGCTCAAAAACTTTCCACCGAATTTCATATCTTCAGAAACACTTGAAATACCATGGGGAACGGCCGTTCAAGTGTTCCCACTGCCCAAAGACCTTTGTCGAAAATGGAGCTCTTCTGAAACACTTACGAATTACCACAGGAAAGCGGTCGTTCAAATGCTCCTACTGCTCGAAATCTTATATTCAAAATTCAAGTCTGCTGCAACACTTAAGAACTCACACAGGAGAACGACCGTTTAAGTGTGCCCACTGTCCAAAGTCATTTGCACTGGAACAAAGTCGAAAAAAACACTTGCGAATGCACACTGGAGAAAGGCCTTTTAAGTGCACCTACTGTTCATCGGCTTTCACACAGAAACAACATCTAGAAAAGCACTTGCGGATCCACACAAGGAAACAACCGTTTAAGTGTTCCCACTGCCCAAAGACATTCGTACTGCATCGAGAATTTAACGAACATAAAGTAATTCATAAGGGAGAACGAAGGTTCAAGTGTACCCAATGCCCAAAGACTTTTACAAGAAATGTACTTTTAGAGATACACTTGCGATCCCACACAGGAGAAAGACCCTATAAGTGTTCCCACTGTTTAAAGACTTTTAAAGCGGCGAAAGTTCTTCGCGAACACTTGCTTGTCCATAGTGCGGAGCGACCATTCAAGTGTTCTCAATGCTCCAGGACTTTCAAACTTAGGTCAGTTCTTCGAACACATATGAAGCTGCACTCTGGAGTACGACCATTTATGTGTACCTTCTGCCCAAAGACCTATATTTCAAATGCAACTCTTCAGTTTCATTTGCGAACCCACACTGGAGAACGACCATTCAAGTGTACCCTCTGCCCGAAGTCTTTTATCCAGAAATCAAATCTGCATCGTCACTTGCAGATTCACTCAGAAGAACGACCATTCAAGTGTTCCCACTGCTCCATGGCATTTAAGGCGAAGAACGTTCTTAACGTTCACTTGAAAACTCACACAGGAGATCGACCTTTCAAGTGTACCGAGTGCCCAAAGACTTTTATTTTGAGTTTAGGACTTGAAGATCATTTGCGTACTCACACAGGAGATCGACCTTTTAAGTGTACACACTGTTCAAAGTCTTATAACACCAATTCAATTCTTAAGAGACATTTGCGGATACACAGGGAAAAACGATACGACTGTAGTCACTGTTTAAAGTATTTCAAAGTTAAATCATCGCTTGAACGACACTTGCGAACTCACAAATCTTAAATCACACTTGCACATCTCATGATCTTTTTTTGTACTTGTCATAATGAAAATTCTGCCTTTCAGAAAATAAAGATTAAGTTGTACCGAATAGAGACACTAATGAATTACTTATTACTTTAAACGTTGAAAGTTTAGTCTGTAAAATGAACTAATTGATCACAATTGTTATGATATTATGAATTGATCTCTCTGGAAATCTTTCCAGACCCATAAGACGCTAGTTATTGTTTTTATTACCCATGTTTAAATTGACATAGTATTTAATACAATTTATGAACTTTATTTACTTGCTGCTTAAAATGTTGAAAGTTTTATTTAAAATGGCTGATTTCCACAGTAAAAAGAGATTGCACTGTAAATTGGAATACACATTTTTATTTATAAATATACGGTCTGATAAATAGCAAAAAATACAAGTGTTCAAGGTGGGGGCTTTTGAGCTGCGCCTTCAACCGGGGTGAGCTCCATGTGTACTTCACTTCTTGTACTCCGCCCAAGAGTAGCGGAAGGAGCGGATCATGTGAATAAGGCTGCAAATACAAATCTGGTAAAAATGAAGGGCAGTTTTTCTCGGGGCGAACACAAGGACGGCACAGAAACAGAGACAATCACCAGAGACAATGACGTATATACAATAAATCGTTTATTCGTAGGCAGTTCTTGCATAATATAAAATAAATATGTATACAGTTACAAGTAATTAAAAAGTACAAATACAGTTTCATTTCCATAGGTTGTTTTGTTTGCCCTCTCTTGTCATCTCAAATAGTTCCATTCACACGTTGCAGACACAAGATCTTTACAAGCTTTTATGGACGCCTCACAAAACAAGACAACAAACACAAGGCATGAGGGGATGTGTGTGGTGGGTGTAGGTGTTTGATTGTTGGACAAATAACACAAAATGGGCATAAGCTGGCGAATATATAAATACGTAAAGCGGGCGAGAGATTGTGAGGATGATCCTTAGTGGCTACGGGGGTATGGTATGGATTGCAAGATGCAAGTGGCATGTGAATGTTGCAGGTTAAGCAGAGCGTGTGGCCTTTACATGGTGTTGTAGGCGGCGGTGTTGAAGCCTGTCTTGGGTGCACTTAGCCTGCTCAGCGGATGCGTCTTTCCATGCTGCGGCAGCCTCCGGATTTGCACCTGCTGCTGCTGCTCCTGCTGTTGCTGGTGCTGCTGATGGTGGTGTTGCATGTTGCTGCTGTGACTGTGACTGTGACGGGCGGGCGCAGGCGGCGGACGACTGTCGCTGTAGTCATGCGTCGAACGGTTCGACAACGATCTGTCGTAGTAGGAGCGCGGGCGTTGCTTGAAGCTAGTACTGCTGGTGGTGATGGTGGTGGTACTGCAGGCGTGGCTCATGTTGCTGGCGGTTGGCAGTGGGGCGCAGGCGACTGTGGGCGGGGCGGCCGCCTGGCTACTGCAGGAAGTAGTGGTTTGATATTTATGCACTAGACCTTTTACATTACGATCACAATTTTCGCTTACGCTGGAATCGGACGAGTTGGAGGCGGAGGAGTTGGAGTTCGAGGCGGTGGACACATGGTTGGCATGCTGCGCCACCGGCGACGATGGCAGTGATTGGTGGCTGGTCGTCTTCTTGCTGGGATTAGCTGAGCTTGCTGCCGCCACTGCCGCACTTCCGGCTGCCACAATTGCTGAACTGCTGCTGGATCCACCGCCTCCTCCTCCTGTACCCGCTCCCACTCCCACCACACCTGCTTTGGCTTCGAAATTCTGCTTGAGTATTTGCACATTGCCCGAGATGCGCTGCTGATCGTCGGCCAGCGCTTGACCCTGGACACGCAGCACCACCGCCGCATCCTGATCGCCAGTGGCTAGTGTGGTGTTCTTGTTCTCGATGTCGCTGGTGTGCATCAGCTCCTCGCTATTGCAGCGCAGCGGTTGCCTCTGCCGCGGACTGTGCGCCGACGAGGCGCTCCGGTAGAGACTCGGACACCGCTTCTGACCAGCAGCATCCACCGCCTCGAGTAGCAGCTCCTGGCTGTCCTCCTGGCAGCGCTTCTTCAGAGCCGCCGTGCTCTCCTCTAGCTTCTGCTTGGTGCGCTTCACGGTGCCCTCGCCAACTCCAACTGATGGTTCCGGTAGAGCGGGAGGTTCTCCATCAATCACATTGTAATTGCCGCCCCGCTTCAAGTCTTGTATGACGCCCTCGAAAATGGCCGTGTTGTTGCGGTTGCTGTCGTAGTACGAACTTAATCCGGTCCTCTGGGGCAGACTGCTCCGGTTGTCGCCCGATCCCCAACTGGCGTGCCGCGAGGGAAGCTCCCGTGGCCGAGTGACTCGAGGTCGCAGCAGGATGGCGCTTGATTGCTGGGGCTTGGGATCCAGGATTATGCCGCCACTGGGACCAAACGACTCCGTCCAGGAGTGCGTCTTGCGCCGCTGACGCTTCTCGCCCTCCTCCTTGGCAAATACACTGTCCACCTGCGAGGAGAACACATCCGAGGAGCTGGAATCCCGTCGCGGCTGATTGTTTCCACTGCCGCTGCTACTTCCACCTCCACTGCCTATTAAATGAGATGTCTGCGTGACCAGCTTGGTCAGCGAGGTCCAGACAGGCTGGTGTTGTTGTGGCAGCTGGTCCGCCCGGTGCGCCTCGAGATCGTGAATCCGCGTCCGCACTGACAGAGGCGTGTGCTTTTGGATGTGCAGCACCTGGTTCTGGGTGACGCTGTAGTTCTCCCCATTGCTGCCCGGAAAGCGCATGTTCTTGGGCTCCTCGGCCACGCTGCGCTCCGGCGTCAGGTTCTCCATGGACTGGCTCTGCTGCTTGGTGACCACCGCTGTCTGGGTTTTGGGCGAGGTGCTGCTGGAGCGCCGGACCAAGCGGCGCTGAGACTTCTGGGCAATGGAGCGCCGATGCAGGCGCGAACCATCCTGCCCCTCATCCTCGCCGTCGGGCGTAACGACCGCTTCGCCGGTGGACTTGGATTTGGCCTGGTTTAGCGCCTGGATCAGTGGAGTGGGCTCGCTGCCGGGCAGCAGACGCGCGTCCTTTGTGCTTTTCAAGTTTGTCTCGCTCTTGCTGCGCTGCAGCTTCTCCTTGTTTTTCATGGCGTCCAGCATGCCGCTGTATGTCTCCAGCTGGTTAAGGAAGTTCTTGTTGGGCTTGATGCAACTGCGTCGCTTTTTCACGTGCTCCAGCGCCTGCTGAAACTCCCACTTGTAGGCCTTCATCGCGTACGCGATAACCACTGATGCGGATCGGCTTACGCCCATTTTGCAGTGCACCAGAACCTTGGAGCCCTCGGCCTTCGCCCGCGAAATGTAGCGGAACGTGTCGTCCCAATACTTGAGCAGATTCGTCTTCTCGTCGTCGTACACGCGCACGTTGAAATACTCGAAGATGCCCGGAAAGAAGTTGTCGATCTCCCGCGTCACGTTTAGGATGTGGCGAACACTGAAATCATTAAAGGAAAGAGTCAGTTCTGGAACTTTGAAAAAGGTTAACGTTAAACAAGACAGAGTGAAGTTAGTGAAAGAGAAGTCGTAAGACATCAATACAACTTAGAATTATAAAACAGTTCAAATATTCAATGTCTAAATTTAAATGTTTTTAGTTTGAGTGATTTAAAAATAGTTAGTTAAAGTTGCTTTAGATATATTTCTAAGTCATAAACGGTTTGATATAAATCAAACCAAGACACTTCTTCGCAACCATCAGAAACTATATATAAAGCATACCCATTTTTCTGCAGCTCCTCCAGGTTACTGGCGTTCCACTCGGAGCCCAAATAGACGTGCTCGAATATCTTGGTGGGTGCATCCATTTGGCCCAGAATAACGAGCATTTCGGCGTCGATGAACGACTTGTACTCGCCCAAATCCATGTCCAGTATCTCCTCGAGACGTCCGCGTATATACTTGGAGGTGACCTCGTCCAGGTCCACCGACATCATGATGGCCTTTAGCTTCATCTTAATGACACTTTCGGTTTCCTCCTTTTCGGGGGGTCTGCCAATAGACAATAGAAGGCATTAAACATTAATACATTTATTTTGATCGAACGCTTACTTGTTTCGTATGGCATCAGGCGAAGGGGGTCGGCGACTCTCGAGCGCGTCCATGGCGTTCCACTCGTTCAGACAGGATTGGTCCGACTCAATGCGCTTCTCATAGCTAGATAGCCAGTCGTGGGAGGGACCGCTGGCGTAGAAGTTGTTCTCACGAGCCTTCTTCGACACTTTGTGCAACGTCTGCAGCGCGGACCTGTGGATAAAGAAAAGGGGTTTAAATTGTGACTCGAGAGAGCTGAAACTGGCTAACAACACCTACCACATGGCCTGAACTGAGACCGGCTTGAAGATGTGCGTCTTTTCGAAAACTTTGACGCTAAACCCACTGTAAAGATATATAATAATCAGTCAAAGAGGATCAATTAATACCTATTTTCAATATATGATTGATTTTATTTGCTGATCTACCTAACAACATATATTCAAAGTGTTTACCAGTTCAATCTCGTATTGCTAGATTATCATTATTAAATTTCAGACAAATGTGAAAATATGCACTACTTATTCACCTTTCGAAAATAGATTCTTTAGAATTTTTACATCTTTAGAACAAAATTATAATTTGTTTTAGATCTGTTTACCCAAAAGATTACCCTGTTCTCTTGACAATTTGCGGTTTCTTATCCTAAACAAAAGTCTGGTCTTACCCATCGCCATCCAGGTGAATTGTGGTGTCCGCCAGGATGGGCACCACCAGCCCAATGGTGGTCCGCTCATTGCAGTCGATGCCCAGCAGGCAGGACTCCTCCATTCCCGAGGTATTCTTGTTGTCGCCGGCCGCCGTCGTCGTGTTCTCCTTGTCCGCTGATCTATCACATTTGCTGCTGGTCTCCGTGGCGGTCTGCTCGACGGACAACTGGCGTTGGGTGGTGACCGCCGCGGAGGAGGAGGACGACAAAGTGGTGCCCGCTGAGCCAGCCACTTTGGCCGAGTTGTGCCGCATGATGCGGTGGCGCCGACGTTCGCTGGTGGCGTTCCGACAGCAGCTGCGGGAGGCGATCACCAGGTAGCGCGTGCGGTTGGACCGCTGCGACTCCAACTTGACAGCCTATTTTATGGGGTAAAAAGATGTTAAGAAAGCTAAGCACTCTCAAATCTCATTGATACTTACCATCTTCAGCGTGTCCTCGCGCTGCAGGAGGAAGAACATGGACTGAAGGTGGAGCTGGATATCCGAGTTGGTGCTCTGCGTGCTGTTGCTGGAGCGGGTGGAGTCGGTGCTCAGGCGGCGCTCGCTCTGCGTCTGGGGCGGGATGTCCTTGAGGTCCAGGACCAGGGCGGTGCCCTTGCAGGCGAGGAAGCACTCGCTGCGATTTGCCTTGCTATTGCCGTCGTCGTCCTCGGCTTCGCCATCCTGTTGCGTAGAAAAGAGAGTAAGGTTTAATAGATGTCCATATGGAGATAATTCTGATGCACCTCACCCAGCGAGGCATATTTAACAGATTATCATGGGGCCAAAAACAAGCTCGCATGCTGAATGACTTTACAAAGGGGCAGATATTTGCTCGATTAATGTCTGATTATTGCCTGAATTAAAATTCCAAGGGCATCACACACTGGCAGAAATAAAAGCAGTATCTTAACAAAACTCATTGGGCTAATATATAGGAATTTATATATGAATTTAACTAATTTGATTACTCAGAATGGTCGAATAATATACAGTTACATTAATAAAAAGCTTTTCTATTCAGATCCCAAAATTTGATTTAAATATTAAACACATTTTTTTAGAGTTCTTAACTTCTTGTTTTTACAAAAAGCTTTTGGGTTCAGATCCCACTGTTTGTTTTTAGCTATATATTTGCCACCTTAATATTTTTGTTGCCTTACGATCTTCATATCGTGTACATTTTTCTCTCTGTGCAGGCGGACGTCAAGGTCTCGCGAACTATTTTTGGGCGGTGGGGCGGCGAAGAAAACAAAAACAAGCGGAAAGCGACAAAAACGACAAATAAGGCAATGCAAAAATCTGTTGAAAAATATAGACGTCGCGACGTCTGCGGATTTGCTTGGGTTACACCAAAAGCAGCGCCGATGACGAACGATGCCGCCCGCCCACACGCGAAAACGAAAACCACGAAAACGTAAGCAACAAGCTCGCGGATAAACATTGGCTATTGGTCATTACGATAAGGAGAGCACACAAAGGATCATGGCCAAAATCAGAACACGCACGAAGGAGAGCCTTTCCTTAATTGGCCCGCTCTCTTTTTGGAGAGAGCTGGGGTGACCAAAACAAAGCAGACACGCGAGAGTGAGAGCGGGGGAGACTCTCACCGAATTCGAGCAGGAGCCAGTTACACTGGGAGAGCGCTGCACCGTCACCAGCGCCATTTGTTGTTGCCGTTGCCGTCGCCGTCGCCGCCACTCCTCCTCCTCCTCCGCCTGCTCCTCCCCCTCGTGATCCACCTGGAGAAGACGATGGTGATGCTGCCGCAGCGATGTCCTTTCCAATTCTTTCCTGCTTTTGGCTTTATTTCCGTCGCCGCCGCGAGAGAGACGGAAATTGTGTGTGTGTGCGAGTTGTGGGTTAGGGCTACAAATGCATTTTCTTGTCGCTGCCTGCTGGCCGTTGTTTTTGCACTCGGCTCCGCGCCCTCGTCCTTCGATCCACCGTAATTACGTTTTCGCTGGTCTCTCGCCAGGCGGTTCTCTCTAAAAAAACAGCGTGTCCTTACAATTGACAGACACACACAACGCTGCTAAATGGTAAATAGACTACACGAAATTTTCTTAAAAGAAAGACAGTGAGGACGCCATTTCTAATCGATTACACTAGTATCGCCAGGCAATCGTTCTGACAGGGCTGCGCAACTATCGATGACAAGGTATCCAGTGGTAATTAAAAAAATTCTCGTCCTCAGATATTATTGGAAGGTGGGTAGTTTAACATTTAAAAAATTTGGACTTGGAAATAATATATAATTTTAATACATTTTTAAACCAAAATTTACATTTTGTACACATTATTTAAGACCTAAAATTTTAGACTTATATATTTCAGAAGTATTAATGATAATCTTATTAAACGGTGATAAAAATAAAATTGTTAGATGTTTTAAGTTATTTAGTGTTGAGAAATATGTTGAGCTTTTAATCAATTTAACCTATGAACATTGTTATTCTTTTAAATATTATTTTAAAACTTTAACATAAGATATAAGGCCTTTAAGAACTAAATTATTAATTAAATAATCAAATATTTATCAATTCATGAACATATCAGTCCAGCTTTTAATGCCACAACTAATCAAAGACTTTTACTTTTTGTTAAGCTTTTAAATGTTATTTTAACATTTTAATGAAAGAAATATTGATTTAAGAAGTATATAATTGATTAAATAATCGTTTTATGTTCCAAACTTTTAATTTTAAAAAAATTACGTCTGGTAATCGATAGATGCTGTAATCGAATGGACGTCAGTGTCGACAACCCTCACAGCTGTGTAGTGTTGAAAAAGCTCAATTCCTCGAACAGATGTTTGCAAAAATCAGCTGGCCAAACAACAACATAACAAGCGAATGCTTAAGGCTGTGGATTCGAATCTCGAAAACTCGTCCAAAATCCAAGAAGATGTCGGCTTTTATAGAGGAAACCAAGAGCCTGCTGCCGCGGATAGCCTTCATAGCCTGCGGATGCTTTAGTCCGCCCACGCCCATGCATCTGCGAATGTTTGGTGAGTCAACTGAAACTGGATGGTGAAATTCCCCGGTATATAATCGATACAATTACGACGCCGCATGTTTGTGCCCACAGAGATAGCCAAGGATCACTTCGAGATGCAGGGCACCCACAGAGTGGTAGGTGGCATTATCTCGCCCACACACGATTCGTACGGCAAGAAGGACCTGGCCTCCGCCTTGGACCGATGCGCCATGGTGAAGCTGGCCACGCAGAGCTCCAACTGGATCCGGCTGTCTGATTGGGAGGTGCATCAGACCAAGTGGATGCGCACGCAGGCGGTGCTGCAGCACCACCAGAACTACATCAACAACCACATCAATTCTGGCGGAGCAGGCGGCAATGACGAGGCAGACACTCACCTGGCCGGATGGCTGCCACGGGGGCTACACGGCAGCCGGGATCCGGTGCACCTGAAGCTCCTGTGCGGCGCCGATCTGCTGGAGTCCTTCGCTGTGCCAGGCCTGTGGGCGGAAGCTGATGTAAGTCTTGGTTTCTTTTATAGGATCTTGTTTTAATATGCTTTCCCGCAGATTGAGGACATTGTGGCCAATCACGGCCTGGTGGTCATCACTCGCGCTGGCTCAAACCCTGGAAAATTCATCTTTGACTCCGACATACTGACCAAATATCAGGTAAGAGTGAAACTCCCTACTAAATGATTCCTGTTTAATGTTCTTTTGTATATTACAGAACAACATTACGCTTATTACCAACTGGGTGCCCAATGAAGTGAGCTCCACTTTAATCCGGCGACTCTTGGGACGCGGTCAGTCGGTTAAATATCTTATTGACGATTTGGTGCTGGAGTACATCAAGCGCAAGCGCTTGTTTAACGTTAAATCGTAGGTGGATTTCCTATTACATTCCTTGTTACCTTCCCGCATGCCCATTTACATTCCACCACCTTCAAATCGATACGTACACTGAATAAGACGCCACCTTGGTACATTTCACCTATCAGAGATAATACTTGATGTGCACCATCAGCAGCTTTTTGTATTGTTTAACCTTTGTGTCTCAAACTGCAGGCAGGATGCACCGGCTCCGCCCGAATGCGACTCCTGACGCGTTTTGCACCCGAAAGAGAAGCCCTCGTCGCCCACTCGCAGCCCAAGCCACCACCAGCACCACCTCTATTTGCACCACTTGCCCCACGACCAAATCCAACCGCTTTTTGAGTGGCGTCTCTTCATGGAGCGTGAGTCAGCCATAGCAGATCAGAGTTCAAGTTCCTATTTTGCGATGATTCCTTTAATGCATGCCTATCTTTGCCCTTGTAAATACCCTTGCTTAGACTAGTTATCGATATTCTGGTGGTCAGTGTGCGTATCATTTACCCACTTTCAATTGTTGCCAAAATGTAATCCTATTAAACAGTAACCTTAACTTTGTTGCTATTGTACTGACCATGCCCTCCTAACCACGTGGATTTTAGTAAGTATATAACGGATGCAGTGCGTCCCACCCATTTGCTCTTTAACCACGCCTTTACGGACAACAACAAGAACGCGAGCAGTTACCCCATCATAGGAGACCAGCTGGAGCAGGATATGGACGAGTCGGACACTCCCAGTCCGCATTTGCAGCACACGGCCACGTCGCGCGTCTTCTGCTGCGGAGAAGGCACCGTGAGAGGCTCCAAGCTGCTGCGATCCGGTCCGGGACAGGCGGTGCAGGTCATCACCACACAGGCGGACGAGAAAGATGAGGTGGGTATTGCTGTGTAGTGAGCCCTTTTTATTTCTTTCAAAAATATAATGCTTTCTAAAAAGTTAAATTGTCAAGAATTGTATGAGTAACATTGATTTGAAATATGGCTTAAAATGAAAATAAATATTTTAGAGAGCTGGATAAAACGTATATCATCTTTTATCTTTTTTAAAATATATATATATGTATATATTAAATGTTTTGAAAATATAAATTTTCAAGAAATATGGAATGTCTTTGTGGAAATATGGTTTAATTAATGGTTTAGTGAATCAAATTAAATTATATTCAAAGTGTTTTTTAAATGCTGGATATTGCTTTTTACTTAACTGCTTACTGGAAAAATAGATTTTCAAGATATTAATGAGTATATTGGAATTAATAAGGTTACAGCATCTAAATTAAATGGAAATAGGATTTCTTAATCTAGTTTTTAAGTTAACAAACCAAGCAATATAAAACTTAAGGACCTATTCCATAGATCCAGAAACGCACTGCTAGCTTTAAATAATAATAATAATGTCTTATAGCTATGATTGCTGCCTAGATCATACTAATAGTTTATTCTAATTTCAGAGCCAAGCAAAGAAGCAGAAGATTTCCCAAGTGCAACTTTAGGAACCTTAGAGAGGACGAATCTCAGACGGATTGATGCAAGAGCGCTGGAAGCTATTTGTTGATACTATATGTGCGTGTTAAATAAAGACGTTCGTTACCGAGTTGAGCTGAGCTGCCCCTGACTTTGTGGGTCGCTCCACGGAGAAGCGGAGGGATTGGAGGCATTGAACTTCAGGCAAAGTGGTGCATTGACATTGCAGAAGTTGCAGGGCTTCCCTGTGAGGTTTCCGATGTCAGAACTTGTTGATGGTGGAAGGTTTGCCACTCAAGAGCGCCACCATTAGTTTTGGCTTAGAGGGACAGTTGCAGTTGCTTGCTTCCCTTGTCCGAGATCACATCGCCAATGTTCTTCTTCCGTCGCCAGAATGCCAAGCCCGCGCCACGCCCCTCGCGTGCCCCCTCCTTTGCACTGCCCAAGCGGCGTCCGCCTGTCCAGCTGACGCCCTCGCATCAGCACGACCAGCTGCCCTTCCTGCGGAGATCCCGCTTCAGTGCCCTGCCCCATTTCCGGGCCTACGAGGACGAGCCGGAGAACCTGACGCTCTTCATCGCCATCCTGTATGTCGTGGATCTGTTTGGAATCTTCCCGTTTGTCACACTGCCCGCTTTGCTGGTGAAGCTGGGCTACTTCGGCGTGCTGCTGGTGCTGTCCATCATCTTCCTGCAGATCTACACCTCCTTCCTGCTCTCCCAGTGCTGGACCATGGCCGAGCTGCTTGATCCGTCCATTCAGCAGAAGCGCAACTATCCGTATGCCGCACTGGCGGAGCTGGCCTACGGTCCGTACATGAGTCTGCTGGTCTCGGTGCTCCTCGACCTCAGCATCTTCGCCATGGCGGTGCCCAGTGTGGTCATGGCCGCCGAAAATCTGGAGGGCGTCGTGCTGCGCATGAGCGCTGGCCACTACAACTTCTCCTACTGCTACTGGGCCATCATCGTCGGGCTGGTCATTTGTCCGCTCATGTGGCTGGGAAGCCCGAAGCACATGCGGTAAGACAAGGTTTCCCTCTAAGCGGTTCACTTCACAATAATAATATAAAATTTGCGGGAAAATATGTAGGAAAAGTAATATGATTAAAAAGGAGCATTTTCAGTCAACAAATGTGATATTAATGCTACAAGCAATCCAATTAAATAAACATATAAATATCATTTAAACCGAACGTTTAACATTAGAGATATTTACTTTGGTAGTTTTTTTTATAATACAGTGGTTTATTGAAAGTGTGTTTCAGCATAGAACATTTAGGTAACTATATAGGCTACACATATAAATACCGATTGACGCCAAACTTCGGAACTTACAGGTGATAAAACATGAGTTAGTATGCGACTTTATGCTCAGGAGCATGCAAATATCATGTGCCTACAAAATTGAATAATGTCCTTAACTTAACTTCATTTTGGAAACTTTAATTCATTTTGATTATCATAGCGGTCTGGCCATCATAGCAGTTTGTGTGATGATCGTTATTGTGGCGCTGCTGTGGTTCTGCCTCTTTGCAGCGCCAGCGATTGGAGCCCCCTTCGATGGCATTTCCTTGGGTGGGTACCGTAGATCTGTGCCATCGTTCAGGAACTATAATGCCTGTTATCCACAGAACTGCCTGGCTTCCTCACCGTTCTCAACAGCTACAGCATACTGGCCTTCCAGTTCGACATCCATCCCGTCCTGCTGACGCTTCAGATCGACATGAAGCACAAATCGCAGGTGTCGTGGGCTGCCCTCATCGGAATCGCCAGTGAGTATTGTTGATTTAATCAGATTTTGAGTGGAAAATAATTTAGATACTTATATTAAAGTAACCTGCAGCGTGGCCATCTTTGGCTCCATAATCGCCGCCTACAAGTTCGGTTCGATGATAGCGGACAACCTGCTGCAATCGTTGCCCACCAGCGTGCCCTTCTATGTGATGCTGATCCTGATGGCCCTGCAGCTCTGCTTTTCAGTCACGGTGGCCAGCTCGGCCATGTTCCTCCAGATCGAGAACTTCTTCAAGCTGCCGGAGTGTAAGTTCATATTTGGCTAACATGCCAATAATGTTTTTACTTTCTTTAAATATTATTGGATTTATCTGAACATTTTATTACAATTATAACCATATTAAACTTAAATACATTGGTTTTAATTTATTTATATATTAAATAATTGAATTCAATGTTTATAGTTTTTTATTTTAAGATCTTATTTTTACTTTAATATTTATCGTTTTCAATTTAATTTCCAGTTACCTTTTTAATTCCATTTTTTTTATCAGCCTTAATTATCATTTTAGTCAAACTATAAAACCAATAAATAAATATTTAATCATATATAAAAGCTGATTAGATATTTTAGTTAAGATGGTTTAAAAATAGGGTTTTTACATAATCTTTATTTGCTAACATTATGTTGGCAAATAAAATCTTATGTACTCATGATCGACTAAATATAAATTAATAATTATGACAACTTATAAATTTCGGCAAGTTTGGTTAATGATATATGAACTATTAATTATGAGTTTCTTTCCGATGAAACAGTCTCTTGATGAGTTCCGTCATAATGTTTTGGCCACATTAATCTAAGTCAACGTTAGGTTTTAAGTAAGTCATTTTCCGATCCTCAAGAGAGTTTTATTTTCCTCCTTTTCAGCGCTCTCATTTAAGCGCATGCTGATCCGGTCCTTTGTGCTGGCCTTGGAGGTCCTTGTGGCGGAGTTTGTGCCCAGTTTCGATGCTCTGATGGATGTGGTGGGTGGTACCATAACCGGACCGCTGGTTTTTATCCTGCCACCTCTGTTGTACCGTCGCATACGGCGGATGGAGCGAGTGCATCAGAGGATTGCGGCGGAGGCCAGTTACGGTAGTTTGCCGCTGGATTTGAATTATGACCCCGTTGACCTGGAGATGGAACCACTGCTGGCGACCTCGCCACCAATTTCCCCTCGCGGCTGCTGGCTGAGATTGGTGAGAGTCCTTCAGCGCTTGGAATGCGATGTTTCCTGCACCATGGCAGTGCTCATCTTTGGCCTGCTGGCCACCTTCCTGTCCACCTACCTGAATATATTCAACCTATCCGATCTGTTCACCAACAACTCGCCGTGCCTGAGCAATCTGACCAAGCACTTTTGAGTATTAGAGACTCAAAAACTCATCCAAGTTTGATTACCGTCCTTCAGTGCAGGGTTCAAAAACCTACGCCTGCTGTGGCTTCATATTTAATGCAATGCTTAAGGTGTTTTGTATAACACAAACTACAAATTTAATAAATCTATTATATTACACCAAGACACGCACGTTTCGAGTGTTGTTTTGAGTGGTTGTTTAATTAGTTAAGCTTTATTAAAACATCGCCAGAGTCGAAGCCAAAGCCGAAACTATTTGTCAGGGAATTGCACACGCGCAATCATTTATCATCTTTTTCGGTTGTGCCCAGTAAAAATGTTTGGCTTTTTGTTTGCCAAATTTATTTACCTTACCCATTCGGTACGCGTTGTGTTTGTGGTCGTTTGCTTTTGTTTTCGGTTAGTAGTTATTTGAGACAAGACTGAGAGCTTCTTCTCCAGCTGGAAAGTAAACAGGCTGATAACACCTTTCGCAGCCCTCTGCTTTTGTATCTTTGTATCTTTAGATCTATCTATTTGGGCAGAAATGGCTGAAATGCCGGAGCGGCTTAGCTCAGGGTTTAAATTTAAACACACGAAGAAGCGGAGATTCTGTTGGAAGATTCTTCGCCTGGTACGAAAATTTAATTTATTCCTCTGCTTACCGCCATGCATAGCTCTTTTTCTATTTGCGTATATTTCTATATAATATACGTAATATGTTGCCATACGAATTTTTCCCGGCATACGATTCATTTCCGTCTTCCATAATACGTTTTTAAGCGCGTTGGGCAGATGACTCAAGGTATTGTGTTGGCTGATAACCTCCCCGCATCCAATGCAAAAACCGCAACAACAACTCGAATTATTATTTATTTTTCTCCATTCTCGGTGATTATTTATTAAAATGAATACCCGCCAATGCGCCAATACCAATTGTTTGATAGGAACGGAACCCAATCCGTTGACGCGTCATCAGTCTGGCCACCTGTGGTTATGGATTTGGATGTGGATGTGGAAGTGGATGCTGGGATGATGCTTTTTATGGGCTCGTTATTTTCATCTTGGCCCTTTTCAATCTTAATAGCCAGGCCCAAAGGTACGCACTCAGCTTCAGCTTTTCGCCCTTTTAATTGCGACGAACTTACTTTACTTTACTACCTTTCGGTGTTTTCTGCGGCCCAAGTGGTTTATAGTACGTTTCTGGCGTTTTTATCTTTTGTTTGCCACATTTCAATATGCAGAAGGTCTCGTTTGGCACGAACTCAGTGTTTCGCGGATGATTCACGCTGGAGGCTAATACAAGTACTTGCCATACCACTCAGAGATGGATCCATGAAGTCGAAGCTGGAGTCAAAGTCGGAATCGGATGATGTTGCCAAGTGCAGCATAAGTCGTGCTAATTGATTATATCGCTGGCCCATTGACAAGCGTTTAGGTAGCTTGTAAATTTATTTATTTTGTCTCCATTAACAAATTAAACAAACATGCATAATTAATAGTTATTAAAAGGCTAGAATGGGAAGATTCAAATTATCGTGAAGACATTTATGTAAATAAATTATATGAGCTTTTAAATAAACGAAACCATTATACATGCAAAAGGAATTGGCTCAAAGCTTAAAGTTTAAACACCATATCTTACAACAATGAATAATATTGAATATAATTTGTACATACATTTTTTTAAAATAAATATAAATATATAATATTTAGAATTTAGAATGTCTTTTGTTAGGCTGTGATTTTGGCTGTGATTTCCCTTCTAACGCAGATCTTTGGATAATTTCCGGGTGATTAAACTACCATTGCGTATGCAAATTTGATTAAATAACAAAAATTGTAGAAACAGTGCATTAAAAATCCGAAAATTGTTGAATAACTTATACATAAATTAGATTTAGAATGGACTGCTGGTCGACAATTTTTCTGTAATTTCTCTTCTTTTGCAAATTTTTGGACAATTCCCGGCTGATTAAACAGCCAATGGGTATTGGCTATTGGCTGTTGGGTGCTTGGAACTCGACAGAGTGTCGCCTTTTCTACTTGAGGCGAAGAGTTGGAAGGGCCATTGCCAATTTGGCTTGGGGCTCATTCGACGGCTGTCAAAAACTGATTATACGGTGGCAATTTTCAAGTGGCCGGCACAAAGGCTTAACCCAGAATTTAATGATATTTAAATTGCAAGTTCCTTTGGCAAAAAAACGCCAAATTAGAAAAAAAAAACGAAAAGCCAAAACAGCACACACATTGTGCGGAGTACGCAACAAAAGGCAGCAGAGAGCTTTGGGCATAAAATTTCACTTTTCATTTCCTATTGACCCCGATTCCCTGGACGCACTTCTTTCTAATTTTTTTTCTCCTCGGCACCCGCACCCGCACCCGAACCCATAGCCAAACCCAAACTCAAACCCAATTCCTCTGAAGTGCCCGCAGTTCTTCGAGGTTTTCGCTCCGTACTCTTCTCCTAATCGAATTTCGGATCTGGCGTCCGATCGATCGAACTGTAACGTCTTTCAAATGGCCATTTAAGGTTACTTCTGGTTGCTTGTCTTCTGCATCAATTGAATACTCATTAGGCACACTCACACTTACAGATCGAAGATCGCAAATAAAAGTCCGCAGATTCGGTTTCTCGTGCCGAATGATGACTTTTTGATTTCGCCAAGAATCAGCACAAAGTGTTTTTCAAGTCTTTTTCGGGCTTTTTTCTGAGTTTACTTTTTAGTTTTCATATTTTTTTCAAATACTGCATTGTTTTGGATGTTGATTTGCCTATCAGCCGTAGCCCTGGGCAAATCTTTGTGGGCAGTGATGGAAAGAAGACCTATTTTTATACACAATTTATATTCATTTATATTTTCTATAATAATAAAAATAAAAAACTCCTTTGTTTTCTGTTTGACCAACATTTACAAGTAGGGAGCAAAATTAAACGCCAAACGAATTTTTAAATTAAAGTTTATATTACTTTTTATATAAGTATAACTTGAAACCTAATATTTTCCAACCTTTTTTTATACCTTCAATAACTTAAACTATTTTTCCTGGTTTTCTGTTTAGACAAAAACTTAAATGGCAAATTAAAACTCCAAAAGTATATTATTAAAACGCACAGGTAACTTGTTTTTCTGTTCTTTCACCATTAAACCTCTGAAAGATATAAGGTAAACAATTGAAATTAACATAAAACGCATTTTTACATAATAAATGAAATGAAATAATATGCTAAGGCGTTAATAATATTGTTTATAAATAAATCGATGACGCTATGAATGATTAACTCTTAGACAATACAAATTGTTTGCTAATAGACATGGCCAGCGTAAACGTAGACGTTGGATTTGATGGGGCTACAGAGACGAGTTTATCTAGGGGCTAGAGATTCACATCGCTTTATTCACATAAATTATAATATTTGGCGAGCACAAAAACGTGAGCCATAACAAAAATAAAAAAAAAAACAGCTACAACAGCAACTACAAGTCGAGACTCGATAATAAGCAAATAAATTATAATTATACACAAGTTCAATAAATGTACAGCCAAGGACGTTGAAGGCCATTCAACGAGTGTTTTGGTGTTTTGGGGGTTGTACGGAACCGATGAATCCGATGACCCATCCAATCCACTGAATCCACTGGAGGTGGCGACTCCTCCGCCCCCCAGACTCCACTCATCAGCCACCTGCTCCTCCGCCGGAGCTTCATCTTCATCTTCCTCCTCAAGCTCATCGACATGCTAATCAAGCCGCACAAGCATTAAGTCAGATTGATGCTGGCCCATAAATATATGTTGGGTGGGGGACTGGGTAGCTAGGTACACTTTGAATAACAGTGGACTAGTTCCAACACCCAAGAAAACCATTTCTTAATTTAGGAACATTTTCTTAGTTTAAGGAATAAGGGACTTCACATGACCTTAAGGATGAGTCTATCAAATACATTTAGGAAAACTAATAAATAAATTAATTAACTAGACATAATACCTACATAAAAATAAGTTAAGTCATGTACCTTAGCATTATATACTCCATCACTCAAAAGCATTATACATTCCACTATTTTTGATTTTGGATGAAATTTGTATAATTAACTTTATATTAAAAGTGGGTTAAAATGTTAAAATTACCAGAATTCAGCAAAACAAAAACATGTTTTTCTCATGTGTTAATTGTAATTTTTCCCATTTTTAGGTCATTTATTTTCTGAGTGTATATGGCCAACTATGGGCTGCAAGGCCGCGGCCAAACTGTAAATAGCTTGCAGCTCATTACCATTAGCCGATCGCCTGTTGGCTTGTTGCTCGTTCGTGGCCAAAGCTGTGGCATCCTCACAGTTTATTGTCTAAAAATAAACGCCAGGCGACTTAGTTTGGCTTGGCCAACAGCATGAATCTTGGCGAGAGCCACGGTCACAAAACTGAGAAAACTGAGCCTGAGCCTGAGCCGCGTCTTCCTGCTTCTCGTTCGTGTGCATTTTTCTTTTATTATTATTAATTAGTACGGCTCAGTGGAAGGACGGCAAGGAGTGCAGAAATTTGACAGGAATGCTGCACTAAAAGTTTAAGATATATATATAAATATTTCTAAGCATTAAATTTAATTACACACTATAAATTATTGTTTAAATTTAAACGTTATACTTTAGCTAGCCGCAAACAAAATATGAATAATAATAAAAATAAATAAGAATAATAAAGAAGTAATATGAGTTTTGAAATAATTATTCATTTTTAAAATGTTTATATGAGAAATGATTTGACTAGATTTTCCTTTGATTTTCAGTTTTTTCCGCAAATAAGTTTTAAGATTTTTTTTTCCGTGTAAGTCGGCGAGGCCGAATCCCTGGCATGGGGTGTTGGCACTTTGGCGCCTCTCATCAAGGCCTCCAGACATCGCCTGCATCGCACTGCAGCCCCATCCTCATACTCATCGCCAGACTCAGACTCAGCCTCAGTCTCAGAGTCAGGCCACATCCTCAGCATTTGGCCAAAGACAGCAGCCAATTAATTGGCATTGGCTGCCTTCACCCCAGCACCTAAGCCCCCATACCATACCAACCCATACCAAAACCAAAACCAAACCTGGCTTTAATGGCAACGCTTAGGAGATGCTATAAATAAAACTGCTAGTATCTGCTGGCCACTTGGTACCTCATTTCCATTGTCAATCTGCGGAGGATCCCCACAACCCCTTTCCTACTTGGCTCATTAAGGAGCCAGCAGTGACTTTTTATTGATGCAATCAAAATGTGGCAAGAAACCGAAAACCTTTTAAGTGTCTTCAAAATGCAGCCAGCGGCAATTCCTCACTTCTCATTACCCATGCCCTTCTAGGAATCGGAATTGGCATTGCCATTGGGTATTAAGCATTGGTGGAAAACCCAAAATGGTATGGTATCCACGCACAGGAACCATAAAACAAAATTGGAACCTACCCCAACTAATCAGATGCTGAGTGGCTGTTAATGACGGATGCTGATGCAGGAAATGCCAATTCTCTGGGTTAAGTGTGCACCGTTGTGCCATCGTAATAGGTTCTTGCAGCATGACTATATACTATATACTATACACAATACACTATACACTTTTTGCCCATTTACCACTCCCCATTGAATCATAAAAGTGTTGTATCTCGAAAAGCTCTCATTCTCTCACAGTTCCGATAAAAGTCTAAATAAAAAGCTGCGGGCCTATCCCAATTGCAGACAGCAGATTTATTGTCCCCAGTTTAGTCGGTGATTTATTTTGATATTTAAGCAGCTGCCATTATGCGTACACCGCCGTATCTACAAAGAATCCACATCAAATGGCAATGAAAATGGAAATGAGAAATAGACTTAGAATTAGAGTTAGAAGAAAGAAGAAAGAATAGAATGGGTTGGAGCACTTGACGTGAGTTTAACTGCCGCTACTTCATTTCGGGTTGAATAAAACAATAAACTGAAATAGAAACAGAATCAGAAACAGAAACACAAACACAAACAGAAGCGACCAGGGACCGGGACTGGGCTTCTAAACTAAGCAGATTATTCATAACTTTTATAGTGCTGGAGGTTCCCGGAGGAGTTCGCGGTCCCCTTGCAGATGATTAGATAAAATGGCACTGAGAGAAAAGGTCTAGCACTTCCAATAATATATACAACTAATCATAATAATGGAAATAACATAAATTTAACTCGATTTTTTATTTCCATTACTTAAATCGCAGTTCACAGTTTAATGTTGATATTAATTATACAAAATTTGAGCTTATATTATTAATTATTTTATTTATAAAAGTTAAAAGTGTCTTGACTTTAAAATAATAATAATTAAATAAATTCTTTATGTTCAAGTTTTAGTCTTTGTTATATTTAATTAATTTTATTCCATTGTTCTTAGATCGCTGCTCAATATTTTATGTAAATATTATACAAACTTTGAGTTAAAATGTTAAAATTGTATTATGTGCAAGGATTCAAAAATAGGTTTCTTACACGAAGATTAAGATTAAACAAAAAATGTAAATAATTATTATATACTTCAGTTTAAAATTAAACCTTTATTTTCGGTTCGAAATTCTACAGTTTCTTCTACTTATCTTCTTTTTATCCTAACTTTTAAAGCACATTATTGTTATAAATAATTGTAATAGTAACCATTGTTTTTCTCAGTGTCCATTGCGGCACGTTGACCGCGACGAACGACCCAGACTTGGGATTAGGCTCACCAAAGGGGTGGGGTGTTCGGTAGTTGGCGGTTCGTAGTTTGTAGTTTGTAGTTGGTAGTTGACGATGGAGGGTTAGTAACCCTCCTCACGTAACCAGAAGCGAGTGGCGGGTTCTCAGCACTGGAATTATAATTAAAAGCGGAGGAGACATCGGCCGACTGGGGTCCATGGCTGAATTAGAGTTATGTTTCCTTAATGAGTGCCACTGCTGCCAAAAAAAAAAAAACGAGTGACCGCTAAGCATCTTTCAATAGGGCCTGAGAAGATCGCTGAGCTGGCTTAGAGGAAGGTTCACTGAACTTTTTGGCAACCAACCAGCCCGGAGATCTCCGACCCGGCCACTTTCCCAATCCCAATTCCATGCGAGCATCTGATCCCAAGCCAAAAGTCGAAAAGCCGAAAAACCAAAAACCAAAAGCCAATCCACTGCACAGAACTAAACACTCGAATCGGCGATAACGCCTCTAACTGTAAATATATTTACCGATTTCTGTGCTTTGCCTTGTTTTTCCCCCATTTTTGTATTTCTGGGGCTTGTTCGCTGCTGTTTCTGCCCAATATTTGCATAAATTTGAGATTTTACATTTGGAAATGCTGTGCGAATTGGGAGGTGCTTCTGATTCTGATGCTGCTGCCGAAATGGAGTGTTTACATAACACTAAAAGCCCGTTCTCATGAATGAACCGTAAAGCAAACAGCCGGGGGTTTCCTACACCAAACAAAAATTGAAGAAACATTGAAGTTTCTACTTCACTGAAAACAATTTCGATATTCATCCAGATAAATTCTAAAATTGAATTTTAAAATGTAACAATTGTATGGATAAACAGGCAAAGCTTTTTATTTTGAGGAAAGATACACATTTTTAAAAAGTCTTTCTTTGTCTGAATTTTATTTGAATAAACATTTAAGCCCGTAACTTACAACATTCTTTTTTTCGATATATTTTATATAATTTTGATTTGGCATTTTCTTTTCTAAAATACGAAAAAAGTAATTGTCTAACAGAAAGCTTGGTTATGCTAAATATGATGAATAATCATCGTTTCATATATTTTTTTGAGTAAGATATTTTCTAAAAATTATATTAGGAGCCGTAAAAAGTAAAAGCAAGGCAAAAGTTTTTGTGAAGTCCTCAACTCACAAGTTTCTCTATTGCTTATAATTTTAAAAATTTTCTTTTTGTCATTTTTCCTAAAAACAAGTTTTGTTTAAAACAAAAAAAAACACAATCTACTAAAAGAAAGGAGAGTTATGATAAATGAGATTTCCATCTCAACATCATCGAGATCTATTTTTGTATCAAACATTTTCAAATACAAATCGATTGACCCCAGACTCGGCCCATCGATCATTGTTTGAGATCTCCTCTTTTTTCTGCGTGTGTGAATTTGCATCAGTTTGGACAGACGAAATTAATCAAAGGTGGTAGAGTCACAGGTAGAGAGTTACAGGTAGAACACATGGAGCCCGGTAGCGTTTACGCCCAATTACTCAGACCCTCTGACATATTTACTCAACAGGCCGCACTGAGATTGAGATGCGCCGCCCCGGGGCGTTCTAATCAAACATTTTTTTGGTTTCAGCTATTTGGGGCGCCATCGTCATTTGGGCGTCTGCGTGAGCCATTTGTGTGCCAATTTGGCAAATAGTTTTGTGAAATTCCCCCGTGTGGCTCATAAATCAGCCGCGAGTGCCTTGAATCCGGCGACTGCCCGCTGTAATTGTCGCATTAGAAACGCCAGCAAAACGCGCGAATAAATCAACTAAGCTCAGAAAACGCCCAACACCCAGCACCTAACTCCCACCGTACGTGGGACGCCCGATTCTCAATTCTCGGGTATATACTATATAGCCCTTCTGCGTTACGAATATCGCACTACCGTTCTATCGTTTAAATTTACATTTGTGAGCATTAACGCTTACTTCTACACTCAAGAAAATTATAAGTCGAATGCATGGACCGTATATATACATCCAAAAGGTTATATCTGTGAAAAGAATGTAAAATAATCCTATCAAAGGATAAATAATAATAATCAAATCCAATTATTTCCCAAAATTTTAAAGATTGGACAAAAAACTAACGCTTAGTTCGACACTCCAGAATATTATAAGTTGAAATTCTTTTTTTTTTTTTTTTTGTATAGTTTTAAAGAACTACTTGAATAATAATTTTCAAATTAAACAGACAATAATATATAACAAGTTAAGACTTTCAAAACTATTTAAAGTTAAATGATAAAAGTAATTATTGCAAAATTTCTAAAGTTTTGGACTGCGTTAAAGAAATAAATCAACTTAAATGCATTTTGTTCATTTATAGCTTTGTTTCCACTGATTTTTTTATTATAGCTTCTGTGCAAAGCACATTTATGACATGTTATTGATACATTTATATGCCGTTAACCCACTTATTCGCCCATTTTGCCGCAGGCCGTGGTAGCTAAGTTTGCCATCTTGGAACCCGGATGTAGCTAAAATAAACCTAATGATAACCCATTTTGGCTTGGGATTAAGTAGATCTGGGCATCACGAAAATGTTGATTTATTGGCCCCTGCCGCTTTTACAACGAGTTAACGACTAAAAAGTATAACTTTTCTGCTTCAGTTCTTGTGAAATGTGAAATGAAATTGAATTGCAGAAAAAGAAAAATTCCTTGAGCAGCAATGTACAAAATAGGCAATAAACAATTTTATTGTGCTTTGTAGTTCCTCAGGCTTTTTTTCCAACTGTAGGCTAACCATTTTCTGCTTTTGTTTTTACGGCTTTTTCGGTTACTTTACAAGAGGTCTGGAGGGGGAGCTGCGGGGGCTTTTGGCCGTAGCGAAACGAGCATAAATGCCAGCCCAGTCACGCCTCTTTTCATTTGGCATAATTTGTCGCCCATTTGGCGCAGTCTCGTAAATTTTCCAGAGCTGCGCGTGCGCGAATGTCGCTCAAGTGTTCTTATATATATATATATATATTTTGTGTGGGTGAATGGGTGCGCACTGTACGGTAGCCACTCCGAGGGCGTGCCAACAAGTTAACTTAGTGCACTTCAGGCTTCCGCCTTGAAACATCATCGTTACACGGCCAATTCGGGGTAAGCAATTAGCAGCGACCATCGACCATCGAGCATCGCTAAAATAAAATAATAATAAACCCGGCTCAATGCAAAGCAAATTCACTGTGTGTGCTTTTATGAAAAATGCCGGGCAAACTGTTTCGACAAGTATTTAAGTTTAATTGAATTTGACGATTTTCAGCTGCGGCTTTTGTTGTGCGAATCGCCTTCTGCAAAATGCCTCAAGGCTGCCTCCGGTCAGGTCTTACTCTTACTATCGAACTTCGAAGTCTTGGAGTTTTGGAGCCTCCGCCGAGATAATCATCAGACCTCAGACTCACCCAGACAATTAGTCAAAACAATATTTGGTTCATAGACATACTTGAGTATGTGCGATTATTCGACAATCTGCGAAATCTTCTTTGGCATCGGTTGAGAACCCTAGCTCGAATTCGATTATGCAACCTGGATTATATCCGTTCGTAGACGCCACCAGAATCGGAATTAAATGCCAATCCGCTTTGGTGATTCACAGAGCGATTACAAGCCACAAGATCACTCGAAAGGCATTAGTTCTACGGAGCTATGGCGTGGAGTGGCTTTCGTGACTTTGGCTTTAAAATTCCACCGCCAGCGACATTCATAAATCTTTGCCCAACCTAATCAGTGAATTAGAATATCAACGGCACGCAAATGCCTTCTTTCTCCTAATGGCTTCATAAATCTCTTTCTCATGTTATCTATTGTGTGATCAAGAATGCCGATTTTGATCTGACTGAACACATCTCATTTTTAGTGGATTTGCCAGTTTGCGATATAACAAGTTGGCTTGGTTAGTAGCGCATTTACTATTCTTTACAGCCCCAAACTTATTGCCTCCTTATTATTAATATGATTAAGAGTTTGGCCTTTTGTTTTTTGTTCTTTTGCTGGCTGATTTAGAGTTCTAACTTGGCTAAAACCAAACCAGTTTTCATTTCCAACTTATTTTCGTTTGTTTCGCATCAGTCGCCGCAGCCTTTTGTGTGTGTTTTCTTTTTTCTTCGCCAACTCTCCAAAGGTCTATTTCAAGGTTCAATGTCCGCATCTCGTGAGTGAACCCAATGGACATGTTTTCAGTCGCCAATCTCCTTTCGATGTCATTAAAGGCTTAGCTTGAGGAATCCGAGCACTCGTAAACTGCAGGCGACTGCACTCAACATTTGATCCCACTCATCTGCCCAGGATTCAAATTTAAAATCCCCCGTCAAACTGCGAGTGATAATAAAGGCCCACACTCAAAAAAAACTAAAAATTTAGTTTTAATAAGTGTGTTTTGAAAATAAACTACAGACAGTAGAGTATAAGTATTAATTCAATATAAATATGATAAATAATAAACCCTTTTTCCTTTTAAGTTTCATTTCTCTAACAAAGAGTTTAAAACTGTAGCCTTAGACCTTATTTTTAAATCACTTATTTTTGTATTTGTATTTGTTTGGTTTCTATGACAATTTTTTTTTTATACCTGGAAAAACCTAAATTAAGTTTATTGCATTCCATTTCCCTTAATTAAAAAAAAAACAAAGACTCTATACAATTTGAAACCAAATTAGTGGTTGGCTAAGTACTTTAGCACAGATTGATCCAAGTAACGTTTTTTTTTAAATAGCACAAAAAATCTTATTTAATCATAAAATCTTCTGTTTCTTTGGCTTTTTTTTTTTGGGTGCATCTTCAGTGTCAGGGTTGCGATCTTGGCCGCCTGGAAAAAAATACACAAGACAAGTAAAGAGTCAACAACATTTGACAGCCGCTAATTGGCCAAACACATGACGGACATGCCGGACAAATCACAAATCACCCACACTCTTGGTTGGGCTCACGCCTCAATTATTAATGGCTTTCCTATTGACATGATTGCCACGCACGCAGTCGCGTTTACAAATATAAAGGCGTTTTTTTTTGCGACCCTCAAGGCCAATTGCATTAATTTCATAATAATCGCGTTAGTTTACCTGGAAGCCGTGCTCCGATTTTCGTTCGAGCCGCCGGACTGCATTGTATATTGTATAGTATGCCTGTGCGCTTTGTCAATTCGCTCACGCCTCAGAATGGGCAGGCCGAAAATAGTTTTCAGCCATTCCGAGCCATTTCGAGCCATTCACTTTTCACCCAGTCGAAGCGAACTTTCAAACAGTCGTAAAAATCGAATCCAGACCCCAAAACAAGACCCTATACACTTACAGTAATTTTCCAACAAAAAAGAAGAGGTCTGCCCTACTTTCCATTAAATAGTATGTATGTAAAAGGTTAATAAACTTTTTTTGCATTTCCTAAAGCCACTCTTAAATTCTAAATATTTGTTTGATAGTTTTATTGCTGTAAGATTATTATAATCAAGGAATCAATAATCTTATTAGATATTTCTTAATTAACTTTGAATCTGCCATCAAACTAATTAATATTAGTCACGCAAATGTAACTACTTAAGATCTTTAAATGTTTTATAGCTAAAACTTTTTCTGTAATAAGTTTTTTAAGCAACAAAGTTCTTAAAAAAAATTATTAAATAAAATTTAATAAAAAATAATAATAGAATAATTACATTTAAAATTTTTTGAACAGCTTGTTTGTTTTACAAATTTTATTTCTGCCAACATTTTAATCAAGCGCTAAACATATTTTTTTTTAGTGTACACAAGTATTCCATCCATTGATTCCTGACTCTAGGCGAACAAGTTCAAGTGTAACGGTACTTTTGTTACCATGCGCCAAGCAATTTGTTATTTGTATTCGTTTGTATTTGCTCTAATTTGTATGTTTCGACTTGCCGGCAGAAAAGTGGGAATAAATACATGAAATGGAAGGGGGAAGTGCGGCCGCGAACAGCTGACATTATTGCCTGGGCTCAGAGCAAATACCAAACTGTGCCTGGCATGGCTAATTAGAACGCGGCTAAGTGCGCTCACTCGCCACTCGCCACGCATGCGCAGATACATTTGTATCTGTGGATCTTTTGACTGGCTTTATACTTGACCCACGCGTCACGGGCAAACGTTCTTTGTTTTTCTGTTGCGAATCTATTTGCTAATTTTTTTTAGCCAAGCTTGACAACATTTGTCGCCTCCCCCACAGTAAGAAAAAAACCAAACGAAAAGGGTTATATACCATCCATTTGTCGGGCTTAAACTGACAGACACGTTTACCATTTGGGCGTAGTCGTCGTTGTCGTCGTGTCTTAAGTGAACCCATTTCGTGGCTTTGTTCTGCAGTGGGAAACTGGGTCGGTCTTCTAGACTGTCCATCCCACCATCCAAAACACCTGGCCAAGACCCGAAGCTTAATTAACCCACCGTCGCACAAAATGATGCGTGTCGTGGTCACTTTACCCCGAAGCGCATGCGCATCATCTTGCGCAAATGAAATTCCCCAGAACTAAACAACTTCGAATTCCGCCGGGGGCATTTTATTTTTAGTGCCTGTCTGACGTAGACGAATTGCATCCAGCAACCCACAAATGTGGGCGTAACCGGACAACCAGACGCGGTGCAGGCAATTAAAAAAATAACCAACTTGGACGGGGTTTGTTGGAAGAATGACCATGGCAGATCGTTGGATTTGTCAAAGAAATTATGTATCAATTTGTATTTATGAAAGCCATTCATATTCACATTCTTCACGGCCGCTAACTATTCGTGGCTAGTTCTGAGAAACTTGAAACAGACCACAAAATTTCTCCCATGATTCTGGGAGATTTATGGGGAATTTCAGATTTAGTTTAAGTGTGAAATTGAATTTACATATTTTGTGTTTTGGGTGAACAATTGCATTTGTTTGGCTCTGAAAAATGCATTTTTTGTATGTGACAGAAGGGAATTAATTTCATTTTGATAATGATCATCGTTTTTCATCAGAAAGCCATTTAATTTTTGTTAATTTGCCACCGCTTTAAGAATCTTTCACATCTGCTCATTGCTTTAAAGTTTTTAAAAAAATCCGAAAGATCATAAAAACTGTAATAAATTTTAGCTCTAAGCTTCGCATTAGCAACATTAATTGGATGCCTGATTTCATTTTATTCTTTTGCTGGAACTTTCTCATTTATTTAGCCATTTCTAAATGCGTATTTCTTATAATTTCAACTTACCGTCAGAATTTATTGCTTTCTTAGTCTTCGAATGCGTTATTAAAACGTAATTAATGGCATTTTAAATTAATTAATTCGGCATATTTATAAAACAATTAATGAAGTTCGCAGAGCAGTCAGTCAGTCAGTCAGTTATCGCAGTCGAGTCATTAGTTCGAAGAGGTTTCAAACAAAAGGCCAAAAAACAGCAACAGAAACATAAAAATCCACAAATGGTGTGCTCATTGAGCACTGGAATTGGCGTGCGTTGAAAGTTATTTCTGATTGATGACAAAATATGGAAACAGAAGAAATTAATGAATTCCTTGTAAGCCGTCCGTAAGCCGAATGCCGAAAGCCAAAAACTAAGAGCTAAGAACTCGCAGAATCTGGTTTTCAGCCTCTATTTATCAGATGCTTATGAAGATATTTGTTTTCATAGTTCCTTAATTGCTATTATGTTTACTCCGCGTCTAAGCATTATCTTCGTCGCAACAAGTTGTCCGGGGGATTTGCATAGATCATGGAGCAGGTCGGCTGCTCTGGGTTTCTGAGTCAGCTGGCTACGTTTATTTCCCAGCTAGTCGCTATTTATAGCCTGATTACAAAATTAATTTGCATTACAAAACAACGACACTTCTAGACCGCTGACACGCCCAAAAAACAAAAAAAACAAAAAAAAAAGAACAGAGAGCAAGTCGTTGACTTGAGCGATGGTCAAGCACCGTTTTGCAGATTCTTATCCGAGCTGTGCAGAAGCAGCACAAGACCCACATCCACATCCGCAGACCTATGGACACCAATGGGTACAATTTACTGATAATCGCAAGCGGACGGGCGGGCTAACGACCTGCAAAAAAGGTTTGGGAACCTCGCGGCCACAAACGGCAGCAGGCGCCATAAATAGAGCTTAACCCAAGAAGGATTTATATATATTATGTTTATAATATTTGTAAAACGTTTTATTTTATAAGCAAATTTATTCTTCTTATTGGTTTCTTGTCTTGAACAAACTGTTGTTTTAATATTGTACTAAAACAAGTAAACTCATTATCTGTTAAATATTTAAAGCTTTTGATAAGGGAGCAGAGCTTCAAAGTTCCAAATAAGGTATAGAACAAAAACAGGTTCGTGTTCTAAGTCTTTAGCTTAAAAACAAGGCTTAAAATGTTGTCCAAAATATAATAATTATTTTTAAATTGTTTTTTTTACAAAATCTTTGACCCAAATCCACTTTTATTTGAAAACTCGTCGAAGAAGTAGTAAAAAAATAAAGTTTAGTCATGGGTTAAATATTTATTCCGGTTGATAAGGCATCAGAGCTGCCAATTTCCAAATGAGTCATAAAACCAAAATCAAGTTCGTGTTCTAAGTCTTTTGTTTCGAAACAAGACTTTTACAACCCTGGCGGGTACTTAACACCCCAGAATAACCAATAACCATCAAACGCCCTTAATGCCCTGATCATACTTTTAGTGCCAATAAAACCCCGTTTACAGCAAACAACAAACGTTAAGCTAAAGCAATGCCTTAAAAGTGTCACCAAATTATATGGATGATGACGCCGCTCGGACTTCTGCTGCTGCTGCTGCCAATTTGTGGGTTAACGAACTGGCCACTCCGCGTTAATTAATGAATGCATAAAATTGCCCACCAAACAAGCCGAAAACATATTCACAACATTGCCCACATTGATAAGGGTCACAAATTAAATGACCCGTCTTGGGCACTGAAAAAAGGTATAAAAAACAAATTAAATGGTTGAGTTTTCGACTTTAAAAATGAATAAGATTTAAATTTTAAGAAATTAAACGCAAATAAAATTAAAATTAAATTTTTTTTAAATAATTATAATTATTTCATGGATAAGTTTAGTTCACTAAGGCACATATCATAATTTTATTTTTATACAGCCCACCATTTTTCAAGGGTACACATATCGTATGGGGTTTTATTTTGGGTAGCAATATTTTTTTTGAGTGCTGAGGCTGCGGGAGATACCCAAAAACACAGTGTCAGGCGTATAGCAAGTGTTGTCGCCTGCCTCGCGCCAATTCAGATGCTAATCGCGTGAAATTTATCAAAACGGAGTTTATTTGCATACATTTCAATCCGTTTGGGCCGGCTGGGCCGTTTATGCTGCCCCGAATGATTTGAATCGTTTGCCAAGCCGCATTGAGATTTCAATTTAAATAAAATGCGATTGAGATAAAATAGATAGCCGACTGAAGCGGGGCTGAAGCGATTTGGCGTCTTTGTTTGGGCGGCGTGAAAGCTTCTTCATCGATCGGCAAACATCATACTGTACTACACATATACATATTTTAGCCAAATTCAAAAGCCTTTCATTTTGTAGACCGCCTCGCGAGTGTTTTGTCAGAATGGGCGAAGAATTGGGCGCAAGCGCTCGCAAACAATTGCAAAGCTAAAAGGCTTATGGGCTTATGGACTCATGGAAAGCGGCCTTAGCTTTCGCCGCCCATCGCTCCGCTGAAGGTCGAATTTCTTTTGTGTCATGGAGCCATGGAGAATGATCAAATGAACGAGCGATCAAATAACGCAGAACATTTTGTCTTGGCGATATCTCGAGGCAATTGTCCGACCAACCAACAAAGAATTCAAACAAATGGTGTTAGAATTTTTGATTTAGTGCACTCCAATTAGCCAAACGTTTTCGCAATTAAATCGTGATATCGGTTGCCAAGTTTTTCTCATTAATCAGTCCAAGTTTCAGATTTATTCGGATCAAAATGGGTGAAGAAAATGTGGAATCTAGAAAGTGTTCTCAAAATGCAGATTAAAATGTGCGAGATCAAAGAGGAGTAAAAATCAACTTAATCACATGCTCTAAAATGCGTTCTACAGATTAAGAAAGTATTATTATCGAATGTTACTTGGTTATAAATATTTAAGGAATTTTTTTTAAATAAAGAAAAACAAATTCTAGACAAATTAAATTATCTTGTTTTATGCCACGACATTTAAATACCTTTGAAATGCGTTTGCCAACTAACCTTGTAATGCGGATTACCGACTGATGATGAGTAGTAAATTCGGAAGCCGGGATTTGAACTGGATAGGTAAACAATATAATGTTGATTGATTAACGGCCAAAAATTTGCGATTCAAATTCGCGATCGATAATTTTGCTTTTCACGCACGCCTAATGAACGGGGCAACTTGAGCAGATTAGTGTAGGATTGTGCAACCTGCTGGTAGCCAAAAATGAACACGCAACGTGCCCCGGCCAGATAATCAAAGATTTTCATTAGTTATCTCTTGGGGCAGCAATGGTTCACCAATTGAAATATATTTTTGGGGCCTGACCCATTTGAAGAGTGCACGCGAGGAATGGATGAGCCGGCTGGTTGTCTGGTCGGCTGGTCGGCTGGTCAGCAAAACTCTTTAAACTCGATGGCGTCGACAAGTGCTTGGCTTTGGTTTGTATGGAAACAGAGATAGAAAAACAGAGAAACAGCCAACACAACTCATTGTTTTGGCCAAAAGCTGGTCATTCGAGTGGCGCTTAGGCGGGTTTTCTGTGTCAATTGTAGCCGCTCGATTTGCCCGCGGGGCAGTCCAGATTTTGGCTCTGGAAACTGGGCAAATGAGACGATTTAAATGCAAACAATCGGAGGCGACTGGTAACTCGGCAAACTCAATTAACAGTTCAACGGCAATTGGCCGCCTAATTGAATCACGCTTTTGCTATTTTCATTCCGCTGTTCTGAGTGCTGAGTTCTGAGTTCCGAGCTCCATCATTAATTACTCACTTCGACTGCTGGCGGATGTAGTAAGTTATCTGGTACCTTTGATCCCATCCCAATATACAGCCCCTCATGAATGGGATTGAATGCGATAATCGCCGGTATTTTCGTCTGATTCAGCCGCAGCGCATCTGCTATTTATAAACATGAGTCCCAGCCTCGACCATTCGAATAGAATCGAATCCAGTTATTTGTTATCTAAAGTGCAGACAGCATTCTCGTACTCGAATTGAAGTAATTGCGCATAGTTCCGAAAGGCGGGCAACAGGTTGTTTTTGCTCTACGCCTAATACTTCCGCCGCATCTGGAATCCGAATCCATTTGGGATTCCTGTGACTCCAGTGATTCAGATGCGGAACTGGCGCATGGCTTCGGTCTATAGGCAATAGGCAACGTGGTAACCTGTCTTCGCCACATTTGCCTGGCTATTTTTAGACCCTGTTGCATTTATTAAAATGGCAAATTATGTTGCCTTTACGAGAAGTGTACACCGGGGAAAATACTTATACTCTTGTGTAAATTGTCGAAAAATTCAACTTCAATTTCGGTTGTTTGATCAAAACTCTGTGAAATAGAGGTCAAATGTTGGAATGCCACACTCAGTTAAACTCGTCATAAAATTTTTGATCAAATCTCTGGAAAATATTAATACGAAATTAATTTTTAGAACTTAAAAGTGCAAACTTATAGAGCCATCCCTTTTCAAAATCGGATAGCTGTAAGAAAAGTTATGGCCTTGGAAGTGCTGGTTTTAGGTCACTTTTCTGCAAAGCCATTTTGGAAGAAAAGGAAAGGGGTACCATCATTAGAAGATCAAGAAATGCAAAGCCATTTTTGGAAAAAAGGAAAGGGATTATGCATTTTTAAAATCGGATATTTGTAAGAAAACGTAAGCTTTTATGTTATTTTTCTACAAAGTTATTTTTTTTTAGAAAAACAAGAAATGTTGCAAATTTGGCAAGCTGTGTTTTATATACCTTTGCAGCTATTCCAAAAATTAAATATTCTTAAAAACCATTTGTATACCCTTGCAGAGAGTATTATAATCCCAGTCAGAAGTTTGCAACACAGTGAAGGAGACGTTTCTGACACTATAAAGTATAAATATTCTGGAAATATTATTATTTTTTTTTATTAATTTTTTTTTCGAGCACCTTGGGAGTTATTTGGTAAAATCGAATCTTTCTTTACGTTGTAGTCTTGTTTGGCCCTATTTCAAATATATTATGATGTCTGTCTGAAATTTGAATTCTGTGAAAATCTTGGCTGTAGTAACTTCTTAATGCGCAATTAGGGTGCGAATTGGGCAAGAGTTTATTTCGCAGTGTATAAACTCACGATCTCAGCCAACGTCTGCTGCACTGGCTCTGCATCTGCATCTGTTTACTTTTGCCACATTCTTAATGCGCTTTTGATCGCCATCGCCCATTCCCCATTCCATATTGCCCCTCCCCTGGCTGAACGCTTATTACATCATATTGGATCCGCTTGGCCATGTCCTCCGATCCGTTCTGGCCAAACTCTGATGCAATTCGCGAAACTTGTCTTACCGGCTCAGTTGCTCAGTTTTTCAGTTTCTCAGTTGCCATTTGCCGCATTCGATATGCGAGCGCCAGAATTACAATTGAAGGCCTCAGTGTCAATGTCATCAAGTCCACTTCCTAGACCAGATTGGGTTTTCGGTTTTGCTTTGGGCCTCACCATCCAAGAGTTGCGTTTGCTTTTTTGCGTGCTTGTAACTTAAGCGGCTGTGTCATTTAGTTGTTGATAAGATGTAACGCTGTTGTTGCACATAAATTAGAAACATCTCTTTGGCCGGCTTGGCGTATCTGATAACCAAGAAGCTGAGAAGCTGAGAAGCTGAGCTGCTGAGAACCGGAGAATTGGCGAATTGTAGAATCGCATTTCGCTGCAAGCTGATAGTGGAGAAGCGCTGACAGCAACAAGCTGCGAATTTGTTACTGCGGCCATTTTGATATATGGTCTCTATTTCCTGTTTATGCTGATGGTTTATGGTTAATAGAACCTTACCTTTCTCTCGATTTTGAGCCGAATCATTGAATATGTTCGAAATCGTATAGCAAATTCAATTGTGGGAAGCTGACGACGGGAACTTTATGCATATGATTCAAATGACCCAAATTGCAGCGCAAACAGCTGCACCGATGGGCGAGAAGCCGTAAAGATGGACAACTCTTAACACTCTGTCAAAGGTTGTTCTTCCACATCATTTTAGTTGGTTACAAATATATTAAGGGTATGCAGGGGTTTTCTAGTCTAGTCTAAGAACAGCAAACTAAAAATTTAATTTAAAAACGATCTTAACTAAAGAGCTAGAATTAAATCTGTGTTTAATTAATTTAAGATAGAATGTCAAGAATTGATAATAATTCATAGCCTTAATAAGTTAACAGATGATTCAAAAGCAATCTTGTATCCAAATGTTATATCTGAAATTCTGTAAAATAATATAATTTTTGTGCATTTTTTTTGTACTTATAGATACTTTAGCAAGGTAGCAGCACTTTTTGTTTATTATAATCTATATGCATTTAATCATATTGGTTTCAAAACAAATGGTTTTAGGTTCATAACGTTGCTTAGATTTTTTTAGACAACTCCTAGCTGGGTTAGGGTATTACATAGTCGACCTACTCTCTGCTTAGTATGTGCCACCTTGTTGTTGTTTGAATTTGGCAAACAAAAACCACAGGAACGGGGTGGAGGCAACCTGTTTGCCGATGAGTTTAGCACATGGCCCACAGAGAGAAGCAAGTTAAAGTCGGAGTCAGAGACAGAGTCAGAGTCACAGAGTCAGAGTCACAGCCTTTGGTTTAGCCTCAATAAAAATGCAGTAAATTCCTAGAACAAATGATTAATAAAAGACGAACGAAAAACGCATCTTTGGCTGCACCCACTGGAAAGCTGTAAAAAAGATCGTATAAATTGAAGAATTTTCCCGTAGCAACACTTGTTGCTGTTGGTGTTGCAGTTGCTGTTGCTGTTGCTATTGCTGTTGCTATTGCTATTGCAGTTGCTGTTTGAGTCGCTTATTTGTTCCCGCCCTGTGTTTGTTGGAGAAATCGATTAGAACCGACCACAAACGACGGCGATTGTTGGCCAGTTGTTGCAGCAAGTGGCTGGCTAGATAGCTAGCAGCTGGTTTGCTGGCCAAAGGCCGTGTTTTCCACGTATTTCCGCGGCAAGTTCAGAATCTGCCAAGTCACTGTTCCTCTGGCTTTGACTTTGATGAGCTGCGTGGCCAGCGCTGCATAAAGGTGTCAATTTTAGCACGCAGCTGCCAATTCAGAGGATGGCTTTCGCTGCAGTCAGCTAATTAGCAGGATAGCCACATATTCGCTTCCTTCTTCTTTGGCTTTGGCTTTTGGCCGGGGCCGACCAAGTCCCATGTTTGCACATCAATCAAGTGAAATCAAATGGCAAATTTTGGCATTGATTGAAAGCATTGCTCGGGGGCCAAAATGAGCAGCATTCATAGATACCATAGACTTTGCAAACAACGTCAGCAT
This sequence comes from Drosophila elegans, assembly GCF_018152505.1. Taxonomy (NCBI): domain Eukaryota; kingdom Metazoa; phylum Arthropoda; class Insecta; order Diptera; family Drosophilidae; genus Drosophila; species Drosophila elegans. Next base: position 2,843,932 of record NW_024545855.1, on the reverse strand, counting down.
TTAATTGCATGAAGGAGTTTCTTGAGGATCCATTTTTTAATTTGGATGTTATGCAAATTGCAAGCCAAACGAGCGGCGTAATAAACATTATGCGGCATTTGGTTTATTATTTCAAATTAATTGTGGGGCCAAACAAGTTTTGTTCGTTCCTCAATTTGAATAATAATTGCGCACTTGCCAAAGAATCTCCCTCGGAGTTAAAAAAAAAAGAGGAGGAGTGGTAGCTATCCATCAGACATCTACCATTTACCATCACCTTTCACCAATTGCCTTTCGCGGCTTATTAGAATAAGAATGAAGGAACCCCAACACTAATGAACGAAAGTGAAGTGAAAGTCATTTGCATATGCATAGCTTAAAACTGAGAAATTGGTTCGGTTTTGATGGCACCGGTTCGTAAAGTTTTTAATGCAGCGAAAGTGAAGTCGCAAAATGCAGTGCCAAAAACCTACAACCTTCAGATTCTAAAATTAAGTCGGCAGCTTACAAGAGAGCGAAACAGAAAGTAAATCGTAAATCGGAGAAAGTTTCACGATGGATGCCATCCCATATCCGTCGTCTTATTTGTTTATGTCGTAACCCTAGACGAGGTCCATTAATCATTTATCAGAACCTCTCTTGTTAATGATGAGCTGGTGCGGAGGTTTTGTGTATGGTAAACTTACAAAAATAAAGCCCAAAAAGCTGCGCCCATTGCGTGAGAAGAGTTTCTTGGATCCCTCCACTTCTGAACTTCTGAGCATCTGACCATCTGAACTGGGGACTGGGGGTGCATTGAACTTGCCTTTTTAGTTGGGACAAAAATAATAAAATGAAGAACGATCAGCAGGCAGCAGGGAATAAAAAGAATGCCCAAGCAGAAGAATGGCTGAAATGGCGCAAGAATCTTTTATGCCATCTGCTCGCAAAACCTTGAACCCGTGTCGCTTTTTTTCGGCTTTTTGGCTTTTGGCTTTTTGGCTTTCAGTCAGGTAGTCGTAGTTCGCCGCTTTATTACAGTTATAAAGCCACGAAAAGTGAATGAAAGTAATGCTGCGCCATTTTGGTTAATCATTTGTTTTTACTTTCTAAATTGGCATTTGCTATACATGCTGCGAATGCGCTAAAATATCGCACAGATACAGATTCAGACACAGACACACATGATGAACTCTTCTGACCCAAGAAAACTTCGGGTCGTGCCCCGTATCAATGAGGTGAATCACACTTTCTCCCCGACTTAAAACAGCAGCAGCATAAAAGCATAAATAATGTCGCATTCAGAACATTGGCCCGCAAAATGCGGCGTCTGCAGGCAATACTATAATCAAGATAAATGTCGGACACTCCACTCTCGCAGGGTGCGTTGCAAAAAGAAAAGCAAATAAAAGCTTATAAAAGCAAGATGCGGCCAGAAAGAACCTTCTCGGGTTCTCCATTCCGATCCACTCCGATTACGGCCCCGATCGACCTGATGATGACTAATGGCTGGGTTCTTGGCCTTAGTCTCGGTATTACTCACGGGTTTTTCATGCCATTTGCTTCTAGGGTTACTTTTCTGTGACGCTGATCAAAATAATGCGCATTTCTGGGGGATCACTGGTCCAGTCAAGTAAGGAAATGATTATTGTTCGGGCTTATCGGATGGGTCATTATTAGCATGACTGGGCCAGCAAATATATTAATACAAAATACATTTCTTTTTAGTTTTACCTTTATTATGTAACTGAAACTGTTAATCCAGTTGATCTTAGAACTGAAATTCTGGTAATTATTTAACAGACAGAGGTTTTAAGTAAGAATACCGATTTAGTAACTTTAACTGTCAGCTATAAATTCATTTTTGATTTTTCAAGTTACAACAAGATTTTTTAAATTAAGATTTTGTCTGTCAATCTATCACATCTCATAGTCATCGACATTTAAATAGCAGGGGTTTTTTTCATCGGCAATTTACCTTTAGTGACCTGTAATATCATGAATCTCATGGGATCCTCTTATCTATATCTTAAATTATAATATTCTTTATGGCCAGTTCTTGTCCATTCCAGCAAACACGAAATAAATCTCAGGTAAAGGTAAAACTTTCATTTTAATTAGCCGTCTGGTCGGGAGTGACTCGACATCTGTTTATTTATAGAACTCGCCAACTATCTGCACATCATTTAGCCGCCGTTTTGTGTCACTTAGGCAGTGGGCAACTCATAAACCAACAACAGAACAGAACAGGGCTGGCTGGTCGGCAATGGCTAGAAGCCATTGGATGTACAAGAGTATCTGTATCTGGCGCGTGTATCTGGGTATCCGTATCGAAGGGCCAGCTCTCTGGCCATTAGGCTGCCCTACCCCATAGCCCACATCCTATTTATTCCACATCCCAATCCCGAACTGTTGGCCAAAGTCGAGGCCATGGGCTGCAGCTTTGTCGTGCTCATGTCGCACAACACACAACACACAACAAACAACACACAACAGTTTTCGTTTTCAATGCTGCCGGCCAGACCCTAAAGGCGGCCAACTTGGTACTACCAACTTGGTACTTACTCCCAGGATGGCCAAAACAAAGGGGCCAAAAGGTGCAAAGGGCGGGGCAGACTATGCTTGGCATGCATTCAACACACGATACTTGGCATTCCAGTTGCTGCTAGTTGAAGTTGCCAGTGGCCAGTTTCTAGTTGCCAGTCAGTTCCCAGTTGGCTGCGTGAGTTTGTGTCCAAAGTCTTTTGTTGTTCCATCTTCGTCTGCCGGCTATCGATCGGCATGATCGTCATCATGGCTGGCTGCCTGGCGACACTCTCAGAAAATAATCACAAAAATTTAATATTCAATTTATTTTCTTAAATATATCAAACCTTTTTTTACAGCCTCTATAATTTGTTCTCCACCTTTAATAAAACTATTTTAATTCTTTTCAGTTTTGTAAATGGAAAAACAAATTATTTATTTCAACTTTATGAAGTAAACATTCTTAGAAAATAATTTCTAACAGTTTAAATTTACAAATTGACATAATAAAATGTGCGTTCTTCACAATCATTAATCGTAATAAGCTCAGCCTTATGTTCCCAGTGTAACTGGATGGCTAGCTGGCCAATGCTTGGCATGCTATTTTTATTACATTATTCTGCAAAATAGTAACAAAACAGATACACACACACCCCTCAGTGGAACGGGATGGGATGGGGGAAATATGGTCATGTTGTCAACGCTTTTTGCATTGTTTTTCATGCGCAGTCCATTACATGATTTTATTATGTTCCCTGGCATTCGCAGCGTCATGTAGAAAATGTGGACCCGACTGCAAGTTGCAGTTGCAACAGGCTCGGCTTTTGTTTTAGTTCTTGGTTCCTGTCACTTTTTCACTTTTTGTTTGGTGTCCCTCTGCAATATAGCAACATAGCAACATGGCTATATAGCAACACGCACGCTCTAATGAGCAAAAATCATTTAAGACGCGGCTATTTTTAGTTGGCATCTTCTATATATAGCGCCTGTCGATGGGCCATTGCAATCCGAGGCGGTTTTATTGGGCTTCCAACTGGTTCCACGGCTCTGGGCGGATTTGTGGTAATGCGATCGAATGCCTCCAGGAATTTCCATTTGCATTCAGTACCTCTGCAGATTGCGTTCCTGTCCAAAACTTGGACCCTGGCTTTGGCTGTTCATTAGGCGGTGCGGAGCGGTGCGGTGCACTCATAAAAGTATTAGCCCCTGAGATACATTCCATACTTTTGTCTCCAAGAGCAGCGCAGCATGAATTTCTGATAAATAAAAGAGAAAAATAAAGAAAACATGTTATATAATGAATATAAAATTAATAAACTCAGATATCTTAAAAGGAACTTAAAAGAAACGTAGGAACATTTGTGCTTTAAGCCAAAACCAAGCCATTTACTTCAATTTAACTTTTCCTTTATTTTCTAAAACATTATTTGCAACTTAAATTTTAGATTATTGAAAATTGTTTTAATTAGTGCAGAAACATTTATGTTTCCTTTTAAATCAACCTTATGTATCTTTGATTGTTAAAAGATTATTTTAATTTTTTAGATTGATAATGTCTAAAAATAAAGACTGTTTTAAGTTGAAAAATCAATTGGTTCTTAGTTTTCTAATGACAAAGTTGTGTGGTGAATATTAAATCAAGAGATTTGCTTATATGTAGCATGTATTTCTGTTTAATTAATTTGTACATACTCGCGCAGTTAATTTAAAATATTATATTAAGTTTATTGTTTATACTTATATTCTTTATCATGTAAGTAAAGTCGATTTAAATAGTGGGGAGGTTAGTAGATATTTTTGTGTAATAAGTTTGAATTAACATTCAATAAAATTAGTCTTAAAGTAGTTGAGATGAAAAATCGCCTTTTTCTTTATTTAAATAAAGTCCATTTTTATGGCTAATTTCTGAGGTTAGCTAAGTGTGGGGAGGTAAGGAGGCATATCGGCTATCGGTCAAGTACCTGGATCGGCGTTTGCTTTGGCTAATTGCGCGTGCGCAGCCAACGGAAGCCGTGAAGTCCGTTCTACAGCAGCCAGCAGTTAGTAGCCAGTAGCCAGAGGCCAGAATAATGCCCAGAGAAGCCATCATCGGGCACATCGTGCTCGAGCAGCTTTGGCCGCCACTTGGACCATGCTAATTAAACGGAATTGGGCAGGGCACAGCCACGGGCACGGGCACAAGTGTGCTTAAACGAACCAGAGAAGAACGGTTCTCAAATCCTAAATCGCTGCAGCGGCGGAAGAAGCGCGGCAACATGTTAATTTCAAGTTGCCGGCAAATTTCGTGGAAAGAGGGGCACTACAGCACTACATCACTACCGCAGTTTGGATTACAACTGATGCGAGAAATTGAAGCCGGCGAACGGCGACTGGCGACCGGCGAACGGGCAACGGACGAATGGGCAAACAAAAGGCACCGTTCGCCGCTGCAAGTGTCGTTGCACTTTTGGGGGCCCTGAACTGCGGATTTTTGGGCCTTGGCACTCGCTTTTGCATTCGCATCTAGATGGGACCATGACCGAGGCGATAAGCTAATGACGGCACTCGGTTTTCTTTCGGTTAGTCAGCCAGCCGCAGAGCCGTTTCACTTGGCAAGTGTGTGCTAAAAAGAAGCTCAATCTGAGAATCCCCAATCCCAGTCCCTGTCCATCTCCATATCCATCTGCTCCCATTCTGTGCTTTTGAGCCTCTGTGATGAACTGCCAGTGGAGCTGCAAATTACCGTTTCGCATATTTGTGGAGTGAGTGCCATGTGCCATGTGCAATGTGCCATGTGCCATATGGAATGGGCAAATATCAGCAGGCGATAAATTGAAATCCAAAGTCGCACAGCAAACACCATTCTCGTGAGCCAGCAACAGCAACTTCAACACTCGCAACTCGGAAAGTTGGCAAGAAAGTGCTTTGCGCCTTAATGCAGTGCAGTGCTAAATGCTTTTACTAAGGATTTGCAGCTCAAATTCAAGCGTCTCGGTAGTCACTCAACAGCACTCGCGAAAATATTGACCCGCCTTTCTTTATTTTGGAAATGTCTTTTGTGAAAAATAAATGAATTGAATATTAATTTGATGCACAACATGTCAATCAAATAATTTCTACTAATTTAGGCAAAATGAAATAACGTTGTTGTTAGGAACTTTCTTATATAAAAAATATTTTGGTTAATTGGACAGTTTAAAACTTAATTTACTAGATTTTGTTTAATACGATAATAAGCATTTAGGAAGTCTTAAAACATAAATGTATATTGGTATTAAATCCTTGTTCCTTTTATCTTTTATTTTTTTTTTAATTTTATATTAGAAAGAAAACCGTGTGGTTTTGCGCACTGAAAGTGGTTTTCCAGTTTGGAGCTCCCCTGGCCAAGAAGATTTTCGGTGGTTTTTCCTGAGTGCAGGCCCAGACGGAGACACAGATATCCAGCCAAAGCCGAGAGCCAACAATGTCATGAAAAACGAGGCAGAAAACAGCAGAGCAGCAGCAATCGAGGGAAAAAAGGAGGAAAAACGGAAAACGAGAACGGCGGAAAGGAGGAAAAACTCTTCTCCGCCAGTTGGCGACTCTCGCGCGGCATTGAAATTGATGATGTGCTGCTTCTGGTGCTTCTGCTGCTGCTGCCTCCGTTGGCTACTGGCGCTACTGTATAGTTTTTATGGCTTTCACTTTTTGCGCTCCATGTTGCCGGCTAGACAAGCAAAAACTTCCCCTTTCTCTGGTCTTAACCGCCACCCACACCCATCCTCATGGCTGTACTCATACCCATTCCCATTCCAAATTGGGGTAGCAAGGCGCCAGAGCGTGCTGTTCGGAGGAGATTCCTGCCCACACTGATACAAAAATTAAACAGTGAATCCAAAATCGTAATATTTAATATTTCATTTAAATTTAAAATGGGTTATATTTGATTAAAAATCTTAGTTTAATAGGGTTTTAATTTTAAACCAATTTATATTTAACATTCAGATATTTAAATATAATTCAAAATTATATTTAATACAAATTAAATATTTAAAAAATTGTAATACATACTCAAAATATTTTAAAACTGGAATGCATGAAAATCATAGCAAGATATATTTACAGTCTGGCGTAATGGCTTAAGCCCAGTAGAGCAGAAATTATCTTTATCATAATTGAAAATTATTTAGACATTTCATTAACTTAAGAAACAAATATTGAACCTTCTTTATTTATTTGCTTAGTTATTTATCAATTTATATGTTTCTGATAGACAACGGTCTTGCACATTTTCTCTCAAAAGGTATTAATAAGAAGATTTTAACAATAACTAACTACGATTTTTGAGAAGTGCAGCCGTCTGGTCTCCCAGTGTCTCTCTGTTTGCGTAGCCTTAGTATGCTGGTTGCACTTGATCCCCCAAAGTGAAATTAGGAAAAATTTCAATTAAAAAGCATTTAAGTAATCCAGAGTTAATGCCAGCAGTGCAAAAGCTTTCACCCGACTTCTCGAGGGGGTGTGTCGTTTTGGGGGTGTCTCAGTCTCAGTCTCAGTCCCAGTCTCGGTTTCAGACTCAGTCTCGGTTGCAATTGATTGCTATAAAGTGCCACTGGGCTGGGCTGCATCCTCTGCTGCGATTTTGGAGTAATCTCCATCTTCACTGGGTAAACTCCAGCTTTTCCAGCACTTTTTACCAGGTCAATGCAATTTCGGGAGAATTTGCTAATGAAGCGAGCGTTTTACTTGTCGGTAGATGGAATGGCATTGTGTTGACAGCTCTTGCTGGAAAGTTAATTGAATTGTAAATTGGATGGCAGTCAGTTGAAGCTAATTGAGGGGCACACTACCATATTACTATAATATTCCCCGGAGCGCTGCTATAAGTATTTTATCTGCAAGCAATCTGCAAATGATTTGTCGTTAATTTGCATCTATTAGGGATTTGATTGGATTGATCAGCGTGCTTAAATCTTTCTGTGCTGATGACACTTTAAGTGGATGTAAAATCAGAATTGACACTCTCTCCATTCCTACACAGAAAGAAATGGGGTATTACATACAAAGTTTCACAGCTAAATTTGAATTAAATATATTTCTAATACGTTCTAGCTAAGTAGTTATTAAATGCTGAAATTTTTAAAAATGCTTCTAAGACCCAAGCAAAAGGTCATTAATTTTTTGATCCCACATGATTTAGGTCATGTACATTTTTTTAGCATTTACAAATTATATGATAAAGATAGTTTTTACTGTATCTAAGCTTTCATCATTAAGTTCTAACCATTTAACCAGAGTTCCTGCACGATTAGCCGATTTTCTGCGTAGCCTTTAAGAAGGCATATCGTGTATGTATTTTCTAACGCTATTTTTGATAGCCCGCGGCCAGTTTACCACTAACAGGCAGATAGACATCGGTGGTTCCTGGTTTTCGCCCTTCTTGTTCTGCTGCTCTGCTGTTCTGCTACTCTGCCCCTGGGGCAATTGAAACCTCGGCTGCTTTCCGCTCGAAATTGAAATCCCAGCGTAAGTGAGTTCCCTTGGCGAGAATAAAAATTGGCCAATGGAAAGGAGGAGGGAAATGGGTGTGGGTTGTGGGCCAAAATGCAAACGCAAACATATCATGGGCCGACAAGTGCAGCGGGCACACAGCGAAGCAGTCGCATTAGAAATGCAACAAATCACTGCGAAAAGTTGGGGAAGGAGGAGCACTTGGTTCATGGTTTCCACTACAAGAGTAAAACCAAGTGCAACACCAACAGCAAGAGCAAGAGCAACTGCAACTGCAACCAGAACCACGGCCAAAACCAGACATACGAGTACGCACTTTACTTTGGGTGCAACCAACAATTGCGACCGTCTGCATCGAGTTGCCGGCAGCGCTTTTCATACCCTTTCCGAAGGTATTACCATTTGTATTAGCAGCTTGCCACAAAGCATAATCAAACACTTTTCTGTGTTTTGCGTTACTGCGTTATAAGGTGTATTTTTAGTAGGGGAAATAAATAAATAGGGAAAATTTAAGAATATAGTTAAACAGTACAAGTTAGGTAAATACAAAAAAAAATTAAGCATTTTAAAGTTGTTATTTACTGATTGTATTTAATTAAATAACATTTTTTTTATTTTCGAAAGATCATTCAATTGAAATATTCCTGCCTAATCAAAATTCCAGTTCATTTGAATTATCCTATGGTTATATTTTATGTTTTGAGACGATCTCTTGAGTGGTATCCAATATGTCAGATATAACATTTATTTTAGCCAGAAAGGGTCTTTAATCGTCGGATTCCTTAGGTCAACCTGCCTGCTCGTTCCTCTAGCATCTTTCCATCTTTCTGCGCTGCTTTCCTTCCTGCAATAAGTCAGCGGGCAGCAAACAAAGCCACGCTACAAATTGTATCTAGTTACAATTTGCAAACTACAAACAGACTTCTTCTGGCAGGAGGTGGGTTGTGGATATGTGCGTGTTGAAGCGCAGTTTTTATTTGCACGGCGGCAGCTACTTTGTTGCTGTTTGCGGCTGGTCTGGTATGGTCTGGTTTTTGGTTTGGGTTTTGGTTTTGGTTCAGTTTCTGTTTCTGGTTACAAAAAAATATCAGAAGCAGTCAACAGATTGGAGAGTGCTTCCTGGGCCGGGCCAGCACACTCCCAATACACACATCCAACTTGGCCACGTTCTTGACAAACAGCAAGCAAATTGCCTTGGCAGTTGGTGAAGAGGTCCAGCTCCAAGCAATTCCCCAAACAGCCTTGCCAAATTGGCCACTGACTGACTGACTGGTAACTGGTGACTGGTGACTGGTAACTGGTAACTTGGATCTTTGCAGCTCTTTGGATTCCCGAGATTCACGGCAAATCTAATGCGCTTGTTAACGCCAATCGCACTGCCTGTTGGCTGTTTGCAATTTGGCCAACGGTAGCGTTTAATGTCCAATTCGTTTCGCTGCTCCAATAGCTGCTGGCCAAGTGGAAAATCAACTTGTCGCCAGGCTCCATTGCCGGCGAAATTTCAATTAAAGTTCTCCGCCCAACTTGGGCATCGCATCATAAGTCAGATTGGAGAAGGATTTGAAGCTGGATCTTAAACTGAAACTGAAGTTGGATCTGAAGCTAAAGCTGAAGCTGTAGCTGCATTGGCTGAAGTTAAGGCCGCGCCAAAAGCCAAAAATCATGCTAACAAAAGCTGTCAAACTCAGCTCACTCCGAGACGCACTTAAGCAGCAGACAGATCCTAGCCAGCCCCAAAATTGTTAATGGGACCTGCCTGCCTGCCATCGCAGTCATCCCAGTCATTTTTAGCCAGCCAAGTAAAGTCAAGTGAAGTGTGCGAACGGTGCACTGCGGGAAAAGTTTTCCTTAACTGTTGCACTCAATGTCTTAATAATCTGGTTTAAGTTTTGCTCAAAACCAAATATTTAATTACTAAACACTATAAATACTTAAGTCCGGTATACTTTATTATTTATTCAATCATTGTATAAAGTGAATTTCTTTAATCCAATAAAGGGAACTGCTTTCACATAAAGTTGATAAATCATAATATTTATAATTTGAATTTATTAACCTTAAAATATGCTCTTAAAAATTATAATCAAATTAGAAGAAAATATACATTGTTGATCAAATACCTTTACGCTTTGGAAATCAACACTTTTTAAAATTTGTAATCACATTAAAAAACATATCACAAAAAGAAATACAATAAATAAAGTAATACAATAAAAAGAAGTATGTTTTTAAGACAGCACCATCTATGTGTATATACAAGAATCTACATTCAATAGTGTTAGTAGGGGAACAAATATGATAGTTCTTAAGAGTTTAGTACAATAAATTGATATTTCCCCTTTATAAAAACTTAATGCTTTGGCTCTCAGTTAAATTATCCAAGAACTACTTAAGTGTTCATTAGTACGTCACATTATTCAAAATAAATAGTCTGTCAGTAGCGCAATAAAAGTAACTTTAAGGCACATCTAGACATTAATATTCATGAGCTTGGTGAGTAGCCCAATGCTTAAGTTGATATTATTAAAGAATGCTGGAAACCAATAAGTATATTCAGTAAATACGTTCTAAAAATAAGTGTTATAATAGCCAGTGAGTTCTCACATAAAATATGCATAAATCGAGATTACCTCATTTCTGTTTAAACACAAATTAATTTTTTATTAAGCCTAAGTTAAGAATGTATGTCCTTAAGAACATAAATTAAGAACCTTAATTTAAGTAAAATTTCTATAAATATTGCTATGTAAAATAAAACTGTATAATTTCCATAAATTATCAACATAAGTCTGTTAAAAATATAAATTTTGTTGATATTTTATTAAAGGTATAAATCTATGACAGTTAAAGTTGAGGTCAACGTCTATAATTAAATCTATAAATATAGTTAATGAGGTTTTAAGGAGGTTTCAATAAATAATCAACATTAGTGTACGTCTGTTTAAAAACAAATCGTGTTGATATTTTATTTAAAATCACAGATAGTTAAAGTTAGGGTCAAAGTCTGTAAATAAAGTTATAAACAATTTGAAGAATGTATTTTCTATGTATATAATATCATCATAAGTATTTATGTCTGCTTTTAAAATATAGATTGTATTTTCAGTGTAATTCTGCCTTGTTTGGCTTTTGCGGCGCGTCAGACTGTGAACATGAAAAAGCCAAAAATTTAAGCATTAAATGTAAGTTGCTCAGACAAGAGGGAAGCGGTTCGCACACGCACACGCACATTAATATAGGGATGCAGTTCGGCAATATATAGTATAGATATATGCACAACGGTTATATATCTATATAAGACTGGCAGATATGGCGTGGTCCAAAATAAAGCAGTTGAAAAACTGCCGCCAGTCATTTGGCGCGAAATTCAATTCCCGCCTGCGATGACATGAAACCACCTCAGCTCACATCATATCACCCAACCACCATCTCGACTGCAATCTGCAATCCCGATGATGATGATGTTCGCTGGCTGCTATCGAAACCGTTTTTGGCAGGGCTAAAATATGAATGATTCTCCTTCCCAAAGGCCTTAAAACATTTTGCGATATATGCTACATGCGTAGATATGTGCGGCAAGGCAAACATGGCGTATGCGCAATGTGCGTGCAGTGGAAACGTGACTGTCTCCGTTTTCTGGTGGGGATTGGGTGCGGATTTGGGGGGATTCGAAAGGGGGACTTGGGGAACTCAGGACTCAGCTGGCAATGTCCCTGACCCTTTGGCAAATATTAATGCTTTACATTTCATTCGGCACATTGTTTGAATTTATTTGTTGCCACCCATTGTCGATGTGTTGTTGCGATTTTGTTTGCGAGTGCGATGATTTTTGTTGCTGTGCTATCTGTTGGGAGTGGGTTGGTATTTGGGTGGCTGCTCTCTGGTGTTTGCGGGTGAATCCGGCCAGACGTGCTCATGTGGACTGCATGATTCGGCGGATTGAGTGAGACAGCTCACTCCCGAAGCAGGGAATAGTGGTTTGGGCAGGCGATTTGCCACAGACAGAGTGACCTCTTTTATTTATCGCTTCTATTTCCTAAAGCCAAACGCATGTTGGTTGACTGGACTCTGGCTTTAATGTGGCAATAATCTGGATAGACAGCCGATCCTCACACCTCGTTATGAACATGATTCAGGGCCTTATTAAATTTGTCTATACATTTTTTATACTTAAAAATTTGTGAAGAGCTCTACCAAATTGAGAACTGTTTTCCTATCTTTAAAAAATCAACAATAGGGAATTTAAAAATGTTATTAATTATTTTCATAGACTGCCTGCTATACATAGAAAGTTTTCTTTGATAGTTTTCGTTTTTAACTAATTAAAAGTCTAACGAACCATGTTATTGAACAATACTAAAGTAGAACACAATTATTTTCAGGAAAATAATTTTGTTTTAATGGTTTAATAATGGCATCTTTCTCAAATTTATACTTGTATATCTCATTTGCGACTTTGTTGGAATGCAATTAGTTTCTGTTATTGTCATTTGTTAAAGGTTAAATTCTCCTTAAGGCTCTTATCAACAATCATATTTTTAAAAGTAACAAGTCTATTGACTTTAAGTTACCTTATTAAAATATTTCTTGTGAAATACCTTTATTCAAGGGTCTCAATGATTAAGTGCACCTAATTGTAACATAATAAGTGTATTTCGCGTAGGTCATTGTCACTAATTGAAATTACATAGTTGGCATGATGTGTAAAAGCTTATAGTTAACATTTAAGTAACGCCTGTCAGAGGCGAAGATTGAAAACGGAATTCCGAATCATTGAAAATATTTGCAGTCATCGTTGGTGGGCTTAGCCACTGGCTGTTGAATAAATTTAATAAAAGAGGATTTTCGCATGCAATGTTATTTTTTGTATTTATCAGGGGTGGGGCTAAGTACTATTGACGATACAAACGATTTCTCAGAATTTGATTTAACCTTGGACAATTCTTGCAGAGCATTTCAGCATTGGCATTGGGAACTTGCGATTGAAAATCTGTTCTGTTTACTCTATGCCTGTTACGAACATAATCATCTTTTTCGCTCTTTTTGCGAACTGTCAACTTCTGTCTGCACACATATTTGTCGAGTCCACATTTCACGGCCCAATCCGCATCCGTATCCGTTGACTTTAACGAGACAATCCCAGTGTAAATGATGTTTGCTGATACCGGGCATCGTTTGCCCGTTGAAAAATTAATGTAAATTTAATTAACTGTGCTGGCTTGATTAAGGATCCGTCGGAATAATGGTTTATGAGATAAGCGTTGGATTGCTGGAGAGTTGTATTCAACCTTGAGAACTTTTTTCAGCATTTCGCATAATGCAAATAACTTTGCTGCCAATTATTAATGCCAATTTGGAGTCAAACACGAATTTGGAATCAATTGTTTGCTGGCCTTTGACAAATGTTTGCATAAAATTAAAATTCATGCGACTGCAGCAATCGCAAAAGGTGGCCAAAAATAAGACAATGAATTGGCTAAATAACTTCTAATTGTTAGGCAAATAGAAATATAGAAATATAGCCGTGGGGTGTATACCCAGTCAGGTGTACAAAAAGCACCGAAATGTGTTAAATTGTACAACAATAAGCTGAATGTTTGGCCGTTAGGCGAGTGCGTCGAAATCGAAAGGGGACAAAATTTACAAGCCCATAATAACCAACTCTCGACCATTGTGTTGTTGTTATTGTGTTCCGGTCGAAACACGCGACGATCATCAATCACTTGGTAAATAATACCCACTGTTTACCGTTACCAACATTTCGTGGCCCTTTTCGATTTGGATTTCGGTCTATGGATTTCAGACTTCAGACTCGAATCACTTTCAACGCATTGCAGGGTCCCCAAACTTGACCCTGAATTCCACCCACAAAAGCCAGCTGTCACAGATATGTTGCAATTTGCATTTGACCCCCAAAGAGTAGTAATTGTTGTGCTTTCATTACACTGTTTTTTTCCCCCCTTTTTTTGGCCTGAAGCTGATTCGCGTTTATATTAATTTTCGGGTCTCTTTTTGATGCTTTTTTGCCAGCTTTTTCCGTTGATGGGCTTTAACACTTGGCTGGATTTTATCTGTGCTTGCATCTAACTCAAACTGGGCAGTCAACGAGCCGTGAAAAAAGCGTGAGAATTTTATTAAAGATTATCAAATAGAGTCCAGCTTAAATCCATTTTGTCGTTCTGACTTTGGTGCTCCGCTGTTTATTCTAGCAATTTCCGCAATTTCAGCTCTGATTGTTCAACTTGTCATCCCTTCAATCCAAAACCCCTCCCCAGGTCATCCACATCCACATCCCACACCCAGTTGGCAAACAATGAGCAAAAACTTATCAAGGGGGCCAGAGAAATAAGAAAAACTATTCACTACAATCGCAGTGGAAGATGATAGCATATCTATATATTTCGCTGTGTGAGAATGCTCCAATTTCTATTCCAATCCCAATACAAGTATAAACCCAAAAGAAGCCACGTCAAATTCGAGTTCGAGAGAAAGCAAATACCAAATACCAAAAACCAAAGACCCAAAGGGTCGTGGTGGTGATAAGCAATCGCATGTCGTTTTTATGAGTTACTCGCCCAAACTAATTGGGTCAACTCGAACTCGAAAACAGACAGAATCGGACAGCGGTCTATGGCATACGGTGTATATTCTCAAATCAAAGATGCTAATTTGACGTAGCTAAAGACGTACACAGTGAAAAATTTAAATTTTAAATTGCACATTAGGTTATTAATTCGTTAAAAGAATAACTTGATTTTGGAGTGTTGACATAAATGTTTTATTAGACTAAAATCATGTATATTACATTTTCGAAGATACCCTTAATAGTTATGTCTTGAAATATTTATTTTATGCCGATCGCTAACAAATTATCAATCATAATTTTATTATAACACTGGTTAAAAGCTTAAAGATTTTACTTTTTTTATGGTGCACGTGAATAAAAGACCCATAGAAACTTATGTATATTCTTTGTTTCAATTTTAAACTTAATTGTATTTATGAGGATTGTTTTCTGAATTTCTTATTGCATTTAAAGCACAATCTTCCTGCTTAATATTAACAAATTCTTTAAGAGCTCCCACATTTAATGAAAATTAATTTTAATCAACAAATTTTCACAGCTTATAACCACTTAAAATTGTTTTGTTATGTGTAGCTAATGCTGTTGCTGATGTTTTAAGTTAAATTTGTCGTCATTGCCGAGTTTGGCTTGGCGGCAATCTGTGGATTTATGCGCCATAAAAAGGCTTGTTTAATTTCGTTAAACTCCAGTAAAATCGGGCACTTAAAATTGTGATTTGCAGGGCGAGGCGTGGTGCCATTTTAAGAGCCCGAAAGCAACAGTACGAGCTCCCAAATTGAATCAGAACTGAAAACAGTAACAGAGTAAGTCGACTGGCTACTGACTACTGGCTACTGGCTACTGGCTGTGTGACAAATGGTATTTGCATATGCATATGTGCGGAATGATATATGGCCCTGCATATGCATGAGGAGGATTTTCCTGGCGCCGACTTCAGGGCCAAGTCCTGTGCCGAGTCGATCTCAACTAACTTGGCCGAGCCGAGCCGAGCCAAGTCATTCATTAAGAACCAAGACCAAAACCGACTGGCCAAGCTCATTGCATATGCAACTGGCATATTGGTTGTTCTTTTTTTACTGTTGCAGTTGCAATTGCAGTTGCAATTTGTAGCTGGCTTATCCGATCACTTTTGCTAATTCGTAGCACATTCGAGGCGCGAAAACAACAAAAGCTGGGAACGTGGCGCCAAAACAAGAAATCATTGTGGAAAACGATTGATTTTCCATAAGCAGCCGTAGTCCGGAATGATTCATGAATGGCATTTCGTGTAATTTCGCCATGGGAAAGGCGCATAGCACTACTTAACCGTAATTGCCTGCAACTGTCTGGGGGTTCTTCATTTGGCCGTTCTGAGGCTGATCACGAAAGAACTTTGTTATTTCTTAGCCAGACTAGTTAGGGTATACCTGCAGAAGCTCATAATAAGACTCATTAAAGATAGGGCCACGATTTTTGTAGGTCGACAGGTATAGTATTACACAAGCATCATTAAACATCGTCAGATCTTCATCATATATTAATATATACAATTTTAACAATTCCTTTTTTTTATGGCCTTTTTTTTTAAACAGCAAATAAATATTTGACAGAGAAATGGGAAAATATAAACTCGTTTTGCAGAAATCCGCAAGAAGCTTAAAATATATTTAGATATAAACTTAAACGGATTTACTAATTTTGTGTTTTAATCAAATATTAGTGTTCAGGTTTTGGTATACTTGTGTTTTTAAATAAGATTTTTTAAGTATTTATATTTTTTATGCTAATAACTGCATTGTGAAACAATAGAATTTGTATTAAATCGAGAAACTTTTTTCGGTAAATACGCAAAACAGCTAAAAAATTATTAAAACAATAGCGTTCCTGTTGAATTGGACCAACAAATTAGTGGATTAGTTTTTGAACGTCATAATTTTGAAGATATATATTTACGTTAGTAAGTGAGTAATTGATGGTTCTCTTCACAGTAAGGGCTTTGTGGAACTACAAGAATTTTTAAATGTTTTATAGACTTAATGGGCTAATTCGATTTAAAAATGCTAAATATAGTAAAGCTGCGATATTAATGAACTTCCAATCACGATTGAACTAGGGCCAGTCGTGGATGGCTAAGAACTAAGAACTGGACTGGACTTAAGGGCCCTCTGTTATCGGGGGCGAGGGTCAGGCTGATGACTTGATTGAATTCGCATAGGCGCTAGATGGGCTAGATGGCTCATAAGCAATGCAGCTGGCGTAGGCCAAGTTAGTTGGAGCGTGGTTTGGGCAGCACGACAACGACAAAGAGGCACTTTGGCTACCAGAATGACAAGCCTCTTGTTATGCACGAGCTGCGTTCTTGTCTGGGGCACATTAAAGACACATGAATGGCCCGGCAATAAATATTATTAAAAATGTTTGCCTTTATGGCATGCTAAACGCGATGGCAGCAGCAGCAGCAGCAACAATTGCGACACTAAGCCACCATAAGCCTATTATTTAATTTGCCCAGTGGATGGCGTCGACGGTGGCGGTGCAAATGAACTTTTAAAGCGCCCGAAAAGTAGACAACAAAAAGAGGAGTCGGAGGAAGTCAGACGACTTGGCAGGACGAAAGGAAAGGACGACGAGTCGCGCCAGCATCATCAGTCATCACCCTCGCCGGCAAAGGCGACGATGCTTCTCGCTTTTTGAGGGTTGCAAAAGGGAAAAATTCGCCAAATAGAAGATACTTTATGTTTTTGGCAAACAACAACTGAAACAGACGCAATTCGTTACGGTCAGCTACAGATACTTGTACTGATACGCGGCAAACAGACGAAGACGAAGTGCCGGGGGTAGTGCTTAAGCCATAGAGATTCTATAGAGATGTCTACACACGCTTTGGACAGCACACCAGGGTTGCCAGCTTGGCCAGATACTCAAAGAGAATGTTCCAAAGGTCAAGAACCGGAAACTGCTTAATTATGTAGGCTCTTGCTACTTTTACTTCTTCCACTTCTTGTTAGAAAACTCTTTGTAATGCAAACTAAAAGTATTTGTTATGAATAAATTGAGGAAAATCAAACATTTTATAGCAATTAATGTTAGTATATTTAACTCTTTCATAAACGGTGAAGAGAAGAACAAAATACATCATTAAATATATTTCAAAAATTAAATAACTCAACTTTTTGTATCAATAAAAATAATCACAAATATTAAATAATGTATATTTAACACTTATTATAAACAGTGCAATGGATAGCAAAGAACTTGCTTTACATTTAGCTAAACTTATAAATTATAGAAACAATTCAAGACTAACTACAGCTAGATAAAATCTAAATAAATCTTTCTATAATCTTTGTCAAACAAAAGTATTTGATTGTAATATATTGAAGCGAATTTTGTAGCTTGATAAATCAACTGAAATAAAGCCTTCTAGCCTTTGACTTTTATTAAAAATAATAGTACAAAGATAAATTAATCTTTAAACCATTACGGAAAATTTTAAATTAAACTTCTGTTTAAAATGTTTTTGTACCTTTAAAAGCTGCCTTTATTTCAATGGTTGTTTTTGCTGGCTATTTTCAGTTCGCCACTTAGCTAATCGTTGGCTGGCAACACCATCTCCATCTCCCGTCACTTGGCAACAGCGTAAAACTTTTGATGGCCAAGAAGACAACAAAGTCCAGCCATTGGTCATGCCAAAGTCAAACATTTTTCTGGAAATCAATTTACCGAGGAGCTACACTTTCATGTTAAATCAATTGAACTCAGGCGTGCGTGGAGTGTCACTCCTCGGGTATTTCGAATTACGAAATTCTGGAATGGAATTGTTGCTGGTCAAGAGTGACTGGTTACCGTTAGTGCGGCATGGCATTTCATGGCATAACATGGCCGAATGCCCGCAGCTCATCCCGCTAACAAGGCTAATTGGTCATGAAGCCTCTCGACTCGCGACATTCAATTCTGGAGTGGACTTGGCCCTGTACAGATCCTGTTTTTTCCTGCTTTCCTGTTTTCCCGTCCACCCACCTGTCCAAGCGGTGTGACACCTGTCACATCTCACAATGGAAATCAGTCGACATTTGCCCCTGGACGAGTCACTTCTGGCCGGCCCGGCGAAAACTGTCGCTGGCAATTTATTTACTCAAGCGTTTGCACTGGTTGTCCTGGTTTTTTGGTCTGGTTTTGTTGCCACTTGTGGTGGTCCTGCATTGCATGGCTCACTTAAAACACAAAACAGGGTGAGGAAAACCCCAGAAAGTGAGTTCATCGCAAGAGAGGATTTAAATCTTCAGACTTAATGGTTAACGATTTTAATGACAATCGTTTGGCGACAGGTATTCTATATATGAATCATGATTCACACGGCCAGACAAAAACACAAAAATCCCAATCTGCGTTCGGAAATTTTTCTCGCCAGCTCTTTCGCTGAATTACGATGAGAAATGAGCGCACAAAGAAGTCGAACAACATATAGTAAACCAAGTTTCGAGTGCCCTTTTGCTTTTGCACCCTATGCGATTGAAGCGCAGTGCCACCCACAAAGTCACTATTGCCCACCCATGACCTCTGACCTCCACCTTCTATTCTCTTTCTCGCCCTTTGCATGTCCGGCATTTCGCACCGATTGCCATTAAATTTGCACGTATAAAGCGAAAATGACAAAAATATTTCATGAAAACGAGACGGCAGCAACAACAGAAACACCAGAATCCAAAACTCAGAATCCAGAATCCAGAATCAGCGGCAGCATCCCAACAAGAACTCGAGTCACAACCAGAGCAAAAACATACACACAGCAGAAACAACAACAGGCGACAATCGACAAAAGTTGGCAACACGTAGTCCGGATTGGCTTTGTAGACACTGCAAAAAATCGTATCCTCTAAGAAGGTTCACAAAAGGAATATATCTTTAGTTTAAGAAGACCAGTTATAATAATTTTAAACCGTTAAAAATAAAATAATATATATTTTGCAAAAATACTATACATATTATATACCAAAATACTTTTGTAACTTATATTTTATTTGTCTAACAACCTGTATCTTTCTGCCAAAAAGTGTAGTCTTTTTTTTAAGTTCCAAATTACATTGGCTTACGGATTCCGCAATATATGACGCCAACAAAATATTGGTATGGTTTATTTGTTGAAAAACAAAGTACTTTAAAATCATTCAGTCTTATCGATTGATATTCTTAGCCCCTTATTGATTAGGTAGAAGGAATTAATAAAGTCAAATTGTACTATTTTAGAAATAACATTATATAAATGCATTGTTATTGATAAATATTTTGTAAAGAAGTTAACAATAAAACGAAACTTAAAAGTTCTATTATGTGCAAAAATTAAAAAAACTGTTTTTAGAGACCTTTATGTAAATTACAAGAAGACATTAACAAAATCAATTGGCATATCCCTGCTTTCAATGAGAATAAACCTCCAGAACCCCGTTTCTTTAAGTGAAAGAATAGCAGTGACTGCTATTGCCATTAGACTGTATGGTTCGACTGCCGGGAGCGGGTGGTTTTTATTCCTGGCTTTTCTTTATGGCTGATGCTGCTGCTGCTGTTGTTTTTGTTGCCGAGGTGATTGGTGTTCCATGCTGGCAATGCGACAAATTCCCCGCTCAAATGTTCGACACGCGCCGGCGCATTGGGCCAAAAAAAGCCAGACCGCTGCTGGACCAAAAGGACCAAGAACAAGAACTGAAGAAGAACTAGAGGCTGGAGCAAAAGGATGCCGGCAAAGCGGAAATGTTCAGTTCATTAGCGAAACGTGCGCGTCGTGTAATGGACGTGCCGGCTTCTATTTGGCTCTTAAAAAAATCTTCAAACGGTTGGTAGCATTCGCTTTGGCCATCTAATTTCGAGTAAAGTAAAGTGAGTGAGTGAGTGAGGAGAGCGCGCGCGCGACTTCTTCTTCAATTTTTTGGCTAACAAAAATAAAAAAAAACCAAAAAAAAACGGGGAGACAAAGCCAAGTGCGAAATTGCCAACTTGGCGGCGGAGTAATTAAATAATTAATTGAAACGAACAAAGGAATTTGGCAAACAATTAACTGGCTTTAATTATAGAAAAGGTCAATACTCAGGGAGTCACGCACTTTTCGGCTGTGTGAGGAATATGAATCCGTAAAGTTGGCCAAGAACCGGTTGGCCCTTCAAACCATATTTGTCGTGTGTGTCTTGTTTAATTTAGACACCTGTGCCATGGATTTTGACTAGGTTTACTCCTGAGTTTTTCTCTTTTTTTTGGTTTTTTTTTTTTTCTTGGCTCAAACCGCAAACAGCCGCTTGATGGCCAACTGACTGAGTAGCAAAAGCAGCCAAAGCAGCATCATCATCATCATCTTCTTGGCCAATTCTTCCTCTTCTTCTTTGGCTGGCCATGACCACGAAGTTGCCAACGAAGACCAAGAACTTGCCGAGAGAGTCGGGTTTTTTGGACCAAAGTTACATGCTCGCCGACGTTGCTGCCGCCGTCGCAGTCGACGTCGCAGAAAGCCGGCTTCCAAGAGCAGCAACTGCGCTGCAGCAGCGACGCCGACATCAACGTTGGCAGAGCATGTAGCGAGATCCAATTGATGAGTTGTTTGCACAGAGCATTTGAGTGTATTTGTTGTTGGTTCTTAGCCGCTCTCTTTCGCTCTCTCTTCGCTGCAAATTGTTGCTGCTGCTGTTGCTGCTGGTGCTGCTGCTACCTCTGCCGGCGTCGCTGCCCGCTGCGCTGCCAGTACTTTTGATTTTCAAACAAAAAAAAAATCGCCGCGCTACGTAGGCTATATAAATAAGCAGCGAGAAGCTATTGGGTCCGAGTCTCTTTGAATTTTATGAAGCGGTTGTATCTTGGTGGTGCCCCAAGCAGCCGAAACGAACCGCCAACAGAACCTCTCCTCAGTTGGCCAAAACCATCACCGTTCTTTTGCCTTTTACCTCTCCAGTGGAACAGCGGATTACCTTTTGCCCTTAAAAACATAAAAAAAAAAACAGAAAACTGTCAAGTGAAAATAAATTAATAACGAGTTGAACAAACCCATAAAGTGCGCGAAATGTTGAGCTACGTGTAAAAGCGACTAAAAGGATCCTATAACTCTGTGAGACACAAATTAAACATACAAATCGGGATAGAAAGTTAAAGCTAGTGATCCCATTGTATTCGGAGAGTTCTAAACGACGACAAATCGTTCTGTTACTTGAGTGAAAAAAGGTGAGTTTCGACCAGCGAGTGTCCTTTTCGCAGGATATTCCAGTATTTCTCGTCCTAGAAGATTTACAAGAAAAGATTGGTGTAATTCAAAGTGCTTCTTCCAAAAATCTTAAAAATCATCATTCAACAAATATGATGAATTAAAAATATGTGAAAAACCGCAGCTAAAAATTATTAATTTTTATTTGAAAAAATTAAATTCTTATAAATTCTAATTTTTAGCTTAAACATTTTTTTTAATTTAAAGATTTGGAATTTCCTTATATTCAACAGCTGAGTTGATGTTTTTTAAATTATAAATTTATTCACATGTCTATAATAATTTTTTTAAATTATAATTCCTAAACAATTTTAATACTTTGACTTTTTATTTAAGGCCATCTTAAGAAACTACTTTATTTTAATAGTTTTAAAGACGTTTTAATCATATTGCTTTTACTTAAAACATTTTGAATTTGATCGTACAAGAATATGTGCAAAGTTAAGAAATGTCAGATAAATATCCTTTTAACAAAAGATGATCAATCGATTACTACCAAATATGACTAACATGGCCTTAGCAATTTAAAAAAAATACATCTCCAACTTCTATCGCTAGTAATAATAATTTACTTACGGGCAATTTAAACCGGTGTTATATGCACATGTGTGACGCGTTGCGCAATTGTTTAAAGCCCGATTTAATAATTATTCATTTCCGCGACATTTCCCCCTTGTGGGGTTCTTGCCATCGATTCCGAAGTCCCCACAACTGGGGTGTCAACTCTTTCTAGGGCAAAAACCAGACCTCCCATTAAGGCCGTTTCACAAAGTGGTCGGGAGGGAGGGGTGGGAGCCTGCATAAGCCGCTTTAATCTTTACGGCAGCCAATTAATAAAAATTAATTTGCTTACAACGAACTTAAAGCGAAAGCCAACCAGGCGTTAAAACGGCCTCAAAGTTATTCATTCATAAAAATAGGAGGTTCGGCTGCTGCTGCTGGCGCTGGTGCAAATTGCTGCCATTCAGTCGGTGGCTGGCTCATTCATCCACAACTCACTGGCTGCACCACTGCACCACTGCACCGCCACCGCACCACTGCACCGCTAACGTAACTGCCACGCGCCGCGGCCCAGACCCAGACTGCCTTTTGGCCTTTCGGTCTTTTGGTCTTTTGGCCACGGCCATTGTGCAAATAGTTTCCGCATGCACAGGCAAAAATGTGTTCTTTGCAGCAATCCAATTTAATAAAGAATTTTTTCTGCCCTCTTAATGATAGTGCATATTAAAATAAGAATTCTTTGGCCAAGCTACTGAACAAATCTTTCTGTGCCACAGAATTTTGAAGCTCGGATTTTGATTGTAAAATATCAAAATAAGTCTACTTCGCTTTTTTAGTTTATTTTTATTTATTTAATAAAAAAGCCTCTCTGATTAAAATCTTTCCAGAGTTTGGAATTCTTTGGATAGATTTGAACTAAAGTTTCAAAAATTTCAGTAATTTCTACAAGAACATTTTAAAAAGTTGCAATACTTTGGATTGATATGAAATACATTTTCATAGATTTAGGTAACATTTCCTCGACAATTTCTAGAGTTTCGCATTTTTTGGATAGTTTTGATTTACAATTTAATAGGTCTCAGTAACTTTTTTACACAAAATGTATACAGTTTGGAATTGTTTGTATCATTATGGATTACAAATTACAATGTTATAGATTTAAGTAACTAATGCTAGACAATTTCAAGAGTTTGGAATTTTTTATTCAGATTTGAGTTACAATTTAATAGATTTTCAGTTATATGTCTTGGTTGTAAAACTTCTCTAACTGATTTAAATCTTATCTAATTTTTAACTAAGCCGATCTGTACGTGAATATTTTCCCTGTGTGTTTTTGGGGTAATTTATATAAAGCCTGCTCCTGGGCAAAATTTTGCAAAGAGTCTGCTCTAATTAGAATTTATGCCCACACCAACTGGCGCGGAGCTTTAAATGGCCAACAGGCCAGCAGCGTCGACATTTGTCAAACTCGTAAAAACTAAAATTGCCGGAATGTAAAAGCTTTTAGTTAGCCATAAATAATACAAACTATGAGCCCGACGAGACCGACCCCGCACGAACGAAAAAGTCCCATGAAATAAGAGCCAAAACGATATATTTATAGTAGTTACAAGTGCAGAGGGTTTTTGGTTTTGGTTTTGGTTTTGGTCCTGGTTCTCCTTTCTCCTTTCAGTCGGGGGCTCAATAAAAAATGCAAATAAAGCGCTGCCGCAATATGTGGCCATCGGGCCCACTCCAATTGCCATCCTCCAACTGGCTGGCCAAACATTTTCAACCTGAAATGACTTTGAGTGTTATTTGGTTTGCCAGAGATTTCATTGGCAGCTGGCCAGAGAATTGGAGTCTGACATTTGAGGGCCCTGACCATGACTGGACTACCCAGCAGCAGGTGTTTGGTTGTGGCTCCCTTTATTGTTTTTTCTCTTTTGCTATTTCTGGCCATGTAAAAGTGTCCTTTTGGTCGGAAATAGTGTGATTTATAGAGGATTTCTAGGGGGGAGGGTGGTGTGAGAACAGGGCCAAATTTGACATTGGGTTTGGTTTGTCTGCAGCGGCGCCAGCAGGAATACAGATTTATTGATGAGCCAACAGGAAACATGGCCAATACGAGTATCGGAAACGGAGTCTAGTTGTAGTTGCGGCTGTCGTTCTGTGGTTTCAGCATTTTTTCAGTACTTCAGTTTGTCAGAGATTCCATGGCACATCTGCTGCAGCATTTTAATTAAAAATGCCTGAAATGTCTCGCGCGGAGTCACTGGCATTGCCAATAATGACATAAATGCCTCGACTTAGGGCACTTTAAGTTGTGTGGTTTCGGCTGCGGTTGGGGATTGAATAAAAAGCGGAGGCATCACTTCCGCTGCCGCCGGGCTAGAAATATATATATATATATAGAAATAGAAATAGAAAGATAGATAGGCAGAAAAACTTTGCTAGGAACTCCACTCCATCATCACTCAGGGGAGCCAAAACGGAAAGTTCGACACTTTGTTGCCAACGAAGTTCTTCGAGCTTATCGCCGGCGCACGCTGCGTATGCTTAACTTCATCCACCTGAGGGTTTGATGAACTGTAGCAGATCCGCAACTTTCCATAGTCACTTTCAATATCGCATTAATTTATGCCTTTGTCTAGCTGCTTTCTTTGTGACTTTATATGTTATATGTGCACGAGTTGGGCTTCCTTCTTCGGCGAAAATTATCATAACAATTATTCGGCTTCTTGGGCTCTTTAACTTTTATGTTAATTTATTTTAATTTTCGTCTCTTGGAAAGAAAGATTAAAGCAGCTGCGGAGGACTGTGCAGAGAAAAAAAGTCTTTAAAATATTTAATTGGCTTGGCAAGCAGCTACTATTTTAAGTTATGATGCGGGCATCGGGGCACACCTGAGCTCTGACATCAGCCGACCAGAACATCAAAACATCGTGTCATCATAAAAAAAAAAGATCACAAAGAAAGGAGCCATCGAGGGAACATCCGACAAATTACATAATAATAGGCTGCTGGTCCAGGCTAATGTCTCATTGTTGGGCTCCCTTTTTGCCGTTAGGCAGCGAGAAATACTGACTAAAACTGACAGGAGGAGGCTCCACCTCCATCACCATCAGCATCCACAGCGCATAATTTAATTAGACCCGCTGTATGCAAATGATATGCTGCGCTAATTGAGTGAAAAGCTGTGCTAAAGCCTAATGAGCCGCGGCCAGGTCATGCATCTCGTATATCTACTATATTATATCATTCATCTCGTATCTGACGGATGCAAGCGTAACTGCCACACTGGGCTATCAGTTAATCCGATTACGAGCGTGTCTGTGAACCCATAACACACAAGAACAGGGCCTGTCAATGGCCAATACCATTGGATTATGGCCAGGGTTTATGGCCTTAAATATGCAGAAATTATGTCATACTCGTAGGGGTAGAAGTTTTTTGTTTTTTGTTCTAAATATAGAAACCAAAAATAAATTTAATTAAATAATATTTTTTGTACAGATATCAAGGTTTCTTAACTCTTCGCTTAGAACTCAATAAGTGATTGAATTCTTCTTCCGTGCTTAATGACAAAAAATAAAAAATCTTATTACTTTTAATTGCTAATAAACATAATTAACTAAATAAAATTTTAATGTTATTCCTGTGCCAAGCAAAATTGATGGATTTATGTTTGAGTTCATTTTTAAAATTAGACAAATGACAAATGTCTAAACTAATGGTTTCTTCGCTGCCCCTGATAAATGTATTAATGTATATCAATCCATTAGCAGTTTTGAAATATTATCTATCCACTGGAGATAACCAAAGATGCATGTTCAAGAGACCGACTACAAATTAAATTGTGACGTTGGCTTATTTTTCATCGCCTATTTTCACCTTGGGCATTTTCTGCGCACAATTCAAAGGAACTTAAACAAAACCAAACCAAACCGAAGCAAACGAACATCATTCCCAGTGACTTTTTGTGTGATTTTAAAGTTTAATTGAGTAAATCGGTTTATGTGCGGCATTAGCATTGTGTGGCTCTGGCTTTTTCGTTTCCATGGACCCAAACACAAGCCCAAACTCGCCGGCAAAGAAAGTAAGCGCAACTAAGCACATTACGACTAAGCGGCGACACTTGTCTCGCATTACACCCAAGTAGCCAAACGCCCAAGTAGCCAAGTGGCCAAGAAGCCAAGGTTAAATCGTGGTCTAGAACCATGGAGCACGGATCTATGGTGGCAAGAACTCAAGACTTTAAAGTGTGTCGTCGTGGGGCGCAAATTTCTCTAACCCAAATTGTTGTTGCCTACCGAAGTTAGTGAAGTTGCTGCTGCGATCTGGTTTGCAGCCGATGCTTTCGAGCTTCAAGTTTCGAGTTCAATAGCCAAAGAAAGTGTCAGACGGTAGAAAGAAAAAGTGTGCGGAACCAAATGGCGGCATAGATTCCGTTTCGTCCCACCTGGCGTATGCGTAATGCCTGTTATCAGCCGCACTTTGCTGCAAAATGCATTTGGCTATGGCCTGTTAATGGCCATTTCGAGGGGGTTTAACCACAGGAAGGCCATTAAAGCCATTCGCGAGGTCCATTATAAGCCCTGGCAGGCATTTTGGCATGGCTCTTAGCAGCTAGAAAATATACTTTTTGATTCAATTTCAAATGGCGCAAATAATGGCCAATGAGGCCATTTCGCAGTAGGGCCAATTCAATGCGGTCAAGGTGTCAACGCGCACGATGTTTGTCTACTGCACAAATTAAATGTGTTTTCGTTGCTTGTTATTATTATTATTATCTACTGCTGTTGGCCCGAAAACAGGTCCGAAAAACAGTTAAGGGGCCAGCACAATTAAGCCAACGGAATATGGCCAGCCAAAATCAGGGCCCAAAGCCAATAAATTAATGCAATTACCCTCGGGCAACAAAGAAAAGAAAAACCGAAAACCAAATAGGTAAATAGGCAAATCAACAGTCAAACATTTCTTCTCCATGCTCGAGAGATCGAGAAATTCTTTTCTTTTTTTATTTGTGAGAAAATATGCGAAAAGTCGTCGCCTGCGTCAGCGATTCAAAAGCCCAAAGAAATCGACCGAAATCGCCCGACCAAAAAAAAAAAGAATTGGGAGCCTCGCGGGCTCAAAATAATCAAAAAAAAAAAACAACAAGATGTGAAGATGTGTTTCTGCGTTTCTGAGTTTCGTGAATGAAATTAATTTCCATTGTATTGGCGTAAATAAGTAAGCCATAAAAGAAATACAGTTACGTTTTAAGGCGGCTGGGCGAAATATTGCAAATGGAAATGGCTGTGAGAAACATTCGATGGCGATGATATGGAGATTGATCGCTCGAATGGTCTATAAAATTGAGCTCATTATTGGGGGTCTACTATATGTGAATTTTTTTTATTGCGGTTCAGGTTCACATAGAAGCTGTCTGAAATCTAGAATGAGCCAGTGGGGATTTTTATTGACATTCAAATTCCGAATCACCAGCTTTCTGTAGAATTTGTTTTCTGTGTGTGTTTTTTGTTTAATCAACGATCATACAGGAATTTCACTCGACTTAGTCACATAATAAAACGCGCGAATAAATATAAATCAGTTCAATTAAATGTTGTGTGTGCGCATAATAAACAGTTTGACCACCCTTCTTCAATGACGGCATTTGTTTGATTTTGATGGTCTGACACATGTATTTCTGGTTTTTCGAGGGGTCTTTCATGTTTTTCTAGCTGCTTGGTGACCCAATTTCAAAGTCTAGACTCTTGTTTTCTTTTGATTTACATTCCGATTTCAATTCCGATTGTGTGCTTAAATGATCTTTTGCTAATCGACCTCTCTGTTTTCTCTCCTTTCAGGTATGTAAACTCCCTTCCTGATGACATTTTATTCAGGTTCCTGAGCAAACCTGGCAAAAGGTAATTGAGACGACAGAAAGTAGGCAATGATAAATTGGACAGCAAACAAATGGCTGCACTTTTTGTTCCGCCTGGGCTGCTTACTGCTTAACTGCTTCAATTTGCATAAATAAATAATTTAGCAGTGCAATCGTTCGGCGCTGAAACAATAAAAGTCAGCAAATTGAGTCGCAAAATGAAGCGAGGAAATTGAAAAGGGGCATGGAGTGTGGCACTCTGTCCTCCCATCTAATTTATGCAGCAGGCAAGCAATCAGAGCAACTTCTTTTTGTACGACTGGGTACCGAGTTCGAGTTCGAGTTAGAGTTAGAGTCCTGGGTGGCCAGGCCAGGCCAGGCCAACAAGCAAGGTGCGTGACAAAAGGCCGGGCTTTGAGTCCGGGATGCAGCTGCTTTCATCCTTAGACATGGCGCTCATTATTGAAGAGGGCACATCCCTGTCGCATATTCCATATCCTTGTGGGGGAAATTCCGACGCTTCTGCATTGTTTTCCCTTTGCCACTTGACTTCATTGCCTTCAAGTGTCGGTGGTCGTCCCTCTCCTGTCCTTTTTTTTTTTGCAACCCTTTTTGCCATTTGAGCTGAAACTGAAGCTTCGACTTAAAGCCCAAACAGAGATCAGCTTCAACTGAGAGGCAAACAATACGATATGCTGCCTTCTAATTGAAATGCAAAATTAATGTTTTGCCATTTCCGAGTGGACAGGTCAGCGGTTGCAGTTGGCCAAACACAATGGCCCTGAAATTGATGGCAAAGTTGAAATTCGTGTTTTAAATGTCGCTGCATAATTTATGTGGAGTGGCAGTCGGCAGTCGGGAATGAAAATCCATATCTCGAGCAGTCAATTTATTTTGCAAGTGCGCAGGGTTGAACGAGCCCGCGAGACCAAAATCAATTTGAAGCCAATTTGCAGGCGCTAATAAATTGAGTTAAAAATTTGGAAAAATTAATTTCTACTCAGCAAAGACCCCCTCATTTGGGTTGAAGCTTGGTCCCCCCACGAACACTCAAAAAACCATTAATAATACCTTAAAGTACAAGTTCTTCATCATTTTTAGGGATTTAAGTCAGTCAAGAAAGTGAGTTTCTTTTTGAGAAATATTTCGTTTATATATTTGAGCACGTTTCAATAAAAAATACTTTTTAGTACATGTTTCCCATCATAATTAGGGATTCAAACTATTCAAGTAGTCTATTTCATTTAAGTAAATATATTTTTTTTTTTATTAGAACAAACTTCAGACTTTCTTATGTACAATTTTATCATTTTTTTCCAAGTACCCAGTACTACTCGGATTTTCACGGTTTCACTTCATTACAAAAAAATTACATTATTAAAGAAGTTGTGTTTCTTTTTGAGGCATATATTCTGTTACATAGAATTTCATTATTTAAGAACTGTTTTTTTCCCAGTGCACTTTAAAGATCGTTTATCAAGCGGGAAGAGCAGAGCAGAGCAGAGTCCGCTGTGGGCGCTTCTAATTAGGTATACGTGTGCTCGATGGTTCAGTCATTCCGTCAAGTGTTATGGCAACTATTTATATTTATACGAACATCATAATGCGGAAACTCTTACCCGATTACCCGAAATGCCTCGCAGTGGCGGTCGTTTCTAAGAACCCGCCTCGCTTAATAGGAACGAAAACTGGTTGGGGTTTAATAGCCCCCCACTGGCTTATTCTTCTGCCAGCGTAATAGCCGCGTTGACCAGCCATGAAATTCAATTTCGTTTTTGTTTTTGTTGTTTTGGGAACATTCTCGGAAGTGCGGAACGCGTGAGTTTTTACTTTACTTTACTGTACTATAGCTTAGTTTATGATGGGGCAGGGAGTCAAAGTGTAAAGTGCAGTTACCGCCGTACAAATTCCGGATCAAGATATACTAAAGTCCATACCCAAAAGAACCCAAAACGCAGAGAAATGTTTACCAAGGCCTAGCTAGCACACCTGCATAACTTTTACCCAGCCAGCCACTTTCCATGGTGGTCTTTTAATAGGTTTTCATACCCTACGCGGAGAACACTTTCCTTTGTTACCGAACAAATAAACCTGGCCAAATAAAAGTGAAATTGCCAGGGCAAAAATTTGTTTTCTCAATGACCAATAGCAGTTGTAGTCCAAATCTCACGTTCATCTCTTAATGACGCCACATCATTTTAATTATTTGCCTGCACGTGAAGAAATGCCAGTGCAAAGAAAGGGCAAATTCTAAGCATAATTAAGTGGTTTTACTCCCTCCATTTTCAATCTGAGGCTCTGGTGACTCTGATAAATCGAATCCACTATATCTGCTGGCCTGGAGCACCTGCAAAATTGGTCTTGGAGGATTCCGGATTCCGATCTCAGGCTGCTCTGGGCGCCGTTCGCTCTCAGGTGGGAATGGGCCAGGGAATCGCCTTTTTGGCCAGGCTTTTCGGGATTTATTTGTGTGGAAATGAGCAGCTAACGGTATATGAATCATGACTTTGGCAGGCAGCATGATTTAAAACACTCACTCATATGCGGCGGCGGTTCTAGGAGTTTGGAGTTTGGAGTTTGGAGTTTAGAGTTTTGCAGCTGCAGTGTGAGTGCCATGACTTTATGTTGCAGTCTGGTCTGTGCTGGTCTGTGATGGCCTGGTCTGGGTTTTGCCGGCTGTTTGCGCATATTTTAGCACATTTTGCCCTGTCCAACGGGCTCCGAACTCCGACTGCAACTCCCAACTCCAAGCTTCTCGATCGGCATCGCGACGCGACTTTGTAGCGCGTAGGAAAACGTGCGATTTCAAGTTGACAGCACAGCTATGCCATGAACTCGGGCCCATCCTCTTCGGCCTGTCTGACTATGCCGTATGCCTTATGCCGTATGCCTTATGCCGTATGCCTTATGCCTAAGCCTATATCAGCTGGAAAAGGCAACGTTTTTCATTTTCTACATTTTAATGCAATTTTTAATTTATTTGTTTTGTCGAGGCAGAGGCAAAGACAGGGACTCCAGCTACAGCTCTCTATCGGCGGTCAACGCATGTATATATAGTATGTGTATTCCCCATTGATTGGCATTTCCTGGTTGGCAGCCGCAGCAGCAGCAGCAGCAGCATTAGACTGCTGGCCAAGTCAAGTGAATTCCTCGAAGCGGGCTAAGACCAAGGATGAAGCCATGGTTTTTTCTTACACCGTTCGGTGGGACATGTGTATGAAATGCATTGACTTTTAGCCAGGCCAGTTCGCCGCTGGGCATTTGTAATTATCCAATAGCCAATATCCCATAGCCAATGAGTCACTCGGGAATGATGATCGATGCTGACTTGCAGATCGGGGAGTCGCAAAAAACAAAAACAATGCCCTAACCCAATGACATCACGGCTGGCGAAATACAGTCGCATCCGGGCCTTTCCCATGCCTGTCCATTGTGGTAGCATCGCTCCTTATCCCGGCTCTAATTTTGGCCAGCACTTCAATTGGTCGAAATTATATGGCCATGAGTAATCATGTTAACTCGATCCAAAAACGCACCAAAAGCGCGCGCTCATTGATCCACTTTTCGCAAAATCTGCTTCCCAATCACGTAGCCAACAAAAAAAAGCTTTACGTTTATTTGGCTAACTGTTTTTGGCCCGGCTCTATTCAAATTGAACGCATATATTGCGGCTTTGGCATAATTAGAACCAGTTTGTTGGGATCGAAGGCGTTTGGCTGGGCTATTTGCGGTAGCTCTTCCAAAAAAAACCATAATTTTAAGTATAAAATTTAATGATTCACTTATTTATAGAAAAAGTAGCTAGTAGCTTTAAAAAAAATCGTTTATGTTCAAATTCCTAGAGCTAATGGTATTCGGTGTTTTACCACCTTGTTTCAGCTCTCTTAAAAATCATAATTTATGGATAAAGTAGCTTACATAAGTGCAGTTATCTTCCAAACCATTTAGTTATGTATTGAAATTCCTAGAGCGTCTGTCATTCGATTTTTACCACCTTGATTTGGCTGTTTCTTTGTTTTATGACTTAAATTATCAAATCGATTCAACCATTGCATAACAAACCAACCAGTCGACTGACACGTGAAGGCGTCGTTGAGGTTTTTGGTGGGTTTTTGGGCCCAAGAATGAGCTGTGCTGCTCTCAAATTCATAATCACGTATGGAAAATCGCGTTGAAAAGTGACCCCGAAAAGTGGAGTGCCCCGAAGCGAAATGCCAAATGCCTAATTATGATGTTGATTTTAATTAAGCAAATCCAAATCGCGAAAATAAAGGGGAAGCTCATTAGTTAGTGGCGAGTAGTAGAAATCGCATGCAGCTGCCTTTTGCAGTTGCTGCAGCTCAGGGAAATCAGAACGCTTCTTCGGCAACAAGGCAACAAACTTGACCCCAAGAAAAAGAGAAATTTGTGGCAAGCGAAAAAATGAGGCTCGAAACAAAATCAGCTCACGATCTTCCACAGTTTCTGTTGCTGTTGGTGTTGCTGATGGGTCAGTCCACATATGGCTACTGGCTACTGACTACTGGCTTCTGGTTGCATGCTGCATGCTGCTCCAGGCACTCGAGCACTCGGTAGCCAGCGTCATCAAGATTTGTCACAAATCAAGGCGGGCAGGCAACTAATCCAGTTCAAGTGCTGCCTCCGACACAGCGAAAATGGCAAATTGCCGTCGCGCTGCTGGCGGTGGAATAGGAGTAGCTGTTGCCGGTTGCCAGTTGCTGTTGCCAGTTGTTGTTGCAAGTTGGCGTTGGCGTTGCAGCTCCCAGCCGCTCTACACTAACAAAAAAAAAAAACCAAAAACCTAAGTTGGGTCTTAAGAAAAATATATCTTTTAACGTTAACTTTCTCTAACAAGTAAATGAGACGTACAAAAGGTATTCTTTTATGAAATGTATAAATATATATATATTAATGTATCTGTTAATGAAATTATTTCTTACATATTTCTTAGGAATAAAAATAAAATATATGGCTTTACAAATATATTTCTTCAAACAATCAAGTAAGAGAAAGACTCAAACATTGAGTTAAAGTGATTCCTCGAAATAGGAATCTATTTATGGATTTGTTAAGCTGTTCTTTTAATGCTAACAATCTAAAATGTAGGTCTTGTTTTTAGTGAAGTGTAACTGCAACTCCATGGAGTCGTGCTGGGTAGCTTCCGCATGCCGACAAGTGACTCAGACTCACAAGTCGGTCTCCAAAGAAGTTCGGTTTTGGCGCGTTTGTTTGCTTGTTGGCCACTTGGCACCGTTATGTTTGCAGATCGTGAGCTTTATTAATCTCCTTCCGAAGCCCAAGCCCAGGCAACATCAATTTGGCCGCTGAAGATGGTGCCGAAAGTGCCACAAGGTCGGTCGGATACTAAGGCCATGCTCAAATTTGCATGGGGTCGATGATTTGCATCTACTTATTTGGCCAGAACTATCTCTACATCCAGCATCAACTATCCACTATCCAAACCTCATTTCTATCACACTTTCTGTAATTGCCAGTGCACAATTACCGGACATCGAATGCCTGATGCAATGTCCAATTGCAAGGTCGCACATTCCCAAAGGCCAACTGCAAATTGGCAGTACTCGGCGGTTCAAGCCGCAACAATTTGGTCGACAATTGGCCACAACTATGCGATTGAGTGATAGTTAGAGGCGATGGCAATGCCGTTGGCAATAGGCACACACGTGTTAGGGTTCAGCACAGCATCATCAAAAGCTGCAAGATCTGCGGCAGCAACAGCAGATTTATGAGGATGACGTGCACAACGGGGAGAACTAAATGGTACACCTAGAAAAAATATGTAGAAATGCAAAAAAAAAAAATAATTTTAAAAGCTTGACAATCCAAGTTAAAACCCTAAACAATAATATATCAAGCATTTTTATGCTAAAAAAAATGTTGCTAGATAAAACTTCTACTTGTTGAAAATAGACTGTCAGAAATATTCCGGACACATAAGTTTACTTAAAGGGATATACAAATATTTGAAACATTAATAAATATTAAAATTCCTATTTATTTGCGAAACGTAAATATAATATTTTTTTAAGTGCATGGAACAAAAGTAGTCCCAGTGAAAAAAAATAGGAAAAAAAAATTACTAAAAATGCAATTTGCAATTGCTGCTGCCGCTGGACCGTTAAATGTGTGGCACTGCTGCGATCAAAGAACATAAGACCAAATTAACGCCAGGCAGCAGCAACTGCTGCTGCTACAGAAATTACAATTGCAATTGCAATCGCAATCGCAATCGCAATCGAAGAAGTGTAATGCGATAAGCTTGGTGAGATTGGACCATCGCCATCGCCATCAGCATCACCATCTCCCCAGATGAACGCATGAGGTTGGGGTCAAAACGGCATTCTGACGGGAACTTGAAATGGGGATCGCAGGATCGGGTTCGCGTTCGCATTCGAAAAGTCTGTGTGCTAAATGTCAATTTGATACCGGGCAGAATCCAATTAAAGCTGCAGCTAGCAGCTAGCAGCTAGCAGCTAGCATCTTGCATCTTGCCAACTGCAAATTGCCATCGATCTCTGGCTGCGATCTAGTCGATGTCGATGGGTCGTCGTTAGATGCGTGCGCCAAAGTGTATTTGTGTATTTGTGGGTCATGGTACAAATCTCGTGGAGACACGGACAGCGGACACGGACACGACAGCCAACACAAGATAGCTCTCTGACAAGAGACACCTTTTGATATGCTAACGAAGGCTTCTATTTTACCATTGCCATTGCCTTTGCAATTGCTTTTGCCTTTGCCTTTGCCATTTCCCCGCTGAAAACTCGTGCCCCGACTGTCAAAATGCTGCCCATGGATGGGATGCTGTGGTATGGTATAGTATGGTATGGTATGGTATGTTATGGCCTATCTGGGAAAATTTCCCACCCTCCATTTGAGGCCGTCCGTCTGCCTTGGTAAAATGTAAATTTTCGTTTGTTTGCAGCTCCTCCGCCGAGTGCCACACATTTATATTAGAGCTGTGCAGCAGCAGCAGCAGCTGGGCCGCAATTTGTGCAACTGGGTAGATGGGTAGATGGGAAGATGAGAAATGGGGAACGAGAACTCCACGCATGTGCAACTGGCTACCCTTTTCCGGGCATTTCGACCTGGCCAAGTAGGAGTTGCCCAGTTTTTCCACTTCCCCTATGTAAATGCAACGCAGCTCTAAACCTAAATACATTTTTCATAACGCACATGGCCATGCCATTGTTGGTTTTGGTAGATAAAGATGAAGATGCATTGCTCGCCTTGCCTTGCCCTTGCCAGTCAGCCAGTTACCCAGCTAGCCAGCCTTCTTCCGAAAATCTTGCAAATTTCCCATGACCGATATACGGTATATGATATACGCCCCTGGCCAAGTTGGCCAAGTTAACAAGCGCCTGCCTCGTTTTGGGTAAAAGTTTCTAACTCCCCAGTGTGTGCAGCTCTTTTGGCCACTTCATTCACAAATTGAATTTGTGTCACACACACACTCGCACTGCGGGTTAGGTTACTATATACTATTCTCCTCTTGCAGCTGGTGACCACCCCTTTATTTGGTCTTAACCCAAATACTGAGAGCTGCAGAAATACGAAAGAATAAAAATTGTTTACCATTTAGCCATGGCGGAATAATTACCGCAACAAGTTGCTGCTTGCTGTTTGCTGTTTGCCAGTTGCTAGTTGCTGCCTGGCAGCAACATGTTGCTCGTGTGTTGCTAATAGCTTTAGAACAAGTGCCATTTTGGCCGGCAACTAATAGCCAGTTTGTGTCGCTTCCGTTGTCAGTCATCATCATCATCATCATCATTATGATCTTTGGCATCGCAGCAGTGCAGTGTGAGATTATCATTATTGTTATTGTCGCTCGTCATGTCAACTCGTCATCAACATGCGGCGTTCTTCGACTGAAAAGTCAAGACGAGACGAGGAATCATCCAACATTCAGCAAATAGCAACTAGCAACTGGCGACCAGCCACATCCAGCATCTCCGCTCCATGGAGCAATCTTTCAACCTGACCGAGGCGGCTTCGTGTGTTGCATGCCCCCCTGTTACTTGTTATTTCTGTTGCTGCTGCTGCTGTTGCCGCGGCACGCAGCCAAGCTATTTGTGGCTCCCGGGGCAGCCCCTTCCTGCTGCCTTTCTGCCTGCATTTTAATGAGCACAATTCGCGCATTTATGATGAGCCCCACAGGCCGAGCCGACGAGCATTAGCCGATTTTTATTTGCCTGTTTCGTTAGCGAGCTAGCCAAGCAGCCGCAGGGGGAGATCGAAGCCACTCAGGTTTCAAAATGGAAAAGGAAGGGGAACTGGATGTAAAAACCCCCAAACCAAAGAGGAAACCAGATGGTTCCGCACTATGGGGTTCTGAACAAAACGGATCCATAAACGCGCTTAAAAAAACATATTATTTATACATTTTTTTTAAGGAGGTCATACTGGTAATAAACGGAAACCAATTTAATTTGACAGTTTAATAATAACCAAAAGAGGAGTATTTAATTACTAAAACTTCAATTTTGGGGCATCAAGTTTGATATACGTATTTCCCTCCCACCAGAAATTCCCAGTTCAACTTATCGCCGTCGACAATCCAGGGTTTAATTTCAACACTCTACTATTTCCGATCCCATTGTCCTTAGGTTGAAGTTTTATTGCTTTATGGAATTAATAAAATTGGATAACATATCCACCCAGACACGCCCCCAAAAAACCAGGCACTCAGCCACCACCACCCCTCACCTTTTGAAAACGAAAACCTTTTGGGGGAGCAACCCCTCGATGGAATCACGTGTTGCATCTCCTGGGACCTGATTAAAGTAACATAAAGCAAATAAAAGCCGACAAGCAAAACTGGGCTAATAAATGAAAATATGAAGCGTATGTGTGGCCATTACAGGGCGACAATAAAATAAGTCCGGCTTAGTTGGCCAGTTGTCAACCGATAAGCCGTGATATGTGGCGGTTGCCGCCTGCTAATTATAACGATGGCATCGCAGGGGGGAAATACGAAGAAGTAGGAGGGGCTGTTGGCCAATTTCTGGAAGTTTTCTTTTGCGTGCGCCTGACATTTTCAATCAGCAAGCGGAAAAAACCTGGACTTCTGACCTCTACAGATGAAATGAAATGAGATGAGATGAGATGAGATGAGACGAGGAAGTTGCTGGAGGGTTGGGCATGTCAGGGAAAATTGCACATCTGTCAAATCGGCAAACAAGTGATTTCCGCAAACAATTGAAGAAAAACAGCCAGTCAGGACCAAAAACGAACGAAAGGACATTCGAGGAGGGGTGCCACTAGTGGTGGTTTTGGTATTTTGGTGGCTCACATGTCAACTCTCCCACCCGCCCTAAAATTTCTGCCGCTGTCCTGTTTGTGCACGTAAATTGCTTTTGTGAGACCATTGAAAATTTTGAAAACCAAAAAAAAAAAAAAGAAAGGAAAGGAAAGAAAGAAAAGGCGGCATGCGCCCTGTCATGCTTTTTTAATGAAGTGCCAGTCGTTTAAGGAACATATTGCCCCAACCGATTTGATTGTTATTTAAGGGTTAAACGGGCTGTCCGCAAGAATGTGCTTTGTTATCACGTATTAAAACTCAACTCTCGTATTCCCTCTCCATTGCAGTTACAACCACAAGATGACAAGAAGACGTTCGAGTCCGCCGGGACTCGAGGAGCTGCTCTATCTGGCGCTCGTCCTGCTGGCCATGGCCCTGATACCCACACAAGCCGGTAAGTGGTTTATTATGTCAACATAAATTATGTTTAGCCAGCTCTAAGTACCAAGTACTTAGCCTGCATCTGGCCGAGTTTGTCTATTCCGATTATTTTGCCATAAATCGCTGGCAAATCCATGGGTTTTTTCGGGCTAATTAAGGCCATTGTGGCAAATTGCCATCAGCTGGCAACAGCTGCCGTTTTCACTTGTCCGGGGTCAGGGGTCACTCAGAGACTCATTGACCAAAAGTCTGTTGCACTTTTGGGGGAGAGGAGGCCAAAACCTAATTAAGAGCGGTTTTACTCAGGGGTGTCCCAAATTCAATTGTGTCATGCCCTTCCTTCCCTTTTAAATTGAAATCGAGTGGAACTCGGTTCATAATTAAAAGCAAGTGCTAATGGCCTCGACCATCATTATCAATACCCATCTGCATCAGCAACTGCATGTGCATCTGTACCAAAAGTGAGCAATGTGTTAACTTTCACATTTACCCGGGCAATAAAAGGTGTCTTCCTGGTCTCATGGGCGTGTTCAATTTAACGACTTGGTTAAACAGAACTTACAGTCAAATAAACCCAAAAAAAGCGAGGATAGAGGAGACTTTTCCACGGGCTGGGCCTTTAGGAATATCGGTCAACGAATGCCAAAACCGAAACGTAGTTACTGCCACTCGACGAGCTAACCACCAATCATCCGGTCCATAACCGTAGAAGGCCCACAGCCAGAGCCATTGTTTAATGGTCTTTCAATAAACAGGCAATGCTGGAGCTGCGAGTTTCAAACTCCAAACTCTGACTGACTGATTTGGCCCAGTCAAAACGATAGGCGACAATAGTCGGCTCGTTGACCCACATTCGTGGGTACTGGTACTGGCACTGGTACTGGCATTGGTACTGACACTCCACGAAGCCTGCATTCAGAGTTCTTGGAATTTTCATTAACACATGTCCGAAGCCCAAGCTGCATATGGAAATGGATCTCTGAAAGAGGGAAATAAAGTGGTAAAGAATTTTTGTGAATGGGCGCGGAATGGGCCATGGCGAGAACCCATGGTGTTTTTAAGCACAGACTGCCCCGTCGGGGTTTCTCACCTACTTATTGATTATTACATACACACACAAGTCACACACAAATCGGTAACACTAACAAGCCGGGCCAACAAAACGGCCTAATGGACTTGGACTTCGAGATGGAGTTGGAGTTGGACTCCTCGTCGAGTTTGATGAACTCCGAGTTTCCCAGCAGGGCCTGGTAATTGAATTGTTCCATTATAGATGTGAGCATGACTCAACAGATACAGATACAGATACAGATAAAGATACAGATACATTTGTATCTTCGACTAGTTCTAACTCCGCCGCCGACAGCTGCCAGCCATAAATCAATGGAACTAAAGCAAATGGCAGATGCTATACTATAGCATATACCCATATGATATGTGATGGTATTATAAAGTATACTTCACAACAAGTGGCATTTGCGTCATAACAAAAGCCCGATCGATAAATCGATCCATGCCAATTGTTTGCCCAGCCATCAACTCAGATATCCGAATCGTTTCGAGGGTTTACTGCGAGCCACAACTTATGCAATTTCATCTGGCCATCAAGTTCGAGCCTTAATTCAAGCTCAAGGTCGATAGAAACGAGCAGAAGATCCCAACCGGTAGCCAGCGCACACACATTATCATTATTTTATAAGCCACGAAGCGAAGACGGCAATTTCAATTTGGCTCTGGCTCATTTTTTGCGCAATGGGGCGTTTTCATCAATCAACTTCCAGAACGTGAGTTCATTTCTTGTTTTTCTCATGCTTATT
Organism: Drosophila elegans; assembly: GCF_018152505.1. Classification (NCBI taxonomy): domain Eukaryota; kingdom Metazoa; phylum Arthropoda; class Insecta; order Diptera; family Drosophilidae; genus Drosophila; species Drosophila elegans. The sequence continues at coordinate 2,804,305 of NW_024545855.1, read as the reverse complement.
AAAGCAGAATCTTGGGGAAAGAAAGAACACCTGATCCTCCATTGACACCTACACCACTGCGAGCATGTGGTCAGTGAACCGCCCATCCGAAGCTATCCGATTTCCCCCATCAAATATATTTTATGTGGCCCATTGCCTGTTTTTGTGATTTCTTAATTTATAACCAATTACAAAGGCATTAGTGCCCAGCACGAAGATCTTCAATATTTTTGTTTATTGCGCATATAAGTCGCCGCTTTACGGGTCCCATCTTTATGGCAAGAATAGTATTTTGCGGAAGCATCTAACCTAAGAGTCGATGTGCCTAATTAACTTGTATTAGCCAGGCTTCAAGCTGAAATTCAGGTACCTGTAAACATCATTATGGTTTGATATTAATTGCACGACCCGCTGATGTCATCAGCAGCATCATTCTCATCATCCTCATCATCGTCATCATCGTCATCGTCTTTGGACCCTGGGCTTGGGCCAAAGCACAAGCGTTAATCAAGATCCAGTCATCGGCTTAGCCACGCGCATATAATTAACATTTCTGCCACGGACCAGGTTCAATGTCAAGTGGAAAGGCGGATCCGGCTTATCGGGCTTATCGTGTTAACCATTACACTACTAACCATGCCAACGGTTTGCTTTTGCGTTTGCGTTAGCGTTTGACCAGCTTCCTACTCCACCTCCTCGTAAATATTTCATATATGCAAACACCCTGACACCAGGGGCCATCCTCCCTCCATTCCATAGCACTCCATTCCATACATTGTCCAAGAGTCCAAGCTGTTTGCTGGGCAAACAAAAAACCGGCCAAAGTCGCTGACCATTGACCGATATGGCAATGTGGCGATGATGGCGATGCCGAAGACGTGTGTTGGCTGCGGATGCGTGGCTTTGGAATTTCGTAGCCACTTAGAGAACAAGTACGCCAGCCGGAGATCACGAACTTGCGGGCCAACCCGCACGAACCCCATGAAACGGGTCTCTCTGGGATTTGGGATTCGGGGATTTGGCATCTGGTATCAAAAATTCCCGATCCCAAGACTCCCAAACGTGAGATTCGCCAATGGGGCGGAGAAACTTTCGACAGTGACACAATTAGGGATCCCCGCCCATCAACAGATCCCCCGACTCCAACTTCAGTTGAAGCACCCAAACGACTTTCCTTTCATTTCATTTCATTTCGTTTAGTTTCGATCGGCCTACAAACATTGCTTCCCCCAGAAAATTTTCAAAATCGCGGCAGTGTGAAGTCAAATTTAAGCTTTAAATGATGCGGTGCACTAAAAACAGTTAGACACTTTTATAATTTGATAATAATAAATATTGTAAGAAATGTAAAATTAGAGTTCCTTAGTAAAAAAATATTTTTTTCATTCTTAAAAATTTGCTGTTTTCTATAAAGACATTTAAGCCAAGTCAGCCTTATATGAATTTATTTGATTGTAGACTTTTCGCTGAGTGTTCCTGGCAAGTCGGTCGCCGGGTTGATATGATAAATTGACCATGGGCTCGAGACTCATAAAAGACGCATTTGTACGGCTTAAATGCCCGTACACAGAGCCACTTAGTTAGCGCTGATCCGACCCACGCAAATTGCTCTTTCTTTTGTATTTTTTTAGGGGGGGCGAGGGCAATGACCAGGCCGCCAAAGGGTTCCAAGTACCTTCGCTGCACTTGATTCTCCAATTAAATGGCCAGAAGCCATGGAGCAGCGTGTGAACCAGAATACAGAATCCAGAATCGGAGGCGGAAACTTGGAAGGCAGTCAGCAGAGTGGCAGGCGGAGTTGTTTCTGATTTTATCAGCATTAAATTCCCGACTTCCTGCGACAAGGTCGGGGGCTAATTTCATCTAAGTAAATAAGCTTTGCTTTGCGGCTCAACCGCCGGCAATTTGAAGTGTAACGGTTCGTGGTAGATCCACATCTACTTCAACTATAGATCCCCAGCCAAAATGGAATTACAATTGCAATTACACAATTTGGCTATTAACGCCTCGACTCTGGGGCTACACACCTTTCACCTTGACAATGAAATGGTTTCCGAATGATTGCTGTAATTTCTATTTGGCTTGGAGAAACCCACAATCCTCAAGCCCAACTGGAAATGCAAATGAATATCTTGCTGTTTAGTAGAGCAAAACGCCGGCTATACGTAACACAATACAAAAGTCGAGATTTCCCAGGCCGATACAGCACGATACAGACACCTTTATATTAAATGGTTTGTGTGTGGCTGTGGCTTTGGCTATGGATGCCATAATCATGGCTCATATTATGTATGCTGCTGCTGCTGCTGTTGTTGCTGCTGCTATTTCCCTATTATTGTTTGATGTCATTGAACTTGAACTTGTCGTGAATGCCGACAAAACACCAAACAGCAAACACCACACACCAGTTGGCTATTTCTGTTTTGGCATTTTATGCAATTTCTCGGCGTGAATATGCTAATTCGGATTTGTATAACACGTTGCCTGCCGGTCCAAAAACGTGTTCGAAATGTTAATTAAACGGCCAACACTGGTGGCTTTTATTCATATTTATGGCAATTAGCAGCCCCCTGACCCAATTTTCCATGTTGTCTCTGCTAATTGCCGTTTATGACGATCGTGGGGCTGGAACAGGATGGGATGGATTTGGCTGGACTCGGAATGAACCGCACCCTAGAATTCATTGCAAATGCCACTCGGCACTCAATTAGAAATTCTGCCTGGCGCCAGCTGCTAATCGCTGTCTAAGATGCTAGGATAAGGTGGCCAGCACGCTAACAAGCCCAAAGACCAGACAGTGATGGTTATGTAATGGAGACGTGACGCAGACGCAGACGGACACCCATCTGACCAGTGCAAAAAACTTTTCGGTTGCGGTTCGCTGCGTGCCCAGAAGCTAAACTGAGAAAGACACTACTTAATGGGTATTCCCACGAGAACTTTTTAGATGCTTAGCTGGCATTACATATGATTACTCGTAAAATGTTTGTTTTTCATGAACACAAACTTTTAGAGGCGAAGATCTTTGAAATCTTGTTTAATTAGGTTTTGGGAAAAGCTGTGCTGATTTTTTATTACCTTACTGGAAAGTCATATCTCAAAATTATCATCAACCAAAATTAAATGCCTAAACTAAAAAGCAATTTAATAGAGAATTTGAGGTGGCATTGCAAAGCTAAAAAATAGAGACACAATTATTCCTTAGACCAAATACAACGATGCGGGGCTTTCGTTTTAAAAACAATAACGTAGAGATATTGATTTGAAAGACTACATGTTAGGATGTCTTAATTTGTGTATCTTGACTAATTCTACTTTGGATAAGACTAACAAAGTTGGCGTGCTAGAATTCATTTTGACACTATTAAGACGAGAGCTTCTCGTACAACTAATGGTAATTAGCAAACATGTAGAGACGGGTAAAGATAGAAAGAAAGAAAGAGAGATTTCTATCGCAGGTGCAATGACTTGGGCCGCCTGGGAGCGTTCTCTTTCAATCGTGAAACGTAACCCTAGCCCTAGCAGCTAGCCCTAGACCCTGGGTACTAGACCCATTCTAACGCCCGGACGGGTTCAATAAACTAGCTGGCACCTTTACGCATGGCGGCCACAGACAGACCACCTCTCCATACAGCTCCTCCGATCCGATCCGATCCGAGACGGGATCTGCAACTTCGAGACGGGTCATGCCAAGTCAGACGCTCTCGCCTGAACTAATACTTTGTATAATTATCGCCTTGCTGATCTTCTTCAGCACATGATGTATGGAGTGCCCGTGCGAGCTAGCTGGGCCATTGAGTTTTATGGCCTTCGGAGCTGGATATGGAGCTGAAGTTGTGGGACAGAACACGCAGCTTTCTGCAAGCAGAAAGCAAGCAGAAAAGCAGCAACCTGCACTATCTCCGGTGTCCGATCATTAGCTAAATGCCATGCCAGCGTGGGAGGAGATGCTATAGGCCAGATACAAATCGGCAGAGGAAAACCCAACCGGGAAACAAAAGTCAGCGAGCAATTAGCGCTCGGCATAGCACTTAATTGAATCGCTGTTCTTTTTTTTATATTTTTTGTAGCCAGGAAGGACACAAAATCGTGAGAGTTTTTCCAGTGCAAATTAATAAACAGTTACGCATGCGCTGGGGAAAACTTGTTGTTGGCTGATTGCTGATTGCTACTCGCTTCACGGAGGCATCCATCACCTGTCCATGGAGCAGCTCCGTCCAGCAGCCGTATCCGTATCTGTATCTGTATCCGTATCTGAATCTGCATCGAAATCTCCCGTTGTTTGAGACTATTATTTCGGCAATTGCTGTAATCAATGTGCTGTTATCAATAACAGCTAGCGGTGTAATAATTGAATGGGTAGCGTTTGTGAAGACTGCTTCCAGCTCCACCCATCTTTGCAGATTGGGGCCATAAGAATTGGTCGAAAATTGCGCAAACAAAATTATGATATATTTACCTGCACTACTATCGCTAGCAGAGATGCTCTGCAGACTGTGATTAGCCGGAGTCAGGGCGAAAATACTGACAGACAGCCGGACAGATTGATTGTGGTACAAGAATTGGAAGGGCCTTCATTAAAGCCATGCAAAAAGGCCATACAAAAACCATCAAAACAAATCAAAGACAGGACACTTGAGCACTGTAGGGCCCAAGGAACATAGTGTATGGCAAAAAAGGAACTGTGGGAAAGAATGCCGGCAGAGTTTGACTCCTCCCTTAACTGCTTAATTACAGCGCCCAGGGCCAGACTCATTATTATCTATTAAGCAGTCAGGAATACTAGTTGCTAGTTGCTAGACCTGACAATCTGACAAACAGACGCTGACTCTCTAATGACATTGGGGAAGTTTCAAGGCAGAAAAGCCAGCCAACCAGCCATAAATATGCATATGAGATGGGCTCGAGGAGCTGGAGCTGAAAATGGAGATGGAGATGGAGCCCAAGCCTCTGCAATTACAATGTCCACATATAGACGGGCGGAATATTGCCCTAGCCTTGGTAATTGTTTCATATGCAAGAACAGCCTTCGACTGGTGCAATTTCATAGCATCCTCATCCGCATCCTCATCCTCATCCCCATCCTCATCTCCATTCTCGGGCATCATGACCATCGGGCATAATTTACCAAGAAGGAATCATGATGGTCTCCTCCAGTTTGGTAATAAAACACAGCGTCACGCCAAGGTAGCGCCCTAGCCATCTAGCCATCTAGCCTTCCTGCGCTTTTCTAGACTTTTTAGCCTTGCGCAACTGCGTCCAATTTGGCCGCAATCGAGGAGCAACAACAGCAGCAGAAGTAGCAGCAGCAGCTTCGATGTCTACATTGCTACCTTGTCGCCGACATAATCATGTTAAATTACTCGCAAATTCATTTGGTAGTTGAGGCCTCCACCGCCGCCTTCAGTTGCAGTTTGCATTGTTAGGGCGCCTGCTGATGTTGCTGGTTGCTGATGTTGCTGGTTGCTAGTTGCTAGTTGCTGGTTGCTGGTTGCTCGTTGCTGCTGCCTGGCGGCTGCTTTCAGCATTGATGCATGGACATGATATGGGTTCGAGTTTGGGTTTGGGGAGTCTGGGCTGCACATTCTGTGTGTGTTTGTGTGTGTGTGTGTTGTTAGCTTGTCGCTCACTCCATATTGATCTGTGCTCGGCATTATGGAAATTATGTGATCAAGGCCAGGGAAAATGGAAATTGTTTTCGCTAGAGGAGTCAGTCGTCTGGCAATTACAGATCGATTTATTGCTCCTCTGCCAAAGGCATTGTTTTTCTTCTCCTTTTTTTTTGTGCTGCATCTAATTAGAAGCCAGATAAACGCAGGCAGGCTGGGTGAGAAATTGCTTTAAGACCCAGTCGAAGAACTCCTCCTATTCCAACTCTTTTATTTTTTTCTAAAAAGAGGTGGGTGGGTGTGGTCAAGAAGTTGCTGATGTTGCAGCTGCAGAATAGCGGTAAAAAAAAAATAAAAAGCCAACAACAACGCATTTGGGGACAAACAACAAGCCGAGGCGAAGATTTGTGTTTATTTTGTAATCTTTGAAATATTTGTGGCATGGCAAATATTTTCACTCGCCTGCATTTCCGCATAGCCGTAGGCATGGGCATGGGTATGGGTATGAGTATGGGGAAAGTATGGGGCTATCCAGGGGGATATTTGGGAAAACTTCCACTTTTTTGCATCTGCCACAGGCGGCCAAGTCCACCTACAGCACTAAATAATAAAGCGTAACCAGCAAAAGGCGTGCCTAAGTTTGGGTTTGGGTTTGGGTTCGGGTCTTGGCCAGAGAATCTTCCATCCCAGGGCAACCAAGTTGAGGCCAGAGCACCTAGGCCTACTTATGTAAGTAAGGCTCTGCTGCCAGTGCTTGTGGCTTGTATTTTATGGTTTGTGTACACATTTTTGCACACATGCGCGACGGGTCATTCAACTTTTCTGTGGCAGAAATCCATGGCCATGGTCAGGTGGGTGGGGGATCACTAGTTGGAGAGGGAGCAGCCGGAGGAGCGGAGGCGGTGCGCGCGCGCTTTCCTAGAATAAACAAAATGCACGACTCTCGGCCAAGAGCCGCCAACAACTTTGGCTTTGGCTTTGGCCCCCTGCCGGGCTGCTTAAGCACACGAAGAAGTCGAGTTACTGCAGTAACACAGCGAAAAAAAACCTTTTCTTAAGCAAGATATTAAGAAATTATTGAAATCAAGGCTCGCCACATAATGGTATGCTATTATTGGTCAGAAAACCTCAAATAAAAGTTTAAATAGCCCACTACTTAAATGGTTTTTCAATCCAACGTCTTTTTAAAATCAACTACTGCTTATATGATTTTAATATCTTCCCTGAAAGTTAAAAAAGATTACAAAAAAAAGGGTTTGAATTGAAGAAAGTTAAAATAAAAGAGTCAAATTTGTGTAATTCATTACCAACTTTTTTTTTTAATGATTTTAAAATCATGTTTATAACTCAAAGAGATCACTCGAATTTCCTTTAAAAAAAATTTCTAATTGAAAAAAGTCAAAAGTCAACAATAAAATTTATGTAATTCCTGGCCAATTAGTGTTTAAATGGTTTACATGTCTTACCAGAAGTAAAAGAGATTACTAGGGCTTGCCTTTGGAAAATTTGTTTCAAAACGAATAAATCAAACCAAATCAGCCTTAAAGTAAACCACGAATTAATCGCTCAGTGTGCTCTTGCTGCATCCACATCAACACCAGCAACATGCAGCACCAGCAACACAACCAGCAGCAACTTGGCTGACTAACTGACTGACTGACTGACTGACTTCTGTTTGTTGGACCGACACGACCATGTTTGATGTGTACCATAGTCATCATTATCATCATCAACTTGGCCAGCCAGTAAGCCAGTCAGTAAGCCAAGCCAGCCAGGAACTCAGGCTGGTCCCCATCATCAGCCGATCGTAATGATGATGTATGTGTGGCTTGTTTTAGTTGTTGCACTTGCAGCAGCGCAGCAAAATTGTTGCATAAGTTTGCATTACAAGGCGGTGGCGGCAACTGGGGATTGTCTTGGTTGCTGGTTTTTCTTAGCAGTTGCTGCTGCTGGCCACATGATTGACTCCCATTGCCAAGTCCGCCGCCAAATTCTTCGCACTGCCAAGGCTCAAGTTCAGTCAAGTGTGGGGAGACTTACTTCCCTCATCCTTAACAGTTAATGTGTGAATTTTTATGCGTTGCCAGGCTCGGTCGTGTTGAGCTATGTTGTGTTGTGTTGTTCTTACCGCATAAAATGTAATTTACATCCGTTAGCTTCGAGTGAGCTGGAGATGGGAGAGGCTCCTTCATTTTCTGCTACTCTTCATCGAAATTGCTACTCTGATTTGCGGCCAAATTCATGCTTATGCACTTGCCGTTAGAATTTCCATTGTTGTTTTGTTGCCTGCAATTCGTTGCCAAATTGTATGGGTCAGGTTTTTTGCCTGTGCCTTCGATTTAAATGTGAATTCGGGATTCCAAAAGAGCCAAGTCATGAGGAACGAGGCCCCCCCCCAGGTATGCGGAAATTAAAATGTGAAATATTCGAGAAATTGTCAACCCTTCATCCAGACGCAATTAATCAAAGTTAAGGCCGCCAGCCGTAATTCATAAAACAGCAATTTGTCAAATCATTTCTGCAGCAACAAGTGGTAGAAGCAGCAGCAGCAGCAACTGGCCTTCCTGGCCAACTGTCAGCTTAGACAATTTGTTTGAGCCATTTTTCCAGGGGGAAAACAGTGTGGGACACACGCAGCCAGCTTTCTTGGCCATTTTTCCTGCTTCTAAAGTTGCTTGTTGTTGGCCGGTCCGCATTTTGATTATGTGGTAATAACACGTTGCATGCATACAAAGCCAAGATGTTGGTGCTGCTGCTGCTGCTGCAATTTGATGTTGCTCCTAGCTCTTGGCTTTTAGACCCTGTTATCACGCTGGACAAGGCTATCAAGGCTAAAAAGCAAAAACCTGGCCTACGCAGCAAAGCCCGGCCAATTGCAATTGCATGCTGGCACAATTAGAGTTCGGCATTCGCGGGCAATGGATAAATTAATTTATTATGGTCATAGCGATGGCTAACGGATATGTCCATCGTAAAATTCCCGCCATAATGGGGGAAACTGCAAGTATGGCATTTCATTAAATAATAAAGATTCCTTCTCTGCCTTTTTCCATTGCAGCCCCGGTCCAGGAATACACGGAGATCCAACAGTATTCGGGTAAGTCTGAGTCTGGGTCTTAGCCCACAAATCTGAGCGTGGAAGCAGATTAACGGACGGCCATAACCATCGACGAACAGGAGCCTAATAAAAGTGCATTCAGATCTTTTTGTTTTATGGTGATTACATTTTCGTTCGACCATGCGGAAGTGGACGATTTATGGCACCAGCCTATCCTGTTCGATATTAAATCCATCAACTTGATCGATTCGGAGCTTAATGGTTAATTATCTGCCCAATCGGCACAAGCCGCTAATCGAGGCCCAATTATCAAGCCAATTAATGTGAGGTGTGAAAATGACACATGCCGAAGACAAATGGAAACATAAAGAAAAAAGCGCTGCCTTCTTACGAGTTATGCTGGAAACGTGAGCGGGAGACTCAGACCCAAACAAAACGCCAGAGATTTCAATCAAAATACGATCTAGCCAGTTCACAGTAGCTTAACGTGTTAATGATGTGAAATTTATAGCGGGTGGACGTCACTAAATTAGGCAGCAAGTCAGAAACACTGGACATACGACGTGCGCATAAATTTTAAGACTCAACACGACGACGACAACGACAACGACGACAGTTGACTTTTGTTTAACGACACTGATGAGCAATAAAATTTGTCTATAGCTGCACGTATTATGACAGCCGACTGGCGCTAAGCCCCGATTTATGGCCCGAACGACACAGTAGCACACATTGCAGGGGAAATCACATAAAAACATGCATATAGATGCCCCGCTTGCATAACTAATGCCTGGAATTTATTAGCCAGAAGATGGGTTGTCATTGTCTGGGGCCTTTCGGTTCCCAGAGGCAGCGTCCCAGATTTCTAGTTCTTCACTCTCGAACTCTCCTATTCTTTCCTATTCTTTCAGAGGGCTGCTACTACAACTATGCACACTATCAAGAGGGCGACCGCATCATGACCAATGAGCCGTGCCTGAACTGCACCTGCCACAACCGCATGCTGATGTGCTACCTGCGCGTCTGCCCCTTCACCAAGCCCATTGGCCACGACTGCATCGTGGAGAAGCGGGAGGACCAGTGCTGTCCCATCATCACCTGCCCAGAAGGTGAGTTAGCAGAGGAGTGCGTTCTCTCAAGACCTAACCACTAATTGTTCTCTTTCTAATCCAGTGCCAGTGGATGTGCCCTATCATTCCCCCGAACCCGGTACCGAGCTGAGCATCCCCGAGAAGTTCGGCTGCAGCATCGAGGAGAAGTTTTACCCGGAGGGCGCCCAGGTGCCATCGAACCCCAACAAGCCATGCGAACTGTGCTACTGCATCAACAACCAGACCAAGTGCGTCATGCAGGAGTGCACTCTGCACGTGGACGGCTGTCTGCCCATCTACAACAAGGGATCCTGTTGCCCAGTGCGCTATAGCTGCGGTAAGTTATTAAGTTTAAAATTTAAAGCTCATTCTTACCTTTTTTAAATCATTAGGCTAATTAAAAAAAATGTTCTTTACTCACAAATTACATTTCCTTTTGCAGACCATGAGAACGAGCTGGACTTTGTGGAGCAGTCGACCACCACCACAACGACCACTGTGCGCCCTACAACTGGATTCATCCTGGAAAGCACCATGACACCACCAACCACCACCGACTGCATCCACGATGGCGAGGTATACGCTGATGGAGCCTCGCTGAGGGGTAAGAATGCCTGCGAGCACTGCTACTGCATGCGCGGAGACATCGTGTGCGCCGTTCAGGAATGCGAGATGCCCATGATAGGGGCCGATGGAAAGTCCTGTCAAGCAATGCCAGCTGCCGAGGGCCAGTGCTGCCCGAGCAATTATGTCTGCAAGGACGATAGTGCCACCACCGAAATTATTGAGGTCACCACAGCGGAGAGTGTTACTTCGGTGCCATCCAAGGGTATCCATGCTGAGATTCCCAAGGAGGATGTTGATCTGCAGGAGCACATTGATGACGAGGAGAAAAATCAGGATAAGGATAAGGACAGCGCTACCGATGTTCCATCCGTGGAGCTGGGCAGCGGTGAGATTGAGGACGAAGACGAGGAGGAGAAGGTTAAGGCCACCACGGTTGCTCCAGTGCACGTCACGGACGAAAAGGACTTCTCCTTCGAGCCCGAATCCTCTACTGCTGGCATTGCCTCCGATTCCAGGATCGATGTGCCATCGTCCACCGAGGAACCCAAGGAACCGTCCACCGAAGCCATCGCCGAGGAGGAGATTCTCAAGATTGTCACCACTCCAGAACCCGAGGGTAGCGGCGAAGAGGATGATTCCAAGCCTGCTCAGATTCCCGAGCAGGAAGTCACTGAGGATGAACTCATCGAGGTCAGCACTTCCGCTCCAGCCAAGGCCAGTCCGGAGGAGGAAGTGGTTAAGGCCACCACCTCGGCGCCAACGGAAGAAGAGGACGTCGCTAAGCCCACGCCAGCCGGAGAGCCTTCTCTGGAGGAAGGAAGCGGTGAAGAAGAGAAGGATGTCAAGGTCACAGCAGCTCCAGAGGAAACTCAAGAGGAGGCGAAGCCCACTACCGCTCCAGTGGCAAGCGACGAAAAGGAGGAGGAACTCAAGCCCGCCGAGGGAAGCGGTGAAGAAGAGCAGGCAATCAAACCCACTGTGGCTCCAGAGGAAAGCGCTGAGGAGGACAGCGAAGTCGAATCCACTTCAGCTCCGACGGCAAGCGATGAAACTGAACAGGAAGCCACTTCAGCTCCAGAGGAGAGTAAGGAGCAAGAGGCAGACAAGCCCACTCCAGTTCCGTCAGCCACCGATGATGTGGAACCAGCGAAGCCCACTGAATCCCAAGAGGAAGCCAGCAGTGAGGGTGAAGAGGACATCGTCAAGGGCACCACTCCTGCAGGAGAAGCAAGCAGTGAGATTGAAGAGGAGATTGTCAAGGAAACCACACCTGCCGAAGAAGCCAGCAGTGAGGGAGAAGAGGAGATCGTCAAGGAAACCACTCCTGCCGGAGAAGAAATCATCAAGGGAACCACTCCGGCCGCAGAATCCAGCAGCGAAGCTGAAGAGGAGATCGTCAAGGGTACCACTCCTGCCGGAGAATCTAGCAGCGAAGCTGAAGAGGAAATCGTCAAGGGAACCACACCGGCCGGAGAAGCCAGCAGCGAAGCCGAAGAAGAGATCATCAAGGCAACCACTCCTGCCGGAGAAGTCAGCGGCGAAGAGGAGATCGTTAAGGCTACCACTTCAGCTCCTAAAACCGGAGATGAAACTGAGATGGAACCAGATACCGCCACGGATGCTTCAGTGGAAGAAGTCGAGGACTTGGCCAAACCAACAACGCCATTTGCTGAGACCGTGGAAGAAGCCATTGCTGGAACACCCATTCCAACTGAAGATGTCAGTGCTGAAGAGGAGATTGTTAAGGCCACAACACCAAAGACCTTGGGAGAGCAGCCCCCAGCTGCTGAGGACTCTACCGAGTTGCCAGTGGAAGAGGGAGATCTGCCCAGCTCGACAGGTGCCCCAACAATGGCCTCCTCGACCGAAGGTGTCCAGGATACTTCAGTTGCACCTGCACGAGCTGGCGATAAGGACGAAGCCGGAGTTACCGAACCCACTGCCGAGAAAGATGACAAAGAATCCGGAGAGGTCGAAGAGGATGCCACAGATCTGCCAGTCTATGATGCTGTCACGAGCACAACTGCCAAGACCACAACCACTGAGAAGACCGAAGAGGAGTCCTCAACTGAAGCAGCCGAAATCGAGACCTCCACTAGTGCACCCGTTGACAAACAGGAGGTGCCAGACAAGGATCAGAAGGATGAGGATGTTGCGCAAACAAGCACTGAACTGCCGGCTAAATCTGACATTGTGCCTTCCAGTCAGCCAGTCAGTCAGACCAGTGACGAAGCCGCCACAGATAAGCCAACCTCCGTTTACCTGCCACCTGCCGGAGATAAGGATTCTACCGAAGATGAGCCCACTGCGACTGAACCCTCTGTCCAAGAAGAGGAGCCATCCAAACCAGTGCCCCAGCATATTCCATCCAGCAGTCCTGCCACAGTTGACAATCGCAACGACTTCGAGGAGTCAGAGAAGACAACCCAGCCGCCTAGTAGCGAGGATCAGCCCTTGCCCGCCATGGATTTGCCCGCCGTCATTCCAGGCGAAGGTGACTGCCTGGTGGAGGGTAAGACCTATGCCAACAACACCATTGTACCCGCCACCGCTCCCTGCGATGTGTCCTGCAGATGTGTCAGCAGCCTCGTGGCCTGCCAACAGATGGAGTGCAAGTTGCCCGAGAACCTGGAGAAATGCACCGTGGCTGCCGATCTTGTGGATGGTTGTTGTCCCACTTACAACTGCGATGAGAGCATTGAAAGCGTCGAGAAAGAGCAGGACTCCACTGCCAAACCCGACGACAAGATCGATGAGGATGTCTCTGAGATCAGCACCGAGGAAATTCCCAAGGACGTTATCATGCCTACTGGCATTACTGAACAGCCTCTTTCTCATGTCAAGCCCGATGAAGAAGAGATCCAGCCAGTGACTACAGTTCCTATCCAGGTTGCTGAATCTACCACTGCTAGGACTGATAAGAAACCAGTTGACGAATCCGAGGAGGTTCAAAAACCAGTTGAAACCTCCACTGAAACCGTTGAGGATGAGAAACCAATTGATGAATCCGAGGAGGACAAGAAACCAGTTGATGAATCCAAGGATAAGAAACCCGTTGATAAGGAACCCAAGCCCGAGGACGAGAAGAAGACAGACGATGATTTCGTGGCGGCCACGGAGCAGCCAGAGGCTTCAACTCCATCTCAATTTGCCGACGATGCCGAGAAGGAGACTGAAGACAAACTGGCCACCACAGTTGCTCCCATTGAAGAAACACATGAGCCGGTCGATGAAAAGATTCCTGCTGAACCAGAGCCAATTCCTGATGATGAAGTCCTTGCCAGTACTGCTCAACCCGAGAAGGAGACGCCAGAGCCCTCCACTGAACTGCCAACTTCTGATACCGACAAGAAAGCAGAGGCGGAGGAACCAGCTCCAGCTACCCAGGCTCCAGAATCCGACAAGGTTCCCGAAGTTTCGACCAGTGCTCCAGCTGGAGATGAGATTGAAGGATCTGATAAACTCACAACCGTTTCTCCATCGAAGGTTGCTGTTCCTGACGAAAAGGAAACTGCTGGTAATGAAGATATCGTTCCTGCCACCTCTGTGCCTATTGAAAGTGAAATTAGTACTGATAAGCCAGCCGAGCACGGACATAAACTACCCACACAGCCAGAGGAGAAACCAGTCGAGGAAGAGTCCTCTACTGAGACTGATATTAGCACTGAAGCAAGTGTTGAGGGTGAAAAGGAAACCGCTGATGAGACTTCGGAGTCCGACAATGAAATCGAGGGCGATGCTACTCCTGCTCCCGCTTCTGCTCCTGCCCCTGAATCTGCTGATGAGGACAAGACTCCAAGCACCGAGCAAACTGTCGAGGCCGAAAAGGTCACCACCGTTGCCCCATCTGCTGGCGATGAAGAGGAGGAACTTCCTATTGCAATCACAACCCCTGCTCCAACGAAGGATGAAATTGAGCCGAAACCAGTCGAAGGTGAACAGAAACCAGAGAGCCCAGTTGAAGATATACAAAAGCCCATTGAAGACGAGTCATCTACAGCTACTTCAGCTGAAAATGAGATCGAGCCTGACACCGATCGTGAAACCACTGCTGCTCCTACTAAGGAAGAGTCTGTTGAACCCTCCACTGGAGCTCCTGCCTCTGATGAGAGCAAGGAAATCCTTGAATCAGAAGTTCCCACAACTGTGGCTCCTGCTGGTGAAAAGATTCCTTCAAGTAGTATCACTCCCGATGAGGAACCCACTGCCACTTCTGCTCCTACTGCCAAGCCGGACGAAGATGTAGAAAAGGAAACCGTAACTGAAGCGCCTACACCCGTTACTGATTCCTCTGAGGAACAAGATAAGGAAATATCCACGGATCAGACGCCATCTCAGGTGGCCGAAGAAAAACCTGAAGCTCCCGCCAAGACTCCAGAGGAGGAAACCACTGAAACTACAGCACCAACGTCCGTTGATGAGGTGCCCGTTGTCCAGAGACTGCCCGAAGAGGTACTTGCTGAGATTCCGCAGTCCTCCACTGAAGCCGATATTGCAAAGGAAGACGAAACCAGTACTGCTCCAAGCATTGGTGAGAAGGAACCTGCTGTCACCTCTATTCCATCAGTTGAAATCGATCAGGAAGCCACCACTGTTGCGCCTATCTCTGAGAAGGATGAAAGGCCAACTGAGGAGGAGAAACCAACTGGAGAAAAGAAACCTACTGAGGAGGAGAAACCAACTAGAGAAGAGAAACCAACGGAGGAAGAAAAACCAACTGGAGAAAAGAAACTTGCTGAGGAGGACAAACCAACTGGAGAAGAGCCATCTGAAGAAGAGAAGCCCACAGAACAGGAGATATCAACTGAGGCACCAGTCAAGATTACTACACCAGAAGATAAGCTTGAAACCCAGGCTGCATCTACTGATGCTCCCGAGGAAGGATCTTCAGAATCGGTCGAAGAAGTCGCGTCATCGACTGAAGCAACAGCTGATGAGCAGCCCGAAGACAAACAGCCCTCATCCACGACACAGGCACCAGTTGAAAAGATTCCCGAAATCTCTACCGAACTGCCAGCTGAACCAACCACTGCTCCCGTTGCCGCAGATGAAGAGGCTTCCTCTGCGTCCAGTGAAGAAGACGAGAGTCCAGAGGTCACTACTGCCTCTCCTGCAGGAGTTGATGACACCAAGGAAGTGGCACCATCTTCCACCGAGAGGGCACCAGACTCTGAAGACAAGCTACCCGTGGACGAAAAGGAGAAACCTGAGCCTGCAACCCAAGTTCCCGACCTGGCTGCTGGTGGAGATACCGAAAAGGAGGAAGATGTTACTCCATCTGAGGAGGAGGGAGATGAAATCAAACCAACAATCGCCCCTGCTGCTGAAAGTCCCAAGCCTTCCGAAAAGGAACCCGCACTGGATGAACAAGAAGTGGAGTCCACAACTAAGCCTAAATCTGATGAACAACCCATTGATGAGACTGTATCCGCCACTTCTGGACCCATCGATGACTCTTCCACATCTGGTCCTGCCAAGGAGGAGTCCAGCACCCAATCTCAGGAGAAGGAAGATATTGATATCACTACCGATGCTAGTCCAGCCTTGCCTGCTGTCCAGGAAGATGACTTAAAGGGTGCCGTCACTGTGCAACCAATTGTCGATGATAAGGAAGTTTTTGCTCCTCAGGACGGTTCCAAGACCAGCATTGATGTGTCCACCGATTCTCCCATTGCCGAAGAGGATGAGGCTCCCAGCACAGTTTCTCCTGCATCGCCAGCTGCTGACTCCACTGCTGATGCTACCACTCCTTCAGTGGATCTTCCTTCTGCCGAGGAGATCGACAAGAAGCCCATGGAAGAAGTCATGTCCCAGACTATTGCCCCGCATGCCGCCGATGAGTCTGCGTCCACATCCACCGAGGACGAAGACCAGTCTCCTATTACTGTGTCTCCTCAGGATGCTGACAAGACTCCAGTTACCGTGGCTCCCCAGGACGCTGATAAGACTCCAATCACAGAAGCTCCCCAGGATGCTGATAAGACTCCAAGCTCAGAGGCTCCCCAGGATGCTGATAAGACTCCAAGCCCAGAGACTCCAAAGGATTCTGATAAGACTCCAAGCTCAGAGGTTCCCCAGGATGCTGATAAAACTTCAAGCTCAGAGGCTCCCCAGGATGCTACTGAATCTCCTCAAGATGCAGATAGGATTCCAGTCACAGTGGCTTCTCAGGCTGCTGACGAAATTACGGTTTCAGTCACTGCTGCTCCTTTGGATGAAGAAAAGATTTCAGCGACAGCAGCTCCCTTGGATGAAGAGAAGATTCCAGCCACTGCAGCTCCTATGGATGATGAAAAGATTCCTGCTACAGTTGCTCCAGTTGCTTCCGATGTGGAGCCAAGCAGCGAGCAGCCTTCTGCTGCTGAGGATGTTGGTGAAGAGAGCACCGAACCAGCTGTCGATGATGCCGAAGATACTACTGATGAGCCCAAGGCTGATGCCAAACTGAAGCCACCCACTCCGGCTCCTGCCGTTCCATCCGAATCTCCAGTCACAGAGGCGGAGATTGTGCCCGAAACTGCGGCTCCAGAAATGGAAAAGGAGGAAGTGCCAGAGAAGGCCACGGAACAACCAGAACTGGAGGAGGAGGTTCCAGAAAAACCCACAGAACAACAAGAACCTGAGAAGGAGGTGCCTGAGAAGACCACGGAACAGCCAGAGGCGGATAGCGAGAAGACCACTCCGGAGCCAGTAGTGAAGCCTAGCTTGGATTCCACCGAGGAGGGTGAAGAGTCCGTTGAGTCTGAGGAGGAGCATGCTCCAGTTACGGAAGCAGCTGACAAGGAGGAAGAGAGCAAGGAGACCGAGGAAGAGCCTGAAGTACCCGCCGTTGTCTCTGAGATTACTAAGCCAAGTGAAGAGGCTGTCACCACCAGCACTGTGCACCCACTGTTCTCCCACCTGCCCAGTAGTACCACTCAAAAGCCAGCCATCGATGACCGAGTGGGCGAGGAGACTGATGAAGAGAACACCACCGAGAAATTAAGTAGTTCCAGCACCAGCAGCACCACCACAGAAGCTCCAGCGACCACGACGACGGTGGCCAGCCAACAGCAACAGCCCATCACTCCACCGCCCTACGGCCACGGCCACGCCCCCGAGTACGAGGACGAGTACGATGAGGAGGAGGTCTTCGGACCCGGAACTTGCCGCTATGCCGGCAAGCTGTACGTGTCCGCCCAGCAGATTCCACGTGACGATCCATGCGACTTCTGCTTCTGCTTCCGAAGCGACATCATCTGCCTGCAGCAATCGTGTCCGCCGCCAATCGCCGGCTGCCACGAGGAGCCCATCTCCGGCTTCTGCTGTCCGCGCTACGAGTGCCCTGTTTCGATGGCCGCCGTGCTGAACATCACCACGAGCACGACCACCACCAGCACCACCCTGCCGCCCCACTTCCTGCACTACTCGCACGGCGAGGCGGTGAAGCACACCGGCTGCCTGATCAACGGTCGATCCTACCGCGTGGGCGAGCAGATCGAGTCCACCAGCGGACCCTGCATCAGCTGCACGTAAGTACAAGCAAAGGAAACTAGCAGGGCTTGAAAATGATTCAATGCTTTGACAGCGCTGTTGCTGTGCAAGCAAAGTAATATCTGCGAAAGCGGAAGTATTGCTTCCGATTTTGGACAGTAAAGCAACACCCGACTGTTCACTCAAATAGTCGAAGCAAAAGCATGCTTTCACAGCAAAGAAAAGCAAACAATGCATTATTTTTAATAAACGTTGTTTGGCTTTTGCTTTGCTATCATTAATGAAGCCTTGCTTCTAAAGTCGAAGCAAAAGCATGCTTTCACTGTACAGCCAAAAAAAATAATGCATTTTTTGTAATGTGCTTTGCTTGCATTTAAAAAATTGGTCGAGCACAGATGAAGGTGATTTTCAAACCCTGCTATAAAGAACACCAAGTCAACTGATTCAACATTAACCTGGATATCTTTTACCCATTTCAGTTGCGGCGGCGACGGCAAGATGAAGTGCGATCCCCAGCAGTGCGTCCCCGAACCCACCATGCAGC
Source organism: Drosophila elegans (assembly GCF_018152505.1). NCBI lineage: Eukaryota > Metazoa > Arthropoda > Insecta > Diptera > Drosophilidae > Drosophila > Drosophila elegans. The sequence continues at coordinate 2,785,984 of NW_024545855.1, read as the reverse complement.
AGGTGATGGCGGCCGTGGTGTCGGGACGCAAGAGATGAACCACCAGCCATGCTCACTAAATATAATTTAACTAATTCTTAAGCACTGCAGACAACAATCACGAACCGACGAACCACAACCAGAACCAGAACCAGAATCAACCAGACCAGATAGCACCACTCGCCAACTAGCAGCAATAGCAATAGAGATCACTAATATAGCCAGAAACCAGAAACAGAATCTCGAAATCGGAATCGGAATAGAATAGGTGCCAAAAGCAATAGTTAACCAGGACCAGATGCAATAGTGTTAATTTTGGGTTTGCCGACACACATTCGCACTCTTTCAATTGGATTACGACCAGCCCACTTGTTTCGGATTAGGTTACGGTGACGAAGCAACCAGTGATATTGTACTGTATACATAGTATAGGTGCAATTAATTTAGACGCGCTCACTTAAAACGATTACTTATTTGTATGTGTACTAGTATTTTGGGCTTGTGACCCTAGTGACAGGACATATAGCCAACAGCATATAGCAGCCGACGTAGCGCGTGCCTTGTAAGGTCGTTCATTGTGTGTCCGCCGTGCCCGCCATACAATCGCTTTCAGGAGACTCTCAATCAAGCACCCAAACACAAACACCACATATGTATAGCGAATATATTCCGGATCCGGATCAACCGCAATCAATGGCGTTACGATGCCACGGCATTCGGCCGCCGGACCGGATTCTACACTTGCTAATCTGTATCCGTCCGGCGGCTCACTCTTCTCCAATGCGCTTTTATAGTATTTTAGTCACCTTATTTTAAACATTATTATTTTTGTGTATAATTGTTGCTTCTAGTCTTCTTTTGTTGCAAGAGCAACGGAATCCGCCTGTAACACGCGCACACAACCCGATTGATCGATTTGTAATCAAATCAGATCAGATTAGATCAAATCGGATCGGATCGGACCAGTTGAATATCAAATTGAGTTGAGTTGAGTTGAGAAACTGTATCTTCTATGAACTATTCCAAGCTTTTATACTTTTATATACAAAAAATACGTGTAGAGTGGAGAAACGAACGAACTAGTTTTTATAGCAATTTTACAAACGAACGCACAAATTGCATAGTTTTTAACGGATTAAATTTGTACTTTGCCCGCAGCACCTCGAAATGAAAATGAGGTGGACAAACCGTGAAGTCTACATAGAATTTTTAGATCAACTGAAACGGAAACTAAAAATACGGAACCGAAAGAAGGAACACACTGTTCGGCTATGGCTACTGCTCGACTGACTGAAAATCACCCAGATCGGGAAGGAGTTAACTTTGTAAACTATTTTTTTTTAACGCCAGCTGCCGCGCTGGCTATTATACTTTATTAGAACGCAACGCCCGGATTTTCAGTCACTTGAGCTATAGCAATACGCCGTAAACTTGAAGCGTCTCATCCACGCCGAATGAATACGAACATCAATTAGATTTATATAATCTCTAAATATAGTTGTAGCCCTAAGTATTTAATTTTAAAAATAAATAAATAAATTTTAATTTAGATCTTATTTATTTGATATGTCTTTTAAGAACAGCTCTTGTGTTTCCATACCTTATCATAATTTATATGCAGCTATTCTTTGTAATCTAATAAATAAATACAACGCTTTTTATTGAAATGTATAACGGGAATATTTTTTTGAAGCCAAATGAGATAGATTATGGGTACTATTTATTTTGTAAGTAATTGCTATCGAAAGTTAACTAATTAAAGGTAATAAACGAAATGAAGGGGCAAAACATTTTTTTGGAAAATATACAATGAAATAGCTTTTTGCTTTACATAAATCTAATCCAATATTTTTTAGCCAGAAGTTATTGATCCACCCCATTTACCACTTCGCTGCTGGGTAAAAGACTTCAGTTTATAGAGCCTAGCTATAATTGCTTCATTTTTCTTTTTAAAACCCAGTTTTTAATATATCCCATTTCGTTGTCATTTTACGTTTTAACTGGTATTTTTAACGACTCCTGCTCAACGAAATATTTATGTAGGAAGTTCATCAATCAGAAATCTTTTATATTTTGGATAAATAAATGTGTTTTATAAACGTATTTTGAAAAAACGTTTCTTTTTACTCACCATACTGTATAAGACTTTGATGTTTCCATTCTGCAATATCCCAATAATCTTTTGTACATGATTGGTTCGTGTGGTATTTTTAAACAGTCCACCAACGTTCACACTTCTAGCCGGCTGCCAATAAGTGTTTGATATTTTCCGCTTATGGCCTGAACTCATTTAAACCACTCGACTTCTCTATATATAGGCTCCTCCAAATGGTGAATATATCCACCATAAACTGGCTCTTCGTCTGCGGCCTGTCCTTCTGCCTGGGCGGGATTGCGGTGCTCAGTTTTATGCCCCTGGGCTCGGGTGCGTATGCGAAATATGAAGACCCGGCTAAAAATACTGACCAGCCATGGCTCTTTTTATAGACTGTGTCTGTCCGTTGTCCAATCCCCTGGCCAAGCTGACGGGCGCCGGAGGAGGAGTTGCTGTGCAAAAGGAGCCCTTGGCGGAAAAGCTCCACCAGCATCCCCATGACCATGGTGCCTCCGCGCACAAGATGGCCCTGCTGGTTCCCTTCCGGGATCGATTCGAGGAGCTCCTCCAGTTCGTGCCCCACATGACCGCCTTCCTGCGGCGCCAGGGCGTGGCGCATCACATCTTCGTGCTGAACCAGATGGACAGGTTCCGCTTCAATCGCGCCTCACTTATCAACGTGGGCTTTCAATTTGCCAGCGATGTGTATGACTACATAGCCATGCACGATGTGGATCTGCTGCCCTTGAATGACAATCTGCATTACGAGTATCCCAGCAGTCTGGGCCCGCTCCACATTGCCGGACCCAAGCTGCATCCGAAGTACCACTACGAGAACTTCGTGGGTGGCATACTGCTGGTGCGGCGCGAGCACTTTCAGCAGATGAACGGCATGTCCAACCAGTACTGGGGCTGGGGACTGGAGGACGATGAGTTCTTCGTGCGGATCCGGGATGCAGGACTGCAGGTGACGCGGCCACAGAACATTAAGACTGGCACTAACGATACATTTAGGTGAGAATAGATCTCCAGTAAATAGTATGACAGGTGTATTTACTACTATTATGCCTTCAGTCATATCCACAACCGCCATCATCGCAAGCGGGACACTCAGAAGTGCTTCAACCAGAAGGAGATGACCCGCAAGCGGGACCACAAGACGGGCCTGGACAATGTCAAGTACAAAATACTCAAGGTGCACGAAATGATCGTTGACAAGGTGCCGGTGACCATCCTCAACATTTTGCTCGATTGTGATCTTAATAAAACGCCGTGGTGCGACTGCTCCGGAACGGCAGCAGTTGCCTCGGCGGTACAAACCTGATGAATATGGGTTGTGTGTTAAACCAAAGATCCTATGTTTATTTCGCTATATATGTGTTGTGTGTTTTGCAAATGGGCTAGTGCTAGTACACGTGAACCATGCCGTAGAGGAATGTCCAGAAGAGCACGTAGGTGCAAAGGCCGCCCATGAACTGGTTGGTCAGCAGATTTCTGCGGTTGATGAAGAACTTGCGCCACTGGGTTCCCGACTTGAGGAGCACCAGGATCCAGAGCACGAACACGGACAGGAAGTAGAACAGGAAGCCCAGGGTTCCGCTCAGTCCAAGAATACCTGCAAATTGGGGGGAAGTTAATTCAGCTGACCCGATCACAAATTAAGTCCAATTACCAGCAGCGCAGCCCGAAATGGCGGCCATCGATGTCCGGCAATACTCCACGGCGGATATGTTGTTCCGGATGGCGCCCTCGCTGTACGCGATAATCTCTCCCGTCTTGGACTGTGTGGTCTTCACTCGGTTCATTTTAATTGATTAATTTTTATTTTCTAGCAAAATTTACTCCGGCTGCGAATTCCGATAGTTATATCGATAGGCAGTGTCGATGACCGATAAATGCTCACTGGAAAAAAAGCCACCAATATTTCGTTGCAATGTTAATTAAATTCATTTGAAGTAAACTAGGAAACAAGGAATTTTTTAACTAATTTTAAAAACGTTTTACTTCATGGTTATAGAATGCTGAAATTTGAATTTGAATTTACAACCATGAGACCCAAAATATACACACCTTGAAAATAAATATTATAACAATGGGGATTAGGGGCTTATTGTATTATTAAGCATTTTGAAGGGAAAAGTTGCTTAAATGCTAGTTATTAAAAAACGTAATTTTCCCAAACCAAATAGATTTTATGTTATTAAATATTTTTATATTTTATATTTGTTGTTTTGGTCAGTGCATGTGAGCTCACACTTCCGCTGAATGGCTCACAATTGCGTTTTGCCATTCGCCCGGGCTCGTGGCTTGTTGTTATTGGGATTGGGCTGGAGAGCTCGGACGGACAGCAATTCATTAAAATATGTGGTGATAACGCGATCGGCCGAATTCTGCGTGCGATTCGTGCGTTTGACGTGGGTACAAACTAACTGACTGCTATGCTGCCGCACCCGCACTTGTTTTGATTCCACGGAGCTCCTGATCCATCACAAACCAAGCCACCTACCACCCAGTGCCTCCACCATCTCCTCTGCCAGCTGCTCCACACCAGTAGGGCAATTAAAAAATCAATCAGAGGGCCCACTAATTGAAAGCTGCCCCCGCAGCACTCGACATGTCGCCGCCGAAGAACTGTGCGGTGTGCGGGGACAAGGCGCTGGGCTACAACTTCAATGCGGTCACCTGCGAGAGCTGCAAGGCCTTTTTCCGCCGCAACGCGCTGGCCAAGAAGCAGTTCACCTGCCCCTTTAACCAAAACTGCGACATCACTGTGGTCACCCGCCGCTTCTGCCAGAAATGCCGCCTGCGCAAGTGCCTGGACATCGGAATGAAGAGCGAGAACATCATGTCCGAGGAGGACAAGCTGATCAAACGGCGCAAGATCGAGACGAACCGGGCCAAGCGGCGCCTTATGGAGAACGGGACAGATGGCGGTGAGGGTGACGACGCAGATGACCACAAGGCGCCTGCAGACAGCAGCAGCAGCAATTTGGAGCTCTACTCTGGCTCGCAGGACTCGCAGAGCTGCGGCTCAGCGGACAGTGGCGCAAACAATTGTTCCAGCGGAGGACACTCAGCGAGCTCCACACAGGTCAATCCGCTGCAGATGACGGCCGAGAAGATCGTCGACCAGATCGTATCCGATCCGGATAGGGCCTCGCAGGCCATCAACCGGCTGATGCGCACCCAGAAGGAGGCTATTTCGGTGATGGAGAAGGTGATCAGCTCGCAAAAGGACGCTTTGAGGCTGGTGTCTCACTTGATCGACTACCCAGGTGGGTGCTCCACTTGGCCTCCTCTGTTTAACCCCTCTGATCTTTGTTAATTTTGTTGCAGGCGACGCCCTTAAGATCATCAGCAAGTTTATGAACTCGCCCTTTAATGCGCTGACAGGTAAGTCTACTCCAATTATAGTTGCACAACCTATTAATGGTTTCTTATTTAATAGTATTCACAAAATTTATGAGCAGTCCAACGGACGGCGTGGAGATCATCTCGAAGATTGTGGACTCGCCGGCAGATGTAGTGGAGTTCATGCAGAACCTGATGCACTCGCCGGAGGATGCCATAGACATAATGAATAAGTTTATGAACACTCCGGCCGAGGCACTGCGCATCTTGAACCGCATCCTAAGCGGCGGCGGAGCTAATGCAGCCCAGCTGGCTGCAGCGGACCGCAAGCCACTGCTGCTGGACACCAAGGAGCCAACGGTGAGGCCTCCTCCGCCGGCGGAGCGGGTGGACACCGTCATCCAGAGCATGCTGGTCAATAGAAGCCCGCCCATTTCGCCACATGACGGCGCCGTGGACCTGCAGTACCAGCACTCGCCAGGTGCCATGGAGCAGCCCAGCACAAGCTCGAGCAGTCACCCCTTGCCTTATCTAGCCAACTCGCCGGACTTCGACCTGAAGACCTTCATGCAGACCAACTACAACGACGAGCCCAGCCTGGACAGCGACTTCAGCATCAACTCGATCGAGTCCGTGCTGTCGGAGGTGATCCGCATTGAGTACCAGGCCTTCAACAGCCTGCAGCACTCGGCCTCGCGGGTCAAGGAGGAGACGTCCTACATGACGAACGGCCATGGCGGCTGCAATGCTGCCGGAAATGCCAGCCAGCAGCGGCACCTGCAACAGCCCATCTGCGCCCCATCCAGTCTGCAAATGGACCGCGAACTGAACGAGGCAGAGCAGAATAAGCTGCGGGAGTTGCGTGTGGCCTGCGAGGCTCTCTACGATCCCGTGGACGAAGACCTCAGCGCCCTGATGATGGGCGACGATCGCATTAAGGTAAGGCAACCTAGCCAACGGCATAAGCCCATCGTTCTTTCGTTTGTAGCTCCAACACCACCGGCTTATCTAATCGCAGTGTATGTACTTTCGGCACCTGGCAGTTTGTGGCCAATCGGTGATTCAGTATGCGTATCTTGATGATGGCCTGTGGGCCAGTGTGTCTCAGCCAGCCATTTCTGTGGTCCCAGCAATGCGTCTCACCCAAATGTAAACACCAGTTTCAATGGGGTGACCAAGAGTCTTGGTTCAGGAAAAAAGTTTATAGAACTTCATAAGTCAATGTTCCTTGTGGTTGAAATGGAAATGTTTCAGCATTTTAGGTCACTTTTCGGTGTGCCTTTATTCGAATTTTTATGCAACTTAACTTTGTTTACCTAAATTGACCTTAAACTATGAACCTAGACTTATTTATACCATTTTGTTTTAATGTGTCAACATTTATACTAGACCTGGGGAAATGTTTTATAGTTATCCAAACGTGACTCATTCGTAATTCGCCGAATTGTCGTCTAATAAATCGAGCCACCCTAGCTTTTAGGCAATCAGAGCGTCTGGTCTGCCAAGAGCAGGCCAGACAATGGCTTTATCAGCCTCTGGCTGTGCCAATTGTGACACTATCAACCATTATCAAGAGCGCCAGCAGGCGCTCATGAGCCTCCAACCGTCGATTTGGCCGTTTATTGTCGCCATAGACTGTTCACCGTTTGCGCCCCATCGCAATTAGCACATTTCGGTATTGTTAATTAGGAAAAACGATATAGATTTGACGGAATATGGAGCATAGCCAGGTGTTGGGCGCTATGATAAGCGGTGCTCGATTGAGTCACCTTCCAGGGAGAAGCCTTTACGATAGTGCCGATAATAGTAATGGCCACCTGTGTTTGTTTTGTCAACCTCACAGCCCGACGATACTCGCCACAACCCAAAGCTCTTGCAGCTGATCAATCTGACGGCGGTGGCCATCAAGCGGCTTATCAAGATGGCCAAAAAGATTACAGCATTCCGTGACATGTGCCAGGAGGACCAGGTGGCCCTGCTCAAAGGTGGCTGCACAGAAATGATGATAATGCGCTCGGCCATGATTTACGACGACGATCGCGACGCCTGGAAGGTATTTTTCGATGAGAAGTCTGGTCATTCGATTGGGTTAATCATAATCTGATGTGATATGTGATTTACAGGTACCCCACACCAAAGAGAACATGGGCAACATACGCACTGACCTGCTCAAGTTCGCCGAGGGCAATATCTACGAAGAGCACCAGAAGTTCATCACCACATTCGACGAAAAGTGGCGCATGGACGAGAACATTATCCTGATCATGTGCGCCATTGTCCTGTTTACCTCGGCTCGGTCACGAGTGATACACAAAGACGTGATTAGATTGGAACAGGTATGCGAATAGTCTTTCCTTTTTGCTTACATTTAAAAAACGAACAAATTTACCCACAGAATTCCTACTATTATCTTCTGCGAAGATATCTGGAGAGTGTTTATTCTGGCTGTGAGGCGAGAAACGCGTTTATCAAGCTTATCCAAAAGATTTCAGATGTAGAGCGTCTGAACAAGTTCATAATTAATGTCTATTTGAATGTTAACCCATCCCAGGTGGAGCCCTTGCTGCGTGAAATATTTGATTTAAAAAATCACTAAACCAATTTTGTGTCGGGTTTTGGGCATTCAATGCCGATGTCGACGCTGAAGCCCAATGATAAATGATAAAATGATCAGCGAGCTGTAGTTGTTGTTGTTGATGTCTGTTTTATCTGTCGCTTATAATGTTAGATTTAAATCGAATGTGATTGTTAGATTTGCATATACTGCATAGATTTTATATTTCTACATCAAAGAGAGCATATTTAGGATACCAAGTGCAAAGCAACACAATCTATATGTAATGAACACCGTTTAACTAGTTTCCAATAAACTAAACACTGATGCAATAAATAAAGACTTTATTTCAAATCTTAAACTGCCATGTTATAATGGTAAATTCATTTCCCAAAAATATAGTAAAAATTGTATAGTCATATTGTCATGGCTGTTTTATAAAGATAAAATATAAACCAATACTTTTTCCATTTAAAAACTGCCTAATAAATCTTATTCTTTGATTAGATATTTGCCATACACCAAAACAAAATCGTTTGAACAATCCAAAGTGATTTAATAATTCGAAGGTCACAAAATGTACATTTGAAGTGGTAAGAAAGGACAAATTAGATAAGTGGAAGCCAACGTGATGTGCTTTAAAATGGCATCACCGCGGAGGGAAGCACCAGATCATCCACGCCTGTGTACCCGTGTCCAGTCCATTTAGGAACCCACGTTGTGTACGTATCCGCGTATCCAGCGTATGTGTCTGAATCTGCCGAAGCCGACATACATAGTCGTCATTTGTGTATAATGTAGGTAATATAATAGCTCGGGCTCGCTCCGCACCGCACAGCTGGTCGATAGACAAGTCCATTTACATTGTTAGTCCACTTTCAATATAAATCATCTTTCAGGTTGATTCGCGACAATCTTTTGCCCACTGCAGAAACTCATCCAACGCACTGACTGCCAAATTCCGACTTAATGCCTTGACTCTCAAATTACGATCGGTGGTAATGAGTACTAGTTCCGTTTGAATGAAACACTTTCCATCTGAAAAGCGCTTTTTGCTTAGAACTGGTTTTTAAATCAAATTTAATGTTTATTTACCTGTGCACTGTTCGGATTTAGCTGTTTTAGATACTGCCACAGCCGTTGCCAGAATTTTGTCATCGTTGGAAAGATACTCCTCCTCCACCAAGGCAAATACCGAAGCATTGACAAACGAGCCCTTTGTGGTAGCACACCTAAAAAAAGAGTTTGATAAGCATGACATAAAAATGGATGGGTAATATTTCCAGAACAACAATGAAAAAAAAATTATAGAACTGCCAGAGTATACCCCAGACTAGATTACAAAATTAACTAATCGCCATTAAAGCTGTAATCAGGAATTGGCAAAACGAAATCAACAATTGCTTACTTCACATTACTCTTAGCCGACTTGATGAATTCAAGTGACTTTTTGGCCCGCGACGACACCTCGTCAAAGTGGTGGATGCGCTGCGTCTGCTTAGAGCTCCTATAAGAGTCCAGTTTAACGCCCTTGGAGAGGCCATCTAATTCCTTGACGACCGTCAGCGGTATGATGAGAGTGTAGCGCTTAAACTCCATGGACAGTTTCTCAAAGTCTTCCAGACAGTCAATGAAGCAGTTGGTATCGGGTAGAAGGTAGCGCGGACGAACCTCAATGTAGATTTTGGTATCTACGAACTTGAGGATCTCCTCTAGTCTGGTGGTGCATATCTGCTTTACCTTGGCCTTGGCCTCCAGCTCCTTCTTTAACTTGCACAGCTGGGAAACATCGGCGTCGGTGGAAGGACATAACGATTCCTCAACAATTTGGCACTGTATCTTTGGCGCTTTTGTCACTAGACCACAACTTTCGGCATCGAAATTTTCCAGAGCATTCTTCATGGCTACATTGAGATCCTCAATGGTGAAGCTCGAATCCAGTGACTGCTGCAGAGACTCTTGATGCTGGGCATAGCACTCCTGAAACTGGGAAATCCTGCGCAAGCGTTCCAGGAACTGAACTCGTTCGGGGCCGCGCTTTAGACAATCTTTGCCTATCGTTTCACGACCCAAAGGATTAAAGCCGCTCAGGGCAAACTCTTCATCCAAAATAATTTCTTTCTTCTCCAACTTCTGCTTTCCCAAAACACATTCAATGTACTCAAAAAGGGTTGATAGCTCTGCCCAGCAATCGATGAACGAGTGCCTGTGGGAATTGAGAATTCATTGTAGTTCTTTTTTAAGGACTAGAATCAATACTTACTCTTCTGTTCTGACCGGTTCCCATATCTCAATGTTAATGCTTAGCCAATGCACATAAACCTTTACATACTGCAGATATGTGTTGACACTAGTAAAGCTAAAATAAAGAGCAAATTAGTAAACCATTCTAAGAGTCAGCATTGGGGTTTCATACTCTTCTTCTGGAAGACACTGGATGTTTGTAGAGGCCTCCACAAAATCGGCCATTAACTGGTTTGTTTTTTTCAAAATGAGTCCAAAGAATGAGTTGGCAAAATTGAAGCTGTGATAACGCATCTCGCGGCGTGACGCTGTAGAAAAACACAAGCCATTAATTTTATTTTAACCGTGATTAGGCTTATCAATCATACTCTTACGCTTGTTGTGCTCCACAACGAACAGGTTCAGTGCCACTATTTTCAGCAGTTTGGAGCGTGTCAACAGGTTGTCATGCTTGACGGCGGCTTCCATTTGGATCTGCAGTTTTCTTAGCAGCGGATATAACGAGTCCACACTGTAGATGATTTTAAGATATGTGTTAATACCGGTTTTCAACTTTCACTTTCACAGAATTAATTTAAAAGTAAAAGATTTGATATACTCACTCTGTGCCTGTGTATAGCTTTCCTATCAGGTACAGATAAAGGGACACGATGCGCGGCAGCAGCTCTTCCGTGGCCATCTCTTCGTAGCGATTTACCTCGGCCAATGTGGCCTTGTTGCCCTTCGTCTTGGTACCCTTGTCATCGGTGCGATGCAGTCGTCGAATTCCGTCTGGATATATCCAGACCTCCTTGCGCATTGGCTTCGACTTTTGGTTTTTCGGTGCTGCATAGTGCATAGGCGATTGCTTCATTTCGGTTTCCTCGTACTTGCGCCGAATCTCATCAAACAGATCCAGCAGGCTTTCCTTGGCCGTCTGTATCGAGTTGGAAGTCAGCAAACTGCGTACATAGTAGTAGACGGCATCGAAACGCTTGTGCTGCAGGAGAAATAGGTATATGATTGGTATTTAAATGTGTAAAATGTGATATAAATGATCCCTACATGATAAATGGAAATGACTGCCAGTTGGTTGTAAGGTGCTCCATTTCCAGGCACAAGTTCCTGAGCACGTTGATAGTATCTAGCCGCCTCCAGGTAGTCCGTAGCCTTGACATGATTCACTCGGTAGCGCGACAGGTCGCCCAGACAGATGAGCAGCCGCTGGGCAACCACTTTAAGGGCACTCTCGCAGCGCGACGAAGCCGCACATTTGGCCATCAGTTTGTCGTAGACCAGGCGGTAAAATTTGGTGGCTTGTTCAATTAGCAGCAAAATATGGTCATGCGCCTGATCCGTTTGCTGTCGCTTAAGGTAATCCCGCACATTGTAAAAGAGCAGTTTCCAAAAGAAGACATCCACCTTGTGCTCGCAGACGAACTTAAGCTGCTCCAGCAAAAGCTTCTTAAAGGCATCCTGCAGCTGGTCATGAATATAGCAAAAGTTCTTCCAGTTCTGGGGCGGATTTTAAAGATAAAGAAAGTGTTTTATATGATATATGGTATATGCTTACTATTAGTATAAGATTCCTTTGATGAAGCACCATTAGCTGATCGTACAATTGAACAATGTTTTTGGCATGGGGTAGGTCTAGAAGCGGCTCAAACCAGTCGGGATGCTCGGTGGTCAAGCGGGTGCGCGTCACTGGCGATTGCGGAGGAGCATGCTCCTTGTCCTTGCCGGGATGATGATTGCGACCCCTGCGACGGGCATTGTGTCCGGAGAATTTGCCTTGTCCTTGTCCGTTGGCATTTCCGCCAGACGCCGCCACGGAGGTGGCCACCCGCAGGATGCCCGGAATTCCGCATTCCCGCGGCCCTTTTCCGCTCCCGCTGGTAACCAAAACGGGATGGGGCTGGGCTCTTCCTGCACCTGCAGCTGCATTGCTCAGTATAGTAACTACAGCGAGTGGTGAAATCGTATAATGATGCAGATGTGACGCATTAACTTTGTATATATGTATGGCAGACTCACCTGGCCTTGGAGCAACTGGCTCCGCATTTTCAGCGTTCTCTGTCTCCTCCGCCGTTGTTGTTGTTGCTGTGGCTTTTGCTGCGTGGCTGCAGCTGGCCGCGATTTTGTTTTGAAGACGTTTTGGTAGCGTCCCAATGATCAGCGATATGTCATTTTGATCTCGCGTTCCCTTTCGACTCATATTTCAAGCGATAGCGATGCTTTTGCTGTTGCATTTATACCTTTTTGTTGAAATTTTGTCAAATGTGTAGTGGAAACAGTGTGACCAAATTATTAAAGGTAATTCTAGCCAACCATTAAATTTGCACTAAAAAATCCTTGAATTAAAATGCGCGCTCAGTTTTAAACGGTTAAAAGAGGAAAACCTAGATAAAGAGGGCTAAATCAATAACAATAATAACAAAAATATGTCATACATATTATACATTTTTGAAGCACGTTTTACATAAAATTTCAACTGCAAGATTATACAAAAAAGGCTTCGAAATTCAAAACAAAAAAGCACTAAAACTTTCCTTTTCATTTTACCTTTAACTGATGAAAAATCCATGAATTTAAGGGGAATAATTCAATAATTTAATGTCGATGATGTCGGCACGTGAGCGATTTTTTTTTACACATCACTTGTCACGCGCGTATACCTGCAGTGTGACCAGACCATATATATATTGGAGTGCAGTCAGCTGCATACTGATGGCGCCAAAATCTAAATATTATTTTTGAATCGTTACAAATATAGAGGAGTAAGCCAGCACAAAGTAAATTGTATCAAAGCAATATGAGTTGATTTTATTCTATATATTTCAAAAACATAACTAGATCTTAGTATAACATGTTATAAAAGAAAATAATGAAAACTTTTAAATAAAATTAATATTTAATGTTAATTATATTATGTTTGATTCATAGCAGTCATCAAGAAATAATGGGAGTGGATTAATCTACAGCATGAATTTTGTGGAATCAAGATTAAAGTAAAATACATATTATGATGATCAAGATTTCTTGAATAAATATTTCAATTTAAGTTTAATATTTGCGTTTCCATTGAATACTTACCGGCATACTTCGGTTGTCCGAACATTCTAAACCTTTGAATTTATTATAATCAGGAAACTAGAAGGGAACGTTAGCATATTACCTCCATTGTTACTCTATTTTTCCTTTCGCGTTTGCTTAAACTTAAAATAATAGCGTGGTAATCAAATATGTCTTCGCACTCAGAGCTTGAGTTCGCTTTATGTTTATAACTTTTGTCGAGTTTAATTTTGTTACGTACATGACTTTTTTTTATTATAGTGTTTCAGTCTTCCACTAACGTATAATTATTGGATAGCGCTGTGAAAGTAATAATATTCGGCCCATATTGCTTTACGTGTAAGTATTATTTAGAAAATACTATTTTTAAGCTTGTTGGAAAGCAAAGTTTTGATCAATCTCTTACAAATAGCGGATTTATATTAAGAGATGCTGGTAGTTAAGTCAATGAGTAAATGATGGATTGGTTACTTTAATTATATTATACATACATAAGTCGTGTACACTTTAGATTCAAATAAGTTGTATAAATTGTTACAGTGCAACTACAAGGAATGGCTGAAGCAGACTCCTTGGTGTTTATAAATGTTGTATATATCGGCAAAATCGATCATTAATTTGTTTATGAACTGTTCAATGTGAGCGTCAATAGATTTATATAAATATTGTAATAAATAATTACGTAAAAATGTTATCATATTTTAATCATTAATCCTAGTCCCACATGTTCGTTTTATATATGTTCTTCATGAATCGGGATTTTATCTTGTACACGCAATGGTTAAAAAATCTAAAAATTATAGTTAAACGTCTCTAAGCAATTCAACGGATGTGGGAGTCCATTCAATATCATTTAAAAAAGAATTCTACCGCAGCTCAGTTTAATTTATTAATATTCATTGCTTCGCATTTTATCCTTGTCGGTGTCCTGCAAAAAAGAAACCATGAAGTTAATAAACGATTTCATTAATCGATCAGAGAGAACTCACTCTTGGCAGATCCTTAGATGCGGACAAGCCAACCTTAAAGCGCACGCCGATTTTTATTTGTTCAGTACTGAAATCACGATCACGGGTTTTTAACCTGGCCTTGTTGTTAGTATTGTTCTGTTGATATTCGTTTTTTCTGTTATTGGATCCATAGTGGGCTCCAAAGTCATTTTCTCTGTCAAAGTCCAAGCCATCTCGGTCCTTAAACTGATAGTCGCCGCCGCCGCCGCCTCCGCCGCCCGATTTCTGGATGTCGAATCCCCGACGATACTCGCTGTAATTGCCCCTGTGACCTGGATTACGGAAACCTGCTCCGCCGCCTCCAGCGTTAAAGTGTTTTTGTGACATGCCACCTCCACCACCTCGTCCATCGCGATCCCGATCCCTGTCCTTGTCGTCCACCTGGCGGTTAAAACTGCGGGCCAGTGGCGCCTGCACTTGGTTGTTGCCATCGGGAACATGCATTGGCGGACGCTTCGAGGAGACCTCCTCCTCCTGCTTCTTCTCGTAGTGGAAGAAGTCGTCGAATATGGACGTTGAGTGGTTGTACGAGTGCAAGATCTGCAGCACTTCGATGCCCTTGTCGTTGGGCACTTCCTGGGTGTCCCGCGAGTTCGTCACCGACTTGTTCTCATTGTTCTCCAGTCGAATGTGTCGCAGCTTTCCATTAGGCACATCTTTCACATATATCCATTTCACCTTGAACTTGCCCCTCCACTTGTCCTGCGACCAGACGCTCGACGTTGAGTTGTAGTCCACCGCCGTCATCATTTGTGCCATGCCGCAGAAGTGACCGGATCCGTTCACCGAGAAGAAGAGCATGATGTTGCCGCCCTCTTTGTGCCGCTCCTTGAAGGCATCGTCCAATCTCTTGTTGCCATGGTCTGTGGAGCACCAAATCTCATACTTTATACTGCGGTGGATATCATCTTCGGAATACGATTTGATGACAAAGAACCTGCAAAGGGTAGAAAGGTAAGATATATATATTTAAACATATATAGAAGTATTACCTGGCTGCCGTGGCCTTTTTCAAGTCCACCACTTTCGGGTTGTAATTGTTTTTGTCTTTTAGTTCATCCAACAGAAGTTGGGGATCGACAGGCACCTCCTCGATGGCCGACGTGGCCTCCACCGGTCGTGATTGGTTCTCGTCCCGGTACTCGAACTTGGAGGCGTTCTCAAACTCGCTGCTGCGGAAACTGGAATAGTTGCCCGAGCGCTCTGAGTTGCGATTGGGATGTGGCACTCCATCGTGTCGCCTGGCGACGTTGGGTGGCCCAAAGGGTCCTGAGTTGGTCGCTGGACGGGGCGGAGCTGCTGCATGGTGGACCGGCGGCTGCTGGGCTCCTGGATTCCGGCGAACCGGACCCGTTGGCGAAACCTTGGCTCTGCTGAAATTATTGTTGCTGATGCCCAATCCCTTGCTCTCGTACTTCTGGAAGTTCTCCGTGTCTTTGTGCACCTTCTCGGTACGAGCGCCCAATGGCGGTGCTGTGTTGCCCGATACCGAAAAGTCTGAGCTCAAATCGGAGTAGCTCAAGTCGATCGGCGAGGGTGGAGAAGGTACAGGAGGCGGTTTATTGTTCGGCAAGTCCCATACGTTAACGTCTAAATTGTGCTTTCCAGGTACCATTGGTGGTGGTGGCATGCCCGGACCCTTTTTCTTATTGTTGGAAGTGGTGGACGCTGTCTGTTAAACAAAAAAATATGGTAATACATTCGGTTGGTAGACAATTTTATGTGAATACTCACTCTGGATGTTAGTTTAGCCGGCTGGGAGGCAATTGAGGCCCAGGTTGTCTTCTTGGGAGCGGCGACAACTTCTTGATTTTGTGCTTCATCGCTTGTTCTGTTGTCCAGTTTTGTAGACGGGTGGTCGTTCTCATTTCGAATCGACTGTGGAAAAGATATACATAAAGACATTACTTCCCAAACTTAAAAAATAAATCGATACAAAGCGGTTAAAAAAAATAATAAAGTTAAAAAAAAAAACAAGCTACGACAAGTAATACCAAATTTTTAAAACATATGGTATTTTAAATGTTTAACAAATCTTAAAAAAATTCTTTAAAATTAATGTACCTGTGCTGCTGGTTTCCTGGAATTCCAGGGATTTACTTGGTGCTCGTCGCGTCTTGTGTTGTTGGGAATACTATGTCCATGTCTTTTATATGAATCTAAAAAAAGGATATGAAACTATGAATTAGAGTCATTTTTACAGATTTAATTATTAGTATAAAAATAATAAGGAGCATTAACTCATCCTTGTCCTTTTAAAAGTGAGTCTTCTTGAAACATAAAAGCAAATTTCCATAATCTGTGGGTGGATATGCATTATTACAAATTTTAGAAGGCAATTCTACTTTCTTAAATTACATTTGGAATTTTATTTCAATTTCAGGCAAACAGATTTTACGAAAAATTATCAAAATTTTCAATTTTCGATGGAGGGAGAATTGGAGCTAAAGAGTGAGGAGGAGAGGGACACCATCCCAATTAAGATCGGAATCATAGGGGAAGCCAATCTGGACAGGCCCATTTATTTGGAGGAGCGCATGGAATATGCTGTTTGCACACCCTTCGGCAAACCATCGGATGTGATTATCGATGGCCAGATAGAAGGCGTTAATGTGTCGCTCCTATCGCGAAATGGCCGGAACCACGACATCATGCCGAGCAACATCAACTATCGGGCAAATGTGTGGGCCATGCGAAAGATGGGCTGCACCCACATCCTGGTTACGAACACATACAGCTCCCTGAGGGATGACTTCCAGCCAGGACATCTGGTTGTGCCTCACGATGTGATCGATCAGACGACGAGGCGGGCTCAAACCTTTTACGATGGTGCTGTGGGCAGTCCCTTGGGCGTCTGTCACGTTCCCATGAATCCTGCCTTTTGCGAACGCACTAGACAGCATCTTCTGGGTGCCGCTAAGGAGTTGGACTTCCCCACTCGATCCAGTGGAACCGTGCTCACCCTCGAAGGACCACGTTACTCCACCGTTTCGGAGAACAATATGTTCCGCAAATGGGGCGCCGATCTCCTAAGCATGACCCTGTGTCCCGAGGCCACGTTGGCCAAGGAGGCCGGCATCCTCTACGCTTCCTTGGGCCTTATTACCAACATGGAGTGCTGGTGTGCCCAGCAGCCCAATGCAACGACGCACGAAATATTCTACATCTTTAAGAAGCAATCGGAAAACCTCCAAAAGGTCATCACCACGGCCATTAAAACTATGGCTGCAGAGGATTGGGCTGAGGATATACTGAAGGCAAAGGTAATGTTGATATTGAAAGACTTAAAGCTGGTATTGATTCTAAGAAAAAACCCTACAGATTTTGGTGTGCAGTAACTTTGCAAATAATAAATGATATTATGGCCTCATGATAAATATTTCGTTACAAAATTAAAATGTTCTTATATTTTTTAGTTGTTTCAAAAAACGATCTTTTTTTTTTGATGTTATAGATAGAGTTCTTAAGAGTTTGTCAGCAAATAAAGCAAGGTTAATTTCGCGTTAAAAAACTATATAAACTGAAAATACCTTCTTGTGTGTTATTTTTGTTAGTAATTGATTTTTTTGAGGATGAAACCCACTTTTTTAAAGTGGCATTGAATTCTTTGAATAAAAGCACTTGTACCTAAAAAAAAATAAATTAACTGCCCCGGAATTGAAATCTGAAAACGATATTGTTTTCATATTAATCTTTTAGGCGGTTTAGCATTTCTGTCAACCGATTTCGGTTTAAATTTAAATTCCCAAAAATATTTAATTAAGAAAAACAACCTAAATTGATCTGGGAATCTTTGTTATTCAATTGGAGATTTAAGACCTCAGTGCGTCCAATCGGAAGCTAATCGGACGACTTCCCGATGCACCGACTGCATTATGGATATTGGCAGAGTCGAAAAACCAGTTCGCGAGAACGATTGCACACTGAGCAAAAGTGTAAGTACTGGATGAAAACAACTATACATACCATGGTTGTTTGAGCTTGCTTTTCGGCCCTTGTTCATATTATTCCATGGAGCGTTGCAGTTCTCCTTAAAGTTGAACGGCGGATATTGGAATTGCATGGAGCTTTCATTGACTGGGGAATCGATGGGAGATCGGATATATTGGTTATGGATTGTAATTTAATAGGCCACTACTTACCAGAGACTTCATCGTGAGTGGGAGAGGGTAGATTTTCATAAGAGGCCTCATCGACTTGCTGACTCCATGGTATATTACGCTCCTCGACCGATTTAGCTGCATTTTGAGGCATTTTAGGAGAAAATTTACATTAAAACCGCACATAAAGCAGGAAATACGATCGAACGAAGGTAGTTGGTTCCTGTTGTCTATAAGAAAATTCTGTCTGTGGTGGTAGGTTGTGTTATATACCTGTGTTTCCTGGTATTTTCATCTGAAACAAAAACACACGGCAGGTTAATTATATTTATTACTCGAGTGCATCATGCATATTATGTGTACATCATTTTAAGGTCGAAAATCTTCCTGCGGAACCACAAATAAATCGAATCGAAACATATGTATGTACATACATATGTATGCAAAATACAATTACCTGATCCACGCCTGACATTTGCTGCACTTTTTGCCTGCAAATACGAAATATACTTAATATTGCCGTTCGGTTTTTGTTGCACTTTACTCCGCTTAGTTACCCCTTTTAAAATAAATGATATAAAAACACAAGGCAGGCGAATTTGTTGCTTAAAAGTTTTAATAAACTCCGATATATTTTTTACTTAAAGAACCACATACACTGACACCACACGCACATTAACCAATACACTGATGGGATTCTTAACGCTTCCGAAGCCGTGTTTTTTTAATGAACGGCGTTGTGGAGACAAAAGCAATGTTGACAACACTAAAATAACGGTTGCTGAAAGGAAAGTTTTGAGGAAATTAAAGGTTCAAATAAAAAAACTTTATAATGTAATTTTTTTTTTAATCTTTAAATGTTATTGAATGTTTTATTTAAAAACAATAAACAACTGTGGTATTTTTCCAGCACTGATTACTAAAAATACCAGGGCTGTCACAGAAAACTACTGTCGATATATCGTTTGAGATGGAAAAACATCGATATTCTCCTCTTCTAAGAAGAAGCAAGTAGCCACCTCATCTTTGTCAGCCGTAGATTTTGTTAGATTTAAATTGTTGAGATGGCTAGGGCGACTTTTATCGTGTGCCTTCTGATGGCCAGTGTCTGGAGCAGCCACGCCGTGATGTTCAAGCTCAGCCCGAACACCCAAAAGTGTCTCAAGGAGGACATCCAGGCGAACCAACTGGTGATGGGCGAATACGAGGTGTCCGACGTGCCCGGCCAAATCATCGACTATATAGTGAGTTTTCGACATCTAATATATATATTACCATGGTTTTAATACCGGTTTTGTGTACAAAAGGCTCGCGACACCAAGGGACACATCCTGTCGCAGAAGGAGCACATTACCAAGGGCAAATTCAGCTTCATGTCCGAGGTGTACGACGCCTACGAGATTTGCTTCATATCCAAAGTTCCTCCACGTAAGTCATGTTTACCGGAACTACGCATAAAGTATATGTTTAAATACCTTATTAAATAATAAAAATTAAAAAGTCACATGCTATGTAGGGCTGAGCCAGTCTTCAATACACATGGGTACCCAAAATGTTTTTTTTAACATATTCCAGATTGATATTTGTTATTATGATTTTTTTTTAATATAATACAATTTTGGTAAATTAAACATATCAAAAAGAAAATACTGAAAATAACACGTATAATCATTAAAGTTATAACTATATAACGAATTTGAATTTTGTACATGATAATATGTCTTGATATTGTTATGTTAAAAAGAAAAGACCTAAAATATTATGTAGAGCCAAGAAAATGAAACCTGTAGCATAACATAAGTTTTCATATATTTTACCAGATCAACGCGGCATTGTACAGGAAGTATCGCTGCAGACGAAAAAGGGTGTGGAAACCAAGAGCTACGAAGGCGTAAGTACACTTAAGTCGCCTTTCTTATCTGTTAAATTTCATGTTATTGTGTTTCAACTCAGATTGGCGAAGCCTCCAAGCTGAAGCCCCTGGAAGTGGATCTTAAGCGTTTGGAGGACCTTTCCGACTCCATTGTGCGCGATTTTGTTCTCATGCGCAAGCGGGAAGAGGAAATGCGGGATACCAATGGTATAAATAAAACCCTAATAGCTTAAGAACCCATCTAATCTTTGTTCTTTTATCGTTCCTGCAGAGAAAACCAACAGCCGCGTCCTGTTCTTCAGCATCTTTAGCATGTGCTGCCTGCTTGGCTTAGCGACGTGGCAAGTTCTGTACCTCCGCAGATACTTCAAAGCCAAAAAACTCATCGAATAATCAGTCGCTTAGCCGTAGTCTTAGTGCTTGTGGTGGAACTTTGTTTAAAAACACCTGCTTTCGATTTCATCTTTTGAACGTTTTTCTGAAATAAATGCAACTACCACGTATGTATATTTTATTACTGCGACTGCTTCTCCCACATGTCTTGGCGGTGTGACAAATAAATAGCTCATATTGGACGCGTTTAACATAACAGGTACATAACACAAAACCACACGGTACAAGTTATTGGCTCAGCTGGCATTAGTTGATAGATTCGAAGCTTAGCAGCTCAGACGGTTGTTTCCTTCAGCAGCATTGCACTCTCTGTATCGAGTCCATCTCCCTTGATGTCCAACGATGCCCCGGCTTCATCGGGGTCTTCTTTGCAGGGACTTGTGGCTGCCTTCTTCATCAAGATGTAGCGTGATTTGGCACTCGAATCCTCGACGACGGACTGCTCCATCCACAGACTGTCGTCGTTCAGCGCTTGGTTCACCAAGTTTGCCAAGCTCTCCGGCAACTTTGATATTCCGGTGGGATCTGAAGGGCCTACAAAAATTCAAACATAAGATTACACGATTTGAAGGCATTGCAAACTAGGCTGCAATCTCGACTTTCAATCCACAAAACTTGTTTTGGCCGGCTTGCAACTTTTATATTGGTGTAAAAAAACTGAAAAAGATAGACACTTTCGCTTTCAAAAATAAATACAAATAAAAAGAAAAAGAAAAGAAGACAAATGAGGTAAAAAACGTAGTTTATTTTCTTAAAGAAGACGAACACATGATAAACAATATACATAATTAAAACATAGATTCAGAGAAAAACTGTATACGAGCTTTTAAGCTGCTACTGCAAAAAGGAACAAAGTACATTAGATTGATATTCGATATGGCTCTTGAAATGCGTACATAATATAAATTAGAATTGCAATACTTCAGCTTACATATTTACAATGATTTCAATAGATTTAAAAAATGAATTTACACTAAGTAAATTCCAAAATATCTTGAGCACAATTCAAACTAAAACTTAAATATAAATTTTAAGGCTTTGAACTCCGAATTTTATAGTTTTTGATTAAGATTCTTGTAAGATTCAATAAGAGATTTTAATTACTCAAGATAGCCGTATACATAACAAATCAAAAACTAATGAAATCAAGACTGAACATAGCCTGTTAATTTTTTGGTAAGTCCACGCTATTAAAAGCATGCAGATAGAAAGGAATCTTGGAATCCTTTTATTACTATATATAAGGCGTGAAATAAGTGTTATTATAATAATGAATAGCAAGCGGTAATCTAATCGCTGGCTTAAAAATACTTTTCTTAGCAACGAAATATAAATTAAAGTAACAACGAACTGGAATTAGTGGTTAGTGGATAGTACAACACATAGGAATAACACGAGAGCTGCGTTTTGGCAACTTGACAACTTGATCAACATCACCCACCACCGCCGCCGCCGGCTCATCAACTGTGCTGTCCTCCTCGTCTTTGATGGACAAGCGCTTAAGATTCTCTAGCCGGGATTTAAGCTGACCAGGGGGAACGGCTCCCCTTGGAGGGGGTTTTTCAGCCACCTCGGGACAGGTCGATATGTCCGATTCACCAGCTTTGCTCTCTGATTTTCTATCCAGCGCTAGTCTGCCTTCTAGGGGACTACGTGAACTGCTGGAGGTGGAGGTGCACGAGCTAGTGACCTCCGGATACGGCGAATGGGACTCAGTGCTCTCTGGCGTGTAGGGATCTTCGTACTGCCGTCCCTCAGAGTCCGTGCTCAAGTGCTGCGTGTCGATGCGATTGATTATTATATCCTGTGTTAGCATCAATCGCTTGGACAGCAGCTTATACCGGTGAGCCACGGGCTGTTTCTTGATTATGTTTCGGCACATGGGACAGATGGCTTCGCCAGTTCGGCTGGTATCGTCCAACTGGAGCAGACTATTACTAGAAAGGTGTGCGCACAAGCACATGCAGATATTATCGGAATCAATTATGTTAATACTAATGTTTGGGAAGTTCGAGGAGGGCGATTTACTAGCCTCCTCCTCCCCATCTTGACTAATTTTCAGAGAATTGTACGTATTGCGAGCCTCCGTCTCATTGATCAGCTTTGAATTGGTGGCTATATCCTCAAAGAGCTTATTCGAATAGGGACAATATTTCAGTTTGACTGCGGGCAGAGGTGATGATGTTGAGATTTTGTTGGGTGCGTTGGCGTAAGTATTCGTGTAGTTGCAATCACAAGATCTATAAGTACCTTTGTTTGGTTTAAGACGGACAGTTAAGTAAACAGGCTACATGACAAAAAAAGGAAGAGATAATAATTATTAGACCGATTGAAGTACAAAATGCCATTAGAAATGGTATATACATATGACAGTCCTATCGCTTTCAGAATAAAAGTTACAGAACTAACTTCGATGCACCGAAGTCCTTAAATATCCTTACAATTTTAATAAGATTCATTCCTAGTTTTGTTGTTGCGTTTTAGAATATCTTAAATATATTTTTATTTAAGCGCACTACAAGTTTATTGTTGGTTAGGAATTGAAGCGAATTAGAATCAGCCTGTTCGAGTAAGACATTCGGAATCAATTTGAAGCCTCTAATAGCGAAGAGCAAGAATATTTATGAAAAGTGGTGCAAAGTAAAGAGCAATCGATATTTGTAAGTAGTTTTAGATTGCTTCTGAAGTTATTGAAAGAAAGTTTGATGGTCTCCAAGTATCTTTACCTTGTGGTCGCCCATGCAGACAGCTTCACCAATCATTCCGTATGTCCAATCATCGCTCCGAATAATCTCATGGACTTGGGGACTCATCAGAATCCGATCACACCAAGCCGGACAGCGGGTGGACATATAGTCGGTGGGCATTTCTGGATCCTCTTCGAACGGATATGACGGCACAAACTTAATGGGATACTCGACTAGGATGTCTTTAAGTGGCTCCAGCTCTCTGTCAAACTTCTTGAGCTAGAACAGACAAAAATTAGTCATTATGAATTTGTGGAGTTGACATATAAACTTATTACCCAGTCTTCTTTAAATTTGAGTTGATGGTCGGCATGACTAAATTCTTTTTTTCCAACAGTAAGTACGTTGTTTCCAGTTGAGTTGCGATAATGGATCTTATCGTTTTCATTCTTCACATTTTGAACGCGATGAGGAGTCAAGTTCTCAGTTAGTTCCTAATAAATTATAATAATTGAATCTTTTTTATGATAACTCGGATGGTAAACTTACTTTCACAACTCCTTCCGTGTCACATCTAAAATTAAAATCCCCAAAGACGAAAAATGGCACAGTGCCATTCTGCTCGTCCAAATGGAACCTGTTTTGGTTGTAATAAGTTAACACTGATTAAAGCTAACTAAAATACAAATTACCTTTCAATAGTATGAACTAAGGCTCTTCTCCGCGTCTTACAATAAACAGAAGGAAAATTCTCACAGGCAGCCAAATTGGAGGCATCGTGGAATAAGTGAATGTTGACTAGATCGATGACTGTGCCATTGACTTCCCATCGTGTTCGCATAAAACCTTTTCGGGACCATTTACACTAAATCAGATATAGTAGATTCATAAATATCCAAAAATCGCAGAGTAATAAAACGATTTCAACTTACTTCCGGAAAGAAATGCTGTGGGAATTTAGACTTTTCTTTGGTGGCAATAGTTTCAATATTTCCGGAATATATATGTTTATCTTTAATATCTTGGAGACTTTCCTCCCAACTGTGGGTTAAGAAATTCCATATTTTCAAAGAGGCAACATCCTGGTGGACAAAGTAAAGACTTCCAAGGGCCTATTGAAAGATAATATTTTAAATAAAATATATATTATGTGTGATCTATATAAATAATAAGACAAATACATTTAATGTTGTTTCATTAAAATATTTAAAAATCCTATTTTCAATAAATTTTGATTTCCATTTTTTCACATATTATTTATGAATCAGCTTTAAAGTACCAGAGAAATTTTAGTTTTGTTGTTGATTGAAATATGGACTCTTATGACTAAGCCCATTGAGATAACATATTAAAATCTTGCATGTGGTATGTATAAATAAATTGATTTGAATAAAATTTTTTATTATTTCTTAAACAACGAATTCGTAAACATTTGATATCGACACTTTGTTGAGACTCTATCATTAAAAATTTTTGAGGATACAACATAAATTTGATTATTAGCTTTACTCATCGGCAGATAAGTGAAAACTATAAATATGCTAAATAATAATATTTAAGAATTATATTGTACGATATTAAAAAATATGATTGGTAAACGGAAGTAAGAACCATGAAAGGTAAAGAGTAAATAAAACCATTGAGTTGAGTAACAATTTTAATGAAAAGCCAAACAATAAATTTGTAAACAATTTTAATGCTTCTTTGTTGACACCCTATCAATAAGCTTTAAATATCGTAAAGCAAAAATAATGTTTCTTCATAAAAATGATGATGATTTTAAACTCTAATAATGATATTTTAAAATAATATTTTGGTAAATGATGTTTTTTCGTAAACGGAAAAATATTGTAACAATATAGAATCTACATAGCCAATAAAAAATCAGTATCAAATAGTATTCAATAATATAAACCAAAAGGAATGTTTGTTGATACAAATTATCTTTGATTATACCTTTACTGAACGGCAGAAAAATATTTTGTTTTTTGTTTGTGATGTTTTTAAATATTTTTGGTAAACAAATGCAAGAACAGTATAGAATCTGCATAGCTTATATAAAATGAAATTACTTTTAATATTATAAAAGCTTTACGGAAGTGCAGAAGAATATATGTTTTCTAGTATTTTTAATAAACGGAAAAAAGCTGAAAGAAGCACATCTAAAACAAGTACTATCAATTACGAAACATAGAAGTATAATATTTAAAACATTTTTGGAAAAGTATAGAACTTAGCTCATTCAAAATAGTTTTTTATGTAGCTGGAAGCACGGTCTACGTTAACTCACCGTAAAGTGCTCGGCCGACTTGAAGTCCTCGTCCATGAAGATGTGTACGCAGGTGAATTGGGCCATTTCGGGGGCATCGCAGAGGCATTTGATGAACTCCTGGACGTACTCCATGGACTTCTCGTAGGTCTTTCCGCCCACTTCCTGGAGATGAAGTGCCAGGAATTTAGGCTGAACGATGGATATCTTGGCGAGGAATTCGTGGAGCCATAGCTGCAGAAGTCTCTCCGGCTGAAAAGTCGATTGAAAATTCGATTATTTGGGGGCGGATTATCAATTTGTTTGGATAAACACATATTTTGCATGTACATATGTATATTTATGTCAGTGGGTCCATACATAAATATGCGTATTTACATTTACGCATTTCGTGTATGTATGGGCCGTTTGTAAACATGTATACTTATTGGCCCTATGGAAATTTCTATTTGGATCTCAAACGTACATCCTCGAACAGGCTGCCAACATTGGCTGTGACCAGAAATATATCCGTGCAGACCCCGTCTTCCTGTGCTGAGTCCATTTGGTCCTGTTTTCGCCTGCGATGCAACAATTTAATTCACCTTTTATCAGCGTTCCAATTGAAAAAAATGTAAATACTAATTGAGTAAAGGGGCGCAGTGTTACCGTACCGTCTGTCAAAAACTAGGGCGTTTCGAAAAGCAGCTGCGGTATGACCGTTTGTTATTTATTTAATTATTATTTATTCACCAATGGATAAATCCTTATCTGGATATCAGCTAACTTAACTTAAAACTAAGTATTAATTAAAAAATATTCCCTAAGTAATTGCCCAAGCACATCCTTCTTCGATCCCCAAACCAGTCGAATACTTAGTGGCAAAGAGTTAAAAAGTCTTAAAGTTTATTATGCGGACATGTTAATTTTTCAAAACTAAATTTTTTTGTTTCGCTATAACAAAAATATTAATTGATAGTTTATTAATAATTTGACAATTAACTTGCGTAACTGTTTCCTTTGCTTAGGGTTTTTGAATTTCAAAAGAACAGCGCAGTTATATGTCAGAAACCAAAATTAGGTCTAATGCTCAGCATAATGCTCAGTGAAAAGTTAACTCAAATCAAATCAAAACAAGGTTCCTTCCATAACTTATATTGCTTAAAAATAATATCAAACATATTTAAAAATACTCAATATTCAAGTTGTAACTTAAAATAATTTGTTTTTGTCTATAAAAATATAACTTTATATTTCAAAACGGTAGTCGCTAATCTACCCAAAAAGTATTTACTTAAATTCATGTACTTACTTTTCAGTGTACCAAGTACCTTAGTTAGCAGTGTATTTGCAATTAAATATGAATAAATGCATTCCGAAATTAACTATTCAAGATATGTGGTGGCACATTAACCAAGTCTTAGATTTGTCGTCTATATTATGAGCATATCCGGCGGTGAAAAGCTATTAATTACAACTGTGTAAACTCACTATATCATACTGCAAATACTATTGCTTTAAATTCAAATAAATTCCAAAGGCTCGTAAAGTAGTACACTACTTATTAGAAATATCATCAATTTGTAACACTTATGCAAATTGTTTTTCCCACAAAACGAGTTTAGCAATTTGTCAAAAAAGAAGTCAAAAACGTAAGACTGCAGATACTATATAGGCTGCTGCTATTTTCAGGCTTTTTGAAAGTTAGGTAGTGAAAGTTGTATTGAACTTTTTTGCCTCTGTTTCGAAATCCCAACACAATCCAAGCAATTGCACGTAGCATGAATACTGAACAGCACGTGAGACGGTAGCCACATTTCTTGCAAGAATACGCAAGTGATATGATATGTGTATGGTGTATTGTATATATATGCCCTATAGGGGCCAAAACCTTTCGGGGGAAAAGCAACGGCAGTTATAAATACTTGCACATACTACGTTGCCCAGATATTTTCTTTACAGCAATGCATTGGGTTCGAAATTTATAAAGAGACGAACGGCAAGAAAACCGTTTATTGTATTTTTAGGAACCGTTTAACTCATATCTTACCGCGATCAAAAAAATGCGCTATAATTACCTTTTAGTTATTATATGCGCTTCCTGCGCTTTTGCGGTTCCGGATAGCTATTCTGGCGATATCCAGAACTCGAATTCATTGGATTTCGGTGCGTGAAGATACATAAGGATACACAGAAAATAAGACAATTATTAAAACCAAAACTATTAGTGAACTTAAAAAAAAACAATTTAAAAATATTAGTAAACCAATTGTGATTCAATTATATTTTGCAGCTAATTTATTGAAGAGTGTTTGAAAAAAGCAAGAAATGACTTAAATGTTATAATAAGTGTTATGATTGAAATATTATTATTTCAGTTGAAGCCCAAGAATATAATTATCAACAAGTTCATTAAAACTTTACCGGATAAACTTTGTTAGTCATATTAATGTTGATTTCATATTAAGTTTAATATTCTTATCCTCGCTACTGAATTTGATACGGTTTTATAATAAAATATTGGATATATTTCCCTTATTCTGGAAACTAGAATCGATTAGATTAAAAAAGAAAGAAAATAAACCACTTAAGAAGTTGATTTATTGAATTAACCCCACAAGTGATATTATTAGAACATTGTTTTGAATTTAAGTAAATAGTAAGTTGGAATCGATAGTATTCCATTATATTTCAATATTTTTCTTATTTCTATTAGGCAACGATAGTGGGGGCTATGAATATAACTCCCCGCCAAAGAACAACTACCTTCCGCCAGCCACCCCAGCACCAGAGTACCTGCCTCCACCAAATAATGGATACCAGTACAATCCGCCGCCAAACAACAACTACCTGCCTCCTCCAAACAACAACTACCTGCCACCTCCACCTGAATACGGACCACCTTCTGGTTACCCTGTGTATGGTCCACCACCTCCCTTTTATAAGCCAGCTCCTCCCATTCCCTATCATTCCCACGAATCCTTCTTGGAGAAACTTAAGTCCAAGATCAACCTATATACGCTTGGAAAGATATTGTTAAAGCTCTTGATATTCAAGAAAATAGTCAAGTTTATCGGCTTGATTTTTCTACTCCTGGTTTTGCCAAAGCTGAAAAATATTTTTAAGGATGATATGATGTCGGGATCTGGTGAAAGCGATGGAATGGAAAGTAAATTTGTAGAAACAGACAAAGGTAAGTTATTTTTAAGGATCTGTTCATAATTGAAAATTATATTTCCTTTTTTTGGTGCTTTTCAGATAAACTATCGAAACAAATTGAAGATCTTTACGATTTCGTAATAAATTCTATAGAAAACTTTGAAGGAAGAAGTTCATAAGGTGAATGCCAAAAGTAGTTAAAAATGTATTATTACGAATTGTATTACATGCGCATTTGATTATTTATTTGTTAAAATTGTTCTTTTAAATAAAATTGTTTTATAAAATACGTTTGTTTTCATTCATTAAAATAAGGTAAGTATCATTTGTATTAAAAATCGAGAAATTTTATTGAAAGTATAAAATTCTTATATCAAACATTTGTTTGTTATTTAATTTGTTTTGTTTTTGCTTATTAATTAGCCTGTAAATAAAATATTTTATACATTTCCCAAAACATTAGTTACTTTAAGAAAATAAAAGCTTTTACATTTATGTATGTACCCATATGTTACGTACCCACTCTAGATACAAAACGTTTTTTCCCATCACTGTTGACGCGATAGGTTTTTTGAACTATCGATAACCCGGCTCACTCTCACGATTTGATTTGGCTTTTTTTGCCAGTGATCTTCACTCCATCACAGTCAGATAATGCTTTGCTTTATATTCGTTGTATTGTTGGGCTTAAGCCTGGGAGATAATGCTGCAGCCCAGGATTTGCGACGTGTGGATGACACGGAGCTAATTCAACTTCTGACCGGCAACAGCAATGTGGTCGTCCTATTTAGTAAGTACTATATATATATCCAGCTTACGTGGACTATCCAAACACCGGTTTATTTGGCTTGCAGACAAAAACAATTGCCAGCGCTGTTTGGAATACGAAAATGTGGTCACCAAGATTTATCCCCAACTGCAGGAGACTCTGTCGGCCATTGTGGTGCAGTCGGTGGACAGCAATCTGGTTTCCATTTACGATCCCAGCAAGGAACCCGCTCTGGTCTTTTTCAGGCGAGGAATACCCATCTTGTACCATGGCGAGGTGAACGATGACGAAATCCTAGACTTTTTCAATGACAATTTGGAGCCAGCTGTGAAAGAGCTTTCCGATGACAACTTTGAGCACCTGACTCAGGCCTCATCGGGGGCCACCACCGGGGACTGGTTTGTCTTCTTGTAAGTTAGGCTATACTACTATATTAGTCATCTAAACATGTACACCCACTTCTAGCTATTCCGCCGAGTGTACCGTCTGTCAGCGACTTTATGCCGTCTGGGAATCTGTGGGCGGAAAGCTGAAGCGAAAGTTGAACATTGCACGAATGAACAGCGCGGAATCGGGGCTCTCGACGGCCAAGAGACTGGGAGCTTTGGAATCGCCGGCTTTTATTTTGTAAGTCCCTATCCACAGTAACGGTCAAAATAATAGTCATTTTTTTTAGCTTATGAACATAATATATTTTTTTGAATGTCCCACTTCTATTATTTTGACCGCATCTGTAAAGGTTTTACAAAACCATATACTAAAGTTAACCATTCTCAGCTTGAGGCAGGGAAAGATGTACCGGTATTTGGCCAAACAATACAGTCCCGAAGCCTTTGTCCAATTTGCTGAGAAGGGATACTTAACCCAGAGCCATCCGCAGCCAGTACCACAAATACCCAGTGCCGTGTAAGTATTTTTCTTAAAGCTCAGCCATTCTTTGATATCTATTTCGATCGAATATTAAACTCAAAGTTCGATTATTATGACCTTTTTATAGGGATTTGTGAGAAACTGAAACATGTCTTAGTAAGTTGAGCAAAGATAAACATTTCTTAAACCCATTAATGAGTTCGAACTAATTACTTAAATAATTATTATACAATTTAACTTAACAAATAATGAGTTTTAGTCCCCGGTGCAAGGTGGCAAATAACGTCAGTTTGAGACTTGATTTTGATATTAAATATTACTCCGTTGATATCAAGCCATATATTAATTGTAACCGTTGTATAATATCCATAATCGTTTATTTTGTACATAAACCTTATAATAATCAATATTACCCTGGTTTCAAGAGTTCCTGGTTTAAGAAGATCGAATTTAATAAAACAAGATTTTTGTAATAACTGTAAATGAAAATAAAAATTATTAATTATAAAACTTTTATGTATTTCAGAAACGAATTTTTGGGCCCACTCCAAAGTTATTTCAAATCTGAAAATATTACATCGCTGGCGTCTTTGGGAATTTTTGCATTGGTCGCAGTTTTTTATCTCACAAAAAAGATAGCCAAAGTATTCAGTTCAGAACCAGTGAAAACGAAAAATAAATCTAAATAAAATATAATTTCTAAACATACGTATATGGTTTTTGAAATCTAATAAATGGGATACACAGTTGTTCTATCGTCAAGGCAAGAAAATAATTTAAAAAAAATTAATATAATATTGTTAACAAATATTCAAGACAGACCCATGGAAATAAACAAATAAAATATTAGTTTTAGTCGAATAAGTGAGTTGGAACATTTTTTATCATCTATTTACTTACAAAACATAAAAATAAATTTTAACTGAACCTCAAAATTTAAATATTTACAAGCAAACGGTGAGCGGGAAAGATCAACTACTGCAATTCCTAACGATACAGAAATTGCCAGCTCTGCCGTGGAATAGTGGAAACGAAACATGCAGATACTTAATATCGCACAAGATCCATTGCTCGTTTATATCGCAAACAAAATACCTACCCAATTTACAAATTGGTTTTAATTTATTAGCGTGGCAACAAACAAACATATTAAGAGCGGGACTCAGTTAGCATCTGAGTTCAGAGGCTAACTCGTCGGCGGCAATCTAGCCAATTACTAAAGTGCGATGATAGTTTGGCGTGGAATACTTAATTTGAAACATCGTGTTGTTTTCTAAATAATAATTATATTCGCGATCGTTTTACCCGAGGTTTTGGAAGTTTTTGCAGTCGTTTGCATTTTCCCCGGAATTATTTTATCTTGGGTAAATCACTCGAAACCCGCTATTTATATTCGCTTCATACATACAGTGCTCACTAAATGTCAGTTGACGTCACAGAAGGTCTTGAAAAAAGAGCGAGGAGTGCACATACTACGGACTGGTATACTACGAATATACATATATATAAACATATACAGCTTTGGTCAAAATAATAATGGCTCAAAAACATACATTTTTAAACATAATGCTAACTAACCAAAAATCAGAAGGAGGTTTATTATTGATTTAATTGTCCAGGAAAAATTAAAACTTAAAAATTTATTTTAAATAATTTAACTTTTCCATATACTGTAGTAATTGATCTCAGAACAATTTGAGAACATATTATTTAATTAAAAATTTAAAAACATTTCATTTATCTTTTTTTCTATTTTAATATTACAAAAATATAATAAAATTCTTCAAAAGTTGGTTGCTATTTCCATTAGCTAAAAAACTACTACTTCCATTTTGACCGCTCCTGTATATATTTATATATGTATATTTGTAACAACAACATGGTGTAGGGAGAATCCCAGAGAGCGGGAGAGAGATCAAGAGAGCACATCGCCAACGACTTTCGTTGATATTTTGGCTGTATTTCGCTGTATTTTGCTGTAGTCAAGCGCACATGAGTCAGATTAATATTTTGCTTGTGCTTTTGTTCACTTCAGTTTCAGTTCATTTCGATTTAAGCACTCAAACACTAAAGTCAAAATACTAATGTGCGTACTTACGTGTAAAGCAGTTGAGAAAAATGTGCAAACGTACTACTACCATATGTACTTGTATGTGGTGAAGAGTGCCAGCATTAATCGCTTTTTTCCCCTGCACGACGACTAGAAAATACTCGACTCTAGTAGCTAGCTAGTAGTGAAAAACAAAAAAGAAATAAAATTGATATTGTGTAAGTTGTATCTAGCATTGAAAAGATGAAAAGTATGAAAAACATGAAAAGTGTCATTCCTATAAATACACCTCCTCGGGAAAGAAAGTCGCAATAATAAAGGCACCATAAAGGAACCCAACTTTGGACGAGAGCTAAAAAGTATAGTGCGCAGCCCATCATGACTAACTCACCACCCAAAAGGCTAGCCCATGTACAGAAAATCGATATTCTAGTCGCGCTGTAACGCTGGGTAGCGCGTACCTGAAAACCGAAAAAAAACAGAAAACACAAAACAAGACATTAGTATACCGAAAAACCTCTTCCGCAAATGGTCGACATATCAGCTATATAGCTATACATATCATATAGCCTCCCATCTGTGATACGCGTGTACCTTAAAACCTAAACAGTTTCCGAAATGAACAATTAACTTTGCTTCGATCTCGAGGGTATCACTGGGAAACTAACGATGCGTCTTGTCCGCAGTAAATGTTGTCAACGTGATGTTTCTGTATCCGACTATTTGAGCACCCCGCATCCGCATCCTTCGTCCGAAGTCCACACCAAAAATATATTTACTCGCTACTGGGACGACCACATAAAAATGAAGGAGTCAAGCGAAACCAGGGGAAAACCCACCCAATCTTCGTCATCAGCATCATCACCACCTGCCAAACAAACCCAGAGCGTTACGTTCGTGAGGACCAGTAATGCAAATGCACCAGCTGTTTGCGACGGGAATGGAAATGGAATTGGGAATTCAAACCAAACCGAATGGACGTTTCCCCCAAAACTGCCCACACCGCATATCTACAATTGCCTGAGCCCCGTAAGTCTACACATGAACAAAAATGTTTAAGGTTATATGATATTAATTAAAAGTAAACTCATGCGAAATAAGGTGTACGATTAAATTTAAAAGAAATCCAGAACCCATGTAGAATTGATACTTAAAACAAGTAATTTATAGGTAAAATTGATTTATTTTTGAACAGATATTTTACTTCAGCAAACATGATTCTACAAAATCTACAAAAACCCTGTAGAATTCGTCTCGATCTAACTGATATTTTAAACAAGTAATTAAATATGAAAACCTCGTCAAAATGATAGGGAAAAAGTGGATATCTTTTTGGGCATTTTGGTATCTGTTTAATTTTTATGTTCAGCAAACATTATTATACTGTTATTTATACACCACCCATCCTAAAAGCGATTCGCACATGTTTCCTCATCGGTGCAGATTATCATGACGTAACGATTATTAGATACTCCACGGGTGACCATTTATATAGTATATATACATAGTTCCTAGTCTTTGTGTGCTCGTGTGTTGGCGGAAGATAAAGAGGAAACAAATTATTTGCACTTCAGCAATTGCCATCTAAATCATTAGTATGTATGGAAGTATGAGCACTGAACAGACATACGGACATTTGGCAGTAAATTGTAGGCATTTAACGGAGCTCATTCAGCATTAAATAGATCTATTTTAAGAAATCGCTTTAGCGATAAGATTAAAAATCGCAAATATGTACGTGGGTCAGCAGGGGTTAATAAATCTTAAATCTATTGAGTTTCGATGTCAGTTAATGAACTTAAAAAAAAAGGGCTAAATCATTTTGGCACGCGATTTCCGGGTTTCACTTTCACCTCCGGTGTATACCACAAATATTTATAATTCAGACAGCGCCTTTACGTACAATATACTATATTTAATTCAAGGAAACCTGTGTTACAATTAGCCAAGAAAAAAACCTTCACAACGCATTCCAAAAATCTTGCTACCTCGAAATATATTTTTGCGATAAGCTAAAACTGAACCACAGTCCACATAACGATCAAAGCGAAGAAAATCAAAATTATGATTTAAATAAACCACATATCTTAGTTATTTTATTCCAGTTGTATTTTTAATATTACTAAAACGTCTGCAAAATTTTCATTCTTTCAGGACATGATGGCCTCAAGTGATAAAAGCAGCTTTAAAGGATTTCGCAAGCAATTTAGTGGACGGTTTAAGCGCTTAGTTACTCGAAAAGTGGAACACACTCCAGTGATACCTCCAGAATTGAAGCCGCAACTAAAAACCATATACGTTTACTAACTTAAGATGTAACGACAATTGCAAGCACAAGTGTTTTCCCCATTATATAAGGAACACCCACCGCTGTGTGCTTATATATATGGCAGGAAACATTAGTGATAGGAAAAGCAAGATAAACTAAGTTATCATAATACCATTCTGGTTGACAATTTTAAGTATTCAGCGATTCGTGCGTATTGTTAGGCTCAATAAAAAAGAACATTTCATAAGACATACAAGATTTTAATGAATTTGGCACGGAACTTATGGGGCTTACAAAAAACATCATATTGAAAGCAATTTCGAAACAAATAATTGCTTAGATATTTAAATAATTAATTTAATAATTCATTTATGTATTTTAATTATTAAACTGTACGAAACGAATGGATTAATTTGGAATGTTAAATTGTATTGATTGCTAGTCGTTGCAAAACTCATTCGTTTTCCAAGAATTTAGATACAGGATGAATGTGCTAAGCCGTCGACATTTTATTTATCCACCTTTGTTGCAACTTGGGTTGGGCCTTAGCATTACTAATCAGTCAATCAACGAGCAATACAATGCTCGGGAAAACCAATGTTAAACTCAATAGATGAACGGTGCAAGCCCAGGCTAACAAAGAACTTTCTGCCATCATGCCAAAAGAGCGTAGCCACTAAAAAATGTACTACGATAAGATTAAGTTAAACAAAGTGGATATGCCACGTCGAGCGATGGCCCCGGAATGTGTATTTTGGACAAAGTTTTGGTCACTTAATAGAAGTCTTTGCCTGAGAGCGAATTTTAAGCTTCTAGGGAATACCAAAAGGTAAGTTCCAAAGTAAGAAGAACAATAAATAAGATAAGCTCTTATCTAACAAATAATTTATAAAATAAAATGATAATTTTGCATGTGAAAGTGTATTTCGGACATAGTTTTGACTAATTAGTATGAGTTCCTATGTTAAAGCAGCTTCTCAAGCTTTGTGGTATAAAAATAACCGAGTGACAAAAGCTTTATAAGGTAAGCTCAGCCGAATGAAGCATTTTACTTATTTCTCGACAAGTGTTTTGGACATAGTTATGGCTACTAGGTACTAGTCCCTATCTTAAAACGGCTTTTCAACCTTTGTGGTAAAATAGAAATCAATTGAGGAAATATGTATAGGGGGAGTTTTTTCGCAAAAAGCCCTATACTTTTACATATTTGTTCCAAACTATCTGGTAATTAAATAAAATGCTTACTTTATTCCAATCTAAACGTACATATACACAGTCGCGTCTATATACACTTAGTCAAGTTCTCGTATATATAGTTGCATCGACCAGAAACGAGGCTATAGCAGTCATTATAAATCTACGTGAGTTCCTGGATGGCGCTGCCTGTGCTCTCTGATTTTCCTGTGCTGCCACCAGTACCAGTCTCTTTTGGGGGTCTATTGCTGGGCCCAGCTTCACTTTCGTCGTGGGTTTCGCTGTTGCTTGGATTTGGATTTGAATTTGGTTTGGGCACTACAGTCTCTGTTGACTTGGGGGATACCCCTGTTTGGGTTTGGGTGTTCCCAGAGGACTCCTCCTCGTCCGAACAGTCCACGCTGGAAACTGAGGGATTTCGTTCCTGTAAAATCATTTAAAGAGGATGAATGGTATGTAATCTTAATGAAGAAGACCTTATTAGTCTCACCATTCCTCTACGAGATAAGCGCTCGTACTTAATCATACGCTCCTCTCGCATTCGTGTCAATCGCATTAGCAGTGAATAGTGTTGCTCCACGCGATGCAAACATGTTTTGCATATGGTTTTTGGCAAGGGATCAGTCGGAGATATCTGGGGTGCAATGAATAAAGTTATGATAAATCAATAAATAACTTATTTGCTCGTTTTTGGATAAAACTATAGGGAGACTCCGTTGCAATGGCTGATTTTGGGTACACACAAGCCTATGGGCAACCCTATTCTTGCAGTCCGAGCTTTTCCATAATGTCCTCTACTAAGCAATACTCACTGTAATTGGTAGGTAATCGTTGATTTTCTCAACAAGACACAAACGCTGGCCATGATCACTATAAATATGGATTACTGTTCGGTGCATCTCGGAACAGAGTCGGCACAGAAAGCCAGATATACACGCCTTTTCAATGCTCCCCATCTCGACCGATTTGTATAGATGGTTATATCCTCAACTGCCAATGCAATGTCGGTTAATTCGAAGCCAACCAAAACAACTTTCCCAAAATATTGTATTAATACTTTTCAGATATGCGTTGTGTACATATGTTTCTACTAGAGCTGTCAAACTATCGATGGCACATTCGATGGTTGGAGCCGTGCATCGATGATTTGAAAACTATCGCGGTAATACCCACCACTAATTAAATTTAAAAACTCTATGCAGTTTCGTTAATATCCATTGTTTTTTTGTAATCGTTCTTGATCCAACAAATCTACACAACAATTTTTATTGAAAACCTTAAAACTTTAAATAAATCAACCACAACAAATTGTAATCCATAGAAAAATAATAATAGAAAGTAAAGTATCATCTACAGATCTTGCGCTAAATAAAACTAAAAAAATATTTTCCCTTAAAAGAAATCAAATAAAATTTATTATTAATAAATTAATAAACCGAAACATGGGCAATGGTATCGAAATAAAAAGTAAATAAAACTGAAATATTGATGATGGTATAGAAACGCAAATAAAAGAACCAGAACTATAACAATTTTGAGTATATATATTTATGTTCCCTTTATTTTTAAGAGCTTTTTTAAAAACTAGTTACAGTTTATTTTTTAGTTTTCTCTCAACTTATTAACTAATGTACCCAAGAAAATCTTATCAAGATAAAAAACCTTGAAGCGTCTCGAACGATAATGAGGCGCTGTTCAAAGACTGAATGTTCTGCACAGCGAATCCTTTGAAATTCGTGCATTGATGAAAACCAGGATCCATCATGAGAAGCGATTGGGTTTTTTGGTTGGACAGGCCGAAGAAGACCTCTCCTTGGACATCAAATGGTATTTTCAACTTCACACTGGGTGATCTCTGAATTGAGTTCAAAAGATCCAAGTGACAGGTGTTGGCACTTTCGCCGAAGAACACTCCATCCAAATCATTGTCGGGTATTATTTGAAATTGGGGAATGCCGGCGTTATTCAAAATTTTACAGGTAAACACACACTTTTTACGAGGGTCCTTAGGATGGGCGTAAATCCGTGTGGCCACATAACCCACTGGATATATCCAACTCTCGGTGTGGAAATTGGAATTCACCGATACGATCTCACCCAGAGAGTGAAGTAATACATTATTCAGGTTCATGGGGAACATGGGCTTCTTTTTTCTTATAATGGTTACGTTTTTGGGTTTATCCTCGCCTGGCTTTTTATGCAAAACAACCGGTTTGCTTTTCCTCACGCCTCCAAAAGATGTTTCCGAAGATTCGACTTTTCCATTTGAAACACTGGGACGTCCATTATTTGATTTTTCCAAGCCCTCGTGGAACATAAGTCGCTCTATTAGATATAGACGTTGAGATCGGGTTACGGATAACTCGGCTTGAAGGCGACAAATTTCATCGGTGAGCGAAGCGTTCTCCTAAAACGAGGTTTTAAAAGTAAACAATAGTAAGAATTATGTATATATTGGAATCTGAAGTTCTCCACCAAAACACTAAACGAATCCAAATAAACACATGTTTAGAGAATTTCAGCATCTTACCAGCAGATAACTCTTTACAGATCGTTTTAAGCTCTCGTACCGCCGCTTATATTTCAAATTCATGATTTTTTAATTTATAAACTTAGCAAAAACCAAAGATAGCAGTTTTTTATTGTTGTGGGGTTTGTTTTGATTATCGAAGTGCAGGGTTGCTATTTGTAGGATATCGAAATTGCGGTATTCGGTAGTTCTTTGAGAAGGTATTTGAAATACCAAATAAATAAACAAATCTAAGCTAATCTTTTTAACAACTATAAATAAAAATAAAAAATTAAATTAAAGTAATAGTGTCGTTTAATGAGTGTGCTTTTAAGCTATGAGTTCGATTAGTTAAAGGGCTTAACATTCCGTATTGCCTATCCTATCTAATGAATACCCACATTTTAACCTTGTAAAGGACTTAGTAATGTTAAAGAAGAGTTATTTCTGGCAGTGATAAAAGCTTTTTAAGGTAAGCTCAGCCGAAAGAAGCCTTTTACTTATTTAACGCCAAGTTAGCTGTATGTGTTTTGGACGTAGTTTTGGCTACTAGGTACTAGTCCCTATCCTAAAACGGCTTTTCAACCTTTGTGGTAAAATAGAAATCAACTGAAGAAATTTTTATGAGGGGAGTTTTTTTGCAAGAAGCCTTGCGCTTATACATCTGTGTTCCAAAATAACCGGTAATTAAATAAAATGCTTATTTTATTCCAATCTAAACGTACATATACACAGTCGCGTCTATATACACATATTCAAGTGCTCGTATATATAGATGCATCGACCAGAAACGAGGCTATAGCAGTCATTATAAATCTACGTGAGTTCCTGGATGGCGTTGCCTGAGCTTGCTGATTTTCCTGTGCTGCCACCAGTACCAGTCTCTTTTGGGGGTCTATTGCTGGGCCCAGCTTCACTTTCGTCGTGGATTTCGCTGTTGCTTGGATTTGGATTTGAATTTGGTTTGGGCACTACAGTCTCTGTTGACTTGGGGGATACCCCTGTTTGGGTTTGGGTGTTCCCAGAGGACTCCTCCTCGTCCGAACAGTCCACGCTGGAAACTGAGGGATTTCGTTCCTGTAAAATCATTTAAAGAGGATGGATGGTATGTAATCTTAATGAAGAAGACATTATTAATCTCACCATTCCTCTACGAGATAAGCGCTCGTACTTAATCATACGCTCCGCCTGCATTCGTGCCAATCGCATTATCAGTGAATAGTGTTGCTCCACGCGATGCAAACATGTTTTGCATATGGTTTTTGGCAAGGGATCAGTCGGAGATATCTGGGGTGTAATGAATAAAGTTATGATAAATCAATAAATAACTTATTTGCTCGTTTTTGGATAAAACTATAGGGAGACTCCGTTGGAATGGCTGATTTTGGGTACACACAAGCCTATGGGCAACCCTATTCTTGCAGTCCGAGCTTTTCCATAATGTCCTCTACTAAGCAATACTCACTGTAATTGGTAGGTAATCGTTGATTTTCTCAACAAGACACAAACGCTGGCCATGATCACTATAAATATGGATTACTGTTCGGTGCATCTCGGAACAGAGTCGGCACAGAAAGCCAGATATACACGCCTTTTCAATGCTCCCCATATCGACCGATTTGTATAGATGGTTATATCCTCAACTGCCAATGCAATGTCGGTTAATTCGAAGCCAACCAAAACAACTTTCCCAAAATATTGTATTAATACTTTTCAGATATGCGTTGTGTACATATGTATGTTTCTACTAGAGCTGTCAAACTATCGATGGCACATTCGATGGTTGGAGCCGTGCATCGATGATTTGAAAACTATCGCGGTAATACCCACCCACCACTAATTTCATTTAAAAACTCTATGCAGTTTCGTTAATATCCATTGTTTTTTTGTAATCGTTCTTGATCCAACAAATCTACACAACAATTTTTATTGAAAACCTAAAAACTTTAAATACGAATACTGGGCTCTGGTTCTTGTACTAAAAAATCAACCACAACAAATTGTAATATAAAAAATTAATAATGAAAAGTAAAGTATCTTCTATAGATCTTGTGCTAAATAAAACTAAAAAAATATTTTCCCTTAAAAGAAACCAAATAAAATTTATTATTAATAAATTAATAAACCGAAACATGGGCAATGGTATCGAAATAAAAAGTAAATAAAACTGAAATATTGATGATGGTATAGAAACGCAAATAAAAGAACCAGAACTATAACAGTTTTGAGTATATATATTTATGTTCCCTTTATTTTTAAGAGCTTTTTTAAAAACTAGTTACAGTTTACTTTTTAGTTTTCTCTCAACTTATTAACTAATGTACCCAAGAAAATCTTATCAAGATAAAAAACCTTGAAGCGTCTCGAACGATAATGAGGCGCTGTTCAAAGACTGAATGTTCTGCACAGCGAATCCTTTGAAATTCGTGCATTGATGAAAACCAGGATCCATCATGAGAAGCGATTGGGTTTTTTGGTTGGACAGGCCGAAGAAGACCTCTCCTTGGACATCAAATGGTATTTTCAACTTCACACTGGGTGATCTCTGAATTGAGTTCAAAAGATCCAAGTGACAGGTGTTGGCACTTTCCCACAAGAACACTCCATCCAAATCGTTGTCGGGTATTATTTGAAATTGGGGAATACCGGCGTTATTCAAAATTTTACAGGTGAACACACACTTTTTACGAGGGTCTTTAGGATGGGCGGGGATTTTTGGGTTTATCCTCGCCTGGCTTTTTATGCAAAACAACCGGTTTGATTTTCTTCACGCCTCCAAAAGATGCGAGGATTCGACTTTTCCATTTGAAACACTTGGACGTCCATTATTTGATTTTTCTAAGCCCTCATGGAACATATGTAAGTCGCTCTATTAGATATAGACGTTGAGATCGGGTTACGGATAACTCGGCTTGAAGGCGAAAAATTTCATCGGTGAGCGAAGCGTTTTCCTAAAACCAGGTTTCATAAGTTAATAATAGTAATAATTATATATTGGAATCTGAAGTTCTCCACCAAACACGAAACGATTCCAAATACACACTTGTTTAGAGAATTTCAGCATTTTACCAGCAGATAACTCTTTACAGATCGTTTTAAGCTCTCGTACGGCCGCTTATATTTCAAATTCATGATTTTTTAATTTATAAACTTAGCAAAAACCAAAGATAGCAGTTTTTTATTGTTGTGGGGTTTGTTTTGATTATCGAAGTGCAGGGTTGCTATTTGTAGGATATCGAAATTGCGATATTCGGTAGTTTTTTGAGAAGATATTTAAATACCAAATAAATAAACAAATCTAATCTAATCTTTTTAACAACTATAAATAGAAATAAAAAATTAAATTAAGGTAATAGTGTCGTTTAATGAGTGTGCTTTTAAGCTATGAGTTCGATTAGTTAAAGGGCTTAACATTCCGTATAGCCTAATCCTATCTAATGAATACCCACATTTTAACCTTGTAAAGGACCTAGTAATGTTGAAGAAGAGTTATTTCTGGCGGTCGGAAGCTAGGATTTTCGAGAAATTAAGGTAGGTTATTAATTAATAACAAGTTATAAAGGGGGGAAGCTTTGGTCTCTAACAAAGTCTTAAAATGGGCAGTTGACCATGAAAGAGTCTCAGTCTGCAAGGTGGTTACAACACTAACACTTAGCCCTACCTTATTTACATGCAGGTGTGTGTGTTTGTGGCATTACTACCATTAGTAGTTTTCAGGGGTTACCTCTTTGTTCTTAATGATCTTAAAATTTGAAAGATTCTAAGATTATAAACAGAGTATCTAGAAAAAACACAGCGATCACCATGGTAACCAGTGTTCAGCTGTGTTTCTACTTTTCCCCATTCCGTCCCTTTACTTTCCCCCAAATCATAAGGTCTACAAATATTCATACCTAATTATAATGTGTGATAGTGTACGGAAGAGTGTGTGAAATACTACTGAGAAAAATCTACGTCGGAGAGCAGCTTTAAAAAAAGCTATGGGAATGAATCACATCGTTTGTTCGGTGCAAATAAGCCGTTAGTATGTTTTTGCACTCCGGTGACACTTGTTGGATTCTGTGCTCCCCTAAAATATAATACAATAAATACAATACAATCTTTAAAATGGACGAGGAACAAATGTGGAAGGGGTTCTTTTTCAAACTGCAGGAACTCAAGATGAATCCACCCACAGAACACGAACACCAGTAAGTTGGGTAAACAAATGAATCCATAAATTCAGACTCACACGCACACCTGTAGAAAAAAACTCAAAATTCACAGATGTATAGATATCGCAGGCATGTGTGCTGTTTCATTAGACAAATATGAACATTTTAGAGAAACTGGAACTGTGTCATCAGATAAATTAAAGATTATCATGTGGACCTATAATAATGTGTGCGTGAGACATCAAAAAGTGATGTAAGGAAACTCAAACCACAGATCGATTTTACAACCCACACTCTCGCTAATGTAAACATGACTCAATTTCAGGGAACTTTTCACTCCTCTTTAAATATATTCCATAATGTACTTTACTTTTCTGAATATTCATTATAATAATTATGACTAGCTTTTCTAATTAAAATTGTATGAAAGCATTTATTAATAGTCTCTTTTTTCCTTCAGATTACAAGATGGTGATGATGGATTCTTCGAAAAATTTGGATCCCTCTTGCGGCAAAAGTCACAAATAGATGAGAGTGTTTTGAAAAGTTCTTTAGCTCCTTTTGAGGAAAGTGGCAGTGGAGAGACAGAAGAATCCGACGAAAGTCCTGATGGAACCTCACAACTTGGCCAGGATCCGGAATGCATCAGCATCAATACCTTTGCGACAGATAGTGAACTGGCCTCGTCTCCTGAAATTGATAACTTTCTTGACACAACTCCTGTAATGAATGTAAGTTAACATTTAGAAACTGCGAACTGAGCTGACTAAGCACTTTGAAAAGCGAGTTAAGGTCAGTTGGGATCGTTATGATAAACGATCAACTATTTGTATTATAGATTATTATATATTCCAACTGGTACATCTAGATTCTACATCTAGATTTTCTATACATCTAGGTTATCCACATTATCTAAAGCTGTCTTAGAGCATTACATACCATTTCGATCGTGTCGATCTTTTCAGGGAATTTGTGTAAAAACTTTTTCTGTAAGTGACAACTGACAAATTTTATAATTCTTGGAAAGATACTATTCTTTTTGTTAAAACATTTGGTAAATGTTTCATTTGAGTTCTTGGATTTTTGTTAAACTCACTGTTTCGTTATAACATTTTTTAAATGTTTCATTTGAGTTGTTGGAAATTTCTGAAACACAAGGAATGACTAAACAATTTCTTGTTTTTTAGGGCTTGCATTGGTTTTATTATTTCAAGGCGAAAGTCTTACCCGTAATGACATGAAACATTAATCAAATCAATCATTATAGGCCGTGGCTGTTTTAAGAACGTTTGCCTTTTCTGGTATCCACTGCTGGAACTTGTATGATTAAAGATTGATTTATTTTAGTTCCGCATATAAAACTCCCCATTCACAAAAGTAATATAGTTACTTTTGGTAATATCATGGAGTAACCAATGCGTTTCACAGACAGGGGAACCCACCATGGGTTGTATTGGTGAATTTGGGGGCCTCCTAAGCCTGGTCACATTCACTCCATTATTTCTAGACCTGAATTGTTGCAAAACTTTCGTAATAGGTCAGTTTTCTAGCTTGCAGCGAAGCATAACAATCTCAGCAATGTTTTATCTTATACCAACATTTTGCTGCTTGCATGTTTGTCGTCTGGGAAGGTGTACAATAGTTTACTTGAACAGAAAAAATTAAGTCGTGTCCATAGAAACGGTTA
Source organism: Drosophila elegans (assembly GCF_018152505.1). Lineage (NCBI taxonomy): Eukaryota > Metazoa > Arthropoda > Insecta > Diptera > Drosophilidae > Drosophila > Drosophila elegans. The sequence continues at coordinate 2,741,738 of NW_024545855.1, read as the reverse complement.
AACAATAAACAAATGAACTTGCCAGAGGCCCATAGCATCGTATATATACCGACTGTATAAACAAACTGAATAATGTATACTGACAACATAAACAAACACTGCAAACATACAGACTGGCCAATTGAACGAGTGGAAAGCTAAATGTACTTTAGAAAATATATTTTTCATTACCACCTTGAGCTTTTTCCTTTTTGTATCCAAAAATAAAACATTTTCTCTTAAGATTGCTTTATTATTACTCACAAACACTTTGGCGGAATCGCCGTGTACATATGCACAAATACAGTAGGCGAAACGAAATCGAATTGAGCGCATACACTTTTTATCTCATGGTCAACGCCAAGATATTTCGGATATCGCTAAGATTTTCGAGACCGGACGCTATAGTACTTAGATACAGGCTCTTCCCCGAATCGGTTGGGTGTTGGGTCTAGTCGACTCTCGTGATATTTCCTCCGATTCCGGTCCAGACCAGAGATATGTGCGTCGCCTATTTTGAATTGTATATTTGCAAGAAAATATTTGCCACATAATTCGTGGAGTGATTTGTTAGTTACAGAATTCAAAAACATGAGCTACCTATCGTTACCACGTGTTCTGAGCAAGTTCGGATCGCAAAATCACAACCCGTCTAACCAAAATTCGAAAACCAATAGCCTTACCCGATCCAGAACGCGTACCGGATGCGACGATATCGGACTCAGACTCCCGAGAAAAGCATCCTCCACCCAGTCACTCAATCAGCCATTTGAGCGACGAACGAGCATATTGAATCGAAATGGAAGCATTTCTAGTCGACACTTTAGGGGCGTTCACAAGCATTTACTCGACTCACATGCCAAGGCGGTTTGCCATTCAATGACCGTAAGTAGATCTTAAAGATGCTGGCAGAGGGAATATTTAAATGAAACAGTTCATGTTTTGTAATGTTTTTGAGTTCTATAAAGGTAGATCGTAAAGTCCAGATAATAGAAATAATACAGATTACCAAAAAAAAAAAACAGTTACTATTTTTGTATGCTTTTGAACCCTTTTTAAGTAGGTTTTAAAGCCCACATAGTGGCAGGTGTTTTATAATACTTTGCTAGAGAACACATTCCAAAGAAAACATTTCATTTTTTTTTTATTTTTGAGTTCTATGTGTTTTATGCACATTGGCTAGGTAAACAAAGCGATTGTATAAGTTCATTGATTTCAAATTTGTTGTTGAGTCATTTGAGTTAAGTACTTCGGTTATTTCAGTCCGTGGATATATTTATTTATTTATATTTGAAAAAACTGAATCCATTTTTTTGGAAACTCATTTTTTTAAAGATTTTTCTTTATTTAAGCCACAGAAATATACTTTTCGAAAATGCGTCTTATCAATTTCCTAAGTTAATTTAATAAGATATTAAAATTTCATAATGTGAGAAAAATTAAATTCATTCGGAATGAAATTTTGTAATCTCAAGCAAACTTTTATGTGTGAAACTATGAACATAATTCTAAGAATTCCTTTTTAAATTTTCTTTAATACTTTTGTTTTTTACGTCACAAAAGAAAAATGTTGAAAATGCGTGCTATTAATTTAATAAAGTTGGGCGCTTTTATTATAGATAAGTGCCTAAAATGTTTATAATCAAATATGACATCAGTTGGGTCTGGTTTTGCGTTTTCTTTGTGACGTTTTTGTTTACATTTTGGTTTTCTGGAATTTGCTGATATTTCCTTAGGCTTTGACCTTTAGTGAAGAGATTTATTTCTATTTTTATTCGAATACAATTAATAGATTGGTTCTAGTTGTGATTGCCTTTTAGTGAAAGAGAATTTGTTGCATGTAATTAAATGGTGGCTAATAAGATAAAACTAATTATTTATAATTACTTTATTTTGCAGGTAACAGATCTGTATGAAGAGATTTTATTTGAAATTTACAACAACATTGGCTGTGAAAACAACGATCAGTGCATAAATAGTTTAATTGAATTTGTGCAGGATGCTTTCAAAATTCCAAACGCAACGCATTTGGAAATTTGTGAGGCGGCGAGACTTAAAGAACCACCCAATGTTAGACTAAATGTTGAGATAATAAAGGCCGAGAACTTAATGTCCAAGGATTCGAATGGCCTATCTGATCCGTTTGTAACCCTCTACTTAGAATCGAATAGTTCCCATCGATATAACTCATCTGTAAAGCCTGCCACATTAAATCCTATATGGGAGGAGCACTTTTCACTGTGAGTATTTAATGTCTTGCATTCAAAGCTTTTCTTAGAATTAATAATTCCTTTTCTTAAGGCCCATTACCGAAAATGCTCGGGACGAAGTTCTTATCGTTGAAGTCTGGTAAGCTTAATTAGAAAATATATATAATAATATAAAAATGCACTCATCAAAGTCAAGTTTTCTAAAATTCACTTAACTCGGAATAGTAGGTTAATGGTCTGAATCTAACTAACAAGAAGGTATGGCATCAAAAAACTCAGATTTCTTTTCCTATTTTTAGAAATTTTTTTTTGTAAAGTAGAGTGAGTAAAATGTTTTTGATAAATGATAATATAAGTGTAAAAAAATAAATGGTAAAATAAATGGGAATTTGTGGACATCGGAATATTTGCAAAAACATGTTCTAAATATATAATTGATTTCAAGCTATTTTTAAGTAAACAAATTATTCTTATAAAAGCTTTATTGGATTTGGATTGGATTTTAAGTTAAATATAAATTTGATTTAATGAAAAAATTAGCAGAATACCTTTTTTGTTTAGAATCCGATGTCTAATTGTTAGATTTCTTAATTAAAATAATAAATTGATTTTTTTTATTTTTTAGGGATTTCGATGCAGCGGAAACGGTTAAAGAAAAAGTTAATAAAATACTCGATGTCAAAGGAGTGAAGGGGCTTAGTAAGTTAATGAAGGAAATAGCTGTGACAGCTTCATCGGGAAAACATGACAATGAGTTAATAGGAAGAGCTGCAATTACACTAAAGGTAAGTAAAATATTTTGAAATTCCTAAAACTAAACTAAAAATTTTTTATTTCAAAAGTCTATTCCAGTTTCTGGCCTAACCGTTTGGTACAATCTTGAGAAAGGAAGCAAAGGCCGAAGTCGAGGATCACTTTTGGTGAATCTGGCTTTGAGTGCCGAAAAGAACAAAAGTGTAGCCGTGCAGGAGCATAAGAATTTGCTGAAACTGCTGCTGATGTACGAGCTGGAAACTTCGCAGGTGGCAAACTACTGGTGGAGCGGAAAGTTCAGTCCAAATGCCGAACTAATTCGATCCCAGCATGCTGCCCAGAGCGGGTTAACGCCCTTCGATTGTGCTTTAAGTCAATGGCATGCTTACAGCACCATCCATGAAACACACAAACTGAATTTCACCCTTTTCAACTCTATTCTGGATGTTGTGGTGCCAGTTATCACCTATATGCAGAACGATTCGGAGGATGTGAAAACATTCTGGGATGGAGTGAAGCGGCTGCTGCCCTCGTGCTTCGCAGTTCTACGGAAATTGAGGTCCAAGAACACCAGTGATAAGAACATAATAAAGGCACTCAATGAAGTGCTGGATATTCTTAAGAAGATTAAGGAATTGGAAGTGCCTGAAAGTGTAGATATTTTCCCCAAATCGGTTTACGGCTGGATCCACACAAACGATACGGGTGAATCGTGCAATATTGACACTGCCATCGAGGATGCCATCAATACGGGTACCAAAGAATGGCTGGAACATATAGTCGAGGGCAGCAGGCAATCCAAAAATAATGAGACCGATGACGAAAAGTTGCAATACGTTATAAAACTTATACAAATGGTACGCTCTGACCTCCAACGTGCAATGGAATTCTTTGATAAAATATTTTACCAGTAAGTTACGTTCATATATATATATATATTTATCAATGTCTTAAATCTTATTTCCCTATATCCGTTTCAGCAAAATTCAGCTTAACTATTCCGCAATCCTTTATTTATTTTACGACTCAAAACTTGCTGAAATTTGTAAATCCATTATAATAGAAGTGTGCAATAACATTAAGAGACTAGATGTGCCAGACGATCAATTCGAATATTTGCCCAACCTGGAGAATGTAAATATGGGTACTACATTATTCGAAGTTTATTTAATACTCAAGCGATATGTCACTATGGGTGAGTTGTAATAAAACTTCATCTCTATTAAATAATGATTATTTATTATGTTTAAAGGCGAATCCCTGTGTTCCGAAAGCCTGGAATTGGCCAACTTTTACCCCTGGTTCGAAAGGGGAGTTACTCACTGGCTCGATATCTCAATAATTAAGGCCTTAAGTCGTATTCAAAAAGCAATTGATTTGGATCAGCTGAAGGCTGTTGACGAAACAGTCAAATATAGTTCTTCGGCAGTAGATACACTTTCAATATTCTATCAAATCAAGATATTTTGGCAACAACTTGACTGGCCTGAAGTCGAGGGATCCTACATATTTGTAGCCAAAATTGTCAATGTAAGATGGAGAATGTACTTCAATTTGCTAATTTATTTAGTAATATATATATTTTTTCGTACAGGATCTTTGTCGGTGCTGCATATTTTATGCCCAACAGATGTCTCGCAGGGTTGAAAACATTAACATTGGTGATAATAACAAGAATTTTAGTAAGTGTATTTAGACAAATAAATGTATTTTTAAATAACTTTTTATAATTACAGCTTTATCCGAAGAGTGGTGCATAGCTATCAACAACATGGATTACATCCGCCAGACTTTACCCTCATTCATAAAGGTATATGATTTATTTCTTTAAGAACTAATGAAATGACACTTTAGATCTTTTAAATCTTTTACTTATACAAGGAACTCAGCATTGATGATATTATAAAGAGATTGGGAGAGTATCGTTCAAACTTAGAGGCTGAACGCTGCGCCAGCACCATAAAAACTGTAATCGAAAACGCATTAGACACGGAACGAAACCAGATCGTTGAGCTCATAGAGATTGTGGCTAGAAAAATGGCCCCGCCTATTAAACGATATTTGGCCGAAGGTGCTGAGGTCCTGGCCAAGGACTCGAACTCTATGGACCAGCTAATGATGTATTTGGAGGCCTCGTTGACCACGCTCTATGATACTCTTAATGAAATCAACTTTCAAAGAATATTGGACGGCATTTGGTCTGAGCTATCAATTATAATGTATGACCTTATACAATCAAATCTGGACGTAAGCGCTATTTTCTTTACCATCTGGCAATTTATAAATAATCTATTGTATTTCAGAAACGACGCCCACCAGCTTTCTTTCAAAATTTAAACAACACTCTTCAGACAATGATGGATTGTTTTAAAATGGGCAACATTGAATCTTCGGACGTAAAGATTTTGTCTGCAATTCAAAGTAGGCTAAGGCTTTATTCCCTGGAAACAGCAGATCTTATTCATCAGTATTATTTGGAGCGACTGGAAACGCAAAAGAGCCAAGAGTCGTCTCCCTATGGACAACTTACTATAACGGCTCAATTAACTGATTCCGGGTTATTGGTAAGACTTTAATGAATTTAATCCTTTAATTCTGTTTGCTTAAAATGTTGCATTCCATAGTTAACTATTTTAAATGCACGCAATCTGCTGCCAATGGATTCAAATGGCTCGGTCGATTCATTTGTGAAGGCTAGTTTCATGCCCACAAGCAGATTTAATGATATAATGACAGTGAAGACAAATGTTCACAATAAAAGTTGTTTTCCACTTTACGACCAGGAGTTTCGTATGTAAGTAATGGTTTAAATTTGAGAGGAAATGTATTCATATTTTTCTTAAATAGAAACTTGACTGAGCAGCAGCGAAATGATAAGAACAGCCTGATTTTATTCAGTATCAAGGATAAAGATTTATTTGGAATGTCCAGCCAATATATAGCAGAGTGCTATATATCATTCGAAGATCTCGAAGCAACACCAGGCGAACAAATAATGATGAATTTATCCAGACCGGAATATACAGGTATGTTTATCTGCTTCGTAGTGTATAAATAGGTGGAAATAAATATAGCATATCTCTTTCAGATTCCGATTCATTGCGAGCTCTGGAATACAGATTAGGTGATAAGCAGGCCAAGGATTTCCTTAAAAAATTGAAAAACCGATCCTTCTCTTAAATTACAAATTGTTGACCATACTATGTTGTGAAAAAAAGCAATAAATTATATTTTTTTACGGCTTTCAACTACGAAATAAAATAAAACAAAAAATGCGTATTTTTTGGGTGAAAGCACTAGCCATTTTTCTTTAGAGTTCGTTTGTAATTTTGAATAGTCATTTGATTATCTGATAAACAGGACAGGATAGGACGTCTAATACAAATTAAAAAACCGATCCATACTCTTTTAAATTACAATACTATGTTGTGAAAAAAACAATGAAATATAGTAAGTACGGCTCTTAAACTAAGAAACCAAGGATAATATTTTTAAATTCGTATTATTTTGGTACAAGTATCAGCCAAATTCCTGTTTAAATAAAACACTCATACTTTTGACAATTATTTACTTTTATTGGAACAAAAACCAACACGGTACTTTAGGTATAAATACATAACACTCACTTTTTACGATTTAAGAGTTATTTTTAGATCTGTTGTTATAAATAATAATTAAACGGTATTTGTATTAAATTAATTATTCGTATAGGGTTTGATTTACGCGCACGTGAAACAACAATACGTGGATGGCAAAAACTACTATGGCTTAAGTTTCTGCCGTTGTGCTTTATTGACGGCGACGTGTGTTGCGTTGCTTATCGAAACGCATTTCCATTTCTTCAAGAACCTTTGGAGTGTAGCGTACTACCAGCTTGACAGATCCAACAGCCTGCTTTAACAGTTCTACTGCCTTTTCGTGATTTTCTCCTTCAACAGACTGAAATAATGGAATTGTTATCTTATAAGTCAAGAGCATTTGAAGTCAAATAAATTGCCACACTTGACTTACCACACCATTTACAGATAGAAGTTGATCCCCTCTTTTTAAACCTCCATGCCTATCAGCAACTCCTCCAGGTATTATACGAGATATATAGATTGGTGAATTTTGCTCCTTGCCTCCCATTACATTGAAACCTAGGCCTGTAAAGAATCAAATCATGTTGTAAATGTTGTTAAATAGTAAAAAGATCTCTTGGATAAATAACTTCGTATTTATAAAGCTATTCTGAGATGATTTCTCATCCCCATTTCCCAGTTAATAGTATTTAAGTTTAGTTCTTTGTTAGTTTCTTAGTTAGTAAGATGGCGGATTCCATAAGTTATTAATTTGTTTAAGTTAAAAACCCAAGTCCCGGGTACAATATCTACATTTATATTTCTGTATATGTACAATATAGGGGAACTCTCTCCGATTTTAGAATATTTTCGTATGCAGTTGCAGTTTATGAAGCTAAGGATTTCTTCCTTAGTTCCTTATAGAGAAAAGAGGTTTTCCTATAGCTTAGTTAGATGGCGGATTCTTAGGTGATAGGGGCGTGGGCGTGGCTTACCCTCCTCTGTCTTGGGCAGTTCCACAACCCGGGGATGTGCATGACCCTCGCTGGCGGCGAAGGCGGCCACAGTGGCCTTGGCAGTGGCGGAGGCTCTTACGTCTTGGGAGCCCTGGATGTCGACAGTCTCGTAGACGTGCTCGTACACCTCCCGCACGGAGGTCATGAAGTCGGAGTTGAGAACCTTTTGCAGGGCAGCCAGTTTTGTTGTGGGAAAATCACCACTGGCCTGCAGTTTTTCCAGCAGCTCTATCGATCTTTTGACATCTGGAATTTTGAGGGTTTAAAAGCATGCACCATACAGTCATGCCTTGATTTAGTATTACTTACCCCTAGACAGAGTCAGTGGTTCTGTATTATCGGCCATAATGTGGCAGAATTTCAATAAATCTAATAAAATTAACCTGACCTGAAATACAATTCTTAAGTGCTGAAAATAATGTGACCGTAAGACCTCAATGCCATAAACGCCATTTTATGACTAAAGGTATTTTATGAAATTTACGTTCATGGTCGTACTTTTTTGTGTTGACATTATTTACTTCGTCTTTTTTATAAAACTTAGGAAAAAGAGGGTTTATTAATTAAAATGAGTTTGCCGGCAGCACTTTTACAGCGTCTAAAAAAGCGTGGACTTGTTACGAAACAATCGGGTAAATATAAACACCTAGTAAAGTACAACATTACTCGGCTTAAATAATTTATTATTGGGCGTACATAAAGTAAAAAATAAGTTAATATGAACATAGCGTACATAAAGTAATTTATTATACGATGTATATATTGATAACTATTAAAATATCAGAAACTTCAAAAGAAATTATATTTATACGTAGAAAGTATATGTATATATTTTAGAACTACCAATAACAATCAAAATATTCCTTTCTCTTTAGGAACGACGCCCATATCAGAAGCTATAGAAGAGATTATAGCCGAAAACTACGACGACGATGACAAGAGTGGTCCGTATCCATACAAGGAGGACCTGGCCCCGGAACCCAAGCGTAGGACCGTCGAGGAGCAGTTCTGGTCGCACCGCATCAAGGAGCGAATCGGCGTGAATGAGTCCTACCATGGATACAAGCTGTGCCCCAACAAGTACAACATCTACCACAAGTGCTCCTTGTACTGCGTGAACAAGTTCAATAGCTCCCCGCACTCCGGACCAAGCCATAAGTATCTGAAGCGCTACAAGAGATTGCTGCGAAAGTATCCAATGGAGGCGGGCTGGAAGGATATATACGACAAGGGCTGCAAGGCATATTACTTTTATAACTCGACAACCCAGAGTGTTTCGTGGCTACCGCCATCGCACCCAAAAGCTCGGATCACCAACAGTGCCGCCGTATTTCGCCGGCAATTGGCCAATTCCAATGATGAATTCGATTTCGACTCCGGCAGCTTGGTCCTGCCCAAATCTTCTGGCCTAAATGAACCCAATGAGCCAGAGAACGCATTCTTTGTACCCCCCAAGAAGCAAAAATCAAGGGACTTGGATCGAAAACTTCAACGAAGGCGGCGAAATGATAATTAGGATAGCAAACTGTATACTATAATTTTTGCTTTTGCAAATAAAGAAATATAATAAGTACTATTATAATTGTCAGCCCTCTCAACAATACCCTTCTTCATAAGGTTTAAAAATGTACACTCTGCTTTATTGAATTGCTAGCTTAAGACAATGAATGTGGTGGTGCCGCGAAACAATTAAATCGAAGGAACCGGGAATTTCATCAAAGAAGCAACTCGATAAAATCTGTGTCACACGAGTCGGGGAATATGTTTAATTTGATTTTGAGGCGGCGATTAAAGCCCTCAACATGAGGATGCGGTGGACACACTTTCACCAAACGATGTGCTATGTGTAGTGTTTTAACCAGGTTTTACATATATATTGGTGAAAGATCAATATTATTTGGGTTTATTTCAAGGTGCGCTTTCCCTTAACAACAACCGGTCGGTTTCTTATGTAGCCCTTGCGTCGCTTCGAGTTCTGTAAATATATATACTTTAGTGTTGTAATTGATTAAAATTATGTAGAATTCTACCTTTCTAGAGATAAAGTTTGCTGGAGGAATCGTTCTCTCCTTGGTTTTCAGGGACGGTCTATTGAACTCGTGCGGCTTCTTAACCCTATAGATGCGAACAAGCCAGTGTTCCGTTGTATAGGCCTCTTCCAGGTAGGTCAGGTCAAAGTCTTTATTGCCGATGACTGCGTTACGAGTGCGGTCATATCCCGATGGTCCTCTGAAAAAAGTGTGTTTAGTAAGGCAATTCATTTGCACTCATATTGCCATCCTACCTGTAGTCCAGTTTCAAGTCCCCGAATCTGTAGTAACTCAATTTGTACATAAGGCAGTTAAGTAGAGCCGGAGCACCTTCGGCATCCACCCTGAATTCACCGCGGTCCGTAAAATAATCACTCTCCTTGATATCCTTGGGATGCTCGCCTTCGGCGATTCGCACCATCCAGAGGAACTTGTTGATGTCATCGCCAGAGTAGCCAATGACACCGCCAAAGATCACCAGGACGTAGTCCACGTCAAGAGAGGTCATAATTTCGTAGGATTTTTCCTCGGTCGAAGACATTGCCTTGCCAACGAGCGCTATGTGACTATTGTTCCACGTATTATTGTCCACTAGAGTGGTTCTGTTTGCCATCCCTGCTATCTGGTATCCGTAATCCCACCACGACATAACGCGGGCATCATCAGCGGTGTTCTGGGAGAGCCAGTAGTATGCCTCCCTGAAGTCGTCCAAAATGTTGCGAGACCTAAAGGAGAAATGGTTAGAGAGTGCTATATATAACAGGGTAATATTTTACTTACCCATCTTGGCTGTTGTGGAAAGCAAGCACAATGGAGGGGCTGGAGTAGGCATTGCTGGTTACCCAGGTGCAGTGAACAGCGAACATCATCAGAAGCATTAGAACGGCCAAAATAACAATACTCTTCAGGTTCGAGCTGATGCCAGTGTCCTGCTGGGCATCATGTTTAGTGCGGTGCTTCAGTTTTCCAGCCTGCAAATGTGTGTTTGTTAAAACAAAACTACAAAGTCTTCTGCAACAATCACTAACCTTATCGTACAGAGTCTTTTTCTCAATGGATTCCTCGGCTTCGTCCGTTTCGGTGGCCGTGGTTATGGCTGTGCCCATGCGCTTAGATGAATCCTCTTGCAGGAAGACGTCCAACAGGCCCGAAAAGGCCACTCCAGCCAGCATGCAGACAACAGGCGTGAGGGTCAGCATCAAACGCACCATTACGCCGGCAAAGTAGACAGCACTGATGGCGTACAGGACGACGAAGACGCGCTCATCGTTGATCTGCTTGATGCAGTACCACACGCCAACGGGAAAGGCGCAGACCAGGATGTGGAGATCGAAGAAGAACGAGAACCAGGTCGTCGGCTGATGCTCCGAAACGGAGGCAATGATGGGAATGTGGATCTTAGCGTACCCGGTGTCCCACAGCGAGTAGAAACGTCCGCTCCAGGGTGCCACAACACCCAGCATGGTGAGCACTACGACGGCCACGAAGACGCCAACGCCCACCAGCAGTCCGCCGACGATGAACAGCTTGCGGAACTCGTGACGGGACAGCACGGACTGCAGATGCCGCAAGGTGGCCACGGCCATCAGGAGCACAAAGACGCCCAGGGCAGCCATGTGCTCGCTGGTGCGAATCGGCTGGAATCCCACGAAGGGGATCTGCATGGAGAAGAGCAGTCCGAGGATGTAGAAGGTACTGTAGCTGGTCAGCAGGCGCGGTGAGTAGCGGCCCATGATGAGCAGCACGAAGACGTGCAGCGGGATCAGGTTGATGATGAACACGTAGCCACCCCAGGCGGAGACCATGTAGAAGTAGGACAGGGCAGCGGCGGCGGACCAGAAAACGGAGCCCGTCTTCACGGAGCGCACCCACAGGAAGTACGTGAACTGGAGGGCGAAGATGGCGATGCCCTCGTTGTCATACGATCCGGCCACGGATCTGCTGATGTAGCCAGGCACGATGGCGATGAAGCTGGCTGCGAACAGGCCGGCTCCAGCAGACCACAGTTCCTTCGTAAGCAGATACGTGGAGATGGAGGTCAAACCACTGAAGACCGGTGCCAGGAACACGCAGATGTCGCGAATGTGGACCGGAATGTTGAGCACATGCAGCAGCCAATGGATTCCGCCGGAGGTGATCATCAGGCCAGGGTACACCGTGCCGCCGACAATCCTGCCCAGTGGGTACCAGGCCCGCTCGTCGAACCAGTTGAGGAAGTTGTACCACCCATTCTGCACCATGTAGGCGGTGGCCCGGTAATTAAACCACGGATCAAATTCATGGATTATCGACTCGAAGCGGATTACGGCGAAGAGGCGAGAGGAAAAGCCGGCCAGCCAGGCAATTAGCAGGATGGCGAAGGTTATCAGGCTGCTGTAGCCAGCCACCTTGCTGTTCAGCATCTTTGGCGTCCGATTCATTTCCCGATTCCAGCCCAGTTACTCGAAAATTATAACCGATCCTAAATGCAACGACACATTCTTTGCTTAGACACGTAGTCTAAAAAAAAATTGCCGGGTAGACTGCCAACTCGTGTGAATGTTGACTATCGATAGTTATATCTATTTTAAGGAACTGTGGAATGGAATGGTGGAAGTTTAAGTTGTTTTAGAAGTTTTTAAAATGGAAAATGTCACATTTATATTGTATAAACTACATAGTTTTTAAATTTATATATTTCGAAAACCTATTCCCTTTGAATCTGTTTAAATTCCGTATGTAACGATATGTATTTAACAATCTTTAATTCTCTCATCTCTAATCAGAAATGAACTAGTTCAATAAACTAATTCTCATTCGATGCCCTGGAAAGTCGCCGAATTAAAACAAAATTAAAAATCAACATGAATAATGGAAATACTAAACGTTTGCCAAAGAAACTAAGCGTTTCTAAAAAGCCAGCGGTCACTGTGAATTCGCCTTTGGCAAAATATCCTTTACAAACAATAAGATTAATATTGTGTTTACATTTTTAGCCGGTGTTTACCACACTTTTTGTTGGTCTAATATATAATAATAATTTAATTCAACTTCTAGCTACCTGGTTTCCTTAACCAAAACTATACGTATGACTCCTCAGGAACCTTGACCTGTATAATTTGCAGGATTCCCATCAAGCCTACTGTTTGGAAGGTCCACATCAACTCGAAGCAACACAAAACAAATGTTGATCAAGCCAAGCAGAATAAGCAAATAGAAAAACCAGTAGTTACAACTATTTCTACCAAGGAATCACCTGCCAAATCTTCTCCTGTCACCAAATCCACCACTCACCAAGATAAAACTCCACAAACGAGCCTAGAGCAGGACTCTCCTATTATTCAAGAGAAAACCTCTCAAACAAACACGAGCAATAAGCCAGCTACAACTGAATTAGTTTCCGAAAAACTGCCAGAAAAGTTTTTCGACGAGGATAAAACCAGTAAATCAGAAGCTGCCCGTCTTCAGGACGAAGAATGGCAACGATTTCAGCAGGAGATTAAGAAAGCTGCCACAGAATCCAGCGTCATCGTAGCCGACGAGCAGGAGGACATCAATCTCAAGAGGCACATCAAGGAAATAGACGAACAGATCGATAATTGGAAGCGGTTCATCAAAATAAATGATCAGAAAACTTTGCTCTTGAATAAAAAGCGGAGAGTTAATCCCAGAGTAGAAATAGACCCCCAATTAAGTTCCAGTGAAGAAGACTGCAGTGTTGATGATTTGTACGACTGGCGAACGAAAAACTTGCACAGATAAAAGTTGCACTTATTAAAATGTTATTTCTAAACCGCACCAAAATTCGCTTTTTATAATCTGTTAAAGATCAATCGAAGGGGTATTATCTTACAATTTAATTAATATATGAGAAAATAGTAATATTAGAGTCGTTTTATTTCAAATGAATTTTTGGTACTATGAATTTATGAAATTTAAATTAAAAAGTAGCCAGAAACTGATTTTCTAAGCTAAAACTGTTGCTGTATTACTCTGGTAAATATTTATACAAAATATTAACAGTTTTTTTAAATTTGAAATTTAATAAAAATGAAATCGAAAATTAAAAAAATATATATTAATAGTAACTGATTCTCTAAATGAATACTTTTAAATACATTTCTTATTGTTATATTTTAATTTGGATTAGTGTGAGTTTGAGTGGATGAGTGTTTTAATCGGTAACAAAAATATTTGAAGCGACAATGAAATAGTGACTTATACTTAGTATACGTTTAATATATCGTTGAGAAAATATTTTCTTTTTTTTTTAACTTTCAACTGATACCTTAAAAATATGAGTGAAAAAAATTATTGAGGATTTTGAATCTGTAATTCAAGATAAGTTCACAACTTTTTGAATAGATTCTAAAATTAATTTTGCTCAAAGTAATGTTAAAAACTTTATTGTATCTATACTATCTTGTTTTCTAAACCAGAAACTGGTTTCAAAACAGCTGACATACCATGACGGTGAAAGTAAACTAGTGAAACGACCGGGTAGCAATTTGAATATGCGGCCACACTTGTGATTAACTCTCACGATTTGTATAAAGGCTATGCGATTTGTACGCTACATAATGCTGAAACTTAGTACATATTTTATGTTACATTAATTAGTTACACACTTTTATTTATTCTTAGGCCGTATTTACAGAACTTTTGTTAACTTTTTTTTAAGCATTGCAATAATTACGTTTTAGACTTGTTAACGTTGTTTTGTATATAAAAATGTTTTGATTTAGTTAATTTATTGATCAAGTTTCCCACATATCAACAAAAATATCCCATTGTTACAATGATATCCAATTCGTGAACATGAATTTGAAATATATATTCTTATTTGGGATGTTGACGATGAATTATTCGAGTCTTATGTGCTTGGAATATTCGAAAGGCTTTAATGAGTCTGCAGTTATAAACACAATTCATACGGGCCAAAGCAAACGAACGAGTAAATTTCTATTTGACACAATTTTTCGCATAAGTTCGGGAGTATCAAATGCTTTTGGACTTTCCGATACAGAAGACGATGTTGAGTACACCGAGAATTCCAGCCTCAAAAATTGTGATTGCGGTACGTATACATATATTTAAATGATTTTGATTTCATTTAATATATTCTTTGCTTAAAAGAAATATCAGGTGACTGACCTATTTAACCAACTTAATTTCACTTTTACAGACTGTGGTTTTTCCAATGAAGAAATAAGAATCGTTGGAGGAAAACCAACCGGAGTTAACCAATATCCTTGGATGGCGAGAATTGTTTACGATGGAAAATTTCATTGCGGTGGCTCGTTGCTGACCAAGGATTATGTGTTATCCGCCGCTCACTGTGTGAAGAAGCTGAGAAAGTCGAAAATAAGAATTATTTTTGGAGACCACGATCAAGAAATCACTTCCGAGTCTCAGGCCATTCAACGGGCTGTTACAGCCGTAATAAAACACAAAAGCTTTGACCCAGATACCTACAACAATGATATTGCTCTGCTAAGACTTCGCAAACCCATTTCGTTTTCGAAAATAATAAAGCCTGTATGTCTTCCGCGGTTTAATTACGATCCTGCAGGTACGTATTCTTTCTTTATAAATTTAAATCAGAAAGGAAGTAAGTCAAAATCGATATACCGTGGCAACTATTACAAAAAAAAAAAAATAATATAAAATGATTATATTTCGAATATTATATTATGTTTATTGTTTCTGTGGAAACTGAATAATATAGTCGTCCGATCCGGTCCGTTCCGACTTCTATATTACTTGAAATAGAAACTCGAGTTTTGGGAAAGTGTCATCTAAATAGTTTTAAAACTGAATTACCAGTTTTCGTAGAAATGGACAGAATAACGAACGGACATGGGAAGATCATAAATATAATAGAAATATATACTTTATAGGGTTTAAACTATAAAATATCAAAATATAATTAGTCATAAGAATTTAAATACCATGTCTCTTGTAACATTCTAGATATTAATTTAATATTTTTCCAGGCCGAATTGGAACAGTTGTTGGCTGGGGACGCACGTCCGAGGGCGGAGAGCTCCCGTCCATTGTTAATCAAGTGAAGGTTCCCATTATGTCCATCACGGAGTGCCGTAATCAAAAATACAAAAGTACTCGAATTACCTCATCGATGTTGTGCGCGGGCAGGCCGAGTATGGACTCTTGCCAGGGCGATAGTGGAGGACCGCTGTTGTTATCTAATGGAGTTAAGTATTTTATCGTCGGCATTGTTTCCTGGGGCGTCGGATGCGGCCGCGAAGGATATCCGGGTGTTTACTCAAGAGTGAGCAAATTCATTCCATGGATTAAATCAAATTTAGAAAATACATGCCTGTGTTCTTAGTCAATGTTGTATGGAAGTACACGAACTTATTTATTGCCTAGCTAAGCCGCAACCATGCAGTCGAAAATAAAAATTAAAGTTTCATTAAAATTTATAGTATTCTATTTATTTTTGACCCGTTTGGTCAATAACTTAAAAATTTTAAGAGGTAAGGATCGAACTAAATTTGACGTATATATATTGAAGTGTATATAAAACATACGAAAGTATTATATACTATGAGTTATGTGTATATCGATGTAAATGCTATTGCTACATTTTCTAATAATAGTCTAGTATACTATATTACAAAATGTTTTTTAAGTGCTAAACGTCCCTGTACCTATTACTTATAACTGAATTCGCCCCTTTTAACATCTCATTTGATATCTTTCCACAGCTTGAGTCATTGACGGATGGTATTCTGAGTGCTGCATGCAAGGGCATTATAAAATCGGTGTTGGCATTGGAACCCAACTGATAATTCTCCATAGCCTCGTAAATTGACTTAAAGAGCGGTTGCCTGTCCGAATGGAAGTATCCACGATTTCCGTGGATCACTTTGACGCCAGCGTGAGACATGTTGCAAATGCTCATATACATGCAGTGATCTGGACGGTAGTTGTATTCGCATGGCATTATGTACAGTTTATCAGGATGATAATAGAATAGTATGTTAATTATGTCTTGATCTCCCCAAATAATACGTAGCTTGTACTCCTTATGTATAGACAAGATATGTTGTTCCCATTTCATTTCCCTCATTCGTGTGAGATTCATCAGCATAACGCCGGAGTTAACTCCGAGTCGTCCGTAGAATGGATGTCTGGCAAAGCGGTTGTACCATCCAATATTTTCGTTCTCATGTTCGGGCGTCAGTGCGGACATTTGAGTCTCATTGAACTTCTTAAAGAATTGCCAGATATCGGAGATCGGTGACAGAAACAAAATATCCGTGTCGACATATAGCAAAGAGTCCACATTAGTTAACAGCGACTAGAACAAAATGAGTTTATAAGTATTTAAAATGTTATTTATTTGTTTTACACTTACCGGCAAAAATAAACGTTGAGCTGCACACGGCTTGAATAGATTTTTCCATTCGACCTCATTGCCACTAGGGAACTTTAGCGGCAAAATCTCGAAGTCAAATGTAAATGGCTTAATGTCTCGCCAATCTGTAAGCTTTTCCCTGAACTCCTCATCCTTTCCATCTTCAGTGAAAATCACAAATTTAAGATACTCCTCGTCATAGTTAAACAAAATTGCCGATTTGATCATCACTAGGGTCTCCTGTACCCTTTGACCGCAGCAAACCACCACTATATATAGGGGGGTTTTCCAAGCTTGTCTGTAAAGTAAATTGATTGAGAAAGTTTAAGTGAAAATGATTCGTCATCAATATCAGTATGCCTAAAAGAAGAGTGGTTCGATTAGTTAAAATGACTAACATTTTATCGGTTAAATGATTACCATTTAACGCGACAAAAGGTGAGACAAAAATTCAAAACTTTCTAAGCTTTATTTAAAATATAAAAAAAGAATTAATTATTGTTTTTTGAGGTATTGATTGTGGTTTAAGTATATATGTATATTTGCTTTTCAATAAAAGGTATGTTAATGTAACTATAACAACCGGATAATTCAATACTAAAAACAAATTACAAATTATGAACTATAGTTTTTAGTTTATGTTACTGAACTACGTTTTTAAAAAGTATTTTTTTGAACATAAACAAATATCATCATTAAATAAACAATACTATATTTTCTACACAATATTTAAAACCTCTAAAAATGCAAATTATAATTATTGTTTAATACTTACGCTTCATTATAGCTGGCTATCTTTCCTTTATAATCAGTGACCCAAGAAGGTTTTTGATGAACGAAATAGGAAATTATTGCTAATGCAATTAAGCATAGCAGACACATGTGCAGGTGTTGCTAAAATATTACAAATATTTTATATTTACTTAAAAGTAAGACTGTGCTGACAATTGCCTTTCTATAATCATCTTATAACATTTATTTACCATTTTAAGATTTTGCGTTGGCAATGTTTTTGCCGCAAATTGTTTATGTTTATTGCGTAGGTAGCCGAAGATGCCATAGTTTTCCCCAGCAACACGAATAATATCCGCACAAACCTTAAGTTAAATGAATAGAGCAATTGGCATTGCTTAGTTTGACATAATGAAAACTCATGGTAAATGCATAATATTTTAAACAATGTGCAAAAAATCTATGCACTAGCACATTTATAAAACAGTCGTAAATATTTTTGTGTTAGTCAAGATAGCGGCATTCTTAAGGGTGGATTTAATATAGTTGAAATTGGAACAATAAGAACCAAGTCGATTAATTTGATGGTCAATTAATAAATAAATTCCTACCATTACTTGTAAGAATAGTTAAAAAATAAATCAAATAAAATGAATATAAGTTAACTGAAGTTTCTTGGCATTTTAAAATTGTGTATATCATATATTTTAATATATTCCACATTCGGGGTGTATTTTTACACCGTGTTTCGTTACCACATGTTCCTGTCAGCAGTTGTCGATAAGTTATCGATATCAAGTCAAGTGGTGTGGGTATTTTGTTTTCATTTATCTTTAACCGTACACGTGCAGGCAGGAAATAATAACAAATAAATATGCTGCGAAAACAAGCCAGGCAACGAAGGGAATATCTCTACAACAAAGCACTTACCGAGCGCCTGAAGTCAAAGCAAAAAATTCAGGAGACCGTTGTTCAAAGCATCAACGAAAACAAGTCCATTGGTTCTAAAAATGTGAAGAAAAGTTTGACGGCGTACAAATCGCTGAAATATGCTGATGATGGTAAATAAAATAAACATTAATCATTTATTTTTAAAATCAGGTTCCCATAGTAAATGGAACCACATAACATTACTAAACCACATTTTTGCTAAAAAAAAAAGAGCCAAAGAGCTCAGCCCAGGGAGTTAAGCACCTGGTTTTTCTCTTACAGAAATTTGGAAGAGGAATACAAAACAAGTAATCGTGACTGTTAATTAGGAAGTAGAGATTGTAATGCAAATTCCGAGCTAACAAGATTCATATAGTAATTTCCTTTGCGTGTTTGTAGGACAGACAGCGATAAAAAAATAAATGTTTATTCTATTGCAATTGTTGCCTGTATTTTAACCAAGGTGGTTATCCGAATTTAAATATTTACTTAATATGCATTCTTTATATTATTCATTCTATAAATCTAATGACGTTAAATTTGGTTTATAATTTAGAACTTTAAGAATGTAATATCCTACCCAAGTCCTCAGTTTAAAAACTATATTAAGTTTATTAATCCAATAACTTTAAAATTGTCATATAAATAAAGATTATTGGAATGTAATATCTTGTCCATTTTCTTAATTAAATGTTTTAAAATAAATGTTTTGGATATGATGAGGCTGCTTCCCCATCTTCTTTTTGGGAACTTAATTAGGTACAAAACTAAGAAACCGAAAACAGGATAACAAATTTAAAACACTAATATTCTTACTCCGGAAAATACTTTTTTACAATGGGATACACGATTAGTTCTTCAATTCAGTTAAGCTTCATTGATTTGATAATGTAGTTCAAACTCTAAAAATGTAACTAATATTAATCAAAAATGATTATTTCAGGTGTCGAAGACCGCACTGTTAATGATGAATACCACTATGCTGGCTGCGAAGATCCCAAAATAATGCTGACCACCTCGCACAGCCCCTCGTCCAGATTGAAAATGTTTATGAAGGAACTGCGTCTGATATTCCCGAATGCCCAACAGATGAACAGAGGCAACTACCAGCTGCCTACACTAATGCATGCCTGTCGTGCCAATAATGTAACCGATTTCCTAATTGTGCACGAGCATCGTGGTATACCCGACAGCCTTGTGGTTTGTCATCTTCCGTATGGGCCAACTGCCTTCTTCAACATATCCGATGTTGTGATGCGTCATGATATTCCCGATATTGGACACATGAGCGAGCAGAAGCCACATTTAATTTTTAACAACTTCAAAACGCCCATCGGTTTGAGAACTGTCAAGATACTTAAACACTTGTTCCCAGTGCCGAAGGAGAACTCCCAAAGAGTAATGTCCTTTTTAAACCACAACGATTCGATTATATTTAGACATCATCAGTACAAATATGTGAACAAAGAACTGGAGCTCAGCGAAGTGGGACCACGATTCGCTCTGAAGCTGTATCAAATTAAACTTGGAACGTTGGAGAACATTAAGGCGGCTGACACTGAATGGATTAATCGACCATATATGAACACGTCGCAGAAGAGGCTTATTTTTTCAAACGATCCGGGAATAATAAATAAGGACACTACCGACGTCTAGGAATCTTTGTACAACACATAAGAGGAAGCGAAGTAATAAAAAAATAAAAATAAATGTTTTTGCCCTAAAATTTTAGTGTGTTTACTTTCATACTGCTCATAATGGACACACACATGATCAATAACACTACTATACAAATTAAGGTCAATTATAATTTACTTTAGAAATGACAATTTCGTTTTGTTTGGTGCAGTTGGTAACATAAATACATTTTAAGTTCCATTTTATACTTTGTATACATAAAATAAAATTTGGCTTTGAAAGCCGATTTTTGTTCCTAAATATTTTTAGTTTTTCCATGAATATCATTATTAAACTTTTCGAAAAATACTTAAAATTGTCAAATACAAAAAAAATGGTTTATAGAAATAAAAGATTAAGGTAATTTATACGAACGTTTTAAAAAACTTAGTGCAATTCCATAGTTTTTAAATAATATCTTACAAACATCTAAAGTTCAGTGTTTTAAATGCTAATATTAACGCGTATTACATTTTTAAGCCGCCGGGAATTTACATTCAGCAGATGAATTTTGATAGTGGCGCGAATAAGTTTTCTTTTATGCCAACATTTTTTTACCCAATAAATTTGCAGATAATACATGGTCAGCAAACTGCTTTAGAGTCCAAGCAGTACAAGAGTATTTTAAATTTGTGGCCACGCCCCCTTCCGCCCTTTTAATTTACGAAACTTTGGGGAAGCCACACTTGGCATATCAACTTTTTTGGCCAATATAAGTTTGTTTTGGAAATACATATAATAAATAATTCTTTTCAGGCATTATTTAAGAATAATACAATAAGCAGTTCGAAACACCAAAATTATTTAAAGTGAACTAAAATCAGGGAATTCTGGTTTTGAAATACGAAATGAATACTTTCCAATCCAAGTTATGTTTTCTTTTTTCTACATCTTAGGCCCCAAACGGGTCATTAAATTTTAATGTTTTTGGGGGAAAAAGCCACGAGATCGATGAAAATTATTTTTACACAACGTATTTAGTTGAGTTGGTTTGTATTTTAATGTACTTGGTCTATAAAAATTGAATTTAGGAAATTTATAGTTTTTTTTTAACAGAATGGTTATATAGTCGAAAAAGTATACCCGCATATATTCTTCTAAGCCATTTGAAGGTATTTATTACCAAAATGACATAGGAATGTAAATATTATAGCACCAGTCAAATGTGAATATTTAAAATTACAAAATGTAAGTAATATTGGATAGTAATTTTGGATGGATTTTCTTGAATTGGAAATGGCTTTGCAGAAAAGTGATCCAAAACCTCCACTTCCAAGGCCATAACTTTTCTTATAGATATCCGATTTTAAAAAGGAATGGCTCAATAAGTTTGTGGTCCTAAGCTCTAAAAATCTGCGTTTAAACTTTGGTTTGTAATTTTGGGTCGATTTTCTTGATATTTTACCCCTTTCTTTTTTTCCAAAAATGGCTTTGCAGAAAAGTGACCTACAACCTGCACTTCCAAGGCCATAACTCTTATAGATATCTGATTTTGAAAAGGCATAGCTCTATAAGTTTGTGGTTTTATGTTCTTAAAATATGCGTTTAAATTTTGGTTTGAAAATTTGGTTCGATTTTCTTGAAATTTAGATGATTTTAAGGCCATAGCTTTTTTCACAGAAACCCCATTCAAGCCAGCCCAAGCCCCTTAACAAGATTGTGTATTCAGTTACTATTAATGTGAAAGATTTTGGCTATAATCGAGATAATAAATGTGACAGGAAAATTTCTTTCATTATTGCCGACTAAGCCAAATAATTTAAGGGACCGTATTGGGCCTGCATCCGCCGTTCCATATCAGTTAGTTAGATCAAAGGTTAACACGATCTAATAAGGTGTAAAACACCTGACAACACCAACCATATAATTAAACGTGTTTATACTAATTCTGTCTATCATTTAACAGCTGTCTGATGTTAATGATGAAACGGACTGGACGGAACGCACCGCATTCTCCTAAATAGCCAGATAGCCAGCCTGCACAGGCTGTTAGACCTGGCAGCCTATTACTGGTAATGCCGATGATCAGCAGGCCGGAGCATACGATTTCGCTCCGTTTGGACCACATACTATACAACTTGATCCCAATCCCATGAAACAATAAAGGGGATGAGCACATACGTACCTATATATGGTACGGTGTGGTATACTATACACTCATGTGAGAAAACAAGAAATTCGTGTGTGCCTTTGCCTTTTTACCTTTTTACCAAGTGATCGCGATCGCCCTTTTCTAACACCTTTTCTGTGGCTGTGGTTCCTCGGCTCGATCTTAAATACAGGCGTGCCGCTGCGTTGTCGGCGAGTAAAAAGTGAACAAATGAGTGCCGGTCGATTATTTAAAGCCAATATCTCTAATTACGGTTCTGACACATAGCACAGCAGTTTCCTTTTTTAATTTATGGCTTTCGTTTAATGTAAACTACTTCTTAAGGCATTGTTACGCTCAGTTGGACAGGTGGTGCATTAGCCGGCTAACGTCGGATATTAAATTAAATATACCATCCAGCATTGCACGTTATTATTTGAAAAAGATGGTCAATAAATAAACAAACAGAAGTATTGCCTTTTATATTTGAGCGGTCTTCTTGATGAGGCTCTTTGGGGCATAACAAATTGAGAAGGATTTGTAAAAGTACAATTCTGTATTAAATTGTGTTTACTAACATATTTTATTGTTTTATAACAATTATTTCTTTAATAATTTGAAAAAGTTGTTGCCAAAATACAATTTGAATTTAACTTGTGTTGTAATTAAAGTTCTGTTTAATAAATTGCTTTCTAAGATGTCTAGTTTAAGTTATTAATGTTTCCTTATTTAAGTAACAAAGTTGGTTTTTTACAATTATTTTAAAAAATCACATTGCACATTTTTATTATAGTAGTATTGGTTTAAACAAAGCCTAGAACTCTTCAATATTTTCTTTTATTTTAAAAAGTTTCTTCCGATCCAACTTAGATATTTGATGGGTGATTTCAAATTTAAGGCAATTAATTAACTCAAATGCTTTATTAGACACGGAAAGAATTAGTTAATGAACTTAAACATAAATTGATTCGTTCCATCCATCACTAATAATAACAAAGCTTTAATTTTCATAATTTTGATTGTTCTTTCTTTGAATTTTTAGACTAATGATTGTATTTCTATCAACATTATTTTATGTTAATAATCATTTGCCAATTTGAGTCTTTTAATTGTTTAAAAATTGTGAAGGTTCACCTAAACCCTATTGAATCATTTTAATAATAGTCTTTGTGAGAGTAAAACGAGATTTTCAATAAATCTACAATGAATCGGTTGGGAGTCTATCATGGTAATTGGCAGCTGCAAAAGTTATCAAGCAAAATGAATAATGTAAAAGTCAGTTTTGTCAGCAAAGCGAAAAATAGATTTTTAATTTGGGTAGGGGACATGTTTTGCTTTTACGGATTTTGTGTTTATTTTCATTGGTTTCCGTTTCGGTGATGTTCAACATTAAATGGATGATTGTAACAACTGTTAGCCGTATACCGAAGCGAATGGAGTTTAAGCGTAACTTTCTGTTTGTCGGATGTCCTGATTATTACGCATTTACAAGGCAAATGTCAAACCTACTGGGTGGGTACTGAGCAAAAGCAACAACAACCACAAGATTTATGGTTGCGGGTTAAATACCTTGACCATCCCTCTGTTAACAAAATCCTTATAATGCGTTGTAATTGTTTGGCGTGAAATTTGTTGTGATTGTATCTGTTGTTACACTATGTTTGTGTGTACGCCCGTTTGATTAAGCAAACCTCAGCGGCTATAATTTTATTAAAAATATGGTTCTGGGTAAAATGTAAATTTATGTTTGGCATTTGTCACGCTAGCACATTTTGAACGCCCATTCATGTTTTAGTAAATGGTTTTTAAATAAATTTTAAATAAGATTCACGGTGGAAGTACAAAATTAGGGCAGAATCTGGTACCGAGGATTGAGAAAATGTGTTTGTTCTCATGCAAACGCCACCGTAAATTGAGTAAAATTTATTTGTGGATGAAGACACGATCACATTTCTCCATCACCAGTTCTCAAACTTTTAGTAATGCTATTAACTTACCAATTTGGATAAAATACATGTATTTAAATTAGGTCTGTAACAATTAAAGAAAAGCTTTACGATTCGCATAAACTACCATATATTAAAAAAAACCATTTTTTTTAAACTACGCTTTATTCGTTTTATTGTTGAAATGGGAAAGTCCGGCAGGAAAAGTTGAAGTTTAAATATATATACAAACAGAAATAATTATTTATTTGGCTATAACTTTGTCAAAAACAACTTTTCACTAAATTGCAATGCCTTCCAGAAATTTAAAAAAAAGGTTATCAAACAGTTATTTGTTCACGTAATTCGGTAAGAATATTTCATAATTAACTTTCAATGGAAATGTTAATGTTTTGATTGGATTTGTTGAATATCAATCATTAATTAGTTAAGACGATAACTATATTCTTTATTTGTTTTCAACTTGTTTTAATAATAAATGAAAATGCGGTTAACATTTTTCAATTGTGTTTTTGATAACTATCGCTGCTCCACTTTCACAATCATTTGGTTTTATTTGATTACAAAAAATAAATAATGAATGTATAAAAAGACATATTGTGTACAAAACAAAAATAAGTCATTTTTACAGAATATTCCATACTTATTTCTTTAGCCATATTTACAGAATAAGCCGTCTGAGGAACAATATGAAAATTTATTGAAAGAAATTATAAATCTATTAAAATTTGAGCATCTTAAACATTTTGGATATACGGGTTTACTTTTACAGAGTTCTGACCATAATTTAGTAGAAGTAAAACTGTCATATGAATAATAAAAATTATAGGAAAATCCTCACAACATCGTAGCTTATTAACACTTTTAGGACATTAGTAACGTTATTGTTTTTTAAAAATTAAACAACTGTAAAAACATTTAGATGCGAGAAAAGGTATATAGTCGTTTAATAGAATACTATATGGTGTTTTTAAATAGTTGCTTCCATTACTTGTTGTTGTTTGTCTTTTGAACAATAATTTGTATTGAATCTGTAATTTCTCGTAAAAATTCATTTTTTATGCTTGTTAACGCTACAAATGTATTTAGATGCTTCCTTTTTAGGTTATTTATATTGCTTTACTTCTATTCTTAATATTAGTTTAATTTTAAATAATAATATTAATGGAAAAAATTGTAATGCTTTTTTCTATTTAGATTTAATAATAAATAATGGCTAAATTTCCGTTAAAAGGCATGTAATGAAGACTCAGAATGGTTGCTACAGCTCATAATAAATATGCGTTCACTATTTTAGTCGCTAGGGATGAAGTTTACTTGGATAGAAACTAAAAACTGCAATGGAGGACACTCCATTATTAAAATGCAGTATGGCCGCGTGGGCTCAATTAATGTCACACTTGCATAAGCAACACGGCGTGATACGACCAAAAATAATAAACCCATTAAATGGACAACTACTCGCAATATGTACATTTGTAATTATATGAATCATGCAAAGTACATATTTATATGTAATCTCGTTGTGAAACTGCCTGAAAATGTAACGAGCTGTAATTTGATTATTTATAGCATGTAATTTTACGCGCTGATTGAATTTTTGTAGATATTTAAAACTTGTTAATGGGTAATCGGAAGTGCTACCGAAGCCATATTTATATGTCCATATGAATTAAACTATACAATTTCATTACAATGCGGAGTTGGCTCCGCCCCAACAAATGTATTGTGAGCAATGACCAATCCCGTCCTAGGTTTTGTACGTATAGACAAGCAAGGGAGCGAGATGTCAGATAGCCATTGTCGTCGTGCCATCCCGCTTCAGTGGTACGAACCCCACTCCACTGGAAATTCCATACCCGTGGCCGAGCCCGTACCCGTCCTACATCTCACATCCCACATTCATTCCATTCTCTCTCTTTTCGAGCCAGTTTGCCGCCCTTCAAGTGCGGCACATCGCTGTTAACCTTCGCTCGCCGAGCACCTAATTATCGCTATGAGCGGCACAATTATGGCCAAATAAGATTGTTATTTATAAACAGATAAATAAATTATTACTTGACTACAATATCCGTTAAGGGGAATAATTCTATAATTAACTTAAGCTTTGACCAGGAGAGATGTTTGGAGTTTTATTGCATTGTCTTTTGCAAGTCGATTGAAGAAGTATTTAATTATTTAATAAGTAATTGACATATTTTAATTATTTAATGAAATGTTTCTACCAAAATACGTATTCGACAGGCTTGTCCTTAAAATAGTTTTTTGTTAGAAAATTTTTGTATTAAAATATTTAATCCGTACAAATGAAAATTATTAAAAAATCATTGACATAAAAAAAATATTTTTTTTTAATTTAATAAAATGTTTGTTCTACATTACGTATCCGACTGGATTGTCAAAGAAATTGTTTTTGGTTTGTTAAGAAAATTATTTCTTAACATTATAAATAACCGAATCAAAATATTTGTTTGGTATTTATTTAGTTGGCATTTTTATATAATTATTTGTTTGTTTATTGTTTATTTAAAATTATTTTTTAGAAATCTGAACAAATTAAAATTTAAAAATATCACTTTATAAAAATAAACATTTGTTTTTGTTCATTAAAACTATTTTTTCAGCCAAAGAAAATAATTTATCTTTGAAAAAAAAAACATTTAAAGTAATTAAAATTCAATTATAGTCTCTAAACTTTTCTTTAATACTGCTTAGCCACTCATTTTCTTTCGCGTTACCCAGATTTCATTAATTTACACTTGGAAATGGAAAGAATGCAGACTCATTAATAGCTAATGCGATTTAATACACCCATCCAGGCAGATTGCGATTTGCTGGTCTATCAGGCGCTCTATTAAAGACAATTATCCATCCTAGTGTTAAATCGACTCTCGCGAAATCGCAGTGCAGCCATATAATACCATAATACCAAAACAGAATAACAAAACACAAAAACACAGGCCCAAACCCACACGTTCGCCGAATGCGGTGGCAATGTGCTTTGGCTTTTACGTTCTGTGGAATCATGGTCGAGTCCCAAGCAGGCAAATTAACTAACAAGATTATGAAAACGTAAAATCAGTAAATCGGTAAAGTGGTTGTAATTTTCTTTTTCAACACCTCTCTCGCATTGGGCCGTTAGCCAGAGCCCCAGAGTCTCGAAGTTGGAGTCTCGAAGTCGAAGTCGTAGCCATGGCCAGAACCAGCTGCCGGGGCGGCTGCTCTTTTGTCCGGAGCAGAGCTGAGCCAACGCCAACATCAACGGCAACTGCAAAGGCAAAGCTAAATAAAACCGACGAGATACTCCCCTGATACACCAAAAAAATCGGGTGGGTTAAATTCACCAAAGATCACAGAAAGAAATCGATTGTGAATGTAATGTTGGGACCTTTGAATCTTTGTCAAATGCAGTCTAATTTAAAATAATTTTTTAATTTTTCTTCTTGCTATAAATTATTAATTTAATTAAAATTAAACCAAACTAAAAAATAAACAAACAAGTTGTAGCTTTAAAAAAAATACGTATACGCTTTATAGTAAAGGTGGTTTTATAATTTTTGGAAGTAGCAATAGAGCCTTGTTGAGCTTGTTCAATATTACTAATAAACTCAAACTGATAAAATAAAATACATTAATTTTTTTTACTTTTTAAAATATTTTAATATTATATCATTGCATGTGGGATAGGACTTACAAAAAAAGCTCTAGACCAATTCTCCAATGTTAAAACATAAGATTCGCTTAAAATCAGCTCATACGAGTACGAGCTTGTGTCTGCGCAGTTGCCGCAACCACCGGAAGTTCATTAAAGTTAGATCTTCTTAAAATTACGTATACGCAAAAAAGCCATAGCTGGTTTTTGAACTTTTGGAAATAGTCGTAGCCATTGCTAGATTTTGAATATCATAAAAAAGGATAGGGCTGCTCTAAGCCCTTTTCCCAGTGCTCAAACTCAAAAGCCCCTTGAAATTGGCACACATTTCTGCCAGTGCATTTGCCGCAACCACCGGCGGGGCATTAGCTCTTCGCCAGAGCGAAATGGAAGTGGAAGTGGGAGCGGAGTGCGGCCTGGTCAGACTGGTTTATTCGTTTAGTAAATCTCAGACTCTTTGCTTTGGCTCTCCTCGCCGCTTTGAAGTTTCGCCGTGGCGAAGAGAGGGGTAGGAGGAGGTGGGAGGTGGGAAAGGGAGAGAGATGAGGGAGAGGGATGATGCATGTTCGCATCGCGGTGATTGGGAGAGAGCACGGGGGCAATGATGTGAGTGATTATATTTTGATTGCATTGCTCACTGTGGTTGGTTGTGCGACGGAGTAGGGAGTTGGGATGGTTAGGGACGCTAAGGGGGAAAGGGACTCAGCGGCATTGCTCACTTAGTACAATAACCGGCACGTCGTCTGCCAGTCTGCTGAAACAGTAATTTTTTGTGTGCCGTGTTCTTCGTTTGTTGTCGTTTGTTTTGTTCCCGCTCTATCGCTATCTTCGCCCCAAGTTTTCGCTCTGTTAGTATGGCTAAAAGTATAGTGGTATAGTATAGTAAAGCCCACTACCACCACTCGTACGTTTATATTCGTATTCAGCTTTTGATGGTAATTTGCCAGGCGGGCAGGGAAAACCTCAGTGAGAGTGCTTTTACAGCCAGTGTCGTCGCAGCCGGAGCTTATAACGAGCGTAGTTCTTGCGCAGAGTTTATTGCCGACAGTTGGCGCGATCTTGTTTGCCGTCGCTTCGTCCATATCTCGTCCGTATCGTCATGTCGTATCGTATACACCAGCGAGCCCCCAAAGGGTGTTTATATGTTCCAGCGACGGCACAAACGTCGGGGTGTGTGCTCTTCCTAAATATCCGGCATTCAGGCAATTAATTTAGGATATTATCAAAAAGGAAATAATATATAATACACAAATATGTAACATTCTGCTGTTATAAAGAAAAGCAAATATTGTGTTACAAAGCCTAAATCCCGCATTCAGGCAATTAATTTAGGCTAATAATATAAAAAAAATTAATGACTACAAGAAAAATTTATGCATTACACAAATATGTAATGTAATTGATTTTGTATAGCAAACATAGTGTTATAACGCCCAAGCAATCCCAAAAATTCTACGGCATACAAAATTTAGGATATTATAAAAACAAATAACAGTATTACGTGTTTAAAAAAAGCGTGTGTCAAGCAACCCAATATAGCCTCCACAAATTTTTAACTCTGTGAGACGAACATTGTGTAATAATGCCCAGGCCCTTGCAAAAATCTTATGGCAAACAAACAACTCGCATCAATACCTACAAAAATCAATTGTAATATGTAACACTGTGATGTGTTGAAATAAAACCAAACACTACACTGTGTAATAATGCCCAGGCCCTCGCGAGAATCGTACGGCGAACAGAAGCCCCCCTATTCGTACATTTCGCTGACGGCCATGGCCATCTGGAGTTCCCCGGAGAAAATGCTGCCGCTGAGCGATATATACAAGTTTATTACGGACCGATTTCCGTACTACCGCAAGAACACCCAGCGCTGGCAGAACTCGCTAAGGCACAACCTGAGCTTCAATGACTGCTTCATCAAGGTGCCCCGACGGCCGGATCGACCCGGAAAAGGAGCCTACTGGGCCTTGCATCCGCAGGCTTTTGACATGTTCGAGAACGGCAGTCTGTTGCGGCGGAGAAAACGCTTCAAGCTGCACAAGAACGACAAAGATCTGTTGAACGAAGAGCTCACTGCCCTGGCCAATCTCAATAGGTTCTTTTTCACCACCCGGAACGGAGGCAGTGCCTCGCATATGTCGCCGCTGGACATGAACAACCCGTCGATGAGGCTGGATCCTCTGCCCAGGAGCACAAATCATATGCCGAACTCAATAGGTCTGCCGCATGCCATGCCAAGCTCCATGGATCACACGAATCTCTCGGACATGGGTCTGTCCAATCTACCCGCCCTGACCACCAGTTCCGACATCGAGGGTCCGTTGAGCCTGCGGCCGAAGAGATCCTTCACGATAGAGAGTCTGATCACGCCCGACAAGCCGGATGTTCAGCCGTCGGAGGACGACGACGACGACGAGGATGACCGCGTGGACATCGATGTGGTGGAGTGCAGCGGCATCAGCCGATATCCCGCCTCCGAGGAGTACGCCTTGTCCGCCAGTCGATCGAGCCGAACGGAGGATCCGCTGCCGCCGATGCACACAATAAATGCCGGAGCCCACGGCGTACCTTTCCTGCACTACGCTGCGGGAGGAACTGGACTGCAGGCCGCGGGGATTCACAACAGCAGCCCCACCACCTACGAACTGGCCATTTCACATCCGCTCTTCATGATGGCGGCGCCCATTGCCAATATGCACAACATTTACTACAACAATGTAACCCTTGTCGCCCCGGCGCAGCAATATCGGACACCCGAGGTCCCCAATAGAATAGACAACGACATGCGTACGATATAGAGATAAGGCAACACTATATGTACTATATAGCATTATTTATGAACGATATATATACATATGTACTATATATCCATCCAAACGTAGTTCCTTTTGTATTAAGGTTAATTGTAATAGGACCAAAACATATGGTATACTTCATTCTTAGGCGTAGAGAAGGCATGTAAATAAAACGCTTGTTATACAAATTTTAATAGCTTGTATTGCCTATCCGTACTAGTAAATTATTTATTTTATTTGTATCAAACCTAGTGCATAAATCGATCATTTTGTGAAGAATATAAACATTTAAATAACTGAAAAATACTAGTGTTTTCGTATTTACACAAATGGTTGAGATCTGGTTACCTTCGATATCGATTTAGTGGTGGATAAAAAAAGAATTAAATAGGCTTATTTTAGTGACCAAATCGAATATGAAAATAAATTTGCAGATGTCTGCAACGCAATTACTTTAACAAGTATTTATTTTACCTTTAATCTAACTTAAACGAGGGAGAAAGCTTACTTTTTAAACTAGTCACGTTTTGATTATCTCTAAACTGTAATGGTCAACAATTACTCTTGCTTCATATAATTATTTATTCAAGCTAAAAAATGATAAAGAGTATTGATAAATCCGTATATTGTTGACCCGAAAGAGAACAACGTACACTTTATTTTAATTAATATTATGTGTTGTTTGAGTAATTGTTATGAACACGTTTAAACCATGGCCCAACTCGCCAAAATTGACCATTTATATATACACAGCAAAAAATAAGGGTTGGAATATTTTATGATGATAGCTTTGAACTGCGCGAAAAACTCTACGTTCAGTATGGCAAATCAACGACTACTGTGGCATACAGTTACATTGATAAATCTTAATATAAGACAAAATACAGTATGAAATACACAAATTTTGAATCCTACAGCTGTAGGATATATTATATTTACAATTTTATTTAAATTTGTCCGATTAGTTCCGTTTGCTAATCATACATGTAATAAGACAATTACGAAAATGACAAGTCTCTAAAGTTTAAACAAAGCTATACCCAAAAAAAACTTATATATTAAAAGTTTTATTTTGATTCTTTCGTGGTATTAATTTAATTCTCATCTTATTAAGTAATTTTCCATATCACATACTTTAAAATGCATGTGACAATAGTCCAACTTCCATGACACTTTTTTTTTAGATGTATATTAACTCGCCTAGTGATGATTATCAAGGAACATATCATTGTTATAGTTTATATAGTTGTCTAAATTTCACAGCGTTGTCAACTTCTGACCATAATTGTAAGTAAACTAGTTCTTTCTGTTGAATAGGTGTGGCAATTAAATATTTTTTAATAACTCTTCACAATTTATGTTTATTCTTAGACTTTAAAATGGCCTATCGAGAAAATTGGGAAACGTACCTTGTACCTTTTATAGAGTAAATATACTATATAAATATTTATTCTTCTCGCTGTTATAGTCATTTATTAATTAGAATACCCTCTTTTCCCGCTAAGTTTTTTTAAAACTTCTCCTTCCTTGTCTATACCTTTAATTATATTAAACTGGTTAACAAATATTTCCATTGGCATCGAAAGGCAATCTGCGTTTATGTTTTTTGTCATGTAGTTCTCTCTGTTAGCCCACAATTATAACCTGATATCCCTAATTTTATAAAAATATTATCACTATAGCCTTTTATTCGGAACACGTCGGTCTTTCCTTTCTTGTTGCTATACACATGTCTGTATTTAACAAGCAAGATGCGTGAAATTTAAAACACTTTCAGGTTATTAACATAAAGGGAGCAATAATAATAAGGAGAAGAGAGAACAAGGCTTAATGAGTACAACAGCTGAGTTTTTGGGCCATGAATACATACATGTACTCAAGCGCTTGAAGGCGTTAAATATTTCTTAGCCTCCTTTTTGGCCATCCTTCTAATCGTTCTTTAACTCGACATTCAAATTGATATTTATCGGAAGAATAATAAGATTATATTGATCATCCATATAAATACAGCTTGAGGCCTTGAACAAAAATAGTTTTGAAAAAAAAGGAGTGAGCAAGTAAGTTGGGAAACCGAAAACTCGCGTTATAAAGTTATCTTCTATTTGTTTCAAACGCTTTGTAATCACAATAACATTTCCAAATTGAATAAATTCTATTGAACTTTTATTTTAAGGATAGGTAAATATTTTTCTAAAATATAAAAATAAACAGTTGATCGGTTTCAACACCAAAGAATAATTCATTCTTTGTGAAATACAGATCCCATACAAAATTAGGTAAAATATTTTAATGGAACGGAGTTTGTATTGCAACTTATCCTTTTGAGTTTAAGTTTAGGTTTGAGATAACTCCATATGGAAGCAAATCAGACATTCGAGAAACCAAAAGGGCAAATAAGCGTGTTCGTGTCTAAAATTTAGAGGTTTAGTCAATATTATCTATGTATTTGTGTTAATAAAAATTTAAGATAAGAACATTTTATTTTAATTTCTTGTTTTAAATTAGGTTGTTTTTCATAAATTGCTCTGATCAGTCGCACCTCTTTAATGTGGTTTAGACCATGACATCGATGCATCCCTTCACTCTTTCAGTTCATATATCATTTTCCATTATCCGAAATATAATTCTTTATAATGGTACCGGCCCGTCGGAAAATAAATACCAGCGTTTTTACCTGCTTTAATTATATTTGCTTTAGTCAAATTAGTAGAAACGGGATATTAGCGGCAACATAAAAGGTGTAGACTAATCTTTACTTTCAACTCCAGCTGCGAGAAAAATTATGCTGTAATAATTAGTTACAAACAAAACAATGTGCTTCAATGTAATAAATGACTTCTTGGATTTGTCATTATTGTTTACCAACATGTTTAGTTTGAAATTCAAATTTGTTGAACATTTTGAAAAATCATTGAACCTTACATAAATTAGGTATTCATTCAAATTATACCAATAATTTTCTTTTCTTTTTGTTTATTAATTTTTTTCGTTTTTAATTATACTAAATAACGCTTTTCGTTGAGGTGAAGTTTATATATAACTAGGAAAAAATTAAAATTTTCTCTTAATTTTAAACTTAATTTTTAAAAGTTAACAGATAGTTCACAATCTTTGGTTTTATCTAGTTGGGTGGTTTTTACACTTTTTACCTAATCAATGTTTTATTTTAAATAAATCAAATACTTTTTCTTCCAAAAAAATAAAATGCACTGAGCTTTATTAATTTTTGTATAACGATGATTCACCGATTTAATTTTTACTTTTATGTATGTTATATATAAATGTTTATTTTTATAATCGAGCTTGTCAAAAGGGATTATTATAAAAGTTATTTGTAAAAGGATATATTTTGTTTGTCCAAGCAGAAATATATTCCGTCAAAAAATTTTAATGAAACTTTAATTTTACTATGTTACTATCGACAATCAAATTTTCAAACATTTTGAAATTGCTAAAATTAAAAAAAAGGAATTAAATGTCATTATTTAGGTAACATAATTCGTAGCGAGGAATTAAGTACAACGTGAACTATAATGTACAAAGTTTTTAGTACCACCACATTTAACCGACTTATTATCGGTTGTTTACAAAATAAAGGTTGTATTCTTAATACTTTGTATTACCCAGATTCATTTGCATAATCGTTCTGGGCCCTTTGAGACATTTGAAACCAGCTATATGAGATCAATTCAGAGAATAAAATTACAGGTAGGATGAAGGGTCCGTGTTGAAATCATAAAATTCGATACACTTAATTTGCCTTCAGAACGACTTTCATGCATATCTACATACTTATGTGGTTTTTGTGCATACATATACCTTGCTTTAAGGCCCCAACTTGTTTTTACAAATAAACAGGATAAGTGAAAATGACTTTTAGTATATTAAAAATGATTTAAAGAGGAAAATTAGTTGTACCCTCAAAAATAAACGCCTTGAATTTCATATAATCGAAGGCATTTTAAAACTTTATATAACAAATACATTTTATTCAAAATAGAAAACTTTTCTTAGTTCTAAATTAAGTTGTCGTTAATATTTCAAACCATTTTTGTATGCCATTTCTAAAAAAAACTTGCTGATTTCTTGTAAAATATATTTGAGTCTTACCTGAATTACGATGCATTCAAATGATATTAAACATTTGAAATAAATGAAAGATCCAGCAAAGACTTAAAATAGATTGCTATGCTTATTGGAGTCAGTTGGCCAAAGCCTCCATACCCCACGCATAAAAGGGTATAGAAAGGTATGCTGGCTTAGACAGTGGCTTTAAATTATCGCCACGGGTGTTCTTCCAGTCGGGTCTTTTAACAGTCGGAAGCCTTTATAGAAATCCATTAACAAAACCATCATGTTTTTTGTTATTGCCGGCACATCAAAGTGGAATTTCAAAGGTTGTGAATACTTAGAGTGATCGGAACGAATAGTAATCGGTACTTTGTCACGAGCCCATCCGTAATCCGTATTTCGGCCGATTCAAATTAGTGTTGTTACGTGTGTTTTTGTGTGCACAAGATGCCTAATGATATTTGTAGCAGTTAAGCGGATATTAATTTGTTTCTGTAAATAAAAGAGTAAAGGCATAATTATCAAAAAGCGCATGGACTACAAAAGAAATACATTTTGGGAATGCTAGAGGTTTATGGATTGTCTTATGATGTGCAATTATTCTCTATATTTCCTTATTGTTTGTAGTTACATTTTTGTGCCTTTTCATTGTGCCCAAAAACAAAGTTTAAAATACTTAATTTGTTATAATTATTTTTGATTTCATTAAAGGCAAATCACATGCATTTTGGGTAAGCTTGCGTTTATGGATATTCTTATGAGGTGCACTGGTATAAAATAGCTTAGTAAAACCAACTATTAGCTTTGAGTTATTTTAAGCATGAACTTATTAAAACTTCTTTCATTTGACTATTGCTTTTAATATCTAAAAATGTAATTCAAGTTTAAATCATATTTCACTTAAATAAAATGGTTTTTAATCAAATAGGAGCCATTTTAAATCTTACATTTTTCACGGTCAATTAACTACTTTAATATTAAATCATGTATTTATTATTATGATTTAATTTTAATTTACATATCAAATATAACATTTTAAATTCGATGGTCAGATATTTATTTTTACTATTCCATTTTTTTATTAGTCTGCAATTACTTTTTCTTTTTAGTCAAATTTATCTGCCTTTCCCATGCGCCCATAAACAAAGTATAAAACTTAACAAATACATAATTTATTAGAACTAATTTTGATTTCATTAAACGCACATACAAATACTGCAGAGTCATCGCCCGGGAAAAGGGGCACGAACTCATAAACAGTAATGATACAATAAATCAACACGGAGCGTAAAACATCACTTCCTAAAAGGATCGTCATGGTGTAGTAGGCGAGCATTAACAAAATGACTGCGGTGTTTGCGATAGGGGATGCTGAATGAATACCTTCCGTCGGTTTTCGCAAACCAAGTCTTATGCCCCGGAGAAGGCTTGAAACGGAAAATTTGCTTTATGGCCCCCATGGATGGCCATAGAAAGCTAATGAGCCGCAATAGCACTTGAGCAGCCCATCGCTATTGTACTTATTACCACAAGTGTCACGTGTCCACTTGATTGAGGTAATTTAGCTGTAGCATTATTTGCTATTTTTTATAAAGAGTTACAAACAGCGGACGTATTTGTTCGAGTTTGAATTATTATCCAATAAAATGCTTTGCACGAAGCAAATGTTTCACGGCAACTTTTCGACGGCTACGCTTAGCAAAGGAATTGAGGAAAATGATTTAAAATTTTGGTCTGTATGTAGTTGGGAGGAATATCTAAATTATAAGAAATTGAAATACACATTTATCCACAATTGTCTTAACAGTTTAACAACCAATTGTCTTAACTCGATTTGAAATTCCTCTGAACAATAAAGTTAATAAATCTCTATTTTTTTTTTATAATTTGCTTAACAAAACAATTGAGGAAAATTATTTAAATTGGTGCTTTGTTGCGATACTGGCACCTTTACTCAAAAATATTGTGTTCACATGTTAGAGGAGTTTGATAAACAATAAGAATATTCGTATTAACACTTAAACAACCAGTTGTCTAAATTGAATTTGAAACTCATCTGACAAAAGTGTTTATAGATTTCCATTTATCTTTAAGATAATAATTCTTTTTCCTTAATTAGTTAAAGGGGATTAAAAATATATAAGAAGTTTATAAATCAAATTCAACAATATTTGCTAAACTAGTTAAAGGAGTTTAATAAAATATAACAATTGTAACTACACATTTAACCACATTCGACTTAACAGTTTAGCAAGCAATTGCATGAGCCCAATTTGCTACTCTGACCAACAATGTTTATAAATCTCTAATTTTCGTTTTTAGATTGCCCATGACGCGGCGTGATGAAAATGTATAAAGTAGGCTTTATCTGACTTTATTAGAGCAGTCCTAAGCCGCTTTGATCGTCTGAAATTCCCATGCGATCGATCTGCTGGACTGTTAAGCCTCGGTGCAGGCATATGTTGAAGTATCTTTCCCCTCCGGCTCCGACTCACTCGCATTCGACTTATCCGTCAGTGGAGCAAAGGCAAAACACACGAGCTGAGTTGAGTGGCAAAGCATCGGCTAAGTAGCTTCAACACCGAAAACTAGTTTCACACACAGACTAACAGACCAACAGACCAACAGACTAACCGACTAGTTTGCACTCGAGCTCGACTCGGGTGTTGATGCTGATTAACCATATTTATACTTAAAAAATTGAAAAGGGTTTTTAAGTGCCTGGGCAGGCAAGTGTTGCCTGTGTTTGAAGATACCCTCTAGTGATTACACCATATTAAACTAGGCGAATAATTGCTGATAGCAGTGGTGTGCCGTTTAATGAATCGCTTATAATTTAAGGCCTGATGACAGAACTTTCCCTTTTGGTTAGTTAAAGATATCCCCACATATTATAGGTGTTATTATTAACTAATTCCGCAAAAAGGTGCAAAGATGCAACACCGAAAAGCAAATGCTTCTAACAGCTTACTTTGTATTTAAGCACGAACTGTGCGAAAAGCACTATCCCCATCACCATCTAAAGGTATTTCTTGATCGACCGAAAAACTGAAAGACTAAAAGACCGGCAAAGGCAAAGGTAAAGTCAGAGGCAGAGGCACTGGAAAAAGAATACAGAATACCGCACCGCCACTCTGTCTCGCAAAGTCAAAAGCGGCATTTTTAAATTGGTAGTCAGATCTCAGTTTCTCGGTTCGTAGAAAGGAGCTCGAGCCCGGGCCATTATGGCTTCCATCGAAGTGATTTTTACTGTGGCTGCTTGTGCTTATGCGCGGCCTGTTTGTTAGCCTGATGTCTGAGCACACCTCTTATTATACTTACCACACCACAGCACCACGACACACACCACACACCTTTGCGAATTATAAACGTCTGTGTATCGCCGGCAACTAGCGGCTGTTCAAATTGCAAAATATACAATGCGTTCCTCCTCCTTCGTCCTCGTCCACACACACGCAAGCTGGGAGAAACACCACCGAGTTTAATTTGATTTCGATTCAGCGTTCAGCGCTTCAGCGGAGGAAGCTGGAATCTCTGGCCTGCCAGGCGGCCTAATCATTTACCCACGTCCACATCCCAGATCCAGCTCCATATCTGCAGACTCCAGAGTCCAGAGTACAAGCCCCTCTGTCATGAATAAGGTTATGATTTAAATTCACAGCGATGGGTGTTGTGTGAATGATATAAGCCAGGCGAAAGAGCTGACGATGTTCATTCTCACCTCGTCGACACTAACGATTGAGCCGACCGATGCCCATTTAATAGGGGCAGTAGGAAATTCGCCTCTGGGCTGCTGCGCTATGTGCCGAGTGCCCTATCCATAGCATCTGTTTTTGCATACCTTATCTGGGAAATAAAAAGGGCTTATATTACCATTTTTTGTTAAGTAGAAGAGGGTAGAAATATTATATAAAAATAGTTCCGAAACATATCAAGTTTTTAACCTTCTTTATTAAAGCAATAATATCATCAACACCTGCATTTACGACCTTTTTTTTATAAATGGAGGTAATCACAAGATATTGAATAAAATTATTCGGCAGATGTATGCATGTACAACTATCATCATCACTACCTTATATGACCTTTTTTGTAAAGAAGAAAAGGCTTAACAAGAGTTATATACAAATAATTTCGAGCCATATAAGTTTGACCTATGGCTAAGTATTAAACCCTTTTTTATTAGAGCAATAATAATAACACAAGCTCTTATGACCTCATTTTTTAAACAAGGGTTATCATAACTCAGGTAATGTACGTATATACAATTTCCAATTAGCACTATAAAGTAACTATCTTCAAAATATATATTTTACTAATCTTGACAAAAAAGAATAAATTAAATATACTGTAAAAGCCATATTTTTTTTCTTGGAAATTATTTAGAAATAAGAAGTGTTTTTTTTCTATTTAAATTTTAGTTTTTAAGTGAAAACATCATATTTTCCATTTTTAAGTAGTTATGTAAAAGTGAAAAGGGATCTGCCAGATTTTAATCTAATCTTTT
Organism: Drosophila elegans; assembly: GCF_018152505.1. Taxonomy (NCBI): domain Eukaryota; kingdom Metazoa; phylum Arthropoda; class Insecta; order Diptera; family Drosophilidae; genus Drosophila; species Drosophila elegans. The sequence goes on along the minus strand of NW_024545855.1, from coordinate 2,702,425 downwards.
TTATGACCGATACTTAATAAATTTAACCAATAAAATAAATTAGCGCCATTAAAAACCTCGCAACCTTTCATAGCAGCAAAATTCCAACCGGGCAGGATTCTTTAGCTTTCTTATATTGCAGGTAGAAGCATGAACACTGCACTTAAGCTTTGTCGGGAAGATTCATACGAATATACGTACATACGGGGATACAAGCATACATCCTCGGGGTAAACACAACTCAACTCCTCAAATTAGTGTGTTAGCCTTCAATAAATTGGCGGCCTGTTGTGTTCAAACATTTATTCCTTACGAGTATAAAGCAATACAAAGCAGGCAAAATCCCAACACATAGGAAAAATAAATACTGACGGTTATTATCCCGACACCAACAGAGATCTTGTCTTCGCGTGGAACCTTTTTCGGAACGAACAGTGTTTTAAATCGATATAATACTGCTAAATATGTTATTTGGCCTGTGGAAAAGTTGATAGGAATTATATTAAATATTAAAATAAAAGTAAAGCATAAAGACCTTTTTGCTACCATTATTGCTACGTACAATCGGTTTATATACGACTTTCTACGATATCTCTTTTGATCTTCACCAAAGCAAAACTTCATTAACAAGGCGAGCAACCATAAGACGGAAATAACTAAATTGATTTAGTTTATGGGTCGAACAGCTTTCATCTTAGCGCTGCGAATTTCGGTGTGCTAAAAAAGAGTCGACAGGAAAAAGAGGAGAAAAACTTATCGATTGGTGATTACTGAGTAGTTGTTTTGACTGAAAGGTTTTACACACACAACGATTTCAACAACTTTGCGTTTATGGCCGAGCACATTTTTTCTCTTAGCTTTTACAGCCGATCTTGGCCATTTGGCCATCTGTCGGACTGAATGATGGCATCTTTGACACTAAAAAGACCGCAAATATCGAATTTGTTTCACATGTTTTTGCCACCATCATAATGAAGATCAATAAAGTGTCATTACACATCGTTTATAAATTCCAAATTAATTGTTTTTTTATTATGAAATTATGTTGGATAATTTTCTGCCGGTATTTTTTCACACAGTCGAGCTTTGATTTAAAAATTTGAAAACAAAACACCAACTAATTTTGTTGGAACAAATTGATGCATCAGTTATTTTGTATTTCTTTCGGGAAGGTAATTTTGCGCTGTGGGTAAAAAAAAAATTGCCGTGTTCGAAGAATTCTCAATAATTTTGGCTTTTTAAAATAAATTTAATTTATTATAAAGAACTAAATAAGCTGGAATCTCTGGCCTGCCAGGCGGCCTAATCATTTACCCACGTCCACGTCCACATCCCAGATCCAGCTCCATATCCATAAAATAAATTTAATTTATTATAAAGAACTAAATATATTGACAAAGATTTTTCAAAACAATCAATTTCAACCAAAAATTAGTTTTAAAGTATTTGGTAAAACCATTACAGACACCAAAAACTGGTGAATAAGGGCATTCAACAACTAATAATTTAGTAAGATATTAAAAACAAAGACCGTATAAACACCAGAAATTACTTAAATTGGTAAACTCAATTAAAAAAGCGAGTCTTAAAGTATAAGGGGATTTACTCGTAACATTTTTTTTCAGAAGTTTATAATTCTATTAAGATAATGTATATATTTTTAATCAATTGATTTTGAATTATATCTAGTTTTAAAATATACAGTAGTGCTGAGAAATCTTTTGCAAGTTCTATTAATTTTAGTTTTAAGTGCAGAGGTATATAAACATCTCCATGACAAAAAAATGTAAGATACATAAATGTTTATTTTAATTTGGTTACTGCTTAAAATTTTCTAGGTTACATGGAAGATTGTTTTTTAGAAAGTTCAAAGCTTAAAAAACTAGGTACTGTCTGCTAAGCATTTATAAAAACAGGCTCCCTAATTTATTTGTACTGTTATGTTCAAGTGAAGCTAGTAAAAATGCATGAAAGCGCCAAAACGAATATGTCTATAATTTATTTTTCAATTTCATGCAAAAGCCAAAACAATTTAAATCATTTTGTGAACGGGAGTAATGCGATGGGAAGTGAAATACGAGCGTTTCCTTTATTATTTCACGTTCTGGCACGCCCACAATTCATATAAAATAAACAGGTATTGACAAAAGCTTGCAAATCAAGGGAAAACCCCCGGAATTGTGCTTTTGTGCAGCACGCATGTACTACTATCACTAAGAATTGAAAATGGCGAAGGGAAAAAATGGGGCCTCCGGTTGCTGGGACAAAACGCTTTTCCGCCACGCTTCTGGTTTTAAGCTATACTTTATGGCCGCGATGATTGGTTGGCAACTCCCTGAGCCAACCATTTGGAAATTCGCCGTAAACAACACCTTCGCTTCCGATTGGTGGACAATTTAAAGAAGGACGAGCAGATAACAATAGCAGACTGCCTTCTCCCTCGGAAAACTGGATATACCACCTGGCTATGTATGTTGTATTGCTCAGTTTCTCTCTCTCTCCAATCCAGTCTCTCTCTTCCAGTTCCATAAAACATGAAGTTTTGCTGCCCCACGTATTAGTCCTAACACTGCTGCCGCCGAGAAAACATCGCTCTCTAAAAGTATACAAAAAAAAAAAAAAAAAAAAAAAGGGATTGTGCGGACGGACTGTTTAAACTGGACTGTGTGAAATTTTAAACGACTTGAATTCGCAATGCCACGCCCACTGAAAATGACTTACGGTGATCAGAAGCCCCCATACTCGTACATATCATTAACGGCCATGGCCATTATACATTCGCCGCAAAGATTGCTGCCGCTCAGTGAGATATATCGATTTATTATGGAGCAGTTCCCCTATTACCGGAAAAACACCCAAAAATGGCAGAACTCGTTGCGGCATAATTTGAGTTTCAACGATTGTTTCATCAAAGTGCCACGGAATGTGACAAAAGCCGGAAAGGGATCGTATTGGACGCTCCATCCCATGGCCTTTGATATGTTCGAAAATGGTAGTCTGCTGAGGCGACGCAAGCGTTTCCGTGTCAAACAGCTGGAGAAGGATATATCGAATTGGAAATTAGCCGCCGCCAATACAGAGATGGTCAATCACTATCTGGACGACCAATTGACACAGATGGCTTTTGCCGATCCTTCTAGGATTGCCGGTCATATACCCCCTAGCAACTATGATCTGGGAAATACTTCATCTGCTGCCCAAATTCCTACCTATAAGGCTGTTCCGACGACTGTAACCCAACTTCCAGTCCGTCCAAAACGTGCTTTCACCATCGAAAGTCTCATAGCTCCGGATCCGGAAGGATTAGCGCATATGGATTACGGAAGTCCCTCGGAAGCAAAAAAGCCGCCGCCCCTCAACTTGCCATTTAATTTTAACGACCTCGCCGCGCAGTATCACCTGTACTTTCCAGGTTTTTTATACAACAGCCAATATGGCAATATACCTTGCTACCAGAAAACACCGCCGCTTTTTCATAATGGCCCGTTGCCGGTCTTTTGATACGAAAAGTGTTACCCATAGTTATGCCTAGAGCTGAAAAAACGCTATGTCTAAAAAACAATACTCATTAGTGGTCCTATTATTATAAATTTATGTTATTTACTTGTGTACTCATTTTATTTAAACAACAAAACTCTATTGTAACCCGTTGAATTTAGAAGATCTCTAAAGTCAATAAAGAACTGCCCATACCGTAATTAATGTTTGTTTTACAATCCAAAAGTATTAGAAACAAACTAATGAAGTTGTCAAAGATTCCGTAGAAAGCAATAATTTAAGTTTGCCGTCAAAAGAGTGTGCAAAAAAAAGGTAATTACCCTTTTCGTTATGTTAAAACACTGTTTGGCATTTCTCTACTTCTTGCAAAGAGGGTAATACCACCGCCTAACATCTAATCTATTGTTTGTTTCAATTTGTAATTATAGCTCGAAAACAAACTACAGGTTGTAAATAAATAGCCCTCGATTAATTCGATTACAGGTCGAAAATAGGTCCGCAATGGTTAACTTGCCTTCTTACCTTGTTTTGCAATTCATTTGCATCTTACACATGCACACACGTACATTCGAATTGCTTTTGTTTCCATTAGCTGTCAATCATCCTTACATATGTTTGACTTCAACCCTAGTTCGCTCTCGTTACCATCCATCCACATACTAGACCGGACGAACACCTCCAGAGGAAGGAAAATCGGGGGTATCGGTCGATACGGCGCGGAATGTAGTTTGTTATGTCTTACAAGAAAGGGAGGCCAATTTTGGAAGCCGACTCTTGGAATGCCCTAGGAAAGAATTTGAACACCAATAGAATAAAAAAGACATTAAGTTTTCTTTATAAATAATCAAAAACTTATGTTTATAAACTGTCAGAAAGGTGCCTTTTTCTTATGTTACTCTGAAGAAGAAAGCAATTAGTAAGTTCCATAAAAATGCTTCACAAATTTTTTAGATCTTGCTAAGTTTGCTGGAGTTTCGCTCCTTTATTATTTTCTTTATAGTTAGGTCATGTCTAACAAGAAGGGAAGGCTAACTTTAGAAGGAAACCGGTTGTTTAATAATATAAATATTAGGAAGTTTTCCATTATCTTGATAAAATAATCGAAAACTTATTTTGAGAAAAAGACAAATATATTTCTTATAAAATTTTGGAGAAGAAAGCAATAAGTAAATTGAACATTATAGTGTCGTAAGATTTTTCCTTGGAAACGTAAGTATTTTTTTAATTTACTTTGTAGGTTGTAAAAACTTACAGGCATCGCATTGTTTAGTAATAGAAATCTTTTAATAAAAATGCAATTCTCAAATTCCATAAAATAATGCGCCACCTATGATATGATCTTACAAATTGATGTACGTTAGTATTCTTTCTCATTTTCTTTATTATTTAACAAAAATCATTGATCTAGGATTATAGGTCTTTTTGGTATATCCAGACAGAATAGTGTTTATATTTAAATTCAACAAAGTAATTACAGTTCGGCATGATCATTACAAGGTACCTGCTAAATATTCATCTGCAAGTCATAAACTATTGTTGCTTAATTTTAAGTTGCTGAGTTTATTTAAAAATTAAATCTGGTAAAGTTAATAAGTAAAATCGTAGGAGATTTTAACTTTTTAAAGACAATCTTGTGTGCTAAAATGCTGTAATAAATTAATAGAATGGTGTAATTTACATACCTATTCCTTAATACATTATCCGGAATTGCAGTTAGCCAAACCTAGGCTCTCTTTATTATTGGGGGAGTTTCGATTTATTTCAGGTGAAATCCATATCCATATAAGTGGATTGAATATTTGGATGCTTTAACGAACCAGTAAGGAATCTTATTGTGATTATCCGTAGGGCTCCATTATGTACAGGTGTATGTGTGTTAAATGTAAATTAGTTGATATTTAATCTTGTACTCCATAATTCAGAATTGTTATGCTCATTGGTGGGGTAAAAACGTAGTTTGTTTACTGTTAATTACAATTTATTCATAGAATACCAATAATTCTCCTTAAAAATATTGTGTACTAAATATACATATGTACATACCTACATACACATTTAAACGTCTACGCGGTTTCTGGAAGATGCCTAGCTTTTTGAATTTCTCAAGTTTCTTGCTCCAGTTTCGGTCGAATTTGTGGTGTATGTTATAAAATTCTATCTGGTTAAATCTATTTACTTCCTGGTCAAAACTTATATTATTTTAGTGCAAAACTTGTATGTTGAAAACTATAAAATTTGGAAAAGAGCAGCACAGATCCTCGTTTGTTGTAGAGTCGCTTTGCAAATTATCGACGGTCGATAGGCAACCGAAACGATCTGTGCCGTTCCCTTCGCTCTGCTTTTTATAAAAAAAAGGGTTAAGTGCATTTCGATATCTATAAATGTTTTATTATTTATGTTAATGCTTTTTGGCAAGGATTTCCCGATCTCCATTTCGAATTGAAAGTTGTGAAAATTCTTTACCATTTGGGATTTTAAAAGTAATTTGACTTTGTTTGAAATACTATTTCGATATAATTTAAAAAATTATAATGTACATGATGTACATTACACAACAAAAAAAACTAAGACATATCTTAAAATATTTAAATGTCTGTTAAGCAATCAAAGATTAAATTTTTTATATTGCCCCTAAAATATCAGACGTAAGAAATTTGATAAGATTTTACACGAATGGAAACGTATAATTAGAAATACCTGAAATATTAAACATAAAACATTAAACACATTTTTTAAACGTTTTGTAACAAATGATTTATGGCAAAGGATTACATAATTAATTAGAAAACGATTAAAATGTTAAATACAAAAAATTTCCCTGTTTCTATTCCATTCCGTTCCCTGAAAAAAGTGGCAATTACACAGCATTTTCAACTTGGCCTGCATTTGGTCACACTGAAAATACCGAAAGTGCCGTTGTTTTTTAGGGCGTTTTAGCCAACTTACTTCTTTGTGGTTGTTTGCCTATCTACATTGCCATTTTGTAAATGTGAGTGTACCAAATTTCAGTAAGACAATTTAGCCATTAAACGTTCAAATTATGTTGAATCTTGTGTGCGAACTCAAAATGTAATGTTTATCTCGTCTCGCCGTCGCCTAGCCCATTGACAATTTGCAAACGCAGAAAGTAATAGCCAAAGTCTGAGCCCCCAAAAAGTTGCAGTCCGTGTTAAGTCCTTTGTTGATGGTGGTAATCGGTGGCACAGAAAGAAAAGAAATCCATAAACACACAGCCATAACATTCCGTAGAGGGCTGCGACGAGTATGTTCAGTATCAGCGAGCTCTGTTGCATGTTTTGCTGCCCCCCATGTCCGGGTCCCATTGCGGCCAAGTTGGCCTTCCAGCCGCCGGAACCCACATACAAATTGACTCCGGCGGATGACACCAACATCCGGTACAATCTGCAGCTATTCGATCGCGCCGAATGGCAGTACTCGGAACGGGAAAAATCGAAAGTGGAGGCCTTCTTCACGCGCACATCGCGTGGCAACCTGATCACCTGCATCTATGTGCGTTGCAGCAAGAATGCCAAGTACACGCTGCTCTTCTCCCATGGAAACGCCGTGGATCTGGGCCAGATGAGCAGCTTTTACCTGACCCTTGGCTCCCAGATCAACTGCAACATCTTTGGCTATGACTACTCGGGCTACGGGATGAGTGGCGGCAAGCCCTCGGAAAAGAATCTATATGCGGACATAGAAGCAGCCTGGCAGGCAATGAGAACTAGGTTGGTATATCCTTTAGATATCAATTCATAACCCTTTCTTAACCTTACTCCTTTCAAAAACAGATTCAACATCAGCCCGGAGACAATCATCTTATACGGACAGAGCATTGGCACCGTGCCCACTGTGGATCTGGCATCGCGTCACGAAGTGGGAGCTGTCATACTCCACTCGCCACTCATGTCCGGCCTTAGAGTTGTCTTCAGGAAGACAAAGAGAACCTGGTTCTTTGACGCCTTTCCCAGGTAAGTTCGTTAATTCGTTAATTTGCCATTACCCACATTTGATCTTATCGGATTTTCCCCGCCAGCATTGATAAGGTGGCTAAGGTGAAGGCTCCGGTTCTGGTTATCCACGGCACCGACGATGAGGTCATTGACTTTTCCCATGGCATCGGTATCTACGAGCGGTGTCCTAAGACTGTGGAGCCGTTTTGGGTGGAGGTAATCACATACCTGTATTTAACTATTCTTGATTGATTACCTGCTAGAGCACGTTATTGCATACGTTATTCATAATTCCTCATAGTGAACATAATGATCGTTATTAACTAGAATTGTCTAGCATTGCCATTGAATTCGATTGAGCGTCTCGCATCAAGTTTAAAGCTATTCATAAGCGTTGACAATAGCAATGAGATATCATTTCTCAAATAATAAACATTACTTTAATGGGCTCATATCCACATAAGCTAGATTCTGGATAAAAATAAGCCAAAAATTGAAAATAATTTGTGAAAAACAGTCTGTATTCAAATGAAAGTAAGCATTCAAGTAAAACTATATGCTTTTTTAATGATAGTAACTACTATCATAAAAAATGAATTTTAAATAGAAATATAATGGTTGTCTTTTAACAAAATAAATCGAACGCAATAACTTATATGTATGTTAAGACGTAAAAACTGATCAATTTGCAATATTAAGCTTTAGTTTGAAACATAATTAATTCTCTCATATTTTGCAGGGTGCTGGACATAATGATGTTGAACTGCATCCGCATTATTATGAGCGACTGCGCAAGTTTCTTTCGGTGGAGCTCGTCAAATGACAATTAAAGAATAATGTCGACGGAGGCGTTAGTGACACTACATCGGGTATAATATCAAATTCAAACCCAGCCGCAGGTAGTGCGTCCCTAAGTTCAAAACAACACCCGAATGCTGCAGCTTCTGCAGCTCCTGCAGGAAGCGAAACAAGTAAAAAAAATGTGGAAGCAAATAACAAACGGAGTGAAAACGATGGTTTGTAGTTAATCATAAATATTGCAATGTAATTATTTATCTAGCTCACATCAATACATTCGAGAATTGCATTTTTACAAAGATTATATATACTATACATATGTAAACTAGTTTTCAGCAGTTTTGCACCAAGATCCCCATATTTACAGCATTGTGATCCTGGTCCCCCGTATTAATTTAATAAGCTTAGGTCATATCATCAAATAATTATTAAATATTGGTAGAGAAATCTTTGGGTTTGAAAATGAACAACTAGCAATATGCTCCAGTAATATGGTTTTTATATGTAAGGACGAAAAAAGTTTGAATAAAGCAATTTTTTGATACTTTGAAAGTGGACCGTTTTCTATTGCTATTGCTATTTTAAACAACTAATATTATTTGGCTTCATCGCTTTTTAGGAAGAATATTGATTTATAACCTTAAACTTTTTCTCTAATCGCGCCTCAGTTACTGAGTAATTTCTAATGTGTGTGTATTCGGTCTTTTCACAGGTGCCTCAAATTCCAGCCAGAGTTCTACTAAAGCTCTCGAGCAGAAGTTTCTTTAGCAAAAACAGTCGGGCTCGCATTCAAAAGCCCAACCCTTCTCACCACAGTTCTCAAACAATGAATTATCAAGTAAATCGTGCGGAAACAGACATAACAAACAAAATAGGAAAGACGACCCACCATTAACCAATCTGAAGTCGAACGGCTTTTTTGTTTCTCGATTAAAACAACCAAATATTGCTCCAACACTTCCAGTACTCTCTCCACATTCACCAATGAATGCTAATATATATCTAAACAGCCAGCATACCCAACTTTCCGGTCGATATCTAAACAACAAAGTGTCACAGCAAATGGACACCACTGATGGTATAAAAAGAGTGGCATCTAACAGATCTCTAAAGGACAGTCAAAACGTCTTAACCATTTCATCAACAATAATATGCAATTGTGAGAAATCATCCCATAAATCCAATGGCTCAGATTCGGACACAAACGAGGAAATTAAAATCAAAATTAAGGCAGATACTGGCAACAAACTGGCTGTCATTAGTAAATTAGATGATTCTGCAACCAAGGGGTGCTTGCAATTGAAAACAGCGAGTGGAAAGGATAAGAGAGCTTTGTCTCCCAGACTGACATTGCATAAAAGTGGCTTTCAACAGGCAATCATCATTTCCGACGAAAGCGAAGTCACGAAATCACCTCGATTAGTTTCCCAAAAAACGGGGCAGCTCTCCAGTAATTCAGACAATCAATTTTATCGTCAGCTAACTCATAAAATTAGCAAATCGGAGCAAACTTCCCCCAATAATGTGGAGATGGAGAAAGCTAACTTTCTATATGATTCGAACAATAGGAGTACGGGCTGTTTGGTTTATCCTTCGGATCCATGGATAAAGAATTCTCACACTAAAAATCGCCTATCACCCAAAGCTGAAAAGTATTTGAACATGCATCACAACATAGATCCTTGGGTCAAGAGACAAACTGATGGATGTTCTGTGGATGTATCACGGCCTTCCAAGAAAAATATCTATCGCGAAAAATCCCTCTCTTCCATAAACAATAAACTAGTTTCGACTCGAACTGAGAAAGCAATGTGTAAAAAGCCGCAGCTAAAGCATTCTAAAACAGAGCTAGACGATGATCAAGTATTTTTAAACGAGCCAGGTCTGCTTTTTGCCCCATTTTCTCCACAATATCGAAATACATCGCATAAAATTTGGTCCCTCGACCAACCAACAGTTAACGATTTAAAGGGAAACCTTCAGAGCAAGTCTGCTAGTTTTTTACCCGACAAAGTGAAGGAGACTTCCAGTCCGCTGCCGAACCATGTTAGAAAATCTGTGTATCAAAATAATAGTAACTTGCTTTGTCCCAATGACCAATCGAGATCATTGCTTCAAGTAGAAAAATTGCATTCTAGGCATGGTTCCCTATCGATTCCCGCTCAGTCTAAGGAGGAACTTCCTCTGAATATCCGTCGACTGTCTGAGCAGATTCGGGAACCGCCTTTGGAAAAGAACACTGCTATGTCTCTCAGCGATCGTAACGTTAGTAAAATTCTGCCTTCTTCCGAGGGAGTCGCGTGTGGTGAAATTCGTTTCAAGACGAACAAACTTCAAGTGAGTCGAGATGCCGCTGTGCAGAGTGCTGGTGGAAGCCACCCGGAAGACTTCAAACCTTTGAAACGTGCCCCCAAAGATTCCACCACAACTGTTAATAATATAAATCCCCCCTTAACGAGTACTTATAAGCCTGACCCACTTTTAGAAACCACCTGTTAAATCCATTCGCTAGGAATTCGCCGAAAGCCGATATTAAAGTGTCTCTGCATAGCTCATTCATAATAGGTCATGAAAATATACAAAATATAAAACCACAAATACATACATATATGTCTTATATATCAATCGAATCTATAAATATGAATAATATTAATACAAAAAAAGTAATAAAAACTATTTTTAGTAGTACTTTAAGTTTGAAATTTTTACAGTGATTTTGCATTTATATTAAGTAACACGATATAATGCCCTGCCAGCAATGGGGCTAAGTTCTAGGCTTAACTACATTCGCAAGCATATATATGTGTGTAATAGTGTATTTTTTCCTCATTTTATTGTCATTTTACATATTTGTTGTAATACATTTTATAGTAATAAAATCTTTATAAAGAGCTAAGTAATCTAATTCATTTTCTTTGGATTGTCTGGGGGTGTTTTCTGAGACAAAGTTTGTTAAGTTTCCAATAATCATTTAGATAAACAATACTTTCCCTAACATTTGTTTGCATTGCATAATCCTAAACAAAAACAGCTATTTTTATACCCTATCACAGAGTGTTTGGATTTGAAAAAGGCACAGAAACCTAAGCTACTGTTTTATGAAGACAAAAGGAGATTGTAAAAGTAAGAGCACACAAATATTGTGCGTGAAAATTTTGGGGTTGCCCACGCAAATCAAGCCTCTATTAACGTTGACACCTTAATTACCCTCGATTTGCCTTTCTACCCAGCCTTTCACCAAAACAAATAAATAAATAAATTAAGCTTGTTTGGGATTAAGCCCATAGTTGGGATTAATGGGTATTATCCAAAGAGTTCAAAAATCATTTATGTAATCTGGCATCCATATAAAGTCAGTATGCACAGCGAATAAGAGACAGTTGTTGATTGTCTCTTGTGAAATACATTTATACATTTACAAAAAAAAATGTTAGTGCTAAGAGTGCTTTTTGCTTTAAATATAATAGTATTCGGAACTTTTGATGGAGAGTGTGCCGTAATAAATAAAGATAATTCACTTATTGAAGCTCAATCGATTGGACGAATTGTGAACCGCATAAGTCACAAAGAAATTATACAGAACAACGGTTATGTAAATGATATTACCAGAGCATCAAACGTTGATCAGGGATACCCATGTCCCCATTCATCTGATATACCTAAAATAAATAGTTTTCAAGAACCTCAAATCAATGAAAACCCATCAGTTACGAATTTCGGCAGCTCGTATATAAACAGTCAATCAACACATCATTCTACTGATTTTCAATTGCAAATTCAGAGCTCACGACCAGCTCAGCACATTCACTACCATTATATTGTGCCCAATACTCCTGCAAAGCCGATAATAAATTATGTATCTCAATCCGATGCCAACGCCTACAATGTAAATTCGGACAGTAAGCCCTATTCCTCTATTGATCCGCAACAACCATCACATATTAATGCAAATAATCTACACTCTACCAATCGAGTTGAAGAACCCCAGGTTAACCCATTATACTCAGCTGTGGACAATAGTGGTTACCTTTACGATTCCCCAGATGAGCACCAGGGTCAAGCTTCTGAAAGCACATCGGTTTACGAATCTTTAAGAGATACGGATTCGGGCCAAGTCTTAAAAGAAGAACCTCAAGAACAACAGGAGGCTATACTTAAAACAAATATTCCACAAGTACCCCAAATACAGAAAATGCAAGAAGCCAATAGCACAAAAAAACCGGAGGTGTACTTTATTAAATACTACGACGATAAAGATACTACAACAACTAGTTCTCCTGATTTACCGAAAATAAATGACACCCTAAATGAGTTTTCGGACGGCAGTGGCTTAATAGATATAAGGGCAGGCGTTGAAGAAATTCTGGATAGCCAAATAGAGGATACCATGCCCTATAATGAACATTCAGCATACAATGTTCCGCTGAACTAACAAACTTAACATAAGAATGTAAATTATTAAAATAAAATAAAAATAAATTATGAAGGTTTAGAGTTTCGAAATTATTATAGGTTTTTATTTTGCTTATTAGTTGAAAGTTTGAAAAAAGAACTGTTACAATGGTTCTGTTGAATTAACACGCAGTTAACATTCACAATTATTTTTAATTATTTGAAATGAACATTGATTATTGAGATGTTTGTTTCCTTTTTGTTATAGTATTTCTTGAATTAAGAATGTTAATGATGTAATAATGTTTGTTAACACAAAATTATGGAGATATTTAAATTTCTTCTTCCTTCTTATTCGCTTTTAACTGCTCCTGTTGTGCTGAAAGTTTGACAAAGGAATTCTCCAACATGTTCCAACGGTCGACGTTTATACAAGGTACATTTAAGGGGGGAACCACTGAAAGATCTCCTGCCTTATGGACCTCCGTTTTATCAGCATATACCTTAGAGAATTCATCTGAGTAGACATATTGAGGTTGTGGAAGTCTTCTTACTTCGTTCTAAGCAAAAATTTCGTAATTATAAATAGTAATTATTTGAATATGAATAAATACCTCTTCTGAGACTCCCAAGAACTGAGTTAATGGATGATAGCTCATAAATTCATAAGTGGAATTGACAGTTGTTAGAAAGAAACCTTTCACACAGTATCGATAGTTGTCTGGTATGTCGATTACGCCACCAACTGGTGAACTCATTGTTCTATAGACTATCTGCGAGTTCTTAAGACTATCCACTGTTTCTTCGGCAGCTATGGCATCCATACTACTTTCCCTACTTTGCTCAACATTTTGCGAGGGATCTGAAGCCTGACTCATCTGCAAAATACAATTTAAACAGTTTAAACAGGGCTTTAAAAACACATTTCACTCACCATTTTATTTAATGAATTTTTGCTTTCCTCTAGTACTTCTAAAATAAACAAATGACTCTCCTCGTCATCTGATTTCTCATCTTTGAATAAACCATTTTCGTGGAGTGGTGCAAAGGCGAGCACTAAATCGTTGTGCAGTTTTTGATCCTGGCCACCATGAAGTCGACATTGTCTACTTGAATTGTTTGACTTCAAAAGGCAATATAAATAATATAGTATTTAAGTATAAACTTTATATTTACTTCACAGCTGCACTCAAATTCATCCTCAGACTTGGAATTAAAATACCAATCGGAGGTGGCATCCATAATGTCCTTTGCCTTTGGCCGGAATAACGTACACCAACATGCAAAGGGATATATAATAAAAAAGAAACAATTTATTAAAAATGTTCTTGTTCCAGAAGTGGATTCATATGTTCTTCCAGGTTGCACAGAGTCGAAACCACATCTACCTATTGTTTGAGAACAGATACCAAGAAAAGCTTTTAAAAGACCTGTAAAAAAGGCATAATTTATGATACAAGACATTGTACTTGATGATAATTTTACCCAACAAAAATAGTAAAATCAAAACGAGCAATGTAATGGCCAAAATTTGGCAAGTAAGATTGCATGTTTTGTTGCCGTCGTTGCGTTCGTTCGAAATATCCTTGATGCACACATCCTTTTTTTCATTACCCGGAGGACAATTGTAAATTAAGCCAGCTTCTTTTTCCGACTTAGAATCCATTCTTTCACAAACATTATAGTTAATAAAAGTCTCCAATTTTCCAATGCAGTGGCATCGGCAGCGCCAAACACAAAAGCACCTTGAGTGGCATTTAATGTCCATTGATCTCTTGGCAATAACTCCAACCTTAAGGTCATTTCGTTTTTGTATATTGATATCCATTTCATCAAAGTCTTGGAAAGAATTGGCCTTAACAACCACTTTAAATATAACAAAAAAAAATCAACATAAATTTTTTAAAGTTTATTTTTAAACTTACCATCACAGCTAAATTTATGGTTTTTCCTCGAGCCTGTTATTAAAGGCAATAAAAATGTGACTGTTTGACCAATATCGGGCTGCAATAATTTGTTGGCACTCGTTTTAATTGAGGCAGTTTTCGATAGTTCACAGTTGGAAACAAATATGGAAAATTCCTGTGCCTCAAATCCTTTGTTAATCACATCGATCGAAATTTGAAGCGCATCTTTTGTGGTGGCGTCGGTAACAATTCGTGATATTTTAACTATATGTTTATTTCTGATAACAAGGGCATTTTCTCGAAAGGGAATCTTAACCTTTATACTGAATTCTAAGTTAAAAAAATAAGTTCTTAAGTGAAAACTAGTTTTAAATAGACTTAATTTCATTTTGAATCAATACCTGGTACTTTTTCCTCCCGAATATTTAGACAAAGATGTTTGTCTTTATGGGGACAATTCTCTAAGGCATTCATGGAAACTGGAAAATATCCCAAGGCATCTATGCTTTTCGTTGATAACACCGATTTTTTTCCATCCCTCTTCATGTTTAAATTAACAGAGTTCTTTATTTCACGAATCGATACGTCCTTATTCGAAGTATCAATTAGAAAACTATTAACAATGTTGTTTTGCAATTCCTTTAAAGTATTCAAATGTCTCTTTTTATTAAAATCATTTGTTCTGGGAACAACAAGTTTTTGGTTTGTAAAGCTCGAAGATTTCTCCAAGCGAATCATATCGACATGGGAGGTAAATACAGCAGACAAATCCTTATTTGCATAAATTCCTGACATACTATCAAGCCTAAAATAAAATTTACAAATTAGTTGATTGAGTTAATAACAACATCTGATGCCACATAATTACGTTATTATTGGAACGACCCTCCACCAAGTGTTGTGCCGCCTCCTAAAAACCCGTAGCTTAGTTGTTAGAAACGGTAGAGGATTTTTCATATTAAAAACTGTATAGCTAAAGTCGTCCTTTGTGCTAAGGGTATTAATAATAACAAATATATTATAAAATGTTTGATATACTACTGATATTACCTATTGTTTAAGGCCCTGGATGGCTTAGATGATTCGCAATTACATACGCTGGGATTAGTTAAGCAACCACATGATTGAGATTCGTAATTTCCTTCGTTACATTTATTGGTTCCCTTACACTTTTCACATGGTATCATATAATCTTGTTCGCTTTCAATTTCTAACGATTTAATTTCAGATTGCAGACCACCAGGTAAAGATTTTCCCCCAGGCTTTTTATTTTTACCTCCGCAAGTATCGCATGGAACAATGTCATTAATTTTAAATAGATCATCCTCTATTTTACTCTCACGTCCTTTTGGCTCTTCCAAAACACTGCTATACATTGTTCGGGGCTTTTCATCCTTCTTTTTATTTTTTCCACCACAAGTATCGCATGGAATTTCTCCATTGTCATCTATCTTTTTTAAATGCAACATTTTTAAAGAATTAAGATCGTACTCATAGGGTTCTCCATCATGATTAAAAATATCTTGTATTTCGATCTTACTTCGTTTAATCCTTTTTGCCTTTCTTGATCTTGAATGGGGCAAAGATCTATAATAATTGGTTTTTGGATAAGTTGAAAATGGTTTTATTATAGGTTTGGAAAAGAAATCGGAATATTTTTGATTTGCGAAATCATTTACTTTAGATAGACTTCCAAGTTCATATGGATCTTCTGTTTTATATTTTAAGTAATTTGTATCCATTCCATGTGAGTACCCATTTACATCTGGCATAAAATACTTAGAATTCCAATCAAAATTATCTGCAATGTACATATATATTAACGATACTTTGAAATATTAAATTTTAAACTTACTTGAAAGTTTTTGTTTCATATGGTGGTTTACAATGGAATCAAGGTTATCGTCTGCAGTGTTTGTTTGGGCCCACAAAAAGTCATCAACATTGTTTACAGGTAAACTTGAATATTCATATTTTCCTTCAAGTGGAAATTCATTAAAGCTGTACCTATTCTTTGAATTCAGTTTTTCTTTATCACTTGCGAAATCATTTACTGTGGACTTACTATGGCCAGGATTATTTGGCTTTTCCGCCTTAAAATTAAAATCATTTTTATATATTTCATTGGAAAATGCGTTAAAATCGGGAAGACTATGGGTTGAGGCCTGGAACCCTTTTTTCTTGTTTTCCCTGGAATGTGGAAAATCATTGACACTGGACAGATCATTTACCGGTGCCCTTGAATTTAAGTTATCCTTTTTACTTTTCTGTGCATTTTCAAAAGGTTCTGATAGGCTTTTAAATTTATTTTTTGTATTATCCCTTTCATTAGTATAATCATTTATTAATGGCTTAGTTTTAAAGTTCTTACTTGTTTGAAAAAAATCATTTGCATTGAAAAGATCACTGTTAGATGACTTTAAGTAATTTTTTTCATTTTTCTTTCCAAGTGGAAAATCATATCCATTTGATTTACCATTCGCAAGTGTCATATGATTATTTATATCATTTTCTTTCTTTTCAACTGGAAAATGTTTTTTCTTTAAGTGCTCATATTCATTTTCATGTGACATGTCATTTAAATCGGAGAGACTATTAGAAGATAACTTGTAATGAAAATCTTCGTTAATTTTGTCATATTGAAAATCATTCTTATTAAACACACTTTTATCAGGTACTTTGAAATCATGTTCATTTTTTTCGGGAATATGTTTTCGTTTCTCAGACTGTACCATTTGTTTATATCTAATTAAGTTATTATTACTATTTGTATTATTCGATCTTTACAAAAAAAGTGCAACTTACAAAAGATTGTCAGGTATCGATTCAAAATCTGAAATGTCCATATTTTTATGTAGTTCGTTGGGCCTGCCTTCAATATGTTGTTGCTTATGGTTTTTTAAATCCTGAAATATACATTAGTACCACCTGTAAAGTTTATAGATAAATATATTCCTAAATGTACCATATTTGAAAATTGTATATCATTGTCGTCTAAGGCGTTCTCCCTAAGTTCGTTTTCAATTTGATTACTCTTCGACCGATCTTCAAATTCCATATCCTGGTTATATTTTTGATGCGACTTTATTTGGTTTTCCAGCCCATCATAATCGTTACTCCCTATATCTTTATTGAAATGCATAAACTGAGTAGGAGTTTCCAAGCGGTCTGCAACAAAAAACATTTACACAACGTAATAAAATATTTCAAAAATATATTTACTCTTTTCATTTGTTGGATCCATAACTTGAACTAGTCCCAGACTTGAAATGTCCTTTGGAGGTTGATCATTATAATGTTTATCGCTTTGCCAAATTTGTCTTGGCCTATCTTGCCTTTTATTAGATAGAAAGTGTGAAATTATTGATTTTCCCCTGGCATAGCCTGGTAGGTAATTTCTTTTCGCTAGAAAACAATTAAAATTTTTTTTATAATGAAATCAATTTCACACAGTGACTCACATCTTGATGTATTTCCAAGTTCGATACTTGGTTCAAGTTGGCGTTCATCGGGCTTACAAGATGGTGAATCCTTAATATTTCCAATTTCATCATGATTTATTGTCTACGTTTATGGAAATAGATTAGTCCTTTAAGACTTAAGAAATTTCAAAATTTACTAACTTTTAAAAACTGAAGGGGGTACATAACAACTGGCTCTCCCCTGCTGACCACTATTAAATATGGAGACATTATTTTAGAAATCGTTCCTTTCGATGGCTCATATACTTTATTGACTACCCAAAACTTATCTGTTTTATCCATGTCAAAACTTGGATTCATATGAATATTAATAATTAACTGCGTCTCGCAAGATTTGTTTGAGCTATTTTTAGGACATTTGATTAGAATCGCATTCATGTTATCGGCCATGCTTGATTCGATATCACTTGTCGCCAAATCAATCAATAGATTCACAATCCCATACATTAAAGTAACAGCTGTTTGCTTTTGCATTTTATTTATTGTATTTATTACTTTTTTTTGATAAGTATTCAGCAGGCAAACTTGATTAGATTCGATTGGTTCCAAATAGATGTAGTCTTGTGTTTCAAATATAAACCAACAATTTATTAACAGTATATTTATTTAAAATATACATTTTACATCTCAAATAAAAACAATACTAGTAGGTAAGTCTCTAAAGCTACAATATTGTAATCTGAATTTGGATTGCAGACAAAGTAAATATTCGAGGGTGGCGATCAAATAATATTTAAAGCACATTGCAGGTTTTTTGTATATTGATCATGGATCCCGATGGACATTTGAAAACTTCAGTCGCACTGCCACCTTGGGCAACGAGCCAACCCAATCTGAATAAAATGGAATGTGATTAGAATACATTATGTATTTTTGTATAGTAAACTTACATATTATCAAACTCTGGAGCGTTTGTATCGATGCCCAGATAATTCGATTCAGCACATAGCTCCTGGGCGGAAACTAAAAAGAAGATTTGGGTCGGCGTTAAATTGAGGCCTGGTAGTCTGGCCATTCCTTTAATGGGACCAGTTAACGAAAGCATTGAGTGGTATGAAATCTGCATTCCTCCTGAATGTATCAGTATATCCATTCGGCTATAGTTCGAGAATATATTTACAGAATGTGGCACACAACGCATTGCCTTTTCGTCAAACGATTTTGTGATCGAACGCAAAATCTCTTTGGCAATGGAAACACCAACAGAGGCATAATGCAAATATGGAGGCAATACAGTGTTGAAATACGGTATGAGTATGACAGATAATGGGACAACTGCAAGTATTTACGGAAATATTATAGTTTACAGCGCATTTGTACTAGAAAGTTATACAGACCGATTGAGTGGCTCAGCGTATCATAAAATATGGTTGACACAATGGGGTAGGCCCAACTGTAATGGGAAATAGCTTAAAAACTATAATTTCGTAGAAAAAATTACGCATACGCATCGTGGGATCCTCCATTCAAGCTTATATCGTTTGCCTCCAGTTTGTTCTTTTTGTATATCTCTAGAATGTTCTGAAACCAGCATTCTGAAGTTATGTCCAAAGTTTGAAGCGTCTTCAATAGGTCCGTGGTGTTTGAGAATCCTTCCCAAGTCTGTGACTGGATCTTCAATGCTGATAGTTTAACTAGAGCAGCTCCTTTCAATGAAGGCGCCCTTTTTAAATGTGCTTTAAGAGATTTAAATATAATCTCCGCCTAAAATATTGAATTATTTTAATGATTATGGATCATTGCATATCAGAGCGTATTTACTCTTTTAGTTGTGTCCTTTAAATCTTCGGAGGAGTGTTGAGCAATATATAAGGACGATGATAGTTCAGGTAAGGCCCACATAGTAGATCGTGTGCAAACCTCGGGACTTGGATAGTCCCTGGGCAATATTTCTAAAGCGCTCAGCAAAAGCAGTGAATTGTGTGCCACTCTAGTTGGGTACTTTGTAAGAAAATATTCTAAGGCTTTAAGATAATCACTATTCCTAACAACGATGGGTCCGCTCCAGTTCTGTGGGATCAACAATGTCCAATTTAGCTGGAATAAATGAATAAATAAATAAATAAAAAAGCAGGTAATATAATTGACCGGCAACAGATATTTCCATAATACTTACAACTGGGTACAAGTCTTGTAGACTGGATACATTATATAAAACAGTACTATCCCAAAATCCTCGGCGAGAGTGCTCCACTTGTAGCTGAAATATATGAACTTTTTTAACTATATAATCTTTTTTAAGTAATTATATAAAACATACCTTGTTTAGGTCCTTTATAAATTCAAAAATAGTATCCTTCTCGGATACTCTTTGAGCGTATGACACAAAATATGGTAGAAAATGTTCGATTAAATCGGCCAACAGTTTTGGTAGCCCTTGCCGAATACGACTGGGCGGTGCTTTTGGGCTCATCCAACGTATTTTACGCTAAATATTATATTTTATTATTTATTTATAATTAAATTTGCCCTTATACAATAGTACGTTAGTTATACCTCAAGAATAGTTGACGATGTGCTAGGTCCACTGATAATGAGTAGAATATGCGGCCTTCTTCCATAGCTTAGATCATAATATAAGTCTACTAATGGGCTTGGGCCGAGATCATAGATCTTGGCTATCAAAGGTGCTATACTCGAGGGTCCGACGGAGCCAACAGGTAGATATCCGCCCAAGGAATCGAATATCCTGTGCATTACAGTTGAGTTAGTTGTTTGCTGCAGGCAGCTTTCGAACAAATTGTGCAATATATTAAAGCTGTCGTTCATTATCTTGTTCTGAAAAATATCTGTGAAAAGAAGGTTTTTAAAAAAGACAAATAGAAGATATTAAAATAAAACGGATAAAAGCAATTAAATTAAAATGTTAATACAAAATAAAGTTAAATTAAAATTCAACTTGATGGGGTATCAGTTTTTGGAATAGGAAATCTTACACAGCATTTGTGAATCGACGCTTTTCTGTG
Organism: Drosophila elegans; assembly: GCF_018152505.1. Lineage (NCBI taxonomy): Eukaryota > Metazoa > Arthropoda > Insecta > Diptera > Drosophilidae > Drosophila > Drosophila elegans. Next base: position 2,681,450 of record NW_024545855.1, on the reverse strand, counting down.
AATTTCCCATTTCAATGAGGTTTGTTATATTTTTATTTCGCGTGTTGCGCCAACAACTGAACTTCTTGAACTCTGTGCACGGATCTTTGTTCCAGTTGAGTCTGGCTTGAATGCTGGAGGCCACCGCTTCGCAAATGGGATCTGTGCATTCCGGAGGTGTTGAGACGGCGGGCGAGCACCGATCTCCGTCCATGTAACAATCTCTGGGGAGCGGTGATGGTGCCGTGCTTATCAGGAATAAAATGGGCGATGCCACCAGCAATGTGGTCACCAATAATGTGGCCGAGGTAATGGCCATTTTGTGCACCGCTGCCGAAGTTCGCAGCCAAATGCATGGTGCGCAGCATATCCATCCAATAATACTGTTCTGTAATCGAATTAATGTTTAATGCATCAAAACTATTATTTATTATTATATTTTTTTAATTGTAAAAATGATTGAGAATCATTTGTGAAGATCGAAATTTAAATAAAATGTTTTACTTTAATATATGAACTGTTACTTAAAATTATCAAGAAATACTTGTAAGGATCTGAACTAAATGGTAAGGAATAAATGCAATGCTCATACGCAGTGTGGACTATCAATTTAGTACTTTAAATATTAATGTTGATTTTGAATTACATTGGTTTTAAAAGGTTTTGTTCTTCAGCATAAACTATAAGTCCAAATGTAAAATTTTGTAATGAATTGGAAATTAAGAAATAGAGTAAACTGCTTACCTTATTATATCGGGTATTGAAATTTTCGATGTTAGAGCTGTCTATCATTTCGATTTCATCGGATTTGCCCATTTGTTTGGAACCAACGGGCGTTTTGAAGGACAACTGTTTCTGGAGCAGGGAGGCGCTACTTCCGCCGGATGGATTGGCGGTCGTAATAAGATTTCGACCATGACCGTTGTTGCCCAAGCCGGCAACGCCATTCTTTCGGAAAACATTACGTGCACTGGAATCAGCTGTCATTGTTTGGACTTGTTTCTGAAAATTGTATTACTTTCTTCTTCGGACTCTTTCATGGGCATATGTATTTATGCACGTATATTCGTACTGCGGGTGTTTGGGGATTTATGATAAGCACTGCAGAAAGTTCAAAATTATAATAATTTATTGAGGGAGAATTAATCAATACCATTATTGGTTTCTCACCGCTCATTTATCTCCAGAGATCTATATACACATATGAGCTGTAGGCTCATTCAAAACACTGATGGGTTTATAGAGACCATAAACCAAGATAATTACAATTTATTTTTAACTTTAAATTTACTTAACAAGTAATTCACTTTGCTGCCTAATAAGGAAATGAAATGACCACTGGCAACACTCGTTTCGTTCTCTTAAAAGCTCCAGCTAAAAGCTTTTGTATCATGTAGGGTCCCTGTAAAAGCTCTTCTATTATTGTATGTCCATTTTTGCACTTTGAAGGGGGAGAAAAGTAGTTGAAAAAATATTCGTAAAGAACACAATGCTATTTCTCTTCAGGTTTTGTTTATACGAATTAAATTTAAGCCCTTGTCCACTTTGAATGAAAACCTCACATTTATTACCTTATAATGGACAATTTGTCCTTATTAAAACTTCAATAAGTTTTTAGTCAAGTATTAAGGGAAATACAAAATATTAGAAGTGTTAAAGATCTTAAGAGCTACCTGTTGGCATATTTCGCAACGATTAAAAAAAAAAAAGACACCCAATCTATTTTATTAACCCCAATTTTAAATTATAAAATTTACAACTATAACTTTATAATAAATAATTTTTTCTTACCCTCCCTTCCATAAGTTTTAAATTAAATATGATTATACACAAAAATAATGTTGAGTAAATCCTTTTTATCGCCACCTGTTGGCATCTTTTGCAACCAAACCAAAAAATCAGTTTAAACCCGCCAAACAAATAAACCATTCTTTAGATTTGTGCATTTCACATTTATTTTCGAAGTATCGATTTCATATATCTTTGGCGTAGAAGGTATATTATATTTTTAAAGCTATGAGTTGTGTAGGCAGAAAAAATTTGACCTTTTTTTAAATATGTAAAAAGCTATTTCATTCTTTATAAAGCGTTTCAAAAATTACAATTAAGTAATCGTTGTTTGTCGATATTTATTTATTTATTTAAGCCTCGGCCTTAATGCGAAAATTTGAATACAAAAATAGCTAGACTTAGTACCCCATAGGTTACTGATGACTGGACAGAAAAGCTTGACGAATTAGCTAAAGTATTATATAGTTTAAAATCTCCCTCATAGGAATACCTTCTCCTTGTCGTAGCTCTTGAAGTAGCCATCGTACTTGCTGAGCTCCCTGGCCATTCCCGAAGAGGTGACCATGGAGGGCAGGGCTCTGAGGAAGCCGTAGAGGCCGGAAGGGATTGGAGGAGTGGGTGGCACACTCAGTCCACATCGATTGTACAGGAAGGGCATGATCCCCGTGACATTGGTGTGCAGCGTCAGCACTGCCTCCAAATCGGACTCCTGGGCATGCGTTAAGAACTGATTATAGGCACTGGACGGTATCATGCCAAAGTGGTCGAACGAATCCACATACGCCTCGGTGTCCCGCTTGTAGTTCTCCAGGAAGTCGCCCAGCAGCTTGGCCACCATGGCGGAGCGCGCCTTGCTGGCCACCTTGATGTTCTGCATATTCCGGAACATCACCGGCGGCTTCACGGAGCCTCCGAACTTATTTAAAAACTTTAATATTATCTTCTCGTGTATATCTTTGGGATCTTCTGTTAGCCGCCGGAGCACGGATTCCAAGTACAAGCTGAAAGTCTGTCGCGCTTGAAAGGGAGTCAACTCAGATCCATTGGAGATTTTCTTGAGCATCACCTTGCGCAGGCGACGTCCCTCCACCTCGCACTTCTCCACCGTGGGCTTCTTGACAAATGGTATCTCCGAATCCGTCTCCAACGCCCTCTCGTATTGCCAAATGCGGTCTGCCTCCGAATTGTCATCCTGCTTGTGCCGGCCACCATCCTTGCAGTATAGATTCTGGTGAAGCATCTGGTTGTAGTTGTGCTGCATTATGGGCGTTTGGAATGTCTGACTTTGTACCGTCGGTGTGGATATGGGAATGCCATTGGAGGAGTCTAGAAAGTTACCATACCGCTGCATTGAGTCGTCCGTGGGAAAAATGCGTACGAATCCGCCACGACGGGAATACTGAAGGCGTGCATTGCGCAATATGCGCTGCTCTTCGCCGGTTAAATTAAGATTAATGGCAGCTCCACCTCCTTTCTTTTTAGACTTTTTAGCCTTTTGCGAGACACTGGGGAAAGTGGCCTGCCTTTGGCAGCTTGAACTGCGGAAACGCGACCATTTCTGGTCATAATGAGATCTCATTTCGGGACTATAGGCTGGAATGCCCACGCATGTCAGTAGGTCGGCCATTAGGCATGACTTGACCTTGGTGTCCAGGGGACTATCCACGCCCATTGAAGGCGACAGATTGACCTCCAGCAGCCATGGCTTCAGCGCATTGTCTATTAGTATATCAAAGCCATACAGCTCAAAGCAGTTGTTGCCGTTAGGCACAAACATTCTGCAGGCGGAAATAATAGATTGGGCACAGGCCAGAACAGCCTTTATAATTAAATCTTCTATATTCAGCATTAGCTGCCGTGTATCACAACTCTGGAGTTTCAGGTGCCTTAGCAGGGCCGACAACGTCCACTTATGGCCCACATCCTCATCCTGAGCATCGGAGCTCCTTATGTAATCAGAATGATACTTGTTAATGCTATAATTGCAGAGGTGCATGCACGGGTTCCACAGATTATCCGCATGCCTGTCGTATTTGACTGTGGCCAACCGAACGATGCCCTCCTCGTATAGGTAAATAATAAGGGGATCGAAGGACGTCACTAGCACGTATACCCTTAAATCACATTTGTGACCATCAATGCACAGCGGATCCACAATATACTTGGATACCACCGCCTGCTCATCCTGTGGAATTTGATCGGGCTGAAATAGAATTTATCTTATAAGTAAGTTGAAATTAAAGAAAGTTTTTCTCTACAATTACCGAGTTAACAATAAATATTCCCCTTCCTCGACTAGAGGCTGCGGGCTTAACTATCCAAGGTCCGCGATGCTTGTTATGAGCTACTACTAAATCTCGGGATTCTATGGGCAGGACAAAACTTTGTGGCACAATATCAAAATGTTTCATTCCACGCAGGTGTTGCATACGCTCAATGTTTTTATATAGCCTGTCTTTTCGGGTCAGCTCGTAGGATCTGCATATATAAATTATAAAGATTATACCAAAGTTAGTTAAGAACATATGAAGTACAAGTACCTGGGAAAATGATTAACCCGCTGATAAGGCGCCAAATTTCTCACAATATCTAATTTCATATGAACACCAGTCCAGAGTAAATTAAAGTTATTACTTTCCCCCTGAATTTCTGTAAGGCCATGTACATTGAAGAGCTTTCTCAGCAACTTGGTTTCCGTCTGATGGAATTTATAGGTAATTTTGAGTTTAAAGGCAGGCATGTTAACACCACTTTCGTCGTCGTCTTCGCTCGTCACCTCCGGATCTTCCTCACTTACTTCGGTATTCGAAATGGATTTGGCAGGCGTCATGGACTCATATCCACTTTCCTTCGTTATATCTTCAGCTAATTTAATATTTATGGTATTCTGACTGGTTTTAAGTACACGCGATTTGCTTTCACTACTACGCGCAGGCTCTTCACCTTCACTGGAAATGGACGTATCACTCGAGGAATATCGGTTAAGTATCTTCTTAAAAGGGCTGGTAAAGGTCGATTTATCCGGCCGGTTATCACATTTTTGTTGCGGTTTCTTCAATAAATAAATCTTTTGCTGCGTGGAACCACCGTTTAGAGCTTCCTTGCTACTTGGTTCTGAGGAAGTGGATCCTTTTTGCTCCGTTTTGTTGGCATTTTGGCATAGCACGGACTCCTCCTCATCCTTATTATCCTTAGTCTCCGATAGCGCTTGCGCAGAGGACTTCTCAGACAATGTCTTGCGGATTTTTGGATTGAGAATATTCGTTCTAAAGACCAAAACAGCTTCGCGCGAGCCCAGTTTTCCACTTGTAATCCAATCATCTTCTTTTTGATAATCAAAGTTGATTCTAAAATACAAACCCAAAATAGGAAAAAATTAGAAAATTAAGCTATTAATTTGACTAAAAACAGTACACAGAAATGAAGGTTTTGAAACCGTTAAATCTTAAAGATATTTTCAGAACTTACGAAGAATTCGTGAGAGCTTCACACAATGAAGAAGGCATAACGATTTCTGAAAGGGTCAAATATAAAAAAATTTATAATTAATTTTTTTAATATATGTAAAAAAAGACCTAGACCGATTTAAAATTATTGGCACACGATATTATAAAATTAGTCAACATAAAATTGTGGGTAGATGGTCAGATAGATTGTAGCTAGCGATATGTCCAGAATTTCAATAAAACACAGAGCATTCGCCCGGATCGAATAGAAAAAAAACTGATGTAGGTATATTTTTTAGTCACCGACAAAAACAATTCTCTCTATAAATCATATGCTAGCTATGGAAAACAGTTTCATCAAACTGATCTGCCGGCGCATTAGAAATACACTCAAAATAAATTATCAAAATACTCAAATAAAATCCCATTTTTAAACGAAAGCTTCAATTTTTGTAGCAGTTAGATTTTTTAATAAAGCAAAAATATATCATATTATGCTTTAATGATAATATCCTTCAGTATAAATATGAAATTCAGTGGATGATCAAGAAATTTAAGATGGGATTTTAGAAATTCAAGACAGCCAGGTCAAAAATTGTTGGCAGGTATTTTGATTTCTAGAAAGAAATCGGTAAAATTATGTTTATATATGATGTATGTAACTACATTTGTTTTAATTCGTACCTTTTTCTACAACGTACAGCTCCCCACAGCAATAGGACTGGCCGTTTTGAACGAGGATTGATCTAAAAATGCATATTAAGGAGCGAATGGTATATTTTTTTAAGACAAAGGACTTGGTCAGTTTTCCAGCGATTCACAGTTTTTGTGGGTAATACTTGTCCAGCGACGAGCGTTTGACATCTTAAGTACTTCAGATAGCGATAATTCATCAGTCTCCATGGATGTTACTCAGGATATATTGATCTTATTATTTTGATTCGTTTTCCTTTCGGTATCCTTTCAAACTTATAAGTTTCCGATTCTAGGCCAAGAACCTTGAAGTATAGGCTCAAGACCCATTTCAAGTAAAATACTGCATTTCTCCGTATTACAAAAATGGTAAAGTAATATTCCAAGCGCTTATCGGTATTTGCTTACAGTTCTACTTTTAAAATCCAATAGCCCGAAACCGCAGATAAAAATATCTTCATCATCTTTCCCCTTGAACTGGTTGCAAGATTTACAAATTTATTGAATCGGGCTTAAATACAATTAGACTAAGAATTTTGATAAAAGTTTAATTTTAATTAAAGTTAATAGGCTTATTATAAAAACCAACTATATAAATAAAATAACAAAAATTTTAAGAAAAAAAATTGTTAACATAATTTTTTTGAATCAGTTTCGGGATGTAAAAAAAATATTGTTATTAAATTAAAAGAAAACAACATTCTTGATATTCTAGACAATTCTTTATTTTAAAAGTGTATGCCTTAAAAACTATTTTTCCGATTATTTAATATGCGTATATATTAAGACAAATATTTTCAATTATGCCATCGGTTTATTCACAATACATTGTTCAATTGTTGTACAAATTTTCAATGAATGTATCTGGTTTGAAATGTTGTGACTACATGTTTATAGTTAATGGGTTTCATGTAAATTTCGATTAAAAGTCTAGCTGCTTTACGGACTACCATTTAAAAATTATTCCTCCGATTCAGGTTGTTGTAAGCTGGGTTCAAGTTGGTGTTGAAGTTGAAAAGCGACGACGTAGTGAGGTCGTGTCGCAAAACGCTGCTTGGATTCATCGTCGATGCGCCAGATGAGCCGAATTGATTGTTTTGATATTCGCCTGATAAGCCGGATCCGCTGGATCCAAATCCACGATCAGTGGGATACGCGTTCAAAGTGTTAGGATTGATAATGTTTTGTTGGTTGTTAAAGCGAGCCACATTTCCCGAGTAGTTTGGACCAGTATACATACTGGTCGCATTGTTAACATTGCTGTTTCCATTGCTTGCAATGTTTAAATTTCTAGTCGAGTGTTGTGCCAACAAGTTAACATTGTTATTTGAGTTCGGAGGAGCCAAGATATTGGATGTGCTGGGCACGGAGTTTACCGAACTGGTAGAGGGAACATCCTGGCGTTTCTTTTGCTCAATTAGGGTGTATACTTGGAGTATCTTCTGAAGTTCCTCACGATTAATAGATGTTTTGCCTTGAGAGACCAGAGATGAGACCAGCTTTGCTGCTAGTTCAGTTTTATCCAAGGGTTTTTCGACGTTATACTGATTTTTGTTGGCCATCGGCAATGCTGGATTCTCACCAGACTGCTTTGGGTGGTTATATTTACTGGCCTCCTGAAGCAAAAGCTCGGTATCATTAATAGCTTTTTTCAATGCCCTTTCCTTGGCAGGATCATAGATTTGAGAGATCAAGAGACCCGTAAACTTTTCCTTTACCGTCTCCAAAATAGCACAGTTTTCGGCTGTTAAAATCAAGAAATGAACTTTTTCTGGATAAATCTTTTGCGTTTGCAGAGCCTTCACCAGCATTTCGGTAATAAAAGGACCCAAACTCCCAAGGTAGTTCTCCAAAGCAGTTAAAAGGCGAAGCACATGGATCACATTCGGCGGCTCCACCACATCAACAGACATTTTTTCGGGACCTTTAGCAGTTGCCTCCGGTTTTCTCATTACGGGCGGCTCATTGGTTTTGGGCAAATGAACGTGATACTTTTCGTTGGCTAACTCATTGTTTGTCATTGGCAAACACAGCCTTTCACGACATTTGATTTTGATATTTTCAATATCTTGATTGTACAATTCTTCGATGCGTGCGTTAAAGAAATGAATCCACTCGTTTTGGAAGTTATAAGAACGATGATTAATGCCAGCCTGTATAAGCTCGTCCTTGCGGCGCTTCCAGAACATTTGCCACTCGGTCTGATAGCTGGGATGCTGTTCGGGGTCGGATTTGTATTGGTCAAAGGAGACGTTTAGCTCACGCACCTTCAGATCGACCATGTGACGGTAGGCCTGCCAAATATCGCCATCGCGCAAAGGCGACACCGACCTGCGTTCCACATTCCAATGCCGCTGCTTCGGGGCGACCCGCTTCCTCTGATCGGGCGACTTCGATCTGGAGCGGTTTCGCTTTAGGTTTCGTGACTTCTGCACTTCGCCCGAATTCTGTCTGGTGTCCCTCAGGAAGTTTTCAACCATGCGCTTGTGCGTTTCATCGTCAACAGTTTGGGACGGATTCTTAGCCGGTGCATTCTGATAGCTCCCCATATAGTTACTGGGACCCTGAGGTGGTGCATATGGTGATGGAATGAAATAGGGATTCGGGTTTTCAATGTTCATCAAGGCCACGTTGTTTCGAGCTTTTTCAATCAGCTCGTCAACCTCTTCGGCATTGACAACGTGGGTAAACGAAGGTCCCATCTTCTCCGACGAATGCTTTCTATTGTACACCTGCGAGAACAAATCTTGGCGATCTTTGGCATAGACATGTTCATAGCACAGATGGGCAGCTTTCCGCCCATGATGGGTTTCAATGGCCATGGCCAGCTTATCAAAGACGGGCATCATTATTTTGCAGACCTCACCCTCTGGGACATGGGACACGTACTGACGGTACTGGCGCATTGCTGTCGGAAAATGCTTGTCGAAATACTTAAGACGGTGATTGTAGCCCAGCAAATGGTTGTGCATCGATTGCTCGTCGGCAGTGATCTCACATAGACAGCATTGGTATCTGGCATTCTTATCGGACAAATTGCGCACAATTTTCAAAACGTACTCCACGCCGACGAGACCCATTACGTGACTTTGACTTCTGGACTCAAATGTGCCATTTCCAGATCTAGCTGGTGCGAAATCCTTTGGAGCAGCCACATAGGAAGGTGTTATTACCTTACTGATACTAGGACGAACGGGAGGCGCAACATTTTTGGTTGGCTTTTTGGCCACCACATTCGTTGGCTTCGTCGTTTGAATCGGTAAAATGTTTTTGGGAGTCTCAGGCGGCTTACTAACCTCTTTTGGCTGTTCTCTTGGTTGCTCTTTTGATTGTTCGTCAATAATAATTACATCTGAATCCGCTTCAGGCTCTGAAGAAGAGCAAATAAGCTTGGCAAGCGGAACACAACTGATTTTTGTCGAAAGTGGATTCTTGACTATATCCGGATTGTTTATCTTGTTGTCCACATTGTTGGGCTTTGCTTTCTGCACAGTTTTAACTGGCTGTGGCTTTGTTTTCGGCTGCGTTTGTGTTTCAGGCTGAACTTTTGCCGGTGGCTGGGAATTCTGCACAGGTTTTGTCATTGGCTTAGCCACAACATTTGCTTTGGCAGCAGGACTTGGCAAATTCTTTGAAATGTTCGACGGACTGGTTAAGTTTGTTGTAGTAGCTGCCTGTGGACCGTTTTTAGGCCCTGGATTCTTTGGGCTGGCCACATTACCAACAGTTTTATTCGCTTGAATATTTCCCTTGTTTACATTAGGTTTTTTCTGTTCAGTCGCACCAATAACAGGAATATTTTTTTGAATGGTTGGATTTTTTCCAGGAATAGTTTTTTGAGCGGGTGAATTAATAGTTCCTGGAATATTCTTAGGTGTGGGTGTAGCAGTTCCTGGTGTGTTCTTTTGATTGGGTGTAGCGGTTCCTGGTATATTCTTTTGATTGGGTGTTGTATTTCCTTGAATATTCTTTTGATTGGGTGTTATATTTCCTTGGATAGTCTTTTGCGGGGCTGTATTATTTCCTGTTGTGTTCTTTTGAGCTTGTTGCACGGCACTTGGGTTGGGCTTTTTCTGTGCGTTAACGCCCGCAGCTGAACTATTCTTTGGAGTGGGTTGAGCTTTCACAGCTAAATTCCCACCTGCCTGCTTAACGGTTGCGTTAGCGCCATCATTTTTGTTTGGAAGATTTTTGTTTGAAGCCGGTGAATTTTTAACAACAGGGGATGGGCTATTTTTGTTGTTATTCATATTGGTGTTCGGACCTCTTTTAAGGGGTGCGGTAACCGCTTTCGATGGACCACCGGCAGGCTTTAATCTTATTTGCAATTGCTGTTCAGCTACCATTACAGCGTTATGTTTTTTACCACTAAGGTGGCTAAACAAATTCTTGTCGCCGAACTGAACAACACGGCAAATATTGCAATTGTACTTCCAACGTGGATCTGTGGGGGTTACCAACAATTCCCATTTTTTCGTTGGATTTAGACGGAACTCAAATTGTAATATTTCTTCCAATGATATTGTTGACAACATCTCAAGAAACTTTTCCCCATTCATGGGTTTGTTGTGCATGTTTTTGGTATCCATCTTGTGTTTGTAATACCTTAAAACATTAACTTATATTTATGTGGCTCGCAAAAAGTAAGTTTTTTATTTCGGTTTGATTGTGGGCTTCAACCGATACAAATTTGATTTTGGTTTTGTTTTCAGATATTGAGATGCTATAAAATTGAAGGAAAAAATGATTTTATATCAAATTTAAGCAATTAATATCCAAATATTACTCTTAAATAATATTCAATTGTACTATTTTTCTAAAAACATCAATTAAATACTAAAGTTCTTATGCTATTTGGAAACAACAGTGTTTATAAATTCATCTGAATTCGTGACAACATTTTTGGTTACAGTTCTTAAGTAATAATATAGTGCAATTATAATATATAGTGCAAAATAATTTTAGGACCACATGGACTAGAATTATGAGGTAGAATATCACATTTAACCTGAGAATAGGAATTCCTTTTAATTCAATAAATCCCGCTTAGTGATGTGGTTATGAAAAGCATTGGATTTTCATAGAGCGGTATGTGGATAGTTTGTTGGAACTTGTGGGCAAAATGGAAATACTCACATCTATTTAGATGTTCTCTCTGTTTGCTCAGTTTAAAATCAATATTTAGCTTACCGTGGGGACAACAAAGCGTAGTCGATAAACGTAAAAGGTCACCCAGAACTCGAGATGAATAATAGAATAGGCTTTAAAAAAAAAGTATAACCATAAAAAAATAGAAGATGTAACTTTGTTAAACAAGAACTTCCACTGTATTAGAAAATCAAACTTTCTTTTCTTGGGTAAATTGTCGATTAAATGTTGTAAGCTAGTTCATTAATACATTTAAAAGCTACTGAGTAGCAAAGAAACTTGTCACAATCTTTTGTTGATTGGTTTCGTTAATTTAAGTTTGGATAGAAATAAAACCAAACTTGTTTGTGGGATTAAGATTCCACGATTTGAGTTCTGTGGTTGGAGAAGTTATCAATGAGAAAAAAGAGAGATTGACAATATAAAATATTTGGACAATGTTGTTTACGATAAAGCGCGTAACTAATAAGCCTCATTTGAAGTAAGTAAACTTTGTATGTTGTCCCTTAATTCATGGCAAATCCAATAATGGTTCAAAATAACCACTAGTCGAAGGATCTTGCTAGATTCAAAAACACATGTTTTTAAATGGTTTTATAAATAGTTTTGAAACAAAGGCTAGCTTTTCGTCCGCATGGTAAACTTAAATATGGGTTTAGACTGTCAATATCCAAATAAAAGCCTACTACCATTAAGACGTTTTATACCGGCCTTTTTTTGTAAAACTGAAGCACAAAAAAAAGCGACTAAGAGCGGTTTATATGAAATACTTCGCCACATTCATAGATTTATTGCAGGACTTTTTTATACTGACTTAAGATTAATATCTTTATTATTTCCTTAACAAATTCCGTAAAAGTATTTTTGGGTATTTTTAATGCATAAAACGATCAGAAAGTTGAGGATGTCCATATTATTACTAAAATGTAAGTAAAAAACAATCCTTAAAAAACCGTCTATGCTGTATGTATGACATACAGAAAATCAAGTGAGAATTAAAACTGTCGACATTGCGACAATCGCTTCCCCGTCGATTTTGCAGATCTTGCACTTTGTGCGAATTGATTTAAATTTGCAGAGTCTACGGATTTACATGTTAATATATACCCGAGATAATTGCAAATAAAGACCTAAAGCTGTTTGAAAATTCAAGATCTATCCAGTATATTTTGTGATAAAAAATACATTTTGATTATCACTTGTTTCACTTCTTCTGGGATATAGGACAACTATGGTACAAACCCGTTGGAGGGTGTAAAAATAACAGTTTGACCAGACATTACTTATCAGCAAGGGGGTAGAACAACCCCCAAAAAAATGCAGATAGGAATGAAAAGCCGAGATAGGCATAAAAGCAAAAAGAGCCCCATTACCTGACCCGATTATAACAATTTTATATATAATGCAATTCCGTAAAAGGAGAAAACGTCAAAAAAAAAAATGACATCACGATATTTTTGCTTAAACATTTTGGGGGTTAAATATCACTTTTTGGGTTGTGCACATTTGCAGTTGATGAGGTCAAGGCAAAATCCATAAAAGTAACTGTACAACAAGGAGCTCCAAAAAAGAAGAAGAAAAAAAAACTGCATGTAGCTAGCAGGCGAATTGGTATTGATTTTTTTGTTTATGCATGTCCCGCGTTCACATGAGGAAATGGAAATCCATTTCGAACACGCACTCACAGACGTAGCCTTATGAATAACTTATAACTATGTATGATGTACAAAAAGGGATAGAATTGCATTATCTTTCTAGGACTCACCGGTTACCAATTGGAATACTGGGGGCCCGTAGATTTCGATGTGGATTACTAGCTGGGGCTCGAGATCCCGTTCCCTCTCCTCTCCTCTTTCTTCTTCTTCTTCTGCTCTTTCAGGTCCCGTACGCAAAAAGGCCACAATTCACGCAATGGACATGGACTCCGTTCACGATTACAAAAATAATTTGCGTTTACTTGAATTTACTACTTGCATCAGGCCGAAGAGGACAGAGAATTTCGATGGCAACGCATCAAAGAAACAAATATCAAATTTGTCTCTACGGGCCCAAAAGTTATTCTCGGTTTGGCGATGGGCCACCTGCGATACGTTTGTTCCGTCACATCCCCTCGTTCGATAAATGGTCAAATTTAGTGTGACCGTATTTTGCCATGATACCGTCATTTTAGTATCTATCGATCAGTTTTGAACAAAAGCAATAGTCTTTAATTATTTTTTTCCAGTGAGTAATTTTAACTACTTTTTTTCTACTTTCAATGATTTTAAGTTCTAACCAATGATATCTTCCCCTCATTTTTTGAAACGCGTCTTCTTTTATTCCTTCATTTTATTATTAAGCAGATATTAAAGTGTAAAGATGTTATGAATTCCAATTATTATTTTACTGGTTCCTATGATTTTATGTACCATAACATCGATTACGTTAGGATATTTTTTGCGGCTGTTTTTACTACTTAATATACATTTTAAATCAAATATTTAAATTTTCATCTGCTTAAAAATAAAATTAAACTGTTGCTATAAAATTTACAAACTATTGTATTTACAAGTTTTTTTGTTTACTTGTTTTTTTTTTGTATATAAATATAAAACTTCAAATCGATTTTCAAGTTGTGGTAAATTAATAATAAATGGCCAAAAATACTGAATTAGAAATATCGCACGAGGGCATTTTAGTACTTTTTGAACCGGCATAAGGAAAACCATCGATTAATCCTCTCGACCATCGGTGTTTCTCCCATCACTTTCGTTTCCGGCGAGGTGCGTAATTTGCTCCGCGTTTTCGCAATTTTAACCGATTACCTTCCGACTGAGCACTCTGCCGGCCATGTGCCATTAAGTTAACCAGCCCAGCAAATCGATACCACCGAAACCAAAGTAATCCCTCAAATCTGGTTCACTTGTAATCCGTAGGCAACTTTTTACATCATGGACAATTCTGGAAATAACCGCTACGAGCTGTTGTTCATGGACGACGATGACTCCGCCGCCAACTCCGCTCCTGCCCAGCCACAGACTGCCATTCCCGCCGTAGTTGCGCCGTCCAAGAAGGCGGAGCAGCCGGCCAAGGCGGCAAAAAGCAAGCCGGAGAAGGAGAACAAGCCGGTGGCGTCGGCCCGCAAGGCCAACAACTCGAATCCGGTGGCCAAAAACACGAGTCCGGTGAAGGGAGTCGGCGGCAAAGGAGCGCCAACTGGCGGAGATCGCCCTAGGAATCCGGCCACCAGCAACGGGCCCAGCAACCAGGGCAGATTCAACAACAATCAGCGCTACGGAAACAAGGAACAATCGTCCGGAGAATTCGGAAACGAGCTGCCGCAGCGCCAGTTTAACAATCGTGATAACAGGGGACCACCACGCGTACGCGCCGGCGAAAAGTTCGGCAAACGAGAGTTCGATCGCCAGTCTGGATCCGATAAAACCGGTAATTACCTACCATACATCTTGGTTCTTTGTTCTCGTATTTACTATTTATAAGTTGTACAAAAAGTAAGCACTCTTCTTGATTTTATCAAAGAAAACGCTAACCTCAAACGTAAAGTATAGAGCAAACCCCTGACAACAAGATTACAATATCGCTTACTACAGCACACATTTCTCACGTGATTTTCAAGTTTTAAGAGGCAGAAATATTCGTAAACGCGCGGTTTATCAATTCAGTTCGAATTGGTAATGCGTAGCAACTACAAAACGTGTTTGTAAATATTTATATCTTTTTTTTGTGATAAAAATTATGTGTCTATTTTTTGACATTTGTGATCACATGTTTTGCTAAACAACACAATAAAGTGTGCCATTCGTAAATTACAATTATTTGCACATTCATCAAATTTATTGTAATACATTATTTCAATGCAATACATTCTTCTTAAAGCATTACATTTGCGAATTCATCAAATTATTTTAAATACATCAGTCAGAAATATTTTAATGACTAGAGTATTTTATTTTTGTTTTTGCAAATGTCAATATGTTTGATTTCAGAAATTCTTAAACTTTCTTTACTCAAATAGATTTTTCTGTATTTGCAATTAAATATATAATATTCCATATTCATATTGAAAGATAAGCAGCCTTCTAAGTACGCTTTTTAATCAGTAATATTTTAATAAGAGGAGTATTTTATTTTGTTTTTGTCAATTTCATTCCTTTTTCTCAGAGATGCTTCTATTTTTAGATTTAAAGAAATGGTTCCTTATATTTGCATTGTTATATTAGCAAAGCCGCTTCATTTCTATATTAGCCATATTAATTAAAACTCATATTTATCATTAATTTACAACCCACAGGTGTGAAGTCAATTGATAAGCGGGAGGGCGGCGGTGCCCATAACTGGGGGTCCCCGAAGCAGGACATTGAGGACCTCAAGACCGGGGAATCGTCACCGCAGGCGGAGAAGGAGGACTCGGCCAATGAGCAGTCGGCTGATGCGGCGGCCGCTGCAGCCGCCGAGGAGGATGAGTCCAAGCAGATGACCCTTGACGAGTGGAAGGCTCTGCGGGATCAGCGTGCCAAGCCCAACTACAACTTGCGCAAGGCGGGCGAAGGAGCCGCCGACAATGCCGAGTGGAAGAAGATGGTGGTGTTGAGCAAGAAGAAGGAGAGCAACAGCGAGGACGAGTTGGAGTACGATCCGTCGCTGTATCCCCAGCGAGTGGGACGCCTGCAGCGCATCGTGGACATCCCGTTCAAGTTCAATGATGGACGCAAGGGTGGCTTCCGCAAGGGGCCGCGTCCAGGAGGACCAGGAGGTCCCCGTGGCGAGGGATTCCGCAGCGATGGACCCCATGGAGAGGGTGGCTATCGCAACGATGGACCGCGCGCAGAAGGTGGCTACCGCAACGATGGACCTCGTGGAGAGGGTGGCTATCGCAACGAGGGTCCTCGCGGCGAGGGTGGCTTCCGTGGTGGCCCGCGCTTCAATTCCGGAGCCGCCACCAACGGTTTCGACAACAGACAGGACAACAACAACAGATTCGGGGAGAAACGCCGCTCCGCCCAGAAGCCCCTGAAGGTCGACGATGAAGCTCAATTCCCCACTCTGTGCTAGGATCAGATCAGCAAGGAACAATAAGGTTTAACAATTTCTGTATTACATAATAAGTAAGCAGCTCCTTTGGTTAACGAATAACCATTAGATTTTCGGCCGTAATCTATGAAGCTTGACGACCGGTTAACAAACAAAAACAAATCAGCCACGCTTATCCATATTCCTTAGTTGTAAACAAAAATTTTTGAATTTTTTCACTCTCATCATTTACGCATTTAAAATAACTATTAAAAATAGTTGGAATGTTGAAATAAATTTACTTCATTTATAAACCAAGGAATATTAATATGGTAATTATTATTACTATTATTCTTTATTTTCGAGACCATCTTTCATTTTTTGAATGAAAACACCTAGTTCGTGGGCAGAATAGGATTTCTTTTTGGCTCTTTTCGGCGGCGGGTGTTCCTTAGAAGATGGCTCCAGATTTGTCTGCAAAATACATAAAATATTTAAGGAACTACAGTTTGTAAAAGTAAGTTTTGCACCTACAAAGTGTCTGTACTCTGGCGAAATGGACTCCAACTGCAGCATTCTGTTTTCAACCTTTTTAATTCTACTAAAAATGTTCTCTTCATTATCGGTGGTTAGGCCCATATATGATTCAATAGCTTGTAAACGTGAGTTAGGCAGCGATTTCCTCATTTCTTTGGATGGGTCGGTTAGCCCGTCACGCGATCCCATTAGTTTATTTAGTTCAAGTTCGTAGTTGGGCCGAAACTCCATTTGCTGGGGACCACAGCGATTGTTTACCCGTCGCACTGTGATAATGTGTTTGTAGCTGTATGAATTGTTTAAAGTTGAAATGCGTTTACCCACCTTTTAAATGGCAATTTGAGTGCTCCTGCTTTATAATTGTGCTTTGCGTTCGAGCGCAGGAATCGCTTAGGTCTTTGTCAGAGTCAACAAAAGATGATTTAAAGTCAATTATGTTTTGTGAGTTTATTTCGGCTCGCTTTCTGTTGACAAAACATTCTAGCCGCTTGGCTAACTCGGTGTCATTTACTCTAATTTGCACCAGAGATCGAGATACGTCATGTGACTCCTCGACTTTGCAGGGACAAGCTGCGTAGTTAAAGGCACTTGGAGACTTCTCTGCAATGTAGCCATAGAGAAAAAGCGTATAAAATTGTTATTGCTTGATTGTTAATTGTATTTACAAGTGTACAAAATAAAGGAATACATGTCACAACGGTTGTTATTCGTTATAGGATCTTACTGGGCCTGAAGGACTCCTTGTTTTCCTTCCACTCGCTAATGTGATCGCCCTCGTATATCTCCTTTTTCCAGATGGGCACCCGAGTCTTAAGCTGGTCTATTGCAAATGATACTGATTCTAGTGCCTCCGATCGATGTGGCGATGAAGTGGCAATAACTACACTGGCCTCGCAAACGGGCACAGTTCCCAATCGGTGATATATGACTATGTGCTTTAACTCGGGCCACTTTAATCGCAGATCTGAGCAGATTTTATTCATTTCCTTAAGAGCCATGTTATCGTAGGCCTCGTACGCCAACGACACTACCTGGAAGGTCAAAGAGTATACACATATGATGAAATATGAAATTGAACTAATTGATTAAGATAGCAAACCCACCTTTTTGCCCTCAAAATTATCACGCGTGGTGCCCACAAAAACCGATGAGGCACCACAGCCCTCATCAGCTAGCAATTGATGGATGTGGGTGATGTCAATGGGATCCTGAACTAGCTTTACGTGATCCATGATTATTTATTATCCTCCACTGAGTGGCGGTACGATGGCCAGTTCGTCTCCCTCTTTGAACAGAATTTTATCACTTAGGTTCTCAATATACGATTCGTTGTGGGCCAAAATCAGGCTACTCCGGATAGAGGTCAGGCCAAATCTGGACACCAGCTGGTCTAGTAAATCGGAGGCAATAATTTCCGCAGGCACATCTACTTTGGATCGGGCTGTATTGGCTAATTCGCGGGATTTGGCAAAGAACAACACGTGCACATTAACAACAGGTCCACTCATATTTACAAATGAAATATTGGAGATGGCAAAGTCGTTATAATTTCCGCCTACTTTCGACTGCAATTTATCGATAGTTTAGATTGTCGGAACAAAATGGAATGGAATTGTCTACAAAGCATGAAACAGCTGATCAAAATTATAAACAATTTGTAATATAATTTAATATTTTGTTCTTATATACAAATTAATTATTTAGCTTTAACATTTTAATCATTTTACATTTGATATTTAACAGTTCTCTACCAGCACTCAGCATCGATAGATTTCCTTTCCAGTTTGTCCATCACTAATTACACCGATATTTAATTTCGCAAGGGGAATACAACTTGTTTTTATTCTTTACTATTTAAGGTTTTTTAACTATCTAGTATAGATAGCTATCTAGCGAATATATATTTATATGATTATTCGTTAACTTAAAGATTTTTCTTTTGATTTACGTGTTGACATTGTCAACTTTTGATCCGGCACAATGAAGACACGTTTCAATACCTTTGATATAATCTGCGGAGTGGCCGAACTGCAAAAGTACGTAATAAATATAATATTAGCAATGTGGCACCTATTTATTTTCTTAATACAGGTTGGTTGGCTGGCGAGTGAACCAGATCTATGACGTGGACAACAAGACCTATCTGTTCCGGATGCAGGGCAGCGGTGGAGCGGTGGAGAAGGTCACTTTGTTGCTAGAGTCTGGCACTCGATTCCATACCACCCGCTTTGAATGGCCCAAAAATATGGCTCCATCGGGATTCAGCATGAAGCTGAGGAAGCACTTGAAGAACAAGCGCCTGGAGAGGATCCAACAATTGGGTGGCGATCGTATTGTGGACTTCCAGTTTGGCACCGGCGATGCCGCCTACCATGTCATTTTGGAGCTCTACGATCGAGGAAACGTCATTCTTACGGATTACGAGATGACCACCCTGTATATTCTGCGTCCCCACACGGAGGGTGAGAATCTTCGCTTTGCCATGCGTGAAAAATATCCCGTGGAACGAGCCAAACAGGCCACGGAGGAACTGCAGCCGGAAGCCCTGGAGAAACTAGTGGAGAACGCCAGAAACGGCGATTACTTGCGGCAGATCCTGACGCCCAATTTGGACTGTGGTCCGGCAGTTATAGAACATATTCTTCTCTCACACGGTCTGGATAATTGTGTGATTAAAAAGGAAGGAGCGGAAGAAACTCCGGAGGCAGAGGATAAGGTGGATAAAGGCGGTAAAAAACAACGCAAGAAGCAACAGAATGCTAAACTGGAACAAAAGCCATTTGATATGGTTAAGGACATGCCCATTCTTAAACAGGCTGTAAAGGTTGGTTTTAAAAATGTTTCTTTGTTTATTACTTCTCCGAAATTATATAAAGTTAAATTACTTTATCAAATTATATATAAACCATTTTTTAAATCATTTTTTCTTTAAACCTTTAGAGCGCACATGATCTTATTGTCGAAGGAAACTCTGGAAAAACTAAAGGCTACATAATTCAAGTGAAAGAGGAGAAGCCTACGGAGAATGGCAAAGTGGAGTTTTTCTTTAGAAACATTGAATTCCATCCTTACCTGTTTGACCAATTCAAAAACTTTGAAAGGGCCACGTTTGAGAGTTTTATGGAAGCAGTCGATGAATTTTACTCAACGCAAGAATCACAGAAAATCGACATGAAAACTCTGCATCAGGAGCGCGAGGCGCTGAAAAAGCTGTCCAATGTTAAAAATGATCACGCCAAGCGTCTGGAGGAATTAACCAAAGTCCAGGATGTGGACAGGAAGAAGGCAGAGCTTATCACGTCCAACCAAAGTCTGGTGGACAACGCCATTCGGGCAGTTCAGTCGGCTATTGCCAGTCAACTATCCTGGCCGGATATCCATGAGCTGGTGAAGGAGGCCCAGGCAAATGGCGATGCTGTGGCCGGTTCCATTAAGCAATTAAAACTGGAAACGAATCATATATCCCTTATGCTAAGCGACCCCTAT
Source organism: Drosophila elegans (assembly GCF_018152505.1). Classification (NCBI taxonomy): domain Eukaryota; kingdom Metazoa; phylum Arthropoda; class Insecta; order Diptera; family Drosophilidae; genus Drosophila; species Drosophila elegans. The sequence goes on along the minus strand of NW_024545855.1, from coordinate 2,661,360 downwards.
GATACGTATGAAGACGAGGATCTAAAAACTCCGGAAGTGACCGTTGTGGATGTCGATTTAGCTTTATCAGCTTGGGCCAACGCCCGTCGATATTACGACATGAAACGTTCGGCTGCTCAAAAGGAAAAGAAAACTGTAGATGCCTCTCAAAAAGCCCTAAAATCTGCGGAGCGTAAGACACAGCAAACGCTTAAGGAAGTAAGGACCATTTCGAACATAGTAAAGGCTCGAAAAGTTTTCTGGTTCGAAAAGTTTTACTGGTTTATAAGCTCAGAGAATTATTTGGTTATCGGCGGAAGGGATGCGCAGCAGAATGAGCTTATTGTTAAAAGGTTTGCTATATTTATGACCGAACCCATAACTATTTTTCTAATTTAAATAACAACATTTCAGATATATGCGTCCGAAGGACATTTATGTTCACGCAGAGATTCAGGGTGCCTCGAGTGTTATTATACAGAATCCCACAGGGGAAGATATTCCGCCAAAAACTTTGCTAGAAGCTGGATCTATGGCTATATCATACAGCGTTGCCTGGGATGCCAAGGTGGTGACCAATTCGTATTGGGTGACAAGCGACCAGGTCAGCAAAACAGCCCCAACTGGAGAGTATTTGGCAACCGGAAGCTTTATGATCAGAGGGAAGAAGAACTTTCTACCCTCCTGCCACCTAACCATGGGTCTAAGTTTACTTTTCAAGTTGGAGGACAGTTTTATAGAGCGTCATTTGGGAGAGCGAAAGGTCAGAAGCTTAGATGATGATCATATCGATCAAGATGTTAAAGAAACCGAGGTCGAACATGACCTTTTGTCCGAACCAAGCGATGATACTGAAACCAATCCTACTGCAAATGTATCGGAACAAAGTTCCAATACCGAGATTACTGGTTTTCCCAATACGGAAGTAAAAATTGAACACGATACGGGTCGCATAACAGTCCGATCTGACTCTTTAAATCCAGACAACGAAGAGACTGAAGATGTTGTCCCAAAACAACCAAGTAAACCTGTGGATGAGGAAACGACGATTATTTTTGCTGGTCCAAGTCGAAAAAAGCAAGTTAGTGCTAAAAAGACTAAAGAAGAGAAGGCGCGAGCTGCAAAACAGGAGGCTGCAAGACAGGAAGTCGCTCCCGTTGAAACAGATCCCAAAAATCCATCACAGATAAAGAGAGGTCAGAAGGGAAAATTGAAGAAAATGAAACAAAAATACAAAGATCAAGACGACGAGGAACGTGAAATTCGCATGATGATTCTTAAGTCTTCTGGAAAGGAGAAGGAGAAGCCCCAAGCCATTGCCGAAAAAGTGGTGGAAAAATCTGTATCAATTAAGGAGTTTGTAAAGCCAGAAAAAAGTTCAGCTCCCAAAAACCCAGTTGACTTGGAGGATGCCGATGAAGTGCCCGTTGGAGGAGATGTGGATGTACTCAACAGTCTAACAGGTCAGCCACTTGAAGGGGATGAGTTGCTGTTCGCTATTCCAGTGGTGGCTCCCTATCAGGCTTTGCAAAACTACAAGTAAGAAATAATATATCATTAGTATTTGGGTTTTGAGATAACAATTTTCCTTAATGATATATTTTTTAAACAAAACTTATTCTGTCTTTTAGGTTTAAAGTAAAGCTCACCCCAGGCACTGGTAAAAGAGGAAAGGCTGCGAAATTAGCTCTTAACATCTTTGCCAAGGAAAAAGGCTGCAGTACTCGCGAAAAGGATTTACTGAAAAGTATAAAGGAAGAATCGCTGGCAAGAAACATACCAGGAAAGGTCAAGCTATCAGCCCCACAACTTCAAAAGTACCACAAATAAAAAAAAGTGAATTAAATGTATACATAATGTTGAGCCATATTTATAAGAAGTGTTTAAAATGCTTTAAAAAATGCAAGTTGATTAAATAAAAGAAAATGTATACAGAATTTTTAATTTTTCCTTACCAAAAGCGCAAAATATTGATTTCAGAAAAAGTCAAGTAACTTAATAATTAATATGTAGACATAATGTTGAGCCATATTTATAAATGTGGAAAATGCTTAAAAAATTTGCATTTGAATGAAAGAGAGCCCATAGTAAACTGAAAATGTTTTATGTTGATTTAAGACATAAATTAAGTTTAAGTTTAAGCTTGTGTTCTGAGTTCTGGCTCTTTAGAATTTAAATTATTGTATTGAGCTCTGAATCTTGTCGATTTAAGTTTGTGTTCTGAGTTCTTATCAAAAAGCGGTAGATATTGATTTTGTTAACGGTTGAAACGGACTGCTATCGATAGTCTTGTTGCTGGGCGAACTTTATAAGCAGAGATTTTGGGGCGCATGCGCCTCATATGGAGCCCGAGTTTGCATGTGTTTGTTTACTTCGGTTGGCTGTGTTCAAAAGTGGTGTTGTATAAGTAGATATTTTGGTGCTAAGTCGCCTGTTTTGGCATTTTGTGTACTAAAAAGTTTCGCGAACTTCTCGTCATCGTTCGATACATGGCATCGCTTAAGTAAAAAAATCTACATTTCGCCATTGCCGATATAGAAATGAAAAAATAAATTCATCGGATTACGAAGCTGGCTCCCCGCAACAAAAGACAATACAGCGGAAAATGTATCTTTCGGGGAAAATCTGTGTAACACAGTTTTTCAAAGCCATCCATTTTAGTGCACTAGAGGCTTTTGCAGAAATGTAGATACATTTAACCAGATTTGGAGTGCTTTCTAACCCAAAAAAAAATCATTGAGAAAAAATAATATTGAATTGGAGAGGCTATGGTTCGGTGAAAAACTATGGCCTTCAAAGTCCCACCCAGTTAGAAGGATATGTGCGTGTGTGTCAGCAAGTGTGTGTGTATGCATACATCTGAAGACATGTATTGATTAAGAGCTGAGGACTTTTTTCCCTTAACCATGTGAACAAAAAAATTAACATATAGTGTTGACGTGCCTCCAATTATAAAATTAAAGTTATGCCCGTGCTGACATACATACTTCCATGCACCAGAACTAGCATGACGCACATAAAAGTACCTTTATTCGTGCGTTCAGATGTTCGTGTAGGTATGTACGGGCATGTGTGTATACAGCACATACCCTCCATTGCACCTGCTCCAAAAATCAAATATCAGAATATTAATTTAATAAATTTATTCAAATTCCTGTCTAATCACCAAAAAGTATTTAACTCGATCCAATTTCATATTAGATTGCGTGTTTCCTTTACACTTTTAGATGTATTCTTGTCATTGTCTTGTCATGTTTTTATTAATCACCAGAAACTCACTAGTTTAATAGTGCTTAAAAAATCTTATGTACTTACAAAATCAAAGATAAAAAGCCCGTTGTAAATGCTGGGAAAAGCAATTATCAGATTTCTGTAATAGTATAACCCATGTAGCAAAATTCCGGCCTAGTTATTAAAAAGTATTCCTATTTGTCATATTTCCATATTTCCCATTAATGACTAGATCTTAATTTATTTTCTATTATAAATTTATAAATTACGAGAGATGGCTATTTTAAAATTTTCTTTAAAATACCAACAAAATGTAACAACCAAATGTATTAAGATCTATTTAAATTTCAGTAAGGCAATTAAAAACAAGAGATTTTGTTAACGATGGAACTTTGTAAACCAATCACAACTGCCAGATAAAATGAGGGCCATCCTGATTGCTCAAGCGAATCCCAAAAAGGCGTTGACAGTAATTAAGCATATTTGTTAGCAGCTGATCAACTTAAAAACACGGTAAGATTATATAAAATTGGAATGAATATTTAATAGTGATTAGTTGTTAAAAAAAATTTTAAATCTTTAAGCCCAGTATTCAAGCTATAATAACAAGTTATTGGTGGGGGAATACGTTTGTTTTGAGAACGATTTTGTTGGCTTTATCACTTATTGCTTACAAATAGTTTATTTATAAAGTTAAAGTTTAAAAAGCCAATTTAAATCAATAACATTTATGTTTCGCTTTTCAAGAATATGGAGCCAAATCATTATTACTGCCGGAGCGCCTTGCAGCAGACTTCCTCGACTTCGATGCCACAGCATTCGTCGAACAAACTCAACTATGCGTTGAACGCGGGGCAGGAATATGTGGCCTGTAGCTCCGGCCAATCGCAGACGGGGTACAACTCCAAGGATCTGGTGCCGCGCAACGGGAACAGTGGCAAGTCGCTCGGTGGCAATGGCAATGGCAATTTGGGAAGTCCGTATGGAGGATCCGTCTGCAGCAACAGTGGCCAATGCAGCAAAAATACTGCCAACGCTGGGAACTATATCAACATAATGACTGTTCCATTGGGAACATTGCAGTATAATCGAAAAAAGCTATCTACTCAAGACTACGAGTGAGTGTTATCATATGTGTGGATATGCTACAAAAATCACATGTTATAAAGGTGTCTAAAAGTATGCACCAGTACATTTTTATTCGTTCAATGTATTTCGAAAGACGACATTAGCTTTTTAGTGCATACTTTTGAACACCTTTTGAATTGATTTCTGTGGCACACCACATTATTTAAAGAACATTTACTATTTTGTTTTACTTAATTATATTTCAGATCGCATTTATATTACAACACCACGGATGTCAAGTGTCGCGATGATTACTATATAGCCAATAATGCCGCAGCAGCAGCAATACCGCAACAGCAACACCTGCACCAGCAGCAACATCAGCACCAACAGCAACATCAACAACACCAACAGCAACATCAACAACACCAGCACCAGCACCAACACCAACAGCAGTCGCAGCAGCAACATCAGCAACACCAGCAGCATCAGCAACACCAGCAACACCAGCAACACCAGCAACATCAGCAACATCTGCAGCAACAGGCCAACTTTCTCCACATCCAGCAATCGCTGCAGCATAACCACCAGCTGAGCCACCCAGAACCAATCCATCAGATGCCCCAAATGCAGAGTTCGGTGGCCGATCCACCAGATGCTTTCGACAACTGTGCGATCTTCCCGAGCGCCGGAGGCAGTGGAAGCGCAAGTGGAAGTGGACGCGTGGCAGCCACACAAACCCATCAGAATAACTCCAGTGTGGTCACGTGTGACCAGCAGCAGGTACCCGTCTCCTTGGGATCCGTCAATATGCCCGTGCCCCCCATTATGTACACAGTGCACCGTGTGGTGACCACGGCCCAGATCCAAACGGCAGTGGGCAGCACCTTCGCCTCCTCGGCCAGTGTGTCCAGTGTGGTCAGCACGGGTCAGAACGACCCTGGCGACTGCCTGTCGCCGGCACAGGTGTCTTCCGGGAATGCCCCCTGCCTGGGCGGAATATCCGATATGGGCGCCAATATGATGAACAACGCAAGTGCACTTTGTCCCCTTTCCGACCTGAGAAGCCCTTCCGGTAAGACTACTTTCATTGATTTTCTTTCCCAGCACTTTTCCCATCAATTTTTATGAAATCGAAGCATTCTTGTTATTTATTTATCTGTTTGCTTAATTTAACATTCTTTTAATATTTGTGCTTGTCACAACTACAGATAAAAATAAAGCTAGTTTAAAAATTTAAATATTTTGAGATTAATACACAGCTATTACATAGGCTTTGTAAAATTATTATAATGGATAACCTTTTTTTTTAAGTTAAAGATTATACATTTTTTATAATATAATATTGTTTTATGGAAGTTTATTCCAAGGGCTGTTAGCAAAGATAAAGTAATCTGATAATCTTCATCACTTTGAGAAAAAGTATAATATATTATTCTTTTATTATGGCTGTTTTATAAATGTTTTACCACTTCCAGTTAAAATATTGATATTTGGCTATTATTATTTTTATATATTTTCTAGGAGTGCTCACCAATTCCTCATTCATGCCACAACACCACAAATGCAACAATGGCAACGATGGCCAAACCAACAACCCTACAATCCAAAAACGCATAATGGCGACCAGCTCAACTTCGAATTTCGCAAATGCTGGGAAAGCTGCAGCCAATCTAACCCGTGCTCTCCAAAATGTAAAACTTAACTTTATTTATAACACAACCGTAACATATTCAAATGTTAATTAATTTCTAGGTAATCCCGACATGCGTGTATCTTATGTCTCGGGTGGCAGTTCACATGGAGATCGAGGGAACGTCCCAGTGCCCATCGCAGGTGATGTTGGCAGCTGCTTTGGGCTGCGAGGAGCTGGGCATATCCAACAAATTGCTGGCTCAGAGCGTTTTCGGATTGTGGATGACAAGTGCTTTACTGGAGATGCAGCTGAAGGCCCATCACTGCCCCTATATTGTGCGCGTTGCGTGGCCCAGTTTGCTGCAAAAGTTCAGCAACAGCAGTCCCAGCGATCGGAAGTTTGATGAACCCATGATAGTACTAAAGCGGAACGTTTTCTTCTCCAAAAGAGATGAGGAAAAAATTAAGTAAATATTTATAATATTTTGAATGCTAAAAAACAGATATAAATTGCATACACCATTTCCAGGGATCATCGAATTTTAGAGCTGCTTTATGAAGAGGCCAGAAACAATGTGCTCACAGGCAGATATATTATGGAGCCAGTCCATTCGCTCATGCTGGGTGGCATTCAAGCTAGAATCGAACTGGGTCCATATAATTCCCACACCCATACAATAGGTTTTTTTAGGTAAGTCAATCTTTGTTTATAAAATTATATTTGTTTACACCTTTTTTTTAAACTTTCTAGGGAAAATCAAGCTCGGTTTTTGCCACCACATGTTGCCAAGAGCTCAACTTGGTTATGGTTACCAATAAGTCAAAAGAATTCTGCGGAGGTCAAGCTGTTGGAACAGTTTAAAAGGGTTCCGCAGACAGCTACCACCCGGAAATTGATGCGAAAATATCTAGAATTTTGCTGGGCCTTACCTTTCTATGGGTAAGTTTACCTTGATTAATTACCTTGATTAATGATTAATTTTTAAAATTATTATTGTTTTATATTCGCTTAGTGCCGCATATTTCCATGGACAAATAGAGCAACCTGTTAGGGGAATTATGGCCTTGGTCAACCAAAAGGATATGGAGGTTTTAGTTGCAGTTAATGAGAAAGGAGTTTTTATAATAGATCCATATGAATGCGTAAGTATTACTATTAGTTTGAGTGTTCTTAAAATCAATTATAAAAAAAAACCTGTTTCTCATCAGACTCTCCTGCTGGGCTTGCGATACGAGGATTTGTCTTGGGATTATGCAAAGCCAAGTGCAAGTGATGATCCCGAATGCCTCACTTGTATATTTCTACAGGTATTTGGGTTTTTGTGCTCGTTAAAAAAAAAAACTAAATGGAAATATTTTGCAGTTCGATGCTGTCGAGAATGGAATACAAGTTTCAAAACTTATGCAAATATTTTCAAAGCAAGCTGCCATGATAGACGCACTTATATCACATTTTACGGATCAAATAAGAAACAAAAAGCAAGAGGGTAACACTCAAGAACCTTTTCACGATGGTAAGCAATATTTTCATATTTATTGTTAAAATTAAACTTATTGAATTGTATAATTATTCTATATTTAGAGCCAAATCCTATTCAAAATAATGGAAATGGAGTGTTATGCAATAAGCTGTCTCGATTGACTTTGGCCACTTTCGACGAAGAGGGAGGTCGTTGTATTGGGCAAATGGGATCATTATCTATAAGCTATTAAGATCTGTTACTAACGATAAAATAAATTTAAGTTAAGGGGTGTTAAATAAAAGTTCACGCATGTATTCACGATTGTTGATCAATTCCCATAAATATACTCACAAATAAATTTTTAGCAAACGGAATCTACATATTCACAGTCATTCCATTAAATGTAAAAGTTTTCTAATTTCACTTAAACGCAAATTCAGTGATCAATTCCACAAATTTTAATGAGTTAAGTTATAGATTTACACTTATTAATTGATTTTTTGTTGAATGCACTTAATTGACTACCGAAGAATTAATTAATTAATGCAACCATTTAAAATTAAATTTCTTTTTCAATACCATGCACTTGTTTTTGGCTGTTTGCTTTCAAAAAATGCATACCTCGAGTAATTGTTAGTTTCTATTTCAAAAACTGGCTCGGATTCAACTGTTTACAATTAATGCAAGTTATTACCAAAAAATGCCCCCGAATAGTTATCTCTTTTTATTTAACTTTAATATAAGGCATGTAGTATATATTAAGATATATAAAATATCGATATGTGCATTTGACGTATGCGTTCAGAATTAGTTTAATAAGCCTTCGACTGAAACAAATTATGTATATAATAAAAATAAAATGTATGTACAAAAGTAAGGGCTAACTGCCAACATAGGTTATGTATATATTTAAATTTGTATGTATGTATAAATTGAGACTTAAAATAAATACCGTTTCCTCATATTTATACAGAAAGTACTTATAAAATTACAGAAATTTGATTTTCAATTTTAAAATTGCACAAAATGTTGTTTTTAAATTTTGTTGTTTATTTTAGAAACACAATGTTTTAAAGCATTAGTTTATTAAATCCACCAAGCCTTACTAATCAATAGATTGCATTTTAACCCGCTTGCAAAACTTCTGTAACCTTTGATTTGTTGAGTAGGTCCCTTTTTGTTAACTTACAATTAACACATTTTAAAATAATTTTTGGTGACAATTAAAAATGAAATAAAAATGGTTTAATAATATATAATGATATAGTTATAATATGCAGCAACACAGAAATTAATCAATACATGTAGGTGTAATCTAATAAATTATAGTTAATAGAAAATTTATTTAAATATGTGTAAATCAAACAAAAATACTAAAGGCTACCTACTTTCTAAAATGTGTCTTTTAATAACACAATAAAAAAAGTATTAAAAAAACAAGGAAAGGGCTTATGTTTCTTGGATGTGTTCACGAATACCAATGGTGGTAAGTACGATTACCTACCATTTACATTTCGATAGTGAAAAATGATTTTTATATATTTAACATCGATTAGTTTTGCTTTGCTTTATTGTTATTATTTTTTTTATATATTAATGATCAATGGCGGTTTGACGTTTGTTTTTTTTTTTTGGAAGAAAGCTTTCTCTACAGTTGTTCTGATGTTGTAATTTCTCCTCAAACGGAAAGCTTTTTTAGTTTTGGTATAGCGAATATCAGTTGACCACGCAGTCGCCTAACAAATTAAAATTTATTTAAATAATTTACATATTTGCTCTAAAAAACACTGGGAATTCTTAAAATACATATATAATTTATTTTAATAACAAGTGGCCAAGGTTGTGTTGAAAGCATTAAAGAAATGTGTTAATACACTCAGTTGCGGTGAAAATAGAACAACATTATAAATAGCAATTTTAAAATTGCATTCAAACCTTTTATTTGCCCTTATAAAAACTTTTTAATATTGTAATGACAGCAATATACGTAAGTCTGCATATTCAAGTGAATTTCACATCATTTTCGGCTGTTGGAAAATTAATATTTTATAGTGTGTGAATTAAGTTCCGTACAAATTGTCTATTAGGTGGCATTTTTATAAGAAAAACCACCAAACAAAAATCTTATATACATTATAAGCTTGCTCAAATAATTTGTTTTAAAAATGCTTACTGGCTTTTCATTAATCTGAGCCAAAGTAAAAGAAATCTTTAAAAACAAAGGACCTATGTAGAAATGGTAAGTTTACTTTATTTTATTATTATTTATTTTTTCAATTTTTTAAATTTTTTAAACACATGTTTAAGTAAACAAAATTTTTATTTTAATGGTTAATTACTACTTTATTAAAATGATTTGTCTATTAACCAAAGAAAGTCTTAGAGAGTTTGATTCGATGCAATTGCAAAGATAAAAAGTCTGTCAGACAAAGCAACAAAAATAGACTTTGCAATCAACGCTGTGTCAAATAAAATTACTACTTCCTTATTTATTTATTTATTTTAATAATTCTAAAATTGATTGAGTTGCTTGAGTTTAATTTATTAGAGTTTGATACGCCGAATTATTAATTGCTACTATTCCATAGATTAGACCTAAAAATTGTTTATTAAAAAGAGATCAATTTCACAGATGGATAGTACATTTGATTTTTTTTTTAGATAGATTTTTGTACAACAGTTTGATCATAGTTTAGAATTACAAATATGGGTGTTGAAATTGGATAAAATACAAAAACATTTACCATAAATAAGGCGGAACGAATGAGTGCAAATACGCAGATGGCCATCGCAAATAGTTCAGAGTGAAATGCTGTTATTGTTGGATTTTCGTTGTTAGTATATTCGCGACCCAAAAGTGCAGCCAGGTCCACGGCCACGTCCGTATCAGATCCGCTCACGCACATGCGAGAAGGTTTGGCCAAACACACACTCTTGCATCGGAGAACCCAATGTTTATGGGAGGTAAATAACTGGTTTTTATATAAACACAAGGAGACAATTTGGAAATGTGCATCGTACACAGTAAAAAGCTACCAATACAGACACATGCAATCCGCGAAGAGGGAAGGATAACACGCGCTCTGTCCATGTCCCGTTAAGAGAGGGCTACGACTTCCCGCAGAGAACAGCGAATTCGGTGGAAAGAGAGATAAGGAGCGAACGGGACATGAGTAACAAGTTGTTGCGCCGGTGGTGGTGATGGTGGTGGTGTTGGAGAGACAAAGAGAGAGTAGAGCCTTTCTCCATTGGCTGGAATAGCCGTCCAGCGCTCTCTTCGCCGCAAAATCATCGGCTCATCTCGGCGGTTCGCAGTTCGCAGTTCGCAGTTCGCAGCTCGCCTTCGCGAAATCGGATTCACAATCAAATCCTTTTGCGAGTTCGAGGAGTGCACACCGGTGGTCGCATCCGCATCCGCATTCGCAGCCGCATTCGCAACCGAAATCCGCGCTTCAATCTAGACCATAGTACCATCATGGATATCTCCGCCTACCAGCACATGAACATCCGGATGAGCACGCGAGGCAAGCGTCCGCTGAGGAATCTCACGCCAAACGATAAGGTGCGCGCCATACAGCGCATACACAACGGGGAAACGAAGGCCAGTGTTTCGCGGGATATCGGAGTGCCAGAGTCCACTTTACGGGGCTGGTGCAAGAATGAGCAAAAGCTGAGGTTTATGTGCCGCCAGCTGGGTCCCGATCATTTGGGCCTCGATACTCCTCCAGAAAAACGCGCCAAGTTCGAATTGCAGCTGCAACTGCCGCCAAAGTTTGTGGCCCTGCCTCCAAATTACGAGGAGCTGGGCTTCGGTGCACTGCCCTACTCTCCTGCCGATTATCCAGTTCAGGGGGAGTCCTTGCTGGAGAAGCTTAGTCTGGTGGAATTTGTCAAAAAGAATGGAGGACTGCATCCGGAGGCAATGCATCCCGGTCAGTCCGGTGTGGTGGATTACTCCAATAACATGCTGCACCAGCTGAACCTTCTCGCCTTGCTCAACTCCAAGCTTACACCCCCAAATGCAGAGGTCCCATTGTTGGATGCACCCAAATCGGAGGACAACAAAGTGGTTGATTCGCCAGCAACTTCAGAGGATTACAGCAAGAGCACTTATCCCCTGCTGAGTGTCAAGAACTGGGCCAAGGACCCGGCCAAACGGGTGAATCTTGACAATCAGCCGGAGCCAGTTAATGATAAGAACAATAATGCTCTGGATGGACAACAGGTTTTGGGCACGGAGCAGTCAGCCAAGTCAGGGATTTTCCCGGACACCACCACCATGCCACAGCTACTGCCAGCCCCCAGCTTCCCCAATCCCGCGGAAATAGCGCCTGTGATAGCACCTACGGGTAACTCCACCACTCCAAATGGAACTGAAGGCCAGGGAGGAGCTGCCCTGCTGGACTGGTGCAAACTCTTTAATGCCAGTCTGAACTTTTTGGCCTTTGCAGCCGCGGCAGCATCCATGCAACCCGGCGGCGGAGGAAGTGCCCCCAGCATCAGCTACAACCCCAACCAACTGGGTGCAACTGGAGGCTCAGAGCCTGATCTAGAGACATATCCATTTAACGAAGGCCTGCTGAAACGCCTCAGTCCGTTGGCCCACAGTGAGGCCTCCAACGAAAGTTACTGTGACAGCGAACCGGAGGATCTGTCCGTACGATCCTGCGCCTCTAAGGCCTCCAGCAGATCCCACACCCCAGACAAGAGCATCGGATCCAGCGATGCCGAACAGTAGACCCCTTAGACACTCTAGTTTCATAGTTCATAGTGTAAATACCTCCATTTTTAATTGTTAATAGATAACATACCTTTAGTATTTTTAGGACAACAATAACAACACGAATCATTTCGCAATGCAAATGCCATTTGTACTTATCAATTAACAATGTATGTTAATATCAATGCAACAGGTATTAATAGATCAGCTTACTATAGCCTAGTATTAACTAGAAATATCGACTGTGTGACCACTTGTTTGAAAACCAAATTCAATTCATCTACACTTATAATAACAAATACTAATTGTGTTAAGTAGCTTAATTATTTGGCACGTTCGTCAGCCATTCCAATTGATTTGTTTTCGTACTGCTGTAATCTCCGTAACTCTTAATAAGAATATAAACTAATTACTAATTAAACGAATAAATATTTATTAACAAAACAAAAATAAAATTTAAAGTGTCAATCTCCCAAGATTAAAAAATGCATTTGTTTATTTAATGGGGTTTTAACTTGAAGTATTTGAGATGAAATATAATGACTTTGGTGGAAAAAACCGGAAAAAACACACGCCAGCTAAAAGATGAATAGCCCCTCGGTTGTATACTTTTTTTCTATACCCTTGAAAAACTTACAAAAAAAAAAAGGAATTTTCAATTAGTCAAGAGTTCTAGCTTTGGTCGTATAAAAATGACAAAATTGGCTGTTTTTATACAACATTTTTTTTAAGTGCCATTCAATTGGGACTTAAAAAAGGACGTTTCACATTTATTGTTTTTAATTCGGTTGCAGTACTGCAGAGTACCATTGGGTTGGAATACTTGTCCCAAAATCAATCTTATGACAGCCTTAAAAATTATTCGTTAAAAAACAAATGGTATTTCCTATCATACCGTGTTCAGAAGTTAAACAAAAATAAATATATAAACACGATAATGGAATAAATCATTAAAATTATTTTTTAATAACTAACTTTTAAAATAACTATATACATTCAAATATAAATATATAGTTAAGTTTGAAAAATAACTGAATAAATCTGACTATATATTTTTCTGAGGACTAAACATTTAAAAGCTCGACTTCTTATGTTTTATTATTTAAAAAATGCCGACGGTAAATAAATTGTTTTATTTGAATTGTTTTAATATAATTTTATGAATTTGTTTTAAGACTCAAATCAAGTTTATTGCCTACAATATGAAATTTAAAAATTGTTTAATTTTAAAAACTATGCAGACTGCATGCTTGACAGTTTTTTCATCTGACTTGTCAAAAGGCGTTTTGAAAAAATGACCAAGATCATTTTTAGTGGCCTGGATGGAGGTCAGCAGTCTGAGTTGGAGTCCTGGCATCAGGGCTATGCGTTAATGAGTTTCTCCACCCTTTGGAAAGCGTTGTCAGAGGCATCGGTCAAGTCGAACACGATAAAAATGGCACCAACAAGCAGCAAACAGCAAACCAAACTATAGCAAAACCGCCACGGACGGCAGCAGTGGCATGAAGACGAATTATTGGTTCGCCTTTTGGAAAAATTAAATATCGCGTGTTGGTAATTTCCGCTTGGCTTCCCATTGCCGCTGCTGCCATCGGCTGAAGTTGAGGCGAATTATTACGATGATTAGGCGACTGACAGTGCTCCCAGGCATCGGGATCGACCGACCAGGCATCCACATCCACATCCATGTCGACCATTTCGACCATCGACCACTGGACAATCGACCATCGACCATCCGGCCTGCCAGCCGTGATCCGTATGCATGTTTCGGTATATTCGCATTTTCGCATTTCGCATTTCGCATTGCATGTGCGGTGTTCTGCGTTCAGCGTTTTGTGGACATCTTCGTGGCATTCGGGGTTCTGGTTCTGGGCGAGGATTAAATTACTTAAAACCAATCCCCCCCTGGGCATATCGACGGATCCAGCCGCTGTCAATATTGTGTCGCCTCGTAGCCTCGTAACCCGCACGATCGAAGTAGGGGATCGCGGTACTAAGATCGGCATACAAGTGCCCAAAATAAGTGGCCAATACCCATACTCATGCAGCCTCGTATTTTGTTTCCTCAGGAGATATTGCTGTACTGTACTGTATGCCCCAACTGCAGATAAATCTATAGGGTTTCTTTTGGAAGCTGTAAAAAGCATAGTATCCTAATAAAATATCATCAATTTTATTTAACAACTAACATATTTAAATTTACTGCTAAGCATTTTCAAATGACACACCCAAAGTTAAATACTTTCAGTGAATGGAAAAATGGAATATAAGAATATTTGTTTCAATGTAATGTTGTATTATATTATTTTAATTGAAAATAGAAAATAGGTAGCTTATTACAGTTTATACATAATAAATAAAAGAAATAATAATATAGGCACTTTAATTTCAATGTAACTTTAAGAAACATGTTGTCTTTTGTATTGAATTGTATTTTATTTTAATCATTAAAAATATATATAGTACCATTAAGTGTTTTATTTATTTCCTATTTTATGTTCTTGTATAATTAAATTCTCTTTATGTTACTTTAATTAGTTAAATCACTTCCAAACATTTGTCTTTTTACTGATACAAATGTTTAGTTCAAATGTCGATGTTGTTTATGTAAGCCAGATAATAAACTTTAACCATAAAGCAATGTAAATATGCAGATATATGTTTGTTTTATTTTAAGGAGTATCTTAAATATAAGATTTTAAAACATCAATTTTAACTTGGCATGGGTATACAAATAAGTTCAATGTACTGAAGTGCCGAAATAAAAACGCAGAATGACTGACATACTTGCAGCATATGATTGACAGTGGAAACGGCTTCGAAATTACCCAACCAACGTTGGGAAATAAATGATGGAGCTGCCAATATCGAGACCACATCCGCACCGGTGGCGGATGGCTTGGGCGTTCATAGATGGCGAGGAATTTGCGTGAGCTAAATGCGGATCTCATTCAACAGTTTTTGGAATGCTGCCCAGTCAACGCAAGGATATACATTATATTTTGAAACTTTACAACAGGATTGTGCATATATGCATTTTTTGATGCCCGCCTAAAGCCCATGTACCTTGAAGTCAATTTATTTGCTTTCTTATCCCCTCTCGTTTGAATAATTGGCTACCAAGTTACCTTTACGAGATCGAAGCGAGACCTACTGCATTTTGCGTGTTCAGGCTTTTTCGGAATCGCATTCGCATTCTCGGTTTCGTTCTCTAGCATGCCTCAATTACAATCAGATTAGTTGCATGTGAGCAGGAACCCTTTGATGGAAAACGATCGCGCCAGATTAAGTCGCGAACTGAACAGAGGACTTAGGACTGAGGATTGAGGCTAAGACTGAGACTGACCATTCTACTGACCATTCTTTTCTGGCATCCGGCTGCACTAACTCGCACGAATATCAGCGGCCAGGAACTGTGGATCAATTGAAGTGACCATCAGACTACTCACTGTGCTTTGGAGATCCACTAAACGTGTGCCCCCAATTTGACCAACGAAAAAGAAAATATATTCGTGGGCCTATCGATTGCTTGAGATCCTAAAAGAATAAATTATAATTGGAAAGAAGATAGTATGCCCTCAATTAAATTGAAATTAAATATTTTGTGTACTTTGCTTATAACAGCATTCCTTTTAATAGTTATAAAATTGAAAGTAATTGAATGCAAATAACATTTAAAGCGAGGTGTCGCAAAATAAAGTTTTTAATGTTATTTTATATTGGAATTTGTGTGTTAGATAGATATCTTTCACTGACTCATTGGTTATTGCTTGTGTTATCTACTTGTTTGCTTCGTGTAACATACTTTTTTCAAAAAACAAATCGTCTTTAAAATTATGGGATAACAGATTAAACAAAATGTGTTGCGAAATTTAGTTTTATATATTTTCTTTCAATTGGTTTTTAAATTACATTAGTGTGTAATATGTGTTTTTTGCACTGGTTCTAAAATGCATTATTTAATTTTTAAAAATACATCATTTTGGATAGATTATTAATAATTAAAATAGTATTATACTAAACGGATTTATATTACTGTTTTTTGAAATTTTGTTTATATTTGTTTTGGGGGTATTCTTATCGAATTAAAGGCAAATCACAATCCAGTCAAATTTTCTCTTGTCCTTAATAAATACGTTGCACAATAAAATGTAGGCTCTGCATTGTAAATTACTTTTGTCTTTTCATTCCGTTGGATTGTATTTTGCAAGCCTAGTAAATAACTAACAAAGATTTGTGTGCTTTTGTGCAAGTATTGCGCTTCACAGATGCTGCATAATTTTGACTTGGGATGATGATGAACACAACTTTTGATATAAATTGCAATTTATTGTGTCTTTTGGAAAAAAAAGTGTTTTTGTTTCAATAGTTCCTTTTTGCTCCCTGTACTGTGCATTGTTCTTCTTTTGTCCTTGTGAACGAAACATCAAAGCTGAATCGGAGACTTTGTCATCAGCCTTTCCTTTTGCCATGTTGTTTTACTAACCGGTTCGCGTTCAGGCGACATTCTTGCAAAATTATGGTTTAAAAGTTAACGTACTTAGAAAATGTTTTTGTTAGTACAATTTAAATTTTTGATCTACGATTAAAGACACTTAAGACAATTGATTTATATACAAATGACTTTAAGATACATATAAATAGTTAAGTTCTTCTTCTGAATACAAATTTATATAAGCATAATTTTATTTTACCAATTTACTAATAAATATTGTCCTTTTTTATTAGACGAACATAGAAAATGTTTTTGTTATTATAATTTAAATTTTTAATCTACGATTAAGGGTGCCACTTAACACTTTACTTACAAATGTTTATAAAATCAATACAAGTAGCTAAGTTTGTATTCTGAATTCAATGAACTATTTAGTTTTGTTCAATTGCCAAGGAATTGAAGCTTTTGTATTGCCCATGCGGATGATTAGTAATAAAGTGTAATCTTAATCCCCAAAGCAGTTAAATTAATCGGAAATCTTGAATTTATTAGTCAACTGTGAAATTCGAAATGAGGCGAAAGTTTTGCTGTCCCGTTTGTTCAAGAAATTATCATGATTAGTACAATATTTTGATTGCTACCTGAAGGATGTTGTGAAGGCATTCTCAGAAATGCCACTGCATTTACCACAGCAACTTATCGCAACCACGATATGAACAGCCGGAAGGGTATTTATATTCATCCCCTTTGATTAGCGCGTGCAAGTCAGAAAATAAAGGATTCTCCGTTCTGTTCGGTTGTGTGGACCGATGTCATCCTGAGAAAGGACATCCTAATGAATATGTCATTGTGCGCGATAAAGTTTTCACTTTATTGTCAGAATTGTCTCGTTATTAACACGAGTTGAGTTGATCAAACGTGGAATGTGCGGTGATAAGAGGCTTAGGTGTTTGGATGGCCAAAGGATTCCCAAGGAGAGCGAATTGGCATTCGCATTGTTTTCAAGGGACATCCAGCTACTTGATTTCAAAAACTCAAACCGGATTCATGTTGGCTTTCAGGGTTTATTATGTTGCATACATTCTGACACGCAAAGGGTTTTTGTTTATTAAAACCTTAAGACAAACCGTGATCGCAAAAACATCTCTTGCGAAATCGGTTTCAGATCAATTAGATTTTTTTGGTAAGAACATTTTTAAATTCTTAAGAACCTGACTTTCTCTTTAAGGTTTGATTTAAAAGTTTTTTTTTAAAGAAAATAGATGCGATATATATGTACTTTTACAAAAACAGAAATTTTGTCATTTGTTATTGTCTCTAAAACAAAGACATCGATAAATTTTAACAAAATAACAAATTTTAAGTCATTAGGTTCTCTATTGATAAATAAACGGATATGACATGACCAATTTTTAATAAATACAGTAGGTTTTAATTTTCAATTGAAATTCCAAATTTACTTTAGAATATATTTCAACCTTAAATTTTAAAAACAGAAAATAGATGCTTTTCAAGTTATAAAAAATGTTTGAAATACTTTAAATTAAAAATCATTATTCTAGTGATAAACACACAAATGAGACAAGATAAACATCCATTAAATGCAAGTTAAATCAACTTAAAATTTGAGTTTCCAATTCGCTGTAGAAACTGATTCAACCTTAATTTGATTCAACCTTAAATTAAAAAGAGATATTCTAATTTCTAATTTCTAATATATTTACCAGACCTAAAATTTAAACGTACTACTCTGATAATATATACACAGATATGACAAGAAAACAGTTAATTTCAACGGAAAATTTGAGTTTCTTCAGCGTTAAATTTTAAGGAAGAAAACCGGCGCTTTTCAAGATTCAAAATCGGGACAGTCGTAACAAGATGACCCTGACCTTATTTACTTTTACAAACAATAAAACAAAACCCTTATATCGCATAAAACATTTAGTGTTTGGATATAAAAAGCAAACTCTTTACTTAGTATTCAAATCAATGGGCTTGGAAAACAAGGCTACGATGTGTTATGTTTATGTAACCCTTATTCTTGTCTGTGGTAAGAGTGGAACTTATCACGGCGGCTGAATGGAAAACTGGATTAAAGGTCGCCGGACTTCAACTTCAAGCCCTGTCAACGTTCGTCCCATCGTCAATAAATCAGGCAGTCGAAAATTCCGTTACAGGACACGGGATTCGTGAGAAAACGTCGTATAATATCCCGAAAGCGGAGCTGTTTTTTCATCTATCCGACTGTCCGGTTAAATGACAGTAGAACCAAGGAATTCTAATCAAAATACCGGTTGTGCTAACCGTCTTACACCATATCGTTTATGCTGTGCAATTACTTGTTTCGGACCAAAAGAGTTCTGTGGAACGGGTTCCCATCTCACGGATATCCGGATATGAATATTAAGCAGCCGTGTGGGTATTTATCTAATCTTAACAAATGACTTGATGTCTTCGTCACCGCTGTTAGCCGTGCAGCCAGCAGGACATGCAAGTAAAGTTTTTACGTTCTACGCAGAGGTATTTATCTGGCGGGTATTAGTGTCAAACTTTTCGGTTCGACTCGGTCCGTATCCGTAGCATTGACAAATGACACATGCCGACCAGGATGGCTAATATAATGCCGTCCCAAACTCGCCTCCTGTTTGGTACCTTTAAAAAGGATTTTAGTTTGCTTACCTTCTGGTTTTCAAATACAGTTTGGGATTCTTAATTTGACCATACTCTTTCAGAAGCTTAAATTAATCTTAAATTCTGATAATATTCAGTTTAAATATATTCACACTTGAAACTTATTTTTTAAAATGATATGATAACATAATTTTATATATATTTTTGTTCGACCTTGAAATAAAGAAACAGTTCTCCTTCAACAAAAAAATAAAAACAATTTAAGAAAAAATATATCAGTTTGCTTGTTAAAAAAGAAAGCCTTAAAAAGAGAGAAAGCCTTCTTAAAAATAGCTTAGTTGTAATTCCCTTTCAGCCGTTATTATTCTTAAATTAAGGAAGAGGTATATTAAAGCTAGAAAATTAGCGTTTTTTAAGTGGGCTCGAACCTGTATAAAATTCAATGGTATAAATGCCTGTCTTTAACTAAGCAAAGTAATTCAAAGGCTTGTTTCCTACAGCAATATAAGTACATATTGCGTTTTGGCAATTTTTAACAACGATTAAACAAAAGAAAAAACAGTTTGCTTGTAAAAAAACAATGCCTTAACAATTGATTGAAACACTGCTTGAAAAAAAATGTCATTTTTTTAGTTTTGCAATAGTCTTAAATTGAGAAAAAAGGATTATATGGGTATACACATTTTCCGTTTGGTAAAATGCCTTGGAATCTGTATTAAATTGAAGGGTATAAAGCTCTGCAGCATCCACTACAAGTTATTCAAGGGTTAGTTTTCCTACTGACCATATAGGAAACTCGAAATACCTAATGAGTTTTGTCAGTTTTTAACGACCAGCCTGTATTCCTCTACAGTCATTATTTTAATAACGAAGCACACAGCGAAACACCTACATACGGATTAGTATATACGTTTTGACATGTAAATGCCTATAGCCTATATGCGGAGCGTGTATATCTGCGGGCTTATATGGCATACTAAACGTGGGCACTAAGCCTAGTGGTAAATTAGGGGATGGGGGTTGTGTGGCGGCGGCATAAAAAACAAACCCCTTCACTTGTTGTTAAACAAACTCTTGCGATTTCTATTTTTCATCGCCGGCCCGGTCACTCTCACTACTTCTATTCGAGTGGTGCGATGGTGCCGCAGATGGCTGTAGTCCGAGTCCGCCTCCAAAGTGGACAGAATTTAACGTTCCAGAGACTCGACTCGTTTAATAATTGCTCAGAGTGCGTGCGGTTTATGAGGAGGGGGGTCGAAATGGGTCGGTTTGGGTCGACTTCCACGTCAACCGTGTCGCTAGGCCTGTCGTACGGGACAGGCTTTAGCCG
Organism: Drosophila elegans; assembly: GCF_018152505.1. Classification (NCBI taxonomy): domain Eukaryota; kingdom Metazoa; phylum Arthropoda; class Insecta; order Diptera; family Drosophilidae; genus Drosophila; species Drosophila elegans. The sequence continues at coordinate 2,640,865 of NW_024545855.1, read as the reverse complement.
GACCCCCAAACGGACAAAACCGGACAGGACGAACCCGTAGCGTACCGTACCGGACTTCGAAGGACCTTCCCGGGACCTTTCCGCTGCCAGTTGAAATTTGTGATAGATGCGGTTTTGCGGAGGCTGGGCGATGGGGCGCGAGGTGTGGCTCAAACACACACTACACACACACACACAACACACACACACACAGATATATAGAGTGGACAGAACCTTTTGTAGCCTTAACCCCTAAGTGTCCAGAAAAGGGATGAAACGGCTGAAAAATGCTTACGCCGGGTTTCGAAAATGTTATTACGAATATATTATGCGCACATACATATCACGCCCCCCGCCCCGCTCAACTTTTACTTTTGTATATATATTGTGTATATATGTATCGAGCGTGGTTATATATTCAAAATTATATGTGATACATAGTTTTGGACACATGACCGGCCTGGTGGCATGGCATATAATATATATTTTCGTGCCCGGGCAGTGGTCAACAGATTTGCGATGCCTACGAATGTCCTTAAAATAAGGTTATTACGGCGGAGGACACCAGAGGCCGGTGATAAAGGCGTGAGTCCATTTACCCCGGCCACAATAACAAACCTTTTTGTTTAGTTACCTCAGTAGAGCCCAGCAGAATCAGGCTAGTAGTGTTTTGTCCCGTAAAGTGCTCAGTGCCGAATTAAAAATTGACATACTTATACATTTTACAGCTTACACGTGGCGTTAAGCGATGGGGTGTATCTATATAGAGCTTACTTTCCAACTCGAATTCGCAGCACATTCAGATAAATGATTTCTCTTCTTGATTTCTGTTTTCAATAAAAGAAAAGCAAAACGAATGCTCAGAAATGTAATAACACTTGCGCATATAGAAATGCATATAGAAAGTCACGAAATTTTTGTGACCTTGTGAACTTTGGTCTTAAAAAGAATTTAACTGATGCCAGACTCTTGAAGAAAGTTTTACTTTAGTTTAGTATCATTGAGACAAGGAGTCTAGCCAAGAACTTTGGCTAACAAGTGGGACAAAGAGCCAATTTAACCTGTCATTACACATAACGACTTGCAAAGATTTCTTTGAGATTGCAAATTGGTTAGAAAGTTATTACAAGTAATGACTTTTAATTAACCTTATTATTGAATTATTGTAATCAATCAAAGGATGAAGTCGTAGTTTACCACTATCTCAAGACTTTTTTTGTATATTACATTAATTAAAGTAATAGGAAATAAATATAATACTATTGTAAAATAATTGACAACATCAAGTAAAATTTTTGGCTTTTGTGACAAGGCCGTATTAATAATTAATAATAATAAAAAAGAAAGGCAAAAAGCTTACTTAAAAGTGTTTTAACAAATGATCACTCTATCTAATTATATAAGGATGAATTATCTTTTACCATTAAATTAGTTAACTGTCTAAAGATTGTGATGATTTGTTATTTTTACATCAAAATTTTGTGAGATTATTGATGTCTTATTTAATAAATTAAACTGCATTTCTTATACTTTTAAAATACAACGGCATGTGTACTTTTACAGACAATAAAGAAATAAGTACTTATTTTATAATCAAGACCCTAAAGACTTGAACCAAGATACATTAAATTATAAAAATCTTATCAGTTCACTAATACAAGTGCACTCAAATTCATTTAGTTCTCTAAGAATAAGAAATAAATTAATATTTATTAAATAATAATAAATATAATTATATAATCGTTGCCCCATTACTTTATAAATCAATTAAAGACAAAAATCTAATAAATTCTTATTTAATCAGATTCAAAATCGGAGAAATGTATTTAATGGCATTTTTCCTATAAGAATGATAATAATTTGATTAAAATTCAGTATATTTACTTGCCAAACATCTCTGTTAAATTAACTACCCCATAAAGCGTTCTTTTTTTAGACCATCTTGATCTGCTGGCAGGTGCTGATGTTGGCCAAATCGCTGTTCCTGTTGTTGGCAGCTGTTTGGCGACCATCCATTTTTTCCTTCTGCATATGACACTCCATCGCGAACGAGCTGCAAACAACGGAAAGCGGGGCGAAAAAAAAGCGAGTGGCATTGAATTACTGGCGGAGCCATCAAAATTGCACCATATGGAAATTAAGTTGGCAACTGCCGTGATACCGTTGACGCCAGGCAAGCGAAGTGATACGAAAACGAGAAATCGAGAATTCGCGCAAAAAATCAGATGCGCAGGTCTAGCCGGTGGCATTTCAGCGCCACTCGCACCCGCAGCTGCCTTTCGTTACCTTTCTGGGCTGAAACGATGCGCTGAAACTGCGGTGAAACAAAAAGTCCTTGGGAAACAAGTGCAGAGTGCAGGACCCACACAGAGTGCAGAATCCAGAGGCAGGTCCTGCGAAAAAAACGCGCCGTTTAAGGGGATTAGGCAGTCAGTTGGAAACCGCTTGCTTGTTTGCCCGGTGGCATGCAGCTTGATGCACTTGACCATTTTTTCTCCCACTTCTCGGCCGAAGAGGGCGTGCAGTTCAGTTCTTTATGGCCAGGATGCGTAGTGGAAGAGTGGCCGAGTGGCAGAGGAATCTCCATTCCGTCCACTGCCATGCGATACTGTCGCCGATTAGGCGGCTATAGACGGGAAAAGTGTTTTGGGAGTGTGTTTTCGATGTTTGTTGGTTTTTGACGCGGCGTAAAAAGCGCATTTTTTCCACCAGAACCAACAGCCTGCGTTTTTTTTCGCGTTTCGCGTTTGCCTTCACTGCCTGCGATGCGACCTCAATTTTTCGGTCACTTTTTCTGCACTTTGATGGCTTAATTGGTGAACATTGTTCCCTAACACTCCATTCATGTGGAGGGCATAAATAAACAACAAACTGGTCACAACTAGTTGGTTTGCTTTGGTGTCCGCCTATTAAATAGAGTTACTTATTTAGATGTCAGAAAAACAGCATTATTATTATATTTATAAGCGAGTTAGTAATATTTTGGTCAGTCCTTACTTTGAATAGTATATAAAGAAACAGTATTTAATAGGCCTGCAGGTCTACCGTTGTTTTATGTTATTTGTCTTGCATATATTTTTAAGAATCTTCTTGAATATTTTAAAAATCTGTATGGGAGGCTTTAACAATTATTAATACAAAAAAAAAACACATTTGTGGATTTTTTACATAGTTCTCAATTAAGTTTCTAAAAATTATAAAATGTAATTAAATATTTTTAGAATTTGAATATCTACAACAAAAATGTTTTATGTCTATTTAAAAGTTTTCAAGCGGGCTTAAAAACTTAACATAAATAATATAATATAATATTTAAAGTTTTATTTAATTTCAATCCGATTGACATTTGACTTCTTAACAAATCGGCAAAATGCATTAAATGTTTCAGCAAAGAATAATATACTTATATTAATCTATAATTTGGCTAAATAACAAAATATAGATATACCTTATTGCACATTCAGAATATTTATTCCCCAGACATAGTATATAAGCTTCTATTCCGCTTTTGAAAATTACAAAAGAGAGAAATTTTAAATAAGGAGCCAATTAACAACTTTTGGCATTCATTTTATTGCTGTGTAACTTTTCTGGACGTAAACTTTAATACCTTGTTATCTTACAATCTTATAGCATAATTATAGATTATAGATTAATTATGAGCCCAATATCGAATATGTACCATTATATTAAAGTAATAGTGGCCTTTGGGAATGCTTAAATCTGCACTGATGAACAATCACCGCATTTATGATGATTCGCTTTTCATATGTGAATTTCGAGATTCAGCAGGTAAACTATAGACTATAGATTGCTGCAAAGTATAGCATGGTTTATTGTTTAAGTGAAATCTGCACTATTATTATAAATTTTGCGATAGAATATTGCTTATCTATTGTTTTGCAAGTGCAAGTAATTGGAGAGACTTGTGTGTGTGTGTGTGTGTGCATACTCGTTTAATGCGAATGCATTTTCTCAAAGACCTGCATCCGCAGGGTCTTCATCTTGATCCTTCCGCCTTCGTCCTTAGCCACATTTGGATTCAGGACTGAGAATTCTCGAACATGGATGGCCGCTCCTTCATTTCCAACCGCTGTGGATGTGGATGCATAATTGCTTACGGTGCAGCCTGCTGGCGGAATGAGATGATGATGACGATGATGGCGAGAGCTGAAAATAGAAATCTGAAGTAAGGAAAGATGCCGGACAGGACACGGCAGGACATCTGGTATTGTTCGCTAGTGTGCGTTTGTGTGTGTGTGTGTGTGTGCGTTTGTGTATTCGAGTATATTTGAATTTTCTCCTAGCGCTTGGGCATATATGGCACATATATAACCATGTGAGTGGGGGTCAGTCGTCTTGCTGCCATTCCCGTCCAGTTTCAGGTCCTGTCAAAACTAAAACGCGCTGCTGCCAGAGTCCAGAGTCCTTCGTCCTGCGTCCTGCGTCCAGACATGCACAACTTTCGCTCCATACAATATCAGCAATTTCCTTCGTTAGTCATTCGTTTCCTCGCATCTCGCATCTCACAACTCCTGCCGTTGGGTTTGCCTTTGCCTTTGCCTTGTTGTTATGGCTCCCACCGTTCTGCGTTCTGCGAATTTGGGCCCGTCCCATTAGCCCGTTTCACTTTGATGCAGAAGCTGCCCCAGAGTAGGATGTGTGGGGAGCTGTGGGCTGGAGCCTCGGACCTCGAACCTCGAACCTCGATGCTCGACGTCTGGACTAGCAAACCAGAGGACATCTCGACGACGACAACTCCTAAGCTCACATATGCATGTGTGTTCCAATCTCCTTCTCCCATCATCCCCCCCTGCTTGAAAAACCCTGGACACACTTGGAGTCGTCGTCGTCGTCGTCGTCGGTGGGCATACTCATACATGGACACATAATGTAAATGTCCGCAATTTCTTTTTGGGCATCTCTTAGCTGCCGCTGTGTTCTTGCCATTTAGACTGGGCATCGAATGCGAGTACACGGACATGAGGATGTGGGTTGTATTTGGATGTGGATGTGGAGTCCCACTTTTCCCCTTTTCCCACTACGAAGGCGCAGAGCAGCGGAGATTGCTTCTGCTGGCGCTGCCTTCGTCACCACTTTTCCATCATAGCACCCAACCACCTGGCGCCAAAGGCAAGTCGATCGATAATTTCCATAGTTGACCACTGCTGTGTATGCGAATTTTGAAGCGGACATCTACACAAACACATGGCCAGCGGACGGAGGAGCCGTCCTTTGGCCACCGCCGCACTACCGCCACTACCCTGCTTCAACAGCGAATCCCCACCCACCACCCACTTGCCACACATACTCGCGAGCACACACACACACCGCCGCACACTCTTAGACGTTACAGCAGCCAGCTGAAAACTGAAGGCAGAGCCAAGCTTTCTAGTAGCACACATGCACAGTGCCGGCCGCGAAAATAGCACTGAGATGCAGGGCTCTTGAACCCGAATATTTCGCGAGTTCAAAACTTAATTAATAATAGGAGAGATTATATGAAATTCTTGTTCAAAAGAAAACCATTAGAAATTATAAATTAAATACAACATATAAAAGAAATCATAAATCATAATACAACGTTTCAGGTCTTATGAAACACTTAACAAAACCTGAGTCTTAGGTTCGGAATTTATAAAATTTAAATTAGTATTAAATTGTATTATTATGAAATGCGTTGTGAATATTATGTTATTTAAGGCTTTTGATTTTATTTAGGAGTTTCATGGCTTTCTAGAAATATTTTGTTTAAGCTTTTGTTGTATGGTTTGATTTTCAATTCTTCTTATCTTGTCTTTAGTAAGCCTAGTTTATTATAAATGGTTTTACAAAGTAGTTAACTAAGATAGTTTGGCCTATAATTTAATGGATCTTTATAAAATCAAAGGTTAATTTTTAGATTTATTTTTAAATAATTAGTTAGTGTTCTTGTAGCTAAAAATTAACACTTCTTATGTGTAGATTACACATATGGGGGTATAGAAAATCAGATTGCTTCTTTTCTGCTTTTATTTTGTCATTGGCTGTAGGCAGCATCTATATCTACCAGCAAGGAGCTTTTCAAAATATAATATGTATATTTTTAAGTCCAAAAATATTTTAAAATACTGTTGCTCTTAATAAATTTGAATGTTATTTAATAATTATAATATATATGTGTGTGTACTTGATTTAAAATCTTTACTTAGTATGCATTCTTCTGAAGAGCTTCTATTCTGCTATTATTTTGGCCTTGGCTGTAGGCAGCATCTACGTCAACGGTCCTTCCTGGCCAGCATGGACATCAGGCTATGGCTATGGCTATGCTATCAGGGATTGGAGGGGAGTGGGTGAGTTGGGTTGGGCTGGGATAGAGTGGACGGAGTGGGTGGGTGTTATAGGTTGCTGGGTTGGCACGGGCAACGGCAAAACGGCAACGGCAAAAGCAACGTTGCTGGTCAGTCGGGCCCACAATAAGTAAGGGTCTGCCATGAAGATAAAACGAAGACCAAGGAACGAACTGTTTCTGCAAAATGTTGTTTGCATACGACTTGCGACATGTGAAAAGGATAAGAGTGAATGTGTGTGTGTGTGCGTGTGTTGGGGAGTGGGTGGGGCAAGGATACGAATGTGTGTGTGTGTGTGTGTGAGTGGGTGGCTGTATGTATACGTATACGTGCATTTGGATGGACGGAAAAGCGGACGTTGGCGGCAAATACGTGAGTGGGAGTCCGGCGCGTTTGGGGACCTCGGACTCGTCGTGGGCAATTGCCACGACCACCGGAGTGGGTGGTGGGTGGTGGATGGTGGTTCCTGGTCAAGCCACGCGGCTGGGATAGACGACTTGATGGTTCGAATGGAGATGGAGGTGGAGAAGGAGCTGGAGCTGGAGGTGGAGAAATGGAGTGGCGTGGAGATGTTTAGATGTAGATGCGGAGCAGTCGGAGGTTTTCCAGAGCAACCGGCTACGGTTCTCGAGCAGCTTTTGGCGGAGTGGGTGGTTGGGTAGTGGGGTGACTGCCCAGTGGTGAGTGGACGACGCAAAGATGTACGCTAGGCGATTGTAAAATTTCACATTTTAGAGAATTAGACGTTTACTGGGATACAAACACACACAAACACCCACACACACAAACACACACAAACACCCACACACACAAACACACACTCCAGCACACAACACACATACGGCCATCTATTGCTTAAATTTAAGAATGTGTATATGCATGTACAGACCTGTGTATATACATACATACAAATATATATTTTTGGGTTTGGCTCTGCGAAAGTTTGGAATCTTGTATATAAGTAGTAGATGCCACTGACTTTCGGGTATGTATAAAATATCAAAATTTTGCTTAGACATTAATTTGCCTGCGAGTAAACTTCTGGCGAAACAGAATCAGAAACACACGCACATGCAGTATCGAGCTTATGCCGTGTTTAAAATATTTTCTGATTGTTGTATGTTTAAGATTTTGGGCAGACACATCGCCTGTTTTTGCAATATTGCAAAACCAAGCGAAGCCAAGATGGACGCATCCTTGCAGGCTGCCTTGCATCTGTAATACGTTTGTAATTAGTCTAATGTACCTTCTCCTTGTGGTTGCCTGGATCCCCAGTTAATTGCAGTATTTCTCCACCAACAAGACGCATAATGGTGCATCAAATTTCATTTTGCATAGGTTGCGGATAATTACTAAGGCGTAAGCATAAGCTTAGGGATGCAACTCTAAGGATTTCTTAAATTTAACATGTTCTTTTGACCTTTTATGTTAAAAATATTTAAAATAACAAAAATATAATTTAATAATAAGAGTTTGAAGCCTTATTTATTTATATCTTAAGTGAACAACAAACTGCTTACCCTTATATCTACGTTATTCAAGTTAAATTTAAAGACAAAATATATTTATTTATAAATTGTTAAATTAAATATAAATATATATACTAATTTGATTATTTCATACTCATACTTGATGGTTTAACTTTATGGTTTTAGTAAATCAAGTTTGCAGGTATTCAAAATAAGTACTATAGTAAAAACCCGTCAACAAAAGGCAATATTTATTATGTTTCTTTTATCGATTCTCGAAGGTCGAACAAATCGCCCTAAAAAGTCACAAGGTAATAACATTTCTGTCAGTCCGTCAACGCAAGTCGAACCCTTCGCACAGAAAAAATCGGTTACTTTGAGAGCTGTCGTAACAATTTTATGATGGTTTTTACACACAAGATGACCGTATTTACATTTATTTACGATTTTGACACCCAATGACTCACACTGTAAAGTTAATATACTCTTAACTTTTCCTAATCTCTTCGATAGGCTATTAAAGAATGTTGTAAATTTACTAAAGTCCTTATTTGTAAATTGAAAGACAACTTATCAGAAGCTACAAAAATTCTGTTAATAATGTTCGTCATTGATGTAGATCAAAAGGAACAAATAATATTTCTTTAAAGTATTCTTTTACTAAATTTCGTTCTATAACTATCTTCCAGAAGACTTAAAAATTAAGTATACGACATGTTGATTTAATTTAATGTATTTGCAATTATTCTATTAAGCAAGCAGTGGCGAATTTTGGAAAATATTAAAAATAACAATTAAAATATTTTGGAGGAGTTCGTATCAGTAAATTACATTAATTGACTTTAAATATTGCGTATACGACTTGTTAAACATAACGAAGTTGCGAAATTATCTTAAGAGCATGCTTTCCTTTTTTATTGTTGAAATTTATAAGGCTACACACCCTTACTAAATATATCGTTAAAATCAATGTTTTGAAAGGAGTTATTTAGCGTAGGCCAATAAATAAATGTATTTGTTTTATTTTTTCCGAATCAAACCTGTTGCAAAAAATTGCTCCACTTATCGCTTAAATGGCCTTGAAACAAGGCCGTTGACGCCACGAATGTGTAACATCCTCATTTGAGGTTCAAGGTTATGATTATTTACGACAAAGTATGTACTTCCGTACATTATTGCAAAGCATATACCATGTGCACATATAGTATACCCGTATGCACATGCACATCACACGCCGATGCAGATGGAGATGGAGATTCACATGCCCATTTATAACTAAGTACCTACTTATGGAGCCCGTTGGCGGAGGCCGGCAAACGGCATAAATGCAGCTGAATGCAGCTCATTATCATTTAAATACGCAGTGTGCTGGCCTAATTTGCCGGAATGTGTATATGTGTTGATGTTGACTTGACTATTTATGAGGCAAAACCAACAAACCTGCTTCACTCGAGCACACGAACATCATGTACTGGCTTATATGTACATAGATGCAATTATAGGGACATAAACGTGTACATAATTATAATGCACATTATAACGTCTAGCCACATAGCACAATTCGCTGGCTATGTATAGTGCGTTGAACGTCCTTACAGGAAGTCCGAACCATAGTAAATACTTGGTCACTCAAGCAAGTAAATAAATGCCCCCCAAAACACATGCTTTAATGAATGAGTTGTTTGATTTCATTGTCAATTGAAAGCTCCATGGCCTTGCCATTAAAACAGTTCGTCTATTGTGTCAATCGCACATAATAAGTCTGTTAAATAATTGTGTTATGCTTAATTAGCACTTCCCATTCTGCAAAATGGGCTTGTCTGGCTTTGGATTTTCACAGCAGTTACTCGGAAGTAGTCATAATGAATAGATTGCATTTAATTGATTGTTATAAAATAATGATGGTTTGTAGTTAGTGTACAACAGTAGTTAGATAATTACACGTTTTAAAATGCATTCATCTATTGTTTGTTTTAAATTTAGAATAAACAAAAAGCAATAGAAGAGAATGCTGTTTAGAAAATGTATTTAAGGACCTATAAATTAGTGTTTAATATTAGTGATTAGGTTAAAGAGTGACTGCTTCTTTAATCCAATCCTTTATTATATTAACCAAGTTCACAACTTAAGTCCTAACCGGAAGTTTCTTTAAATTTGAAACGCAAACGTACTTACATACTAAAGAATTATAAGAGACCGGTAAAAAGGAAAGCGTTTTCTTTTCAAGTTTTCACTCTTTTGCCAATTCCGCAATGTTTTTTATTCTATTTGCCGGGTTCAAAGTACAATTGAACGAAATCGAAAGTTTTTTTTTCATTTTTCATTTTATGTGTGTTCTTGCTTACACTTATATGGCCAACTAAATGTACATAAAAGGAGATTCACAGATTCAGAGGGGAGTACCATATACTTACTGTTTGTGTGTGCAAGTGCAGCAATAAAAATGTTGGATTTAAATTATTGCTTCACAGCGAGCCGAAAGAGAACAGTGGACGACCGCAGGAGGATGTCTGGAAAAGAAGTGGGACAGGACCAAGGACCAAGGACCCAGGACCCTGGATTCAGAACCACCTTTTTGTAACCTACTCCCACTGTCTATGTGTGCTTCATGCTGCTGGAAAAATAATGTGATTCATGTCCTTGAATCATAAAACCAATTTTTTTTCCAACTCCTCCCGTATGCTTTTGTGTGTGTGTGCGACTGGGACTCCTTATTTTTTCTTCCTTCTTCGGTTTTGTTTGTTTGCACTTTTTTTGAGCAGACGTTGTCTATATAAAAATATATATTCCATGTCATCGCTTGGGTGCGATGCGGTGCGGTGTGGTGCGGTACGGTGCTCCAATGCCAGACAGCCGGCTATTGCCATCGCCTGGGCCACTAGCCACTTTCCACTAGCCATTGGATCTGGGCTAGACGAAGCCGGCAATATCCATTTAGGTGACTCAATGCCAGTCGACGGGAACGGTCCAACAGTTGTGCTTGTGTGGCGGGATTCCATGCACTCAAAACAAAATTAACTCTCAAAACAAAGGGCTTAATGGCATAGCACCATAAAGTCTAGGGTACATATATCATAAATATGGGGCTAAAAGGTCTTAAAATTAATTATAAAAATATTCCTTAAGTTTAGAAAAACATTTCTAAGTAATAATGCCAAACCATAAATTGAAGTTATAATTTATTTTTATAAATTAAAAAATACTTTTATTTAGGTTTAAGTTACTAAAGTTTATTTTTCAATTTTTATTTTTTTTATGATTTAATGGTTTAAATTTATAAAAAGGCGAAAATATGTATTTTAATTGTTGTATCTCAACTTAAGTATCTTATTTATTTTTTATGTTTTTGAGAAAGAAAATAGTAAGGCTATTAACAAATTGGTTTTTAAAGTTCAGTTATTAACTGAAGAATTTTATTTTATTTTCATGCCGATTATTGTTTCATTTGGTGAAAAACAAATATAATTATAATATAATATAATATAATATAATATAATATAATATAATATAATATAATATAATATAATATAATATAATATAATATAATATAATATAATATAATATAATATAATATAATATAATATAATATAATATAATATAATATAATATAATATAATATAATATAATATAATATAATATAATATAATATAATATAATATATAATATATATAATATAATTATTTTTGCCGAATTTTTGAAATGTAAGGATAGTTTTGTTTAAAGTGTAGATGTACATATGTGTGCCGGTTTGTGTCTGGACTGGGGCAAGGCATCAAACTTTTATATTTGTTTTTATATTCAATTCAGAAGTTCCAAACACCCCCAGACCCCCGAAAAAGGACGCCTACATCGTTCTCAGTTACATATCTGTTGCTTCTCGAACACACACACACACACACACTCGCAAACACACACACACACACGCACACCCATCATGATGGGTTTGCATACTTAGTGGGATTTTTTCCGATTATTTGATGCTGAATCCCCATTAATGCATGCACGTTTACGGCCGTAATATTTGCCAACTTGGAGGATCTTGGCAGACAGTCGGCATTGTGTTTGTGTTTTGTGTTCTGTGTGCCTGTGCCTTAGACCTTCACCGAGACATTCAGAGATATACGACGAGTCAACTCTTTGCCCATATGGCCAGGATACAGAGTCCGTATGTATGCACATTTTTTCTTTTTCTAAACACATACTTATGGCTATGTGATGAAATCTATGTATATAGTATATTTGATTGTGCCACATTCGGAGTTTTTATTTCGTTTCTGCCATGTGAATGACCAAACATGAAAGACATTGGGGTAGGTCGCCGCTGCCAGACTACTTAAAGAAATTTGTTATGCCTTGCTTTATTTAATGCGAATTCCTGTGCTCAACTTTTGCAAAAGAAACTTTTCCAAGGTCATTACCCGGAAGAGGGAAAAAAATAGTGAAAGTCGCAAAAAGAAAATAGTGAAAGTTAAAGGAGTCCAAATGCCCATCCAACCTGGCTGCCACCCATTTCGATTGAACTTGCTTGACCAAAGGATAATGCAATTAACTGTAGTTATATGGCTTTTCTTGGGAATTTAATTTCATTATATTTTGCTGGGCAAAAGTGTCAGACACTTTGCCTCATTTACATTATTATCAATTTTAGCTTGGGTTCAAGGAGGAAACTCTTAGATAAACTGTTTTAAATATAATTATCTTGCGAATATTAAGTGAGTTTAAGTTTCTTTGGCCTAAACTTTCAAACAATTTGACTATTTGACTATTTAATTTTTTCAGTTTTTCATCAAATTTTATTATTTTTGCTTTACCTTTCACCTAGTAAAAAAACGTTATACTAATAAATAGTTTATAACCTTCGAACTCCTTTTTATTAATATGCGTTAAGTTAAAATAAATTTTAGTTTAATAAAGGTGTTTCTGCAAAAAGTATAAAATCTTGCAAAGCCCAACGAACCGCCAAAAAGTGTTTTCTGCTTTACAAAGTATATATATTCTAAAACTAAATTGCTTTATGCTTTTGTTTTGGATGATTTTTAAATAAGAACTAATTTTCTTTCTTCTTAGTTTATTTTTTGGAATCTTTGCATTCCATATTCCCTTAGTTTTTGATTCTTGTTTTCCGTGGCTAAGTTTGTTAGTTTATTTATGGGATTTCCGCCACTTGTTTCGCGTATCTTTAGTTTTAATTTAATTTGTTATTACCTGTTTGTTCTTTCTTTTATTATTTAAACACCTTATAGGCAAACTAAAATTTTGCGGTATTCTTTCACTACATATTTGTTAGTTTCTTCTATGTAATGTTGTCCCCCGACATTTAAATGGACTTAGGCCATTCATTTCGCCAATCTTTAGTTTTAATTTAATTTTGTGGTCCTTGCTTCTTCGTTTTTACTTTATTGTTAAAACACCTTATAAGCAAATTAACCAACTTTTTGTAATTTTCCGTTACTTAGTTGGCTAGTTTCTTTTATGGGACCTTCGCCTCCGAATATCCCCGTGGATTTTCGCCAATCTTTAGTCGCGCACCAGCGGCGACGCCGTGGGTTCCATGCTCGTAATTAAATACTTGGCACTGAACTCATTTTGGCGAAGGGACGAGTGACGACCAAGAACAGGACTCGCATCTCAGGACGCAGACAGCGCCCAATAAAGATGGAGATGGGGTACCGTTACGGTCAGCGGCGCCAAATTAAGCACACTGTTTAGAGAAAGAGACCTGCTGGCTTTAATCGAAACTCGATACTTTGTCGCTTCCTGAGGCCGAAGGGTAATTAGCCCACGCTTGATTTGCCGCCGCTGCTCCCGTGTTTCCAACTCAATAGCATGCTATATATGTATATACAAAGTAGCATTACTTGAATGCTCGTATCTTTTCAGGAAGAGCGATACACAACGAAGGGCAACGGCAAACGGCGAACGGCAACTAAATAAAAAGTCAAGACAAATAACAAGCATTTTTATTTTAATACCGACACTTAATATAAACCTCATGGAGCCACAAAATCACGCTCCATTTGTTCGGGGGCCTGGCTACAAGGAGCCGAGAGAAAAAAACCGAGAGGAGTCCTGCAGGAAGAGTAGTCCTGCAGGACCAACTCCTTTCTCGCCGACTCATGCACTTGTTGATTTTTATTAAATGTTGTAATAAAATAACAGTTAAGTTGTAACTTTGAGTGGGGCACAAAATAAAAAGGACCGCATCAGCACTTGCACCGTTGACATAGGAAGAAGTAAAGGAGAAAAATGAAAATACATACTATACTATATACACAAACATAAAAAAGCTTTAGCACCATGGTCCCCCCTTCTATGGCCATCCCAGTTTCCCACTCCGAAGGGGATTCCCAGCAGAAGTAAGCTCATGAGCGAGCAGAAATAATAAAAGTTCATGAATAAAAATCTGAATGGGTGAATACAAACAGATATCTGTTGCTTTTAGCTTTGGCTTTGGCTTTGGCTCTGCCTTCGGTTTTGGCTTTAAAAACCAGGCAGACCCTTTGACCGACTGATAACACTCCCTGACCTATACTTTTTTGAAGAATATCGCTTATGCACATTTATGGCATTAGAATAAAACAAACAACTCAGTCAAATGGAGGTCAGTTTTAACAGGGTTAGGAAGGAGTTTTTCAATTTGTTTATGAGAGGAGTATAATTTTGTTTTGGGAATGAATTTAGTTTTTATTGAAGGCTAGTGGCAAGAAAATAAATAAATCAACCGATTACTTAAAAAAACCAAAGCTACAGGTTTAAGCTTTTAAATTCTTTCTGGAAAAGGCAGTCGGACCCATAAAATGTAAACTCAAATTTAAATCATTTCATTATTAAACTTATAATTTGTTTTTTTTTTTTAAATTAAAATGGTACCTGTGTTTTGAAAAACTAAACATATTATTTTGTTAGATTCTTTGAAGGAAATTTTACTTATGAAATGCAAACTCTAAATTATTTTAATCAAGTTCATAATTTAAAGCCGCCTGAAAGCTTAAACTTATTTCTTTATCAGACTTATAGACTTTGACTTGTAATATACAAACTTTATAATATAACTGACACCTGAAGGAATTAATTTTCTTTTTTTTGAAAATGACCCAGTGACTTTTTGGATACAAAACATTTGATATTTTTATAAATACAGCATCTTTCAGCGAATACTGGCCAAGTTTTAGCAAAACCTTATTCCTTAGCAGAGTCTAAAATTTAATTCTGTGCCCAGTGGACCTTGAGTTGGAGCCACCTGCACTGGGCATGGCGAAATGTTTGATACACAAATATACGGGCTGCAGAACGCAGGGCGCAATTCAATAAAAACCGAGGCAGTTCCCCCGTTTCGAAATAAGAGAAATAAAATAAAGTGGGTAGGAAGTGCCGCTCCATCAACATCTGACGGTCAAGTTAATGGTTCGCTGATCAGGCTACGGCTCCGGCTTCGAAAAGCCGCCGGAGTGCCGAGATTCCGGCAGAATAGAACGGAGCGGTTGTGTTTTGCCCAAGTTGAGAACATGTCCAGATCAAGTTGTCGGAAAAAGCGACTATCAACTCAACGTGGGCTGGGTTTTGGGTTTTGGGTTCCACCGCAGCCCCACTAACGAACATTTGTTAATCCCCTTGCCCCTTCCCCCTTCCATCCGATTTCGAGGGGCGACCCTCCCATTTAAATAAACACATACACACTTTGGAATACATATTTCAGTTCTCGGACTTGCGGACTTGGCTCAAGGGACCCAAACGACCGACCATTGCGATGCGTCTTTGCCTTTGCTTTTGCCGTTCTGCCGTTCTGCCATAACTAATACTGCAGGCGATAGCAGGAGCAACTGAGAATGTGGATGTGGATGTGGATGTGGATGTCGCATAAGCAATTTCTGGCCTCCATTCCCCCGGATACAGATACTCCTCTCCGAATTCCAGCCATTCGAGTTGGCCGCGGCTGCTGGCTCGTCTAAAAAGGACATGGCTGCTGGTGCTGCTGCTGCCCAACCAACAACCTTTTGATGTGTGCCTGTGTGAGTCGAAGGGGTGAATTTTCAGATGGGGTCCTTGGTCCTCGGTGCTCAGTCCTTGGTCCTTGGCTGAAAAGACGAGCTAGGATGAATATTTCCGCTGAATGCTTCGCAAATGCAGAGCATTCACCCATTCCTTTGGCCATCGTAGTCGTAGTCACCATCTCGTAGTCGTTGGGCCGACGATGTCGTTCGTTGTCCGTGTGTCCGTCTGTCCGGTTGTCCGTTTGTCCGTTTGTCCGTTTGTCCGTTGTCCTGGAGGCCCAGTGTCCGTTGCACAAGCAAGCTAGAATATAAGGGGGGATTTCTACCACTACCACGACGAACAAGCAGTGGTAATTCGCAGGCAACTTCTGGGCATCGAGGGCCGAGTGTGACAAGCGCCTTCTAGCAGCCACTCCTGCCACTAAAGTCCTGCCATCTCAATCTACGCGCTGCGCGCCCATGTTCGCCTTGGCATATCGGCCGCCCCCGAAATCCAGTTCGTTGGCACACACACACAGGACCTCCCAGGGCCTCCCTGGATCGCCCAACTCCCCTACAGCCGCGTGTCCATCATGCTGCCTTTGCTGCTTTGCTGCCTTGGCTGCTTTTGCTGCCACCGCATCCATCGCCCGACCACCTGACACCAAAAACAAGTCGATCGATAATTTCCATAGTTGACCGCTGCTGTATATGCGAATTTAGATGCGGACATTTACACAAACACAAACATCGCAGCATACGTAGCACTCCGTGGCCCTTCGAATCCATATCCCCCGTATCCCATCCAAATACACAAAGAAAAACGTTAGGTCAAGAAGCGAACAAGTCAGTTGTGGGTAAATAAAATAACTTGGGAAGGTTTACTGAAGCTCGAAAAACTTGCACGAAGTTTAAAGTGGACTAAGCCCGAAAATATCCCTTAATTAAAACAAAGAAACTTGGATTTGCAATCAAATGTAACTACAACTATTTACAAATCCTTATTAAGTTTATTTAGCCAGATTGACAGATTTCCTTTTAATTATGATTATAGTTATTCTACACGGAATTGGTAGTTAGTTTTACATTTATTTCTTTTCATTTCTTTTAAATTTTATTCAGTTCCAATTTGAAATGATAGAAATAAGGTCAAAACAGGTATTTATAAATGATTTAAAATCATGCAATTGGTAATAAGTCTTACATTTTTGAATAGATTTTAATATAGTTTCTGACTATTTAAACTAAGTTATAGATTGCCATTCTCAGTGGAGGGATACGTGAGTGTGTGAGTGCGATTGCTCGGACATCGAGCGGGATGCTGGTCAACTGGGCTGCAGGAGTAAGGAGCAAGAGGAGCAAGAGGAGCAAGAGGAGCAAGGAAGGCAAGGAAGGCCTCGGCACGAAGGAAGGCCAACCGACGAAGTCGGGCAGCAAGCAAGAACCTCCAGACAGTAGCTATGTAAAATATTGTTTGCATACGGCTTGCGATTGCTTGCTACATCGGCGGCTAAAGCTGATGAGGATGATGGCTCCGTGTCCGGTGGTCCAGTGTGGTTGTGTGGGCTAAAAAGGGGGACCTTTTGGGGGGTTGGGGATTTTCTCTGGTCCACTGGCGATGGAGTCTATATGGGGTACGTCCTAACCGGGCTAGGTCACGTTTTGCTGCGTCGCCATCGTCATCGGCATCGCATCGCCATCGCATCGCATCGCATCGCATGGCCAGGACTAAAATTGAGGTTGAGGCTGAGAGCTGAGAGCTGATGTTGTTGTTGGATGCCCTGATGCCAAAGCCGAAGTCCAAGTGGAAGCAAAAGCAAAGCAGCAGTAGGAGCAGGAGCAAAACTGAGGTAGCTGCGCGAGACGTCGGAACGAGATGGCGAAAATTCGACTTTTCAAGTTGCCATGGATGGCCTGGCCATGGCTTGCATATACTACTATGGCATAGCCATGATGGGCTGCTGGATGGCTGGATGGCTGGCTGACTGGGTGGGTGGGTTTTTGGTTCAAATTAATACACAAACACACATGTGCAGCTGGCATCTGCAGAGTGAAAGAGCTAGAGATGAAAGACGGAGACGTAGATGGTCGACGGTCGGCAGCAAAAATTCCCCATCGCTGTATGTACGAAAGTTGGCTATTTCACGAATGCCGCCGACGTCGCAATTGACCAAGACCGTTGCCGTAGAAAAGGGAGTCGCCTCCATCTCCATCTTTACTTCCATCTCCATCCAAGTCTCCGGCGGACTGGCCACCACCGGACACCCACATCCACACCCCCATTCGGCCACTTGAGTCTCGGGATCTGGGCATTTGCATATACACTCGCCTGCCATAGTACATACACTCGTCCAAGGCGGGCGCCGTGCTAGAATAGATAATAAAATTACGAAGTGCCATTCGCCATATCACCGATTGGGACATATACTTCACAATTCAAACTCGAAATCATTGCGTTTCTAACTAAATGTTTGCATACACTTAATTGCGATTGAATATCGCGGACATATTTCACGTTATTGCATTTTATTTAAGCTTTTTGAGTAAGGTCTATGCAATTGGATTGGAATAACTTGGTATAATGAAATAGATTTGTCTAGTGGTATTTCAATAATTCAAGTTAACTGGTCAATCAATTTTTAATTACATTTTGAATAATTTAGCAATTGATATATTAACTAAATGTTTGTTTTTACTTAATTGCGATTGAATACCGCGGATATATTCCTCATATTTTATTTGTCCATTGGTTGGCAGTTTATTTAACTTTAATTTAACATAAAACAATAGAATCGCCTAAGTGGTGCCTTAATAATTTAAGTTAACTGGGTCAAAGAATTTTTTAATTACATTTTTGATATTTGCTTAGCTTAGATAATAAAATAACAATGTGCCATTCGCCATATCACTGATTGTATTTCACAGTTTTTACTAACTTAACAAACCGAATTGCGATCAAGTATCATAAATTCATAAAATGTTCTTTTTATTTTGTATTTTAATGCTATTTCTCTTTGTTTTTATACCCTTGTAGAGGGTATTATAATTTCAGTCAGAAGTTTGCAACGCAGTGAAGGAGACATCTCCGACCCTATAAAGTATATATATTCTTGATTAGCATCACTAGACGAGTCGATCTAGCCATGTCCGTCTGTCCGTCTGTCCGTCCGTCTGTCCGTCTGTCCGTCCGTTTATATGCAAACTAGTCTCTCAGTTTTAAAGCTATCTGCATGAAACTTTCCCAAAAGTTGTCTTTCTATTGCAGGTAGTATATAAGTCGGAACGAGCCGGATCGGACGACTATAGCATATAGCTCCCATAGGAACAATCGGAAAAATAAATAAAACAAAAATTATAACTTTGCTGTTTTTCATTTTTTTTTTAGTTCTTCGACATATAGTATTGGGTAATTATTTCAGAATTATGGTTAAAATTTTATCAATATCGGACGACTATATCATAAAGCCCCCATAGAAATATTAAAAATATATAAAATAACTATCAAATAATTCAGCTGCAAATCATCATAGCTTGAATGTTTTTAAACATATACGCAAGTAAACCATAATTTTAATGTTTTCAAAAATTTTAAATTCTTGCAATAGCTGCAAGGGTATATCAACTTCGGCTTGCCGAAGTTTGCTTTCTTTCTTGTTATTATATGAAAACTTGAAAATAATTGAAATTTGTCTAAGTGGTATTTCAATAACTTAAATTAACTGGGTTAAACAATTTTTTATTGCATTTTTGGTCTAGTTTCTCAGTAACGAAATGAAGGATAAATATTAAACCATCAATTAAAGTAAATATCAAAATTTTAAACAATGTTAACAATATTCAAAGTTGTGTATTTAAATTTATTAAAATTTATAAATGAAATTATAGTTCGCTATTGTAAGTATTAAACTTCTTACACAAAATATATAATTCAGTGGGTCAAATAAAATTGTCTTTTTAATTTTAGAGAATATTTAAAGTATAGAAAAGTAAAAATAAAGTAAAAAGCACATTTGCTTAGCTACATTTTTCGGTGACAAGAAGGTGGTGTGAGGTTTCTAAGTTTTAAACATTTTATAAAATATATATATGTTTAATTAATTAAAATCGTTACCTAATTGAAATGCTTTTAATCTCCTTAAAAACTTAAAGGATGGTTGCTAATCTAATAGTTGAATTTCTGTTTGGAGTACTTCACCAATCTTCCTTTTTAAGGACCTCGAGGTTAGACCGCACTGAGAGCAACCGACTAGCAATGCAGCCTTTTAGCACCACTGTGCCAAATCTTATCGTACATTTCGGTTACTGCTGGTCATCCGTGGAGGTGGACGGCCAATGATGCAAAACTCACCTACCTAGAGCTTCCATATATACGTTTCTACGTTTATATGCGGCATGCACACATCCACAGCCACAGTCATATGTACGTGCTTACTTCTTCCTGGGCAGAAAGTTTCGAGCGTGGCTCGCAAGGCAAGGATTCGAAAGGATGCAAAGCATGCAAAGGATACGATGGAAGGGGCAAGGGGGCACTGCTGCAATAAGGACAACGTAGGAGCAGCCACATCAGATTTTGCGCCTGAACGGATGCCCGACTGGATGGGATGGCCGCTCATGTATCAAGACTGCATCCTAGCCATCTGACCACGCCAGGACTTCGACCATCGACCGTCGACCATCGCCCACCGACATACAGACTATGTATATCCTGGAAGCCTAAGTGCGTGTGTCCGTACGTATTCCGCATCCTGAAGACTTTCAAACGCTGGACATTAGAATTAGAACGAGAACGCACACTAGCGCATGCCTTCTATTCCTCGGGAATATGCATATTATGCGAGTATATAACTTTCATTTGCCAGCCACACACACACTCACACACATGCACTCTTAAGTTGAAGAAATTGCGCGTGCCTGCAATTACATGAGTATATCTAACATGCATGTGTGTGCGTGCTTGTGCAATGCATTTGCATAAATGCATGCTGCGTATATTGTACTGCGGTCCACGAAGACATAAATACTCAAGCTCGACCAAAAGACGAGCATACATTTGAGCGTCTGTTTGTCCGTCTGTTTGTCCGTCTGTTTGTCCGTCTGTTTGTCCGTCTGTTTGTCCGTCTGCTTGTCAGTCTGTTTGTCCGTTTGTTTGTCCGTTTGTTAGTTTGTTTGTTTGTCAATTGGCATCTCGCTTTTTTCCCAGATATGCGTTCCCGATATTTCTGAGGTAAATAATTTATGCCTTAGTGGCTGTCATTAGGAAAATTTTTTTAATGTTTGTCTTATCTTTTGGTATCACTTGTCTTTGCACAGTTCTTATGGCATTTTTCAGCATTTAGATAAGACCTTTTTTTAACCCATTCGACCCCGAAGTTGCCTGTGAGCAATTTCAAAAGTTTAACGGCTATCGGTAGTCGGTGCTTTTGTTTTTGTCTGCTTATTCTTCGAGATAACGGTGCTTTGATGTGTATACTTAGAATGTAAGCAAAAAATTCTAGTTTGCGCATCATTTGACGAAATTATTTGGAATGTGCTGGACGTGCCTCGCGTAAAAAGTGATTGTTGTATTGTGAGGTATATTGAAAAGAAAGTGATTTACTTTTTAATTACGCATTAAAAGTTGAAGAATGTGAGTGAAATTTGTTAATAAATGAATTCTTTAATGCATGTTGTAGTTCAATCTAATTGATTTCTATTAAAAAACAGCTGAGGAATTTTCAAAGTAATAAAGTTGCTTGTGAGCAACCTTGGGCCATTGCACCACCAAAATATGAGACCAAAAGAAAAAGGTTTATCAAATGATGATATTGAGAGAATTGTCAACTTCGATTGGGATGTCTCCAGTGACGAAGAAAGTGGTGATGAAATGGAAGACATCTCTGGAATGTTGGAGAATAATTTAAAAGTATATTGGAAAGGGGAGAATCAATAGAATTTGAGCATATTGAAAATTTGATTGATGAAAAAAGCATTCAAGAAAATAGTGTTGTGGCTGATAATTGCTTTGAAAAAGTTGATCCCAAAACACTTAAGTGGAGAAATAGGCCATTTCAAGCTCCAGGGTGTATTTGGGAAGAAGATAGTAATCGCCAAATCGATGAAGTGAAGACCCCTGTAGAGTATTTCTGCAGCTTTTTGACAATAATGTTATTGATTTAATTACAAATCAAACTAATTTGTATGGGTTGCAAGAGCACGGCATAGAGCTGCAATGTACTGGAGATCAAATAAAAAGGTATATCGGAATTTTATTGTACTTGGGTGTCATAAAAGTACCTCAATTTAAAATGGCTTGGTCAAAAGAATACAAGCTTTCTGCTATATCGGATGCAATGCCACGAGGAAAGTTTGAAAAAATCAAACAATGTTTACATTTCAACGATAATACAAAACAACTAAAAAAGGTGATTTGAACTATGATAAACTGTACAAAATACGCCCTTTACTTGACATTCTCAAAAAAGTTTTGGTAAACTACCCCAAGAAGAACATCAAAGCGTTGATGAGCAAATCATTGCGTACAAAGGTATTCAGATTTAAATTTTATTAAAATTTAATTTTAATTTTAATTCAATTTTAATTTTTTGTCAGGCCAATCGTCTTATAAGCAATACAACCCAGCTAAGCCTCACAAATGGGGTTTAAAAATGTTTACGCGCTGGAACATCTGGATTAGTTTATGACTTCACACTGTATGTTGGCGAAGGCACTTGCCCAAACTTTGGATTGGGAATATCTTCAGATGTGGTATTATACTTATCAAAAGGTCTTCCCAAAGGCAAACCTTTCAAGCTGTATTTTGACAATTGGTTTACGTCAGTTAGTCTCTTGGTTGCATTGAAGGAAAATGGCATATTTGCAACCGGAACTATCCGCAAAAACCGCATAAGCAGCTGTAGACTTCTTTCAGATGCAGAATTGAAAAAACGTGGAAGAGGATCATTTGATACAAAATATGAAGTAAACAATAATCTGATATGCGTCAAATGGTTTGATAATAAGTCGGTTCAACTACTATCTTCGTATGAAGACCATCAGCCAGTTGGAATGTGCAAACGATGGAGTCCTAAAGAAAAAGTTTACATTGATGTTGTAAGGCCTGCTATCGTAGGCTCTTATAACAAGGGTATGGGAGGAGTAGACTTAGCGGACATGCTTATGGAGCTATATAAAATAAACCACCGTTCAAGAAAGTGGTACATTAGAATTTTTATTGGTGCTTGGGAACATCAATGACAAATGCATGGCTGCTGTATAGAAAAAATTTTCATTTTCTAAACCCAAATCAAAAGTATATACCGCTCATCAAATTTCAAATGGAAGTTGCTCATGAGCTGCTACAATGTACTTACTCTACTTCATTTGAAAAAAGAGGGGTCGGCCATCAAATATGCAAAGAGAAAACTCAATAATATCTTTGGGTTCTCCAACTAGCAGTGTGTCTTCCAATCAATCCAAAAAATACAAGTTTCAGCCAAATCCTACAAATTCTATGCGTTACGATTGCATGGAACATTGGGTGGTATTTACTGAAAAAGGGCGTTGCAGACTGTGTAAGACAGGAACCCCAATGTCAAAATGTATTAAATGTAAAGTACACCTATGCTGTAACAACAATAAAAACTGTTTTATGTCTTACCATACTTAAAAATTGAAAATAAACAAAAATAACCATCAACTAAAAATGTATTCTTTAATATACACTATGGCCCAACGTTGCCCACAAGCAACATCCGGTAGCGCCCAAACTAGTGGGGGTGGGGAGTTCAAACTTTACTCAAATACTGCTTGGCCCAATACAAACAGAATACAAAAAAAAATTTTTTTTTCGACAGGGAAAAAGTTGGGGTCGAAAGGGTTAAAAAAGACTGACTTAAGGAAATAAGTTTTCTTAAGTTATTGGATCAATTTCCTAAATGTTCGGTAAACAAGTGGTAAAACCCTTGTTATCTTTAATACTTTAATATCGTTTTTGCTATATTTTAATTTTTTTAAATACCGTATTCTAAGTTTGTCACATTCTATTAATTCAAAGAATAATCTTCAA
The DNA here is from genome assembly GCF_018152505.1 of Drosophila elegans. Classification (NCBI taxonomy): domain Eukaryota; kingdom Metazoa; phylum Arthropoda; class Insecta; order Diptera; family Drosophilidae; genus Drosophila; species Drosophila elegans. Next base: position 2,617,074 of record NW_024545855.1, on the reverse strand, counting down.
AAAGTTAGTAAGGTATTTAACAGTTTCTTTGAAACAATGTTACAGTAGTTTTTAAATAAAAAAGTGTTAGACCTTATTCATTACTTTACGAACAATGCAAAAGTATAAGAAGGTGTAAATTAATATATTAATAGTGCATTGCAAATAAAATTCAATCAAGCAGAAACAAAAAATGAATTATATTATGAATTATATTTTAAACGACGAATAATAAAATCAATTTAAGTAAACAAAAACCCCGCAAATATTTAATTGTCTAATGCCTAATTGAATGCTGGCCAATTAACCCTCATGAAACAATAAATGCAAAGTTATGTTTAACAGATATCATTAATAATGGAGCCTGCAGTTGCCTTACATTCATAAGTTGAATGCAGGAGGAACATTCACACATCCTCAGACACATCAACACACTGGGGCCGGAACACTTTCCCTTCAAAGCCTCATAAGTAGCAGGCCAAGTCACACACCGATATACCGATGCCATGTATACAGTATCCAGATCCACCCATAAATAGCTCATTATCATTAAATTAGGAAAACAAGTTGTTTAACCCAATGCCTGTGGCACTTTGCCTGGAATTTGGTCTATTAACACACATGCACACACATGTGTCGGCAAGTACAATCATAAATAAACATTTGTTGCCATTATAATGAGATGAAAGTCAATGTCAATGCAGTCCAAACACCTGTATATATATACTTGGATGCACAACAACGAAGTACATTATATACTGGGGCACCTGCTGGGCTAACTGCATTATAACAGGCCCATTGTCTGGTGAAAGTTTAATGAGCCCGATAATCAGGCTAACTAATCCCTCAATTAGAGCGCACTGAAATGCATATGGCCATGGAGTAGCTCATTATGTTGTACATAGGTATAGAAACTTTGACCTTTGAGGAAAAGTTACTAAAAACCGCTTATCTCGAGTAAATAAGCGAAACCTAATTGAAAACTAATTTCCTCACACGCCCATCGCCGTGTGAGGGAAATAAAACGCGAATTACATGCGAATGGCCACAAAATGGGCAATAAAACATCGGAATCAGTTTGCTGGCCGTCTTAAGGAACAAGAGCAGCCACATCATGGCTAATAAAAATTTATTGGCGCCAGGACAGGCTCATGACCAGAGCTTGCTTCGCTTGGATATAAATAAAATGGGTCGTAAAAGGGACTTTATGCTGCAGTAAACACGTCATCAACATATCAACTGGGCACAGATAAGCAGTTACCAGTATCCCAGTATCCCAGTATCAACTTTGCCAAGTTGGGGGCAATTAGAGTCATAAACTGGGGCTCTGAACGCGGAAGAGGCGTCAACGGGCACGTCGCTATATTAGCACTTGATGGAAATGGCTTCGGTCATAACAATCAGCAACGGCAGGTGTACCTTTACTATATAACGCTTTCCGCTTTTCAGCGGTTTATCACGGGCGGATCATAAGACTACTGCTACTGACCACCGCCACCGAATGTAAGTAACATTCTATTTATGTCCGCATAAAATCTGGTCCATGAAATCGCACATGGGAGTTTAGTAGACTTTCGCTGAAACGGCTCTTAAACATCCTATTAACATAGGCTGTCTTTCAGAAAAACATCACATTTATGTCTTTTAATTAAAATACTGTTTTAAAACTTCAAAACCAAAAACGATGGTTATTGGCTTTTAAATATGCTTTTAATAATTTTTTATTTATTTATTCATTGTCTGAATAATTTGATTTAAAGACCATTTAAGCAGTTTGTTGTTTCTAGACAATAAGAAAGAAATGGTCCTTGAACATTCCATTAAATTTGTTATATTTTTATCAACATAGACTGACATTTGGTCAAAAAAATGTCTTTATATCTTTTTGATTAAGTTCCAGCTTTTAAACTAAAAAAAAAACAAATCAGTAAGTGGTTGTTAGTTTTTAAGTGTCCTTCTGTTTTGATAGATATTTTTTCATTGCCTGATATATTTAATTTTTAAACTATAAAAATATATTGATTCTAGACTAATAAGAAGGAATATTATGAGGAAATGTTTTTTTACGTAATACGAAACTTGGTAAAAGACAAAATGGTTAGAAAACAGAGTTATTAAATAAGAAATATAAAAATTGGGAAACCCTATTTTAAATTTTTATATAATACGAATCGCCTAAAAAAAACCAATAAGTTCATTTCTTTTCTGTTACCATTTAGTCCTTCAGTCATTTCGACAAACATTTAAATACTTAATAGTTAGAGAGAGATAGACTGCAAAATTATAACAACAATGATACAAAATTTTCAATAAGAAAGTCAGATTTTTTGAATATCCCGGAGTAAGGAAAATGTCTAAAATAAAAAGGCCCGAGCCTGGGTAAAATTTTTGGCATGTGGTCATAGCATCTTCCCCATCCACAAAACCTTTTTGCTCGTTTTTTATTTTTATTTTTTGCTATGTGCCAAGACGAACTTCTAAGCGCAGAAAATGAAAAGGTGAAGGAACATTTTTTCCATCATCCTTAAATGTGTGTATCGTGCAGGACGTCGCGCAAATCACCCAAGTGAATTCACGCCATTTTTCAGCGTCCGTCGCTTTGTCCGGACGAAGGCCCAAACACACACACACACTGCCATACACACTCGCACACACACGGTCCCCCATGAGTTCAGGTCCAGTCCTGAAAGTCCTATAACGGGCTACCCCACTTAACCGTCCGGCGACCCGGTGAGGTCCTTCTTCTGCTCCTTCCTCATCCTCATCCTCATCCGCATCCTCATCCCGATCCTGATGCTGATGCTGACACGTTCGCTGTCCGTCGCCGGGCGTTCGAATACAAAATAAATATCCAATATATGCCCATGTGGGTGTGTGTATCCTGTTTCTGGCATATATTATAAGTGGAATAGAAAAATAAATGCGCCGAGATAAAAGTTTTTTCCTCCCAGCCAGCGTCCCTGCGTGTCTGCTGCCCCACCCACTCGACCATACAACCACCCACTCCGCTCAATTCACCGCGGCACAGCAGCAACATGTCAGCGGCGAACAATAACAACAGGCTGAAGAACGGAGCGCGACAAAGGCGAAGGCATCGAAAGCAGCGAAAGCAGCGTCGAAGGCCCACTTCCACTTGCAAGTCGCCCAGTTCAGTTCAGCTCAGTTCAGTTCAGCCTTTGCAAAACGGACGCGTCACGAAGCACGTTTGAAATATTGAAGGAAGGACATTTAGGAATAAAATGAAAGGATCGCACCCCACCACTCCAGTCCGCGCAAACGTGTGTCCTCGCGCACACATGCAGAAAAAAGTGGCGACCTTTTTTTTTGGAAATTATCTTATTACGTATAGTAATATTACATTTTTAAACTAGACTCAAAATACATAATATTGTTTTTTTTTATATTTTAAAATGCAAACGCAAATCTGATCTAAATTTAAATGTTTTGAATATTAAATACTTTAATAGACCCGAAAAATCAAATTTTTAAGAGATGGGCTGATCAACTTCGGTCCAAAACCTTGTAGATAATAATATTAAATATTTAAACTAGGCTCACAAAACTAAGTTTGAGGGGATTTTCATTAACAATTTTAAAATGCAGTGTGATTACTGCAAAAACAATGGTCACTTGCTTAAAAATTACTTTCAAATCGAATATAATTTTTTGTTTTGTGTGCACATACACTCACACACGGACAGCGCGGACAAGCCGTGTGCAAAACCCTCGCGCTGCCAAAGACCCCCCACCCATACACCACCATTACCATCACATGTCCTGTTTGCTTCGGCAAGAACCCACTTACACTCACACTCGCACACAATCCCCGCCTGCATGTGTGTGTGTGTGTGTGTGTGTATGTGTATACTTCGCGTAAATATTGGGAGTCCTTGACTACGCGATGTGAATGATGCTGATAAAATACAAATTCTTGGGCCGCGGCGGCGTTGGCCGCTAGTGTATTTACACAACTGTACTTATGCCCAGCCGGTCACTGGCCAAGTCCGAGGCAGTCAGCCAAGGATGTGTGGTGGGGGAGGGGAAGGGTGAGGGGGCGGGGTCGGAAAAGGAAGACCCACCACTGCGGGGGACGACAAAACACGGCCCACGACCCACGAACCCATGACCCACGCCTTGGCGCACAACATTGACTAGCCGCTATTACAGGGTCCCGCGACTCGGAAGTCCAAAAGGGACACTGCGAGAAAAGTGTTCCAAAGTGTCATAAAAGTTTCAGAAAAACCTCTCTTCATTCAAAAGTCCATAAATATGTGTAAAACACATTTATTAAATGATTCTCGTTAGTTACTATTTATTACTATTTACGTACTTAAATTAATTTCTTTTTAGGAATTTAGATTTCAACTTTTTGAAATCTGTTCTTTAAAAAAAGAGTTTATAGAAAAGAAATGAAGGTCGTTAACTTAATTTTAATAAATTATTCATTGAACAGTTATTAAACATGAATAGCTAAACATATAATAATACTAACATTGTCAAGATATTTACCGATACTCTGAAGATAATAAGATTATGTATTAATAAATAATTTAATTATTAGAACAGATTTACATTTTAAAGATCGGTTTAAACTTATTTTTAAAACAAGAGTTTGAAAAAGTTACGAATTTTGTTCAACAATTAGCATTCAATATAGTAAATACAAATTTTTTGAATGAAACCAGCCTATACAAAAAGGACATTAAGAACCATCTTAACAAATATATAGCAACAAAAGGTGAAAGGAAAACGATTATTTAGGTTATATTGACTTTACCAACTCAAATTGCCTTGATGTATTCAACAAATAAATTGTTTAAGGCGGTTTTAAAGATATTTACAATATAAGAATTTTAGAACGTTTGAGTGATTTTAAGGACAGTAGAATTTCTTTAAATAGGTAAAGATCCACCCCATTTTGGGCAGTGCACGAAATCTCCTTGTCCAGTTAGCGAACAAAAATCTGCGACGAAATTACGCCACATGTGTTCATGCCACGAGCAAATTTTCAGCGAAGCTAACGTACGGTAGGCGGACAAGGGACAGCACTTTCATCTTAGGACGATTCTTTCAAGGGACGAACCCAATTTCGCCGTCCCATCAGGACGACGAGGGGTGGTAGTGGGTGGTGGGAGGTGTTTTTTGGGGGGTGGCGGTCACGGACATCATATGAGTTCGCTGTGTGTGTGTGTGTGTTTGTGTATGTGTATGTGTAAGCGTGGGTCGTGAACGATTGTGTGAGCAAAATTCTGAGGGTGTGGGTATCGCGCTAAATGGACAGCCGCCCAGCTCAGACATTCGTGTGTGTGGAGGTGTGTGTTTTCCAGGATATTGTGTGTGTGAGTGTGAGAGTGTGTGGCCTCCAACCACGGCTGTTCGGCTTGTGTGCCTTGGGCGCGGGTCCGTACACGGCAGCAGCATCAGCCACTTTGTCCAATTTTCAAACGGTCACTTTTTGAAACGAATTTTCCTCGCCATCGTATACCACCACCCACAATCCACCCGCCACCCAAATCAGAAAAACCCACCCAACCGCCCTTAGCGACGTTGTTCGCGCGGCGGCAATGATTCTAGGCCATGAAATCGACATTCGCATTTTAGAATCCACTTAACTACCGGGGGAAAGAAACTCTCAGATATCCAGTATCTGCATCTTAAAGGCCAACCTTTGATTGTGATTTAATCTAAAAGTCGAAATACCTCATCGGCTTTGAAAATTCAATTGAATACTTGACCAAAACAAAGGGGTCAATTTAATCGAGTTATAACTAGCAGACTATCTTTAACTAATTCAATTATTTCGCAAACGTATCTTTAAGTTGACTAATTGCAATTATAACTCATTTAAAATATTTTTTGTTCAATTTATGAATAACCAATAGTTTCTGAATAATATATTTGCATTTTGGAATTGTGGTCAATAGCACATTTTTTGATTTTGGTTAAATGTTGAGTAATTTATTATTAAACAATGTTTTAATATTATTTTTCTGGTACAATAAAAGTTGACGACTTAAGTATAGAAAATTACCCTTTGTATGTGCTCTAGCTAGCATTTTAAAAAAGTTGTATCTGCAGGAAAGTGCATCTAAATGTAAGCTTTTACAATTTTCTTTTACCTAACATGTTTATTTCTTGCTGACTCAATAAACAAAACACAATTTTTTTCAATGATTCGGTTTCAGACGTTTTCTTTATTTTTATGAATCTGTTGAACTCTAAATTTCCAGAACAATTAAAGTTCCCCTCTGTAATTGACAGAATTCTATTCAAGTACTTGCATTTTAATAAAAGCTTCGAATATTATCGTTTAGCGAGTTTTTTTATTTCTTGCTGACTTAATTAACTTCAATACATGTTTTTTGCCAAAGATTTTGTTGTTTTTAGTCTTTTGACTCTGATGGCCTCCTTACCAAATCATCCTTTTTAAAATTCAGCCGCGAGTCCTTGAGCAACGAGTTTTTGACTATTTCGTATTTCTTTTGGGACTCCTCGTGAGTTAAAGTCAGACGTTGTTGCACCATGCGTTTATTGAGTTCTAGATCCTTCGATTGTTGCACTAGACGTTTATAGTCATAGTTATTGAATTGATTCTCGAACTTGTTAAGGAACCGATTAAGGGACTTTGACTCAGAAGTAAGCTAAGCATAAACGATTTATAAATATGTATTTTTTAAATATAAATAGTGACTTACATCTTCGTAATGACGTTGCAGGTTATTAAGCAAGTTCACAAATCGAGACTTTAAGTCATTAAGGCAGGCATTGTAGGCATTTAGAGATTGCTCGGGAGTTAGTTCTTCCTGGTGCTTATATGGAACCAGATATGGGGCCAAGAAATCAGCAGGCTTACTGGCTATTTCCTTTTTTAGTTCTTCCTCCTCCTCAAACTGAAAGTTATAAAATAAATATTTAATTCATAACTTTAGATCTTATATTTTTCACAATAATTAAAATATTTTAATATTAAATCATGCAATTTAACGTGCCTGGTATTTAATATAATAATTTAATATTATTTAAAATATTAATTAAAACATTTTAAGTTCAATAGTCAAAGATTTGTTTATACTATTAATTTTTTTTATCAGTGTTATTAAGTGCCGTCTTTACCTGTCGCATTCTTATAGCTCTGGCTGCTCCATTGCGAAGTGGATCAAATATGCTGAACTTGAGCTTCGGCTCGGCCTTTTCAGATCTACGCAAATCAAAGATGTTGTTGATGTCCTCAAAGATTTTTTCAAAGTTCTTCCTCAGCTGATCCTCATACTGCAGTTGAGCACGTAACAACCTGTATAGTTCGAGATTAGTGCGTGTGGGATCTAAGGGATTTGCCTGTGAGAGATTACAAAAATACAGGTGTAAGGCGAATGAGTATTTAAATTATACCCTCATACCTTGTATATTTTTGTTAGCTTCTCATCGTAAACAAGTTCTTTGCCGTAATCCGGTCTTGGTGGCTTTGTGAACTCCACTGTGGTCGCTGTAAGTGCCCCGAATGTATAATGGAACTTGAGTACTATTTTATTTTGTTGAAAGAGAAATGTGCGAATCGCAATATCATTTTTGCCCACATCGTCGGCACTGGCCTTGTGAAATTTCTCTGTGACTTTCTGTAAATGATTATTTAATTGGTTTTGTATAGTAATATATATGATATACAAGTGTACTTTACCTTTAGCACGTTTCCAGATGGAGTAAAATCAAATTCCTTGTACCAACACTTGTCACTGCGACCCTTGTAGTGTAGAACTAGGGATCCAGGTTCAACCACCATCAAATCCAAGGAATCTATTCTCGAAGCCGAATAGAAATACACTTTCCGAGGTTGTGTGGTGTCAGAGAAATATTCCATGGCTAAAATAAGTTTTTTAGAATGGAACAACAAATTTAAATCATTTAAATGTCTAAATTCATTAAATGTTAAACATGTTGAGTATTTTAAATAAATTGGCAGACAAGATTGATTGTTGACTTCAATATAAATTGTGTTAAAACAAAGGAATTATTAATTTTATGAAACTTAAAATAAATAATCGTAAAGGAAACAACAACATAACTACATTCTGAATACTTTTAAATAAATTTACGGTTCCAAATGACTTTTTAATTAAATATTAATTGTCTTAATAAAAGTAAAATATTAAATTTTAAACATCACTAATTTTCTCAACTTTAAATCATGTATAAAGCCTACTACATTTTGGGTCCTCTAAAATATTCTCAGCCAGATATTTAACAGCTGGTAAAAGTTAGAAAAGGTAATATTTATTTTTCTTTACCCACATTTTAAGCTGTCGTTACGACCTTTGGCGAATATCTCTTCGAATTGATCGGTGGCATAGGTGTACTTCACATGCCGCATGAGATCAGAACGATTTTCATAGAACTCGTATCGGACCTTGGGCATTGTGCACTCGTCATTGTTGAAGATGGTCAGCTGCATCACCTTGCCATCGCGCTGCGAATAGGGAGCAAATCGCTCGTGGATGGCTCCCTTGTATTGGACCTTCTTTTCGGAGCTGGGAAAACGTTGCTCAAAGTCGGCCAGCCCGATGTGCAGTCGTTCCACCCAGGACCCGATGCAATCCAAGTGCTTTTCCTCGCTAATATCGCGCTCCTCGTCAGTGATATTTTCATCGGATGCCACTTTGTAGGTGCGCATCTCGGGCGGCTCACCTGGCAGCATGTGCTCCCAGTCGCTGGTGTTCCTCAGATCCCATTGCAAATCCCCCACCCTCTGATATTTCTGCTTGTTCACATAGTAGTTGTAGTCATTCCAAACACTATCTACTAGGATATACTGCTTACAACCCGTTTCGCAAAGGAATCCCGTTGAGGGTTCAATAAAAATTGCAGTGGGAGGAGCCTCGACCACATCTCCATTGACATCTGTGTACGTGGTCTTGGGCTTCACACTCCAAGGAGCATTGTTTATGATCACCACCCAGGCATGACATCTTCTATAGTGATGACGATCCACGGCCAGCAGTTCAAGTTCCTTTTTTGAGGAAAAACCCGCGTTTAATCTTCGCTGCGAATGTGCAAGTGCATGTATATATTCCTACCTCCATTTGCTTCCGGATAATCTCATCCTGAATCCGTTTTTCTTCGGCCGCTTTTTGCCTGTGAACCTCGGCCATTTCCGCCTCGAGATGACTCTCCAAATCGGGTAATCCGCGCAGCTTGTACTTCTGGCCCGGCTTCTCAACCTTTGGCTTGATCTCCTCCGCCTCCACCTCGACAATGGGATATGGATAGGGAATGGCCAGTTGGTCGTTGAGAATGGTCTCCTCGCGGGCCACTCCGGACACCACCAGGGCGGGATGGCCTGCTCCAATCAGCATGCTCGCCAGCAGAGTGGCCATTTCGTAGGAGTTGCCCTTGCGACGCCGCAACAAAGTGTCCGGCGAAATCAGACGATTTGGCTGTGGAATGAAATTTAAGTCAAATTTCATTTAAACTATATTTGCACTGGGAAATATTTAGCAACAAGAAAAAACAAGCAGAATAAATATAGAATACTGGAATAGGTAATATTAAAATAATGAGGACTATTAAATTCTATCACAAGAAGGTCACTTTTCTGCAAAGCCATTTTTGGAAAAATTAAATTATTAAAGTATCAAGAAAATCGACCCAAATTTTCAAACCAAAATTTAAATGCAAATTTTAAGAACATAAAACCACACACTAACAGAGCTATGCCTTTTTAAAATTGGATAATTGTAAGAAGTGCTGATATTAGGTCACTTTTCTGCAAAGCCATTTGTGGAAAAAAAAATGGGGTACATCATTAAAATTTTCATTATTATTTTGTAATATTTTGACTACCAAATCTATCTGCTCTTATTGTGAACATAATTTTTTCAAAGTATCCACTGTTGAACGTCATTGGAAGCCAATATGCAATTTCTGTACAAGAATTTATTAGCTGCATATAAATAGATAGAGGTACATACATACATATAAAAACCGGGGCTCAGGAAACAGCATGCCAGTTTCCAGGAAATTTGGCATAAACTATTGCGCAGCACGAGACAAAAAGGAAATCTTCGATTACCTTAGCACCGTTTACCTGCCTAGGGAAAATATATGTGTACCCTTATATATGGCCCTGTAAAAACAGCAGGAGTCAAGTTCGTATAAGTTATATTTTATAACCTTGAAAAAGTTATATCCGCTTTGCATAGAAGTTAAGAGCAGGCTGAATTTCGAGACGAACCTGTTAAACGGTGTGAAATTTTAAGATATCTTGAATATGTAGATATTTATATGAAAATGAAATGAAGGTTTAGTATAACAAATTAACATAGTTTAAAACATTTTGTACCCTTTACAATATCTTAAACTGTTTTATAGTATTTCGAGCATTGTATCATTATATAATAAAACGATAAAAACATTTTATTTTGTCAATATGCAAGGGATCAATTGGCATTCAAATAAAAAATTGTTGGTAAAATTGTTGTTTTAATTAATTTAAAATTCGGCAAAAAATTGATTTCGAAAATCAAAACAAAAGAATCTTTCTTTTTGCTGTGCGTCTTATTTTGGCAAAATAATAGAAATTTATTACAAATCTTTATTCTTTTTTGAAAATGAAACAAAATTGGAGTCAAAAAATAAGAAGAAATTAACATAAACACGTTTTTGTTTCAAATACAAGAATGAGCTTAAATTAAGCAAATCCAAATAATATTAAAAAAAACAATTTAAATATTTTTGTATAAAAAATGTGACCACTTATTCAATGGCTTGAAAACGGAGTCTTCTGAGATCTCGAATAATAGGTCGTTTTCTATCGGGGGTATTAAGCATATACTGTTTACTCATGCCCGCTCGTTTTTATGTGTTTTTTCGATTTGCGGATGTCATTCAGAGGCCGAAACAATCAGCGGTCTGTTTTCATTGCATCTTTGGGCAATGAGGTAGTGAGGCTGTGAGGCTGTGAGGTAGTGTGACGGAGACCCACTCCCATTTAATCCGCCTTGGACTGTTCTATGTCCTTTGTCCCGATTGTTTACCTGCACATCTGCGACTGCCCCGTAGGTGGCTGCGTGACCCCGTGCCATTCATCTTCTTTCCTGTTCCGCGAAGACTTAGGAGACAATCCCAATCCCGCCATTGCCAGGAATTCGGATACTGATTCTGATTATGTGCATGTTCTTGTGCCTGTGCGTCCGAAAAACCGAAACACCGAAAATTTCGAAACTGTGAAGCGTAGCGAAACGGCCATTAACGCGGGAAACGCTGGCAATTATTGTGGGCCTTGTCGCCTTTTCATGTTGTTGACATATCCGCCACTCTGAGATTGCAACAGCACCCCCTGTTGCAGTTGCAGTTGCAGAGATTCAAATGCAGCACATAGCGCTCTGTTTTTGGTTTTGCCCAGGGTAGAATTTGTTGAAATTGCAAATTTCACAGAGTATTCATTTAAATATTTATTTAAGCATGGTTATAACAATAAATTAATAGATCGCACTGAATTTAAGGAATGTTTTATTTGTGTGTTTTTTTAGTCTTAAAATATGGCAAAAATATACTAAGATGAATTTACAAGTCATAAATAGTTTATCACATTATTATTCTAAGCAACGCTATCATTACAAAATGCTATCGAAAATAAGTTATAGAAAATAATTCAAATTATATTCTCAGGTGACTTTATTAGCCATAATTATTGAATGAATAATATAATTGTTGGTAAATTAAATGGTTTAAATAAAATGAACCAACTATATTTTGGGTTTCAATATTTAATTTGGGTTTTAGGACATGCAAATAATATCCTCAGATGAATTGACAAGCCACAAATATCGAAAGAGATATTTAATAAGCCATGCAGCAGGGCAACGAAGTATACTTATTCGCAGTTTATGGCTAAACAGGATTCCAGCGATTTGAAGGATAAAGGAACTGCGAACGTGTGGAGGGCCCTGCACCTTTCCACCCTGCGCACATACGCCCCGTCGCTTCGAAGAAGGCCATTAAAATGCAAAATCGCCGTGTGAAGCCATAAGAATCACAATGAGACCGGGAGTTAGACTCAGACTCAGAGTCAAAGTCATCAGCTATCAGCGGGGCAAGCGGAGTTTTCAGTTGGCAGTGTTCCGAGGTCAAACACTCTCGCTCGCTCGCTCGAATCGATTAGTCAGCAAACCAGTCAGTCAGCGGCGTCTAATTGAATCCGATGCAAACGGCAATACCTGGGCAGTCGATTGAGTCCTCCTCGGATTGAGTCCTCCTCCCCCGGAATACCACGAAATACCCCGAAGTACCCCTTTTTTCCCTGGATTCCATGGGCTTGAGCTGCCAGTTCAGTTCCCGCGTTTCAGACCCGCTATCACTGCGGTCGCGCGTAATAAGAAACGCTTCAAGGTTATTCGAACGTGTTAAATTAGGATCGGCAAGGCAAAGCCAAAGCCTGGCAAAGTAGTCGCAACAATGGAGGAGCGAACATGACGAAAACAAAGGGACGAATGCACAGCGAGAATGGAGCAACGGGCGCCCGGTTGCTCGGTTGCTCGAACAGGGGCCATAGCTCAAATTACAGCCAGTAAAAGGGATAATGTTGAAATGATCGGACACAGGATACCTCGCACTATGTTAGGGAATCTTACTTTGCCGAATTTCAGCCCATAACTGGGCATAACAACAAACAAAACAATTCAAAAGCGAAAAATCTTCAAAAACTCATTTACTATCTACCTCTACTGATTCCCAGCTCATATGAAATAATTTGCCAAAGGTTTTTATGCTATTCTAAAAAGTATTATATTATATTTTAGTTTCCAATTAAGCTTTGATATATGAACTTTTTTATAAGGTTACTATCCCTCTTCAATTATTGGAAAATATGTTTAATTTATTTATTTTATTATTTATTTTTATTTCCCAACAATTTCTTTACTGTTCTATTAACAGTATTCATTTTAAGTTTTGAATATTGGGTTGGTATTTGATTATTCTAATAAAGGGGAGTAACTTTAAAAAATGTTCTTATTATAGTTTTTCAGAGAAATGACAATTAAAAAACTATTTGTAAGCAGCCTGCTTTCAAAAACTTCTGAATTTATTTTATTTTTATCAAGATTTATATTTTAGTTGCGATGATTTTTGATCCTTTTATATATCCGCATTAAATGCTTAGCGTGAAGCATGGTTAAGCGAGATTTATTTAAAATCGATTTAAAATTATGAGTACCTTGGTATTCATGGTTTGACTCCTGTATTTATCTTTAGGCGGATGTGATATACCCAACTACACCAAGATTACTGGGTATAAGCGCGACCACGTCCATCTGAAGAAAGGCGTACAAAAAAGAGCGAAAAAACTGCGCCAAAAGCGGCGAAATATTGCGAAAAAAAGGGTGGCAAGTAACAGAGTCTGCCGAGACAGAATCACTTTCAGTTGCCACCCTGGTGAATGAATGGTTGGCAGTGGCAGTTCCTCTTCCACTGCCGATGCCCATGCCGATGCCACCGCTCGCGGGTCACAACTCAAAACAATGCCGGCGAGGGCTCAAGACACGGGGTTGTCAGACAGGCGGCCTTCCCTCGTTGACACAATGCAGTGGCAGGACCTGCTCCTGCCTCTCCTCCCCCTACAAAATGCCACATGTAGTAAGGATACCACCCATTCCAGCTCTTCGTTAGAAGACTAACCTGGGGGCGAAGGACTCGCTGGGGAGGCGGCACATAGCACATCGCACATCGCTTATCGGGATGCATAATGAGCCGCTGTCGCTGCTGCTGCTGCTGCTGCTGCCATCTTTTCCACAAGAGCGCTGAAACAAAAGCGGTGAAATTCAGCGCGAATCCTTTCCTTGAGCCTTCGCAAGGACCTCCGCTCCCGTCTTGTAGCTCCAGGAAAGGAAAGGAAATCCCTAACCGGGCCTTTTGCGGGCCAGCAGCATGTGTAAGTTTTTAAATGAGCACACACGATGAAAATCAGCGACTTAACCCCTTTATGATAATGTACTGCACGGAAGTGTTATTGTCCTGGGGACAAAAGGACACACGGCGTCGACACTAGCGGCCATAATACGCGCAATAACCCCCTCTTTATATACACCGCCCGATGCTGCCCAAAACCCAACCCAAAAGTCGCGTCTTCCTTAATATTGTACGTGGATGTGGATGTGGATGAGTCTATGGCGTCATTCACCACGGTTGGGATTTTATTATTTGCCCGGCTTCCGCGACCCAAGTCCCCGGGCACATAAAAGTCCCGGCCAATAGACGCTCTTAAAAACGGCCAAGATTAAGATATAAACACGCGAAATTAAGACATTTGATTCCCCCAGAACAGTCAGTCAAAGCCAGTGGAGTATAATGGTATATGGTTTGGGTCGGTCTTACGTCGAATCCTCATCATAGTTTTACTCACATCCCTGCCAGGAATTACACAGAGGATTTATTAATATGGGCCACGCTATATTGGCCTAGTTTTGTAAGTGTGTACTCCACTGATAATCAATGTAAAGGGAGACCTTTTGTAAGCTCCTTAAATAATAATAAATATAATAACATAAATTATTATATTAAATATTTAAATGATAGAGAATAAGAAAACACCTGTCATATGTAATTCTACATCATAATTCAAACTTAAAATGATTTCCAGATTTTTATAATGCATAATAATTAATTTAAATACGGATTATTTTTTTATTTAATAAAATTATGATTTGAAAATCTTCTAAAATATTTGAATGTTTGAGAATAATGGAACCATTTGACATTAAGGCTTATTAAATTAAAGTCAAGTATTACTGTTTTACATTGATGTAATTCCATTGATATATTTCAAGCATCAGTCAATTTTTTCTAAAAAATACCTGCTTATTTATTAAATTCGAGTCCTTTTATTTAAGTGCATTTTTATTCAATATCTGAGCCAAACGAAACAAAAAAAAGTTATACACTAAATGTATGTATGTATGTATTTTAAATAAAATTAAAATTAAAGTTTTTAAGAATGCACAATTAGTAGCAGCTTTAAGGCTGTTTCCTATTTTAAGATTCATCAAATAAAAGTCATGTATGAAAATTCGATTGACATATCTCGAGCATCAGTCTATTTTTTCCTAATCAATACCTCTTCACATATGGCCTGCTTGTGTATTAAATTCGAGCCCTTGTGTGCGAAGGCATTCTTATTCAATATCGCGGCTGTCTGAGCCAAACGAGTATAGTATGTATGTATACGACGATGATGGTTTTAAACTCCGCCGTTGTCTTTGGGATACAGACCCCGTGCAGCCGGTGGACAGAGGCCAGCCAAAAGGGAGTGGATTTCGGATTGGTAGGGGGTATTGATGGAGAAGGATGTGGCACCCACCAAACCACCACCTAACCGCCCACCACCGACTGCCCACCGCCGACTGCCAATGCGGCATCCTAACGACGGCGCACAACTTACAATCACAGATTCGATCCAAGTCACATGGCGTTGCCCACAGCGAGGATAAATGCGGCGGACGGACAGACGACGTCGCTAAGAAGGGACGAAGGACGAGGAGGTACAGGACATCGGGGAAGGACATCGGAACCCAGAATTCGCAACTCGAGTGATGTGACGGGGGTCGCGAGTCCAGACAGATGCGGACACTGATGCGAGGACTCGGACACAAAGTCGATGTGTGTTTGGTTTTGGTCTGCTTTTGAGCAAAGGAATACGCCACTCCACCGCGGACAAGGCGAGTAAGTGGAGCCGACGAGTCCTGCAGTCGACAATGGTCGACAGTAGAAGCTAGAAGGTGCACTTACAAAAATTTGCAAAATCTGTTTATCATACCACACTTGGCTTCTAAAGTTAATTCTCATCGTTCTAATTAAATGCAAATTTAACTGGGAATATTAAAAAAAAAATCGATTTAAATCAAGTTAAATAGAAATTAAAATAACAATTATTCTGGCACAGTAAAAAATCAAGTACAATCCTAAAACTTTGAAATTCTTAACTATTTTACTATATTCAAATTATCTCGGTGATAATATACCCGGTTTAATTGTTCTCTGTGTAGATGGTCGACACTCGATGGCCGCGGCAATGGCCGTGTCAGCGACAGCGAAATTGGCGTCTAGTTTATTGTAGCCACGAAGGCTGTTGGCCATTGCCGGAGCACCTTTGGCGGTGGGTTTTGGGTGGTTTAGGGTTTAAGTTGGTTGGGGAAGCGAGGGTTGCGGATGTTCTGCGACTTAAACCGAGCATGGCATGGTAAACAGCAGCCGCGGGGCTGCAAGTCGGGAAGATGGAGTAGGATTGGAGGATTGGAGGAGTTCAGGGCAGAGGGCAGCCAACGTCATCAGTTCGCTGGCCTGCCTGTCTGACCATACCATATATGGCCAAGTCCTGCGTCTGGACGTGAAGACCCGCTGCCAGTTTTCCGTCAGGGAGACGCTTTTCTTTGTGAAAGGGTTGCAGCCGTCGCCAAAACCAGGGAAATGAGATATAGCGAATCCACAGACCTGCAGTTGGGGCCCCCTTTTTTTGCCGGTGGCACTTGGCCCGATCTCGAGTGAATTGCTCTCGAGCCGAAGGAAATCGATATGCGCATAGTCGACGGAAAAAAGCGAAAGACGAGTATTTGGAAGATATCTTGTCACATTGTTAGTTTTTTTAGGTGCCATTCCGATTTTTGAAAAATCAATATTGGAACCATTTTTAAAAAAAAAAAACATTTTTTTAACATCATTTGAAATTTGAAATTTGAAACATTTGTTTTTTTAATGTATTTTGAAGATCAAGTAAATTGTGTAATATTTTGTGTTATAAAAATAACGCCACGCAAAAAATATGTATCCCAATGAAAAAAAGTAAACAAATAGGGAAAAAGGTAGAGAAATTATATTAAAACTATAAAATTTTTTTTATTTATACTATCTTACAGTACGCTTAAAAAATATTAATTCCCAAGTAAATTTGCAATATTTTAAAGATTTTTCCATACAGCATAGTAAAGTAAAAATAGTCTGCTTCTGCTGCTGACACTTAGCTCTAATCCTTTTCACATAACCAATAAGATTACAGGGTATTTAAGCGCCGCAATATCGATATGCACCCTACCCCCTATATTTTCGCTAGAACACCGTCAGTGCTGGTTTTTGTCATTGAAGTCGAAAGACGACAACGTTCGCAATTGCAAAACTGACCAAGCAACACGACACGCTATTCTACATCGCTGGAACTTCGCGATTCCACTCTGTGCATTTTGTGCACTCAACCGGAAGCGACAGCGTTTTCATCCCCTCGAGGAAAGGAATCGTATTTGGTTTCGCCTCACGAATGGTCTTGGAATGGACTGCCCTCTGGCCCGCTCCCTTCGCACCGAAATTGTAACCCCGTGCTAGAATAGAAAAAGATGAAAGCTGGCTTTAACTTGAAGACAACCGAAATATTACAAGATCAAAAGGCACTTCTCATTTCCGGATCCATTGATATATATTTCTGGCTCTAATCGATTTGGCCTAGATATGATTTTGTTTTATTAACCCATCAGCGAACATTTAGTGACATATGCAGTGTTCGCCCAGAAAGTTACGCCTCTATTTCCTTTGGTTTATTTGCCAGGGGACTCACCCCAGACATCTGTCGTCCAGAGTTTGCCTAATGCAGTGTCCATTTATTTTTGCTTTCCAATTTTGTAAGCCTCTCTTACGTGACATTATAGACTGATGGTGTCGCTTACCACCGTTTTATATCAACAGAGAAAACATTCGAAATTAACCCAAAAGTGTGCAATGTTGCATAAAAAGAAATATATTTCAGAATAGCAACCTGATGCCCTAGATTTCTTAGCATAGCAGTATTTTTGGACTATGGCTCTTAATTTTACAGTCCATTCAATTTCTCTAACCAAATTGGCTATTCATTAGTAATCTCAGTAAGTAACCATGTACTCCAAAAATGTTTATCCTGGTTCTCCAGATATCTTATTAAACTACTTTAAGCACTGACAAATATATTTTGGTTTATTGGTCTTAAATTAAAGCCACATAAAAATCTCTAGAATTTATTCCATAAAATTTATTTAGACTTTTTGCAGATTTAATAGGCATCTGATTTCCAGTCAAAGATATCCTAAAAATCTGCTACACTGCTTCAAAAATTGTAGTTTAAAAAAAACAGATGATCTAGATATCTTTTTAGACTATTATAAAGAGTGGCTTTTTTGTGGGTCTTAATTAATAAGTTCATACAGTTCATTCCATAAAATATCTCTAGCCTATTTGCCTATTCATAAGTCATCTGAGTAAGTTCGCAGCCCTTTTTGGCAGCCACTCAACACGTGCATAAAATCGCGTTTTATCGCTTTTCGTCGCCGTCGCATCCTTTTGCGTTTGCAGGATCTCGTATTTCTTGGCGACAAGTGAACGGCAAAGGACATCACTCTTGAGTTTACAGCGTCAGCGCATATCGCCATCATTTAACCGCATTGTGGCGACTATACCCTTGGCACTTGTTATATGAGGGAATATTCATTTTATGTAAGGTATGGATTTATTTAAAAGCTTACTTGAATTTAAAACATATATGTAATTATGTATTTCTTAAAATATTTCTTACAATATTTAGAATAAAACACCCTGTTCCTAGACACAAACTTGACACTAAGTATCTGGTAGTTTAGTATACCCCACTGAATTTATACCTAATAATCTTTTTAAAGGCTCACTCGAATTAAAAATACATATATATATGAATGATGAAATTTAATTATGTATATCTTAGAATATTCAGAAGAAAACAGCCCCTTTTTAGACACTAACTTGACATTAGGTATCTGTTAGTGATGTATACCCCACAGAAGTAACTTTTTTGTAACTTTTTATGCTGCAGTGCAGGGAGTGTCGAACACGTTTGAGAAAAGGCGCAAAAGAAAGCCTATTTGAAGTAGTGGCGTGAATTCACTTGAATGGATATACGCGGTGAGGAAATACTAGTTAGCATGGGCCTATTGAATTGATTTGTTTGCCTCGCCTTCATTTAGACAGTAGCCTTCTAAAAGGCCCTTAGAAACTCAAGTGTCGTGGCAAATATTTTTCCGGTTGCCTTACAACTTTTGTAGCTAATTGTTGAGTTCACTTTTGTAGAAATTTATCATTAACACGAATAATAATGTTTGTAATAGTTTTTCACCTACAGTATACCACCTGAATTCTTTAATAAAACAAAATAAAAGACTATATTTAAAGACCCTATCCCCTTGCAATTGATACGAGTAAAAGTAAGCTGGCTAGACTGACACATAAAAATAAAATGAAAATAATTACTTTTTGTAACATATATATGGCACAAAGGCAAAGGAAAAAGGCAAAAACTCAGACAAACTTTTTCTCGTACTCTTGTAAACCCCTTTTTGTTTAAAAGAAGAAAAAGAATGCAGACAAGAAAGGAGAAAAAAACTGTGCCAAACAAATTGTGTGATTATATTCGTAAGAGTGTTAAAGTGAAATCGAAGTTGATTTTAAGGTCAAATGTGATGATCAGCTTGGGTTTATAAAAATATATGATATATGCTTTATTTTCTGACTTCTGGGGTTTTTCAAAGTTATTGCTCCAATGTCTAGTTGTGGAAACTAATCTGACGCGTTTTGTTTGAAGACTTGAAAGTGCAGCACTGCACTTACATATTTTCACCGCATAAGCATATGTGTATACGATGGTGGCTCATTTATATATAGTGTATCCTGGCATATGAGTATAAACAAATACATGCTCTGTTCTGTTTTCGGACCTATAGCAATTAGCATCTGATTGAACCTGTACATAAGCTAGCCCGTATCTAACGTCGTCCATCTTAGGTGCAAAGAATATCTTAACAAAGCTCTGCCCGAATACATAAGATGCGGACGGAGCAAGGATACACGAGAAAAAGTGCATGTGTCTGCGTTATTTGCATGTGGCTCGCACTCGACTGATTCTGATTCTCGGACCAGGATACGAAGGATGCCAAGGATGTGTATGTGTGTGCATTTCTTGCCTTGCTCTTCCACTTGCTGCATATAGTTTAATTTTGAAAAGGATTCGTCTGTGCCGTTGCTAGAGCTCTGGCTCTGGCTCTGGCAATGGCTCTGGCCAAAAAGGATATCTCGCTCGCACTCGAATCCTTGGGCTTGGCTGTCTCGCTTTGGCAGCAGGACATTTGCCAATGCGATGTGGTGGAGGCGAGTCCGTAAGTGGCCAGTAGTTGATGGTCGAAAATGCTGCGTCTGGTTGTCCTGGCTGTCCTGGCTGTCCTGGCTGTCCAGGCTCCATCCATGGCTACCTCTTCAATTGTTTCAATTTCCCTGCTGCTTTTCCATAGGAAAACTCGGAGACGAAGGCGAGCAGCGGCCAGCGTGCACATTTGGCTTAGATTGGAAGGACAAATTCCAGCCTGGCCGCTTTCCTTCTTCTTACGCGCATCCTGGCCAAAGACCAGTGTCACACACACACTCACTTGCACTCACACCGCCAGGTAAATGTGCTGCTGACAAAGGAGGACCAGGACCGGGACCAGCACCAAAAGGGGTGGAGGCGCATTAAAACAAAGGAGCTGCTGCGAGCTCGAATATGCAAATCATAGGAACATAGAAGCACCAGCAGCAGCCGTAGCAGTCGTAGCAGCCATGGCGCAAAATGGAAGGGCAAGCAGGACGAAAGGACGAACTGGGTCCCAACAACTTGCGAGAGCTGCGGTTTTGTCTGCTCAAATCGCCTTAGCTTAGACAAAACTGCAGATAATGGCTAAGGAGGCAGCCTGCTGGCTGGTTTTAGGTAGGAGCGGCCAAAGAACTGCGAATGCAACTACAGTTACAACTACAACTAAGGGTATCCTGCAGGACCGCCCAGGTCAGCACGATTGCGGACAGCGGATTAGGCTGTCTCCGAGCAATGATGCGCCTTCCCAAAAATATATCTGGAATTCGTGAAACAGGTGGATTGAGAAGAAGAGCAGCAATAAAATAGTTGTGCATACAACACATAGTTTTGCAACATCGTTTAAGTTTTAGTTCCATAAGCATTGCTTAAATTACCCCTAGCATGACTTGTATTTTAAATATCTCCAAGACAGATTTGTAGGCAATCAAAATCAAGATATTTATAAGAAATACATTGAACCAGATATAGGTTTTGAAAATATGTTTCAGTGGCTTATAAATATTCTTGAAAAATCTGATCAAAGATTTTAAGACATTCGAAATCCAAGTATTTTGAGCAGCACTTTTTTTTTAAGAAGATGTTTAGTTTTAATAGTATCTAATTCGAATATTTATTCAGTATCTCTTAAAATTATTCAATTTAACTTTAGCTTAAACGAATATAATAGTTCTGAAAATTAAATAGTATTTTATTTAAGTATATATTAAGTGTAATTTTATTTTTAGTTAGTTAAACACCTTATTTCGATAGAAAAAAAAGGTTTGGCAATTTTTGAACGATTCTGACAAACTGGCAATACGTTTTACAAAAGAAGGGTCAGGTGGTACTTTATACATCCTTACTGGCTTAAACCCATAAATGTGGTTGTTGTTATTCGGCCCAATTTTCCCAATAAAACAATTAAGATACTTAATAGCAAAAGGATTATTTTGTATAAGCAGGTGAAATATATTTTGTTAATCTTTGAGGGCCATCAATGTCTGTTTCGATTCAAACCGATATCAAATAGAAAACAAGAATCGAACTGATAGTGATCGCAATCAAACCAAATGATCGATGAGTTGATTGATATGCGCAGGGACAAATCAAGTATGAGTCAAGTAAATATTCTCAGGATGTGTTTAGAGTAGATCCCAGTGTACGTTTAGCCCGAGGAAAACGCACACAAACATACAACAAGAACACCACATAGAAAACTCGTGTACACACATTTATCTTTTCTGAAGGCAAAACTGAAAATTTAGTTTTAGGAACAGTTATACAAAGACAATGTGCGGAGGATGCAGATTCGCAGGGAGAATGGGCGTTCGATGTGTGCTGAAAATCAAGCGCACACGTCTTCTAGCATATGTACTCACACCCATACCCACCCAACACACACACAAATACGCATTAACAAGGACCTATGCGTGTACATATAGCATAGCCAACAATCGGGGGTGACCAGCGTCCAAAACCCAGTGCGCCTTCATCTTTCAATTCACGCGAAAATTTCCTTCGCCATCCAGAGGTGTGACATGAGGGGTTAAGAGGGCGGGGTGGGAATGAGAAAGGGGAGGGGGCGGGGGAGGTGAAAGGACATCGCTGGACGACGGTGACAACGACGCGGTCTGGTCAGAGTCGGGGAGAAAGTGAATTGAGTTTAGTCGAGGACGACGAATTCGTAATTGTACACACACACGCAGCGACATTAAGGCATCTCGCACACACTCGCACATCCAGAGAAGAGGGTTTTGACCATCTGAGGGGGTGGCAAGCGGGTGGGTGGCTAGATGGTTAGATGGTGGAATGACGAGGAACGAGGAACGAAGGCGGCTGGCAAGGAGCTGCAGATATGAGAGAAAGTCCGGCGACCAAAGAGAGGACGAACGAAAATGGAAAATGTGTTGCCTTGGTGGACTGGACACAATGGACAATAGACGGGTTGGGTTGGGTTCCGCAAAATCAGGGGGGTTGGGTTGATGGGTTTTAGGTTGGCCGATGAAAATCTGAAGTATATATACCCAAAAACACACATTCACACACAGACATCAGCACGCACATTGGCATAAAGCAACAACTCTAAATTTTCGCAGCAGCAAAATTTACGCTAAAGATGCTGATGTCCTGCGGATGCTAAGAAGAATGTGCGTCTGTGTGGGTAGCGTGTTGCCAAACTGGCACTGTATGTGTGTATGTGTATGGTGTGTATGGTGTGTACAGTGTGTACAGTGTGTGTTTGTGACGAAATGAAGCGACCCGGGCAGGCTGCTTGGCTTTTTAGTGGCAAGGATATGTTTCTTGCCAATACGGCCCCATGCCGGCCATCTGTACTCGTGGTCGTAGTCCGTATTCCGTTGTCCGTATTCCTCTGTCCGTTGTCCGTCCGTCCGTAGTCCTGCGTTATTGTTGCTCCTTGTTGTGTATACGCCTCTACTTATATGTATTTTCTGGGCCTCTACTGGTGTGCGTTTGTGTGCGTTTCGGACGTGGATTCAAAAACCTTTCTTAGCGATTTCCCGAAAGGATGCTCTGGCGACACTGCTGCTGTCTTTTTCATAGCCATCGTCGTTGTTGTTGTTGTTGTTGTTCTTGTAGTTGTTGTTATTATGGTCAGTGGCCGCCTCCGTTGGCCAGGATACAATAGGGATGTATGTGTGCTCTGCGCAAATGTTTTGCATAGCAACTACAAAGTCTACGACCTCCAAGGCCTATGCGTGTACACACATTATATATAGGATCGCAATCTAAGGGGTATCCCACAATGGTGCAAAAGTACTTGTGAGGATTCTTAGCGCTGAAAGTTCAATAACTATCAAAGTTCAATTACAAATTGGCTTTAAATGGATCATTTTGCATTTAATAAAGCATTACACTTTAAAACTTTGAAGGATTCTTATATCCTCACTAGCCTAAGCTGTCAATTTCGGATTTTAAATATTTACTTTGATTTTTAACTCACATATGCGTAGAAATAATTTTGAAACCAATTAACTTTTTAGCAATAATATTTATATTTGCTTAAACCTTTAACTTAATCTATAATTTATTAACAAAGCAAGTTTAATTTTTATATGTATATGTATGTAATTTTTTTTAAGCCTAGACTGATTTTCAAAGTTTTCTCGATTATGACTAAAAGAAAAATATAAAATTAAATAGATTTTTGTAAACATTATAATTTATCTCCTTGTGTTTTGCTTCAAACAGTAAAATTAAATATAATCTTAAAATAATTAAAATTTGACAACAATAAGTAAGTGCTTTATAAATTACATACAAAGTTGTGGTTAAATGCCTCCGTTTTAAGACTAAATAAGTTTATTAAGCAATTGCTTTTTAATGGCTATTGATATTTTTATACTATTGCTGCAATGACGATTGGCGTTTAATTGTTTTGCCAACTGTCGTTTGTAAGCCACAGCAATTTGCCAGAAGAAGTCGATTAAAATCAACCACTATATCTATATCTCTGGTTTCTGCTGTTCCGATCGAGAGCCCGTTCGAGAATTCCGGTTTCTTCGGCGATCGCCGGTCACGCTCCAGCGAAATAAGCAAGAAAAAGAGAGAATTTTCGCCTTGTTTTCAAAATGGGGATTCGCAAAGGGGGTTTCCCAAGGGGCTACCACCTCCTCCTTCTACCGCTCAAGTTTCATTCGGGCGGCAAAAAGCCGAACTCGAAAGCTGCCCAGCTGTCCACTCTCTCTCTCTCGCCCTCTCTCTCTCTTAAGGAAACGGCTCTTTGGCTCTCAGGACTCATTTGACTCAGCTAACTCTCTAAAGCGGGCGCGAATGAGAGGCGCGTCCACATAATCTGTGATGAAGGCATGTATCAAAACAAAGCGAGGAAAACTGGCCACAATAAAAACAGCAACAACTGCAGCACATGACAGCGGGAAAACTAACAGAATTATCAGCGGCGATAAATTGGAACCCCTACTGCGAAAATTAGACAAGGATTTCGGCTAGGTTTTCACGTTCTCCGAGAAGATCCTTATTTTGGGCAGTTCTCCGTCATTTAAGGAAGGAGAATATAGTTTGGCTAAACGCTAGCGAATGCCTCCTGAGGTTACAGAAAGTCTTACACTGAAACAAATAGGAATGCTAAGATGTTGCAAATGTATGTCAATTGAAATAAAATTGGACATAAAGTTTCGAAATTTTATATAATCTTAATACAATGATAATCTAATCAATTTTATAAGAAAAATTTCATTGCAACCTTTTATATCGATTCAAATTAGTTACACAAATTAGTTAAGAATATAAAAAAAGCTATTGGGCTTTCGCTAGAAAGTGCCTTACATTTTGATACGTATACTTGATTTAAATTTTTGAAATTAATGTCATAAATTTAAATGAATTAATGTTTATTTATGGAAATTTGTATTTTGCAAGTGCCATTATTTTCTCAGTGCACACACACACGTGGGCGCGCAAAAGGAGGCCGAAAAGGATGTGCGTCTCTCAATCTGGAAAAGCCTAGCACGAGTATTGCGTCGTCTTCGTTGCACACAGCTATTTCTGTGTGTGTGTGCGGGTGTCCTGGTGCTTGTATCCCAGTGTGCGTGTATGAGTGGACAGCGGCCTGTGGTTGGGCCGGCCAATATGCCAAAATGCGAAATTCCGAAAAGGCCGAAAAGCAATGCGAACGGGGAAGCCAAAGCGAGAGGACTTCTTCGCCGCCGTCTTGGCCGTTATTAATCATTGTACATTTGGCTGTCCTGTCAACGAAAAAGGCCGCGAATTTCGCTAGAGCTGGAGCGAAAGAGAGAGCACGCTGGAGAAAGAGAGAAGGACAGAAAGAGAGAGAGAGAGAGAGAGAGAAAGAGCGACTACTCACGCACACCTACGGCCACGTAAAAGAAACAAAAACGACAACTACAACTACAACACCAGCAGGACAGACTGACCAGCACACAACCACCACCACCAACGTTTTTACGTATGTGTGAGTGAGAACGATATGCCGCATTTCGTGGACGTGCGACTTTAAATTTCCCGTGACGTCGCCGCCGCCGCCGCCGTTGCCGTCGTCGCCGTGCGGAAATTCGCCGCGCTAAAATCAAAATTCACTCAAGTCCGCCGCGGTAGTTTGTCGCCGCACGCTAGCCCAGCCGCTCAGGTTCGCACAGCCACGTCACAGTCGCAGCGCCGCAAAGCGTCACAATATCACAATATCCTTCGACGAGCGCGAGAGAGGTCGCCGCACCGCATGTCCATGTCCTTTCGCTGAAATTCGCACGCCAAATAATCGCATAAAGTGTTCGCTTGTGTTTCCCGTTTATCCTCGAAACAAAAAAAAAAACGAATCCAAACAATAACAATAACTGCTATCCATGTGAGCTACATATATCGTGAATTTAATATCGCTGGTCGAAAAATAAACAAGAGTAAATAGCTGTGCTATCCGGACTCATTAGGCCAACACCGGAAAATCTCCCGCCTTCGCTGGAAGAAGGCCCAGATCACATTTCGCCCCGGAAGTTAATTTAAAAGGTTAGTTTTGGCCTTTAATTAGTAATATGCTAAAAATTTAAAAGTGTTTTAAGGCTTTTATACTTCAAATGTTTTGTTTAAACTTAGTTTTCATGTTTTAGTCCGGTGAATCAAAAGTATTTCTTTATTTGTTGACAACATTAAACATGATTATTTTATTTTTTAAAGAGTTTCAATTGGGATGCCCAATTTAAAATGCTTTTGTTTATATGACCAATTTCTCTCAAAACTTTTTAATTAATTATACACCGAGAAAAATTAAAGTTCAACAATAATTCTGAATTTCTACTAAAGTGGTTTTAATAACGGAAAAACAACACTAAAATGATACTTAACGATCAACAAATACAAAACAACAAAGACAGAAGGGAATATAAAATGGAAAAGTGTAAATTGTTTTAAAATTAGTCCCACGACCATATGGGTATCCAATGCAATGCAAATTGGGAAAGCATTTAATTCGTAAAGTTATTATTATATTTTAAAGTGGTTTTAAAAAAATTGTCATTTCTTGGTAGGCAATGAAACCACATTTAAAATATTTAATATATATTTTTAAACGTGTATATTTGTAAAAGAACTTGAGTTAAATTTTTGACCATTCGGAACCTTACCAAAAAAACTACTACTTTTCGCATTCAGTAATTCTTACATTTGAAAAAGAAAACTATTCCAGCTTAAATGTTTTAGACATTTTGTTCTTTAAATAACGTGTAAGTATACACTATTCCAAAATTTAACGTATTTAACTATATACCGGTGTTGAAGACCAATGAAACAAGCAATACAAGCAATATATACAATACATTGTTACACTAATTATTACATTCACTTTCCGTGCTTTAGAAGTAGTTTACGATTATTTTTGTTCTTACAACTAAATTTACAAAAGCCTCTACCAACAGTCGTTTCCCTTAAATAAGTAATGGGATACTATGTAGTGTCATTAACATAGCGTACCATGTTGCTTATCGCCGGGAACTATGCAACAATTTTTAAATAGTTTAATATTGTGAAATCAATTTTATTATGCACCAAATTACGAACGTGGTTTTTTGACTTTTTATGGCAGAATTCTATGCTCCACAGTCATATAATTGTAGCCTGTCCTTCATATTTAATTTAAAGTTTGTTTTTAAAGTTTTGTTTAGTAAGTATATCCTTTAGTGACAACCTTAGTCATTTTCTTTGCTTCGGTTATCGTTCTCAACGTTAAATTTATATATATATATCAGATAGAAAAAAAGAACAAATAAATATAAATCTTCTTACTGATTAAACTCATAAGCTCAAACATAACAAATATTGTAATGTATAAAAAGGGTACTCAAAACATTTTAATTTTACCTAAAAAATAAAAAATGAACGAAATGTTCGTTATTTTAAATATGTCTACTTATGCGATTCAAAATGTATTTATTTTAACTTATATTCTTCAAGCGAAAGCCGTTTAATGATTATATCATTATATAAAACGAAGAAGAAAACTATAAAATCATTAATACGTTTATAAAAGAAACAAATAGCATACATAAAACTATTCAACGAGTTCGTTCTCTTGGAAATAAAAAAAACATATATTTTAATTGTTGGTAACGAAAGCCATTATGTTAAGCACAATCATTAGTTATCAAACCTTCTCAGGTTTTTAGCGATTCCCGAAATAACTGCCTTAAGCTCAATAGTCAGACTCCAAATGCGAATCGCAAAACGCTGGTACTCTGTCCTCAGCCATAATCCAGAACAACATTAATCGAGCTAATCATAAACAAACACACAATAAAAAGGTGCAATAGTGCTTAAAGCCACATATATCATTGGTTCCAACAGGTCCGAAATTACAACAGACCCATGGTGTATTAGCACACACGACACAACTGCGGTGTGTGAGAAAACTCCCAGACTGGCACACACAAGCATACTACACACAAACATACAATTGGGTTCAGACCGAGGCAACTTTTTCTTTTATTTACGGAATTCTTATTTTTTATTTGTTGCCTCTTTTTGTGTTTTATTTCTTTTTGCATTAGCACAAACGAATGGAGCTATCAAACGCTTGCACATATTAGTACTAGTTTCAGTCGTTGACCTCCATTTGCCAGACTTTCCTCTTTTTCCTGACCCCCCACCCCTTGCCCCACCTCGTCCTTGGTGTCCTTGCCACATGCATTGCCCCTGTTTGTCTGTGACTGAGTTCAATACGAAGCCAAAGAAACGAAAAAAATAGTAAATACAATAAAATTATAATTGTATATAGGAAAATCAGAAGCTCTTAGCCCACACACACAGAGCCACACACACAAGCATTCTCAAAGAGTCGAATGGCCAGACGGTTGGCCATTACAGACATACATATGTCCTTTCGTGTGTTTGTGAATGTGTGCACAGCAGCAACACCAGACAGAAAACCCCCCAACCCCCCCCACACACACACCATACACCATACACCACACACTGACAAACTTGGTGTAATTCTTTTATATTTATTTCTTTCATCTTTTTCTGTTGTTACTAGATTTTTTACACACTTCTCACTGTCCCAGTTCGGTTCGTGAAAAGTTTAATGGCGAGCCGGCTAGGACAAGGACGGAATACTATGCTGGACTGGACAGAGCTGAACTGAACTGGACCCTGTGCAGAAAGCGAAAGTAAAAATTCTTTTCCTTCTGCCCCATCCAATTCACATCCTACTGCTCCTCCTCCTGAATGGTCGAAGACCTTGTAATTTTTATACAGCTGTAAAAGTTTTATTCGATATGTGTTTGGGTGCAGGTCGGCAGGTTGGTGGCTCAGGGGGTGGTGTGTTTAGGTGTTTAGGTGCTGAAATCACATGCACCACCGTCGACACAGTTATTTGCTGCTTCATTGGTTATGAGCATCCCAGTGTGTCTGTGTCTGTGTTTGGTGTGGTGTTGGGGTCACCGCATGGATAAATACGCATTAAGCATTAAACTAGGTGTCAAGAGCGTTAATACTAGTAGGCAAGGTACATAAATGGAGGTAAGCCTTTGAGTATCTATAAATAAAGCCGTTTGTTGTTACATTGTTACTTAACTAATTGACTTTAACTTATGCTTTCATAATACAGTTTTAATTAACACTTCGATTAACTAAGAATTTCTGAAAACTATTTTTTTGTCAATTTATTTAAAACTCTAATTGCTCTTTCTATAAAATTTTGATTAGAATATACTTTATGCTAACAATATACTTTATAAGAAATAAAACAAAATTTAAAATTTAATTATAGAAAGCTATTTTAGTTTTATTTTTACTTTGAAAAACAATTTTTCACAATTATTGATGTTTGTTTCAAAACCAAAATACAGTTTTAAGATAATCGTTATGTATTTGAACCCAAGACAAATGTTTTTAAGCAGTTTAAAAAATGTATGGTTTGCAGTGAATTAACTTATCCATACAAAAAATGGATAACTTTGATAATCAGATATCCGATTACATTTTTTTAAACAGATACAATATTTGGCATAGCGATTTATTGACTTATTTATCGGTTTACTATCCTAGAGCATTGCAGTTCGTGTTGTCCAACAACTGCTTATCCGAAATCCTGTGCTCAAGGTATATTAAGGCAACCAACTCAGTTATCTGGACTTAGCAAAGATTCAGGGAGCTCCAATTAATAGCTGGCAACGTGTAAACTCCATTTCAAGTGGCTGCGATGCACGTTTTGTAAACAGCATTGCGATGGATAGATGGATGGATGGATGCACGTAACGAAACGAAAGACTCCACCAGTTTGTCTGTCTGCGCTCTTAGTTCCCCAACACACTCTCTTAAGTTGCTCTTCTTGTCGGGCAAAAAACACACACCGACTTGAGTTCCTTGTATATTTGAATGCCACAAATACATATATATATATACGTATATTTGTATATATGTATGAACAGGGAAAGAAATCATGTGTCAGTCATGCGCAAAACGTGTTTTTCATTTTAAAATTGCACCATGGGGCGAGCTCTTTTGCATGCCTCACATTCTGGAGAGATGGAGGCGGAGCATATTGTTGCTCGCTCAGGTTCTTGGCCCGCACTTTTAAGCCAGGTCGAGAAAAAGACTTGAGAAAAGACGCTGCCACTGCTGCTGCTCCTGCTGCACCTGCTGTTGCTTCACTTTTTGGGATATAAAAAGGAAGGCTGGGAAGGCGCAACAGGCGTGCTTGTTGGCATTGGCATGACTGTGGATGTGGATATGGATCCCCTAGTTTCCATACCAAAGTTGGGGGATGTTCTCTGCGCTGCAGTGCCAAGTGGCCCGAAACAGGTAAACAAGTTATAAATTTGCGGACGACGGACGACGACTCGGCAAAGTTCGGCCGACGAATGGCTTGTTCTTGTTGCTTATTCGTAGCGTGGCCTCGCGTTGCGCGCGTTTTGCTGCATTTTGGAGCAGGCGCGTCGCGGCGCGAAGGCAACGCACCAATTAGCATATTCCATTGTCTCCCCAGTATACACACACACACACACACACACATATAGAGCACACAGAGTGTCCTTTTGCAAATTTGGCATCCTTCGTGCGCCGAACGCAAAAAGAGGCAAGGGGCGTGACGCAGCTCATTTGCCTGCAGAGCGTACGAGAGCGAGAAATTTTGTCATCCTACCTATACCTATACCTATGTGTACAACATATATATATATATATATATATATATATATATAGAACACCTACACGTATACGCAATATAGCGCATACGCCCGGTTGAGCGGCGTATTTACACCGCGACTTGTCTGTAAAACTTTAAAGCGCGCGGCGATTTTATTGGAGCCCCGTGCGAACACCCAACCCCCCTTTTTAAGCAACACACCCCAACCCCATTTGCAAAGTACATGGACGCGCATTCGCCATTCGGTCTGGTAAATATATATAGTTATGTGCTACACCACTGGCGAATGGGAACGCATCGGTACGCCGTGCGATATGCGATATGCGATATGCGATATGCCAAGTGTGTCACGGTAATTAATTAAGAACTCTGTCTGCTCTTTTCTTCTCGTTTCTCTGCAGGCGCCAAGCTGTTCGACAACGGCCTCAAGTTGGATATTTCCAGCTACCCCCACATGAACATCCGCATGGGCACCAAGGGCAAACGGCCTTTGCGCAGCCTGACGCCACGTGACAAGATCCATGCCATCCAGAGGATCCACGATGGCGAGTCCAAGGCCTCGGTGGCCCGGGACATCGGAGTGCCGGAGTCCACTTTGCGTGGATGGTGCAAAAACGAGGACAAACTGCGCTTTATGTCCAGGCAGTCCACCACGGACAACCTGTGCGCCGACGCCTTGGCCGATAAATTGGATGTCTCCGGGGGAGGAGTTGGAGGAGGAGGAGGAGGAGGAGGAGGATTGCTGGGTCCCCCGGAGAAACGGCAGCGATTGGATGCCGCCCTGCCCCTGAACTTCTCCAACAAACTTAAGTTCGACGAGCTGGCCTTCAAGCGATCACCCCTCAATGGTCTGGACTACAGTACAAACAAGAATCTGGCCGAGTTGGGCTACAATGGCCTGCCCGTGGACTATGCGGCCTTCAATGGTGGCGTAGTGGGGGCGAAGGGCAAGGTCTTTGGGGCCGACATCAACAGACCAGCCACAGCAGATCCCTCCCTGAATGCCATCAGTCCGCTCTCCAGTCTAACGCATCTGTCGGGTCTCACGGGCATCTCACAGTCCCCGCTGGCTATCAGTTTCAACGAGCTGACCACCAACCTCAACCTGCTGGCCCAGCTCAATCCGGGTCTGGCGGCCATGTCGGGTTTGAGTAGCTTTCCGGGTGCCGCTGGTGCTGGTGGCTTGAGGAACCCCAAGCCAAGTGGACAAAGTCCCAGGAGTGATAGTGGAGATCGCACTCAATCGGGTTTGTCGGTGAAGAACTGGGCCAAACAGAAGCCAGGGGAAGCAGCCCAGGGCAGCCTTAATCTGAGCATCAAGAACGAGGTCAAGGGGGGCGATATCAAGAGTCCAAGTCCCTCGATTGCGCCCTCTCAGTTGGGCGGACCCATGACGCTCTCCAATCTGGCCGAGGATCCCTTACTCTACTGGCTGAAATCGCAGCAGACCATGTTGGGTCTGAATCCCCTCTATCCGCCCAGCATACCAATGGGCGTGACCAGTCCTCCGATACGCTCCTCCACGCCGCAGCATCACATGAACCAGCTTGCCCAGACGCCGCCCATACCATCGGCCCCACTCACGCCCTCGTCCACGCCCTCGGGAAGTCTGGACGAGAAGAATGCGGCGTGGTACAACTGGTGCAAGGCCTTCGGGGCCAGTCTGCACACCCTCAATCCCAATGCAGCCACTCTGGCCGCCCTGCAAGCCAATTCCATGCAACAGCAGGTGGCCAACTCCACAGCTGAGGGAGATCCCTCGAATATTCTGTATTCCCATCTCACCAAGGAGACTGAGACGCCTTCGGTGAGAAGTCTATCCTCCAATGAGCAGAATGCCGAAGCGGATGAGGAACTGGGCGACTCTGGCGACCCAGATGCCCGAGAAGCGGAGGTCGAGGGCTCCGGCAAGCCAGAGGATCTGTCTTCCGCCGGCAAGGTGATGACACCCTCGCAAAGTCCCCTGGCAAATTCAGAATCAATGCCAGCCAGCAGCAGTAGTCCCAAAAACACCGAGAAGATCCTAGACAATATGCTGTTCAAGATGGGTGGCAGCGAATCGGAGGGCAGTTTTCAGAACAACAACGATGTGAGTGCCAGCAATAATAATAACAATAACAATAACAACTCCAACAAGACGGACGAGGAGGAGAAGGCCAAGTATCTGGACTGCACAGGCGATGAGGACACAGAGGCCATACATCATGGTGAGAAATTTCTGCAGTGGCTGGAGAACTGCAGCAATCCTCGGGTGACAGCCGTGCAGCTGATGCAGCTGAGATTTCTGATAGCGGCCATCAAGTCGGGCAACGAGATGCCGCCAATGGAGAAGCCCTGCTCCAGGAGTTTGCAGGAGGAGAGCGAGGATAACAAGGATAACAAGGATAACAAGGATAGCAAGGATAGCAAGGAGGAGGAGGAGGGCAGTGGCCGCGGCAAGAGTCGCCGTCGCAAATAGGAAAAGCCAAAGTTGGCGCCCATGGAGCCAGCCACGGATACAGAGGATTACCCAAGCAATGCGGCCAGGCAGGATATGGATGCGGATCCCTCCCACAGGATGCAGCATGTCTATGCCCCGGCAGTCTACAGATCGTCGGCCACCCTACTCAGCTCCCTGTTCTTCCCCCCCTACGAATTTGTACATTGTGACCTCGACGATGAGCCGGATGACGACTGCCAGATCACGGGCGAGTACCAGCAGTATGACGAACTGAGCTCCAGCTCCAGCTAGATCTTGCCTCCTGGATCTCCACTGAATTTATCTCCTAGCTGTGACAACACCTACTATCGAGCATACTTTCAGCCTCTCTTCCATTCAATTCAATTCAATTCTCAACTCAATTCTCAACTCAATTCCATTGTATTGTATTAATTAATCGTACGGCTAATGTGTATATATCGAGAATCTCTATTTGTAGCTATTATGCATTTCTTTTTCAAACGGAAAAACAAGCGATTTTGTTTTATTTCGGTTGTTTTATACCCAATGCATTCTAGACAAAATGTTATAGCCTTTGTTTTTTGTTACGACAACAAACCTTTTCGAACTGCAATGGTGTGCATTTGATATCAAACGTTTTTAAATTTCGTATATTATATTAATAACTATATGGAAATGTGCTCAAAAGAATTTTCTTAATTCGAAATTAATGCGATATTTAAATAAAGACATTTACAAATTTAAATGTAATTTTAAATACATGTTCAATAAAAAATAATTAGATAATTTTTATGAAACTCTTAGAACTGTTGTCCTTTTCATTAATCTCGGGGCATTTTTACAGGTTATATTTATTTAACTACTTTTG
Source organism: Drosophila elegans (assembly GCF_018152505.1). NCBI lineage: Eukaryota > Metazoa > Arthropoda > Insecta > Diptera > Drosophilidae > Drosophila > Drosophila elegans. The sequence continues at coordinate 2,583,026 of NW_024545855.1, read as the reverse complement.
GGCTACAATTGTCAATCATGAAATTGTTAGCTTAAGCCAAACCGGACAAGATCATCAATCATTTCGTTTTGGTCAATTCAAATTTTTGTAAATTGGCAACAAAAAATAAAAGCGCAAAAATATCAGTTCCAATTTCGGTTTTATTTATAAAATAAATAGGAAAAAATGAAGTGAAATGAAAAGTTTAATGATTTCTTGTTGAAAAACGCGTTAAAAAATTATTATTTTGGAAATTCGGCAAAAAATTAGAAGCACCAAAAATCTGATTGAATAATGGCCAAACGCTGGATTATCATATCTCGTTAAACTCGTCATAAAGTTGTAACTCGATTGGCATTCACAGCTTAAAAATTTTGTTTTGAGTCCATTTTTGAAAAAAAAAATGATGTTAGAACTTATGATAAATGCGAAAATTGGAACAGTATTATAATATTTGAAATCGTCCGGAAAGTGATGAGGATCGTTAGAGAAGGTCTTAAGCCGTACAAAAAAGTCAGTCATACAGTTGTGAGTGGTATTTTAGCCAAATTACCGCTAAAAATCAATAACAAAATGTGAAATTTCAGCTCAAACTAAGCTGTCTGCAACAGTCAATATGTAGCATAAATAAAAGAATAATCACTTACCAAATTTATTGGATCATCTAGTGGTTCGTATTGAACAAAATCGGCGACAAACTTGGCAATTTCCTCAACGCTTGATATGAGTTCCGTGTGTATAAACGCCGTTGGTCTGATGGTGGTGCACACAAATTTCTGGAAGTTGGTTAAAAGGGGCAATTTATCATCAAACATTAAATTAATAGTAACATAACAAAGAAGGTGGTGAACACTTTACCTGAACTTTGCATTCGTTGGGCAAGGCCAAGACCATCGCTCTTTTTTTTGGGTAAGTGAGAACCAATTGCTTGCGGAAATTTTCGGCATAAAGAAGTAGCAATCGTTCCTTGGGCGATAATGTATAGTATGAGGGTGGATAGCACTGCGGACTGTTTTCGAACTCCTCGATAGTCTCCGGAAAGGATAAGTCGATCTTTCCGATATTCAGCGCCGGTTCACCTTCAGACAAACTAAATTCACTAGACTTCATTTCCTCCGTTTCCACCTCGTACTCCCCCTCCATTTCATCCACGAAATCCGATTCCGTAGCTTGCGAGCGCATAAATTCGTCGATTTCTTTGAATTTATCGGAGTGACGACTCGGGTCGATGTTACTGACCACCTTCTTGTACTTCTGGAATAATACCTTCGGCATTTTGGCGTAGTTAACTCGTTTGCCGGCTATTTACAATGATAAACAAGAAATAAGGTTTCTATAACTACGGTGTTTATAGAAAAATATATTTTTCAATATGAGCAGATGTGACAGAAATTGAAGTGTGTTTTTAGGTGAAATCAAAAATATACTGCAGAATGTCTCATTCATGACTAACAAACAACTAAGAATAAATTCGTCTCTAATAAATGTCTAATTGGAATCAGAAGGCGTGGTATCTTAAACGTGTTGTTAAATTAACTTAAAGAGTAATAAATATTAACAACAGTTTGTTTATTTTTAGTTTATTCAAGTCAAATGGAGACAGTTTTATATTAAATTATAAAAGGTTTATGATATAACACAATAACTGACCAACTAACATTTTTATACAATTTTTTATTCATTTTGTGTGATTAAAAGGAAACTTGCCTTAAAAATTTTCAATTTCCAACAAAGACATCCTGGGTTCGAGTCTTCGGAATAAAATCCAACAAGATTTTACATCTTTTCTTTGTAGATATTCGAGCCTTTTCATCGGCTAGTGCCATTGACAAATCGCCACCGTAACTGCTTTTGAACTGCTTTAACACCGAATGTAACTTCTGTACCCTGCTTTATTTTAAATTGCACTGCTTGTCGTTGAGTAATATTCTACATGTAAAATGTAAATGTAGACATGGACGCATAAGAGTTTTTGTTACGGAAAGTATGTTTAAAACTTAAACAATTAGATGTGTAATCAAAAATAAGTATACAAACTGGTTCTTACAATTAACATTTTTTATAATAAATCGTATTTTTAAGATGAAAACTTTAACAATTAGCTTTGTTTTTTATGAACAGTCTAAACAACATTAACAGGCCCCTGAAACTCATAATAGTTATATCATTGCACTCAGAATAATAGTAATCCGTATTTATTTCTTTGACACAAGCCCAGGAGGCACTTAAGAAAGTTTATGATTTGAAATATAATAAGGTGTGTTCAAATAAGGCAGTGATTACTAAATTATAAGAATTAAAATTTTATTTAATAATCGGCCGCTTTTGGAAAGTTATTAAGCACTTTAAGTCTAGGTTTTTATGATCTCCAAGAATTAAAGATATAATGCGTCAACATTGAGTTAAATGTTTTTAACCTGTTGTGTTTTCTTACCTTGTATTTTTTAATAAAATAGCAAACAGGGAAATTCAGTTTCTCTGTATAATGTATATATATTTTGATTCTGCTTTAGTTAAGTTTGAGAAAGTTCACAATATTTGGGTATCTTTACAACCGAATGAAAAATAAATGACGCTTACTCAGAATTTCTATTTGCATTAAGGATTACTATATATTTGAATTATCAATGTTACATAATTAGCCGTCTGACATTCGAGGCTAGGCCTTCCGCAGATGGCAGATTGGTGGCACATTTTTTAAGAACCAGGAACCACCCCCTTGTCTGCGTGCACCGCAAATTGCATTTGCATTATTTATATTGCATCAATAAAACCCGCATTCAGGAATAATTAGCGAAAAACTTGTCGAGCAGCGGAGTAGAGGAGCGGAGGAGAGGAGAGGAGAGACCAGCGGATTGAGATCGGCGCAGTTGATCCGTTTATGGCTGGCGCTAGGATTTATTTGTACTTCCTTTCGCATTTAAAAGGCGAGCGTCTACCTGAATCGAATGCTACATTCATGAAACCATTTGGCGCTTTTAAGCGACTCAATTACGCACTTTGATTCCCGATTCCCACATTTGTTGTCGCCTGTCGTTGGTTGACGCCTGTCCTGCTCAAACTGTTCCTCCTGTTCGTTCTGTTCGTCCTGCGGAAAGGACTCTCTACCTGAACTGAACGTCGTCTGAGGCAAGATGCGTAAGCACTAATTTTTGTGTGTGCTCGCTCAGTTGGCCGTTTAATTGCCGCGGCTCGCGCTAAGTGTTCCTTAGAAAAACAATGCGCGGCGTTCAATCAGGCACATGTCGTCCTGTCGCTTGACTCCTTGTCGAAACAGGAGGCGCCCCGGATGTCCTTTTGTCTGATTATCGGCCACGCAACGCCGATGCCGATGCTGATGCTAATGCTGATACGCTGCGGTTATGTCAATTAACGCGGTATAAGAGGCAGCTCGTCCCAGCAGAGGACATCACATTCGCTTTACACTCCGAAGGAAGCACATCACATCTCTAAACGGAAACATTCAACATGCAGTTGCTTAATATTATTATTCTGCTGCTGACCATTCAGCAAAGCTGCCTGGCATTGTACATCAAGAAAGTAGAGAAGAGTCCTGCCAAAGCTCCAGCCAAAGACGACTGGGGAGTCTTCAAGAACACACTGGGACTAAGCCAAGAAAAAGGTGTGTTACCTATACCAAAAGTGCCACTAAATCATTTACTTACTTTACCTATTTGTTATTTTCCTTTTAGTTGAACTTCTCAAATCGCAAAAGGACCAACAGGGCACCAAGGAGCTGCTCAATCGTTTTATTTTGGAAAATCCCAAAGCCTTACCGCAGGTCAAGAAGCAACCCGATCAGTTTTTGGCACTCTACCGATCCATTTTGAAGAAACTGACAGCTTCCAAGCGTATGCTGAAGACCTCTCTTAACTTCGAACTGGCCGACAATAGGCCCCATAAGACCCTGAAAAGACCACGTCGCAAGATCGCCGTGAAGATGGTCTCCGACATGCCATCCTGGAAAATCGAGAGCCTTTTGAACTCCTTCTATCTGAAGCACGGGATTCCGAGGAACACCGAGGAGCATGACTATCCCGATTTGGATATGCCCCGGGACACCGACTACGACTCTGACAATTTCTATGACGACGAAGGCGATGTCGGACTGACTGCCAAGACCAGGCAAAATACCGAATACGGATCCTTTCAGGATCTGATTATGCAGGCCAAGATGAACGAGTGGGAGCGGGAGGAGGAGGAAACCAAATTGCACGGCTCAGACAATGATGACTTCATTTAAATTGAAACATCCATTGAGTTATCCTCAAGTAACTGATAGTGGGCTGTGCAATAGGAGGTTCAAATGCTGGCATTGGACTTAACATTAGTTTAAAGTAGTTCATTATGCCAAACAATATTGAGCAACAATTGAACCTATATTTATTAAAACAACATAGCTTTAGAATTTTTTTTTCAAAATTGAAATAATTAATAAAGTAATTAAGAAGTTGAAATATGAATAACAACATTTTTATTTTATTGGTATGGAATTTTGGTGGTCTAAAATTTAGGAATTCGGAGTCCTTAATAATTTTGAACAAACTTTTTAATTTTCAATATCTGCGCATGTCCTCTCTACATAGAAAGCTTTTTCTTAAAGAGCAATGCCAAATAGAGTTTGTTATTATTAAATGCTCATCTTATATATGGTTTTTCTTTAGACAAATAATAACATAACATTGTATTACTGTTTTTGTAATGTTTTATAGTAATATTCCGGTTTACATCTTACTGTAGGTTTCCGATTATATAAAACAGCTGATTGTTATGTTCTGTGCTCTCCTTTCATTTCCTTTTCTCTCTTGCAGCATGACAACAAATAACGCTATTATAAGCAGACATATGGTTTACACAATGGTCTATTATATGGTGCCAACAACATAAACACGTGCTCCACAAGAGCACACTCATGCGCCCTGTTGTGCCATGAAATTGTGAATCCTTGGAAGATATAAAAGCCAAGCTCATTTGAAACCACAATTAGTCTGTTGCTGTTCTCAGTCGGTTATAAATAAGAACTTCATTAAATAGTATTAGTTGTTGGTAATTTCAGTTTACGTAGTCAGTTTTGCAGAGCCCATAAATTCTTATTTACTGGCTCAGTCTTAACAGCCAACCTAAAATAACCCTTTAATCCGCTCTTTCTGCTCAGCCCACTTGTTGCCTTATAACTACACAAATATATGAAGATTAATCTGAAAAGATTAGCGAAATAAGTTTAAGGGAATTGGGTCTTTTAAACATAATTCCCAATGGAACAAACTAGTTCCTTGCCGCAGTGTGCCTAAATCGATAGATATTTTTTAATACGAGTATGCAAAATTTTAGAATGCACATCACGTCCTAAGTCTTTTAGGTATCAGCCTCGCCAGCTTTTGACGCCATTGGCATCATTTATGCACGTACTCTGTTTGCCAAAGCTGCAAACTTTCCTACGGCAATAAGTCAGTCACAGCCTTCCATCACAGTTAACGTAAATAAAAGATTTTCATTTAAGTTTGAGTTATGTTCAAGCATTAAACTACACAAAGAAGAGTTCTTAAGCAGGTGCCATAAATACAAGATATTTGTTATTTTAATTTAGTGTGATTTTAACATTTTTTTATCCTTAAGGTATATTAAATTCATAGAGTTTGGAAAATAAATAAAACTGTATTTATATTAAAATTAAAGTTTATTTGTAATTTAACAATAATATAATTTATTTTTATAACTCTTTACTTGGTTGATAAATTAAAATACATAATACAAAATCAAATAAATAAAATGTGAACACAAATATACATACAGGCGCAATTATCTTACAATTTAAGAGGAATTACAATTCTTGCCATCGAAGAATCTTGAGTTCAGTATATTTGATGCTCGAAGATAATGCTAAACAATTTGGTATTTAGACTTGTCAGTAATCCAGAAGGATACAGTTTGTTTTACACTTTTTCTCGAGCACAATTCGTAATGGCAGTGCAACCTTTTTCCAATTCAAGTAAGAACATTATCTTACTGGGCCAAGACTGGAAAGTGATATCCCATAGTCTTTTGGAGGTAATAAAGCTCTTGGGGTTTCAGTGCTTACAGCTTTCTACAACTTCTCACCACTAAGACTAACGATATTGTAATAGTTGTGATCGGGAAACCGCTCCAGTTCAATGTAATCCATTTCGGTGTGCAGCAGTTTGTCGAGCATCTGAATTATCTCAGCAAAAAGCGGACGCTCCTGGGGATCGTGTGACCAGCAATAATACATAATATTGTAGAGCTCCCGACGACAGTGCTCTGGTTTCTCCAAACGATAACCATCCCTTACCTTTGACAAAAAGTGCAGAAAATGTATTTATTTGATTAATTACAAAATTAAAGGAAATACCAACCTTCCGCATAACATCAGCTGCTGATATTCCGGGGTAAGGCGTTGAACCCAGAGTCACAATTTCCCACATCAGTATGCCGAAGCTCCAGATATCCGATTTTACAGAGAATATGTTGTCGTATAGCGACTCAGTAGCCATCCATCTGAAAATTAAAGCATAAATTTAAGTTTATTGGCTTGTATTTGGTTTAACCAATAGACATTACCTTATTGGCAGCTTGCCCTCGCTTTTCCTCTCATAAATCTTCGATGTGATTACGTCTCTTGCAAACCCGAAATCCGCGACTTTGCATGTGTGATCATCGGTTATAAGAATATTGCGAGCAGCCAAGTCTCGATGGATAATCTGTAATAAAATAATAATGACAAATATAAGTATTTAAAGTAGAAGCAATTTATTTTCTAATTCCTTAAAAAAAGTGTTTTATAAAAAAAATATTTATCTTTGTATTTTTTGTAAATCAACTTACCCCCCGCGATGTTAGGTAGTCCATTCCCTTAGCTACTTGATACATGAACGAAGTTAAATCGCAGGAAGTAAGGACATTTGATTTCCCGTGTGTGTTTCCATAGTGTCTATTAGCAAAATATTTTGATTAGATCTTTGTTCGAAGTTACGCTTTATTATGTTGCCTACCTTTCGGCGCGAGAGCTGCGTAGGTACGTTTGCAATTTTCCTCGATTTACGTATTCGAGAATTACAAAAGTGGGATCTTTATCCGTGCAACAGCCCAACAAATGAACCACATTTATGTGCGGCTCCAGAGATTTCATTACCTGTAAGCAGGTAAAATAAATTGGTCAATAAATGTGTTAATTAGACTTTGAAATTATTTAAGGGGGATATAATCTCATTAATTTAACTACAATATAATTTTTTATCACCATTCCTAGTGAGATTTTTGAACTTAATGAATTTGTATATTTTATATATTATTATTATTTGTTTATTTCATTACCTATAAGCTAGTTTATTTATATTTTTCACAAGTGAAATTATCTCATTAATTGAACTGCAATAATATTTTTAATAATTTTTCCTAATGAGAATTTTGTACTTATTTATAAACAATTATGGAATCACCTATAAACAAAAATATTATTATCTTTTGACTTATGAGAGAGAGTATATATCACATTTAAATAAAATCATTTGTGTGTGTATTATTATTAAGCTTTTCTATTGATTTACGATTAATATTATCCAACTTATTTAACTACCATGACATTTTTGATTACCACTCCTAATGAGTATTTGCACTAAGTCAATTTGTATCTTAAGAAGCTTGTGTATTATTTATTGGGCCATCTGATTTACAAAAGTGACCGCAATTAATTTAAGTTAATAACTTGGTCCTGCCCAAAAGTCCTCTCCCCCACCCTCATACTTTAAATACAAAGTTTGAGCAACTAAGGCCATTTCTGAGTACGCAACAGAGCCTGGTAATTTTGCAGGTCTCGAACGCCTTCACAATGGCAAAATGCGGTGGCAACTTGAGGAATGAGTCTGAAGCATAGCAATGGCCGAGGGCCATTCATAATTTTTCATTGTTCCAAAATTAAAGTGCAATTATTCTCGTTTCTAGGGTAATCCGCAGAACATGATATACTGCCGCCGCACAACGTTTGCCGGTGTATGGTTTGTTTTGCCGCCTGCAGCAGCAGCAAATGCGACTTTAATGATGAAGGACGCCTTCCGACTGAGGGCAACCCTAGAGTGGCCCTTTTAGATCCCATTTTCGTAGTCGGTAGAGTCAGATTCAGATTCAGATGGCAGAGGGCAAGGTTAGGCCACTATAGGTCTCGAACTCCGAAAAAGCTAGTGCGCAGGATTCAGAGAGGTCCTCCAGGCGAGAGGATGCTGCGGTTTGTCAGTCAATTCGGTTTCTTCTATTTTTTTTGGAGGCAGGAACAGCAACAGGAATCAGTTTGTTTCAAGGCGTCGGTGTGTGCGGTTGGGAAAGTTTCTATACCATATATTTCCTGCAAGATATACACGTTTTTTCTCGTGTTTTTGCAACAAGGCTGCGGGAGGTTCGTGTTTACAGCCCGCAACTGCTGTCAAAAAGAGTTCCTGGCCATGATGAGATGTTGTGTTGTGCTAGTGCGAGTGCCAGTGTGTGTTTGTGTGTGCTTTGAATAAATGCTCCTCAGTGCCCCCAAATGCTGAACTCATTAGCTAGCCATCGAATTTTCTACCCCGGCAAAGGCATAGGTAATAATGCACCCCACGTATATAGTAGAGTATGTAAATGCCAATCGATATGAAAATGGCACTATCATTACGGGATTACTTTGGGGGGTGGAAGGGGTGTAAATCCAAATAGCTCTTGGCCAAAGTGCCTTTCGTCCTTGTGCTAAATAAATACATTGTCACTTCAATTGTCATGGCAACACACTCCTTTGATTGCCTTTCATTGCCAGCATACAAATGTTGAGCCCATTAAAGGACCATAAATGCCTACGGAACAAAGGACCACTACCACTACAAACGAATTTATTGATTCGCCACGAAATGAAAATATTTTTAGACCACTGATTACAGCCACTTTGATTTACACAGCTCCACCTTTGATCCTTGAAACATATAGGTTTAAAGTCTGTCCTGGACTGGATTTTTCGGAGTTCTCGCCCATGTAAGCTGGCAAAGATTCGGCTCATTAAATATGCACGTCTGACACCGGGATGCTTACAAGGGCATAAATTAATAATTTTGTCGCAGTACTTTTGGCGAACATAAATATGCAATAGGACCCGACCATATTGGAATTGGCATTTAACCTACATCGTTTCAATGAGCGAAATGGGCAAATTGCATTCAAAATAGTTTTCCTTTAAATTTCATTTAGGTAAAAGCTTTTTCTTTAATAAGAAAGTAGTGTTAGGTGCACAAAACAAAGATAACTAGAGCTTAAACAGCAATTAAAAAAGGTTAGTAAAAGAATAGAGAAGAAAGGCAGCAAGAAACTTTAAATGATAAAATTTACATTGAAGAATGGTCAGGAAATCAGGTAATTTAGTTTTCTAAGAACTTTACTTTAACTTTGACCAAATTATTAAGAAAAATAGAAGAAGCTTTCTTAAGTCTTCCTAAATACAGCTGCAATAGCCAACTCTGCATGAGATACTCAAACATTTTGAAACTTTCGAGAGAGACACATAAGTAGACTCCTTCACGTTTTCATTAAAAAGGCAAACATTAAACCCAAACTCAAGGAAAAAACGTTGCCAGCGGACGGCACTTGCAAAAAGAGTGGGAAGGAAATTCTTTCAAAACTTTTCAGCATCGTTAATTTTCAATTTACAAAACTTTTTCATCTAACCAGAAAAACCAGCTCACAAGATTTGCCCAACAGCCCCACTCAGTACCAAGTACCAAGTTCTCCGTTTTCAGTTTTCAGTTTTCACTCCTTGAGTTAGCGAGTCAGCCAGGGAGATTTTAGTAGGGAAAGCAGGGGAAATGGTAACCAATTGAATGAAAAGTGACAGGGGAAAAGGCAGCTGAGAAATTGCGCCCGGCAAGTCGTCACTTGGCCAAAAACTTTGGTTGTAACGATTTTGTCCGTATTTTGCATTCGGATCCTTACGGATGACTTCGAAAATTGTAAATGCTAATTCACAGGAATTGTGTTATTTGGCAGTCCACTTACCTCCAATTCGGAAAGCAGGTCCTTTCGATCCACTTCGGTGGCGCTTTCTTTGAGGGTCTTCACAGCCACTGTTGTAATGCCTTCAGTGCCTGAAAAAATAATAATAAAACATTCATAATTATGAAATCTGTATGCCATTTGGGATTAGAAATACTAACTAATAAAACTCGTAGCTAAAAAGCATCACTACATAAATATAAATAATCTTTTTACATGTCCTTTAGGACTCTAATACATTACATGTTTAATTAATACTGGCAGAGCAACTAATGGAATTCGATTGCCTTTTAATTCATTTTCGGTCTAGTGCCTGTAAACACAAAAAAAATACAAACAACACATTGTAGTCTTTAAACAACTTGTATGCCTACAGATGATTTCTAATTACAATGTTTAAGAGGTACAAAGGTAAGGCACACTCTTCACATACTGATAGTTTTTATTTCATGTTCATGCCTTTACATAAATCCAGGAATCACTTGCCTTTCGTTTTGTATGTCCATTCTACGTGCTCATAAAAAAGGGCTCACCATGGAGCACTGGAATGTGGTATATCGAGTGGGTGGGAGTTGCATACTATACACTATACTATACCCCCCTGCATGCACAATTTTTCAGCACCTGAGTACTTGAATATGGGGCAACAACTGGCGGATTGCATGAGCCACTAGCTTTGTTGAACTCTGCTGATTGAATGCACAACCTGTTCTATTTTAAATTCCTTTCGGCATTATAGCGAAATTGATTAAATTACTTTGTTGAAATTGTAGATTTTGTGGAACAGTAATGGTTTTTCGAAGTTAATAAGTTTGAAATCTCTTACTATTTAGGGCATAAAATTGGTTTTTTGGTTTGGTTTGGTTGGCTTTAACTAATACAGAGGATATAAACTACAGCAATTTAACGGAAATTTCACTGGATAAATTCGCATCTATCCTAACAGGTATACATTTTCAATAAGCAAACTTGGTTTATTTACCTATGTAAATCAAATATAAATTTATTTTCATTTGTCTATTGATAAAGCTCTATAATAACAATAAATAAATAATCAAATAATTTTTAATGGCAAGTGAATGAAAATGAAATGAAAATGAAAAGTAATGGAAATCGATTGTCTATTAATTACTTTGGGCTTTAATTTAACCCAAAGGATATGAACTATTTGGAAAATTCGTATCTATCTCAACAGTGATGCTTATTTTTGTTTAACCTAGTTTATTTTCCCACAAAACTTACCATTTATGTTGGTGGCTTCGCAGCGCCAAACTTGTCCGAAGGCTCCTTCGCCCAATATATTGAAGAACTTCAATCGGTACCTGGGGAATTCCCATCGGTCGCAGTTGGCCTCTCCGGCAAAACCATTTTCCGCCGTGCCGGAACTTCCTGCTCCACCTGCCACACAGCCAGGCCCCAAGTTGGATCCCGGCTCACCTGTCCCAGGAATGGGCACTCCTGCGGAGGAGGAATCCCCGCCATTTGTGACACCTGTTGATAACTGGGACGTTGCCTTTGAGCGACAGCATTGTTTAAGTCCGGCAGCGAGTTAACGTCCATATCGATGAGAGTTGCGACGTTGATGAGGCCGGAAATGCAGTCGATGTTGATATTTGATATTTGTGGGGGATTGTACAGGTTTCAGAAAACAAGATAAAAAACTTTGATTAGTTGTGCACCCCTTCTGGTAGTCCTCATTTTTTGACGGCCTTAAATCCAGGTTAATATTGGATTGACACAATAGCAGCATACTTTTATAAAATCTGTGCGGAACGACATCCTTACATATGAATGATGACTCGGATACCTATATTACAACACAGTTTTGAAAGTTACACTTTTAAGATCAATTATTCCTTTTAATTAAGGAGATGAAACAATTTAGCTATATTTTGTCCTTAATTCTTAATGGATTTTAATATTTTTTAATGTAAATAAAAACCGTTTTCCCATTTATTTAGGCTTCGTTGCTTCGCTCCTTCTTTTAAATATTCTCTTTTCTAATTAAAACCCATCTCCTATTTACTGAAGAGATTAAATAATGTGGGTTAAGTATTGAATTATCTGGAAAAACAAGCCGTCCTCCTTGGTCATACCTTTAATTGATACCTACAATGCTAATTATTTTAACTTCGTTAAAACCCATTTATCCTTATAACTAAGGAGATTAAATAATGTGGCTTAAGTATTAAACTAATTGAATTAACAAGACTTCAATTCCACAATCGAGTTGAATATAAATGCAATTGGAAATCGTTTAAATCTTCCCTTTTATCTCTAATAATATACGAAATTCATTGTCATAGCAAAAAATTACGTTTTGAATTCTAAGTAAACCCGGCTGTCATCAATTTGGGGTTGTGTTGGTGACGCGGGAGCCTGCTGAAGTTTTGGCATCCGCTGTCAATAAATGGGAATCGAATGAAAGGACATTCCCGGCAGACTCGCAGACAGGCTCTAAGCCAACATGCAGCTGCATTGAGCTACTTTTTCCTGTCAATTACACTGCTGCTGAGGTTGAGGCCACTGTGGGTGACAGGACACCAGAAGGGACGACAGGGCGCAGGACGACAGGACGAAGGCGTTGAGTGAGCCAACTGAGGTTGAAATCTGTGTTCGAGTAGCTGTCGATTAAGGACTCCGGCCTCTAAGCCCCAATCGCTCCCCGGAGAAAATCGATCGGTATTTGCATAAGCTTTTGTGCATCGCTCACTAATTTCATGCAATCATCAAAAGGACCTTCTGTGAATGTCAGGAAATATGAAATTGCGATTAGGATGCTTTGGATCCAACTACAGACCATATTGATTTCATTCATTCTCATCCACATTTAAGCATTTCAAGCGGAGCGTTTACTAAAAATAAGTTCAGAAGCTCAAAGTCTTAAAAAATGTTCATATTTAAATTGTCATCTCTGCTCTCCAGTTGAAAGTATTACATTAAGTAGAAAATATTTTAAATATTTTAAAAGATTACATTTTTGTAAAAAACAAACATCCACACTACGCATACTAAATTGTGCTGTGGTATTTTTGATAATATTTGCTTTTAAATCTCCTAATGAAAATTAATAATAAAGAAAGTATCTCTTATATCTAAAGAGATAATTTAAATGGATTACATTTATAAATCATTTTTATGAAAAACAAACGTTTTTAAACCTATATTAGATGGTTAACTGACAATCCTGACAATAATAAAACATTTATGGTTATTTTTTGCTGTGGTGGTATTACTTCTCATACCTAAAAAGCTTTAGTATCATTTGGGGAGACCTAGTTAAGCCCCTACATTGTACAAAAACCACCTGGTTAGAGGTGACCCCTAAAATTAGTGCAATTCCACTCACAATGCCGAGCTGCTGATCCCGCTCCCAGGGAACATAGCGATTGGCGAAGGCCACGGGTCCCTGCCACTGCTGCATGACCATCGAGTTGCGACTCTCGTCGGTCAGCGTGGAACTCAGCGGGCTCTGGTTGGACTTCTTGGCCAGCTCCTCCTTCTCCTTGGACGTCTTGAGGGTCCTGCTGATGGCGCACAGCCGACGGCGGCACAAGTACGCCAAGAGCACGGCAATGGCGGCGAAGAAGCCGCCAACGGTGACCACAATCGGAATTGTTCCGGACTTCAAAGAGAAAACATTGATGCTTTGGTTGGGACTTTCCGTGGGGGTTTTCTGCTCGACTCTCGTCGAATTATTGGCACTTATTGGCGTCAGTTTGGTGCGACTCTTCGGCGTGGTGGAGGCACTCGTCGACTTGGCGGTTGTTGTGGTGGCTGTGGTTGTGGCTGTCACCTCACCATTGTCCTTTTCCTCCCTTTCGCCACTCTCCCCTTTTCCCCCCCAAGTTTGGCCAGGGAAATTCGGTGGCGGTGGCGGGTAAAAGTTACCAAACGACGGCGGTCCGTATATATTGTTCTGGGGCACCGGTGGATATCCACCGCCTGGCCGGCTATTTGGCAGTCCATTCCGGATGGACTGAACACCGGGCAGCTGGTCGAAGCGGGGCAGAAACTGCGATATATTGTGCACCACGTTCGAAATTGATGTCTGCGGTCGATAGCCAGAGCTGCTCTCACGCTCGCCCAAGATATTGATGAAAACCTCAGTTTTTGCCGTGTAGGTTCCGTCCGTGACAGTTATATAGATGAGAAAATTCTCACCGGCCTGGAAAAAACGAAAAATTGTTTGTTATATGTTACAAGGTTCACAAAGTTAAAACTTAAACTCTGAAATGAAAATTTCCTAATTTGAGAAATAATGATCTAAACATGACCCTAATGAAGAGCCATATATGCATACACTGATACAAAATTAAACAGTTTAAATAAATATCTAACTATTAAGTTTAAAATGTTATATTTAATACTTAAACTAAATATTAAATCATAATATTATATTCAATGCATATAAAATTGCATGATTTAATATTAAAATATTTTAGATAACGTGGACCATATTTGATATAAAGCTTTTAGAATTTGAATTAATTTAAATTAACTTTTCAAATTAATTGATTTTGTAGCTCACTTTTCCCCAATTATGTTTAGTAGGCTCTTCTCTGAGGTAATTTAATTTAGGTCATTGTTCCACAAATTAAGAAATTTTTTCCTGTTGGCAGTCACTTTACTTACCCTGCCCGCCAAACTTTCGTTGAGAGTGACAAGCCCTGTTTCTCGATCAATTGTGAAGGGGATTTTGCCGGAAGGACTTGCCCCATTACCAGGGGGCGTGCTAAATCTCGGCTCAATTCCAAATATCAGATCATCGCCATCGGGATCCTCCGCTTGAACTCGATCTATTATCTGGCCGACTTTCTCAGCCTCCGAAATACGCCAGTTGCGCTGGTGCACAACCAGAATCGGAGGTGCATTTTGATCGTGGGCCGCGGCTGCAAGTGTATATACATAAATAAAACATTAATTGTTTAAAATGCAGTTTTATAACATGTTCATTGAAAACAGGTTATTGTGCATATGAGAGAATCTCCGATTACCGGTTTTCAAAACGTTTTATTTACCCACATTATTAAAGCACATTAGTCTTTAAAATAATCAAACAAATACTTTTTAAAAATGTTCTTCCCAAAACAAAATCAGGAAAACTTTTTTCGGATTTCTCAGAATTAATACTTCACTTGATTTCCCTAATTTAATCATATGTGCCGGTTATCAAAACGTTTTATTTCGATGCAACGAGATCTGTAGTTTTTGTCAAATCGTTTATATAAAATTGCTTTATTTAACATGACTAAATTTTTGCCCGAAAAAACCCAAATGAAAAACGTGATATCAATAAAAAATGATTTTTGAGTACGTTAAAAGAGACTAACTTGTTTTGTAATCTCAGAGCAAGCACTTATTAAATCCAGCCCACAGTAACAAAACCCATGACGACAGAGCGGTTAATTGGTTAAGGCAACGACTTTGCTGGCATTATACTATACTCAACAGCCAACAGTTGGCAGCCAAGTTCATTCAGATGTATTCCGAGTGCCAACTATTGACCCGGATGTCTCCCACTTGGGAGCAGCTTTGAACTCGTGCCAAAACGCACACAAAAGATACACTTTTGGGATGGGGCCAGATTGCACCATCTAGCAAATATCAATCGGTTCATTGTCCATTGAGAATGTCCGTGAAATATTCGCATATTCAGATGATTTCTTTGCGCCCCATAAGTCAAGCATAAGCATCATTGAATGGACCTAAGCGACGTGACGTGATAACCGGTTGGTTGGCTGGGTTGTTTGCACTTGTATCTCTTCTTCTGGCGCTCGACCTTCAGATACAGATACAAATGTGCACAGCAAGCATACATGTAACGAATACGTATACGTGATATATGGCTATGTGGCTGCTTTGGCTGTGTGGAGAACGGCTAAAGGAGAGTCTCTTAGTCTTTTTCTCGCTTTTTTTTGGCCAAGAGCGTGTCTGACGGCGCGGCTTAAGTGAGCAGAATGTTTTTGCTCCGCGGATTGCGTGGCCAAACAGGTCTGAGGTCTTGGTCTTGGAAAACACGCTCCCGGTCGGATTTAACTTTGTCCGCGTGTAAGCTCATCCAGATATACACGACTGCCATATATTACGAGGCTCGCAGAAGTGTTCCGTTTCACTTAAATATTGCACAATATGCTGATGAGACATGTGCGTGAATTTCAGCTCGACAGCGATATTAATAAAGAGTATTATAAATTACTCAGAAACGGTCTTTGAAATTTATCATACAAAAGCAACAATATAATACATCTAATCTATCATTGTCTGGCTTAAAATTTGTTCTACGTTTTATTTATTAACGTATAACAAACAATTTACACTAAAAATTATCAAAAATGTAGGGATAAATTAACAATTTTAATAGGGATTAATATAGACAATTTACTTTCAAAATTACAAAAAAATTTGAAAAGATTTATATCAAATTAAGTTTTTGTAGTTAAAAATATAAGAAATATAACATTTTTAAATTTTATTTATGTATTAGTTTTATCAAATTGGTTTTCAATTTGTCACAATAAATGTTCAATAAAAATACTGAAATTTCTGCAAGATAATTATAAGTGATTTATTTTCATTAAACAACAAATACAAATAATTTCAATCTATTTCCTGGCCATTAGTCGAATAAAGAGTTCAAACGCCGGGAATTAAACGCCTTCTTTAAAGTAGCAGCCATCGAGCTGGTAAAACATTCACGGTCAAGGCTGAATGTACTGGAGCTCAGATTCATTTGTTTTTCTCGCCCACGGGGACAAATGGACCATTGTGGGACTTCAAGAGTGATTCGCATTGTTTTGGGTACCAATTACGCATCGTTGTTGTGGTCATTAACGTGTTTTGTCATCAAGATACGCAGAGACTATTGACCTGTTAACCTGATATCTATCTATTGCAATTTGCTAATAAATCGGTTAAGGGTCAATCAAGATAGCCATTATGAAGGGCTTATTCTTTATTATTTTTATGTGTTCTTTTTCATTCGATAGTCTATCATGTTGATTTAATGCCACGGACCAAAAAATACTCCTTCCTATTGATTGGTTCAAACAAATAAATCATCCTTTAATCAATCGAATTATACCACTTTTTTAATATAATCTTAAATCCGCAATGATTATGTATTTTATTCTTTAATATTTTTGAACAAAATATAGTATATGCATTATGTTTGTCAGAAAACAGTTAACTATACTAAGTAGTAATGAGAAAGAAGTGAATCATTTTGTTTATCTTACCCTCTTGTGAAATCATGGCAACCAGCGAGGCTGCGACCACAGCAATGGTCAACAGCAGGCTGCCATCCATCGGCCGCCATCCAATTAATTGTTTTCTGCAGTGTATTATCCGACATTCGTGGTTGTGATGGTGATAAACCATTGCGCAATCAACCGCCTAAGCGGCAGCCTGCCAGATGTCCGAGGACTGAGACAAGGTGATGAAATTTTAATTAAAAATGGCTGCGCACTGTGTTAAAACAAAACCAAATAACATATATGGGTGGGAGTACGCGTTGTCCGTATCCTGCAGATTCCAGCGTAGGAACGTGTTTTATTAAATTAAATAAGTGGATACTGACAGACAGAACTATTATTGCCACTTGTTTTATCCCGGAAATATGAAACATAATACGTTACAATGAACCAGGATATAATTGTGGAAATATTTGAGTGAAGGGCACACATCACGCTCAACTAAAAGAAAATATAACTTAAGACTCTGCGCGTCATGAAGCGGGTCGGCGATTTCTCTTTTTGACGTATACGGCATCGGGTGCATGGCGCAATAGCTAAACAAACTGGGCAACCGAGCACAGCCCCAATATGTGTACAGCTGCGGTCAAAATGATAGTAATTGTTGTGTCTTTTCAAAAGCTTAAGCCGAAAAGCTATTTTCAACCTTAGTCTTATATGTTTTCGTAACTGTAATAACATTGATTTAAAATAAACATTGGTTGGTTTCAAAAAGATTTAGGACTTATAAACATTTATTAATTTCAAAATCATGTTTATTTTCATATACAATATTATATATAATTTCTTGTTAAGATTTTTGTTTATAGCTAAAAATAATCTTTTTACTCTAGCGTTGTTTTCATTCTAGTCTCTTAATTGCAATTATTATTATTAATTTGACCGCATCTGTATATGTACACTCTCACATAGTTTAAGATCCACGGAAAGAGACAGACGGATGGGGTGAAAGAGAGAGGGAATGGGAATGGGAATGCTTTAGCTTTGTCCCGTCTTTTGTGTGTTTAAATAATTTTTAAAGAAGCTTTAAAACTATAGAAAACTCCACTTTAGCAATATTACAAAGGCCATGAAACACATGTTTATAACAGAATTATATAAATATAGGTTTTTAGTCAGCGAAAAGGCCATTAAAATATGCTAATTACGAAATTCACACGCTTCTTTTTTTGGTAACAATGAGTCACCTCTTCGCACATATTTTAACATAGATTTGATTTTAATTTCAAGCCATTATTACTTTTATTTTAGGGTGGGATTTAGCGCCGAATTTCACATATATAGATTGTTCACAAAGCCACTGAAACTGGTATTGACAAACTTTCACGGGCTGCGTATGGGGCGATGGCGATCCCGGAGCGGGACTCGATCGACCGTTGCGTTCATTAACTCGGCGCTCTGACAAATGAATCCACAGTTCGCCCAGTCCGCTTCCAAAGCCTTCTCCCCAAACGATCACCCGAATTATTCGCTCTCTCGAGATCTCTCTCTCTCTCCCTCGCTGAAAAACAAAAAACTTGTTTGGAAGTCGCAGGAAGCGAACTTGAACTTGCTCTCTTGTGGATCGTATTTCTGTTCAAGCCCTCTCTTTGCCCTCTCAGCTTAAGCCTCTCTCAAAAAATTATTTTTTAAATCGCTAGCCTAATATAAATTGAATTATCAGTAGAAAGAGCTAGTTTCTTCAAATCGTGTAAACAAATGAGACACATTGATAAGACTATTGAACAATGTTTGAGTTTTGCTGTCTTTAGCTCATGTAGCTTTAAACTCTAAACTCTACACTGATGAAGCAATGGAAAAATAAAAAAAAATAAGTCAAATCATTAATACTAAATAAATTACACATTAAGTTGTCGAGTTAGTGCTATTACAAAATTAATTTTAGATAGTAAAACATTTATAAATACATTAAAATTGTAGAATTAGATTTTTTAATTTAATTTCTAATAATATACCAATATAAATGGAATAGTAAAAAAATATATATATGACTATTGTATTAAAAATTTTATATTTAATATTTAAAATAAATTTTAAATCATAATATTAAATACAATGCTTTAATACAAAAATATTTGAATTCAAAAAAAAATTTATATTATTTATTTAAATTATATAAATTATTTTAGTTTAATATAAAGTACTTGCATTTACCAAGTACTCAAAATAGTTAAAATGATAATCATACGTTTCACAAGCTTTAGCGCTAAGCATATCACGTCTTAGCTTCGGGATTTCCCCCATTTTCCCAGCCACAATAGAGCTTTATGCCCAGAGCCATTCATTAATCAAAGCAGTTATCTGTTTTACGACTATCCAATATCAGCGGTCGATTGCAGTAGCAGCGTCGCCAATGACAACGCCGAGGAAACTCCAAAACAACTAAACAAAGCTTTTCCGCGACAGCTTATTTACCTAAGTGCCAGCATACTTATTTATTTACCCAAATGCATCGTACACCCGAATGCGTCACGCGGATTTTCCCCTCGGACCAGTGCTAACCAAAAAAGTATTAAACCTCTTTTATTCACAAGTCTTTGCCATTTCAAAGCCTGCATTTAGCGAGAGATGTAAATTTGAAAACAAGGCAAGCTGAGCTCATGCCTTCAGTCTATTGGCGACCGGCAAAGTTTGATGTCATATATCTCGGTCGAACATAATTCTGTAGTTTATTTAAATAGTTTAATGTACGTCCAAGAAGGCTTACTTCGAGAATGTTGAGACGTAGGAATCTAAAATCAAAAAATACGTTTCGCGTCAAGTATTAAATAATTTAGTGTCAAATGTAAGTGATTCACTTTCCACCATTGTTTTCACGCTTATTATTACATGCACCCTCATAAAGGCGAATAAAGCAGTGTAGTTGCGCCGCAATTAAAATGTAATGTTCTTTTAATATTTAATTATGGCTCAAAACAACGCCACTGTTTAGTCTATGTCAATAGCTCAATTAGTGAGCTGATAACCTAACTGATAAGCTCGCCACATATGTACAAGTTTCTACAATAACTCGTTAAGAATTGAATGGCACTGATAAGACCGCAAGTTAAACAGAAATTCTACAGAACCAAAACCAAAACCAAAATAACAAGCATCAGTAGCCTCGCGTTTCTCGTCCAGAAAACTCAATGTGTCTCTCCGCGTTTCATACGTTTGCTCATCAAGAGCTCGCTCAAAAGTATATATGTATAATATAATTTCATACAGCTCATAAACAATATATGGTGGCAAAACAAATTCGTGTTCGGTGAATGCATACAAAATTGAATGAAAAAAAAGGTTTTAGAAGAAAATTACTTTTACTTTCATATGATGCCTTACTTTCATATATTTTGGTGTCTAAATTTTACCAATTGATTTTTTGGAGAACTTTACAAGTTCATACTATAAACAAAATGTAGCGCAATGCATACAAAATTGGATGTTAATAGAAAATAGCTTTTTAAAGAAAAGAACATTTATTTTCATAATAGTATTAGCATATAATCTGTTTACCTTTCATATATTTTGCTGTCTAAATTTGACCAAAAGATTATGCGGTAGAAAATCAATTTATGTTAAATAAAAGCTAAGCCTAGGACGCTTTCAAACGTAAAGGTCTGGTCGAGATAGCTCTTGAGTGTTTGGAGACTACAAGACTGCCATAAATTATAGTAGGTGTTAGTGTTAGCCAACAATGCACAGTTCAGTTCCAGCGTCACCGCATCGAGTGCAAAAGTTTTTTTTTCCGTTTTTTTTATTTCTGTTTTTGTCGGACAACTTGCACAGCTCCGACTTCACATTGGTGTTTGGTCGCGCCACATAAATGGGCCGGAATTCGGCATTTTTGCAACGGTGCAATTTACTTGCACCAGCATACAAAAAGCCTTTATGTCTGTTCTTGTGCCAAAAACTTTCGGTGTGGGAATATGTACATTTATGCTCGTCCGTAGGCCCAGCAGCCCAGCATTTTGCCATGTGTGTTTAAAACGATGGCCGAAAACCCATGAAAATGGTATGCGAAATAAAGACAAATTATTCAGATGAAAGTTTAAGCAGCATACTCTTAAAAGCATAACTAAACTGATACTCAATTATTATAATGAACTGACTTAATTTATTCCAGAACTAACAACTACTTGTAGGGATATATAATATAAAGCGAGTGTATCAGGACTGGAGTTAGCACTAGAGTGACGATGATTCAGATACTGACACATCGTCCCAACTGTAGTCCTTTAGTTGTGTTTGTGCTACTGTTAATCGACCACCGACTCTTTGTGGACTCAAGTGTTCCAGTACTTCAAAATCCTTCAGATGAGTATACCAAGTATGTTCCAATCGAGGAATTGAAATTGCCAGAGGATCAGGAATTGGTTGTCCGACTGCCGTCAAACTCACTGCTCAAATATACATCGTACAAAGATGTGTCTATTCTACATTTTGATGTGCCACCCGATTCTCGGACTGCTTTCTTCACCTTTAAAGCATTCGAGGATCCCAAAAGTGCCTTTCGTAAGTATAATCAAACTGTGCTACTGTAATTTAAAAAAAAATAACCAAAAAATTTTGTTCACTGCACTTTGACTTTAAATAAAATAATTTTCAATCTATTATTTAAGCTATTTCCATAAGCTAGAAAACTACTATTTTAATAACTGCAACTGTACAAACAATTTTTTTTTCAGAACGAAAGTGTAAGCCTAAGGATGTCACGCTGCATCTGAAGGCGAGCAGTTATCCAGTTATTAGTCCAGAAAACATAACATTTCCCAAGAACTTCTTCACCACAGATCAGAGGTAAGCACAATTTATCATAGTGACTAGAAAAACCATTATTTAAAATCCAATTATTTTAGGTTCAAGGTGTATGACCTACAATTTCTATCTGATGAGCAGCAGCAGCGTATTACTATAGAAGGACCTCACGTAGGCAACTGGTTTGCAGTGGCATTTGTGAGTTGGTCAGATCCTAATAATGACCGCATTGAACAACAGGGCAAGTATATTTAAATACTTTAAAAAGCCCTGATTAAGTTGCCAGAACAAAATACATTATTTTGGTCTTTTTAAAATATGCAAATATTTATTTGACACCCCAGACTAATAAAAACAGAAATGTTTTAGCTATACTTTGTGATATTTGCAAAATTTGACTTTGTTAGACCACAGATTAAAGCATTTTTGAATATGCAAAAATACCGATAGTTATGCTGTTTGGCTTTGTGTTTAGCCTATGAATATTTATGAATTTAATTGTGTCTTTTCAGGACTCACCGCCTCATGTGACACACTGTTGTCTGCCGAAATGTCAGTGTCCCGCTTCCGTCCGATAATCATAAATAATGGTCAGGAACAGCAGGATAATCTCACGAGCCATGTTTCACCCAACATTGCCAACGAAACCAATATAAAGGAAGGACTAAACACAACCAGACTTTTGCGTTCAGTGCCACCCAAACAGCAGAAACTTAAGCCACCAGCTGTTGTCGCATCCGAAACCCTAGCTCAAGTTCAAAACACCACGGAAAGCCACATCAACAGCACAGCGACCACCGCAAACAATGAAATCACTTACCGATTCTATGTGCCAGATGATATAGGCGATGCCATTGCCCGTATAATTTTCGATCAAGTGTGCGACGAGTGTCCGGCGGTGGGTTTTCATGTCCGTGCCAATGGATACCCACTGGTATCCGGTACGGATCAGAGTCATACTCACGGCTCCATCATCCGGCCAAACCAGACCACGGAAATCTCGATTCCGTTTGGGGTGCAGCCAAACACATGGCATTATGCTTTGCTTACCTTTGTCAGCGGGGCGGATGAAACGGAACTAACTACTGAGTCCTACAATAGCAGTGCAAATCACAGTTTATCATATTCCCTGTTAATTGATTACAATACTGAAGAGCCGGAAAAAACCAAGAGTGCTGGTAACAACACCAATAGCTCCATTCCCAATCCCTGGGAGCCAGTTAAGTTTCGACATATGAATTTTTACTCGCTGCTGCGGCAAACGTATCGCGAGTTCTTTATGTTCGACTATGATCTCCGGCCGGATGTCAATGGCACTGTGCCGGAAACCCTCAATCTGACGGCCCAGACCCATTCGGGATTCGCCTTTGATGTGGGCGAGGTGTCCGATATCGGGGGCACCCTAACCTTTGCCATTTCCATGAAGGAGGCACATCGCGCCAGCTTGAGAATGATCCAGCCAACGCAATCTCCCGATTTGGGTGGCATTCTGGCCGAGCGACTGATCGGGGATCCCAAGGAGGAGGTGGTGACCGCCACCCCTGCAACCAGCAATCAGAGCATGCAGATTGTGGTCTGCATGCAGCTGGGTGAGCCGGGCCAGCCGGAATATCCGGACAAGTGCCGCTACGGCCAGCGGCTGAATCAGGCCTCCATTGTCGTGAATCACACGGAGAACATGGGCCTGGTCCACATTCCCTTTCCCGAGAGCGGACGATGGTGAGTCTATAAACTGCTACACATTATGTTGCATGTAATCGTTTGGTCAGGTTGTAATAAATTGATTCTCTATGTGGGGGAGATTGGGGCTATTACAATTTGTAATAATTCAAAAACTGAGAACCAAAAAAAAAACATTTACATCACAAGTTAAATAATTTCGCCACAAACATTTAGCTTAAGGAAAACGGCAACTTCCTTTGCCCAATTTACTCCGTGATGAAATAGTATAACCAACATTCCTTTCCTTTCCTTAGGTACGTGACCATGGGCTTGTTCTGCCACGGATCCGGAACCGCTCGAGTGTCGATCATGGAGAGCGTAAAGGAGTTCATTAGGAAGCACCAGGACATGCTGGCCGAGATGCGATCCCCCTGTGATTGTGCGGAATCGGTTCCAAGGTATGCCGCCTGCATAAGATCACCCGAATGCCTGGGGGCGATGAACGAAACCGAGACTCTGAAAGTGAAGGAGTGCATCATGGATGACAAGTGCAGCAGCAATGGCAAGCAGATGACGCGGCTCTTTGTGGAGCACCACAAGGCGGCCATGGAGCAGCATGTGGCGCTGGAGAACTGCAACACTTCGGTGGTGTTCTCAGTATCCTCCAGTCCCTGTGTGGCTGGCAGATGTGGGCGCTTTGGGCGATGCTATCACTACATGTCCGGTGGCTTTGTCTTCTCCACTTGCGTCTGCTCGAAGGGCTACCGGGGCTGGGATTGCACGGAGGATTCGCAGGTGCCCACCAACATGTCCATCCTGCTGGCCACGCTGCTGCTCACGCTGAGCAACCTGCTCTTCTTCCCCAGCATCTACATGGCCGTGAAGAGGCGCTACTACACCGAAGGCGTCATCTACTTCTTTGCCATGTTCTTCTCCATCTTCTATCATGCCTGCGACGCTGGCGAGGATGAGTACAGCTTCTGCCTGGTGAAGATCGGGGTGCTGCAGTTCTGCGACTTCTACTGCGGCCTGCTGAGCATCTGGGTTACCTTGGTGGCCATGGCCCATGTCCGGCCGGAGTTGGTCTCCCTTCTGCATATGTTCGGGGCTATCCTGCTGGCCTTTGGCACGGAGCTGAATAAGCAGAGCTTGTGGGTATTCCTGGCGCCGGCACTCACGGGCATTTGCCTGATCTCCACCAGCTGGGGACTGAGATGTGCCAAGTCGCGGAAGGTGTTCCCCTCGCGGAGATACCTGTCGGTGTGGCTGCCCTTTGGACTCACCCTCGTCGTGGCCGGTCTAGTGTGCTACGCCTTCCTGCAGACCAAGCAAAACTACCACATTGTCCACTCCATTTGGCACATGGTGATGGCCGTGAGCATCCTGTGCCTGCTGCCCTCCAGAAAGTCCTTCCTGCCGAAGTGCTAGCATGCCAGGGAGCTCCTGCTGCTGGCCCAGGATCAGGAGTTTCACATGTGAGACAACTGCTGACTTTGTGGCAGGAGGAGATCCAAAACGTCATAGCTTTCCCGAACAATGTTACAGGACCTTAGGCTAAAACCTATTTTAGTTTTGTACAAAACAATACTCATAGAAAAGTAGTTGGATCAAAATGCACGGATTAATAGATGGATACAGAGTTACTTAATGGTTACAATGTTTGTTTACCTATCCCTTGCCATACAAATCTACTCACTAAGGCCTAAGAACCTTTTATTTCTAGTAACTATGTCAACAGCCTTACTAAATTTAATGAGAAATGCACGCCTGAAAATGTGCATCATATAATTTATAGTGTATATATAAATACTTGTTGTTAGATAAATCGCAGACTGTAAGTTTAGCTAATAAATAGGACCTACTCTAATATATTGTCTGCACTTATTTAAAATAATCAATTTATTGATATTCGATTCGAGGCAATTGATAAACAAAATATGCAAGACTTCAGTTTGTGTTTTGCTGTGTAAAACCTTTGAACAAAATTGATGGAATTTATACTTTACCAATAAAAAGATAACAGACCTTAGAATTGTGCTTGCATTATTTTTTTGGGTTGTTAAGGGTTAAATGTAAGACATAACTAAACATAAATTGAAAGTTATAAGAACAGTGAGATACAGATTAAAAAAAGCGGACAACAGATTTGTTAAGATATGATCAAATTTTCAGATTGGCTTTTACGGTAACAATAACATTTTGATTATTTTGTATATGTTTTATAAACATTTGATGACATATCTTAAACTATTCCTATCGTACACTTCCCGATCCATAGCGGATTTCCCGCTCGAATTGCTCTGCCTTTAAAGTTCCATCGATGCTTTCACAATTTTTGTTGAACACACTATAGGCACTCATCTCATTCCGTTTCTTGGGATCCGTTCGGGTATTGAAGTAGATGCCGAAAAGCGCGGAAAACATGAGGAAAACCAATCCGAAACTCAGCTTTATGGCTATCGCATAGAGAGTTATCCAGAAGAGAAGATATACCGCCCAAAGGGTGTATTTGAGACCGTTGTTTTCCCTATGATGATGATCTGTGGATCTGGAGGGGATGGTGTTTTCCTCAGGCAGCAGTTCATTTTCACTAGAGGATGCCACAGCATCATCATCCTGCGAGTTTTCAGAGATAACTTCTGCTTTTGTTGGTACCTAAAATAGGTAATTAACAGTATATAGAACATATGATTTGTTTTCCATTTGTACCTGTTGTACCTCTATGGTTGTGTCTTTGTTAGCTCCAGTGCCCAACATCCAGAATCTGCGCAACTTGTCCTTGAAGTTGTCCACAGTTTCCTTTCTCCTCTTTTGAAGGCGATATTGTCGCAGCTGCTCTTGAAAATCAGCCATAAATTGCAGCTAAAAAGATTTGCTCAAATTGTAAATAAACTAAGCTGGACGTGTCAACAGCATATCGATAGGCCGCCTGCCTATCGATATATAACAGTTCACTCTCGCTAAGTTAAGCCAAGTTAAACATATATTAATAAATTTTGATAATTAATTAATTACACTACAACTTTTTTTAGGTAAATTAATTAAGAGATTATAATTTTTTAGGATGAAAAAAAAACTAAATAGATATTAATGAAGTTCGTTAAATGAATAAGTATATGAATTGTACTACATTTCACGAAAACTATTATAAACACGAACACTTTTGTTAACATTTATTGGAAATTTTCAATCTACCATAAGAAATACTATACTTGGCAAACAATATGTTCAGGTATCAGGTATATTTTTCAATACAAATTAAAGGTATTCTTTACACCTTAAAAACCCTTCTAATTTGAAAATAGTGTATAGATTTGTTATATTATCCTACAAATTTTATTATACCCTTGCAGAGGGTATTATAATTTCAGTCAGAAGTTTGCAACGCAGTGAAGGAGACATCTCCGACCCTATAAAGTATATATATTCTTGATCAGCATCACTAGGCGAGTCGATCTAGCCATGTCCGTCTGTCCGTCCGTCTGTCCGTCTGTCCGTCCGTCTGTCCGTCTGTCCGTCTGTCCGTCCGTTTATATGCAAACTAGTCTCTCAGTTTTAAAGCTATCTGCATGAAACTTTCCCAAAAGTTGTCTTTCTATTGCAGGTAGTATATAAGTCGGAACGAGCCGGATCGGACGACTATAGCATATAGCTCCCATAGGAACAATCGGAAAAATAAATGAAAAAAAATTATAACTTTGCTGTTTTTTAATTTTTTGTTTAGTTCTTCGACATATAGCAATGGTTAAATATTTCAGAATTATGGTTTAAATTTCATCAAAATCGGACGACTATAGCATATAGCTCCCATAGGAACAATCGGAAAAATAATTGAAAAAAAATTATAACTTTGCTGTTTTTTAATTTTTTGTTTTGTTCTTCGACATAAAGCAATGGTTAAATATTTCAGAATAATGGTAAAAATTTCATCAAAATCGGACGACTATAGCATATAGCTCCCATAGGAACAATCGAAAAAATAAATGAAAAAAAATTATAACTTTTCTGTTTTTTAATTTTTTGTTTAGTTCTTCGACATTTAGTAATGGTTAAATATTTTCGATTTACGGTTTAAATTTCATCAAAGTCGGACGACTATATCATATAGCTCCCATAGGAACAATCGGAGAAATAAATGAAAAAAAATTATAACTTTTCTGTTTTTTAATTTTTTGTTTAGTTCTTCGACATTTAGTAATGGTTAAATATTTCCAATTTACGGTTTAAGTTTCATCAAAGTCGGACGACTATATCATATAGCTCCCATAGGAACAATAAAAATATATGAAATAACTATCAAATAATTGAGCTGCAAATCATCATAGCTTCAATGTTTTTAAACTTATACGCAAGTAAATTATAATTTTAATGTTTTCAAAAATGTTTAATTCTTGCAATAGCTGCAAGGGTATATGAACTTCAGCTTGCCGAAGTTTGCTTTCTTTCTTGTTTTTTTTTCTTTTCTTTGTAAAAATTAAATACCTTTTATTATAGCTTAAAAAACATGTACCTTACCTTTAAATTATATTTAAATATATATACATAAATAGTTTAAAGGCTTTATGTAGCAAGCCTTGTCGATAGGGTCGCTTCAAGGTGTCTTGTTAGTCAACATACCCCAAAGCAAACAACTATGTCGACATGAGGCTCCTGGATTTATGTCAGTAAGCCACAAGTGGCATTCCGTTTTCACACATTTAATAATCATAAACATTAGAGGGTAAACAAATAAACATAATATTTTTTGTTGAAAAACTAAAGCTAGTGCAAGTAAGCCTACAGTTGATGTTGATTACATTCATCAACAACTACTGCCCCATAGAGTGTTCCTCTCCAACAAAATAAATGTTTACTTCTAAAAGTGATGGAAATTTTAATTTTACTCAAGATAATATACCCCTGTATTTTTTTTTTCTGATATTCTTCCTAATTAAAAAGGTGTCCAAGAGATAATATTTTGAGCAGGTGTGAAATACTGGGAATAAAGTTGTATATTACTCACTATGTAAGTGAGTTAATAGAAATTTAATTAGACAGTCTTAGGGTACCAAATAATTTGTTAAACAGTGTCATTACAAGCGAATTTATGGCAGCACCTGGAGACGAGTGAAACCAACCTTTGCATTATTTGCTCTAATGAATTGAAAAAACGTAATAAACGCGACAGTTCCGGTGGGTGGGAGGTTTGGTGGGGACGATCTTCTTTTTAAAGACTCACAGTCGTAGTGAATGAGTGATACACATTTGATAAATAAACAAAATATCATCTAGACCCCAATTATCTTTATTGTTCTGTCTGATAACCCAACCTCTAGGGGCGTCCTCTATCACTCGAATCAAATTCCGACACTGCCACTGCTTTTATACGCACCCCAACTCGGGATCTTCTTCAGTTTTAGTTTGTCGCAGGTTCGGGAATGCCAGAAATCTTAATAGTCAATCTAAAGTATCAAAATGAGTGCGGAATTGGGCCAACAAGATGTTGAGTCGAAGCCAACAACGTCCAGAGATCCAAATGCTGGACATGAATATGAGGAAGTGCTTCAATTAATCGGTAGCTCAAATGTCCTTTAAAAACTTGGAATTCCTTATTAAACTTTGTGTGTTAATTAATTTATCAAAGGCTTCGGTCGCGTACAGTGGATCGTCCTTTTGGCGGCAGGACTACTCCTGATGATGGTCATAAACGAGACCATGGGCATGTCCTATATAACGATTGTGTCCCAGTGTGATTTTGAAATGAATTCCATGGACAAGGCGATCATGAGTGCTGCCAGTTTTATTGGTGAGTGAGCCTTTTCCTTAGCGTTTCGCTTTCGCATCACATAAGTTATTGTAAAAACGTTATCTTTCACGTTTAAACGGTCTTTACTTCACGTGAGCTTTAACTACTTTTCAGGCATATTCTGCTCGTCCTACTTTTGGGGCTACCTAAGTGATACTATTGGTCGAAGGCCCATATTGATATATACCACGATCGCCGGCAATGTGTTATCCTTGTGCTCCACAATTATTCCAAGCTATGGGCTTTACGTTTTCACTCGCTTTGGCGTTGGATTTTTGTAAGTATTTAATACTCAATTTAAATATTCTTCGCTTTGATTTCCATCCATTGTGGTTTTAAGTTATTTTAAAAATTAAACATTTTTTTATTTTTGTAATATATTTTTTGACTAACTGCGGAATAGATTTTATTACAAAAAAATGTACAAAACCATATTAAACTTAATATTAATCCTTTTTAATCCATTTTAAATCTAACATGTTCTACATTAACTTAAATATTTTACTTTTTGATTATTTAATTTAATTTTGAATTAAATAGCTAGATATTTACTATTCCATTTTCTAAACAGTGTACTGCATTTAAGCTAAAGCAAACTCAAAAACTCAGGATTATTCTATGTTTATCAACTGGTATCAGATAAATTTATAACATTAATTTATGCCAGGGATGTAAGTTTATTCCGAACCAGTCCTAACCCATCTTTGTCGCCTTTTTCCTGGTCCTAAGCATTTAAAAAAAACAACTATTGTTTTATCTTTAGATAACATAAGGATTTATTAAAACTAATATAACTACAAATCTAAACTTCAAGGGATATAAATTTATCCGAACCAGTCCTAACTGAACTAAACCGTTTTTTTTCAGGTCTTAAGCTCTGTAACTATTTTATCTAAAGTATTATCTAAAGATTTAGGTTTAGTAAAACTTGTGGAAGTATGATCCACTTGTATTTCCATACCCAAGTGTACTACATTTTCTAATCTTCTTTTTTGTACAGTATAGCAGGAGCATCATCAACGACCTACGCATATCTTGGCGAGTTCTTTACTCCTCGTCATCGTCCAATCGCTATTAATTATGCCAGTCTTTTCGTGGGAATTTCAACCGTTTATGTTCCTGGTAATTATTATAAGCTTAATTCTTTTAGGGAAATTAAGTGAAAGAAATCGCCCATTATAGCTACTGCTTGGTTGATCCTTTCAATGGATTGGAGTGTAAGTGTTACGGAGGACTTGTCATTTCGTCCTTGGCGACTGCTGACAATTTGCTATATGCTGCCCGGAGTCATAGGAACTATCATGTTGTGGACCCTTCCCGAGAGTCCCAAGATCCTAATGTCCTTGCATAAAACTGAAGAGGCTTTTGCAGCTGTCGATTGGATTGCAGTTACGAATTCTGGCAAACACTTGCATGAATTTAAGGTTCATAAACTGAAAACGGAAGCAAATGCAGACGGAGAAAATATATTACTTATATCTAAGTCAGCGTGAGTGAAGCAATATAAATATTATAATTATTTAGATAAAAACTAAGCCGTTTATTGTAGGTTTACCACCGTCAAGAAAATGTGGAAGGAAACATTGCCCCTTCTGAAAAGACCTCATTTAGTTAACTTCGTAATAAGCTGTACAATTATGTGTGGTTTATTTTTCAGGTGAGTAATCATTATTATTATTTTGATTTTAGTTTATCTAATTAATTTTTTCTAAACAGTTCTTCGGGAATGGGGCTTTGGTATCCAGAAATACAAAATCGTTTGGGTTCGAATGCCGTCGATGATTCAATGACAGTTTGTGAAGTTATTGATGCATCAATTGATCAAATGCAGGCTAATGCAACCAATAAAGTAAGTAGTTATATTTTTATTTATATTCATAGGTTAAAAACCTAATATACAGATTCGAAAACCACATTAGTAGACTATATTTAACTCTCTTAAATAACTTTGCAGATTTGCGATGATCATATAAACACCAAGAGTTACATAGACACGATCACCTATGGATCGGCCTTGATTGTGGGCTATATACTGATGGGTCTGGTGATAAACACAATTGGTCGAAAGGCCTCAATTTCCATTGGTCTTACGCTGGCCGGAGCCTGTGCAGTGGCCTTGATCTTCATTAAGGACGAGGTCGTCATTGTGGTTTGCTTCTGTTTATATCTGGTACTGCCAGGACTTTGCGTATCGATCCTGAGTGGTGCCGTCGTCGATCTTGTGCCCACCCACCTGCGCGGAAAAGCCGTCTGCATTTGCCTAATGCTGGGACGAACGGGCAGTGTTTTTGGCAGTAATATCATCGGAGTTCTACTGGAGTCGTATTGCTCTCTTACCTTTGGGGTCTTCTCTGGATTCGTTCTGGGTGAGTAACATCGAATTAAACATTAAAACTAAACATTTAATGAATGTTAAACATTGATAAGATTTTCTAATGTGCTATATATTTATTATATCTTTACAGTGTGTGCAAGCTTGACGTTACTGTTACCCATTTGAGATTTGCCATTATAGTTTAAGTAATTTAATTTATTTTTAATTTAGATTTTATTACAATAAATATTATAGTCAAAAGAAATAATATTCTTTTTTTCCCTATAACATTTTTTAAAACTTCCTAAGCAAAGAAGATAAGGTAAATTGCCTTTTCACATTGTACTATTATATACTGCCTAATCTTTAATTATACGAGTACAAATTTTATTACTACTGTTCTTCAGGCCACTGAAATTAAAGTTAAATGGAGCAGCTTTTTTTTTATTACCTTGTTCTTAAAAAAGAGACTGGCACTCCCTCAATTAAAACCGGATAAGTCAAGCAAACCACACTTTTACAATGGACATTCAATTGTGATGTGATTGGAAAATGTTTTTAACTTTCTGTAAGTAAAGAATTCTACTGTGCTCAAGTCAAGGTACCAAGATGAAGTGAACTACACCCACAGCATTTTAAACGTAAACAAAGCATGTTTGGGCTCTCTCCAGACCAGTTTGCATATAAAAGCGAATGCGTTTGATCTCTCGGTAAAATGCCTAAAGTGAAACAAAATTGCAAATGTTTTCATCTCAAAACTGGTTTGTATGCGGTTCACATGTCGCTCAGTGTTCTAAGGGGTTATTAGAATACAATGCTTAAAGGCAGGTGCTTTACAAAACTTCTGTCCAGTCGAAAAGTATCTTAGGCATGTCAAGATGCACAGTCCACTGGAGAGCAATACTCTCGGTCCCAATGTGTGGGACTATGATATGATATTGGAGAAGATCGGTAAGTTATTCACAAATTGCCACTTAATTTAATGATCTTGATATTGGGGATTATTTGAATGTTAGGTTATGGAAAAACGCAGTGGATACTTTTGCTGGTCAGCGGACTATTGACAATCACATCCGTTGCCGCCCAACAAGCTATGAGTATTATTGTGATTGCCTCTCAGTGTGAATTCGAAACCACACAGGCTGAGAAAGGCGTGATGATGGCTGCTAGTGTTACAGGTGAGTCAAGTTTGAGGTCTATGTGGGGGTTTCACAGCACACACAATAGAATATTCTCATATCTCACATATATCAGGCATCTTCTTATCGACCTATATATGGGGATACATCAGCGACGATATCGGGCGCCGGAAAGTTCTACTTTATGGTAATTTCGCTAGCAATGCCCTGCAGTTTGTACTAATGGTCGTCACAAGTGTTTGGCTATTTAACATTATTAACCTTCTTGTTGGAATAAGGTGAGTGTAAATAAACGATTGTGGTAAAAAAAAATTATTTTAACTTTTTAGCCAGTTAAAGTGGATTCTCCAAGTCAATTGCTTTTCTTACTAGTACATTTAAAGACATTACATTTGACACAAGATTTAACAATGTTTTATAATTAATTCAAATTTAAACACAGTGTCGGTGCAGTGTCAGCAGCACTTTATGCATATCTGAGTGAATTCAATATACCCCGACATCGAGCTGTGGCCATTAATTATTCCACAATGTTTGTTAGTGTTACAGCAATATATGTTCCAGGTATGCAAGACTATTTATAGATTGTATGTGAATTATGTATTGATGTATATTAACCCTTTAATCAATTTAGCAACTGCTTGGCTAGTGCTTTCGTCCAACTGGGCAATCACCGTAGGCGATTTTGTGTTTCGACCATGGCGCTTATTGTTGTTAGTTAGTCTGCTGCCAGGACTCATTGGCGGTTTAATATTGCTATATTATCCTGAAAGCCCTAAGTTATTGCTGTCGCAAGATAAGAATAAGGAGGCAATGGAAGCTGTCTCATGGATTAGTAATTTTAACCGAGGAAAGCCAATTCATCAGGTCTAAAATTGTGATGAATTCACCCTGAAATCAGAAGATCCTGCTGGCGAAAATTTGTTGGCCGAAAGCCAAGGATGCGGTATTTTATCTAAAATTTGTAAAGCAACAGTTCCACTTTTCCACAAACCCCATGGATTTAATTTTGTCCTTTGCAATTTGGCTTTATTCGGCATGTTTTTCAGGTAAGCTATGGGTGTTTGTTATTGAATTTATATTATGTGAATTGTTTTTATTTTATTTATTTCTTAAGTTCAAATGGCATGCAGCTTTGGTTTCCGGAAATTGTTAATCGCTCATCAGGTGCTGAAAATAACTCTTCTACGGTGTGCGAAATACTAAGCGTGCCCATGGAAAGCCCTAATGTGACAGAAACTTTGGTAAATGTTTAAAATGTTTTATAATTGTATTGTATTTTACATTTGTAGTTATTTTCATTTAAGGGCTGCACAGATCATATTTCCAGCAAAACCTATATTGATAACCTGATTGTGGGTTTTGCCTTTTTAATTGGATTCTCCATTCAAGGACTGATTCTAAATCCTTTGGGTCGAAAGAATGTACTTTTGGCTGCCCTCGGACTCGCAGTATTGAGTGGGATTTTACTACATTTTATGGAAAATACCACAGGAGTTCTATTACTCTTTTGCCTTTACATTCTTTTGCCGGGACTTTCAATTTCAATTATGATAGGCGCCATTGTTGATCTGGTTCCGACAAACCTTAGGTAAATAGTAATCCTTTTTACTAATATTATTATTTAATTTAATTACACACTTTTACAATTAGATCAAAGGCAGTCAGCTTTTGCATGTCCATGGGGCGACTTGGAATTATTGCAGCCACAAATCTAATGGGAGTTATGCTGCAACCTTATTGCAATACAACCTTTGCCATGTTTACTTGCACCCTTATTGGTATGTTATTTATACTGTCTTGGATAAAATCTTTTTTAATTATTTATTTATATTTCAGTGTGTATTGTTATCGTTCATTATCTGCCGATTCGAAACTCTGCTTAATTAGTTTTCTACCTTTCTCTTCAACTTTTCGTCGATTTGTTATGTTCAATGAATAAATTTCTTAAGGAATTGTAATTTTGTTTAGATTTTTTAAATGAATGGGTTTGCATGCCAAAGAATAGCATACCTAGAATAGTGACCCTGATGAGCAGTTTTGTTCAAACTTGGAAATTCAAAGTAGTCGATTTTGTTACGGCAATGTTAAATCGTTGTCTTCCTAACATTCCTATGTTAGATCTAACATAGGCAGCGCTGCGGCAGAAAAAAAGCAGAGTAGAGATGGGAAAACATCAATAAGACCGATGTTTTGAAAACATCGATGACATCGATGTTGGCATCGATGTTTCTTCACCTCTGTTTGCAAGTTCTAAACGTACGTATCCAATTTAACCGGAAAGTCAAGAAGGGATTATGGCGCCTCCGGCTGCGCGGGCTCGCTACATAGCCAACAAGGCGGACAACCAGATTCTCTCGAAGAAGCCTCCAAAACGACTGGGCCTGAATGGCAACAACAAAACGAAGGAAGGTGGTGCTCCACCGGCCGGCAACAACAAAAAGGAAAAAGATGCCAAGAAGCGGTAGGTTGGAGTCAATTTCGTCTTGGATACCAACTTACTCCTGCTCCCCACAGCAAACAATCCGCGAGTGGTGGCCAGGAGAAGGGCCAACCCAGTGCCCATCCCATTATGCCCAGTGTGCAGACCGCCTTCAAGACTTTCGTGAGTGCCCGATTGTGTAGCGCCATTTGGGCGTACATAGCCGACTGCGATGAGACCTTCAACTACTGGGAACCGCTGCACTACATCATCAATGGCCATGGACTGCAGACGTGGGAATATAGCCCACAGTTTGGCCTGCGATCGTATACCTACCTACTGCTGCAGGGTGTGCCCGGCTACTTTTACCAGAAGATGTTCAATCCCAGCCCCATTCTCATATTCTACATGGTGCGATGTATGTTGGGTTTTGGCTGTGCCTTGATGGAGCGATATATGTACAAGTAAGTCCAGCTGGAGGAGCAGCAATCCCTTTCAGAATGGTTGATAGCCCAAACTGCCTTACAGGTCCATTTGCCAGGAGTTTGGCATACACATAGGACGCCTCTGGCTGATCTTCCAACTCTTCAGTGTGGGCATGTTCGTGTCCAGCACAGCTCTACTGCCCTCCTCCTTTTCAATGTACTTAAGCTGTGCTGCCTTGGCCGCGTGGTGGCAGAAAAACTATTGCTTTGCCATTTTCCTCACAGCAATATCAGCTCTACTTGGTTGGCCATTTGCAGCTCTAATTGGCATTCCGTTTGTGCTGGAGATGCTGCTAAGACAGCGAGATTGGCGAACCTTTGTCCAGTGGACACTGATTTCGGGCGCCACCATTGGCATTCCCATGATTGCCATTGACACGAGCTACTTTGGCAAGCTGACATTTGCTCCTCTGAACATTGTATGGTACAATGTGTTCACCAGTCATGGACCCAACATCTTTGGCACCGAGCCACTGAGCTACTACATCATCAATGGTTTCCTCAACTTTAATATTATATGGGTAAGTGGAAACTCTTATCTTCTAGGAGCTCTTTTCACACATAGTTTATCCATCAGCTCCTGGCCTTACAACTGCCCATCATGCTGGTCGTGGACTATCTGATTGTGCCGGCCAAGTCGAAGTCTACGCTGAATTTCCCCCACTACATCTCGCTGGCTCCCCTTTATTTGTGGCTCCTGGTCTTTTTTGCCCAACCGCACAAGGAGGAGCGCTTTCTGTTTCCCGTTTACCCACTAATCTCCCTTTGTGGAGCCATCACCGTAGATGTGTATCAGCGCATATTCTTTCGCCTCAAGTCGCTGGTGTTTAAGATCAAGGCGGGAGTTCATTATCTGGACCACAGTATGTTCATTGCCATACTGGTGATGGTGACTAGCACTTTGCTGGGGCTTTCACGGGTATTTGCCCTGTACAGGAACTACCACGCGCCCATGGATTTGATGCTGGAGCTGAACCAGTTTAAGGCGACGCCGCAATACAACCCGGATTTGATATACAATGTGTGCATAGGCAAGGACTGGCATCGCTATCCGGGCAGCTTCTTTTTCCCGGCCAGGAATTTCCGCTTGCGCTTCCTGAAATCCGAGTTTCGCGGCATGCTACCCGCCTACTATGTGAGTGGCCCCAATGCCACCCAGGTGATGCATCCGTACTTCAACGATCTCAACCAGGAGAATGAGCACATGTACTTCGACTACGACAGTTGTGATTTCCTGGTCGACTTCGATGAGGGCAAGTACACGCCCTTGGAGCCGAACTACTCGAAGCGATCCAAGGAGTGGTCGGTGATGAAGAGCCTGCCCTTCCTCATTCCGGAGAAGTCGCACAAGGTGCTGCGCGCCTTCTATGTGCCATTCCTGACCGACAATCACATTCAGTATGGAGACTTTAACCTACTCAAGCGCAAGACGAAACGCAACGGCAGGTAAAGGCAGGCCGTTTGAAAAGCATTTTATCCTTAGCAGATGGGGTGGCTGACTTTTGTTTTTAACACAAAATTTTAAATTCTTGAGTAATTCCAAACATGTTTGATAACTTATGCTATAGCTTTAATATCACGTTCATATTGAAGCCACGGTATGTTGCCACCCCAGTGAGCCTTTCTGGATTTGTTTTAATCCTGTCTATCCGACACTGAAATGTAAAATCCTTCCTACTATTTGTTTTAATCCTAGTTATTTTTGTTTTGTCCATGCCAAAGTTGTGAAGATCACCAGAGAATCGAAGTAGAACTTAAGCCTCATCAAAATATAAACAGCGAGATTCGTAAGCAAAACTATTTGCATGGAAGGGGCCAACGAGCTTGAATGGTCGAAAACTTTATTGGACGGATCCACACTTAAAAACTGGGAAGCAAAACTTTACAATGGAAATCGCATGGACTTAGCCTAGATCTAGATCGTGTGTTGGGTCTGTTTACAATGCTATATTTGGTCTACTCAATGTACATACACGTGTGCGCGGGACTAAACCTAATCCTAAACTGACTTAGCAGCGATATTTACAAGCTCTGCTGTGGCGCAGTTCTAAAAGTAGACCGTCAAGTTGTTCTCCGAGGAGCCCATGGCATCGGTGGCGGATAGAAGATTCGAGCCCGCATTGGCCGAGTTGGTGCTGGTGGTTGTGATGGTGGTGACCCCGCCACCTGCCGCTCCCGTACCTGTTGCCACCTTCCTGTTGTTATTCTCCGTCTGCAGGGAGTCGTGCTCGATCTCGTCCTCCTCGAAAAGCTGCCCGTTGGCGGAGGCGCGCGATACTATGCCTGGCAAGAAGACTTTTAATAGTGAATGTTTCGGGTGAGATTGGGGCTTTAGTTTGGGAAATATAAGGGATGCAAATCTGGTTTACTTATATTTAGTTTCTTTTTTATACCCTTGCAGAGTGTATTATATTTCCAAAATTTTGCAATGCAATGAAAGAGACTTCCGATTTTTAACAAGAATATATATTCCTAATCAGTGAGAAATCAACATAACTTTATAGTTGTTAAATATATAATTCTGTAATACCTGCAAGGGTATATAAACTTTGGCTGGCCGAAGTTGCATTCTTCCTTCTTTAATTTTTAACTTCTTTTGCTTTAAATGCCATCGGAAACGACTTGCATCCTTGTGAAAGGATATAGATTTACTGCCACTTACTGCGCACTGTGGCCGCATAGCTCTCCCGCTGACGATCCCGCTCCCGATCCCGATCCCGCTCCCTTTCCCGCTCCAACAGGGCGACGGAGCTGCCGAGGGCCATGCTACTACTGGCCCCACTGGCCACATGATGCAGGCCATTGTTCATCGGATTGGCCATGGTGATGTTGCCGCCGTGCTTCATGTGCAGCACGGAGACCCCACCGCTCGTTACACTGGCACCGTTGCCGTTGCCGTTGCCATTGCCATTCCCGGCCAGCTTCTCGTGGGTAACCAGATTGGCCGAGGACACACTGCTGTGCGCCTGGCTGTGCACCCGATTCCGGCCTAGACCCAGTCCGCTGGCGGCACTCTTGCCCTGCTTTCGAGAGCGCACAATGTAGCAGCTGAGCGCCACAATGATCATTAGGAAGAGGCCCATGATCATGCCGAACATGCCCAGCATGTTGCTGTTCCAGCCGGATTGGGCCAAGGTCAGGCCCTCCATGGTCACGCTCACCGGAACGGAGGTGCTCCTGGGCGGCACGCCGGTGTCCGTGGCGATGGCTATCAGATGGACCGTGGACTCATTCAGACTCTGCAGCTGCTCCGGCCGCATGTAGATGTTTCCGGTGGCATCGATCTCAAACAATCCCGCATGCTGGCCACGCAGCGAGAGTTCCAGCTTGTCGTTGCGATCCCCGTCAGCTGCCTCCACTTTGCCGATGAGCACGCCCTCAAAGGAATCCACGCGGGATTGCAAGGATTGCTGAAAGGGAGAAGGATAAAAAGGTAAGGTTAAACACTTAATATGATATGCCTTTCATTGAATGAATAGCAATGAAAACAAGAAAGAAAGCAAACTTCGGCAAGCCGAAGTTCATATACCCTTGCAGCTATTGCAAGAATTAAACATTTTTGAAAACATTAAAATTATAATTTACTTGCGTATAAGTTTAAAAACATTGAAGCTATGATGATTTGCAGCTCAATTATTTGATAGTTGTTTTATATTATTTTATTGTTCCTATGGGAGCTATATGATATAGTCGTCCGACTTTGATGAAACTTAAACCGTAAATTGGAAATATTTAACCATTACTAAATGTCGAAGAACTAAACAAAAAATTAAAAAACAGAAAAGTTATAATTTTTTTTCATTTATTTCTCCGATTGTTCCTATGGGAGCTATATGATATAGTCGTCCGACTTTGATGAAATTTAAACCGTAAATCGAAAATATTAAACCATTGCTTTATGTCGAAGGGCTAAACAAAAAAGTAAAAAACAGAAAAGTTATAATTATTTTTCATTTATTTTTCCGATTGTTCCTATGGGAGCTATATGCTATAGTCGTCCGATTTTGATGAAATTTTTACCATAATTCTGAAATATTTAACCATTGCTTTATGTCGAAGAACATAACAAAAAATTAAAAAACAGCAAAGTTATAATTTTTTTCAATTATTTTTCCGATTGTTCCTATGGGAGCTATATGCTATAGTCGTCCGATTTTGATGAAATTTAAACCATAATTCTGAAATATTTAACCATTGCTATATTTCGAAGAACTAAACAAAAAATTAAAAAACAGCAAAGTTATAATTTTTTTTCATTTATTTTTCCGATTGTTCCTATGGGAGCTATATGCTATAGTCGTCCGATCCGGCTCGTTCCGACTTATATACTACCTGCAATAGAAAGACAACTTATTGGGAAAGTTTCATGCAGATAGCTTTAAAACTGAGAGACTAGTTTGCATATAAACGGACGGACAGACGGACAGACGGACAGACGGACGGACAGACGGGCGGACAGACGGACAGACGGACATGGCTAGATCGACTCGCCTAGTGATGCTGATCAAGAATATATATACTTTATAGGGTCGGAGATGTCTCCTTCACTGCGTTGCAAACTTCTGACTGAAATTATAATACCCTCTGCAAGGGTATAAATATGCGTTGTACTTTCTCAAAAATATGAATAACAATGTTAAACTATAACTTTACTTGTTTGGATATTAAACAATACTATAATTATTAGGAACTGCACTTTAGCTTTAGGCCATAGTAGTGTAATCCCTACATAATAATGAGTTTATCACCAAATTGAAGGAAATACATTTAAGAAACTGGGATTAGAAAATGTTACTTATAATTTTGAAAAAATCCAAAAGAGTTCAATAGGTTGTGTCAACTTGTTTGGACATAAAATATTACTAAACATGCTAGGGAGAATACTTGAGCCCCAGCTCATATTATAGTAGCCTCCATTTCGTTCGGATCTCCCAAGATACTCACGCTCTTGGGCACCATGAACTCGTAGTGGGTTTCCCGGAAGCGCGGCTCCCAGTCGTTGACGTCGATCACATCCAGCGTGAGCTCGGCGGTGCTGTTGGTCATTCCATCGGTGGCCTGCACCTGGAACTCGTGCTTAGTCATCTTCTCGTAGTCGAGTGGCTTGGCCAGCACCAGTTCGCCCAGTGATCCGACGGTGAAAAACTGGGAGTTCACCGGATCGGGAATGGTGTACTTCAGGTGTTTCCCGGGCTTATTGGTGGGCAGAGCCAGGATGCGATTGCCCACGGCCGTATCCTCGCGGATGCGCATCACGAACCGCTTTTGGACGAAAGCCAGAGTGCTGAGATCACTGTGGCTGCCAGGTCGCGTCAACTGGACAGTGGTCAGGGCATAGCGGTCGGGATTGTCGATCTGCGTGGCCTTCACCACCAGTGTGGCGCCATTGGCCACGTCCGCATATCCAATGGGGGTCAGCAAACTGATGGCCCCGTTGTGCGGATGAATGCGGAAGTACTTGGCGTCCTGCGACTGGACTATTGTGTACTGGATGGGCGCACAGATGCCCTCGTCCTGGTCCACCGCCTTCAGCGGCTCCGGCCGCATGCGCAGCTCCCCCGGCCTGCCATCCACTGGTATCTCAGCGCTGTACGACTCTCGCTGGAACTTGGGGTTCTGGTCATCCGCATCCGTGATGACCACCCGCAGCAGCGTATCCGAGTGACGGGGCGGTGTGCCCTGATCCTGGGCCCTCAGCTTCACGGTGAAGTTTTGCAGCTGCTCGTAGTCGAGGGCCTTCTTCAGCACCAGCGTGCCCTCCAGCGGATTGAGGAACTGCACGTATTCGGAGTAGGGTCCCGGCAGCACCTGGTACTCCACCGTGGAGAAGGGGCCCGGCTGGTCGGCATCCTCGGCACGGGCTCCTTGAAGAATCCTCGTGCCCGGCACCGTCACCTCCGAAAGGGTCAAAGTGTAGGGGGTGCCGATCCACTGGGGGGCATTGTCATTCACATCAGTTACTCGCACATTCACGGGAATGACGAAGCTCTGTCGGAATAAGAACAGGGAAAAATTGAGTTAGCAATGGCTACATTTAGAAAAATAGATTTGTGATTGTCTCACATTTAGAAGTAAATATGCAAAGATTCAAAGTAAATATTGGCTATACTTCAACAGCCAATAAATATTTTACTTTCATGTCTCTAACATTATTGTAGGTATATAAAAGCAAACAATCTTTTTTTATAAAATGTGCTTAAAATTACAATAATACCAAGAACTATTCTACCTTTAATTGCTAACTAGCTGTTAATAAGTACTATAAGAATCTAAAATCCAAACGATGGTTACATTATCTAATTTGAAATCATAATAACCGACTTCAAATGGTCTCGATTTGGTTAACCTTTTTGCAAGTGTAACTTAAGCAATTTTTCGAGTATGTGCACTTCAAGCAAACACCTTTTTTTAGCCCATG
This sequence comes from Drosophila elegans, assembly GCF_018152505.1. NCBI lineage: Eukaryota > Metazoa > Arthropoda > Insecta > Diptera > Drosophilidae > Drosophila > Drosophila elegans. The sequence goes on along the minus strand of NW_024545855.1, from coordinate 2,540,812 downwards.
TGCTGGTCACTGACCTCCGGGAGTTCAAAGCCCAAGCACGCCGCCGAATGTCCTGCATACATTTGCATGTTTAGCGGACGTCTCGCCCCAAACCAGGACATCCCCATCCCCATGCCCACATTTCTACCCGCAAGCGGAAGCCCTAATGGCTAATTTATGGCCACCAAGCTGGGGCTAACCACAGGCGCCAAAAGGGGTTCACTCCCTGGTGCTCCTCCTTCGTGGATAACTCCTTGACTTGCAGCTGCAATGCCAGCAGTTGATGGAGCTGAAGTTGAAGCCACCGTTTTGTTGATTCTTAAATTGAAATGGGCGTTCATTGTCTGGCAAAAGTTTTCAATTGTTTATAGAGTTCCTGGAACAACCGCAACGCCACAAGCAATAGAATCGTGTTTACCGAAATTTTTAACAAGCTTAGCTGGCCCCAGGGAACACGCACTTCTAGGCTGAAGAAGGTGGCAACTTGGCTCGGTATATAGGTTAATTGGTTGCCCCTTGCACGAAAGGGTCCTTTGGAAAGTGGCCGACACAAGGAACTCCACTCCAAGGAAATGCGGTCGATGTGGGCCACTGACCAGACCGTCTGATTAATTGCGGCGTTAACCTGATCGACAAGTGCTTAGCTTAGCCACCACCTTTGCAGGTTCCATTCGCTATGCCAGCTATATTGATTCCCATTAAGCTAGCCACCCTACCACCCTACCTACTTGTTCTTCCTTTCAAGAAATTGTACTTTCTTCTCAGCATGGTTTATATATCAGCTTTAATGACTATCATTATGGTAGCTGTAACTGATTCGTATCCACCCTAGTTGATAACGTTTTTCCCCGATTCAATGTTATTATTGTTCACAATATGGAATCCACTAAAATTTTCCTACTAAAGAATATAAAATTTCTTACCGGATCAGTTGAATGTCGTCGTACGCATATGACATTCACGTAAATGGACGAAGGTCCTCTTACACCCTCCTTGTCCAGTTCGACCGCTAGGGCTAGTTCCTTGGTGCCGGCATGAATCTCTACAGGAGCATTCTTTTCCCTCAGCGAAAGGTTTATGTCCCCTGTCTCTGAATTGGGATCTCCGTTGATCCTTAACTTGCCAATAATCGAACCCACCGCCAGATCCTCGGTGGCCAGAAAACTTTCTGCGGATCCACCGCCCTCGAGATAGCAACGTGAGTCCAGAATAGCTCCAAAAGCGGCTGAAAAAATTAGAAAATGGGGCGCTTATTATCATAATTCTCCAAGTTTAAATCCATTCTTTAAGTTCATAGTTTCGACACTCCAAAAAGATACCTTCTATCCTATCTTACAAGCTAGGACTTATTTTTATCGTAATGTTTGGTATTCAAAAAGAAGCAATGAAATAATAATAGTATTATCATAATTTTCCGAAAAAAGAAGGTACATCTTTCAAGCTATGTAGGCCTTATTTTGATTATAATCATATATATACTCACAATTTTTAACGGTTAAATCATTTATATAAGTTATGAATTTCAATTTTCCGAAAAAGAAGGTATATCGTGAACTTCCTAAAACAACTCACTTTGAAGACTTTGGGGCTTAAAAATAACTAATATCACTATTTCAGTATGTTTTTGCAATTCTGTGCGTACTTTTGGCCTACAAACTATTGTACCAAATGCAAGAAATCGAACTCTCTCCCTTTCAGGCTTACTTTCGGTCCGTCCTGATAATTGCAAATTAAAAGTAAATTGCAGGTGGACAGATGGACAGGTGGAGGAAGCTACCACAGAGAGTTGGTCCGGCTGGTCCAGTGTTTGTGTTTGTGTTTGGTCTTGTGTTCCAGTGAGCCAGCTGTCCGAATCCGAATGCGGATCGCCAGATTCAGACATGTTTGCTCGTACCTCGGATACGCTCTACTAAGCTTCCGTTTTCTTTCATTTCGAGTGCTGCAATTTTCGGCCAGAGCAACCAACGAGGGTCCAAGTCTAAATGGATCCATGTGAGCACATGTAAACCTGGCAACTGGCAACTGGCCACATGGAACATCTCTCCTCCTCTCGACTCCTCTTTTTGGCCGATTTGCAGCTGATTTTCGTTTCCGGACAAGCTCTGATATCTAATTGTGTTAGTGTGCAATGGTTAATGGGCAAACTTGGTACGGTCATGCAAATTGTTGCCCTCCTTGTATGCAAATAAATCGGTGGCCGTATATTTGCAAAGAAAATGAATAGAATGTAATTTCATTTCTTGCTAATTTTGAGAGTTTTACTTTATTTGACCCATTTTATTATCAGTGAAGGGGGAGTACAAAGCTATCTTACAAAATGTCGAACCTTTTGCCTAAATTAGGTAAGCAAATATGTGGCTAGTTTTACCTACCTAGGTATGAATCTGGTATGTTATACCATTGGAAAAATCAGATATAGGTATTTAGGTTCTGTACTATTTTTATAAATTTTTTTTTTTCGAATTAGCTTGATACCACTAAATTTATATAAAATTTATTATTTATTTTCGCAAATGCCCTTTACCTTAGTCGATAGAACTAATACCTTTCCCAAAACTCTTCAATATACTCCTGCGTTCGTGTTACTTTAACTGGTATTATATTTTTGTGGTTTTTTGATTAGTTCTTTTTTTCTAAAGTGACATTTATAACAAAATTATTCAAGTCTTAGTTGTGTGGTGTCTCTTTAAGTGAGGGACCAATTACTTAACTCCCATGGGAGCATGACATAACACCTTTTTTGGTCAATGCAATTATAAACTCTCCCAAGTATTTCCCTTCAAGTGTTCCGGTTTCCCCTTCGACCACCTGACCACCTGAAGAACAAGTTCTTGCTATGTGTTAACAGTATAATTGTTCTGGTAAACGGTTGTTGGTTTCCAAATGGTTCTTGCTTTGCAATGACCCTGACTCTGGGTCGCCAGTCATCTCCGGCGGGATTTTCTCCATGTGGCTTATAGTACAGATGAGATATGGCGGAGTGAAATCTTCTACTTGTTTTTTTTTTTCAAGATCTCTGTTGTAGGTTAATTGTTGTGACATTGGGCAATGCTCACATGGCAATGAAGATCTCAATTCGTGGACTTTCTTCGACAGTTAAAAGTGTTTTTTGGAAATTAGTCTAATTGCTGCGGATTTATTACAAAATCTCTCAGATGTGTGCTGATAGCTCACGTACATAAACTACATGCACGACGTTGCGGAGAAAATGGAAAGTTTTTGAATCGGGACTACGCACTGGCATCCGGCTGTAAACCAAAAACATATTTCGATTACCCAACCAACCCACTAATTAGTAGCAAATGCATGTATGCAATCCGCTTTATCTAAAAAACCAAAACTAATTAGAGTCATTGGATTCCAAAACTCATCCATAAGGTGCAAATACCTGAAGCGTAAATCCGCGAAGCCTTACACAAATGGAGTGGAGATTAAAGACCAATCCCAAGCCCACCTTCCGATTACATAAGTTCTACTTTTATTTTTATTTTCGCAAAGTCGGAGAGTGTAAGACAAATGAAAGTGAGTTGGCGGCTGAACAAATTTGGCCAAATACATATATGCATATGGTGAGGAGAAAAGTTTCAACAATCAAAAAGTTCAGAAAACAAATTTTCATTCGGTTTGTTTTGGTTTCTTTTGATAAAACAACACCATGAAAAACCAAACCAAACTAAACAAAAAAAAGAAAAAAGAAAAAAAGTGTCCGTTCAGCTTGGTGATTTTCATGAAAACACCAACGAAAAAGACAAACTCCTCGGTCTGGGCCACTGACTTTGGCATAAGCCATGTAAGGGGATTATTTTTGGGATTCCACTCCATGCGAGTTCTGTCTGGTTAAACATCGTAAGCATCGGCATAAGCATAAGTATTTTGCAATCAATTTTTGTGGCACAGGTCAAGCTATACGGCAAAAGCCGTTAGGGAAGAACTTGAACTGTGACAGAGCCATTAAATGTATACGTATACGTATACGTGATATATTCTTTGCCGAAGTGGAGTAACGACAGCACTCAAGTATGACAATGTAATGAACCAAAATTAATGCACTAAATGGAACTTGAAACTGGAGCAACTTCATGGCCACAATCGGCCTGGGTCCATGCGTATCCATGTCCAGAAAAGGGGATTTCGATTGGGTTAGTTTGGGGATGGTAAAACCCAAACAAGTCACGTAAAAACTTTTATCCGTCATAAATCGTTGGACCAGAACGACGTTTTGATGTCTCCGTTTTGCTTTTCTTGGCTGACTTTTCTCGCTAGGAATTTCACTATTTTTCAGTTGTTACTTTTCAAAGGGTTACATGCGGTTAATTACTTTGTTTGTTTTCGATTATCAAAGACAACACTTGGATCCACAATTACTTAACCAACATTCCAAGCCAATAAATACTTGCCAAACTGTTGTCAAGCTATGCACTAAATATTGTATTTATTTTATACAACTTTAGGCTATTAAGCTGTTTAAGATGCCTAAAGGCTTTATCTACATTTCATATTTTGTAGTACCTATTTATTTTTGATAAATAAATTTAAGCAACTCACCATTATTCAAAGAGCCGAACGCAAAGATCCATATCCATATCCAATGATGATTTATCCACATTTTGTATAACAATATCTTAATATCAGCAGTCAAGTTAATTGAATAATTGTTTGCTTCTCAGAGCAACATAGCACTTCCACACAAATCATAAAATGATCGTTTTATCCCTGCAGTTTAAGCTGAATCACTTCACTAGAAATTCTTTCACATTTTCCATAATATTGTTGTTCAGTTATTCCACGCAATTTATTGTCTTCATCACTGATGTGCCATAAACTTTCTTGAATTGAATTTACGTGCAACTTTTCTATTGTTAAGATCTGAAATTTGCAAAATGGCAATTTGAAATGGATAACAGTGAGGGTCGGTTAGGGAAAAACTAGAGTCTTCTAGATTATTACAAGATTATTAGATAGACAAAACACTTTGGCACATAAACCAAAGCAACTGGAACATTAGCACTCCTCACCACCGCCAAACCATCTAGCAACTGAAAGTTGTTCTTCATCTTTAGCATATCTTGCCACCCCGTCCGCCTCTTTTCTCCATTGTCTTCTGGTTGTGGGGCAAATGTCGCACACATGTCACCTCCAAGTTGCGAGTTTCGAGGTGGATGTTGCTTGCCACATTGCCTTAGTTGTTGTCGCCAGCGGAATTAGCGGCATTTTATTCCACCAGCAACACCAAGAATAACACAAGCGGTAAAGGGATGATGCTTTTGGACTGCGAAACTTTCAATACTCTTTATATTTTATTAAACAAAAGCCTAGTAAGAATTATGTTATACACTTTTTCCAAACTATTAAATATTTTGATTACCCCGTACTTTTTGTAACTGATTGATTGCAAATATAAATAAAGATCTTTGAAAAAAGGTTACTGGAACGAACAAAACTCAAATCCTCAAATGGAAAAGGATCTTACGGACTTTAACTAATAATATATGTGTTATGTTAGTTCCTATCTATGGACAACCAACTTTAGATTAAAATACAGTACTTTTGGACGGCTTTAAATACCCTATATATTATTTTAGAATTGACTATCTTCTCTATACAAACTACAATACCTTTAGAAAATAGAAGGGTATAACGACAAGAACAGCCACTAAAGACGGTGGCAATGTTTTTGTTTTTGTTTCCTTGGTTCCGGTATTTTCGTACTAGTGGAAGAATTTCAAACGCCCGTTTACACGGCCCAAAGGAGCTTCCTTCTGGCCAGGATTTATGGCATACCACAGTAGGTGGGTGGGGAAATGGGGAAAGTGGGGTGGTGAAAGTGTGCGGAGTGGGTGGCGTGTTGCACGGGGGGAGGTTGATCAAGGCGTTCGGAGACGAGGAGGAAGAGGACAGACAAACATTTGCATACAAATCAGCCGCTGGCCGTTGTCCGTTGGCCGATGGCGAAAATGAAAACGCTTTTTTGACCGGAAGCCCGCGGAAGTGCACAAAAAAGTCATTCACCTGTGTAAAAACGGTTACATTTTCCAATACTCGCTTGGGTTCGTGGGCTGCGAACTTGTTTTTACCAGGGGCTTTTCATTCGCCACTTGCAGATTCGCAATAAAATGTTAACTGATATATGGCATATGGGAAGTGTTATTGGACACAATTTATTGATTCCGGGAATGATTAAAAGACGTGAAGAAAATGTAAAAAAAGTAAAGTACAACATTAATCTCATAAAATTAAGTGTGAAAAGTTCCATATTGATATATTATTATGTATTTAAAAATTTTAAAATATTTAATTGAAACTTTCCCGTTTTAAAATTTGTGTTCAATTTGGTAACAAATATTTTAAAACTTTTATTATCATATCCTTAGAAATCAAAAGCAAGAACACTCTTTTAAACGTTAATTGTTATTTGTTGTTATTTCAAATCGAGCAAAATGATTACATTTCATGTCACTTTCTTAACCGCAAACCCTTTCGCACATGACTCATGACTTTTAAATTCAACACAATTCGCTTAAATTTGTATGGGTTACACAGTATTTATGCTTTATAAACACGCACTTTATCCTTTTTGTGGTTTTTACCGTGAGCACACTTATTGCATTGTTATGATTGTGATTGCAATGCACAAAGAACAAAGTTGGCCAAAACTATTTATTTTAGAGCCACTCCGAAGCGCTAAACGAGCTCCTCGCATCGCGATCCAAACTCAAACTGATTTTCCATAATGTTGCCAAAGCCGTGCCCCTAACAACCGACAGCAATAAAAACAGCAACAGCCTGTAAAGCCGGTGTGCGTTGGACTTGTGCCTTACTATCAACATGCATGCACACATGCCTACAGCTCTGAACAAAATAATAGAATTTTTAGGAAATCTAAAAAATATTTCAAAATTCATAAAATGGTTTTAAAATCTTATACGTTTTTCCCACTTTTGAACATGGCTAGAAATAAATTTCTTTCAAATCGTAGTCTCTTAAAAATATAAAAAAGAGCTAATTTGTTGAACAGAGTGTTCCGTTCCTGACAGTTACAAATACATTTATTTTTGAATTCATCCACTCTTGGTACCTTATGAAATTAAATAATTGTTTCATGCTCAAAAGAATTAAAAAAGTTCTGGCTTAAAAACTTGTATAACACACTATGCTATTTGATTGATTTTCAGCTTAAAATTGTTTAAGAATAAGTAATTTAAACTTAAAAGAGAAAGAATTCTTCAATTGCCAGTTATGTATTTTGACCGCTGCTGTGGTTAAACGGTGGAAGACTCTCTGGACGCTAGCTTTTACTTGTGTTGAAAATGTTTCCACATCACTCGTCAAGCGTTTCGGCTGGAAAGAAGCGCGAAGAAACGGAAAGCGGCGGTGGCAGTGCCATGACAACAACAACAACAACACTAGCTGCCACAGCGCACGCGCCCCAGCTGGAATTGATGAGTATGACTATGAGGTAGTCCCTCTCTGGGGCTCTCTTTCTGCCTTCGTTGCGCTCCACTGAGCCGGCTTTGCAACCCCTTTCTCTTACTCTTGTTTTGGGGCTCTCTCTCTCTCTCTCTCTCTCTGTTTACATTGCATGGAGTAGCCATGGGAACCAAGGCGGCGTCCTAGCCGGCTCCGTTCCAGGCTCTCCTGGGATTCTCCTTCCATTCCACCTGTCCTCCTTCGTGACTCAGCTCCAGTGACATTGCATTTGCATGTGACTGCCGTTAATTGCTGTAATTCCCGCGCTGGACGTCGCCGGCACATAATTGAACTCTCCCGCTCCAATAAAATGTTCCTTTCTCTTCCTGTACAGTTTCGTGCCTGGTTTTTCCTCATTGTTCTTTCTTGGCTTCCTTAACTCACAAAGTTCGAGTAGTTTTTTGGGACATGCTTTCCATTGGGTTTTTGTTTTTGCCTTCCTTCCGACACTTTTGACTTACTTTATGGCCCGGTCGATTATGCTCGCTTATCGTACTTAAAATGGGTTGGAGTACCTAATGTAATTCCTTGATTGGAAATAAGTAACTTTTTCTGATAATGTTAATTATTCTCATCAGAATATCCAGGTTGATCCTTTCGACAAATGGTTTGGGGTTCCTCTTTAAATTTCTGGTTTGAAATTAAGTTACTTGTACTATTATATGGTTGGTAATTCTCATCACAATAACCAATGGTTAGTGATTTTTATTTATTTCATATTTTCCAAATTAAAGTAATAAGACAACTATTAAACTTGTCCTATTATTTGGCTTATAAAACCAAATCTATAGGTTTTTTTTTTTTGGATAAAAAATCTTTATCTATCTGACGAACCAGATAGTCCAGGATCCTCAATCAGTCTATTTTAAGCTCAAATCTGTAAGTGGTTAAAAGGAAAAAAAGAGAATATTAGCAAAATAAAGGTCAATAAGGAGCTTAATAGAATTCAATGTAACTAAAATTTTGAATACAGCCGACATTCTGGAAATAGAGCCCCTATAAATGTAATTAAGAAATCATTTAAATTTAAGATAACTTTCAGGCTTTAAAAAGTCGACTGTTTTTATTACCGAAAATCTTAAAGCTAAGTTTCTTATCGTAGCATTGGCATAACTATTCTCCAGCCTCGTTAGCAAATAAAGTTTTATGATTCAAACTTGTAGAAAAAAAACATAGTTTTAACTAACGTTCTTAAAGTAGTGACAAAGGGATACACTTTTGCAGAAGGAGCATTACATTTGCATCACAAGTACCTGGCAACATAACTATCATTCCGACTTAACCTGAACAATTTGGGTCTATAGTTTTGGCTATGAATTACATTCACTCTGAGAACTTATAATAAATTAAGACTTTTAGTTGTACAAGTTAAATTGGCTAGGATTACAGTTCGGTGTGTTTGGGCTTGTTGAACAATCTCTCGCACAGTTTGGCCAGGATGTGGGCCACCTCCAGTCGGTATTCGTCCTTGCTGTTGGCATATCGATTTCGAATCGTTAGCAGGGCATGTCTAAGACCCGAACTTTGCGACCAAGTGGCAATGCAAAGATCGTCGGTGGTTTCCAGGGCAGTGGCAAATTGTTCCACCACCTCTGGTTGCTCGAGAAGATGCATGAAATCCTTGGCCATGACATGATCCACTGCTGGGCAATAGCCCTGCGATTGTAGCCAAGGCTCGAACTCCAGCAGCACATATTGCGCCATTGTGGAGGCGGCTTCGGTGGCATCTTTGCTGGCCTCCAGCACTGACCGCTTCTCCAGCACCAAGTCGCTGATGAGGGTCACCACCTTGGCCTTGCTACGTAGCTCCACTTCGGGACTTTGCAACACCTTGACCAGAGCCTGTGTCCCCGAGGTGGAGAGCAATCGCTGCTGGGCTAGGGGAAACTTCCGGAGCAGAGCTCCAAAGGCATGCAGCGCCGCAGAGATCTCACCGACATTGCCGGAACTCATCAGGATCTGGGCCAGATGCGAGCCAAAGTTCTTCTCGAACACCTTGATCTGGGCCTTGGGATTGTTGCTGGCCAGCGAGCCCAGCACCCGCATGGCTGAAACCCTCAGCGGAACACTAGTATCGTTGACCACAATGGGCAGCAGCACATCATCCAGCCCTCCATTGTCGATGAACAGCAGGGCATTGTCTATCTGATGCAGCAGGTACTCCAGATTCTCCAGGCAGTCCAGCTTGGAGCGCATCTGCGACTCCAGCAGCGGCGTCTTGCTGAAGTTGCGGTACTGATCGATCAGCTGGACAATCAGTTCCCCATCTGTGCGAAAGTTCTTCTGGAACTCCTTGTACGCCTTGCGCAGCTCCGCATAGCTCTTCTTCTGCTCCTTCACGCGACGTAGGGATTCCTCGATGATGTCCGGCTTGTAGTCCAGTGCCAAAGGTTCATTGTCCTCTAGCTGCTGATTCTGATTCTGATCCTGATCCTCCGGCTGACTTTGCAGGGCCGTGCCACGTTCACTCTCGTCCAGGAGTTTGGCCTCCTTGAGTCCGGTTTGCAGATTGATGCGCACATGGAGACCCTTGGGAATGGCCTGACCTGGAGTTGAAGGAATCCTCGTTTACGACACGTCTTAAGTAACCTGTTTCATAGTTTTACCTTCCGCAATCACCTGCCATTCCTTGGTGGCCACGAATTCACTTGTTTTGTTGTCCGTTTCCGTTGCCACTGACTTTTGCAGGCTGGCCAGGATGAGGACACTGGCCAGTAGGACCAATATCTGCATGTTGCTCCAGCTGTCTTGTCGTCGGAATGTCTTTTACTAGTATTTCACCCAACAATTGATGAATTTCGTTATAGTTTTTAAACCCAACTTTCAAGACCACTGATGTGGATGTGGTTGGTAGTGTGCCCGTAGGCATTTCCACGATTTACACTACACCTGGCTGAAGATTCGGAGGAGTTCCGGAACCAGTGATTTGGGAACCAGTTAAAAACGGTTACAAACTAAATTCAAATTTAAAATTATGTTGTTCTCAATTTTAAAACATTAACCAACAAGTCAAAAAGCTCAGAAAATAACTGATTGCTTATTTCTAGAAACTAAAACATAATTTTCGTTTTTTTTTTTAACTAAGCCAAATATCTTTAAAGCCAAATTCAAATTAAATTTTTTAAATTTTAAAACCAACAACACTTTTTAATTTAATTCCTGCCTAAGCTAAAATTGGGAACATGCATATTTCTACACACACTTACTTTTGATAATACTGGTATTTATTTAAATGTTAGCCCTAACAAATTTTTATAACAACAATAATCGATCTAAGCTTTAGGTTATGAAAACAATCATTGCATTTTATTTGCATTTGAAGAAAATATTTTGGACCTTAAGACCAAAACAAAATTAAATAATGTTATCTAGAACATTCAAAACTAAACCAGAATGCCAGACAAAATTCCCAAACTCATCATGAATTCCCTAAAAATAAAAAGCAACAGTCATTTACAAACTTTTCTCAGTTTTACGAAGTGGATAGACTGGTTAGCTATTTACTACATATTTTATTAAAATATAACCGAATCATGTTTACACCAGATGAATCAAATGCAAACAAAACTTAATTCGGTATGCAAACATATTCATACGGCTATAAAATTAAAGCGTGTTAGCATATATTAATTTAATTTATAATTACATTTTTTGGCGCCTCCAAAAACACTGTAATATCGATGTCTGCGACAGCGTCTGGGAATTGCCTGAGCAAACGAAACAAAGTGCCCAAGCTAAAATATGTGGACTCACCTGGCGCCAATTGGATGGGTAAATAAACAAAATGCCGGTTTACTACATAGTATATAAAGCAATCACACCGAATATGCTAATTGCCGATGACGAACGCCAGAAGCCAAAAGCCTTTAACTAGATTTTGGCAAATTAAATTCCCAAAAGCCGCTTGTCAAAATAGTTTGAAAGTGAAGCCACCTTTTATCCGGCGAAACCATTTAGAATGCCGTTGAAACCAGTTTGATGGTGTCGTCCAATATGCCTGATGATGTCTAATTGGCTTATGTTTGGAATTGAGTTGTTGGCCAAAATCATCTATCTTTGCATTTTGCAAACGGAAATTCTTTGGGTTTCCTTGAAATATTATAGGATTAATACTACTTATTCTTATATTATCACAAAATGTTTGATTTAACAATATTTAATTAAGAAAAAATAGTAAAAAAAACAAACTGGACATTTAAAATTGTATATTATGGAATTTATGACTTCATTATCAATCTATTCCAAGCTGCATGGCCATTTAGCACTTAATAAACCCCCGAAAGTTCTAAAGCCGCATGCTGATCTCAAAGCAAATATTAGATTGATAAGTAAAACATTTTTATTTGCACTTCATTATAAATGCGAACAAAGCGCAGATATCATTCCACAGAGCTTAGATCTATAAAAAGTACAAAAGTACAAAAGGCCGAAATAGTCTGAATTAGAATGCATTGTGGAAAAAGAGGAATTACTATATATGTACATACTATACAGACCTGACGTAGACAAACTCGACCGAAAACTGGCTGGTGAATTGAACATTAAAATTTATAGAATCACTTTTGATTTTTCGCTGCCTTTTGTCCGCTGCTATTGTTATTGTTTATTGTTATTTGTTGCTATTCTCGCGAAACCAAGCACATGCTAATAATATTAATTAATAATATTGTTGGCTAGGGGTGGCTACGACGATGATGTTGAGGATGGGATGAGAAGCCAAAACACAAAACGAAAGAGATATACGAATAATCAGCAAGAAGAAAGGCTATAGTTGAGTGCCTCGACTATTGGATACCCGTTATTGCCAATTTATAGCCAATTTTTTAATTAATATGCCTCAAGAAAATGTTATGGTTTTGGGTGGAGCCATCTGCCGAACTGCAGGCTCAACATTTATTTCGCTCTCTTAACTCCTCGCTCTTATGAACTACGTTTTTCAATTATGAAGTGACGTCATAATTAAAACTTTGCTACTAACTTAAAAAATAATGGTTCAATATTTAACATTATTGGGTTGTGGATAGATATTAACGAATAAAACTTATAAATTAACTTTACCATGTCCAAAATGTGACATGACGGAGTTTTGCGATTTGTGGCTATTATAGAATCGAAATATCTAGCTTTTTTAGTTTCCGAGGTCTAAACGTTTATACGGTTATTGTTCCTGATGAAGAACTTATACACCTGTTACATACTTCTCAACAAAAACAATACACTCTTTTACTCTACGGGTAAGTGGTATGAAAATAGCCAACAATCATGGGGCCAGCAACAGCAACAACAAGAACAACAACAACAACCACAATGGGCAAGACAAGTCAGGAATGAATAAACTATGAAGTGTACTGGTTGTTGGCCACTTCGCTCCATCGTTCTGACCGATCAGAAATTTTATAAATGCCGCCGTCTGTCCAGAGTCAATTTACAGTTTGCCATTGAACCTGGTCGGGCGTTCGCCAAAAAATTCGAGCGGGTGAATTTTGCAGTAGTGCTCCGTAGATATACCCCCATCAAAAATCAATCCCTATAATGTTGCTGCTCCAACTGGGCTCCGTGGCCTTGCTCTTCTGTTTGGCCAGTGGTGCCTCCAATTTTCGTGAGTCCTTCGCAGTGTTGGCCATCCCCTTCTGTGCGGCTCTTATCCGAGCTTTGTCCTTGCAGCTCCCGAGTTGCCTCGTTGTCGAGTGGGCGACACTAGCTGCATCATCAGCGTCTCCCACATGCTGATCCAACAGTATGCCAGGACTGGCTATCCGGCGGCAGGATTCCCCCAAGTGGAACCCTTCCTCATCAAGCGTTTCGACATCTCCGATGGACGCACTGGCTCCCTAAATCTCAAGCTCAACTTCAAGGATGTGAATGTGGAGGGATTGTCGGGAGTGAAATTCGATAGAGCTGTGTAAGTATAAAAAGTTATTTAAAGTACATTTTATAAAGAAATATTGTTTAAATCACTTTATTTGCATTTTTTGAATATAAAATTATAAAGTAGATACGTTATTTTAGTTGCATCCAATATCTAAGCTTTAAAATAGTTGTTAAATAATTACATTTTTCAGCAGCTTGAAAAAGGTTTACCTTGCGTCGAAAGTAATATTAATATTATTGAAATAGATAAGTTACTTATACTAAAATAAAATTATTTGGTATTTGTGTATAATAACAAGCTGGAATAACTAACTGGTTCAACTATTTTTTTAACCTTTTTCTTAAATAAACCATTACTTTTAAAAATTTAAATTTTAAAATGGAGAGATAAGTTAATTTTTCATTGTAAAATGCTGCTTTAAAATAATAGTTAAATAATTCAAATCTACAGCAGCTTAAATATTGTTCAAAGTATAGCCTTAAAGCCAAAGTTTTATGAATAGTTCTGCCAACTTAAATACAAATTATAAACGTTTAATGTGAAGTCCTAACTTATCACTTTTTTTTAAATTATCTAGAGGTTTTGGCGCCGATCCTGCCACCAGCAAGTTTGAGATGTACGGATCGTTTCCCAAAATCGTGCTGAAGGGCAAGTACGTGGCCGACGGACGCATCCTAATCCTGCCCATTCGCGGTGATGGCGATGCCGAGATCGTCCTGCACAATCCCAAGTTCTCGGTGAAGTTTAAGCCGGGCACCCAGTTGAAAAATGGACGTACCCATTTGAGTGTGGACAAGCTCAAGGTGCTGGTGGAGCCACAAAAGTGAGTAAAAGATTATAATCTTATATGTTATGGCTTTGTTATATATATATATATTTCTAATCTTCCAGGATGAATATTCGACTGGCGAACCTTTTCAATGGCGACCAGGCATTGGGAACCAACTTGAATCAGTTCCTCAATGACAACTGGACGGAAGTGTGGAACGAACTGCACCCCTCCATTCACGTGGCTATTGCCGAGATCATGAAAAGTGTCCTATCCCAACTATTCAAGCGTTTCGCCTACGAAGATCTGTTCCTGGAGAACTGAGCCCTAGTCCTTTCATTAGGCTAAGTGTACGAGTACTTCCTCACCAGCATTCCAAACACACACACATGAACCATGGGACGTTGCATTCCGGCCATTGACATATCATCATATCATCGTATCTGCTAAGCTAAGCTTTAAATTGTAGAATAAACAAACCTAATATGAAAACTGGTTGTGCTTCTGCGGGGGGCTATTCATTGTTAAATTAAGCGTAGATCTTGGCATTTCCGCACAACTGTCGCATACACACTTTTTGGCAAGTAATTTGGCAATCAGCAAGCAACTCACGTGATCGAACTTTTGGTGAGGAATTTGCATGATATATACATAATCACTAGATGCGACAGGTGCGGAAAGAATTTTAGCAATAAAGATGCTACTTTAATCACATAGCGATAATTGATAATTTTCCATTATAACTTGTTTATTATGTGTTTAATGATCAAAAACTAAAATATTTGAGTGCCTAGAATTTAGTATTTTGTTAGGAAACATTTTTTTCAAGAACTTGAAAAAAAAATAGATTTTAAATCTAGAAAGAATTACTTTAATTCAGGAAAAACAAAGTACAAGACGCTCCACAAAAATAAATAAAAAAATCGAAATCATACATATATATAACTCTGACCATAACTATATGCTAAGAACCCAGTGTACCAGACTTTTTTTATTTCGATTTCGTTTCAGTTTTGCTTGCCAAGTTCAAGAGTGCCCAACGGTAAAGCTGCAATCCCATCCAGCCCAGCAATCCGAGGAGTATGGACACCCAGTTGGCCTTGGGTCAGTGAAAATCTTCCACGAGTCAATCAACTGCAACTGAAATCGAGTGGAACTGGCTGCTTTTGTTCTCCACGGAGGCTGGGCTTTAAAACGCCCCGTTTTGGGCCATTAAAGTTAACTGAAGTTTAGGACCTGTTCTGGAGCTCCACCTTTACTCCGATTTTTTTTAGAGAGCTGCCCGTCACGATGATGCGACACTTTGTTGTTCTCGCAACTTTATTCGGCTATATTTGGAACTGGTCCTTGTGTAAAACAGCGCACACGCCGAAGTACTTAATACCATAATTGTTCCTCATCGTAATTATAACGCTTTTTAATTGGACAAGGAGTAAGCTGTCTGTTACACACATTAAATGAATCAGTTTTATAATGACTTCCCATGTAACTACTAAATCATGCATTGATGTTGATACTCATCAACTAAATAACAAGTTTCCCTATAACAGTAACAAATTTATTGGACTAATAATATTTAGAATTGATCTCATTTAACTGAATATACTACACATAGTAAAAAAAATAGTAAATTCTAGTATTTGCAGTTAACAACTTAATAGTTTTTATATGTTGATAATTCAAATAGTATTTTTGAAGTACTTAAAGTACGACGTTTTTGTTTAAAACAGTAGGATCAATTCATTTTAAAGTACTTATTTCACTTTACTATGGCGTTTTTCTCTGTCTGTAGTTTTGAGTGGTGTTAGATCACACGTGATAAATAGTTATTACGGGGTTTCAGATCATTGACTCAGTTAAGATCTCTAGTAAACATTTGACTAATCTTCTTTTACACAATACAATCGTGATAGGTTTTAAACGAGTTCACAAATTGACAGTAGACATTGACGCCACAGATAAAAGTTTAGCCAAAGGTCGCTATTAGATTTATTTGAGTTGCACTTAGTGGGCCACTATAAATACTAGGCGAAATTACCGTTCATATTCAGTTACTTAAAGTTATTGACGCGTAAACATGTTCGGAATCGCGTTGGCAATCGTTTTCTGTATTTTCTGCTCGGTGCAAGCTCATTTCCGTAAGGTTCACCAGGATCATCAGGATTCTAGCTTATGGATTCAAAAAAAAAATGTATCTTTCCCAAATTGGCACTGATTCCGTAAGATTAACCAGAATCCTCAAGATTCTAGTTTGAAGATATGTGTGAAAATATCTTCCCCCAAATTTCAGTATAATTAGAAAAATTTTCAGTGAAAGAAAATAAATCCGCAAAATTATTTATGTTAAAATTCAATTTTCATATATAGTTAGAAAATTAAAATAACAACAAAAATAACAATACCCGCAGCTGATGATCCTAAACCCTGTAAATACGGCGATGGCGAGTGCATCATGCAGTTTGTCAACACATTGTTCAGCGAGAGGTTTTCGGAGGAGGATCCTGGCCTGAATCTGATGCAGCTGGATCCCCTCAAGGTGGACAAAATGGTAATAAGCCAAGGAGAGGGTGAAAGTCCTGTTAGCATTACTCTTACTTTTACCGACAATTTGTTGTACGGCATCAAGGATCAAAGGATCGTTAAAGTGAAGTAAGTTTGAAACTAAAATAAAATAAAACAAACATTCAACAAACTTTTTAACAAACCGTAACATATTGATAGCTTAAAGTATTATAAAAATTAATAAAGTATGAAGCACTCATCGATTTTATGCATTTTCTAGTTTGTCGAAATATGAATTCAAATTTAAACATTATAAATCAAAATTACACTTAATAAAAAGATTAAAAATATCTAAACAAAAACTTAAGAATGATAACTACAATTTAGAAGTGATTTTCCAAACCTTCAAAAATGCGCTAACTTTAATTATTATAATAATCATAAAAACAAGAAGACTTCATGAATGTCATTAAATTTATAGGTTTTCGAAGTATAATACCAATTAAATTATTTCAAAACCAAAATGCTCCTAATGGATATTATTTTATTTTCAGGGGATTTGGCAAGGATCTCACGACAAAGCACGAATTGAAAATTGTTTCAAAAACCTTTTCTTTAGTGGGTCCCTATAACATTCAAGGTAAAGTTCTAATTCTGCCCATTAGCGGCACCGGAATAAGTAACATGACTATGGGTAAGTTTGTTTTTAAAGTGTTTTCTTCAGAAAGCGAACTTTAATAATAACCCTTTCCAGCTAATGTCAAAATAATCGTTAGCTTTTCGGGCAATCCGTTAGAGAAGGATGGAGAGACTTACTTGGATGTCACCAACTTAAAGTTCTCGATGAAACCCGAGTCCACCCACTACCAATTTTCAAATCTGTTTAATGGAGACAAGGCGCTGGGTGATAATATGAACGTATTTCTGAACGAGAACGCGGAGGAAATTTACAAGGAGACAGCTTCAGCCATCGACAGGTCCTTTAGCCAGATGTATTTAGGCCTCGTCAAAGGCGTTTTCGCCAAGGTTCCATATGCCAAGTTATTTGCAGAGGAGTAGCTGGCTCTTCCCAATGTAATATTCTCAACTTTTTATTTAAAACGAGTATTGCCCTCTTTTTGATTTTTCTCGCTCCAGCACCGGTTGTTTGTTTACTGACAGTTAGAAGTTTTAACGCTTGGCAATCATCATAAGGTTTAACAAAGGTCGTAAGTCCAACTTGAATGGTAGTACAAGTATATGTAATTAGGGAAATTCTAGAAGCAATGTAAGCGGCATCTTCTGTAAATAGAACACCATCGCGTGTCATGAAAGTTATAACACTAAATTGTCTAAATCTAATTGGTGCTTCCCCAATTAAAATTTCAAAGTTATAACTTATTTTCTTTTTTAAAACTACATTTTATGATTGAGATTAAATTAAACTAAACAAAATTGAGTGGCAATAAATTTTATTTACTTTACCCTTCATAAAACTATATTGTCTAAATCTAACTGTAAATGGGAAAATTTACAATTTTAAAATTATTACATTTTTTCTTCTATATAACTACGTTTTATAATCAATAAAAGTTGGCCCCAATGAAAGGCTACTTATTAAATAGAACAAAAATCCAATGGCAATAAAGTTAATACATTTTTTGCTTTATAAAACTATATTGTCTTCATCTAATTTGTTTCTCGCAATTTAATACAACTATATTAACTAAATTGGAATTGTTGAAATGTTAAATAAGTGAAAAAATCCTTACTACTATCAAATAAATCCAAATCATCATCGTTACGGACTAAAACAATTATCTTTCTTGCAATTTAAGAATATGACCAATAAATATTTGCTTAAAAAAATTACCAAAGGTTCTACTTAATAAATCGAAACCCGCCTAAAAGTATGTGTTATGGCTAACTGATGAAAATGTTCTAAAACTTTTATAACGCCCTTTAGAAGGTTATAACATTAAAAAGTTCTTCAACTTTCCAGGTCGAACCCCTTGATAAACAAGCTGAGAAGACGTCAGTTCTCAGCCATTAATTAGCCTCAATTCAAATGTGTCAAAGGGGTTTGAACAGGAATAAATGTTCGATTTTGGGAAGGCCAATCTAATTTGCATATGTCGAGCAAATTACATGCAAAACGTGATTAGGAGAGATGGGATTCTGAGGTCGATGGCTTGCCAGTGCGAATGAGAACTCAACAGGTTCAAGTTCAGTTTGGGGGTTCATTAAAGGGAATCGTAAAATAAATTCGCCGGCTATAACACAGGCCAGTTTTGGTTTATAATCCATTTAACTGACTCAGGGGTATAGTACGTGGTGTCGGTCTAAAAGTCAAATTCAGTCGGGCTGAAACGCAAAAGCGGTTTACGGTTTACGGCAACAAAAACATGATACACTTAGCCCGCACTTGGCCCATTCAATTGACGAAGTGAGTATATAAGTGGTATCATCCGAGGCTAATGGATCAGTATTCAATTTCGTTCTGACCGCGTCAATTATGGAGCTGACTCTCGTCCTCGTCCTGGTGCTCGGATGTGCCTCCCTTGGAATCCACAATGGACAAGCCTCCGACTTGCGTGAGTTTTGCCCTCTTTAATTCTGGAGAATTTTCATTGAATTTACCTTATAAACCTGATAAATTACAGCCTCGGGAATCGAGAAATGCGGGGCCATGGACGAGCAGTGCTTGTTGAACGGGGTGAACTATGTGCTGAGGAACTATGCCAAGAGTGGAATCAAGGAGCTGGGACTGATCCCACTGGACCCGCTGCACATCAAGAAGTTCAAGATTGGCCGAAATCCACACAGTCCAGTCAACATTGATCTGAGCTTCCGTGAAGTGGACCTCTTGGGTCTTCATCAGGCAGTTGCAAAGCGAGTGAGGTAAGAAAATATACAATTTTACAACCATAAATAGTTAATATATTTTCTGATTGTATACTTTGTATTTATAAAAAAAAATATTTATCTACGTAAAAAATGTATTAACAAATTTAATGATACTATGGTAGAGCGCTACAGAAGTCATTAGACTTGTGTGCAAAAGTATGCAATAAAAAACGTAATGAATCTACCGGAATTCCGGATAACAAATTATGTATTGCATACTTTCGACCCTTTTCTAAGTGGTTTAAAAAAACTTGTTTCTTATTCTTTTTTTATATATTAACAATGTACAGTTTTCAACACTAAATTAGATTTTTTCTGCTAATACATATAGACATCATATTAAGCGATTTAAAATCTTTACAGCGGATTCACAGCAGATCTCGATCGTACAATTGAGCTGGTTATGGATGTGCCCGAAATTGCACTCAAAGGCCCCTACATAGTAGATGGCCGAGTCCTTATTCTACCCATTACGGGAAAGGGCAATGCCGAGATTCGGCTAAGTATGTTACGGTTGCTCATCCTTTGAATTATATAATCACAAATGTATTTACTCGACTTACAGTAAAAACGAAGGTACATGCTTTGGTCAAGTTAAGGCGTGTTCCCAAGGGCGATCATCAGACCTTTGCCGAGGTGGTTGACATCAAGGTGGAGGTGAATCCCTCCCATGTCTCCTATCACCTGGAGAACCTATTCAATGGCCAGAAGGATTTGAGTGAGAACATGCACGCCCTCATCAACGAGAACTGGCAGGACATCTTCATCGAACTCAAGCCAGGCATTTCCGAGGCCTTCGGACTAATAGTCAAGTCAGTGCTGGACAGGATCTTCGGCAAATTGCCGCTGGAACAGCTCTTCGTAGTCTAATCTTAAGCCTTAGTAAAAAGCTCTTCAACTTCAATTAGTTGAAACATAACTGTGAATATTTATTTGATTTTAAACATACAAAACGCAAAGCAAACAATTCACTGACAAGTTCCTCTTACAAATTAAAATCAGGCACAGAAAGATTGTACTTATACTTAAGCCGTAGACTAAACTAGCTTCATTTTTGGCTTACAAAGGTAGCGAAAAATCGTTTTCGTTTGTTTTTGGATCTTTAAAGTGTACAAATGTTGTTCAGACTAGCCATTTTTTAACAAATAAATGTAAATCCTTAACCAAATCGTTTTCTCTTGAATTGTAATAAAGTAACTGTTTTATGTAAAAATGTAATGCCTTTTTAATGGCAAAATCATTTTCGACTTAGACATATATGTATTTATAAAATATTAAAATCAAATATTTTTCGTTTTGATTTGTGCTCTTTGGATAACACAGTTAAATAAATATACATCAAATCTTAAGTAAATTCAGGCACTCACAAATTATTCTTAAATGTATCAAGTAAAATAAACGAACTTAGATAATAAATATTACATCTTTGAGTTTTACAAATGTTTTTCAGAATTGTATAAGTAATTTAAGTTTACAAATTAACGTTTAACTTTAACCAAGACGTTTTTCTTAAGATCTTGGGTTGTTCAAATGTTAATATAGGTCAAAGTAATATGTTTACGTAGAAAAATGATGCAAATTTGACGTCAAAATAAATTTTTGACTTATATGTTTTGATTTGTGCATATGAAATTATTGTTAAATATTTCATTTAAAAATGGTATTTTGTTGTCCCTGCACTCATTAATCTCTTCCTATTATTTTTCTTTGTTTTTAGAGAAGAACTCCCATTAACTTCTGAAGCGATAAAAATGACGTTCGCTCCTTGGCGGTGAAGATGGGGACTCCTCCCCGCTCTCGTTTCCGCTTTCGATCTCGAACTCATCACTCCAGTCGTCCACCACTCTCACTTCGATGACGGTTTTGCCGCAAATGTCCACCACACTGGGCGTGAAGTAGGTCTCCGGATTGGCGAGCAGAGCGGTGAGGAATTCGTCCTGCTCGACGGCACATTGGACCACGTTCTCCAGCTGGTATCGCTTGGCAATGAGCATCTCCTCGGCGTTCAGTCCGCGTGGCTTTGCTGCCTGTCTTTCGGCGCCGGCCAGCAGAATGGCCCGCTCGTTCAAGGACCTGTGACTTTCGGTCATGGCCGCCGAATACCGGTGGTCCAGATCCATTTCCCAGTTGAAAACGTGCACGCTGAGATGCGAGGCCTTGAGCCACTCGCGCAGACCGATCAGCAAACTCTCCAAGCGCTGGGCATTAACTATAAGGTTGATAAATATTAAATAAAATACTTATTGGAACAGTAATGGAGTACAGAACATACACTTGGCAAAACTGTTCACAAAGTGTCCGCCACGGTGACGCATTTCGGTGGTCATGAAATGATTGAAGCACTGCAAATAGGAGGCCGATCCCTTGAGCAACTTGTCGCATTCGGTGTACTTTTCGTAGTCAAAGTGGCGATTCGTCTCCAGTGTGCGACGCTGCTGGCCCAGGAAACGCTCCACTTTGGTGCACAGCACCTGCAGCTGGTAGCGCACATTCAGGCTTTTGGGCATTGCGTTCTTCGCGGGCATCTCGAACGGATAGTCCGAGGGCATTGAGTTTTGGCGCGAAAAGCCCAAGTCGGCGATCAGGTGATCATGCAAAGACCTGAACAGATCCATCAGACGCAGAACGGGATTGTGCTCCAAGCTGTTTATGATAAATGAAAATTAACAATGGATATGCTTAAAATAAAACAATTTCATTATAAATTGGATTTTAAGTACAATAATATTTTTAATGATTATGTGATTAAACATCACATTTAATTTATTTTTTATTTACGTTGCTTTGAAGTATTCCTTGAAAGTATTTGTATTAACATGAATCTTTTAAAACAGCTTAAAATGATTTAAAGCTACACTAAGCTATACAAAGCCAACAAATTTCCGTGAAATAATAATTTTAGATTCAAGTTTAATTCGTTTTTATTAACGTTATTTGAATTTTTGCTTTACGATTCTTGATGTTTGTTACTCTTTTTTTTTAAGGTACCACTTTTAGGGTACTACTGCCATTAAAAATAAATCAAAAAGCGACTACAAAATAGATGGCACAATTTGGGAATTTGCTAATACCCATAATATAATTTTTTATGTTTAAAGAGCTCTGATTTTTAGGGTGCACTTTTTGCCTTCATAAACTCACCAATCGCCATGCAGACCAATTAAACGAAGCCTTTCAATGGTAATGTTCTGCACAGAGGTCACTTCCTGGCGGCATTGCCGGTTCCAAATGTTCTCCTGCTGCAGTTGCTCCTGTTTTTTGCCGGAAACCAGAGAGAGGGCTCCAACTGACCTGGATTTCTTAGACGGAGCACCGCCGCCTCCCGATTGGCGGGAACGCTTCGAAAGCTGTTGCATGCAACCCAAGCCGTGGAATTCGAAGCGTGGCGCATTATTGTCCAGTTGGAGCACCCCGAAATTGTGTTGAATCTCCGCCAGAACACAGGGCGAGCTGCTGGGCACAGCGTCGGGATTCTCGAACACCGCAGAAGCCGGCACTTGCGAAAGATTCTCATTGGATTCTATCATGCAGGACAGTTGCTCCTGCAGCTCCATCAAATTGAGGTCCAATTCCTGGTCAGCGCTGGCCAAATGGCCCAAAGACGGTGCACGGAACATCTTATCAAGCGAAATCACGAAATAACAAATCAATCGTCTGCCGTCTAAAAAAGCTTTTTTTTTTAAAATGGGCGCGACGCCACGCTGTCTGGAGTTTTAAGTAGTGGTGGGGGGAGGAACAACGACGCTGACATCGATAACATCCGTGTTTTAAATGTCTGTATATCGATGTTTAAACGGTCGTCATCGATTGTTTTTCATATCTAACGGGATACACTTAAGAAAATGTTGACTTTTTAGATTAGCCAAAAAATAAACGAATAATCGCTGAATAATTGTTTGCTAAGTGCTCCATACAGTTAAATATGCCACACAAATTTTTTTTTTTATTTTTTTTTTAAATGTATCTAAACAAAAATTTCTGTAGTTAAGTAGATGATCCAAAATAAATATATAAAATATACATATAATAATCATTTTGCATTGGGCTAACAATCAGTGTTGAACCTAGGTACGTACTTAAATTAGAATTTATGATACCTTATACCTTACCTAGGTAAACAATGTGATAATACATTTTACCTAACCTGGGTAAAGATTTTTAATTTGTCTTAAAAACTGGCTGTATTAGGTACTGAAATATATTTTGTATTGTTTTTAAATAGGCTTGATACCACTTAATTTAATTCTGCATTATTTTCGCCAAAGCATCATTTCACTACAACCTGAATAAAGTTAATTCCACCAAATGTGCAAGATAAAATATGATTTTTTTACCTGTTTCTACAACCAGATTTAATTGCCACAACTACAACTTCGTGAAAATAAAAAAAAAGTATTATTAATATTACATATTTCGCCCCATTTATTGATGGAGTCATTGAAGCTCAGAGACAGAGACAACTATATGGATACTGCTTGAGAATTTTTGGTATATGTTCACGGGCACACTGCCTTTTTAACGTTAAATTCAAACTTTATTTTTTTGTTTAATATTTTGTGTTTATCCGGCTAATTTTAACATTTAAAGGTTTTCAGTTGTAACCTTTAAATGGTGAAAAATATTTCGTATACATTTAAGCCTCGCTTTTTCATTCCGTTCTGTCGCGTTATTATTGGTATCCAATTCAGTTTAGTATTTTACTTCCGGGTATCGGGTACTGTCAATTTTTTTTCATTCATTGCTCATTAGAACCGTCAAACGTTTGTCTTGCTCGCACTTACGTAAAATCGTTAAGTTTAAAAAAAATGAGGAAGATTGAGGCCAACAGTGTTGTGTCATAAGCCCATTAAAAATTGAACAACTCAAAAGATGGCAGCGCCGGGGTGGAAAACTCTACTAAATAGTATATTATTTAGCATGGGCTCAAACCAATATATATTTTACATTTTAATTTACAAAAATTGATAAATACATTTTGCAGCGGTATTTAAATTACAGTTTTAATCATTTACTTGTAGAAATGCGTTTTTCTGATCTAATTAAATTACTATATATCTTAATTCCTTGGTATTTAACTTACATTTCTTTGTATCTTCCAATTTTAAGTTAGCCTATTGCATAAAACAAAACATTGTGGCCGAATTAAACTAATTTTAATTAATGACTGCTTTTCACAAACTCTCTAAAGGTGTTTCGCCATTGGCCCAAAAGAAATAAGATAACATCTGCATACCTGTAATCACATTCTTAAAAATGTATGACATATCTGATAGATTTAACAAGGTCTTTCAATTTTTAATAAACAAACACTGCATTTTAACAATTCCATGGTGAAAACCCTGCAGTCTCGATATTAAATCCTATAAAACATTCTTTATTATTATGACAAATTCCTGAAGTGTTTTGCGATTAATGGCAAAACCCAAAAATGTATTTTCTCGTACAGCAGTTTCCAGATTGGTTATAACAAAGTTGCACTCTCTGTATCTCATCTGCTGGCCACTATCCGCTTTCTTATAAACAAATACGACAAGAGTGGGTTTTTTTTTTAGCCAACCACAAGATCGTTAATTCTTTAATTCACAAAGCACAATGAACCAAAGACCGGAGCAATTGAATTACAAGCTTTCTTTTGGATAGGTTCTGTGGTTTCTTTACGTTTTATAGATTTTATTAAAAAATTAATAATTTGTGGTTCATCGCGAGTCCCATTTTATTGTGGCTTCCTGCGGAAAGAGCAGCCTGAAAGAGAGAAAATAGGGTTTATTAGTTTGTTGATAAGGAATGAATGGCATTGAATAGCTTGACGTTACCTTCTGTCAGCTTGGCGCGTCCTCCAGTGGGCTGGCACAGAATGGTTGCGCATCCGGCGCAGACCACGACGCCCTGGGCGTGGCTGAAGACGGTGGTGATCCTGTAGCAGCCGGGGCACTTCACGTCCATGAAGTACGAGTTGGGGTGCTGGACCAGGCGCTTCAGCTTGTGCTTGCGCTTCTCCTCAGCGGGCAGAGGGTGCAGAAGATCTTTTGCTAGCTGGAAATGAGAGAACAATCAGGGAATAAGTATAAATGGCATAAAATATGTGTTAAGTACTTAATCATTTTATTAATTTTTTTAATTGTTAGGATAGTTTTGACTGTATTTATACCACAATATAATTTCCATATTTAAATCCAAAAATGAGGGAGCTTCATTTGCATAAGTCCTTGGCGGTAATTTCTTAAGATAGTTTTGGCGGTATATTGATTATATTTTTACTTGTTAAAACCAAGGTAGAATTTCACTAATTCCACTAACGCATTTAGAATATATTCTTACAGATCAAACAAAAACTTAGAAATTGATTAAAAATAAACAATTTTTTTTTTGTAATGAACAAAATATTAGTTATAAGTTTAAAGCAATAATAGACATTTCATTAGTAAAAAAAATATTATTGGCACATTTTTCCCTCAGTCTATCAACAATTGGAGAGCACAGACTTCAGGCCACAACAACATTAATTCGCCAACTCGTGTTCTAGGTTATGTACAAGGACTTCTGGGAAGTCCTTCTGGCAGTACAATAAACTCTATCTTGAAGTCATTCAAATTTTTCAAGATTTAATCCATTTCACAACGGTTTGCAATTTCACAGGCGCACGCCATGCGTGGCCACCAAAACCACACACACTCTCATGAAAGCGGGCCAGACATTTGTTTTAAGGCCTTTTAAAGGCACTTTTAATGGCCAACACTTGCTCCATGCACACTAGACACTTTGGGGATGATCGCAGCACGCTTTTGGTTTGCATTTAAGTGAGTTTTCTGTGTTTAAAATCAAATTTAACGCAATTTGGCACCCACCGGCATGTTTTTTCTTTCACAGCTAACACGGAAAAGGAAGTGAGGTAAATCGCAGCCAACTTAACTTGGCCGAAAAGGCACTAAAAAATACCGAGCAGCTGGCCGGCGACAACCTTTCCAACACTGGACTCTGTATCTTCTTAAGTTCAAAATATATAATAAAGTATTTATGCAATAAATAATACAAATATAACAAATTATATGCTTTATATTATTGCTTAAAATATAAGTATATATTAGGTGTTCAATCATTTATAATAATAGCTTTCTCCAGCCTTGTTTTATTTATTGTTTTGTTTCTCCTAATGAAAATCGTATAGCAATAAGTAAATGTATATATGTACAAAGATATGAAACTAAATAACAATAACTTTATCCAGAATTGTTTTATTTATTGTTTAGCTTCTCTTTTTGCCATTCGTCACAGTGTAAGCAAACCTTTTAGTAAATTCGTGAAATCCACGACGGTCTTACTAAAGTAAACAGATTTTGGCGCTACCGGCAATTTGTTGCATTTATCCGAATAAAAAAAAAAAGTGGGGAGATATTATTTATTAATTCAGTTAAAATTAAGAAATGCGATCTGTTACCGAGCCCGATCACACCATCCAGCTAAATGAGACCATCTACTGCTACGAGATCTGCACCAATGACTTTGCCTACAACCTGATTGCAGTGGCCCTCAAAAAACGCCTGTGTCTGATACTCGTGGGTCTGCCGGTGAGACCATAAAACTATGAAATGTTGAATTAAATTGTTTGATATAACATTAACTATTTCCACAGGAGGAGAGCGGTGAGTTTGGGTACACACACCTGCTGGACCTGGACATGGGCGACATGGATCAGCGGTGCGTCAGTGCATTAGCCTTTTCGCCGGACACCTCGCTAAATTGCACGCCCAATAATGTGACTATATGCGCCGCCTATGGGAATCAGTTGAATATATGCCGCACCGATCTGGGCCAGTTCAATACGACTCAATTGCTGCGCGGACATGGAGACTATGTGAACGATGTGGCCTGGGCTTGCGAGGGCGAACTGCTGGCCTCCGTCAGCGATGACTTCACCTGCAGATTCTGGACAACCTCAGGAGAAGGCGAGAATGTGATTACCTTCTGCCTGTCATCCGCCGGAATGTCCATCAAGAGTCACCCCGAGGATCCCAACAAGGTGCTGGTGGCGGAGAAAAAGGGTGCGGATTAATCCTATATCATCGAACCTTGTCACCAAGCAATCTCCACTTACAGGCATCATCCATCTGTACAATGTGAGGAGCAAGCAGACAGTTATCTCCGTAGAGTCACCAAAGTTTCCGCTCATGTCCGCAGATTGGGCTCAAAGCAATAGGCTTTTTATCACCTCCCTCGCTGGCGGGGATGTCGTCACCTGGGATCTTAATAGACCCTTTGTCCCAGCGGATGTAAAGCAGGTTCACGAGGACTGCGGTCGAGTTGTACGATTTGCGCCAGGATCCTCGGAAATGGTCATCGCCATGATCATTGGCCTTACGCTCAAGGTGTTTGCAGCCAAGTCCACGGTTCCATTGCTCGAGGCCTCGTTAAAGACCTTCGGTGGAATGGCCTGGCATCAGCGATTGCCGTATATCAGTGCGGTGTCGGATAGGAAACTGCTCTTCTGGAAGGTGCAAATGAAATAAAGTTCTGTATATAATAAGAATAAAAAAAAAGTGTTTATGAGATTTCTTCATTTTGCATTTTTTTACTTAATTCTGTTCTATGTGTAATATTTGTCTTGGAGAGTTTCAGTTAATGAGTATTTTCTATTAAATTAATACGCTGATCTGAATGTAATATCTTTTTGGAAAAACCAATATCGTTCAAGGACTTGGTATCTTTTAAACTGCTCTAATCGATTAATATTAAGCTGCAAATTAAATTTAAATAAGTTTCAAATTTAAATTCTTAAAAATTTTAAAACAAGACTTGATACTTCTCGCATTTTAAAATTAGATGTTAAAAATACTGACTACATGAACGAGTCGAATGCTTTAGTATTTTTGAGGGCAAATTGTGCAGCCACACTATAATTGTCAGTCCCGGTGTTGCATATGTATTTTTGTTGGCCTAGATTGCCAGGCAATATTTTAAATTAGTACTTAGCGAAATATACGACTTGATCTGTAGGAAAAAGGCGTGAACAGTGCTTATACTGTGATTGCCTAGCCGGAGCTAAGTAGTTTTCCGTTCGTAGTGTGTTAATGTTCGAGCAATCCGACTCGATCGGATGACGAGTGAGGAAGAATCGAGCGCGAAGCACATTTTTGCTAGGACGAAACTATTGCGAATTGAAAGCGTCTAGAAAACAGCACAGAAATGTTCACCACGCGAAAGGAGGTGGACGAGCAGGTTCATAAGCTGCTGGGTAAACTGCCGCCGGGAAATGAGGTAAATAAACTAGAAACGTGCATCGGAATTTCTAAAAAAAAAAATCAGTTGCGAAATCGAAGGCGCCGCCGCCATTGAAACCGCGCGGTTGTGTGCGTGCGTGTGTTTGAGTCGGCGTCATTTGGCTAGCGTTTTTTGCAATCGAAAAGAAAATTGCGCGCTTTTCTTGGGGCACAAGCAATTTGCTTATTTACCCAACGAAATAGCTTTTCTCCCATATTCAAGGCCTTTTGTTGTCCTCTCTCTCGATGTAAATCAAAATAGAAATGTGAGGTTATGTGGGCGGCAAGCAGACGCTTGTTTCAATTTACATTTACAGTCAACACTCCATATGAAGCTCGGCGTTAAATGATATTTACAGTACAGACTCGTTAAATACAAAAATAAAGTAAATGTATTCAAAGTAATAAAACGTAAACACTAAACTCTTAAGAATCACTAGTTTAAGAATATTAAACTAAAAAAAAACAATAAAATATTAAATCAAAGTTAATTTCGTCTTAATAGTTTCGAAATTTATTGGAATTCCATTGCTGTGCCTGACATGGTTTGCAATAAAATCAAGAATAATGCCAACCCTCAAAATGTCCTTATTATTCCCGCTCAAATACTTTGGAATTGAACACCGGGCTTCTAAAAAAAAATGCTCTAAAGGAAAATCTTCTCACAAATTATATTACGCTCTGCAAGGGTATAAAAAGTATAAACAAGTTTTAAAGGCATTATGAAACCCAATTTGTTTCTGTACTCTTATAGATGAACTAATAAATCCAACATAACTTTCGCACTGGTGGCTCTTTGAATACTTATCAAAAAGATTGTTGTATGTTTTTTACTTGACTTATCTCTGAAAAATTTATTTTCAGCGTGATATAAAGGGTTTGACAGTGGCCCGTCTGTACAATAAGATCCAGGAGTACCCCAAGGCCATCGAGTATCTGAACAGCTATCTGAGGGTCAAGGACGAGGCTGTGGCCCACAAGCTGATCGCGCTCTGCTACTCCAAGCTCAAGACTCCGGATCTGCAGAAGGCGCTGCAGCATCTACAGCGCTGCATTCAGCTTAATCCGCGGCAGCATGATGTGATCAAGGATGCCTGCCAACTGCTGATGGACGAGAAGAGCAACTTCAACACGGAGCAGGCCAAGTATTGGCTAGATCTGGCAGCTGGCGAGGATTTGAGCGACAACGAACTGGTCTTCGCTCTGCGCATGCGGGTGAATCTCAAGGAAAGCAACGGCGGTGTAGGAGACGGTGTTGCCGACGGTGAGGACAACACCATGGAGCTGCTCATGCATAAGGAGCTGCAGATACGTCCCCATGATGTGAATGCGCGAGTGCGATTGCTGCGAAACTATGTGGAGAAAAAGAAACTGGATCAGGCCTTTAACTACGCTTTCAAAGCGGAACTGGAGGCCAAGGGCTGTACGAGTCAGTCGAGCGAATGGTACGAGGTGGTCTGGCTGATGCTCACGAAGATCGAGCTGACCAAGGATGTGAAGAAGAACTGGCGCTTCTGGCAGCTGGCCCTCCACGCCCTCGATCGCCTCATGCAGCTCAGTCTGGAGGCGGCCAATGGCTTGGCGGATAGCAGTAGCTCGCTGTTTCGACTCGATCAGTATCTGCACAAGTTCAGCAATGTGATAGAGCGAGCGGGCGATGCCCCGCAGCGGGAACTTCATCAGTCCTGTGCCGAGCATTACACCGGTCAGCTGCTGCTTCACGCGGTGGCGCTGATCTTCAAGCGGGAGCTGCTGGGCAATAAGAACAAGTGGATGAGCACACTGCGGTCGGTGCTGCCGCTTCTGCTCCTTGGCTTCCAGGTGCAACCGCTCCAGGAGGCGCATGCCCACCACTGGATGAAGCACTGCGATGCGGAGCAGAAGCAGCTGATGCAGCTGTGGCGCCAACAGGGCGCCTTCCGTTGCGCTCAGCTGGGACGCACGCTGCTCGGCTGTCTGGAACGCTCACGGACGGACAACGAGAACCAAAAGGAGAACAACAACCACAATGAGAACCAAGTCCCCGCCCAGACGCTTTCCGGATTATTTGGCGACTCCGAGGAGCTGCTGTCCTGCGCCCACCAACAGTGTCTGGACAAGAGTTGGCGCCGTCAGCTCTACCAACTGCTCTTCACCCACGCCGAACACAAGCTCAAGGACCAGTCCTCGCATCTGGTGCATCATCCGCGGCTGCAGCTGCCACTTTTCGAGTGGCCCAATCTGGCGGAGATTGAGACCTGCGAACAGCAGGCTTTGTTGCTGCCGCCGCAGTCCTTGGCCCAACATGTCTACCTGGCGTTGGGCACCGAACCTGACAACCTAGGAGAAGCTCCACGGGTCCTATTCTACGAGGGCTTCCGGCGGGATGTGAAGCAGAACCTTAACTACTGCGGCCACGACTCGATCAGCCAGTTGGATGTGGACCTCTACCTCTATGCCACCGTTATCCAAACCCAGCGGCGATTGCAGCTCCAGCGAGAGGCGTACGACAGCTGCAACTTGGGCAATCGCAATGCCGCCACCCGGCCGCACATGATGCCATATGCCAATCTTGTAAGCCAGCTGGCCGCATCGGAGCAGAGCAACTGGTGGGATTTGGTGCTGCGGCTGCACCGGAACCAGCTGACCACCGAGGGCAATCGGGCCGAGCAACGAGCCCAGTTGCAAGTGGGATTGGAGGCGGTACGTGGGATAAATGGACCCAAGGCGGATACAATCATCATCTTCCGACTGGGAAAGATCCTGCAGTCTCGCGCGGATCGAGCTACTCTTGAGGCACGTATCGACGCCCTATACCGGCAAGGATTCACAATGCTGCGCCGCCAGCAGACCCAGCAACTGGATCCCTTCGTACGCATCTTCAAGTACGGATCCGCTGCCTCAACGTCAGCTTGGCAGGAGCTTCAATCGCTGGCCGAGCATGCCGTAACCTACCTCAGCGCCAAGATGTTCAAGGCAGGCCAGTACGAGCAGTTTGTCGACGAGGTGAGGGGCCTGAATCTGCCCATGGCCACCTACATGCAAGCGGATGCGTATCGCCTGCTTGAGGATTCCGGCAAGACGGCACGCGTTTCCCGGGCTCGTTTCTCGGAGCGACGGCAGGAGTGCCTGCAGCAGACGCAGCAGCTGCTGCGAAACGACACTAAACACCCACTGAACACGGTTATCCAACGCGAGCTGCGACGTAGCCAGCAGAATCGCAGTATTCAGGGCATGAGCGACAGCTTCGGTAGCCCCGATGTGCACAACAATTCCTCCACCTACGAGGATGCCGAGGATGATTTCTATTCCGGTGCTGCCTTGTCTGCCAATCGATCGCGTCGCCAACTGGAACCCCAAGCTCCAGTGACCCCAATTGTTGTGGCCCAACCGAGTCTCGAGATGGAACAGACTGTCAAGCAGATCAGTAAATCACTGTGTGTCCTTAAGGATGATGTGAGCGTGGGCATGGAAGCCATGCGGCAGGAAATCAAAACCCTTACGGAAAAGTTCACTGGTCTGGAGGATCTGCTCAAGAAGATCAAGATCAGCAGTCGAGACACGCCGACGCGGGATGTGGATCCCGCCTCCGCTTTGGGATTGGATGATCTCTTCATCATTGAGGATGCACTGGCAGAGCACCAGCAGCAACAGCAGCAGCAGCACCACCATCACAACCAAGCTGCAGTGCATCAGGCGGTTCCCAATCCGTACGGCGGACCCACCGCTGGCTTCTACAATGGCGTACCGAACACACCTTCTGCTCAGGATCGCTTTCTGCCGGGACCCTATGGCAGTCCCATGTTCAACCAGAACCAGATGTATAGCTACTATGCTGCTCAGGCTCAAGCACAAGCCCAGTTCTTGCGTACTCCGCCAGCTCCAGGCTCGATTCCACCACCCAATATGTTTGGTAAGTCCTTAGGATTCAAAATCCATAGGCATATTTTTAATGTTTCATTTTGTGTAGGTCCCCGGAATCCGAACTTTGGACTGCCCAGCATATTTCCACCACCGACAGGGCCTTCGGTGGCACCCTACATCGATGCAATGGGCAACTTTACCCAGCCGCCTCCAAGTCTGATACCGCCACCAGCTCAACCAGCTCCGGCACCTGCTCCTCTGAGTCTACTGGAGCAGAAACCAGCGGCTGCTGCCTTGCCCACTCCCGGCTTTTTCAACCCTTCTGCGCCGGGCTTTGGAGCTTCACCCATTCAGGTGCCGCAGTCCAAGCCCTTGAGTGTTCCAACTGCGCCAGTTCCTGCTGCTGCAATTGTGAATCCTCCAGTGCCAGTTGCTGTTCCTGCTCCTGCTCCTATTCAGATACCCCAAGCGGTGGCTCCTACGCTGCCCGCACCTGCAGTAAGTGTTCCGGCGATGTTTAACCGGGCCTTGAACAACCAGCCCGTGGAAAAAGAGCCGCCAGCCAATGTGGTCATCACCAGCTCTGATCCGTTGCCAAAGCCGACGAGTGCCAGTGTCCAGCCCACTTTGAGTGTGACTATTCCAGCACAGCATATCAAGCCCAGTTTGGTGCAGGCCCCGGAACAACAGGCACAGCAACAGCCACAGCCACAGCCGGTGGTTCCAGCTCCCACGGCAGCATTCAGCTTTAACTTCGGCACTAAATCCTCGGAAAGTCCATTCTCTTTCAAGTCGCAGGTGGCCAAAGCAGCTGCCGAAAAACAATTGGAACAAGAACGAGAGACAGCGGCAGAATTGAACCAAAGCGGAGCTAGTGATCCGAACAAGAGTCTGCAGCAAGCAGACATTTCCGCAGCGGATGACTACGATGCCCGGCCCGACTTCCAGGCCATCATTCCGCTGCCCGACGAAGTGGAGGTGCGCACCGGCGAGGAGGACGAGGATGTCAAGTTCAGCAGCCGCTCCAAGCTATTCCGCCACGCGGACAAGGAGTGGAAGGAGCGCGGCACTGGTTTGATTAAGATTCTGTGCGACAAGGCCACTGGTGTGTCGCGCGTCCTAATGCGTCGCGATCAGACCCACAAGGTGTGTGCCAATCACAAGATCACTGCGGACATGAGCCTGGCCACAGCCAGCCAGGACAAGGAGAAGAAGTCATTCCTGTGGGTGGCCAATGACTTTGCCGATGAGCAAGTGAGGCTGGAGAAGTTCCTGGTGCGATTTAAAACCGCCGAGGTGGCTGAGGAGTTCAGGTTGGCCTTTACTAATGCCAGTCAGGCGGCGGCAAAGTTGGAGAAGGCAAAGCCGGTAGAAAAAGTAGCTCAGAAACCCGTGGAAACCAAGGAAGCAGTTGCTCCTGCCGCATTCAGTCCTCCCAAGAGCTTTTTGACCAGCACTCCGGCTCCCAATTCCCTCTTTGGCAAGCCGCAGGAGCAGACGAAACCTGATCCTGTACCAGCAGCTCCAGCAGCGGTGGCCAAATCACTGTTTGGAACCCTATCGGGGGTTGTTGCCGCACCTCCTGCAGCAACAGCGCCCTCGGCTCCTGCGCCTTTTGCCAACTTTAGCTTCACGGGAAATGGAACCTCCTCAGGCTTCGGTGGTGGATCCACGGCATCTCCGTTTGGCAATTTATCTTTTGGTGGCGTTTCCGCCGTTGGCACCAGCAACACCGACAACAGCACACTCTTCACCACCGCTTTGGTCAAGGACAACACATTGCAAAGTCAGACGCCGCAGGCACAGCTAAACAAATCCGCCACCTCGGACGCTGAGGAGGACTATGTGCCCACTGCCCAGTTTGCGCCGGTGATTGCCCTACCCGAACTGGTGGAGGTTGTGACCGGGGAGGAGAACGAGGACGTGCTCTTCGAGCACCGGGCCAAGCTTCTGCGTTGGGACAGGCAGGCCAATGAGTGGAAGGAACGCGGTCTAGGAAATATGAAGATTCTGCGCGATCGTACCGATCCCAACCTGGTGCGTCTGCTAATGCGACGCGAGCAGGTTCACAAGCTGTGCTGCAATCAGCGTCTGATGCCTGAGACCAAGTTCACTGCCGCAACGAACATCAAGGCAGCCGTCACATGGGCTGGTCCGGATTACTCGGATGAGGAGTTGACTGCCGTTTTGCTGGCCGTGCGCTTTAAGTCGACCGATGTGAGCCAGGAGTTCCTCGATGCCGTTCAGAAAGCTCAACGGAGCATTGGCAACGAACCAAAGAAACAGGACGACGCTGGAGAAAAGGAGAAAGAGAAGGAGAAGGAGAAACCAGCAAAGGGCTTCGGTGATGCCTTCAAGCCCAAGGCAGGCAGTTGGAGTTGCCAGGGCTGCTACACCAACAATGGCCAGGATCAGCTGTACTGTGTGGCCTGTCAGGAGCCCAAAGATGCCACTGTGCCGCCCAAGCCATCAACGGGCTTGGATCAAGGCAATGCTTTGAACCTCACCACCAGCTCTGCGACAAAGTTCTCCTTTGGATTTGCACCGGCAGCTCTGCCGTCCACCGGTGGATTTAGCTTTGGAGGAGCTGCCACCCAGCACAAGGAGGAGGTCAAGGCAAAGCCAGTGGTGGCAGCTGTGACCGCCTCGGCCTCAGCTCCTGCTGCACCCGCCTTTGGATTCGGAAAGACTGCTTCTAATACTGGTTTCGGGGACGCCTTTAAGCCCAAGGTGGGCAGCTGGTCGTGCTCCGGTTGCTACCTAAACAATCCCGGAGAGTCGCTTTACTGCAGCGCCTGCGAAGCGCCCAAGGACGATACTGTTCCAAAGAAGGAGAATACACTGGGGTCGGGACTTACTCTGCCCGCCTCTTCGCAGTTTAACTTTGGCTTCGGAGCTGGTAACAAGGATAACAAAGACAACAAGCCTACCGATGTGGTGGCCAGCAAGAGCAGCAATGTGTTTGGATCCTCCACCTTCAGCTTTGCGGCTCCAACCGTAGCGGCACCAGCAGCACCTGCTGGCCTGATGGGCGCCGGCAGCTTTACCTTCTCCATGCCCAAACCCAGCCAAACTCAGCCAAAGAGTCCGGCGGCGCATGAGGGCGAAGATAATGATTCCCACGAGGAGGAGGAGGAGAACAACGCTTATTTTGCACCAGTGATTCCCCTACCCGATAAGGTAAGATGACACTGTGACACTTTTTTTTGTAGGTTTTTGAAGGTACAAAGGCTCCGGCTCAGCTTGCGTTTAGATTTTTGAGCATTTGGATTTTATTTTCATGGAATTCGTTTTTTTTTTTGTTGGTAAGAACAAAAGGTTCAAAATTGCAATAATACCAAACGTTAATTGTTATGTTAGTACCAAATGTGTCTTTAATTACAAAAGTGTGAATTTGAAATGTAGCCATTTTTAATCCAGGTTTAATTCAGCTTTATTCCTGATCTTTATTATAACCAAACGCAAGCTATGCTAGAGGATCCTTAAATAGGGTTTGACCAGCTTGGATAGGTACTTTCAGAATTTCAAATACAAATTGCAGTTACATTTACCGTGTTTGCAACAAATGTTTATAAACTGACACACACACATGTTTTCAGATCGATGTGAAAACGGGGGAGGAGGACGAAGAGTTGCTGTACGTGCACAAGGCCAAGCTGTATCGACTTACGGAGGGCGAGTGGAAGGAGCGCGGCTTGGGCGATGTGAAGATACTGCGGCACAGGGAAACGAAGAAGCTGCGCGTGGTGATGCGCCGTGAGCAGGTGTTCAAGATCTGTCTCAACCATGTGCTCAGCTCGAATGTGGTGTACAAGCCGAAGAGCGAGACGTCTTGGATGTTTGCTGTTCACGACTTCAGCGAGGGTGAGAGTGTCCTCGAAAGGTTTACCCTGCGCTTCAAGAACCAGGAAGTGGCGCAGGGATTCAACAACGCGGTTAAAAAGGCCCTCGATGGAACCGCTAAACCGATAGAAGAAGGTTCGGATACAGCAGTCAGCAGCTCCACCTTAACAGCCAGTACGAGTTCTGCAGATAATCTGCTCCAGGATCATATAGGCGGGGCCAGCTGCAGAGGCTGCGATCCGGAAAAGTTCGAATTCGGCAACGCCACTTCGTCAACAGTAAGCACCTCCGCCGGCGAAGTGAACCCACCACTTCCCATGACCCTGCCCATCCTGACTCTCCCCCAGACATCATCTGTTATTCCTCCCACCTCTGCACCCGCACCCTCGATATTTAAAGCCAGTTCGTTGGGCACAACGACGAAACCTTCATCGTTCTCCAGCTTTACCAATTCACCCGCGCCGGAGGGTAGCAAACCGCCCAGCTCTGCTTTTCTATTTGGCAGCACGGGTAAGTGTTGGATTTTCTCATTTTTGTGGTAAAAAAAAAACATAGGTTTCGAAATTCCCTTACAGATAAACCACAGTCCGGAGGAACTGCTGCCACACCCTTTGCCAATCTACAAAAATCCATCTCCAGCGGAGGACAAGGCAACGTTTTGGGATCTATTTTTAGCAGCAGTGTATTGAACCAAGCTCCTGCTGACGATTCAGCGAAATCCATTTTCGGCGGTGGGGAACAAAAGAAAGAATCCCCCAACTCCATTTTCGGAGGCGTCAAGCCGGATTCCCAGACAGCAGCTAACCAAGAGGCTTCCAAGTCCATATTTGGTGGTACCGGAGGAGCACCCGTTTTCGGAGGACCAAATCCTTTTGGACTCCCAAAAGTGGAGTCGCAGGCATTGGACGGCAAAGAGGCGCCAAAGTCAATCTTTGGCGGTACCCCAAGCATTTTCGGAAGTACCAAAGTTGGGTCCCAAGCAGCACCAGCCAGCCAGGACGCCCCCAAATCCATCTTTGGTGGTAGCCCCAGCGTTTTCGGAGGATCAACCGGCGGAAGCTATGTATTTGGCAGTGGTACCGTCTTTGGACAGAAAGAGGCACCCGTCTCGTTCACAGATCTGGGCCAACAGGCAGCCCAGCCAGAAAAGGTTGCAGAGGAGACCAAGGACAAGCAGGACACGGTGGCCAGCACTACGTTTGCCGACTTGGGAAACAAGGCGGGCAGCACATTTGCCGATTTGGCCAATAAACCGGCGGGTGGCACATTTGCTGATTTCGCGAACAAGGCGACGAATGACTTTGCCAACCTGTCGGCCAATAGCCAAGGCAATCCCACGGTATTTAACAAGTCCGGCGGCGGTAGCGGTGGCTTTTACAACCTGACGCACCAGAACGCCTTCAAGAATTTCGGGTCTGCGTCGCAGACTGGCAAAAACAACGATTCCGGAGCGGCTGGAGATGGCGACGAGGATGGAGACGGCACCACCGATGACAACTACGATCCGCACTACGATCCCATTGTGGAGCTGCCGGACGAGATAGTAGTCACCACGGGAGAGGAGAACGAGACTAAGCTGTACGGCGAGCGGGCGAAGCTCTATCGTTATGACACCGAGTTAAAACAGTGGAAAGAACGAGGTAAGTTTTGGTCCCATATCCAATTAAATGCATGCAGGCTAATATTACTAAGGTGTTTTTTTTTTAAACAAATGATAACTTGGTTTCTAATAAAAACCAAGAAAACAGAGTAACCTTAGACAATTTTTGTGCCGTTACCTGCGTTTTAAATCTTAATTTTTGTCTTAATAATTCACAGAAGTACTAGAGCTTAGAACGGAAGAATACGATGATGTTAAATGTATTCTAAAATACATAAGCATTTACAAATTACAATAAATTTATAATTGAGTGTTTTCCAATTGGTCGCACATTCAAAATTTGGAAAAGTATCAACAAATCAGTTTATTACAATAACAATTTAAACCATAGCCATTGGCATAGCTTTACTGTGAATTTTGGTGGACAGTTTTATATGTAGATTACCTTTCTCCGCAGGCGTGGGCGAGATAAAAGTGCTGGAGCACCCGGAGCTGCAGACATTCCGGTTGGTCATGCGGCAGGAGCAGATCCACAAGCTAGTGCTGAACATGAAGATCACCGGCACAATGCAGTTCGATTATATGAACGAGCAGAAGAAGAGCTTCCTGTGGGCTGGCTACAACTACGCCGTGGACGCAGAGGGCAAGGTGGGCACCGAGGGCGTTCTGGAACGCCTGGCCTGTCGATTCGGCAAGGAAGAAACGGCCGACGTCTTTCTCAAAACGGTCAACTCCTGCGTACAACGGGCTAAGGCCTTGGACTGCGATCAGGAGGACGAGCAGGACAGCTCGTAAGGAAACTGGAACTAAATATATGTAGCATGTTTACGATTGAGTTTATAAGGTAGTCTGTCAAAAAAAGTATCGGAAATTATTGAAAATGCACAATTTTCATCTAATAATAAAAACTTTGATAAACATTAAGATTTAGTTTTCAAATAACGCTTTGTTTGCGGGGTTGTTGAACCAGTTTCAGGTCAACGAATTTATGCTATTTTGAAAATTGTATGTTGGTTATTTAAATTTTAATAGTTCACGCGCCTTCCAACAATCGATACATAAAAGAGGAGCGTGACTTGATAAAAAAAGAATAACTGTAGATATTTTAATCACATACAATTATAATTTGTTATTTGAATTAACTAAAATAAATAATTTATTTCTATGGTAAATATAAAAATTAACCCTTTACGATAGTCGCTTGAGAACCGATAGTTCCATCCCCAACTCAGCGACTATCGCACGGGCCATCGATAGTTTGACAGCCCTGCCACTGAGAGAGCATAATGACGTGGTGAACTCTGTGTGAAAAAAGAACAATAAATTGCCGACAAATCTGTAGTGTAATTAAATTAGTTACCGCATAGGATCGAGCTACATTTGGGGCTTAATAATAACAGAAATCGTAGTTCCGAAACCTTGGCAAGCGGGCTCTGGAAAACTAGAAATCTCAACACACTGACAGTCGCAAGAGCCCTACAACAAGGAGGAAGAAGAAGAAGGAGGCGAAGGCGACGACGGGCGGTTGCATAGAACATGAGAATTAGAGAATAATTAGCGATTGGAGCGCACCAGTTGGCCTGTTTTGTGTTGTGTTAGCCCCTTTCCGGCTGCCCCTGCCCCCGAAGAGGAGAACACACAGCCCTCGGAATCAATACACGTGTGCAGCGGCAACGACAACGTCAAAGTCAACATTAGAGGCCGGAATCTCATGAAAGACTAACCATGATGAACGAGGACAGCAGTGCTGCCAGTGGCGGCGGCGTTAAAAAGTTCTTTCAGCGCCTCTCACAGGTAGGATGTCCTTGTTGCCGTCAGAACTCCATATCCTAGCTAATCTCTTATCTCATCGACAGACCTACCAATCCACCTTGGACCGGAGCACACCGCACACACGGATGCGCTGGGTTTTCGCCGGATTTCTGCTACTGCTTTTCGTTCTGCGCATCTTCATCTATCAGGGCTGGTACATTGTGTGCTATGCCTTGGGCATCTACCACCTGAACCTGTTCATCGCCTTTCTGACGCCCAAAATCGATCCGGAGTTCGATCCGTATTCGCAGGACGACGAGGACGAGGGTCCCAATCTGCCCACGCGCAGCAATGAGGAATTCCGACCGTTCATACGCCGCCTGCCCGAGTTCAAGTTTTGGCTGTCGGTGGCGAAGAGCACGCTAATCGGGCTCATCTGCACCTTCTTCGATTTCTTCAATGTGCCAGTCTTCTGGCCAATCCTGGTCATGTACTTCCTCACGCTGTTCTGCATCACGATGAAGCGGCAGATCAAGCATATGATCAAGTACAAGTATTTGCCGTTTACGCGCAACAAGCCGCGCTACCAGCGGGTCAACGATATGGCGGGACCTGGACCTGGCTCCGTGGCGGCGGGCCATGCGAAGTGACAATTAGCCGCACAGACGCCGGATATGCGGGCCACGGCAGCAGGAGCGGGAGCAGGCGATCATTTGACCGCCTCTTCTGCAGCTGCAGTGCCACCATCAGCAACAGCAACAACTAGCGACAACGCGGCGACCAAGGATGTAGGGTCGCCAACTGTGGGAGGATCAACAGCAGCATCGTCCATCAAACCACCGCAGATCATTGCCATTGAGGACTACTAGAGAAGGCTACCAAAAGAACCAGAAGCATAACTTCAACCATAAATCAAGCTTATATTATGATTTCTTTCGGTTTGTGTAGCATTTTTCTTTCCACTGTTGAGTTGTCGTACGGCGTCTTGTGCTAATTATTTTGTTTAACTTTGTTTAATCTAAATGCTTGTTTAAATTTATATTTATATACAATGCTTTCTAACTATTGTAAATCCCCCCAACGATACCGAAACAGATCAGCTCTAATTTAAATTTTCACCCTAATCCTAACGATAATTTAATGTTTTTGCTATCCAAAAAGTAGAATTATTGTATTCGAAAACAAATATTTTTTGATTATCATGCTTAGATGCTATAACAATGTATGCCTAAATATATATACAAACATATATATTTTGCATTATGATTATACAATTTTTGTTAGCGTTTACTATAAAAAAGAATGTTAAAAAGGCGGATTGAAAACTGAAACTATAGGGAGTATACACTGGGTGCGTCTTATGAATAAAGAAAGACACAAGAAAACC
This sequence comes from Drosophila elegans, assembly GCF_018152505.1. Taxonomy (NCBI): domain Eukaryota; kingdom Metazoa; phylum Arthropoda; class Insecta; order Diptera; family Drosophilidae; genus Drosophila; species Drosophila elegans. The sequence goes on along the minus strand of NW_024545855.1, from coordinate 2,499,658 downwards.
AAAGTAATTGATTGTTTTAATTTTGACCTATTTAAAATGTTGAGTTGAGGATTTAGTGGCGTGGTATTTCTGTTTATCTAATCGCATTTTCGATCGGAGCGCCTCAATGTCGTTTGCTGTACATTATGTTATGAGTCAAGTTTTGATAAGGGGTTAATACATTTTATGTCGTTGGGCGAAATTAAACTAAAATTTTTAGATAATCAACCAATGTGTTCTTGCCCTTAATATTTTTCCTGAAAAACAGAATAATTTGCAAGCAGCTTTTTCTCTATAAAAACGTAACAATAAGATTTTATTCAAATGAAGCACACACCCAGAGGTTAAGCGCACATAGTGATGACTACAAAACACGATACAAAAATAGGGGTAACAAGTTCAGTAAGGCGTCAAAAATACATATATAAAAATGGCTGAAAAATGTGGAACTTTTGAATACTTTAAATAGCCTTGTGACATGCAATATAAATGCACTTTGTACTTTAAAATGAAAACGCTATTTAATGTACTGGGCACTTGGAATACTAAAGAGGCAACGAGACAGTAAAGGTTTCACTTGATTTCTATTCAGATCCAGCCCTGGCCTTGTCTTCTTTAGCGCATTTCCGTATGACACTATTGAAGTATTTGTGCAGCCCGTAGCTAACAAGTCGCAGTGGTCCCAAAGCGATGGCATGCAGGAGATTGGTAAAGAAGCCATCCCAAGGGAGTAGAGCCCCACCCAAAGTGGTGATCAGCCAGCTTTCTGCTCCTACCGTGGATGTGAAATTACCCTTCTGCAAAAGAGATACAAAATATTAAAGATATTATCTTAAAAAGGGCAAAATTCAATCTTCATCAAAGCTATTAATTAGATAGTATAATATTGGCTTATATTTGGTATATTCTTGTTAAGAAAATAATAAGCAAATACATTCAGACCTATGAAATTTCACTTGCTTATACATTTGTTTAAATTGCTTTGTAGAAAGATCTCCACTAAATAACCGACTCACCAAGGCATCATTGAGTATAGCTTTGGCCATAACCTCTGGCTCGATGAGACCTCCGCCCCCCGAGATTATTTTGGTCTCCCTTGGCTTGGATTTCTCCTCCTCTTCGAATCCGGGCGTATTCGTATCGCAGGGCATGGCCAATGTCACGCTGATTCCGTGCTCCCGGGATTCCATGGCTATCGTTTCAGCCATGGCTCTAAGGGCATACTTTGTGGCCGAATACGGACCATAGCCGTAGATGCCAAACATTGCTGCCTGCGAGGCTGTGATCACAATGATGCCCTCGCCAGACTTCTTCATCTTGGGCAGGACGTAGCGGGTGCAGTTGTAGGTGCCAAAGAAGTTCACGTTCATCAGCTTGTGCACATCCTGGACGGAGACCTCCTCGAACACACCGCAAATGGCCATGCCGGCGCAATTGATCAGTGTGTAAATGGGTCCGAAACTCTCCTCGATCTCGCCCAGCACCTTGGCCACCTGGTCATAGTCGCCACCAATGTCCAGGCTCCTGTACTGGAACTTTTGATCCGGTCGCTGTCGAATCACTTCCATCAGGGCCACTGCTCCGCCTAGGGAAAGAGTATTTATTTTAGATAAGGGTAATGTTTTGGGTGCGGTTTTTCAATTACTCACTTAGCATTTTTTCATCCCGTGCTATTACCGTCACATTGGCGCCCTTCATGGCGCATTCCACTGCCAGACAGAGACCGATTCCCTTGGAGCCGCCGGTGACCACCACATGACGGCCAACAATGCTCCTTGGGCGCTTGGCCATGACGAACAGGTAGACCAGAACGTGAACCAGCACCGCTATGCCCACGCAGAGCACTATCTCCCAGCTAAGTTCCATGGGGTTGAAGATAATGCCCAAATTCTATAATCTATTGTGCGAAATTGTTTAATCAGATTGGAAAAAAAAAACTGATTAGAAAGTGCAGCGATGTGTGACCGTTTGCCAAGACTGCATTCATATCGATAACTTTCAACGGCAAACTGAGTATTAAAATAGCTATTAAAAAGCTAAACACAGTCAAACAATTTTATTTAAGTCTTCAGCTATTTATTTTTTTCACATTTAAGTTACTCGTAAACTTTGTAAATCTTTTAAAATTAAGCTTTAAGGTTTTAGGAACTATTTATAATAAGTTTTGGATGCTATAAAACTGAGGGAAATTTTAATGGGAATTTATAAGTTATGTTTAAAAAAAGCTAGATTTTGTCGGGATCGATTGGCAGCACTGACCACATGTGGCAACTCCATCTGAATTTGTTGTTTACTTGGAATTAGTTTGTAATCTAGGAAATATTAAACGAAAATGCCACCGAAGAAAGATGCAAAGGGCGGCAAGGACGCGGGGAAAGGTGGCAAAAAGCCAGCCGCCGAAGACAAGTGTAAGTGCATATAGAATTCCAAAGAAAATAAGTCTTATTTCAATGACTGATTCCCACATGGGTGGTGCAGCTGCCGGCAAGGAGAAGAAAGGAGGCAATGCCGTCAAGGTGCGCCACATCCTGTGCGAAAAGCAGGGCAAGATCACCGAGGCCATGGAGAAGCTGAAGGCGGGCCAGAAGTTCCCAGAGGTGGCATCCGCATACAGCGAGGACAAGGCACGCCAGGGTGGTGATCTTGGCTGGCAAATCCGCGGAGCCATGGTCGGTCCTTTCCAGGACGCCGCCTTCGCCCTGCCCATCTCCACCGTCAACAATCCCGTGTACACAGATCCCCCGGTCAAGACCAAGTTCGGCTACCACATCATCATGGTGGAGGGAAAGAAATGAGGGCTAGCTGATTTTATAAATCGAATTTTAATGTGACACGGTTTTTGTTTCTTTTCCTGGATAACATGTACGCAAATCACTTTTTGCCTGCATCCTCTTTAAGACCCACCGTTCGGTTGAACACTATGTGCTCCGAGGTGGTGTCCGGGTCCACAGAGAAGAAGCCGATCCGCTCGAACTGGAACTTGTCGTAGATCTTGGCCTGCTGGAGCGCCCTATCCGCAAAGGCCACAGCCACCGACATGGACTGCTCGCTGATGTCGCTGAGGAAGCCGCCGGGCACCTCGTTGGGATCCTCGGGATTTCGGTGCTTGAAGAGCTGCTCGTAGAGACGCACTTCCAGCTGGATGGGCTGCGACACCCACTGAACAAAGGCCTTGGGCTTCTCGGCCTGCTCGGCAGATTGGCTGGAGCAGATGAGTTCAACTACTTGGCCCGTCGCCTTATCCTTTACAATCTCCTCCACGCTGATGACGAGTCCTGCGTGGCGCAGACCCACGGATTGCTTAGGTGACAACCGGCGGTAGCCCTTCTCGGGCTCCAACTTGAAGTCTCCCTGCTCGATGTAGATCACCTTGTCAAGGGTGATCTTGTGCGATCCCTGCTGTGGGTTCTGGGGGAAATCAGGCACATCTAACTGCACGGGCTTCGCATGCGGGAAGTTCTTGATGGTGACTTTGAGCGGTTCCAGGACAACCAAACGCCGGGGAGCTGTGACATTGAGCACATCTCGCACGGCCGCCTCAAGCATGGCGGGATCCACGGCAATCTGGGCCCCAGTGACGCCCATTTGGGCGCAGAAGTTGTTAATGGCCTCGGCGGGGAAGCCCCTCCGCCGCAGAGCCGTCAACGTAAACAGCCTGGGATCGTCCCAGTCGTGGACAATCTGCTCCGTGATCAGCTTGGCAATCTTGCGCTTCGAAACGAGGGCGTAGTTCATGTTCAGCCTGCCGTACTCCCACTGCACCGGGCAGTAGATATCGAGGGCGTTGCACAGCCAGTAGTACGAGGATCGCCGCGATTGGAACTCCTTGGTGCACAGAGAGTGGGTGATGTCCTCGATGGAGTCGCAAAGGCAATGGGTGTAATCGTAGGTGGGATAAATGCACCAGTCGGAGCCGGTTCGGTGGTGAGCGATAAACTTGATGCGATACGCCACCGGATCCATCTTGCCCTCCTCCAGGGTAACCTTCATCCGCAGCGTGGCCGCTCCCTCGTCGATCTTGCCGCGCTTCATGTCCTCGAACAGACGCAGTGACTCCTCAACGGGACGCTCCCTCCACGGACTCGGCTTGGGATTGAAGCCCTTCAGCTCCTCCGCCTTCTGGTGGCAAACGTAGGCCAGTCCCTTGTTAATCAGGACCACAGCCCACTCGTACAGCTGCTGAAAGTTGTCCGAGGAGTAGGTGATCTTGTAGGGCTTGTAGCCCAGCCACTCCACCATATCCTTGATGGCCAGAAAGAACTTCTCCTCCTCTTTCTCGGGATTGGTGTCGTCGTAGCGCAGATAACACACGCCATCGTGTGCGGCGGCGTAGCCAAAATTTATGTTGATGGCCTTGGCATGGCCAATGTGCAGAATGCCATTGGGCTCTGGGGGAAAACGGGTGTGCACTTTGCCGCCCGTCCTGGCCAAGTGCTCCTTGAGAAGTCGCTCTGTTTGCTCCGTCACCACATAGCCATCACTCTTGAAGTTCTCGCCGGGAGCATGGAAGTGCACCTTTGTCTTCATCAGTTCCGCAATCGTGGTGGCTCCGTCGGAAGCTGCCTCAGCGGCATCTTCTTGCTTGGGTTTCGCCGCCGCCTTGGGCTTCTCGTTCTGCTTGCTTGGGGGCTTCAGGTCCGCCTCCGTCTTGGGTCCCAGCAGATCAAATATCTCCACATCGATGGCCGCCTTCACGGACTTGGCATCCGCCCATTTCAGCTCGCCTCGCACATCCTGCAGGATCTTGAAGGAGTTGAAGTGATAGCGCTGCTCCAGCAAGGCATCCCTGTAGCTGGCCTTGATCTTGGCCTGCACAGTGCGTTCGATTTGCTCGGGAGTGACCACCACGCCCACGCCGCACTCCTTCTCCAGCGCCTGCAAATCGATGTTGGCCTTCAGGCTCTGGCCGCTCTTAAGCACATACTCCAGGGCCGCGTCCACGCGCTGCGTGTTGTCGAGTTTGCGCTCTACAATGTAGCGGACCAGCAGAGGCAGTTGCTCCGCCGTCTGGGGCTTCAGCTTGGTGGCCATGTGGTAGATCAGCATGCCGGTGCCATCGGTCAAAGGAGCGCCCGATGAACCTGCCGCTGCAAGCGCCAGTTGGAGATTCTTGGTCACGTTGGCATTCTTCAGGGTCTCCTTCGCCTTCTGCTCGCTCATCCCGAGCGCCTGGAATTGGGCAATCAGATCCTCGCCAGCCATGTCCGCAGTTTTTGTCTCTTTCTGATGAAATTGTGCAGGCCAAGTGTGACCGTATTGCGCCGGCCACAAAACACCAGTTGCATTCTATTCTGAAAACATTTAGCGGTTTTCCACTTGCTCAATTTTGGCTAGTGAAATTGACATTAAAAAAGTTTGCCTTGTAATTATTACATACGTGCATTTTCAATTTATGATTTATTACTTTTAAAAGTGATTCCCAGCTTTTTCAAATTTTTGTTGATATCATCTGGGCAGTCGTGAAGCTCAATTTGTATTTCGTTCTAAAAATATTGACCATCTTTTCGCAATTCACAAAAAAAATACTAGTTATTTTGGATTTCATCTGCCTCAAATTAAATTAAGAAAACATTTAAGAAACAATACATTAAAAAGTATTGTCTATGGTTTCTGCACTAATTAAAATTAAAAAAAAAAAAACAAAAAACACATTTAAGCAAATGTTGATATATAAGTACAATCTCAAATTATTAAACAAACAAATTTTAAAAAATGTTAAAGTTAGTGTAATCTTAAATTATTTAAACATTTATTCAAATAGTTTAAAAAAAAAATTTATTTCCGGAGGAACATTATTAAAGTTAAAAGTTTGGAATTACATTTTGAACATATAAATTAGTAATTATAATCGATATTTTCTAACACCACGAAAATATCGATTTCCTTCCACCCCTAGTCCGCCTGCACGTGTAAAAAGAAAACATTGATAAATGCATCGTAAAACACAGTAAAACTGCCATAATAAAGCGAAAATGGGTAAATTAAACGTGACAGTGCTGCGCTACCTCACCAAGGAGGACTTCCGCGTCCTCACGGCCATCGAGATGGGCATGAAGAACCATGAGCTGGTCCCTGGACCCTTGGCCGCAGCCATTGCAAATCTGAAGACGGGTGGAGTCCACAAGTTGCTCAAGGAGCTCTGTAAGCACAAGCTGCTGGCCTACGAGCGCGGCAAAAAGTGTAAGTGTGACTCAGATGGTAATTCCCTTAATTAACCTATTTAAAATGCTCCATAGATGATGGATACCGCCTGACCAACACGGGCTACGATTATTTAGCTCTGAAATCCCTCACCTTGCGGGGATCGGTGAGTTCCTTTGGCAACCAGATTGGCATCGGCAAGGAGTCCAACATCTATGTGGTGGCCGATGAGGAGGGCACTGCCATTTGCCTGAAACTCCACCGATTGGGACGCACTTGCTTCCGGAATGTGAAAGCCAAGAGAGACTACCATGGACGCCGGCACAAGGCCTCCTGGTTGTACTTGTCTCGCATTTCGGCCACCCGTGAGTTCGCCTACATGTCCGCTCTGTACGATCGCGGATTTCCCGTCCCCAAACCCATCGACTTCAATCGCCACTGCGTTTTAATGGATCTCGTCAAGGGCTGGCCCATGTAATATGGCTTTTTTCTAATTATTGCAATTGCTTGAATATGGATTTCTCCATTGCAGGACCCAAGTTCATGAGCTGCTGGATGCTCCGCAGGTCTACGATGATCTTATGAATCTAATTGTTCGCCTGGGAAACTCAGGAGTCATCCATGGTGATTTTAATGAGTTTAATTTAATGGTGACCGACGACGGCAAACCCATACTTATTGATTTTCCTCAGATGATGTCCACCTCGCATGAGAATGCTGAATTGTAAGTATCTTGGGATTGGTTACTCTCGTTTTTATTTTATATTTATTTTTTCAGTTTTTATCTGTTCTGAACCTAGTTTATTTTTCTTTACTTAACTAATACCTTACTCTGTTGCAGCTTCTTCGATCGCGATGTAAATTGCGTGCGTGAAATGTTCCGTCGCAAATTTGGCTACGAAAGCGAAGACTACCCCAAGTTCAGCGATTTGGTGCGTGAAGATGACCTGGACGCCGAGGTTCATTGTACGGGCTATGGTTTCACCAAGGAGATGGAGCAGGATCTGCTTGAGGAGTACGGAATGGTGGAGAAACTAGATGATGACGAGGAAGAGGATGTTCAAGAGGAGGAGGAGCCGCCCACTTTGGTTACTGCGGCAGCTGTTGAAATTGACGAATGTCGACGTCAGGTGGAGAACGAGGTGTCCTACAGTGAGACCAAGCCCACACAAAAGTCCAATGATGCAGTGCGTCGCTATATTGAATCGTGTACGCAGTATCTGGGTAATCTGGCCGTAGGTCCAGAGGTTCCCGATCAGACACTGCCCAAGAAAGTGGAAGTTTCCCTGCCTGCCGAAACTACAGAGGTTATTCCAGCCGTTCTTGAAGTTTCCGCTGCACCCAGTGCTTCGGAAGATGCCAGGTCCATCAGTTCCAACGATCTGGACACCGATGAAGTGCCCGAGTTGGTGGGCCTGGATCCCAACTCTCGCATGTATCGCCTAAAAATGGTCGAGCAGATGCTAAATGATGCCAGAAGTCAGCGCTCGTACTCCACCACAACCAGCACGATAGCTCCGTCCGTGATCACCGACCGGATACGTCGCAACATGGACATCAAGGAGAAGCGGGAGCAGCGCAAGAAGTGTGTGGCCAAGGGAGAAGCCAGTGCTGTTCATCGTCATCGCAAGGAGAACAAGGATGTGGTGAAGGAATACGCCGGCTGGGACTTTTAGATCAGGTTAGACCTGAAAATCTATTTGATAATAGATAAATATTTCTTACTCCCTCTAGTGATATGTAAATGTATAATAAAACAGCTATTCGTTTTGAACTTGTTGTCCATATTTGTTTGGCAGTTAGTTCACTGCATTCTTCCCCTTCTAATCAGTTTGGTTTCGCGTGATTATGTTTATAATAGCACCATAAAATACAAAGACAAAGTTTCTTTATCCACTGTTATCTCTAGCTAAACAAGTATCGCCATTATTCGGGCGTGCAGTGCATTGTAAAATACTACTATCGCTTTTAAGCAGTTTAGCCGTTCTGTAACCGGTCAGTAAGGTGTTCAAATTATTTCCAGGTATGCCAGTTAGCTGTCTGTTAAAACAATTTCGAATGCTCTTTTAAAGAAACATTTTAAAACAGTCTGATTAAAAGTCATATAATTTCAAAAACAAGCCATCTAAAGAACAATTTCGAATGGTGAATAACTTAATAACAAACACCTTGAAACATTAGCAGGTAAAAAAAACTAGTTAACCATCTCATCAAACCACTTCCAAAACTAGCTAATCCTTAAAAATGTCCTAATGGTGATTTCCGAATGCTAGCCATTACGTTTACTCTGAATCAGAATAAGATCAATTTTGGATAGCATTAGTTTGACTGTCTTTTCCTTCCAATGCGTTCAAGCTAAGGCAAAATTACTTAACTGCGGACAACAACAACGCAAGTTATCATTTTTATCATTACTCCCCTGCAGCCCTATAAAAGAAGTAGTCAGAAACCCCTTAAGTTACAGTAAGGAACACACAATGCCTGAGGAAAAGACTTATCCGGTACCCAGCTGGCTCACTAAAGACTATGTCCAGGAAAAGCTGCGTGCATACTTCAAATCCGACACCCTTAAGTTGGAGAAATTGCACATCAAGCCGGCCATTGCGAAGGGAAAAAACTACGCCACCGTCATGACCCGCATCAATGTGGAGTTCACCACGAAGGAATCAGTGGAAAAGAAGGCCACCAACTTCCTGATAAAGACCACATTCACCAAAGATCCGGCTGCCCATGTGTTTATAAAATATGGGGTTTACACTCGGGAGATGGACATGTACCAAAGGATTTTGCCCAAGATAGGAAAGTTGGTGAAGGAGGAAATCCAGGATCCTCGAAGGCTTTTTGCGGGCACTGTTATCGTCGATAGGGAGACGGATTCGCTTATATTCGAAGACCTAACGCTGGAGCACTACAAAGTGGCCTGCCGGGTAAGAAAACTGGATCTGGAGCACACTCATTTGGTGCTGGAAAAGTTGGCCGAGTTCCATGCCGCCGGAGCAGTTCTGGCCGAAAGAGAATTGGGGATCTTCAGAGAGAACTATGACCGTGGGTTTTACAACAAATATACGAGGGGTTACCAGCCGGTCATGACGAATCTCTTGAAGGCCCTCTCGCGATCCCTAAACTTGGATAAGGAGCTCCGCCAACGCTACCAGGCGAAGATCGACCGACTTATCAACCATGTGATGGTCTATGGAGAGCGATCGACTACCAACAATCCAGGGGACTTTTTAACCCTGGCCTATGGAGATCTTTGGACCACAAACGTAATGTTCCAGTACGATGATGAAGGTCACCCCACCAATGCCATCTTCATTGACTTTCTGTTTAGCGTGTGGAACTCTCCGGCAATCGATCTGCACTATTTTTTCTCCACATCCATACACGACAACCTTCGACTCCTAAATCAGCCAGCATTGATACAGTTTTACTACTACAAACTGAAGGAGTACTTACTTAAAGTCAAGTACTCGGGTCATATTCCCAGTTTGTTTGACTTTCAATTACAGTTCCGGAAAAGAGCCTTCTATGGTAGGTAGATGGATAGACATAACATATTTTAGTTTCTGCACTGGAAAAACCCGTGTAATCAAACATTTAGTTATTTAAAATAAGAACACAGTAAATTAGTTTTAAAATTTTTGGAATAGATTTAAATATCTAAAAGTCTAATTTAAAGCTATTTAAATAAAGTATTTATTTATAATATTAAAAACAATAATATCCAATTGCATGATTTAATATTAAGTTTTAGATTGCAATTAGAAAATATTTTCTATTTGATTTATTTTCCACATATTTCATTTAAATATGGATTAAATTTAAATTTGTTTAGTCAGATCTTAAAACCAAATTCAAAAACAGTTATATAAAAAAACTTAAAAAAAATGGTGATATTTAAAATCACTTAAAATTGCAATGAATGACAGTCAAAGCGATAAATATTTAAATTGAACAGAAAGTATTTGAATTTACTACTTTTTTTTACCAGTGTACATATAGTGTTTTTAACTCACTTAGAACCCAATTATTATTTTATGTTTAACTGAAATATGAAATATAACGTTTTGGATTCCATTTTATTATTGCAGCTGTTTTTGCTTCTCCGATGTTCGAACCCTTTATGGTGTACAATGGCAAGGAGGAGCCTTCCCTAGAGCAGGTTATTTCTGAGGACAGCAGTGGGATAAGGTTTAAGGACGACGTTTTTCAGCAGGAGGGTCTCCGAAAAAGGCTTCATCTCACACTTCCCCATCTGGAGCAATGGGGATTACTGGATGACATGTAATCATTTTGCTTACACTCTGTAAAAATTTACCGTAAGCTTTCTAAAATAATAAATCAGATAGCAGCCACCTTAATCTCTACATCTTAGTCTCTAGATTTTTATGACTTCATAAAATGTAAAAGATTAGCGTTCTTATCTAATCTTCATGTAATCCCTTGATAAATATCTTATTACCATTACTATTCGGTGATGCAGATCTTTTTGAAATGCTACAGATATATATATATATATATATATATTAAAATATTCAAATTTAATATTGATTGAGAATCTTGTTTGTTGGGTGCAGTCTATCTTTTAAAGTAAAAGATCCGTTCTCATTAATAAAGTAAAGAAAAACAGGCACTAATATTTTGTTGCAGGCAATAAAGTTATAGGCAAACCTAAAGTGAGATGATAAAAGCGCAGCAATTCTGACGCAAATCTACACTTTCAAAACTACCGAGCTAACGTTAAGATCACAAAATGTCCGAGAAAAATAGCAAAGAGGAACTAGAATGGCCCACCAAGGATTATGTTGAAAAAAAACTGCGTAATTATTTCAGGAACGACACTCTCCGGTTGAAAAAACTTGGCATTAAACCGGCTGCAGCCAAAGGCGACAACTATGCCAGCGTTATGTCCCGGCTTAGTGTGGAGTACACCATCAAAGACTCAAAGGACGTGCAGGCCGCATCATTTCTGCTGAAGACCACCTTCGCCGCCGAGGACCCGGCGACTATGTTGCTAACCGACTACGGAGTTTACACCAGGGAGATGGACATTTACGAGCAGGTCCTGCCCCATTTGGCCAAGATGGTGAGGGAGGAGCTTAAGGATTCCAGGAAGCTGTTCGCAGCTACCGTTAATGTGGATCGCCAGCGGGACTCGATCATCTTTGAGGATCTGTCGCAGGAGCAGTACAAAGTGGCTTGCAGGCTAAATAAACTCGATCTGGAGCACACTCATCTGGTGCTGGACAAGCTGGCTGAATTCCATGCCGCTGCAGCAGTTCTGGCCGAACGGCAGCCTGGCATCTTTGACAATAACTACGATCGAGGATTTTTCAACAAACATGTTCGCGGCTACGAATCCACCATGCGCAACCTTCTGATGGCCTTGTCGCGCTCCCTAGAGTTCAACAAGGATCTCAAGGAGCGCTATCAGGCGAAAATTGATCGTCTGGTGGATAATATAATGGACTACGGCGAGAGATCGACGTCACATAATCCAGGGGACTTCTTAACCCTGGCCCATGGAGATATTTGGACCACCAATGTCATGTTCCAGTACGATGACGAAGGTCATCCCATCAATGCCATCTTGATTGATTTCCAGTTCAGCGTGTGGAACTCTCCGGCCATCGATCTGCATTATTTCTTCTCCACCTCGATAGACGACAACCTTCGCTGGAAACACCAGCCGGAGTTGGTTCAGTTTTACTACCACAAACTGGTGGAATCTTTGAAGAAACTAAAGTATTCACGACATATTCCGAGTTTATTTGAGTTCCATCTGCAGTTTCAAGCGAGAGCTTTTTATGGTAAGTGAGTAAAAATTATATTTAAAATTAAATTTAAAAAAAACTTTTCACAGCTGTCTTTTCCTCACTGATTTTCGAGCCCTGCATGCTGTACAATGGAGTTGAAGAGGCGTCCATTGCACAGGGAATGTCGGACTCCGAAAGTGGAATCCGGTTCAGAGATTCCGTATATGCGGCAGATCATATCAGAGAAAAAATGGTTCTCGCACTGCCGTTCCTCGACCAGTTGGGATTACTGGATGAAATGTAAATTTTATAATTAAAAACTTAAAAATCGCTAAAATATAAATGAGTAATTAATGAAACTTATATTGTGTAGCATAAAACAAGAGAAAAAGTGAATTTTACATTTCCTTTACCAGGAGGGATTATTAGATGTAAAAGTGATTTAAAAAGGGTAACCAAATAAACAAATAACGAATTACCCAAGTAGTGTTTTAAGTACAAATTAAAAAAAAAAAAGTGAAATAGTTTAAAATCCTCTATAGGTGTTCATAGTGCTAAGGCTTTATCGTAATCATTTTTCTCGCATTTGCTTTCGGCTAGACTCAGAATCTTTTCAGTTGCTGGCAATTAAGGAGCTTACGTCTCGAGATACGTTTGTTGCCAGCTGTTATTTTCTTCGGTCTCCCTTAGCCATATAAAAGCATTGCAGCTCCGACGAAAACCAGCAGAGTCCCAACATAATGTCTGAGGAATCGATCTCAAGGAGTTACAAGGCACCCGCGTGGCTGACTGGGGATTACGTGGAGCAAAAGTTACGAAACTACTTCAAGAATGACACCCTGAATCTGGAGAAACTGGAGGTCAAGCCGGCAACGGCAAGTGGAGAGAACTATGTCAGTGTGATGACCCGGATTAATGTGGAGTATACCACAGAGGGTTCAAAGCATAAGCAGCCGGTAACGTTCCTGCTGAAAACCACCTTCGCCGACAAGGATCCCATTTGCTCTTCAACTATGGAATCTACACTCGCGAGATGGAAATGTACTAGCAGATCCTGCCCCATTTGTCGGTTATAGTGAGGGAGGAGCTTCAGGATACCAGGAAACCACCGTAAATGTGGATCGCGGGCGGCACTCAATCATCTTCGACGATCTCTCCCTGGAGCAGTACAAAGTAACGAGTTTCATCACATTTTCCCATCGAGCAGTTTGTTTCTAGAAAAGGCAAGTCGCAAAGAGATAGATTGAAAGATAAGAGTAGAATAATAAATACTTATCGTGGGACTATAAAAGCCGCTCGGCTCCCAATGAAAATTTCGCAGTACCTGATCATCAGCTCTACGGAACGTATCATGTCCCAGGAAAGCAATAGTTTGACACCCACTTGGCTCACTCGGGACTATGTGGAGGAAAAGCTGCGTTCGTATTACAAAAATGACTCACTTAGGGTGGACAAACTGGACATCAAGCCGGCGCTTGGCAACGGGGAGAATTATGCCAGCGTGATGACCCGCATCAATGTGGAATATACTACGAAAAGCATAAGGGAATCCACTAGATTCTTGGCCAAGACCACTTTTCCCGATCGAGATCCGGCGGCGGAGGTGCTAATGGGCTATGGAGTGTACACTCGGGAAATGGACATGTATGAGCTGATCCTGCCCAGACTGACGGATCTGGTGCGGAACGAGCTGGGCGATACCAGGAAACTGTTTGCGGGCACCGTGAATGTGGATCGGAAACGGGACTCCATCATCTTTGAAGATCTATCGCTGGAGAAGTACTATGTAGCAGATCGCCTCAAAAAACTCGACCTGGAGCATGCTCATCTGGTTTTGGACAAACTGGCTAAATTCCATGCAGCCGGAGCAGCTCTAGCCGAAAGGCAGCCTGGTATCTTTGCCAAGAATTTCGATCGAGGGTTTTTCAACCAACACACTAGAGGTTACGAGTCCATTATGAGGAATCTTCTGAAGGCCCTGTCGCGTTCCTTGGAACTGGAGCCCGAGTTGCGCAAACGGTACCAGGCCAAGATCGATCGTCTGGTGGACAATGTTATGGACTACGGCGAGAGGTCGACTTTAAATAACCCAGGGGACTTTCTAACCCTAGCCCATGGAGATCTTTGGACCACCAATGTTATGTTTCAGTACGATGATGAAGGTAATCCCACCAATGCCATCTTCATTGACTTCCAGTTCAGCGTCTGGAACTCTCCGGCCATCGATCTGCACTATTTCTTTTCAACTGCTCTACAGCCACATATCCGTTTGAAGAATCAGCCTGAACTCGTCCAGTTTTACTACTACAAACTAAAGGATGCCCTGAAGGCAGTCAAATATTCGGGGCAAGTTCCCAGTTTGTTCGCCTTCCAGCAGCAGTTCCGGAGCAGAGCCTTCTATGGTTGGTACATCACTATAGCACTTGATTTAATTCATTAACATTTTTATTTTTATTCAGCTGCCTTTGCGTCTCTTTGCTTCGAGCCTTCGATGGCATACGATGGCAAGGAGGAGGCCTCCATGGAACAGATTATGACTTCATCGGAAAAGGGATTGCGATTCCAGAACGACCTTTACCAGAGGGAAGAAATCAGGAAAAAGATGCACGACACCCTACCGTTTCTAGATCACTTGGGATTACTCGATGTTATGTAAAATATATTAGAAATATTTACAATTTTTTATTAAATTTATTACTTAATAAAATAAATGTATTACACTTTACGCAAAAAACAAAAAATTAATATAACTGTAGCTTATTAAATGTAATTTAAATAAATATTCCTTTAAACCTTGTATTAATAAAATACTGATCACTATACAGGGGTGGTGAAAGTATTTACACAAATCAAGTGAAAATATGTTTATAAATTGTGTAAATAATTTTGACCACCTCTTACACTCGTTAATAAGCAGATATTCAAGATAAATTAAATAGTAAATAGTACTCTAATCGTTTTATAGATATTGACAATGAAATTAACAGTAGGTAATAGGGGGGAATTCCTTAAAAAATGCTAATGCACACACCCAAATACACTATTGGTTGGAGTATATGGAGAAAGATAAACACTCAATTACGAAATAAAAATAAGTTTATAAAGAAAATTATCAAATAAATAAACACACACAGACACTTTAAGTTCATTATTTTTTTAGTGCATCGGTGTGTTTATCAGTTGGCAATTTGGATTGCCTGCAAATTCAAATGCCAGTGGAATACTTAAACACATGTGCATTGTAATAAAAGTGCGGAAATCGTTTAAGTGTTGTTTGACCATGACAAAGCTGGTCGCCACTAGATTGTTGCACTATCATTATCACATAAGCCCGAGGGGACTATAAAAACAGTGGGCCTACGCCGGAAAAGTCTCACAAGCAAGTTCCCTGAGTTGCGGATAGGATCATGCCGGATGAGAATACTGCCCACAAAGTTCACCCGGCGCCAGAATGGCTCACCACGGATTATGTGCAGGAAAAGCTGCGTACTTACTTCAAAAATAGTTCGCTTAAATTGGACAAACTGGACACAAAGCCAGCTGTGGCCAATGGAGGAAACTACGGCAGTGTGATGACCCGCATCAATGTGGAGTACACCACGCAGGAAGTTAAGGGAAAGCAGACCACTACATTCCTGGTTAAGACCACATTTGCGGACAAGGATCCCGCCGGCGATGTGCTCATCCACTATGGAGTCTACACCAGGGAGATGGATATATACGATCAGATCCTTCCCCAGTTGGCGCAGATGGTAAGGCAAGAGCTCAAGGATCCCAGGAAGCTGTTTGCGGCCACCATGAATGTGGATCGCCAGCGGGACTCGATCATCTTCGAAGACATGTCGCTGGAACACTACAAAGTGGCCTGTCGCCGGAAGAAACTGGACCTGGAGCACACTCATCTGGTGCTGGAGAAACTGGCCAAGTTCCATGCAGCTGGAGCAGTTTTATCCGAGCGTCAACCTGGCATCTTTGCCAAGAACTACGATCGTGGTTTCTTCAACAAACATACTCGTGCCTATGGACCAATTATGACCAATCTTCTGGAGGCCCTCTCCCGTTCCCTCACCTCGGATTTGAATTTGGGTCCAAAATACAAAGCCAAAATCGACCGGCTTGTCGAACGTCTGATGGATTACGGCGAACGATCGACTACGAACAATCCGGGCGACTTTTTAACCCTAGCCCATGGCGATCTTTGGACCACCAACTTCATGTTCCAGTACGATGCAAAGGATCACCCCATCAATGCCATTTTTATCGACTTTCAGTTCAGCGTTTGGAACTCGCCGGCCATCGATCTGCACTACTTCTTTGCCACCTCATTGCAGGATGATCTCCGCTTCGGACATCAGTCGGAATTGGTCCAGTTTTATTACTACAAGCTAGTGGAGGCCCTCAAGAAGCTGAAGTTTGCGGGAGCGATCCCCAGCCTATTTGATTTCCACCTGCAGTTCCGCTCCAGAGGTTTCTATGGTAAGTATAGCTTGAGAAATCAGTCTTATCTTGGCAATTTTCGGTTTTGTAAATGAAATCTGATTAAAATTTAACATAACAAGCAATTTTTTTAGAATATAATATGAAACATCTTTGAAATTGCTTTAATCTGCTACTTAAATATGATTTAAATTAGATTTTTTTGTAATTTCAATGAAATCGTTTAAAAAGACTCACATTTATTGTGTAGCTTAAAAAATCAATATTTTTTTTATTTTCAATTTCTTTAATTGGTTAATATAGTGTGTTTAAAATTGAAATTTTTTTAATTTCCTTCGTTACTTACAGCTGTTTTCTGTTCACTGGTCTTTGAACCCGTGATGCAATACGAGGGCAAAGAGGATGCTTCTATTGAGCAGGTTTTGTCCAATTCTGAAAGTGGATTGCGGTTCAAAAACTCAGTCTATGAGTCGGAAGCCGTTAAAAAGAAATTGGCCGTCACTCTACCATTTCTCGATCAGTTCGGATTGCTGGATGACATGTGATACGAGTGCTTATAGTTTAAATAAATAAAAGTTGTAGTTCTAGTTCGTATTTAACGTGTTACGACGTTTCTAATTGAAAGCTAATTGCACTTATATATTTTCCTGGAATATTAGCTATCAGTAAAATGTACATTGTGTTGAGACAATTCGGGCCATAACTGACCTTTACATACGCAATACAATTCTCTTGACTGATAACAAAAGGATCTACTTGAATTCGGTTAGACAAAGTAAGGTGCTTGAATTGCAAACAATAATAAAAATCTCAGCTGATAACAGTTACAAGCCCTTGAAAAATGGTGAATTAGAAATATTCAAGATACGCAAAACGATGCATCGCAGATGTCTGGACAAACAAAATAGTGTGCATGTATATACATTTTATATAGTATAAAAATAAAACTAAGCTGAAATACATTTTTATTGTTCAAAAAGTAATCAAAATTATAATATTATAACGATTTCACAACCATTCAAATATTTTAGCCGTTTCAAAGTAGTACGAAAAAGATATGTTATCCCATAAATTGGACTGAAACTTTGGTTGAGCATTGAGTATTTATAATATATATATAATTATAAGAGTTAAATAGCATACAAATTTATTGGCAGCGTTATAAATATCAAGTATACGCTCTGTTGTCTCTCAAACGCTTGTTGAGCTTTTATTTAACAACACCGAATACACGTTAATTGGTAGCTTTATATATAACAGGCATACACTCTGTTGTCTCTGTTTATTTTTCTCTTTAATAAGGACGCATTGAATATGATATATCGGTACAAACTTCCAAAATCCACTATATATTTGGTTGTGTTTTTTAAACCGAAAGACTTAGAAAAATTTGATCCAAAATGGTATATTTTTCTATTCATAAGTGCAAAGTTAGCTAAGTGCTTATTTATTTATTTATGACAGTAACACAGAATACAAGTTTATATGCAGCTTTATAGATATCACGCATACGCTCTGTTGTCTCGGCTTATCTGTCTTTCTTAGAAGCAAGCTTTGATTTTGATGTACCGGTACAAACTTAATTATGATTGTGTTTCTTAAACAAAAGTGCTTAAAAAATTGTAGTCTAAAATTAAAACATTTAATATTTGGCTATCCATATGTTGAGTTCTAATTCTATAGTACAGGGTTAGAATACAAGAGAATCACTTGTAAAACGTGGAGTCTGTTCAGTCGGTGACATCTAGAAGACCACTCCTATCGAAGCGTGGCAGCTCGTACTTAAGATTGTTTTGCAGGTTCTTGTTGGTGTACAACAGTTTCCGGAAGTTGCGTCCCCGATCGTCATCCTTCATCAAGGCATTAAAATCGGCATCGGCGTTCTGATCATTGGTCATTATAGCCTGGCTGACCAAAGCAACTGTCACAGCTATTTAAATAAATACATATAAGGTGAACAAGGAGACAGCTGGGGAAAACTCTCTTAACTCACCAAAGAATCTTCCCTTTTCCAGCTGCAAAATGAGCTGCCTCAAAGTGGGAGTGTATCCAGCAAAGTTAAGATCCTTGAGTGTTTCCACCAGCACTGAGTGGTAATACTGAATCAGCTCGTCCTGCCGTTCGAAGCGAATTTTGCTCTGCACTGACGAATTAAAGAAATAGTGCAGATCAACTGCTGGCGAGGACCAGCTGCAGAACTGGAAATCAATGAGGGTCATGTCCAGTGGTTCCTTTTTCTCTCCATAACGCAGCATCACGTTGTTAACCCAATAATCACCGTGCACCAAGGTGTTAAATTCTCCCGGCTGAGGATCGTAGACCCTTGTGGAGTACTCCATCACTCGCTTTTGCAGCTCCTTCAATTTCTTAGCATAGTGCTCACCCAGTTCGGGACACTCGTTGGCAAAATCAGCAGCCACGCCCACCAAATTAACAAAGACGGGCGCAAAACCCTGGGTATGACGATTAAAAATGCCATGATCGAATTGGGTCAACACTCCCGGTTGACGTTCATTTAAGACAGCCGCTGCAGCATGCATTTTGGCCAACTTTCGCAGGCCCAAACGTGTGTGCTCCAGGTCGAAACCGATAAGTCTATCGGCCAGGATATATTTGGCCACAGCCAGATCCTCAAAGATGATGGCCTCGTGTTCATAGTCCACATAAATAGTCTTAGCAAAGAGTTTCTCTGGCTGACGGGTCTTACCAATCAAAGAAGTCAACTGGGGCAAGATCTTGTCGTACATACGCATTTCCGTAGTGCTGACCTGGTACTCCGAGAATATGCCCGAGGCAAAGGCATCATTCTCATACGTGGTCTTCACAATATAGTACTCGATCTCGGGGGTCTTGGCGCCACTCTTCAAATACAAAACCTTTACGCGGGTCATAACACTGGCATAATTGTCACCCTTGGCAGTGGCGGGCTTTATTTCCAGATCGGTGATCCTGAGATCCGGATCCTTCTTCAGATCCTTGAGCAGGCGTTCCAAATAAGGTTCATCCAGCCAAACCGGCGCCGGATGGAAGTCGTCTTGTTTGCCCTGCTCCACCATGATGATGCTCAACTTGCGTTCTGGTTCGCCGGGTCCAGCCAAAGGCCCCTTTTATAGGCAGCCAGTGTCGGCATAATCTCGCCGTCAGCGACCACGACAGATCCCACATTATGGTATGCCGTAAAGCAAGACGACTCAGACACTTACGGGGCTGATTTAAATTGAGATTTCAACGCTAGCGACACGCGAATATCTAAAGCGGACTAGATAAGGTTCATCTCGCAAATCGGTGCACGCGGTCATAGGTGATGTAAGTTGTACGCGAAAAAAGTTGCTGACGTGGCGCTTAAAGATTACTAC
This sequence comes from Drosophila elegans, assembly GCF_018152505.1. Taxonomy (NCBI): domain Eukaryota; kingdom Metazoa; phylum Arthropoda; class Insecta; order Diptera; family Drosophilidae; genus Drosophila; species Drosophila elegans. The sequence continues at coordinate 2,479,989 of NW_024545855.1, read as the reverse complement.
TCTCTCGTTCCCGCATAAATTTAGCCTTCTATAAATCCATCTGCCCATTTGCATAGTTAAGTCCACATAAAAGTGTACAGATTTGAGTGGGTTTCACTTGTGGGGGCTTCTAGGTAGCAGTAATCGACGTTCATACCCAAGGATTGCTGTTATAGAAAGAACCAGAAGAAGCCTAGCTATGAAAGTTTTTAGGTGCCATGTTAATAGTTAAAGGAAATAAAACAATTTTAAGTGCCCTGTAGCAGGTTAGGGAGGTAAAAACCAAATAAGATGTTGACTGTATACTTTGAGGTGTTACCGATAACCAAAGTGCTGAGAATTAAACATGAAAATTAAATTAAAACCTGATAAAGCTTACCTAAACATTTTTAGCGGAATCTAGGAATTTAACATTTCCCACTTTTCGAAAAATTCTTGTGAGACGATGAGACAATTCGTACAACTTAACATTGCTATGAGTATGCCATCTTTGTGGCAGATATCCTATTAATTATTGCTTATACGACATGTGCGCGCTTAAATTTTAAACAGTTCAAGAAATTTAATATTTCTTTCTTTTGGAAAACTTGTATAGTGATACCTACCTTGCCAAACGTTATTTTTAGTTTTGTAATAAATTGTTAAATGATACCAAAATTAACAAAAGGCCAACAATACGTATGAGTGATATTCATCTTTGAGCATATTGCATATTAAAAATTGGTCATACGACGTGTGCTCCAGTTCATAAATTGATTTTTTTGGTACTAGAATAAAACAGTGTTATTATTGTTGTTGTAAAGCATTTAATACAACACGATCTAGACCATTCTAACCACTGTTGTCTCCACTTTATTAAAGAAAGCCTATTGTTTAAAGAAAATAGTGAAGTGTAAATAATAATAAGAGCATTTATTACAACTAAGTTGTTATATTAATATTCATAGAACTAGAAAACCCTTTAAATCACATTCCATCATCTCATCAACAGGTCTGATTCACTTCTAGCAGGCCTTTTTCATCGAAGAAGGGGACCAAAGAGTGAAGATTTTGTTGAACAGTGGGATTGTTATACAATCGGTTCTTGAACCGAATGCCGCGCTCATCGTCGTTCATCAGGGCATTGAAACACGCATCCGTGGGATCTTGGCTGAGCATGACTGGCTGTACCACCACAGTCGAGTGCATAGCTAAGTAAAGATATAAATTAGTAAGAACTTGATTTATTAAGCTAACTAAGCTAACTCACCGAAGAATCGCTTCTGCTCCACCTGCAGCTTAAACTGATGCAGACTGGGAATGGGATTCTGAAGGTAGTTGAGCTTCTGCAGCGTTTCACTGAAAATGCTGTGGTAGAACTGAAAGAGACCACTTTGCTGATCCCGACGCAATGGTTCCTTGAGCGAAGTGTTGAAAAAGTGATGGAGATCGATGCAAGGCGATCCCCAAAAGGAGTACTGAAAGTCAATGAGCAGGACATCCACGGGTCGTCCTGTTTCCGTATCGTACTTGAACATCACGTTATTTGTCCACACATCGCCATGAGCCAAAACATTCACATGACCCGGAGTGGGTGCAAAGCACTCCCTGCCAATATCCATGTAGTGGGGAGCCAAGGCGAATAGTTTCTCCCCATAGTGGGCCAATTTGGGCACCTGGCTCATCCAGCGGGCAGCGGCCAAGAGACCACCCACAAAGTAGCCCTTATAAGCGTTGGTATATCGGTTGAAGAAACCACGATCGTACGTTTCCAGACACCCCTTTTCCCTTTCATTTAAAACCGCGGAAGCTGCATGAAGTTTGGCCAATTTTCTTAGGATTAGATGCGTGTGCTCCTCATTCAGGCGACGCACTCGATCGGCCATTACATAACCCGTCACAGAGAGATCCTCAAATATAATGGCCATTCTTTCGCGATCCACAAATATGGCAGTGGGGAAAATCCTTTCATAATCTCCAATTTCATTTAGCAAGTCCCTTAGCTTGGGCAGCACATCCTCGTAGATTGTCATTTCCCGATTGTAGATATCATAAGGAGCCATCAGTTCCTGGGTCAATTCATCATCATCGATTTCCGTCTTCACAATCAAATTGTGCAGATGTTTCTCCTTATTGGACAGTGTAAATTGCACTCGTGCTCGGGTCAAAACACCTCCGTAGTTTTCTCCGGGTCCCAAGGCGGGATTTATCTGCAGCTGGGTGATGGACAGGGCATCATCCTTATAGTGAGAGCGAAGCGCCTGCTCGATGTACTCGTGGGTCAGCCACTCGGGTGCCGATGCCATCTTTTCTGCTTGACTTAATTTTTCAAAGTACTGTACAAAATACTAAACACAGACGCTAAGTCGGCTGCTTTTATACTACTCTTTAGTGCCGTACATTTGTCAAGGCGCACTTAATGGTACCCTCTGTACGTGATATTGTACTGCACTCGGAGAAATACACCTTTAAGTCTAGCAACCTGCCAAAACAATAACATAACTTACTTTAAAAAACATTTTAGTAACCTAATTGCTAGTAATATTATACAATTTCTATAACATAACCTTTTTTATTTCGTTTAAATTAATTTGGCCACAACAGTGTTTTTTTCACAAATCCTATTGAGAAATTGCGTTTAATTGTTTATGTTTACAATGTTAAATAAAAACATATGATAAAAATCTAGTCTTAGATTTAGTTAACTGTATGGGAAGTTCACAAAATAAAAAATATATTTTTTTTTTTTCTTCATTAAAATATATTATAAAAATAAATAAAAAAAAGGTTATCTCTTCATTCCCAACCAATCTCAAAACATTATAATAACAATTATTTATCACTATTGCTCTGCGCAAGACAGGTCAGAGCTTACAGCACATATCGCAGTTTCTGTTTCTTTTTTCTTACATCCCTATAGGTTTTTCTAAGTGTATTTGGCCTGCCCGTATCTGCAGCTTTAATTGCAACTTGAATCTTCTGACGTTTTTAGATATGATGCCTTGGCAAATATTTGCAACTTAGGCCAAGGATGTTTGCTTTGGGGATTAGCTCCGTTTGGCAACAGGTCTCAAATATGCGTTTCGTGTGCCGGAATCGTGCCATTGCTCAACTCTGTGGAGATATAGTATCTTTGGATATATGTAGATATTTGTTGGGAACAGACGCCCACTGATCCACATCATTAAGATACAAACATTAATGAAGCGGCCATCCAGAATCTTCATTTTCGTATTCCGTTTTAATTTTTGTGCACGTCCTATCACGCGGGTACCCACTCATCATCATAATTTTCCCATCGAGAGCTTCTATTGTCTTACGTAAGCAAGTTAATCTTTTATAGCACCAAAATTGCATTGTGACAACATGTACTACTATATATACTACATCAAAATTAATTGTTTGCCAAGACTTCCTTAGAAACTGATTCAATATTTACCTAGACGTATTAAGCTTGTAAAATTTATTTCATATTTGATGGCAAGGCTTTTCTTCAAAATAATTTAAATATATTAGATTACATCATTCAATATTTACATAGACGTATTATAATAACTTCTTAAAAATGATTTGATTTTTGGTTTTGAGTGATTTTTGCCATCTTTGTCCTAAGCCAATTCATTGAGAAAGTAGTTCAAATACCCATATTTACCTAGACAAAGTAAACGTAGTTTATCAGTTAAGCCGGCAAAGTTAATTAAGTTAAAAAATACAGTCCAGTTAAACGTTAAAGATAAAGTTTATTAAGTTTGACTCGTAAAGTATAGTTACTAAAACTGTTTCCTTTCTGAGAGAATATATATATATATATATATATATATATATATATATATACACGGTATATATATTGAATATACCGTCACTAAATAGTTTACCTAAAAGTAAATTCGTACAGTTTAATGAAAGTTAAAGACTTGATCTTTAAGTTTTTAAATATGTTCTTAATCTAATGAACTTTAAGAAAAGGTTATCAATGCAAGCAATTGTATATTTTCCTTATATCCCTAAGATTTTTCCCAGCGTCTGACGTTAGCATTTTGACAAATCACTCGCTTTTGGAATGATATGGCTGAGAATCGTTTGTCGTTTAGCATTTGTGAGTCTCGGGTAATTACTTAAACAAACACTTGTGCAGCCCTAAGCGCACAAAAAGTGCTGTAAAGATTAACTGGCTTGCCTTCGACAAACTTAAACAATTGGGCAGTAGCCTAGTTCAGATTGCCGGATGGGTTCTGGGGGTGTGCTGAATGTGTTTGCATACCTTCACAGCTACAAAATCTGCAATTTTATGGTTATATTAATCACAGCTGTGGGTAGAGCGTTATATCTAGGAGCTGGGAACAGCTTACGCCGTCTGATGTCTGAGATTTTGCCATAAAAGCGGCAGTGCTCTGAGTTTTGGGCACAATTGCGCTTGCAAGTCCCACCGTTGAAAGATCACTTTTTAAAATGTCGGTTTCGGATCTGATTGGTGCCATTGAGGCCATCCCTAAAATCACAGTATCTACAGTATCTCCTGAGACTAGTTCGGTTTTCCTGGATGCCCCCGAATGGCTAACGGAAAGCTATCTGCAGGATGCCCTGCGAAAGTACTACAAGGATCAGAGGATCAGGATCAACTGGGTTAGGGTTAATCCTGCATTGGGGAAGGGCGAAAACTACGGTGGAGTTTTGACCCGCGTGAAGGCTCAGTTTACACGCAGCGATGGTTCGACCCAACTGGGTCACTACATTGTAAAGTCCACCTTCGAGGGCAACGAGTTTGCCCAGAATACCATGGAACCATATGACATCTTCAATAGGGAGATGACCATCTATGAGCAGGTTCTGCCCAAACAGAAGGCACTGCTCCAAGAGATTGGCGATGCCGAGCAGATCTTTGCCGAGACTATGGCCGTGGATATTGATAACACAGCTTTGATTTTCGAGGATCTGAATGCTCGTGGCTTTGTGATGCCAGATCGTTTGGTGGGATTGGACCTGAAGCTAGCCCGAATGGTGCTCCGAAAGTTGGCCAAGATGCATGCCACCTCGGCGGTTTTAAATGAGCGTGAGGATGGAAGTTTGGAGGGTTATGATAGAGGGTTCTTTAATCGGTACACTGAGAACTATGCGCCTGCCTTCGTTGGCATGTTTCAGGCGGCCACTCGTCGTGTGGCCCAATGGCCAGGATATGAGAAGTATGCCGAGAAAATGGAGGCTCTAGTGCCCATCTACATGGAACTGGGGAAGCGAATCTTTGACATCACCCCAGGTCACATCAATGTTCTGGCCCATGGCGATCTTTGGACCAATAATGTGCTGGTCAAGTACGACAAGGAAACGGGGGAGCCCATGGATGTCATTATCATTGACTTTCAATACACGGCTTGGGGATCGCCAGCTCTCGATCTTTTCTACTTCCTGAACACCTCCCTCGAGTTTGACCTGCATCAGAACAATCAGGAGCAGCTGATTGCCTACTATTTCGGCATTTTTACGGACACCTTGAGGAAGCTGCAGTACCAGGCTAGAGTTCCCAGTTTGCATCAGTTCCACCAGCAATTGCAGCAGAAGAAGTTCTATGGTGAGTAAATAGTTTAGGGAAAAACAAATTAATAATGGTTGGTACCAATTTTATAGTACATAACATTACAATGCCTATTTAATATAAACCCAACTTACGTAGATAAAATTGATAAAATATTGAATACCTCATATCATATATATATCATATATATATCGTCTAAATGATTATAATTTCATTGGTACAAAATTGATTTTTATGCCTGAAAATTGAATTAAAATTCAAAGCATATTTACCTTACTATGAGTAATATAAATTTTAATGAAATAGGAATTTTTTTAAATCTTATATTTTTTAATTTATTAATATTATGATTTAATATGTCATTTAAACATAATAATAATATTATAAATAAAAATTCAATTTCCAGCTGCCCACACCTCCATCTCGGTGTTTCCTATCCAGCGAAATGTGGAGACTGCAGATGCCGATTTCAATGCTCTAATGGAAAACAACCAGCGAGCCATAAACTTCAAGAATGCCTGCTATAAGAATCCGGTTTCTCAGAGGATTTTAAGGGAACTCCTGCCCGGTTTTGTTGCAGAAGGATTGCTCGATGTATATCAATAATAGATCATATAATACCTGTGCTTTAAAGTGCACAATAGACCAAAATGTACATAGAATAATATTAGACAAATTATATACTATAGGTTAAATAATGTAATCACAATTGTAAACTGTATCAAAAGTATTATAAATATTCATAATAAAACTATAATAGTATTTATATTATTAAATTTATTGTTATACATTTTTTGCCTTATTTTATGTCATAATTGAAGTGGATTGTTCGTTCTGCAAGTGATCTATTAGTTTGATTGGGATACCGGCAATAATAGGAAACTATAGTAATCAGAAAGATACTGTGAGTTTACCTATTGATTAAAAACTTTAATTTGGTATCAGTTTACCTGTTGTAAAATTCCGAAGTGGTTCTTTTTAGTTTTTTTTTATTCTGATTGAGACAATAAAAACACGGTTATATATTTCTTTTTGTCAATCATTTAGTGCAAAAATCCATTTTCATTGATTTTAATTATAATATTAGATAATTAATACAGTTCAGTCGTTACTGGTAATAACTCATTACTGATCAATAAAAAAGGCGGTGTTTGCAAATGCAAAAAGCTTTAGCAAAGCATTTCCAAAGCTCAACCGTTTTCACTTAAAACGGGCCAAGCCCGTGATCGTGGGATCCATAACCAACTAGAATTGCACTCAAAATAGTCACTTGTGTAACGACAAACAAAATGAGTGACAAGTTAGATGCGGAACAATTCAACGACGACGAACTGGAGGCCCCCACTTGGTTGAACCCCCAGTTTATAGGCGAGATTCTAAGCACGTACGAAAAGGCCCCTGAATTAAAAGTGATTGATCTTAAAATCACACCCGCAACTGCCCAAGGAGACCACTATGCCAGTGTTATGTTCAGAACTACCGTTGAGTATGTCACCTCGAAGGGTAAGTTCTCCAAGCCGCTGATTATCAAGACAATGCCCGAGCAGGAAGGACACAAAAAGGACATGCTGAGCGAATCGCATTTGTTCGAAACTGAGATCGGAATGTACTGCCAGGTGCTTCCTGAATTCGAAAGGATTCTTCAAAAAGCAGGGGATACCACTAAGCTATCTGTGCCCTGCATCTATCACAGTCTGGAGCCGCGGCAAGTGATGATTTTTGAGGACCTGGTGCCTCTGGGATACTTCGTCATTCGGGATCGTCCCGTTTCGCAGGAGGAACTTAAGACCGTCTTCTCGAAGCTGGCCAAATGGCATGCAGTCAGCATAAAAGTTATTAAGGAGGTGAGTTTAGTTCAGGAGGTGGTTTCATTATACTTCTTATATTTCATTTACCAACAGCGACCTGCCTTCCTCAAAGACTACAGATATGGTCTATTCGATATGCCCACTATCCACAATGATCCCTTTATAACCACCGGAATGGGTAGCTTCATAGAAATGCTGGACAAAATACCCGAACTAAAAAAGTATAAGCCTCACTTTGAAAAAATTAAAGATACATTTTTGAAGAGACTGGAAGTTGAGATGCAGGAGTACCACAAAAACCGGCGAAATGACGCTTACTATGTCCTGTGTCACGGTGATTTCCATCTGCGCAATATGATGTTTAAGAACAATAAGGAGACAGGAGCTCACGAAGATACCATGCTGGTGGATTTCCAGATCAGCAATCTTTGCCCCATTACCGTCGACCTGACATATTCCATATATATGTTGATGGAGCCGGAACAACGTAGGGAAATGGGAAAGGAATTGATCAACTATTATTTCACAGTTCTTGTAGCCACCCTCAAGAAAATCGGATACAAAGGTGATATGCCAACCCAAGCTAAGCTCTGGGAGCAAATGCATCGAAATAAGTATTATGGTAAGTGGAAGTCACAGCTGACCGCAAAATCGAACGTAACTAATACCTTTTTTGCAAACCCCCTTAGATTTCTTTTTGATAAGCACTTTTCTTCCCCTTATACTGGCCATCAAATCAAATACTTTTAAAATGCATGATTTAATCCTGAACCCGGAAACTCGCCAAAAGACTTACTTTCTGGATACTTACGTAAAGGATGTTACCAAAATGTTGCCCAAATTCGAAAAACTGGGCTACTTTAAGGGTCTTTAATTTCAATATAAGGCCAAATGTTGTTATAATAAACTAAGCCAACCAGTTATTTGTTTAATTAACACACGTAATAAATAAAGGAATTGTTTTTGCAATCAGTTGTAATAATTGATTAATATCATTACTATCATTACATTATTAATATCATTAATATCGTTACATTTGCATTTTGATTTTTAATGACATCTCTATCGATCTAAAATGGTGACTGCACAAATTATATCACGTTGTTATCTTATTTTTACAGAATCAATCATTGTGCATATTTTATTATTTGCTCTTACATGTTGCTTGTACATTTACTTTCAAATTAACATTTTCTTTTCATGAAACTTTATCTAAATGCTTAACAAACATACCTGTTTTCAGAACGTATAAGCTTCATTTTGAAAAAGTTACAGACAATTACATGCAACGACTGCAGGTTCAGATGCATGAATATCACAAGTATCGGCGGAATGATACTTGTGTGCCACGACACTATGTCGTGGCACACGGCGATTTCCATATCCAGGACATGATGCTTAGGCATAACAAAAAGACAGGAGCCCAGGAGGTTGTCATGTTGGCGGACTTTCAGTTCAGCAATCTTTGTCCCATTACCGTTCACCTAACCTACTCCATATATATGTTGATGGAGGCGGAACAGCGCTGCGATTTGGGAAGGGACCAGATCAACGATTATTTCGCAGTTTTGGTAGATACCCTTAAAATGATTGGTTATAAGGGAGAACTGCCTACCCAAACAGGATTGTGGTACCAAATACACCACAACAAATACTTTCGTAAGTTTGTGAACATGTCTTATTTGCAGCTGATAAATTAAACGTACTTAATTCCATTCTAGATTTCTTTCTGATAAGCAATGATGTTGTGCTTTAAATCTAATAATCTGAAAATGGATGATGCGGTTCAAGACCCTGAAGTTGGAAAGAAGTCCTATTACTTTGACAACTACATAAAAGATGTTTCCACTCTTTTGCCTTAATTTGATAAGTTGGGTTACTATAAGGATCTTTAGTCTTAACATTTAAAAATTCGTTAAGTGTGTTTTTAAAAATTAAAACTAATGTAATATGATATAACAAATGAATTATTGTTAGACTTTTTAAATTGATACAAAGACTATTATAGGAAATAAGATAAAGATTGATTCACTTATATATTGAGTACACTGTTTAGACAATAAACCGAGTTATCTGAGATATTTTATTGAAGTACCAATTAAGTGTCACATTACGCAAGATTTTAGTAATAGTAAACAATAGTAAGTAAACAGTATTATGTTATGTTATTTTCTTGCTTGCAATGAAAAATAGAAATGTTCCACGAAAGTTTGTATTATGTATCAGATTTTTCTAATAATAAGTGATCAAAAGTTCTTCACCCATTAACACAACTTTTAAAGCGTTGATAAGATAATCGGACATTTCACACGAAATGGAAACATTTCAACTCAAAAGCTTTAAACCGATTTCAAAAGCTCACTTAGCAAACCTTTAAAATGAGGAGATACCCATTTAGGTATAGTATAGCCAGATCGTATAGTATTCCGGTTAGTCGTATTGTGCGGGCCGCGAAAAAAAGATGACAGACAACGCAGACAAGGAACAATTCAATGACGACGAATTGGAGGCTCCGGCATGGCTGAATGCACAGTTTATTGGCGAAGTTCTGAGAACCTACGAAAAGGCTCCCGAACTGACAGTAACCGATCTGAAAATCACACCCGCAAGTGCCCAGGGAGATCACTATGCCAGCGTTATGTTCCGAACCACTGCCAAATATACCACATCGAAGGGAGAGTTCTCCAAACCGCTTATCATCAAGACAATGCCCGAGCAGGAAGGTCACAAGAAGGAAATGCTGGCCGAATCGCATTTGTTTTCCACCGAAATCGGAGCCTACACCAAAGCTCTTCCGGAATTCGAAAGGATTCTGCGAGAGGCAGGAGATAATACTAAGTTATATGTGCCCTGCATTTATCACAGTTTGGAACCGCGACAGGTGATGATATTCGAGGATCTTGTACCGCAAGGATACTCCGTCATCCGAAATCGCCCGGTTACGCTAGAGGAGTTAAAAAAAGTCTTTGCCAAACTAGCGAAATGGCATGCAGTCAGCATGAAGGTTATGAATGAGCAACCCGATTTCCTGAAAGAGTTCCGGTATGGCTTGATCGAGATGCCCACCCTAATGACCGATCCTATGGTTACTACTGGAATGGAAAACTTTATGAACATGCTAGAAAAGATACCCGAACTCACCAAGTACAAGCCGCATTTTGAGAAAATAAAGATTGATTACCTGCAGCGTATGAGCGACGTGATGCAGGAGTACCGAAAGAACTTTCAATCTGACGGCTACTATGTTATGTCTCATGGTGATTTTCATCTCCGCAACATGATGTTTAAAGGCGACAAGGACGTCATGTTCGTGGATTTTCAAATCTGCAATCTGTGTCCCTCTACAGTCGATCTTACATATTCCATCTATATGTTAATGGAACCGGAACAGCGATGGGATCTTGGAAAAGATCCTATTAACCACTACTTCTCCGTTTTGAAGGACACTTTGAAGAAAGTGGGATACAAGGCCGAGATGCCCACCCAAAGTGGCCTGTGGAAGCAAATTCACCGACACAAGTACTATGGTAAGGGCCTTTTTTATGTGCTAGTTTTCAATTACTAACTACATGTTTTATTTTGATACAGACTTCTTTCTTATGAGCACCTTTTTACCAATGATGCTGGCCATTAAAGCAAATCAGCTGAAAATGATCGACATTATTCAAGACCCGGAAACCAGAAAGAAAGCCTACTTCTTAGATTTATACGTTGAAGATATCAAGAAGCTTCTCCCCAAATTCGAAGAAACTGGATATTTTAAAGACCTTTAAATTTTGTATGTTAAAGTCTTGTTTTCGCTATAATAGAATAAGCAAAAACAGTCGTGACGATCTCACCTTTAACTTGCATAATGACTTATTTCAAGTGACTTCTTTGGTACTTACTATGAAAAAGTAAAAACGTTTTTGACCAAATTAAAATAAAAAAAGGATTTAAAAAAAAAACAACACGGTTTTAAAGTTATGTATGAGTACTGTAAATAATTGATTGTTTTGCTAGTCCTTAAAATGTTCTACTAAACCTGACACACTTATACATAATTATAAAAAACTTTTCTCTTAGATGTATTAAAGTATACCTATGCACATTGGCCAGAACTTATTGGTTTGTATTAATAACATTAAGCAATTCTCAAGCTGTTAGTTAAATAGATAAAGGCATGCTTGCCAAGCAAATAGTCAACACCTATAATTATTGTTGTAAGTATATTAATTGCCTATTTACTATGGAAATTTAAATTCCATTCACTAAATTAATATCGATTTCCCTCTAAGGTTTGGAATATTTATCAGATTAAATTTTCAAATGATAAGTGATTAATGACATAGTTGGCACAACTTTCAGTGCATTGATAATACTTGTATTTCACATAAAATTAAAAAGTTTGTGCTCAAAAGCTTTATGCCGCTTTCAAAAGCTTCATGAACGAACCTTTAAAAAGCACGGTGACTACGACTAGTTGTATAGCGCTTGGTAGCGAAAAAAGATGACCGACAACGCAGATACTTATCAATTCAATGCCGATGAATTGGAGGCTCCTTCATGGCTGAATGCCCAGTTTCTTGGCTACATTTTGAGAGCCTACGAAAAGGTTCCCGAGTTGACAGTAACAGAGCTGAAAATCACACCCGCGAGTGCTCAGGGAGATCACTATACACTGAAAGAGAGCGTACTTCTTAGATTTATTTGTTGAAGAAATCAAAAACCTTCTTAAAGGTTGTTAAAGTTAGGTTATCGCAATAACAGATAGGAATTTGTCAGAGGATTAATTGATGTTTTTTAAAATGAGCTTCATAATTGAGAGTAATTGTACCCAAAATGCTAAAATAAAATTGACGAGCTTTTAATTGACTGTTAAAACAATATTTATTAATTTATTTGCATATAGAAAATACTCATGGATCTTTGTGTCTGGAACTATTTAAGGCTTACTCTATATGGAAGCCCGAATACTTTTGTTTGAATGTTAAAGTGTTCCCTGTCAGCTTCTCTCTTCGTTATGGTCAACTAAATATCCAAGAATCCGGAGAGCTCGAACTCTTTGATTGTACGCTGTAGGAAAGCTCGGTACTTGGGATTTTCCACATTTTCCCGGCGGAATCGATCGCCACTCTCAGTGCGAGAGTTTAGATCTTCCAGGTTCTCAAAACCAGCTCCTTCCCGGAAAATCAGTGGGGTCAAACAAGTAGCGCCAATCACACCTTAAAAAAAACGAAAACGTTAAAAGTAACAAGAAATCTTATATAGTTTTCAAGCTATTACAAAAATAATATATTCTAAGAAACGACTATTTTTAGATTTGTATGCTAATATACTGGTTCCTATGGCAGCTATATAAATATAATTGCCCGATCCTAATAATAATAAAATCTTTGTATAAAAATATTATTCGATTTCAGTATCTCGGTGAATATTCGTATAAACACATAAATTATAATAACCTCTACAAGTGTTAAATAATAATAATTACATTAAGGTGACTCACCCATTAGACTGGTGTTGATCATTTCAATGTGGAGCTCTTTGAGTGTGGGAATGTGTCCTTTGTAGTTAAGTTTCTCCAGGGTCTGCTGTAGCATCCGCTGGTATTTCAGAACGATATACTTGAAGTGGACCTTGCGAACATTCTCGTTTAAAGAGCCGTAGAGGAAGTAGTTAAGATCGATGGTGGGGGAGCCCACATAGGCCAACTGGTAGTCCAACTGTAAACCAAAATATACCATACAGTATCTATGAAAACACGTACAATATCAAGGACTTACGGTGACCACATCATCCGGCTCCTTGGTCTCGTTGTTGATGTGGAACAGCAGATTGTTGATCCACAGATCGGTGAGGTTGAAGACGCGGAATTCCTTGCCAGTGGACTCGAACATGGTAAGAGCTCGTTGGAGCACGTTCTCGGCCAGCAGGAACATCTTCTCGGTGATCTCCTCGTAGCCCTTCCAGTGGGCCACCTCCTCAGCCACACAGCGGATGTTCACGGGGAAGAAGGTGAGAAAGTCACGGCGGTCGGGATTCCGGGAGATGGGCGCCTCGTCGAAGAACTCCAGCACCTCGGGACTCTCCTGGGCGATGATGGCACTGCAGGCATGTAGCTTGGCTACCTTCTCAATGGTGGGCAGTACGTAGTCCAGGTTCAAGAGTCGACCCCGCTCGAAGTTCTCAAATCCGGACAACTGCATGTCCTCCAGGATGAGAAAGGGCTCCGGCGATTCCGTGGTGTAGTAACAAGTGGGGGCAATTTTCGTTTCATCTCCAATTGATTTGAGTAAAGCCTGGACTCGTGGCAGCACCTCTTTGTAGGCCAGGATTTCGCGATGGAAGAGCTTACTCCTCTGGGCCACTGCCCCAGTTTGTCCCTTCGGATGATCCTTCACAATCACCGAGAACTTGCTTTTCGCTTGGGAACCCCTTTGAAGGTTGAAGCTGGCGCGGTGCATTTCGCTGGCGAATCCAGCCGCCTGGTCACCCACTTGGGCGCTCTTCACCAACAACTCACTGACCACCAGCTGCTCCTCCTTGAAGTGCTCCTTAAGGACATCTTGCAGGAACTCTGCGGTCAGCCATTCCGGTGCCTGGTAGTTCTTGCTGCCGGTTCCCATTTTATTTGTATTTTTTTCAAGTCAGCTGACCAAGTGGAATGAGAAAAACCAACTTACGTTGGGGGCTATCGAATTAAGAATGTGGCGAATGGAAACATGTGACGGCTGGGAGAAAGATGGAGCTTTCATAAAGCTCTCTCTGTTGTCAGCTTTATGCTGGCTTATCAGCTGATTTGTGTACACATATATGTATATTATATGTATATTAGGGTGGTCCAAAAAAATATAGTCTCACCGTTTGGTGTGGTTGATTTTGGTGAAAAATAAATTTAATAAAATGTTATAAATTTTGTTTTAAGTCGTTAAGTTTTTATAAAAATTACTCATACCACACCTAATGTAAATTTGAATTAATTTTTCGATCAAAGGCAACAGTACGTTTGAATGATAAACTAAGTATACAATCCAACGAATTGTAATGATATAATATAAACTTAAATTAAAGATTAATCTATAAATTTGGACCACCCTAATGTATATGTGGGCCAAGTGCCAAGCCATATAGCGTTGAATCCAGTTTGTGGATAATTGTGGAACGAATTTTGTAGGTGTTGTTGGCTGATAAGAAAAGTATGTGTGGGTGTGGTTTCTTAATATTTTCATTCACAGTAAAATATTAAAAGAGAAAATGCATGACGAAAACTTAATTAAAGGAAAAGGTATAGTTTTTCTTTTGTAAGTTTTTTGAAAAGTAAAAATACACTTTACTCAACTTTTTAAAAAGATATCTTTGTTGTATTTTTATAGATACTTTACTGTAATAGGTGATAAATAAAACGTGATCTGATCCGAGGCACCTGTTGTGATCAGCTTCCATGACTTGACAATCACTTGGTATATTTGATCTAAATATTAACAAAAGTAAATTGAACAGTCAAAGACGATCAGCCGTAAGTTTTTTAAATAAGTCAGCAGTTTAATCTAAATCTTTCTTTTTTATTTTATAGTACTAATCAACTCCGTATGTTTTTTTCGATTTTTCTATACTAGCTATATTGCTTAAAACGTATGATAAGTAACAGTAATGTATGATAAGACAGTGATAGAATTTTCAAAAATATTTCTGATGAATTGATAAAGTAGGTTTCTTTTTGGTTAGGGTGTAAAGAAATGATAAGAAATTATAACCAAACAAACTTATTTGGCTTATTTTCTTAAAAACAATTTGTCGCAGCTAAACAAAAGATAAGTCTAGGATGACTTGAGAAAACGAAAATACTGGCTTTGTATTTTAAGAGTGTGTTTATATATAAAAGATCGAACATATATTTTATTGTAACTTAGTCAAAATTGGTCTAAAAGTTTCTAAAATGCCATTAACATTGCGGAATTATTATTAATTATTGTTCAAAACATTTGATTTTAAATCGTTTCAATTCTTCAGGATATAACAGTCCTAATATAGATAGGTCGGGCTCATCCTTTGCCAGCAAAGACTTAAACTTTGATTCGTTCAACCATTTTGGTATAACAAGACTCTCGTTGGGATTGTCAATCTTCTCAGAGCGCGACATGATTTCAACTGTCTTCAAATTCAAATAATATTATGATGAGTTTGTCATGTCAGCTAAGCTAATTATCATGTAAGATAAGATAAATTTGCATGTTGAGTTTATCATTTAAGATAAGATAATTTTCACCAAACATCATAGCCATTTTTTAAACAATTTTTTAACAATTTAACAATTTTTTTTTATGGAATTTTGAGGGATACAAACTTACAAGTCTCCAACCTAATTATTTGTGTGAAATACCCTGGCCTTCAAACTCAACAATTATTTGGAGATGGCTAAGCCGAATGGGTCGCTTTAAATTGGTCTATGATTCTATTACACTTGCTTAAGTTGTATTTTATGATCATGATAAAATTTGCGAGCTTTTTCATTAGAGATGAGGCCATTGATCGATTGACTTCTATCGATTATTGCAATTTATGGATGGCGCGTAATTTTTTTTTTAAGTTAAGGATTTAAAGATTTAAAAAAAGTTTTTTTTTTTAATTTATTAGCTTTAAAAATTTGCTTTATGCCAAAAAAATGGTATTATTCCGTAGTGAGGAGGAAAATTTCTAGAAGTTCTCTCTTATACTGTTGGTACCTAAACATAAACATAATTAAAACTAATAAAATGAGTGTGTTTATATATAAAAGATCGAACATATATTTTATTGTAACTTAGTCAAAATTGGTCTAAAAGTTTCTAAAATGCCATTAACATTGCGGAATTATTATTAATTATTGTTCAAAACATCTGATTTTAAATCGTTTCAATTCTTCAGGATATAACAGTCCTAATATAGATAGGTAGAAAAGTTTTAAAAGTCTAGAATACCACGCCTGTATAGGAAGGGGAATATACTGAGGGCTGCTCGTACGTACAGGGGATTTGTGTAGACCTTGGATCGGAATTGATCGCCTTCCTCTCCCGGCTGCGTAAGTTTAACTAAACTGGCCTCCGTGTCCACGGGCAGCAGAATAAACACCAAATGAGTGAAGGTCGTAAAGTAACCTAAAGCAAATAGTTTAGATTAAGAGGAATTTTCTTTGAAACAGTGATCCTAACTCACCCCAAAAGCCATATTTGATCATACTCATATGGAGTTCTCTAAGCATTGGCATTCTCTCATTATACTTCAGAATTTTCAAACAGTGCACCAGATGTGTATGATAAATTCTCACAAAAAAGTCAAAATTCTGGATCCTTATGCTATGTCTGGCGGAACAAATAATAAAGTTCCATAAATCCTGGGCTGGACTGCCCCATTTGCACAGCTGGAAATCCACAAAACGCACTTGGTTGATATCTCCAGATTGAGTGTAGTTCAGCATTATGTTACTGGACCAGAAGTCGCCGTGATTAAGAACTTTGAACTCATGCGGGCTAGTGCTGTAGCAGCGGGCATAGGCTTGCACAAATTGATCGGCCGTAGGCTTTGGATAGAGTGGATAAAATTATGTTTACAAACTGGAGCTTGAAAACACTATTAGGGCGGCTAAAAGTATGCATTTAAAAAATATAGTCGACTTTATGAATGAAACCGATGGACTTCTCATTAGCAAAAATATATATATCATTGCATACTTTTAATTGAATTTTTAAAGTGATTTTAAAAACTTGTTTAATTTTAAACTGTGATACTTACGATGCGATTCACGTAGTGCTCGTGATCTTGCAGTCCCCAACTGGCCATGGCTGTCTTATAGCTCTGTATCCTTGCCTGATACGATTTGGATCGATTGTAGTTGGCGGGCAGGTATATTCGTTGAAACTCCTCCGAAAAGTCTCCATTCCGCTGACGCCAAACGGCACTCGCAGCATGGAATTCGGCCAACTTCTCTAGCACCCGTTGCATTTGGGCCATGTCAAAGCCTTTGAGGCGGCTGATGTTCCTATATTTCTTCGTTTGCAGATCCTCCTGTACCATGCATATCCGTCCATTAATTTCCTCCGACCAGTGGCACTTGGGTGCGAATTTCACACTCAATCCAGCCTGCTCGTAGAGAAGTTCCAACTGCGGTATGATCGTATCGTACATCATCTTCTCCTTGGGAAATATATTGAGGGTGTTCACAAAGCCACCATTTCCCCGGGCATCGTCCAGCATGGTCTTTACTATGTACGACTTTTGCTGTGAGAATCCATCTGTCGAAAGGTAATTGTTGTTATTAATAATCAGGGTACAAAACGTCTTAATTCCATTTTGTGTACATAAAACATGGTCAAAGTATGTTTTCTGTTTTAAAATTGACAGCTCTCAAATGAATCTAGTATTTTGACAACAAATTTAAGTGCGTATGGGTAATAGGCACGTAAATTTTAAAGGTTTTAAGGTATCTGTACCCCTGAAACCAGTTTACTATTCAATTCAGTAGATGCCCATCCCCTTTCTCTTACCTTTCATCTCGATGTCGATGACAATGCGCATCAGAAGTGAGGTGTAGGTCTCTCCGGGCGGAATGGCTGGAATAATCGAGAGGTTCAGAATGCGCCGAAATTCGCGAAATTCCCGTTTGAGCAGCCTCTTAAAGTAGGCCTCGTTGATCCAGTCCGGAATGCGGACATCGTTGGAGGCGCAGAACTTGTTGCTGTTATCGGGCATTTTGTTGTGTCGTTGTGGGAGGGATTCCGCCGGAATGAGCTCACTACGGCTGTGCGTTGTTCCCGGTCCGAAGTGTGCGGCGCAACTGTTTCGCCTCGCCTTTCCTTATCGAGAATGTTTTCGCTTGTTTTGGGCCCCGCGATGTTATTTTTAAATTACTGCACGCAGTCGAGGTGGGTGAGGTGCGCACTTTTAAACGCCCCGAAAGCAATGCCAATCGCCCGTCTAACTGGTTCGTCAACTCGACAACTCGGACACTGAGCATCGTCTGCCAAAAGACTCTCCCTTTGGACAGGTGGGTGATAATTGTGGAGCTTTGCCCGCGAATGCAGTATCACCCGGAGTGGTCAAGCAATGTAGTGGGCGCCGGGTTTGCTTATCAGCGGTGTTGTGATGGGAATAATAACCTGATAACCAGACAGGTCGAAAAGCTCTTACGCCTGTCAAGTGAAATACTCTCAAATCTCAAATACTCTCAACGACTTTATACCGGACGGTATAAAACAGCACATATACATTGTAATTATTGTCAGCTTACAAAAAATTATTAAAAAATTATAGTCATTTTAAAATAAAGAATATTTTTAGGCAACGAAAATAATTCTTGAAGGAAATTGAAAGGTTTGCAAAGAGGATCACTATATTTAGCATTTTTCCTTTTTTTCCTGTGGCGATTTTATGCGATTAATTTTTTGATTCAAAAACTCATGAATTATCATTATTTGCAAAGCCTGGTATTTATAGTACATAAATAGGTCAGTGAAGATAAGCTAGCAGCTTTAGTATTTATTACAATGAAATTAGGGTAATGTAACAAAATATTAATTTAGATAACAATTTTTTTGGGAGGTCTACAAGCTTTCTATGAATCTCTAATTTTTAGATCTTCATCACCATTTTTTGTCTTGCCACAAAAATATTCCTTTGTGTTTTATGAACTGAAGGTTATTTTACTTTTTTGTTTCTTTGTACCTTTTATCAGTTTGTTGATGTAGATAAGTTGAGTACATGATAAGCAGACACTAAATTTTTGTATTATCTTAAAGTATAATGTGCATAAATATATGTAAGCGGTCCGAAGATGTATTCGAAGTTAGCGTGTAATAAAAATATCAGATCAAGTCTTTCCCCAATTTAAAGACGCACATTCTGAAAGACTAGCTGGAAAACTGTTTCAAGGTCTTCCGGTTTCAATTGTGGTGCAGCGTTGATACTCGCCATGCAAAACTTGAAAAAACCAGAATCAATATTCGCACACAATTTATTTAATCGAGTCGCATGCAAACAGCATCGCAAGATGAATGAACTTGCAGTCACTCAAAGTCTTCGAAATTGAAGAGTCCGCGGTTGCAGCAGAAGGGATACAACTCTCTAATGATTTCTACAAAGGTAGGGTTGGTGTAGGATCGAACTCGATACTTCCTGCCCACTTCTTCTTGGGATTGTAGGTTATGCAAATTACTTTCTTTGGAACTGGGTAGCAAATGACCGGGCAAGTGATTCATTACGGCAAAAACAGCTAAGAAGAAATAAAGGTCAGTTAAAGATAAAAGTTATATATTATACCTACCATAGAGTGTGTTGTTTTTCTTATAAATGGCAGATTGCAGCTCTCTCAGTTGTGGAAACGGTTTTTCGTACCTTAGCAGGGTCAAGCAGTCAATAAGATATTCCCAGTAGATTCTGATAAAATTATCAAACTCCTTATAGCGCAAGTCCTTCTCCGCTGAAATAATTATCATCATCAGCAGATCCTGGGCCGGGCTACCCCATTTGCCGAGCTGGAAGTCCAGTAGAAGGGCCTCACTTACGTTGCCCTTTTCATCGTATTTGTACAGAATATTGCTAGCCGAAAAATCGCCATGAGTGAGGACATTGAAGTCCTTTGAGTCCACTTCAAGGGATTCCAGGCAGATTTTTCGGTACTGCTCTGGAGTGGGCTGTAATACAAATTGTTAGATGTCTATAAATAGTCTATGAAATTCATACATAATTCCTGAGATAACACTCATCCATGCCCCAAGTTTGCATGGCTGCCTTGTATTCCGGAGACTTTGTTTCGAAGCTTTTAACGCTGTGCTCGATATTGTCTATTTTGGCGAATCCATGCTCGAAATCAATGGGATACGGTCCATTTCGATCTTTATAAATTACACTCGCTGCATGGAGTTCAGCCAATTTTCGAAGCGACAGACGCAAATGCTCCATATTGACTCCCTTGTTTCGATCTGCACACTCATAGTTCTGCGCTGAAAGATCCTCAAATATGAAATATAGATTTCCCTGCATCTCTCCGATTTCCAGGCATTTGGGCACCAGCTTTAAAGGTCTACCAGCCTCGCAATAGATTTTCTCGAACTCGGGCAAATAAGTGGAGTACATTTGCTGCTCCTTTTGGAAGTAACGCATCTTATTCACCGCCCTGCCGCCCTTTTCTATGTCCAAAGTGGTTTTGACCACATATGTTTTCCTTTTCGAAGTTCCACCTGTAAATACTTGGCTTGGACAATTGTTGCTACTTATGTCTATTTCAGTACCCACTGTTCATTTCTAATTCCAAGTACACACGAATCATTATTGATGTAAAATTACCACCAGGCGGCACGGCGGCCACTGTAGTTAACTGAAGAATCTTGGTATATTCGGGCTCATCCTTTGCCAGCAAAGACTTAAACTTTGATTCGTTCAACCATTTTGGTATAACAAGACTCTCGTTGGGATTGTCAATCTTCTCAGAGCGCGACATGATTTCAACTGTCTTCAAATTCAAATAATATTATGATGAGTTTGTCATGTCAGCTAAGCTAATTATCATGTAAGATAAGATAAATTTGCATGTTGAGTTTATCATTTAAGATAAGATAATTTTCACCAAACATCATAGCCATTTTTTAAACAATTTTTTAACAATTTAACAATTTTTTTTTATGGAATTTTGAGGGATACAAACTTACAAGTCTCCAACCTAATTATTTGTGTGAAATACCCTGGCCTTCAAACTCAACAATTATTTGGAGATGGCTAAGCCGAATGGGTCGCTTTAAATTGGTCTATGATTCTATTACACTTGCTTAAGTTGTATTTTATGATCATGATAAAATTTGCGAGCTTTTTCATTAGAGATGAGGCCATTGATCGATTGACTTCTATCGATTATTGCAATTTATGGATGGCGCGTAATTTTTTTTTTTAAGTTAAGGATTTAAAGATTTAAAAAAAGTTTTTTTTTTTAATTTATTAGCTTTAAAAATTTGCTTTATGCCAAAAAAATGGTATTATTCCGTAGTGAGGAGGAAAATTTCTAGAAGTTCTCTCTTATACTGTTGGTACCTAAACATAAACATAATTAAAACTAATAAAATGAGCCTCTCTTAAAACATACCTTGGGTTATTAAAAATGACCATTCTTATCACTAAAAACCATCAACTTGATTCTTGTCAGTGCCAAACTGATAAGCAACACACTTCATCAAGATAATAATACTTGTCTAAACTTTATTGCCAGTTAAGAGAATAACGAATATTACACGACATAATCTTCAAAGTTTAAAATACCTCTGTTATATAAAAATGGATATAGATCCTTCATAACATTTCCAAAGGCGGGATTAGAAACCAGACGCAGCCTAAGATTTTCGCCCTCTTTTGTTTCAGCAGTTATATTGTGCAGATTGCTGTCTTTATCGGTGGGAAAGAGAATTATGGGCAGGTGATTTGTAATGCTAAAGACAGCTGCAAGAAAAATATTAGTTTTTAGTGAAATCTAAATAATGCTTGCACTCAAAAACCATAACTCACCGTAAAACGAATTTTGCTTCTTGTTTATAGAGTTTTGCAGATCGCGTAGTTTGGGCAAAGGCTGTTTCAGTTTCAACACCTTGAGGCACTCGATCAGACGTTCCCAGTAGATCCTTACAAAGTGGTCGAACTCCTTGATACGCAAATCGTGTTCGGGCGAGAGTGTGAGGAAAAAGAGCAGATCCATGGCAGGACTGCCCCATTTGACTAACTGAAAGTCGATGAGGATGAGCTGGTCGAGACTTCCGTTCGGCAGATAGCTGGTCATCATGTTGCTGGACCAAAAGTCGCCATGGTTGAGTACATGGAATTCAGTGGGATCCAAGTCCAAGGTGCTTAAGCATTGGGCCCAATACTGATCGGCAGTGGGCTAAGCAAATAAATATTATTTTTTAATGCTAAAAATTTCTTTTCAAAATAGTATTAGCTTACAAATTCCTTCACGTATTTCTCTGCTTCTTTCATGCCCCACGAAAGCATTGCCTTCTTGTAGGCTTTCTCTTTTTGTTTGAAACCATCAACGTGGAATTTTTTCAAATCTCGCTTGACAAATCCCTCGTGGAATTCACTGGGATAGGGACCTTGCAGTTCCTCATAAACCGCACTGGCTGCATGGTACTCGGCCAACTTATGCAGAAATGCAGTCATATGCTCCATGTCCAGTCCTTTTGTGCGATCAATGTTCCCGAATCGCTTCACACACAGATCCTCGAAGATGAAGTGGATATTCCCTTCACGCTCCTCAGTGAGCAGACATTTGGGCGCCAATTGAATGTCCCATCCGGCCTTCTTGTAGAGGTCCTCGAACGCTGGGAGGTACGTGTCGTACATCTTGGCCTCCTTGGGAAACAACCCGAACTCGGTGATGTCGTTGCCTCCGCGCTCTTCGGGCAGCATCGTTTTGAAGATATAAGTCTTGGTCTTGACACTTCCATCTGAAATATGTTAGACATTATATTTGATTGGCTAAGGGGTTAACACCAGTAGCATAGCAAACCAACTGAAAAACGATCAGAAGTTATTTATTAAACTCTGTAATACTTTTTAAGCCAGTTAAATCCTTATTTAGGAATCAAACCTTTTCAGGAAGTGCTCAAATCGGTCTTTAAAATACAATAAAATTAAACTATTACCGGAAATTTTTTTGTAATTAATTTATTTATATATTACTAAGAAGTACAAATATTAAATAAGTGTTAGAAAACTATTTGTCTTTAAATATTAAAAAACTAGGTTAAAAAAGTACTGCCAGATTAATGTCCTTTATTTAATTTTGTTTTGCTGTGACCAAAAGACAAGTAAACTGGATGATACAAATCAAAAAATGTCAATTGGTTAAGTTAAAAAAAGTTAAGCACTATTTGATCGAAAGAATAATAAAAATGTAATTATAATTATTAAACCATTTTTGTGGCAAAAATTTGGAAAGATCGTATCATTATGGGAAAACCATTAGTAAATTTTAATTTAGCACACTAGCAAAGGACTTATTTTAATTTGTGCTCTTGCACTATAAATTTATAGTAGGTTATGGTCATACTTCGAAATTATGCAACAATTAAATTTATTAAATTTAAATTTACAAGTAATAGTGCTTGTTTTATCGATAAGACATTTGACATTTTTATCCGTTTATTTGATCCATTCATTGGCAAGTACTGCCGCTCCTCGCAATCATTGTTGAAATGTTTATAATATAGAGAAATTGATTTGATAATCACAAACTCACCTTTCATTTCCAATTTTATATAAGACCTCAGCATGGTCGAGGTGAAGTTCTCGCCCGGCTTAATGGCAGCAACTGTTGTAAATTTTAATACTTTGGCATGATCTGGTTCATCCTTTTCCAGCACACCCGTAAAGTATTTCTCGTTGATCCAATCGGGAATAATAAGATTCTCATTGGGGTTCACGATTTCGTCGTTGTCAGTCATTTTTCTGCTATCGTTTGAATTTGGCTAACACAACCTCTTCCGCAGGTTGATAGTTTGGAACTAAATTCTGCTAGTTTTTTTAGCAGAGCTTTATTTGTGTTTTTCTGGGCTGCCTTATCGACAATGAGTTTCATTTGGTGACGTAAGACCTACAAGTGTTATACGTTTGTCTTTTTGATTATCAAAACTATCAACTCAATCTCAACAACCGAAGCTTGACAATTATTTTCATTTTTATAATTTTATATTTTTTAGTGAACTTGCATAATTTATAACAGCTTGTTAGTTAGAGCACTTTACGTCGCACACCTAAATTTCTACTAATCAAAATGTTTAAAGGGGTTTCTCTATAAGGAGGTAAGCTATTTGACACTTATTGTTTTGCCTATATCTTAAAGCCATTTAGTATAGTTTGTCCGTTATCTGAATATGATGCAAAAAGTTTTTTTTTAATTTTTGAGGGTATTGACAAGGGGCATAACCTTTTTTTCATTACCTTTAAATTGAGTTGATAGCCCCTGCGCTTATTACTGATTACTCAGTGTTTGTTTGCGATACACTGTCAACTATATATAGACTATTTTTATACCAACCAGCGTTTATAATCAAAGGGTTTGCCCAAGTATTTCACCATAAATTATTTAATTATAGATTTGCTAATTCGTTTGTTTCTACAGCATAGATAGAAAATACTCCCAAATAATTTGTGACGGCAATTACTTTTCGCGTGACACGGTGCTGATGGTTTTTTTTATTTGTGTCTAGTCATCGTGATGGTTTGAACTTATTTAAGACGTCAGGAGTTAGAACGTAGATAAAAAGATAACACGTTTTTATACTCAAAATTGATTTAATTTTTTTTGTTTAATAACCCATCATTGTTAGTCTTAGTTTATTGCAGACAGTAATTATAATCTAGCTAGTCATCATGATGGAATGATCTTATTAAAGATATCAGAAGTTAAACGTTAGTTCATAAATCTAACATCGTAGATAGAACAACAATAAGTTTACTTAGAACCCATGTATGTATTATAAAATTCTCCTCCTATTCGTAGTCACTAAAATTAAAGATGCCCCGATTGTAGAAAAATGGATAGATTTCATTCATAAGGTCACAAAAACTGGGATTTGTGAAGATGCGCAGCCGAAATTTGTCGCCCTCCTCGTCGTCACGCATTAGGGAATACAAATTGGATTCCTTGTCGGATGGAAATTGAATCACAGGCAAATGGTTGAAAATGGCAATAAAAGCTAGAGGATATTAAAAAAAGTTAAATTGGCTTAGCACTTAATAGGTTTCTGATTTAAGAACTTACCGTAGATAGTATTTGTATCGTGGTACAAGGATGTCTGCAAATCACGCAACTTGGGCACAGGTTTCTGGTACTTGAGCAGCTTTAGGCATTCCACTAAACGTTCCCAATAGATCCTAACGAAATTATCGAACTCCTTGAGCTTGATATCTCTGGCCGCCGACAGGGTGATGAAAAATAGCAAATCCTGGGCAGGACTGCCCCATTTGCACAGCTGGAAGTCAACCAAGATGACCTCATCGATTTCGCCGTTGGCTAGATAATTGCACATCAGATTACTGGACCAAAAGTCACCATGCGTGAGTGTGTTGAAGGCCGAAGGATCCATTTCCAGATTCCTTTCACACATTTTTGAACACTGTTCAACGGTGGGATGAGGAAACAAAATATTAGAAAATGCAAACAAAAGGTAGAAAATAACTAACAAAACTTTTAATGTATTTTTCTGGATTCTCAAATCCCCAACCAGCCATGGATTTGTGATAGGATCTCGCCTTGACTAAGAAGTCCTTTTCATGTAGCTTTAGATAATCTCGACGAAAGAATCCCTCCTCGAATTCCGAGGGGTATGGTCCATTTTGTTCGGCATATACAGCTGCAGCGGCATGAAACTCTGCCAGTTTTCGAAGGGATCTCTTCATGTGCAAAAGGTCTAGGTCCTGGATGCGATCCACGTTCTTGAACTTCTTCACACCCAGATCTTCGAACACTAAATGGATTCCGTTCTCATGCTGATCCGTATGCAGGCACTTGGGAGCCAGCTGAACCTCTGCTCCGGCGGATCTGTAGAGCTCCTCGTAGCCGGGCAGGTAAGTCTGGTACATCATAAGCTCCTTGTCAAAGATGCCGCCCTCACGGATCTCCTTGCCACCACGTTTCTCCGCCAACATTGTCTTGAATATATAGGTTTTGTGTTTGCAGCTGCCCTCTGTGGATAAAGAAATTAAAAAATGAACTCACTAATTGTTTTTTGTTACTGTTGATAGTCTTCTATAAGAGAGATTTAACAAAAAAAATAAAATATTAAAAAAAAATAATATTTTAAAAGGAGCGTAACACTTTCTCCTCTTACTCAAAAAC
This sequence comes from Drosophila elegans, assembly GCF_018152505.1. NCBI lineage: Eukaryota > Metazoa > Arthropoda > Insecta > Diptera > Drosophilidae > Drosophila > Drosophila elegans. Next base: position 2,453,858 of record NW_024545855.1, on the reverse strand, counting down.
TATTTTATCGCTTTTTTTATTGATTTACTATATATCGATATAGGTTTTTTTTTATTTTAAACGATTTATTTTTTTTTATTTATTGAGTACTAAATATATTTATTTTTACCTTTTATTTGAAGATCCATATGAATTCGCAACATTACGGATGTGAAGTTTTCGCCCGGCGGAATGGCTGCCACTGGTTTAAAGTTTACAATTTTTTCGTATTCCGGCTCATCTTTCTGCAAAACCTGATGGAAATATTCGGCGTTGATCCACTTGGGAATTTCCAAATGCTCAATTGGATTAACTATAGATTCTTTTGACTCCGTCATTCTATACCCGAGGTGTTCTATTTCCAAAGTTTAACTTTCAACCGAGTTAGTAACGTTCGTTTAGCGCTTTTCAAGCTTGACCCTTCAAATATCAATAAGCTTTTAAATTGTTGACTCCCAGCTTGATTATTTTGTCAGCGTGACCCAACAGTAACTTGTAATTGAAATAAGAGTCAAGATCGGCAAAGCTTTAAACAATTGTAAACAAACTATATACATACCTATTTAAAAGGCTTTAAAAGCTTTAAAGCTAAAAACAAAAACGAATAAGTCAAGAGAGCATTTTGTTGTCAGGTTACTTAAGAGCCAAAATCAACCGATAATAATTTCACCAAGCGAAATGTTTTTTTACACAAAAGCTTTATACAAAGCTTTCATAAATCTAGTTTATTTGGGACGTACCATCAAAGTTAGAAAGTAGTCTAAGAAGTAGAACCATAAGAGCAACATCATGGCCGAGGGTAGTTTCCACGCCGAAGAGTTAAATACGCCAGAGTGGCTAAATGAGCAGTTTATAACTGAAGTTTTAAGTGATTACGAAAAGGAACCAAGCCTTAAGGTCACCAATTTGACTTTTACCCCCGCAAGTCCTAAAGGTGACCACTATGCTAGCATTATGTTTCGTGCTTGGGTGGAATACACCACCCAGAATGGAAACTTTTCCAAATCGCTGATCATCAAAACAATGCCGGTGGAAGAGGGTAACAAAAAGGATCTGTTTGAAAATTCGCCTATATTCGAAACTGAGATTGGAATGTATAGCAAGGTCCTGCCGGAGTGTGAGAGGATTCTGCGGGAAGTGGGTGACGAGTCCAAGCTGTACGTGGACTGCATCTACCACAGTCTGAGACCAAGACAGATTATAATCTTTGAAGACCTCGTGGAGATGGGATACCTAGTGGTGCGCAATCGTTGGCTCACGCAGGAGGAAATTTGTAGTGCCTACTCCAAGCTGGCCAAAATCCATGCAAATAGCATGAAGATGATAATGGAGGTAAATAGGAATTTAATTCTTATACTTTAATTTTAATAACCTTTTCATTACTTAGCGACCCGATTTCCTGAAGGACTTTAGGCACAGCATGTACGATATACCTGCTTTTGTGGACGGTCCCATTTTGAACGGCGGAATGGGTCCCTTTTTGGAACTGTTGGGCCGCATTCCTGAGCTGACAAAATACCAGCCGCACTTCGAAAAGATCAGACTTCACTTTAAAGATAGAATGAGGGAAATTATGCTAGGGTATAGAAACAATCCCCAGCCAGGATTATACGTTCTCTGCCATGGCGATTTCCACTCCCGAAATATGATGTTCAAACACAATAAGGAAACTGGAAGCCTTGAGGATTGCATGCTGCTTGATTTCCAAGGCTGCATTGTGGTTCCCATGGCCGTTGATCTTATGTATTCCATTTACATGTTGATGGGGCCACAACAGCGATCCGATGAGTTGGAGACTCTGCTGAATTACTACTTCTCAACCGTCGTAGAAACGCTCAAGAAGATTGGTTATCAGGGAGAAATGCCCACTCTTTCTGCATTTTGGTCGGAAATGAAACGTTATAGATATTACGGTAAGCTCAAATCTGGAAGGAGTTTAAGGATCTACTAACAAACATTGTCTTTTTAGAGTTCCTGTTGCTAAGCACCATATTCCCAATGGCCGTGGGTTTAAGAGTCTATTCCATGGATCTAGACGACCTGATGTACAACGAAGAAACTCGTAACAAAGTTTATCAACTAAAAGAAACTGTTGAGGGAACCAAAGCAATGCTGGCCAGATTTGAAAAATCTGGATATTTTGAAGACCTATAAAACACGGTTAAAAGGTTTTATGTAAGAAAAAAATGGCAGTACATTGATATGATCTTTTAATTGTTTGACTTACAAATGTTAGAGACTAAGAAAGTCTGCTGTGTGTTTAAAATCTGAATCCTAAGTCTTTTTTTTCTTAAAATTTACATCTATCCCTCTAAACTATAAAAATTACTTAGGAATAAAAAATTGGAATTATTGTTACCTCTTGATGGGTGTCTTGTGGACATACCTCATATGAGCAGCGGAATGGTTCCATTTGCGGAATTTTTAGGTCGCATAGATTGGACTTCATTTTATAAGCCGATTGCGAAATATAATGCAAGAGTATGAGAACAATCCCCAGCCAGGATATTACGGTCTCTGCCATGGGGACTTCCACACCCGAAACATGATGTTTAAGCACAATAAGGAAACTGGTTGCTTTGGGGATTACATGCTTGTTGATTTCCAGGGATGTTATGTTGCTCCTCTAGCCCTGGACCTTATTTATTCCTATATGATGATGGGGCAAAAACAGCGCACAGACAATTTTGAGATCTCGTTGAACTGTTACTTTTCCGTCCTTCTGGAACCTCTTAGGAAGATTGACTATCTGGGAAAATTGCCTACTCCCTTGGCTCTCTGGTCGGAAATGAAACGCCTCAGGGAGTACGGTAACCAGTTATTAGATTTAAAAATAATTATATTAATTTCAGAATTCCTATTCTTGAGCACGCTCTTACCTGTGTCGACGGGTCTTAATCTTAACAGCGAAGAAACTGGCGAAAAGCTAAAAGAATTTAATGAAGAATGCAAAATAATGTTGGACCGTTTCGAACGATCCGGTTATTTTGAAGATCTTTAATCCAATAATGGTATTACTAGGCAAATAAAAAAACAGATAATATATGCGGAATATGTGTTACTGTTGATAATGTTAAAGAATATATGACTTGTTGTCAAAGCTTCATTGAATGAATATGTTTGTTAAGAGTACATGTATACTCTTAATGTAATCGTGTTCCGGCTCATCTTTCTGCAAAACCTGATGAAAATATTCGGCGTTGATTCACTTGGGAATTTCCAAATGCTCGTTTGGATTAACTATAGATTCTTTTGACTCCACCATTCGGATCCTGAGGTGTTATCTTTCCAAAGTTTTACTTTCAACAGATTTGGTAACGTTTGTTGAGCGGTTTTCAAGCTTTTGACCCTACAGATATCAGTAAGCTTTTAAAGTGTTGACTCCCAACTTGATAGTTTGTCAGCGTGACCCAAAAGTAACTTGTATTTAAAATAAAAGTCAAGATCGGCAAAGCTTTAAATATTTGTAAGCTTTAAATATGTGTAAGCTACTATACCCATACCTATTTTAGATTTCTTTAAAATCTGTAAAGCTAAAAACAAAAACGAACAAACCAAGAAAGCATTTTGCTGTCAGGTGTCTTAAGCTAAAATCAACCGATAGTAATTTCACGAAGCGAAATAATTGTTGACCAAAAGCTTTATACAAAAATCATTATACAAAAAGCTTTCATAAATTTAGTTTATATAGGACGTACCTTCAAACTTAGAAAGTAGTCTAAGTAGAAGAACCATAAGTGCGACATCATGGCCGAGGATAGTTTCCATGACGAAAAGTTGAATACGCCAGAGTGGCTAAATGAGCAGTTTATAACTGAAGTTCTAAGTGATTACGAAAAGGAACCAAGCCTTAAGGTCACCAATTTGGTTTTTAGCCTCGAAAGTCCTAAAGGTGACCACTATGCCAGCATTATGTTTCATGCAAGGGTGGAATATACCACCCAGAATGGAAACTTTTCCAGATCGCTGATCATCAAAACAATGCCGGTGGAAGAGGGTAACAAAAAGGATATGTTTGAAAATTCGCCTATATTCGAAACTGAGATTGGAATGTATAGCAAGGTCCTGCCGGAGTGTGAGAGGATTCTGCGGGAAGTGGGTGACGAGTCCAAGCTGTACGTGGACTGCATCTACCACAGTCTGAGACCAAGACAGATTATAATCTTTGAAGACCTCGTGGAGATGGGATACCTAGTGGTGCGCAATCGTTGGCTCACGCAGGAGGAAATTTGTAGTGCCTACTCCAAGCTGGCCAAAATCCATGCAAATAGCATGAAGATGATAATGGAGGTAAATAGGAATTTAATTCTAATTAATTTAATTCATTAATTTTATAACCTTTTCATTACTTAGCGACCCGATTTCCTGAAGGACTTTAGGCACAGCATGTACGATATACCTGCTTTTGTGGACGGTCCCATTTTGAACGGCGGAATGGGTCCCTTTTTGGAACTGTTGGGCCGCATTCCTGAGCTGACAAAATACCAGCCGCACTTCGAAAAGATCAGACTTCACTTTAAAGATAGAATGAGGGAAATTATGCTAGGGTATAGAAACAATCCCCAGCCAGGATTATACGTTCTCTGCCATGGCGATTTCCACTCCCGAAATATGATGTTCAAACACAATAAGGAAACTGGAAGCCTTGAGGATTGCATGCTGCTTGATTTTCAAGGCTGCATTGTGGTTCCCATGGCCGTTGATCTGATGTATTCCATTTACATGTTGATGGGGCCACAACAGCGATCCGATGAGTTGGAGACTCTGCTGAATTACTACTTCTCAACCGTCGTAGAAACGCTCAAGAAGATTGGTTATCAGGGAGAAATGCCCACTCTTTCTGCATTTTGGTCGGAAATGAAACGCCATAGATATTACGGTAAGCTCAAATCTGGAAGGAGTTTAAGGATCTACTAACAAACATTGTCTTTTTAGAGTTCCTGTTGCTAAGCACCATATTCCCAATGGCCGTGGGTCTAAGAGTCTATTCCATGGATCTAGAGGACCTGATGTACAACGAAGAAACTCGTAACAAAGTTTATCAACTAAAAGAAACTGTTGAGGAAACCAAAGTAATGATGGCTAGATTTGAAAAATCCGGATATTTTGAAGATCTGTAACCCATTAATGGTATTACTAGGCAAATTAAAAAGTCAAATAGTATAAACGGAATATTTGGTACTGCTGGAAATGTTAAAGAATACATGACTTGTTGTTAAAGCTGTATTAAATTTAATGGTTTAATTAATGAATTACAGAATTATTTTAATGTTTTTTTGTTTATAAGCGTTGTTTTCTGTTATCTGGAAAATGAGTACGTTTGTTAAGAGTACATGTATACTCTTAATATAGGAGCATCTGCTATCTGCAAAATTAATATGTTTCTTAAGAGTTCATCTATACTCTTATTGTTATTTTAAAAATGAATGTGTTTTCCTTGAGTAACATGTATACTCTTTGTGTGGTAGCATCTGTTATCTGAAAAATTAACATGATTCCTAAGAGTATACTCTTGATGTAGGAGCATGATTTGCTGTATAATGATCGTTGTTATTATATTTTTCTCTCGTTACTCTTCTTATGTCCAAACTGAGAGAGCATACATTAAAGTATTTCAAAATACAATAAAAAGCTTTTCTTTGCTTAGGGGAAAAATTGCATTCTAAATCGAAATTCTCTCCAAAAGCCAATGTAAGTGACAGTGAAATTGAGTTTTGTTTAGTACGCTCTTTTCTGGAAGTCGAAATAGAAGTTGTTAAACATAATGTCAGGGAATACCGAATAAAATCAGTTCAACGACGACGAATTGGTTCCACCAGATTGGCTGAACTCAGAGTTCATAGAAGGTGTCCTAAAATCTGATGAGATGGAAACCGTGCTGAAGGTAATCGATTTGACTCCGCCATTCAGTACCTGAGGTGTTCTCTTTCCAAAGTTTAACTTTCCACTGACTTGGTAACGTTCGTTGAGCAGCTTTCAAGCTTTTGACCCTTCATATATCAGTAAGCTTTGAAAGTGTTGACTCCAAACTTGATAGTTTGTCAACGTTACTCAACAGTAATTTGTAATTAAAATAAAAGTCAAGATTGGCAAAGTTTTAAATATTTGTAAGCAAACTGTTTACATACTTATTTTAGATTTCTTTAAAAGCTGTAAAGCTAAAAACAAAAACGAACAAGTCAAGAGAGCATTTTGCTGTCAGGTGTCTTAAGAGCTAAAATCAACCGTTAATAATTTCACAAAGCGAAATAATTTGTAACCCAACGGCTTTATAAAAAAGCTTTATACCAAAAGATTTCATAAATTTAGTTTATATGGGACGTACCATCAAACTTAGAAAGTAGTAGAAGTAGAACCATAAGTGCGATATCATGGCCGAGGATAGTTTTCATGCCGAAGAGTTAAATACGCCAAAGTGGCTAGATGAGCAGTTTATAACTGAAGTTCTAAGTGATTACGAAAAGGAACCAAGCCTTAAGGTCACCAATTTGACTTTTACCCCCGCAAGTCCTAAAGGTGACCACTATGCTAGCATTATGTTTCGTGCTTGGGTGGAATACACCACCCAGAATGGAAACTTTTCCAAATCGCTGATCATCAAAACAATGCCGGTGGAAGAGGGTAACAAAAAGGATCTGTTTGAAAATTCGCCTATTTTCAAAACTGAGATTGGAATGTATAGCAAGGTCCTGCCGGAGTGTGAGAGGATTCTGCGGGAAGTGGGTGACGAGTCCAAGCTGTACGTGGAATGCATCTACCACAGCCTGAGACCAAGACAGATTATAATCTTTGAAGACCTCGTGGAGATGGGATACCTAGTGGTGCGCAATCGTTGGCTCACGCAGCAGGAAATTTGTAGTGCCTACTCCAAGCTGGCCAAAATTCATGCAAATAGCATGAAGATGATAATGGAGGTAAATAGGAATTTAATTCTTATACTTTAATTTTAATAACCTTTTCATTACTTAGCGACCCGATTTCCTGAAGGACTTTAGGCACAGCATGTACGATATACCTGCTTTTGTGGACGGTCCCATTTTGAACGGCGGAATGGGTCCCTTTTTTGGAACTGTTGGGCCGCATTCCTGAGCTGACAAAATACCAGCCGCACTTCAAAAAGATCAGACTTCACTTTAAAGATAGAATGAGGGAAATTATGCTAGGGTATAGAAACAATCCCCAGCCAGGATTATACGTTCTCTGCCATGGCGATTTCCACTCCCGAAATATGATGTTCAAACACAATAAGGAAACTGGAAGCCTTGAGGATTGCATGCTGCTTGATTTCCAAGGCTGCATTGTGGTTCCCATGGCCGTTGATCTGATGTATTCCATTTACATGTTGATGGGGCCACAACAGCGATCCGATGAGTTGGAGACCCTGCTTAATTACTACTTTTCAACCGTCGTGGAAACGCTTAAGAAAATTGGCTATCAGGGAGAAATGCCCACTCTTTCTGGATTTTGGTCGGAAATAAAACGCCATAGATATTACGGTAAGCTCAAATCTGGAAGGAGTTTAAGGATCTACTAATAAACATCGTCTTTTTAGAGTTCCTGTTGCTAAGCACCATATTCCCAATGGCCGTGGGTCTAAGAGTCTATTCCATGGATCTAGACGACCTGATGTACAACGAAGAAACTCGTAACAAAGTTTATCAACTAAAAGAAACTGTTGAGGGAACCAAAGTTATGCTGGCCAGATTTGAAAAATCCGGATATTTTGAAGGTCTATAAAACACGGTTAAAAGGTTTTATGTAAGAAAAAAATGACAGTAAATTGCTATGATCTTTTAATTGTTTGACTTACTTATTAAATGTTAGAGACTAATAAAGCCTGCTGTGTGTTTAAAATCTGAATCCTAAATCTTTTTTTTTCCAAAATTGTACATCTATCCTTCTGAACTATAAAAATGTTATAGGAATAGAAAATGGTATTAGTGTTACCTCTTGAGGTCTGTCATGTGGACATACCTTATATATCGATGGGTCTTAGTCTTAGCGGCGAAGAAACTGGCGAAAAACTAAAAGAATTTATTGAAGAATGCTAAATTATGTTGGCCATTTCGAAAGATCCGGATATTTTATCAAACCTACATTAAATTTAATGGTTTAAAAAAATTAAAAATTTATTTGATTATTTTGTTTTTTAAGTGTTTTTTTCTGTTATCTGAAAAACGAATATGTTTGTTAAGAGTGTGTATGTATGTATGTATACTCTTAATGTAGAAGCATCTGTTATCTGCAAAATTAATATGTTTCTTAGGAGTACATAGTATTATTTTAAAAATTAATGAGTTTCCCTTGAGTAACATGAACACTCTTAGTGTAGTAGCTTCTGTTAATTTGTTTCTTAAGTTTAGATGTATATTTTTGGTGTTGGAGCATATTTTGCTGTATATTGATCGTTGTTAGAATATTTTCTCTCTTTACTCTCTTATGTCCAAACTGAGAGAGCATACATTAAAGCATTTCAAAATACAATAAAAAGCTTTTCTTTGTCTCAGGGGAAAAGCTTTTGAAAGCCCACACATTATTGCATTCTAAATCGAAATTCTCTCCAAAAGCCAATTCAATTGACAGTGAAATTGAGTTTGGTTTAGTACGCTCTTTTCTGGAAGTCGAAATAGAAGTTGTTAAACATAATGTCAGGGAATACCGACCAAAGTCTGTTCAACGACGACGAATTGGTTCCACCAGATTGGCTGAACTCAGAGTTCATAGAAGGTGTCCTAAAATCTGATGAGATGGAAACCGTGCTGAAGGTAATCGATTTGACCTTTTCCCCGGCAAGTGCCAAGGGAGATCACTATGCCAGCATTATGTTTCGGGCAAAGGTAAAGTACTACAATCGGAAGGGGGACTTCGAAAGGTCGCTGATCATAAAAACAATGCCCGAAGCGGAGGGTCACAAGAAGGAGTTGATCGGAGGATCGCCTATTTTCGAAACGGAAACGGGCCTGTACACAAAGGTGCTGCCTGAATTTGAAAGGATTCTGCGCCAAGCGGGTGATAGCACCAAGCTTTATGTGAACTGCATATATCACAGTCTGGCACCGCATCAGGTGCTGATCTTCGAGGATCTCGTGGAGATGGATTATTTTGTGCTGAGGGATCGGGACGCCGCCCTGGACGAGATACACCCCGTCTACTTCAAACTGGCCAAGTGGCATGCAGCCAGCTTAAAAGTACAGGAAGAGGTAAGTCTAAGATAAGAAGGTATAGAATATAAATGGAAATAAAAATATATCAAAAAACAAACTAGAGATGATTGTACATTTACACATAATACATACTATTATTATGTATTATAATACTATAATAATTATAGTACATAAAATTAATTGTATTTTTCCCAAAATTATGATACATATGCTCCACCCAATTTTCGTCCAAAAAGTCAATGTTTTCGACATAACAATGCAAATAATGACTAAAAATGGGTAAACTCATAATAAACTTACCAATTGGTTGTCATTCAAACATGATTTAATGATGCAAAAATTAGAGTCCCAATGCCGGTTTTTTACCCTCCATTTTCGGAAAAAAATTTGGTTTTAGTATAACAATTCAAATAATTAACCCAAGACAGAATATCATACATTATATTTTTAAGACACAAAACCACACACTTCATGAAGAACCAAAATTTTGTTTTCATTGCTCTTGACATTTTTAACAAATGTATACGACTTCAACTGTTTTTTATCTATACTTTTAAGCAACCAGATTTTTTAGAGCCCTACACATACGGACTTCTTGAAATGCCACATATCCTGACGGAACCCTTTATGAAAACTGGTATGCACTTTTTCGTCGAACTTTTGAAAATGGAGCCGGAACTCAAAAAGTACAAGTCATATTTTGAAAGCATTAAGGGGGATTTTCTGGAGCGACTTGTGAGAGAGTGGAAGGAATTTCGCAACAACCCAAAAGTAGACCAATATAGGGTACTTTGTCACGGAGACTTGCACCTTCGAAATATTATGTTCAAGTACAAAACTCCAGGATTTTTTGAAGACTGTATGCTGCTCGACTTTCAAATCAGTCATCTTTTTCCTCTGACAATCGATCTGGTGTATTCGATATATATGCTTATGGAGGCGGAACATCGTTGGAAGCACTGCGATGACCTTATCAACTATTATTTTATTGTTTTGGAGGATGTTTTAAAAAAAATCGGCTATAAGGGTGAAATGCCTAAGCAATCAGGAATTTGGGAGCGCCTGCATCAGCACAAATACTTTGGTGAGTTCTTTGTTATGAATATTAATTTTTTAATGACAATTTTAATATTACATTTGATCCCGTCAGAATTTTTTCTCATAAGCACTTTCCTGCCTTTGATGTGGGCCCTGAGGGATAAGTCTGTTGACTTTGGAGATCTACTTCAGAATGAGGAAAAGCGCAGGAGTTGCTCATTTGCTGAGGGTTATATTAAAGATGTGAAAATAATGCTGGCAAGATTGGATAAATTAGGCTTACTCCAAGATTAAAGCATTTTAAACATATATTTTGATTTTAAAAGTAAAATCTTTGAACAGAAACAGTACCATATGTGCAATATTTAGATAAATAAAATCAATTTAAAACAATGTTTAAGTGATATAAAAAATCAAAACCCCAAGTTGTTTTCGTACTTTGATTGAGTTGCGATAAATCTGTTGACCACGTTACATTTTTGTTGAAAAGTAAAATATATTCCCAGTATTCACAATGTCCAAATGATATGAAACGCCTCTATATATGATCTTTTAACCTTCATATTTTGGACATGACATGATAAATCTGTTGACCACGTTTTACCAAGCCGCATGTAAAGTCATGCTAGCAAATGTTTTCAAAATCAAACAATATAAATGGACACTTGAACCACATTTGAATCGCTAATTTCCATCACTCTATGTTCGCTCATCTGGAAGCGTTGTGAATGAGAATTATTTGCGTGTTCCTAATTATACAGAATGACTGCCGCAAGCAAATAAAACCCCATTATGACCCCACATATTTTGTTCAATGCCATCTCTATGGAGTGCACTTTTTTTATGGAATGCTTCCGGCTGATTAAGTGAGCCGATTATAAATTCTATAACGTGGGGAAAAAAGTGTGGTCTTGCAGTCCAACAGCTTTTGATTATTTTTTGCTAAACGTTTGGTAATCACTGAAGTGATAAGACCACATTTCTATTATCACATTGTTTTGTCACTGGTTTCTTATTTTGATACCCACAAATTTGAAGAAACTTTAATAAAACTACTATGCGCAATAATCGTTTTCTCTTTTGACTCAATTAAAAATTTAGTTTTTGGACAGTCATGATGATTGTTGATAACGACATTGGCAAGCAATTTGTTAGTGTACAAGGTTCAAAATAGTGAAACTGCCAAAAATAAGTTTAAATTAAATAGAAAATATTATTTATTTCATGCTTATATGATCTATGATATCACAACAAATTGGCTACATTGTTATTTGAAAATTGGGGACTTGGTCTAAGCGGACTTCAAAAGTCCCTTGTTATCGAAAAATGGTAATAACACCTTCATGGCCTTGGCGTAGTAGGGATTGCTAAAGGTCCTGTAACGAAGGGCATCGGCCTCAGGTCCTGGGGCCATCATCATTTTAATGTTGGCATCCTTGTCGGTGGGCATAAGAGTTGCCACCATTACACCAGTGGCTGTGAGGGGTCCTTTAGCAAAGTGAATAAGTTTAGATATATATATATATATATGTATTATTAAGAAGTTAACCTAAGCTTACCCCAAAAACCGTACTTCAGCATCATGATGTGCAGATCCCTGAGAGAAGGAATGGCTTTCGAGTAATTCAAGAGCTTAAGGCATTCAGCCAATCGCTCGTGATAGATCTGAATAAAGTGATCAAACTCTTTGGTTTTAATGTCCAGCGAGGCAGAGGTGGTGATCAGGTACCAAAGGTCTTGGGCCGGAGTGCCCCACTTGCCGATCTGCAGGTCCACGAAAATGGTTCTGTCTATCTCCCCGTTGTCCTTGTAATTAAACATGATGTTATTGGACCAGCAGTCACCATGATTCAGCACATTGAACTCCGTCTCGTCAACCTGATTGACCTGCATGGCCTCTTCGAACACTTCCATGGGACTCCACATGAGGGTGATGTACCTTTCGACATCCTCTAAGTCCCAGGTTCGCATTGCCTTTAAGAACTGCACCTGTCGCATTTCTCCCAGAGACTTGATCAAATCGCGACTCTGCTCGTTGAACATGGACATGGAGTACATTGGATCGTAGGGTCCATTTATTTCCCTGGAAACGGCAGAGGCAGCATGAAATTCGGCCAGTTTCCGGAGCACACGGGTCATGTGCGCCAAATCAAAGCCCTTGAGCCGATCGCAATTCTTGAAATTTTGCCGGCTCAGATCTTCGAAGACCAGGGTGATCAACTCGGCGGTGGCCTCCACATGGAGACACTTGGGCGCCAACTCAATCTCCATGCCCACCTCCTTGTAAAGCTTCACGAACTGCGGAATGTGCACCTCGTACATTTGCTGCTCCTTGGGGAACAGACCCATGCCATTGACCACATCCGCCCCACTGTCCGCCTCCAGCATGGTTTTCAGAATATACGACATTTTCTGCTGGCTGCCATCTAAAGAAAATTTAAATGAATAAAGGTTTTGCGTTATATACATTTCATTCCCTAAAATGCTTTTATATTAAATTTCGTGCAAAAGATTTTTGTTTTTAAATAACAATTTTCTAAGAAATTCAAATGAATATGGGTTTTCGGTTAATTTCAAAACGTTATTTTATATAAAAGTATATAAAATATAAAATTCCTTTTCGTGCGGAGAGTTTTTAAAAATCAAACAAAAGTGTGAAACGAAAAATCATTGTTGGGAAATGATACTTATTTTTAATAAATATTGAATACAAGCAGTAAATATTTAGCAACATAATTTAATTAATTCCTTAAAACAATTGTATATAAAAACTATTTTTATTTTATTATTATATAATTAATTTATTTAAAATGTTAAACTAAAAACAGCTGATAACATTTAGCATACATGCATTAGTTGTATTTCATTTTGGTTAAGATAAAAATAACTCTGTTTTAAAATCCTTTTTCTATTTACTTACCCTTCAGAAGAATATCCACAATAACCCTGATCATAATGGAAGTATAGTTTTCCCCGGGAGCTGTGGCCGCAATGGGTGTAAAGTTCACTATCTTGTCGAAGTTTTCCACATCCTTTGCAAGAATCGGAAAAAAATAGTCCTCGTTCACCCACTTTGGAATGTGCAGGAGTTCGTTGGGATTGATTGGCTTTTCCGAGTTGCTGTTGGGTGACATTCTGGTGATGATGCTGTAATCGGTAGATCAATGAATTAATACTCGGCGAAAATGATCAGCGGTTCAAGATCAAATCAGTTAAACCATTTCATTGTATTTCCCATTAATGTTTATAAGCATATTGCGTAAAAATCTTTATGGTAAACAGGTGAATAAGAATTCAAAGTCCGACATTTATTTTTATTTAATTTAATCCAAAAATTCTGCATGATCTATAATTATTTTCCAGATGTTATGCCTTTAATTATAGTTAAACTCTCTTGAAATAAATGGTAATTTATTTCGGTTCAGATGTTTTATAATTCGTATCCATTGTTGACAATGAATTAGTAATAATTGTTTAAAGGGTGTATAAAATCACTTGTTAAAACAGCCTCAGAGCGATAAAATATTTTCAATGCATTTCTATAGGTTTGTCTAAGATGACTGAACTTTCTTCGACCAAAGTTTATTTCCGCGTAATTGTTTGCGTACGAACCGCTCATAAAACTCACTAAAATTACTATTTATTACTGACCTACTTTTGTGGATTTCTAATTTCTAAATTTCTAATCGGAGAAAGAACTGCGGCTGTGTCCGACGATTTCTAACGACAACCATATACTGAGCTCTCCGTGCGATTCCCATACTTTTATACTAAGAGAACTCGCGACAAGTGTAGAGGTTCTAGTGATTATTGTCTATGTGTTTTGGGCCGACCTGATAGCACAAACTTTTTATTGCTATTGATAGAACGATGCAAAACAAGGGGAACAATGGAGCCATGTAATCGGTTCCCATATCTATGGATAACCAAAACCGTAAAAGACATCAGTGTTGACCCCAGACGCACTTATTCGTAATATTATCAGTAAGATACCTATTTCCTTCTAATCACTAGATTAGGTCCAAGTATTCATTGGGATTGATTGGTTGGGGCGGCATGACTTCACTGTAATTAATAAATCGATGGACAAGCATATATATATATATTACAAGTATTCTCTTTGATGATAATCATTCACCGACCGTTTGGTTCGAAATTCCGGTTGCAGTGATGAAAAATAATATGGTCTAAGGCACGAAATGTTTTCGAAATTAAGTCCACTTTCGTTTATGTTAAATACCTTTTGAAGTAGTTTCAATATAAAGTTAATGATTATTAGCCAAAAATTAGCAATTTGAGAATGCAATTAATTTTGTTCATGCCCTTATCAATATTTTACTGGTAAACTAATTTAAGACAGTATAATAATAACATATATACATATATATAATAATAACATATAATCAATATTGTTAATATTCTATTCACTTCTATTTAAATATGTGTAGTTCAGATGTTGACATAGAAATACACAATTGTTGTCCACCAAATTAATTTAAATTCCGCACAGTGCCATTCATTGTTGCTACAGAGCATACCCATATATAGTACATATTCGTGCCCATACCATGGTAATACCGTGAAATGTTTTTCAACCAGCCGCGTCATCCCACATCGGAATATTTGAGGCTCGTCCGAGTTCGGGGAGTGTGTCATGAGCATTGGCTTGTGCTCATGTTGGCCTAATAACGATTATTATCAGTATATATTGTGGCTAAATTTAAGTTAGTTTGTCGTGCGCGATTAGGTCCTTAGAAATGGCAAACGTAAGCGGATGCGAAACATTTGAAATAATTTGCAAAAAGAGCGCTACGACATGACTGGCTTTTCAATTAGAAATCCATTCAAACAGTATTGATAAGAATGGGTAAATAAAGATTATTAAGCTTATGTCTTAAACGCGTTGAAGGCCTTGTCCCTGAACTAGTGCACACTGGGCTGAATGAACGCCTTTTTGGCATAAGGTGTAAATTTTTTTAGTTTCGTTATAAAAACAAAATAAACAAGAAAGAAAGCAAACTTCGGCAAGCCGAAGTTCATATACCCTTGCAGCTATCGCAAGAATTAAATATTTTTGAAAACATTAAAATTATGATTTACTTGCGTATATGTTTAAAAACATTGAAGCTATGACGATTTGCAGCTTAATTATTTGATTGTTCTTTTATATATTTTTATTATTTGTATGGGAGCTATATGATATAGTCGTCCGATTTTGATGAAATTTAAACCGTAAATCGAAAATATTTAACCATTACTAAATGTCGAAGAACTAAACAAAAAATTAAAAAACAGAAAAGTTATAATTTTTTTTCATTTATTTTTCCGATTGTTCCTATTGGAGCTATATGCTATAGTCGTCCGATTTTGATGAAATTTTTACCATAATTCTGAAATATTTAACCATTGCTTTATGTCGAAGAACAAAACAAAAAATTAAAAAACAGCAAAGTTATAATTTTTTTCAATTATTTTTCCGATTGTTCCTATGGGGGCTATATGCTATAGTCGTCCGATTTTGATGAAATTTAAACCATAATTCTGAAATATATAACCATTGCTATATGTGGAAGAACTAAACAAAAAATTAAAAAACAGAAAAGTTATAATTTTTTTTCATTTATTTCTCCGATTGTTCCTATGGGAGCTATATGCTATAGTCGTCCGATCCGGCTCGTTCCGACTTATATACTACCTGCAATAGAAAGACAACTTTTGGGAAAGTTTCATGCAGATAGCTTTAAAACTGAGAGACTAGTTTGCATATAAACGGACGGACAGACGGACAGACGGACAGACGGACGGACAGACGGACATGGCTAGATCGACTCGCCTAGTGATGCTGATCAAGAATATATATACTTTATAGGGTCGGAGATGTCTCCTTCACTGCGTTGCAAACTTCTGACTGAAATTATAATACCCTCTGCAAGGGTATAATAAAATGATTTCTTGTAACCCTATCTCCTTGGCACACCTCTTTTTTTTTAATTCCTGTTTAAAAGTTGGGCGCAATTTCTGTTCTATTATTATACAAATTATTCTTCAAAGGGTGTTTACTTTTGATTTAATTTACCTATTATAATACGTACCTAAATTTAGATATTAACTAAATTTTATGCACAAAAAATCGCCCAATTAGACAAAAAGGTCGTTTAAAACCTATAATTTTATTTTAAATTGCTTATTTTAATTTAGCCTTAATTGAGCAGGGACCGCTCTTCCATCCAAGGCAGGATATCTTTCATCGCCTGAATGTATTTCCGATTGGTAAACATGGCGCACTTCATTTTGGATGCGTATCGGTCGTTGACCTCGTCCTCGAACTGATTCATCATAGCGATGGGCAGAGCCCTGGTCACCACCACATAAGCTGGAAAACCCAATCATTAATTAGACCTAGTTTAGTCGATAGTTTTCATTTACTCACCAGCCAGGCCGCTTTTGTTAAGTGCATCGCGAATATCCTCGAGCTTCGGAAGGGTACTTTGGCAATTGAGAACTTTTAGATTATCCAGTAAATGGTAGAAGTAATACTGCACCATATTGTCGAACTGGGCTAGCTTGATTTCCTTCTCAGCAGATGACAGAATGCAATAGTACAGATCATTGGCCTGAAAATGGAACATTTTAATTAAATATTAAGTTATATAGTGAATGCATTAAAATATTGTCTATACTAAAAAATATGGCAATCAAAACAATATTACTAAATAAAGTGCAGATTAAATTGCATGATTTACTAAAAAACATATTTGAAATAATGTTGAAAATATTAGACTTTAAATAATTTATTTTATTTAAAATGAGTTCTTTTTGTTTTACTTAAGTTTTTGAATGGTTTGAATTTTAATTAAATAACTGGGTGCTATAATCTATTTCTAAATAGGTAAGCAATATTAAATTTGAGTAACTACCGGAGAGCCGTATTTGACCAGTTGGTAATCCAGTAGGGCGGTGTCCTCCACATGACCCACGTCGTCAATCCTGAACATGACGTTATTCACCCAGCAGTCGCAGTGATTCAGCACATTGAACTGCTCGGATTTGGGGGAATGGAGTTCAAGTAACTGATCCACCAGGTCCTGCTCCTTCTCCACGAATCGTTTGTGAAATTGATCACCCATTCGCCACCGTCGCAGTTGCAAAAGAAACGGTTCGGGGTCGTTGAGTTCCCGTAGGACCAGACGGTTGGCCTTTGTGTAGACTCCGTTGGCCAGGATTTTGTTGAATGCTCCATTCTTTTCCACATAAGCAACAGAGGCGGCATGAAATTCTGCCAATTTCTTAAGCACTTCCTTAAGGCACTTCAAATTGAAGCCTTCCTGTCGCCCCACATTCCTGTATCCCTGGGCCTTGAGATCCTCCAGCAGGATGTACTGGACTCCGATGCTGTGGTCTAACTTGAAGGCCCGCGGGCCAAAGGATATGTGCTTGCCCACTTCCCTGTAGAGTTGCTCAAACTGGGGCAGGATTATGTGGTACATCTGGTGTTCCCTTGCAAACATTTTCAACTGGCTCATCACTCTGGCCTGGAATTCGCTGCCATGTTGCGCCTTCAGCAGAAAGGTCAACCTCTTCACCGTCAAGTCCTGCAGCTGAACCTTCACGCGAATGGGCAGGAGCACAGTGCAGTTGCGGAACTGGATGAGGTGGATGCTGGGCATGACTGCCAGCACCTGGTCCCCACTCTCTAGAACGGAATGGACGGCCTGGTCCAGGGACAGAGTGGTTACCCAATCGGGTATTTTCGGTACTTTCATCGCCTTAAAATACACTTTTAAGTCAACGATACAAAGTTAACCCCTGAATTTTGAATGCGATAAATAATTGTTGACTGAAATTTCTAAAGATAAGTATTGAAAATTGGAATTTGTGTTATGCTAAGATATTGGAATTTTTTTTATTAAATTCCCGTTCGTATTTTAAATATCATAGTTCCAATGCAACTTTTAAAAAATCTTGTTTAAAAATGTAAAATAAAAATTTGTTGGACCTTCTTACCTAAACAATTGTACATTTTGTAAGTCAGAAAGTTTCATATTATCGCAAATACCTTGTTCATTATCAAAACTAGTTATTTTCCCAACACTTTTTCCATAACACAAAACAATTTAAAATTAAAACGTCTGACATGTTTATTTTGTTTATAATTAGATATTTATTAGATTTACCCCTGAATTTTTATGTTGCGTGTTGACTGAAATTTCTAAAGATAAGTATTGTAACCTAAAATTTCGTGATGCTTGTAAATGAATTCACAAAATCTTATAGTTTTTCCATGCAACACAGTTCAATTTAATATTTAATCACCAGTCAAAGGTTATTTCGAATATAATTACATATTTATTTGACAGGTAAAGTAATTTTCAGGTGACGCAATTAAGTAGTCATTATTATAGTACGAATCCATCATTAGCAAACATATTTTGGGAGGTAATCACTTCCAGTCGAGCAGGCCGCGGTTGTCCAACCATGGAAGTACCTCCGTCATCACCTGCACATATTTCGGGTTGGTGAACATGGCGGCCTTCATTTTCGACTCGTCGCTCATATAGTTCTCCAGATTGGCGTTGTTGGTCTTGTCCAGCATGACGACGGGCAGCACCTTGGAGACCACCATATAGGCTGTTGACAGATGGACGTAAGCATGGTATGCAAATCCAAATTCCAACTACTCACCAGCCAATCCATTGCGGAAGAGGGCTGCATGCAGGTTTTTCAACTTGGGCAATGGTCGGTGGTACTGCAGCAGCTTCAGATTCTCGACAAGATTATCAAAGTAGTAGCGCACCAAGTAGTCGAACTTGGCCGTTTTCAGCTCGGGGGCAGCCGAAGACAAGATTAGGTAGTACAGATCATTGGCCTAAGGAGAAGAGGTTTTAGGTATTACTGGGAAATTTATAGAGTTCAATTATGTTTAAGGGCCTACCGGACTTCCATACTTTCCCACTTGAAAGTCCACGAACAGGGTATCCTTTATAGTTCCAAATGCATCGTGTTGGAACATTATGTTATTTGCCCAGCAATCACCGTGGTTGAGCACGTTGAATTCCCTGGCATTGTACTGCTGATCCTCCAGCAGGCGATCCACCAAATAGTCATCGCTATCAGCCTGTAAAATAATATATAAAGGGATTATTGTTAAATAAATTAAAAAAAAAAGTTTGTTGTAAGTTATGCCATTTGGATTATATTGGCATAATTATAATTGACGTGTTTCCACATTTGTTTAATAATGTCTAGGTATAAGAAATCGCAAAAGAACACACAAAGAGTAAAAATCATATGCCTGTTTCTCAAACTCACCAACTTTTCGTACAATTTCTGGGCATTCTTCCACTTCTTGAGCTGGGCTAAAAAGTCACCAGAGGCATTGAATTCCTGCAGCAGCTGGCGGTTGGCCTCGCTGAAAACGCCCACCGTGAACTCCTCTCCAAAGAGTCCGTGGTGCTCCACGTAGCAGGCGGATGCCGCATGAAAGGCAGCGAGTTTCTCGAGGACCTTCAGCATATGATCGAGGTCCAGACCGGCCAGGCGATTGGCATTCTTGAAGTTCTTGCGGTGCAGATCCTCCAGCAGAATGTAGTCCACTCCGAGATCGCGATCCACCTTGAAGGCGCGAGGAGCAAACTGGATGGGCTTGCCCGCGTCCGCGTAGAACTTCTCGAACTTGGGCAGAATGCTGTGGTACATCAGCTCCTCCTTCTGGAAGAGCTTCAGCCTGGCCAGGATGGCGGCCATCATCTCGTTGTTGTGCTGCGCCTTTAGAACGAAGGAAATGCTCTTGGTGCTGTGATCTGGAAAGAATTAGTTTTAGCTATAGTTCTAATCCTAACTTATTAAATACATTTAATATTCCATATTTTAATAGCATATAATATCATCATAAAATGCACGAATTAAAAAAAATTGCATAACATTTAAGTTAAATGTTAAAATTAAATTAAATACAGTCAAATGCAATGTTAAAAAAAATATAAGATTTTGGTATAAAAAATAATCGACAACCACAATTAATAAAACTCAAAGTGAAAATTATTTAAATTAATAATAAATTCTTTAAAACTTACCATGCAGCTCCACTTCCACCAACAATCGAAGAAACAGAGAAGAATAGTTTTCGCCCTCGTTGATGCCTTTTTGGGGGCTAACAGAGATGATCCTTTCGAAATCCCCGATTTGAGCTTGCACCGCCTTCTCCAAAGTTACATTTGGCAGCCATTTAGGCAGGTTGTCGACTGGCAACTCGCCGTTTCCATTGGTGGCCTCAGACATAATAAATCTAATATTAAAGAATGCAATTACTTATGTGAATTAAAAATGTTTGATCAATACCAACTGAGCTGATAACAATGAATTGTATGTTAACATGGCTAACAGGTCGTATGCATAACGTTTATAAGACATTTGTCAAACATAGGTGGCGCCAGCTCGTTTTCTGTTTAATACGCGGAATATTTGAATAACAAAATGCCATCTGCTCTTGGCCAAGCCCAATCCATAAACACTCTAAATATATTTCTATATTTATCATCATTTAAGGCCAGCAACTTTATCTTGAATAGGGGATAAAATTTGTCGGTGAAATATTACCATAACGTTAAGTACACTTATTGCTGCAATAAAAAAATGTTTTAATCTTTAAAATTTTCTTTGATCTTGATGATCTATAAACAGTCATGGTTATCAAAGAAAATTATTATATTTTTCTTGTGCAAAAAACAATCTTTTTGTTGAGAGCATGACTCAAGCTATTATACAGAATTACTAGTTCTTTTTTCAAGTAAGTTTTTGTATACTTGAAAAAATTGCTGCTTCGCTGATAATCTCAAAACTTATTTGTTTAGTAGTTAATATGGGCTACCAATCTTTATCATTTTTAGTTCTATAGAAAAACATATCCTCTATAAAAATAATGCATGCAAATCATTATCAACATAGTTACAAATACCTCATTTAGCAAATTGAGCACATGCCAACGAAGGTAATTACCGAACTTTTTTGGGGCTTTCATTGATTAGGCAATTATCAGAATTATCGCTATTTAATGAACAAAAATAATAAATCAGGTCACATGTCCGGCAATGAAACACCTGCTGTGAGTTTTGCTGCATTACGACATGGAGTTTGTGGGATCCTACCTGTTTAGTTATAAAAAACTTCTCTTTGGGTATCTGTTTTTCACTAAACTAAGTTTTATTTTGAACTGCCCCTTAACACCTTAATGTTATTTGTTATACTAGCTGTTACTTCCAATCTCAGATACATTTTTATAGCACTCTGTGGGTCGAACTGGGAGATTGGTTGCCTCGAATCGGGACTATGTGTATGTGTCACCAATCTTGGGAAAATACACATCGGTAGCAAACCTTTTTCCTAAATTGGTAATCGAAGCGCTGGATTCGTGCTGATAGATAGATCGGCTGCAGTCCGTTCAACTGTCGAGTGGGAAATGCGAGGTGCGATACTGGGGACCAGCGCAATTGCCCCGATTTGGCTATGTCCAAAGAAATTCCTTATCGCATGCATTCGATTGAAGTTTATTTTGTAATTCAGTTCGCCAAAACCGGCAAAAAAAGAGTGGCAATTGGCAATCGGCGGTGGCGAGAGCGGGAGCGAGATAGTGTGTAGTGAATGATATATGATATGTAGGCAGAAACGCCGTCAATTGTTTGATTGATAACGAAAAACTGTTTCTTGTTTCCACTTCTGATTCGACTTCTTTATCATGCACATATACTCCTCTTTTCGCTCGCCATTCGTTCTAATTATTTCGTGATTCCTCATTAATTGCTGTTTGCGGGCGTGACATGTGATGGGTGGTTAGATAGACGCCCTTCCACTCCCTCCATAAATAATCACTAGTAATCCTATTAAATATAGGTACACAAATTGGCCTTATAATTGTAAATGATTGAGTTTTAATAGGACTACTAAATTTTTTTTTGTTTTGCTTCTTTGACATTTCTAATAACAGAAAGCGTACAAAGTATCAACCTCGAAAACTCTACTTGTTCCATTCAAATTGGATAGATAAGTCTCTTCTTCACGACAAATTTAATCGGAGGTGTGAGTAATTTACATTGCGAACAAATTTTTAGCGGTCATTTTGATATTTTTGTTTAATAAAATAAATTGTTGCACCTTTTTTATGCATAAACGATCTGATGCCATTGTGTCAAAAAACAATATTTAAAGTTAATACTTTTGAGTGCACACTCACCCAAAAACCCAAATGACCTCAAAAATAACAAAATTACCTATGTTTTAGGAATAAAGATCTAAAAAGTTTTGAAATTAACAAAAGTTAACCCAAAGTTAAAGAAAAATTAATTTAATATGACGCTAAAGCCATACAATTAAAGTCAATTTTGACACCTTTAGGTCATTACTGCTAAGAATTGGTTAATTTTAAATTATATTTTGGTCATTTGTGTTTTTGCTGATTGTAGTCAGCAATGCATGTTATCGATTTTTTATAATTCCAGATATATTTTTATTCATAACACCGTCGACCCAAAAGATTATTCAAGAAGACGCAAAATTTGATGTTTTTCAATGTCTTTTTTGTTATTTAATTATGATTATTTTTAATTGTACTTTTTTAAAAGTTGCTTTGAGTTGTTTTGTTATGTTAGCGTCTAGTGTTTGTGGAACTTTAAATTTATCAAAGTTAAAACTGAAGGGCTCCTCTATTGTTAAGCCAGGTGAGAATGGCGCTGATATGTTTCTTGTAGCGGGCATTGGAGTACATGGCCATCTTGAGGCTATCGCCATTATCCGTTTCGGTGACGAAATCGGTCAAATTGGCATCCTCGGTGCGATCGAGCAGCACAGGCGGGCAGAGCATCAGAACAGTGTGATACCCTACAATCAGGGAAAACAAAACCCTTATTATTTTTTTACTTGCGGAAAGCGCTTTTCTAACTCACCAACTCGTCCATATTTCAACAGCTGAGTGTGCAGAAACCTCAGTGAGGGGGTCTTCTCTTGAGGGTACTTCAGCAATCGCAAGTGCTCGACCAAACGTTCATGATAGTACTTGATAAAGTAATCGAATTGACTCAGTTGTATTTCGAATTTCGTCGATCCGAGAAGGAAATAAATCAGATCGTGGGCCACACAGGCCACCTTGGGCAGTTGAAGGTCCACAAAATAGGTTTCGGCTGGTTCGGGTGATTCTCCCTCGTACCTGAACATAATGTTGTTGGTCCAGCAATCTCCGTGATTCAAAGCATTAAAATCCTCCGGATCGGGGTGGTTCATGGCATACATGAGATCCACGATCTTTGGCTGGATTTTGTGCTGCAAATATCATTGATAAATATATAGTACACTAAATATATATAGTATTAATATACTTACCACTGCTTCGCTATATTCTTCATAACCCTCGTAAAGTGGAAGGCACTTGAGTAGGTATTTTCCCAAGGTTTCCGCCACCTGTTCGATGTTTTCCTTCATGGTATCGGCATAAGTGGGTTGCAAGTAGTTTTGGGTGTAAGGACCCTTGAGATGGATCCTGTTGGCCGAGGCCGCATGCCACTGGGCCATCTTCTTCAGAACACTTTTGGTGTGGGCCATATCCAGACCCTCCAGGCGATCGACGTTCTTAAAGCCGAAAGGACGTAGGTCCTGCAGCAGAACGTAATTATCGGGTACGTCGATTTTATAAGCCTTGGCCCCGAATCTGACATTCAAGCCCAGATCCTTGTACATATTTTCCAATTCGGGTTTTACTTGCAAAAATACATCTCTTTCCACATCGAACATGTTGTTTTTCTTTAGGATCTCACGGTACAACTCGAAATCGTGCGGCGACTTTAGCATATAGCTCACATCTTCGATGGTGTGATCTAATGACGAAATGCTGGTGAATATTGAAATTGTTTGCCCATCGCAATGACTCACCCTTCAGTTCAACTTCAAAGTGGAGGCGCAGCATAAGGGTGGAGTAGTTTTCTCCTGGCTTGAGACCAGCCACCGGCTTGAAACTCTTGATTCCCACATACCCATCGCCGAATCGCTCGTTCAACAATTTTTCAAATAGGTCTGCCTTCAGCCAGGCTGGCACTGGCACCGAACTTGTCTCCTCCGACATTGTAAACAAACTGCGTGCTGGTTTGCCGGCCGGTGGTAACGAAATATAAGAGCGCAAACTTAAATATTTCTCTGCTGAGAGCCTTTTTGCCAAAACAAAGGCCGATCAGAAAGCTTTGAAAGCTTGTTGCGAGAATAAACAAAGAGTGCAGGCAAAAGAGAGTTTGCAAACAATTTGTTGTTAAGTTTTCAAACCAAACATATGTAAATTCATATGCCTGCCTATATATACAGACCCAAAAAGACAATGCGTGGAAATATAATATATATAACACCACAAATGGGCAGCATGATTTTACGACAGAATCAAATAAGTTTAGTTACCAATAATAAACACATAACAAATTCTACATACATACATACAGCGAGACCCAAAGGTATTTAAAATAATTTCAAGTGAATGAAATTAATTGTTGGTCTGTTTGTATTACGGAAACAAATTTGGTCCACATGCAATAAAAACACATAACTTAATGTACCTACAAGACGAAACCACAAAAGTAACTAACTCAGTTTTATTTTCATTTTCGTTTATGTATTTGTATTTAAATTCTTTAAAATTGTAATTAAATTATTCAATATATTTCCTGGTTTGAAAATATATCACAATAATAGCAAATTGTTTTAACAATTTCTTTCGGGTAGAAGAAAAACAATAAAATCTTTATCATTTTGTTTTTATTATTACAGACATTATCTAACTGAAAGGCTTGCGAAAGTCAACAGTATGCAACACTCTTATCTACTAAACAAACATTTAGCTTCTTATCATTACAAAAAAAAAATTAAAAAGTTTACGTTTCCTAGCTACAGTCCAATACAGATATAAGAGGTTATATTAGAATCGATTGGCTTGGAGTAGTACACTTAAGTTGCTGTCCCCAACTTCTATTCCAGAGCACCTCCATGTTGGAGCCAAGGCAAAAGGACGTTCATGTGATTGTGGAACCTGGGATTTTCATAAAGCGATTTCTTAAAGTTGGAGTCGTCATCGCCAAGGACCTTGTCGAAGTCAGCGCCGTCTACGGGATCCAGCAGAACATATGCCATTATGGTTGAGGAGCAGACAAATGCTGTAATATTGACTTATTTGTATTAACGATACATAAAAGTAAACAGACCGCTTACCCCATCCACTATACTTATTAAGATCACGGCGAATGCTTCTTAAAGTTGGCAGTGTCTTGGAGTAATTCAGCAGTTTGAGATGCTTAACCAATTCAGAGTGGTAGAACCAAATGAAGTAATCGAATTTCGATATTTTGACATCTAAACTTGTAGAGGACAGCAGAAAGTAATACAAATCCTGTGCCACTGATCCCCACTTGGGGACTTGCAGATCCACGAAATAGGTGTCCAGTATATCGCTTTTGTCATTGTACTTGAACATAATGTTATTTGCCCAGCCATCGCCGTGGTTCAGAGCATTAAACTCATCTGGCTTCGGATCGTTTAGTTCCCCTACAATATCCAAGATTTTATCGGATGCAATGTGCTGTAACGAACGGTAGAAGATAAGATACTGAGATACAGATACGGTAAGATAAGTCTACCCACCAAATCCTTTATGTAAGCCTTATAGCCTTGGCACAAATGAACATGGTTCAGGAAAACTTTCACGCTGCGATTACAGAAGGCATCCACTATTTCCTCGTTCTTCAGGAAACCCGTCGTAAACTTCTCCTCATAAGGCCCTTTTGAGGCCACTCGGACAGCAGATGCCGCATGCCATTGGGCAAACTTCTTCAGGACACTTTCGGTATGAGCCTGGTCCATGCCTTCAAGGCGGTTGATGTTCTTGAAACCCCGTGGTCTGAGGTCCTCCAACAGAACATAGTAATCGCTGGCTTCTATCTCGTAGGCCTCTGCTCCGAACTTAACTTCTAAACCTACATCCCGGTAGAGCTGCTCCAGTTCGGGCACCACTTCCAGATACATTCCCCGCTCCACATCGAAAATATCCGTCTTTTCTATCATTTTGCGATACAGCTCAGATTGATGAGGAGTTTTAAGCATGAAGGCCTTGGTTATTTGCAATTTATCTGGAGAATATAATCGAAGAATTTGCATAAGCTAAGGAGTTTTAAAAAAAAAAACAAAAAATAATAATAAATAGTTAAGGCGCCAGTTAAGCTTAGAAAAACCTTTTGTCTCCACATCCAGCTCCACTCGAAGCATTATGGTGGCATAGTTCTCGCCAGCAGCCACTCCTGCTTCAGCTCTCATTGCTTTGGTCTCCTTAAAATCCTTGACCTCTTTTATAAGCAGATCTTTAAAGACTTCTGGCTTAATCCAGTCTGGAATTGCCACCTCCCTTTGGCTCATACTTTCACCCTCCGTCTGGGGCGGCATTATGGACTAATCTCGTTGACTTCAGCAGACTAACTGGAGGCTTCGCGTACTAGGCTCATCTCTTAAATACTGTCGTGTGTAATAAATTACTAATTATCTTATCTCTTACCTAATTGTCAGCAATCTGTTTTAAATTCGTTTGTGCAAAAGTGACAAGGCAGACTGCCAGTGGGTGTGTCTATCATTCGTTTGTTAAAACAATTCGCAGATAACATTCTCATCATGACAGAGCACTTCCTTAGGTATTGGTAGAATACTTTAGTAATAACACGCTTAAAAGTTATGTGATGAATAGCTAATCTTTCAGAGGAAATTAACGTCTTTGCTCAGGCAAATACAGTTTACAACCCGTACAATTTTTTATTGTATAAGTTATATTTCCCTCTTTATTATTATTACGGGATCCATTATCTCATTCTTGTCATTGTACTTACTCTTTATTAAATAACTTCTGATTGGCAGGAGCCAACTGATCATTTATTCAATAATTAGTGCTTAAATATATTTTCTTTGACGGCTACTTAAGCATCAGAAAATGGGCTTATGTCCTAATTTTTTTATAAACATTCAATTAAAGTTAATTTATTGAATAAAATGGATGTTTTTTCAATAACGAATTAATGAATTTTCTTAAAAAGTACCATTTGAGATTCTATTCCAAGGCCCCTTGATGCTGAAGCCAAGGCATAAGAACCTCCATGTGCCTTCGGTACCTGGGGTTGGTATAAAGGGAATTCCTAAAGCTGGAGTTTTCTTTTGCGATGATTTTATCGAAATCAGCACCGTCTGTGGGATCCAGCAGAACGTATCCCATTACGCAGGCGGAGCAGATGAAGGCTGAAAAATAAAGTTATTTGTAAGGTTGGAAACCAATAATTTTAATTCATTTTAATTTAACTTACCCCATCCACTGTATTTGTTAAGGGCATAGCGAATACTCCTTAAAGTGGGCAATGACTTTGAGTAATTTAGCAGATTCAAATGCTTAACCAACTCGGAGTGATAGAACCAAATAAAATAATCAAATTTTGAAGTTTTGATGTCCAATCTAGTGGATGAAAGTAGGAAGTAGTACAAATCCTGCGCCACTGTTCCCCACTTTGGCAGTTGAAGGTCAACGAAATAGGTATTCAAAATCTCATTCTTGTCGTTGTACTGGAACATAATGTTGTTGGACCAACCATCGCCATGGTTTAGGGCATTGAACTCATCGGACTTGGGTTCCTTCAGGTCGTTCACCACATCATATAACTTTTCTGAGACACTGTGCTGTAGGTAGATATTCGGAGATAAGATACAAAGCAAGAGATACTAAGCGATAAGTCTACACACCAAATCCTTTAGGTATGCCTCGTGGCCTTCGTACTGATCGATATGTTTTAGCAAAGTTTTAGCACTGCCAACGCAAAAGGCATCTACGATTTCTTGGGAGTCGAAAAAACCCTTTGTGTACTTCTCGTTGTAGGGTCCTTTGAGGTCCACACGAACTGCAGAGGCCGCATGCCATTGGGCGAACTTAGTCAGGACACTTTCAGTGTGAGCCAGATCCAATCCTTGAAGGCGATCTGCGTTTTTGAAGCCACGTGGCCTAAGGTCCTCCAAAAGGACATAGTGTTCACTGGTCGCTACCTCGTAGGCCTCAGCCCCGAATTTTACCTCCGCACCCACATCGCGATACAACTGCTCCAGTTCAGGGACTACTTCCAGATACATTCCACGCTCCACATCAAAGATGTTCGTTCTGTCCAGAAGTTTTCGATAAGCCTCAGAGTGATGGGGAGTTTTTAGCATGAACGCCTTGGTAACCTGGGATTTGTCTTTAAAAATATTTGTTTGGTATTAGTTATGTTTTACGTATAATGGAACAATAGACCAACCGTTTGTCTCCACATCAAGTTCCAGTCTTAGCATTATGGTGGCATAATTTTCGCCAGCAGCAACTCCTGCCTTGGCCCTCAGTGCTTTTGTTTCCTTATAGTCCTTGACCTTATTTTTTAGAAGATCCTGAAATGCTTCCGGTGTTACCCATTCCGGAATTTTAACATCCCTCTGGAAACTTTGTTCGTCCTTTGTCTGCGGCGGCATTTTTGGAATATCTTCTGGACGTTACGGCACTTACTGAGAACTTTTTTAATTAGGCCCCTCATTTATAGTTAGTACTTTGGCTCTAGATCTGCCATGGAAGAGATAAACTTTATCTTAATCACCACAGACAGTCTTAATTGCACTATGACAATGCAGGTTTTTCCACTTAACTTCCTTACTTTATATACATATGTAGGTATATATGAAAAATTAGTTTGGCTAATACCATACCATAATTTATATTTTAGTCTTGGAGTTATAGATTTAAGGAACAAACTTTATTCAAAAAAGAATTAAAGCAAAGTTTATTGTTGCAGTTTCAATAACTCTGTAACAAATTGCAATTAATAGTTTACAATATTTAAAAAAAAATAAATGTAAGATCATGATCAAGTTAAGTAAAATCATGGGCTTGCTCACCTTGGATTAAATTAAATCATTAAATATGTGTAGTGTGCGACAATAACTTAAACAAAACAAATATAAAATTACAGTAATTTGTTGTTTAATTGTACTATTTTTTTTTGTAAAAGTGTCATGAAGGCATAAACTTTTTGTTTGTAAGTAAACAGAACAATTTGTTTTTGTATAGAGAAAATATAAGCTTTTTTCAAGCTTTTGTTTTCAGTTTTGTTTTGCTACCACTTTCGCATTTTACCTTATATGGCATAGGTTTTATACCACTCTCTTTCCTTACTTATCATAGATTTACTTTGGACAAGCTGTGTAGGTAGCTTCATGGTAGTAAAAAAAAAGAAAAGCATTGAGAATCAAATAATTTTGTTTGGTTTGTTATTTTGTTTTGGTTTGCTATACACATACATACACACATATACATACATAGCTTACTTCTTCAATCTTCATTTACCTCTGATCTACTTAGGTTTGTATCTGCCTGCAAATAAGGCAGTAGATTCCCAACAAAGATTTCGATTCAACTCAATAAGTTTAACCTGATTAAACGATTTCTTAAAAAATAATACTAGATTACCAATATTAAAAATATTAAGACACTATGCACTCCCTAATGTAATGCAATTTTAATCCGCTGCATGTGGGAATATATTTCCTTTCACTATCACTTGCAAAGGTATAAAAGATCATTTTTTCCGTGTGATTTATGGTGAGTATTTGACACAAAATCCAATCGTTAGATTCCCAATTTTTTAAGATTTACTGGGAACTTAATGGATATTGGAATGGTGTGTTTTGAAGATTTCTGTAACATTTTTATAAGTCCTGTTTATGCAGTCATATTGCTCTTCAGGTCGCAATGTACATAAATAATAACATTTAATTTGCTAACGAAAACTCAAGAAAAAAATTTGACTGTGGATAAAGACTATATTAAATAAGCTATTATTCCAGGCTACGTTTGCTACATAATCATCATAATCATAACAGTTTTTTGTCTAGAAATATACTTTTCATTGTGAGTTTGGTAAATGATTGAACCGTGTATCGTTCGAAGTTTTTCTTTTATTAATACTCGTTGCCATTATCGCACGAAGATACAGATAATACTATCATGGGGTTCCATTTATTTGTGACTCAATTAGGATTGTTTATTGTGCAAAACTGGAAATTGTTTAAATTGAAATTTTTCGATGTCCAAAGCGCCACGATTAAGCAGCCACGGCATGATCGTTTCGATGTGTTTCCGGTACCGCGCATTGTTGTAAAGCTGGAAATTCGTTCCCGCTTCAGTATCACTAACAAAATTCTCAAAACTTGCTGTGTCCGTGGGATCCAAGAGAACGGCGGTCATCACCCCAATTGCCACGGAATAACCTGAATTAGCAAATTTTTAATAGCAAGTTAATGATTTAAACTCCTTAGAAATGCTTACCGAAAAATCCATATTTAAAAAGCGCCAAATGAATATCTCGCAGGCTTGGGATGGGCTTTGTGTATTTCAAAATCTCCAGGTGCTCAACCAGGTGCTCATGGTAAATCTTAACATAGTAATCGAATTTTGAGAGCTTATCCTCCAGTTTTGTGGAAGAGATCAGGAAGTATAACAGGTCCTGGACGACGGTCCCATATTTGGGGATCTGGTAGTCGACCAAATAGACCTCCTTGATCT
The DNA here is from genome assembly GCF_018152505.1 of Drosophila elegans. Lineage (NCBI taxonomy): Eukaryota > Metazoa > Arthropoda > Insecta > Diptera > Drosophilidae > Drosophila > Drosophila elegans. The sequence goes on along the minus strand of NW_024545855.1, from coordinate 2,423,051 downwards.
TTCCAAAAGCATCGTAGTGGAACATTATATTATTCGACCACGAATCGCCGTGGTTAAGCACATTGAATTCTGTTGGATCGACCTTGGCGAAATCGAAAATTTTTATCGACAAATACAGGATTTAGGGCTTTCTATTCAAAGGTGGAGCAATTAAAAGCATTACTATGTTAATTCGATACTTAAAGCATTCATTACTTACGACTTTGTCTATAAAGATATCTTTTCCTTCGTATGTGGCACAGCTTTTGACAAAATTGGCACCCATTCCGTTCATCATTTCAGTCATCATCGGACGGCCGTCTTCCCTAAAATAGTCATGCAACACGGCATCAGGATATGGACCTTTGGTGGCCACTCGAACCGCCGATGCAGCATGCCATTGGGCTAGCTTTTGAAGAACTCTTTCTGTATGCGCCTGGTCCAGTCCTTCCAGGCGGTTGGCATTCTTAAATCCCTTGATTCCCAGATCCTCCAGGGCCACATATTCGGTCTTGGCATTCTTAAGATCAAAGCTTTTAGCTCCGAAAGTGATATCCACACCAACTTCTTTATAAATAGCCTCCATTTCAGGAACCACCTGGTTGTACATTGTGCGTTCGACGTCGAAGAGGTTGTTCCTCTTCATCATCTCCTGGTATATTTCGAGTTGGTGGGGTAGCTTGACCATATAAGACACAGATTTCGATTTGCCATCTAAGAAAGAGAAGTCATAAACTTTCTCGTATTACACCCACATCGACTTACCCTGTAGTTCCACTTCGATGTTAACTCGGAGCATTATGGTGGCATAGTTTTCCCCTGCCGCAGATCCACTATCCGCTTTAAAACTCTTGACTTTTAAATACCCCTCCACATTTGCCTTGAGAACATCTTCAAATAATTCTGCAGTGACCTAAACTGGAATTTTACTAGCCGCCATTGTAGCTGATCGGTTTTTGTTATTCTATAGAAAAAATTAAAACAAGTATACGCCTTGTTGCTCTAGGGTTGACTGACGCCAAGTAGGGAGGATCGATGGTCTTATGTAGGAGAAGCTTTCATAATTTGGTTTAAGAGTCCCACAGCTTTTTCTCAGTCTTCTCTCCATATTTTTTATGTTCACAGTAATTCTCTCTCGATCAGATGTTTTGCTTGTTGTTGACTGACTCAAAAATTGCAGCCAAATATTTTTGTATCATCTCAGTAGCTTTCTATTCGATTTTCAAAATGAAGTGATTTCTCTTGATCTTCTCTCTCAAACTAATTTCTCTCCCCTCAAAAAGCTTCAACTGTAAGCCAACGTGCCCATAAATGGAGTGGTAAAAGTAAATATAAGGAAGAGTGGTTAAATGTTGAAAAACAGAAATTAACAACTATTTTCCTTAACGTCTTAAAATTAGTTATCTGACATATCGTGATTTTAAGAAATAAAAGGAAGAAATTAAAATAATATCCAGAAAAATTTGCAGCACCTACCTTCTAAATAAAAGTTTATTAATTTTTCTAAAAATATTCTTTAAGTTAAGTTGGTACAACCTAATAAAATACTGAGAAAACTATAATTTTTTCCAAAACAAATATTGACATAAAAGTGAAAACGCCATCAGCATCCTTCGTAAATATTTTTATGTGAAAAAATATTGAGATACAAACATTGAGAGAACTGCAGAGTATATGCTTTTAAACCAAACTTACTTTCAGTTTTGTTTTGCTACACTGTTTGCTTATAACCATATTTGGTTATATATTCTAAACTTTCTTTCGTACAATCATATCTATGCTCACGAACTCCCCAAACAATATAGTGTTTGAAAATACATACATAGGTATTTAAGTTCATAGACCTTTTTTGTTGTTCACTACCTTATAATCTATTACTTTATGTCTGGACTTGAATTTTCAACTGTTGTTTACTTCCATATTTGGCAAACCCTTTACCGCCATGAATTCAACTTTTCATGAATGGTTTAGCAGAATAATAGAACTCGCTATTAATACTTGTGTCCACTATCGCACGTAGGTGCAGATAACACTATCATGTGGTCGGTCGCATTTATTTCTGACTCAACGTTGAGTGTTTATTGTGTAAAATTTGAAAGTATGCAGTTTTAGATGTCCAGAGAGCCACGATTTAGTAGCCAGGGCATAATCACTTGAATGTGTTTGCGGAACCGGGGACTGTTGTAAAGCTGCATCTGGAAATCCACTCCCGCTTCAGTCTCACCCATAAAGTTCTCAAAACTGGCTGTATCTGTGGGATCTAAGAGAACGGCGGCCATCACACCAGTGGCCACGGAATATCCTTGGGAAAATTATATCAATATACACCATTTAATGCGCAAAATATTGATTTAAAGAACTTACCGAAAAAGCCATATTTAAACAGCGCCAAGTGAATGTCTCGCAGACTGGGAATCGGCTTTGAATACTTTAGAATCTCTAGGTGTTCTACTAGGTTCTCATGATAAACCTTAATATAGTAATCAAATTTGGAAAGTTTATCCTCTAGCTTTGTGGACGAAATCAAGAAGTAGAGCAGGTCCTGGGCAACGGTACCATATTTGGGGATCTGATAGTCGACCAAATAGACCTCCTTGATCTTTCCAAAAGCATCGTATTGGAACATTATATTATTCGACCACGAATCGCCGTGGTTAAGTACATTGAATTCCGTGGGATCGACCTTGGCGAATTCGAAGAGTTTATCGACAAACACCGGCTGTAGAGCTTTCTAACAAAACATGGGGAAATTAAAAGCATATTGGACATATCAAGTGTTTACTACTTACGACTTTGTCTAGAAACACTTCGTAACCTTCGTAGGTGACACAGCTTTTGACAAAATTGGCTCCCATTCCTTTCATCATTTCGGTCATCATTGGGCGAGAATCCTCCTTAAAGAAGCCGTGTAAGAGGATATCAGGATACGGACCCTTGGTGGCCACTCGCACCGCGGATGCAGCATGCCATTGGGCTAGCTTTCGAAGAACTCTTTCAGTGTGCGTTTGGTCGAGTCCTTCCAGGCGGTTGGCATTCTTGAATCCCTTGATTCCCAGATCCTCCAGGGCCACATAATCGGTCTTGGCATTCTTCAGATCATAGCTCTTAGCTCCGAAAGTGATATCCACACCAACTTCTTTATAAATAGCCTCCATTTCAGGAACCACCTGGTTGTACATTAGGCGCTCGATGTCAAATATGTTGGTCCGCTTCATCATCTCCTGGTAAAACTCCAGTTGGTGGGGTAGCTTGACCATGTAAGACACAGGTTTTGTTTTGCCATCTAAGTATAAAAAGTTAGAAATTTTTCTCGCAATTCACTCTCATTGACCTACCCTGTAGTTCTACTTCGATGTTAACTCGGAGCATTATAGTGGCATAGTTTTCCCCTGCCGCAGATCCAATATCCGCCTTGAAATTGTTAACTTTTGAATACCCTTCCACATTTGCCTTGAGAACATCTTCGAATAGTTCTGCAGTGACCCAATCGGGAATTTTACTACCAGCCATTGTCGATAACCTTACTTTTGTTTTTTAATGAAACTTATAACAAGTATACGCCTAGTTGTACTAGAGTGGGTTGACTGAGGACAGGCATGAAAGATCCCTAGTTTTATATCTGTCGCGGAGCTTTCATAAGTTCGTAGAACAAGTGGCTTTTTTCAGTCTTTACTAACAAGCTTTTCTAATTGCACTTCACCTTATTTTCTCCCAGCCCAAACAAGTTTTTGCCATGTCAATTTACCTGTAGACCGTACTGATCATATATATACTTTGTTAATATATATTACGATGTGTGGCTGTAAACTTTGAACCAAATGGAAGTTGTGTAATTGTAATAAATTGATTAATATTTGAAAAAATAATTTTGGTTCGAAGCGTTATCTTTATGAGCACTTTATTCTTTAAAAAAGGTAACTCTATAAGAAAAATCTTTGTTTATATTTGATTTATTTTAATTATGGTTTAGAGCTCTATGAGCCAGAATGCAGCTTTAAGCTTCTAACGTAGGAATGTCGGCGTCTCATCAAGATATAATATGATACATTTTCTAATTGATATCCAGTGCGCCGCGATTAAGAAGCCAGGGCAAGATGGCCTCGGTGTGTTTTCGGTACCGAGCATTGCTATACATTTTCGTTTGGAATTCCTTTCCCTCGGCGGAGTCGCCTGTAAAGTTCTCAAAACAGGCGTCTTTTGATGGATCTACGAGAACGACTGCCATCACACCAGTGGCCACGCAATATACTGGAAAAGGAATCAATAATTCACGGTTTATAAATGAAATTTAAACTGCTAAGCCAAATTTTACTCACTGAATGGTCCATACTCAAACAACGTCTTGTGAATGTCTCGCAAGCTTGGCATTGGCTTGGAGTATTTGAGAATCTTAAGATGCTCCACTAGATTATCATGGTAAACCCTAACGTAGTAATCAAATTTGCTCAACTTGTCTTCCAGCTTCGTGGAGGATATCAGGAAGTAGATCAAGTCATGAGCCACATTACCGTACTTCGGCATCTGATAATCTACCATATACACCTCCTTGACCTTTCCGAAATCATCGTACTGGAACATAAAGTTATTCGACCAGGAGTCGCCATGGTTCAGTACATTGAATTCCGTCGAATCCACTTTGCCCATCTTAAACATCTCGTCTAATATCACTGGCTTCAGGGCTTTCTAATTAAATATACAAAATAAATAATAAGAACGGATTTTAAAATAATAGTAACGACTTACGAGTTTGTCTATGTATGCCTCGTTACCTTCATAAGTGGCACAGCATTTCAGGAATATTTCACCCATCCCGTTCATCGTTTCGTTTATCTTCGCCCTGTTTTCCTCCTTGAAGAAGGTCTTTAGAACGCCTTCCGGATACTGCCCCTTTGTCGCCACTCGCACTGCGGTTGCAGCATGCCACTGGGCCATTTTTCGGAGGACTCTTTCAGTGTGCGCTTGATCGAGTCCCTCTAATCGATTGACATTCTTAAACCCCTTCGAGCACAGATCCTCGAGAGCTATGTACTCGCTCTTGCCATTCCTAAGTTCATAGTTCTTGGCTCCAAATGTGACCTCCACACCGGCCGCCTTGTATAGAGCCTCCATTTCGGGAACAACCACTCTGTACATTGTGCGCTCGATTTCGAAGATGTTTATGTGCTCCATCAATTCCTTGTGAACATCATTTTGATGTGGTAACTTAACCATGTAAGACACCTGTTTGTTTGTTCCATCTACAAGGGAGAAGATTGAAATCAGCAAGTGTCAATAAATGCCAACCAACTCACCTAGCAGCTCCACTTCGATATTTACTCGGACCATAATTGAGGCGTAGTTTTCTCCCGCTGAGGATCCGCTTTCCGCTTTAAAACTTCTGACTTTTGAATATCCCACCATATTCGACTTAAGAACATCTTCGAATAGCTCCTCTCTGACCCAATCGGGAATTTTACTAGCAACCATTGTAGATATTCGTTACTTTTGGGTTTCAATAAACAAGAACAAGTATACGCCTAGTTGTACTAGAGTGGGTTTACTGAAGCCAGTCATGAAATATCCCTAGTTTTATATCTGTCGGGGAGCTTTCATAAATACGTAGAATAAAAGGCTGTTCGTACAAGCTTTACTAATTGCACTTTAGTAATTTTTCTCCCAAAGTTTTTGCCATGTTAATTTCACTTTAGAGCGTAATGACCACATATTACATTACTTGGTGTGACATTCAATTTCCTTCTTTAGAAATAAAATTTGAAAAAAATCTATTGCAGAATCAACAAACAAATTCCTGTTTTTAACTTTTGTGAGGAAAAATCCATAAAGACTTGACGCAATAAACACATTTCTAAAATTGTCCCATATGGACAGCTTTTCAAGGTATTTAAAATATTCGCCTACACAGGCATTTTTTATCGCAGCGTGGCAAAACTAACAAAAACCGCCAAATTAAAATTTTTTTTATATATTTGTTATTTTTTTAATGGGAGCTATTTAAAATCTAAAACCATAATTGAAGAACATTAAAAAAAAATATAATTACTTCCAAGTTATAATTTTTTCTTCAGGGTAAGGTATATTTTTATTGGTCTATTTTGTTCAATACTTGGGTTATGGACCTCCCATGAGTCAGAAAAGCGACTTTTTGCATTTCGTGCAGAAATGTCGGCTCGTCTTAAAGATTTATCATGATTCATGATAAACATTCTAGTTGATATCCAGGGCGCCCCGATTGAGCAGCCAGGGCAGAATGGCCTGGATGTGTTTTCGGTAGCGGGCGTTGTTGTACATTTGCATCTGGAAGTCCACACCCTCAGCGGAGTCGCCAAGAAAGTTCTCGAAACTGGCGCTATCCGTGGGATCTACGAGAACGGCTGCCATCACACCAGTGGCCACGGAATATGCTGGTAAGGAAATCAGAAAGTCTTAGATAAAAATGTAGTCCAGACTGTTTTCTAAATTGTACTCACCAAAAAGTCCATACCTAAGCAACATCTTGTGAATGCCACGCAAACTTGGCAATGGCTTGGAGTATTTGAGAATCTTCAGATGCTCTACAAGATTATCATGGTACACCTTAACATAGTAGTCGAATTTGCTCAACTTGTCTTCTAGCTTCGTGGAGGATATTAGGAAGTAAAGCAGATCCTGCGCCGCGGAACCGTACTTCGAGACCTGATAATCGACCATATACACCTCGTTAACCTTTCCGAAATCATCGTACTGGAACATAATGTTATTTGACCACGAATCACCGTGATTCAGCACATTAAATTCCGTGGGATCAACTTCGCCCATCTTGAACATCTCGTCAATTACCACGGGCTTTAGGGCTTTCTATTTGGGTATAAGAAAGTTGTAAGAATGGATTTTAAAATAAAAGTTACTACCTACGATTTTGTCTATGTATGCCTCGTTGCCTTCATAAGTGGCACAGCATTTCAGGAATATCTCACCCATCCCGTTCATCATTTCGTTCATCATCGGCTTGTTTTCCTCCTTGAAGAAGCCCTTGAGAACGATTTCCGGATACTGCCCCTTTGTGGTCACTCTCACTGCGGTTGCAGCATGCCACTGGGCCAACTTCCGGAGGACTCTTTCCGTATGCGCTTGATCGAGTCCCTCTAATCGATTGGCATTCTTAAACCCTTTAGTGCAAAGATCCTCGAGAGCTATGTACTCGCTCTTGGCATTCCGAAGTTCGTAGCTCTTGGCGCCAAATGTGATCTCCACACCGGCCGCCTTGTAAAGTGCCTCCATTTCGGGAATGACCTCATTGTACATAGTTCGCTCGATTTCGAAAATGTTGGTGTGCTTCATCATTTCCTTATACACTTCAGTCTGATGTGGCAACTTGACCATAAAAGACGCTTGTTTGGTGGTGCCATCTGAAGGGGAGAAGTTTGATAACAATAATCAATGTCAAAAAAAGCCAGCAAACTCACCTTGCAGCTCCACTTCGATATTAACTCGCAGCATGATAGTGGCGTAGTTATCCCCCGCTGCGGATCCGCTTTCCGCTTTAAAACTTCTGACTTTTGAGTATCCCTCGACACTCGACTTGAGAACATCTTCGAAAAGTTCTGCACAGACCCAATCGGGAATTTTCCTAGCAGCCATTGTAGATTATCGGGATTACTAGTTGGAAAACAAACGCGGAATTACTACTGAAACGCAAAAGAGAATACGTATACGCCTTGTTTGGCGGTGTTGCGTTGACTGACGAAAATGAGAGAATTAGACATTTCTATTTTACTGGAAAGCTTTTGTAGTTTCATAGAGCGCGGCAGCTATCTCTTGATCTTCTCTCAAAAGCTCTGCTTATAGCATTCCAAATAATTGGTTACCATTTGTTTTTATTTATTTCACAATGAGGAATTTTTGGCGGAAACCCCCTATAAAAGTCATCCATAAAAGACATTCTATTATAAATGCGTTTTTTTTCGAACAAATTATTTGTAACAATCGTTACAAATCGTTATGAAGTACTATTATAGAATTTGAGCTAATGCTTAATTTTTTAATAGTTTTTAATTTTGTGTCTATCATCCTCATATAACAAATTTTTTTTCGAATAAATTACTTCTAATAAACAGTTTTTTTTTATAGTTTTTTACTGTTTAATATCTTTCACATATTTACTTTTGATAACATTTATTTACATATGTTAATACTTTTGAGCTCTGATGGGACCGGTTTTAAGTTTCATCAAATTTATCTAATGTAACCCCGGTTAATGAGCCAAGGCAGTATGACTTTGATCTGATCCACGTAAGCCGGCAGGAGAAACATCTTACGCTTGAACGCCATCGCCTCCTCCGAGTTTCCCATTACATTGCCTATATTCGAATCGACATCGGGTGGGAGCAGCACTATGGGCAGCATACGCTGAGCGCAAATAAAAGCTGGAATAACGAGGGGTTTGAATTGGGAGCCACACTAAAAAAAAAGCTTGGGGTCGAGGTCTTACCCCAGAGACTATATCTGTGCAGATGGGTGTGCAGCTGAGCCAGTGTGGGCGCATTCCTATTGTAGTTGAGCAGACCGAGATGCTCGACGAGCTGCTGGTGATAATACTCTATAAAATGATCGAACTTATTCAGCTTGATCGAGAATTTGGGGGAGGTCATCAGCAGACAAAAAAGGTCCTGGGCGGGTGTGCCTAAATATGAATATTTATATTAAATAGTTGCCTTTGTTGGTCGCTATTTATAATTTTACCAAATTTGGGCAGCTGAAAATCGACAAAACAAACATCTTCCACCGCTGTACCATCTTTGTACTTGAACATAAAGTTGTTGCACCAGAAATCACCATGGTTTAGCACACTTAACTCCATAGGATCATTTTTGCCAAACTCTATATTCAAATCCGTCAAACGCGATGTGTAGTCGCTCTGAAAAAAAAAAAATTATTTATTATAAGAAATATTTAAATATGTATATACACAGAAAAAACAAATGCAAAAATCAATTTGATATTTTCAAGTCAACATACACGTATTGAATAATTTAAAATTTATATTTATAAGAGTATTTTTTTGCTCTCCCAGTTTTTGAACATATTAAGTATTAAGAACCAATTGCCACGGAATACCACCAAAATAAATATCATTTCTCACTACATTTTTTTTAGTATATAATATATTGAAAACTTACTATGAGAACAAGTTGTCCTGGATCCAGATTATATTTCTGCATGCATTCCAAGAAGGGCATACAAAAATTAATGTTGAAGTCATCCAGCAATTTCTGGTGCTCGGTGGTGAAGTAACTCTCCCGAATATCTTTATCATGTTCACCCAGTTCAACCACTCTTTTTGCAGAGGCTGCATGCCACTGGGCCAACTTCTTCAGCACAGCCTCCACTTCGAACTGCTCCAAGCCCTGAATTCTGTCGGCATTTTTGTATCCCCTTTTTCGCAGATCCTCTAGCAGTATATAGTCACTCTTAATCGGATTGCCTGGAAACTTGAAATGCAGTGGCTTGAATCTCGGTGATAGGGAAGTGTTCGTGGCATACAGGTCCTCCAGTTCTGGTATCAAATGGTTGTACATGTCTAGTTCGGCATCGAACATGTCTTTGAAATCGTTATCCTGATCTTCCGGAACCAGAGGAATCTTCAATATGTAGCTGACATCTTCTGTGCTATTATCTGAATTTTCATGTTTACTATTTGATAACAGCAATTCGGCATTGTTACTCACCTTTCAGCTGCATTTCAATTTGTATACGTAGCACGATCGTCAAATAATTCTCCCCCTTACTAATCGCCGATGTGGGAACAAATTTAAGTACCGCCTTGAAATTGTTATTATACTGTTCCAACAACCCATGGAAAAGCTCTTTGTTCACCCACTTCGGAGTGGTTTGGTCTGCCATGATCTTTGCTTAGATGCGCTATCGTGTGATACTAACGCCTTTCAAATAGCTACTGGACCACTAAATGTTTTCACGAACAAAAGCTCGTTATATTTATCTCTTCGAGAACGTGACGGCATTCTTCGTGTTACATATAGGGTATGTATGTATGTACTTTTTGTTTAAGAGAATAAATAGCATTCAGAAGAGAATTAGAAATACTTATCAGTATTTAGATGAGTGATTTTTGGGGAGAGCGTTTAAATCCCAAGACAAGGAATAAGTTAATTTTATAAATATGATAACTAAAAATAACAATAAAAAATATTTTTATAAAATAACTTTTAAATTAAAAAGGCATTTTCTTATTTAGTTTATGGTGCAAAAATTAAATTTTTTGGAATGCACTCAAAATAAAATACGACAGTAACAAAACAGATTAATAGAGAGTAAAGACAAAAACATTTAAAGACTTAGAGACTAATTTTGCTAAAATAAGACAAACAGCCATAAAAGTGACGGTTTTGTGGGCTGGTAACCTTTACTATCTATCCCCGTTCGATTTTTAAAGTGAATTTTAGGACCAATTTTCACAATTTTTATAATGACCATGATTTTTTGCAAAAATTAATGCTATTAGATTAAACATTTAATGACGAATTTAAAAAGGCATGACAATCCAGCATTTGATCTTTAATTTAAGCAAACCCAAAAACTTCCAAGTCATTTCAGAGTTAAGAGGTACAAAGTGTATGTAGTGGGCTTTCATCAGGCTTTAATCTTAATGGAAATCACTCTAGGCAATGTGATTATTGTAAACAAATCATTATTTATCGTTAGTCCTAAAATCATTACTCTAAGATTTCACGTTGTGTGTTAGGACGTGCCGCTTCAGTTTGTCCTGTCGTGCGAAGTCCTTGGAGCAGAAGTTGCATTGGTAGGGCCGCTCGCCAGTGTGTCTACGGTGGTGCACCTTCAGTTCGTAGTGGACCGTGAAGCGCATGTCGCAGAGATCGCACTTGAAGGGCTTTTCGCCGGTATGACGACGCATGTGGATGCTCAGTTTGTTGGGCGTCAGCGACTCCAGGCCGCAAAGAGAGCAGAGGTACTTCTTGACTGGATTCTTTTTGGCCAGGTGCATGTCCCTGATGTGCTTCTGCAGGCTGGGCTCCACGACAAAGGAGCGCCAGCAGTGGGGACACGGGTAGCGGAAGCGTCGCCTCCTCCTCACCGGTGGGTGCTGCTCCAAAACAGTGGGTTGCTTGGGATGCTGGCTGGCCAGATGCTGGTTGAGGTTCTCCTCCCACATGAACTTGTAGCCACAGCGCGAGCAGACGAACTTCTTCTCCTTGTTTAAGCATTGGTTGCGAACGTGTTGATCCAACATGTACTAAAATAAGATTTCATTTAATGCAAAATAATTAAAATAGTATCAATTAAAAACTTACCTTATCCACCGTCTTGAAAATGCAGTGTTCGCAGGAATGTGGCAGCTTGTCGAAGCAATGCAGCGAGTACTGGTGCTCACTCAACTCCCGTCGTCGCCGGAAGCTCATATCACACAGGTCGCAGGTGTACGACCTGCTAGTAGTGCTTTCCTCATCACTGTCGTCCGTATCCTCCAGCAGGAGCTCAAATCCAGCTGCCGTGCTGATCATGTAGGCCGACGGCTGATCACTGTGACCCTGCATGGATATGTGCCGCCGCAAGTCTGCTACGCTGATGAATTGGATCGCACACAACTTGCACTGGATGCTCTTTGGTCCCGCCGGTTTAGAGGCATCCGCCAGCAGCGTTTCAGCCAGGGGCAGATCGTGGCCAGAGAATCCGTGGCGTTGCACGTGCTTGTGCAGCAGGGCAGGACGATAGAAGGTGCGGGTGCACCAGCGGCAAGGATATAGCTGCATGTTGCTATCGCGGTGCATCATCAGTTTGTGCTTGGTCACGGCGCTTTTGTCTTGAAAACTCCGGGAGCACAGATCGCACGGGTAATCCTCTTGCTAAAATGGATTAGAATAAGATGGACAAGTAACTTTCTTATTTTTTGCAAATATTTAATGAAATTAGTTTGTTAGAACTTATAAGTAAGGAATAAAAATTTCAAAAAAAAAAATACGCAGAATTAGTTTTCCGCTTTTAAAAAAAATCTGAAACCCATGCATAACTGTTACCACAATTTATTAAAGATCAATTTTTTCAAAAAATTTAAACTAATTTGTTAAGACTTATAAGTAATTAACATAAATTATAATAAATACCTTTCCTTTTAAAAAGATTTAAGGCCCGTAGAAAACTATTACCACAACTCAAAGTTAAAGACAAAGACTATTAAAGTTCTTGAGTGCTTTAAATTTTGATAAAAAATTTAATATATATTGCCTTATTATGCAAGAGCAGTTAAAACGAAATTAGAAGAATGAAACCAAAAACAACTAAGCTGAGGTAGTTCTTAAGGAATAGCTTCTAATTATCCTCTGATCTGTACAGCTCCTCACCTTGCTCTTGTGCTCGACGAGATGGGCTCGCAGATTCCGGCGCCAAAAGAAACGCTGAGGGCATTTGTCGCACATGAAGCGCTTCAGGGTGTTTTGGCACAGTTGGATGGTGTGGTGCTCCAGCAGCTGGGCACTGAGGAAGCGCGAGTCGCAGCGCTGGCACACATGCGGAGCATCCAGCCAGGTGTGCTCCTTCCGGTGGTGCTGGTGCAGTAAATACTTGCGCGGCCACCTGGCTTCCGGGGACTCGCACAGTTCGCAGGAGTAGCTGCGCCGAATGACCACATCCCCGTCACCCTCCTCGCCATCGCTGTCCGTATCGGAGCTGTCTAGAGTCATCTCGTAGCGAGCTTGGTTTGTAATAGAATAGTAGCGTCCGTAAACACCCATCCTGAGATCCCGAAAGATGCGCCGTTTCAAGCCCTCCGCCGTGGACTCCACGGCGGTCTTGAAAAACCCCTCCGCGATTCGCTCAATGGGCTCGCCATGCGCCTCGAAATCAAAGTCTGTGGGATGGTTCTGCAGGTGATTCCTTAGCTCTCGCAGTTTGGTGAAGCGTCGCAGGCAGATCATACACTTGATTTCCTTGGCGCCATTGGGTTCGCAGCGATGGTAATCGAAGCCATCAACTCGTCGATTGATTCTCGATGGCTTGGCAACTCGGGCAACTGTCGAGCCGGATGTGGAGGGCAGGGGCTGATCGTCCTCCGTCTCCAACTGCTTGTCCGACCGTTTGTCGGAGTGCTCTTTGTGCTTGTGCTTGATCAAGCTCACAATGTATTTGTAGGTCTTGCTGCAGTGATCGCACTTGTAGTAGTTGTCCACATTGCTGTTGCCATCCTCATCCGAGAGTCTGTGAAGGAGATTAATTTTACTGGAGTTATTATCATGGAATACTAAAGTTGTAGGCAGAAGATTCTGAATAAATAATACAATAATAGACTACATGCGGCACAAAAGGTATTGAGGTTTATATACATTTGGCACCAGCATAATGCGTTCTGATGCATATAACTCTAGTCTATGAACAACACAATACTACACATTATGCAATTCAGAAGATATCCTTAACATCCCTATTTTACTGTTAAGAACTTAAGATACATTAAAGAATATTACAATAATGAACATTAAGCGACACAAAAGGTATCCAAAACATGCTTATTTTAGGAGACTATATAAATTTGACACCAGCATAAGTAATACTATACAATAACACAAGATAACCTAAACATCCCTATTTCTTTAGATACATTGATGCATAATGACAATAAACTTACTCTACTGCCTTAATTATGCTGTGCACGAGGGTGTCGTTGTTGATTCTGCTGCGATGAGTGGAGTTACCCGAGTTTGAAGCAGGACTTGCTGGACATTCATCCTCGGGCAATGCCCTTGGCCTTCCTGGTAACTTTCGCCTGGACATCTTGGTGGGCAACAGACTGGTCCCGTGCTCCTTGTGCTTGTGCTTTACCAGCGCCATCACGTATATGTAGGACTTATCGCACAGGTCACACTTGTAATAGTTATCATCGAATCTTTGGTGAGAGAACAGGTGATATAAAAGAATACCTCAACTCATATAATCTAAAGAATAGCTCACTCTTCTCCGCTCTTGCAGGGAAGACCATGATCCCGCTGCTTGTGTCGATACAGATTGGTGACATATCTGAAGGCCTTGTTGCACAGTTCGCAAACGTTGGGCTTGGGCGGCTCAGAGGGGCAGCTACTGATCTTTCGTTGACGCAAGGGCACATCATCCTGGTCGTCATCTGAGTCGCTAAAATGGTGCACAATGCTTCGCTTGACGATGCGCGAGCGCACTAGAGGATCAGCCTTGGTCGCCAGATGCGTGGGAGCCAGCTCCTCTGTCTTGATGGTCACGCCCTCTATTTCGAACAGGTGGATGGGTGTCTCGCGCAGGCACTCCAAGGTCTCCATGGGTTCCTCCATGCCATCGTGCTCCTTTCCGTCCACAGAGCTCTCCAGTTTTTGCAGCCAGAGTTCGTGGGTCTGGCGCGCCTGCAGCACAAAATCGTAAGTGGTCTCCAGTTTCTCGGCACAGCCCAGGCACAGCCACTGCGGAAATTTCTCAGCCTGCACCATGGCCACCTTTGAATAGCATTTAAATTACATTAATATATGAATGCGGGTGGCAATTGATTGACAAAAGGACAATTGATCCACCTCGATGCGAGTTAATTCGAGCAGCAGCTGGCCGAAGGTCTTCTCCGCGTATTTCTCCACTGGCGTTTCAATCCAGTAGCGTCCGTCGTCGCCGCCACATATCCTACATGTCCGAGTCATGTTAAAACATTTATTTCGTTTAAAGTTTAAACTTCTGTGGGAAATCCAATAGCGAAAAGTGTCTGATAAAAACTGCCAACTAAACAGCTGATTTGCGCAGTGTTGGAAAATGCAGGACTTCAGTTGTAAACAGCTGGGTGCTTAAAACGGTCACACCACAAAAAAGGGCTCTTGTTGCATTTTCCTCGATCTCTTGAAGTTGTTCATTGCATTAGCAAGTTTTTCATGAATTTCCTCTAAAAAGAATGAGTGAATTGTGGGCAAAATGCTGCCAACCGATATTTGCCGTACTTGTGCCCAGCAAAACAGCAATTTACTGCCCTTATCCACTTGCCTGGCCAGAGACGCCACCAAAAGTCTCTACGCTGTGCTCCAGGAACTCACGCAAATTGATGTAAGTTGTTATTTAGTTATTATTATAAATTAGAAACAAAGAAAACTTGAAATGCCTTTTCTACAGCCCCAGCGAGACAGCTCGGATGACAATCTACCGCAGCATCTGTGCACAGATTGCTGGACAAGATTAGAGGACGCATACGCCTTTGTGAAGCAGGTCCGAAAAGTCAATGGAGAACTCACAGCTCGATTGAGGGAATGCCTGGATGAGATGCCTATAGATATTCCCCAGGAGCAGAGCATAAAAACCGAAGTTGACCTTGACGATGGGGGCAATAAGTCCGAGGTGGATGTGGACGCCACTGGGATGGAGACTTTGGAGCTTAAATGGCGGCCGGAAAGTGCCAGCGATGATGACTATGCTGATGCAGCAGAAAGCGATGGGTGGGTGGCCTTCAATTTTTAATGGACACTTAACTAATTAAAAAAGTTATAGGAACAAAGGTGATCAGAAGCCCTATCATCTGCGACGAAGCTCTCGAAAAGTTAAGCTGCCAGTGGAAAGCGAAAATGAGGAGTAAGAAACATTTCGTTTTTGATAAGATAAGCTAACTGCTAATGAAAACTCTCTTTTGCACAAAGGAGTCAGTCATTGTAAAAGTATCTTTAAAATAGTGTAAAAATTACTCTTCTTGGCCTTGTGTATCCGAAAAATTAACTCCTCCTTAAACTGTAAGAGATTACTTTTTGTTTCAAAATCAAAAAGTTCATATCCAAACTAAATCAATTTTATTCTTTTCCTACATATATAAGACTAGACTGTTTTAAATATTTCTTATTGTTCCAATAGCATATGTAACTAAATCCCCTTTCCTTCTCAGTGTTAAACCAACTGAACCATCGCCCATCAAACGCCGTCGAGGACGTCCGCCTGGTTCTGCCAAAAGCCAGTCGATGACCACTGATGGTCGCCACGCCTGCGAGGTGTGCGGTAAGACCTTTTCATGGTACCGCGACATGCAGCGCCATGCCAGAATGCACTTCGAGCAGGCCTCCTTCGTCTGTGACACCTGTGGCAAGGGATTCCTGCGCAAGGACAAGTACACGTTCCACCTGCGCTGCCACAAGAAACGAGAGGCCAAATGGAAGGCTCTTCAGCTGGGAAACGAATGGCGCTTTGCCGAGCGCCTCTACAGCTCCGGCAGACTGAAACGAGTCGAATGCAAGCTATGCGGGCTGAAGTGCACGCACATAGAAGAGCTCAGAAGTCACCTGAAAAGCCACGTGGACTTGGAGACTTTAGTCAGTTTAAGAAAGGATAGTGATGTGGTTAGGGAACATTTCCCCGGGTTGCCCTGTGACTTGGATATTATCAAGCAGCAGATCAGCGCTGATATTGCCGAAGGGCAAGCGGAGAAGTTTGCCTGTGTTGTTAATTTCCACGGCTATGAGCTGGGACTCAGCGATTCGGATGATGAGAGTGCCAGCCTGGATTCTAAATACAATTGCTCTGTGTGCAATTTGCCGTTCAACCGCAAACACCGCCTGGTGAAGCACACTTTGGAGGAGCATTCCCAGACCTCCACAACGCTTCCCTGGCAACGCTGCAGCTTCTGTAAAATTGGTTTCCTCTGCTCAACACTCTACAATCAGCATTTGAGCAGCCATTGCCACAGCAAAATAAAACGATATCGTTGCCGCAAGTGTCCCGGCAAGTTTATGTGGCCGGAAAACCTACAGAGACACGCCTGCTCCCATCGCCGTGAAGGAACTATGCCCAGGCACATATCCTGCTCCTTGTGTGATGCTCCGCTGGCCAGTTTGGCGCGACTTCGTATTCACTTAACCATACACCAACTTGATTTGAATGGCATCAGCCCGGAGTATAATTCCTCCTTCTTTCGCTCATTTTACCCCAATGGATTAGACTGCTCTGCCGCTGATTTGGCTGCCCGCATAGCTGAAGATTTCGAAGTGCAGGATTTCGATCGCTATTACAATGCCTGCACGGAAAGTGGACAGGAGCTGGATCTCTTTGATTCTGAATCGGAACAGAGTGATGAGGAGACCAGCAAACTCTCTCATACCTGTCTGCTGTGTGGAGAAACTTCGAGTACCCTGACGATCCTAATGCAGCATCAAAAGAGAGTTCATTCTAGTGGGTCCATTGATCTGCCCTGCACCTGCGAAAAGTGTGGTTCTGGTTTCGTAAGCAAGGCTCTGCTTCAACAACACCGCAGGCGCAGCTGCGGCCAGAAACACTCCCGGTTCTACTGCCAGGCTTGCAATCTTCGATTCGTTTGGCAGGCCAACTATGAGCAGCATCTGAGGACACACCATGACACCGTAACGAAATATGATGAAGAGACAATGGCTGCCAAACAGGTTTATTGCGCCACCAAGCTGCAGTGCGACGAGTGTGATAAGGTAAGCGTTCTCTCTACCAACCATTATACATATCTATTAAGTCTTACCATTTTAAATTACCTTTTAGGTATTTATCTGGCACAAAGACCTCACGCGTCACAAGCGATTGCATCAGCCCCAATCGGCAGCCCAGTTCGACTGTCCCCATTGTCATCGCAAGTTCCACCGCAAGGATGGCCTCAAGTCCCACCTAAAAGTGCATCCGGGAGCACCGGAGAATCTCAAGGAAGAGCCTGCCACGGCCCACGTTGTACCAGGCCACGGAATGGCTCTGTCGCGGCTCAGTCGACCTCATGGTTGCAAGCTGATCCAGTGCATGATCTGCCTCTCGCGCCACTCAAAGATTAGTGATCTTCGGACCCACCTAAGATCGCATCAATACGGATTAAGCTTGTCCGCTGAGAGAGATACTGCCAGTGCCTCAAGATCCTTTTACCCGGAACTAGAAACTGTCTTAGAACGAGATAAGTTGGCCGGGAAAATTATGGCCGATGTGGAAAGCGAACTAGAGTTGGATCGTTTTGTTTCCATAACCAACGAGGCTGGCCTCGAACTGAATCTCGACAGCAGTGAAACTGATTCCGAATCCGAGCAGGAGCAGGATATATCAGAAAAATGCTATGCCTGCAATCTCTGTTCCACGGTTGTAAGAAGAAAATATCAGTTGTTTGCGCACCAATTGGAGCAGCATGAGTTGGAGGAGACATGTCTCGTTTGCTCCCATTGCCAGGTTAGGTTCGTCAACGAATCCCTGCTGGATCATCACTCCCGGACACTGTGCTACAATCCCCAGAAGGTTTTCCAGTGCCGCAAGTGTCCGCTTCGCTTTCGGTGGCGGGAGAATCTAAAGCTTCACACGAGTTTGTGCCATCAGCAAGGCGAAATCCCAATACCCGGCGAATCCTCTCAAGCAGTCGGTGCGGACCTACGGTGCGGGGAGTGCCATCGCAGCTTCAAAATGCAAAAGGATCTCACGCGACACACACTGATGCACGCCCAGGAGTCGAACATCTTCAGGTGTCGTTGGTGTGCACGTCGCTTCTATCGCTGGGCCAATCTTCTGCAGCACATTGCGCGACATGGCATAAGTGTCGACCAATTGCCCTATGCGGAGGCCATTTTAGATTCCTATGGCAATCCTGGAGGTCACAAAAAGGTAGAGTGCCGCGTGTGCAGCTTGAGCTTTCCCACAATCGCTGCCTTGCGTCTGCACCTCGAAACGATGCCCGCTGGAAGTCACCACGAGCTGTCCTCACTCCAAAACTACTCGATTACCAACCAGATGGGCTTCGAGATGGATCTGGATGACTCGGAGACTGATGAAGAGGACGGCAGGACACATTCGAAACCACCTGGCGCCCCTGATTTCTACACCTGCGGCATGTGTCAACTGCGATGTTCGCGCAAATTCGAGCTGCATCAACACCAGCAGGCCATGCACCGAATGGAAAAGATTCCCGACGGCTGTGATAGGTGCCTCTTCAAGAGCGTCTGCCCGGAAATAATTGTGCATCATAGGAAGACACAGTGCGAGAACCGGGAAAAGCAGTTCACCTGCACTCGCTGTGGTTACAAGTTCATGTGGGAGTCCAACCTGCTGCAGCACATGCAGTTGCAGCACGAAAAGCAAGAGGATCAGGAGCTGGATGAGTCCAAGGAGGCGTCTGGGGACGAGCCAAAGGCCGAAGTGGGTCAGGTGTTTCAGTGTGGTCTTTGTCCAAGAAAGTACAACCGCAAGGATCGACTCACGGCTCACTCAAAGAAGTTCCATGGGCCCGATGGCAAGGGGTCCAATCCAGTGAAGGTCTCCAATAGAGCCACATCTCCCAAGGAACCAAAGCGCTTCCTGTGCGCCTTCTGCGGCAAGGCGGTCAGTTCCTCCTCCAACCTGATTATCCACATGCGTCGGCATACAGGCGAGAAGCCCTTCAAGTGCGAGTACTGCACCATGGCCTTTCCCCGATCCTCCGATCTCCAGTGCCACCGCAGGACGCACACCGGCGAACGACCCCACGTGTGCACCGTGTGCCAGAAGGGATTCGCCCGATCCTACAAATTGCAGCAGCATATGCGCATCCACAGCGGCGAGCGGCCTTACAAGTGCACATACTGCGAGAAGAGCTTCACGCAGTCCAACGATCTGACCCTCCACATCCGGCGGCACACTGGCGAGCGGCCCTATCAGTGCGGCGTCTGTGGTGAGCGATTCATTCAGGGAACGGCCCTCAAGAACCATCGAATGCAGCAAAGTCACTACGAGGAGGGGCAGGAATCAGGGGATCCCCCGAGACGTACGGTTCTGGAACAGTTTACTATATAGGAATGAGGAAGATCCGTGTTCAATATAGTTATATTTAGGGTTTTGAAAGTATGTAAAAGTTCAAGATATTGATGGTTAAACGGAAATTTAACATTTTTGGCATGCCTAAGCTTCTGCTTGGTTAGCTTTAAAATACTAAAAGGCTTTTGGACTATTAAAACATAAGGCTCCTCATTTGGTTTCTTAAGGAATCCTTTAAAATACTTAAAAAACCGAATGGCGTCCTCTTTAATATGATCTTTCTACGAGTTTAACGGGGTATGGCATTCGTATTCCGTGCTATGATAACATTATCATTCCGTATTGCCAAAACAAAGTGACACTTCTGCATTGCATTTGGCATTTTAGGTTTTTATTGCGTGCATTTAGGCGAGGCTGGTCGCTCTAATTGCGCAGCTGCCTGCAGAACTTTTTTTTCGCCTGGTGATTGAGCTCGAGAAATCTTTCAAATTGGCACAAATCGAGCGTTTCGAAGCAGGTTTCCGATTTTGACACCAGGCCAACAGAAATCCCAGTAGGTGGCTACTGGGCTCTAAGAACCAATTTCGCGGAGCCCTCCCATTGGTCGACCAATAGGAACACACCATCCCGATTGCTAAAAACAACCGTTACTTTCGTTCCAGAACACAGAGGCGTAGTCACCGCGAGAAGGAGTTTGTGGGGCTATACGTCCCCAATTAGCGATTTTAATCTCCATTGACCAAATTCGGACTACGCCTCTGCTAATCGCAGAAAACTGAGATTTGGACACCTACTATGATTTATGTTCGCCTGGTGTTTCAAACCGAGAAATCTTTCAAATTGACTGACAAAATCGACACAAATTGAACGTTTCGAAGCAGGTTTTTCGATTTTGACACCAGGCCAACAGAAATCCCAGAAGGTGGCTACTGGGCTCTAAGAACCAATTTCGCGGAGCCCTCCCATTGGTCGACCAATAGGAACACACCTTCCCGATTGCTTAAGACAACCGTTACTTTCGTTCCAGCACACAGAGGCGTAGTCAGCGCGAGCAGGGATTTGTGGGGTTAAACGTCCCCAATTAACGATTTAATCCCCCTTGAAAAAATTTTGACTACGCCTCTGCTAAACGCAGAAAACTGATATTTGGACACCTACTATGGTTTATGTTCGCCTGGTGTTTCAAACCGGGAAATCTAAAATTTTGCTTGTCCAAAACCCAATTTTTCCCAACCAAACGCGACAATTTCTGATTTTGAAGTACCAGGCAAACAGAAAGCTTAGCAAGTTCCCAGAATTTTAAGCAAGTGTTGATGGCTGCAACGAAGCCACTCCCCTGGAAGACATCCGTTAGTTTGCAACTAAGCTCAAGCTAGAGATGGGCAAACAGCTTGTTCCTATGTTCGTGTCACGAATTTGGCCCGCCATACTCGAAACCCCGTTATTTTGTATGGGCCGTGTTGAATGATGTAGGCACGCGCACATCTCTAAGTAAACGTTGCTTAGACTGATCAGCTGATCCTTATCCAACTGCTAAGCGATTCTGGTCTTCTGGTGTATCCAAAAATTGTTTTTCTGGAGAGAAAACAATAATTGTTGTTTTACGCGCTGATCCAGTAAAGAAAATTGGTACAATTTTGGTTCACTAAAAGAAAACTAGAAGCACGGCAGGTTCCACCCTTTTTTTCAGGGGCTGTTTTATTCTGTGATAGTGCCACCTGCCACATCCATACTCGATACTTATCGCCATGCGTTGCCTTGACGACCGATCCAAGTGGCCTTTGGTGTCTCCGTTCAGAGTGAACAGCCACATTATACTACGGACAATCAGAGGTAAATACAGGAAAGGTTGACCTGCTTTGATAAAGTAAATCAGATGAACCAGCTCGCTCACGCCCACGTTTAGATTTAGATTTAAAACTCGAAAATTGTTTAGTTTCGCCGACATCCAATCCCCGAACACAAAAATGGTAAAGCGATTCAAGGCGTCTAGTTCGCTGGGGGCCAGCGATGGTGGAAGCGTCAAAAGTGGCAACTGCAAGGACTCGGACCAGGTCTATTGTGTGCTCCTCCATGTGGTCGAGGGTATGTTGACATTTGAAAATTAATAAATAAATTAAATAAATAAATAAATATGTATTCCCTGTCCAGCGATCAACTTCGTGAGCCGCGATGGCAGCGAGCGGGAGCAGATTGTGATGAACGCCGCCCTTAACACGGTGGACTTTGAGGTCGAGGGCACCCAGTCGGCCGAAACCATCATCTTCAACAGCAACTGCATTTGGGAGTGCGACCTGGCCGGGATCAAGCGCATCAAGACGGACCACCGACCCGTCAAGATAACCTTCTCTGCGTGCCGTGTCGGTGGGGCTGAGCGCAAGACCATTGGCAGCCTGCTTCTTCCGGTGCGAGGACTTCCGGTCCTAGCCACCACGGGCAGCCACAACGGTGCCAATCTGAAAATGTTCTGGCACAAGCTCATCTGCATCAGCAGCGAGTTCCGCTCCCACAAGCCGGAGGTCCTGCTCATGCTGGCCATCATCAAGAAGTCCATCCTGCATACCAAGGACTTCGATCACCTCATGCAGTTCACCGAAGTAAGTAGTTTAGGCTATAAACAAAAGTAAAAGACAAAAATGATCTTAAGTAAATTATTCTTAGTTTATAAAGAGTATAGAGATTATAAAGATTTTTCAAATGCATTTTGCGATACATTTTTCGATTTTTTCCATGTCGAATTTTTGAAAAATAAAAATTGTAATTCTAATAATTGAAAAACATTACTATAATTTGAAGTACATTCGTATATTTATATCACATTTTTATAAATCTATTTTGGCCATTATGTTAATAGAAACTATATGAATTATATGCTATATTTTTTCTAAATATTCATTTTGATATTTATATTATCCAACAGCAAAAAACGCCACCCACGCCGCCACTGCAGTCTCCCGGACACTCGATAACTGCTAGCATGCTCCAGTCGCAGGTGAGTTGCAGGTCTACCAATTTTGGCTGCCCAGGAATATTGATTCCGTAATGATTTCTGGCAGGCCAACGTCTACGTGCAGTCGTTGGTGCAACTGGGCCTGCTGCAGGTGGGCAATGATCCGCTGATAGACTGCGACATAATCGAGGTAGTGCTGCAACTTAAACAGCTGAAGAACGTGAACCGGCTGGTCAAGTCACTCGACGAGGGCAAGGGAACCGGCTCCGTGATCCTGGTGTTCGACTTCGTGGGCAATGTGACCAACATTGAGCTGAAGCTAAACGAGTCCGACTCCTACATTCTTAACGACGTCCTTGGGCTGCGTTTTAAGACATCATTGCGCAGCATGCGACTCTATTTCCAACGCATCTTCTATCTGCCCATCAACATGTACATGAATGGCTCGGCAATAGGTGAGCAAAAGAGCATTTGTTTAACTAACTCATAAACAGTTGCGGTCAAAACAACAGTAGTAGGACAATGTAAATTGCTCTAAAATAAACCTTAAAATTCACTTTTCTATATACTGTAGTAACAGATTTTATAACAATTTAAAAAAAAAAAACCATACGGCTTCATTCATCTGCATTTTGTATTTCGATAAAAAGGTTATTGATATCTGATCAATTTGTTATAGAAAATATTTTAAAATCTACCAATCTATTTTATAAATATTTTAAAATATACCTTTGTTATATTTCCGCCATTTAATTTATAGTATTAGCTTCTCGAAAATATAAAAAAGTAGTTTAAAAATTGATATCAAATTATTTTTCATAGCTTTTTCCATAAGTTAAATTGACGGCATCTGTATAAGTATGGATTATTTGTATTATTTTACAGCCACATACCGCATGGACTTTGGCAATCTGCTGCCTCCGGACAACTACTTCTCGGACAAACGAAAATACACCCACAACGGCTCATTTTCCTTTAATCGACTTGCAAAAAGGGACAGCGCTAGAGAACCCAAGCCGCCTCTGATGGAGTACTCCTTCAGTGTGGACGTAAAGACACTGTTATCGAGGCAGGGACAGGAGGAGCCTGAATCTACATCTTCGGTGGCGAGCGGAGTCATCAGGGAGTTGCCAAAGGATCGCAAGGACCCTGAGGTCATGTCACTAATCAACGATACTGCCTCTGTGGCCAGTCTGAATGTGGGTGCCGAGCTGTCAGTCTCGGAAGGATCCTGTCGCTCCACTTCACCCAAAGAAGATGGGCTCGATTCCGATGCTTCAGTGGATCATCGAAAGCCCGAAAATAGGCGAAAGAAATTTACACGATTTCAGGGTGAGCAAGACAGTGGGAAAAGCGAGGATGAGCAGTGCCTGGGAAAGACGTTTTCCGCTTTAGTGGTTCGTGAGGATCTCAATTTTAGTAAGGCGGAAAAAGCAATAGTTCGAAAGTCTAAAAATACGGAAATCCTGCCAGGTGATGATTTTGAAACTGCTTTCTGCGATGACAAAAAGTTAACTAATGTAGTGGAAGAGGAAACAAAATCTCAAAGTAAGAACAACATTGAATCTACAAACAAAGAATCTTCTAGCTCTCCAAAAAAACTGAAGATTAAGTCGCAGAAATCAAATGAGTTTCTCAGAGAATCTTCTAAATTAAAAATGAAGACTCCTAAGAGCAAGATTTCAACTTCCGAGGAAAATGATTTCGATAACTTTGGAGAGTTGACTTCCCTAGAACTGTTCGAGTTCGAGGAAAAAAGACAAGCAAAAGAAGCTGAACTACAGTCTTTGAGAATGCAAAGGATCAAAGAATCTTCACCAATGCCAATGGAAAGCAAAGTTCGAAAAACCAAAACTAAAGACACTGAAGTATTAAAAAATGGAAGCAACCTCAGTATTATTGATAAAGCTACAGCAGAATCTCCCAAACAGTCGGCACCCAAACAAAAAGTGTGCAATCAATACGTAAAAAAGTTGCCAAAAACACAACTCAATGAAGTCTGTTTAACCCATGAAAGTCCATCTAAGTTAAAAAGCCAAATGGTTTATGAAAAACAAACAGAAAGTAAAGTATTTTCAGAGAATAGCTATGAACAGAGTGATGAGGAAAAACTAAGTAAGAAACCAAAGTCCCAAAATTTAAAAACCAAATCGAGTTTTAATGATGTTCAAAGTATAGGCAAAACCAAATCACAATTTTTAGCTTCCCAAGAACTGGAAGACTTTGAAGAAATATCCACAAGCACCCAGGAAACGAGAAGTTTCAAAACATCTAAGAGTGATTTGGGTCTTCGGGCACGTTGGGTGGAGGTTAATAAAAAACAGACACAAGTTTTGGATGAAACCGAGAAGTTTCTGCAGGAAACTTGCCGTGCCGAACTCGACGAGGTCCTCTACGAGGATCAGTTGGCGTTCGGTCTGGCAAAGCCTCTTAAGCTCAAAAAGAAGGTTGGAAAATCCATGGAAGAAAATGTAAAAAGCATCAATTATGAAAACTCATATTTGGAGGAAATCGCCATCTGTCAGTCTCAAGGGGATCTGGTGAAAAAAAAGAAGAGGACTATACCCATACACCAGATGGAAATCGAAAGCTCCGAGGAATACATCTCATTGTCGGAAGGCATTTTGAGATCTGCTGAAATGATATATTCAGAAACAGAACATCGGGATGTTCGAGTCACTTTTGCTAAATCCAAAGGAGGTCGTGTTAAGAAAAAGATGAGGGCAGACGAAGACGATGTAAATCAGGATAATACTTCTCTATCGGAGGAAAACTTACAATCCACCGAGAAGATCTCTGCAGAATTTGAGCAGCGGGATGCTCAAATAAAATCCAAGAAGAGGGAATTTACTAGCTCCCAAGAATTTATCTCGGAGTCAAATTTGAAATCCAGTGAGCTCACTAATCAAACTGCTCAACCGCAGGATGTAAGAGTCCTCAAAAAAAAGAAATTAAAAAAGATTTTAGTCAAAGAAGATTCTCAGATCCAAGATATTGAATCTCAGAAAGAAGAAGCAGTTAGGCCAGTCAAAAAGAAGGTGCTTCGAAAAAAGTCATCAGTAATTTCAGACAACGTAGAGCACACCAAGAACGAACATCCACCGGAAGAAATACCAGATGTCAAAACAAAGAAAATAATTAGGAAAAAAACAAAACCCCTGGTTGACAATCCATTGGTTGAAGAAATTACAAAAAACCAGAAAGAAGCATTTCAAAATTCCCAAAAGAAGACCACTTCCCGAAAGCAATTTAAAGATTTAAGCACCTCCGAAGAATGTTATGAATTCGAACAGCCTACAAATATGTCCGATACTGTAGGACAAAAAATCAAGAGCTGGCGAAGGCAACAAATCGAAATCTTCGAGCAGGAACTGGCACTCAAGGAGTTGCATTATAAAAATCAGTTAGAGGAGATGGAAAACCAAGAGGCGAGAATACATATACTCAGCAAGGAGGAACCACATCTAGATGAGACTTTTATCAGTAAAAAAACAAACGTGTCGTGCGTTGACTATGAGGCGAAATTCCAAGAGCTAGAAGAACACATAGCTCTTTTAAAATCTGAAATGGAGGATCAAGTAAGGATTTTCGAGGATCGAAGTGTGGAGCTCCGGCAGGAAAACCTTCAGTTGTGCACCGAGAAAACCGCACTTAAGATTCGCATCGCGGCTATGGAACAGCAGATTGAGGATTTAAAGGATCAGGGCTCCGGCGGGGGAGATCTGAAGCAGGTTCTCGGGGAGCTGAGGTCCCAGAATCGACGATATAATATGCTTGCCTGCGAAAAGGAACGCTACAAAAAGCGCTGGCGAAGATCCGCCAGGAGGGTTCATGCCCTCAAGTTGGCCATGTACGAAAGAAATATGGAGCGGGAGCATTGCATTAAAGTCGAGTAGGTTTTTGTCTATAATTTATATATTTTTATTTAATAAGTAAGTGATTTTTGCAGACCCATTGACCTTAGACAGATCCTGACCCAGGATGCCATGGAGTTCGAGCGAGAGTATGGACAGTTTCGTCAGAATGGCCAATCTTCGAGGTATTCACTGGGATCGATGTCAGGATCGGGTGACTTTTCAATTCCAAACAAAAAGTGTATACCAGCTAACAACAACATTTGAGAGAAAATGTTTCCCTAGATTTTACCAAATTTACTGTGTCAATGTTGTATTTAGTATTTTACCTTACGTTTTTTTGAACTTTTTTTGTAGAAAAATAGAAATGTTAAAAAGCCAAAATTTCTTTCTGCTCAACTCCAATTGGAACCCCAATTTACCAAATCTACTGGGTCAATTTTCTTCTATAAAGTTTTGTTCGCTTTTTTTTTGGAGAAAAATATTTAAATGTTAGAGAGCCAAAATTGCTTTACTCCAGCTGGAATCCCACACGCACAAAGTAGGGCAGTGTGTTCAAGGGAGCGGCGTAGTCCATCACCCAGGTGGGTCCACTGTACGTCTGGTCGCTATTGCCATCCTTCCACTCGCCCTCCGGCAGGTAAATGTCCCGCTTGGTGGCTCCCTCAACCACAATGGGAGCAGCGATAATGTCGTCGCCCAGTAGGAATTCTGAAATATAAGATAACATTAGTTGGAACTAAATTTTACCACACTTATAAATAAAATGGAAAAGTTAAAATCAATATTAAATTAAATATAATTCACACTTAAAAACATGATTTAAAATGGTGTTCTATATCTTCTAAACTTATAGATAAAAATCAAATCGCAATAATTTATTT
The DNA here is from genome assembly GCF_018152505.1 of Drosophila elegans. Taxonomy (NCBI): domain Eukaryota; kingdom Metazoa; phylum Arthropoda; class Insecta; order Diptera; family Drosophilidae; genus Drosophila; species Drosophila elegans. Next base: position 2,395,680 of record NW_024545855.1, on the reverse strand, counting down.
TTTTTGACAGTGCAGATTTAACTACATATTAGATAACCACTCACCATCGTAGATGGACTGCGCCACCTCATCGGTGGGGGCGATCCACCAGAGTGGGGCATTCACAGGCTCTCCCGAATCCACGGCTCGCTTGAAGAGCTTCATGATGTAGGGCGTGTACTTAGCATGGAGGGCGGTGAAGCTCTTGCTGATCTCAATGGCCTCGGCGTCAAAGTTCCAGGGCACAAAGGAGAACTGCAGGGCGGGCATGAAGACATTGGCCTGCAACCAGCGCAGGAAAAGCTCCTTAGTTGGTGGCTTCTCGTAGTAGCCATTACCGCCAATCATATCAGGCAGCACGAAGGGATAACCATTGAGGTTCATTTGCAGCATCGAAGAGATCAGCGTGAGCAGGCCATTGTTCCAGCCCCACTCCGAATCCTTGTCCACGATGCGCACAAAGATAGGCTGATCCTGGGTATTCTGGGCCGAACGCACCTCGACCATATCTCCAAAAGCAGCCACAGTTCGCACATAGTCGCCCACCGCCTGGAGCGGAGTCACCATGGAACTGCTGGCTTGCAGCACCGGGTCACTGGGCAGCCAACTGGTCTCTCCGGCATCAAACTTGAAGCTATCGATGCCATCCTCATCCTGCAGTCGCTTCAAACGCTTGCTGAACCAGGCCTGAACCTCCGGCTTGGTGAAATCCAGAATGGCCGCATCCTTGGGCTTGCTGTTCCACCACTGGGTATCGGAACTTCCCTCGTGATCCAGCACCAAGTAGCCCAGGGACTTGGCCTCCTCGTAAATAGCCGTGCAGTTGTTGTTGATGAATGGATGAATCCACAGGGTCACACGGAAACCCAAAGCCTTGAGGTCATCCGTCAAGGTTTTGCTATCGGGGAACTTGTTCTTCCTGAATGTCATGGCCCCATAGCAATCCTCCCAATCATCATCGATTTCCAGCTGGCTGTTGTTGAAGCCATTGTCCAGGATCTGCTTGGCAAAGTCACGGACCACATCATCGGAAACCTCCGCTTTGTAGAGGGCCCAAGTGGACCAAACGGGATGCATGACCATTCGCTCATCGGGATGGCCGGTGGGTTGTCCATGGAAAGTCTTCACGGCATATTTGTGAGCTGCCTTGGCATCCTTGGCCACAGCAATGTGGTACACAAATTTGGCAGACGTGACCCGGGGATCATAGGGCAGTGCACTGGTGGCACTCAGACACAACTGATCCGGATAGTCCGCCGTATTTTGATCAATAAACAGCGGCGTATTGCTTTCCACATAAAGGAAAACGCCATCGCCGTTCAGCCAATAGCGTTCACCCACTCCAAAGTTGTCCAGCTCCTTGGGCAAATAGGAGTAGTTGCTGTGCCTTTGCCGCTCCACAGGCCAATAGTGCTGCTTTTGCTCCGGACCACTGAACCAGTGAGTGGAGCCGGTTTTGAGGGGGAAACAATCCCTGGGCTGGCTTCCCTGCAGCACCTGATCTCGGGACACTTTCACATGGGTGATCTCACTGCCTGTGCCGGAAACAACGGCGTTTTTAACCAGTGTGAACTCTATTGTGTTGGTGCCATCGGTTAAAGTGTAGCCACCACTGCTGGTTTCCACCAAATTGGCACTGCTCTCAAAGTTGTCGAAGGTCACTGTTTGCAGGCTCTTCTCGCCCTTCATCAGCTCAAACTGCAACTTATCACCGCGCCTCAATCGCACATAGATATTGCTGTTTGGGAACTTGTAACGCTGCTCAATGCTGGCGCAAGTGTATACTGCCTCCCAGAGGCAGCAAAATGCCAACAGCAGGCTAGGTACTACTGCAATAAACATCATTTTCGTCCGCTGCACAAAAATCAACTGCCGGGCAGCTGGCAAGCGATGGTACTATATAGCTGCGATAAGGAAATCAAGGAAATTCTAAAGAGCTATGGTCACTACATATTATACAAATAAAGCTCTTGAGAGTTGACAAAACACATTGCTCACCTGGGGGTGCACTAGCCAGCAACGTGACGTGATAACCCCGATGATAAGCCATGATTGTCAGGCACCAACCTGGCTTTCTACATTTCCCATTAGCTAATTGATTGCTGTTAGCGCTGAGATTGCGGCTCACCTACATCGACAGTGCGGAATCTCAACAGGGGTTCTCTGAAAGTCAAGGACGACTGCGGCTTCAAAGTAATCTTAAAGTTCCAAATATCTATTTTCAACAGCTTATCTTTACATAAACATTTTGCTTTGATTTCCTCAAGTGCAACGATTACTTGTGCCTTTCTCAACAAGTTGTAAACATTTTGTTGAGTAATATAATCGTTATCATTTTTGGTGACTCATACTTTTTAGTTTTTTCAAAGAGAATATTTAAATTATTATAAAAGTTTTATTAAGGCATAAATATTCATATATTAAGTTTTGATATACTCTTTTTTTTTTGATTTCTTAATACTTTTAAACTATTTTGGCTTTAATAAACAAGGAATTTTAATGCCGTCGAATGTAAAATATGTGATTGTCCTTGGCTGAGGATTTATACACTGATAAAAAATGGAATAGTAAGAAAAATATCTGCTTATTAGATTTAATATTTTAATATTTAATTAAATATCAAACCATTATCTTAGATTCAATGCAAATTAAATTGGAAAATATAAGATTTAAAATGTTGGTCAAGTTAAACATTCAGATATTAAAATCAATTCCGAAAATAGTCAAATGAATAATTTTAAATGTTTTCTTATATAAAATAACAAGAAATCGGGATGAATATGAGTACAATATATTTGAATTTACTATGTTTTTTTTCTTACCAGTGTATATAATATTTCTGGTGGTTATGATGAGGGGGTGGTGGCTAAATGCATGACGTGTAACTAATAACTTAATTCGATTATCTAAGAATCAAATGGCTTTTCGCTGGGCGCTTCATCGCGATATTCGATGACATCCTTTTTCTTTCCTAGGAAATGGGCCCTAAACAATTCGTCCTCATTATCGGAGTTACTTTCGTCGCCGGCCATCAGAGATACTCGGGAGTAGATTTCATTGGATCTCGCAGTTGCCCTACGATGATACACTATGCCGCCGGCAATTACGACGCCCATCAGACTGAAAATCACTGCAACCAGAAGTATAACAGAGGTGCCAGTCATATTTGACTGTGTATTTCGATCAGCCATTTCTGAAATGTCCACCACAGTGGCCATTCCCGTGCTGCGCACCACATAGGCATAGCAGAAGGTATCGTTCAGGATCTTTCGCAGTTGACTGCCCGGCGAACAGGTGCTGCACTGGGAGGCCAGAGGTCCATGGCAGGCCAAACAACTCCTATCGCAATTGGCACAGATCCGAGAAGGTGTCTGCACCAGTTGGGTGAGTGGGGTGCCAGTCGTTATACTCCTCCTCCTCCGACGATCCTCCGCCTGCAGAGGATCCTGATTGTCGTCTAAACTGTTGGATATTGACGCTGGATGATCGGTGGTGCGAATGCCATAGGGATTAATAGGAACCCTGGCCACATCGTCCTCCAATTCCTCCTCATCCGCTTTTAGTTTATCAAATGGATATGTGTGCAGCGGGCAGACATCAAAGCACAGACCCTCAAACATATATGCGGAATCATTGCACTCTGCGGAGGGTTAGAAAAATATATATTATAATAAATATCTAAAAACAAGATGAGCTAATAAAGTGCTTTACCTCAGCGAAAGTTTTAGAGGAGGCAGAAAGATTAGAAATTAGTTGGTTAGACAATGTAATGAAAAACTTGGCTGAACTTAAAACGAAGCAAAACGAGTTGTTTTTTGCAGGTTAAGCTTACAATAAACATACATAAAAAGAAAAAGGCAACAAAATGGACTAAATATGTTGGTAATAAGTCTGATAATTAAAAATTTAAAAACATTTTAATAAATGCCTATTATATATCATTTATTAAAAATAAAAAATAGTATTTTATTACAGAAAAATATTTGCAACAAAGAATTCAAAGGTGTGTTTAAAGCAAGCTCAACCGGAAAAACATGCTCGATTAAAAAAAAAAAATAAAGCAAAAAATCATAAAAGCCAGTGTGTGATTGGAGATGGCAGCTTAGGTGTGTGTGTGTTCACTGTATCTCCGCCAAAACAAAACCACTAAGCATGAAATGAGAATGTAGGTTTTTATTGTGTTAAAAAGTTAACGTAGCGAAATAAACGAATTAGAAAGTGGTTAATGTCGCACAGCAGTAGTAAGGGATATGAAACTTTCCGTTTAGACCAAAAATAGAAGAACAAAACAATACTTAGGATGGAACCACACTCACCTTGTCTGCAATCTCAAAACCTCAATGGGAATTTGTGAACTCTGAACTGCAGTCTCTCCTCATCCTATAGTTTAAATTTTTGGTGAGCATGTTTCGCTTGCTGCTTTGAATTTTTTGTTGGAAATAAATTGCTTCAACAAGTTTGGTTTTTTTTACGGTTTCAATGCATTTATTTATTACTCATTTAGATATTATATAGATAGATATATACACAAACATACATAAAAAATTGTATTGAGTTTCGAATTGCGGCACTCTCAATTTTCATCATACCTACGAGGTTGTTTAATTTCTGTTTTGTTTTCTTTACATTTAAAAAAGTTTAATTTCATTTCGTTTCCTTTTCATTAATTGCAAGCATTAATTTAGTGTTTTGTTCCAATGTTACTTTACAATTTTGTGGTTTTTTAAAGTTAATATGTTTAATTGCTAATTTCTACCCCATGCCCTAGTACCAGTTTAATTTTTTTCTTTGTCTTTCAAATTTTTCATTTAGTATTAGCTTATATATTAATTTGGCTTTTTCTTTAATTACTTGATCGAGTAATTAAGCTTCAGAGTTAATTTGCTTGTGTATTCTGGTTCTCGTAGATAAATAAGTACCAAAGTTGGGAGTGTGCGCTTAAGAACAACAGAATGCATGGTAACGAAGCAGAATTTTGTTGTGTTCCTAACCAAACTCACTTGGAAATTTGTTCGACATAATTTATCTTGGTACTTGCCAAAGTTTTGGTAAATACTTGTGAGTGTTTAATGTTTATTGACTTGGTTAATATGTGTTTGTTGCTTGTTCGCTGCTAGAGCGTATAGTAGATACTGGGGAAATTGAGGGTTAATTCAACTATTTTCGATTGCGCTTGTCAATGCAGAGAGAGAAATGCTAGTTTTAGTTTGTTTATATCTTATGCGCTGGCTAATATGTGTGTGTGTCTGTTTTTGGGAGTGTGCGTGTTTGCTAAATACAACAACAACAAAAAGATACTCCTTCTTTTGTTCGTTACTTCGCTATAAACTTGTTTATTAAATTAACATTTATATTTGTATTGTTTATTGTGCAGTTACGATATGATTATTCATACAACAAAAATGCATAGACATTGGAAACATCTTTCTAAAGTCAAAAACCAATAAAATACAAATATAAATCACAATAGGAGATGAGTAAATTTCGATAGAATTTTTAGAGTAAACTAATAGTTTGTACCAAGTTTCAAAACAAAAACGATAAAAACTGATATGTTTTAGTTTATCGGTTTGATAAAAAACGAAAACCATTGTTAAGTTTTTATCTGCTCCTTAATAAAGAATTAATAATAATAATTATTGCACTCAATTTGCTTTTTGATTTGTGTTTTATATTATAGATTTAAGTAAGCAACAAATTTGTAACAAAGATATGTTTTGTGTAATTGTGTGTGTTGGCGTTGTGGACAAAGTAAATCGGTAATAATTCTGTGATTTTGTATTTAATGTTCAAGTTGCAACTTTGTTGAAAACTGCAGGAACTTTTGTATAAATTGTTATATATAATTACGATTTAATTGTTTAGTGGTTGGTACCTACTTTCCAATTTATTACGCTATGCTTTACCCCTACACCTTAGACTATTATTATTTACTTGTTCACGTTTATTTTAATGCCTTTATCTTGATTTTTTTTTCATTTGTATTTTGATATAAAAATGTTTTGCTTTGCTTGGCGCCTTAACACTAGAAACATTTCCATTATATACTTAGTTTTGGTTTTTCTATTTCGCATCTGCTTTTCATTTCACACCATATCAACCCCTTAAAATTTACCGCTGTCCAAGATTTAGTTTTAATTATAAGAAACAGTCTTTTACTATGAACTCTAAACTGCAGTGGTTGTTGTGTTTTTGACAAACATTTTTTCGTTTGTCTGCATGGCAATAATCATTTCTTATACAAAATCAATAACCAGAAAGGGGACTCAAACTTAAGGCAAAGAAAAGTGAAAAGCAAAAGCTTGCGTACAGTGCCCTTCAAACTGTGGCGCGACTACTTGGCTGGCTTGGCAATATCTGAAATAATGCATTTAGTTTACATGTACACATATATACATACAGATCGCTACACAGGACAAAATAGTTATATTTTTAAGATCATTAGGAAGTTATTTTAGTTCATAAAATTCAACAAAATGATATTAATTTTGGCAGGTAAAAAGATTGAAATGATTTGAATAATTGATCCCGATAATGAGAAGTCTTAAGGGATCTTTATTTTTTTCCTGTGTGAGTGTGGGAAGCAGGCATTTGGAAAAAACATGGATAAAACATATCAAACTAAGAAGGCTTAAAACAAACACAAACAATTTAAACGAAAACAATCAAAAACAAATCGTACAAATAAATTTCAACTAAACTCTTAAAACTAATGTGTTAAATGTATGTAAAATATATATTTTAGGATAAGTTTGTATATAGCTGTGTATAATTGCATTTCGACTAAATAATACAAAAATTTGCTTTGTGCGTCCCGTTCCTCGACAAAAAAGGAAACTCAATAAAAAACAACCTTTGTTTTTGCCCTGCTACGCCTTTAGAAGCGTAAGTGTGCGTGTGTGTTGCTTGTGTCAGTGTGTAAAACTAGACTTACATTTAAATTTAACTACAAAAATGTTTAGTTTGTATATTTTTTTGGACTTGCAGTGATTCTTCCATCTGTCGCCTACTCTAAAAATTACTTATTTTTGTTACTTTTTAATTTTTCTTCGTTCTGGTTACCATCAAAACTTTTAAATGGAAATTTTTTGTTCACTTTTCATCTTCTTTCGGTTTTTCGTTTTTTACACACAGTTCAATTTTGTTTCTTTTCTGTTGCCAATTTCCTCATTTTTTAGTTAATTGCTAAATTATCTAATACATTTAATTATGTTATTCTTGTTGTTGTTGTCGTTGGCATGTTTAAAGTTTAGGAAGAAGACTTGCATGATCGTAAAAAAGAGTAAGGACAAACCTAAGCACTTGCGATCGCTCCACTTAAGGCACGCGGCGGTGTTGCTGTGATCTCGGGTCATGCCCACATCGCCCACCTGCAAAATAGAAGTATAGTTATGGATTATAAATGGTACAAGATGGAAGAGAGTGGGGGATAGTAATCTAAAAGCACAGAAAATATAATAGCAAATAGTTTCCGTTTAATTTTTTGTTTTTGGCATTCTTAAATATTTTTAGTTTCTATAGTGTTAAGTTTCTATTGTGTATTAAAATAATGAAATTTATTAATTTTATCTAGGCAATAAAATAAGTAAATAAATTATTTTTAGCAAACATTTTGTTAGTTAAATAATAGAATAATACATGAACGTTTCTTTAAAAGGAAAATGTAGACATTTTCAAATGCATAAGAACTAAAAGTTAAAAAATGGAAAATTTTGTAAATTGTATTATGTTTTTGTAAGTTTCCTTAAGTATACAATTGGTATTCCATTTTCAACTATATTTTAAGCATTACTTTTTTGTTAAAACTTAAATTTAAATTTAAGTACATTTTTAACTAAGAGACTTAGAAAAGATATCTGACTAATTCAACTATACTGATGTCGAACTGCTTATTCTTCTCCAAGAATTTATAATGCCAGTTTTCTTTGCGACAGCCTCCTTCGCAGTTGCAGCCGTATTCATCGCAGTTCCTGCGCCTCAAAATATACCCTCAACCTTCTTTCCATCGCCACAAATACAGATGAAGTATAACTCAGGATTTTTGTCGTTTTCTTGGCCACCAACCGCTTGAATGCTATAAAGCAGCTGGGAATGCATATTGCAGCATTTGGAAGAAGCATTATTGACGAGGAAAACGCAGAAAACCTTAAAAATCAAAGGGGAAGCGAGTGCTACTCTCTTGGACAGACGACTATATAAAACTGTTTCCATTTCGCTAGCGAGGTGCTTATTTATACGAGATGCACGATTTACAGATTAGGGTTTTATTAATCAGTAGACTGATAATAGATTGAAAGTATCATTTTTACTATTGACAGTTTAAAACTGGTCTATTAATTTTATTATGCTTGGAAGTGATAGCGATTTTCTGGAGACTATAAGCCACATAAATATTCTTGAAAAGTAATTTTTAAAAACATAAGCTTTTGAATAATTCATTCAAATATTTCGCATACTAAGAAATATCCCTCATATTATAAATTTAAAAAATAAAAATAAAATACTATAATTAAGACAAATGCTTTCATTTCTGCCTAAAGTCCAAGGGTAAAAAACATAACCTTTGAATGACTCACTCAAATTTATTGAGTTTACCTCATATCAAAAATATAATAAATACATATTAAGACAAAGATTCTAATGCTTTTATAGCCTTTCCTGCTTAAAGTCTAAAGGCTTTTTGGTTTCTTTTTTTTAGCAAGTCGTCAGTGGTGGCTGAAAAGTTTTGCCTAGTCTGATTCCAGTAGTTGTAGTTCATTGCATGTTGCCGCTCTGTCTGGCATTTTAAGCACTTATGTATGTGGCTACGTCTGTCCTTATTTATAGCTGCCCCTTTCCAAAAAGTCTGTCCAAAGTCTATCTAAGTTCACATGCAATGACGTCGCGTGTTAGTAACGAAGGAAAAGTGGATGGACTGGAGGAACTTTAGAGGGCCTGCAAAAGTGTTTGTTATGCAAAAAGTTTTTGCAGCCAGCTAGCGAACGGTGAAAAGTAAAAAAAAACTAAGGTCACTGCACTCGCCTTTATTACCGCACATCCTCTTTTTGCTATTTTCCCTGCCAGTGACGGAAAAAGCAACGCTTTTAAAGCACAATAGGTGCCAAAAGGTTAAAATTGCTGCCTGCCCAGGGCAAGAGTGCACTTGAATAAAGCCCAGGCTTCCATGGACTGGCAGCCAAACGTCGGCAAAGTTTAGAAAAATGCTGATTCTGAACACGGAGAAAAATAACAGAACATGGGTGTCCTAGTTTTTAAGAATAGTTTTATCTACCTTTTTTTAATAGCCATTCAATTTCAATGGTATTAAATATCATGGCATAATATAACTGTATATTCTCTTCAATGGACATAAATCCTATGCAAAAAGTAATGTACTTGACCTTATTTTTTTGTGTTTCTGAACACGCAGAAAAACAAACAAAACAAAAATGAACCGCATAAAAAATTTTTTTTTTGTATACTCTTCGAGCCTTTTTTGTGATTCTAAACACCGAGAAAAAAACAAAGCAATGATGTCCTAGTATTTTTTTAATAAAGTAATAATATCATATAGTTTAACCACATTGTTTTTTTTTAAACAAAAGAGCATAAATATTATAGAAGTATTAAACATTATACTCTCTTTAAAAAATGTATTACGGAAGTAATGTTTTTAAAAACCAACTCCTTAAATATTTTCGTTGGTAACATTTTCATGTTTACATGTTTACTAATTAATGCAAGTGATAAGTTTTTCTCTGTGCCCTGATGTCCGCTGCCTTGGCCCACTGCCAAACTTGGTTAAAAACGACTGCCAAAAGCGGAATTAAGATGCTGGCGGATGCTAAAAGAGAGGAGAGTGTGACTCAAACAGGCCCAAAGATAACTGCTGACAGTGTATGCCTAAGTATTTGCAAATTTATGAGCGCTATTGGGCGAGTGCTTTGCATACTTTTGGACCTCTGCCTGTGCATTGGCGCGTGCAGGGGAAATTCGTTCATTAACAACAAAAGGGGCATGCTGGCTAAAAAACAAAAAAAAAAAACAAACTGAAACACGAGAAAAGTAAGCGAACTACCTGCCAAAGGACTAAAGGACTTGCAAGGCTTTACAGTTTTGTAGGTACTGCGAGTGTCCACTGACTGACGGTTTAATCAAGCTAGCCACATGCAAGCACGCAGCGTTATTCCGCGATTCTGATGCGGGTTCTCATCACTATTTATCTCCTCGCTGCCCCATAAAGCATCAACAAGGCACTGCAAGACCAAGAATTAAACAGAACACGAAGGACAACGGGGCGGATGAATACAGTGGAGGCTCACAGAACTGTCTTCAAGGTTTAGGGTCAAGGATGGGAAAAAACTACATGTTGGTCTTCTGTGTGTTTGTCGGCAGAGCTAATATAAAAAAATCGTAATCTTAAAAAAAATTTAAAATAATTTAATTTTAATAGTTTCAATTCCAGTGGATAATAATAAAGGGGGTTTTATTTATGTATAGTTCTTTTTGAAGACTAGGAAGGGATAAAGTTATTATTGCCTAATGTGTATATACATCACTTAAACAAAAAGCGCAAAGATTTAATTTTACATTTTCTTAATTCTTTTTAAAAACGCAAAATTAAATTATAATTTTTTTATGACAAAAATGGTAGCTACAACACTTGAACTAAAAATCTGAAATATTTATCTTTACATGTACATGTTCATAAAAAATAGTTATATTTATGTGAGTACTTTAACTATTTAACATTTTCCAATAAGCGAACATTCACTGTATGCAGCAACTGGATATGAATTGAGGCTACCAAGCTGAGTGACTAATGGCTATTCATACCGGTAAGAGGTTTTCACTCCTCAATTCACTACAGGTAGAAAATGAACGAGGGACTCAACTCACCTGCTGCATATTCCTCCACTGCCCGGTGGAATCGTACTCGATGTCATTGTGGGCCATGTCGTTGCCGTACAAATTGAACTGGTTGGATTGGCCGGGATTGGCCGAGTCCTCGGGCTGAGCGGGCGTTTCGGTGCCGTAGAATATCATGTCCCATTGTGTGATTTGTGCTGCAACGCAGAGCAAAGAAATCAAATGCATTTAGTTATTGCTGACTTTGGCCAAAAGGACTAAAAATAATCCAAATAAAATCGAAACATCTATACAAAATAAACAACAAACGGCAAACGCAAAATGTTATAAAATGTATGATATATTGCAGATTGTACAGGCGGGCAAACAAGTCAAGTGAAGTGCCAATAAATCTGCCATAAGAGCGATATATATTGTACGTACTTTATATATATAGCGCAGATCAAGTGCCGAAAGCTAATCGTAACTTTCATCAGCATCAGCAAAAAAAGATAAAAATGAAAAATTGTTCTGCTGACAACAAACTGAAAAAGCATTTTATAGTTGCACTTTGATGGATGAAAGCAACAAGAAAGTGCCACTCAGTGGTTGTCAAACTTTCATTGACGGCTACGAGGCGAAAAATCATAAAACACAAAGCGAAAAAGGTTTCTGAAATAAAGAGAACTTTGACGGGAATACCAACATGGTTAGGTCACTTAATCAAAACAATACACACAGACGCGACGTTTATTGTAAAGCTCTTTTTGAATAAAATTAATTTGAATAGTAAAATAAAATAAGTTCTCTATTCATGTTGTGCTGATTATATGAACTCAAATTTTAATTAAGAACTAACAATTTCAGATATGATTTAATTTGAATTTATCAGCTTAAAAAAAATTGAGTGTCTCCATTTATTCGATTTATAAAATTTGCAGTGGATTGAGGATGAAATATTTGAATTAACTACTTTTTTTGACCATTGCATATATTAATACAAATAAATTCATTCTGTAGAAAAAAGTGTGAATAAATAATGTAAATCAATGAAAAGTTCTACAAATTATGGTTTTGGACTAAAAACCAAAAGCAAACGATGAAAATCCGAAAATTGAATGGCTACCATTTGGTGCGTTGACCTCCTTTCGCTGGTCTCTTGATTCCTCGTAATCTGGTGTGGCCCGAATCTCCTCCATTTCCACCTCCACCTGGGCGGGAGCCATGACTCCGGCGGCGGCTATCAGGAGTTGCTGTTTCTTCAGGATCTTCTGATCGGGCAGGAAACTACTTCCGCCGGCGGGTAGAATGGGTAAAATGGAAAGGGTACCCGATGGTGGCGGCGGCACCGAAGGGGATTTCTTCGTATTTCCCTGACGACTATTGCCCCCGATGGTGGGTCTAAATAGCTCCACTTCGAATTGCTTGCCCTGCTTGGCAGGCTTATTTTTTCCCCCCTTGGGTGAAGTGTTCTCATAGGGTTCTAGTTCCGGGAAAATAGCCTGTATCTTCTCATAGCGCTCGAAAAGCTTGGGTATGCGGGAGTTCGAGGTGGTACTACTCGTACTACTACTCTCCTTTACTTGCTTGGCTGCTTTGATCGATCCATTTATTGATCCATTGGTTGTGATCTCGCCCACCACTTTCCTACTCTTCTCGTCGTAGGATTTCTCACCAGAGTTTGCCTTGGGTCTTTGTGTCTGCACTCCATTCCTGTCCTGTTTGTTATTCTTTTGCTGTTGCTGGGAAATGCGGTAGTACTTATTTTTACTAGTGGTTGCTTGCATGATGATGGTGCTCTGGGTGGTTTGCTCCTTACGATTGCCACCCGATCCGCCAGATGATTTACCCTTATTACCATTATTAGCCTTGTTGTTTCCCTTGTTATTGGTTTTCTCCTTACTGTTATTGTTGGCCTTTCCATTTGCCTTGCCCAATATCACCCCGTAAGTGGCCGATATCTGTTGGTAGCCCTGTTTGGCAGGTGATGCAGGATTCAGCAGCGGATTATTGGTCACAAAACTGGATTTATTGGGTTGCGGAGGCACTTTGCCCAATGGCATTTTGGACCCGCCAGAGGGGGAGTTGTTGCCAAAGTTATTGGGTGGAATGCGGGGATACTGTGGTGAGTAGGCCTGATGCAGATTACTGGTGGTGCTGCTGCTATTCGGAGTGGTGGCCTCCGAACCACTAGGCCTGGGCACCGAAATCGGATCGTTGGGGTTAATGCTCTGAGTGGTGCCGTAAAAGATCAGCGACCATTCCCTGAGCAGAGCATGGCCTACACAAATCGGTGGGTTAGTGGTTTTGGTTTTGGGTGGTTGTTGATGGGGTGTTAAGAGGGTGATCCACAAAAGCGCAGCATGTAAAACGGTACTGGTTTAAAGCATCTGTCTGACGGCACAATTGTATCTCAAACTAGGGACCTGTTCTCTTGACTTACCCATATAGCGACCCTCGTTGTGGATCTCCAATTGCCAATTTCCCTGTGGCGATTCTCCCCAGGTGTGAACGGACATGAAAGGCCACTGGTTGAAACCGGAACGGGAGTTGTCATGCACCCTGGTGAAGTAAATTACGATTAGTGTTAGAAAAAGTGTATTTTCAGAATCGTAAGTTCAAGTTGCGAACACTCTTTAACACCCTAGGAATGTTACACAGTGCTATATAGAGACCACTTACCTAGGCGTTAGGAGCGTGACACTGGTGTTGGCGGGTGACCTTAAGAACAGTTGGATGTCACCGCGCCGCTGCGAGGTTAACGTGACCTTGGCCTGCACGTGCTCCAGATAATTGACCGATCGGCAGTGCTGCACAGTCAGCTGCAGGGTGATGTGAGTGCGAGGCGGTATGACCCTAAGATGTATAGAATTCATTTAAGTAAAATGAGTTCTTGAAGGAATACGTAAAGGTTTATCCTAAGTTGTTTTAAAAGAACATATATTCTCTTAAAGTAGACATATTAAATACATTTGAAATAGCCATTCCCTAATAATGTTTTGCGGTAACCAAAACTGAATCACAAGAAAAAAATTAAACGATTTGGTTAAATAACTATAACTAGTCCATTCAAAGTATTAGAAAGATTATTTTCGACAAAATGGCTGAAAATTAAAATTTGTGTTTCGATTTTTACAAAAAAAATTATCGTTTATTTAGCTAAAAAATTATTTTGACCGATAAACAAATCGAACGATTAAAGAATGCATTTTTATGTATCAAACGAAGCCTGCCAAATTTGAGACAGATTGCTTCAGTTACTTTGCTCAGCGAATTCAAAAGTGCCAATTTGGGAAAAGTACGATTATAATTTTAAGTTAGTCAACAAAAGGATTTATTTTCTTTCAATGCTTCAATTTTTGCCAATTTTGTTTCGATTAACTTGAAATTTTATGAACGAATTTTAAGACTTATTAGTTCGAAAAATTTGTCGAATATTCTTGTAATAATTGGTAGGGCGAGAATTGGGGGTAAACCCATTAATGTAACAACCAGATTCTCCTTCCTCACTTACTTATCGACATGGGGGGCATTGATCTCGCATCGCTGCTGCTCCGGCACCGACTTCCAGGTGCGGGCCACGCGCACCATCTCGGCGGCGTCCATCAGACCGTAGCCGAAGGAGTGGCTCACCCGCCGCCCGACCCCGTTGCGCGACCAGCTGGGGTCCTTGAGGTTGGCCGGCTTGGCGGTGCGCACCACAATGTGCTGCAGGTCGCGCCAGGTGAGATTCTGGTTGGACTGCAGCACCAGGGCGGCGATGCCGGCGGCGAGCGGGGCCGATGCCGAGGTGCCCGTGTGGGAGACGGTGCACGAGTGGTGCAGGTCCGTGGTGACCACCTGCTTCTCGCCCTGCCCGCCGCTGCTGTAGGTGGTGGCCAGCGTGGAGCTGCACTTCTCCGAGTACCAGGGCACATGGCCCTCCTCCGTGGCACTGGAGATGGACAGCGTCCAGATGGAGTTCGTGTAGCCGTCGCAATTGCAGTTATCCTGCTCCCGCCCTCCGTTTCCCGAAGCCCAGATGAAGATGCTGCCCTTGCCGCCTCGTCCCTTGGTTGTGCCCTCAATAAATGCCCGCGATGCCAGTTCTCCCGGTCCATCCACCGTCTTGCCATCATCATCCGGTCCCCACGACGCACTGTATATATCAATGTGCTGGGGATTGAGGGACAGTGATCGTGCTTCCACGGCATCTGTGACATCTCCATCCAACATCCGCACTCCACCCACACTCGCTCCATAGGCAATGCCCACCGCACAGAAGGTGTTGTTCGCAGTGGCTGCCACCTCACCGGCGCACCTGGTTCCATGGCGATTCGAATCCGTCATGTCATAGTGCGGCATCGGATCGTCATCGTGGCTATTCACATCGTACGAGGCCTTGGGATCCTGTTTTAAAGTGAAATTTTATAAGGTAATGTGTCTGTTCACTCTTAGCAATTGTCTCCTTCGTCTTACGTAGTTTAACTCTATGTCCGGATGATCCGATTCCAGGCCGTCGTCCAGTATTGTGACCACTACGCCCTTGCCGGTGATTCCCTGCTTCCACGCAGGTATTACATTCATGTCCAGGCCACCACCGCGATTCTATAAGAAAACGTTTAGTTTTATATTAAGTGTCATGTATTTAGCTTAGGATCGTAAAATTCTCATTCAAATTTGGACCACCGTAATTGTTTAAAATAAATCTTTAAAATACTTACCAGATACCACATCTGCGGCCACTTGGAGTCGTCAAAGGGCATTGAGTCAACCATGGACATGGCTCGCGAGGAGGTTCTGGAAGGACGCATGCGGATAAAGTCCCGCTTGGATCGCGACTTGGCCCGCTGCTGCTTCGCCCAATGGACACGATCGTCGTCATCGAGGCGAGTTTGGTGATGCGTGGCAGGTGAGAGCGACCGCTTCGACACCTTGTGATGTGCGAAGTGGTAGTGATCCTCAAAGATCTGCAAAGAAGGATGGAAGGAAGGGTATACATATTAATATAATTCAAATAAATAATTAAAAATGTTGCAAGGGATCGTATTTTTGATTTTTTTAAGCTATGTCGCGGAACCTGTAGGTAAGTTTGTATGGAACTCTTACTCAGGATCAAGAAATAATATTTTTTTTGTTTGCTAAAGAATTTTGAAGTTTTATGACTGCCTTATGTTACAATAATAATAGTGTAGTAATTTTTAGTACAGCGATTAACAATTTATCATGGAATAGTACAAACATTTTGTGTAAATTTCTAAAAGTTTAATTTTAAGATCCTTAGTTATTTGACAGAAACCTAAATCAAACTGTACTGATAAGATTGTATTTAGAATTACTTTAAAAAGCAGTCTTTGAACTTTGCATCTAAGGAAAATAAGGAATCAATTTATATTTCTTTCATCTACTTATATAAAACTAAATATTCATTTAAACATCTTCTAATAATGTCTGGCGGAATGCATGGTATTCGTAAGCTAGCGGATAAGCTCTTCACACCCAACGAAATTCGTCGTTTCCAGGCGTACAAGAATCGATTTAGTGAAAAGTACCTGAGCGTGGAGGGCTTGAAGACCAATTTCAAGAGCCCTGATTTGGGCAAGCTTTTCAATTATCGCATGTTTTCTTCGAACAAAGAAGGTAAGTAAAATGTGTAGCCTCAATTCCTGCTTGCAACAAATTTCCTACAGAGTGCCATGAGGAGCCGAAAGCTAAGCCAAAGTGTGACCCCGATTGGGATGAACTTTATCCGCCAGGACCGCCATATGAGCCCTACGATTCGGGTTTCTGGTATCCAGATCCCGAGTTTTACAAAGAAAGGGAAAATGTGGTCATGTGGCCCGCCGGCGATAAGTGGAAACGCCGTCCGATTTACAAGGGCAAACAGAATCCTCCCATGGATCGCACTTTTCGCACTAAATTCATCAATTTTGGACCTGCCCATCCGGCTGCCCATGGAGTATTGCGCATGATTCTCGAACTGGATAATGAAACGGTGCTAAATGCCGATCCACACATTGGTTTATTACATCGCGGCACCGAAAAACTGATCGAGTACAAGACTTATATGCAGGCCTTGCCATATTTCGATCGTTTGGATTATGTTTCCTGCATGGCCAATGAGTTGGCCTACGCTTTGGCCGTGGAGAAATTGTTGAATGTGGAAGTACCTCGCAGGGCCAAGTATATACGCACCATGTTCTCGGAGATAATGAGGCTCACGAATCACACCATGGCCATAGCTTCATCGGTGCTCGATTGCGGTGCCATAACACCGCTTTTTTGGCTTTTCGAAGAGCGAGAAAAGTTATATGAATTTTCGGAACGTGCCTCGGGAGCTCGCCTCCATGCTGCCTACATTCGCCCGGGGGGCGTGGCCTCTGATATACCCTTGGGCTTCCTCAACGACCTTTACCAGTTTATTAATCAATTTAGCGATCGATTGGATGAGGTGGAGGATGTTGTCACCGACAATCGCATCTGGCGTATGCGCAATATTGGCATTGGCACAATATCCGCCCATGATGCGTTGAACTATGGATGCACTGGACCGGTTTTGAGGGCCACTGGCGTCAAATGGGATCTACGTAAGCAGCAGCCATATGACGCCTACGATGAGATTGACTTTGATGTGGCTGTTGGATCAAATGGCGACTGCTACGATCGTTACTTGGTGAGAATGCGTGAGATGAGGGAATCGGTGGGCATTATCAAGCAATGCATCGATTGTATGCCCCCTGGTGAAATTAAGGTGGATGATCTTAAGATCTGTCCTCCAGCCAGGCGCAAAATGAAGGAGGGCATGGAGGATCTAATCCATCATTTCAAGCATTTTTCGCAGGGTTTCTACGTTCCACCGGGAGCCACGTACACCGCCGTCGAGTCACCGAAGGGAGAATTTGGCGTATATCTCATCTCCGATGGTTCAACGCGACCATATCGCTGCAAGATACGTCCTGCCTCCTATGCCCACCTCGCCCTCATGTCCAAAATGGCACCAGCACACTTTTTAGCCGATGTTGTGGCAATTATCGGATCGCTGGATATCGTATTTGGCGAAATCGATCGTTAGCAAGGGACTCACAATTTAAATAATTTTGAATGTATACTCTTTTATTAATATAAACATTAAAAATCCAAGAGCCGACTAGAAGCAACAGCTATATACAAAGTATATCATCGAACTTTCTTTCTGTGAAAGTTTATAGTTAAAATTTGTAAAAATAAATAATTTATGGAATGAAAAAAAAATTCTTCCTTTGGCTACCATATTTTCTGTAAACCGTAAAACCAAAAGTTAAAATTGAATTGCTTGGTTTATAGATAGTTTTTCTGATCAATAGATGTTTAGTTTTAAAGCGTACAAATTCAAGTTTACACATATAAAGATTATTTTCAAAGTAGAAAAGTGAGTGTAATTAAAATAGGCATTTATTATTTTGGAAATTTGTGCAAATTTGTTCTGATTTAGTCACGCATGGCATAAGCTGTTCCGTCTCTTTCTTTCGCCGTCATCTCTCTCCCTTTCTCGCTTTCCCTGCAATTATGTGCAAGCGAGATTTTGCCGCAGCTTTGGGAAACTGTATGTGAGCTTTGTTGTTAATTGAATTTCATTGTGCTAAATTCTTTGGCAAATTGCAATTTAAGGGCTGCACAAAAGCCGACTCTGTGGGTCGAACTATTTTGCAATTACAACTACAATTAGTTGTGCAGGAGCGTTGACAGAATTAGTTATGGCAACTACTGGGCCATAAAGTTGGGCGAAATTGTTCTGGTTTGCCACAGGATTTCAACAAATTTAAGAGGTGAATAAGATACATTCCCAGTGCAATTGTGACTGCGCAGCTACGTCCTCATATCTCGTGTTTGAGAATAACGTGTTTTGTGTGTAGCCAAAAATTTTCACATGGCTGCTGCTTAATTGTAAGCATATTGCATATTGCCATGTACCAAGCTCTGTACCTACACGCTACCCACACTCTACTACACAAACATGCATCATTAATGGCTATGCCAACACCATCCACCATCACAGAGCTTGGAACCTCAGGTAAACGCATAAAAGTATGCAGCACAATTTATTTATGCCCACAGCAGGATGTCGCTGTCGATTTGGCAAACAGCGGAAGAGGCTTTCCCTTTCCGTTTCCTCCCTTTTCATTGTCTTTCTCAGTCGCTCAGTGTGCCACTCTCTATTTTCGTAAGTCTGTTTTCTTTTCCCAAATTGTTTTAGGCTGGATATCAAATGTTGTACTTTATTTTTGCCATCCCTAAAGGTTTTAGAAATTAAAAAGCTAGCAGTTAGTTTTAATGCGGTTTAATTTTAAATGGTTTATTCCAACTTGTAACTTAAAAACTGAATATATTTGTTTTTAAATTTTTGAAGTATTCAATTATTATCCTAAGATTTCAATACGATACGATTGATAAATACGTGAGCATTGAATGACCAAATTTAAGTTTTAAACGCGTTTTTCTCAAATTACTATTTACTAAACCGAGTCTTCAGAAATTTTGCAGGCTTTTTTCATTCCTTTTCTTTTTTTATACAAAATTTTTTATTTTTATATTTTTGTGTAAATCTTTCGATTAAATACTAGTTAGTCTTAATGTAATGTTACTCTTAATGTAAATTAAAATCAACCCTTAATTAAAAAAAAGAAACAAAAATATTCTTTTTTTCCGTTATACATTTTGTTTTTACAAAGTCTTCTAGATGTATATGAAATCGCCAAACTCAAAACTAGACGAAAATGGGAGCACGACTGTTGGTTCTTTATCCCCCACGAATGTTTGCCAGTGTTTGTCGTGAATTTCGAGCAGTTGAATGGCACAGGATGATAGGAGAGGCATATGTGCCGACAGCAGCAGACACAGACCCCCCAAACCCTTAACCCGCAACCCCATCCTTAACCCCTACTACTCGTTTTTAGCCCCCCTCTTGGCACGGCTGGGCAACTACTAAAATTTTAATTGCTGCTACTCTCTGCGTACGTGTCGCCCGGCGCTCAAAGCTCGTTTAGTTTTTATGCCCGACGAGTGGTGCCACACCCCTCCTCTGGCGCCCACTATCAAGATTATTAATTTATGCAGCACACACACACACATATACACACTTAGATTTGTTTACTTACTGCCTGCTCTTGTGCATATGCAATTTTGTCCAACATTTTAATTGAGTTGGTTGAAAAAGTTAAGTTAATACCTCACGCGCAGTCCCCTGGGTATCCATATTTTTGCAAAAAAGAAACCTCATATTTTTTAGAGCTAGGAAAGCTAGACTGGCTATTGGCTTAGTTTTAATTGTTTTGTTACGGTTTCAATTAAAATTGACTTATGCAACTCAAACGACCCTCGCTTCAATCAAGCTTAAATGCTGAAAAAAAAGGAGAGGAGGTCCTGGCCAGGATATAAACTTTTAGTAGCCATCAGGGGCTTAGAGCAAACGATGACATGTGTACAAAAGAGATGTGAAGATGAACTAACTAAATAATGAAAACATTAAATAATTCTTACAAAAGTAAAATATATATAAATTGTACATCCTTATACAGCATAGTCCTTTAATTTGTAAATTATATTTAACAACTTTAATAAATAGTTGTGTACCTATGAATTGTAAAAGATTAAAAGAAACGAAAATCGATTTTTAAAACTTTTTAACAAACTAATTTTTTGGTTAAATATTTCATAGTAAATCACCATTCACTCCACTCAACTTGAATGTTTTTAGCCGCAAGCAGCTAAATTTCTAATGAATTTGTCGACAAGACAGCATACCATGACACCAAAAGGCAATAAAAAGCAGGGCCAACGTTTAACAGCAACTAATTGTGGGCGAGGGGGAGCAACAGAGAAAGCCGGTTAGAGGCAAGGAAGGATATGTTAAGCTGTGAATAATGCCCTCTCCATGGCAGCTTTTAAAATTGTCAACAATTTAATTAATCAACTCGGGGTGCAGGCTACCTCGGGGACCCCCTGATAAATGGCTGTTCGAGCGATGGAAAAAAGGAGCGTAGGGGAAAACAGGGACATTGGCCTAGCCATTGGCAGCAATGTGAGTTAAATGTGGTTCTAAATCAATAGATGCACTGAGAATATATGTAAAATAAAATTTGAACTCTGAAATTGTGACTAGTGCATTAAAATATAAGTAAAAATATTTTTAGCACCAGGATAATAAAAAAGTTAAATTGAAATTAAATTGGTGAACTCAATTGTCAATAAAATTTTTCTCACTGTTTATAGGAAAACGCTCTATGTGCTCAATTGCCAATGAAAATGGTTCATTTTTTACCATCGCAAGTGGAGGCCTGGGGGCAGCGATGGCATGCCAGAAACAGGAGCAGGAACAGAAACTGCACCTGGTGACAGCCAGACAGGAAGCAGCTCTGTATAAATATGTGCCCCGTTTCATTAGCTGCTAATTAATTTAGCTCACATACAGCCACACACCAACAACGAACCAACCAAGCAACCAGCCACTCATTTACCCAAGGAGGAAATGCAGTTTGGATTTATAATTAAGTGGGCGGGGACGAAGGAAGTCGGTTGCTGGGGATGTGAGCGATTCCCACCGGTTGTTGTATGGTGGAAAATATTACACTGTGTTAAGAAGAGTGATGACAGGTGCAGGGTCGGCGCTCGAAGCTCATGGGTTCAGGTAGAAACTACCAAAGCTGTAAACTGTCACACAGGAGCTGTGAAAGATGTCAAAAGCACCGAAAGGAAGCGGTTGCGGGGAATGGAACCCCGTCCAAAAAGGTTAAATGTCATGCCGACAAAAATATGGGGAATTTAAAAATGTTGTGGCGTTGTGTACATTAACATTTATTATTTTATACTTGATACCTCATATTTTTTATGGAAATTAAAAAGGTAAACAGAGAAGCCAAAATTAAATCAGATCTCGATGAAAGTTCGCTGTACTGACAAAAAAATCCTTTCTGCAAATGTGTATTTCCCGATAATCATTAATCAGAATTACAAAAGATTTAAAAAGGTTGTAATTCTAATTTTTAAAAAACATCAAATTGAAGGTTTTTGCAATTGAGGGTTTTGCAATTTTGATTTACGTTAATTAACTTTAAACAACAATAGTGTCAAGTAAGCGTCTTTATTAAAAAAAAAAATGTTGGTATGTAACAAATTACACTTTAAATAACATTTTTGGTAGCTGGAAATGTCTTTGAACCAATTTTTCTCCCGCAGAGTTTTAAAACGATTTGTGTTCAGACTTATAAAAAAGATGACTAGGTTTTGCTTTAAATTTCTTAAGAAAACATTAAAAAAATTGAGGGAGTTGAAAATTTCGTTTTACTGTAAAGTTAATTAATTAAAACAAGAGTGTCAAATAAGTGTTATTAAATGGTAATACCCAATATCAACCACACAAATTACAATTTAAACGGTCTCTTAACCGCCTTTTGTCGCCCAGTGTTATAAAAAGAAGATTAAAATCCTTTTGTGTTCGGTTTCCAAGTGATTCCCAGCTGATCCCCAGAGCTCTTAGCTGTTTTACCAAGCAGAAAACACTCTCGGTTGCCATCTCACTCGGCAATGCCACAACCATGTCGAGTTGTTTGTCCAATCACTTGGTGCCCAACGTTGCCATTTGCATATGTATATTGGATACCTGGGTCGGGGCTTATATTTCCCTCATCAGCACAACGAGATGCCATAAAAACGAACATGTTTTTCCGGGTTCCTTCCCTCTCTCTCATTTTGCTGTAAGTTTTCCTTTCCTGGCTTTTGTTAAAATATTTATAGAAAATGGCGACAATTTGCGACAAACAAATGCGGGTCAGACCGCCACGCACTTTACATTGCATATTTATGGCTTTTCCTTGCCTTTGGCAAACAAAAAGAAATAGAAAACAAAACATTGTACCCATAGGTCAAACATAATTATGATCTCGATGCATTAGGACTGAAATTGGAAGTAACCCCGGGATACACTTTATGGGTGGATAAATAAAAACGTCTATAACACACACTGTCTCACACGCCCTGCATATGCCAGCTTTCCACAAGATGTTTCCCGAGGGCTGGACAAGGAAAATCTACCCCTGGTCGGAAACATCTTGGACCCCGAAAATATATAATTGTTTCCATGGGAGAGATTGTGCCATGGTTCCCCTCAGCATTTTTTTTGCACTTTCAGTCAGGTGGGCTGCTAGCCAACCCTTGTATTACCGAAACTGTCCCCTGTGGGTAGCCAAATGTTAGATACAAAACTCAATCCTATGTGCGAGGGTAGCGCACAGCATAGAGAACAAATTTAATAAGGCAGGAGATCAGCTGTTGTAAATTCCCTTTGCCCTTTCGATTTCTCCGTTTTTATGGCAACTGGGGGAGCCGTACATATCTTTTTGCAAATCTTTATTCTACGAGGGTTGATAAAACATGAGAATGTTAAGACACTTACCCTTTGTATTACTTTTGACTATAGCCTCAAACTACAAATATCTTAATGGAAATCGCAGAATATTTGATTGGAAATGATGAGACAGTTTTTGGTTTCAAAAAGCATACTGAATAAAGGTAACCTTCAGATGTCAAGAGAAATCTAATAATTAATCTATTAAAGAAATATATATCTTCAACCAAATATTGTTGAACGAATGTATGTCTTACCAAGAAGTCATTATAAAATTAAATCAGAGAGATTTTATATAGCGCATATAAAATTATAAGGGAATATTTATTTATTTATTATTTTATTCTTGTAACTATTGCAATATGCTGTTTAAACTTTGGAAGCCACTGAATTTAAAATTTTATTTAGCTTATTGACTTACCACTTTCATTAATATCGATTCAGTTGCATGCGATATATTTCTTTAATGAATGTGAAAATTTAATTGTGTGCAGTTGCATAGGTATGCACGCGCAACCCGCTTACCTCAATTTATTGTTCGAAATTAATTGAAAATATAAAAATTATTTTGGTATTAAATTATGCGGCAATGCCTGACTGCTGAATATTAATGGCATTCACACTGGAAAGAACAATAAAAGTAGCACCACCCAGTGGCAACAAATGTGTTTTATTTTAATTGATGCCCATTCAATGGTCTCCGATCGGATCGAATCATTTTACTCGTTGCCGGTTGACAACATTTTGTAGAGGTGAAAATTATAATTCCAAATGAATTGACAACAACAGACATTACAATTCATGGCATCTGTTAAATGATCAAAGATGGATTAAATGCTTCAGATTGCCAAGCTGCTGAGCTATGAAAGACACATCACTTTGGATGTATGGTTGCTACCAGATGACCACTTTTTAGGAAAAAATGTTAAACAAAACACAAGAGGCAGCACAGCTGGTAGTTGGTTAAACAAATGACACCCACTGCGGTTTTTTTTCTTACAAAAAATGTTCGCCCGTAATATATGGCAGTGTGGAATTTGACGAATCACTTTCGCGGCTGCTGCACTGATTCCGAAAAGTTTCATTTTTAAAGCGGATTTCTTATTTGGCAAGCAAGGCCAAAAAACAGGCCTCCATTTGCATTGCGGGTTCAGTTGGCGGAAAGAAGGGCGACGTGAGCTGGCTGTTTAATAAAAAAAAAGGTCGCCTTGGTCATTTTCAGTCTTGGGCCTGCATGTCCTTTCGGCAAACAGCCGGGACACAGCAAATGAAATTTATTGGCTTTCAAAGAAGGGCAAAGAGAGAGAGAGAGAGAGAGAGGGTCCTTATCCCATTTTTCGGTCTTGTTTCTGACCGAAAATTGCAAAAAAATAAGTGATTTTTTTATAATTGGAACTCAAAAGAGGCTTAACTTAAGTTGGGAGTTTTATATGGGTATTAATATTAAGAAATTTGTCATAGGGAAATTATAAAATATACTTGTTTGTTTCAAAATACTTTTATAACCTATTTATTTAAATTGAGAAAGAAGATATCTTAATAAAATAAAATACTTTTAATTAAATTTAAAAAATAAGTGAAATATATTTAATTTAAAATCAATTTTATAATAATAAAATAAAATGGGTTTTTAAATGTAATCAGAACGCAATTTCCTGGATGACTTTAATAAAGTTTTGACATTTTAAGCAATGGTCAATCAACCACTTAAAGTGCAGTTGCTTTCAATTTGCTGATCGTTGCTTCTAGACAGTAGACAATTCAATCATCAAATGTGTCAAACCAAAAACCACAAGCCAAAAACGCATATCTAGGGATAATTAGAGCTTTCTGATGGAGTATTCTGTATTTAAGACTCATCAGAGGCTCATTAACCGCACACGAATTGCATTCACAACTCCATCAAGATATCTGCTGCTGAAGTTCGAATTGAGCCGAGAGCGAGGCATTGTGTTCCGAATGCAATCGAAGAATTTCCAAATATTTTTGCATTTCAAGTCTCGGCATCAGCATTTGTGGCACGAGCCAGTTGCATGTAGATGAGGATTAATGGTTGGGTGTTGGGTGGTAAAATGAAAGGGCATTGAATGTAGTTGCATTGCGTTGCATTGCCTTTTGTTGAAAATTGATTGCACTTGTTGTCTGGCTCGAACTTCGCCGGCCATCGACTGATGATGGTCCCATTTGCTTGAGTAATGATGCCACTTGCAACGGCTGCTTTAGGGATCTCTTATCCTATCCCCGAACTTCAGTCAGAATCGATTTAACTACGCCCCCCTTAACCCATTGGTGCCCGCATCTTCCGGGCGCTGCCTTTTAGTTACGTAATGAAATGCGAAATTTGTTGCCGTTTGCCGTTTGTCCGTCGTTCGGGTTCTTTTGTCTATTTGGGAAATTGATTCGTTAGGTTGGCAATCTGTCGCTAGTTAGGCCAAATCGATTGAAATTAGGTTTAGCCAGCCAGTGCCAGGGTTTTGTCTTGGATTTGTAGCCCAGTAATTGGTTTCGCATCGTTTTCCCTTGCAGTTTGCTCTCATTAAAGGCGCTCTCAAAAGGAATGCAATGTATACCTCAGACAGAGCCATGCAATATGGGAAACATATTCCAGCAATGCAGCATACCTCAAAACTCGCCCACATGACTCCTGGCAGTAGAGAAATTTACCAAATGATTTCAGCAAGAAAACTTATATAAATAGCATCTATTGAAATTCCTTCAGTTCAGTAATGAAGTTAAAATGTATTCCGGTTTATGTTCTGGTAAAGCTCGAAGTAAATATTTTACTTTAGCTTTCGCACAAAAAAATGTTAAGCTTATGTCAATTAAATTTATTCCAGAATTATTTAAAGAAAGTTAGAAAAGTATAGAACTATATATTTTGAATTTTGTTCACCTAATATTTAACATAACAATATATTTTTTCTATTTCAAATCATGCTTTTGAAATATAAAGATTATAAAGTGAAGTGCTGGGAAAACTGTTAAAGGTCTTAAGTCAAAAATTATCTTTATCTAAATGATTTAAAGAAAGTCAGTAGTTAGTAGTAAATAAATTTGTGTCTATTATTCTTTTGGCATGGCATTTCAAAGATGCTAAGCATTTTTATATTTAAAATATACAACACTTTGATAAAGAAAATTTAAAATTTTTGGCAGTGTAGTCCAATTTTTTTAATTTTTTCGAAAGTTTTTCAGGTTATACCTGGGTTTATACTCTATACGACATAAACTATTTTTGTAGCCGCCTTCGATGGGGCCGTGACGCAAATTGACTTCGACAGCAGGAAAAACAACATCAGGTGCGCAGGATGTGAGGGAAGGTGGACGAGTTGAGAGACTCGGGGTGGCGAATATATATATTGCCAGCATATACCGGCTCAATAACAATAATCGTAAATACAAAGTACGAGGAGGGTTGGCTGGCTGGTTGGCTGGCTTGGCAGCACGTGTCAATGCAGGTCATAGGTCCCCCTATTTATATGGCATAACGCATGTTCAGATCTGAGGTATCCACTCGACTCCCCAACTCGCCACTTAAGTCTGAGTGGGCTTTCTGCACTGATGTTTTTCCAACTTCAATAGCCGCCCATGGGAATTCTAGGTTTTCAGTGAATTTCTTTATTGGCTAATGGGGTTTGAAGGGGTTTTGGAAGAGAAAAGCAATGATAAGTTTTGCTTTTAAAAGCACAGTACAGAATAAATTGTTTTAGCTCTTAGTAGAAAGGGTTTTTAAGCAGTTTTCATACAAAAGAATTAAATTTGTTTTTTGCTAAAGTGTTTAGCCTACTTATAAAAACTCTTTATAGGAACAAAACTTGTTTCAATTAATATCATATTTTTCCGCTTCTTGTTTAAAAACTATTTCTTAAAAAAATCAATTCACACATCACTAAACTTCGGAAATTTGTACAGTTCGCCTGCAATTTTTTAACGCCTAACGAAACGAAAAAAAACAATGAGAAAAGTCTTGGGAAGTTTGTGCTCTTACATTTTTTGCTACTTGTTTCGAAAGAAAAAGCTCGTCAGAAGTTAAATTACTTTAAACTTATGCATGGTGAAGAATGTAATTGTTAGTAAAAGTAAAAAGTTAAAGTCAAAAACTTTTGGCAACAAAGGAACAATTAATGATAAGAGAACAGCGAGCTGAAGGGGAGTTTTAAGAAAAATATGGTGCAAAGCGTTAAAGAGTTTTGAAATCGTTCTTTTCAGTCCTAGAAACTGCCTGATTCAATCACGTGTCATGATTGAAAAACTTTTCTGCCAGAAATCGCAAGTAACTCTGCACAACAAATTTTCATCAATTGCACTCCCTTATTGTATAGCGTATTGCAAATCATCGCCACACCACTGCCACCATAAAATGAAACGATCAAAGTGCAAATGCGAAACAAATTGCGAATTGGCACATTTGGGAAGGAGGGTTGAGGAGTTAAAATTATTATTGAAATGCATTAATCACAATTTGTTGAGGGGCTTTCGTTTCTTTGTTTCTCATCTCATACTTCGGGATAGTTTCTGCATTTGCAACATTTTTTCAATAATGCAGAGGAATATAAATATGTTTTTCCCATTTCTTTATTTTTGACGGTGACGGTGGTGAGATTGCTTTATTAATTTGCACAGCAGAGGGTGGACTTCTAATGGAGAAACACGAGATAGTAAAAATGTTTACCTTCCCCTTATGAAACCAGAGGGGAACAATAATTTTGTCTATTCTATGCTTTAATGGGAATATGAGAATATTTGTGGAGGGAGCCATCAAAATTTATAGGCATATACAATACACAAGGCTTATCCAGATCCATTACTTTTTACACAATAATTAAATTTTCTTTAAACAAAGGCCACCCACACTGTTTTAATCCTGGTGTATGTGTTTCTTTGCAGGTCCATTAAAACAAGGCTACATATCAGATACCGAAGAAACAAAAGAGATGTTTAAATTTATGTAACCAGAAAATTCGCAAGCGCCACTCTGTCCAACAGTTATAACCGAAAATCAGGGGAAAAAGGAACCAAACTACACTAAAATAAATCATTGCCAGCAATTTTTGAGAACTTTCGCTTACATTGACAATTTAATTTTCAAATTATATTTTTTTCAGTGCAAATATAAATAGCCAGCTCTCTAGTTATTTGTTTATCCTTTCTATCGTCTAGACGAAACTCTTCTAGACCACTTTCTTAAAACAAGCAGAGTGCAAAAGGACGGATATATAGGTGAAAAGCTCGTGTACTCCCTTGAATAGATGAGGTTGCTAAAAAAAAATAGGCAAATGTGAATGATGAGAAAAGTTTTCCGGTATCAAGCCGGAAATTTATGTTTGCGTAAATAAGCACAGACAAGGCGCAGCAAGCGGAAAACCTAAGAAAGAGAAAGCTTCAAATGGGTGGAAAAAGGGTAGATAGTATGTTAAATCTGGGTGAAAAAAGGGGAATTTAATGAAGCAAAAATCAAAGGAAAGCTGCCACACAAGCACTTAAAACATTGTCAGCACCTACACAGACGCTTCGAGTTAACGGCTTTTGGTTTTGGCGGTTGCTCTCTATACAAACATCCAACCCAGCCACCCAGCAGCCCTTTTCTAGGGCTCATCTCTCAACGATGAAGCTCTAGTTGGCGAACTAAAACACAAGTAAACCAGCAGAAGGTGAAAAGAGGTAACGTGCAGGGGCATACTGTCAAGTCAAGTGCCAAAAAAGTGAGGAAAAGTATGAGTGATTCAACCCTTTTTACCCTGCATCAACAATTTGCTGCATAGTTAGAGGCGACGCGTTGGCAGTCTAAACAATCAGTGAAAGTTGTGCGTGTGCTGGGTGTGGAAAGTGGAAAAACCAGAGGGGAAAATGCACAACAGGGAGTTCTCTTCCTCTCCCAACATTCTCTCGATTCCATAAAAACTGGGAATATAGCGCCACAAAAGTAGTTGCAGTTAGATGAATTCGACATGTGCGCATGGGTGTTAACAGGGATTTCAATTTGCAGGATGACAGTTAATAGCCTGAAGACGCGACACTTGAAGACTTCCAACTTGAAGTGTTTAGCAAATAAGGCAGGAATAGTTAAGCAGTTGGTTTAAATCACCAAGTGGCCAACTGTGCCTCCAGGTTAAATTTTAGTTAGCCGCCAGCAAAAGTTTGCGCACTGTTGAGTTATTTAAATTTTCCGCTTTAAATTTATTGCCCGCATTTCGCTGAAAGCTAAATTATCACTCGTTTATCATTCAGGCATATAAGTTCATTTACAATTGTCAGTCACTCATATGGATAAACGCGTTTTGTTCGCCCCAAGGCAGAATCTTTTGATGCAGCCTTCCACGCTGTCAAATTGCCGCCTCACCTGAGCGAATGATGCTACCAGTTGGCAGGTGTGAAATACGTGCGTTGTTTAATTCAAAACCGAAAAGTTCCATTCGCGAAGAAATTGCGATGCGCAACATTTTAACATAGTTTATAGGGCACACACTCACATACGCACACAAACACTCTCAAGTACAGTTGCTTGTGCAATGCGCGTTGCATATTTTGTGGCGCTTGAAAACATTTTATGGCAATTTGCCAGAAGAACGAAGCTCGAGGAAACACAACAGAACTAAAATACCCCGGTACATACATAAACGCATTGTTGCGGTAAAACAAGGTAGCAAGAAGAAGAAAAACACTTAAAATAAATTTGTATACCATAAAAAGAATGCATAAATCTTAAGATACCCTAAAATGACAAATTTAATACTCGTGTTTTGAAATAAATAAAAATAAAATATAAACGACGTCTATCGTATCGCACCTCCGGATCAAAAATAAATGTTACAATGCATTTTTTACGACACCTTAACTATATATTTCAAACCACTAGTGTTTTCTGAGGCAACCCCACTTTTATTCTTATATTCTGCTTGGTTTGCTTCTTCTTTATATCTGTTTGAAATTAATAAAGTTTCGCAAATTAATAAAGTAGGTATTTCATTGAAAAACAAAAAGCTCATCATTTCTTGGAGTGTTGAGTAAAGAAATAAAAAACGCACTCTAATACCTGGCCAAGCTTGCGTTTCTGGCTGCTTTTGCCTTGAACGCATTTTTTACACATGTTAAATGCATTCACACCCCCTCCCCAGATGCAGCTGCCCCTGGACCGCCTCTCTATTGTTCAATAAATAGCTGGCAACATGGTGTCCAGTCTTCGGCTCATTTCCGGCTATCCTGCTCCTGCCACTCCTCTTGCTTCTCAGCCGTTTCCTTTTGTCAGCCATAAAAATGCCCGAAAACGTTGCATACTTTCTGGGGGCTTCTGTGTTGCCTCAAGTGTTTGCCACAGTTTCATGCACTTTTTACGACACTTCGTACCTCCTCCTCTTTCGTCTGCTTGCCATCCCCAACTTGTGCCTTTCAAAGGCATAATTTGACAGCAAATTGTTCAGTTTATAGCCAGGCACTAAATATTCTTTTAACTTTTGGATGAGAGCAGCAGCAGCCGCAGTGAGCACCATGCAAAATATATTCCGCATACATTGTGCTAGCTTTTTCCATGCTTATACACACATCTCTTCATCCGTCGAGCTGGCAGAACAAAAAAAAACTTGGCATTTTCCTCATAGTTTTGTTTTAAAACTTGGCTTGGCATAATGCCACAAAGTTGAACCAGGATTAGAAGGGAAGTTGCATACACACTCCGGATGTAATGGCCAAATGAGTTTTGAAATTATTTTTTTTCCGCCTCTTATCAGACACACAAGCAGCATAAAAAATGCCTTAATTCACACTAAATTTCACTGGACCTAAGCGGATTGTCCAAGCAACTGGCTTTCGAAAAAGTAAGCAGGCAACGAATGCCATAAAGTTATTAGATTTTCCTACTTAGTAATTAGTTTGTCATACGTGGCTGCGTTTCAGTGGCCAAGATAATTTCGGTTAAGCGAAATATACAAGCTGCTGGCAGTCTAATGGGAATTAATGAATTCGTTAAAATTGTTAGGGTACAAACACATCTTTAACAAGTGATCTTAAATAACGCAAGACTTTAGGGTTTTTAATAAATCGTTGGCAATTTTTTTTTTATATTAATTTTCAACATTGGTTACTAAACTTTATCGTATTAAATTCTATCTTTAGTATCGAATGCACTTATTTTCCATTCGCCATTTTACTTCCAATTAAGTGAATGCAATTAAATTCACATTTCGGAATGTAGTATTAAATTTACCTCAAACACAAGGCGAAATCTAACACCACCTGTCTCTAATTCCACTTAAGACCGAGTGTATATATGAAAAGCTCATATTCGTAGTACCGGCAAAAATCAGCAAATTGCAGTGGTCTACATTCCATTTGGCCATGCAGTTGGCTGTATCAACTCAAAAGCCCAAAAGGACTTTCAGGTAATTTGAGCTAACACAACAGGCAAGATGGGGATGTCGAGGGTCTGTGTCTAGGGATAAGGGTGTATCTCCACTCCATTCTCCTCTTTAAATGCGGAGTGGGTCAGTGCCACCCCAGCCGTCATATTCCATTTGGTTAACCAAAAGTTACGTGCTTCGGTTTATTTCCTTTTGTTTGGTTGGCTTTTCTTTCTTTTTTCTTGCTTCCATCCACTTTTACTTAAATTCTCCTGTTTCCGACTGACTTTTGGCTATGAAACCATTTTGACCTAGCTCCTGACGCTATGCTACGCATTATTTGCTTTGGATTAGCGCTTGTCCTGCTGATCTCTCTCCCTGTCTCTTTCAGCCACTCTATTGCCCTCTCCTTTTAATGCTCACCGGCACTCTGGCGTGTCATATAAATTAGCAACAATGAAGAAATTGCACAATTTACGTGTCCCCGGGGTCAGAAGTGCGTGTGGGGGCGGGCCAAAGTATTTTTTTCTTTCCGCTACTCATTGAATGTGTTTTTAAAAATGTCTGCTGGGTATACAACGAAAAAATGCGGTGGCCCTTGGAGGAGGAGAAAACTATGGAATGAGCTATAACCGGCACTGGAATAAATTAAGGATTTTATATAGCTTAAATACCGAGGATTTCCCAAAGAAAATGTAGTGTACCAAAAATCAAAAAGTCATAAACTAATGTCCTATTTAACAAATTTAGTTAAACATTTTTTTTAAGCCAAAATAAATAAAAACATTCCCTACGTATGCTTGTTTACAAGTTTAATTTATACACATATAGCTGAAATATCCGGGCTATCCCCAAAAATAAACTAAAAGCCTAAGCTGATCTGTAATTTTACAAAAATTAGTAAGACATTTTTTGTAAATATTAAATACAAAGTAAGTACAAATTTTCCCTAAGTGTACTTATTTGGCCTGTGGCCTTTGCTCGTTATTGCCCGTTAACGTTCACCGAATTGAGCCGCCAAAAGCGGCGCAATGTGGGAGCGGTAGAATGTCTGCGAATTTTTCTGTCCTCCTTCTACTGTATATTAATTGAAAGTCGCTTTTCAACAGCGGTTTTAACAGCTCTCGATCTCTGCCCCTTTGGTGCCTGGTACCATTTCCTGATCCGGTCTGTTCTGTATTTTTTCGGTGGTTATTTTTGGATTTTATGGTGCATTCGCTGAAAGGTAAACATATCAGGGAGAATTGTGTGGCTGGCTTTGGCTGGTATCATAGGTAGATGAAAATCTCCCCTTAAAAGAATAAATAAATAAGTGCAGTTCTGTTCTTGTATGGTGTGTTATGGTATAAAACAAAACTTTGCCTATTTGGGAATCTACAAAGACAGCAATATTGCGAGGGAAATGTTTGTTCAGCAAATTTAAAGCATTTTATTATAATATATGTACTATTTTATTCCGTTACTTAAACAACACTGTTCCGAACGGTTAGCTCGCACTAAGAAAGGGAATTTTTATCAAAACATAACTTGTTGCGGCAACTTCACCTCAACTTAATTAAGTAACTTACGAATATGCCTAGTAAACTAAACTGTCCAACATTTACGGACTTGCGTAGCCAACTTCTAAGTATGCCACTAAAACTGACTCCCTGCTTCTCTTTCTTGCCACACATTAATTTCCATTAGCGATGCCTTCATTTTACCCCAAGTCAGCCAAAGTGAAGGGAGCAAAATATAAAATAAAAGTTTATTACGCCTACGTTTTATATGCGCAATTGGGTAGCCCTGAAAATTGGACTACACTTGACTACCTACACATAAGTAAATATATTATATACTCGCCTACGAAAACCTAATTAGTTAAACCTTACCGAATGCGGCCCATAGGGCGATGATAGCTATGAAGTGGTTATAAAAAGTAGAACACGACAACGAGGACCAAGCTTTGTCAATTGGCTTTATGGCTGAGCAAAAGAATAGGACAGATTTTATGACCCATCCCTATAAGCACTAAAATCCTCGCAAAATGAGTTGCGCGCTGTGGCATATTAAGTACACCACACGTTGTGCCCTAGGAACAAAAAATACAATTTAATTAATTTTGTTACTCTGTTGTGTTTTGTGAATTTCCCCGAATTAAATTTGGACTGGAAACGGAAGTAGCCGAAAAAATGTTAATTGGATTTCCGCTTTCTGCTTTGCGTTGCTCTTACAACACGCTCCCTCGTTATTAATTATGACCGTGCATGTGTGGGTTGCGAAGAAAAAGCCGCGAAAGGGATGGAGAAAACATTCACACAAAAATGGTTTGCCAGAATTTTAATATCTCTGCATATTTATTTTGGGTCGGCCCCCCAGTTTCCGCTTTATTTTTTTTCAAATATTTTTGCTTGCAAAATGAATTATTTGAACGATAAGAGTTTCCGTTTTCTGTTGGTTTTATCCTTTAGTTTGTTCGTTTCCGGTTTTTCGGTTCGAAAGGAAGTAAGCCCAGGGTAGCTTTTTAATAAGTTATAAATTCGCAGCAGCACGGCAATGCCCAGGAGATATCATTTCGTTATTTGGCCATCAAGCTTGTCGCATAGGTAATTCTATTAGAATCCCCCAAAAAAAGGTCAACTCGAGGGCACAAAAACAAAAGACCGAAAAGAATTTGCCTAACTGTAACATAATTCAATTTATTTAACAAATTGACTGCCACAGCCTGACCAACTCAAGGGTCCCACGAGAGAAAAAGAGAGGGAGTGATAGTCCTTGTGTGTGGGTGTAACATATGCAAATTGAGAAATCGCTTAGGCAACTATGTATGTGTGGGTGGTGGGTTGAATATATGTGAGTGCCAAAAACTGGCTTCCAAATAATTGCTATGTAGAACAAGAGCCATGGCGGCGAAAGAGGAAGAAGGTGGTCCCATGTTAAAGTGTATAAATCATAAGGCGAAAAACTGGCAGAAATGTATGTGGCAGCCAAGTTGGTTGAGCAACTTTGAAAGAATTTCACCAAGAATTTTAAGTCTGCCAAAATGCATATTCTTTTATTTTTAGGCATTCTTCAGAAGAAGTCCACAAGCAGCTTAAAGAGGTCTCGAGAACGGAATGAAATG
The DNA here is from genome assembly GCF_018152505.1 of Drosophila elegans. Taxonomy (NCBI): domain Eukaryota; kingdom Metazoa; phylum Arthropoda; class Insecta; order Diptera; family Drosophilidae; genus Drosophila; species Drosophila elegans. The sequence continues at coordinate 2,361,080 of NW_024545855.1, read as the reverse complement.
GGGATTGCTTGCACAAACCTTTTTCAAGCTTGTTTATTAAATGCTAAGACTAACACATTTTTTTTGAGCTTTTCAGTTTTAGTAAAGCAAGCAAAAAGATTTCAAAAGCAATAACGTTTTTAAGAAAAAAAGTTAAAAACTAACTGAACCCTGATGAAATTTTTTCTTGTTTCGGAGTAAATCTGACGATATCTCAATTAAATAAAAAAGCCACAATCGATCCAGTCTACAATCATTTGGCTTACTTCCCCTCTCTGCCAACAATTCCCTTAACTTTTGTTTAACAAAAGCGCCATAGGAGAAGGCATGAAAAAGGCAAAGGCAACAATGAAAGGCCAACTGTATCGGTGCTCAAAACATTCTCTGTGTGTGTGTCCCTGTGCCTATGTGCGTCTGGCTGTGTGCTGAATTATTTATGCCCGCACGACAACAACAATGCTCGTAACAATAACAACAGCAATTGCTACAAGAACAAGAAATGGCCAGCAACAATATGGCCAAGGGGGAGAAAAAAGGTTAAATCGTAGAGCGTGCAATGAGACAAAAACCCAGAGAGCACGCACACACCAACAGATCGCCACACACTTACACACAGAGCAACAAACTTCTAACCGTAAAGGACACATGGCGCATTGGTCTCAAACAAAAGGCTGTTAGTGTTTGACTTTTGGCTGCCAGAAAGCGTTTTTCCCTGAACCAAAAAAGTAAAGGGCAGCTAAGAGCATAATCGGCACGGTTTTTTAATTATACTCAATAAATTGGCCTTTAAAATAACTTAATATAATAATATTCAATTTTTTTGAAAATATTTCCCATTTGCGATACTATTTTTTTCATTAATCCCGAGGAATTCCCTAGTCGCCACTTTAGCGCTCCCTTTACTTTTTCCTCGTATTTCCCCATTTTATTGTAGTTGTTACCCCTTTTTTCCAGCTGTTGGAAAACGTTTGCCGTCGTCATTGTCGTCGCCACGCTGTCTGGTCTTTGGTCCTTTGTGCTGTGTTCTTGTATTTTTTCGGCTGACTTATAATTTATGAACCAAAGTTTGCGGAGTTTGGGCTGTGAGCTGTGTTTCCTGCTACATAATTGCAAAGTGAAAGCGACAGAGTAGGGCAAAAAGGGAGGAAAACGAAGAAGTACCATGTGGGAGCTGTAAAGGTTGAACACATAATGCGATACTGGGGAATTCTCCACCAGACTTTGAGTGGCAAATGAGTTAAGCGAGTCTAGACACGGGCCGAGATGATGAAGTCTGGCAGACAGATGATGATTGAATGGGAAATATAGTTGTCCGCTTCTCACGCCTTTCTAGATTTACTTTGGTTTAGTTTCACGGTTGAGATTAAGCTTACCTGTAAAGAAAGAAATAATATTTCGGTTTAAAATGTTGTTTAGTATTGAGTGTTTTTAAATTTGTAGTACATTTTAAGAAGTTCCTAATTTCCTCTTAATAATAAAAGAATTTAAAATTTGTTAAAGTAAAAGTAAAATATTTAAACATTTTTCAGAAAGTAGTATTTGTTGCAATTGATATAATGATTTAATTAATTTGTTTAATGTATAAAAATAATTGAAATATACATTGTATACCAAAATGGCGTTAAGATCAATCGAGATCACAATCAATTCGATGAATAATATTGCAAAATATGGTGTTTTGGTTAATATTGTTTGTCATAGGAGTTGATAATTTGATAAATTTGTATTAGAAATATACTTTGTATCACAAAAAGGGTTAATATTAATCGGAACCAAAACCAATTCGATGAGTATAGTAATACTGCAGTATCTTAAGTGTTTTGTGTATCTGCACAAATAGCAGAACAAGACAATCCCAATCAGGATCAATTGCAGGTCCCGGTCGGACAAGTGGAGCAAGTGAGCCAACAATGAACCCAGTCCCTCCAATATGCCCAATGCCGTTTGCAGCTCTCGGCTACTGCTGGTCGCTTCTGCCCCTTTTGCCCCCAACGATGTTTATCGTTAAATTCAATTTGCAATTTATAAGATTTTATACGCAATCGAAGCAGCAGAGAGTGGGTAGATGATTTCAGAGTAAGCTTGTTACTAGACAGGACCCTTTACACCCCTTAACACCCAGAGCAGTTGGCCTCCTACAGATATCCTATAAATTGTGCAGCTGCGCATTCCATGCGAATAACGCTCAATGCAATGGATGGATGGTGGGATGCTGGGATATGGAGGTGGAATATTGTCCACTGAAGTGGAATGCATGTACTGGCAGGCAAGGCAACTGAGATTCAAGCGAATCGCACCACACAGACCCACCCAAAAGCCACCTCTTGGTCAACTGCCAATATCATGTTACGTGGCTTTAAGCAAAGTTTCTGCTAAATCTGAAATTCAATCGAACCCATTATCTAATCTCTGTCCCTCCTTCCGATTTTTCTCTGTTTTCCCTTGTCGGATGCATAGCATTTTCCTCCTTTTTGGCCGGCTGTAGCGACCTGGGAATAATAAGCAAATGATTTGTCATGTTTAGCTCCCTCTCCTCTACTCTTTTAGATTCAATTTGCAATGACAAATGCTTCTCCGGAGCTCTAGCCATGGTGAAATGCATTTGTTCGACCGGGGAAACTGAATGCAGTGGTAAATGGAGATTCAAATAGCTGGTTGAGATTCCAGAATCTCTGTCAGTTTTCATGACGTGCTTTTGTTTCTCGTTTAGTTCTCAAATAGAGAGTTAATTTGCATAAATCATTCAATTTGCAGTTAGTTCTTAAAGCAAGTTAAGGAATACGCTTTTTATAGGAGGAAGAATTTATGCTGTTGCTAATAATGTTTTAATCATGGGTGACACAGAAATTTGTTTAAAAATGTATCAGAAACGCTTTTAAAGTAAAAAATATCCCATAATATAATCTCGCAAGTGTAATTGTTCATTGTTTAAAACTTTTCCTTTTGTACACCACTCATTTTAACTACTTTCTTCCTGAATTTATGTTTCTTTTCGCCGCTTTGTGTACATTTGTCTTACGTGCTTTTATGCGCTTTTACTACTTAGTTAAACAATTTGGTTAAAAGTTGGAAAACACAACGGGCACACAGCCAAACAGGAAGCCACTTGGCGGTGCTCCGGCTAGGATGAAACGTGCGTGCATTAGCAGTCAAATACTTGGCAACTTTCCGCTTTCTGTTCCTCTTCCTGTTGCTCCAGATCCATTCTTAATGCTGCTGCTGCTGCAAATTAAACGTAACTGCGCTAAAGACACGTACGCTTTGCCGACCAGGTGTGTTTCTGAAGTTTGGGGCGGCGAAAGGGGCGTGGCTGCCTAATTGCGCCAAAAAGCCAGTTAATAATGGTAGCAAAACGCAAACAACACACGAACAATGGATGGCAAATGAAATTGAATTTTAGCGGGATTACATTTTTTTCTTTAATTAGTCAAGGGCAAAAGGGAAAAACCATTTCTTTTTTTTATTACTTTTAACAATATTACAGGTCTTTAAAAAAGGAATATTAGTTCGAAATCTTCATTTTTTAAATTACTTATTACGTATTACACTCTTAAGTTATTTAAGAGTTATTTATTACGCTTATATCTGTAAAATAGGTTACACAAACAAAATTTGAAGTGGATTTTCTTTAATAAAACTTTTAAAATATAACCACTCAAATGTATTTGCTTTGTATTCATATCTTCCATATTAATCATTTTATAGTTTTTGAAGACAGTTTTAATTTTCTATAATGTAATTTGTTCTTTAAGGTAACTTTTAAAATATAATCGTTTAAATTCAATTGATTTTTTTCGTATCATTTAATGGTTTTTAAGGTCGAGTTTAACTTTTTATGATTTAATCTCTCAAAATTGACCGCAGCTGTAAACGGAGATTGCAATGTTTGCACATATCATATTAAATTAAATTTAATTTCGTTTGGTGACCGCTAATTAGATGCGTTACAACTTGCTTGATATCCTGTGTTTGGTGGTCAGAGGAGTGAGTGAGAAAGGTAGAGGCGTGAGGAAGCGAGAGAGCTAATTAAGCGCGAATTTATGCAAACGCATGTTGTGCATACGCCTCGTTTGCCAAACTAGCAACTCACGCACACACACTCAAAAAACGTCGCCCTTACTCGTATATTATTCATGCTGCCCAATTATGCACAGCCCACAAAAGTAGGCAACATATTTTTACTCCCTCCCTTCGTTCTTCCGCATTTTTAATTTAGTGCCACCCACCAAAGCAACTCGGAGGCTGACCGCCTGTTTTTGCCATTAAGCTTTATTTATGAGCCTGCTGCCGGCCATCTCCATATATATATAAATCTGTTTGTGCGGCGGGCACTGAAAAATTTAATAAAAATTAGCCTCAACGCCTAATTGCGCACATAATTGCAGTGGAGCGTTTGCATTGTTTATGGCTAATGGGAAAAAACAAAAGCGATTGAATGATTTGCTGCCATATAATATGGAATTAAATTGGTATAATTAAATTGCGAGTGGAGCATGCAAATATAACGAGTCCCTATAGCACACGTATGTTAAGCTATGTATGTTTTTTTTTTTTTTTTTTTTGTGGCAGCCACTTGAACAAATCAAATAAGCACGCATTTCACTTACGGCACGTAACGGGAATTTGAGTGAAGAAACGTGAGCAGAGCCAGGAAATTAAGTAAATGAGAGGTGGGCACAGAAAAAGACACATAGAAAAGAAGAGTCCGAAAAGATACACAAGAATGATGGACAGGAAATTTATAGGGAAATACCCATACCCATTTGATTTCCTCTCAAATAACCTTGACCCATTATCTAAAGCTTGCCCCGAAAACTTTCTTTCAGCAGCTGGCCACCCTCCAATAATAAAAGGTAATAAGAAAACTACGCCATAAAATAATGAATATTACCGAAAGAGGAGCTCGAAAGTTCAATTAAGGTTCCAGCGGGTAACCTCGAAAGTACTAAAAACTAAGGCTAAATGCATTTGTACAACATTGTTGGGTAATAAAGTCAACTTAATTTCAACAAAGTGGCGAGGTGGTGGCGGTGGCGTTTAGGTAACGAGCAACTTTTGTGCTCTGCTTTTGTTTTCTTAATGAGTTGCGACGGCATCGGAACAGCAACAACATTAGCAACAAGCTGCAAACAACAATTTCATAAACTTAGCCGAAAAGCATTTGAGAACCAGACAAAGGCAGACAAGCGTAAGGAGGAGCGACATCCAGAGTGTAGTTGCATATGTTGCAAATCGCTATAACGTTCACGGTCTTACACAGCAAAATATATATTTTGTATAAACCCAATTAGTACCATATTTTAGTATTGCATTTAGAAAGCCGAATGTTACAAGCTATAATTTAAAACAGTAATATGTTCCGTTTATAGAAATCTATTCTTATATATTTTTTTTACTTTTGAATTTTCTTCTTATGCTTACGACTTTTAAGTTCTTGTTAGTTATAGTTGCACATAAAAAAAAAATTTTGACTATCAATTTAATTTACCAGTAAAGTAAAAAAAAAAGTATTATTAAATATACCAAAGTGATTCCCAAAGCATGGAGACCAAAACGATTATCATTTCTTTTTAATTATTATCTGTCATAGCACAACGAATATTAGTTGTAATTATTGCTGCTTGTGCACAAATTATAAAATGTATAGATTCAAGTACAGAAATATTTTGATGTTTTTAAAATTACTAACAATACTAATTTGCTATTTTTACCGTTTTTTTTTCTAATAGAAATTTTTTTCTAATCAAAACGTATAAAAGTATAATTTCTAATCAATTATTGTTTTTACTCAATTTTTATTCTAATTTGAGGGGTAAAATTAAATTTGGCAGTGTAGAGTTGCGGTTCGCGAATATAGGGGCAAGATGAAAGGAGGCAACAGCAGCAGCAGCACCAATGGCAACAATGGCAGAACAAACGACGCGTCGGATAACGGAAACGGAAGTTGCTTACAAGCTTAGTAAGACTCTAAGAGCGAGAGAGAGATAGAAAGGGCAGAACATACAATAGAACGGGACAGTCATATGACTGTGTCTTAATGGTTTAAGCTTTAAAATGTGCTGCATACTTTATGGCGTCTTTCATCGTTCTCCGAATTTTTGCTTATGAACTTGTGTCAAAGGCGAAAATGCAGCAGGAAAGAATAGAAAATGCAAATGATGCTTATTGAAAATGCTCTTTTCCGGTCACGAAATGTTTTAGGACCGTCATCTATAAATCATTGTAAGCCCATTACAATCTGCTGATTTTAGGTCGCCAACTTTTCAACCAACATTCAACAACATTTCCATAAAAATGTACCCACAACTTGATATCTGTGGCAGTTGGCATAAAACTTTACCACCACACCCTTTTCAGCCCAATCAACTGTAAGCAATATTTTAATGGTATTCCCGTGTGTGACTGTTTGTTTATTTGCCACAGTCCCCTGAACAAACTCTTAAATAGTTTGGGGTAGAAAAAATATTTACAAAATGTATTTATTATTATCATTGCAATGTTCAGTTGACGCTGCCATAAAAAATAATATTGGCGTTTGTTTATTTGCGGGCATCCCAGTGTGTCCGCATTTAATTAAGTTTTGTCGGTTTTCAAGTGTGTCTGCCGGCTCCTCTGTGCACGATTACGCTGATAAGTTTCATTTAACAAAAAACAGTTTGTTATGGCACAAATATTTTTTCAGGATTGCTTGTGTTTTGCATAAAATATTTATGGCATTAAATTGAGCGTTAGCGAACTTTTTTTAATGCGATTTTCGAGCCCGCCGTAAAGCCTGGAATTTATCGCTGTTTTCAGGTTTATGCACAAAGGAATTTTAAATATGTTCGGCAGAAAATAATTTTGGTGACGCACAGCTGATTGTAAAATATGAGAGACTAGTTTTAGTCCACTTATTAGAAAAGAATGAATTTTAATGTGCTCTAAAAAGGCAAAAATATATTAAATTGTTTGATTAAATCTCTATATTTTAGTGCTGACAAACCTGACGTTTTTTCCAGCGAAAATAACAAATCCAATATTAATGATTTAGCTTTCAGCCCCAGTTTTTCCTCTTAAAGTCAAAGACTTTTTTTCCCTAGAGTTCCAAGTAGTGCTTTATTGGTTCTAGTAATATATCTCAAAATATCCATTTGTTGCTGTCATGTGTCAAATAAATTAAAATACGGTTAACAATACTTCATATTTGATAAAATAATTGGTTAAATATTGGGATTAAATATGTTTTGGTTTAATATAGCTGTGTTATAGCTTCATTTTCAGCTCCTCCAACATGCGGTAGACCTTGACGAACTTCTTTTCGACCAACTCTGTGAAGGTCTTGATCTCATTTCGCACCACCGATAGCTCTATGGCAGCCTCCGATCCTCCAGATTCACACTTCTTGGACTGCTTATCGCTTTCGTACCAACAGGCAATGCCATCCACGTAATCGTCAACCAGTTCCGGCGCTGTTATATCCTCCATAAAGGATATATCCTTGCGTTTTACAAAAGAACTCATTAGAAGTTGAAGGAAATCGCAGTTCCAGTTGTTCTGCTGAAAGTAGAAGTACTGCAAGGCCTTCAAACTGTCGAAGATGGTGATCTTTAGGGAATATATAGAATTCCCCGATATGTCAAGCATTTGCAGATGACCCTGTTTCTTGAATAATCCCTCTGGTAACTCGTGGGCACCGGTTGCCGAAAGATTCAATCGCAGCAGAGAGGTGAATCTGCGCAAGGGATTTCCCTGAAGATTTCCCAATGGATTGTGCGACAAATCCAAAACGCTCACATTGGCGGCCAGTGGAATGTGTGGCATTTCCCTCAGCGAATTATTATGCAAATCGAGTTCATGACTCACTCCGTAAACGGTTAGTCTCCTCAAATCGCAACTATGAGCTATGACCACATCCAGCAAAGTAAAGTTGAGTGTTAGCTCCTGTAGGATATTTCCAGAAATATCCAGCTGAGTCAAAACCGGTTGCAGCTTCAACAGTTCCGATTCGAAGGCGGTAAATCGATTTTTGGCCAGATTTATTTTGGTGAGATTTAAATTCCGATCAAAGACTCCTCTTGGCAGAGCCTCCAAACGATTTCCAGCTAAATTTAGATCCATTAACTTCCGCATACCACTGAAAACTCCCAGCGCCAGCTGCTCCAATTGATTTTCGGCCAGGGAAAGTTCCTTCACCTCCTTCAGGGCATGGAAACTATGATTTCCCAGCTGCTTCAACTGATTACCCTGAAGATGCAAGATGGCCAGATTGTCTGCACCCAGAAATATATTTTTGGGTAGATCCTTGAGGTGATTGTGACCCAGGAACAAACTCATCAGATTGCTGGCACCCTCAAACTGCGGTTTCTCGAACGTTTCCAGCGAACAATTCTCCATGCGCAGCACTTGGAGATCCGGAAAGGTGTCGAACAGCAGATGCGGTATCTTGGCAATGCTCGAGTTCACAAAGGTGAGCATTGTGGTGCCCGTTATGGGCGCTTGCGACAAGATCACATAATCACTGCGCCCGATCACCACATTCGTGCAAATTCCCGCACTGCAATGATCCTGCAGCCAAAGGCGGCGCAATTGTCCGCTGCCAGAGGGCGTGGCAAGCTGGTAGTTGGGCGGTAGGACCAACAAAAGAAGCCACCAGAGTACCGCCATGATTTCACGACCCGAATTCAGGACCCCCGAGTGACGACGATCCTTAAACTCGGGAGCCGCCAACGAAGCGCTCGCCACGGCGCAACTGGCTCAACTGCTTTGACTGCCGACCATTTGATCCAACCATCCACCGATCTGGAGAATTGAAAAAAAAAATCCAAAATCTGATGTTCTATGGCCACCCCAAATGCGGATGCGGGTGCTTCAATTCAATCGCACAAATATAGCAACATTGAAGGGGTGGCTTGCTTGGCAGTTGTTTTTGATTTAATTAAATTAAACCCCTGCTTGGTTTCTTTTCCAAAATATACATCATGCTGAACTTTCAATTTCGTTCTCGTGCGACAAACTATTTCACTATATATACACACTCGTTTTTCTGCACACACTTGTTTTATTGCATTTTATTATTTGGGTTTCGGAGCTGCTGCTTTTTGTATCTGAGCTGACCGCGTCTCACTGATGAAAATGAATGTTTTTTAAAGTAGGAAATGGAAAACAAAAAAGAGACAGGGAATGCACCAATGGTTGAGCGATTATTTTTGGAATTTATTAAGGTATTGCAAAGCAGAATATTACTATAGTTGAAGTTTATATTTATTATATTCTTTCACTATAAATTTTTAACACTTTTAAATTTTTTTATGTCTATCTGACGCCTAGTTGTGGATTAAAATGCTTGACCCAAAATAGTATGTCGATAGCTAAATGTAATAAATCACAAGATACAAGAAAACTGTTAAAAATCTGCCTTTTCTTAGAGATTTCGCTAAACCTAACGGGAGAAACAAATTTTGGATACTTTCGAGAAGTTTATTTTTATTATATTCTTCTTAAAACAAGATTTTTTTAAATTTTTATGTGCCACTGATATAAAAATGTATCTATTAAGTGAAATGCTTGACCCAAAAGACCGGTATGTCAAGACCTAAATGTAATAAATCACAACCTACAAAAGGGTTAAAAATCTGCCCTTTTATAGAGATTGCGCATTGCTAAGCCGCACCCAATGACTGAATGACAAAGATCCCGAGATTAAGCGAACCAGTTTAGCACGCTGACCCATTTTAAACTGGGCAGTTAAAATTGATTACCAACGATATGAAAATAAGTTGATTGAACTTGGCCATTACCAAGAACCTTTCTTCAGATCTCTTATCTTAGTAGAAGACTCTGGTATAAAAGAAGCTGGCAAAAATTAAGAATCAACAGTCGGCTAACATGAATCGCAGAGTGCAAGTATTGGGTGAGAAAGGAGTGGCTTACTAAAATTTCGAAAATAAAGAGTAACTCTTGTTTTCAGTGATCTTGGGACTGATTTGCTGCAGCCAGGCACGTATTCCCAACCTGCGTCGGGTTGTTGGATCTGCTCGAAGTGGCTTAGATGTGGATGTGGAGGAGCCGATTGGCCCTCAAATTCTAATCTATTCACCTGGCGATGCCATGGCTAGATCCGATGACCAGGAGCCCATCTTCCAGGAGCCGCAGATCAGGGAGGAAGTAGCGGAATCCGAACCGGATAAGGACAGTCGTAAAGTGCCCGATTATCTCTACTCAAATGCCATTCCCATGGTCAACGATCAGAATGTGAAGTACGTTGTACCTCAGGTGGCTGCCTATCCCGTGGCCTATGGCCCTCAACTGATCTCCAGCAAGAATGGAATCAACCAAGGAAACCAAGGTAATGGTCTTTCCTACGTGGTTGTCCCACGTGTCCAATTGGGTTTCAATGTTCAAGGTCAGTCGGGTTTCAATTGGCCTGGGCTCAATCTGTTGCCCACAAATCCGGGTAGTGAATCGGCAGCCGCCGAGAAGGAGGAGCCCCAGCCACCCACTACCTACATTCCGATTCCCGTGCCCGGTCCTCCTGGTCCACCCGGTCCACCTGGACCACGTGGACTTACTGGTCCCGCTGGTCCTCGGGGTCCTCGAGGTCCTGCCGGTGAATCGGGCCATATATCAGCTCAGAAACCTCAGAGCATTTGGTACACCCAAACCGGCAGCAGTAATAACAATAATAACAATAAGCCCCAGTACAACCAACCCTTTTCCGGTGGCTATCAAAGTTAAATAAAAAAAATAAATGAAACAAAAAAAAAGGAAACACAAAATATAAATTTAATGGATATTTATTTTTTCAAGTTACAAATTTAAAATTTTTTAATAATTAATTTAATTATTCAAGTCTCTTTCATCAAGAGACCATTTTTGGTCATCTTTAAACTTTTAAACTCTTTGCTCAAAAATAATAATTACTGAAAAACTTGGTTGACTAAGCTGATTTTGGTAATAATTTATTTATTTAAGACAAAATACAAAAACTGTTTATTATTTTATAGAAAAGCAGTACACATTATTAAAATTTAAAACAAGAGTTTTGGTACCCTTTCTTTTATAAGAACTAACTTATAATTTTTTTAAGTTAAGCTAATAATTATATTGGCTGACAGGATGTGGACTACTATCATATCCATTAGGACATCCTCTTATCTATGATTATGGTATTTACTATAAAGTATACATGTGACCGGTGCACTTGTACTCCGAGGAGCACGTCGCTGGCATTATCTGGTGTACTATATCTACGTAAAGTATCTATTGTAACGAGTGTGTCAAACGTTGGTGTTGTGGTCAGGCCATAAAAGGTCTGGCGGAATGCTCGTGTTTGGTGTCAGTTTATGGCACGCTAGCACACATGCAGACGTAAGCACTATGATGATTGTGTGTAGTTTACATGGATTTTAATATCACTTGGCACACCACATCTAGGGGATCATTTTTTTTGGTACGCTCGCCCGTTCGTTTATATTGTTTTTATTTCACTTTTTTTTGGCCCCATTGACGGCGGCACCTGAAACAACGATTGCCATCTCTGTTGCTCATTTGGGAAATGGTAAATGGTGCAGGAACACCCACACAAACAAGCTCAACCCATTTGGATGCCATTTAGTTTTTATTGCTCTTTAGTTGTTCTATCAAAAAAAAAAAAAAGACCCACACATTTGCTTCAATTGATACGCAGCACGCATTTATTTCAATTAAATGAGAATCTTTCATACGTTTAGTGCTTGTCTCGTTCACAGCAGCTGCAGTGTACTGGGGCCACAAAATGATGGATGTCTTGGCAGGAAGTTTCGTTCCCTAACAAAATTTTATAGCATTCTTTAACTTTCTTATCCGTAAATTTTAAATGAAACTCAGACAAAGCTAATGCCAAGACAGCATGACATACAAGATTGTGGCTGACTGTGATGAAAATGGAAAAAGGAAAAAGAAAATTGCCAACACATGTTTGAAGGAAAATATTGCAGTTAACTGAGTGGAAGCTGAATAAAATTTGAATTAAAATGTTTGTTTGTTACTTGGCGACTTGCTCATGACTTGACAACACCTGACTGATTGGGACCACCATTTTTCATCCCAAACGCACATACATCAAAAGGCGGACGACTCCATGCTGATTAAGTTAAAATGTTAATAAATATGATTTTCGTGCTGCGCTGGTTGTTATCATTGCTCTTTGGCTTCTTGCCATTAAAATGATTATGGCAATAAATAATAAAGTGTTGCCGGGGGATGCTTTTGCGTGTCTCAGCAGGAGAATATCCATGGCAAGATATACAACCACTTTGATGTGGCCCAAATGGAAGACACGAGGCGTATGGGTAATAAGACAACTCTCTGTTCAATGATACTTAAATTTTGAATATTTCGGTATCAGTCAAATTTTTTAAACGAATGTGTTTCAAATATTTAACCATTACATTTAAACAACCAAATTCTACTTATGAATACTGCAAAAAAATAAAATTGCTTTAAATAACTTGTTCAAACAACTTGTTCAAAATATTGTAGTAAAAATCAAACTCAGACATTTAAAAAAAAGTATCGAAAAATAATTGGCAAAGGGCACTAATTTAATTTATTAAAAAATCTTTTTAAAATTCTCCACTCGGAAGAGTAGAATCATTAGGCATTTCTGAATTGTGTACAACAAAATATACACGTTCCAAGTGTCTGCCCAATCAATGTAAAAATATCTCCATAAAAAAAAGTATAAAATCATCAATTATAAATATCCGGCTCATATTAAAACTAATATACAGCCGCACCGATCCAAAATCAGTCAATAAAATTCCATCGATAAAAAAATGTAATAAAACAAACAAGCCAGTCATCACCCTCCATCAAATCATCCCGCCAACTAGCCAAGTTTATTAAAAAATTGCTGAAAACTATTTGCCAGAAATAGATATTTCCAGCGAACATAAAATATCCCAGGGAGGTGCTGCTGTGCGGAAAGGGCGGGAACAAACGTTGGCTGTAATTTGCAGGCCAAGTCAGCGAAATGAACACTGGCCGGAACTATGGCGTTTTGCTTGCACAAACTGACAATTTAAACAAAACAGAAATGAAGGGAAATTTATTTTTTAAAAGAACTTGGCCAGAGATAATAGAATAAGGCGGGAGTGGACTTGGCGGGACGGGATGAGCGGCTGCAGCGGAAGCTGCGCCATTTTCATGCCAGCTTGGCACTTGCATATTTCATGAGGCAAAAATTTATAAAGAAGCAAACAGAGCAGCAGTGCGATTCGATCGGGGCAAACACTTAGTGCGCCGCCGAATTCCCTCTAATAATTCGCACACTCGACTATTATTTATTCATTCGCTTTGCATTTGCATCCGTAATGCGGCTCGAACAGATTAATATTTTATGGAAACCGCAGAGTGGAGACACAGGACACAGCCCAAGTGGCTTAAGTGCTAATGAAACTGACTGCTAAATTATTCATTTGTCAACCAAATCAAAATGCTCTTTTTGAACTTTTCGTTCAGCTTCATTAGTGGGATTAGCACTAAAACTGTTTTTTGTTGTTTACTTACATACATTTGCTGTCATTTTATGGCTCATTTTTAGCGTGTTGCTTACCTGCGAGAAGAAAAAAGAAGAAATAATGTAATTAGATAAGTTTTTATTATCGCCTTGAATCAAATTAAAGTTCTAACCGATTGAATAGGGAGTTAAAGTGTGGGAAAAACATTTCGTTTAGATGCAATTAAACCGCACTCTAATGACTTTTAATTAGCGCAGAGATTTGTAAGCACACACAGACACACACTCAGTCCTGCTCTTATCTGCGGCCATGTCCTGTGTTTGCCTTTTCCCCAGCTAAAAGCCAGGTGTGGTTGTATTTTTTTCCTTCCTTGGTCCTTCCATTCCAATGCACAATGACCATAAAAATGGCCCAAAGTGGCGAGCCATTTTAACTGGACTGCCTTGGCAAAGACCAAATCCTTAATTACCATGGCTTACACACATGTAGGCACACGTACAGTTAAGGAAAGGATTATAGCGACACTAATAAAGTTTGAAAGCTGTACATTTTTTTGTTTCACTATTTCTACTTTATAAACGTACAGAGCTGTTAAAAGTTGTCTGTTTTTTTTATTAAAATAAGTGTTGAAAACTTAAACTAGCTTTGTCCCTTATTCAAATCAAAATAGTATATTAAAAAAAAAAAAATTATTAATTATTTAAATAAATGCACAAATGAAATTGAAATACCTGAAGATAACTAAATATTTTTAACTTGGTTGTTTGTATTTTTATTATTGTTATTATTAGTCTTAGAGTGAGAGCCCTATACTATTATTCAAATCTGACATTTTTAACAAAACCTAATATTCCGTCCATATCTGTGCATAGTTAAAGCAGCTTAGCTTGGCTTTCCTGTTCTTTCTCTCTTTCTGCCGCTTTGTTGTTGTCATTATTATTCATAACTTGGCAGACAGTCGCTCTTATTTATGTTCCCATTTGCACAATGGCCAGGACCCTTTCACTCCGCTTTCGCCCCCAAAACCCTCCCCGCACAGTCCTCTAATAGGTGTTAATGTGTTTTATTGTTCTTGGGCAGCCAGGTGGCACACAACCTGCAGGGTCTGTGGAAACAAATGAACTTGACACTGCTGTGCAATGAGACAGAAATCTTAATGGAATTACAGATCTCGAACTTTGTGTAATCGGTTTGGGAACGTACCACTGCGAAGCTAAGGGGGATGAAGGGTATTGCTGTCCTATTTTGGTTCTTTTGGCAAATTTTCATTCATTTTTTCATAGCCTTTGGGTCACATTTTGTCTGTAGTGTAGACAAAAATGATTCTGACAAGTGTCAATCTAATGTCGCACACACACTAAAACTAAGCAAGTGCTTGTCTCTCACTGTTTCTTTCTACTTCTGTTCTTCATCTCTTTCTAATTCAATCCTTCTGTCTCTTTCGCACACACTATATATGTCCCATCCACCTCGGGACCCTTCATATGTGTTAGTGGCAAAAATGCTTTCATTACGGTTGAAGTGGAATGCCGAGTGGGCCACTTGACGTTGAACGCGACTTTGAAGCCGCTGCCGATGGTAAAGCTATGGCAAAAGCTATAGCTAAAGCCAAAGCTGATGCTGATGTGGCCATGAACGAGGGCTGCATCGAGCGTTGAAGAGTGAGAGAGAGGGAGAACGAGTGGAAGAGGCACAGAAACAGTGGCCTGCATGTGCGAAGAGAGCCGAAAAATATGCAACACATTTGCGAAACAGTATTTTACACTTACAGTGTAATGTAAGTTAAATTCTCTTTAAATAAATTTATAATTAATAAAAATAACTATTGAGGCGCATTTATGTTTAAAAACTAAAGTACAAATTGTAAAAAAAAAAATCAAATATAATAACATAACATGAATTTACAAGAAAAATAGTCAAATATTTAAATTGAAAACATATGCGATTATTATAAGGACAAATCGCGGATAGTAATAAAATTGGGCTTTAAAATAGTTATCTAATTGAAAATCTAAAAACTACACAGTTGTTAATAAAACGTACAAATTTGTTTTAAGTTTCTTTATTTATCGAAAAGTTCCATTATATTGAAGATTAAAAAATGTTGCTGCTTAAAGAATTTTCCCTGTATTTCAAGTGCCAAAGTGACTAAGCAAATGTGGCTTAAAAAGCAGGCTAAGGTCAGCGGCAAGTTCAATATACAGGCGACAGCACACACACACATACATACTCACACACACTTCATACAAACAGAAGCCGCACACACTTACATAATTGCAACGTTGATTGCCATCCGTTTTATGCGCCTTTTTTCAATGTCAACTGGCAGGCAGAACAGAATGCTTTTGTTTCGTGTAAAACTTTTTGAATGCATGCCAAATCACGACGAGGACAAAGTTTTGTGGGCAGAGAGGAATGGCTTGGTAAATTTTTGGACAGCACAAAGGAAAACCGTTGCCGGATTTATAGTCAGTGTGTATACTTGCAAATGCTGTCGTTAAGTAAATTAAAAGTATGAAAGAAGAACTGGGAAAAGTGATTTTGCAATTGACACTCTAAGGATTATTTAAAATCCAATGCTTTCAAGCAAAAACAGTAAAAAATACAAAGCAATCAATCTAATATCAATCTCAAATCACAGTAAATAACCATTTCCCATATTTAATTCTGCATTTATCAGTGCCAAAAAATGTGAAACGTCAAAAAAATCGAATGAAATAGCTATGTTCTAGTTGTTAATGCATTTTTAGAAAAAACACTTCCATCAGGATCCATCTGCACCAAGAAACCATTTAGCTGGGATCAACGCTAAACGGCACTTGAATGTGTCCGGTGGCAATTAAAATGCCAATCTATTTCCACAGACACAATCGTGATATATGAATGTGGCACTAATAACTCAAATTGTCATTTGGCATGCGGGCCAAATGGATAAGAGGGAGTGAATAGACGGCACAGTTCAGGTCATCAGGGCGATCAATAATTTATTGCGAAATTGGAGAGGGGTAAACATTAATTAAACACACAGAACAGCACAAAACGCAGGAGCTTACGTAGAAATTGCAATTTATTTATGCTCTCAAATTGCATTTAAGGGTTCATTAATTACAATTTAAGTCTTTAAAAACAAAACTCTATTTGCATGTGCTAGCCAGGCGTATGCGTGATATCGCATTAAGTATACGCAGTATAACGTGGATAAAAATGGATTTTAAGCCAAATCCCCTGGGGCTTTAATTTGATAAAAACAAATTAAAACAAAAGCTTTCCAAACATTTGAACAATATTTTCTAATTGCACCCGAACTGACAGCGGTCAAATATCAAATTTCCATATTGGCTTAATCAAGCGGAAAGTGTTGATTTGATTCCTATCCGCCGTCACCCTACGAACAGCAATTGTTAACGATTTGTTTGATCAAGCTGTGGAGTCTAAAATTCAATATACAGAGACCGGAAAATTTTCAATATTTATGCTGGTGAAATATTTACCGTGATTTTCCAAACTGTTCTCTCCCTTTTGCACTTGCAATATAAAATCGTTCCACTTGATTGAGCAATGTATAAATTTACGAGTTTCGTTTTATTTTGAGTATTTTTCATTGCCCGCTTTCGAGGGCAATTAAAAGGACTCTAAAATCTAGTCAACTTTGACTTTTGACCAATGTCGATTGTACCCTGTGAGTGTCTCTTCCCCCACACGACTTTTAATTAAAATCACAGCGGCCATTTACAAGAACTCACAGTTTGGTTTTTTTACTCTCCTTTTCAAATATTTTTTGTTGTTGCGGAGGGTCTCTGGCTTGGCCATTAGCAATTTTCCACTCAACTGATGCCCAAACGCCAATTGCCGTACAGCAAAAGGGAGGAGATCATCGGCAAAAGGCAGGGCGTGTCCAGACGGCGAAAAAAAAGTAATTCACAATCGGACAAAGGAAAAGCGCGCGATTCTCTTATGATTTTCAGCCTGCATATAAACGACAATGGGTTGGGAGAGATACAGAAGATGCCAAAGAGAATGGCTGAGCCCATGCTAAAAGCATTTCGGGGAACAAAAAGCTCAAGTTAGAGGCGTGGTTAAGACGGGCTAAAAACGCCCGTTTACTTTGGCTTGTCTCCTTTCGTATTTCTATTTACAAATATTTTTATTTTCACATTTTTCCCCGGATTTTCCTAAGGAGCTGCGAGAACAAAAAACTGTCAGCAGCCCAAAAAGATAAGCTAAGAAAACACGATGCGATTGGGCGTTAACAACAACAACAAGAACAACAATAGCCCAGCTGTAAAAACTTTGTATGCAACGTTTTCCAAACGTCTTCCTTCGCCCTCGTTATTCATGTTTTGTTGGCGATTTCTTGTTAATGCTAACCAAAAAATTGAGAAAACCGGAAAAGAGACGCCCCAAAATATGCATTAAAAAATGGTAAAAAAAAAGTCTGGTGGAGAATGATTTTGCAATGGGCGGAGGATGTAGTGCGAAAGAGTAAACTTTCCTTTGAGGCGGGTCAGCTCAGTCAAGTGGAGTGCTTCCCTCAAAGTTGATGATGAAGCAGATGATTGAACTTTTTGATGGAGAGGATATCTATAATATTTATGCAGTCCATGCATAGCCAAAGGAAAGGGATTATTTTGATGGAAAACATCTACTTAACGTAGATGGTAAGTGCCACAAAAAAAATGAATGAAAAATAAGCAAGTTGGTGTAAAAATGTTGTCCCTATATTAAATACATGCCTTTCAATTAGCTAAAAGAGAAATATTATCGCCATAACAAGATCTTGTTTCGCGTCTGTCTCATAAAGTTAGCTAATTAATTTTACTGCCTGCCCAGGAACATAAACACCAACTTCATCACCATTACCGACAAAGTTGCTTGCTGTGAACAATGTGTCAGGTGAGGTGGGATGTTCATTCGTTCTTGCCACAAGATCAGGAAATGGGCGGTGGGTCAACAAAACCAATATGGCCAAGTTAATTGAGCCCCTTAAAGTCAGCTATTTTGTTGGTCTGTTTGTTGCATGTAGGACTGAATCACTGAACTGGAGCAGAAAAACAGAGTGAGAATCGAAGGAGGAAAAGCCGCTACAATGTATAGAGCAAAACCGTTGGCTCACTTTTCAGGGCAATTGAATCGGTGTCAATGCAAATTTTTGGCCAAAAAGTTTGCAATGAATTGCGAAATATTTATTAGCTCTATTCGAACTTTTCTGCACTATTGGCAAATGCACAAAAAGTTTCCGCACACACACAATATTTCCATCATTGATTCATTTGCGGCATAAGAGTAGTAAACTTAATTTCAGTCGACAAAAAAAAGAGGAGAAGTGGAATAAAATATGTTACCCAGAAACTTGTCTGTTCAATTGCGTTTGAGAAACTTTGGGAAAATGTACGAGAACCTAGATACAGTTGCTTGGATTGGCAGTCGGTCGATTCGCTCATTTCACACTCAATCGCATTTGGGCTTTACATATTCAATTAGAAACGGAGAGACTCCCTATCGATTTACTTATCCCGCTGTCTGCTGCAGGCATATTGTACCAAAAAGTTTGTTCCACAAGTCCCAAGGATCAATGGCGCAAAAAGCAGAAAATTATGTAAACTTCTGGTATTCCCCATGTCATGTGATTAAAGTTGTACAAGTTCTCAAAACATGCTGAATGCAAATCCCCCGCTTCTCGGCCATTTTCTACTATTTGCATAGGGATCCAAGTTGTGTGACAATTGTGAAATCCAGCCAAAGGGCAGGGTGGGTTGCAAGCAGAGATACGAGAGTGCCTGCGTGTTGCTTTGTTGCTAAACAAAAGTTAAGTCATAAATATTTTCCGAGTTTTTGACTTAAAATTTATCAACGATATCCGCCTTGCAACCACGCGAAAGCCGAACAAAGGACACGCCAGCACACAGGCATAAGTAGAAATATATACATAGACCAACATACATACCCACCTACAATATTTAACTTTGGCTTGCAAACTTCCCGTCCCGACATGCAAAAGTTCCAAAATATATTTGGAAAATTTGTCAGCCGGTGTTAAAGTTGAGCCAGTGTTCAATTGGTTAATATTATAAATGGAATTTGGTAAAAAATGACAATAGAGCAAAAAAAAAAAAAAAATAGAGAAAAATAATAAGTTTAAAGTTAGAAGTGTTTAAATATGGGATACAGTGTCTAAAAAATTTTTAGAAAATTAAAAAAATAACAATAGCTATATCACTTGAGTAAAGAAAGAGTAAATAAAGTTTAAAGTGTTTAAATATGTTCTGAAATATTATAACGTCTTATTAAAAATTTTGCATTGCCAAAAATGAAACCTTTAATTAAGAAATCTAAACATAAAATGTCGTTCATTGTTCTACCTTTTTCTAAGAACTAATTATTAATATGTAAAAAATGTTGGGCTTCAACTTAAGTAGAGCTTAGACCCTTTTACCAAAAGTGTCACCTTAGTGCCCAACAACTTGTCAAATTGTTAACTAATTAAGCCCTATTGAAAAGTTTACCTTTTTGTGCTGACATTTCCCTTGAGACAATCAAGAAGAACCGAAGAAAAAAGGTCAGCCTTTAATTTTTTAGCTGGAAGCTGAGAAGAACCCGGATTCTGAACCCCACCAGACCTCTATTAAAAATAAGCCATTGACCTTTATCAAAGATGTCCCGCAGTACGGAATTAAATGTAAAGAGCTTGCAGGTAAGAAACGAATGTCCCCAAAGGACGGCCATCTGGCAGTGATTTTAATTACGTGAATGCAATAAGCGTACGGATGCAACCGCGGGCCTCCTCAGGCACCCACAAAATCAATCAATCTGCCGATCGATCAATAATTCAATTGACCCCGGCTGGCTCAAGAAAGTGGCAAATTAATTAAAAAAGCAAAAATCAGCCCAAAAACGCAAATAAGATTAAGTAAAGTGGAGGGGGCGCAGCGGCGAAAAAGCTTTCCAATTAAATTGATGAGTGGCCGAGGCCGAGGGATAACATTTATCAGCACCAGCCCAGAAAGCAAAGGAAGACAATAGGAGCTTAAGAAGGACCAAGGAACTCAAAGAGCTGCAGCAGGCGGACAATGAATGAGTGTTATGTAAATGACGCTATACAAAAGTGGAACAATACAATGGCGGGAGAAATGAAGAAAAGGAGGCCGGACCGGAAGACCATAGTCAGATAAGCAAATGACAAACAGCATAAGGAGGCGGTAAAGGATTTCTTATAAAGGTGCACTATTTGAAGATTCTCGAATTTTTGCCTTTTATTTGAGCATTTACTTATCAAAAAGGGCAAAGGGCAAAGTTTTTTAGACAACATAGTTTGTTCTTCTCTATACGCTTTTTTAAGAACTTTTTGCCAACCCCCCTATTTATTTACCAAAACTTTCCTGATTAGCAGTTAGAAAACGGAATTAAAAGTGCAGTTAATAAGCGCTTCTGTCCAATTTACTTCTTTTCTTGTCACCAAATATTTTTCACCACCTCCCGTTGTCCAGAAAATTGTATTTATATATTTTATCATCATAATTTGGGTGCCAAAAAGTTTTTAGCGCTGAAATATATAGAGTATCATTTTCATTAAAACTTCTGACACACCGTGTTTGTTGATGTGCCCCGCCATTCGGCAACTCCTGCTTCACGCAAACAAACAAATGCAGACCAACCCTGAGAAGTTGCTATTTGAAATTGCACAATTCTGGCTATTAACGCAAATGGCAAAAAGTCTCGCGTTCTACTACTTCGTCTTTGCAGTTTTATATTTTTATTAATTGTTTTTGCCCTAGTTTGCTCTTGCTGTTTGGCACTTGTTGTAGTTTGTTTGCGAAGCGAGTTTAGTTTTTAGTTTATAACGCTTGTTCGCCCCCACAAACAAAAAATTACAACATGAGAAAGAGAGAGAGCAGCAACACGAACAAGTGCGAAATGTTTGGCAACACTTTCCACGAGTTATGTTTCGAATGTTTGAAGGCGGGGTAAAAGCTCAAAGGGTTGGAAGTTCGTGTTGGATGAAGCATAGCATAACAGGGTTCAGGTTGAAGAGTTACCAAAGCGTTTAGTTTCAATTGTGAAGGTGAGAAGCCAAAACAACAAATTAACTTCTTTGGTAATGTTTTTGATATATAACTCAAAGAGAATTATATCATTTTTCTCATGAAGAGTTCAACTTTACGTAGCCCCAACAAAAATAAAGCGTTAAAGTTTACTTTAACTTCTGATATCAAAACCTTCCTCAAGCTACATATTCATTTTTCATTTCCCAGCAATCAAGATGGCAATTAATAAACGTAAGTATGGCAGAAAGTCTATGATTCATTTCCACTTCCGCTTTGCGCTCAACTCATAACAGTTTTACAGCCGTTTCGGGCGTCATCTAATTATGCAAAACGGTACATTTCATTTGCAGAGAGTCAGTCGGTGGTGTCTGTTCGCATTCAGGTTGGCCTTAAGTTGGATTCATTTTAACAATGCCATTCAAAATTAATTTTCAATTAACTTTCGCGGCCCGAGTCCGGCCATCTGCCGCTCTACGCTGGAGACTTTTGGCCGGCTTGTGCTCCATTTATAACTAGTTCGGAGTGCTGACAAAAGTTTTACGTGTGCGCGCCGCAGCTTCATAAATTGAATTTTCCGCTTTTTGTTTCTGCCAATTAAGTCAATGGTCGAGAAAGAGAGGGCGGCATTGTGAGTGATACTAATTTCCACCGACACGAAGGCTACTTAAATTCGGCATTCTCTGCCATCCATTCAATTTTTCCTTCCAACAAAAAGGATTCCAATAATGGTAACCGACGCACAGTTGGTCTTTTCGTGGCTGAGGCTTTTTACGTCCACCAACTGCGTGACGGCTTGGTCTGCCCCTCAATTGAAAACACAAATTCCGGGCTCCATTTGAAGCTCAGACAGCGAGAGTAGGACTTAACCCTTGGCAGCCGCAAAATAACTGTTTGGAATGCATTTTACTTTCAAATGCTCCATTGGGTGGTAGATGTGCGCGATAGGTATTTCTGTGTACTGGCGTTTTTAACTGGGTTCTTGTATAAATAGATATTCAATTAATTTGTATGTCACTTTAATAATTAAATTTTCCTCACATTTTATTATCTTTTGAGGCAATAAATGGAGAAAGTCAATCAATCTATCTAAAAATTAAACTAAATCAAATATTTTTGTATACTATCAAACTTTAAATTTTGTTTTTTATTTTAAACAAATTTAAAAGTCTAATTGTCTTCACAAAATATTAAATACTTGAGCCAATAAACAAAGAAAGGCAATAAATCCAACTAAAAATAAATCGAAATCAAATACGTCCTGATGGCATAAATTAATTCCACAGTGATTTCTGCAAGTGTAGTTAACAGCAAGCATCTGTAAATCCATACTTAGGACCACTTCTACTCCTGCCCCACTTTTCTCCATCTCCAGCTGCCTTGTTTTATCGCAAACGATGCCATTACAAGGCGATTTGAGCTCCATTTGTGCTGGCCAGGATAACTTGACAGTCACTTAGCGGGTTCTCGTCTGGGTTGCGAACTGGAGTGCGGAGGATATCGGAGAAGTAGCGAAGGTGTGTGTATCAAAGTAGCATTTGAAAGTACATGGTCGAAATGCTTTCAGATTAAACTTGTCCTGCGGCAACACCTGTGCCCGCATTTCGAACCCACTTTCCCCCCCAATGTTTTCACTCACTGGCTAACAGACATCCAAGCAAAGCTGGATAGCACACGAATGCAGTGGATGCAAAAGTGGGAACACTGATTTCTGCCGAGGAAACTTTGTCCAGTGCTCTGCCTTAGCAATAGATATTACGGCTCCCCCAGAGCCAAATGCTTCTTTTCATAACGAAAAACTTCTCTCCGGTGCCACAAACTTTTAATAGTCTCACATTTGAGTGTTCTAATCATATGCTAAACTGGCTAACGAGTCTCACTGGATATTGCTTTAGGTGTTGCCCAAAACTTCTTTGAGAAATCCAGGGGGAGCTCCCATGGGAACAATCGGAAAAATAAATAAAAAAAAAAAAATTATAACTTTTCTGTTTTTTAATTTTTTGTTTAGTTCTTTGACAAATAGCAATGTTTAATTATTTCAGAATTATGGTTTAAATTTTATCAAAATCGGACGTCTATATCATATAGCTCCCATAGAAATAATAAAAATATATAAAATAACTATCAAATAATTGAGAAATTGAAAATCATCATAGTTTCAATGTTTTTAAACATATACGAAAGTAAATCATAATTTAAATGTTTTAAAAAATGTTTAATTCTTGCAATAGCTGCAAGGGGATATGAACTTCGGTTTGCCGAAGTTTGCTTTCTTTCTTGTTTATTTTTTTTTCGATTGTTCCTATGGGAGCTATATGCTATAGTCGTCCGATCCGGCTCCCTGCAATAGATAGAAAACTTTTGGTTAAGTTTCATGCAGATAGCTTTAAAACTGAGAGACTAGTTTGCGTGGAAACGGACGGACAGACGGACATGGCTAGATCGACTCGCCTAGTGAGCTGATCAAGAATATATATATTTAATAGGGTCGGAGATGTCTCCTGCACTGCGTTGCAAACTTCTGACTGAAATTATAATATCCTCTGCAAGGGTATAAAAATACATAAAGGCGGCTTTACAAAATTTAGTTTTCAATAGTATAAATGTTATATAAAAATTAAAAAAAAACATTTATTTAAGCAATTCCACATCGTCGAATTTAAGTTTTTAATAGAATTCCTTCGGGTTAAAATATCCGTGTTTTAAAAAAGAAATCGAAAGGAACCCATTAATTAAGTTTCAAATACAATGTTTTTTAAGTACAATTTTGAAGGGTATAAGTAAAATGTTAAATTGAAATTAAAAATTGAAAAAATTAAAAAATAAATTCGGGCACTTTACTCCACATTGAGGTTTTGGATAGTTGGGCTTGGAGTACAAATTTCGATTTTAGAAAATAAGCTA
Organism: Drosophila elegans; assembly: GCF_018152505.1. Classification (NCBI taxonomy): domain Eukaryota; kingdom Metazoa; phylum Arthropoda; class Insecta; order Diptera; family Drosophilidae; genus Drosophila; species Drosophila elegans. The sequence continues at coordinate 2,336,680 of NW_024545855.1, read as the reverse complement.
AAAAGCATATTGTTGACTAATTATGATTCTTATGTAATATTTTAATGAACTTTAAACTTATTTCAACTGAAGTCACTTACCTTGCCCAAATTGACGAAACCGTGATCCTTGGCTACAGCGTCGGCCATGCCATTGTCGCCGTTCGGTATGTGCACCGCCCAGGTGTGTGTATAGTGACCGGTTATTTGGTTGTTGCTCACGGAACTGCCCGATTGGCTGTACTTGCCGCTGTTGGGCGTCAACTTCGCCCTGCCGCCCGTCTCGTAGTCAAGGATATATGGCGGCAGCACTGGCGACTGGCCATTTGGGTCCACTTTGAGTGATGACGGCGGTGGTGGCGGTGGTGCTGCTGCTGGCGGAGATGAAGGCGCAGGGTTTGGTGGTGCAACCTGAGCAGAACCACCAGCTGATGATGCCCCAGTTGCCACACTTCCGGCCACGAAACCGACATTAAAATTACATAAAAAAACTACGGCACTAAATTGCAGAGCTAACAGCAATAAAGCTTTCGTTTTCGCCAAGTGTCTGCTGCGGCTGCTACTACTGCTGTTTATTATGTTGCTGTTGCCACTATGTTTCGATTTGCATTGCGTTAAAAATCTAGTTTTGAATAAATTGCAATCGAAATTTCCTATATCACATTCAATGATTGTTTGTTGTTGTTGTTGTTGTTTTTCATTTAGTTTTGTTGTCTCGGCTTTTCGCTGACAACTTCTGGCAGCATGCGGCCCTAATTGTCGAGCATTTAATTGATTGCTTTTGCTCTTATGTTTTTGGCTATTGCTGTTGGCGCCTCGGCTGTTGCTACTACTGCTGTTGACGTTGCTAGTTGCCTGCCTTCTCCATCGTACGACGTCGTTTTTCATTGTGCTTGAGAATTTTTCCAATGGTTGTCGTGACCGTTGTTCGAAATCCTAGCTGTGGCGGTCCCAATGTGCGGCTGTGATGCTGTAATGAGAAATGCGAGAGAAAGGGGTTCATTAGTTAAACATTAGCATAACATTAAAGCTAAATCATAGAATAACAACTACCAGATTAGCCTACAAATAAAAAAAAGAATTGTACGGTTTTTCAAATGGCAAAAAGTTAATTAGTAAACCATAAAAAATATAAACATTTACAAAAACTCAAAAATTCTTTTTTTTCTTAAGTGCATTGTGAACATTTTTAAATTCCCAACACAATGTCTTTAGCAAACTTACATACATATTGCGTATATATTTCAGTTCCTTCCCCTAACATGTTTGAAAAAAAAAACTAGTAAGAAAAACTTCTATTTTGTGCAATTCGCAAATTAAATACCTAGTCCCAAGAATTAAGAAATAATTTTTGTGCCCAATAAAAAAACTAAAAACATATTTTTTTTGTCAATAGCCTTTTATAAGCCTTTGCTGTTTTATAGGTGCATGTTCAAATAGTGCTGTTATAAATATTTCAAATTTCGATCCATAATTAGTTGTCACATTTCCATGATGTTTCTGGTCTCCGCATTTGGGTCAGCTATCACTTAGGACTGAACACAGCTGGTGTTTTCGGGGAGATCGCAGATGCCCTTCAGTCCATTGAAGTATCTGTCACCGCAGCTGACCTTCAGGGCGCGCTGGTGGCGACAGATGTAGTAGTCGTTGCACCGCTCGGGCGAAGCCATCAGGAATCCATCGGGTTTGCCGGCACAGGAGACCTTAAGCTGAACCTCGGGTCCAGTGGACGAAATGCCCGCCAGTTGGGCCACTTCCCAGAGGAGACGGTGCACGGGGTTCCGGCGGACGGGATTACGTTTTGAGTGGGCGGCAGCTACCGCCTTTGAGGCTGTCGGGCAGGCAGTTGTTGTCGCATCAGCACATGCTGTGGTTGTTGTGGCATCAGCACATGCGGTAGTCGTTGTCACATCAGCGCAAGCGGTAGTTGTTGTTGTTGAGCCAGTCGTTGTAGTTGTCGTTATGGTGGTTGTTGTTGTTGTAGGGGCACATGTGGTTGTAGTTGTCGTTGTTGTTGTAGTAGTAGTTGTCGTAGTGGTTGTTGTGGTGGTTGTAGTTGGGGCAAAAGTGGTTGTGGTAGTTGTCATCGTTGTGGTGGTGGTTGTTGTTGGGGCACATGTGGTTGTAGTTGTCGTTGTTGTTGTAGTAGTAGTTGTCGTAGTGGTTGTTGTGGTGGTTGTTGTTGGGGCACAAGTGGTTGTGGTAGTTGTCGTCGTTGTGGTGGTGGTTGTTGTTGGGGCACATGTGGTTGTAGTTGTTGTTGGGGCACATGTGGTTGTAGTTGTCGTTGTTGTTGTAGTAGTAGTTGTCGTAGTGGTTGTTGTTGGGGCACAAGTAGTTGTGGTAGTTGTCGTCGTTGTGGTGGTGGTTGTTGTTGGGGCACATGTGGTTGTAGTTGTCGTTGTTGTTGTAGTAGTAGTTGTCGTAGTGGTTGTTGTGGTGGTTGTTGTTGGGGCACAAGTGGTTGTGGTAGTTGTCGTCGTTATGGTGGTGGTTGTTGTTGGGGCACATGTGGTTGTAGTTGTTGTTGGGGCACATGTGGTTGTAGTTGTCGTTGTTGTTGTAGTAGTAGTTGTCGTAGTGGTTGTTGTGGTGGTTGTTGTTGGGGCACAAGTGGTTGTGGTAGTTGTCGTCGTTGTGGTGGTGGTTGTTGTTGGGGCACATGTGGTTGTAGTTGTTGTTGGGGCACATGTGGTTGTAGTTGTCGTTGTTGTTGTAGTAGTAGTTGTCGTAGTGGTTGTTGTGGTGGTTGTTGTTGGGGCACAAGTGGTTGTCGTAGTTGTCGTCGTTGTGGTGGTGGTTGTTGTTGGAGCACATGTGGTTGTAGTAGTTGTTGTTGTAGTAGTTGTTGTTGTAGTAGTAGTTGTTGTAGTAGTAGTTGTCGTAGTGGTTGTTGTGGTGGTTGTTGTTGGGGCACAAGTGGTTGTGGTAGTTGTCGTCGTTGTGGTGGTGGTTGTTGTTGGGGCACATGTGGTTGTAGTTGTCGTTGTTGTTGTAGTAGTAGTTGTCGTAGTGGTTGTTGTGGTGGTTGTTGTTGGGGCACAAGTGGTTGTGGTAGTCGTCGTCGTTGTGGTGGTGGTTGTTGTTGGGGCACAAGTGGTTGTGGTAGTCGTCGTCGTTGTGGTGGTGGTTGTTGTTGGGGCACATGTGGTTGTAGTTGTGGTGGTGGTTGTTGAAGGGGCACAAGTGGTTGTGGTAGTTGTCGTCGTTGTGGTGGTGGTTGTTGTTGGGGCACATGTGGTTGTAGTTGTTGTTGGGGCACATGTGGTTGTAGTTGTCGTTGTTGTTGTAGTAGTAGTTGTCGTAGTGGTTGTTGTGGTGGTTGTTGTTGGGGCACAAGTAGTTGTGGTAGTTGTCGTCGTTGTGGTAGTGGTTGTTGTTGGGGCACATGTTGTTGTGGTTGTAGTTGGTGCCGCAGTGGTTGTGGTTGTCGTAGTGGAAGTGGTTGTTGGGGCACATGTTGTTGTGGTTGTAGTTGGTGCCGCAGTGGTCGTGGTTCTGGTTGTTGTTGGGGCACAAGTAGTTGTAGTTGTAGTCGTGGTTGTCGTTGTGGTTGTCGTGGTTGTTGTTGGGGCACAGGTGGTTGTCGTTGTCGTGGTCGAGGTCGTAGTGGATGTCGTAGTGGAGGTTGTTGTTGGGGCACATGTGGTGGTGGTTTCAGTTGTAGTAGAAGCCACGGTGCTTGTGGTCGTACCTGTAGTAATTATTACTGGGGAACAGGTGGTAGTGGCCGAGGGAGCAGGGGTTGTGTTAACTGGAGCTGGGGTTGTTCCTGAGCACGGAGGCTTGGTTGTAGTTTCACAAGGTGGCGCAGTGGTAGTGGCCCCATTGCACGGCTTAGCAGTATCGCGGGCGGAATGCTGAGCCACTGGCTCCACTACAAGGTCTTCGGTACATCCAGGGTTATAAGTCACGCAGCTGCGGGTCTTGAAGTCATAGAAGTTGGGACAGGAGTATTCCGTGGCAATGCCGTTGTGGCACTCATAGAACCTTGAGCAACTGCCTGGCACCAGGACCCGAATGCCGTTGGCCTTGTTTCGACACAGGAGTTGATCCTGGCCGGGAACGCTGGCACCGCTGGTGGTGCTTGCAATGACTGCAATGAGCAGCAGGGCAAAAGCTGTGGGACCAAAATGTTATTTGTTAGCTTCAACTGATGGATTCCCAAAGTGTTCGGTTACCGTAAATATTCCTCATGTCTGCAGATGGTTCACGTTCACGTTTCCCAGACTGAGAATGTACTGTGGACATTTCCAGCCACGAACCCCATTATTTATACCATGCTAAATTTTCAATTTGCTAAAATACTCATTAACAAATTGGCTAACAAAATTTTGCACTGATACTAAATTATTAACAAGATCTGTTTCGCATACGCCCTCATCACAATCAGCGTAAACTTTCGTGAACAACATTTATCAGTTTTTCTTTATTTGGCTTTTTGAAAATTCGCTTAAACTTTATTGACTTTTAAAGATTCCAAGCAAATCGACCGATATCAATATATTTATTAATCGTTTTTTTTTAATTGAACATTTAACTATAAATAATCTCTTTCAGCTATTTTTTGACTATGTATTATGTAAGTCCATTCCCAAAGTTGATAGGTAAGCAAATTTGATAGACTCCATATAAGGGTATGACATTACAGAGACAACTATATGGATACTGCTTAAGATTTCTTTGATAATAAGTTCACGGTCACACTGCCGTTTTAACGTGTAGTTCAAACATTATTGTTTTGTTTATAATATTGTGTTTATCCCGCTAGTTTTAACGTTTAAAGGTTTCAGTTGTTACCTTTAAATGGTAAAAAAATATTTCGTATACATTTAAGCCTCGCTTTTTTATTCCGTTTTATCTTTAATTTTATTCATCGCTCATTGGAATCGTCATACGTTTGTCTTGCTCGCACTTACGTAAAATCGTATAGTTAAAAAAATAAATGAGCAATGAATGAGGCCAACAATGTAGACACATAAGCCCAGTATCAAAATTACGCGGAAATTCGTCTATTTTTACACCATCTTTCTTTGAAACATTAAAATTTTGCTCTATTTCTGTTTATTGCCATATTCTGTTGTTTAAATTATCATAAAAATCAAATTGAAGCCTTCCGTTTCATGTATTACAAGCGCGGGCTATTTATACATCAACACTTCGACACGTTTTCAAAGACTCCCATTCTGATTGTTTTATATTTGGCAGTGCAGACAATGATAAGCGACAGACAGCTGTCATAAAAGCACTCGTGTGTGAAGAAAAAACTCACTGAAAATGACAGCAAAGTTGTTTTTAATTCTTTGCAAACATTTTTGCACCAGCATGTTGCACCATTAATTAAATAAAGTTTATGATATTTATGAAAAAATATCAGCTAATAGCTATAACGGCCTTCAGAATCCTCTCCTGGAAAGATAATTACCCTGAACTTGTAAGCGATGCAGATGTTTTCTTCCTCTAGCCAATTAAGCTAACAAATCGCCTGCAACTGACACATCCAATTTGAGTTCGCTGTACAAAACTTTTGGCCTATTACAAAAAGCCCAAACATGCCAGAACAGGCGGACAAAGAGGAAAATATGCACACAAGAACTTTTATCTGCTATTAATTGGGAGAAGCAACAAAAGAAATATTGATTGCCACTTTGCATCGTTAGCGAAGGCCATTTTGATGTTGACAACCCGTGGCAAACAAGAGGCTTGAATAGATTATATGGCCAAAAGGGGAACTGCTGGCCAAAAGGCAGTCAGTGATTGTCACCCGTGGACAAGTTTCGATTGCAAATAAGAATCAACGCGGAGAGCTATGGACGCTATAGAAGATTCGATGCTTCCGATTAATGCCACTGTCAAAATATGCCCATGACTGATGATGGCCAGAGGCCAATGCATTGACGGGCATATTTCATCTATTGATAGAGGATTTCTGGATTTGGGCAGTCACTAGTCACTCGGCCAGAAAGTCGGCCGAAGTGGGGGCGTAATTAAAGCGAGTGACAGCGGAAATGCCAAGCACAAGGAGATGGATCGTTTGGGGAAGTGGGGGCTGTGGCACGAACGAAGTGGAGATGGCCATGGGCGATGTGTTGTTTGGACGGATTTGACGGGCTGCGACGGAAGCCGTTGGTGTGCAGTGTTCGGGCCATGGTAATCAATAGCTAAGTGGATAGGAAATTGAATTTGGTGTTGGGAGCGGCTTTCAACCAGCCACCACCCATGCGGAATGATTTTTCCTAATTTCCTCAAAATCTACCCTGGAGCTAAATTCACTATGAATGCAGGTTAATGGCGTTTAGAAAGGGGTTCATCAGCTCACCAACGAAGTCATTGATTTATATTAACCATTTAAATAGAAACCAACTTCTAAGTAATTGATATAAAAGAAAATATTAACCAGAATAATTCTGTCAAGAAAGTAACAACTGTCAAAATGTAATAAAAAGTTTTTATATCATTTGCAGGCAAAGTGACAACAGTTAGTTATTATTAATTAACAACTTTTTCACTTCCCAAATTTGTAAGCTTTTATCTCCAGACAGATCAGCTGATAACAAAGATCGTGAGACCCTGCCGCAAGCAATGCGCTTATCTAATCAAAACATTCTAAAAATGTGAAAGTTAACTTTCCTTTTTGCTTATTTTAGAAAAAATAATTGAAAAATAAAAGTTCTATTATAGTAGTTAAAGTGTAAGCCTGATTACTTGAATGCTTTTTTCCTTATTTTTTTCACATTATATATACTTAAAGTTTGAAAGCTCTATTTATGTTTTTTTTTTTTCGAAAAAATCTCATTGAAAATTCAACAATAAATGTGAGAGCTGAAGAAGAAAAAATCTTATTAGAATTTCAAAACCGACAATGTGCATTTTCGCAATTCTTTTTCGCATCCCAGTTACAGCTCACTTCCTTTGCAATGAAATGGACTGTCAAGGGACTACTCCGCCCACTCTGTGATCCCATCGAAAGCCGATGCACATGAGTGCACAGGCCAAAGGAACTGCTATATGTTGGAGACTGGCGACTTCTTTACATTGTCTGTGCACCTTTTATGTGCTTGAACTTCCTTCTGCATTGAGTCATCGTCAACACCATCCACACGGCTGTACCCTGCACCCATTCTGCATCCCTTCTTGTCATCAACTTTGACTTTGACTGACGGCATTTGTCAGTGGCAGACACAAAGTAATCATTACTTGGCGCACTTCCGCAGCTGCAACATCGCCATCTCCTCACAGGCCCACTAAGCGTATACTTAATAATAAGAAAATAAGTGCCATGTCAACGTAAGCGAAAATGGTGGTTTGGTTGGCTTCCTTGCTCCTGCTCACATGCTAACGAAAAGTGGAAAACGGTGTCAAAGTCACCGACAACAGCAGCAGTACTAGTTGGCTGATGAAAGTTGCAGGGCGAGAAAAGTGGCAGCGATAGTACAGCACCAACACCAACAACAACGCGACCTGACAACTGGAGACAAATTGAAGCGTTGTTTCTCTTTATAAGAAGAGCGCGGAAAAGAAGGACCTTTGGGGTCGAAAGCGCTTGACAACCAATAAAGTGCTGAAACTATTTAAGTTCCAGTTGGTAAATTTACAAAAAAAAGTAGAGTTAAGAAAAAAGGTCTTCTGAAGCAGAAAAAAAAATGTATTTAAAATTTGCTATGATAAAGATAAACCCCATATATATAAATGAAAAAAAGACGTGTTGTGGTCCAACTGCTTCATCACCTGAACCAAAAGCTAAACACTTCACAAACTTGTTTGCTTCTTATTTGTATTGCAAGCGATTTACTTAAGTGCCCGGCTAAAGTCCCCAAGGATTTCGCATCATAAACTGATCTATTTCCATTCAGCAAACAGGGCTTTGCCACTCCGCAAAAATAAAAAACTGTTTGCCCACAAACACACACCAATCAGAAATCACTCAAATGCCCAACAGAAATCCTTAAATTGCTTAACCCACAAGCGGCAGGAAGAAAAGGAAAACAAACGCTGGAAAATAAAAGACCATAGCATAGAGAGATGACAATGGCAGGCTTCGGTTTAACAGTCCTTGAGGCATTTTTTGGGCAAACAGCTCGACACTTGGCTGCTGCTTCGGCGTCCTTTGTGGTTGTTTGCCCTGCGAGTGTTGTTAGTTCCTGTGAATCGCCGTTGTATGCAAAATGCCATGTCAAATGCAGGACTGAAAGGTCTAAAAGCGATGGCTCGGATACTAGGATAACTGTTGAAATCAAAGCGAGGGAAACGCAGCAAAACACATTAAGGCAAGGAAGGAAAATGCTGCTGCTTCATCTTGCAAAAAAAAGGAAGCTGCAGATGAAGCAGCGTAAAAGGGCTACAAAACTGCAGCGGAGAAATCAAAAGGCAGTGATTACACTGACAAAAAAAAGAATATAAAAATTGAATTACCTACTTCATAAAAGTTTAATCTCGATGTCTTTAATAAATAACAGCATAAATATATTTGAAAAAAAAAATATAAACTGTTGGCTCTTAATTTCAATCGTTATCTAGTCGCATGGTCACAATTGATCATTAGTTAGGCATTTACCGAACTGTTTCTTCTTGGTCACTCTGTATCTTTATTTCCAGACAACTTATCAACGAATTTAACACCCTATAACTATTGTATAATGAGTTCGCTTTTAAAGCTTTTATTCTAGATTTTTGTTTGGGTTTTTTGTTTCACTGAAAGCTTAGCTCCTTTGTTGCTTTGTTTGTGTGAGTGCATTTGTCTTTTGGCCTTGCTTTTAATGTGTTTCGTGTGGTGGATTGAGGTGAGCTGCTTGTGTGGTGGCTTGTGTGTAGTAGTTTTCCGCAGTTTTCTGCTGGTGGCTTCACTTGTTTAATGATAGTTCCACAAAGGCAAATATGCACCCTCTAACACTCGCTTGGCTTTTAATCCGCCACCCAAAACCACCCAGTAAGCCAAGCCCAGCAGCCTGTTTTCTTTTTTTTTCGCGACCAGCAACTGGAGCGCAAAGTCAACAACAAAACAACCTCGGTTAACGCCCGCAGAATAGAGGCGGGCGGCCGGAGACCAAAAGAAGGCTAGAAAGGAAAGAGCCCGGCCAAACAAAATGCCTAACAAAAAGCCATAGCAAAGTGTCAGGTAAAGGGGGACACGAGAAGAGGGGCGGTGCGAGCAAGGGTGAACCATTTTTTCGCAGCGTATTAGCACACGATCGCCAAACAAAAGGTGTTGCATACGTTTTTGCGGCCAGCCGAATGCATAGAGGAAACGCTATTTGCCATTTGCACCTGCACACTGCATAGAAATGCGATGGTGGTGACTGTACTTTTAAGAAGACCCGCACGGGCCACACACCAAATGGCTTTGACAGATGACGGTGTGAGAATTTTGTGTCGGGGATATGCCAGAAGCTGCCAGGTCGCATTATGTTTGGCCAATTCAGCAAGAGTTCCCAGGCTTTCCATCGATGACAACAAAGATGTACAGTCGCGAGAAAAAAATTGTCCTATGAAAACCAGGAAAAAAGAGACAAATCTATAGCGCTCAGGTATTTTAAAAACTCCATTTATGTTTTCCATTGCCATCAACTGATATTAAAAAGACATTAAAATAATTAAGAATACTCAACGATAATCCCGCATTTATTATAAAGTCAAAAGGAAAAATAAATGTAAAATCATCGATGTGCATTATGATAAAATCTCGGGCGTCAATCAATCATCTCCCGGGGGAGCAAATTTACCTGAGAAACAATACAATTAAAGTTATGTTAATACCCACATCGTTGCGGTAATGAAACACGCGAATGTTCCCTTTGGCCATCAGTAGGATAATGGAATCGTGTGCTTTTCGGACCAAGGATTTTTTAATTATTTCGCATTGTTTGTGTACTGCATACATATATATTCACTGATAGGTATTCCGCGACGCAACGTAATGCAAAACTTCGATTCGGATCGAGTATCGGATTGCTTCTTAATGTGCAAACAAGAATGCGCATTAAGTGAGGCCCTGAAAAAGTGGGCGGGGTGGGTGGAAAAGCTGGGAAAAACGCCTTGCGGTATGCCAGGCAATTTGAGTGCCTCGCCGTCATTAATTGATTTTGCATGGTCACTTGCAGCGGCCGAGGCGTAAGATAAACGACCAAGGATGGTGAAAAACAAAACGGAATATGAAAAGAATGTCGCCAATCCCAACATGTGTCGTGCCGATGGAGAGGTAACCATCTACCTTTTTGTTTCTCTGCTTTTCTTCGTCGTTGCATTTGCGAAATTAACTCTCCTGGTGGAAAACTCCATTCAGCGGACTCTGAATAACGCTTAATGTAAGCACCTGTCGGGCTTGGAAAAAAGAGGCGAGCGCCTAAAACTATGAAATAATAAAAAAAGACCATAAAAATTGCATTCAAAACAAAAGACGCCTCAAGGCAACAGCCAACAACACCAACAGCACCTACCTCAAGTGCAAATTCGACAGGGAAAAGGGTTGCCAAGGAATGGAGAAAGAAGGACCCTTTCTGACAGCTCTTCATCCACTCAATGACTCACTCAACTCAACTGAATTCTCAACTTCAGCATGCTGCTCATATTAAACAAAGCACAATTATGAATTCTTTTTAAACAATTTAAATGCCCAGGAGGTAGACGAAAGTATAAACACCCTAAAAGATGTTAGATAAAAGAAATATGAATGCCCATTTAACCAAAATATATTACAAGAAGAGATAACAGTTTTAAATAAACAAATAGATAGATAAATAAAGTTTCAAATTTCTTTTAAAAAAAATGAAAGAAAAAAAGCTCAGTAAAAGGTAATATTTTTACAAAGCTTTATAATAAATTGTTTTTATATTTAAATCATGCATTCTTCAGCAACTGTTCAACTTATTCTTTCAAAACTTTTGTCATTTCTAGCAAAATTCCAAGCAAATTGAAGTTTAAAAATAGTGTTTAGCTTCACTACCGGATTCCACAATATTTCGTATTTTCCCAAGACTCAACAAGTCGCACGGGAAACGCTTTGTACCTCGGGAAAGGCTATTAAGCCATCCTGAAAAGTCTGTGTCTGCTACAGGGTTCTACAGGATGTGGCAGCAGCAGTTGCAACGCTCACGGCGGAAATGCAGATGGGTAATGCAACACCGAGACAGGTGAGCAGCCCAACGATTATGATGCTCCCAAATATGATAATGATGATGATGTCGATGATGGAGGTAAAAATCCGGAGGCTGATGAAGGTTGAAGTCATTGTGAGCAAAAAGGGCATAAAAACAGGAGTTTAGTAGGCAGAATGGCACTCTTTGCAGCGTGTTTCCCTTTGAAGGACTGCATTAACATTGACAATGATAATGAAAATGTTTTTAAGTAAGCAAGGCGCATATGATTTTATACTTCTTGAAAATAATAAGAACAGTAAGTTAACTAAAATTCTATAGAAAATAACAATAACAAGAAAGAAAGCAAACTTCGGCAAGCCGAAGTTCATATACCCTTGCAGCTATTGCAAGAATTAAACATTTTTGAAAACATTAAAATTATAATTTACTTGCGTATAAGTTTAAAAACATTGAAGCTATGATGATTTGCAGCTCAATTATTTGATAGTTATTTTATATATTTTTATTGTTCCTATGGGAGCTATATGATATAGTCGTCCGACTTTGATGAAATTTAAACCGTAAATCGAAAATATTTAACCATTACTAAATGTCGAAGAACTAAACAAAAAATTAAAAAACAGAAAAGTTATAATTTTTTTTCATTTATTTTTCCGATTGTTCCTATGGGAGCTATATGCTATAGTCGTCCGATTTTGATAAAATTTTTACCATAATTCTAAAATATTTAACCATTGCTTTATGTCGAAGAACTAAACAAAAAATTAAAAAACAGCAAAGTTATAATTTTTCATTTATTTTTCCGATTGTTCCTATGGGAGCTATATGCTATAGTCGTCCGATTTTGATGAAATTTAAACCATAATTCTGAAATATTTAACCATTGCTATATGTCGAAGAACTAAACAAAAAATTAAAAAACAGCAAAGCTATAATTTTTTTCATTTATTTTTCCGATTGTTCCTATGGGAGCTATATGCTATAGTCGTCCGATCCGGCTCGTTCCGACTTATATACTACCTGCAATAGAAAGACAACTTTTGGGAAAGTTTCATGCAGATAGCTTTAAAACTGAGAGACTAGTTTGCATATAAACGGACGGACAGACGGACAGACGGACAGACGGACATGGCTAGATCGACTCGCCTAGTGATGCTGATCAAGAATATATATACTTTATAGGGTCGGAGATGTCTCCTTCACTGCGTTGCAAACTTCTGACTGAAATTAACAATTAATAACAAGACCAAATTATGGTTCAACAAAATTAAGTTATTTTTAAGTAAGCAAGGCACAAAACAAATAATTTTATTCTGCTTTGCAAATAGTAAGAATTTTATTACAACTTAACTAAACTACTACAGGATCTAACAATTAATACCAAAATTACAAAAATAAGTTTTTTTCTGGAATATTAGTTTTATAATTTGAATTATTAAATATAAAGCAAATCCATTGTTTTTTTTCCTACTTTTGAACGTATTTTTTTAATAAGTCTTTCACTGTACACTTTCGCGGCGCATCTCTGGCTAAATTGTGGGTTTTGTGGTTCAATTTCTCTGGAAATTTCGTGGAGTTGGCAAGTCGCGGAGCCAAGTGTAAATCAACAAATCAACAACTTAATATGCGCAAATTTTTGATGCCAACTGCAGTTGCAGCAGAACCGCCAAACACAAAAACGCGCACACGGCGAGTGGAGGTGGTGGTGGTTGGGGAACCAGTGGGGTTGGTGGCGCTTCTGGCTCTGGGATCAGTTACCCGCAGGGGCAAGTTGGTGGTGCCACTAAAAATCCAGAGCCAACCGAGGTTGCAGGTTATTAGTATGCACAGCTTGCTGCATACTTTCAGGGACCTTGTACGCCTGTTTGTGCAAAATTTATGCGTGTCTATTCGCTTAAGTCTCTTCTCTCTTTCACGCAGCCCAACTCTTTCTCTTTCTTTTTTTAACTACCCATCTCTCTCACACCTTTTAGGCGGGACGGCGGCGCCTGTTTGCCGATTGTCGTCATTTCAATTAAGCCCGGCGCCGAAATGGATGCTTTTTGTGCGGATTTTTACCGATTAATTTTTCATTATTATGCCAAGTGCTCGTTGGGAAAATGGAAAAGGAGGGAAAGAGAAACGGAAGAGGGCACAGAAGAGTGAGACAGCCGAGTTTACGCACAACAAATGTGCCAAAAAGTGGCAAATGACAGGCCCACAAAACAGTCTCATACACAGGCACACACACTCCGGCGAATAAACTTTTCAATTGCGCTAATAATTTTTGCACGCCCCAAAAAATATGCAGAACATTGGTTTGGGGAGCCTGCCAAAGAGGCAAATATATTTTACGAGAATTTCATGAAAATTGCTTGCTCAAATGGAGAAGCCACGCGAATTTCAACTGCAAATATATCCATAGAAAGTAAGAATCCAATTTTATTGTTTCAAATGGCTTTATCATATTTTTTTTTATATATATAATATATACTACCTAATATATATACACCCCAATCGTTTATTTGTATTCAATGTGCAATAAAGTAATGCAACTTTTATTTGCATTACCAACTAATTTCAATTAGTCTCAAAAGCCACTCAAAAATAGGGAAGAATAAAATTCAGTGCATTGCATTGGCAAAAACATATAAAGCAATTCTGTAAATATCCAAAACATTACGACATATTTAATAAGCATTTTCATTACCAACAAAATTCAATTCGTTTTGTACTTAAAAGGGCCCTTAAAAATACAGAAATATAGAATTCAGTGCTTTGCAATGGTAAAACAATCCCTTAAATTCGCTAAATAAAAGTAAAGCAAACAAGGACTTCGCTAAATCTACCAAGCTGGCAATGTCAATAAAAATTAACAACGAAAAGCTGCAAAGCTGCGCCAAAGCCCACCGCTGGCCACAACAACAAACAGACAGCGCCACACCACACCGCCCAGTTAACCCTTTACCATCCTCCCCCTTTCATTAGGTCGTAGGTGTAGTTTGTGCGGTGTCTATGTAATTTAGACAATTAGAAAGTTTACGCCTGTAACAATTTCCTACTTCTTGTTGTCATGCTTAACTTTTTGCCATGTTTTGTCTTTGTTATTTGCATGACAAAAAGTGGTGCACTGTGAAAGTTGACCATGTTTTGGTATTGCTTGTTAGAGAAGCTCAGGAAACCTCATCAGTTTTTAGCTGCTGCACAAGTGTCTACTTGGTAGTTTAATATTTGCACAATACTTCATAATCAGTTGCTGGGTTTAACCCCGTCTCGTCCTTTTTTATGCTGATGCAGCAAAATCGCGAACGCGAAAATTCCTCCTCAATGCGCCAATTGTGGTGCTCGAGTGCAGAGCTTAGTGTCGCCATATTGTCGAGTTATCCGGGAATCGGACCCAAGGACTACAGGCTGCAGGGGATCTCTTCTCATGCATATGCAAAAATCCTGTGGTAAAACCAACTTTAAGTGGCTAAATTTCACAAGTAAACAATTTTTTAATGCAGCTTTGTTGTTGTTTAAGCCTTTAAATGAAAAAACGTCTGTCATTTTAAGACTGGCAGAAAAAAAATATTTTTAAATTAAATCTGGAATTGTCAATATATATGAAAACAATAAGCGGTTTGCATACAAATTAAATTTGAATTTTATTATTGTGGTTTAAGGTAAATAATATTTTATTCCTCAAACATTTTTTTTTTTTTCAAATTAAGACAAATTGGGAGTCAAAATGTAAATAACCTATAAAGTTTTCCCTTTTAATAAATACAATTGTCGTGATATAATATAGACATTTTTATCCACAAAAATAGTGCGATCTTTACTAGATTTTTTGCCTTGTGTTTAACTTCTATCTACAATATCTCCATTTATACGTGCACGTTAACTTTTATTTCCCCATTTAACACACTTTTTTTTACAATTTTTTGAGAGCTCCAATTTTGCTGACTGCGGAAGCACTAATTTTCAGTTATTAGCGAAATGTCAAAACAAACGATAGTTTCCATTTTGCAGCAATTAATTTTATGGTTGACAGTCTTTTATAGCAGTTATGTAACAATTTGGTTTGTTTAATTGGATAACACGAAGCTACTTTTTTGTGTATTGAATTCACAATGTGACACTCAGATTTAATACCTTTTTTTAAGTTTAATATTAAAAAGAACTAATTGTAAATAATATATTTTTCAATACAAATACATTTGGAGGCATCTAAATCTTATTAACAAAGATTGGTTAAGGGAAAAAAAGAGCCATCTTTGGCGGCATTAATCATGACTCGACAGTCACATTTAATCAAGTTAAGTCCCTCAAGATTTATGCATCATAAATACTAGACAAATTTGGATGAGAGCCATTCAGCGCAAGAAGAGTCGTCTCCATAAAAACCGGGCACCACAAATCCCACAGTCAGATGCCATTTGTCAGAAGCGATAAGCAAACATAGCAGCAAATGGCAAATAAACAAGGCACTAAAATATTAGAATGCGGATAGCAGAAAACCCAATGCCAGATCCCGATTTAAGTCTCTGAGACCCGAAAACCGTAGGAAGTCCCCAAGAGAAAACAAAACTAAAAGCTAGACAGATTTTTGCCTGATTACGCGCAGTAGCAGCAGTGTTTCACCCCTCTCTCCCCTTAAACAACAATGGGAAATGCACTTCGGAACGGACTCCCAAAAGTATGTAAGGAAATGGGGGGAAAAGTAAAATGGGGAAATGCTGGAAATGCGGCAATACTGGGGTGTACAGCACGAACGAATGCTAACAAATTGATATGCAAATGTGAGTAGGAGACCCAGACCCAAAAACATTATAATAAAATAATGTAGAACCTTAAGCACAAAGATGAGAAATGGAAGGGGTTTTTTTTCGAGTCGGGCAGCAGGGCACAGATCCTGGGATAAATGCTCCATGACTTCTCATTTCCGTTTTCGCCAGAAGCAGCAGCAGCTGCAAGTGGCAGGCAAATCTGCGTCTTCCGGTCCAAAAATAAAAAAAAAGAATGGCAAAGGCCGAAAAAAAATTACGCAAAAATGTTAGGTATACGCCTAGTCCGACAAAAAAAATGGTGGAAAAAAATATGGAACATATCAAGTATACGCGTAGTACAGCAGAACGCCAATAATTTAACACAAGTTTAGAGCTCTCAGCGCGTCACCGATTGAATTAAAAGATTTTCTTGCGTTTGCTGAAAAGGCAAACTTTTTTGCACAAAATTCAATTTGCCCTAACTTTCCCGCTTTCTCATTTTTTTTCTTTTAAGCCATCATCATCTGGTGGCCTTTTTAGTATGCGTTCGGTTGCAGGAACAACTTTCCCCTTCAGCCTCATTGATTGAAATGCTAAGGCATGTATTCCATCCATATATATATCTGTATTCCCCCCATCTCCGTAAAGTTTGCCCCTCGGCAAATTCAGTTGTTCAACTAATGAGAGTCGTAGCCTCGCCTCGGGTGCTCATTCTGATGGACAAGCCAGATGAGCCGGGCAAAAGTCGTGACAATCATAACAAAATAAAAAAAAAAACTGGAAAATGCAAACGAAAACTTTAAATGCCCTCGGTCAGTTGGCAAAATGTTCTTTTATCATGGGGCAAATGTTGTGGAAATTTTTCGGGCCACGAGTTTGACCTGTTCACTCTGCTCTTGATGGTTGTCATTTTCTTTCCGCAAAAAGTTCACAAGGAATTATCGCAAGCAGCGTAAGTTTTAATCAAAATATATATAAAGGAAATTTTATGGAAGTTGCTAAATATATTTGAAGTTCTACTTAAAGTGTATTAAAAATATTTTATTTAAACTAAAGTTCTGCCAAGATATTGAAGAAATATTTTATTTACTATACATCCGCCACCAAAAATCAAATCAAAAGAAGTGCTCCAAATATTGAGACATTTACAACCACAATTCTTTAGAGTCTAAGCGTAACTGTTGAATTACTTTCCAGAAAGCCCCAATCAATCCGCAATATGAGCAGACAAGGTTAAAATTGGTCCAATGAAGCATAAATAGCACATAAAATGCGGAAAATTAAATCGACGGCGTGGCAAATAAAAAAGAAAAGCGACATGGCGAAATGGCCAACCACATGATGACCTGAAAGTAAGAGTGAAGATTGTTTTTCACACCCTTTCATGACTTAATAAATACGCGAAGCATTCAGGACGTAGCACCGTAGAATAAGGCTTACCGTGGGCATTTTCGCTTGATTGCCCACGAAATCGACAAAAATTAAGTGGAAATACCAAAGTGCCGGGCCCCAGAAGTCCGTGAAAAAACGTGATTGATGCCTCTGGAGTGGAGGGGCTCGGTTCGGAGGCTCAGGTTCAGTTTCAGATTCAGGCGCTGATTCTGTTTCAGATTGTGTCTCAGATTCCGTATCCGCAACTCGATTGGAAGCCAGACGAAAAAGGGAAAAAAGCTTGGCGACAAAAGGGGATAACACACATCGCTATAACAATATAAATCCAGGCAGGTCCTGCCCGTGTCCTTGTCTGACTGCCATCTGTTATTTTCCGTTTTTTTAGTGTCTCGGCTTCTTCTTTCCATCAGAATGTTTTCCATTTTTTCCAATTCTCGTCTGCTCCATTGTAAACAGTTTGCTGACTAGCATAAATATGTCTGCGACAGCCATTTTGTGGGTGGAGGAAATAAAAATGGTCGTCTAATTTTATTTTCATTATTTCAAAAATCTTACAAAATAGATTAACATTTTAAAGCCCATTTAAAAACTATAAAATTTATATACCAAAAAAAAATAATTTACAAGTGTATTACATATTAAGTTTAATTGCCAACCATTTTATTTTTATAATGTAAAAATCCTTAAATCCTTAAACATTTTAAAGCCTATTTAAAGACTATAAAAAATATTTAAAAAAAAAATTATTTACAACTGCATTCAATATCAATAAATTGACTTCCCCAAAAATATTCCGAATTCTTTCCGGGGTTTTCTCCCTGCTACAATAAATTTCAAAGATCTCTTGGAGTTGCCCGCAAAATGCCATTAAAAAACAAGCACAAAGTTTTTGCTATTTTGCGGAATTCCCACTCGAACTAAGTTGGAAAATGCAAATGTTTGTCTTCGTAAATGACAAGAAGATGCTACAAATTACATAAATAAAAGCAATAAAGTGTCAACGTATTTGCATAAAGAGATGGGGGTAGGACGTAAAATGGGATGTAAGAAACTTATGCTAAACAATGCGAAGCGCAGTAGGTTTAGCCAGCTTAGTTGAACACCCAGCACCAGCAGCAACAAAACAGGCACACATTCAATTACACATAAGATTCAGTTTACTTTCGCCTTCGGCACGCCCACAACATCAAAGGGCGTCTTACTGACATTGATTTCTCTCTCTGGCCGTTGAGTTGTTTATATATCTGCGAAAGCAAGATTGTCTGCTCCTTAATCGCCAACTTATGCAACATCATTGCATTCGAAGGCTGTGCTTATTGAAATGTTAAGATAATTACATACATATGTGCTCGTAGAAATAGTTGTGGGCTTAAAATAAACATTTCGGACAACTGAAATACTTTTAAAAGAATAATTTTTAAAGGGAAACCTTTGTTTTAAAACTTTGTTAAAATCATATTTGAAAAATTTCTTTGAAGAAAACAACAAAATATATATAAAATATAAATTTGGTGTTTTTTATAAGTTAAAATTAAAGGGGCTAAAGACACCTATTAAAATCTTAAATCTTGTAAATACGAAAAACAAGTTTTAAGCTAACGAACCAAAAGAATCTTCAAATATATTTTTTTGTTGTGTACATAATAACCTTTTTATATATTTAGATTTTTCTGGCAACACAGACTCTATTATTTTGACCGCCACAGTTTATGCATATGTATTGCTCTTTAGCATGTGTCCATTTCTTATTCCTGCCAAGCATCGACTGTACCCATTCCAGAATATGCTGAGCTGTCATGCCTTTCTTGCCACTCCCTATATCTCGGCTTCCTTTTGAGATGTTGAACTTTTCCTTTTACGCTTTTGTCTTCAAGAGCCTTGAGGGCGGTTTTTTCAGGCTTTGGCTTGCTTTGAGTCCTGGGAATTGGCCATGTCCGTCCCTTTCCGTAGTCACACATCGAAGTTTGTCTTTTGCCTTTTGTCACTAATTCAACTCGGCTTGTCTCTGTGTGTGCGCCATTCCAGTCCATTAATTGAATGTCCCGCCCTTTTGCACATATCGAGTTTTAATTTTGTGGTTGCCGCCGTCGTCTCTCATTTTCTGTGGCGGAAAATTTAATTTTCGTATGTGCCTGAAATTTCTTTTTATACACTTTTTTGTATATAATTGGGCATCACAATGAAGTCACCTCAGAGATTATTTAAAAGGTGTGAGGATAGAGGAATGGCCCGCCATACCACAATTCATGAGCGGAAAAAACCAAAGCAATAAATGTAAGTAATTTCCTGAGTGGTAAACTGAAAATCATTTTAAATAAGGCATGAAAACGCATTAAAGGCGGCGCCACGTTGTCAGACAATAAAAAATACAGCTTCCCCTCCAGCTTTATATATATTTAAACACACACACTCACCCTCCATTTTTCCTGATATCCGATAAGATGGTTCGACATTATTAACGGTTTTGTGTCTTTGTGAATTTTTATGTGTAAGTAAAATAAAGTTAAATACCCGAAGTTTTGCAGAATATTTACAGTTTTTACATTACCTGAACTATTAATTTATTCAATTTCTTTCTCACAAAATGTATTTAAAAGCTTTAATAAGTTAAGTCAAGTTAATTAATTATACTTCAGTCCAAATGTTAAAGAAAACTTAAAGAAAATAAGTTATTAGCAAACAAATGAACATATTTTTCTTTATACCTTGTTTTTGCAGTAAATTTGTGAAAACGGTGGCGTATACATGTTGCCGAACACGGAGTGTGATTACGAGCGCGTCTGACAGTCCCCAGTTCTATATCTTATACACACACACACACACACACACACACACACACACACACAGTGGTATATAAAGTGATAAGCAGCCGCAGGGCGAACGTTGAAGCGCACGCATGCAAATAAAATTGCCTATACGCCCCTTTGAACGACGCTCCTTTGCGGCGTCGTTTTCCGGTTGCCTCCGTTCGTGTGTTTGCATACATTTCTGGTGATAATACAAGAAATTGTATCAAGCCAAAATTGTTTTTTAAAATGTTACGTGCCCGGCGGCGACTCTGACAAAAAATGTATATGCGGTAGGTAATAAAAATGTAATATAATTCCATATAAAATTTGTTTGCTCCTTTGCTTTGGTCTAGGGTAATCTGAAAAGTTTCGATTGCAGAAAAGACATTGGTGAAGAAAAAAAAATAAGGTTGGTAAAGAAGAGGATATGCCGCCTTTGAGAAGCTTGTAATAAATTTGATGTATACATATACATATATAGGAGCAATATTTTTGCAGAAAAGAATGGCTACCAATAAAAGAAATAAATGGAATTTTTATAATTTGTAAAGCAAAATTTGTAATAAATTTTCTCTCTATATCAGTGGTTGGGTTCTTAATGTACCTGCCCAAATCAATTTTAATTGTTTATTCAACATATAACTTTCTCAATTATACAACTAACGTTATGCAATTAAAAGCAATTATTGCGGAAAATTTTAAAGGGGAATATGTAATTGGCAGCCACCACAAAACAAACAGAATTTCGCCATTTTCACACTCACTCCAATCAATTTACTAGCAAAAACCATATGTATAATATACTCCTGTTTGTCCCTATTTTGAACCAACATGCGGTTCGGGCAATAATAAAATCCACAAAGGGAATTGACGACAATCAACTAATGAAATTAATGGCAAATTGCATTGGCAAGCAACAGCTTTTACATGGCTGCGTTGTAGGAAATAATGCAATTCCGCTCAGTTTAAAACCGGAAATGCGCCACCCTAACTGCAGAAGTGACCCTCCCTTGCGGCCTAGGATATCGCACACAAATACTAATTAATCAGCTTGCTATTAATTAAACGACCGCCCAAGCCCAAGTTAACGATATCCCCCAGAAGTGGCTTTTTGGCCCCGCCCGCAAAGCTTTAATTGCTGCCTTGAATTTAAACCAGGAAACCTGCAGCGAAATAATTCCGTGAAAATGGGGAAATTTATGAACCTATTTCTCGGCACTTTGGACAACATTGCGATAAACAGCTCGATAGATAATGACGAGGTGGGTGGCGCATGCCAAAAATTTGGTTCGCTGTTGGTGTATTAATTTACAACCTCTTCACAATGTCATTGTTATGGGT
This sequence comes from Drosophila elegans, assembly GCF_018152505.1. Lineage (NCBI taxonomy): Eukaryota > Metazoa > Arthropoda > Insecta > Diptera > Drosophilidae > Drosophila > Drosophila elegans. Next base: position 2,315,357 of record NW_024545855.1, on the reverse strand, counting down.
AGCTTTATCAAAGCATTTTCTCTTTTTTTTTTGTGGCGACACTTGGTGCAACGGCGCCAGTACCCTGTGCCTGTTATTAAACATAAAAATAAATTAATAAGCGAGTGACACCCACACCCCGACAGTCTCAATTAAGCCACGCAGTCAGTTAATGTTGATGGAAGCGGAGGAAATGACAGGGTGATAATCACGCAAATATTTTAACGATGCCATGTGAAGTTTTTCACGTTGTCAATGGCAAATTAAATGTGCAAAAGTGTGGAGGGAAGAGGAGCGAAAGAAGGGCAACAATATCATTAAAGCCTGCAGCTGCATATGCTTCAGTCTCAACTGCTTATTAGGGATAAGTTCGTGTGCAGAGAGTAATAAAAGGTTAAGGAATTTTAAAAAAATTATAACACGCATTTAAAATTTAAGAAATCTAAACAATTTTAGCTATGCGAAAAGAGAATTTTTGCATTTCCTGCACCACACATAAAAAAAATACTAATAATACCCTTACCAACAAACCTCTCTGGAAAAATTCATTAAAACATATTCATTAATTTACCTAATAATACAAATTTCATATGTTATTTCTTCGGTAGTTTAAGAAGTCTATGAAAAAAACGGAATAGCAATTCAGAGCAAGTAATAAAGGTTGAATGTGCGTTAGAATTTTGTTGGCTCTTGTCGTTTAAAAGGTCCACAAATGCATGAAGGGATTCCAATTTCAGGAAAGGAGAACGGACCATATGCAAATGCACCTGATAAATTTTCAATTAAATTGGAATTGCCAATAGAACTAAGGCATCCGCATGATAGAGGACATGGCAAGACCATTCAATTAGAATATTAAATTTCAAATAAAAGGAAAAAATTAAATGTTTGAGGGTTTTCATTCAGTTTTCAAGTGAATCTCAATTTTGGCCATTGAGTTGGAATTGCCAAGTCGAACACTTGAATAAATATTTGCTGGCTGCTGCACCTACAGGTGAAAATGTATATATCTATATTGTCATTTCTTTAACAATTTAATAGAGCCAAACAAAATTGAAAAAAATCTTTTACTCAGTAAAAATACCAATACAATTAATTTTTTGTTGGCTGTAAATAAATACAGTTTCAGTTTAATCAATTGTATAGAACTCCTTTTACATCTATAAAAAAAATAATGTGCATATAATTTTAAAAGTCAAATTATTGTCTGTTCGATGTTGATTGAAAAACATGACAAATAATAATACATTTTCTAAAACCGAAGGCTGTTCAATGAATAATTTATTCCATTTGCGAAAGGGTTTCCCAGGACAACAAACATTTCAACACAAATCATGGCTCACCTCAACGCAAATTGTGCGTTAAAATTATAAAATTTAATCAACAACTGTTGAAGGGGTTGCAAGGCCCTATATGCGTACCCCTTTTGTGACTGTGATTACCACCAGCTCATGCAACAGTTGGTTGCCAGCTTCCAGTTGCCAGTGTCCAAAAAGGGGTGCAACCAGTTGGCTGGCTCACCTTTTAATGCAAATTAGAGACGCGCCTGTGGAGCCCCAATGGGTTGAAGGTTGGGCGATGGGGGAGGTGTAAACCGATTGAAAATTCCACCACCGCATCGAACGTGTCTTGGCATTTATAACACCCCCACACCCACAGCAAGCGATGTGGCAACACGAGCAAATTTTAATTGACAATTGTTTAGGTAGCTCAATTTCCGAGTCCAGGGTAAACTGAGTGGCCAGTCCCTTGAACCAACCACCACCCCATCAACCCATTAGAGTTGTTTTCCTCAGCCATGTTCCTTCGGTTTGGTTTCAGCATATTGAGTAACTGAAAGCGGCATTCTGGTTTGATATAACATTATTTTATTAGTTTTAATAGTATAATACTAATTTAGTTTTATTTCTATACCGAAAGGTCTTAAACTGTAGCCAAAATCCATATTTGCAAGCCACACAAGTTTTATTTAAATACTCCTCCAATTGAGACATTTTTCATACATAATAGTTTAAAATTTATGTAAAATTAGTTTAGTTTCTATGACAATTTTGTTTGGGTGAATGAAACTTTTATGACGATGCCAAAACGAATAAATATATATACATATGTAGCTTGATGTAACAACACAATTAAGTTAATTGGTATAAATTGTACGTTTGTTTTTTAATAACTGTTTTCACAGCATTTGGAAATAGTAAACTGCCTTTTTATTTTCTTTTTTTGTATTATATTTCACCCACCCTTTATCGGTCATAATTTATAGCAAAAATAAATGTGACCCACAAAAGTATGCTACCCAAACGTTGAAAACTAAATAGCAATTAGACCCCCTATATGTGTGTATGGTATTTTGCCACGACCAGAATGAATATAGGCAGTTAATTAAACAAAAGCAAAACTTTCAAACCTAAAAAAATTTGCCGAATGCCATTTTCAAAGAGAACACGATTTCAATTCAACGCCATATGCCAAATTCCAAACGCCAAATGCCAAATGCCATATGCCAAACACTCAATCCCAATCATATTGCATCAAACGTGGACGTTCTAATTTCAAATAGATGCGGGCTGTGGGTAGTGCTGATTTAAGCTGTGATGAGTCAAGCGTACTTAATGCAGCTTAATCAGGGGTGGGGAAAAAATCAGAGAGCAAAGTATTTTCGCGCCAACGTCGCACAAAATTTGAAATTACATTTAAACTTGCGCTGCGACTGCATTTTCCTACATCTTTTGCTTAGTAGCGGCGAAGGAGAGAGGGATGTGGGTGTCATGCTTCATTGGGCAGGGAAATTTTCTGATGCCAAATGCCAGCAATTAGGAGCCAAATAGCGTTGCATATTCTGTGGCGCTAAATTGCTCGGATTCGCCCACCCCAAAAAAGCATAGTTAATGAGTTTTGGGGTCAGCATAATGCGGATTGCAATAGCCCCAAAAGTTCGAATCATTTACTGTACCAATTTACAGCATTCGTCGGTATTTAAGCAGATAAATTCTTGGAAAGTTTCTTTCACAGATTTAAATGTTCGCAGAGTTAAAATAAATGGAATACTTAAGCTTTTGCAATTCAAAAACTTTCGTCTTTTTAAGAATTTAAAGTACGTAATTTTTCCGTGGCAATCGAAAAATAAATCGTATTAATGCAAACTGGCCAGGACTTACCAAATATAAAAAACTGTTTCGATTAATTGGATCTGAAAAGAAAGAGAAAAATTAATCATTAAATATATATGGCTATATGAATATCCATGTTGGTTAACAAATTTGGTAAAAATGCATAAGGAAAAGGATTTGCAATAACAAAAGAAAACTCTAAGTTGTCCTTGAGCTGCGGGGGCATCATTTAACGAGCTACATTTTATGCATTAACTTTTTTTTGTTTTAAGAGCGTAATTAGAAGAAGCTTTTCAAGTGGGAGGTACCCAAAATGGACAGCTAAACGCCAGCCATTTTATGCTAATGGTAATGGCCAAGGAAGCCAAAGAAAAAAAAAGGAAAAGGTGAAGGGCAAAATGTGGCACTGAAATATGTCGCTCAAAGTAACGAAGAGAAGTAGCTAAAAAGATACATATATACGAGTATCTGTATCTGGGTTAGCGAATGCCAAATGGGATTCATATTAAAAATAGCAAAAAAGGAAACCAAAATGAAGACAAAAAAGCGTTGACAGGCAGGCTGAATTTATCAATGACAAGTTGGGGTTTGTGGTTTCCTATATGTCAACGCTGACGTAATGGCAGTCAAATTAAGTTAATGCATTTCTTTCACAAAATATATGTGACATATTTTTTCTGGGTAATAATAGAGGAGTAGGAAAAAATTTAAAGAACCAAGAAAAAACAAGCTTAAATTGTTAATTTTGTTGAAGCATGTTCTAATGTTATCTATTCAAGACTCTTTAAATGGTTTATAAAAAAAAGTTGTTGTATTATTTCAGTGGTTTTTAAGAACGTAACGTAATTTGTAGCTAGCCTTATAGTGATTTTGGCAGTTTCAACTTGTTTTTTAGTTGACTAAATACCAAATAAACACATCTCCCCCACACTATATTTTCCTGTCTTTTGAGCCAACATCAAATTGAACTCATTTGGCCATTTTCCAATTAACTTTTTTCCTTATCCTTTGGCAAAAGAGCATCGGCCGATTGGTTACAACTTTCTGCAGAGCAAGGCAAAGGCAACCCACCCACCATCATGTTTGGCAATAATTCAAAGCAACTCCCTCCGGTCACCCTTTTACCCATGGCCCATCTTTTGCCACCCCTAACCCTTACCACCATTTGGCAGCCAAACCACGAAAACTTTGAAAGCCTTTTGGCCGCAGGCTAACAATGTTCGCTTAAACAAACTCTGCCCCTCTGAACCTTCTAGTCAGTTACATTTTCTCATGCTCATTCACTGAAAAATAAAATTTGCATGTCAAAAAATAACTTTAAAAATATTATATTATATTAAGAGGTTTGTAAGTTTAGTTTTCTTCACTGTAATAATGGTTAATACACTCCCAAATAATAATGTTTTAAATATCGATATTATTAACGACAGTGGTTTAACACAAAATGTTAAATTTTTACGATTTTTAATTTTGTTTAAAATTGATCAGGACTTAAATTGTTATAATAACACTTTTTATTTGTCAGCACATGATATTATATAAACCCCTTTTCTTCTAGGTATCTTCGTATTTTTTTTTTGAAGTGCCGAATTGAGGGTATTCACCACCACAGCCACAACATTGTGCTGCGGCACAGTTTTGCAGCCACTGACGGGGACGTTGACGGTAAATGCGAAAATGCCAGGACGTTCCTGAATGACCAAAACATTTCAGCCTGCATGTGAGGGCGGAATGTTCATAGGTGTGCACTTTATGTGGGCGAAAGAGTTAGAAGGATATGACCGCATTTGATTTTCATCTATGCAGCAGGAAAACTCATTGCCCTTTTCCCCGGGAAAGTGGGCTAAGAACTTTGGTACTTTGTTTAGTTGAATTACGCCAAAGCACATTAAGTTCCCTTGGTGCGCTCTGTTTGTTAAGTGCTTAATGAACTTTGCTAAACATGCTTCGCCGGGGACTTGACTTAACTTGCCCTCTAAACTTTTCACATCTCACTTTCACTCGGCCAACTTTGTTCAAAGTCCTTTCCACTGCTGTTAAGAGATTTATGGCAGTCTCACTTAGTGGCTGGCGATTTCATATTATTCTCATTCAATTTGCATGCGTTTTGTTGCATTTCAATAATAAATTAGCTTGCAAATTGTCGTGCACTTGATTTGGTTCAGCTTTAATTATGAATTGAGCGGCTGGATTAGACGGATTTTCAAGTTAAATGCATTTCCAATTGAAATTGTTTGTCGTTTTTCAAGGGTTGTTTGTAATGATGAATTGTTTTATTTAAAATAATTTGTGACTTTTCGACATTTCAAAGGGGCAATTAGCAGTGAACTTATTTCTCGTTTTTCAAACTATTAAAAAATAAAAAATATAATGGAAATGGGGAACAACACAAAATGAAAGGATTATGATATTATGCTCCCCAGTTTCTTATGCAAATTGAAGGATTAATCATATATATCATAGTTATTTTTTAGAAGTAGTTTTGATAATTGTATTAAATTTCATTAACTGTTTTTGTAAAATTTTCATTTTATTGCTCATTTGATTTTAAAATATTTGTGTAAGCCTTCGAAGAACTTTTTCGAAAATTTTTCATTGCAAATGTCTTAATCACATAAATACCGCATGAAGTATACCCAACTGCTCTGATCTCCCATTCACTGAATATTTCCCCAAGACTTGGAACACCCGCTGTGCGGACCCATTTGGCATAACGTGTCTAAGCTAATGTCACACATGCATCATAACCACAGGAAAAAGGCCACGAGGGGAGCGAAAAACGTGGTTAAATGGAAGCTGGGCGGGATGTCAAGGACTTGACTAAGCTGCAGCTAATTATGCAAATTCATTTAATGCCATTGTTAAAATGATATTTGCCTCAGGGATTTGTCAGGCTGATAGACCACGCAGAATCTCACTCACTTAAGCACGGGTGATTAAGTCTGAAGTTGAATTGCGAAAAAGTTACTGACTCTTCAATTAAGCGGTGGAAGTAAAATTGTCTTAGATAATAAACAAAGTTTGGCTTGATTTAATGTGATTGCGTGTGATAAATGTGTATAAGAAAATGGTCTTAAATTTAAAGTATGAGAAGTAATGTCGTTCTTTATACAACTTGCAAAAGTATACATTTTTATATTGGCTTAAATGTTATTAAGGAAAACGCAAAGAAGGAAATATTTCATTGTTAAGTTCATTTGGCCTTCATTGTCGACAAGATAGTAATATTTCTTTACAAGCCATAATCATAATGGTGCGAGAGTATGGAATAAAAATTCTGTTTAAGATTCTGTTTTGGATACAGAGAAGTACAGTTGTCTTCGAAAATTTATGAAAGGCGCAGAGCAACCACCTTGGCCATATATTAATGAGAACAGGAGCTCAAGCAGACTGGGTAGGCCGTACAATAAATCTTCTAGTTATTGTTTTATAACATGCTTTCGGGCGTAGATCCCTTACAATAAAGGTAAGCGTTAGGGTCTCATTCATTCATTTTGGCAGTGCTGGAAGCACACTTTAAACTTGTTTCTCCGCCCAAGTGTTCCGAGGGGCCACTTGAACAGTTTGGAAATTGGTTGCCTTAGCAACAACAAAAAACTGTAGAAGAAGAAAGGTAACCAGGCATTAAATTAAAACCTCCACAAAAGTTTCTTTTTTTCTGATGTTGGGCCATCGTTAAGGAGACTAAGCGCATCCGATTCTCGGAGTTTTATTTGCTTAAACTTTGGCCGACAATAAGCGTTATTATTTTGTTTGCATAGAGCGGGCTTAATATAAACGATCTACAGGTGAAAACAAAAGTTTAAATGAAGCAAAAGCTGAGGCAGGATTTACTGAAATATTCACCTTACTTTTTATTGCTCGACTAAATTGTTCACTGGAATTTAAATAAATGTAAATAAAACATTTTCTGCAGTACAAGTGCTGGGCAACATCTTATGCTTTGGTGCTAGGACCACACGAATTTTCTAGAAGTTTCGGACACAACCATTGACAAATTTAGACATCCTAGCCACGGCCAATTATGCCTGCGCATTGCAGCAAAATGGCAAAATATAAATAATTATATTCCCTTGCCTAATTTTGTTGAAAGGCCAAAGCCACAAAACCATTTGCTAGCAACTTGATTTCGTTCGTTAGAGTAGGAGCTTAGGAAATCTGCTTACAGTGTTTAATATCAACACTGTCCGCAACCACAACAGTGAAACTGCAGCTGCCACTCCCCCTTCTTCGCCTTCTTCGTCCCCGTAAAATAATAATAATAATAATTTACTATGAAACCCAAAACCACAGGATAACATGAAGACCCAAACCCGCATTCTAGCGTTCATAGTCGTCTGCGGTGGTGCGGGTGGCTTTTTGGATAGACTTTTGCGAGGATTGGGTGGTTTTGGATGGTTCTGAGAGATCATGTTGGCCAGCTGCAACTCTGAGCTGGCTAACCAATGGAGTGGGCCATAAAAAATTGCTTAATTAGTTGCCATTGTTGGATGGCAGGAAAAATATTGAAGTTGTTGGCATTTGCAAATATTTAAGAACTGAAATTCAGATGGTGAAAAGGGGGGAAATGAGTGGGCAAATTGGGAAGTAATTAATATGAGCATGCGAAAACTAGTGGGTCATAAAGAGGGTACACATCATACAAAAATTGGTCTTTAAAAGTTGATCTCTTTTTAGTTGTCTCAACATACTTTCAGCATACTTTCGCTCATCTAAGAAAATAAATTAACCTAAAGGCAAATGCACATTTCTGTCAAAATTGTTTTCTAATTACGCCAGCTAGAGACTGAGTTTTGGCTTCAAGAGTCGGAGAAATTTTTGCTGTACGCCATGGATTCTTATTCCCCGAATTGCAGACGCAAATTGGTTCAGTTTATTTCGATGTACATGTTCTAGAGAGATCGGATTCGGAAGGAAATATTCGTTGGAAGTGCAATTAAATACTGCAGCATTCGGACAACTGCAGTGGGACGAGTTTTACGGGGCTTACTAACTTTTCCGAAAGCCACACCGCACCATCATCATCATGAACTGGCAGTCAGGTTAAATTTGATTATGTGGAGCAGCACTCACACAAAGGCTGAAAAGCAAATCTGTTGACGTTTTGTGCAAAACGATGTGTTTTGCCTAGCTTCTTCTCCTTGGGAAAACTGCAGGCAGGGCAATTTTCTTGCATTTAATGCAAACACAAGCGGAGAAACAGCCGGATACGCCCTTCAAACCCTTGGGACACACTAACGTAACCGGCAGTTAAATGTTTTCATTTTCATGCTTCTTCCCCAAAATGTTTATGACGCCCAAGCATCAGGCAAACACTGAATTTATTTAATTAAAATGTGTATATATGTGACGTGCACTCTGCCTAGACTCTATATTCTAATTGAATTGCCAGGAGAGAGAGTGCAGCCGTGTGTGTCGACTGTCGAGGTGAGTAGACTAATATGCGGCAGAAGGGCAGGTTGCCAGAGTTTTCCTATTTTCCAGCCGAGCGAGACAAGTGTCAGGTGCCCTCCAACTATAGCTATGCCATCCAAATGCATATTTTTTCGAATTTTTTTGTGGGCTACTCTCTGCTTCATTCCTTTTAATTAAAAAGTTTTTGTTTTCCTGTCGGATGGATCATCACAATGTGAAATCTGCATGATTACCAAGCAGCAGTATGCATTTTTAACCATATGCAAAGCAATTTCAATTCGAGTTTTTTAGGTTCTCCCTGATGTGTTAGCTGTCAATCAAAAGTGGGTGCCAGGGTTTGAATTTTGGGAAATACATCTCTCTGTGGGTCATTAAAATGCAGGTGATGGCAAAATAATGCATTTCAATGACAATGACAACACCAATTACAAAAACATTGCATGTCACTTAATTTGTATGCGATGAGTGTAATTTCCACTAGTCAAACTCCGATTGACAGACAGTTGCTGTCGGCTTTGGGAAATAATTGAAAATGACTAGTATTTTCTCCTCAGATGAGTTTACATTTTCATAATTTAAATAAGCTGTGCCACAAAATGTATAAAAAGTTATTGATAGGCAGATTATTTGAATATTTTCTAGTTAAGCTGGATTTGTGTTCACCATAAATAACGTAGAAACTAAATTAATTACAGTTCTTGTGAGGCATTTAAACATTCAGAAAGAGCAAGAATAATTTCTTGATTAAAAGTTGTAAACTGACAAAGCTGGAAAAGTACATTTACAAATCTATTTTCTATTTCAGCTCCGACATTTCTAATTCCACTGCATAGGTTACGTTTTGTATTCACAGCAAAGATCCACATGCCCATCAAGTTTCTGTTTTGTCTGCAGCACATTCACTCAAACAAACTCCTTATATATGGAGGTAACTATTTAAATATAAAAAATCCCGAGCATACTTTAAGGCTCAGAGCTGAACTTTTTGTTAGGAAGGACGGACAAGTCAGACAGGATACTATATATTCAGGGGAAGTCAGGGGCAGGGACGCTTAAAGAAACAAAGAATTTCAATTTAAGCTTCGTGCATTGTCTGTCTCTCTATGTGTTGCTCTTTCTCCCCCATTTCCTGTCTCTTTCGCCGCTGTAAGCCATTGTTGCATGCATTTAGGTGTTGCAGGCACGTATGCAGCAATACCCTCGCACTCACTTTCAGATGCTGTACACGCACAATTGCGGTCAACATTTTAGTGGTAAGAAACTGGGAAATATTGCAAGCATTTACTTTATTGTAATAAAAGTGTTACAGTTAAAACACTTATAGATTTGAAAATTTAAGTCCGTAGATATTAAACAAAATTAAAAACAAAAGCTTAATTTCAAAAATAATAATGTCCGTATAAACGTCTTTCAAAGCATTTAACTTACCAAAACGTTATTGTGCACTGAATCAAAAAAAAAATGTATGCCTATTGACAAAATCGGGTTTCCTAGTTACTATAAAATGTTTTAAGCCATCTGTAAAGAAAAATTCCAGTTAACACCTTGCTAAGCACTGATGTACATTCTTGTCCTATTTACAATTTAATGAAAATGTAAAGAAAGGGAATTTGGGAAGAAAAACAATTTGCGAGCTAAGTTCTTGCAGATTAATACTGAGCCAAGCTTGCAAGATCAGAACAAAAGTGTGGGCAAATAGATAATAGTTAACAGAATAAAACGGAAGAACCAGTTTAACGTCTTAATTGTATTTTTATTTAATTTTAAACGACGCTATACATTAAGTGTGCTCTTTTCACATCAACTTTTATCTTAAGTTCTTCGCTCACGCCGTGTAAACATATTATATATTTTGCATGCACTCCAGCGATAAGAGCGGAAATGAGCCGGAGAAGCGAAAAAATAAAACGAGTAAGTGAGCCACATTAATTGCTTTGTGACTTCCTCATTACGTGCAGGGCATGGGAACGTTTTTTTCAACTCAATAAAGTACACGATGAAGATTTCCAGAAATGTATACAATTCACTTTGTTGGACAAAAAAAATAGGAGTCCTGATGGTCAATTTCATTGATAAGCATCTCTTTACGTGAAAATGGTTCTCCTAAAAACGTGAGAAGAAGACAGGATACAGATGTGACGTCGTTGAAGTTTATATAACGCCGGTTTTATGATGATTTTCACAAAGTAAATACAAGGTGTCTTGTAATTTTGGAACATTTGTTGTAAAAATATATATTTTAAAATAACATATTTAGTAAATAAATAATAAGTAAAATAACATATTGACTCGAAATCCTAAAAGGATTTTTATCTAATTTTTTGTCTTTACGCCTTTTGGCCTTTTAAAAACAACCTGTACCAGTACCAAACACAGCGGCAGATTACTTCATGCTGACACAGACATGAGCGGAAAAAAATTAAGTTCAATGAAATTAGGTCAACCTCCGGTTCTGCACCTCAAACCCGCCCCACGACCTTTTCGCCACCCAACGTCTACAATGGTGTGATAAAGGTAAATGTAGAAATATGACTAAAGATAAGCATAAATCAGGGCATAAAGCAATTGCGCAAAAATGGAGAAACAGCATGGTGAGATGGATAGATGCTAAGCGAAAAATTTTAGGGTGGAAGATTGAGAAAGGCAGCTACGTTGCCTGGCAAAGGCAAAGTGCTAAGCGCAAAACAGTAATAAGACTACTCAGCATTATGATTGACAAATGACTCGGCGAGCGAGAAAAAAAAAAGAAAGAATAAATCACAAAGAATAGAAAAGAAAGACTGTTTCGTTAATATATCCAAGTTACAAATGCTCTAGCCTATATTGTAAGGATTTCCACGAATGAATTAAAAAACACTTAATACAACGTAGACACTATTAATTTTCAAACTGGAAATGAAACTAGAAAATTGTATTTTTTTTTTTTTTTTTTTTTTAAGTTAAGGGATGGCACATTTATAGCTCTAAATAACATTAATGGAAAATAGTTTATGGAAATTTCTTTTAAGTTTTTGTCCAATTAAGAGCCAAAGTCGTTTTAAATATAATAAAACCCAATGGCAGGGTAACAAAAGAATACAAAGGGACAACGACAAGTTAGTGCAACTTACGTTGCCGGCAAAATGGTGACAAATTCACGCAGCAGGACAGACAGAAAGAATGACACAGAAGAGAGTTCGTTGTTAAGGGGGTGAGTTATGAACCAAGTTAAGTAGGGAAGGTGTATGAGGCTACTAAATGTGCATGTTAAGGTTAGATAAGAGACACCGACGCAGACAGTTACCAGGATATTGTGAGAATTTTTTCTTTTTGCTCCACCTCCAACCGCTATTGTCTCCATCCGCAAGTCACTTCCAGGCACAGCACACTAATGAGTAACTTATTCAATTATTTATTATTTTTTCTCCGCCAGAGCGGAAAATAATTTGCTTTTGCCCTGGCTAATTGGCGAAATGGGAAGAGTAAGTGCAACGGCCACAGTAAAACTTGATAAAATGTCAGGGCGTGGTAATAAATAAATTATTTCAACTGTGTAATATATGCAGCAAGTCTTCTCCGAGGAGTCAGGCAGGCGGAGAAAAGCTAATTGAGTGCAAAATTTGTGCGTTAATTGGTTTGAAAGTTGTACAGAATTTATTGCCACTCTCAATGGAACGGAACCGAGACGATTTCTGGCCTGAATGGGAGAGATGTCAAAGATTACCCCGTTCTGGCCTCACAATTTTCACTACTCAACACAACATTTTCCAGCTTGTCATGCGGTCAAGGCTGGATGGGTAATGAAGCCAGTTTATAATTCAAGAGTCCTCAAAAGTGGGTGGATGTGGTGTGGCTTTGTTAAGGCTGACAACCCGGAGAAAGGGAAGTATGTGGCAGATTTCTGAGTGCTGATAGTGAAGTACTTTCGCCATACCACAAAGTGTTGAAATTTGGTTTCCTGGTTTGACGATGGAATTTGATTTTCCCAATGGAAAATTTAAAGGAAAATGTGTCAAATATTTATCTCAGGTGAAGTCTAGAGAGTAACCTGTAACTTGGGAAATCTACGCAAGTAGTAAAGCACCTACTATAAAATTAAAGAACCAAAAAATAGAAAATAAAATTGGAAAATGAAAAAATTATTCAGCTAATTGCTTTCCTCTTATTGAAATCTTACTACATATAGAAAACTTAAAAACAATCAAATACAGATATAAAATTCTTAATAAATCTTCCAAAATCAACTGATCTCTATTACTTTTAAATTGGTTATACAATAATAACAAATAGGCGCTTTCAATTATTTTCTAAACTTATAATTTGGTCTCAGGAAAATCTAAAATTCGTCTACATATTGGAAACGTTGTTATATTGTGTTGCTTTATTTTTATGGTTATTTGTATGTGGCAAATGCCAGAATAAATAAACGAAAGCATACCCTGACCATAAATTGGACAAGCAGCAAAAATGTAGAAACTTCGTTTGGAATGAGAAACAAAAATGGCGATGATGCTGACGTTGATGCGGAACTGACGAGAAGCAGAGTGCGCAATTTGTTAATGGAAATTCAATTGAATTGAAAAACTAAATAAATACCAATGCACAGGTAAATAAATAAAACCAGGCAGGGAGCAACACGGGGAAAACATCAAACAAATAATGAACATGAAGTTTTTGCGCCAACGGCACTTTTTTATTATTCGTTCGGTTTTTTCTTTCGTTGTATAGGGACAATTTCACACATGTGTTCCTCAATTGGTGTGGAAAAATATAGAAAAAATGTCACAGTCCTAGAGGTATGCAGCCATATATAAACCAGTTGATCAATCATTTATGCAGAATTTAATCTTAATTGGTTTCTCTTGGCAGGCGCAACTACTAAGAGAGTTATGGGTATTAATTTGACCAAATAGAAGGAAAGAAATTACAAAGTTTTTTCCTCTAGATGAACTCCATTTTTCCTTTAAATTGCTTTCCGCCTCGTTTTTATAACCCTTTCAACTCTGTAGATTTATGTTTCGTTTTAAGGTGGCGCCACCTGACGTCGCCTACCGCTGGCAATAAAATATATATACGATTGCTCCTATATATAAAGGCCAACAATAAAAACACAACTTCATACACGACATAAATCACCTGGGTAGTTCAAGCATGGCTGAAATATTACTCAGCCGAGAAGTTAAATACAAGCTGCCTCGTTCACAAAAAAACGGAAAAGGCGTGGTCAATTAGAGTAAAAGTTGGGTGTAAGTAATACCCAGATTGTGGGATAATATGGGGTTCACATTTGCGATTTATGTTACCGAAGGAAATTAATCGCTTCAGAGATAATTTTTTATTTTTTTATCCAATAATGTCTTCCCCTTTTTCTCTTTTATTGCACAGCACCCAACTAACAAAGCTATCAACAAGGAACCCACCACGAATGGCCACCCAGTCTATGTATTACACTAACAGTTGGTCAACTTAATTTTCAAATATTTGTTATTTAATTTATTCAAACAAGTTATCTTAAATAAAAAAAACTTATTTAAATCTACGGCATAATTTATTTATATATATGCCAAATTTTTTCTCCTAACCTATATACCATTTTCAGAATAGTATTTCTTAACCAAGATTTGACCATGCATCATTGACTTCACTTGGCCATACGCCATTTTGTATTTCATTTTATTTTGTTTGTCATTTAAACCGCATATTCCCTACGACCATACCAACACATGTATAGTACTATATATATAAGGAGTACAGCACAATACTATATATTATTTATTTGCCCAGAGACCATACACATTTGAACTATGAAATAACCACGGGAATGTTTGCCATTTCGTGGTCAATATACGGCATGACCCACATGAAGCGATTGCAAGGATGTGGCAACGGAAGGCAAAGGATTGGCCAGGTGAGGTCGGTCGGTCGGGTTGTTTGGGCAATATTTATTTATGTGACTGAGTGTGTGCTCTGTGTCTGACAGCAGCTCAAGGCTGTTCAATTAGTTGGGTGAAAGGATGATGATGTTCGGGGCCAATCGCAAGGGCACTTGCATTGTGTTTGGTCCTACGTATATGTTTGTAGCACTTTCCACATCTCTTCTACCCTCAAAATTCCCCTACATCATATTAATCATCAATCACTTCCAATTAATTATTCAATTCGATATTTTCCAGAGCCGAAAATGCGCAACAGCTGAAAAAAGAGATAAGTCACAAAGATGTGGTTTCTGGTTCCATTTTTTCTATTTTTCCATTCCGAAAATGTGACCAAAGTTAACATAGATACAGGGCACAGTCACAAATCACAGTAGTGCAACAAATTCTATTCTGTCTGTGTGTTTTGTAATATAAATCAATCATACGACATGTGCGACTTATCAAGCACAAGGCAAATAAACCCAAATATTAGAATGCGGCGATTTTTTGTAAAGAAAAGGAAGTCGGTTATTAAGCTTGCCTACAAAAAAAATGACAATTTGGAGGAAAACCGATTATGTAATATTTTATCTAAACTTTATGTTAGGTAATTAAAAAAAAAACTTTATAAAACCTAAGAAGTTATGTTAACTTGTAGATTATTGGAAAAAAGGTATGTAACAAATATTAAGTTTAAACTTTATCTTAGACAATTTCAAAAAAAAAAAAAACTTAATAAAACCTTATTAGGTGCGAAACAATTTAACAATTGTGGGCCGTGATAAAATGACTGTTAAAAATTTAAAAACTAAACTTTATCTTAGGTAATTTTAAAAAACGTAATAAAAATAAAGGAGATTTGTGAAATTTATAACAATTGTGGGCCATTGAAAAAAGGTCTGTAAAAAATGTAAAACTTATGTTGCTAAAATTATTCTTTTGTCCAAAACATGAAATGATAATCTTTTCCTTTTGAAGAAAATTCACATTAGACATTTTCCATAAATTGTCTACTCTTTCCCCCTGACTAACAGATACCGTGGAAAAAGGAAAACTATTTGTGAGCTAAAAAGCCTTTTCAGACAGGGTCTGACTGACTGTGCCGACTGACTGACTCGCCGCCTGACAAACTGCAATGCGATTGCCAGCTCAGCAGATGCGTCCAGTGCAAACACACCGAAACACACACGCCCAAACACACCACCCCGTCGCCTCCTCACACCACGCCATTGTTTGCAGCCCACTCAAGCCATTCTGTTTCGCTGCTCCGTTCTATTTGCAAGGAAAACATTTATGTAAAGTTTATATTATTAGAATGGCATACTGGAGAGAGCATTGTGCAAGCCGTCTCTGTGTCTTTATAGCTGCACTTGTGTGTATGTGTTTGTTTTATAACGACTACCAAACGACATTTGCCAATATGTTTTAAAGAAAATAGAGAAGATCGTTAGACGACTGCGTCTTTCAATTTGTGTCTGTCTGTATGTGTTTGTGTTTTTCCTGTGAGTCTCCTTTTGCGGGCTATTGAATTGGAATTTCAGTTGGGCCAGCTTTCTACAGCTCATGTGATGTCCTTTGCAGGACCAACAAACTCATCGGCATTTGCCAATTTGTGTGCTTTGCAGTCACTTTTTCACTGTATCTCTTCTAGACCCTTTCCTTTGATTGCTTTTTCAGTGGGTAAAGTGCTGACTTCAATATGCACGGGATTGTAACCAATGAATTATACCTAGATTGCTCTGCAATATCTTTTGCTTTTTCAGCATAAAGTTGTGAACATGAAACTTAAACTTTGCAAATGTGTTTTAAAAAAAATACGGGGAGATCAGACAATTTTTAAACAGTTTATTTAACAAACTAAATGACTTAAATTAAAACTTGTAATTTATGTATTAAAGTTTTCTTTTTTAATAAAATACAAAAATAATTAATATTTCGAATTGTACGGTTGTAATCTGTAACTTAAACATTTTCCACCTTTTTCAGCTCAGAGATCACAGTTTTTCAACCCTGCAATCTTTATTCATCAGGTCACATCGCCATCCAGAAAATCTCTTTAGGGGTCATTTCCATTTACGTGATATCCCAAAATCTCCATCTACAGACGAAGCCCAACGGAACTATCTACAAAATTATTACCATTCAGCCTTCCTGTTCGGATTTCCATAACAAACATCAACCTGGGAAAGCTGTAGCCATTTTATTTGCTATCCTATTTTATTTTTTGTTTACGTTTTGTTGGCCTGTGGAAAATATATATTGATATGACCGAAAACAGTGCTCTAGTTTACAGGATGCATAACCCACAAAGGGCCGCGCTCACTTCGCTTTAGTAATGGTAACAAATCCCCATTTGTTGGGGACTGGCAAAAGCCAGGACTAACGTTACCTGAGTTTGGTTTTGGTTCTGTTTGGTTCGCTTTGGTTTGGTTTGGCCCGGGACAGCAAAATATGTGGCCAATTATAGCAAAAACAGACGTTTTTATGTTACAGTACCCACTCGCCTGCTCTTTTCGCTCTCCGGTTACAACTAATTTATGACTTTGGGCTAAGAGCTAGGATTTTCCGGTTTCTTTTTCGGTTATTTTTGTGCAACCTTCTTTCTAATCATTGGCCGTAATTCAGTAGCCGTACTTCAAGCTATTCATTGTTGGTTTAATGGTTTTAAAATTGCCACAAACAAATATATTACGTATACGTAAGGTAGGCTCTTTAATGGATTTAAGTTTGTCCTAATTTGGTACATGAGTAATTCAGTAAATTTTTAATCAGGATAATTAATTTTGCTTTAATCATTTTTAAAATGCAAATCTTGACCAAAACTTTTTTAAATAATCATTGCTTTACATGAATTTACTATTTACATTCACTCTCTAAGTCCATTTCATAATACAAAGTGCCAACGGTGATTGTTTCGTCCGCAAAACTTTGTTTACATTCACCAACATTTTCTGGTGGCATTACACAAATCATTTTTGCTTTACAGCTATCGTGGCAGCTCATCAAGAGTTGGTTGAACAAGGCATTTATCCAATCCAAAAATGTTTCTTCCTTATTGCTTTCAGTAAGCTTCAAATTCAAATCTAATTCCTTGCCATTTTCTTTTCTTTTCAATGTCTTATTACAAATATTTGGCTTCAATGTTGATTAAAGAGAAGATTGCAAGCGGCGAGAATAAGAAGAAATATTTTGACATTTTCAGCTGTCCCGTTTTTACTTATATTCTTGTTTTTTTTTGCTTGACTGTCTATCATTGCGATTTTTGTGTGATTTTCTTCAGTAAAATGAATTTCTTAAAGGAAATTTTGTAATTAATCTATTTAAAACAAGCATATCTGAATGGTACATTTGCTTATCAAAATTTTTAAAAACAAAATCTTGGTTTATATTATAGCTGATTTTCTCTTTTTATATTCACATTTTCTGAGCTGTCATAGACACTCACTCTTGGCTGGGATAAAATTATTTATCATTTGTCATCGTTTTGGCTTTTGTTTTTTGATGTCTTTTCGGGCCGTCTTTTCCGCCCCAGCAACACAGCCTGTCCTAAACAAATAACTTTTCGATAGCATCGACTGAAAAGATATTCATTCATTTGAACTCAGACTTGTTTGGCCCAACTCAGAGGCAGCTCTTAAGCATAAATTAAGACTTACGTTTGATGAGGCCAGGCGGTGGTGGCAGGAACAGAAAGTTCAGGATAGCACGTCAGACCGACTTCAGACTAGAAAAAGATACAGAAGAGAAAATATGTATATGAGAAAAAGTTTGCGCATTATAAGGGGCAGTTGGTAAAGAGGAAAAGAACGACAGACTCAATTAGTTTTATTTGTGGAAACGCAGACTTTCGAGGCAACTGGAAAAATTACAGATCTGGGCCAAATACGTTGCGTTAGAAATTAACGCAAACATTTGGTGTTTAATAGTGCCTGTGTCAAAATAGTTTAGCACATAATATTGTGTGTACAATTTGTTATCTACTTTTGTGTTCTCGTCGCCAGTTTGCGGAAAACTTTTTGTGCAAGAAAAAGTTTCAGAGCAAACTATAAAACTTTAACATGAAATCAACCCAACACAAAATGGCGCAAAGTTCACGCAAAAAATGTCCCTGGCAATCGATATAAAAAGTGAACGGCTGCTCTGATGCAGATTACTATGGTGTCGATGGAAATCAAGTCCACAAAGAGACAAGACGTGACAGCAGAAATCGAAAGCCAAAAGCAAATCAAATACATGAGTTGTAGTTTTCACCATCCTTTTCGCCATCCTCTGTCGATATCTTGGGAAAACTGTGCTCTGCTAGACGAATCTTTCATACCCAATAAGATGCCAGGCGCTTAGAATTTAAATGCCAAGCATAAACAACCGCAAGAGACTGAAAAAAAAAATTGGCTTTAAAATCTAGTGACTGAACTCAGAACATTGAATCGACTTTTTAATGTTCTAGGAGATTTATTTCCTGCTAAAAACTCAAATTCCAATAAAAAAATTTGTAAAGAAAACTGTTTTATCTTTTAACATATAATTTTTTATTTCCTCAATCTGCAATTTGCTATATCCTGTGCAGCAGTTAGAAACAGGTAGGGTGGGATCTATCCGCAGCATGAAGTGAAATTCTTTGGTCAAAGGTGTCGTCCGCAAGCAAAGGCAATTGACAGTAAAAGATCTAGGACTTAAGCTAAAACAGAATAGACATTCAAGCAAACATAATGTTGTCAGTTTAGCTGAGATGTAGACAAATCTAGCTTCTTTTTTAAAATAAGGAGAAAACAGCATCAAATAATTCTGAAAATCAATAAGAATTATTTATTTTTAAAAAGTAAGTTAAGAGGAAAAAATGTTCACGAATTGTGTTTCATATTTACTTTATAGAAATCTCAAAACCCACTAACCCAAAGCCCTCTTTTCTACTTTGGCGCATTGTTGACTTTGTCGTCTTGGCCGCTGGTGTATCTGTGTCTGTACCTGTATCTGTATCTGTATCTGTATATGTGTATGTGTATGTGTGTCAAGTGGTCGGCCCCTTTCTCTACTTTCTCCACCTGGTGGATGCCATTCATTTAGATCTTCTGGCGGCAGGTCAGAGGTAAATCGTTGAAGTTGGCTCTGTGCGTGGTTAAGTCCTTGCCAATGCGCTTAAATAAACAGAGGGAAATGGCAAAGGATGGCAGGATATAGGCATTGAAGACGCAGACACAAGTCAGAGTCAGAAAAAGTCAGCCGCCTTTTGAACATGATTTAATTACTACTAATTGCAGTCTACTCTAATTAATTTGAAAGGTTTTTGTGTTGTATGCTCCTCTGATAATTTATAAGATTTGTAAAATGAATGCCTAATGAGGGTGCTCGTGTGATTGGATTTTGAGGGAGGCAACTGTATTGCAATTAGTCATTGACTTATATGGTAGTTTGTTAATTAACATTTAAAACTAAACATTGGCTTACATAAAATTATTCGCAACATTGCTAGTAATAAAGCAACTAGTTGTAACCATTTATAAAAATCAATATCAACAATGTAAGAACAAATAAAACAAAAATAACTCGGCCAAACAAACCAAGTAGTAAATACCGGTATGCGCCATAAAAATCATGAGTTCCGCTTGGAAATGGACTATAAATCATATTCCTGATATTTCAGAATGCACTTAGCGCATTAGCGAACATGCACATGATATGGGATAAAAAACTGGAAACCAAAAACCCAGAAAAGTAACCCAACAATGCTGACGTGAAAAGACACGTAACGTAATCTAATAAATATGACAGTCAGTTTATGTGGCAGAAATGTGAAAAACAATAAATCTCCATTACGTTGAGCTGGCTTTCATTAACGGATTTCACGAAACTAAAATAGGATGTGCGGTTGTATATATGTGTGAATATGACACTAATACAGTGTTGGGTGCATGCTTGTGGGTGTATTTGTTTCATGCACCTGTCTTGAAAACATTTGCGCTAAATATTTTAAGCCGCATTTTGACAAAGGACAAAGCACAAGTAACTAGAATCAGTCCTGACAGCAGGGACCTCAACGCTTAACGCAAATATGACAGGGATTTGTTAGCGGGATAGATGGGCGGTCGTGGTGTGTGTGGCTTTAGTTTGCCTGGATTTTCCTATATTTTTCACCTATGCCGTTGTATAAACAAATAACTGAAGCACGGCTAAACGGATTATACTGCAAAATGTTCACGGGCAGCGAGAATAGGAATTAATAAAAATTTTGCGGTCTACTTTTGGGGGTTCGGCTGTGTTTTTTGGACGAGAAATTCGGTAAGAGTTGGTAGTGCATGTGTAAATGCAAACTAATTGCAGTTTGCGGTGAAAGAGGTCAAAGGGTTATTAGATTACAGCATGCAGGTAATATCCATTTAAGCCTGAACAATTCGATGCTGTAATAAATGACGGAAATCAAATGAAATCAATAAAACCATAATTGTTAGTTTTGGGAAGCACTGTTTCTTGCATTATTCTTAAATCTTCTCTTATACAGATAATTGTACAAATTAATTGTACAATATAAATAAAGGTAAACCATTTTCTCGTTTTAAAGAAATTGCGTTAAGTTTAAAGAAAATTCTTAGAATCGACACTTACATAAACATAGTTTTGAAAATGTGTAAAAATATAAATGTAATTAAATAAATGTTATATATAAATGTTTAAACTGAATTTTGAATCATCATTTTATACACGATAAAATGATTTTGCAAAAATAGGCAGTGTTTTAAAATAGTTAAGTAAGTTTAGTTAGCTTATTTAATTTCATTTATTTTTTTACTTCAAAGTACACTTTACATGTAACAAGGCATAATATTCTTAGAAAAACGATACAAATTTTGTTAATCGCCATAATTGCTAACCTTCAAAGAACAACCCCTAAGTCTGGTACAAAGTTCTTTCAACTTTGACCCAATTCAAGGGAAAATAAACGACCCTTAGCCAATCCTTAAACCCCTACACTGACCCACCGAAGCCAGAGCCGCAAATTTAAAACCACCAGACTAACCTCAAGGGGTAAATGCGCAATTGACAAGCAAATTGACAATTCACTTAATTCCGGGCGACAACAAAAGTGGGGAATTATTCTTAAGCATTAAAACGAGACTGCAGTCGACAGTCAATGGGGTTCAGAAATTGCACCCACCGACAGAAATTCCCCTGACAAGAGGATTAAAGGGTTGTTCCACTTCCTTTTCTCATGAATATTGCACAAACCGCAAAAGCCAAAACAAGCAAAAACAATTAAGTGGGGAGGCCCCGGGTGGTTTGTCTTGTTTGTCTTTTTGGGTGCCAATAATTATATGATTGACAAGCGGTTGAGTTTTTGAACCTGCAAAGCCTGCAAGGCACTGTATTTATCAAGTGATGGCCCTGGTGCCTCGCCCCAAAAAGAGATAATGCAACGCCAGAACTGAATTAGGTGGCTCAAATTCCAGTGGTTTGGACCTCGCTGAATGGTTGGGTGCTGGTGTCTGGTGGTCTGGTTGTCTGTCAAGCGGTGGGAGTGTCTGTTGCCTTTGGTAATTACACTCACACATAGCCACATGAATGCTAATTTCAACTGGCCCCAGGAATCCGTCACAAAACCCGGTTTCTGGTCGGCTCTACATTGCCGAGTGAGATTTTTATGCGTTGTTTCTATTTAATCCATCAAACGAAAACACACAAAAAAATATCGTTTTAAAATTTAACACAATTTAAAAATGACCTTAAACTTGTAGGTAATTTCGTTGCTTATAAAATTAAAAGAAAAAAAATAAATGAAAACACAGCATAATATACAAAACGGTGCAATAGTTAAGTGTTTAGAAGCTGATTAAAACCTCCAGGTGTAAAAGAATCATTCATTTTATATTTTATGACATCTATGTACTTTAATATATCACCAACAAAAACAAATTCTGCAATTGATAATGAAAATGCAAAATGTTTTTTCTCTGCAATTTTAGCACAACGGTTATAGGTTGTTTGGGAAACTGCATTGAAAGTGGTATGGCACGTATTATTTTCGTATGTCTGCCTGTGGGATGAATCTGTGGCTGGCTTTAGTCTTTCTCTCATTTTTGGCTTTTATTTCCCTGTTGGTTTCATCTGTTTGCGGCTTTTATGCGAAATTGCCTTTTCTGCCTATTTGAGGGAGACCGGAGTTGTGTTTTCTGGTTTGTAAGTGGAGAGAAAATGAACCACAATTATCATTTATATTTGCGGCTAAATTTTAGTGTTTTTTTTTTTTAAATTGTTAGATTGTTATAATTAGATGGCTTAGATTTGCATTAATAAATTTTTAAAATAGAATATTGCAATTATAGATTACAATTCTAAAGTAGCCAACATTTCATTTCTAGTATTGACATTAAAGCGTTATTTGTATCAAACACAAATGTCTATTATTTGCATTTTTCAATTACCCCAAATTACTTTATACTTCAACGAGTTTTTTCAAATTTTGACTTACAAAATAGGAGGGCTCCAAGCCAAAGTCAAGTCAATTGTCCTAATTAAATATTCTGTCCGAAAACCGGAGAGTTAGAAATGTTTTTCACCTCTTCCGTTCAGCCAGGAATAGAATTTTGCATGTCATCGATTTGACAACCATTCCTACATGTCAACTTAGACAGGTCTGCTCATTTGTGCAGCAAAATCAGTGTCGGATAGATTTCAATTGAAAATTTCCCCATTTTCATTTTCCTCTCACCTGACAGTTTGCGGTGGATTGGGCAAAAATCGAATCGAATTGAACCGAAGGCTCTGGCTTTCCCAAAGCAATTGAAAATTATTCTGCAGCGGGAAACTTGAACAGGACTTGGAACTCAAGAGTGTTGGAGGAGATGCCGTTTCACATGCTCGTTTCAAAGCGTTTACAAAAAAAAGGGGGCAAAAAAACTAGAGAAAACCATAGGCAATGGATGAAATTTTAACTAAAACAGGTCATATGGAAATAGGTTCAAACTGATGTTTATTAATGCGGAATTTTCTTGACTTTAAAGTCGGAGATTCTGGTTGATAGCTCAATAAATAGCAGGGTTTAAAAACAATGAATATTTTATTTTTTTTTAATGATGACATGTTTTATGACTTCATGTTTGGTTTGAGTGGAATAAGTAATGGTACAAGGGAAAACAAATCAAAAAAAAATTGTTAAAAGGAATTTAGTATACTTTAATTTTAGTCTCTGTATAAAGAAGTTCATTTTTTATAAGTCTTTAAAATATTATTAACATATTATTATTATAATTCGAACTTTTTTCAAATTTGTTTGCACATTTTTTATTTATTTTGTAAAGTCTCAGATAATAATTATTTCAGATTTTGGTTTGTACTCTTTTCACTGTAGAGAATGATGTCTGTTATTTCTTAGACTGTAGTAAAAAATCAAAACTTAACTGATGAGCATCTGGCCCAGTCCGCACACTCATCACTCACTCCACTCAAAATGCAAACTTCAAAAGCGATCTTCGACAGCGCTGGTCGCTGCCTTGGGGCTGCTTTAATTATACTTAAACATTTCAAGTTACACAATTCAATTGAGTGAGCCCCAACAGACTTCGACTGACCTTTTGGTTAAGTTGTCTGTGTGGCTTTAGCTATATAGTAGGTTTATGAACATTTTTCATCCGCGTTGACATTGAAATGCGCTTCATGGTCCGTTCACTTCTTGAGACACTTAATTGGTGTCTTCGGTCTGTCGCTCTATCTGTTTACTTGTCTGCCTCTCTGTTGCTCACAAGCGAAGCGAGTGTAAACTGAAATTTTTACAAACAAAAAACTATCTATACTGCTAGAAATATAGCACAACCTTGGCCTTGCCAAAAAACTTTGAATTAAAGATTTTGTGCAATTGAATGTCGAGTGGCACGTGTCTCAAGCGGAAGTTCAGTTTGTCTATATATCTATAGCCATTTTTTTGCGTCATGCCGAGAGGTTTTCTGTCATGACAAGATATTCTCAAGCGGAAGATTTAGCTTCAGTTAACAAATGCTCTATAGTCTTCAAACACTCTGTGCAATTTATTTAACTATTAAGTGGGCGATCATCTTCAAGGCTACTAATCGAAATAACTTTGATTTATTGCTTGTTGACTAAAGAATAAATGTATTTCACTCGAGAATGTCAGCTTGAAATGAACTCAAATATTTATGCGAACGTGAAATACCAAAGATACATTCTAAGAAAAATATTTGTTTATACATTTTTTTTTTTTGAGGAATTTGTATTAATTGATAGGTATGAGGTTATTCCGGTGACGTGTCTCATTTCATAAAAGGTTAATTCACTAAGTCACGTTTAAAAAAACGGTTTGGTTTCTTTTTATCGTATTAACCTGACTAAGGCACCGGAGAGCACTTCATAAGGTATTTGTATAGAATTAATACGCACCTATAAATGTTTTGATTAACAAAAAGATTTCGCCATTAACTGTAAACTAATTGGTAAACATTTTTAACGTACTCACACAAAATTGCACTGAAATTATCGTTCGCTCTTATAAGATGAACCGGCTAAGCACAAGGTCTAAACACAACTGAACCGACTGAGAACGTGTTTGGCTATCACTAGATTGAGGGAATTTCTCTCCCGGTTTTCGAGGGGAAGTGTGAGTGATCGAAGTAAAAACAGAATTTCAAATAATTGCTGATAATCAGTAGTTCGTATATATTTATAATGAGGGCGGGAAATTAATGCATGGCTCGTGTAAAAGTAAAAAAAAAAATATTTTAAAATTAAAATCTACAGGTAATGACAGGTAATATAAAAAACACGAACAAAACACGGCAATTACTAAGCGAACAGAAGCCAAAACAGATGCAGTCCCTTTATATGCATCTGTATAAGAGCTGGAAATTTTAATATTTGTATATGTTACATACTGTTTAAAGAAAATACATACTTTGCCTTATCTGTTAGCTTTTGGGATTTACAAAGATTGGGTCTAGGGTACATGTCCAAATGATAAGACACGAGAGATTCTGTGCTATCAGTAATTCCACATGATATAAGCAAAATTGTAAATTATATAATAAATTATAATAATATTTTTGCTATATGAAAACTACTTGCAAAGGTTTACTGAACTTTAGTTTGACATGCAAGCGAATGCGGTAATCAGAGCAATTAACAGATACTAGATACAAAATACAAGAAAAATATATACGCAGATACACGGGCTTTGCCCAACGAATTTACACACCGCTAATGAAAAGCAATCTGAATTCGAATGCTAGCAATAGATGCTGCACCGTAAGAAATATCTTTAAAAAAATTTTTTTAAATTTTAAATATTTATATTTTAAATAAAAGTTAAGATATGTAACATACATATTATTTTTAAATTGATCTTTGATAATTATAATATGGATACCAAAATTTAACATATTCTAAAAATCGATTTGAAAATAAAATCTAATAAAGATGACAGTAATATAATTTAAAATACACATTTTCGGGTTATAAAACAACTAATTGAAATGTATAATAGAAAAAAAATCCTAACGCTTCAATTATCAATGTTTTTTTAATTTTCTCAGTGTAACTTCACCTTTTTACAACACTGTTTACCGAGATGCCAACGCTCGACTTCTTCCCTAATGAACCTGGATGGGCTTTGATTTTCTAGAGCAATTCAATTAACAGTTTTCCCACATTGACAGTTGCCCGTTTTGCTGGTTCATCTACAGTTATGTGCACTCAATTGAACGCTAATCGAAATATTTATCAATTGCCTCCTGTTTCCTGCTACAAAATCTCTCCAACACGAAGTGTGGTTTAGATTTTTTACTAATTACCACAGGGAAAAACAAGTGGGTTACGTTAAACTGTGCTAAAAATTATCATAAATCCACTAAGCACTTTTGAGCGTGACTTAAATTTAGCATTGCAACTGCAAATCCCATTTGCCACTCTCGGGCTCTAAGCAACCTCCATTAAAAATAATTAATAAATATGTATATGAAGTGCTCTTGTTGTCCAAATACGAAAGGTTTTCTTTTATGAATTTGCAATTTGATAAGGAATTCTTGATAAAATTTTTTAGTCAAATAATTTCAAGTGTTTGATAAAAGAAATAATATATATGTATAAATATACATTTGCCAGCAGCTTGATAAAGTTTCGAGAATTCAATTACCCTTACCCTAGGGAGTTATGTTTACACAAAACAAAAACCGGAAGAAAATAAAAATTAGAAAAAACAATTTGACATTAAACATTCCAGATCTATAAAAAATTTTACTTACACTTTTAAATATAGTTATAAACAAGAAAGAAAGCAAACTTCGGCAAGCCGAAGTTCATATACCCTTGCAGCTATCGCAAGAATTAAATATTTTTGAAAACATTAAAATTATGATTTACTTGCGTATATGTTTAAAAACATTGAAGCTATGACGATTTGCAGCTTAATTATTTGATTGTTCTTTTATATATTTTTATTATTTGTATGGGAGCTATATGATATAGTCGTCCGATTTTGATGAAATTTAAACCATAATTCTAAAATATTTAACCATTGCTATATGTCGAAGAACTAAACAAAAAATTAAAAAACAGCAAAGTTACAATTTTTTTTCAATTGTTTTTCCGATTGTTCCTATGGGAGCTATATGCTATAGTCGTCCGATTTTGATGAAATTTAAACCATAATTCTGAAATATTTAACCATTGCTATATGTCGAAGAACTAAACAAAAAATTAAAAAACAGCAAAGTTATAATTTTTTTTCAATTATTTTTCCGATTGTTCCTATGGGAGCTATATGCTATAGTCGTCCGATCCGGCTCGTTCCGACTTATATACTACCTGCAATAGAAAGACAACTTTTGGGAAAGTTTCATGCAGATAGCTTTAAAACTGAGAGACTAGTTTGCATATAAACGGACGGACAGACGGACAGACGGACAGACGGACAGACGGACGGACAGACGGACGGACAGACGGACATGGCTAGATCGACTCTACTAGTGATGCTGATCAAGAATATATATACTTTATAGGGTCGGAAACGTCTCCTTCACTGCGTTGCAAACTTCTGACTGAAATTATAATACCCTCTGCAAGGGTATAAACACACGATTTGTCTGTCATCCCAATTATATGCCTCATTTTAGTAAGATTCTTCTTGCAATCTTTTGATGTCTTCACTTAAATTTTGTTTACCTGGAAAGAAGGGAGTAGAGCGTCAAGAAAGTGTAATAAGAAGTTGACAGCACTTAAACTTTAAAATCTACCAGCCATTAAAACGGATTGCTGGGAAACTCAATTATACATTTATATTAAATAGAATTAAACATGAATGTAACATTTAATAGATTTTGAATGCTTATTAGGCACACTTAAGCCGGTCATTAAATACATATTGAGACTGCGAAACAAGGAATTTGATTATGATGTTGCTTTATTGCTCAACTTGCCAAATGAAGAGAGGACTCGAATAGTTGCCCAACTTAAAATAGCATAACTAATGACAAGCGACCTCCTAAGCACACAACTTAATCTGAAATACACTAAAAATTTGATTTTCCGATAGAGACAGAGTTGCCACTTCAAAGAGTAAAATAGTAAAACAGTTTGCTGTTTCTATTTGGCCTCTGTCCAAAATTTCAATTATAGGTTGAGTAGTGCCAAGGGTTTGAGTTTGAGTACAAGCCTTTCCCATGTTTCCCTGTGCAACTGCTTACGAATGTTAATTACGCAATTGACTTGACAAGCGGCACAAGCAGTAACAATCAAAATGTATCTGAATGTGCAATGTTTGTGTGTTGACTTACATAATTGTACTGTTCCTGAAAACGGCTTGCCCTTATGTTAGATTGAAAGAAGGTAATTTAATCATGGCCTATAGGCTTCGTTTTTAAGTAATTAAAAACATTCCTCCTTCAAAATTGTTTCTGCTCCAAACTGAATCATTTGAATGCAAATTAACTTATTTTGTTTTGTTTTCGCGCTTTTTCTCACATCTCATTTTATTTTGTTCTTGGAATTAAATTTCATTTAAAGCTTTCATTAAATTTTCTGAAATTTGTTTTGATCTTAAATAAGTAAGGGATTTGTCTGTAAAAGTGATTCTTTTACTAGGGTAACCCGTTTTTATTGACTGAACAATGCAGATATATATATATATCAAGTAAATATAGATGAACAATATTTATAACCAAAGTTCAGAAATATTTCTACGTGATTCATTAAAATAAATAAGTGCTTTCGAACATTATTCTCGCTTATTTATTTATTTGTAGCACCAACAATGTATACATGGAACAGAAAGTCAGAGAACTTAATACACTTATCTTATCAGCGTTTGAACTGTTTGATTTATTTGTATTGTTGTTAACTAATTGATATGCAAGGTCGGGGAACACCCCTTACCGACTCTTCTTAACAAAAACAATATTAATTTATATTTTTACCGGACAAGATTTATTGAATTTTCCGTATTTTGCGGACTGTATAAATAATAACAAAGTAAATATTAGCTGTTACTATTTTCCCTTCAGTCTTTACCGTGCTAAAATCATAAAGCGTGAAATATTTAGTCTGACTGTGCCCTCGAGTGGCAGGCTTTTGGCAACTGAAACGTTGCATTTCATATTAGTTTACAAAAAGCAGGCAGCTGTATTGTGGCAGGACTTAAAATTCCAGCATAAATCCATACCAATGCAAATTTACTCGTATATGTACACGAGTTTCATCAACAGCCGATTATATCAAAACCATTTCGATTTTATTAAAGTTCTAATTTGTGACCATTGAGGGGGCAAAGCTGTATGAAAATCGGTTTACGTTTATGCTGTTAATATGGAATTGATAAATAAAATTATTGAAGCATGAAACAAGTAATTTTAATGAACTTTTCTACGTTGACCTTACAGGCGTTTAATTTAGGATAATTTGTAATCCTGTGTTTCTTTTTATATCATTCCAAGTTAAGCAATAGTAAAGATTTCGAAAACTATTCATTTGAAATGAATAACACACTTAAAACCACCTTTAGGTAGGAATAGTTTATTTATTTTAATTTATTTATTTTATGAAATACAGAAACCAAAAATTCCCCATGGTTATATGAAAGCAATGAATGCCGGTCAGCTTTAAATTTTCGGCACTCTAAAGAGCAGTTTGAATCTTTGTGGAGAGAGAACGAGAAAACAAACCGTATAATGTCCCAAAGCCGAGAACTTTTAATTTAAACTCACTTTTAGGTCGTCTTTTCACCCTTTGCAACTTTGTTTTCGGTTGTGTTTTGATAATTTGTTTAATCGTCATATATGAAAGTTTAGTTTCATTTCTGCAATGCCATGAAGTCACGGGTTAAGTGTGTGCTAAGTGTTAATAACTTTTGGGTGTTCTTCACAAAACCACAAAATGTTGGTGTTTTGACAATTGTTGATGTAGAATAAAAGTTTATGATTTTAAACTTTTTAATAGCTTTTACCATATCAAAAGTCAACATATAACCGAATCTGACTTTAAATGTTTTTTAAAGTTTCACAATAAACGAAAATTATCTGGACAATTTTATCACTTAACGGATCAGAAAGTTTAACAACTCTGTGTTGAGCAAATCATTGGCCAAATCTATATTAAAACCAAACCCTTTCATAGTTCATTCAACTATCTAGCAGCCCTTAACTTTGCGAGTCCTAAGCCGTTACAATGCACAAAATCCAAAAGCCAGAAATTCCCCGTCGCTGCCTTCCGAAATCAGATTTCATGCTAACAACTTCCGGCTTGCCACCGACCAGAAAAAAAAAAATTATGGCCTGTAAAACAAAAACATAAAAACCCAACAAGAAAAATGGAAAACTTTCCAGGAAAGGGCAATGGGCACTGGACAGTGGGAATGGGGGGAAACTTCTGTTGCAGCTATAAAATAGACTTTGGCTATGAATTTCACTCGACCAGCATATAAAATTTAAGGCTCCACAGCCACAAGTCTCTCTCTTTAAAATGTAGCTGTTGCTGCCGTTTTAATTGTGAAACTTTTGTCATGCAACTTGCATATCTGCGCAGCAGGATAACCCAAAAAAAGCAATATATATACTATATATAATGGCAAACTAGCAGCGAGCAAGGATGAAAGGACGACGAATGGCCAATGGCCAATGGTCGACGACAAGTGCAACTTGTTCGGCACTTTCCCCGGCTTTTTGTTTTATTTATTTATGCCTCGTTGCTCCGCCATTCAGGGTCCTTCATCAACTCCATATCCCCTTACCCCTGCCCCTTGTTTATAAATAATCTACCGCATTTTGTTCCTTCGAGCAGTACTCCGTTTTGCTTTCTTTGCTTTCTTTGCATTCCCTCCTGCTCTGAAGAGCTTATCAAACAATCATTAGCTGGCCAAAAGCAGAGGAAAAGTTTCTTGATTTTGTTAGTAATTACACCCCACAATGGGAGATGTACAAAAATACTACAAAATCTGGTGTCACCGGACTAAAGTTTATCAATTTAAAAGCACAACTAGTTTAGTTGTTTGTCAATTCTAAGAAAAGAAAAACACTTATCATTTTAAAGATCTATCATCCAAAGTCTAACAAAGCTGACACAAGAATTATATTTCTTTAGGAATGTTTATTTTTTTGTATACAAATTAACGCGTCTGCGTATTCATATTCAATTAATTATTTTGTTTACTATTTGTTTCTCTTCATAATTAAAATACTTTATGACGTGCTTTTTTGATATATTAAAAAATATTTACACAACTCATTTTTAGCAAATTATCGTTTCCCAAATTACCTTTACCTTGAAAGGTAATTAAAACCTTATCAAGGTATTCTATAAAAAAAACACTCATCAATTATTTTTTGTCATGAATTTTTAATTTACAACTCTATTTTTAAGTGCCATACATTTAGTTGTACTATCAGATTTGTCGTTAGCCTTCATACCCAGAATAAAAAGGTTATATCAGCCATGCAAATTCCATTTGAAATTTTATTTTGTGCCAAATTTTATTAGACAGTAAATATATTGTTGACAATTAAAAATTTAACGCCATAAATTTGGGAGTTAGAAATTTTGTCAATTTGTGGACTTTTTAATTGTTGAATAATCTTTTGTGAATCGGTTTGAACCTATCATGGTACAAGCACAATATATATTTGTTTTATCTGTATTATTTTACACATTTTTATTGTTTTGTTTTGTGGTTCTCAAAAAAAGAACGCTGTGAAATAATGATATAATTAGCAAATAATTATGCGTGCAGTTGCGCGTAAATTGTAGTAAACAAAGTCATTTTCTATTTGCATTATTTTCCAATAAAGGCAAGCGAAACGAAAAATTGCAATTTGTAGTGCATATCCTTACAGTTATCGTTCCTTTAAATGATTATTTCCAAGAAACTAATCCAAAATGGCTGACTTGTTCTTCTTATTTATACTGAATTAAATTTCTTTTCAATTACACGGCACTTTTCGGACCAAAACAGAGAAAAGGGGCAACAGGCTCATCTCTCAAACAATTTAACTCGAGCATGGAAAAACCCCCAAGGCGAACACAGAAAATGCGAAACAATAACTTTTGCCCAAATCCTTATAAACATTAATAATCATTAGTATACACTGTATAACATGTCCTTCATTATGTTGTATATGCAAAAACTTTCATGTTATTCGCCTTGATGTTTTCTTTGTAGTCCTCCGGTTTTTGGATTGTGGGCCATTTTACAATTTGTCAAATTCACTCAACTGTATGACTAGAAATATGAAACAGAATGAAGAATGGTGAGTGGATCACTGAGAATTGGATACCAAGGCTCTAGGGTTAAGTCCGCTAGAAGCGAGGAGAAAAAAGAAAAAAGGGTTTAACATGAAATTGCACATTTTTCACATAATTTTCGTGATTTTTTATTTCGTTTCTGTTACACTAAACGGCAGAATTTTGGGACGTTTCTTATGTTCAGTGTGAAATATGCGTGCTGTGGTTTCATCCCCAAAACATCGTTAATTTGATTTGGTTTTTCCTGTTGTTTAACCCACATCAAGGGGTTTTTTTATTTGGACTCCTGTTTTTTGTTTCAATGATAACATTACTTTTGCGGTTAGATTGTGGTTTAAGATTTATGTTTTTTTATTGTTGGACTATGATTTTCATTTTTTTAAATGAATTTAAATGTTTTTCTATTCAATTGAAGTTTTGAAATTTCCCCAGCAAATTATTCGCATCTTTCACTTTGAGCTTGCCATAGTCGAACTTTGGGGAAAACTTTATTTTCGGTCTGTTAATGGCAGTGGAGTACCTGCATTGCGCTTGCCACTCAGCAACTGGATCAACTTGCTTCTGCTTTGGTTAATTAATACTAGTAGAAGGGGGAAGTGGACTTGGGGGGGGGGAACTATGCAATTGAAGCGATGCAAACTTTTCGATTGCACTCAGCTCGGCTGAAAGGCACTCTCAAGTATCTCTGAGATACATCTCGGCTGCCTTTGATGCTGCATTGCAAAAGGGTTAACCAAGCGTAACGCTCAAAGAGGGGGAAACCAAGTTCCCAATTGGCACACCACTGCTTCCCATACCCGTTCCATAATTATTAGAATAATTACCAAACATAACATTAAACACAAACCGAATTCCTATGGTAGACAATCAAACCGAACGGAGGAAGACCTACCCCAATATTGAGAGCAGGCGTCAAGAGTTAAGTAAAGAAACAGTAGTACAAGAGAATCAACCGCGACCTAGTACCAATTCCCTCAAAACGAGAATCTCACTCAATGCAACAACTTTAACCTGAAATAATAAATGAAAGGAAAATCAAATTACAAATAAGCTGTAAATGTGAATTTAGGGTACACTTAGACAAAAATAGGAACATGTATCAAAAAAATTCTAGATGTAACCAAAAATATAGTTCTCTAAAGTTTATTCAAAAAGTAAAATATAATTTTTTCGTTTTCCAGGGATATATCTTTAATTAATTGATTTCATCAAGAGTTATCGAATTTAAAATTGTGCACCAAATTTTCCTATGTGTTTTGGAGATATATAGTAAGAGGCGGATGAGGTGTGGCTTTTGCTGCCGTTTATGGTGCAAATGACAAGTCTATGTACCAACTGTCGGCATGTAATCAACATTAATGTTGGCTGTGAGCAGTTGCCAGGCGAATGAATGAATCACTTTGTCCACGACTAGAATGCATTACACTTCCACACACGCTGCGGGAAAGAGAGGGCGAGCGAGAGCGAGAGCAAGGGAGAGATGGTAAACATCTGCAGCTGCCGTCGCCGCCACAACAGCAACATCAACATCAGCAGCAGAAGCAACATGAGCCGATGCTCATCACTAGCAACATTATTACAAACATGCTCGATGTCAGGCACAGTGGGGCAAAATATAGCTAATTAATTAATTAACCAATAGGCAGAAGGATATTCCAATAAACAATCAACCCTTAGTTGCCTAGTTAAATTTTTTAACCAACTTTTTCTGAAAATACCTAAAAATTTTTACTTTGCATTTTTGTAAAATAATAAAATAAGTTATTAGAAAAACAAAATATTTATTTTCTATTTATTTTAATAGATAAAAAAAGTTGTACTTGTCTTGGGTTGTGCTTTACAATAACTGTACAACTAATTGGACTAAAATTCATTAAAAAAAATGTATATAAATATAATTTTATAAATAATCGATTATTGTGCTAGGCACTATTGCTCTATCAGTGGCTAAATTAAATGATATATCTCCCCATTAACCACTGTCCGTGGGCCTGCAACCACAGTAGTCAGACGCCAGTCGCCAGTCGCCTGGTGCTGCAGCTGATGTGCTGGTGGCGCTGTTCCAGTAGTATATGTGATCCGCATTTACTCCGCCTGGTGCTCCGGCACCGGCTCCCAGTCTCCGCACCCACTGACGCCAGCAGGCACTTGTCTGGCTGACATTAATAAATCGCTTTTATAGCATCCAGGCTCAGGGACTGACTGTCTGTCTGTCTGCAGAAAAACCAAAACTGCAGCTGAACCGTCGCGCCGCGGACTGCAATTATCCCTGACTCTGACTCTGCCTCTTTCTCTTTTCACTTTCTCCATTCCGGAAACTCTTTTAGCTCCCATATATGTATGTATGTAGCTCGCTTCTTTTTGTTTGTTCTAAGCATGGGGCCACGCTTTATTAATTCCACATCAATGCCGGCGCTGGGATCCCCAGTTCAATGGGTTCGGTTTTGCCGGCTCCTCTATATCCATCTCTTTTGCTTTCTCTATGCCTATCTTTTTCTCATCTCTGTCGTTGTCTCTTTCTCTTGCCTGCCGCATTATTTGATTTTACCCTTTTTTTCGGTTGTGCGCGACCCAAAATGAAAACAAAAACAAATTCCAATACAGGCTAAAAGATGCAGTCTAACTGCTGCTGCTTTGTTTACAGTGTGCATCCACACACATGCACACCCTTCGTTGTATCGAGCACAACATCGATTTTATACAGCAGCGGGCCATAAAAGCGATGACAGTCAATTGATATTAAAGGTCTGACCATGAATGTGAGAATATTGGATTTTATTGGTACTTCTAGGTATTTTTGACTCAGCGATTTGGTACATTAGTTTACAAATTGATATGACAATAGCACTAATTTAACATTCAATTTTAAAATGCCTAAGTGATTGATATTTAACAATATATTTATTACAATAAATTGTAACTAAAACTGATCGTTTCATTGCAAATGAAGTGAAATTTTTTATCGCAGGATCAATTAAAATAAATGCCGTCACACAAGGTAACGCAACTGTCATTCATGTCATCTTTTGTGTGGTAGTTGATGCCCAGCGAGTAAAATTCAGATTTGATTTCCGCATTGATTGCGGAACTCCTCTTGATTTTGGATGACCGTTAAATGACCTCATTCATCACAACAGGTAGCTTCAGCATCAGCCCAATAGTAAACAATGTGTTCATTGTAGAAAAATCTTGACCCAAAATATTTAAAATTTACAAATTTTCTTTCCGGAGCGGGTTTCATCTGTACTTCAACCGGTAGTTTTTTCCAATTTTGTATCCGTTTTATCTAGCTTTTCTTGGGTACTTTTCAATATCGCCAGTATTTTATTAATTGAGACTGCTTGATTATTTAAGTGCTTGTGCAGATAGGCAATGCGATAAAAGAGTGGCCACTGAGCAGCCAGACAGAATGATCCGCACTGATTTGGGGCATCCTTCAGGATATAAACTGTATCCGATCTGCTTAGAGATTTAACCATGTCGTATACATATATTGGAATGACG
The DNA here is from genome assembly GCF_018152505.1 of Drosophila elegans. NCBI lineage: Eukaryota > Metazoa > Arthropoda > Insecta > Diptera > Drosophilidae > Drosophila > Drosophila elegans. The sequence continues at coordinate 2,279,728 of NW_024545855.1, read as the reverse complement.
TATAATAAATAAATTCCAAACTTAAACATTTCAAGAGCATAGACATAGAGAACCACGAGAAGCAAATGTTGTCAAACTGATTCTGATTTTCGTAGCGAAAAACTATTTTATCATAAATACATATATGTGTTATATGTTGTGCTATATTATCTGACATCCGGAATATTTAAAAGCCGCGCAGCACGCTAACTTAAAATCCATATATATAAACGAAAATATTTTGGGTTTCGATCATTATTAAGTAAACCCAACAATGACTAATAATGCACAATAAAATTATGTACTCAACATCTGACTCCTATTAAAATGTAATTGATATTGTTTTAAGATTTAAATTTATTATTTTCTTTTTTCCAATTCCGATTCTGTTCTGTTCCGCATGATCGATTTTCCAATCACGAGTGTACCTGCCATGAAGCTACTTGAAATTATATTTATATGAAATATTATATGCAAATTGCATTCACCAGTCAGAATATCTGTATAATCGCCTGCACACTGGAAAACTCACAAACAAAACAGGCGCTCCTTGGGGAACCAGCTTGGATTTTCATTAATCTCCAAGGCGGTGTCACATTGTGGAATATATTAAATTGGAAGCACACATTAACATTTAAATTTGTTTTCAATTTTGTCAGCCAAGAAATGGGTGTGTGCCGCCTGAAGTATAGTATAATAGATTGTCCGACGCTTTGGACTTGAACTACATATTTTTAGCACCTCCAGAGAGAGAGAGAGAGAGAGAGAGAGAGAGACCAGACCAACCGAACTTATATCTTTTGTGTGTTTGTTATGGAAATTAGTTAGGCAGTTCGAGTTTGAAGAGGCATGCCAGGCAGCCACCGTTTAGCTTTTGGGATCACTTCATTCTTGTGACTCTCAAAACGCATAAATCCCAGACCTTTCTAATCAATTCGAGTGGAGTCTGTTTTGTCTGCTTCCTAGGGCGCTGTCATAAATATGTAAGCTCTTGGGTATTATTCATATAATTTGCGTGGGATGCACAAAATATACTGGCAAGTCTTTAAAATATGATTAAACAATATTTAAGGCTTTAAATAATAAAGTAAAATTTTTTCGATATTGAATATATTCTATACTTTAATTTCAAACATTTTAACAGCCACTAGTTTATAACGACACTTTTTAAGTACACTCAATCAGCATATATTTAGCAAACGAGTCTTTAATTTTTGCTTTTGTTTTGCCCAACTCCCGCCGATGACACAGCTGTTGCATCATTTGATATGCAAACGAGCTAACATTCCGCAATCGTGGCCAACAGCTGGACTGTGAAAAACTAACTCAACTGCTCAACCAGCTGATTCACCGCATTCTCAAGGGCTTCTTTTCACACGTTCGGAATCGGAAATTTGAATACGCCAAGTGGGTTAATGAAACGTTATCGTGGGAGCTTAAGTACTCTAAAAAAGCAAGTAAAATTTAAGAGTTTAAATTTAAGAAAAAAGATTTCTAATTCAATTCTAAAAGGTTCTCCCCTAAAACATTCGTCAATGCTATGGTGTTTTAGTACATTAATAAACTTTCTGTTGACAGTAGCTAAGGAGCATAAAAAGTTCTGCTCCAATTTTGTTTTGCCGAGCGCTTTTATTGCGTTGAATTGGCCAAAGTGTGTCAAGTTCAGAATACGACGACTAACTGGCTATCAATAGTCAAATACGAAATACACAAAGTGTAAGCATATTTTCCAAGCAACACTTTCGATCATACACACAGCAAATGTTGTTTATTCAACTCACATACATAAATCGAAGCGAGAGAAAATTTTTTTTTTATTTTTTTTATTTGCATGTTGAAGCAGAGCACACAGTCTTTTGTTGCTGTCTTGTCAGTTAAATTTATCTCAAATATTTAATTTTATTTATTTGCCCAAATTGCAGAGAGAAGTAAGGTATTGGTCGACTTGCGCCAAGGCAAGCGGGTTTGCCAGAGTCAAATATAAAATGCCAAAAATAAAACACTCGTACCTAAAAATAAATAGAGTGAATGGCATGATAAGTAAATAATATTTAATTGCTCAAATGTTTGCACAAAGAAGTTTGCCTAATTAAATTGCAAATAATCAAAAGTCAACGCCGTTTTGTTTATCTAAATTTGTTTGACTTGAATTATTGATGAGAATGGGAGAAACGAAGAGATTTTAAGTGAGATAGTGTCTTAATTAAACGAATTAAGTATGAAGTATATGAAATTTATATACAATTGATAGAGTGAAAATATTTGATAAGTAAATAATAACTTTTATGTTGACGGACTCAATTATAAATGCAGACTACAACAGAAAACCTCTTAAACTTGCTTTTATTTACCCCAAAATATTAATTGAGAGATTGAAAATATTTAACTTATCAATAGGATAATAATCAATATAATAATAATAATATAATAACCACTAAAAATCGTTTCTTTTTATATCCCTTATCCAAAATATGTAATTGAAAGAGTAATATGAGTAATCAATAGGCCTAGGTATATAAACTTTTATGGTGAAGGAGTTACCTACAGAATTACACAATACATAAAGTCTCTTCACTTAACACAACTTACTCCAAAACATGTAATTGAACAAGTGTAAAAATTTGTAAAGAAATTGTAAATTAAGTATGTAAGTATGAACTAGTATGCCGTTAGACTTAATTATTAACACAAAATGCAGAAAGCCACTAAAAATTGCTTCATTTATTATCCCTTACTCCAAATACCAATTCTAATTATAGCTCTGACGCACACTCTCTGCACTTTGTTCCATTGAAAGTAATGCAACGCTAATCCCAAAAACCAATCAACTACTCTGCAATTGGCAAAATTTAGAGGCCATGGCAGGAACAGCGTCAAACGACGGCAGCTAATCAGTAGCAGCAGCAGTTGCATTAACTGCAATTCGCAAACGAATCGAATGGCCGATTGAGAGGTGTTTCTGAACGGTAAAATCAATTAAAATGGGGGCAGCCAACAAAAACCATGAATGCGGGGCAATGAGCTTAAGTGCGAGTGCAGCTGGGAAATTAGAACGCGTGGCGGGCAGAGAGCATGTCACATGCAATTGCAATCTGGCGACAGCAGCAACATAAACAGCCACAGGCACAGTAACAGCAACATGGACAGCAGCAACACGTGCCAGCAACAGCAACAGTAATAGCAACAGCAATTGCAATTGTAATACCAATACCAATCGTAGTAAAAATTCCTATAAAGATGGTCTGGCACAGTTAGCGACAGCATCATAAAAAGTTGCAGCAACATTGGAAACGGCAATTAGCGGCACATGTTGCTAATGTTGCCATTATTGTTGTCGCCGATTTCTACACAGAAAGAATTCAATTTAATATAATTTCGCATTTAATTTAAGCTCATTTTACATATTTAAAATAAACATTTTATGTCGTTGGTATTTTCCTTAATGGCGTTGGATTTAAAAACTAAAAATACTCATTGTCTCTTTTTGAAACTTTCGTTTTTTCTTGATTTTTGAATTCACGAAACATATGTTTTATTTAATACGTATTTATTTTTTTATGCGTGTAGCTATAGATTAAAGCATATCAAAAACACATGACCCGACCACAATAACACTATTATTTTAGTAATTTCGTAGTAACACACTTTGGAGATTTTTATTAAATAAATATTTATGTGTGTGCACCAATAAAGCAAATCAAATCAAAATATATGATTGTTTTTATTTATAACACTTAATAGCAATGACTTATGTTTTAAAACATAAATTTTGCATTTTTTATTTTAGTAATTTCTTATTGAGTTGTTAAAACTTACGTCAGGTATTTTTATTGAATGAATATTAAGGTATCTGCATCAATATAAAAAATCAAATTTAAATCACATAATTGTTATAACCAAGATATTTAACAGATGCTGTGGAACACGACCGACAACAATCAGAGTAAATACCAATAACTTTCAATGACCAACAGCAGCAATTAATCGGGTTTGAAACCACTTCAAAACAAACCCCAAGAAGCGACTTTGGCTGTCAACATATAATTCTTAATGGCGCTTAAAGTGTATCTTCATGGCTTAATAAAGTTTGGCCATAACTGCTTAACTCGTTTTCAGTGGTAATCCTTTCGGTTCATAAGGCTGTCAAAGTTTCTTTAAAATCAATTCATTAGGCTCTTCTTAAAGGAATTGCAGCATTTTAGAACAGAACGCGATAAAGATAACAAATATGGGGCGGACATACCACAAGCTTCACACTTTTGCCAAAGACAAAGCGAAACATGGGCATCTAATTAAGGCGGCAACACCTCTAACAACCTTGCTCCCATTTCCAAACACACCTACACCTGATGATGGAAATGCGGGGCCCAGAAAAATGAAAAGTCGGAACAAAAAGGTGCAAAAGCCAGTTTAGTTGAGTCTGGACAGAGGTACGCCGAGTTACGCTCTACTAATTTCTAGTTTAATTATTTCACATTTTCACAAAGTAACTGCGACTACAGCGACAGCTAGTATGCAATTCAAGTGCAGCGGGAAATTGTGGAATTACGAGCATGAGATTCTCGTGTACCCCTACACACACTCTCTCTCATCACTCACAAATTGCATGAAATTAGTAATTACGCGCTAAAATAATGATTACCTGCCATGCAGTACAACTCACAACGATGCTTAAAATAGCATTTAATTGAGCTTTCGTCAAACGGCAGGGTGGTATGTGGTGGCCATAGAGGTAAATTAAATTATAATAGAGAAAGAAAATTGGCCAAAAATTTGGAGTACAGAAAAAGTTTTAGAAGGTTTTAAATTGGCAAAACTTTTTTGTTGTTATTGCTGGTTTTTCTTTCATCATGGGTTGTGTTTATTATATAGCTATTGGGATCATATGTTATAAATTTAATCTCTCATCACACACCATGTTAAGCTTTAGACACAACTTTTAGCCGTAAACGATTATAACTGAATGAATAAAGCGGAAAACCAGAAAAACACCATGAAAATTCCATTACCAACACATTCTACACACTAGGAAAAATTATATCAGCTAGAATACAATATTTAAACAACATTCATAAAATTAAAAAAAAAATATTGTAATGTGCAAATTCAAAACAAAGCTGTAAAATTTAAAAAAAAAAGTCTTTAAAAAGATTTTAATCGAAATAAAACATATAGAAAGGTTTTTAAACTTGAATCCTTAAGCCTTAAAAACAAAGAGAAAACATTAAAAGAAATAACCTCAAGTCAACAGTATTTTATTTAAGTGTTTCGTTCCAAATTGCGTGCGACTACAAACAATACGGGAATTAATCACACCTGGGACACTAAAATGTCACACATGTCAACAATGCGGTGCGGTTCGGTTCGGACGTTTGGCCCCTGAAAGAATTTCTAGTGCGTGTTTTGCGTCTGTTTTCGGTTCGGCAAGGAGAATTGCAGAGTGAACAGCAGTATTTCCCATGCCCTAGACGCTTAATATTGTTTTCAACAGCCGCTTATTAGATTTTCCCTCCCATTTTCCCTCGAAGCTATGCCCACATCCCGCCATAATATTCCACAACGCTCACAGGTTGACAAAGTGCGTTGTCTGAGTTTTCTGCGCTCATCGGTGTCGTGGGTAAATCGCAATGTTTATTGTCAACAGCCAAAGGTGCCTCAAGTGGCATTTTCCACAGGGGAGATGGGAGATAGGAGTGTCTGCCACGTTGTTTTGGCCTACGGCCCTGGCAAGCTCTTCAAAATTGTACGTGTTCAGAAACGCCAGGCGCCATCTTCTTCGAGTTGCCAGTCGGAAGCAAAGGAGGTACAGCAAACGATCGAAGAAGTGAACAAATAACAGTCAAATATGTAATAAATTATTTTATTGCGAAATATTAAATAAATATACCATCATTAAATTAATAAATAAATATAAAACTCAAAACATAACAATTTATATTTCCTAGTGCTTAAAATATTCGGCACTGATACATTTATCGCATCAATGTTCATTAAATAATGTAGCTTCATAGTTTTTTATTTTTCTATATAATATTTTTAAATAGATTTTAATTAACCTTTTGTATTCTAATTATTTTATGAATTAATTGAAGTAAATTCAAAATACGAATGTTCATACTAATGTTTAAAATATTGAACACTGGTGCATTTATCGCATCAATGTTCAGAAAATTTTCGAATTATACTTTAATATTTCAAAATTGTTTAATCTTTTAACTATCCCTTTAGGGATTACTCTTTCCATTGCCTACTGTACTTCCGCAAAGTCTTCAAGGGGTATAGTCCATTATATTTCCAAGACTTTCCAACAGTTGAAGGCTGGGGGCTTCTTTTATGCTTTACACTTGTCTGGACATTTGATTAATGATCCTTACGTGGTCGAGCTTCGTGTGTTGTTACCACTTGAGGTTTTCCCTGGCCATTATGAATTTATTCATTGTCATTCCTAGAGTTTTCATATGCTCCTCCCAAGGCTTTTCACTCTAATTAAGTTGGCCGCTGCATGCTTTTTAATCCTGGCTATTTTACCTCGAAGGGGTTGCTCATTCAGGAACCATGTCTCAAGTGAATGTTGAGTGTTTTCCTGTCACGCCAACTTTTATGTTATTTTATGTGTCTGGCCATCCCACTCCCTCTGTTTTCTGTTTACTCTTAGTCATTGTTGGTTGCTAAATGAATTTCCTTCTTTTTTTGCAATCAATTGTTGTACGGAACTTTATCTTATCTCCTGATAAACGTAAACAGACGCATACACATGTATACAATTTTTGTTAATTATTTGACACAATTTGTATGATTGTCAGGTAATTAGCTTATTGTGTTCCATCAATAAGGGATTGTAAGTTTAATTGATCGTTCCATTAGCAAAATGTGAAATTTCGCTGTTAATGTTTTTCACATGAATCATAAATATTTTGTGATATAAGTTTGTAGAGAAAGGGGAAAATGGAAACAAGCGGGGGGAGAGGAAATTACCACTTAACAATGCTCACATATTTTTATTACATTTAATTACTGCGCATTATGCATTGAGTGCATTTTCATTCACAGAAAAATGTAATTGAATAAATGGGATGATGGAGCTTACCAAAATTTTATTAATAACCTTAAAAATCGAGCTCTAATTTTACAAAAGCCTCAACTTTTACCTTTTTATTTATATTTGACTGACGCCGCTCAAATCTCTTGAAAAAATACGTAAGACCTCTTATCATATGAGAACGTCATTAGTAAACAAAAAATTATGAAAATACTATACACAAAATTAATAGAATTGTGGCGCCCTGACAACCGAATTTATATAGAAGCAAGTAAACAGGTGGATGCAAACAAAGCTAAATAAATAAGCCCCATTAACGAAGTATAAAATTGAATCAAATTTATGTTGATTTAATGAAAAGAAAACAATTTATGATACATTTTATTGGTCAACCGCGCGTTCACGAAAATAATGTCAAGGCTTGCCGAGTTACTCACAAACGAAGTTGGCTCCACTCAGCTTATCTCTGTCCAACTTATTTGTACAGTTTGTATTTGGCTTTTGATAAGCGATGGCATTTAATTGCGTTCTGTGCGCCAGCGACCAAAACAAATGCATAATAATTATTAATGATAGGGGAAAATGAGTTTTAGATAAGTTTGTGTGTTTGTGTATTAACCTTCCTGTTTGCACTTTGTGGCATTAACATGACGTCTCTGAGAGAATTTCGCAATAAATCATAAAAAATAAATGGACAGAGTAAGTGGAGGAGGACCATAACGACTGGACTGCAATTGCACCTGATCTGTGCACTGAAGCATCCAGCTGGAAGGAAGTACATTTTCGTTAAAAGCCCTAAATACTCAGTTTAACCCACAATCAAAAGAAAGTTCGCAGCGGAAATTGTGGGGTGGGAAGCTAAATGTATTTTTAATCTTGTTAAAAGGCCAAAATGTGACCAAAATATTGCATTACGAAACAAAACTCACGCAGGTGTGAGCATATTTAATTTGAAAGGAAGTTTACTTAACTTCTTGGTAACAGGGATGAAAAAATCTATTGAATTTCAACCAGATATTATTGAAATTAGCTAAATTATAAAGCAAATCACTCATTTACTTCGCTCTACTTGTATATTAAGTGCTCGAAGCTGCTTAACATTTTAGCAATCGTCACCGCTGAACGATTTTTATGATAAAACCCGATAACAACACTCAATGTTGACGAGAAAACTTTGCCCGGAAAATGCTGCTCATTAAACACGTCAAAAGGCAATTTGTTGTCACATTTTGACGAGCATAAAAAGACGAAATCAAAGCAAATCAATGCCAAATTACAGCAAGTTAAGGACACGCAATACCAAAGATTAAATGCACCACATTACGATGAGTTGATAGAAGGAAGTCAGAGATTTTTTTCCGTTTATTCGGAGAACATCCTTTCTTTTATTTTTTCCCTTTTTTTTACTTCTGCTGACCAGTTCATCTTTCTTGAGTAACACAAAAATAACATGAGCCCAAGATTCCTTTTTTGCTGTTTCTGTCAATGGCGAAAGAAAAACTGCCAACATAATAATAAAAATTTCATGCCTGTAAGGCCCTTGACTCTCACTCCATTTGCCATACTCTTCTTAACTTTCTCCCTTTATCTTTTTTTTTCTCCCCTATATGTCGAACCTCTTAACATTTCCAGACGCCTGTTTTTAGGGGTTGGTGGGCGGGTTGGGGAAAAATTAGGGGCGGAATACAATGTTAAAGCTGCTTAAAATCATGATTACATTACATACTTGGATGCCAATATATGTATTTGTATTGCCATTTATAGATATGCGGCATACAAAACGTGCTGCGACCATAACAATGGCGACAAGCAACAACAAAATCATTAACTATGTGCCATATGATGTGCAAAATGTTGCAAAATAAAATAAAATTCCAAAACCAAATTAAGTAGGAATGAGCCAGAGTAAAAATTGATTTGAAGATTCGAAACTCGTGTACCTATGGAAAGTGTTTTTAAAACTTAGGCAAAAGATAATAAGTTTACTTTGGTTTTAATACTTATTTTAATTGTATAATTGCAAAAACATTAATAATTATTAAGAATAAATAAATAGTTTTTGTTCAAGAAAATGTTTTAAATTGTATTTATAAAATATTTTTAAAACTAGTTTAAAAATAACCTTGAAGGATTTTAATTTTTTTTTTAATTAAAAAGCCTAAATTACTTTTTCTTTTAATAAAAAAAACCCATATCCCATTTTTAAGTGGGATTCCTTAAAATTCCTTATACACAAGTCGGCTTTGACTCGGTCATGGCTGCTGACAGTTTGCTGTTCTTCTTCTGTTCAGCTGTTGTTATCATACAACCAAATAAATGAGTTTTTGGCCACAACGACAAAAGCCCAAAAGAACCCGCTAAAAGTCTGCGAATCGCCGAAGAGGAAGAGTACATGCTTGGCCTTTATTGGTTTAATATTCGCCAAAGTTGCTTTCGCCAGTTGTGCCTTTCTATATGTCATTAAAGATATAGTACTTAGGGAATCCATTCATATTTATGTGTGTGCCGAAATATGTATGAGTGCTCCCTGTACATACATATATACATGTTAGGGCGCTTGTTAGCCGAACTTTTTTTCGGTGCGATTTAGTTTGGTGATGCTTCGTCGCTGTTATCGCATTTATTATGCCAATTTTGGCAGAGTTCCCTTGCTGTTGTTATATAAGAAAGTTAAATTGCTTAGAAATTCAAGTCGCGTAGGGTATCTGTCTTCCCTTCAATTTGGTGCCCTTTCTTTCTATAGTTTATTTATTTTATGATGTGCATGTTGTTGATTTTTATTTTATTAGACCTTCTTGTGTCATCTGTCCCTTTTTTGTGCTTTTGGGTGCGGGATTTGCGGACTGTTATTCTACCCAAATTGTGGCCAATTAATTTTCTTGGGTTGCTCTCCGCAAAATAAGATTATTTCCTTGATTTTATTTGTCTTTAACTAGTGACCAAAAGTTTCATAAGAGAAAACCCGGGAAAATAGCTTTAAAAAAAGCCTAAGAATCTTTAATAACTAACAAATAAATTAATCGCGAAAATATTCTTTTGAAATACATGTATGTCCCTTTCGAAAAGATATTCCTTAAATCACCCGCAGTACATTAACCACCAACTACCTTTTGGTCCCCAAAAATTGTTAATTTTGCGTAGCTATCCCTTAGTCCCCTCAAAGGATTTTCGGGATTTTCCATCTGCCCCTTTTTATGGGTTTTAGACTTGGAAATTAATTCTGGTTTCGTTTTGCCTTGATTTTGTGATTCTTTATGGGCATCCTCCCAAGGAAAAAAAAGGGAAATATGTTTTGGGTTTCGTGGGAGTGTTTTATGTGCGAAATTAATTTAGCCACGGATTTTCCTCTGGGTTAGTTTGGGATCGCATAGGCAATGAGTGTGGCTATGGGCGAGGAATTTTAATTTAGTTTAGCCCGCTTAACCATCGAATTTTTCAAGCAATTTTGGGCTCTACATTCAGTGTGTGGCTTTGGACTCTTCTCGTTACTGCTCCATAATTAGCCCTACCTGAGTTGGAGAAATCAACTAAGCATGTAATTTACCAGAGTAAGCAAATCAGAAGCCCATCTACCAGCCCTTCGAACAAAAGCAATTAAGAGAGACTCTTGGTGAAGGCGCCTAATCAAACATTGGGAAACTGCGAGAGTAAGGGACATGAGAAACGATTATTCGAAGTGTGTTTCCTTGGTGGAAAATTCTCTCGCCCCAGGGAACGAACTTTAACCACACACTCGCACTCGCATCGCAAAATTTTGCAATGGGCACACGCAAAATCCTTAATTACATCCGTTTTCTGTCTGCGCGTGTATCCGGCGGAGTTCGGGGATTTCACGGCGCTTTTGGGGGGAACGTCGATAGACCATATAGCATAGTTCTCGTGGAAAAACCACAGCGAAAAACACGTGGCTAAGTGAACCGCAATGCACAGACAACTTCTCTAGTCACGTCGTGATGTGGGTATGTGCCTGCCTTCTTCCTTTGCTTCTCATCATCAATGAAAGGAAAAGATGCCGACCGACTACCGACCAGCAGCCTCTTCATCAGAACGAACAATTGCACTCGGTTGTCAACCAGCTGTCCACAGTTTTTCCTCGCTTTTCTTTTTGCCGCATTTTTCGCACGTATTGTCTGAGTCCGTTCCGTTCCCACCCTCTATTTGAGTAACTCCCCCTGCTTTTGTCACCTTACCACCGGTCGGTCATCTGTTTTCCTCCCTTCTGGTTTTTTTGGTGTATTTCCTAAGGGTGGCTCTGTGGGATTGCCTTTTCCAAATAATCCCCCACACTGACTTTATATGATTAAACTACTTAATTTTCTTCGGCCCTTCGTTATTGCTAAATTAGTACGGACCAGACATGTCATTTCATAAACTCTTATCAAAAATCGATAGTTAATTGGATTTCAACATACATTTTATGGGTTTTCTTGGAAAAGAAGGTTTGGTCCCTGCTGATAGCACAGGGATTCTTTAATTAAAAATTAGAAACGTGCATATGGTGCAGTGACAGGAAAAATTCTGAGAGCTACAACAAAAAGAGCGTTGCATCCCAATTAACAGTGTTTTATAACTTCTATCTTTTTTTTACAACTATTTTATACATTAAGAAAGTTTTTAACTATCAAAACCGAGGAGTAGCAACTTGAGTAACAAGATTAACTACTGAGTGTTAAACTCTATTTAATAATTATTATTATCATTATTAAAGCTTATTTATTAAACTGTCACAATATAAAGATAAATAAATGGTATGGCTTTGAAATTAATTATGCAAATTGAAAATAAAATGCAAACAACTAATTTGATTAGTTTGAGAACGAAAGTTCTTTTCAGACACAAAAAAGAATTTTCTGTATTATATTTATATCGCAAATTGCATTTAAACCAGCGCAAATCATCAGTTCATTAATTAAATTAACCGAAAGAAAACTTCCGCTAAGAAAAAAAAAACACAAACATAACCGGAAAAACAAACAAAGTGAAACCACATAAATTAAGCGGCAATGCAGACCGAAATGAACCTGACCCCTTCCTATTTTTGATATGATTTACAGACAAGCCCGAAGGCCCCAAACTGGCCCATTCCCTGGACCCCTTTTTGAATTCCCCAACTTGCAAAGGAATTAGTTGACTCGAGCTTAACCCTTCGGGCGGTTAGGGGTTAAATTGGGTCATTTAATGATTTCGTTATGATGAGACAAAAAGGGTCAACATTTTGACGTGGTGAAACTGTAACTGTATAAATAACTCCCTTAATGTTTAAAATGTTTAAATTATTTCTCTTATTTATTCTAAAACTTTTATAAAATGTATATTCTTTGAAAACAAGTAAAATTAAATTGAAGTTTTTTAAACAGTCGTTTAAATATATAGATATATATATAATATATCAAAACAATATCTTTACTGTATTGTTTAGAAATCCCAAAATACCCTATAAAAGTTTAGGGACTAACTAATTAGGCTTACATACAAATGGTTCCCTCTAACTTTTTGTGGCTTTTTCCACATTATCAAAATGCCTAGACAACCACTAATTATGATGTTAATAATGTCCGTTATAATAATTAACCTAATCATTATTATGAATATGTTTATGATGATGATTTTGGCCAGAGGCCAAAGGCCCAAACATCAGCATTTGATTTGTTTTTATTTGCATTTGCTTTCCGTGAAATCTTTGCTTTGATTTTGGGATTTATTCCCGCAGTTAATGGCGGAAGACTTTCCATTGCTCTAAAAAGTTGAATTCAGTTTTCCTAAATAATAATGAAAAATTTTATGTTTGATAAACAATGTAATTAAATGAGCAAGAACATTTTAGAATACCAATTGTTGCTGTTTAATACAAACTTCATTTTTGTTTGTAACAAGAAATAATTGTTTCGTGTAGCCTTTGTAAAAAATATTAAAATTTAAATGAAAGGTTTTAGTTTTTTGCTGACTTTTTTTAATATTTAATTTATAAGTGCTCTGATTAGGCTTAGAGATTTGGACTAAAAATAAATTTATGTGGACCGGTTAAGTGGCTTATTTGAGATACATTTTAATAAAAGACATTCTCTTTTTTTTGGTCAGCTCTTAATGATATCATTTTTATCTGTTCTGTTTTGCTGGTTATAATTTATTTATCTTAGACTTTATTCGTTATATATATTTATAAAAAGTCTTCTTATTCATGCTAATTTATTTTTGTTGCTCTGCATGTTTGCTACCATTAAGTTGTTATGCATTTTTTTTGTATAATTTTATTTTTATAATTTGCTTGATTTATTAATCCTTTAATAAGCCTCAGCTTACATTAGGTAGGTACCTTCTTGGAAGCCAACAAAAAAACAAGAAATATATAATAGAAATTCCGGTATTTTTGGGGCACTGGGCTGGTTTTGCTTACTTTTTTTTGTACACCTTCGGAACTGAACTCTGATCACCAGTTAGCACATGTATGCTAATTCCCAGCGGAGTCAGAGTCTGGGCCGATGATCAGATGACAGCCAGTGAACGTTATCGCTCTCAGCCTCCAAGTACCCCTATCTCAATCTGCCCCTGCGTTCGTATTTTGTATCTGTATCTGTTGTATCTTGCAAGCAAACAAAGTTCATCGACATCATTCTGACGACACTGGCAGTCGAGTGTGAGATTCGGTTGGTGTTGAATTTTACACTTCATTCTTGTTGTGAGCAAAGAAAATCATTTTAGCATTTTAATGGTTCAAATGTCCTCCTTTTTTGCCGTTCGCCTGTTCCCTGAACTTTGGCAAACAAATCGTTATGCCAAATGCATTCCCAGTATAATGTGATATGTGAGCGGAATCGCGGGATGCAAAGACGCAAAGGGTGAAACCAACCAACCACCAGGGAGTTTGTCCAACAACATCTTAAACCAAGTAGAACAAATATCATTTACAGTGTTTGACCCACTTTTATTTCAGCTCCTTTTTATGAACCGCCATTGGCGATGACGACAACATCAGCAACGTATGCATTTTGATACCCCGCGTTGGCGGGGTATATATTTTTAAACTTTTTGTATGGCTAATAAAGGCAAAATTTCTTTGAAGCATTGGAAAATAAATATTTCAAATATTATTAAATAACTTAACAGATAAACATACAAAAACATATCATGAATTATTAAATTGGAAATATTGATAATTTATTTGAAATTATTTTGTGTGTACGAAAATGGGAACTTTAATAAATACAAATAACCATGTCTATATATATTGAATTTATAATTTACCTTAAGTAAATAAGTTAGCTAAAGTTTGAATGTAAATTTAAATGTTGATTTCGCTCCCCAGGGAATGCAAGTGTGATGAAAATATCAAAAACGTTGTGTAATATAAATTTATAACCAATTTTAGATCAACTAGTAACAAATGTGGAGTTTTATTGAGAACGATCTAGTCGACACCCTTTTCTACAGCGATTCCCCACTTCGCTCGCCTATGAATATAATAGTAAAAGTGAATGCGATTTTTTCGCTCCTTGTCCCCCGCCAATTCCCCTCGCTTGCAGCGCTCTTTATGCATTTATGCTGAGGAGAAAACCAAGTCCTGGTGATGGGGAAACGACGTTGCGACGCGGCTTACAACAGTTTTTTGCTGGCTGCCGGCTGCCGTTGGCTGCTGACGACATTTGGTTGCGGGCTGTCGGCGTGGCTATTAAATTTCAATTATTGTTACATTTTTCACACACCGCACACGCAGAAGTCGCCAAGGAAATGGCAATGGGAAAAGCGGCCAACGAGAATGGGAAATGGGAATGGAAATGGAAATGGGTGGACTGAAACTGAAAATGAAACTGAAAATGGAGCATTTTTATTGAAGCGCGTCGCCGCCGCTTGACAATCGCAATTCATTTAATTTCCAAGTGAGACACGAAGATTGGGGAAACCTGCAATTATCGACAGGTGCAGCAGGTGAGCAGCAGCAGTTGTTGTTGTTGTTGTTGTTGGGGATTAATTAATCGCCTAAGTGAATCAGACCCCTGCTGAGCACACACACACACTCCTGCTCAATTAGGGGCGTGGCAGCCAATCAGACGACGATTTCTGCACGCATCCATCATGCTGATTCCGGTTGTCAGAAACAACCAAGGCAAGGAAAAGGGTTTGCTCTTGCTCATTAACTGACTACTGGATTAGGGCTGGCGGAATTGAAACACCTCAATGGCATTTTAATTGCAAAACTTTGCCGGCCTCAAAAGTAGCCATAAAGTAGTAAAGAAAACAGAACCAACGATTACCATTCACATTGAGCTGGCTTCCGGTTTAGATTGGTTTGGTTAGATTATTTTTAAGAAACTAGCAGCCGACGTATTATTAAAAACGGATATTACTTTAAAATACTTTATATATTTCATTTTACAACGTATTTTAAATGACAAAATAAAACTATCATCGAAAATACTTAATCAAATTCAGTTTTTTTATTCTAATGATTTAACAAAAATGTTAAACTCTGCCTTTTTTTGACTGCAGTTGTATGTATAATCTTTCCCAATTTATTTCCTTCGGTTGCAGCTCGATCGAGCGTAAAAAGGTGAAGTCAGCCAAAGGCGGAGAGCGAAAAGCAGTTAGCCTATAAAACGTAGACTGCTATCTGAACACTTGCAGATATATAACCCGATATGTGAGTGCACACGGCAGAGTCATAAAAGAAAAACGGTCGAAGAAGCCGAGCTAAACTTGCTGACATTTAGTTTGGCCCAGTTGACGCTGCAAGTTGTATTTGTAGTTGCAGTGGCAGTTGCAGTTGCACTTGCATTGGCAGTTGGCGTTCTTCTTTCTAAATTTATGTAATTTATACCAGTCTTATTTTATGGCAGCAAGTCAAGGAATTTCAGGCAAATAGGAAGGAAAATGCACCATGCGGTTAAAATGTTTCATTTATGCTAGGCAGATCAGATGAGCGCTTCAACTAAACTATTTTACTGCGATAAAAATCGTAAAACCATTGAGAAATATAGGCAGAGTAGACTTGATTTTACAGCTAATTTGGATCCAATCCGAAGCACTTAATAAGCTAGTTTTCAATTAGTCATAATTTGCATTTTGCAACGAGCTTCTTATCCATGATCTTTAATCACCATTTTCAGGAACCGTTTTACAACTTATCTTTTAAATTGACCATTAAACCCCTTACTAACTCCAGAAATTAAAGCAATAAAAAAGACTTGACTAAACTAAACTAAAGTATTTACCGGAAAATGCTGCGATTCACAATGCAATTTATTCCTCAATGCAAATGACAAGCTTACCTGCAAAGAAAAAGAGAAGAAGAAAAATGCATTAAAAAGCCAGCCAAGTAAGAGAGTTTAGAAATGGGGATGCTGAAATGAAAACAAATGGAAAAACAACAGAAAAAGCACTGACTGCTTCTTGGCTAATTATGTATCCCAGAAATGCAAGAAAAAGTTTTGTTGAAAAAGAAAGCAAACTGGCACACACATACTCCACTCCTCTAATTAGGTTGAAGAGAAGCACTCAAGGATTATGCGATCCCGACGAAGTGAGCTTTTTATTGGGCTTTTTGCTTATCGCGAAACATGTAATTTAACTAAATATGGGTACATGAATAAATTCAATGCCAGCAAAAACTAAGATAATGCCGGCGATGCTGGTACAAGTTTAAGTAAACCGATTACAGAAATACGCTTTAGAAGGCAATCAGTTTAGGTTGCAAACACTACGCTTAAAATAGGCTAGAAAAAACATGTTTTTAACAATGTAGTAAAACACTAGAAATAACAACATAAAATGAAATAAGTTATATTCATTTAATTGTTAAAAAGGATATATTATAGATAAAATTGGTGTTAGATATTAAACAAATTCTTCCTAGAGCTATAACATTTGTTATTACTTACATTTTTTAAAATATTTTTTTCTACAAAGTATATAATGGCCTTTAGCAAGGGTATATGTAGAAAGGAACCAGAATCGAGGACAAACACTGATATTACCATAAGGGAAACGACTGAAAGTGGGGATAAAGGAAGGAGAGCCCAAAGACTTGGCCAAACAAAGGCATATTTAAATGTTATTCTTGCCAAAGATTTGGCAAGAAACGCTGAGGCACTTGCAACGTCTCCGACGGCAGCAGCAACCTCGAAAAGCTCGCAACATGCAACTCCTTTTGGGCTGTTAATTTGCCAAAGAATTGGCAGATAGCCAGGCCAGCGGAGAGACCAAAAGTCAACCCCTTAAGAGCAATGGAAGCTAACAAGAAAATATTCCAAGCTAGACGTGATGACGACGATGTTGCATTGCTGGGGCGAAGATCTTGTTGCAGTTGCATATTTTGGCGTTGCACGTTTTGCTTGTTGCTGCTGCTGTTGCTGTTGCTGCTGTTGATGTTGCTGCTGTTGATGTTGCTGTTGCTTCGCATCCCGCTCAGTAAATATGCCAAGAGCCAGAGCCCGCAAGGCGGAGCAGTTAAAGCGGCCCCAGACACAATCATCCAGAGCCAAGGCTCATCCAGGGACCCCGACTATATCCCCTGTAGCACCCCTGTGTCCTCCTTCGCCCTTTCGGCCATAAACGAGTTGCTCCCCAACTCTGGCGGAATAACAAACATTTCAAAAGCCAGACCCCGACTCCAAAAACTTGATTTACAAAAACAAGCAGCGCGTAGAGATAGAGCGCTCTGGCAAACAACAATAAACTATAGATACTCTATTCCCTTTAAAATCGACTTAGACTGATATATTAAATAATTTTGTATAACCGCATATTTTTTTAACAAATATAAATATAACAAACAAATAAAAACCAAAAAAAAGGTATATAACAGTTAATCCTTTTCAAATCCTATAAATTTAATAAATATTTAACTTGTTAAAATCGTCTTATTTCTCTAACAAACTTGGTTGCCTTAAAGAGAATACACTAAACATTTATATTTTTAAATATGTATTTTATCAAGTATATCTTAATTTAAAAGCATGGTAAATAAGCTGTACCACCCACTAGTTAACTCGCAAATTAATTAGGAAACAAAACAAACAGGACAGGATCTCAAAAACTTGAATGTTAGAAAATCCTTTTTTAAATTGTTCAACACTATTAAGTGAAATAATGAATAACCTAAAGTTTCTATAGCAATAGTACAAGGTTTACATTAGTTTATTATATTATATTATTTCATCAATATATAATTAATAAGTTTTTGTTTTGTTAATGACCTTTTTCACCGCTTATTACACTAAGATAAATACTTTTACAAAACTCATATACCTTAACTCCGTAGCTACTACAACATCACAAACAATCGACATCTTTGAAGCCGGCGCTCCGTAAAACTGGTTCCAACTGGTGGCCCCCTTGAAAAAAGTGACGCCGCCTTAATCCGGCATTCTTTTGGCCAGTTCGTGATTAACTGTTGAGAGGTGGAGAGCCAACAATCGATGGGGATGGATCGCGGCGGAGGAAGGGACTTCCGAGGAGACCAGAAGAGATCGCCTGAGATTCGATGCATGTAACTCAATCGCTGGCTGAGATCATTAGGCTTTTATGTTGCGGTCGTTTGTTTTCTTTCCACAGCCCAGACTACTGGCTTGTCTGCCTTTGCTGACTGCTGCTTAAAAGTCGATTTCAAGTTCAGACAATGGGTAGTTTTGAGAGCCAACTCTGATTGATGCCGCTCATCAAAAAGTCGGCGAGAGGGCGAGGAATTGTGGCGCTGCTCAGACGCTTAAACAAAAGCCATGGCCCCAAAAATCATTCGCTGCCAAGTTGGCTAAGTAGTTTGCTGGCGTTTTGGTCATGAACGAGCACATTTTTCGGCGGGGCCCCCCACATACACAAGAATTCCCCATTTACTCCTTTGCCAAAAACTAATGACCACAATTTTCGGGGCGTTCTTCCTCACTGAAGGATTGATTTTTTGGTATATGTATGTATATTTTCGAAAGGCACAGGCACAATGAATGGATGGACTTTGGCTGGCTTGATTTGATTATTTGCTCGGCGACGGACAGCAGCCACGAAAATCAATTTGTGTTGCCATCCTTTTCTGAATTTGGTGTACGTGACTTTGAACTGAAGTTGGTATAATATGGAGTAAACTAAAGGAGGAGCAGTGGAAGACGCAAATTTGCAAGAAAACACAAAAAAAAACTGCTTAGGGAGATGAGTAAATATGAGTTATCTCAGAAATAGCAGTTTGATGAATGACATCACAAGAACAAGAATTTTAAAAAAGCCAGAAGAGATAACTAAGAGTCAGATAAACTAAAGAAGCTATTCAAATATGAGTAATATACTTGGCAATAAACTTTTAAAAATTTTAAGTGTCATACAAATTATGTTTGTAATTTTTTTACATATTTTAAACTTTAAACAGCTTTATAGAGCAGTCTTTTCGACGAAGCCGAAGGCAAGTTCATGACCGCATTAATCAATTCATGAACACTGGAGTCCTAAAAAGACAGGAAGTTCCGTCACTCACAGTGTTCACAGCACAGAAAATTATCATAAAATTTGAAACAAATTAAAACCACTCACAACGTCAAAAAAAAATCCCAGTATGTCATTGTCGATTGTGAGGCAAGCTCATTGGAGGATAGGGTAAATGGCCAAACGCTTTATTTGTTTTACTCGACTGGCCAGAAAGGTCACTCATATACAAGAAGCTCCCGAAAACCGTAAAAATCCATGTAAATCAACAAAGCGCAACATAACAAAACAACAGGAAAACAGAGTGATTTTTCCTTTCAGTTAAAAAAGATTAAACTGGGGGTCAACGGAGCGGGTCATTTTCTGTTTGGTAACTTTTGCATTTCATTTTCGTCATGTCATAATGCCCAAGAAAATGTTTATCAACTTTGAATCAATTGAAATTGCCATCTGGTTTTTAATCGTAATTATGCTTAATTATAATGATGCATACAAATTAATGACACTCCAATTAGGCGGCAAACAGGCACAACAATAAGGCATCAAGAGCGGACATAAGCAATTTCGGTAAAGAGGAAATAACATAAACGACAGGAGCATCAAAACCGAGTAAATTGATGCAAAATGTGAAATTAAGAAAGGGTGAAAAGGCAGAAACACTGTCATGAGTAGAAATGTGTATACACTTACAAATTATTTTTTAAAATCAAGCAATAAAATGATCAAAATACATACTTTCATTTCAAAAATGTTTTTAACAACCAATTATGTGTTTACATGATAAAAGATATAGGGTCAATCAATCTATCAAAGCATAGACGGTTTCAAAGTGAGAAAAGACAGCCTCCGAAAAGCCAACCATAATGTCACTTTGCCCAATGACAACAATAGCAAAGAGGCTCTGCCCAGCGGGTATACACATATACATATAAATATATATGAACGGTATACATAGTTGATATATGTATATTTATATAATAAAGCATGTTGTGTCTACCGAGTTGACAACTCTTTTGACACCGCTGGGGGCGGGGCGTGGCAAAATGTCACGAGAGTTGCAAAAAAGTTATTTACCCATGGGGTATTTATACATTTAAACCCTACCTGCAATAAGCAAAGGCTTTCTTTGCATTTTTGCATATTATATTAAATATTATTATTATACTATACATCTTTATTTATTTATTACTTTATTTACTATGTAAAATATTGATTAAATCAAACAATATTTTTTTTAATTATCTTTATTTTCAAGAGTATTTTAAACGCTTTCTTTCTCTCACAAACTCGGGTCCTTCTAACATCGTTATGTATTAAAAATTTGTGCATAAAATTCACAATGATGGCCTTATCCTCTTACGCAATTTGCCCTGTTCTCCTTCACAGCATCTTTATGTTCAACGTTTTCCATAAGCGCATATTAACGATTATTATTATAAACGCCATTTGGAGAATTTTTGCCCTGGCTTGTCGCATTATTGTCAATAACGTGGCTCATTTGTGGATCTTTCGATTCCCACAATATGCTGCAAGCTCTCTCACATTTTTTATGATCCTATTAATGTGTGCATTAAAGTGTAGTTAAATTGCAACAGATAGGTTGATGCACTTTGGATGCTCCATTGGACGTCAAGCAAAAGAAGACGAACATAAAATGTATATTTTCTTCAACACTCACTTTAACTGCTGAGTAGAAACCAATTTACGTTCATAAGTTAAGGGTATGTTAATAGCTCTTACGGTTTTTATTAATCATAGCTTCCAAGCTTAAGACTTTTTTCAGTATATTAGTAACATTTTTGAAATTTAACATATTTAAAACATGTTTGTCTCTATTTATTTTTTATTAACTGACAGTTTATCTTAAAAATTGCCAAGCCCCAATCAAACTTAAGCTTCCACAAATTTCAATTTAAAATCACATAATTTCCGACCGAAAAACATCTGTTAAGCGGCTGCCAATCACTATGTGAACCATTTCTCTATTGCTTTTCCGCTGCCCCAAATTATATTCAATATTTCAACTATTTTTAACTGCCCCCCACACCGCTCAAAAAAAAGCTATTTGTCTTGCCCATCAGGCCTCCACAACCCCCAGAAGTTTACAAAAAGACCCCCTAAATACGTGGAGAAAAATCCAGCTCCTTAGAAACTGCCGACAATCTTCAGAAATGGGCATTTTTCAAGTTTATTACTCGGGCATTCATCAATTGCAACACGAAATGAAAATGCACTTCAAGTATTTTCAACCAAAAAATGCCCCAACAATAAAGCTTTGAAAAAAAAAGGGGAAAAACAAAATTTAAATCAAAGTTGAACGCCAAAACAAAAAGAGGGTGGTAGGTAGGTGGTCGGTTCAAGTGGTTTTTCAATAATATTGCAAATGGTAGGTGGGTTGGTTGGTCGGTAGTGGGGTTTATCGAAACCTTTTGATTGTAAGCAACAAAATAAATGTAAACAAACCGCACCAAAAAACAAAAAAATACAAAAAGGAAAACACAACCAGCACACACATAGTGCAAGGGAGCCTGGCTAAGAACAATGTCATGCAATCAACTTTAGGCCAACAATAAAGTACAGCCAACGAGCAGAAGCAGCAGAAGCAGAACGGACTGCAATCAGAAAACTAAAGCCGTCAGAAAGCAACAGGAGAAACAAAAACAATAATCAACATTTTTTATATGCGAGTGCTTTTCCCCCGCAAGGTGAACAGTTTTACAGTTTTACCCCTGTTTTCCTCCTCACACATTTCATTTTCATAGTTTTCTAGCTGGCTCTTCAGGTGCTCGGCAGGTGAGAGATTAAAGCGTATTACCAGCCCCCCTTCGCTCTGACCTGCTCTGTTCGTTCTGATTGTTCAAGGTAACCCAAAGCTATGGCAATATGTCGATTGAATTTCAGCTTTTGTGGTTCTCATCGAGGCAAATTGTTGCGAAAAAGTTTCTAGCTGGTCAGGGTTAAGTTGATTGCATGGGCTTGGGGTTGTATTAATGTAACCGGAACAAATAATTCTGGGGAAAATTGATGTTCGAAGTACATTAACGTAATGACAGGAAATCAAAAATTCTTGGTACTTGATATTTATTCTAGACAATCTACAAAGTTACAATGCAAAACCACAAGGAAAGTGTTGGAAGAGTTTGTTTAGCCATTGCTGACAAGCAAGTTGTCGCCATAAATAGTTTTTAAGACAAATGACGATAATAATAACAAAACTATACAGCTTTTAACAAATGTATTACCGTTCAACGGTGAAAGAAAAGTCGGTAACCAAATAATTATCAGTTTTAAGAACCGTTTGACAGTTATAGAAAAATAGTCTTTTCTGCAAAGTGCTCAAAAGATTAGAGTACTTAAAATTTACCGCAGTACAAAAAATTTCTGTATTAGTAATAACAGGGTATAATTTCTATTTTATTGTTATATATTTTGTAAGGGAGTAGGAAATAAAACATAACTTCAAAGCGATATTTCATAATAAAAAAGGACCCCTTAACTAATTTTGGTTTTAAATAAATTATAATCAATAAAGTTATTTTATTTTGTCATAGATGTTTCTTAGTCTGCCTTTATTTTACATATAATTCACTTTCTGTATTGCTTTCGTTACCACATTTAAGTTTTCTTTTGATTTCGAACCAAGTACCATTAGTATTCCACTTTTTTGTCCTGGTTTCCTGTCTTTTTTATGAGTTGCTTCTCTGATTGAAAATACAAGTAACCCCTGTCAGAATCTTTTGTGGGTTATTGGTTATAGATCCAGCGTTCTCGCACAAGCTCACACTGAGTTAAATCCATAAATTTGCTGGCTTTGCAATTTATATTGCCCGTACATCCACATCTCACTCGTACGCCTTTGTTTTTTGCTGGGTCAAGGTTGACAGAGCGCTGCGATATACTTTTTATTTATAAAGCAGTATAAGCTCCCAAAGTTGCCAAAAAAAAAACAAAATACAAAGAACCAAAAAATTTACAAAGCAGCAAATATTAACTATGACATTTATGACACACTTTTCTTCTTGCTTTCTTGCAAGACAACGACAACACAGCGAACAACAAATACAGTGGGAGACAACAAACAACAATTTATTGTCACGTGCCAAAAAATACAAACACTCACACATATAAACTCAAAAAATTGTATAACTTTGGCAAACAAGAAAAGTAAGTGAAAAACGAGAGAGAGAGAGAGCGGAAAATAAACGGGGAAAACAGCTTAGACAACATCAACTTCTTGGCAACTCTGCCGGACTTTTTCCAGATATCTACCTCCTCTCTTTTCCTGCCACCCAAGAAATGCCATAAATTTTGTGATTTCTCATAAATTTTCGTCTCTGCATTTTGCTTCCAGTACTACCCCTCTATTTTTCGCATTGTTCATATTTGCATATGAAATCATGTGTTAAAATGCAGAAGCCTTTTTGAATATATTTTGGTGTGCAACATTTCCTCAACGTCGGAGAAATGGGAAAAGGGACAACTGGATCTGTATGTAAACAAACATATAAACAGTTTTCCTTATTCACATTTTCCAGCGTATTTTGCTACCAAATGTCAACTCGGTTGACTAAACAGAATGCACCGATAGTTTAGCTAGGTTATATTTTTTAAGGTAGTTTTTGAAAAATTCCTTTGTTGTGCATGGATCATAGAACATAAGAATGATTTCTCTATGACTTAACTGACTTTGTTTTGGGTTTTTAGCTGGTTTAAGACAATATCCCACATTCTTAAATATCATTTAACATTTGCCTTTAAGAAAAAATTTTAAAATGCCTGTGAAAAGTAACGAAAAAAATAAAGAGTTGCGCAAACAAAAGAAAAGTAGCTTAACTCTGGTAATTGAACCGAAAGAAACGCTAAATCTGCAATATCCGGTGAATTTGGATTACCAACATTTAGTTTTTTTGTGAGTCTACCTCCAGGAACTAACCAAATGAAATACAAAAGAAATTTCTGCTGATTCAAAGTGCAAAATAAAGAGTTCAGCCCGCTTCAATTGCTCAAACCTCTTTTTTTTGCCAGCCTGTTTCTTATATTCGCTCATCTGCCACAAGTCTATTATAGAGTTGACATTTTGGTCTATTATTTCAAATTTGGCCATTTTCATTTAAAATTTCTATACTATTTCGATGAAATTCATTAGACCCAATATTTACTAATTATTTAAATTTAAGAATTGACTAGTAGCATTAAAACAAATACATTTTGTAAGTAAAACATTTGTAAAAAACATTTAAATACAATTTTACTTACTCACCCACCATTAGGTTAAATAAATGTTTTATTCATTGTATGGACCAAATTTGCTTTATAATATCAATCTTAAGTACCAAGATTGTTTATTAGACTTTGCCTTTTCAAGTCGTGTTTACCATAATTCATGAATAAGTGTACGTTTTTTAGAAAACTATGTTTATTCGACCTTGTTTGTTTATTTGCAATCATAGCTTTTTTTGGTTTTCAAGTTTTGACAACACTGGTCTTCTAGGTCGGCACTTTCTAAGAGAGATAACTTAACTAGGTGGTTCCGTTTTTGTTTGGTTTTGTTTTCCTTTTTTTAGCCGGCGACGTCGCGGGAAATTTAAACCGAACCGAATAAACAAAGGGAGGGAAAATACGGAGACGGAGTCGGAGTCGCGTCAAACGCTTTTCCGCCTTTTCAGCTATGCGTGGCACGTTGCCTCGCGCTCAAATTGATGAGAAAGGTGAGAAATTCGAGGGAACTAAACTCGAGATTGCACGACCCCAGACCAGAAAAGAAATCCGATTTTTCCTCCGTCTGAGTGTCGTCATTTTCCGGCTAGGCTGCGACTTCGGCTGATGCGAAGATGTGAAAAACCCCGGACTTGTGAAAGCCGCTGGTGTGAAAAGGTTGGTGGACTGTCCAAATGAATTGCCCGTGTCGAAACAAGTTAACCTGATGGCTGACTAGCTGCTTTGCATACAGTTTTCACGGAATTTCCAATTAAATTTGCAATTTCTTAACGGACGAAAATGGCCAAAGTCTAAAATTTGCCATTCTCAAAGATCAAAGTTGTTTATCTATCGACTATGCTGTGTTTACTTTATTCCAAAAATAAGTGCAATCTTGATTTACATATTTTAGAAACGATTTTTGCTCTCTAATAAACAAAAAACTTAATTTGAAGCTAGGTATGTATATATATGTATGCGCAAGAATTTAGAAAGTAAAATTGTATTTTTATTTTTACTTTTTACAAAAATGTAAGTTAATTTCATTCTTTGGTTTGTAGTAACTAGTTGTTTAAATATTTCTACAAACTGAGAGCATGCACTAACACATGTTGTATTTAGCGTTTTCTCAAAATTCGTTTTCTTAATATATACAAATATTTGAAAGAATGATTTGTAAATTATTTCATCTGGAGCGTTAAATCATAGCCTCTCAGTCCCTCTATCTCTTTTCTTAGTCAATTTCGTAGGCCCGGTCGTGCTCAGATAAACAGTCATAGTGGCAAATAAACCATTTGCTGATTTATTCGCTATATTTGCCGCACCTTTCTTTGCTTTTCTTTGTTTCTACTTGGACACGCGCCAAAATACTTTGCTCAAGGCAGGCAAACACACACTTTCTGTACGTCAGTCAGTCGGTGAGCCCCAGTCATCCATCCCAGATTCTATATCCCATATCCCAATCCCAAGGAGGGTTCACTTTCGCCATTCTACTTCGACGAAAGAAAAACAAACATGGCTCAGTGCTCCCGCCCTAAAAAATGAGGAAAACTGAAGAATGAAGAATGCCGAATCCCGAAGAATGAAGAATAAACAAGCGACGCAATTCTTTCTACAGTTTCTTTGTTACTTGTCATGTATTCGAGTGAGTCACCCTAATGGGAAGAAACGCATGAGTGCGACGTGCCGCGATTGTTTGCGTTTTTTTGATGAGTTTGCTAAAATAAAACAATCGCGGTTCCTTCCGTGTCATGCTTTTGTAGATAAAATACTTTTAGCTAATTTATTTGAAATAAAAAAACAAAATTTTTTAATTGATTTTAATAACTTCGCGATAAACAAGAAGTAGTGTAAATGATTTAGTAGCTGTTTTTTCTATAGAACCAGAAAATACTGGAAATTTCCAATATACAAAATACTCCAATACATTGGTTGTTTGTTATAAATAATCTTCCTTAATTTAAGAAAATTGTTGGATCTTTTCTTATGGCTTTACACTAATTAAGTTTAATAAAAGGAGAACAAATCTTACAAATAACGTTGTGTGCACAAAGAACTCGGCCTTCCTTAAATGTAAACAAACTCAAAATGCATTTTTCAACATTTGCCGAATTGCTGGCCAAAAATAGATTCCCAAAGTACAGGAAAATATTCACGTTAAAACACATAACGTTAAAGTTTAACTCTACAACAAAGATCGAAAAAAAAAGATAACCGAAGCTAATACAAAGCAATTTATGTATATGTATACAAACCAGACAAATGGAAATATTTGCCGTATGCCAACAGAAAAACAATACTAATTGGGCTTGATGTGTGGAGCGTAAAACAGAAATGAGCAGGGCAAAAACAGACATCAAACTGACGAAAATTCACACGCCTCCACACAACGAACAGAAACGAGAACGATTTTGGGGAGAGATGGAAAAAAGCGACGCACGTTGCAAAAATGCTTTTTGTTTTCTTTTCAAAATCCTTCTGTTTACACAAATTCTTGTCTCTCTTGAAGTTCCTTTTTTGCCCCTCTTGATGTGTAATTTGTTTCTGTTTTAATTAGTGCTGAACTCTTGCAGGAGAATTGATGGGGGTGTGATTGGAATCACCTTCGGGCAGTGTTGTTTATTTACCTAAATGCAAATGAATTATTTCGATTTGCTTTGCTGGTTATTATTGTTTTTATTGGGCGAGCGAAGTGCGTTGGATGAGAAATGAAATTGAGAAACCCCGACGGTCAAAGCTCAGCGGTATTTCTCATTGTCCATTAAATCTTAGTTTTTAAACAAAACCGTAGAGAGGCAAATACGATTTACACAACAATTAGCAAGCTAATTTATTTTATAGCCATATATTATAAAGATATAAAAAAAAAACTAAACTATTTGACAGCTATTCATATAATTTCTACAATTTCATTGCATTCAATTAGTAAAAGCTAATGTTTTCGTTTTTTTTATTTACTATTTTATCAATCTCAGCATTCTAAATCAGAATAATCACTATTTATAGTTATATTTAAACTGATAGTAAACAATTCCATGAACAAAAGCAATTATTTTGTAAATGTCCCTTTAAATTTCCTCAATAACGGGAAAATATAAAAACAAACTTAACATCATCAAAAAATTCTGTGATTTTGCTTGGTAAACCAAACTCAATTATTTTAAACAATCATAATCATTATGATGTTTACTAATATTGACATGAAAACATCTAAAAAATAATCTGTAATTTCGGTGTCATTAATAATTTCAAGTTCTCAAAAATCAATACTCGGCAAATATGTATTTATAGACCGTAAAGAACGCAAAGTTGAACAACCTTTGCAAGAATTTAAAGGCTGCAAAATCTCAATAAACTATAGGAAGCCAACAAAAATTAACTTTTACAACGAGAGAGATAAAAACAACAAATAAATCATAATTGGGAGGGGCAAAAAAAACATTAGGAAGATTAGAGCAAAGAAGAAGAGGCGATTAAAAGGCACAGGAGCGCTAAAGAATAGAAAATCTAAAAGTAAACTATATGCACGACTACCTTGCAACGCGCCAGAGCGAGATAGCTGCTAAAACCGGTATCACAAACAAACACACCGCAAAGAAAACGCGAAGAAGACACTCTATAAGAAAATAATGTTGAGCATTTAAACAAAAACAGAAAATGCGAAAACAACAGCACTTTGCCCGGAGATAATGACTTACAAAGGCAAAAATGTAAAAACGCAACAAAGAGTGAGAGAGCGGTAAAAAGAGACGAATCTGAGGCACAAAAGAGAAGTAAAGAACATGCAACAAGCTGCAATAACAAAAAATAATCAACAACAAAGACCGCTCGGTTATTTTTGTCATTAGATCAACTATTTAAGATATTTTTGCAATTGTTTTCGCACGAATTTCACCCACATTCGCGAATTCCACTTATTTATAAACAATTTTAATCGCAAGCTCACCTGATAACTGGAAATAGGCCTGCAACTTTAGATTAAATTGAAAATTTCAATTATTTTCGTTGGCTGTTTCTGCTGGCGTTGTTGTTGTTGTTAAATTTCAAGCGAAAGCAGGCAAAACAACAACATAAAATCACAAACACTTGCACGCACGCACGTCACACACACATTCGCACACACACAGGCACAGCTGAGACATAAACACACGGAGAGCAGAGACAGAGAGCGATAACTATTTTGTTTTCTGGTTTTTTCACAATATTAATTCCACAGATTTCGAATGGCAACCATATTTTAATTTATTTAATTCGCTTCTTAATTCGATTTTGCCACTGTAGAACTGTGCCCGTTCAGCTGCTGTTTTGTTTTTAGTCCCCTCCTTGCTAATTTTCCTCGACTCGCGGCGAAAACATATGATTTTGTCGACAATCACGATAAGAACAACGGAGAAGGCGCGCTCAAACACCCAAGACAACCGTCTGTCTTGAAAAAATATATATATTTAAATATAGAGGAGCTGCACTTATTTTTCGGCTTGTTTTATTTTGGTTTGTCCATATAGCCAATTTACCAGCGACGACAAAAATTACTCGAAAAATCCGTAAAATCAGCAAACACGGAGCCGGAGCTGGCACGTCCGAACGTCGAAACGGCGAAAACGAGAAAACGGTGAAAACATAGAGTAGGAAACTCAGAGAGCAGAGAGCAGAGCCTTCTGCTTCTTTTTCTCTGCCGCAGCGCTGCCTCATCGTTTTCCTAACAGAAAGTTAAAATTATTACAGTAGAGGTGGAGAAATTTCGTTAATAACGATGTTTCGCAGGGCAGCTTCTGGGTTATTCCATCTCTAGGGAACATTCGAATATCGAATATCGCACTGTTAACTTGCTCACGTCCTACGCACAGTGGATAAGAATGTACGTGTACATCAAATCATATTTCTTCTCAAACCATACTAAAAAGACACTTGCTTCTCAAAATATATATTTCTAAAACAATTTTGGTAAAAATATAAACATATAAGAGTACAATATAATTATTAAATTAGTGAGATTTTATATTTTATTTTATTTAAAACTCAAAAAGATATTTCTGGCATGTTTTGAAAAGACACTTTACGAAAAACTGTCATCAAAAGCTGTTGTGATTTTTGAAATTCGACTTTAACTATAATATCCATAACCGGGCACTTTTCCAACTGTTTGACGGAAACAGCATCAGCTGTTTCGCTGGAGCGAAAGAAGAAGAGGTTTCATTTAAAATGTGGCGGGCTCAGCGATAGCCGGAGAGAAAGAAGTTTCATATTTTAAGAAATATAATTTTGTCTTGTTTATTTTTTGACTAATAATGTCTCCTTAAATTAATTAACTGTATCAAAAAACATGTACTATTATTTTAAAAATTATGCGGGGAAATTGGCTATGAGTCGATGGTAATTTAAAATTATTTTTATTTCAAAGATTTCGCTGGTAAACATTAATTTGTTTACTTTTATCGTATTTTGAATTAAAAAAAAAAATTGGTTGAATAAAAGAACGATAAATGCGATATATTTTGTAGCCCTGCTTAATCAGCTGATTTCTGTTGTTCGGCGAAGATGGACAAAAAGTTAAAGGGATTTCAACTGGTGGCCCAGGAAAAGGTAAAAACAGGAGTCATGAGTGCAAAAATACTAACCATTTGTTAATCACCGCCAGCTTTGCTCTATTCTGGGCTCCATAACCGGTGATAAAGCCACTGGAATATGTTTTCACTGCCTCCTGGTTAAAGTAAGGTTTTAATTGTAATTAAAGGATGTTAACCAATTATATGCTATTTCCCAGACTAAAGGGCATTCAATGGATATACCGCGATCTTCAGATCAGGTTCACATCTATATGATCCGCAGTGTTTTGGCTACATTTCAAGCAACTTGAATCCGTGGCCTTGGAGGAAATGCCGGACATATCCTTGAAAATGTATCACATAATTTGTGTGCCCTGTTGCTATTCCTATTTTCAAACTGGAGAGTCTTCGACCAGCGTTCCGGCGAGATTGTGGTGGATAATCTCAAGAACAAGATCAGCAGCCAGCGGGTGGAGTTGTTGCAGGGAAAGAAACCCAAAGTTGGCCCAAATCCAACCAGTAAACCCTTCACCGAGGACGAGATTCATGCGCAAGTCAAAGCCTTGGGTTTGGAGCTACAGAAACTAAATGACATGCAATTGGAGGAGATGCACGACTATGTGGCCAGGAAGTTGCACAAACTCATGGAGTTTCAGACCAAAGTCCTAAGGCACCTGAATACCAGCGAGATAGTGATCCAGATGATGGTTAATTTTAGAAGATTACAAACCCTCCAAGAGGACATCTTAAACAATGTTTCAAGGAAACAATTGCTGGCCGAGATTGATGAGCTGATGACTACTGATACCCTACGATTGATGTGCCTTTTGCACCATTGTGCCGGTGTGGCTCCCGAGGAGCTGCAGATCTTTGCGAGAAACTATTGCAATCTGTTTGACCACCAGAACTTGGGTGTTTTCCAGCAGTTATCGCAGGCGGCACTGCTACCACCACTTGTTGCCGATTAGAAAAAGAAGAAAGAGAAGAAGGTGCCAGCAACCAAGTTGCTTTCCCAACTACCGCTTCCAAAGTTCCAGCAAACCGAATTTCAGGCCAATGCCAATCGGCAAAAGCTTCTTACATCCTGCGGAGATGGTCACAATGGTGCTGTTGGCATGCTATCCTGTCCGAGTTATGTCTTTAATGGCACCTACATTCCTTTGGTGGCACAACCCTGTTCGATTCTAT
This sequence comes from Drosophila elegans, assembly GCF_018152505.1. Lineage (NCBI taxonomy): Eukaryota > Metazoa > Arthropoda > Insecta > Diptera > Drosophilidae > Drosophila > Drosophila elegans. Next base: position 2,248,378 of record NW_024545855.1, on the reverse strand, counting down.
TAAAAACCAATAATGCCGAGGAGTTATCCTCGCAGCTGGCCATGATTAGGGGCCTGCATCTGCATATGGACGGTGGAAAAATCACGCCCAAGGCATATGCTAACCAACTTAAGGTAAATGGAACCACCGATCAGGATGTCTTTCCATTACGCCTGAGGAATCTCTTTGTTTTTGTTGTGGGCGGTGCCAGCTATGCGGAAATTGCCGCCTGCGATTTTGTGGCCAAGCTCACGGGCGCCCAAATAAACGTGGCATCCGAAATGCTTTATTTATTTTTATACAAAACAAAGATGTAACAGCTTGTGATTAATACATTTTGAAATTTTATGACGAATAACAAAAATTTATGGACTTAGAAACTGGTGGTTTTCTGGAATGGAAAATGATGAGCGACAACGTAATAAAATCAAGGCTGTATTATATGTCTTCGTTCTCGAAACAATTTGAGGCCTTTTAAAGGTACCTTGAAGTTATCCGTGAACCTTTTTGAAAAAACCTATCACATTGAATTGTAAAATCGCAATTCAAACTATTTAAATTTAACAGCTTAGAAATCGATAAAGAGCTGGGGGGAAATAAATGGTCCTTAAGTTGACTAAGAGCCTTTTGTTACATAACAAATTATTATATTACATGATATTTATTTAGATCCAGTTTTGGGTGTACCTAGATACTTGTACCTTGGTACGTACCTAGACACCATTTTTTGATACCTTATACCTTACCTAGGTACTTAATTTCTCAAATACCTTGTACCTTATTTCGATCCAAAAAACTAGTACCGTTTTACCGATCCGCATTTTAAAAAACCCCGATGGCGTGTTGCTCACACTTGCGTTTATAAATAAGACTATCGATTTATTATCGCAACTGTATGGTTTTCGTTGGTTTTCCTGCAATTTCACGGCATTTTTGTAAATTCCTTAATATGTCGAAGAGCGCACTGGTTATTTTGGCTCCCGGGGCCGAGGAAATGGAGTTCATCATAGCCGCCGATGTTCTGAGACGTGCAGGGGTAAGTTTTGTACTTTACCTGTTAAATCATACTAAACTTGCTATGCATTCTTATTCTTATCCTGATAGATCAAGGTCACCGTGGCCGGATTAAACGATGCGGAGCCGGTAAAATGCTCTCGGGATGTTCAAATCATTCCCGATACCTCGCTGGCCAAAGTGTCTGCGGATAAATTCGACGTGGTGATTCTGCCTGGAGGATTGGGTGGCTCCAATGCCATGGGCGAGTCCTCGGTGGTTGGGGAAATCTTGAAGAGCCAGGAGTCCAGCGGAGGGCTCATCGCCGCCATTTGTGCCGCCCCCACCGTTTTGGCCAAACATGGAATCGCTTCCGGAAAGTCCCTCACTTCGTATCCCTCGATGAAACCGCAGCTGGTTGATAAGTACAGGTATTTATCATAGAAATCTTATTGAAATGGTTCTGTACTTTATCCATTTACTCTATATTTTAGCTACGTGGATGACAAGAACGTTGTGAAAGATGGAAATCTCATCACCAGTCGGGGTCCTGGAACCGCATACGAGTTTGCTCTTAAAATCGCCGAAGAGTTGGCTGGAAAAGAAAAAGTCCAGGAGGTTGCAAAGGGTCTGCTGGTAGCCTACAACTAAATCACTATGTCTATTTCGCAATCGGAGATTCTCGGTTAATATTTATTAAAGCCCTATACCATTGATGTAATCAAGAACTGAATTAAAATTTTGTTGAACAAAGGCAATGCTAATAAATGCTATTTAAAATGGTAAATTTGCACCCATGCCAATTGTTTAATAGTGAAATCTGCTTATTTAAATTTATATTGAATAGTGTTCCTTTAGATACTATATTAAATTACTTTTTATTTTTTTTATTGGTATTTTAAATCAAAAATAGTTATTTTAAATGTACAATTTTTTAAATATCAATCCCAAATTTTTGACAAAATAACTAATATTTTTTACATTGTAAAAGTGAATTAAAGATTCTACTACCAGATCTTCGAACCATGGCTTGCGCCTGTACTGCTGGTATTAGTAGTAATATTTTCCCAAAAACAAGAAATGTTAGGGAAACGTCGCACTTACAGAGAAATGTTAGGAAAAAGTCAAATTAACAGAGAAATGTTAGGAAAATGTCGAATTAACAGAGAAATGTTAGGAAAACGATGCACTAACAGAAAAAGAGAGAGATTGAGCGAAGTTTCGTTTTTAGCTCTCCATGTTTCGTGGGCTTCTTTCGTTTTCCGTCGCCGTGTGGCTAAATTTATTTATTTTTTAACGGTTGTCGTCATTCGCGTTTTTCGCTCGCTCCGTTCAACTATTTGCTACCAATTTATTGGCCAAAACAAAAATCAAGCAAATAATCTGAAATGGGAAAAGTGTTGCGGCGTTAAATAAAATCTGTTGCAAAGTGGCGAGAATCAATAGCAAAGCAAAGTAAATAAAAGTGCATTCGAATGGGTGTGGGTGTGGAAAAGAAAAACCAAATGCAGTGCGTGCCAATGCCAACAAATAAGAAATAAGAAACCCAAAAGGAAGCGAAGGAAGATAAGAAGTAAAAAGTGCAACAAAAGAAGAGAAAGAGCTGCAACAAATAAAAAATTTCGGTGCGGCGTTTTCTACGTGACGCGAAATTAAATGCGCTCTGCCCCCTCCCTTAGTCTCACCACATCTCCCTCTCGCTCTTTGTTAAAATTTAACTGCGAACAGGGTCAAAATAAAAAAAAAACACGTCGAAGAAATACTTGTATATAAATTCTAGGTAATTCCTACCTTCCGTTTTTTCGCGGTTAGCGCGCGTGATTCATAAACTCGTATTTAAGTAACAAAAAAAAAGATAACACAAAATACAGCCGTGCATTGAACCTGCTGAAAACGGTGGGCACCAAGTAAGCAGCCAACATGGACAACAGCAGTAAGTTTTACTCCTGCAGTTTTCATACCCTACCTTTGAAGAGGGTAATACGATTTTCGGTGACATGAAAAAATAGTTAAAGGCTACTAGAATTACACTAATCGTTAGCTAGAATATTAGGATTAAGAATCGCTTGAATCGGACTATAGTGTTCAATAGATAACCTAAATAATTTAAAAAAATATGTAATTTTAATTAAAGTTTTATTACATATCTTTGATAATTTGGGCAAAATCTATCATAACAATGATTTTAAGAGTTAAACAACTTTATCAATATCAGTCATCTAAAAGATGTAAGTCTGTAACCCTTAGTTCCCATATGAAAACTGTAGTAAATAAGCTTTACTTCTTTGATCTTTAAGTTTTGAATTTTGAAGTCAAATTTCTGTCAAGGGTATTTCAAACTTCGACTTCGCGAACTCCTATTCCTTTGTCGTTTATGGTTGTTGTATTTTCCTAGTTTTTCGGGGTGGGTCTATTTTCGCCGTCTGCCTTTTGCTCACCACTTTCGCATTTTGTGCGCCCGAAAAATTCTTCTTGTTATTGTTGTTTTTTTTTTCCGGGGTGGGTGTGTCTTTTTACCCAAGGACACTCTGCTTTTCTTTTGTTTTCTTTTTGACTTAAATCAAATCCCTTGCCTGGCTAACGGTTTAGTTAAGTCTCGATGTTTTTCACACTTTTTACGAGCACGTTTTTACAGCAATAAACCAAAAGTTGGTTAACAAACAAATATAGTAAAGGTTAAAACAAAGAAAATAAGGAAACCGGTTTTAGAGGCTTGCCAAAGAAAAGGTCTTTTAAATGAGAATTTTGGCGTTTTGATGATTTCATGTTGCCATCAATATAACACTCCCTGCCCCGTGGCTTAACGTTAACCCGCCTCCCTCGTCGCACTTAACTCCCTAAAAACTTTTCAAAATCACAATGAAAACTGGAGAACAAATGCAAATCAGTGGACATTTTCTCTCTCGCTGGGCAGTTAAAAAAAGCTTTGAATCAAGGCGAGATCCGCTCAAACTATTACGGTTTTCAACATTTTAATTAACTTTTGTTAACCTCATTCAATGAAAGCTGTGTTTGTGTAATTTTTTAAATACATCATATGCTAAAACTTTAAATATTAGACTTTATATTTCAAACTGAGACCCTATTTTTATGATTAGCAAAAACAACTTTAAATTCTGATTATTTAATACCATGTATCAACAATTTCGATTTGAAGCCACTTGCTAATTGCGAGTTTGTTTTTTTAACCCTGAAATATGTGGCAGACAAACTAAACATAAATCAACAAGCAAAGTAAAGTTTACTTTCTTTTTTTCGTGTTTTTCATGTTTTTCCAAGTTCAGATTTTGTTTTCGATTTTATTTTAGAATTTTTCTACAGAAAGTTCAAAAGCCGACCCTTTTCTGAACCTTTGGCTACTGTTCAGTGTTTCGTGGAGAGATAATCCGGGATCGATAGGAACTACTGAAGAGAGGCACTGTTGGCGGACAATATTAATAAATCTTAATGTGCGTTTCAACCTTGTTGTTATGGCTTCTTTGTGGGGACGGAGACCCAAGATTGAGCTGCTCTCGTCTTTGTGTTTCGTTTTTTCCCCGATGTTGCCGGCTGATAATGGAAGCTGATTGAAAGACCCTCCCCATTATCCCCCGCCTCAAAAAATATGCACCGCACCCGCAGCAGCTTTTACTGATGATTTCTTTTGATGAACAATTTCCAGGGACAGACAATGGGAAAGGCCAGGCAGCTCTCTATATATACATTTACTCGTATTCCGGGCAACATTTGCATCCCAAACAAAGCTGCTTTCTTCCGCTTGTTTAAGTGATTCGGTTGCGTTTATGTAACGCCAACACAAAACAGGCAACAATGGCAATCAATGGTCAACACAAATGAACCGCCAAATGAAAACATTTTATCAGATTTCTTATTTGCCACAATTATCCCCTTGGCGTTTATCTTATCTACATCGTATTATTGGTGTTCCAGCACTCCTTATACCAAAGCTCTCCTGACAATTTAATAAATTGCTCTTGCCACGCCTGGATTTTCAGTCTGGAATTGACTTCTGCGTGGGTTGCCAATGGGTTAATGAAGAACTCGGGAACCAAGCCCATTACCATTAGCCACTTCTTATAGAACTCTTTCTCTGCCTACAATTTCTTCATATTCGCTGAAATTGTGAGACCTGATGGATCGCTCTATGAGTCATTTTGAGTTCGCTGAATTGGTCACAACGCTCAACGAATTAAGGGCATGAATTCGGCGATGGGGGAATACTCTATCTATAAAAGGAGTGATTCATTGATAAGATGATACAGTATCAAAATTGGCCTTATAATATTATCAAACTAAAAGTCAAAAGTCAAGCTTGATCTTTTGTGTTATTTTCATTATTTCAATAATACTATTATCCGTAATGATTTGTTATTATTAAAAATTATTTTGTCTTTATTCTGTTGGTTTTGTTTTTCTTCGTTGCCTGATAATTTAAGTGATCCAAGAATTTAAGTGGATTTTTTGAATAATAAAATGTCAGTAGAAAAAGCACTTCCCTTTGGAGATATTAAATTCTAAGAAAATAATTGCCGGATATGCCCTGGCAAGAGTGTAAGTGAACAATATAAAAAAATGGCAAAAAACATTATATTTCGTTTTCAATTATTTTTTCATTTGCATTTCGTCGCTGGCGAAGCGGACAGAACTGCTTTATTGATATGCAAATAATTTACTTTTCGCAGCTTATTTTTGTTTTTATTTTTTGCTGGTCGAGTGCATTCAAAAGTTGTGGTGACTCAGACGAAAATTTGTATTGCAAAACTGAATTTTAGCTGGCGTTTTTCGCCTGCCTGCCTATCTTATCGCTATTCCTCAGACTTCTACTGCCCGCGCTTATCAAAAAAGGGTAGGGAAATAAATAGAGTATTAGAGATATGAGTTCTCTCGCTCACTCTGCCATATATGCTTCCGTCCCTGAATTGAAATTTGTTTTTAAGAAAATGTGTGCCAAGTTTGTTCAATGTTTGTTCTTCGCCCAAAAATCAACTTAAATTTCCTTGGGTCTTTTTTCGTTTATCTTTATGTTTGGAGAGGGAATATGCGGCGAGCCGTACAGCCTTCCATATCAATGAACTGATAAGCCCTCAATGAACTCCAAGGCCTGGCTGCTAATAGCATTTCGAGTGGATCGCGGATTAGGGTGGTTTGACGGAAATAAAGTGCAGTGGATTCCTAAGAATTCTAGAGTTTTTATTGTTTTTTCTTCTAGCATATATGTACTTATACTTTTAAATTGTACTCATGAACAATCAATGAGTTTGATTGATTGAAATATATTCATTTATTTGTATATTGTTTTATTATGTGAGAATTCCTTGAAATAGTTGATAAAGTAATCAAATCTTTTATCACACATTGCTAATATTTTATGTCAAGACCAACTATGTACTTAGGAAAGACATTTGATTGTCGTACTGTTCATTACCCTGTCTACAAATATAGTTGATAAAAAGAACTACTTATTGAAGTTAGAAATAAAAAAGGTTTTTCCATTTGCATATTTGTCTCCTTGATATAGCCGCTTTAATCAGCTGGACTCTTTTGACCTTAAGCTGCATAATTTCCACCTAACTCCCAACCATTTCATTTGGCTAATGCACAACTCATCAGCTTCAATTGCTGATGAATGGTTGACTCTGCTCATAACACTTTCCATCGTAAACTCTTTGGAATTAAACAGCAATCGCTTCAACATATTGCCACACAAATCACATGGGCAGAGGGGGAAAACTTTGAAGTTTTCAATTGAAACTTGCTCTTGGTCAGCTTTTCCATGCTTCGTTTGCGCTAGCTTGCACTGCCGCATTTTCAATTGACATGGAAATGCATTGAAGTGATGGTCAAGGGTGAAGTGATTTCGTATAACAGTGTTTAACACTTGAAAACAAATTTTAAGTCGATTCTGAAGGCAAGTTTTTTATGCCTTTTGAAAATGTTGTTTCTTTTAATAAGTTTAAGAATTAGTAATCTAGGTACAACTCCTTCTATTCTACTTAAAAGCAGATCCCAAAATAAACAGAGTGTCCGAATGAAGGTAATGTGATAAGAGGAGACACACTGGGAGAAATTTTAATTATATAGCTAATTGTCCAATTTTAAAATATTTTAATTTTAGTTGTCTATTATCCAACAACTTGAAAACCAACCCTCACAGCATTATTATTTTAAACTAAAGCTTGAATTTTTTTTCCAGTAATTTCAAATGGTCACGCGTGTCAATGACAACACCTACGGCCATGACTTTATCGAACCCGAATGTTAATGCCACTCTCTGTTTATCGGTCTGCAGTTTTTCACTTCACCGATAAGGGTTCGGCCCCCTTGCTTTTCACTTGAGTTTATGCGTGATTCATAAAATGTCAATTTATGGACAGTTTAGTGCATGTGGGTCTCTTTATTACTGGCTTGTTCTTGCCTATCTCAACGTTTTTTTTTTCTGTGATTCCCAAAATTAAAACCAATTGAAATGCAGCTCACTAGGCGACATACGAATTAGTTTAGCGTTTCTGTTTTTGTCACGCAAAGTGCGACCTTGAACTTGAGCAATTGCCTTTATTTCTGGGGCCAGCGAAAGCTCATAAGTCAAGGTCACCTGGGTGGGCTGGGTTCGTCAAGGATGTGTGTGTTTGTTTGAGAGCGACAAAGTGTAATACGGAGAGACGAGAAAAATTGATCTGGGACTCATGTGGTGCGGAATGTATGCCATTTTCTGGTGTGCTCTGGAATTGATTTTGAAGCTAAGGGCTGGCATGCATACAAAACAATTATAAGGAGGGTAGACAAAAGGCCTAAGACCTTTACAAATTGGCAGCCGCTGCTTAACGAGGTGTTTTTTATGTTCAGTCATGCACTATTTTTAAACAAAGACTTAAAGAATTTTGTTTACAGAGCTGTACAGATTGATAACAAAATTGTCTTTAATTGTATAACCCTTAACGCAACACCAACCTGGTGTTTGAAGTTTAGCTAACTGATTAGTTCTGAATACATTTTTAAATTAAAATAAAGATTTATAAAAAAAATTGTCAATAAAGTGGTATTATCCACAACTGGGACACAGCACACATACACACATAAATAAATATTCCCATTTTTCAATACAATTTTTGATAACCCTTAAATCTTTTTAGCTATTTAAATTTGAATTGTTTACTGAACCTAAAAAGCGTAAACCTTTGTTATTAATTTTTTCATCAAATGGAGCTTTTATCATAAGCCTTATAATAATGGTGATTTTACCCTTATAAACATTTTAAAATCAATATCTGTGCCTGCCTTATGTCAATTAAGCCCACTTTGTTGGCCCAAATTAAACAACTAAAAGTTTTAACCGGGTCATGCCAGTTTCCAGTTTCAAGCCCGCCCCGAAGGAAACAGGCAGTCAGACAGGTCAGCTCCCTTAACTTACTATAAAGCTGCACTGAACTGAACCGACGCAGCACTCACTTATGCATGTGGATAACCCCTTTCTTGGCTTCACCCCCTCTTCTCCACTTCGGGGACTTGCATATTTAAAAGTCGAACTCACGCAAAGGCAATTTACCGTTTACGGTTCATGGCATCTCCCCCACCGCCAACATCGCACCTTTCGAAACACTACACGGAGCAAAATTATTGGTATTATCATTCACCTATTTTACATGGTAACTGTACATGTAAATGATTAGTTTAAGTACACTTTTAATACAAAATCTGAAAAAAAAGATTACAGCGAATTTTATTTATACATTTCTATGGTTTATGGTTTATTATTACGTATTTCTTATATACACGCACATAGATATTGTATATTTTTTATAATTCTCATTATATTCTTATACAAAAGCTTAATCTATTAATTTTATAACGTTAAGAAATGTTTTGCAGATTCCTGATGAGCGGTAACGCCATTAAAAATATGTATAAACAGTTTAGAAAGTAAAAGTATTTGTTCTCTCTGTATAGACCCAACGAAAAGCAATGCAAAGCGTAAAAACAAAAACAAAAAGAAGGCAAACCGAGCAAAACCGAAATTCAAAGGCAGTCCAAAACCGATAGTTAAACCAATTAGCATGTTCTTGTTTGCTCACCTCAACAAAAAAGTGGAAGGGGATGTCGTCAGGGGAGAGGTCAGGGGGAGGGAATCTTCACACACACTTAACTCACACCTACGCTAGGTGTTTGTTTTGAACGGAACTTTGAAACTTTGGCCGCACCCTTGGCCACCAAGAAATGCAGCTGTTAACCATAACCGGTTGCAGGTTATATTTTATTTATGTTATAGAGCTTACCCGTTTCGGTAATCTTTGGGATGCATCAGTTGAACTTTTTATATAGGGGAGAATAAAGGTGAGGGGAAAGGGAGAAGTCACAAAGTTGGGGAGGCAGCTGAGAATTGTTTTATTTTTTATTATGATGAACAATTTAGGGGTTATGTATATCAGATAGGGAAAGAGGTTTGTGTAATATGTAAAGTATTTAATTGGGTGTTATTCAAATCTTATTTTTAAAAGGGAAAGGTTACTTTGATATGAAAATATAGTTATTATGTTTTAAATTATAAATTTTTCCTAAAAACTTATATATAAGTACAAGTGAGACTAGAATTTTTAAATTTTCTTTGGTTCAAGGAAATAGTACAATTTTAAATTAAATTTTTAAAGATACAAAGTAAATGGATTTTTATTTTTGTTACAGAGTATTACAGAATCGCTTTTATCCCTGTTCCAAAATCCCCTCACACCTTAACCCGTTTTCGCGCCATATTTTTAACTATCCGGTAACCGATTTGCATATCTTTATGGCGGACATGATGTGCTGTTTGACATTGGGGGAAGCTGACTTCACAACAAAATCCGATATCGCGGTGATCGGAGATACGACAATGTTACAAAGCAAATATCACCCCAACACCCACAAGTCCATGACGACCAACACGCCCTCTGGCGGCAGTAGTTGGCGGTTGTGACTGCAATGCGATTTTACCCGCTTTTGACACATTTACACATTTGGTTTTCCCATTCGGCTCTCGGCTCTTTCATCAGGCTTTTCACACGACTCGGCTGCGCGTTTCCTCGCTTTCCACCACTTGGCGCCTGTTTTCCCCATTTTTGTACACTTGAATTAAGTTAAAAAATGGAGCTATCTATTTTAAAAAATGGAATTAAAGTTAATTGAAAACAAAAATAATCTGTAATTTACCAGTTTAGTTTATTCCTATTAAAATAATATATTTTCATTAACAAAAATTAATATTTTTTCAAAAGTTTCACTAAACTATTTGTAATAGCATAAGATGAATATACATAATGTCATGTTCCTAAAAAAATATTCTATAACAAATAACATCGTGATAACTTTAAATACTTTTCTCTGTGTAGCTTTTTCAGGCGCGTTTCATTTCACTGCTGCATACCGCCCATTCTAGGCCCTCTTTCAACACTCTCCTCCATTCTTCACTCATTCAGCGCGCTTTGCGGTCGGTTATTATTGTTATTCAAGCGTACCCAGCATACATATATGAGTGAAAAACAAAGAGGAAAGCGGCAACAAATCGCCAAGGAGGAAGATGAAAAAGTTTGAAAAACAAAAACCGCATTAAAGGTTCATTTGGCTGTCGCTTTGTTTGCCTTTTGCAGTCGCGTAGGTTAAACAGTGTGGCTGAGACGCTCAGATACTCGACCATTCAGATACTCAGATACAAAGATACGAACGGGCCAGTCGGCAGCCGTTGACCTAGATACAAATTGGCACTCGTTGGCGATGTAAGCGTGACACGAGATATTTCTAATAATATATATAACATTAAGGCTTTCATTTTTTAATGTTCTTGGAAACAAAAAAAATCATACTTTCAAAATGTAAGTTCAACAATTAATTTTTTTAATTTCTAAACAACGATAAAAAGCACTTATTGCCATGCCAAAATATTTCCAAATTGCCGAAGCTAATAAATATCACTACTAATAAAATTAATCTCTTAACAACTTAGTATTCAAATCACTGATATTGCATCAGAAGGCACGTACCATCGCCAGATTCCTTTTTCCAAGCTTTTCTTTAAAGACTTTGATGGTTCCGTCTGTCTGTCTATCCATTTGTTATTGCGTTGCGTTGCGTTGGTTTAGTTTTTGCTGCAGCACTTTTGCCACTTCATCGCCGGATCTTTGGGAACTGGAACTGAAACAACTGAAACGACTTTAACTGGTGCTCTGGCGACCAAAGTGAAATTATTTTGATTCGCTCTTGATGAATCAGCTTTGGCTTCGATTGGGAGCCACTTCAATGTTGGTGGCCCCATCCTATCGCCTTTAAAACCGCTCAAAACCCCTGTCATTAAAAGAAATGTTAAGAAATGATTTGAAACGAGCGGAAAATGGAAAGCACTTCGAGACGCTTTAATGCCATCAAGCGATCAACTTCAATGGCTTTTACACCCATTAAATGTTGGCTAAGCAATGACAATTTTAAATTTACCCTCACACATTATCTACTAAGTTCTGAGTTGATATTAGACAGAGAATTCCCCTCTATAAGCTGACCTATATATAAAGTGCCTAGATAAAATTAAACGACATCACGTAGCCTAAGAATTTATTATTATGCTGTTTGTTTATTTGTGGCTCTCTTCGTTTTTATTTCATTTATTTGCCTAATCCAATAAGCGTTTCTAAGGTGTTTAAGCTATGTTTTCTAACAAGACTTTTGTACTCTCTTATTTAGTAAACAATGTTCTTGATTAACCCTTGTTTAATAATTTTTCGTAAGGGTATATCTATCACTCACACAAGCCATCACAAATTTGACACGGCTTCCAAACACTCAAAAAAACAAGAAATGAATAAAAACTGAGTCAATCGTGCGGGGGCAGCAACCTCCAAAGCCAAATAAGTTCAACATTTGCGGCTATTTAAATTTTAGCTTTGAGCGTCAAGCTATCGCCTTTTGCGACTCGGGGTAAAAATAGTTTATAATGCTGATTTTTAATAAAATGTCAGTCAGTCATGGTCTCATTATTTTCTGTATGCGTCGTGACAAATTGGATTCTGTTTGGGATGCTGATGTTGATGATTAAATGTGTTTATGGGAAGTCTCTAAAGATTATTTTAATGGAAATTGAAAGTTCATGCTCAAACTTAATATTATTGCATGAAAACGCTTTAGAGAAGAAGTGAATGCTTTATTTTCAATTATGATTGAGGATTTCATTGAGATGTTAAGCGATTAATCTTATTGAAATTTAATCAGTAAGGAATAATACTTTTTACGAGGCTTACAGATATCAAATACTGAAATTAATTATTACGTTAGAAGTGCAAGAATTTTAAAATCTATAGTAAGCCGAACAAAAAAATTTTTCTCCACAATCGATATCACACTTCTGCCAAACAAAGTCGAGCTTCCACCATAATTGTTGGGTGCTTCCACTGTTCAGAAGATTACTCATGAACTGCTTATTTTGATAATTATGGGGTGGCACTGGATGACTCCATTCAAAGCTAAGATCTAAGTTATGGTCCGGGAAAAATCAGCTTTGCCAGAGTCCCAAGTACTCAGTGACCCATATGTACAACAGATTGTTTGATTGATGGATGGATGTGGAATCACGATCCGTGATTCGTCATCGCCCACGACAGAAATTGTTATTCCCGTTCGGTACATGGAGTGTCATGTAACTTTTACTTTTTGAGCGGCATCGCCAAGCCAAAAACGGGAAAAGAAAAAGCCGAATGTCACGTTTCAGAAGAGGGGGTTAATATGGATGGATGTTAGAGTAGGTTAAATGTTGCGCAACCCGATACAATTGTAAATATTTGCACAAACATGACATGTTTGTATGCCCATAATTGGGTAACTCGCACTGCGACTCATTTTTGCTTGAGTACTGTTATCTTTCAAGAATTTCTCGATATTAAGAGAATTATGGGCTTAGTAATTTGTAAATAAATAGGTGACACCTTTATAGTTTTAGACTAAAGACATATAAACAAAGATAATAATTAAGCCCAAATTTATAATTTCAGTCTGTGCAATAGTTGAATACGAATATGCGGCCAAGGAGCCGGACGAGCTGGATCTCCAGAAAGGTGCCATTATCCATCGGATCAAGCAGATGCCCGGCGGCTGGTGGCAGGGCACTTTAAAGTCCTCCGGAGCCACGGGAATGTTTCCGGATAATTTCGTCCGGGTGCTGGACTCCGGCATCAGCAGTAATGGCAACGGAACCACCGGAAGTGGGGACCACATTGACGAAGGAATTGCTGTGCAGCTGAGGTTCGTCCATTTGAATGACGCAATATTGAAAATTACATTAAAAATCGCCTTACCCAAAAACCAGGGAAAAATCCGCGACATCGAATCGCCGCTGCAAAGTCATCTATAGTTACACACAAGTCAACGACGACGAACTGACGCTGGCCGTGGGTGATGTCATTGAATTCCTAGGGGAGGTGCGTACCAGGGTCACAGGGGGTGTGATGGGTGGTTTCTACCCCCATTTAACCTACTGGGCCAATAGAAATTGAAATTCGTTTTGCACTGGGAGAAAAAAAAACGAAGACCGAGATAGGTTGTTTTTAAATATGAGTTTAAAAATTTGATTGCATAATATTTTCTAAGCCTTTAACTATATTACCCAGAAAACAAAAATTAAATAAAATAATTGTTGACAAACCATTAAAAATGATTAAAATGTTTGTTATATTTGTTCGTTGATTTTTTAAAAATCAAATTTTAATGTTTAACAATGTTTTATTATTGAAAAAAATTAAAAACAGGAAGTCATAAATTGTGTAAAAAAAAGAGTATATTTTTAATTCATCGAAATCAATTAATTACAACACATTATTATTTCTTTATTGAAATTTCAATTTACATACATTTTCTTATTTAACATTATCTTACGTTTAATTTTTGGCCATTTTGGCTATCTTAAGAACTTTTTTATATTTCTCTCTGTGCAGTACAATCGGTTCAGTCTGTTCATTTCACTCAATGCTGTTTCACTCTACTTTTTCATTTAGGTCGAGGAAGGCTGGTGGCGCGGTCGTCTGCGCAGCAAAGTCGGCGTCTTCCCATCGAACTTTGTGCAACATATCGAGCCGTCGCCCATTTTGGCCTCCAAGCGGCCGCCGACAATTGGCGCCACGGTGACCACATCGTCGCTGACGTCCAAGGCGGCAAATGTGACGGCTAGCGCCACATCCACAACAACTGGAGGTGGAGTAGGAGGAGGAACCACTGGCACCGCCTCCACAATAAAACAAACAACTAAGGGCAGAGCCATTCCACCGGAACCAGGATCGGTGGTGGGATCTGTACCGGGATCGGGATCGGGATCGGGAGGACCGGCAGCAGCAGGACCACAGATAGTGCCCATGTTACCCCCGAAGCCACAGAGGGAATTCTGCCGGGTGGAGTTCCCATACGCCCCGCAAAACGACGATGAACTGGAACTCAAAGTAGACGACATAATCACAGTGATCACCACCGAATTGCCCGACAAAGGATGGTGGAAAGGAGAAATCCGTGGCAAAGTGGGCGTTTTTCCCGACAATTTCGTCAAGATGCTGGCACCCTCGGAAGGTGAGTTTTCACCCGGGATTTTCCGCCGGTTTTCTCTCACAAATCACATATCGCATTTTGATTTCGGTCTGTCAAGTTTGTTGTCATCAAAAGCCTCCACCTTTCATCAATGCATTTTTCCTCCTCTTAATTGGAGGCAATTTTCCAAACGCATCGGCTGTGTAAGCCTCAAGTCGTTAGACTTCGAAATTGCTGTCGTGACGTAGCCATCATCCATGGCCGGGGATCAAAGGCAATAAACGTTTGTTTGATTGGTAATTGAATTAATTAAAAGAAAAGACACAAAGCCACTCCCTCCCCGTTTTCCTCACTCGCTGCATATCTTTTGGATCGTTGGTTTTCATCGGCTGTGCAAAATTTGTAGATGACTTAATTGCCGCCAGCGAATATGAATCAGATAACTTTTATCACTGATGCGTAATGGATGTATATTTAACCAGGGATTTGTGTACGAAGCTTTTTTTGTGGGCGCGACGCAAATTGCCTGAATAATGGTTGATTTTAAAAACTTTCGACAAGCTTTTGAATTGTAAATAATTAGTGAAACTTTGTATGCCGAAAATGTTAGTATTGCATATTAGTAAAGGAAAACAGTGGTGCTTAATTTTGGTAAACAAGCTTTTGAATTGTGAATAAATAGGAATAAATGGTAATTATTTTTGGTAAACAGATTTCTTTATAATCAGCTATAAAATTTTTATATCAATCTATTCTAGAAACTGGCTTTAATTTATTTTTATTGGCTTAAATTCACACAAAAGTCTTTGACTGACTTGTGTAATATCGTGTAAGCTGGCTTTTCACATATAGCGAGTATAAATATCTAGTTCCATAGCGCTTAAAGACAGTAGCAAATGGGATAAAGTGTTAGATACACATAGACTTATCAATTATATGGCTAGTTTTCCCAATTAATCGCTCGCACTTCAGCTACATCACATCCATAACACGCAGCTCACGCACCACGCACTTTTCAATTGAACCATTCCAATATCTTTCGGTTAAACCATGTCTTCAAGTCCAATTTCCCAGTTTTTATGACTCGCTTTTCGTTTTAAGACTTTTTTATGGGAAATTTTGATTACTTTTTGCTATCTTTCTATCTGTACCTCTTTCTCTTGTGTTTTTTTTTTTCGTATCCACTCACATATTTTGTATATTATGACTTCATGTTAGTTAGTATCTCTCTCTGTAATTTTTCCTCAACACTTTTCTCTTCTCCCATTTTCTTCTACTTGAACTTCTCTTTTTACAACGATTTTCTACGATTTTTGGTGTCTAATAATGAAACCAATAAACTACACGAAACACACACAAAACACTGCAAAATACACAAAAACTGAAATAAACTGGTGTGAAATGTAGCGGCTCCACCGCCGCCGCGCCCACGTGCCCGCGCTAGAAGCGGAATGGGAGCCGGATCCGGGTCCGGGTCCGGAGTTGCACCCGGAGTAATAGAAGGGTCCGCAGTCCGTATTCCTCGACGGACGCAGCGCGGTGGCTCTTTCGAGTTCTTGGGCGCGCGTATGGCCAGCTTTATCACCACGATTTGTATGTAAACGAGTTTTTCCAGTAGGCAAGGCAGCAGCAGCAGCCTAAGTGCACCTCCCAGTTTTCCTCCCTCCTCAATTTCCTCTCGGCTCTTGACTTTTCTTGTTTTCCTTTATTTCGATTTTGTTTTTCGTCCACTTTTCATTTTCATTTCTGTGGCGGCTTGGTTTGGTGCGTCCCTAAGGCGTTTTTGATATGAAATGGAAAATTGCTCGACTCCGAACGACCCTCTTCCTGTTGCTGATTCTCTTTCTTTGCTCATAATTTCTATGATTTATGTTTTGCTTAGCTGGGTACTTTAGGGTATATTGATGAGTGGTTTGTATTGGAATTTTTACAGATTTTAAAGAAACTACCTCTGTTTCAAAAATATTTATGCCATTAAAAAACAATAACGAATGTCATATCTATTCACTTTTATGAAAACTTTTAATAATGTTTTTCCTAAGAAATACTTTGATAAAATCGTTATAAATAATCATTCATCATATTTTATTTTGATTCATGTTTTAATAAAATGCTTACATGCTGTCATCCATTATTTTAACATATAATAAAAAAAATGTTTAAATAATAAATTATGGAATAGGGTAACCATTATTTTGTATGATATAATCTTTGTTTTTTTTTGTCTACTTCTCTAATCTTCCACTGCATTGCTTTTTTTATTTGGTTTTCTTTGGCTCTCACAATACCAGAGGCGTATAAAAGAGGAGGATGCATTGAGGGGGTGGGCGTGGCAGGAGTGGCAGGGCGACTTTGTCGAGGCTGGAGGCAGACCGCAACCAAATCAAAGTGCTTTATTTACGATCGGTTTTTCTTTTCAATTTGCGGTGCATGTTTGTTTTGTCATTTGCATGGGTGACCGAAAAACTTGTTTTTTTTGTTTGTGCGCTTTTCTCGCTTTGTTTGGGCGTAAAATAGTTTTCCCCACATCGTTCGAACGTCTGGCAATTTGTTGTTTGGGAAAAGTTGAAATATTATACTTAATTAACGCAAATTATATCGCAGCATACTTTGCGGTTGCCAGTGGAATTCCAGTGCTGGTTTTGAGTTTTGCAAAATTTATGCTTGGCATTTAGTTTTTGCTTTGGCTTTTGGTTTTGTCAACGTCGCAGTATTTTTTCAACCACCTTCGACACTTGAGCGGCAGCAACATCATTAAAATAAACAACAGTTGCCTGTAACTGGTTTTGTGTGCTACGTTTTTTGTTTTTTTGTTTTACGTGGCTCTTTTGCGGTTGGTAACTCTTTATTTTTCTCTCTCTTACCTGGCGTTCTCTTTGATCATCGCAGGTGATCATCATGATCATCTTCATTAGCGGGGTTTATCTGGGATTCCCCCCCTTTTAAGGGGCCAAGCCCCTTTTGTTTAAGTTTATCAACAAAGTTGCCAGAGAGCCTAGAGCTGAACCAAAAAAAATAATAATCATTCGGCTCTCAACATTTTTGTTTCGTACCTTTGCCAGCGTTTTTGTTTACCTTTTAGCCAAGTCAGTACGCTTTGATTTCTTGACCATTTACGTTATTGAAATATTTTTGTCGGCGCGGCGGAAAAAAGAAGAAGTAATTTTCCTTGGCTTTCTGTGATGCGTGTGCTACAGTTACCGTTCTTGCGGCTTTCTTTATTGCTTATTTTTACCCAGTTTGTCTGCAATTGCATTCGTCATATTTTTTCTGCCACATGGCTAAGTAGTTTTCTTGAGATCGATTTAAGACGGGGAAAAACGGTTTGGGCGCGCGCTTTTCTAATTATGGTTTATGTGTCAGTCAGGTGTAAATTAATGATTATAATTTGCTGCGTGTCTCGGATTCAAAGTAATCATTAAGTCGCGTTCGTTGCTTAAGTCTTTCGTTTTCCAGTGTTAAAGTGTGCATGTTAATGCGTATGTTGTGTGTGTGACTTGCCGTTGGCAACAAATCCAAAAACACAAAAAATAAAACCACAACAGCCATCATCATAATAATGACAATCACCCAACGCTCAATTACTCAATGCTAAAAAATATCAAATTCGCGCTGCTCTTCATTTTTATTGCAAGTTTCGCTTTATTTTGCTTGCCATATTTTCTGCGCTGTTTTGTCATTAAAAGCAGTGAAAGTCGTTGGGCAGAGTGCTTTTCTTTTCGACCAGCATTATTAGAAATTCGACCATGACAAAGCCAATTCTTTGCCTGGCTTCCAATCCTAAACTTCGGTTTTTGTCTGGGTACATCGGCTTGTCCGTGGGAATCAAAAGATTGATGGGGTGTGTCTAAATTTGGCCATACTTGAGCTTAAATTTTGAAATAAACGCTAATAAAAATTGAGTGGCTGATATATGAGATATGACATCACCAGAACAAGTCAGATTATAATTAGAGATTGCTTCAGTGAATCTTTATTGAGTATTTGCTTTAACTTACCGCTCATGAAATGCATAACTTAGGTAATTTTGATTATGGCTAAAGAATTGTGAATTTATAAAATGTTTAAAATGAGTATGACAAAATATTATTTGGCATGAGTTACCTATTTTACTAGTTTGCTATTATTCTACGTTGATGTTAAATCACAATGTATTTAAATTGATTATAAACATGCTATTGATTTTTTTTAAACTAAAATTACTTGTTAACAATTTTACATTAAGCATTAAAATTCAAATAAATCAGTTAAATATAATCGCTGGGAATTATATATTAAACTTACTTTGACTCCAGTATTATTTTAATATTCGTAAAAATTAATATTATAGCATTTGATATCATCAGAGCACACATTATAAAGGGCATTTCCAGTTCGTTGCCTGATCTTTAGATTGCTGTTTCCTGTTGGCTATTGCCATTTCTTTGGTCTGACCTTTACACATTTTAAGTTGTTACTCAATAGTTTTCGTTGGCTTTTAGTTTTGCTTTGGTTTGGTTTGGTTTGACTTTGCTTTTGTCATCACAGCCATTTATTGGCGTTTATTTATGCCCGTCAGTTGTCGTTTGCAGCTTGCCGTCCATCGTTGCTCCTACGCCATAGATTCAGCTTTTCAACCTTAGCGTTTTTGGTTTGGTTTTCGTTTGTTTTTGCTATTGTACAAGTATTTCCCTGAGCGTTTCCACATTAGTTTTATTGACATTTGGCAGCAAGTTGTCGGCACGAAACCAGTTTCAAGTTGTTTCTGTGCTCAGCTGTTCTGACCGGAATGGTTAGTCATTGACTGCCATATCTTGAACGCGAATTGTTTAATTGCAGTGGATATCGGTTTAAAGATACAATAAAATTCGAAAAATGGTGACCTTACCAAAAAAGAATTTGTTAGAGCTTATATTAAACAATTACTTAAATAAATAAAAGCTTAAAATTAAAATAAATTTATCCAAGTTTTAAAAATATTTTTTGCCGTTACTAAATAAAAATAAAAATAAAAAATAAAGATAATATATTAGTTCTTCCAAAAACATTGAAAAGCAAAATAAATGTATTTTATAATATAAAGCATGCTGCTTTAAAGAACCCACTTACATTATTTTCTGACTTAATACAGCGCTTTTGCGATTTATTATCATGACTCCAGTGCTTCTTAACCGATCTCTACTGTTGGTAAATACAATCGAATGTTTGCATGTCCCTTTACAGGTTCTCATTGTGTCCACCTTATCTAATCTCAGACCTATGCTTACCGATTTTCCAGTTGCCCCAATCAACGAGCCATCAGCCACTGCTCAGCCGCAGAGAAAGATCAGCAACACTGCCAGCACCACCAGCCACATGACCACAACGAACTCGAGCAACTCCAGCACCACTTCGGTGACCACGCAGCAGCAGAAGGAGCAGATCGGATCGACCACCTCGAAGGTGTACATCAAGAAGACCGGAAGCAGCAGCAACAGCTCCAGCAGCACCACCACAGTTTCCTCGTCAGCGGGTCGCAAGGAGAGCTTTGGGTCCCGTGACTCCCTCAACGATATCCTGAGTGAAACGGGTTTGCCCAGCGGCAATGTGGCTGCCCAGAGGAAATCTCTGGAGAACAAGAACCTGGATCTGACCAAGCCGCCGGGCGTCGGAGCAACTGTGGCCATCAATCAGCAGAGGAGCAGCACCTCCAGTGCCGCCACCAGCTCCTCAGCCACCACAATTTCCACAGGATTGACCTCCTCGTCGGTTAGCAAATCCATGGAGAGCCTGGACGAGAAGGTCAAGTCGCCGCCGCCGGTGCTCAGCAAGAAGCCGAGTGTGCCGCTGAAGAAAACACCCACAGGTGGAGTGCCCGTGACTGGTGAGTACTGTACAGTAGAGCCAAACCATGCATCGCTGAAGACTCGAAGAAAAATGATTATTTATATTTTATTCATTAATGTTTGCATTGAAGTCGTAAAAATTCATACCAAGTGAGTGTTAACAACGCTTTTATTAATTTTTATTAAACCGTAATCGTACAATCAAACATATTCATTTCATCAACATTTAAAGTGAAAACAGAAAACATTACTCATACAGCCATAAATCAAATTAACAAATGCTTGGTAATTTAAAAAAGGATATCCTTCATAAAGAAACCAAGATATAAATACCATAAAAAATTCTTTTAATCAGAAAACATTCATGATAATGACTTCATAGGTTCAACACCTATCTTATCGATTGAAATGCGATGCAGCCATTGCCCCCAAACTAATCATTCACAAAGTTGGGTTCAAGCTGGAAAAAAGGATTTCCCTTTGTAAAAAAACAAAGATAGCGCTAGGAGGTAGATAACGAAATATAACCGAGTATTGTACGAGAAAGTATTTTAACTACTTGATTCAAAAGCGATGCAGCACTGGCCCCTGAATGTCTAAGAAACCATGCTAATATTGTACTTTTTAATCGCAGGTAACCTTCTGGGTGGCAAGAAAAAGAACGCGGAAGGCAAGCTCACCACTGCCGTTTCCCATGACCTGGCGGATGGACTTGCGGCCAGTAAGATGCTCAGCGGTGCAAATCAACTGCCAGAATCCGGGGCAGCTGGCAACCTGGTGATCCGGAGGGCAGCCACCATCGCTGTGGAGGATACGGACTTCGATCGCGTCGAGCGGGCATCGATTCTCACGGATATGCGGCAAGGAAGGGTCAAGGCGCCCAAGCGACGTCCTCCATCGGCGGCTATAAACGTGCTGGGTGAAAGCAATAACAATTCCGTATACGTAAATGGCAGCGGCATGGGCGCAGGATCTGGAGGAGCGGGAAGTGCAAGCGAGCTGAGCGAAGACGGTGGAGCTGGCGGAAAGGGCACGGCGGCCACAGCCTCCTCCGACGATAATTCAACGGGCGAGGAACCACAGTTGGCCAAGCCAAAGCCACGCGAGTGGGAGAAGAAGAAGGCGCCATGGATGGAGGAGCTAAAGGCCTCGCAGGTCACCCGGAAAAAGCCCTCGCCCAGTGTGGAGCCCCGAGGAGCTTCGGTGGCCGAGAGGACCTCCAAACTCTTTGCCGCCGAGCAGGCGATCAGTAGCAGTAGCAGTAGTAGCAGTACCACAACGAAAGTGCAATCTTCCGCGGTGACATCCTCCATGTTTGTGGAGAGCTCAACCAGCAGTTCGGCGGTGACCACCAGCAACACCAGCACCAGCACCACCACCAACGATGCCATCATGTCCCGCAGCCTGACGGCTGCCAAGGCCACAACAGCAGCAGCCAGCAGCGATGAGGAGACGAGAGCCACAAGGCCAAATAGTCTGGCCATTCGCAAACAACGAAGTGTTTCACCTCTGGTCAAGAGCTCCAATGCCAGCAGTTCGCAGTCCCAGGAGGAGAAGCAGCCAAGCAATCAGCTGAATAACCACCAGGATGTCAGTTCCTCACGTGTCAACCAGCTGGAGCAGAGGGTGGATAAGCTGGAAGGACTAGTGCTAAACCAACAGCGAACCATCGAGGAGCTGATAACTGCCCTGAAATCCGAAGCCGAACGCGTCAAGATTTTACGGAGCGAACTGGACAAATACGCGCAGTGCGTGACGCAAGTTTGAGCGTAGTTAAAGTCGTCTTTTAGCTAGCTTATGAGTTCTTGATTTTTAGCGTGTGCTGAACTCTACAATTCCCAGGCCTAAAAAAAAAACGTAGAACGTAGTAGAGTAGACCGAACCCAAGACAATCCCAAATATCTGTACTCTGTGTTCTGTACTTACATACCAGAATGATCTATCCAACTTGCTAGCGAGCAACCGTTTTTGCATGCCAAAACAGTTTTATTTTTCGCTAATTACTTTGTATCCCCCCCTGTATATCTGATAATTTCTATAAGTATTTTTTATACACTCGTACATTCCGAAAAGCTAAAGAGATAGCGACACTGTGTGATTTCTTTTAGCTGCTTTCGATTGCGATTTGTTTTGTTTATACGAGTTATGATTATTTTTTAAAGATGTATTAAAGTTATGAGTAAACTGTACTATAAACTATACTAAACGAGAGAGAGAAAAATATACAAAGTTCGATGGAGTTGATGATGCCTAAAACTTAAGCAATAAATAATGCAAATAAATACTTCAATGTTTTCTGAATGCTTTTTATTTTCTTATTTCGATGTGATTCTGTTTCCCTAATTTTTCTCCAAAGGACTGATATAGATAGATAACGATAGAGAATTCACATATCTAATCTCGGATAATATACTAACCCTTTTGATACAATCTCTTTTTTAAAACAGCAAGCAAACGCGTCGTGGGAAATTCGACAATTGGATGTTTTAATTGATCTGTTTTCGCCTTCAGATCGAACAATCAATAATAATTGTAATCTGCTAGAGATTTGCATCCTAGACCCGCCCGCCTGTACAGAATATACCTTTTTCTTTTGTGATATGCCTCTGCATAACCAGCTATTTGTAGTCTAATCAAATCAATCTGCGTAGCTAGCGACCCGCCATTCCCGATTGTTAGCAAATATGTTGTGGTTTACCTAAAAAAAATATCGCATTTGTACCGCTTAAATTGTAAATATTATTGTAAATTAATATGGGATATAAAATAAAAATTTCATAATTAGTAAAACAAGTGGTTAATCTAGTTTGCATTAGGAAAAGTGAGAGGCTAGTAAGCCTTGGTTTATTTTCAGTTTTATTGGTGGACTTGAAACTATCCATCAATCAAGTGTGGCTTAAAGTTGCACTTGTGTCGTTTTCATCGTTCATAACTGTAAAGTTTTGTGTTTTTATTAAAAACAATTGTTTTTTATTTTATTTTGGAACTGCACTTTTTGAGAATGTCATTTTAAATGAGAAAATAATAAGAAAAAAGGTGATGCGTGGCGTATTTTAGCCTCAAAAGCTCCATAATAAGATCAACAGCGCACATTAAAAACAAAGTTTAAAAACAGCGCCCAGAAAGTGTGCCCGGCCTTTATTCCACAGAAAAACCTGTAGCGTCTGGCAAAAGTGGTAACATCACCGACAATTGACCATTCAAAAGTTGAGCATGGAACCAAACCACGGTAGGGTGTGGGCTTAAAATGCTTTTTTCAATATTATAAAATATAACATCTATGAGCTCACCAAAAAATTGTTTTGTTTCGATTTAAACTCCCAAAAAGAACACAAAAAAAGGAAAGAGCACAGAGATCATAAAAAGCCTCAGGACAGCCAGGTTTTTGTTAAATTTAAAGTCGGAATCTTTAAACATTGATAACATCCTGAAAAAAAAACAAAAGGGTGATGCCGAGCCAAATCATTCACCAATGCCTCCAACCTACAGAGTGAATTCCTTATTATCGCCTGCTAGATAACAAGAAAAGTTAAAAATGCCTTATAGTATGCCACACTTTGTAGGCCCCATTTGTGGCTACAGTGAAAAACAGCGGCAAGGCAGATTAAAATGACCAAAAGACATGAACTAAGCTCGTCTCCTCTCCTCTCAAAACAAGCCATCAAAATGTGCGAATCTTGGCTTGGCGAGCGTAAAGTTAACACGCGAGAACGACTTTCGGGCGCGATCTGTTTGTTGGCTTATTATTGTTTGTTGGCAGCTGTGTTTGCTGTTTATTCTGCAAATCGAGTGGCCTGTCCGCTGTACTTGGGCTTTTTTGCTTTTCGCCTTTCGTGTTTTTGCCTTGGCACTTGGCTGCGTTCTGTGAATGTGGCCGAGTCTTTTGGTTAGAGCCAAGTCGAGTTTGCCGCTCTCCGAGCTTTTCAGCCTGGCTTCTTGGGCGACTTATCAGTTTCTGATCGCTGTGGGAACTCAGTTAATTGTGGACGCTGTAGCCAAACGGACGCAAGCGCGGCGCTCAAGAGACTTTCAGAGGGTTTTCCTAAATAAAAACACTACGTGTTTCTGGTCGTGAAAGTATATTTTGTCAGTTAGGCAGTCTCACTGCAGTGGCCCCACCCTTCTCCCCTCTGGTTTTGAACCGCAAACGAGAGCCTTTTTAAGTCAAAACCACGAGCAACACAGCTGAAAACCAATTTAAGGACCGTTCAAAAAATCAAGGATATATTTTCAAAGACCTCTTTCGACCAAGTCAGTTAAATAATGTGTTTTCAGAGTGTGTAACATTTGTGTGTGTGTATGTGTGCCAGTGTGTGTTTTCCAGTGTGTGCGTCAATCCATCCAAAGTAGTTAAGCCCAAATAAAAACATAATATATTAAAATCGCGAAAAAAAGTAACTTTTGAAAGAGCCATAAACAAATCGCAGTCTACGAAATCCGTTCAAAGCTCGCGCGCCAATATTGCTCCAATTTAAGAAAACGGCTTAGCAACAATTGCATTGAACAGTTGAGCACAAAAAAACTGAAACTGAAACAACAACTACAACACGTAAATATAGAAAGCTTAACAATCAAATCCAACAACAACGACAACGAGGGATTAAAAGCCAGTAACAACTATAAATGTGGTGGGTGCATTATTGGTAAGCTCAGCGGGTTTGGTATAAAAAGTAACGGTTAATAATATGCTACACGGAGAAAAATGTTTAAGTCATTTAATAATTTTGTCTCACCAAATCTTTGTGATTGGTTTTTAACTTAAGTTTACAAATTGCATTTGTAATTGAACTTCATAAAAAAATGTTCTTGAAAAAAGAACAGGATTCATTTCCACTTTTCAAGTTTTTGTATCTTAAGAATTTTTGTTTACTAATAAGAAATGATGACGTATTATATTGAATATTATTTTTATGTGTCATATAAAAACAACGTTGATGCACCTTAAGATTATTGTTCGGTTTATTTGTGTTCCTGTTAATAGCTTGGAATAATAAAAAAATTTTTAATAATTATTTTATACATTTCCATAAAAAAACTATAACTTTTTTTTTATGTGCGCATATAATTTTGATATCTGTATTGATATCTAGATGATCATAACAAATTCTGACTGTGCAGAAATAAAATCACAAAGTGTATATATAGATCGCTTTGTAGCCAAACAGCTAAAATTGGCCAAAACCAAAGCGTTTTTATGCGCAAACGCGTTTTTTATGTTTTAGCATTTTCCTCCCCCCTTTTTGCATTTTTTTGGTCGGTTTTCGTTTGTTTTGCAGACGGCTGGTTACTCAAAGTTTTTGCTGTGGTGTTTTAATTTTTGTTACAGTTTTTTTGTGCATTTTTGGTATATATATTTTTTTGTGGCTGCCTTGCTCAACGTGCTGGCCTGTTATTGTTATTGTTATTGTTTTTGTTTTTGTTTTGGCCATAAAGTGGATTTGGCTTCAATGATGGAAATCTTGCGGAAAGGCGGAGGGCGGGGCAGGTTGGGAGATATGTCGGGCAGGCGGCTCAAGGTCACGGATGAAAGTGTATCGGTGTGAGTCAGTCAATTGGCATGCAAGTGCATTGGTGTTTGAATTTTGAAATTGAATGACTGAATGAAAAAGTGTTTGTTTCTTTTGTGCGGATTGTATTCCCGATTTTGATGGACAGGCGTGATTTAAAACCATTAATTTATTTCGCAGGGAGATTTCTGGCTCTCCTCTTCGCGATCGACAAACGAGACTTTAATGGCCGGTATACCTCATTATTTTTAGACGCCCTGCTTATTTCGAACTTACTGTAATAATTAACGGTTGCTTGTAATTGAGAGTTGATTTACTGACCCACTGTCCCAGCTGGCATTCAAATCCAAAGTCCGAAATAAAAAAAAAACTAAATCGCCGTGGAGTGAATTAATTTCAGATTTGTCAGATTGAAAGTCCGCTGCCAACTGAATGCCAAGGAAAAGCTTCAATATCCATCCAAGGGCAGTAATTGTGTGCAATGGATTGTTTCTTCGGCAGGAAAATTTATGGCAGCATAATTTACAATCTTGTTTTAAATGTGTTTAGTACTGAAATAATACCCCAAGTTCATAATTAAATTATAATAGAATCAAAATTGGGTCCAGAACACGTTCGTTATCCAAATGGTTTTAAATTAGATCACGTTCGATTAATGACTTGTTTGGATTAATAACTCAGTTAAATGGTTGAATGAACAAAAGACCTTAATCTATATTTATTTTATGGACACTTTATTTAATAAATCACTAAACTTTATTATAATGCTAATTGAACTTTAGATTTATTTCTTGTTGAAGTGGATACTTACATCAGTAATTTGAAAGACCATTATTTTTAATTGGGATTTTATTTTAAAACTAAGATATAAATAAATTTATTTATTTATTAAGAACAATAAAATCTGCAAGCCGGACATACATAAATTCTTATAAAATAATTTAATGATTTGAATAAAAATATAAATAAATAGATTGCGTCATTGGAAAATACATCTTAAAGTTTTATTTTATGAGCCGGATAACAAAATAACAAAATGCAATACATATTATATATTATTTTCACAAAAAAATTCACTTTAAAGCCGGATCCTTTTAGTATTCAAACATTTTGATTTCTCAGAAAAATAAATTTCAGTAGATCATTTAATGACTCAATCAAAAGTCTACAAGTTTTCATTTGTTTTATTTGCAATGCCCCAATAAAGTAATTGCAACTCGCCATTAAATAAATACTCCTGTCATTACGTTAAATTTCTGTGGCCTCAGCTCGACCCTTAATCAATCAAAGAGTCATATCGATAATGTCTATAATCTAATGGCCCTCACATTCTGAGCCAGATTGCAAAAGTGAGCAGCAACTGGAAGCGTTGCCAAACCGTTCAACTTTTTTAAACAAAATAATTATTAAAAGCGTAATTGCACCGCAAAACTGCCTGCAGTAGCAGTCGCTGAGCTTTGGCCAAAACAATTAAAGGCTGCAAAAAGTTAAATTAACAAATTATATGCTGGTGCAAAAAAAAAAAAAAAAAAACGAAACCAGCGGCAAAAACGCTGACAAAACGCCCCAAAGTCGCGCGACCTGCGAAAGATAAACAAACTGGTTGGGATTGCACTATTTTAGCCAGAGTTTCAGTTTTGGTCGCAACAATGCGATGACAAATGTCCAAGTGGCCAAAGAGCGGGGAGTGCAATAAACTCTTAGAAATTCCATGGAAATATAAACACAAACACAAACAGAAAACGCTCCAATTAGAGCTCGCTCGAATGTGTTTTGTGACTTTGGCAGAGTTTTTGGCTTTTGCATTGACTTTGTGATGGCTTTTTTATACCCTTGAAGAGGGTAGTTTTGGTTGTGTATGAAAACAAGAAGACAAGGTTCTTAAATAAACACTTTCAAGTAGCGTTGCAATCTGGATAAGATTTATAATTGATATAGTTTCACTATTTTAAAGATATTTTCGAAATGTTATTTTCAATTGTGCTCGTAAAGGGATTTAATGACTGCTTGTGTCGTTAAAAACTATTTTTGTTCCTATAATAATTATCAAAACAGTTTAAAACCTACCTATTATTAAGGGTAATTTGCTCTGACTCAAAGAAATGAGTGTCAAAAAAATGTTATAAATAGATATTCTAATGAATTAAATTGTGTAACTTGTAATAAAAAGAAAGAATACTTAAGCCTGCGTTTTCATTGTTTTTTGTCCGCACACTTATAGAAATTTCTGGTAAGGGTATACCTACCTTGCATTCCTTTAACTTTATTTGGCTATTGATAACATTACGCATACGACGTGTGGCCTCTCCCTTCTTTTGCCATTTTTGGCTTTGAGCCTGTCCGTCCCTCAACTCAACACAACTGAACTCAAATCAACTCGAATTCAGGCAACTCCACTTCGATTGTTAATGAATTGCAATCGTTGTGCGATATTTTCTGAGAGGTGGTTTGAGAATGCGAATGTTTGACAATTTGTCACAGGGTCCAGCACTTGTCTCGTCTCCGTCTGAGTCTGAATCTGAATCTAAATCGGAATCAGAGTCGGAATCTGAACCTGAGTGAATTGCGGGTGCGGGCCACGTTTGTCCATTTGTTACACATTTTATTTCGCCTTTTTGTTTGTTTTGTGTCATTTGTACGAGTACGACCATGCATTGTGTGTGTACTTAGTGGCAATTTATTTGCCATTACCTTTTGCCCGCAGTGTTCACTTCTGGTTTTAAATCAAGTTTATTAACCGGAATCTGTCAGTGGCCATTGTCCACCGTTCTCACCTCGCCGATCTGCCAGTTCCCTAGCCGTTTTTTTCAGGGCGTATCCATAACTATCGATTAGCATTCTAATTTATATACTAACTGCCCGAGAGTGTGAGTGCAGCACAAATTTAGTAACGCCAATGGGCATTCACGAGTTGGAGTGCGAATGCGAGTGTGATTATTCCAATATGATTTCAAGACCAAGTTGCGGTTGCTGCACTACCAAAGAAGGGAGATCAATAATTGCTCGATGATCTTAAATGTGTTCTAGAATAAGAATAATTTATTGGAGCTTGTGTTTGTATTCTTTTTTACTATATATAAATTGTATAATGCGTATGGATAAACATTTAATTATTTGTCAAAACTGGTAAATTCCCTAAGCTTTTAATAGTTCTTAATTTTATAATTGTGTGTTCACAAAACAACATAGTACAGTAACCACATTTAATACATACCAATTCCATTGCCATTTTCTGTTCTAAAGCCAGCCTATGAAGTCGAACCCATCATTAGTTTCTATAATTTTATTTAATTTATCTTCCAAATGACCAACAAAAAGTTTTAAAACCACAAAACTTGTTTGTCGGTGAAATATATTGTTTCCACGTAAATAGTTTATTGTGCTTATATAATGATATTTACTAAACAATAAGACAAAAGAGTATCTTAAGATTAACACTACTCTATATTACCAGAGCAGTTGTATTTGGCCTTAACCCAAGTGGTCGTCCGAGATACCTGCTCCCAGTCAAAGCTTGAACTAGAACATATTCCGATTCTAATTCCTATGACAATTATGGGTGCAGCTTAATAGTTATATTATGCTAGTTGTATTAAAGACACACTAACTGCGGATAATAAATGTGTGAACAAAACGCTGGACGTCAGAACTTTTACTTTCCGATGGGCTTTACAAAAGATCTTAAAGGCCAAGGAACTTACAAAGTAATCTAATGATGAACATATGCCAACAAGACGCTAGAAAAGAGAATAAAAGAAAATAGAATGACGTCAGGCAAAAGGGGGAAGCTGAATAAAGCTCAGAAAAGAGCAGAATAGAATAGAATAAAATATAATGGATGCCGGCTCGAATGGGAGGTTCTGGCATTTCCATATGACTTGGTCCAAGTTTTGGCTAATTAATGACCCCTCGCTTGGCCAAGAACGAAACTTTCGTTTTTAATGAGATGCCTGGCTGGCCACAAACATATTTGTTTTCCCCGCAGATTTCCTTAGTAATTAAATGCTGTCCATTGAACGCTGTCTGGGTAAGCTGGTAAAAAATATCTGGCGAGGGGCTGGCAGGCCATGAGTAATTATATGGCCTGTGAAGAAGGCTTGATAAGAATTAGAACTGGTTTCGGCTGCGTCTCTTTCTTTCTTTCGGCTTTTGTCTAGCTTTTGTATCTTTTGGCTCAAAAGAAATATGAATTTTTGCCTGGTTTGTTTTATGGATTTGACTTTGGCTCGGGTTTAATTACATGGTCTCTGAGTGGCGGAAATGCCTGAGTATGGTTAATTAAATTATGGCTGGCCAAATCAAACTCATCACCGTGGATATTCAGCCATCGATTGCAGCAACTACGGCCAAATCTTCTTCGTATCCACTTCAATGGCATGCCAATTGCTGGCAACAAAAAGCTATCAAAATACCTTGCCATTAATTATAAATATGTTGAAATTGCAACAGACGACTGAGCATCTGTCTGGGTTTTGGGCTTGGCTTTTGGCTCTCGGCTCTTTTGTGGCCAGACTCTGCAACTTGTTGGCCGCTTCTTGGAGTTGCTGGTGGTTAGTTGCTGTTGCCAACCTGTTGCCAATAACAAGTTCAATGATTCTTCTACACCCAAAAAAATCACCACAAGCCCTTAATCGTCTTTGAACTTGGCAAGTCAAACAAAATACAAGTTTATAACTTTTCTGACTCTTCTTAATACATAAATTTCATTTAAAGTCAGTTTTGTTTTTCATAATTTTAATTTGTCGAAATTATATTGGTTACCCCAAAATATGTCTCTTTAAAGAACTTTAGGAATTAATTTGTACTATGTATATTTCCCCAAGAAACTTAAGGCCTTAAAATTTTGTCTAAATAAAGAATTTTATTTACACAAAAATTAAGTTTATTTGTTAAGTGTATTCAGGTAACTGCGGAATCCGCCGAGACTTTTAAAATTAGCTGCAAGTGCCGCAGACTCTCTGCGATTTCTGGTGTGAAATGCACCTTGACATTTGGCGTGGATTTTTCCCATGGCTTATCGATTAAACGCAATGAATTTGTTTTCGCCTTGCGATTTGTTAAAAACGGCAGTCAGAGTGAAAAATATGTCTGGCAATCTTGGAAACATATCGACTATTTAATGCACTAATCACTGCTTCTTGTCTTTCCCAATTGCAGCCATTAACCAAATCCAGAATGATCGCAGAGCAGCTGGTGGTCAAAAGTGGCCAGGTGATTCACTGAGGAGCCCGAGGAAAGCGATATCCATTAAGCACTGAGAACAAAAGAAGCATTAAAGCGCTTGATTAACTGGTGGACAGGTGGATTTTAAAGCGGCAACGGAATGGCACACTTTGGCTGGCTCCTCAAATTCGGTTTTCTGCTGCTGGTAAGTGTCACATTAAGGCGCTGATTGCCTTCGTTATTTACTTATTTATGGCCAGGTGCTCGAAGAATTCCAGAGAAAACGCCGAGCTTTTGGCCAGCGCAACGCTTAAGTTCAAGGCTTAGTTTGGCCATTTAAGCCAAAAAATTAAACTAGTTTACGCTCCATTCAAAGCACTTCCAAATACGATTTGATTTTTGTTTTTAGGTATGTAATTCTCGAATTGTTTTGTCAGTATTTTAGAAAGTGAACAAAGCCATTGTTTATATTTTCAATGCTTATACTTTCTTCTGGTTTAAATTCTGGTATTTCAAACAAATGTGTATTACAATCTTGTTAGGCCAAAAGGTTTTTTTATTGAATAAATAATTTGCTACTGAAATTTTTGGAAATAAAAGTAAATAAAAAAATACCATTTTATTAAAATAATTTACGCCGCTTATACAAAAATTAGATCCAAATAAATGGTACACTTTAATTTTGAACAAAATTGTTTAAAGATTAGCTGATTGTTTCATCACCACCGAAAGTAATCAATCAATTTTTTACTGATCTTCAACTTGGAAAGTATTGTCTTCCTTCCACACGATTTCGATTTAACAATCAAACGAAATTGATTCAAATGGCACCAAGATAACGAAAAATAAAAACTTTTAGGTCCAAATGAGACTTCATTTTTATGGCCAGCAGTTCCCAGGCACAAAAATGCAGTTGCCAAATGCATTCACAGGCGGGGTGCTCCATTAACTTGGCCAATGCGTTTTGAAAAATGGTTTAATTGTGCGATCGTACTCCATTTGTTTGCCGACTTCGGTTTTATTAGCCCGAATCATCCACAATGCACCACTGACTGGCAAATGCATTTTGAATTAATTTTTACCACACAGCACACTCGTTTCTGTGTCTGGCCGGCACTTTATTGACTGCTCATTAGACAGACCGAGTTGATTGTGAGTAATGTGGAGTGGAGTAAAGCAAACTGAAGCCGAGTAAACTAAATAATTGCACGCGATTTAACTACAGTCTAGTTGCCTACTATACTCAGAAAAAATAATGGAAATCGCAATTAAATACAGCAAGTTGACAGAAGACTAAAAAGGCTCTATGTTGAAATCAGACAATCAATTTTAGATTATTATATCCATTATATATTTTAAAATTATTTGTTATCTTGAAATTTGTACTTTAAAATGTTGCTATAAATTCAAAATTGTCTGGTAGAACCCTAGAAAATATAGAAATATTTTATTTTTGAGCCATTTCGAAAGTTTTTTTTAATCGTTGCTATTTTTATTAGTGTTCGTGTGCAACTGGCTATTGAAATGCCTCTGTTTGGGGCTTAAACTCAAACTCATAGTCAGTCTTTTGGCCATTCAATGGCGATGACGACGGCAATTTGCAAATTATGCACAGCGGGGCAGGGAGTGGTTGGCGGCGTGCCCCGCCAGTGGTGCAACTACATTCTAAACTCTGATTTTCTTACGATTATAAACCATTATTAACCCACCGAGGCGCATCTGGGGCTTGCATTACACGAGTAATCATCAAATAAAAAGTCTTGTTTATGGCTTGGAGTATTTCCTAAATGTTCTGGGGCCAGCATGGGTTAATTTCCCACACAAATCTGTTTTCGGTTTGTGTCTCTGCCGTGTAATTAATAAATGTGTGTTATTGTGCCACAGCCCAAGTTGATAGCTGCAATTTGGATCGACTTCAGTACGAATTCGAGTCCGACTCTGATTCTGCCCCAACTTGTGGCATTGAATACGGCCCTAATGTGGGCTGTTCTTGACTGGAAGATCGATAGCTCGATAAGTACACCTGAGAAATTTGGGTAACCGTTCTAAAATGAATTCAAAAGGAAAAATTAACTCATTAAACATTTATAAAAAGTAATTCCAAAGTATTTTGTTCGTTATTGTAAGTTTAAATTAAGGAATTTTTGCTTTACCAATTTCAATGTGTTTGAAAAATAATATATAAATTTAAAATAATTTTAACACTGCAAATGAAGATTATTAATGTGTTCTTTTAATCCAAAAAGCTATCTATATTTTGTTGCTCAAACATAATCATTATTCTTAAAGAATAATTATTATTTTGTGGTTCAAAAATTCAACTTGGTATTTTGTGAGTTAACTCAAAATGTTTTCCTAATAAATATTTTAAATATAATTGCATCATTAAAATACAAAGACACAATAGCTTGAAAAGCCCATTGGTCATGCAGTTTTAAATGTACAATGGGATTTCTTGGGTTCATTCTGCCTCTCAGTATTTCTTGCAGTGCTTGAATCGCCGTTGGCGTTTTCTTGTAATATTGTGTACACAATGTGAGCCACAGCTGACGACAGCGGGTGGTGGCCAGCGAATGTCTGATGTCTGCTACCAGAGATTAGACTTTGGCCGGCACAGTTTAGGCTGGGTTTGTGGGGAAAATGGACCCGCTGACACATTCACTTGGCCACCGACTGCTTCGGCTGCAAGTTGCAGTTGCAGTTGCGGTGGCTGCTCCTTGGCAACCGCCCACTTCTAGCACAAACTGCCCGCGGACCCCACTCGAAATATGCAGAAATGCCTGAAATGGGGGGATTAGGATTACATGACTTTTTCCGCATTCGATATCATAGTTTGTGGCCTGAGTCATTGGCCCACCCGACGAATCCTGTTTATTCACTTATTTAGTACCCCCATATCAATCAAAATACTTCCGAAATTAGCATAACGCAAGAATGAATTCAATCTGTCAGCCAATACCGTTTGTTTAGTGTCAAGCGTAAAAACTGAAATCACGATGATTGTGGCTAATTAAAGCATCGGGCATCGGGTATTGAGCATCGAGTATCAAATGGCCTGTATCGGTATCGAATGGCAGCATCAGCGGCACTTGAAAGCCAATCGAGTGGGCCAAATGAGCCCAATAAAGAGAGTGCTCATTAAGGCGTGATTATTGCTTAATTGTTTGCAGGCTATTCACGCGCACACAAGGCGGATACGTGATATTCTGAAAGTTGCCTTTTTTTGACACTTCCGCTAAGTTGACAGGCCGTGAAAATTGTCGCCAATCTGCACAATCGAATGATAAATCGTCATACATACTACGCAAAGTGCTAAAGAATGTCGGTACAGGATTAGCTACCTGATAAATCAATCAAGATTAATAATTGCCTATCACTTGGGCTGGGTGAGGGAACTCAATTCCAATTGCCCAATTCATTCATTAAACTGGAGCACGTCACTGACCAGGCGTTTTGAATAACCCCTCCACAATGGAAAGGAATTCGCATTGTTGTGAATTCCGTTCGTTATTTTTAGAACGTTTTCATGTTTTTTATTCGCTTTGTCTTAGGGCGAAACTGAATCGTTTGGCCCTTTTGTAATTGTCACACGTTGATTTGGTGTCAATGCTAACTGTCGCTTTTCCATTCAACGCCCGCGGTCGGTTACTTCTGCAATTTTAGACATAAAAGGCAAGGCGACCCGACCCGCCGGATGACTAACCGATCTAGTAGTCTAGTAATATAGTAACTGGTAACTGGTCAGTCAGTTGGGTAAGGTAACTTTAGCACATGTGCGAAGGTGTTCGTTCACTGGGTGCAATCGCTCAAATCTGCTCTAGAAAAATGATCGGCGACAGGCGCCCACTGCACTGCCGGATGTTGTTATTGTTCTTGCTCGGGGGATATAAACACATTTTACTTATAAATTGAGTATATATAAACAGCTTGAATAATTATGCTATTATGTTCGCCGCAGCGATCGGTTTCCATTAATATTTGATTCAATTTTCGCCATTTTTCATTGTTTTCAATTTGCGCCTTTCCAATTCGCGTCAATGGATCAAAAGTGTTGGCTAGTAAATGATCTGCCTCATTGCAATTAGCAATGCTAATGTTAATGCCGATCGATAAATATCCATAAATATGTTTTATTGGCTCGATTTGATCTGTGGGGCATTTGGCAGGGCGAGTTCGTGCCCTAAGTCTTTTGTTTCTGCGGTGGGTGTGTGGCGCTGATAACAATTTATGGCCGATCTCTGGCCATGAATTCGCATTGGAGTGTTATGAACAGTGTTACGGTGGAGATATGGATGTAGATTAAAAAAAAGGTATATTTGTTTAAATTATTGATTCATTGAAAGGCAATAAAGTGTTGAATTACTTTAAAACGTTCTTAGAGAACTTGTATACATTATTAAGTCATGTTAACACCTTAAACAACGTAATTATTAAAAAATTAAATGAAAATTTCGAAATGGTTGTTAAGAATTTATAACAATTAAACATTAACGATCAAAGAATGAATGAGTATATTTATTTCACCTGAAAGTAAACATTACTCATTGAAAGGGAAAAAATCAAAATGCAACATGATTCTATTCAAAACTTATCCTTAAGTTAAGCCATAAAATTGACTTCCTTAAACCGAAACAGGTTGATAAATCGCGAGATGAGTCAGGAACATAAATATCTCGCTGACGCAGAATGACAGATTGACCGGCAGCGTTTAAGTAATGTTTCCATTTTCCACTCGAGCGGAGCGTGTTCCATTCGTCCATTGGGCAATCCATAATCCACACGGCTTGAACTGTTTGTTCGATTGGTGTTTTCGCTACCTTACGCCACCCACTTGAGCACTTGCAACGCGGTTAATTATGCCACATTCGCCACTTGACTAGGGACACTGGCAACATGCACCACTTCAAACGGAGCACCGCAGCATTCCTCTGATGTCTTAATAGACTCGCCGCATTATTATTCAAATGTTATCGAGTCGAGGTCCAGACCTCGTCCATTGCATGACTTATGCATATTTGCCCGCGACATGAAGACATATCTCAGCTCATGTGGATAGTAGATCGTCGATGGCCAATCGATACAAATGATATTTTAATTACGCAAATTTATAAATAGATCGCTGAGATAAGCTCTAAATGCGATCACCCCAGATTGCAGTTGCTTGCAGTTAGAATAAATGTTTTCAGTAGACTTCTATATAAAGTTATAAAGGGGAATTAAACTTGGTTTTCTTATTTACTTAAAGATTTAAAACACCCGAGCTTAAAAAAAATATTCTTATTTTTATGCTTTCATTTGTAAACATTTCATTAAACTTGTACTAACTTTTAATTTCTTTAAAGGCTAAATAAAATCTGATATAAAATATTCAAAAATATTAGTAATATTAGTCTAAGCCCTTTGATATCTTATTTCATATTAAATTATATTTATTTGCGGATTCTTTAAATACTACTTTATTTTCTATTTTAATGGTAAATTTGCCAGTGTCGATGGTCTAACCCCCAATTGCATTCGAATAAAATCTGATTCAGGGAAATGTCGAGCATAACTAACACTCCTTTATCTGTGTCATTTTCAGATGTTGTCCGGCTGCCGGACACGCCCCGCCCCTTTTCCGGGCGGACGGCAGAGTGAGCTCATCGCGGGCAACGAGTTCCTCAAGCTGTTCCTCGATCACGATGACCAGCAGAGAAGCCTCCACAGCAGCGAACAGGAATTCGAGGGCAGAGCGGAGTCCCCATCCTCATCGCCAAATCCTCGCCAGAGATCAGCAACCGGCAGAAGCTTGGATGTGGGCAGGAATCGCTATAGGAATTCCCTGAGTTCCGGAAACACTCACGACGAGGAGCAGCCCAACTCCAAACAGGTGGCCAAGCTGGTGACCTCCGGCAGTAAAATAGTGTTCCTCGAAGATGCCCCCAATGCAGTCAAGGGAAAGTCCAGCGATGAGGTCAAAGTGGTGGCCGTAAGTGTGAGTTCCTCCAGTAAAAGAGGTCCTTCGAAGAGCACTCCTTCCAGTGCCACAGGAAGTGCTTCAGACTTTGTGAACCGCTCCCATAAAAGTGAACTTTCCATCGAGGAAACGGAACCCAGATTGGCTGGCGATTCCACAGATGTTGAGGGAGATTCCCTGAATAGTGCCTCCAATATACAAAGTGTGCTGGCGGCTCCTTTACTGGCAGCTAACTCCGCACACTCCTTCTTGAAAAACCAAAGTGAGATTGATAGTGAGGAGACGGGAACGGGAACGGGAGCAGGAGCTGGATTACCATTTCAAACAGTGATTTATCATGACACCAAACAGGGCAGAGGACCGCAGTCAAGGTCAATATCCTACAGTTCCATCTCCCAAAATGTGGATGATTTGCAAGCCTGGCAGCAATCGAGAAGTGGCATTCTAGCGGAGGCCCAGAGAAATGTGAGTGAGAGCTTAAAACATGGGCACTCCTCGGAACCAGCCAAATTCTACTCCGTTCCCTCGAAAATGTACAGTGTGCCTAGCAAGTTTTACTCAGAACCAGCTAAGGTCTACTCCGAACCGGCCAAGATGTATGGACAGCCCGAAAAGGTTTACTCAGAGCCATCTAAAGTCTATGGCCAACCCTCGAAATTTTACTCAGAGCCAGCCAAAGTGTACTCGCAACCCTCGAAGGTTTATGGGGAGCCGGCAAAAACGTATTGGCCACAAACGTTGATCACCACAGCGGCAACACCCCTTGGGAGCACTAGTTCTGCCCCAGCTTCAACCACCAGCGGCAGTTCCACTGAGAAGCCACTGACGCCCACCACTTTTGTGCCACTTAGATCCCGACCACGACCCGCGATTGTCTCGCGCATCGCTTTTGGCGAGGCCCAGAGCACAACCACCACGACAGCAGCAACACCAAACAGCACGGCAGCAACATCGAGCAATTCGGCAGCAACATTGGCCAGCAGGGTCACCACAGTGAAGCCTCCCAGCACTGGCACTTCTGGGAGCATTCGGCCAACCACTTGGCAGCATCACTATCACAGCTACAACCACCACCAGCAGCAGCAGCAGCAGCAGCAACATCCACAACAAGCTCATCCAACGCGCCGAGTACTCTTCAATTTGGATAAATTGCCTTATGATTTATTGAATGCACCGCAGCCGCATCCATTGGATCCAATTTTATCGAAGCACTCAAGTCCGAGCAACTACCACCAGCAACATCACCAACAGCCGCATCAGCAACACGAACAGCAACAGCAACATCAGCGTCCGTGCTGGGAGCAACAACGTCAGCATTCATCACCGCCGCATCAACATTCTAATCAAAATGCCAAAGGATTGCCCAATAGAGGTGAGACCAAGTCGGAGTTTTGGATCTGAATCTGGTTAAACAAATTACACTGTGCAGCAGGGCGAGTGTTGCAATTGCATAAATTAAAGAGATCAATTTTCGGAACCCATTAAGTTTAATCGTATATCATTTATAACGACCTGCTTGCCTGAAAGTTTATGTTTCACTTAAGGAAGAGCCATCAAAATGATCAAAGTAAACAAGGGAAGAATAAAATTGTATTTTCATATCGATCAATTTTCTGAACCCAAAAATGTTAATAGTATATAATTTATTAGGACCTGCTTTGATCGAAAATTATGTTGGGAAAAAGCGATTTGAATTATTGAAGTACACGATGTCAGGAGTTAGGTGAGGGTGTAAAATCGCTACACACCTACCCAAAATTTAGATATTTGGATAAATTATCATAGACTATTGTTCGAATTAGTAGTAATATTTGAATGCTTTGTATTTTAAACTTTATATTTACTGTAACTTGTAGAAAATGGATAAATTAGAATATGGAGCTTTACAAAATTATTAAGCACAAGCTTGTCAAATCTTTGAGTTTTGCTTTGTTTTTGACACTCGCTAGTCTTTTAAAATTTGTTTACAACGTTTTGCAAAGTGCAGTTATGACAGACAGCGACAACGCACGGGTTTAACCACTTGAACCCCGGCCAACTAATCTTGAACTTATCAAACATCATCTTTTGTTGCATCTCCCCGTTGCAGAT
Organism: Drosophila elegans; assembly: GCF_018152505.1. Lineage (NCBI taxonomy): Eukaryota > Metazoa > Arthropoda > Insecta > Diptera > Drosophilidae > Drosophila > Drosophila elegans. The sequence goes on along the minus strand of NW_024545855.1, from coordinate 2,209,364 downwards.
CTAGTCAAGTGTGTTTCCAAATTTGCACACCAACATAGAGCGGCAGCGGCATCGCTGGTGGACCCATCACCGCCATCACCTTCGGGGTCAGGCGGTGGCTATTCGTACAGCTCCAGCTCCACCAGCTCGTCCTCCTCATCCTCCAGTTCATCGGCAGCAAAGCAGCAGCAGCAGCAGCAGCAACAGCAAATTCAACATTTTACCACCGAGCGCCCCGAGCTGTATACTCCAACCTCAGAGCAGAATTACGAAATTGAAGAGTCCGTTAGTGTTATGACAAACGGACGAGCCCATGGATTGCAGGGCGGTGCAGGTGGTGCAGGGAGTGCTGCTGCTGCTGGTGGTAGTGGTGCAGTGGTTCAGGCCACAACGCCAGCCAGTCCACTCGTCCAATCGAGCACCTCAGCCAGCAGTCGTGGCATCAACAGAGGACGTGGCTCAGTGGTTTACAATGCAAATGCCAACGATTATTCGGACGACGATGGGGATACGACGGGAGGGGAGGCAGGTGACTCGGGATCGGAGGGCCCCGAAACCCCCGACGACGAAGACAAAGTCGCCTATGTGGTCGAGGGACGCAACTACCGAAAGTACCGCGTGGAGGAGAAGACCGACGACGGCTTCATCGTCGGCGAGTACGGAGTGGTGGACCACAACGATGGAAACTTGTGGGGAGTGCGTTACACCGCCGACTCCACCATCAATCGCAGTCTGATACAGAAGGCGTTGCTCACGTTTCTCAAGCTCAAGTAGGGGCCAAACGGTCATCTTCCACTCGGAAAAACCATTGAACTAAAGTTGCAAAAGACGTACCCAGAGAAATAATTGGAAACTACAGGGAACTTTGTGTCAGATGGGAAGCACATTAAAAAAAGTGAAAGAGCTTAGGAGGGCAGAACTTTCAGTACACATGGAATTTTTAAAACTTAACTTATAGAAACGAAAACAGTGATATAAGATATGACATATGTAGAATATATGTTAGAGAAATACTTTATTACTTTTAATTTAAAAAATTTACAATTTTCTTTTTCTCAAAACTTTGGTCGTACTATATATATAAACTTTTAATTAAAGACTAAAAGCATAAAGATAATAAATAGTTAATATAATGAATAGCAGCGTACGTACTACTGTAAAAATACTCAAAAAAATTATAGAAAATCGTTGGGGATATTTGAAATCACAAAATATTTCTTGGAACCTTAATTAAAGTAAATTTTAAAATATTAAAAATATCCCATTATTATAGTGATTTTCTTAAGTGCAGAGCAATGGTTTTTCCGAGTGTTTTTCCACCAGCACCCCGCACTTCCCCACTGAAGAGACAGCTGCAAAGGCACTCACATGTGATCCAAGTCGTATTGTAGTTAGCCTAGATAACCTAAACCTAGGTAGATAAACCTAATTAGACGTACTACCCTAGCATGTAGCCACTAGTTGAGTTCCCACGAGATCAGGACACACACTCACGGGCCCTGTGTGTGTGTGGATGTGTGTGTGTTTAGTCAGTAAACGAATTTTGTTTTAATGTTTAGTTAATGTTTTAATTAATTTATTGTAGTTGTTGGTATTGTAATTGTAATTGTAGCCGTAACTCTAATTCGAGCCTAATTTATTCAGCCGACCATTCAGCACTCGAAATTCCACAGATCTAGCAAACTTGCCATAAAATCCGATGCGGGAAATCCGAAGTAGCCGAGCACCTAACCTAACCAGCATTAAGAACGAGCAAAAAACTATCCTAATTAGAGCCTAAGTGACTTGCGCAGTGAAATAAACTAAATTACACCGAGAGTAAATCGTAGTTGTGCATTAATCATTAATCTCGCAGCGGGCGGGGAACGGATGTGATCGGAAAAACGGGTTGTCCTGGGGGCTCTGCTCCGCCGATCCGCAAAGTAAATAGCCACTTAAAATTGATTAAAAACTAGCAGCCTGCGGCGCAGCGAAGGAGAGTCGTTCTTCTGGACAATATCATTAAAATTTAATTGATATGAACAAGTGACAAAGCAGCAGCAGGACAGCTGACGCCAAGGAATTGCTGTTCGGAGGGTTGATTGCTCTGCTATACACACTGAAAAATATGTAGATCATTTTACTTTAAATTGAATTATGGCCGAAAATGAGGTTGAATTTGAGTCCTCTTACCAATTGAGCATGGTTTTATCATTTATTTTATTAGATAAAAGATATTTGCTTGGACTAAGAATAAGCTTGGCAGTTAAATGAAGTATAATAATAATTTATGTTTCGTTTTAAATTAAATAAATTGCATAGAGAAACCTAGTCTTAGGTACTTAAATAATTTTTCTACACTTTTTTTTGAGTATAGAACTTGAAATGAAATAAAGAGACCCTTACCTGCAAACTAATTTTTCTAAAATTTATTTCTGAACAGAACGTTATATTTTTTGCAACTAATTTTATAAAGTTGAACATTGATAATTTTGAAATGGGGTTTCCTTATAAAAATTGCTAAAATTAATACAGAATAATAGAGGATTAAATCAATATCTTTAGTTCTCCCAAACCCATTTTAAATATAAACTTCTGCCATAACTTTATGGGTATAGAAAAGTATTATAGATTTAATAGAATTTTAAAAAATATATCTTAAAATTATAGTCGATATTGCCCCTCATTTTTTCCAAGTGCCAGGATCAAAAAGATAAGCAGTGACAAGAGCTCTTCTGCTTTGGGATATAATGATAATGACTTGGCAGCTTAAACCTGCTGGGCTATTACTCTTCCGAGTGAAACGCGGAAGCTGAAAAGACCACGAGAAGTGGAATCGGAGATCTGAGATCTGAGACAATCGGTGGCCAAGGAACCTGTGACAAAGTCAAGGCGGCAGTTTAGGGCCTTTATAGAGCCACATTTGGCCAATTAAGAGCAGCATTTCCATAAACGTCCAGCGGTTGTTTACTGATCTGCCCCAAGAAATCAAGACCGTAAATGCGGCACTCAACGGGAAACCGACTGGATGGGCAATTGGATGCGAAGGTCGCTGAACGACCTTGCTTGCGGTCGCCTTCTTTCCACTGGGATGCCTCCTCTTCGAAAGCAGCAGCTTCTTCGGCGTCTGCGTGTCGTCATTTGGCTGGTTTTATTGCCCCTCGGAGACTGGCTATATCGCTATACCGACTGGAGAGTGGCCGGTAAAATTTCCACTAATGATTGCATGGGCCAGTGCCAGGTTGCAGTTTCAGATTCAGATTCAGTTTCAGGCCCAGTCCAAGTCCCCGGCTATTTTTAGATATGTAAGACAATCGGAGTTCAGGCTTTGGTATGCTGTCTTATCGCAAACCGGCAATCAGACCAAGTTCGAGTCGGGGGGACTTGGATTCTGACCCGGCTGCATCGGCGACGCGATCTGCGTGAAGAAATACAGCACATGACCATAAAAATCACGAAGGGAACCAGAGCATCCGGCACCGACACTTAGAATACTCTTGGAAATCAGTTTTATGCTGTTAAATACTTAAAAAATAAAAACTTTATAATATAACAGGGAGTAAATTTCTATAAAAGTATTAACTTTATGGGAAAAAAATATTTCAGCTTATTGGTTGCTAAAAAAGAAATTTTATATTGTACTTTTTAAAATACTCTTTTATTTAAAGTTTTTGTTAATCATCGAATACATTGAAAAAGGAATTCTTTAAATGCATAAATTGAAGTGAAAAACTCGAGTTCATAGTTGGTTATAAATAACATAACGTTTTTGGATTACTTTCATCACAGTCGCTAAATAAAAGTCGTTAAAAAACAGTGTAAATCAAGATTAACGTTAGGAAATTAACGTTTCGTTAAGTTTACATTTAAAATGATGCTTAATTTTATAATATGTTTCAAAAGCATTACCTTTTTAAGTGCCGTACCGTATAAACTGTCTTTAAACAATTACGATACCCCTATTCAAGGGTATGGAAAAAGAGAATGTGCCTGGCCAGCCTGCAGATTTAATGCGAAATGCCAGAGAGGCAGAGACAAAAGTGCTGGGGATGGGGATGTGATGGGATGTGATGGGATGGGTTTGGAGCCATATACATAGATGGGGACTCAGCCGTGCCCTTTCTGCGGTCAGCTGCCAGATGGACATTTTCGAGAGGAGGAGTAGGCTTTCGAGATGGAGATGAAGTTGGGTCGGGAACTGGTTATACCGTTGCGAACCGCTTCGCTTAAGTGCGGCAATTACGGGACGAAACAGTTTTCCTCGCTTTTAGCAGGAGTGAAAGAACTTAACTGAAATAAAGCATGATGAATACCAAGCAAACTCGTTGCCATTCCATCGCTGCACAGAAAAAATCGATTATTTTTAGTTCGAAACTACCGAAGTAACTTTGCAGAGATAAATTTTTTAATAATTTGTTATGATCTTGGGATAGAGATTATATTTATATGATCTTAAGGGTTAAATACTTTTAGATATATTAATTTTATATGTTAATATAGTTTAAGGTTTTTAAATTAAAAAAATTCAAAATTAAAATAATAATAATAATATTATAACAAATTAACTAATAATTAATTAATACACCGAGTTTGATTTCTAAAATTCATTGATTTATGGAATTTGTATCATAATTTTTGGGTAAGGTAAACATAAGGTTAAGTCAAATAAAATTTATACGAAAAAGAAAACCGGAATTACTTGAACTTCGTGCTTATATTCAATAAATTGTAAATGTAAAAATATGTTTCACCTTTATCTTGATGTTGTTTTTCGGTGTGTAGTTCTCGCCTTCGGGGGCGTAGAATTGCGTGTCGACAATAAATTTGAAAACTACACGACCGCCGATCGTTATGACAGGTTGAACGTTGCCACGCCCCCGCCCCCATGTCCTGGTTAGTGGCTTTTTAATGTGGAGGGCGTGTCCCCGAAATGGTCATTCTGACAGCTTTCGAGGAGACCGTCCATTGGCTTCATTAAAGCCTCCCAATATCGAACTGCATCCGCATCCACTTGGCAAGTCCAGCTTCCTTTTACTTTTGCCTTGAGCTGCTGGCAAATTGTTCCCCCATTGATCTGGCTTACAAGAATCTGCACTTTTGTCTAGCACAGCGAGTCCTGTTAATTAATTCGAGCCCGGGAACCAGAGAAGATTGCCCCTTAATGAAGTCGCCCCCATGCGGAATGCTGGTGAGCCAGTGAACAGTGAACATGCATGTTTTTCACAATTTACGAGCCATTTTATTCAATATTCGGAGTCCAGTCGAGGGGTTGATCGATCGCGGCTCGGAAATTTATGACATGGCATTATAATTGACCGATTTGTCATTATAATTAGCGTGTACACAGCCCAGACACAGCAGATCGAAGAGCCTAATTTATGCATATTGGGGAGATTATTTTTACAGAGGACGTTGTGGTGATAAAACATGAAACAATGTTGCAACGAGCGGAAGGCATAAGTCATAGTCAGTACTTCAGTTTATTATGTTTCCATTAAAAAGAACGACACTATAAATTTACAAATTTCGAAGGACTCTTTAGGGGCTTTTAACATTTCATATTTGTAACGAAAGGACTCTTTTTAGATGTTAGCAATTAGAGCCTAGTTTGAGTGAAATCAAACGGATATGGCTAGATTGACTCAACTGGTTATACTGATTAAGAAATTATAATCTACATAGAGTATAAAAGTGTTTAAATATCTAATTATTTTACATTACATCTTACATTTTAATTTTGTGTACGTACATTTATCTACACGGTCTGAATTCTATAATTGTGGCAGCACTGCCAAAAAAAAATACCTGAAAGTATGCAACACTTTATTAATCATATTTGTGAGTATAGTAAAAATTATTAAAGAATATCCGTTCTTTTTTGTATAAAATTACGTGTTTATTAAATTATTTAATAAACATCATCATCAATTTAATATATATTTAACATATTTTCCATTCCAAATACCTAAATTAATGTCAAGTGTAAAGTATATTCAGATTCAGTAACAATCTAATAATAACAAATGTTCCATAGTCATGGTCTTTTAAAACAATTCTCGCCCGAAAGGTAATTTAGATCACTTCCCTAACCACTTGAAGATATTTAAATCAAAGTAAAATCCTTAACCAGAAACAGGGTAAGCAAAACGCCCACAAAAAAAAAAGTGCAACACCGGAAAGACAGATTAAAATTACCAAAAGTCATGAATCAAACTGAGAAGTTAATTCAACAGCTTGGACAAAAAAATGGAGAAGGAGTGCCTCGAACCCGGGTCAGATGTTCAAACAATAAAGAATGCAAATCATTGCATTGCCCATGTCCTGCAAGTCCTGCAGCCTGCAATCGATTTGGAGCACGACTAATTGTCTGTCGGCAATTAGCAGGAAAAGTATTCCGCACTCAACACTTTACTAATCTGCAAGTGTCAAGCGGTCGCAAATGATGGCGGTGACAAAAGGAGTTGACAGGCAGGACATTCGGGGCAGGATAACAGGCACGGGTGCGGGTTTCGGAGGGGTTGAAGTGTGCGTTCCGACTAAAAAAGAACCGAGGCAGCCGCACCGGCAGCATCGACCTCGAAATTCCCCTGAACTGCAAGGGTTGCTTCTTCGCCACACTCAAGAAATGACGGTCGAAAATTTTTACTCTTTTTAGCAATAATATTTTAGATTAACACAAATACGAAAAAATCAAAAGCGTTATATAAAACACTCATACGTTTGAAAATTTTTCTTAAGTATTCAAAATAATATTAGAAATAGCTGGTAATTAATTTTGTAAGAAAACATATAGATACAAATTAAATACTAATAATACTAATTTTAAATATTTTTGATCATATAAAACAAATTTAGGTAAAATAAATGAATCCCCATTTTTTTTTTATTTAAAATGTACCATACTTAAAAATGCAGATCCTAAAATGTTTAATGGTCTTATCTTAGATTTAGTTTTAATTCAATAAAATTTTGTTTTTATTATTTTAGAACAAGAATTTTGGAATATTTCACTAGTCACATTAATTTCTTAGTTAACTTAATAGAATACTTTTTCTGAGTGCGCTGACTCAGACTCGAGTTGAAAAATTTGGACTCAGACGACAACAGGTCTCGACAACGGAGGACACAAAGAATCGAGCGTCCTCTACCTTTTCGCATAATGAAATTCAAGTACCGCACGGTGCTCCTTTAACGTTTGATATCAAAGGACATTCGATCGGGCATGCAACATGCGCTCATTGTCCCGCCGTTGTTGTCAGTTTTTCTTAAGCGTTTCTCGTATTTATGCCAAAGATTACATGTTGATCTCGCATATCTTTCATCTTGACGGACTGGGCTCCTTTATTCGGTCTCTGATCCTGGAATTCTGTGCGTGCTTCCCACGTCGCTGACATTCGATACTCGTTGGCAGGCGAAATCAAAATGCCGTCAGTCAGTAGCCCAGTCATGATCGTGCATTAATTGGTAGACAAATCACAAAACAAATTATCGTTCATCGTTAGAGAAAATTAATTCAAAAGAGGACAAAAATCCCATAAAGTAAGTAAGCGTTTCGACAGAAAGATATCTGCTATTTTAAAAATAAATTAAAATATGTAGCCTTTTATTACAATCATGTAATGGTTATTCAAATGGTTTTATAAAATTGTAAACAAAGGTTCTTAGCAAAGCAGATTTTATAATTTATTTTAAATAAATCAAACTAAAATTATATTGTAAAAAAATAAGTTTTCAGTTTATTAATATTAAATTGATGTAATATCAACTAAAATAGTGAAAGAAATTGGTTAAGGGTCGGAGGCAAACAGATTTAATGGTTACTCCATGGTACCGTTGCGAATTAAAAGCTTATTTACTTTGAATAATTTGTTAATAGAAATACAACATTGAGGTAAATATAAATTCTGGCACCTTATTGCAATCCAATACACCTTATTTTTCTCCTATAACAAAGGGTGTAAATTATACAACTTTCACATTAATTCATAAAGACAGAATCTCTGGCCAGCTATCTTACATGGAAATCTTGCGTTGATGACAACTCACCCGCTTCCCTGGTAGTCCATTGTGGACTATCTCTCCAGCTCCAACTCCACCTTCCACAGATCCAATATAATCGATAAGCCATGCCCAAAATTGCCCCTTTTCAGCTTCCTCCAGTTAGCGATTTGATGAGGGTTTCTATGGATTTTCCTGCTCCTGGATAGATAATTTCATGACTGAAACAAAAAGCATATTGCGCACGCTAGATTGATCGCCCACTTGTTCGATTCTCTTAAAAAAAAAGGCCAAAGAAATGGAAATCCTTTCACAATCCACTCACATCCTTTTGCTTTTTTTGGCTACCCCTTTCTGCACAGTTCGTGGAAGTTAGCTGTTCAACATTCGCTATTTATTCAAACCTTCTCCCTTTTCAAGACTCATATTTTTTTTGTGAAAAATATAAAATTTAAAATTTCCCGCATGATTAGGGAACTGATTGTTAGGTCTTGTTAGAAAATCTTAGGGCATCAGGTGCCATCAGGTGCATTGTGCGGAATAATGGGCCCCGAATTGCCAGCGTTTTGTATTCAATTTCACTCAGCGGTGGATTCTTGAGTGGAAGCTTACATCTATCTTCCCACGGACCTGAAAAAAGGCGATGATGTTTATTTGATAATGACTAAAGAAGCAAAGTGTAAGTTGAAAGGTTGAAGGTTAACGAACTCGCATAAATACAATTGAATTGCTGTGTTTGGGGAGATGAGAAACTGAATAAATCGAAGAGGGTTTATATATTTAAGAACACGCTGAACACGGTGAAAATTTTTGATCTTATACAAATCAAACTCATTTCCAAAATTATTACAAAAATCCAAGGTAAACATAATTATTTCATTTATAAAATAGTAAAGAAAAAGATATTTAAAATTAAAGTGAGAAAAAGTTTTCATTTCATTAAGGTAGCAAGGAAACATGATACAATACAACTACTTCAATTTTAGCATTTCCTGTTACTTTATTTAGAAATACGCCGCCATAAGGTCGACTAATCTAATCAAAGAGAGTTACCGCTTCTAATGCAACTATATCTGGTGATCTGGGCATGGACTTAAACACTTTTTATCCGGAAAAGTGACACAAATTCGGTAAGGCCGTGGAGATGGTCTATCTGCTGTTGGGACAGTGAAAACATAAACACATTTTGCCCATAGAGTTTGGCAGGAAATGTGTAAAATTTCTCTGCATATCGGGGAATGAAATCGGAAACTTTTGCCAATAGTTTTTCGGGCGTGAGAAATGTAACGCAATGTACAAAGCCCCAGATATTGGAATCGAATAATCTGCGTATGACATAATCTTCGGGGCTTAAAGATGCAAACGAGACGTGGCCTGGTTTTCGGCTCCGTATATCTGCTCAAAAGCAAAAGGCCAGCAGCGAGCAGGACATCCTACTTAACAGCAGCGAGCTGGGATTCAATTGTAAAAAAGGCAAACAAAAAGTCCTTAAGTTATTTGGCTGGCAAATGTTGAGTACGAAACAAAGAGGCTCCTCTTTGCGAGCACCACAAAAGAACCTTAAACTCAGATTCAATACTGAGGCACTGCCACTTATGCAAGTTCCAAGCTAGTACACGTAGAGAAACAAATACTTCATGGCGATAAATTTATGAAAATTTATATAGAAATGTTTTAAAAATTGTGAATTTTATTTTGAGCTTACATAGTTGGTTCTCGCTTTCAAAAGTAAGCATATATTAAAACATTATATTACGTTTCTAAGAGATTAGACACTCTAATTAATAAATTTAAATTAAATATAAATTTCTAGTGAGATTAGTTAGTTATTATAGTATTTATATGCACAGAAAACTTAATATAAATTAAACACAAATTTTTTGCTAGGAATATATACATACTGCAAATTGTTTTTTTTTAATAAAATATAATTGAAAACTATATATGTTTTTCCTTGTGCAGGACACAACAATCAAAACTGAATTGGAAATGGAAGCAGCGACTTCATCACTTGTTTCCTCTCGCACTCCTGTTGCATAAATAATCTCGGGGGCATTCAACAGCCTGTAATCGGAGAAGTTGGCGGAGAATCTTGCATGGGATATCGGGTTGGTAGTGGCCGATCTCCAGCCAAATCTTGGAGGTGTGTCCCATTGTCCTGGCCGCGTTTCCGTGGCAGCCACGAATTTGAAACCTATCTCGGAAGATTTGATTTTGCACGTGCAGGTCTGGGAACCTCGGAACCCCAAAGACTGTCTTGGTTGTCAGAGAACGAGAACGAGAACTTGACAAAAGTTGCTCAACTTTCTGCCTGCATCTCCTCCCGACTTGCGCAATTTTTTCCCCGAGACATCCGAGTACTTTAATTTCATGTTTTGGGATTGTTCGCATGATTTCTCGAGATCAGATTGCTTATCTGTGTCCCTGCCTCTGATTCAATTTGTCTGCCGTGTAATTATTGCGCTTTTCCTAGCTGTTTGTCCTCTTTAAGGTCTAATAGTCCATTTCCTGCCCTCGGGATTTTTGGGGTTCCATTTGCACTTCAGTTTGACGTGATTTGCGAGTCGCTTCCTGTGGATCTCGTTCCCGGGGAAGGATATTCAGAGTTATCTTCTCTCCCCTGTCGTCTTGCACTTTTCAGTTTGGGTTTGACATGCTTTTTGCTTTTATGAACTTTGCCGTCTCGCTCCGGCGGAAGTTGTTCTTGTCAAAGGATTCCATTTCCGCACTTTCTGGGTGCATTTGCATATTATGAGCGCCAAAAACCTTCCGATTGTTTGTCTTCTTGGCGCCAAAACAGATAATTGCTGGTTTATCATAAATGGATTTGGTTACAGTTTGGGAAAAAGTTGATCCCCGCAAAAAATTTGGTTTTTCTTTGAATTCCTTTTTTGGATTCTAAAAGTGGGTGATTACTGATTAAGTATTTACTGATTAAATTTATATATTTCATTAACAAGCAATGCTCTTGTGTTTTAGAGTCTTAGTAGTTGAAATGCTCAGTTTGAACGATGTTCTGATTTAAAATAAGTCTGATCCCGGGACTTACAAATCCAAAGGACTTTTTTCTATAATCAAGGACCCTTTTGGTATATTATAAGATTACAAAGTTTAAATTTTGCGAGTCATTCAAGGCACAGCCTTGTATTTTAGCCAAATGATCACACATAATATGAATAAATATTTTTATGCAATTGAGTCACACTCAAGCACATTCCATTTATACAGACATGTGTAAAACTCTACCGACATAGGGGTATTCGGTGCACCAGATAGCGGCAAGCCATAAAACTGGAACAAAACATTCACCTAATGACATTCCGGGTCTTTCCCATCAAAAGTATGGTCTGGCGCGATTCATAATGACCATCGAGCAGGGTCGGAGGTATCATACGAGTATCTGGGGAAATAACCATAGAAATAGGGTCGGTCATCGGTCATCCCTATAATATTTTTCTGCTCAATGAATGCGTAGCGACGGCGGCAACTTTTGGGCCATAAAATCGAACAGCGGGATTTTTCCACCTCTAGCATGCAGATGAAGTGAATTTCCCAACTATTTAACCCTCTCCTTCGTTCGAACTTCGAAGTGCCATTAGCCGTGTGGCGTCTTAACCCTTTCTTTCGCCGCCAAGCAATTCATAAAAACGCAGCGAAAGTGGAATAAAAATCGAAGCCCACATAAACAGTAGCTACCTGCATTCTTCGAACACAAAAAGGTGCTAACTCGTCATTAAGAAGAATAATCGCTACCTATTCCTTAAACCATAAAACCCCTTTCGCTTTTCCTCCTCAACGAACTTTGCTAAAAAGTCGCAAATTTACCGGGAATTTTTTAATTCATTTTTTGTTTATTGACGACCTTGAATGGCCGGTGGGTTGACGTAGGATGCTACCTGGCGTAGGTATAAACTATAACCTGCAGTATTCTGACCTGACGCTGACTGCTGTTTCAATTCTTGTGGTGGATTAAGCGCTAATCCGCCGGATTAGCGGTTCGCCGGCGTCCCGAGTTCATTAAGTAAGGGAGCTCTACTTGGGTTCAATGAAAGGAAGAGGGGAAATACTACATCACTCGAACTTCCTAAAGTCGTAACTCGAACTAGATGAATGGCAAATTTTTTATTGCCTATAAAGTTATCTTATGAAACCCGACCTATTACAACCAAAATAAGTATTTTTAAAGATATTTAACATGAAAAGTATGGAAAGCGAATATATGAGTTTTTTATACATTTTAATAAGATGATATTATTTTTAACAACAACATGTTCAAGGCTGTAGAGTACCAAAAATGGCATTTAAGCTAAAAATTGTTACTCTCTTATACATAGTTGTACAATCCTATGAATCAGAATTCAAAAATAAAAAACATGATTTTTGAAGCTTTCGCTTGAACGACAGTGCTTTGGAATAAATTCTACGGATAAAAATGTAGAAATTTCAAAATTAAAATAATTATTAAAAGTGTTGTAATAAAGTAAAATTATCGTCCAGGAACATAATAATATTTAAATTGCAGTAAAATTATATTATTTTATTATCTCTCAAATATGAAAAACAAAAAATATTAAATGAGTTGTGCGTGTGTGTGTTTAAAAATAAATGAGTAATGTAAGAACGGTCGAACATGATCATAACATTTTTCAATAAAACGTGGGAAGATCTGACAGATGCAGCCTCCTCATCTGCATATTCATGAGTTCCCACAATTAAGCCCCCCCTCCCACTCAGTGAATGGTCAAGCAAATGTCCAAAAATTGATATGTCATCGTCATCTGGTTTAGTAGAGCATCCTCCCCTTTGAAAGTCCGGCTAATGATTGGAATAGCTGCACACGCAAGCGAATTCCCATGCAGGACACCTGAGTTCCAATTAACCACCCCCTACACAAACAGCATCATCCAGAGGGGTTGACTAGTCCAATTAGAACGCATTGCAACCCCCGGCGATTGTTGATATCATTTCAAGCATTTTATTGATCAAGTTACGCATCCGTAATACGAATCGAAATATAATTGCTCTTTTCAAGTGTCTATCATATATCAAATGAATTGCATTTGCATCTCCGCCCTTCTGCATTTGAGTCGACGACGTACGAGGACGAGGACCTTTCCCACGTTCGAGGTCCTGGATCAGGATCATGTGGCCTTAGGCGTTGGTGCGTAATCGCACCAGACTTACAGGATCTTGCTTAACATTATTAAGTACTCGGCTGATGCTAGGAGCTCCGAACAGTATTCTTCTTTCGAATTCTCTGATCCTGGAGAGAAAAGCTTGATCTAGCAGCATCCCGATCAGCGTGCCTTTTCCAGGCAGCCCTCCTCTGAGCTGAAATCCGTAATCTGCTTAAGCGGCAAGCTTAAGACAAGGTATTGGTGGGTCCTTCGGCAGGACATGGCAGGAGGCGAGAGATTACACGCACTGGCCACTTGAATCTTAAAGGCTCTCAGAAGGCAACGCCTAATCGAATCTGGCTTTGCAGAGGGAGGCTAATATCTCTATCCGGATTGCTCCCATTTTATGTTAGATTTAAGTTTAGCCATTATTCTAATCATATGATTTTATGTGGAACATTCGCTTAAGCTAGTAAGAGATTTTGCATAATCCATACCTTGACTCTAGAAGTTTACTTTTAATTAAATTTAGCCTACTTTATGTCTTGTGATATTCATATTAATGGCGAAAACCTAAAATCATTTTGATAATAATGACTTGTGTTCTTAATACGTTGTTAGGTTAACATAGTTTAAATAAAACTTAGTCTTTTTACTAGCTTAATTTAACGTAATGTTCAGCTAACTTTTTTAAGCGCTACTGAACAAAAAAATGTAATAGTAAATATAAATATTTAATATTAAAATTAAATGTTAATTCATATTATTATGTACAATGCATATTAAATTGCAAGGTTTCAGTATTTAAAATAACGTGGAAAATATACGATTCGAAATATAGTAAAATAAAAATATTGTTTAGGAATTTTAGTATTTTCATATTCAAAGTAACTAAAAACCGCAATGGATGAAAATCAAAGCGCAAAATATAAAATTAAGTACCAAATATTTGGATTGGCTTCGTTTTAATTGAATCTCAATATATATATGTTTAATTGTAAAAAGTAATTTTATTGTGTAATTATTAACCAAAAAATGTGTAAGCCATATGAGAGAAACTATAAAAATATAAATTTAAGTATATTTTATAAATGTTTAAAATGTGTAAAGTAGTTCCTAATAAAGTTGTTTCAATTATTTGATCAATTCAATCATTTTGATATCTATCAAATTCTTTTAATTCGACGTTCGCCTATAACGTTCATATGGTTGCATCATAAAAACCTAATTACTGAATGGAAAACAATCAATAGTGCGCATTCAACCCCTGCTGCAATCGCCACTCGAAAAGGACGCGCGTAGGAAAACTAGAGGCGAACCCACAGGTACTTCACACAAATCACAAAGCGGCAATAATGGCAGCGCCATAAAATACCGGCCATGCATGTGGAAGGATATGGCTGGATGGATGTCCATGTCCCCGTCGCTGTCTTCATTAACAACTGTCGCAGAGATTCTCTCCGCCTGCTGGAGGAGGGTAGCAAAAGGACTCTGGAAGAGAGACAGAGAGCAGGCAGGTAGCGAGTCCTGCGGAAAAAGGCCATAAAAACCCAAAGAGTTGAGAATGAGCGACGGCTGCTGCGTTCGCTGCTCAATGAATTTTCGCAATGGCAGCCTGCCGAAGGATCGAAGGACTCTTCAGGACGGCAGAGTAAAAGAGAGGATGCGAGAGAGAGAGTAAGTAGAGCGTTAGAAGCAACCCTCACCCGAATTTCGACCAATGAACGTGGCGTTTCGCTACCTAAGGGTGATCGACTGCTCGATGAATGGACTTTGCTGGCGAGGACTATTAAAACTCCGCCGGTCCTTACAGCAGACAACACAACCCATCGTGATCTCATCGAGTCCACATCGGAGTAACCACGGATATATCGAATATATCAAAAATACCAAAAACCGAACACTTAATTAAAGCCATTCAAAACAAAGACATTCGTGCTTAGTGCCAAGTGTCCGAAGTGAAAACCGAAAATTGTGCAAACCCCCCAAAGTTTTTAAAAAATCGCCAAAATTACGCCTCACATCGGTATGCAGTCGTCGGAGGGTTCACCAGATATGATGGATCAGAAATACAACAGCGTGCGTCTTTCGCCAGCGGCATCAAGTAAGTATTGCTTCCAAATAAATAAATAGATAAAAAATACAAATCAAAGAAGGAACTAATATTCCTTATGAGTAAATATAAAACAAAAAAATACCTTTACTTATACAATTTTTCCCCTTTACTTTGATTTTCTAGGTCGCATCCTATACCATGTGCCTTGCAAAGTTTGCAGAGATCACAGCTCCGGCAAACACTATGGCATCTATGCCTGCGACGGTTGTGCTGGATTTTTCAAGAGGAGCATTCGCCGATCCCGGCAGTATGTGTGCAAATCCCAGAAACAGGGACTCTGCGTGGTGGACAAGACGCACAGGAATCAATGCCGTGCCTGCCGATTAAGGAAATGCTTCGAGGTGGGCATGAACAAGGACGCCGTGCAGCATGAACGGGGACCCAGGAACTCCACCTTGCGCCGCCATATGGCCATGTACAAGGATGCCATCATGGGCGCCAACGAGATGCCCCAAATACCCGCTGAAATCCTCATGAACACGGCTGCCTTGTCCGGTTTTCCTGGAGTGCCTATGCCCATGCCTGGTCTGCCCCAGAGACCCCATCATCCGGGACATATGGCCGGCTTCCAGCCTCCACCATCGGCTGCGGCTGTCTTGGATTTGTCCGTGCCACGAGTGCCCCATCATCCGGTGCATCAGGGTCACCATGGCTTCTTCTCGCCCACCGCCGCCTACATGAATGCCCTGGCCACTCGAGCCCTGCCTCCAACTCCTCCTTTGATGGCAGCTGAACATATTAAGGAGACCGCGGCGGAACATCTCTTCAAGAACGTCAACTGGATCAAGAGTGTCAGGGCCTTCACCGAGCTGCCCATGCCGGATCAGCTGCTTCTGCTTGAGGAGTCCTGGAAGGAGTTCTTCATCCTGGCCATGGCCCAGTACCTGATGCCCATGAACTTCGCCCAGCTGCTGTTTGTCTACGAGTCGGAGAATGCCAATCGTGAGATCATGGGCATGGTGACCCGTGAGGTGCATGCTTTCCAGGATGTCCTCAATCAGTTGTGCCACCTTAACATCGATAGCACGGAGTACGAGTGTCTGCGGGCCATCTCTTTGTTCCGCAAATCCCCGCCGGCAGCCAGTTCCACAGAGGATTTGGCCAACAGTTCGATACTGACCGGCAGTGGCAGTCCCAACTCCTCCGCTTCGGCAGAATCGAAGGGTCTGCTGGAGTCCGGCAAAGTGGCGGCCATGCACAATGAGGCCAGGAGTGCGCTGCATAACTACATCCAGAGGACACATCCCGCCCAGCCTCTGCGATTCCAGACTCTCTTGGGCGTGGTCCAACTGATGCACAAGGTCTCCAGCTTCACCATCGAGGAGCTGTTCTTCCGGAAGACCATCGGCGATATCACCATCGTGCGACTGATCTCGGACATGTACAGCCAGCGCAAGATCTGAAAGAAAACATAAAGCCTAGATTAACAACGCCGCACTCGAAGTGCCTTCCAAGTGCTGGAAACTGTGATAATCTCGGAAGAAGCGCTTTGGACAATATTCAATCGGTGAACGCGCTTACACATCTCCAGGAGTCGAGCCTTAAAACACACAACACTCACCTTAATTACCTTAACCCAACCGGCAACTAATCTTAGTTAACGTCTCTTAGACCATCCAGATGTGTTTCAAATTGAATTCGCAAAAGTTTCAACTTTGCCTGTTAAATACGTCAGTCGTAGCTTAGTTAAAAACATTTTAGTTATAAGTCCATATCATTAGCTTTAAGATTTTGAACAATTTTATTCAAAATAAAACCTAAAGGTTTTCAAAATGAACATTTACTAGTCTTCTTTGGGATTGGGCACGAACTTAAATGGATATGGAGGAAAATCTTATTTTCAGAATTTTAATTTGGATTACTTTGATTACAACAGTGTTTCTAAAATAGCACACAAAGTGCGAAACAAATGTTGTATACTGAAAATTGTTTTAAACAAAATTTGGAGTATTTTATTTTCAAGTAAAACACTTCGTGTTTTACACATACAATGTATAGACTATAATGATTAACATTTTTTTTTACAAAATGTCATCGAACCTTTTTTCAAGTTTCATATATGATAACAAAAATATTAAATTTAAATACTACTGAAACTTAAAAAAACCATTCCTTTGAAAACACAGCTTAAATTTAAAGAGAATGGAATAGTTTTAAAATCACATAAATTATTTGCAAAGCAATATGTTGAATCGAACTTAAAGTGAAATAATATAAATCATTTATTTATTTGTTTTTAGAGAATTGCGTATTACAAACAGTAAAAGTAATAATCTTTAAAATTTTAGGAAAAAACTGCTCTGTACCTTTTAAAAAAGATATCTTAATTATTTATCCAACACAACCTCTGATAATTTTACAATTACCATTCGCAGCCGAAAGTGTTATGCCAAACATGGATTACACACCGAATTATCATACTTTTTTATGGCCATTTCGTGATGCTTTTCGTATCTTTCGAGACGTCAAATGCAACCGCACAGGCAGCCCAGTTAATCACAAATGAATTATGCAAATACGGGAACAAAGAAATGTGTGGCATCGCATAAGGAATCGTGAAAAAATTAGCATAGTTTTTCCGCATGGCCTGGCCAAAGTCGGGATTAATTTGGGAAACCTGGACGGTTTGCAATGGCCGCTCCAGTTCTGATATATTCTCTCCCCGCCCCGAATTCGAAAAGTTAAAAAGCAAAAATTCACTTTTGTGACTTTGTCGAGCGGTGTTAGATCGTTGGATTGCTGCCAGGGATTCGGCGGGGATCGCTCTGCCGGAAGGACAATTGAATCCTTTCACAATAGCCAACCAACGTGCAGCCGGAGTGAAATGAGTTTTCACAACGAAAGGCTGAACAAACAACAATCTCGAGGAGAGCGGCGGCACACACAGTTGCCAAATTGTTCGAATTGCGTTGGCCAAAGTAAACAGAGATGAGTATATTCCACTGACACACATCCGTGGCGACGAGGATGTGCAAAAACCTACCCTAACCGAGAGTCCACAGTCCAGAGCCCAATCCTGCGGGGATTGGGATTGGGAATTAAGCATGCTTCGTTGGTGCTGCCATTTCGACTTTCGGCAAGGACCCTGTGTTCGGTGTTCTATGTTCTGTGCCCTGGGTTTCCTGGTTCACTCGGAGGCCGTTGATGCTGTTGAACCCGGGGTAACAAATTGTGATATTTCTATTTCCCTGCGCTGTTGAGCCCTTTTAAGTCCTAATGGCCCTTTATTATCTGCCTTTAGACTTTTAATAGACTCAGGCACCAGGACAGAAACATAGACAAGCAGCACCCAGCACCCAGTACACAGCACTCAGTACGTAGTCCTTTGCTTGCTGCGGATGTGTGTTGGCCTAATCCTCATCATTCTGTCATCAGTGACGTTTTTCTGCACATTGTTGTTTGGCCATTGTTTGGGTCTTAATTTGCAGTTTTCTCTTGTAGTTTTTGCACTCTCGGCAAGGCAAAGGATTTTCACTTTTTTCACTTTTTGATTTCTATAATGTCCCTAAAATAGGGACCATCTTTAAGACGACTTGGACATCGGGTGTGATACTAACTGTCAAGAACTTTGGAACATATTAAACAACAAACAAAATTTGTAAATTCTAAGAGACATTAAAAATCTATATCCATATAAATTGATAAAAACGCTTTAAAAGGGAGTATAAAAAGGTTATAGTAGAATAGCTTCTGGCTTACGTTCTTGTGAAGCTTAAATAAAGTAAAATCAAAAATTGTTGCTTTTCCAAATTTATTTTGTGATCTTTTTAATAAAACAGTAGTTTAAAATTAATTGTGTTCTTATCATCCTTTTTAACGTTATTTTTGTTGATTAAAAGGGCCAAAATAGCTACGAGCAGGATTGTAAACTTCATTATGAATTTAAATGAGGTAGAACAACTCAATTGATAAATTTATTTTGAGCAAAGTTATATCTAGTTAAGTAGTCGAATAAATTAATTAATTTGAACATAAAGAGGCGAAGATCATAGCTTTATATTGAGTTCATGTGAATGTTTTAACTGACAATGTTTCTACCTTTTTTGTACCTTCTTCATTTTTGCTGCAAACCCTTTTAACATTAAGGGAAGTTCTATAATGCGGAATCAATCAATCCTACAAAAACCGAACAAAATGCTTTTCTTTAAATGAAGTCAAATATATCGTTATGTTAGTCCCCAGTTTTAGTGTTGGTTGAGTGAAGATTCCCTTTGAAATCAATTCGAATGCAGATTGTGTAAACTCTTCCCTTCTAGATTAGACTATTTGTAATCCATTTGAAACTGGAAACCGAGTGGGACAAGGACTTGGACTATCTTGGGGACTAACTTGTGCATCACTTGAACTGCTTTAAATCCGCGATCTGTACCTAGTCCAAAAGGGGGTGGGAACTGGCTCATCTGGGCGAAGTCTCAAGTGGCTGCCGAGATCCCGCTGAATTCTGGGGAATTTCGAAACAAGTAAGTAAGAAGCGAGTGGATTTTGGGTAACACGTTTAATTCATAGATTTTCGTTGATTAAGTAATCCCCGCGCAGGACTCAATGAAGGCGACCGCCGGCCGATTAGCGCAGTTCGCGTAAGCGGGCTGTCCCGTTTTTGTACCCAAAGGCAGGTGTGTGTTAACAGGTTAGAGGTTTCGCAAGCTTAACCCACACAGGACACGCTCTCGCTTCCTCATTTCAGTGGCCTCTCGCTCTGTGATCCTTATCCAGGCGCAATTACCTAGCGAAACAAAAATATGAGTATGCAAATAGATTTTAATGGGCAGGATTACCCTTTTGCTAAATGCCAAAATCCTGGCCGGGCGGTCTGCTCGAAAATCTCGCATCCTTTGTTTTCAAATGTAATGAGAATGTCTCTAAGCCAAAATATTAAACATCCGTTTGAGCCTGGTCAGCACATATATGTAGTATACCTCGGTGTACATGTACATATATGGCAAATCCGGCTTCCGATTGTCCTCGTTGTTGTACCTGAAGTCAGGACGTCTCTCTGCTCCTGCGGCAAGCAAAAGTCAAAGCGGCAGCCCCGGAGCGGCGTTGTTTTTGTAAATTGAGTAGCTCGATTTATCGCCAGATCAATTTTCTATATCTGCCGCCGAGATAAGCGGGTATATAATTGTTTCTGTGGCTTATGCACTGCCAACTAAGCCTGCCTTTGGTCCTGGTCTGGTCTATTCCTGGGTTGAGCCTTACTTAGTTCCCTTAAGTTCAGCTTAACTTACTTTAGTGGGCAAATGGCAAATTTTCGGCGAAAAATTCTACAGACTTCTTTGTATTTGCATACACATCCGTGGCGGCATTGTCTTTGACGCTTAGTCGCATAATTTGGCAGACAAACGGTGAAAAGGAAGAAGTGGAAATAATAATGTTTGTAATATCTTGAACAGTTCGGGGAAACACAAAGTTTCTTGGGTTTTATACATTTTTTATTTAAAATTTGAACTGAAAAAGATTAACTGTGGTGATACCATCTTCCGTTATGAATTATATAAATTGGATCACAAAGAAATGAGCTTAATTTTAAAACAAAATCCTGAAAAAGTATAAAGTATGCAATTAAAAAGAAAAAGTTCATAATACATAGTTAAAAAATATTTAAAACATTGATAAAAATATTTTTTAATGAGTGTAATTAAAAAAAATGTTTGTATTTACAAATGTTGTTTTAAATTTTGTTAAAACCATTTTTTAATCTTAAACAAAAGCTTATATGTGAAAATGTAAAGAAAAAGGATGACTTCTGAACCTCATTAGACAGACAACTTCAACTAAACCAGCTGTTATTTAGAGTGGAGTGGGAATACTTGGAAATCAGGCTGTCTTAGATCGTCAGAACCGATCAATGCTATCCAAAGCGATTAGGACAAGGACAGCGCGTTGCAGGATCATCGAAGCGAGGCCTCATCCAAAGTACTTTTTGCACTGGGCCCTCCATTGTATCTGCCCCTTTTTTATGCCCCTAAGTACTTGATGCCCGAGTCTAAGTCTCTAGAAATCTGTGCACATCCTTTTGATTGTTGCCATCTGAGGACGGGACAATAGCCGTGGTTTTTACGACGAGTGGACCTCCTGGAGGTGAGAAAAATATTAAGGGCAAATCCGCTGAGCCGCCGAGTCGTTGAACAATGTCCTCGAGGAATCTCGAGAGCAACTTGCGTTTAACCTCAAGAAAGTAGCAATTGCCCGCATTATTTCGATGATCGAAGGACTCTTTTGTTCCCGCGACAGAGTTCACTGGAAATTTCGCTTACATCGTGTATCGACAGCCTAACAAGTGTTATACGATCTGCGACAGTTTTTTCTTTTTCGATCTGAGGGCCTCCAGTTCAAGGACTTGCAATCAAAAGCTGGACCACCGCGACTGCAGCATCTTGTGTGTTCCTTGTGGGTCTTAAATTAAATAGGGGTCGTCCTCTGGGAAACTTTTGCTGCAGCCGGAACTGTCGGAGGATCTGTCTCCTATATTTCATTTTATTATCGGAAGTGGTGGAAGCTGCATCTGCGAATGGATTTTCGCCTCCGGGGCGGAATCATTGCGCAGCCTGGTAATTGAATTTGTTGCCTTTTCATTTGATGTTTTCTTTGCATAACAAAGCAGACCGCTCGATGGCCTCCGGGTATTCGAAAAACGATTGCGTAGATAGTTTTATTTTAATGGGGTTGTATCTTTCCGGGAAAAATGGCGGCCAACTGGCCTTTAAAGGCGTTGCATATCATTTAATTAAGCTGTCGCACGAAGCTCCCCTGCCACTTCCACTTTCGCTGGTCGGAAAAGTTCGAAACTTTTCAACTTCCGGTCAAGAAAGCAGGTGGCCGGTCATCAGGTGCATCCCCGGAATGAAGCCATTATTACGGGGTCACGCGATGTCCAACGGTTAACGGTCCTGGGAACTTGGAAACTCTTCGGGCTCGAAGTTGACCAGCAACGGCGAAAAGTGAAAAGCCGTCGCGTCATCCTCGGCGATGGGAGGCCATATGT
This sequence comes from Drosophila elegans, assembly GCF_018152505.1. Classification (NCBI taxonomy): domain Eukaryota; kingdom Metazoa; phylum Arthropoda; class Insecta; order Diptera; family Drosophilidae; genus Drosophila; species Drosophila elegans. The sequence continues at coordinate 2,187,193 of NW_024545855.1, read as the reverse complement.
CATCATAACGAGGTCCGATCAACCCTGAATGAGCTAGTGAACTAACTGTAAAGGCCGGGATGCATCGAAAAAAAAGCAGAACGAAAATCTATAAATAGGTATTTTAAACTTTTTACCAAAAGAACAATTCCTGATACTTACTTGTATCTAACAAAAGTAAGATAAAAGATTTTTTCTTAAGATTTTCGTAGGCAATCCAAAAGCCTTTAGTTAATATTATTAAGTTAAATTGTTTTTGTTAAATTAAATGTTAAATGTTGCTATTCTAATACTAAATAAAGTTTTAATAAAATTTTAACAAAAAACTTGTATTATGTTGATTTCAGAAATTAGAAAATATAGAAAATAGAAAATTAGAAAATATAGAATTAACTGATATAGAAATCTGCTGTTAAACACAACCAAATAAAATATTATATTGAGTTATTTATATATATATATTATTTTAAAGTTTTAAAGAAATATAAAAGCCACAAATACATCCAACTTTTCCAAACTTATCTGTTAAAAAATGCCTTCAAGTAATGCCACATTTTTTATAAAAAATCGTTACATTTCTCACCACTTTTGACATTGGCTGTCGTAACTTTCAAGAGCACCCTTCCAACGCTAAATGTACGTTTCTCAGTGTAACCAGAGACCGAGCAACCCTGCCCTCGCATTCCGCAACAGTTCGATGAGAGCTCAGCAAATATTGAAACAGCTCGCAGGAAGGATCTAGGGTAACAGGACGAGGAAAAGGACTCGCCACTTGAGAAAAGTAACAAATCGACTTTGACAAAGCTCAACCTCAACCTCAGCTTCGAAAAAACTCAACCTCGACCTGGGAAATCGCGAAATCACCAAACACAAACTGTCGCTTTCGGTTCTCGATTTGGGTTTGAGTTGTCCTTGGTTCTGGGGCACTTTAAAAGTTGTGAAGTAGCCACTTAACACTCGAAATCGGGAACGAGCTTGCTATACGTCACTCACACCATCACCTCATTAAAGTTCACTGCGCTCCCAGGATATAAGGAAATGTGCGCAGGATGTGAGGAGCGCCTAAAACAAAAGGGGTAGTTAGCGATTTCAATTCGCCAGCGAAACTGTAACAAAAAGCGTATTCCAGTTCGAAGCTGAATTCGGGATATTGGCAAACCAAATTTCGAGGGCTTTTGTTTCGCTGAACGACGCGAGTAAGCCACAAAGGATCAACAAGGCTCGAAAATTATTTTGTAGAGCCAGCAACCAAGCCACTTCAGTTTGGTCTGAAGTGTTGAACCCGGCGATTGTAAATTAATTTTCCACCAAGCCAACTACTTTGTCATAAAAAATATATTCCAAAATAACAAGACATTAAATTTGGTAAGGAAAGCGAAGATTGGGATACCCTTGCCATGATATTTATAAAACGGCGAGTTCAGGGATCAAAATTAATAATAATAATAGTCATAAATTTGAAATGTAAAAAGTATAAATAAGAAAATACTTAAAAATGTGATGATGATCTTGTGATGCCTTTTTTGTTAGTTTTTTGAATTAAAATAAAAATACTTGATATTTTGAACAATTGTAATCGATTTGAACCTTTTATTTCAAACGATTTTTTAGGACTATTTGGAGTTTCAAATTATTTGTATTTTTTATAAGAATAAGCTTAGCTATATTTAAAGTTAATGACATATTTTCATACAAACGATACAAAAATAATGTGTCAGAATAAAAACAAACGCGAAAACACTTCTCAAAACAAATTGCAAACTTTTTGACAGAATTATGAAACCTTCTGAAAGGGAACCAAAATTTGAGCGACAATGATCGAGTAGATGCCCAAATATTGGTTGGTTGTCCACATTTTTTATCGCCAGCTGTCGACGGCAACAGCAACAAAATCAACTTTAATTTCGTTTTCAATCTACTGATTTTTCGCTTTTTATCGAAGCCATTTTGTCAAATAAAGGGGATTTAGCCACTAATCCGAAAATGGGACAAGTCCGGGCCACGAAAAAAAAGATGCAGAGGGCGATTCGATGTATCTGCGGCTGCCTAACGAGCCTGCCGCCCAATTGGTGTCGATAAAAAAATAGAAAAAACCTAAATGAGACACAAAGCAGGGCGCGTGATTTCTGACATCGCAATTGACAAGCGAGTGGAACAACAGCTGCTGAGCGAGGGAGACGGCAAACCGCTTTCAATTTGCTGCAGGAGATTAGAGGAGAGGACCAGCGATGAGGAGGATGGCACATCCACATTTAAGCGCTTACATGGGAACTAATTTCTGAAGTGCCCTCGAACACTTCATAAAATATTTGCATCATCTGCGGCAAGCGGCTGGCGACAGCGACAACCCGCTGCGGGGATTAGCACTAACGCAAACATGGCGACAGTCAAACCCAAACTCAAACCCAAGCCCAAGCCGTAAAAGTCCAAAAAAGTATCTGGCAGATACGCGAGCTGTGACTGACTTGCCGTGGCTTGTCAGCTTCACTGTGGCAAGGAGACAGTGGTTAAAGTATTGTCAATATGGTTTTCCAAAAAAAAATATTCGTTAAAATCTGAATTAAAAAGGATTCCAAGCTTTTACTACTGCAACCAAATCATAAACTTTAGGAATTAAACAGAAAGCTCTAACGCAATCACCAAAAACAATTTGAACTATTTTTTAAAATTTATTTTAACAGATTTAAAAAATGTGTATCTTTAAATGTATGTAATATATCAGTAACATTTTGAAAATCAAAACAAATTTACTCTTTCCTTAATCAACCTTATAACAATATTTTTTAATGGCCAATCTTATTTAGGGGTCTAGTAAGATTAGGAGTACTTTTGGTATTATTATTATTTACTATAAGTTATTGATTTCGCTGACTTGAACCATATGAATGAAGAGATTTTATCCGCATTTGAAAAAAATCTTCGGATTAAGTAATAAAAGTAAGTTTTGGCTAGTTTTTGTGACCAATATTATTCAACACATGGAGATATTTATTTATTTTCTATAAAGTTTTCTTAGCGTTGTCCCACTGTGTGTTTTTGGGCCTGAATTTTCTGCGCGTGCTGCATGTGCTGTGCAACTTAAAAAACGCTTGCCGGACTCTGTTTACCATGCGGATCACACTTGAGGGCCGGGTCCGCTGACAAAACGGTTAAGCCCGCGTTCCGAAAGCGCCGGTCCATGACATATTTTCGAGGGGGAAACAGGCGCGCGGGGGCTGGCAATTATAATGTGACAATGTCACGTGAACAGCGGCAACATCTTGATGTCCTACAGCAGAAGGTTTGGGTATATCCCTCCATTCATATAAATATTAAATGGGAAATAGGGTGCCTTAAGATTCGGCAGTGCCGAATCCACTTTTTGTGCGCTGGCCTGTTCAATTTTAATGAGAGAATGAGCGAGGATGAGCAATGAACTGTTGGCCCAAAGTGCAACTGTTTCAACTGGTTATGCTATAGGACTAGTTCTTCGAGGGGTGGTTCTGCCAGCCCCGCCCTATCTGAACTCAAACTCATTTGCACCCCGCGATTTGTTTGCTGCTATGTAAATTGTCACATTATTGTCATAATTCTCAGCCCTGGGAAATGGAAAAGCCATCAGCAGGAAAACGCCTATGTCATAATTTGTGCTTTGTTGTGGTTAATTGTTGGACTCGCATCCGCAAGGCGTGAGCGTATGCGTGAGATTAGTCCTTTAAGGACTATAATGCTCTAAAGTGGTGAAAAATACTCCAGCTTCTGGTCAACTAAACCCACGAAGGTATAGCTTGAAATTTTCTAAAAATTGGGATAGGTTGGTTGAGGATTAAATACATTGGGGTTCATTAAATCAAAGCTAAAATGGGGCATATGATGTTGGATATATAAAATGAGTAATATTAAAGGAGATATGTTTTCTTTTTAAAAGGGTATATTGATAAAACTGCAATTTATTTGACAATATAAGAAATACATTAGCTTAGCCGAATACTTAAAATAAATTTCTTGATTAAAAATGTAAATTAAAAATTAAAATGTACAAAAATGATTTATTTAAATTTCTCTTAAGATTGGAAAAGGAAATTCATATGAAAGGGTTTTCAGGAAAGTTCCATTAAAAATTAATAATGTAAAACATTAAAGATAGATACCACAAAGATGTTCAATAAAAACAATATAAATAATAGAGCACTTCCTCAAGCAATAAAAGCTGACATGTTTTTGAACAAAAATCGTCATATTTTCTTAAGTAAGAATATTAATGAACTACTATTGCCAAGGCTATCTGGCAACGAGCATCTTTCAAAACATTTCGCCCCTATCGATGTCGAACATCTTGAGTAACCGTCCGAGCCAATTAACTCGACGCCAGTGATCTGTGAAATTGCGCAATGCAGAAGCCGCTGCCCGAAATCCAGATTCCGATTCAAGAAGATTCAGGAAAAACTCCGATCATCTGGGCGGATTCTGCGCTTTGGTCTTTGACCGAGACCCGGAATAATTGAAACCAATTAGCTTGGAAAAACCTTTTAATTGTGTGTTCAATGCCCGGGCTTAAGTAAATATTTTCATAGGCCGGCACAGGAGCACAGGACAATGCCAGGCTGTGAGAACATGGCAATGACCAAAATAATCCTGCACGGCATAAGGATATATTGTAATGCATTTTACCAGCGAAAGCGGTGAAAGAAAATTGCCAAATAATTGCCAGGAAAAAAGCAAGAAAAGGTAGGAGAGAATGGCAAGAATCAAGACAAAAAATCAACCGCAGGCATTGTCCGCGAAAGAAAGAAACTGAAATCCTGTTCACGTTTTCTTTTTTTTTCGCCAACTGTCGATGGCTGTCAAAACTCGTGTGGGTATTTGGATATATTGTTGCAAAATATTGCACAGGCGCAGGAAATATTAACGGGGGATCGGGCTCAATTTCTGTTGATTTATTTACTTTTCGATTCTCAGCGTCTTGGCAGCAGTTAATTGGCCCGTTGTTGTGTCAGTCAGGCTCAAGGATCAGCGGTAAAATAAACAAATTTACATCGGAGACTTACGAACTCCGAATTGCGACAGTTTCATGCAATCAGGAAACGTTTAGCTATGGGAATTCTCCTACACAAAAACCATGTTTTCTTATTCTTTTTATTGAGTGTGGGTCTAAATGTTTGTTTTTGTTTCTGAGAGCCAACAAAATGCCGAATTCCACGGCTGTAATTAGCCAACTATTCGAAATGTTTCGGTTTCCAAATTCGCAGCTAATTCTACTTTAAATGAACCCAATGAGCTGATCCGCTCTACATGTTGCTTAAGTTTTGTGATTGGCATATCATTACCGCATGCCGATTTCAGTTTATAATTCGACTTATTGCACTAAGCAAAATTAGACACGTTTATATTGTTAAGATTATAATTATAAATTAATTAATCTCCAAAACAAACTTAAAACTTAAGCAAAATGCTCATGATTGCTTGCCGATAGATTTTCAATAAATGCATACTTTCATAAAAATGTTATAGTTGTATAAGTGTAAAACAAAATTAGTAACGCTATAGGTAAGAATGAATTTATTAATATCAATAGAAAAATAATAGTATTGTAAACACCAAATAATAATACATTTTGCCATCTACCTCAAACGAACATAAGTATCATGTTACATTTAAAGCAGTTCTGTTCATTAGTAACTATTATAGAATGTAATTAATTGGCCAAATAAAAAAATAAATTATCTGTTGGTCTAAATTGAATATGAATCTTTTTAGACCTTTTTTCTCGGTGCCTAAGTTTTGGATTGTTTTGAAAAGTCGGCAGCCAAAGTGGTAACAACAACAGAGTTATAACCAAAAAAAAAAGGGGCAAGAAACGGTAGGCTAATTAAGCACTTTGAGCCGCCGCCGCAGACGTGGCCAACATCTAATCACCTGTGAAAAAGGAGGCGAGCGTTCGGCCGAAACACTTGAATTGAGTGGCCCGAAGTTGAGTTGAGTTGAGTGGAGGTGAGGTCTAAATATCAAATCGATTACAAGTGAGCCCGTCAAGTGGACGTATTTTTTCGATAATAATTTACTGCCTTGTCATGAGAGCGGAACTTGGTGGACTTGCCGGTTTATTTGTTTTTTATTTAAGGCTGTGTTTGTTTATTGCCTGTCAAATTCTTGCACTTTGACGTTTGACATTGTCCCACAATGGCGCACAATTAACCGGAATTCAATGCCCATTTTCATGGGATTGTTTGAGCGATTCCGATTTGTCGATTTGTCGCCGCTGCCAATGCAATTAATCGTTCACTTGTTTGCATGTCACACCGAAATACCACTAAAAATAAACCCCATCTGATGTGACATTGAAAACGCGATTATGCATGGATATCATAAATTGGTTAATAGCATTTTGTCAGCGCCGGTAATTAATGTGTAATGTGCGTTGAAAAATGAATCATTTTTGCCAATGAATGGATGTCAACATCGGTTTAATTGTCTCACTCGTGAGTTGACCTTCTTTGCGATCAAGTCACGTAGCTGCTGTTCATAAATATATTCAAATTACCGCAGATTTTTCTTGGTATTCAGATAAGTGTTTGGTTGAAGTGGAAAAGTTTTCGTGAGCTTTGAACTACTCCCTCCGAAAAATCGAACAGTAAATTCTTGCCTCTTGGTCTCCCATGTAATTTCAATCTTCAGGGTTCAATGCACCGATTCTTTCGACAAGGTCAACAATTTGGGTGGCTGCAAAACAACTTTCGAAAAGTGCAAAAACTGCAACTGGGTAGTGGCATGCCACATTTCAAGGACAAGGGCAGGTAGATATTTCACGGAAGGCACAGGAAGACAAAAATCATTTCTGCTCAATTTAAAACAAAAAATAAATTAAAACTCACAAACATACATTTAGAGGGAAGTCAAATTAAAGTTAGCAAATATGAAAAAATAAAATTACATATTTTGGGGCTTATGCTAATGAAAAAAAAACAAACTTATTTTTCAGAATTTAATAGAATTTCCATTCCGTTTCTGATAAGTAGAGTTATGTAACTGAGGATTTCATGTCTGGATTACATTCTTGATCCAAAATGCGACACAAAAAATTATAAAACTAAATTCTCCATATTCTATAAGAAAAATACATATTTTTAATTCACTTTTTCAGTCGAACTCTGACAAGTGGAGCTAAGTAATTTTTAAAAGCTGGTCTGGAGGACCTTTATGAAAGCCATTTTTATATGGTATTATAATTGTAATAAGCCGACACAAAAAAAGAAAACACTAAATGTCCCATATGTAAGAATCATACGACATGCATGGGCCTTGTATCTAGCAGTCGAATTTTAAGCCTTTTTTATTTGTAAGTGCATATCAGATAATATAAACTATTCTCTCAGTGTACAGTTTTCCGCTTCCTTTTCCACCTCACTGACATTTGACGTCACTGCGCAGTGGATTTGCATATTCGCACACTGCGCAGACAGCCGAACCCAATATCAAGCCCCCGAAATGCGGAAGTCTGCGGGTGCAGTGCGAAAACCGCTACGCATGCGAAAAACTCGTTTTCCACAGCCCCTCTTTCCCGCCCCAAGTAAAAAACACGCAATGATCCAAGCCAAATGACCTTGATATTGCCAACGGGCCAATGCGTGTGTGCGCGTGTGGGGAAACTGGTCCAGTGGCGCTATAAACCACGTTTGCTATGCGGCATTTAAATGGCTTAAATGGCCACTGACAACTGATTTCTGGGTAAGGCTAAGCCGGAGGAAAAGTCAAACGGTAAGTGAAACCTAGCCCAAGGAAAATGCGATGTGAAATTTCAGCAGATGCGCAATTAGCGGGCACTTACACGGGAGTTAGAAATATATATCAAATTACGCATGCATAAAGGAAAATCGGATTTGAATTGTCAGTACTTAGTCATGATTACACAGAAAGAAATCGGACTTTTTGAATAATGCGCATTCAGAGTTATAAAAGAATTTCTACAAACTAATAAAAATGTACATTATATTAAAAGTTTTATTTTCGGTTTAAATCGCTTAAAATACATAGCATATCGAGCATTTGTTCTTAACCATTTACTTCAGTATTTGCTCTTTAAAAATGTTGCATAAAAAAAAGAGGTAGTAATAAGTTTTAATGCAAATATTATCTGTAAATATCTTGTAAAAATTGCTGTATTTTTCCCAGTGCATAGAGAGTTGTCTGACTGACTTTTGACGAGTGTGCAGGGTCATCCATGAATCAGCTATCAAATCACCATCTCCTTATTTTGCTCGCTCTCTTCCTCCAGGAATAAATGGATCGTATTTCCCAACAAGTTTAGCGAGTTTCGGTTTTGACTTCTGATGGAAATGGAGATGTGTAGATGATGATGGAACCGATAAGCATTTAGCATTAAATTTTTGTTAACCTTCCGCGCGGAGTTGACTCGCTCGATTTCAGAGAATGCTCGACTGCATCTTGAATTACAAATAATCGCAATTGTCTGCCCAAATCTCCCGGCTCCCTTTTTCGCTTTGTTCGGGTGGTAGTTTCCTAGTTTGGAATTCTGACTCAGACTTTTGGGTTCGGAACAGCAGCTGAAATAATTGAGAGACAACGCGGAATTATGGCAGCATGGATGCGGAAAATCCTCTGCTTTGCATGCATCCCCTCCCTGAGGGCTCAACCCTCATTATCTGTTCGCCGATTGTGATTAACTCGGCCAAAGTAAAAGCCTGACAAATGCAATGCTGAATAGAAACGCATCCATCTCGCTCTGGCCAATGAAGATGACGGCGCAATCAAAACAGAAATAACAACAAAATCAACCTTCTGATATAACTCCCTCCCTTCGAATTTCCTGGGTGGCAGTATCGTCGCATCAGGCAAACGCCTCGAAATCGGAATGGAAATCAAAAAGGCAGCAGCGGCAGAGAGGCCAACGGAAGAAGGACTCTAACCCGTACAGTGAGCGCTCGATAATTGGAATTTATCTAAAGGAAGAATTCTGAAAATTGCAATCCTAAAACAAAGTTTCAGAAATTATTTTAAAAATGTTTAAAACTTAAAAGATAGTTATCATTCAATAGTTTATTTGTATGTAAACAAATTCAAAATTGGCGCTTTAATATCACAATAAATTAGAGTTAGGATTATTTCATATGTATATTAAATTTAGGAAATAATGTTTTTTAAAACAATAAAGCAAAAAAAAAAAGAAAACAATCTCATAAACATCTAAATGTTTAGAATATTAATATATTATAATATTAATATGTCAATATTTTTTAAAAAGAATAAACTCAATCAATTATTTTCCGAGTGCTTACTGTTGCTGGACCATTTCAACCCTCCGGTGGGCACACCCTCAAGCTAATCCGGCCATGCTCAACTGCTCAACTTCACCTTGGATCGGCTGCTCTTGCTCTGGCTGTCGCCTCCTTGCCATGTTGTTCCTATATAGCTAAATGCTGTATGTGTACTATGGCTTCTATTCTTGTTGTTGTTTGTCAACTGATTTAATTTCCTCCTCCTTTTTGCCGCTCACTGATTACCGCCTCCTGCTGGGAGAGGGCGTTCTCCGTTTTTGGCCACACAAACAAACCCGCCGGATGATGATGATGATGACGATGAGGCGATGATGATGGCAATGGCGATGGCGACTTGCAAAAGGGCAAATAACGGTGTAAATGAGAGTGTTGCTACTCGAGAACTTCGACCACATGCGGCTACTTTGTGCCGCACACACACACACACAAAACAACGGAGAGTGTGCCGGTGAGTGGAAATCGCTCATTAAAATATGGAAAACCGATTTGCATACCCAAATGCTTTTATTCGATTAACGGTGTTTGCTGAGAAAATACTTGCCGGAGGTTATGTGAGATAAATTATCAGAACTCTTGTTTAAGCAACTGGTATATTCTTAGATAAATCTATAAAAGAATGTTGTTTTGGCTATGACTTAGTTATAACCGGTTATAATTGAAAGAAATTTAATTTCATTATTTCAAATTAAATACGAATTTCCTGTGTTATTCACCTAACATTCACGTGGCTCTGTCTTTTGAATGCAGATCCGTTTGGATCGTTACTGATCAACTCTAATGCCAAAAGTTCTCTGCAAACATTATGCAAAGGGGGCGGTGGGGGCGTGGGAGTGGGCATGGAGCATGTGGGTGGCAGCCAACTGTTAGCCATAAACAAGCCCAAACAATGCCAGACATTTCAAACACAATAAATAATTGAAGCCAGCGCGGAGTCAACAAGACAAACACATTGCAGCATTGGCGATTGTTGCCAAGCGCTTTTGGCCACACCACAAAGTCCAGCTTTGAGTGCGATCTAGATATAAATCAACTTGGCCATGCACATGCAGAATGCAAATACAGCTTCACAACTGTATGGCACAGAAGAGGGGAAGGAAAAGTTAACAACGCTCATTCGGCAAATTTCCCAAGCTCTGATGGTTTTGTTTCTTGGCAGAGTTATCCATCAAAATCGACAGTTTCTGAGGGGCTTTTAACACTGCAAAAATTGTTACAAGCTATATTTAAAAACTCTTTTCAAGTTGTTAATACTAAATTTATAGCTGGAGTCACTAGCAACTGCAAGAAAATTGTTGTCCAAAAGTTAATATCTTCACTTTTTTACGATTTTCTTGTAGAAACTATTAACATGCTACTATGCTACCCAAGTAGCTACTATTTAACCTTTAAAGGATATATAAATACACATATTATTGTAATAGCCATAGCTTTTAGGATTATTTATTTCTTAAGCCTTAATTAACTTTCTCAATATCAGATTAATATAATTTTAATTATAGCGCAATTTAGAAATCCCATATTACATTTTTATTTAATACAAAACCTTGTTTTTTTTTTTATATATATATTCTTTTTTTTGCCTGTGGTGGTCACTATTGCCATAAAAATTGCATCATTCGAAGGCAGTGCCTTACAGCAGAACTAATTGATAATTCCTGGTTTTCGCCAGATCCCCCCCACAGATGAGGATACTTGTGCGCCGGATCGAAACTGGAAAACTTTTGAAATAATTAAAAAATAGTTTCGTCTTGGGCTTGGGCTTGGGCTGCAGCCAGAAACTGTGGAACTGAGTGCATATAGCATATAGCATATATATAGCTATAGAAAGAAAAAGTTGGCGCTCCAAGCGAAAGAGATCGAAACTGGTAAAACGACTTGGCAACACGACCGCGATACCAATACTCGCCCAAAGTTGACTTATTGGAGCACTTAGCTCGATTCTTGTTATTGTTACGCTGGCTGCTGCCGTCTTGGCCGACTTGTTGTTGCCGTTAATAGTACCAACACAATTACATGGCTTCGAGTGCCTAGGCGGAGTCGATCGGCGATCCAAGGTTCCCGCTCGGACTATAAAAAGCATGGGCGGCGCCGTTGCGGAAGGCAGTTAACTCCACAAATCCGTGGCCGTCGGTCCCATTTATTAAGTAACCGACTTGTGAGCGTAAAGGCGCGTGTGAATCCCCCTGAAAAAGAAAAAACAATAGTGTGCAGTTTACGCTTGACAAGGATACTCCAAATTCTCCCCACTAAAATGTTTAGATTTGTGAGTTGTGTTTTATTTAAGGGTGTAACGAAAGACTTGAAAGCTTTAAAAGTCACTTAAATGTTATTTTACGAATTGTTTAGATCAATAGAATTATTGATAAACTGTGAACAGCTTTGAATTACCATTTAATAATCAGAATACTGAATAAATTGTGATGTCTTTCATATGCAGTGAGATTAATTCTTAAAAGTATGGTATTTAATTTTTATGCTATTGCTAGTCTTTGTATTTAAAAAGGGAGAATACTGTTTTCTGACGGGATAACAACTGAGTTAAATAATTTTGCTGTGATTTTAATTGAAGAAAAAATGTTACATTTAAAATCTTAAAGTTCATGAATACTCCAGACAATTTTAGAGTTCTTTGGAGTTTTGAAGGACACACAATAGTCAACTTATTTAGTTTGTGGATTGATAATAAATAGCGATTTTTCTTATAGCTCGCATTGACCACCTTGGTGGCACTGGCATCCAGCCAGCATTATCACCAGGATCCCAAGACGGCGGCCATTATCAGTGAGCAGCGTTATCTCTCCGGAGATGGTAAATTTGGAGCTGCCTATGAGCAGGAGGATGGTATTAACTTCAAGGAGGAGACCGATGCGGATGGCACACGTCATGGCAGCTACAGCTATGTGGATCCCTCGGGCCAGAGGCGCACTATTTCCTATACCGCCGGCAAAAATGGGTAGGGATATGATTGGGTTTAAGCCTAGAGTATGTAGTAATTATCGTAATACTCTGCCCAATTAGTTTCCAAGCTTCTGGAGATCATTTGCCACAGGCACCACCTGCCCCGCCGCAGCCCGTGCCCACGGCCGGATATCAGCCACAGCAGCAGTACCAGCCGCAGCAATACCAGGCTCCGGCTCCACAGCCCCAGTCCTCTTTTCGCAGCAACGACTACGGAGATGATGGATCCTACGATCCCCGCTACAACGATCCCTCTTTCGGGCAGAACCAGCAGAGCTACCAGCAGCCCGCTCCCCAGCCCCAGTACCGCCCCGCCCCGCAGCCCGCCTACAACCCGCAGCCCGTGCAGCCCCAGCCGCAGCAACAGTATCAGCCGCAGTATCAGCAGCAGCAGCCACAGCAGGCGTACTACACCACCACCACGCCCAACCCCCATCGCTTTTCGCCACCCGGAAAGCTCTCCCTGAACCGCACGCCCGACGGCTTCACCTACTCCTTCAACAAGGTCTAGGACTTAGTCGCCCCTCCTCCAACTTACTACTAACTCAGACATGTTGCATCTTCTTCATAAGGGACACCACCCTTCCCTTTTAGTTACTTCCCCTATCATAACTTTACTCTCTTCTTGACTCCATCAAAACTCTTGTGTGATAATGTTTAAGAGCAAATTGTAACTATGTATCGTACTTCCTATATGCGTACTGTTTGTTTGTAATTTATAATCCTACACAGAGAAAATTATAAGTCACTACCCAAGGGGTAATGCCAATTAAAATTTGAAATATTCAAAATATCATTTGGATATTTGTGAAATATAAAACAAATTTGAAACTCTGTGTTTTCCCAAAATCCCCCTTCAATACTTAGAAAAGCGAAGATAATAAACTTCGAAGATGTTGATCAAGTTTCAAATTTAATTTAGAATCTGTAGTGTTTTGGGCCTTGGGACATCTAAGCAATTTTGTACTTTAGATGTTTAAGAGCAATATACGATAACAAGTTGAAGGAAATCCAAGTTCGTGTACTGCAGTCTTTTGTTTTTGGCCAACGACTTTTTTAATTTGATTTCCAGCCGATTTATCTAAACACCTCAGGTGGTGAACGCCCACTAAATGCTGCATTACACAACCAACTTTCGTACATGCAAAACGAGTTTGAGTTCGGTTTCTGTTACGATTCTATGCGGCCAACAAGGAAAGACCTCAAACGGGTTTCGCCTATTTGACAGTAATCTTGGCCAATTGTGCAAAATTCCAATGAAAATGAAATCAGCTTGGGCTATATATGTGGGCTAAGCCGGAAAACCATGTGCAAGTGGGGGTGGCAGAGGCTTAATAGGGGAATGGGGCACTAAATCAATTCCCAATGCTACTTCAATCCGTCAGGCTCCAGTTCAGTTAGTGCAACTTAATTACAACCAAATATTTTGCTCAGTTTTATGCACCACCGAACGCAAGAATGCCAGCTAATTGACTGCTTCCTCTCACTTGTTAAGTTCTTAACAAAAAATAATATGTGTGCAATTACATACTGACAACTTATTTTATATACCTAATGCAAGCAGGAGAATTACTTATATAATATATCAATTTATTTAAAATTATTGCTTAAGTGGCTAAGAATCTCTTGCAATAAAATAAAGTATATGATTAAACCAAATATGTTTTGTTGGCTTCAGGAATATTTTATCATGTCGGCTTATTAAAAAAAGTTTTTAGCAGTGAACCCTATTCATAAATGTAAATCTTAAGTATCTTACACAAATAGTTTACACCGAGAAAAATAAATCATTCCGTCAACGTAATATTTTTTATTCCACGAATTGCTATGCAATTTGTTACATCAAAAAATTAACTAATATTTAAATATAGAATTTCAATATTGAAGTTATTGCCTAGCAATTCTAAAACAGCTTAGCGACAATTAGAAACTATAATTATTTTTCAATCTGTACTTTCCACATCCACCGGTTGGCATTCTTTTTCACCACCAGCAACGGTTACATTAACAATATTAGCAACACTTTTCAGAGCTTAGCTTTCAAGGTCAGTTTTGTTGTGGACTCGAGAGTCCGGCTCAGAGTTTGGATTTTTGCCTTTACTTGGGCTCTGGGGTCTGGCTTCTGTTGAAATTGCCCAGTCAATTAAGAAAATCAATTTGGTTTTGTTTCTTGCTGCTTATTGTTTTCTATGATTTCTTCTCCGCGTGCCTTTGTGCACCCACTTTTGCGGCATTCGCAATTGATTGGATTGGCTTGCTCAATTGCGGATTTTCGTTCGGTTTTGCGAAAGAGGTGAAAGTCAAGAATTTGCCCGGAATATCGGAACAGGTGTCATATGGGTGTGTTGGTTTTAGTGAGTTCTTTAAACGACTATTTTTATGATTCATACCCGGTTATGATTGACTGGATTTATTTTTAAAATGGCAAACGTCGCCAGACGTCGCGAGATGTGGAGCTCCATTTATGGGTTGTGGGTGTGACGAACCGAGGTTTCTATTAAGTGAGTAATTAATATACTTAATTAACTGCCGAATAAAAACTTTTTAACACGATTAAATTGAGAGCTAATTTGTCATTGGGTTAAGTGTTTTTATTTTAATTTAATTTGATTTCTTTTTATAAAGTTCCTGCTTGGGCCACATGCTGGGCACCCTAAAGACGGTCTCGTGCCTCGTGGCCCTCGGCTGTTTTTTTTTTTAATTTTGGAAAAGCCGTCCCCTTGAAAATTTGTTATTCTGAAATTTTCTCACTTATTCAGTAAATTTGCTCACTTTCCTATTCTACAGCAGAAATCCGAGTCACCTTTCTGGTTAGCTGGGACTCGAACCGACTGCATCCAGGTTTTGTAGACTAACGCTAAAGGGCGCCACTGTATGTAGAAAGACGGTAAGACAGAATATGTCGAATAAAATTATTATTACATTAATTATTTTGAAATCGCTCAAAATATTTTCAACAGCAAGTCCCGAATATTCGGAATATTGCTCAGAAAAGTCATTTTAAGTCGAATCAAAATATATATTTAAATATGTAGTTTAATGACTTATAGATAGAAAAAACGACGTTTCTCAGCATAAATTCTTTAAGATCTCTTTTTAACCAGCTTGAAATTTATACCAATTATTAATAAAGGTAAATGGTTTTTTATTATTTACAACCCTACTGTACAGTACGACTATACTACAAATTAGGCGATATTTAAATTAGTAATTAGGTAAAGACTAAGTAGATCCTCTCACACATTGATGACCAGTGCTGTGGATCGGTACTTCCGTTTGGGTTTGATGATGGTCTTGGGCGGCCGGTTGAGATCTCCGCCCGGAGGCCGCCGGCGGGATCGGGATTTCTTGGACGGAGGTGGCAGCGGATGGTCGATGTACTTGCTGCGCAGGTGTCCCGGACCGGAGAAGTTGGGCGGATAGGCCTCGAAGTCCTCGATCTCGAGATCTGGCCGGGATTCCCGCTCCTGCTCCTGCGCCTGAGCCTTGAAGAACTTCTGCAGCTTGGGATTGTTCAGTAGCTGCACTTTGATGGCCTCGTCTAGCAGCTTCTGCTGGTCCTCCAGATACGCCTCTATTTGCTTCTTGGAGGCCACACTCTTGTAGCGATCGTGGCTCTTGGGTCGAGGCACTGGGACCACATCGTAGTCATCGTGTTCGGGTTCGGGTTCGTAGACACTGTAAGAATTGCTGCTGGAGGCAACGGTGGCTTTGGGCGGTGGCACTAGGTGGAAGGGATCGGCTTCCGCATCGTATTGCACTGGATTCCACTTTGATCGCTTGGGCGGTGGACCGACATCATCTCCGGATCCAATGTGAACGTGAGCATCGGAGCCATAACCAATGGGCTTGTGAAGATCGGAGTCATAGCCAGTAGCCTTGTATGGAATGGCCGTCACGTATTTCGGCTGCTTGGCGTAACCAGAACTGCTCGACTTCTTTGGCACTGTAATCGGATGCTGGACGCGGATCTGGGTGCCAATGGTGTACTCCCGACTGTCCTGAACGGAGGACTCCCCCGAGTATTCGGCGGAATTGTAGCGTTCACTGGAATAGTCCTCTTCCTCCTGCTAAACAAGCATTTAATACGAAAACTTAAATATTAATAATACACTTTTGGAAGGTTAAATTTTACTAGAAAACACAACATTAAAGAACGTTAAGTTGTTACTTTGAAGTTTAGGTCCCATTTAATAGTTATAACTAAAACTTTAAAAACATTTTGTAAACAAATTAAACACATATTTTAAATCAAACTTTTTTAGAAATTGGCAATGATTTAAACCTCAGCATTTTTGTCATAACTCACCGATCCATAGGGTCTGTAGTGGCTCTTCTTGGGATATTTTTTGCTCACGGGCCGGTGCTTGCTCTCATTTGTCTGCAGATCGGCTCGCAGGTAGCCAGCAGGTCCTAGTCGCACGGGTCCTGGCAGAAAACCTGATCCATGTCCGTGTCCTGGTGCCACTGCACTGAAGTAGCTCCTACGGTAGTAGGACCTCGGAGGTCTCAGGCCAGAAGTGACATTGATCGTAACTAACAGCATCACCAAGGCCACCAAGAACTGTGGGGTTAATATCCATTTTAGCTTAAATGTTGATTGATAATTCCGGTTGTAACAGCTTACATTCCGGCACAGTTTCATCTTGAGTGGGCTGTGTTTTCGGGGGGTTTTATGGCTTTTAAAAACTCTCTTCAACGGTATTAACCACCAGCGTGGCCCCAACGAAACTGAAAGTTCCGCCAACGGACGCAACAGTTTTATGCCAGCTTCCTCGAACCTGCCGCAACATGTTTTGCAATGGCAATCGCAATTGAAACCTGCCAGGTGAGCTAGTCAGTATGCAGTAGTCTGCAGATCGAAATCGAAATCTTCGCTTCACGCATGGACTTGCTACTAACAACACAGAGTTTACAACTCGCAGAGTGAGGCATCATTTGCATTTCCACTAGGAAATAGAGCGCCAACCCATCGCATGGGGCGGGGGGGCATAAATAAAATGTTTCTTTATGCCCGCAATTACACATAACGAGGGCCATTTGCTACTTTGAAGTTGTGACCGCGGAGGGGGTTTCGGTTTCGGTTTTGCTCTGTGACTTAATAGGAAAGTAAGCAAATTATATACACAAGAAGGTACGACAATAAAGTTGATAGGCGAAGATTGATAGTTTTTTTAAGATGGTGTAAAATAACTTGAAACTTATTTATTTATTTACTAATCGGGAATTTAAATTATGACTATGAAACAAAGATTTATACAATTTCAAAGTGCTTTTACTAAAATTATATAGTTCTAGTATAACTTATTTATGACAGCATTTAAAGCTTCTTATTTTTTTATGTTCAAACAATTTGTTTAGATAATTTGTAAGCTATACTTTGCACAACTTCAAAAGAAAGGAATTATTGGTTTTATTCTCTCAAATTTCTTTTCATATATAACTAATATGAAAAGTTGAAAACTTAAACTTAAACGCTAAGATTTTAAATTAAAAAAAAATATTTAAATTTTATAAACCAAATAAATAAAGGCTTTTATTAAAACTCAAAATTTCTTGAAGTGCACTGGGAAATGCTGGCACGAGCCACACACCCACATAAAAAGCAGAAGAGCCACATTATCGACTTATTTGAATCAGTTTTTTCTGCAAACGGGTTTCCACGAGTAATCGCCCAAGCGATCGGTTACCCAATAAATGCAGCGCTTTTTATTTCTCTTCGCTTTTGGCCCGAAGTTCAGGTTCAGCCGGGGCACAAACGAGGAAATGTTAGCCAGGTGGCTCCGCTTTTTGGCCTTTTTTGTCAATTTTGTCGGCTCGCTTGGACTACTTTCTATCGGCCAGGATGCGCGATCGAAATGCGGAAGATATATGCTATATATCTGTATATTCGTACATGTACGGAGGCAGTTTGTCTTGTCTAAAAAGTTGGCTTAAGTGGAAATGGAAATGGACGAAGAAATGGCAATGGATTTGGACTGGGACTTGCGTAACATTTCACCACGCTTCATTTGTACAATTATATTGCACGCTTATCCTGTCTCTGGATTTTCTTAAATTGAGTTCCCATGGCAGTCGCAGATTGCCGTCAATTAAAGCGATGCTAATGCCGCCATGATTGAAGCTTGGAGCGTAGTATATGATGCATAATTGCTGCTCTTGCTTCAATTTGTCAGATGGACAATGGGTGGTTATTCCACTCCCCGCTTTTGAAGACAAGGTCAAGCTCAAGTTCAACACGCGTGACAATTGCAACCACACTTGTTGCAACTTCGCATAATTTCCCGCTTCCTTGTGAAACAGCGACTCAAAAAGCCGACCAGTCGCCGTTTAAACTTGCACTTGGACTTAAACTTGACTTCGAGCTGGTTAAGTTTCCGCTGGTTTTTTAACAATGCCACCAAAACGGTTTTTGCTTGTTGCCCAAATGGCTGAAAGTTTTGTGAAAGGAGCTAGGGGCAGGGACCTCCAAGTGGCAAGTGGCAATGAAAATGGGCAAGGCCAGGTGAGCTGCCCAGAGCATTGATTTGAATGACCAGACCAGCCAATTGTTGGGAAATCGAGTGATCCAATGCAAAAAAACGGCACGAAAGGGTGCCTTAAATTACATTAGTTGGCGTTATTAATATCCCGATTTTCCAATATGCTTCACGATTGGAAGGTAGTTTATGCCTATTCACAGCAATTTTGAAATTGATTACAGACATATCACTTGAATTAATGACTTAAAAGTATACACTTACATTGCACATTATTAATCACTGCATTTTCAAGCCTTTCTAAGCCAAACATTTTAAAGTTAATAAATTCAAATGCTTACATTCACCATTTCACCTCAAAAGTTGTGAAAACAAATGTACCTTTAATAATATAAATCCTTATTTGTGGATTATAAATTTCTTTATTAGTTTGACTCCTAGGTGTACAGTTTGTACACCTATTAGTAAGAGAAATCTTAATGTAACGAAATTTAAGACAGTTTGTCTATAAACGCTTTAGTCTCTATACCTAAATAGCTTAAGGCTTAATTGAATGCTTCCAAATTTGAAATTCGTTTGGTTATATATCAGTTTATTAGCATACCTCTATTATAATAATTATAGATTATTCTGCGTTGGCTTTAAAAGCCAAATTAATACATGATCGGGTTGCACAACAACAGCAATGCTCACAAATTAGTCAAGATCAAGGTTTGTTTATGTATTCCAACCGCATATTTCCAAAGCATTAACAAAAGTAGACTCATTTATTTCGATGTGGGTGAAGTCAAAGTTAAGCAGACTATCGTAAAAGTAAAACTCATAAAGTGGGCTTAGTTGCTGCCAGAGACATTGTTGCTGTCGGCTTAGGTTGATTTCGCTATTACTGTCATGTTGTTTCTATTACAGTCGCAGTCGGTGTTTTTCTTCGCTGTTGCATTCAATTAGCATTGCAGCTTGTTTTTGTTAACTTTACTACACAGGGAAAAATAATAGAGCCTATTGAATACGAATTGCCATCTAGTCTTAGGTTGGTTATTGCCTTAATGTATATATTTTAGGCTTTTTTACGAATTAATCATTCTTTAGAAATGTAAAAATGTAATTTCAAACCTCTGAACATTTTTAATCACAATTAAACATTTTTAATTACAATTGAAAAATAAACAAAAAAATTTCTTCTTTTTATTTTTTTCCAGAAAATTTGTAATATTTTTTAGTTAGAAGCTATTCTTAAAAATCGCTTTAAAAATTTTATACAATTTTTCTGGTAATGGGAAATTTGGGTTCAGTTTCGTAACTAATATACACAATTAAGTATTTTAAAGTTTCAAAAATATTTAATTTTGTTGAAGTTCTCTTAAAAATCGTTGCCTAACAAACTTGTATTTCAAATTAAGTAACTTTTAATGAAAAAATTAAAATGTTTCTTGAATATGACACAAAGATCACCTATTTAGATGTTAAAAAACCTATTGCTGATAGCATTTCTCCCTGTGTAGCTGCATTGAACAAGCATGCAAATTGGAGCTCTCAGTCCGGCAGACCCACGCTGATTCTCTGCCCGGCGGAGCTCCGCCGCGCCTGCGCCGTCGACTGAGCGGGCTGGCCGCCCACCATCAGAGCGTCGCCGCTAAAGCAGAGGCTGCTGCGCAGGTGTTTGCGAGGGTCAGAGGGCGCGGGGGGGTCAACGTCATCGACCATATGTATGGTTGTTGCTGGGCTCTCTGGCAATTTTGGCAAGATTTTCCTAGCGCTGGCGTTGGGCTGGTAATTATTATTATTATTTAATGGCTTGCCCCGACTAGTTTCCATAAACGAACGCGGCAGCTGACGCTGATGTTGCTGTGGTTGCTGCTGGAATTGATGTTGCTGCGGCTGACGACTTCCTGTCGGCATATTTGGCGGCTGACGGGGTCGAGTTTCGTAGATGGGTTCCCCAATATCCTCGCGATCATCATAGTAGGCATATTCCGCAGCCTCTTCGTTGTAGGTCACATGCTTTTTGGGCAAACCCGGACTCCTAGTTAGCTGCAATCTTCTCACCCGATTTTCCAGATAATCAAAGGCATCCTGATCCTGTGGCATTTGCTTGAGTATCTTTTTGAGCTGTGGCTGTGACTGTGACTGTGGCTGTGGCAGTGGCAGTGGGCGTGGTCGTCGCCATTCGGGGCTGTCATTCAGTGGTTTCTTTGTGACCTTGGGTTCAAGTTCCACACTGAAACTGCGCACATTTCGTTTCACCTGCAATTTAGGGCTGTTCTTGGTATTCAATTCCACTTCACGTTTGTCATTTAAGTCCATCTGGGGTCTTCTCACATTGTTTTGAGTGGCATTATCCGCTTCGTTTACATAATCGTAGAATTGGATTTTAGAGCTATAGGCCTGCTGGCGACGATTGCTTGTATCCTCATTCCTCCCCTTGTTATCCAATTCCTGGGCTCTGACTTCAGTGAGCTTGGGGGTCAACTCCCTGTGCAGTCCTCTTCCCAAGGGAACTCTTTTACTGGGATTCGACTGTAGATTATCATAAAACTGTATAGATGAGCTGGCAAACTCCTTGTGAAACATTCGCCTTGTGTCCACTTCAGTGGGAGAGTCCTGTACGGTGGATATTCTCTGCACTGGCTTCTCCAATTGCTGGCTATTCCGTCTTTTCACTCGATTCTCCACCGCAGACTCGGCTCCAGAGTCATCTGGCCAGTAGAAGTGCGACTCCTGGCGATTGCACACACTCACTGCCTGTCGTTCCACCATTTTGGGCGGCAGGCCCGTGTAGAATTTTCCATTAAGCATGATCACTCAATCATTCAATCTTTTCCGGATTGGTGGTCAGCTCGACTGATCGGCGACTGATCCGAAAACCGACTGACACAAAAAGAATCCGGCGGAGGTTGCGAGCAGAGATGTTGGCGTCGCCGTGAGCGTTGTCATTTGTCGTAGGCGTTCGCTTTCGAGTTCGAGTTGGCTCAGGTGATCATACTCGGGCTCAGACTAATTTGCGATTCTTGCGAAAAAACAACATGAGAAGTCAATAAAAACTATAGTACCCATTTTCTAACTTGTAGATACTCTAACAAAGGGAAATATTTTGGATTTTCAGCTTTGCTTTCGTTATATAGGTGACTTTTTAAATTTTTAGAGACTTTAACTCCATTAGTTGGGGGAGAAAATAATTCTTTTAATTAGAAATAATTATGGAGACACATATAAATTATTTAATCCATTATTATATAAGATATTTAATGATGTTTTTGATTTGCGAAACCTAAAACGGTGTTGGTTATTCAGAGGAAAGTGAAGTATTATATAAATCAATAGCTTAAGCACATAATTTTTAAGGCCAACGTGTCGCAGAAGTCCAATAATTTCATTATACCTCTGCGAAAACTCTACAAGTGACTTGTATTATTAACAACAAACGCAAACAGCATTTCGAGGCAGAAATTTATTTGCTGCCAGTGCAGCGTTAACGTCGGCAGCGAAGTCGACTGCGCTGCGACTGAGACGAGTTTCCATCTAAGGTCAAACCGCGGCATTTTTCACTTTTGGAACGAAAAGTTGATTTTCGTGAGCTCAGCGTTGACCAAATGTTTGGTTTTTACTTCGCTTTTGGCCTGTCAATGGACCAAATGCGAGAATGCCGCCAAAGCTGGCAAACCAAGAATAATAAACGACAAAAGCTGCCAATTATTGAGTGCTTTAATGGCTTCAATTCAGAACTTGGTCCCAAGTGAGTGTCACTTGAATAATGCTCAGTATGGCCGACACTTCGTATACGTAATACAGTACAATTACATGATTTAAATCATCGAGGTGCTCATTAATCTTTTATCTGTAGCAAGCTGACACAGATTGCAGTTATACCTGTGCAAGTACTTAACATTTT
Source organism: Drosophila elegans (assembly GCF_018152505.1). Classification (NCBI taxonomy): domain Eukaryota; kingdom Metazoa; phylum Arthropoda; class Insecta; order Diptera; family Drosophilidae; genus Drosophila; species Drosophila elegans. Next base: position 2,164,616 of record NW_024545855.1, on the reverse strand, counting down.
ACCCCCTTACCTTCATTAAAAACGTCTCCCATTTAATTTAATTAAATTAAATTTATTTTCGCTTGATCTTTACATGGTTTGCCATTGAAATCGAGTGGGGAGATGTGTGGGGAGCTTTGCTGATGGACACTACTACTGCTACTTTGTTTTGCTTTTCTTAAGCTTTTTCTATTCCTTTTCCTTTTCATTATCGTTTTCAGTTTGGTTTACCACCCAAGTTGCGTTTTTTAGTCGAAGACGTAATTGGTGTACGTAACTAGCTTAATTTACAAACAATGCCATAGAAACACATACAATATCATACACGCGGTTTGAATATGGGTTGCTGGTATTTAAATTGCTGGATGCTACTTTTGTGGAGGGGGATGGGGGAGGTCTGAAAACTCCATCGAAATGACATATATATTATGTATATCTCAGTGTGGTGGCTGCCTTATGGGTTAGATGGTACTACGAGTTCTGCGGGGGGATATGTTAGGTTGCTTAGACTACATTTGATTTGGAGTTGACTTTGCTGACACGTGGGATCTATGCTTTATAATCTGACATTTACAAACTTTGTTTTTAGTTGGGTAGAGTTTTTAAACATATACTTAGGTTCGCTCTTGGCTGCTTAAGACTTTATTTACAATTTGTATTTATAGCTGGTGGCAGTAAGCCCCAACGAGGCTGTTGACCCGGCCTTTCTCCTCGCCGGGAATTACTGCTGCTGCTGTTGTGGTTGCTGCTGCTGTTGCTGCTGCTGCTGCTGTGGGGGCAGCAGTTGCATCGGCGACATTACTATTATATTGGTGGCTCCAGCGGCTGAGTGGCCATATTCCAGAGGCTTCTGCATCGCCTCCACATCGAGATCCGGGGCCCTGGTGATCACGCAGTACTGATTCCCGTTGTACGTGACAATGGGCATGCCGTGTTGCATGTTGCTGGCGTGCTCGCTCAACTGGGCCTGCATGTAGGAGGCGGCGGTGGGCGAATTGGCAATGATGTGCGACACCGGCACCGACACCTGAATTTGCAGGGGAAACGGAAACGGAAGGGTAACACAATACAGAATACAGAATGCGGAAATGCGGAAATGCGAATTGTTTACAGTTTTTTGTGTTCTATGTTGCTGTTGGCTGTTGTTGTTGGTGTTGCTGTGGTTTTTCAGTTCATTATTTGGTCTTGTTTAATAGGTAGTTACTTCTTGGCCCTGGTTGTTGCCGTTGTGATTGCTACTACTATTGTTATTGTACATAGGCGCACTGGTCTGTTGCTGTTGTTGCTGCAGTTGCTGCTGCTGTTGCTGTTGCTGCTGCTGCTGCTGTTGCTGTTGCTGCTGTAGATGTTGCTGGTGCTTTCTGGCTGCCTTCTTGCCGTGGGCCACATGTTGCTGCTGCTGTTGCTGTTGCTGCTGTTGATGTTGCTGCTGTTGATTTTGCTGCGACTGAGGGTGTTGCTGCTGCTGCTGCTGATGACTGGCATTGAGTATCATCTGGTTTTGTATGATTATCTTCTGCTTGCGTGCTTGGGCCTCCATTTGTATTTGATTTTGATTGGAATCCATTTGGTAGCTGCGATTATTGTTGCTGCTGGTGATCTTAGCAATTACTCCTGCCGCCGCTGCTGCTGCTGCCGGTTTTATTGACTCTGCGACTAGCCGTTCCGGCTGTCAATACTATATTTTTAAAAGAGCAAAATACAACAGGGTTAAATTGGTTCTACAAAACTCCCAAAATCTCCATGGGTTTACTTTATCCAGGAGTGTCTACCGACATCTTCTCACCTCCAGATGACTCTTAGCGTGAATGGACCACTCGTCCCGACTCGAGAACATCCTGCCGCACAGCTCGCATGTCCAGGACAGCTGCTGTTGGTGGTGCGGGATGATGATCCCGGGAATCGACGCCGGAGCTCCTTGAGCGGATTGCACAATTATGTTCTGGGCGGCCACCTGGACCGCCTGCTGTTGCAGCTGAAGCTCGAGACTTTGCTTATTGTCCTCCGGTGGAGGATCTGGCTGCTCCTTCTTCTTCACCATGTTGTTCAAACGCTTGCCGAGCGGCGCAATATTCGTCGGCGTAACGTGCTTGAACTTGTTCATGTGTATCACCAGCTTGTCCCGTCTGGCAAACGCCTTGCTGCAAACCTGAAATAATGAATTTAAGAATAGGGGTTAGAGATTGATATGGCTTAGAGGTGCCAGGGCTCGAGGGCAGCTTATACTTCACAAATATAGGGCTTCTCGCCGGTGTGGATGCGCATGTGGATGGTCAGCTTGTCCTTGCGGGCGAGTCCTTTGCCACAGACCGTGCATTCAAACGCCTTGTTGGTGGCTGTAAATGCAAGGAAAGTCAATGTTTAAAAACAAGCAAAGAAATTAAAAATAAATAATATGCAAAATATTGAAGAAATCATTAATTCATTCAATAAGTTCATAGGGGAACTGACATCAATGAATAAATCACTAAATGGTCATGACTAAAATTATTCAAAAATCATCAACATTGAATTGCAATGTAAATTCTTATTATCATTGGTGAACTTTTGTTCAAAAATAATACAATATTCTTGTTGCTACTGTATTTTAATTGCTGTATTTTAATTATGTAAGCCCAATTTAACATTATCGTTAAAACAGTTACTTGTCAAAATTGTTATTTTAAGTTGTCATGTATGGGTCATTTTGAAAACTTAAAATTTTTAATAAAACTCTATATATTAAACTGGTTTTGTTAAGTTTTCATGTAAAACACTGCAAATATTTAATTGAATTTTTTTTTATTATAATTCGTGGGTCAAAAAATCATTGTTGAGTTTTTATTGGTAACTTTAACGGACTTACGAAAATATAGTTTTAATGACCTATCCAAATATTATAAAACTTTTTGTCATTGCTTACACTTTGAGGGGTTTGTCTTGCGGACCCCCGAGGATGCCTGCTGCACCTGTTGCAGGGCCTTCAGTCGACTGGCGGGGTGCATCGAACCGCCCTCGACATAGGGCTCTGTGAAGGGGATGAGGTTCGGCTTGGGGATGTTGTAGGTCAGTTGCTCGGCCGCCGACCATGTGCCCAGGCTCTGGAGGACCCGCACGCCTCCCTCGAAGCCCATTCCATCGTCCGGAACTGTGAAGGTGCTCTCGCCCGCCGCCGCAGCTGCCACACTTGAGGAACTGATCTGTGGCACTTTTATGGTGGCCGAATAGTGTTGCTGCTGCTGTTGCTGCTGCTGCTGTTGCTGTTGCTGCTGTTGTTGCTGCTGTTGCTGTTGCATGTTGCCGTTGTTCTGGCTGTTGTTGTTGTTGTTGGCTGTGGGGGAGTTCTGCTGCTGGGACGTCTGCTGCTGCTTGAACTGAATGGCCGCCTGGGCCATCTGCTGCTGCACGGCCATATGCGCCTCGAGATATGCGTTCTTCTGGGCAACCGTCATCTTGTCCATGTTAACGGCGCCGCTCTGAAAAATATGGAGTTTAATTAAATTTAATGAAAAGGAAGAGGAAAAAACGACACAATAGGTAAATTAAGAAAGTTTGCATCTTTATTTTATCTGAAATAAAAAATGTCTTGCAGATATCTCAAGAATTTAATAAACAAGAATTCATTCATTCGTTTTCACTACATAATTTCTTTGAAATAATGTTAGGATGCAAAATTACTTAATTGAGAAACATTTTTAAGGTTAAAGAGATCTATAAAGATTTCTCTGACACCTCAGTATTACTGCAAACTTTTAACACATATTGTTTTCAGTCATAGAATTTAAACTTTTTGTTTTAAGGAAAGTGCTTTTTATTAAAATTAATGAAGTTCCGACTCAGAAATACCTTACTTTTTACTTATCATGTAATACTTAATTTCAAAGCATGTGCAGATAATTTGTCTTACTCTTCTTTTGGCTATAACATTAATTAAACGGAATGTGCTCTTGGGATCTATCATTCTTCAAGGGTATTCCCGACATCGTTAGTCTTTTCGCACAGCTTGTTACTCCAATACCGTTTCGTTCCCGGAATCCCAGAAATGCCACCCCTAACAAACGAGCGCTGGAACTGTAAATTGTGGGGGTGTTTGCGACTGAGCGAGTGTTGCGAAATTTTGCCAACGTCAACGGCGAAGTTGACTGCGGCAGAGGCAGTGGCAGAGGCGCCTGCCACCCCCCTTTGGCGAAAAAGCACTCGACTCGATTCGATTTGGCCTGCCCTTGCGCAAAAATTTGTGACTTGAGCTTTTCCCAAACCCAAACCTAGACCCATAGCCCAAACCAACTTTTGGTCTTGCCACCCCCTTGTGGTTGTGTGTGTATGCCGGCCGCTTCTTCCTCTTCCGTTTCTTCGGGCTTCCTCTTCTGCTTCTTTAGCTTTTTTTGGACCGTGGTTTGAGGGTTTTCCGTGTCTGCCCGGATTTATTTTTAAGCGCGCTATAATTTAGGCACTACTTTTGACTTTGCCTTTTTCCCACCTTATTTTGTTAACACTGCACTATGTCACTTGGCTTTTTGTAGTAACTTTTAAGGAGTTTAAGCCACTTTTTACAGCACTTCCTTAACCCACCACCGCCCCCTTTTCTTTTGCTTGGCCATTGACATTTTCATTCGCATTTTCACTGCCAGTTGGTGGGGTTTTCTCGTGTTTCCCGTATTTTCTCAACGTTTTCGTTGCGTTATGCGCTTACCACACTTAAAAATCAATACGAAATGGTCTCCGCTTTTCCGATTTTCCGCTTTTCCTCGACGCGATTTCGGTGGAAATGCTGAGCCGCCAAGGATATTCGCCGTCGTCTACTTCCCAGCGCCTATTGTTTGTGTATGTATTGCGAAACCGAAACCGATTCACTTCTCTTCCACTTTTGACTCGACGTCGACGCAAAAGCTCCGCTGCTCACACCCCCCACTTATTATTATTTTGAGTAATTATTTGTTATTTTTGGATGGACGCAGCTCGCAGGACGCAAGAGCGACGGCAAAATCGGTGAACAGATACCGACTGTCGATTTGCTTTTGCTATTGCCTTTTGGCCAACAAAATGCGGAAGCGGTAAGGCGAAAAGCGTTGCATACCGGCCGAGATTTTTTCTCGTAAAGCTTTCCCGCCCCCCATTTCACTCCCACTGTTCCGGTGGTGGTTGCTGGGAGCATTGGAACGGCCCGGCATTGAAACACACACCCGCAACAACAACAACAACAACAACAAGCGCAGTACTAGAACCTTACTATCACAATTGCTGAGGTGGCTTAAAAGACTACCGTGGGATGAATACTATCTAAAATGTCATTAAAGAACTTCAAAATCCAGAGAAGCAGATGAAGATGAAACATATTTAAAAAAAAAATTGTTTAGAACTTTTGCATCTGCCTTAGAAAAGCATGAATGACGAGTCCTTAAAGAAGCAAGTCTTTGAAAGGCATTAAAAATAGGCAGATTTAAAAACTGAGAAAAGCTTGTTAAGTTTAACCAATTTACAATCTAACAAAGCACAGAGGTTAAACGATTTTGAAATTTGTCGGTTTTGAGTTTCACAAAATGTTTTGCTTAAAATTCTGTTAGTACACTTTAAATGCATTCTTGTATTTTTGTCCATCATTTAAAATAGTAAACTAAAATATGTTATTAGTTGCTTTCAATGGACCACTGTGCTTAGTCCAGTTCAAGGCATCTGCGTCAGGTAAACGGACATCCATGACCCGCATGGCTGAACTATGCCTAGGTCCTGAACTTCCGGGTTTATATATATACATATTATACATTTTTTTAGATAAGTCTTAAAAAATCAGAAGTGATAGATCGCCCTGAAAATCTAACGTATAAATAATCGCTGTTTTCTATACTGCCGGCTTATTCTTTATATCATTTATGTACAAACCTTAAACCAATTAATTAGCAAATTGTTAAAATCAATAAAATTCCTATTAAATGCAATTACGCCAGCAAATTCTATTTTTATCCTTATAATTGTGTTAATGGCAGGGAAGTTTGCATTGCGGAAAAGTGTGCCACTTGCAACGCACACTTTTGCACAAAAAGTTGGCCCATAAATTATATTTGATTGCATTGTTTGTTCTATTTTTCCACGTTTTTTATTGGAAACTTGAAAGGCGCACAAAAAAAAACATGGACCGCTTTTTTGCAATGTTGCTGGCGGGAAGTTTGAGGTTTCAAAGCTGTTGCTGCCGTGTCTGTGGCTCCTGTTGATATTGCCGCTGTGTAGGTTGCACTTTTCGGGGGAAAAAATGCAGGACCTCCTCCCGAATTCTGCGAGTGCGCATTTGGCATTTGAAGGTGGTTTTACTGGTGCAATGGGAAGCTGCAGAAATTGCGCGCATTCAAGTCCATTTTTTTTCTATGTTTCAGGCAAACAAAAGATGCGGCAACAGGTGTACTGGAGAATATAACTTATTCTTCGGGTTGTTCCTCAGCTGCAGGAGCTTCTTCTGCGGGTGGAGCTTCAGCAGGAGGAGCTTCTTGAGCCGGAGTAGGAGCCTCTGCCGGGGGTTGAGCCTCTGCCGGAGGAGGAGCCTCTGCCGAAGGAGGAACCTCTGCCGGAGCAGGAACAGGTTCTCCAGTGGCTGCATCACCCGGCTCCGACTCCACATCTTCAGCTGCTGCGGCTGGTGGTGGTGCTGCCTCATGGGAACTCTTGTCTGACTCCACATCCGACCCATCCGCCTCTTCCTGACCCTCTTCCCCCATATCATAAGCTGGTCCCTCCTTGGACTCCTGCTCCTCCTCCGGCTGGATTTCCTCATAGACCACCACCTCCTTCCACAGGATCTCTTCGTCCACGCAAACTGCTTCCTCATCGTGCGGTTCCACTCGCTTATTGAGATCCAGTTCCGAGATGCAGGTCTCGGTCCTTTCGAATCCTCCGCAGGTGACACAGGAGGAGGACGAAAGCAGCATGGATGAGTGCGGTGAGGTCGAGGACAAGGGCGAACCGCTGCTCTGTGACTTTTTGGCTCGCGGCTTCACACCACTTACACTCGGCATCGGGGCATAGGTCATGGTGGTCTGCTGCGACTTGTCCTGGATGCCCACATCCGGTCGCAGTTGACACTGGTTGCTGATTTGGGGCATCTTTGGGTTGCTGCGCACCAAATAATCGGACAGCCGCACCTTCCAGTTTTCCTGGCTGCAGTCTACATTCTGCATCACACTGTAGATCTCCTCGATCAGCGGCTTCAGCATCGAACGATTGCAGAAGTTATTGTGGTCGAACATCTGATGGGGCTCATGGATATCTGGGAGAAAGTATATAAAATATAAATAAAATATGAACTTGGTATATTTCTATCTATATCTAAGTACAAAAGGTTTGTTCGTGGTGGTCATTCTTTCAACAAAACCATTAAAAGAAAGTTTTAAAGATGGTTCAATGACTACATGTGGTATTAGTAATTTTAGTGTACTTAAAAATATTTTTAATATTAATAAAGTAGGGAACAGTTGTTAACAGTCACATTACTTAAGTGTATTTTGTTTTTACTCATTAAAATCCTACTTACAGTTAGGAAAAATAAAGTTTATTTCACGGGCCACGCTGCGGCTATTTTTGGTAACATGAATATTGCGTTCCAGATCTGAAGCCGAACCACTGAAAAGCCAGCTTAAGTTTAACGAGCAATTCGACAATCCCGGATTAAACTCACAAATAACAAATCATGATGTTCAGCAACTCCTGCACGGCATTGTCTTTGGTAACGATAAAAGCCTCGGAAACGCCCTTCGAAAGCAGAATGACCTCCAACATAAAGCCCTTTTCGTCGGCATAATCAGCATAGAACTCGGCGGCAGATTCCGGCGAAAAGGCAATCCTACGATTGCCCTGGAGCTGAAATCCCTCAGCTAGCAACTTCAGAAGCACCGGACGCCGCTTGTCCAGATAGTCCGGCTTTATGATCAACAGCGAATTCTCAAACATATCAGTTGGGAAATGTATAATATCGAGCTAATATGTACAATTGGGAATTTTCAATAACAAGTTGCTTTGTCGGTTTATGTTTTCTTTATGATTTATAAGATCAATGTTCGTATTTTACACAGTTTTCTTTTTTGTTTGATATCTTAAACTACACACACTGCACAGCTGACTTCGGATAGATGGGGATATCGTTACAAAGTTAGTGACTGCTGGCGGATTTCGCTAATTTGTGTATTGAAAGTACGTTTATGTTAATGCTTAGTGTAAGTTTTAGTTAAGTTTCACTTTTTTCAGCCGGGTTTGAGTGCGTTTATAAAATCAGTTTCATCACAAATTCTCCTAACAAATTTAGAGCCAAAAACATGGGGTACGGAAACGAAAAGTAAGTAATTATGTTTCATTTACAGTAAATCGTTATAGAATGTAAACAGATATATGTAAAGGTATATGCATATATAAAGCGTGGGATCGGCTCCCTCCATCTCCATCTCCTTATCCTTCTCAAATCTAACCCTTCTACTCCTTCCCGCCTTTTTCGCACATCACAACGCATCACTCAAAGGGATGTTCTTAAGCTGTTTGAATACAGAGATACAGAGAGTTACATGGGTACTTTTCCGGGTTTGCGTGGCTTCGCTTACCTGAAATTCTGGCAAAGGCCAGCGAAGACTTCTCGCTATCGAAGCACTTGCCAATCTCGGCGCAGATATGCGACTGATCCACATAGGGTCGCTTGGACAGGTTCTTAATGCTGTTGCCATAGATGGAGATCATCTCGGAGCACTAAAAAATGGGAGAATTATAAGTATTCGTAACACATAGAAATGTAAATAGGTCCTACAATCTTGTAGTACTTGGCTGGCAAGATCTCGCATGCCACCGATGTCATCTGCATGGCGGTTATGTCCTCTGCCTGATCCTTTTTCTCGCGCAGGAAGGGCAGAAGCGCCTGGGTGACTCCATGGCAGACACCGCACTCCACAACCTCGTCGGTGACAGCCACGCTGAAACAGAGCTGCAGTTTCTGGCACACCTCCTTGGGCGGCACGTCACTGAGCAACTTAAGGACCGCAGAGGCATATCCATCAACGAAGGCATCGCACTGTTTGCGAACTGTGGCTGGCAGACGCTTGCAAACGGCCTCAATTGCCCGCTTGATGTCATCCTGCTCGGTCTTGTTCTTCAGATCGGCCTCCAGCTTGGTCATGATGAACTCGCAAAGGACGCAGGTGGGCGGCTCCTTGATGCTAGCCTTGTTTTCCGGATGCGGCAGGGCAATCACGTCGTACTTCAAAGCCTCATCCACTTCAACTAGTCACAAAACAATGATTAAATTAATCTAAATTAAAATATTAATCCAAACCAAAGACTCACGATCATCCAGATCAGCCAGGATGCACATGCCCAACTCCGTGCAGATCAGCTTAGGGTCCATCTCCTTGAGCAGCAGATCGGCGATCTGGTCACCGTACTTATCGATGACCTTGTGGCATTTTCCGGCCAGCGGCTTCCTCATTTTGTTGCAGGACTCCTCAAGGATTTGCTTGATGCTGTCCCTAGTGGGATGCTTGCCCATGCGCTTCTCCAAGGTCTTCACAAGCTCCTCGCAGATCAGGCAATTGGGAGCGGCGTTGAAGCCCTCGTCGAAGGCCAGCTGAAGGGGCAGTTCCTCCAGGGACTCGATATCGTTGAAGCTCATCTCTTCGCTGCTCGACTTGTCCTCGCCATCGACATCGTCCTCCAGGCTAATGCCCAAGTCAGCGAGAGCATCCGTAGTCTTCGGGCAAAGTTTCAGCTGTACGCAGATCTCCTGCGGCTTGAAGTCCGTAATCAGCATGTCGACCAGCTCGTTGGAATAGGTGTTAACAAAGTCCACGCACTCGTCCTTCAGTTTGTTGGGCAGGTGGGTGCACAGGCCATCCAGGACGTTCTTGATGTTGGCCTTGGACTTGTCGTCACGGATCTTGATCTGGGCCTGCTCGACGGCGAAGAGGCAAAGCGGGCAAGTGGGCGAATCCTGCTCGTCACTCAATGGCTTGGGATGGAAGACTTCGACGTCGTCCTTCTTGGGCAGATTCTTAGGGCACATCTGCATGATGGGGCACACGTCACGGGGATTCAGTTCCTGGACGAGCAGAGCGATCACCGCATCGCCATACATCTCCACAAAGTTGCGGCACTGACCGGCGACTCCGGCAGGCAGCTTGGTGCAGATGTTCTCCACGGTGTGCTTGATCTCGTCATCGGTGGCCGGGGTGGCCAGGGTCTCCTGGATGAAGTGCAGCAGGTACTCGCAGATGGTGCAAAGCTCTCCGCCCTCCACCAACGCTCCGGGATTGGCAGCACCCATAAGGTGATCGATGGGCAACTGCATGTCCAGGATTTCTTGCTGGCTGAACTTGGGCTCACTGGCACCCAGCTGCTTCTTTTGGTGCTTCTCCAGTTTCTCGATGGTAATCTTGACCTGGGCGGGTTCAATGAGCGGCAGCAGAGGCATGATGGGGGCATCCTTCATGGCGGAGGCGGAATTCTTCTGGCAAATGCCGATCATGCAGCAAGCTCCATTGGCATCCAGCTTGTTGACAAGAGTTTCGTAGATCACATGGTAGTACTGGTCCACGATGCTGATGCACTCGTCCTTGAATCCACGCGACTGCTTGCAGAAGCCCTCCATGACCTGCTTGAACTCGGTCTCCGTGGTGTTGGCCACCAGAACGTCGCGCAAGTGCTTCACCAGCTGTTCGCACAGTTCGCAGGGAATATCATCGCCGGCATCCAGAGCAACCAGAGCTTCCTGGGGCTGCTGCTGCTCCTCATGCTGGTGATATCTCGTGGCACACACTCCCGAAACATGGCACACGGCATCCGTGGTCAGGTGTTTGCTCACATGGTCGTAGATGTCGTTGAAATAGGTCAGTACAATGTTGGCACAGGCATCCGAGAAGCTCGACAGGGATCCGCACATGTGAAGCATCGTCTCCACCATGTCATCGCGATCGGCGGCAGCGAATTTGGAGTGCATCAGGCGCGAAAGAAGGTTGCAGTTGCCGCAGGACAGCTGATTGGGCTGCAGCGTCAACTCGGATTCCTCGGAGCTATCATCGTCGTCGGTGGCAGTGCCATCTAGAGCCGACTGGAAGCCCTTCCTGACCAGGTCATCGATGTGAGCACTGTTGCAAAGTCCGGCCACAGAACAAACTTGCTGAAAATTCAAGGAAACATAAGAGATGAGTAGTGTAACTACAGAAATTCTCTATTTAGCTGATCAAAACTCACATCTGGGTTCATTTGGGAGGCCAAGGCCTCAACCAACTCAGGCAGGAAGTCATCGGCCATCTTGATGCACTCCTTCTGCACCGGCTTGATCGGGATCAGTTTGCAGGAGCCCTCGAAGACCTCCTTCAGCTCCTCCTCGGTCTCGTTGCTCTTCAGCTGATCGCGGGCCTGGGTGACCATGTCCTTGCAAATCTTACAGATCGAGTCCGTATCTACGGGCACCTGCTTTGTCTCCCAAACGGTTTGGATGCAATGGCGGGTGGCGCGACATTCCTTGGCATTGCTGCGGCGGAAAAAGATACAACTTTTTGTTTAGGAATTTGGCCTTACTAAAACGATAAACATATATGTATGTATAACACACAGCGTCGGGGTGTAAGCTGATCATGCAAAATGCTGCCTCTTGAATCAAATGACCCACATTCGTAATCAAATGACCAATTCGAAACCGACGACTCAGCTAAGATCAGAGTCCATTCGAAAGGGAGTATACTGCTGAACAATACAGCCCTATTTGTCTTTTTTTTAGAAAGCACCCGCAGTTCACATGATTATGTTGTATTGAATTGGATATATGTACAAACAGGAAATTAATAATCATATAAATTATACAAATAAAATACAAGAAATTGTTTATATAGGTCATTAACATAAGTTTTGGGCTTTCTTTTTTTAAAGTCAGAATTTATAATATTCATATATCCCGAAACGGAAACACTTGAATGCATCACAACAATAATTTACCCACTCCAGAGTATTTATTTAATATTTTTCCTACTCATTTTATCGTTTCGTATGTTTATATAATGAATTTAGCTGATAGCTTTAATTTCTTTAAATAATAATCCCAAAGAACCAAACAATTTGGCTTTATCTGAAGAACAATTTGCTAACCGATCGTAGAGCAATCCCTTTTGTAATTCAGTTCCAATCAATTTATCTGAACCGATCACGTATTTCACTTTGAAAAGTGCTAATTTCTATTAACATGAAAAAATGTCTGTGTTGGTGCCATCAGGAATACCAAACAAAAGCGTCTAGAAAGCAAAGAAAACAGCAAAGATAAGCACGGAAATAAACATTATATACATACATATGTATATTTGAACGTATCCACGTATATATTGTATTCACTTGGCTGAGCAGAGATATTGTTTTTTGAAATTTCAGCAATGGCGACGTTTTCAATTTTTGTGGCTCTACAATTTTTCGCCGTTAATTGACAAACAAAGAAACAGTTAAGAGCCTGGAATGGCGGATTTTCCTCTGCATTTAAAAATAAATCAATCAATAAACAAAGGAAATACAACCAGCGATAAGCGGTGCGTACTTAACAAATGTTTTCAGTTGACTACGGATTGTTTTTATTATTATAATTAAGTAATCCATATAGAGGCTATTTGTAAGTTGTTTTCTGCTGTTGATTTGTATGTTACATATCTGCATTCAGATGCATGAACTTCTGTAAAATGTAAGAACATATAGGGGCATATTTAATTAAAAATGATATGACAAATTATTATGACTTAACTTTCGAATTCTGATTTAAGTTTGATTAATTTACTAGTTTTCCATCGAAACCAAAGGTTGACTTTTGTATGTTCCCCTGTATTCATTATATGCCTTTGGGATTAGTCAGAATCTCTTGATAAGGAACAACTGTTCCCCCTTACAACACATTTAACGATGATAAATAAACCAATCATGCGCATCAGTCGGCGGTGAATGGAAAAAGGGAAAGGGAGGTTTTTCAGAACGACTGCAAAATTATCTGGACTTTAGGATTACTCATACAAATAAAAAAGTTGTACCCCCAACAAGCTATTAACTTTGCTCAGCTGTCGGCAAGTTTCGTCTGCATTTTGTTAATTTAATTTAAAGCGAAAAGGCAAAAACAAGGGAATGCAGAAATATGAAAGGTGGGAAAAGAGAGCGTTGCGAAAAAATACACCCAGAGAAAATCCTTCAGAACATTAGTTAATAATGGTTAATTGCTCCAGAAAATTTACTAATTAATCGTAATTTTTAAACAAGTAAGGCAATGACACAAGTACCCTTGAACATTTTTATTTCCGACTTAATTTTTTAAGACGAGAATTGATAATATAATCTTTTCGAATTATAAGCCAACTTTATAGTTGATATTTAACCCCTTTTAAAAAATAAAATCTGGAACATAAATATTCAGTCTTTTAAGCTCCAAAATGCGATCAGGGTTTTATGTCTTGGAGTATAACAGTAAAAAAAGAGGGCGCAATTAGAGCGCCATTGGTATTAAGTTTGCAATAACAGGGGTTATCGGCAAATACAGCTTTTTTAGAGCACCGTACGATTCGATTCTCGATTTGAGTAATAGTCTTATCAACAGGAAAACAAAAACAAAAGAGTCTGCACTGCAAACAATGAACAAATGAGACAGAGAAATAATATAAAATAATAAAGATACGCGAAGGGGTTAAAGGGGGTTAGCGGTGGTTGTTGTTGTTTTTTTTCAGCTCTCTTCGAGAACTTTTCACCGATGCAAGCGATGACAAAGCGTTTTATCCGGTTTTTCTGTTTATACCACCCACTATTCTTCACTCACCTGAAATTTCCACACCAATACGAGGGTCCCCAGGTGCATTTACTCGCCCCCAAAAGGTTTTGATCGGCCCCAATGGGCGTGGCAGCGGCGAAAAAGCCTGCGAAAAAAGAAGACAAACAGAAAGAGGCGAAAAGTTGAGGAACAGACCGAGTGCACAGTTTGAATACGCAATAAGCTATGACTAAACTATTTAGTGCCCCCTTTTATCATCCAAATTCTGCACTCACCGAAGGCACAGAAAAGTGCCAAAATGGCCAAAAGGCCAGTTTGCTCCATTTTCCCGGTTTTAACTATGCACTGCTTAAAAGTCGGGTGAGTTAGATCCTCTTCTTGCGTTTACGGTTTATTTCTGTCGATTGCAAACTGCAATTGAAATTGTAACGAAGTTGGTTAAATTTATTATTTGTCTGCAATGTGACCGTCGCCTGTTGTGAAGAATATACCACAGCGCGTTGACAAGGTGGCCGAGAAAGGCAAGTTTTTCTGACCCACTGTCAGCTTGTCACACTGCGTTGGCGGGATTTTTAATTCAACATAAAATCAATGGAAAGTGATTTATTTTTACTAATAATTGTCATAATTTCTTAATTATTAATTGTTAGTTTTTAATAATTGACTCTATATGGGTATCGACAACGAGTATTTCAAGGGAAAACAATTGCTGCCAGATTGTCCAGCCCTCGTAAGCCAAAACGATATTTTTGTAAAATGTATGTGGTGCAAAACTTTGATAGCATTGACAGCAACCCTGCTTAGCAATGTCTCGAACCTGGTTTTGTTAACCACTTTTAAAAATTAAACATAAATAAATTTATTATTTACTAAATTATAAATCGGTTTCGATGAAGTTGATTTAACCGGAAATGTAGATACGGACAAACCAGCTTAAAGTTGTTAGCAGAAAACATAAAACGGTACAAAATTAAAAAAACAAACATATTCATGCGGAATTTTAGACGACTAAACCGAAACGTACACTTTTAAGTCGAGATTGGCTTTGTTAAGTAATGGTTACAAAAGTCACCTTTCTGGAAGCTATCGGGATTTAGAAATAGTTTGGCTTAAAAACGGACTTCAAAAAATATTTAAGAAATTCGCACTTTCATTACTGGCATTTGCTTTTAATAGTTTAAAAAGATTTTTTGAAAGCTCCGCGCCTTCAAAGTTACTTTAAATAACACAAAGTTAATTTTTTTCTCAACCTTTTAATCTATTAAATATGTATGTTGTTAGCAAAGAAGGAAACTATAGCTCTTGGGCTCATAACAATTTATTAAATCACTCATTCACTAATCGAGCGAAACCTTCACTACGCGCCAACGCCTCAAAACGTATTTATAATCGATTGCAATCCGCAGATTTAATTACATATTGCCGCCGCAAAACTATGACAATAACCATCAGATTTGTTCTTGAACTTATCGCGGTTATTAACACGCCCCCTTTTTATGCTCAGCCCCATCGCTTAACCCCCTTTGTCCAACCACTCGACTTCAACTAGCAGGCACATGATTTAGTCGTCGAGAAGCTGGGCAAATTCTATTGTAATTGCGGGTTAATTGATGTGAGCCTGCCCAGATGAAAAGCTTGTAAATGTTGGGGAAAATGCATCTCACTTTTAATTGTCGGCAAACACAATATTCAACTGATGCCTATCGGCATGTAATTCTCGGATTCGGGTGCGTATCAAGCTCTGTGTGAGAATCATCTTGAAGATACATTACACTTGAGAAGAATGCCAGACACATTCTCATGGCGATTGAAAGTCGAGGTCACCTGGTGGCCGCAAGTCGGTGGTACGGCCAACGAAATGCCAAATGCTAGCACCGATCCAGCCAATACGGCCATAACATAGCTATATCTGTGTCAAAACCAACGATTTGGCTGTTCAGGGGCTTAGAAGGAAACCTGAAACTGGTCGTGTTGACCGTGGATTGCAATGCCTGCGTGCATTTTGGTTCTTTGACGGAGTTTAACCCCCTGTAATCCATTCATAATATTTGAAAATAAAAATAACCACAATTTAAAAGAGGAAAATGTTTAGTTGATATTATATTGCCAATTTATGATCTTACCTTTATCATTGTGAAGCTTTGCCTAATTTAATTTAGATGTACTCTCTTTTTTAGCCCAAAAATGTTTTTGTTTTATAGTTTTAATTCTCAAACTTCATTTGTATGCAGAGGGTTAATTGCCGCGAGACACTGCACTTGACCATTGACAGTGAAGTCCGGCAACGAGACCGATATTATGGCAATTAAGTGGACCGCCAAAGAACAATCAAGTTCAACTGTGAAGGGGAAATTTTGAGCAATTAGCACGCTTATAAGTAAAAACAGTAAATCATTTGACTAACATTTAATTTCGGAGGTTTTAAGATCTCTGTCATTCGCAGCTTTTTATCTTTGTTTATAATTGGTTTTTTTACAACCATATTTTGAAATTGTTTTGAGCAGCAATCAAAGCTAAGCTTTTTTAAATTTCAAAACTTTAAAATGTTCAAAGTTTTGAAACATTTTCACCACACTTTCTTTTTGATTACAAGACGAAGAAGAATTAAGTTCATCCATGAAAGGGAAATTTCCGGTAGTTCACACGCCGGCAGATAAAATCAAGGGACAAAGGTAGATAATGTTGCGTGACTCGCGGAGAGATTGTTACCATGAGTTACCAACTCTAATTGCGGCGATTGCAAAGTGCGTCACATAAGGCCACGTCTAATGGCTAATTGTTTTATGGCCACTCCGGCTGACCTCTTGGGCAATCTTAATTTCCCTTCCCATGAAATCGGCCCAAACTCCAGTTATTTCGGGGTGGTTCGCTTTAAGATCAAGCTGCTAACTCTGTGCTCACCATGCGGAAATGAACTTGACCTTATCGAGGGAAACAGAGACCGCTAGCCAAAGCCAAATGCGCGTTAATCAATTCAGCTACAACTGCTAGCCATAATTTGTGAGTCAAATGTTGCGGCTAATGGCAATAAACGAACGGAACACCGCACCGCACCAATAACAAAAGCAAGAGCAGAAACAGTTGAACTTATAGTTAAAATCTACAACTCTTTTATTGCTGTCTTTTTGGCGAAGGCTTCTCGATCTCTTCTTCCGCACGTAGTCTGTAGTCCAGCATCAACATCAGCATCCAGATCAAGTTCAAGTATAGATTTTAGATGAAAGAAGTAAGCCAACTAGAAGCATTGAAAATTCAGATGCTAGCTTTGACCCATTGAACTGCTTTGTGAGATACTTAACTCATGGCTTATGGTAAACCAAACACGTTTGGCACGCTTATTTCTATATGATACAAAAGTGAATGAGTAACACTCAAATATATGTAAAGTGTCAAAGAGCCGTTTACCTTTTTAAGTATGCAAATAAGGAAACAATTGAAAAGTAAATTTATTATTTCATGTAATTATTAAATACAGCTTTTCCTCCCTTTAAATAAAACAAGAATTTGTAAGTAACATGCTCATCTATATGGGCTTCTCTCTTAGATGACTGGTAGACTTACTCAACTAATATATATTCTTATTAACAATACTTATGCCTCATAAATAACTTATGCTGTTCATGAAGTACTATTTAAATTTATTTCTAAGATCGGGACGGCGCGAACGCCATTCCCGGCTACCAAAAATAGCACGCACGAGTTATTCACATTAGGAATAATCGCAGAGGTCAACTCAGCCGAGGTGCAATGGCCAAGCCTCACTCCGGAGGAACCGCCTTCGTGATCACGGTTAACCTCTACGCCAGGTA
Organism: Drosophila elegans; assembly: GCF_018152505.1. Lineage (NCBI taxonomy): Eukaryota > Metazoa > Arthropoda > Insecta > Diptera > Drosophilidae > Drosophila > Drosophila elegans. The sequence goes on along the minus strand of NW_024545855.1, from coordinate 2,147,102 downwards.
AGTATGTTTTCTTCGGCTCGACTCAGGGGTTTCCATCAGGAAAGTGCTAGAACCAGTTGGGAATTACATAGGGCTCAGACAGATACGCTACATACACTGCAAACTACCCTGAACGCTAAGGTTTGTTTGTGTGCTGTTTAGGGATGGCGTTATTTCTGCTTATATTAGTTTGTTCGAAAAGAGTAGTGGGCATTTGGTACTATTATTAACAAACCAGGCTTTGGATGAATTATAATATTAAGTTCCCTTCAAGGTCCTTCTATTTTGAGATTTCTATAGTGCTAAGCAAATTTATTTATAACCAGTTGCTGTGGTCAACCAATTCAGTTTTGGGAAATCTTAACCTAGCAAATAAAATGACATATAGTCCGTGGAGATTGGTAACATTGTAAACATGATTTGTTTGATTATAAATAATTTTATATCTTGAGATATTTCAAAAGGTTCCTAAAAATGTTATCGTATAAATTGTCGAGCTAAATTGGCACTTTATTTTCCAAACATAAAATATTTAATTCATTAGCCAAGTTAAACGCACCTATATCCCACAGCAGCTATTGAAACATTTGGATTAATATTATAATCTTGAATTTCCAGCCTTCTTTTTATGTTTTCCTGCTCTATTTGAAACCAGACTGAGCAGGAAGACGAACGAAGAATGCCAGTCTTTCAATGCCCTTGATCTTGAAAATGCCTGAGGTAGAGGACAGATGGCCCTCCACATAAAGTCATTCACGAAGTCCGCCGCCTATTAGCATAGACATGCGAGATGCTCGACTATCGGATTTTGGATGCGCTGCAAATCAGTCATTGATCAACTGCACGTAGGCATATTAACATATACAACAAACATACATATGTCTATCCACCAGAAGACTGAAAATCAAAACAAAACAAAGAATACCATCATAACTGGCGAACCAACTACTGGCGAAGGGGGAAGCCCCTAGTACTTAAGTTTTTAAGAGCGATGTTCTCTTTGTTATGCCCTTATCTGCTGTGGAATTGCATGTCTAAAGTAAACAGAAATACGGAGAATTAGATGATAAAATGGTTAAACGAAAACAGAAGTGGTTTTGAGCAATGACTTGGCACTTTGGCAATCCGCTTTTTCCCCCCCGAAGCTGTTAATTCTTCTTTAATTAAAGAACGAGTCGCTCGTCGGTTTCTTCCACTTCCTAGACTTTATTTTCTTGGTTTTTCGTAACCACTTGATTTCCTAGCTGCTAAAAGGCTATTGTAATGAGCTATCAAATTTTAATAAAGATTTCTTACAGAATAGGTTTCCTATGTGGTCCCTGACCTTTTGTTTACACTCTTTGGCATCTTCTTATTATTTATGCAAAAGAATATTTTGGAATTCTCAAATCCCTAACAACTAAAGTCCGGTTCTATAATTCAATTCATGTGCTCAAAAAAACCTATCTATTTTTCGGGATTATGTCACAAAATCTCTGGAGTGACGGGAAGCTCCGATTAAAATTCAGTCTTTAGTTGTGCATCAGTAGTACAAGGTTCTATGGGTTTTAAAAGAACAGGTTCCGTGGCTCACAAAACAAAATAAATAACGAAACACAAAACGCAGACGGCGAAATAAAATTAATTTTGTTAGCTAAGAACCCAAAAACGGGTTACGCTGGTTCCACCTCGATCATCATCAATAAGAATGAGCACGAGTTTTTAATATTGACGGGTACAACGAAACTTCCCCCTAACCTTGAGTTACATTTAACATACGGTAGACAATCAGATCTCGATCTCCATTTCCATCTCCACCTCAGGCTATTGCTAATTGTCCCAGAATCTTCTGACGAAGGTTGCCATCTACCAGTAACTTTTATTTCTAAACCCCTCGAATTAAACGCTCCCATTGCGAAGTGTCTACTAGCGGACATGACAGTGCGTTTAAGCTCGTTTTAATTACACTCCTATAATGAGATCCGAACCTGCAGTTAATGGGCGATCGTAGAATCGAGCGGCTTTATCCCAGTGCCAACCTTCTTGCCAAATGTTAGCCAAGGCTATGTGGCTATAACTGGGCGGGCCTCAACTGTGTGCAAAAAGGGTTGACACGTACACACGCCCCTTTTGATTGACTCCATATGGAGATCTTTCAGAGTTGAAAGTTTGCAATTCAGGTACAAGGGCGCGCTATTAAAGCGCTAAATAAGAAATTATGAGAAATAATAATTTAGACACGTCGAAGATTTAGTACCCTTGATTCAATGTATTTAAAAGAAAGTATTTTATTATTTAATCTCCTAAAGCAATTAACAAAAAATGATTTAGCAATGTCATAAAAGAAACCATTTGTTCTTAAATTATACAGGTTTTATTATGCAGGATTTTTATTCTAAAAATCTTATACCGCTTTATTAAATGAAAAGAATTGGTTCAAGTTCAATCTTTATGGCTATTAAAGACTGGTACTTATTTGCATAGAAACCTGTTGAAAAATAAATATTTATAGGTATGTTAAAAGGCTTAACTTTTTTTTCTACATGGATAATACTGTCCGTTGCTTTGACAAATCTTAAGTAGAAATTGTAATACCCTCTAATACACTGGAAAAGTACACAAATGTCACATATGAAATCGTAATCTCGACTGCAGCGCCTGCGTTTTGTGGGTCCAATAAACATCCAAAAAGCCCAGTCATCTAGGCAACAATGCGACTGCAAGTCGGTTGTTTTGGCCACCTTTTTGCCTCGTCTTTGTATCTGTGTCGGTGTGTCTATTACAAACACCATAAAAGCCGGCTAAGAGATCGAGATACTCACGAATACTGGCGCAGATATACAGCCTCAGATACAAATGAGATACAAAGCCGAGTTCGCGAGACGAGAGCTCGAAACCCGAAACGCTTGGCCCGAAATTTGTTTTAGCACTTCTTTTTAAATTTTTGTGCAATCTCGGATTTTCGGTTAGTTGTCTATTGGAGTTCGCAGCGTTTGAATCGCCAGTTAGCCGGGTCCGGTTGGAAACTCCGTGCGATAAGGATACATAATACAGAAAGTGATATATAATATAGTTGTAGCTGAAGACTAACAAGATCTAAAGCGACTCTGTGAAGATGTCCTCGAAAGTGGTTAATTCGTTAATGGCCGAGAGCATTTTGCTTTCGAAAGCGGCCCAAGTGATTTCGGGATACTCCCCGATTACGGTTTTTCTAGTGGGATCCATTGTAATATTTCTGGTAATCTACAATAAGCGTAGATCACGATTGGTGAAGCTTATCGAGAAAATCCCTGGACCAGCAGCTATGCCCTTTTTGGGCAATGCCATTGAAATGAATGTGGATCATGACGGTGAGTTTTGGATTGAAATTCTTACCCAGCGCATTTGTGGCTCTAAAATTCTGAACTTGATCGACATTGTGGGTGCTCCAGTTAGTGATATTGACCCTGAGTCATTTACGGGGGTCTCTGATTGCTATGGCAAACAATTGCCGAGCAGGTGCTAATTTCTGTGATCAGCTCCCAATGAGGCATCCATCGAAGTCTTGTAGTAGTAACCGCAATACCCAAGTCCAAGTGTTAATGAACTTTACTCTCCGAACTTTACTTTCCGAACTTCACTTTCGTTGCGGAAGATTATGGAACAGTTCGTGGTCCCAAAAAAAAGGGTCGTTAATTGATTTATAGAACTGCTTCGGCAAACATTTTAAAATGCGAAAACCTGTTGGAAATTAGATTGCAATAAGCAGGTGATTTATGCATTTTCTGTTTGCCTTTTGTTTTGTCGTCCGGTGAGACACATAATTAAATTAACAAATTTTGTATTTGTTTGCGATACGCCACATCGTCGACTGGAGGAGACAAATAAAGATTGAAAAAAAGTCATCGGCAATTGAGCATGCAGCGTTGGCATAATTCTAATGAATTTTAATTACGGGAAATTTTTGAACCAGAGGCATTCACCTTTGAACCTGTAAAAGTTTAATTTACCGAAAATAATATAATATTTAAATGCGTTGTTGAATTATAAAACAACCTTAAAACGCACAAATTATAACCCGAGTTAGTGCTGATCTTGATATGAGGCCGGATCTGCCGACTTTCACCGGACAAAAAGCAATTTAACTCGGCATTTCACCCACAATTTACATGAATTGGTTTTCCGATATCGAAATAATTACCGAAAATGTAGAATCGTCGGCAAAACAGCAGCCAGAAGCTGCTCATAAATCACTCTTATAACAAGCTCGACAAAATAAAAAACACTCGAAGAAAGATAAAAATAGCCATAAACTGTGCACAGACTGGGCTCAGACTTTGAAGCTTAAAAATAAATAAAAAAGGTCCAAAACGCAGACAATGGAAGTGGACTTGATCTTGACACTGAATAGCAGAATATCCATCATAATTGGCGATTCTCAATCGATCGTGGGGACTGATTATTTCGCATTCCGCGGATCCGGCGTTTTGCAACCCCCCTCTTTGGAAACAAAGCAAATTAACATAAATTTAAATGCGGAAGCGCAAGCGCAAGATACAAGATACGAATTCGGCTCTTGATCACTGCAGCAGAATCGTGTAGGAAATGGATTTGATAAAATGTATGAAATATTGCTACTCATTCGATTGGTGCTAAACCCCAATGGATTCGATTCGTTTCCGTTTAGAGTTCTTTGTCTTTGCCTTCGCGATCATAAAACCCAAATCAAGTTTTTCGTTATTTATCTTGAGGGTTCTTAAGGCCTTTGAATTCTCCGCATGAAGCCCAATTAGCATTTACATAGGCAGAGGTTTCGTTGGTTATTTAAAAGATTTACAACCTGCTTTTGATAACTCAAGAAGAAACTTACAAACCAGTTCTATTAAGCAGTGAAATGCTTTGCTAATTCATAACATCTCCATCCTAAATTTGCCGCAGAATTTTAAGGTCGTCGTATAATAAAATGACTTGCTCAAGAATATTTCTGCCAAGGCAATCGAGCAGCTTGCATATAATTTATGGACCGATTAGCAACCAGTGGGGTTTTATTAATTTTTTTTTTTAATTTAATTTAAGAACGAATCTCAAATGGCTGCCGTCTGTTTGCCTGCGCAATTACGAGGCTTTTGTTAAATGCTAAAAACTGAAAATAAAAATGAAAATGAAATATGATGTTGCAGCAAATGGCTGAAGGTCAAGCGGTTCTTGATCATTTAATTTTTCCAAGATACCTCGGGCCGTTGAAGAGGCAGCTTGGCAACATTTGGAGTGGAATGATGTGGAGTGTTGCCAAGGCTTAAACGGGTTCCCACTTCTGAGTTTTTCGAGTTCTATTACTAACAAAACGGGGGTCACGGTTGGTTTTTACTTTGGTTGTGGGTGTTTTTGGGGTTTTATTTGGCTTCTGTGGCGCGACTTTGCGATCTGGTAACTGTTTTTTAATCTGCACTACCAATGTCAGCTCAGAAAATTGTGCCAGACGCAAATTATTTCAAATTGCCAACGCAATTTTAGCCATCACAGCTGCCTTCCAGGTGACATATATTAAAGGGAAAGTTAAAATTACCCAGGCGGGGTAGATTGTTGCTACCTGGCATAAGTAAATAGGTTTGTTTTCATTGGTGATACGATCATTTAAGTTTTCAATTATACATTTATTAGTTTTAAGAGGAAAATCCCCGTTTTAAATAAGGGCGCGGAATATCGAGGTGTGTCTGTCTATACTTGGCTAGGGTTAAGTCACAATTTGCTTAATATTCATTTTGAACTTTTTACTGTTGGTTCTACTAAGGCAACACTTTCACCTTTTTTTTCCACTGCTTATTTAAGGTTGAACTTATAATATTAGGTGCGAAACTATTAAATTGTTGTATTTTCAATAAGCTAACAATGTATTTAGTATTAAATAATTGTCCCGAAATAGCTTTAGAGTAATAAAGAAAATAAAACACATTCACTTTTAAATATCCGAAATTATGTTTTAGTATAGTAAAATTAAGCATAATTTGTTGTCTTCACACTTGCCAGAAATTACTTTAAAATAATTAGCTGGCTAGGTTGGTACTCTTACCAACAAAATGATAATAAAGGGACAAGGACCGGCAAAAGAGATTGCATGAAAAGTCTTTTGTTTTGGCCAGTACGAAATTCGCTGGTCGACTTCCAGCTTCCGATGACAGAGCGGTCCAAGAGTCGAACTCACCTCAGAAATGCCCCACCTGAGAAATGGTCGCGAAACAACGGTTCGCATTTCGGGCGGTGGGGTTACATAAAATCATTATTAGAGATAGAGATTGCTGAATGGCCGCGCATCGTTGTTTGCGTTGTGTGTTTCATCTTTTAATTAATGCAACACATATGAGCCGCTTATACGACGGTGTTTACATGGTTGTATCTATGAGTAACGTGGTCTGGTCGGGTCTGTTTTGGCCGGAGTTTCGGGTGAGAAAAGCGCCGGCTTATTAACTGGGCCACAAAGAAAGCAATTGAGGCGACCTTCATGGGGTCGCAGAAGGGGCAGTAGCAAACAAAAAATAATTACCGTGACGTCTGGGAAATGTACACAGAAAATATATATAAAAAAATAATTTACAAATTGTAATCATAGTCTTAAAAATATAATTATAATGTTTAAAAAAAGAAGGAAATGTTTTCGAATGAAGCAAAAGTGATAACACAAAATGCTGACGTAAATCATTCTGCTACCCATATTGTTCAAGCCAAGCATCTAAACTGGTTTTTGGCCAATTCCTATTATTTTTGCAGAGCTCTTTAACCGCGTCATCGGCATGCAAAAGCTGTGGGGCACGCGTATTGGAATCAATCGTGTATGGCAGGGGACAGCACCACGAGTACTGCTCTTTGAGCCCGAAACTGTGGAGGTGAGTTTGATTTAGAAGAAAACCCCCAATTTAAAGCTAATATAATTTGTTCTTTATTTTAGCCCATACTGAACAGCCAGAAGTTTGTGAACAAGAGCCACGACTACGATTATCTGCATCCTTGGTTGGGCGAGGGTCTGCTGACCAGCACAGATCGCAAGTGGCACTCCCGCAGAAAGGTGAATTGGGCTCCATAACTCAGAACCAGAGTTTCATTACACTCATTGCTAACCAAAAAGAGTGTAAAGAGCTCTTTGTATATAAAAGTGGTAAAATTTAGGAGATACAACTTATTCAACAAAAGTTTTTAGTTACCATATCTGATTAAAAATATATATAGATGTCAATAGAACAAATTCATTAAATGTACATACATCAAAATGTTAGACTTTATTTTTGATCTATAAATCATTTTAAATACTTAACGAGACATGAGACACATTCACTACAACAAACTACTTCCTTTTTTATATATGTTAAACCTTTACTATTTTTTTTAAATTAACAGATCCTCACACCCGCCTTCCACTTCAAAATCTTGGATGACTTTATTGACGTCTTCAACGAGCAGAGCGCGGTTTTGGCCAGAAAACTGTCGGTGGAAGTGGGCAGCGAGGCGTTCAACCTGTTCCCCTACGTCACGCTCTGCACCTTGGACATTGTCTGTGGTGAGTGTCAGTGCCGGCCAAGATCGGATACATTTTCCAGATTGGGTGACATTACCCGTGGCTAATTGCAAACGTCATTCAATTCACAGAAACCGCCATGGGTCGCAGAATTTATGCCCAGAGCAATAGTGAATCGGAGTATGTGAAGGCGGTCTATGGGTAAGATTGGGACCATTTCTATAAAGTAAGATGGGGAGTTTGCGTGTCATGGATTTATTGAAATCAAAAATTACTGACTGATACAATCTATGGCCGAATTGGAAAAACTTCCTGCCACACACAAAAACTCTTTATTGAAATGGCAGAAATGTTTTCATTATGATTCAATTTATGCCAAATTACTTACAATCATTTAGAGCAATTGGCTTTTCATATTATTGACGCTGCCGCAAAGTGTGATAGATTTCTTGATTATATGGTTTCGATCCATATAAATCCACATTTTCAATCTTAATTGACTAAAATTGTTATTAGTTATTTAAAGCCATTTCCTCTTTATTTTACAAAGATTTGTTCACAAATCATTTCACTTTACAGTCTGGTTTTTAAAGCAAAAACATTGTCTGTCCAAAAAAATTGATTTTGCGCAACGCAAGTGCTTAAACATTTTTTTCATTATGTTGTTCAGTAAAACTTAACTAAATTTCTGAATCTTAGAGTATGTAAATAAGACCCAAGCCAATACCTAAATAAACTTTTTGATTGTTGGTTGTATATATTTCGTGGACTTACTGCTTAGCTATTATTGTTGTAATAAGTAAATAACTTATTCTTTTATGCCTGAAAATATGCAATTAATAATTGTAGAGTCGTAATGGTATATTCAATTTTTCATTTGCATACCTTAAGTCTTTCTTGTAGTTGTTAAAGACGCTTAAAAATCCTATTAAGTGAATATCGCAGTTTTCCAAATCGAAGTATGCAGTCCATGCTGTAGGGTCAAAGATACATCTATTTGTTTTCCAATTTTCAGCCACAACCCAGAACATTTCTGTCTGTCTGCATTAATAAAATGTATCATAAGCCCTGGCGACCAATGGGAATAATAACATCAATAGCATACGCAACTCTTCCTCATTTGGCGAAGAGTTATCAGCGCAGTGGCAGCAGTTTAATATCGAAAGCTGTCAGAACAGCTGTCAGGGAACGAGACACCCTTTAGATACACATGTCCTTCCACCTTCTGAACCCATTTTCCCCTAATTTTCCTCCCATTTTCTGCCCTGTGCGTGGGGCAGTGGGTGGTGGGTGCATCGAAGCGCAAAATATGCGAGATTAAGATGTCAATGGGATGCTTGAAGTGCTCCGAAGCTGATAACAAACACCAACGGACCCACATTCGCACTCCAGCCACGCCCCATAGAACACAGTCATTGAACAGTTGACTAACTTTCAATTTAACGCAACACTTTCTCATTCCCCATTCCCGTTTATAACTTCAAAGAAAGAGAATATATTGAACACAAATATGTATTCTACCAGATCATATTTAAAAACAAATTTTTATAAAGGGACTCTTAACATTTTACACTTTACATCGACTTACACTTCTAATACCCATAATACCCATTAAAAACAACTTATAGTTTTGTATGATTTTAAGTATTTCATTGATTATTTTTTAATGAAAGGTAATGTTATGTTACAATTATTCTCCAAATATCAGTACATTTTATTATATTTTGTAGTAGAAGCGAAAAATAAGTTAGTGAATAAAATTCTTTACCATTTGGTACCCTATATATCAAGAATTCAATTGCGCATTGAAAGAGAGTTAAGTCAATAACTTTTAAATTCCAAATACTTCCAAATCAAATTTTAAAAAGTTGTTTATATTTAAATATTTTTGAATGCTGCAAAAACTTTTGAAATAGGTAAATAACTCTTTAAATATGATGTTACTAATTTATTTCTTTAATTATGTAGCATTGGCTCGATTGTGCAGAGCCGCCAGTCGAAGATCTGGCTGCAAAGCGACCTAATTTTCCGCCTAACTGCGGACTACAAATTGCATCAGAGCTACATAAACACTCTGCATGGATTCTCCAATATGGTAATCCGTGAACGCAAGGCTGAATTGGCCATTCTCCAGGAGAACAACAACAACAATAATAACAATGCTCCCGATGCTTATGATGATCTGGGCAAGAAGAAGCGACTGGCTTTCCTTGATCTCCTGATCGATGCCTCCAAAGAAGGAACGGTGCTGTCAAATGTATGTTTTCTTTTATTTTGGTTTTATTTTTTAAATATTTTTCTAATATTGTAATAATTTCGTTTCTTAGGAGGACATTCGCGAGGAGGTGGACACTTTCATGTTCGAGGGTCACGACACCACCTCTGCGGCCATTTCCTGGACCCTGTTTTTGCTGGGTTGCCATCCCGAATATCAGGAGCAAGTAGCGGAGGAACTGGACTCGATCTTTGGAGATGATAGGGAAACGCCGGCCACCATGAAGAACCTACTGGACATGCGCTATCTAGAGTGTTGCATCAAGGACTCACTGCGTCTGTTCCCCAGTGTGCCAATGATGGCGAGAATGGTGGGCGAGGATGTGAATATTGGTGAGCTAAAAATCAATCCCTCTATTATAAAACCCTTGTATTTATTTGTTTATTCGGCTTGTTAAACCATTAATCTATGTTTTAAATAAACTCTCCACACAGGCGGAAAAGTCGTGCCCGCTGGAACTCAGGCCATCATCATGACCTATGCCCTGCACCGCAATCCTCGCGTCTTTCCCAAGCCGGAGCAGTTCAATCCGGACAACTTCCTGCCGGAAAACTGTGCCGGACGCCACCCCTTCGCCTACATTCCTTTTAGTGCCGGACCGCGCAACTGCATCGGTCAGAAATTCGCCATTCTGGAGGAGAAGGCTGTGATTTCCACCGTGCTGCGAAAGTACAAGATAGAGGCTGTGGATAGGCGAGAGGATCTCACACTGCTGGGTGAACTCATCCTGCGGCCCAAGGATGGCCTGAGGGTTAAGATTACGCCAAGGGATTAAGAAGTTAATGCCCAGAAAAAAGTACTTGCCCAATTCGCTTCGATCCAAAGTACATTGTAAATAATTAGAGTTAACCGGATATCGTAGAACTAGAGATTAGTTTATGTTAAACTTTGTAACCGTTGCAATACGTTCTAGACTAAGAATAAACCTCATCGAATAATATTTTAAAAAACTCAGACTTTAAACTGGTTAAAATTGGAAGTCAAAGAAATAATTCTATTATAAAGTAATTAAACCCAATGTTGATTTAAATACAAATTAAGAGCTTTTTGTATTAAAGTTTTCCATTGACAAAATTACACTTATTAAAATAGCAAACAGTTTTGAAACCCAATTTTAAGGTCCATTAAGTGCATATATATGTATTTATTTATCCAATGATTTTCATTTTGTATTTGTAAACTCGACATGGGCAGAAATCCGTAGCAAAGGCTTGTTTAATATATTCGCGTACGCAAGATAATTTACTTTGTTCCGTGTATCACAAGTATCACAATACAAATAAGAATATTCTTCGAGGACATCGTAAAAAATAAAATAATACAATTTTTCTTCACTGCTAATTTTTATAATGACATTTAAACGTTTACTACCGATTAAAACAGAAATCAAGCCAAGTTACGCTCATAAAACGCTTATAAAGTAATTAAACACAATTTAAGCACAATAGATTTGGTTTTTGGTATTAAGTAAAAATATAAATGGATTGGTAAATTTTATTTAAATAATTATATATAGGACAATTAAGGTCATATTTTCTATACCCTATGTTTTAGAGTTCTCAAAGTTATTAAAAAAATAAAAAAGTAAATGACAATATTCAAAGTCATAAAACTCATAGTCCAGAGAAATGAAATTTATATTGGTAAGCTTAATTTTGGATCTAGAATATTGGCTTAAAATGTTAACTACTCATAATAAAACAGTGTTTTGTTAAATTTGAAATTATTTTTCATAAAATTGATATTTAGTCTCACTTCCGTGAGAAAAATAGATGACAAGGATTTGTATCGATAGTACGTATAAATATCCAAAGAATTTTATGTCCGTAAACTCCACTGTTGACGTGATCTGAAATATCATTGAAAAAGAGATTAAGAGATTTCGAACATGACATGTATGATTCATATTGGAATAATCCCGAAAAAGACTGTAGAAAAATCCAAATACTGGGTTTGATTTTGGATACTTTAGAATTTTACAGGCATCGACAGAAATATTATAGAGGAACGGTTTGAAGCCATTGTATCTTTTTAGCAATGCATAGTTAACCTGAAAAAGTAATTGAATTAGTTGAAAATATGTTTTTTTTTAAACCTTAGCCAGGTTTACTTTAAGCGTAATGTATATAAAAGTGCGATTCACGGACTTTAGTCGGCAATACTCAAAGTTGCTAAAATCCTTATCCAAGGACATGCACTTTATATTTGTAAACTCGATATGGGCAGAAATCTATAACATAATCTTTTTAAATTTAATATATTCGCATCCCAAAGTTAATTTACTTCGTTCACTGTATTAAGTATCACAATGCATGTAAAAATATTCTTCAAGGACATCGTAAAATATTGATTAATTAAAAACATATTGGCAATTTTTCTTTTAATACTGCGTTTACTTTTGTAATGATATTTTAGCTGAATACCAAAGACTAAATTAAAAACCAAGGCAACAACGTTTTAAATGATGTACATATAGCTATTATAAACTAATTAAGTTCCTTTTAGATAAGTATTTTGATATTAAAAGCAGGAAAGTAAGATTAGATTGTTAAATTAAGATAATTTAAAATTGGGCAATTAAAATTAGATTTTGTTAACTAAAATTTTAGATTCATTCATATAGATTCATAAATATTTGGAAAACCCATCAGGGCAAAGTAAAATATACATTTACGGATGCTCGAAGAATGTCATAAGCATACCAATCCGATTTGAAAAGAAATTCTCCCTCGGGAAATGGTAAAACATCTGTGAAGTGCATTTTAAGAAAATTGGTAGAAAGTTTATCCACAACAAGATCGTGATGCGATTAAAAAATTGAAATCATCGATTTATAAAATAGACTCGAAAGACTCACGTCGAAAAGGCAAGTATGGTTCATGTTGGAATGAATTTTAAAAAACTCGTACATATATGTCTGGACTGGGTTATATTTCGGGTTCTTTAGATATGCAAGCATCCACAGTAATGTTATAGAGAAATGGCTTGAGCAATGCAAAGTTTAACTGAAAGGATGGCAATAAATTGATCCAACATAATAATTATTTTCAAAATGTACAAACCTTGACTTTAGTGATAGGTATTTTATAAAGTATCACTTTTAGGGATAGGTATTTATAGCTCCGATTCACAGACTTATTTTAGCCAAAAGCTTTATTAATTAAAAAATGATGGTGGCCGCTCTGCTTATTTCTGTTCCATAAAAATATTTTAGCAAAGTGGGTAGCCAGTTGATATCAAGAAATGGCGCCATTTGTCTCTACTCTACTCCTTCCCTGTAACTATTTATGAACATTTATGTGAGTGCTTGTGCCCTTTTCCATAATTTCCAACATTTTTCTTGTATTTTTTTTTTTGCAAAATGGAGCGGCGCCAGAGCTTAAAGGCAACTTAAGTGTGCTCACAGTTTGTAATGCACAAATAAATGCGCCGAGCAAATAAAATGATGGTGCGGTGGCCGGCCATTGGTTATATATCTAAATGGATATTATGCGCATATTTCCCGGGTCGGCGTTAGATAACTCGAATCGGAGCAGAAACAGATAGCTGGCTAGATAGATAGATAGAAAGATAGATAGATAGATAGATAGATAGCTAGATCGATAACCGGCAACGATAAGCGAATGGAGAGTGGGGACGTGGCCAATGACGACTCCTCGGCCGGAATGGGCAAACAATCAATTAGAATGGCAAAATCTTCGCAAATGCAATAAAAATCCTCGGAACGCAAAAGGGCTTAAAAAGTAATTCCCGAGCTAGAAAATTGTGGCCAGGAAAGGGTGATCACCACTGGGTGAAAAATGAGTGGAGAGTGAGTGGCCCTGAAATCATGACGATCCCTATCGATGTCTGGTTAAAAAAAAACTTCACCCACTTACGAGCCGTGGTAATAAATCGATTGCCACTGCAACTGCACTTTTATATATGGGTTTATGCATTTACAATGCCAGCGATTATTGTTTGTTTTAGTTTACGGCCAGACTTTAAAACCAATCGATCACAATTGGCCACCGACCAAGTAAGTTTTGTGTGTCATGTGAATGAAAGTTTGGCCAGAAACTTTTCCCGTGAACTTTTCCGGAGCAGCTCCCCCGGCAGCATATGCTTTCCAAGCCCTTGAGTAATTATGCGTACCCCCTCATTTTCCGACATCCCCCCCGGATGTCACTTAACCGGATTGCGCCTGCGACATCAAAACAAATTGCACTCCCTGGTGGATAGCACACAAATCTGATTAGAAAAACATTTACAAACGCAAATCGCAAGTTGGCAACGACGTTATCCCGAAAAGGGGAGGGCAAACCCACCCTGACATAATTTGATGTGTGAACTTTGGGCGGCGCAGAACGCTTTGGGATGGGTCTAATTTGATTGACGTCAACGCGCCCGGAAAATGTGGGAAAAAAACAAGGCAGATGCACTGACAAAAAATGGAAAAAATAGAACTATTACTATTAAGTTTCAGAATACTACGATTTGTATTCAATACGTAGAGTTTTTATATAGTTTTTTATAAATTCGATTTTTACCTTTTTAATTTACAATTTTTTAAATGTTCTGTCAGCTAGAAATCTATAGCTAAAAGGACAATAGTTCAATTGTATTTTAAAATGAATTAATTCTGATTTAAAATAAATATTTCTGATTTGAAGGAAGATTTATACATTTTAAGATAACAATAATAAATAATTCATGAAGCTTCTGATTGATTCACTTATATAAAGTCATTTCTTGATTTTTCTCAGTGCAGGCAAAGAAAATGTTTCACAACGGACCACAAGTGGCAAAAGACTCTATCCGCTTTTGTGGCAGGTAGTGTGTTCCTGTTCCTGTTCATGTTCCTATTCCTTCTGTGAGTCCGTGTCCTGACCAATGGAAATGATATCCAAACAAACTCAATTTGGTTTGCTGCCAGCGCCTTTGATAGATTAGCAGACAAAGCGAAAGAGGCGCGACTGCAGCGACACGTGACCACCAGTTTTGGCAAAGGCGGGTGACTGTGGTGTGGGATAGTGGGTGGTGGTACAAGGACACCGGCAGACTCGTATTCGTATTCCATTTGGGCGAGCATACAAAATTGATTTGGTTGTAGCACAAGCAAAATATTTGCCAAAGACAGCAGCCATTAAACAGCTGCTGCTGCTCGAGCTGAAATTCGGAAATTCTGGCTCCTGATTTTCCAGCAAGGACACGTGCCAGACGGCTATGGGTGGATGGATGAATGGGTGGTGCTGGGTGCTGCACTTGCCAACGCCGCTGTCACGTGCCACAGGCGGCAAATTAAACAAGGCGCAACATGGGAAGCAAAAGTTTAACAATGCAGAAAATTGAAAAACAATCAAAAAACCCAGCCGCAGAAAGTGGAGGGCATTGAAAGTTAAGTGTCGGCATGCATCCGAGTATCAGGAGACAGGAATCGGGATTCGGGATAGAGGATACAGACTCCTGTTTGCTCAGAGCGCGCGTTTCGTTTCGTCTCACTTTATTTGGCCATAATTAGCTTAATGCGCGCAACAAACAAACCGGAAAAGGCCGGGGCGTTTGGAGGGCGGAAGCCGAAGTGTCCGTGTTGCCATCGAAACCGTTCTGGTCGTGCATGTCCTTGCCTGGCATTTAGCCAGGCCAACCGGCAATGGCAAAGCAAACAAATGTCCGAGCAACGTGAACCAAGAGCCGTCCGCAGAGTGCCAGAAAAAATGACTGAAATTATAGAAGACTTCAGAACGACATAAGTAGTACTCTTTTGAACTTTATAAAATATTAGTTCAGGCATTATTAATTAAGATGATTATTTCCATCAAAACTTTAAAATGTAAAATATCTTAAAACAGTTATTAATACATTTAAAATGTTCTTTATTTATTTATGTTTTTTTTATACAATATGTGAAGTTTTTGTGTTATTTATTTTATTACAACAAAAAGGTATTCCAATTTTTTTTGTTTTTTATAGCAATAATACATTTTTTATTAGTTAGCCTGTGCTAAAATTATTCTTAATCAATAAAAAAAATTGGGTATTTTATTTACTTTATTATACCAATCATTACAAATATATATTTATACACTTTTTTAAGCTATTAATTTTTTTTTGTAATTTTCCTGCTCGTTGTTCAAAGTTAATCGCCAAGTTGATACGCTCGGAGGTAGAAAGACTGGCGGAAAAACGGAAACAAGGCAAACAGAATGCACGGAAAAAATTAAATTCATTAATCCCCTTAAAAGGTTCTTAATCTGCGGCTGCTGCTGCTGAATTTTGTTGCTTCATTTAGCGTCGTCGTTGCGTTGAGTTTGTGCTAGCCGTTGTGATTCGTTGCTTCTGCATTACTCATACGCAGCGTTGCCAAGTTGGGTTCCCCAGCTGTGTGCCCCCCCTCCCCTGTTCTTCCCATAAATTTTGTTTTCATTTTATTTTTTTTTGCTTGCAAAAGCTGTCAATGAAGTGTCCGCCGGCTGTCATCGCCCTGCGACATCATCATATGACTTTGAGTCAGCCGACAATCAGCTGCCAGTTTTGATTAGTTCTTCGGCTAAGTGAGATTATGTTCGATCTTTGGCAAACTGGTGACCCTGGCCAGTTTGGAGCCACATGCAACAGTTGCTGATTGTCACCTCCGTCAGCAACTGCGATCGTAAATTGAGCAAACATTTGTCGCTGTTGCTCTTGTGTTGATTGCGTGCAATTGCATTGCAAGTTTTATGATACTCTCCAGGGCGCACTATATATATAGATATTTTTTGCTCGTATATATATAGTCGTACGATTTCGAGTACGAGACAAGGGCAAACAGTTCGCTTTATGACTGGCAAACCTCCGAACCGTGGCAATGCAAAAACTGGCGCAATCAGCAAAATGTAAATAATTTCACTGCGACCCGAAACAGAACAGCAGGCTGAGCGTCTGAAAAGTGGCAAAACAAAAACGCAAACCTGACGCAAATAAAATAATAAATTTTATACAAAATTGACAAGCTGGCTTAGCCGCAGCCAGTTACTGATAGCCACCCACTTTCGATGGAGCGGGCTGGGGTAAAACTGGAAGGCAAAGGCGATAGGCCATTCATGGACTGTACTGCAACGGCCCATTAAACAATAAACAATTAACAATAACACTGCACATTTTAGCGAAAAGCATACAGTAGCCAGCTGGGTAGTTAGCTTACTTTGTGGCAATTAAAGTTAAGCATTCAATTGGGAAATTAAAACCAGCCGAGGAGCCGCTTGAAATTTCTTAAAAAATGTATGGTAAATTGTACATGTATTAATAATGATAATTAAAACAAATATTTTAATTAGAAATTGTCAGTGCGAATGCAATTAAAAAGTTAAGATGATTTCGAAAGTGTTTTTAATAGCTGTGCAGGCTGACTTAGCTGTGCAGGTAAATTAAAAATTTTACTAATGATATTAAGGTATACATAATTAGGTTTTCCTTCCAACTCGAAATGATTGGCATAAATGAATTTAGTCCTAGATTTAACTTTCCAGCCAACCCTCGCGAAAGCTAATTAATTTCACCACCCAAAAATTATGACAGGGGTGGAAAGATGATTGGGTTTTGGTTTCACCCTCAGCAAGTGAGTGAAATCAGAACGAAAACAAAAGGAAAACTTATGTTTCGCTTCCATCCACAATTGCACCTCCCACCCGCACGCAGTCAAAGAAAAACAAAGCTCTAAAAAAGAAAACAAAAATAAAATAACAAGGAATTTAAATTGAAATTATTTATTTTTGCATTTTGAAAGCGTTCGCGCGTGTCAAGGATTTCTCACGCGCACCAGCCAACGATGATGACAAACCCCTGGCACAGAGTACAAGTACATTTTTGTCACCCGACAGAAAACCCCCGGCACCACCTTCCCTCATCCTTTTAGCGGGAAAAAGAGAACACCGCGTGCCTTTGCTTTTTTAATTTGAAAATATAAAAATAACAAAGCGCTCACGCGTATTCAAATGTCAAAGTCTCGCGGAATCCTCCACTCTTTCCCTCCCAGAAATCGAGAAGACTTATTTGCATTGCGGCGTCGAGGCTTTGCGGCAATTCTCTTGTAAAACAGTCACCGAATGGGGATCTTATCTGAAAGGAAGCCCCGATGGCAGCAAACATTTTGCTTATTTATTGTCAAGCAAAATTAAATTTTATTTGCTTAGTTTATTGCTAAAAATTATTAACAAAATTGGTTAGAAAAAGTCAAAGTGTTTTACTAAAAAGGATCTAAAGTTATTTAGTGGTATGTGTTACCCTAAAAAGCAAAGGTATGTTTAACGAATTTAATATAAAATTTCAATACGAACTATTTATTATAAACACAGTTAAAACCTTTATAAAATGTATTACGTAAAAGTGTGAGAAGCAAATTATTTAAGTTTGGAGAAATAAATGCATTGAAACGCCACACACTTCACACCACTGTAAGGTCAAGGTTGATCGGGAATTGGCGCCCTGAGAACTTTTCGGAATCTATTTCCAGAGGGGATTATCACCTCCAATTGTGTAAACAAGATAACCCGGAATCCGAAGCAACAGCTGATCAGCAATGTGGTAGGTTCGAAATCGTGGGATACCACTCCCCCAATCGCACCCCTCAAAACCCCGACATATGCAGTAGTTAAACCCAAGACATCATCTCTTAATCCTTGAGCACACACACAAAAAAACTCGGAACGAAGTACCGCCGTGGGAATGCCGTAGAAAACCGGCACCTGCCTGTCCAAAATATGGAATATGCAATATGGTAAATACCTTCCGAGTGTGATGGATAAATCTGTAATCACACATTCTTACCGCTCCGCTACATCAACGTCGGAACTTCGTCGGGGAAGTCGCCGTTTTGATCCGCTGGCTTACGCAGTTGAACCAGCGGACTAAGGCAGTCCAATAATTTTCACGTTCCCCACGCAGCGGGGCAATGAGTTGGACAAATGGGGAAGGAATATGAATCGACGGAGGTGGAGTGCACTTGGAAAAAATAATGCATGTCTTTAAGAGCAAAATATAATGTTATGAGCTAATTGTTGTGCACTCAAATTGGACTTTTTTTTAAATACTTGCAGGCACTTAATGCTATAATTTGTTATATTTATAATTTTTAAAAAATCTTAAAAAAAAATTGTAACATTTTAAAATGCTTAAAAGAACTATTGTTAAGGTCGAACTTAAATTTCATTGTACTTTATCTGATAGCTTTTTAATTTTTCAGTGCAGCCATAGGGATCGTTAAGACCATGCGACAGTCACATCGAAGTCTATGGGTGAGTATATGTGGTATAGTCAGCCGACTGGTACTCCCACTCTCACTCCCGCTGTCAGCCACTCCCACTGCCACCCACTGCCGCCCACCGCCCCCGCCCACTGCGAGTGCGGCTGCTGTCTTTTGGCTGCTATAAATCATAAGCAAACATTTTGATATTGTAATCCCCATTTTAATCCTTGCGCATAAAAAGCCAAAAATCAAACTTTTCGACATGGGCGGCGGTGTCTGTGATGTGCCTTCTGCATTTGCTTTGTTAGTTTTTCTCGCTCGTTCGTTTCGTGTTTTTTTTCGCTCGTTTCCCCAAAAAAATTGATGGATTACCTTGGCCCCCCTGCCCGCCCACCGAAAACAACCAGGTGATAAGAACTCTTCAGCCTCTGTTTGTTGCTTTTTTTGCTCCCGCCGATGATGATGTGGCAACTGTTGCTTTTGTTGGCCGCCTTGATTTATTAATTAATTATGTGGGGACGGAAACTGCGTCATTACGTGGCGGAGTATCGATAAAATGGCTAATAGGGCGCGATAACTTCGATTCGGCGGCCGAGATCATTTGTCGTCGGCATTTTTCAAGCGGCACGTCGGCAACAGTTGAAAGAGCCGTTGGTGGTGCCACCGCCACCATCACCACCGTAGACTACATTGCTCAGGGTCTACTGTGTTTGATGTGGCATTTAGGGTAGTTTGGTATGGTGTTGGGAGTGCTTTCTTGAGCGTAATTCCATTGCCGAGGATACCAGATGCCTTTGAAGTCAGCCCGGCTGGCGATTGAGCAATGCAAAATGGGTTAAACTAACTAACTTAAATTGACGAAAATTGGGTTAGTAAATTCGGAAGGCGAACGTTTTACCTATTATTACATAGGAAGAAACATTTTTAAAATATTTATTTTTATTTTTTGCAGCAGTACTTCTTAGCTTTATAATATATATTTTATATCGTACACTTTTTAATCTATAATTTTTGGTTTTTTTTAATAATCAAAGGGCTTTAACGTTATTGAAATAGAAAACTTAAGTTAGAAAAAATTATTTATTATTTTATGTAAATGACAAAAAATAATAATTTAGGCATAGCCTTGAAAATAATTAAATTAATGCTAGATTTAGTATACCGTTCAAGAAAATAAGAGCTTAATGAACATAAGACCAGGTATGGTATATATCCCCATTTATAATGATCCTTTGTGCCGGAAATGACAACCCCATTTACATCATTCACTACTTTCCATTAGATGTCAGCCATTATCCGATTGATGTCTTGTCCGAATATCTGCACCCTTAAGTGATTACGTCTAGCTTATTATCTCTCGAGTCCAATTTCCATCTCTCTACCACCAGCATCTTCCCATTGCCCGTCTCTCTAAAAGCAAGACATAATTACCTTTTCAAACAGCTGATTTCCCATTCAAAGTCCCAAACGTTGGTCCCAAAAATCCAAGAAAGTGCAACAGTCCAGCGGGGAAGTCCTTTCGCTCTCTTTCTCGTCCTGGGGAAATTGCGTATCCGACATGTGCGCATGTAACACATAGCAAATGCAGAGGCAACGCCCCCTTGACTGTAGCACGCAATCGGGGGGCGTGGCCAGTGAGCAACGAGTAGCGAAGGAAATAAGCCAATCGAAAGGGAGCGAATAATCAGCGAGCGGCCCAGCTGCGGCGCCGAGTGGCTGGAGATAAGCGTGCGGGGAGGGAAATAAAGAATATCCGGAGCGAAATGTGCGTGAGTTTTCCACTCCTGGTTTTTCGTTCCCCGGTTTTCGCTCCTTTTTCCACGTGCCGTGCATAAATCGACCATTAATCGATGCAACTTGTGCCCAGGAAGGAGTCCTGAACAGATGTCATCATATTTCTGCAGGTTCCGAAATTATGCGGCTCCTTCGTTGTCGCTTAATTTGTTTTTCCCGTTCCTTCCGCATTTTCCCTTATTTTTCTCCCAGCTTCCCATTTCCTTTTCCCTTTTTTCCGACGTGTGCCTGCGACTTGGTTACAAGTACTTTACGGTAATGGAGGATTTTCGCTTGAGCATCCTCTAACAGAAATTAATTTAAATCGATATGCGGCCAGAGTGGCTCTGTCTACGTGGCCTCGGGTGTGTGATGGTGGGGGTGGTGTGGGCTGGCGGGTGGGTTGTGTGTGGCATCCTGGCCTTTATTAATTAGCATCGTAATTTATTTTGGCGGTTTGATTGAGCTGTAGGTGGCAGAAACTTCTCTGCGAGTGGCCCGCGTATCTCTGATATTTCCAATCGCAATGTCAACAAGGACATGCCACGCAAACTAATACCCTAAGCACATATACTAGCAAACGTTTTTGGAGGATGAGAAAACCCTTGCAGTGTGTGCACAAAAAAAAAGATAAATACGTATATGCTTGTATACTAAAAATCTATGCCGTAGGGGACAAGACTTACAACAAAGAAAATATTCTTAGAATTGTTTAAATCATGCCAAACTTTGACTTTCAAAAATCTAAGTTAATAAGCCCATAAATTAATTACACTTATTCTCTACCTGTTAGTTTATGAATTATCCTTACTCTACTTGTACTTACAATTTTCCGGATCCAAACTTTTTTATTCGGAACCATCTTTAAAACATAACAATAAAAAACTTAACAATTAAATATCTATACCTAAAAAAGTATAATATTCATAGTTTCAAGCTGAATTTTTAAAGGAGTTGTAAAAATAATTATCTTATATTACTCTGCTCTATGAAAAAATCACCATAATTTAATAAAGATTATTAATACCTTTACTTTTCCTAAATTTA
Source organism: Drosophila elegans (assembly GCF_018152505.1). Lineage (NCBI taxonomy): Eukaryota > Metazoa > Arthropoda > Insecta > Diptera > Drosophilidae > Drosophila > Drosophila elegans. The sequence goes on along the minus strand of NW_024545855.1, from coordinate 2,125,361 downwards.
TCTCCCATTTTATTTCGCTCACTGTGCGTGTGTTTGTATAGTTTATTGACTGCTTAAAGGGAAGTGCTTTCCATAGAGAAACGGAGAGATTTTTCGCAAAGGAATGTAAGACTGGCCGCAAATCCTGAAAATTGACTTCGTCCTCAAGGACAGCGCGGGGGTGGTGGTGGAAAAGGGACGGGAGGGGTTGGGGTTACTGGGGGAAGGCAGGAAAGGGAAATCAATGCCGCCATTTTGAGAAAGAGTTGCCAGAATCCGCTCGCTACCCGCGTGGTTTTCCACCATCATCATAAGGCATACAAAATTAGTTTAGTCGGCTGGGGGATTGTGAGCTGGGAAATGGGCAGTGAATGGGGGAGTGTGGGGGATGGACGTGGAAATGGGAATGGGAAATGGGAAAGCGACCCCACGTCTTTGTTGCTGTTGTTGTCGCATCTCCCTACGCACCATCGTATTTCATTTCGTCATGTTTCGGGATTAGGCCGGATTAGTTTGGCGACTGAGCAATGGCTCCGAAATGCTCTGAACTTTTCAACTGCGCTGCTTGTGAACTTTTCGGTAGTTGCTTAAAAAAGAAAAGCGGAAAATGTGACGACGCGAATGTGTGGATGTAAATGTGAAAGGGGGGACCATTAGACGCGAAATGGGATGGAGGCCACATTTCTCCGGATCTCTGACACTTTCGCGGGCCCTGGCATTTCAATTTCTTGAGGTGCGTGCGACTACTCGAATGTTCGGCATTAAGTTTTCCTGTTGCCAGCATCAAAGGATGATGAGTTTCCCCCCCGCGCCCTGCAATTCGACACTAGAGATCCCCCCATGGAAGACACACTCCGCAGCACGTAGTCCCCATTTGAAAGAGGAAACAAACGCCATTTTCTTTCGAATTCGCTAGATAACAGTAGATACCGCGAAAATACTCCCCCCTTTTGATATCGGAAAGTCGAAAGTCTAATTTCGGTTGCCCTTATAATTGAAATACGGTGTGGTAAATCCCCATAGCCCTGGGACGAAAATAGCTAGCATGTCATCAATGTAAAAGTTGGGGATTTTTCCGGGTACAAAGGACAGTTTGTAATTACGCCATCGTAAAGCAAAAATTCCCAGGGGGCTGAAAACCCTTTGGGCGGGCAGCAGTGAAAGTCGAACCTTGCACCGCAGCCGGAGAACCCCTTAATCATTACATTGGGAAATATTATCGTCGCTCAGGTGCAACTTGTGCCCTTTTGAGTGGGTGGATCGCTCGAGTGGCGCCTCTCTAACTTTGTGCCACATTTATGTAAGTCTGAAGTGCGCAACGGTGAGTTCAAAGCGCTTTCGCCGCCGCAGCAATTCGAGCAGGTCTGAGGAACTCGAGTGGCTAAGTATTTCGAGGGCCTTCGCTTATGGCGATTATTAGCTGAAATCTATATGCAATCTGGGTTATGCCAGCCACACGTCCTAAGAGGTTACAACAATCATATGAGGTTTCCTATAATATGGTGTAATCTTTATTTACTTCGAAACTAGTTCGATTTTCATGTACAAGTTAGAAGATATTTTTAATTTATTTAAATGCTTATCATATATGTAGAACATATAATATATTTGTCCTTTCTTTTTCTATTTTTATTAACATTTTGTATTAATTGTTTGACTTGAGAGTCATACTTATACAATCCTGATAGTTAATATAATCTCATTAAATATAACTTCAATTTTGTTTAGGTTAGATTTCCTCCGTGTTGAGTTCTATTCTCCAAAGTATTTGTGTATCCAAATATTTTGTTTACATATAATAAACCTCTTTTCCCAGAGATTAGGGGTTATAAGTTATGAATTACATGGCCATCGGAAATTACATCTGATTAGTTTCCTGGCATATATAACTGCCGGAACAAAATTCTATAAAGCTGGCATCATTTACATCCGCTGGCTTGTCTCCTGGCCATTTCCGCCACCCTTTCTCCCGACATTCCGCCGACTTACCCCCGACTTTCCCCCTTCTCCGCCAGTCAACTCATTCCACCACTCGAGTCACGCAGCAAAGGCACAAGATAAAACTGCTGGGAAAGGCAGGCAAATGTGAAATAAAAACGAAAATTATGAACTGCACAAAAGCTGTTGTGAATTTTAATAAATTCTGCTAGTGCGGCTGCTTGTTATTTCCTTTGAAAGCATCTGTATCTGTAAATGTAGCTGTGTTTCTGCCAACTGCGGCAGAGCGAACAAATCAAAAAGGGGGAAGTCCCAGGAAGGAGGTACAAGCGCACACACTCGCACAAAAGGATACGTCAAAAGGAGCAGTTATTTATTTATTTGCGAGGGGTTCGAGGGGCTCAGATACAGTGAACAGTAACAACAATGGCGGGCTAACGCAGAATAATGGGATAACAAAACGCCCTTGACACCCAGTAAAAAGACAGCCAGCCCTCAAAAAGTGGGCAAAAGTAGCCTTATTATTATGAACACAGCACGTAGCAATTGTCCAGGGGCGGGGTGGGGTCCGAGGTTCAAAGGGGGTTCTTCGCCGCACACACAAAGGATCCGGACCCCGAAACAGACCCACAAAGTACAAATCAAACCCTCGAGAGCAGCCAAATAATAATATACATCTGAAGAGCGAGAGGGAGAGAGGGTGAGAGAGAGAGAGAGAGAGAGAGGGAGAGCACAGCAATGGCGCACTGCAAACACAAGGGGTGTGAGTGAGAGAGAGCGAGCTATGCGACTTTGGGGGTGTGTCCACCGGATACTCGGGGTTATCTCATCTCTCTCTCGCACCCGCAACACCTAACCAACACTCGCTACTCGCCGACCGGGCAGCCATCTCCCTCACACTCTCTCGCCGGTGGAACTGTTGAAAAAAGAGAGATAAGATAGCGCCCGTCGTGCACGGCTCTTGCGTTTGACATTCCGGGGTATTGCGTTCAGTAGCCTCGAGTTCTCGTCGCCAGCACCACGTTTACCGTTAGCACTGGCACTCCACCACCAACACCACCCCGTAAACCCCAACCACCCATAGAGATACTCGCTGTACACGTTGTACACGCATCCAACAGATACTTTTTCGAATTCGTTTTCAATCCAGCTACGTCCTGTTACGGATGCAGACGCGTTGCCTCCGTGTGATACCATACCAATACCAGCAATACCAGTTTGAGAGCTACAAATACCAGAGATTCGAGTGCCCAGATACTTAGCCTAATTACGCTGCGGATTAAATTGTTAAAACACTTAAATCCGCCAAGGATTTGCCAATCAAATCACATCGAATCAAATCGATTCAAATCAAATCATATCATATCACAGCCAGTGCTTCGCGAGTGCTTGTGCGCGTGTGTGTTTGTGTGTGGCCACGGCAGCGAGATTAAAAACATATCCCCGAGTTACTTAAAATTAATCACTAACATAATCACTGCGATTTTTATTATTTGATCTGCCAACGTCAACATCGCGTGTGCGAAAACTGTTTAACGGCTGGGGGCTCCATTAAATGCCGCTTCGCATTTGATTAGCAAACTGTTGCAACAACAGCATAAACCAACACCGATCCCCGAGATTTATAGCCAGCTGCCCACGCGAAGATTTCCGGAGACTTTCCAAGATCTCCGTGCGATTGAAATGCTGGCCATCTGATTTATTGACGTGCCCACGACATTTGCTCCGGAAGAAAAGCCAGCAAAGTTCGAATTCGATTTTCCGTATCGACGGAACCAACGGAACCGACGGAAGTCCGTTCCCACCACCTAGTGGATTAATTTCAATTCCTCTCCTATCATTCAGAGGTGAGTTTTACTATACTAACTTTATTTAAGACTAAAAACTTATATACGAACTGGGTAGGCATTGTTAGTTATTATAAAACATTCTAAAAATGATAAACAGTTTTATTTATTTGTTATGCTGACGCAAAGGATAACTAAGGCATAATAATGTCATAATAAAAGATAGTTAAAAGACCATATAAAAACAGTTTAACATATTTTGAGTATTTAAGAGTCAAACAAATTATGTTGAATTATAATTAGTAGAATAATACAAAATTATAAAATACTTGAATTATATAAACCCAATTTAAGTTATCGCAATTGGACTTAAAATAGTTTTTCAAACAATACAAAAATTTATAAGTATCTAAGAATTGGTTCACATTGAATTTGTATAACATTTTGGCTTTAATTTATAATTATTGCTATTAATTTTTAAACACATAATATAATAAATTGCTTTTCAAAATATATAAAATTTATATACTTATAAATTCATTTTCATAGAAAGCTATTGTTTGAAATACTATAGAAAATGCAAAGAATTCAAAGAATTTAGTTTCTTTTCTTAATATTGAAAACAAACCAATTAGTTAGATGAGTAAACATTTTATATTCGTTTTCGTTAAACTGACAGAAAGATTGAATTTTAAATCCTTTTTAAATAATGAAATCCTTAAAAAGTCTATTAAAAACGAAAGTAAAGCTGCTCCCAATAAACACCAATTATTATGTGTTAGGTCATCGCAAACAGAAGTTTCCCAGTAAACACTTTCCTAGGAACTTAAGCACTCCATAATGACAATGTAAATTTGGCTGATGCTAAGGGAAACAGGCTGGGTTTCTAGGGAAGATCAGCAAAGGTTCCCATCTCCAAGCCCGCCAATAAAGCTATTGTTGGTCCACGAATTAAGTTTACGGGGCACTCTCACGCCGCGCATAAATCACGGCGGAGTGAGACCCGGATCCGGGATAGTGGCCATAAAAGCTCATCTCGGCCATATCGGCCATCTCGTAAGGGGGCCTCTGGGCTGCTGGGCCAGAATATTGCCAAAAAATAGGAGGAGAGCCCGGCCAGGTAGCGCCGGCACATTGACGTCACATAAACAATTAAGATGCGGTCGTCGGTGGGGCAAACAAGGCATGGAAAAAACCTAAGTACACAGTGCTGGGATCGCTGGGATTGCTGGGATCGCCGGGCAGCCGCTAAACTCGAATTAGAATAAAATAATAAAATTAAATAGAAATGAAAGCATGTGGAAAGCCTTGGCAAAACATCGGAATCTTGCCACCTTCGCGACGAAGAGGCCGTAAACACACGAGATCTGCGCGGCCATAAAGTGGCATAAAATAATTCTGGCATTCTTTGTCTTAGGGAATCATTATGTAAATAAATTCTCACTTTTGAAATAAAGTGACGAGGCAGAAAAGCAGAAAGCTGAAAGCACCTCGACGCACACACGAAATAGAGCGAAGAATATTCTTTTTTTTTGTGGAATGGAAACAATGGCAATGACTGCTGGCACTTTGAACTGGCAACCGAATTATTTATTAGACGCTGCGGCAGATAATTTAGCCAGAAATTGAGACAACTGCGGCAAAAGCAGAGCAAATAACAGTGTTATAAATACTCATCACGGCAATAAATGCAGAAACTTTTCATTTCAACGGCTGCCGACTGCCAACTGACGACTGCTGACCCATCAAAGAGTTGCCCATAAATTCGCTCCAAGTGAAATTATGTTTATCACGACGGGCTGCTATTATTGTTGTTGAACAACCGCAAATGGATTTAATATTACAGCCGCACTAATCCACTGGGGATCAAGTGCAGATCAAGCGGCATTATCGAGCATGAATTATCAACGAAATCGAAAGTGACAACTCAAGCCAAAGCATTCCAATTAAATTTAATTAAATTCACTTTAACTGCGAATTTATGCTGCCCGCTAGATTTATGAAATTCGTTCTCATTTCGCCTTTGAATGCCTTTAGTTTGTTGTGATTGAGATTAGATAACCATTTATTGCACCGTTTCGTTTCGTTTCGTTAACTTCGTTTGCTCAGATAGCAGCCAATATATACCTATATATCGCACATACATATATACATATATATATATGCCTGGCTTCCCCGATATCGGGAAAAGGGGCCTAGGAACTTGGAGAGGTGTTCCCTCCCTTTTTGCTAATTGATTTACGATCGTTTATGGCTATTTTTGTGCTACTGTCAGTGGGTTGTTTTTTATTTTTAACGAATTTATTAGACGGCCATGACACAGTTAATCGCTCTAGTGGTTCCTAGTCCACCTTTCTTCCTTTCCCCACCTTCACAATTCAATTTGCCAAAATCGCTCAGTGTACGTGCAATATTAAACAATAATAGTGGAGAAATGCTTGCAGAAATGTAAATATTTTACATCGATAAGGTTGTTTTCACTCTGGGGCCCCCTCTTCACCGCTCCTCAGTCTGCTGATAGCGGTGTAGGCGGTTCGGTGGTTCGGTGGTGCGCTTGTCAGCTCATGTGCCCCACCAGATACCCCTTTTGTGCCCAACCACCATCACATCCCCACAATTTACGACGCTAAGTGAACCAGTCCATTCTACCACTCCCTTCGCCGACGGCTCCAGCATCCGTGGTATTAACCCCTTGACGTGTTTGGTGTTAACTTGCCATTCTGCTGGTGTTTGGGTTAAGCTCCCTGTTTGCCTTTGCCGTTGAGGCGATAAAAAGTTCCACCAGTTGATTTGCCTACCAGGTAGCCAAACGATAATTAAGTTGTAGTAGGAATGAACTCGAGTAACTTAAATACAATGGGATGTCTTAGAACTAGCAAAGTACCTTTCAAATCTATTAATAGTATAATATGCTAAAAAAAATAATAAATTTGATAATTGAACGCACAAACTTGAAAGGCTTGTTTTGTGGTTTTCTGTATTTTGCCAATTTATTTGCACACTAGAAACTTTATTTAATGAAAGGAGTATATATAAATATATTTTTATTCAAACATAACAAACGAATTATAGATATGAATAATAGCTTTAATTATTTCAAGCTAAGTCAGCTCATATCAGTTAATAATATAATAACATTCTTCAGTAACGCATTTGAAATTCAGATTCATTTGGCTCCAAGATCTTTTAAAATAAGTAAAATGTATCATTAGTTTAAATTAAAAGAATATGGTAAATTTGTCACTCTTTATATAATGTTTACACTATCAATAGTATCTTTCGAAATTTGAAATACAAATTATGGTAGATATGTAAATATAAGAAACAATGGGAAATATAGAAATATACAATATAAGTAAATCTTATGAATACCAAGAAATAAATATGGCAAACAAAATATTAAACTTTGAACTTCTATAAATGATTGAATATATTGAAATGGCTTCAGATTAAAGACATTTAAGGCATTCTTAGTGCTTGATTTTTCTTCAAGTTAATAACAATTATAACCTTTACGTTTTGCAGCTTTTCGGGCTCTGGCAACGGCTGCATCTTGGATTTGCTTTCACCACAGTTGGAAGATACCGGCCTCAAGACGACGACTTTCCTGCAGCACTTCAAGGACGTCGTCACGACGAAGTTCACGGGGAGGGACCACCACCTGCCGCCGCTGCACCCCGCCCACCCCGCCCATCCGGCGCACCAGCAGTCGGCGCTGCACCACCACCACCACCAGCAGCAGAGCTTCTCCACCATTTTCCCTACGTATCTAGGCATGGACCGCTCCTCCGCCGTCGGCGGTTGCGGCGGGGGCGGCGGTCTGGGCGTGGGCGTGGTCACCAGTTCGGCCACCGCCCTGGGACCCGGTGGTCTGACCAACGGGGGCGGCGGAGTGGTCAGCGGTGCCCTCAACGGACTGGAGGCCATGTCGGCGGAGTCCACGGGCCTGTGTCTGCAGGATCTGGTGAGTGCTGGGACGGCGAATGGGGCCGGATCCGCAGGATCGGCGGAGAGTGCCACCACCACCAGCACGGCCCTGAGCAGCGGCAGCACCGGCAGCTCCACGGTCAACGGAGGAGGCAGTAGCACCTCGGGCACGGAGCACCTGCACAGCCACCACAGCCTGCACGACTCCAGCTCGTCGGTCAGCATCTCACCCGCCATCTCGAGCCTGATGCCCATCAGCAGCCTGAGCCACTTGCACCACTCCGCGGGGCAGGACCTGGTGGGTGGCTACTCGCAGCACCCGCACCACGCGGTGGTGCCGCCGCACACGCCCAAGCACGAGCCACTCGAGAAACTCAGAAGTAAGTATCGAATAATCCAGGGAGGGACATGTACGTAGTCATGAAAAGTTAATGGGATTATTTTAGAGAGTCAAAATGTTTGCCTGGGAATTTTAGGATTAAGGTTCAAGATCAGTTATCAACTAAAAAAGTTTTATTTGTGGTAGTAGTTTGCTCTTAAAATAACAGTTTCTTTAGCTTAAAACAAAAACATTTAATTTTCACAAACTATAATATATACATTATTATATTACATTACATTATTAAAACAAATTATTTGCAAAGCAAAAAAATACTATTTTAAACTAAATATCTTTAAAATACAATCCATTAAAATACTAACTAATTCAGGAACGTGATTGGCTTAATATTTATATTCTATATTCTTAATTTATCCGTTAAAAAACTTTGTAAGGCAAAGATTCCCATTTGATCAGTTTCCTTTTGAGGAGAATTGTCTCGAGTTTAGGAGTTATGATTTTCCCTAGCATAATAGCTAACAATTTCGTGGGCAATTTGTAGTCAAATTTGTGAGTGCCATCTCACGCATTGACAGCTAATTAGTGGGCTCATAACTCAGTCCAGTCGAGAAGACATACTTTCGTGGGGCCCTACTAAAAGAGATCCCCTTCGATCCGAGACATCAACAAGTGTCCACATTCTCATTGCTATTCATGGCACTTTTGTGGGTTCACTCTGTGTTTTTGTTTCTATTTGTTGTTTTTTTGGTTGCCTATGTCAGTGGCAGCTGTTGTCATTTCAATATGCGATTCGCTTTGGCCATCATTCACGCTCCGTGCCAAAAGCTCACTCCCTTTGCCACTTGTCGCTCCGCATTTCCCCCTCATGCATATTCATAATCATTGTGCAATCATTAGCGCATAATCTCCACAAAAGCGTTACAAAGGGAGCAGCCCAAAAAAAAATGAAAACAGGAGCTGGGAAATGGGAGATATAACTAAACAAATTTCAATTTTGTGCGCATGTCACGGCTAATTGAGCACCCTTCTGGCGTAGTGCCGAAAGCAACACTCTACCCTGCTCAGTTTCCACTTCCCCTTGGAAATTTCCCTTGGATATTCGATATGTGCATTGTAGTCAAGTGTTTGTTGTTCCGATTGCTCTAATTGTTATGGGAATTTGGGCTCTTCGGAGGATGTTGGACTGCGATTGGATTTTGAAATTGGGATTGGGATTGGGATGTGAGACAGCCAAGTAAGCAATGCCACAGCTTCAAGTGCTCGACATGACAACTCAATTGGTTCTGGGGAAGATTTTGAGAAGAAGTCAGGGCCCACCAGATGGACAGTGAACCTGTTGGACAAAGATTTAATCATAGATTGCAGAAAGGAAGAATCTAATTCTAAGTTTTGCTACACAATAATCCCATTTTTTATACTAAATGATAGTAAAATCGTGTTCTTAACATTATTAAACGAGCAAAATATGATGCAATAAAGTTTTTAAACAACTAAATGGTTAGATCGTTTAAAATAAATTTAGAATAAACCAAGTATTTTAGGGCAATAAGCAAATGTTGTTTTAAGGCAAAACTTGCTGCCAAAATAATAAGGAAAACCAGAAAGGCTTACCAAAAAATTTTAATAATATTTTGAACAAAGTTATAGTTCTTTTCCGACAACAGCCTCCGTACAAAATTTCCATTTGCATAAGAGATTTGTCTGCCCTCGCCTAGAGATTTGTTGGCTGTCGCCCTGTCAACTCAACTCTGCCCCTTCGGGGTTAACAGCCCTGGCAAACTTTGCACTTGTCTGCATCCCGAAATGCCCGAATAGAACCAAAAACTGAACCGAACTGAACCATGGCCACAGATGTCCTGCCATTTATTTGCGTGCCAAAACAATTTAGCACAAAAACGGTGAGCATTTAAAATATGCACGACTGCAGTTATCCTTTGACACCCGTACAAACACGTAGATATTCGAGCTGCAGGTGCGGGCCACGTTAACAGTTCAGAGCCACAAATTTCCACTCCTGTCCGCCAGTTATCCCCTGCTGTTCCCCCGCTTTTCCCTGTTTTTCCCCCATGTTCCTGCGTTGTCGTCGTTATTGTTTACGCTCTTGTTTAAATAATGGCCACGCAACGTGATTCTGCTCCGACTGCCGGCAGGATTTTCATCAGACTCCAGAATTGCAGTGCTGCTGCAATCGGATTTTCAATTATTGGCCAATTTAATGGTCTACAAACCAACACCCACACCAGCCATTCTTCTATAGATATTAATTTATATGTATTTATATGTGCGGCGGAGGTAATAATTTTTTACGATTGCACTTTTTTATGGGCAGTGTTCCACCTTTTAGTTTCGACTCTTTCGTTTTATTTTTGGGAGATGATTTTATTGCTTCGGTGCGTGTTTTTATTTGGCTGGCGGTGCTCAAAGGATTTCAAGTTCACGTTTTACACTAATTTAGCCCGACGGGAAAGAGATTTTTATTGGTAAACACGAACTCTTTAATAGCTCGAGATTGTCGCCTAAATTATGTTGTCAGCAGCTGGTACAACCGACCTTGTCCCTTCCACTTTGTATTTCATATTCATATTTCAACATCGGGGCAATTAGGGAATTATCTCGGCTGTATCAGTGACTATATCAACACATATCCACTGGCATCTATTTGCACCAGGCAAACCAAACAGAACCCGAAACGAAACCGAAACTGAAACTGAAACCAAATCAGAACAGTTTACATTTCTTTTTTGGTTGCTCGGCAAATAATAGAATGTTGTTTCCATTCCTATTTCTCTTTGTTCCTATTTTTTATGGCCAGCTAGAGCTAGTCCTTAGCTTGTTTGCCTAGTTGTTGCCACAGATACGAGATGGAGAACTATTTGCCCATGACAATGTTTGTGGCTGATGCCGTTGATAAAATTATGAAATTACCAGAGTGCTTCAGTTTCTGTTTTGGATTTTGGGTTCGCGTTTGCGTTCGAGTTTCTGGTGAAATCGCGCTGTTATCTGTTGTGTCTACACGACAGTATATGCGCATCTTCCCACTAAGTGTTAATGGCACGTGCAGCTAGCCGGGCTCTAAAAACAAAAAACAAAAAACCAAGAAACCACAACAGAATAACATAAACAATGCTCCCAGACGAAGAAATCGAGGAGATACACACGAAACGGGGAGGGGTCCTTCAGGGCACCCGGGCTACTTTAAATTCCGCACCAACGCCTGTATTTGTCAGGCCTGGTCTTTATGAATATGAATACCTTTTATCGATTTTCTCTGCTCGGCTCCCTGGTTCGCTGCTTAAAGCCTTAAAGGACCTTATCCTGCGGGACACAGCCAGTGCATTGCCCGCAAATCTCTGCCAAATTGCTCACATATGTCATCGGATACTGGCGAATACAAGAATCACATTCGAATTGGCAATGCAAACACCACGAACGCGGCGTAAATTGCACTTGCTGACCGCTCAGGATAATCAGCACAGCACAGTGGCTTATCGAAAGTAAAAATAAACTATAAAATAGATTTCAAATTTTAAAAATAACAACAAATACAAATATAAATGGCATTATAAGACATCATTTGTCTTTTCTTAAGAAGAACATTTATAAAAAGAACTTGCATTTATTTTTTTTACTCCTATTATAATTTCAAATAGATATATTTTTTTTTCTTGCCTAAAATTCACGATTTCTGCCCCACTGTGCTCTATATAGCAATGTAACTACCGTAAAAGTTGCCATTTATCAACCCATCTGCACAGCTCTATCTCTACGTTTCCTCTTCGCTGGCACTGATTTCGTTTATATAAATTATAATGTCATTATGGCAACCAGCCACAACCAGAATCTGGAATCCACAACCCTCAATCACCATCCCCAATCCTCGCCGCTCCCCACTTTCCTCGAGGCAATTACCTCGTTGCAGAAGTTCGTCGGGAAAACTTCATTCTCTCTCTGCTTTTCCGCTTTTCCGCCTCTTTTCTCATTATCCGGGCATCGTGCAATTTCGTAAAAATGTCGCATTAGAGATTATCTGAGGAAACAAACTTGTCCGGCAGACAGGATTCGCAGGTCCCTTGGTTTTGGTCCTTTGGCCGGTTTTTGTTGGCTGACCCAATGGCAGGAAAGGAATTCGAGCTGACAGTCGAGCAAATTACTGGCCAAAGTCATTGCAGTGGAAAACTACAAGCCAAAAAGAAGGGGGAAATCTAGTCTGGACAGAAAAACAAAGTCCTGCCTTTTTTTTGTGGGGGGGATGTGGATCTCCCTTTTGTCTTATCTGCAGGCACGACTAATGAGTCCTGGTTCTTGGCCAGGACTACGGCCATTTAGCCAAGGGTTGCTCTCCATTCTTGGGACATGTCAATGTGATTTCCGAGATTTTTATGCGACTTTTCTCCGGTTGGTCAAGTGCCTGGAGCTCATTATAGGGCCATAACATATGGCCAGGGGCCATTGTCTCGACCATAGGATTAGTCCTGCGAGACATAAAAATTAACTTGCCAGCCATTGCCTAATTTTCATGACTCCGAATTGGGCTAATTTGCAACGAGGGTTGCTCTTGGACTTTTTTTACGGCATATGGCCAGCAATTTCCACGGACATCAACACCTCGACGGCAAATGTGGCATGAAATTGGAAAAATATTTTTATTTGCGGTGGAGGGAGTACCGCAAGTGTTTAACCCTTTGGTGGCCCAGCGAGTGGTTTACAATGAAAGTAACTGCCTGTCTTGGCCTCGTCCTCGTCCTCGTCCCCGTCCCATTTCCAATTCCAATTTCAATCTCAATTCCAATCCCAGAACCCAGAACCCAATCCCAATCCCAGTCCCAATCCCCTTTCAACTGTCACATTAATCGTTTGTTTTTGGTCACCAACTAAACGTTGCTTATGCTTGACATTTTCCTTTTTCCATTTTCCTCCCCCTTTTTGCGGGGCATGTCCTTTTGTTGGCTCGTCCTTTTATGTCTGTTTGTTTTGGTCTGGCGAGGTTTTCCTTTCCTCCCGACTGCTGAGGTTTCCTCCTGACAGTCTCCGTCTGCGTCTCCGCTCCCTAGTAATTTATTGCTCCGGCAGCCGTGTCGTGTGTCAAAAGTTTTTATGTGGAAATCTGTCTATGAATGAGCCGTACGTATGTGCGCAGGATGCTTTGAGCAGAAGGGAAAAAGAAGTCCGAATCATTTTCGAATTTTTGTGCAGTTTCATTCAGGGCCACGGCAACCCCTCGCTTGATTAATTGTGCCCGCCCTCGGGGAGTGTTTGCCTTTGACTTTTGTTCGGGCCCATCACAATAGTCGCCAAGTCAAATAAATATCACATTGCTCATTTGTTTGCACAGCGGCTAAATGCCCCTGCAAAATGGCTGCCTCCGGAAAATCGGGAAATTCGGAAATCCTGAAAACGGAAAGTGACGCCGACACTTGTTGTCACAAAACACAAAACACATAGCACATAACACAACACAAAACTGAAACTCTTGACATGTGCAAAACGCTCTCGACAGGCAACGCCCACCTCTATTGACACTTGCCACTCATCCAAATTTGATACCCACTCACAGAACCTTGAAAACATTGTAAAATTCGGGCGACAACTGGTCGACAAATGTCACCGCCAGCTGACAGACGACGACAATTTTTCCGACCTGTCAGGCGGGGAAACAAAAACACACCAGCCAATGCAGGAAAATCAAACTCAAATTAGTCGCCGCTGGCCAAAATGTTCGGGAAATATTTACACAAATAAAAATCGCCGTGCTACGTGATTTTCGCTGCGTTTTTTCCAAATTCTCAGTATTTTTTTTCTCAGCTAGTGTCTTTTTAGAGCGTGTCGTTAGGAAAATATTTTTACGATACGAAGAATGGGCGATGACGACCCATTTAACTCAAGTCGGAAATCTGATTTTCCCAAATCTGGAGTAGTGGCTATCTATTAAGATGCATTCAGCTGTGTCTTCCAAATCAAAGGTTGCAATGAGGCGTTCACTAAAAAATGAAAGTGGAAATGAGGATGCAGTGGAATTGATGCGAGAAGTATCGTCTCACATAGCAATTTGGGGATGAAGATATAAATACAGTGTATTAAGAAGTTAACAACTGAAAACCATTTGCCAGTAATTTTATTAAACAAATATATTTCGATTTAATAATTTTTTTTTAAATAAATGCAAACATCAAATCACCATTTCATTTCCCTTGTTTATTTTGAATTCATATTTTAAATTTCAATTTATAGGCAAGCTTGTTTTTATTTTGTTAATCAGATTTGATCATTCTTGACAAAACACTACTACTATGTTTGTTTAGAAAATTTCCGCCCAACATCGACGCGCTCATAATAAGGCAATGAAATTTTAATTGCCCCAAAACGCACTCATTAGAGGCCATAAAAATACTTTTCACGAAGAAATTTGAATTTCCAACGGCATGTGAGGCTGTTGTCGTCGGCATAAATTATGCAACTGGCCATAAACTAATTGAGTCATGGGCCACCTCCAAAGGGGATGACATTTGTGACTCCTAGGGGTACCGAAACCCCCATTTTCCCTTCCCCCAAAAGAGGATGGCTAATTGTTTCAAATGACGCCGCGGGTGTTTCCTTTACGCACTGGCACTTTAAAAACCACATTAAAATGACAGCATGTGAGAAGGCCATAAATTACCAGCGGTATGCAAAGGAAGTGGGTCCAGAAGATTTAGGAGGAAGTCGGGAACTCGGGATCTCGGGACCTTAGAACCATATGGGTGCACACCTTCGTCTTCACTGGAAAACCCCCAGAAATCAATTGCCACGGCCATAAATCTGTGACGAAATTGGGAATGGGGGAAATCATGTCAATAGCTGACTAATTAATATCAAAATAGGCGTGACTAACTACGGCAATTATTATGTGGCGCGGCAGCAAATTACTTGACTCACTTGACGCCGTCAGATTTATGGGGCAAAAAGTGCAGGGCGATTCCCTCGATTAACTTTGCCCATGGCAACTCTTTAAGCACGAACTAAAGTTCTTATAATCTGACCCCTGGAAGCAATTAAGTTGGCCTCCTCCAGGAGCAATTCGCTTTTTAATCGCGCTAACCAAGAGCCCATTTCACGCTGCGGTGTCATAAATCCTTTTATGAGCTCCTTAACGGGCTCCTCTTTTCTCGCCTAGAAAATTGCAGAGCAAGGAATGTAAGTTTTTCAATGGCTTGGGGCTTTTCATAAGGAAAAAAAAACTTAACTTAAAAATAAGGTTCTAAAAGATTAGTTTTAGGAGAAAAATATTTTTAAATAGTTGAATTCTTGTATTTTAGGTATATAAATCTCTTGAATAAATCATATTGGGAGACTTAAAAGTGATTTAGTTAAGCTTACAAAACATAAAGGTTAGCTAGGTCAGCACTATACTCTCGGGCTCTTAACAAACTTCTGTTAAAACATAAATTTTTTTGTAATTTTCTCTTGCCTGCGCTGGCTTGTTCTTTTCAGTTTGGGCCGAAACCGGCGATTTTCGTGATAGTCATAGCTCCATGACCGCCGTAGCAAATAGTTTGGATAGCACCCACTTGAACAACTTTCAGACGTCATCGACATCCACGTTAACGAACCGGAGTCGGGATCGCAAAGATGGTGAGTTGGAATACTATTCGTAACCCCCAATTTAGGCCCAAAAAAAATAATATTCCCAGCCCGTATATGTTATCACCGGAGGCCCCATCGATAAGGAACATAATTTATAATAATTTCGTAAAGCGTGGCCAACGATTCCACCTTTGTCGGCGAAATTTACTCGCCCTGGTCCGTTTAGTTTTCGATTAGACTGCCTTTGATTTGCGACCTCACGACGACAGCGACTGAAAGTGAGAATGGAGCCGAGCCGAACAAAAATGATATTTCACAGGGGCAGTAATTTAGTTTATTTGATTAAGTTTTCGGCAGTTTCGGTTTCGGTTTCGATTTCGGTGTCGGTCTCTGTTTCTGGGCCCTACCAAACATACGAAACACAAAAAGCACGCCGCATGATCGATGACATTACGGGAACATACATTAACTGGTTATAAATCTGTTTACTGGCGGTGCTCCTTTGAAGTTTTTTGGGGGTGGTGGGCGGTAGGTGGTGTTTGCTGGCGACGCCTGAAGGTTGCATGGCAATTAGTAACGGTGGTCCGATGACGCCGGAAATCAGAAGCCGTTCAGCAGACCTTTCCCTTTCCGCTTACCTAAGTAAACCCAGACAGGCGGCATAAAAAAGCTGAGCGCCTGCAACTGCAACTGCAGGGTAAACACATTGGCCAACCTTTATTCAGACATATAAAAGTGCATATTGCTTTTAAATGTAGTATATTATAAAGTCAGAGTTCTCAAAATTATCAAGTATGTGGGATTTATTTAATTTTCAACCTCCAAGAAGAGAAGTTCAATACATAGTCGTAGTTATATGGTCTCCTTGTTTGATCTTTATTGCCATTCAAGTACTACAAAACTTTGTTTTTCCTAAAGGCAATCGCAGTGTGAACGAGACCACGATCAAGACAGAGAACATATCAAGCTCGGGACACGATGAGCCGATGACCACCAGTGGCGAGGAGCCTAAAAACGACAAGAAGAACAAGCGGCAGAGGCGCCAAAGGACGCATTTCACCTCGCAGCAACTCCAGGAACTGGAGCACACCTTCAGCCGGAACAGATATCCGGACATGTCCACCCGCGAGGAGATCGCCATGTGGACCAATCTTACAGAGGCTCGAGTTAGGGTGAGTACACTTGGAGAATAACACGTTATTAGTGTTAAGTAGTGTTTATTTCAATGCCCAAAGTGAAAATGGCCATAGTCCACAATCAAAGGGGACTTGCGATCTTAGAATCAAATTTTAAATACCTTACCATTTTTTATAAAAAGAAGAAAAAATTTTTATTATGCTCGGAATAATCCCACTCCATCCTCGAATTTTGCACCAACATTACAAAACAAATCATTTTTGAGTTTAGTTCTTGGAAAATTGGAAACTATATTAACATATATATAAAATTTTAATTTAAGTTATTTTAAACAAATCATATTTTAGTTTAGTTCTTAAAAACTGAAATAAAATTTCGAAAACATTTGTATTATGCTGGGAATGTTCCCACCCCCTTTCTTGAACTTTGCACCAACATTACCGCGCTGATGCTCGATTAATTGCCAACCAAGCCGCAAACGGCAAACAATCGCCGGTTTCTGGGCACTCCGGCCACATTATGCGGCCATTATAGCCCAGGCCCAATTATATTACGGACCGCAGGAGAAGGAGGTGCGACCGCAATGCAGCCGCACAGACTCGTAAATATGTCGCCCCGTTTGGCGTTGGCTTAAACCCCAATACGGCCAATACGGCCAATACGGCCAATACGGCCAATACGGCCAATACGGCCAATACAGTCAATACTCGCCCCAAAAAAGAACAACCAATTTCCCTGCGCCACAGGCGATTTATGGGCGGTATTGGGGGTAAAGGGGCGTGGTGTGGCTTGGCGTGGCGTGGTGTTGCCATAAATTGCCGCAGCTAAAACTGCAGTTGGCAGCGTTTGCAGAATTTGCAGCATTTGCTGTTTGTAAACCGCGGGCTTATCGAACGGCCAACCTCAACTGAACTGCATCGCATGGCGCGGAATCGGAGTGTTTGCTCAATATCCGTTCTATTGACACGGGCTTGGGCATTTGTCCATGTCCGAGATACAAAAGTGGTTGACTGGTACTTATTTAGCAAGGTATATTGTACCGAAGAGTAGTTGGCTAGAGAGTAGGATCAAAATACAAATTAGATCAATAAAATATATTATTTCAGGGCTTTAGAGACGTATTTATAAATTCATACACTTGTACGCTTGTATTAATACTATTTATTTTTTATAATGTTTATACTTAAAAACAGTATCAGCTTAGAGAACTTTCTTCGATTCCAAATATATTAAGTTGTTCCTTAAACAACACAATTGTAGTTGGTTGATAAAAAACTTTTCTCATTTAATTCCAAAAATTAGAAAGGATTGAATGTTTATTTTGATTAAATTATCTTGCTTTAAAGAATTTGTTCTGATCTTTTATTTTAGAAAGGGCTTAAACATACAAAAATATCTTAGGTACCCCGTCAGTCTTAAAAAACCTTTTTCTTTGATAGTCTATGCGTAATGTGGTAGAACAACTAACAACAGGGGCCTGGAGTTGTACAAGATATCTTGGCCACACAACAGTTGTAATTGTTTGTAAACACGATAGTTAGTTGGGCAAACAATTGGAGTTGTGGCGCCAAGCGGCAAATACACTCCTGATATCGAAGATATCTGTATCTGTATCTATTTCTATTTCCACTTCCATTTCCATTTGCTGTGACAGTCGGTCAGGATGGAAAGACAATCAGCAGACAGCCAGGAGATATGATAGACAAATGATCGATGATCGTCGATCGCTGATGGTGATCGGGTTTGTGATCATTGTCATTGGACGTATGGCGACATCAGCGTGGCATTAATTGTACATTTAGAAGTGGTTGAGCAGCGGGCAATGGGAGTTATCGCCGAGGTGCAATTAGCCGGCAAAGGGGAGAACATCTGCGAGAAAAGGCAAATAGTTCATGGTTTTTCTATGCAAATTTTCACACCCCGACCCAGCGCATATGCCCAGAAAATCTCTGGAGTTGGAGCTGGAAGTGAAACTCCCCCGTGCACTTGACAGCATTTATAAAGAAATTAGCGGCGGCCCGAAGTGACGGGAATGGTGTCAATCTAAACATGTGTTCCTCGCATAAAGCAGCTAAATGCATAAAATATTGATACAGTTTGTTTTATGGTCCATTATATGATGATGACAAAACGGTTGGCTCAGTTTGCTCACTTTTCCGACTCTTTTCCACCCTCCGAAAAATGCAAAACAATGCCCGGACTATTTGTCATCGCTCGCCGAGGGTTGTTTAATGAATTAGAAAACCGCACACGAATTAATGATGATCGCGATCATGCCTTTTAAGGGGTGGCTCACATTTGACTTTGACTCCGGATGCCCATTGTAATAGCGGAGGCAATAAAATTTATCAAATATACAAAAGGATTACGGCGCAGTGCAACTTTGTACCGGCCTGGGCCGTATAAATCTGGCCGGGCTTTAAACTGTCAAAAAAGAGCAGCCCCGTCTGAGGGAGAGTTGTTTCTGTTTCAGTTTCTGCTTCTGTTTCTGTTTCTTCGGGCCCTGATAGCTACTAATCCGGGGATTTACATGCGACGGCAATTATGGCAATATGTTCGCCCCTTCTGTCCCATTGTCTGCCTGGCTCCCATCGCTCTGTGTCTTCCACTTTTTAATGTGTCAAAATGAAACTCACTTTTTAATTCAATTACCAGCCAAAGACTGGCAAAAACAAGGCCCATAAAAGCATTTGTCGCTTCCCTCAATCGAAAATAGAATCGAATTGGGATGTGGACACCAGGGGGTTGTATCGACACTGTTTTTTGCGAGTTCTTTTCTGTCCTTTATGGTCAGGTGTCGCCAATGGCCCGGAAATGGGAACAGCATTTGCCAATCGCTGAAAGTGTATAAAAAAGCCATTGAAAGCGGCCACAAAGGAGCCACAATATGCTGGGTTTATTGCAGTTACAATGGTTCACTGTAGTGGATAAGTGCAAGAGGGGGCGCCTGTGAAAAGAAGGGAGTTACAAAACAAATTTAAGTTTTTATAAATTGTAGAGGATGATTTGTGTTTAAAGTTTTGAACATGTTTTTTATGTCCTTTATGTTTTGAACAAGTTTTTTATGTCGTTTAAGTTTTGAAATCATTTTAAACCATTTATCATTATATGATATCGATTTTGAGGTATTTAAAATTTGAAACAAAGAAACGTAATTGCTAAAATAATCTAAAAGACTAAAGTAATTAAATAGTCTTGCCTTACAATAAATAAATCAAATTAAATTAAATTTAGAAAAATTTACTTGTTTAAATTTGGTACAAGCTCAACCTTCGAGAGCAGTCTAATAGAGAATTCAGTTCAATGAATCCTGCAGCTTTTACAATATGATTACAAGTTTTAATGAAAAAAATTTTTGTGTATTGATCTGAAAGACTAAAATAATTTGAAAGTCTTGTCTTTTTGAACTAAATAGAATTAAAGCTAAGTTAAATTTAGAAAAACATACTAGTTTAAACATCAGTAGCTGAAAGTTGATAAATAATAATAAATCCAGCAAATATTTTAGCAAAGTCAAACCTCTTGACTTTATTTATTTCTGTAATAGCCATGATTGGGCTACTTTTTTGTTCACATATGGGCCCATATCTGCAGCTGCAGTCGAACATCGGACCACCAATTAGTACTGGCCCTCTGACTGGAGTATAGTTATAGTAATATATCTGTGTAGTCATACAGACAGTTGAGCACACAAAGAGACAGCGCTGCGTGGAGTAGTCCACGTATCGATGTTATCTGGTAATTTTCACTTGGGCACGGCTATCAGCCCGAGGAGAAGAACCCCGGAAATGAGAACCCGTCCCGTTTCACACATTCGGCAAATAAAAAACGTATTTAGCTGCAATTTGCGGCCATCAATCATGAGAGAACCAGCACAAAAAATGAGGCCACATGGCCACTTTTTGGCCACTCATATTTGACGTCGTTTGCTTGCTTTTTTTCTGTGTCCACAATTTACCTGATGAAGCGTTGCAGGACTTGCCGTCGAGTGCCATTGATGCTTTCATCAAAACCAATTAGGATTTTCCACAGGACTCTGCCCCGTTGAGTGGAAAATTGCACAGTTTTTTTTGCCCTCTCTCATATTTCACTTTTTCACTTTTGCGCAGTGTCCCCAGTCTTCCCACTTTTTTTTTTTTGTCTGCAGGCACATCAATTTGCCATCAGCATTTTCCATTTTTTCGACTGCCTGGTTTTTCTTTCCTTTTTTTTTTAGCAACTTTGGCAACTTGCTAAATGATACGTGAAAATGACAGCTGACGAGATCGATGACGTTAGTTTTGCATCCTTGATGATGCAGGAGATCCTTGAGCTCCTGATGCTGATGGTACCGTCGATTCGGATGATGATGATGATGGGGCTGAGCGATGTACCTTGACAAATTGACACATTGCCTTCAGGCAAGGGATTTGATTTAGGTCCTGGGAAAATGGGAAAAACCAGCTCATGCGATTTCAATTAACTACCGCAACTAATTAGATTAAGGCAATTGCCGCACTAAATTTGTTTTGCTGGCACGCGGCCATAGTTTTTCACTTGTTAACTGGGTTCGGAATGTCTCAATTTGACTTTTCCCAGGCGAAAACAAACACTTTTTGCATAGATCAACGCGTGTCGCATTTTAGTCACGGCTAATAGGGGAGTTGGGGAGTTAACAGGACGCAGTATATACACGACTTAGTGTGTAGTGAGGGGTGCAGACCTGCATTGGCCATAAATCTGCAACCCCGCAAACTGGAAACCGGCAACCGGCGCGTTGATTTAGGGACAATGTGGCAATGCGGCAACAAGCCATGAAGTTCGAGTTTGCAGCTTTAATTACCCCGACCAAATTGTAGCTCAATCAGTGGGAACGTGAACCTTCGTGGCAAATGTATCTTAAATGTACCTATCTTAAAGCTCGGCGACTCGAGAGCAAGAAACTCATCAAAATGCTGCCAACGTCTGCGCAGCTCTTTGTCATTTGTATCTGTATCTGTATCTGTATGTGGGCACAAGTATCTTTGTCTGCCCCCAACATCCGTATCTGTGCAAACTTCAGCCATAAATTACAAAGTTGCCATTTTGTTTTTATCTTCTTGTGCTTTTTCTTCTCCGTGCACTTTCTGTGTGCGAAATAATTTTGATTTATTTTTTGCGCCCTCGCAACTTTTTCCCCCACGGCACTCAGACTCAGTCTTTTCGGTGGTGGCAAGCCGAGTTTATTTATATAAAGCTCTCCATTAAAAAAGGGAACGGCAACGGCTGACTGGGGGTATTTATGTATATATTTGTATATTTATAATTACTGCACATGCGTATTGCGGGGGAGCGCTTTTTGGGGGAAGTTTTGCCCGCCGTTCGCCCATCCAGATACATAAATTTTCAAGTAATAAATTATAAAAGAAAATGGCTGCCGGTGCAGCTTAAATACTGAAAATAAGTCGCCTTATAAAGTATAACTTAAACTTTTAGATTTAGAATATTATTCTTAGTTACTTTTATTTAACGAGTGTGTCTTTCATGATTTCAAGGCAATGCATTTGAAATGTTTCGAAAAATTATATCAAATTAATTACTGCTTAATTACACTTCACTTGGTGTGTTTAACTCAATTAAAATAATTTTAAACAAGAAAGAAAGCAAACTTCGGCAAGCCGAAGTTCATATACCCTTGCAGCTATCGCAAGAATTAAATATTTTTGAAAACATTAAAATTATGATTTACTTGCGTATATGTTTAAAAACATTGAAGCTATGAAGATTTGCAGCTTAATTATTTGATTGTTCTTTTATATATTTTCATTATTTGTATAGGAGCTATATGATATAGTCGTCCGATTTTGATGAAATTTAAACCATAATTCTGAAATATTTAACCATTGCTATATGTCGAAGAACTAAAAAACAAATTAAAAAACAGCAAAGTTATAATTTTTTTCAATTATTTTTCCGATTGTTCCTATGGGAGCTATATGCTATAGTCGTCCGATTTTGATGAAATTTTAATCATAATTCTGAAATATTTAACCATTGCTATATGTCGAAGAACTAAACAAAAAATTAAAAAGCAGCAAAGTTATAATTTTTTTTCAATTATTTTTCCGATTGTTCCTATGGGAGCTATATGCTATAGTCGTCCGATTTTGATGAAATTTTAACCATAACTCTGAAATATTTAACCATTGCTTTATGTCGAAGAACAAAACAAAAAAATAAAAAACAGCAAAGTTATAATTTTTTTCAATTATTTTTCCGATTGTTCCTATGGGAGCTATATGCTATAGTCGACCGATTTTAATGAAATTTAAACCGTAAATCGGAAATATTTAACCATTATTATATGTCGAAGAACTAAACAAAAAATTAAAAAACAGCAAAGTTATAATTTTTTTCATTTATTTTTCCGATTGTTCCTATGGGAGCTATATGCTATAGTCGTCCGATCCGGCTCGTTCCGACTTATATACTACCTGCAATAGAAAGACAACTTTTGGAAAAGTTTCATGCAGATAGCTTTAAAACTGAGAGACTAGTTTGCATATAAACGGACGGACAGACGGACAGACGGACAGACGGACAGACGGACAGACGGACGGACAGACGGACATGGCTAGATCGACTCTACTAGTGATGCTGATCAAGAATATATATACTTTATAGGGTCGGAAACGTCTCCTTCACTGCGTTGCAAACTTCTGACTGAAATTATAATACCCTCTGCAAGGGTATAAAAAATATACCTTACCAATAAAATGTTGTTTATTAAATTAAATATATATCCAAGCAAATACAATGATATGAACTGTAGACAACTTTGTCTTGGCTACTTGTATAATTTTATGTATTGCTTACAGGATTACAAATTATTTACTATAATTATGAATCAGTCATCTTAGGAAATGTTAAAGTTGCATTTGGAAAATTTGTGTCGCAATAAAAATACATACTATAACGTTAAAGATAGAGTTTTTTAACTTTTTAAAAATTATACTTTTCAAGGTTACTAATTAAGTACTTTATTTTTTCGTTTTCCAGGTGTGGTTCAAGAACCGGCGAGCCAAGTGGCGCAAGCGGGAGCGCAACGCGATGAACGCGGCGGTGGCGGCGGCGGACTTCAAGTCCGGTTTCGGTACGCAGTTCATGCAGCCCTTCGCGGACGACTCGCTGTACAGCTCGTATCCGTACAACAACTGGACCAAGGTGCCGTCGCCGCTGGGCACCAAGCCCTTCCCGTGGCCGGTCAACCCGCTGGGCTCCATGGTGGCCGGGAACCATCACCAGAACTCGGTGAACTGCTTCAACACCGGGGCCAGTGGGGTGGCGGTGAGCATGAACAATGCCTCGATGCTGCCGGGGTCGATGGGCTCGTCCCTGAGCAACAGCAGCAATGTGGGGGCGGTGGGCGCCCCCTGTCCGTACACCACCCCCGCCAACCCGTACATGTACCGCTCCGCCGCCGAGCCGTGCATGAGCAGCAGCATGAGCTCAAGCATCGCCACGCTGCGGTTGAAGGCCAAGCAGCACGCCTCCGCCGGCTTCGGCAGCCCCTACTCCGCCCCCTCGCCAGTGTCGCGGTCGAACTCCGCCGGACTGTCCGCCTGCCAGTACACCGGAGTGGGCGTGACGGACGTGGTCTGAGAAAACGCCCTGGGTGCGCTGCTCAACCAGCACCAGCACCACTTGCAGCACTTCTCGGGCGGATCGGTGAGCTCCGGGGTGCCGAACGGGATGCAGCAGCACGGCGGTAACATGCTGCAGCACAACAGCAACGCCAGCAGCCTGCTCCTCGATCACTCTGAACTCGGTTTGGTGGGGGGATTGGCCCACTCAAATCACCCGGACGAGGGCAACCACAGCCTGGAGGGCAGCAATAAATCCCCCATGGAGGCGCCACTGGCTAACAGCAACAACAACAATAGCAACAACAACAACAACAACGACAACGACGACGAGGACGTCATCGATTGAAAAGCTCTAAACTTAAAATCAAGCTAAAAGGCAGCCTAGCCCTAAGCATTCATAAATAATTTTAGATGTTTGCCTAATCTAAGAATAAATAATACGAAAACGAAAGAAAACTAGAGAAAGGGTCCCCTTATCCAAAGATACAATTTTTTGAAGAACAATAATTAAATTTACCAAAACGAGAGACAGAGAGAGAGAGAGAGAGCCCTGAATCGCTGGGTATATCTATATTTTATTTGCGTTGAGATTAAATGCCAACTACGTTCGATCGCCCCCGAAACCAGAAATTAAGTGTTTTTGTAAATAAAAGCAAATATCTAGTTGTAAGAAGCGGAACCCTAACTAATCAAGCCAAATAGCCAGCAGCCCAAAGCCCAAAGAACATATAGTCACTCCTAGTTCCGTTTTCAGTTCCCCATCGTATATCGTATATATAAACCACAAACGTATCAAGATTGTAAACAGCCAAGGCCGAGAGAAAAGTAAAGCTAAATAAAAAAAAATGAAAAACTATATCAAGCCGTAGCAGTTTTTAAGGAGTTGTCTAGTCGTATAGAAATCCGCCGGAGATACGCATTTGGCATATACTTCTCTGTCTGTATATGTACATGTATGTCCCCACTAAAGAGCCCCGTATAAATATAAACTATTTAATAATTGTACACTTAATATTACTAGTTATAGAAATTGAATCAAAAGAACAATAAAAATTATGGAAAAAAAACACCCACACAAAGGCGGTGAATGAATTATAGTACGAGGGCAAATTGCGGTCAACCACTGGGATAACGAATGGCTTTTTTCCCGCTGGGAAAGCGGAGTGGGAAATGGAAAAATTAAAAAATCAAATTGTAATTTACAGCCACTGGGGGGTAAAGCGATATATGCCAATCGCTTTTTTTGTGGGGAACTTAATTTAAAACAGCAGCTTTTCCTCCCCCGAAAGGAGGTGGCCTTTTTTTTGGTTTTTTGGGTGGTGGGCAAGTGCTTAATTCCAAGGTGGACCTGGTGCAAAAAGATCCATCCATCAATTTATTCATTACAGCAAAATTATGTCGCATTTATATGCACCCCGCCGTCCGCCAAAGTGACAACCCCCCGGAAAATCACCGCACAATAAAAATAATAATAAAAGGACATATCCGCGTCGAGGGGGTTGATTTTGCCCCGGGTCGGGGCATCAAATTTGAATTTCATATGCTGCCTTCATAGCCTTGATTGAAGTCGGCTAATAAAGTGCCCAAAAAGGGAAAATCTAGGGGGAAATAAGATTTCCCGCTGTGTTAAGCATCCATTACGGGGGGTAGTGCGGGGGGCTAAGTTGCGACCCGGCGACCATTTGATTTATTTTATTCCCTTTTGCCCGCTGTTAATGTTTTAATAAGATTGATTTTATTGCCACCTCCGTCGTCGTCGTCGTTGGTCGTCATCGTCACTGGGTGCGTGGGTGGATTTCGCCCTGCTGGGGAGTCAAAGGGTTAATAAGTTGCGCTCCAGCTGTTTTAGGAACTCTATTATTGTCGCCATTCCGTGCTGCCATTCAATTTCGGCTCGAAGTTGGAAGATGTTTTGCGAATTTAAGAGTTTGCGGGGAGTTCACTGCGCTATGTCTTTGTATCGGCACACACTCGCGTAATTAACTTTTCGGCGTAATTAATGCCGGGCCTAATTATTGTTAATCAAGCTCAGGCCTTCAACCAGGCAGAGCAGACAGAACAGACCGCATAATGGATGAGCCGCAATTAAAATCAAATTCCCATATATGGCGGGGGAAGCACTGCGATAACAGTGCGAGTCAGGAAAGGATTCTTAAATTAAATGAATTAAAATGATATATAAAATTTAAATTACCATACTCCAAACTTAAGAAAACGTTTTCGTTTTAAAATGGGAGCAGAAACGAAATAAGATGACAGTTGAATTATATTTAAGCAATTTTTATTTGAAATAAAAAATAGCTTGTAAATTGGGTAATTGTATTAAATATAACAGAATAAGAAAACGGGTATTAAGGACACTCATATTTGAAATATCATTTTTGAAATATTGCTGTGCTTGTTTTTTTTTGCGCTTTAGTTGAAAATAAGTTTAAGACCTGTCATCAAAATAAAAGTAGGTTTCCAGCTGTTTAAATTTCATATTTTGCCAAATATTTTTTTTGTTTTTTTTTGTTCTAATCTGAACATTACATTTTTGGTCAAGATTTTAAAGATAAATAAATTATATACAAATTATTATTATTATTATGATTTATAATGTTTTACAGTTAAAAACACAAGCTAAGAGTGATTTATAGGAGTTATAATAACGGAAGGATATGCCAAATATGTGGTTAATACTTTTAGTTTTTGTTTTGTTTTTTTTTTTAAGGCTACTTTTTCTTGTTGTGTATACTTATCCCCGTTTCATTGCAAAACCTTTTCGCGACTCTAGGGTCTCTGCGACTTGTTCGATATCTTGCGCGAAAGAAGCGCCATCTTGAAACTGTCTTAAGACACGACGCATGCTGTCAGCCATTATTTGCCTGTGCCACCCCGTTGGATCCCACATCCCCAGCCACTCCATGTATAGAGATATAGAGACAATCGGAGAACCAGTCGAGCAACCAGGCAAGTTGGCCTTCTTCTAGTTGGGACCCCGGCACTTGGCTGATTCCCCATCATTTACTTTGTCAGTATGCGGCAGCTTCATCATTATTATTGCTGCTGCCCCGCTTCTTTGTTTGCAACATACAAACTCGTCATCGTAATCATCGTCATCGTCGTCATCATCATCATCGTCACCATCTTGGCTGCTGTATTTTTCCCTTAGGTACTTGTCTTTCTTAACTCATTGCGTTGGCAATAAATCTTCGACGCTCTTATCTGCCAGGCACAGTTTGGGTTCGGATTTACCCCATCCAGCCCCCGAGTTATCCCCATTAACTGACTTTCACTGGGCCATATGTCAGTGCTTGTTCTTCTTTTCCGTAAATCTGAAGGATCTATGGCACCTGCTTAGACAAAGGGTTTTCGGCTTAATGAGTCGCCGACAATTTAAATTTCAATTCCACTGCAGCAGCTTTGGGCCTCATTAAAAGAAGCTGAAATATTAACTGGGTAAAACTGAATAATTGCCAGTGTCAGTGTGAGTGTCTACCAATAAACAAACCCCAGAAACGAAGATAAAGTCCCATCTGCTGGCCCCCCAATTTATGACCAACAACAAAATGATGCCCATAAAACACAACTCATATTTGACTGGCCTTTATTTATTCATTTCAAATTTACTTGTTGGCCATTTTATGATGCCAAATTTTGACCTAAAAATCATAAAAATTGTAATCAAAATGTTTCCCCGGTTTATGGCTAACAAAAAGAAGGTCAACAAAGTGGGTGGTTGGTTGGTCAAAAGTGGGGAGAATTCTAATAACGTCTAAGCGCGAGTCCGGCCCAAAAAGAAAAAGGAGGAAAAGCGGGAAAACGGAGGCAGAAGGCTCAACGCTTATGGCTTTTTAATGGTGCCGTGTGTCGGTTTTGTGGCAAATAAAATGGCGCACATTAAAAGCAGGCCAAAAGGAGCAGCCCCACCAATTGCAGTGGCTTCCCCGCATTCTCAAGCCCCGACCTCTGGCCACCGTCTCATATTGGGGTCATGCATGGCAGCCCCGGGTAAATAAAAAATCCATAAAAATATTTTACGAGGCCCGAGGCCCGGGAATAGAAGGAATAGATGGAGCCCAAGGAGCTGAAAATTATAGGATAGTCCTAAAACAGAAGGGGACAGCGCAGTTAGATTGCAATAAAAATGGCGGCAAATAAAATTGACAATATTGTCATGCGCACGATTTGATGCCAGTGTGTGGGGGCTTTGGACTTGGCAACAAAATGAGTAAATTTTAATTTACTTAAAAGGCATAAAGAAAACCGGAGAGCGTGGGACCAGAGGCTTTTTAATGGTGGGCTATTCTTCTTTCTAAAAGTTATTTCTTAGCCTGTAAACTTTAAGTAACATTTAAAAATAAGCATAACTTTACTAATTTTACTATCAGTAAATACTTATATAAAAAAAGGTAATCATTAAAGTTAATAAGTTATAAAAGTTAAGTTTAATCTGGCAGTTATATATTGCATTTAAAATGTAATATTTATAGTTTTATTTAAAAGTAAAACATTTGAAATGGTATTTAAAATAAATTAAGAAACAATTTTACTATAAATGAATAAGTTGCGATTGATCTGGCAGTTTTTTGATATGCCACTTAAATTGTGTTAATAAAAATCAAGAACCTGGCATAGTCAGTATAAACGCCTTTTCGGTTTTCTAAAACCCTGTACTTAATTCTCATTTAATATACTTTGCCGCGAATCTTAACTTTTGTTTTATCTGCGATACTAACTTTTTATAGAGCAGTCTTGGTGTTGATAAAATGGGCAAGAAGTTGTGTGCGAAAGCCGGCGGCAAAACGCTAAAAGGTTTGCCCTTTATCTGTGTACCCCATTCGGGCTTCCCCTCATCCCCGCGAGAATCCCACCCCCTCGTCCTTGGTGGGTTGTATCTTTGAGAGTGTGGAGCCAATGATTATTCCGGGTTTTGTCATTTCAATTCGCATTATCCTTTGCACTTATTTTACTACTTTGTGCGCTACTGCCTCTGTTTTCCTCTCCCCAGTTTTCCTTTTCCCAACTGTAACTGTAATTGTGGGCTGGTGTGGGTGGTAAGGAACAGGAACAGGAAAAGGAAAAGGGGGTGTGTTTGCGTAATGGCGGGTTGCGGGTGTCCTTCACCCTCCTCCAAGCCCCCCTCTCAGCCTGTCGAGTAACTCGTATTGTCATTGTGCAAATAAAATATGTCACGAATCGCCCACTCCGCTTCTTGCGCCTTTGGGTCCACCCCAAAAAAACCGAAACACGCCCCCTGCTATGTGTGTGTATCTAACCTTTTGTGCCCATTGTAGTCCTTTGTACAGGACTCACACAATGAAAGCAAATGTTTTGGTTGCTTACGAGCATCAAGAAATGAGAATCGCTTTTATATAAACTTGGGTAAATGAGGATAGGTGGTTGATGTGGTTAAAAGAAGTCAGCCAGCACTGGTTCTACTTTGTGCACTAGAAAAAAATGTTATAATTATCATGTTGACAAGGTTTCACTTAATTTTTAGCGCTCGTAGCTTTTGAAAAACTACAGAAAAAATTAAATAAATTTAAAAAGCACTTAAATTTACATATAATCTTTGTTTTGTTAATTTCTTAAAAGAGCTACCTCTAATTTGGTATTGGTTTATTTATTTTGATTACAATGAACCGGTTTTATTAAAGTTCGTTAAGCCGGTTCTAAAAAACCATACACCTTATCAACAGAACCAAATTTAAACTATGCTATCATTTTCCTACCGTTTTATGTTTGGTTTTGTAATCTTAGTTTCTTTACAAGTGATCAAATTTAATTGCACCTGAACTTTTGGACAGAAAACCTCTTTCGTTTTTCCCCTGCCATGAAATTCGTTCAAACGCTTTTCACTTGACAAGCCAGGGAAATAAACAAACTACACAGAAAGCCAATGCCAAAGCCAAATCCAAATCCATGATTTCAGCTGCCAAATCCTTTTCAAAGCTGCAGCCAGGTGAAAAATAACGAAATATTGTATTTTTCATACATTTTTATAAAATATAAATACACACTCGTGTGGGTGAGTGGTGGTATCTGTGTGTTGGCCCTACATTTGTGTGTGAGTCACCAACTACACAAGTTTATAAAAGACACTCGTCTGCCCTCCTCAACCCAAACCCCACCTTTTTTTTGCCCAGCTCTGTGTGTCTTTGTGTTGAGTGCTTTTTGGCTAAATGCGAAATCGATTGGAAAACAATTTCCAATTTTTAAAGAATTATCGCCGCCATATTCGCGCATGCTGTACTAAATCACACATAAGCAACCTCTAAATCTGCTACCCAGGACCCCACACACACACATATGTGTGTGTGGATGGGGGCAACCTTTTCGCAAAGCTTTTCCTTTTTGGCTCGTTTATTTCCTTTTTATTTTCCCTTTTCCCAGCTCCCAGTAATATTTTCCATTTCATTTTCTGCGCGGTTGGCAGCGCGTTTAGCTTTGGCTGCATGCCTGACTAACTTTTTGTTATACTAAAAATATATACATTTATATCTGCACATATAAATACAGCAGGGGTTATACAAAAAAACTTCAATATCATTTACAGAATATACTCTTTGAAAAGGAAAATTGATGCTGGAAATCTTAGCAAAAGATTACAAAATACACTGCCAACAGATTGAAACCTCTCTGTAAAAAGTATAATAATTAGAATTGAAAATAATTTAAGATATATTTTAAAGAAAAAAATCGGAAGCAATACAAATCATAGTTTATTAGTTTTATAGCTTTATTAAACTATTGAATTTATAACTGAAGTAAACTTTGGTACAAATATATTTTCTTATA
This sequence comes from Drosophila elegans, assembly GCF_018152505.1. Taxonomy (NCBI): domain Eukaryota; kingdom Metazoa; phylum Arthropoda; class Insecta; order Diptera; family Drosophilidae; genus Drosophila; species Drosophila elegans. The sequence goes on along the minus strand of NW_024545855.1, from coordinate 2,094,306 downwards.
TAATTTCAGCTAAGCTGCTCACTGTCTAACCTCGAGTATACCCTTATGGGTGTTATCTTCACCGCAATAGCTACTGAATTCGAAGGGTTCGTAGATGGGGTTTCTGTGGCGGTTTGGGGAGTGCCAGCGCAACGCAACCAGCAGCCATTTAGTTTTATGTGGCCCGTTCGGTTGGGTTATTGCACCTTTGACTCGACTCCATCGCCATCTGAATGCCAAACTCCACCTTCGACTGGAGCTGTCACCCTGGAGGGCAACCACAAAGCATTTCGCATGTGAGCCATTTATTATTATTTGCTTTCAACGAACCCGAGTTTCCAATGCCAATGCCGATGTCGAATGTGAACCCAAGCCAGCCGCAAGTATTTCCTAATCAGGTTTTAACTACTAATAGGATTTCCGAGGTGGCGAATCGTAATTTACATGGCTTTGGCCTAAGATACCCAAAGAATTGAATTGGAATCCAGAGCAAAGCTGCCGCTAATGTATTGCAGATTATGGTAAATCCCTCGGGCACTTCCTGTCCCTGTCCCAGTCCCAGCCCCATATACTTAAGTTCCTGGCTGCGCACACGTGTCCTAGCACTGAGTGGATCCGATGGAGACTCCACTCAAGTCCCTGAAGCGCCTGAACCGCTGGATTCTTCGCTGGCGAAGGTGGCGCCTTATTTCAAAACCCACATTGCATACCACGAGGCCCATCATCACGGCGGTGATGACTCCGGCGAAGATCACTAGGAACCAGTGGAAATAGCAACTCATAGTTACCGGTTTCCGGAGCCAGACATTCCACGACGTAGTGCACTTCTCGGGGACACATCTTCCGCGGAGATTCCTCACACATCCCTTGGCACAGCATCCGTTCGGACTGATGCGGCCGCAGGAGGTCAGTTCGGTGAAGGGATTGGAGCAGTTGACCGACTCGTACTGCTCCGACAAGCCCATTGCGGGTGGAAGGATGAGCTGGGCCAAGAGCCAGCCCAGGGACAAAAGATAGGCCAACATATTGCACTCCTGCGCTGCGTGCAACTCACAACCCGCAAGTCATTCTTTAAACTTAAGTCAAATTTCAAGATACACACTAAATTTTAGCCAAAACTCAGGGCCTACTTAAGAAATCCATTTATATCGGAAAACAGTACATATTTAAAAAAAAATGCTTTAAGAAACAATAAAAATGTTTCAAGGTAAATGACATTTTTAAGTATAATAAAAAGTTTTAAAAATAAATTTTTCTTTTTACATTTAAAATATTTTTTAGTAATAAACACAACTTTAGCAACATAAAAACACCACAGAAAAGTTCTTGCAAAAAATTACCAGTTAAGTATGGTTTAATATCTACTTTATTTAATTTAATTTAATTTACAAAAGTAAATTGTATTTAGCAAAGTGTACAATAAAAATAGACACTTTAAATATACGGTAGTGTAAAGTTGTTTAACATAGGTATATATTTTGTATATATTTTTACATAAGGTTATTTTATTTGAATATTTTTGTTTTTATTTTGTTTTCCAAAGTATACATTTTTGGGACACAATAATTTGTTTTAAAAAAATTCTATTAGTAAATGAAATTATTTATCAGTTCACATTTCATCTCACTCTTTTTAATTGTTTCTGGCCTCCATTATTGCCTTGGCCTTTTCGGCACTTTCCTCCGCCTCAATGGCCTCCTGTTCCTGCTCCTGCGGATCCTTTGGCGGAATGTACTCCTGCGGATTCGGCTCCCGGGGACTAGGGATGAAGGGGGCATGGGGCCAGACGGAGGGCTTCGCCTGCAGCAGCCACAGCTCGTCGACTTGCTTTTGCAGATACTGAACTGCCGTCTGGTGACGATTGGCCATGAAGTAGGCGCATCCCAGCCAAATGCAGGTGATCAGAACCACGCTGGAGATGATCAGGACTTTGGTTTGAATGGACTCCAGCACGCCACTTTTCTGGGAACTCTGGGATTTGTCCGCCAGTACATCTCCGAGTAGGAAAACAAGCATCAACTTTAAAACTAAGAGGTTTCTCATTGCGCGTAATTTGTTCAACTGAAGTCGGTCCATTAGGGGAGCTGGCCTTATAAACACTACTTATCGTTGTATTCCAGCTGTATTTTCATTAATTTTCCCCAAGGAATTATTTCGTAGACAAAGAAATCACCCACTAGAGGTCATACAGTGCTCATAAAAATATATTACTTAAAAGCGAAAATATGTTGATAAAATTCCAAAAAAAATTAAATCATACTTTGTGTTTTTTTGGTTTTTTCTGCTTGATATAACAACATACAAATTATATTCGAAACAAAAAAATTACTTTAAAATAAACAGTTTTTACTTTTTAGTGTATGTAAATCGAATACCATTTGTTTTAATTTAATATTAAATTATTATTTCCCTATATTTTCGAATATTTACATTTGTACCATAATTTAATTATTTTACTTAAAAATTAATGTACATAATGATCTTTTAATTTCCAGCTTTATAACAATTTGAAGAGCATCTTAAATCGCCTTAAAAAATTTCAAAGTTGCCAGCACCGCATTGCTATTATCACTTTCAGTTGATTATCGAATTCCACTGGGCTTAATAATTGTGGCAGCGTTTCCGAGGAGAGAGGGAAATTCATTTGGATCTTGATTAGAAGTGCCACATCAGCTCGCAATTCACTCGAATTCGTTCAAAGAGACCGTAGACCAAATCGGCATAACAAAGTGATTCTAATGTAATTCGTGATTTTGCATAATTATAAAGTTAATAATTAAAATTGTTGCGTGCACAAAACCGAAATGAAAACATTAAAATTTAATGATGATTTCAGGTGCAGTGGTCATTTGGAATTTACAGGGTGGATTTCGGTGGGAGGCAAATCGGCAAATAACTAATGCGTAAATATTAGCAAATACCTCCCACCCTCCCCTTTAATTTCCCCATAAATTTGAGACACATATGCAGTGCGTTTGTAATAAGCAATCAATTATTATTATTGAATTTCGGGCCTGGTCAGGTGCAAAAAGGGGGCGTGGGTGTGGCAGTGGGCGTTGGGGTTTTCACCTGGCAGCTGGTCAACGCCACTAATGCGTCTAATGAGAATTTAAGCACACTTCAACCCTCTCGGTCCGATTTTAGCCCACCCCCCTTTGGAATTTCGGAATTTTGCGTGGATTTGCACAGCACACGTAACCCCAAGTACAGTTGTGCTTAGCCCAAATGCAAATACAATTACATTTCGAGCCCAATTTAGCGGCATTTCGGTTTTGCTTTTCATATATTTTCCAATTTCCAATTTGTTAGTCGAAACTGCACAAATCTGTGTGCGGCTCTGGATTTTTGGATAGCAGTTGGTTGTTCGTGGTCTTTTTTTAGAGAGAGTTGTTGTGCTTTTTTTTTATTTTTCTTGCTAATTTCAATATTGTAACTTAGTTCATTATGAATTCTTATTTTATCATGTTGTTTGTCAATTTTAAAACTGAAAGCAGAAAAATATTTAGAAAATTATTATTAAGATGACACCTTTGGTAAAGATATAAGTATTTCTTAATATTTTTACAAATATTTTTCAAGTTGGTTTCTTTATATTGCTGATAATATACAAGTTCATACAAGATCATACAAATTTGTGTGAGCCCATTATAAATCCTAAATAGGATTGTTACCCTTCTAGCCTTTACTATTAGTGGGCTTATAAAGTCCCCCGCATTTACCCCGCTTAACTAATGTCCATGTGACCCTGCTAAACCGACATCGTTAATGATAATTTAATTATTGCCCGGCATTTCGGGCTTTGGCGACTTATGTACGCACTCCTGCGAACGAGAGCCTGCGGCCTGGCTAATTGCAGCAAATCTGCTTGGGGTCAGTTAGTCGTCCTTATTAACTGATAATTGCAATCACCTGGCTTTCGGCCACCAGGTGAGTGGAAATGGGAATCGCAATCGGAGCGGAGGTGGGTGCATAAAACATAAAGCGGGCAAAGCCGCGAATATCGCCATTCATTGCCAAGATACGAGAGATACAAACGGTGACAGTTCAGAAATGCGATAGGAACTTAACGCGCAATTGGCTATGGATTGGGCTTTTGGGGGGGGAAGGGGGCTTTGTAATAATAAAACAAAAGTGTCAGCCAAAGATATCGGAGGATATGCGGAATCCATATTGAAAATTGATTTAAATTTTTAATAGGCTGCAGGCAGCGGCGACGCTTTGATAAAAATGCCAGCGCACAATCGTGGGCTTACGTCGCAGAAAGATATATCCTGATCCCGGAGTCCTGACGGGGGCTCTAGTTAAATATGGAAACAATATCGAAATGCCAACTGAAATCGGCTGAAACTTGCAAGTGAATGCCGAACGCGATATGAATATCTATATGGCATTGCTGCCTGCATTTATATTTGTTTGCGGAGCTGTCAAATCATATTTTAATCTGTTTTGATTGCTGACTTTTGTGCGAGGGATTTGGCCCGACTGCAACTGCCACAGCGGAAATGCAGCGGAAAATATTGCATTTTATTTTATTTATGCAAAAAAAGACGGGGCGAATTTATATGGAAAGCTCGTTCGTTCGCTCCCCGCCTTCCGATTTTTCCGCATTTTCTGCATTTTCCGCTCGTGACTCCAGTTGGCCCTGTGTGCGTTTTCCATTTGTTTCATTTGATGTGCCCGAGTTAAGCAGTAAAATCCACTTTTTACGAGTTGTCCCCGGATTCCTCTGCCGGCCACGCCCCCTCCGTTCCGCCCCCTCTTTGGGAGCTTTGTGTTCCTTCTACGAGCATAAGAAAAATCAGCAGCACACATTCAGTAGCAGAAATTTATCAATAAAATATTGCAGGCTAGAGGTGAACATGGGAAAGATCGTCTTAAAACATAAAATATAAACGAAATTTATATATCAGGCAAAAAACCGTTTAAAATTATAATTATTGATCGGTAATTTATATTGAAATACTCAAATTTCTTGTTATTATTACAATTATAATACTAGTATTTTTATAATCACAATAATATTTACATTATAGGAACATTTCCTGACCAAAACAAAAAGAAACAAACATCACAGGATATAATTTTGAATAGATATCCTTTGGGTCACTATCACTGCTTATAGTTTTCCAGTAGTCGTGGAAAGTGAATCTCATCACTAGCAGGTCCTATTCCTCCGTATTTCCCCCTACCCCTCCATTTTCGCGTGGCTTTGGCAGTGACTTAAATACACATAACCATAGATGGCGCCACTGGTCCTCGTCCTCGTCCTTTCCCCGCTCCTTTCCACGCTCCTTTCCCTTGGCTAGATTGTCAACATATTAGCTTCAAATTGCTAAAGTTTTGCGACTTTTGATGTTGCCTCATTTTCTCACGCACGCACAGCCAGCTAGCTAGCCACCTCTCTTTCTGCTCACATGCTCCCTCTCTTTCTATACGCATGCCCCGTCTCTTTCGCTCCGCCTGTGGGCCACCATTGTTTAATGTGGTGTTGCCAACTATTTTAGCCAAAAGCTCACACGGGTTGCGCGACTGGGTGATTTGCTTGCTTAGCTTAGCATGGCCCAGAATTTCAGGGGGTCGGAGGCGGGGCGGGGCTCTCCGGCCGGATTCCTGCCCGTGTCCGGCATCCAACCATCCAACCATCCGGCTGTCCGCTCCCATCTCCAGCGAGATGCTTTCGCCTTTGGCGTTGAAGCGTTCGGTTGACATTCGTGAAATCTCTTAAAATCCCGAAGGTCGTTGCCAGGGATTTTCTCAGATTTTGCTAGATTTAAATGAATTAGTTGCTTTGGGCGGGCCGGCCGATTGATTTTCTGACCTTTTCGCTTTTTTCTGAAAGTAATTTTTGTGTTGTCGCCCACCAGGGAGTGAGTAGGCCAAAATGCAATTTGGCTTAAGAGCAATTGCAGCCATGACTCACCATTAGCTGCAGCTGGCCCCCCGAACCCCATAATTCGCTGCACGAAATGAGTACAAATGGGGTTCCTCCCCGGGCAGCAAAATAATATGGACATGGATGAGGCCAAATTAGACACGCGGGGCAATGGAGAAAAATGTCCACTGCATTCTGCAAGTAATTAAAATATGAGAAAACAGTTTCAGCTCGCTCATAAAATATTCCGGAGTCAACAAAGGATGTGTCGCCTGCAGTCGACGGCGACCATCGTTTTCCGGCGGAACGGGGCTGTTCCTTTGCTCCCTTGGCTCCTTTGCTGGTCAGGCTGGTGGGCTTAAAAAAGCATCAAATTTCATATTCAAAATGGCACTTTACATGTTCAGCATAATTTATAAATGCACGCAGCGGCAGAAGAGCAGAGGAGCAGAAACAGCAGAGCCCGGCTACAACAAACATGAAATGTGCTGCGGTGGCAATATTTTTGAAGCAACATTGTCGACACTCCGGACAAGGGGGAGGGGCGGCCAGGGAGGCGGGTCAGGAGCAGGACATCGATGGTAGTGTTGCTGTTGTCATTCGCCGCTTTTCCTGGCTAAGGGTATCGTGGCTATGAGGCTCATAAAGTTCGTTACGGAAAACAACCCAACAAGCCTTACCAACTTGGATCTTATTTTGGAAAAACACCAATTTTGGCATTTTTTTATAACATCATGATTTTCCTCCGGAATGTTGCATCATTTTAGCTGCGAATGTAATTTAAATTCACATTCCGACCATTATTTCCCGAGGCTTTGAACAAATAAAAGCAACGAGAGTTGTTTCATAGCCTTTCGGCCATATAAATTATGTTTTTTTAGTTCTGAGTATTGCCAAAATTTTTCATGCTTGGAAGATTTAATGTGTCCACTCTGATATTGGCAAAAATTTGAAAAAAAGGTTATATCGATAAATTATATTTTCCCCTTTATAGTATATTATAATTAACTACGTATTTAATTTTTCTGCGAAAAAAGTTTATGATTAATATATAAGAGTACAAGCAGAAACATATATATTATTGATATTCGCGGTTTTCTGTGTAAGGTATTTCAGTGTCGTAGTTTCGATTTGCCAGGACAGTTTATCCTGGTGTGGACGTCGCAAACAGCAAACATGCCGCAGCCCTGTTCCTGCCAGCCACTCCTGCTCCATCCTACCCCACTTCTCCCCTGGCGGCCAACCCTTTGTCCAAGGTGTGTGATGATGATTTTAATGGCCTCCGAGGAGGCAGGAGGAGCGAAGCGGAGCCATGCAGGCCAACATGTTGAAAGGATTGCTGCGAGTTACGCCATGACCAGGCCTACATACTGTGTGCCACCCATTTGCCTGCTCCTTTCCATCCTAGCCATCCTGGCCATCCTGGCCATGTCCTGCCACAGTTGATTGGCTGTTATTTTGGGTGTTGACGCAGCCGGAGGAGGCGAGTGCTGAAATTTGCATATCAAAAACGGCCAGGACATCGTCGCTCTCTCTGTGTGTCTGTGTGTGTGTAATGGGCCACCAAAGTCCTTTTGCAGGATCTGGCTGCGCCAGCGGCTCTATGAATTTATGAACATAATATAAATTTATTTTTGCAAACTTTTCATGTTTTTGTTTGGGCCACCCGAAAATCTGCATGCCACACCCACGGCCCATGGCCCATCGGCCCCCGCCCACCGCCCGTCACCGACCAGGACAACAAAGGGATTGTTGTGTCAGTTTGCATATATGTGCAAGGATGTGCATTCCTTTTTTGCATGTGTGCGCTTTCGAGCACGTTCCAAGTTTATTTATGCGTATGCAGAATACTTAATGAAAATTTAAATGTAAAAGTTACTCGTAGATTGAGGTCCCTGGAAAATGGGAGGCTGAGGTGCAGGTCGGGCCATGTAATCGGTCAAAAGGAGAGCAGCAACTGCACCTTCGGATGGCCAGTGGAATGCCCAGCCCATTCGAAATTCACAAACAGCGAGACACTGGCCGTAAGCCCTGCCAGTTATGAATCTCCATTTGGAGCAGCTTGGAATGCAGAAAAATATTTGAAATTAAATTGAAAGGAAAAAGTATATGCATATATAGGTACACCGCTAAGCCAGGCCTGATCCCCTGAGTCCGGCTGATTATGCTAATGCAATACCAGTGCCATTCCCTTACTCCTTTTAATGGAGCCGTTCGACCATTCGATTTAGATGCAAATTCATCACAAAGCCGCTCCCAAGAAAACAATAAAACTGACCAAAGCCGCAGTTAAACTTGGCAGACTCCGTTTAAATTAGATTTTTTGAGCAAAAAGTTTCATAAGCCCACGCCGCCCACTTTCAGATCCTTGTTCCTCCACCTCCCACCAGAAAAACATAACTCACAAATCCAATTGCCATAAATAAAAAGCCGGGCCAAAAAAGTTTGGCCTGCGGCCTGCAGTAACTCCATCAAATGATGTACAAGTTAACACATTTGCTGTATAAATCTTGTTCAGAAAGTCTAAACGCCGCACGAACAATTCTCGCAAGTCGAGTTATTCAAAAATCGCTTCTAAATTGGCTACCCCACCCCCTTTTAGCTCCTTCTACCCTCGTTTTACCCCCTTCTATATCCTTTCTGTGTTTTCTGTTTGTTGTTTTGCCGCTGTTGCCATGCAGCTTTCGATTGTGCACATTTATCTTGGGGCAGCTTATGCGAAAAGTTATGAAATATGCGCACGAGCGTCGCACAAATTGTCGACGACTGGGAAAAGTGGCAAAAATGGGGTATAAGAGGATGGAAATTCCCACTGGAGAGGCCCCGGGAAATCGTGCAGAAATCTGCTGCCTCGTTTGCTTTACGACTGTCCGCGAATGCACTTGACACTGGTCGCAGGATAATCGAGTTTGTTCAGGATGATTCCCTGATCCAGACCAGATTGGCGAATAGTGAGCACATATCCTTATACAGATTTCCCCGCTCCCCATTAAGTGAGCCGTCCCCGGGCAAACCCAATTCATTCCCACCCTCGTGTGTGTGTGTTAAAATTAAATAAAATAAAATTAAATGTATATAAAATTAGGTTAATGCCTTGGCAACAGCAGCAGCATCCGCAGAAGGAGAAGCGCCAAGCGCCTTTTATTTTATTGCTATGTAGATGAACCAACACAGCAAGGGAGCGGGAGCAAGGGGGGAGGGGGAGAGGCACTGGGGGTCCTGGGCAGGATGGACGTTCACGCACCCCAGGCACATACGTACACTTAAACAAACAATTGAAAAAGCGTGTATTTGGTTAATATTATTTAATCTAACAACTTTATGATCTTAAATGTAACCATTTAATGCTCGTTATACTTATTAAGCTATTTTGTACAATAATATATCAGGACTTGAAGATAAGTTATGTTTTGTTTTTTTTTTAACATTACTACACTCTTTTTTCCAAGTGCACACTCTGCAGCGGAATGCCCCATCCCAAAGGCCACAAAACAGGCGACTTAAGCAGGACTTATGGTTATCTTCGCATTTTATGGATATTGCGACCGGCCCGCTTCGCTTTCCAATGCTTTTTTTCCACGGGGTGGCTGCCTCGAAATAAATGAAGTTACTCGCAGCCATATGTTTGCTAAATGCTGTATGTAAATGTCGTGAGGAAAACACTTTAATTTCGGCAAAGAACAAGAAGAAGGGGCGAAGACATCGCGGCAAGGACATTCGAGGCATTAAGTTAATGGCGCGAATGGAGGAAAGCGAAAGTGGCAGCCGGGAAAAGTAGCAGGAAAAGCCTCGCTGAACTTGAGACAAATTAAGGGAAAATCAAATGCAGTCGATGCGGGAATTATGGACTGCAGTGGGAGAAAATGCGCCGCATTGCAACTAAAAATAAAACGCGCCCTGCTGCTGCAGCGAGTTAAGCCTACTTAAGCCCACGTTGCATGTTGCATGCAGCGTGCAGCATTCAGTTGTGGCACTCAGTTGCAGCTAGAACATAAAACAGCTCCAGGCACGGGACACAAAACTCGGATGCCGCTGCACCATTTGTCGAGCGGGCTAAGCCCACTTAAGCCCTAAAAAACAGAGCGGACAAAGACGGAGACAGCCGGCGAAATCGGGAAAGCGGGAAGCGGGAAGTCGGGAAATCGGGCAGCAGACGCCTCTACGTTTTTGGACTCTTGCCGTTCGATTTGACTTATGGGTTCGTTCGCATTCGCTCCGATGTCCGCTATTAATAGAAGCGCCCTCGTAATCTGCCCATCATCCAGCGAAGATGCTGATCAAGTGGAGTGGATTTCGCCGAGATGGCAGGTTCCGCCGCAAGTTGACATGGCATGGCACTGGAAGAAACGTTGGCATATAGAGTTTCTTATAAAATGATACCATTTGTTGTATTTTAAATTGATTTTATCATTAACTCTTACTTCATTGTTATCATTACCAAATAACCTGCAATTTTGTTTACATTTTGAACTTATTTTGAATATAACATTTTCCTTATAACTTTTTTCCAGTGAAAGGCCAGCGAGTTTGATGAAAGTTATGAAGATTCCGGCGTGCCCCATAATTGGCATCAATTTCACGCCCCGCCAGCCCACTCGCCTTCGCTCAATTGTTTCATTTGAAATACGATCGCGCTGCCACAAATAGACGGGGGCAAATTAGAATTTCCTCGGTGATTTTTTCAATTTTTGGGTAAAATTGAAGCGTGACGTGGAGCAAATCGCGCCACGAGCTGCTTCATTACGCCCCTGAGTTGTTGGGTAATTAGAAGAGCAGGAAGCGATTGCCTCGTCGGCCGGGGATTAGGGATATTCAAATGGGTTTCAGTTCTGGTTCTGTGCTGCTGTGCAGGGATAACAAACAAACAAGAAATTAAATCGTGTCAATATTTTGTGCGTTCTGTGAGCTGGCGACACGCTCCATCGGATGGAACGTGAGTGGTTCGACCGGAGAATCACGTCGCATGCTTGGAATATCTAAGTCCCAAGTCCTGAGTCCTGAACTCCAGTTAAAGAGATACTTCGTGTTCGGAAGAGTATATCTTTAAGCGGAACTCGAGTGCCACCATTAAAATGCCATTGTGTGCGCCATTTTGCCAGAGTTCACCCCCATCGAACAACCCCCCCTTTTTAAGGGTGGAGTGCTCCCCCCTTTAATTATGATTCAGTGCACACAAACTTTTGTTGCGTGCGCCGCACCACTGTTGTTGTTGCTGTTGTTGCTTTGTGCTAACTTTTCAATTCCTAATTATAATTAGAGAATCGGTTGTGTTCATAAATATTAAAAAGGGTCCTTCCAACACTGCCTGTGTCCCAGTCCCAGTCCCTTTTGCACTGGCTGCCAACGACATTGCATGAATAATTAACTCAAGTCGTTTTGAGGGGGGGTTGTGATGGGGTAGAGTGTAGGAATGGGGTGCCATAGCCCCATTTGCCACCCCCTGCCATGCGCCATTTTGTTTTGCCAAGAGGAATGCCATGTAACAACCAGCAACAACAATGGAACGAAAGGAGCAACAAGGGGGGGAATGGCCGTGGACAACATGGAAGGGGTGCGAAAAGGGGTAAGAAAAAGAAGCTTTGGGGGGCTGGCACGGCGACACGTCATGAATTTATGAATTTTTGCATTTTTAATGTAATTTGTGCGACGCAGCTTTCTTCGACAAGTCAGGCAAGTTTCATCTGCTGCGCGGATCGAAAGTGAGCCCCAAAAAGAAGAAATAAAAACAGTTTTATCACTCAAAAACTAAACAATATCACTCACATTCTTTGCATTTATTTTTAAATAAATTAAAATTGTTTATAATGAAAATCTCTAGGAAGCTGCCCAATATAAGTTCATTGAGAGAATGGCATATATGTTAATGAATTAGGGACTTCCTTAACCACTTTTTTAGCATAGAAAATATACTAACTATTTCAGATTCTGTGGAGCTCGGCAAAACGAGGGCTTAAATAACTATCATTTTGTGTATTCAATTATTTACTGACGAATTGCATTATTGTTAAACTCCCTCGATTGTTTAGAAAATAATAAATTTACTGTTTGTTATTTAATTTAAACTTTTTCTGGTGCCCTAACGGCAGTTATGCAGTAAGTTATAGTATTGCCAGATGCGTGAAAAAACTTTAGCAAAATTGTACAAGACTTATTTTCCACATAGTATTTTACATAAAGTACTAATAGGTTATAGTATCGGATAAGACGACCATACCGCCATCTATTTCTCGTTGTCGGAATACAGTGCCCACATCGAAGACACGAACCGCGTAGATGATGCTGGTAAAATCAGAAAGTAAAAAAAATGTACAGAAAATGAGAACATTTAGCGAAAGTGAGAACATTTACCGAATTAGTAAAAGAATTTCAGAACAATTCATTGTTCGATCCTGCAGAATCGATTTCCCCGAGCCGAAGTATTTATTAAACAATACGAAAATTATAAAAATTAGCCCCTCATATTCTTGTCAGTTTTCTGTTAGCGCTTTGAAACCAAGTCCCTGCAGGTGAAAGTAGAGTTCGTCGAAGAACTCGAAGCAGAGCTTTCCTTGCAGCTCCGTAAAGTTGCTGACGACCGGAAAATGCCTTCCTCGACCTCCTTCACCCTTTCATCCTTGGAGTGGATGTAATGGTCTATGGTCTAAAAAAAAGAAAAAATAAAAAAACAGATCATTTTTGAAGCGATACAGTTTTGGTGCCAATTGAAATCTATAAGTAGGAGGTTAAAAAGAAAAAAAAAAACAAATATTAAATTCACATGACATTGACATTTAAGCTTCTAATTCAATGTGTACCCAAGCACTAAGAACCGAATCTGATAAGCTTTGGCCAAGCGACCAGAACGTCAAATATGCAAAACTAAAACGGATTTCGTATGCAAGTTTGACCCTTTACTCTGAAGCATCCTGCGCCATGATATGTCCTTGTCGAGGGGATGATTCTCGAATGCAGGAATGCAAAAACACCGAACTTAATGACACACCGAGCGGACAATCACATGAGACCCATAAACCCATAACCAAGAGCAACCACAAAGTTAGCAAAAACACAGGTGGCGTTGGCACTGGCTGGTAGATTGCAAAATGGGTTGAATGGGTGGAATTGGGCCAGAAATGGCGATGGCGATGGGAATGCAGTTGGCAAAGTGAAACTAAAGCTACACAATGCAGCACACGCAGCTGCACACATGACCAGATCAGGGTCATAATCCGGTGGCCAAAAAAAAGTGGGCATCCCACAATCAACTCCGAATGGAGGCGGCAGCGGTCCGTGAAACTGCCATTGAGCGGGTAGGTTGCCAATTCGGACTCGAGCTTTCCTCCTGGTTCTCATCCTCGTCCTCGACAGGTGTATAGTTTTGCTGCTCGCTGGGCTTGCGTTCCTGCCACGACCACAAATCGTACGCTAAAACCCATTTTGGCTTGACTCAATGCCTTTGGGAGGGGTGGTGGCGGCGAAGGGGGCGTGGCAGTGGGGGGTATATGTGGTAACTTCGGTCAGGGGCAGGGCTACAAATTAGAATTCAACGCAGCTTACAGTGAGCTTCCTTTTAACACAAGGTATGCAGAGACTTAAGGGGTATATTAGATAAGTGCAGAAATAAAACGCACAAAGTGGGTTACATTTGAGGTTATATAATATGTCTTTAAATAAATTAGATCAAATTTATATATATCGAAGGCTAATTAAGAGACCATGGCGCACAGAATTAATCTTAGTAGGCAATACTCCATCAGATTTGACAATCGTTCTGAAAAACAGTTGACGACTAAATTGTTAAACCGGCTAAAGTAAAAAGTTAATAGTTTTATTTATTTAAAGCAAACAATATGGTAAACATTTTTAACTGGGTAATAGGTATCTAACAGGAGGAGTTCCCAAATCACTTTTTCACCCAGTGTCCTTCGAATCGTATTTGGCCACTCAAAAGGAAGAGGAAGAGGCAAAGACAGGAGTCCCCAAAAGACCAAAGTGACACTGGCAGTGCAGCGCAGTTGAAACATTTTAAAAGCATCTTCATCATAAATCCGTAGAATGAAAAACGATGCATGTCGCTCACATACACATGCACAGACCCACATACCAATAGCAATAGCCATGTAAATGTGTAGCCATGTGGGGTACAAATTTAGTTACACATTTTGCTTGTTTGCTTTCTGCCACTCCTTGTGGCAGCGGCAAAGTGATATTGTCCCCTGGTGGCTTAACTTGTCATGCAAGCAAAGGCACAAGCAAAGGCAAAAGCAGGACCTTTTTGCATTCGAGGGCAGCATACGGGTTAGAGGGGCATGAGCAGGAGCTGAAGGACCGAACAGGCCGCATTTTATGAATTATTCAAAATGATCATAATAAATTGCTGCAGCCTTTTACGGCAGCCCAAAAAGATGGAAGATGGCAGCTCGGCACCCAGATTGGGGTGCAAAGTGGCCACCCTTATCGGCAGCCATTTTTTTTCGTTAGCCCAGTGTGCACTTCTGGTTAAAACGTTTTACCGTCTTTCGAGCTCAACCTACTAGCATGCAACATTCTTTGGCCTGGTCAACATTGGTTACTTTGGCATGCACTTCAAGTAATTTTATATACCTACGTAATTCTTGTATACTTTTTATTTCTGTCTTTCATCAATGTTTATTTATACTTACAAGGTGTTAGAAGCTAAAAAGTAAATAAAACTTAAACTATCGTATCAGGAAATTAATGAATTTTTTCGTTACTTATAAATATCTTTGGTACTTACATTTCAAATAAACATACACAAAACTATTGTTACCCCTACGACATGAAATATAACTAAGAAATGACAACTCAGTAATTGCAATAGTGAAAATTGTGTAAAGCAACCAATTAACATTTTGTTCATCTTATTATAATTATTACTGTGAAGGATTAGTGAAAACAAAATGCCGTCTATAATTTATTTGTATAAGTTTCTCAAAAACTTTACCAGGAATTAATAAAAATATGTTTCGTAGTGTACAAGTTTTTATCTCGACGGCTGAGCTGGAAAAAACTTCGGTCTGCTGCTTGGAAAGCATTGCAGTTTACTTTTGCAGCAGCAACTTGGTGTTTCGATGGGAGGTTGGAAAATCGGACAAGGATCCAAGAAGAAGGTTAACATCTTGGCAGGAAGTCAAGCAGATACGACCGCTATTTGCTTAGCCTCACAAGGAGTTGCTCTCAGCTCGGAGAAGTGGCAAATGAATAATGCCAGTGGCCGGCTAAAATCTGCTAAAAGTTTCACTCATTAAGTCCTTGAACAATGGAAGTGCTCTCGAGTACTCTTCGTTGTTGTTGCCGTGGCTCCTCAAGAAAGCCGAACTTTGCCAACAGAATAAATCAATTTCTTAGCCCGCCTCAAAACGAACCCTTCATTGCCGCCGCTGTTTATTTGCCTGCAAACTTTGGCGTTGTGGCCAAGGAAACACCTGCGGAGAGGCGTCGGTCCGCAATGGAATGGCTTAGGTATATATTCGGCGTATATAGTATGTATTCCCATACTGAGTGGGAGGAACATGCACATTGATTGATTATCGACACAGTTTGGCACTCAAAATCGCATCCAACTCGGACGGTGAGTGATGCCCTGAACTTGGCCCACTGGGAAACATGGTTAATACTCTTTTCGACGATTGGGCATTGGGAACAACCAGAGGCCTTTTGAGAGCGGCAAATCCTACGCTCCGGCGAATGCAATCTCGACTCCATCCGCCAGAGGTCTCCATCTCCAGCAGCCCTATCCAGTTCAGTTTCTGTTGCTGTTTCTGTTGGTCGTTTTCGCCCAGATTCCCCTGCCTGCTAGCCAATTCACTTTATTTCGTTCCACTCAACAAAATATTAAACCATGTTACATTTAGAGAAGAGTTAATTACACCATATTTATCAGTGAGATGAGTTAGTCAGTTAATCACTTCTATAGCTAATTCAAACTGAAAACTGTATAGACACATTAAAAGTAAGGGTTTCTTACTTCTCTTTTTAATGCACATTTTCATAAATAAATGTTTTTTGCTCAGTGCAGGAATGCCACTTTCCTTTGATGGGAACGGCACTTGATGGTTGTGTGCCGGTTCAGTGAGCTTGCTTGGTAGACTGCTAAAAAAGAATGCCCGATGAGTTGTGGCTTCCATCCACTGATGGATGTTCTGACCCAAAAGGCTGTTCGCAGTTTTGGGACTAGGACTCTTCAAAAATCACCACCAATTACTAGGCGAAAACGACGTTTATGGTCACACCGTGCGTATACGCAATGTGGTTTTGCAGTACTTAATCGGTGGCTGGCAAGCTGAACAGTATTTCGATGGAGCGCCATTTAGATACATGCCAGCATGCAGTCAACAGGAAGTCCGGCTTCCTTGGCACGCCTAATTAGAGCCGATTAATGAGCCAGTTGGCCACTCCATTGTTCCCATGCTCACCGCAATTTTCTATTGTGTACACAATTCGACTAATTAGTTGCACACTGCGGTCCACCCACCAACATACACTGCAGCGGGAAAAAAGGAAGAGTTTTACCACCGCCCTTGGGGCAGCCACAAATTAACCCACATGTCCCTGGCCTTCGGAATCCTTTTGTCCGCACATACCTTTCCCCTGTGGCGCATTAAAAAATTAGTGTGAGCCTGGTCTTAAGAAATCAGAAGGGATTACATTGCGATTTAAGCCCAAAATCGCCGGCGGCAGCAACAGGTAGCCATTGAAATCCACAAAAGGACTTGCCCCTTTTTGTTGCCAAACTAAATTAAAAGCAAATGAAATAACCTTCATCTGGTTAATACAAGCCGCAGACCTTTGTGACCGCCGCCATTGTGACCCGGACACAAAGGAAAGGGACTCTCGGTCCAGGAACTCGATTAATGTAGGCGCCAAAAATTGGCAACGGCCCTGGGGGGCGGATCTCTCGACCAGATTACGACCGCGACCACGCCTACTGCCCACTGCGTGTGTGACCAGTTATCCAAATTGAAATTGCCAGCACGTCAAACCGAAATTAGATTATGCCCAGGCCATTGTGAAACGAAGCTGCTCCTAGACAAGATAATTTGCGGGGGATAATGCAACCATTCTATCGGAAGGTCTATACAAAAAAATATACTGGACTCGTTAAACCTATGGACTCTTTTTGTATCGGAATACACTTAAGAAAAGCTGCTAATCAAATTTCAATATCTATATATGGAAACAAGAAATAACATATTTTATATATATGTATTTTATTTAAGGCTTAAAAATTGCTACATGATAGGAATTCCCTAAGTTCCAGTATTTAAACTTCTTATTTTTAGAGGGAGAATATATTTGGAAGTAATTTTAATAAAAAGTATTTTCTTGACGTTGTTATACTTTTTATTAAAAATATTTAGTCTCTATTTTAGATGTTTCTATTAAATATAATTACTGACAATGTTACTAATCTGCTTGAAATAGAGATCAACTATCAAGAAAGTAACATAGCTATTTTGAATTTAAATTCCTATTAGACCTAGTTACTGTCAATGTATCTATTCTGCTTAAAATTGAGATAGACTTTCAAGTAGCATAGCAGTTTTGGATTTAACATACCCCATCTTAAAAGTTTTTACCAGAGTTCTGCATCTATATAATTCGCTGTCAATTTTGAGATCCTATTAATTAAATTATAGTAATGTTTTTGGCAGTGTCCACTTACCTCGTTAGCAGTTTGCCCGCCGCTCCTTTTTCGCCCCTGAAGCTGTCATTAGCATCCCTGATGGATGCATTATTCAGCAAACTCTATTAACGTTTACGAACACTCGATGGCAGGGAATTCTGAAAGGGAGGGAGGTGAATGTGAACGGTAAATGTTTAACGAAGTTCGCTTCGAAAAACTATAAAGCTCAATTAATAACAATTTGGCCAGCAAACTTTGTCCAATTTGGGGTTCATTGTTAGTGGCCGCTGCAGCTGCGAGCCGACGATTATGGGGCCACGTCTTCATCTACTGGAATTTAAGGACAAGCATAAAAGTGACCAATTCGGTTGGCAGTTTGCTGATGCTCCGGCAGCTGGCTCTACTTCGATTTACCTTTTACCTTTGTGTTTTATTACGCCACTGGGAGCCATACGGCAAAAAAGTAAAAGCCATTTAAAAGCCAAAACTTTGCCAGCAAACTCCCAACATGTGGCTGTGGCTCTTCTCGTCCTTTGTATCCAGTTGCTGTATCCTGGTGCTGCAAAAGTTTCAAGCGCGGCGCACACTTCCGCATTTATGGCGAGTTCCAGTGCCGGACTTTTGTTTTGTTTCGGAGATGTGGCAAACACCCCACCGGAAGCCAGGATGGGCTCTCCACGAAGCAGCTTATTTCGCATTCCGCGAGTGTCTGTCCTCCGTTTTGCTGTTTATTCTGCTTACAGTTTTCTAGGCAATAGCATAACTCTGCACTCAAGTGCACTCCGGGGCCAGATACCTCTGCCCCCGTTGAAAATCTCCATTTCCCAGTCACGTACTCCTGCATTTCAATTACACATTCCCCACGCCCAACTAAATCAATAATCAATACATTATTTCGCGCAATTAAGGCTGCGGGAGATTGCGTTGATGCATATTTCACAGGGTGCAATTGAAAAATGCATGAGGCCTAATTGATAAACAAATGCATACATGATGGTATCGTAACAAGTTTTTTTTTTATTTGCTTCGACATGCTATAGCAATTAAAGACATTTAATAAATTATGCATATGGGTGTGATGTGAATTAATGTTCAAGGGTGCTTATTGGATATGATTTGACTCCATGAGGGGGGAAATCGTTTACATGTCTCTTTTATACAATTGGATATTGCAAATTCTTTTACTAATTATGGAAATATGATTAATTTATTTAATTAGGCATGCACATGAATCCTATTAATTTAGACACAAAAATTAAATTGATCTAAATTGTAATCGGAATAATTTTTAAAATATTTTGTGGATTGGCAATAAAGTAAATTTACATAAAGCAGCTTAATTTTGTGCATTATTTTTTTATTTAACAAGAAAAAATGAAACTAAATGGGCTACAAGAAATATATTGATTTCATTGTCGTTTAATTTTACGGAATCATTTTACCTTTTAAAGCATATATATGAATACTCTGAAAACACACTGAATTTCCCTTACGTGTGATTAAATCATATCAAACGATGATAGAATTAGTTTTGCATTCACCAAATCCACGCGAACTGATCATTTACGCTGTCATCATTAGAAAACTGCCATTCGCAATACCGATAATTGAATTTGTCGTGCTTTGAATGCCCGCTGGTGGGTCCAATCTAATTATTTCTCGGTTCGAGCTCTTCCATGCCACTTCTCCCATATCCCATACCCGACTAATAACGCAAAGGACTGGGAGTCCATTATACGGTGCGGCACTTTTTAAAATTGACTCAGGGAGGAACACGAGTTCGTATCCTTTGTTGTTCAACCAGACAAATGCTTTAAGGAGCGGCCCAAATTCCGCCCAAGGCAACTGTCCTTTTCTTGAGTCGGCTACTTTCGACTAAAACCGAATAAAAGCTTTGCGAAAGTATGTCGCTGGAGGAACAGTGAAAATTGGGGGAGTAAAGTGCGGGCCATGCTGCGAAAACTTGTTTTCGCCTGGCCAGCAGAGAGGCGTTCAGTATTCTCGCAAGTTGGCCACTTTTATGTGAAAAGACAGGACATTTCATTGCGGCAACACTGTTGCATTTATAGTTCGGACTGCACCGGACACCGTACTCCAAGCTGGATAGCCGGACTTTTGCCAGCTGCGTGCCACAAAAGCTTGTGAAATATATTATTTCTGTGTGTCACAAGATGCTAAAATAACTGGGAATGCATTAAAAATACTTTAAGGGCCATTTTGTGCAGTGGTCAGGGCTAGGTAAACACCTGCCATTCTGATTGTCGCAGATGCCGCCCACAAAACAACAGACTTGGTGACTCCGTTTGTAGTCCCTCTGGATTCTAGGGCATAACAACGCAAACATCACGTATACGCAATGTAAGACACGAAAGCGTTCAAGTGCACCCAATGTTTGAGTTGGTTGTGCGTATGTGTGTGTTTACAGTGTGTAGTTGGGAGTTCTAAAACGTGTGCCTGCTGCTACTTCGAGGATGTCACGCCAGCCTGAAATGGTGACCTTTTTAAAGCGGCTCCATCGCTCCAACACTTCCGTTCGCCGATGTCTTTGTTGTTGGGCTGTGGGTGTTGGTTTTGGTTTTACCCTTGCCCACGCACAGTTGGCGGCCTGCAACATGTTTCGCTCCGCCTTTGACACCAGCCAAGAAATTGTAGCGCAAAGCTTACACTGAACGCAACAACAACACCTTGTCAGTTAAAGTTATACAATAATGAAACAGGATTAGATAAGGCAAGGGTTCTAAAAGTTATTTTACAGCATTTCCTAATTCTCTACAGTTCATTCTTAGTAGTAAACCCTTCAGTAAGCTTTGCTAATTTCAAATTTATTTTATTTTTCTATATGGAAAATTATCATAATTATTTTTATTCTTTTAAAACGATTTCTAGACTTTTTAATACAATTTTTAATAATTTCTTAAGACTCTTAAATAATACGCCTATGAATACAAATAGTTTTTAAGCCAAATACAACTTAGATTAGTATTCATATATAATATTATAATTCGATTTTAATTAAAATATATTTTTAATTAATTATGAATTTAGTTATTTAAAGTTTAGACGATAACCTTGCTATATAGCCTTTAAAACTATATGACTCAAATACTATTTCCTTCCAAATTAAAAAAGATTTAAAACTGTATGTTTTAAACAGATTAATTTTCTCTGTGCACCTCCCTGCGATTCTGATTCAAATTGGGCAGAATTTTTTTGTCTCCATCGACGGCTTCACCTATTCCTTGTCAGCTGCTCATGTGCTAACGGTCGGAATTCATGCTTTGTGATGGTTACTGGGCCGTGTACTCATCCTGGAGGGTGAGGCGGTATAGTTAGTGAGTGACAAGAGGACTGAAGCCTCAAGCTCGATAGGTTGTGCATGTCCTGCGGATGGTTCATTTCTCGTCGCATCGATACCAATTCCCCCGGGTTGCCTTCGTTTTACGATGTTTCTCACAAAGTAGCGAAGTTGCGGGTATCTTGGTTTTACTTCATGTGCCGTTTGCCCAGTTAAGTTGTTTTCTGTTGTCCCAGCTGGAATTTGCATGTCTGTTCGTTGACACTTTGCTGGGTTGCAGCTGCTGCGGCTTCTTTGTCAGCTTCTTATTTATGCATTTGTATCTTTGTCCCCGGCTTTATCTGTATCTGTATCTATTGTCCGCTCATTGTTGCGTTTGCGGTTTGTGGTGTGGGCAGCCAAACTAAAACTAAAAAAAAAAAACGATGAGGATCTGTGGTTCAAAGCCCCCGGATTGCTGGCTCATTACAATGAAGTGCAACCGCAGGAGCGGAATGCCGAAAAAACAATTGCAAACAGAGCACATTAAGTGCAGTTCACGCTGTGCAGGCTAATGAGCCACTTTCCACTTTCCACCTCCCATCGTTCATCTAACTTTCCACATTTTCGCATTTATAATGCTAATTTAGCAAGTTGATTACATGGTCGTCCAGGATGCCCGGGTTATAAAATACAACATTGTGCTGCTGAAATGGAACAAAAAGCAGCCCAAAAGCCCTGTCCACAGATAGCATTCCGCCTCCACGGAAAACACTCGGCTTTAATGTGCATTTGGTGGCAATTATGAGCGCATCAGCAGACCGGCGGGGAGCACTTTTTGGCCAATCTTCTGCTCCTCCGCAGTCTGCCATTTACCACTTGCAATTTGCGAGTGGCGAACAAGCATATTTTTCGGCCAACTGACCGACCCTCACTTTTATTTATGCTTTTCAGTGCCATTTCTACTTTCTCACAGTTGCCAACTAAAGTGCCAGCGGCTTGGGTGTTCCGAAAATCATCAAAATTAAAATTCAATAACTCTTTGTACCTTGAAACTTTTTTGACATTCGGAAATAGGACATAAGCAGTAATTAAAGCTTAAAACACAAATATAACTATTATATCATATTTAAATGTATATTAATATATATCTTAAAATTCAAATATGACTTTAAAAGCTTAGTCTGCTCTTCAATTTATATATTCAATAGCTAACTGTATTAAATGGGTATTTTCTTAAATAATATGAATTAATAAATCTCAATTTTATTAATCGTATCTAGTAATATATATATAAATTTAAAAGCATAGTCTGTATAAAATGTGTATTTTCTTAATTGAGGCACAAATATTAAAGTCACTTTTATAAATCATATCTATTCAGATTTATAAGCCTGAATTAAATTTTCATATTTATTGATATATTAAATGTTAGTAAATATTACACCCCTGCTTTTAATCTATAAGCTACTCTATAAAAGGATAATTAATACAAACTTGCTAAATTGTATTTAGATGCAGTACACCAATAAGCGCAAGCTTAAAGGATTAATAGCAGACATGCCAAATGCATTGTTTCCCTAAATATGTGCATGGCTGCACAAGTTCATTGAAGCTTGTAAGTGCACTCGTATTATCAGAGATTATGCCCAATAATTATATTTGTGAATCTGACTCTGGGAACTTCTGGCTTCAGTCCGTTTTGAAATCTAGCACATTGCCCACATGGCCTTAGTTGTGGGCCTGTTGTGATCTCCACCTAGTTGTTTGCATTTCAAATTTGGCATGCTGCATAATTTAAAATTTGAATCCATCAGCGAAATCCCAACAACATAGTGTCCTTGCATATTTAGACGTTGGCTGGTATTTTTGGTTGGCCAGAACGAACTGACAACTGAAACGCCAGCTGAAAGCGACATCTGCATAGCGATTAAAATCACATCAAAAATGAATTATTAATTCCTTAAAATTTCTATATTTGAATAGCATCTAAATGAGGTACCGAAAAAAAGGGTGGACTACATTAATATTAAAAATTGTTTTAATATTAAATATTTATACTGTTTGTAATAATACGATATATACCATATATATTTTGCAGTGTGCTAGTCTACTACCACTCGATCTGCTGCATTTTTCATGTTTAATTTCAGTTAGTGCCGCCTGCCGGAAACAGGAAACCTTTTGTCGGCCATCCAGGCCGAGGGCGGGTGTTTTTGTTTGGCAATTGTTTGAAGTGTGTGTTTGGCAGCACCAACCGCCACATACAGAACTCTATTTGCCATGGTCGTGTCGGCTTGACGCTTCTGTCAATTGCCCCAAAACTACACTCTATGCTGCCCCATTTGGTATGCTGTTGGAAAATGTTGAAAAGGAAAGCGACTCTATTCCATGGACAAATATAATGGAAACTCCTTTAGATGCCATCAAACTTTTTCGACACCTCAACTCTTTAACTGCCCTAGTGTCGAACCCTCTTCAAGCTTGTAATGAGTAGCCAACGTTTAGCCCATCATATTCGCCACACCAAAGTTTCTAGGGCCATAGAGTTTTAAGACTTTCGAGCCACTCTCATATGAATATTATTTGCCATGGTCGTGTCGGCTTGACGCTTCTGTCAATTGCCCCAAAACTACACTCTATGCTGCCCCATTTGGTATGCTGTTGGAAAATGTTGAAAAGGAAAGCGACTCTATTCCATGGACAAATATAATGGAAACTCCTTTAGATGCCATCAAACTTTTTCGACACCTCAACTCTTTAACTGCCCTAGTGTCGAACCCTCTTCAAGCTTGTAATGAGTAGCCAACGTTTAGCCCATCATATTCGCCACACCAAAGTTTCTAGGGCCATAGAGTTTTAAGACTTTCGAGCCACTCTCATATGAATATTATTTTCCGAAGGTTTTCCCAGCAGAACAGACACATGCGAAAATATATATCCCATGGCCCCCGAAGACAAAAACTATGTCTGAACTTGGTTCGAGTGGCATTTCCCAACTACACAACCACTCCCACGCCCACAGACAATATAAATAAGCGAGCATGAGTTGCCTTTAAGTGAAATTCAATAACGCATAAAATTCCAAAGCACAAAAGACCGACCATATAAGCAAACATGTTCGTGGGAAAGTGGGTGGTTTTTGGGTGATAGTTCGCTGAGGCACTCAATAAAAATGCAGGGGAATTTTGCATATTACAAATCATTGTTTGGCTCGAGTGCATGCACTCAAATAAAATGTACAATTTAAATAGAATAGGCGAAAAAAAATCTTGTTTTTTAAAGAAAAACAGAATAGATTTAATTCAAATTTTCACAAGGTATTAATTTTATTGGGCCAATGGATAAAAATCATAGGATGAAATTAAATCGTTTAAGTTTTGGTGTTTAACGATCTTATTATATATAATCTGATGATAAGATTCTATGTTCTTCAAAAGCACTCTTTCTCCTTTAAAAATATCATGGAAATTTACCATAATTTAAATGTTTAAATTATTTTTTTTTTCATAAATTTTTTTGGAGTGGACTCTATAAGTTGGCAACAAAGTTGTTGAGTCAGCACATTGGAAGCCTTATAAATTGTTGAGTACCAGCGGCTGACATTGCTAACTCTGTTATGAATTCCCATTTACTTTTGCATTAAATCCTGGCCAAATATGCAAAACACATTTGCCAGCCGGAAAATTAAAGGCGGGAAACCGAAAGCAAAATGGAAACTTCACCCTCGATAAGTCAACAAGTCGTCTCTGTTTTTGCTAAGACAAATTAAATTTATAAACAAATGGCGCACAGCAAACAGAACTTGGGCAGGCGAAAAAGTTAAGCATCGTGCATTTGCCAAAGCCCCGGGGTTTCGAATCGGCTCTGTAGTAGCAACAACCATTGGATTCGGAGGATTTGGGGTAGAAGTTTCAGGGGGAGTTCCAGGAGCAACAAGCGAGCTCTGAGCAAATGCCAGTTATTATTATTGGCCCTAACCAAAGTTCCACCGCTTTTTTGTTTGGGGTTTTTTCGCATTAACCGAAAACTGTTGAGTGGAAAGAGAAGAAGTAGGGCGGTGGTACCTTTAAAAATGTTTCACTTAAGCAGGGAAGCTCCTCTCGAGCCCCAATAAAAACAAAATGTGTACACGACAAACAAACATAAAGTTAGGAGCTCGTTAAATTTCGCCAAGGGGTAGAAATATGCGAACATGTTTTCACTTTTACAGCTGCCATTGCCATCCGAACAAGCGACTGTCTGTTTTTGTATCTGTATCTGAATCTGCATCTGTGTCAGTGTGTATCTGAATAATGTGGGTTGTCAAGAGAGATATATATACCCCTCGCCCACAAAATCCCCCTTCAACGATTCCAATATTCTTCCTAGTTTCGCCCATCCATTCCAAGATAGGTTAAGTGCGCCGCCAGCTATTCCCAAACATATATTTTATAATCCCAGCTCAAGTCGGCGCGGAGCACGTGATGCCATAAAGTCGGTCGAACGCAGTAGCGACTTAGCAAAAGCCTGGCTTGCGGCATTTCCCAGTTCCCAACTGGTTGGCGTAAAAAGCCGTTCCTATATCTTGGTTTTATATATACGTAAAAGGTCTGCCAAGTTGCCGATTCAGTGGAGCGTAAATTTTAAGGGGAAACAGAAGACGCGTTCGGGTGCAAAAGGCGCGAAAATCTGATTTAAGAACGGACCAGGCCGCAAAAGCCAAAGCCAAAATAAAATACAACATTGGCAAGGTTGGGAAAAGTAAGCCACATACCTTAACATGGTTATTTTGACCTTTTACCCTTTCGACGCTAGTCATAAAACTTAAATTCCATTTACGAATTTAATTTACACGAAACATTTTTTAAAGTATGCTTGCACTTATCAGATTAGCTTTTAAAATTAGAAAATCTTAAAAATATATTTTCAATTATTGACATAGGTAAACATTATTTTTCTTGTTCACTATTTGACTGCACTTTATTAAGTTTTCACATTGATTGCTTCACTCAATCATTTAAGTCAGCAAATAAAATGCATTAGGTATTGCAGCCGGCAAAAAATATGGCTACATAAGTTTATGTTATTTTAAAGCTGCTCTCGCAAAAACCAATTGCAAGCAGTATAGCAACTCATAATGATTGATTGGATGCCCAAGATCGCAAAAGGGCAACTACATTCTATAAATAAGCGAAACGGACGGAAAAGAACATTCGGATTAATCGCTTCCCCCAGCAAAAAGAAAGTTTTTCAATTTCGCCAGGGAGCGCAAAAAGAAGGGAAACGCTCATGCCAAGCGCGATATTAAAAAGTGCCCCAATTCATTTACGTGTACATATTTTTTTGGGACGACATCAATAACCGATGAGCTGCCATAAATCCAGGGGCATTCATTTTATGTGGGTCCTGTGGCATCACGGTAACTATAACGATTTCGGCAGCCCCTACAAGTTGCAACCTACAACCTTACTACAACCTGGTCACGCAATCCGCAAAGGGCTCCAAAAAGAGGGAAAAGTTGTCAGGGAAGCACTTTAATTTCCTTGGTATGTGCCCAATGCGATAAGTTCCACCTGACAATGCGAGAGCATATCTATTATTAAGATCTGCCATCCTGGAAAGCCGTTCGCAATGAGCACAAACACATGCCAATGACCGCAAAGGCAGCAGCTTCTAAGCCGGATCGGGTCATTAACATAAACAACTCTGCCCGTGCCCAGAAAACACATAAGTGGTTGGCCGGAAAAAAAGGCCACTGCCAGCAGAACCTCAACGAGACAAAGGACCCGTGGCTGAAAATATCCTGGAGAGCTGTCAGCCCGACGGTGCATAAATCAACCGAAATAGAACCGAAAACCGAACAACGAAAAGCGAGAACAGGGGATCACGATGTCAGCAAATGGCAAAACTGTCATTTTCAAAAGAATTTAATTGACAGTGGAAAGTCATAAATTATGAGGCATATCAAAGATGGGCGAACAGGAAGCGTATCCTGTGGCATTAGGCCTAATTGTGGGGATGCTCCGTGCCCGTGCCACTTGACAAAACAAAGAAAGTCTAGGGGATACACGTGTGTGTCTGGGCGTGCGTGAAGGCAAAAACATTCCTATTTGGTTTGCTAATAAATTAATGATATACTCGTAGTGGGCCAGCCTTCGAAAATCTCGGCGCCCGAAAGAATAGAGGAGGATTTTGTGACAAACGCTTTGGCGACACTCGCACGCGAGGCAATTTATAGCCCGAATGGACATTAATGGAGAGACCAGCAGCCGTGTGACGAATTCGTTATGTGTTTTTCGAGCACGCTGACGATGACGAGGACGGGGCGTCACTCGGACTGGCCTAAATAAAATGAGGGCGATGTTCTGGGTCCCAATCATTTATCTTTCGGCCATTGTGGAAGTGCTTAGCAAACACTGGCAGTTGTAAACACTTCGCTGGATCATAAGACTAAGCTGGCGCAAAAACCTTGCCGCCGATTTACGAAAAATGTTTGATGTGGAACAGGAAATACAATACAACAATTAATGGTGGCACATTTACTGATGAAAGCTGGTTGTTAAAGTTAAACTATTTTAAAGGAAACAAAAATGTAATAGTGTATCCATAAGTACATACACCCAAGAAAGTAAACTATTGTTTCATGAATTTTAAGATGGTTTTATCACGAAATAAAACTTATATATATAGACTACAGTTTTAAACTTTACGGTACAAAAATGAAACTATAATTTGTGGGGTTGTATTATTTAGTTTTGAATTAATACTTATATATTAAAACTGTCTGTATTATTTCAAGACACACTTATTAAAATTTAATTTAATATTTGGTTAAAAAAAGAAGTATGTTCATTCTACAAAAATTAGGGTTAACTAGTTGGAGTAGATTATTAAATCTGTGACATTTGCGTTAAAGGAGTTTTTCTAAATATAAAGTAATATTTTTTTCGCACATCAAACTTTGACAACGCCATCCAAATTTGTTCAAAATTTCCTTTTGCATAAGATAACGATTTTGTTACTTTATAGCTTGAACCAAATTGAAGCTGAAATGGAAGTTCATGTGCCTGGCGATACCAAAAATGGGGTTGCCCAGCGCACCTGGCGTCGCATTCTGGAGCACCTGGCGCCGATCAAGGGTTGCCAGGCGATCCCGCGGGAAATCAGTTGGTA
This sequence comes from Drosophila elegans, assembly GCF_018152505.1. Lineage (NCBI taxonomy): Eukaryota > Metazoa > Arthropoda > Insecta > Diptera > Drosophilidae > Drosophila > Drosophila elegans. Next base: position 2,066,400 of record NW_024545855.1, on the reverse strand, counting down.
CCGAGGACTATCCCAATCCCAGTTGGAGGCAGCCAACAGCTTGTGCAATATGCTGAGGGATAACATGGACGAGATGGCGGCCTCGGGGCTGGCAAAGATATTGGTGCGTTTGGGATTGCATCCCACGCCGCCGGTGAAAACGCTCCATCTGGTGATGCATCTGAGCCGGGGAAACGACCTGGCCTTCCTCTGGTTCCTCATGGAGATGTGCTACAAGACGCCGCATCATGGCCAGACCTACAGCGTCAACGAGCAGATCATCATGTCGAGCATCTTCCGGCTGGACTTGTTACCCACTCTAAGGGAACTGGATCGCTGGCTCCCGCTGCCACATGCCTCCCAAATGGATAGGGACAAAGCCGAGCGCCTTAGACAAAGTCAAAAGTTGAAGAAGAAAAGGGATGTGGAACTGGAGCGGCAAAAGGAGCTGGCCAAAAAGGAGAAGATCATGACGCCCCTGTCGCCGTACTTTCAAGAACAAAACATTGCCGGATTATTGCGAAATGAGTGCAGATTGCTCTCCGATTTTCCCGCCAACTCAGCCAGTCTACTCGAAATGGAGGAGGAACCGCCCGAATCAAATCTATGGTCCCGCTGGTTTGGCAGCTACAAATTAAGCGAGTCCCATCGAATTGGCAAAGGCATAATTTTCGAGGAGATCAACAGCATTTTTGAGTCGTTTAGGCGAGCCTCACTGCCACCCCGCGATGTGGAGTCCCTGTGTGCCCATCATCAGTACATTCGAGAGATGGAAAAGTCCCTGAAGGCCCAACTGGAAGCCATAAAGCAGCGGAAGTGCGAGGAGCTGATCACAGTCAGAAATCGGCTGGAGGAGAGGAAACGGAAGCGAGTCGTTCAGGAGCTAGAAGAAATGAGTGCCTGTTATTTGAAACGATTTCAGGACATGGCAGACCGGGCCAGATTGGCCTCTACCAGGAAACAGCTCTTTGGCGGCACTTCCGCCAGTGCATTAACCTTTGGTTGCCCAGCAATGGAACACAAGTGCGATGATTTCGAGGAGGAAAGGTGTCAGACTTTCGAGGCAGACAGGCCACCAGAAAGGCCTCCCATTAAAAGGCCCAAAAGAAGAAGCAGATCCGGCAGTAGGTCAAGGCTATCGAGTGGAGCCGAAGCCAAGCCCAAATCGATGAAGAAGTCTAGACCCAGATCCAGATCCAGTTCAAGAAATCGAGCCAAAAGAAAGGCCAACAGATTGTCTGACAAAAAGTCTTTAGAGGAAACGGTAGTGAAGCAAGTGCCGCCCCGAAAAGGCAGAAACGAATTCCCAGATATAATGGTCAAGTTACTGAAAGGCAACAGACCCATCTTACCAGGCTGCCCAGACTTTCGGCCCGAGTCCACAAAGTGCGCCAAATGCCAAATCTACAATCCCCAAGAGGGCTTGCCCTGGAACCGAACCCCAAAACAACGTCCCAGTAGCCTGATGCAGTTCCTCCAGTTGTGCGGCACTGGGCAGGCTGAGCAGAAAGATTCAGATCCTGGACAGCAGGATACAAATCCTTCTTCTCAACCCGACCGAAAGGAAAGTGTGCAGCTGTTGGAACTGGGACCACCAGGCTGTAATTGTGTAAAGTTTAACTATCGTGAGTTATTTGGCTCGCTGCAGAGGACTCATTTGGACGACGAGAGGATGCGTCTGAAGGAGGCCTTTGTGCGGGCCATCGACGACGATGTGCAGTACCTAAGTGCTGCTTTGAACGGCGGGGAAGAGGGTTCCCTGGATGCCCTGGTTGATAGAGCGGCCAAGCGGGTTTTTGCCAAGGATGTGAAGACTTTCCACAAAGAACTGGAGCGATTGCAGAGGAAAAAGGCTGCCGGAGAGAAGGATCGACGAACATCGCGCCTGAACTTTGGCCAGGATTTCTACGATCCCGAGAACCTGCCCTTGATGAAGGAGATGCTCAGACTGGGTCTGGAAAAAGTGGCCAAGGACAAGCGATATGTACTGCCCACCCTGCCGCATGTACATTGTGTGCCCTATCTCATTGAATGGATTCGCCTGCGCTACGGCAAACGTTACTCCTACAGGGAAAAGGAAAATATGCTGGTGAAGGATATGGTGGTCATGGACCAACTAGCCTGGATGATGCGCACCGATCTGGTGAACATACCCTCCCTCCCTGTCGGCGGTAACGTTAGGGACCTGGCCAAACTAAGGAAATACGCCAAATGCCACAGGGAGCTGCACACCAACCGATTCCTCGAAGCCATTATGGAAGTGGAGCGGGTCTTCTTTTCCGCCATGAAACCCCAGCTCAGCAATGCGGCAACGGAGTCCACATTTTTAGCCTACTTGCCAGCCCACTTTAACGACTTGGCCTTCACCGTCAACAATGCAAACGTACCAATGGGAATTTCACATTAACTGACCATTTTATATATAAATACGAATTTCCCCGGAAGCAACTTGTTTTAGTTATTGTTATTGTCTTACTCAATTCATAGCATTTGATTGCGTTTTTCTTCTTCTAAAATCCTACGCAACGAAAATTGCCGAAAATAAGCTACTACGAGTTTAAAATGTTTTGTGATAAGCAATTGAAATCGAACCGAAATGTTACATTTTTTAAATTTAATGTTCATATGTTTAGCTTAATATGGCTATATAGAACAAAAATAATTAGTTCTATATATTTTTTAATTTTTATAATTCTGATTTGTATGGTTTGAGTGGTTAAAGTGTCTTAGTAGGTTTATGGGAACTCACTTGGATTGTCCCTGCAATTTTAAGCCTGCTGTGCTCCAACGCATTTCCCTTTTGGATGACTTTCCTTCATTTTACCAATAGGTTTGCAAAAAGAGGACTTGCAAATGGGCTGTTCGTAGCCATGCACCATTGTGGATGAATTTTTAAAGCCGTCTCTGTCTTTTAGCCAACACACGATTAAGTTTCGATCGGAAATCCCCTCTGTATGCAGCGTTGCGAACTGCGTTATCGACTCTGAAAATTGCGTAAAGTCAGCTTATTAAAATATTAATTGAAAGTGGAAGCGCCGATAACTGGCCGACAACAATGGCGGCAGCCCGTCCATTTCCATGCCATTTCCCTCTCAATCCCATGTCGGCTGCAATGTTTTCATGTGCCGAAAAGTAAACACGGCGTTGCTTTATCGCCCTCATAATTACTGCGTAATGGAAGCGCCAGACACGGCCAAATAAACGGCGGCAGCATCCCTAGCCGCTTGGCTCACCTGGGCAGCCATACGAGTCGTACCAGGACACACAGGACTCGGAATGTGGGCGCTCTCGTAAACGCGGGAGCCCCATAAAGCAGCAGATACAAAAATTGAGTATACAAATAACGCGTTAAAATGCCAGGACTTTGCTTTGGTTGACGCGGCAATACGCTTAGACACCCGCAAATGTTGTCCAGATTAACCTTTCGATATTATGGTTACTTTAAAAATGTGTCATTACAAAATAAACCAAAACAAGAATTTGACTTAAATTTTAGACTCCATAAAGAAGAGATTTCTTAGTTTAAAGCAAACTACTTTTGTAGTTAATAGTTAATTGTGTATTTCTAAAGTTGCAAATTCCCTTTCAAATAAACTAATTAATCATGATCCATCTCTTCCCAAAAGTCAGCATACCCTTTTCCCCATAATCTTTTTCCCTACCAAGCTATTTTGCGCATACGCCCCGTTAGCCAAAGCCACACGAAAACCCACATTGTGCAGATGCCCCTTAATTTAGCCGGCAGAAGATGCAGCATTCATTGTTTTACGAGCCATAAACATTAACAATTAGGCCGGGTACCCAAGCCGTTATGATTTTTACAGCTCGCTTTAATTAGAAAAGCACATTAGCAGCGGTCCTAGACAGCTCGTCGTCTTAGTCCTTTTTTTCAGTTGCAATGGTCCGAAACGTGGCTGCCGAAGGCTCCGAAAATGTAGTAACCCACTCCGGCGCCCAACAAAACGGCCAGACAGAGCCACACGTTGAAGGTCATGAAGATGAGCATCAGCAGGAAGGAGATGAGCACCTGCAGGATATGCAGGAGGGTCTGCAGGATGTGCATCCTGGAGCACAGAAACTTAAGCCTCGAGGGTTCCCTGGTTTCCGAGGGATCCTGCTGAACATGATGATGGTGAAGGGGCTGATGGGGGGTGAGAATAGTCGGAGGCTGAGCTGGCGGAGACTGGTTTCCAAGCGGTGGCATCGAGGGCGACCTTGGGCGGTAGGCGTATATCTGGGTGCCAGACTGCTGGTGACTCCTCGGGGGATATGTCGGCTGGTTGTAGTTGTAGTTGGCCTCCCTGTAGCGCCTCGGGGCAGTGTACTGATCCCGACCGCCCGCCAATCTTCTCCTGTTCCATGCAAACAGCCACTCTCTGAAGCACTTCAGGGCCTCGTAAAGCACGGCCATTAGGAAAATGAAAATACAGGACAAAGTCAAAGCCAAAGCGGAATCAGTATGCCAGAACTTGAACAGTATGGTCTCCGTGTCGCCGGCATGAAAAAACATCGACATGGTCATGTCGTGTACCCCGCCTCCGTGATCAGTGTGCTTGGCATTCCCATGAGCTGCATCATGTGACATCCCAGGCGAATGGTGTCCTTCGTGAACGGTGCTCGGCGCACCAGGATCAGAGCCGTGATGGTGGACGTGACTCTCTGGAACATCAGCTCCATGGTGATTCATGGTCAGACATCAGTTAAAATATATGAGAATGGTTTAATTGTGTTAACTTGATCGAATCTTAAGTGACAGCTTTCACAAGGATTTCAAAAACAAGTAATCTCTTTAAAGTAGATCTGGATAGGGACTGACAAGCTTGTAAGCGACAAAAAATGAAATGCCTAGTTAAATTTTGTACGAATAGAGCCTTCTTTAAATATTATTAAATATTTTAACAAATTCCTTTGTATGATCTGTATTAGTTTACACTCAGTAAATTTTATTGAAAAATCTGTTGGATAATCTAAATTGCGCATATTAAAACTAAACTTACTGAAGATAATTTTCTATTTTGAATATTTAGTTTGACATATAGTTTACAGCAATTACTAACAAAAATATGTTCCTGCATTTCGAGTCCAATTACCGCAAACATCCAATAGGTGGGTAATAATGTAACTAAATTTCGTGTTACAGAATTTAGATATTCGCGAGGAACAAGAAGTATATCTGCTTAACTACCTCCACTTTCGAGTGATGTTCTATACATAGTCGCCAATTTCGTCCGCTACCCAATGTCGATTCGCTTGTATCATTAACATAAATGACAGGCGGTCAGAACATGCCACGTGCCACAAAATCAATGCAGTTGCTGTCTGCAGTCCACTTTTCGTTGTACAGTATCCTGTCCGGGACAAGCGAGCAAATTTGCTGGCACTAATGGCATCCATTTTTCACCAGCCCCACGGATGAGACGAGTTGCACCGAAATCCTCCAATCCTACGGCCAAACCATGCATATTAATAAAGATTTAAGCGTCAGCAACCGGGGAAATTAAGTTCGTACACTGGGAGCCCAGCTCGATCACTTACAATTGCTCACGAGCCGCCCATTAGATGGTGCTACACCGAATATTAATCATACCCCGCGTTAATTTATGGGCCAGCCGCTGATTGCTGAACAAGATTTTTTACCCAGACGTGCTGCCATCTTCGGCAGCCTTTTTCGGGGAGTGTACAGTACGTGGCGGTGAAAGGAACGCGAGGCGATTTTCCTGCTGAAATTAAGCCACTAGCTGTCGCTGGGAACGCCTCGCTGACCGCCCATTAATGCCGCTGCTTTGTGCAGGAGCACATTAATCATTGCGAACACTGCAGCAGCAGCAGCAGCAGCAGCAGCAGCAGCAGCAGCAGCAGCAGCAGCAGCAGCAGCAGCAGCAGCCATCGCAGCAAGGCTCCAGTGTAATTTTTCCTTTCGGGGTGCCTTTTTGTTTGTCCCACAAAAAACAAAGAACCCGACGAAGCCGGCAACAAAGTGAGTCCTGCCTTAAATGCTTTTCTTTTCTGTGGCTATTCGTGCGCTTCCGTTTTCAACCTGCCTCACGGACCTTAATTGTCAAAATGGAAGGAGAGCAAGATTTGTTCAAGTACAACTAGAAGCCTATTGAATACCCTGCTGATTTGGAAAAATATTAACGAAAAACTAATATATATGTTTTTTAATATACAAATGTTTACCTTTCAGTGGAGCCCTTTATTCAATTGCTACAATTTCAGATGCAAATGTTAAAGCTCAGCTAAAAAAACTTCCTCTATTTAAAACCTACATGAGGGAATTTCTTGGTCATATGGCAGCAAAAAAAAAACGAAGTTAAGGAAATCCCTTTAGGTTACCCAGTTTGGAGCAAAGCATGTCGGCTACCCTTTACTTAAGCTGCAGTGTCCATTGTTTGCAGTCCTTGGCTGCCCGGGAATGTAATTCCTTTTGATGCCCGACACGGCTTAAAGCTCCTTGTGGGCCTGGCTCTCCGTTCCATTCCTTATCAATTGTCTCGTAGAGCAAAGCGTTAATCATGCGGCATTTAATGAGACTAAAGACGACTGCTCCCACGAGACTGAGATTTCAATGGTCAAAGTTTTCCTGCCCGTCCCCTTTTCCTTAAATTCGATAAAGCGACAGCTATGAATTCCGGGAAGGGAATGAAAAATGTTTGCCCTATGTGTGTGTGTGTGTGTGTATGTGTGTGTGCGTGTGGGTGTTGGGACATTCTGGGACATCCGAAAGAAAAGCGAAACAAACCCGAACCGTCCGGGCAGCCTTGCGTGTAATCGCACAGCTAAGTCCATTTAATCAACTTAATTTTGTACATATTCTCAGACATTTCGGCTCAGTTTTTCCCGTGCTTCTGAGCAATTCGGGACAGTGTCGCAAGCCCCGCAGGTCGGCATTTATTAAAACATTCTCCGCAATTATAACAAAGCGGGGGGAAGTGGGGATCGCGGAGGAGAAGAGTGCAGATTCCTATCGCGTCATGTTGAAATGGAGTTGTTAGCGCTCGGAATAATTTACATAATTTGTTTTGAATACATTTTGACAAAGGCAAAGGTGTTCGTGTTGCAACCTCTTCGGCTGCCCCTGGCTCACCCGGCGGATACGCAATATTTGCTTTAACAATGTCGGCAGGTTTTAATGAATGAAAGCCACCCCAAAGCTCGTGTTTTTTTTCAAGCTTATTGTCACAGAAGTACGAAAAGTAAATAGCATTTGATTACACTTTATATTTCCGTTCCCCGAGCCATTTAATACCCACACAAAATATTAAATTCCCATTTCGTCGAGATGCTGCTTTGATATTTATTAAATTTAACATCTAACATCCAAGGGGCATCCATCCATTCCTCCCACCGAAAGTCATTTGCTGAAACTGGAGCTCATTTCTTTTGGGGCAAATACATTTGAAAATTTGTCGTATTACCTTGCAGCGCATTGGACATTTGGCTGCCGGGGGAGGGTCATCGATTTTCGATTGCGTTATCGAAACAAATCTAGCCACTTTGGCGGCCCTTTCGCCGACTTCCCGAAAGTTAGAGGCTGGAGAGTGCCACTCACAGGAAATTGGGCTCAATTGGGTTGGTTTTTTGTTACGTGCCCCAGCCACTGCCACTGCCACTGTCTTTTTTGGTTTGGCTTTTATTGTTTCTCTGGGCCGTCCAGAAAAGGGTCCTGCTCGTCCTGTCTTTTGATTTATGTGGCGAGTGCTTGTTAGCACTTCACAGCTACGAGCCCAACAACTGCAGGCATTTTCATAAGCGATTTTTGCTAGAAGCCCCGCTGGAAACTTCTCAAGGACATCGTGCCGACCCTCGTGCCGATTCGAGATGTTTCATAAACGTCGCATTAGTGTCACGTAACTGCTAATAGAAAAAAGTGCTCGTAAAACTGCAGACTTTACTGCTGGCGATGCGGTAAATTTTACGCTCCCTTGTTGCAGCAATTTCACTGCACTCGTCGGCATCGTTTTTCATTTTGGGGTTCCTTTTTTTTGGGTGCCAAACGCAGTTATTTGAATACAAAAATCCGCTTAGCTGAAAAGCAAAGCGCACCCAAAACACATATCCCCGTCCACATCCGGGGCGAAAGGCGTGGCCTTGTGCTCGGTGTGTGTCCTTTTTTTTCGACTGGTACATAAAGTGGCATACTAGCATGTAGACGGCAGTGCGGGAAAGCGGGCATAAAATCATCATTTATCAGCAGGCAGCCAGCAGCTTGAGCTGCACCGTGGAATACTAGGTCTCAGCTATGTTTAAAATGGGTAATTCTCTTTCAAACTAGAGGGTTTCTATGTTATTTAAATATTATATTTAAAGAAATATTGAGAAAAAAGAAGAAGAAAAAACATTTTATCAAATAATATAATATTATAGATATTAAGAAAACATTTTATGTAAAATTAGTAATATTATATTGTCTATTAATAAATATTTTATATGACCTCGAAACCTGTATTTTTCTGGCCATATTTTTAAGAAAATATTGGATACCTATTTCGGAATTAATGAATCAATCCCTTTTTATTTTTCTTTCGAATTTTTTTGCTCTTTTCCGGTATATTTTTCTTACCGTGGTCTTGCTGAATACATACCAAAATTCTGTCAAAGTGGTGTGATACTTTTTGCGAGTGTGAAGCTGGTTCTGCTGCTGGCGCCGTTAGATCCGGCTCACTTTGTCATTGTCATACCCTTTTAGGAGCGCCTTGCTTCGCTTCTATTTCCTGGAATCTCGACCGCCTGCTTAGGAGCGCTCGCCTTGTTTTGTGCCTGGCAAAAGGTGGAGGTAAGGAAAGAGCAGATATTTGCATACAGCAACGCACATTTCGAGGACTTCCGCCGACAATGTTTGTTAGTTTGTTAGTGTTTGCCATTTGGTATGAACGGCATGTTGGCGTCGTTTTCCCTATTTTTTCCCCCTATTTCACTTTTCACTTTTTCCCTTCAGCTGCAGCTTCCGTTTCCGTGCATTTTGCACGTTTGCCCAACTTGTCACTCGCAATGAGCTGAATGCACTCGATGGGCGACTGGCTTGCAGCTGCTTTTCAATGTTTTTTGGTCCGCCAGTCTGTTAAATTGCGCATTGGGTTGACATTGAGCAACACAAACTGCCAGCAGCTGCTGCAGGTCGCATTTGTTAAATTTGCATTCAGTTCTGATTTTTTTACCCGCTTTCGCTGCTTTATATCAGCTCTGGCTACTTGAACCTGTCGCTTTTCATCTAATTTTTGCAGAACACTTTTGTTCTCAATAAATACATTTTCAAAGAACTCAATTGCCTTTATTGTATTGGGATGCAAAGTAAATCTCCGAACTTTTTAAGTCACTTGTTAAGATTCAAAAAGTTTTCAAAAGCCACTTCTCTGTTAATTTAAAGTCACTTGGTAGGGTTTTAAAAATTTACAAAAGCTTTATGATTTTTTATTTAGCAAGTTAGGATTTGAAAAAAAAAAAATTGTACTTACTAGAGATTTCCAGGCACCCCTCTCCAATTACAAATAATATAATAATAATAATAATATCAAAAGAAAGTCAATTACATTGATACGGTTTGCCTTTTATTTTATGCCTTAATTTCCGCAGGTTTTTTTGTTCAGAAAAACAGTTTTCAAATGCAGTTTTGCAGTTTTGTAAGCATCACTCGGAAAGTGTTTTTAGTTTTTCTTTTGTTTGTTATTCTCAATTACTTTTTGTTTTGTTTTGAATTATAATATCTGATGTTTGTTTTTTTGCAATAACCTTTAGTTTGGTTTGCGTATAATTAGCTGCGCTTAGTTTTGTCATGCTCGTTTGCCTTTGTTTGTTTTTCATTTTAGTTTTCGTTATCCGTTTTCCATTTTCAATTTCATTCAATGGGTGGCGATTGTGGGTGTGTGGAAGTGTGTCGGCTATGTAAATTGATTGATAGTTTATCTCTCACTTGTGTTTGCGCTGAAACAACAAGTTATGAATAGCTCAGTTTCCAGTTTCCAGTTACCATTTTTTGTTGTTTGGTTTGTTGCGAATATCATAATGCACTTCTCGCAGTGCTACATACATATACAATAAAAACATGCACACTTAGTTTGACTATATCTATATGTATAGGTATGTGTGTATTACGTTTGATGCAGCTTCGATCTAAACATAAAAGTAATGCTTAATGTTTGGTATCACAGAGAGGCGTGACTTTTCATACAAAATACAACGAAAGAGTAATGCAGAAAGTTACAAAATACAATTTAGTTCTTCTCACTTGAGCTTGAGCCGCACAGTGTATACATATATATATATTATATAGGCTACTTTCTCTATATCTTTATATATATACTATCGTTATAGACATATATATATAGTCGCAGATGGCTGGGTATTTACAGTGGATAGCTTCTTGCACAAACATAAATATAACTAGGTTAAATAGTAGACTTAATTGGCTGCACTCTGCAGTTTGTAAATTTAATTTTTGGCTCAGTTTGAGTATCGCAAATCAACTAACTACGCTGGCAATTTTTTGGGGGAAGGAAATAGGGCTTCTTGGTTTTTCCCTTTTCTTTTAAGGGGTATCAATAGATTCGATAACGATTGTGTCTCATATCCGGTGCTGATTGTTTTCGAAACATAAAAGGAACCGTAGAAACCTGTCACAGTTACAACCGTGTGTGTTTGGTGTGTGAGTGTGAGGTGTGTGTGTTGGTGTGTGGTATAGACCACGCCGATTGCTTAGTTCTACATTTAAAATTACAACAACAAGTTACATTTAAGAGGAGTCGTCAGGGGCGGTGCACATATACAGAGATACGCACTACTAACACTACTACATACAAATATCCATGTGTGAGTACTGGGGTGGTGAAAATTTATCTTTGGTCAGTCCTTAGTATCTTTTTCTTTGAGGCTTTAGGTCTTTGAGGTCTGGAATAATCCTAGACTCTCCCTAATTTATCCATAATTTTTGTTTGAATTTAACTTTTACATAAAAATAATACATTTTGAAATTATTTTAAAACTCTTTCCTTGCCTTTCTATACATAAGTTAAATAAATATTCTATTTAATCAATGTTCATTGCTTGCGTATTATTTTAGCCTTTACAAGTTATTTAACATTAGTTAGCAAACATAGGTTTTGAAAAGTCAGTAAACTTTTGGGAGGTACTATAAAGGTCATCAAAATTAAGTGCATTTTGTATTAAGCCACTAGAAAAGTCGTAACTCTTTGTTTAAGACCTCAGGGAACATGTACTTAGAACTGTCCAAAAACACTTTTCCCCCCCTAAAACTTTACATTATCTATTTTGCTTAGGTGTCCACCCCAGTGTGTATACTTAGGTGTGCGTGAGTGCGTCGAGCACAGATGTGGCCTTCTTCCGGAAACCTGGGGAAGATCCTTCGAGCAGCTCAGATTCGCTTGTCTTGGGCACAACAAAACATGTCCTTGGGAAGGGCCTAGAGGAAGCTCTCCCTGGCTCCGTGCCGCTCATCGCCCAGCATCACGCGCTGCGAAGGCGGCTCCCCGTATTGATCCTGGTAGTAGTTCTCCCGCATCATCGTGTTCAGGCTGGAGCAGCGGAAGTAAAGGATCTCCTGGAAGGGCTTGCGGAAGTCCCTGTTCAGGGTGGCGTAGATGATGGGGTTCAGCAGCGAGTTGGCATAGCCCAGCCACAGGAACAGGGACGAGAGCGAGGCCGGCACGTGCATCGTTTCGAAGGGACGAATGAGGGCCAGGATGAAGAAGGGCAGCCAGCAGACGGTGAAGGCGGACATGATGATGCCCAGCGTGGTGGAGGCCTTCTTCTCCTTGGCCAGTTGAAACCGCAGCTTCTTGTGGTGCGGCGAGCCCAGTAGTCCAGTCGATCCGCTCACCCCCCCACCACTGCCATGTCCTGCCAAAGCCCCGCCGCCACTGCTCAGCCCGCCGCAGGTGGAGTAGGTCAGCGAGGTGTTGCCCACACTGCTGTGCCGCTGCCCGTTCCCCGAGCTGGCCAGCTCCGTGTGACCCAGCGGGGGAGCCTGCGGAGCCGATGGCGATCCCGTGCCATTGAGGGCCTGCTGCAGATGCGTCTGCGCCCGCTTCTCCTCCAGCACAATCCGCCGCGCCGCCCTGAAGATCTGGTAGTACACGAACAGCATCACCGACAGCGGGATGTAGAAGGAGCCCAGGGTGGCGTAGATCTGATATGCAAAGTTCTGGCACACCGTGCAGATGGGCTGGCCCTCCTCGTCCTCGTGCTCGTTGCCCAAGATCAGCAGCGGCGGCAGTGAAATGCAGGCGGCCGCCAGCCAAACGATGCCCACACACAGCATCATCCGCCGCGGTGTCCGCTTTACTCCGTACTCCAGGGGCTTCGTGATGGCCAGGTATCGGTCCACGGAGATGGCGCACAGGTTCAGGATCGAGGCGGTGCAGCAGAGCACGTCGAAGGACACCCAGATGTCGCAGAGCAGCGTCCCGAAGTTCCACTTCTCCAGCACCTCGTACAGCAGGGCCATGGGCATCACCAGCAGGGCCACACACAGGTCCGAGAGGGCCAGCGAGACAAGCAGGTAGTTACAGGGTCTTCTTAGCTTCCGCACCATGCACACGGCTATGCAGACCAGGACATTGCCCACCACCGTGCCCAGGATGACGATCAGCAGGACGATGCTCACGAATATGGATGTCAGCGGCGGCAGCACAAACTCCCCAGCGGCAAATTCCTCTAGCAGCAGAGGAGTATCCGATAGGGTCACCAAGGTGGTATTGCTGTCCCCCAAATTGCTGCTGCTACTGCCGCTGCTGGTGATGCCCTCGTATGTGACTATGGCAACGGGACTGCTGTTCATTGAGCCAAGCAGGCCAAAAGAACCCGGGGATGAGGCGGAGACGGAGGCAATGGCCCCCAGGAAGGCGCTGCTGCTGTTGAAGTCCTGCGATGACGACGGCTCCGTCTCGCCTTCCACGAGCGGAGCTGGAACGGTGGCCGCCTTGGCCGCGGCATAGGCTATCCAACTGCTGAGGGAGAGGACGAACAGCGTCAGCGTGGTGGTGGAGATCAGTTTCTGGTGTTTCTGGTGCTTCTGGTGGTTCCTATGCTGGCGGTGGCTCTGATGGCGCCGCCAATCCTGTCCAGACAAAGCCATCAGTCTTTCAACCGGAGTGGCAGCGGGCTAACGCGGCGTATGAGCAACCCAGTGCTGACCTGCTGCTGCTGCCCGACTTCATCATCGTCGTCTCAATGGCCCTCAGCAGCATGATTTACCAGCACCGCGATTTACTTGCACGCTCCCATCATCAATCATAATTTCAATAAAAATAAGTCCTCCTGTTAGTTTCGCCTCGGGCCCCCGTCGCTTGATTACTAATTTATGTGGGGGCGTATGCTTAATAAAAAAGCTGCCTGCGGCTGCCAGTTGATGTGGTCATTGACTTTTATGCCTTGTACACTCGCTGCTATCTCTTTTAATAAATCTCGGCTGGTGGACTGTGTGATTGTCGGCTGGGCTGCAAAAGAAACGGGAGAAAATTCATCACTCAGCTGTATTTATAAAGTGCAAATGGCAGTGCCTTAAAGTCTGAATTTAAATACGCATAAAATACAAGAGCCTTGGGGGTCACAACATTCTTCTTCCATCATCTCTTTTACGTTTTATCTGGAATTTTTTCCCCGGCACACAAAGATCTCAACACACGCACATGTCGCCCTAATGATGGTCACAGTTGTTACATTTTCCACAGAAAATTTTAAACAATGAAACAATACGGGGAAAAATATGTAAAAAATATAAAAGAGAAGCAACCGCAAACGTTTTAATGGCCCGACGGCCATCGGCAGCTGGTTTGTGTACCCGCTAAGAATTTCCCCCATTTTCCCAGACACGTGGTGAATCATCGGTGGCTGTCGCCGTCCTTTTGTATTAATTTTCGTACTTCTTTTGATTATTGAATTGTTGGCCCGTTGCCTGCCACAAACCGCAGGCCACGCCCCCCGCTCCCGCCCCCGCCCCGGCACTTCACGTTCTTCGAAATGCGAAACAAATAAACAAAGGGCCGCATAAAAGGCGGTGGCGCCTACGCCATTGTTGCGACCATTTTCGTTGGCAGCTTCCGTTTGGCATTTTTATTTATTTCATCCTCGGAACTCCCCCGGCTTCCTGCCTTTGTGGTCAGCCAAAGGAAAAGTAAAAGAGGTCTCGCGTAGAAATACAGTTTATACATTTCTCTCTAATTGAATTCCATTGCGAAGCGTTCGGAGGTGTCGTCGAACTTGGCTTCACAATTGAAATGCCCCTTTAAAATGCCATTTGCGAGTCCCGCGCTCATGTGTCTACCCGTACGATTTATTGAAGGCGGCCAAGTGGCAATTGAGCCACGAAAATCAGGTGCCTCGAGGGCGGGGCAAAGGCGTCTAGACGGCCAGACAAGGCCACACCTGTGCACCAGTTGTGAGCCCTCTCGACACTCAAAAATCAAGTGAAACTTGAAACAACAGGAGGGCACTCACATTAAGCTGATGCTCACAGAATCATTATAAACCTATTCTCTGTGGAAAAGAACTTCTTGGCTGAAAATAGAGTGGAAACTGGCCAGGAATAACAATTTGTCGGTTAAGAGAATACAAAACAACTTTTCAATTTGAATTACTAATTATAAAATAAATAAAACACGAGGAAAACAAATTTCTGTTTTCTTTCCTACTGTATAATTTGTTTTTTTGATTAAGGCATGAGTCATATAAATCATCAAACCGAAAACCTATTTAATGCTTATAATTTTATAACAACTTTTTAAATGTGCTTGAAAATAAGCATACTTTGTAGCACACAATGCCTTTTATTTAGGGACTTTAATTGATTTTAGGGACTGTAATTGTGGACTTTTCTCTTTCCTCTTTAGTTACCTATATTATTCTGAAACACTGGGAATCGTTGACAATTCTGGTTCAAAAACTGTGCAAATATCACCTAATTCTAAACAATAAGGCATTCACACGAAAATTGGTAAACCAATCGGTTGGACATAATAATAAATACGAATAGCAATGTGTGCGTTGCAATTTGGGAAAATTCATCTGTGGTGGGAAATTGTCTGGCAATTGGAATTTCGGATGCGCACGAGTTCGATTCGTGATTGCGATGCTGATGCTGCTTGTTTGTGCGAATGCACTCGAATTTATTTGTTTTTGGCTGGTGGCTGCGCTCAAACGAACGCTCGGTGTTAATTATGCTAATCAAGGGGACAAGATGGCCCCAATTATTTGGTCAGCAAACAATGGAACAACGTAAGCCGCTGTAAGCCCGTGTGCGACTCCTGTCCGGATGAATTCTCCTGGCAACAGGACATAAATAATGTAATTTAATTATGAATCGTTGGGGGGAGCGATGGCGGGCGATTTGGCAGCTCAGGCTTAGCGAAGGCGGCTCCTCTGGCAAAGAGGACGGCCTATTTGTATTATTGCCAAAGCCGACAGGGGCGTAAATATTCATAGGTTTTAATATTTATGTCCTTCGTCCTGCATGAGCAACTTTCGCTTACTTTGAGCTGTCTCTCCCCTCCTCCCCCCCTTAATATTTGACATTCCTCCCTGCGAGCTAGCAACTTTTCAAATATTTGGCAGTTTCTCTGGTTTCTGCGGCAGCGTCTTGAGGTTTGCCGCAGTCCCTCGACTTTGCTGACAGGCCTTGTTCACCATCCAGCCATCTGAGCCTGGCTGCGGAGGCCAGTTGGTAGACAAGTGTAATTTTAGTTGGCCAACTGCTACACTTTGTTGGAAAGTGGCAAATAGTTTACTGCGCAGATTTCCATTTAGATTTATGCCAACCCCTTCTGCCTTATTAAGTGCTGTGTGCGGGATTTACTGGCTCGCCTTTCAGTTAACACAAAATATATTTTATGGCCACGCTGACGCTTGCAAATCCTTAAGTTTTTCATTCGCAGTGGAGTGGCCCCCCAAAATAAGCTCATCCAGGGAAAAAGATAAAAGCTGGATGCGCATAAAGTGCTTTTTAAAATCAGCAAGCGTAAACTTAATTTTTGCAGATATCGCAAGCAATTGTTTCAAGCAGCCAGCTCGAGTATCCACCACAGCAGCCACTCGAAAAATGGTAAACTCGAAAGGGAATGCAATGCAGTTGATGGCTGCAGTTTATAGTCTGCTGCCACGCCTCCCGCCTGTCCCCCGCGCCCGCATTTTTTACAGGGCTTGGCTTGCCGGCGCCGCACTTTGGCACATTAAGCTTTTCTTTTCTCCGTCTTCTTTTACCCAACAGAGACAGCATTCTTAAAGCTGAGCAGATTTGTGGCTGAGCAGCGAAAGTCACGAAGCAAGCGTCTCACTGGTAATTGAGACAGCCAAAAAAAGAAAAACAGCAGATTTGTAATAAATCCCTGGGATAAAAGGGGGTGGGGAAAAACTGCAGACGGAAAACCTCAGGAGATTAAAATCTGTGCAGCCTACCCGGCGTATGAGCGATGTTCGCCCACTCATTTCATATGCTCGCCGGCTCTTTTCAATTACAAAGTCATAAAATTTGATTTCTCGTGCCGGGGATTCACATTCAATTTTTGCTTCGTCCATGCTTATTTATGGGCCAGTCGCATATGTGTGTTATCCTTGCCGCATTTTTGCCATTTGCCAAGTGCCCGATGTAATTTCAACCTGACACATCACACGAGGGACACACACGTCTCGAGAGCTCATGAAATTGCTGTAAATGGATGCGAGTTAAAAAGCCAGCAATTTTAAATTGCCGCTGTCGACATCGACGCCCCTTTTCTGGATTTTTTTTTGGGGATTTTTGAGGCTGCCAGACGAGAACAAGGCCAAATCAGGGCTTCCGAGGGGCGAATTCTTGCGCACTTGATGTTTATGTGTCAAGCTGCTGTTGGCTTACATTGCCTTACGCTTTTTCGCTTCGCGTTGCCATGGTTGTAAATAATGAATGCGTTGATTTCGAATCATATATTTATGCCGGCGCGCTTACACCGAGCAACAAAATGTGGAAAGCAATCAGGATAAAATATTTAGCGTGTTTCACAATAAAATACGTTTGTTAAAAGTGAAACTTCGTTTTTAAATTCATAGCTTTAAAAAAAATCTTTATGGGCTAGTTCGACAGCCCGTAAAACATGCAATAACAAGTGCCATATAGTTTTTATATTTTAAAATTACAATTTAATAATTGAATGAAATAAAAATGTTTATTTATAAAACAACGGATTAAAAGTAATTGAAATTGTTGTATGGCCATTCCCTTTCAGCAAATAAATAAAAGTTGTGTAATTTCCACCGATTCTCGATTATTTTTCCCAGTAAAAGCTTAAGTCCCATGATGGGAATCCCTAGAGCCTTTTGCGAATTCCTTCACTGTCATGAGCAGCAATCCTTTAAAATGGAATATCAAATATCGAGTATGTCCAACCTTTCCGAAAGCATTTCCCCAAGTCAAGGTCAGAGACGGGGAATCATAAAAGTGAGTGGAAAATGTGAGAGCCTGATTGTTTGCCATCAATTTTGTTGGAGAGTGTCGAACAAAAGTTCGTGTAAAATGCCTGGCATATGTAGGCATTTGAGGAAGTGTGTGTTTGTTTATTTGTGTGCATAATAAAATTTGTGCACAGGACATACATGTGTCGAAACGAGAGAGAGAACAAAAACATTTGCTTATCTTTAGGAACTCGCATCCTTCTTAGTGCTGTTATGGTGAGTTTGTTTCTTCGGGGCTGACATTTTCACTGGTGTTTCATTTTTGATAATGTTTTGCATTTAAAGTTAACGTGGGCGTATGAGTGATATGATTTGCATATGAGGGAGCGGAATACTGCGTGTGTGATGTAATAAAGCATTGAATTTTACATAAATTGCGGGTACGGCCTGTCTCGTTTCGCATTCGCCTTCGTTTCCGTTTCCTGGTGGAAAACAACACGACATAAGCTCTGCCTTTGCCATTTCCACACAGACATTTGCATATTTCGGTACTGCGCCTTATAGTCTTTTGTTATTTTCATTTGATTATTTATGGTGGCCATATGAAGACCCAAAAAAGACAACATCGATGATTCCCCGCCAAAGGAATTTATGTTCCTTACATAAATGCCCGTTTTGTCAAGTCAAACATTTGTTGTTGCCCTTTTATAGCTCATTTTGTTGTTGTCGGTTGTTTTTTGCACAATTTATTGGTTTTAAAATTATTTCTCTGGCGCGCTGTGACATCATCATAAAAAATGTAATTTCGCATTTATTTACGGAAATATTTTCAGTTAAAGTGTCGCCTTTGTCCCTGCCCTGCCGCCCACTTCGGCAGCCGGTGGGCGGGGCATCATCTGGTTACGCTTTACAGCTGCTAATTGTTGGCAAATCTCCAACTTGTTGGCCTTCTGCAGAGGTTTTAATCAATGTAATGGCTCATCACTAGGCCAATAGCAATTTGCTTTTATTTTTTCCCTGCTCACCAAAGGATCCTTTTAATCAGAATTTTCTGATACAAAGAAAGGGACATCTGATGCCGATGCTTTAATCTAATGCATTCTAATATATTTAAGGGAAAATGCAGCAGCTGCATCGCAGCTAAGTGCATTGCTGGTCTAACCATTTTCCACTCAATATGCTCAAGCTGACTTTTATGAGAATGCCGACCAACGTGGTATTTCCTCTACCATGATCCTTTGAGTGAGTCATAAAATCTTTTTATATTGCCGTCGGATAACTTTGTCTCTTAGCTGCCACTAATTGAATTGTTTTCCAAGGACCGAGAGTGCTCTAGAGAATGCATTCACTGCCTTTCAATAATGGCAAAATTAAATTCCTCGGAAGGTTAGCAATAAACATAAAAATGAAAAAGCAGGGAACAAAAATGCTGAAGACTCCGAATTTGTACAAAGCTTAGGGTGATAAAAGAATGTCACATGATAACATCATACTGTTGTTTACAAACTTTTCAAGTTTTTTATGTTCCAGTTTGTTTTCATAGTGCAGTTTGAATTTATTTGATTTCTGTAATTTAATTTATGTAAGTGAATAAAACAATATAATATTTTTAGATGTGTGGTTGAATAAATTTGTTTGTAAACAGAGCAGCAAATAATAAATGTATGTCTAAGTTTTAAAAGTTTCCTCCTTTAAATGAATTGATTTATTGAATTGATAATCCAAAAGTGTTATTAATATGATTTAACGGCCTCAGATCAGAGCAGGTTTTTAATTGATTTTGTAGGTTCTAATATACGCCAATGGTTAAATATACGCCAATATTGGCTAAAAGCGAAGACTCACATATCTCCTGTCTCTTGTTTTGCCCGTCTATCCGTCTCTTTCTTTGGCTCAGAATTTAGCGGACGTCTTCAACGCATGGCTGCAATGAATGAGATAAGTGATGAGGCGTGTGTAAGTAATTAAAGAACCTTAGCACATAATGGGAGTTAAGCGTGTTTTGAGATATGGTGTTGGTGCTGCCACCATAGTGGGATTACAACTGTGAGTGTGTGGCTGTCAGGTGCTCCATCAAATCGCGAGACATGAGGTAAGAGTGGGCTTAGCTATAGAATTTCTCACGTCAGCCCCCCCATCACCCTTTAACCAAGCGAGATTTTGTTTTTATGTAAATATAATAAGCCCCTGTTTGCTGGTTTCTGCGCTTGTGTGCGAATGTCTGCCAGAGACGGCATCAATCATACGCCATGTTGTGCTGCGTTGAACGGTGGCTAAACAGGCGGAAACGCTAAAGCGCGCTCACTCACACAAACGCACGCGAGTTGAAAAATTGAAAATTTATCGTCTAGAACACACGCACACGAAACCACTACATGTGCGGTTCGCG
The DNA here is from genome assembly GCF_018152505.1 of Drosophila elegans. Taxonomy (NCBI): domain Eukaryota; kingdom Metazoa; phylum Arthropoda; class Insecta; order Diptera; family Drosophilidae; genus Drosophila; species Drosophila elegans. Next base: position 2,046,659 of record NW_024545855.1, on the reverse strand, counting down.
CTAACAAGAAATTGTCAGCAACAAATTTAGCCGGCAACAGGAACACATCGCCGCACAGCAGCAATAGAAACAGCAGCAACAGAAGCACAGCAGCAACATCAACCTGCCATTCCATGAACCTTCAACTAAGTTGAGCTGTTGCATGCGCTTCATCAACGTCATGCTTAGCCGCATTTGAGACATTGTAGGCATTGCATTTGCAACAGAGTGCACCAGAGCATAGCAGATATGGCAGTAGCGGCAAGGGGGTTACACAGAGTAAGCGGGTGGTGAGTGCTCACCCCATAAAAATTCCCCACATGCAGCCGCTGGGAGATGCGAACGCGTTTGCGAACCCCAATCACTCCACTCGCCCTGACTTTGTTTGCCCTATTCTGCATTTAGATGAACACACACAGAGAACAAAGTATCGACCAGTACATATGGAATCAAAATTCACAATGTAAATGTTCATAAAACAGTAATTTAAAAATGTTGAAGAATCTTATATCAAGATTTACTAGATTGATTAATCTTTAATATTTCACTTATGTCGTATACAAAATATATAAATTATTTCATTTTGTGTTTTCAGCATTCATTGAAGTCTTTTTTACATTTGAAACAAAAAATAAGTTAAGACTTGAGATCGGACTGATTTAATTTAAATTTTTTTTTTTTTTTTATATATTGGGTATAATTTATATACAATATTAACCATAAAATGTCTTAGTTTTCCAGAAACCTCATCAGATTTGAGAGGTCTAAAAAAACTTTATACATTTAAAATAAAAAGAGAAGTTAATCAAACCATTTTTAAAATAAAATACGCCCCTGTTAAATAACACGGAATAAATACGAATATTTTTGCTTCGAATATAATTACAATTTGCATCATACTTATTCTACCTAAATAATTTTTTTTGTAACGCTTAAAATGTAGGAAGTAAAATATTGTTACCGCGTCAGTGTCCCAGAAACATAATCAGATTTGAAAATGTTCTAAATAGTTCTTAAAGTCTACAACAATTTCAATTGTATTAAGCTCAAAGTTAAACAAAAATTGTGCGTTTTTCTCTCTGTTCAGCAATGTGGTGGCTCAGTTGAATGACAAATTTATTTGGCCAGAACTCCCAGGCAAACACAATTCCCGAATGGCATTTATGAGATCTGACTGTTCAGCATGGTACTTGGCTTACATCCTGTACTGCTTTGTGGCCTCTACATTGTGCATTCCAAACCAGTTAGATGGCTAATTTATGAATGCAACTGCATTTTAAATCCAATTACGTTTGCTGGTACTCCCGGCAACAGGAAAATAAAACTTACAAGCTATCATAGAATAAAGTCCATGCACTCTCAAACGAAAAAATACATTTGCGTGCGGCGTTAAGTGTGGATGGAAAAAAACAATGGGCAGCTAGGAAAAACCTATGAAAAGCCTGGAAAAAGAAAAGCGAGACAGAGAGCGACATGTGTGTGTGTTTTTCTGACACTGGATAAAGATAATCAACTTCAGTCGTCAGGCGAAATGCGGCGTGGCGGCAACAGCTCGACAGTTTTTAATTGAGTTTACGCTCCGTGCGCTGCGTTATGGAAGTGTGTGTGGTTACACAGGAACAAATTAAATGTAGTTTGGGATAACATCCTTATATTTGAAAAATCATACAAGCTATATATATTTAGTGCTAATACGGCACAATTTTCTTGAGGTTTTTCGATTTGGTTAGACAATTTTAAAGTCAGACTACAATAATTTACCTTCCTTCCGTTTTTTACCGTGTTCATGTGGAAAAGCGCATTATTTGCACTCAGCTGGAAATTACTCGCTTTGCGGTTCTTGCACTTGCACTTACCGCCCTTTCATGCACTCATACAAGCTATTTGCCGAGCTGATGCCAAGATTTTTAATTAAGTTAATGAAGTGCATCGTGTGGTTTTTGGCCACATTTAGGAACATTGCCAAGGAGTCGCATTTCCCTGGCTTATCCATTCCCCTTTTAATAAGGACATTAAAAGAAATCCACCGCACTCAACACATTGCAGTTGCTTACCGGCGGCCACATGGAAAAGCCATAAATATTGCAAGGATATTAAAGAGGTCAGATCTTCCGTTGCCGGCGAAAGTAAACATTAAATATTTATGACGCTGCACAAAAAATGCAATCAAAAACGTGAGAAAAGTTTCTATTGCATATTTATGTGCGCAGTGAGCGGAAAGCGCATCAGAAGGAAAAAAAGCTACAAAAATGTGGCACGAATTTCTATGTTGGCTTTTTAACGCTCTTACAAGCTGATTATATACCCAGCTGAATTTTTCATATTCCTTGTTGACTTTGCAAGCTAAATATGTTGTTCACTGATAAAAAAAATATTTACGAAAAATATAACAAAAAAGTTAAGTGAATAGTAGTGGAAAAAAGCCTTCATACTTTTGAATACAAGAATTTTGTTTATAATAAAATAATTATTCCAAATGTTTACAAATCTCTGTATCCCTACAAAAAGTAATTCAATAAATTAAAAACAAATTCTGGATTTATTATTAGCTATTTATTAAAACGAATAAAAAGCCAAAAGCAAGACATGAATTCAAAATCAACACATAATTACCAGCCGTCTAATAAAGCCTAGTTTCCCTTTCAAAGGCAGGGCACAATAGACCGGAGCTCAGTATGAAATGTAATGAATATAAAAGTGTTGCTAGCGCTGAAGGTCGGGGGTTTTGGGGGGTATACAAAGCTTTTGAGAGCGCTGCACCGAAATGGTTTTCAATTTAGTTAATTTATGGGGCGCATTGTTGGCTCTAGAATCGTACTGGCACACAATGGGCATATTTATAGCCGTTTTATTTTCCCATTTCAATGCAATTACCCCAGACCACTCCCACCGCCGCCCAACCGAAATAAATACTTATAAATGGTAAATTTTTGAATGTTTCGAGGGGGACAGCTGTGAAGTCACTCCCCAACAAAGCAGAATGAGGCGGCTGAAAAAGTGCTGAGCCAAGAATATGCCCGCACTCCCTAGAAAATATGTAGTATATCTGACTGTCCATTGTGCGGACCAGCTGTCCGAAAAGCAGCACTTATCCAATTTTAGGAGCCATAATGCCGAAGGATCTGCCAGCCCGTAAATTCCGGTCCCGCCAGGTTGGAGCACATAAGAACACATGTCGGGAGGTTCTGCTTCTCCAGCGCTTTTTAAGTGCAAAGTTTTAACGCTGGTTAGCAGCTGCTAATTAGCATAAATTTGGTTCAACTTTTAGCGCCACTCTGGCTCACATTCACTGCCAAAAAAGCCAGATGCAATACAAAACATTCCTTCAATTTCACAGTAATTTTGTTCACAGATTTGTTCCTTAAACTATTCATTGACATTGACGGATCTTTTAATTTAAAGTATTAAATTGAAAGTTTAAAGAAAATAATTGATGAGAAACACAATTTTATGCTAAGCAAAAAAAATTAAACAAAACAGAAAAGACGCTTTTAGGTCACAAGAAAAGTTACTTAATACCAACATGATTTAAATACCGTACGGTTCTAAAAAGGACTTATTTTTTGTCAGTGCATCCAAAAAGTGGAGGACGTAGCAGATAAAGCGGGTCCATTCATTCCGCTTTTTGACAGCGTCACTTGCCTTAGTTCTGAGTCCTTAGTCCGTCGTGACGCTGCAGCATCTCACTCGCATCATCCACATCCACATCCAGCTCATACCGCACATCCTGCTCCTTATTTCGTCCTGCTTATCCTGCCCGTCCTGCCATGGGGCCATTCCTCATTTCTCCTCCGGTGGCGCCGGCTTTCGCTGTCGTCTTTTGTTTAGCTTGAAGCACGTCTCGCTCATCTCTTTGATAAATATTAGTTTAATTCTTTTTCAGACTGCTGCCAAGAAGCTGGGATCTGAAACTTCAAGGCTGCCGTTTCAGCCTCTTTAGTGGCTCGTTTGCTTATTTTATACAATTATTCGGTTTCTTATTCCGCACTTTATTGCCTTGGCGCATTTTGTGTCCTTTGTTTGGCATTTCATTTCGAAAAGCTTGGCTAAGTGAAAAATGTAAATATTTTCCTTTGATTGAAATCCGAGAATCGGAAATGGCTGATGGCCGAATTCAGCTGCTGGTAACTCAATCAGCCTCGGTTGGCAGTCATGGCAGCTCATTAATTGATGGGAAATTGCTGGAACAATAGCTCTTGAATTTTTTTTTTGGTCGAACAGTCCTGTGTTTTTTTATTAAAACTTGAAGAAAACAGAACATTAAATGAGTTGTTCTGTAATATTTATATATATATATATATATATATATATATTGATTTACTTTTATTCCAGTTATTTTTTTTAAATTCCATGAATATTTTATACTATGAAATGTTAAATTTTAACGTTGTGGCTAAGAGATCTAATGCAATTTTATGAGAAAAGGAACTATTTCTTATATTAAACGTTTTCTCCTTTCACACTCTTCTTTTCCAATTGGTTTTCAATCAGTAAATTCGTTCATATGTCAGTTGCATGTTTCTTTTTGAGTATACGTACCAAAATTGAAAGCCAAATAAAAAATGGTGCCAACTTAATTCGATGCCGGGTGGCTGAAATCCGACCAAATCACTTGGATCTATTAGACGGCCTGCAATTTCGCCCATTCAGAAAGATTCTTTCAATTCAACGACCCCGCAATCAATGACAGCTGGTGCTTCTTTTGGTCTTTTTGGTGCTGCCAAAAACTGGGAAATTGGCAAGTGGCACAACCCCGATGCATTTCGGTTTTCCGTTCTACGTTCATTGTGGGGAAAATGCTGCGTCTGCCATTCATTCATGAGATACTTATACGCAACGCACACAAGATACTTAGCCGCTTTTCCTCTCTGTGACAAGCCGTCTGACATTTGCCAGATTTTCGAAGGCCAACAGACACGTTTCTGGCATACGGTATCAGCAGAGCTCTCCACTGCTCCACGCTCCTTTGAGCGAAATTATGATTTGATGACAGAGCGCTGTGACGTTTAAATTGAATTTTCGATTTTTAGCATGTTTATTTCACATCTGACTTTGTCCAAACTTTTCGGCGAAGAAGTCTCTATATTTAGCCCAAAAGGCAAGCAAACAAAAACCGAAGACAAGAAATTTCCGCTGACAGTGATATATGAATGTATCTTTGATGGCAGTGGAAGGGGGAAATTTTCCCGGGGGCACAAGAGGCAGGTGCAAATGTCGCTGAGGGGTCGAGCAATTTGTCGGAAAAGTTCAGAGCTTGTCAGCGGTCTGCAAACTTTTCCCACTTGTCACGCTGACCCTTCTGCTAAATGTAAGTGTAAGCGGTGAAAAGCTACGGAAAATTTCTGGAAAATCTCTGCATTTCGTATTGCTGGTTTTGCAAATTGATATAAAATGATGGCTAGTGAAGTGGAAGATTAAATTATTTTAGAAAATGGTCATTGTTTAAGGACAATTTAACATACTAATTTATTTTAAATTTTAAAAAAAGCTATGAAAAATATTTAATTTAATAAACTTCTTGGTAAATATTATTAAATAATATGCACCAAAACGGTTTGACACGAAAACATTGTCTACAAGTATTAAAGTTTTACGTTGTAATGTATTTTTATAAAATTGTGATTGTTAATGGGTTTTTCCCTCACATTTTCCGCGCAGCCACCTTTAATTGAGGAGCCCAAAAAGCAACATTGACTTGCCCGAGGCAGTTTACCATAAAAATGCAAACAGCGAGCAGAGATGCAACAGTTGCCCACCCCAAGGAGTCCTCACAGAGTGCAGGGACAAACAGACACTTGTTGCGGCTGGACGGAGCCGAAGGATGAGACAGCAGGAGGAAAAGGATGCATAAGCAGACGACTGGCTGTTGCAACTGCTCCGAGCATCCGGAGTTCGGAGTCGAGAGTCCGGGGATAACCCAATGAGAAGCCGGGCGGAATTCGCCCAGGGCCCAAGGCAAATAGTCGACAGATGAAGGAAGGAAGAAAAATACAATTTAAACGTTTCCAAATTGATTCCGAAGGCTAGCAGAGCTACAATCTCATTGCCCACTCGAGTTTGAAGTCAAAAATTGCTGACAATTTAAAATAATTTAAAATGGGAGTAAAAAATTATTGTTAAAGAATAAACACACTTTGATTACGTTATGATTAACTGCAGCCAAATTGGAGTTCACTCTGCTAAGTGGAAACGTTAAAGTTTTCTCAGCTGTTCTCCTTCCTTGAGAAGTTACAACTTTTCTGAGAACCAACTTCGATGAAGTTGGAAACTTCCAGTAGTTAAACCTCAAATTTTACACAGGACAATTTAAATTTTAATATCTTATGTCAAGCTGTTAAGTTTAAGATTGACTTTTATAATAATGTATTAGACTCCCTAATCCCACTAGTTGGTTTTAACAATGTAAATATTTTAACTAGAATAGAAAGTAAGTCCAAGTTGTATAGGATTAACTAGGTTATGAAATTTAGGTGCATAAACAAAATATATAAAGTCTTTTTTAATTTATGCCGTAGCTCTCTTGGGAGGCTTGATTTATTGCGCTATTTTTGGCCAGTGCACCGAACCTCTTGGCGGTATAAAAATAGCTTTTTTACTACTTTATGCAAACTTGTCACCAACTGAACTCTTTGCACCGCACCTCCCGCGCCCTTCAAAAGACAACAAGTGGCTCCTGGCTTGGCAGGAGAATTTAATTAAAAAGTTTTTATGCGTTCCACCAGAGCTGCAACAACACCGAACAGCACAAACAACAACAAAAGTGAGGGTTTGTCAACGTCGGCCAGCAACAAAGCGTTATCTCATCGCAGACTTTTGTGCCTATTTTCTGAGAGGTTTTCCTCTGTTTTCCGCCCTTCCCCAAAAATGTCCTTACTGGCCGCATAGTTGCAGCTGGAAAAAAACTAAACTTTGTTGCTTTTTTAGTGGCATGTAAATTTGTAAATTCATATTTATGCGAGGCTCGAGCGGAAATAGTTTACCCAAAGAAGCTGAAATGATGCAGCAATTTGCGAAAAGTTATGCGCTGTCACTTTCAGACAAAAAATGGTTGCGAGCGAAAGCAAAATTGTTGCACATTTGAAGCACATAAAATTCTGTAAAAGCCTCATCAAATGTTAAGCAGCTAGCGAAAATTGCGCATTCTCCCCTTTGGCAGCTGGGGATCATCTGAAATCCGGAGCATTTAATTTAAAGGGAAGATTTTAAACATTTTGTAAATCACACTCAACTGCTGGTATAAAAAAGAAAGTTGCTAGTAAAAACTTTATCAGAAATTCTGAGGTTTTACCGAATTTATGCCATTATTTTTTATTAATGGATTTTTTTCAAACGCATTTAAATACCACTACATTTACACGTCAGGCTAATTAAATTATTTAGATATTTTTCAGTACTTTACTTTTGTATTGATTTGCGTGCCACATTCCTCGCTGAAAAATTAAATACCTCGCATTAGTGTCAAATTTACATATTAATAAATTAATTTCATAGCCCATTATCAAAATTTGTATGATTTATGTGGGAAACAGGAAATTAAAATTGAATTGGCTGCACTTTGGTCGGTAAAAAAAATAGAAGCATGACTTTGACTCGTGGATTGAATTAGCATATTTTGCCTGCCTTTTGTACTGGCAATAATTTTCAATGAATTATCTTCCCTTGTTCCAGTTTGTCCAACTATTGCATTTTTAAAAAGAGCTTGGCAAATAGCAAACAAAGCTCTAGTCAAGATAGGTCCAGACCACAATCCAATTGAGTTACTACCACTTGCGTTCAAGAAGCCAATTAGCTGAGGTTGCCGCTTTTCGTTACAAGCAAAGTGCTCTGCATCCTCGTGAATCTGGAATTCCTCAAGGCCGGCTTACTTTGGTGAGAAGTGCATTTGCGGTTGAGTTTTTCCACTAATTTTCGCAGAAGAAAAGCCAGCAATTTCCCCTTGGACTCGCTCGACTGGTCGAAACGGAAGTGGGCGCTAATTGAGGCGCTCTCCTCGTCCTTGTAGACAAGTTGCAAACATTGTTTCTGCATCTGAGAGTCAGTTAACCCCTCGGGACTGTCTGCCACAATTCTTTTCTGTCCAATCCAATGGCATTACCGCAAATTATGTCACGTATTAGCGCAGTGAGAAACTTTCCAAGAGCAGAACTTTTATCGTTTAATTGAACTATGCGTCGGTTAAGTTTGGGTTTTTGGCTTCGTTGCTCGCATCAGTGGAGCAAAAGTTTTTTGTCTCAACATATAAACACCCGTTGTGCAGTTTTCCAAAGGACATCGCCTAAGGATTAGTACGATGGAGACATATCCATGCATGCGCCGGCGAATCGCCAATCAACATCATCGTCAACGATAACGACGACTATAACCGCAGCCATCGCAAGTGCCATTAGGGAGGCGACTGGGTTTCGCACAGCAGCAAGGGCACCCACTTTCCGCCCACTAAGCACCTCCTTTACCTCCAGTCAACAACAACAATGTCCTAGTGGCATTAGTAACCACCATCGCCTCTCGGAAAAATCCAGAACGGGAACTCAACTAACGCAGTGTAAATTGAGATTTCTATTTATTGTCGGCAACACAACACAGGAAAAAATATTATTGCATAATGAATGAATGGATGAATATAAAAAAATTAACAACTAATATGTATACTTTTTGCTACTGCTTAAAAGAAATTAACATTTGATGTGAAAAGTTGATAAATTTGCAGGATACCAATAAGCCCAGTAAATTTATGTATTTGCAAATACAAATAAATTATGTATAATTAATATTTAAAGAAATACTTGATTGATATCAGTATTATTTTAAAATCTTTAAGCCACATTTTTCCCTCTGCATTCGTAGCAGGCCATCAAGTGTTTGCAATATATTTGCTGGCACAGTTCAGTTCAGTTGGGTTTGGTTTAGTTTTATGCAGTCCAGTCGCCCACATCCACTTTTAAATTTTCCGCTCTCTGTCACCAAGTTGACGCGGTCTGGCTTTATAAAGTCGCTTAAGTATTTTTAATGGACTTTTAAGTTTGCTTTTATTGTTTCATTCGTATTGCTTTTATGTTGTTGTTTGCTGCATTCTCGGGAAAACATTTATATGCACTGGTGTTTATTGAATTCACTGAACTGTTGAGAAATTTCACTCTAAGGTAGTAAACAATTTTTTTTTAAGTCAGTATATCTGAAGCATATACTTATCAACATTCCACCTGATTTTATCAATAATTTAATTTCTTTTTATTGAAAGTGGATACTATAAAGCATATTTTACTGTAAATAACGTTTATCTATTTAAGATGTAATTTTCTCTGAGTGCAAGTTTTTTCTATAGTTTCTGGAAAAAGCTCAATTGAACAGAGGTATTATGTGAACACATTTTGCAATTAAAGATAAAACAAAATTGAAGTTTGCTTAAGAAGTTTCGCTCTAAACACTCATCCATATTTGTAACAGTTCATTTAGGGTTGCATTAAATTCACTTATAACAAAAACACGTACAAACTATAAAGCTTTCTTGTACTTCACATATACAAGCTAAATACTAATTAACATTTGCATACGAGTATACTTTAACAAAATATATACATTTATAAATTTAAAACAATGCACAATCCTTTAAGCCATCTGAACTCGGTTTAGTATTTTTTTGTTGGTTTATATACCTTTATCATGCTAATATTGGATTTATATTAAGTGATTTTCGCCCACCAGGCTTATCCAACTAAACTGTGATCAAACTAATACATATTTGCATGGCAATCAGCTAAATTTCCTTAATCAGAAGTAAATAAACTCCACTGAGAAAATGGCATAAGTTCTTCTTCCATTTTCCTTCGGGCGGTAAGAGCAGGGTAAATACAATTAACAACAGTTGGGCGTTTGTTTCGCTACCGAATTTCCCCCATCTATTAATACATATTTGATCTACTTATTTCAATCAATGTTCTGTCAACTACTTTTCGGTTACTCCCCCATCCGTGGGACTAAAACAAACTGTCAATCATAGGGAAAATTCCCCGGGGATCCGCATTGTGTGGGATGTGCTGGAGGCGCTGGCTTTATTATGGAAATTAAATTGATATTTAAGTGACACATTGCGGCGACGGCAGGGTGAGCAAGATAAATTTCGGCTGACGGCAAATTGTTGGCCCATACGTCCATTGTTAAGATGAAATTAAATTTTTATGGGCTTAAACTGGGCTCAGTTGTTGTACTTTCCTCGTCCCAAAAATATATGCCACGACATCTAATGAAGCAGCTTTGTGTGTGTGTGTGGTCAGCTTATGGCTTTTTGGGCTGGCATTTTGGTATTTTGACCTTTCGGCCTTGGGGGCTAGCAGGCGCCTTGCGGCTGTAAGGTTTAATTAATATGCAAATGGACAGAGAGCAGGCAAAGGAGTTGGCCATGCCGAGAGCAGCAATTTAAATTTAGTTCTCCCCTCTTTAATGAACTCTGAGCACCGAAAGTTGTGTTTCTGAAATATTTATTGGACCGCAACTTGGTCCATATGCGGGAATGGCCAACTTTGAGCGGCCTCGGGCACTCGAAGCAATTCGGCTGACCTTCTGCTGCATATTCATTGGGGGGTGGGGAAATCTGGCCGCCATTTGCAATTCGTAGGCAGTACATTTCCGGTTTTCGGAAGTGCATTTCCGCTTCCGCCGGCCATCTCTGCTGCACTGTGCTGCTCTCCACCAGGCCTTCGCCACAGTTTGCTGCACATCAATTTGATATTTGACAGAAGCGCTCAAAAGTAATGCACTTACTGGCCATTCAACCAATTTGGTTACACGATTTTGATGCAATTTATTGCACTGCACGCCCCACTGGCGACCACTTGTGAAATTGATTTGATTTTTATTAGCATTTTATGCGATTTGCTGAAGTGTTCATGGTGCAGTGACTGGTTCGAATGGTTGCAGCCAGGCTGCCCGGGGAATTAAATTAAACACGTTCAGGTCGGTCGGCCAGCTGAAGTGTACGGTATACACACACACATTTTGTGCGGCCAGCAAACCAGGTGGACCAGATATTTCTCATTGTTTGCCCGCAGTCGAGTTTCCTTGCTTTTCCTTCCTCCTGTAACCACATATACAGAGAGGAAAAAAAAACCACAGGAATTTGGCACGTCTTCAACTATATACGTTATTTTCGTGGGATTAGTATTACTTTAATTTAAATTATTTAACTCTGATTCACATAACAATAGTTAAAATTTAAAGTCTGATACCTACTTTAATTAATCAATTTTTATAGAAAAATAATAAAAGAAATGGTTAATGATTATCAACAACAATATAAATTATTTTGCTGAAAAATTGGCTTCGTGTTTATTTTCCAGTAAAGTAATGAGTCAAAAGTGCACATATTAAAAATGAATAAAAGTGATATTTTTGGCAGTACATACACCAAAATAAAGCCTTAAAACATAGCTGACTCGCAGTCGAATGCATGTTTGCCATATCGAATTTCACACTTTTCCGCCCACTATACCTCATTGTGTTCCCTTGAGAGGGAAACGGAACAATGAAAAACAGGAAAATTTAACGGGCAACAAAAAGAGGCAATCATTGAAACGTTTTTTGCTGTTGCCCTCGTCACCTGCCATTGCAACTGCAAATCCATCAGAATCGTATTGGATTTTTGCTGCAACGATATTAATGTGTTTTACCGCTTTTTGCCAGCCGTATTGCCTGCTGTTTATGATTGTAAAAGAACCATATCACCAGCAATTCAAAGTGGAACACGGTACGGAAATCTTAATTAGCGGATTCTATTTTTGACAGCAGTAGCTTAAAGATTTTCAAATAAACATATTCATTTCCTGGACAAAAAATGAAAAAGTTAACTTTAGTTTCTTTTTTCCTTATACTAGGAACCACAAAAAACAGCCTCAATGCAGAATGTTTTTTCGAACTGATAATTCCATGAGCAGGACAATTAAACGGAAACTCGAAGCCTGTGCAAATTTTAATAGAAATGGGAGCACTAGTTTTCAATTCAAAGCCGCTTAATTGGACGTAATTATGGACCGACTGCCATGTCAGAGCAGAGCTACATCCGACCCATGTCCACATCCAAACTAACATCCACATCCCGCTGACCATTTACCACTGACCGCAGTGGGAGGTCCTGGTTGCCAGGACCAGCTTTTTGGTCTGGACGTGTCAGGTCAGCGGGAATCGGGTATGCAGAATACCCCTCTTTGAGATCGTGTGAGCAGGGCAAGTTTTGAGCACATAATAAATATTTATTAGGCCGCTGCTGCTTGCCAAAAATTTAATTTGTTTTCATTAAGCCAGACAAAGCGATTAAGGCAGCTGCAAATATACAGTTGAGCTTCGGTAGCTTAAGCTTCCTTAAATGTAATTTGCTTCGGCTCGTTAAAAGAACGAGGCAATTGCTTTAAAGCTTTAAAGACATTATAACAAGCCTTTAAAATATATGATGAATAAGTTATTTGTATTTGGAAAATAAATAATTTGATTCATAGCTTGACATATTTTTTAGCCAAAGTATTCAGTTTAAGCAAGTTTGACTGTGTAAAAATGAGCCAAGATGCCTTCAAACAACTTGGTGCTGGAAAAATATGCTTGAAATTAAAAAGGGTATTTCCTCTGGGGTCCTCAATGTCAGCGTCGTCGCCTTGACGTGGCCAAAAACATTTCGCTGACTTAATTGCGCGCAACCCAAGCAGATAAAAAACGAAATGAAAAAGTTTGGGGCTCACCGAAAAAGTGGAAAAACGCGAAAATACGAAACAAAAGCGCTCAAAGCGATGAGAAAAGCGCGTTCAACGCTGAAATCGGTGGGGTGGCTGAGTTTTTTGGGCGGTGACGAAATAACACAACAAAACAAAATTAAAGTAAATATGCGCCCGGATCCACAGACAAAGTAGAAGGGCAAACAAAGCCGAGTCCTGACAAGGGGTCGAGCGACAGGAGAGACAAGGATGTCAGTAAACAAAATCACAATTAACTGAGAATGACGAAAAATAACAGCGCCAAAGGAGCAGCGAGCATGTGACAATGGAGCCGATCCTTGGGCTCGCTTTAAGGTGGTTACAAAAAAATGCGGGGGAGAGCAGCTCAAGGACGAAGGACCTGTCATAAAACAGTTTAATTGCGCACCCACATCGCCTGGCATTGATTGGGAGCGCTGAAGTCTATTCAAATTGGAGCCAAGGACAAAATGGAATACTTAATGATTGGAAAAGGGTTTTCGGGTCTTAAGCGTGTAGATTATAGTGACAATGACATGGGAGCGGAGTTCCATTAAATTTTTTGTTAACACTTAGGTCCTTATTATCCTTTGCCTACTTGGGGAATGAATTAGTTCTGGGAGCCAATCCGTATACTAAATGTACATTTAAATTGGGTGTTTTAGTTGGCTGGATGTGGAAAAAAAAACTATTGTGTACAATATACTTTTAACTTAAAAAAAGTTTTGTATATGTTAGCTTAATTATGGTTTAAAATTCATTCCTGCGGGACCAATATCATTATTTAATAATTAAGGAGCACAGGAATCTCTTTAATTTATTCCAAGTAAGATATTTCGTGAAAAGACAGTTGTTTTTGGGTTTTAAATATTATAGTGACGATGACAGCGTCGTACAGCATCATTGAACTCCTTGCACACATTGAGATCATCACTTTGCTCGGTGCACTTGAGGAATCTTTTCATCTCCGAGGCACATGGACCATCCTCGACCAGATCGCTGTGCCGCTGCTGATCGCCACGCCCCCTGAACAATCCGGTTATCCCTGCGCCCACCGCGTGACCCACTGCCGATCCGGCTGCCACGCCCGCTGCTCGGGCGGCCACGTCCTTGAAGAGGGTCTCCGAAGTTCGGGTAGAGGGCAATTCGGCTGGTAAGTAACTGGTGGCGCTGGGCTTGGCCGAAGTACTTCTTTGCCTGCGCGGCATTTTGTTAGCTTTTTATATTAGGCTTTCAATTTTCTGTGTATTTCGAGCTCAAAAAATTATGACTTGTATTCAAAGGGCAGCCTGAATTTGGAATGTCATGTGGCACGCATAGTTTCCAGGCCTCCCCCGAGTATCCATTTTAATCAGCTTTGTCAGCTAATTCAAATTGCATTGCCTGCCAGCTAATTGCCGTATGCATGCCACAACGCCACCTGGCGGCCAGACCTGCAGCAGTAAAAAAAAAAATATTTCTAATTTGTTTTCCCTTTCGCTTTTTGCGCTTGCTTTTCCCATTTCCCGCACTAATTACGAACACATAATGAATTTGTCGGCAAACGCGAAAGGTATGAAAGCAAAATAAACACAAAACTCCAGCTGCCTTCTCTTTCCAAAAATTCCCCAAGGAAAGGGGCTAATCTGCTACATACACTGCAAAAAGAAAGGTTTCCCAAATAAATTTTGAATTATATTTGTTTGTTCTTTATTAATTGTTCACAATTATATAAATCTTGTAATTTCGAGACTTGTTTTGATAGCCACCAGTGTTTCTTGACATGCATCTTCACTACCTTTTTTACTCCCATACTTTGCAGTTAAAAAAGCGAAAATTGTTCACTAGCTATATACCACCAAAGAATATTCAAAGAGCTATACTTCTGCTTTTGATATTCCACAAAGTCACTCCCATATCATATAAGTGAGTACACCGAAAGTGCTTTAATTAGCCAAGAGCATGCAATAGTTGGGCTGACTAATTCTATCTTTTTCGAGGAAAAATGAAAATAGAGCGGCAAAACTGCCAAAGTTTGGGCCTTATTCGAATTAAGCTGCGGCACTTATTCAGAGTTCTGGCAGCGAGTTCATGTGGCAAAAGAGATATTTCATTGAATTATTGCCAACCGCAGCAGCGAAAGGGAAAACCAAATAGACCCTGATGCAAATGCCATTTGATAGATGCTGTGTTCTATTTGGAGAGTGCGAAATTCGGTCCACTTTCCCCCCTCTCGCCCCTTCCATTTGAGGCCATGTTAATCAGCAGTATACAATTTCCACTCACTCTGTTATGAATTTTCAAGCCAATTATATTTGCTCGCTGAAAATGTTCTGTGCGTCTGGCATGTGAATAAATGTGACAGCAGCTGATGCCACTTTTTCCTGCAAAATATACAGTCAACGGAATGCTAAGTTAATTTTGTTTGTTGTTCTGGCTAGAACTTAATTGGCCCATCTCCCTTTCGATCCTAGAAAATGTTTATAAATCAATCAACATCAATAATGTTTCGGCAAGCAAGATGGATGGCCTGGAATGCTGAGATGAGATGAGATCAGGAGCTGAATTCTCGTTGATGGCTGCCCGCATAATGCCAATTAATTTGCTTCGCTGAGTCTGTTTTTATACCCTCTTAAGGAGCACTGGTAAATGGAAATGTGTCTAAAAAGACTTAATTTGTAAATCGCGAATTGACAAACAGCTTAACAATTGACAAACAAAAATTAACCATTTGTTTTATTTTCAATACAACAATATTCCTATACTGATAGTTTTTCGGGGAATTTATCATACTTTAAATTTCAAACATCTACCATGTAAAAATACATGCATTTACAAAAATAGAGAACTTTTTTAAAGCATTCACTTTAATAAAATCAAAGATGGACCCACTTATACTAGGCTGTTTTACTTAGATACATAATATCCTACTCTATTTATTTCTTGAGTTATAGGTTGTTTCAAAATTCCATTCAACGTTTTAATTTTATCTTCCAAGCTTATTTATTATATTTTTAAATACAAATATTTCTTAATGTCAAAACTGAATCCACAGATCACCCTCCATCGTTTTTTGCTACCATTTTACCTAAATGGGACCAACTATTTTGTAAGTTAACCATCTTTATCAATTTTCTAGCTGATTTCGAATAAATTGTTTCTTGATTCTCACATTTTTCATAAGGTGTAACACTTTTTTCTTGAAAGTTACCCAAAATTTATTTTATTTCTAATGAGAATTGATTAAGGAAATTATTACGAATTAAAGAAAGTATGACAATTTATATGTGGACCTTGTTTTCCTGTATTTGTACTCAATAACGTTAATTTTTATATTTATTTTTGTTCCTATCTATTTGCTCTTCCCGGTCTGGTGCTCGTATATATGTTCGACCTCAGACATTGTAACGTCGGCGGCACTGCTGCATAGCTTCGTTGAACTCTTTGCAAACGGAGAGGTCATTGCCGTTCTCCTCGGTGCACTTGAGGAACTGCCTCAGCTCGAATGCACAAGGACCATCCTCGACCAGTTGCAGTGGCTTGGGTGCCGAAGATGCAGCTACTTGCTGTGGCTGTTCACACTTCTCCTGTGCCGGTGCAGACTGACCACGTCCTTGGAACATCCCGGTGAGTCCTGCACCCACAGCATGGCCCACGGCGGATCCGGCAGCCACACCGGCCGCCGTGGTGGCCATGTCCTTGAACCGCTCCCCCGTGGTGGATCCTTTGGTCTCGGCAGCTGGAGCTGCAGGGGTCGCTGCTGCTGGCAGCGATTCCTTCTTGGGCTTCTGCACCGCCGGCAGGTCCTTGCTGCTGCCACGGGATGGCTTTGCGGCAAAGACATGACTGCTTCGGCTATTTTGACGGCGCAGTGACCCACCGGATCGACTCTCGGACCGTTGACGAGGCATATCCCTTAGAATCGCAGGAAAAGAGCAAGCAAATAGAGGTGGAAAAGCGTTTACTGACTTACTTTCACCAAGAAAGCTAAATTTAGAATGACAAATGCTCGCTTCTGACCTTTCCAGAGTCGACTGGCAGGGCCAACTGACATATATGGTGTATCCCCAAGCATCCCACTTGAACTCTGTCCGGTAGTTTTTGTTACACAGGAGTCGCTGTGACTAATTGCAAAGTGCACGCCACCACTTGACATATTAAATTATCTTTAGCTTTGTCTTTTGATATATGCAATTAAATCCTCCAGGGAGTCATACTCATACGAGATTTATTGTAAGGGTGATAAAAAAAAACAATAATCATAATCACTCTGTGAATGCAAGAATAATAATTAAATGAAATAAAAATATTTAAATATTTAACAACCAATTTTGTGTGTAGCTTTACTTTTATTTAAAGAATAAAATAATAAATAAATAAAAATAATAAAAAAGTAATTTCTTTTCAATCTTTTAAAGTTAATCGTACTGATATAATAATAATATAAATACAAATATTATATTAGCAGGGATTTGAATTATTCATCTATACCCAATTACAATTAGATTCCAATGCCCTGCTTCACTGGAAATATATTCGCATGTCGAGAGACCAACAGGGCGTTTCATTCCTTTTGACAGGCACTTTTGCCAGTCAGCAGCTGCGTTAAAGTTTGCGCAAACATATTGCTCTCTTGCGGATCTAGAAGATATGTGCGAGATATCTGTGCGAATTCATTTGCATCCACGATTGCCGCATATTCCATTTGCTGTTTGCTGTACTGGTACGCTTTCAATGTGGAAATGCACTCAAGTGACAGCATGGGCGTGAGTTTGCCTAGTTGTGCTGATTGCACTTTGTGTAAATTGAACGTCCACGGCCGCAGTGCGTAAGATTAATATTGCCGGAGGTTTGGGGGGGAGGGAGCAGGCAGCTAATTTCGGGCACTCATTTCCATTTCTAACCATCGCTCACAACCTAATTCATGGCTCGCAAGTGGCTCTCAAGTGTTTCCCATTACAACCACCTCCGATATCCGAGTATATATACTCCAATGCCTCAATTACTCTGGCCATTTTCACCAACACTGTCTGGCCGCTGAAAAATACAATTAAAGTCGCTCATACAACGCCACTTGCAGACCAACTCGACCATTCATAACTGCATGGAGAACCGAGAATCGAGAATGGCGAATGGCCAACATTTCAAATGCGGTAAATTACAGTTAACGATTTTGTAGCACAGCAATTTTCCTTATCTCTAGATGTCTATCTACGGTTTGTAAATGTATTTCCACGTAGCTGCCCCGAACACCGTTTGTTTTGCATGTCAGCCGGTGAGTTCTATTCTTATATTCAACCCACAAAGCCACCTTTTATGGCCATCGGCCAGAACTAAAGCTGGAGCTATTGTGGCTAGCATAGCCAAGTGTGTCTGCACTGGCAAAATGATCCCAAACTCGGGAAAACACTATGCAAATGAGGATTGAGTCGAGTCAAAACAGCAGCACACAAGACACAGACTCTATAAATATAATGAATTTAAATTGAAAAAAATGTGATGTTATTATTTGTTTAAGCAATTAGTTTTAGTTTCAATAACCCTTTAGTACCTCACAATTCCAGAAATATAAATTTTAGTTTTAGTGTTGTTTAGTAAGTCTGCATTATTTTAGTGTCCTGATAAAAACTTTACTCCAAAATACTATATTTCTATATTTTCCCCCAGTGTCCGTTTGCGGTTAACAAATGTAGGAACACTGCCATAAAGGTGTTGAAATAACTGCTGCACCGTTGAACTCGCCTCCTTTGTTTGCCTTTCGTGGCCGGCGTTTCTTGGGCTCGATTGTTACGGCGTTTTATGGTTATTGTGTCGGGGGCGCAATGCAAATTGCCGCCACATAATTATGTCGCAGTCAAGGGGAAAATGTATATGCTATGGTATATATGGGATAGGCCAGCCGTAGAGCTGGACTTGCAGTCAACAATGGGAAAATCAGTGCCAGATTGGGAGCTTCAGAGTTTTGCAATTGGACGAAAAGTTGTGATTGCCACACCTGAACAAGTCAAACTTTTTTATGTCTAATTAGTAAGCGACAGTAACAGTTCCAGCAAACTAATTTATATAAAAAACAGCTTTAGCTTGGCAATCAAATAATAGAAATGAGAACTTTTAATTTGCTAACGCCCTGGCAACTCACGCAATGGAAACACGGAAAACTCCAGGGGAAAAAGCAGACGAATACAGCAAAAACAAATGTTGCTTAGACGTTAAGCTCAGTAAAATCAGTTACTAATTGCAATGTCCTTTTTGGCGATAGGAAAGCAAATTTAATCTACCAATGGAAATATTTTATAGCAAATAGAGTCAATACTGGTATATATTTTTTGTTTTGTTTTATTTTATTTACAAAAATCTGTTGTATAAAACTTCCAGGATTGGATATAAATTTAAAATTTACCAAACGTCTTAAATTGGTAAGACAAATCGTTTGCACTTTAGAATACTTTCTGTTGAATTGTTAACAGTTTCTGTTATCTTGATTTTTTCTTTTCACGAAGCGTATTTTTACACAGAAAAGCACCCTAAGAAAGCCACCCACTACTCCATTTGGCTTTCATCAAGTGTCAGGCTGCAGTTCCTGCTCCTTGACTAATGATCGCGTGCCAATGCAGTGGCAATCTGCCATTACAATAGTGCAACTTCACGCACGTATTTCCCGGGGGATAGGCAAACAAATGAATTTAGATTTCAGGGGGCTGACGTTCCATATAAATGGCCCCGGTTTGCACGGAGGTCAACATTTTGCAGGCAATTTTTAAGCTTAATAAACGGGTCCTTGATTATATTTAACATTCTCCGCGCTTATTAGCTGGGCCCCAAAAATTAAGCTTGAAATTAATGATTGCACTTCGGGATGGGAAGGAGATGCAAAGGCTTCATTGTGTGGGCTTGGCAACTTGATAATGTGCAGATTAAAATTTTCGCAGGCTCTTTATGCTGAGTTTTCCACTTTTCTGCTTTATGAAGTGAGCGGCGCGAAAAGTTTCAATGCTTAAGCAGCCGCAAAAGAAGTTTTTAATGAAAATTAATCATGCGCACACTTGACTGCCTTCGAGTAGCTTGAAGCGAGGAACCCAAGACGTATCGCTCGGGAATAAGCCAAGTTGGGTTCTCTTATGCCAGGCAGCCACGCAAGGCGGTTCCAAAAAATTTATGGACTTGCTCCAGTTGACATTCGATATAAATCAGGTCGCTGCAATTAGGGAACGCGCTAAATTGGACCGGATCACGACAAACACTATCGTTTTAAGGCCAAAAGACCCCAGAGAGCTGTCCTATTTTCGTTGAAAAACTGCCCCCCAAGGCCTTCGGTAGACAAATCCTGGCCACAGGTGTTTATTTAATTAATTTACATAAATCAACTGGGTGCAAAACGCTCACATGTACATGCACACCGAACTGCCCTTGCATTTAATAAGTAATTAATTTTAAATCAGCTTATTGACCCAACAACAGGTCTGGGCCTAAAAACTGTTTACTCTAATTAAATGACAGAGCTGCAGAACAAATAAATAGAGTTAAGCCAGTATTTATGTTGCGGTGCGCATACGTGGCGTATGCGCAATGTTGACGATGAACTTGGATTATGGGCATAAAGCAAACCAGGCAGATAATTACACAAATAATATTGATTGCTTTAAGAATTTAAAGGTTGCTGGTATTTTGCGAATACCCTAACTAATTGCCAGCGACAGCTACAAATTCCTTACTCCATTGTCTGCACAATTTTGCACTAAATAAATTGCGCCCAGGCAAATAAATAATGCATGGTTGAAGAAAACGTGAGAGGGGGCATGCAAATAATGGCGGGCTCTTTCCACCATCCAAATCACATTGAGTTATTGCATTTAGCCTTCAACATGGCCCGGCAAAGTAAAATAAATATTTTAAAGCCCCTTCGTACCATCGTCTCACCTGCAAAAGGTGTCTAACAAACACGCACTTTGGGCGATGATTGATATGGCATTTTGGAGCGTGAAGCGAACGGGGGACATTTCCCCTTCCCAAACACAGAAAACGTCGAGTGTCAAAGTTTTTGTGCGCGCTTAGCGCATTTGATGAATTGTTAAAAGAAAATCGCGCGTATGTGTAAACATTTTGGTCTACTTCGGGGATAGGACAAAGAAATTCGTGCGGGGCTGAAAACGTATATATACTGTTCGGTGTCTGTGTGAAAATCAACAGTAGTACCAGCTACGAGGAATAAAAAAGCAAGCTTTTGAAACCGCCGACGAACAAATGGCGGAAGCCCCAGCAGCTGCTGATGATGATGGCGGTTGCTGTCGGTAAACAGAAACGAAATGAGTAGGGCAAAATATCGGGAGTCCAACATTGCTGACTGGTTAATGCTCTTCGTCGTAGCGGCCTTGACGGCGAAGATAAAACTAGCTATCAATGGGCCAAAGAAACCTGAATGAGAACTGAACGGTAAGAAAGTTAAGCCCGTGGAAAGTAGAGAACAGAAATGTGTTATGCATTTTTGACAAACAAGTTTTTTTTAGAATTTATCACAACAGTATTGAATTGCATGTAATATATTTATCAGTGCATCACTTTTTATTAAATAAGCCCTTTGACCAAAAGTATTACATTTCCTTATTAATGATTACATTTTATTAATGATTAGGAATAAATAACAAATTTTTTTGTTATAAATATTCAAGGCAATACAGACCTGCATCAAACAATTGTTTGAAATAATTTTCTCAACCATTTCTCTTTAACATTGACAAATTTCGCCAAAATAAATGTACTAAGCCAAAGCGAATAATTAGTGAATGGCACCTGAGCAAAATTAAAGGTGATTGCAAGAATGATTAATTTCTATGCTAATGCAGCTAAAATTAGCAGGAAACGTTTATTTATTTAATGCTAGTCATACTTGTATTTCTAGCGAAGGCAGAGTATGCCCATTCAGATACCGGGAAGGAAAACTTCTAGCAGGCTCTTCACTTTTAATCTGTCTTAGACCGACTAATACACACACGTAGGCACACACACACAAAAACTGTGGCACTTGAGCAAATATATGCATATGTGAGCTGTCATTCCCACTAAGAAGAAGAACAAGAAGAAGAATCCCCAGAATTCCTGATATTTACTTGGATTCTGCGTGGGCACCTAATCCTTGTCAGAGAAGCCACATTTGGTTGGGCGGGAAATGGAACGACACTATACACGTCAAATCATCAATCACATGCTTTGGTGATTCATTGATAAGCTTTTGCCACCCCCAAGGACTCAGCATGAGGTCCTCGTGGCAATCATGTTAATAATGCCGCAAGATGTCGGCCAGCCATTAGCCTTCGCCATTAGGACTTCCAATTTACCTTATTCCCTTGCTCCTTTTCCCTTTTCCCTTTTCCCGGGCAATTAGTTTAAAGAGCTTTAAAGCAACAGCGGTACAGCAGCGCAAACAACAATAAAAACTGCCAAATGAAAACCAGAGAATGGGAATTTGTTTATTTTGATTTTTGGAAATCAATTTTGAATTTGTTGTTTATTTTTGATGTGGTTATCCGGCCAGCAGCCATTGGCGTGTAAACAAATCGGACGCTTTTTTCGCAGATGCCACGAACAGACAGGCTCTGTTTTTTGTGTGTGCTCCGCAAAATAAATATAAAAACTATATAAAAGGCAAATATTCATGCGGAAAATATATATAATACCACGAAAATGTGTGTGTTTGCGCCATTAGTGTCACAAGTGTAATTGTTTTTTAATCGCATTGATAGCGGCCGCCAGCACAGCAAATTCCACACACGAAATTATTTCGAGTGTGTGCTAAAACCACTTGAAAAACGCCAAGAGCTTTGAAAGTGACCCAAAAAAACAAAAAACCCGCCGAGAGTGCTCGTGTGCAAGTGGGTGTGCGCTAATGCTCATAAACAAACAAAGACAAAGAATAAATGGGTGTCGCGGGGGCGGAAGTGGGAAGCATTCGACTTAAGCGGTCTACTCACACAACAAACTAAAATGCTGCACACACCAAAATGGCGATAAAAAATTTACATAATAGCTGAAGAAAAAACATGAAAGCAAAATAGTGGGAAACGTGGAAATGAGGAAATGAGGAAAGCGCATAAGTGACTGGCAAATGGCAAGTGGCACTCGAAAATGGAAAACCCAGCGGAGAAATGGAGGAAATTGAGTGACCAAAGCTGAGAATGACATAAGGGGTTAAGCCAGCTTGACACCATTTAATGGAAATCGGTTATCACCACCTGACGTAAATAAATAGAAATGTATTTTTAAGTATCTTTATAAATGAAGCATTTTTGAGAATTTGTTCGGTACCTATAAATAGTTTTCAAATAAGTTATTATTTCTTCTCCACCATAAAAATGTACCCTTTAATAGAGTTACTGGGTTAAATCTTTTTTCTGTTAGTATCTAAACAAATCTGCTACTAAATTATGAAAGCCAAATTACTCAGTAGCTCTTAGCAACTTCTTGAAGTGATTTAAAGACCATGGTAACGGAGACAGCAAAGTAAATCCGTTTGTAATCGAAGTCGCCTCTAATGGCTCCACTTTGCACTGTTCTGCTAATGGTGCCCTCACTTAGTTTTCTTGGCTTCTGTGCTCAAGACAAGGACCATTGCAAAATGCATTATATCAGTTTTGCCCGGGGCCCGCATCCCAGCTTATATATCCTTGTACATCCTGTGCATATATAGAGCAACCATATAGAGAGCAGTTCCCAGCAGCCCGGGGCTGGATTTTAATAAGCAAACGAACGGGGATGAACACAACGACGACCATCAGTGTAAAACGTGCCACAAGCACCACAATGTAAGATTTGATAAAAAGCCATAAAAAGCAGAGCTGGCAAAACTTAAGGCCAAGACTATAAAATAATAATGAAGTCAATTTCAATGATGTTGCTGTGGCCAAAACAACAAAGCTTAACTCGATCCGTTGCTTCCGCAGCCCATTTTGCCCCTGACCCTGGAAAACGTTTTCGTTATATTGTTATTATTGCTGCTTTGGACAGCAAAGGGCAAACTGGTTGGAAAAAAAGCAAACAAACAAACAAAAGCGAAAGCAAAGGCAAAGGCAAAAGCCTCACGTCACATCATTTCCTGCAGCGATTTTCGTGTCTTGCATTTGACGTTGCCTTAAAATGTTCCTCTTTTTATGGCAATTAGCTTATGATTTTCAGTGTTATTGCCCTGGCAACAGCAATCGATGCAAAACAGCTGCCCACACCCGCGGATAGTTTATTTAATGGCACACGTATGTAATTTATGCGGACAGAATGTAAACAACTTTGTCATTAAATGGGTAATGGACTAGCTGGTAAAATGGGCAAAAAAGTTTCTTGCAAGTATTGCCTAAGCTGTCATTTTTCCAACTTGGTTTTCCTTTGCATTGCCAGCGAATTCAGCAAACTTTTTTGCTGGACCGACCACTTAAAACTTGACCACTTAAAAGTTGCCCGGAATGCATAATAGCATTTAAAACCTTTGACCAGACCAGCTGGTGTCGCCCTACAGAATATCACTTCATTCCCCAGGGACAACAACCTCCTGGCCCATTAACAAGTGTCTTGTAACGCCAGGTATGCGTTCAATTACAATCACTAATTCGCAGCTAATCTGGTAGCATGTTTCCGCTCTAATTGTTCAGTGTTTTCGGGGGCTATAATAGAATGGGGAAATAGGAAGATGGCAAAGGGAAAGTTGGGCTGCTCTTTTTGCACACCTTTTTGCGCCAAATCAAAACATACTCCTTGAGTGCGTAAGCGTGTTAGTGTCAAGCGGCTTATCTATTATCATTTCGTTGAATTTTGAATGGGCTGGGTGAGAGCAAAGTAAACCTTTGTCTGTCGTTCGTCTGGGGCTTCATTGCGCTTGATTTCTTCTGCCCCCAACAGGCAAACACATCCACCCCTCCACCCACACCTTTCCGTTCAGTCATTCCGACCACACAGCAAAATAGCTCTTTGTTCGTCCTTCGTTACTCAGGAGGAACTCTTTGGGCTTCCTCGTCCTAGCGTTATAATGCCTTGGCTCTGGCCGAAATCATATGAGTGCTGCACTGGGCGGAAAATGTTCTTAAAGTCTTAAAATCTGAAATATAATAGCTTGAAAATGAAAGGGCCGTTTAAATGATCATTTTGGATAAGATTGCGCTTTGCTATCAATCCGAAATCTCTAAAAAGGCAACTCCTTAAAGAAATTTGTCTTTCAAATTTCAAAAAAGGAGTCGTTCTCTACTCAATTTTGCCATGCATACATAAATTACCCTTTTCAGCTTATGATAAATTTACTATAACTGATCTTCTGATTAAAATATTACTTTTATCTTGCCTAGACTTTAAGCACCCTTTCAAAAAAAACCATTTAAAACCTTAAGCTATTGTGAGGATTTCATTTCAAGTGTAGACACTCAAACAATGAAGCTGTGAGAGACGTTCCCTCATCACATTTTCGAGCTGTAGGTGCAAGGACGGACTTTCAGGCAGCGTGCCGACGACAGGATGTGGTCACAGGATGCGAGCAGCGTGCCCAAGGACACGGAGCTGCAGTCGAGTGACCAACCCAATGACTGACACCACTGTAAACAGCCCGAGTGCCTGGGGAGACGGGTCCTAGGTAAACACAGTGCCGGCCACATAATGAACTGACTGCTGGGTATGTCTTGTGCACCTGGCCACGCCCCATTGCCCCCACGACCCATCGTCCTTGCCCATCCCACATCGCACCTGTTGATGGGAACTCCTACTGCCTGTCGCATAAAAGCGAGCAACACATTTTGCACATTTACCAAGTTTATGCAATTCACACAAGCCCGTCAACAGTCACACGTCTCGTTGGGTACCCTTTTACTGCTTTACCCGTTTTTGCCCATTTTAGAACCTCTTTAAGCCATTTAAATGCCCTACTTCCCGGCCTCACCTAGCCGTTCTGCCGCCCCTATGCACACACTGTGCTGACCACAAGCGTTTCGGTCTGAATAATTGACCAACAGACAAAAGCAGCAAAAAAATATATGTATGTGCACAAAAAAGGCGAAAAGGCAAGGGGAACCACAGCAAAGCGAAGCCGGACAAGGACTGCGAAAACAAATGAATAAACAAAATTTATGAAGCGCAACCACAGAGTTAAGCGTTGTCCAGCTCGTGATTTAAGGTTGGACAGCATCGGGGAGCGGGGAATACGTTAAAACCTTTCCACATATCACCGTTGAGTTTAAGGCTGTTCCTAAACAGAACACCGTAGTTACCAACCAAACTCATCAAAATTGTTCAGCAATGTGTAACAGGAATTTGGTTGGCACACTTGGTTTGGTTACCTTTGACACATTTTAATTGGAATTTTAGGTAATTTAATACTCGAAAAAAGTATAAAATACTACCCACAATTATCGCAAGGCAATTTATTTTTTCGTTTAATTAAAGTGCAAACAAAAGAATGCTTTTCTATCAACATGTCGAAAAGCTAAAAGTAAAGATACAATATTATGCAACACTTTTATATCGAATGTATACTTTGAAATGCAAAAACATAGAACTTGTTATTAAATTGTTAGTATAGGGTCCCTAGTAGCGTTGAATTTCACCAGGTAAATTGAATTTGTTCATCTAACAATGGCATAAAGCAACAATAAAATCTTCCAAATGTATTTCTAAGAAAATAATAATAAATTGAAGGGCTTCTCACTCACGCAGAGAAACTAAAATCATCGAAATAGTCCATCATGGTGTACAAATATTGCAGGTAAACATATTTATATCTCATATTCGAGTCCGGTGATAGCAAATGCTAAACCGAAGAGGACTTGTGCCAGGCACGTAACTAATTTATTTATGTATTTCTTAGTCGCCGCATTCACACAAAGGACCCTCGATCTGCCACTTTTTCCATGTCCTGCCCACAGGCACATTAGCCGCAACGGATGTTGGCCTTTTCATGCTCAGTTGGGCACAAAGGAGCGGGGTTTTGGCCAACAGAAAGGAATGTTTTTTGGGCAAACAAGTGGGCTGTCGACCAATACTGACCGTCGACCGAACAGAAATGTCAATAAATTCATATGAAGTTATCTCTTCCAGACAGCTTAATGCGTATTTTTATGGCCTAATCTAGAGTCAAATTTTTCTGGCGCTTCGCTCGAGTGGATTCCAAATCCCAAATGGCTCCACAGTCAAATGCACGGACTCACCTCGTTCAGTTCAATCTGCAAAGAAAGGAAGGCAAAAAAAGGGGTGGGGTTCAGTCATTGGGTTATTAGAGAGTGCCAAACATCAGACTTACTTGGCCGGAGTATCTATGGCAACTATCCCACATATGCTGACTGCTGCTGTCGGCCATTTGATGAACCCAATAAAGCCGACACGAAGTGCCACTCAGGCCCAAAATGACAGCCGAAATGCTAAATAAAATTGAAGGGCCCCAGGCCTTTCGCCAAAGAATCTTGTATCGAATTCCGAATCTCGGCGACCCGGGATGGTACTGCACATAAAAATGATTAACGCCGGCCTGGAATAGTGGAAGTGGGTCGAAGTGCCGTGTTCGCCGGCTGACAGCAGTCATTGACATGGATATACTATATGTTTGCCTAGTCACCACTCACCTGCCTCTACCATGTTTATTTTAAGCCCCCGAAATACATCGCTAAATCTGCCTCTGCAATCGCATTGCATTTCGGCTGTTGCATTATTTATCGTATTTCGTGCTTTATTGTTTATGCCCTGGCATACGTGATTTTGCATAAATTCCCACGCCCCTCACACGCTCCCCTCTTTCCCATCCCACGTTAAGCTTAGCTTCCGTTTTCTTTCCCGTATTTCCTATATATTTTTTCACTCCGGATTTTACATTCGCCATGCCGCGCACATGGAAATCGCTTGGGCCCCAGCCACGAAGTACTTTTATTATTTATGCCTCGGCCGCCACAGTAGACAAAAATTGCTCGAATAAATGTACTGAAAACGAAAGGCGATAATAAATAAACGGGAGCCCAATAAAGATTGAGCGATACTTTCGAGACTTTGCAATTAAAGAGCCAACTTTTACGTATAATCTTTAAATGCCATTGCCGCAGGGATTTTAAATGAGTTGGCGGAAAATGGCTCAGCATATGCACAAATTTATGACCCATATATCTTTAAGGTAAAACTGGATTTCAAATGTTGTATGACTTTAAAAATTTGTTGTTGTTAATATTCATTAGAATTAATGGCATCTGATTTAATTGTTACCCTTTTCCAATTTAAAGGAATCGATTTTAAATTGTAATTTATAGTGAACCATTAATTCATGCATTGAAGCAACTGACCAAATATTTTAAAACCAGTGACTTTGTTATACTTATAAGAACCAACTCATATCAAACTTCTTACAGATTTCTACGACACTTTGATAAAAAAACGTGGTATTTAAGGCTTTATTCTGCTCGAAGGGAACTAAAAAACGCACAGGCATACAAAAAAAGATATCAACATTTTCTGACAGCTAGAAAATTCTTTTGCAACATACTTTTATCTTTGTTTAAACAACGCACTCTATTTTAAGCCTTTATCAGAGCTCTAAAAATCAATGAATGAATTTTGGTGGAACTTTTTCACTTCGGTGCCATCAATATTAATAGCCTTTCTTATTGTTATTGATAGTGAACTTGATTGACCCATTATGATTTCTTGGGTTAATGTATTTCTTGTTCGGAAGTTGTTTAAGATCACGTCATTGACCTTTAAGAAGCGTTAAATTAGCACACAATTCAGATTCGAACGTCGCCGAGGGTTAAGCAGGTTATCCAGTGTTCGGACAGTTGTAGTGGCCACATTTTCGGGTGTTGACTGGGCCAAATTAAATAACATACGCAGCGCCTAAACGCACAGGACACACAGAAGGTGTGTGGGGTTAAGGTCCCTGGATGTGGGCGTAACGGGGGCTGTCTGCCATGTTTATCAACGCATAAATACTAAAGCAAATGTACTGTTACCTCGTATTTTCCACACAAAGTGTGAATGGAAACAGGTGAGACTGGAGGGTGTGTGTAAGTTACTGTATTAGTTTGACTTTAACCACCACATCCACAGAAAAGGAAAGCTTTACTTAAAGACCGACAGAGAAGTAGAGGAAAAACCTCAATGCTAAAACATTACGTAATCTAAGACGCGACCAAAGTGAAGGTAGAAACGCTGCGCTGGCTAACTGGAAAATTGTGTAAATAAACAGTATTAAATTTTCCGCTTGACGGCTAATAGAACGGCGGACGGACACGCAGCCCCAGTTGTTGCCGCACAGTATCGATTCCGCCGTACTCAGCCGCCCCCCGAACTCGAGCTCTCGAGGGGACAAGAGTGCCAGATGATGGAGCCAAACTCTACTCCTAACTAAATTTACAGCAACTTAAGCCATAAAAATTGAAACGATAGCCGTAAAAATAAGGCTACATTGGTGGCCTGCACTAGGCAAAAATTTAACAAATACTTATTTTTATCTTGTTAAACTTTTTTAAAGCTTTTACAATATTTAACGTTTCCTTAGATAAGAATAGTATGCTTATTTATTATGTTTTCTTTTTTCTTAGATGAGTCATGTTCTTAAACAATTTTTTTTTTACAAAAATATACACTTTTTCAAATTCAGCGCAAGTAGTAGCGCTGCTTTCTTTTACAAAATACAATTAATTTTTTATATTTTCATATAATTCCTATGACAGTTAGCTACACAGAAATAATTGGGAAGAAGTTTTCTAAAAATAAACACCAAATTTTCCAAGTGTAGCAACCGCCACTCCTGCACTATCTATATATTTCAGCTTGCTATCTGCTACCCAGCAGGTCTTTGGGGGATGGGGTCTTTTGGAGAGGCGTGGCAACTGCTGATGCTGCGTCTTGGTTGCGCGCCACTTAACGCCAGGTCTCGTTCCAATTTTCCCACTTCCGTTCCCATGCAAAAGTTCATTTGAGGGGCCAACAGTTTTCTTTTCCTTTCGCTTTTCCTCTTTGTTTTCCTACGAGGACCGGGCATTTTGGGTAACTTTTCATGGAACAGAGCAGGCGAAAAAGTTTTCCTCTGTGTGACTACGAGGTCGAGTTGCCAGATGAGGCAGCATATCCCGTACTCTCAACTCTCAAACTCTTTTTCGCAAGTGACGTGAGGAGGCGTTCGGTGCTGCGTCTTAATTTGCCCTAGGTGCTTGAACAACATAGCAAACCATATTTCACAGAGAACTCTCTAAGGCAAAAACACTTTGAAACGGAGTTAAGCATTTGTCAGCGTCAAAAATAATACTGGATTTTCGGATCAGGGAGGGATCAAAAAATTCACATCTAAAATATAAACGAATATGAGATAATATTCAGCTACAAAAATATAACAAGATTAGAGGGGGAATTTACTGATTTAAAAACTAAATTATGCTGATTTATTTATTACACATTTTATTTTCTTATAATATCTCGGAATTATCTAGGAAATGTATTAACTTCCATTTGAAAATAAATACCTTGCTTTTGGAAAATACTTAATACTGTTCATTTTCAAACCTCAATTCTTTGGAATAATGTAAATTATTCAATTGTTAAAGATGCTTATTTCTTTCATTTGGTTTCTGGAAATCTAATCCGCTTTAAGCACTGTTCACTGTGGCACATAAATTTAAATCAGGCATCTTGTCCAATTTTTGCAGCTTTTAGGCGTACACTGTGCAGGCGCACATACACAGAGGCAGGGTGAAAGTGTTCTTCTCCTCCCACCCACACATACACACACGCTCACGCCCACAAAAACACACACTCCTCAACGGCAAGCTCTTCAGACACGCATATGCAGGGACTTAGTTTTAACCCGGGGCTATCAAATCTTGTAGCTGACATTTATGCGAGTTTAAGTTCTATTAACGTACTCGCAACTCGTCCTCGCCCACAACTCTCTACTTCCGTGCCTGTTTCCTTTGCCCAACACTTGGACCATTTGCAAAAGTGTGTGTAGCAGTGTGTGGGAGGGGAGCAGTGTGTGTGCGTGTTGACATTGATTGCGTGCGTGTTGCTGACAGTTGTCCGTACAAGCTTAATGGCAGTGCGATTTTAATTGAATAATATTCAGCCCATGAGCCGAACCACAAGCCTCCCTCCCCTCGAAGTCCTGGTAGTCCTTTCTTCCTTCGTACTCTCCCACCCACCCTCCAAGATAAACAATGACGATCCCACAACTTGGGGGTCATAGGGGGTCCCTGCATATGACATGGGCCATATTTGCTTTGGCTCAGACCCAGTTTCCCCCATGCTCTGTTCTGCTTTCTTGGCCACCACTGGCCGTGTCCCTGCTGGTCAAGATTTACTAGCGCCATAATTGTCAATGGGCCATTAGGACGATGTGCTGCCCCCTTCGGTTTTGCCAATCACTCAGCCGTAAGCTTCAGAGATGACAGCGTGATAGAAATTTTTATTATTACCTTGGTACACAAGGAATAAACTGTGCATTATTTGGCTATCAATAAAGATGTTTAATGGTTCAATATACTTTTATAGATTCACGGAGCTCAGAAGTCTTTAAGAAAGCCATACATTTCAGTCCAGGAAAAGAAATAAATCATTTGATTAAAATTTAAATGCATAGATAAGTGGATGGATGGAAATATTAAATCCATTTTTAAATCTAATTAAAGAAATATTTCCCAAAGCTTATGTTCTAACCTATGAAATAGTTCAGTTTTCTATTATTATTTCTATACATAAATAAAACATATTAAAAAATAATTTAGTTTTTTCTATAAAACCCAAATGCCAAATTTTGTCTAATTTAAACATAAATAAATCTCAACGGAAGAGTTCCCCATTTTAAGCAATTTTTTGACCGTGTACAGTCATGGGAGGACTACCCCTAAGTCGAATCACAACTTTTGCTGCGGTCACGCACTCATCTTTGATTCGTCGATGATTATTAAGTTGGTTGGACAGAACGGGCCACATATTTTTATTGACATCGGAGGCAAACAAAGCGGAAGTCATCTCCATCCCGATTCCATTATAACATTTTGGAAGCGAGGGGGAATTATGCTCGCATGAAAAATCGATAAATTATTGTATTTATTGTATACATAGCTCATATTATTATGAATTACTGCCGGACCAGCGACTTCGAGCTGACAGGTCATGCGTTAAAGTTGACTCTGACGCCTGGACTCAGGCATTTCAATTAAAGCAAATATTTGTGATGTTTGTGTTTCGGGGGCCATAAATTAAATTAGATTTCAATTAAATGCTTCCCACAAACAAATATCGAAGACAATTAGTAGGCTGCATATCTCCGGACTGGGCCTAATATCGCTAATAAAAGGCGGTTGACAGCAAAGGCGGTGAACCCGAGCTCACAGGCCACGAAACTAATTTGTAGCAATGTCCTTGGGCCACAAAGCAAAGAAAAGGGGGCGACTTTCTCAAAAGACAGATGCAGTTTATGCGATTCCTCATGTTCGAAAGCATGAGCCAGCAGAAATGTCATTTGGATGGCTGCTCAAAATATGCAAAAATAAAAAAAGAAAGTCCAGGATGCGAACGGGGGAAGGCACCCGACAACGTGAACATGTAGAAAGAAATTGAAAACGGAAGGAAGCACAAAACGAAGAAAACAGGAGCAAAGAACAAACAAGCGCATGACATGCAAAACAGGCAAACAAGCAACGAGGCTCGAGGGGAAAAGGTGGGTGGTTGGGTGGAAATGCTTGTGGGTTGGGTTGCCACCCAGCAGGGAACAACTGAAAATGCGCTGATAAGCGAGGCGTGCCCACCGGAAGCAGCAGCAGTGTACGGAGAAAAATATCACCGAAATTATTCATCAATTTGAGAGTTTTTCTGTCTTTTAAAATGGACTTAGCTTTGGTTTGATTTGGAAAATGGATAATATTTTTTTGACGACTAAAATAAAGACTTTCGAAACTTAAAGCGATGCACAAAATACTGGTGATAACGTCTATCAAAAAAGATTAAACATTTTTTTTACATTTTTATCATTATTTTCAAAATATGAACGTTATGAATAACTTATCAAGGTGCAATCGAAGAATATACTATTTCGATAGCAACAAATGTCTAAAAATATGAACAGCCAATATAACAAAAATAATTTTTTTATATATTTCTTTCTGTGCACCGACAAAACACAAGCAAAAAAGATGCAGAATCGCGAAGAATGTAACAGAGGCAAGTATGGTGGTAAAATACACCGGGTAGACTGGGACAAGCACATAGTGAGACTCTGAAAATGTTGGACTGACAAAAAAATGAGTGAGTGGGGCTTATACTCTCATCCCCCAAAACGAAAAGCAGACATGGACGCTCAGCAAGGAGACCACTTTCCGGCTGCTTAGCATAACTGAAACTTTTTAAATATTATCCAAGGATTTGTCCGTTCCCAACCCTTGCGTGGACATATCAATAAAGCGATTTATCACGAATATTCAGTCATAAATAGCTATAAGTCTGTGTGGAAAAGGAGGAGTGTAAAATGTATTTTTGCATTGTTATTTGCTAACCTTTAAAATCTTTTTATTTTTGAAGACCATTTATCTGTGTCAAATTTATTGTTTAATAATTTGTTAAAAGATGATATTTTTTTTTTAAATTTAAGGAAAACGTATTTTACTGTTTTTTTTTTGCTAAGAGCTACTTTTTAAAGCAATAGGGATCGAAGCCTAATTCTGCCCTCACATTTTCCTTTCCAATCAATGCCTTTTACCCCCTTAAGCGTTGAGAATTGAATTGAGGCCAAGTCCATTCAGACCAATTTGCCAGGAAATTTCAATGTGTGTGCGGGCTCCATTCGAACAGCACCGCAGAACAATTAGACCCAGATTTTGAGAAGGGCATTGCGAATAAAGTGCTCACAAAATTGCGCGAATTCCTAAAAAGCAGAAGGACATTTGTTGAGCGAACGGAGGACTTCGGGGGGATGTGGAAGGGCTGAAATTGAGAAGGTGGCTAGTACACAAGGTGGGAATGTGCGCTTCGGAACAAGGACAGCAGCCGCAAGCTAAATGTCGGCGCAAGTGCGAGTGCAACACACCCAGTTAGAGGAGCAAGTCCTTGGGCCAGGTGTCCTGCCCATGTAGCCGGTTTTTAGGAACCCTAGCTGGCACGCGCCAATTGAGGCGATGAATGGTCATAACGAGCTGTGATGCACTTAGAAAAATGTGGAGTCTAAACCTTATCAAAGAGAAAATAATACAACAACATTAAAAATAAATATTTTTACAGAGAAGCTTATCTTTTTTTGGAATCTTTTTATCAACAGTTATAGCTGCACATTAAATCGAAAAATGTTTGGGATTGAACATAATTTTTAAATAATGAAAACCTGATATTTTATTTGTTTTAAGGTAGCTTTTTTTAATTAAATTCTTAATTGATAATTTTTGATATTTTTTTTGACTCAGTTTGTTTATTTTTCTACGTGCAGCAGCAGGTGTGCACCTCGGGCGAATTGGCATGTTGCGCGGTAGCCGCTGAAACAATGCTGAAAATCAATAAAACCATTAAAATGCAGCCAAGGCTGACGACGCCAAGGAATGTGAAGTTCAAGCAGCAAGGCTGGGTTGGAGGATCCATAACTTGCGGATGCATGCTGGTTGCGTGATTGGGGTTACCCATTAAGCCCCTTCTAAAAATAGAACCCAAAGGCATAATTGGCGACGCCGCGATTTGCCTGCCAAATCGATGCCGAAACGCAGCCAACAAGGTCGTGGGAAAAAATGTTGTTGAAAATTCAGGACAAAAAACAGATTTAATTTATGGCTTTTGACTGGAGAGCAGTGAGCTTGTCGAGCTGCATGAATTATGTGCGATGAAACCTGACGACGCACACCAGTGAAAATCGGAAACTAAATTCGCCGGGAGATTTATGTGATGCACACCGCAGCGGGGAAAAGCCACAAAAACAACCGAGGAATAAGCTCCAAATTTTCCACAGCAAATTACAAAAATTTTAAATTTAAATTGCAATAAATGCCAAGTTTTTCATTTTGGCATTTTACCACTTCCGAATGGCAACGTTGAAAAACTTATCAAACTCACTTCCTGTGTAGAAAATTTCATATTTACCGCATCCCAAAAAAAAGGTTTAATTCCTGTTTGCATATTCAGAGCTGAGGCAGAGACCATTCGCAATGACCACAAAATGTATTCAATTAATAAATAAAGCCAATTTGCATACCCGAACCTAGGCTGCATGCTAAACCCCGTATTCGTATCTCTGGGCCATGGAACCCATCAATCATGCAGAATGTTTTGGTTATTTCCCATGCATCAGCCACATTAGAACACACTCCAACATGCATAGACAATTCTCAGATACCACCACATACACTTGTATGACTGACTTTTATCTCGCCCAGTTGAGTTCAGTTTTCGTCATCAAAGTAGTGTAGTAGCGTATTAAGCTGGCGCTTAAATTAATTGAAGAAATAAATATCGCTTATTTGGGCCAAAGCGTGCATAAAAATTATTATCGATAAAGCCGGCAACGAAAACAAATTGAGCAGCCAAAAATGCCAGACGGCTTTTCAAATGCAAGATACCACAGGCTAAAATTTCCAATTAAATAAGCTATTGGTATATGAAATCATTGCAATGCTTATTAACCCAACCAATTTTGGTTTATTTATGTGCCAGACCTTTTACTAAAATGCAAGCTGAAAAGTGGATGTGGAAAATAATCATGAAAATGGGAAAATGCTGCGCGAATGTAAACAATTTGTTATGGCCAAATAATGGCAACAATATCACTGTTTTATGAGGGCGAATAAATATTTTCGCACTTCGTATTTATGCGATTTAACCATTAAATGATTGAATAGGTTAATGGGTTCCCTGACAGCGCGTATAAACAATTACCAGGCTCCAAAACTTTTCCACATCTACGCTGATGGGCTACAGAGTTTTAATAAATCATATCCGTATTTCAGACTGCGTCCTCCATAAATCATAGGCCAATATCAATTATCATTTGTGTTGGATGTTTATAAATAGCTATTTATTTATTTTTAGCACTGAATCGTTGACTTTTTTCAACCCGTTGGCAACGGAAATTAAATTACTCGCAGTTTTCATTGTTCGCTTTGCCAGAGAGTGCTATTCCCGATAAAACGCATACGCCACGTTGAGCGCTACCGATAAATAAGTAATTAGAACGCCTAAATAAATAATTACGCCGACATTAATGGCGGGTGTGGGCGATGTCTGCATACCGAAACCAGCAGTCAATCTGCAATATTATCCCCATTAACCCTCATACCAGTACCGCATCAAAAAACAAGTAAATTGGAATGGAAAAACAATTCAGGCAAAATTAATTTCTGGTACCCTGGATAATATAGTTTTAATATATAAGTTAAGTAAGAAACAACAAAGAACTTGATAATAAGGATTATGATGGTAATGATAAATATTTCACAAATGTTTGTCACGAAAATTAATGTTTTAAAATGAAAAAACCTAAAAAACTCTTTACATGTCTTTCCTAATTTAAAAAAAAAAAAAAAAATATTTCTTGAAGTTCATAAAAATCAATTATTTGTACTTGTACACATGTATCATTAAAAAATTCGTTGATTCCATAAGTGCTAGTACAGCCTTCAATGTAGGTGGTCGAAAATTACATCCAGCAACATAAACACAATCTATGGGCGTACCAGAATTAGGCACATAAGGAAATTTTGCACTTAAGGCCAAACAAATCACAAAGCCATTAATTTTTATTAACAAAATCTCGGCTGAGCAGTTCCGAAAGTCAAGAGCTAAGCGCCATGATTTGTCCAGTGCAAAAAATAGCCACATGCAGACCTTTGATAGGGAAAATAAACGAAATAAAAGCGAAGACTGCGAAACACAAATAGAAAAAGAACTTGGGCCGAAAATGTGAGCTTATCAGTAACGTAATTAAGCAGCGATAAAGTACCGCCACGCCCCCTTTCGCCCCCTTTTTTCCACTTTGGAGAGCGATGAGTGGGACGAGCGATAAGCACGGGCCTTCTTTTTTCTCTGTTTAGCCTCAATGAGCATAGTTTATATCAATTTAGATTTGAATTTAATTTATTTACACAGCCACATGTGTGAGCGGGAGTGTGGGATTGTGGTTATATGGTCAGTGGCGATAGAAGCATTAGTCACCATAATATGATGACAAAGAGCTGCATTTTTAAGGGGTGCACATTTTAACAGAAAATATTTATTTAGTTCATAAGAACAAAGTTAACTTAGATATTGATAATTATTTCGTTCATTTCGGTTGCATTACAAAACAACTAAAGTGTAAAAACTTAAAAAAATAATGTCTTATTATAACTTTTGTTTTACGAAAGTAATTATTACGTTTTATATAAAATAAAGAAAAAATGGCAAAATGACAAATTAAAAAGGAGTCACTTAATTATTAATTTGAAAGTGTGACAAAAAATTTAAAATCAATTACTCCTTGTTTTCTCTTGAAAATCTTATTGGAACTAGCAAATAGAAAAATGACAACTGCTAATCGGTAGAATCAGCACTCTGCTTGCCCCCTTCATTAATTGACTGAGCCAATTAGATTGGCGCTGCATTAGCGCGGATTACGCATACGCCAAGTGCGCCAAAACGGAATGGAACCGCGCTTAATCGCATTGTTTTGGTATATCTCGCAGCTGGCATTCGCATTCTCATCGCAGATATTGCCATTGCTGTCATTTTCCGGGTAAACAGCTGCAGTTTGTTACTTCCCCCGACTCATCTTGATGATTGTGGGATAACCATAACGAGAGCTGCTCTGCAATTTGTGTGCACAAGTGGACCGAGTTGGAACAGCAAAGCTTTTAATTACCTGCCGCACTTGATTACATTCTTGTTTACTGGCCAGAGGTGGCATTTTGCTGTGCATAATATTTTTAAACAATATTAGAAAGGGAAGATACCAGTTGATACACATCGAAAATCGAACGTAAAAATGGAGATAATTATACAATTTTTAACATGAATAAATTTTAAACTTAATTTAAATTATTTATTTATAATATTTACAATGGTTTAGCTTACTAAATAGCTAAACCAATATTTGTCCTATTTATAGTTCAGTTGCATCTTGGTGGTAATTATTCAGGAAATTAAAAGCACCACCAGCCGAGGGGAACTTCTCATCTGGCGTTTTAATGCACTGTGCAGCGTCTAATTGCATGCCAAAGTCGATTACAATTCAATTAGCACTCGGTGCGAACTCTTTGCAATTGTCTGGCTAACACACAATCAGGTAGTACAAGATGTCTACAATTACGAGTGCTGCCGGCACGGAACGGAACGGAACGGAACCGCCAGGCTTGTATGCAATTAGCCATCAAAGCGCTGTGGGCAAACACTCGCGGCTGTCTTGCCAGACATCGGCGGTGATTAATGGGTCTGCGGGGCAAAGGCCCCCAGCATGATTGGACGCTCCATAATGCACCCTCGAGACACGAGAACAAGGCTCCACTCGAAGGTCCTCGAGGGCCTGCACTTCACCCGAACATGTTTTCGGTTTTCGGCCCTTGGCCGTGCTATTTTCCTAATGCCTAATCAAAACATAAACAATCTGGGCCCAGAAAGGTGGTCTCTGCAGCCCGGCCAGCCAACTGGCAATTTAATTAATGAAAAGCCAAAACACTTGAGCATTTGCCCTGACTTATGCTGAGTGACTTCTGTGGCGTCAGGGGTTGAGTATGGGCCCCATTCAAGTGTATACAATTTAGGTAATAAAAGATAATGTGTCTGGCTTGAAGATGTGACAGCATCAGGTCGAGTCCTACTACTATCAACTGGGTCGGAAAGGATTTAGTTTTGGGGCAAAATACGTTATGCTGAAAATATGCAGTTTTCCTTAATATTTACCTTTTAATATTTTAACCTTTTTGGTTATTAAATTTCTATAAGGCATCGGATTTTTAATTTATTATGAGGCAACAACCATTAAGATTTTTAAAATAAAAATTAAAGGTTTTAACAATTTGTTTATTAAATAAAAATGTAACTGAAATAAGTATCTCCCACTTATTACTTTTTATCTTATTTTACCGTCACGTTGTAAATTTAGTAACGTCTGTATACACCCCGACTTATTCACTTTCAATGACTTTATAATCTATTTCGACAAACACGTGTCCATCTCTAATCAATTTGTATGTCCGCCAAAGGTCGCTTTCATAGCTTTAATTACTGATCATTAATCATAATTGAAAAGATAGGCGTGCAGGATAAAGTTCACTGTTTCTGACTGCTGTGAATGCCAGTTTTGCCGGGAAAACTTTTTAAGCTGACTGGGCAGAGAAGAGCACTCAGCTACAGACCGTAGAAGATCCAGTTGATTGGGGGCTGAGGCAGTCAAGGCAGCGATGAGCTGCGGGCTTAAATTCGCAATTATGTCGATTTAATAAACAGGGACCAACGAGCCGTAATTGCCCAACGCAGTAACCAGAAGCTGTAACCGAGAGACCCGTAAGGAAACTCAAGACGAAACGATTGCGCCGGGCTATCAATAATGTGCGTGACACAATGTTGCCAAAGGCTCGCACAGCACACGCTGCGTATACGCAATGCGGCAGGAGATGGATAGCAGGATCAAATGGTATTTCCCAGCATGTTAAGTGGATTGTTTGCGTTCCCCAGTGTGTGTGTGTGTGTGTGAGTACTACACATATATGTATATAGTAGACAAGGTGGGGAACAGAACTTAATTGCAGACATTAATTATGTGCAAAATTGAGATATATTATGCACTGGAGTTAATGCTTGTTATTATTACTTAGAGTCAAGCGATGCAATTTGAATTAATTTTTTCGCATTCATGCGGCTTAATTAGTTTTTATGCATTGCACAACATCCCATCGATTTTGCGTCAATACTGAATTATATAGTCGCAATTTGCACGGCCTACTACCAGTCAAAATAAAGTCAGTAATTAATCTTCTTTCAACTGACCGCAGGCAGGGCAGCCAAAGTTGATTTTAATGAAATTATTCCCAACTGGCGCACTGACCTGAAAGCCATTCTGGCATCCCCCACTTTTTGCTGCAATCGGATCTGAGCTGGCGGCAGTTTGAATACATTAATGCATGCGAATTGCACGAAGCTAATTACGTTTTTAATTATTTTACGGCTTAAGGCCAACAAATCCTTCGTTGTTTTAATTTTAATGCAAACATCTGCATGGCATTAAATTGGTTAAGGGATTTTAGTATTATCCATTGATTAAGCACAAATGAGATGGGTCAAATAACTCGATAACCAGATAAACGGCAAAGGATTTGCAGATATGATTACTTAGTTCATTTAGTTCATTTTTGAAATCACAAAAAAAATGTATTTTACTTTGAACAGTGCAGTATAGTTAACTTTAGGCTAAACTTGATAGCTCTCTCATTCAAAAATTACAGAAATGCCCTAGCTCACTCAGATTGATTACCGCTGATTGTAAATTGAAATCAAAATTGTTTGCCTCCACAACGGAAAGTCCAGATTATTTGAAATCTCGAGTTGTTCGTCAATTATTTTGCCGTATCATACATTTATGCAATTTTCCGAATGCGTTTCTTGCTGCAAACTGTTGCATCACCATTGTTGCAGTTCGCTCATCTGGCAAATAAATGCAATTTGATGGATCAAAGGGTCCAGTTCTCCAGAGAAAGGGGCTGCAGGGGGGTAAATTGAATTCTCATTGTGTGGCAAGGCTCGGGGCATTGTAAAATTGACTTTCAAGTTGAGATTTCGCTTGGGTAAATCTGGCATCATAAATCAACAGGGCTAAATTGGGGCGGAAGGTGGATAATCAGCAAAAGGCTCTTTTGCCCCTGCTCTGCTTTAAATTTGACTTATCACGGACTACAAATCCTTGAGATTTCTCATTAGCCGTGGCAACTAATTAACATAAGTAATTTGCTTAATGGCCACTCAAAGGCAGCCGCTCTCTCCCTCCGAACTCCTCGAACTTCCAGAAAACACCTGGAAGCCATGCTCGTTTGATAGGCCCACAAAAGAGGAGAAAGGCAAACAAGTAGACCGATAGGCAGAACGAACAAACAATGAAGCCAAGAACAAACAAGAAAAACACATGCAACTGAGAAATGCCGGGCTTACATGATGGATTTCCCAATGGCTGGCATAAACTAATATATTGTAAATAAAAAGCTAGCGCCTCGCTCCGTCTTCTTTTCGCTGTTTTTCGTTCTGCGGGCCTGATAGCGTTTGGGGACGGAAATTAAATTTGGCCACGTTAATTGCCTCGATTAGAACTTTTCGGCCATTACGATAAGCGTGAGCAGCAGCCCCGCAGACAATGGGAAAATGACAAAGCCGGCTGACCTATCTCTCTCTTATTTTACGCTTTTTTGAGCAAGCAATGATGAGCTAGTGGTTAATTATTAATTAATTAAAAGCTTATTAACGCTGTCGCTAAGATGCGAAGGGGCCACGCGGCGTATGCGCAATATTCGCTAGCACACAGAGTTAAAAAAACACTGACGCAATATGGCAAAACAATAGTTTACTTTATATTTCCGCCATGCCTGCTGGCATTTTGAGCTCCATTGTTTGTGGGTTGTCGCCTTTGATTTGAGCGTTCCGTTTGTTTTGCGGCAGCAACCCTGGCGTATGAGTAATGTTCCGGGCAGACAATGCACAATGCTTGACAGGGTGTTAGTGGCGGAAAACTGTCGACCGTATTACGCATACGCCCCATTGTGTCGACCATTCTTCCTCGAGAGTCAATTTACAATAGATGAAAGAGCAGAAGCAGCAGCGGCTCCAGCAGTCGGAAAAGTGTGTCACTCTGACATCTTATGCCCTAATGCTTTAAGCAAACACGTGTGGACCATGTGGCCGTGACTCACTTTAAGTGACGGACAACACGGCGGCTGTAATTAGTGTAAGTGCCCGCACAAATTGTCCCGCCATCTTTTGGCAGCACTCTAGCATCACTTTTCATGTTCAAGGATGCGCGCAGCAGTTACTGCAATTGCTATAAATATTTTCAAAAATCACAAGTGCTGCTCTACTCGCAACTGGAAGATACCTAGTACACACACTTCTAGGTGTTTATTTTTAGTCATTCACTCGAGCCGAAAATGATTTTATTTACACATTTAAATGTTTACCAAGTATCTCAACCTTCAATTTGACTTTTCTAAATTTGTATAAAAAAGCTTTAACCGATTGACGTGTGCCGATTGGTAGATAAAATATTGTTTGATTTGTTGAATGAAATAGATAAACCCTTGT
Organism: Drosophila elegans; assembly: GCF_018152505.1. NCBI lineage: Eukaryota > Metazoa > Arthropoda > Insecta > Diptera > Drosophilidae > Drosophila > Drosophila elegans. Next base: position 2,004,765 of record NW_024545855.1, on the reverse strand, counting down.
TTATCTATTATGCCCACGATATTTCTAAGTAATGTCTTGAATTCTATTAAAATATATTTAATTATTGAGGTAGTTAAATTATTAAATGCTTTTTAAATCTTATTGTTTAAACACAAATATTTTTATCAACCAAGAATTTTAATAGGATATCAAAATTTCAATTTATATATCTAACAATAATTTGGCATTAATTGAGTGAACTAAATTACAATTTTCTAATTCCCGAAGAAAAAGAAATAATCCGCTTATGTTCAATATACCCTTGAGCTATGTACTCGAAATTTATCCAAAAAATTGGCTCAGGCAACGCCACTGCCTTGGACCAGTCAGCCAGCTCGGCTGGCATGCTGAGTTTTATTTGGTTTCGGGCAATTAAGCTCGCTGTGTTGCAGTTAAGTGTACATTTATTCACAAAAGCCGCACCCGCAACTCGGATGCACATCTGTGCGGTGGTAATTTAGCCAACTTTAAAGATAAATCAGCTGCATTTGCCCGGGAGTGATGGGAAATCGGCGGCATCTGCGGCACAGGGCACATGGCACTCTGGCACATGCCTTGGAATACCCGAAGCCCAACCATATTATCAAATCAAGCGGCTTGTGACTTTGTAATTTGATTAGCTTTGCCCCCGGCTGAAGTGTTTGTGCATATCAGTGGCTGACAGTTCTACCAGTTCTCAAGTCCCTGCCGAGGGCCCTTGAAGAGAGCGAGGTATGAAAACAGTTACCGAACAGAGCTTTAGAAAGTCACAAACCACAATATCACTTTGTGCAAGTGACAACTATTTATTTCCCCTTGGTCTAGGTCAATTGTCCACAATGCCCAAGACTGCCCGAGTAATCCAATTAATGTTTGCCTGCCATAAATTTGTATTTAAATCTCCGACAAACACTTGGCGATAACAAAGATCGTCGGTAGATTTGGTGTTGAGGTGCTAAAATCGCGGGTGTACTCAACCTGGGGTCTGGGGTTGGGGGTAAACAAATCCAGAACAATATTGGACCAGAGACTTACACTGGGTCAACGACTCCCGACACTCTCACTCTCGTTGTGGATCGGATGGGCTTTCTTCTCGAAGTCGTTTGCATAAATTTTGTGTGTTTTCCAAAAGTTGTCGAACAGGTGGCAATTGTCGCAAAAATTACTTTAATAATAGCACTGGCATTGGAAAACATCCGAAATATATGTGAGATGGAAACTGCACAAGTTTGTCCAAGATATTTTTTGTTTTTCGACTTTCGGCCTATTTACTCTCGAGCACTTTTCCATTCAAACTAATGTAGACACATGCAAATATTTTCCGATATTTATTTTTGTTTTGCACACACTAATAGCATTGAATTTTTCATTCATTTCAAGTAGCACAAGCAGATTTAATTTTGCCCCATATTTGTTTTATGTGGATATTTTCGTTTGAATAATTCCTGAAAATATTTCTTCTTAACTTATTTATTTATTTTGATTTCTGATGGTTTTGAATTATTTGAATTTTGTGCGGGAGGCTGCCAGGAATTCGGGAGCCGAGCGCGGATAAACTGCGGAGCCCGACGATTGAAGAGCTGAAGACCCGTCGGTCCGCCTGTAAAAGTTTAACTGGAAGCGCGACCGCCGACCTCCGAACAGCGTTTGAAGGCGTTCAGCATTTCCCCGAGCGGTGCAAAGAGAGAGCCAGAGCCTCGTACCTGTGCGTGTGGCCTTAACAGTGTGTCGGCACGGCGGTACACCCGACATATAGTACTATATCGCATAACAGCACTCGGCAACTCTCTCCGCACGCACACAGCTGCGCGCTGTTATCAACGGCCATTCTTTATCACTGTGTCAGTGGGTCTACTCTCAACACTCTCTCTCTCTCTCTTCCGCTTTGCAGGGCGGGGAAACTCAGCCGGCGAGAGAGAGTGCGAGAGCCAGAGCGCGAGAGCACTGAAAATTCAGGGAAAATCTCTACCAGAAAACCCAAACGCAGGGAAAATCGCATGCAAGAGAGTAGAACCACTGCAGAACATTGGGAATATGAAACACTGACTGGCGGGGAAATGTCAAGAAAGAAAACTGAATAATAAATATTTGCCATAGTTTAAGTAATAGTTTAATATTTGCCACATCGAACTGTCGGCTTGTATGATATTTGCTAGAAATGTCTACATATATTTACGTATAATTAACTCATTTCGTTTAAACACCTGCCGTTAGATGGATAAAAAAACTACAAGTTTATAACTTAACTGCAATATATAATTAAAAATACATACAATTTTAAAAAAACTTCCAATTAAAAATAAAAATATGATTTAAAACCCTTGAACCTGCAATACTTACCTGCAATATATATATAAAAATACATAAAATTTAAAAAAAAAACTTTAAAAATAAAAATATGATTTAAAACCCTTGAACCTTGTACCACAACATTTTAGCTCTTGGCTTACTATTCGCTTAAATAAATAACATATAAGTGAACTTATCAGTAAAGGTTTTTGTTCTTATGATATTCGAAAATAAAAAAAAAAAGTTTTGTTGAATGTCATTTTCTATATCTACAATTGTAAACAAACTTAGTAACTTATTAGTTAAATAAATATGATAAAACGGTAGGTTTAAAAGATAAGGAGGAAAAATATTTCAGTTGATGGCACAAACTTAGGAAATAAATGTAAAAAAATGCATAATTTATAAATTACAAAAGCAAAAACTAAAATAAATTAAGAAAATTGAAAGTCTAACTGTTTGCTTTAAATAAACAAATAATGAAAATAAGCAGCACCTATTTCTAGTGTCAAATAAAGCGACTTTAGTAACTGAAGCATTGCTAAATATTAGCTAAATGCCTTGTTTGCAAAATGCAATTTGTGCGAATCATTAACTTTTTGTTTATACGTTGGAAAGCTTTATCGAAGTGTTTTTTAATAATTAATAAGTGCTTTTTGATTATTTACTATTTGCAATTAGCAAGGCGTGCAAAATGTTATACATTCATTTGGTTTTAAATAGCTTTTTAAGTGTACAAACATCATTTGCTTTTCTTAATTTTCGCTTACTAATTTATGGTATAATTTAACTTTATGCCAGTTAAAAAAAAAAAGAATTATTTTTTTTGTTCCGGTTTTTCATCTGTAGCTCAACAGTTATTTAACATTTTTGAATTAATTTAAATGTGGCGCTCGTGCTGAAATGTTAATACTAAATCAAATTCAGCTAGGGGAAGTTTGCAAACATTGAGAAAGGGAAAGCCAAAGCAGTAACATTTTCCTGCAGATGCTAACAGAATATCAAAATATTTTACTTGAAATTCGCATTCGTTTAACTGCAACCACAATAGTCATTCATCGACTTGGGTAAATACCAAATATTTTCTGGTCGAGCAATCACCATAAGAGAAGCCCGAATATGTTTATGAACAAGATAATCAGTAATCATAACAAAATAAATTAAAGCTTTATAAGCTAACATTAGCTGTCAGGCGGCCAGAGAACATACATCGAGACGAGAACCCCAGCAAACCGAAATAAAATGGCAAAAATTATTATTATCTAAACAAAGGGGGGTGCTCATATGCCATCGCTCAAAAGCACTTTGCCACAGAGATTTAAGGGGGGCGAAATGGAGCTGCACCGTTCCCCACGTGCCTCTTTGTTTTCCCCACCACTGCGCACTCTTGTTTTTGGGTTTTCAAATTGAAAAACATGAAAAGAAATATTTCCAATCAATTGGCAAAGAGAAACGAATAAAAATTCACATACGAGCTGCACAGAACAGAACAGACAAAAATACCCACACACAGGAGCTGGCAACAAGAAAAATGTTGTTCATTCATTAAATACAAAAATTCATTAAACAGACCAGCGATCAGAAATATAACTGCAGCAGTCCAAACGCAAGTGGCCTGCTGTCTGACCGGTGTAAAAAGGAAGAAAATAAATCGAGTTGTTTACTTTCGAAACAAAAGCAACGACAACAGCGCAAACACCGGGGTAACAAGCTCTCAGAGTGCCATAAAATATGTTTTTTTAATGCAGGTCGGTGTTCAATAAAAGTGCCACAAATCCAGATAGAACAAGCAGCTGAAAAATACAAAATGTATTTTTCCAGTTTCGACTATTGGATACCAGTTCTTGCGAAATTTCTGCCAACTAAATTGCCCATATCCGCAAAAACTAATGGTCTTATATACCCCGTTTCACAAAGTGGCCAGTGAGAGTGGTGAAGTGAATCAAGCAAAACGAATGAAAAATGATTGAGCAGCTGCAGAAATTCAAAATACATAAAGGTGTGAACTGTAGGAAAATATATGGCTTTTATCTATTTACACGATGCCAACGATTATACATGAATAAATTGAGTAGCTAATAATATTGCTTAAACACCATAGGTCTCCGTTGATAAATAGGTATTTATTGATAATTGATAATAGGTATTACTATTTATGTTAAGGACAGAAAACATAAAAACAAAATACACATTATTAAAGTTCCTATACATTTAGTACATCAATATTGATATATTATCATCATATTATTTTAAATCGATCACAGTCTAGTGCTTCAACCAAATATATTAACATTTAGTTTTAGTTGACAAATCAAAGATTCTAAGACGAAACTTTTTGTAAAGCTGCGTGATAATTTGTGTTTTTTTCTCTAGCCTAACGGTTTAAAAATGGGTTACCTGGTCACAAATTATTTAATTATATAAATACATTATTTAAAATATTTTATGATTTTATTTTATGAAATTTAGAACTTTTATTTATTAAAAATAAACATTTCCAATTACTTTTGTCCTACAAACCAAACAAAAAATGTTTTGGCCGCTAACCTTAACACATCATTGAACCTTTTGAAAATGAGAGCAACGAGGAGGCGAATAAGAAATGTTGAAGTGAATTTATTGTTCAACTAATAGCTGATGACTGCAAGATATTTCGTACTCAAAGTGCCCTAGGAAAAGTGTCTAGTAATTTGTGGAAACGGTCAAGGCAAAATGTCGATAAGTGTGGGTTTCTGGCCATTTCCAATGCCAGGCTCTTCGCTTTTTTTCAGCGAGTTGATAATGCCACGTCAATCGTATAAGTTAGTGGCAATAGGCTGTCAATCGGCCTGCCAGTTCCTCTTCACCTGCTTTACATCTCCCGACTCCCGAATTATTGTGAGACAATGATTGATCCGATGAAGAAAATCAGGAAAAGTCGGGAATCGATGCCGAAGCGGAAGCACTGACAGATAGAGACAAAACAAATTCGCAACCCAACTGGAAAAGAATCATAAATAAAATATGCGCGCCAAGCAAACACATCAGCCAGAAACCACGAACCATAAGCGGATGGGGCGGAGAAAGTGGGCGGCCTGTTGATGAGAATCCAATTTGATTTATGATAAATACGCCTTGATTTATGCCCTTTCCTGCTGCCCGCTGCCTTGTGTCCAGAGCCTAAGCCGCCGATACGCATCAGTTTAGCTGGCGACCGCAAAATCATCGCATTTGGGCGAGCGTTTTTCAATTTTTTAACTCGCTAAAACTCTTTTGGGTTTTCAATGCGAGATTTCCAGCAATCCTTCGGGGATATCAAATATCAAATGCCGGCTATATATCTAATTCATATATCTATTCAGCTGTCTTTAAACATAATAAATAATTTAAGAATCAATTATTTCAAGCTACAATAATTTAATAAGAGACTGTACAAAATTTAAATTTAAGTGAATTATTATTAAAACACCGTATATAATATTTTAAAACAAAAATCACATATTTTAATGGGTGTCAAGTATTCTATCCCGCTACATTTGCAAGCTTTGTAACGGAGGGCTTTGTGTTCAATTCATTGTTGATTCGTTTCAATTCGCTTTATTTTGTGCATATAAATTGGCTGCGTCATGAGTTTACAATTTTGTTGCATACTTTTGCGGGTTTGAGTTTCAGTTTGCGATGGTATTTTCATTTGAGTTTGCGGTTCGGCGTACTCTGTTTGTTTGTAGCTTATTTATTTAGCTGTAAGCGTGTGCGAAACAAATTTTAAGGTAAATTTGTTCGACGCCCATTTTGTGTTCGTGGACGAGGTTTTTCGCGCTGGCAGAAATATGTAAAATGTCTGTTTCTGACTTAGTTTGGGACATGTATCTGCATGATAAATGTGCTGGCATGCTGGCAAATTGTATTGATAATCGCTGCCAGAACTTTCGGCGCCTGTAAATCACTAATGGTTCCCAAATTTATGCACGTATTTATGGTCATGCCTTGATGAGTGTTTGGTCCACGCAGCTTAAAGTATTTAGAAAACCAATGTAATGTTCGCCTCTATCACGCGCTTTGCAATCCGAAAGTAAAACAGAAACAAAATTCAATTAACTTTCAACTTTGAGTCGGGCCCAAAGAGGGATTCAGGATACAGACTGCTTATAAATAGACTCGGTGCGTGTGGCACTAGCTTAAAAACTCCTTAATTCACACCCTTATCACATTCTTCATTTCAGCCTAATTAAATGGACATTTCGACAGCTTGACATGTGTGAGCGTATGGGTTTCCGGCCGTTTGTTAATCCCCATTCCAACGGCTTTAATTCGGTTCAAACTGAGGGACGCATCAAACTGACAATGTTAATTGAAAAGCGGCCAGTGTGAGAATCACTGTGAAAATAAAAACTCGAAAAACTCTAAAAACGCGAAAGAAAAAACGACGTTGGCAACACAAAGAGCTGTAGGGCAATAAAAGCACACTTCGCCATAACGTATACGCAACGTGTAACGCAGGAGAAACTGAGCTGGTGACGGCGAAAATAAAACTTTATTGCTAATTTATTTGATTAAATTTCACGCCGTCACTGTCGCCCGAAATGTACTTTTACGTTACACTTGTTTTGCTGTCATTGTCGGTGAGATCTCTGACATTTGCTGACACAGGGGTTGTCGGACCTGATTCGCTGCCAATTGATAAGAAAAACACTCGGGCGGCTGATTATCAGACGGCAGAGATCAAAGCAGGTGTTTGTTTGCGCCTCGTTTCCCTTAAAGATTTAAACTCAGGCTCAGCCTGCCGTTGACCTGTCGTCAAAGCAATTCAATTAGAGCTTTGGCAGACAACGCGGCGTATGGCTAACGTTTGGAGCGCCGCTCAAAAGTATGCAAAAACAGAGTGCGTCTTGTACTCGCTGGAAATGCAAATGTCAAGCACAGAGAGACAATATATGAAAAATAAATGAACGGAATGCATAAATAAGAAGCATAAAAGGGCAAGTGCCAAATGTAAAAAGGTATTATGGCACCCACACGCCCACACAAACATGCACACATGCCCACACGAGACAATTATAGCAGGTGAAAAAAAAAAAAATAGAAGAGAAAGGGGAGTATCTCAAAGCCAGGTAGCTGAGCTAAAACCATTCCGAATTTCCGCAACGCTGACATTTCCATTTAAATGCGTTACACACTCGCGCTTTGAAGAAAGCGCGCGGAAAATGGAAAAGTGAGCGGGGTGCTGAAAGGAATAATGTCCTTAATTTGAATGACGCTTTTTATGCTCTCAACGTTCATTTGGTTGCCTTTGCAATTTCGCCGCCAGTCATAAAAAACTTTCACCAAGTGAGAGTAAACTTGAAGTCGAGCGGCACGTGGTAATATCCAGCGGGTCTAGTTTCCCTTACAATTTTCCCCTGAAATTTCTTCATGACCAGCCGCATTTCGTGGGCGTGCTACAAATAGCACAGAGCTGGAAATTGCGAATCTAATAAAAATATATAAATACAACATGGAAGAAAAATCCAACTAATCAAATTGGCGACAGATACACGATGAGAAAAATACCGAATTGAAAAATCGAATTAGAAAATATAATTTATCAAAAAAATTATTATTTATTCGTATAATTAATCGAGCTTTTTGTAATAATAACAAAGCTCGAGTATTTTAATTTTTTTTAATTTTTGTAATTTTTTATCATTAAAATTTAACTTAAATGTGACTTTTTTAAGTCCAAATTGTATGCGTTAAGTGTGTTCGTATATGAGATATGAACTAATAAAGTCTTAATTATATTTAAAAAGTCTAAAGCTAATCTATTTATATGTTAAATAACAATACAAGTATATTGCTCTTAAAAATATATAGTAGCAAATTCTTTGAGTGTTTCAATACGCAACCGCAAGAAAAATCGCCAGGCAATAAAACACTTTGCCATGGCTAATGCGATGCTCCCACCGATTCAATCGCCACAAGTATATAACAAATATCGAGGCAATAAAAAACTGTAACTAAACAGGCCAAGAAAACACAAATTGCAGCGGCCACGGTACAGATTGAATTTGCACGCATCAATGGCGGCATTGGCAGAAAAATAGCGCCCATAATAGGCCTCGTCAAATGGACGATGGCATTAGTGTGCGTGCGGTTGTTTGCATGTGTACGTGAGGGGGAGTAAGTGTGGGTGTGAGTGTGCGTGGGCGACGGCCTAATCGAATTGACATAAATTGACGGTATTTATGGCCGATCTAGATGGAAAAGCTGGCCTTAACTCTCAGCCTTCCTTGGACTGGCCGGCCTTATAATTTAATGCCTGAATTTGCATACATGGCAATGTCCAAATCAGGAAAATAAAAGTATAAAAATACAATAAATTTAAAGCCGGCTTTTGGTCTGGAGTCCAGCTGGATATCCTCCACAAAATAACCATAAATGTTGCTAAAATTAAACCCATTTATTCGCAGGTGTTCGGGCGTCATGGTGAGTTAGCTATAATCAGCAACCTAATTATCTCGCAAAATGCTGACCAAGCCCGTACGTCAAAATTTGACTTTAAGCGGCTTCTAGAAAAACCAATCGAATGCAAAAGCTCGAAAAAAGAATAATTGGATCGGGAAAAACCAACATGAAACCAAATGAGATTGCGACCAGCAACAATATTTTTTGGCAGAGATGAAAGCAGCCGGTCCCCATCGCCAAAATCATGAAATATGACACTCGCATATACACATGAGGATGCCGGGGACCAGTTCAATTGGTGGATATGTCTGTGCTCAACAATTCCTGGCATCCTCGACATAAGAGTGCCGCAAATGCTAATGAAAAGAATTCCAATTTAAATTATGTTTTCCCAGCATCGAGCAGCTGAAGCTCGGTTTATTAGCCAAGAAAAAAAAGAGATGGGGAATGTGCGGTTAAAGGATGATAATCCACCAGTCGATTAAGAGCGATCAATGCAAGATGCATTAGTGGGGTAAAAGCGTTCGAAGACCATCATAATCAATATTAATTAAGTGACCTTTCCAGCATACAGTTTGCCATAATTAAAAGATACCCAAGGGGTTATACACGGATAGCAAATTTAACTGAACACAAATTGAAATTGCCGACTACATGGCAAATCAATTCGAATGCAATAAATAGTCGTTTATATTTACTTGCCAATGCAACATGCAAATGGGAATGGAAATTGAAATGGAAATACTGCGTATACGACGTATCGGCCCAAAAAGCAGTAGGGCAAGGTCTGGGACTGCCAAGTGACAAATCGGAATTTGCCTCCTGTGCCAGCTGTAAAATTTGAATACTTTGTGGTGATGCTCAATGTTTGCACAATGGCTTCGACTTCGGACTGAAATTCAGGTGAAATCTTGCATTGCCCACTTTGTGTGCAATGCGCTTTTGCAGCATTGTGCAAATAATAAAAGGCCTCGCCTTAGAACTGCACTCATGGGTCCTCGGTCAATATTTGTTTAACTTTACTGGAACCCGAACATTTTGCGCAAATCAAACTACATATTTAATTAGTTCGGCAACGGAAGGTTTTCAGGCCTAACTAAATATTTACAAAAATCAGACTTTAAGCCCCAAACCAAAACCAAACTTTCCCCTAAAACCCTCAAACAGGTCAACTCCCCGTTTTTCTCCTGTTTTTTTTTTTCAAGCACTTGTCCAGCTTGTAGTTAATTAAGTATACGCACTGAGGCCTACACAATTTAGCATTCGCTTAGTTTCTGCTGACTTTGCATAATTTGCCAGACGCTTTTTTGGCTTTCTGGCTCGTCGACCAGTAAATATTTCAAGTTAAATATGGCTAGGGCACTTTCCGTCTCGCCCCATATGCAAATTACATTTAGAAGGAATTTTTATATGTACACAGTCGGATGCCTGAAGTTTTCCTATTTAAATATGCACCACCCTTGTTCGGAGCTTGTTTTTTTTACTTAATTGGAATTCCAGTTAACTTAAGCCAGTGTGAAGTTATATAAGCGGAAAGGGCTACTAAATAAATACATAGTTCATTACGAATTTAGTTCCTTTTTTTTTTGTAGAAAAGAAATTTAGGAAATGAAATTTAGTTATAAGAGAAAGTTTTAATTAAAACTATTTCATTTAGGTAATCAAATGTCTACCAAAACTCGTTGGTATTTGCCTTTTGAAAGCGCCTTTAAGAAAACAATAGAAACTTGACCACACGCTGCGATCAATAAATGCATTTTCTCTATTTATTGTTAACTTTACCATTAGGCAATGTCCACATGCGAAACAAAAGTGGAAATGGATACAAATTAAATGATATTTCTGTGGAATCAGAGCAATATTAGATTAAAATAGAAAGCAATTTTAATGAACATCAACTGAATAATTCATGAATGGCTTTAAAGAACTTAAGGAAAGGGTGCCCGTCATTTAAATGAAAATCATTGAAAACCTAGAGCACAAAAACTTTTCAATTGCGAGGAGCCAGCTGTCTGTGAAAAGTCGAAGATCTCTAAGTTGGGAACAAAACGAAACAAATGCTCTAATTAATCTTGAAAGTATTTATAACTTTTGTTTCGCCAATTCGAAACAATTGTAAATAATTAATGCACCATTATACTCAATTACCGAAAAACCTGCATACAAACCCCCAGGGGAGTAAAAACCGAAAGTCAAAAGTTTTACAAGTTGCAACTGTTGAGGGAACTTTCCCGGTTAAAGGGGGTCACCGAGTGAAAACTAAGCTCAGTCAGACTTTAGCATTTACTCGTGCTGCGGCTTGTAAGACATTAAAGATGCATCAGAGACATGACCAGGTCTGCTTTATTTAAACCTTATATTTAAGTTTGAAGAGCTACTTGCTGAAAAGGGGTCAAAAATAAAAAAAGATTTTAAGAGCTTACAAGCCGAGAAAAAGCACAAAAGAAATAAATGCCTTCTTTAAAAGTTAAAGGCAGCTGGTGTAAGTGTGTTTTCATCAGTAATGTTGCACATTAATTATGTTAAAATTATATAATTATTCTTTAAATTTTGGTGACGATTTAAAGAGGCGAAGTAAAATGTTATGCTAACAAAACCCTAAATTACCTTACGAAATCTAAAATCCCATTTAGCTTTATCCTGCGTTTCACACTAAATTTCTTTAGCTGAAATATTCGCCGGAAAGAGACAAAATGCAAATGCCTTAAGTTACAATTTGGTGTGGCAGTCGGGGCGGGCAATCAACTACAATTTGCATTATTGCAGCTCCACGCGGATACCGCCAACAGAGCTGCCCCCAAGCCCCAAAGCTAACCGCAAATGCTGGCGACGGCAGCAACAAAAACTTGCCACAACCATTGCTGAATATTTGCAACAACCATTGCAACAATAATAGCAGAGGATGAGCGACAACTATGCGACTCATTCCCGGCGACATTGTATAAACAACAATTTTAGCGGATATTAAAAACAATGTTGCTGCTCTCGGGGCGCTTCCTCTTATTTCTGCTGTTGCTGTTGGGAAAATGCGAGCAGGGGAAATAGAAAATTGGGGAAAGTGGGAAAACAGGAGGATGGGAAAATGGCGAGGTGGTGAGCTTACAGCACCCCTAACTTTCCGAGAACGTCAAATTTCAAGTCCTGTTTTGTCATTCCATTTCCATTCAACTGTCTGCGGCTGTTTTGTTTCGTTTCGTTTTTGTTTGGCCTTTGGTATTGGCCCCGTTATTGTTCACTTGAATTGTGCTCCATTGAACGGCGGCCGGAAATCCGCTTGTCGCACTTAAACACAGTCAGTCCGCCAAATGTCGTCGGACTGCGGAAGTCCCACTGCTTTGGACTCTTTTCGGCCCTAATTAAGCCTTTGAAGGCGTTGCTTTTCGACTTGATTAAAATTTAATTTGCACCACATTTCGCTAATGCGTCAACAGTGACTCAAAGGCTAGAGTTCGCCAACTTTTACAACTCGATTGAATGCTGCTCAATGCTGAGTAAATTTCCTGTACATTGAGATGGTTAGTTATATATATTAGAAAAGGCTTTAAAATAAATAGTTAGTTGGTTGGATAACGCATTCTAACTACATAATTGATTAATTTTTAGCAGGAAATGTATGTTCTGAAACAATATAACAACACCGATTTTAATGGGCATTAATAGTGGATTAGTTTAATTCAAGTTCGAAGTCGGGTACCAAAATGAGGGACTTAAAATTAGTTGGTCCAAAATGGGCAATCCATATTGGACAAGTTCTATTGAATGCAATATAATGTGCTATAAGTCACTTAAAACATGCCCATGACTTTTACTTTATGAGGGTTTCGCACCAATTGCAGCTGGAGGCTTTCAAACTGTAAAAAAATATTCCATATATATTATTAAACAAATTAAATTTGCTGTGCCTAGCAAAAACTTCAGGGCAAATATTATTTGCACAACTAAATTACTTTTTTTTCGAATGTATATATAGGTAAGGCCCAAAAACCTAAAATGTCAAAAATGTCAAAATGTATTGTTTATATTGGCTTTCGATGATGTTGTTAACTATTAGGGGGTAATGCGAAAGCATTAGCCCCGCAATCAACACTCCATTTGCCCAGTATGTTAATTAAATGATATTAATTTAGATTTAAGTGTCTGGGGCGCTGAAAGGTCCACAGAGATTTGTCTATATTAAAGTCCGTCCCAATAGCAAAATTAGGCGCAATTATCTGACAATGGCATCGCAGGTATCAGGTGTTTTGCAGGTCTAATTGGCACGTGTTATCGCATGTCGGCGCCCTTCGGATATCTCGAGCTAATCAGAGGCCAACAGTCGCAGCCGTTTGCCTTTGTGCGGAGTCAGTGACATTCGGCCAAGTCAAGTCGAACATGGCTCAAACGTTTGTCTATCATTAACTGCTCGGCAACTTGTGCAATTTGGCCGCATAAAAGCTGTCACACGCACGCACGTCCCTTATGCGCTTTTGAGTGGACCGGCATGGCTTAATCAACTTACGACTAAACAAAAGCCCATATAAATTATTTAATTAATCCTTTGGGTTTCGGCAGGAGTGTGCTTAAGTGTGCGTGCGGGCAATCAATGTCATAAAGGCACACACAGACACACACGTAGGTGTGAAACAGTCTGCCATTATTGTGATTTCCAATTAATTTTTGTTGCCACGAGAGAGAAGTGTGCTGCCTACTTTTGGGGATTCCATGCGACTTCGTGGCTTTCGGGGGAATCGAACTATAGGAGGATTAACTTAAGACTTGTGGGCGGCAGGTTAAGGGCAGGTTAAAGAAATGCGAAAAAACTGGCCGAGGTGGATTACAGCAGGGTTAATGAGGCGATGACACTTGCCTGTTTAAAAAATAGTTAAATATAATGACTGTATGAGAAATAATTTACCTGTCTAAAAGGAAAATATTATAAATAGCAATTTATATTAAATGGAAATGATTTTTAGCTATGTTGGCTTAACCAAATTTACTTATATGACGTACACCTATTTTATAATATATATAATATTATTAATATTACTATTATATATAATTTTTTTATTATACTTATTATCTTTATTTTAGGAGAATGCAAGCCTAAACTTTTATTTTCTAAATTACACTTTACACCCCTCATATAAAAAACCCAAAACTTCAATACATAGGCATATAATCAAAACTTGGTCATAAAAATTTGTTAGAATCGCACTAAAAAATCAAACAAATAAATTTAACGAATAGAATTCCCATTTTAAAACGTCATGTTTGGCAAGTTAAGATAACCTTACTAAATGGTTCAATGCGGAGAGGTACAATCGGCACACCTGGTTACTTTCTCTCCATCCACTCCACACACTCCTGGTTATCCGGATATTCAGGAGCCATAAATATTCATTGTCTGGCCGACGGCATGGGCTTGAATTCGAAACTGAACTGGGCAAAGATGCTTCTGGTAAAGAACTCTCAGGAATATCATCGTCTGCCGTCCGGAGAAGTCCCCCCAAAAAGTTGCAGTAACAATACATCTGCAGACAATCCAAGTTCATGCCGACACGCACTAAATCTTTGCTTTCATGTTTGCGTTTTTGTTTGAGAACGGACGAAAAACTAACCCTTTGCTGGGCCAAGTTTTCCCACACACAAACACACACATACACACACACGAGAGGAAAAGAGCCGAAAAACCTATATTGTAGTGGATATAAATCCCTGCCACATGCCTTTATGCAAAGTTTGGATTAAGTTTTTGGCGAGCAAGGAGCCAGGGCGAGGTCGACTGGCAAGGTCCTGGGCCTGCCAAGGACCAAGGGCCGAGGACCACCCGCTTCTGCATGACTGCCCAAATTTGTAAACAATCAGAAAATGTGTCAACTTATTTTTTTAGCCAAAATGCGGAGCAGGCGGGCATGGCCACGAACAACAATGGCAACACAATCTGATGCCTGATGCCTTAAGTAAATAGATAGTTTGAAATTTGTTTTGTGTGTGTGTGGGTGGGTGTGTATGTGTGTTGTGTCATTGTTGCTGTCGCCAGTTGGAAAATTCAGTTAAGCCGCTTACTGAAATTCATGCTAACAATAATAGCATCATAATAGGAAGCGATTTCAACTTTTAAACGCTAAGCGCATTTAAATTGCACAGAAACAACAAGTTTGGTCACTCGCATTTGCATAAGTTCATATGTGGATATCGAAGGGCAGTCGGCAGTCAAATCGCATTTCATTGTAGTTGGCAGAGCGTAAAATGAACTCCCACTGCAGTTTGCCAATGGAAGACACACATGCAGGCAATTGATATTGATCCCCTCAGTAGGACAATTGTCAGGCGAATAAATTGGATTTTGTATTCTTTGACACACCGACTTGTCTTCTGTCTGATAACATTTAATTTGGCCCAATGCCGGTTACCATTCTCGTGGCAAAAGCTTTCCCATTTCGATTGACCAGACGGAGTCGAGCAAACAATTAGTAAACCAATACCACCGATACCGTTCGCATTTCAAAGCCATTTGAATCAATCGTTCGGCAACCACTCAAATTACCGAACTGAAGCAACGACAGCCACAACAAAAGCGACATTATTTCGGGTAATCATATCTGTTTTCCATGGTGGATACTCCATCTGCATATCTCCCACAACAAGACTCTTTAAACAATGTAATTTTTCGTCGTTTATTCCGCAAGCAGATGTGCTACCATTTCAGGGGTTTATGCAGAAAGACATAAAGTATAAAACCTTAGACATAATTGTATAAAATATATTACAAATATAATTTCTTGAATACTGTTTAAAAGTACCACTTTTCAACCAGAAAAATAGTAAAAAAAATAGGTATTATGTCCAACGACATTTAATAAGAAAGTGTTACACTCAAAAAAAGTAAAATAAAGCCAAAGCTTTTTTATAATTTCTTTACAATTATTTTGTATTATTTCACATTCAATACCTCATTTTCCACCTAAGAAAAACAAGGAAAATAACTGTGTGAGAAGTTTGCTCAAATGAGGTTTTTATTTATGACACCTTCAAAGTTTTTCCCTTATTTTTAGGAGTTCCCGCCACTACATAAACTCGATTACCTTCCACTAAATTCAAACTCCAAGCAATCTCTAAGCTTATTTTATTGCAGGCACTAATCGGAATGGCTGCTCCTGCAAACTAAACTTTGGCGAATTTCCGAGAAGTGGTTGTACTTCATGATACAGCACTCGCATATACTTTGTGTCCCTGGTTCCGGATTTGGAGCTATAAATAAACTGCCAAATGTGTAAAGTTGCACCATTCCAAAAGGCAAACAGAGAGTTTTTGAATGTGTTTGTCATTGTTAGAAGCAGCATTGCGGCAAGCGATACCGTTGTACTCGCATCACGAGCACGTGTGTCAGGATGTGCCCCAGCCCCAAAAAATGGATCCCTCTCGAACAGGACGAAATTTCCCCAGTGACTGACGGACAAATTTCACATTTTGTGTCAAAATGCCGCTGCCATGAGTCGCAGGAGCAGCATCAGCAGCAATAACAGCACACATTCAATTGCGGCAACCGCAATACAGACACTCATTGAGTCGGGTTGCTAAGGAGATGGCGGGAAATGTGCTGCTCCATAACGGGGCTTTCTCTACCCAGTGCTGAATATTAAAGGCATATTGTTATCACAAAGGGAAACAACGCTTAAGGTTGGTTACAACTTTTCTAAAATCTACAGATTTCATTTGTGCAATTTATAGCACAGAATAATCACAAAAATCATAAAGCTGTGATGTTTGAATTTCTATAAATTAAAATATTTAAATGAATTTAAATTTCTACAAAACAATTTAGCCGAATAAAAAGATTTTAAGACTACAGCAGTAACTAATAAAAAAGCTAAAAATTAAAAATGTTTGAGAAATATCTCAAATTTCAGTGTTAAGCACGATTATTTCAGATGTTATAAAAGTTTTAATTTTCCTTTGCTTCTATCTGACTTTTAAATATAAGCGTTTATTTAATGATCGAAATTAAATGCTGTGTTCTGATTGTTAAAGAAAACTAAACATTACAATTTTCTTTGATTTTGGGTACCTAAACTAGTATTTGAGGGTAACATTGAATTGGTACACCCACTTGCCGAATACCTACATATTTTGCATATATTGGGAAACAATAAATTTTACAGTAAGAGCTCCGCTGTGTGGGTGTCACTCGATTTGCTCGAATGTGTGTGCACGTCCGACTGAAGCTGACCTTCGACACGGCTGGGGAAAATGGAGGGATATCCAAAGACAAAGGACCCCAAATCGCCAGACTGTGACAGCTGCGGGGCTTGGATAACTTAAATGGGTTAAAAGGATATGTTCCTGGCTCAGGCTTCCCGTTCTGCCATTTTCAATACAGAAGGCAGAAAGGAAAAGCTTATTAAACGCATGAGTTGACGAAATTGAATTTTCTCTGACGATGAAGAACTATGCGAAATCAGAATTGAGCACTTTCTCATGCCGTCAATCCAAATCCATTGGGATTTGTGGGAATAACTTCAAATGTCGACTTTGGAAAACAATTTACAATTATAATGATAATCAATTTTACATTTCGCTTTTCTCCCTTTTGCATTGCAAATTGTTTCCTGCATCAGGCAAAAAGTAACGCCCAAGTATTTTAATGCCCGAGCTGAGGAAAAAAGTGAGAGCTGGAGGAAACAACATTAGTGACTTGGCAGCAAAAAAACTTTATCCTCGACTAGCTCCTGTTCTTCTACGGATGTAAGAGAAATTTTTTCATTAAAAAGCGAGCGCGAAACTTTCGGCACAAACAATTTTAATAAACATTCACAAAAATTTAATTATATGCATGGGCATACTGATGATCGGCCGAAATAGAGCCATCCAGCGGGGCGCCAAAGTAAACATGGCCAGATGCAGAGTCGCAGATAGCTTTTTCACAGGCCAAATAGGAAGGGACCTTTAACCCGGCTGCTAAGCCGAAATTTAATATTGGAAGGCAATGAGCCAGCGCGCAATAAAAGCCAAACGCCCAATGGGATTGGAACTGCGGAATGGTAAAGAGTGTGGTGGGTTGAGGGCGTGGGTGGCCAAGGCTTTCGGGGGTTAAGAGTGCGGCTATAGGGGCCATCGGCCTCTCATGTGCCGCATGGTAATGAAGACTCCCCGTTCCAGCCCAGATATCTTGCCTATTTCAGTCCCTCTTTGGCTGCAGCCAATAAAGTATTGTTGTAGCCAAGACACTACCACTGCACTAAAAATTACATTTTAAAATTTTAAATATATTAGAATTTCTTAATAATATAAAACCAGACTATTTTTTGTAATCAAATTATGCCTTTATAATAAATAAATTTTAATAAATAACTAGATTATTATTGCCAAAAAAAATTGCTTAAATTAAATGTTCTTTTGGTATACAATATTTAAAATATAAATAGTATTCGCAATACTTACAATACCTACATTAAGTGAAACAAATGTCGTTGACTTTTAGTGTAAGATTAGGTCAAGTTAGATTTATTTAAATTTATATGTTTGTTTATTTATTTAAATATTATTATTTTTTTTAGTGCCTCTAGTGTGCTGGCTCACCGGCTGCTTCTCCATTTGTCCGTGAGTCGATCGACAGGTTCTTGGGGGCGTGGGACGGCGAATATTGTGGAGTCGGTGGCGGTAAGAGTTCTGCTCAGTTCTGGGCTTTGTTACATAATAGGTGAAGTTTTATTGTCGAAAGCTATTAAACTTTTCCCATCAAAAGTGTACGATGTTGCCACATGAAAAAGGTGTAGAACATTAAAGTTGTGCCAGTCAGCAAGTGGAAAAGTAGTCTGCAAATCGGACTAGGAGAACTTTGGGGAATAGCTCTGATGGTGATGATGATTTTTCTGGCCATAATAGGAGGATTTAATAAATCAAAGAATTGAAGCAAAAACTATAAGATTAAAGTTGATTAATTTTACAGTTTCTTCGGACTTAATTTTCAAAGTTTTGCTATTGCCTTACAATCTATGCATGTTTATTGTATTTTTTGGGCAAATTAATTCATTTTGATATAAATATTTAAAGTTCATGGCTGAATTCCCCCAAAAATTAAAGCTATTTATTAAACATAAGTTAAGCAAACAAAACAAACGCTCGAAATGAAACATTAAACTTTGAAAAGTTCCTTTGTCTTGTGTAAAACTTGTAACATCATCGGATGACAATAATATTTTAGCCACATTTCCCCGGCCACAGTTTCTAGCCCAAGGGACTGAAAAACAATTGACTCTGGCCTAGGGCAAGGGAAATCTCCTTGTTTTTCCGGTTTTGTTGCCGATTGTTGGCATTCCACTCCATCTTCGATTTGTGTTTTTCCTACCATGCAGTCGGAGCACGCATTGCGCATAAAATAGCTGCCACAGAGGGATTTGGGGTGGGATTTAAAGGGGGTTTTCAAGGGGGGTGGTGGGTTTCGGGGGTCAGGGGCACCGCAGAAGTTCCACTTCATTTGGGCCATTCGCTTCGAGTGCGGTTGATGTCTACATTTTCAGCGTGTTGGTTAAGCACTCGGCAACTTTGTTTTTCCGGTTTTCCGGTTCCACCGCTTCCGCCATTATTTTTTCCCATTGAAATTGAAAAAGTTTATGAGCAATTTTAAAAGTGAGTTTTCGACTTAACCGGACGACCCGTCCACTGAGATTGTGTTAATTCTGATTTTGTGTCGAATGCTGCTAATGAATTGGCTCGTTTACACATGCGGTTGCACGGACGATCTCCGCCCACCGCCCCCTGAGCACGCCCACAAGCACTTGAAATGCAATTAATCAGTGTTCGTAGATGGCAAAAAGTTTTTGGCCAAAAGCGATAAAATGGGGCTCACCGCAAAGAAACCTCAAAGCCAACTAACATTTGTATATGCATGCATATATCTTGGAAAATTAGGGTTGATATCAGTTGTGAGTAAAAGGCGTTTCTTAGATATTCCATTCTCTTTTAAGGCTTGTTTTAATACCTATTGTAAATTACGAACAATCCTCTCGTAAATACATTTCCAGTTTAAATGAGCCAAAAAATACTTGTGCATTGAGTTTCAATTTTAAAATACACAACTTAAATTATATGTATAGAATATATAGAATATATCTAATACATTGAATGGTTTAAAGTTTTAGTATGATTTGTTGTAATAGTTCTGAAATATACAGTTTCTTAGAATGTTGTACAATTTTAATGAGATTGCTGGATATTTTTGTGTTCCACCTTATTTTTTAAGGGTTGTTAACAGCACAAAGAAGATTCCAGTTCAAACCGAAAATACTTAAGTATAATTATATTATATACACAAGAAGCCGAACAAACACCTCCTATTAAAAAGGCTACGAAAATTCAATATGTATTATTTAAAAACATTTTTTGGTCAGCTTAATAGTTCTCCAATGCCGGCTTATAAAGTTTGAGTAATGTGTTCTAATTGCTGCTTGTACATGTGTTATGTTTCATCCTTAATTTAAATTGTAAACAAGTACCCATACTCGTGTATTTTTTGGCGAACACCCACGCATACCAGTGTTGAAACGAAGAAGAAGAAATAATGTTGCTCCAATAACATGCAACTTTGACACCAGCAAGTGCAAAGGCCATTCGAATGGTGGGTGGTGGGCAGTGGGTGGTGTGTGGGTGCCTGTGTGAGTTACATGCACTTAACGTTGATTTGTGCATTGAGCGTTGGATCTCAAGCCAGCTCAAAGGCCATTGCAAGTCTTGCTCACCCTTAACCCCACTTCACAGGACTTCACAGGACTTCACAGTACTACACTCCACACCACTCCACTTCAGCTTACTTCAGCTGAGCGGAGCTAAGTTTCATTTGCAATTTTCATCTGCAGCTGTTACACGAGTGCCCAGCAAACAACCTAAAACACAGAAATATCTCCGGAAAAGGAGGGAAAATGGAATTGGAAAAGCAAGATAAATTTGTAATCGGAATGGCAGGAACCTCTCATACTCTCACCCGAAACTGAAGCTTATGAGGGATTCTTGCTTGGTTTTCAATTACTTTACGAAAATGTTATAAAATAGGTTGTGGTTGCAATTAAAACTAAATGTTGTTTACGTATTAAACTACTGGTGTTTATTTTATTGCAAAATATTTAATGAAATTCCACAATATGAAGAATTGTATTTGAACCAAAAAACTTGATAAAGAAAATAAAGAATTCTGAAATTGTAAAGCCTAATTAGGTTTAAATGAGTACAAATGTAAAGTAAGGTAATTTTGTGGTATTTCGATATTCCAAGAATCGATGTATTTTATAAGTCTAAGAAAAGGTTAAAACCATAAGAGCCTCCATGTTCTTGACTTTAAGATGCAATTCCGTTTGTTAGACAAAACACAGCTGCCGGCTATCTACCCGTGCATTTATTCCACCTCTCCACCTGGGAAATGCAATTAGAATTAATAAATAAATATGATTTGCAAACTATTAGAAGACGCGAAGCACGCCGTAGGAAAGGCCATGGAGAAGGGCTATTAAATTTGTCGGAGCCAAGAAGTGGAAACGAAATTAATACAACGGGGTATTAAATTATATTTCATTGGCCGCCAGCAAGGAAAGCTCAGCGGGAAATTGAATCAGAATGTTGAAAGCCACTCAGAAACCAAGGTCAGAGTTCGTAATTACCCGATATTTGCGCTTGTGGCCATCTTTATGGGACATTAAGTACAGGACCAAGGGGCCAAAAGGATATCACCCTCGACAGCTGACCAACAACCACAACCTACAACTTAATTTGTCCGATGTCCAAGCAGTTGAAGTTGAGCGATGGTACTGGTAATTATGACAACCGCAAACATCGGATTGAACATTCAAAAAGCAGGGTCAGGGTACGTAATGAAAGCGGTCCTAATGGTTAATTAATTGATGTGTTGACAGTTCAAAAACCACAAGTATTCCCCAAGCGAGTGGGTATTTGGTTTCGGACACATTTAATTGAACTTAAACGGCCTTTGTATAACACAATTACATTGAATATTCAGTTAGTTCGGCAGCCAGATCCATGTTTTGAGTATGATAAAGCAAATGAATATAAGACGGTAATTAATTCGTATTAGTTCGTTATTTAGCTGCTAATCAAGCTTAAGAAAAGTCAAGTAAAGTAATAGAAAACTAATAAATTAATCTTGCAAAGTTCCAAGAAGTATACATTTATTTTTATCATATCATCATATCATATCATCCACCACATAAATCATAATAAAGGGAACTTTGGCACCTGCAAAAAGTGGAGGAAAAAATTGTTCGTTGAAAACGAGAAGCAATAAAAATTATATTGCCTGTCAAGAAAAGCCAAGGACGAGCAGTGAAATCAATTAAATGCATTTTCCAAAGTCTCATCTCGTTTTTGCTTCCGCTTTCTTTCTCCTCTTATCTTTTTATGTTTTCTGGAAAGGAAACTCTTTTACCTAAAGCTTTAAGTTGTTATAATTTATGGCGTCTATAATTGCAGCAATTTGTGCGATGCGCCAGGTAGGCACCAACCCTCACATATTGCCACACTCGACGTGCTCGTATTTGAGATGAAACTTATATACAACATGCTCCACATGACCCCATGAACCGTTCGGGGATACACTTGAAAAAAATATGATATCAGCTGTCAAGTCAGACTGACACCTTTTTTTAAGAAACAAGATATGTCAAGATTTCTATATTAAGAATATCTTTAAATATAACAGATGCAAATATAGAGCCTATTTAAATGACCTTCTTTAATTCTTTAAAACATCCTAAAAGTTGTATTAATACCGCCAGTAAACGTTATTTTCAAGGCTACCGCTTCTGACCAAAATGTTTAAGAACTTAAAGAAAATATGTAAAAATAACCATGAAGGGAAAAATTAAATAAAAATGTCTTCGCTTATGTTTCCTGTGTGAAAATTGCTTTTCTTGCCTTCAGTTTTGTCGTCTACGTTGCAGGCAAAATGTCAGCATCGTTCAGGACCTGATGCCCTATCGCCCCCTCTCTTTCTGTTGCCTTGCATCCGTCTCTCTCTGCTGCTTTCTGCGGTCCGGGCCCGCTGCTTGATTGCACTTTTAATTAACTTTTTTGCGAGCTTCACAGCTTCGGCAGCCCTGCTTCTGCTCCTGTTTCAGCTGCTACCAATTGTCGGCACTTTGTGCTTTATACTTTCGCCTCGTCATTAACAAAGGCAAACAAGTCGCGCATGGGGCCATAAATAATGGCAACGTCACCCACACCATCCCCTTGGAAAATTATTTGTAGACAGTTTAAGCCATATCCCGTATAACGTATCCCGAGCTTGCAGAGCCGTAATTCCGGCCGCCGGCCAATATGTTAATTCAATTCGCCGCATTGTAATCAGCGGCAGCCAAATTGTGAGTCCCGCAAATGTTTACGCATTCCCTCAACTCACCGGACTTCCAGAAAATTTCCCCCGGCAGGTGAGTATTGGCAGTGCAGGCACGCGTAATTTTATGATTGGAAAATGAAAATCATTTACGTGAGCAACCAATTTGCAGCCCATATAAAGCAAATCTAGCGGCAAGCTGCATTACCCACAGAAATACGGTGCCGGGCTATCATGTGTGCAAATTAATGCGTCCAACGTGATAGGCATAACGAGATATCCCAAATCGTAGATATTGGCCCGAAGCACAAAACTGGTCAGAACTGGCTGCCAAAACGGGATAAGCGGTTGGTACAGTAGCTTAATACCTTAATGTAATATTTAGCTTAATATTTAAGTAGCACATTTTTGGTGATCTAAAGAAAACTATTCATTAATAAATGACTTTTCAAAAAAATGTATAATACTTTTAAAATTTTTTTTTTTGGGTCCGCAGATTTTTATCGTCAAAAACAATAATTAATTCAGATTTAGTTAGAAAACAAATGTGAATATATGATACTATTTCCTATATTTCTGATGGTTAGTGCTATCAAATTAAATGGAAAGCTTATAATTTTAATTTATTCATTTCAGCCTAGCCTTTTTATAATTATTGGATAAGAAGATAATAAGGCTCTGAATAAAATTGATGTACACACCGAAAACAAAATTATGATCTATAACCTAGTTTAGGTTAAGCTTTTAAATGCTGAAAGTCTTTAAAAAAGTATTATTTTTAACTATCCAAAATTTAAAAAAAAAATCTGAATAAAAACCGGGTATAAATTATATAAAATTATGAGTAGACAAACAATGTTTTTTTTAATCGATTAACAAAATTTCCGCGGCATTGAATATGCATATTTTGTGATTGTCACTTTTGTAGATGAAAAGCTATTTTAAATTGTTTTTTCAGTGATAATGAGTTAAATATTTTGTTTCAGTTCTGTCAATAATCAGTATTATATTGTTCTTTGATATTTCAAGATGTGTGCTGGTGCAATTTATACGATCTCGATTTTTACAATCATGTTGTTCAGTTTAGAGGTAACTTAAATATATCCTTTCCAGAATATTTTAGTTACAACCATTTTTTATTTTATCTAAAGATCTACTGTAAATTTGAGTTCACAAACGTAAATTGCACGTCTAACCAAAAAGAAATAGCCGAATTTGAATACTGCTATTTAAAGTCGATCAATCGCAGCTATAAATATATTTCCGGAAAAGTAAAGTTGTATGAAATTCCACTTTCAAGAATTACGGTATGAGAAAAAATAGCTTGATCTTGAAATTAATAATTACACTAGTTATTTATTAAATTGCGTTTATAATAGGTGAATTTAATAATGTGGAAAAGATTTAACGGATACAAGCCGTTCCTATACAATATTACAGTGGATTTCTGCAAATTTCTTGACAAGCCAAAATCAAGCCCAGTCGGAAAATTTATATACGATTCATACATGAATTATTCCAATGTAAATCATTCCTGCCCTTTTACAGTAAGTCGAATTAAAACTTTAGGTATTATATTATGATTAATTAATTTAATTATATTTAGCACGACATAATTTTGGAAAAGTTGCCCATATCGATTATGAATTACCGAATGACCAAAATTCTTCCATTTCCCGAGGGCGATTACCTTTTTGAATTTCGATGGCTTCGTGCGAAGTCTATTGTGGGTTGGGCAAAAGTTTTTTTTACTATTTCATAGCTATGAATAGAGCTTAAAACAAATATAAACAAAATTTTCTCAATATATGAGTTTTGCATGCGTTTGTTAATTACCTCTACAAATTGTAATCTGTTTTTAATTGTATTTTTGTATAATAAAAAATACTAACTTTATACCCATCAAATTATCATTTATTTCTATTAGCCAACTTGTATTTCTAGACTTCAGTCTAAATTACAAACAGTGTAAGCTAATTTAAAAAAATGTAAACACGTAAGAATACATATTTTTATTTAATGATACTACTTCCAATAAAATAATGTGCAAACACAAAAAAAAAAATGCCCTCTTGGTTACTATTCAATTAACAAAATTTTTATGGGCCTACATTAACCCCCAATAAAGTTAAACACAAAATTGGCCTTACTAAGGGGCTAAACCAGAGGCTGGGGAAAATTGTATAAATGAAAACTAAATATTTACTTTGAGCCCTTGTTATTGCTGGCAACTGACAGCAAGAAAACAAAGAAAATTGAGAAAAAGGTTTCCCTGCAACAAGAAACCATCGGTTATCTATGAGCGTTGAGCGCCCAAATAAGTAAGTCAATAAATCAATTCAATAAAAATTCGTGCTGCCTTTTTATATTTGAAGTTCTGAGTTCTGTGTTTTTTTTTTGTCTTTTGGGTGCTTCTGTTTTTGGCAAATCCCAAGCAAACAAATGTGAGCAAAAAAAAAACTTTTGGCTGGGCAAATGTTTGGCAGGCGACAGAGAAAACAATGATGAGGGAGAAAAGGGCTAAGATGTACTTCAAAAGGTTAAGAGGGAATGAAAGCCTGGGCCAGAAAGATACATAAACAATGATAACTGCAAAGTTTATCAATTTGTAAAATGGCAGCGGCAGACATGAAGGGTTTTCCTGGGGAAAAGTGTAGGAGAACAAAAACATTTTCGCTGAGCTGTGCACTTTAAAAAGCTTTTGATTGGGTGGCTGAATTTGCTGAGCTTTTCGCGGGCCGCCAGCTTTCTCTTTATTTGCTCGAAAACTAATTGAAATAATTCATTTAGATTTAGATATGCCCAAAGGAAGTGACTGCTTAAATGTTTCGTTTTACTGGCCACTGAATAACACACAAATCGGCCATCATTCACACATAACCCCATGCCTGTGGTCACATAATTCAAATGAATTGTTTATACAACACCGAAAACTAAACAACAACAAATGGGTTTGGCGAAGAAAAAAGTTCAAACAATGAATGAAATGTTTGCGTTATGTGTCAATATTATCTTTTTATTTCAGTGGCGTTTTGTTTATGTGCACAGAGAGGAAGCGAGCAATTGGACTTGCGTGCGAGCATAAAAAACATTGTTTTAAAAATACTTGGCCAGTGCGCTGGCTATTTTGGCACTTTGCTATTTCTAAAAAAGAAAAATATATATCGGCCCGAAGACTTTGTGACATGCCGACAAGACGAAACGGGTGTTCAAAGTGTCAGGCGATGAAATGCGAACAACTTGACTCAACTTGACTGGCAAATTATTCAGCAAATCTCTTAGCATATGCCACACACAGAATCCAATTGCTCTGGTTTAGCCGTGACGATATGCTAGTTTCTAATTTAGGGGTGAATCAATTGCGAGTGTCGTCCACTTAATCTCGGGCAGATGATCGCAGTTCCCGCGCAGCTGATTCTGGGACGCCTCTTAATTGCGCTTAAAATATGTTGCCACCTATATTTTTGGCTATTAAAATAGCCGCATATCGGAATAAAAATTATTTGAAAGTATGACAAATTGTACGATTATGGAATACCATGTAAAATAAATATTTACTTATTTTAACATAAATGTACCAAGCTTTAATTAAACTGTTGTTAATTGCAGAATAAATTTAAGTGAAAACAATCGCGATATTTAAAATTAATGGTCTTTAAAGTTTAGACTTAAAAATAGCTTTTTAAAAAATTAATCTATGGTAAATTACAACTTTACTTCTAATTTATATATTTATCTAAAAATCAATAAAGCTATGAATAAAAAAGATTAAGCATCATTTCACGAATTTCATTAAAATTACAGTATTAAAAAGGGACAATAAAATTTTAAATATGTTTTAAAGTATAGACTGAGCTTTAAATAAGCTAAAATCTTTTTCAGTAATTAGCTAAAAAGATCATTTTCAAGGGAATAGGCCTGTTTACTTTTAAAGACTGCTTATTCAGGATTAATTGGTGACCAAAATATACATACCCCTGAGAGTTTAATAAACCTTCTAGGAGTACTTAGTATAAGCAGTGGACACCCCAAGAAGGACAGGGGGCTGGACTGGGTTGAGCTGTCAGCGCATTTGCCAAAATTTCGCGACGAGAATGCATTGCTCTCATCGCACAGCACCTCTCCGCCCCCTCAACACCACCCTCTCCCAACCACTTACAGCCCCCTTAAAACCCCCTAATCTCCCACAATCCCACCCACTGGTTAGCACCGGAAAGTATTTCTTTCTAGTCTGCGGCGGTCGTGTGACTCGCTTTTGTCTCTCTACGCTTTTGCCATTTGCGGGGGCGTCAAAGTAAAATCGTCTCTGCTCTTTGCCAAATCGAAAATCCAAGTGCCACCAGCCACCAGCAATCGATGCGCATTTCGGCAGTGGCGAGTGCATTGGCATTGCAATGGATTCCGAGTGCTGAAAAGCGGCCACAACATCGTTCCCAGCATATATGGTACATTGTGGAACTATCGAGCGATATAGCGTTTCAACCGCCATACATATCAATTGACCATCGCGACAAAAAACATTGAGAAGACAAACACACTCGTTGATATTGTTTGTGCGGGTGTTTTTTTTTTGTTTTTTTTTTTTTTGTTTTTATGTGGCCATCCACACAGATTGTTGTTAAAATATTGCCACGCTTCGCATAAAAGTTGCATGAAAATCGGTTCCACTAATCGAAGGCTTTGAATGGCATAAAGAAGGTGGGATACCCTATCATATATAAACTTTAATAAATTACATTGATAATTGCTATAGCCTAATGTTAAAATTAAATAACTAAAATTTTACTATAGTTCATAGCGAAATTTAAAATGTTTTATGTAGAGTGAAATACTACAAACATACTCAAAAAATTATATTTCGGACGAAAGTTTTAAATGACAAGACCCCAATTATGTGATAATTTATATTAATAATTATTATAAATATTTATAATTTAGTTATAATAGTTTTTATTTAAAGAAATTATTTTGTTTCACTTTCGATTTTTGACATCAATTAATTTAAATTTTAATCATAACCCCAATATACCCGATTGATGAAAGAACGCATAAATTTTTGCACGAGGCGCGCACAAAGTCAAGACTATAATTATAGCGACACCCACCTATTGGCGCCCAATTCTGGCAAACACACACACAGACGCACAAAGCACGCACACACAATCAATATCACGGTCAAGTTGAAAATCATTGAGAGCGGATGTGGATGTGGATGTGGATGTGGATGGGGAGTGGAATATAGAACGGGGAATCGGGGCAGACATATCACAGATGTGTAAATGTCTATGAAGGTCGTCGAATCAACGATCGCAGAAGGGCAGTGGCAGTGGCAGCGGCAGCGGCAGCGGCAGCGGCAGCGGCAGCGGCAGCGGCAGCGGCAGCAGCTTCACGAAAATGAAAACGAAAATGCCAAGATCCCGAAGTGCGTGTGTCACATTAACCCAATAAAAATAAAACAAAATAGATAGAACCCTACGCGAGAGGGGTTTATTTTTATTTTCATTTCATCGGAGAGTGGGAGTCAAGGGCGAGAGATCTGCCGATCGCCGCCGATCTTGTTCGGGCTTTCAAATTGGGTCTTTGGATGCCAAACGATGCCAACGAATTTCGCTCAGTTTCGAGGAAATTCGCGTCGCGCCAACTTGGGAAATGCGTTGCGTCGTGTCCCGTGAAAATCATCGAGTGTAAGACCCCAAAAGCCCGCAAGGATTAGCCAGAAAATAATAAAAATAATAATAATAGCTGCAAACAAAGTGTGACCAAAGTGATATATGTGTGCCTGTCTGCCCGTCTATTTGTAAATTCATTTCTATTTCGGGGCGCGTTCGCTTTGTGGGTAATTAGCACAAAGTGTCGAGCAATTTTCCGTCTCAATTGAAGTGCAGCGCTGCCCTTTGCCAAAAGCATTCGCCAAACAATGTGATGACTTAATGAAAAGTTAATACGTCTTTGAATAATTGCAGCAAATTGAAATATTAATTGTTCAACATTTATTTCGTGTGCGCCGAGCACTGTGAGCAAAATAATAAATAAAAGTTGTCTCTAACTCGCTATTGGCATTGCCTGGCTAAAAATACAAGAAGTCCACAGCTATACAATATAACAACAAGTTTTATTTATTGCCTAAATATATTTGTGAGTTGTGTGTTTGTGTCCCGTCCATAAAGACGCTAGGCAAAGGCGTATAATATTCTAAATTCTTGTGCTAGTAACACTTTCAGCACCAGCAAAAAAATCAAGCCATTAAAAAATAGATATCGGGCAAAGGAATCGCAACAAACTCAACACCAGCAGCACATAAAAAATTAATAAAAACACAAAGAGAAAGGCCGAATAAATAATCCAACAATATGTCGGCCTCTACGCGAAGTTCGGTGACGAGAAAATCGTCGCTATCCAAAAGTGCCAGCGCAGACAAATCCACAAAGTCCTCGTCGAGTTCCTCGAAAACCCCGCCAGCCGCCGGTGGAAACAAACAGAAAATGCAGTACACAAAAACCAGGGAGCGCATGGTCGACGGTAAAGATCTCTATATAGTACAATAGTTCAGACCCCAATCATGCATTAACCCAAACACGAGTCCCTCCCGGGATTGTATCTTTAATGACATGCGATCATGCTTCAATGACATTCTGATTTTCTGACCGCCGACATTAATGTCAAAATTGAGGGTTTCTCAATTTGTTTTCTTTGAACTTTTAAGTGAGCAGAGGTAATGTTTTCGGAATAGCATGCATTTAAAATTAGGAAGTCATGCTCAAAATTTGCAAACAACAGACTGGTTGCACTTTCTTGAAGATAAGTTAATCAGGCATTCATTTTTGAATTGTTTGATTGTTTTTAAATACCAATAACACATAATTGTTAAATTTTTTGAGTTCGCATATAAAACAAGCAATCACTCATAATATTACTTAATATTTAAATTTTATACAGATTTTGTAATCTAAAAATTTTTTTTGTTTATTTCGTAACATGTAGACATAAACATTTTCGTATTATCTCTACTGATAAAATAATTTTTCTAAAAAAAATGGTTCACTAAAACCCAAAAATTGCATGATTCAAGATAAAAAATTACACATTACACATTACAAAGCTCAATTATTACTGGAAAATTAAAAGGTTGTAAAATAAATATAAATACTCATTTTTTCAAAACTTATTATTACTGATTAATATTCCCAAAAAACCATTTAGTTGACATCATTTTTGATAAAACTATTCCCAAAAACAAATTTTGTTCAACTCATAAATTCTTTACTTCCGCCATAAAATTAAAATGTAGTTTTAATTAATCATTTAGTTGACATCGCAGCCAAAAACCCTTAAATTCAAACGAGGCGCTTGCTTTTGTTCTTCGGTTTATTGGGCCAATAAAAATAAATTTAATTACCTTTGAGCACCCATAACAAACAACAACTGCAACACATTGGCATTTTATTGGCCATTGCGTCAAAATTGAAGACATTTGCCCAAATTATGACAATTAAAAATGGCGTTCGCCCTGGTGTTTGTGTATATGTGTAATTTTGCAATTGTGTGTTCACGTTTGTTTGTTTTTGTGTGTGCCAATCAATTTTCGACTTTTATATTCACTCAGTCAAATTTTGTAATTAGCGTACCAACCTCATGTGGCTGCATCTGACGGAATTTTGGTTTTCTTTATTGGCGGGCCAAGAAAAGCGGCCAAACCGAATATTGGCGCTAAGTTGCAGCAGCTCGTTAACCCACATCGCCATCAGACAGCTATGTTTATCATAATTCTATCAATGAAAGCCTACACAAAAAAAATAAGTCGACCTAATATTAGAGAATACGTTATTTAAAATTTTTTTTTTTAATTTTGTGTTACATTTTTAGTGAAAATTATAAATATTTGACAACTATGCAAATTAGGACTTGAATTTTATTTTGATTCTTTCTTTAATTTAAAGAATCTTCGACCCTAATGCCAAACGTAGACTAAACTTTAAATATTTTTAAAAACATTTTTCAAATTTTGTATAACGTCTTTCCACAATAACAAACTAATTAAATAAAAAGCCAGTGACATTATATTCGTTTGGAAAATATTCAAAGTCTTGCTCCCAAATTTTTTGTATATAATAAAAATATGTGGTTCTACAAGTTGATCTCTATAACTTCAGTAACGTTTCGCTTGAAAATAAAATAGAAATTATTCTTAAGACTAACATCGACATATACCAATCGTATTTATTTGACTTTAAAATTCAATATGTTTTCTTATGTGTACCCTTCAGATGTGCCACTGCCGCCCGCCCACAAACTGACCATGTCAGAGGTATACGATGATCCGAAGACCGGAAAACCCAACTTCGACGTCCTGCGTCAGCACTTTCTGTTGGAGGGACGGATCGAGGAGGCGGTGGCCCTGAGAATCATCACGGAAGGTGCCGCCCTGCTGCGCGAGGAGAAGAACATGATCGACGTTGAGGCACCCATTACCGTCTGCGGTGACATTCACGGCCAGTTCTTTGACCTCGTAAAGCTTTTCGAGGTGGGCGGTCCACCAGCCACCACCAGATACCTTTTCCTGGGCGACTACGTGGACAGGGGCTACTTCAGCATAGAGGTGGGTCAAGGAAACTTATAGTTAGAGATATATTTTAAAGAACCCTCCTTGTCTCTTAGTGCGTTCTGTATTTATGGTCACTGAAAATAACCTACCCCACCACACTTTCCCTGTTGCGAGGAAATCACGAGTGCAGGCACCTCACAGAGTACTTCACCTTCAAACAGGAATGTAAGTTTAAACTGAAATATATATAATATAATATTTCAGAATAAAAGCTTTAGTTTCTTAAAAAAAAGTTTTCTTATATAAAATTTGTCGAAGAACATTTAAGAACGAATGTTGTAAGTAATCTTTTTTTTCATTGCGTTCGTAACTTATGAGTCATATGATGATGATTATTATTTAGAAAGGCTCAATAATTGTCCTAATATTAATATTAAAACTTATAGTAGTCATTCTTGCCAAATACAAAATTAAAATTAAAACGTTTCGCGGATTTTACGATTGTTGCATAGGCACTTAATGTGTTCTAAAATGCGACTGCAAGCAATAAATCTCCCTTCTTTCATTAATTCATTAATTTGGCTCTGTTGAAGGCATCATCAAGTATTCGGAAAGTATTTACGACGCCTGCATGGAGGCGTTTGACTGCCTACCCCTCGCTGCCCTCCTAAATCAGCAGTTCCTCTGCATTCACGGCGGCCTGTCGCCCGAGATTTTCACACTCGACGACATCAAGACGGTAATAAAAGCGCGCTGAAATGTTTACAATTGGCCATAATGCATCCGTGTGTGGGTGGGTGTTCCTAGCTGAATCGTTTCAGGGAACCACCGGCCTACGGACCCATGTGCGATCTGCTCTGGTCCGATCCGCTGGAGGACTTTGGCAACGAGAAAACTAACGAGTTTTTCTCCCACAACTCGGTACGTGGCTGCTCCTATTTCTTCAGCTACTCGGCCTGCTGTGAATTCCTGCAGAAGAACAATTTGCTGTCGATAGTCCGGGCCCATGAGGCCCAGGATGCGGGGTGAGAATATATTAAGCTCTGGATTGTAAAATATGGTGTAGCATCAGAATTAATATTTGAATATTAGATAGCATGATATCAGAATATCAGAATACCAATATAAGTTAGAAATACTGTCCAAATAGTACTTGCTCTTACTTACATTGTTTCATTTTAAATTAAAATATTTATATTCATACTTTTTTGTTTACAGATTTAATAATTTAATTTTTTGAAATTAAAATACATTTGTTTTACGAACAAAAATTTTTCAAAATTTTCACCCTAACAGGAAAGGAATATTATGAAATGATATGATATATTATTTGGTGTTCTCCGAGATACTTTATCTTACATAGTATTTCTATATATCTTATTCCATTTTAAATTTTAACACATCCATTCACACTTTTAAACCTGAAAACTATTTTTTCTTTAGTTTAATAATAATTTAAAGCACCTACGTTTTCACATGAATGTCTAGTGATTTCAATTAATTTTTACTGGCGAAAAAGTATATGATATATTATTATTCTATTAATTAAAAAAAATCGATTTGGCGTCCATTAAATTGAGTTTAAATCTAATCTTTAATTTTCTATTAAATTTTATAGCTACCGTATGTATCGAAAGAACCAGGTGACGGGCTTCCCATCGCTGATCACTATCTTCTCCGCCCCCAATTATCTGGATGTTTACAACAACAAGGTATGATATCTCTCTCTCTCTCTCTCTATCTGTTTCTACATTTCTATCAGTCCGTCTCTGTCTGGATTGTTTATTTATTTTGGTGTTGTTGTTCTTTCCCTTGCTATTTTTAAATAACGAAATCTTTTTTGGCTGCATTGCGAGCTGGTGCGAGTTTAAATCGCGCTGCGTTCGTAATATCTTCTCTTCCCTCTCTTTCTCCGGTAATCTACCGATCTCTTTCTCTGGCACACCACCCGTCTCCTTCTCCGCTCGCGCTGATTTTGTCAACCCAACGAAAACATTTGACAAAAGGCAGCTGTGCTCAAGTACGAGAACAACGTGATGAACATCCGCCAGTTTAATTGCTCGCCACATCCATATTGGCTGCCCAACTTCATGGACGTCTTCACATGGTCGCTGCCCTTTGTGGGTGAAAAGGTGATTAAAAAAAGTTATTTTTAAAAAAATTTAATATTTTTAACAAATTTTTTATCAGAATATTGAGTTTTTTCAAAATCCATTTTCCAGATCATTAAATCGAATTATAACATTTTGCAGCTTTGATTAAAAGGTTTACTCGTAAGAAAAAATGTTTGCAAACTAGGTTGCCCTATAATACCTTTAGATATTATATGTTATTAAGATAAAGCTAAGTTTAAGCAATCTGTTTTGCCACACAGGTTACCGAGATGTTGGTAAATATTCTTAATATATGTTCGGACGACGAACTTGTGGCAGGACCTGATGATGAGCTGGAAGAAGGTAAGTTGAGAGGTCCACAGAGTGGAATTTCGCTTAATAGACTGTGTGTGAATGTCGTAGTGCTTTGTTTGTTGTGGGACATTACGAATACACGTGCATTACAAACTAATCTTCTGTTAAAAATATTTTCCGAAACAAAAAAAACTGAAATACAACAACTGCAATCTACTACCACCCATAATATAATTATATGTACCAACACCAAACCAACTTTTTCACTCAAAACACGTCCAAACCAAACTGAAACCAAAAACGATACGACAAAAAAGAGCTCCGCAAGAAAATTGTGCTCGTGCCGGCGAACGCGAGTAATAACAATAATAATAATACGCCCAGTAAGCCAGGTAAGCCAGGTGTTAAGCGCAGGCCCAATCCAAAGCCAAAGTCGCAGCCTCTGCCTCTGCCAATGTCAATGCCAATGCAAATGCAAATGCCACAGCCGCTGCCAAAAATGCCTGAGCCAACAAAAAATGCCTGAGCCAAAAGATAGAGAAGCTTAGTGATAGCTTTGCGCCATGCTTTGATCGGCTTTTCTGCGAGTTTTCCAGCTGATTTCCATTACACTTACCCCCGTGAACCACAGAGATTCCGTCTAATTGAGCCCTCAATTCGCAGCTTCCATGTCGGCGCTGCGCAAAGAGATAATACGGAATAAGATACGGGCCATTGGTAAGATGTCGCGCGTCTTCTCCATTCTCAGGTGCATACCGTCTGCTAGAACATCAAAAATGTATTTTATTTAACATTTAAACATCCCCGACAGGGAGGAATCGGAGAGCGTGCTCCAGCTGAAGGGTCTGACGCCCACGGGCGCCTTGCCAGTGGGCGCCTTGTCCGGCGGAAGGGATTCCCTCCAAGAGGGTAAGTCAAACCCATTATTTTTGGCTATTTGAGATATATTTTTTTGATAATCATACGATTCAAAAATTGTTTATGAGCCGAGAAAGACTATACAGAACGACTATATATATATATATATATATAAAATGAGACAAAAGAAATTATCAAGATAATGGGCATCAAAGAATACTTTCAGAGTTACGCTCTGTTTAAATTTTCTGCCAAGGCAACAGTGGTAATGATTATTTATCGAGCTCCTTTCTACCTTCTCCTGAATATGTATACACGCAGCTCTGCAAGGACTGACCGCATCCTCGCACATTCACTCCTTTGCGGAGGCCAAGGGCCTGGATGCGGTCAACGAACGGATGCCGCCGCGCCGTCCGCTTTTGATGAGTGCCAGCAGCAGCAGCATCACCACGGTCACAAGGAGCAGCACCAACAGCAACAGCAACACTGGCAACAGCAGCAACAGCAACACGGACAACAGCATCACGACGACAAAGACCAACAGCAACATCAGCAGTAATGACACCACAACCTTAACCAAGACGAGCAGGACAACTGTGAAGTCGGCCACAACCAGTAATGTGCGGGCAGGATTCACCGCCAAGAAGTTCTCATAGTGGGCAGACTGCAATTTTTGCTAAATACTATATTTTTATGATTTTCGTTTCGACTTTCGTTTACCCGTTAGGTTGTACTCCTTGTTAAGGTAACGTCAGATACGTTAATGTATTAGCACAAACTATAGGGACTTACATTATTATTTATTGAATATTTCAATAAAATACAACAATTATTGACAACATGTTTGCACTTTATAAATATTTTATCTAAGGCTTAATATTGTTAAATATTTTTAAATTGTCCATATAGTTTGTGCAAATTATTTGAGTGTTTGACATTAGCTTTAGTTACAATTTTTTACAAAACACTTTCTCTAATGCTAGTCAAAAAACAATGAAAAATGTGACCTGCGATTTTACAGCTTTCGATTGTAGGTACACACTCTATAGAATATCTCCGCGAAAACCCCTAGGCAAAACACACCCATACTCACCAGCAATATTAGCAAAAATTTATACGTGACATGAAAAATGGTTCATTAAAAACAGGCTGCAAATAGCTCAACAAAATTATTGCTTGCTACAGTTATATTCGACCTTTTTTGATGGGCTGGAAAAGGGGCACTATTTTATGGTGGGAAAGTATAGAGTTGTAAGTTGCAGTTTATTGATAAACCAATAAAATATTTTGAAAATGTATTAACATTGTTTGTAAAATTTTATTTGATTTTTAGTTTATTGATCATTTGGATAATCTTTGAAATCACCAAGGACTTTTACATAATTAATTTTGATATGAAACAAAATCTTTTTTTAGAAAAATATTTAGTAAAATTTTATTTACACAAAACTAAGATATTTGAGACAAAGTTGAGGCAAGGTATGTATCTCAGTCGCTTCTCTAGTCAAGCGTAAACAATCAACACGAGACGATGTAATAACAATTTACGGGCCCAAAGAGAACGTCACTTGCGGTGGAGTTTCCACATATTTTTTCAATTTATCTGTTTGGCAATGTTGTCTGAAAACGTGCGCACAAGGATGAAAACAAATACAAATACTCTGAGTGAGCAGATAAAGATTTACAGCGCTCTGTGTTTCAAAGTGTCCACATCTATCATCAGTAAAGCTTTAATATTGACTTTAATCTTACCTCTCGTCTTTTGCAAACACTTACAAAAATTCGCATAAAAAGAGCACGTGATTTTTCTCAGAGCAATATTTCAAATATTAATGATCTTGTCAAGTTGTGAAAGGCAAAACACATATGTTTATATATGCCATCTAAGGTTCCCGTCATAAATGTCATAATATTTAAACTTCAAACAAAACCAAGTTTATCAAACATTTAAAATACACACCATTTTTTTTTTTGAAATAAATGTACAAATATTTAGGAAAACTCTTGTTTTTAATGATTGACTGGAATAAATAATATGTACATTTTCCAAGTACTCAACAAAGCGAATCGCTCAGTAGACTTAAACGTGATTATCAGACGCACATGTTCGGGTAATAGAATTAAAATATAAACCTATGACAATAGCCCCCATTTCTATTTCTATTGCTCGGATCTTGTAATATTATGAAGAAGCCTAGCTCTATAAAAAGATCACAAAAGGTGGGATTCAAATGGCATTATGGATCGTCGAGGGTAGAGTCACTCAAAACGAAGATAAACTCTCTCTAATGTTTGCCGAATGGCAGTCCAAAGTCAGGCAAGTGCAAATAGCACGCATACGCAATGTGTGCCGGCGAGGGTACCCCTTGGTTGTTGTTTTATCAATTCCGAGGAAGACAAACAACGGCAGCGCAATCCCGTCTGCAGACATCGGACGAGATAAAGAAAAAGATATAGTCGACCAGCAGTCACGTGAATGTTCCGCCGTAAATCAGCTCTTCGGCACGGGATCCGGCGGAGAATTCCGGGCAAGATTGCGGGGCAAACAAATGATCGTTTAAGTGTTTTTGGTGCGGGGGCCCTTAGTTCGTAAAAGCTTTGCACGTTTTTATGGATTTATCTCGGCGGAGCCGTATTTTTAATTGAGACAAACGTTTTGCAAGTGCAAGCGGCTAACTTAACTGCTTTTAAGTTAGTTTGTAGACTATGAGATATCCTGTAACCAGGCTGGATGTTTAAAAATGAAAAAAAATGCTTTAAGGTTATTAATATCAAAGACATTTTTAGCAATCTGCACCTAATAAGTATTAAGTATAAATAAAAATCAACAACAAAAAAATAAAAATCAAACACATGATAAGAATATAGACATTTTTTATAACTTTTCAAAAAAATAAATTCTTTAAATTTTATTTTATTGTTTTTTGGACTTACATCTATGTGGAAAAACTGATTATATTTTTGAATAGTACATTTTTAAAATTGAAAATATTACTTAATGGCTTATGGGGCATAACTGAATAGCAAAACTTTTATTATTTTTTAAATAATTTAATTATAGACCTAAATTTGTTTGCTATTTTTAGTTTGTGTTTAAATGCTAAACCATGTAATTAAAATGACTCGAACACATTGTACGTGCCCAAAAACCCCCGTGCGACTATAATAATACTTTATAAGCGCCCTGGATATAATCCACAAGTGCCTTGCCCCAACTGCCGAAACGATTATTCTCTACTATATATGTGTTGGTGCTCGAGCTTCGACACTGGCCGATCGGCTGGATGGATAATTTGCCATATAACGACGCTTGCGGGCTGACTTCGGTGTTAGTCGCTAATTGAGATCCACACGGGACACGGGAATTTTAGACAACCCCGAGACGCAATCGTTCCGCGCACTTCTGATAAAATTCGATGGCTTGCTGAAAGAATCTGCGCCTCAAGCTGAGCTGTGATATAAATCTCCATCTTCCATTTAAATAGAACTCGCAATTGCACCAAAAATAGTCGGCTTCAATTGTTCGCGATTGTGCGTCTTTGAAAAATGCATTCCTTCGCATTATTCGGAATTTTATGTGGCGGCCTGATGGCAGTTACTTGGGCGGCAGTCACCACTCAGCCACCCCCTCTAATTCGAACCCTAAGTGCTAGAGGGGATATAGGACCAAGGTTCAATGTCGAAAAACCCAAGGAACCGGAAGGTAAGTCTGAAATCCCAACTGCCACTTTTCTTAAACGGAAATTTCCTAAACAAACGTGCGAAAACCAGTGTAAAGCATTAACGTTTAGAACGTGAAGTAATTTAAATTACTTGAACTTGAATGGTTCCACAGTTCTATTATGTAACGAGATTCTAAGCTATCAAGGTTGCGCTATCTTAAGCACTTAAAAAGACATTTACTTTTAAAATTGTGAGAGGTCATTGCAACTCATTGAACAAATTTAACAGAAAAAAAATTAACCGCAGACATTTAAGTATATTATTTAGTGGAACAAAAAAGCTTTACAAATTGAACTTTATTATGAAACAGGCACTTAAATGTTGTCGAACAAACCAATTTAAAG
Organism: Drosophila elegans; assembly: GCF_018152505.1. Lineage (NCBI taxonomy): Eukaryota > Metazoa > Arthropoda > Insecta > Diptera > Drosophilidae > Drosophila > Drosophila elegans. The sequence goes on along the minus strand of NW_024545855.1, from coordinate 1,965,882 downwards.
GCGAAAAAACGTTACCACAATTATTTAATTCCACTAATTGGTTGATTTGAGTTCACAAATGCATCTTTATCCCCTTCAAAAAGTCAACAAAAAAAAACTGATTGATCATAGACTTTTAATTTCATTGACAAGCCGAAATTAGCAGTCAACAAGCGGAGCTTAACTGTAACCTGTCTCAGTGTCGAGGTCGCTGGGCGGTGGGCGGTGGGTGGTAGGTGGCAGTGCCTGGGGTACACCACCTATACTTAAGCTACCTCAATTGAATATTAATTACATATCGCGAAATGATAATCATCACCGCAAGTAAATCAGTTGATGCACGTTCCAAATCGTGAAAAGGAAATGCAAATTACAAATCAAAAATTACTTTATATTCCAAATTCCATATTAAACGTAGATAGGTATACAATTTATATGTGTTAAGTCTGTATTAAATTTATATAAAAATTAATTTACATTTAGCCTAACTAGCTAGTTTTAGTTGAAATTAGTCAGAAATTATCTGTTTAAGTAGTCGCTATAGTGTTCCCTTATATATCTGTCACAAAACTCAGTGTTAAAGTTGAATCTGTAATTAAAATTGAAAAAATTTAATGACCAACCGTCTATATTAAGCTAAACTTACAACGTTGAATATTAAAAAAAAAATGATGGCATCCACTTGAACAACTAAAAGGCAGAATCGTATAAATTAAGCAAATAAAATAAAGATAACGAGATATAAATTAAGCCTGCTTAATTTAAATTCAAATGAATACATAAATAAAGATTAGTATATAGACGGAAAAACTGATTTCTGGAATGCTTACAGTAAACAATGCAAAAATTATAAAATTAACGAGCTAGCTTTTAGCGCATAAATCAAGAAAAGTCGTTGTTACCGAATTGTAGAAGAGCTTTATAAATTTTACGACGTTCGTTGCGAAAATAAATCCCCTTACTAGTTGCGTACTTAAAAAGTCGAACTAGAATCGTTCAAGTGCCAACTGGATATCACTGGAGATGGGCAATTAATACGTGACTTGTTGACTTACCCAACGATCTCCATTTCGATTTAGATTTAATTAATTTTCCTGTTGCCCATCCGATTTCAGATGCGGAATTCTGGCATAAAATGGGCTTGAGGCAGTTGGAAAAAACCATTAGGCAAGCGCAGCGGGTGAAGGAGAGCTCCTACCAGAAAAAGGCCCGCAATATTATCGTATTTATTGGAGACGGCATGGGTGTATCGACGATCAGTGCCGGTCGCATCTACAAGGGGCAGTACTTGAAGCACGGTCATGGCGAGGAGGAGACTCTGGTCTTCGATGACTTCCCGAACACTGGAATGGCCAAGGTAAATTGCTATAAATACCGTAATATATTTATAAGTTAAAAAAAAAAAAAACTCAGAATTTAATTTAAAATTAAAATCCTTTCTTTAATTGACTTTCTTTCTTTGGACATCTGCTTTTCTGGTTTTAAATGAATTAGAAATTAAACAGATTATACCCATGTACAGTTAATAGAAACTTAATTTTAAATAATTCAATCAAAAGTAAAACCAAAGATGAGTTAATAACTTTTTTCTGATAATCACAATAGTTTAATAAAACCTTGCTACCTCTGATTTCTTTAACCTCACCTTACATATATGTAAAGCTTGAATGGATTTTATAAGCTTAAAAATACAGAACTGATCGGAAAATCATAAGCAATGAAAGTGAAAGCCACTTAAGCGTAAATAATTTAGCTTGTTATTTATTTTATGTACCATATATATATTTAATAAACACTTTTCTTTAACAGACCTACAATGTGGACAAACAGGTTCCGGACTCGGCGGGTACGGCCACGGCGATCTTCACGGGCTCTAAAACCCATTACGGAGCCATTGGAATGGATGCCACGCGTTCGAAGACGGATGCCGAGCAAGGTCGCGTTCAAAGCGTCATGGAGTGGGCCCAAAAGCTGGGCAAACGCACGGGAATAGTCACCACCACTAGGATCACCCATGCCACGCCCGCCGCCACTTACGCCCATATTTACGACAGGAATTGGGAATGCGACACGGAGGTTCCCAAGGAATCGGTGGGCATTCATGTGGATATCGCACGTCAGTTGGTGGAGAATGCCCCCGGAAATCGCTTTAATGTGATCCTGGGCGGAGGTATGTCTCCAATGGGTATCCTCAATGTGTCGGAGGTGCGGACAACCAATTTCGAGGGACCCACGGAAACTATTTGCAAGCGTGGTGATAACAGGAATCTTCCTGCCGAGTGGCTGGCCCATCATGCTAATGATTCAGTGCCTCCGGCTTTGGTGCACAACCGCAGGGATCTCCTCAAAGTGGATGTTAAGAATGTAGATCATTTAATGGGTCTGTTTCGGAACAATCACATTACCTACTCCATAGCCAGGGAGGAAGGGGAACCTTCCCTGCAAGAGATGACAGAGACGGCCTTGGGAGTCCTGGAAAGAGGTGACAAGTCCAAAGGATATGTGCTCCTCGTGGAAGGAGGCCGCATTGATCAGGGCCACCACATGAACTATGCCCGCGCTGCCCTCCATGAGGTCTACGAATTCGATTTGGCCATTCAAGCAGCTGTGAATGCTACTGATCCCGAGAAAACGTTGATTTTGGTAACGGCCGATCACTCCCATGCGGTAACCTTTAATGGCTATGCCCCTCGTGGAGCTGACATTTTGGGGGCAGCCAACTCGCATGAGAAAAATGATCCCATGGTCTACGAAACCATATCGTATGCCAATGGGCCTGGCTATTGGGATCATTTGGCCAATGACTCAATGCCGAAGCAAAGCTCAAACTTCTGGAAGTCATTGAAGCAGTTTACGGAGAAGGAGCGCACTGCTCCCACCTATCGCCATTTGGCAACGGTGCCCAGAAAGGACGAAACCCATGGCGGCGAGGATGTGGCAGTCTTTGCCTCTGGTCCTGGCTCCAGTTTGATTCGTGGCGTCTTCGAGCAGAACTACCTGGCCTATGTGATGAGCTATGCGGGCTGTTTGGGTCCAGCCAAGAATTTCGATGACACGTGTAAACCGCAAAATGCCAAAAGTAGTGCCACCAGTATGTCAGCCACTTTGATTTCCGTTTTGGCTGCTGCCTCAGCGGCTTTTCTTCGCGGTCGCATGCTGTAATAAAAGTTTGTTTTTATTGTATTAAATTTAACTCAAGATTTTAGTCTTACGAATTGTTGAATGTGAAAGAGTGTGAAGAAGGAGTGATCGTTGATATTTACTGAATAGAAAAATTTAAAAACTTATTTACTGTGCTGTTATTTTCATCTTTTGTTTGTTCCAACAGAGTCTCATAGCTTCAAATTCTTAGATTAGTTTGCCTAATCTTGAAATAACTTTTATGTAAACAGTAAACTTTTCAAATATATAGCCATAGGCTTGTCCAGATTCCGATTCAGCAATCATTTGTTTATTATTGAAAAACATTTTAGTAAAGTATAATCATAAAGTATATTCATAAACTTCAAATTTAGTTTAAAAATTGTTAAGATAAGTTATTTTTGTTTAATCTACTTTACTACTACTATTTTTGTACAGAAAGGAAACAATAACTCTATGGTTTTATCTGAGTTTTATTGGATGTCTCTATATATATAATTTTATAAACTGTTCCATAAAATTGGTTGCTGGATGGGATATTTCTATCTCTGTCCATTTAAATTTTTACTTAGTACGAAGCAATATTTGCAAACTTTCTGCCTACATAGATAAATTACACGAGCTGTTAAAACAAAATCGAAGAAAGTTGAACCAAGGAAGGGTAAAAAACGTGGTTAACAAGCCTCTCCGCTCCTGAGCCTCCTAGTTGCCGCTGCCGGTGGCCGTCTTGAGAACCGTGGCGGGGATCAGTTTGGTGGTCAGCGCTTTGCCTCCACCTGCCTCTCCGGCCACCGTCGTGACGGAGATTTTCCCGCCTGCCGCCGATGATGCACCAGCTGCCGCTGCCGCCGCCGCCGAGGCCATGGGTATCACTTTTAGGCTGGACAGCGGCTTCAGGTTCATGCCCTGCAATCCCGGCGAGAAGAAGAGCTGCCCGCCGTTTCCTTGCACGGCGAACACGAGATTGTTCCCAGCCGTCGCAGTCGCCACTGGGGATGCTGTCGCGGTGGTGCTCACGATGCTACTGTTGGCGTTACTGCCGATCTGCTTGTTGGCCACCAGCATGTTCTTCGCCAGGCGCAGTGTTTGGGTGCCTCCCGCACCGATTAGCAGCGTCTTGGGCGTCGTCGCCAATCCGCCAGAGGTGGTGGTCCCACTGTTGCTACTGCTGGTGGCCAGCCGGAGGAGCTGGTTGCCCATAATGACGGTCTGTACAGGTGCGCCGGTACCCCGAGCGGAAATCTGTAACATAAGCATTTTAATGTTTTAGTTCATATAATATACAGAATTTTAAAAGTAACTGAGATAAGGAATTTGAAATCCATTAAAATAAATTTATAAATGTAAATACTTTCTTAATTTTAGCTATAGTACTACATTTGTGGTCATAATAATAGAGTGGCACAATTAAAAGTGCTTGAAAGCGTCCATTTAAGATACGGGTCAGCCTTCTTTTAATTTATTGTAAAAATTGCGTATCAAAAAATATTTATAAAAAACTTATAGTTTTACTTGTCTTAAGAAAATTAAATTCCTTATAATTCACTTTTCAATATACTGCAGTAAATAATTTAATAACAATTTAGGAAAATAGCCAAACCTATCCTAATTGATATGAACTTTGCATTGTAATAAAAAGGTTGTTAATAGCCGATCTGATGAGAAAATAAATAAAAAGTGAAAAACAAATTTTTTTAACAATCCTTTTTATAAACATTTAAAAATATTTTGCCCAATCTAAGTGCAGATTTTTATATTTGCATCGTTTAGTTTTAAGTATTAGCTTCATGTAAATATGTAAAAGTTTGTCTTCTTCTTTCGATTGCTATTCCCATAAGCTATAAAACTACTATTATTTTGAGCGCAGCTGTATGTACCTATATATTGGCGTAAGATAGATGGAAAAAAGGTAAGGTTTACATAGTTTTCATTGAAATTAACATAGTTTGTTTGACTAGTTTTATGTGATGATAATACTGGGATAACTTACCGCTCCCTGCACCTTTACAGTCTGACCGCCAATCACAATGTTCTGAGTCGTTCGCACGGCCGAGTTCACAACTCCAGAGCCGGTGACCACTGCTCCTCCTCCTCCTGTCACCGCCGTGGTTGTCGTTGTGGTGGTTGTGGCCACAGTACTGGCGCCCAGCTGTTTCAAGGTCTTGGCGTGCAGAAGCAGTGGTTTTCCCGGCAGCACCGTCGTCTTGCCAATGATCTTTGGAACCATGGTGGTCGACGTGCCACCAGCTGTAGTGGTCGTGCTGGTCGCATTCACAACACGTGCCATGGTGGGCAACTGCTTGGTCGTCTGGTTGGGATTCAGGGTAATCACATTCCCCGACGACGATGTGGCCAACTGAAAGATATTGTTGCCAGAGTTGGCGATAAGTTTTCCCCCAGCCGACTGCTTTTGGAGCAGACTATCCAGAGTGATGATTTGACCACCAGCTTGAGGGGAGTTCCCCACTCCCACTACGCCGCCAGATGCCACAGCTGTCGCTGGAGTTGCTCGAATCACACGCGTTGCATTTCCTCCCAGAGCGGTTAGTGTTCCAGCCTGGTTGGTGGCCATCACCGGTTGCTTGAAGTTCTGCAGCACGATCCTCTGCTGCTGCGGCGACAAATTCGTGGTTGCCTTGGCCACCGCGCCGCTCGGCGATGTGGTGAGTATTTTTGGAGCTGCTTTCGCCAGCGACTGGAATACGATCTTCTTGTTCGAGGAAATGGCCGTGTTGCCTGTGAAGCAATAAGGACATTGTTTAGGCGGATTCTTAATTTCCCAACTAAGCACACTTACCGACAATAATCCTTTGCTGCGGTGAGTTCAGGGCAGGACTAGTACTGTTCACCTTCTGTTTCAACTGTTGCTGCTGCTGCTGGAGACTGGCGAATGCCTGCGGCGACATCTTCACGATGGTTCCGCCCCCCGTAACAGGCGAACTGGCGGTGATGGTCACGGGATTTGAAGTTTCCGTGACGGAAATACTAGTCGCCGGTGGTTTGCTGGCCACAATCGACACAGCACCGATCTTCTGCTGAACAGGTCGCACGGTCTGGGATTGCGGCACAACGCGGGGTCCAAGGATTTGTACAGAGGCGGGCTTGGGACTCGTTGCCGGATTGGCGGTTATTGTGGATCCCCCAGCAGGCAGCAGTCGGATAATGTTCTTCGGCATCTGGGGACGCGGGGTGATGGTGAGTGCTTTGGGTTTTCCAGCTATCGGTTGCACCTTCACATGTTGACCCTGTTGCTGCTGCTGCTGCACATGCTGCTGCTGCGGCTGCTGCACATGCTGCTGCACATGCTGCTGCTGTTGCTCCAGGGGAATGATAAAGTTCCCTATCTTGTTGCTGGGAGCGGGCTTCTTGATGGTCAGCTTCTTGGTCACTGCTTGCGCAGCGGCTCCTGCCGCTTGAGTCGGATTCGTGGCTACATGTACGGTCTGCAGGCCGCTGGGAGTGGACACCAGTATGGGCGTAGTATTCCGCGTAGGACTGATCTTGGAGATCGCAAAGCTGCCAGGTTTCGGAGTGACCAACTGTCGTTGAACGGGCGATGGAGCTGGATTGGACATGCTCACGGGCTTGAGCAGAGATTTCTGTACCTGCTGTAGTTGGATTTGATTCGGATTAAGATTGGAGGAGGAGGAGGCTGTCACCACTGTTCCCGTGCTGGGCGTTCCAGGCGGTAAATGATACTTTAGCGGCGGCACTGGCGGGCATTTAACCGTGAGTGGTTTCTTCACCTGCAGAGAAGCACCCACTGGCAGTTGCACCGCAGCGGGAATTGGCGAAACCACTGCGGGCACCAGGGCGGGTGGTTGCTCCTGTTGGTGCTCCACGGCCATTCCGGAGCTCTCAATGCCATCAGGGACCTTTGGCCTGTTTAGCTGCTTCCTCTGCTGCTGCTTCTGCTTCACCAACGACTGGTTATGTCGATGCATCTTCTCGAATTCCGCCTCACTGCGATTGCGATGCAAGTATATCCAGATCTTGCGCCTGGCATCGTACTTCACGCAAGGATCCTGGCCACCGTGCATCCGATCCAACGCTCCACTCACGATGGTCTGCAGCACATTATCCGCGGCCTGTGAGCTGACGTATTGGGAGCACTTGAGCAACTCCGAGATCTCCGAGCGGGTTCCCTCTCCGTTAGGCAGCCGGGCGGTGGCATCTCGCACCAGCGTCAGGATGGTCACGAACGGCGGCCGGTCGTCCACCATGACGGCATGACCCCTGGCTTTGTTCAGTGGCAGACTTTGGGTATAGATTCCTTTGACTGGACCCACCACACTCTCGTACCCATTGAGGCGATAGGTGAAAGGTCGATGCGGATACTCGAAGCGTATCCGCTCCTGACGCTGGAACTCCAGGATCTCCGCCTGGCTGGCTGAGCGCACGGTCCAGGTGGTGGGGCATCTGGGCGGAGGCGTGGGCGAAGCATCCACCAAAGCGTTCAGATGAGCATTCGAGTTCATGAGAGGACTAAGTTGCGACTGCTCCTCCCTTTGGGTTCGCAGCCAACACTGACACAGGCTGAGGAGTCGCGCATCGGAATCCCGGCCAGCGCCTATCCATTGGTAGATTCCCAACTGAGTTTTGTGCTCAATATAGGGAACATAGTCCGCCGGAACGGATCCAGAATCACCCGATATGAAGCTAATAGCCGACTGAAGCAATTTGGACCAATCCGGCACGAATCTGGGCCACTCCCCGGTGGGTATCGAGGCATCCGAGTTGGTTTCCCGCCAGCTGGCCAGCAGGATTTGCAGTTCTCCGTAGGTGAGCCGATGCTGCGGCGTGGACACAAACAGATCCCTCAACAGCGAGAAGAAGGAGGCGGGGCGAGGTGAGGCTGGCGGACGAATCGGCAGTTCGCGGGTGGGACTGCCGGTGATATGGCCAGTGGCTGCAGGAGCAACAGCCGCGGGTTTGCTCGATGGATTGGTCGTAAGCGTGGGACTCGCCTTTGAGTTGGCTATGGGTCCGTTGAAAGGCTCCAGCTTGGGTACCGGATGGGGAAGAACAACTGGTGCGGGAATTACTTTCTTTGGCATAAGCACAGGCTGATCCTTGGCTGGCAGTTGCTCCTCCGGCTGATCCTCCGGCGCCCGACGGCCGTACAGCTGCTGCGGCTCGTCCATCAGCATGGGCTCCTCATCCGCAAGCTCGCCCTTCGCTGCCGCCCCTCCGATGGGCACAAGGGCAGGTGGATCCGGATTGAGGCGTGCCATGAGCGCTTTGGGTTTCCGACCTGGCTTGAAGCTTCCAACAAACTGGGCACGAGTACAGATGTCTCGCAGACGCACCTCCGAAGTGTCGAACTCGGGACTTTCCTAGAATGGGAAATGGATTAGAAATCTGTGAACCCATAGGCTATTTAAAATTAAATAACTAAAGCACGGAACAGCCCTTCTGTTCTCATTTTCTGAATACTAGAACGCTATAAATTTGTTAAACAAAAGAATCTTGCTACACAATTTGTGTTTACATAACATGCCCACAACTTACAGGTTGTTCCAATTTCCGTCGCTTGTAGTCCCGCAAATACTTTCGGAAGTTCATGTCGTTGAGCTGGGGTATCCGCTCCGTCTGCATGGAGCGCAGCACCTGGTCATCGTCCACGCCCGGTCGCCGCTTGAAGAAGGTGTTGTAAATGCATTTCTTGTCCGCCGCATTCGATGGTCGGCCAGGGCCAACCGGCTCCGGAGCCTTTGGCTCCTCCAGCTTGAATTCCCGCGGTGCCTTGGCCAGGCGGTCCATCAACTGGGCGCACTCCTCGTCCTCTTCGTCCTCCTCGGCACTGATGTCCCCGGGCTTGGCATCCAGCTCGCCCATGAGCTCGAGCAGCTCCTGTGCGTAGCGTTTCTTGGCTCGTTGCGTGCAAAATCGATTCTCCATGGAGAGGGCGGGTGGCTTCCTTTTGCGGGGCCGTGGGTTGGGCAGGTATTTGCCAAAGGTGCCCTCGGCGGGCGGGGCAGAGGAGTAGGCGTGCTGCAGGAGTTGTTCCCTGGACAGAAAGAGCTCCTTGGCCAGCTGGCTGAGGCGTTCGGCCTGCTGGAAACGGAACTCCCTTCTGCCCGAGTGCTGTATGCTGCGGCGGAGCTGCAGGACATCCGGCCGCAGGTTGCCCACCTCCAGCTGTCGTTGGAGTTGCAGCAGCGGCGACTGTCCAAAGCGCTGGAGGCCACCATTGAAGAGCTGCACCAGGGTGCGCTGCTGCTCGGCGCTCGCCTGAGCCTGTCCCGAGACCAGACCCGAGAAGTCCGGCAGCAGGGGCTGTAGACGGGCCTGCAGATGAGGGGGCAACAGCTGCCAGGTGTCCAGCGAGAAGAACTCATGGAAGATGGCCGAACTTTCGCACAGGCCCCGCGGCAACCGGAAGACTTGCTTTCCATTTAGCTGCGCCAGCTCCAGTTCGTCCGAGCGACAGGTGGTGGTGTCGTCCTCCGTCTCCGAGCCACTGGCCGCATCCTGGTCGGACATGTCCTCGTCCTCGCCATCGGGGTCCTCCTCGTCCGGCGAACCACCGCTGGAGGATTCGGAGTCCGATGAGCTGCTGCTCCCTTGGCTGCTGGCCGTGCTGCTCCCACTTTGCGAGCTCATCCGGCCATCGCCCTCCTCCTCCTCCTCCTCCTCGGAGTCCACACTACGATTGGGATTGGGGTGCGGATTGCGAGCTGAATCTGGATTCCCATTGGCATTTGGGTTCGGCCTGGGCACTGTGTTTATGTTTATGTTGCTCATCCTCATCGAATCGCCTGGAATTCGCCACCACAATTTTCTTCGCAAGCAGCGATTTTTTCTCTACACTAAGTTATAATTTTTGTCTCTTACGCCGCCGTTCCTCGTTATATCAATCAGCCAGCGTTAGCTGGTTTTCTTCTTTTTTTATTGTTAAGCATGTTTTCTCTGCGATTTTTCGCCATTCACCGCGACACGCGGCCACGCTAGCGATGGCCTCAAGTGGCGGTGGTGGTTGGCCCATTTGTGCGGTTTGAAATTAGTGCACTTTTGCATTTTAGGGGTTAATTTTCACCGTTACGTAAGGTTTTTGGGATGGCATTTGGGAACTTTCGTGCCTTCTACGAACTGTACAGAGACATGTCAAAGAAGCTACAGCATTTTCTCAAAGCTAGAGGTGGACGATTAAGCGGCCTTGAATTGTTCTCGCTCCCTGTGACTGCACCTTATCGGTTCTTGTATTGATGAACAACTAGGTTTACAACACTGAATTTCAAATAATTCGAACTTCATATAAACATAAAATGTAACATTTTTAAAGCAGAAATTCATATGCTTAAAAATAAAAACAAATGTATAGTAACAGTATTTTTTTATCAACAATTTTGACACTATGAATTTTTAGAATTATTTCTTACGCCAGCAATTTTTTTTAAGCTTTTGCAAGACTTCAATTTTTTTTAATTAAAATCGGTTGTTCCTGTAGCAAGATAACGGTATATGAACCAGTTCAAATAGGTAACTGGCTGGAACGAAACTATCGATATCTTCAACCGAGCTATCGAAGGTATGACATCTCTAACCCAGCCTACTATTTGTTTTTATTGTTGATTATAATATTTTCCTGGAGATCCAAAAAACTAGCAGCACGATGAAGAAAAAGGTGGGGTCTTTGCCTAAACCAGTTCAAGAATTCGATTACAATATATTTGCATTATCAGGTGTTGCTAATGGGGAAGAGCGGATCGGGGAAGACCAGCATGCGCTCCATTATCTTCGCCAACTATATCGCCCGTGATACGACACGCCTTGGAGCAACAAGTGAGTAACACTATATAATCGAGAAGGGGGCACTGATATAAGAACTGTAATATGTACCCGCAGTTGATGTGGAGCACTCGCATGTGCGGTTTCTGGGCAACCTGGTGCTCAATCTCTGGGACTGCGGTGGTCAGGAGGGCTTCATGAAGCAGTACTTTGCCCAGCAGCGGGACAACATTTTCCGGAATGTGGAGGTGCTCATCTATGTGTTCGATGTGGAGAGCCAGGAGATCGAGCGCGACATTCACTACTACCAGAGCTGCCTGGAGGCCCTGCTCCAGAACTCGCCGGAGGCCAAGATCTTCTGTTTGGTGCACAAAATGGATCTGGTGCCGGAGGAGCATCGCGAGAACGTCTTCACGGAGCGCATGGAGGATCTCATCAAGTTGTCGAAGCCGGGCAATGTCACCTGCTTCCGCACCAGCATTTGGGATGAAACTCTTTACAAGTTAGTGGAGGCTAAGTTACCTTCTAAAGCCATCCTTAATGTCTAAATGATTGCAGAGCCTGGTCTTCCATTGTCACCATGCTGATACCGAATGTGGCCGCTCTGGAGAACTCGGTGACGCACTTCGCCAATGTGATCGAGGCCGATGAGGTGCTGCTGTTCGAGAAGGCTACCTTCCTGGTGATTTCGCATTGCCAGAGCAAGAAGAACCGCGATTCGCATCGCTTCGAGAAGGTGTCCAACATCATTAAGCAGTTCAAGCTTAGCTGCTCTAAGTTGGGAGCCAAGTTCCAGTCGATGGAGGTGCGCAATAGCGCCTTCGCCGCTTTCATTGACACCTTCACCAGCAACACCTACGTGATGGTGGTCATGTCGGACCCCACTCTGCCCTCGGAGGCCACACTGGTCAACATTCGGAACGCCCGCAAGTACTTCGAGGAGCTGGAGAACCCGAGCAACAGTGCCATGAACCACCACGGCCACAAGTACCATTGATGGCGACAGGAAACATCGTTGTTTTCCCTAACCCCAATTGCCGTTCTCCGTTCAAAAGACATGAAAACCGTCTAATGTTGTGCACACATCGAAGCGCCCAAGGTGCCGCCCCCAAAGTCTTACCGCTTCCCGTAATGATAAATACGTATATATGTAAAAATCGCTCACTTATTGCCAGGCTGGCCTAACGACTTCTGGTGCAGAACATACTGCTTATACCTTTGTTACAACCATCTTCACATGAGATCAATGTAAACTTAATCTTTAAATAGCTTTTTTTAGTTACGCCAACCTGTAAGTAAGTGAGCGATGGATAGTCATCTCCTTCGTTGATTTTTCGTAGATTTGTAAGTTGAAACCTTCGTAGGCCTTAAGTTTATATACAAAAAACAATTACACACTTATGAATACGCAAAACAATCCTAAAGGTTGGTCACTTGTAAATGCCGAACGCGGTATAAGGCCCACATATCACAGATAATCCAGTTCGTCCGCCGGCTGTGCCTACGAATAGAATCTCCTGACCTCCTCGGACAATCGGTCCACGGTGTCCTCATCGACGGGCATAAAACGCTTGGCCCCGCGACTAAAGTAATAGATGTCACCGGTGTAAATATCGAACCACAGCGCGTGGATGTGCAGATCGTGGGATTCTAGACGAGCCTTAAGGAATCCGTACGAAGCAATGTTGGACATCTGCTGCAGCGTGTTGATCTGGGACAGCTTGTCCTCCACGGCGAACTTCTGTTCCTCATCGATGTAGGCCACAAAGCGACGCAAAGGTGTCTCGGAAGAGAAGACCAAAGGATGCTTCATGCCTGCATCAAACCACTCCTGGAACCTCTCTAAACTAGTGTTGGCATGGGTGCACAGCCAGGATCTAAGAGGAGAGAGACGACGGTTCAGCTGGTGGAGAAAGGTAATTATTTAATACATTTTGAGTTAAAATATAAGCTAAGTATACCTTGGAGGCGAACTCGGGATCCCTTAGTTGATAAAGCAGATTCATGGCCTTGCAATCGCTGTGTCCACAAACGATTATGTGCCGTATGTCGTTCACCACACATCCCAGTTCCAAGGCCGCCGGCTCGCAGCTGAAGTACTCATCCTGGAAGTGCTGGGCATGCGGTATTAGATTGCCAGCATTACGCACTTATCCGTGGGAATAGACAGGTATGTTAAGCTATAAAAACCCACCGCGACTAGAGTTACTCACCCACAAACATATCACCCACATGGGTGTCCGTGTACCGGGTGGGAATCATTCTACTGTCCATGCAGGTAAAGAAAACGGCCTTCGGCTGAAAGATAAAGCGTATCAAGAGTTAGAACACATAGATATCGGTCAGTGCGTGAATATACTCCGAATATAGCCACAGCAAGTTATGACATACTTGGCAAATGGCCAAATGGGCTCGGTTCAAGGCTGGCCAACAAGGAAATTCGAAAACATTGAGTATATTGATGGGAGAGCATATCTTGGGAATGACATGTGCAACTTATGTCCAAATTCTCTATACAATTGAGGCCAGTATAATAGCTCTGAGGATTGCCGATTTCTTGTAGTTATGGGCTTCTTATTTATAATTTAATTATCTACAAAATTTTTGTTAATATATGTTTAATTTTATCTGAGCAATTTTAAAGCAAAACGGGATTTTTAATATTTTTTAAAAGATTTTTAAAGCTTAATAGATAGTGATATTTTTATAGATTAGAAATATAATTGTGCAAAATAGAAACATCAATAATTGTTAAATGTGTATTTTATTTTCCTTTCATTTCTTATTTTTTTTTAAAGTAACTGCAATTTTTATAAATGTTTTAGTGAATTTTCCCATCGTTGTACCAAAAACGCCCAAACACATTTTCATTTAGAATATAATTAATTTAATAATTACCAAAGGTGCACTGCACTAAACTCAAAAACACCCGAAAGCAATCAGTTAGGTATAACAAATTAAATTTATTATTAAACAAACGAATGGGGGGTGGCAGGGGGTGAATTGTTGGTCAACCGGTTTGCCTGTGTTTTTGTTTACCAAATAAAAAATAAAAGAGAGCGGATATAAAGAGAGCTAATTAGGAGAGCGCAAGGTTTGCGCCAGACAAGTCGAAAAAAATGTGATAATGATATAAACACAGACAAAAGCATGTTCTAAGGTTTATTTTGTGAATGTGAACAAATTCTAGACAACTTGTTCCGAAATCTTGACCTATAAACGTATTGCTCACCTCTGGATTATCGCGCACTTTCTGAAACTCTTTGACCATTTGCTCACGTGTGGTATTCCTGTACCTCATAATTCCCCTCAAAATACGCTCCATTTCGAACTTCTTTTTGTTTTGGAGGGGGGTTTCGCTTAATCTTAATTTGACACTTTTATTGCACGCACTTTGGCACCCGAATTGATTTTCCTTGATTTGTGTATAATAACGACGCGTCCGCGTTTAGCAAAAAATACGATGGAGCTCGGTTGACGGCAGTGGAGCACTTAAATCGGAATTGTTGCTTCCAAAACATGCGACCAATTTAGCGAGCAGCTGTTGTTGTCTCTCTCGGGAGAGTGCTCCCCATTCTCTTGGGGAGCAGATAAGAGCAAAACTAAGAGAGGGCAAAAGCCCCAAACAATTGGGGATAATTTTAAGGTGCTAATTTGCTACATTTATATATGCACATCTGCGGTTAGACTTAATTATTTCTGTTATGAATTTTTCTGTATAAAAATTATAATTTAATATGCATTGTATTTAATATTTTGATTTAAATATTAGATATACAATTTTGAAATCAATACTCAGATATATATTATTGATATTACATTTCTTATCAGTGTAGCATCTGCACATGTTAAAAATATAAATTAAATTCAGCATTAGAAAAAATGATTAATTTGTAAGTTTCTAAATCTGTTTATATGTATATAGGAAGTGAGCTTAAAAAAATATAAAAAATTTAATGGTGTACCCTACCCACCATATGTTTATATTTTTTCTGTGTAAGAGAACTTTTTATTGTGACATTGTAAGAGTAAAATTCTCCCCACCCACAACTTTGCACACTCCTTTCAGAAGCGTTTTGTCAGTAAACATTATTATGGGGTGCGGAAATCAATTGCTTAATGGCATTTCTCTGAGCTAACATCTCTGGCAATTTCCAGACAGTCGACTTACGACAAAAGTCAACTTATTCGCCAGACTGGGGCTTATCAGTGGGGCATAGTAGGAAACGACTCGTAGAGATGATGATGAGGATTTTATGGCTTCCACGATTTCTATTTATTGAGCTGTCGTTTTTCCTAATCAATGTTTTTGATTGAACCTTTTGATAACTTTCCTGATCTTTGAGTGTCAAGGTCGTTTTAGCTTTGTAGTCTTTTCGCTTATATATTTGTATGAAATTATATAATTCCTAATTATCCGTCTGAGAATAAAAAAATATTATTTTTTTAAATATTGCGCCAAAAGTCAGATAACTGAAGAAATATCGATAAGCACGCCACTTACCAAAAGTGTCTACATTTTTTCTACATCATATCTACAAATTGAAAACCGAATGGTGGCGCCACTCTATTGGTAAATAAATAATTGTTTAAAATATTAAATATATTTATTATTGAAAAATTAAAATTGCTAAGTGAAAACAAATATTGCCTGTGTTTATTTTCTACGTATCTATCTGAATACCCTTTGCTTGGAGAAAATGTTCCTTGTTGGCAGCACGGTTGGTTTTTCCATTGGGACTTCTCTTCAGGTCGTCAACAATTAAGCAGCCGGCATGCAGCCTTAAAAACTTGGTAACTGCATACCGAGCCACATAGTCCTCCACATCCTGTTCGCTTATCAGAGCATTTGGCTTCTTGACGATATTTGCCGCTGCCTCGTCACCGTTTTCCACGTTCCAAATGCCAAAGACACAGACCTCAACCACGCCGGGTATTTGGGAGATCAGTTCCTCCAACTCGTGTGGGTAGTACTTGTTGCTCTGGTACTTCAGCAAGTCCTTCTTTCGCTCTACGATGTACACAAAGCCATCGTCGTCCACGTATCCGAGGTCACCGCTGTGAATCCAGTTGTTCTTATAAACTTTGTCCGTAGCTTCTGGGTTTCCGTAGTATCCGGGCCAAAAGCTTCCTTTGTCAACACACACCTCGCCCTCCTCGTTGGGTCCTAGCTTACCACCTTTGTCGTCGATAATCTTTAGTTTGTAGCCAGCACTCGGACGTCCCACCGCATTGGGTTTCGCATCGAAGTGCCTGTTGACGCAGGCAAGCGATCCCAATTCCGAAGTGCCATAGGCAAAGTTTAGATAATCCCCGGCCAATTTTCGACGAAGTCTTTTCTGAACTTCCATGGTACATCGCCCACCTCCGAAATTATAATATCGAATGCTATCTAGGTTGGCTTTCTCAAAGACTGAGCAGCTGACAATAGCTGCAGCTTGGGCTGGAGCCTGGATAACCCAAGTGACCTGGTAATCCTCGATAATGCGCAGAGTTTCCTTCGGATCAAAAGGTTCGTCGGATACAATTCGCTTTGTACTATAGACTCCCGAGGAAACCACCGTCCACAGACACGAGATCCAGTCCAGAGTACTGGCTGAGTACTGGACATCCGAGGTGGTTAGTTTACTGATATGCAACATTTTCTTATTAGCTCCTTGTTTAATTAACCCAACTGCCTAAATTCTACTTACGTTAGGGTGCTCAGAATAGTTCGGCAATTGGGCACTACCACTGCTTTGGGAGTGCCGGTGGTGCCGGAGGTGCTGATGATGGCCAATGGATGCGAGGATCCCCTTTCTAAGGAAGTAGGCTTGAAACCCACTTCCGCTGGCGTCTTTAAAATTTCCTGGATGCTGATAGCACCTTCTGGATGATTACGCATTGTCACTATCTTCACATCTAACTTCGTGGTGACCGCACGCACTTTTTCGTACTCATCACCATCGCAGAATATTAAACGTGGCTTGGTGTTCTGGAACAGCTTCTCAATAATTTCTGGTAAATAGGTGGAGTTGAGCGAGTGTAGGGCGATTCCATTGAAGAAACATGCGTACGCAACGGCCGATGTATGGGTGGTATTCCGAGCAAGAACGCCCACGATGTCCCACTGAGTTAAACCCAATTGGCGCATATAAGTTGCGATGCGAATAGCATTATTCAACAGATCCTCCCGCAAAAGGATCGTTTTCTCCGAGTCTGAAATCTGCAGAGGAATTTCGAAATTATATAGTAAGCGCCTCATTGCCCTTTATTACTTACCTGCGCTACACTCTTGGGATGGCGGACCATTTCCTGAAATATAATTTCGCCAATGGACAGATCCTCGCCAAACTGGGATTTCTCCTTTTCACTTCTCCAAATCTTTTCCACGTCATCGTAGTTAGTTTTGGGCTGATAGGTCATAGCTGCCACCGACTTTCAAATGGTTCCAAGACCCCTCCAAATATACTTTTTATACTTAAGTGCAAGCTGATAAGGTTTATCATTAAATAATCTAATCTATATGGTAATTAGTACCATTACTATTTTTTCATCAACAACTTTAGCTCTTATCTTCTGTTTTATCTTTATCTTCTGAGTTATCTTTATCTAAATATTGAGAATGAGTTGCCATCTAAAAAGTTTCCACTTGATTTAGTGTATGTTAAAAGCTCTACTTGAACTATGTATTTCGGAATTTAAGCTTCTCCTTTTGTCTATACTATTTTATATATTCGGATTCCAAATTTGTATCTATCCAAAACATTGTTAAGTAAATTTAGAAGTTATAGTTGAATAAATAAATTCTAAAATGATTGACTACAAAATACAAATGGGTAATGGGTCCTAAAGGTAGTATGTATAATTTTCGGATGAATTAAAGCTGATATTCAATTGCTTTTATTCTGGGCAAATTAATGTTTGTAACCATATCGGAATTTTAGCAACTCATATGTTCGTTTTTTATTGCCCTGGGAGTATCACGATCGCGTCTCCCATTCGAATGAATTGGACTCTTAGCCAGTGTAATATTAGCCTTTCCGAGAAGAGCCCAACGCATCATTCAGTGAGCGTTTTTTGTTGGTTTTCGGGCTTTGTCAGAACTTCTCAAGCATCTCGCTGGGATGTCTCCGAAAGTGGGTCACACAAACACCTGTGCGGCAGAAAAAAATGCCCACACCAATGCAAATATTATGAAATCCCCACCGCCGCAAAAGAAAGCAAAGTCTAAACCACAAACATGATGACTGACTGTGTGTGCGTTTTGCCGCCGCCGAAAGGCAAAAAGCAAAAACCAAAACAACAACCAGGGCCATTTCACCAGCAGATTCACTCTTGATGATTATAAGCTTTTGTTGTGTGTTTCGGGCCTTGTGGCTTTTGGGGACTGGGACCTGACTGACCGACTACGACGATCCATCCCCCGCAACCAGCTCCTCAAACCGCCCGTTTTGCTTTCCTTTCATTATCGAGCGGCAAAATATTGGTTAAGCAAGCAAGGCAGAGGCAATGAAATCGAAAGAAAATAGTGTTTACAGTTTACAGTCGAAAATTAAATGCTCTAGGAAAATGTATTTAAGACAGGAGATTTAATAAATTTAAAAATATATTTAAATTTAATTCTAATATCAGTTCTTCAAAAGGAAATATCTGGTGTGTTAAATACATTAAAATTAAATTCCTTTAGATCCAGTAAATTAAAAAGCTTTATTGTTTACTACTCTGTGCTATTTTAAAAGGCTTTAATTAATTTTATAATATACAAATACATAAGCTGTTTTAAGTTATTGAACGTTGGTGCACTATAAACATTACAAATAAGTAATATATTATTACTAATATTACCTGAGTAAAACAAATATAAATTCGTGAATAAATAAAGTGCTAAATTTATCGAACGTTTTTCCTTCAAAATCTCTAAAAAAATCAATGGACCCAGCGAAGCCAAAGTTAATTTAAAACAAAAGTCTCAGCGTGACCAACAAATGACGATGGCGATGCGCCAGCAGCATCTTCATCTCGTTCCCAAAAAAAAAACCGAAAAAAACCATCATGAGATGATGATCAGAACCTTAACTTAAAGCTCATTACGATAGCCATCAAGTGGGAGAAGACGAGGAGAGTTAAAGAAAAAGGGGAAGATGGGAAACAGCGTGGGTACAGCAGGCAAAATAATGAAGCAGAATCGCCTGCATGACAATGATTACTGTAGGCCAACCGAAAAAGAAAGACACGGCCCGCAGCACTCGCCATCCCACTCCCACTCGAACATTTGGATTCAAGTTGGGAACCGATGTCAGCTTTTTTTCAGAATATTTGGGCCAAAGCGCCAAATGTAAACATTATAAAAAAAGCGGAAAAAAACTCGGACGATGATGGTTACTTAACAATGTTGAACAATAAATGAGCTCCAAATATGCAAGTGTGTTTGTGCGGGATTTCGGTGGGTGTGAGTGCTCGAAGTTATTGTGGGTGTTGTGAAATCAGAAATCCAATGAAAGAAATGGGTATGCAGGTGCCAAAGGGTTTTACCCGCGTTGAGTCATGTTATTACAATCGAAAGGAAGTTTAAGATCGCTAATCTGAAATGATATTAATATTGAATGCCAATATGCAATGAATAAGATGTTTATAGGCAAACTGAATCACTATTACTTTTACATATTTTTTTTGTGATACAATAAAATGTTATTAATATAAATAGTTCTTGAAATTATTGTGAAATACTATATTTTTAAAATACATGAATCATAATGGTAAGCCAAAAATAGTTATTATAAAACCTTTAATTTAATTTTAACTTAAGGAACGGTTATTATTTTAAAAATGAAAATATTTATGCTATCCCAAAACATTTTATCTATTTTTTTTCAAGTAACATTTTTTTTTACCAAAGAATGTACCCTTTTACCAAATCAGGCATAATTACAATTTGTTTTTGTATTCAATAGTAATTAAATCAAGCCCCTGTTCTATTTTATAGAACTATCTAATTTCATTTTAACTTACATTCTGTGCTTAATTCAACTTGTTAAGATTTAAAAATTTTAAAGTAGTGTAAGAATTCGTATAAGCTATTGTTTTTGCACCCCAATACTAAGACCTATGATATGATGTCATATGTTTTTGACCAACTTATGAGCACACAGACCCACAAACTTCTGCGATTTTTTTTGGGGGTTTCCTAAGCATAATTTATATTTGGGTGTTACCTCCTCTTTTTCACTTCTCCCAAAGGTCTCCGATGTCTGTTCCTACCTCTTTCTCTCTGTCCTCATCTGTCTCTTTCACTTCGTGTGTGTCTATCTCTTTCGGACACAATTTGCAAATGGGTTTTTTGGTTGGTTCTTTTGGCTCTGACTTTGGCTTTGGGTTAATTAGTGAGTATCTTTCCTCTGCACGCACAAATAAAAAACAAAAATAAAAAAGAGGAAAGCAACAACAGTGCTTTTGGCGTTTGAGTTTTATTTTCTTTAATTTTGTTGGATTTTTATGTGTGTTTGTATGGGTAATGGCGGCGGCATTGCTGTTCTTATTAGCGTTGTAGCTTTTAAGCTTAAGCTTGGCCCAAAAATCTGGGTCACCAGTGTCGTTAAATCCTCTATACGAATGTATATTCCGGTGTGTGAGTGCGCAAATTAAATATTCACAGCGTTGGTTAAGCAAATAACATCTTCCAAGCTCATTTTCTTGTTGTTGCATTTCCTTCTGGCCACTTTTGTTAGCTGTTTTTTTTAAATTTGGCCCGAACAATCAGAGATGGTTCCGCGCATGAAAGTGAATCAGAATGTTTTAGCCGTTCTTTGCAAAGCAAATGAGATCAAAAGTGGGCTTTAGTCGCATCTCTTTAACCTGAATATGTCAACCCTACTTATTCCGCTTCTTCGTTATCGAATTTTTTTCTTTTTTCGGCAAAAAGAAAGAAGCCAATATTTGTATTCCACTTTGTTAAATGTATTGTACCTAAAAGAGAATGTCTTTCGAGTAGATTAAGAGGTATCTTTTCAAAAAAATATGCATTAAAATTGAATTTAATGAAATTATAATATGAAATGCATGATTTTTTTAAGTAAGAGGCTTTTAGCAGACTAGCTGCGTTCATTTGTTCAGTCCTATAATGCTTCAATATTGTATGAAATATAGAATTCATTTATGTATTTTAACGGCTTAAGCTTTAGTATTATATTTTAATTTTTGAGCGACTAAGATTGATAAATTTTAAGAAATCAAATAACAATATTTAACTTACTTCTTTTTTTTATTTTATGTGTAATTAAATGAAATCGTAATTGTTTTTTTTTTTTTAAATAAAATTGTTTATTTCGAATTCAAAGATAAAATAAACTTGGAGAGATGCTTTTTTAAAAACACAGTTAACATTTCAAGTTTCGTAATTCTTTTGGCAAATACTCGAATGTCCAGATGATCTGTTTAAATTCTTTGTGTAATCTTTCATTCTCGTGGGTAATTTTTAGTGTCGATTTGTGAAAAAATAATGAAGCAAGAAAACAGAATCGAATTGCTGTGGGCGTTCCTTATTATGAGTTATACATATGAGATGGACAAGAATTCGGCGATGCCGTCAGCCTTTGGCTATAAAGAGGTGTGCCCTGACCCAATTTTTTATTTATATTTATATATTTTTTCTTTTTCTTTCGGTCTTTCTCTACTTTGCCTTTGTTTATTCACGCATGAGCTCAGCATTACGCGGAGAAAGAATTCTGAATTTTTATAGTTCAAGGGGAATAGTAAAAGCATTCTTAACCCTTCTGGGAGGATGTCATTAAGTAAATATCCATGCCAATTTTGCATCATTCGGTGGGCAGGTAGCAGGTAAGCGCAGCACAATGCCAAAGGACGGCCAACGGTGAAATTTACAATTTTATGGCGGATTTTAAGTGGAAAACGGCAAACAGTCAGAGGCAGCAGCATCAGCAGCAGCACCAGCAGAGATTTTATGGCCATGACAAAAGACAGCCGGCGACAAATGTTGCATCCGCATTGCATTGCAGCCACTCTTGAGCCGCTGCCTTCACCATAGTGACTGCTCTTGCCCCGGCCAAGTCGTAAATCATGCGGCAATGTTTTGCATGTGACACGGCCCGAGTGACAAGAGATTGACCCAATTTCCCAGACTAATCCGCAGCGTGTCCAATCTCGATTTCCTTAGCTTGGTAACTGACGAGAACCCTTCTTTCGGATATTTGTATACAAACAAATGCCATTGATGTAACAGAACTGTAAACAGGAATTTTGGCCTTTTAAATATTTTACAAAACTAAAAAAAATCATTTACTTCACAGGAATATAATTAAAAACCGAACTTTATATTTCTTAAATGCTAACAAATTGTTTAATTTAATGGGAAAACATATGGTTGAATAAGTAAGGATAAAAACTAAATATGTAGTTATATTTTCTATTATTTTGTATGTATTGTCAATAAATCATAAATAAATTTTTTATAAAATATTAATTTAAACATTATAAAAAGAAATAAGTTTGATACCTAACAAATTAAATAGTTTATTTTGTATTAAGTAAATATTTTAAAGTCAAAAGACTAGATTTTTGTAGCTGTGTAGCAAATGACCTTCGATTGGTACAATGTTCTTAGATAAAGAGAATGTTTTCAATTGTTATGTAATATGGAAACAGGCCAGGGGCGTGCCCATTATCCCTTTTGTTCGGCACACGACCGACACACATGTGAGGTGGAGGAAGCGTGGGTGGTAAAGTCCCATAACCTTCAGCTAATGTGTAAATTACGTAACTGATTTAAGTGAATAAAATTTAGAAATAGTCCTTCTGATTAATAATTTGTTCTATTAATGAGGACCTGAAATTATTAAGAGTTTTATATATAACAATTTAATAAAAGTAATATAAATAATAATTTTGATGGTTAACTCAATATATATCTAATTATTATAAAGAGTTTGTAAAAAGAATGTTTAAATCAAATCAATAGACTTAGGAACCAAACTCATATGAAAGAATAATTTAAAACCAAAACTCTTAGCTAAGTAAATATAATTCCACTGCAGCCTTGAATCGTCAATTAAAATTAGATAAATATTTTCAGTACAAACACATGCCCACTTCAATCCGTGCTTATTATAATGACTCCAATTATAATTGCCTGGAATGGGAGAGTTTTCAATGGCAGTCAGCAGAAAGACTTAAAAATAACAAACGGACAAATAATGGTGGAACGAAAACTGTTACTTTCACAACGGCTAAAAGGTAAGATTATACCCAGTACGGAAGCCAAAACAGAAATAATAGAAGCGTAATAGTTGCTAATTTTGTGCATTGCTCTGGCCCCAAACAAAAAAAAAACGTCAACAAAAAGGGCTAATTATGAGCACACTTTCGGCCAAAAGCGGACGAATGAGGGAACTCACAGACAATGCAAAAGAATCACGTCGTTATAAACTGTTTTTGTTGCCATAGTTATGTTTTTTTTATTTATTTTTGAGAGCTTGATTTCAATGGGAATCGGAATTTTGTTGTTGCTGTTGCTGTTGCCACTTTTTGGGGTAGTGCACAAAAAGGTGAGCACTTAAATGAAAGTTGTTCAACTTGCTCACAGAGCCCTAAATTGTTGTAAACTTATAGGTGCGTGTGTGTGCTTAAGAAGGGGTAAGGGAAAGAGGGGTAATTGCTGTGCAAAAATAAATAAGGAATTGAGGACACAAAAAAAAAGCATTTAAAATGTTACTACGTTTTAGTAATATAAAAGTTATACGAATATTTTTTGTATAATATATTTTATTTGAAAAACGGCTTTAAGAAATAAAGATTTTTCGTTTGTTAGTACAAATTCATTCTTTCTTCTGCATTACTTTTAGTGTGTTCCCCTATTTTAAATTACATTATTGTAAATCGGTTTTATATGGCCCTAAACATCTGGTACATCAGAGATAGCATAATTAGAAAGAAGCCCCGAATAATTATGCTTTCGACTCCTCTCAGCCGTGCATGAAAATTGGAAGTACCAAGAAGTAATACCAGGTGGGTGTATTACCGTAATTGAACCCAAGTTGTGGCTTGAGGTCGAGGAATATAGCCAACCGCGTGTCATGCTTATTAAACTTTTGGTTCTGTTCCAAAAAATATTTTGGACGGCCGCACTTTATGATTGGTAATTAAAAAAATATATATATATACAATATATATATTTTTTTTCGGCCACTTTAGGAACTTTGACTGTCTGTTTTTGGGGGGGCTGGCCAAGTCATGGTTGGCCTGGTCGCGTCTTGACTTGGCTTGCTCCCATTGACGGCAAACGGGTTGCCAAAGTGCGTGGACTGGGAGGGCTGGCGGGGATTGGCGGCAGACACCCCAAAAACCAAGAAACAAGCAGCCAAATGTTGCACTACATTTTAGCTGTAGTTGCTCCTGCACCCGGATTTCAAACCGGAGTCGGAGCTCCAGCTCCAGCTCAACTTGGCATCGTCATTGCCGCAGTTGCTAAACTTGTTGCACATGTCGGATACGAGTCAGCTTTATTGAGGCGAAACTGAAGCCATGTTGGTGTCGTTAAGGCAGCTGTTTTCTAGCCCATTCTGGCTCTTTTTATGATTCAATAACTAGAAGGCTCTTTAATTTAGCTTGAAACTTTTTTTTAGCTATAATAATAATTTTCTTATATATTGGCATTTACCATTATAAATTATATATCTGTTTTTTATAAAATATGTCCAGCGTGAATGGAGTGTAAACAAAAAATCTATTAAATATAAATATAAAACATTATTTAGGTATTTTTTGGCGGAATGAAAATAATTTTACCCTTTATAAAATGCATATATGGTTGTATTCCTACGTTATGAAAAATATTGCCAGTTCTGCAAAAAATGTAAATCGTATGATTTATATAACTTACTTTAACTATTTTTCAGCTAATTGAAATTAATTTTAAATTAATTCAGCAAGTTGATTGCTTGACAAAGCCACTATTTCTACAACACTGAATTTAAGACGGAGTTGAAGTCGTTCGAGGCTGGGGCTGTTCCTAGTTTTTGTATCAGAAACACTTAACAACTTGTAAAATTCTCCGACTGCTGCAGTTGACACACATCTGTCAAAGCCGGCCAAGTGGGTCAGCTGGTGGGGCAAGTGGTGGGGCAAGTGGTGATGGTGGTAGTGCTGCTGTTGCTGCTGCTGGTGGAGTGGTGCGATCTTGTTAATCGTTTTTGATTGCCGCGTTGATGTTCCACCACCTGAAGCACTCAAATGATGATAGTCGTTTAGAGCGCCGAGCCGTCGACTGTCACAGATTCTTTACTTTTCCCCATCGCGTTACTTGCTTTCTTGATTGTTGCTATTATTTGTTATTGTTATTGTTATAGTTGGTGCGGCTACTCTAATCTCATGGCTTATTATGTGCATTATTAGCTTCAGCTTGATAGTCTTTAGACTGGCTATCACAGACTTTCAACACTTGTTGGTAAACTTCTTGGGATAAGATACAAGCACGTGACAAAAATAAGTGCATGATATGATATATAATTAAGGAATAAAGCACTTAATTTTTAAAAAGAGATTTAAATGTTATAATTTCCATAAATTTTTCAAGCTGAATTTAAACTTATAATAACAGCGTAATGGGTATGTGAAGAAGTTTCTATATCAAATTGAACGTGTTGTTAAAAAAACACATTTTCCCTCCTTTATCTATATGTAATGTTGTAATGATTTAATTTAATGAGTTGGCCCTACTTTATTAAGTACCGAATTCTGACTGGCCCCAGCCATTATAAGAGCATAAATGCTGAATGAGAAGAAGCGAAGCAGTCAAAAATTCTGTCACACACAATCCGAATCTCATTCTGGCCTCACTCGCATGTAAAATCGGGCCATGCCCACTTTTAATATTCAATAAAGATTTAACGAGACATGTTAACCGCTTTTGCAGTCACAGAATGCATAAATAATTATAGAATTGAGCAACAATTTCAGCAAAGTCATAAAAAACGGGCAGGAAAAAAGCCAAAATAAAACCGAAGTTGAGACACGGCAATTAAATTCAATTTTGTGGCCAATAAAGATGAGAAAGAGCGGAGAAAGAAAGGGGCAGAATATGGAGGGGTTGTGTGATGTACCAGGAACAGTTATGGACAAACACTGAGATAATAATTTTGTTTAAATTTAATTGTGAGTTATATTTGTACGGTAAATCACGTAGCAGCATGGAGTGTCTGTAAGGTGAGGGAGGGGCTGAGATACGGGGTATAATAACCATGTATTGGTCATGGCCCAAGGGGAAGCCTAATTGGCCAAATTGATATATTACTTTATATATCTTCCTCTGTGTGGCAATTGAAGCATGAATGCGGCAACAGAATGGATGAAAAATACTTTGAAAAGAAACGAATTTTGCGGAGATGTAATGAATACGTCTTTTAAATATTATACATATTTATAAACCTTTTGTAACTGTCACTTTCAAGTCAATTGATATGAGAAGAGAAGCTTTTAAGCTTGCTAATTTATTTATTCTCACATTTTTGCCATTTGCATTTCTAGGAAAAAAAAGCAAAGCTATTGAAAACCTTTGGCTTAAAGAAAGAAATTCTCTGACCAATCATAAATAACTTAAGCAAAACAACAATAAGGCAGAAGTTAGCAACATAAAAGGAAAGGAAACGAAAGAAATGTGTGCAGAGAAGAAGCAACAGCAAAAAGTCGGTCATGAAATCGCAAGTGACCCACTTGGCAAGCGAACGACGCAAAAAAAACAACAACAAAATATCAAAAAAGAAAAAGAAAAAAAAAGAAGAGAAAAACGAAAGACTCAGGCAACGAACGCGATGCAGACAAATATGACAAGCGACGCTAGAGCGCGTGATAGAGACAGCAAATGGCGCGCAGAAAGAGACGGACAGAGACCAGGCATCGTAGCGAATCTAAAAGAGGACACCATATTTGGCAAACAAGGGGGGTTTTCAGTGGTAAACCTGCCGTGAATGACTCGACCGGCTCACAGCCGGACCTGTATGCGTCACTAAACTTGACCAAATTGTATGTACAAGGAAGTCTGCAGACTCCACCTCACGATATCCCCCCATACTGCACCACTTTGCTTGTTAGCTAATGACATTTTTTCGTGGCCCCAGTCTCAGTTTTCCGTCTGAGTCTAGGTCTGGTCAAAACAGCAGGTTCAAGTCAAAGTGCGGGCGTCTCGGGATGCTTTTCCATGTGGCGATGGGAAATGCAATTTTTTTGTGGCACGAGGAGTTTTCCACTTGGTGTTTTTCCTAAAGTGAAAGCAAAGGAAGAGATTGTCTTGCGGAATCTACAATGAATCGATCACGAGTGGGGTAAAAGATACGTGGATAAAAGTAAAAATTGAGGTTGGCATGGAAATACCATTGTTTGCTGCTTAAAAAAAAACCCTTGAGATATGACTTTTTAAATTGTTGTTGTAAAGTAAATAAATTTAAATTAGGGATATAAAAATACAAGCAATACATTCCTTTTTAATGACTGTTTTGAGTAATAGCTTAATAATAAAGAAAGACTAAGAAGTAATTACAGTAAATTTCGGTATATTCATTCCTTTTAATAATAAAATAAATCATTAGGTCATAATAAATTTAAATTGCCTAAAGCTTAAATTAAATTGGCTTCCATATCGTTGTAAATTTTACCGATAGATGAATATGAACCGCTTTAAAAACAATTTCTCACAGGCTCAACACCCAGCGCTTTTTTCCAGCAATTTTCTTAATATTTCCCCCGCTTCTGGCCAGACTTTGAGCCGCTCTAGACACGGCATACTGTAGTATATACACCACTAGCCGCATAATAGACTTGGCCTACATTCACGACGCTCAGACACTCAAGGCATTCTTTACACACACTCTCCGCCTCTTTCACTTTTACTCTCGGCTCATAAGCATAATCATGCTTACTCATGATAATCAGACTCTGTTTCTGTTTCTTGGCTGCTCAGCTCAGCTCATTACCATGCCGGGCCACAACAACAATAGTAACAATAACAATTATTATACCGACTTTAACTAGTTTCCACACTTGGCCTGGTCTAGTCTGAGCCCGCACAATTTTCCATTTCCATTTTCTTTGCAAATGCGGTCGAGCTGCCGCCATTCTCCCCACCCACCGACTTCTCTATCACATAAAAAAATGTAATAAAACAAAATTCGTTAAAAATACCAGTGCTTTGAGATTGGGGACCCACTGGGAACTGTTTCCTGATGTGCCAATAATTTGGGTAATTAAAATTATTGCCCTAAATCATTGGCAACTGTAACACAGTGGTGGAAGAAGTATATTTAATAGTACATTTAATATTAACAAAAAAAAAACAATTATATTAAATACATATAAACAATTTAAATATTTGGTTATTGAAATACTTGAAAATATTTTAAGCACAAATAAACATTAAATAATTTAAAAACGGAAAACACTAAATAAGGATGTATGTAAAAAAGACTTTTAATTAATCTTTAACTTTTAAATCTATGTTAATTATTATATTATTAGAGAATATGTAAGCCAGTCATTTTATTTGTAAGAGCTTGACGGAAGTTAACTCAATAAAGCTCGTATCATGCATAAAAACAAGAATAATTTAATGGTAACTAGCAGTTTAAGGAAGCAGGATGTCCTGCAAATTTGGTTCCACTGTGCTGCAGCGGTTTACTGCAGCAAAGAAGCCCGCAACATACACAGACACACTCACACTTGCACTTAAAACGTTTTTCGAATATTTTGAATAACGGTTCATGGTGCATACCAAAATCAAATCAAGTGGAATCGCTGGTTTTGGTTTTGGTTTTTTGGCTTTTGGGTTTCGGTTTTTTTGGGTCTGGGTCCCCACTTGACCGAAAACCCACGAAACGACAAACCGAGACGCATATGAATTTTGTTTTTTTGTTTTTCTTCATTTCTTATTTTTGGGCGACGGCAACAAGTGCGCCGACTGACCATACAAAATACGAAATACAAAATACGAAACCTGTTGGCCCATATCACGTACCTTCTGGCCACCTCCTCCACCTCCTTGGGAGCCACATAAAAAGTTGGAACGACGCCGCTTGGCGGAATTAATTATGTAGCCCAAAGCTGAATTATATGCGAAAGCAACTACCCACCACCGCCTCTTGCCACCCTCCCCTTCCCCTTCGCTGTTGTTGTTGTTGTTGTCCCCCTTTTTCAGTTTATCTTCCAAATGCGATGCGAAACTTGTTTGTGCATTTAATTTATGGGCGCGACGCGAAGAACAGAAGACAGCGGCCAGAAGAAGCGGACTTGAAGAAGACAAACGCATTGCACTTGTCCAAAGGGGGGTAGGTTGGAGTGGGGGGAGGTGTACCCTACCTTACGCACTCCCAGCCTCCAGCGGCCTCTTCGGATCACGAGCCGCCCAACAACGGAAAAATGTCAGATCCAAGCACGTGACCCAATTTGAGATGCTTCTTATTACACACTGTGAGAAAACCAAAAAAAAAACCACTTAAATAATTTTCTATTGAAACGGATTTTCTTATTTCAAAATAAAAATTTTAAAATTATTTATTAAAGAATATAAACAAATAGTATATTATTTATACTGTATTTATTTTGAAGCAATAAAAGATAAAAACAAGTCTTTTAAGTGAATTTAGATTCAGATTTGCTCATTTTTTCCTGTGTAAAAGGTCTGCTCTGAGAAGAGTACATATCTTGAAATAAGCAGGATACCATGGCATCCTTTGTCCGCTTTGATTATGTTGCGCCTCTCATAATTGGGTTAATTTTGTGTGGCACCATCAAGTGGCCAATAATTCGCTGCATTTTTCGCTCCCTTTTCGCCATTTTCTTGTTGGTTCTTTGCTCAACTTTTTTTTTGACAACTCACTGACAGGCGTTTAGTTTTGGCCAAGATTTCTGTGGTGTTGTGGTTAAAGGTGAACAGTGAAAAATTCGAGTCGGGTTCATCTTTGGCCGCTTCCTCTTCATCGCTTTGTTGCCGTTTGACAGCCGTGACACATGCAGCATAATGCAAAAAATAAATGAAAATTCGAAAAGATTCGAAGGAGTTGCGAGTCGCTTGAGAGACTGCTGAAAGAAAGGCCACTGATTTGCAGTTTGTGCATTAAGCTTAAAAGTTAACAAGTCTCTCCAGCATATCAAAAGACTTAAGCAACGAACTGGGGTTTTATTAGTAAAACAAAGTTTATGAACATTGTAATGTCATAAATTAAATGACTGAAAAGTCATTACCTTTATATTACAAAGTGTTTCCAATAAATATTGATTTTGTATTTATTTATGTATTTAATTTATTCTAATAAAAATTATATGAGCTTTTAATTATTAAATAAAACTACTTGATCCCAACTGTTTAGTTTAATAAAATTATAATATCTCACATTTATTTAAAAAGAAAGCCTTATACTAAATAGTAAAAACTACAAGCAGTAAACTAATTTGGAAAAAATCTAAATAATAAAAAACTCTCTTCGAATCTGCAATCAACTGAATTATGGATTACTTTACAGCCAAGAGCCGCTTTCCGTAGCTATCGGCTGCATCTGGGCTACCGGAGAGCAGCAGCTGGCACAGAATTTCTTTTTTCGCCGCACAACTATCCCAGCCGGAGAATCTGGCAGATACAATGTAAAGTTGGCCTGGGGCCCGATCAATTTAATGACAAACTGATTGCAAAGTGACACCGAAAGAGACACACAGCTGACACCCGCCGATATGCTAAAAACTGCAGAAATAAGAGCAGCGATACTCGGATGTAATGAATGCATTTGAGCCAGAAAAAGTAGGTTTCATTGCAGCGGTTCCGCTGCAAATTGATTAATTCGCTACGCCTGCGATTGTCGCAACGGGAAGACAAAAAAATTGATCCAAAAAATAAAGCGCTCCATCTGATGACAATTAAGCAGTTGAGCCGCTTAAACGGTATTCACTCCCAAAAAGTCACCGCCGCTGCACAAAGTGGAGGAAAATTCAATTAAAAACGAAGTCGGCTTGTGTTTGGCCCAGTCATTGGGATGGTCCGAATGCATTTGAACAGGTGCAGGCCCATTTGTAACTCGCAGCAGCGGGAAAAGTGAAAAAGGTTCCGTTGCCGACGTTTGTCGACGGCTCCTTAAGCTTCATGCCCAACTGTATAACCGTTAGACAAAATGATGCGATGCGCTTTTGCGTCTGCGTCTGCGTCTGCGTCTGCGTCTGCGTCTGCGTCGCGGTGTCTCCTTATCCACTTTTTGGGGCTCCAACTTCGCTTTGCCGTTATGATTGTTGGTGTTATTGCCGCTGCCGTCGTTCTTTAAGCTTGGTTGCCCTTTTCCAGTTATATCAACCGGCAAAGTTCGTTGCCTGAGTCTTTGCGTATCTGTGCACAGTGGAAAATACATGCAGACAATCCCAAACAGTTGTTTGTAATATGTAATTTTAAGATAGATGCTTAAATAAGAGTAAATAACTGGATAATGATGATCATGATAACATAAAAGTAAAAGAATAATGATCTTGTTTCATTTACATACAATTATTAACAAACATTTTTTTTTTAATATTTTTAATAATAATATTATAATAAAATAATCAAATAAAATAAATATATATTTAATTAACTAAAAGTCGAAAATAACCTTGATAAAATTAAAAGACGATATTTTCCAATTACGACTGTTTTTTTAAAGAATTTTTGATACCAATTTATTAGATTATCTGCTTGGTTTTTAGAATTATTTTTGAAGTTTTAAAGTATATTTGATTCTTAGCTATAAGAGAATCCTCAAATTATTAATCAAGCATTAATTTAAATTGAATTGAATAAATAAATTATAAACTGAATGTTTTTACCGTGTAGCTGCAGCTCACTTCGACTTCCAGTCTGCGTTGAATGCAATAAATTTCGTTAACAAATTGCAATCAATGAAAAATCAAGCACATATGTTTATAGTTGAATACATGGATACAGAATTATTTTTTTACGATTTTACATTTTACGCAAACTGTTGCAATTGGATTTTAATCACAAAATTAGTTTCAATAAAAACTTTGAATTTACATATTCATAATTGCTTGATATTAATACAGTTAGTTAGTCATTATTATAATCTTTATTATAACCGTTAAATAATTGATTTAAACATTTTAAAAACAAACGTATTTAAAATTGGAAAATAAAGTTATCTTAATAATTTAAATTTAGCATAACTAAAATACTATTTTGAAAACAAATAAGGTTGTCTACTTTTGTTACGCATTGGCTAATTCATAGTATATTTAAAACTAATTGGAATTTAAAGTTGTTAAAATATTGCAAATATGTTTGTCAAAAAATAGGGATTGAAATCCAAAAAAATAAAAGAAATATATATTATATTTTATTTCTTAAATATAATTATACAATACCGTAAACACTCTTAACAAACAACCATTTTCCCATTCAACAAAGAGCAAGCCTATCAACCGTAAAATAGATGAAAATGTCTAGGCTCTTGCAGGCAATTGTCTGCCCATATTTTGCCAACGTCTCTCGATTTCCCCCGCCGTACATCTCCAGTCCGTCGAATGGAACTTCATTAGATGCAGCAGAGAGTTTGTCAAGAGCAAAGTCAGCCAAAGCCATGCCCATGACACTCCACTCGGCACGCAGACACATGGCCTTTTGGCCGCCCGTCTATCTGGCCAACATCGCCTCCTTTCCCGCCCCCTTTGCTTTTTGGGGGCCATTGGCAATGTTAATGGTGTGCATTATTTTCATGTTTATTTATGTTGCTGGCACACACAACAGCGCACGGCAACTGCAACATGTGGCAAATGCAATTTGCATTTGCATCTCAATTGCGTTTTTGCATTGTCTGATGTTTGTTTTGTGTTGTTTGTTCGGTTGTGGTTGTTGCTGTTGCTGCTGCTGTTGCCATTTGTTGTTTATCTCTTTCCACACACAGCTGCGTTTGCATTTGACGATGCGGATCCGGTTTTCGTTGACCCACTTCCGGTTGCCAAGCTGCCAGTCGGAGTTGCCTGTTTCTGTGCCTCTGGCTGCCGCGCTGCCAATTGCGTTTCGTCTTGACCTTTGCCTAGCTTCACAACCACCCACATACCCCACACACCCCACTCACACACAAAAAGAAAAAAAACTCGGAAAAATAAGGTTTTTTACCATGATTTTAGGAGATATTTTCAAATTTTGACATTATAATCGTTTTTTTTTTAATTCCCAATAGAACATTGAATAAATGCCTATAGATCATTTAGGTTTTTAATTTTAAATTTAATTAATTATGCTTGTCTCTAAAGAATAAGAATCAAGTATAAAATATTTAATAAGTCAGTGTGTTACACTTCAATTTATTTGTCTTTTAATTTGTGCACATCAATTTTTAATTATGTGTTTTTTTTATAAATAATATAGGTAATATATTCACATTAGCTCGAAATCAAAATTGAAATGCTTTCTAAGACCATTCTGGTTGTGCTGTTTTTTCTGTGGATATAGTCGCCCACCCGAAAGGCCTCCCACACTTTGCACTACATTCATATTTCTGCTGGATCCATTTCTCCGCTTCCTCTGTCGCACACATGCGGCCATTTATTTAGCATTTTTATTGCCTCCACGTTTTGTTGTTCTCGTTCTTGCTCTCCTTCTCTTTTATTGTTCGGCTATGTTTGCTTGTCTTTTTCGTGTTATTAACGTTGATAAGCCTTCGCATCGACAGCGCCTCCATTGCAAATCTCGGCTCAGAGGTTTTCTATCCCCAACTCTTTGTCTTCCTCTTTCTGGGCTAACTGACGCCCGCACCTTGGCTTACAAGCAACAACAAAAAAGGTGGTAGAAGAAGCTGAAAGGTACAAAATTATGCATGCCAAATTTGCATTATTATTATTGATGTTTGTTCTTGTTGTTGCTGCTGTTGTATATGTTAGATATGATGCGAAATTTATGCAACGTTTGACATCAATTCGAAGTTTTGGTTAGGCAAAAAGAAACACGAGATTGGCGATTGGTTTGGTGGGAGAAGGATGTGAAAGATCTAAAAATGGGAATGTGCGGAATAGCATTAAAGATTGATCTTAGATGGCAAAGAAATGGGAATGGAAATCTATTTTAAATACATTCTTGATTTAAGATAGGAAAGTAGTATGTATATATAGGTAGTATTTTTAGAGAAAACAATTATTAAATTCTATAAAATCGAATGACTTAAGACACAAACTCAATATATAACAAAATAAGAATTAAAACTAAAATCACTAAACATAATATTTACTTTTTATTTTGTTGCCCATTAAAACAAATAACTTAGAAGACAAACTCACCCATAAATATATATATATATATCAAAACAAAATACTTAGGAAGCAAACTCGAAGGAAAGTAGGGCCAAACAGTGTTTACTTTGTTCACCCGCCAAGATCTGGATATTTTTGTAGTAGTCAAACCCTTAATTTGCGACACTTGATGGTACATAAATCCTACCTGTCCTATGGATGATACCTCTCCCACGATGACCACCCTGCGAGCACTTGTTTGTCCGAGATGCTGTCCTCGGTATATGTCACATTTGCACTTCGTTTTTCGTCTTGTTTTGGGCAAATAGAAAGGTGCAGCTCGGAGGCGTTGCAAATTGTTTTGACTTCTGCGCAATTTGTTATTTGCACCTTAATTTACAGATATTTTGCGGTCAGGCGGGCCGAACCACCCGTTGCGTGAAGATCTCCGGAAGATCTTAATTTTGTATCGGGCGCATTCATTTTCGGTTGAGTAGAGTTTGCCTAACCCAAATGTGGCCCCTGACAAATGCACAAATCTTGTTCTGAGGGCCTGACCCTCGTGTCAATATTTACACAATGTGCGGTTGAGTTTTATTTTCTTTTACTTTTTTACCGTTGCCCCATTGACCTCTCCCCGCGTCCGCCTTTTCCCCACCCAACACTTTATATTATTTCCAACTCGTTTGGCGTTTGCCTGAATTTGATTGCTTGCCTTTATTTGCTTGGAACAAAATGCTTTGACTGATGGCTTGACTCCAGAGGCACTTTCCTATATTGTTCGGTTTGGTTCTCCATTTTTTTATTTTTTTTTTTTTGTGAAGTGTCACGCTGTCCAAGTTCAATTAGTTTTGTATGCGCTCTTCACAACTTTTGCCGAACTTCTTTAATGCCAAGATTGATCCCTCCAAAGTTGCGGCTGTGTATCTCGAGATTGACATTTGACGTGCATAGAATTTGTCTAACTGTATTTTCCCTTTGCCCGAATGTTTGCCTCTTGTCTCGGCCGTAGCCGTAAAAATTATTGATCTTGGAACTCGGAACTTGGCGGGAGTTTCGGATGGAGGCCATGGCTGGCTTTATTATGGAAAGAATATGGCAGGGCAACAACATTAATTGATTTTCGTTTTGTTCTGAGCCAAGCAATTACTGAATTTCGTTTGGTTCTGTGTCAATAAATTGATTGATATAACAATTATTACGATCCAAGATATGTCGGAACATGTAATATAATTATGAAGGTTATATATTTCAGAAAATACAAATTATTGATAATTATAAAATGAGTTTATTTAACAGGTTTGTAATAGAAATAATATTATAGATATTTTAACTTTTTGAGAAGTATGTCAGATAGTCTACTTATATGCACTTTTTAGGCATTTCAAATGAATTTGCTGAAGCTCCCAACTATTTAATTGCAAATGCTTTTTTATAATCATGTAATTAAATTTAATTACAAATCAGCTTCCCAAATAAATATTAAAAGAAGCCATCACGTTTACTACAATTCTTTTTCTAGCCATTGTTAATCATAAAACAAAAGACTTAGGCAACAAACTTGGCCATGAAAGCTTCCCTTCAAAGTAGGTGACAAAGTTCAAGACAATCCCAAGATAAATTTTTAATAACTGTCATGAGTCACGCACGCAAAAGAAAAAAAAAACAAAACAAAAATAAAATATTTGATATAAAAAATGTGATCAACTTGCATATAAAATACTTTTGCGAAATAAAAACGCAAGTTAATTCCAGTGAAGAAAAAATCAGACGCCACACAAATACGGATGATGACTATGGCTCGAAAGGGGGAAGAAGATGCCGCGGCAGATGAAAAACAAATCTGAGGCATAAACATGACCAACTATTCAGACGGATACGGCGGAGGCGACGGGGAAAGTACCCACAAGACCATCTCCGTAGTGATAGTGACGCAGTTGCATTTGGTCAAAACGGTGATGAAGCGGCTCTTGTTTATGCTAATGCCAGTGCCAGCCAACACTGATACCAACTCTAAATTGGGATTAGCAATACCGGAGACCGAAGAATTGAATACCCTTGAATTAGGGGTTTAAATGCAGACTAAATTTTCAATCTATGAATCTATCTATCTATAAAATAATACAAATAAAGTTAAGTTTGCATTGTCAGTAGTTCTAAAAGATCGATTTAAATTAAATGTATTACCTAAAAAAACGTTTCTATCCCTATAGGTTTATCTAAGCTCTACTAAATTATGATAATACCCATTGACAGGGTAGCGAATCAACAAAAAATCACAACAACTTCTGTTGTGGCAAAAAAGTCGTGAGCAAAAACACAAAAATTCACACAAAACACGGCAACCTGTGAGCGCTGCTCGGAGCTTTCATTTTCGAAGCGATACCGTTAACTGCACACCGCCTGCAAATGAACAACAACAATATTAGCAGCGGCAGTAGCGTCAGCAATACCAACAATCAACCAAAACAACAACAATAGCAAGTGCCAAAGAGGAAATGCAACAACTACATACCATATATATATTTTTGAAGCACGGACTATGAGCAACATGTTGCTGGCGGAACTGTAAATTGCTGCAACATGTTTACGAGGCGGAATAACAGGAAAAAATGTTTAAATTTTTGTTAAGTAGGTCAAGTTGTATGCGACCGCGCATGAGAGAGAGCAGGTAATAGTCAAAGAGAGAGGGAGAACAGCTTCGAACAAGTATGATCGTCGAACTAGAACTAAAATATTAACAAGATGACTTACAATTTTAAATATAAATATTTAATAAAGGTATCACTTTAATTTGTCTATAGCTTATAAGTAATAAAAAATGTATAAAAAATTACATTAAATAAAAAATAGACCTCTTTAACAGGTTTCGTAAAAATGTCAAAATTTGAATAAAATAAAATATATATTCTTGAAAATCAAACGATTTTAAATGCATTTTAAGTAGCAGAGAAATTAAAAAGCAAACGCATTTATCGACGTTTCACCAACATAAACAAACTTAGCCCTGACTTTGAACTCACTCGAACTGACCTCGACCACCTGCTGCAACATGTTGGCTGGATCGCTTCGAGCATGTTGCGGGATACTGAACGCTCTCCGGCGTTGAGTTTGGAACGTGATTTGTATCTTTGTATCTGAGCTGCTCGAATCGCTGCCGGCGTCGACGTCGGCGTCGCCGTTGAACTTCTTGGTTCGGAAATTTCTTTTCGTGTTGCGCCTGCGCACAGTTGGCTTTCTATCGTTGACGTCTGCGGATTTGTGCGCACGTTTCTGCGTTTTTTCGATTCGATTCGCGGTTCGGTTCGATTTGCTTGTGGACGTGGACTTATTCCTCCTCTTCGCACACACATATACAAAAAAAAAAAAAAAACGAACACAGATACAGTGGCGAACATGTGAAGTGGCAATAATCGAAAGAGCAAGCAACAGAAATTAGAACAAACCCACATCAAAAATACAAAAGAAAGAAAGAAAAAAAAAGTGAACAAAAACGCAAAATTTTACTATGTTTAAAATGCGGCTAAAAAATTGTGAAAATGGTTGACAAAAAGTTAAAGAAATTGTCAAATACATTACAAGTCCGACAACTAAAAAATTCACAACAAAGTGCTAAGTGAAGAAAAACAGTGCAATACAAAGGAAATACGCTTAATAAAAAGTTAAAATTCAAAACAAATACAAAACGAAATATCCAAACTAAAATAATATTATTACACATGCTAAATACTCCCAAAAAACGCTGTTGTAAATATATTAGCCCGGAAATCAGCTGCGTTGACCCATTGTATATACTGCAAAAACAAACAAGTATCCAATAAAAGCCAAGAATATTGGAAAGCAATCTAAATTAAACCACTACCCATTACGGAACTATCATCCCAAATTGCAAGGTTGCAATTTATATCTATACCCCACATATAATAAACAATCTACTCGTACTACTACCCGATCATTATTTTATGCATAGTTTTATGTCTTCCTCCCATTGTTTTTGTGAGTATACAAAAATGTTATTATTTTTTATTTTTTATCTTCCACATTTTTACTTTGCCCGCATTTGGTGTTGGTTTTTATTTTGTTCTCTCTTGGTGCTTGGCCCATTGTTTATTTTACCTGCACTGCTTTAAATATTTCAAAATCGAACCAAGAATATCATCAAGAATTAAAAACGACAACCAATTAAAGGATTTTTAATTACACCCCAAGGATTGTTAAATATAAACTGAACACGGATTATCGCAAACAAAAACTCAAGCGGAAAACTCCAGCAAGAAACTGCCAAAAGACGTTGATACATTTTAGAATATATTTTTCAAAATGTCAATTAGCTGAAGCTGCAATTTCGTAACAGTAAGTAATGAATGAATCTCCTACCCCAAAAACCTAAGCCAGAGCAAAGCCAAACAAACGAAAATTCCTCAAGTCAACGGCCCCGCGAATAAGAAGAATATTCTCAATTCTGGCTTATAAACAAATCAGGCAAAAGTCATTGACCGAAATCGTTTCCGATATGTTCGTATATTACTCACCTGTTATGAAATACAAATAGACGGCCTATAGACAGGCAGGTGGATCGTGGACGGGGGGATGTAGAATAAGGGGAACCAGCCTGGAGGGCTCTACTTATGACAATTGTGAAATTCACATGCCACTAATGGGCAATGACAAGCCATCCCGAGATGGATACAATGCTAATTAGAACTGGGAACGGAATTCGGTGCTAAGTTCACTCTGCGAGGTGAAGAAACTATTGCAAAAATATACTCTCATTAGTCTTCTTATCATTAGATCCAGTATGCTCTCTAGAGGACTGAATTATAGACTCCAGAACTACCTTACTAATTTTACTCAATGTTATTGACAATGCGTTAAAATTTTAAAATCAATAATTTATATTTAAAGTTATTTTATAGCTCTCTAGATTCTTCCACGAAATTTAGTAAATTTTCAGAACTATTATTTTAGAAATTTTGTTATTTCGTCTGGCTTAAAATTTCGGGAATTTAACTTAGATTTTTCAGAAAGACTCAGGTAACTCTAGAGTCTTAAATAGAATAGTTGTGATAGCAAATAGTTTGTTTATCCTTATTTTTGTAAAAAAGAAATCACGAAGACAATTAAAATGTTATTAATTAACATCAGGCCGAAACTGTATATAAAAAAAACAAATAAATTGTAAAAACGTAAATGTCGATACTGTTATTGTAGGCTAGAAAGGTTAACCGAATATTTTTAATCACAAACTAAGATTAAGAACACTTTTGATGAAAATTTTCATAATTGCACTATCCCCTAACAAAAATGTTTTTTTGTACTTTCCTTCTCCAAGATTCCTTAAACAAATTTTTGTAGTTGATCGGATTAAACACTCTTTCCTTATTTAAACCGGATCTTCCCACATGACGTATGCGCAATGTGCAGCCAAAAATCCACAAGCTGTAAAATATAATGATCCCAAAACAATTAAGCGTCTTTAGGCGACCTCAAAACGAACTTCCCCACTGCAGTCGGAAGTAAAAAGTTGTGATTCTCCTCTCTTCGCTTTACAGCTAGCACTTAAATGTTTTTTATATTTTTGGTAAAAAGGCAAGGGAAGGGGAAGTTGAGAGGCGGCAGGGAGAGGGGTTGCTACTGTTGCCAAGCCGTTGGTCGGGCTAAAAATAAATCATAAAACCGTTTGTTTGTCTGACAAAAATGGTCTAAAATACAACAACAATCGGCTGTTAAGAACGGAATGGCAATGGCAGCCAAAAAAAAAATATATACAAAAACTCCAGCTACAAAGGCAACAACAACAGCAGTAGCGGCTGCTTGTACCGTTAGATGACGCAAAATTACGCTTACTCATTCGGCAAGCGGCACTTCCCCCAAAAACAAAGCAAAGTGGGAGAGATAGAGCGGCACTGGGAAAAATATTGTAAAAAAATCTACAAGTTGTACAATTATATTATAACTTGTATTTGTATTTAATCGGACTTACTTTCAATAATCAAGCAAATCATGTTAAAACTTTTATTTCAATATAATTAGCTTGTTGTTTTTGTTGTAAGAAATATAATCTGATAATTGATAAATTAGCTTATGAAATTCTTCTAAAAATAAGTAAAATATTATTTTTTTTAATGTTGCACCAATTTTAGTGTCACATTTATTTCCCTAAAATGTACAGCTTTTTAATGTATGAAAATGTGTTTTTTTTTCAGTGTAAGCCAAAGCGGCAGGGCATATGAAATTGGCCCAGCAGCAGCAATATCAAGAGCAACAGCAACTCTTTTAGCTGTCTAGCAGCGTCAATGAGCGTAACCAATTCGCTAAGCATTAAGTTGCATTTTGGGTTAAAGATTTTCGTTGCTGTTTCCATATCTTTCTCTCACATTTTCTGATTTTCTTCTTTCGTTTTTAATTGAATTTCAAAATTGAGCTCCCAATCGGCTCCGATTTGATCTTTAATTAAGAGATGTGCTGAGCGAGCTGAGGAGGTTTTTTCCCGTGAAGACAGAAAATGAGGAGGCGAGCATAACATATCAATTACAAACCGAAATTAAGTTCTTAAGCTTGGCTTAACCATGAGCTTTCAAATAATTACTGTATTGAATTAATACATTGATGCACTATTTCGGGAAATACAAAAATTTCGTCTGGA
Source organism: Drosophila elegans (assembly GCF_018152505.1). Classification (NCBI taxonomy): domain Eukaryota; kingdom Metazoa; phylum Arthropoda; class Insecta; order Diptera; family Drosophilidae; genus Drosophila; species Drosophila elegans. The sequence continues at coordinate 1,925,147 of NW_024545855.1, read as the reverse complement.
ACTAAATCTTAAGCTTTTGTTAATCATTATTTTGATTTTTATATTTTAATTTTTAAGATAACAATTAAATCAAATTAAAAAAATATTTGAATAATAAAAATTGATAGTATAATAATTTAAGCCAAATACAAACACTTGTAATGCATTAGTCAAAATATTAATAAAAAAAAAAACAAAAAGGTCATCGACAATGATGTCGAAGCTTAAGCTGCCAATCACCTTTTGTCTGTAAGTCTATTAGCTGATCATAACCCAAGAACCAAAGATGATCAAATAATTTGGCAAATATGTATGTATGAATTCAGAAATATTTATAGCCTGCCAACTGCTTAGGAGTCTCCCTAGTCCAAAACTTTTATGTTTAATTTGCACATTTAGCTGCACAACAAAAGGAATACAACTACAAATGGAATAAACTACGCAAATATTATTCACAAAGGCAGCGGAGAGAAAAAAGTTCGCTGACCTGGGCAATGCTTTTTGGGACTTGCCAGACATGCTGTCATTGTGGTTGTTGTTATGGTTGCTTTTGCTGCTCTCGGATGACCACAACAAACCCACGAAAAATAATAATAATAGAGTCTCGACACGCACATACAAACACATACATTTAAATAACAACAAAAAACTAGCTGGTAAAAAACGCGACTAAAAATAGTTAAACATCATAAAAAAATACACAAAAATTTGCATAGTTGTGTTTGCTGGGCCTCCAGGGAGTGGATTCGCTGTGTGGAGGGTCCAGTACATCATCTCAGGTTTTTTTTTCTCGTATACAGCCTCGGTCATAAAAGTATCGCCAAGCCTGTGGGGCTTTCAGACCGGCCTTATCGCCAGCTTGTCATCTGGCTTGTTGGACACATGTTGGCCACAAAAAGGGAGTGGAGGCCGTGGAAGCTAACGGCAGTTGTAGTTCCCGACGACCAGGGACTTATGTCGAGGCGAGTCAAGTGCCGACCAGAGCAAATTGTTCTGCCAGAAGTTCATTCATGGCTTAAACAAACAGCGGACGATAAAACCGAGCTGCTCAAAACCACAAGAGTTTAAAGAAAGATTAAACAGATGTATCTTAGCCTCCGATACATGCATGGGGGTAAAGAAGTTAAGAAAGGAAAAACCTGTTTACACATGCAAGTTATTTTAAGTTGTTGTATTTTATCAAAATTTATTTAAATTTGTAATATAAATTCTACCTAGAGAAAAAAGATGAAGTAAGAAACCAGTTTATAAATACTAATTTTATCAGAATTTGAAACTAATGTTCTAAAGTAAAACAGGTTCTTAAAGTTATGTGGGGCAAACCACAAAAACTATTTCACATTTTCTTCACGTTGTTAGACTAGTAAATTTAAAACCTAATTTACACCTCGAACATCATCATTCATGTGCATCAGATTGATGACTAGAGCAACTCATTTGCTGTACAACAGGCAGCTCCACGCCCTCCCATTTGCCAATTTCATGACCATATTCCTGAATTTACACTGGGGAAAACAATAAAAAAAATGATTGGATATTTAAATATTGGAAATTCAATTAAAAGTAATACTTAAAAGCTATTAAACATCATAATTTATTATATACAAAATCAAAAAAAGATTTTTAAAACTTGAATAGGATACTTAAAAAGCACAAAACTTTATTTCGACTTAAAATTTCTTTCTGTGCCCACTTGAGAAAACAAGATTTTAATTGCGTCTGTAGCGAATTGCTGCGCCTATTTGTTGACCAGTCTGCAGATGGGCTTGGCTCCCCGTCTGTCTTTGGGTTAGTTAGTCATTCCGGAGGGGTCCAATCCAGGAGGGGCATGCCACAATTCACACAGCTCGGCCGTCCTCTATCCACATCCACCATCCAGCACACGTGCCACATGTGCGGTCAAGTGCGCAGCTGCCAAGGAGATGAAGAACTGGAACCAAGAGCACAGAATCAAGAACTTAGAACCAAGCACGTTTCCCACCGCTGTCTTAGCAGTCAGTTCCCCAGTTTTCAGTTTCCAGTTAACCAGTCTGTCGAGTTCTCAGTACCTGAATACCCTGGGTGGAGGAGAGTTTTTAATTTTAACTCATTTATTTAATAAGAAAAACATTCTAAAACGTTACTTTTTTTTAGTCAGCATTCTTAAAATTCTTAAAATGTGGCATTTTATTTATTGTGTATTCAGCAAGGAACATTAACATATTTTAAATTACAGAAAAATATTTTTTCAAATATATTTAAGGTGCTGAAGCTCTTTAACTAAATAAATTAAGGACAACTTTTGTAGCACTCTTTAGCCATTTTCTAAAAACTTTGGAAAATAGGTCAGTTACTAAAAAAATATAAAAATTAAATTCTAGACTAAACCCCAATTTCCTTGATAACCCAGACAGGCACTCTCAATAGAATATAAATCGGCTTATTTGCGGCTTAAAGAAAAGCACCCAAGAGTATACAAAGTGTGGACTAGCCAACTCAATTCTTTCGCTTCTCGACTCGTTCGTTTTTCACTGCCAACAATTTGTTGCATCCACATCCGAGTGGGCCAAGATAGCTGGGCCAGGGGCAGCGGGGAGGAAGGGGAGGAATGGGGCAACCTCACAGCATCGCAAACCTTCAATGACTGATGGTGACCTCAATGCAAGCCACACGTTTCCGAGGCTTTTTTTCGGCTTCTCGGTCTTGGTCAAAGTTTTTTTTTTGTTGTCCACACTGGAAGCTGGTACGTGCGGTTTTTGTTTTTGCGGTTGTAAATTTTGCAATCAAATAATTTTTCATTCGCTTTTTCCAGCGATCCGCGCCCCCACAGCAGCCCCGCGAAAAACACCAATGGCGACCTGATTTTTCTTTTCATTTTCGGGTCCGTGAGGAGGCGGGTGGAAAGTGTTTGCAGCTTGACTTTGGCCAAAACGTTTTGACCTTTGCCGCCGCATCGTGTTCGAACATTTAAACGGAAGTTGATTGCCGCCAAAGGTTAAGACCAATTTCCGTTCGAGTTTTCTAGGAAACGTTAAGAACTCAATTTCCATCTGATCAACAGCTGTTGTTTCGCTTCGTGTTGTTGATGCGGTTTAGAGTTCATTTCGCTGGTCAATTGCTCGGGTCAGACATTTAGTTGCCTGTTAGATCGTTAAGTAAGTTATTTTTTTGTCTTCGACCTGCGATAGTTGGCCGATCAATTGTCTGTGGAATTCTCGAGAGATTGTGAGTGGACTAAACAGATTATCTGTGATATCACTTAACCATACTGGAGTAACAGATCGTTTAGTTAATGGAAGACAGTTTCTTAATTGGGTGTGTATATGGAGGCGGACTTTCTTTATTGAAACAATATTTTCTCTATATGGTGCTACTCAAAGCTTAAAGCAACCCAGACTATATGAAGTTCGTGTCTTAAATCATTTGTTTAGAAAAAGATCTAAAAGTATTTAGTGCATTTTACAATAAAATTTCTGATATCATCGGCACTAAAGATACACCAATTTACCAATAAAAAATTTTAAAACATAAACAAAACATTTAATAATATTTTATAAGTACGTTTTCCTGACCTTTAATTAAATTATTTAGAAGAAAATTTTAAATTAGTTGCCAATTACAATTAAACTATAACCCAAAATCTAACCCCAGCATTATGAACACATTAAACACACAAAAAAAACCAACGGAAAGGTCATAAAATCACTCGGCTGTCAAAAATTCGCACTAATTCGTTCGGAATAACCGTTAAAGGTTTTCAGCCCGGTTGACTGACATAGCAGTAATTATAATGCCCCCACAGCCGATCTCTGTCGGCTGACATTGTCCATTGTGGAGTCTTCTGACCATTTACAAGCTTAAATTACAATAGAGGCCCATTGTGCGGCGCGCCCCCGCAAATCGTGTGATGGTGTGAGTTCAGGTGTGCTTCCAGCTTTAAGTGTGTGTGTGTGTGTGGGCATTCAAATGCAAACGGAGCAGGGGACCACCGTTACAATGTGGCTCATTAAAAGCAAAATGCTCATGTACAGCAACAATAAAACGCCGGCCAAACAAAAATGTGTAAAATCTGACGCGCAGTCAAACAATAACAATAGGGGACTCAGATTCAGATACAGAATACGGCATCTGAATCGGAATTGGAATGAGAATGAGTGGCGTTTTTGTTTGCCATAAAATATTTCACGCCAATTTCAATTCCCAACGTGTGCTATAAAGGTATAGCATCGAATGGTCACTCAGGCTTATGGCGCCCCAATTTACACTCAAAAATAAATTATTCACAAGGGATACGGTTTGGAATTATCGAAAATTCTTGAGGAGTATTGTAGAATTTGGATAATATTTTATTCACTTTTTTTAATGAGTAAACTAAAATTACTCAGATACCTTTATTTTGTTGAAAAGATAAGATATTCTGCTTAAAAATAATTTTGGATCCTTCCTGTTCCAAATATTTCATAATTATACCCTTGCAGAGGGTATTATAATTTCAGTCAGAAGTTTGCAACGCAGTGAAGGAGACGTTTCCGACCCTATAAAGTATATATATTCTTGATCAGCATCACTAGTAGAGTCGATCTAGCCATGTCCGTCTGTCCGTCCGTCTGTCCGTCTGTCCGTCTGTCAGTCTGTCCGTCTGTCCGTCTGTCCGTCCGTTTATATGCAAACTAGTCTCTCAGTTTTAAAGCTAGCTGCATGAAACTTTCCCAAAAGTTGTCTTTCTATTGCAGGTAGTATATAAGTCGGAACGAGCCGGATCGGACGACTATAGCATATAGCTCCCATAGGAACAATCGGAAAAATAATTGAAAAAAAATTATAACTTTGCTGTTTTTTAATTTTTTGTTTAGTTCTTCGACATATACCAATGGTTAAATAATTCAGAATTATGGTTTAAATTACATCAAAATCGGACGACTATAGCATATAGCTCCCATAGGAACAATCGGAAAAATAATTGAAAAAAAATTATAACTTTGCTGTTTTTTAATTTTTTGTTTAGTTCTTCGACATATAGCAATGGTTAAATAATTCAGAATTATGGTTTAAATTTCATCAAAATCGGACGACTATAGCATATAGCTCCCATAGGAACAATCGGAAAAACAATTGAAAAAAATTATAACTTTGCTGTTTTTTAATTTTTTGTTTAGTTCTTCGACATATAGTAATGGTTAAATAATTCAGAATTATGGTTTAAATTTCATCAAAATCGGACGACTATAGCATATAGCTCCCATAGGAACAATCGGAAGAATAATTGAAAAAAATTATAACTTTGCTGTTTTTTAATTTTTTGTTTAGTTCTTCGACATATAGCAATGGTTAAATATTTCAGAATTATGGTTAAAATTTCATCAAAATCGGACGACTATATCATATAGCTCCCTTACAAATAATAAAAATATATAATAGAACAATCAAATAATTAAGCTGCAAATCGTCATAGCTTCAATGTTTTTAAACATATACGCAAGTAAATCATAATTTTAATGTTTTCAAAAATATTTAATTCTTGCGATAGCTGCAAGGGTATATGAACTTCGGCTTGCCGAAGTTTGCTGTCTTTCTTGTTTTTTTTTTATTTTTAAATGTACCTATATTCCTAAAGATCTGATTCACTGCTTTTATGTTTGAACTCATAAATAACTATAATAACTTATTTAATTTCCAGACTTTAATTGAATTCTGCTTATAGATTTCAAGTCAATGTTTTTGTTTTCCCTGAGTGTACTGGTTTGCAATCTGAAATTCATAAAATCATAAAACGAGCCTGAAACAACTACAAAAATCCACCGAAACTGTGCCAACAAAAAAGTTGGTAATGAGAAAGAGCAATGAGCATCCAAAAACTCAACAATTACAATGGCAGAGCGAGACAGGGAGAGACCCAAAGAGAGGGAGACAGAAAAGCCGGGCTTCGTGCGATTGGAGACTTCGGGTTTTAGCCGATCGCGGAAGTATGTCAGCAGGTCTCTCGACGTCTCTCGGTTAACGGTAGTTTTTCTGCCACTGCCTCGGTCGCTGCTCGGCCGATCCTCTGCCGCCACGCTTAGCTGCTTCTGCTTAACTGGCTTGACGCCTACGTCGACGTCGACAGAGGCGCTTCTTCTTCTTTCCGCTAGCTAAACTCGCAACATGTTGCCAAGTATCCGGGCTATAAATGTTGCCAACGACAGACAACCTGTTGAAAGCGAAATTTTCTCTTTGCAGCTGGACAGTGTCTAGCTTTGATTTCTGCCTCCTCTACTTCTTCGCCTTCGTCTTCTTCTTTCTGGCCAAGCCTCGAAATCAAGTTAACTGTTTATGCACAAAAGACTGAGAGGGAAAGAAAGAAAGAGGGGGGTGTTGTTGCTTTACCGTTTCTTTCATTTCATTCCATTTCGTTTTGTGTTCCAACTAGTTAACCAAATGAACAGGTACACTCAACAAAAATATTTTCTTTAATATAGGTTAGCATATAATACAAAATTTAAATTAAATTATTTACCTTCTTTGTTTTTTTAAAAAAGCTTGTTTTAATAGCAGACTTTTTAAAAGTACGTATTGATAAAGGTTTTTAAAATTCAATGCACATTATATTTTGAAACTAATAAAATAACAAACTATTTCTTTTGATGTGTATTTAGTTTTATATATTGTATACTAATAATACTCATTACCTTTCAATCAAAACGTAAGAAAAATTTGCAACTTTTTTTCCTCTTATTGTAATTTCTTTCAGTGTGTATAATTGCTGGTGCTTAGTGTTGGCCGACATTGCTTCTTCTTCGCGTAGTTTTTTGGGACTACACCTGTGTGTTTTCATTGGGCTTTCATTGTCGCTCTTTTGGTGGAGAACTTCCACTTGGGTTCCAATCAAGCGTGCACCATCGAAATACAAATATCGAATACGATCGCACACTCGTAGCCAAATGCGTTCTCTTTCCCACTTTTGTATACCCCTCTCACTCTGTCGCCACCAATTTATATGCTAATTTAACTGATTATTAATGTTTTGACCCAAATACCGCTTGGAAATTATTATTGGCCGATTCTGGTATCGATTTTAGTTTCTTCTTCGCTTTCCTATGCATCTCATGCCGCTGCTTCTTCTTGTTTACGGACATTTAGGCTTATCGAATGTCTTAACTTAATCTCTTTCGTTTGGGGGGCAATAAAAGGGAGTGGGGAAGCCCCGTGGAAAAAAATATATTTCTGGTCAACGGGCGGGCCGAACTTTTGTTTAATATTTTCATATTAAAGAATCATTAGTGGGTCGGGATCGATGTGTCAGGTTGTCAGCAAGTGCGGGGAACGGGAAGAACCTAATATTAATTATATAGAGGTGGGGTCATCTCAGCGGAAGGCTAGTGTAAGCTTAATTGTGATCTAAGATTATGCTTTATCTAAGGGATTTTCGGGCATTTGGAAGACAGTCTATCTAGGAATGGATCAGTTGGTCAAGCTTAATTTTGATGAATGAAGTTATATTTTAAATGGTACTTGGAGAAATCTCTTTTAAGCCTGTTATTAACCAAAACTATTTTTGGGTTTTTTTTATGATTTGGGGTCATTTTTAGTAATATATAAATTTGATTTTGTGGTATCCTATCGACTTTTAAGTTTCATTAAAAATAAATTATTTGTGGAGCCCTAAATGTTAAATAAAGTTAACAAAAAAATATTTTGTACTTCTTCTTCTTAAACAAATTTATTATTTAACTCTTTTTATTCAAATATCCAAGAAGAAAAAATCTTACTTAAAATATATGAGACTAGAGTCTTTTAACACAAAGATTTTTAACCCAAGTATCTCATATGTAGAATAATTTATATACTATAGTATGTTTTTGTAAAGACCAAGTTATAAAGTTTGTAACATTTTAAAATAATCTGCCATGTGGTCCATTTCTAACAACGTAATCCATTACAATTTAAAAATTCTTAACCTTAACAATTAAGTAAACCATTTCCCGATTTCCACTCTTTTCAGATAAAACTTGGTCCTTGGATAGCGTTGGATCTTTTAACACTCGGATCGCCGGAAGATTCGCCTCGATCGCCTGGGTCCACTGACAATGAAGTTTTGCAGCATGAACGGCCCAAGTGAATCGGAAGTTGAGAGCCTGCTGATGAGTCCATGCTGGGGACCGCCCCAGACGTCCGCCCAGGATCAGTACCTGCTCGACGGGCACAAACTGCTGCTGGAGCACGACCTGGACTCGCTGCCCAGCGATGCGGACCAGAAGAACTCGCTGGATGTGCTGGACAATCTGCTGCTGAACGGATCGTCGCTGAACGCGCTGTCGGATCTGAAGCCCCTGCCGCCCTTCACCGGCTACACGGGCCACCTGTCCATCAATGGGATCTCCGGCCACCATTACCATGCCATTGCCCAAAGGCTGCCGGATGAGAGCAATAACAACTACATGCAGAGTGCCTACCATGCCCAGAACCAATCGAATGCCACGCAATCGAACGGCGGCAGCAACAGCAACTCCAATTCCAATGAGCACAACATAGTCTCCTCCTCCACCTGCTTGCCCGAAAGTGTCCTGAGTGGGAGTGGCGGCGGAGGAGGTGGTGGCGGAGGCGGAGGCGGAGGCAACGATGCCTGCCTAGCGGATGTCAAGCTCTTCGCCGATAGTCAACTAGATTCTAAGCTTTACTCCGTGGCCGATAGCTGTGTGATGAACGGATCGTCGGGGTCGTCGGGGAACGGCAATGGAGCCGGTCCCAGCATAGCCACACTAACGCCCATCGACCAGGTGGCCGATTCCCTGCACAACTCGGGCGTTCGCATCTACAAGGACCTGACGGAGTATGTGGACATGAACTCCATCGATGACATAGCCGCCATTATTGGGTCCGCCATTGCGGACACCACGGTGCCCAATCAGCTGGACAAGGATGACAACAACGACACGCGGGACAGCTGGATGGATCTGGATGCGTGGATCGATGGCAATTGCATACAGCAGGAGTCGGCCAAGGTGCTGGTCTCGCAACAGGATTCCCTGGGCGACTTCATGCTGCCGCACAGTCCACTGCCCATGCATGCCAATAGCTCGACGCTGCAGAGTTTGCTGAGCCACGGCTATATGCCGCTGCTGCAGAATCGCCTGCAGAATGGTCCACCAAATGGTAACTCCTCGGGAGGAGGAGGAGGAGGAGCAGGATCAAATCCCGGAGCGGGGATCAAGGGGGATCCCCAGGCGCCCACATCTACCTCGTACTGCAACGAACTGGCGGCGGCCACCAGCAGCAGTTGCAGTCCACCCGGTTCGGTGGTCAGCACCACGGACAACCCGAACGGGCTGATGATCAACCCGCGCTACCTGAGCAATCCAACCAACAATCAAGCGACGGGGAATCCCCATCAGCATGGGGGCTACACCATGCAAAACTCTGGCCTATCCCTCAAGGACAATGGCCTGTGTTCGCCGGATCTCCTGGGTAATTATCCGCATACGACAACGGCCAGCACGACGGGTTCAGAGCTGCGAACTGGAGCGCCCAAGGCCAAGAGATCCCGATCCCAGAAGAAGTCCAACCAGCAGCAGCAGCAGCAACAACAACAGCAACAGCAGCAGGGCGAGGGCGGTGGACCGCCCACAACGCCCCAAATGAGCGCCATTTCCCCGTCCGGTTTTAGCGCCAGTGATCTAAGTGGCCTGCTTGGCAAAGAGAAGCCCGTGCATCGGTGCAGCATCTGCAATCGGGGATTCCTCAACAAGTCCAACATCAAGGTGCATCTGCGCACCCACACCGGCGAAAAACCCTTCCGCTGCGATGTCTGCGCCAAGGCCTTTCGCCAGAAGGCGCACCTGCTCAAACATCAACAGATACACAAGAGAATTGGGCGTGACTGACGCTCCTCCACGAGCTTTATGTTTTAGCCGAACAACCAGTAGCATCTAACAGGGAGCACTTCCATTACCAGCACAGAAAAATTAGGTCCTATACATTTATTTTGCCATCAAATTTGGTGGAATTGAAGTTGGTTAAATCTCTGCTTTTCACCGAACTATCAGGTATAGTTTATTGGAAAGTATGCACTTTATACTTAACAGATCCGCCAAGTTTTTGAACAAATTAAAACTGCAAAATTAAATCATATCAATGTATCATATCTTTTTTTTTGATATCACACAAATTGCCTGCCTCAATAGTTTCAGAAATCTTTATGAATATAAAAACAATAGACCAAAGAAATCTCTTGAAAATTTGCCTTAAAAATACATATTTTTCAGGTGATTTCAAATTACATATTGTTTTCATATCAATCAAGAATTAGGCAAGGATTGATATTTTTTAAGTTTGTTCAAGTTCTGATATTTTTCTGTGAGGGATGATTCCCGCCTCAATTTGGTAAATTGGGTGCTAGATGGATTCTCCCTGCTTTCTTTGTGTGCGTGTGTGCCAGTGCTTGGCCAGGACAATGTCCAAGTATCGTTTAGAACTCGGGGATTGTCCAGCCTATATATAAACAGCATATATAGTATAATGCCAGCAAGGTCACGCAGTGGCATACACACACTTTTGATATTCGTTGTTGTTGGTTGCTTTTGATCTCTTTGTTTATTCGTAAATTGTGAAAAGTAGAGGGTTAAAAAAATGCAGAACAGTATATTTAGTTTTTGAAATTGAAGAGTTTACTGAAAATTAAAAATTTTTTTTGTTGTAAAAATATTTAATTTTTTTTTTAATAAATTTTTTTTTATTTCCTGTAGTGCGAAAGTTAAAATTAACTAAATTGATTTCTACTTCTAATCCAGATCAATCAATAGTTGCTTTAAGCAGTAAACCATGTTATACCCAAAATAATTCTTGTAAAAGGTTAGCTTACCATCAACCTACTACCTCCAACCCAGAAAATGGAATTTTGAGCAGTTTTAGGAACACTGTATGGCTTATCAAATCGAGTTATTATCATCAAAGATAGCGAAAATACAAAGAGACCACAAGCAATGTAAGAACAGCGAAGCGTCCAATTGTCATTCTGCAACTGTTGTTCTGTTTTGATGCAGGGACGCGAGCTTTGAGCAAAAAAGGTCCTGGCACAGGTAAATCGCATCTTATAACAATCTAGACAATAATACCCACTAAGGACGGGAATGGAGCGGAAGTTGTATAAAGTTCTGAATGTTGTCTGTACCTCATTATGTTGAATACTGAAAAAGTGACGCATACAAATTACATTTTAAATTAACACTAATCAAGCAAAAGCAATAACAATTTTAAATTAATTACTTTTAAAATGTACAAACCAATGGAAAAAAGCGTTATATTTAACAATGTGTAGATCTAAGAATTTGTAGCGGGCTTGGCAAAATATTATTCATAATAATCAATTTGCGAAATATGTAACGTTGAAGGAGATAAATCTAAACCGAAATCGATGGAAATGATGCAAATCGTTTAGCAAAGTACTCAAGTAATAAACTCGATTTAATTTAGCCAATATCGTAAAGCGTTGTTAATTTGTTTTTTAAAAAGTTTGTTGCTAAAGTTTTAACGTTAATCTTAACCTTAAACTATGTTCGATATACCCGAAATTATTTATCTTTAAACATTGGACACACTCAGCACCCGAAAAAAACCAACAACTAAATAATCCATAAACTAGTTTAATTCTTAATTTAAATGTATGTGTAATTTCTATAAACAAGAGACAATATTAATTGTGTTATTTTAGTTATCGTGCAATTTTATTTATTTTTACAAAAGCAAACTTGAATTTTGTTCAACACATTTCGATTTGTAAATATTTATTTCGTAGCTGTAATGCCTAATATTTAATTAATTATATTTAAATAAATTCAAATGTCATTCAAAATGTGCAAAAACAAACTAAGCCTACAACTGCCAAGGTGTTCTACTGTATTTTATTTTTTGGGGCCGTGGACTTCCGTGGACTACATGTCGTATGCGTGATGGGTGGAAATTTCGGCATTAGATGGCATCTCAAAGGTAAGTGAGTGACATTTGGGTGTTGCCCCATTGCATATGCCTCACACGCCCCGTGGACCCGCTTTTTAGGTCCCATTAGCAACCTGACGGCGTAGCATTGAGGCACGTTCGGCCACAAAAATACAAAAAAAATAAATAAAATGGAGTAGCAGCCACAAAAATATGCGAGCCAAGTCAAGTTGCGACCAAGAAACCAAGCCAAACCAAACTAAACCGAACCAGCCAGTCGGGCAGAATCATTATATTGACCACAAAGAAAGCCAGGCAAAGAAGAAAGAGCCAAAGAAAGACCGAAGCACCGAAGCAGCGAAGCCCACACAGTTGTAGGGGATATATGTACCTCACAGATACGAGTACGAGTACGAGTGCGACTACGACTACAGAAAAAGATACAGATACAGATACAGAGACAGAGACGGCAACGAAGACGGAGAATGCCATGCATACTGTGCCACTGACCCAATTTCCAGACTCGTTTCCACACAGAACCGCAGCGGATTTGAAATGTTAAGATACTAAGATACTTTGCTCTTTCACCGCAGCGCCCGTCTGGAGGTAGACACCGATATACGAGTATACCTATATATAGTGTACGGTGTGTGTATATATATGCGAAGTGGGGTCTCCAGTTCGCATCCGCATTTCTATGCCGCCGACTCCGAGGAGAGACCTCATCTGCTGGCCCGCCTGCTTCTTGATGTATCTGTAACTCGTTTCTGTATCTTGCGCCTTGTATCTGTGGCACTTAAATTTATGCAACATCATGGCTGCTGTTGCTATTGCTGCTGCTGCTGCTGCTGCTCTTTCTGTGGCTTCGTTTTGTTCTAATCAAACTGTGCTACGTGTTGCGACGCGTCGCCTGTCATGGGTTAAGCTTTTGTTATACTCACGGATACCGCACTGGGAAAAAAATTAAAAAAAAAATTATACCATATATTTAGATTTATGTGGGCTTATTTATAATTCATCTTAAATCTTTAATCTAAATTTATTACAACAGTCTAATGTTGAGAAATGATAATTAAATAATTTAAAACAGTTATTTATTTACAATTCGATTTACTAATATATACTTAAAAAAAAATACATTTTTAAATATATAAATGATAAACAAAAAGCAAAGAGCTAGATAAACTTAAAATTATTTTTTTAACATTTTATAACACACATAAAATTTATTTAAATAATAAAGTAAAAACAACATAATATTCATGTAACTTTTTCTTACTCCAAAATTCAAGTAAAACTTCATAAAAACTAATTTATATTTTCCCATCGATTTTTCTTAATAGTTTTCACAACAAAGTTTTACATTGCAATGATATACCTATTTTACTCTGGCTGATCTTCTGGTCATTAATTTAGAGATTTTGGCAAAAGAGAACTTAATGATGTAATTTGAAATGCATTAGCAACGTAAAAGATAAACTTCTTCGGAATTTCTTTTATCTGGTTTCTTCTCCATTTTTAATTAAACTTTATGTCAATTAAAAGTTATTTTCCACTCTCCCATCTCTTAGTTTTCGGCCACTTAATTGCATCCAGCTAACAATGTGGGTAAGCATGACCCAGATTAAGGTGTCGGCATAGATAATATGAATGATGGGGGAATCCTAAGATTGAAGTGCCCAAGATTGAGATGCCTAAGCAGACATTTAGGTTGGCTTAAGCAGCTTTAGAGTGAAATATGGATGAAGATAAAGAGTGAAAAATATACTTCGCAGCATGAGAAGACGCAAAAAAAATATATATATTATTATTTTATCACAACCTTATTTAAATCTATTAATTCTGATTGCCTTTTTATAAAAGCAATATGTATTGTCAATTATAAGACCTTACGGATAATGTAAAATGCAGGCAACACAGCGCTTTACTCGATTACATCCTTATAAAATCGTCACGAATTATCTTGTAAATGATCAGCTAGTTTCCTCTCGACCTTTCCCAGTCTGTGGATACCAGTTTTGGAAAATTCAGACTGCAATTTGCTTCAGTTTATTTTTGGCACATGCAGTAGCAAAGGCAGCAACAGAAAAATACTTTTTCCTTCGCTGATTCACTCCCCGATTTGATAGACAACCAGGCTAGCCAGTTTCTTCATACTCTTCGAAAGGATGTTATAAGTTTGTGTATATCTTTTATCTTTTCTTGCAATATTAATGAAAATTAGAGAAATAATAAATTGTAATAGAATCTAAAATAAAAAAAACATTGCTAGAGCAATAAAATTGAACTCACTTACAAGATCTTAAAAAAAATAGTCAACATAAATAATCTAAACTTTATTCGTGTATTGTCAACATAAAAATAAAAGACAAAGTCTTAAAAATGTAATATGTAAATTTACATTTTTATAACATTTGGTATTGCCATCGTTGTTTTTCAGCTCATGCACTATTCATAACAAGTTTGATGACTCATGTGATAATGCCTTTAGATTGGGAAGGGTATGCTTTATTCGCAAAACCTTTTGTATCTGGCTTTGTTTTTTGTGCAAAATAGCAAATCGGGCGTCGGTCGCTTAAACGCTTGGACGGTCGTGTCGTGTCGCCGTCGCATATTCATATTGTCCAGCAGTTGCAAGTCGCTGGTGGCTAGTTGCTATTGCCGATGTTGCTGCTGTTGATGTTGCTGTTGTTACTGTTACTGTTGCTGCTGCTGCTGCCTTGCTGTTTTGTGCTGTGGCGCAGTTAAAGACACAATGACCTTGGGTGAAAGTTGCTCTCCATTTCTATTTTGTGTGTGTATTGTTGTTTGTTTGTTTTTTTGTGGCCCATTCACTGGCATTGTTGCTGTTGCTGTTGCTAATGCCTCTGCCATGCCATTTTTTATACACATATATTGTGTTTTTCAATGATTTTGCCTTATTTGCTCTTGTCGCCCCGACTTCTTCCCTTTTTGTTTACGGCCATGATTTGTGTATGTGCTTGAGATTATTTGTTCGGCTTGTGTTTTACCCCTCACCCCACCCCATTGTTGCTATTAGTTTTGATTACTTTTGCTCTTGATTAAGACTTTGATTGATGCACGAGTGGGCGGGCGAGGGAGGTCAGGAAGAAGCGCTGCAAAGCAGAACGGAAATGGATCGCGTGCCGGAAGTGGAGGGGTTGAAAATCCTATACTTGGACTTCTTTGGCTTGAGTTTCGCAATTTTCATAATTTATTCACTCACTCATTTTCGGTAATTAAAAAATTTGATCCATAGCCCAAGTGCAACTTTTGATTTTGCAACAATCACTGCATTTATTCACGCTTCGCCAATCCGCTGACCAAGATTCTAACGAGAATAAATCATGTTTGTAATAGCATTATAATCAATTATTAATATTTAAGTGTTGTTCTGGTTTTATTATTGTTTATTTTTCTTTGTTGCAGCCAACTTTAATTAGCAGCAAAAGCAAACAGTGCACAACGAAAATCTTATGAAATACGTAATTAAACTTGATTATTGTTACGAACCAAAAAATCAGAAGGCAACAAAGTAAGAAAATCTTGTAACAAGATCAAAGACAAGAATACAGCGCATATACATATTTATTCTGGCGGGAAAGCTAGTTAAATATATTGTACAAATGTGCTTAAAATAATTAATTGCCTTTTCCTGTTAGCATGCAACAAATTTTAAAATATTTGGACCTTCCTTAAAAAGTATTTACGAAAAGAAACTTGATTAGTTTTCAATATAACTTATTTCTTTTGCAGAGAAATATAAAATAATAGGCAAATAGTCCTTCAACATAACGTAAACAAGATTTCAATACAAGTCAAGCCATATCAGATGCTAGAACTTAGTGCATAATTAAATATCTAGTCACAGGGAAAGTCTTTAAGCTGGAAGAGATATATTTCACCATTTATTCCGTTTCGTTGTCAAGTTCGTGGTGCATTTTAATGGCACACACGATGGATGGCCTAAAACTGGTTGAGAACGGTTCAAGCCAAAAAATCCAAAACAGACGCGAGACGCGACTGCAATTAATTTACAATGCACAACGGCATCAACTACAGCAACAACTGCAACAAAAACAACAACAGCAGAGACGGCGCGTGATCTATGCGATCAATGGTCAGTGGGGGTTTTCGAGGGGTTTTCGGGCGGGGAGGTGGTTAACCGACTGGCCAACGACAAGTGACCCCATTTTTATTGGAACCTCTAAACGTGCGTTGTTGCTACCGCTGCCGCTTGTTCTACTTTGAAATTTCACTTTTCAAATCCGAACTCGTGTGTGAGTGGGCAAGCAAAAAAGCAAAAATAATTAATAAGAAAAACATAAAAACGTGCGAGCATGCGTGAGTTCAAAGTTATTTCTTGGCAAGTTCGTTGCCTAAGTCTTTTGAATGCAGTGCAGTGCAAAATGCAGCATAAAATATACGATAATTCGAAAGAGCCAAAACAACAGCAAAGACCGACTAAAATATGTTGGGGAATATGGCGAGAGACAGATAAAGCAAAAAGCAAACCAATGCAACCGGAGAGCAAAGCCAAGGCAACAACATTGACGATTTAACCTCAAACTTCAAAGTGTCACTGTCATGGCCCTTTTTACTACCCCGCAGCCGAGCAACAGCAACAGCAACAACAAAAACAGCAGCCATCCGTCGTCTTCGTGGTCGTCGCCATAACCTGTTGGCAATTCAGTTTATGACTTTTTGCCCGCCACCGTGGGACAAGATGGATAAAAGTCTGAGTCAGTGATCAATTATAAATCTTAGGAAAATGTTGTTAAAAAATTTAATTCTAAATTCTTTTATTTTTAAAATTACCCTTTTTTATATTTTACAAATCGCTTTAAAAATATCTAAAACAGTAAAAACTATAGATCCAGTGTTAATAAATATGTGTACTTTTATATATTTAATTAACACTGGCTCTATTTTGTACATTATTTAGAGATTCACTTTTATTTTCATGTCGAATAACTTTTAAATTCCAAAAACAGATATAAAAAAAACAGTCGAGCAGTACTTCTATATATATAAATTATAGTAACGACTATTTTTTGTTTATTTTGGGATATTGGGCTTATTAACTCGGTACATATAAATCATATTAAAAAAAAACAGTTAAAATTAGCTATTTAAAACGATCCGAGTTCTAAACATGTTACGAAAATAAGCATTTATAAATCAATTTCAAATAAATAAAAACTGTATAGTAATTTGAAGTTCAAGCTTTGACAAAGCTAAGCTTTCACCGGTATTTTGTCCCACTGTACTGGCTCACGTATTGCCACCAAAAGTGGGTCAACATGAAACAAGCCAGAAAAGAGTAAAAAAAAAGCGGCAGCAGCCACAGCAACAATACCAACACCAATGGCAACTGCAAAGGCAGCAACAACAACGCCAAATCACGCTGACGAACTGGCTTGAAGAAAGACTGGCTCGAAGAAAGCCCGACAGTGCGAATGAGATGGCAACAGGCGCACAACCACACCAGCACACACACTCCCCAAAACAACTTGTTGAATTGTCAGAGCTTAAAGCAGTTGTAAATATATTTTTGGGGCTTGGCCTTTAGGAATTTATGTAAAGTCGTCATCATAGTCGCAGACGCAGGGCTAAAACATGCAAATGCCCTTTGGGAGGCTGGGTGGTTGTGGCAGGAATGGATTATATTACATTACATTATTAATTTAATTTGTAGGAATTTGTGTGAGATATAACTAGCAACTTAAAATAAATCAAAACAGACAAGCAAGTCACAATATTTTTTAGAAACAATTTACAAATTATAACATAATGTTGTAAAACACTTTAAAAATACTTTATAAAAAAACACTAAAACACTTTATTTTAGATTGACCTTGTTATTTTTAATGTATTTATATTTTCAGTGTCCTAATTATTTGTTTCAATATCATATTACTAACTATCGTTTCAATCATTTAAGTTAAAATTCTTAATATACTTAAGTGTTTCTATTTAATTTAATCAACCTACTGGGTTCCCCTTCTAACCGAAGTGCTAGCAAACAGAAAAATAAATGTATACTGACGATTTTAATTTGATAGTTAGAAACTTTTTTGTCCTATATATTAAAACTAAAAAGCTTTAGGTGAAATAATAGAAATAAACCATTGTATGTAAAAAATACTGCTGAAAAGTTATAATAATTTTTGTATCACACTATGTTAATATAAAGAAAGAAAAAAAAATTTTAACTGCCAAACCAAAATGAAATTACATCTATAAGGGTTAAATGGTAGGAGGCTTCGATAAGGCTATTTATCAAAGTTCTCAACCTTTAGCCTAGAAAATTAAAACGTTAGAAATCGATGTTTTTGGCGTAATTTTGATTTTTAAAATTAAAAAATATTGTTTTTTACTATTTCAAGAGTAGTGTTGAATAGTTAGTGCATTTAAAAATTAAAAATTTAACAAAGGGTTCAAGAAAAGGTGTGACAAATCGATAAAAATGGTTAAATATCGATTATCCCAGCTGAACATCGATAAGACAGGTAATTTAAAAACATCGTAGTTGGCAACGACGCATTCCCACCTCTATTAAGACCCCGCAACCATGGACATCGGCGAACTGCTGGCTTTTAAGGTAAATATTATAGTGATTCCTGAGATATAGCCACATCTGAACCATCCCAAATTGTAGCCGGAACAGACGCCAAAGCGTCCGCACGAGGACGACGACGAGGACTTCGATTTGGAGAGCTCCCATGGAAAACGGGGCGGTGGCGATGAGAAAATCAAACGCATGCGGCGCATCGCCGAAGCCAAGGAGTCGGCACACTATTTGAAACAGAGTGGAGGAGCATCTGCCGCATCTGGCGGCGGCACCACCACCACCAGCTTCGAATTCGATCCGGAACTCACGGAGGAGGAGCGACTGAACATCCTTAAGTATGTGGAGAACGAGGAGGCCGATGGCGACGTTCTGGACGAGCAGAGCCTCAAGAAACTGATACTGGTGTTCGAGAAGAGGAACCTCAAGAACCAGGAGATGCGCATCAAGTTCGCCGACAGTCCCGAAAAGTTCATGGACTCGGAGGTGGAGCTGCACACAGTGATCCAGGAGCTGAAGGGCGTGGCCACGGTTCCCGATCTGTATCCGCTCCTCGTGGAACTGCATGGCTTGCACAGTTTACTGGAACTACTGGCCCACCAAAACACGGACATAGCTGTGGCCGTTGTGGATCTCTTGCAGGAGGTAACCGACGTGGACATACTGGGCGAAAGTCAAGAGGGTGCCGAATC
This sequence comes from Drosophila elegans, assembly GCF_018152505.1. NCBI lineage: Eukaryota > Metazoa > Arthropoda > Insecta > Diptera > Drosophilidae > Drosophila > Drosophila elegans. The sequence goes on along the minus strand of NW_024545855.1, from coordinate 1,906,019 downwards.
CCTGATAGAAGCCCTAAGGAAGGAGCAAATCTGTGCTCTGCTCGTCCAGAATTTGGAGAGACTGAACGAGCAGGTCAAGGAGGAATCCGATGGAGTGCATAACACACTGGCCATTGTGGAGAACCTCACAGAAATCGATTCGGAATTCGTCAAGGAGGCCGCCGAACAGGGATTATTGGCCTGGCTGCTGAAACGCCTGCGCGGAAAGTCGCCCTTCGATCCCAACAAACTGTACTGCAGCGAGATTCTATCCATTCTCATACAAACCGAGAATGATAACCGATTGCTGCTGGGCTCGCTGGATGGAGTGGATGTGCTGCTCCAACAGCTGGCCGTCTACAAAAGACACGATCCCGGGAGCAACGAGGAGCAGGAGTATATGCAGAACCTATTCAATTGCCTCTGTTCCGCTCTGATGGCCCGTGAGAATCGCGATCGCTTCCTCAGCGGCGAGGGTCTTCAGCTAATGAACCTGATGCTCAGGGAGAAGAAAATGTCGCGCAATGGTTCGCTCAAGGTTCTCGATCATGCCATGGCCGGTCAGGATGGCAGGGACAATTGTAACAAGTTCGTCGAGATCCTCGGCCTGCGCACCATCTTTCCGCTCTTCATGAAAACCCCCAAGCGCAACAAGCAGCGACTGATCTCCGCCGACGAGCACGAGGAGCATGTGACCTCCGTCATTGCATCGATGCTGCGCAACTGCAAGGGCACGCATCGCCAGCGAATGTTGGCCAAGTTCACTGAGAACGATCACGAGAAGGTGGACCGGCTGCTGGAGCTGCATCTCAAGTATCTGGCCAAGGTGGAGGCCATAGACAAGGAGATCGATCAGCAGGCTAAGGCAAGTAGAAAATAATAAACAAACTAAAAAGATAGCTATACTCTTGTCAATATAGATAGAATGGATATAGTGGTAAGAAACTAATCAAATAGAAAATGTTTTCCTAAAATTGTTTAAAAGACTGTTTCCCCATATATTTAAAATCCTATCAAAGACAACAACTTGCAAAACAAAGCTAAAAAATCTATTTCAAACTAACTTTTAGACAAATTATGATTTTATACGGTACTGGAGCTTTTAGATGTATACTTATGATTCTTTTACTTAACTTTATATAACCCCACAGGATCCCAGCATTGACGAGGACGAAGAGGCGGAGAACAACTATATTAAACGGCTGACAGGAGGACTGTTCACATTGCAGCGCATCGACTACATCCTGCTGGAGGTCAGTGCCACCGGCGATACTGTGAAGCAGCGCGTTTTGCAGATCCTTAACTTGCGTGGCGCCTCCATGAAGACCATACGCAGCATCATGAGAGGTAATCCCCTAAAGAATCTTTCTATTCAAAACCAAACTAACCATTCGTAAAAACTGTTTGCACAGAATACGCTGGCAACCTGGGCGATGGCGACACTGACTGGCGGGAACAGGAGCAGACCCACATTTTATCTCTAGTCGATCGTTTCTAAGGCTCACCATACAATAAACAAAACAGAACTATTAAAACTGAAATCTTTCGAAAACGTAATAGGAAATTTATGGCGGTAAAATGTCTATATAAACTCTGACAGCTTAATCATTGTGGTGAGTTCAATAAAGGATTTGGATTTTTAGGAATGGCTTCTTTCCGGTTGTTTGTGTAATTTTTAGAAAAATCTCGAGCAGATCCCACTTGGTTCTTGAATGGAATGCCGGCCTTCACTTCTTATCCTTCTTGTCAGAGGATTCATTCTTTTTGCAAATGTCTTTCTTTTCCTCTTTTTTCTTTGCCTCTTTCTTCGTGCAATCGGATTTCTTGTCATCCTTCTTATCCCCTTTCTTCTCATCTTTCTTCTCATCCTTCTTATCGTCTTTCTTGCAATCTGCTTTTCCACCCTTTCCACTAAAGTGTAGTAATTAAATCGAGTTAGAAACTTATTTGTAAATCAAAAAAATGTGTGCTTTCGTTTAAATTCAGATAAAACTATGCATAATTAAGTTCTAAAGAAAGTAAAAAGCATGTTCAGTTTAAGATTGTTTTTTTGTGTTTTAATTTAAAGCAAACTAAATAGCATAATACACAAGATGGAACTGCTTTTGAAGCAGTGTCGCAATTAAATAAATAAAAATTAAATGAATTTTTGCAAAAATCACAATTAAAACGTACTTTCTGTTCCATTTTTCTATTATTCAAGTGCAATTAATGTTGACTATTTTAGATACAATATAGAAATTGTTTAGGTGCAAAGAGAACACTCAACTTGCTGAATTATTCGAATTATCTATATGACATATCTTAGGACTCTCAACAGTTTTAAACTTAACATTTTTGCAAAATTAATTCATCAATTGTTCGACCGATCGTTACGAACACATAATGCTCTAACTACGAACCGATGGCATAGTTTTTCATTGAGTAGTTTGAGTGGCTAGAGTAAATGTTAGGTTTTGGTTCTACTTTTCTTGTCGACTTTCACATTTGTGTCTGCGTGTGCTTATGAGTGTTGACTTAGCCGGTATCTGATGGAGCTATCTACTTTTGGGCATCGGGAATCTCGAAGTTCACATCCATCTTCATTTCGCGGGCCAACTTCACGATTTGCGCCAAGTGCACGGCCAGATCGGCAGCCTTGTCCAGATCGTCGCGTGCCAGAATCTTCAGTCCAGATGTGCGAATCAATTCGCGGGCTTCCTTGACTTTGGTGCCCTGCAAAAATAATTGATATTATTAATCATATACAATGATCAATTAAAGACCATATTCCACTCACCTGGAGACGCACAACCACGGGCATGTTCAGATTCAGGTCCTTGGTGGCGGAAATGATACCCTCGGCAATGACATCGCATCGCATGATGCCTCCGAAAATGTTGACCAGAATGCAGAGCACCTTCGGGTCGGAGGTGATGATCTTGAAGGCGGCCTTGACAGCCTCGGCAGTGGCACCACCACCCACATCCAGGAAATTGGCTGGCTCGCCGCCGTACAGCTTAATAATATCCATGGTGGCCATGGCCAGACCGGCGCCATTCACCATGCAACCAATAGTGCCATCCAGGGCAATGTAGTTCAGGTTGTATTTGGCAGCCTCAACTTCCTTTGGATCCTCTTGGGTCCAATCACGCAGAGCGAACAGCTCCTTCTGGCGGAACTCAGCATTGTCGTCGAAGCGCAGCTTGGCGTCCAATGCGAAATCTGCGGTAAAGCATTTTAAATGATTAAAAAACATTAAATAGGTGAATTAAAGTGAAATTAATTATATAGCTTATTTAGCACAAAAATTCGATTGCTGTCAAATGAATTTATGTTTATGGAAACATATCTGAAGATTAAAAATGGAATTATTAATCTTTGTAAATCCTGCACCAATAATATTTCCAAACTAAATGTTAGTGGGTGATATATACTTACAGCCTGGACAGAAAGACATGAAATCCAGTGACATTCACAAATGGGTTATTTTGTTAGAAAAGATGAGATGAGATATTAGAATAAGTCACACATAGAAACACTAAAGAGAAATTAAATCCGAAAACTTACAGCCACTCATGGCATCCTCGGCATACGGGTTGATCTCAACCAAGAGTGCGTCCTTCTTGACGAACAGATCGTACAGGTTCATCAACATCTGGACGTGGGTGTCCTCACCATCACCGCCCAGACCAACTTTCTTAATGATCTTCTGGGCCTGTTCGCAGGTCAAACCAGTGCCAATATCGATGGGTTCGTACAGAATGGCATCGGGACTGCTGGCAGCCACCTCCTCAATGTCAACGCCACCCTCCTTGGAGGCAATCAAGACGGGACCCTGAAAATTAGATTAATTTATACATTATAATAGGTGACCATTTCTGATATTTGACGCATTTTTGGACTTACGTTAAAGGCACGCTCCATCATCACGGCGAAGTAGAACTCACGGCGGGGGAATTTCCTTTCGGCTACCATCACCTTCTTGCAGATGCGACCAGCTGCTCCGGTTTGCTTGGTGACTAGAAGTTGATCGATCATCTTTGCGGAAATCTCCTCAGCGGTTTGGGGGCTGCAAATTGATGAGATATTTAATGAATATCCCAACAGAATAAATCATTGCTAATTACTCACTCGTAGACCACGCGAACACCTCCCTTCAGGCCATTCTTGAAGGTTCCCTTGCCTCGTCCTCCGGCCAGAACCTGGGCCTTCAGCACCAGATTGTCCGTCTTCAGCTTGGTGGCAATGTCGTTGGCCTCCTTTCCGTTCTTGGCAACAGCGAAACTGCAAAAGAAATGAGTCATTTAGTATGCTAAATAATTTCTGGGTGTTCTCTATACGATGCCGCAATAAATTTGGATTGATAAGAACATTTCACGTGAATTCTCTTATCAATAAGCGTCAAAATTGTGAATCCCGAAGGCTAGAAATTTTTGAGACAAGGTTATTCGGTCGTTCGGGAGATGAGAAGCATACCTTGAGAAAAACGTACATAATCGTATGATTTTGCTTTGCATTCAATAGATTAAGGTACGTTATTTTTTAACTTCACAAAAAGATTTTTTGGCCAAGAAACTACTTTTACTTTAAATGAGGATTTCAAGTTTTAAGATCTGAAGGCATCTACTGTTTGGATTGAAATAAATCGATTTTAAATAACCGTATCGACTTGTATTAAACCAAGACATTTAATTTGTATTTTATTAATATTTTTTTAATTTTTTAAACTACTATCACCTTGGTTATCTCCCGTCTTTTACAACTTATCAAAGCCCACGTCACTGACCCTTGTCACTTTATGTTGATCAAAGTGTATAACTTGTTATCAACCTTATCATCGGTGGCTGCGCTTCTATGGTTTGTTTACCCCAGCCTAGCTAATTAATGCAAATTATTAAGTTCAGCCAAAGTCCAAGACGAAAATAAACCACTGAAACCGTCGACGCAACGACAACGCGGCACTTCCATTGAACTTTGGACCGCAACTTTGTGGCTGATTGTGGTTGTTTCCCTACGCGAATTTGATAATTCCGGTTGGGTTTTGGTCATACTCACCGAGGTGTTGGGATTTTGCTCTCGTTGAGGAGACTATAGGAAACATGCTCCTGGACATTGAGGTTCCTCAACTGCTGGACGGCAACAGGAGCCAGGCCAAGAATCTGAAAAATAGGAAATAGAAGGGTTAATATGAAATACAGATTTATAAGGCAGAATTGAATTTAAAATTATAAGTAGTTTAGGAGTTCAAAATAGAGGATCAAAAATTTATTACCCACAGTTTATAAACTTTTTTAATAATTTTTAAATTTTTAAAATTATTTAGTACGAAATAGGACTCGTCTAAGGGTATGTTCACCATTGAAGTTGTGTTCATGGACCCAAAAAAAAAAAAAAAAAATGTGTTATCTAAAGAAAGTTACAAGAAAAAAAATTATTTTAATATTTTATATTTTAAGGAAATAATATTATTTTCAAGAACAAAACTTAAACAAAATAGGTATAGTTTGTTCCAAATTGTTTAATTACTTTATAGTTGAAGGAAACTACATATATTATTTTGAAGACCAAGAAATTAAACAAAATAAGTATAGTTTGTTCCAGTTCCAAAAAATGCTTTTTGCCATCTGGTAAATGAAACCTTTAATCCAGTCACGAGGTCATTGTCAAGCAAAAATGTATAAAAAACTGGTTCGCTGATTCATCCGAAAAACATAAACAAAAAAAATCAAAAGAGACGCAATCTGGGTTAAGAGCAAGTCTGGCGGATAACGGCGCTTCCCGGCGATAACCGAAACTAATTCGCAGATTAAGAATTTAATTTGAGGGCCCGGCAACTAAAACAACAACAACCGCGAACGATAAAGCAACAGTTGTCATACGCTCATTGATAAAAAAAAAAGGGAAAATTAAACAGGGGAATAAATTGGGCTTTCAAGGTCCACTCACACACACAAACACGAAAACAGCAGTTGCGTCACACTGATACAATAAAAAAAAGTCAGGTGTCTTCATGCGATCGTGACTCTCTTTGGATCGGAAAAATATATACTTTAAGCGTTCTCACTGGGGAATTATTTGTTTAACAAATTAAAGGGAATTTAAAACGAAATTAGTTTTTAGCGATAAGCGATCTCCACCCCCGCACTCCGCGATCCCATCGTGCATTCACCATGTGTGAGTAAGACAGAGAGAGAGAAAGAGCGAACACCTCTCTCTTTTCGCCTTATTATGTAAAGCGTCTGGTTTTTGCATTTTTTACAAAAATATGACCTTTAATTGGCGGACTTACCTTTTTAACGGCCGCTGGCCTAACTGTTTCCAGAAGGGGACCTCCCGTTCGTGCCAAGAATGAAGCCATTTTATTCTAAAATCGGTTAAAAACGTACGTCTAATAAGTTCAAAGCGGAAATTTTAACTTTAGAGCTGCTTACTGTTTGATTTTTTTGTCGTCACCTACTGAACTAGAGGTGGAGAAATTGGAAATGGAGAAAACACAGCGCTCGATAGTATCGATACCTCGAATACATTTAGTTGGGGTATTCCACTAAACGATTAAATCGCTTAACCGTTGAATTTCGGTCAGTTTTTGGTTAGCAGTTTCCATACGAACATTGAAAATATATTACAATTAATATCGAAATATAAGAGTAGTTTATTAATTTTCATTAAAAACTCTTCGCAGCTTTGCAATTCACTAGTAATCAAATTAAGAGGAATTATTTTAAACATCAAATCAAAAACTGCATTAGAGTTTGAGAATATTCTACTGTTTCAAACATCGACGTAATGCATAACTTCTCTTTTTTAAACAATTTATATAAACAAATAGGTAATTAACATATCTGGGGTATTCCTTAAGTTTGTACAATGTTTGTTTGAAACTCGGGTAAGCATCTACCAGTGCTTCAAACCTTGTTGGCGCTAACTTTAAAATGTATCTTAATTTGATTTAGATTTGTCAGGTCTGTGTTTTATTATTATTACTTTATTTTTCTTTCAACCACTTTCATTATTGGCAAGACAAATATTTATTTATTTGTTTAAACGTCTTGAGGTTTCCATATTTGCATGTTCTTGTGATTTTTAGTTCGCTAATTAGTAAAAAAGTACTCAATAACTGAATGAAGAAATTCCAAACAAAAGTTATTTTCCCTTGTTTTATTATTTTTTCATTTTTTTTTGGATTTTACATTGCATCTTGTTATAGGACAAAAAAAACGTGATCACCATCAAAACATACAATTAACATACATTCAAGACAATAAATAAGTTTATAAATAGTAGATAGCTATCTAGAAGAGTTTAGAGTAGATCTGTTATGTGCACTGTAATTCTACACTGTGCAACAGAAACACGCTTAGTGCGCACTTCCGGTGGCGTGTCTGCAGCAGAGTGTAAGCTTTTTATAAACTTTATTTCAACGGAAACCGGAACACGAAAATCGCGCAAATGCTTCACTTGAATTTGCTTGAGCACATTAATAATAAATCAGCCGCGGCGTTGATTTTGTGCAAGCGAATTTTCCAAGTGGAGCAAGTGCATTTTCGCTGAAGACAAAATGCAGCATGGCTCAAATGTATTTCGACCACGCCCACTCCGTCCTCCGTTTTTGTTTTTGGAAGGGGGAGTGGCAGGTTGCGATACAGGAGCATGAAGCATTTTGGCCCACAAAAAATTAAGAACAAAAAACAGTTTACAACATTTGCAATGGATTTGCATTTAAATTCCATTTTGCTTTGCAATCTGATTTATAAAGCAGATTTCAAGGGAAAATGGTTTTAGAAAAGTGAAAATGTTTTGAGAAAAGTTTCCAACTGCCTGCAATTTTTTTGTGTTTGAATTTTTGCACACCTTTTGGGATATCAGCAAAAAGTGTGCAGAAAGTCTATGGAATATTCAATGATTTCACAGGCAGTGAAAAGGAAAAAATTAAAATCTAGAAAATAACACAAAACACACAATTTTATACAATTAGGGACTAACACAATTACACAAACATATATATATATATATTAACAGGGGACATACATATAAAACACATTAAAATTAAGCGAATTCCGTAAAAACAGCGAGCCATCAGCGTAAATCGTAAAAACATCATCACAAATCTTCATGGTGCCAGCCCAGTCAATATATATTGAATTAGAAACTCAAACTCAATACTCCAGATTTGATTCAATAGTTTGCAGCACACGTTGCCGCCCGATTTTGTTCCAGAACAGATATGGCTGATTGGAACCAGTGACTTGGCGTGGTGAGCTGCAAAAAAAGATTTGTATGCTTAATTATTTGATTTAACTTTTAAACACTTCAAAACAATGCGTGTTAAAAAAAATAATTATAGGCATTGATAAGGATTTAATTAAGATTTTGATTTTGAATTTGAAATTTTAAATATAGCTAGAGATTTGTAAGGATTTGTAGCATAGAAAAGAAAACAATTATTTAAAAGCCAAAAATGTTTCTTAAGTTTGCCGATCAAATTAAATTTACGGATATTTTTTAAGAAATAATAGAAATGAAAACAAGAAAGTAAAAATTTGATTAAAGTATAAGATATCAATGAATTTTTTCAAATTATTTTGTTTCTTAAATTTAAAAAAGTTGTAAAATGTTTATAGATTGCAATTCACTTTCGTACCTTTGAAAACAATCGAACCGCACGATGCCCCTTTCGTTGATCAGACAGGAGTGTATGTCGATGTATTTCAGGTGACAGCACTCGCTGCGGATGAATTTGTTGAACCGATAGATCTTATCACACATAGTCTTGTCATGACAATAGTTGGCCAGCGGGGCCAGATTTGTGAGAATGGGCACAAATCGCTGGCTATGCATCTCCTTGATCAGCAGCCGGAAATCGTGTTCGATTTGAACCAAAGGCCTTCCGCACAATATATCCACGGAGCCGATGTTCACGATGATCTGGGTGCCTGCGGGCAGTTGAACTTTCTTCAACCGCCGCCGGGCGCCATTGATCGTTTGCCCGGAGACGCAAAGTCCGGACTGAAGGATACGCTCGTGTCGCCTGAATCGGCATTTTAGCTCCATGCGGGCGAGATATAGCATAAAATCATCGCCCATGAGCGGAAAGTCCAGCAGGTAGGCATCGTAATCCGAACTGATGGTCAGCATTGAATCGTTATACGTTCCACTGGATAAAGTCGTGGGTGTTGGCGTCATATCGTGGCGTCTCTTCAGTATATTCATATCATTAAATGGGTTCACAAATGATCCCAGTTGCTGATTTACATTTGGTTTGTTATTCTGGTTGTGGTTCTTGCCGCATGGTCGCGGCTCGGGAACAGCAAACTGAGTTCGTTCCTCTGTAGCATCGCTGTATATATTAATGGGCACTGGCATCTGCGGTTCGTTTGCGCTGGATTGCTGGTAGAAGTTGTTGCTAAAATATTAGGTTATTAAGAAAAATATTAGAATTTTAAATTACTACAAAATATTAGGGCATCTATAATTAATTAAAATGATCAATCAAAATGCTTGAATTTACTAATTATTGAAATAAAAAGAACAAGTCTCTTGCTAATTATTTTAAAGATGAGCTATACAAAATTTCTAAATGTATTTCCTAAATGGAAAAACAAAATTTTTTTTTCAAATTAATTTTCTTTCATAAATAAAACTTAACCACCACAGAGTTATACCAAACAGTATCTCTAGGCAATGTTTAAATTGTCCAAAATAAGTAATTAAATTTAAAATTAATATAAAAAATTAGTTTTGAGAATTAATACTCTACCATGAAGTATATCTTAAAGTAGGAAATTCGTTATGATTTAAAGAGATAAGATTTAACATTTTTTGTTCATTAATGGGGTTCGTAGTTCGTTTGTAACAATTGTGGTTTTTAATTAGTCTGATTCCACTTACAGATGTTTCCAATTGTCCTGGTAGCACCAGTTCGACTCCGCTGCCTCCTTGGCCAGTTGCTGCAGTGGAGCCGCCTTGGTGGTGGCCGCCTGGAACTGGTGTTCCTGTTCCTTCAGTTTTGGACCGGTGTTCAGGTTGTTTTCCAGCTGGGACAAGGCCCGCCGTTTGTAGGGGAACTTCCAGTATCGTGGTGGCGGACGAGGTTTGTCCTCCACGGAGGGAGCTCCGCTGCTGTAGTCGCTGGTGCGCTGCTTCTGGTTGAGGACCATGTCGAGCAGGTGGCGGTTCTTCACGTTCGGCTTCAGGTTGAAGATCCTCTTGCCGGACTCGCTGCACTCGGCGGTCACGTTCGGAATGGTCAGCAGGAAGTCCGTCACGTTGTCGTGCAGTGGAAACTGGCAGCCCGTCTGCTTTCGATATTCACCTAGAATTATGATAATTTGGGAACATAAGTTATAAGGATTTTTATCAGTAAAAATATTTACCATCATTATGCAAATAACTTAAATGTTAATAGAAAAAAAATTATTACTAAATACTAAATTAAAAATAAATTTAAGCATGGATTTCGGGTGGGTCATTTCTTTGTGGAACCCTTTTAAACCACGTGTTCGGTTCAACATTTTTTTTTAGCACCAAAAAATTAACAATAATATTAAATTTATAGGCATTAATTGTCAGTTTAATCAGAATGTAAAAAATCTACAGTGGGCAAAATAAGGATTGAAAATTTCATACAATGAATCCTATTGAATTTTGTTCAAAAAAGTAATACCAGCATAGTAAGGAAAACTTACTTTTGATGTTCGATATCGTGATCCCATTCTGGGCGTGGCTGAGCAATATGGCGCGCACCTCGGTGTCGATATCGGGAAACTCCTCGCGCACAGCTATATAGTTGCTCTCGATAATGGTCATGCTGCTTTTGTAGCTTTTATGGCTTTTCCGACTTTTGCAGCTGTTGTTGTTCTTGTTGTTGGTGTTGTAGGTGATTTCCTCGGTGGAAATCAGAGTGGATGAGAAAAGTCTGGTTACGATTTGCAACTGCTGGCTGCTCTGCCCGGTGACGTCATGGGCCAACGGCACTTTCCACAACTCCGGCGATTCGGTTTTTCGCGTCGATTTATAGATCTTCTGTAACTGGCGCAAAAATTTGGATTTCTCCCGTAAACCGGAATAATCAGCCTTCACGAAGATCTTGTAGAATCGGCTGGAGGAACTCTTGCGAAAAGATCCAGTTGCCTGGAGTTTTTCGCACAACTGCTTCAAACACGTGGTCACCCGATTTTTCACGGACCTCAGGCGATCAGTTTTGGTGGAGGTATTGGTGTTGGTATTACTGTTCGGTTCGCTGGGGAATTCACTTCTGACTGCGGCCATCGCTCGTACGAAAGTGATCCAATCTTTTTCGATTCCTCGCTATACCATCTCCTTCATCTCCATTCATCCGTTTTACGTGTACATATGTACATATATAACATCTCGATTTGGAGACTTACGGGTCTTTTCGTACTGGAAGGCGAATTAGTAGGTGGCAATAGAGTAACTGTAAACAGTTAGCGGAGATTATGTTTAACTACCAGTAGAGGTGTTACATATGGTTAGGGTGGTTCACTTTCGCCAACAATAAATCCAATACCTATTAAAAACAAGAAAGAAAGCAAACTTCGGCAAGCCGAAGTTCATATACCCTTGCAGCTATTGCATGAATTAAATACTTTTGAAAACATTTAAATTATGATTTACTTCAGTATATACTGAAACACAGTGAAGCTATGATGATTTGCAGCTCAATTATTAGATAGTTATTTTATATATTTTTATTAGTTCTATGGGAGCTATATGATATAGACGTCCGATTTTGATAAAATTTAAACCATAATTCTGAAATAATTAAACATTGCCATATGTCGAAGAACTAAACAAAAAATTAAAAAACAGAAAAGTTATAATTTTTTTCATTTATTTCTCCGATTGTTCCTATGGGAGCTATATGATATAGTCGTCCGACTTTGATGAAATTTAAACCGTAAATCGAAAATATTTAACCATTACTAAATGTCGAAGAACTTAACAAAACATTAAAAAACAGAAAAGTTATAATTTTTTTTCATTTATTTTTCCGATTGTTCCTATGGGAGCTATATGCTATAGTCGTCCGATTTTGATGAAATTTAAACCGTAAATCGGAAATATTTAACCATTACTAAATGTCGAAGAACTAAACAAAAAATTAAAAAACAGCAAAGTTATAATTTTTTTTCATTTATTTTTCCGATTGTTCCTATGGGAGCTATATGCCATAGTCGTCCGATCCGGCTCGTTCCGACTTATATACTACCTGCAATAGAAAGACAACTTTTGGGAAAGTTTCATGCAGATAGCTTTAAAACTGAGAGACTAGTTTGCATATAAACGGACGGACAGACGGACAGACGGACAGACGGACGGACAGACGGACATGGCTAGATCGACTCGCCTAGTGATGCTGATCAAGAATATATATACTTTATAGGGTCGGAGATGTCTCCTTCACTGCGTTGCAAACTTCTGACTGAAATTATAATACCCTCTGCAAGGGTATAAAAATGTAGTGCAGAATAAACATATAACAATCTAAATAATACAATTTAATTAAAGCTCTAAAGCTTTTTATGGAAACTTCATCATAAACGATTGACACATTAACATGTGTTCTGTTTTGTTAATCAGTCATCAATTGAGCTTCACGATGTGCTTACATGGCCATCATTACAGACACATTTAAAGCAGGTTACGGAGCCACTAAAACCAATTAAATTCAATTACCACCTGCAGAACCATTTGGAGACCATTACTCAAAGCAGTTTGCACTGTGTTCCAGCTGGCCATTCAGTTTTATGGCCTTTCTCTTGGTCCAGATTAGAAAACAGCACGCCGGCAGTGGGTCTGCAGTGCATCAAGCACAAGTAACTACGAAATAATAAAAATTCCACAATAATTCAAATAGTGCCGACGAGCGATGCCACGTGCGGTGGGTCTGCTGCTAATCGGCAAATGGAGCTGTCTCGGCAGCAATTCCCCAAGATGATTATAATCGAACAAGTGCACCTGAAATTGCAGGAAAAGTAATGGAAGAACTTCATCTGAGGGTAAGTCCAGGGATTGATGGATGACTGAAGGGCCTTCTTACATTACAGAATGTCCGGATTTCTGCACCCCGGAAGAACGACAGACAATCGGAAAGAGGCTTAAAGCCTCTTAATCTTGGCAACTAAATACAGTCTTTCTTCTGTAACTCATACTCCCAAGTAAGAAGATTACAAATAATATTTTATTCTATTTACTCCGCCAGAAAAAAAAACTGAAATTTTAGTTTTAATAACAGCCCCATTACTTTTTAATTTAATTTTTATACCGAAGAGTCTAAAACTGTAGTGCAAGGCCTTATTTTTAAACGACATAAGTTTTATTTTGATACTTCCGTCGCATTAATTTAATACTTATATAATTGAGAAAATTGTTTATACCCAATAGATTAAAATTTATGTAACAATAGTTTAGTTTCTTGGGTGTATATTTTTTTTTTTAATTTTTTGATGGCTTATACAAATTTTGCCAAAGTCATATATATTTATTTACCACAGTTCAAACTTACAAAAGTATTTAGTTATAGATGTTGCACTGTATTTTGTTCCCTACCCTCACTTAATTGCAGAGGAAGCTGCAGAGACGTGACGAGCAATACAAAATAGGAACTCTGGACAAGAGCATGTGGTACAATTTGATAAAATTCGCCACTTCCACATTTTCTATTTGCTGAATGTGTAATCCCGGATAGTTGGAGTGGGATAAAATCAGCCAGATTTTTGTGCTATTCAACTTTTCCTTTCTGGTGGTGTTCCATTTGTTTTGAATGCACTCTCAACCCAGCAATTGTCCGGTAATAATAGTGATTTGCATTCCAGGCCTTCCACAAACACTCGCACAAATTAACTTCTTTTTTCTCTACACCCACCTAAAAACTACAGTGATCACTTGGATGTTGGATGTAACACACATTAATCTCTGGTAAGGCTATAAGGCTTACACATATTATAATATGTGAATGCACAGTCCTACAAAATGTTATTGAAATATTATTATTATTTTCTTACGCGCTAGAGCTATTATGATTTATTCGAACTATGTTTCTAATTAATATTCCCTACTCTAGGGGCCCTTTTTGATTGACAACTTTTGCCTTAAAGTAGTGGGAGCGAATTTGTAATCGCAAAATGCAATTTACCGCCTAGATTTGTGAGCGACACTTTTCATTGGGTTCGACTGCATTTTTGCATAAATTATGGAAGCCGACAGAACAACTTGTTGTTATTCTTTCTGCTATTTTAGAATATTTACCAGCAGCGAGGTTATTTCGCAGAGGGCGGCTTAAAGTTGGGGGATAGGCAAATTATTGTAATCAATTTATGCGAACAATTTTGTGATTGCCTCACTTGGGGGCGGGAACACCTGTTAATCTGCTGACAGGCGGAAAATTTCAGGAATGCTGAACTGGAATTGGAATTTGCAGATTGCAGACCATTCGCTTGCCCAGAACTGTAGTACACCCCTTTGGAATCTGATCACCGTTCGGCAGCTCCGTCACTAATTTCCCTTAATTATCCTTATCCGTTTCCAGGGTCTGGCTCAACATCTGTTATTTTTATCCCGCTGCAGTCATCGATTGGACTGCAAAAGGGCCTTAATCAGGGCGCCGCAATTCAAACACACGTAATTAGAGCCTTTCTGTAATTGTTTGTATGTGGAGTTACACAGTTACAAAAACTAGGAAAATATAACAATTTTCCTAATGTAAGTAATTAAAACAATTTTAAGTAGAACATTATCAAAAAAAAAAAAATTAATTAGATCAGAAATTTGTTATATAAGTTTTACCTAAGCACTTGCCTAAAATCTAAGAAAATATAAAAACTTTTCTTATTAAATACAGAAGTTCAAATAAATTAAAGAATAACATTATCAAACAAAAATCTTAGAATATCGGATATTTTGTGTACAAGTTTTACTTAAGCACTATTTCACAATTTCAAAGAAAAAGCAATATATTTTAAATAGTTAACACAATATTCCAAAAAGTTTTTAAATTATAGAAAATGCTTTGTTTGGAATCAATTGAACATGAGAATAAATTTTTAAATATAAAATTAAGGCTATTTAATTTAAATTATTCTTAATTTTGGTTGCATTTTTGATCAGTGCTTGGCTAGCCCCTTAGTGATGACCGGTTACAAGTTGGTCAACAGATTGTAAAATGGCAAAGCACTCGAGATAAACGGCCAAGCATGTGGCTGAGTGTGTGGCCGGTTGGCAATTAATCAAGGCTAGGTGTCGAGGACCGTAAGACTGCTTCCGATTCCGGTTTTTGAACCCCGAGAGAGTCCTCATTAGGGCCCACACGATATGGTAATTCTCCGTCCAATTCAATATTTGCTTTGCAAGATTAAAAAATACAAATTATTTTGGTTATCTGTGAATTTTACTTGAAAACTTTTTTATTTAACTTAAAACTTTAACAAAAATATGATGCTATTTTGTTTGCATCCTAATATTTCCAATACATTTTTAACTTACAAATTAAAATGTTAATAACTAAAACTGTTTAAGCAAACTATTTTATTTACATATATATATTTCACGAATGTTTATAAGAAAGGGATATAATTAATTAAATTTTTTAAATTATAATATTTTGACGTTACATTGTAAGATAAATAAAATTGTATTTATTTGAGCAAAGTGAATAACAAAGACAATTGTTATGGCAAAGTCAGACCAAGCTACAAAGAGAGACAAAAACACAGAGAGTGCAAAGTAAACAAAATTATTTTGTTTGATTTTGTTTCACACACACACATACATATGTATATATCCGCTCATTGCAGCTGCAGTGTATAACTGCATTAACAATCAAAAGCAATTACAACTTTCTCGCTCTCCTCTCTCAGTCCATCTTTGCACTCACTATATACCGGTTTTCCATTACACTCTCGCTCACAAGGCGCTCAAATTCACTCAAATTAGGAAGGAGTATATACTGAACTAGTGGATACCACGTAAAAGAATTGATATGAGCAAAATCGGAAATTGCATTGAGTCATTAAAATCTATTTATTAAACAAATATAAAAATATAAGTAACAATTATTTATTAAGTATTTATTTTTCTAAACAAATTAAATCAACATCTAGCAACACTGTGAACATGACTATCCGTTCAACCCGTTAGGACATATACAGCATACCCCCCAACTACAGGGTACTTTGAGACCATTTCGAGAGAGAGCGAATCAGGGAGAAAATGTTTGAGTCGGGGTCTTAAAATCTATATAAGCAACTCGCATCTTTACCCACTCGGTAATTTTTTTTCAAGCGCCGAGCTGAACGCGCGGTCAGAAAGCCGTCGATTAATGCGGTTTTTAAAATATCAACCATAACACGAATAAGATAAAGTGCCGGGTAAAAATATAAATATTTGATCTCGAAAAAATATAATATGTTTGACCACCACACGAATTTATAAGTTTAAAGTGCGAACAGCAAAGAAGCGTATAAAGAAACGAACAGGAAAATAAATGGCGCGCATTTTTAAGTGTATTCTGTATTCAAGTGAAAAAACCCAATGTCTCAAACAAGAAGAAGTTGAAACACCTGGAATCTTATTCTAAATATTAAATAAAACAAAAGGAATAAATAAAATTATAATGCAAAATAAAAAACAAAGTCAATTTTCTTGGCATAATATAACGAGCACAAGAAACAAAAGCAAATAAACACCAAAACTTATATTACAAGTAAACAACAATATCTAATTCAGTAAAACTATTAAATTATCAATATTAATCGAATAAATTAAAGTTTCCTTACATAAATTTAAAATAAAGTGAATACAAAATATATAATCAAGTTAAATCTATTACGAAAATGCCGCAAAAATGGCAATGTGAATTGTTTGTGTACCAGTAAGGTGCAATAAATAACAGTAAAAATTAACAGTTAAAAACGGAAGAAGCCAAGATGACGCGCGAGGAAGAGGAAGAGGTGCGCTCTTTACTCACCCGTCATACGGAGCGCATAATGCTGGATTTGGGGAGCACCGATCTGCTGGCGGTTTTGGTCAAAAACTCGGTGCTCAGTCAGTCGGAAGAGGATCTACTGTTAAAGCCGTACAATGCCGTAACGCCCACGCCCTCGACCGCCGCCTCTGCCACAGTGGAGCTTCCTGGCAGTGCTCCCTCTCTCACCAAGAGGAAACTAAGTGCCGTTGCAAGCAGTGGTAGTACGGCAAGTGGGGGAAGTGCAGGAAGCGGGGGCAGTGGATCCTCTCGGTGCGCCAGTGTAAACGGAGACGCCAATTGCGACAGCCGCTCACTAACGCCCTCTGGCGGCGGATTATGCTCTGGACTAAACGACGCCGAAATCCTTAGACTCCAGTGCTCCAACCTCATCGAGATCATCGCCAAGAACGGATTCGAGAAGTTCAAGCAGTTCTGCTACGCCATCGAGTGCGAGTGTCCGCAGCTGATCGAGGATCTAATTAACGATCGTCTCAAGAGCGGTAAGTACTCTTTTCCTTTTTGTACACTGTGGAAAACTATCACCAATAAAAAGCATCCATTTGGTTTGATTCAGCTTTGGCAGAAAACATATAAGACTTGCTCGAACATCTTTACGACAGTTTTGGAAACTCATAATATTATGTTTTTACCGTGTGGAAGCCGGCGTTCGATTAAAAAAACACGAAAACACCCTCTCTTAACCGGTTCTGTATGATCTACCTGATCCCACAATGCGTTGGCAGCTTTAGTAGCCCGTATCTCAGCTGTAAATTATTCACGTAATTGTTCGCGATCGGTTCTCGAATTTCTCATCTCTGCTAATTGGTTTTGATTTACAGGGAGCACTCGTTAATGATTGATTTTAACATTGTTATAATACAAATTTTATGTAGTCCAAGCTTGGAATTATGAAAATTGCTCTACATAAGGTAAACTTCTTTGGTGAAATAGAAAAAAATGTGAAATTCTAGGTATCAATTTTGGAGCGATTACTGTTTAATTCTTCGGGTTTTTTTTTATCGCCTTTGCTCTTTTGCCCACGGCAACGTGGGAGTTGGCTTAGAAGGTATGCGAGTGGGCGGGACACCAGCCATTTATAGTGGCGCGTTAATAATAATTGGCATTATTTGAGATTATTGTGCTGATTATGGAGACTTAGCATTTATGCAAATTCGTTTTATGAGGTGGCGGTGCCACTTCAAGCGCGTTTTAAAAGAATTCACATTTTGTAAGAGTTATTCCCTAGAGTAAATACAATTTTTCCGTAAAAAAATCTTATCACTTCTTGAGGAGTTAGAAATGCAAATAAAAGAAAGAAAAAAGAACAAACAACCGCAAGACGAACAATCCAAGAAACGTATTCATTTGTGGTTGATAAGAAAACTCTTGATTTGAGGATCGTCAGAAAGAATGATGTTCAAAAAAAAAGAAATAATTTTTGATGTGGTACTTGAGACATCTTTTATGCTTATCCTAATACTTTGAGCTTTGATAGAACACTAGAGGAAAAGTATACATTTGCTTATAATATTAAATATTCTCACATATTCCATTTAAATATTTTCATAACCTAAATGAGATATTCTATATTATGAAGAACGATAGGACTATCAACTTCTCCCACATTCCATTAAAGAATGATTGTTTATTTGCCAAATGAGTTTCTCTGAGGTCATACCTGAACATCTTCCCTATATCCACTCCCATTTTTTGCCAACTTCAACCAAAACGATCCGTCAAAAGTTCGCACAGCTGTTGCGGCATCCACACGCTGATTCATTGACCCACAACTTTAACATTCGTAGCCAAGCCCATCCAAAAGAGTAAAACAACAAAAACAACAACAGTTCAACAACAGTTTCAACAAAAACAACAACAAATCAATGTCGGCATGTAAATTTTGCTGCCCAGACTTGTAAATTACCCCACCAAAAGACAGAAGACAGGAAAAGAAGAGGGAGTTTGGAACAAACTGAACAGCTAAGACCGAAAATTGAGATTACAAGCTGAAAGCAGCTAAAATAACAAAAACAACACAAAAAAGAACTTTTGTTGTTCTTTGATTTCGCTTGTTTTATTCCGCCGGAGGGAGTAGAAAACAAAATAATCATACATTTAGATACAAGATCCATACAACATTGAAGATAGAAAAATAAAAATACAGCCAAAGCAAGAGTAAGACTTACACTTAGAAGGTTTATAGCCTAAGAAGCTAAAATTTTTTCGGGACCCCACAGACACGAATAAAATTCTCTTCTTATGAAATTAAATTAAATTATAAATTAAAAAAAAAAATTAACAAGTTAAAATAGCCAAGTAATATTTTGAATCGAATACATTAAATATATTTTGATAAATTTATGAGATACTCTTAATTGAATGACAAATGATGTTCCATAAATCTCAAAGATACATTTTCTTTAAAGTACCTCCTAAATTACTATTAATAGAGATACATTTTGGAACACAGCATGATCACTATAGAAGGATTAGTGGATTTAATGTGATATAAAAACTTGAATAATGGAATCGGGTTAGCTGGTTAAATTGTGATTGAATTTAGTTGTATGGCTCAGGCTTATTAAGATCGTTCCAGGAACTTAATATATGAATCACAAGCCTGGTTTTTTGTAGAGCATTGAAAAGTGCCAACAACAAGAACAAGCCAAATGAAAAACAAGAACATTATAGAAGTAACAACAAAAACAGACCCATGGCGAAACGTATTGTACACATAAAGCCCTCGATCACGTTTTACGATTCCGGCCACGATTACAGAAAAAAGAAAGAGACGGAAGGTGAGGAGTGAGAGAGAACGCGTTACGCGTGGTCCATGTTCATGTTCTTGAGTGTGTTGGTGTGGTTATTTATTTTTTTTTTTTTTAGTAACTCCATTTGTCCAACTGCCCCCGCCGGCTATTTCCCTGTTCCCCTTTTTTCTCCTGTTTTCCCGGCATCTACATACATATGTGTGTCGTAGACCAATCCATTCATCATCATCATGATCAGGTTGGGGAACATCATAATCCGTTTCGCAGTCGTTTCGCTTTTACTTCTTTACGACTTTTTCAGCCCCTCCTCATCTAGACTCTCTTTTGCTCTCCTTCGTTAGCTGATTCTGTGTTTGCTAATTTCTTGTACGTGATGTTCTGGCTTTGCTTTTGCCTCCCTCTTTTCCTCCCTCCTTTCTTTACCTCATCCTCCAGGTTTTCTTTACCTTTGCCGCGGCGGTGGCTCAGGTAGGTAGAACATACAGCTCAGGTGAAAATAATAGTACTTGGCTTTCAGCGTTATCTTCACCATATAATAATACTACTTGTCTTGCGCAAATTGGCTAAGAATGCTGAAACCTTTCACTACAACAACTATAGTTTGAATTTGAAAAGATCGGTAAGGAATTTAAAAAAAAAAACAAGTTCTTAAAAATGAAATGGTTCTTAAATAATATAAGAAGTATTTTTTATGATAGATGCAGTATCTTTCGAACCTCTTTTTAAGCAAACAAATGCCACATTTAATTGTTCTTTTAGATTTGATCTTAGAATGTTGAGAAATCATGTTAACGCTACTATTATCTTAAGCATAATAGTAAAATCCAGGGTAGAGTCAGTACCCTTCACGTAAATTACAATTACTTACAATGTCTGGCTCTCTTCGCATTTGGATTTCTTCCCACTTTTGAGCGGCGCTCCCTTTTGGTAGTGTCTTTTTGCATTTGATAATTTATGCAGCATAATCTGGCCGATGACGTTTATCGTTGCCATTCCCATTTGTCCCCTCCGTTCGGTATCTTTACTCCCTTATCCTCGTTCCCCCTATTTCCTTTTTAAGCCGCCTTATCGTGTTCTGTGCATCTTTTGTGGCTGTTTGCACTGCCCCTGAGAATCGTTTCCTTTTATGTTTTATTTGTTGAATTCTTTGATTTCGCTTTTTCTTCTTATTTGTGTTTTTTTTTTTTCCCCCGTTTCGATAATAATGATGTTCACCTTTAGTTTTGTTCCATTTCGTTTCGTTTCTACTGCGCATGCGCGCATCCTGTTTTCGACTTTTTGTTTTCTACTTTTGTCCTACTTCTTCTGCCATCTCGTTCTCGCTGCTTCTCGGTTGAAGTAGGTCTTGAGGTTTGTTGTTGTTTGTTGCCTTTTGCGTTTTGATTTTCCAACCTCTCTTCCGTTGCACTTTGATCGAGGAGGGAAACTCGGTTTTGTGGCCCAGGATCTGAAGACTGGTCGTCATTGATTTTCAAATTCATGTCCAGGAAAGTCGTGGAAGAAACTGCAAAATGGGTCGACTACTCATTAATTCGTTTACCTCCGGTACTCGTTAGTAATTGGAATTCATTGCGGTCTGAGCTCATTATAAAACCGGATCTTAAAAAGCAACTTACATTTTATATGTGTTTTGTGATAAGCATTTATATGTATATTAATAATTCTTTTAAGAATGTAACTTAAAGTTCAGCAATTGTTTCGAAGTAATAAGTATAAACATATCGCAGAATAGATCAATCTACCAAATATCGTTGGTACGATAATGGTTTTAAATGGAAACCCACACCAACTAGTTTTGTCCAAGTAAAATAAAGCTTGTTCGGCTTTAAATTTAAATCGAATTAGATCTTTTGGGTGGCCTTTCATGATGACAAATAATAGCGATTCCCGTGATTACGATTTAATTTCCCTTGCGTCTGCCCTATTAAATCACTATTCATTTCGGTAGCTGATCGCAAGTTATGGTCCGTGGTATGAGGCGGTTTCCATATCCAAACTCTTCGGATCTTTTGAGTCTGGGACAGTCTGCTAAGCCGCTTACCCACACAACTGTCACGCAATCAGCCCGCGATCCCCATTTCCCTACCTCTACAGGTAACTTGTTTAACTCTCTATTGGCCATTTTTGCCGTTTCCACACTCGTTCTGATTACAAAGAACGAGAGGGGGTAACGAAAATGGGTAAAGAAACTATGACTCACGGGGGCCGTAAAGCCATTCTCCAAAAACAGGCACTGCTCCATCGGTTCCAGACTGCTGGCGTCTGCTGCAAGCTGCAAGTTGCTGCAGTTGTTGCAGCTGGAAGCCGCTTTAACTGTTTCTCCGCTGGTCGTCCCTGTCCGAACAGGAGTCTTTCGATAAATATAAACTGACATAGATACTGGAAATAAGAATAACAGCAATTCCAAGAATTTTATAAGACATATATATATTTTATACATTTAAAAGTTTTTTATAGGTGCAACACTTACTAAATGTTTACTCATTAAAAATTCTAATTTAAAACATGAAAGAATGCATTTATTTTTGAACATGTTGATTTCTTAAATACAACAAATATTAATCTGAAAATCTGTGGCATCTCAGTTTTACTTGTTTTAATCGTTTTGCCTTTGTTACATTTCATTATATCAATTTTACTTTTAAAATGGTATAAAGACTTAAGTGAAACGTTAAAAAAAACAATTTCTTATTATATCAATAATTGTTAGAATTTTATAATTCTTCCGAGTCTAACTTCTGTGGAGATCACTGTACCACAAATGGTTAAGAAAAGGTGAAGAAAAACAGGAGAGCCGTTGTGTTTACTGCATTTTGACCCGCTGCTTTCAGACCGGCAGCAACCACAAAAAAGCCGAATGCAGAATCATCTTCTTTCCCTGGGGATTTTCTTCCCTATTTTTTTCAATTCCTACACTTTTTCTATACCTTTTTGTACAAGTCATTAGCTTTAATTTACAAATACGAAGTCCAAGCAACATGGTTAGTTTCATTCATATTCATAGTTGGTGTTCTGTTCAATGAGAGCGCCTTAAATGGTCGTTCCCCGTTTTCTTGGCATTAGGAAATGCATCAACAAGATCGATCTGTTTAGCCGCTCCACTGCGTTTTGCCCAACCCATTTAAAGTCTTTTTTGTGTATTGCTTATTTATGGGTTTTTTTTTCCAGGTATTGAACTTTCAATCTTGGTGGGCCATTGATCCCACCACACTGAATCCATTGAAATTCGTTTTGCGACCTTTATTTTTGATTTTTATTGGTGTCTTTTTGCGTTGTTGAAAATTATGATTAATTAGTTTGATCGAGATGTTTGACTGGGCAAATTTTTGATTTAACGCTTCGTTGATCTTGGGTATATTAATACCCGTCGACTAATAAAGCTTTCTTAGCTTGACTGGGTAGAGTTCGAATATTGAATAGCACCTCATATTGCTTGCTAATTACTTAATAAATAAATGGTTCTTAAATTACTTCATTGCTGAGATGGTTTTATATTTTATTATGGACCATGTAATTGGCGAATGCTAGAAATTAAATAACAAAAATATTAAATTGAGGACAGCAAAAATTTTTGCAATAGTAAACATTTCTTGGAGAAATGATGAAAAGCATTTCTATATTTGAGAATTTTTTTGAGCTATGCCGATTGTTGCCCCATTTCAGATTTTTTTCCGGGCAATTATTTTCAAATTACAAGCACTTTCATCCACTCATCTGTATCTAGGCTATTATTTTCTGATTTTTTAACCTTTTTTGGGGACCGTTTTAAATGTGTGTTCGCAGTAGTACCACGCAGAAACAATGACCGCAATGTTTTTTCGCTTTTCTGCTTTTTGTTTTGTTGTTTAAGCAATTTTCTGTCCAAAACAAAGTCTAATTTCGCAAAACTTTCTTTTTTCAATTGCGCAAAAAGTGCCTTTATTGTTGCTTTTCCTGTTGTTGGCCTTTGTTTAGCTATCCCCCCAATAATGATGATGATGACAACTAAGTGAGGGAAAAATATAAGCTGAAGGTGGAAGGGGAAGTTCGGACAATGTCAACAAGTCGAAATGGAATTTGCTACGCTTGATAGCTACTGTAAGCCAGATAAATCCAATTAATTTGAATAAACCATTAATTTCAAGGCTGAGTAAAAAACGCCCAAGCTCAGTTTATAATTCAATTAAATAAATGCGAAAATTTGACATTGAAAAAAGAAATATGGAATATGGAATATGGAAGTGTATTCACACTGTACCTTGACTGGTACAAGAAACATTAATTGTCAAACATTCTGATTTGAATTTAAAAGTAATTTACCCTCAACATGAAGAAAACATAGAACGATTGATTTCTTTCTCAATATACATGTTACAATAACAATATATCTAATCTCCGGGGTGAAGGAGGCCGTAAAAAATCACTTTAACAGGCAGCGAACAAAATGCTTTCAATATACAATTAAATACTCCATTAACTCGGAGACCCTGAAATGGCCATAAAAATCAAAATAAAAAAAAAACAAGAAAGAAAGCAAACTTCGGCAAGCCGAAGTTCATATACCCTTGCAGCTATCGCAAGAATTAAATATTTTTGAAAACATTAAAATTATGATTTACTTGCGTATATGTTTAAAAACATTGAAGCTATGAAGATTTGCAGCTTAATTATTTGATTGTTCTTTTATATATTTTCATTATTTGTATAGGAGCTATATGATATAGTCGTCCGATTTTGATGAAATTTAAACCATAATTCTGAAATATTTAACCATTGCTATATGTCGAAGAACTAAAAAACAAATTAAAAAACAGCAAAGTTATAATTTTTTTCAATTATTTTTCCGATTGTTCATATGGGAGCTATATGCTATAGTCGTCCGATTTTGATGAAATTTTAATCATAATTCTGAAATATTTAACCATTGCTATATGTCGAAGAACTAAACAAAAAATTAAAAAGCAGCAAAGTTATAATTTTTTTTCAATTATTTTTCCGATTGTTCCTATGGGAGCTATATGCTATAGTCGTCCGATTTTGATGAAATTTTAACCATAACTCTGAAATATTTAACCATTGCTTTATGTCGAAGAACAAAACAAAAAATTAAAAAACAGCAAAGTTATAATTTTTTTTCAATTATTTTTCCGATTGTTCCTATGGGAGCTATATGCTATAGTCGACCGATTTTAATGAAATTTAAACCGTAAATCGGAAATATTTAACCATTATTATATGTCGAAGAACAAAACAAAAAATTAAAAAACAGCAAAGTTATAATTTTTTTTCAATTATTTTTCCGATTGTTCCTATGGGAGCTATATGCTATAGTCGACCGATTTTAATGAAATTTAAACCGTAAATCGGAAATATTTAACCATTATTATATGTCGAAGAACTAAACAAAAAATTAAAAAACAGCAAAGTTATAATTTTTTTCATTTATTTTTCCGAGTGTTCCTATGGGAGATATATGCTATAGTCGTCCGATCCGGCTCGTTCCGACTTATATACTACCTGCAATAGAAAGACAACTTTTGGAAAAGTTTCATGCAGATAGCTTTAAAACTGAGAGACTAGTTTGCATATAAACGGACGGACAGACGGACAGACGGACAGACGGACGGACAGACGGACAGACGGACAGACGGACGGACAGACGGACATGGCTAGATCGACTCTACTAGTGATGCTGATCAAGAATATATATACTTTATAGGGTCGGAAACGTCTCCTTCACTGCGTTGCAAACTTCTGACTGAAATTATAATACCCTCTGCAAGGGTATAAAAACTGAGAAGGGAACGAGTATCATCAAACAGTAATGTGATATGGTTATCGATAATTTATTTACTTTTAATCAAATCAAAGAAACAAAGAAAATGAACATGATTTTGCTTACTCTGTATTTGCCTTCTTCTATCCCTCATTTCTTTCTTTGGCTATGGTGTTTTAGAGGGTCATCTGTAGTTCAACTTTAATTGACAGAGATACCACAGAGGAGTGTGCCATTGACCAGCTGTCCTCCCCCTTTTTTCTCGCTGTGTGGTCAGCTTGCGGTTTGAGTGACAGCATTTTATGCCGCCTTGGGCGGAAATGGTAATACAAACTTTATGGTTACAGTGGGTCAGATTCCCCGAGAACCTCATATTCACATAATCCATGGCAAACTTCCAGACAACTTTGATGTTGAACTTCCCGGGAAGACGGCCCCAAAATCAACGGCAGCTCTTTCATAAATAAACAAAGCAAAAGACTTTTTTTTGCTGACTTTTGGCAAATCCACAAAAAATTGTTTATGGCGTTAAATTGTTGAAACGCTCCCAAGAAAACAAAATGAAGGCATTGCGAAAAAATAAACCAATTTTGGCTGTATATATCTATGCGATTTGGCCAAGCCAAAGAAAACAAGTTGTTTCGAAATGATTTTGAAATTGGATTTTGCTTATGAATAGTCAGTTAATCGATTCAAATTCAAATTAATTCAATTTTTCATGACTTTCACATGCGGCGTTGAATGGAACTAAGTGGAAGATAAATTGATCTGTTGTTATCGAAAGATTAAAAGTTCTTCCGTTTATGGAGCTCTGACACTATGATTAAATGTTATTAAGTTTTGGATTGTTTTTATGAGCAAACCAGGTTTTTTGAAAGTAAAATACTTTTTTTGGAATTAAATAAGAAAATTCTTAAACCTTTTTCTTTGTAATAAATATTATAACAAATATAATTTGGTTGTTGGTAATTCAATAAATCTCCTTCAACATCAATTATCTTATTATATCAATACTTTGAAAGTGTTCTATAAATTACAGATGTACCATAAGAAAAACTTCTTTAATATGATATGATATATGATGATATATGATATATGATATGATTTAATATGATTGGTTTTACACATGGCGTACCAATAGCAATAACTCCCCTTTCCAACATATCGTTCAACTTCAGTTGCTGGAATTTTGCACCGAACATAAATCAGGATGAAATGGATTTTTTATATGATTATCAATCACCATTAAGTTGAAAAAATAAGTTGAATCGTCGTTGGGCTGCACTAACTAGTTGTGAGATGTTAATCGAAACTGAGGATCTAAGCGCATTTATCATTATTCTAGGGAGGCGTCGACTCAACAGCTTGGGCCATAAATTTTCTTCAAAAACTAATATGCAAGCTATAAAAATGAAGATTTTTTAAAAAAAAATATAGCCAAGCAAAACTGTTGCACTGAAAAAACTGAAAAATATTTTTAAGCAGCAATTTGTATACCTATTTGTATATTAATTAGCAATTTATGCTCAAAGCTATTGATTTAAAAAATGTAAAGTGAAAAATATAAATTAAATATTATAACTATTAGCTCGGTACTGAATATAGGGAAGGGCATTTTCTTATAACAGCAGTGTAAATAATTAATTAAGTTAAGATCTTTTCTTGCTGTGTTCAGGATAGGTTCGTAAACACTTTATAGAGGGGCTAGGGGGCGCCACTGTGATTTTATGTGCGCGAGTGCAAGCAGCTTCCGGCGAATCGAGAATCGAGAGTTTGTTGGATACGCTGGACCTGGGACCTGCGTTGTTTATCTCAATCATCGACGGTCGTTCCAAGTTCAGGGGATCCCCCCATCCCGAAGACTCCACTTCTTCGATGTTCTTCCACTCTCTCTTTCGGTGGCTGGTTTCTTTTCTTTTTTTTCCTCTTGGCTTTAATGAAATTTCTTAATTGAAGCAGCTGGACGTCAGACGCCACAGTAGACTTGTTCTGGTTGTTCTGCTTTGATTTGATCTATATTAATCAAGATCCAGGCTGGCGTCACAAAGTACATACACATTTTTATGGGAAGATCACTCGGACTTTGATTAAATTATCTGAGATTTTGCATGCTTATTTTAGAGCTTAATTTATGCAAATTTATAGCGATTTTATTTATTTAAATAACACGGGGATTGTTTAATTTTTGGCTGTTATTCAGCCTTGTCCAAACCCACTTTCAAATTTATTTCCTATACCACTTTGAATTTTATTTTTATACCACTTCAATACCCACTTTTGGGAAGTAAATTGAATTTAAAGCAATTGTACCGAATTGATTGATACATAAACTGATTAAAAATGCAATTGGCCAGTTTGATTTCGGCAGTGTTTTAATTTAATTAATTTTCGACTCCATTGAATGCAAATTTTTGGCCGTAGCTGGACCCTTAATTACGAGCTTTATTTCAGCATTGATCTACTGGTAGGCGTAACGAATGCTTAACCTCAGTTTATTATTTACAGCCTCACTTCCCCCGCTTTTTTTTACGCTGTATTGCACCTGTCGCAGCCACCGCAAAAAACATTGAACAAACATCGCTGATTGGAAGCCATTAGTTTGGGCCTTATGTGACACACATGTGTTGGCAAACGTAATAAATTCAATACAAAACGCAATACAATGGCAAATTAGAGCAACTTTTGATGACGAGGCGTGGCTGGCGACACAAAATTTCAAATAGTATAGTAGGTTTGTGTTGGCGTTGCCAGCAACGCATTGACGTCATTACAATGATTATTTTAATCGGAATAAACTGGTGGATAGGAAGTTAGTATGTTTATGCTGCAGTCAATTAATAAATGAAATTAAATTAAATTTTAGATTAAGACTTTTGTACGTAACCAGCTTAAGCTTAAATTTCACTAACAAATATAAGCAGACTCTATAAAATTAAAGACACTAAGCAAATACACAGTAAGTTGAAATTGCAAATGAATTTGCATAAATGAATGACTACTTTGCTGGATGTGTAATTTTGGCAAACGAATATATATAGCAAACAGGGCGTGATCTCTGGCCAGCAATATCCGCACATTTCGATTTATTCTAAATGAGAAGGGAACGAAATGAAACATCAGCGGGTGTGTAAATATTTTCTTTGCACGTGCCCACATATCCCAAAACTGTGAAACGGAAATGCGAAACTTCCCTTCCGCTGCGTGGCCACAAAACCACTCGCTGTGCAATTATTGCATGCAATTTTCCTCACCCACCCCATACCCCATTGCATTTGTCCTGTGGGAAAATGCAATTTCTCTTTGACTGTCTGAAACATTTTGGTTCACACAGACAGAACTTGCACTCATCATTTATTTATGGCTTCTGTCTGCAATTGATAATTTAATTTCGCACTATTATTGTTATTTATTATGCGTCTGCTGATCCTCGACCACAGGGAACACCCTAGTGGATCAGCTTTTATTGCCGAGGGACAGGAATATTATTAACGGAGGAATTTATGTATAATGATTGAGCAACAATGTCGGTATTCATCTGTGATTTGTCGACTGATGAAGCCTTTCAATTATGAATTGCATTCAAAGATTAACTTAATCAATGCGACCGACTTGATGTGATAAGAAGTTCAGGGTTAATAAAGCTGTGATGACTTATGACAAGGCGAGCACAATAAAATGTTAGACGATCAGTATATGTTTTCAACAAGACCCAATGTTTAAAATGTTTCCTATGTTAAATATGAGCTTAATGTCAACTCATCTATGGGCTTAATATTTCCTCTATAAACCATTTACTCACGCCTTTTTCCCTTGGAAACTGACCAGTGTCAATGACCAATTTAAATGAGTAATGAAGAAAAATACAAAAAAAGCCAAAGAGGCGAAGAAAACCCACTTTTCACGCCTCCCACACGAACTCGCACACTTGTGCACTCGGATGCATATCGGTTGGCCACCGATTATGTGAACTTGAGGCCGCTGAAACCTTATTTTTTCGTGTTAACTAGCCGCATTGAATACGAAGTGTATTTCTACTGCCCCCACAAACTCCTCACCCGATGATTGGCAGCTGCAAAGAGGTTCATTAGAGCGCTAATAACAAGATATGTAACAGTCTCGAAAAAAGCTGCAACAAGAGATGGAAAACAGAAATCATGAAAATTACACGACGCCCAACATGGAAATGAGTGCATTTGTGTGCGTTGCGTGCAGCAGGAAACGGACGCCTACAAAAATATATGCACTTGGACAAAAGTTTATGAAATTTGTTTATCAATTTGAAAAAATATCTTTAGATATACTTCTCACAAATCTTTAATGTAGAAGACTTTTAGAGGAAAAATATTCCCAACAAAATAAAAAATAAATGTATTAGTAGATTATCTTACAATAGTGTTTGGGATAATATCCGTATCAAATCTATCTGCTACCTACCTTGTTAAAAAAATCCGTTGATGTCAATTTAAAACTTCATTTTTTCTCTGTGCCTTTACACACACATTCTAAATTGGGGGCGGTAGGCGTGTCCACAAGTGGTGGCGACTAAACAAGAGCAAATTCCAAGTAATGAAACCAAAACCAAAAGCAATTAGATGACATGCGAAGGGGGCAGAGTGCGTGGTGTGTGTTATCGTGTCGTTTCCCCTCCGTCATTAAATTAATTCATTGCAAACCCAACCTCAGCGAACTCAACCACATCGAAGGCTTAATAAATTGCTCTGCTCGCAACGGCCAAATGTAGCGTAAAATCATACCAAAGCATCAACATCCAGCAACAACAACAAATAAATATAAGCCCAAGTGTTGCATAAATTAATAAATTTTCCTTGGCCGTAAAAATTTCCATATCATAGAGCTAAACACGAAAACTGCAGTCACAGCAAGAAGGAAATTGCTATAAATTACAATTCATCGCCATGCATTTTCATGCCTCAGTTGATTTTCTGAATAACGAAAATACATGCCACAAATACCCTCAGTGAAGTGATCGAATCTAAAGAGTAGGCTGCAAAAGGGCTTTTGGTCTTTGTTGAGGAGGAAGAAACACTTTGAAGAGTGGGTGTGGGAGAATTTTCGAAAGATTTTTAACAAAAAAACACATCAATGCAAGCACAAAAGCAATGTGATTCGAGGTAATTGGTATAAAGTCGAACATAAAACTTTGACTTTTGCAGGTTAGACTGTCTATTAATCTTTAAGTGCCTAAGTGAAATTATCGCAAAATTCAATCGGTGGTTTCCTCGATTTTCCTTTTCCCGATGCAAATTATAAGGACAACTGAAAACGCCGCTTTTGACCGCCTTCATGTCACTTCTCATGTCACGTTAGCTGCTGGCAACAGATGTTTGAGCTGATTGAGCGACTGCCGCCATCATCAGCAACTGCAACCGAAACACCAGCAACATCAGCCTGCATTTGCAGCAGCAGCAACATCATCAGTGTGCAATGCTGGTCTTTTGGCTGCTGTCGGGCACGCCTTGTCGGCTCATCGCTCACAAAAAAACCGAGAAAAAAGGGGAATCGGGGCGACCGAAGCCCGTGCTACTTGACTTGGAACTTCCACCTTCCTGACTTCGGCGGCAACTCCGCTATGAGCATTAATTTGTGCCCGCCAGTCAGACATCTTACGACTCCCACTGTAAAAATGGCAGCCACAAGACTTTGACTTTCCTAGGATAGATATACTCTTTGGGAGGGTATATAAAATAGTTTATTTATCAATCAACACAATATTTAAATATTGTAGAATTGCTTTCTAACTATGATATGTTTTAAAATAAAACTTAAAGAAGTTAAGAATTCAACTATAGTTAAAGAAATAGTTTAGGAATAGTTTCAGTAAAATAAATGTATGCATTAAATACATTTTCAAACTTAAAGAAAGGAAGGGTATTTTAGGCTTCGCACAAAAGGCATGTTTTCCCACTTTTTTGCTCCATTACTGCCGCTGGTCCGTTTGAAAAGAGGCTTTGCTCCTTTGTCCGTCCAATCAAACACATGTCAAATGCCGCTGATGTTGCCTGTCGCCGCATGTCCGCCATTGGGGAGCAGGAACCTGCATCTGCATCTGCATCTAATCACGGCCTCGGGCGCGTTTCACTTTCGCCGCGTCATGTAAATGTGCTCTCACCTGTCCCCGAAGTTCCCCAAAGTCCCACGAAATCCCCAGACGACCACGCTCGCCATATAGTTAGTACGTCAGTTTGGTCAGCCCATGTTGTCCACATATGGAAACCCTCTTCCAGCTCCCCAAGGCCTACACAAAGAAAAAAAAGTTCCCAACTGCAAACTACCTGTGCAAGTACATAATTAATATTTAAGGCAAATCAATAATAATAATATAAATAGTATTTTCAATTTAAATCTACTTAAAAAGTTTTTACTCAGAAAAGAACTTCACATAAAAAATATAAAACTGATATGGCAATAATATTATTTCTTAGTGCAAGCTTGTTTTTTATCCAATTTTTCCATCCGTTTGTGGATAGCCGAGTGGGCGCCAAACTAAAGCATTACGACGACCATCGACAAACATCGATGTCGAAGTAGTTTTACCTCCATATTGTTGCTGATTTTGTTGTTGCCGATATGTTGTTGTTGTCGTTTGTTTTTTTTTTTTCTAATTTTGTTGTAGTTTTGCGGGTCATACACATGTAGTATGGCACCCACACTTTCCCACCGCTTTCCTCAGCCCCTTTGGTCTTTCTTCTTTTGCATATTCGGAGTTTGTGTCTCAAAATTGCAAAGCACTCAACATCCACCACCAAGTTGGCCAGTACTCACTGTACAGTGGGCTGTTAGTAGGCCAAAAAGGGGCAAGTGTTTGGGTGGTTAGTAAACCATTAAGGTTCATATTGAAAGTTTTGTTGAAGTAGGTAAGGAGTACATTGTTGAGGTTTAAAAAGAAATGGAATTATAACATTGAATTAAATAAAAAAAAGTGCCATTAATATTTTATATAGGTATTTGCCAAGTTGGAGTTAGTTCTTAGGTCTTACCTGTAAAATATCAATGTTACATATGTATATTTGTATTGAAAGAAATAAATCAAAAATTAAAATTTTTAACAAAATCTAAAAAAATCTTTTTTTGGCTTTGTTATTACGTAATTTCGATTTATTTTATTACCTCACCTAATAAGTCTGGTTAGCCATGGTTAGTTAACTCGACTAATTTGAAAGCCCGCTTATTACGCACCCAAATTTGATGACTACTCGACTCAAATTTAATTTGAGCTGAATTTCATTAATGTCAATTAGCTTTCCCCTTTTTTTCGCCTTTTTTAGTCAGCCAAGCTTCATATATTCTGTATAAAAATATGGTATAATTTAATTTAAGGCAGCTTTTTAACAAGTCAGCGCCCACAGTGAAGCGCACTGCCTGAGGCAACAAGGCTATTAAAAGTCAATATTTTTTCAGTGCAATGAAGTTAAATGACGGAAATTCAGTTATTATAAAGTTGAGCACCACAGATGATAGATGAGTTTTTAAACATGTGAAGTAAAATAATATATTGTATGTAATAAAACATATGCATATGGGGAAAACTAAACAGGAGCCCAAACTAAATAAACAGACTATTGGGACTAAAAGCCACGTTTTGTTGGAAGAGGAAACGGAAGTGTTTTTCCTGTACTCATTCTACTACCACAACAGACAACATTTTCCTTGGTTATTCTAGTACGAACAGCTCCTGTTCGTCCTGTTAAAAATCCGGTTCAGGACCACTGAAATGAATTAACATTTTGCATGTTGGCAAAAAGCAAAGAGAGTGTAAAAATGCTGAAATGGTATAACGTTTTTGGCTAGGATAAGGGCACATCCCCTTATTCAACCCCCACTATCAGCTTATTTTGGCCAAAACGTTTTAGCTTCTCTGGTTTTTGTCCATCTTTTTTCGTTTTTTTCTATTTTTTTCTGCATTTTGCGGTTGTGGCCGAGTAGAAGCGAAACAGAAGCCCATAAAACATTTGCAGCAGCCTCGTTTACATTTTTTATGCAGCGCAGAAGGAGTCAGGTTAACGCCTTTTTGGATTTAATGGTGCAACTTTAGTGGTAAGTGGTATAAATTGCAGTTGCAGTTGCATAGTTCAGTTCGGTTCGTTTCGGCTTTTGGCCAAGATGCGTATCGATAGAACCAGAACCGCATGGAAGTACTTTAGACACCGAATGCCTGGGGAATACTACCATTCTCCCTGCCTCAACCCCTTTGGATTCTATTGAAATCGCGTTTTGTCTACCTCATTCGCCGGTAATTTATAACTTCGTCGTCCAGGTAAAAGTCGGTCCTTGGATCGGTTTAGAGGATAAAGAAATATGTAAATTTTAAGTACTTAATGTTTATCTTAAAATTAGTTGGCTACAGTTGAGAAAACAGTTTGTGGGTTTAGGAAACTCTGAACTATAGGGGAAGTGGTCCTTAATTTGTTGTGCGTTTTAAAACTATTTTAAATTACTCAAAAATTAAAAAACACTTACATTTTTAACCCCCTAATTTTAAGGTCCCATATGTACATTCTGATTTATTACTTTTTTTTTGGATATTCCCCATTGATGTACATTTCATGTCTAACAAATTACCAACCGAAGCTAATCTCAGCCACCATGCTGGCCTATTCTTCGAACTATAAAACCCTTTCATGTTATTAAATTCCTCAGTTTTCTTCCCACATCACGCCAACCAAAACTGTCAAAAAAAAATGTTAGCAAATCCAACAAATTTAACCAAACGCAATTCGAATTTGAAGAGGGGGCGTGTTAGGGCGAGTGAAATCATTCACTTAATGTGAAATTGGAAAGCGTAATTATTATTAATTTGTCAAGAATGTAAAACAGATGCCAAGGCGCGGAAAAACTCCAAATAGGGGAAAAAATACGAGCAGATGCACATGCGGGCTATGTAGTATGAAATGAATTTATTTTTTCTTTTGGTTTGGTGCCACGTGCCACAGTTCCATGAAATAGCTGCCGACCGAATCGAAGCAATTCGAGTTGAGAACTTCGAATGCAAATCAACAATCCGTTGGAAAATAAAATTAAAACAAGTGCCCCAGACTCCTCGTCCGACTTTGTGTATAAATATCCGCTCAGTCGAGCAGTGCTCCCTTTGTAAGCTCCTCTATTTTTACATCCAGCATGCTCCATCCATTAAATGCATTTGTGCATATTTCAAAATCGTGGCACATTTACATTTTTTCGTTGATTTCTTATATATGTGGTTTTTTTTTTTCTTGTTCGTGTATTTCAGCATTTTATGCTGTCAGCTTTTGTTCGATTTTTACTTTTCACCATGAGTAGACAATATTTTTCCTTAACTCTTTCCTGAATGGAAAATCCAAATGCAATTGGGAGCAACAAAAAATTGACTTAATTTTTTTTGGCAACTGTTCAGCTTTCATTCCGGTTTTTCTTTTATTTTATTTGATTTCTTTTGAAGTTGAAGTCGAAGATTTTTCGTTTGGAGTTAAGATCACACGCTGCGAGTTTACTAGATAATCTGGTGTAATAAAATGTAATCTGACATCAATTTGGATTTAATTGGACATTTCTTAATCGAAATTGATCAAGGATTTTTAGTACAACATTTGAGATGGAGAGATTAGAAATACAAACGATTTGATGAAGTACTAACTAGTAAAGTTAATATAAATCATATTGTCATATCCGCTTTTGACTGTTATTTAAGAACTTAAATCGATAATGAATGACTCTTGGTATAATATTTATAAACACTTATTTTTTGATTTTAGTACATTATTTTAGGTAAATTTGATTTGATTTTTCTGATAAGGCTTAGCTGCTGTAAAGCAAACATTTTCCTCGCTTAAAAGCATGGAAGCAATTTAAACTTCAGCTAAGAAGGACTTACCTGCGATTGGTGTCATTGTCCTTGTGCATGGTGGCGTGTTGCATGTTCCCCCCTCTCCTCACCACCTCACACTGCTTTGTTTTTTCCTGGCTCCCTTTGTATATGGTAAAAAAGTATATTTTTAGCACAGTATGTAAATAAATTTGCATACACATGGAGTCGCTGGCGAACAATTGAAAGAGGAAGACAGCCGAGGTTAGCGGGTATGTCAAAAGGGTAAAGAGCCCTGCATTAAAGGATTACAAAAGGCAGGAGCAGCAGTTGCCGCAATAATCCTGTTAGTTTATTTTGCACCACAGAGCACACAATGTCAAGTGCAGAACAGAGCATTAGAGACTGGGTTTTTTTTCTGGACACCATCATCTGACAGACAATCCCAGACAATGCGGCTCTGCAGTGAGGTGTTGGAATGGAAGTCGTCCTAATGAAGTCCTACGAATACCCAGGCCGTAAATTACGTGTCATGCTATCCGTATCCCTATTCCTGAAATATTCAAGTCATTTAAACATGAATGAGACACTTTTCGGCCAGGAATTGCAGGCAATTTCCATGAATTTTCCAAATGGCAGAAGTGCAAGCCAAGTGTCATCCTCTCAAACACATCCTGTCCACCTCACAACACGCAAGCCATTCCCTGACCATTAATCTTAGGGCATTGTTCTAGCCACGGCTAGTGTCATAGTTATAAATTATGCAGCAGTTGAGTTAGGCATCGAGATGGCAATAAGGATAAGAAAGGGCCTGCACTTGGGAAAAATGTAGTAAATGCTTTTATGTTGTTATAATAGTATTACAAATATAAAATGATGCAACAAACCAGTTAACAATATTACAGAAGCCAGAAAAGGGGATATTAATATACAGAAATAAAGTGAAATAAAATGAATTAAATTAAAATTATTTTTTTTGGCAATAATACTCCTTTTTTCTAAGTGCACATCATAGAGCACACTTGAAAATCGATGGCCTAGGCCCATGCATATCGAGTGTCCACTCCACTCCACCCCTCCATCCACCACTCCATTCCATTCCATTTCGATTTGAGACGAGTGCAAAAAAATGCAACCAAGCGTAAAATCAAATAAAACGTCAACCCAAAATGGACACGAGTGGGAGGAAGGGCAGCGGCTGAGGATGAGGAGTAACCACCACCATGGACGCAATCCGTGTCCGTGGAAAACCCACCACGTTGATGGCCCAGACCGCCGGCTACTGACGATGTTCAAGTGTCAATTGGGCTTACTTAAAGGCCACTTTGTCGACGGCACACTGTACTCAGCCCTCGTTGAGCCCTTCTTAAACATAAATGTATATTTTTCATATACATATATACCGGTTTATATATGCTTGCACATCAATGTAAAAGCCGCCTCCGAGTGGTTTTGCTGTAGAACTCCTTTTGGTCGTTGTTTGTGTAATTGGATAAGCTGAAATCGCCATAAATGATGAATTGTGATTTGCAAGAGATTGCGGTGGAAATTATAGTAACTGAATACACAATAGATTTTCTGCGGTTGGAAAATAAATTAAAAGTTATAGCATGTTAGTTTGGAATTGCAGTATGGTAAAAGTATTACCAGTTTGTAGTTCATTGATTTTAAGAATCCTTTATAAAATGTGGAGAAAACCCATTTAGAATAATATTATCTTGCAATTAAGACGCTGGCTCTTCGATTGTTTTCATAACTCCAATTGAACGGGCCATATGATTTCGCCCACAATCACTTCTCCCACTCAAAAGAAAAACATTTCCAATGCACTTAAAATATTTTTGTGAAGGAAACGTTTTGTTTAGACGCAACTCAAGTGTTGCTCAAGTGCAAACTGCATTTTCCCCAGCTCTCAATTCGATTCCTAAGTCGAAACTCGCCGACTGTGATTGCATTGAGAGCAAAGTGCAGGGCCACTTAATGTGTGTGCCCCAAAGTGCACAGCGATTAGAGAACTGGGTCAATTGCGCTGCAGGGGAAACCGAAAAAATTATGTTTATGTTTTCCGAAGAATCAAAGCAATTGCTTGGCCAGGTAGACCGAGCAGTCAACACTCGATAAATGTTTACCGAAAAATAAGAGCCAACAAGAATGCGTTAACCCAATTTCCATGCCACAAAATAATCATTAAAAGTATCTATAACATTCTAATGTATTCTATTTGTTCTTTTACGTTGCAGGTATGTATACTACCATTATGTGGTGTGGGTGTGGGTGTGTGCCGTGCCCCTTTGGCTTTGACTTCGTCGAAATTTGCATAAACTTTGGGCCACAAGCAAAGCGGCCAAATGTCAACAACTCTATCAGCCTGAAAGATACAGAGTCGACACTCTTTTGGTAGCGAATTTTAGAAAACCTCCAACGTCAACTTCAACGCAAATTGGCAACACAAATCTGTCAACGGGCCAGGAGATGGCCAACTAACCAGGCAAACATTCAAGTAACAGAAAGGGACACTGAAAGAAAGACTCTTGAATTAAAATGTTGTTAGACAACTTATATACTCGATTCAATAGAGGATCATACATAAAAACTAATTATATTTTTATGCAAGAGTAAAACTCAATTTTTAAGTTAGTCAACTTATGAGTAACTGTTTTTGTGACAAATTTGCTTGGGAGCCTTTTGTATTACCGTAGTAATAAGTATTTGGAATACAAACGAAATCGATTAGAAAATGTAGGTACTTATTTGATAAGTATTAAACAAAAGTTGAAAACCTTTATTGATTCTATTATAGGTTTTAGACATATTTCTAACTTCCAAGATAAGACACGTTTGAAGAATAATAATTTGACCTGTATTTATTTAAACATGTTTTTTTTGAGTGCATCTATTCAGGCCCGGCTCACCTGTTGTCTTGGCCAAGACGGGCCTGGCACTTAACAAGTTTTCAATTTGTAAACGCGCGTGCTTTGAATACTCCCCGAGATCATTGGAGGAGGAGTTGGAGCTGAAGCAGGCAGACAATTCAGCCAAGATTGAATAAGTTCGGGGGGAGGGGGAGTGGGTTGTGGAGGCCAATTGGGTACCAAGTCCAAAACGGCACGCGTGCCCCAGGAGAAGGAAAACCCGAGGCGAAGTCCAAAAACCAAGCCAATTTCCAATCACACAAAAGCAGCTTTTTTTGCCATTACGCAAAACTGGTCCGAGTTAGTACTTAGTTGATATCCGTTAACTCTATTATAATTTCATTAAGCCGATAATTACGAATGCGTGCTCATAATTAAATATTATTATTAAGATAGGAATAACTTTAAAGACCTATATGTGCTATAACAAAAATATTTTGTTAAAAAAACGCTAAATAAGAAATTACTATATCCAAACTATTTGAGCTTGTATAACATTTCCCTTTCAATAATGATGACTCGTTATAAATTATATGGAAGATCTATTTGAAATTCTTTGTCATTGCCATGCGAAGGTTTAGATTTGCATTTTTATGGTTAGACACCACGGTCAGGTGATTAAGTCGTTAACAAAGCATTGATTATTTGTAAGGTTTATGAGGGTACTACAACACGGATCTCGGTTTTGTTTTATTGCCAAAACCGTATTACGAGTTGCTTATTTACTGTTTACTGTATAATTGGTAATGGACCCATACATAAGTATGTAAAAGTTATTTAATCCTGATTGATAATTTAATCGTTTTCAAAATTCAAATTTATATGCAATAGGTTAAAGTGTTGTTATCGCATAAACATTTAGTTCTTGGCATTTATTAACTGTTGATTTATGAGAATTTTATTGGCAACTCTTTCATCTAAATCTTTTTGCCGACCACCAGATGAAATTAGTTTAACATTTTCAATGAATCACATCCAATGCTCAATAAATACAATTCATAGATGGTAATTATTCAGTCAAAAATTTGCATCTTTATGGTTTTTCATTGCTCCCGAGCAATTTATCCAACCGCCTTTGCAAATTGCTATACAATGTTTTAAGGCCAAATACAGTAGTCAATCTAAATGCTTTCAAAATGGTTTTATTATAATCGTTAAGCTTTCCACGGTTCTGATGTCAAAAACCTTTGGCAAACAATCGTTTTATTTTCTTACGATTTTTTACAGTCCATTGTTTGTTGTTTTGCTGATTACCATGGCAGTGTTTTTTGTTGCCATTTTATTTGAACATTTATTTATGATATTTTTGTTTATTTTTTGCCGCTGTCTTTTTCCTTTCCTCCTCTATTTGATAATGATTCTTATTGTTATGCTCTGGCTTTGTGGTTTCAGGTTCGTTTTGTGTTCTTCTGCACGTGTTTTGTGTAAGAATGGAAATGGAAAAAAAGATAATTGGAAAAATGAGCGAAGAAGGATATAGTCAATTGTCTCTTTTGGAATAGTCTTTAAAGCTAAAATGGTGATGACTTTAACTCTAAAACAAAGTTTGCAATATGTTGTTAAAACTTGTTGTTAATCATTATAAAATGGACGTGGTACAGCAGAAATTCAAAAATCGTTTGCAATATAAAAACTTCGACCATGTCTAAATTACCAAACGTCTTTCGCGTCAGCCATATAAAACTTGAACAATTAAATGATCAGACAATCCGCAACCATATCTAATAACTATATCAAAATGTTAGTTGTTCGGCTTGTAAAATTGGAATTACAAATTGAACAAGAAAATTGTCAAATTGGCTTATAACATTTACACGCATCGCATTGCAATGGACCGCGTTGCATTGGAAATTGGAAATTGTTAAATAACAAATTTGCTTTTGACCAAAAGCGGCTGGCCTAAGTCGACATAAACAACTGAGCACGTTAATAAATCATTTCTGACCAATTCGAGACACCCTTTCGGCCGACTGCCATACTGCCATTGGGGTGGCTGTTGTCTGCTAACGCATTTGGTCAAAACCAATTCATCAATTGCCCAAAAACTTGGCAAGAGCCAGCCAGCGAGCCAATTCAAGCCAAGAAATCGAACCCACCAAATATGTCAAAATGCAGGTGGCAAAATTAGACAGAGAAACACAAAAACACCAAAATTATAAATATTTCG
The DNA here is from genome assembly GCF_018152505.1 of Drosophila elegans. Classification (NCBI taxonomy): domain Eukaryota; kingdom Metazoa; phylum Arthropoda; class Insecta; order Diptera; family Drosophilidae; genus Drosophila; species Drosophila elegans. Next base: position 1,865,670 of record NW_024545855.1, on the reverse strand, counting down.
CTTTTTTGCGCCATTGCGCAAAGTCAGCAGAAAACTCCAACAAAAAAAATAGTAAATATATTGACAACATTGCGGATTTTGATTTTCCGCTTATGCGAGTCAATTTATTTATTTATTTATTTTACCCCAAAGTATTTACACTGCGCCAATTTTATGTTTATATTGTTGATCACCGCAAAATAATTGAAAGGAAAAAAATAAGCTGGAAAGCAAAACAAATACACAAAGTAAAACCGGCGCCACAGAGTCTTGCCAAAAATTGAGTTGAACCAAAAGCACAAAAAGATAAGCAATTATAAATTTCAAAATGAGTAGCAATGGCTTTCTTACACCTTTTATTAATATTTCAGGAGATCTACTTTTTTCTAATTTAAATTTAATACTTTAAAAGGAAATCTGTTTAACTTAACTTTAAAATGTATGCCTATTTTAATAGTTTTCCTGATAGACACCAAACAAATATACCGTTAGACTTACAGGGTATTATCATATCGCTTTCTGGACTCGCAAAAAGCCAAAATCAGATTTATATTTATTATAGCCAAGTCTCTGTCCCAAACCGGAGCCAAAGTTTTTGGCAAATAGCAAAGCAAAGCTTAAAACAAAGGTGACGAAATATAGAAAATCAAATTTATCTTCATTATGGCCCTAATGAATGGGGCAAATGACATCATCAGAATTATCATCATCGCTTTTGAGAGATTGGGGATTGTAAATATTTGTGACGCCTTTTCAGGTGCAACGATGCAAAACATTTTCGCTCGCCACCTCCGCCGCCAAACGTGTGATTCGAATAATTGCTTTGCAATTTGCCGCCTCGGGCTATATAAAAAACACAACGAAACAACTAAATAATATTATTGCGCTACGTTCTTGGCATACAAAATTGTTTTTTATTGTTATTTTGTGGCCACGTTATCTTCGGATATTATATTACAGGTGACAACATACATAGATGTGTGTAAGATGTCAGGTGTGGCTGCGACCATTTTTGATATATCAATTCACATTCTGAGTAACGAGAGGTGCCGAGATCTGCGGGGCACTAAGTTGATATTCAGTTACCTCCCGGTATTGTTTATGAATTGGTCAGCAACCTCACAATTTATGAATTCCACTTGAGAAGTAGCACATAATGGGATTTCAACTCACGTACTCTGTCAGCTACTGAAAAAGATTTATAATATGAGATTTATGGATCGCAAATGCTAAATTTAATTGCATAATTTAGAGACGGAGATTAAGTAATTCTTTGCCAAAATATGCTAATAAATTTGTCATTAGATAAAGTAGCTAAAATGGTTATGAAAGACAAAATAGCTTTTTAAATTAGTTTTAATTAGTGGTAAGAATGATTGCTGCTATTTAAAAAAAAAACTAGTATTGCCAAACTTGTATTGCCAAACATTTTTTGGAATTAGTTTCCCATTTTCCTTAAAATAAAATGTAAAGAAATTTCTCCTTAAACTTTCACTTAGCAATCATTGAACTCACTTGCTCTCCCATAACCCATAACCTTTTTAAAAATGGGGGCTCGTCTTTACCCAACTGGTCATAACTTATTATGACCCATAAAAATCTTAGGCGGCGCCTTAAAATCCCAACGAATTATTGCAATTTGTGAAGGGCATAGCAAGTGAACAAAACAAAAATATTTGACACTTTTGCATCGTAGTTTTTTATGGGAGAGAAAAGGCCCCAACTATTTATTTCGTTTGGGTCCGAACGAACTTCAAAACTTGTCAGTCCTGTTCGCGGTGATTATTTAATGGGGCTTACGTGATTTTCAGGGAATCAGCTCGACATCGATCATATAATTTGCCTAAGCCCGGTCTAATGACGATTCATTTGGTTTAGCCACATGCAAACCTTTAAGCACGCTTCCACATCGGATAAAAGACGGAGAACAGAATATTTTTTAACACATAACAAAACACCCCATAAATTTTATTAGCCCGGACACGGACCAAATAAGCAACTAAAACTCCACTCATTAGCACCAGAAACAGCCAACGCAGCGAAATAAAAAGATAAAAAACCAAATTAAGAACCAAATCCCTCGAAAGCCAAACCCAGAGAGCCAGAGCTAAACTTTTACAACTTTTATTTCTACTTCATTTGAATGGCTCGGTTTGCCGCCATATGAGAAGTTCCCTTTTGATTTGGTTTTTTTTTGTTTATTGTTTTCTTATTCTGACGTTATATGGCAAAACGTGCCGCTGTCTGAATACAGCAGTTCTGTTATTTTTGTTTTTGGCTTTTTGGGTTTCAATTTTAAAATCACTTTTGACCATCGCACACCGTCTGACAACTAACACAACGCCAGTGGCCGTCGGCCTGTCATAGAACTTCACCCACATAAATAATTCCCAGTTGTTGTTGTTTTCCTTATGTTTCTCTTGTCCAAGTTGTTTTTGAATAATATGCAAAAACAAAAAAATATATCGAAGGTCTCTTGGCTAAGTTGCAAAGCTTGTAACTTTTTAACAAATACTTGGGGATGGATTTTTAAGATATGTTTAAGAGTGTGTTACCTTTTAAAAGCAACTGAAACATTTACTTTTTAAACATTTAAAGCCCTAATGCGGCGTTCTATAAATTTACCAATATTTTTAAGTGATGAAGAAAGACTTAAAATAATAAACAATAAAGATTTAAAGCTTCTGGAATTAAACTTTACATAATATTTCCATAAATTTACTCTATTGGGCATTTATTTGACTTAACTTTAGTCGTAATTTTACCAATATTTTGAAGTGAACAATAGACTTGATAAAAAAAATAAACTTTAAAAATACAAATATTTAATTACGATGCTTAAGCTTAACCAGCAATTATATCAATCTTAATTTAATTTTATAAATGTTAGAACGTTTTTAATTTTCAATTCTGGGTTTTTCTAGACAGCAAGTTTGTTTACCAATTTGAAAAGATTTCCTATCTATTGACTCTAGGGGGATTTATTTGATTTAACTTTAGTCATATATGTACTTACACTACGTTATTGTCTCGACTCACTCGCAACTCACGAAAGGAAAATATTTGTGCAAGCGCTCCTTCGACTTTTCAGCGAACTTTAAGATGTTCAGGCTGAGATATAGTGTGTATAGGATAGTAGTATAGACAATTGTAAATAAGGTAAGCAATCAGTGGAGCTGAACACAGTAGCTGTCGGTTTTGCGTGCAGATCAGGTTGGGTTTGTGTTCATATATGTACGCCTATGTGTTTGAGTGCCCCAGTCTGTTGAGATTAAAAACGCTTAAATATTTATTAAATGTGGGAGCGTGCAAAAGACAAGTTTGTGAGTCAGCTTAGAATGGCTGGTTTTTGCCACACTCGTGTGTATAGTATGTTTGTATCCGAGTGCTAAACGAATGCTAAATATTTGCACTGATTTATTTGGTGCATTAGACAGTGGCACTAAGTGGTATTATAAATATTTGGAACAAGTCTCCCTACGAGTGTAGATAAATTGTGTCTTTGTGTACGATTTATTGTTTTTCGAATGTTTTCCGTCTGAATCAGTAGCCGTCTATGAGATGTTAATCTGCAATGTCATTAATTCAGTTTCGCTTTTTCCTGCACGTGTGTTTCTTTCTTTTGATTTTCCTATACGATTGCCACAATAACCGCACCGGATATGCGATATCCAACGATGGTCGAGAGGCTCTCTCTTGAAGACCTGACTTTGAGGTTAACTTTCTCGAGGCAGACCTCACAAACTGTAAGCTGAGCTCCAAGACTCTAAAGTACACAAAAGAAAATTGTTTTGGCTAAAATTAAGTAAAAAAAAAACAATATTAAAATTAGAAGAAATTTCATTCAAAGACTAACATATTAATTAGTAGAAAGAATAGATTTGCAAAGATAAGCGACTAAAGATAAACTTCCTTTAATTTTTCTGTGTGTACGGGATGTCAATCTCAAACACATACCCATCATATTGACAAGCGTAATGCCTGCAACCATCCATCCATCTGTCCATCTATCTATCTATCTCCTATGTGTAATTGCTGCAATGGGAGCGACAACAAGCTTGAGATACATTTGTATCTGGCTCTGCTGAAAGGCTTTCAACGTGCACCAGGATGTGGGGATGGCCGGGCCAACAAACAAGACGTTGACTTGACGGGTACAGTCAGTCGTCTACCGAGCTGCTTGATTTTTTAATTATTTATGCCTAAGACACGTTAATGATTTTCCAAGGAATCGCCACAGAATGCCACCAACTGGTTTTGCCGTTTCCCCAACTGCATCCCCATCTCCGATTCCCATCCCAGATGGCTTCTTCCGACTCAAGTTGGTTAGTCACTGTAATTGGTTACACTTTGATTTTGCCTCAGCTCAATAGTTGACCTGCAAACCGAGTGACAACTTACAACGAGGAGTAGCAGACAGGCTTTTTCACTCACTTTGTCACAATCGTTTGACAAGTGTTTGATGTTCGTGATTGAATCGCCGGAATTTTTGTAGTGAAAAAGAGCAGATTGTTGTCATTGAAATTTTTAGGATTGTGTTCGAGAAATTAGAATCTGATGTAGAGAAATTGTGGTCTAATTTAAGCTTAAATTTAAACTGAGTTTCTTGTGCGAATTTCCGTTTATGATATTGATTTATTATTACAAATTGGTAAATAAATGCTGGTTAGCCAAAACGATCTGAAATGCTGTTCACATTAGTTGAGCTCTCATAAATCCCCTTACTCGTTTACATAAGCGTTAATAGCTAATTGAACAATGGAATTCTAATGAAATTCGCCAAGTGATTGAAGTAAACATTCGTAATGTGCAAATACAAAAATTCAAATAAAAAATCAATACCATTGAGACTCATTAAGACAGGCAAACGTGTAACGACGCCTTTGTGTACGACAATATATATGACGATTTATATATGTGCTTAAATCAGTCGATACATATTTATGGCCTGCACTTGTGGTGCACTCGATATTCAATGGAAAACGATGCATCAAAGTCACATACGGCGGAGACACTCGTCATGCTGTCGGTTTTTGTTGTAACCTTCAATTGGGTGGCAGTCATCTTACAACACACGATTTTGCTACACACTCCGATGGTGGCATGACAATTGAATTGCAATTAAGCGGCCAAGTGCAATTAACTCAAACAATTACCAAGTCACCAAAGTCAGCCCAAAAAGTCAGAAAAGCCGAAGCCGAAGCCGCCACCAAAGCTACAGCCATCATAATTGCTGTCCCCGTAAACGTTTCTCTTTGAATTTGGTTTCGTTTTTGTACTCTAAAAAGGGGTACTAAAATCACTAAATCACCTTTGTCTTGAAACTATTAAAATTGGAATTTTAATAGCTCTGAGACAAAGGGGGACTTACAAAGTTTTATTGTACAATTTTTCTTCTTTAGAAACATAAATAGGTTCGGTAAAAATTGTCTAAAATGAGTTCCTATTTTTAAATAAAACATAATATTTTCCAGGCATTCTTTAGCATATGATATGATATATTACATTATTTCTCCAATTCATGAATTCAGAAATGAAATTAATAAATAGTTTTCTTGATCTAAATATTCCTTATAAAAATGATTCTTAAAACTCTTTTGTAATATTCGATTTAAGTTTGTTAAGAAAATTGTAAGAGTATTTTAAACGTTGTTGTATTATAGATAACCTACTTCCCCTTTTTTCGCTTTATTTATTTATTTGTTCAGCTCAAATCGTGTGCAACTTTTGGCGGCACTTTGCAGTTCAGTTAATTACAATCAGTAGCTCATAGGAGGAAATTTGAACTCGAGATCAATGGAACTCTGTCTATACTACCGACTATTTATTTATTTCGACTCTCTATTGCTATGTTTTCCCTATTCTACATAGGCCTTCGCACGTTCCAGTTTTTCAGTTCAAATGCAATGCAATAGAGAAAACTTTGGAAAAAAAATACAAAAAATTAGCCTACACAATGCAATTAGTGGGGAAATTTGCTTTTAATGACCTGATGGCACCGAGTTGGAGATGGAATTTGCTTTTTGAGGTTGTCCGCGTAAATTGCGTAGAAATTGTCGAATGAAGGGGAACCGAACCGAACGGAACTGCACTGAAAGTGGGTTAAGAATTGTCATAATTGTTTTGCACATTCTTATGATGTTTTCTACCCGCCTTGCTATTTTTTATTCGCAATAGAGATATTGCGATTCTAAAGCTTCCACTTAGGGAATGCATTTATTACAGAGAAAGGGGAGCAAGATAATTGCGTGAGAAGATGAGGCTAAGTAAGTGCAACATGATTTCTTTATAACAATTGCTAATAGGTCTCTGGGTGAATGGTGTTATACGATGTGAAGATCATTATTACGCGCTTTTGAATGTGATAGTTACCACTTTAAATGGCTTTAGAATTTAATCTGATTGTTAGTTTATGTATCTTAGATAATAATCTCTTGTTTTTTCAACATACACTTTACTTTAATGTAGTTTCCAGACTATTTAAATTGGCAGAGCCACATCCATACTAAATCCATATTCCCCAGCTTTATTCTCTACAGTCTGCAGCAGACTGCAAATGCTTAGGGCTGTATAAAAATCTCCCCAATTGCCGGCGAATCGCTTCTGAAATCTCCTGCTCTGGTTTTGAAATGAAACCCAATTCGAGACGACTCGTGCTATTGACAGCTGACATTACAACAAGTGTTTTGTGTCCTGGGCTCGGTCCCAGTATCTGTTTGTACTTGTAATTGCTTTGCTTTTCGCTTGGAAAGGGTTTCAAAACGGGTGGATTTCGAGGGCAACAAGGAGGTGAAGGGACATGGCACGCACACTCCATGACGAAAGGCCATATGGCAGGTGCCTCTCTGCCCTTTAGCTCAGCCTAAAGGCAAATAACGTTTTTTCATTATGATTTTGAAGGAAATTTGATACTCCCCCGACGTCCTCAACACATGGATGCCACTCCCCTTGCACTTGAAAAAGTGCATTGCAAAAAATTTCAAGCAAAACGTTTGCTCTTGTCTAACCAATAATTTTGATAACTATTTAACCAGTTAAATAAAATACATATGTTCTTTTCAGAATTAAAGTAATAATGTACTCATTTGTGCTTTAGTAATAATAATCAAATTTTTAGATAAAAGATAAATTTATTACCAAACCTTTTTCTGTGTGTACAATCTGCAACCCTTGGACGGTTTTGCAAACCATTTCGCACACTCAGCGACCTGCACATCCATCCCTGTTTTTTTTCGGCTGCAATATTAAAGTTTGGGGCGAATTTTGTTGAAAATTCTAGTCAAATATGCGAAATTTGTCGTCGGCAGCTGTTGGCCTGCAATTTACCCCCTTTTACCCCGATATATCCCCTTTAGATGCACTCGCTTCACTGCATTTGCGTCTCAGTCGAATTTCATTCCGCTTAAACCCACGCCAAGAGGACATCCTTTCCGAAAAAATATGAAACGCTTATGCCAAAGTTTTATTTTTATTTCTAAAATACATATTTCTGCAAAACTCCAATTCCCTTTAACGCTTGCTGGCAATCTTCTTTGCTCTTTATACTCAACTTAAAATATATAAATGTAATATAGCGTCGTATACGAATTATGATAATAATGCTGAATAAGTTATTGCTTAGTTTACTTTGAAATAAGTTAACTACGCAATATATTATTGTACCTACATATTTTTTTCCCCGGAAGTGGTTTTAAATTACAATGTTCATTTTCATGAATCATACAATTTTTCGGCAGAAATTATTAGTGCCTAAAATCGAAGTGTTAAACTATTATTCGGGTAATACAATTTAACGGAAAATAATAGTTTTTGTTTCAAGAGCTCCGATTTCTGTTTCTCAATCGGAAACGGAAATATTACTTTCATGCATAGGTATTTTTAAATGTGTTAAATAGGGCGGCACAATTAAGTTAATTATAGGTTATATAATAATAAAGTCAAATTTGGCTTAAAAAAGCTGAAAAATAATAAGTTGGTTTCCTTTAAAGTAACCCAAAAGCAATATGTTACAGTCATCGGTTTTAAAAATCCCACACGCAGATTAAAGCTCAAGCTCAATTTGTTTATAATTTATTATGCCTGCGTATATATTTAGTTTTAATTTCAGTAGATTGTTTTTTGTTGTTTCTTGTCTCTCTTCAAAATTATATGCCTACAAATATGGAAGTGCCATCGAATTAATCGCCACTTTGCGTTTACCTTTTTGTTTTCGTTTTCGAATTGGGATATCCATTATGGTTTCCTAGGCCTAGTAGACACTGACCTTCAGATCGAAGCCGACTAAAAATAGAGATTTAAGAAATCGGCATTGTCATTCACGTATATCTAGAAGAGATACTCGTACAACCCGTCACTTTGCCAGCTCATTCATAATTCCATTCGTTACTTTGATGAGTTGCCGCACTTGAGCGCACTCAGCATTGACTTTTGATGTATTTTCTGTGCGTTTTTCTATTTGAATTGTACTTGAAAAAAGTGCTACAACACTCGAACACTTCCAGGCCGAAAGACGGAACAGAATCCCCGCCACCAGCTATTCAAAGGGAAACACAAAAAATTTTAATAATAAAACAAGAAAAAAATTGAAAACCTAATAATACAAAAATTGATTAACAAGACGTAGATTGATGACTGTCAGGGCCAAGTCTGCCACGCATTCAGAACACAATTTATATTGCTGTCTGTATTACCACACAGAAACTTTTACTTTATAATTGTATTTTTGTGTTTCGCTTAAATTATAGGAATACTTTTGAAATTTCGAGAGCACTCAACTTGGTATGGTAATGAATTTAATTTAACTATCCTAAAACAAATATTTGTCTTTATTAAGTTTTATTTTTTATTAAACATATTTTTTAAATATTATGTTCCATATTTTTTTAAATAACAATTATAAATTAAGAACATTTTTTCCTGTGTTGATACATAAACTGTATCAATTGTCAGTCAACGCAGCCAACACAGATCGATTTGTATTTCTCATGTCTAATCCCCAGTTTTTTAGTTTAAACATTTTCGGTGGCACAACTCTGACATTGCAACACTTTGTGAACGCCGAATGTTAATCTCTGTGAAATTTTATGTTAAGCTTGGGATCAAAATTAAATTTTTTGACTGACACCGTTGGAGGGGTCATTATTTCATTGATAAATCGTTGAAGCGTGCGTTTTCCGCTTTCAAAAATATTTACATAGCGCAACCTCAAGCATCGCTATAATTATTTGATGTTTCCGAGAGTTATGCGGAAAATTTTTGATGTAAAGCGGTTTTCTATGCGCCAACATTCCGAACATATTTTCGTGCATTTTGGTTTGTCATATTAATGAGATAATTATGCTTCGAAAAAAATATTAACTTAGCTTTAAAAAAGTGTTTAAGTTTAAGCTTTAAAAAAACCGGCTTTTAGTTGACTATCTAGAAATAACTATTACTGGTTTAAAATATTTGAAGCTCACTTTTCTTTTTTTATTTTGAAATTTTGATAATACCCAAGCTTCGATTTTTTCTTTACATATCTTTTGTTGGCCAAAAGATTCCCATCCCAATTTATTTCCCATATGCATAACCCCAGCCCAATATCGTATATCACACGCACTTAATCCCTACTTTCATTTTCGTTTCTCTCTCACTCTTCGCAGACATTACACAATTTTTATTTAATTGAAAATCAGCCAAATAAATTTTTTACTGGGCTTGGGGGTCTGTTTGAATCGCCTTAGCTTCTCCAAAGAAAAATACAAAAATTATGTCACTTGCGGCTTTTCTCTGAGCCCTAAACATTGTATTTGTAGTCGAGTGTATATATATAGATATATTTCTCATTATTTCTTTGCATTGTGCATAAAACTGTCTGGGGTAACTTGATACTCGGTTGAAACTGTCGCGACAATTGTTTGTCTTTTTTTTTTTTTTACTTGTGTTGGGTTGGTTTATATTATGGTAGCAACAAAGTTTTTGGGGGAAGGCTGTGGAGTTTAAACTGAAGTGGTTGGGTTTTTGCCGTTTCATGTTTCCTTTAGTAGCATATTTGTTATTGGCTGCCAATTGCATTAAATTTGTAAAATAAAATTTATGATAATTGTTGGGGACTTCATTGCATGATTTTTCCCTCCTTTTTTCGCTGGCATAAAGTGTTTTTCCCACGCTGATTTATTTAGTCATTGGAAACATTTTTTCACTTGCAGTAATTGTAAACTTCTTCACTTTTTTGTTGTGCTTTGTGCAACCACTGCAACCATTTCGCTACTTGTCTCTGGCTGGTTTGAAAAAAATATTAGCATATTTTATCGGACAACATTCGTTACGTTGCAGGAGATGGGAAAAGTGTTTGGCGATTAAGTGGAGAAATAGGAGGCCACTTTCCCTCTGTCTTCCCCGCCATTTGTCACCCGGCATGAGGTGTCTAGTGCCATGTTCTGGTTTCTCAATTACAGAACCCATAAAACCGTTGGAGACTCTATGGGGACCAGACCGAAGAGCTATTAAAACCACAAATTGCCGTAACTTGGCTAAGATATATCCGCTTCCGCTTTGCACGCTGCCGCATCATTTATCTTTCTTTTGGGTTCCTCTTCGACTACTGCTTCTTTTTCGTAATTTTTCCATATTCTAACATTAATCTCTGTTCTTCTGCGGTTTTATTTGCATTCAATTGTGGCAGGAATTCTGGAGGAAATTACTGGCAACGTTGAAGATTGCGAGAAGTTCATTGTTTGCTAAAGTTTCGTTTTTATTAACACGTCAGACCAACCGCAGAAAGAGTTTTTCTTCCGTGTTGGGCAATAAAATAATAACCCATTTATGGTGTTAACTGTAATTTACTGGAGTAAAATGTGTGGAATTAAAAGCTAATAAACAAACTTAAAGTTTATTTTAGATGCCTTAAATAAAAACAAAATTCTAAACTATATTAAAATAACACCACAGAATTGTGCTTGCTTTTATGATCCTAATAAAAATAGCTGCACTAAGCCTGCCAATCGCTCTTGGCTGAATGGCAACACTTTTTCCGATCATAACTTTTATGAACATAATTTCAGGGCGATCAGACGCAACCACCTGAAAACGTGCCAAACTCGGCCTGCGGTCACATGCAAAACATTGTTTGCCACACATTCTCCAACGGCAGAGCATCTTCATCTGGGCTGGGTAATTTACAAGTATAAAATCAGGCAATGGCCATCAGGAGTTGCAACTTCAAGGTCTATCGACGGTATTCTTTTTAGCCGCTTCTGGCATTGCATAAATTTGCAGTCGCTTTTGCTGCCGTGAGAAGTTCTGCGATGATTTTCTCACGCATGTCTCTAGGATATGCACGAGTGAGCTTCTTGTACTTACTTGTACCTAGGGACTTATTATAATTTGCGAACTATTTTTCATGAGTTCATTCCAGATCCAGACTCTCCACTCTTCCCATCCCAGCCGTTCTCTCCAATTAGCATTCCGCCTGGGAACACCATACTTCAGGGGGGTTACAACAAATTGCAACAGGTTCAAAAACTAATTTGCATGCATGAAATTGCACTGCAAGTTCAGCCGACTTGACTTGTCTGGAAGTTCTCGGTTGGAGTTTTAGTTTTCAGACACGATCGCGACACAGTCTCTTAACTGTCATATATATATTGTGCATACATATATATGTATATGTAGAGCTCCCAGAATAATCAGAAACTTGTCTGAAACTATCGCACCAGCTGGCGCAGATCAAGTCTAGCCTCAATCCGTTTGTTTACATTCGAGTGTGCGAGTTGCCATTGTCTGGCAATGCGGTTGGTCTTTATACTCATTTCTTATTTTTGCCGCATTTTTCAATTGAACTTGAAGTGTCTGTCTTAGAGTGACGCTCCCCTGACTTCAAAGACCGAAAATGACTTGCCTAGATTTGGACAACTCGCCGGTTAAGTGTATGGCAAATACAGTGCGTTTCAGCGAATTTAAGTTAGATAATAGCGAATGATTTGGGAAAAATATCGAACCTATCCACTAACCTACAAAGGCAGGAAGAATGTATAGTTAAATAAAAAAAAAAAAAAATTGCAAAGAAATAAATAACGTCAATAGAAATACGGGCGATATATATAATAGAAATTATATTTATAAATAAAAACAAGTATAATTTTGAATGATAAGTCATCCTTAAATTCCTGAAACGCAGTGTACAAAGTGCCAAGTTGTCTGTAGGTATCACAAAGCAGTTACCAGTTGTTGGCGATACAGTACACCCAAAGAAATACTATTGCAGATAACACAATGAATGAATTAATATCAGTTTTGATCCATCTACTTAAATTGTTTATGGTGTGCATTGTTCGATTCCATTTGTATTATTGATTACCTTGTCATGTGTGTGCCTCATATTTATTCTCTGCGTGTGATAAATGAATGCTATCACTTTGATCTCACTTACTTTGGCGGGGTCTACAATATTAAAGTGTCTGTCAGAGTGTCTTTATAACGCATTTATGTTTATACATACATATATATCCCATGCGATTTCTCTATATCGCTCTATATGTGTTCAGTGTTGATTGACATTTGGCCGGCATTTGAAGTGATCTATATGTTTCGCTCAGCTGTGGCTGCTGTCCCGTAAATCATGCCATGAACAACGATTTATATGTCTACACAGTCTGTATATATCCAACATGTGACTCTAAGGTTAAACAGGATTATTTGTACACCTTTTTCTTTTCAGTTTCTCTTTGAGTTTAAGTTTGAGTTGGTGCGTGAGTTTTGTCTGTTTGCCATTTGCCTACATTAGAGTTCTTGTTTTCGGCAGCGACTTTTTTTTGCCAAACTAATTATAATTTATGTTGGTCATGTTGGATGTGACATGTGTTTACCATTTTACCGAGAATGCAACTCATAAATTTTGTGTCACTATAATTTATGCACGCCAAATTTCTACCATATATGAGGTGTAAACTAATTATGCTGCCTTTGTTTCCCCTTTCAGATGCCGCCAATTTGGAGGACAGTCCCGAGGTGGAAAAAATCCAAAAGGAAATCGAAACGATCGATTACATTGACAAGTAAGTGGACACAAATTTACTTGGGTTCAAATGAATTTATCTGCAAGACATGAATTACCATGTCGGTGGAGCGTACAACTACCAGATCTTGGCCTGAACTTGTGCAACTTTCCTGTTTCTGTCTGGTTAACGCCCTACGAGTAAATTTATTCGCCGCCAATTGCTGGGGTTGAGAATTAGCTTGTTGCGATTTCGCGAAAACCATAATTGTTTACTAATCTCAGTGTGGCAGCGCACTTAAAGTTTCCTTGGCTGCTGCACTTACTATTCATTTGCGGTGTGCTGTGCTGAGCTGTGGCAATGTTTACGTCCGATTGTGCAAATTGTGTATACGACACGTTGACCAATCCTCAAAATTGACAAAACACTGCGACGACAGTTGGGTGTTATTATCGTTGTTTCGCTTGATTGCTCCACAATTTGCCGATTGCTTGATGAAACTTTAATGAGTTTGGATTGGAAATCGTTTGTAAATAGCTCTTTGATATTTTGTTAAATGAAAGTTCAAAGGACTTATTGATTATTATTCATAATGCCAAGCAATTGACAATTAAGATAATGCTAAGGACAAGTTAAAAAAATAATTTTAACTCCGTTCCAATTTTTGTTTTAATAAGGTATTAGTCTACAAACTTATGAGAACCGTTTCTTTACTTACCAAAATGTTGTGTAAACACATTTGGTCAAACATTAGTCCCACACAATTTTCAAAATTACTATAATCAAATCTGTTTTCAAACCCTTTTATTAAAAGTTCAAAATTAATTTACTTCATGTTTAAGTACTGTTGTTTCAAAATTATAGTTGTAGGTAAAATCATTTTCCCTTTAATAAATCTGAAATTTCTCACCACTAAATAGCCCATTTAGCTGAAGTTGAAGCCATGTCTCATTTTGGACCTGATCGAAACATTGAAACAAGCTCAAAGTGTGAATTATGCAGCCATTTTTTGCCCGCGTTTTTATGTTCGTCTTAATTATTTTATTGCCTGCGGTCATGAGCGCGCATTTAAGCCATTTGCGGACTGCAATTGAGCGACAGCTCGACCACAAATGCAACAACATTGAGGAGACGTCAGAGAGATTCGGATCGTCGAAGTTGTTACCGTTTATATGGCCAATGAACACGGGCAAGTTTCTGCAGAAGTAGTGCTTTTTTTTATTCCCCCCAGATGTTGCGCAATATTTAATTCACTTAAACAGCCGCCAAATTCGGTTGGTGTGGCGAGATTTTCCTTACATCGTTTTTTATTTTTTGCGCTCTTTGGCAACTTGTTAAGTTTTTTCTCAGTCTTTATAACTGTCCCGAGATCATGTTGTTTTACGGGCGGTGGCGGCCTGTCCAATCGTCAATGTGTTTAATACATAATTTCCTTATCGTTGCGGGATTTTCTTGTTTCGGTTTTTTTTCTTGTGCCATTGGCTGGTTAACTTTTGATATGTAGTTGAGATTTGATTTTTTGAAGTTTAATGATTTAAAATAATTATGATATTCAGACAGGTAGCCAAAGTTGTTGTACAATGTATAGTATTGATGTCTGTGAGCGGCACTTTTTTGGTTTCTGGTTTCCAATTGATGCAATATCTGAAACAAGTTCCCATGTCTGCCACTTCTTCGACGACTTCTTCTTAATTAACTTCCCATACTATATCAATTTCACTCTGAGATTGAAGACTCAAGTGGAAGTTGTTGCCTGGGAAGAGCAAACAAAAAACCAGAAAAAACATAACAAGCTCGCGGCGACAAAATGATCTCAAAAGAAAATGTGGAAAAAAGAAACGATTTTGCACTAACGAAGCTGGGCGAAAACGTGTAAGAAGTTCATTCAAGCTCTTTGATTGCTCCCAATAATTTAATCCGATAGCAAACAAAAATAGGTTTATTAAACAAAATTATATGTTTCCGTGGCCTAAAGTGGTACCAAAAATGTTTTAGATTGCTAAATCCGTTTCATTAGTTTTGTATAAATATCAAACAAAAATATAAATCTCTAAAAGCTTAAACTTAGTTACACCTTTTGCGGAGGCGTGACATTTCCTTTGGACATAAACAAAATTTTAAGCCAAACCCTAAAATGTTATCCATCCGCATCTGTGTTCCCATTATGATTCGCCTTGGCGTAGGTTAAAAGTCATCGCGACCACTTAACCATAAATTAAATCATCATCATTAGCGTGACTCTGGCCCATAATTAGAATATTATCTCTGCCGACTAATCAAATGCATTTGAATTTAGATAAATAAACAAATTGAGCAAACAGGCAAGTCATTTCGATCTCCTACAACTTAATGAAGCACCGTCATCGTGTATATATATTGAAAGACGCGGGAGGCAACACTTTCTTTTGGATAAGTTTCACTTTCCACTCGATAAATCGAAGACCTTTTCATCGGACTAAATCGTTGGCAACATAACAAAAACACAAAACGGGTTCAGCTCACGTATGCAAATGAAGTTCAACAAACGCACGATTCCAACTGGCAATTTGTCGCCCCAACGAAACGCATTTAAATTAGCATATAAAGGAAAAAAAGCGAAGAAAACCAAAAAAACGTGCGAATATCAAAGCAAGTTTTAATCGACATTTTATTACGAAATATCCTATGCAAACAAAATCGAAGGAAACTTTCACTTGTCGTTTTTAATTGCCGATTTGGGTTTTTAAAGAGGAGGCGTTTAAAGGATGGCTGCTGTTATATGGGTTTTCCTCAAATTAAATGCTATTGAGCTTTCCGTGATTTTTCCTACCCGAGTCAAAGACTCTTGCAGATTATAGTTTGAGTAGCCAGTTCCCACTTGTGGCATGCCAATGCGTTTGATGAACTTTTCATTGATTCGGAAAACGTGTAACCGTAAACCCTGCTGCTGGCATGTCATTACACGATTTTTCACAAAAAGAAAAACACCAAAAAACGGTGCTGAAACAGGTGTAACCAGTGACCGACCGATCGTCTATTACGTGACGTCTTGATGGGAGACTCCGAGCAGACAGATTATAATAACAATAACAACGGAGAAGCACAAATAAAACACAGCAATAACAACACCACCAACAGCCAGCATTTAATACAATAAAGAGAAGTTTGTTTTAGCTGCCGCTGGCTAAAGTCAAGTTTAAATACCAAAAGGTGACCACCAATTGGTTTTAGCATAACAAAAGCAAAGCCCAGCAAACGAAACAACAACAGCAGATCAAAAACGAAACAATAAATACGGTTTATAAACAGCATTTAAGGGGTTGAGGACAAAGGGCAGAGTTACGAACGAATACAAATTGGTGGACTTACTTATTGGAAATTAGTAGCAGATATCAACGCAAAAAAAAAATGATACGATATTAATCTCTTCTACAAGACTCTAATTACGTAGAAATACAACAAAATAAAATTACTCGCTTAAAAGTCCCTTTTAATACTTGCGCACTTGATTTAAAAACCTCTACGCAAGCTTTAAATGTGGCACCCATGTTTTTTAAACCAATCCTAAAACTATTAATAACATTTTTTCCGATCCTATAAAATTTACTCGATGATCCATCAAAGCTAAATCTCCGACAAAGATACTATTGCAATCTATGCAAATGGGTAAAAATAAAAAAAAAATAACTGAAAGACAAAGGAACGAGTTTGTCGCCTAAGTCTTTTGTTTTGTCATACAACCGAAAAGACAATAAATCTATTTAAGATGATAAATTAATATGTGAAACAAGACAATAAAGTTATTGTTTTTTTTTTTTGTGAGTTAGGGTGGCGAGGGGGAGGCAATACTTAGCGCTCTAATTAAACATTTATCCTTTATCGGATTTTCTATTGCAACACATTATCCGGTAACGCCTTAAATGCATCAAAAACTCAAGACCAAATATTGTATGGTTTTTTAATGGATGATGGAAAATGGTTAAAATGCAGCCGTGTCCCTTGCACAATTTGTGGGCGTTTTGCCAGAGCCCCATTTTTTATCGGCTTTTTATATTTTCGTTTTATATTTTTGTGCCTTAGACCACCTACAAATGTAGCATACCATTATTAAATGCAGCATTTTTATTGTAACAAAGACAACAGGCGCAACAGTTCACAGGTCGAAGTTGCTAACTCTTTTTTTTTCTGTTTCAATTCTATGCACACCTTGGCAAAAACGCTTTCACAACAATAAAAGAGAAAAAACATAAATAAAAATACGTTTATGGCCTGCGGGGGCATATGGCACGAGCCTTGGCCAAGTTGAAATGCAAAAACCGAATGAGAGACAAGTAAATTAAGAGGTAGAGACCGTTTTAATGCCTTTTTTGGTGGTGTTGGAGCTATGTTTCCCAACTTGTTAATGGAAAACGAAATGGATATATGAGGAAATGGTTAACTAAAACGGGGGAGACATTGTGGTAAAGTTATAACTAGAATTCTAATCATAGTATTGTAATTGCTTTTCAAACCAAATATGCCATATTTACAATTAACTTGAAGGTTAATAGTATTAAGAATTAAATAACAAAAATTATTTTCTTGGCATCAGCTAATTAATAACTACTTTTCTGAATATATATCAGTGATATATATTATATTATTTAACCAACAATGCATATACCTTTAAGCACCCTGCAGATTTTATTTATTAAAAATTTTGGGCGGTTTGCAGTTAAAATCTTTTGCGGCTTTGGCTCACTTGACACATAAATTGCAGGTCGCATTTTCATAGCTGTTGATTATGCAGATTGCAGCTGAGTAAGAAAAACGAGGTGCAATTGCCTAGTCAAAAAACTTACCCTGCCATTGGGAGGAAGTTCCTTAACTTTTGTGGCACAACCGTTAGGGCCAAGTCGAAGCGCCAGTAGAGTGAAGTAAAGTAAAAGTTAAAATTCAGAAAACGTTGGCCATATGTGAAATTAGCATAGAAGAAGAAGGCAAGCAACGTGAGCTTCATGAAATCTAACAAAGCAGGGGGTAAAGTCAGACAACAATAAAACATAACTATAAACTGTTTGGCCATATAACACCGGGCTTAGCATGCAAGCAGCGATCATCGTCCAACTGGGAACTCAACTCCGGCTTAAAGACCATACTTTCGGGAGGGGAACCTATTCTCGGAGTTTACGAGATGGAAACAAACTTGCACGACAGCTGTTGGCGTTGGTCTGACAATCATCCTGGCTGGGGGATTTAAAAGGGGAAGAGAAGAGGGGAAATGTTAGAGGAATACGAGGGGACAGGACTTGTAGACGGACTCTTGGCCAGTCAGCTTTCAGCCAGCTGAAAACGACAGATAAACAAGTTGGCCTGCCAGCCCCAGCCTTTTCTTTTTTTCTTAGTTTCGGATATTTTTTCTTGGATTTATATGCCAGAGACGTGCAAATTTTGAACCAGTTTATAAACAAAGCCGAAGTAACAGGCCATAAACAAAAGCGTCTCCCGTGTGCCTTGTGAGTTATGGCGAAATTTGTATGCCTTGCACCCGTCAACAATTGACTACTGCATGGGTTTATTATGGCCAACCGAGAGTCTTGTTTAGAGCTGGATAGGTCTAGGCATATTGAATGTTGATCCGGGACATTACAATCACAACAGATTGATGGGACAGTTTAATAGCCGTATAATTTAGGGCTTGGAAGTCCTTGCTTAGACGGTAACTATAACTAAGACTACAGCTGATTATATGTGCTTGAAATAATATTCAAAATCTTTTAAAGTTTTCTTTTTCCATTTTTGAGATTCTTAATATCTTAAATTTTCTCAGACAAAGAGGATTTAAAAATAAAAAGACTTAATAAAAGTCTTATATATTTTGCAGACTTAAACAATATTTAATATTAACATAATGTTTTAATGTTACAAATTTTAATTATAAATGAATAGCTTCAATCTTATCTCTTGAAAACTTCTACATTTAACATGAAAGTTAAAATAAATCAGTATATCCAAACCAATGTTATAATTAAACATATTTTTAGGGCATTCTCGTTGCCGATCCGAATCTTTCTCAGACTTGCATCTCTGATGCTCATCCTGAGGTTTAGTTTACTCTCCAGTTTCAAGTGGTAGACAAACATTGCCAGCCTCCATTAGAGCAGAGTACCCCGCCTTCAGTTGAAAGTCGGGCTTGGACAAGGGGAAAAACTGGATTAACTCTTATCCCCAGCGAAATGAGTCATGCTCGAGCAAATCCCCAGCTGGGTCACTCGCTCAAAGATAAATTGGCAACACGCGTCGCAGATGGTATTGCAGATCCCGATTTCAAGCCCGATCCCCCGCCTGCGACCAACTCTCTTTCTGGCCAAATCCCAACCAGATACCCCATTCTCCGGCAGCTGTTCATGATTTGCTTTCGTAGCTCGGCTTGCGTTCTCTAATTGATGCTTTGGCTCAAAACCCTCTACGGTTAATTGTCCAAATATTGATAAACTTTCAACAGAAAACTAGGGCTGAATGGCAAAAGGATTCCACTCGGGGCCAATGGATACAAATGGTAATAATAGACCGAATTCGCTGGCCACTGGTTTTGCATCGATTGTTTTCTTGGCCACTGGCTGTGTTCGTGATGTCGACAAAAAGAAATTGATTGCTTCTCCTCCAATTTATGACTCAATCAATCCTTTTGGCCAATTGCAATTTGCCAACTACACCCTCAAAAAACCCGAACAATTGTAGTTGCTGTTTTGGTTTTTCTTACCAAATTGGCCCCAAAGCAAATTAGTGCAACCTTTTTGCATATGCTGTGATTTAGTTTCATGTTTTGTTTTGGGGCTATAATTTGCTTAAATTTTCTGCTCAGTTTCGTGATTTTTTCTTTTGCAGTTTGGGTGGGGTCATTATTTCTTACAGGAATCGAACATGTGTCAATCACTTTGAAGGCTTTACGTGACCAATGCTTTCAACACCTTTAAAAGTTGTTTATATGGCTTTTGGGTTCCTGGCTTAAATTTTACTGCTTACCCGTTTTTTATTTTTTTATTGGTTATTCTTGGTGCTTAAAAACGCTTAGGTGATGTGTTAATCCCAAACAAACTTAGAAAATAAATAACCAAAATGAAGTATGAAAAATTATGCATTCAACAAAAACACATTAGAAACTTGTTTTGACTTATGAGATTGACTGTTGGTGCAGTTTAGAAATACGAAACAAATAACCTTGGGACTTAGCTATGGCCTTAATGTGCTTAAATTATAATTAGCCAAACATATGTTTGAGTCTTACATAAAATGAGTTTATGATGAATTCTTTGGTGTGCTTGTACAAAATTCATTTGAGAATTTAAAAGCTAAATAAATAAAATATTTTTTGTTCTAATAGTGTTGGAGATGTAAAATGAATTAATAAACACAAAGAAAATAGACAATATATTTAAAGCTGTTTAATACTTATTTTCCTAATCTCCATAATTTCTACTCAAATTACTTTCCAAGTTTCCTGATTTTCACACGCCTGCCTTAATTATCCAGTACATCTTTCCCATATCACGAGCGTGAGAGTGTCGTATTTTTAAAGCGATCAATTACGGTTAAACCGGAACCAGATCCAAGTCCCCAATGGGTGGTCTTCCACTCCGACGTAGACCTTTCATCAAAACGCTCTTTAAAGTGGGTGGACCCCTGCAGGCATGGCCCTTACAATTTACTCATTAAGTGAAATCAATACCAGCATTTAGAGATTTTTATATTTGATGAGATCTTTTGTGGTCGGCGTGAATGGGTGAGCAAATATAATCAAATAACAAATTTCTGAGAAGCTCCAATAATGAGTTTTCATTATTCATATTTCTTGGCCAATTTTCAATACATTTTGACGCGTTTTGCATTTGCCAAAAAAAAACCAGTTAAGCCGTCTTGCCCCCTGATTTATGACCTGCAATTATATTTCGCCAAAGAAAACCCCAATTCAATTTGCGTTTTTTTGGCTCGTGTTGGCTGACTGTAATGTTTATTTTTACTATTCCACCGAACGGATGCCGCATTGTCTCCTAAATTATTTTCTCACACAGCAGCTGGCTAAAAGGGTTGCCAAGTTTTATATGTATATTTGTTTTCTTTGATTATTATTTTGGTTGTGGCCGTTATTTATAGCGACAAATGCAGGGCAATGTTTGTGTTGCTCCACCTTTCGTCTACATTTTAACGAAGCTATTTAAAAGTTTTTAGAGATTGTGGTGTTTGGCATTTGGTTTGAAACAATATTCCCAAGGCAGCCTATCGCAATTGATTTATGATTTATGCTAGCAATGAATCTTAAGAACATGCATTTTCTAATGGGGATTATAACATTTCCTTGGATTTAAGAATAAAGAATATTCTCTTGAGCTGAACCAGTTCTATATTTTAGTCCACTCTCTCGGCTATGAAACCTGTTTTTAGATTCATATGTACTCCACATTACAAATGTCCAGCACATT
Organism: Drosophila elegans; assembly: GCF_018152505.1. Lineage (NCBI taxonomy): Eukaryota > Metazoa > Arthropoda > Insecta > Diptera > Drosophilidae > Drosophila > Drosophila elegans. The sequence continues at coordinate 1,844,279 of NW_024545855.1, read as the reverse complement.
TCCATAATAAATTATCTCTTTTTCTCGGCCACAAATTAAATTAAGACCACGTGCTAGTATCTATCATATGAACTGTCAGCGCTACTTAATCGCACTATCTGCGTCGTGAACATATATTTTTTTAACATTTCTCTTTGTCTTTTCTGGTCGCATAAAAGTCTCCAACAAATTGCAGCTGTCTCTTTCGTCATTTTTTCTTTTGTTTTCTTTGGTAAGAGGTTAAAATCATTTGACATCTTGTGCATTGTAATTACACTTCACATAGCTTTCATAGTGCAACGACTGCGACCGAGACTTGCAGTTTAATTCAATTAATCCCCGGGTGACACTAATCGAATCGATTATACACATTTTAAATTCCCCCCTGACATAAGTTGTTTGGGGTTGAGAAAGGTAAACGATGTCAAGTGGCTTAGAAGGGGACAGTAATCATATTCGAATTCACTGATCATTGTAACTCAATTAGAATATTACTAAAATTAGTATTTTAAGGCAGCATTTTAAGCCATATTTTTAAATTCTTATAATTATTTTATTATTTACTTACAAACCCATTTGTTTATTGTTGCTCCTGCGCTCTTTTTCCACACATTTATCTTTGCTATAGGCCCGAAAATATTTATCTGTGATTTATGCAACTGTCTTAGCTGCATTTATTTATAGCACGAATTCCCGCTCTGTTATCTTAAAGATCTACTTCGTTTGTCCCTCCTGCTTTAATTAATTCTGCTCCATTCGCAACCCACATGCACGTAAATAAATATATATATATATATATATATAGTGGCTTACCGATCGATTCCATTCCTTTTGGTTGCTGCCTGCATTGTTAATTTAATGCTCTCGGGCAATTGGACTTAAGTTCCATGCAGCAAGCACGCCCGTTTTAGAACTGATTTAATTGTAATTGTGCGGCAGACATGCAATTGTTATCAAAACACCGCCGCACACACACCCTCGGGGAAAAACTGGAAATGCGGGCTAATCCACACCCAAGTTTAATTAACAAGTGTAATTGATAGAGCTTCGAATGGAATAAGGGGGCACTGCACTTTATTAATCGCACCAATTGCCCAAAAGAACCAGACAGATGTCAATAAAAACCGCAGACGATGTCTTGCCCCAAATGACACACATTTTCCGACATGGAAAATGGGAAAATAAATGCGTGACAAGTGAAAATGTTGCGTTTTCTTGGTGGCACCCCAACAGCACCACTTCATCCATGTTTATTTTTAATAACACCAATAACAACAGACACAGTTAAAGTTTTTTTTTTTTTTGAAGAGTCACGGCAATTTAATGCCGCTCTGAACAGGGAGACAAGCTGCAGATATAGAAAAATAAATAAGAGAGAGAGGGACTAATTTTTAAGCGTCTGACATTTATTTTGCATGATATTTCACACACGGAGACACACAGGCATATGGAAACTTGGGTGTTGCACCTCGTTATCCAGAAGAATTGTCTTTACTGAGAGCCATTTGGATTCTTTAAATACCCCTTAAAAGGGTATAGTTATTTAAACTAGTTGATTGTAGCCACTATGATATTGCCAGCTTTGTTCGAAATTAGCAAGCATTTGAATTTTTAAATGATTTTCAAAATAAATAGTTTTTAAAGAAATGTTGAATAATAATTTAGTTTCCTTTTTTATACAGTGGAAATTGTACTATAATTTTTTCACCGTATTTTAATGACTAATATTGTTCTCAACTTGCATTTTGTCAAAAAATTAATCTTTTTGGGAATATTTTATCCTTCAGTAGACATTGAATGTCGGCCTTGCCATGTTTAATAAATAATATAATATACAGGGTATCTTTGTATCTTTAAAATACTCGGTTCCCCGAGATTTTGTTTTTCGTCTTGTTTGTTTCTTTTTCCCTTTGTCTGCTACTTTTCGTTGATGCTTTTATTTTGGTACCCGAATATTAAGCAATTTAGTCAAACACAATGTTTGTTCTTATTTGGCGCACTCTCTTCCGCTTGACTTCTCCCCCCTTTTCACCCAGCCATCCCACTCTCCCGATTTCCTCAGTGTTTTCGACGATTTTCGAGTCTGTCGCGCATGTTTCCGACTGAGAGGGTTGTATTTGTTGCTGGTGATGCCCCACGGCGGCAACGAAATTTCTGTGGCTCTATTCGAAATCAGTTCGGAAATTGCCGGCGGTCAGCACATTTACTTTAAACAGCCGCGGCGTGAACTGAAAAGTTCCTATTGAAAAATAGACACGCGTTTTATTTGAACTTTTCTATCGGTTTATACTCTACAGAACAGAGCGAGTGTGTGTCCGTCTTTTGTTCATAAAAAATATTGTAAATAATATAGTACGAGAAATCTGGAATATTTTCTGAAATAAATGAGAAATTTGCTGACCCAATCAAAGTATTTATAGAATGATTGGTGAGCAAGTCTGTGGGAACTGTGGAAAAAATACAGATAATAACAAGAATAATATAAATGTGTAATGAGAGTAATAAGAAGTTAAATAATAAATCCTGAGTGAATAATATAAAAAATGCGTTTAAAAAAACAAAAAATAAAATTGCATCTAAAGTTGAAAAGAAAAAGTTTAAATTGGAAATGTGAAAAACAAGTTCTAATAAAGTTGGCTATTATTTTTTAAATAAAATACAAATGTGTACAGATAAAGAATAAATTAGTTTGTTTACTTTGGAAGCATAAAAAGAATGTAATTGCTTCACCTTTTCCCACCTTTATACCATCAGTGCCGCATTCGTTATCTTCATCTGAGCAATCATAAATTACACATCTTTTTAGTTTGCCAACCCGGTTGATCCCCCATTTCTCCTGTTTGCCATCAATCACGTTTAGTTTCGCCAATATGCAATTCTATGCAATAAAGAGGAAAATAATTGCAACAATAAAATAAATGTAAACAACTGCAGAAGTAGCAAGCCAAAACCGTTGTAATCCTCATATCCGGCTTGTTGCTGTCTGCGAGCTCTGCAGATCGACCCCAGCCTTCCATTTCCCCCAACAGGAATCATTTTTTGCATCATCATTATGATGGAGTCTCTTTACAAAGAGCTGTGTGTGTCAGGCAAATAATCCCAAGTTTCCAATGGGGGGTTCAAAAGTAGGAAGTACGGGTCAAAGGGGAGTCTGGCTCTCACTTGTTTCCTTGTTTGACATTTTAATTGCATTGTTGATGGATTTCTCTGTTGACACTTTCCTTTTTCGCCCCATAAATTGTTAATGAACTTTTAAGATTTCGAGCTAGTGGGCTTAAAGCTCATTTTGTTTTTGCTTAAATGAACTTTAAATTGGTTTTTGTGTAGAAAGAAAAAAAATCTTTGGAAGTTAAAATTCCTTTTTAAAAAATAAACAAAGTATCAAAACTAATATATTGAGTTTTACTTTATGCCACAAAAAACCTAATATTTAATTACTAGAAAACGCCGGCGTTGATTCATGTTTTCCTTCTATAATTTATAATTGCTTTCGTAAAATATGTTCCAAGTTTTCCCACTGATTTTCTTTGTGTTCCACCCAAGAAAATTGTCTGTGAAAAGAAAAGAACAAGTTAAATATCTTAACTAGACCAAATATGGCCGTCTTCCGTTCAACACCTCATTAGGGCGGCTTTTCGACGGAGGCCGAAAACGACTTTTAATTGTGCCCACTGGACATACACAGCCCCTTCGTATGTTGTAGCAGGAAGCAAGCTAGATATGTCCAGAGGGTGAACATGATAAATGCCCTGGCCTGTCTAATGTTCTCTTGCCACAAAAATATTTAAGCCGGAGCCAAACTCGAGTGGAGCAATTAAGTGTCAGACCAGCTGAAATTGTCATTTAAAGTTTGTCAAGGAAAAAAAAAAATTAAACACTCAACTAAAACAGCAACAAGTTGCGGACTAATTAAATAATTGAAACATTTTACGTGGGAGTCGCAAAGACAATGACAAAGAACTAAATTTGTGCAAACGAAAAGCCAAACAAGTAAAAACGGAAAAAAGAGATTTTGAAATGTCGCAATTCGACTACACCTGTTATACGGTGCCCGAGGCTTCCACGGATGATGATGATGAGCTGGGCAGTAATGACACCCTGGAAAACAAGCATCATTCGGATTGCACCCTTGAATCGGATGCCACGACCACAACATCTTCTCTGGAGCGTCATATACATCGGAATCAATTTCGCTGCAGCAGAAGTTTTGGTCCCCAGAGGGTCTCAATGCCCGTATTGAGATCCAGTCGATCCAGGGAGATGACTCCTCAGTTGGGAATGTACCATGAGGGACCGGATCGGGATCCTCAGTGGGGATACTTTGTTCCCCTCTCGCCAAACTGCTTCTTCAGTCCGCCCATGCAGAGGAGGCGTTATAGGTGCGAAGTTGTAAACATAAGATAGATCAATAAAATATATCTCACATATTGTAAAACGGTTTTACCTACACCCAACAAAAAAATTTAAGTTTAGTTTTAATAAGTGTGTAAATTTATAAAAGTAATTTATTCTCTTGCTAAAGCTTTGGTTTTTGTTGTGTGAATTAATTTAGCAATCTCAAACAAAATGTTATACTAGAGTTTGTATAATATTTTTATAGCTAAACAATTTTTAAATATAAACTAAATAAAATCCATATTTTATCCTTTCAGGGAAAAGGAAAACGATCGCAATCGTCGGGCTGTCAGCTATGGCGGTGATATCACCTCCTCGCCCCATTCGGCTACCATTCCAAGAGCCGCCCCCCGTCGTGTGGCCTTGATGAAGGATCCACCCCCACCGCCGCCACCCAAACCGCAGTTGGGATCCAAAGCGGACTCCATAGCGCATTTGGCCAGCAAATATCCCCAATCCGAGTATAATCTGATACAGAAAATCGACTCGAACAGCACGCTTACTGCTCCGGCGCAATATCAGCCGCAGAATTTCTATGCGAATACCGGAACTATTTCCTCTACAAATGGCTATGGGTCGCTGTTGTGTCACGCCAGTTCGACGACCAGTCCGCTGGCAGTCCGGAAGCGGGACAAGCTGCTCCATCGGTTCAGCGATGCCGCCACCCTGGGCAGGAAGCTCAAGAAGAAGAAGAACACGAACCGCACCTGCAGATCCATGACGGAGGCCATCGAGATGCTGGCCGATCCCGTCATCGAGGATGAATTCTTTGTAAGTACACACAAAAAATTCTTGCGAACTTAGGGGCTCTTTCTTATCACTATTTTGAGAATAATATTAATAAGAGAGGTAAATTAGAAGGCAAATTTGTTTATGTTTATATAAATGTAATTATTATTACTATAACGATGCGTTTTGGTATTTCTAACTCTTTAAAAACAAAGAACTAGTTTGAAAATATGATTTATATATATCGGAATGCAGAAATTAAATGACTATAATGACCACATTAAGTGCTTAAACTTTACATATTGTATTATTTAAAAAGCTTCCCTTTTGGCTGCTGCCCCTTAACAACTACCCCTTTCCACAATTTGTCATTTTAGGGGGTGTATTTGTTTGGCTTAAGCCCTTCATTTCGATTCATTTCATTTCACTCGGGCTCTGTTCAGCTCAGTCCACCACTCAGTCAGCTTTATCGCAATCGCTTTTGTTCTTGTATTCTCCTCCGGCTGGAAACGTTATCCATTGGAAAATGTGGTCGTGTCCGATAGGCTCTTCAAATTCAATGAATTTATTTCAGTTTAGTTCGTATTTGAAGCTCGTCGCGTTTCGAACAAGAAAAATTCCACCAAAAATAACTGATATTTGTAGGCGGAAGTGTAAGAAACACAAATCTATATAAAGATAAGGTGGAGATAATAGGAAGCTGAGCGATTGAATTTGGAAGGCTTACAAAATTGAATTGAGTTAGGGAAGTGATAAAATGGAAAGGGAAAAGTTAAATATATATATGAAGAAAAAGGTCGATTCGCTTTTGTTAATATCAATTTTTAAAGTGTGAAATAACTTTAGACTTCTAATTTTAAGTCTAGCTAAAACCCTTATAATGGTGTCAATCATAAATTTAATTAAACTTTCAAGCGCCACAAGCTGTAATTTTCCAACCCATTTTAAATTAACCTTGAAAAAGTATTTTCCATGCTGAACTTAATTCACAAGCCATCCAGTAAAAAGGGGCGTCAATGATACCATCATTGAAATACACCAAACATTCACTGACCTAATCGATGTACTATTGAATTTTCGCAATGTTTTTAGCTTGTAAAATGGTATTGAGGTCGAGCATGGCTAAGCCGCAATTATTTGCCAAATCAGTCTTTAATTAACCAACTCAGAGCTGACAGATTAGCATAGCACTCTTTTTTGTTCTCCGCCTTACTTATATGACAGCTCGGTGACAGTTCAGGAAGACGAATGTGTCTAACAAAACAAGTGACTCGAAAAACTGTGTCAATACTTTGGGTTCGAAAAACATTTTACCTTGCGCAGAGGCAACGGCTCGAAAGGTGAACTCTGGCTAATTGGATTGCCTGTGCGTGCCTTCCAGCAAACAACAGACAAACAGAAAAAGTAGTTGCAATAAAATCAAACAATTGCAGTGGAAAATCGAACGTGCGGTGTGTCGAACGTGTTGGTCGCGTAAAAGCATTATAAATTAAATATTTTCAATATTTTTCTGTGAGATTTTATTGAATTTATATTTTAATGTGGCAGCTTTTAGGCGTTATAACAATAAAAGTGTTGCCTACTTACGTGCGCGTCAAGCACGTAAAAAAAAAAAAACTATAACAACAAAAATAAAAGCATACTTTTCTGCTGCCAGCAATGAAATTTTACATACAACTAAAACATAAGAAAAAGAATTTATAAACACGTCTATTTAAAAAATTAACTTAATCATTTAAAACAACTTTAAAAACAATTATTGTTTTAAAGTTGAAATAATTTAAAATCCATTTTTAAATGCATGCTTTAAATTTTGTATGATTAGTACCAAATATAACCACATTTAATGAGGGGAGGCGACACTTTACAAACCATGTAGAAGTTTTGTAGAATCTCTCAAGTCTACCTTTAAATTCTTTTTCTAAGGTTTTTAATTGTTTTTAATACCAGAATAATATTTAAGAAAAAAAAATAAATACATAAATTTGGATAAAAATAAAAAAAGAAAAAAAAAAGTTAATTTAGTGTCGACCGTGACAGGACTCGAACCTGCAATCTTCGGATCCGAAGTCCGACGCCTTATCCATTAGGCCACACGGTCGCTTATTTCAAGCTGGCTTAAACTGGAAAACATTTGATACGTGCGCACGCAACCCGACAGCACAGGGGTGGATTTGTAAAGCAAAGCAAACGCAAAGAGGTTATCTCGGGGGGTGAAAATAAAAACGAACACAAACTAAAACAAAACTATGAAGTCCAGCACTCGACGTCGCAGTTTCAAGACGAAACCCCCCAAATCGAATGTGTATAACCCGCTGGTTCGCTATCGCCCCACGGCGTATGTGCGAAATGGAATTATTGGGGGCGGCGAGGGTCCCGGTTCGAGTGGCCTGTACCAGATAAACGATAGAGTCTATACCACCAGCAAGATGTTTTTGCGCGATGGCTATATGTATCCCCGTCAGCCCGGCCAACCCATGGATCCCCGCTATCCCCTCGAATTGCATGAGTTCCCTCAGCAATTTGGAGCTACGGGTCTGCAGTTGGTCAGTGCACCCAAAGTTCATATAGCCGGGGAATATTTGGCCAATGAACAGCAACAACAGCAGCAACAACAACAACACCAACAGCATCAGCAGGTGCAGGAGCAACAGCAGTTGGGCAGAAGAAAGGCCGCTGCAGCCGCTGAAATAAATTTGGCAAATCAGGTTTATTGGCTTGGCAAGCAAAAGTCCAGATCCAGATCACGCAGCAATAGTCTGGGCAATCGGAGCATTACCAGTTGCATGGGTGGCGGTGGAGGAGGGGCTGGCGAGAGGGAAAGGGATCGCGATCGAGATCGTCCTTATATACGCAATGTGGACGATCTCCTCCAGGCGCTGGGCAAAAGAGATGGCGACAACAATGGAAATCTTCTCGATACTGCATCCACACATTCTTCAACGCAGCGAAGACGTTTCAAAAAGGTGAGAAAGGTACCTTAAATTTATGAAGCAAAATATAAAAGGGGTATAAAATATTTCTTTAAAAGAAATTAGGTTACAAAAGCTTATACCCATTAGTTGGTTACTTGGAAAAATAAAATATTTTATTTAAGAAAATAAAAATTTTTAAATTTAAAAAAGAAGAAAAGATTCTCACGACCGTGACAGGACTCGAACCTGCAATCTTCGGATCCGAAGTCCGACGCCTTATCCATTAGGCCACACGGTCACTTGAACACGTGGACAAAATGGGACTTATATTAATGCAGGCTTTATTTTTGAGTAAGCTTAGATTTTTAATATGTGTTAGTATTCCGACTATTAAATTTATTGCAAAACAAAAGTATATTATTTTAAATTTTATACAGAGTTTTTGGTTTTGAAAGTCATTTTGGCAGCTTGAACAACGAATACATTCTTCTGAGTAAATGTAAACACAACGGACTTTTTTTTATAGTTTTCCAAATAATAAATATTTGGTCAACAGCTATTCCGTAAAATTCCTTAGCTTACAAATTTCGAAATTCTGCATACAACTGGATGCATTAGCCTAGCAATCAATCACCACATTACATTGGTCTTGGGCAACTTGATAATTTGTCAACCCGCGTTGCAACACTTTCAATTGTTGCTGTGGCACCTTTTTCCGTTTAGCCACCTTAATTACTTTCGTGGCCATGTGGATGTGGTGTAGCTCGTTCCGCCAGGTCATCATCACTCAACACCCGCGAATTGTCTGCGTTGGCAGTGTCCAGAATGGAGGCAGTGGCAGTGAAGCCTACCGCCCCTGGGGTGCGTCTGCGCAAAAATTAAAATTAATGATGTTCAAAATTTCGCTGGGGGGCTTTAATGGAAATGGAATGAAGAAATAAACGAGGTGAGAGAGTGGCAAAGGAGGAGGAGCTGGTCAGACCACGGTAGCTGCTAATTTGGCATCCTCAAACACACCTGCCTCTAAAAAATATTCACTCCAGCTCCAGCCTTTCAATTTCTCAAAAAGCCTCAAAGTCAAAGCTCTGCTGCGGTTCCTTTTACTTCTTTCTGGGCCTTTTATTTTCGTACCCATTTTATGCATTTTTAACCCGCTGCTGCTCAGGCTTCCATGACGATTTAGTCTTTTTCTCAGTTTGATTTTTCTTTTTAGTTTTTGCTATCGTCATTAGTGGATATATATATAGCCTTTTTTTTGGCTTAATTCTTTGTTCGCTTGGGGCAAAATTTATGCGCTTCTGTTTCGAGTCCAGATTCGGACTCTGAGGAGCACTTGAGTTTGAGAAATTGGTTTCGTTGAATGTGCTTTTAAACATGGTCATAACAGGGGGCTAAGAGTTATCCAAATATTTCTTGTCTCGTTTTTAAACCCAATATGGATTGCTTTATCCTCTGAACTGTCCCAGACATGATAAAATTATGAGGAAATTCAATAAAATTGGGGCCACCCATTGACAATTTGATTCCATTACAATTTGCAATCAACCCAAACCCAGTGTAGTTCCCCTCCGTCCATGACTCAACTTCCGCCGTGTGTATAAATCCATTTGGAACTCGAATGAAATGAAATAAATTGCAAGTGGAAACCCAAAAGAAATAAGAATAAATTTATCTCTTTAAATTCTGGCTTCAGAGTCGGGTCGAAAGGGTTAAGGAATTTAAGCCAACATGCTAGCGAATAAATTCATTTATTGGGAAAAATGTATTCAGTGTAACTTCAATATGCAAAGGAAAGAAAACAAAAAGTAAAAACAATTGCAATGCAGCTCAAGCCCGCTTGGGGACTTCCCCTTCGGCTGCAGTGGGTCGTAAATCGAATAAGGCACACGACTTCGACACCCTTTCCCCCGATTGTGGTATCTTTATGAGGTTCCGCTGGGGAAGACAAGAAAGAAAGTTGGGCCAGTAACTTGTTAAGACATTTTACAGATTTTCTTTTGCCGCCAGTTTTTGTTTTAATTTCGTATTCCAAAGCAGTCACGTGCCAAGATATTTTGTAAACGAATTGCTGTAGCTTATTGAAAATGCAAGGCAGAGTAAACTCAATCAAGAAAAGGGGGAAATGCAGTGTGAGATCTTAATGAAGTCTGTCACTTTAGGGCAAAACGCTAACATTAGGTTTCCCAAGGCAGAAATAATAAAAGACCAACATAGTATAAAATTAAATTTATAGTTCAACTAGTAAGGTAAAAAACTTAAGTTGCTCCATTAGGAATACCTTTTTATGCCAAATATCTGGAAAATAAAAACTCCTTCAAAAATATAATAAAAGCTGAAAATAATATATACCTTCAGGTCATTGTAATTGCAAAATCTCTGAAAGTAATCTTTCTACCAGACCTCATCGTAAATATCTAAATATCATTGGCCAACAATTATTAGTCATGAAACTTTATGCATGCACAGAAATAAACTAAAATTGGCATTACACTTGAAATTTTTTCAACTTTTAATATTATTGATTATTTACTTCAATGCACTTAAAAGCATTTAATATATTCTAGTTTTTACAAAATTTTTAAAAAATTAAATTTTTAATTTAAAACCCAAAGGAACTTAAATTTAAAGCAATAGTTTTTCTGAATTCTGTGGTCGTGCAGCTCAAATCAAATTACCCAATTGCGAGACTATAGTGGCCCCTAAAGCCACTCCCCCCGCCCCTTTTAATAGGTAATGACCGGCAGCAGCCACCAGGTGGCGTAGCCTCCGATTCCAACTTTTTCGCAAGACCCAACGGAACAATAATTGTGTCAACAAAAATAAAAAAAAAACGACAACCGAAAAAAATTAAAAAGACACGCCGACAATTTGAAATGTTGCACGTGCTCAACTGGCCAAAGAAAATACATATAAGCAAAGAAAAACAAACACACAGAAAGAGATAAAGTAATTGCAGTGCATTAAGTTTTTGGGTAATGGCTTCACATAAGCCAGGTCATTAAAAAAGTCCAGTCTTCTATGTAAAAGTCATCGCTTCAAAAAAACTTTTAAATTTATTGAATTGGGAAAAGAAAAAAAATAAAACAACTTAACTAGAAGTATACGTTATCGGGCAGAACTAATCAAATAGTTATTTGATTACTTTTGTTTAGTAACAACATGACCTAGGTTAATATTAAACTATTTGACCAATCGTGGTATCTTTGTGGTATGAGATTGGAAAACGTTTTGTGTTTTGGTTTTTCCACATTTCCTTTGTCATCTCTCTTGACATTTTGTCTACTCATTCCACTTGAGCAAACTGAAAATTTTTTTTTCTTTCGTCATTGCTTGAATTGGACAGGACGTCTCAAATAATAAAGTTTTAAGCAGTTTTTCGGCTGCAACAAATGGGGTAAAAATACAAAAAGTCTAAAATAGTGTTTTCAAATTTTAACATAAATTCATAAATCATTTAAATGCACAAATCATTTAAGCGATTCCACAGCTAAACGTTATTCTATCAGAAAACATTCCTTTCCATAAAAATCAGTAATTTTAAAGTTTATGATAATGGAATTCCTAAGCCTACCTGCGAATCGAACAAATATATATTTATGTGGAATAACGTCCTGCAGCCAGTGACTGACTCATTGCGTTTTCATTGCAATTTTGCTACCATCTGTTGTGCTCCTTATGTTTACCTGCTTCGTAAGTTCCTTAACCATTTCGCTCATTGCGAATTCACAGCACCTTGGCCAACAACAACAAAAGCAATCAGCATTCCTATAAATACCAACTTCACACTGCTGCAATGCAATGACAACAAAAGCAACAACAACAAAAAAAGGAGACTTGCCAAGTTTTTCTTTTATCTTTGATTGCAAACTTGAAAAGGAACAACAACTGTCTTAACCCTTTGGTACCAAATACCAAAAGGGTTGAGTTCATTTTTTAAATAAAATTTAAAAAAATTAATTTCAAAATTTTAAAACAATTATGAAGTTTTAAAAATAGTAACATATATTCCTAACTTAATAAAAAATATTTCAAAACTAAACTTAAATTGTTAGTTTTGAAAAAAGGAAAGATTTAAGGATTTCATCTTTGAAATACAAAATCTAAATTTACTTTCTTTTTTTACTGAATTCAATATAACTTCACTTTTAAGGAATTTTAATTATCCTGCATAAATATTATTTAAATTATTTAAAAAAAAATATACAAAGTATAAAAAATTTTAAGCCAAAAACCCGTTGCCAATGCTGCCCATTTTCAACAAGATTTTGTAGCTTTGTCGCCTCACCACATATTCGAGTGATTTGAGTGAGTCGAAACTCTACACACCTGTACACACACACTAATAAACGTGTCCAATAAAAAGGTCCAAACCGGGTCCAACGAAAAGTTGTTTTGCAGTGTGTGTGTATGAGTGTGCTTACCTGGTTCACAGTATGTATGGGTGAGTGGGCATTTTTGAGCATATTTCGAACTGAACGTTTTCCACGTACGTCGGTCGGCTTTTGCTTTCTTGAGTCTATTTCAAAAGTGGCCAACGTTTGCTGGCGAGTGGACGCGATTAACGGACGATTCGTGTTTCTCTATATATAGCGCCGATTTCTTCAATACTTTTTGTGTTCGCCCCCTCGCTTTGATTTTTTTTTTGATCTGTCGTCCCTCTCTCCCTCCATTTCGCTCGTGTTCGTTTTCGTTGGAGTCGCCTGTACTTTTTTCCCCGACCTTTTGCCGATTTTCGTTTGTCACGCGCGCGTCTCGCGACTGCAATTAATTAACCAAAAACACAAACAAAAAGATTTAAACAAAAAAAAATTGCAACGAAAATTACATGAAAAGTACCCATAGAAAGATGTAATTCAAGTGTCATTCGTGTGTTTTTCCTGTGCACAGTCAAATGTTTTAACCAAGTGCCCCGAAACCAGTTTTTGTGCAAAATCTTGCATTTACATTTCTGCAAACAAGATTTCAAATGTTCAACATGTGGCAATAGCGACTTCAAACGACCACAGTAACCTCCTTTAAACGCGCAAAATAATTAATTGTTGCTAAATTCGAAATGGATATAGTCAGCGGATCGGCATCGGGCAACCAGCACGTCCTGCCAAACAATCACTTTCGGCATGAATCATTTCAGCAACAGGTAAAGACCGAAATTCCACAGAATTTGGCAAGGTTTTCGAAGGTTTTAGCATACATATTTAACAATATTGAAAAGACTCGTGTTAATACTCTTCTTGGCATACAGAATACCCTTTCGTCTAAATATAGCAAAATTCTGCCCCACAAAAGTGGGAAAACTACATTTTGAAGAACCATGACCATTAAGACATGGCTTTTAAAAATGTCAAATTTATATTATAATAATTGTAATTATAAATATTCATAAATGTAGGTATGACAAGGATTGACAAATATGGGTCAAAGAGGTATAAAAATTGCTACCACCAAAAGCGAATTTTAAATACAAAGCAAACAACTTTGATAACTCTGAAAACAATTCAATTAATTAACTGGGAAAAAACACATGCAAACTGAGTTTAAGACCATCCTTTTCCTCTCCACATTTGGACCACTCATTAGTTAAGCAAAATCTGTTTACACTCTTTATTTGCTTGAAAACTCTCACCTCATCAGCAAAAACCCAAGCTGAATGAGGAAAAAAGTGCCAAGTTTGCACTAAGTGAAAATGCATTGAAAAAACACGACGAGGAAACTTTTTATGGACAGACAAACTCCAACCATAAAGGTTATAAAGAAAAGAAACACACAAACAAAGTTAGAGGTTTCAACTGAGCAAATTGATGGTTAGAGCGATGCCAAAAGTTTGATAACCCCTGTAAAACCCCTCAATTTTCGCCGGAATAGTTCAATCACAAAAATTGCTATTGATAAAATCGAAAGAAAATCCGTAAACTAATGAAAGGGGATGTTGTTAATTAACATAAAGTCTGTAATTCCATATGGCAAGTTTTGATGTAAAATAATTAACAAAACCACAATCTGTTGCAGCCGAGTGAAAAAGGTGGACTTCCACGCAAGTCGAGGACCTCAACCTGTTGGCTCGCTTGTTTGCAGCGTAATCAACATGGGCCAAGAAATTGCCAACCCAAAAACTTGTAGTCGTTAAATTAATGAATATTTTGAAAGTGAAACTCTGGTTCAGGTTTTCGTGTATTTTCTAAAAATGAATGTGGAAACAGCTTTTGAATATTTCAGATAGGCAGGCAGAGATAGGGAATTCGGTGAAAGAAAAGCCATGAAAGCTGGGATTACGAAAATTCTTTTGTGTTGTGAGTTAATGGTTATGCTTTTATTGAATTCAAAAATAGTTGTTAGATAAGTGTAAAATAAGTTATTGGTAAACAAAAAAACTTGTTTCAGATTGACAAAATTCAAACTACTAATGATAAACTAGGCCTTAAAAACATTGACTTCTTTTTTTCATAAAATCTTCTAGTATTTGGAAATGATTTTATGGTATAGTGTTTCCCCTTCATTTTCCGTACGAAGCTTAGCTAAGTTTGCATGAAAAACTTGACATTGCTAAGACTAGACATGAAATGACATTCACTTTTTATTTTAAACTCAAGACCTGCCGCAATCTGAGAGCGTCGCTTGGAATGCATAATTCATGGCTGCAAATAGTAAAAATAATATTGCTGTATTGATTATAAATAACCGACTTGACTTGGTCACATTCCATGGATTCTACGCCGCTTTTATGGCCATTCAGCACTAATGGCGTTAAGTCGCTGGCTAATAACTATTTATGAGAATCTTTCATATGTAGATGCCATAGAAAGTGGAATTCTAATGATCAGGCTGGAGAAATATAATGTAGTTTTAATATTTAATGAGAGATCAGCTAGCACTGATTTTAATCCTTTCATAAACAAACTGTGGATTTCTATCATCTCTTCCATTGCCAAGTTCAGATATACCATATTTATGAAGACATTTTGAAGCACCTTAAGCCGCAATTTATGCTCGCCGCTGCTCAAGTTTGTGAAATCCTTTAAACCGATTTCTGGAAAAGCAAATACAGCAGGCCCATAAAGAATCTCTACCACCACATCGAGAGGAAACCAGTTTCACATGACTGCCATAAAAAAAAGAAAAAAGGCGAACTCGACGTTCGATCTGGAAATAAAATAAGAGAGCCAGAACCAGAAACACGAATCGCGGCCCTAAGACTCGAGAACTCTCCAAGGATTGAGTTCCACTCAGATAAAAATAAACTCGCTTCGAAAGAAAGAAAAAGTCTTTGGCCAGCATCCAAGTCAAGTTGTTCAACTGGTTTTCTGGTGGCTAAGTAAACGATAGCCGGTGCCCTTTGGAGACTTTTCGCACCCTCCCCCGCCACAAAAACCGCTCCCTAATATTATTATTACTTTTTTTTGTTGTTTTTGTTGATCGAGCGATGCGGGTGTTGGTTTTCGTTATGTTTAACCCATTGATTTATATTGGTAATTTAACGCCATTATATTCTGCAGCAGCTGCCAGTCAGAGAGACTTTGGAAAGTTATCTAGCCATGAGGCCATGAACTGCATTGAATTGATCGAGGCGATTGAGTGATTTTTACACAAGGTTTTGTTTTCTGGGGCCATGGGCCCTTCCCATATTCAGTCAATTACCCAGCCCCCTTGCCTGTATATGTATATATGTATCTCCGCCCAGTTGGTTGCCATGTTGAGCCGCATAATTGTTTGGGCCTGCAATCGGGGAAAACCCTTTTCCACTTTCCCCTGCTCGCCGACTGCAGCTGTAAAATTGTTAATTTAGCTTCTGTCTTGTGTTAGTCACGTGAGCTTCAAATTAACTTTTTTTGTTGCCTGCACTTTGATAGAGTCATTTTATTGTAATTAACTGGGTTTTCGATGGGGGGTATGGTTTCATGTGAAAATGTGATTGAAAACAAACGAATTTTGGCAGGGGTAAAGTTTCGATTTTTCTTTGGCTGACTTTTTAATGACGCTGCATATAATTAAGACCTTAACCCTTATTATTTTCATTATTAAATTCATTATTAAGTTTTAGTATTATATTTTTTTTATTCAAAAATTCAGCATTGAAAGTTTAAACTTGTAATTAATATTCATAGTTATAAATTTTATATTTAACCTTCGAATACCCAACTAGGTCCACCTGCTCCACTTCTCAGAAGTATGCCAAAAAGAACAAAAACACATTTCACACAACATTTACGCAAAACGATCTTATTAAAAGCCAAGATTTATTAGCAGTTTTAAATGGAAGTCTGAAATCAAAAGCGACAATCTTAAATATACAAAAAAAACTGGATTTCAAAATTGCGACTGGTGCAAAACAAAACCTCATCAGGCTGAGGTATGTGTGGTTCATTCAGCAAAGAGTTAAAAGACTCGAAAAAATGCACAATAAAACATGTAAAATGCGTTGAGAGCTGCATTTTTTGGTGGCCAAGACTTGTTTTTCTTTTTTTTTATTGCGGCTTACGAAACACATTTGGAGGCAGAAACAAACACTGAGCTTTGAGGTAGTAACAGCATTGATTGGGAAATGAATGGACACAATTTGTAGTTGTGTCTTTGCAGATAGTGGATATACAAAACCGACCACTTCACTTGACACGCTGCCCCAAACCACACACACACCGCACCCAGTCTCAAATTCTTGTCGATTGATTCATAATAATAAGGAAAAAACCTGTTCTAAAGCAGAGACACACATTCTGCATACACTTGGAAAAAATTTCAAAGTGTGCAATTAAAAGAGAGAATAATATTTAAAATTTAAACTCATCACTCACATTCATTTATCTTAAGTGATATGTGAACTTAAACCTATACGTTTTTATTCATTGTGCATTTTTAAACAAACTCTTCCATGCGACATAACTTCGTTATTTTCCCATCAAATCAGGCAGAACGCTCCTATCCTAACAATGCATAATCCAACACACCTGGCCCAATACCTGTGGTTTCTTGAGCCTTTTCTCATTTGCTTTCAATTAATTCGCACTTCTCACAAGCCTTCTTTGTGATTCACACCCCCACTCGATGTCAATTGAAAAGCTCTTTCTTCTCCTGTTCCATTTTCGGTTTTGATTTACAATAAATTTCCTTTGTTTCGATTTATGCCATATATTAATTCATTTGATTTTTCACCATAAATATTATTATTTTGTCTGTCCGCTTCTTTTTCGCCAGCATCGTTTTTGTTTATGCAAATTGAAAGCTTTCGAAGGCTGATAAAAGTAATTGGCCTTTTCGTTGTTTGCATTGTCTGTCGTTGCATTTCCAAAAAAGGGATGCCACGATGATACAGAATATTAAATTATTCAATTGAATGACGAATTTATAGAGTGTTGATTAATTTTGAAAGTTACGTGGAATTGGTGAAAGATTTTTATTAGTAAGTATGTAAAATAAAATTGAAGTATTTGTTGATCTGTTTACAGTTTTCACGTTCTTTTTTTTTCCTTTATCATAGCAACAATTTTCTTAATGATCCATACCATCGTCTAGACAATACAAAATTATGCACACCTTTGTATTTGTCCCGATTAAAGTGTGGGCTCGATTAGATTCGTCTCATTTAATTTCATAGCCAAAGATTTCCCGCTCTCCTTACTTAAATGTCAAAGTTGAATTTGATTATTCAGGTTTGTCTTGTGAAAATTAAGAGAATTACATGTGAAAGTTTCTTTCGTGGAGAATATTTAACCTGAATAAACCAGAAAGCAGGCGAAACATGCTAACAAGCAATTTTATATGCAAATCAATCGCCAACTGAATAAAACATCAGACATCGAAGGGTAGAGTAAAACGAAGGCCCCCGTATGAGCCAAAAAAAGAACTCCGAACTTTGTGAAAAGATTCGATTCGCTTTTTTTCATGCCAACTTAAATTCTTTTATTTTTTAATTTTACTTTTTCGCATGCTAATTGGTGAGTTTTTATCGGTTTTGCGTACGCATTTTATGTTAATTTGTTTTTGACCGTCTTTTAAATCGGAATTTGTGTACAACGATAGAGCCAAAGATTGATGGGTTCGAGAGCCCTATGATAAATAAAAAACTTGAAATTCAACAATGTGCTTGAAAGTAAACAAAATAAAGTATAATCTATTTATTTTCTTTTGAGAAAATGAATACATATTAATATGTATAATGCTTGAGCATTTTTTTAGGGCCCTTAAATTATTAGTTATAATGTTCATAATTATATAATTATTTAATATTTTGCTTCTGTTTTCTTTCCCTTTCTTTGCAGGTGAGTTAAACGTTCTGTTAAAAACAATTTGCATGCCCTTTGGGCATATTCGTGAGTATGAATAATTTTAGCATAATTAGGGGAGAAGCTTCTCTCTCGACCAGCGAGTGATTCGCTGCGGGCTCATTATGGCCTCACTTGATGGATGGACTCTGGATCTGAACTCTCTCATGCATTATAAACCCTATCTATTGGTGCTGGTGGGACGGGTCATTTAGGTTCAGTTTTTGTAAATTTTTTGTACATTTTCCAGTTGACTTCCCCTGGTGGAAACGAGATTCCACGAGATTGCACTTAATTGTCCCCCAAACAAATCATTGGTGTATCAAAGGCCCACACTTAGTGCAATTACAGTGCGATTTAGCAGAACACATTGAAGCTTATATTATTTTAAATTGGCTCACAAATGTTTCCAATTTTTGTCTTCAAAATCTCCAACCAGTTTTATCTATTAAAAATGTTTTTTTCAAATACTGCACCCTGAAATACTACTGAAACCGATGTCAATTATTTTTGTGGCGTTTATCTAAAGTGACACCGCAGCCATGCAAATTGCACTTAAATCGATTGTGTGGGTATCGATAATCGTCTGCGGTTGTTCTTTTTTTTTCCGCCGTGTTGATGGTTACCACATAGTTTGCATATATTACAAACGAGTAAGTAACATTAACAATTATGGATTTTCCACTCTTGAATGCCAAGCCTTCTGCGTGGGCTTTGTGCTCTGTTTTGAGTTGAACACTTATATCTGCTATTTAATTACTGAATGGACACCAAGTGGATAAATCATAAATAAAAATACTCTATTAAATGGCAACTTATAACCCAGATAAAATCATGGGGCATTTTAAAAGCATTTAAATTAATTGCATTTGAATTTGTCTTAAATTTGAATGAGCAATTAATAAGAGTGTTCTGTTAGGTAAATTAAATAACATGTCTTAAACAAGCAGGTGGTTCAATTTAATTAATGGGACCTAGAAAATATTTAAAGTGCCCAAATGAAATCTTGTGAGCATACAAAATAGGATTTCACGAAGCTGATTGAAGGTGCAATCATATTTACATTCCTTGATTATCCATGTTTGTTCCTTTCAATTCGATTGACTGCGCTTTCCCTTCGCATTTCACATTTTCCAGCCTCAGTTATATTTTCCAATGGCAAGGATTTCAAGGAAACTTCATCTTTGCTCTACTTTTGCCAGTCGCAATGCACACAGTGATTAGAATGTGACATAATGATTTGTTCCCGGAGACGTGTCAGTCGGCATGTTTCCAGTTCCTTTGGCACTTCACATGTTTCCTTCGTTTACATACATCCCCGCACATCATGTTTGCCTTGGAAAATTACACACTCATATTCAGAGTGTTTACTTTTTGCATACGGAACGAAGAGATAGTAGCAAGATGTAAGAGCCATGGAAAATGTATTCCGTAGCCTGTATCCTGTTGTATCCCATTTCCTGTTTACATATCATGTCCATACAAAATGTGGAAAAATGGAGTAGGTGTTTGCTCTGGGCCATAGAAAGAGCACATAGAGCACCATTGTGTGTTGAGAATAACACGTCCTGACAAGTGAAAGGATGCTCGAACGTTTTTATGCGGATAATGACAATGGGCACAAAGTGTTAAGCTTTAAGGATTTTGCTGGGCTCAAGTTTTCGACTAAGTAGGGTAATCTTCTGAAAATGGATATACTCAATATATATTTGAATGTACAAACTGCAAGTACTTGAAAATAAATGGTTCATGGGTATTGTTCTGGTTTTTAATTTACCTATTTTAATGATCATCAGGATATATATAATTTTATTTAAAATTTAAACTTTTAGCTACTAATTTTTAAGCGTATGTTATAGGCATGCGACTTTCTATCCTTTATTTTTTGAATTCAATAGACCGGCATTTAATCCTTCCTGCACGGCTGACCCAAATAAGTTACCTAAGGTCATTTTCATTAGACATCTAAAATCTATCTTTAGAAACAAATGCATTCCCGAGGGCATTTCCATTTCCCATTTCCCATTTCCAAGTGGCACGCATGCGCACCATAACTCAAACACATGAACGCACTTTGCTGGAAACTCAATTGTAGTTTGGTGGAGGGGTGAGTGGAGGGATGCCTAATTTATATATATAAAACGAAATCTAGAGTTTTGTAGTTCAAGCACGTACCACGCACAAAGCGAAAAATAAAAAACAATAGAAAACACTCGACAAATGGGCACAGATAGAAATTCTTTCGAAGCAAAAAAATGCCCATGAGAGTGGTCTGAGTTTGGTTGGAAAGTTTTCATATCCAATGAATGCAATGATACTTTTTGCCGCCTATATGGTTGAAATTTCTTGCTGGGCCTCTCGGTTGGCGCACTTTAAGCTGACTGCAAAACATTAACACGTCGCGACGACATAAAACCCGTTAAATGCTCCCCCAAAGGACAATCGACAGACATGCAGTCGCTTAATTTAGTCTGACACATTACACTGCAAGAAATTTGGTTTTTAAACTAAAAGATCTGTTAACGAAATGTATAATATTAATTTTGTTAATATAACACTTATGATACCATTTAAAATATAAGGAAAATTGTTGAATTAAATGTGGTTTACAAATAAATAAGGTCTAAAATATTTATTTATATTTTTTGACATTAAAATTTCTTACGTTTAAAATGGGAAATGCAAAATTTAAAGTCATACTTACATCAAGACTTTTTTTCAGTGGCTGTGCAGGCAATATGCAAATGTTGTTATTGAAAAGCTCTTCGCCAAAATGGCCTCGACATGTCAAGTGGGTGGGGTCCTTCCACTCACCTTGTCACGTGGCCATTACCGCCTGTATCCCCGACCTTTTTCCGCCTTGGTAATCGCCACAGACTAGTCGTATGTCATCTACGTGGCCGACAGGATAACGTAACCTCGACCAGTTGTCGTTGTTGTGGATATGTCTGTGGCGCCTTGTCCTGCAACAATATCACAGTCTGCATCCTGCGCAACCACAGACACGTTGAAGGGTAAAAGCACTGTTTGATGTCGCTTAACACCCAACAGACAAGTGGCCAACTTGGGCACAGGAACACGTTCCAAGGACCTCTGACTTGCATACGAAAACAGTTCCCGAAAAGAGTCACATCTGCCTCACATGCATTGCCATTAAATGTGACATTATGGTGATCCATTGTGAAATTCAAAATCGATTGGAAAAGTTGACATTAAAAAAATAGTATTAATAAATACATACACACAAGTTCGTAATTTGTTTAAGTTTATCATTTAAAATTCCGATAAACTACCAATTAATTGCCTTCATTGAAATTCCAGAGATATTCTTAATAAACATCCAAAACAAGTGTTTGACAACCATTTTATGAACCTGTTCGACGGCTGATTTATCTTGAAAATAAATCCGATAATGCACACATTTATTTCGCCAGACAATTCCGCAAATTCCGAGTAATTTGTCCAACATGTGTATATTTTTTTCATTGAACAAAACCAAAACTTCAACATCTGGTGAGCCACCCTACTGAAAACTGGCCAGCTAAAAAAAAATACAGACTGCATGGGTGTAACATTAAACAAGAACAAAACTGGATAAAAATCCTTTACTTCCAACTTATTTACTTTGGTTCGTGCCTCTTCAATGAATAAAATGCAAAAAAAAAATATAAAAAGTTTTTTTGGCAGACCAAGCAAAACGCCCTGCCAAGTTTTATATACAAAACTTTATCCTGCGCCTGCAGAGAAAGAAAAACAAAGGAAACATAGAGAGGGGATCAAGGGAGCACTTAAATTAAAATTGTCATGGCTGATTGCATTTTCGTGGCTGTATGTGTGATGCACAAGAGTCAATTGTTTATCAATTGAGGTACACAAAAAACGCAAAGAGCGAAGGCAGCCACCACTTTTCTGTTGTTCTTCGAGTGGAATTTGTTGCAGCAAGATACCATCCACATAGGTCGTGTCCCGACATGTTTTCTGCCTTCTTGGTACCTGAAATGCCTCTAGGAATATTTCACTTTCCTACCTGATCCCATCTGGGACCAAAGAAAAGACTGTACAACAGTCTGGAGAAGAACTAGAAATAGATTAAAAATGCATTAAATCGTTGATAAATTGCGTTGAGACCCAAAAAATGAAATGGGTTAGTCCCTTTTTAAATCCCGGTAGGTGTTGAACAAATTAAAAGCGATCATTGAGATGGGATCCGAATCTGACCTGGGGCCTTGCATGATTTATTTATCTGCAATGGGTTACCATTGTTATTTCTTTGACCTCATGCAATTCAATATCTTTCTGCTCGAAAAAGCTCAACAATATTTGCCTTTGTTTTAGTTGATTTTTTGATGACCAAGTGTGAGACGACGAGTGTCTTTTGTTTTTGCCCCACTATTTTGGCACCAAAGTTCCCTCGCCGACAACAAGAAATTCTACTTTATTGGAATTCCAGACTAGGGCTCCATTGTTTGGCAGCTTTTGTGGTATTGGCAATGGCGTCAGAATCGTTTACATATTTTTTTTGCCATCGGCCAAAGGACGGGGGGAGAAAAACTATGCTGATGGAGCTTGCAAATGAAAATCGTACTGCCTTGTTGATTTGCTTTTAATTTTGCATAAATATGCGCGATTCTGGAGGCGGGGGATACTGCTGTCAGTTGCAGTCTCAGTTGCTGACAGTCTGGATGGTGGATTACTTTACTACACATCTACATATATGAATAACTGTGTACAGTCCAGCTTCTCTAACTCAAACTTGTTTAAAAAATAAGCTAAATAACAGAAAGAAAATGTATGATTATAGTACTTACAATTCAAGTCAAAGCAAAATATAGACTTAATAGACTTTTCTAAAAACTCGTTTTTGTATTTATATAATTTCTGTTTTCTCCTAAAGAACTTTTACTGTATACATGTTTATCTGCATATGGAACTCTCTACCCCTGACACTCTTTAAAGCTGCTTCTTGGCTTTAGCTGTCTTTAAAATTCATGAATGCAATACAATTTCTGCATCGCTTGCACTTTAATGTGTAGAATTTAATTCATGGAATTTTCTTGTGTCACTCTGGACTCCAGTCGTCGCGTAATGTAGTGATCTCTGTGGATCTTTAGCTCCGGGGTCTCATGTTTGTCACTTTAAACGTTTAAACGTTTAATAAGCGATCTCTTGATTGAATTAATATGCCATTGTTGACCGGCTGCACATGATCTCGGATTGGTTCGTAGATGGGCAGAGAGAGTTAATTGAAGTTTGCCTTCCTCAAGTTGTGAACTTTTCAACTTTTCAGCGCGATAAAGAAATGTAAAAATCTTTGAATAGATGGAGATTTATAGCACCAAATGAGGCAGTATTTAAGATGCACTTTGTTTATATATTTACAATTTATAATTCAATTAAATTGGCTTGTATAAAAATATCCTCCTAACATTTCAGGTTATCATATACATATGAGTGATTATTCTTTCTGTTAGGGTCTTGAAGTTTTGTATTTCTCCCCATTTATTTTCAATTCATGATGAAATTCTTCCCTTTGTTTCATGTGGCACATCTCCTTTGATCCTCCTCAGCAGTTCCAGACATTAAACCGGATCATTTTCTTTCATATTCCCTTCTTGACTGCTCTGTTTCTATTTCACAGATACGTTCCACACCCAAAACACACACACACTCATATTCAGTAAAGACCCGACCCACACTTTGCGAAAAGAAACTCCAATCTGAAAATCTCTTTCATACACAATTTTATCAAATATTTTCTATTTGTCTGGCTCTCTTTCTCGGTTTGTTTACATTTTCGTGTTCGCCTTTCCGGCCTTTCAATTTACAGAGTGGAACTTGTGTGCCCACCAACACCGTCCACACAGATACGTTTGTATCTCACAGATACCAGCGCTGGTATTTATTCTCGTGTTTGTTTTGCGCTTCGCCTTCATTCGTTGGATCGCGTTGGCATTTGGCTTCCACATCCACGACTCCACAATCGTAGGTAAAAACAGTTTCGAAGCGTGTTTCAAGCCGTCAACGTCAACGGTTGCCGCCAGCGGACAACTGCGACGGCGCGACGTATCCGAGAGATACGAGTATCTGCACCTAAAATCCATCTTTTACGCTGTGTGTGTTGTGTTTGTTCATTACGAAAGCCCCAATGTTAATAAGTTGCCCCAGCTGAATCAAGTGCGCGGTGTTATTCTAACCGAAAAAGCACCTAAGAGATACAGCCGGAAAATATCACTTAAGGAAATACATTTCTAAATAAATTACGAAAGGTTATAGTGAGCTAAATCAACTGATTTGAACGTAATGCCGAATAACTAACCAAAAAGTTCATAAAAATGAATTAATAGATACATCCAGATAATATATGTAGTGAAATTTGAAAGATATTAGCAAGAAATCACCCCTTAAAGAAATTAAAAAGTAATAAATGTTAATTAAAATGTAAAATTAAAAGAAAAATCCTATCTAGCAACAAGGAACAACTTGGGTTTTTCAAACAACCGGCAACCAGAAACAGTAGCCCAGTGCAATCCACAATCCAAGTCCAAATTGCAATCCGCAATGCTCAGCGAAGCGCAGCTGTGAACATTTCACTTTCGGTGCATCCAACAGATACGAGCGATTGTTGCACGCCGCTCCAAATTTGAAACGCAAAGTTGGCTGGTGGTCATTGGCTTTTGCCTCTTGGCGGCAAGAAACCTTTTGCACAATGCAAATGTCTCTATAAACAGAGATACAGTGTATCTATGAGATACTTTTCGCCATCTCTGTATTGGTGCATAAAACATGCTAATTTGCACCGAAAAACTTTATGGGAGTGTAAAGTATCTGCGAGAGCCAGTCGATGACGCCTCGTTCAGATATTTCTTGCCTGCCAGCCAACCATTAGCATATGCAAATCTACGTCCAATAAAATTGAAAAGAATCGAGATCGAAACTGAAACTGAAATCGAAACTAAACGCCGTGAAGTTGCAGCAAATAAGAAAAAGTTTATTTATAAAGCATTACCTCAATTTGTGGGTTTTTCCACAGTTGAATAGACATATTCAACTACCTATTTGTGTGTTAACAACAATTGAAAGTGACATCAGCTTCGAACTTTATTATCGCGAAATTCCTCGATTTTTGAATTGTATTTATTTTGCATTTCTTATTTATTCCCATTTGTTGAAAATATTTGTTTATATTCTGTGTGTGCTTCAAGTTACCAAATTACGTGCATTCATATCGTAAAGCAGACAAGTGAGATTACACTCCCTATAAACATGTCATACGAAGCCAATTAAATAATCAAATTAATTGCTTTGATTCGCTCAAAGTGCAATTCGAATGAGAGACATTTTTATCTGCGGCAAACGAAACCAAATAAAAGCAAACACAATGAAGTTTCCGGATTATGTTCCAAACAACATGTTGGTGGTAAGCGAAAACAGTGGCAAACAACTTATTTTCCTTATAATTAAAGTCATTAAGAGTGTGTAGTAACTGGGTCATAAATCAAACGACTTTGACTTAAATTATGACTAAAGAGAAGGGTGGGGTCCACAAAAACGGGTAGATAAACAATTTGATGAATGCATGAGCATTAGACGAAGGTTATGTTACTAGAATCGGGAAAACTTCTTTGGCCAAGAGAAAAAAAAACTTTGCGGAACACACATGACAAGATTAATTATGGGCTATATCTGGCATAAAGAAAGTCTTTAACGCACGCCTTCCTCTGGCTGCACACCATTAAATTTCCAACTAATTTCACTTGCAATTAAGTTAATTATAATTCTACCGCCCCCATCAAAATGCATAAACTCGGTCAAAAATCCAGCAACGTTTTCAAAAATCTCTTCTTTCATCTTTTCAACTCACTACGTTGTATTTTTATTTAAGGCAAACCAAGCATAGCCAAAGATTTCTGGGCAGATGTGAAGTCAGTCTAAGGCAAACTCATTTACCTACACCTGCAGCAGACATAAAACTTTATAAATATTTATTAACTTCAGACTGGCCCACGCGACTGCACAAATTTGTATTTTTGTTAGTTAATTTTGTTTATTATTTATACCAGCCCACGCGTGGAATGTTTTTTTTCTCCAAGTTTTTGTAATTGGATGCGTCGTGTTGCGTCTGTCTGTTAAAATTATATATTTCTGGCGCCCACCTGAGACAGGCATACAAATTTCGCTTTAATTTTTTTGTTTTAGGGGATTGGCTGGCTCGCGGAACGACAGATTCAAAATTGATTGCAGCTTCGAATCGTTTTTGTGGAGTTTTTGTCGAGTGAATCATGGTGAATGCAAGCAGGATTGGGAAACAGCTTGATGGGATTTGAT
Organism: Drosophila elegans; assembly: GCF_018152505.1. Lineage (NCBI taxonomy): Eukaryota > Metazoa > Arthropoda > Insecta > Diptera > Drosophilidae > Drosophila > Drosophila elegans. The sequence continues at coordinate 1,817,683 of NW_024545855.1, read as the reverse complement.
TTTAATTGATTTATCTGTATTGTATATTGGATTTGTGTAATGATTGAGAGATTAAGTTGGATCTCTCAATTGAATTTGCCCATATGGAGGGTGATTTGGGTTCCGCCCAGCACCTGCTGTGAGGGTAAATGAAGTCAAACTCAAATGATTTTGTAGTTGCAGGTGGTAAATTGGGTGAGGAAATGCGTGCAGAGTGATTTAATTCACTATTTTAGTCGAGTCGTTGAATACCAAACTTACTCAGCTAAACAACTTCAAATGTGTTGATGTAGTGTATTTAAATCTCTTTGAAAAACCATTAAGAAACGAAAAAATGCAATCTAGTTCTAAAAGCTAAATAAAAAAGGTCAAAAGCAAATAAAACTTTAATGATATGAGAAAATTCCCTCTAGTCATTATTCTTGATTAAAACAGAAAAGTAAGACGTTTTAGTCATTAAAAACTGAATAGACATACATTCATCCCACATTTCTAGTTCATCTGAAACTTGCATTATACTCTCCTATAAACTCGTATTCTTTTGTGTTTTAACAAATGATTTACACCCTTCGTTAATTTATTCAGATTCAACTTTGTTCATACCGTTTTCGAACGGAATTCTTTCGTTAGCAAATTGTTTTCAGCTTTATTTAGTTCCGCTTTGTGTTAGGTTCCTCAGTCACAAAAACAACAGAAATAGGAAAACTCCACAATAATTCCCATTCAGTCACAGCGAATGCACACCCATTATTTTTATTATTATTTTTACAACTAACCACTACCCCTTTTACGCATTTCGGATGGAACCTCTAGTGCATAAAATTGAATTGTGTACGAGTGGCTGAGCGTTCATGGGTCGTTCTTTGGCCTGGGCAACAGGTCGCATATACGAGTATGTAAAAAAAATAATGGAAAAACGGAAGTCACATGTGCATTTCCGTCTGGCAGCCATCCTTAACAAATTCCAATTAAATTATATTGAAGTAAATTGACAAAGACAGCAGCGAGAAATGTTTTTACTCCGAAAATTCAACGACACATTTTAAATGTCTAGCTTGAGTGCTATAGAAATCTCTACGCTTAAAACTCGATTGGTACAAATATATAATAAACGTACATATATTTTAACCGAAGTTAAACGGTGAAGATATCTGTGTGATTACGAATTATGATAAAATAATTAAGTATTCAGAGTCTTTAGTCTTACTCGAACAATCTTTAAATTTGTAGTAATATCTTTAAATTTTTTCAAAAAACATTTTAACATTTTTCCAATTGTTTTCTGATTTTTGCAGGGTGATCGTACCACTTGGGAGTACCACACAGTGGCGGTGACTCGAGTTCCGGGTTATGGCTTTGGTATCGCCGTTTCCGGTGGACGTGATAATCCGCACTTCGCCAACGGTGATCCCTCGATAGCAGTTAGCGATGTGCTGAAAGGTGGCCCCGCCGAGGATCGATTGCAGTAAGTATCGAAGAACCTTTTAGATGACTCAACAGAAGTTAGTGACCCCTTAGAAAGTAAACCTTTTGAGTGCATTTTGAATTATTATCCGGCAGGAAATTAATTGTTGTTTGAGATATATCCGACATGTTGAATGGGCCCCCATGCAGGCTGATGAAATAAAGTGCAGTCTAAGCATTTCCTATTTGCCCAGAACTAGTTATTTTTCTCCAAACGAAAATGAGAATTATATATTCCCAACATGCCCGCTGACAATTGACATCGTTAATCTCGGGCTTAGAACTTTTTTCTCTTTTTTTTTGTATTCCCACTCCTTTAAGAAAATAAAACCCCAAATGCGCACACTTCAATACTTCAAACTCACGTAGCCGGTCCCAAAAAAAATATTTAATTAAACCAACGCTTTGACAGCTCCAAAGCGGTGCCGTTGCCGCTGGAGATGTTCCTCTTGTCGATAATAAAAATTCCAAAGCGTTTTTCAATAGACAGCGACCGAACCGGACCGACTCAAGAACGTTGGCCAGACCCTAGTGATTAAAAACTTGTCATAATCTTTTTTCCCAAGAAACTATTTACCCTGGCCCAGACATGCAGCGTACAATTTTCACTATGTCCCTTACCTGAATTCTGCCGGAGGATTTCAAAAGGAAAATCCCGCTGACAGGGCTGGAAAAATATTTGCCAAGTGTGCGGAGACAAGTGGAAATTAGCTGCAGCCCAGCACATGTCTTTTCAAGCTGCCTGAGAGCATGTGGGCTTATTATGGCCAAAGTTTCACTGTTATGCAGCTTAGCAGCAAGTATACACTAAGGGAAAAAATGTGTAAAATTAACCTATATAGGCGGGCACAAAGAATACAACAGGAATGAAATACTTTTGTGAGACAAATATATATTTTAAAATCTCTCTAAAAATGTACTAATCCTTACTTTCTGTTGGGGTTTTTGATTACCAGTTCAGCTTTATTTTTATAATTTCATATTTCAATATATCAAAATCAAATTGTTTCTTAACAAGTATTTAAACCCTATACGAATGAAACAAAATATAGTACATTCTCCAGACAAATTCATTATAAATTTAAAGCTTGTACTTAGTGTAAGCATTTTTTTTGTGAGTACCTAAGTTGGTTTTCCCAACCCAACTTATGCCATTCCATGCCGCATTTTCCGCATTTTTGGCCGGCTTAATTGTTAAGCCGCTCCGGCGAGACTCAATGGTTCCATTGGCAGACCGAAAGTATACGCGGCTCAGTTTGGCTCGGTTCGGCTGCCGCTTCTTTCTGCACTCGTAGACAACTTAATTATGGATATGTTTCGCCTTAGACATGCAACATAATTTCAATCATTAACCACTTTGTCTGCCGCGACGAGAGCAACAGCACACACTTATTGTATCTGTATCTAAAGTATAACATTCTTGTCGTTAATTCGTCATGTGCTATTTACTATTAACTATTACATTTTTACTTTTCATTCCTCCACTTCTGTGTTCCGTTCCAAGAACGGACCGTAATTGTTCAGGTCTGGACAAACAAACAAAGTACCGCCAGAGATATTCCACAGAAAACCACGGAAGCCGCTTAGCAGAGGTCTTGGCTCTCGATTCTCGACACTCGACTCTTGGCCATATTACTTGTAGTCTAGTCATGCAGAAGAACTCAGACAATTGCCTGTTTATTAGCGTATGTCTTCAATCCAAGTCTAACCTGATTTCACTTCGCGTTGCTGTGGGATTGAGACTGAGAAGTCTGATCTCTACCTGCCCGATCGCATTGCACTCAATGATCCGAAACAAATTGTATTTGCAGCTGGAGGTGTTTTCCATTTCATGTGTGCTACTGTATTAATTCTTTTTTGATACCCTGTTCTTTAAAATGACATTGAGTAACGCTGTGATATTGACCAACTTGATTAAACAATATCTTGATTATAATTTTGCGGCTGCAAGTTGATAACCTTATTTACTTAATTTTCTATTATTTTATGTAGGTCAATATGATTGCGTCGTTAATTATGCCGTAGCTGATATGATAGTTATTTTTTATAATGGATGGATGCTATATTATTAGAGGTCACAAAACCAAAGTAGTATATAGTTTTTTTCTTTAAACTATTTTCTACTTATAAGTATTAATCAAATAAAAATCTCTCTGGGTATCTCTTAATTCGAGCAGTCCCAAAAATATTCTCCTTTATCATGGCTGCAGGTCTAATGACTTTGTTGAAATGGACAAGGTCGTTTCTAATGACCTGCATATAAAAAGAAACCTGTACTTTTCTAGTTTGGTCACGATTCGGTCATTAAGGCAGGGTTTACGAGCTACCCGACAATTACTAGACCAAGCCAAGTGATCCATTTTAAACTCGAGTGCGCCTGGAACTAAACCCATAATTTTCCCTATTTGCAGAGTCAACGATCGCATAATATCGGTGAATGGCGTTTCCCTGGAGAACGTGGAGTATGCGACGGCGGTGCAGGTGCTCAGGGATAGTGGCAACACGGTCCAACTGGTGGTCAAACGACGCGTGCCCCTGAATCCCATTAATCCCGGTGGTGCAGTGCAGCATCAGCATTCGCACAGCCTGAGTTCAGTGGGTCTGGTGGCCAATGGAAGTGGCGTAGTGGCCCCAACGCCCATGACGAATCTGAGCCAACCCAACTCCCTGAACTCGTCCCTGGTGCAGAATGCCAGCGGTGGCCAGCCCATCAAGGTGACCCTAACGAAGGGCGGAAAGAAGGACGACTATGGAGTGGTTCTCGGCTGTCGACTGTTCGTCAAGGAGATCTCCTCCAAGGCGCGCGAGCAACTAAATGCCAATGGCTATAGTCTACAAGAGGGTGACATCATCACACGCATTCACAACACCAATTGTGGGGACACTATGAGTCTTAAGGAGGCGAAAAAGATCATCGACGGCTGCAAGGAGCGACTGAATCTAGTGGTTCTGCGTGATATTACCAACCAGGCGGCTGTTAGCCAACTGAATCTGAACAATTCGACCAGCCATCAGGCGGCCGCGAATATATACGGCAGTCATCAGCCTCAGGTATCCGGTTGCAGTGGCAGTAACAACAATCTCGAGGATCCCTATTTGCCGGGTGGAGCCAGTTACTCCTCGCAGAATCTGTACGTGCAACCGCCCACTCGCACCTCCAATGGTCCGAACATGAATGGCAATGGACTGAACGAGGAGAAGAGTAATCTCACACCACGCGGACGCTCGCGAGGACCCATAATGGATGGGGTGTCGCTGCAACAGCTGGACAGACCTGTGACCCCGACCAGGGGCAGGAGTGGAGCCACCGATGAGCCACCGCGTCCACCGCCTCCAAGGGGATCGAGTGGCGGCGCCGCCCAAGAGGATTTCTACAGTTCGCGAAGACAACTCTACGAAGAACGGCAGAGCGCCGAACCGAGATTCATTTCCTTCCAGAAGGAGGGAAGTGTGGGCATCCGCTTGACCGGCGGCAACGAAGCCGGCATCTTTGTGACTGCCGTACAACCAGGATCTCCGGCCTCACTGCAGGGCCTTATGCCCGGCGATAAGATTCTCAAAGTCAACGACATGGACATGAACGGAGTGACCCGCGAGGAGGCTGTGCTCTTCCTGCTCAGCCTGCAGGATCGCATCGATCTGATTGTGCAGTACTGCAAGGAGGAGTACGACGAGGTGGTGACCAACCAGCGTGGCGACTCCTTCCACATCAAGACCCACTTCCACTGCGACAATCCCTCCAAAGGCGAGATGGCCTTCAAGGCGGGCGATGTCTTCCGGGTGATCGATACGCTGCACAATGGTGTTGTGGGATCCTGGCAGGTGCTCAAGATCGGTCGGGGTCATCAGGAGATGCAGCGCGGCGTAATACCGAACAAGTCGAGGGCCGAGGAACTGGCCACTGCTCAGTTCAATGCCACCAAGAAGGAGATGAATGCCAACGAATCGAGGGGTAACTTCTTCCGGCGACGACGGTGAGTTTAAATAGTCTTTTACCCATATAAACCTTAAATAAACTATTGTTTTCCAACCCACAGTTCCACGCACCGTCGCTCCAAGAGTTTGTCCCGCGAAAACTGGGACGATGTGGTCTTCTCCGATAGCATTTCCAAATTCCCCGCCTACGAGCGTGTGGTACTGCGCCATCCCGGTTTTGTGCGACCCGTAGTGCTCTTCGGACCCGTTTCCGACCTGGCTCGCGAACGATTGGCCAAGGATTTTCCCGACAAGTTCTCGACTCCTCTGCAGGATGACGACAAGTCGGCTGGGACTAGTGGAAAGTGCCGCATTGTGAGACTCTCGAATATACGCGATGTGATGGATCGTGGAAAGCACGCCCTGCTGGACATCACACCGAATGCGGTGGATCGCCTCAACTATGCCCAGTTTTATCCGGTGGTGATCTTCCTGAAGACGGACAGCAAGCATGTGATCAAGCAGCTCCGTCACGGACTTCCGAAGGCGGCCCACAAGAGCTCCAAGAAGCTGCTGGAGCAGTGCCAGAAACTGGAGCGCGTCTGGTCCCATATATTTAGCACCCAGATCGCGTTGAGCGACGAGGAGTCCTGGTACCGAAAGTTGCGCGATTCGATCGATCTGCAGCAGAGCGGCGCAGTCTGGATGTCCGAGTCCAAGGTGAGTCTTCTTTCTAGTCCGGGTTCAATTCAATTCCATCCATAGTTGTTGTCTGCGTGTTGTCCAATGTAGTTAGTCCATAGGTCTGATTAAAACCCAAAGCATCTTGTGGATGTCGTGACTCCATTTGATAACTGCGTAATCTCTAACTTAACGATGTCCTAACTGTCCAAATAGGTGATGGGAAGTTAGAGTTTTCATAACAAAATAAAATATATTAATACCTTATAGGAAGGATTAATATATAAAAAATATAAATAAATATATAAAAAAAATATATTAAAAAAAATAAATAATATAATACTCAAAGTCAATTTAAATATTAGTCAGTCAACAAAAAATAGTCCACAATTCTTTTATATATTCACCAAAATGAATACAATGTTAAACTTTAAATACTTAAATTACTCTTAGAATGCTTTTTTAGAATAAATACAAAACCAGTTTTGTTTTCATTTGCCCTTACGACCAAACTAAATATTATTAGCACGACTACAGGTCAATTAGTATATCAACACTAATAACTACAAATATATACATTCAAAATTTAGACAACCTAGAAAAACGGAATGATTTGTTTGTAACTTATACTACATAAAAGTTTGTTAAGTACAGTTTTAATTAAATCAGTGATATCCCAGCCTAGTAAATCTCCTAACTTTAGTAATACTTATTTATCATACTGATCCTTTAACTAATTTTAAATCCCCTATAACTATAACTCTATAATTTCTACAAATGGTTATGGTAAATATTCTAATTTTTACTTTCGAAACTTTTTCTTATTTGTTTATTTTTTAAATACAAAAAACACACACACACACACATACAAACATGCCCATGATTGTTGTCAACAAATCGTAAAAAAATAAACAATATTAACAGTTCCCCGATTCCCCCACCGAAATGTTATTCCCCCCCTACATTGCCCAGCCATGCAAATTCGCCTGCTGCCGCCCCATTTCATCGACCTCAGTGCCACGCTACTCGCAGAATCTGAATCTAAATCTTAATCTAAATCAGAATCAGAATCAGAATCCCAATAAATCCTATACAATGATCCAAAGTCACACCCCTCCGCCGCCACGCCCACCGCCCGTGGGTTACGCCCACAGCCAGAGTTTGGCGGAGAAGCCGCGAGATCAGCTGTCCTACAATATGGTGCCCATCATAAAGCCCGCTTCGTCGATGCCCAGTGGCCTGGCACCGCCCGTAGATCCCGCTCCCACAATGCCACTGGATGATCATGTCCTCACAGACTCCCAGTACCACAGTTCACAGCCGAATCTAATGAGTCAGAGCTATTTGACCTCGAATTCGAATGGTGGCAGTACGAATCACTCGAACAGCTCAAGGGGCTTTCAGCCCGGACCACCAGCTGCAGTCAGCCGCTATGGATGGCGAACCAATGCCCCTGTGGAGCGTAGGACCACGCCCTACTACTACCACGAGTTGCTGCTGCAGAAGAATCTCTTCGATTCCAGTCTGAACCTGTTGCCAACTCAGCAACAGGATTTGGCCAAGAGCAAGAATAGCAATCTGGAGCAGCAGCAACTGCAGCATCTAACAGATGCAAATGCAAATGCAGTCAAAAGGGCACCGATGGCCAAGCCACAGCAGCGATTGATGGGCAATGGTCAGATGGGCAGAACCAGTTACTCCTCCTCGGGATCACTTAGCAATCTTCTGGGCAATATCAATGGCAATGGATTGAGCCATAATAGTAATAATTGTAATGATCATGACAGCAGCGATGGCACTTTGGCGGATGAGGGTAGCTTTACACTGGCCTTCAATAATCTCAGCAATCAAATTGCCAGTTTAAATAACTCAAGTAGCTTGAACAACAATAATTGTAGTACTAGCAGCAGCAGCAACCACAACAACAGCAACAGCAACAACAATAATAATATTAATAACCATAATGGCCATGTTCATAATGCTGATTCCAACAACAATGTTGGCCAAAGTAACGAATGCATTGCATGAGAATCGGTGTTAATTTAGTTGAAAAGAGGTCCAGAGAATGAGATCTGATCTTATTGGATTACTGAAAATCATTCCCCTTGGGGCACAAGACTTTTCAACTGAATATCGTTATCCAACCCTTTCTGTTCTGTGTAATTATCGCATGTAGTTGTTTGTACTAAATTATTCATAAGCCCCCAAAACTCCTCATGTAGCATGATCAAGAGCAATAATATTGTGTGTAGACCGCTATTCGTTTAACATGTACATATAAATGTGTGTAATTGTGAAGCTAAAAGCATGTAGAGAGATCATGAATATCATATGACCCGAACCAAAAGTAAGAAATTGTCATTCTCTGGAGGGGAATATTAAATATTTATTTCTCAAGAGTTTTAAACTCTGCATTTCTTCAAACATTTCCACTTTCTCAACCCCCCCATAAGAATGACAATTTCCCAAATCCTATCCAACTCACTATCAATATATCAAGCAGAAATTCTGAAAAATATTTGACATACATATTTAGGCTTAAGTATATACGCAAAAATCACCATACAAATTTTTGCCAATATTTTTATAAAGTTGCTAACTAAATGTTTTTCGTTTCATTTGTTTCTTTTATTTACATACCAAAAACAAAAACCAAATATACATCATCATGGTCATTTCCCGCTTAATCACCCGTAAAACCCGATGCATATATTAAAACGATATCAAACACCACCAAATTAATCAAATTGTCCTCGTCCAAAACTAAAAACCAAAATCAAACTACAAAATATATATTCAAAATACCAAATATCTTGTGTTCGTCCACACATTACGTATCCAAATGCTTCGCAATCGAACGTCGTTCAATCAATCGAATCGAATCAATCAATCAATCATGTTTTTTAATGTTTCATAAACGTTTCTTGTTGCTGTTCTTGCGTTTTATTTTATTATCAAAAACAAAACAAATGTTGGTTGCTCTCAACGCGCTAAATTGTTTGACACTCGAAAATCAACGAAACTACCGCTAAAATTCAATTAACTCTTGCCCAACAAATTGCGCCTAACCATGAACCGAATCCGAATCCGCCAAATACCAAATACCAAACACCAAACCCCAGCCCGTAGAATCCCTTTCCGACGATTTCCTATTCCCCATGACCACCTCCCGACTCTCGTATGCATCAAGTCCCGAATCCGATTTGGAACTGAGTCCGGGCCCATCCGCATCATTGTCGCTTGGCAATTTGCCGCAGTTGGTTAAAGCCAGCTCAGATCCATCGATTGCCACTAATCAGGATAACTTGGATAGGGATAGAGACATAATTGGTGAAGGACTACCACCTCCATATACGGTAAGAGGTCGAAAAACCAATCAAACCAAACAAACTTAAACTAAGAAACCAACTTAGCATGCGCTTCCACTAAAACAAATAAAAAACATATCAAAACTAAAGAGGTTTTCAAGCGCCCTAATTAAATTCATTAAAATAACCATGGTCAACCAAATTTAGATATTGCAGTAATTATTGGAGATTTGAAAAGGGTTTTTTGAAGTCTAAAAAAGTTAGGCTCAAAAACAAACGATAAGGCATTTTGGAATTATGTCAATTTTATAATATTAGTAATACTTGAAATGTTTGCCTTCTTTTTCAAAATAAAGTACTTGATAAAATACCATCAGTTTAATAAATATTTTAAATAATACGCACTAATAAAAAGGGATTACAAACCTTTTAAAACCCAATTTTCCAATGATAGCTCCTAGATAAAATCTTCATTTTGTTGACCAGCTTAACCAGTGTGCTAATCTATTTCGCCACCCACTCACGGCCCCTTGCAATGCACCTGTGCAGGTACCCTACGACCATGGTGTCCCCGCGAATCCCAATCGCCGCCAGACCATGGACTCCAGCAAGTACAGCATCTACGGCACCAATGTGCCACCGCAGGCTCAGCAATCCGGCGGCGGAGGAGATCCGGCGGCAGTCAGGCCGCAGTCCCTGTACGGTATTAATGCCCCCGATCTGCCGCCCCGAATCGATCGCCAGTCCAAGCCGGGCGATATGCCGCTGAACACCTCTGGATCGTCATCTCGAAACGGAACCCTGGGACGAAGCGCCCAGGAGCGGCTATTTGGCAAGGCCGTGGTGCAGGACGATGTCCAGGCGGAGTACATCACCCGGAATGCTCTGGTCGGTTCTGTAGCAACTGAATCCCTGGATCGCCAGCAGCAACAGCAGCAGCAGCAGCAAACTCATGCCTCCTTGGAGCGGCAGGCTCGTTTGAATGCCCAACTGAAAGCCAATGGACCGGGAGGAGGAGGTGCATCCACCTACGACAGTGTATCCAGCTACGATTCGTACAACAATACACAAATGGCCATGCAGAACCTGGGCCGACTGGGTCCCAATGCGCCCGACGATCTCAAATCAGTGCCAAATGCAAGGTGAGTTTGTTCAAAACATTTTAATGTTAAAATATTTTATTTTTATATATATTTTCTAAATTATTTCAGTGGTCGCCCCTTGCCGCCCGTGGGTCAGCAGCATGACTACGGCCGTACACCGCACGATCATCGCAGTTTCGGCGGACCCAACGACCTAAATCGACAGAGCAGTCCAGGCAGGCCGCACTATCATGAAATGAATGCGTCCCGTAATATTGGTAAGTAATATTTTAAATCCTATAAATAATACCTACATTTTAAATTAAGGGAAATCAAAATATAATACTTTATATTAAGAAATATAAAAATATGTTCTTTATTGAAAAGGTATCTGATTTATTTCATTTTTTTAAGTTTCCAAGTTTGTCATGCTACAAATTATTAAAGCAAATATATATAAAAAAAATCCTAGTTTAATATTTAAAAATTATTTTTTTAATTAATCACTTATGAAAATATATTTTTAGATCCACGCAATGGCACACCACAACGTCCTTCCAATCTGGGTCTGGAAAACAGCCCGCGTAAGCCTTTGGTGGAGACCAAAACGGATTACGGAAAATACAGGTATGACCCCAAAAAACCATATCCATTGTTTAGGCTAACCACCACAAATTGTACATATCGCGTTGCTGAGTCAAAAATAAACAAAATGAAACTATTTACTTTCTCTTTCTCCTGCGCCGTCGTTCTTTTTTCAACTCACTCGCATGCATTTGTCGACTGTGTCGTAAATATTCTTTTGTATCTTTTCTAAATATATAAAAATTGAAAATATGTATGTGTCCCTGGTCCATTAGACGCTATCATCTCCATGCGCCCCATTTGCAGCACTTGCATTTGATGCACTCGCTCTCACCTGCGCCCTCGTCCTCGTCCTTGCCCCTGCAACTGCAATTGCCCCTACCCATGTCCTGCGGCCTTCAGCTGACCCAGCAGCAGCTCCTGCGCCTCTCCACTGGAGGTTTCGATCGTCGACCGATCCCTGCACCCCGTCTGCATGCCCTGATGGCACCACTGCCACCGCCAGCACTGCTGTCCAGTGCCTCAGCCTATGATACGCTCGTCTAAGCAACGAAAACGAAAAACGAACTTACTTTATAGATTAAACACTAATTTTTTAATGCGAAAATGCACTAGACAAATCCTTGATTTATATACCAAAAAAAAATTACGTTTAATTATCGTTCTTTGGAACTATAAAACAACATTCCATTTGATTTAAAAATCAATTTAATCGAATTGTCTTGTATGAGTTAAATTTTGTTGTGGTTTCAGACCTTTGGCATCTCCTTACCCGTTAAAGTTTTTCATAATTTGTTTTGATTTCCAATCCAACCATGTAAATAGGAAACTTTTTTGAGAATCCCAAAACCAAAGTGCAATAAACGATATTCACACCTGAACGACCCAGTTTTTTGTATGCCGTCTAAGCCCAATAAATATTTATCATATTATTATCACACATGTCCTTATATTTACATACAATTTTTTCTCTTTCTTGCTTATGTTTTGTGCTCGCCATCATCAACTGTTTGTCCCAAAAAAACACACATACTCTTACGCCCAAAACCACCCATAATGCAAATATATCACTCGACCCCAAAAAATCCACAACCACATGAAAAACAGTCGCAACAACTCCGTAACCCAAGCGGATTACACCAAGCTGCCGAAGACGGCGCCACATGGAGTGGTTCCACCGCCGAATGTGAGCAATGGCCAAAACCAGATGAATGGCAGCGGGACGCCCAGCAGCAATGGCAGTGGACCGTTTAAGCCAGTGCCGCCACCAAAACCCAAAAACTATAGGCCACCGATACAAAGTGGTGGCAGCAGTGGTAGTGGTGGCACCACTCCTTGGGAGAATGGGGTAAGTTATAGCTATGGATGATGGATTTCCCCTACTTAAAAGCTAATTTGTGAAACCCCCTTGCAGGACTCTGGTTCGCCACGTTCCCCCAATGGCTTCTACTATCCGCCAACGCCTTCGCATCATCATTATGGTCAGCAGACTACCCCTGGTTCACCCAGCAATGGACACATGCAACCACCGCCGCCGCAGCAGCAGCAGCAGCAACCCACCTACGGAGGCAGTAATGGCAACTATGGACAGGCACCACCTCCCCAACCCTATCCCCCAGCAAATGGCTACAATGGCAATAGTCACCATTACAATGGAGGCAGCGGCACAGGACCCTATATTGCACCACATCGCGGCATGCCACCGCCAATTGGTAGGATATCTGTAAAATATTTAGAAGGAATTATGGGACGGCTTTCAAAATCACTTGCTTAAATATCTAAAAAGTATTTTTAATTCCTCTTGTTATTCAATAAGAAATGCATTTTAAAATATTAATTTTGCTAAAAATTTCTATAAAGTGTGCAGGCAAACCCTTTATTTCTATGTTTGTTCAAATAGGACAAAATAAACAATTATTAAAGAATGATAAGAAAGTTTTATTTCACTCAATTAAGTCCCTTAATCAATCAATCTTTGTTGAAAATCTAGGAATAGCAATAAAAGAAAAGTAAAGGGTTTCTAAATTATCATGTTCTAGTCATATCATGTGACTGACTTGATTTTTTAAACTTAGTTCCAACCTCTTGAATATTAAATATATAAATATTTTAGAACAATTCCAAAGTAATTATAATTAGTATAATAATTTAAACATTTCTTTAATAAAAAACTAATGTTATTCATAGGAAACCTTCCGCCCCACACGCCCGAACGTCATGCTTTGGATTTGGCTGGGAGTCGGGAGCAGCGTGGTTCGGCCTTCGAGCTTTATCGTAAACCGCAAATCGGCGCAGCAGCTGGGCACCATCACAACATGAGGTAAGTTAATGTCAGATACCCGTAGTCCTCAATTTAGTCACCCCTCTGATAGATCCATTGTCCCTCCTAAAGGATATATTCCTTAAAAAAGAAAAACAAACAAAAAATAAGAAAACACATACACGAAAAACAATTCTTTGATTCCCCCCTCAACTTTCAACATTTGTGTTAACGAAAAATGTTTTATATTCTTGTTAAATGCCATTTTTGTACTTCACAATACTCGTTCAAACATTCAGTCAATCAGTCAGCCAAACAATCAGTCAATCAATCAATCAATCATTATGCCAATCTATTCATACTTTCATACGGTTGCTGGTCATTACAAATTATTCGATGCAAAAATTTCACGAAAAAACGCACAACAACGAAAAACAAATCGCATATATTCCATAAATTTAATAATTATTGTATTTTGCAATAACCAAAATTATTAACCAAACCATAAATTAAAGTTTAACAAAATTTTGAAAAATAAAACCAAAAACGTTGTAAAAAGTTGAGCGCTTCTCGCACATAAAATATGAAAACGAAAATAAAACATTTTTCGGGTTAACTTATACTTGCCATTTTACTATGCAGTACAGATTCGTATCCACATTTCTCTACTCTTAAACTCAATCTCGTACTGTTAATTATACATTTTATGATCATGCTTTTAGCTGATTTTTCGGGTATTTAAAAGTTAATCTTGAATCTAACTATGGTTTTGGGTAAACTCAACTTTTTTAATAAAATAATAACTAACAACAATGGTAACTGGTATTAATTTTTCTCTACAGTTTTGGTTAATTTGCAAAGTATTTAATATTTTTATATGGATATATTTTATATGTGCGCTTCTTGTGTGTCTTTAGCGAAAGTTTTGCAGGAATAGAATGCGTCTGAGTCAGGGTTTTTGAATTTGGAAATCTTTTACATTTAAATAATGATATGCGAAAGATTCTGTTGAAGACAATATTTACCGAGTGAACAATTTTGGTGTCACAGGGTTTGCTCTTTCACATCCCTTTTAAAAAGCTAAAGAAAAAAGTCTTTCCAATTCTATTCAGCAATTAATTTGAAAACAAAATCAAACCAACTCATTTGAAAAGCTAAAGAATAAAATACTATGTGGCAAAGTCCTACCAATTAAATAAAAAAAAAATTAAACCAACTTACAAAAATCTTTAAGTTTCTGTGACACTTTGTATAAGATCATATTCGGTTTCGATTTTTTAATACTTTACACAAAATATCCCTTGAGTTGATTTCCCGAAAATTACAGCAATCGAAACCTTTAAAAAAAAACCCTTGCTAATCACACACAACAATTCCGAATTCCGAATGTAATGAATCTTTAGCGAGATGGAGCCGTACGACGAGCGTTACGATGATTACTATGCCATGCCACCGCCTTCCGCGCATCCTGCCCACGGGCACCATCCCATGCAGCGATCCCGCTCAGCTCCACGTTATCCCCACGAGCGACCGCCTCCCGCCCAAGATCCCAATTATTATGGCCACTATGGAACCTCTAGGGGACATAGCCAGCCACGTCAGCAATATCCTTCTCAGCATCCCCAGCAGCAGCAGCAGTATTACGATGATCATGGCATGGAGATGGTTCCACCGCCACTGCCACCTCATAAGAAAAAGAAATCAGTGTTGAAGAGTCCACTGGTGGCCTTAAAGAACGCCCTGCTCAAGAGTACTAGGCCACTGAGAAGGATGAATAGCATGGTGGAGCCGGAAAGGAAACCCAAGGGCTTGCGACGCCAGCAATCGATGTTGGAGAGGGGTGTGCAAAGACCCTACTATCCGGATGAGTATCCCACCTACCCGGCTGGCTTTGAGGAGCGTTCCCATGGTGGCCAAGGCATGATGCAGCCCCATCCGCAGGATGTCTACTACCAAAGAGGTGGTCACTATGCCCCACAGCAGCAGGAGATGATGAACAGTACCTACCAGAATCTGGAGGGTGAGGACATCTATGGCAATATAGGCAACACAGTGCCACGAATGCCGCATCCCCAGGACAATGGTTACGGCTATGACCAATACGATCTCTATGCCAACCGAGCCTGCATTGATCTCGAAAGAAGGCAAGCGGAGGCAGCTGCAGCTTCTGGTGGCAGAAATGGAAGGAGAATAGTGCGACGTCACAGCACCACCACAGCAGATCGTGGAGGAAATCCAGGAAATCCTGGAAATCCGCCCAGAAGACCCATAATAAGTCCCGGCTACGAACAAGATCCCCAGGAGATCTATCAGACGCGCAACGGAGCCTACATGCTGCCCGATCAGCGAAGGGCGCCCAGTTCCGAGGTGATGACCCGCAGACGATTCTATCCGGGAGCGGCCAATGAGCAAACCGAGGAGGAACCCCTCTACCAATCGCGTCGTGAAATGCAGCGAGAAATGCAACGGAATCATCTGTACCAATCGAAACGCGAAATGCAGGAGAGGATTAGCCAGGGCAAGCGCGATATGGAGCGGGAGTTCAGTCCCCAGAGCAGCAGCAGCCAGTCGGAGACCTCGAATCCCGAGGCCATCTACCAGAGTCGGCGGGAGGCCAAAGCTCAGCTCAGGGATCAGATCTATCAGACGCGGCGCGAAGCCCTGGACAGCATGGCGGAACCGATTTATGTGTCCAAAAGGGACATGGGCAGACCGGCGCCCATCTACGAAACCAGAGAGGAGAGTATCCTCCAGTCCAGGGAAAATGAAACCGATGAGAAGAAGGAAAAAGAGGGCAAAACAGAGCAGATTCAGGTGGAGATCAATGCTCAGCCGGAGGAGCAAGTGGAGGACTCGACTTTAAGTCGTTCGGATCTGCAAAAATCCTCGGATACGGTGATAGAAAATCCCGCCAGGGCTCCTTTGGTTCAGGATGAGGTGGATGATGATGAGGAGGTTATACAGGATCCGGATCAGGATCAGGAGGATGATGCTGATCCTTCGAGCTCTGCGGAACAAACAGAGCATCCCACTGCCATTGAAAACAATCAGCATAATGAGGGAATGCTGGCCAGTGAAACACAAAATGTATCGGATGATGTATTCGAGGCAGCAGATCAGGTCTCCCCCTTGGCACCGCCACCAGCTCTGGTGCCCCTAACACCGCGATCCGGCAGAGCGCCCTTCCACATCTCGAATATCCTGAAGCGAACAGCTCCGCCACCAAGTTCCCCAATCGGCGATAGTTGCACCTCCATCGAAACCCAGTACACATCGCAGGCCAGCTTGCCAGTGGGTCCTCCCAATGCCACCAGTACTCCGTTCAGCAGCAGCATGTCACTGCCCATCGCCGGACCCGTGAATAATGCTCCTGCTCCCGTCAATGGACCCTTCCCCACACTGCCGCGTGAACCAAGCACTTCCCGGGGATTCTTCGACTCCAATGGTGGCACTTTGGCGGACAAACTGTGGCACGTCTCGCTGCAAATTCCACCCGGAGCAATTCCGCCGGGCGTGCGACAGGAGATCTACTTCACCGTCAGCGATCCGCGAATGGGACAAGCCGTCGGAGGTCCTCCGCTGGACATGGAAAATGGTTGGTCCCCCTCTAAACACAAAACACACACTCTACTCCGTATTGTATCCAATCCATCCACCAAAAAAAAAAAAAAAAAAAACCGCTACTACCACCAACCACTTGCCAAAAACACGTGTCTACTGTCTTTGATTTTGATTTTTATTACAGCATTTATTTCGTTTTTTTCTTTATTTAGTTGTTTTATGTTACGTGTTTAAGCTTTTCTAAATGGTGGCTGGTGATTAGTTGTATTTAATACTTATTTGCAGCCTTTGATGTTGAAAATACTAACCTGTAGATATGGCTTCTTGCATGTAACTTCATTTACATTTATTAAAACCTTCATTTATACTTTTTGTACCCTTTTTTCAGCATGTTATATTATCTAGAGACCCATTAAATATATAGCAACTACCTCCGATTTTGTATTGGATTTTAAAGCAATTATTATTATTTATAAATTATCCTAAATACTAATTTTTATTACAACTTTCATAAACTTTGAAAAACTATCTCAACCGAAACTTATTGAAACTTTCCCGAATGCAATTGTTTATGTTTCCAAGCCAACAAAGTCTATGTCTGTGCCCACTTACACTTCCTTTAATCCTACACGAATTTTCACACTCTATTACACACAACTCTAATTGCATTTGATAAACCCCAAGAAATTAACCAGATCGCCTACTAATAATCAAATTATTTGCCATCGCAGGTGAGACAATGCTGTCACCGCTGGTCATGTGTGGGCCGCAGGGCCTTGAGTTCCTGGTGCCGGTTACACTTAATATTCCCCACTGTGCCGGACGAACTGCATCACTGGGATTGGCCCTCAAAGCGACCGATAGCGAGAAGAACCTGCACACCGAGTGGGACAACATCGATCTGCCCAGCAATGCCGCCGCACACACCGTGTCCGTCAAGGTGGATCACTTCTAATCATTAAGATTCGCAGCACTACCATTCATCCGTAAACTCGAACGATAAACGCACTTGTAAATAGATCCATAATACCATTAATACATATATGATATATATTCTTAAGGCCGCAATTCCAGGGCAAGCAAAATGAGCTCAGCAAAGTGGTAGAGATAGGCATTGCTTATAATATAATTAATTTAATTCAATATTGTCTGTTAATTGTGCCTTTGAGTGATCGTTTGGCTCTGCCTTTCAACTATAATGTCGAGCTAGAAATAAATCAATCGAATGCAAAAGGATATTTGTATAAAGCGACTAGAATATAATTTCATAAAAATAATTATTATTGTGTATATTTTAAAGCACCCAATTACTATGTATTTTATATATTTACATAATTTTATGCATTTTAAATGATATTTACTTGACATTTTATAAGATATTCGCATATTGTTTCGACCCATGATCCATTTCGATTGCATTCAAATTGTTAATTGCGTGCAAATATTGCACGCCGAAGTTATATATATACCATAAACATTTATAAATCGTAGCGATATAATTAGGGCCTATACACGCGCTTGTATAACCGGAAAGAAAATCATAATATACAACTATTTATACGCATTTTTGTATTAAAGATTATACACACGTGGAAAGTTTGGGAATAAATAAAAGAGCAACAATAATAAGTGCTTTGTCGAAATTATTTCTTGGCCAAATGGTACTAAAAAAAGGCATTGTATGGGGAGTGCATTTATTGTTTCCAAAAAAGGTAAATATTTTACTTGCTTTTATATCCTCAAAACAAAAAATTATTGCTCCAAGAGGTCTGATATGATGTGATTCTCATTAATCTTTTCTCATGTATCTATTGCAATTTTTATAAAATTCAGTTTATTTATAATACATGTTAAAAAAGTTTCTTAAAATTATTTCTTAAAATAGTCTCTTAAATAGTTTCTTTGCTTTCCTTTAAATGTTTTCATTAAGTCTACTTCTTGCATTAAATTATTATTAATATTATGATCATTTTCAAATAAACCTAAATTTTGATATTTATGATAACGCTGAGGGTTTTCATTAATTAATTTGTCATAATTTTCTTTAAACGATGCAACCAATAAGTTGTTACGTATAAATATTATTTTTGCCGAGCGACATTTGACAGAAAGAAAATTATAATAATGTTCGTACATAAACCATTTCGACATTTCTAAGACGCTAAATCCAATATATATTGGCCTGTCATAAATAACATTAGTCTTTGTTGACTCGATCGCAGCTAAATTATTGCTAAAAACCTCAACACCACGAAAATTATTATTAGCAACTCGTTGTCTAAATCCTGGAGAATTTTGTTTGGACTGATAATGGGTTACCAAGGCCACGTCACGACGTTTTTCAACATTTTCCAATGACTTACCAACGATAACCTCATTCATAAGTTTAAAAAACTGCCATTCAAACTTATTTTTAGCTAATTTTTTGTGTTCTATATTTAAGTCAATATATGGCTTTAACCAGCAGGATTGATTAAAAGTCATCACGCGGTGTATCTTCGTTAAGACCAGTCCGTTCTGTAGGCATAATTGAAGGTGCTTCAAATGAATAATATACTTTTTTTTATCCGTGCAGGAAGCTGTCAGTTTCCTATGTCTTCCACCTGGAATAATTTCGTATTCAGGGCAGAAAGGCATACCAATGTGCGTCCTATAAAGATGATTTGGATACTCGATGTCTACTTCTAAAATGTACCCTACATCTCCATCTGCAGTTTGTGTTTTAACATTAAGAGTTTCAATTTCGGAATATTTTAAAAACGTAAAATTAGAAAATGGAAGTGGCTGGCTCATTGCCCATTCACTTAAATTGTTGGCCTCAAAACTGGCCAAGTAATGTATAGGCTTCTTGGGATCAAAATTATCCATGTATTTATTATTCGCTTTTGCACTCTCTTGGTTGCATTGAACCAGTCCGCCACGCACTGCACTTTTTAGGAAATTATACATGTCGGGATCACTAATTAAATCTAAATTTACTTTGGTGACTTTCAGCATCGCATCCCATGACATTGAAGAAGCTGTAGGATAATTAACTGGGTCTAATTTATATATTTCTAGGCAAGTGCGCCTAAAGTGTTCAAAAACATCTGCCAAGAGAATGACATCCCTTTCAAAATATGATTTTAGGTAATCTCCAATTCTATTACAACCGAAAATATCCCATACCCGATCAGCATAATTAAAGAAGTAATGATTTTTAGGTAGTCGTGTTTCGTTAAGTTGATCAAAACTTTCTAAAAAGTTTTTACGTAACATCTTTTTCTGCGACATCACATCAAATTGTTCGCCTGGAAATTGCATTTTTAAATTTTTTAAGTCTCCCTTTTCCATATAGCTAACAAGCTCTTCTAAGTTATAATTTAAAAAATTGTTTGAGTCCATAAACTTGATTTGAAACCTATCATATACATTAACCTGATAATGTTGACTAAACATTGTGTACAACTCTTGGCGGCCAGGAATTGGTTTAACATACTTTCCCAATTCACTAAATAATAAATTTGTGTCAAATCTCGTTAAATTGTGAAAAACTACTGGGAAAAAGGGTTTAGTTAACTTATATTTTGGCTTGCAATCACTATGGACAGGGCCTATATACTCTCCAGTAAATTGATTAAAGCACTTATTCAAAGAGCAAGTGTCAATATCCTCCTCGCAGACACAACATTGGCCAAAGTCCTGTGTAAACTCATCATAGATATCCAGATTGTAATTTGGCGGTTTTGAAACCTTCCAGTATTGGTTGTAAAGAACGACTAATTTTTCTTTAAGTGTTTTGCAGAAATTCCTTATGCAATCAGAGCCTATTAAAATAGAACAACTTTAGTTATAACAGTTATTAATGGTTATTCAATATTTACCTTCATGAATCACCATTTCGTTTAAATTAGGGTTATATTGATGAACAATATAAAATGCGGCAGCCCAAGCCTCTGAGGACTTAGGCTCCAAGGAAGACTCTATATCCGCATAAATTACAACCGGCGGAGATATGCTATTTGAATGCGACTCAAAGCAGAGAGTGGTATTTGGCAAGGGGTATCGAACCGGTTCCTCTCCACAGTTATGTTTATTGGTTTTTCGGTTATAAAATTGAAGACAATTTTCACAAAAATCAGCGGCAGCCTTGGATTTCGAGTGCTGTGAAAAGCATAGTTTCCCCATGCTTGTAATGTACGCGTAATGCATTATTTGCTTGTCTTTATTATTTATTGCTAACAAGTTAATATGACGCGTTCGCTTTTCCTTCGTTCTAATTGTCGGTCCAACAACATTCTTTTCATCGACATCAACTTCGTAGACATTGATGCTGAAATCCGTGTTATTTTTTTCAAATCGTTTAATACCTTCTATGTTAATTGGAAACTTTATACCTGAGAAATCGAGTGATATCCCATTGTAATCAATTATGTCTTCGGAAATATCCAAAACTTTATAATGTGAAGGATTTCTTAATTTCTCTCTGTCATATTTTCGCTTTGCAGCGGTTTGGAAAGTTATTGTTTCATGTTTGACATAGCCCAAATATGCCAAAACACTCCACTTGAAACAGTAATTATCAATGTTTCTAACATTAATTAATGCGTTTCGACTCTTTATTTTGTCTGGGGCAGGAATGTACCCAGCTGCCTGAATATGTTCCAATTTTATGGCTGTGATCTCAAAGTATTGAAAACTTTTTTTCGAAAAATTGTGGTCGTGATGATGGAATTCAAGGCTTGCAGTTATAAGGTAATCCAACGCATCAGAAAATTCCTCGACGACAGAATCAATTTCGTATATAGACTTATATGGTGTTACGAACGGCTTCATCGTTTTCAAGGGTATGACTTCGTCGTATTCATCAATGTACACTCCAAATGCGCTCAACTGAAACTTGATGGATCTGTATTCGCTCAGGCAATAATATAAAATTTTAAGAATATTATCGTTGCACTGATTGCTTAATTGATGTATGTCAGGCTTACTATCATTGGGATAAACTCGATATGATTTTATAGGAAAATGGGACTCTATTGAAATTGGAACGATTTTCTCATTTTGTTTTATATTTATAGCTGCTGCATATCTGTGTCTTTCTGTTGCAATATGGTCTATTTCCATTTTCACAAGATAAAATGCGCCGCATTCGAAACACTTTTTCTGCCAAATACCAGGATTGCAAGATTTCTTACGTTTTTTCTCTCTGACATGTTGTTGATTGTCACGCGATTTGAGTGGTCGTTTTCTCGGGTCAGTATCAGTTTTGTTCATAATAGCCTCAAATGCATTAAGATTTTTCACACAGTATTCGTAATGAGCTTCGAATTCCTTAAAGCTGAAGTTCTCGAGACAGATATCACAATTTATTACTGTTTCCATTTTGTAGATACTTAAGTAATTTACTATTTTAAATTTTTAAGGCACGGGAGTTTTGTTCAGCTTGAACACTCTCTCTTCGTATTACCACTGTGACAGTTTAAACAGGACTAATATTCATTTTTTAAACATCTCTATTCTTATATATGTTTAGGTACCTGATATACACTTCACTCTTTAGGAGATATACACAAAATGTTATGCGAGTCCTTTTTGATCCTTTCTTAGTCCCATATTGACCTGCCACACACAATTTCTGTAGGTAAAGATAAGACTCATAGATAAATTCCATTTGTTGTGTACAATTGCATTGAGTTTGATGATATTTATAAAGGATACGTTCAAAGATAAATTGATAAGAAGTAGCCAATAAAGTTCAACTCAGTAAAAGGTTATATCCAGAATGTCCCAGCATTAAATAATTATATATACACGCAATATATTTTGTATACGTATGTAAAAAACTTGCACAGAATATATGTATATGCTTTAAGTGCACTGCCTCACAACAAAAGCTAACAAAGACTTGCAAAGCACTTTAAATCTTAAAGATTACATCGAGTTAACGCTTCTAGAGATTTGATTATTTAAAATACAATTACAAAACTAAGCAAAAGAAACAATTACACAGTCTGATAGTCTGTCGAGGTCCACTCATTACGTGGCAGGCGTGGCTTTTGCTTCTGGCACTGCTGTTGTAGGGGTCGCCGCATTGGTTGTTCCCACCGAGCCGGATGTCATCGAGGTGGTGAGGAGCACCTCCTGGTCGGGGATGACGGACACGGCCTCCTTCACATACCCGTAGATGTGCTTGCGCGTGTCGTTGACAACATCGCGCACCATCAACTTAAAGAAGTTGGTGTGCAGCGGCGTTTCCGCGTAACGTTCGTACTGATCTAGGGAGTCCTGCAGTTTCAACGTGAGGTCGTAGTTCTTGCGCACCACATCGAGTATTTGCTCCTCCGTGGGCGTGGAAAGACCTTGCTCCGCCAGCCATTCCTTGATCTTGTTCTGGAAGTGCTTTACAATGGCCAATATATTGACCAGGGCATTCAGTAGTTTGATTACGTCGTCTTTGTACTCGCACTCCGGCATGGTTGTGTAGCGCAGAACTGAAATTTAATGAATTACTTTGGTTTTCATAAAAACGTTTTTGGTAAAACCCCTACCCATTGCGTGTATTTCCGTAAAGACCTTCTCCTCGCGGTTCAGTTCGTAGTACAGCTCATCATAGCTGTTTGTGGTGGCCAGGAAAGTGTCGCCGTACGTTATGAACAGATTGAATATATTCACTACCTGCAGTGACAAATGGAATATGTTACACTTCTTGACCAGCGTCTGTTCCTGGTTGACCAGAAACCGCAGCAGGCCAATCAGTGCGGACCACAGCTCCTTCCACGGATAGTTCAGGCGCACTCGGCATCTCTTTTGGTAACACAGAATTCGATGGATAACGCCAATGCACAGCAGATACAGCTCCATGGGAAACTTCTTCATCAAGTGGGACACAATAAACTCCACTAGGAGGTCCAGAAGAGTGGCAGCCAATGGCTGGGACTTGCCCACCCGATCCACATTCAACTTGCGATGACGCATCTGCGCCCGATGCAGCATAACCTTGAAGGTGAGATTGCTGTCGTGCATCATCGAGTTGGCGTACTGATCCTCCGAAATGCAGGTGAGGATGAGAAAGCACAGCTTCAGGTTGGCAATGCTCGACTCGTTTTTGTTGTCCTGCATCACGATGGAGCAGTATTGAAAGACGGCCACCAGGAGATTGGTGGGATATTGAGTAATGTCAATGATAGGAGCATTGGTTAAATCCGGCACTGGTTGGGCCAGGCTCAACGTGTTACTGGGCGAGGGCGGGGCACTGGACTCCGCCTGCGTGTGAGCCAGCGTCGTGATGAAGTTCCTGTTAAGGTGCACTGCCTCGTAGAGGGCAAGCAGAAGGCCATTGTTGGCCTTGATCTGCTGCACCCGCTCGCATCCTTCATCCGACACAAACATGTTCCCCACAATGTTCGAGAGCGATGAAAACCAGGACGAGGATTGCACATTGTTGAGGCTCTGGATATACTGGCGGCAGAAGTCAATGAGCGACTGCGATATCATTTGGCCATAGCTGGAATTATCACAAGGTTTGATTACTATTGAAATAAGATATGGGAGCGCGTGGTAAGTTATCTATTCAATGACGTCATCCAGCAGCAGCTGCCAAATAAATAAAGTTGGTGATTCAATGAATCAGTTTTTTATTTGTTTTATGCCCTGGTTTTTAATATTTTTGATAAATGTGACCTAATTTAAATACTTTCGTTTACAAAGGAAAACGATACAGGATGTTAACAAAAATGTATTTTACTATTTAAAATATGATCTGATAATTTGGCTCTATTTATACAATTACTTATTTTGTAAGGCGACAATGGAGATTCCCATTGGACATCGATAAGATCTACTTACCCATTCAGAGCCAGCTCATCGGCGAGTATGGAGAGCTGCACCACGTAGGGATTGGTCGCCTCGTGCTTGCGGTAGTTAACCAGGATGGTGAGCAGGATTACAATGTCATGTCCGTGCTGGGTACGGAACGTGGGATCGCTAAGTAACCGGACGAAGGCGTCGAACATGCTGTGCATCATCAGGTGCTCGAAGAGGGCGTTCTGGTTGACGTTATCCGTGCCCGTGACCAGAACCTGCAGCAGTTTCAGGCACATGAAGCGGGCGTTCTCGGGCACATCGCCCAGCAGGATGCGATTGCAATACTGCATCATTAGCTTCAGCCACTCGTCCATCTTCTCGTGGCCGAAGATCTCGTTGAGAATGTTGAACGTGGGCTCCGCATTGGATTTCTTGAAGATCCCGTAGAACAGGGAGCACAACGTTTGCAGGCTATTGCACAGACGCTTGGGATGATCTTCTGGGGGGAATCAAGGAATATAGGTGGCTTGCGGTATACAATTTTGGGTCTAACTGGTCTACCCGTGTCCAGCATTTCGATGCACCTCTGGAAGAGGGTGTTCAGATTCGGCTTGACCAGCTGCAGCTGGTCGCTGTTAAGCTTTCCGATCTCATTCTCCAGCGCCTCGAAGTTCGGCTGCAGCAGGAAGAACTCGTTCCAGAACTCCGGACTCTCGCTGCTGGGATCCTCGCCCCGGCACAGCAGTTCGTAAATGTAGACCACCTGCAATGGGATCCAATTAGACATGCAATTCACGGTTCGCCGAGGGCGGAGATCGCAAAGACCTTCTCCTTGGGCCTCTTGGTGGAACCGCTGCCACTTCGCTTGCGTGAGGTCATGGCTGGATGTGGATATTATTGATCTAAGGAATTTGTTTCAGAAACTCATAGTCTGCTAGTATAAAAAATTCAGAAAAGTTGGCAAAAAATAGTGGACAATATTTAACTTGGTGATTAGGGTGTGACCGCAGGTTTGAACTAACGGAAATACCAGCCAAACGGTCATACTGCATTTGCCAGCTCTAAGCCCTTCTTTCTACCAAAGTTTAAGTTATCTTCAGGTTGTTTTTATAAAAAGTATTTAAACCAATTTTATTTATTTATTTAAATTGGAAAACAAAAACATACATTTTTAGGCATAGTCATGAGAAAAATATAATTACTTTTGAATTGGAACTGGCAATGGAACTATCTATCGGCATCGATATATCGGCATTTTCACCTCAGCACAAGACGGTCACACTTTCCATCAGCTGCTCTTAACACGCAGTAGTCTGGTTCGTGTTTTTTTCCGTTTCCTTCGAATTTCACAACAATTGGTCTATTTATTGATTTATTTAAGTGACAATTACTGGTTCAAGATGTCTCTGGTGCGAAACTCCTCCCGGTTGCTGCGATCGCAGTTGAAGCGTGTGCAGAGCGTGCCTGTGGCTTTATATCACGAAAATGTAAGTTTCCCAATTGCCGCGCGGAAAGTTCTTTCGTAATATCTAGAAGCTATATAGTATAGATTGTAGCCGACTTTGTTGTCGTTCTGATAGACAGCGTTTCAGGCGGCACGCAAATTGATAAGGGAGATTAAATATGGAACCCCCAACTGACTAACCGCTTTCTGTTGACAGGTCGTTGAACACTACGAAAACCCGCGCAACGTGGGCTCGCTGGACAAGAAGGATGTCACCGTGGGCACTGGCCTCGTCGGAGCACCCGCCTGCGGCGATGTGATGAAACTGCAGATCAAGGTGGACGAGAACGGCAAGATTGTGGATGCCAAGTTCAAGACCTTCGGCTGTGGCTCGGCCATCGCCAGCAGTTCCCTGGCCACCGAGTGGGTGAAGGGAAAGTCCATCGATGAGGCCGGCAAACTAAAGAACACAGACATCGCCAAGGAGCTGCGCCTGCCGCCCGTTAAGCTGCACTGCTCGATGCTGGCCGAAGATGCCATCAAGGCTGCCCTGGCAGACTACAAGGTCAAGCAGCAGAAGAAGGAGGCGACGAACTGAGGGGCCGTACGGAATCTGTGAATGTAGTGGAGCGAATCTCCGAACAACTACTAAAAACACAACTATAAGTAATCTACAATACAATACAATACAATACCATATACTATAAAGATACTTGGCATTAGGTCGTAGTATGCAATTATTCGCTAGAGCTCTGAGAGTGGTGAGTCAAGTGGACGGCAGTACAAGTACAGTGGATATTGGTTAAGAGAAACTACTTATCCCACTTACGAACTCAATTCTTCTACCTGCTAAGTGAAATTATAATTTAGATTCAGATCTTGCAGCAATTAATTATTATTTTATTAGTAAGCTTTAAATTGAAGTAATGTTTTTTTTGGAAATCTTATAATAAATCTGATATCGTTAATCAAAACTTGTTGCTCTATATTTTGTGCACATAGAATAATGTTATTTCTTAATTGTGTTTTCTCTTAACCCACTTCTACTGCACATTAAACACTCGTGCCAACCGATTAATGCTCTTTTCTGATTGCAGATTGGCCGCGTGACTGCTGATAAGTGCACAGGGAGTCTAGGATTCGACATTCATTGATACTGACGGATAGCTGGAACTGATCTTGTATGAATGCATGTTCACGTGTGTATTTCAATGGGGAATTCTATGTAGTCCCGAGAGCCATTTAAATTTTCTGTTCCCGTTGGAATAAATATACATAAATATTTTATTGCACCATTAGTAAAAGATGTTCAATTGTAATTACGAGTTGATGGTAACTGTTTTGCTTCTTAAGAGAGACGAACGCTCACTCCGCCGCCGCACTCGCCCTTGGACTTCTGCTCGAATGCTGTGAATAGTTTAAATAAGATTATATTCCTAAGGGATTTGATGAAGGATATCTTACGATCGTCAGCATGCTGGCAGTTGTAGTTGGACATAACGCATGGGCTGCCAAAAGTGATGAGTCGCTCCTTGCTGCTGTTCTTTGCCTTGGCACAAACAGGATCGTAGACTTCGCCGCAGGCTCGCTGGCAAGTTGCCGGCTTTTTGGTGTCCTTGGCCGGAGTGGCCAGGACGAATGCCAACAGGCACACAGCTAAATAATTTATTCAAACATTATTTATTAGCAAAAGACTATTGAGATTTTTATCGTAAATATTTTTAAAATAAAAATATAGAGTTGCGTGCTACATCAATTTATACCTTGAACTATATTTCGAAAATATAACAAAAACAAAATTACATCACCAATTATTTGGAAGCAATTAAATATTTTTTGATTGCTTCATATAATTATGAAAATGAGATCATTTTTTTCTTAATGCATATTATTAATTTAAAAATATACCATCAAATTTTATTGTTATCAGATCAACCGAAGTAAACAATCTGTTTTGATTTATAAAAATCGTTTAATCGTTTTAATTCGATCCCTTCAGTACACCTTGTATATACATATTTGTACACGTAGTTGGGTATTTACCTAGGAAAGCAAACAGAGCGAAACGCATTTTGAATAACAATCGAAATTTCCACGAAATCACAAATAGAATAAAAACTGTTTGATTTTCGCAAAAACCGGCTTCGAGTCGCGTTAGAAGTGAACTGAATTTTAGACTACGAGATTGATCACCTTTATATAGAAAGCCCGGCTCATGAACAATAGAAAACCAGCACAGATACAGCTACAGCCACAGCCACAGAATGTATAGATGGGCCGACGACAAATATGATAGGAATCATACATACATATATTTCTCACCTCAACCCACACAATCGCGGACTGATGAGTATTAAAAACAGCCCAGTAAACATAAAGTGCACTTGTTCATATGAGTATCAAGCCAGCGGGATAACAATGGCGGGTCAACGTGATGATAATGATGATGCTGTGGAGGCAGTGCCTCCGCCGGACAGCAATTTGGATAGATAATGGGTTTGATCAGGCTGGATCTGAGCATGGGCAGTGTTTGAGTGACACGCGTCGCCGGTTGAAAGCGGTTCTCATTATTTTATTTTATTTATCCACTTTGCGGGGCGATAACATCCTGATGAACAGCACAGAGACTTATTTTGGGAATAATTTGGCGATATTTTCAAATCGTAAAATTTATGTTCCTAATTTATAAAAGAATAATGTTGTTAATACCTATATATGACACGATATACATACATATATTGTGTTACTATACAGCTAGTATGTACTTTATTAATATTTTAATACGCCTCAGATTGATAGTTAGTACAATATAATTTAAGCATTAAAAACATTAACATTTTTTCAAAATAAAAATCATTTAAATGGAAATTCACATGTTTTCAGTGCACCAAAGATTGTGTAACCGTGATGCAACTTTAACCTTATGACAACAAAATTGCAGAGGCGTTGAATTCATTTTGAGTCAACCATTAAAATTAAGATATTATCCCCAAAATGGGGAAGTTGACAAACTTTAATTAGCTCAATTTTAGATTGTAGATGTGGCTTTGAAAAAACGTGATGTATCTGCGGATCAAATTAACATTCAGTTAACGTTTACTTTTAATTACTTATTTTTTTAAATCTTGGTTTGTAAATTCGGGTCGGTTTTTTTGATATTTTGATGATGTAACCCCTTTCTCAATTTCCGAAAAATGACTTTGAAGAAAAGTGACCAAAAACCTGCAGTTTTAAGTCCATAACTTTTCTTAGAAATATCTGATTTTCAAATGGTATATTTTGAAATTCTGCGTTTAAATGTTGTTTTGTAAATTCGGGTCGATTTGCTGATTTTTTGATGATGTAAATTTTGTTTCTAAATTTCCGAAAAATTACTTTGCAGAAAAGTGACCCAAAACTGCATAATTTTTCTCAAAGACATTTTGTCTAGACTGACATATTAAAGCGTGCAAATTGATTAATCATTTTTCGTCACACAATTTGATATTTTTAAACTAAAAAGCCTACCCATCCCAAAGGGGTCTTAAAAACGAAGTGATTTTGAGCTAATGGGTTTACAGTAGGTACGAGCAGATGCTTTTTTATTACCCATTTTCAAATGGCCGCGCTCATAGGATTTTCAAAACAGCAGATGCGACAACTCTAGTAGGTAGCAAACGAAAGCAGGTAACTTAACATTTCCATGGTTACAGCGTTGCCACTTAACATTTATGTCGTGTCACGGCTATTTCACCCGAGTTCTCAACCCAGGGCTGCTCCGAAAACAATATATATATGTATAATATGTGCGTCGGCTCATATAAAAGCCCGCACGGTCGTCTGTATGTGTGAGTCATGGTGGAAAATTCGAGGATAGCGTACCGATGCGCAAAGAATAAAAATAAGCGAAGAAGATAGATATCGATTAAAATTTCTGCTACAAAAATAAAATATATATGTAACGCATATTGTAAATGTTTTAAGTTAAGTGATATAAATCAAATATTTGTGTAACGTTTAATATTTTAATACGCGTCGAAGTACAACGAGTGAGGCTACCCGCACACAAAACGGAGTACTTGGCGAGCGAAATAACGGAAAATCGAAATAAACGCTGCGCAATAGACGGTGGTGTACATAAGAGTTTAACAAAATCCGAATCAGAATCAGTTGAAAGTGTGATTTTTTTGAGCCTTTGTCTGTAAGTGAAGAGAAAGCTTTAAGCGGAATTACATTTATATATAAATAAAAATACGAAGCCAGCCCGTCGCCATTTTGAAAGTGATTTTACAATACACATACACACATCTATATATACACAACTGCGAACACATACACATAGTAAACCCCATCTAAAGTCCGAAAAACCAAGAAAAAACGCAAACCAAACCAATTTCCGCAACATTTTAAAGTGAATCAACAAAACCAAGGCAACTTTTAACCAAAACTCAACCCATTTTGTATATAACGCTTGTCGAAATATCGGAATCTGTATAACGAAGTGGCTGAGAAAACTGCGACACACACACACGCACACTCGTTGGTGTGAGAAGGTCTACGGCAAAAAAGTAAGTCGCAATTGTGTTGGTTATCGCTGCGTGTGTGTGTTGATTCATTAATTCAGGTATTCTCGCAGACTGTATATATATACATATGTCCCTCTGACGTCCCCAGATTGCGAGAATAGCCAAACAAAAACCTTTTGTTGACGTAAATAGCACACTCGGGCACGATAATGCAGCCGTTACGTCGTTAGCACTACGTTACAGGTTGTTGCTACCTGGAAACCGACTCGTTACATGTCCATTTCTTATTTCCCCTTTTTGGGTTTCCCGTTTCTTATTATACATACAGATGCGGTCAGCATAATAGAACTGCTAGGCTTCTTTTGTTGTTGTTTTCAAAAGGGTTTTTCTTGCAAAATGTGTACCACTGTACTGGCAGTTACGTTTTTAGTTTTCATATTCAACGTTTCAGGTTTTATCTTTGTTTCTATGCTTCAGTTATACAAAAAGGGTATATTTTTACATTTTCTTTTACAAATCGCTTTGGAAATTTAAATAATGACTTTTTAACCCTTCATGGTAATTTTTATTTAATTCCACGTTGCTCTAAATGGAATATTTTACCTTTTCTTTCACAAATTCTTTTAAAAAAATTTAATGACATTTTTAACCCCCGATGGACTATTTATTCAATGACGCTTCATACATTTTTATATTAACAAACAACATTTCTTTCAACCAACTGCATAATTTGCCTCCGTAATTTATTCATAGTTTCCAAAGGCTTATTTCTCGCTAGGGTTATTTTTTATAGACAAGAATAAGTATATTTATTCTGCAGTTTTAGCTTTGCGTAAAAGAAGAATAAAAAACAAATGTAATTTTATTACATATTTAAAAAAAACACATTTTATTTTAATTAAAGTTTCCGTGAACTATAGTTTCTATTATTTTTTTTAATATATGTAGCTAACAGTTTTATTTTTTAAGGTTAGGCAATAGTGGGTGAAAAAAAAATTTTTGTAGATTCAATGCCCTTTTTTAGAACAACTATTACGTTGACCGCATCTTAATAAACTTTCCAAATACCTCGCATCAAATGCTCAATGGATTCCTTTGCTCTTCTTCTTTTCTTACCAAAAAACAGGATCAGCACAGCTTGGAATGCAACAGCAGCAGTTGAATCAGCGGAGAACCGAGAAGAGTTTGCGAAATTATAGCTAAGGATAGCTTAACCAGAGTAAAAGAGATAAATCAACAGACTGATAAACAATACATAACGTTACAAGTTAAACTAAATAAAGTAAAGTAAACAGCAGCTGTACATAAGAGCGAGACCCCTGGAGTGGAAAAGCAGCTACGTGCTCAGCCGCCCGTCGCCCCTTTGCTCGCCGTTTTCATTATAGTTTTGGAGGAGGGCATTTTCGGCGATTCGATTATCAGCAACCAAAGAAAATAGAGCGGCCGCAGCTAGAATAACATCTCAATAGCAGCAGAAGAAGTTTGGTTTCGATTTATAAAGAATTGATTTAAGTGCGTGTGATATTTAACGTTAAGCATTAATTTAGCGAAATAACCAAAAACAAAAAGGCAAAACAGCAGAAATTTTAATAAGAGAAAAGTGATCCAGGAAGAGAAGATAGAAGAGAGGAGAGATCCAGAGATCGAAAAGCGACGAAATTACTATGACATACTCGCACAATAGCGTTAGGAACAACATCAGAATGACAACCGCATCGGCCACCAAGTCCATACGATTAAAAAAGGGAGCAGCATCAGCGACCTCCGCGTCCAACTCATCCACCCCCTCGCCCACATCCGCACCTGTGTCCCCCACATCCGTATCCGCATCCGCACCAGCAACGCCCTTGGTAACTGCACATTCCAACAGTATTGCCAGCAGTACAAATAACGCCCACTTCCTGAGCTCCTCGCCCACGAATCAGGGCCTGGGTCTATCTTCCCTGGCCACGCCCCCCAACCAGAGGCAGCGCCAACTCCAGTCCCAATCCCAGTCCACCGGATCCAAGGGCAGGCATCAGCAGCAGCAGCAGCGCCAGTCGCCGCAGCAGCAGGGATCCACAGGAGGCGGCGGCTTCTTCTTTGCCAACAACAACCGGCGAAACGGCGGAGGACGTTCGCCCCAGGGAGCGATGCAAGTGCGGCAATCACCGGCCACCATTTTGGGTGGAGGCTTCTCGCCGGGAATCGGAGGAGGATCGGCTCGCAAGCAGAGGAAGAGCCCGCCGCTGGGCGGAAAGATTTCGCCCCAGCAGATGCAGATGCAGCAGCAGCAGCACCCACTCATACCCACCGCACTGACGCATTTCGCGGGCAGCAAGTGCTTCGATGCACCAGCTCCAACAGCGCTGCCCAAGCCTCCCCAGCACTGGACGCTTTCCATGTCGGAGGGGAAGTATCCCATGGCGATGCCGTCGATGCCCAAGTTCCAGGTGCCCATGCAGACGGGCCGCTCTAAGCGGAACCTCCTCGATGACTTCGACACGCACAACCTGAAGCTGCTGCTCAATGTGCAGTCGTAACACCCCTGGTGCTGGAGGATCTGTGTCTGGAGCAGCGAAGCAGGAACTGGAGGATCTGGAGCTGGATCTGGATCTAGAGCTGGATCTGAAGATGGATCCGGAGGACCGACTTGAATGGCCTGAACACCCGGTGGACCCCGAACCCGTCAATGAGTTGCAAAAAAAATCGAAATGAACATAAAACAAACAAAAAAAATTAACAAAAAGATAAAAGAAAAAATGTAAAATGAAAAAAACCTTTAAAAAAAAGCGAAAACATTTCAACTGAAAAATTGAACTTTTTTAAACAAAAAAAAAAAAATACAAGAGTAATGTTTGTGATCTCAAGTGTGTATCATGAAACAATAAAACCAATTTGAGAAGCTATTAAAGAAAAGCGAAAAACTGTTTCAAGGAAAACTGAAAGTAAACAAAATACAAATACACAAACAACTGTCCTCACACAACCGACCGATAAAACAACATCAACAACGACAAAGAGAACAAATAAACACACAGCAAAAAAGATGCAAAATTCCCCGCTATATAGAACCCCCTTTATCTCCACCACTGTCAACTTCAATGCGCAAACTTTATAGAAAAAGCCAATCGACAAACTGCAACCAGTACAACAACCAATGGAAGCCTGGCTAAAATACACGAAAACCAGATGGAACGAGGACAAAGGAGGAAAGTCGAGAAGAGGAAGGAGAACTTTATATGTCTAACAACGGATACTTCACAACTGAACATTGTTTTAAACGTGATACGCAAATAGACTTGAAAATTAATTAATAAGTAAAAATATAAATATAATAATATTTATGAGTAATTCAAAAATGGACGCTAGAAGCGCAGCATAACGTACAGTTTATGTTTATCCCCCGAAAAGCGGACAAAATGTGCAACGTACCTTAAATGTTGATAAAGAATTAATGCAGAGGGCAGCAAAAGCTAACAGAGTATATTCAAGAAACACGATAATACCTAATAACTAATAATAATAATACAACTACTATAAATCGTATACCCACCAAATCACAAAGACTAATTCAAACAAAAACTCAACGACGAAAACTCAACGCAGCCGCCGCAGCAGAGCAGCAGCAGAGCCGCAGCGCAAAATGCATTCAACTTGCCTAAAAACAACATCTATAACTCTCCTCTACCTTAAGATTAAAGAATCCACTATTGTATTGTAATTTTGACCTACCTAGATACTTCCATTACTTTTAGTTTTACGTCGCGCGAGAGAAGCAATTGCCCAAAAATACTGAGCTACATATGCGTACATGTGTAATTATTCTTAATCTGTAATTGCGAAATGGCTTTAAAAAATTCTAATTTAAACATTCTTGAATTGTACATAGAAGGGAACAACGCTAAAATGTTCAAATAAAATTTTCTAAAAACGATAAATCGATAAACAATAAGAATAAGAGATCGATCAGCACTTGTAAAATGTGGTAGCGCGCTATCGGCGTAAGCAAGATTTTATTTTTTCCAAAATATGTTTGATCTTGCGCCAAGCGAAAAACAATTGTGAAAACAACTAAAAACTATATAAGTTGCAATCCCCAAAGCGTAGGCTTTATGAGATGAAAAGATATAGATATCGCGAGATGAGGATGAAGAAATGAAAACTACTTTATGTAAACTATTCGTTGATGCTCAATACTGAAACACTTGAACCCAGTACCTTATTTTCATTATTAGCATTACTTATTAATTGTTAACATTAATATGTATGTAAATTATTTAAGCAACCAACCCCCTCCCTTACTACCCGATCCCAAACCAATCCAAAGTTATTTGTATTTTGCGTAGAAAGAGGCAGCGTGAGTTTTGTTATGTGTTTTTGCCAAGTGAATTGGCCCCGAAGTGATAAGCCAAAAACAAAAAGAACCCCAAAACGTAATTGATAGTGGAAAACCCCAGAAATAAGAACACACTTGAGTTTTGTTTACGCATATTGTTTAACTTCCTGAAACAGCTAAATTATGAAGTGAGAGAGATATAGAGAAAGATGAAACTATAACAAAACACTCGATGATAGTTTTAAAAATGTTGAAAAGCCAAAAAGTCAAGCACTGTTTAGGTTTACTGAGCAAGTTGTCATATATTGGTAGCTTTAAAGCTTGTATCTTCAAGTTACACTACAAGTACACCCCATACATATACCCACTACTTAGAGTATTGAACGGAGCGAAGGTCACTCGAGCAGTGCTCGGAAAAGCCTCAGCTCACCCATCCCCATTTCCCCCCCCCATAAAACACACACCCTACAGAAGAACTCTAAACTTGTCGCGCAGAATTTTGCATTTTTTTTAAGTGTAAGCTTAACGTTTGTTACTTACTGGACGTCAATTTAAGCGGAGAACAGCTTAGATTTCATTGAAGCAGGAAAGATACAAAAACCTATTTGTAAAAGTTAAAAAAGAAGAAAAACAGACCAAAACAGGGCCATAATCCGCCTGCTCTGCCTTGGACTGTGGGCACAAACGTTCCGGCCCGCCGACTTTTTCAACACCAATCAGTACAAATTAATTTCCATTTCAAAGTTCGGAGCTCGAAACAAGATCGCAGAGCTCTCCATGCGAGTCCAAGGCATTGGTGCCCCCATCCAAGGCAACTGCGGATTATTGGCCCCTGAAAGAAAATTCAAATTCATTTTTATTTAAATTTAAAGCGTAACGACGACGATTCGACCAAGTTCGAATATTAATTTTAGCCTCCTTATTTAAGCCGAAACATGATTCGTCGTTCTAAAAACAATGAAAAGAAAGCAACCAAGCACTATGTATTTTTTTAATTTCTCCATTGATCTAATTTACAATTTAATTTGCAATTTTTTGTGATACTTTGCTATATTTTTAAACCTGGTATATATACAAATTAAAAAAAAAACAAATACAACTGAAGAGAAAATGTTTAATTAATAACCCACACAATTACCTTAAATGGACCATTAAAATGAATACGATTATGAAGAGCAAACTCGCCATTCAACATTGTAATTATAGAAACGATTGTGAAAAAAATCTGAGAAAAATTGTAAAGCAATATTGGAATTGTGTTAAATCCAAGTCAATTTTTAACATTTGAGAAAAAATAGAAAGAAAAACCCACAAAAGCATCCACCAACCAGCAACAATAAAAAAAACAAATAAACAATTGTACACGGCTTTCGTAAAGTAATTTATTAAAGCTTTGTATAATTAACAAAAAAAGAACCCCAAATTTGTGTTTTTATTTGCGTTATCACGTAAAATTTTTCGTTGGCATTTTATTTTCAGAGCTAATCGGCAAAATCCCCTAGATTGTAGCCCCCTCCACATTCCAGAAGAAGCGAACATGTGCTCCGAAAAATTCCACTAGCGATGTTTTCACATGTTTTTATTTGCAGCACGATTTTTAAGCGAGAAATGAAAACAGAACCAGTACCAGTAAAAATTGAAAAACAAAAAGCGCTAAGCTAAGCGATCGAAACAAAGGCACATGTGCATATAATATAAATATACTACAAGTGTTGTACGTATGCAATGCAGCTGCATTTTGCAGCAATCTCATAAACACCCAGATATGAATCAAAACAGAACGATAAGCAACTTTACAGAGCCGATGGGCATAACAAAATATTTCCAATTCCGTTTCAATGTGAATATCCTGATTGTTCCTATGTAAGATCAGCATAGACGACTAAATATTTGTGTAATCGTAATCGGATCGGCAAATCCATGAAACACCTATGCGATAAGTGCGAATTGTCATTGTGAGTTGAGGAAATTTATATACGCAACATTTAAGCATTTTATAGATTCTTACACAAGCAGTCAGCATGATAACGATAAATGTTTAAAGGTTTTACTACACCACTACACAAAATAGATACATAAATGTATAACAAGTAAATATATATTGATACGAGACCGATAAGATCTTACCAAGAGAGCTCAGCAAGCATCAGAGTCAAGTTAAATGCTAAGCGAACCCAACAAATGCCTAATGATCAAACAATCAATGTGTAAATCCCCTCCCAAAAAGCACCCCAGCCAGTCATAAAACCCCAAAATCCCATTCCCATCCCCTCCATTTCCCCAAATCCCCTAAAACGTGAACAAAGAGAAAGATATTTTCAATGAAACCCCCAAAGGGATTCAAATACAGCCGAAACTCTCCAGCTCGAAACTCCAGATGCCATTATAATAGCCATAATCATTGGAATTGAACAGCAAAGCTCTTATTTTCACTTGATTGAACAAATTATAATTTAAAAATGATTAGGTGCTACAAAAATATTTACACTTAACTAGTTTATATTTCAAAACATTTGAAGTAGTGTCTTAATTTATCGAAATGTTTTTTAATTTAAATTTCCGATGTGGAAAAAATGTCAAGGCAATAAATTCTTTTCGTATGTCAACGGCGATACGTAATGAATTTCCATTAAAAACCAAATTAGTGGAAACATTTTTATAGCTAAGCATTTCACAACCAAAAGAAATTAGTTTAAATACATACATATTTCAAATTACAATACAACAAAAATAAGAGCTTGACTGATAGAAAACTTAAAAAGTCCAAAGTTAAGTATGGTTGGATTATTGGACAATTTGAGTTGGGCTAAAAGGAGTTTAGTGACTGTATCTTCAATGGAACCCCCCCCAAAAAATGATGGATCCCAGAAGGAGGCCAGTGGAGAGAGCGGTTTGGATCAGTTTAGTTCAGAGGTAAGTGGGCAAAACACGAACATGACTCACTGGCAGTATAAACTAGTATTATCTAGGTGGATTTCTCTAGAGGTTGCTCGAAGAAAAAACCGACACCAAACTGCGAGTGGTGAACGTGCTTCGAATCACCTCATCTCGCACCTCCCGCTCTACACAGAAACAAATTTGCTGTCACTATCATATTTTTCTATACCACACCATACCATGTGTTAAAAAAATATATTCCCTATTTGCGTATTTTAAGGATCTTATATTGATAAATACCAAAAATTTATTTAGCTTTTCAGTGTTTCATCCTGCCAATTGTTTAATTTTTTTCACTGCATTTGATGTTGCTGTTTTTTACATCGCCGCTTTGGGATTTCTTTATAAACGATGTCGCAAAAGAAAACTGGATATACAGACAACACACAAAGTTGGCAATGGGCTTCGGTTTTGAATTCGGTGTCGTTGTTTACCGCTTCGCTACGTTTCAAGTACATACATATGTACGTACTTAATTATATATGTATGTATGTACATATGCACCTTCGTGTCTCCCAATCGAACTGAAAAACGACAAAAGAATGCAAGAAAATAAATGTATGGGTTGTCCATATTTGAGCATTGAAAGCGTTTTGCCCCCGTTGTTTTCATGATTTGTGCTGAGACCCGCACTCTTTAATTTTCCATTACTTTTTTTTTACGGTTTCAGGCCACCCCCGAGAGATATGTATGTATGCATTATATACGATCATATACATATGTACATATGTATACCCATTTATGTATGTATGTCTGTATGTCTTTCCTCGAAACTTAAAGCAAATCAAAAGCGTAAAC
Source organism: Drosophila elegans (assembly GCF_018152505.1). Lineage (NCBI taxonomy): Eukaryota > Metazoa > Arthropoda > Insecta > Diptera > Drosophilidae > Drosophila > Drosophila elegans. The sequence continues at coordinate 1,779,061 of NW_024545855.1, read as the reverse complement.
AATTTTGTTTTTATTTCGCTTTCTGCTGCTACTCTTTTATTTTTATGGCGCTCTGCTTAAGCTAATTGCAAACGATAAACGGCGACGACGATAGTGGAAGTTGTGATGTTGGGGAGGGGAGCCAAGCGGTAAAGGGGGACAATCTTACCTCTCGCTCTCACGTCCGCTTGGATTTGCGATTGCGAGAGTTTCCATTGTTGTTCGAAAAGCAAAAATATAAATAAAAACAAAAACTAAGAGCCAAAGAATAAACCTCTATAAATCATTTAAAACGTGACATTATGAAAATGTCTTTACCCTTTGATTGGCATTTAAACGTAGTTTACTCAAGAGGGAATTTTATTTTTAATTACAATTTGCAGGTTATCTCCTCCTCTTACTTCACATATTTTTAAGTCAATCAATTCTTATTGGCATTAAGTATAACATATTCTACATTAATATGGAAGATTTTTACATATAGTGCTATTGAATTTAAACCAGGACTATTTTAAAAATCAAATGAGTTTCTTGTAGGACTTTGAGCTACTTTCCTTCGTTCTCTAAAAATATCTACAAACTCAATTTGCAATGCGTACTACTGACCAATTTCCTGGGGTGTGGAATAATTACATAAGTAAATATATATATGTAGGTTCAAAGAGTTTTTTGTCACAACGCGAACTATTTTTTATCCTTTTGAAATTTTGTAAGATTCAAAAGTTACTCAAACTTATCACCTCGGAATTCTTTTTAAACTAGATCAAATTAAAACACCTTAAATTGGTTATAAATCAGCATGTACATTTTTTATTGGTTAATGTTCTGTCCTGGACAGAATGCTGGTTTTTTTAAAAAATAATTTCTGAAATAAAACGGTATCGAATTGGATCAGCTTTTATCATAGCCTCTCTTCGCAAACGGGTTTTGCGGGGTATCAAAACGAGACGGGGCAAATCAAAAACAAAAAGTTGCGTGCACTGGTCTCGAACTGGGCCTGTAGATGTATGTATCTACGCAATTGGTATCTGTAAGATACACACACATCCGAAGCCGAAAACTCACGTTGCCGCCACACGCGCTGTTCGCAGAGCGGGATGAGATGGGATACTTATAGATGGAGCAGATAGGAGATGGGTGACGGAGGGCATTCGTATTTACAAGTTTTGTGCGTTGGTCTCTGACGACCCCCTGGCCACCCACCTCCCCAACACCCCATCCCCTTGTATTTCTGTACACCCATATGTGAATAATATGCGTGCAAAGTACGCAAATGCTGAAGAAAAATACAAAAAAAAATCATAATACAAAAATAAATTGAATACACAAAACAAAAATATTTACTTCTACACGTAAATACGCAGGGTACAAGAGAAGATTTTAAATGTATAAAGTTGTTTAGGAAACATAGAAATATTTTTTTGGGCATATCGAACTTAAGCTTGACGTTTGTTTTTGCTTAAACTATAATTTTAAAATGTTTTTTCTTGTGTAATATATATATATGGGCAGTCATGTGAGTGTGTGTCAACGGTTATTTTATTTTCTTCATCTTTTTTTGTTTTTGTTATTTTCAGGCAATGGAATAATTTTATTTTGCTGCGCAATTTCTACTATTGATTCCCCGCATATGTACTCGCATTTATTTTATGCTTTTCTTTAGCTGCCCCTATCGCCATGGCTTCCATGAACTGCCCTGTTTTGCTTTGATACCATTTTCTAAATTAAGGCATACTTTCGCACAAACAAACATCCGACTATACTATACTGCATGCTATATGTATATTCAGACCCAGATAGGATTCGCACCTTATCGCTGTGGTGGCCTGTGTACAATATAATTATTATTGCACGCGTCAACAGAAAATAGTGATATGAATGGTTGTTGTTACCTCAAATTGATAAGCAAAGCAATCGAGCAGATGTTAACCCTTGAGAGAGTCGGAAATTTCGTCGAGACTCGTAACGGAAATGGCTTTGTGAAATGAGTCCCCAAAAAAAAGGTGGATGATTCACGGACTCGAAATAACCATGCGGGTTATGTCGTTAGCCATGCCACATTCAAACTTTTATATCACATTTATTCACTTTACAGTGGCATTCATACGGCCTTTCCACGTGGGAACTGATTCGGTACTGGGACAATCTACACTGTGAATTTTCAATGTCCACTTATTGGCATTTCTTAGCTAATTATTATTGATAATAATATACAAAATCAAAATTGAAATTTCAAATACATACATAAGTACCTATATATTCCACGTGGGAATTAATTTCAGATTGTGTCTATCCCTTATCGCAAGTTAATTTTATTAGTAGTCTTTGAAAGTAGTACTATCATTATTGGCTTTATTAATTTTACCCTTCCACGCGGGTATAAGTTTTTGTTTTTGATAGACATTTTTTGTACACGTGTGATCATATATTCCAATAAGTTGTTTAGCTTAGAACAATTAAGTTTAAATTTAGTTGGACCTAAATATAAATGAGATTTGTAGACTATTTTTAAGTTTTTTGAATCCAAAAATTGAAATAAATTATACATGGCAAAAGCAATAAGACAGATCTTAAAATTTGAACTATCTTGGTTTTTATGAACAAATGCTTAAAACCTCTAAAAATCTGTTTGAGATTCAAATTAATTGAATTAATTTAGTTGGACCTAAATATAAATGAGATTTGTAGACTATTTTTAAGTTTTTTGAATCCAAAAATTGAAATAAATTATACATGGCAAAAGCAATAAGACAGATCTTAAAATTTGAACTATCTTGGTTTTTATGAACAAATGCTTAAAACCTCTAAAAATCTGTTTGAGATTCAAATTAATTGAATTTTACCCTAAGCTAATACAAGTTAGTTTGATGACTCATTATTTAACATATTAAGTTTCTTTCGTATTGCTGTTTTCATAGCTTGGTTCAAAGAACTTAATAGTTGTCAGAAAGGTCATATTAGAAACGAACCGCTCAACAAATTGAAATTATTGCTATGCCAAACACCTTGAAATAATTTTAAGTTGGCAATCGCTCACCTCACTGTATTCACTTTTCATCTCGGCGACCACGTGACTTGGGCTTTGTCTGTCGACGGAAAATTTTCCCCACTCCGAGGGCTCCCCTATTGCTAGAAAATTCATTGAATGGATCTGTTATCGGTCAAGGGGGAGCAAAGAGATAACCCCGCGGCTAGACAAGCCCCGAGATGTCAAGCTTGGATCGGATTGTGGAGTGGTGTGATGCGAGATCTCGGCTTGGAATCAGTCAAACAAATCCCAGTTCGCCGGCAAGATGTGGTTCTCTTCGACTATTTTCATTGTCCTAGGAGCAATAACTTTGGTCCAGGCAAGTAATTAGTGATGAAATTCTTTCAGAGGTATCCTAACCCATCTCTGATCCTTGCAGGCTAACATGCAGTTTCACTTCTCACTGGATTTCCATGTGAAGCAGCCACCCAACTCGACCGACACCATCGACAAGACCATTTTTGTGGAGAACAATCAAATATCGATGGTGGACAACGAAGAAACGACAACCAGGGCTCCGATGGGCCAGTGGACGGATCAGGATCAGTATAATCAGGCCACCCTGCAGAAGGTGATGGATACACGGATATCGGTGCAGCAGCTGAACACGGAGCTATCACCCTTGGCGGGCAGGAGTACCGATCTGGCCAGGAGAATCAAACAGAGTCTGCGTTATGTCAACGATGTGGATGCCGCCCTGGATGATCTGACCAACTTTGGGCAGCTGGTGGAGCTGCTCAGGAAGTTCGTCACCCTGGTGGATGGCCTAAGAGATCCCAACAATCTGGGAGGAATCCGCAGCCTGGAGTACGTACTCCTGAAGCTAGCCCTGGAGAAATACGATCTTCTTAAGAAGCGACAGGAGGTCGGAGAATATTTGGATCGGGCGGAGAGTGCCTGGCGGAGGTACCAAAACACTCAGGTGGTTCTGCTCGATAACTCCACCTGATCCCAGCCCATTTGCTTAGGGGTCTTAGTCTTACAGACCTTGCTAGGAATATATGTACATAGTTTTAGGATAGGGCAGGACAAAGACCAGCATCATCGGACGAGACAATCGCTGCACCATGATCTAGGATGGCACGGCCCTTCAAAAGGAATGAAAGCCATTGAAGGGACTTCCTGTCTATTATTCGGGTTCACTGCAATGCCCAGAATTGCTACAGGTACGCCAGGGGAGATGGATCTAGGGGTAGCAGATCTAAATCTCCTTCGGTGCCCGGTTTCGTTAAGGCTGGAAAATACGTTACACACGCTGGGAATGCCTAAATACACTGAGGAAAAAATTAGGGGTGCAAATCATTACCATTCGTAAATAAAAAGTATTTTATTAAATCCAATTGATTCTTAGGGGAAAACCATTATAATTTGTATATCTATTAAACTGAACTCAAGTCCATCTAAATTTTTAAGTTTCTTATCAGTAGATCTGTTATATTTTTATCAAAATGTTTATTGATTGCCCACAAAAACAAATGAAAACAATCAAATAAGTTATCAACCATAAGAGCAATAAATATTCCTTGATAATAATATGTAAAGAAAAACGTTGAAATCTATTCGAGCTTCTTGTAGAATGTTCGCCAGCAAACTATATTATCACTTGAGGACTGTTGATAAAGTAATCCATCTAAGTCTTGTTTTTCCAAGTGCAGTTCCCCGTTCCACCATTCAGCCGAAGCAGGTAGTCGGATCCGAGGATCTAAGGGAGCATTTAATAGCGAACAACAGCTGCCAGAGCCGTTGCTAATGGGTGAAGTGGAGGGTAGAGTCCCGATCGCAGACCAAAATTTCCGAAACCCGAAACAACCACTGCCATCAACAACCATATGCAGTTAAGTGGAAGGTGGATGGGGGACTTTGAGGGAAATAAAATCATCAAGAGTATGTGAAACATTTGTCGTGTGGAGTATGGGGGCGGTTTTTCTGGGTAACGACTCCATACCCCCCATAGGAGGTTCCCCGGGAACTTCCATCAGAGTGGAACGCTTGGAATACGACACCGAGTCCAAATCTCAAAGTTACCCTTACGGCTTCCTTAACGGTTTTCACCGATTTCTTTTATTTTTAGGGGTGTCGTCTGAAGTATCGACTCATACAATACACGCGTACCATCCATAAATGGAAAAAAATTTGCTTTTGTGTTAAGCAAAAAGCATGAAGAAATCTGTATACATAATGGAAACTCGATTGGCATAAGAGGGACAAGCTATATGAATACAGGTTTAACCGAACAACCGAAACTGGTCGAACCGCTTTGAACCACAGGCTATCCGATGGCTTATGTATCTTTTTGACAGCTTATGTTTATACTAAAAATATCGCTGCAGGCCTAAAAATATGTATTGAAAAGAGATCCGGGCCAAGGAAGGGATTATTCTGGGGAAGGGAAATGTAAAGTAGCAGAACAAAGGAATTAACAATTAACACAAATAATAACCTTTTTGTATACCCACAATTTATTAAAAAGTACTTTTAAGAACGTACATACTCGTATATGTTTTTCATTATTTTATAATTTTATTTTATTTAAGTTGCAGTCAGCGTAAAAATCGAGACAAATTTTATTTTCAGTAAATGCTTCCTTATAGGGTTTTCGGCATTGTTTTTAATATAATAATAAGTCACCAAAAATGTATTTGTATTAAATACTTATAATTATATTAAGATAAAATACCAATAACTCGCATTGTTGAGTTAATCAAAAACAAATAAACAAATCATTTGCTGTAGTCGTCACAATTGAATTTCAGAACAATCAAAAATCGAATGCATTCGTCACATAAAATAGTTCCAGCTTGTATGTGAATTTTCAAATAACGATTACATTTTCCCGCCTAGTGCACAATTCGATTAACGATAACGATTATTCACTGGCCATGTTAACTGTTTGTATCGGCTGTTAAAATGCAAAGCCCAAAACATGATTTAATATTTATAGTTATTATTCAGTTTGGCTTAAAATTACGTAGTATTTTTAAGACTTCGATCTGAAAGTCGAGCTTGCGGTCAGCGCACATTCGTTGCATATGCGGCCTTATGGTGTCGAAGAATGCCTGGTCGGGATCAGCGGGTGCTGATGTGGGGGCGGTATTTGTACTACACGGCGGTGGATCTGCAGGAAAGTGTGGGGTGGGTGTGATCTCCAGAGGCACTGTATCCTCCCTTGCGTAGCTCACATCCTCCAGAGCCGAGTGGAAGTTATCCGGAATGGCTGGGTTATTGGTGGCGCACTCTAGACTTGATTCCTGGTCGGAGTTCCTCCTTCGTTTTGGAGTTTTCACAGATCTGTGGGCGGCGGGCAGACGTTTCCGTTTGACCTGGAACTTAGGCTCCTCCTTCAGGGGCTCTTCGTCGTCCTCCGTTTCTGCTTTCACATCCAGCAGGAAACTCAGCTCCTTTTCGTAGATGTATGAAGCTCTGGCCACCTCCTCGCCACTTTGTCGCAGCCGGTTCACCCGCAAATAGCTGTCCCTCGTGTTTTTCCATCGTTTGAGCAGGGTTTTCACTGGATTTAAATGGAGTATATTATACGGTATTCGAGAGTTATAATAACAGGGCCAGAACCCACCGATTTCCTGCTTCTCCGGGTCACTGGAGCCCTGGAAATTTGCGCATAGCTCCTGGCCGATTTGCTGCCAGGCCTGATCCCTCAGCTCCCGGTTGTGGAAGTTCGGATGACTTCTTTCCCATATAATTGAGCGCTTGTGCACCGCCTCAATAAACTCATACATCGAATAACGCAAATTTCTACCCGCCGATCGCAAAACCTTATGGTTCCCCATTATTTATTGTTTGTTTACGGGACGGATCAACAATTAAAGCATTTTTCGCGCTTAACAGCACCGCAATCACTTAACAGCACTTAATAAGGAGTTGCCACCTTGCCCGGAATTTTATTTTTAAACGTTGTTTTATGTTATGAAAATATGTTTTCAATTTTGTTTTTATTTTTTAAACATATACAGATAGGTCAGTGGATTATTGTTGTTCTAGCTTTGAAGCGTGCAAAATGCGTAGGTATGACCGAGTAATACGTGTACGTGTTAAATTAAGAGAAAAATGCAAGTGAGTGTTGATGATTAGGGGCGTGTAGAGTTCTCTGGATTCTGAATGATTCTGTTTACATGGGCCTGCCCATGCCGCGACCCATGCCCATACCGCCCCCCGCCATCGGTGCTTCGCCGGCCTTTGGGCTCTTTATTGTCTCGTCCACGGAAAGGATCATGCAGGCTGCCTCGGCGGCCGCCGTGAGCGCGTTGATTTTGATGATCGACGGCTCCCACACGCACTGCTCATAGTTGTCCGAGATGTCCTCCTTGGTGATGTCGACGCCGAACCACTGTCCTCCTGCATAAAGGTAAGTGAGACAAATATATAAATCAGCAATAAATAAGTTTTAAATATACATTGATATAATATTATTCAATTTTAAAAATATTATTTATAGACCAATCGAAAAATCAGTAAGGGCGCGTAGATTAACATTTCAAATTTTAGAGAGTTAACATTTCAACCAGGTGGCAACGCCGCAGCAGCCCGCGCAACAAACGAATTGATGAGGTGCGAAAGAGCACACACTACAGCACATGTGACTAGAGCGAGAGAGGGCGAGAAACAGAGAGGTCGAAAAAAACACGCGTTGCTGTGGCAGAAATTTCCACTGTTTACAAAGTTTCGAAAAGAAAAGCAAAGCCAGGCGAAATGTCCAGCTCCGGGAGGAAGCGCAAGCAGCAGCTGAAGCCGCGCCAGGATGAGCACCGGTCGCCGGTGAAGCGGCGCAGTGTGGACATCAAAACTGAACCTTTGGACGGCTATCCGGCGTTGGCGGACTACGACCTAAGTACGGCGGACATAAAGCCGGATCTCACTGAGCTGCAACTACAGCAGGCAGTGGAGCAGCAGGTGGCCCCCAGTGTCAGTCGCTCGGAATTGGATCACCAAGAGAGCGATTCCGACGAGGATGGTTATTCGGAGCTTAACTACCAGGCGGCTGATGTCTTCTGCCAGGGTAAGTGTGGCTGCCCCGCCCTCCCCTGCTTACATAACGCCCTCCACCCACTTCTTACAACCAGATGAACCGGATTACTACGACCCGGACTGGAGCAGTCAGCAGGCGGGCTCCAGACTGCTCTTTCAATTTCCCACTCCCAGCCATCAAACTGGCCTGAAATTCGCCAAACGCTTCCAGGGCCCGATACACTACTTTAACCATATGCTGGGCGATCGCTCCAGGTTCTTCAATCTCTTGGCCGCAAACTGCAACCAGGGGAGGGGGGAGATGGATCACCCGGTTCCCTGCACGCCACTGCCGAGGAAATGGAAACCTTTGTGGCCCTTTCCCTGCTCATGAGTGACCTGAAGCTGGAACGCCTCTCGGACTACTGGAGCACCAACATGTTCTACGGCTTCGTCGGGTTCACCGGAAAGATGCCCCTGGAGCGCTATCAGCAGCTGCTGCATAATCTCAACTTTGATCCAGAGCACCCGGTAAAGAACAAGAACAAGCCGAAGGACTTTCCACTCCTCACCTTCATTAACGAGCGCATGGCAGAGCTGTACGTTTGTGGCCAGCAGTTGGTGCTCAATGAACCCATCACTTTGTGGAAGGGAAGATTCAGCTACCACGAGGATCTGCCCAGCAAATTCCGCACCAATTCTCTACTGCTGCACATGCTAACCGAGCAGAGTGGTCTAGTGGTGAAGCTCCTGCCGGAGATTGTGCATCAGGAGGATGCACAGGCTTGGGTGCGCAATTCCCGGCAGTTGGTGGAGCATCGAACCGAGTTGGCTCTGAAGCTTATGCAGGACCACCATGGAGGACGCACCGTGTACGTCTCAAAGTTCTATGGCAGCTATGGCCTGGCCCATGAGCTGGCCAAGAGGAGCACCTACTGCACTGGGCTGCTGGACAGGAATAGATATGGCAACAGCAAGGCCTTGGTGCATCAGCGTTTAGATTCGAACAGTATCTCCACCAGCTATGCCAAATCCCTGATGATGGCCAAGTGGCGACGACGGGCGAAGAGTTTCTACTTCTTCAGCTCCGACTGTTTGGCCATTTATGCCAAGGAGTTATCGATGCAAAAGACGAACGCCAGGCCCAAGTTGATTCAGGAGTTGGACTGGCAACTGCGCCCCGGCAACGAGAGTCGCCAGCACCTGATCCACTATCAACCGGCATGCCAGGAGATTCCGGCCGCCAAGAAAGTGGGCATATTTCTACTCAATATACTTGTCTACAATGCCTATTTGCTGTACCTGGCCAATAGCCAGAATCCGCGAGGTGGACACCTTAAAAGTTATTCGGAGTATCGAGTGGTCATAATCAAGTCGCTGCTCAAAGAGGAAGTGATCAGCGAACCTATGACAGTCAGTCCCCACAAGGCAGACGTACAAGAAAAGCTGAAGGACAAGGCGCTGGTCGAGGCCAAGCTGAAGGCCGTGAGGCACGAACCCGTGCTCATCCAGCAGAACGGAAAGCCGGCTCGAAAGAACTGCCGTCACTGTCACAAAGGCGGAATGCTGCAGTTCAGCAAGTTCATGTGCAACTCCTGTCCGGACAAGCCGGGTCTGTGCCAGGAACCCTGCTTCCGACTCTGGCATGAGCAGCTCAAGAAGTAGCCAGAAAAACAATATTGTGTACCAAGCGAAATAAAATGGATTGTAAAAAGTGCTTATGGTGCGGTTTTCCTATAGGTAATATTTGATGAACGAAAATGCAAACTAAAGCTGTTTGAAGATACACATTTGTAGTAGTTATTTGAAACACTGTGCTTACCCATTAGAGTAAAGTATCAAATAATGACAAAAATATTGCGTTTCTTGCTAATATGTAAATTCCGATAAGAATTTGTTAAACCCCAAAAGTAATAAATATTATGGCGATCAACGATTTTGGAGTACTCACCCTGGGCGTGTTTCTGGCGCAACTTGTTGAGAATGTTGGTGGCATCGAAGCCGGCATTGTCGCACAGCTGGCGCGGAATGATCTCCAGGCCCTTGGCAATGGCGGCGATCAGCAGCTGCTCCTTGCCGGCAATGGTGCGGGAGTAGTCACGCAGCAGCTTGGACAGCTCCATCTCGATGGCACCGCCTCCAGCCACCACGGAGTCGTGCTTGATCGTGCGGCGCACGATCATGATGGCGTCATGGAGTGAGCGCTCGGTTTCCTCCAGGAACTGCTCGGCACCTCCACGCAGGATCAGAGTGCTCGTCTTGGCATTGGGACAGCCTGTTGAGGAATATCAATATGAAATAAGTCTTTGACCTCAATATGTACTAAGAATATTATAAATTTTAAACAAAAGGACGGCAAAGCTAAAACCATTTTGGGCTTGAAAATGGGCCTAAGATCTCCTGGTTTGGTTATATCTTTGTTAATTATCACATTTACATAAACTTAAATAGCCTTGTATTTTATATAGTTTGTTAGCTTCTTACCTTGGAAGAGATTGAAACGTTCGCCGCCCACCTGGCGCTCCTCGAAGTGCTCGCACAGGCCCAGGACGCTGGGCTTGATGTCGTTGGCCGTCGTCATGACGGCTCCACCACAGGCCTTCATGGTGCGCTTGAGATCCTCCTCGGGAACGCGGCCGGCGCAGAAAATGTCGCGGTCGGCGAAATACTGTGTGGCCACATCGCCGATGGGCAGCTTGGAGAGCACCACATTGGCGCCGGACTCGTGGATCTTTGCCAGCTTGTTGTAGAGGATCTGCCACTCGGCGTCCACCACCTTCTGGTACTCCTTGACATTGTCCACACGGATCTCGGCATTGTCGCGCTCGGCCTTCAGCTCCAGCTCGATGTTGAGCAGGGCAATCTTGCACTTGTCGTAGGATTTGGGTGCCATTTCGAAGCCGGCGTACGAGAAGGTCTTCTTAAAGGCCACGCCCGACACCAGCTGCGACTCCTCCAGCGAACCGCCGGTCACCTTCTTGATGCCAATCATGTTCAAGGGCAGCAGCTCATCCAGCGAGAGCACGGCCTCCACCACGATGCGGGAGAAGAAGTCCTTCTGTTGGTGAATCAGCTTGGAAGACATGGCCGTGGCCGCGCACTTCTCGAGCAGAGCGCGCTGGTCCTCCTTGGACTGTTCGACAATCTGGACGGCCATCTCGTTGATTTTTTCCATGCACAGCTGCAGCGACTTGCGGATGGCCTTGATGATGATGCGCGGATGGACGCCCTCCTCCACAAAGGGTTTCACCTGCTTGAGGAACTCGCCGGCCAGCAGAACCACGGATGTGGTGCCATCGCCCACCTGGAGTAACCAAAATCAGAGCTTTAGCTGAGTCACGTGCTCCGGCGGGGGCAAGCACTTACCTCGGCGTCTTGTGACTTGGCAATGTCCACCAGGGTCTTGGCCGCCGGGTGGATGATCTCCAGCAGCTTCATAATGGTGGCCCCATCGTTGGAGATCGTCGCCTTGCCGTGGGCATCCACAATCAGCTTGTCCATGCCGCGGGGTCCCAGGGTGGTGCGCACCGCATCGACGATCGACTGGCAGGCATTGATGTTGGACACCAGTTGCGGCTTTCCCTGCGACGTGTCGGTGCCTTCCTTCAGGAGCACGATTTGCGGTTGCTATGGAATCGGACGGATATAGCGGCATATATAGTGAAAAGCCTCCAATTAGTCAGCAGATGTCGTCGGCTTGCGAGAAGCTTCTTTGCAGGTTATGTTTACATTCGCATGCCGCTCGCAAGTGGGTCCTTGATTTGGATTACCATGACCATCCTTGGGTTATTTTCAGCTGGGCTTACCATATTTGTGTGATGGGGCTGGCCGTTTCCACGTAAAACAGTTTAAAACAATGAATTTCCTAGCAGACAGGCGGCAAGTTGCTTTTCGTTCACGTTTTCCGCGGTGAGTAATGGACCTATCGATACATTGATATTAGTTTGCCTTTAATCGATTCTTTCTGCCAGTGTGGACGTTTGTTCCTAGAATTGGCGCACTTTTTAATCGGAATTTGAATACGCATATTTTAGCTTTTTTTTTAAAAGTTACAAAGTATTTAAAAAGTTCACTTACTTGTCTTATTTGTCTACTTAGATCATAATACCTAATTAAAATTTATTCGATCCAGCTATTTTTAAATCCTTATTAATTGTAAATAAAAAAAATGTTTCATTTAAATTATTTTAAATTTTGTACAGATTATACAAATGTAAATAACAATCGTAATCGATCGCTGAAAGTGAAATCTCTCATCGATATCTTCTTGACGTCACTGTTGACCGGTGAGCGGTTTTTTGAAAATGCTCCCAACTTCAAATATAGATTTGTGATTCTTTCTATTTATATAAATTTGGCGATGCACGCACGCATGTCGCTTATTCCATTTTAGAATGTGCGCCGCATCTTCAGTTTGCTCCTACCGCTCAACTTGAGTGAGTTGTGCACCGAGCAATAAGTATAATTAAATGGAAAATAAAAAAAGAGTCGTTTAAAGGCCAAAACGCTAGAACGTTCAACCGAAATTAGGTTCAAATGGAGGCAGACGGCAGTCTAAATCTAATTCGGTCATGTGGAATTGGAATTTTAGTTGCTCAAGACTACTTCTAACGACGACAACGGACCACAAGAGATGTCAATGGATACTAGCCCAGAAATTGCCAAGTGATTACGAAACGTGCCAGGATTCTGATTCTCGGAAAACCGGCTATGAAAACTGCAGACACTGAGTAAGTAATGTGGGTGGAAGCTACCAGATGATAAGGCATTCACATTCACAGTGCAAAGTTTATTTTCCCCTTTTGTGCTTTTATTTAGATTTCCACTCTGTTGACAGACTGGAATCCGAATGTGTTCTAATTGTGTCCATCATTCATTGTGTCGTTAAGGCGACTGTCAAATTTGTGTGTGATTTGTGAAGTTTCAGCTGTTGGGGGTCATTCATACATTTATATGTTACAACAGGCGTGGAATTTAACTTGAAATTTAAATAGAATTTCTTCCATATTTTAAGTTGATATTTCATTGCAGTAGGTTAAATTTCTAAAACAAATGTGACATTTTCAACAGCTTATGTGTCACGTTTTTATATTGAAATTAATCTTAGACCAGCACAAATGCTTTGTAACGATACAAAAACAAATAAGCCATTTCATTCATACGGAAGCGTACAAAAACATGCATGTTTAGATAGTTTTTAGTGGGCAGATAAAAAAATTATTTCATTGTTGTCAAAAAGTTCTTTATCTTTTCTATTCTCACAGCCAAAGATTAAGGTTTACATGGACTGCATTAATATTCAATCGATCATCATTTCTGATATCTTTTCTTTCGGTGTGCCATTGTTTTGACCGAACTCGTAGCGGGTTGTGTGCATATTTTGGTTATTAATACGCAAGCGGATGGTTTGTTTTTGTTATGAATTCGGCTTTCAATAAATTGCCTCTTCCGGCTCTACGTCCGCCATTCTTTGGGGCACGCACATATAGTATTGTGGGCCTGAGCTTTACCACCCCGTAACCCCAAGAACTGCATCAATAAATGGCAAAGCTCTCCTTAATTAAATGGAAATGGAGGCAAATGTGAAAGAGCTTGCGAAAGCTCGAGAGGCCGAGTTAGTCAATCGGTGTCCGGCCGAAACGAAAGATCTCTGCTATCGCCGAGCAAACGAAATTTTAGCTAGTATAGAATACTTCTTTTAATTTACAATTTTCATAGATTGCAACTAATTGAGTTACTCCCCAAACGAAACGAACATAACTCACTTACAATCCGACCAACTTGTGTAACTACTAAGAATCATTGCGTGCTTCCTGTGACGAACTCTGTGAATTATTTAAAAGAAATATAGGAAATTCTGCGAAACAATTGTCGAAGAACTGCTCCAAATACCGACAATATTCTTCTTGGTCTGTGCGCGAAAAAAATTCGATGAAAAATAAACTTACTGACGTCATTACACTGCAAGAAACAGTGGTAGAGAAGCAGTAAATAAACTGTTTACATTACAACATCGTTGGGCGAGTGAGTGAGTGAACTATATACTATATATACAAGTTTGAGGCACGCCAAACTTTGGTCTACGACGCCCAAGGATTTCAGAGCTAATGGTGCGTATACGTGATCTTCAGTGAATCAGCCGAAAAGACTGTACACTCGTCGGCTGTCCGACTCATCGTTTGGCAATATTTTCAAATTGATATATGTCTGAAAATATACATACTTAAAGAGCAAAAAAGAGACTTTCGGCTTTCATCTGCCCATGTGAATGGCATGGTACATGGAAATCGAGTGGGTGGCTTCGCTCGCACAAAAACCAATCCCATCCAAGCCGGTCACACCGAGGCTGTGATGTCACCATGGCGTGTATGTCGTCCCAAAAACACTTTATTAACGAGTTGACTGGGGGCAGCTCTTTTTAATTTAATTAAATTAAATGCAACATGAGAGCCATTATCTTTCCCCGCCTTCAAGCTTAAAAGTAAACTTAATATTGAAAACCTACACCACACAATAAATATCAAATCCATTTGAGCGACCACTGCTGAAATTGTAATACCTATTTAGAAATTTTACCATTGACATAGATAACAGTATTTATATCGTATTGATAATATTTATGATATACTTTTTTCTTTTCTTCTGCTTTACAATCCCACGCAGTTCAAACATTGGTTTTTAAAGTAAAATAATGGTTCTTGTTAAGAGATAAGTTCCTTGATTTATATAGGTAATAAAAAAAGAAATTAGCTTGGCACCACCCACTTAAAATCACTCCCTATAAACACCTAATGGAGTGTGTTAGGGAAACAAATCAAATTCCAATTAAGCGCCAGAAGGTTGCCAAGTACACACATCTGTCGTAATGCATACATATATAGATCGCGGCCTTGATAAAGATGATCGGACAGAAATCTCGGAGAGCAGAGCATTTTATGAACTGAGGGCACCCCATACAATATATATAGATGCTTTGTTATAATCTTTCGGGCGGATGTGGGAGCAATGCAAAGAATTTTGCTCTAGAAAAAGTCTAGTAATAAAAAACGTTTTTATTGCGTGTAAAGAGCCCCCAGAGGGGAACCTGAAAAATAACACATGTACTCTGTTTGTTCTATTCCAAAGGCGCGCCACATGACGTCACTAGGAAACGCCATTCGGGACCAGTTTATTTGGTAAAACCAGCGCAATTCGCACCGAAAACCACTTCCCAGTCCCAGGGTGCATATGTGTTTTCTTTTCATTCATGTGTGGCCCGACCCATTGTTGCGAAATGGCAGAAAAAGCTTTTCCCTGTAAATCAATAATGGGGCATACTTGTTGATTAGTTCAGGCCAGCGAGGAAAAGCGTTGAAAAGTCAACGGCTAAACAGAAGCCATTGAAATGCAGCCAGACAAAGGCGAATCTCCGCTCTTGAGAAGATGTAGCCTCCTTGCGGGCAAAGACTTTGATTTCTGAATACTTTTTCAAGGCACATGTCTTTATAAAGAGTACTGAAAAATCATTATTTGTTTATAAAACAGAATTCATATAAAAAAAAAGTATTTTAACATTTTAACATTCATTGTATTATTTATAGATTTTAAAATGAGTTATAAAATATAAATAAAGCATTCAAAGAAACGATAAATACTGAAATAATGTATTGTATGAAATGTACCTTTAATGGTAACACGAGAAACCTGTTACAATTAACAAGAAAATACAAATAAAAAACGAATTTATATAGCTTAAAATAACCTTTACACAAATAAATACAGTTTTCCTACTCTAATTAAAATTTGTATATGATGGTTGATTTTTAATTTACCGACCAAGTTTAATTTCCTTCGTTTCTATTACAGATTGAGGAGAATCCAACGATGACCAGGTGAAGTATAGCAGGGACTTTCGTAAGGGTCGGAACGCACCGCATATGCAGTACTTGAGAAAGCAGAAACCCAAAAAAAACGACGGCAACATTTTTATATACTGAAGATAAATAAAAATGGCTGAAAACCAAACCAAAACGACCTCTAGCAAGGGATGCAGTCTGAGCAGGACCGCCCATATCCTGGCGCCGCACAATGGGACTGTGTCGCGCAGGACGGATCCTGGCTCCAAACTTAAAGAGAGCTTCCAAACGGAAAAGCACGATATCGAAGACTGGCAAACGATGGCCAAGAACAAATTGAAGCGCAAGAAGAAACTGAGCACCAGCCTCACTTCCGTGGGCGATACGGTGAATCAGGAGAAGCGCACCCGCATCGAGGGCATCCAGCTGCAGTGTCGCGGAAAACTGCGACCCCAGGATACCCAATCCTTCGAGGCCGAAAGGAGCCCATCCACAACTGGATCAACCAAGCAAATAGGAAAGGTTGAAAAAGATCGCGAACGGGAGCGGCCCGTAATAATTGGTGGCGTAACGACCACAAATGTGATAGCAGCACCTCCGCAGAGGATCAAGAGAAAGCTGCAGGAGAATCTGGACACCATCCAGAAGCTAAATGCCCTTACTGAGCAACTTCGTCTGGAGGTTAATGAACTGAAGTCCAGCCTGATCACAGAACGCGGTGCAGTGAGGGCTCTGAGGTAAGTTACGTAATTCATACTAACAAGTTAAAATAAAATTTAAGTTAAACATGATAATCTAGACAAAGTTAAAATTGTTATTGCTCTTCTTATTGACAATAAAAATACTTTAAGGAATCAGAAATAAATAGATGTTTGTTCTCAATTCTGTTTCATAACAACTTAAACTTTGAAAATCTTTTAAATTAAATACATTAATGCACTGCGACATTAACTGACCTTTGATTTAAGAGACGATCGGCAATCAGTAGACTCTGAAAATTAATCTGCCAAGCAACAACAGAATATCAAAAACAGTGCATACAAGTATATAAACAATACTATGGGCATGTGGAGCTGTTTTAAAATCGCTGAAAAATCAGATTTCTGCTTATTTTTGTAAGCATGTTAATAACATGTATTTGCATAATTTTTTCTACGAATATAATATAAAGTACTTTGTGAATTCTTTTCCGTATATTTTTAAATCTGCAAATAGTTTTCAATTTGGGTTCCCCCGACATTGTCTTTAAATCGAATCTTTCATATCAATGCAAAGTAAAATATTTTAGGTAGCTAATGAAATGTTGACTTTGTTTGGGTATTTTAAATCTACAATTTATCTTGCTTTTATTGCACCAGAGCCCAGAACGATGCAGATAGTCGTCGGTGGAAAAGCGAGGTGAAGAAACTGCAGCACGCGCTGGACATTGCCAAGAAGAGCAATGGGGCAAAGAAGCCTATTGAATCGGGCCCAGACTCGGCCGGCACTCACGTGACCGCCGATGGCCTCATCAACTATGAAATCCAAAGACTGACTAACGAGATTGCCGTGCTGAAGGAAGCGAATCGCAGCAAGGAGGAGAAGACCCAGGTAAGTGGATGCTACATCGTCATCATCACCACCACCATCACCATCGCAGTCATTGCATGTTGCATGCGATAGTTAGTGCCGCCGCTTTGTTACCGCCAAATTGTAGTTGTGGGTCAAGTGCTCCCAGGCCAGCACAATGCATGCCAGCCCGATCCCCACTAGCCACAAAACGAATACGGCGTAAAAGTGTTCCAGCTTAAGGACCACCGGATCATCGCCGCTGCTGCCCCGCCGCCGATTGACCACCTTCATGCCCGATTTTATGAAGGCGGAGTTCATGATGCGGTCCCAATATCGCTCGAATCCAAACTCATGCGAACTCCGGATTAGCGAGTCCAGGAAGCCCAGGTAGGGCGATCCGTAGGGCACTATATAGACGGCGTGAAAGGGCACCAGACAGCTGTTCATCAGGTGGAAGAGCGGTCGACCTAGGTGCATGTGCATCCGGTTGTTCACCTGGAAGCGCCCGATGTGGTACTTTTCCAAATAGGCGTATCTGGGATACAAATTGGGTTATTCATTTTTCTAAATGTTAAATGGAATACTGACTTAAAAGTAAATTATGAATTTAGCTGGCTTATGAGTGCTATGTTAACCATACCTTATATCATTGTTCTTCATCATTTCGTACATCTGGGCATCCGGAACTTCCAGCATTAGTTCCCGGATCCTGGCCTCATGCTGATGTCCCAGGGTAAGGAAGTGCCGGATGTGTTTTATGTGCCTCGGCCGGATGAGGATGCGATAGTGAGAGCTGGCCAAAGCACCCAGCTGGTTAATGTCCGGCAGATATGGCTGCAGCACCATCATGCTGGTCAGATTTCCCCTGAAAGCCGAGCAGATGAGCAGTCCAAAATAGAGCCAGAAGATCAGGAATAAGCGAATTGAGTGGTTTCGCGGTATGTTAGTCATCGGCATGGTTAAAGCGCCGGCGAAGAGTATCATGGGTGCGCTACCCACTCCAGCCTGCAGGATGTAGCAGAAAACGTTCCCCACCAGAACAGAAGCGAGAATAAGGGCCCAAACCGATGTGCCGAATGATCTGAATATATTCCAGAAAGTAGGAGCCGTCTTGGCCTTCGGCACAATCACGCACAGGTCATCGCGCATATGGGAAACCGTACTCTCCGCCAGTTTTTGAAAGGTATCCGGAGCCAAGAAGCGTATGTTCATGGCCACATCCACGTACTCCTTGGCCACCTCCAGAAAACATATGTCCGAACTGAGATTGTGGTTGTTGTAGGAATGCGGACGGGTTATCATCATGGTGGCATTCAATCTCTCGGCCACATAGCCCGCCAGCAATCCATCTGTGCCAAGGATAATGCCCTGCCTCCAGAATATTGCCCTAACATCGTCCTTGTAGATGCACATCCTCAGGGGCTTCCTCTGCATGTTGGGTATTGTTTTGGGGAAGAGCTGCTCCAAAGTGGGCACTCCATCCGGCTCATGGTCCACCGGTATCAAATAGTTGTCCGTAAAGGGATTGTAACGATAGGCATACAGTCGATTATCCCGCCAGTAGAGGATCACGATGTTCAGCAGCCAGATCTTCCAGAACTGCCGGAAACTGGCCCGCATCCAGGCATCGGAAACGGTGGCGGAATCCCTTACCAACAAAAATACATGCGATCGGTGCTTGGCAGCGGATTTCTTTCGGATCAGCGACAGTTCCAACGGTTGCGATATGTTCGTGATGATCATCACCATGTACATGAGTATTCCGTCATCCTTGACAGCCTCCAGTGGCCCATTTTGATTTCTGGCAAGGTGAACATTTCAAAAGGCATTTAAAAATGTAAATTTCCTTTAGTCTGTTTAGATTAAAATGACTGTCTAGTTAATATTAGTTAGATAAATATTAAAACAAAAATTTTAAATACATGTAAAGCTATAAAACGTTTACAATAATCTTGTTTGCTTTGTATTGCTTTGTATTGGCAGGACACAGAAACATAATTTACATGAAATGAAACTTATTTCCCTGAAATTGCGTATCAAGATGGTCTTGATAAATGGGCGTATTATCTTCACAGGTTACGAATAAATAGCAGTGTATCAATATGAATTTTTCACTATTCATGGGTCAAAATTATAGGTGCATGTTGACCTAGGAATATCAAATTAATACTTTTTTGTGCAGATTAATTTAACTTAGGTCCATTATTATAAGAAAATAGGAGAATAGCTAACCTTAGCGATATGTAGGATATGTCGCACTTGGTCACCTCTCGCAGAATCTGGCCCGTGTGCTCGTGCGAGGTTTGGTTCTCGAAGTAAACGAATAACACCTTAATCTGAGCCCTACAAAGGATCTCGCTCATCTTGACCATCAGGTGGGAGCTCCTATTGAAGTTCAACGGAATGCGATTCTCACCTGCCCAGCCCAAGTGGGCCAGGATGGTCAGGAGCAGGAGCTGTCTTGGCCAGAGGATGGCCATTGCAATGCCAACTGTTTGTCGAGACCGATGGCACCTTTGTTTTTATACCCAGAGCCAATTTCGATATAGCAATTTCCTTAATGCTTGCCATATCGGCAAATATTAAGCAAATATTGTGCCATATCTTTTGCGCTTCTCATACCCTTTGAAAGACATTATAGTTTAAGTCACTGTATACCATGGTCCACGATTATTATTAGATTATGCTGAATTTCTATTTTAAAAACGATAAAATGTACATTTTATAGGAACTCTGTTTAATGCTCCAGAATATGCGATGTATTTAAAAAATGCTTGATAATTTATTAGCACCCAACTGAGTGAAAGTCTTTCGCTGTCTTCTGCATTTAATATTTTAACACGCCTTTTAAAGGGTATGTGCTTCTTCGACTGTGTCGAGAACTTTCATTTCTCGTTCTTTTTGTAGCATTTTTGTGTGTTTTTGTGTCTCGTTTGGTTAATGGATGTGCGACCTAATCGCAAAGTGCAAACTAACAGCATGGATTAACTTGCTTTTGGCCCATACCGCTGCTTGGAACCACTACCACCCAGTCCGAAAGTTGGCAGCACGCATTTGTATATGATTCGACAATTTCTTGCAGATTATGGGGGAGGCTGATAGACTCAAGGCTGCCGATATGCGGCAATTGAAGAACGCGTACGAAAACCGATTGACTCACATACAGAAATCAGCCAAAATTGAAATAACACGTTTGGTAAGTTGTGCGTAGCGGCTGCTAACGGGTCACCAAAAAATAAAAAAAAGTTGGCCAAGAAGGGGAAGGTAAAGGGGAAGGGGAGGGGGAAGAGGGCGAGCGGTACGGAACGGAATCCGGCGGTTCAGAAGCGGACGGGCAACTTTTCATACAACCATTGAAATTCATACATGCATTTTGAATTTGCACAGCAAGAAACAGGTCATTTTTTCTTAACTAGCTTGCATAATAAGGTATATGCTTTATAAGCATTTGATTTCCTTACCATTTAACACCCATTTAGATTTTTTAATAACACAGACAAATTGAAAAGGTCATATAATTACATTGCATAAAATCTCATAATCTTCTTTTTTTTTTATTTACTTCATAAAAGGCTTATAAAAAATAATGTGTCAATTATTTGCACTTAAAATAGTTACATTATGTTCAATAGATATGAGATTTTTTGTACATTTCCCTTAAATTGGTACGTATACTTACTAACTTTAAAGTTTAATTTTTAAACATTGCAGGAATCGTATACTGTATCTAAGTAACAATTTATTGTGTTAAAGAAGAGAATTTATGATTATAATGTTTAAGATATGAAAATACAGTCTATTCAAATAGGTCTCTACATCAATTAAATGTTAATAACCCATGATTTCCCTCTGTGAACGCCACTGATCTTTGCAACTTTGCTTACAGCTAGAGGAAATAAAGACCAAAGAACGTAATATAGGACAACTGAGGAAGGACTTGCTGGCACTGCAGAGTCCCAAGAAGCAGAGGCAAAATGAAGCCAAAGTGCCAGCGACGACGAAACCCAAAACGAACCCCAACGAAACGAGCCAAAAGCCTAAGAAACCCACTTCGAAGCCAGTGGGAGAAACAAAAGCTAAAACCGAACCAGATACAGATATAGTAGTCGAGCAAAATCCCATACGCCAGGCTCAAGTTACACCTGAGGTGAGTCTGTGCTTTTTTTTTTGTACCTTATTTCTTTGGCTTTTTTGTGTTAACTTTATTTTTGGAGTGGGGGGCAGCACTTGAACTTGCCTGAGAGTCGGGTTAAATGTTAAGAGCTCGGCCAGATACAGTATCTTTGGAGCCCAAAGTATCTACATATATATGTATCTGCAGCTGCCGCCACAGTATCTGTATCTGTATCTGCATCTGTACATCTACCTGCGGCGGTTATGCACTATTGGCATGATCTATGATATAATTTTGAGTTAGTTATGAGAATGGCAAAGACAACAATCGCCGCGTCGATAAGCGGTGGGCAAAACAAAAAAAAGAAGGAAAAGCGACAAAAAAAAGGAAAGAAAGAAAAAACCTGCTGCGGCAGTTGCAGCAGCGTTGCAGTTGCAGTAGTGCAAGTGTTGCAAGTGGATCGCTGGCCAGAGCGACAGAGAGAGAGAGGGAGAGAGAGAGAGAGAGTGGAGCGGTCCCAAGCCGGTTTTTCGCACCACTCACTCACTCACTACCTCACTCACTTTCTCTCCCGCCGCTCGAGAGTTTATACCGCTCGGATGAATGGTCGTCAGTTCGGTTTTTAAGTTCGCAGCGGTCGCAGGTGTCGCAGGTGTCTCAGTGCCCAATAAAATTCAACAAAAATCCACAAAAACACCGAGTGAAGTGCACATATCAAATGGGTATAAATCCGAGTTCAAGTAGTGCATAATGCAGGTGAAATTCGCGGCCCAGAATTGTCGGACTTTTCAAAAGAATCGCTAATGAAAAGTATAGTGTGACGCAGTCGCAGACGCAGTGCATTGTCTGATTTTCTATGCCAAAAATGAAGGAACCAAATGCCACACATTGATGGATACACACAGCAAAACACAACACAACACAACAATAAACAATCGTTACTTGTGTATAGGAAAACCCATTCAAAGTTTGTCTTTCACTTTGGCATTGTTTAACGCACACGAGCCCATAATTTCACCGACTTCGCACTATAGTTTAGTGAAATATGCCAAAAACGATCAAAATTAATTGCCTTTCACACCCCCCTTTCCCCCTCCTTCTGTCTGTCTGACTGTCTTGATTTGTGGCCATGTAGCTTCGTTACGTTCCAGTGATCGAATTCGATTTTACAGTTCATTAATCGCGCCTGCTCGTAATTGTTTTTATCGTTGCCAAAGTAGTCGAGAATTTGTTACGAAGATCCAAGATCCCGAGATCAGTGGGCCATGACAATTGGGGATGGGTATGGATCGGATTCAGATTCGCATTCGGATTCGCAATCGAGATCTGGATTCGCATCTGGCAGATCTCTTTAATCCACTATCGGATGTCGGCCAGTGCGCCAGTTTCTAGCAGTCCAGCAGTAATTTGCATAGCAAAGTGCAGCAGCAACATCATCATCACCATCAGCAATCGGGCAACATCGATGTCATCGAGCAACAAGAATTAAGCGCGGCATCAATATTAGTGCACGCAGAGAAAAATAAAACACCAATAGTGATCAGAATTTTGCTTAAATCAGCACATTCTGTAGAGTAACAACCTGGGAAAACCATAAAAATGTGTTGAAAAATAACTACCCCATAAAGAAATTTATTAATTTAACGCTCTAATTAGTCATATCATAAAGGCATCTTATTATAACACTTTCAAAAGGCAATAACATAAAAATTATAGACAAAATAATTTTGTAATAATACAAGCTGCTTTCAAAAAATGCCTTATTCTGCTAATTTAAATAAGTACTGAGAAATATACAGTAGTCTATCACCTAATTGGTGTATTGAAATTAAATTTTAAAGCTTGAGAAAATACAATAATCATAGCCCCATCATTTTTAGATTGATAAAATTACTACGTTGAAGTTTATAGGCAATTCCTTTTAGAATTTTCTTACCCACAAGTTTCGATTTAATTAGTAAAGAAATAAATATTTATGTATTACTGTTTGACTTGATTTACCCCCCGACTGTCAGATTTAATGAAAGAGTTATGCAGCAGAATGATGCTTTCACCCCATCAACTTAAAGTATTAGTTAAAGTATTTAAATAAATAAGATGTTATATTGTTACCTTTATGTATGTTAATCACTTTACATTATTGATTGATGTTTTCGCCTGTGCACTTCGCCTGCACACTCTGCCCCAAGAGCTAAGAGTTAAGAGTCTTTGGGGAAAAAGTGTGTGGTTGTGGGGAGTGTGTGTGCACACCACCAATTGGGGTCAGTGAAAAGCTTTTAAAATGTTAACGCTATTTTAAATACGATATGTGTTGCTATGACTCTGACTATGCCTCGGCCGCCTGCAAAAATGTAGTCATCCCATCGTATCGCCAAACGACAGTAAAATCGAAGTAGAAGCGATGGTAATGATGATTGTGGTGATGATGTTGCTAAAACAAGACGCCATCCATGGACTGCGACTGTCGACTGCGGACGCTTCCAATATGCAAAGTAATCACAACACAAAAAGTGTGCAGACAACAAAAAATAAACGACTTCAGAGAGAAAAAAGGGGTGTGTGAAATGGAAATGTGAACCATATGCAAATCGCGAATCGTTTGGGCGAATGTGTCTATAAATTTCGATGTTTTAGTGAAATTACCACGGTGAAAACTATTTGCCATCAAAGAGACGAAAACTTGAAAATTGCGGTTAATTGTTTTTGTCAAGCAAAACCCACACCTTCATATGCGGGAATAATGCCTGAAGACGCCTGACAATGGATTACTACTATAACCGGAGAGATGTCAAGGTAATTGACCACTGCCAGAGCCAAAGCCAGAGCAAATATACATATAGTATAAGCCATTAAGTGATTCCTATTTCTGGTAGCACTTGTTACTCATTCCACGGGCATTGCTCATACGACGCGTACTCCATAGACAATTAGTTTGCTGTGAGCCAGTGGTGGGAAATCTGATTTATGGGAATGGAATGGTGTTGCGTTTACCATATAGAAGTGCCAAATTGGCGCCTGATTTATGAATTATATTTAAACTCACAAGAACTCACAAAGCGAAGGCGTTTCATTAAAAAAAGGAAAGAAATCTAGTGAGAAATCTTAATTTAAGTCGGTATTTCCGCTTTTTGAAACAAAGTCTGAGAACTTAAGATCTTCTATTTGTTCACGTTTGTTTGTTTAACATTCTTAATTTAATTTTTAATTTATTAGCTTTAAATGCAATCTACTGCACAGTAAAATATTATTATAATACTTTGTTAATAGACTTCCCAACTTTGTAATTGATTATTATTGGTTAAGCAAATCACTTTAAAAACTAAATCACATTCAAGAGCACTAGGTTTAACATCAACATATATATTTCGAAAGCTGACCCCAATCGATAAACACAGTGAATAATTTAATTTACAAAATATAATGCGTAAAAAACTGATTTAAAATCGAAAACTGAAGCTTATCTGCCTCAATTTAATCCACTTTCAAAAACCATTAAAAGATCATCTTGGATGATTAACTATCAATTGGCGATATCAAAAGTTTGGCTGCCTGATATTTCCACTACTCAGCGTCCAAAAAAAGTTTGCAAATTTTTGAACAAAAAAGAGGCCATCATCAAAAACTTTTGAGGCCGCGACGGATGAATAATTACCTCTTTGTGGTATCTCAGATCGAAAGGGAAAGGCTTTGCATTCGACGTCGACTTTGGCATCGGCATCGCCATCGACATCGGAAATCACCACAGTTGGACAACCAAGTTAATCCCCGGGTTCGTTGGGCGATATCGATGCAAATTAACGGGCCGCAATGCATATATGTCAACAGGGCCCCACCAAGTCCATTCATTAGTTCAATTAGCTTATCCCATCGGACGGCAGTTGTGCTTGGCTGGCCCTCCTGATACCATGGTAGCATATACCATCTGCAATACAATATAATTCATTAGCGCATATAAACTTTCGCTTTCGCAAGATCAAATCAAAGCAGTGCCTTTGTGCAGAGTCAAACCTGAATTACAATGCCAAATGCAAATATAAGAAAATATATACCTACTAGTTGGTACATACAGTTGCGGTCAAAATAATAGCTCTGAGAATTATTTAAAAAAAAATATTTAAATTTGAAGTGGACAAAGATATTATGGCAGTTAAATTCTGTAGGTATATACGTATGTAATATTTCCATTTAATAAGTCATGATATAGATCCAAAATGCTAGTAAATATAAAAAACTAAGCAAAATAGATAGTAGCATGTCAAAAAAAAAAACATTAAAATAAAGCAAACCAACTTCCTAGTTAAAAATATGGGAAATATAGGTGAGAATGGGTCAAATACGAAAATTCGTTATCCAAATCATTAATTTCCGGGATAGGCACATTGAGTGCTATTAGAATGACCATATCTGTTTGTAAGACACCGGCGATGCCTTTTGATGGCTGCTGGAACACGTAATCGTCCACGGACCGGGACCGGGGGAGTCGAACCCGGAACGTTGGAGACGGCGTTGCAGTGGCAGTTGCACCGATCGAAGTGAAACCTGTCTGCAGAAAGGAAAATCATTTCACACAATCATAATCACAATCACTTGGCCCGCGGCTTGTGCAAACAGACCGACAGCGAGACATAAACACACCTATAGTATGTGCATCCGAGTATCCGAGTCTCTGAGTATCTCAGTGTTTGAGTATCTGGGCATCTCCGCATCGTATATGGCTCAGCAGGTTGAGACTGCCGACAGATTTACAAACAATCCAAACCCATCGAGCGTTTGAAATCGACCCGATGGCGCATCTCCGTCTCGCAACGTCGACGCTGCATTTAGCGCAATCTGCATATGGCATCAATAGAGCCATCAAAAAGTGTGTTCCCCGGAATTGAGGGTAGATGGGTGGGGTTTGCTTTGGTTTGGGGATTGGGGATTGGGGAATGGGGGACTACAGCCACAGCCACTTACTTAATCGCCCCGAGCACGTTGATCGAGTTCGTTAACCGGCCGTTATGCAAAAAGTTCTTTTGGAATCGATCCAAGAAATTACCATAACGGTTAGCTCAGGTCTGGGTATCGGTCGGCGATCTCGGGCCCGGCTGTCCACAGTCCACATTCAGCCGATAATTTCAATCGAAGACGTGCAGGCATGCGACACCAACGCCAGCAGCAATACATCAGCAAAAGCAACTCCATTTTGGGCCCAGACCCTGGACTCTCATATACATATCTCTGCACTCAGAAAAACTAATTCGCTTGTTAAAACTTTATCTAGATTTCAAACTTTCACAACGATTGAATACAGAATTTAGCTGCTATTCAGAATGCCAGAAGTTACTTACTTAACTGATTTCTGAATAGATGAATTATTTATATGTAAATTTATTTTTATTGTTTTATTCTATTGTTATTTAGTTAAACTGGAATTGAAATGCATAAATAATGAAGTTAATAAAATCATTCATGCAAAACTAATTATATCTTAAGAAAGATATCATAAAATAGCAACCCAGATTAGAGCAATTAAAGAAAATGTTAAATATATAATAATTTTAGCTTTTGAAGTGCACATGTACAATCTCCCTAACTCAATTTATTATTTTTCCCAGTGCGGTCAGTTGTGAAATGAAGCGATGTACGTTGATGTTGGTCACTGCACTGGCTCTCTGGAAACCTTTTGGTTGTACACCGTACATATGAGCATACCTCGTTTCACAATTGATTAATGATTTCTCCGGGCCCAAGCCCAAGCCCAAGCCCAAGCCCAAACCCAAACCCAAACCAAAACACACTCATGTCCAACGAGGCCCACAAATTAGCATAATGCTGCATTATGCGTATAATAACACTGCTATTATGGGTGTTATATAAAACATGCGATTGACATGAAAGTAAAACATAACTGGGCGTTGCTTGATTGGAAAGTGATTTGGCTTTTCGAATTGGGTTCGGCTTGGCTTGCTTGATTTTCAGACGTTGACGTTGGTCTTAGAGGCTAATTAGCTGACAGGCCAGATGGATGGCATCGTGACCATGAAAATCGTGATGAGACTTTTGAATTTTGTAAATTCAATAGTGCGTGGAGTCTCGTGGAGTTTCGTGATTCACGACCAGGATCGGTATATTGGTGGATTAATGGATTGGTGGATAGGTGCCTTGGCCTAGCTAATCTGACGCACCTTTTCCTTTTTCCCCACTTTGATCTCTCGGCTGTGTCATTGACCCGTGTCACTTTGGAACCCACCACTGGTACCCATTGTCCGGATCAAAAGCAACCTGTACCTGTCCATAATAATGATTTGGCGCTTTTTAGCGAAATGTGTGCTATGTGTCTGTGGCAAGAAATCAAGTCATAACTGTTAACACACATGTAAAGAGAACACCGCAAAGCGGAGCGTTCTTTTCAGTTTTCTTCGCTTCTGAGGCCCCCTCTTTTTTTTATACCAGAATTCCACATACTATATAGTTTATACGTACGCGCCACGAAAGCGCAGATAAAAAACAGATTCTTTTGTTAATTGCTTTGTCCATTCTGGGCCAGGTCGCCCCAAAGAAAACGTGGGTAAAGAGTGATAGAGAGTGGTGGAATAAATGTAACTATGGCACGACACGACACGACATTTTCTAATTTTTCCCCCCGTGCATTTCCCGCAGATAACCCAACTCAAGAACATTGAGCTAATCAACAATACGAAAAATGCACATAAATCAGCGCTCGAGATGCGCACAACAATGAAGAGCAGTCAGCCGAATGGATTGGATGATGAGGCTCCTCCTCGCATGAGGGCCCCCGACGAGATGAGGGCCACCACTTGGATGACGACGCTGCTCGGCAGCCATCATCATCATCATCATCATCCGGCAGCAGCCAAATCAAAGGTGAGTCATCTCATCGAACTCCGACATCTAAACCACTTTTTGCCTCCCATTCAAGGATCCCAATTCGGACACGGACTCGGCTCTGTCCTCGGCCCCGCCCTCCATCAGCCCGCAGCCGCCCTCGAGCGGATCGGACAGCGGCGTGATTTGGCAGACTGTAAGTACTAGGTCTCCGCCAGCAGGTAGTTTTTGTAGTTTAAATTAGTCTTTAAAAACAAGACAAGTCCATCAAAGTTTAGGCTTGAGGAGACGCTTGCTACAAATCATTTGATTAATGATGTTCGGTCATGATTTATTATTTTTAGAAAAACTAAAACGATACATATCAGCTAATAAACCTATGTTTTTTAGTTTATAGATCTTAGCATTTTGCATAAACAATTCTTTGATAAATGTACATTTCGAACATAAATAAAATGTTTTGTTGCTTAGATTCAGTCTCATGAAATACAAAAACCATTAATTGTTTAGTCTGGAAATAAATAACTCATCTGATCTGATCTTTAGCTGATCTTAAAAATTTAGCATGATTTATACCATGATTTCTACCCGACTATTTTTAGAAAAACTAATGTAAATAAACGTATGTTTTTTACTTCATAGATTGCATTTTTCATAAACAATTCTTTGATAAATGTACCTATAATTCGAAATTAATTACGTTGTTTTATTATTGAGATTAGGTGTCATGAAATACAAAAGTCATGAACTGTTTACTCAGGTAGTTAATACCTTTGGCTGATCTTCAAAATTTATCATTATTTAGACTATGAATTTCTACACAACTGAAACAATAGTTAATAAATGTCTGTTTTCTTCTGAAATTGTCTAAAACAGTATTTTGATAAATACAATAAACCGCAATATTTTGTGCTGATCCTTAAAATGCAAAATAGTGCAAATGAAATTAGAAAATAATTGAAATTATTCCTTAAATATTGTGTAAAATATTTTTTAACCATTGTAAAAATTTTAAACTGAGTTTTAAAATTTTTTGTGTTAAAAGCGTTAAAAAAATGTTAATGATTTTTTTTAAACAGAACAAAATCAGTTTTAAATAATCGCACCAATACGATGCATTTACACTGAACGCTAATGATTACTTGTTACTTGTTGAATTCTAAAATGTTTTTTCTGATTATATATTTTATAAAATGATTACATAAGTAGAGCAAAAAGATTGAACAAAAATAGCAGACGTATAAATTGAAGAATTTTCATCAGAGTTCTAGGATTTCCCAGGGATTAATTCCCATGGTTTCTAGAATAGTTTCCGTTGAACGCTTACTGAATCCACCCTCGTTTTCTTGCAGCTGCAGGACCTGGACAAGCTGCAAAAGGAAGCGGAAATGTACCAGAAGGAGAACGAGCGCCTGCAAACGGAGGTGCAGCTGATGAAACAGGAGCTGGATGCCGCGGAAAAAGCGGTGATGGGTAGCGGTAAAAGGCAGGCCCAGATCGCGGAACTGATGCAGCGCATCAAGGAGCTGGAGGAGAAGCACTCAGCCTTCGAGGAGGAGACCAGCGAACTGCGTGAACAGAATGAACTCCTCGAGTTTCGCATACTCGAACTGGAAGATGATAACGATAAGGTAGGCAAATGGCATTCCCATCCCCATCCCCATCACCATCCAAATCCCATACTGCGAATCACTCGAAAGCCTGTTTGTGAAACCACTCGAGCGAGTGACTCACTTGGCTGGCTTGTTTATGAATGAATCGAGCCGAGTCTTCATCCGAACCCGACTTGAGCGCGCCAAGTCTGAGCCAAGTCAGCGCTTTTGGCCAGCTTCGTGTGCCGAAGTCAGTCTCAGTTTTGTTTGGCATCTAAGCCAGCACGGAAATTGTTTTGGTTTTAACGGCAACAACAATCTTTCTATTTTCCAATTGAAATTGTTTCACTGGAGCAGCCGCAGTTAATGGCAAACTCATTAGGCTGTGTTATAAAATATTCAGGAATTGAAATCTGTGGTTAAACTTTCCAATTGCCAGTGAGTCTGCACTCTGCGACTTCATGTGACTACATCGATCTCTGATCCGCGATCCGTGATTTGTGATCCGTGATCAACGCCTACAATTTTACCATGCTAGTGTCGCTTCTTGGCCATGTAGACGATTTGGTCTAAGAGTTGTTTTAGCCAAATCAGAGTCAAGCGCTTAAAACGCTTCTTATAAGGGTAGCGCCCTAAGTGGCAGCCATCTACGTATCTTGTTATACTTGTGAGTCTTTTGTCGTTACTCATAGACAACCAAATCAAGCCAAAGGCTTTGTTGGCCCCACACCTTAGTGCTGCCCATTAAATGGAGCAGATGAAGGTATATAGGTTTGTCACAAAATTAAAAATCTGTTTTAAAACTCTTTCGGTTCTAAAAAACCAATTTTTGCTTATGAAGCCTTGATTTGATATTCTGAAAATATTAAGTGCAGTGGGCATTTTTAGTTTTTTGGTTAGCAGTTTGGTATACCCTGTTATATTTCTTTATAGTGAATCACAAAATTATACACATATTCTAAAAAAAATTATATATTCTTTGATTTGCTTACATTTTTAATTGGAAAATATATATATGGAAAAACATTTTTTGGAAACAGATATTAAGCAATTAAAAAAAAGGTTGAAAATAAATTTTGTTCTTTAATTATAGCGCCTTGTTGTACATCACTAAGAATATTCACTTTATTTTCTGTTTTGCAAGAATCTCAAAGATAGTGAATAAATTTGTTCAGAGGGTAAATCCACTTCGATGCCCCTATCAACAAGTAAATTCTGCTGTTTTTCAGTTGCGGTACGTTTAATTTTTAGAGCCGAACAGTTTCAGCTGGCAGCCAGCAGCAGTAAAGTCGTTCAGCTTGAAAGTCCAATTCACTCGCCTAATTGCAATAACCAAAAGTAATTATTCGAGCAGCTACCAAAGTGAAATTAGTCGAAGATCGGTGGTGTGCACACGAGAGTGTGTCAGTGTCGGCAGTGGAGCATAAAGTGCCAGTGATAATTTGCCTAAGTAACTGTTAAACAGCAGATTATATCTAAATGGTATATTTATTCTCCAACTTCGATGCATTTCAGATGGAGAGCACCTGCGAAGGCCACTGCCAGAGTCTGCAGGATTTGCTGGAGCAGTCTGCCCAGCAACTGGAGGATCGGGACAAGCGTTGTTTGCAACAATTGCTGCAGTGCGTCCAGCAACTGGACCTGGATGCCAAGATGCCAGGCGATCAGGTGTGTATAAGCCCTTCTAGCATTGAGCTAATTTTACTTGACGTTTAAAACTGAATTGTTAACCCGAATATAACTTTTGTCTGAAAGTCACCTCATTCTCCCCATCTCTAAATATAAATCATATTTCATTATCATGGCTACCTCAGAAATGTCTGTCAGTTAATCGTAGAAAACACAACGTAGACATATACAATCTATATACAAAGATACTGATACCAAACTTCTTCCTTTTTCTTTAGTTGTTTTAACCAGCTTAATGCAAATTTCGGACTAAGAAAAATCGCTTAAATTAAAGTTTTGTTTTATTTGTTTGCTATACAGAACCGGACGGAAACTCCGCGGAGGCACAACCCAACTCAAAGTCACAACAGTCACAATCAGAATCACAGGATCGTAGCCACTGTTCAGCCGTATAGTAACTGTGCCACGCCCACCACTCCGCCCACGCCCAGCAAGAGGCACTGCAGCCAGGTGAGCTCGTGGCAGAGCAGCAGTCTGAGCGAAAGTGGAGTGTTCGTTGAGTGCGACCTGCCTTCGAATCCAGTGAGCCATCCGCATCTGCAGTTCTACCAGGAGCGATTGGAGCAGTTGGAGGGCAAGCTACTGATCTACGAGAGCAGTGGTGAGACGCAGGCCCGCCACTTGGCCCAGAGATTGCAGAGGGAGTTGCAGTTGGAGAAGGATCTCAAGGAGCTGGGCGACCGGGTGGAGCAGCTAATCGATCAGAACGCCCAATTGGAGGAGGCCAAGTGCGAGTTCGAGGAGGCGGAGAACGACACGCGACTCCATCTGCAACGAAACGAGGTGGAATTGGAAATACTTCGCCAGCGCAACGTGGAGTTGGAATTTGGCAAGGAGGCGTTGGGCGCCAAGTATCAGGATTGCAGGGCAGAGGTACTCATTCTGCGAGAGGACCTCGCGGCAGCAGAAACCCAGTTGGAGCACCTCCAAACGGAACGAAAGCAGGCCAGAAAGGAGCTGCAAGATCTGCGAAGATCACTGCCTTGGCTACTGATCTGTCGTTTGTTATCGTTGGCCAAAATGGGCAACAGCATTTCGTCGCCGGAGGCCAGTCCTCGACTCTCCTCGGGCTATGACTCTGCAGGGCCAGGAGGTCTGGAGTCCAATGCCAAATTGCACACAGAGCACTTTGCAGGATATGCCGAACCGGGCGAGGGTCGTGAGATCAATTACCTCAAGGAAGAGGTCAAGAGCCTGCGAGTACAGCTGAAAGAGCTGAATGCGCGCCACTATGAGGCCATGGAGACGGCTGATTCCCACTGGGTGGATCTGGAGCAGCAGTACAAGGAGCGCGAGGAGGCCTACCAAGCGAAGGAGGCCAGTCTCAAGCAGAAGATAGCCCAGCTGCAGGATTGCCTGAGGGAGGATTCCCGGGCGGCCAGCGAAAAGATCCTGCAGCTGGAGGAGGGCGAACAGGCGTTGAAAACCTGCCTGGTTCGGATGACCAAGGAGCATCGGGATCTGCTAACCGAGAATCACACTTTGCAATCCAGCATGGAGAGCGTGATGGCCAAGATGGAAATGGAGGCGGAGCACAAGATGCCCCTGACGGAGGCACTGGAAACCGAGAGGCGAAGGTGTCAGGCCCTCATGGATGACCTGAGCTTTGCCAAGAAGGTGCAACAAAACACCGAGGATCAGCTGAGACAGGAGACGGATGCCCTGCGCACCCAGATCTTCGACATCAAGAAGGAGTACCTGCACATCGAGGTGACCAACAGCGAGCTGAAGGAGGAGGTGGGCACGCTGGAGAACAAGATCCGCCAGATGGAGACGCAGATGAGGGACTCGGAGGAGCGGGCCCGCTGCCTGGAGGACGAGCTGCGCACCAAGGACGAGCAGTGCCAGCTCATGGAGCGCAAACTGGGCGTCATGCCCGAGGGCTACAGTCTGGCCGATGAGCTCTACGACAGTCCTGCCAAGCGGGCCAAAAAGGACAAAGTGCCGAGTCTGCAGGCCGCCAGCCAAGGATTGGGCGTGGCCCTGCTCGACCTGGAGGTGAGTCGGGTAGCCATCACATACTGAAGTGAATCCTTATCCTTATCTCTGCTTTCGATTACAGGGCCGTGACTTCGATCTGCCCCTCCACAAGGACTTCCAGGCCATCGCCTGCAGCGTGAAGCATCTGGCGGACACCCTGCTCTCCCAGAGTCCGTCCGAGGTGAGTCAAGTCAAGAGCCCGGAATCAGAAGGCACCAGCTGGGCCACGGCCCTGGATGCCTCATCAGCTAGGTTAAGTGGGTCAGGACTGCCGACTGTAACAAGTCGAGAAAGTCAAGTAGGTCAAGTAAGTCCAGAAGGTCATGAAATTCAGGAAGGTCAAGAAAGTCAGGAAAGTCAAGAAAGTCAAGAAAGTCAAGATGGTCAGGAACGTCAGCAAAGTCAGGCCATTCAAGATAGTTCACCAGATCAAGAAGTTTTTTCAAGTGAACCCCTTCTAAGTAGCAAGAAATCTAGTTGTGTAAGTGTCCAGGCATCCACAACCCGGCCAAAGGGCTTTAAAGTGGGCCGATATGCCCAAAAATCTCGACGATCTAGAGGCGGAGCTGATAGTCGCACGAATCTGAAAGTCATTAAGTCACCAGATGACGAAAAGAAAAATATTTCCGAGGTGCCCTCTTCCTTAAGGCAACTGGAACCCGAGAAGCAGGGCAAAAAGCCAAAAACAAAGGTTAAGAAGGGGGAGCAGTCAAGTGCCCTTCGCCATAAGCGATCCATGTTAAGGCGCTTCATCTTCAGGCGCATGTACCGTGCTCGCGCGAGATCTGCGAATCAATATCCGCTCCAGCAGAGCCTCTCCTGCAACAGTTTCCATTCGGTGTTGTCGGTTCACACGGCTCATTCGACCAAGTCGGTAATCTCCCTGTACTCCCTGCATGCCGAGGTGGTCAATCTGGATTGGGAATCACTGGCCAGCGGGTCCTTTACCCAAACAGAAGACCCGAAAAGTGTGGAGGAGGAGATCCAGACCACGACTGACTGCTGTGAACAGGAGGCCCAAGTTCAGCCGGAATCCGTCGAGTGCGGAGTCCAAGTGGATGTGGGCGTGGAGCAGCGATTGCTGCTGATGCCACTGCGAACCCGCTGCTTCGTTGATCTGCTTCAGGATGCCGTCAATGGGTACTTCGATGTGTCCGCCTTCCGGACACGTCTTCTCCACCTGTGGGAGGATGGAGAGGACTTCCGTGAGCAGCTGGAATTCCTGCAGGACATGTGGACGGAGAAGAAGAACCAGGAATCGCTGGAGAGCTACGAAGGATTTGTGGCAGCTCTGGGCTGTGTGAGGAGTTTGATGTTGGCCCTCAAACCCGCAACTTCAGCGCTGCTGGACCAGATCGAGCAGCGTATCCATGCTCGACTCGTGCTCTTCCACAATCAGAAGAT
Source organism: Drosophila elegans (assembly GCF_018152505.1). Taxonomy (NCBI): domain Eukaryota; kingdom Metazoa; phylum Arthropoda; class Insecta; order Diptera; family Drosophilidae; genus Drosophila; species Drosophila elegans. The sequence continues at coordinate 1,744,102 of NW_024545855.1, read as the reverse complement.
GGAGTCGGAGTTCTGCTGCACCATCTACATTCCCGTAGAGCGAAGCAACTCCTTGTTGTTCAGGGCTCCCAAATGAATGCCCCTTTTCATGATCTCAATAACGATGTAAATACTCCATAAATACTCCATAAATACTATAAATGTAAATAATCAAGTGGCTACTGATTACTTTTATTCTAATGGTCTGACATGTTAAAGAAACTTAGGTTCATCTATGTTACTACTACATAAATACTATAGATATAATTACCAAGTACAAACTGGATATTTTTTGGTTTTTATGAGTGTTGCCAAATGTTGGATCTTTAGTTAGATCTTTGAATTGATTTTCGGAAAATCTTCTTCTGTGCGCAATTACTATAAAGTTTCAGATGGTTATTTACTTTCTAGAGATTTCCTAGATCTGTAGTGCCTTGAGCTTAGTTTCCCTTTGCATAATCACTTCTGAATTCGTTTGAGTAAGTTCTTTCCCAGATTTTTCCAAATTTGTTATTGCTGAATGCATTATGTTTGGCGGAAACGATGATGTGGATACATTCTACGATTGCCGAAGTGACGAAGAGTGTTCGCCGGAATCGGTAGTGGGTGGTGGTGATGAGGTTATCTGCAAACAGGCTCCCCGATTTGATGATCCCGTGGAGATTCGGGCCGTGCTGGAACGAGCAGCCACTGCCACACAGCGGCTTTTAAGGTGCTATGGCGGCACCGATTTTTGTGTGCCCCCTCGTCCAACGATGACCCGGTTCTACCCGGCCACACTGGAGGTCAGTGCCCGTCTCCACACCGATGACAAGTGTCCCTGTCCCAAGGACAGGCAATGCAAGTTGATTGGCGACCCGGTGACCCTCAAGCTGCCCATCGAACTGAATCCGGAGAGCGGCCAGGTCAAGGTGAACATCTTCAAGCCGAAGTCAATTGGCACCTTCTGCGGCTGCAATGCACCCAAAAATCAGAGCAGACCCAAGAGCAGGAGGTCCAGTGTGCGATGGAGCACTCAGGAACACGTTTGCTCCGATGGCCAGGAGCCGAATCAAAGCTCGTGAATTCCACTGATTGCAAATACCATTCCATGTCCCCAAAGTGATTGCTTCTCTTCAAAATTTATTAACCATTAAATTGAGCAATGTTTAGAACAAATTTTTATGTCGTTCTTGGGTTTTTTCTACAACATTAGGCAGTTCTGCCACGTTGGTAATTTTTTAGAATTTACTTTTGTATAAGACCAAAAGTAAAAAGATTGTGAAAATGTGGAGTGCAATAGCTCGTTGGGCTCGTTTTATAATTGTAATTCCAAAAGCCGGGAAACTTTTGTATTTCAATTAATTTTCGAAAAAATAATGTCTTAAAAAAAAAACAAAAACCAAAAAAATAAATGGTTTATGAATCGTTTGGATGACATTAGCTGTATGAACGTATGTGTTGTTTGGGCAGTGAGTCATATTTTAGCCATTTTAGAATAAGTTCGTATTTTGCTAAAAAGCTTTAAAATAAAATGCTAGATTTAAGATTTTAGTAGAAACCTCGCAATGTAAATTGCCCATTGTATACTTAAAAATCAAAAGTCAACAAATTTTTTTAAGTGAAATCATAGGAGGTCGTACCAAAGTAAACCAATCCCAAATGTCACTTTTCGGTCCGTCTGGATTTAGTAATTTAGGCCCACTCGAGCAGGCAATACACACTTAAAAATTGAGAGTTAAAAACTTTGTTTGGGCAGACAAGTTCGAATCGTTCAACGTTATGGACGAGGACCTCGCCAATCCGAGCATGGATAGAAGTGACTTTACTCGTGGGGGTCGCTTCGTCAGCCAGAGCACCATCACCTTGGCCCCCGGCATGGACTCCACCCGACTGCTCTTCATGGGCGACCACTTCCAGCAGCAGCCTAGTGAGCAGGACATCTTCTTCGATTGCCTCGGCCCGGCGGAGGATTCGCCGCGAGAGGGCCGCAGTGCCACCAGTCGTTGCAAATTCGACGATCCGGCTGCGATTCGGGACGCCCTGGAACGGGCGGCCAATGCTACCCAGATGCTGCTCAAGAATTTCGACAACTCCGGCGGCTGGAATCGCCCGTGTGCCGTCACCCTGGAGTTGACTGCTCGACTGGTGGATCCGAAGAAGAGTCGCTTGGGATGTCCGCTGCACGGCAAGCCCGTCACTGTCCAGATGCCGCTGGAGTTCAATCCGCAGAGCGGCAAGATGGCCAGCTGCCAGCAGAAGCATCATCCGCCGGCCGGCCAAAAGCATCGCAAGGAGTCCATCTGCCAGTGCCGCTCTGAGCAGCGGATGCGTTCCGCCCCGAGGGCTCCACCCCAGGCCAGCTCAGGTAAATCCGCTAGCGAACACATGCGTAATTGCGAGTCCCATCAGCTGACCGAAAGGTCCGCCAGCACGACCTACATGGGCAGCTGTGGGGACTCAACCTCACAGTACTACCGCTGCACCAACGCCACTTGTGGCCATCGGTACGATCGGGAGACGCGGGAGGTGATCTCCATATGTTACCTGCCGCTGCCGCTGCCGGAACCCGAACCCGAACCCGAACCCGAGCCGGAGCCACTGCCAGAGCCACTGCCTTCGCTCACACCGGTTGAGGAATCGCTGGAGGATCTGGAGGCCGGGGAGCGCACCAAGGATCACTTGAAGATCTATGCGCCAGAGCCCGAAAAGGAATACCTCACCGAGGAGTCGGACGACATGCTGTCTAGCGTGTCGGAGGTACCAACTCCACCTCCGGAAGATCAACCGAGGACCAGCAAGCGATACTACATGGCCCGGCCACAGAACAAGGAGTTCTCCAACTGCTCACCATGCCGCTTCGATCCCAGTCCCATCATGGACGAGGATGGCAACGTGTTCTGTCCCGGCAACTGTGGCTGCTGCATGTGTCCGTGGCGGAAGCGCTCCTTTGACCAGAACCAGGATCACGTCAACGTCAAGGTCTGCCGCTGCGTCCAGCGCGGCACCATCTTCACCAAGTTCGAGGATCGGGAGGTCTGCAGCCAGGCCTCCTACTTTGACTTCTGTCCGTGCCGGGAAAAGGCCGAGGCCAAGTTCCTGGAGCTCTACCATGCCGAGATGTGGTCCCAGCCGGAGTTAACGCGCGGACGCGAGATCCAACTCACTGAGATCAAGGAACTGCTCGTACCCCCGAATCACCCATTCCAATAAAATGTGTTTGCTTGCCCATCGAATCAAATCGAATCGAGTCGTGTGTGTTCTAACCGGGGAATCGGGACGAAGCGGTTTGCGGTATCGGTTCGGTATCGGTTATAGCGCTCATCCTTGCGAGCCTTAACCGCAACAACATCGTTAGCGACGTCGGCTTCTTAAACTACATTTACAACTTAGCTTAAACAATTTCTAGTTTTTTTAAATTTAACTTTTTTGCATTTTATACAAATATTTTGAATGAATATGTATCTTTAAACAGTCGAAAATTACAACAATATTATGTTTCAGACTTTCCGCTTAAATCGTATATTTTATTTTATAACTTTGGTATTGTTAATTAAAATTAAAGTCGCATTTGATCTACGGAAATATAATAGTCTTGGAATCAATCTATAGTGACGGTTGATTTTTGTTACTTACATTATTTCAGTGGTTAAATCGCGATGATTCGATATGTCGATGGTCTAGCAGTTACGTTTCAAATTTTAATATGGGGACGAAGCAAAAAAGAAATATTAGGCAAAATGTTTGCAATTTATGACCAAAAAAAATATTAAGCAATATTAGTAATTTTTAATATTGAAATGGAAAAGTCCCAACAGGTTCAATATGTATAGAGTGAGATGTAAACCAAGTTCTGGGGAATCAACCATTTCAGACAATCCCTAATTAAACATTGTTCTGACTTCTCCCCCTTTTTTCTCACCCATAGAATGCCCGGCTCTGATGTACATGCAGCATGAGCGACAATCCGACGACAACAACCCCAACTCCCGCCACCAACAGACCGAGCAATCCTACCTGAAAACCCACTCGAAGCCGTCGAAGTGGCAGTCCCAGCCATCTGACATCGAGGATCCCCATGCCAAGCCCTCGCAGACGGAGGCCTCCTTTCTGCGGAAGCACCACACACCCAAGTACCCAGTATCTGAGCCGGAATCGAAGTTGGAGAAGGATAAGGAGGAGGAGGGACAGGGGCCCACCTGCTCGTGCAAGGCCAAGAGATCAAAGTCCGCCGATCCGCCGGCGGTTAAGGTCCACGTGTGCCAGTGCCACCAGGAATCGCTTCCCTGTGGCGTGAGTCGCAATGACAAACTGCCAAGCCAAAAAGTTCCCTGCTCAGTGAGGACTTCGGTGACGGAACAAAGTGCTTTCACCTCGTTCAAGAGTGCCCTGACTGCCTGCACCAAGGAGCTCCTCGATCCCTGCACCTGTGGCTCCATGCCGCCCTATTGGGCCAACCAGAGCAATGTGGTGAGTGCCCCATCGTATAGCCGGGCCTCGGATCCCAACGGATCCTCCTTAAAAACCAATTTCACCCTGACTTCTGGTGGCAACAAAGTCAAAAGCAAACACTCGCGTTCCAAGAGCCTATCCAGTATGCTCGATAAGTCGCATCCACCGAACCAAAGTGGCGTGACCTGGTTGTCTGCCCTCAAGGATCCGGATCCGGAGATTGAAGTTAGTCCCATTGAACAGCCTGCCAGAGCTCCCTGTACATGCAATGCCACGCAGACGTCTAAGGTGCCCTCGATGGTGTCCTATCCAACGAGCCAGGCGGCGAACTATCGCAGCTTGTCAAGTGGTCATCCATGCAATCAACCCTCCTTTGGAGCGGATACCGAGACCTCGGCCACCACACGGTCTCAGTCGATTGTGGGCAAGATCACCTGCCTGTGTGCCTCGGAACAGCAGTCCACCAAGGGTTTTGTGTCCGCCCTGGCCGATGTTCCATCCCATCTCAAGGATCAAAAAGAGAATCACGAAAGCAACTTGCAGCCCTGTGCCTCCGCCAGGATCCAACATCCATCCGGCTTCTCCCAGTTCGAGGAATTCCAGACATCCCAATGTGGCCCCAGTAACTCATTCCGCTCTAGGAAAGTGAGCCTCAAATCGCATGAGAAGTTCTGTGACTGCGACAAGTCCTCCGAATCCGATTCCAGTCTCATCGAGACCAGTCTGCACACCCACAGAAGTCTCTCTGGCGGCAGTTGCCTGTGCAATGACGATGAACCCCCTCCGGAGGATCTCTCTAAGTCACCGTGTGTTAACAGGGAATGCCAGTGCTACCTGAAGGATGATATGCCAGAAATGCTGAGTGCCCAGGAGGGCTCGGATTTTCAGACACCACTAGATCCCTGTGGAAATAAGAGCAACCCCTGCAGCACGCGAAAACAGCGCATTCTTGAGTTGATGGATAAGCTTACAAGTCCTAGTTGCGATTGCGGCGTATCTCGTCCCTGTATGATACAGCAGCTCTTCCGGGAACTCACGCTTCTCCTAAGATCCGAAAAAGAGACTGCAGTTGCACCGGAGGACGAACCATCGCCGCCTTGTCTGCAATTCGATGAGTGCTGTAAGGCTGAACATGACCGGAAGGGTGGAGAGGAGGAGCCCGGCGAGAAACCCAAGACGAAGAGGCAGCTCCGGCGATTGGAGTGCTTCCACCAGCTGGAGGATTACCTGCGCAAATGCTTCCTGCCGCCAGGCGAACCGGAGATCCCCGAGACCGATATCTACGCCTTTGAATTGGACCCGGATTTCCCGCCAGATGCGGAGACCCAAAAGTGCGTCATTCAGCCGTGCCACCTATCCTCAGAGCAGTTCTTCGACATCGGAGACCCACGAACCTGCTCGGGAGATGGCCTAGATGGCGATGTATTCCTCGACTGCGAGGGCGATGAGGATGAGAAAAAGGATTGTGATTGCAAGGAGGAGTCGGATCTTTGCAAGCAGTTGAAAGCGTTCTTCGACAAGCAGTTGCAGGAGGCGGACATCAATGTGGAGGGCAATGAGTCGGAACAGAAGGCCCACAGCATGACCCTGAAAGAGATCTGTGATGGCGCCACGAACACTGTGCCCAGCGAGAAGGAGGACAAGAGCGAGCAGATATGTCCATTCGCCGGCATGGTGTCCTGCTCTCCGTGGACCAAGGAGGAAACGGACTGGGCGGCCTATCCCTACAACATAGATCCCTGTGCCGAGCCAGAACCACCGACGCCGGCGCCGAAGATTCCCTGCACTGGTCTGCTACCCGAAGGAGCTCTGTCGCCCGAACTGAAGAAACTCTGCGAGGAGCTCCTACGCAAGGCTCTCAAGGACTGCGGACTATGTCCTGGCGGTGATGAGACGGCTCTGCACTCCTGTGAGGACACACCCGAGCCTTGCGACACATGTCCGACGGAGTGCGAGGAGGGCGAGGAGGGCGATGAGGAGTGCCCGGAGGAGTGCCCCGAGGAGTGCCCGGAGGAGGCGCCTGAGCAGGGATGCCTCTGCTGCCACTGCCGCGCCCTCATCTGCGACGACGAGTGCAAGACGGTTTCCAAGACCCTTCGCTCGGCCATGTGCGATCCAATCTGCGAAATGGTAAGTCAAACCTAAGGGAATCCATATAATAATCTTTTTTAATTCTGAACTTTAAATAACAAAAACAACATTTACACTTGAAGGATTCTAATGTTTTTCCAGAAATACTTTATATACTGAATATAATTTAAAATAATCTTATTAATAGTTTCCCTTTTATAAGATCGATTTTCATAAAATTCGTCAGTTTTGAAAGTTGTTCCAATAAAAACACTATATATATTTTTTTGTATTTTTCAGAAATACTTTATAGACTCGATGATTATCGATCTGCATGCCATGGACTGTGTGCTGGGCAACAAGAAGGCAAAGCCTAAGGTAGGTTATCCACTGACTAAAACCCATCACATATGTTAAACAAAAACCTCCAATGTATATATATTTTCTAGGATGTCAAGGCAAATGATGCAACAAACAGGGCAGGGCCGGGTGATAGTTTTCCGGTTACAATTAGTAGTGTTACCCCCTTGGGTTGCACTGCTCTTTTCGTCAGATGGGATGTGGCGGACTGTCGTGCTATTGCAGGATATGAGGTGAGAAACTTTGCATACAAAACTCAGCAAATTCCTTTGAAAACCTTTTATATTCCTCAGATTTATGTGGATGGGCATTTGACAAACAGATTCTACAGTTTTCGGCACGAGGCCGGAGTGATAACCGATGTGGAGGTGGCGTGTCCCCACCAGATAGTGCTGCGTGCCCAGGCGGTGGGTCAGGAGTTTCCCGGCGAGGGAATGGGCAAGCTATCGAAGGATTGTGGCTGCCGGACGGTGGCCGTTACTAATCCGGAATTGGCGGCCGGGGCTGAGAGGCCGTGGTCGCCCAGTGTCTACTATTATGATCCCAACCAATTCAATGCGCCGTCGGCGGGAGGCGTGCCAGAGTGCTAGTCAAGAATCATATATATACCATATATATATATATATATTTATATATATATATATATATCGAATATCATCGGATATATCACCGTTATCGGAACAAAGGAGTTAGCCGCTCCCTCACATTTTAGCTTGTACATATAGCCTAACGTATATGTAGTGTTTGTTAAGAGTTGTTTTTCTGGACGATACGAATTGAAATTATCTGTATGTAGTGCTTTACATAGTGCCTTAAATCGTAATACTAGTTTTTAAACGGATATCAATGCATTGTTAAGGACTTGAAAGCAGATTAATCCATTCAGATGGTACCGTGTTAGTTGGCAAAAACCAAATTCACTTTAAATAAATGAATCTCATTGTTAGAGATATCACAAAAAGTAAACACATTGAATTTTAATTAAAGATGATGAGTTTAAAAAGGTAATGTTGCCAAAAAGTTTTAATTTAAAAGCTGAAAGATTTGTAGTCCTTATTCCAATGCTTCATTTATACAAAACTTTTCTTGATAATTTTGATTTTCTATATTGCTTTAATAGTAAAATGACCAAAACACCTGCAATTCATGAAATTTTGATAATAACTCATTGCTTAAGCTGTTGAAAAGTATAAAATGTATTTATTTTATTTAAATAGTCGACATATGAGGAGCTAAAAATGTCTGGTGGAAAAGGAGGGGGAAGTGCTGGTGGAGGAGGCGGAGGGGGAGGAGGAGGTGGTGGTGCAAGTGGTGGGCGTGGCGGTGATGGCGGAGGTAAGAATGGAGGTCGTGGAGGAGCTGGAAAACCAGAAAATAAAGAAAACTCAAGTCAGGATGAGAACAAAAAAGATAATGAAAGTAAGAAAAATCCAAGAGATGGTCAGGATGGAGGATCTGGACGTGGTGGCGATGGAGGTGGTAAACAAGGAGGACGAGGAGGAGGCAAGAAATCAGAAAACGACGATGGCAAAGAAAACCAAATTAAAAAATAGAAAGGGCACAAGAGTAATCATTTATTTGAAAGGTTCTATTTGACACCTAAAATATAATACTCAAATTCTAACTATAGGGCCCGAATCGACTCTCCATGTTCTGGAATATGTACGAACAGCTTTGGTCATCATAGGCTGGCTCAACCTTATCGGCCGTAATGCTGGCCAAAATCAGGAATTTGGTTTGGGGGCTCTGCGAATTGAGAAGTGATAAGGCTTCAAAAAAATGTTATTTCGATCAAGTGAACTTTGCTACCTCTTTGGGTTCGTTGTGCCTCCACAGATCGTTGGACTCCAGATAGTTCTTCAGAAGGATGCGCCACTGCCAATAGTTCTCACGGCCATGTAGCTTGGGAATATCGTGAAAATTCAACTCCATGTGACCCATTTCGTTTCACTTTGCCGCACGGACTGAACTGATTAAAAGCAAACAAGTTAACGCTGCACCTGATATGAAAGCTCGAGAGCTTTTCCTATCGGTGACCTAACATTTGCCCAGTTTAACAGCTCTAGACGGGGATTTAGTGTTAGATTGAATGGAATGTTGTGGGGCGTGAATCATTAAACAAATTCTAGTGCCAAGTTGCTAACAGTTTTCCGGGGCGCAATGTGAAATGTGACTGGGGAAAGTGTCAAACATGAATCAGCCCCAAATTGTAAGCAATTAAACCATTAAGTTATTAGAATCAAATGTAATAGCTAAAAAATGTGGAGCAGAGCCAAATTGTTCGTTAACAATGGGGAACATTCAGCTGAATGAAATTATCGAACCAGAGAGTTGTCAACACAACGCATCTAGAAAATAATTTATTTGGTACTTTACAGAAATACTCTTTTTAAGAGGTAAAAGTCTACCTGCCATCGTAAAGTTCGTTTCATAAATTCAATAGTTAGAAAATGTAAGGTGTGTACAAAAATATTCTAATTTATTTATTTTAAAAATATACTATTAATATTTAAATATGAAAACGTTTTTGAATAGGAACAAGGATATTATTATTTATTTACATTTATTGGTTATATGTACAGTTTTACCACCTGCTGTGAAATTAATAATATTTTAATAATTTGTAGGCGTCTTTTGGTAAAATGGTAACAAAAAATTTGAGAAGGCATACATATAAAAAGGTTTTGTAAAATGCATTATGACTACTGAAGAAAACTTAACCCAAAAGTAAGTATATACAAAAATCTTACAATTTCAAAGTAATAAATTGCTACAATATTTTAGCTTTCAAGAGGTTTCTCTTTCTTCAGTAAATTTTAATATTAACAATAAAATGCAACAATGCTTAAGCTTTAGAGAGATATGTATTTTTCTGTACTTTTTTCTTCAGGAAAAAAAGAGTAAGTGCACTTCGTGGTGTTGCAATACATTTACCCCCTAATTTGATTTTTATGATTGCTTTTTTTGTGACTCTATGCATCGCGGAAAATCCCTGAACGGAGGAGGCCATTCGTCAGGCAATTTATTGGGAGGAGTGATGGCTTGTGAGCTCACATCGCTATAAAGCCCCTCAGAGCTTCGCCGACTCACTTTAGTTGTCATCGGCTATGTCTCCGTTCGGTCGGATGTGGTGGCTGCCACTGCTGCAGTGGCTGACCATGGGAATAGGATCGGGAGCGCACGCCTGGAGCTTTGGACCAGCACAACCGGATGCCGGCCAGGATACCGGACCCCAACCCAGCGATGTGGGCAGCACCGCGAACCACACGAGTAAGTGGCTCTAATTACCATTTGGGATATTCCGGATTTTATCGCCCATCAGTACTCACCAGGCAGCTGATTGTGGGTACCTTACTGCCACCGCAAGTACCGCAGGGCACGTGGCCACCAGTGCCCTCCATTGTGAATCCCGGCACCACTAGCTATTGCCAGTGCGTTCCGCCAGGATCCTGTGCCAATCCGGTGCCCACTGCACCCAGCGATGGCAGTGGTCAGCTGGACATCAGAATTGTCAATACTGGAGGATATGTAAGGACGCACATATTATTGCGGTCAAAATGATATTAGTTTTTTATATTTTTATACATAAAATTACATAAGAATCCACATTTATAATATGTTTAATAAGTTAAAACATTTTAAAACAAATTTAAAAGTATTGTAGATCAGATTTAAAAAACATTTTTTAGTCCAATACAAATTGCAGATGAACAAGGGTAAAAAACCATTTACTATAGTATATTGAAAAGAGCTTTTAAAACAATTATTAAAAGTTTTAAATTTTCTTAAAAATCTAAAACAAATTGAAAAGTTTTTTAGACCACATTTTGTTTATTGGTAAGCAAGCATGAAATTAATTTAAAGAAAAGTCGACTTTAATTGTTTGTATTAAAGAAATTTGCATTATCCCACTACTATAATTTTCACCGCAGCTGTATATACTCTATGAAATATATTATGTAATAACTAATCCCTTTTAGCCCTCAATTCCGAGCACATCTGCCACGTTGACCTGCAGCTATGGCTTGGTGGCCTGCTGTCAGGCGGGAAGCTATCAGTGTGGCCGAAGGTTTCCACCTCCGCCCGGGGCCTCCGCCGCAGGAGCTGGCCAAGCCAGTTTTGGGGCATATCCTTGGCAGGCGGCACTACTAACCACCGCTGATGTTTACCTGGGTGGCGGAGCACTGATCACCGCTCAACATGTCCTTACCGCCGCCCATAAAGTCTACAATTTAGCGTAAGTTTAGCGTTTTTTTTTGTAATCCATCTTATATCTTATGACAATTTTTATAGGCTCACCTCATTTAAGGTGAGACTGGGTGAATGGGATGCCAGCAGTACTAGTGAACCGATTCCCGCCCAGGACGTGTATGTCTCCAATGTGTACGTGAATCCCTCGTTCAATCCCAACAACCTGCAGAACGATGTGGCCATCCTGAAGCTGTCCACTCCGGTTTCGCTGACCAGCAAATCCACGGTGGGCACTGTTTGCCTGCCCACCACCAGTTTTGTGGGTCAGCGCTGCTGGGTGGCCGGGTGGGGCAAGAACGACTTTGGACCCACTGGCGCCTACCAGGCCATTCAGCGGCAGGTGGACGTGCCACTGATACCCAATGCCAACTGCCAGGCGGCGCTGCAGGCCACTCGGCTGGGCGCCTCCTTCGTCCTCAGTCCCACCAGTTTCGTCTGTGCCGGCGGCGAGGCTGGCAAGGATGCCTGCACCGGCGATGGGGGCTCGCCGCTGGTCTGCACCAGCAACGGGGTCTGGTATGTGGTGGGTTTGGTGGCCTGGGGCATCGGATGCGCCCAGTCTGGAGTTCCGGGGGTCTACGTCAACGTGGGCACATATCTGCCCTGGATTCAGACCACTCTGACGCTGTAAATCCCAGTAGTTGTTACCAATAAATCGTATTATATTTTAGTTTCTGAATTTAATTAAGGCGCATTCAAATAAGTTTTTATATTTCTTCATTTTTTTAGTGAAATATTTCAACTTTACCAAATATATGATGAAGTCATCTTCATCATAAAAATTTACTGACAATTTTTCGTATAGTTAGATCTGAACAAAGTAATCTCGGCCAAATAAATAATCTAATCACTCAACATATACCTCTAATCCCATATTTACATCTTAATCATTTGTTTACTAACCAAATACAAGTTTAAAATAATTAAAATCGTTGATCCCAAAAATAAAAGGTTAGCCATTTTGGAGTACAGAGTATATCATAAAAACAAAATATTTTATTCTGTAGATTTTGATAATAACAAAGTAAATTCGTGAAATAAATTGTCTTTTCCTTATAATTTAGTATCAATTTTTTTTCGCATTTCATAATTTTTCCTAACCAAATAAATTGGAATGTTATTTAATTTAATAAAATCGTAGATTCCGAAAGTAGAAGTTTAAACGTTATTGGATTGCAGTCAATGACTATAGTCAGCTGTCAATTTGAGGAGTGATCAGATTTTGTGAACACGTGGTTAATAACGCAATCCCAGGAGTTCGTAGAGGGGAATCTCCACCTCAGATACACTGGCACTGGACACCTCGAAGTCACCGCTCTGCAGCAGATACTGCGGTCGTTCCAGCTCCGGATGGGTCAAATAGAAGTCTATCAGGGCACTGGTACTGCGCAGGTGGGTGATGCCCTTGAAGATCTTCTCGCGGGTCAGCAGCTCCTCCGGATAAACGGTCTTGATGGCGGTGTCATTCGATCGCTTTTGCCAGGGGCGATCCTTCAAAGGCACAGTGCGTCCAAAGGCACTAAGCATGGGTTTCTGGTTAACGCGGGAAGCGTGATCGTTGATATGCTTCTCGTACTTCAGCTCAATGGCCATCTGAAAATGTTATACTTAAATTTATCTCTGGAATATTTATTTCTTAACATGAATAATTTTACAACAACTATGACTGGCTCTTTGGAGTAATTGTTTTGGGTTTACTCACATGTGGTTTGTTCCATTTGTCGGCAACAGTCTGCGCTATGGCATTAACCTCCTTGGGATCTGTCTTAACAGAGGCCAGCAAAGTGCGATCGCCTTTGATGGAGAATAGGTTCTTAACCTTCTCAGGAGTCAGGTTGCTCTCCACGGTTCCAAAGGAATTTAACCACTCGACAAAGCGTTCCGCCGACTGTTAAAATGGGATTTAAATATTTGGTAAATATATTTAATAAAAGTTGTTTCCCAAATCCATAGTTATAATCGTATTGCACAAATTATAAAATTATCAACATTAAAACCTTGTTAATCGATTTGATTTTAAAAAATTAAATTAAATTTGCTCAAACTTAAAAGCTTAAGCCATAGAATCACAAGTAATAAAAATTTAACTGTTTTTGTAGTAAATAAAATCTTAAAAATAAATAAATTATGTTAGTTTTCTATTAATTTTTTTCGAGGAAAGATTACTGACCGCATCCATGAGATTCTCGGCCTGCTCGTCCAGCGTCACCATGGAGTAGTTTTGGCCGGGATGTTCGACGCGGCTCTGCCAGCTGACCCTTTTATCACGCGGGGCACAGAGGAACTTGGCATACCAACTGGTTTTATCCACTTTGCGATGGGTATGACCCACTGGTTCGTCCAGTTTTAAATCAAACTTCTCAAACTCATGCTCCATGCGGACAATATCCGAGTGATCGCTCTCGTTGAAGTACTCCTCCACTTTCTTTCGTCCAATATCGAGGTGCTATCAAAGGAATTCCCGACATAAACTTTAATTTTATAGAAGTTCTAGAGCGTTGCAGTACCCACCACAGGCTCATCCTCTTCCTCGCTCCTCTCGGAGCTACTGGCGCTCATGTAGTCCTCGGGCCGCAACTCCTGCATCTCGTCCCGAATGTAGATGTCATCATCGGACTTGGAGTAGTCGTAGTTCTGAATGCGCTTGACCCTTTCGCGAAGTTTTGGTGGCAGCACCAGGGAGTAGTCGATGACGGGGATGCGCGGCTGGAAGCGACAGGCGGCGGCGAACTCCACATCCTCGATGGCCGCGTTCCAGTAGTCCTTGCCCTTCAGCCCGTTGCGAGAGGTCAGAGTGGAGAAGCCACTCATCCCGGTGCTGGAGGATCGCTCCTTTTGCATGAGCTGAGTCTTCACCTCCGTCGACTTCTTCTTCAGTGGGGTGGTCAAATTCGGAACTATGCTGGAGTTCAGTCGCAATGTGCGGGTAACCATCGGCTTGTTGGCCCTAGACACAATCGAGTGACGGACGGTCGACCCATACTGGTGATCCAACACGGACATTTCTGCGACTGCGGATGGAACAAGAAATAGGTAACGAAACTGACACAGATGGAGTATCGGAATTTTCGTTCAGTTTGTTTGTTCAATACGAGTTTCATATTGTGTCGTTCGTTGACAACCAGAGCTTGTAGGTTAGTGTACCACACTGAGAGTTATTAGATTCGTTAGGTTCGGAAAATAACATATATGTATGGTTTTTTTTAATACAAAATACCCAAAATAATACACTGCACAAAAATATATCTTTCTCCAGATTTTGCAAAAGTGGTACAAATACATCAAAATTAAACTTTGAATGCCAATCGGTTGGAAATTACATGATGTACTTGTTTGACAACTTTGCAAGACTTTTATAAAAATTTTCTATCGTTTTTAAGTTATCTCATATGAGAACAAGGAATCTATTTACTTTTAAGGTCTTATTTACTACAATAACAGTTCAATATTTATTATGGATAATTTAACAGGTTTCAAATTAATCCTTTAAAGTATATAATAATATGTTTATAAATATAAGTCACCCGAAAACACAAACAATCAAAATATATACAAAAACAGGTAATTTAATTAAATGCCAAAAAAAGTTAGAGTTTCAGTTATTTCACTTGAGAGATGGAGTCACTTCAAATAATCCGATTACATAACTGCGTTTAAGGTGTCGGTGCCTTGTGGGGTTAAGAATTAAGTGAAGCCATTATGGCAATAATTGCGCATACGACCCGTTGGTGCGGTGCGAGCATAAAGCCTGCCAAAGGGACGCAAAAAAAACACAAAAGAGGCACATACAAACGCGACTGCCATAAAATACGCACTCATGCATACATATATAGGTAAGCGGAGGCAGGTTAAATTTATACGAAAAGCCAACAGGTTGCAGGGCCCATCTGTTCTGGCTTTCAATGTGTGCACACTCACGGATGGGCAGACACAACAGGCACACACACTCCCAAAGGCAGACACCTCTGGCCATTTGATGCTCGCTTAGCTGCGTCCCACTTATAAACAAGCCACTCATTTGCAGCCGATTCCCAAGGGACTAATCCCCCAAAAAACAAGAAACCCCTCCTGATTCTCCTTTTTCAAGTCGTGAAATTGGCAATTTTATGATTTTGGCGCAATTTTGTAAACTTTAATAACACAAAACGTACAAAAGGGAAATGATAAGCAGCAAGATTTAAGATTATTGTTTATCATTTCTGAATATTTACTTATTTTAAGAAAACAAGAAAGAATCTAAGAATCAAAGTTTTAAATTAAGAGTTTAATTTTTTTCTTTTTATAGCTATTCATAGTTAATAAAATGCTGGCTAAAAAAATTTGAAGAAATATGTTAAATTATAAAATAACATTAAATGTTTCTTACCGATATTTAACATTTTTATAATTTTCCATGCATAAACAAAATTTGTCTGTGGGCATTTCAGTGATTTTTTGTGGCATCCGACTCACCTTAAGCCCTTTCCGTACGTAACCGGAAATGAATCACGTCGCACAAAAACTGAAAATCCAAAAAGGATAAAGAAAGTAAGCGGAAAACCCAGCAAGCGCGAAAAAAAATGCAAGCGGCAAACGACAGAAAGGCAAAGCAACAATTCAGCCATAAAGTCAGTCATGTAAATACTGAGTTCCACTCAAACACACGAATACGAATCCGAATCTGAACCTGAAAATAAAACTCACTCGAAGAGCCGAACGAAACCGAAACGAAAGGGGGCTCGAACGGCGAGTCCGTTGGCGGAGTTCCTTTAGTCCGTCCTCGGCTTTCGAGCGTTATAGTCGCGAGTTCGGATCAAAAGGACACTGGGCGAGTGCAGAGCGCTCAAAGTGGTACCAACAACAAATGCCTCAATATTACAGCCAATGCTAGAAAGTGTTAGTGCTATTTTCGCTTGATTTTAGCCAAGTCGAAAGGCAAATAAGCAGTGTTGTGTAATACCGTGAATTTTATTACTACCATTTAATCATGATTGAACCATTATTTCCTTATTTTATGTGACACACTTTAGTGTTAGTGTTGTTAGTGTTGACTTGGCTGAATGTCCTTGATGTCGCCGCCGAGTCGGAGTTACGCCCTCGTACAAACGTTTGACGCCAATTAAAATGTTTGTTCTTTGATGTTTCCATTGCAGAGAAATCCCAGCGAAATCATAATCAAAAATAAATATATTCTGAAAAGTTAATAAAAAAAAAACAAGATCAATGAACAGAGATATTAAGAGTCGAAATCGTAAGCGAAAGGCGAACCAAGTTTGTAGCATACTTTTTTGGGTTTACGTCATGTTTGTCTACGCGAACCGCCATTTGTGCTTGTGTGCTTGAGTCCGCACACAAACACGCACACCATTATGTCGCCTGTATTCGTGCCTGTCTCTGTCTCTGTGCCTGTGTTTGTGTTTGCATCGGTGTCTGTGAGCCAGAATGCATGCCAATCAGAATCAGAATCAGAATCCTGAGTCCTGAATCCTGAATCATCGACTGTCCAAACATCGTGCATTGCTTTTGTCCGCCTGGGCTAATTAGCTGCAGGTAGCAAGTCCTTGTGCCGTTTTACGTAAGTGTCCTCTCACATCCCCATCCACCTCCACATTCCGCATTCCGCATTGCCGCATAAGTACCCAATTAAAGTTTAAATAATACACACTCTCCTTTAACTAAGTGCCTTGCATTGTCTGTGTGCCGCCTACTCACAAAAAAAATAATGTCACACCTTCGTGCATATCCCTACATATCCTTTCAAAATCCAGTTCATGTCCACCACTCAAATACAGTTATCGACACTCGAGCTTAATTGAGGCATGCTGAATTTAAGTGCATGTTATTTAATTGAATTTTAGTTGTCTTTTTATAATATTTATTTAATTTTCTGTTAGCCAAAAATTAATTTAATTTATTTTTTGTCATTCAAGTTCAACCAGGACTGAAATTTATATGAATCTCTTTTTTAAGTGCTGCATTGCATTTGATTGAAATGAATTTAATTAAAACTTTAGTGGAATATATGACTAATAAAATATGGTTGACTTGAAATGCTTTAAGCTATCAAATAATTTTGAATATAAAATTGCGTCTTAGAATCCAAAGTTAAGAATTTAATTTGATTACATAAACTTCAAATGAAACTCTAACAATAAAGACATTTCCATCTTTAAGTAAGTTTTTATTTTATTTTATAAGTATTTAAAGAAAATTAAAGTTAATTTATAGACAGTGAATAATATTTACGTTTGATATCCAAGCTTAGCTGCGAAATGTAATTTGATCTAAATTGCATTTGAATGCTACTTTCTAAGAACTTCCATAAGTACTTTTTTAATTGAATGCTATTTGTAAGCATGATTATTTAAACAATTTCCGCTCGCATTTACCCCGATATCCCCAACATCTCGATTTCGATTTGGCCTTTTCCGCTTCCTGTCAATCTGCAAGCGATGGGAGCGATGGAAGCAACATTAGCGCTCGACTCTAGAGAACTCTATAAATAAATAAGAAATACGTGGTGGGGGCGGAGGACCTCTCACGATGGCATTTCCATGTCCTGCATGTCCTTCTCCCCCTCGAGCGAGGGATTACTCATACGTCGTTTAATATGAAAATATAATTCGCTTTTTGTTGTGCCATGTCGTCTGTCCTCCGGACTTTTTCGCCGTGCGTGTGGCCAAGAGATATGGGTACGCGTGGTGTCGCCCACCAGATCCTGCTCCTTTCCACGCCACGGGGCACAAGGACCGCAATCAGCTAAGCAAACGCGTTAGATGCATGCATTTTCCACCAGCCGAGCGACAAGCTCTTAATAGAACAAGGAAAGCAGCGGAGTGAGCTCACACCGATGTGGTCAATGCCCTCAAAATGTAATGGAAAATTTTCATAAAATTTGTATATTACTTACAAGACATGGCAAAGCATGTGCTCAAATGTATTTCATTAAATGTAATACATTTATTATGAAAAAGCTATATATTAAGCCTTATATTAATTTTTTTAATTACCCAAATAAATTATATATGTTCTTTTTGGAGATAATGAAAAATCAAAGTTCTTAAGTTTTGACGTCCATGATTTAAAAAATTTCTACCAAATGTCTTTTCTTAAAACAAAAACGTTGTAAATACTATTCTGAGACTATAAGTAATTTAAAAATATCTATAATTTAATTCAATACTTTTACTACCGTCATTTCACTAATGCTTTGTTAAGACTACAAAATTAAACGAAAACTAATTTCACTAATGAATGCACATAGATTTTGGTTTGGATAATGACATGAGATTGTCACCCAATTATAACAAAATTAGAACCACAGAAAATCCAGCAAAGAGTTATCAAAGCGTAAGCTACCTTTTATCCTGTTCCTTGGCTTAGAATTAATTAGAGATATAGTCTTTGAAGCGTATCTCAAACATCTGAGTGCAATCCTTGACAAGCGTGTTAATTTGCATAGTTTGCGACATATTTCGAGCTCGGATGACACATGAGCTGAATTAAAGTGAAACGTGCACTCCGAGCTATATATGCATTCAAATATTAACCGAGGCATACAATCATTTGAACGGTACCCAGTAAATGTTGCTTTACGATTGCCGGAAGGTAAGTCCGTGTCATCGCATTGTGATAACTTTGATTGCGAATCACAACATGTCCACATTGAACATCAGCAAATCGCACGACCGCGGGGAATTCCGAGCAGGTGCAAGGACTACAATGCAATCCAATCACACCTGCACATCGATTTATTCAGGGAACAAGCAATGTCAATCTGGCGAGGATGGCTCATCGCCTCCTTTCTCCTTTCTGCCGGTATGTTTTCCATGGAAAAGGGAAAAAATCGAAGCGTTTGACATGTGACCATTATGTCAGGGGAGTTGCTCTGGCCCGGCCTTGTGTGTTTTTTCCTCAGAATGCTATGGCTTGAATGCAACCAGCCAGCCATCTTAGACATCCAGCCACGAACAAGAATGTTTTTGATACTCCACACTGGCGAAAATTTATTGTTCAAAATCGAAAATTGGCGGACCTCTACCTCCATTTCATTCTTTTTGGTTTTCTAGACCAAACTTACTATGAATAATGTTCATTTATTATGCTACTAAAACTGTTTTAACTTATTAACTTAACTTACATTGAGGCATTAGTCCTAATCTTATTATTTTTCATCCTAAAATATATAAATAAACGGATAGTTTTTTAAAGAATATTCTGCCAAGACATCTTACCAATAGTTTTTTATCAAGTTTATAAGCTTTATTAAATTTCTGGTAATTTGTTCTGAACTTGGCACTGTTTTTTGTGTTTGCTAACTTTTTTTCAAACATTTTGCCTCCGTGCAGCTGCAACGTTGTGCATTGTGTGTGGGTCTCCAAGATGAAGACCTGTGGGGATAAGAGCAGAGAATGTTTGTAGAGATACTCACACATTGCCTTTGGCAATGGCTAGGGAGGGAAAGTGTGAGGCCCACATTGTGGCGCCATATCCGAGAACAGAGAACTCAGAGTGGAGTGGACTGGCACTATTTGTTGACGGTCTCGGCCTCCTTTGTCAGCCATTGTTTGACTCGCTGGCCTTGAGCTCCATTCCACATAGTCGAGTGCCACGTCACAATATTTTATAGTTATAGTGTGTTTTCCTTTGCTGATGGCGTTTATTGTTCACTGTCATAAGTTCACTTTGTTCGGCAAAGTGTTGCCTGGCATTATATGGGCGCTATAAATAAATTAGCCACAAATCACTCGCTTTAAATGTGGCTAAGTGTATGTTTGGTATCCAAACTATAGGCAGCATAAGCAATCGTTTCATGCTGGCAACTTTTGATTTATTGCACAACGTTGTTAGATGACATGAAAGCAGTAAGACAGTAACAAAGAGCCGAAAACATGGCCAGAAATTGCTGTCAGCGGGGGCTTTTTCGGTGGGTGGTGACTTAGGCCATGGCCAAGTCAACAAAAAATGGCCGTTCTTCCCTGACTTTTTAAAGGCTACTTTTTCTACACGTTCTTGGAATGTATACGTATTAAAAATTTGGCAAGACATGCGACATTTTTAGCCTTAATTTGAAAGCACTCGCTGATGATAATAACAATGTTGAACTTTTCATTATGCAAAGTTAGCAAAGTGGCATTAATAATTCCGGCAAGAAGCAGAAAGCGAAGGACCAAGAACAGCCGAAGATAAAGACGTTAATATATACGTATATACACGAATGATAATTTTCCATATCAAATTATGGCCATTTAGCGTCATGGGTGTGGCCTTATTAAATTTAATTTGCCCAAGGAATTTCATTAAGACATTCAAAATGTTTAACAATAAGGTCAATATGAAGACGTCCAAATATTTGACATATAAAATTATATGTATGGAAAATACATTTCAAACTTTTAAAATATTTTATAACGTATTTTATGTGTGAGAAACAAGCCGCGTATTAAAGTCAAAGATTTAGCTAAAAACTTTTTAATCTAACTCAACTCATTACTAGCATACTTTATTACCGCAATACCCATTTGGGCCATTTTTCCTTGGAATCCAGAACGCAAAGAAAACTTTTCTTTTCTTTCCCGCAAAACATTGAACCGCTATTTTTCTTTTTGTATTTTTGTGTAAATGT
The DNA here is from genome assembly GCF_018152505.1 of Drosophila elegans. Classification (NCBI taxonomy): domain Eukaryota; kingdom Metazoa; phylum Arthropoda; class Insecta; order Diptera; family Drosophilidae; genus Drosophila; species Drosophila elegans. Next base: position 1,723,407 of record NW_024545855.1, on the reverse strand, counting down.
TTTTTTGTTATTTTAGCCGAAAGGAAACTTTCGGGCAAAGCTCAATTGAAATGCGCATTTGGAAAATTGGAAAAACAAGTGCTGGAAATTAAATATATGATATATATAAAATATATATATTTGTTGGTGGATAGCAGACGGAAACTTTCTGTTTGCCAGCGCTCTTGAAAAATGAGCACAAACTCAAGCTCCTGACCTGCGTGGCAATACTATATTGGCCCACTAAGGGCTCCCAGGACTTGATAAATGGCCTGATTTGACTTTCGACTCGTAAACACAAACACACGGCCACTCGCACACAAATACTCACACCCACTTGGGGACAAACAAAAACAAACACTCGCACAATTGGCCAGTTGGTTATCTTAAATGCTACAAGTGCTTTGGAAATTGATTGAAAATACTATACTGCCTGCCTGCCAATTGATTGTCTCGAGTTTGTGTTTCACGCTCTTTGCACCATTTTCCGCCTGCGATCCGAACATATTGAATAATGCAACATAGCCAAATATAAAAAATAGCAGCGCATATATATTCAGTGCGTATACGCCCCGCTGACGGCCAAATAAGCACAATTGCCACGCCAATGGCTTAAATATTTAATTAAATTTCGTTTGACTTTCGTGCGGAATGAGCTAATTGTTGCAAATGGTGCTGTATTTAAATTAAATTGTTTCCAACAGAGGTTAATGGATATTTATAATGGCCAAGAATTTCAGCAAAAGTCAAAGTGATGACATAATCCATTTAATCTCTTAGTATTCATATATTTAGCTAAAATGCTGTCATAAAAACAAAAATAAAGTTTAATGAATTTAAATTAAATTGCAGTGCGTTAAAATCGCTGCAAAAGCATAAATGACATATCTCATTAAAAGATCTACTCAATTTATATTTTATGGTCTACTTTAAAACTTCAAACATGCAACAAAAAATTCGTCATTAGTACGCATCTGAATCCGCTGGGAAATAAGCTAAAAACTGCACAAATTGAGCACAAAAAAAGCTCAAAACCCCATTTGGTTTTTCAATAAAGTTCTTTCATATGGACAGTTCCATCGATTTGTTTTAAATGGGGAACCACAACTCCTGGCTATTAAATAATTAAAGGTTGACGTCAATGCAGTCCTCACGCACACTCTCGTGAACAGTCTTTATAGGGGATATATAGACCCCTGGGACATGCAAACATTTCGCTGATTTGGTGCAAAACGATGAATGGAAAACCAAAACTTACGAAAATAAAAACACTGAAATGACACACGCATGAGGACAAACCATCTGCTGGACCTGCCTCTTTTTGGGTGGGAAATTTCGCAATTTTCGAAATGCATTCGAGTGCATACAAATGTCAGTGTAAGCTGCCAGAACATGACTTGACGTTATGACTGGCGCCTCAACAAGTTGAGAAATAATGCAAATTTATTCAGCCCATGAACCCGATTAATTGTTGTCTCGGCGGCAAGCGGAAAACTTTCAATTGCAACTTTGACTCGTTTTACGGACATCGGACATGCGAAAGTTAGAAAGGAACTTGCAGTTTGTAAACAGATCGATATTTAGCGATTACAAAGTATTTTCTTCCCAGAAAATTTCATTAAGAGCAACCTAATGGCTTATACATAAACAACTGCTTTCAAACTATGGCTTATGGCTTGCATAAAATCTTTCGAACAAATGGTTAAAGCAGCACATAAAGTTGCCCACTTTAGACAATTACATTGGCAACACAAAATAGAAACTCATAACAACAACCCGGATAAATGGATTTGAATCGGTAATCTTATATATAAATCTGCTACATTTGTCATAAGAATGGGTTAGAATGGAAAATTGTTAAATTTGCTGTAAAAAAAGAATGTTTGGAATACGAAATGAAGAACGCTTACATATATTTTTATGGGGATACACACATGTAGGGCAAAAGGACACTTTCGCTTTTGTATCATAACAGGGAAATATGAATATTAATGCGTTTACACTCGTTCAATAAACATGGTAAGCCATTCGTATTCATGTAGGACACGTACACTCACATTTTCATATTCATAGAAAGTTGTGACGACAAAAAAAGGGAGCAAAGTAACTCAAGTCAAATGCAATTAGGATAAAGAGGGCAACATGGCGTATGAGCGATGTTATACGCTGAACTTCATTGCTGTATGTCGCTTTGAATTTATGTTGTGGTTTTGATTTTTGACATTGTGTGTTCATTATGGAACTCAAAACTTATATAATAATCTTTTACTGTTAACACAATGAACCCCAAAAATGTGTTATATCTTATCGATTTCAGAAGTTAAAATTAAGATTTTGACCTTTAGCTGTAAAACGTAAATTAATATTTAAGGAAACTTATTTGTTTATGAATGTAAATTTCTTATAATTTTCGTTTTTGTTATTATCATTTGTTCAACAAACACTGTGCCATAAATGTCAAATAGTAGTTGTTGGAAAGGGAAAGTCTTTAGGAAAGTAAACTAAAAATGCTAAGCGGCCAACCAGATACTTATAAGTATAAAAGTACTTGGAAGAAGTGGGTGTGTCGGCCAGACTGTTGTCGTGGTCGGGGTCGTAGGACAATTCATATTTCATGGGATTAAGGTCCTAAGTCAACTGCGAAATTGCTTGCTGCCATCGATTTTCTTACGATGAAAATGAGGAAAACTCAAGCCGGGAAAAACAAAATTTTTGCTGCATCATTTGCCGGCTGAAATATTTATAATCAATTTGACATTTTCGAGCGTCTTGGCCTTGAGCGGAAAACTTGCTGCGGAGTGCAAGCAAAGCAGTTGGCCACCATCTAATCCCGTCCAGGGTAAAAAAAAGTAAAGCGGCAAGTAGAGATGACAGTTTGCAGATCATTTGATTTATTCTTTACAACCAAAAATGTTTTTTATTTGATATGTTTAAGAATGATGCAAATTCTATTATTTTTCTATGGAAAATAAACTTTAAGAAATGTTGTAACAAGTACAGTACAATAATTAAACAACAATAAATAGAATATTAAAGTAATATATAATGAAATAAAAACACATCACTGCTAATAAATAATAATAAAGAAGGTAATAATTTGAGGAAATACCTTAAAACATTTTAACAATAGTTTTTTCAATACAAAAAAAACTTGGCATTGTAAATCAATATTTCTATTCATTTTAAATTTTCCAGTTTAATTCAGCATTGAAATAGTTTGCTGGCATCACTGGCAAGTAGGTGATAGCCACAAAAACGTGGAGAAAATCCCCAGGGGCAGGTCACAAAGCCACGCCCACTCCTTCTAAGTTTTTTTTATGGATGAGTGTGGGTGCTGACATGATGGTGCCGCTGCCAGGCTGTCTTGGCATGTCTTGACGATTGCCCCATAAATTTTTTAGATTGACCCGAATAGCAGAAGCCTTTGACATCATCACATGCACACACACACCCTCCCCCCTTTTACCAGCATATTGACAAAACTATTTCCCGGCAAAAGTTGTGCCAAGAATAAAGAAGGGAGAAAAAGTTGGCATTCGAATGAGGGTTCATACCTTGACCTGCCCGAACTGCCTTGAACTGTAATGAGTTTGGAGTTGTCGCCGGGTCTTGAGCTCCTTATCAGCTTAGGTTGGTTATCATTCCGAGAGCTGGAGAGGAAAATACGACTTGCGGCAGGGCGAGCAATATGAATTCAATTTATGCATTTTTTGCCGCTCATAAAAATGTTCTCGTTAAGCAAAGTTTGGCAAACTTTACGACTTTGGCCTTGAGGTTGCCAGCCCCACCAGACAGTCAGTGAAAAATCGCCGGAAAAATGTAATCTAGCAGGCGCCCCGAAAAAGTTATAAATAACCAGGGGAGGAAAAGTGTCAGATTGCCGGCAGGCTGCGCCCTTGAATGCATTTATTCTCCGAATCGCGTATACGCCGCGTTGGCCGCACACACAATGCCAGCGAAAGTGGAGCTAAAGAGCTACGGGCAATTGGCCAAATCTCGGCCAGAAAAACTAGGCCAGAGTAAATTGGGAATTGCAATAGCCACAACTAATGCAGCCCACTGACATACACATGCATACTATACATATAAAGCAATAATAATAATGCTGGCTGCAATTAGTGAGAGATTTCATATGCTCCCGCAACATTTTAACCTCGGCAACCACGCGAATAAATTAAATGCTGACCTTTGGCAGATCCCGACTCTGTTTATGGGGCCATGCATGAAATTCATATTAATTGGGGGAGCATGTGTGTGCGCATTTGCGTTTTTGCTGCATGTTGGCATTTAGCAAAATGAACTGCTGTTATCTAGTTTCTCTCCGTTCTGGCAGCCCATTAATTTAGCGGAAGAGTTGGGTTTCTGAGTCACTTGAGCCCCTTTGCACACGAACCGATGGCGGCAAACGCACACCAACTGGTAATGGCCTCAACTATACTATACTTATATATATTGTACTATATATGTCTGTGCGGCAAGGAATGAATTAATGACAATGCCAGGATTAAGGATATTTGAGTGCTGGTTTGTCCCTGCTATTATATAAATGCTTTCGGCCTTAAGTGCAATGAATTGTGATGGGAATTCTCATTATTCGAATGGGAAGGGACTACTTGACTCTTAAATTTAATTAAAATTCCAAAACCTTAAATATAGTTTATTGATTAAGTAGTGGTGCGAATCTAAGAAAAATTTTACACAATAGGTACCTCTTTCAAATTTGAAAGAGAATATTGTGACAATTAAGTTTTAATGACAAATATTTTTCTGGGTAGCATAGTCTATAAACGTTTTCAATTATTTCAATACCCAGTCATCACCACATCAGACAATCAATTTAGAAGCTCAAGTTTTAAGGACACTAACTTTTCCCCTGGGGATTCCCCCCACTCGTATTTAATTTAACGCTATTTTGGCACTTTTCGCCTTCGAACTACAGATGCTGCGATCTCCGTGGTGCGATTTATGTGCATAATTAGCAAGAAATTGCATAAGATTAGTTTTAATTAGTTGGGGCAACTTTTGGCCAAGGAACGTGTTGGAACAGCAGCCTCGGCCAGAAATTCTAAATAAATAAGTTGCCTGCACTCGTTCACTCGTTGCCAGAAGCCAAGAAACTTCTGTGGGGCTACGGATTATTCCACTCTCCGGAAAGAGTGCAAGGAGCCGCTGGCAAAGAAAGTAAACAAAAACTTTTTCATTCGACGGCCGAAAAAGCAGGCAACGCTTTTCTAGTCGAGGTTGGCTCTATATCAGAGAATTTATTGCAAGGCTGCTTTGTTATTAATTCACTGGCAGGTTAACAAATCATGTAATGTAAATCATGCTTTATAGACATCCGATCTTCAAGTAGCATAATTTAAAGGTCTTATGGCTTGAGTCTCTGAAATCTGTAATAGATTTTTATGATGTATTCCATTCAAAACATCAGAAAAATGGTTCTGCAGAAAAATGACCAAAAACCTGCAGTTTTAAATCTATAACTTTTTTTACAGACATCCGATTTTCAAATTGCATATCTTTAAAGTATTGTGGCGTTAGTCTTAGAAAATCTGCGTTTAAACCTTGGTTTGTTAATTCAAGTCGATTTTTTGATATTTTGATGATGTAACCCCTTTCTTAATTTCCGAAAAATGGCTTTGCTGAAAATTGACCAAAATCCTGTAGTTCTTAACCCATAACTTTTCTTACAGACGTCCGATTGTAAATTGGTATGTCTTAAAAGTCTTGTGGCTTAAGTCTCTAAAAATCTGCGTTTAAATCTTGGTTTGTAGTTTCCGATCGATTTTTCGTAATTTTTATGATGTTACCCCTTTCATAATTTGGGAAAAATGGCTTTGCTGAATATTGACCAAAATCCTGTAGTTCTTAACCCAAAACTTTTCTTACAGACGTCCGATTGTAAATTGGTTTGTCTTAAAAGTCTTGTGGCTTAAGTCTCTAAAAATCTGCGTTTAAGTCTTGGTTTGTAGTTTCCGATCGATTTTTCGTAATTTTTATGATGTTACCCCTTTCATAGTTTGGGAAAAATGGCTTTGCTGGAAAGTGACAAAAATCCTGCAGTTCTTAAGTGGTATATATTTAAAGTCTTGTGGCTTAAGTCTCTAAGAATCTGCGTTTAAACCTTGGTTTATGTAACGCTTTTCTTAATTTCCGAAAAATGACTTAGCAGAAAAGTGACCGAAAACCTTAAATTTCAGGTCCATAACTTTTCTGTGCTATATATTTTTCATCAAGAAATGTTGATATCAAAAGCTTTTACGTTGAAAGTATGTTGAATCTTACAACTCTGCGAGCAATTTGGCATCTCTTCTCACAAAATCCTTGGTCCTCCTTCGCTCCAGTTGCGACTCCGTCTGTGGCCAAATGTTCGCGCATTATTTTTCATTTGCATTGCGTCATTTGTACAACAAGGGAGCTACCGAAGGAGGAACAGCAGTTGTTTGGCCAGGAGCCACTGTCTGCTCGGACTGGTAATTTATGGTCACCCCTATGGGGCGGAGCACTCCGTTCGTCGGAGTTCCTCCAGCTGTTTTTACCCCCAGTCCGAGTCCGATGTAGTTGATTGCCAAGGCGACCGCGAAACGTTGCCCGGGCAACAACAATAACAATTCAGACTTTAAGCTGCCGCATACGTTTATATGGTTGGTATACACAATCGAGTGTTGCTTTTAATTGCCTGCATAAAATATAAAGACATTTCCATTCCCACGCCAATTGTTGCTCGGAAAAGTGGTGCAAAAGTTGCAGATACGGGAAGAACATTTGTGGTTGGTCAGCTAAAGTGACAGTGTTTGTGGTTCCCCCGAGAAATATCGGTTAAAGTTTATATGTCTTCGGACAGCTATAAATTCCCAATGCCCATGTATGTATCTACCTTTTAAAACAAGTTTACAACAAATGCTATTGTTCGCACGAAACAACTTTGGTAATGAAATTCTTTGTGAATAAAGTTTGATAATAAATAATATAATATATTTTAGTAAGTTAACTAGTTATCCAAGCAATGCAGACGGATTTAAAAGAATCTTTTAAAGAAAACTCCTTAATAAATATATATTTTAAAATATTTGAAATAAGTTCTAAGGACAAAAAAACGCAACAGTATGCAAATTGTTGGTCCAAGTTACCTAGTTAGTTTATTTATCTAGTTTAGTTATCTTTATTTTTATAAATATGCCATTTTTAAATTTTTTTTAATCAAGTCCTAAGACTGAGGTCCCAGCATCTTAATCGTGACTTGGCTGTTCGCCAAACGAGCTCTGCCATGCGAACATTAAAGCCAATACCCGTTTTATGAAAAACTTTCGACTGGGCAAACATTTGCAAAAGTTTTCCATCGCTTCTACTTGAAGACTTCTTGCTCGTCTTTTAGTCGTTGGAAGTGTAAACAGCGCCTTAGTTTGCCCCGCAACTATAGCGACTCTAGAAACTATATCCCGCTTTTGTGGCGAACTCCATACACACACTCACACACACACACACACACATATATATTCCAGCATCCTTTCTTCGCTTCAAGTATCCTTATTTGGCCGCTGCACTTTTCGCCAACTTTTGTAAAGCACTCACGTACACACAGCGTTGCATCAGTGATGGATGTGTGCGTGTGGAACGTGCCGGCTGCCAATTGTATTGCATAAGTGTGCGGCATTGGGGACACTACACAGAGAGAAAAACCATCCAAGAGCTTAGTGGTATTTCCTTATAAGAAAAAATTGTACAGTGGTTTTTAAAAAATATATTACATTAAGGAATTGAATATTTCCGTAGGTAGTAAATAAAAAGACAAACTTTAGGAATTGAATATATTTTCTTAGGTGTGCAGAAAAATGAGGTGTTAAATGAAATTCAATGGGGTTTCTAAAAGATTGTTACGATAAATTAATTTGAATATTATGGCTATAAATCAACGCCATTATAAGTTATTTTAATCTTAAATATAGTTTATTTTTTCTAGTCGTGTTCAATTGAATTCATCGTTTTACGATAAATCACTAAAAAAAACAAAAAACAAGAAAGAAAGCAAACTTCGGCAAGCCGAAGTTCATATACCCTTGCAGCTATCGCAAGAATTAAATATTTTTGAAAACATTAAAATTATGATTTACTTGCGTATATGTTTAAAAACATTGAAGCTATGAAGATTTGCAGCTTAATTATTTGATTGTTCTTTTATATATTTTCATTATTTGTATAGGAGCTATATGATATAGTCGTCCGATTTTGATGAAATTTAAACCATAATTCTGAAATATTTAACCATTGCTATATGTCGAAGAACTAAAAAACAAATTAAAAAACAGCAAAGTTATAATTTTTTTCAATTATTTTTCCGATTGTTCCTATGGGAGCTATATGCTATAGTCGTCCGATTTTGATGAAATTTTAATCATAATTCTGAAATATTTAACCATTGCTATATGTCGAAGAACTAAACAAAAAAATAAAAAGCAGCAAAGTTATAATTTTTTTTCAATTATTTTTCCGATTGTTCCTATGGGAGCTATATGCTATAGTCGTCCGATTTTGATGAAATTTTAACCATAACTCTGAAATATTTAACCATTGCTTTATGTCGAAGAACAAAACAAAAAAATAAAAAACAGCAAAGTTATAATTTTTTTTCAATTATTTTTCCGATTGTTCCTATGGGAGCTATATGCTATAGTCGACCGATTTTAATGAAATTTAAACCGTAAATCGGAAATACTTAACCATTATTATATGTCGAAGAACTAAACAAAAAATTAAAAAACAGCAAAGTTATAATTTTTTTTCATTTATTTTTCCGATTGTTCCTATGGGAGCTATATGCTATAGTCGTCCGATCCGGCTCGTTCCGACTTATATACTACCTGCAATAGAAGGACAACTTTTGGAAAAGTTTCATGCAGATAGCTTTAAAACTGAGAGACTAGTTTGCATATAAACGGACGGACAGACGGACAGACGGACAGACGGACGGACAGACGGACAGACGGACGGACAGACGGACATGGCTAGATCGACTCTACTAGTGATGCTGATCAAGAATATATATACTTTATAGGGTCGGAAACGTCTCCTTCACTGCGTTGCAAACTTCTGACTGAAATTATAATACCCTCTGCAAGGGTATAATAAGAATCAAGCAAGAATCATTTTATTTTCAAAAAAAATCCTTTGGCTTGCCACGAAGTATGCAAAATGAATTCGTTCAGTCAGCTAAATTGAATCGTTTTTTCCCCGTGTGGCCAGTTTTCAGTCGACTGACTGCGAAGGGAAGTGCTGAACCGACTGTCAAGTGGCCATCTCATGGCGAATCAAATTATTTCTGTGCCTGCTCTGCCAAAACAGATTCCTCACCCCGAATCCGGCTCACCAGGGTCATCATGCGTGTTAATTAATTCCAGATGCTACGGCTGTGGCTGTGACCCACTGACCAGACTGACATCAGGAGGCACGTGTGTGTCTGCCGATCAATTATGCTAACGAGGGCCTGCAACAGCGTCGGCTGTCTCTCCTTTCGTTTGCATTAAAAATTAAACAAACTAGAGCAAATGTGAGCTGGAATGACAGTGGAAGCACGTGCCTGGCGACTAAAATCAGGCAAGGTGATCTGGGATGACTTGCAAATGACTTTTGCCTTCTCTCAAAGTGTGTGGCGTGAAGGCGTTGCTTAAAACGTTAGAAACATATAGCACAAGTTCACACATATGAAGAAAAAAATGTTTAAGGCGAAGTGAGTTCTTAAACCAACTATTATATTTCTTAAATTAATTTTCTTTGGCTTATTTATTAATTTGATTTGTGTAACCAAACAATAAAGGAAAAAGCCTTGTATAAAAACAAATTATATTGTTTTCATTTTTGATTTATAACATGAAGTTTATTGATCCAAATTAAAGTTTATATATTATTTGTTTATAACATTTGCTTAATGTAATTATATTTGCTTAATGTAATCATATATCAGTTGTAATTTATTGTTCACTCTTATTTCTTATTAAATTGTTGTTTAAAAATATAAATAATTTAGACTTAGGTTTTTATTTAATTAATATTAATTAATTAGTTAAAGGTAATCAATATTGATAATTATACTAACAAGAAATCAAACTAATTGCCTGTTTAATGAAAGGCTTAATTTAATGCCCTTAAACATATCAATTTAAATTTATTTTAAATTAATCTCATTAAAATTTAAATGCTAAATGGTCATAGAATTATAAATGCTTATCCATGTGTAACCAGAATGCACCTAAACGCTGTAAATGTGTGCAAATAATTGCTTTAAGAGCAATGTTTAACATCAGTTTAATTAAATTCAGAGAGCAATTTCCACTGACCTTACCTGGCCTAAATTGTTACAATTCTCTTGCACAAAGCAAATGAAAATGTTGAATTAAAATTAGCAAAGCAAAGATGGACAATACCAAATGCTGACCACAAAAGAGTCAGAAGGAAAGCTAGGCCAGATGTGGCCAAAAAGGGAAACTGGGTGAAAATGCGGTTGGCCTGGGGCCGCATAAACATCCGCATATGAGTGGCGGTGTTGCTAACCTCTATCTAACATTACACCTGCTGCACTTTGGTACTTTGGATGGGTGGTCGGGCACAAGGAGCAAATTGAATTTGCCACGGGGCGGATACGGAATGTGGGTAGCGAACCACTGGGCGTATACGTATTGTGGGTGGCGAACCACGGGACTGACCGTCGGTAGTCGGGCCACCGGAAATCCGCCGGGCTCTGGCCCATCCTCATGTAATATGCAACAGCCATTCCGTACTCTTCCGCCGTACTGTTCTTCCGTTCGCCGGCTACGAGTATGTGGCCGGATTCAGGTCGCACCGCGCACAATTGAATCCTTCGGCCATTTCGTACACCACGCCAATTCAAATTCAGCTGAATATTTGGCACCAGGAGTTGCCAACTATGAACTTGGATTAGATTAAACCCGTTTGGGGGGAGGTCTATTTGGAATTTTAAATGCAATTTGGGTTTATCAGGCGCAAATTCGCTGGTACTTTCCAGAGCTGCGCATAATTTGCAATACTTTAATCTGTATGTAAAATTAATATATAATTTCAATTTCAGTTCTCTGTGTTTGCTTAAAAGTGCTTAGAAAAGTAATTTACGATAATCAAGTGCGATTGCAGATGGAAATTCTTTTATTAACTTATTTAAGATAATATGAGAAAATTTGTAAAGCCATCTATAAGGATGGGCTGTGAATGCCTTGTACCGCACTGTAAAACATTATAGTCATTAAAGTTTGCTGCATCCTGTGGATCAGTTGCACTAGAGTGCTGCTTTTGCACATTAGATGTTTTAGTGTTTGTTATCATCGCACCGTTTTGTAGAACACTCCTTTCTATACCGTCTTTGTTCTCGACTCTTTCTATCGATTCTCCTTTAAACTCATGTTGTACATTTGTTTTCTTCTACTTTCTTTCTTTTTATAGCTTCAAGCTAAGCAAAAACGTAGTAACTGAACAAAAGAAAAATCAAAAGTCAAATTCAAAACCCAAAACAAGACAAACATAAATGTAAATTGGTATGCAAAATATAAACTGAACAAGCGTTGTCGATGCAACAGCTAAAAACAACTACAGTAAAAAACTAATACTACAACAACAATATAAACAACAGCAACAACAACAAAAACAACAAAAGCAAGCAACAACAATAAAACAGAACAGAGTTACAGCAAGAGCAAGAACAACAACAACCGCTGCTAGTAGATATTATAAATATATATATAAAACTAAAAAAAACGTACAACATTTATGTAATATTTACATTTTTTGTCGAGGCACCCAAGCAAAGTAATATTTTGCAACGTAGACTCTTAGGCGTGGCACACAATAACACAACAGCAACATCTACAACATCTGCAACATCTGCAACATCAGCAACATCAGCAACCAGAGCAATAAATATACAACATCCATCCGAAACCGCAAACATCCAACAATCCACCATCGCCACCGCCACCACCACGAACCACATGAGCCTGAACAAGATCAAGAAGCGGGACGCGAGCGACTTATGACTGATGCGCTCCAAGGGCAACGTCGGCGTCGGCGTCGGCGTTGGCGTCGGGGTCAATGTCGGCGTCGCCGTTGGCAGCGGCAGCCGGTACAAGGTGACCGCCCGCTGTGTACCGGAAGTGAGCATCACGTCGCCAACATCCGGCGCCATTCAGCCCCAGCCACAGGCACAGCCGCAGCCCAAGCACTTTGCCCTGCTACGCAGTCGCTCGCAACCGTCGCCGCCGACGTCGTCCACGTCTAACAGCCTTTTCTCCACGCCAGGCGGGGCCACTCTGGTCGAGGAGGAGGATTTCAGCTTGGCCAGCGGCAGTGGCACAGCCAAAAACGTGCTCCAGCGCCAGCTGGCCACCACCATCCAGCAGGAGGATCCGGATCTGGAGCATTCCGTGCAGCAGGACCAGCACAGCAAGTTGCCTGAGCCGGCGGAACCGCCCAATGAGCTCACTCCGCTGGTGGAGGAACCCAATTCCATAGCATCAGCAGCACCAGCAGCAGCAGCAGCAGCAGCAGCACATCGCTACAGCCACAACTCGAAGACCACGCGCTCCTGGCCGGTCATCTATCGCAATCCTCATCACTGCGACTACGAGGCCTTGTACGTGCAACAGCAGCAGCAGCAGCAGCATCAGCATCAGCAGAACTTCAAGCAGAACTGCTACTCCAACCAGTTCAAGCAGTCCATCGTCTACTCCAGCAGCAATGAGGAGCTCCAGGGCGGCGAGCCAGTAGCCTCCAGTTCGGGCGTCGAGAACCGCCAGACCACGTGCTACTACTTCGCGCCCAGCCGGCACAACAGCATTTACGAGCACCCCTCCTCGGTGGTCGGAGGATCCCTGCAGTTCGATAATCCCACGACCACAGCTGCGGCGGCGGCCGCCGTCGAGAGTCTGAGGCGGAGCAACAGCATCCTGCTGCGCCAGAACAGCTGCGCCAAGGTCATCCAGCGTCGCGGCAGTGGTAGCGGTTCACCCACCTCCCTGGGCTCCCAGATGGAGGGACTGGGCATGGGCATGGGCATAGGCGGCGGCGGAGCGGCCAGCGCCTGCTGCTCCAGCTGCTGCATGGGTCCGCCCCCGGTGCTCTTCCTGTTTGTCACCCTGCTGATGACCACCAGCGCCACGGCCATGCTGTGCGCCGCCATCATGACCGACCACTGGGAGCACGTGACGTGGGACCGCAACAGCCTCGATCGCTACTCGAACCGGTCGGGTCTGCACCTGGAGTGGCTGCTCGACGACCAGGTGGCCATGCTCAAGCCGGACAAAAGGGGTAAGTCATTAGATTGGAAAAAAATTTGAAAGTTTAAAACATTTGTGTTTGCATATTTTTCAAGTATATCTTTCTAATTAAACGTCCTTTAAATTTCAAGTCGATCCTACAACAATTGACAAAGATATAATCATTTAGTGTTTAAACTTAAAATTGACAAAAATAATTTTACAAAAAAAAAAAAAAATTTTTTTTTAAAAATACACTTTGGAAATTGAGACGCTTTTTCATTACAAAAAAATGTGGTATTTGATAATAAACTATTATTTTTTATAACCACAAAAACAAATGTTGATTTTGTCAAAAATGATTTATGTAAATCCTTTGATTAAAGACTTGTTTATTGTGCTATTAAATTAAATCTATCGTTCCGTTTTGTTATAAAAAAAATCAGACTAAGAAAAGATTTTGTTTAACAATTTGTCTTAATAATACAAATATCATAATGTATTTAATAATGTAGGTTTAGATAATATACTGAGGGTTTAAAACATTGTGGTAATTTTCGTTAAAAAAAAAAGAATTTCCGCTTTTTTAACTGAGTAACCCCTTAATGTATATATTCAACATATCAATTTGCATATACCCAACGCAGCCGATCATCGCTTCCGGCGCGACTCCGTGTTCTTGGTGCCCATGCATGGTGGCATTTGGACGCTGTGCATCGACCTGCCCATTCAGCAGCTGCAGGAGCTGCGTCGCAATCCCAAGTTCCCGCGCGGTGCACCGCCGTGTGTCAACTACCTGGCCGGATCCATGGAGAATGCCCGCGGAGAGGAGCAGCGCAACGACTGGCAGCACAGTGAGTCACAGGTCACTCTGCAGCCGCATCTGAGTACGTATCCGGGGGCAGCCCGACTGTGAATCCAGTTCCACTCCAGATCCACCTTCCGATCTAACTTTCTTGGGGAAATCTCCCGTATTTATTGTTTACACTTTTTGCCTTACTTCTTCGTTTTTTTCGTTTAATACAAAACATTATTTTATGTACGCACTTAGCACTAATTGTGATTGTAAACTTACAGACTTACAGAGAGTTTTGGTAGAAAACAGCAAACAAATAGCATAAATAGGATCGAGGAATATAGGACAGTTGAATGGTGTTGAATGCGTGTGGGTGTGGTTTTAAGTAGCTGATGTGTGTGTGTGTTGGTTGTGGTTGTGAGTGGGTCTGGTGCCATTGGGCAACTGGAATGTCCGCCCTAGACGGCGGTCCTTTTGGCCGGCGAGCAGAGAGCTTCGGCCTCCGAGCTGGGATCCTCGGGCTTCTTGCGCTTGATCAGATGTGTGATGTCTGTGGGCTTGGCCGAGCTGCTGCTGATGGTCGACGAGGAGGAGGCCGCCGCAGCGCCCTTGGAGGATGACGACGAACAGCTGGCGGCACCATTGGCGGACGACGAAGACGAGGAGGAAGCGGCAGCTGCATCGCCACTGCTCATTGGCTTGATGTAGCTGTCCAGGGCAGCTCGCACCTCGGCAATGGTCTAAAAGTTAATCAGAATGAGTACATTCAATCATGATTAGTAAGTTGTCCCTGACCCACCTGAGCCTGCATCTCTTCTATCTCCTGTATCTTGGCCACAATCTCCTGTTTGGTCTCCTCCAGATCCAGCATGTTGCTCTTGTCCTTCTCGCTGGGCTCGTCCTTGCCCTTGATCTCGGCAATTTCCTCCTCAATCAAGGTGCTCGAGTGTCGCAGGGCTGTCGCCCCCTCCTTGTTGAGTTGCTGCATCAGATAGGTCAGCCCAATCTTATAGTGCAACTCGGCCAGAGCACGTCGGTTCTTGGTGGGCAGCTCTCCATGGATTTTCAAGGCTTTCTCTGTGAGATAAGATAACCATAAGTGATACTGTGAAGCAAGCATTGGCAGCCAACTCACCGTAATCCTCGCGTGCCGCCTCGAGTATGCCGTTCTCAAACTCAATGTTGGCCAGCTCCGTCTGAACTTCGGCCAAATATGGGAGACCACTGAGGCCCTGGCGCGTAAAGATCTGGGCCGCCGCCTCGAGGATCTCCCAGGCCAACTGCAGACTTCCGCTAACTCCCTCCTCCTCTTCTGGCTCCTCCTCACCGGCGGCACCCACTCCGTTCGAGCAACTAGCTGTGACTTCACCATTCGATGTGCTCGGACGTTCGTCATCGTTGACGGCAGCTCCTCCGCCGCCATTGCTACTGCTGACCTCATCAACGCCAGTGGGCGCCTTCTTGGCGGTCTTTTCATCGGTCTGAGCTTCGGCTTCACCGGTGGAATCGGCCTCATCGGATGTCTCCTTGATGCTGTCCAAATCCTTGCCATTTGTGCTGCTCGCTCCATTTGCGGCCTCCTTGGACTCTTTCTTCTCCTCCTTTTTGTCCTCCTTAAGGTCCTCCTTCTTGGCCTCTCCATCTTCTGGGGCTTCATCTTCGTCGTCGTCCACATCCTCGTCATCATCGTCGGCGGCCTCATCAGGCACGTCGATCACTTTGTTCTCATCCAGGGCCATTGCAATCAGCGCCTTGGCATAGCTAAAAATTTAAATTAAAGATTAGACAAGTTTCAATATTAGATATACTGATTGTTAAAGAAGTTTTTTATAAAAACGTCATACTCACAGCAGCAGGGGCTGTCCCAGCTCGTCGGCCAGCTCCCCGTAGACCTCCTCGTACAGTTGGCACACCTGGCTGAGTTCGTCGGCAGCCTCGTCGTAACTCTTCACCAGGAAGTTGCGCGATCCCTGGCTGAACAGCTCCTTGCCCTTGAGTATTTTCTCGGCACGTTCCTGCTCGGCCTTGCCGGTTCCTTCGGTGGACACCGCCGGAGCATTGTCCGGCGTTGTATCAGCGGCCACGGGCTCCACGGCCACTGTCTTGCTGGGTGATGACACATCGGCGGCGGCCGTTGTGACCATTGCTTCGGCTTCAGCAGACATATTTAGTGATCAAAGGGAGATCTGTGGGAGAAAATTTAGGATTGAGAATGAATTTTAGACAGAGAGTACTTAATACAGATCTTAATCTATATTTGATATATGTTAGTAATACAATTTATCAGCTTACAGAAATCCTTGTTACGCACCAATTTCGACTTTGTAGTGGTCACAACTAGATCAAGCTTTCTATTATTTATTCTTCACTTCCCTACGTATCTTCAGTTTATATACCTGACTATCATCCCCTCATTCCACAACCCAATCTCCACCGTAGGTTGAGCCCTAGACGTCACTTTCGATGTATGTAGAAGACCACGAATGTTAATTTTTTTTATAGAAACTCTTCTTAATTCTATTTATGCGCACCAGCACCACCACCAGCTTTGAGCTCCACCCACAGCCACCTGATTCACCTCGATTCATTTCACTTGGCTTAAAATTTTAGCTCCAAGCTGTCGCACATTTCACAAGTCATTACCGCAAATCCCATTTGCAGCAGCTCAAAGATGTGGGCGCCCACAAATCCCCGGAGGAGCACAGTAGATAAAACAAAAAACAAAAGCAAAAGCCAGACACCAACAATGGCCAGAAGCAGGGACAGGAACACGGATTGTCCTTGTAGCGTCTATATAAAGTAATTACCACAGCAGCAAACCGAGCTTGCTGCCTCCAGTTTTCTATATTGTCAATAATGGTCCACTGCTCCCCATGCAGTTTTCATGTCCCCGAAGATGAAACATGTTCGTGTCGAGAGTTGCTTGCTCATGGCAGTAAACTAAAAGCCGGCGGACGGGAGATCGGCTTTGGGGGCTTCCAATATGGGTCACCGTGTGGCTGGCTTCTCCTTTCTCCATTTCCTGCCTGCGTTCTAAAAATCGCAATTGCCACTCGGGCATTTTGCTGTACTTTTAATGGTGTTCCTGTGGAACAGAACACATGCACCCACATGGGATTTAATTGCTGTGGCGCTATTGGGTAATTGGTTTAATAGTTGCCCGGATTGTGAGCGGAAATTGGAGTGCTGAGCTGGGCCGCAATGAATTTACGGGCGGCTGCACAGCGTACGATTTAAATGGTACCTATGCGGGGAAACCTACAGTGGGAAGACCTCTTTAAGCTGGCTAAAAGGATGCAGTTCCAATTCAACATTTTATGAAATGTATTACATTTCGTCAATAAGACTTCCATTGATCATTACACATCTGAACTAAGCTTACGCTCGCCATCCTTTCCTCACCCTACACCACTCTGTAAAATAGCCCCTGTCATAAGCGTTTTTACAGTTCTTAATCCAAACCTATTCCTAAACAAAATTAAACGTTAATCAGTGATTTCCCATAGGAATGCAAAATCTCTCCATATCCTGCTCATTGGTCTGCCTCATCATTCTGGGCAGTGCTGCTCTTGTGGGAGCCTTTGGCGTTTGCCAGCGCCAAATCAGCGCCATACTGATCACAGGGGTGATGTATCTACTGGCGGGTAAGTCTGTATTTAACCTATTTTTAGATCCCTGAGGTTTAATTGCCTTTTTATACAGCTCTTTTCGCCCTCTTCACGCTGATGATCATCCACTTCAAGCGGCAGCAGGGACGTCCAATGCTGGACAGTGACTACGATGGAACCGTGGATGGAATTGTGGCGCGACCAGGAGGAGTGGCCATCATGGCCAAGCCGCTACTGGGGGCACGCATCTTCCTGACCTCTTGGAGCCTTGATCTGGGATGGGGCGGAGTGGTGCTGTGCGCCATCACTTCCGTTCTGTGGATCCTGCTCTCCAAGATCATGCGGTACAACCCCTTCTCGGCGCTCATGATTTAGCTAAACGCCTTGCCGCTCGGCGTCTATGGAGCCAGCTACGGAAGCCTGGGCAGCTGCGAGAGCTACGGCAGCTATGGGAGCACCCACTCCCACGGCGGCACCAGTAGTGGCGGCAGCTCCAGTTTCCTCCTGGCGGCGGTCTCGTCGACGCGGCAAGCGGAGCACCGGGGCAAGGGCAAGTACATCCTGTAGGCAACGCCCAGCCCTGCTCTGAATTCACTTTCAAACTAACTGGATCTACAACCTTACTCAACTTATTTGGTAAAAGCTTCCGAAGGCACAAGTTTTGTAATGTAATAATAATAATTTAGAGGACCACATTAATGTTTACAATACACACAAACTTATTTCAGCTTATTTAATTGATTTATCTTCAAGAATTTGAGAATTTTAAAGGTTTAAAGACTTTACATTACAAACTGAAGACCTTTGGAAATGCAACCCCTTACTCTTATGTACTCTTACTCTTACTCTTCATATTAGTTAGCTATGTTGGAAATGTACCAAACTAAAAACTCAATTGCCTTGTTCTTTATATATACACACACACAAATTATACAACTCAAACTTGAACTTATTCTTATTGTACGATGTACTTAACTTATCTTAACTTAACCCAATTGTAAATTCAATTTACACTCTATATTTACAATTAAACCTTTTTGTATACATTCGATTTGACCCTATTTCTACACGACTCTAAACACCCCACTAATCCTAGCTACATGAGCATGTAACATGTAAAATGTGAGACATTTATTTACACTAGACGAGCGAAATGGGAATCATAATTCCAACAAAAGGCTTTGGCTTTAAAGTGCTTCTAGTAACAGTTCGCTTGCGTAGCGTTAATCCAGCCCAAAAATAGTTTTTTGGGTGTGACAGTTGCTTGAAATTAGACAAACTAACCGGAGAAATGGAGGCATACAGATGTCCGAAAATTCAGGTAGAAAATAAAGTAACAACTGCTTGGAATGTTTATAGAAAAGCTTGCTTGGAGGGGATTGCAACGTGAGATGCCTCCAGCTTACGCTTAGTTTCCCCGATTCAAAGCCATCCCTCCAGTTGGTTTAGTAGAATTTTAGGGCTTGTCACAACGGCATAATGAATTGTACAACCTTACGAGAACTTCTGGAGCTCCATGGGTACCGTTTAAATACGAACATAATGTAATGAGATCATTTAGTGCTTTAGAACAAATGGTTTACAAAACGTATTGTACTTGTATAGAGGCCACCACAAACCAAACAATATGCTAGAAGTATAAAAATGTATTTTTATGCAAACGCTTTGCCTTAAAACAAAACAAAACAAAAAACAACAAAAACATGAACAATTTATTTAAATACAAAAAAAATTTCTTTTAAAAAGTTTACTCAACGTGTTTATATCCTTATACGGCCATCAGGTAAGTCTTAATAGATAATAAACAACTTTCGGCGTATGTTACTTATTATAATAATACTTCTTTTGACATTACAATGTCATTCCTGTGCATATCCAGATACAGTTTAAATTCTTTTGTGTAAATCGCAATGGAGTCTATTAATAACCGATGGGCATACATTTATGAAATTTCATGTAGCTTTAAATTCTGTAAAAATTGTATTGCGAATTATTGTCAGCCGGGAAGGTTCATTAACATTTGCGGAGCTGCTGTGAAAACAAATTAAGCAAACATGCAAATGAACTCGCCAAAAAAATTGGCGAGAAAACGCGACACTTACGCGAGCTTTTGCAGGAGAAATAAAAGGCCCTGAGAATAAGAAAACGAGGATCAAGAAATAAGCTGAGGAACACACAGCTGCTAATAAGAAAATGCCGAGGAAAAACAACATGTGTGTACTTGGTTTTCCCGCGCTCTAAACAATTACAAAATTCACACTCAACTCGGTGGCCCAGCAACAAATTGCGATTACAAAACAAGCAAAAAGGTTCATTCACCTGTATGTGCGTTGTGTCTGTTTCGCTCTTTTACGCGTTTACGCGAAGGCACAATTCGCGAAAAGCGGGGAATTATTGATATTTCTGAGTATAAACTCTACTTAGTCAGGACAAATCATCTTATGTTACAAAAGTTTAAGGATAACAGGCAAGTTTTTTAAAATTTACATAGCAAGTAATCATTTGTTGTTACAGGCAAAAACTATTAAAAACACGATCAAAACGAATGTCGCATAAACGCTTTGCAAAAAACAATATGCATGTGTGTGTGATTGCCCGCCAATCGCCCGCGCCAACAAACACACATACACAGACAGACATGGTCACCGACACCAATACTTCACCAACACCGGCACAAAAGCGCAATTGGCCATTTAGGTAGCGCAAATAACCACAGCACGTTTCGCATATTTATAGCGAAACAGAAATTGCGACAATTAATTAATGTTTAGCGCAAAAAACATGGCAGCAAGGGAAACAACAAAACAGAACGGGCCAAAAAGAAATTCGCAAATTCGCGTGTCGCTGTTTTGGCTGCGTTTGTGTGAGTGTGTGCCTGCATCGGCATTTAACTGTAAAAATTGTGCTTAAACTTACTTGTTTCTCGATTTTAAATATTGCTTTCAAAGCAAGGGGCAGAAAACCAATTGATTATCGTTTAAAATAACACTTTATTTACTGTAAAACCGCGAAAATGCAACTATTCGCCTATAAAAGTTACAGATCCCGCGAAATGCTGAAGAAATTCGACAATGTGACCGCACTGCTGGCGCTTGAATTTGCCGTTATGTTCGCCAAAATATACCACAAAATTTACTAAACATGGCCTGCCAACTTTATTGAGCTGGGCAATAGCCAATGATAGAGTGTTCACACTGTTTATTAATTTAATTCAGCTCCACAAAAACACATTACCTATATAAGTAGAAAGACACATGCATAAAAAAATTTTGGTACCTAATGAGACAGTATTGTCAAATAAAGCTCTTTCGTTAATTCCAATTTAATCTTAGGTTCCATTCTAGGTATTTGTTAAGTTCCACATTTTTTTGATGAAATTTTTAAGAACACCTATGACATAGTCGTTCCACTTTAATAAAATTAATGCCTTACATGCTTTAAAACAACAAATTTAAAATTTGGTTTACGTAAATATTTTTTAACGTTCAATGTGCTGCAATTTCAAAAGAAGAATGAGGTTTGACTAATCAATTTTTAAGAATACTGAAACCAATAGAAAGACAGACAGATTTTTACTCTCCTGGAGATCTGATCAGAAAAGTTAACTTTATCTGCGTTACATACGATTGTCGAAAATTCTGCATGTAGTGTCTTTAAAATAAATGACGCTGTTGCAATGAAGTGTGATCCGTTTAAAATTGAATAAAGTGCGGTATTTTTTTTAAGCGTTAGTTTATTTTCATTGGTCTTGTTGCCATCGTCTCTCTTTTGCTTTGGACTATTCTCACTTCGAATTTGAAATCGGAGCAAAAACGTTCGGTCTGCGCGTAAGGGAGTGAAATAAACGTTAGTTATACTATTCGATTTCGTAGTGAATCCAATTGGCAACCAATCAAACTCAAAGTGCAATACGGAAACTGGCCTGTGCAACTCGAGTAAACCTAATATTTAGCCCAAATTCCATTCAGTAAGGCAAAGTTCTGGACCCAACTACCCCGGAATTGTTAAATATTTATACACACCACCAACGGAACGCACGCACTTACATATTTTACATTGTGAGTGGCGCCAACATATGTAAAGCAGCGATAAGAAAACAACCCAGAATAGAAAAGGAAAGCAGGAAAAACAGGGGAGCCGATACACAGACACAATTATTGTAAGTTAATGCATATCATTTTCAAAGTTCTATTGATTTTTGGGTTTTTTGTGACCCCCAAAACATTTTTGCCGCCTTCGCCTTGTTTTTGTTCCCTTTTGTTTTGTGCTTTTGTTTTCGTGTGTGTTTCCTTGATTTTTCCATTCAACTGGGTTTGCGTCTTTATTTTCCTTTTTTTGTCCCATGAAAATGTGGGTGGGGTGGGTGGTTGTACCTCTCTGTTGATTCACCTGTCGTTTGTTTTATTTTCATTTTCAACTTCACGGGCAGCTGCGAAATCTCAGCTGCTCCAACAACAACAAAAACAAAAACAACAGAAAAACGTCAGCTTTCGTTAATGCAATAACCGGTTTTCGAGCTTTATCGTATTTCGAAACTGTGCTAATAACTGGTGTTGTTTTTCGTTTGGCGTATTTTATCGCTTCGTTACCCATATAATTATAAACTAAGTAATATGAACGACTGTGAAAAATAGCGATAATTTATAAATGGGGAGCATTTGCTAATTTATTGTATTTTGATGTTTTTGCCAGGAAGTTGATTGTGATGCAGTAAGAAAAGTATGCAAAAACTTTTCCACTTATAATGTCAGTCACTTATTTTTTTTACCTTTTCGCCTGCCAACTTCAGTTGCATATGATGGTAGCTTCCTTTTTCTCTTTTCCACTCACTCCTACTCGAACACTGAGAAAAAAGATTTTAGTATTAATTTGACAACAAATCACTAGAACAATTTTTTTTTTGTAGTGATGAACTCTATATTTTTGTTAAGTATTTTATGTTGTTGCTTAAGGAATGAAAAGGATCTAGTGAAACCAACTTTTAAGTCCAACCTATATTTTTAGAGCAAATTTATTTAAGTAATTGAAAGGACCTTAAAAAACTTATTCAATGCAAATTATGGAATTAATTTTTCTCTCAGTTTACCTAGCATATTTTTATTTTGAGCATTTCGGTCATGCAGCAGGCAATTGCTATGGGCCAAACTGATGTCCTGAAACAAGCCAAAAGCACTCACTCCAAGGATAACAGGCTCGTCAGGCCACAAAATCGATTCTCCACGAAGCCCAATACCTTGGAGAAAAGCCGACACGTGATGGCGCCTGGCAGGGAATTGGAGAAAAGGGGAAAATGGGAGGCGTGCTGGGAATGGGATGGGTGGGATTGGGATTGGGCATGCCAATGGGAACTTTCAACTCGTTCTGCCCTTTTCACAACTTCTTGCGCAAACTGCGGCAAAAATAAAACGGGGGAAAAACATGCCGGATATAAGCTGTAAATTAAAGGGGACAACTCGGTCAGATATTTTGGGGGAACTGAATTTAGAATCCAGGGACTAGTCTAGATGCAGATAACGTATCTAGAATTATCTATTTGGGGTGAACTTCAACTGAAGACGGGGATTATCTACCACACTTTCAAAGAGTTTGCATCAGAATGGTTAACAATTTCAGTATACCAGCCTATAGTAAAAAATTGGTTTTTAAGATAACTTATCTACGTTTCTTTTTGCGATTTGAAACTGACAAAGCTCTAAAGCCATTAAGATATGTAATCTTTAAAATGGGAAAATTGGATAAAAAGTGCCGGAAATGAGAACTTAATTTTCAGGAAATCGGAGAATTATATTTAAGTTGTCAGGATCAGTGGTAAAACCATCCGCAATAAACAGCTTAAATAAGCATGACTCATTTTAAGGGTGACTTTATGCCTAATGCAAAGGCCTTTTAATTTTCTAATCCAATATTAAAGTACAATTCCAGCTTAATGTGCGTAAAGCATTATTTGCCAAATAAATCATTATCAAACTTTCATCTTTTATTTAAAAAACTTTTAACATATCCCTTTTATTTAATGCACCCAAAAATCTTTCCATTCCAAGCTCAGCCCTCTGGTTCTGCCTTTATTTATATCAAAAATTCTTTTTCAACTGGCGCCCGACAAAATCCCCAAGAATTCAATCACTTTCCCTTGGCAACCAGAGAATTTTCACAACTCTTCTTGTAAGTAGTGGGGAATGCGGTGTAGTTGGTGATGTTGGTGGTATAGTTCTCCTCCTGGCAACTAACTTTGAACTATGCATGCACATTGGGCAAATATTTTGTTTCTCCATTTTATATTTTTTGCCGGCTTCTTTTATTTCGAGCAGGCACACAGACTCCTTGTTGCCGTCTGGCTTTTTCCCAGGGGATGGGGGTCGCATGAAGTTGTTCTGTCTGGACTCCATCCACAACTGGTGGGTTTCCCAGCGCCAGCGCCTCCGTCTCCTTTTTTCCTTCGTCCAACATCCTTTGTTGTCTCGGTCGGTGGAAGCGAACGGCGCTGCCGATGGCTCTTTTATGACGCAGTTGGTCCGGGCGAGTTGAAGTTTGTTTGCTCGGCCGTGCCTGAAAGAGTTCATTCTTCTATAATGCATTAGCCAGCGACTGAAGAAGTTGTCCTAGTATAGGATTTCCATGTTTGTTTAAACCAGCCTCGGTGGCCAATAAGTGGCTTCTCCTTCCCTTCTCTATAAAAATCCAAGCTCAGCTGATAAAGTTTCCGCCTCATTAAAACCAATTTTGCTAGGAACATTTATAGAACTCTTTGCCTTTGATGAAAGGCATCCGTTGGCGATAGACCAGCCACATAAAAATAAATAACATTTTGCCAATTTCCAATTAATCAGCAAAGTCAACAGCAGCAAAAGTTCATTGAATTTGCAGTTGTTCGAGGTTTGGGGGTTACGCTGAGAGAATTCGGATTAGAAGGGGGTATATCTGGGGTTTAAGGTTTCTCCCCAAGCGAACGCCGTCTCCAATGATTAGTCAGCCGAGTGATATGACTAAGCGAACCACCAAATCGTTTGGCCACCACACGAAACGGAATAAAATTCAAATTAAAACTAGAATTGGTAGAGGGGAAAGTGGGTGTTGAGGGGGTCTGACAGCCAATCGGTCACTTAACCCGCTGCAAGGTCTCCCATAGTAGTAACTCTTTTGGACGGAATTGTTTCTTAAGGGAAATTGAAGAAAACGACTTTAAAGTAATTGTTTATAGTAGCAATTTTTAAATTGTTTATAGGATGTAAAGAAAACTTTGGGAAACATTTCAGAAGGGTTCCAACTAATTTATGTAATTTCTAGAGTTGGGGAAATGTTCATTAGAACATAACTATGCAGTTTCATTGTGAATTATTTAACAAAAATCGATCATGTCTGTCTCGGCTTAAAAGCTTAAAATAACTTATAGATATGTATCTTATCAAATAGTTTAGTAAAGAACAGAAATAGATAAATTCGTAAAAATGTTTAGAACAATAAATGCTATCGCCAAAATTCGCTTATTAATTTCTTTTGGTATTTTCTTATCTTACTAGATTAAACTGAAAATAGTAAAAAATAAATACACTGACAGTATTCACTCCCCTGATTGTCTACTGTACTGTGACAAGACACCTAAAAAAACGTAGCAAACGGAGCATTGAGAAGTCCGTCGGTGGACAGCCATTTGACACCGAAGACTGCAACATTACCTGGTGGTAGCACAAGGTGGGGTAGAGATGTCATGGGTGGACAGGGGCTGGGAAGTGAGAAGTGGGCCGGGTATCAGGGGCAGACAAAGTGGCTCGTTGGTTGCTCAATTGCTGCGGGCAGTCGAGAAGTTGGCGTTTCTTTGTTTGCCACAGTTCTTTGGCCCGGGCCTTGACTTCGTTTGAATTGTCTTTTTTGTTGCCATCAACATTTAATTTAATATGTGAGTTGAGTGCCCGGTTCCTGCTCAAAAAAACCCGCTGGCCCCTCTTCGTCCTACACCAACAGGTTACTGGTTTTCTAGATTTGCATAGAGTGCCAGCCCCCAGGATTTTGATCCAGCTTATTTGTATGCCTGACAACAAGACTTAACCAAAGGCCAAACCCAAGACCAATCCCCAGCCAGACAGTCTTAGTTGAGGCTTCCCATTTAATTTATTCATGCAGGATTAGTCGTATATAAGTCCTACATAAATCGACGACAGCTGTCGCTACCTGGCTGGCATGTGAAGACTTCTATTCAATTTATGCAAATTATTTTGTGGGCTTGCCAAATGTGTGATGGGGATAGTTGGTGGAACCAGATGCTATTACATTTTCCGCCAGATGTTTGCAAAGTCGAAAAAAACCACCAATCAGGAAGAGCTTTTCCGTAATTATATGGATTTAAAAAACAATCATAGAAAAGGCTTTTGGTATTTGAAGTATAAAGACAATTTACTGATTGCTTACTGGAAGAAAAGCAAACCCAAAAAGTAATTTACCCTCGTTTCTAAACTCAAGCCAAAGCCGAAGACCTGATGGGCACTCCTTTGATATCGCTTTTCTAAGCCTGAATTTTCGCCTTGTCCCACATTTGGTTTATTGCATTCGGTTTGTGGCAACTGCTTCAAATAAAGTTTTTGTTCGTTGCCAAAAACCGGGCCAAGTAGCGCGACCCCAAAAGTGGAAAGACAAGGGAAAACATGCAAGCGGAAATGCAGTGGGGAAAACTGTGTGCGATTTGGGGGGTGAGGGGTCTTAAGTGAATCCCCATTTGGATCCTGGCATTGCTGGAAAGTGTGAACGCACATGGAGGGCACATAAAACAAAGGATGTTTCTCAACTTTTGACATACATTACAACCCCCAAAGGAAGCTTAACTTTCCGTTTCATCGCGCTGTCAATTGAATGGCACTCAGATGCAGTTGCAGTTGCAGTTGCAGTAATAGATTCGTTTCCAGATGGGGAGATTTGGTACTGAAACTGAGGACAGGCACCAGCACCAGCACCAGTAATGCAAATTGTTGCAACAGGAAATGAGGCGTACCACGCACAGCGAAATACACGCCAATTAGGTCGCAATTTATAAGAAATGTTTCGGGAACCGGGAAGAGACCCCCTTTACTTCTCCTTTGTTTTCCATATATCACACCATGTATGCCATGTATGCCATGTATGCCGTGTCGAGAGGTGAAGGAACTCCTTTGTGATTGTTTTCGTGCGGTTTACATTATGTAAAAATTTTAATTGCCAGATTTTAATGAAGCCCCAGGCCCAGTTGGCCCAACTTGGCTCATTGGGGTATTTTCCGCCCCTGGGGGCGGGTCTAATGCATTATTTATGCAGCTGACAGCTTGTCCAATGAGTCAACACCTGTTTAAATACTGCGGGAAGGTTTTAAGCCAAAAGCTTTTCAGTTTATTGCATAGAATGCAGGTATTTGGGGTTTTGGGGAATCAACCCTACCATCCTATTATATATGCATGTAAATTGCAGTCATTGTGCTTAATGCATTTGCCACTTAATATTTTATTTTCATAAAGCTTGATAAGCCTGGAATGGAATGGAAAAAGACAGCTAATGAGGAAATGAAAATGAAGCTTGTGTTTATTTTTCCAAGATTGCCTTGACTGCGGTTGGATCGGCACTTGACTCCGGGTCTGAGGTTTATAAAACCTGTTTTATACCAATACATAATATAACGGAGATTACAAAAAATTCAAACTTATAAATAGAACTATATATTAATTAGCGTTATTTTAGCATGCTTTTTCAGGGAATATTAAGTTTAAGTCTATCAATATAAAAGTAAGACAGCAAAGTTTTAAATATCGATACATATAGGAAACAATGTCAATAGAGAGCAGCGTTTTATGACTTTACTACTGACGCCATAAATTACCCCGTAAACTAGAGATATTTCTCGGCAAAAAAAAGATTAATGGGTTGCTTGAAATGTTCGAAATATTTGGCAGCTTTAAAACAAGCAAACAGCTCTATTTCATCTTCAGCTAAACGGCCTTCAACTTTCTTTCGAAGAAAACACGCAATGAATGCTACAAATTTTCACTTTCGTGTCGCTGCTTTTATAGCTTCTTGTTGTCTGTTGTCTGGCCCAAACAGAAACACACAAAAACTGCTTTGAGCAGCTGCACTTGACTTGGTCTAAGTCTTTCGCTTTGACTTTGGCTTTGGCCCACCAACTGCACCTTGAGATTCCAGAGTATACTATACTATGTAGCACATAATCTGCAGACAACTTGTCACTTCGTCGTGGCTTTCAAAATGTTTTAAGTGCATCCAAAGTCAGCCAGTCATGGGTGTGTTTGCAGAAGACTTGTTTACTTTGGGCTTTGGCCTGTCTCCCTCTCAAATCCACACACATTTTAATATGCACAAAGCCAGACGAACTCAAAAGAATCTCTTTCTGGGGAGCAGAGAAACCTCCACATCTAATTAACCCAGTGGGTAAACAGAAATTCCGCACATCTGATTAACTCGGAAAAGATGAATGTTTTGAGAGTCGGCAGGAAATGCGTTTTGATGCCACGCCAAATAAATCTTTCAAGCCAAAACCGCAGAATGCTTTCAGACATTTGATGGGTGGCAGCCAATAGTACAGGCCAGCGCAACTATTTATATTTGGAGGAAGCCCGAATGGTTTATTTTGGTTTTCGAGCATAAACAAATTTGGAACGACTCACGAGGTAGATCTCTGTGTGCCACATTCGATAATATTTACACAGTTGCTTTTTATACACTACTACACCAAACACCGTTTAGTCCAGATCTTGCACAATGATCTCACACTGCCTCGTTACGATTTCCACATTTCCACGCTTGATTAGTTTCGAGTGTTGAAAATTTCGATGGTCCCGAAATCCCATCAAAAATTGTCGATAGATTGCGGCACACGCCTTAGGAAATGTTTTGTTCAGTTTGGGGGTGTGTTTTTAATGTCACAAATCATTTGATAAGTATTATGGCTTCTAGAATTATATTAATGGCTAATAACAGTATACGTGAGACACATTTTTAATTGGACATACGCTATCCGCAATCAAAATATTGGAATGTTGGGGCATAACTGCATAACTAAGCAATATATTTCTTAGAGAGTAACTATCAAAGCTTATTAATTTGCCTGTACTTATCTTAATACAAAAAATGCTAAAATTGGCATGATTCCCCGTTTTAAAATTCAGTAGATCGGGATTTTAAGAAATTCTTGAATGTGTTGATTTCTTGTTTCTGATTATTTAGCTTTCATTATAATCCATACATTTTACCGGCACGTGCTGTCAGGTGGACAATAGCCAGATCTTAAATATTATGTGAGCAGCACCCACAATGAATTCTCATCAGCGGAACGAGCTCAGCGAATTGAGATGCCCTTTGTGTGTCAAGTGATGATGATCTTGATGATGACTCTGATTGACGTGGATGCGCAAAGAGATGGCATTAAGAAATTGGAGCAGTGGCAGATGAGAACTACAAAACGCTTGCGGCCGAGCTTGAATGTTGGCTCTTGTGGTGCAGTCGTAATCTCTTTGGCTGCACATTTAATCGCAAATTGCACATTGTTGCGGCCAAATTGAATTGTTTTGCGGCGGTGTGGAGGTGGGCTTTTCAATCATCCGGATTGATTGGCATGGACCGGCATCGAGTGCACACAGCCGGCTGAGCCTCAATGCACAAACCACAACCCACAGAGAGATATATGACCACATCTGCACTCTATACATGGCCCGCACTCTGTGCACCCCTTTTGCCCACCGAAAGACTTTGTCTCGTTTCTGACTTTTCAATTCATTTGATTTGTATCTTGGAAAAGTGGATATGGTAATGGGAAGTCTGCTCCCCTCCCGCCCTTAATGGCTATTTGGGTTAATTTGATTTTAATGCTTTGCCACAAGGAATGCGGGTGTGGTGGCAATCAGATCAGTGCCCAGCAATTGCCAAGAAATCGCGCATCTTGTGGCCATCAGATTTCAATTGAATTACATTACCCGCTGATTGATTCGTGAGTAAAGTCCAAGTTCAGTGAAACTCGATCAAAAGACCAATTGGTTCAAGGTTTAAGTGATTTTTGCGTGCCATTAAGTGCCCTATATGAGAATCGCATAGAAAGGCGCTCCCTCCCACACTATTTACCGTTAATCGACATTGTTTTCAATGGACCACTCATTTGTCAGTTGAAGTGCTCATGCCATAAATTAAAGTGGTTGATTGTCTGTTTTATTTATATTTATATGTTTTGAGTATTTGTTTTTAGCAACAACAAACAAGTCTTCTTAAATAATTGCCCCCGCCAACGAAACTACTTCAAGAGCCGACTTTTGTTGTTGTTTATCATTTATATAAATCGTTTTGTGTACAGCGTCTAGAGAAAAGCATCTCCACAGAAATTGCTGTTGAAGATTAGCATTAATTGTTTTTGCAATCCATTGTAATCTCGCCGTGACAAAACTGTTGTGGTAGTGCATTGTCTATGAGGTTGTTTGAGGTAGTTAAATGTTCTAATATGGCAATTAAAAGTCGTCTGCGATTGCGGAGACTTAAATAATTTTATACCCTACCTAACGCCAGCATACTTTTCATCCCTTTTCTTCTCCCCCATATGATATCATCTTTCCGATGAAACAGAACTTGAAGCTGTCAGAATTTGAAAACCCAACATCTGCTGGAGTTTCAGGTCACCCCAGGCAGTTGGATTGTCCATTCATTAATCATCACATCATCAGTGATGACAATCATTTATTAAAAACTCAGGACTAATACAAGTTAACCTCTAGAAAGTCTAAAAAATATTTTACAAATTATTAAACTCTTTCTTAAATCAAACAATGTAATGACATTATTTTCAAAACCAAGATTTTCAAATCATAAAAATATTAATATTTCAAGTAGTTTTTAGTTAGAATCTGTATATACATTTTCTAATAGGTTTTCCTATTTCCACTTTATGGTGTTTCTTATGGTACATGTTTTTATATTTTATTTTTGTGACTTAACTTTAATTTTGTGTTATGACTAGTCATTAATTAATATGCAAAAATCTTTGACATTAAATCAAAGCTCTATAAACATTAAATTATAATAAGACCAATTTAACTTCAAACTGTAATTTGCTTCTATCACAAAGATTTATGGATTTAAAAACAGTTTTCCCATATAGTCCGATGTCTAGTCATAACATAAAAATAAAATAGAACTTTTGAACGAATTAAACACGAAGCTAGGAATATTTGGGTAATTTTAAATCATTCCAAAACGACTAAAAAATTGGCATCACTGGCTCAGCACACATGCGGAGTGCCCTGCTAAAAGCTATGTCATCCGAAGCCCGAAGGAAGGATGGGATTTCTGTGTCCGCTTCAGTGTCTCCTGCATTCGCAATGAGTTGACTGAAAGCCCATTCAGGGTGGGCTTCCTTCTCCAGCTACAGCTGTTGATCCTGATGAGCATGAAGGGTTTTGTGTGGCCAGGGGAAGGATGCATAGCCTGCGGCAACTAAAAAGCACATCCCGTCATTAGGAGCAATGTCAGTTATGCGGCTGCCACTGCAATTTGCTCTTAATTCTTTTCGTGTTTGCCCTGCCCCGTTTAATTGCATAATTTATTGATAATTAAATGAAGCTCTAAATTAAACTCTCTTTCCAGGGTTCGGAGGCTGGAGTCGGTTGGAGTGACGCAACTCCCACAACAATTGCCACTGATGAGGTGAACGAACTGGACAGCTCTCCACAGCATCCAATTACTGCCCCTCCATCTCGGGCAATTAACAGAATCCCTAATTGGGGGGCGAGTAGGAGGAGAGAGTGTCTTCAGTAAAGATGCCATCGCTGCGCCAGAAGGTCACCACTTACTTCCGCCAGTTGAGCTTCATCGCAGAGCCTCGCGAGGGTCGCCGGCGGGCCAGTGAGCACGAGGTTGACGATGGCAGCTTCATAACCAAGTATCTGGAGGGGTGAGTAAATAGAAACCTGAAATTAAAGGGTAGTTTCTAACCCGTTTTTCGTTACCACCTTCAGGCGCATGCAGCGACAGTTTGTGGATGGTCCGGAGATCTACAATGGCCAGAATCCCACAGACATGCCCGTCCTCAAGCTGGACTCCTACGAGGCTGGCACCTGCTCCATAACAGCCGCCTGCACAGGACCAGACGAAGGACTCACCGGCATCAAGCGCTCCAAGCTTCACCTGAGCACTAGTTTTGCGGACGACATTGACTTCATAGACACGCAGCAGGAGAACGATGATTGCTATGGTGTGAGGAAGAGTACACCTCCGGTTCAGGCTACCGCACAGAACTCCACCCGACTGGCCAGCAAATTCGGACGCCCGCCAACCGGATCCCGGAGACAGAGCAGTGTGGACCAACCATCCGGATCGACGACTGCCTCGGGAATGCGATCCCGCAAGAACTCCAAGAGCAGTATAGCCAATCTGGCAGCGGCTTCTGGTGGCAGCGGCGATGCTGGCAAAGCCAGCGGTGATCAGAACAACAGAAACCTGTTGAATGCAAAGACTGAGACCTCGGCGGACGGGGATTGCAACTCGGAGCGGGAGCGTCTGCTCCGCGAGGCGGTGAGCAACCAGGGTGGCTCTGCTCCGTCTGCTCCGACTGCTGCGATCGCCGGCGTGGAGAACTGGCGCATGGAGTGCGATTTCGCGTATGGAATCTCAGTGTCTCTGTACGAGACCAACATGCTGACTAAGGAGCCCATGGGCAATCCCATCGCCGACTGCTACGGCATGGTGGTGCGTGGGGACTCAGCAGCCATGGCCATGGCAGACGGCGTCAATTGGGGCGATGGCGCCCGTCTGGCTGCCCGCTCCGCTGTACACGGCTGTCTGGACTATCTGGATAGGGCTGTGTTTGGGCAGGCACTGGAGTGCCGGGCTACTACCACCCAGGAGGTGTTCGTCAGCCTGCTGCGCAGTCTCTGGGAGGGACACGGCTGCATCCTGGAAGTCGGAGGAGCCCTGTCCACGCTGACCATTGCCGTGGTGCTGCCGCTGGACGGAGCACCAGGAAAGTATGTGGTCTGCTCGTGCAATGTGGGCGATTCCCTGGGATATGTGTACTCCAAGAAGCACGGCGTACGCGAACTGACGCAGGCATCCCACGACATCAGTTCCATGCGGGACATGCGCGACGCCCTGGGCGCCCTTGGACCGGCCGATGGTAACAAGCCGGAGCTAAGCAATCTGACCTTCTCGATGAGTTGCATCGAACGCGGCGACATCGTTTTCCTTACCTCGGATGGTATTAGCGATAACTTTGATCCCGTGGTGGGCAAATTTGCCGAGGCCTGGACGCCGGATGTTAAGATGCAGTCGGCGACGGGGCATGGTAAACCGGCGATTCTGGCTCCCAAACGTCAGAACAAGAGTGCATCTGCGATCTATGCCCGCCTGCATCCCTCGACGCCACCCACGCGACCCGCTCGTCAGTCCAAGGCGGGCAGTCCGCCCAGCAATGCGCCCAGTCGGCCGAAGTACATGCGTTCCCAAACGCTCATCGAACCACGACAGGGACTGGTATCGTCGCCGCCACCACCTGTGGCCCTTCAGCGCATTCCAAAGTCCATTTCGGGCTTGCCCCTGGTGACCGGTCCGCAGAGGCATGCTCTCACCCTGTACCGCTTGGAGGATCTGCTCAGCTACGGCATAAACGGCACCTTCTCGCCCTGCGTTTCGGCCCGGAGACTTTGCCACTTGCTCATCGATTTCGTCCGGATGATAACCTCGGCGAGGAGAAAGACCCTGGAGCAGCGGGAGCTGTTCTACAAACTATCAACGGGACCAGATGGCGCCAAGCGGGAGGTGCAGCTTAATCGCATGCAGCATCGAGCGGCCAGGAAGCGGGTGGTGGACAGCAGCGCTTTCGTGGCTCTACCTGGAAAACTGGATCACGCCACTGTGATGGCCTACACAGTGGGCGGTGGAGAGGATCAGGACAATGGCAATGTCAACGGCGATGGTGCAGCCATTTCCCCCGTACTGCAATCCAAGGAGTTCAAGGAGACGAATTTCTAAAACAGAGAAATCGCTAGACTGCAGACTAAGCTTTTTATACATTTTTCTCACCCGCAAATGGGTAGTTCTGACTTATGTTAAATCAATTATCTTCGGGGTCTATAAATAAATAATTCCAAATGTATATTTCTTGTTCATTAATGCTGGTTTTTTTATTTAGTTACTAATACAGAAACTGCCAATTATTGATTAATTGTTAATTTGTTACTTCAAAGTCAAAAGATCCATGAAAAACTTGAAATATATTGTTAGATTTTCGCCAAATACATTATTTAGTTTGCCAATCAAGAAAAAAATGTATACACATTAATATGAATCTAATTGTTTTATTTAATCTTTAGAAAAGGCTTTATTTACTGTATAATTGGGGTATTTTTATACATGTGATTTTAAGACCCTGAAGAAAATTGTTTATATATATTTAACAATGAAGTACCCATATATATAAATATTTACATAAACACTTACATACATACGTAGTGATATATCTCACATTTATCTTTAATATTCATAGAGCTTTCGCTTAAGTTTGTTGATTTCAATTCGGTACTCTCACGTGTCAGCCATAGTTTTTTAGCCATTTATTTGTAAATTGCAATCGACAGAAATGCCTCAAATGTTTTAAACACCAAAAAGAATAAGAATACACAGAATGTACATCGTATTTTTACACTCTCATCCGTAACTCAATGTAAATGCCACTTTTACACCAGCTGCAACTATGTGAATTGGCACAATTTTAAATTATATATGGTGACAGCGTTTAAACTTGGTAACGCACAGCTTATGTTGCCCAATGGACTGTGCCAATCGGGCTCGAGCAATCAATAATTGAATAATAAACGCATTGCAAAATTGCGCTTTTAAGACACCATCAAAAAGTTGTTTTATTTGAATGAAACCATTTACTAAATATGCTTTTTATTATCTCTGTAAAAACATCGCGAAATTACAGGTCAAAATTTAATTAAGTCTTCAAACGTTATAATATACTTGTAATTGCACAGAAAAGTAATACAAAACGTGTCAGTTCCTTTTGAAGGTAGAAAAAGCAAAAACGCAAGATAGAACCAGGCAATAAATCCGTAAAAGATTCATGCACATAAGAGAATATAATCTCAGCGGATAACTATTAGTTGCTACAAGCTCATTTCTCAACTGTTGCGCATGCGCAGCAGTAGTTTTGCTATGGCCTGAGCCTGAGAGGGTGAGGCATCCTTTACTTGTTTGTACAGAATCTCCACACTTCGCAGGGTTTGTGGCTGCAAAGGAAACAAACTGATAATAAGAATTCTCAGTTAATATATTAAATTCAACATACTAGTGTCTTTACATCTAGCTGTGTCTGAGCCTTGTTGGCCAGCAGCCATAGATTCACTGCCAATTGAGCGAGTGATTCCTTCTCGAGGTCAGCATATCGCACGATGCGTAGGAAAAGTTCCAAGGCTAGTTCCGCTTGTGGTCGTTGCTGCTGGGCCACGCCCAATGATTTCAGCTGCAGCAGGATGGCATCGACAACCTGAGCACACATGTTGTTTACCTCTTGCAAAAACTTGGGATCGTGGCCATACAAATCGTCATTGGAAACCACTGCAAAATAAGATTAAATGTATAAGTTTGTATAGGATAATGTACATTATTATAACCTACCGCCTTTTATATGATAAGGAAACTTTTCCAAGCTCTGAACATAAAGCATGTCCAGGGAATGTAGATAGATGATACTAGGCGCCGTGCTGTTCGCCTTGAATTCGTGCCTTCCAACCACATCCAGCAGCAGTCGTAGGAAATAAAGGACGCCCTGCTCTGGACTATCCGGCACCACGATTAAAGTGGCCAACAAATTACGCATATAAGACACCAGAAATCGCTCTAAGCTACGCGGCTTTCCATCGAAGTCCACGGTAGCTGCGGGCAGCTCATTAACCAACTGCAAGGCAGCCTCAAAACAGGCATCGGCTGTTGTAGTAAATAAAATTAATATAAAATGGTCAAGTCACATAAATCTGATTTAATACTTGCCTTGCCCGAGGCAGAGATGCTGCAGTGCCAGTTGACCGCAAAGCAAATACAAATTCATTTGCTGCTGAACAGCTCCAATGCTGGGAATGGTGATGAAGCAGTAGGCGATGCAGGCCTTTACGAATCCCGTTGACTTGGAACGATTTCGGGTGGCTAGTTTGCAGGCCGCATGAACCAGAGTCACATAGACGGCATCCAAATTGCTGAAAGTGCCCCGGGCCTCCACATAGAAACTGAGTTGCTGCTCCAGGTCACGCCCAAAGTGAACTTTGTGGATAAAGACATTAATGAGCTGAGAAATTTGGCGGCGCTCATCATCCACAGAGAGGGCACTGTCGAGATAATATTACAAATTGTTCAAACAATATGTTGTTCATATTATTGAGCTACTCACTTCACAGAATCATTCAAAATCTTTCCGAGATACATCAATGCGTTTGTTACCACAGCATCGCAGGTATATTCCTCGCTGTTTTGTTTGTAAAAACTGAGAATGTTTTTGCATACTTCCACACGCACCGATTCCTTTTGAAAGAGGTCCAAGTAGGGCAAAAAGTTCGGCTGAATCAGCAGTAACTCAATGCTGCGATAGTTTTGCATAATCCTGGTTAGAATGCTTTGCAATTGGGAGTAGTGTTTTTCATAGGCTTTGCCGAGACACATCCGCGCATTCAGTTCGCCTAACAATCGGTTCACCTCGTGAATCTGTAAAAATGTAAAAATGATTAATTAATATCTTATATCTAATGAACAAACTAGAATCTCGAAGAACTAGCAAACTAACCGTAAAATACTGAGATACGAAGACTGCCCAAGTCTCCACACAGTTGATGTACTCGTTAGGGTCCGTCAGCTTGTTGATGGTCTCTAAAGCAGCTTTCAAAAAGGAAATCCGCTGCTCTTGCAAGGGAGCACAGCTACTAACGCAGCTTCCTAGCGACCGTAGCAACTGGGACTTGGAGATTCCAGGCGTTTCGGAAGCATTAATAAGCTCTATGAATTCTAATGCATTTGTAGCAATAAACTCGGACTTAAAGGAACTTAGAATAGACATCAGTATTGCACCGCTGTGGTTAAGTATAGTATTAGTATAACAGATAGATTGTAGAGGCAAATGACTTACTTGTTCTTTAACTGCTTGCACTCATTAAGCATATCCTGCGTGTGCAGCTCGCATTTGTGAACAAGGCAGAGGAACATATAGTCAAAAGCCGGTGCATATAGCTGTAGATAGGAGCTAGCAGTGACGATCTCCGGGTGAAGATTAAAGCGGGCCACAAAGCGAAAGATCTATCAAATGATTTTTCGTTAAGAGATAATATGTTTGACATTTTCACAAAGCAAATAACACTCACCTGTGGGTATATGACAAACAGATCGCTAAAGTTCTCCCTGATGTATGTCTTACTGGGCGTAAGGGTCACGCCCATTCGCACCAAGTAGCAGCGGGCATAGCTGGATACCAAAGGATCGGCTATACCCCTCAATTGATGGGTCAAACGTTGCAATATGCGTTCATACTCCTCGCGAGAGGATGACAGAAACTCGTAACACTTGAATATAGACAGCTCCAAGTATAGACGCGGCAACAACTCTCGAATAGAGGCGATCTTGTAAAACCAATTCTGGCACGTATCCCGGGCAGCCTCCCGTTCTCGCTCCAATGTGGTCGCCGATGCTGCGGGATCTGCAGAGGCCTTGGCCCGCAATCGTTCATATACCAGTTTCCCGAAAACATCAAGAATGTCCGTGATGAGCACATACTGACTTGGGTAAAACTGCAGCACAGTGGTGTCCGCCAGCATCTTGGCACACTGTATGGCTATCTTCAGAGCTTTTACCCGCTGATCGTTGTGCCAGGACTGGATGAGCTCTTGCTTAAGTTGTTCGAATCGCTGGATGTACTCCTGCTGCGTGAGATCCATCATGTGGCGCATGCTGCCATCATCAAAGTGATCCAACTGCTCCAGGCGGTACTTGGTCTTGTCTGCCACCACGGTTTGGGCTTTGACTAAGATTGGGATTGGGGGGTTAAAATGGTAAGCAAATCAACCAAAAAACGTACTACTTTCGCTGCCGCCATCCAAGCTTCCGGAGGCCACTAGAAAACTGGTGGAGAGCGATAGCTTCTCGTTGGTGGTAAAGCGGTTGAGGATGCCCAGGCGACGGCTGCTCCACTGCAGCGTGTTGTCCTCCGGTTCCGTTCGATCCCTCTCGCGACGCTTCGTCTTGAGGTCCTGCAGACCGTAATAGGAAATGATTAGTCATGTTCCTTTCGGGTGGTGCCACTTTACTTACGAACTCGCTGACCATTTGGCTGAGGGGATCGTTGAGTTCCTCATCTTGGCGGGCAAACTGCGAGAGTGGGTCGGTGCCCTCCAGAGCCCGGCTCAAGGGATTGCTGTCCACCAACTGGATAGGAGTTATGTTTTTATAGAGCAATACCAAGGGGCGTTGTATCATTTACCCACCGACACTGTTTGTTGCTTCAGCGGATGATCCAGCGTGGCCTGGCCAGCCAGGCGGTTCTTCCGGACTTCGTAGCATCGCGGCACGCACACCCTGCAGTCAGATGCAATATTTATTAATTCGTATTTGTTTATTTTCGTGCAAAAGTAAATAAAGTACCATTCCAAGTTCGCCATAGCGTTGCGGTTGTTGTTGTCGGCATTCCAAACAGCTGTTTGTTAACAGGTATGGGCGTTGGCAGAAAAATGTGAGGGGGATGAAACGCTCGGAAGAAACTGTACTTATTGGGCCAACATTTTGAAACAAGTTACTAGTTGTGAAACTATTTATTTAGTTATTATTAAATAGAAAACAAAATTTAATTAATTATATGTAGTTATGCTCCATTAATTTTTATATTTGCTTAAAACTTTATTATATGATTTTTATTGGCTGGTTTTTAGTTAACATGACTTCAAGTTTTTTTTAATTTGCCTATAAGCTATAATTAATTAATATTACGAATTGAAATAAATTATTACAAAAAATATTATAAAAATAAAATAATTTATTTAAATTTCCAAATATCACATCAGTTTACATTTGATCCCTCAAACTGCGCCCATGTGACAGGCGTTGTTTCGTGGTGAATGGCAATTTTTTACAGCGAACCTCCAGGTGAATGCCAAATGCAATTGACAAGCGACGCGTTTTATATTTTGTGTTCACAATAATCATAAAAAACGATTTAATTTCGGATTGCGACTGAAAAAATGTCCAAATCTGCACTGAAACACCTGAAGAGCACGTGCCGCGTGTGTGGAAAGTATGCGAGCAACAAGCGATCGCCGAAAATATTCGAACGGACGAACACAAAGATGATCGACAACATTGAGGCGCTAACAGGCTTGCGGGTAAATTTTCCACTCTCGATTTATAGAATTCTATAGTTATAAAAGCAAACCTTGATTTCCCCCGTAGTTGGAGAACTATGGCTGTCTGCCGGATCAGATCTGCGAGTGCTGCAGCATTGAACTGGCCGCCGCCATAAAGTTGAGGGAGCGCTGCATTGCCGCCCAGCGGGAGTTGCTCATGGGATTGACCGAGGAGCAGCGCCAGGGCATCTCGGCCTTTTACCGGGCTGCCGTCATGGGTGAGGAGATATCGGAGGCGGTGAAGAAGTACCTGCCGCCCGACGATGAAGAGGTATTCGCTACCTACCAGGAAATAGTGCTCGAGGAGCCAAAGGAAGAGATCGACGAGAGCAAGGAGTTCGAAAGTACCTACTACGAGGTGGCCGAAGGCAATACTGGCGAAGATGATGGCGGTTCCTTGATAGAGGAGGCCGAGTACGAATCCATCATGGCCGAGGACGAGGAGCAGCAGCATATGGAACTGGAAGATGATACCGAGCTGATTGTTGGCGATGTCAACGACGCGTATGTCTACGACTCCGATGATGAGGTGGCCGTGCTGGACAATGTGCTGGACGATGAGTACGAGCATGAGAACATTGTGGTCAAGAAGTGTAGTCTGCCGCCCAAGCCGAAGACCCGCTCGGATGATCCACGTCGTCGGGGCACCGGAGGAGTCTATATTTGCGAGCAGTGCGGAAACCACATCAAAGGTCGCATGGCCTTTGAACTCCACTGCCGTCGCCATCGCGGGGACAAGCAATTCGGTTGCGAGTAAGTGAATCTCTGTCCCTCTTTGTGTAACAGTTTGATTAAAAAGTGTTTATCGTCAGGCTCTGCCAGTCTCGCTTCTGCACCACTTCCGAACTGAAGCGCCACATGCGCAAGCACACCGGGGAGCGTCCGTTTGCGTGCCAGTACTGCGGTCGCTGTTTCACCGACTACACCACCCGGGTTAAGCACGAGAGGACCCACACCAACGAACGACCCTACGTCTGCGGAACCTGCGGCAAGGCCTTCACCACCGGCTACATCCTCAAGAACCACATGCTGATACATTCCGGCGAGCGGGCATATAGGTGAGTTGAACCCTCAATGCAGGGAAATCAACTAAAACTTATATTGTAAATTGGAATTCTATTGCAGGTGCGAGCTGTGCGACAAGTCATTCATGCTGCCCACCCACCTGAGCACCCATTTCCGGTCTGGAGTTCACAAACGACACCTGGAGAAGGCCGAAATGAAGCAGGTCCTTGAGCAGGAGCAGAAACGGGATCTTAAGGAGGAGGAGGAGGACAGCCTTCACATCTAAACTCTGAATGTAGCAATACTAAGCGATGCATGCACGACAATGGCGCACAGCCAAAAAGCATTTCTGCTAAAAAAAAACATAACATAAATTGTAATAGAACTTTAACCATGAATAAAAACCATCTTAAAAACCCAATTATAATTGTGTTTATTTTTTAACTTTTCGCCGTTTCCTTGTGAATGGCAAAACTAAACAGCTGGTTGAATCGAGCGTAGCGTTTGCCAAAATATTTTGGAGGCAATTTGTTTAAATTGTTTTATCGGCTATAAAATGCAACCAAAAGTGTGTCGTACGTGTGGTAAAACCACAAATAGGGAGAGGTCGATGAATATATTTGAAAAACACAATCAAAACACATTGGAGCACATAAAATTACTAACTGGGGTTTGGGTAAGTGGCTACACCTCCAAAAATATTCAAATTTATCATACTTTGTCTTTTAAAGTTGGAGAACTGTACCAGTCTGCCCATTTTATTGTGCATGTCGTGCCAAACACGCGTAAAACAAGCCATATCCTTTCGGAATCGATGTCTGGAAGTTCAACGGGAGCTCCTCGAATCCATGAATGAAAAGGAGCTTCTGAAAGTCCCCCATGACTACAGAAGGATCTTTGAGCCGGAGGATCACTTGGCCCACACACAAATCAGTATTGAAATCGAGCGAATAGACGATGGCGATGTAGATCCAAGTGGAACGTCGTACATCAAATTGGAAAGCATCCTCAGTGAATCAGAAGCAAATGAGGATGGGACTAACGACGACGATGTCACTTATGATGAAGTGGATTACCTCATCTATGAGAGCGATGAAGATGTGCCTGAACAACCAGGCCAAAAACCAAGCCCTCAGCAACCCAAAACAAGAAGAAAGCGAAGGAAACCCGGTGAATCCAATGGCACATACGTTTGCGAGGAGTGCGGAAATAATGTCAAAGGACGAATAGCATTTATGCTGCATTGCAAGCGCCATCGCGGCGTCAAGGATTTTGAATGCGAGTACGTTGTTCAAATGCTTTTTATTTGCTTAAATACTTTTGACCGACCACCCTTGTATTTAATCTTTAAAAACTTACCATAAAAATTGACGTATAGATTCTGTCCGGGTCGCTTCTGTACGCAGGCGGAACTTAAGCGTCACACGCGGAAGCACACTGGAGAGAAGCCATTTGCGTGTCGGTACTGTTCCCGCAGTTTCTCAGACTACAGCACGCGGTTGAAGCACGAGCGGACCCATACAAACGAGCGCCCATTTGTCTGCAAGGAATGCAAGAGTTCTTTTACCACCGCCTATATTCTGAAGAACCATATGCTTGTACACACTGGAGAGAGGGCTTTTAGGTGAGAAACGGAATTAAGCCGCCACATTTTAGCAATCAATTATATTTCTTTGCAGGTGCAACTTGTGCAATAAGTCCTTCAGTCGCGACACGCATCTCAACACTCACTACCGCTCAAATGCTCACAAGCGCAACATGCAAAAGGAGGGCTTAGTAATCAATCAGGACTCAGAAGAGGGAATATATTAGAATGTAACTCATTAGTAATACTAACTTTACTTAAGGATCTAGTAACTATAGAAGACAATAAGAAAACTTGTTTAAACTATATTTGGCTTTGTTAAGGTTGAGATTGTTCGTTAATGATCTAATTTGTACTATACATCAGATTTGAAGTTCCCAGGGCTCCCAGGTCCAAAGATGCATCATCCTGCTCCTGCTCAGCGGGCAAAGGCACTTCTATCGTAAAGGCAACAGCCTCTGGCTCGGTTCCCGGAACGTGTTTAGCCTGCTCCGCTGGCTGCTGAATTTCTCCCGACTCCACCTTCGCTTTCTCCACATTATGTTTGTGGGTATTGGAGCGGTAGTGAGTCTTCAAGTGGGTAGGTCGCGCAAAGGACCTGTGGCACAACTCACATCTGAAAAGC
Organism: Drosophila elegans; assembly: GCF_018152505.1. NCBI lineage: Eukaryota > Metazoa > Arthropoda > Insecta > Diptera > Drosophilidae > Drosophila > Drosophila elegans. The sequence continues at coordinate 1,681,170 of NW_024545855.1, read as the reverse complement.
TTTTGATTAAGTGATCAATGGCATTGGCAAAAGAGCAGCTACTAGCCTGAACAGCCGCTCGCCCGTGTGGATGAGCATGTGGTTCTTGAGGATGTACGAGTTGGTGAAGCCCTTGCCGCACTGGGCACAAACAAATGGTCGATCGTTTGTGTGGGTCCGCTCATGACGCAGTCGTCCGCTGTAGTTGACATATGAGCGATCACAGAAGCGGCATTGGAAATTGCGATCCCCGGTGTGCATCACCTGGTGGCCTTTCAGCTCACCGGAGGAAAGGAAACGTGCGGGGCATAATCTGCAAAGGTTGTAATATCAGAATACAATCTAATAACAACCAAGACGTTGCTTACTCGCACTGGAACGGCCTAATCCCACTGTGCTTCCGCAGGTGACGATCGAAGGAGGATTTGCCGGTAATGTTGTTGCCGCATTGATCGCAAAAGAAGACAGGGAGTGGTACTTTGGGTCGCTTTTCACTTTTCCCGGACTTTTTGGCTCCACGACGTCGAATTCTTTTCACCCTGACGGGTGAGGCGGGCCCATCATTCTCCGAAGAAGAGGCCATCTCTTTAATAGCCAACTCCATGTCGGCCTCATTGCAGGAATCCAGGTGATCGATGCCATCGTCCTCCTCATCGCCGTTGCTCAGGTTCTCCAGCTTAATCATCATCTCTAGGGGACTGGGTGGGGTCGGGACTGGGACGGGTTCCTCATGGCGTTGTCTTTGGGAGCGGGCACTGCGACGTACTGAGGAACGGGAGCTAACTTCCTCGCTCTTGGCCACCGAATCCTTAAAGATTTTCTGGCTGCTCACGCAGCGATCGCGAAAGGCTATGGCGCTCTGCAGATCCCTTTGGCAGATCTCGCACATCCAGTCGGGTAAATCGGGTTCACAGTGCAGCTGCCACAAAAATAATCAACTAAAATGGAAGTAACTAACAGTTTTCGTGGGCTTACCAGAATGCCGGTGAGCAAGCTGATTTGTTGCAGCACTTTGCGAGCACTATTGTTGAATAGTTTAAGCGATTTCGAGTTGTCTGAATTACTGGCGCACACGCGGCACACATTATGAAGCATTTTACCAAGTTATCCTAAAATAAGTTGGTAAATTTCCAATTGTAAACATTGACAGCCACCCAAAATAAATTTGCCATTCACCACAAAACGCTCCCAATCCACATAACTCCTATAGACGTGATACAACACTGGTAGCGAGTAAGGCCGCGAATTAATAACGGTTGCTAGCCGTTTAAAAATAATGAAAGAAAACTTTACACTTCTTTTGAAGTTATTAACAACAGTGTGTTAAAAAGTGGAAAAACAAATATAAGACGAAATAACCCTAAGAATGACTGTTTTAACTTGGTAGAAATAAAAACATTTTTTTTTGTGAGAAAAGTAGAAAACTACACTTTATATAAACGAAATTTAATTAAGAAAATTGCTGAATAGCTAAATATCTGTTTGATTTTCTATAATGTTAAACAATTGTTTGTCCTTACATGCAAAAGTATAAAGATCCCTTAACTTTTAGTACGAAAGTTAGCCCATCTTAAGTATCTCCTCCAACTCCGCTGATTAAGATTTAATTTTTGAAATAGGATTAAGTTTTTGTGCCATTGCTTTTCTTCTTTTCGACATTTTGGTGGTGAAACAGCGTTCGGAAGTGCGCTACTAAGTGTTCCTTTCTCTGAAAAGAGCGATCGCAAAGGTCGCATCGGAAATGCCTCTCGCCCGTGTGGATGACCATGTGGTTTTTGAGGACGGTGGAGTAGGTGAAGGTCTTGCCGCATTCTTCGCAGACAAAGGGTCGCTCGTTGGTGTGAGTCCTCTCATGGTTCACGCGACCCATGTAGCTGACGTACTTCCTCTCGCAGTAGCGGCATGCAAATGGTTGGCCACCGGTGTGGACCAGACGATGGCCACGCAGTTCCGCAGCGGAGAGAAACCTGGCATCACACTGCCTAGAAAGAAATAATGCAAAATTAGCATACAAATCTACAATTCTAAGCAAAGAGGCTGTCTTACTTGCAGCAGAACGGTCGATCGCCCGCGTGTTTTCTCATGTGCCGCAGAAAAGAGGATCTGGAGACGAATGGCGTTCCACACAAATCGCATACATTTATCTTTTGAACGGACTGGGGTTTGTGTGTAACTTTGGGGATCTTTGGGGGTGAATCGGAGATGCCATCTTCACCCCCTTTTTGGCTACAATCCACTTCCTCTGGCCCCTCTTTCTCATTTATCAAACTATTATCCAAGGGCTCCTCTTCAATTAGTATTTGAAACGTTTCTTCCAGCACCCGGTCGTCGTCGCTCTCCTCAAAAGTGCTGACTTCGGCACATTTATTTGGTTTCAGCTCAGGTTTCGCTTCGCTTTGCGACTCACTGGACGATGGGTCTTCCTCGATGGTCAGCCATTGCTTTTGGGTCTTGATACACAGCTTACGGAATGCCAGAGCCGATCTGAGATCCATTTGGCAGCAGAGACACATTAAGCCTGGAGCATTTTCCTGTGCTTCCAACTGATGTATTCACATTTAAGTCTATTATTTGCCCGTAATTTTAAACACACTTTTACTCACCCTAAGTCCGGTTATCATCTGCAAGTGCCTTAGATATTTTCTATTGACCAAGTCGAAAAGATTCACGCTTCTTTTGCAGACCTTCTGCCTTCCGCACACTCTGCAGATGTTGTTGTTCAGCATCTTGCTGGCTCAGCTCGACTGATTGAATAGAATTGAAATGCAATTGCATGTTAATCAGTTAATCCAAATCAAACAGCTGCGTCGTCAGTCAGAGGAAAACGCGTTAAATATATGCAGAGCGCCAAAAACAGGGAATTTTTTTTTAAATATCCAAGTTTTATTTGAATAAAGTAACGTTCTTTTAACAATTCGAACAGTCCGATTCATCAGAAGCTGCTTAAAAATAGAACAATATAATGAACAATATGATGTTATACTATAAACTATATAAGTACCAAGGTCACTTTTGTAAAAATTGTACATTTGCGGTAAAATTTACGTTCATTTTTAAGTTTTATTAAAATAAAGTAACTTTTTTTTAAATCGAGAAATCTGATTTATTAGAAGCTGCCTACAAATGGTATAATAACACAGAAAAATTGAAAATTCTATATAAGTATCAAGGTTACTGTTGTAGAAGTTGTACAGTTTCGGATTTAATAACAATAATCAAACAATTTAATTAAGTAAGTAAATTTTTTGATTGAAGGCACTTGTTTAAATCCCATAATAATATTAATACTTCTACTTTAATTTTGATTGCAGCTATGTACCAATACTTGTTACAATATGTTCAAGTTTGTATACTTCTCATGTATTTTTAAAATTCTTTCGTCTAAAAATATGTCGGTTAACAATTGAGTGTTTTCTTAACAATCAAAAAATAATACAATTTGTATATGACTTGAGATTTTTGAAAAACAACTGTTTTAACATTAAAAAATGTTAAAACCGTTTTAAACTTTCTGTAAATGTTATAAAAACCTAACCTTTTAACTGGCATTTAAAAACATTTTGAGATTATATGTTGTTTGTAAAATTGTTTTCCTCAACGTTTATATAACAAACTTAGTTTAACCTGGCAGAAGTTAGTACAATTTTAAGATCGATTTTTGTACACAATTAAAGCAGGACATTTAAAAACAAATGTAATTCAAATATGTTTTTTGAGATTATATGTAACTTGTAAAATTGTTAGTCTTCAACGTTTATAAAACAGACTTTGTTAAACCTTGCAGGGGATTTAAAATGTAATGAGATTTTTGTAAAAATTAAAACAGAAATCAAAATTATACGTGACAATTTAGACACAATCTTGATATTTGAGCGGAAGACTATTAGCAAACTTGCCACACATTTCCTTGAAATTTATTTTTGTAAATAAATTTTGGAAAAGATCGCTGCAGAGTATAAAAATTTGGTTCCGAGATTCTCTTGTTTCCAACACTTCAGTAATTTTAAAATTTAACACATAACAGAATTTGATATTGTCTTTTGTAGTTTTAGTTCTCATTCAGCTTTTGCGAATCCGTACTAACCGAAATGTCTTTTTTTTTTTGGTATTCCTAACTGAGAAATTGATTAAAATGGCATATTGAACACAACTAAATTTCCTGACACAAAATGTCGAAGTGCGTCTGCACTAGTTTTTCGTCGATAGGACTAGCCATTTTGGTTATTTGAGGCCAGGTTTCGTTGGTTTCGATGCTGACCGTGGACATAGTTTCTGATGATAATGAGCCAGCCATTTCAGCGTTCCGCTTGTGCGTGTTCGACACAAAGTGGGTGACGAGATGTTTCTTCAAGCTGAACGACCGATCGCATACATCGCAGCTGAAGTGGTGCAATAACATTAGTGTTTTACTTATTGCATTTTCACTTTAATATCTTTGACTTACCCGAACTTTCTCAAAGCGGTGTGCGACTGCATGTGGGCCTTTAAGATACAAGTCCTTGTGAATGCCTTGCCGCACTGATCGCACACGAAAGGACGTTCATTCGTATGGATCCTCTCGTGTTTTTTTCGGCCCACCACGGAGAAGTATCTACGTTCGCAGTAGCGACAGGGAAAAGGAGGATCCTTGGTGTGATGGGTGAGATTATGGGCCTTCAGTTCATTACCTGACAAAAAGGACTTTGTACACTCCCTGAAAAAAAGGAAAAACAAATTTTATGATATGTCAGCAATTTAATTGATTTTGCATTTATTTTAGACCCCATTTCATATGTACATAAATATGTAAGATTTTTCGTATACAAATTTATGCAGCATGGCTGGAATTTGAGTTCCAGCCTTTGCTTACCAGATACAGAGCTCTGCGCTTCGCATCCATGCTCTTATCTTCATCTTGATTAAACATTCATACATACACACACTCAATGCAATGAACAATCTATCTTGTTATTCGACCTAGGCATTTGGATTCAATTACATAATTGCTTTTAACTTACTTGCAGGGATAGGGTCTTTTGCCGGTGTGGTCATACTCGTGCCTCAACAAAGATGATTTATTGTTTTTAATAACTCCACAAGTGTTGCATGCGTAGATTTGAACTTTGCCGGTTAGTTTGCGCTCCGAGTCTGTATCCTCATCTTCCTGTAAAGAAAGTTCCTCCTCTTTTACAGAGCAATCCTCTATCTTTGCATCGTCATCATCCAGTTTTATATCACATTCCGGTGTATCCGGTTGCCCGGAGAGCTCGGCTAGCTGATCAAATTCATCGTCGCCACCTGTTGTTTCCGGAAAAGGTATATTGTCGTGTGATACAACAATGTCCACTTTTTCCACGGGCATCGTGGACCGCACCCTTCGCCGCGGGTTCTTTCTTTGTTTCTTGGGCACCGCCTTCATTGGCTTCGCTTCCTGGTCTTGGTTTTCCACCACTTCCGCCTCACTCTTCTCGACTGGCACCCATTTCTTCTGCTCCGAGATGCAGATCTTGCGAAAGTGCATGGCCGAAACGATGTCCGTTTGACAGCAGAAACACACCATATCCGGTGCATTGGGAATCTGCTGCAGCTGCACCATGGTAGCACATAAAAAAGGGAACGCAATTATATACTGCACGATCTATTTTTATTTATGGCCAAAAATTACGCGAATTCCGGTTATTAGGTGGATGCGACGCAGGACCTCCATCTCTTGGCGGCCAGGCTTGAAGAGATTTACGGCCTTTGGGCACAGCCTGCTCCTGCCGCACACTCGGCACACGTTTATTAACATTTTACCTTTAAGTAATTTCGAAGCAAACAAATTAAAAAGAAACTGGTTGGAGACTATAAAGTCCATTCACCACGAAACGCAGGCATAAGCAGTGCTGCAAAACGACAAATAGCTGATATTCAAATGGAGCTTGCGCGCTAAATTACTTTCAAAATAATACAATTTAAAAATGTTTGAAAAAAACTACTATCTAAAATAATACATAGGTTCAGTGTTATACGTATTTATATTATCTTTTCCTATTTCCAATTAGCTAACAGCAGCAAAAATAAATTTGAAAAGTCCTCATCAGGTTGAATATTTCATAGATTGAAATGTTTTTGGTTTATTTTCGGTGAGAGTTTTGAACCACTGCGGCCAGGGCCATTGCGAACTATTGAAAACCATTATGAGTTTCGAGACGAAACAGAGTCCCGTTGAATTGTTAAAGCCTTAAACGTTCGAGCAGTCGTTGTCTTCGTATAACTTGAATGCGTTGTCCTTGATGGCATTGCCCTTGATCTGCAGGTCCTTGTGGAACAAGATCTCGCTGTGGAGCGCCTCCTCCCGTTCGCGGGCTATCTTTAACTCCAGGAGGTCAAGACGCCGTCGCTCGACCATTACGCGATAGCGATGCAGCTCCTGCTGGCGCTGCCGGAAAGTGGGCAGCTGGGAGGTGCCGCCACTTCCACTGCTGGTGCTGAAGCACTTTTTGCCCCCCGCCGCTGTCGCCGTCTCTGGGGATGATCCACTCTTCGTCCCGGCGGCGGACACCTTACTCGGCACAGTGCGACGCCTAATCGGAGATGTGCTACGGCGCACCGCATCCACAAACGAGGAGCTGGTGGGTGCCGCGACATGGACACTGATTAGCTCACTGCGCACCCGGGAACCTGGTTCCTGATCCTGAACTGGACTGTTCTTGGGCACCTCCAGCTCACCGGAGCAGCAAGAATCCGTTTCGTTGCCTATCGTCATGCGCCTGCGGTGGGCAAACTTAGGCTCCACCTCACGCACCACGCACGTCTGCTGCGGCGGCAGGCAGAAGGACTCCAGTTTGAGGTCGGTTACCAGCTCCCGGGTTGTACTCTTGCTCCGCTTGAACTTCAGCGATTCGTGGGATGGCCTGTAGCGCAACGCCAGGCTGGGCTTCGCGGTCAGCACGACGTCTTCCTCTGCATCAGCCCCATTCTGCCGCTTATGAATACCGTCAAAGAGACGCCGCCAGTAGACGATGGCCCGTTCCTTGGCGCTAGACTCACTTATCTCCGGCAAAGATGTGGCCGATGACTGGCTGGCTTTCCACACCGGCTCCTTTTGGTTGACCGTCTTATTGCCCACCTCGCGCTCCTGAACTCCGACCCTCTTCTTGTCCAGGTCGTGCAGAAGCAGCTGCCAGTTCTCGCCAGCCGTACGTTTCCTGGTCGGCACATCGGTGACCTGACTGCGGCTCTGGGCGGGAACGCGACGATAGCTGACCAAGGAGTCAAAGGTTTCCTCCTCATTATTGAGCTTCCACACGACTCGACGACTGCTGCTGGATACGGACTGGTCAAAGGCCTCGTCTGGAAACCATAAATATATAAAATATATGTATATAAACCCTCATATTATTAGAACTCACCCGACTTGTGGGTTTTATCCATGGAGCTCAATGGTATCTGTTTTTTTGTTCCTTGAAATAGCCACAGGCCTGCAGCAGTTCTGGTTCCCGAATTTGGAGAGTACACAAATTTGGAAAAAACTGTGTTTGTTTGGCTGAAATTTGTTTCGAAAATTTTGTCTGCTTGGAAAAAATACACCTGTATAAGTGCTGTAAAAGATCGTTATGAAACCATAGCCTACTATAAACATATATGGATTCTTTGGTTTTGATCTTAATTTGTTATTTTCTTCGAGTGTTTATAAATTAGTCATAAAATCTTTTAGGTTTTGGTTTTTATTTTTTGTTTATTAACTAATCCGTTTTACACGCGCTTTAAAAGTATGTTAACATTTTGCGTTTAACGAAATGACATAAATATTTTACAAGTAAATCATTCAACATAGGCTGTGACTTTGGTTTTTCCAGCTTTCAGCGGTTTTGTTTAATTAAAATTTTTTTTTTAAAAGCATGAGATTTGTGGACTTTTGAGAGTTTTGCAATCGGTTTGTGCGCTAATTTGCTATGAAACCACAAAAAGGTTTTACAAATTGTACGCGTTCTTTGGTGAATATTGGTGACTAGCATTAGTGGAGCGGCGTTTTGAATCCTCGATTCCTTTCAGGCGCGGATAATTGAGTGTGATTAACCGGGGGTTTTTAGTTGCCAATAGGCAGAATTAATGAAAAGAATTTCGCAAGGAGATTGCGTCACTTTAATGGAGGGTTTTTTGCCTAGTTTTTAACACGCTAAGGATGTTTAGGATTTAGCTTATTTGTTTGCCCTTTCTTGGGTTGGGTTTGGCTTAGTTTTAGTACCGTCTTGAACATGTTATTTACGCTATATGCTAGTTTTATATAAAGTATTTTCATTAAAGTACACACATGGTCTAGACTTTTGCTGGGCTTGATTTAGTTTAGTTCTGCACACTTGTTCTCCTGCCTTTGAATATTGGTATAAACTACTAACTGCTTCGCTTAAGCACAATTCACATGATTCGGTTTTTGACTAGATTTTCTGAGATATTCTATTTTTTACAATTCTTTTAAGAATTCGAGTTATCTGTGAACTATTATAAATTATTTGCACACATTAAATTTGTTTTGGGTGTTTTTTTGTTTTAGATATTTTTTACAAAAAAATTGTCATCTTAAAAATTTGAAAATTATTCAAGTTTAAGTTTTTGCTTGTTGTCTTATATTGGTTCCAATTGATGCTTACATGTTAACAATTTTTGTATATAAAACCGTTTAATATATGTATATAAGAGTGTGTGTATGTTATCATAAACCTTACTATACATAAGTATTAATATGCTACATATGTTTTTTTTGTTTCTGTTTGGTTTTCTCCTCGGCCATGAGCAATTCAGCTTCCTACTGCATTTTAAACTTCATTATGTTTCACTTCACTTCTATTCATTAGTTTCCGATCTTGTATATTGCTAAACATTCGCCACATGTATATTTGTTGCTGGTTGGCTGAAGTTGCTGTCTATGTGACTAATCATAAGTTACTGGACGACACAGCGAGAAAACGAAGACGATGGCATACCACACCTCGGTCAGGTAAAGTGCAATCTGCAGCGTACACAGGCAGTACTCCAGGCGCAGTCGGTAGGTCTGCATCAGCAGCAGATAGGAGACGCCCACGAAGCAGGGGGCGGTCATAAAGACCGACAGTATGGCTGACCAACCTGGGATCGAAGAAGAGAAAAACTCCATTAGAAGCTGTTTGAAAGTGATCACAAATGTGATCTATGCCTTGCTAACAAAGTAAAGAAGTGAATTCTATCAATTGCCAAATATTTAAAAAGGGAGCATAGGTATACATTAATATATAGGGTTTTATAGAAGATGACTATTTTATATAAAAGACTGATTAAATCGATTGTGCCTCAAATGATAACACACCCTCTAAAATTGTATTGTTTTAGAAAATCCTAAAATTAGACTGGAAGGCGGGCGAAAGCTTTCTACCTCGGTCGGCCAGCGAACTCATTCGTCCCATTATCAGGCGGATCGTCTCGAAGACAATGAAGCTAATCATCACCCCAGTGTCCAGGGCCAGCGTATGTCCTGTATAGCTGAGATTGATGGCCTTCAGGAGGCCCATGGCCATCTCACAGCAGGCGAACATGCCGAAGTAGAACGAGTTGAGGTAGATCAGCACCTCGTAGTTCATGCTGGGATTTGGCTTCTTCGGCACGAGCGGTGGGGGCCGCTTGGGCGGCATCTTTCTGGCGGCTTGGTTTCTCCGGCTTTTCCCCTTGAAGTCTACCGTAAATTGGCCCGAATCGATCTCCCGGATCGCTCACACGGCGGCGTTGCTCACGTTGGGCACTGTATTTATAGACTGACCATAATAATAACGCGGACCTGCCGTGCTGCTCGCTTGGCCAATGCAGCGGCATCACATCGGCGGTCTCACGGTTTGTCGCTGCGAAATGTGCTGTTTATTTGAATAATGTGCTGATGGCCGTTGTCGCCTTTTATTTGTTTTCCCTGCTCGGTGTTTTGGTCAGCATGGGCCAACGAATTGCCTGTTCAGAAATTAGCAAAAATAATTTCCCTGGTCATAACAAAAGTTATTAGGACGCATACTATTAAAACTCCCTTGGCGGACATTTCCCTTGGGTAAATAGCCGCCCCTAAATGGTACGCTACAATTAAAAAATACTGTTTATTTAGTGACAGACTAATGCTTTTAAGTTTGTCTTTGAAAAAAGCTTCGTATGGTTTGGAATAAAAAGAGTTTGAATACAATTTTAAAATTGATTGGCAATTAGAACTGGATCGTATTATTTAAGCTGATAACAAAATCGCGATTATTATAATTTGTTTAAATTCTTATGGCACAATTTGTACCCCCTCCTTGCTTATACTTATTAAACCATCCCATGAATTATACAGGGTATGATGGCTAGCCAAGACCGAACCGAGAGAATGCTGACAACAAGCGGCCCTCTCATCTGGCCATTCTAGACAGCCTAACGTGTCCGCAGTGGCCCGTGTATATTACATTTGAATTAGAAGTGTACATTGCACCTAGGGGACAGCAGCGTTGTAGCACGAGCATGCAGTTCGCATATAATTTTAGACCATCAGAGCTGTATAAAAATACCAAAAACGAGCGAGTCCGAGGCGCAACTGCGCCAGCAGGGAGGCATCGCCACAAAGGCCGGACAAAAGAATGCAACCAAGAAATGAAAATTAAATGCAGCTTTGCTTTTGATAGAATCGGACGTGTCGCGTTTCGAGTTGCGATGTGATTTCCGTGGACGCGGATGGTCTGTACGGATTATATAAGTCGATTAGGGTCCACTTACCTTGAGGAAAATCCTCCACGAGTGCCACCCAATGGGTATGTTTCGGTTCGGGCTTTGCTTTAAAATCTGCGAGTTGAAAGTGGATCCTTGTAGTATAGTTTGTGGCTTAGTCGGCATTAAAGTAGCTCAGTTTTGAGGCCTTTGCGAATCGTTTGATGTGAATGTGCCAGAAGAAAGTGTCTCGTCTTCGTCGTAGTCGCCGCTCGGCTGTGGATACTCCTCTTCCTCCTCCATCTTCTTCTCCTCCTCCAGGTGGGAGTGTTAGTGCTGGCTTGGTCTTGATCTCGATCTTGGTCGTTGACGTGGCGGCGGCAACGTGGTATATCAACTGCTAGGTGTATGTCACGGGGCGACACATTGTACAAATGAATATGCTGGCGTAGACTAGTTCAGCACCTTGTAGGGTGATCATTAAGGCACTCAGAATAATTTCGAGTTTGAGAACAAAGGTTTGAAAACAACACAGGTAGATAACAATAGCAAGACTGGGCAGTGTTAATATTACGGATGCGGTTGCTTGCCAGCCTGCAATAAAAAAAAGTAAACTATGAATGTATGGGAATATAATGGAATACAATTTTATTCGCCTCAGTTGGAAGATGATTAACGTCTGCTTTGTTTATAATTAATTTTGCTCGTGGTTGTTCCTAAAATATATATAGATTTTAAATCGATCAGCAAGTTTTAATGGTTTCAGTGCAACATAGATTTAGTTTGAGCCTGTTTGAAAATGTAATGTTTTTGAGTTAAATCTTGCCAATACTTCTTTTATAATATTTATGTTTTGTATTGAGAGTGAAGCTATTTTCTATCAAAAGGATTAATCACTAAACTTGAAATAAATTTTATACCAAATAGGTTACGTTTTTAAAAACCTTTTTTATATGTTGCAAAATTAGTTTTTCTAAAAAAAAAACTATAAAGGCCTTCTTTCAGTACAGCAGGGAAAGTTATTATTATTAAAAATACACTCAACAGGGCATTTTATAGCACCAATTCCTTTTTAAATAAGATTTTCAGTGAGAAGCTGGCTCATTTCGATGATTCGCTTTGATAGATTTCCATTGAATATTGCTTAATGTGCCAGAAGGGCGCCATCCACTCCTGCCGCCCCCAAACGCTAAACACTCATCCGGGGTGATGACCATAATTACGCATACGTCGTGTGGACTACATATACGTATATGTACGGCCAGCGTTTATGGGTTATGGTCTCAGCGGAAAGGGGATGGAGATGGGGACGGGTGACCGGGCAAACAAATAATTTCGCCATGTCATCATCGCTGCCGGTGGGTTTATCCCACCTCCTTTCGAGGTACCATACACTCACCACGATCGCTGAGACTGCTCTTGCGGCCGAAGACGATGCGCAGGGTCTCGATGATGCACAGGGAGAGCAGGATACTGGCTTCCCGGGACAACGCGTTCTCGCCGTAGTTGAGATTGATCGCCTTTAGTACGCCCACGCCCACCTCGAAGGCGGCGTACATGCCGAAGTAGAAGGAGTTCAGATACATGAGTATCTCATAGATGAGGCTGGCGTTCATGGTGGCCGCTACTCCAAAATCGAGTCCGTGTCCTCCTCCGTTGTCTCCGGTTCCTCAAGGCGGCAGGTGCGTCGCCTCCAACTGGTTGGATGTCACCTGGGCAGTTTGGAGCAGCTTCTCCAGCTTTTCCACAGGCAGCAGCAGCAGGTGTTTCGGCTTCCTTACGCCCGCATTGAAACTTTTGAGTGGTATGTGGGGTAGGTGTCTGTTGGACTGAAAAAGTTTTGCTAATTGCGCTCTGCTCACATGTATGTACATATGCACAGTCAAACTTCCTTGAGTTGAACTTTTCTCGACAGTTAGCTTTGACACCCGCGATAGAATGGTACTCATTTTATTGATAATAGGGAGTATGAATACGTTTGAAAGCCTGTGTAACTCAAAATCTTCAATAGAGGATTGTTTGTTGGGGGCAAATGGTGGTTCTACTTGTAGAAGCTTGACTGTATTTACTTTTTAGCCCTCACCTCTCTTCCAATACTTATTCTTTTCCTTCTTCGCCTCTGCTCTTCCTCTAGCTGCTCCGCCGTTACTTTTGTTGTTGTTCTGGATGGGGTCCCGTTGTCATAGGAGTATGTGGATGTTATATATGTAATACACGCAGGCGACAACTCTATGCTAATATTAAGTACATGCGTTCACGTTTATTTATACGCGTGTGCGATGTTGTTGTCCGCTGGCCAGGCTGGTTGTTGTTGGTTTGTTGGCGAGAGACGAGTGGCACATAGAGGGGCTTATATAAAAACTCTGCCCATCGATGGAACCTCTCCCCGCGCTGCTCCACGCACAAGCAGTGTGGCCATGACCGAGTAACGGAACAATTCGCATTTTCAATTGCAGGAGAGCGAGGGCTGTGCATTTCCAGGCCAGAGTGTTTCGGTCACACTGGTAATGTAAAACTGCCTAGGTGTTTTTTTTGGTTTTTCTCGAACATTATTAACCCTATGATTGACAGACTTTTAAGCTTTAAAAACCCCTTTTCAATTTACTCTCTAAAAGACCAAGTCACTGAAAATGTTTAAACTTTATTTGGCCATCAATATATGGTAACACAAACTAAAAATATAAATTAGAAATGTAACATTTAATATTATATTATTTATCTGCCCGCTTTGCTTGAATTTCGCGCCAAAGGGTCTGTCAGTTTTGACAGTTGATAGTTAAAACGATAACCGACCGTTCAATAACGAATACCCCTAGCGATAATTTTGTTAGTCAAATAAGTTCCATCTCCAGCTAATTAATTGCCCTATTTTGGTTAAATTATTTTATTTACCTTAGATTTACTGTCTTTTTGCGATGCCGGCCGATCAAATCCAGTACTCAGAGAAGTACTTTGATGATAACTTTGAATACAGGTAGGTGGCACAGTCACTAAACACCCCGCAAAGTTTTTGTTTACCTCTGAACTTGATCACACTTGCAGGCATGTAATCCTGCCACCGGATTTGGCCAAACATGTGCCCAAGGCGCATCTGATGACGGAGACGGAGTGGCGCAATCTGGGCGTGCAGCAGAGTCCCGGCTGGGTGCACTACATGGTCCATGCGCCGGAGCCACATGTGATTCTATTCCGCCGCAAACGAATTCCGGCAGAGGACGCGCCACAGGTGGCTGCGGCAAATGCAGCGCAGGCCATTGCTAATCTGTGCGGTTAACCAGGGAACCGGGAATCCTCCCAAGAAACCCAAACCCAACACTCACGCAGTATTTCATAAGTTAGCATCAGGCAGACACTGATGTAAAATTAATACCCATAGCTTTAGGAGCAATTAAGCTGGCAAGTTCAAAGACACGAAACGAGGAAATGGAGACGACGTTTTTGTTAATTTCATTAAGTTTATTTACCTAAAATACAAATCGAAGCGTACACCCCCAGTGTACGCACTGTAAAGACAGTTAAAAAGTAGTGATTAATTTTAATTGACTAATTGTAGCAGCGCCACACCGCCGGCAACAGGTGATCCGTCCAGCTCCGGTAGCTCAGATTGCAGTTCTTCAGCGCATAGTGCTCCATGGCGTACAGCGAGATTAGTGAGGCATTGCCCAGGATGAGCGAAAACCACAGGAAGATGTTGCCCAGCACTTTGGGAGCCCTTCGCATGATGAACACCAAGGCCACACCGACTACGCCGAAAAAGAAGAACATCACCGGGAAGAACATTTGCAGGGCAAAGCCTAGAACCTGCTCATGCACCAGCGCGGAGATCATGAACACCGACAGCGAGGCGGCCACCTTGGAGCCGCGGAACACATGACTGTACATATCCTTGTACACATACTCGTACAGCCAGTCGTGCACCACCACGTTCCAATTTCTGTAGTACCCGTCGTAGGTGTGCGACGTCCACCAGTCCTTGTAGAACATTCGATCGCCGAAGCGCAGCAGCTCCGCCGTGAAGTTCAGCCACGAGTGCAGGATGAGGTAGAATCCGCACAGGAAGATCACAGCACTGGGCAGCATCATGCCGAAGAGCTTGAGGATCAGCTGCGAGGGTCCCATTGGCTCCAGGCCGTACTGCCCAAAGTGCTCGTGGATGTGCCGCTCGTGGATGAAGGCGTAGAGGAAGGCTATGGCCACCACCTCCAGGAGGCGGTTCAGGGCGAACTTCCAGCGGATGTGCGAGGTGCGCGGATAGCTGTCGCGGTAAATAAGCGTGGGGGCAAATAGAAAGTAAGTGTAGCAGCTCAGCGGTGGAACAAAAGGTCTGCCAGTGGCCTCCTCCTTCTCCTCCTCCTCTGCATCTTCTTTCTTGGCCTTCCCTCTCAAAACCCGCTCTGCATTGTACCTCACAAAGGCGTGCATCTTCATCAGAAGTCTAGTGCTTTCCAGCAGCAGGACACAGCCACTGACGAAGGGCAGGTTAAACTTTAGGCAGAGGGAGGTGGACACGAAGCAGAATACCAGCTGGGAGCTGATATACAGGATCAGGCAGCTGTGCGACCAAAAGCTCTGGAGAGCGCCTAAAAAAAAGGAAAATTCATTAGGTACATGGTTTACACTCAAATTGGAGGCTTCAGTTCATATCATTTCGCTTCTTTCAATGTAAGTTTAGTTTTGCTTCATTTAACAAGTATAGAGTACATTTAATTGCAATTTAAATGCAAATTTTCTCTTATGGTAAGCTTTTGCATAGTAACTTTACATTTAGGGTTTTTTAAAAATAGGGTATGCAACATTCCATCAGTTAAGTCCAGCTTTTGTCAAAAAAAAAAGAAACGCAATTTATCTTAGTATAAGTCAGATGACTAACTATTAACTTGATTTTCCTTTGTTACAAACAAAGTCGTCACAATTTCCTGGTTAAGTGCAAAAACCAACACTCTTTAAAAATTGTCATAAAAAGTTTGTATCGTTTTTTTTAATAAATTGGCAAGTTTAAAGGGGGAGTGATTAAGGTTTTTAGCCTCATACTTCTGACCTTTTATAATTGGTATAAGACCTACATTTTACAATCACAATTTTATTTTAACTTATTTAAAATATATATATATATAATTAAATATCTTAAACAATTTCATAATATGCTCTATCTATGATTTGAATTATAAAACTGTCTTTGAAATTGAAATTCGATGATCGATGAAACTACCTCTCTTATCTTGTTAGCCCCTTATCCAAAAACTTACTGTGCGGTTTCAGCTTGTGCCTGACCAGCGCCCATCCGCGGAAGGCGAAGTAGAGGGCCAGGACGAAGACGTGCTCCAGCAGCCACACGCCCATCACCCAGTGGAGGCGGAGCAAACCGCCCCGGACAGTGCCCAGACCCAGGTCGATCCGCCCCTCCACGAAGTAATCGTAGCAGATCACGTTCAGCAAGAACATGACCAGAATAATGTAGAAAATGTGGTAGATGGTGCGCATGTGCTCCACCTGCAGCAGAGCGGTGAGGTACGATTCCCGGGCGACGAAGACTTTTTCGGGCAGTTGTCGTCGTCGCTGTTTTTGGCCGGATTTTTCGGATTGGAGCTGTGCCGCTGACGGCCTTGGAGTTGTGCCATTTCCATTTGCATGACCATTTGGCGAATCGCTGACGTCCGCGGGCGCCTCACTGGTGACGCGATTGTGCCAGGTGCTCTTCCGATCCGATCGCTCGAAATTGGGGAACTCGTGGGCGCGTAGCTCCCGTTGCCGCAGGTCCTGGAGGACATCATCCACCATGCAGGATAGTCGCTGCTCGAAATCTCGCATCATTGTTGTCTGGAACTTCTGCAGTTTGTCGCGCACAAAGTTGAGGTCCGGCAACCTGGCCTCCGGTGCCTCCTCCGCGCCTCTTTTTTGCTGCTGTTCCGCGGCCATCACTGTATCCTTAAATTAGTCCTTTGTTCTGGGGCTTTAGTACTGGTCAACTGGTCAATTGGTCAATTTTATAGACGCGTTACTCAACCGATCTGAGCGACTGCCCCCGTGGACGTCAGTTTGCACAATGTTCGCATCGTCAGCGCTTCTGTGTTGTTTTCAAATCCGTGATGATAACGGCGCTTGGCTGACTTAGCGATCAGGGGCGTCCAGTTAGGGGGATCTTAGATTTAACTTAATCTATAAATAGCTAAAAGTAATACATTTATTTATAACATATGTAGTTGAGCAACGCTAAATACTTAAGAATTGGATGCATTATAAAAATTAATAATTATATGAATTTGTAATTTTTTGTATTCATATTTACAAATAATACATTTTTTGAAAAATGGAAAAAATGTTATTTACTTTAACAATAAAACATTAAATTTAAAAAAAAAAAACGCATGATCGTTACGGTCTTTGCAATCTAATTGTCACAAAAACAGATTATTGATAAGTAAAAAAGATAATTTATTAAATAACAAAATATTCAGCAAAATAAAAGATTTGTAATGTACATTTTTATAATAGTGCTTTAACACACATACGTTTATTATTCCTTGAAAAGACCAAGAAATTAGATTAGAGATTATCTTAAAAATTACAAAGACTACTATTTAAGTAGAACATTTGTTTTCAACCACATGTATCTAACACTATTTTCAAATTGTAAAACTTAAAAAAATCGATTTCCTTTAAATTGTTAAGTATAGGATATATGTTTATTAATTAATATTTTTTTTTCTGAGTATTTTTTTCATTAAGATGGTTACTACATATTTCAGTTACATACAGTATGCAGTAGCTTTTTTATTTTTGATCGCCCCCATAAAAATGTTTTGTACGTCTCTGGCCTCGATTCTCTTAGTCACTCTCTTCGTTTGATTGAGACCGCTCGAACGCTCGCAAAACGGGGACCTAATGTTAAGTGCGCTACAATTGTAATTGAAATACATTTGGTTTAATATCTCGCACTTTGAGCAAGACGACTAGCTGTCAACGGCACCCTAATCAGTCTATTCTACGCCACAAGTGCGATAAGCCCTGTCCATTGGCCTCGTGGTGATGGTGGCCACTGGTGGCTTTCTGAGCAGGCGAGTGCACATGCACTCGATTTGTTTACATGATGCTGACCCGATTGCTAGGAGCCCGAGCCCGAGCCCGGTGCATTGCGCACAGTGGGGCCAGCACAGTGAAACCCTCTGGATTTAGGCAATAAAAATTACAAAAATATAAATAAAATGCCTAGTTACTTTGCAAACTTGTTTGACTTGAATAAGATTTTATAATAGTTTTTCAACCTGTGTAAAAACTATTTCATAGGACAAAAATTACAAGACATAACAAGTCTTAAATTAATTAAAATATTACTTATTATTTTAAGTAAGCTACAAAAAATTAAATGTTCTTCTATTTTAAATGGCCTGCATATAATGTGCATTTGTTTTCAGAGTTATGGTTGGTTTTACTTTAAATCGAATTATATTTTATAAGAATACCAAAGGAAGTCAATTTTTGTACTTCCAACTCAATAAAAAATAGTTAAATTAGTTGAACACCTAAAAGTGACGATCCAATTGAAAGGGAGACCCATGCTTTTAAGTACACATTGATAACGTTAACTTTGTCCGCAGATATCTCTATCAAAGTTCATGCGTTTTATTGATGGGGGCTAATAAAACTATTAAGATTAGCACTATTTGTAATCTCTTTGCGGCTAAGCGCACCTGCCATCGTGATGTACTTACAGAGTTAATCCGAGTTAACCGGTTGCCTAATTTATAAAGAGAAACTCGAGAAATTTTCCATGACTTACTATTGACATTTTCATAATAAGAAATACTTTGTAAATGTTGTTACAAAACGCCTTTACATATTGACATTTTTATATTAAGACACCCCTTATAAATATTATTACCAATCGGATTAACATATTGAGCCTAATGAAACTATTTGCCTTAAGTTTGTTAGGATCAGCAGACTTAGATTTTAATCAAAAGTACAATCACCAATATGGGTAATGACTTTGTTAAAGGTTTATATTTAATTTATGGCCATAAGCCTTATCTTTTAAACCACTTACTAAGAATAAGAATATTAAAAAAGGCGAATGACCCTATAAAAGTTATAGGAGTTGAAATTTGTCATTTTCAAGGACTTAAATGGATTACCATCCTGTCAAAGAACGTTAAATCTCAAAATGCAATACGGAATAAAATAGACATTTAAATGTGTGTAATTGTTGGCTGCTTGCGGTCAGTCAACGCATTGAATCATTGAAAATGGTTTCCGAACACATTCCAACAAATACTTAACTTTGTGTGTAAATTATGAAATTTTTAATTAACGAATTTTTCAAAGCCAAAAAATTGCAGCAAAAATGGTAGATAGTTTTTGCTGGGTCAAATATGGTCCAAATTGCGAAGTGCACGAGAAATGCATGTGTATGTGTGTGTGTTTGTGCAATTTTGGTGTATTTTTGGCATATTTAATTGCAAATATTTACGAGAATGTAAGTTTATGCATAAATATGTATGTGCGTATACCGATGAGTGGAATAAAAACAAATACACGGACATAAACATAGTGTTTTGATAGCGAAAAATGAGCCGAAATTAAAGCTCTCGGTCATGAGTCCTGCGGTTCGCAGGATGCATGCGGTGCGTGTGGGTGTGCTGAAAATAATATTAATATTGTGCAGACGCAATAACCAAAAATATTTATTATTTATGCGAAATAAACAGCAGCGGCAAGAAAAACTCAACGCACATACCCATAAACCAAATATGAAATTAATGCAAAAATGACAACAGCAGCTAGAGCCGAAGGCGGACCGAAAAAATAACAGCCAAAAATGGAGAGTGTAATATATATGAAAATAGGAATAATAAAAGCTGCGCCAGTACCAGGACTCGTAAAGCACAGGAACCAACAGCAAAAGCAAAAGCCAAAACAAAAGCGGAGCGAAGCGAAGTCGAGGCGTATTCATAAACATGCCGCATGAAGGCGGCCATTATGGAGCAACCAAAATGGGCGAGAGATCCTTTGGCCGGAATAGGAGACAAACGTACACATAAAAAGACATTTTTATTGCCCACCGTTCCAAGGAGCAGAAAACCGAGGAGTCGGAGGCCAACACAAAAAAGAGGGAGAAGCAAAAAAGGCAACAAAAATAATATGCGACCGCATAAAAATCTATATAATTCATAAACCCGCACTCGGAGTAGTGCTGACCAAGTGGCCTTTTTCCCTTAGAGATCTCAACTTCTTTTTGATTTCTTAGCCAAAGCAAAAACTAAAAATAAAATGTCCCATTGAGACAGATTGGAAAACTTAGAATAATATCAGGGAAATATAAGTATATTAAAACCTCTAGGGACTGAGTTTTGCAAAACTGTATTCTATGCGGAACATCCTTACGATTGTAATATGTTATTTAAAATAAACGTGGGTTTGAGCATTCAGAATTCAGAAGTCTAATGAAATTAGTCTTAACAGAAAAATATCTAAATATGGCTGGATATCTTTAATGTCTTCTAGTAAACATATACGTCATTTTTAAAAGTTGGAAAAAAATGGGGGACCAAAATAAGGTAACTAGTTTTAGTTTTTAAGCACAATAATACATATACTAAAAATAACTGAACGGATTAGCGACATCACCATTTTCTGACCTACGTTTTCATAAACTAAGATTTCTTTAGAAAATCCGATTTTTCAAAGTAGTTATAGTTTTTACAACTTTTAATACAAGAATTGGTTTGAATGATATATGAGCAATTGAAATAGATCGGTGTCATCACTGCCGCAAAGAGTTTGGGGAAAGTGGGGAGAGAGTGGAGAAAGGCGACCGGAGACCGGACACGGGAAGGCAAACACGTACGCCGCTCTGTGGCGGCCATATTGGGTCATAAAAAGCACTCACACACACACACACACATACACACACAGAGAGAAAGCAACATAAAAGCCTGGCCACAAACCAAAAGCGGAACAACAACAGCAACAATAACGGGAGGAAAAAAGTGACAGCAGCAGCAGAAAAAAATTTTATGATGCTGCCTGCGCAAAAGTTTTGTGAAGCAGAAACATATAAAAAATGTTGCATATTTTTGGGCATGTGGGATATGAGGGGTGACGGTGACCCAAAGTGGGCGGTGGGCTGTGGGTTGTGGATGGTGGGATGGCCATGTGGCCGTAAATGTATGTGTGTGTGTGTGTATTTGTTTTGTCATTTCCGTTATTTGTCGTTGCGTTGTTGGTTTATAGGCGCACACTTTTGTGTGTCCCGAACTGAAAACAAAAGCAAAAAAACACACACAAATTAGAAATGGCGCATTTTTGTAATTTGGTAAAAAGGCCCATAAAACGCAGTCAAAATGTGAGCGATGATGCCATTCGATTAGAGACCCAATAGAAATTATATCCACAAAAGTCTACCCAGACATATAATTTTAAGCAAAACACTAAAATGCTTTGAGGTTTCAGTATAAATGTTAGTTTTACCTGGGGCCATGAATTATTAAGGATCATTAGTTCCCAACCATGCAACATTGCTTCTTGAAGCATTTTAATTATAATTATTATTAAAAATATTAGGTTTTCAGCCATTAAAGCTTTCAACGTACTCTACTGTTTTGTTCAGCAATACGATGTAATTTGTTTGTATTTTTTCCTATGTTTAAAGTTTATTTTTATTTAAGCCTGAACAATTTCGTAAGTTTTTTCTGGCCCTTAATCTTAAATATATTTTGTTTTACAAATTTAAATATTTTTCTGTTAAAGTTATAACTAAGCAATAAAGTAAGCTAATCAGGTAATTAACTTTTATCCTTATATTTTTTGTTTATTTAAAATTATAAGATTAAAGTTTAATTTGGTATTCTTACTAAACAATGCAAATATTTAAAAACACTTATTACCAAAATATGCTTAGATTTTATGCGAAAAGTATCTTTCTTTCTAATCGAGTATAAATATTGCTATAACCAATAATCCAAAGATACTTTACTGTCCCCTTCGTAATGCACTAACCAATCCCCCAATTTCCTTGCAGCTCCATTGCCCTCACGTTCAGACCAAGGGAATCCGACCATATGGAAGCGAGGCCAGAACTTGAACCCACGCCTGGATTCAACGCAGGACTCTGGCCATTTCCTGCCGCTTTTTGGCCGGCCACGTTATTAGCGTCTAGCACATGGCCTCGTACCGTCCTGTACTTTTGGGGGCGTCCCACGGGGGGGCGTGGTCGGTGGCACACGTTTGCAAAATAAACTAAAGCTGCTGCGCCTGCCGGCCCAATGGACTTACATATGTTGACCGGTCCGCCTGCACACAGGACTCATAAAAATATGCTTGAAATTGGTTTGGCCGGCAAAAAAGGACGAAGAAGAAAAACCGGTGGAAATCGCTGGTAGTCGGAGGGCAGTGGAAAAAGAAAGAACGCTTAGCAATATTTAATGTCGCCAACGATGTCAACGGAACGAAATCAGGGGGACCGAGGAAACTGGGAACGAACATGGCGACTCCGTCCGCTTTTGATTGTTTTGCAAACAAAGCGAAACAGTCTCTTAGATTCAGCCATCAACCCAATATACTTAAAAAAAATGTGGTATAATTATTTAAAAACTCAATGATTACTGACCTCTTAAGGCCAAATAAAAGTGTTCAAATTAATTTGATTGTCGTTTATAACATTTAAAAGATTGCCTACGTTTAAAGAATTAAATACATTTAAACTTTTATTCAGATAAAGACAACAATCTTTACGGTACACATTTGCAAAAATCAATTTTCTTATAGTACTTAAAAAAATCTTTTCAGGTGTTTTAAATGTATGGAAAAATTACATATGTATATTTGATATGTCATTTTGTGATATTTATTTTTTTTAAGTAATGTTCATGTTTAGGCATTTCAAAATTGATGTTCTCTGAATTTATAGCTATTGCTAAGAAAGTTAAGTAATTATGAAGTTTTTCTGATTTCAAAGTGTACTTTCAGCGTCTACCCACCCACACACACACACTCAAATAAATACTTTCACCCACCCTCACACATAGAAACCCACCCACTCAATGCTTTTTGCGTTCTTCTTTTTTGCCCACTTAAACCAAACAAAGGGGAAGGAAAGAAAACAAAATAAAAACGAACGGAAAAAACGTTGGCAACTTTTTTCGAGGGTGGATTTTCATTTTGTATGGTTCATGATTTCGAACTCTATTTGCTCCCCCGATTTCGCCCATTCAGCCTCTCTCGCTCGCACTCGTGTGCTGATTTTTTTTACCATTATATTATTTGGAAATTTATGCGGGGGGTGGCAGTTTCAGTGACTCATTCCCATTCCGCTCATCGATTTTTTGTCGGCGAAGGTTGGGGGAATCCACCGAGCCAACGAGCGATTTTTTATGTAGATTGGCCCATTATGTGGAATTAGTTTTTGTGTGGCCGCTGATAGAAATGGCGTTGCTCGTAGAATTTTATTGGCTGACGTTCTATAACCCGCAAAAGTATGCAATGAAATTTTTTCGAGAAACATGGTTGGATAAAAAACACCTCTCATAAATAACACATCTCTAAAGTCATTGATATATTAATATTTTAATATACAGTGTTTTTTTGTACCTATATTATATATTCATAGTATAGAAAGGCAAATATATTGAACATCTATTGATAAACATTTTTATAAAAAGCAGACTAAAAAAATTAGTTCCTGATTGATTTTTGTTTTAAATGTTACTTCCATAATTATGCACAAAATCTAGATTTCATTCGAGTTTAAATTTATATATATATATTTTGCTCATAAACAAACACTACTAAAACTTAACCTTAACTCTTTAGATAACATATTTGTCAAAGATTTAATTGGTGGATCTTGTTAAGAATATATATAATAAAAGTAAACAAACTCAATGCACCTCTTTCAGTTCAATCCACTTAACACACTTAACTCGCTATCTATAATCACTTTCAAAATTTTCCATGTCAAGCAAAAAGTTGACTGACCAATTGGGCAAACAAATCATTTTTATCAGTGCGAACAAACAGAAACCGCCAAATTTCAGTATACACATATTTGCATTTTTTTATTGTTAAACAAATCTTGTTTGACTTTAAGGTTATTTACAAGACTTCCATCGAACCTAATTTGTTTTGGTTTGAAATTTGTGTGATGTAAAAATTTCTGCTGATAAGCAAGTGGAAAATGGAACAAAGAAAATAAAACGGAGAAAATTACGCCGGGATAAGCCTTCGACTAGGGCTCATGATTACTTTAGTGCTAGTGCCAACTAAAGATCAGCTCAATTTTAAGGTGCTCAATACGAGTCAGACTTTCAATTTTTTACTTTCTTTAGCAATCATAAAAAAAGATTAAGCAAACGGTAAATAAATAAAAATCATCATAAAATTTGTTTATAAAAATAAAATACAAACATTTTCGGAGCTAGAATATATGAACTTTTTTATTTTAGCATTAATACACCCATGTGAATATTCGTACGTCACTGTAAAAGTATTTGGGATGGAGGGGTGTTGGTGGGAGGATGCATAAATAGCCGAACCACGACAATTGGGGTGGATATATAGTTTCTATATGACCCCGAACTGGGTGATAATTTAACAACAACAAAACCAAATTGCCAACGCGAAACTGTTTTTGTGTTTTACTTTTATTTTTGCTTGGCTGCTTTTTTTACACACACGCACACACACATTCGGGAACTCAGTGACATGTGAGGGGGTGGTATACTCCCCCTTTTGGGTGGTGGGTTTTTCCTGGTGAATGTTACTGGCACAAAAAGCAAGAAATTCACATAAAAATATACGAGTCCTCATTATGATAATACGAAAATAAATGACAGTGGTGTTTACACTCTAACGGTAAGCCCAAAAGATGCGGGGATACGACTGAACAGTATACTATATGTGTGGGATTGTGTGAGGAATAGGGCCAAGTGTTAATGCAGCTTCTTTTTTGGGGATGCAAACATATAAGCCGAGTCATTTATTGGTTTAGTTTGAGAGTTATAATAATGCGAAAGTATACCTTAAATATAAGACTATTCCTTTATCTTATTAATAATATATGTCATTTGTATTCTTACTTCCTTTTTTAACCTGCAATATAAAAAAACGCTATTAGATCTCACTAGGTAATTTTGTAAATAGCCCCTTAAATGGTTCGTGCTTAATTTATAAAATCTTTTACCTGACCGAAATCTATTTTAGGGATGTTCTTGAATATTTTTTGTAAAAATTAACCTTTACTACAGGGTATTAATAAGGCAGAAAGTGTCCTTGCTGCGAAATAAATCCGAAATCTGGCATTTCAACGCATTCATTAGAAAATAAAATATTCTGCTTTGTCTTTCGCATCCTCCGTTCTAGCGTTTTATGCCTTTTGTTCTTGGCACCCACACCTTGGCCAACTGAGTCCTGGAATCGTCCTGATGGTCGCAATCCTAGAAAAAGAATTACTTATTCAGCGCTTGACATGGGCTTTTGCCCTGGGCTAAAAGCCTGCTGGCCGTGCTTTTGGCATGGCGTTGACTGTGCGACTAATAGGCTCGCATATTTATCGTAAGAAGTTCAATTTTTTATTCGCATTTGCGCCGTACGTTTTCCGGCTTAGTTGGCCGGGCCATTACCGACATTTTCCCCAAAACAGGCCCGGCCATTAGCTAATTCTTTGGCTCAACCAAAGAGCTTCGAGATGGGCTGGAAAATGAGCATAGATTTTACCAGCTGCCGATGACGAAAATACGTTACATTTTCCGTTGCGGCGAGTGGAAAACTCAGGGGTCAACAATTAAATGCCATTTGCAATAAAAACAAACCTGGATGGCAATGAAAAATTATTTAAATCATTTCCGAGTGTCAAGACGGAAAAAGGTCACATCGGCGACCCGTTTCCGGGTGAGGGTCACCCAATGGTCAATTAAAATCGCCATAACCCGACGACCCCACCTCCCTTTCCAAATCGAACCATTTTTCATAGCATGCAAAACAATGAGGCGCAAATTTTTCGGATCTGCAAAAATCCTTCGCTCGACTGTTACACTTTTCAATGTCGAGCCATAAATTTGACCCTAGCCACCCCTATATTATGTATGTCAGAGCTCTCCTTGAGGCGTCGTCTTAGCCGTGACCCCGAATTGATGCAATTTCCCCGCACATCCACAGTATTCGCATTAATTTTAACCTCTGTGCCTGACGCTGACAAGGGGTCACAGGATGCAGAATGGTGGCGCGCGTTCCCAATTTTACTTGTATTTGTATGAGTATTTTTATTTTATTTTTACTTCACTTTGTTTTATTCTGACCAATGGCCAATGGCTATTGGCCAACCCCCGATCCGCATCTGTAGCGCCGCAGGGGTCACGAAAGTGTGAAAATGTGGACTGATTAGACGGCACATCGTCCTGCGTTTAAGGATCTCTGGGGTGGGTGAGTTATATTTATCGAGTGGACAGGGGGAAATGTTTGGCGCTTATTTCCCAATGCCGATTGCCTAAGCTCGGGATTTGGGTTCGGTGCGTTTCTGGGTCTGCCGTACAACAAACGGACAACAATGGACAATGGCCGGGCTCAAAAATCCTTTTTACATTTGTCCAATGTCCGAATGCATTTCGCTGGCGACTTAGTGGTCTTAATTTCCAGCGAATTACGAATGTAATCGCGCCAAATGTTCAGCCAGCGGGATCGAATATAATTTGTGGGATTTTCAAGAATTTTTATTCACGGCCGTTACTTATGGATAAACGATTAAAATGATTTCGCTTTCAATATTAAATCTTTACAATTTATTTGTAGTAAAGGGTCTGAAATAATCTACGCTTTACATACGGATTCGGCAAATATGCCACATTTTTAATTCTTTTAAGCCATTACATAATTAAATATTTTATTTTTTTGTTTAAAAAAAAAAATTAATAAAATTTCTGGAAATATTAAAATGTTTTATTTTTATTTTTGCAAAAGCTTTTAAATGAGAAAAAAATAAAGCTATAAAGTTATTTTTAGTAAAAATACATTTCAGTTCCAAATATTAGAAGACGTTCCTCAAAAGTTTCCCAGTCCGATTCAAGTGGTAAAAATTTATAAACCCTTTATTTCGTTTAACCCTTTGAATTTGAATAAGCCCATAAACCCACCGTAAAGCAAAAATCGAACTTAACCCTTTCGCCTAATGACCAAAAAGATTCCGGGAAGATCGCGGCTCGTAAAAAGTGCTATGGAAATTTCAGTCAACCCGTTCTCGCCGGTCCAATTTCTCCGTCCGCAAAAGGGTTGAGGAAGTAGGGATTTGGCCGTGCAACTGGGCTCAAAGAACAAAGGGCACCATAAAAAAGACACAACCGATGCGTCATAAAGAATACAAAGACGCAGACATTAGTTGGAAACAAAAAGAAGAGAAAACGCAGAGCACACAAATCGTGGGTCGGTACGAACTTCGAGGGAAACTGACAAGGACACTCACAGGATGCGATTTTTTCTTAATGGTGAAAGGGTTGAGGTCGCACACAAAAAACGGCAGCGGTCTACCTGCTCGACATTGGCCATAAAAAACTAAATGTTTTATGATCCCCCCAAAAAAGGATCCTTTCCGCGGAAGTGAGTTTTTTGCGCCGTTTTTTAAGTTTCGTCCAAAAGTCCTGGTACAATCGTAAGTAGAACGGTGCACTCTAATGACCATTAGACTGACAAATATTGCTTCGCTGTGAATCCTTAGAAGTTTCTCGCGATTTTCCAGCTATTTTCATTGTTAACCGAAGGTCTTACCTGACCAAAACAAACGGTCACCGAAGCGAAATGTTTAGAGCAACATGCAAAGCGATTCGCCTTCATAAAATCTCGTGGCGTGTCGACTGGAAATCCACCAGACGATTGTCTTCCATGTCCTGCCGTTGTCCTTCACGCTTTTGTATCGCCGCATAGCCAATTTTACGGCGTAACCATTAAGGCGGACAATGAAAATTAGAGCAACTATTCGTCCCAGTCCGGTCTTCTGCTCTAGTTTCCTTTTTTAATCCTTCGGTTTTTCGTGCTAAAAAAGGATTTACGGATGTTGGGCGAACGCCCGTCCTCAACCATCCTGTGTACCATAACATTTCGGCGGAATTTTCCCGCATTCCCCTCGCTTTCGTCCCTTTTTTGGTGGGCGGAATGTCGCGAGCACTTTTCACATCTGATTTATGCCAAATGCTAATTTTTGCGGCTTGCTAAGGGTCTCGACATGTCTGTGAAGTGTGCAAAACTCGCCAGCTAATGAAGCAGAGATTTGCAAGTGGTTTTTGGGCTACCTAAGAAAATACAAAACTGAATTGTTCTTTAATTTTGAAAAGGCCAAAAAATGGCAAGTCAGAATTGGAAAATGATTTGAAATTAGAAAATTATATACATTAGAAATATCATCACGCGAATAATTAAAATGATAGTGTTTTTAATTAATTGTTTGCAAAGATTTTTTAAGTAATGTAAAAAAATTTAATGTTTTTGTAATGAATAGACAGTTATTTTGTAAGTAGCTAGTAATTATTAAGTATTATTCAGAGCTAAGAAATAGTATAAGTATTAAACTTGTTTTTTAAACAGCCATGAAATCTTACCCAAGACTGTTATTCAAATATTCTATACAGCACAGTAGCTTTAAAATTTAAGTAATTGTGTAGCAAAACCAATTTGCACTTAGGATCAAAGAGCTAAATCTCCGTACAAAAACCACAAAAACCAAAGAGCCAAAGAAAAAAAAAAGAAAAACCCTCGAGGAGGAAAAAACTCAAGTAAAATGGCAAATCATCCTTAGCATGAAATCAGCTTACGAACTCAAGGTGATATCTCAACAGGCCAAAGGACAAAGGTCAGGGGAAGAGTGCGCCAAATCAAAACACAAAAAAGGGATCCTAATGAGATCCTCTCGTGAGGGAGCAACTCGGTCAACCACAAAATCCCAAATGCTTGGCTGCATTCTCAAGAGATACATTTGCATATATGCGAGGTTCGATGATCAGAAGATGAAGATGCGAGGAGAATCCTCCCTGTTGATCTTCCCCTCGAAGGATCTATTGAGGCGGCGGCAGGCCTGCAATAGTTAAGGATCATTTGCATACTGTCGCAAGGACTTTCAGCAATTAGGCGATCATGATAATCAGCATGTTTGTGTTTGCCCAGATCACGATAGGTATCGTCGCACATCACTCTCAATTAAAAGGTCAAGCGTGACAGTCCTTGGGCTTATTTGTTACATGTCCTTAACTTCAACTTTACATAACACTCCAAAGGGATCGCGTAGGGCCGCAAAGGATCCACACCCGCCCGCTTGAGCAACGCTAATCGGGCTGATCAGCGAGCGCTAATCGCTCGGGACTAACTGGATCCTCCGGATCAGCGGCACTGATCCCTCGTGATCCCGGGTACTACGTAATGTTGGATTATGCACAGCGGGCCAACTCTTAAATCGCTTTTAAATCCACGTCACTCTAGTTCGAGTCGCACTTCTTCGGATGCGCGGATTAATGAACGGGGCGGGCCGATCAGGTAGTTTCGCGTCCTTTAATCCTTTCTTCGGACGCTAAGTCCGGTTGCAGTTCGTAATCCGGTTGGCCATGTCCATGTCCATGTCTACATCTCCCGTCAACGTCAATGGCAGGTCTGTCCTTTGGCCTACCTGCCCGATTCCTGTCCTGTCGTCCTCCTGCATTTGCCAACAACTTGTGTAATTTGCATTTCGGTGGCGTTTTGTTTGCTTTCTGCCATGTCGTTTGTTTTGTAAATATTGCTTTTACATTTACCCCACCCCCTGGCAAAGCCTAAATACCACCCGGTTTATCAGCCCTAGCCCATATCTTTTAATTATAATAATCATATAATAAAAGCATGCGAATCGAATGACTAGAAGCACCTTGATTTCAAGTAAACCGTTTCCTAACTTTTAAACAAAATGTTTCACTTTTAAACATGAATATCCTACTGGATACAAATTATAATAACAATTTATTGTAAACCATAATCCTTGTTTAGTTAAAAAAAACTGTCATTATATAATTTATGACTAATTTAATTTTAAGTTAACACGCACACAAGCCGGAAAATGTGTTGAAGCAACAAGAAATCTTCCATGGCCCAAACTTACCATCGGCCAAATTGCAGTTGGCTAAGTTGTTAATGTGTCTGGGCTTAAAGTTGACCAAAAAACAATTGGCGAAGGTGCCCCTCTCTCTCTTCCCTTCCCTCCTCTCTCTCTCCCTCTTTGGGGCTAGAAATCAATAATCGATAGTGAAGCGGAGTTGCCAAAAAACGGCAAAGAGTCCAAAAGGCAGCTGCAATCGGCCAAAATGCAGCGCCAGAAAATGCAAAAGGATAAAAAGAGAGATAGAGAGAGAGAGTTAGTGAATGAGTGAAAGAGAGAGAACTCCGAAGGGGATGCTGTTTTTGGGGATGGGGAAATTCACTCAGATTTACAGCTAGCATCCGTTTCGAGTGAAATTCTCTCGGGTTGCTCATTTTCGCTCTTTCTTTTACTCTCCGTGTAACGGCTCTCCCCCGCCTTTGTGTGGCTGCAGTTCTGCCATTTGTTTTCGCTTTGCAATTGAGATTTGAGTCGACTAAATTTGAGTCTTTTTGGCGAGTGCACCGTGGGAGCAGATTTTCAGCTATTAGAAGAGCCCGCTGAGCACGAATTTCAGTCAGACGTGCTCCGAGTCCCGAAAACGAAAGTCGCCAGCATCAGCAGGCAGCCTCAGACAAAAAATAACACACAAACCTAAAGGACGAAACGTGTCGACTGCTATCTAAATAAACATTGCCAACATAACACTACAAACTAAGTGTCCGTGCTTAAAAAACCAAAACCAAGTTAAGAAAAATAAAAGTATTTCCCCAAAAAAAAATCCGTATTTTTTGGCAAAGACTATTTCCCGCACATGCGCGAATTCCGCGAAAAAGAAAGCATAAAAGCAAGCTAAAAAGCGAGGGCCAAAAAATAGACAAAAACGAAGAGCAAGGAGCCCCCACATCGCCTCTCCCCCTCGCACTCATTGTGCGTGTTGGTTTAACGGTAACGGTGCCGCGGTCAAGCGAGAGAGAGAACGAGCGAGGCGGTTCCCGTTTCCAAATTCTCCCGGAGAATTCCTTTGGAGCGTAACCAAGGTAAGTAAATTGGGTCCTACCAACCAAAATTCCCCCAGTATCGCATTCGACCTCCAATAAATCCTAAAAAATACATGCATGTAGAAAATATGTAAAATTTCCACGGATAAACAAATAAACAAAAATTGCAAATGCTTTTGCGGGGGCAAATGGCAAATTGTTGAGGTATCCAGGAATATAAACAATTTGGTCAAGGTTTTGGGCTCTACCTTTTTTAATAGACTAAAAAAATTTTATTTTGCAAATTGATTCCTAAGTTCTTTAAAAAATAGTAATATCTTTCATTATTTGTCCGGTTATTCGGTTAAATAATAAATAGATCTTACTATAATTCAAAAGTTCTTTTTTTTTTGCATTAAAACAAGTTTAATTAAAATTAGAAAAATTTTAACCAAATAATAGTTTTAACCTTTTTAATGTAGTTATATATTAATTTTTTTTAACTTTTTACGTTTACATGATTTGTAGTACAATTTTATTTAAGGATGTCTTCGTGCTTTTAATTTGTATTTCCCTGAGTAATAGCACCTATTATCCCAAGTCCCCAACTTCGAGTTCTTGTTCTTTAGCCTTTTCTTGTTGTTTGCGGTCGAGTGCTTCTTTTTCTGTCTAACCTTAGAAACACAAACAAAATAACTCATACACTCACATAGATTTACACCGAGTGGTAAATCATTTGCTAAAAATGCAAACGGCAAAAATTCTAAAACAATATTTTAAAATCTGTCTGGCTTTTGGCCGATCTTTGGTTGAACTTGTTTTTTGCCCGCGCTGTCTGTTTTTGCCCAGAACTGCAGCGTATATCCCCCAGCCCCCCTAATACAACGCGCCTGGCCCCCCGCACTCCTCCACGCCTGACAGCTAATTTTATTTGTTTACATGTCGACTTTCATGTTGTTTTTTTTCGCCTCCTTCCTGCCTCCGGACCCCTCAATTTTTAGCCTTTCTTTTTGCTCTTCTTTCGGCAAATGCATTTTCGACTTTTCTTCTTTTTTAATAATTTAAATTTAGACATCGAACTATAATTCAAAGTCAACGTGGCAATTTTTTAATGGCAAATAGTTTTGGCAGTTGCCAAAATGCATTTCAAATATAATAAATATGTGTTGGCCTCTGGCGATGTTTTTTTAGGACCCCATCATCATCATCACAAGATCTTTTGCATAGACAGTGCTGCAGATTTGATTGTCAGCCGACAGTTTTAATGTTTTCTGACAAAAAGAACCGAGAACAAATCAAACAAATGGGGCTTTGTTAGGCGCATAAAAATAAATATACACATATTATACGGGATATATTTATAAATCCCGAATGACATTGAATCACTTCAGCAGCAGTTGCAGTTGCAGTTCTACCCAAGCGAGTGCAGCTCCAAAAAATTGCATTTCACCAGGCACAACAACAAGTTGCTCTAGGCCAACAACAATCGGGCGCATATATGCATGTGTACCTACCATAGATATACTATATTTGTATATTTTCTGGCATATCCTTCTCTTGGCTCGCTTTTTGTACGGATTTTTCAACAAAAACATTTTTTGTGGCGCATTTTCTGCGTTTGCAAATTTTCCATTTTTGCCATTTTCATGATATTTTTAGAGGGGTAAAAAGGGGGTGTTGGGGAGGGGGACCAAAAACGACTAGCACATGTTTAGTTTACTTTTGCAGTTTCGGTTGCCTGGCTGCACTCGATGTGGCCACCCCCCACCCAAAACCCCTCCCCTCATCCGCCCCCCTTTCCCAACGCCCCTGCTCCGGCGTAATATTAATTTTACACTTGGCCTTTAGTTTGGCTTTGTTGCTGTTGTTGGGCATGGCACAAAAAAGCCCAGACGAAAGGCAAAATTCTCTTTGTTCCTTTCATAGAGAAACACACACACACACCACACACAACAATTAATTTTGGCTTTTCTTTAAAAATATCCACAAAAGCGAAATTAAATAAATATGCTAAGCTTCATTTAGTTTGCATTTGCTGTTTCCTGAACCATCAATTATGCCTAAGTATTGTAGATATTTTAGCTGCCAGATAGAGCAACCCCAACCCATAATAATATACCACACCCCCGTAGCCACTCTTCACGTTTTTGCGTTTTTAATAATATTTACTTAAAAGCACAAACAATTACCCAAAAATGCAGCAACTGCACAGTTTTTCAGCGTGAAATCGGAAATTTGAAAAATTGAAAAAAGTAGGCAAATGCAACAGAACAAAAAATTTTAATGCGAGAATTATTTGTGGAACTACGCAAATCAAAGTGAAATGTCTAGCGGGAAATTGCAGTCAGGAAAACGTTTTTCTTTCGAAAATATTCAAATGGTGATTGGAAAAAGGGGGGGAATTATATAAAAAGTTAAGTGAAAAAATGTGTAGTTATATTTTTGTTTGCATTGGAATTTTCAAAATGAAAGAAGCTAGTGCCTTGCAAATTTATTTTCTATCCACATCGGAATTTCTAAATAAGGCGATATATTAATCTAGTGCGGTAATTAAGGAATAATGCATGGAATCACTGATAGATTAGTCAGTCTGCACATTTGTTTGGCCCAAAGGCAATCCCGGCAGGTGTCTCTGATCCGTTAATTTAGTTAAATCCAGCAATCCTTTTTGCTTTTTATTATTAAGCATTGAACTGCCTACTTTGTTGCCTACTCCGACTGTCGAGAGGCCAACTTAATCCACATAGAAAACCGAGGGAAAATTCGCAGTTCGCTGCTTAGCTGGCTATCCGCTAAGCTCCCGGATCATCTAAATCCAAGTGCACGTAATTTTTTGTTTTCGCACCAATTTCTGCTCTAATCCAGAATGGATCAAGAGCGCAATCCGCCATCCGCGATCCTTGATCCGTGATCCCCGATCCGCGACCTGTACCTGACTTCCCATCTAATCCCTTGACGCGTGCGCCCGTCTACCTGAGTCATATATAAGCCAATGCCTGTTGCAAATGCTCAGTCAGTCACGAGTTTGTTACAACAGCGGGAACACACAAGAGCAGCACAGCAGCAGCAAATCTTTAACGAAATTACCGAAAAACTTGGAATATACTTTGATACAATCACACAAAAAGCGGCCACGAAACGGTAGGATATTGTAGCCATATTATCCAGTTTCTCCATTTTGTTCTGAAAACACTCAAATCCCGTTCAGGGGGTGGGTGGCCAGCCACCCTTGGCATATTTTTTAGGGGTGGTGCCGCTCACGCAAAAAAAAGAAAGAAAAATCAAATGAAAAACAAGCGAAAAAAGCAAAAAAGAGAAAAAAAAACTTGACGCAGGCGCATTGATTGTATAGCCCCACTAACCCCACTCTCTCTGTTTTTTTTTCCAACATTACAGCCGTCTAGAGCCGCCAAGATGCAGAACTGGGAGACGACAGCCACGACCAACTACGAGCAGCACAACGCCTGGTACAGCAGCATGTTTGCGGCCAACATAAAACAGGAGCCTGGTCATCATCTCGATGGGAATAGCGTGGCCAGCAGTCCTCGCCAGTCGCCCATACCCTCAACCAATCACTTGGAACAGTTCCTCAAGCAGCAGCAACACCAGCAGCAACCCATGGATACCCTTTGCGCAATGACACCATCGCCCAGCCAAAATGATCAGAACAGTCTGCAACACTACGATGCCGGCTTGCAGCAACAGTTGCTGCAGCAGCAGCAATACCAGCAGCATTTCCAGGCCGCCCAGCAGCAGCACCATCATCATCATCACCTGATGGGTGGTTTTAACCCACTGACGCCACCGGGTCTGCCCAATCCCATGCAGCATTTCTATAGCGGAAATCTGCGACCCAGTCCACAGCCCACACCAACATCCGCATCCACAATTGCTCCCGTGGCGGTACCCAATGGAACAAGCGAGAAATTGCAGGCTCTAACACCGCCAATGGATGTCACACCACCGAAATCGCCGGCCAAGTCGAGCCAATCGAATCTGGAGCCGGAGAAGGAGCACGATCAGATGTCCAACTCCAGCGAGGATATGAAATATATGGCTGAGTCCGAGGACGATGATACCAATATCCGCATGCCCATCTATAATTCGCACGGCAAGATGAAGAACTATAAGTGCAAGACTTGCGGCGTGGTGGCCATCACCAAGGTGGACTTTTGGGCCCACACCCGCACCCACATGAAGCCGGACAAGATCCTGCAGTGCCCCAAGTGCCCGTTCGTCACCGAGTTCAAGCACCACCTGGAGTACCACATCCGGAAGCACAAGAACCAAAAGCCCTTCCAATGCGACAAATGCAGCTATACGTGCGTCAACAAGTCCATGTTGAACTCGCACCGTAAATCGCACAGTTCCGTGTACCAGTATCGTTGTGCGGACTGTGACTATGCCACCAAGTATTGCCACAGCTTCAAGCTGCATCTGCGCAAGTATGGCCACAAGCCCGGCATGGTCTTGGACGAGGATGGCACCCCGAATCCCTCGCTGGTCATCGATGTCTATGGCACACGTCGTGGTCCGAAGAGCAAGAATGGTGGACCCATTGCCGGTGGCGGAAGTGGTAGCGGCGGCAGTCGGAAGTCAAATGTGGCAGCTGTGGCCCCACAGCAGCAGCAGCAATCTCAGCCCATCCAGCCTGCCACATCTCAACTGAGCGCCGCCCTGCAAGGATTCCCATTGGCACCCACTGCAGCATCTCCTGTTCAGCCGCTGCCCGCCTCTCCAGCCAAGAGTGTGGCCAGCGTGGACCAGACTCCCAACTTGCCCAGTCCAGCCAATCTGCTGCCTCCTCTAGCCAGTCTGCTGCAGCAGAACCGCAACATGGCCTTCTTCCCCTACTGGAATCTCAATCTCCAGATGCTGGCCGCCCAGCAACAGGCTGCCGTCTTGGCCCAGTTGTCGCCGCGAATGCGCGAGCAACTGCAGCAGCAGCAGAACCAGCAACACAGCGACAACGAGGAGGAGGAGCAGGATGATGAGTACGAGCGCAAGTCGGTGGACTCCGCCATGGATCTGTCCCAGGGAACACCGGTGAAGGAGGAGGAGCAGCAGCACCACCAACAGCAGCAGCAACCGCTGGCCATGAATCTCAAGGTGGAGGAGGAGGCCACGCCGCTGATGAGCAGCTCGACTGCCTCCCGGCGCAAGGGACGAGTTCTCAAGCTGGACACCCTATTGCAGCTCCGATCGGAGGCCATGACCTCACCCGAGCAGCTGAAGGTGCCCAGCAGCGGCAACATGCCCACTGCATCCTCGCCCATTGCCGGGCGCAAGCCCACGCTGCCCGAGGAGCATTGCTCTGGGACAAGCTCGGCAGATGAGTCCATGGAGACGGCCCGTGTGCCACAGGCCAATACCAGTGCCAGCTCGACGGCCTCCAGTTCGGGAAATAGCTCCAATGCCAGCAGCAACAGCAATGGCAACAGCAGCAGCAACAGCAGCACCAGCAACAGCAACAGCAATGGAACCACCTCAGTAGGACCGGCGAATCCTCCACAATCCGGAACACCGGCGGCAGCGGGGGCCATCTACGAGTGCAAGTACTGTGATATCTTCTTCAAAGACGCCGTGCTCTACACCATCCACATGGGCTACCACAGCTGCGACGACGTGTTCAAGTGCAACATGTGCGGCGAGAAGTGCGACGGACCCGTCGGCCTCTTCGTCCACATGGCCAGGAATGCTCACTCCTAAGTCCCATTGTTATTATTTATCACCTATTATCACCTTAATCGTTGTCCAGAATTGTATATAAATTCGTAGCCTAAGTTTTCCAATAATTATTTTGTTGTCGAGAATTGTACATAAGCCAATTAAGCCGCTAATTCTAGACCTAAGTTTATATAACTATCCTAACTGTATCGAACTGTAGCCACCTTTCTATCTAACTGTCTCTCCCTCTCTCTCTCTCTCTCTATACTCTATTGTATTTTCGAAATCGACTAAAAACCCTGAAAAAGGTTTAAAAAATTATCATCAACGCATGGAGAAACGTAAGCCTAAGTTAAAACTTATTTTGTAAGTTGAGTCAAGCGAAACAAGCTAACAAAACCAACAGTCCAAAGTCCAATTAATAAAATATAGTTTATAGCATATACATAAAAATATGAGTATTTAGTCTTATTTAAACTATGTATACACATAATGCTCAATTATTTCTCTGATATTCTCTCAGTATTTTGTTAGTTGAAAGTCGACAGCGAAACCGAGACGAACGAAATCAAATCAAATAAATACAATTTATTCAATATAATTTCACAAGTTTCTTTTTATTTTTCAAACTCTTTGGCACTAATGACAATATTTTCGATGCAACTGAAACTGACGAAAGAAGAAGTACAAATTTAGAGATTTTTAAAGAGCAGCTCTGCCCGCAATCTGAGCAAAGGATCAAAATTAGTATTTACCCTTTACAATTAAGCCGAAGTCGAAGTCGAAGTCATGAAACGAAATTCGAGACTTTATATGTGCGCCCAGTGTAATCCTTAAACAAATCCTCTTTAAGTAAATTAAAGTAGCCTAAGGTTTGCCCACGAAATGTTTTTATGTAATAATATAATAAAAATTAAGACATTATTAAATCTTAGTGGTTTTTATCTGGTTTGGTTGATTTAAAACCGGTTTTGGGATAAAAAGTCATAATGAACTCCAGAAATGTTAGAAGTAATTATTTTATTATTATTATCATTTTATTATTAACTACAAAAACCGAATTAACATCGTTTTGGAGTCGGACTTTTTATAATTTCTTAATTTTCTATTTTAAATATTAGCTTTTGAAAAACAAGAACAAACTCAAGAAATTGGGTTTCAACTCTTCTGTCTATTAAATTATTGTTAGGAAAATTTAAGGTTTAACCAATTGAAACTAGCCCTAGAATAACTTTTCATTGCAACCATATGTCTGACGACCACAAGACCAAAGGCCACTGTCAACACGCGATCTTTAACATATGATTTATCGAAACCTTAACCGATCGCCCACACCAAAACAGTTACTGAAAAAAATTAAAAACAAAATAGATGATTCTTCCTTTCAAGTGAAGAACTGCTCCATCATGTGCTAAATACCCAAGTTGTTAAATGATAAGGAAAAAAAAAAGAAAAAAAATGTTGTGTGCGGGCGCAACCAAACAAATTGGAAATTTTCTCAATTCATATTTCTATCCCTACAATTTTGATGGATTATTGACGTTTTGCGTGAAAACGCACAATTCGCATTGCATATGAGAGGGGCATTATATAATAATGAAAAACTCATGAGCACGCGTTGGAGAAGTCGGGGGAGTGGCAGGATGATGATGACGCAGCAAGGCGTCTCCTTCAGGGATCGGGGATCACTTCGGGAATCGATCTTCGGAATCTTTTGGGGTTGGCGCGCATGCGTCGAACGCACTTCAGCCAAATGGCGCGTGCTTGGAGGGAAATTCTCGTAGTTTTTGGGTCTTGAGTGGAAACTCAATTGCATAAAAATAGTTTTCTCCGGGCTGCTTCTGATTGGTGGTTGTATATATATGATCAAAGAATGCACTTCCCTTTGGATTATTTAAATGCCGTTTTTCCTCATTAAAAATTTTCCAATAATTGATATTTATGGGTGAAATTAATTTCCATAGGAGTCAAGGGTGAGCGCAGACCCGAGATGATGGTTTAAAGCCCCTGATCTTATCGCAAATTAGATTTTGCATATCCCTTTTAGATTAAAGCCAGAGCCCAAGATCTGAAGATCCCTGCTCATTTGAGCGAAGTTAAGTTGGAAATTTGGCCTTTCTACCGGATGAACTCTTGGCTTGTGGCCACCGCAAGCGAAAGATGTTTATCGAGGGAGTCCCAGTCCCAGTTCCAGTCGCAGTCCCAGTCTCATTGTTAGCATCTGAGCTAACGATCCCTAGTTTCTGGTTTTGTTACTTGGCTCTTATCTCAGCTTGTGGCTTTGTAGCATCTTTTTTTTCATTCTGCTGTCGGTCATTGTTTGCGGAATAGACAAAAAAAGAGAGGAGAACAGAAGAGTCCTGGCCACTTTGTAACCTGGGAGTTCTTCAAATATAGTAGTTCAATTGCCCGTCTGCTGACCATTTGAAAGGTGTAATTTTGGTCCTGTTAGGGTCTGCTCTTGTGTCTTGGATGCAGCTGTTTTTGCTCAGCTCCTTTCCCAGTTAGTGACTCACCTTTGACTCCCTCAACTCTGATTGATCAGCAGGACACGCGTATGGCACACTTTCACAATACATAATTTAGGCTTTTACCATAGCCCCGTCTCAATCGACAATTATCAATCTATCCAAAGTCTAGAGAATACCATAAATGCACTTGGAAAAATGGTAAAATATGTAAATTGTAAATATGACTAGCACTATATTTATTTCTTATAAATTTGATGTTATAGCATTAAAATTGTTAAGACAATAAATCAAACATATTTTGAAATGCACATTTATATATGTTACATTTACTGAACTGTTATAGA
Organism: Drosophila elegans; assembly: GCF_018152505.1. Lineage (NCBI taxonomy): Eukaryota > Metazoa > Arthropoda > Insecta > Diptera > Drosophilidae > Drosophila > Drosophila elegans. The sequence goes on along the minus strand of NW_024545855.1, from coordinate 1,642,004 downwards.
AAATATAGCTTTTTAGGACAACTAGACACAATTTAGTTAAATATTTTGGTTACTTACATATTTGTTAGGTCAACTTGATAAATTTTTTCCCTTAGTGTATTTATAAATAATAACGGCTTGGGCGTAAGTACATATATCCCACAGGGCTGAGCAACGCCATAAATAGGGTATTTATGTTTAACCACCACCCCGATTTCGCCATTTTGGGATGGGGTTGTATTCCGGATTTGGTGTGGGTTACGGATTGAGTTTTGGAAACGGTTTGGTTCCAACGGTGCACAATTTGGTAGCCATTTTTAGCTGCGTTGGCACTAAAAATAACAGAAAACCAAAATAGCAAATAGTGTAGGGGGAAAGGGGTTTACAAGGGTTTTCACTCACCCAAAAATATGGATTGCACGGGGGGGAGGGGAGAACATGTTGTGGGTGTTTAGTTGATTAAAATGCGCCCGGGGTGCCAGTGGCCTCATGCAGGACTCGATGATTAGCAATCCACCCCTGGCCATCCTGCGATTGCGATGAGCTGTTGATTGCATCAGTAAAAGCCGGCGCCCACATCCAAAGATCAACGGAGAATTACCGATTCTCGCCGGCTTCTGGCTCCTTTTTTCCACAACTTTACGCATTTTAATTATGAAAATTGGCAGGGGCAGGATGGCCGATCCTGCACCCGGATCAACAAACCTCGCCAGCATCTGTGTGTGGGTTAATTACGAGCGGCGATCCTTTCGACGTCTCATGCGTGACGTCATGCGAGCCACCTTAAGGATTTGTTGAAACCCCCGATAATTTATTTCTGTAAACAGTTTTTCACTGGAATTGAGCGCCGAAGGAGAGAGAAAGTATCCTTTCGTCTCGTCCAACAGCTGACCAGCGTCCGTCCTGCGAGATCGAGGTGGGTGTAGCGAATCCTTAAGTGGCCAACGCCGCCGCTAACAAGCGCTAAGGATGTGTGCTGACCATCTGAGTTTTGGCAGTCGGCCAAGTTATGAGGGCTGGCCGGTCAGGCAATAGATCTTCTCAAACGCGTGGCGAGTTTCTTACATTTAACCCTAGATGAATTACTTAAGACAAGCAGGTATACATTTAACAAAAAAAAAACATAGGGACTAAATATTACAATTTTTAAAAGCTCATTATTAAATTATTTTATAAATATTATTATATCCCAGTAATGTAAAAGATAGTTTACCCCCTTTCAACTTATTGGTACATATGTTGAACTAGTTTGTTTAAATCATTTTTTAAAATTAAAATAGACTCTGGTTTTTATGAAAAAAAAGGGAAACACACTCATCTCATTAATATACATTAAAAAGCCTTACCATAAATTTAGCTTTATTCAAAAATATATTTTAAAAGAATTTACATTCAAAACCATGTCATACATTTTGCTATATTCAAGAAAATATTTTAAAGGAATTTACAGCGAAAACCACCTCCAACCCCAAACTTAAATACCTATTCAACTATCATTATCTATGCCCAGCATGATAGTTAATCATCCTAGCCGACAACCATTCCACTCCACCACAAAGTTACAAATGCAATTCAAAGGCAAAAACCAAAACTAATTGCAGCGAATCAGTTGATGAATATGCAAAACTGTAGAAAATTAAAGCCATACAAAGGAAGCCTACAAGATAATGATGATGTTGATGGTGGTGGGGTGTAACTATGGAGTATATACCGAATGGAGTTCCATGAAGGACCCACCAGCCCCGAAAGGGAAATAAACAAAGCGGATAACTAAGGAAACTCGCGACAGCAAACAGCGAAAGTAACAAAACAATTTTTACAGTTCGGCAAACAGAATGCGTCCATCGTGTCCACTCTACATGTAAATAGATAGGAAAAAAAAAGCGGAGACGTAGGAGAAAAACTCCGACTGGGTTGGAAAAAACATCTGCCCCTGATGGCACTTTAGTTAACGAAAAACAACAAAAGGTTAAAAATATATGCAAGCGGACTCTGGCTTCCCAATACACCCAATACCATTCTGAGTTTCATTGCTATTCTCATTCCCATTCCCATTCCCAATCCCATTCCACTCCATCGATAATGTCCAGCATCCGTTATGAAGAGACCGAAAAAAGGAAGTTGACAACAGCGTGTGCCTCGTCCTGTGAATGTATTTTCGTATTTTCGTATTTTTGTATCCGAGTGTGGGGGTTGCACAGATACGATACGCGTGTCCTGGAGAGTTCTCTATCCTCTATCCTCTATCCTCTGTCCCCTACCCTACTCTACTATATATCCCATATTTGCACTATAGAAAGTCCAGCCGCTGGATTCGTTTGGTCAGTTTGCTACAAACAATGCCAGCAGTCGATTGAATTCCCGATTCCGTACTCTTCCAGCAGCCTTTACTTTTTGTTTGCCCTCGGACCACATCCACCAGATGCTGGCAAGTCAACAGTGAAATCATAGACGCCTGGGAGGGCCCAAAGTTCGGGAAGGGTAAAGAAAAAGATACAATCAAGGGGTATACATTAATTAAAATAACTTATAGTTTCCAACAGTCTCTGCTAACTAATTTTCTAACTGACTGACTCATCACTCCATTCTTTACCACTAGGCCCATTGGAAAAATTTGTTTGGAATAATAAGAAAGGGGGTTACCTTTAAAAACAGTTTCGTAACTGTTATTCAGCTGAAAAACCATTCCTTAAAAAGGTGAAATTTAACTCCAGAAATGGATTTCAAGCCGATTTTCGAAATCTTGCCGTCAATAAGTCATTGCACCTAATAAGATTTCAGCTACCAAATGTAAATAACAAGTATAAAATATTAAAAATGTGTACTAGAGACACCATATTGCACTTTTTTTATTTCAATAACGACCTCCCCAATAATGAATAGAAACCCTCCCTAATCAAGCCATCAAAACCAATCAAATTGTAGGCAAAAAGTCAAAGCAACGCCTATTACACAATCCGAATTGGAAATATTTCACGCAAAAAATGCGATTACCACCAATAAAAATATCACACAAAAAACACTCCTTAAAAACGAGGCAAAAAATCGAAACCCAAACTACCCAAAATTGCTATAAGGGGTGGGTAAGGAAAGCAAACCACCACCACCTCATAGAGGGTTGCAAAAAAAAACCGAATACGAAAACAAAAATGGAAAAGAACCCAGAAATGGTTTCAATGGATCGATATTTTGTTTTTTTTTTTGTTTTTTTTTTGAGGGTGAGTGATGAGGTCGACATGTGAATAAAAAACAGGTAAGGTAAGGTTTTCCTCCTCTTTTTTTTTGTAAAAGATACTTTTTTAGCAACATGTGTTTGGTCCTTTGAAAAGATTTGGGATTTGGGAATCCTCTATTTGGTTTTGGTAAATCGACTTATTGGTCTTTTGTGCCAGGTTCGAAGTGCAAATGTCAGCTGTAGGGATAGAGAGATGGAGTGTAATGTGAGCAATTAGAGGACCCCGAGGATGATGTATCAGTATCAGGACGAAGGATGAAGTACAGGTGCCAAACGATACTTTAGATACAAGTTGTCAGCGCTTCAATGCTTGATGGGCGGATATGGATCTCAAGTTTCCGCTGGTTGTCCACCAAGTAATCAAGTTCAAGCCAGCCCACAATCCTCCCTCCTCTCATTTGGCTTGTGTCCTCGATCAAGGACATCTGGCAATTGCATGATTCACTCTCATTTTCAGCTGCACTTCCCCCCAGAATTTCCCCTTTTTTGCTCCTGCAGGTGCTCATGCGACATCCATCAATAATTTTCGATTTGTGCGACTACGATTTGCCCAAAGTGAAGTGCAGAAATTTCTGCTACGATTTACCAAGGGTTAACTTGCATTTTTCAGCTGGTCATTGTGGTTGACAAAAAGGGTCTCGTTTCGCCTCACTGAAAAATGGGAAATTTATTTTTCTCTTGTTTTTCCCCGGAAAAATTGTAATAATTTTTGCTTTAGCCAAAAACGAGAGAGTAACATCTGAATAAAGGTGTTCAATTTTCAACTTCAATTCCGAACCCTTTTCCATTATATGGTTTTCAGTGGTGGTTATTTTTGTAATACCAAATGTTGCTAATTGGACAGCTGGTCTTTCATCTATTATTTCAAAAAAATTAGTTTGCAAAAATGTTTGAATATAAAAAAAGTCTCTGCCAAAATTTTCAAAAGAAGTTTTCTATTTACTTTCCCAATTCTTTTCTAAAAATTAACAAAGATTTTCATCGAAGAAAATATTTAAATAACTCTCCAACCAATTTAGTCCCCAAAAAGCAAGACTCAGTTATCTACAGCTTATTTTCCTTGAAAGCTTATTCATTTATTTTTAATATATGTAATTATCCATCAATTTTAGAGCTGCATGACGTTTATAAGGAATTAAACAATATTTTAAATTAAATTGAACATCTATACAATCTTAGGCGCATAAGTATATTTGCTTAGCATGTAGTTATGACGTGACATTCTTGCGATAGAAGTCTTTTGGTCTAGATTTGAATTCAAATTTTTGTTACTGCTTCTTATCAAGCGATTCAATTAGTACAATTATTTATGGGCTTGAACTTGAGTTGAAACTGTAGTATTTTTAAACAATGCATTATCCATTTATTTCTGTGACATGCGTAGAATTTTAAGCGTGTGGTGATCTGTAAATAGAATTAATATTAAAATACTGGGATTTATTTTTTTAAATCTGTAAACATTTTACCTTTGCTAAACAGTAATTGCTTTCTTTTCTATCATTTTATGATTGTAAAATCCTTAACATTTATGTATTTTTAGTTCCCATTTATTAATGCAGTAGGTATGCTACTTGCTCGGTTCTGACTCTTATAACTTCGTCTTTAGCAATTTCTCTTGCATGTAGTATCCCAATTAGTTCATCTTTTTCTTTAATTTGATCCAAAAGATTTTTAATTTCTTCATCTTTTTCCAAACGATCATCTTTTATTCGAACTATTGCCAAAAGATCACTAATATGTTTATCCTTAGCTTCTAAGAGTTCGTTAATATTGTCTTGTAATGTTGTGTTCTGTGTTAAGGCTGGCGTTGAATCCGCATTCGAAAAATCCACTGAAAACAAAAAGAATAGAAAAAGCACAGTAGCTCCTGACTTCATTATGTTGAAGCTGTGAATTGTACAAGCGTAGAATATAAACTAATCTGAAATAAAACACACATTGGTGTATAAGCACTTTTGTTTAGCATGTTGTTTTGTCGTGAAATTCTCGCGATAACATTTTTCTTATGTTAAATTCAAATTTTTTGGCTCTACGTCTTATCAGGCGAATGATTATACAACAAAAAAATACAAACGTTTTTGGCCTTGAACTAGAATAAAATTTGTTTTTGAGTACTTCAATTTACATAGGGGCAATATAACAAAACTTATTAAGAGCATGATCTTGTAGAAAAAAATTATTTTTCCACTCACTTTCCCTTATATTTTCCCTGAACTTTTTTCCTCTGACGCTCGTCGCCATTTTGAAGTTTTTCCGGGTAGAGAAAACTCACCCTTTTGGCGACTCCGAACTCCATTTTACCCTTCCTCAGTTGCACTTCATAACAGTTTGTTAGTTTTATTTTTAAAAGTGTCGCGCCCCTTTCCTTCATGCTAGCTCCTCTCGTTGCCTTTCGGTATAATTTACAGGGCGTAATAAAAACAAAATGAAATTAAGACGAGTACCCCCTTGAAAAGTGCTCCAAAAATCTTTTAAGACTTATTTTTGGAAGCCCCCTTAGGAGGTGTCCCCCTTTTCCGAAGGGCCAATCATCGCCGAGGGATTAGATGGTCTTTGGGCGTGTGGCACCGCAAGATCTTTGTCATTGAACTTGAAAAAGAGCCGAAGAAACGTGCCCCAGACAACTGGCGACTGGCGACTCCACTCTACCCTTTCAACGCATTTGGGCAATCTGACATAAACACCTCGGGTGTGTTCCCATAAATAAAACAAACTCATCCCGATCTGAGAACCCTTTTTCCTTTGTATCTTTTTATCTCTCGCCTGTTGCATCATCATCATCGTCATCGAGTTTTTACCCTCGTCAAACATGGAGTACGAGAGCTCTCAAATTAACCACCAATAAAAAGGCAACACTTCATAAAGTAAAAAAAAAGGAAAACAACTTCCGTTTTTTCATTGTTTCCCCTCCGGATCCTGATCCCTGCTGCCTGTTGCTCCCTCGAATATTTTTTAGGCTGTGCCGTAATCGAGGAGTCGTTAAGTAAACACCCTTAATTTGATTTTTAGCGCCACTTAACATGAGGGCACTTCTTTTTTATCCATACGATATGCATATGGGGTGGGTTCTTTTTTACACGGCAAACGGGGAGGGTAAAAAATGCACGCTCAACAAAAAAGTTGACATGGTAATTGGTTGTATCGGATGCTCGAAATGAAGGCATTATTATGTAATTGACCTTTATTGGGAATAATCGGGGAAGGGCATTTTTAAGGGGATAGAAAGGGCGTGGTGCTTTGTGGGTAAGATGGGGTTTTTTTTAAGGGGAGTGTTTTTTTATTGGCGTAGTAGGATGGTTTTTGAGTCGATTGATTTAGTTGATTTAATGAGCTTTTATCAATGGTTAGTTTAACAATAGATAAATCAATAAAAAACGAAAGCAAAAATTCAGTGACTTATAAATTATTATTGAATTATTCTCACTAGATTTGAAATATTTTAATAATGCGTATTCGAAAATTATTGTAAACATTAGTTTATATAGCTATTGGCACATCTTTAGATGATTTCTTTCAGGCATCCAAATCTTATGATAGCAAATATCCAAATGAAATAGTAAAAATCTTAATAGAATTTAATTTCCAATACTTTAAGGGATCAGCAGTTGGCAATTCCTAGATATCCTGGCATCCTTCTGCCATCATCTGCTGCTGGCTGCACCTTTGTCCGCATAATGAATTCATCACATCAAATGCTGATCCTGGCTGCGATCGCAGGACCCGTCGATTGCCGAACAGAGGACAGGCCAACAATTGAAATGCAACGAGCGAAGGCAAATGCACAAAATTCAAATGTCATTCAAATAACGGCTGTCAGGACAATGGCCACGCACGCGGTCAGGATTGGAGTGGAAGTGGGAGTAGGAGTAGGAATAGGCATAGGAATACATATAGCCGAAAGGTGGATGAGGTCCTGGGGAAGATGACGAGGAGTGGGAGAGGTAACAGCAACGCCTGCATCTCATTTCAGGACTTCAGCAAATCTCTATACTTTTCTTTCTCACTTTTAAATGCACTTGAAAAAACCATATGCATTTTTCAACATAAATATCATTAGAAAAGTAAAATAGTTGTAGTACGTAAATTTTATGTATAAAATTCTAAGAACTTGTTGGTAATTAATTTTTTTGTTTTCTTATTAATAAATGAAAATTCCTTTAAATTAAAATACAGTACTCCAATCTGATTTTCACTCCAATTTTTTCTGATTTTTGATTTTTTGAGTGCACTGCAATATCCTGGCACAGGATACATGTGCGTATATTGTTATTGTTTTCGAGTTCCATCCGGTTTGGCCTCAGCTGACTGACAACCAGCGGCCGACGGCTACAAAAACATTCCGCATTCAGCATCCAGTCAAAGGCGACGATGATGAGGACAAAGTCGGACTGCCAGATGAGGCATCGACTTCCTCTCCGCCGCCAAACCACAGAACAGATCAGCCCCCTGGTCCGTTCAGGTTTCCGATCCGATAAGCGTGACATTTTCATATTGCTGGCGATCTAAATCTGAGTTCTCAATCAGAATTCCGGATTCCTCAGTGAACCGTGCCTTCATTGATTGCAGCTTTGCCATTTCTATGGCCAATCACACGCTGACGGGATTAGGAGAAGTGCTGTTTTTTATCTGGGCTAATTGGACCGATCCACTCTTTGTCCTCCTAAGCGGACAGCCATGAAATCAGAGTCCGATCATCCGATGGCCCAACTCTGATATTAGACATGTGTCTCGAGGTCCTTTCTCAACTGGCTTTCTTTTTCCAAGGGCGTGCAATTGGCGTTAAATTTGAGCTGACATCTAGCTTAAGGACTCGCTAGGAAGGACATTCCTATATGATCTTGGGTTTTATAAAACACATAAGACCGTCTTAAAAATTCTTAGCAAACGGTTACTGATGATCCTAGCAATTTCATTTTAAAAATCTCCTAACTTACAGATTTTTTATTAACAAAATGTAATTATTTGATAAACAAAAATATTTATTCGAATAAAGGTTTCTGAATTGTTATGTTTATGAATCTTAAATGTTAAATGACACTCAAAAATACGAATAAATAAAAATAATATTTAAAACTTTTCCTTCAAATCTGATTCAAACTTTATTTTAAAATATATATTCTTTTTTGATTTGGTCTGACAAAGATAAAATGGATTAAGTTATTTCACAGAATTCATTTGAGAAAACTTGCACTTTTGCAGCTGTTAAAGGAGTACGCACCCCAGCTCTCATTCCTTTGGAGCACAACAAATTTCCACGGGCTGAAAAATGATCTAAGAACTACTAGAAATTAGGGCATGACTCCATAACTCGCCAGTCGGGAGCCAGGGCAGATGTCAAGCTGCTAAAGATCACACTAAATACAAATATCGCCCAAGGAGCAAGAGCTCAACTCATTTGAATGAGGGGTCTCAGTTTTCCAGGGAAAGCAAACAAATTCCGACCCTCAAATCCCAAGGGAGCAGACATAAGAAAATCATTTGTGGGGCAGGGGAAAAGGACTCCAAGGGATCAACCCTGAGTCAAATGCCAAAGAATCCCTTTGGAAAATCTGAATGTCGCGTGTTGGCGCGTAAGATTTGTGTTTTCCGGGGTCGCCGTCTCGGAAAAATCGGAGTCACACAAGGGGTCGAGGGTCGGGGTTCGGGGGTCGGGACTCAAGGCATTATAATAGGCTCATTTCCTTGCCTGCTCCTTCGGCTCCTGATTTTCTCAGCGTAATAGCGTAAACATTTACCGGGAGCGTGCGCTGCGCACGCGCAACATTGCCTCACCCTGCGACCCGAATTCTTAGTCCTTAGTCCTTAAGTTCCTTACCCTTCGACCCTAACCTCATACGGATCCCAATCTGCTCGCCATTGTTTGATTTCCTTGAGGATTTGCGTGTCTTATGATTGATTCAATGTTTTGTAGCAATTGTTGTTGGCATGATTTCTCCATGTACACGATCACAATCTTGTGGCATTCTCTATGCAGCATGATGAATCTTTGGTGCGTTTTCGTGGGTGTAACGATTGGTTTTTGGAGGACGGGGTCGTGGCACTCTGTTTGACAAATATTCAATTCATCTTTGTTCATAACAGCCGAAAGAATCAATGGCGAAGATAAGCTGAACGAAATGAAAAAAGTATGATTAAATGATGCATTGAAAATAACTAAGATTAATTCAGAAAATAATTTTAAGTTCAGAGTGTTCAAAAGAGATTTAGGCAAGCAAGTTAAAGTACTTCAACGATTTTCAATTTTTTATTTTATGTTTATTTTAATCAAAGAGCATACATTGGGTTTGAAAAGTAATAAAATAACAAGTTTAAGTCAAATTTGAACTTTGTATTTCTGAGATTGAGAATTATTTGAAGTCTATTTAAAGATAAAAATTATTATTCGCTGCAATATAAGCCATATATATAGTCCTAATTTTACAAATATTTACATTTAAAATAAAAAATATTAAAAACAAAGATACACAACAAGAAATGCTTTTAAAAACTAAATCACTTCATGCTGCGCAACGCAAATTCTTTATTTTACTGATGGTTTCTTCCATCAGCAACACATGACACCGCAGCAACAACAGCAACATTGGCAGCAATACATGATGCATGTGGCACATTTAACACCTCCAATTCATAATGAATGAGTTAAGAGCATCAACAAACGAAGCACGAACATATCGTCGGAGGACTACTGCACATGGGACCTCGATATGGGTTGGGATTGAAATCTGGGATGCCGTCGGAGGTGCTTGTTCGCCACGCCCGCATCTACCAGGACATGTGTTAATCAAGCGGCAACCTCAGCAGCGCATAACTCAGTTGCAGATGGACTAATTTTTGTGTAAGTCGGGTAATAAAGGCGGGGTAAGGACCGCACACTTACAGCTGCCCAAAGGACTAAAAATAGTCGATGGCAAGGTGCAGGCTGCGATTACAATTTATGTGACAGAATTCTCATGTTTGCGCTTAATTTTCGTTTAATTTTTATGGGCGCCAAATGATGTCAGACGGCTGCTGCTTGGATACTACGAAATTCCCGGCCAATTTTGGCCATTTATCCTGGCAGTATCCAGTATGGAACAATGATGTGGACAATAAAGGTAACATGAGCTAAAAAACCAATAGAAGTAACAAAGTGTGACAGGCAATCGGAAGAAGACAAACAAATGAAGAATCCAGTGAAAAGCGCAATTGTTGCAGAATGACAATTGAATGCAATCCGGAAATGTCCTGCGTGGACAAGGATCGATGGCCATCGCCCAAGTGGTTTTTTTTTACACTCAAAGAGAGAGCAAAAGAGAGTTCTACTCAATGAGAATTTCTGTGTTTCCCTAGTTTCCTGATAAAATAAAAAACAACCCCCATATTAAGACTCAACTCAGTTACTTTGTGAGTGAGGATCGGTTTGTAGGATATTTTAGCAAGCAACTTCGCTCAGATTGAGTGAATATCTTTCAAGATGAGTTTTCTTCAATTTGTTTTCCGAATAGGGTCAAACTTGACCTCTAAGACGACCTCAAAGATGGGAGATGAGAGATGAGAGAAGCGCGCGCGTTGCTCCTTTTGTGTCCTCCGAGCGCATCCTTCGGGTCACCTTGTGACCTTTTCTTTTGGCACCCGCTTGCCCTTTTGTTTTTCGCCCCGAAATCGTTGACAAAAGGCCTGGGGCATTGCAATAAATGTGATAAAGATTGTTTTTTGTTTTTCGTCTTTGGTTTTTGTCTCTCTGTGCAATTGCTTGGACACCGTGCCATAAATTGCCCGTAGACCGGCGAACCCCGATCGCTGACCGTTGATCTTGGATATCGTTGATCATCGACTAGGGGTTTGGCTTGCAAGGAAATACCCTGAATGATGCCTTAATTGTGGGACAGGCAGCTGAAACTGTCGTGTTCCATTGAACTGGCCGGCAATTGTGGGTGTTTAACGTGTGTTTTGCTCGGATCAAAGGTTCGCCCCCGATGATGTGGCGCGAATAAAAGCGCTAGTTTTATATCTTACACATGTAATGCCCTAAATTACGGCTGTCGATTGTAGAAGACGCTACAAACCACACCTAAAATCCACGCCAAGAGGAACAAGGGGAACAAAAATTATGTTTATTAAATTTAGTTCGATCTAAACGATTAAAAATAGGATACCAAAAAAATTACTGCAAATTTTAAGCACCTATAATTCATAATTCTATTCAGCATTAAAATATGCGACCATCAAATTTAGCAAATGTTAAATTAAACCTTAAAAAACATAATTAATAACTAAATTTAAGCTGCTCTTATTTCTGCTTTTAAAATGCATTTAACTCTTATTTTATTGAGTTTCTTATATGACCCACTGTAATATGCTTTAGAAAGCAAGGAAAATCCACCAAATCAAATTGCTGTGCCAGATCTAATTAAATTCTACTACATTTCATTCAGTAAAGCCAGTTATGGGTAGACCTAAAACAGTACTGGTTGCTCTCATGAAGATTACCGCACTAACTATTGGAGTAATCCTTTTAGCAAGGATCGTTAAGGTTGGTACGTATGCTTTTCCGTTTCAAACAAAGATTAACTTACAAATTTGTATCCTATTAAGATGGAAATGAAACAACAGAACAATATGAAATTAAAGATCTGGTAAGAATTTGAGTTTACGTATCTTATGACCAAATTTTTACAGATTATATTTAACCAAAGGAATCTTTGCTTAAATTGGATGCAAAATACACTGCCTTACTACAGGAGATAAATTCGACATACCATAGTAGACCCCATAATACAGCAAACAATATGGAATTTGAAAAGTTCTTTCAAAAGGTTTTAATTGGTTTAAACTCAACCGCCTACGACTTGGTTGACAAAATTGATATTTACACAGATTTCACAGTTTACAATCAAATGCGATTGGAGCTGGAAAGAGAAATTTCGAAAACACTTCAAGTCGCGAAAAATCTTCTTAAGCTTAAAAACCTTGTGCCTCAGTGTCGTACCTTTTTTATGGATCAACAAGTGCAACTCACCGCGAGCATCAGTCAATCGAATTTCGCGAAAATGATAATACTTAATAATCCCAGTAACGAGTGTGAAAGTGTTGAACTAAATCGAATAACCTATCCGGCAACGAAAGCAACAACCGCTCCGACTACAACACCAAAGCCCATAAACTATGATTCACTACTTCTAGAGATTCTGAAAAAATATAACAAGCGTCCGTGGGGAAATCGAAAATACGTGGAATTCGACGAACAAATTTGGCAAGTTTTCATGGCCACGAATAAGGACGATAACAATTATAAAAATGAGACATTAAACAAGTTCCTAGAATATGACAAAGATCGTGCCCAACTGGATAAAGCCTTAGCCTTGCGAATCGGAAAATTTAAAAAACGAATTGCAGTCGAACCTAATAATGATTGCAAGGGAAACCTTTTGTACATAAATAAGCAATTCAGCCGAGCAATGTTCGAAACCATTGAGAAAAAACGAAAGATCTTACTTACTTCAAACTATGTACAAGCTTGTGTTAAAACGGAAAAAGTAAATCATAATATTATAGTTGTAAACATATAGTAAAATAAAATTTAAAATTATTTAACTTGCGTCTTCCATTCTTAGGAATATATATATATTTTTTTTTATTCAAAAAACTTAGTAATTTCATTTTGCAAGCTAAGTATTTCGTAAGAGAACAAAAATGATTACAAAACTATATATTTTAAGCAAAGTTATTAAAGTACAAATACTCCATAGTCTATTTTTTGTCCCCCTTACTGACTGCCAACTGCTTTCGAAGACGAGCTTGGGCCTCAGCTGGCCAGTTTTTGAGCTGTTCCTGGCCGCATGGCAAACAAAAGGTGGCCGTGTAGTAGAAGCTGCAACCCGGATCCTTGCAGACCGTCTTTGAGCAGATGGAGCACTTGGCCCCCAGTGAGATATAGTATTCGGCTTTCGTCTGCCAACGAGGTGGAGGTGGCTGAAACGGATCCCGCATTACGTAGTTATCCTCCGGATACTTGATTCCCAGAGAAAAGGGTGGTTTCCTTCCGAAATAGTGAACCATTTCGTGCATTTCACATCCGGAACAAAGGAAGTCGATGCGTGCTATTCTTTCATCCTCCTCCTCGGGATCGGGAGGTTTCTTGTCCTCTTCGGGTAGCTTCAAACGCTCGATCTCCGCCGTCTCATTGTCCAGGACGAGATCCTCCTCATCGGCCTCCATGTCCAAGATTCACTGCAAGACCAACAGAGAAACAAGTAACTGGGCAAAACATTGACGATGACTAGTTACGTTTACTATATTAATAACAATAAAACTATTGGTACAATAACAAATAGTGATTTAAATCAGCTCCTGGGTCATTCAGCGAAGGCCATTCGCCGCTTTCCGGGCTGATCCTCGGGCCACCATTCCGGTCGTTCGGCATAGCAGCGCTCGCCATCGATCATCAGTTCCGGGTGCCCGTTGAGCACCTTCTCGATTCGCAACAGGGCCACTCCGTGGTTGTGGGCAGAGCCAAAGACGCGTCCTAGTTTCGCTCCAGCCACGGAGGTCACCTCTTGGCTGGAACCGGCATCGATGGGCGCTGTCAGCCGGATGGGCATATAACGTTTGCGGATAACACCCGAATGGTGGACGCGGGCTGTCAGCTCCTGGCCCACATAGCAACCCTTCTGGAAGCTTACGCCGTTCAGGTAATCCACATTGGCCTCCAGGGGAAAGCATTTTCCCGGAGGCAATTCCGAGCTGCCCTCGCCCACTCCTTGCTTGTAGCGGACCAGCTGGTAGTTGCTATCCGAGGAGGCGGGTGTGGCGATGCCAAAGTCAGCGAAACTCTTGGTCAGTTTGGCCCAGTCCATATTGGTGGGCGCCAGGACGCGAGTGCCCAAGGCAGACAGCCTCGGATCCGGGGATACAAATAGATCTGGATGCGGATTGGCCACCATCTCCGAGCCGTCCTTAAAGTTAAAAATCACCCAAGGGGTGTACTCGTCGTCCACACTGTCCACTTCGATGCGCCGGCGAACGCGATAGGTGCGCAGGTGACGTCGGAAATCCGAGGAAGCCTCGCGATCGCACTCCACCAGGATGGTGTCCGGATTGTTGGTGCGGTACAGGATCGTGTCGTACAGCACCCGGCCCGATTTGTTGAGGAAGTGAGCGTACATGGAGGCAGGACCTCCGGGCGACTGGATCCGGGCCACATCGTTGGTGGCCAGACCCTGCAGGAAGGGCACCACCTCGGCCCCATGGACGCGGATGAGTTCTCGGTTGGCCAGCGGCTCCAGGGTGAAATTGCGCTGGCTTATGCCCATGGGACGGGCGTATGGAATCCGCATCTGGTGCAGATTACGTATGTGCAGCCGCGCAGCGCGGAAGAAGCACGGATTTGAACATCTATTCATGCTGCAAAATGGAGGCATCACGGTTGCCTGCAAATCTGTACTTGAAGTGGCAAAAATAAAGCGCCCTTACCTTGCGTGTGGAAATATGACTTAATTTATTTGCTCTATCTAGCTGCAGTAACTTAAATTTGGTATACAAAAAACAAAGTCAGGCAAGGAACTGATTTTTTGGCACCCGGTTCATAACAATGAGACTTGACAGTTCGTCAGAGATGAGCGCTTGATGGAGGTTTGTTCGCGTGTCACGACAAAAAAAAATGTTGACAAATTTATGAAAAGTAGACCAAATTGAAGAAAATATAATTTTCAATATTATTATTGTTATTTTAGGTATAAACTTTTATTTTGATTTTATAAATGGTTCAAGTTAAAGCTGGCAATTTTCGTGGTAAGCTTAAATTGTTAGTCACGCTCCCATCTCTAATCAGCTGTTCCTATCATGAGACCACATCATCTGGTTTTCCCTGGTTAATTTTAGCACATTTTGCTAGGAAAATCGGTATTTCGTGGCGCTGTGGGCGCAGCCACTTTGCTGGAAACATAAAAAATTTGTTTTAAACAAAACAAAATGAGTCAATACAGCCACGTTAAGTATACGCAATCGCCGACGCCGTCGGTGGTTTCTGGCTACTCGAGTGCCTCGCGGCTCCACTCACCCCTCCCGCCGCCCGCCAACCACAGGAGGGACTGCCTATCGGCGACCACCAAGAGCTACAAATACCTGCGACGTCTGCTCAAGTTCAATCAGATGGACTTCGAGTTTGCCCTGTGGCAGATGCTCTACCTCTTTGTGGCGCCCCAAAAGGTGTACCGGAACTTCAACTACCGGAAACAGACCAAGTCACAGTTCGCCCGCGACGATCCGGCGTTTCTAGTGCTCCTGGTAATCTGCCTATGTGGTGAGTTTTCAACGCCAAAGCATCCATCCAATTTTAAGGTGGTGCAGTGGTCTTCGTATCTTAATGGTTTAACCATAATCCTGAATATGCATTATACATTATTTTGAGACATTTTGTATGGTGGTTAGTTATATACCAATTGGTATTTTGTTAGAATGAGTTTCATTAGTGCCCAATACGATTTCAACAAATATATTATTCTTATTTCATGTTCTAATCTGAATTCAACAGTCACCTCACTGGGCTTTGCGTATGTGCTGGGACTGTCCTTCTGGCAAAGTATCTCCTTCATATTTTACGTGGTTTTCGTGGACTGCATTTTCGCGGGCATCATAATCGCCTCGTTTTTCTGGGCGGTGACGAATCGGTACCTGCGCACGAATAATCTGGAACCGGACATCGAATGGGGCTATGCCTTCGATGTGCATCTGAACGCCTTTTTTCCGCCACTCATGCTGCTGCACTTCATCCAGCTGTTCTTCTACAACTGGCTGATCAGCCAGACGTGGTTTATCTCCCGATTCCTGGGCAACACCTTCTGGCTGCTGGGCATGGGCTATTACGTATATATCACCTTTCTGGGATATAATTGTGAGTAAGTTTGAGGACATAGAGAACTCTCTGATTAATACGTTTTCCCCTTTGTAGGCATCCCCCATCTAAAGAACACCCGAATTATACTCATCGCCCTGCCCATCATCTTCCTTCTGTTTCTGGTTGTCACCATTATTGGCTGGAATGCCACGATATCCTTCGTCAACTTCTACAAGTATCGCGTTTATTAATCATGTAACGTGCGTTGTAAATTATTTTGCGTTTAGCTGCTAGGCACTATACTACAATTATGACTAATAAAATAATTAATTTAGAGTTATCCAAACAAAGAGTGTATGTGTGATTTGTTTTTATAAATTTCTCAAATAATTAACACAGCCAAACTCATGTAAACTAAAAGCATTCAAAAACTAACGTAGTCATTTATAAAGATTTCAAAAATTAGAAAATCATTGGCTATGTCACCATTTTTTCCTCCTTGATCAAGTATCAATGTACTTTCAACATTTTTCCGAGTTTATTAATCTATAAAATGGACAACAAATGCAATTACGCCAAATGCTTGGGCTTGACGAAGGTGCGCTTTCGCTTGTTGCGTTTGCGCTGCAGCTCCAGAGTGTGCAGTTCCGTGTGCACCTCGGCGAAGATCTCCGTCTGCTCCTCCTCGGGAATCGAGCTGCGGTAGTCCTTCATCATGTCGTACTTTTCCCAGGGCTTCTGCACCTTGGCTGACGACAGGCGATGCTTGTCCTTCAGATACTCATCGATGTTGGCCACGCCACGCAGATTTTGGCGCTCCCAACGCTCCAGCCAGGGACGTGGTCGCAGCACCACCTTGATGTCGTTCACCGGCACGGGAGCACCATCCTCCAGCGGCTCCGCCTCCATGTTCTCATCAAAAGTACTGTACTCGGGCAGAGCGTCGCGCAGATAAAAAAGGCTGTCATCTAGTCGTTTCTCCAGCCGCAGAACCTCCACCTTCTGGATGGTGGGATCATACAGCTCGTAGACTACCTCCATGCCCTGGTGATCGATGACGTTGCGCAGGACGAAGCGGGCGCGCAGTCCACAACGATCCCTATTGATGCAGATGCCCACAAATCGACTGGTCTTGCCGGCGGCATGTGGATCGGAACTGGTCACCGCCAGGACGGAGCCCACATAGAATTCGGGTAGATCGATCTGTTTACGCCGCTCCAGCATATCCAGGCGCTCCAGTTTCTCGCGGATGGGGTTTCTCCACTCCACCTTCGGATCGGGCAGGAATTCTGGGTAAACAAACCGATAATTTGCCGGAATAATGGGTTTTCGGGTCACAGGAGCTGGTGAAATGGGTGTGGCAGGTGGAGCCTCCCCTTTCTTCGATTCCTCCTGATTTTCAACAGCATGTTCCGCCGTTTTCGTGGAGAATGTGACTGAAAAATACGTTTCCTGAATGCGTGCCACTAAGCCAAATGTGAGTCCTTACCAATCCGCTTGTAGGCACATTGCTGCACCAATCTTTTCAGCATAACTCTAGAACTTAGGTTCATTTTTAACTAATTTACTGAGCCGCTGAAATAAATAAATGTTTAGATAATCATGCCGCACGATAATCAGCTGCTACCGAAGATGGCGATAACCGGGCTATCGATATTTTTCGTGATTGGACTAGAGCTGCCAACTTGGCTGGTTAAGAAAAGAATGTAACTGACTTTTGAAAATTTTTACCTTTTTCGAATTGAGATTTTTGAAAAGAAAATAACTTTTATATTTTTATTTTACATTTTTTTAGCTAGGACTACAATCTCTTTAATTGCCTGCCTCGCAAATAAAATAATACTTCTTTGATCCGATCCTTTCGAAGCTTTCCGTGGGTTCCTGTAGCTTTTCAGCGATTTCGTTAACTAAAGTCCCCACCTCCTTTAACTTTTCCACGAAGTCAACGGGATTGGACAAGATTCCATATGGAAAAAATGCAATAAATGCGAAAAATAGAATAGTTGAGTACTTCAACATCTTGAATTTGATTAAACAATGACGGATCTTAGCGAACCAAATCCATATTTATAGCATTCTGTGCGCTTTTGGGTACGTATTTTTTTTTCAAATTCTGCGGAATTTCCCTAGTCTTTAGGATTCAACAGAAACTTGCAGTTCTTTTGTTTAGCCTTAGATTCCAGTTATTCTGGAATTTCAGGCTTTCTTTCTTTCTAATTGATAATATACCAAAAAGGTAAATAATAAATTTAAACAGAAATATAATGTCTTAACGAAAAGAATTTATTTTCCTGGTGTTACAGTTTAATTTTGTAAAAGTATATTAACCATTTTAAAGGGGAATGATAAAGGATAAGAGTAAGTAGTAACTGGGGGAATTCCTGTAGGCGGTAAATGAATAGCCAGATGACGACTTTATGAGTCTGCCGCACGGCTAGCTTCCTAATCCTTGAGGATTTCGTTGACGGCGTTGACGACGTGGCGGGCAGAAATGCCGAACATGTCGATGAGGACGGAGGGAGGACCCGAGCGTGGCACGGTGGGCACGAACAGGTGCTTGACCACAAAGTTACGTTCGCCGGCCAGGGCACTGAGCACAGCCTCGCCAAGACCTCCTTGCCTGTAAAGGAGAATGAACAAACCCATTTAGCAAAGAAGTATCCTCAAAGGGTTACGTAAACAACTCACTGGTAGTGATCCTCCACGACGACCACACGTCCTCCGCACTGCTTTCCGTGCTCAATAATCAGCTCAGCATCCAGAGGCTTCACGGTGAACGGATCAATCACACGGACGGTGATGCAGTTCTTCTCCAGCTGATCGGCGGCAGCCAGACACTCGTACAAAGTGACACCCGCTCCGATCAGGAGCACCTCGTCGGAGCTCTTCTGGCGCACCACCTTGCCGCGTCCAATGGTGAAGGTTTCCTCGTTGTCGTAGATCACGCAGGTGTTGGGACGCGATGTGCGGATAAAGCAGACGCCCTTGGTATTGGCCGCCAGCTCCACGGCACGCTCCGTGCTCACCGCATCCGAGGGATAGAAGATGGTGCTGCCCGGAATTGTGCGGAACATGGCCAAGTCCTCCAGTCCCATCTGCGAGGGACCATCCTCACCGATGCTGCAGCCGCAGTGGGAGCCCACAAAGTTCACATTCGTCTGCGAGATGGCGCCCATACGGATCTGGTCGAAGGCACGGGTAAAGAAGGTGGCAAACGTGGACACGAAGGCCACAGTGCGGCGACGGCAGGCAGCGCCCACGGCCACGCCCACCAGATTCTGCTCAGCGATGAAGCACTCGATGTAGCGTTCGGGGTCGAGAGCCTTAAGCTTGTCCGAGAAAGTGGAATTCTTGGTGTCACCATCCAGGGCAATCACACGCTGGTTGTTCTTGCCGATCTTGGCCAGAGCTGTGCCATAGGCCAAACGGGTGGCAACCGAATCACCCAGCTTGTAGGCGGGAGGTGAGCTCAGCTTGACATTGCTGATGTCCACCTCGGGAGCAGCTCCCGTCTTGGAAACCGGCTTGGGGGTCAGCTTGACATCCTTGTTGACAATCAGACCCTGCAGATGCTTGACCACCTCGGCGGCCTTGTCTCCCAGCGGCTTGCCGTGCCAGTTGTCCAGATCCTCGATATTGGGGAAGTCCTTTCCCTTGAACGTCTTGGCAATGATGGCGGTGGGCTTGCTCTTGGTGATGGCAGCGCAATGGAAGGCTTTGGTCAGCTCCTCGACATCGTGACCATCGACAACGACAGCATTGAAGCCGAAGGCCTCCAGACGATCCCGGTACACATCCAGTTTGTGCTGCAGGGAGGTGGCCTCCGACTGACCCAGACGGTTCACGTCGAAGATCACGCACAGGTTATCCAGCTTGTAGTGGCCGGCAAAGTGCAGCGATTCCCAAACGGAACCCTCCGCGGATTCGCCATCGCCCACGACCACGTAGGTACGGTAGTCGGCCTTGTCGTAGTTCTTGCCCACATAGGCCATTCCAGCGCCCACGGCCACACCCTGTCCCAGGGATCCGGTGCCCACATCGATGAAGTTTAGACGGGGCGTCGGGTGACCCTCCAGATCGCTATCGATCTTGCGCAGGTTGTTCAGATCCTCGATGGGGAAGAGACCGGCCTCAGCCCAAGCGGCGTACAGAATGGGTGCCGCGTGTCCCTTAGACAGGATAAAGCGATCACTGGAGGGATCGCGAGGGTGCTTCAAGTTCAAACGCAGTTGCTGGAAGAACAGCACGGACATGATCTCGGCCAGCGAGGCACATGATGTGGGATGGCTATAACGAATGCAAATAGAGGTAAAACATTAGATTGTAGAATAAACTTTGTGCACTAAATTCTAGGTTAAGGCTGGTGTTTATTGAACCGTATTGGAAGTAGACCTTGTCAAGAGTCAATGAAGGGAAAGTAAGACTAAGCTTACATTTTAGCCATCCGTTGAAAGTCTACTCATATTTTTTTTTAATTCCAATATCTGGAGTATTCAATTTCAAAGTTTAAATAAGGTTCGGTCCATTTTGCAATATTTGAGTTCCCATGCGATCGTGTTTCGACAAATAAGATAAATACCGAAAGAGTAGTCTGTAAATTGCACATCTGGCACTACTCCAACCGCAAAAACACACAATCCCAGACCAAAAGGGGGGCTCGTCTTACCCCCAGACATATAAATAAACCATATCGCGTACACAACCGTACAAAAAGTATATGGTGTGATTTCATCGCCAGCTCCACACCGGTTTTTAGACCTTGGAACTTTTCCGATCGCCAAAATAAACCCAAACAAAAGCCTTAAAAAAAACACAAATTCTTGGGTTACACGATGGGGTCGCATGCACGTGTTCTTAGATAGTTTCCAAGTGCCTACCCATTTCCTCCGGCTGAATCAAGTACTAATGAAGGTGATACTACGGAGTGTCAGCAGTGACCCGGCTCGCTTATTTTATCAATTTTCCGTGATTTTCGATTATCATGCAGGGAACACACTTGAGCTGGTCACCTCTAATCGGTCATATCGTTGCCAGTGGGTAACGAAAACCAAACGCGGCTTATCTCGCCGGCAGAGGTCACATTTAGAGCAAACAGAGTAGATCTTATCTTAAACTGACACGAAAAAAAATGAAAAAAACTAATGGAAGCGATAAAAGTGTTTGCCTTATCAGCGTACTCTATTTTTATTTACTGTTGCAGTAACAATTTAGTCGCGTCTATCCGTGATATAATTACATTAAAAGCCATAAGGTCGTAAATTTCAAGTGTAGGGGATCATTCCATTACTATCTCCATCCCTTTCATTCCCGTCACAAGCTGTGCTTTCCAACACTCGAATATGTATGTATAAGAATGCCGCTGTTTTATGTACATATGTATATATTTATGTATGTTTATATACGCCATGTGTGTTTGTGTGTAATGACGACGTCGGCTTTTTGAAAGCCACGCACAAAAACAAAACAAAAATTTAAAAGCAGTAAGCTAAATGTTTCAAGGTTGACTAAGGTCAAAAAAATATAAACTCAGAAAATGAGGTGAATGCGGCTTATCAGTAGGCACGCAAACAAGACGAAAAATTCGCGAATTAACAAGTTACTAGAAAACACGTGGCTTGGCAACTCATGGATGGGGTGAGGGGGTGCTTTTTAAGGAACCGGTCTCCACAAAATTTTCTATACATATGTATGTATGTTTATGTGAAAGTTGCATTCATAATTACATTTCATTTAATTTATTCAAATCTCCAAAAAGAAATTTTAAATCCCCTGGAAAACGTTTCTATAGCCACCCCTTGAACAGTTGGGTCACCTTTGAAGCAACAAGTGCAAGGTGCACAACTTTTAAAATTCGCAGCTCACACACATCTAAATGCACACTTTAATTTACTAATGGGTTTATTCGTTTGCTTACCCCGATTTGGAGGCCTGGGTAGCGTTGATGGAGTGAATTCGCAGCTTCTGGGCCAGATCCTTCAGATCCTGCACGGTCTTAGCTTCGGGCTTGTGGTACGACATCTTACGAAAATTTTTTGTATTTACGGGATCGTTGTAAATGTGATTTTTTTCTTTAAACTCTTGTACAAAGGCCCTCAAGAGTTTCGGATTCTTTAGCCAAAGGGTGACGCCTCTATATTTGCACGACACAGACAAGAGTTTGGACGTGGTGTCGGAGCTGGAATCGGATTTATAAACGGACCGCTGCAGCCGGCTTTTGAAAACGAAATGTTCTCGTCGCCGGTGCCTCGGTCCCTTTTACGCTGTGGGGGCTCAATCTTGGGGAGTGCTCGCAACGTCAAACTCGTTGCTCTGGTACCGCTCTACTTGTCAGCGCTGGAGCGAGATGGATATATGAACAACGTCAGCTTGGCTCCGCACCCTCTTATCTGAGCACAACTGCGGATAGATATCTAGTAGTGATCGGCATTGCAACGAATACATAAGACAGTTTTTGTGTTGAGCTATATCTCTGTGTAATAGTTTAAATTTAAAAGTTCTCAGACTAGACCTCCGCTACTTTGAAATATAAATTGAAGATTTTCTACAAAAGATATTTATAATTAACCTTATAAAAATAAAACTACAATACTTATCCGTATAAAACGACGTTTACTCGTGTGAATAAAAAAAATTGATTTGTCAATGCATTATGCATTACTGAAACGTAAGTAATTGTCGTGTAATGAAATTTCTGTGGTTTAACAGATTGAAAACTTTCAATAACACATATTCATATGACCCCATTTGTAAGTCAAAGACAGTTTCAAAAAAGAGAGTGCTCTGAAGCAACAGTTTAAATAAGAGTACTGCTAAACGTTCTCTTTTGCTCGCTCTTTGTTACTTTCCCCTTCTCGCTCGCGAACAAAAAGCGAATTTGCCGCCAACAAATTCAACCTTCGATAGCTCAGTTGGTAGAGCGGTGGACTGTAGTTGGAAAACATGCATTAGAAATCCATAGGTCGCTGGTTCAAATCCGGCTCGAAGGATCGAAAGAACGTATCAATTTTTTTTCATAGTACTTAGTTTAAAATCTCCTTTTTTTACTGTACCGATTAATTGGTAAATAAAAAAAATTGCGTTGAACGGATATATAGAGAGAAATACATAAAAGATAAGAACTAAAATAACAGACAATTATTTTCGAGTTTGGTAAACTTCTTACTACCAAGTAGAAAGGTCTCAAAAAAGAAGCAATCTTTTGAAATACATTAGGTTTCACTTAAAAGTTAAAACACCTTAACATATAATATTGAAAGATTTACATTGACTGAGTCAAATCCACGGAAAATCCGTACATGCCCGTTATTTTGGAGAAACATTTTCGAACTTGGCAACTATAAAAATAATCGAGTGCTCCAAAAGATTGCACTAAGTTGAACCAAATGAACTACATACATATATGGAAAAGTAAGCACTGTACTGTTTGGAAACTCATCCTTCCGTTTACACGTATGCAGAAAACTCACTTTGGCCGTCAGTAATTTTAACCTTCGATAGCTCAGTTGGTAGAGCGGTGGACTGTAGTTGGTATAATGCAATAGAAATCCATAGGTCGCTGGTTCAAATCCGGCTCGAAGGATTCGAAAGATAGTAAATTTTTTATTTGATAGAAATCTTCCAAAGTTTTTAATTTATTAATTAACACACTCATTTTTTTATATTTAAAACATTTAAATTATTAATAAAATAAATAATGTATGAAAGACGAACGGAAAAAAAGGTAATATAATAGAAATCAAAACAAATAGAATTTAAGTATGAACTTTAAACAAAAAGTAATTTCTCTCTTATATGGTTAGGATCTGTAGAAAAAGTAAACTACCACTACTATCATCTTGGACAAAAATGGCCTTGCCTTTAATAAATTTAAAGAAATTTAAAAACCAAAGTAAAGTTGACCAACATAATATTCCGTGTCTACAGTCCGGTCGCGATATCCGGATACCCGGTCTTAAACCTACACCCCAGCACGCCCCCTTCGATAGCTCAGTTGGTAGAGCGGTGGACTGTAGTTGGAAAACATGCAATAGAAATCCATAGGTCGCTGGTTCAAATCCGGCTCGAAGGATTTTTTGTTTTTTTTTTGTTGTTCAAATGGCAATTAAATGTATTTCTAATAAAGTTTATATAATTTCAATAATTTTACCGATTTCTACATTACCTTGTCCGTATGTGCTATATTAACGCTCCCAAATTTAATTCTTATTGATGTATCACAAGAAATTTAGATGCTTATGTTGAACGCTATTTTCAAATAATGTAAGTCAATAATTTTAAATTTTGTTGAATTTGGTCAAAAACAAAAAGCATATCTTGATTCCAGATTTTCTTGTTTCAGTTCCTATTGCTTTAGAACCAAATTTTCCACTTATTTTATTAGAAACTTAAAATTGTTATATAGCTGCAGATAAACAGATTTCATTTAATAATTTAGCGTGTCATTTTTATTTTTTTTATGCGTACAAGTCAATCTTTGTCACAAATACAAATAATATGCAGATCCTATAGTTAGAACGGACTTATGAATATCAACTTTTGCCCGCTGTTTCCTGTCTTAAAGATTCAACTAATGCATAAATTAGTAAGCAAAATAGTCAACGTTAACAATAGTTAGTTTCAAATATACAGTTGTTGCACTTAGTTGACGCCCGTCTTAATACCAACTTGGTGCAACGCTTGCTGCATTAAATACGAATTTATAAAAATAGGCATTATTTTTGTATTTATGTTCTTATGTTTGCTAATCGGTAATTAAATCTAAACAACATTATGTTTTTGTGCACACTTTTCATCCAAGTACAGTAAAAGCTGCTGCGAGTGCACGATCTGTCAGTGTTGGCAGCACATTGATCAGCTCAGCTAAATCGTAATTTTTATTTATGGTATTGTACAAGCGGATTCAAAATAAATTACAAAATAATTGCATCAACAAAATAAAACAAATGCTTACAAGGGATTTACAAACAAGTGGACAATCGTTGTACGAAGTTAGCAAAATAAATTACAATCGAAAAAACAATATCACTAGCTAAAAAGCGTTTGAAGAGTGTACGAAAAACGGAAATAAATTATAATACAAAATCGATGAGTGGTCGTTGATTGGCTTAGACTCAGTCCAGGGCGATGCCCTGTATCCAGGCGCTCAGATCGCTGCCGTCTGACTCCATGATGATTTCGTCGGGCTCCTCGCTAGCCAACAAATGCTGTGCTGCCGTCCGTCCGCTTAAATAGGCGCCGTGTACAGTGGAGTAAAAGCTGGAATGGGTGTGCTCGCCGGCAAAGACTATGGCGGGCTAAGAAGATATATAACAAATATAAGTAAAATTTTGATGAGCACATTGTTTGCGGAACCCACCTTCATGGCCTGGGGCGTGGCATATAGGGGCTGGGCAAGATTTTCTATATCTTCCTGAGTAGCCCCCACAGGTATCGATGTGTACGCCCCACCGGTAAAGTCCTGTGACTTCCAACTGGTGCTAAAATGGAAAGGTACACTTTTATACCAGATTCTATGAGACTAAGTAAACTGACTTACCACACACATCGCTTTGGTTTGGGCACATATGGATCCTGAAGAAAATTCCTCAGTATTTCCGTGCACTTTTCCGCCACTACCTCGTGGGAAAGTGTCTCCATGTACTCCGCCTCCCGTCCAGAGACCCAGCCCAGGAGCAACGTGTCCGTCATCTTGGCAAACGAATAGATCTTCTTGAACCAATTCTTGCTGAGATAATCCTCGCTGGCCAGTTCCTCCTCGGAGCTGTTCATGTCCCGCTTATCGTCGTCCCAAAGCAGCATAATCTCTGATATATCGGCACTGAGGAACGGCCGGTCGTACTCCAAGAAGATTTTGTCAACGGTGCCGAACATGAGATTCTCGATGGACTCCTGTTTGTACTGGGGCAGCACAGGATCGAAAAGCGTGCGATGAGTTTCTTTCAGCACGCCCAGCGGTATGGTGCATATCACATGAGATGCATGGAACACTCGACCGTCCTCGCAGTCCACGCGCACATTGCCTGCAGGATAATCACAATTGCTGCTAGAGTTTGACTCCTCGGACCCGCCACGGTGTCCTCCCGTGGGCACTTCCGTCACCGTTCGCTCCGAGTCGTCCGAGTGCTCATCCTCTGAATTCTCGTCGACGGTCTCCAGGCCGGTGAAGGTCTTTTTCCGCTTCCAGTGGATTTTCTTCACCGGACATTTGGTCAGGATGGACTGCTTGGGTATCTGGGCGCCCAGCGGTCGCAGGATGGAGCTGTAACCAGAGGGCAGCACTATGTTGCCTCCCTGTAGCTCCGTGTAGCTGCCTGTAAGGGAAGATTTTTGTTTTAATTTAATGGTTTATACTTTTCTATGGTATAGTTCTAACCGAGCTCGAGGAGATCCACCTCATTCATGTTGTTGCAGCCGGTTATGCAGGTCTCTCTCTTCAGCAGGCAGTTGAAAATGGACTGCTTGAGGCGCTTTTCCTTGGGGTCCTGCACTCCACTCAGATAAATCTCAATTTCGTAGTTTATGTGCTCGCCCACACTGTGTATATCCGGCGGCGGACTGTACTGACAGAGGAAGTACTCGTCGCAGCGCCTTAAAAAGCAGACGTACGCCTCGTAGATCTCCTGTAGTATGCTGAACGGCACCTGGTGTCCGTTCTCTGTGGTGGCCACCACCTTGTGCGGCTTGGGAACGTTGACCACGCTGACTAGACCATGCTGCACGGCCAGCTCGAAGATGGGGTTGCCCAGGACACCGTGTATCCAATTGGCGCCCAATTCAACCTGTGAGATAAATGTGAGATAATTTAGTCAAGTTTATTTAGCAAATTCAAGTTGGAAAATAAAATAGATTAATGCCTTAAACTTGCCAGTGATAAGCAGATAAAAACTGACCTAGACTATTAAATATTTAAGGGGCATTTCTGCGGTTAAGTAAATAATCTTTAATTAAAAGGGTATTTATAATGAAATCATTGATGAACATGATGATGATTTAAATTTGTAAAAATATTTAAAAATAAGTTGTCCTATACATAAGTAAGCCCTATATATAAGACTACGTGATCGTGGGAGCGCAAACCCGTGAGTTTATTAGGGCATTGCACTAGAAACGTCATCGTTGGCTTAATTCAGAAAAACCATATCTAATCTGGCCAAACGTTGCCAAAGAAAGTTGTATAACAAATTCCTCGATAAGGTACCGGTGTAAACTATGAAAATAAACAGAAGAAAAGCATAATGCAGAGAATTCTGAAAATTAAAAAGCATGCCGGATGTATTTAAATTAATTAAGTGGCCCCAAAGGGGACATGAACGTATGCTACAAATTGAACTAACAATAGTCAAACCAGGAACAGGAATATATATATAAAAATAGCATCAATGAGAAACGTGAACAGCTGACCGACTGCGCAGTGCTTGGAAAAATCTATAATCAACTTGGGACTCGGGGCAAAGAATCTGTTACAACATGAGGAACGTTTTTCCTAACCAAAGGTATTACCTTATATTACGAAAGGGCAGTATATGGTTTGTTTTGGTTCTTGAGCTTGGGGTTATATAACGATTAGGTACCTTCTGATTATTGCTGAGCGGTATGGACACTATGCGTCCGCCCACCCGGCCCCTTGCCTCCAGAATCACGAAATCCTCGCAGCCGTTTTGCAGGAGATGATTTGCCGCTGATAGTCCGGCCATTCCGGCTCCGATGATCACGATCTTCACGTTGGTATTGCCCGCCGCAGTTTGGGGTTGATCCCCGGCTCCAGCAGCCCCAATATTGGCCATTCCCTCCTCGGTGGGCGAGGGAGCGGGTGTTACGGGCTCCTCCTTGTCGCCCATTGTTACACTTTGTTTTCTTTGTACATATGCGAGTGAGTTGTGTTCCCCTTGCTGTTTATTTATATTTTATTTAGCGTTTTTCACGCCTCATTTCACTTTTTCTGCACTTTTTTTGGTGGCGAGTCGGGCGACTGTTTTGACGTTTATTTGACAGCAGATGTTGCGGTTGGGGTATCAGCAAATAGCTGTTCGTCTTGGTGTTATATTTATGTTTTTGGTTAAAAAACATTGTCAATTAAGAGTTTGGCTTCATATTTAGTAAGCTTCTAACTAACTTCTATTTAAAAATAGGTTTTTATTGAAAGTTTTTATGAAAACTTTATTCACAGCTGTTGATTAGGGTGTTGCCATACTTAATTTTGTAAAGGTAAACAATACATCTGGCACTTTGCAGCACTAAAATATAAATACCCATTTTTTATTATTAATACTAAATTAAAAAAAGTTACATTGTAATATTCATTTTTTAGTTAATACTAAGTCTTTTTAAATTACTACTCTAAAATACTCTACATAAACTTTTTCAAATTCTTTTTACTGATTTTGAAACACACACACACACTTGAATCCGATAAATCTAAACACTTGTTATCGCCCACCTGCCAGCACTAGCAGAGCTGCCAGAAAGTTCGAACTGTGTACACAAATTGCTCGCTGATAAAAACACAAATTGTGTAAATAATTGCTTGCTATTTGCAAAGTTATCACTAATTTCCGATAAAAGAGGAAGATATGTGATTGGCAAGCGCTTTGGTTAAGTAAACCCCGTTAAGATGGCCGACGCCTACTGCCTGACGAATTTTATTGATTTTTCGCTGTCGCTGTCGCTGCCGCTGAAACACCACAATCGCATCAAGGTGAGCACTCCAATCCAAAGCAATCCCACCTGTAATTTGATAGCAGGCCACCCACTGATATGCACCCTCTCCCCCCGTTGCAGTATACCTGCTTCGACATCTCCGACAGCTATATCATTTTCGGGGCCTCATCCGGATCGCTGTACCTGTTCAATCGGAACGGCAAGTTCCTGCTCTTGATACCCAACAAACATGGAGCAATCACCAGTCTCAGCATTTCGGCGAATAGCAAATATGTGGCTTTTGCGACGCAACGATCGCTGATCTGCGTCTACGCTGTGAATTTGTCCGCCCAGGCGACACCGCAGGTGATATTCACGCATCTGGACCAGTCGGTGCAGGTGAGCTGCATCCACTGGACGCAGGACGAGAAGCAGTTCTACTATGGCGACTCCCGCGGACAGGTCAGCCTGGTCCTGCTCTCCTCGTTCATCGGACACAGCCTGCTGCTCAACATGACCGTGCATCCGCTGCTCTACCTGGACTCCCCCATCGTCCAGATCGACGACTTCGAGTCCCTGCTGCTGGTGTCCAACTGCACCAAGTGCATACTCTGCAACACAGAGTACGAGGAGTACAAGCAGGTGGGTCCTGTATTTATAAGATTTAATTTATATTTTTATTTATTTATATTTCTTGTGTAAACTAAAGCCCAGCCATAGCTACTTTCTTAACATTATTATCTACGCTTAATTAATTTAACTTAGTTTATTTCATATTAATTATATAATATGAATATATCAGGTGTTTATATTAATTTTTCATCATTTTCTGAACATTTCAGATAGGGAACCGTCCGCGGGATGGCGCCTTTGGAGCCTGCTTTTTCGTCTCGCCACAGGAGTCTTTGCAGCCGTCTCGAATCTACTGCGCCCGACCTGGCAGTCGCGTTTGGGAGGTGGACTTCGAGGGCGAGGTGATCCAGACACACCAATTTAAGACTGCCCTGGCCACCGCACCTGCGAGAATTCAGCGACCTGGCAGCGGCACCGATGAAATGGATGCAAATACCGAGTTGCTGGACCATCAGCCGCAAAACCTGCAGTTCGCCAAGGTGCAAAGGCTAAACGAGGACTTTCTGCTGGCCTTCACGGAGCTGGGACTGTATGTGTTTGATGTGCGGCGCTCGGCTGTGGTGCTTTGGTGCAATCAGTTCGAGAGGATCGCCGATTGCCGCTCCTCGGGATCGGAGATCTTTGTGTTTACCCAGTCGGGTGCACTTTACAGTGTCCAGCTGCAGACGCTGCAATCGCACGCCGTTTCCCTAATACAGCAATCCAAATTGCTGCCCTGCGCGAATCTACTGCGCCAGCATGTGCGATATTTTGCGGACAAGGCTCGCGAAGATTACGAGTTGAAGCAGCTGAATCCACTGAAGCAGCTGCTTATCGAACGGCAGGAGTACGAATTGCTGAACGATATATCCGTGATTTTCGATGCCATTACCCAGTGCACGGGTAGTGCTTTGGATACGCAAAGTTCGGGAGGAAGTTCGGCCACCACCGAGCGCAGTCTGAGCGGAGGAAGTTCAGCGAAAGCGCCGCCCAAAGGAGTGTACGTTTTGGAGAACGCCTTCTGCGACAACCTGAAGCAGCCGCTGAAGTCGGGACACTTCAAGGATGCCCTGTTGACGGTAACTGGTAAATTCGGCAAGAACATCATTAAGTACAAGTTCAATATTTTCGCCGAAGAGCAGCAGCAGTTGGTCAGAGAACTGATTCCGGCCAGCGAACGTTCGTTGCCCTTCAAGGACATCAAGGCGCGCTACGAATCGGGAGCCGATGATCAGGAGGAGGAGATTGTGAGCCGCTGCAGAAGGCCGGCACCCCAGGCTCCGCACATCAGTCCCGAGGAGAAGACCCTCTACAATCTCTACCTGATCGCCAAGAGCGCCAAGTTCAGTCGGACGCAGTGTGTGGATCGTTATCGGGCGGTTTTCGATGAATATGCAGCGGGGGAGCTGGTGAATCTGCTCGAGAAATTGGCCAAGGTGATGGTGGAGCATGGTGATACAGCGGATCAGGCGCGACGCAACTGCTACGAGATGTACTTCGATTACCTGGATCCGGAGCTAATCTGGGAGGTGGACGACGCCACGCGGGATCACATAGCCGCAGGCTTTGTGCTGCTCAATGCGCCCGAAAATGCGGAGATTGTAAAGTGTGAGCACTGCTCCTTTCCCCTCCGTTTCGACACATCCTGTCAGTATCATGAACTGGGAGCGGTGCTCCTGCGATATTTCTGGTCCCGCGGCGAGCAACTCAAGTGCTTCGATGTGGTGCAGTCGGTTCCGGCGCTACTGGATGTCTTGGCTAAATTCTACCTGGCCGAACAGAATCTCACCAAGGTGGTGGCCATCGTCCTCAACTACGGACTGCCGGAACTTCTGGCGGACGTGGGCAAACAACTGAGCGTTGGAGCTTGGGGTCGATGCTTTGAGCAGTTCGTGGAGCTCCAACGTGGGCGACTTGTGTGCGCCAATTGTGAGTGCATCTCTGGGGTGGAACAGGAGCAGCTGGGCCGCCACTTCTTCTACAACTGGAACTGCTTCCTCAATGTCGCACTGGATCACATGGCCGCCGGAGACACGCTGGCGTTGATCTTCAAGTGGAGCTCGTACATTCCAAACGACGCCATCGACCGGGAGTTCTACTCCCGCTGCCTGCTCAAGGGCTAAACGATCGGACATTATTAAATATATACCATACTATATAGCCATATTTATTGTTCCACTATATAATCTCAAGCTAAGGCCAATACCAAAAGCATTTATTCTATATAAAATTGTACACCCACGATATGTATATTACAAATACGAAAGTGCATGAATTATATTCGAGCGTTCGAGACTTCGAAAAGGTTTTTACTTCTAATCATTTTTTGGGGAGTAATACTTTCTGAGGATTTTGTCGTTTCAATTGTTCACTGTCTTAAGTGAGCCCTTTATTTATGATCTAACATTGCCTTTTGCTTCAAATTGAAAAAAGGGGAAAGGTAAAACAACTACACCTAAACATAAACACAAACATTTTTGGCCAAATTGATACAAAATTTCAACTGCCCAGCCTTATTTCTCTTCCATTTCAAAAACTAAACAGCCTAGAAGATATCGACGCCTCGAAAAAGCAAAGACAAACCACATACCATTTGAATTCGATAGTCCGCGAAGTTAGCGCAGCGATCTGGCAACGCCCGTGTCCAACATTCCAGGGTCGTGTCCCTGCTAGCTGTCCGGCGCCACAGCCCCAGGGTTGAGTCTATAACTTTTCCCAGTGCACCTATCGATTACTCATCGATATATATATTTTCACAACCCTAATTTTTAGACACGCGTCTGAAAGCGGAAAAAAACGTGAACTCGTCGGAAAAGCAGCATTTTTCAAGCCCAGAGCGCTTGTAATTGTAATTGTTGGCACAAGCAGGCCAGCCAAATCCGATACGGAAACGTCTCAGTTTCAAGCCGAACAAAGGAAATCTGTGCGAAGAACAAAAAGAACTGAAAAAAGTACAGAACAGACCCCTTAAATTTCACATGAGAACGCAGTAGCTTGTGGAACGTAAGAAGTTTTGTCGGAAAAACTAAGGAAAAACGTATAGACACCAAGTGCAACACCAACACAACGATCGTATACATTTTTTTGTCGCAAATTGCAAGTGTGCACCCTAAAATAAAAAACCGAAGAGTAACCATTGCAAAATTTTCCTAAACGGAAAGCAAGAAATAAAAAGCAACTGATTGGAGGATAATATGAGTAATGCTATCAACCAAAATGGCACAGGTCTAGAGCAGCAAGTAAGTAGAGTTATAAAGTGGTGAAAATACATACTACATATACATATATATAAGAAAAGTACATATATACAATGAGTGAGTGCGTGTGTGTGAGTGATGCTCATGCGGCTATTGGAAAAAGTTCGGCTAGAAATTTATTGATTTCATAACACACCAATGTCTCTATTGCTCATTTACAACTGCCTATGACGTCCATGTGGATTATGTTTGAATGTATGCGTCTGGGTTCTTCTTCGTCATTCCAATTTGTAATTTCTTTTGTATAATTTTTGCTCGCTTGCCTCCAATTTGACATGTATATTATATGCATATGAAAGTTTCCACTCGGCCTCCCAAGTTTGTGTGCGTGTGCGAGTAGTGTCGCTGTTCTAAGGCTGACCGTGTGTGTGTGTCATAAC
This sequence comes from Drosophila elegans, assembly GCF_018152505.1. NCBI lineage: Eukaryota > Metazoa > Arthropoda > Insecta > Diptera > Drosophilidae > Drosophila > Drosophila elegans. The sequence continues at coordinate 1,609,091 of NW_024545855.1, read as the reverse complement.
TCACTCTCTCGCTTGCGCGCACATGTGGAAGCTGTTGTAAACAGGGTTGCCAGGGGTGGCGATGTGGTGATTAATTTCAAGGGTGATTTGGCAAAAAAAAACTAATCTAAACGATTTTCACTAGTGCCCATTGCGTTTAAAAGATGAACAATAAGTTCAATGATATTAAATTCATATCTTACTGTTCAGTTTTAATAGTTCATTTTTTTTATGGATTGATTTGCTATCGTTTCAACGTTTCATGAAACAGTTTAACATATTTCATATTCCAATGAACTTTCTATGTATTTTAAAAAGAACCTCAGTTCACTAACTAATTCTTCGCACTCGTCACAACTGCTATAAATTTTAAAAAGATTTTGTTTGAAGTTCAAGGATGTTGGTCTTTCACGACCAAAAGAATATTGGGATTCCCCCGAATTTAAATTAAAAGAATTTCATGAAAGAGAATAATGGGTGAATGAGAGCAAACTATTTAAGCTTTATCGTTTTGTCCATTGCAATTATTTTCGTGGAGAGTTCTTTGAACACGTTCCACATTGTTTTCATTTGGATTCCACAACCGGGCTTAGTGTTCTACCACTACGGCTGCGATTTATTTACCCATGTGTGGGTGGCTCTTTCACGTGTTGTTTTTGTTGTGTTGCTAGGCGGCCCCTCTTTGTGTAATAAGCTGCCGCTAAGTGCGAGGGAGACGGTTACAAACGGAGAGCGGCGCCGCTGGTGACGAAAAGAATACGAAAAATTCAAATTCAAAGCTTTAAACTAGTTGCGCCTCTCTCTCTCTCTCTTGTATTTATTCCAGAGATTTGCACGTATGTACATATTTATACACGTTGCACTGGAAAGAAGAAGCGGTAAATAGCACATGTTGCTAAGCGGGAACGGTGAAGTTTACGAAGTTCTGGAGTAGATTCCCACAGGGAAATCAGAAACCAATCCGTTGAACTTGAACAATTCATTGCACTTCCATTTTAATGTGGTGGTTAACAGCTGGAAATATAATAGCAAACAAATAGCTATTCCAGAGAAATGGCGTATATGTATATGTTTTAAAAACATTGTTATTGTAAGTTTTTTACATATGTGTGCGTGGATTTTATTCTTATCTGAAATGCACTTTGTTCTATTCCTACAAATTCATTTAAAAGCGTTGTAGAGAAAGATGATCCGAAAAACGTATATTTTAAAGTGGGTTTAATTTAAATTTATGTGTGTGTTTCATTCTTTGTGTTTGATGAAACTATTGTAAATATTCTGTTAATATTTTCTATAAGGGCTTTTATTCAAACAAAGACTAACGATTCTCTCTATGTCATTTGCAGGTTGCTGGTCTGGACTTGAATGGCGGCTCTGCTGACTACAGCGGCCCCATAACAAGCAAGACTTCCACTAACTCGGTCACCGGTGGTGTGTATGTGCCCCCGCATCTTCGTGGTGGTGGTGGCAATAACAACGCAGCGGACGCAGAGAGCCAGGGCCAAGGACAGGGCCAGGGCTTCGACTCGAGAGCCGGGAATCCGCGCCAGGACAGCAGGGACCCGCAGCAGCCGCGTGGAGGTGAATACCGCAGGGGCGGCGGCGGCGGAAGTCGCGGCTTCAATCGCCAGAGCGGCGACTACGGCAGTTTCGGAAGCGGCGGCGGCGGCGGTGGACGACGTGGAGGAGGTCGCTACGAGGACAACTACAACGGTGGGTTATACAGTAGTCACATATATTTTTTTGTGCCTCAGCGTATAATAAAATAGAAACTTAGGGCATAAAGAATGTCAAGATCATGCACAAAATTGTTGAACTTTAAAAGTGGTACAGTCAAGTCAGTTGTTTTGTAAATTCTGCCAATGTCATTTTGCAATTCGTAGAATACTTTTTAAACAGTAGTTCTCTCTTATATCTGTCAATCATACATACACCAAAATTCGATAAAACAAATGTTTCAACACACTAAAAACTCAAACAAAAAAAAAAATTGTGCAGACAAATGGAGTAATGTTTTGCCAATTTTTGTATCCTTGACTATTTCCATTCTTATATAGTTTATTAATACAATTATCTTAATCCCCTACAGGTGGTGAATTCGACTCGCGTCGCGGCGGTGACTGGAATCGCAGCGGAGGCGGAGGAGGAGGACGCGGCTTTGGACGTGGACCCTCGTACCGCGGAGGTGGCGGCGGAAGCGGAAACGCCCTTAACGAGCAGACTGGCGAGGATGGCCAGGCACAGCAGCCGCAGCAGCCACGCAATGATCGCTGGCAGGAGCCGGAGCGTCCGGCCGGATTTGAAGGCGGCGAGGGCGGACATTCCGGCGGCGGCGGCAACAGAAGCTTCAACAATCGCGGCGAGCGCGGTGGCGGCGGCGGAGGAGGCTACAATAGCCGCTGGAAGGAGGGCGGCGGCGGCAACATCGACTACACAAAGCTGGGCGCCCGAGACGAGCGCCTGGAGGTGGAGCTGTTCGGCGTGGGCAACACGGGTATCAATTTTGACAAATACGAGGATATACCCGTGGAGGCGACGGGCCAGAATGTGCCCCCGAACATCACATCGTTCGATGATGTGCAGCTGACGGAGATTATCCGCAACAACGTGGCCCTAGCACGTTATGACAAACCGACACCGGTGCAGAAGCACGCCATTCCGATCATCATCAACGGCCGGGATTTAATGGCCTGCGCCCAGACCGGATCTGGTAAGACGGCCGCCTTCTTGGTGCCGATTCTTAACCAAATGTACGAGCACGGGCACTCGGCTCCGCCGCAGAGCAACCGGCAGTACAGCCGACGCAAGCAGTATCCGCTGGGTCTGGTGCTGGCACCGACCCGCGAGCTGGCCACCCAGATCTTCGAGGAGGCCAAGAAGTTCGCCTACCGCTCCCGGATGCGTCCGGCCGTGCTGTACGGCGGTAACAATACCAGCGAGCAGATGCGCGAGTTGGACCGCGGCTGTCACTTGATTGTGGCCACACCCGGTCGCCTGGAGGACATGATCACGCGCGGCAAGGTGGGACTGGAGAACATTCGTTTCCTGGTCCTGGACGAGGCAGATCGCATGTTGGACATGGGTTTCGAGCCACAGATCCGTCGCATCGTCGAGCAGCTAAACATGCCGCCAACCGGACAGCGTCAGACGCTCATGTTCTCGGCCACATTCCCTAAGCAAATTCAAGAGCTGGCCAGCGATTTCCTCAGCAACTACATTTTCTTGGCCGTTGGTCGCGTGGGCTCCACCTCCGAGAATATTACACAGACGATCCTGTGGGTCTACGAGCCCGACAAGCGCTCGTATCTGCTGGATCTCCTCTCGTCGATTCGCGATGGCCCCGAGTACAGCAAGGACAGCCTGACGCTCATCTTTGTGGAGACCAAAAAGGGTGCGGACTCGCTGGAGGAGTTCCTGTACCAGTGCAACCATCCCGTGACCAGCATCCACGGTGATCGCACCCAGAAGGAGCGCGAAGAGGCGCTGCGCTGCTTCCGGTCGGGCGACTGCCCCATCCTGGTGGCCACGGCTGTGGCCGCCCGAGGTCTGGACATTCCGCACGTGAAGCACGTCATCAACTTTGACCTGCCCTCGGATGTGGAGGAGTATGTCCATCGTATCGGACGTACCGGCCGCATGGGAAATCTCGGTGTGGCCACCTCCTTCTTCAACGAGAAAAATCGCAACATTTGCTCGGATCTGCTGGAGCTGCTGATCGAGACGAAGCAGGAGATCCCCAGCTTCATGGAGGACATGAGCACGGATCGCGGTCATGGCGGAGCCAAGCGGACCGGACGAGGCGGTGGTGGACGTTATGGAGGCGGCTTCGGATCCAGGGATTACCGTCAAAGTTCTGGCGGCGGTGGAGGCGGTGGCGGACGCAGTGGTCCCCCACCACGCAGCAGTGGCTCTGGATCCGGAGGAGGCGGTGGCAGCTACCGCAGCAATGGAAACTCGTACGGTAAGTTCGGTGAGTGTGGAACCATCCATCAGATGCTCCCAGTTTTTGAAGGGCCTACTAAAGAGTGATGTCTTCTGGTTTAAGGTGGCAGCTCGGGCGGTGGTGGATACTTTGGCGGTGGCGCCGGAGGGGGCTCCTATGGCGGCTCCTACGGTGGCAGTGCCGCGCACTCGAGCAACGTTCCCGACTGGTGGGCTCAATGAGCAAGGCCTCAGCTTCAGGCAAAGGTCCTGGGCCAGCAGCAGCATCAGCAGTCGTCGCATCGAAGCCACTTTCGCAACTAACCAAACGGAGAAAAAAACAAAGTCGATAACAACTATATATATATGTGCACACACGTATACTATATGGGAACAGCAAATGTGAAAGAGAAACTGTCTGTGCGCAGCGCAACACAAAACACGAAAATACAGAAAAGATACACTGATGCACCCTCCACCCTCGTTTAACAATTCACACCTCTCTCACAACCTCAAAACCAGGAGCCAGCATTAATAATAAATTGTGCAAATCCATCGCGAAAGTATATTACATTCATGTATAGCCAGCTCCCCAAAAACCCCAGGCCCTATTCCCATCCCCCCACCACCACATCCATCTTTATTTTTTATTGAATCGATGCGTATAGTTGAAGGATATGCAAACATACATATTACAAATATGCTAAACAACCACAAATATTAAGAATATTTAAGCAACTGATACAATTTTGAATTTTTGTCCATAAGTTACACTTCTCACACATCATTTTTCTTGGAATTCTTAAAATACAAATATATATAGACATATATACGGTCGATATCGGATCAAGACGATACATGCGCAAATCCTTGAACTTCAATTGATGATTTTAAACGAAGAAAACATAAAAATAGTAATGATATATTTAAAAGAAAATATATAAATCGAGATATAATGTACTATATGAAACGAGAAACCAACAAACAAAAAATAATTAAAAAACAAAGTTTGCTAAACTTAAAATTAATAATTTAGCAAATGAAAAAAAGAGCTCGACTAGTCTTGTTTTTATCTTGATTTTAAGCTCTCTGGCTGGGATATTTCTATGGGAAACGTAGATTTTATTATCTTTTAATGTCAACGTGGGACATACACACTCCAATACCGTCAATATTTTGTTTGATTAAGATTTATTTACTTATTGCTATCAGCTTTTAAATTAACACCACTACCGATAAGAATTGGCATGTTACTTTTTTCTATTTTGAGTCCATAGTTAACCAAGCGTTGCGATCCATTACACTTCGGTTATTTTTGTTACGCAGACCTAATTATATAAATTTGTTAATCTCCCTCCCGTTCAACGTATTTATCTACCCGTACTTGAATAAATTATAAGCGTCATATCCATAGATCAGGTTAGTGACCCTTTAGTAGCTTCTCAGAGAGCTTTGTCACCTGTTTTCCACCACAAAAGCTTAAATTATGCACTTTTTAGCAATCAGCCTAATTGTAACTGAAAATTGAGGGGAGAAAATGTGCAAAAAAAAAAATGGAAATGCAGCAAGCAGCGAGGAAGATGTGACGATCGTGTTTGTTTGCCTATCCGCTCACTAATTAGATTAGATTAGGCAAGTTTATTAGTTTCCTCTGATGTTTTCTGGAGGCCAGGGGAGCTCGTCGATTCTTTGTTTGTCAGATAAATTTACTCGGAGAGCTTTGCTTGTCGGTCGGTGGTTGGCATTTTAAACAGAGACTAGGCCACACCTTGTTGTTTAGCATTTCGGAGATCAGTCGGAATTTTGGGTGCCTTGTTTTGCGGATCTCAGCTGTGTCAATTTCAGGCCTCCACCTCAAACACACCAAGCATGCAGAAGCCACAGCATGGAATGTGCTGGATGTTGCTCCTTTTTGGATCGCTGATCGCTAGCTTTATGCTTGCCTTCAGCTACTGGATGTTTGTGCCCCGCGAAGAGCAATTCTGGTCCATTGTTTCGAGGAACTACACCAATTCGGGGATCAAGTTTTCCTTTCCGCCGCCTTCAATGCCCGAGGAACTCAAGCTCAGGCAAAGACCCCCGTTCGTCTACCAGATATTACATTGAATGGATTATAATATTCCCTTTTATTATGCTATGTAGTCTTACGCTAGTTTCACAATAAATTACATTTACAAAGAAGCTGGTTGGTTGGCTTGGTTAAGCTAGCAGGCATCACAAGTTGGTGGATAAGAGTCAGACGTCCGACTTTTGATTGAGGGCCGCATATCCCACGGGGATCTCCTTCATCTCCGTCTGCAGGCAGAGGAACTCGCCGCCTATGCACATTATCGTGCCGGTGATGACGTTGAGCAGCCACCAGGATGCGTTGGCGGGAAATGAGCGGTTGTACCACCAGCAGATGAGCAAATGGAGGACGTGGAAGGTGCAGCTACGGCGAAAGAAAGTTCATTTTTAAATTTGCCAGATGCATTATTTATTGAGTTGGAATATCGAAAGTTAATGTTTAGAGTGTGTTTATGCAACAGAATCTATTCAAACTAGACTCTCAGTTAATACTCTTAATTACGGTACGGCCGGTATTTATTTATTTTAATTGTCAAAGCTTTGTAGACAAAAACAAAAAAATCCGTGCTCCCACTGTTTTATTTGATTTTTTGAGTGGAATAATGTATTCGTAAGCCAATGGTCCCAAAACATTCGTTAAAAATACTTATAGTATAACTACTTTTTTGATTAAAGGCAACAGTATGTATGAGTGATATATTTTGAACTCATTACCACTAAGTTTAAATGCAGCAAAGAGCATACTATAAGCGAAAAAAAAACTGTTTGATTTCATCCAAATAGGAATTACAAATGTTATAATTCTTTTTAAAAAAGTTCTGTTATTATCGTGAAAATCGCGAATTTCATTGACCTACTAAATATGCAATATGATTGTCTGGCCTTGGTTTGCTTATAATATTATTCGAAGGTCAAAATTGGCAGGAGCCTTTCTATTCCTTTTCATCCCTACAAGTTTTCTATTCTTTTCATCATGGAAATCGTGGTTATATTTGAGATGCCCACCTGAAGTCCAGACAGAGTTTGGCTCGTCTCACAATGCACCAGAGTGCCAGCGAGGCCAGGAAAGCGTTCAAGACGAAGGCGCAGATCACCAGTCTGCCGCCCAAATCGTAGATGTGAATCTCCTAGAAGGGCAAAAGTTAGTTACTTTAGAGTCTAACGGATCAGGACCGCGATTAGCATACATGATACTCGAACAAGTGATCCAGACTGTAGTTATCCCCGGACAACTTGTTGGCCACATAGACGAGCAGGCCGAGTGTGAAGTACACGCAGAACTGCATGGATACAATCTGTGAGGACAGTAGCGTGGGATCCCACTGGGTGTTGCGAAAGGTTCCGCCCTTCATAGTTGCCCCGGGTTTCCAAATCTGCAGTTCAAATGCGAAATTTCCAAGTTTCAGCTGGCCATAACAAACTGACTCAATCTTTAGAGATGACACTAGGGGTCAGTATCTGCTATCGATTATTGTGGTGGCAGGAGCGTCGTGGGGAAAAGGAGGAACTATCGCTACACACAAAGAATATTTGTTATGAACAAGAAAATATTTCACTTTTTTCTGTTTATTACATATTAAAAATGTTGCGGCAAGTATTGTATTTTTTTTTGTTAATGTTAAATTTGGCTTAATAAAAACTGTATAGAGATCGGCATGAATTAGCTCTCAAAATGAAAAGACTCACTCCCAAATTGAAATTATTTTAAAGGTCTCATCCAAGCCAAACATAGTTTTTTACTTTTTTTAACACTCGGCCAAACCAGTTAGTTTCCGCTCTATCGGCCATAATCGATAGTCAGCGATGGTCGCCATGGATCAGGATCACTTGAAGAATGCAAAGAACGCAACCCGCAGGATTGTGAGTAAAGTACGGTTTAAATGGAGGCGAGTATATAAGATTTTGCACCCACAGAGTCGCCTGCGATCGCTGGGAATCGTTACGGCCGGAGCGGCAGCTTTGCTGGCGGGCATTACGGCGTACAAGAAGCAGGACCAGCTGGTCCGCTCGTACGTGATGCCTGCGGTGCGGCTTCTTCCGGCGGAAACCAGTCACCAGCTGGCCGTCCTGGCCTGCAAGTACCGCGTGTGTCCGGTGTCCCAGTATCACGATGACCAGAATCTGCACACCCCCTTCTTTGGCCGCATCCTGAGCAATCCCATTGGCATTGCCGCCGGATTCGATAAGAACGCAGAGGCGGTGGGTGGCCTGCAGGATCTCGGATTCGGTTTCATAGAAGTGGGCACTGTCACCCCCGTCCCCCAAGAGGGCAATCCCAAGCCGAGGGTCTTCCGTCTGAACGACGAGCGGGCCATCATCAATCGGTACGGCTTTAACAGCGAGGGACACCAGGCGGTGCTTCAAAGACTCCGCTTGCTCCGCGACAAGGAGGACTTCAATGGCGTGGTGGGCGTCAATCTCGGCCGCAACAAGAGCACCATGAGCCCCATCGCAGATTATGTGCAGGGTGTGCGGGTTTTTGGTCCTGTGTCGGATTATTTGGTCATCAATGTGAGCAGTCCGAACACCCAAGGTCTGCGGGACATGCAGAGCAAGGATAAGCTAAGGGAGCTGCTGGAACAGGTGAACGACACGCGATCCTCACTGGACAAGAACAAGAATGTGCCCATCTTCCTGAAACTTTCGCCAGATCTGTCGCTGGACGACATGAAGGACATCGTTTGGGTGATCAAGCGCAAGAAGAGCAGTGTGGACGGTCTGATTGTGTCCAACACGACTGTGTCGCGAGATCAGATTGAAACCAGCAAGATGGCCGAGGAAGCAGGCGGATTGAGTGGACCGCCCCTCAAATCCCGCTCCACGGAGATGATTGCCCAGATGTATCAGCTCACCGATGGCAAGGTGCCCATCATCGGCGTAGGTGGCGTGGCCACCGGTCACGATGCCTTTGAGAAGATCGAGGCCGGGGCCTCGTACGTCCAGGTCTACACAGCGTTGGTGTACGAGGGACCCGCTCTCGTGGACGACATCAAGGCGGAACTGTCGGCACTGATCACCCAGCTGGGATACACCAATGTGGCGGATGTGGTGGGCACCAATTACAAGTTCTACCTGCCCAAGAAATGATACGACATCGCTATATTTGAACCATCTCTCATTGTCGCCTCTGTTCCATACAACTAGTAAATCAATCGAATTACAATCTATTATCCTCAAGGACTTTCATTGGCCCGCTGTACGGTGAGCACGCGTCCCTCCAGGAAGTGGGTGTTCTGGTTGCTGGCGCTGTTGAAGGCATCCCGCTGGCTGAACACCACGAATCCGTAGTGCTTGGAGAGGCCCAGTTGCCGGTCGAAGACCACCTCTGCGTTGGCCACGTACCCGTACTTCGAGAAGTATGTCCGCAACTCCTTGCTGCCAATCGTCCACGGCAGGTTGCCCACAAAAAGTTTGTAGCTACGCGCGAATCCGCTGGACATGATTATGGATATTTAGATCGGTGGGTTTCAAAGCGGGTTATAAAATAATGCACTAATACAGGGGTGGCGCAGTTCGATAGTTCGAAATGTTGTGACGTCACTTCTCAAATGCTTTTTTGATACTCTATCCTTACAAATATAAATTAGAATTCAAATTAAATAATATTAAATGTAGCAAATCCTCGCATTTGTTGTATAGGACTTGAACTCAGAGCACACAAATAAAATAGGAAAGTTCAAATGGTTCGTGGTACCTGTGTAAATAGACACCCCACAATTCTGCCACAGTGCAGGTGCAGGGCTGCCTATCGATGTATTTACCATCGACCGCTCTTTGGTGCCCTATCGATAGGCCGCAAATAATCAATGTTTCATCTCTAGCTCTTTTAAGTTTTGGTTGCGCTATTTATGTAAATGTTTAGCAAAACTGCGGAAAAAGTGCATATCAGTGCGCTCGATTGCTGAAAAAGAAGTTGCATTGCATCCGGCGAAGAGCCCATTAAAGGCGGCCCAGTAACCAGCGATTGGCGGGCCCAAGGAAGCCCAAGTCGACGTGTTTAATTCGGGGCGCGGCGCCTGCAAAAAAACGGACAAAACATCCTTAGGACAGCCACACACAAAGGGACATCGATACTTTCAGCCACACTGCACACACAATGGCCGAGCGACCGAAAAATTTGTTCGCAAGTGAGTACGAAAAGGTTTCGCACGCCCACGCATGTCACACATATGCAGTCGAACCAGGAGGTACACACACTCTGTGCGTTGATGGGTGACGCATAGCTGTGGATTCGGGTGCAGCGGTGATAAGCCATCCATAAATCCTACTGCATTATCCATTCCCCCCTCACTTTTTAGCCGGATCCAGCCGCGTCCGCAGTCCCCCGGATCAGCTTAGCCTGAACAACCTCAGCATTCGCCATCCGCCATCGTCCACGTCGTCCACCTCGTCGGGTTCCACCTCCTCGGGCTCAAGTTCCTCGTCGCAGCACAATCCTGTGACCCGCTGCTTTGGAGCCCAGCAACCGCAACAGGCTCCGCCGGTGGTCAGCAGCCATGTGCCCGCAGTTCCGGCCACTTCGACTTCGAGCAGCAGCGCCGCCGATCGCCACCGGGAGCGGATTCGTCAGCAGGCCTGCGGCAAGCTACAGTTTGGCGAGGGCGCCGCCAATACACACACATTCACTTCGGACGATCTCGAGGATGAGGGCGAAATCGGACGAGGAGCCTTCGGGGCGGTCAATAAGATGATCTTCAAGAAACTGGACAAAGTAATGGCCGTCAAGCGCATCCGCTCCACCGTCGATGAGAAGGAACAGAAGCAGCTGCTCATGGATCTCGAGGTGGTCATGAAGTCCAACGAGTGCATCTACATCGTTCAGTTTTATGGGGCCCTGTTTAAAGAAGGCGACTGCTGGATTTGCATGGAACTGATGGACACATCACTGGATAAGTTTTACAAGTACATCTACGAGAAGCAGCAACGCCACATTCCGGAGTCCATACTGGCCAAAATCACGGTGGCCACGGTGAATGCCCTTAACTATCTGAAGGAGGAGCTCAAAATCATCCATCGGGATGTCAAGCCGAGCAACATTCTGCTTCACCGTCGCGGAGACATAAAGCTGTGTGATTTTGGCATTTCGGGTCAGCTGGTTGACTCGATTGCCAAGACCAAGGATGCGGGCTGCAGGCCCTACATGGCGGTAATGAAAACCCATTCCTTCTCAGTCAGAGTACTATAATTTAACTACTATCCATTCTCTGCAGCCGGAACGAATTGATCCGGAGCGCGCCAAGGGGTACGATGTTCGAAGTGATGTCTGGTCATTGGGCATCACTTTGATGGAGGTGGCGACAGGCAATTTCCCCTATCGCAAATGGGACTCGGTATTCGAGCAGTTGTGCCAGGTAAGAACAATAACACATAACATTTAACGTTATCATAATTCGTTATAAACAAAGTTTGCCTGGTTAAAATGTATGAATAATTTTTGTTCTTATCTTGTTTTATAATGTTGTAAAAAGTTGTTACTTACATCTGATACGAGATTAACGCAAACACTAAACCATATCTTATATATATTTTGAAAGCAATTACATTTACATTTGATATTATTTGTAATATTATTCCTTACATTTTACTAGGTTGTGCAAGGTGAACCGCCGAGGCTATTAACCTCCTACAACGGCATGGAGTTTTCCAAAGAGTTTGTGGACTTTGTCAATACTTGGTAAGCTTCAATAAAAACTGAAGGACTAAAATTAAACATATATTAATGTTACAATTCCATCAGCCTGATTAAAAAGGAGAGCGATAGGCCCAAGTACAGCCGGTTGCTGGAGATGCCTTTCATCCGTCGCGGTGAGACGAGCCACACCGATGTAGCCGTGTACGTGGCCGATATACTGGAGTCCATGGAGAAGGACGGCATCACGCAGTTCACGGCCAACCAGCAAGCGGAGAGTTAATCACCCTATGCAAAGAAGCAAGTCATAATTTATCTAAGAATCAACAAGAACACAACAACAAACAAACTATGCAGAAAGGGAGCAGAGAAAATTTAAATTGTTGTCTACTTTGTAGCATTCGTAGAAAACGTAGCGCATATTTTGTTAAACAGAAAAACAAAACAAAGCAAAAAGTGTGTAAGCGATAGTAAGCAAAATGTGTGTATAGTTTAAAGTCCCTATAAAGCCTATTGTAATTCAATAATTTTTGTACTCGCAATTTTGTGCGTTTCATTTTGTGTTACAAATAAATTTCTGTTGAAAACAGGCGAGTAGCGGGGTACCTTCGAGTATTTCGGCCAAAAAATTGACCAGTTTTGGACTCCCAGCTCAGTGCCTATTTACTTTTAATCAAGCGAGCATTTTATAATCCGGTTGATTTTTTTTATCATTATTGATAATACAAGACCAATTGGTAATGCATTTTGCGTTATGCAGCAGCCAGGCGAAACATAAGCAATATTTGTACAAAAAACTTTGTGAAGGAAAATAGAAAGATTAACTACCTATACAAAACTAATAGAAACACCAATACGCGTTAAAGGAGCGTACCAAATAGTTGAACAAAAACTATTGAATTATAAATTATTTATTGAAAAGATTTTTTAATCCTATTATATTTTTTAATTTGCATATATGAAAATGATTGTGAAAAGCTTTAAATAATTGCCAAGCGGCTGAGATGTTTAAATTGTAGTAGAAATTATTGCAAAAAAATGCTAAATTAATCCCATAATTAGCCACAACACCGACACATTCACACACTACACACATATACACACGTTTTTATGCGTAGTAATTAGTTTTAAGCGAAGCAAGAATATTTAGCAAAAAGTTACAGCTACAAAAACATAAGTCGTGTGAAAACTGAAAATAAACAAAATAAATGTATTGTGCCTAAGTATAAACCGAAATGATAAAAACTCCACAAGACAATTACAATTTAAATTTAATCAAAACTCATAAGCCATTTATAATCCTTAGCCTAGCTTTTAAACCCACGCTTATATAGCCGAACATGCCATCCCTGCCCCAAAAAAGATACACAACCAAACAATTGCACCGTCTATGTCCCCGTCTCAAAACAATAACAACCAAACAAACAAAAAAAGGAAAAACCAATGTTTTTGGATTAACATTTTTATGCAAGCGTCAATGTGAAAGCAAAGTTTATTTTGTATACATATATACATGCATAATATATTTGCACGGGTTGCATATAGAGTAAGCAAAGCAACATCAGTTTTCATTTGTTTTTTCTAAGTTTGTTTGCCAAATGAAATCCAACAGCATGCAGCATTTAGAGCGGAAATATATACATATATGAAATATATTTTTATTAAGCCCACAAACATCCTAGAATTCGCAAATAGACTTGTCAAGCAATGTTCGGTCAGCCGAGCCTTGTTCGCCCTTGGGATAATATTTACATTAAACAAACATTAATTAATAAAAGGGAGCACATGCATTGCAATAATCTAAGATGCAAGTTAATTAACATTCCATTCAAAAACCACATTACCGAAGGGCCTACATCTCTGAGGAAATAGTTTCTATGGTTGCAGACAAAATACGACAATGGTGGCGTACTAATTGACCACGATGTTGAATTTAATACCCTAATCAGAAGGCGGTATAGTTGAAAACAATTACCTAAGTACTTGGGCAGATAACTTTTGATAAAACTAGCGGTAGACATAATAACCATATTATACATCTCATGTGTAATGCCAGGAATAATGCAATCGCGAGTCGTCAATATTTTTGACAATAAATGGAGTATAATTTATTTGTAAAGTAAGAAAAAACTAAGGTCCCTTGAAAAGATTACGGCAAGGGCATATGGATTATGTATATATGGTAGATATACTAAGGACATATGACTGGCAAATATTGATATACTAATCTATGAACTAGCTGCAAGTCAAGTACGATGGCTATGTCCATCAGTCCCGAACCCAAGTCCCCAAGTGAAATTTAACACCAAAACCCCCATGATTGGCTTCCATTGATCCAAGGCCTTTGATTATAATTAAATCGCAAGTGTATGCCACAACATAAAGCTCTTAACTAAATCTAACCAATGACAAAACTGGAAACGCAACGTCCACAACAATATTAATATTTGCAAACTTTTAAACCTAGCTTACTACAAATAAGAAAAGAGTGCTAGATTTCTGAATATTTGTGGGAGCCCAATATTCGGGTCCAGATCCTAAGCAAAAACCCATTGCAAAATCCGAAGAAGCTCACTCTACACTTAGCGCACTAAGTTTTACTAACTAACAGCCTATACAAATAACCCCGGCTTGTGTGTACCACTCGGCGTAAAATAAAACTACACAAGGATAACCAAAATACCGAAAGGGAAACGATTCAGTGTCATGGCAAATAAACACAGATAAATAACACATACTGTACTGTTGAACAAAATTGAAAAAGCAAAACACCACAAATAAAACAATTTGTATAAATATTAATAGCAAATAAAAATTATAATTCAAAAACTCAATTAATGCCTAATAGCTGTGTTAATGGGGATGTGATGGGGCATTGGGACTCATGGCCGGACACGCCCACTCAACTGATGTATTTGTAGGCGGAAATCGCAACCAATTACTAAATCGAAGTATGAGTATAATCAAAGAACATTCAAATTGTGAAAGCGATGTGGCTGTCTTACTAATACGAGTCCTTTGAGACTTACTTCCTTATTTAAAAAAAAAGTTAAGCAAAATAAAAGGTTGCTATTATTATAATTTCTTTTTTTTTTTGTAATATTAAAAAGTGAAAGCAATAATTTTAAATTAATTAAACTAATAGACATCACATTTTTTAAGACAAAAAGGAGTTAGCTTAAAATGTTTCAACTATATTTTAATATTTTTTTAGAGCATATTTCGTTCAGGGTACTAAAAATCACTTCTAAGTCTACTGTTTTCTATCATGTCTTTGGCCTGCTGCATATTATTATTGACTGGCATAATTTTGAGGGGCACGCGACGCGACTCGAATGAAAATCGCCGCCCAAACGAGAATCGTGGTGGGCATGGAAAGCGTCGCATTAAAGCCGCAAATGCGTAATCCTCAGCTAGAAAATACGTAAATTTAAATACATACATAGATACAAACCCCTTTTTTCGACCGACTTATAGCCGAATATCGGGTGAAAAGCAGGAAACCCCGATGAGTTGCGGACGCGCAGCCAAGCGAAAAGGTTGTTTTCAAGAGCTTAATCCAGCAAAAATTCCAAAAAATCGGTCAATTAGTCTGGCTAATATTTTGTTCGATTTTTTGGGCATCCATTGATGACTGGTGCCCGTCCGTTTATATAGAAAGCTGAATGGATGCTTTAAGCTGGGAATAGCTAGCTGCTTCAGTCTGCCGTCGAACGTTGCGCGTGGAGCAATTAAATTTTGAAATACGAGTCCAAGTTGACAGGTTCAACGACATGCTGGTCTGCATCATTTTAGCCGGCTGGCTGCTGCTGGTTTGGATATACTTCCTATGGAGCCGGCGAAGGTATTATAGAGCAGCCTGGCAGCTAAGAGGCCCCATTGGCTGGCCCCTTATTGGCATGGGTTTGCAAATGATGAACCCGGAGAGTAAGAGTAGAGAGGATTTCGGCGCAAAGGCAGATGATAGCTCCAGTTTTTCACAGCCTTTTTGCAGTACATGGATGGTCTGTCGCGACAGTTCAAGGCCCCCTTCATTTCCTGGATGGGCACCAATTGTTTCCTCTACATCAACGATCCACACAGCGTGGAGCAGATATTTAACTCGACGCACTGCACCAATAAGGGCGATTTCTACCGCTTCATGAGCTCGGCCATAGGTGATGGACTATTCACATCCAGTTCTCCGCGCTGGCACAAACATCGTCGACTCATAAATCCCGCCTTTGGTCGCCAGATTCTCAGTAACTTCCTGCCCATCTTCAATGCCGAGGCTCAGGTCCTGCTGCAAAAGCTGGAGCTGGAGGGTGTGCAGCATGGCAAGCGGCTGGAGATCTATCAAATCCTCAAGAAAATCATCCTGGAAGCAGCTTGCCGTGAGTAGGTACTCTTCTCTTAGATCCTTATTTATTAAACTTTATTTTTTGCAGAAACAACGATGGGCAAGAAAATGAATTTCCAGCATGACGGTTCTATTGCCATTTTTGAGGCTTATAATGGGTGAGTAAAAATTCTTGAGATTCTACAGTATATAGAATGTATGTAAAGTAGGTATAAGTATTAATTCAATACAAAATAATTAAATTCCTATACTTTCTTAAACTGTAGTCTAATGCCTTTTTTTAAACCAGCTATGTTTTTTTGGTATTTAATACCAATCTTCTTAAGAAATTGTTTATAGTCAATAGTTTGATGTAACAATAATTTACTTCTTGTTTGGGTGTTTTTAAATGTTCAATGAAAACATAAGCTTTATTTTAAAACATTCAGGAATTTTAATATGGTTGCTGTATATACCTTACATAAGCAATAATAATATTTAAATCCTTACAGCTTAACCGAAGTCTGTGTGAAACGAATGCTATCGCCGTGGCTTTATCCTGAGCTTATTTACCGGGGCTCGCGACTTTTTGGCCTGCAGCAAAAGGTTGTCGGCATACTCTTTGGGTTTATAGAGCAGGTAAGCTGTTCATCCGATAAGTGTTGGTTAACCCGTGACCCAAACGTAACCTTTTCCGGCAGCTACTCGAACCAATTGTCTCGGTGGTGGCTGCCAATGCCAATCCGGAGCAGCAGCCACCGGAGCTAGAGAGGAGGGGCAAGTCCAAGGCCATTTTTATCGAGCAGATGCGGGAACATGTGGAGCGTGGCCAGCTGAGTTGGCAGGATGTGAGGGATGAGGCCAATGTGACCATTGCAGCCGTAAGTTAAAAGAAGTTTGATCTTTTAGTCAGAAAAACTCTCATAATTGGCATTCCCTATTTAAGACTTTTGAGACCACATCGACTGCGCTGTACTTCACCATTCTCTGCCTGGCCATGCATCCTGGCTACCAGGAGAAGCTCTATGAGGAGCTGGCCAGAGAGCTGCCGCGCTCTGGCGATATAGCCTTGGAGCACCTTCAACGACTGGAGTACACGGAAATGGTAATCAATGAGGCCATGCGACTGTTTGCTCCTGTGCCCATGGTCCTGCGAGCGGCGGAACAGGATGTCCAATTGCGGCGGGATGACGGGGAGTTTCTTATTCCCCGAGGCACCCAGATCGGCATTGACATATACAATATGCAGCGAGATGAACGGGTTTGGGGACCACTTTCGCGTACCTTCAATCCGGAGGCGCATTTCGGTCTGGATTCGCCGCAAAGACACGCCTTCGCCTTTGTGCCATTCACCAAGGGATTGCGTATGTGCATCGGCTACCGATATGCCCAGATGCTGATGAAACTGCTGCTGGCCAGGATCTTTCGCAGCTATCAAATCAGCACTGAGGCACGGCTGGAGGAGCTCCGGGTCAAGGGCAATATCTCCCTGAAGCTACGGGACTATCCGCTGTGTCAAGTGGAGCGAAGATAACAGGAAATGTTTTGCCCCCAATTTGTTGCTGTAATTTTTTAATTAAAAATGTAATTTTTGTTGCATTTTCTCTGCGTAGAAAATTGAGTTTGTTACACTTTCCTGTTGGGCTCGTTAACGAGGACCTCTCCTTCTCTGGCAAAAATTGCCAGCTTGCTAATAGCTATAATGGATTTCAGTTTGCACTTGTTCGTGCTCTCCCACAACTTTACAGCATACGTTGCGTATACGTGTTACGTTACCTAATTGATTGAATTCCTCGGAAGGCTAGCCGGTTGGAAATGAGGCTATCTGTTGCAACTAATGGCTGGTCAAAGTTCCTGCCCTTAGAGGATCTGCGTAGGTGATTCTGAATTTTAATAACATTGGAAAGCTATTTACGGTTTTCACAGCTCTAGCTAAATACAAAATTCCTGTGTTCTTATAAAAATTAAATTGGATCTTATTTATTTATAAATTTAAGACTTTAGTCAATTTAAATTATTTGTTATACAAAAATTTCAAATATCTTTAATATGCAATTAAAAAGCAAACTTATATTTATAAATGTATATATCTAAAATCTTTCAAAATGAATATAAATGTAGTACACACTTTGTATCTAAAAATAAGTCCCATATAAGCATACCTGCCATACTCTGAAAGCTTTATTTATAAATTGTTGCTTATCAACAACGTGACGTCATTAGTTGCGATCAAAGTGGTTTCTTCAGTCAGCAGTTGTCTCGCTTGCGCATATACACAAAACTCACATTGGTCGCACGTGATTTCAACCTTCGATAGCTCAGTTGGTAGAGCGGTGGACTGTAGTTGGAAAACATGCGATAGAAATCCATAGGTCGCTGGTTCAAATCCGGCTCGAAGGATTTTATGTTTCCTTTTTTTTAATATTGTAATTAAGACATGACTTTTTTTTATTTTTTTAGTCAACAAATTTTAAATTTTTAAAACGATTTGAACTGATAACTCTATTAATATGTTCTCAAATTTACTTAATAAAGTGTTGATGTTTTCTTCAAACCCATTTTTGAGAAAATAGATTTGATTGTAACTGTACAAAAACAAGTCACAAACAGAGCTAGTAAAAACGAAGTTAAAATAAATTTAAAAGAATTGAAAGTAAATATTTTTTAAAAAATATTTGGGAAAGATGATATTTAAACTGCTAAACCATTCGAACCAGCAGCTATAAATGATTTGCGTCCAAAAGATGCAATCAAACAAAGTTGTACTTTAACAAATAAATAAGTATGTTTGCTGATCAGTAAAAAAAATCCGTGTACAGGTTCCGGCTGCAAAGATCCGGATACCCAATTCCAAAACAACGTCCCCAGATGAGAGCCCCTCACCGACCTTCGATAGCTCAGTTGGTAGAGCGGTGGACTGTAGTTGGGAAAACAAGCAATAGAAATCCATAGGTCGCTGGTTCAAATCCGGCTCGAAGGATTTTTTGTAATTTTAATGTTTTTCTTTTACAGTTTTTTTTATTATACAATTCCCACTTTAATTCAAATTGCTGTAAAACTTTATGAATAAAATGTTTTCAATTAATCATTTTGTATTATCTTTGTTTTAATATTAAATATTTCACTTTTATTTAAATTCAATATTCAATATTCAGAAAAACCAAAAAAGAAGAGTACTTCACATACCTAAATGAAAACATTGACTGCTGGTCACCTGGCCATGCAGTTGTTGTCGTTTTAAATTACTTAATCATTGACTTGTTGCAAATACAATTTATCAGCACTTTGCCAAGGTAATAATTCTATTTGCCACTCCTCCGTCCTATAACATTTCCCCCGTCGTCGACGACTGACAAACGAATAGATTGCTGTCTGGGCAGCCGGCCTCCAGCCTCCAGCCACCATTTCACTTTAAGCTCCGCTGCCTGCAACAAAATATGCATAATTCAAAAGCAGGAGCTGCGTCCTTGCCAACGCGAATCCTGCGGAATAAGGGAAAGCCCCTTGACGGGAGCTAAAAATGTGCAATAAGCGATTGCGACTCGTTAACACTTCGAAATATGGGGAGGAATGAAGTGCGGGGTAAGAACAGCTGTGCGAAAAATATTAGTATCAAGTTCAGCATTCGAAAATTGTTTCCTAAGGCTCTTGGCTTTTTTTTAAGAAGATTAATATTTATATTTTATAAATGAACAAAAAAGGTCTCAAATGGTTCGTCTGGGTATCAACGGTCTCTTTCTGAAGTTTGTGTATGTATCTATTTAATTTATTTTTAATCGGTTCCAAACTATGTGTTACTTATTTCAAACCCAAAATAAGTGTGAATGTTTTCAAACTTGTCCTTATAATATGTTTTATGAAAAAGGTTATAGATTCATTTTCCGAAGAGCATCTTCAGATTGGGATGCCTGTGTAATTCCAACATTAATCTAATACGCGTGTTTAGTGCGGCCTGGCGGGCATCCAACTTTTTAATAGTCTTGCTAGCGCTTTACAATAAGTAATTCAATCATTTACAACAAATCAAACTGTCTGGAGAGCAGGACTTGCGACGAAGGACTAAGGACGAGGAGCTGGTGTCCGCCTCGTAAGCAAATAGTCGCGAGGGCTCTTGGCCTGGCTTATTATTAATGTGAAAAACTTTTGCAAGTTTTCAATTAGTTACGCTCCCCTCCAGCGAGTTGGCGCATTTACAAGACAAACGCTGGCTCATAATAAAATATTTAGTTGGATTTCCTTGGCCATTCGCCGTAATTGACTTGCCACCAGTTATTTGTATAACAAGCCAGAACGTTGCTCGGTTTTTGATTCGGATTTGGATTCGGCATCAGATTCGGATTCGCACTGCGACTCGGTTGATTACTGTGTTACTTGGGACCCGGGCAAGGTCTGCTAATCCAAGTCGACAGCCTGCATAATGTGATTAATTGAATATTAGGGCAGGCAGGTGCTCGAATGCCGGGACTACTGGCCACAGCTTGTGCTGTCTGGTGTTCCATTTACGTATTTTCCTGTTCACCTGTTGGCCTTCTTCTTGAGGTGAAGGTTTCTGCTTTCCACGTCAACTAATTCTTTCAATTGCAGACCAAAGCCTTTGTTCGCCTGCATACGAAATCAGATTTTAATGAGCACATATTCTGTAGTCCAATTGGAAGGCGGTTTGTCTAGAAATACGAATTTCCATTTGCCTAGTGAGATTGCCAAAATAAGCTTTAATTCGTTGTTTTTCCTTCTTTGATTTTCATTCCTTTATCCAATTCATTTGATTTCTCTAAAGTATTGTTCAAGTTTAAGTTTTTTGTGCATTTGTTTACTATTTGGTATATGGGTTTTCATAGCAAATTGATAAGTTAAAATTTGATACATTTTTAAGTTAGTAGTTATTCATTACCTAAAAATAGGAAATAGTAACTTTATTTTAGAGCTAAAATTATATCTGTGAACTATGTGTATAAATGAAAATATGACTGCTTTGTTTTTTAAAAAGGCCTTAGTGTTTGTTCTTTTTTCCCTTTAAGGTGAAGCTGTTTCGTTTCAGTCACAATAAATGTTATTTCTCTTCGTACACCTCCAAGCAATTTTGCTCGATTTCCGCTGAACCGCAAAGCAGGTAACACTTGGCTGAGTTTTGCCAATCCACCAATGCAGTGCCTCCTAGTCGTGTGTGTTTAGACTTAGGTTTTTGTTTGCCCAACCGTGGACGTTAATTACAGGGAAACATTTGTGAAGGCTGTCGGAGGAGTGGGCGGTGGCCGACCCACAACCCACAACTAATAAACCAATGTTGAACCTGGGGATTCCCCGAAACCGCATTAACAAGAAGCTCCAGCTGCTGCTGCAGATCCTGGCTGTAATTAAGTTTACGCCCGTTTTACGAGACACGCGCCAAAGTAAATCCCGACCACATTTACTAGGACAACAAACCGCAGCGGCGGGCAAAAGTGGTGGCGTCTCATCAATGTGTTAATGCTAATTGTCATTGTACTATGGCATGGCCTTGGGTGGGCGTGGCGAAAGGGGGGCGGTAAGTGCCACCACTTACTTCAAATTGAATTAGCCTCATACAAGTATGTGTGGTCTGTCAGTTGAGACAGTTTGCAACTTCCAAACTCAATTTGGCAGGTCGAAAAGTTTAGTTTTCACTTGCCAAAATAAAAAGTGCCGGCCCCGCTCGCAGAGCTTACTATAGTTGGAACATTTTGATCGTGGTGGATGCCTAACTATTTGGTAAGGGTGGAAAAAGGGCGGCAAACGTAATCACAGCAAAAATATTTAACAAAATTGCATTAGAAACTTTTTTGCCAGGCGACACAAAATTGCCGAACAAAACGACCTAACAAACTGTGCAAATTCAAGTCAAGCCTTCGAGGGATGTCAGCTATGAGGAGTAGAGCATTTGTACTCTGGCAAAATTGTGTTCATCGTATCGGTTGCCAACTTAACTTAAAGTTTTAAGAATCTGGTGTACTCCCAGCGACCTCAGGGGACATACTTATTGGAGCTTAACACTTTGACATTCAGACGTTTTGTTCGTCCTGAGGGGATTGGAACATACTTTTTAAGAAATTTATTCAAGGCTTTGTTGCTCCGAAATATATTTATTAATAACTCCTAAAAAAATTTAGTTTGATAATTATTAGTTAAAATGTATAATATTATTGTAAAAAATATTGAAATCTCTAAAAAACTTTCAAACTAACTGCAAATGAAATAATTTATGGAATCAAATCAAATTTAACTTTGTGAAGAGCAACTAAAAGTTTTTCTATCAATTCAAAATGATTTTTATGGGGTTAACTGGCCCTCACAAAAGTGGAAATGTGTTGAGCCTGCACCTCCCCCGAGAGAAGAAAGTTTTTCGCTTGTTGTGTGACAAATTGTTTTGTGCAGCGGCCGAAGGAAATAAAAGGCAACATTCGACTGTAAAGCGGATAAGAACTGGGTGGTGCGGGTGGAGTGGGAGGTGGGTTATGGGTGGTTTGGAAGGACAACAAGCGAAAGACTTCGCCATCAATGTGTAATGAATGTGGGCGGAGAATCGAAGCGAGAGCAAAGTTTAAAGCGCGAACAAGAGCGGAAAAAACAATGACAGGCACAGGCGTTGCCAGGGGCCAGACCTCTTCCGATCCTGTTCCTGTTTCCCTGTTTCCCTGTTTCCATTTTCCACTACTCATTTGCATTACATTTTCCGCTTTCCCATCAGTGTCTTTTTTATACCCTTGCTTAGGGTGAAATCAAAAGACTACCTTTTGAGTATTTTACTGTTTTGTTTGCCTAATCAAAAACATTTCACAGTCGTTAAGCTTGCACTCCTTCACTAAATTACAAGAAATGTTAAATGTTTAAATACAAATTATTTAATTATAGAATGAGAAAATTATCATATATATTTATGATTTAAATATGGCACTGGTGAACCATAATTTATTGTAATTTTCTTATTTGCTTGTTAATTACAAATGTTTATTGAAATAATAAATAAATTTAATCGAAAGTGTTCGTTTTTTTCTGTTCCTTGTAAATAAGCTTATAAATAAAGTGAGAAAATAAGATCCCCTCATATTTAATTGGGCATTTTAAATTAATTTATTGCAGGACTAGAGTGGTGTATACTACCTTTTTTTAAGTGTTTTAAAAAAAGTCCTTAAACTACAGTTTTAGGATTATCGGAATAGAAATGAAACTAAAAGTATAGAGATTATATTAGTTATTATTGAACTAATTTTTATACTCAACACTGTTTGTAGTTTATTTTCAAGTCAGACTTATTAAATTTTTAGTTTTTTCTTTGGGTGTGGGGCTATTTTCGAAGGAGTATATTCTAGCCTCCGCTTGCAGTGTTGGCTTCACCTTTTTCTTGGGTGCCAGCTGGTAAACTTTTGCCGCTCGCTGTTTGCCGTCGCCCTGCGGCTGCAGTGGCGCATAAATTAACAAACATGAGGCGAGCGGAGCGCGTGACTGGAGGACCTTTGGCAGAAGTGGGCCTAGACCCAGGCCATGACCCACTTGGGAAACTGGCCACCCAAATGGTCAACTGATTGACTCGTCGCCTCACCCGCTTTTCCGCATTTCCCGCTTTTCTGGGGCATGTTCGTGTGGTCCACTCTCGCTGGCCATTCGCCCCCTGAAACGCTCAATTGCAATTACAGCATTTGGCCCCGCCGAAAAATTGGCCAGCGCAATTAATTAAAAAGTTTGCTGCCCACAATGCAATCGCACCAAGTGCCGGTGTGGCTTCTGGTCCTCGCAAAAGCTCTAAAAATATTTGGCCAGGTGGCGAGGTATTTATTTTATTTTCATACGTTGCGACATTTAATTAAAAACTTTGCATACGGACGGCAGGTACAACCAAAGCAAAATGAATGAACTCTGTTTTTTTGTTAATTTTATTTTATCACAGGATTATACGAATATAAAAT
This sequence comes from Drosophila elegans, assembly GCF_018152505.1. NCBI lineage: Eukaryota > Metazoa > Arthropoda > Insecta > Diptera > Drosophilidae > Drosophila > Drosophila elegans. The sequence continues at coordinate 1,585,258 of NW_024545855.1, read as the reverse complement.
AAATGCGAATAAAATTGTGTGTGTGTGTGTGGAAAAAGAGCGAGCAGATTAAAAAGTAGAGATTTGCAGCAAAACTATTTCAATCAATTTTTGACATTCATGCATAAAAATAACTGATATGAATATTTCATATCGAAAAGTTTATTTATTTCCTTACAAGTGGTTTTTTTTACGACAGAGCGTAAGTATTTATTATAAAAATAAATATTTATGAAGTATATGTCCGTTTATTCAGTACAGTGAGTAAAAAATTAAATGAGGAAAATATGAAATGTTTTTTTTCAATTTTCAGTAGAGTTAAATTTAATTTAAACTGAAAATATATTAAAATCCCTTTTTTGCATTTTGACAAAAACTTTAAGTTGAACGTTTAATTTTCTTAAACATTATTTACTTGCTTAAACAAATTACTCTAGATAAATATTAAATTATTATTATTATTAAAATATTCATGAAATTATATAGCATTTTCACATTTACAATAATAATTTTAAAAGAAGGCACAAAAATAAAAATTTTCATTAAACATACGCCGCGTGTGACGGCAATTAAAGTAGCTGAAACATCTTGAAAGTAATTTGATTCGCTATGAGTAAAATTCTGCCCTTCTCGCTGTTGTCTGGTCTGTTCTTTGTTGTAATTTTCATAAAAATTATGCAGATTAAATGTGGCAGTCAAGTTTGTTTAGCCCGGCGAGTGACATTAAACTCGCATAAGGCGCATCGCATCGCATCGCTTCGCATGGGCGCAGACAAGAGAGATGTCTAAATAATAAAGGCAACCTGAGCTGTTGTGGGACGTCGCACAAGTTGATTGAATAAATCACAGCAGGTGAAATTCACTCCGAAGAACTCTTGACATGCGTGGAACAGGCTGACAGACTGAAAAATAAGCGTTGCCTGCATACATATACAATGAAACAGACTGACACGTGAAACGTATTGCCCAGAAGCCGCAGGATTGCGCAGAATTCTAATGGACGAAGTACGAAGGACGAGGGCGCTGTAAAGTTTCGCCATTTACAGCGCGGCAACAATTCGGCCAAGTAGCTGCCAAGCAGCAGAGATAACTCAGACATAAATCCGGCCATTTTGAGGACCTCCATTACGCCAACAGTGTGTAACAATTTTAGGAAATAAAAAGCTGCCCGCCGCCAGGGGAATTAAATTAGTTCGCATTTGATGGTCGGCCAAAAATTGGCAACCAAACACTTGTCAACCTCACAACCGCTCGCTAAATATTTTGTGAAATTAATTGCATGTCGCTGGGGGCTAATTAAATGCCTCGGCGGCAGAACCAATTTACATGATCACGACACGCCAACATATGGCTCGGATTTTGCCACCTGCAAGGTGTGCGAAGTTCACTCGGCAATTAGCATTTTCTATGAGCCATTTCAACCGATTCCTTTCATTGAATTCTGAATGCCACGACGTGTCACGGCTCTGGGGCAATTAACCATGGGAAATAAGCTCTATGAAATTCCACATATACATTCACATTCACATTCAATAAATGCAAATTGCACGGCTATTATTTTTAGGGATATTTCTGTCTTTCAAAGGTCAAGTTTTACGTTTGGCGCAAGCCGCTTGTTTGACATGGAAAACCACGCAATGACAATTAAAGGAAAAAGTGTATGGAAAGAAAAACATATGTATGGCAATGTGTCTGGAATTTACGCTGTGCAAATAAATTTAATCGATGGATAAACATTTCTCAAAATGCATTCGATAAGCGTTATTGGCTGTCAGCAAATGTTAGACAGTTAGAGTTAAACTTGTATAATTGCTTAATTAATAAAAGTTTACAAATCAAGTATTCCTCTAACAAGTTTTTAATTGTTGTAAAACTTCAGATTGATATTATTACATATTTAGGAAACTTATCTGGACTTTCTTTTAAAAACCAATTAGTCATTCTCATGGTTAATTATGAGCCACGCCTACCCAGACAACCTTCAATATAAAACACCCAAGCACACACAAAGTCCGCACTAACTATTTTTTCGATTTTTAATACAGCCTTGAACCCATTGTAAATTATAATTTATGAGTACCTACACTTCGTGTTGAAACTAAGCTTTAAGTTTGAATATTTGCCAACTTTCTGGGGCAATTAGGCATTAAGGCGGTTAATTATGAGCCACGCCTCACCAGACACCTTTACCATAAAAGGGGGCGACCCCTTGGCGGGGTGAAAACTTTTAAAAACTCATTAATGCATAAATTTAGGGTCCCTTAAATAGCTGCTGCGAGGGAGCCAATAAGTCCATAAGCAGTTCGATTTTGGCTCCAATTCCACAGAACTCAGCAGTCGATGGCCAGTCTTCAGTTCCACGGCAACGTTGATGCGGACATCAGGTATGAGATTGGTCTGGATCCGGCCAGGGAATCGAACTTGTTCCGCCTGCTGATGGGCCTGCAGTTGGCGATGGGCATGAAGCCATCTCCGCGGTTACCAAAATGGTGGCCCAAATGGCTGAAACTGGTCGGCAATGTCTTGGCCAAAGCCTATTGTGCCATTGTGATTTTCACCTCGCTGCATTTGGGAGTGCTGTTCACGAAAACCACACTGGATGTGCTGCCGACGGGCGAGCTGCAGGCCATTACCGATGCCCTCACCATGACAATAATATATTTTTTCACGGGCTACGGGACAATCTACTGGTGTGTGCGCTCCCGAAGACTTTTGGCCTACATGGAGCACATCAGCCGTGACTATCGCCACCATTCGCTGGCCGGGGTGACCTTTGTCAGCAGCCATGCGTCCTTTACGAAGTCCCGGAACTTCACGACCGTGTGGATAATGGCCTGCCTGCTGGGCGTGATCTCCTGGGGCGTTTCGCCCCTCATACTGGGCATTCGGATGCTGCCGCTCCAGTGTTGGTATCCCTTCGACGCCCTGGCCCCCGTCACATATTCGGCGGTGTATGCCACTCAGCTTTTTGGACAGATTCTTGTGGGCGTGACCTATGGCTTTGGGGGATCGCTGTTCGTCACCCTCAGCCTGCTGCTGCTCGGCCAATTCGATGTGCTCTACTGCAGCCTGAAGAACCTGGATGCCCACGCCAAGTTGCTGGCCGGGGAGTCTGTAAATAGCCTCAGGTTGGTATTCCTACACAAACATGTAACTGGCTAGTAAAGCCCTAATAAGTGAAACTTAAAATTTCCTTAAGGTAAAACCAGAAATTGTAAATGCGTCATCAAATTTTTTTATGATATCGAAATATAAAAATGAAAAAATATATCTGTACTTTTTAAATAAGTAATTTTAAAGCAGTAATTGTAAAGTCGTGATCAAATCAAAACCATTTAAAATCTTACTTGTGTAAAAAACTTGTTTAAAACCAGTAATAGTACAAAAGTACTATTAATTTAAAATCTTTACTTGTTGAATAGCTAAATTATTGGTTATTTTATGCAAATTTATTTGAAACAATAATAAATATATTATGACTTTTTCCGAATTTTTTATTTATTTAACAAAATATATTCAAATAAATTGAAAACATGTTTCCTTATAAAAGTCTAAGCCAACTTAAAATCTCCTTAAAAAGTTGCTCCAGCCAAGCTTATCTTTATTTGAAATCGTTCTTTAATACAAAATCAGAAAAATTCAAGCACATAAGTGTTCTAAGTGTGAGCTACATGTTCCTAAGCCTGAATAATTTTATGAACGCTGTTCTTGGCTATTCTATCAATGTGACTAGATTTAACTTAAGCATTTAAATAAACTAAACCCATTAATTTATTACAGTATGCTTCAAAATGAGCTGCTGCTGGAGGACTCGAGCAGGGAACTAAATCAGTATGCCGTGCTCCAGGAACACCCCACCGACTTGCTGCTGATGTGTTCGAGACGTAAATGTCCTGAGCGGGGGAATGTGTTCCACAGTGCCCTGGTGGAGTGCGTCCGCCTGCACCGCTTCATACTGCACTGTGCCGTGGAGCTGGAGAACCTGTTTAGCCCGTATTGCTTGGTGAAATCCCTGCAGATCACCTTCCAGCTCTGCCTGCTGGTCTTTGTGGGCGTGTCGGGGACCCGAGAGGTCCTGCGAATAGTCAACCAGCTGCAGTACCTGGGACTGACCCTTTTCGAGCTGCTGATGTTCACTTATTGCGGCGAATTGCTGAGTCGACATAGCGTTCGATCTGGGGACGCCTTCTGGCGGGGATCGTGGTGGAAGCACGCCCATTTAATCCGCCAGGACATCCTCATCTTCCTGGTCAACAGTCGACGGGCCGTACACGTGTCCGCTGGAAAATTTTATGTGATGGATGTGAACCGTCTGCGATCGGTAGGGAATTAATTATAGAAATTTAGTAAAATTATTAAACATAATTATTTAACAGGTTATAACGCAGGCCTTCAGCTTCTTGACTTTGCTGCAAAAGCTGGCTGCCAAGAAGGCAGATCCGAATCTCTAAACTGGAACCACATTCGTTCACTGTGTTTGTACACGTTGATATTTATTTTGCACATTAAAAACGAAGTCGAGTAAAATGCAAAACAATATTTGCGTTTCCGCCTCTAAATGTTTACTTAACATTTTGCAGCACGAGCAGATGTGGATCTCACCCACTTTAACTCCTAACGAACCTCCGCGAAAAGCGGCTCTAAGTCCCATGTCTCTTTTGCCTTTGGCTTGTCACTGATAAACAGCCCTTTTCCCAACAATTTTGAGGTGGAGTTTCCGTTTCAAGTGTAAACATTTTGCAAGATGATAATTAGATGCTCTTTATGTGAGAGAAATGTCTTTGATTACCCAAGCTAGAGAGCCCTATAACATAAATTTAATAGAATATTTTAGCACATTTTTAGTATATTACTATTACATATTAACTTTCCATTATCTTAACATTTGCTACTATTTAAAATTGTATAATGACTTTACAAGAAGTACTAGCTTTTCAATAAGTTTTTGGCTTTATATTATTTTTGTTTATTAAAGGTCATACAAATAGCATGTTTTGGCAATATATAATACTTGCCAATCCTAAGTCAGAATTTAAAAGACAACTAATGTACCCACTTAAAATTTGTTTTCGCCTTGATGTCTACGCGTATCTGTTGAACAAAGTTCACAGATTTTGTAAGAATTCTAAAAGTCGCCTTTAATTTGGCGATTGCACGCCGTAGGCACAAAACTTATGGCAAAGTTTTCAACTCATTTGCGCTTTGCATTTTTCATTGTGTCACAGACACACAAAAATACCCAGACACCCATACAAAGCGAAAAGTTTTTCTTTCTTCGCTCGGTGACTTGCTGTAACTTTGAATCCGATGGGATGTGGATGTGAATGTGGATTGGATGGAAATGGAAATGGGGGCTGAGAAATGTGAATGGGGGGAGGACATTGCTACGTGTGTATTTATAGGGACTCATTTGTTTCAGTTTTTGCCACCATCGAGCTTAGATGATTACCTTTTTGTATTGTGCTTTTTGTACCCGCTCGCCCGGTTCGGTTACGTCTGCGGAAATGCCTTTCACTTTCTCCACTTCCGCTTCCTCTCCACGCTAACTACCTTTATGCGTGTCTGCCGGAGCCGGAGCCAGCAGGACATTTATATTACACGATATTTGATAAGCGCACTGCACAGTTGAGCTGTGAGCTGCCCGGTCCCGCAGACAAATGTGCTGTCATATTTCGCCCTGGGCAAATGGCAGTCGATGTCATGGCAACCGGGAGGCAGGACATCGCATTCAGTCGAAGGACAAAAGCATTTACCAAAGTTCCCCGTTTCCATGGGATTAGCTGGAAAAATAATGCATTCAATGGCAAGAGCATTTGCATCGGCAATCGGCCAAAGCCCACAAATGGAGGCTTAAGCTGGGACAATGATTGGCTGGCTAAGTAGAAGCATCTGGAGCCATGGAAAATATTAGCCAGGATCGTTTCCTGGGCACGCAGACTATTTAAAATGCTAATCAAGGGAATGAATAAGTGAAAGGTGGCAAAAACTCTGTGTTTTGTTACCATTCTCATTTAAATACTAAGCCTAGTTTGGGTTTTTTGCATCAAACATTATATTATTAAACCTGATGCAATCAAATAATTGTTTAAAAACAACTCACTGCGTTCTATACCATACAAAAAGTTTTGTTTATTTATAAAAAAATATATCAAAAGGTTTTTCTCATTAGAATAGTAATCTGTGCAATTTGTGCTCTTTTGATTAAGCAAACAGAAAAAAATTATTAAGTTTGAAAAAACAACATTTTATTACTATTTAACAATTCTATTATCAAACCAGAAGCAATCAAGTAAAACAATTAACTGCGCTCTATACCGTACGATAAATTTTGTTTATTTATAAAATCAATTATCAAAATGTTTTATTTTTTCCCTTTCAAAGTTGTTATTTGGTTTTGAACCATTTGTTCAACACAAAAACTTTACACTATGTGCCAAATGCTAATTTAATTTTAAACCCAACCTTCAACAGAGTGCATTAAAGTTGAGTGGTTGAATGAAAACTAAATTTCCTCCCAGATCCTTTCCGTCGTGCTGTCAGTGTTTTGGCAATGGGCCAACAAAAACTGTCTAGATTGCCCGCATAGAATTGACAGGATCTAGCCACTGGCATTGCTGTCAATATCCCACCAACATCACTCCGCTTCTCAGCCAACAACTTTGAAGTAGTCTCGTGAAATTAAATTAATACAAAGGCATGCCCTGTCTACTTTTTCGGCAGTCAGCTGGTGGTATTTTAATTGAAAGCAATCAATATGGGGTGCCGCAGCGGCATGTCAAGTTTTTCCTGGAAAAACCAAAGACAGCTGTGGGGCTGGGGATAATTATTATTTCAAATAGAACCTTATAATTTAATACTCGTACTATTAAACACCAACAAAAAATCTTTATTTTGGTTTATAAAATAAGTCTATAAAGGGTTTATATCTTCAAAAATCACATGTATAAAATATAAACATTCATTAAAGAAATTGCCAAAATAACCTATTTAAAGGGTATCATATCGTATTATATTACCTTCCAACTGAGCTAAGCGACAGGTGGGCATCGATTTATAGACTTTATGAAATTCAACTTGCTTTTTGAGCTGCGATGAAATGAACTCTGATTTAATTCACACTTCAGAAAGGCACAGGAACCTGTCTAAATGGTTTTTCTTCATCACAGGGGGGTTGGTAATCTAATCAAAAACAGCCGGAAATGCCAATGTCAAGGAGCTCGGCCATTTTGGGGTAATTTCATTACAACTTCATTTTACATTTCCATGCTGTCACCATTTAGACGTGTAATTTGGAAATTCAGCACACAATTGCCTTTGAGCTGTGCAACATGTCGCATACGCAATGTCAGCCAGCAAACATAAAGGTAAACAGGGTTTTGCGAATGCGGTGGATGTTTGTCTTTGTCGGGTTGATGCTGTCACATAAATTGCAAGCGATTCAGCCAACGTTCTTACGCTTGTGGTCAGGACCAAGGACTCCCTACGGCACAAACACACGCAGGTCGAAGCAAAATACAGCCGCATATAATTTCCCATTAAGGAATATCCTTGTTGTCGGGGCACACACAGATGCCAGCTTTCAATTAGCCGCCTGCAGAGTTTCCCTTTTAATGTGTCTGCTTTGGTTTTCTTTACCAATTTTACTTAGCAGTTTTATAAACTTCGACTCATCCCGTTAATAAAGTTTATTTCGAAAAGGTTATAATTAATATCGCATCTTTAAATTTTATAAGTATTTACAATTTTTTTTTGCACTGTTTTATATTTATTTTTATTTATTAATAACTTTGGGAAACCATCAAATTTTAAGACCACAAACCAATATAGTTCTGGGGCCACTTCAAAATAAATTCATAAAGAATCCTTTGTCCTTTTTAATTTCAAATATATTGTTGCATACTTTAAGACTCAAGTGAATTTAAAGGTGTCTAAAAGTATCCAATATAAAATATATTCGTAAAAATCCTTTGGAAATTCTGATTTCAAATATATTGCTGTATGCTTTTGACTCTTTTATAAATGAATTTAAAAACCTGGATAATTTTGTAGCACAAACCAATATGTTTTGAATGGAGAGCACCGGGATATGTATAGTAAGTCTGTCCACCTTGGGTTATCATCCTACCATTGTCATCGCCTTGCCATTTGATTGTGATTCGCCATAATGTGACTATAGTCTCATGGCTCTTGTGGTGCCCTCAATGTGTGTGGGTTACCTTTTTACCGCAAAACGGCTCTAAAATGTTGCAGAATTGCAGGGCACCTTGCAAAAGGCAAGGCATTGCAATTCAGCCTTTTGTGCTGATGCAAAGAGCCAATTGAAATGGCCATAAAGTGCGCAACAAGCGACATGCAGCAGCATCTGTGCCATAAATCAATGCAATCAATGTACACAGTTTTCATGGCAGGTGGCACGATTTTCCCATTTCCCTACTCCAATATGTGTATATACCATACATTGGTTGTCCATTTGGTAGAAATGGGGAATCTGCAGCAACTGAGGCTTTTCAACAGAAACTACCCACAAATTGTTGGCAATTGAACATGAGGACTGCGCAATCCTGTTACACAATCAGCCTTGGCATTCAAAGGAAGTGGTCTGCAAAAGCTGATTTAACATACCACTTTTAATGCATATATGCAAAAGGATCTCTTTTGAGTATCTTATTTTTGTATTGATGATGTGCCCTTTGGCATCATCGAATTTACATTTATTTTCGATGCCCTAAATGTATAGATGCCTGAATTTCAATGTAAATATTCATTTACTGCCATATTTTGTAGGGTATTAATAGGTCTTTTACCTTTTTTTGCTTGCCGTTTTTATTCGCGAAACAAAAACATTTTTTAACGCGGACTGCAGCTTCACTTTTCTTTGTCGTTTCGCTGATATGTGCATATGTGCGACCAATAAACAAACAAAGGTAAGTGGATTTTTTCGCTCGCCCGCGGACTTGAGTGCAGGACTACAACCCGAAACCAACCGCCTTTGCATTCGAAAAAATTTGCAAAAGAAGAAAACAGACTACTATCACCCGCACCTTTGAGCTCAGACATATGCAGATTAAAAGCGCATGAAAGTGCTTCAGAGTTTTGGGGAATGCTTTCCATTTTTTTTGGGCTACCTACCCAGAGGCGCTTTTGGCCAGAATTTTCAAGTTGGCGGCGTTGTCGCTTTGCACAAAAACCGTTTATTATGAAACTTTTTTTCTCAAGTGAGGGGACTTTTTTCAGCGCGGCAAGGGGGAATCCATTAAACAGCCTCCACCTACCGCGCTACTTTACGAGCCCTTAAAGCTGCAAATAAAATTAAGAGACGCTGAGTAGTCGCAATTTTAGACTTTGCTCATTTTTTACGGCTTTTTGCTTTTCCTTTTCGTAAGGGGATTTGCTTTGCATATTCCGCGAAAGTCCGTAGCGTCTAAATGCATAAAATTTGTGCGGCACTAGTGTGCATAAATTTGTCAAGTGCCGGAAATAATAATCATTATCGTTTAACTTGTGACGTTAATGCAGCAAGCTCCGTTTTGTTTGGTTTGAAACTGCAGTGGAATTACGCCAACGCTGGTCAACTGGTCGTATACGCAATATCGCTAAAGTGAACAAAACATGTGAGGCGGAAATTCAATGTAATGGGGATATAAGCCAATTAGAAAAGCTCCACAATTTACAACGTTATTTTTTGCATGTTAAAAGCAAAAATAGTAATATCTAACTAGAGAAAGCTTTAAAACATTGTTTAATCTATAAATGTTATGTATCATATACCAAATTGGAAATACGTTTGCTTAAAACTCAAATAAATATTAATAATGCATATATGCTTGTGACATACTTACCTTGGTGTTTATGCGAACTTACTCTTTTTTATTTTAATCTAATTTTTTTTTTATCAATCAACTTAAATCAGTTCCCATAAAACCTTTGTAAAATATGTATAATAATTTTGAGAAAAACAATAAGCTGCCAACGCAGATTGCTACTTAATTGTGTGGAATTTCATAAGGATATCAATGCGTGGTATCCTGTAAAAGTTTTTCTTGAAGCCTTAATCAATCAGTTCGGTTCGATTGATTGACTGAAAGCAATCCAAACATCATCACTACTCACACACAATATATTTGCGGAGTATATAGTATTTACCCAATAAAACCCAGTGGCAGTCAATTGATGTAATGCACATTTAATACAAATCAAATACAATCAGAAAACACTTGTACAAATCATAATACATTATTGCTAATATGTTTCACATATTTCTTTATCTACGATTCAGTGTCTTTGACTTAGGTTAGGAAGGATTCGCTAGGACTATCATAAAATACACACTCACATATAGGGGGATATGTCATTTCGGGCTATTTGGATATACATCTTTTTTTATTTATCTGTCTCGGTGAAAGCAGTTTTGATTAATTCAGCATCTTATGGCTAAACATCTATGTAAAACACGCAAGCAACTTGAGCTTGGTTTCGGGTTGTGTCTCTTAATTCTTTTACAAATTCGAAAGTTTCGCAGCATAGAAACCATAAATTTGACCCCTTAGAAAATGCTCATTTTGTTACACATTGTCATATTTTTGGAGGTGTGTTACAGTTATTTTTACATTCGTAAATATGTTCCATCTGTCTGCAAATCAAAAAACATCCCGATCAAGCTACACTTCCGTCTAATCTATTGACTTAACTTGATTATTTACAAGAGTTATAGTACTTATTCCATATATCAGTTTAGGTATGGAGTTTGTATCTCCTTATAACTAGGACTACTGGTAAAAGCGTTTTGTCACAATGCTCCCCTCTCTTGATTTATAGTAATTCATAAATCAATGATCAATCTACAATATACAGTATACCATGGTCTTAACAGTTAGTATCTAGCATTCAAAACATCAATTACTTGTAGAAGTTATGATTAATTTGATGTGAGTTTGTTTTAAATTCGTTTATTCTGAAATGGTTTAAAGGACTTATATGCTTCAGGCAATGCAATGTTTTGAGTATTTTCTACTATTATTTACGTTTTAGCCTTTCAGTGACTTCAAAAGCACTGCCACTTTTTAATCAGACCAATAAAGCTAGGATAGATTTAGTTTATGGTCATAGAAAAGTTCCCTACATTGGTACTTGAGCTTCAACATTTTGAAGACTACTTTGTATTTCGAAATTGAAATAATTCACACAATGAAGTATTCTTCTTTGGGATGTTACCTTGAAAAGTCAACTATTCCGGAAATGGAGAAGTGCAATTGAGAAAGAAAATCTAAAAAAGTTTCTGATATTCACTTTTGATATTCGAAATGTGCAAAACCTCAGTTTATCAAGAGTAATCTTCTGTTAGTTTATTATTTTATTTTCTTGCTCCGAACGAGCATAGGTTTTTGATTCACCGGAAGGAGCGGTGATAGAGGAAACGGAAGTGGGGCTTAGGACCTGGTCTCCGACGGCCTTTGTTGTTTGCCCGACGGCCTGCCATTAAAGTTCAATGAAGTTCCCCGAGTGCGACACTTTGCGACCCAGCCGCGACCTGCCTCCACCAAGGATTCAATGAAGTGGAAAAAATATTTCCGCCGGCGATAAAATTGCTATAAATTTCCAAGTGCCAACGGGGTTTTCCTTATGTCTGTTTTCAGCATTTTTAGCAGCTTCAGCACTTTCCGCTGACGTTGCCCCCGCTGTGCAAAGTTTTGTCATGGGGGGCGCTAAAAATTTGTCAGCAAAAATTGTACAAATTTTTCCGGCTGTTTTGTGAGGTGTCATCGAGACAGGCAGGTCCTTTGAGTGGCTGCCACTAATGGCGTCATTACCTATCATTTGCCACCCATCCCCTGTTCAAAAGCGAACCGCTCATCTGGGGCTTTAAAACTTGCCAGCACATTGCAAACTTTCATCCGGCTTTCGTTATTACAGTGGGGCTCTTGTTGTTTGATGTCCTTCGGCCAGCTGCTCCGACTTTTCTTTATTTTGTTGTACCTCCTGGCCACTGGGATTCTCATCGACATCCACATCCTGACCGTCAAATTCTTACGTGACCAGCTAAAATTTTTCATTTGGCCACAGAAATAAAACAAAATGAATGAACTTTTCAAATAAAAATAGCAATCTAGTGGACCGAGAGCAACGGCAAGCCACACGAACAAACAACAAAAGTCACAAATTGCCGTGGATTTGTGTACGTGTCGGTTGCTTTAATGGAGACCAATGAAATTCTTTGTGCATTTGCGGGTGGGAAATTTGCCATAAATTTAATGCATAATTGCCAAATGCCGAAACGAAACAGCGTTTATCGATTGGAGTTTGCAAAAGCGACATATTTGTCGGAGAATTTAAAGAGCTTGGGGCAAGGAAATGTAAGTTTGTGGAAATTTACTCTTAAATTTAAATAAAAAAAGTTTAGGAAGTACCAAAAACTACCTAGAAAGTCCTGAATACTTTATATATCTAAACAATTTCTTGAAATAATTAGAGACAGCCATGTGTACATTAGAGTTTAACCGACCACTCAACAAAGTTAAAGTGTTTGCCCAGATTATGTTATTCGAAAACAAACATTCCGCAATTAATTGCATACTCAGCGTCTGGCGAAAGCAAAGGGAAATCGTAACCGCGCAATGCTCGTTATTTCCGTTGTCTGCTACAAACTTAAGCGCAGACCCTTGGCAATCCTGCGGGGGATGAGACTCCAAACCGATCCACTTGTTGGCCATACTTGGCCCTCTGTGCTTTCAATGGCATGCAAATTGAATTTGAAATTAATTAGGGGCACATAAGTGTTTAAGCCCCAAGGACACACGTGTAGTGTCGAGTGGTGAAAGGGAATCCATTCCACCGAGATTGTGTATACGACACGTTTTGCGGTGGACCGCATTCGAAATTATGACCGGTGGTTTGTCTCTGTATTTATATATCACTTGCCATCGCCACACTCCTTTTGAGGACACCCCGCACTGGAGCGGTGGAGTCCTGAAAGTCCACACTGGTGCACTTGTGTGGGTTCGTCTTGAGTTTGCCCTGCTTGACGGGCGTCTGCTATCTGCTCGGTCGCCAGGCACTCGTACTGGAATACCGGCAAAGCAGGACCTTCTTGAAGGCCTGCCGAAACACCTTGTTGAAGATGGTGTAGAAGATTGGGTTCACCATGGAGCTGGCATAGCCCAGCCAGGTGACCACATCGAATACCCAATGGCTGATCCTCTCCTCGCACTCCGCACACACGGTGGGCAGCAGATTGAGGACGAAGAACGGGGACCACAGGATGACGAAGGTGAAGAACACCACGCCCAGCACCTTGGTGGCCTTCTGCTCCAGCCTGATGATCCTGCCGTGCCGCGAGGAGTTCCTCGAGATCACACTGGAGTTGCGCGAGTGATGCGATCGCACTGTCTGTTGGCGCTGCAGCATGCAGGGCGAGGATGTGGTCGTTCTGGCCTTGCCACCGCCACCGCCACCCCCACAATCCCCCGCCCCCTGGTAGTTCATGTTCTGATGACTCCTCAGGGTGGCTGATCTTCTCAGGGGCGTGGATGAGTTGGAGGAGTTACCTGTTTTGGTGGGGGTCAGCAGCAAGGAAGTTCGCACGCCGCCGAAGCTGCTGCCCCTTCGGCGATGACGACTGGAATCCCAGGTGACCACCGAGGCGGTTTTCGAGATGCTCAGCTTTCGCCTGCCAGGACAGGGAGTTCCTGGAGCAGCCAAATAACCACTACCATCGCTCTGCACCGTCAGGGAACTGCCCTGATTGTGGGCCGAGTGTGGACTAAGGGTGGAGCCACATGTGGGAGGAGGTCCGGCTCCTCCACCTCCTCCTCCTCCTCCTGATCCACCTGACATGCCGGCACTCACACTGGAGGTTAGTGACTTCTTATTCCCACCACTGCACATGAGCAGCTCCATTTCGCTGGGCGAACTGCTCACCGCCGTGGTCGTCGTAGTGGTGGTCACCCGGAAGCTGGATGAAATAATCTTCACCTCGGCCATTTTCACGCAATTCTGGAGCGGTCTGTCCCCGAAATACGGACAGGTGCAAACGGAGGGCAGCTGCAGATAGTCCGTCTGATGGCCATTCTGGCCATTGATGTGACACTGCTTTCCATTCTGCGGTGGATCCAGCTCGGTGTCCGAGTGGCAGGCCTTGGTCTTCGATGGCCCACTCTCCTCCTCCTCCTCTGCCGCCTCGTCGTCGTCATCGTCGAGGCTCTCCTGTACAGTAGTGTGTCGAGGGTAGAGCGCATTCTTGGGCAGGCTATTGTGACGCTTGTGGCGACGAAACGACGTCGTTGGTGTATCCAGATCCTCGTCGGCATCGTCGTGGCCGGAGCGTTGATCCCGTCCTGGCACCGCCGACGAGGCCCTCCTTCGCTTCTTATACGCCCTCAGTCGCTGGGAAAGCTGCGAGAGAGTCCTAAAAATAAACAATGATAAAGCTCATTACACTGGTAGTAAAAGAAGTAAAAAATAAAATATATTGTACTCAAATTAAATATTTTTCACTTTTATTTTCATACCTTTTCATATATTTTTGGTATGAAATTATTACATCTTTTCAAAATTTATTTTGTATTTCACTTTTTTCGGATGTGATTTAAATATCTAAAAATATAATTTAAATTTAAACCAAGTTAAAAATAAATAAAATGCATAAATCAAACAGAAGCTATTTTAAATCTAATATTTTTCACATGAATTTAAATATTTAAATATTAAATCATGCCATTTTATTTGTACTGTATTTAATATTATGGTTTTATATTTAATTTTAATATCATATATTTAGATATTTAAATATTTATTTTTACTATTTAATTTCTTTTATAAGTGTGTATACAACTTAAATGTGTATCTCTAGGTATCTTCACAAATTATTCTGCTTCCATTTCTTCAATAAATACCTAATTGGGCTTAAGTTTTCCGTAAATTTAGCATATATGTTAGCTTAGGCTTTTCAGAAAAAAAACCTTATCAGAAGGAGAGGTATTTAATCTGCTAAATTGAGTAAAATCAATCAGCTATATTTGCCTTAGGCAGTAGCAATAACAAAACATAAGTTAATTTCTACACTGAACAGCTGCCAAAATATATAAGTCCACAGCTCTAAGACTATTTCAATAAGCCAATTTTTTGCTGAACTTATGAAAAAATGTTCAGTTCACTTCAACAGTTTCAGTTCACTACAACAGTTTCTCTAAATTTACTTAAAGCAATGCAATATATAAGACACCACATGGTTACCTTAAACCATAAAACAATTTCTATGTCATACCCCAACGATTTATTGATTTAGCACCCATTGTGCTAATGTATCTCCTTCTTGGGCGTTGTACATTTTTAATTAAAATTGCGCAGCCAATTGGTAAAAACTCTATTCGAAGGCGGGGTGCCTAAAACAATGCAGTGAACACTCGCTAACAGCAATTCGACCAGAGGCAACACGTTATGTGGTGAGTTCGTTTCGTTCACCTGTGCTTTAGCGCGCTGGGAAGTAGGCAACATTTTTTTGTTTGCGCTTTGTGGTCTGCCGCCGTCGAATATTTTTTTCTTAAGGGCTTTTCTTTTCATTTTCACGGCTGTTTGTGGTACACTGAAATAATGTGGGTTTTATTGTGGTATGAAACATACAGATTTGATTTTTTCGAAATGTGATTCAAAAATTTTTAATAGAAAACATGCTAATTTTATCTAAAAGTTTACTCGTAGCAACTTTGCAATAATAAAAACCAAAGTCTAGGCGACCAAAGTTATTTACCCTTATAATTTTCCGATAGACTTAGAAAAATAAAATATAGTTAAATTTTCGAAATTTTCGTAAGGGGAAATATCATAATTTTTTGCAAAAATAAACAAGAAACAAAAGTTTTCAGATTTGAATGTTAACCACTTAAAAATTCTACAACGAGATTAATGAGAAACAATCTTAAAATTTAAATTTCAAAATACTGATTTTTTTGCTCAAAATAATCTGTAAAAATAGTTGTCTACCACATTTTAAGTTTAGTTTGAAAAGGGTGAACCAAATTCTGTTACTTTATTCTGCATTAATAAATTTATTATATAAATAAAATTATGTTTTGTTATTCTCAGCTTTAATGTATCTATTTTTTTAAGTGTGCAGAGCAGACTTACATCTTCAGCTCATTTTGCATTCATTTTAATAAAGCGCATAATTTTCCGAGCTGCCTTTGCGGTCTTTGTCTTACCGGCCGCCAGTTTGCCTTGCATGCAAATGCGCGCCAACTTTATTTGGCCACGACGGAGGGGCGGACGACGGGGGCGTGGTTAGCTGCTAATGAAGGCGTTAGCAGACAGGAGGGCAAGTGGAGCTGAAGGAAATGGAGGGCAGGGAGTCCAGGGACTAAGACGCTGGATAAGGATGTCAGCTCATTATGCATCCTTCGCGTTTTTGATTTGTTTGCACGAGACGTGCGCATAAATTGAGATGCGTTGGAACAGGGCTAAGCAATGGGGATATGGCAAGGGGATATGGCCAACTTCTCACTATGCAAGTGAAACAAAGACGAGCTGATGCCGAGTTTGTTATAGTTTCAGTCACAAAGGAATTAGGCAACCGCCAAGCTCATCAGGACATGGCTGGAGGCGGGGTAATACGCTGATTCTGAATCTGAGTCTGAGTCTGAACCCAAGTTCTACACACTCCCGCCGTCATTGTCATTGTGTGCGTCAAATCCCGAAAATTGGAATGCTTTAGCACTCAACATCATTTGTTAACTTCCCTGCATGAGACGACAAATTGTCGCACAATTAAAAGCCACTCGACTTTGACCCCGTTCCAATTCGTTTCGTTCTTCGCCACTTTGCATCCAGTACGGACACAAAGAGAAGCCACAGTCGAAATCCATTTTATTGATTGTGCAAATTCGTTCAACTGTCAAACAATGTGGCAGATATGAGGCACAATACCCAATGCCCAATATTCAAGCCAGCCAGTTCAATGAAAAGCGCACAGTCACAATGATACTCGATATAAACGTGCAAAAGGAATTGTGCCAAAATAGAGAAGGTCTGAACGGGATAAAATGTTCAGTCATTTCGAGAGTTGAGCTGCCTTTTATTGGAGCTTAAAGAAGGAATTTAAGAAATTTAAGTTTAATATTTATACAAAACAAAGAAAGCTTTTATACAAATTGAATTTGGAACGTACATATTGATTAAAATTTATATTTTTTTTTAGATTTGTGTAGAAGAGGCTTTTGATTTGATTTTTTAATATCCTTTATTAGAACGTTGTTATCCATGGCCATTTAATATTCATTCAACCTGGCTGCCCACTAACATGACCATCTATATTCATATCCTAGAACGCCCCTGCTTTGATTTCTTATTGCATTTTTGAGAACATGAAAATATTCGCCTTCCATGATTTCAATTTTTTAATTGAATTTCTCAGCGCATCACTTATCCCAACATAAGCCAGTCGACTAAAATTAGAAAATTAATGAAAAACACATTTAAGCAAAAGGTCTCGGTTGACGTCGACGCCAAAATCACTTGAGCGGCTCGAATGCCAAATAAAAAGGCAGTGCCCAAAAATAACAAGAAAAAAACACTTTCCACCGACAAAAAGGAAAAGAAAAACTCACAAAAAAATTAATTATTACAAAAAATGTCACAACAAGTCGAAAAACGGAAGGACAATAAAAGAAAGTGCACAGAAAAAAAAGGAGCTCACAAAAAAATAAAAGGAGAAAGTTAACGAGTCGCAAAACGAGGACCCGAGGTGAGCAGTTTTTACTTGGCTTTTGGTGTGGTCAGCACACTTGGCCTGAAATTGGTACCCAGAGGCGGGAATGGGACTCGAAAACCGGCTGGGACTACGACTGCGACGACAAAAGGACCAGCGAATGACTAGAAAGGATCACTCTGGCAAAACGGTTTGCCCGTCGCAGCTGTTTGTCCTTTTGTCAGGCGAAGGAGCAAGGAAACTTCACGTTTTTCCAGGTACTTCGCTGGATTTCTTTCACACACACACACAATTGTCTAAGTTTCTTGAAAAAATATTACTGAAACTTGTGGGCCACACTGAAAGGATGCAGTTGAATGAATTTAATTGTCTGTGATAATATTATTTGTTACAATGGAAATTCGGGTTGTTGGTTAAGTGGGGAACGAATTTAATTATCCTTCAGCATCACTCTGTAAATGTGGGAGGCTTAAAATACTCATATATATACAGTAAAATTTTTAAATTAAATACGTCATTTATATATGCGATTATGTGTGACAAAAAATACATTTGACCTTTCTAAATTAATTTCATTAATATGTGCCATATGTTTTTTTTAGTGAAGCCACTAAATGTTTAGTGCTTGTTAAATAATTCACTTAAATTCAAATTCAAAATTAAGCAAATATTGATTATGATTTAAAGGAGCCGGAAAAAAGTAATTAAATAACAATTATAAAAAATATATTGGGGTTATGTATTTTGAAAATTTTAATTGAATTTCTAAAAGACTTTGACTTTATTTCTGGGATAAGCAGACCTTATTTCCTGGTTTCAAATATCAAAAGCATCGATTTAATTTCTTACTTTCTTCAAGCTGAAACGCGAAGGTAACTTTACAAGTTGTGGAAAACAATTTAAGCTATTATGATTTACAGGAGCAGGAAAAAGGAAACGTAAAGGTTTTTTTTTTTTTAATAAACCAAAGATATCCCACAAGACTTAAACTTTATTTTTAGGGAGTAGGAACTACACCCGATAAGCAGACCTTTTTTACTGGTTTTAAATATCATAAGCATAAATTTAATTACTTTCCTTATAATCAAAGTCGAAGATATCTTTATAAGTTGCTGAAAACGATTAAAGCTATTATGATTAAAGCGGCACTCGACTTACCCGTCGCTCTGTTCGCCACCCATGCGACTGCTGGCCAAGGAGTTCCGGGTGCTCTCCCGCTCGATGCCCAACGTGGTGGTGGACAGACCGAGGACTGTGGTCCCCTGGCGACCCTTGGGTGAGGTCTGCTGGTGGTAGACGCTACCCTGCTGCTGCTGCTGCAGGTGATGATGATTATTATAATGATGATGATGTGGCTGGTGGGACTGATGGTGGTGGGCATATCGCTGGGGACTGCACGGGTACTGCAGCTGCAGGTGATTCGATATGGAAAATTCGGATTTGGTGGGCGAACCCGTGGTGGATGAGGAGGCCACCGACTCCAGGCCACGGGATAGCTTCAGCATCTCGGCTCCAAACTGATGCAGAGCCGTCATCGTCGTGGGCGTGGGTTCCTTTATGCTACAGATACGAATAATATATATGGTAATTCACACACAAAGCGCTAGTTGGCGAGGACAGCCCACCTGGAATCGGGCAGCCAGAGCTCGTGATTGTCCAATGTGCTGAGATCCGTATCCGTGGAATTGGCTGAGTGGGCGTGCAGCACTGAGGAGGCGTTCCCGGGACCCGGCTTCAATAGACGTCGCCAGGTGCATCGGCGTTCTGTGGAGCACGAACGTGGGTTAAACGGATATACAGTGGCCATTAAATTGCAGTCAGCCCATGAGTGCACTACGATAAGTCACAAATGCGCTAATAAACTTGCACGAGCACACACACAGAAAAGATTCTGAACACGCGTACACAATAATAAAAAATGATTTCAATCTTTAAGCTTCTTATGAACTAAACAAAGAAATTCAATCAAACTAAAACTTTTTGTGTATGGTATTAAAAACAAAATTTAAACTAAACCGGACAAAGATTGAAAATCCAGTATGACTAGGATAATAAAATATCCAAAAATATAAATTAACATAGTAAATTATTTTTAGGGAAGTTTTCAAAGCTTGGCAGCCTACACAATACCCAACTAAAATTTTAACGTTTGAATGTATAACTTAAATTATTCAATGGATTTTAGGATCAAAACAACTGAACGTATAACTTTAAAATGTATTTCTCCTTATTTTTTAGAATTAAAATAGCTTTAAACTTGAAAAAGCGTGGTTAAGGTTTTTGTTTTATTTGTTCTATTGTTAAGTTGATTTTTCTCTGTGTGCAGCCAGTGAAAAGAACAATCTGGAAAATCCAGCTACGTGCCAGGACCAAATGCGGACGCTTTACAGCAGAGATTTGGCTTAAAATAACTCCCCAAATCCATGGCACCCATACAAAGACACTGCCACTGGCAGACTCATAGTTACACACTCACACAGACACACACACACACACCCTAATCTTTGCAGCTGAGGCATGGGATCCACTCCAATGAATCGGGGACACCGCGTCCTCCAAGGCGCCCCTAAATGCTCGCTCGCATCCACCGAAATGCCCTGCAGTGCAAGCGATTCAGCTGCAGTCACCAGCAGTCCATTAAATATTCCCCGTCTGTATTGACTTTCGGCATTCTCGGATCTCGGTTGTCCCCCAGAAAATTACCCACGGTTCCCTCCGGGCCCAAGCCAATCGCTCGAGAAATGGGAACATTGCTGAATAAATTCTGCGGGCAGACAAAGGCATTAAGACCCACTTAGTTATGCTTAAAATAAATTGAATCTGGTCCATTGAATTGTAGGGGGGATAACAGAATCGCAGGACGTTGAATTGTTTTAGCCCAAAGCTCAAAAGGGGGGGTAGCTTAACTATGACAAAAATAGACAATTTAAATAATTAGGTTCAATAAGTAAGTAGTTTACTGTTAAGAGTAAAAAGTAAAAAAAGTAATTAAAAGTAATTAAATCAACAACAAAAAATAAATAAGAAGTGCTAAATGAACTTGTACCAACAAATCAATTGCCTAAAGGTAATATTTAAAATAAAGTCTTATATAAAATTGGAAAACGTTTAATAAAAACATTAATTTAAAATGCATGTTGGCCCATATTAAATTTGTTAATATACTGCTCGATTTTAAAAGAACATTTTTTGTAAAGCTTTCCTTTTAAATAGGACTTGTTCAAATATTAATACATACATTAAAGTTATCTTCCCCTGCAAATGGCATACCTAATTTTTAAAAAATCCACTCCTCAACGAGGTTATAACGAGCCCTCTAGTTGAAAAGTTGAAGCTTGAAACTTCGGTTTTAAAACTAGTTGAGCACAAAACTGAAAAGCTCTCACAGCATTACAAGCCATTTACGTTGTTGGCTTTCGATTCATGGCAACGTGGAAATTAGCTGTCTACACATATGGGCCGGATTTTACCCCTATTTGTAGGGGGTGTGTGTGCTTTGTGTGTGTCTGTGTGTAGATGGGTGGTAGGTTGCTCTGGAGTGTCTACCCATATCCTCCCAGTTCAATGTCGACGGCTATGTCGATTTTGTGTGCATTGCTGCGGCTTAGTCGCACTTTCGGCCTCAGAAATCCCTGGGACACGGATTCAGGGAGTGGATACTCCGGCACATGTGTCTGCATTGTTTGTCTTGTGTATTGTCCCTCTTTCAACACTTTCGTCACACCCATTTTCCCCTAGTAAAGTTTCGAGTACAAAAAGTGCAACCGAGAACGAAAATGCAAATTTTAAGCAAACTGAAAATCATATTAAGCTGCTGCAGCTCTTCGTTGGCACTTTTTTGAGGGGGAATGAGTGATAGAGAATCCTTACCCAAGGCCGGGGCCTGACCTAGCCACCCACTGGCCCATCCGGGGGTGGCGGCTGCCGTCTGCTGGCCACCGCCCAGATTCTGGCGCTGCCGGGCCAAAAGACGGACGGTCAGGCAATATGTTAGCAGCATCACGCCCAGCGGAATGTAGAAGCACACAATGGAGCCGACCAGCTTGTACACCGGATCCGGTATCTGGCAAGTTCCATTCACCAGCACCGAGGCGTGATTCTGGAATCAAATGGCAGATACAACAGATAGCAGGGCAAAGACTGGAATTAATTTACGTAAGTACAGGACATGCATATTCACAAAACACTTAAGCATTATTGGGTTAACATAGCCTTTGTTTTCCGAATTCTATTCACACACATAGTGCACAAAGTGTGTATGCATTTATTTATATTTGGATTTTAATTACTATGCTTATACTGGGTACCAGAATTTAAGTTTACACAAGTTTTTAGTTTGGGTACATAAGCCCCAATTGTAGTTAAGAATTTGTCTCACTTTTAATTTTGTTATTTGTTAGCATAGGAATCTGGAATTTAACTTTCACATTTCTTTATTGGCAAAATATTAACTATATATATTCATCATTAACACTAAATTAATATTGTATAATTATTTAGTTTAAAGACAATTTTTGAATAAGAATTTATTTTATATTCAAATTTTAAATTTAGGAATTTCAACTATACTTTTACACTTCACTCTTAAAAGCATTTGGCTATACTAGTTTTATAAAAATAACTTTAAATACTTGGAAACCTTTTAAACTATGGGATAGATGCTTTTATTTGTGATTTATTAACTAAATTATTATTCATAATTTTTAAAAGACAAACAAATATTTCCAGAGTTTTATTATATAACATTATTTAGACTTTAAGCATTTGTTTTAAATTAAAACTTATAATCTAAGAATATTAAAGTTATAGAGTTATACTTGTACTCTTTAATTTTTAAAGGTTTAGCTTGTCCTGGTTTTAACATTAAGTATTATAACGACTTTGAAACGATAGGAGAGGTTATTATTTATTCCAAATTTTAAAAGAACAAACTAATATTTCCGGAGCTAAATTACACTAAATTGTTATTACTAAGAATGTCAAATTAAAGGTCTTAGACAATAA
The DNA here is from genome assembly GCF_018152505.1 of Drosophila elegans. Taxonomy (NCBI): domain Eukaryota; kingdom Metazoa; phylum Arthropoda; class Insecta; order Diptera; family Drosophilidae; genus Drosophila; species Drosophila elegans. The sequence continues at coordinate 1,562,580 of NW_024545855.1, read as the reverse complement.
CTTACCTTCGAATACATTAAGCTCAGGGGTAAGCTCATGGCGATGCTCAGAAGCCACACGAAAACAATTTTGAGAGTCACCCTCCGGCGGGTTTTATTCCGGCCAAATCTCATCGGGTAGCGCAGCGATAAATAACGGTCCACGGAGATGGTGCACAGGTGCATGATGCTGGCCGTGCAGAACAGGACATCCAGGCAAATCCAGGTCAGGCAGTGCTCCGAGCCCAAGGGAAAATATCCTGCGAAAGAGGGAGTTGGGTTCACTATTGTATTTTTCCGTGCTCGCCGACTTATGACTGTATTAAGTGACTGCAATTCATTCTACCTATGTGTACACAAGATTTACGATTTTGGTTGGCAACAATGCAAGCCCCAACTGTCGCCTGGCCATTTTTATTTAATACTCCTCCGTTTTTTTTCGCCCATATTTTTCCTGGAGCCCCGCTTCAATCGTAAGCTGCCAAATGATATTGCCCCGCTCCTTTCGACCCTTCCGCCCCCGGTGGGGCTTATGCAACATATTTCAGGCCAACTGGCCCATATATGAGCGGCTATTCCCGATGCTGTGGCCATCGTTTTGCACAGCTGTTGGACATCATAACTCAGCGCGCCACTCTCGCCCACTTCCCATAAATGTACAATTGGGGGCACTGAAAAAAAAATTATACCCAAACTATACCAAACTTACTATACCTAAACTTTAAAAAAACTAAACTCGAACCGATTTTGAACTTTTGTATTTTTAGCTGTGAATACCAATCTATTGGAAATCGTCTAAAATGTTTTCATCGGTAAATTCCCGTATCAATTTAGTTTTGGGTATATTAAAATTAAGTGAACATTTGCTTAAAAGAATCTGAATGTGAAATGAAAATAAAATATTAAATTAAATTAAGTAAACTATGTTATATAGAAAGACTTTAAGTTTTTAAAACATTTACATTGTAAAAAAAACTTGAACATTTTTAAATAATAAGAACATTTTAGAAATATATGGTACAATTACTGTTCGGTCTTCAATAACTATATATGGTTCCATGGTCTTAAATTCCCTCTCGACTTTTTCTCTGTGCAAATAGGTTTGTTTGTTGGTCGGTTGGAGGTTGAATCTCCGGCATGTTTGGTGAGTGATACTTGTGTTTACTCTGTTGCTGCGTGTGCCCTGATATTTGGGCGCGGAATTTGTGTCCAGAATCTCGTCGAACACGAATCTGTTGGGAACAGGAATTTTTCCCAACGAGCAAGACTACAATAAATTAGATATCATCGAGGCAAAGATGAATCGAAAAAAGCATGAAGCGAAAACGAAGTTTGATTTTAGGATATGTTAATTTACCTACAAAAGAAATGTGTGCTTTAATCTTTATCGATTTCTAAAGATATTTTTTTGATAAAAATATGAATTTTTCCCATCAATGTTTTTTTTTTTTATTGAAAACCATATTTCTAATTTAGGGATATTAAGTCAACATTTTAAATTGACCTAAAAACGTAGCCATTTCATTCAGTTTCCCCGAATCCACTTTACTTTAAACGAAAAGCCTTAAAGGCAAAAGCATCTGTTGAATGCCGTGGCTCTTCTTTTTTCGGAAACAACCATAAGGATTTGTTTATGGCCAGGCAATATTTTGCAACCCAACTCCCCCACCAAAATTCGCGTCCATCAAGCGCTCAAATTGCAATAATGCTGATCCCTCGAGTCCGAAACGAAAATGTTACAAATGACACGGTCATTGGGTTTTGCCGGCAATAGGCCCGTCGCAGACCGAGCCGTAAGTAAAGTGTCAATAAGATCAATTTGGGCAACAGACGGTCTTGTCGAGAAGCTTTAAAATTGAACAAATTTATTTAAGCTGAAACCTGAAGCCCGAATGAAACTGGGAAAGTAAGTTAAATTGAATAAAAACTGGCGGTGACCAGCCAAAAAAAGGGAAACTTGTGAAACATTTTTAGCCGGAAAACAGCAAACGGAACCTGAGATTGGGTTCTGTGTGGGATGGTTTCTTGGAACCTCAGTGTCCCGCCTCCTTAGTTTTCCTTTGAGGAGCAGGACAAAGCTTTTATTTGTGTTTCTGTCTTTTTTTTTTGTTTTTTTTTTTTGTGCAGAAGCGCTTTTCTTAGGGAAAGCATTTCAACTTACAAATGCGAAACAAATTTCAAACAAAAGCGCAAAACTTTGCCGTTTTCCAGTTCCGCTGCTAAAGTCAGGGTAAATAAATTTTTAGCTGATTTCTTTTGTGTGGATTCCGCTTTGCATGGGGCTCAAAATGGGGCCAAAATGGGGCAAAAATGGGACGAGAGGGCCGGTCATAAAACTAAACAGAAACACAAATAGCCGACGAGACTGATGACGAGCAAAGTTGGCAGGAAAATGACTTGGTAAATGAGTTGAAACTTATTTAATTTGTTGTAAGTTTAAGTGGATATAAAGGCGGCAGCGAGCGGAATGGCAGCGGAAAATAGGGTCCAGCTAATGATTCGGTTGTTTGCCAAATTGAGTGAATGACAGAACAATGTGGGTTGGAAAAAAACCGTGCATACAAAATGGAAGATATATGTGTGTATGGTATGTATACCCCGTTCATGACAACATAAGCCTTTGTGTGAGCTACCATAACAAATATTTGTATTTTTTCGCGTTGCTGAACCACGCAGTGTACCGAATCTGGGCAAAAAACGGTCCAAAAATGGGTAAAAATCGGGTGAAAATATGATGATTTATGAATGGAATTTCTGCGTGTTGCCACATGTGTGTGGTTTTTAGTACACAAGCCTTTGTTGAACTTCCCCACTTTGGTTGCTGTGGCGGCATCGATTTCAATTTTAGTTTCGGTTCCCTCAAACAGCATCCCTCCATCAATTAGATACAACTCTCCTCAAAACTGTTTGCTCAGCAAACAAACTTGATAGGAAGGAAATGATTGGCCAAAAACGCTTTGGGTGCTTTTTCTTCGCTTAACCGATTACTGTGAGTTTATTTGCAGATTTCGGGAAGGAAAACGGATTTAGAAAGTGGAATGCCCCAAAAAAAATTGTTGAGGTCATCTGCCGTTTAAATAAAGCGCTGTAATTATGGGTCATTGTGATTTCGACTTTACTAATTACTTAAATGAAAAGTTTAAATTCCAAAAATAATTACATATCTCTATGTAAAATGTAAATTAAATAAATCCAAAACAATCCTCAATTATTTATTTATGACATAAGCAATAGTTGTTTCTTTTTAATAAATATAGAAAGAACTTTTAAATCATATTCATTCAACTTACAATTGAAATAATGGTACATCTCACTTTAAATTGGTTTAATTCAAGGGAAACCCTTTCAAAATATTTCGCAAATAAGTAAACAAAATAAACATCACCATAAATCCCAAGGCAATCAGAAATAAAATATCAAATACCTGATGACAAATAAAACTCACGCACACTTGAGAGAGCAAAAAAAAAAAAATGCAAATATGTGAGCCGAGAAAAAATCATTGATCCAAAGCTCGAAAATTGCTGTGATTATAAAATAAGCCAGCACAACTCTCTGTTGTTGTCACACACATTCGATGGTGGCAACCGGCAACCAGCAACAATAACAATTTCAATAACAAATCACAGAAATATGAGAGAAACAAGTTTAACATGGAGTTGGGGCGATGGGCAGAATTTCATCTCATTTCTTTTATTTTTTCTGCCTCAGGCAGATGACAGCGACAGCCACTTACAACAGTGATAACAGCATCAGCAACACCAGTACGGCAATGATAACAAATGAGGGCAGAGGGGTGAGAAGGTCATTACCTAGAGGGAGTCCTAAAAAACACTAGGAACGTCTACACAAAAAAAAAATGAGGTAACAAATATATGAATTTAAAAATCAGTATGATAAACTTTTCAGTAAGATGCGTAATTTAAATAGTTGAAAGTAGTAAAATTAAACTTTGGATATACAATTAACACGAATAATTGAAATTACTCTACAAACAACTAAACATAATTTAGTATTAAATTAATAGCTATGCCTTGATCAATAAAAACTTTAAGTTAGAACAGATTTTTAAGAATTTAAGCACATCTTGCCAATTTAATTTTCCCTGATTTCTAATGTCGAATACTCAATCATTTAAAGTGGAGCATGTTTTTGCGAGCGCTTCTTAAAGCAGATCTTTAATTGCCCGATTTGCCAGACATTTGACACTTGGTTTATGGCCCATCATGTGTCTGTGTGCGTGGGCGTCGTGATTTCAGAGGCGTGGCAGTTGCCCGCGGCGCTCGTTGACACGTTGTCACCTCGACTGTCATCCAAATTTATGGGCAGCATCGAAAAGAGGCTAAAACGAGCCAGAGATGACTGTTGTTAGTCCGCCGGGGATTCACATCTCGCTTTTCTTTTCTTTTATTTTATTTTTGTCGCTGACAGACAAAAGTTTTTGACTTTTAGCCCGCTTCGCATGTAAACACATATCATTTTCATTTGCATTTCGCGCGACCCGTTGACACATTTGCATGGTCATGCATATGTTTATTCAAACGAATGTACACATATAGTGTGGAGCTCAATGTGTCCTTGTTCATGTGCTCGAATCTGTGACCCTCGACCCTTGTGAGATGTATTTTGGTTGCTTCCGTTTTTTCGGGCAGCTTTATGACTAGGTAACAAGGGGTATTATCGACCATCGACTATTGTGTAACTTTTCTTTTACAAATTTGCGGCAAAATAAAATAAAAATGTAACAATAACAAAAAAATATATATATTTTTGGTTTTGGCCTTTACGCTTTTTTATTACTTTTATCTCCCTTCATAGTCGGTAATGAATATTAACAAATTCGAGTAACGACAAAAATATGAAACTGTTGTTGGCTGATTTTAGTTGTTTATGCTGGTTGTAAACGATGCTGTGAGCTTTTGTTTTTGAGGGCATTGTTTCTGTAACTTTTTTGTTATGTGGTCAAATATTTGTGTTGACAGCACGCAAAAACATTACAGCCATGCGAAAAATCCGCAAAGGGATTCAAAATACATGTGCAACTTTTTCTTTAATCAAAATGTTTCTGCGGTTGTCGCAATGTAGGAGTTGGAAATTCGTACGTGTTTGTGAAAAAAAGTGAGTGATATTTTAAAACATTTTAAAAACTGACTGCAATAAAACCATTAACAAATTTACATTGCTTTAAATTTAATTATAAAAGTTTTAACTCAAACGATTAGATTATTTCATTTTGGTAATTATTCAATTAAAAGACAAAGAACTTTCTGGATTATCAGCCACAACCTGGATCTGGCTTTGAATGCCTGGCCAAATCCTTCCCCCATAAGAACTCGCTTAGGGGAAGCTATTAACATGCATATGATAGCCACTTCCGCACAACTTGCTGGCCAGGACACTTAGGAATCCGGATGGCAAGGAGCCCACAGCGGAACATGCGGTGACTACGTGCAAGGTCGGAATAAAAATGAATGAAGGTGCGGAAGAAAGAAAAGTTCTTCATGTGCTTGATGGTTACTTGGGTCCATCATCATCATTACCATGATGATCATCATCAATCTGATGAGGCTGGGTCGAACGGGCGAGTAAATAACCGTAGGGCTGAAATCTGCCTGCCATGCATAAAGTAAACTATTTAATGGCCTTTCGATTTCCATCGATGTGGCCATAAACGCATTTGCCCAGGCCATCGGATCTCGAACGGAAATCGAAAGCTGTTCACTGAATCGAGGTTTTGGGTGGAGGTCGATTAGGGTGGCCTACGACCTTCTTATCTGGCTGGCTGAAATCATTTTTCTTACGCAATTCGCCCTGACAACGGCATCTTCATTTTCAGTTTTCCCCACTGCCACCCCTTTTTTTTGACTTTTGATTTCGTTTCAAGTTGCCGACGACATCCAAAAGTGGGTGGCCTGGCAATAATGCAAATGGCCTTAGCGTAAGCTTTAGCTCTAGCTTCCGTGTGACCCACAAGTTCGTCCTCACGTGGCAGCCGCCAGGTGACTCGGCTCTGACTTTGGCCTTTGCCTTCTTTTCCTTTCGGTTTCTTTGTTGGGCATTTCTGTAGTGCTGCTGACACTTCTATTTTTAGTGAGGCAAGTGCTTCCTGATTTTCTGTGATGTCTGCCAGCTGGCATGCGATACAGTAAAAGCGTAAAATAGAAAACGCTATGCATTTACCTCATTTGCAAAGCTTTTTTCAATTTAATTTGAATTGGAAATATGACAAAAATATTTATTGATTTATGTGCGACTTGCTTATTCAAGCTCTAGTGCCATGAGAAAAAATTTGTTTTCAATCTTCACAAAATCATTTTGCATATTGATTTTATCTTAAGGTCATTATTTTTTATAAATCCATAAATCCTCTTCTATGTTTAAATAATATGTATAAAAAAACATTCATAAAAATCATTTTAAAGAAAATTTAAAAAAATATATTAAGAAGTTATCAAATCACTTGAGAGTCCTTAAAGTGCAATCAAGAGTTCAAATAGTTCTCTCCCTAGAAAAAATAAACAAAAAATACTTATCCCTCTAGAACAATATGAACTGTTTATCAAAATTTTCCACTGACAACTTTGTCTTCTTCTTTTTCATATCTCAAGATGAAGCGAATGTTTATCCATATGCTCAGGAAAACTCGGCACAGACTTCAACTTTTCCGAGAGTAAGAAAGCAAACCTTCAGCGCTTTTCCTTTTCCCAGAACTCGCGCCATTGACAGCTGCCAGCTTTGCAGGGGCGGAAAACTGAAACTACAACAAATTTTCATACATCCGTATAAGAGGGAGCCTGTGTCCTTTTGTCCCTTGTCTGCGTCCCAAGGCAAATATATATAAATAAATTGTTGTTTGTGTTGGAAAATCACATGGTGAGCACAGACAGATAATGGTTACGACACGAAATTCAATTAAATTTCTAACAAGTTTTTTTCGTATTGAATTTTTAATGTATCTATGTTATTTTTTCTTTTTTGTTTATCTTTTGACAGCGCAGACACCCTGAACAGCTGAACCAAGTTTGGGAAAAGCGAAAACTCAACAGGTTCTTTATTTTCCCACTTTAGTAAATTTAAGGACTGTTTACAGCCGAATAGGGAGAGAAAAAAATAGGGTGTATAGAAGAAATGTTTGTTTTTTGGGTTATTATAGGTTAATCATAATTTAATTGCTTGATAAATTAAAAAAAAAAGGTTTTGCTTAAATCAATTTATGTATGACTTTGCTAAATACAAGAAATATAATTAACTTTTAAAAGCAATAGTAACTCAGTATTCGATTTACTTAGTTTTAAATTGTCATATACTAACATTTAATAATAATGTTCTAGTTTTTAAACCTTGCTAGCTTTAATAAATATTTTTGTATTTTTTATTGACAAACTTTACATTGCTCATTACAACTCGCCAACAACTAATCTAACTTTTGCCATAATTGTTGTGGCTCTTGATGTCTCGTCGAGTTCGATTGCCCTTCCATTTTTCACTGGGTGCCATTCTAATCCCGTCTTCTTTACTTTTTTTTATATTTACACAGCTTTATTTTGGTATTGTTTCCACATCGCTTAACGTAAAAAGTCGAGGGGAAAGAAAGGTGGATGTGGGTGTGGGTGTGGATGCGATGTCTGTCCTTCTGTCTGTTGGCTGCTTCCTTCCGGCTTTCATTTTTCGCCGCAACTTTTGCTCCTGCTATTGACATTGCTCTAATGTGGCATATAAAGTGGCGACTGCTTCGATTTTCCGCCCTCCGATTTTCCACCGTTAAGCACCGTCATTAAGCTGAGCTCTCTATTCTTCGCATTCATTAAACTCCTAACTCGCTATGGAAGCTTACGTAAATTGCTTCGCTTCCGTTGCGTCATTACACGACGCCTTAACGTTTCATTATACTCATTGTTTGTCTATTACGAGAGTTTTTCTTACGGGCTCTTTAGCAGTTCTTCGTCCTTTTGGTCCCTCTGCCCTTTTCCCATTTTGTCTGCTTTATTATTCTCGTTTGGGTTCGTGGATGGCGTGTGTTTTCCGGCTGGGGGAAAAGTTTTCAAATAGATTACAAAGCACTTGTAAACCTTTGTTTTCATGCCGCTGTTGTGCATTGTTTAGTTATTGCAACTCTTCTTAAATACATTCAGCTTTACCGGTTCGGTTTCAGTTTCACCAACATCTCGCGCAAATTGAAACTTTCCATTGTTTATATCGGTAAGAAAAGCATGCCAATAACGAAAGTTTTCAAGAGGAAAACAACGAATGCATTGAACTGACTTTATAGGTTGCCCAAAATGCATTGAAGGAAATGTTTAAAACACCAAAAATAAAGTTCCACCTTAAATGGTGGAATTTGTGCGTAAATTATTAACTTCAAGTTTGATATGTTCGCTTTTTCTCCTATGCTCTTTAACAAAATTGTTATTTTCAACAAAAAAAAACACAACAACGAGGAAAGTTTTGAGCACGAAAACTTCTTGACTCTCCAAAACAAAGAATTAATAATTTAAAAGCCTTAACTGAAGCAACTTTCAGAGCCACAACACAGTATTGTGCCTTCGATGTGTTCGGGGTCGTCAAAGTATTTTCAATCAAATTATGATGAAGCATTGCCAAAACAAACCCCAAAACAATAAGGTAGAAAAAGGGATCCCACATCACTTTCAAGGTCATTAGCCATGCCATCAATACCGCCTGCCGGCAGTTTATTTAGTATGCTTCCTTGCCAATTTGTTTAGACAACCAGAACATGGGAAGATATTACAAACTTTTCTCCTTGCGGATATAAAAAGGTCCAAGCACACAGGAGACACTCGGTTCTGTTCTGGTCCGTTTTGGGCATAATAAAATAAAATTACAAGATGTCGACGCCGGGGCGAATTTAGCATGTGAGTCTGTGAGCCTGTGAGCAATGCATGACTCCCACACACATATTTCATCTTTATGGTTCTGTTTTTCGGCCGCACAAGAGCATATTTTTGAGACATTTATGCGACAACCACACCCGACACTGATAAGTATTTCAGCTGCAGATGTTTCCCGGGCAAAGCTTAATTCGCATTTGTATTCCCCCCGCCTCTCGTGTCAAGTTAATCAAATACGCTTTAAAAGCAGGATACTTAATGTTATAACGACTATTTTACAAACTGTGTGGGGAAATTCCTAGAAACCACTGGGCATTTTAACATATATTAATTTGGGCGACCAATGAAATAGTTATTAGTAATTTTAAAATGATAGAGATCTTGTACCTCAATTTAAACACAAAAGCTTTTTTCCTTTAACATTTCAAGGTCTTAGGAATACACACACTTAAAACTCCCATCTTTTCTGTGCCTCCAGAAAAGCATTATCAAACAAAGAGTTTTCATGGCCTGTTAAAAATAATTTCCCAAGTCTTGGCCCATTTAAAGTTCGAAAAAGAAGCAGAACCGACAACTTTTGCGGGGAGAATATTTGTATCGTTTTTTCAGACAGTCGGACAACCGCAAAACAGTCTCAATGGGCACTCATCCCCGGCCGGAAAGCCAATTCCGCAAAATGCTTTTGAGCTATTTTAAAGGGTTTTGTGGCTGAGATTTTGCAAAGTGCAACTGGCCATGGCAAGTGCAATGCGATGCAAAATTTAATACACTTTCAGGCGTCGTTTTCAGGCCAACGAAGAACTTTTCGCATAATTTTCACAATGAACATGCACACCAACACACACACACACAATACGGAAAATGGGAAAAAGTCAGTGGGATTTGGGTAAACCAAAATCATCCTTTCATTCACGTGGGGCAACTTTTCGACACTGTGTTTTGTGTGTGGGCCACTGAGCTTGACTTGGATATAATGGCCTGTCTAAGGCCACAAGACGCCTTCTCAAATGGTAAAAATAGCCTCGCAAAATTTCTTCGCAAAGTAGCAAAAGTTTGTCGTTCAATGTCAATTATATTGAGATTTATGCATAATTTGTATTGACTTTGCTGTGACGGCCCAGCTTTGTTTGCTCGATTTGGTATTATGAATTCAAAGCCACTGAATTAAAAATACTTGATATTGACAGGGCTAACACTGTCAAATCGCTTAAACCATCAGCTATTCTTGCTTCTCTTAGTGGAAATGTATATGGGCATACTTTTTAAATTCCCAAGGAACATTAGACACGTGTCTATTTTAATATTTGACCAACCCAGCATGTGTTGGGTGAAACTCTCAATTTGTTACCTGAAATAACAATTTGTTGTGTTCAACATGCTGACTTGGCCAGTCAGACTAGAAATACCAAATGAAAATTTGTACACATTTTATCTGTAAGGCACTCCACATTTTGGGTCTGTTTATATTTGCGTAGTAGCTTGTGTTACAATTTTATTGAAAAGTCAAAAGTGGTAAAGGCAAAAAGCCAACAATTTGTGGAACGAAATGTTGATAAAACGTGAAAGGGGCTTGTGAATTTAATTAAAACAAAATTTCTGGGGATGAAGGACCTTGCACATATGGAAATGTTAGCTACAGGAAATTCATTTTCTCGTTGTGGCTTCTGATACTCAGAAATGTTTGCCCATGCTTGCATCCTGAGGTTTAAGTTATACTATACAAGCAACGGGTTCTATTTTCTTGTCCATGCCTGTCAGTGCATCATGACAAGGTAGAGACAAATATTATTTTTAATAACAGTATCACTTCAAGGATACATTTTCGGTGAATTTATTTTCATGAATTGGGCACAACAGAGAACGGAATTTATACTTTTTCATATGAATATAAAAATATTTGGCCTTTATTGTAGGCCTGTTAAAGTGATTTATAAAGCAATTTCTAAAATATAACTTTAGAAAGCAATTATTTCAGTTGCCTTGTGTCAATAAGGAGTTGGCCTTGAGATAAATAATTGTTAGAAAACTTATGGCAACAATTTAACAACTCAATTGTCAATTGTAAAATCAATACAAAAACGGATTTAGTTTAATTTAATTCAATAATATAATATTATTTAGTTGCACATCTTTAAACATTCTTTTCAACTTGCCTTCAAGTGTTTTAAAAGTTTTGGCAAATATTTTTCAGCTTTAGTGCCACCAAAGAATTGTGACAAAAAAGGTCCTTCCACGTTTTTAGCCTGTCCAGGCAGTCCCTAAGTGACAGGATATTAAATGATAGCCGCCAGCGGCAACGAGGTTGACAACAAAGCGCTAAGCATTTTTGCCCGAACGTAGCGAGCGTATCAAAGCAGATGTAAATGATTCCATTCCGTGGCGGTTCCTGGGATGAGAGGTAGCTTTGGCAATTTAACGCCACTAATCGAGTGACATGATGGCAATAATTCCAATTTGGGCCACGTCACGTCGTGTGGCGGTCGCGAACCTTAAATATGTACAAGTGGTTTGATGGAGGACTTCCATCCTTCGAATAAATTCGTTTCGCAGGCGCAGTTAAGCCAAGGAGCCAAGGGCAGCTTAAACGTGCCTGGCATCTTCTTCGGGCTTAATATATTATAATTTTTGGTTGCTCGGTTGTCTATAATTATTTATAACTCACGTGCCAAAACAGTAGGAGTACCGGCAGGAAGACGGCAATGTGATCTTCTCAGGCCGCATTACGCATACGCCGTGTTGTTAAAGGGCAAGCACGTGCCGCTGTCTGTATTGGACTTTCTCTTCTTAAGTGCGCTTAGCTAGGCTTGTGGGCCGATACACAGGAATAACTAAACCCAAAATCGTTTTTTAATTGTGTTATTTTGGTTAACAAATTGCCCTTGTAAAAGATCATCAAAAAAATAAAATCATCTGTTGCCAAAATAAGTGGCTTAAAGAACTTTAGCACGATAAGGGTTTAAGGTTAGACTAACAAAATGGCTCTTAAAACTTTTTCATATCACATTTATGTTTGCTTTGTATAAAATATATTGGTTAGCTAAATTGAAATCTAATTTGAAAAGCAAACGAAATACTACCATGCATGATTTTAAAAGGGTATTTAAGGTACTTAGCATATTTGAAAAAAGGTTTTATATATTTGTTTCCTGCTGAACGATTAGAGACGATCTTTTACAGCATTTATTGTATTGAAAAATTAATCGAAATTTATTAAATTGCATTTGATATATATATATATCTTTTTTAAACATTCAGATTCTTTTTAGCTTGCACACTCATAATTTAAATACAATAAGTTTTCGCTGATAAAAACTATAAATAATTTGTATTAAATTGACTTAGTGGTCAGTTCTTCTATGTGTTCAGGTGAGTTTATGGCAAGGTCGTCGCTCATGATGACAGCCCACCTCAAGTGGGAGGACAGGGTCGAACTTGTCACGCAAATGGGTAGCTGTATGTCGCCCGACACCCGACCAGAAAATCGTGCCTCCAGCTTCAAAAACCCTTGTAGCGTAGGCCAGGAAAAAAGATGCGAGATACAAATGTGAAATGATGTTTCATTCGAATTTGTCCGACGTGGGCGTTGACCAAAAATGAAATATGACTTGAAAATTCCGCACTGCCGCTGCTCAGCATTTACTGTTGTCCTTGTTGATGTTTGTGTGGTGCCTGGCCAGGCTAACTATGGCCAAAAGTTGTGCGAAGCCACGGCTCGTTAATCAAATCTCAAAATGGATGGGCGAAACTTGATGCAAACTCGGACGCGCCCTGTCAGTGTCAAAGCTTGATAAATGAAGTGGCCAATGATGATAGGGCTGGAATTCCCAGAGTCCGAAGGGTTTTCCCCCACAGCTCTTGGGCTATTTTGCATGCAAACGCATGCGACTTCTTTGACTCCTTAATTAAATAAATACTTTGTGAAAGCGTGCATTCACACAAATCCCCTTGAAAGCTTTAAGCCGTCGCAGAATAAGCATGCGACAAAAGGACGCTGGCGGCGCCGCCATTCAAGTCGCCATGAAAAGATGGCAAAACCATGGCGTGTAAGCCACTGCAGTGGCACCGTCACTTTCACCCTCACCCTCTGACTTGCGGCAATTTTCGCACTCTTTTTTCAGTGCAGCAGTGTCAGCGAAGCGGCACATAAATTACAAGCCACTTGCTTTTCTCTTTGCAAATGAACCTGCGGCCACTTAAAGAGCAAGAAAGCTTTCACAATGGCACACAACTGCCGTCGTCGTGCGCTCCGAATTAAATATTAAAACGACAAAGCGGGTAACGACTATACAAAATGCATTTCTTAATCCATTAGCATTGCCATTTACTTAAAAATAATATAGTACGAGCAAATGCTTTCGGTCGTGGTTCGTGGGAGGTCCTTTTCCCTTTCCCTGTCCTTTCACTGTCCTTTCACTCGAGTTGAGTCCTCAGCCAGGCGCATGCAAACAATCGATGAATGAGTAATTGCACTGTCCTTGCACGGGGCCACAATTCACTTTGCAGCTCACATCGAGAGTCCAAGCAACGACAACAGCAATCTGTCAGGCAATTTACAAAAGTGCATTCGAAACAACCGCCTTTGGCCCAATCTCATTGAGCATTCTCATTATACACTTAAAAAAGGTGGCAATAAACGATGACATATAATCATTTAACAATTGATGGTATATTGTGTTATAATGGTTACTATTTTTATTGTTAAGTTGATTTCTACTAATCAATATCAAACAACTAGCTGAACCTAAATTCAAGGAATAAAAGATGCAGAATATTTATTAGAGTTCTTTGAATACAAGTATAATTTCTTTTAAATTTACAAGTAAATAAATTAGTAAACTTAGAAATTTATCCTTATTCTTAAATGGTTTATTATATGATATTTCCAACAAATTTTTAAGATGATTTTTAAATTGGTTTAACTTTCCACTTGAGATACTGTTAACAACTTTAATGTTTCAGTAACTTTATGAATTAAATCCCTAGTAGGGGATTTAAAAAATTATTGTTTTTTAAATTTCACATTTCATTTGCAATTTGTATGTTTTCTACATGGGTTGCATACATTTTCTAATGTTTAAGATGATTTAAAAAAAAAGGTATTAAGTGGAATCTAATATAATATTATATGGCTATGGCTGGGTATTTTCAATTTGCATTTGGTAAATTGACATTGAATTGAGGCCACAGCATATGCCCACTTTGTAGCCTTTAAAGTCACGGAAGTGTGTCATTCATTTGGTGCTGCTAGTCTAGTTTCATTACAGCCCCGACCTGGGTCTGGACTGACTTTTCCGAGGCGTTGGCCCTGCCCCAGTGTGGCTCCCAATGGTCTACAGTCTCGAGTCTCGAGTGCCTTGCCTCTAGTCTCGGGGCAACTGCCACAAAGGCAGATACGTGCTGCTCGAGCAAATGTCTGTTCCCATCACTCGACCTTCCAAATCCCCTATCCCTGCACCACCGGCCTAACCTCAATTGTTTTGGCATTGACTGTCAAGGCGGTCCGGTGAGAGACTCTCGTTCTCGTTCTCGTGGTCGGTCTTGGTCTTGGTCTGGGTCTGGGTCTCGGTTACCTGGTTCTTGTTACCTGGTTCTTGGTTACCTATTTCTTCGTCCTCGGTTCCACTTACACTTCCACTTCCACTTCCACTTCCTTGACTTGCTTTGCTGCACTTGCCTTGTTTATTTTCCACTCTGCCCTGTCTGCCTGGTGTTTATCCGGCCAGCGCCTTGTTTATTTTCGTCTATCCTCCAGGGACTCCTCAAACTCAAACTCAAACTCGAGCTCAAACTCAACCTCTCCTCTTCTGTCTGACCCCAAAAGCTATTTGCAATTTAGACAAGTTATCGATTCAAGTCAAATATTATTAGAGTAATGGCTTTTAGCATTTATTTCTGTTTGGTTTTTCCCACACTTTTCCATTCGCTGAAATGCCTGTTTGCGCCACTTGTTCAATTAATCATAGAAAGTGCAATTTAGCAGTTGTCGCTGTCAGAAAAAAATATACAGTAGCTGCTTATAGGTAGATAACATCGATAATATCGAGCTATTTAAAAATATGGGATTGCTAATTTATGGTTTCCTAGTCAGTAGTTACCTGAATGTATGAAATACTATTAAATAATCCTTGATTATATTTTTTCAACAAAAAAATTATTTGGCTGCAGCAAATACTCTAATGTAAAAAAATTTTAAAGCACCAAATAAACAAAAACGAATATATTTAAAAATCCCACTTTAAAAGCAATAAAATAAGGTAGTAAATTTCTGTTTCGTCTAGTTAAATTAGTTTTGCATTTAACCTATAATGAACCAATTTTTTTCCTTTCACTAGCTAGCTATAAACCATCGACATGAATGAAAGGGTTCAGTAGCTTAATGGACTCAACAAAACTTTTATCCTCGCGCAAGGTGGTGTGTTGAAATAATCAATTTTCCTGCCCAATCGTTTCAGGCAAAGATTTGCATATATGCAGGCGGACCTATAAAGTTCCTCGAGCCCTTTTGCACCCTGTTTTCGACACTTTTTTCCCACTACGGAAATAGTAAACGCATGAAAAATTTAATGGCTCCGCAAGCCGTGCAGTCAATTGCGCCCTTTTAGGTCCTTACCGCCCCGCCAAAACGACTTCCGCTTGATTTACAGCTACATTTGTAAGCAGACACAAAACACTTAACAGCTAAAAAGGACTTTGCATAAGTAATGAGCCGAGGCAGCCCACTCGCGTGCATATATGTTAGTTGTGAGGTCCGTGGGCTTTAAGATCCTGAACGAAAGACGCAACCAGAACCAGCAACTGAAACTGAAACTTAAACTGAAGCGTTTTCTGCGATGTGCAGTAGAGCGAAGAATTCACTGACTTTTCACACATAGCTGCACACACTCGCACAAGCCATTGAAGGGATTGTAATACACTGCCCAAAAATGGATTCAAATCAATTGAGATTTAATACTAAGTTGAACTACATTTTTCTTAATATTAATAATATTTTTCATTTTTATAAAACCATTAAGGCATCTTAAAAGATAGCCAGATTAAATCCCCCTTTATATTTATTGGGAAAATTTATTGCCAGATTTTTTATTTAACCAAAGAATTATAACAATAACATAAATAGTATTTTTTAAAGTAATAGTATTCAAAAAAAATAATTATATTCAAACATAAACTTAATCAACTTTATAAAACAGCTGTTTTCAGTGCATAGTTTTCGGAAGGCAACGTGTGAGTTGGTGACTCCTCTCCATGACAACTTGATGGATGTGCGGGCATCAAGCAGCTGCTACAGTTAACCTCCGTCCATCATCCTCCCTAGAAATCGGCACCCGGCACCCATTGCCATCCAAGCCAGGATGAGCTCTTAACTCTGGCTGACCGCAAAAACAAAACAAATTTCGCACTGATTGCCAAAAGGGTTCTTTGGCCACGCCCCAGTTCACCTACGTCGCACTCCATAACGCTGCTTTAAACACAACCGGTTCGGGGGTTCCGACTTCATTAGGTCGCTATTCCCATTCCCATCCTAATCCCAACCCTCATCTTCATCCTCATCCCAATCCAAATCCCAATCCGAGTGTTAGGATGGGCGTGAATGGCTTCTGTTGGGAGCTGACCAAAAATTAATTGGCTGCTCTGAGCCGGCCGACAGCTGCCATTTTGTGCCTGCCATTTGCTACGCGTAGACATGTCAATTCCCCATGCTGAAAACACCACCCATCAGGACACCGGCCCATCGTCTGGCCACCAGTGCCTCCAGGTAGCTTAAAGATTTATGATAAAGCCAAGTAGCGGGCCTGAATTCGGAGAATGGCCGAAATGAAACCCCCAAATCGGTAGGTTGGTAGGTGGTGGTGGAAAACTTTATCCAACTTTCGCTTTAACTTTGGCATTGGCTCATTGCGGCTCGTTTATCTACGAAATGAAGGAATCTGATTGCCAAACGAAGCGTTCCCAGTTGGTCTTTCAACTGAAATATCGCGACGTTTGTTTGATGATTTTCCGAAATTATTCAGCTTGCTGAATATTAAAATAGCAAATAAAAGATAAATTGATTATATTTTATTGATGACATTTCGGGAATTTATTTTGTTGAATATATTTGTGCGTTTCCGAGAAGCACTTGGCAAATTGCAATCCAATCGACAGTGATTGAAAAGGCTATACTTTTTTTGTTCGTAGATAAAGAGATAGTAAATAGAGAAAATAATTATATCTTTTATATGTGTGTATATATGAAAAACATAGAGCTCAATATAAAATCTAAATGTTTAGCTAAAAAAATTTTAAGTTTAATAAAATACAACAAAATACAGCAAAAATAGAAAATGATATATAAGCTTAACTGAAAGCTTATACCAAACGGTTTTTTAATTCCAAATCTATTAGAACATTGTACAAATTTAATTCAAAAAGCACTGAAAATTTAAAGATATACATTTTCTGAACTCAACTACTGATATAATTCGCATCACTGCCAATCGGGTGGTTTAAAGTTGAGTCCAAGCCACCCTTCTCCTCGAGATTTGTGCGTGTCACAGCTTATGCTCTGGCTTAAGCGCTTAAAATGCTTTTTGACGAGAACAGCAACAACAGCAGAGGCGGTAGAATGATAAATTCGTTCCCTACCCATTGTTTCTAGATGGTTTCTAGATGGGTTTTCTCGTGTAAGCCACGCGCCGTCTACCAGCCCCATTCCCGTTTAGAAAAGCCCAGCCATTTGACATCCCACTCGGCCATTTTCCATTTCCCCAGCCCCGCTTTTCTGCACAGTAAGATATCTGTGTAAAATTTCCTTGCCTATTTTGTTTTCCCAAATGTTTTCCTTTTTTTTTTTTTTAAGCGCTGAAAATCGCAGCTTCACCAATTTGCGCTCAATTAATTTTGTAGCTACTCTTCTCACTCGGTTTTTTTTTTTTTGCTTGGCCTTACATTTTTATATTTGCGGCTGTTCTCTTACTTGTCATTTTCCGTCCCAAGCATAATTTATTAAGTTGCAAACATTTTGCGAGCATTTCGCGTTTACTTAAATATTCACGGCCATTGATGGGCCGCTGTAATTCAATTGCTTTTTCTGCCTTTTTCCCGGCTTTTGATGGGTATGCAGTAATTTCGTTTACTGTTATTAATTAACTGGCATTTTATGCAGATTTTAAAATGAAATTAATTGTGCATTAATTATGTTGTAATCACGTAATCATAATTCACGCATTTGCAGTGAGACTGCAATCGGTTAAAGGGCATCAGCACGTGTCACACGACATTTAATTACATTGGTCAAGTGGTCATATACAAAGGTAAAAATATAATTGACAGAGGTGAAAAGTCAAAAGATATATAAATCTGTAAGCCACACAGAAAATTAAATCCTAAGGGATGTGATTTTGTTGACAAATTAAATAAATACATATTTTATTTTAAATAAATGTTGGTATTTTTAACAATAACTATATAACAAATAGTAGTATAATTTATTTATTTTGGATCTGCTGATTGTGAGATTGCTAAGGTTATTGGATAATAATTAAGTATACGCCAAGTTGAACTACTAAAACCGAATCGATTGTTTGCTCAAAATATTCTACACTCAATGAGTTTTAAAAGTTGACACGCATGAAATGTGTTGAAGCAATATTCTTGTTATTAGTTTCCAAATACCACTTAATGACACATCAGAGTCTCTCTTAACCAAAATTAGAAGCCAAATCAACTGGGGTACCTTATGCCCTCAATGCAATTATTGTACTGCAAGGATTTCTCATATCCAGTTGCTGCATTTGCTGTCTTCCCTTTGAATTGTGAGTGGTTAATCCTTCGAATCTAATGCCTGCTCTTGGCTGGAGATGTTAGCTTCGGCGCAGGACTCTTTGAAAGCCCTTGACAGCAGGCAAATCCCGATTTCGTCCTTCTCTGCTTTCAGTTTTCTGCTCTATAGCTACAGCTACTGCCTGCAATATTTTTCACACTTGATATAACAAGCAGCCATTTGTTGGTCCTCCTTGCTACATTGCTCACTTTCCCAAGGATTGCTCCAGGTGTCTGTGACTGTGTGAGTGTGTGCACCTCGCAGCTTGTTTGTATTTGTTTTCGTGTTTGTGCCTGTGTTTGTGTTTGTAATGGCTCCCAAAGCGCACAAACAAAACTGTCATCCAAATTGCAGTTGCTGCAGTTGGTGGCATGAAAAAGGCAGACAGCAGCAGCTGGAAGCAGCACTTCGATAAATGCAGCTTTAAAATCAGCAATTCGTTTTGAAAATCATAGGAATGTCGCTTAGGTGCAGCCGAAGAAAGCACTCTAATAAATGCAGTTCTAAAATTTGCATTCCCATTTGGAATTTTCAGTTTGAAGTGTGATGCTTTCAGTAAACGCACATACAACCAGCTTATTATTTTAAACTCAGCAACTCGTTATGAAAGTCAAAGAAATAACGTTTCACAAAAGCCGAAGGAATCTATATAATTTTGTAAGTTTAAAGCAATTTAAAAAGTAATATGTATCCTTTTTCTGATCACAAAAAATTGTTGTTCTCAAGGACTTCTAAATTGAAGCTATATTTATTTTACCATTAAGCGATAGGTAGTTTCTGCCAGTGCAGATGCAGGATAAAAACCAGCCGGCAGATGTTTCCACAGACCGAACTAAGTCAAAGCGAAATTCGCCTGCGCTCGTTTGCCGCCTCTAATGCAATTTTTATGCTGCACTAGCTCCGCCGCTTGTCAAAGCTGGAAGCTTCCGTTGCCATCTCCTTGGCATTGTTTCCCGGCTTCCTAGTCTACGGCAGCGGTTCGTCCTGTAGCCAGGCTACAAAGGCGATGCGCTTATTAAATTGTCTACTGGCCTGCCCCACGCCAAACTCTACCTCGATTTCATTTTTCTATCTGGCCTTTCGTTTTGCAGCTCTGATCGAAATATCTGAGACATAATGCAATCTGCACACCGCCAGCTTCATTCCCACCAGCAGCTTCATTAAATGCAA
Source organism: Drosophila elegans (assembly GCF_018152505.1). Taxonomy (NCBI): domain Eukaryota; kingdom Metazoa; phylum Arthropoda; class Insecta; order Diptera; family Drosophilidae; genus Drosophila; species Drosophila elegans. The sequence continues at coordinate 1,542,781 of NW_024545855.1, read as the reverse complement.
TCCCTGGCTGGTCCTGGCTGAATGTCCTCGTTTCAGACGTTTCAGACACTGCCTTTGATTATTATGCTCTTTCGCATGGAGAGATTATTATTCGGATTGAGTTGCAGCAAAGGGAATTCTTAAATTGCTGTATTTTTCTAGCAAATATACCAGTTTTATTATGTTAAAATAATCATGTTTTCTTGGATTATTATCTTGGCGGAGAAATAATAAAAACTTTCCACTTTTACAACACAAAACACTCGCGTTACACAATTATTTATTAATAAAACCGGGATTTAAGCAAACATAGTTAAAAGTTCTCGCACATTACGGAAACAGATTTTTAAGTTTTTTGTTTAGATTTATTATTTAAATAACTTTAATTATTCAGTAAAATTGTATAACTTTTATGATTATAAAACATTTGACAGACATTTAATTGCTGTAAATTAGGTTCCCTTAAAACGTAAACTATTAAGTCTTGTGACTTTTGTTTCTTTATTTACCAGTATTTCATAGTTTTTTAAGATTCCCTTGACCAACGTCATTAATATCAATTTTCCAAAACTTTCGTTCAAATTAATTTTTTCTCAAGCCAACTATGAAACGAAAACTTTGTCAAGTCAGCCCCAGCCAATCTTTTCGTACAAGTGAGTTACTGAAGTATACATAGAGCGGAATATGTTTTTCCCTTTTTTTCCCATCCACTTCAAAATGGATGGCTGAACAAAACACCTCTGTTCATGAAGGAGAGAAATAAAGGACAATGGCAGGACTCACCTTTCACCAGCGTGAGGATGCCCAGCGGCATGACCAGAACGGCGACCATTAGATCGGTGATGGCCAGCGACATAAGGAAGTAGTTTGTCACATTCTGAAGCCGGCGCTCCCAGGCGATGGCCAGGCAAACAAGGATGTTTCCGGCCGCAGTTCCCAGGACGAGGACGAGAGCTAAGAGGGCCCAGTAGTTGTTGGCATCGAAGGGGACATCCTCGATGCGGTTGGTTGTGGCATTGCCATCGCCACTAACATTCCACCTGGCCAGCAGCAGTTGATTATGCCGAAGGCTGTCGTTTCCGCCTGGACTCTCCTCCTCCTCCCACAGGACCAGGTGCTCCGAGCTGCTCCACTCCTCCAGTCCACCGCTGTCGTTGTAGGCACCCAGCGAGGCATACACATCCTCTTCCATTCCGCGTTATTATTCCTATTGTGCGCCGTCTACTCTGATTGCTGCAAATGCCGCATGCTAATTAGCCAACGCATATGCAACGCAATCGCACAAAAAGGCCACAGATTCGAGTGGATTCGAATTGCAAATGCACCGGAAATGAGTGAAGGGAGCAGGATCAGGATCCCGCGAAAGGGACAGGACAGGAAAGAACAGAACAGGACCGGACAGGACTGGACAGGACGTGCTCACGGCACCACGACGACTTCAACGGCAACCGAACGGATATTGGCGGCAAACATTTTATGCCACGGAATCGCCGGAAGTTTTTGCTGCAATCGAGAAGAGAAGAGAATGGAAAAATTAAAGAAAACTATTTCGATGGGCAATCTTTGGAGCGAAAAAAATTACTTTGAAGCTTAATTAAACAGCAGAATCTTAAAGAATTTAAGCACTTTTCCATTTAAATGTTGTTAAAACAGTGAAGCTTAGTGAGTAAACACAGAAGCAAATTCAATTTGTTGATAAGATAAGACACCTAAAGGATTTATTTTACTTATATAGACATATATAATATGAGTAAGTTATAATAATATATATAAAATGATTTAATGGAGCCTTAGTTTCGATTTTTTTAGCAACATGCTACTTAGTTTTTATATATAATATTTATTTGACATTAATTAAATTCAATATATTAGGAGTTTAATAAACACCAGGAAATTTATTACAAAGCCCAAGTTTAGTTTAATTTTGGTCTTCTAATTTACAAATTCCCTCATGTTGACATTTGGCTTCTGTCTGGTTGGCCTGGTTATTTTATCCGCCCAATTGGCTTAAAGTCGATAAGTCATAGCACAGCTCCATGAGTAATAACTAATGGGCGGCCATAAATTATCCCGACCTCCGCCCACTCCTTTTTACTCGATTTTCTGCTCTCTATTCAGACGATTGGACGACATAATTGCATTTGATTTGCAGGAACTAAGGGCAATCGGTAGTTGCCGCCGGGGCAAAAGGGACTTTGAATAATCGAAATCGATAGTGATAAGCAACAATAACAGAAATCAAATCAATTCTCCGCCTGCGTATGTCACAAACATGGATAATTAATTGAGACATATTTCACGCAACGGACAGAGACAGAGGCCTCTGGAACAATGGCAGCAGAGCCAATATCCAAAATTCAAAACAGCCCTAAAAGCCCATGCAACCGCAGACAGAGACCACTAGTATCGGTGGACTATTGTGTTTGCCCTGGACAGCACTAACATGAAATTTATTTCGAAAACAAAGAAATAACACAATTCCCCAGCCGCAGAAGCATAACTAAGAGTGGTCAGGTTGGAGGGAAGGCACAAGAGCAGAAAGGGCCACTTTTGAAGCTGTTCTTGGGTCGAACAGACAAACAAGTAAGGAAGCTACAATAAGAGAAAAACAAGAACCTAATAAATATAAACAAAATACGCTACACACTACACTTTCCAGTTGCTAAAATGAAGATGGTTTATATTGATTTATTATGAATTTTTAGCGAATTCTTAGTGTTATCACCAAAGATTGTAGAATACAAAAGTTCTAGCTTAAAATTTGAGTGTTTTATACTATATTATGCGCTACAATTTCAAAAAAGTTTACTAAAAGATAAGCATTTCTTTTAAAAAATATTTGTAATAACTGAAAAATAGTTTAACATTAACTAAACATTTTATTTATATATTACAATTTAAGAATTGTACGTGAAATGTAAAAGTATTTTTCATATTTTACTTTAACAAAATATAAATGAAAGAATCATGTCCATGTCCAGTTGTAAATGCTAAAATATTAATACTTTACGTCTTGTTTAAGAAGATTTATGATTATTATTTTTTTTAATTTTAAATTCTACTCAGTTACAAGATGTTATTATTGTTAGCAACTTTGTCGATATATTTTCTCCGTGCAGCCGCAACAGCAGGCTCAACTCTGCAAAACAATACACAACATTCGCAGAGATCGAAGGAATTTCAATGGTGGTGGTGAACAAATCGAACAACTTTGGGAAGGGACCTCAACTTGACAACACCTTGTTGACTTTGCGAGGAGCTGGGCCACTGGCTCGTTTCCGTCTGCACGTCCTGCCAAATGCTCAAGTGTCAATGTTGTTGTTAATTAATTTTCCCGACTGACTGACTGACTTGGCTGACTGATGCATGCCACCAGATAAGTGGGGCACCCACTTCATGCTAACCCTTGCCGAAGTCCGGACAGGCGCCTTGATAAACTGTTTGTTTGCCCCGTTGTTGGCCAACTTGTAGTTGCCGTTTCCTCTGTCACTGCAGCCGGCTAATGACAGCCAAATGGCCACTTCATATGTACTCGTACATTGGTCAAAGGTCGTGTCGGGTGCGTGTCGAGTGTTCCTGTGTGTGTGTGTGTGTGTTTGTTTGTGTGGGCGTCAAGTGTTTAAATTTCCAGCTGCTACAATTATATTTATAGATTAGTTCGTAAAACAGGCCACAAAAAGCTTTTTAGGACAGATAGAAAGGCGAAGGCTCAAGACCTTAAGGGTATAACCTCTAAAAGTTCGAATTTCAAAAATATAAACTAGAATTCTATAAGGGCAAATCTATTTATATATATTTTTCATTTTATTTGAATATGAAAGATCTGAATTTGTTCTGATGTTGAGGCATAATTTATTTAGTATTCATTAATATACAAATTATGTAAAATTTATACTTATGCAGGTTGTACAAATTTCAAGAGTGGTGTCTTTTTACTCTGCCCTAAATTCCATCCTTAAAGAGTAACCGCCATTCATATAAATAACATTAAATTCTTTTCGAGCAAAAAATAGCATGTCAGCACATTACAGAACCGAAAATAGTCAGGCCCGAGCCCATAATCATTGTTCAGTCCCCCCCACTCCTGACCAACGCGTTGGACATGAATTGCAGAAAAGCCATATTTTCGTGAGGGGAGCTACGAGCTATGTGAATTTAGGTGGGCAGGTATCGAATAAAAAGCGAAGCACCATTAGTCATATTAATCCCGGTGGAGTCATTAAGTCGTAAAACAGCGAAAGGTAGCCAAAATGCGAGGCAGCCGGGTCGAAAAAGTGAATTCGGGCGGGGCGAGGCAAGACGACTTTTGTTTGTCTGTCACTTCATTGATAGACATAAACCGACTATGTGGGTCAATTTCGGCTGTTTGCCGCACCGTCAGAGTCAATAAATAAGTAAACGGCACGAATTTAAGGTACCGAAGGCGTATACGTAATATGAAGAAAGTGTAGGAAGCATAAAAATGGGGAAATGAGGGTTATAACTTTTATTGGTTAATAAGTATTATTTTTAGTTGGGTTTTATTCAGAGTTAAGAGATTTTAGCTAATAAAACTAAAGCCTTAAAACTTACTAAAACAGCCTGGAAAATTAAAAAAAAAATACCTATCTTTAAGATATTGCCATAACTGTAAAAATTACTTGAAACTTCATTAATTTAATAACTTCTTTAAAAATTGAGCAAGAAAAACACCTTTAATACCCACCTGATTAATATACAATTCAAATATTTGCTATTGCCTTTCCTTTAATACAAAAATAAAGTGTTGTTGGCCAACATAGAATCGAATTTTCATGGAAATCCAGCAATCGGTATGGCTTCCGGGGAAGCCAGGCTCAACTGCCCAATCCGATCAGTGTTTCCACTCAATTCCACTTCTCCAGCATGCCATTCCCAGTTCTTCGGAGCCCGGGAGGCTGAGTTCAACTAATCGCATGCTCATTGCTCATCCGCCGCCCTTTCCCCGGCACATTGCTTATCCGCAGCGTAATCGGCCGGCTTCCCGGAGCGGTGCACACATCGCATCACGCATACGCCACGTCGGCCCGCCCAAGGGGGAATATCTGTTTCACTGGCTCTGCTAATGTGTACTGCCTATGGGGCAAAAAACACAATCCAAGGTACCGCAAACACTGCGCAAATATTTGCTTTAAAATATCTTTCACATGTCAACGACAAGCGGCCACCACACGGTAACGCGGAAAAAGGAAAACTGAGACAGGTGCGGTCGCTAGGTATTTTTATTTGCCTGGCAGCTTAAGCACGCAATTTGATTTAATTTCTGTTCGCTTTATTTATTTATGATTTTTTGCAACGATCAAAGCAAAACGAAACACACAACAATTTCGAGGCCATTGAAATTTGAATTTAAACCTCAGCAAGAGCAAAAATTGAAAAGAGCGCTGACATTGGCTCCCTTTCGAGATTCAATTGCGAAATCGCTTGCCATTTATGTTTTAATGAATTTTGAATGAACCTTAAAAAATTAATCAAAAACACAGTCACATTAGCAGCCATAAAATGGTTTAAATGGTCTTGAAGAATATCAAGCTTTGCTTCCAGTAACAAAAATTTCCCCAAACTTTTACCTAGAAATGAAAAAATTACTGACATGTTTGCCATCCATCTCCACTCTGTCATCCAGACATATGTGCATGCATGTCGACTACTTTTGGCCGCTGATGTAATGCGTAATATTCCGCTAACTAGACTTTTCCGGCTTGCCGAAAACAATTCTACTCCGTTAAGTCAAGTCAACGAACCGCACCCTTTGGTGGAAAAACTACCGGCGATTAATCACAGTGACAATTGTGCGAAACAGTTTTGTATTTTGGCGCAGTTGATCTGACGCACTGGAATTATTCCCATGACTTTTAGGAAAAATAAAGCTAGTATATAACCACAAATATTATAAAAATTATTATTTTATAAACGTTTTTAATGGCTAAAACTACTCTAGCTAGATTTATTAAGCGAAAAGATGGTGTAAAAGTCAGTATACAGTCACAAACTCCCAATTTAACGTACTAGGAAATATGTTTTCTCTAATTAGGCATTCTGCCTGATATAAATCATGCAAAACTTAACTCAGACGACAACTTTCGCTCAAGGAAATTCCAAAGAATAAGTTCGTTTTCGAAAGCTTGAAGGCTAGAGCATTTTAGTTTCAGTCAAAACAAAAATATTCTTTTTTATATCCATTCATAGTATACTTTGCGGTGTGCCATTAATCACACAAAGCTGCCGCCAGCCCCGGTTACCCGCACTCGGACATCCTGGGCGAGCCGGCAGCCCAACTAGTTGTCATAGCAAGTTGACACTTAAAATGTTAGCTAAATTTACACATGCACTCAGCTCGAAGTCAACAAATGGAGAGGGCTTCCTGGCGACGTTAAACAATGCTCTCGTGTGGCTCAAGGATTCCGATGCCGGAGTCTTCGGTGGCTGGTGGCTGGATGTGAATGGTTGTGGGTGGCCCCTGGATGGGTGGATGGTGACTGATGGCAGGCGGCAAGTCTAACACTTATCGTTCATTATTATCTATCGCCATCGCAGCACAACCACCGTCCTAGACACCACCCACATGGTCGCACACACTTAATTGATTTCTTTACTGTTGCCTTGCCATTTCTTTCACGATGAAGAAATACGCACCGTATACGCAACTTGGCTAAGACAATGGTATGTTCACAGGGAAAGTACAAAAAAACGTTTGTATTTGTATTTAATCAAATAACAAATTAATATCTGTTAAATCAAAACACTCGGAAAAGCTATTTAGATATCTCTGAACATAACAATAGTAATATAAAGAAACCTATTAGTCAGAATTAAGTACATAAAAAATACAAAAAAAAAAAATAATAAAATTCATAGTATGAACCTTCTCTACCAATGAATTTGAAAAGTGTTTTTATTATTATTAAATAAGAAATCGAAAAATAATTTAATGTTTATGAAATTAAGTACTCAAAAAGGTTCTTCTGGATCACTGAGATAATCATTAAAAGTATAAAGCAAGAATCCATAGGCTAGCCATTTAGATAAAAAAATTCAAGCATTATAAGACATAACATTTAAAGTGGAATAGTTTTATTAATATGTATGCCTTTAAATGGTAAATCAGATATGTTTATATATACAAAACAAACAAATTAGGCAAAAAGTAGATTATTTAATTCAGTTCACAAAAGTATTTTGTTATTTATAAACAAAAAAGTCATTGCCAAATTCATTCATTACAAAAATAGTTATCATGTGTAAATATACCAATTTTAAAATAAATAAATATATATGATAAAGAATAAAAAAGTTTTTAAAATGAGAAATCATAAAAAAATTGTAGCGTATTAACTGTATAGATCAAATATCTTTTAACCAAAGCATATTTATAAGCTTGAGATGCAACTTGGTGCAACTGTTCTATAAAAAGCCAGCGAATCGATGATAATCTCAGGGGATATCTTTCTCTGAAACCTTGTTATAGTTTCAACCACAGCACATCGAGCAATCGGCGGGGGCGTGTCCGCCCTCCAACGATTTCAACGACCCTCGAGCAAAGACGGAGCTAAGGGAGAGTCCTGGGCCTGGGCTATAAATTAAATTCTTATGCGAAGGGGGCTGGCAATTAAGGCACGAATGTGTGACAAAGACCGCGATGCAGGACGTGTGTGGGCGGATGGGGTGAAAAGTGCGAGGAACCCGTGTGGTTTCATTGACAATTTCATTAGCTTGTCGGGCGCAAGTTTCCACAGGGGTAGTGCCTGGAGCAGCTCCACCCGCTGATGCAATTAGTAAGCAAGCTAAACTAATTAAGCAAAGCCGGGCTCCAGCTCAATGGAATTCCCTTCATTTACGGCTAATGTCACGCTGCAGCGCACAGAAATGAAACAAGATTATTTAGGTCTACCTATTTTTAAAATAATATGTATAATATTGGAATAAATATACTCTGAAGTTAATGATTGATATAAGACATCTGATATTATGGTATAAATATATTACGTTGAGTGAGCCGTAAACTTTTGTGAAGTGCAATTTAAGTCGCGGCCAAGCCGCCTTACTCTTTTCCCTGGATTTTCTTTTAATTGTTTTGCGCGAAGAAAAAGGAAACACGCCCACCGAAAACGCCTCCACATGAGTTATGTAAGCTCATTTAACGGGCGCCTAATTGCTAGGCAATTACACGGGAAATTGACAATGGCAAAACAATTAGAAGGACACTGGCACTCTGGGCACAATGGGGCGTGGCTCAGACAAACACACACTAACACACCCACGCACACTCACAGCCCCCACAGCCTCCCAGGAATAAGGATTTTGCCAGCAAGAGTCAAGGCCAAAGTAAGACATTCTGGGAAAATCAAATAAATTATGGGCGCAACACAAAAATCGTCGAATGTGCGGAGTCGGGAGAAAAAAGAATCGGAGACAAAGCACGGGAAGCCCAAATCAAATTGAGATTTATGAGTCCACTGATGTGTGTCTAGGTCAGCCCAAAGTCCTTTTCCACTGATATCCTTGGTGTTGTTGTTGCTTGCCATATTTACTATTAGGCCAGACGGACATCTGGCTTCAATTTTTCACGTTGTGTCTTCCATTATTTTTTGGCCGGTCTCACAGGTGTGAAGGAAGGACAATGGGAGCGGAAAAACCCGAACTCACAAAAAGGAAAAAGTTCTCATCGCCGGCCAAGGCGCAGGCCAAAGTATTATATCAGCACGTATAATTTATTATATTGATTTGCTCAGTGGCAAAACAAGAAAAAATTGCAGGAAATTGGTCCCGCATGCCACTAAAATACTCTTTCTTCAAACGATATTTTCTAGCTATTGGAAGAGAGTTATTTATTTATTAAAAAAATATATTTATTTATAAGAAATTTATGCCAAATATGTAAATATTAAGCTAAGATTTTTGTTTATAGTTTGTATTAAGTAAATATGATTTCAGGAAATATAGTATCTTTTTAAAATCAGATATTTGCCAGCTAACAACTTAAATACTTTGATTATATTGTTATACAAAGGAGAACAACTTTTTTAATGACATAGCAAAGTTGATGGACCCGCAGCTGATTTAAGAGGAAGTGAATAAAGCTATCCAATAGTTGACCGCATTTCCCAATTTCCCTCATTACGTATCTGAACACGAATTTCGTGGCAAATTTTGATGGCATATTTACCCATTTGCGTGCATCAATTATTTATATAGCTGCAATAGGGCCAAACGCCTTGCCTGCGTCGATTTCGATTTGTGTCATAAATTGGCAGCTGTGTGGAAAACGGTGGGAAAGGAGGAGGTGGTGTTTGGCAATAAAAATAAGCGGCCATAAAATTCAATTATAGCCACAACAAGTGCAGACATTGCAGAAGTACAAACACCAGTAAACACCCGACAATGTTGGCTCCCAGGCAATCATGACAATCAATTGTGCCTGCATCCGTGGCTTGCAAGCTGCAGCCACCGGCATCGGCATCGAAATAGGAATCGGCATCCTTTGGTTACCCACAACCGACATATGAATAACGTGGGAAGTCATTCGCAGACACCCCACCAGCAAATGCCACATGTATCGCTACAATTTGGTTAGTTTTCACAGTGAGATGTCCTGCGACCAGGTCCTGCCACTCGCGGCACAATTTTAGTTACTTTCTGGCTGCAACTACATTGTGCGGACGGAATTGTACACAAAAAACAATTTTTAGAAGGAAGAGCCACCATAGTAAACAGACAGATAAATAAAGACCTTACATTTTAATTTAGTTTTAAATAAATTCAGCCCTTCACAAACTAAAGTTTCTTTTCAATAAATAATTTTTTTTTATAATTTTTATTGTTTTTAGTTACAACATAAAGCATGTTATTTATTTTAGAAAAGTAGTTTCTTTATGTCATTGACATACATGTGCTGCATATTAATAAAAGCTAAAAACATAAAATCTTCATTGTTAAACCTTTTTTTTCCGTGTACCTATTTACATTTTAATCCCATGCACTACTATAAATTCACAACAATGCATCCGAAGTGTACTTATCGAACAAACTAGTTGGAAACGCACTCAGGACCCCACTCACAATCATGGAAACTTTCGAAGTCATACATTTTCGAATGAACCGATGTGCACAAACGCAGCTCGTTTGTTAAGTGGCCCATTAAGAATTTATTTAAAAAGTGTAGAGGGCACACATACTCATAACGATTTATCCATCGATGCGAAACAACAAGTAGTTAAAGGCATTAATAAATTGTATAGTTTGGTAACAAATAAGAAATTAACAAGAGTATTAAATTGCCTTGGTTGTATTTGTCATAAATTGTGTCATAAACACATCACTTTAACTTTTTAAGTTTCAGAACTTTATTGCTACGGTTAATTTTAGCATTGGCTACATTCATGGTATTTACATTATTTTGTTGAAAAGTTCTTCTGGTAAATGGAGGACAAGTTAACAAAATGGTTTATTTGATTAATTAAGTTTTAGGAACAATCATGGAAAGCAAATATTATTTTTGGAAATAACCTACGGAAAACGTGTATTGCATACTTGAATGGATATTTTCCCACATTTGTATTCCAAGGATGCTAAAAGCCCGAGTCATTTAATTTGCAGTTTCATAGCAGCACTTTCTAAATGTCCTTACACTTTGTTGCCTTCACCGCCAACAGTTTTAAAATGAAATCAAATATTCATTGGCAAATATAATTGCCCAACTGTGTGCTTTGCCCGGCTTCGCCTTTTAATTAAGTTGCCAGCTCCGCAAATAGCGTTCACTCGGCATTCGCATGCATGTTGTAAATGCTCTCCATGTGATTTCCCCACTGGACTCTTGAGCGCCACGGGCATGGCCAAATCGGGAAAAAGACGATTAGGGACGGAAAAGGGGAGTATAAATGGCAGTCCATATAACCTACGTCAGAAATCGACGCCAGCGAGCGAACGGTAAAAGTACAAATGATAATTATAACTGCTATATATATACCTTGTACATATACCACCACTACTGCTTAATAATAAAAACCAATGGCAACAAATATTGATAAGTGCAATTGGAAATATTTGCACAACGTTTAGTGGTAAACATTGTAAATTGCATTTAGATACATTGGTATCTGGATATAAATCGATTTTTTCCATGAGTTCTATATGCAGGCAAACACTTGAGGTATTTAAGAATAGAGACCTTGTTTTAAATTTATCTAATGAATTGACTTCTATGAAAGTAAATGAAATTCATTATGATCGTCGGAAGAAATCATTTATTTAGTTGAACAACTATTATACAATTTAGATGCCTAAAAGCAAAGCAAAGTATATAATAATGATTTATGATTAAAGACATATTAAAAAGCTATATACATAGCACACATTTAAAAAATTATAAAACTCGGTAGTTTTATTTATACGTTTTATATTAATTTTTCCATTTATTTACTTCTAATCCATCTATTTTCACACTTAAGTTAATGAGGACCTTATTGGTTCAAATTGGGCTTTGCATCTCATCCAATGGGCTATTGTCTAATGGCAACACTTTATGGCTTTTTAATGAGCCCCAAAATGTGCGGGCCATAAATCAAAGCCTTATACGAAGGGCGGGTCTAATAAGTGGGTGGGTGGTTGGTTGTTTGGGTGGCTGTTTAAGTTAACACATCACCCGCCATCCACACACATGGACACATATGCAGTCGTAGTATCGCAGCATTATGGGAAGCTTATCGCAAACTCAGCATCACCAGCATCGATGGCGAAGCTGTCTCCTGCCTAATGCCATGAAATCCTATCAATTTTCCCTGCCCAGCAACAAATTTAAATATTTATGCTGTGGCATAGGCCTGCAACAAAAGCACGGAAAAGGAAAGGTTCCAAAATTGGCAATAAAAAAGTTTTTTCGGGGGGATGAGATGTGATAGAAAATAGACGCCTAACCAAATTGAACCCAAGAGCGTCCAAGCACTTAATTGAACCTATCAATATGTAAATGTGTATGTGTACCTATACCAATATAGGCCATGTGTTTATTTGGGAGTTTCCTTGTTGCCTTTTCATACAGAGAGGACTATTTTGCCATTATTTATTTATTTATTTTTTAATTTTTTATTTGACTAATTTAAGTGTGCAGCTGCCTTTTATCCCTCACTAAAAGTTTATTTTTTCGCCATTTCACCAGTTTAATGGTCACGTTCATCTTCTCAGAAACTCTAAAGCTTGAACTGTCCATTAATTTGGGATTTTATTTTGCTGTGCTTTACTTTTTCTAGTTTTAAGTTTTTTGGCTGCAGTACGTGCTTCAGTAAAAGCAAGAGAAAATTAAGTTTTCTCTGGTCTTAACCAACTAAAAGTTAAATTAGCAAAAAATCTGTTCATGAATTATTTGTTTAGATTATAGATAACACATTTTTAAATTTAATTCATAATATTATTCGATAAATTAGTATACATATTTTTGTCAGTCTCTTAATGAAACATAAATATATATTTTCAAGATCAACAAGTGTGATAAATGACTGGGTTGAAAAGTCTTTCAAGAGTACTTTTATTTTATTTCCTAAGGCAAAAACTCTCGTAAAATATATATAGGGATATTGCCCTATAGAAAAATTTTAAAATTTCATGTCCTGAGACAAAAACTGCAGTTAAACCTATGACTTATATTAATATCAATATTTATATCAATGAAAAATAAGAGTAAGGTATACATTGTCATAATTAACTGCCGTCGCACATATAGAGTTAAGCATTTCATTCAGATTTCTGAGCGACATAGCTTCACCGGCGAGGCCTCGCATTCCGCGCCACTTTCGTTATTTTTTGCGTTCATAAATTTTGCAGTGTCTGCGGCATGTCAGCTCTGAACCCCCTTTTTCCCACCCAGCATTTTCCGCGTAGTGCGTGATGGCGATGGCAGTCAGCCGAAAACGAGAAAAATCTGTCAACGGCACTTTTCGCTTTCCCTTGATGGCAGCCTCATCCTTCCGCCATCGCCATCGCCATTGCCTTCTTTCGCCCGATTCCGCCACTCACGGCAGCATGTTGTGCTGTTTTATGCCACTAAATATGCCAAAGCGCGCGTAAATTGATTTAAACACGGCGGCAAGGACGAGGCGGCTTCCACAAGGATGCTTATGTGGGTACGTGGCTGATGTCTGATGGGTGATGGCTGGCATGGCAATGGGGGCTACGACTAGCTGGGCATAGGATCCTCTTTAAAGTTGGAGCCTGTCTCGGTTCCCGTGCTAATCATGCCATCGCCATCGCCATCGCCACTCCTTTCCCCCCGCTGTCAGAAATTACTGCTTAAATATTTGCATAAAGGATATCCACGAATTCTTCGAAGAAAGCAGCGACATTTCGGAGCATTTCCCAGTATTTTGTCATAAAATATTTTGATAACAACTGAAAGAGTGGGTGGCTAGACAGAATTTTTCCTTGGGCGTATATGCAAATATATGGTGCCCACATTGTTGACATAGTTTTACACAAAGTTGCTTAATAGCAAGACAAGTAGCTACTTAATTCTCGTACTATGTGCCACAAAATAAATGCCTAATAAATAAGTTAAGGCTGATGTCTTAGAGTAAAAGCTTTGACATGCTTTTAAAAAGGCAAACAAAAATTGTTTTAAGAAAGCTCAAACTTGTTTGAAATATTTTAGTAGCGATGGATGTATTTTCCTAAATTAGGAAATATGAAATTATAATGGTGTTTTTATCTTGAAAACATACCTAGTTATATATAACAAAAAGATTTAAAAAGGCTGTTTTAATATTTGATAAGTTGTTACCATTATAAGGTAAATAAATATTACTTAAAAAATAAAAAAAATCTACAAAACAATTGCGGGACCTTATTTATTTATTTTTAGAAGGATAAGCCCCTTTGCCCTTAACTGAGCTAAATGTTTACTATGCAATGAAACGAACATTGACATATTTTTTGGCGTAAACAACAATATTGTCTTTCGGCACCTACCTCAATTGTCAATAAACGCTCGTATAAATAAATGCGGCTGCGTTATACCAGTTGCCAGTTGCGGGTTGCCATAAACCCGGCGCTATGGCTGTGGACGACCCATAACTGGCCTTAATCAACAAAAGGCCAACGTCAAACAATATTTTAATCAGGGTGGCCCTGCGCCCGATCGGGCCTTTGGCCATAAATCTCGAACAAACGGATGGAGGGCGATCAAAGTTCCAGAAAAACGAACGGCAAAAAATCAATTGGCCGTAGTAAGTTTTACTTGTTATGCTGGATGGATGGATTTTCCGCAAAAAGGCGGGATCCTGCGTCATCGCGCCCGAGAAGTTGTCTTGGACATTTGATTATTATTATTAACACGTGACTGAAACGGGGCTAATTCAAGCGAGAATTTAATTAAAAATTTTACCCTTAATAACTGGCCGAGTGAAAGTCGTCGAGGATGGAATGTAGAAAGTGGAGAAAGCAAGGAGATAAAAAGGGGAGGAAAAAAATAAAAACGGCAATCGTGACATGGAGCGCTGATGGCTTACGAATATCCTGGCATTGTCCGGATGACGTTGCCCGTTTTGGTTACGCCTGTAAATTGTTCGATGCTCGTTTACTCGCTTTTCCCCTACTTTACGAGCTTTTTTTAATTGTCCGCCACCCACTCGGACTTTTCGATCGTTCTCGTCCTCGTTTTCGTCCTTATAGTCCTGGCAATGGATAAGCCTGCACGCAGAGTGAAGACTCATTGCCAGCCGCTTGAGGAATGATGCTGCAATTTCATTGATGGCCTTCGCCGGACCATTAATTGTTTAATTTATTGAGCCACAAACGAGCTTTATGAAGCTCATGTCATATAATTTAATCAACTGGGTGGTAGTTTTTTCGGGTATATGGCACGGTTATCGTGCGGATTTCGGATAGGATCGGATCGATTTGACAGCTGTCAAGACTTTATTGTTATTGAAATTCCGAAAATACAAGCGAAATTAGAACAAAACTTTTAACTCAATTACAAAGTCATTGAAAAACAAATTGCAGGCACAAGCAAAGCGAAATGAAAAGAAAACAGGGGGCAATGTGAAGGAGAAGAATGGCGGAAAAGTGTGGGAAAAGCCGAAAATGCATTTGCCGAACCAACTTTCCCATTCGGTGGTTTTTCAACGAGTTCGGCACATAAAAGGAAGAAATTGCTTTGCTTGTCGCTGGAGAAAGTGAATTTCCTGCATTTCCACCATTTCCACCATTTCTTCTACACCCTCTGCTATACCATTATTATTGTTATTTTGGGGGTTTTAGTGTTTGCAGGTTTTTAATGGTCTCGCAATATTGTGGTTTGTTGTTGCCTGGCCGTTGACATGGCACGGCATTTTGCGCTTAAGGATGCAATCCGACTTGTTGGCGTGGTTCCGCATTATTTAGCCTTGCCAGAGTCCTTCGACTTCAGTTTGAAAGGCATACACCCACAAAAGTTTGCCCATACCTTGCCAACAATTGGCATTGCTCGAACCACGATTATGCAAGAAAAGAGCCAACAGTATCCGCAGGGAATAAAAATAAAATAGGTATTTTGTACTTGGAATAAAAAGTCAACTTAATTTTGAATTCGTGAACAAGGAGACAGGGAGTTTTTTTCCGAATGTTTATTATTGTTTTCTTGGCTTACGCTTTTCTCAAAATCCTTTTTAAACGTTGCTAGCCCGTTTTTTTTGACTCGATTAACAATACCTACTTCATTCGCCTAATTGAGTTCCAACACAATAATTATTGTTAATTCTATATTATAACTTGTAAATTTCGGTGCCTACAAAAATTTTTTAAAAAGTTCTGAAACTTCCGTAAAAAAATTCCTTTTTTGGATGTTGGTTGATAAAAATTTGGATACAAATAATATATCAATGTATTTACATTTTATTCACAGAACTCATACATATAATACGAATTTCATACAAAAAAATCCTTTAAATTATAATTGATGAAATGTTTTCCTAAAATTAATACTAAATTTGAACTTATATCCACAATTTTATTCATGCAAGCGGATACAAATATTAAATGTCCTGACTTTTCCTCCATTTAGAATTAATATATTTAGTCAAAAATGTATAGCTTACACACAATCAGCTTCTGTTTTTCGATCAATTTACTTTCGTCAATGTACACTCGCAAACTTGTTCAAATTAATTTGTAATATTTCAGAAACGCCGCGTTTGACACTTTGTGAAGTTGAATTTTCAAACAAATTTTCTTTTCGATTGGCTAATAGCACAATTTTAAACGAATATTTTTGTAATTTGTTTTTTTTGTTTTGGGATACTTAAAAATTAAATTCTCTTCTCGAATTATTGTTAGCACGGTTGACCACAATAGTTTGAAAACACTTTTACCAATCGTATTCGAAATCGTCACTTGTTGGCAAGCGCCATCAACTTTATTCCGCTTTAGATGCCGTCGATACCGTCAACGTGCAACGCCGTACAGGAACTGAAATGTGCGGATGTTTTGGCCAAACTGTTGCGACTGTGGCCAAAATCGAGTCGACCGAGGAGTCCCGACAAACAGCCGACACTTGGCCAAAAAGCCGACGATGGTAAGCCTTCCAGGTGCAGCGGAGCGGCTTCCAGTGAGCAGCTGGCACGGGGCGGGGGGGGAGGGGGGCAGAGGTCTTCTTATCAGCGGCACCAGCTGCTTTGATAGGGCCAAAACAGCTGATAAGAATTCCATGTGTGCGATTAAGTCCTTTTGCTTTTGACAATGGAAACCCCTTTTTTTTTATTTATTCGCTCTGTTTTCGCAAATTAATTTTGATCGAAAGAAACCTGTACTTGGTTGGTAAGGAATAAAAACCAATTTTCAATGAGAAGCAATTTACAACGCTTCAAATGATCTACAGTACGTTAAAGAATTTTTGTAACGCAACAAAAAGCGTAAAATAATAATCCTATAATCTAACAAATTATAACTTAAAAAAAATAAATATTAATCTTATAATATTTATAATACTTAAATCTCGTAGGTAAAATTAAAATCTTATGGTCTCTAAATATTGTTATTACTGCTTTTGAACAAGTTAATTGTGAAAAAATGGCCTGTGTTCATCAAAAGTCTCCATATTTTTTATACGTTCAAAAAAAAAAATGTTTTGGCCACAATCAATGGTTATGATTATTTGACAAAACTTGTATTATTTCAAACCAATTTCCTTTCCACTGCCAATGTCTGGCATTTCCCCTCAAGCTGAAATCTGCACATGCGCCGATTTCCCCAGCCGATGGCCGTTTTTCCCCTCCTGGAAGCCGGGAAAACAATCTGTTGCTCATGTCCAAAGGGCGGGGGCATAGACTGACCACCCTCAAAAGTATCCTGGCTGTAGGCTGCCAGGCAAGCAATTTGCATGCCGCCTCTTTGGACACGTTCGTGTGCATCCTACATATGAAATTACTCTGGATGGACACTTGTCCAGCACCTGGTCGCCACTGCCCATCCAAAGGTCGTGGTCATCATCAGAGGCGACACCTTTGGCTGCTGAGTTTGCACTTTGGACGCTGTCGGCGTTTGAAAGACTCCCAAATGGCCGAGGCTGAGTGGTTTTTATGGACGCGACCCCTCCTCTTGACTGCCTGGCAGGGTGATGTTTTTGGACAAATTGAAGTTGTGTGTTTATGTTTCGGTTCATCGATTGACCGGACCCTCTTACACCGCCCCAGCCACGCCCCCTAAAGGGACGTTTATCAGCGACAGGAAACAGAAATGCTGTCATGCATAAACCACTCGAATGCATTGATGCATTTCCGCTGCACAATCAAATTACAAATATTTACTCTTTTTATCTAAACGCAAAATTGAAAAATGAATCTGGGCACGTGCCAAAATCCATGAATTTGGTGTGCATCCTCATTCGATTTCAGTTTTCGAAAATCCGAGATTTTTATTTGCATTTCCGGTGGCATTAGAATTTCTCTGCCCTCTGTGCTGATCGATTGCATGTAAAATTTCAAACCCTTGTCGCAATTTAATATAAATAAGTGCAATAAAAAGGAGGCCACATATCGACTCTTTTAGTAATTGCCCTAAAAAGTAGGCTATGCAGGTGTGTTTTGAGTAAAAATATTTTGGATCATTATTTCAATTCTCAAAAATAGAATTTCTTCAATTTAAATATAACCTTTTCTAAGGCCACACAATATTTAAACACCTCTATTAATGTTTCTATGAAACTTATCTTCTATTCACTGCTAAAATCGTCAAGTAAAATATTCGCGTATATTTCTATTTAAATTAAAAGGCTGACATCAATAGTAAGCTGTAAGTATTCAACTCTTGTATTCCAATTAAGCCATCGCCATCAACCCTTGACCAAAATCCAACAACCCTTCTTGGGTTGACAGCCATTCAGCGTCGGAACAAGGACTTTAACTTTTAAAAGCTTCAAAAAATTTCAACATTTTTATTATGTCAAAGGGACATGCTCACATGAATTCATTGAAATATATATTTGTATGTAGCACAGCCGAGCTGACCGCAAATGGAAAGCTTCTTTAGGTCAGCTGCCCTCACTCCGAAAATCAAACCCTTTTAAATGCAAAACGAGAACTAATTTGAATAATTTACTTTCGCCGAATACGGCAAACAGACACTTCAAGAGCAGAAACAACATTAATTAAAATGAATGGCGAAGCGAAAAACTCAAAGGCTCCAAACAAAAAGCACGACTCTTGTAGAACAACCTGTTAATGAGTTGATGTAGCCGTCGGTTCCAGCAGGCTAATTCCCTGGTATCCTGATTAACTTTACACCAAACTCGACCGTTGGCCGTTTAAAGTGGTTCCCCGCTGCACTCTTAATGCAAAACTAATTTGGGACACGGTACACTGCACTAATAGTTTACTCGCTGAAAATAGTTTATTTATTTCTCAAATAAAATATAAATGAAGGTTATTTAATATTTTATATTGGAAAGGTTAATTAAAATTATAAATTGATAAGCCAAAGCAACAATTGCCAAGAAAATGTCAATAAATCGCAAAATATCATAATGTATCCTCACAGGTTATTCAAAAAATGTAAATAAACTATTTTTAAACTTGTTTTAAATATTAAATAAACAACATAAAAAGGAGCCTCGGTAAGATAATATAGCCCTTTTTCTAATTAAAATTCAAAAATAAGATTAAGTTAATAAAACACACGCATACGCATTGTAAACTGCAGATACTTTGTAAGTATTTGTTGCAAGTTGAATGTATTGATAATCTGGAAACAGAGGGTTAAGTATTGTAAGTATTGCTATATATTTGGTTCGGTGTACTCTGGCCAACAGCCACAGCCTGCGGACTGGCACTGCCACAGATTTAGAATTTTTGCTGGCTAGCTGATGCTGGACACAAGGCTTTAATCAACCGCAAACGCAATGGACGATGCAGCTGCTGTTAATTAGCTCTAGTTTGTTCCATGTGAAAAAGCTGGCGAAGCACGCCAAATTTATGCGAGTATATAGTGAAATAAAATGTCACACGTTGTCAGATTATGTGGTCGATTCGGTGAATGTGGCTGCGGCTAATACCAAACCAAAATATGAATAAGCATTCATTAAAATACGAAATTACAATATATAAATACATTTAATGGCATTGTCAGTCAATCAAGAACAAATCAAGCATTAATGATTGCAATAATGAGCTGCCCAATTAACCATGCATAATTAAAAATGCAGATAAGTTAAAATTGTAATTAATATCCCCTTAGATTTGTGATAACGCAATAAAAAGCGTAAAATAAATAAAATATAAAATATATTCGATTCTACAGTTTAAGCTAACATTTTCCTAACTGCCCGCAGTCAATAATCAGATCCAAGTCAAGCAATTAAATACGAATTTATGGTGAACCAATTTTCTGTGGTCAGCTCTTTAAGGCACAATTGAATGAATATATATGTATACCCGGACAAAGGGATATTTGTATATTTGAGGATGCTTTTCTGTGTGTCCATTCAGCTAGGTATACGAGGCGGACCCAAAGCAAAATTAAATTTTGATATGGGTCTATTCATTTGGCAGTCACATGAGACACTCTCAGCAGCTGCCTGGTAATACGGAAAAAAAAATAAAACTTTTGTGACTCCTCTCCGTAACGCAAATGCATGTGAGCCAAACCGAGTAATGCCAGGGTTCTTAGCCACCGATAAAATGAATTTGTTGACACCCCCTCAAGAACCATATACTCGGTTTGAGAACTTTTTTAAATATGCATGAGCACCTTTTTTGCCGTCGGGCCGGTCATACCCGGCGTATACTTGATAACAGAAATCTCCTTTCAACGCCACAGAAAACAATGCCCAGAGCAAGATAAATGGGGTCGGGTCAGTAAGTATAGACTTTATACCGCACTGTCTGACCCAAAATACTTCAGTCAAAGAACCAAATTTATTGCAGCTCTCGGCCAAAAACAAGAGCAGGTAAAGCCTTGAATTACGACTAGTTCAATCCATATAACATCCAAGTCAAAATTGGCCTATTTACCTTTGTCGTCAGCTCAGATGCAGAATGTTTGCTTCTTGTGTCATTTACATCGATGTCCATCAATCAATTCTTGGGTGAAGTGTTTCATTTGCTATTCCTCAAATAAGCCATTTATTAAGAATTTCAAACAGAGTGTTAAACAGCACATATGTACATTTAGTAGAATCAACTTGCGGCACAGTCAGCTTAATGTTAAACTTAAATGGAAAATGTAGCTGACTATTAATTCTCGTTTCTCACATCTGGGCTTTCCCTAGAAAGTAAGCGAAAAAAATGTCCCTTAAATTTAAAAAATAATTGAAATTCTGGATTTGAAAAACATAATTTTATGAACATGTTTATAAACGAGTTTATTTAAAAGTCCATTTTTTTTGTTCAGAAAGAAAATTAGTTTGGTTAATAAAATAGTGATTATTTTATCTAGCTGATTTTTATCAACAGTAAGTTATAAGCTTTACCTAGTATACAAATTTTTCCTATGTGCATGCGTTGGCACAAAAGCTTTTGTATAGTACTCGCATGTCACCTCCTGTCGCCAAACAAATTGAAATTGAACGTGAAAAGGAGCAACTGGTTGGCCACACAGCTAACCAGGCACCGATATATGTCCACCTTTTAGGATATCCTTCCTCCCACTCAGTTTGTCAAGCGGCAATTCCATGCAGCTTCTGCAAGAATTCAAACAAACACAATAGGTATCCCGCTGATTGGCATTCACGAGCTGCACTTTGTAGTGGGCGTTGAGTGTAGCTGCTGATTTCAGCCCGCCTACACCTGAACAAGTCTCGAGAAATGGCCATACCATTGCTTTTTTAACACTCAAAAAAATAATTTCAACGAAAAACACCAAAAAAAACTTTATACTTTGTATTTTTATTTTATCATAGACACCTGTGTTACTGTTAAAAGTAGCAACTTAAAACATTAAATGCGTAAAAGTAAACACCAAAAAAAATTATTTAAACTGAAAACAATATTATAAAATTGTACGAGATAAAATTGATTTTTTAAAATATTTTTAAAGAGAGTATTTAATTGGAGTAAAACAAATTAAAAAATTTGTTGTAGTCGAGTTTTTTAAAGGACACATAGATAAAATTATACCCTCTAATCAAATTGCAATTAAAGGGTATAAACATTTCTGCCAAAGAGCCTATCATTCAATGGAAAAAAAATAAAAGTTATTTTTCCGTAAGTTAAAATCCATTTTTCTAAGTGCACCTTTATCAAAACTCGGCATCGAGAGTGGCGTGTGCGATGATCAAAGGCTTGGCACTGCTGTAATGAATGTCAGATGGTGTTTTGTTAATTTTAAATGCTGTTCCCAGCCATGAGTTGCGATGCAGGCACAGACACAGGCACACCTGCCATGAAAAAGTTTGTGTTGATTTAATTTTCATTTTTAGAATTTATGTTTGTGTTCCTGCTGCGCGTGTTTTTTGTAAGGGATTCTATAAAAATTGCCATACAGCAGACGTGCAAAATGTTTAGAAAGTTGCATGCGGTGCTGAGTTGTCTGGTTGTTTGTTCTTTTTAGCATTGTTACGCCTGTTTGCCTTTTCGCTTTTGAAGTTCCAATGTCATCCACATCACGGCGAGCAACTTGTGAAATTTTGAAGAAAATGGAAATTAAATGAACTTGAAATTCTGAGTAGCTTAGACTGGATGCCAGCACGGGAATAACAAACGTATGTAGGTGTTTTGTTTGTTCGTTTGGCGAAAACAACGCAAAATAATAGAAATTCTATTCATTCCCTTTTACAAGATATTTGTCGGAAATGTAAATAGCGAACTAAATTGCAATTCAACTGGATAACGAATTCCTTTAGCGTTAAAAAATCAACAATTCCCAAAAACCAGATCTAAACAGTTTATATTTTTTAACAAAACCACACTTTTATATTTATCTTTTCTGTAATGAAAACGTAAATAAAATAATGCATACAATGCTAATGGGATTATAAGTTACGAACTTATTAACTCCGTATAACCATTAGGACACCTACGCTGTCTGTAGCGTTTTGAATACTATATCTGGAGCCTGAAAGAAGAAATAACAGCGAAATCAATTAATAAAAATTGCAATATATTTGTGATTGCGATATCCTACCCCTATCTATTTCAATCATGTCGCCAACACATAGAAGGGCTGCCGTTTCCTCCTCTTCGCCCAAAGGTAGGGTCTGCACGGCAAATTCACCAAACTGTACAATGAATTTCTAAAAAAAAGGGGAAATGTTGAACAACTAAGAACTTGTTATACTAGTGTTACCACTTACCAGAGCATAGACCTTGGCACGCTTTTTGTTGCGAGCTTGGTGAGGCTGGAAACGCATATACCCCAGCGATGCTTTGTCTTTTGTTTTATAAAAAGCGTAGTCGATGCCATCCACCTTGCTAAAAACTAAATCATTTGCAGGAGCTGCAACGGCAAATTGGAGGCGTGGTTATAGTTAAGTAACATCCGGGATAGCATTCAACTTACAGACGCTGGCGCTTTCGTCTGTCATGCTTCCAGTGGGTTGGGCATTGCCCACGCCTCGCAGCCAGTTCATCAGACGAATGGAGGCTTCCTCCTGTTCGTCTCTGGCGGGAGTTATCGAGTAAACGAAAGGTTCCTGCTGTCCGTTCGTGGAAGGAGTTATTGCTGTTGTCTCTGGCTCTGGCTCCGCCACAGGCTCCGGTTCGGATTCTGTTTCAGACTGTACCACTTCCTCGCGCTTCCGTGGCCGCCCTCTTTTTCTAGGCCCCTCCGTAGGCACTGCTTGCACCGTCGTTTCCTCCCAAATCAGAGGGGTGACTCCAAGTGAATCGGAATTCGGCATTGCGTCAAGCCCAGTTTCGGGATTTCGTGGCGTACTGCTGCACAATGGTCCCCGGTCCACCACTGGTCCTCGTCCTCGTCCTCGGCTCACCGATGAGTTTTGCGGCAAAGTGGGTATCGACTGTGCGACACTGGTTTTCTTTGCCCTACTCGTATTCGCCTTCTTTGGCTTGGAATTTTGGCTAGGAGGCTCTAGGAAGTCACGCATGAAGCTAAATTTCCTGGGGTCCATGGTGTGGCACCAGGTATTCTGGAGTGGCACATGGCCTCGCTTCGAACGCCGAATGCCGGCTAAGAACAATAAAATAATATAAATAAAATATTTCAAGAAATCATAGTTTTTTTTTAGTTACTCACAGGTGTTGTGGTCGTTTTCATCCATTTCCACAGGAATTTTTCGAAGCTTTAACCTGTCTACTTCAGTCTTTTTTGGTTTCTTCGCTCTTGGTGCCGGTGCCGTTGGTTTCTTAAACACCACGTCAGCGTTCGATACGATCTGGGGCTGCGCCTTGGACTCTTGTTGGCTACGTTGCAGAGCTTCCAATGCTGTTCGACTTGTACTCGGCACATCGTCCTCCGAAGTGTAACCCACGGCAGATCGACTGCTGCTGGACACATCCCGTGTCTTTGGGTCAGGCGTAGGGGTGGGAGTATTTACACGAAGTGACTCCATATGCTCCGATTTCTCGATAGTCTCCTCCGCGCGAATATCATCGGCTGCCGCACGTCTGTACCCGTTTGAGCGATTCCTAGACAATCGATCCGTGGTTTCATTAGACTCCAATGGAGGTGGAACCACTTTGTCCTTCTCTGCATTTCGTTCAGTCGTCTCGGAGCGCTGAGATTTCTTGCCTTTGAACTGCGCTCTCCTGGGTTGCTCATTGTCACCATCATCCCCATCGTTTTCTGCCGGCTCGTTCGGAGTTGTAACCTTTTCCCCCGCTTTCCCTTTAGAATTTGACAGCGAGGTTTCATCAGACTCCAATGGAGGAGGAACCACTTTGTCCGTCTTTGCATTTCGTTCAGTCGTCTCGGAGCGCTGAGATTTCTTGCCTTTGAACTGCGCTCTCCTGGGTTGCTCATTGTCACCATCATCCCCATCGTTTTCTGCCGGCTCGTTCGGAGTTGTAACCTTTTCCCCCGCTTTCCCTTTAGAATTTGACAGCGAGGTTTCATCAGACTCCAATGGAGGAGGAACCACTTTGTCCTTCTTTGCATTTCGCTCAGTCGTCTCGGAGAGCTGAGATTTCTTGCCTTTGGACTGCGATCTCCTGGTTTGCTCATTGTCACTATCATCCCCATCGTTCTCTGCTGGCTTCAGTGCTTCAGAATACTCAAGCAGATGTGTCTCCACTCTCGTCTCTTGTCCAGTGGGATTAGACTGCACAGATTTTTTTCCAGAACACCGCAAGCTCATTTGTTGCTCATCATTACACTTGTGTTCCCCGTTTTCGACGTACTCCGGTGGTTCAATATACTCGAGTGGAGGTGGAACTACTTCGTTGTCCCGCGTCCTTCTTCCACTCGAATTATATTGTAAAGATTGTTTGGTCATAGCATGCGACCTTCGAGGTGGCTCAACGTCCTCACTTTGTTCCTCGTACTCTTGTGGAGGTGAAACAAGATCCTCTTTGTTGCTCATTCGCCCAAATTTGCTTCTCATTCGTGTATTTACAACATACTGCGGCGGCGGTGGAGCAATCTCGATGGTATCATCACTCGGCTTGTCGTTGAATTCTGGAGGCGCCGACATCACCACATCATCAAAATCGAATTTTCTGCTGCGTCGCTCACATTGCATTGATTGTGAATAGCGCAGAGAAAGGGGAGGTGGCGGAACAATTTGAATGCTTCTACTAAGTCTTGGCAGCTTAACAGGGGACAAAGAATCGAAATCCTCAGCATTGGAGTCCCCCTTTGTGTAGAGACTGCGTTTGCCTTCTCTTGATAGTTTACGCCGAGTCTCCATCGTACTCGAGAGTCTTAAATAGCTCTCCAGCTCTTTTGACTGCAAAACGAGAAAACGGTCTTATTTAAAACTTCCATTTCAATCATCTACAATATTCTTATTTCCTACGAACACTCACCATTGGCTGCTCCCGTCGCTGAGACCGTGATCGACGGTTCGGTATATCCTTGCTTTTACCTCGGCCGGGTTTCTTTCGGGGCAACGGCACCCACTCCACTGAATCCTCGGAATCCGTGGAGGATGGTCTATTCGGCAAACCGTCCTGCACGTCCATCATTTTCCGGCGCTCCAACTCTCGCTGAATCCTTTCCTCCAGGTTATCCTTCTCCTCCGAGCTGGGCTTCCGGTGCCCATTCAAGGGATATACCTCGTTCAACGAGTTGCGCTTGCGCAGATCCAATATCTCGTAATTGCTCATGCGAGTCAGCTCGATGGCGAACTGCTCGCCATTGATGGGGGCACTGGGTGCCTTGTTCAGCTGCACATTCGTCTTTCGGGCCCTTGACTTCTTGGCATTGGCATTGACCGAACGGTGGAGGTTTAGCAGTCGCATGGAACTTTCCTGTGCTTCGGCAGTACCGCGATCTCGATAATAGCTACGTAGGCGACGCTGGCGGGTTGTGTTACCGCCCGGCGGTGCTAGATTCAGTGCCACAGTGCTGGGCTGCTCATCGCTGTCGTCGTCTGTCATTATGGCGTCTACATTTTCTACCATACGCGGAGTTAAGCCATTGGGTTTGGGAGAAGGAACAGCTGCGGAACGCTTTGGAGAAGAAACAGCTGCGGGACGCTTATCAGAAGATGCCGGTATTGAAGACGCCGCGGCAACTGGCGATGCTGGCAACGATCCAGCCTGCAAGGAATCCCTCCTGACACTCAGATTCGAATTGGCTGCGTTTATCACCACAATTGGACTGCTGACACTCCGCGACAGAGTCTGCACCAGCTCTCCCAGATCCTGCGGCTGAGTTTCCGGCACCACAAAGTCCGGCTGTGGCTGCGATTGCCAGGCAGGCTCGTGACTGGGCGGTGGTGGCGTGTTGGGCACCACAATCTCTTGGTGGGTTTTCTTTAGCTTTACAACGCAGTTGCGTTGTGAGGGCGACAGCAGCAGCTGACCCGGAGCTGGTCCTTTTTCCATGGTGTAGGTGCGTTGTAGCGCCACAGATGGTGAGGGCGGTGTGTCCGGTCTTGAATAAGGTGCCCGACCACTGTAGTCCAGTTGCAAGACATTGTTGTGAAAAGAGGACTGCCTCTCCTTGCAGATTTGTGCAATTTCATTGGCAAGACTAGAGGTCCTGGCAGGCGACTTCACCTCGGGCTGGAGGTGTTTCTCCACTGGCTGCTCGGCTTGATTCGTTGTTGGTTCCACCGTCTGTTTGCCTGACAAATCTTTAGCTATTTCTTCCGCTGGCTTTTCAGCTTTCTCGTTTGGTTTTTCTGCGCAGGGTGTACTGCTTACTCCCGGCATCTTAAATAGCACAATAAATAACATTAGGTACAGGTAATTCGTCAGATGCAAACAAACTTACAAAGTTTACGGGACTGGAGAAGCTGCGGGTTAAATTGCTGGCTTCGTCAAATTCCGGGAGCAGTTGGCGTCCACAGCTCCGCGACCGCCGGCGTATGGCATGACGACGTAGTTTGTCCGAGCCTGGTACATTTCCACTGCGCCGCAGGGAATGCCGATGAACGGGTGACAAAGTGGGAGATTTTTCATGGGGCTGATTCTCACTGGATGCCTGGTCCACAGGCGGCTTATTGGCTTGTTCGGGGACGGAACTGGGCAACTCTCGCAAGGGATGTTTTTGTGTTTCTGGTGTTTTGGGCTTGGGCTTGGGCTTCTTGATCAGCGGCACCTCAAAGTCGACGTTAAAGTCGACCTTGAAGTTGCCGAAGAGGTTCTCGTTTTGGGGTGCCTTGTTCTCCGCCAGCTTGCGCATCATAAAGGCGGCCATGCGCTCCTTATCCTTCACCGGCTGGCTGAGGATGTCGTCCAGCTCCAAGGTGTCATCATTCTGCTTCGGCTTCGACCTAAACAAACAAGATTACGGTTAGCTTCACACTAATTTGGTGTCCCCAATAACTCGATCAAAAACCATTCTTGCAATCTTACATCTTTGCAGTGTTGATTTGGTTAATTTTTCTGACGGTCGTCACATAGGCTACTACAATTAAACCCAACAAAATTGGTAAATTTTGCACACAACTTAAAATTACACAAAAGACGCGACGCTATTCTATTGGAGTTGCCAGAAACCTTTGAAGACGCGCCTAAACCAGGTGTTGCCAGACTAATGGACTGAACAGGGTTGACAGCCATTCAAAAAGTAGCCGAAAATAGCTAAAACTTAATTAACAGACATTAAAGTTATTTTTTCATGTGTTGATTCAATTTTATTAATAATCAAATAAATAATAAACAATTTAATTGCGTAAATATTTTTTAATTGAAAAACAGTTTAAACATGATCGCCCCATCAAGCATTAATTAATAAATAATTTGTTAATTGCGAATTGAAGTTTGCTTAAAGGAGGTTTTAGCGCTAAAATAAATTCATTGCCAATATCATGACATGCAAGTTTTTCAATAAATCCTTGAAAACAATTAAATATTCGATTTTCTTGCAGCCTTGGTAGTTACCCTTTTTTTGACGTGTTAAGACAAGCCAAATAATTTGAGAAAGCAAAATATAAAAATAAACGACGCCAGATTTAAATTTGGTATTGGAATGGTGGCTGATACGCGTCGTTTTTCCCGCCATTTCGCTTGCAAGTTCAAATCCAACAACACCAAAGATGAAATTTTCTTATTCTTTTAGCCAGGGCTTGACAAACGTTCATCGATAGATCCAAGACGTCTGGCAACGCTCTGCACATTTCTAATATTTTTTCCGTTAATCTGAGTACCGAGGGCCAAAAAATGCACTGTCGAAAAGTGTTCGCCGGTTATTTGCCTCTCGTTCTCTCACATAGGCGGCGAACAGTTTTCGCCGATCTAAGTACTAGGCTTTAGGTGTAAATCGGTGTTCTGCGGGATTATTTAGGGGACAAGCTGTTTTTTCATCTGGCAACAGTGGTGTATTTATCGTTCTTATTTTATGCCGACAGTTAGTTGTTTGTTGACAAAACATGTTGGAAGCTATTCTGACCGATTTGCCAGCTATTAAAGCTCCCGAATTGAGTTTTGAACAGCTTAAGATGGTCCTGAAGCGCCTGCGTCCACTGCAGCGCTACAGTTTCTGTGTGGAAGCTTGCGAAGAAGGCGATGCGGACAAGGTGCGAGATAAAGATTTGTTTTGATAAACATTAAGAAACTTGATTTGTAAATAAAGCTGCGCGCCGGATTTCTGAAGCTGCTGAAAGGATACCTGAGCTTGGAGGAGGTGGTGGCCTTGTACTCTGCATCCGTGGGTTTGTTCCTGTTGGCGGAGGACGAGTGCGAAAAACCATGTAACCAGCGATTAGAGCTACTAAACGAGACCTTCGGCTATTCGGACACACTGAAGCCCACGATGATCCACTATGCCACTGTGGAGATGCTCAGTAGCTTAAGGCTGGCCAGCAGCGACGAGGAGCACTGCTTTGTCTACCTGCTGGAGGCGCTTCCCCACATCCTTGTGGCCAGCGACACCGGCAAAATGATCTCCCTCGGGCTGCTCCGCGCGCTAATAGCCACCATATCTGGTTGCCAAATCATCCTGCACATCTATCGCAGCGTTAGTCGACTAGTTTAGTTAAAACTCTGCTAATTTATGGTAATTTAAGGTGTGGGAGACCTGGGAAATGTTGAACCAAATCAGCCATAACACCATCCTGCTGGACTGGTCGCTGCGCAGGACTTACATCTTTGTGAAGGCCTTCGCCATGCTCATCGCCACCGCCGCCTTCAACTCGTGTAATGCGGAACTCAAGCAGGCAGGTTACAGGGGCTTCGATCTGCCACCCAAACCAATGGAGATTGCCGAGTGGTTCAAGACGCTGCGGGATCGGTTAGAGGAGAAGCACAGGGAACTGAAGTGTTTGGAGGGAATCATGGTAAGAATGCTCATAAAACCTACACTTAGTAGATAAAAAACTAAAAAAGGGTTGTCCTCAACTTAGAAATTAAATATCTTCTATATAATATTTTCCTACTTTCAGCTGGTGCGCTTTATGGACCACAATATACTGGCCTATCTGACGGATACGGGTAATGAGTCCACCTCCGAGGCGGGAAATGAGGCAGCCTCAGAGGCGGCAAACGATAAACTTTAAGAGAGTGTTATTTATTAAAGTGTAATATAGATAGGTATTCGAATGTTTAAGTTAGCACATAAAGCCCAGGCTAGAGATTCGACTTGCTCATTTGAACTTCTTGCCGCCCTTCCTCGCCGCAGGGGCATCCACGGTTGGCACCTGCACGGAATAGTACTTGGTGGAGATCCTGTTGAGGAAGTAGAGACCCACCAAGGAGAAGAGGACGCTGGTGGTGGCGCAAACGCGATGCACGATTCCCGCGGCGGCCACCGTGAGGGAGAGGCAGAAGAGGATCTCGGGCAGCAGCTTGGCCTGGAAGTCCTGGCCGAAGATTATCATCTCCGCGTTGGAGACGCACGTGAGGCTCAGGATGAACAGCCAGGAGAAGAGGTACCCGCCCAATAAGACCTTCAGCTGCGAATCGTTGAACCAGTCGGCGCAGAAACGTAGTGTGGCGAATAGGACCAGGCTGAGAAGGCCCGAAATGATGGAGGACACCAGGGTGCTTTTGCTGCTCATCGAGGCGGCTGTAATGGTTCGGTTTTTGATTTCAGATGGCCGCAATTTGGCTCCATTTGCTTACACATATTTTTTTCTTCTACCAGCCGGCGTCTTTGTTGTACGTGTAAAACTGCTGCCATTCACATGTCGGCGCGCAGCCGGTTAGTGTTTAGGGCTGTCAGGTGTTTTCGATTTTGTTAAAACTGATATAGGGACTTCACTTTTTTGTACGAAAAATCATTTTCTGCTCAACAACTGAATGGTAAAAAGTATTAAAAGAAATTTTTTTAATATAAGTTATTGAAATAAGGGAGAAAACAATCCTATCAATAGCATAGGTTATTAAACTTCGTTCAGGTTTAATTGAAGTTGTAACCGTACTATGAAAAATGTAAAATACATATATGCTTTCACATTAAAAACGACGAATATTTTTAGAATCAATGGTACGTATAATGTATTTAATATTAATAAATAGTAAATTGTTTTTTTGTATCTTACCGATATCTTTAAACAAGTGATATATCGATACTTTTATGCGATAAATCACCACCAACTGATGTGGCAACTCTGCAGATTCCGTGGTGAATGGTCAGCGAAGTAATAACATTGCATTTGAGTACTTTTTTAATAAATTGTAAATAAAAGACACCTCGAATATGTCATCCCTGTTGCAATTGGCCACCAGGTCACTCCGGAGCTCCATGATACAAGTGCGCAGCGTGACCACAACATCTCCCAGACAAATAAAAGAAAGTTAGTACCACCGACCACTGGTGAGCTGTTTCATAACCTTTCAAAAGAGAGAATTTTTTGATAAATAATGAGTAAAATATTGCTTTGCAGTTCAGGAAAAGCAGGAAAACAATGTGAAGATCTTTGAGGGCGTTAATGTGGAATCACCGAGAGCCAAGCTAATGCTTAACTCCGCCTGTCAGAGCACCTTCTGTCCAGAGTGCACTTTGGGCCTGGACATTAAGCACACGGATGTCTTAATCCTGTCGCAGTACGTTCGATCGGATGGCTGCATGCTGCCCAGAAGGATCACCGGACTGTGCCACCGGCAGCAGAAGAAGTTGGGCACCTTGGTGACCATGGCCCAGAAGGCGGGACTGATGCCCAACTTGGCACCCGCGTGGAGCAAAAAGGATCCCAAAAAGCGCTTTGGCTGGCGCAAATTCAACAAGTACTTCCTGGAGTCTACAATTAAATACTAGCTAGTGTTAAATGGCAATAAATGTGTTAATAGAAGTACTCTGTCAGCTGATTTTGATTATGATTGGTTCAAATAACATAACTGGGTAGTAAACAAATACATTTGAGTTATCCTTCCACCAAAAAATAACTAAGTACTAAAAAAACAATACAAGTTCATCAAATCACAATCAGTTAAACATTTTACGATCGAATATTATGCATCCCTCTTGCCTGTATTTTTTAACAAGCCCAGTTTGGTCACATTTTCTTGGCGTCGGCTTTGAATTTCTCGCTCCCACGATTTTTCAAAAAATACTTATAAAATGAGTTTTTTAAGTAATAGCGGCACGGTTCACGTGGAAGTTCGCCTCAAATGGAAAGATATGTGAGTATAATCTTTCAATAAAGTGGAATACTAATTAAATAAACCCTTTTTTTAGACACTTTGCGACAATTCGCGCCGATTTGGAGAAGGCCTTGAACTCCTACTTTCAATCGGCCGCACATCTGCCAATGAATGTGGCCTTCGTGCCCGAGTTGCCTCAAGATCTGGCCTCATTGGTGGGATCCGTGCTGCTGGAGCGCGACAATGGCGACGGGCGGCCGTTGCAGGCCACTGGGACCAAATTCCGCTTTCATTTCTATGACCCAAAGCCGACGGAGGCGAGCTTGGGCTCCGGAATCCTGGATGTAAGCGGCAGTGGAGACGCAGATGGAACCGCTGGCGTCATGGCCGCCAGTCATGTCCTCCTGCCCGCCAACCAGCTTGTGGGTCTGTGGGAGAACCTCATCTACGAGGTCGGATTGAAGGAGAAGGTGAGAGGCCACCCCAAACCCGTTTAACATACATATAATGATCGTCTGGCGATGTACCCGCATTTTACCCGATTATTCCCATTGTAGATATAGGATTTTTATATTGATATGCGAAAGAGAAGGTCATGGCCATCTAGTCTTGCCCTGCACCACTGTTATAAAGTATATTAGCAATCACCATCTAATGTTTAGTATCCTGCCAACTTACCTGCAAAGCAAACCCTTCTCACACCTTTAATTTTGCTTTCAGCTCCTGAAGTTCGCCATGTCGGCCCTGACTTTCTCACAGCACCGCGTGGACATCAATGTGATTGCCTGCAACCGGCTGCTGCTGCTCCATGGACCACCTGGAACCGGAAAGACGAGTATGTGCCGGGCCCTGGCCCAGAAGCTGGCCATTCGTACCCAGGGAAGCTATGCGTACACCCACCTGGTGGAGATTAACAGCCACAGCCTGTTCTCCAAGTGGTTCTCGGAGAGCGGCAAGCTGGTGGCGCGCCTATTCGGAAAAATCAGTGAG
Source organism: Drosophila elegans (assembly GCF_018152505.1). Lineage (NCBI taxonomy): Eukaryota > Metazoa > Arthropoda > Insecta > Diptera > Drosophilidae > Drosophila > Drosophila elegans. Next base: position 1,510,247 of record NW_024545855.1, on the reverse strand, counting down.
CTGGTTGCGGACCCCAAAAATCTAGTTTGCGTGCTGATTGACGAAGTGGAGTCGCTGGCCTACGCCAGGAGCGCCATGTCCAGTACTGAACCCAAGGATGCCATGCGTGTGGTGAACGCGGTGCTGACCCAGTTGGACGACATCAAGACCTGTCCCAACGTGCTCATCCTAGCCACCTCCAACCTGGCGCAGAGCATTGATATGGCCTTACTGGACCGCGCCGATATCCGTCAATACATTGGGTACCCGGACATGGCTGCCATTCGGGCCATTTACAAGACAATGCTGGCCGAGCTCATGTCGGCTGGAATGGTGCAACGTGAGGCTTTGGAGACGGAGGACGCCGAGGAGGGGCTGCTGACCCAATTGGCGCTGCAGAGCGTCGGGCTTAGTGGCCGCAGGCTGCGGAAGCTGCCTCTTCTGGCCCATGCCCAGTACACTAGCAGCGATCTCTTCGAGGTGGATCAGAAGATCAGCCTGTCGGACTTCCTGGACGCCATGATGATGGCCTTGGAACAGCATTTGAGCGAGCAGCGACTGCTGAAACTGGAGTCCTTGGAGGAAATCTGAAAAAAAACTGCCAAGCAGACATGAACAAAAAAATGAACTTTCTACACCTACACTCTATGTCCATCAAATGCGATACATTGTAAACTTCAATTTGCTGCTATGAAAAACAATCCGAGGCTGAGGCACGGGTCCAATCCCCATTCTGTTTACTGCTTCGTTTCATTTGCACACGACACAGAGATTTTTCCATTTCTTTATCCGGCTTTTGATGTGAAAATCAAGCGTGAAATTTTGTTATTTGCTTGCAAGCTCCTACATCAACTCTGCTCCATCCGCCCTCCACATCCACATCGATATGCAGACAACGGACCCTACGCAATCTCAGCACTTTTGCCTTGCCTGTCCTTCACATTCGAGTGCAGGAGTACTCGTCTCTCAAGTCCGGCACACATCGAAGCCATCGGATGCTGATGCAGAAGGATGGGGTCAGCTTGGTGGCCAGGGACACCAAGTTATTGCACGGCCAAGTGAGGACTAATCAAATTTTTTGACGATTTGATTTTATGTTGATCCTGCTTGTTGATCCGTATCATCCATTTGGAAACCACTCAGACTCAGTCAGTTGCAGTCGTAGCTTTAGCTTAGTGGGATATTCTTTGCTATTATTTGATTTAAATAGGGTTTGTTAAGCTTAATTAGAGACAATAGGTATAACTTTTTACCTTTGTTTGCAGCATTTAAATTTGCTTAAAAGTATACAAATGGTTGAAGAAAGACTTAATTTAATTACGAAATGGACCAAAATGACAAGGGATAATTTTTATAATCCAAATTTTAAATGTGAGCTTACATTTCCTTGATTGAAGTGAGTATAAAGCTTAAGGCTTAAAGCTAACTATGTTCAATGTGAGCGTAAATATTATTGTTGGGTGGTCTTAATTAAATCAGGACAAATACCCATCATTGGACTCTCGAAATGGGGGAAGAGGTCAGGAGGACAGGTGGTGGCAATAAACCGAAAGACAGTTAAAATAGACAAGTAGCAGGGGGGTGCCATCGAATTATGTGAACGGATAGCTGCAAGGCTAATAAAATGTAGATGTGGCTCCGGAATATGGGAGTGCGATAAAACAGATTCCTGTTGATGAAAATGTGATGCTGTGCTCATGTGTGATTCCACCCATTGTCCTCCTGCCGGGACATATAAAATATATGGGGTTTATTAGCCACACGGTTGCTGATCCGCTTCAGTATCTAAGTGGGTAACAGCAAAAGGAACTTAAAGAGCGTTATATACTATTTTATATGGCTTTCTATACACCTATACCCATATATGTATACTTCTCATATAATCCAGATACCATCGTTTTAGACTAGTGAATCTTTAAGTTTGTTTTTGACATGTTGAAACTATTTTTGGTAATATTTTTTGTACACAATTTGGAGTATTTTTTTAAACGTATCAGCGAGGCGAGAAAAGTTTCCAACTCATCTGGCATTTTTCTGTTGATTTTAACGTTTTATGGTACAGCGCGTTATTTGTCTGTTGCAGTCGTGTGTTACAACTATTATTTATTGTTTAACGTTTTTATTTCAGCAGCGAGGACTACGATTCCCAGCTATGGAAGGTCTTTGTATGGAGCATCCAGTGAGTTTTGCACGGCAATATTGCCTTGGTCGATTGCTGGTATTGTCTGTGCAAACAATTGAATAGATGTACCTTGTACAAATATTCAAAATCATTTCCGCTCTAAAGACATGCAGGATATCAGCAGGTAAGAAGTGATTAAAACTTTAAATAGTACAAATAAATTAAATATGTACCAGACATTTTAAAAAAAATCCAAGAATTACCTCAAAGACATTCTGTTCGGTAAACTGGCCTTTATTATGGAAAATCGGATAGATTTCACTGGCATAAATTGCTTAAAAAAACGATGCTGTATTTTCATTGGCTTGCAGCACCAAAAACGCTGCATCCTTTTGGATCCCCCCGCCCCCCGGAAAGTTCCCCCCGGCACAATCATGCAGAAGCATGGAAAATTGAACCATTGATGGTTACGTTTATTTATGTTTTCCTTGCTCTGTGTGAGTGTATGTGCGAAGCCTGTAAGCAGCATTTTGCAATTGCATTTTAGCAATATGGAACATTTTTCCCCACCACGAATTCCCATTGTTATCCAATGCGGCTGCTGTCGATACTGTTGTTGCTCCTGTTTTTGTTGCTTGGGAGCAATTGTTTCTTGTTTATTGTTTGGATTTGTAAGCTTACCGTATTGCGGCGTCAGGAAATTTAAATTTTCATCTCAAAACATGCTTTAAAATTGGCCTAACGTCTGTCTGGAATGGGTAAACTAAATCGAAAAGCATTTGCTTATTTACATTTGCACAAACACCCCAGCTTACAATAGGATTGAGAATTTCTGGTTGTTTTAAGTCTCGATTAATATTTCACTCGGGTATAAATTGCTGTTTGTAAGGCAATTCATTTTGGGCAACTCATTTGTGAGTAAATAAAAATCTCTTAAATTTTGGATCCTTTACTGAAAAAAAAGTTAAGCTGTTAAAGAACCTTTTCGATTTCGTAGTTTATTTTGATCGTCCTACATAGGATATAAATATATATGTATATATATTTTGAAAACTTTTTTTTCAAAATCAGTTTAAATATTAAATTAATTATTTATTGATTAAATATTATTATAAATTATTCTTTTCGTTATTTTATTGATTTAAAAGAATTTTAAACAATAAAAGCAAATTCCGCATCTTTTAAATTTCTGTACTGTTCGTAGCCGTTTCAAAACGTTGAAGTTCGATGCAGTATAGATTTAATTTACATTTTTTGCGGTGGGCGCTGGCGCCTGTCGATGTCGACATGGCAAAGCTTTTCTAAAGCCACCATTTTCCTCTTTTGGCCATCCGCCGTTTTTGCCCACAAAGTGCAGCCGTTGCGAAAATATTCGCGGGTCAGGGCAACAAACTTGAAATTGTTTCGTTATTGAAAAGGGACCGTTAATTATGTATATTTGGCCAAGAATTTTCTTTGCCAACTTTCGGCCAAAATAAATAGGGAAATATGGCTAAAAGCCCGAGCCAGCCGCACAATATCCGAAAAGGGATAACAACAAGATAGTCTTAAATTTAATTTCAGCAGCCACCGATACGCGGTTTCAATATTTTGTAAGTTAACTTTTGTATAGAAAGTTGGGCGGCAGTGGGGAAGATTCAATCCGATGCCAGGGAAACTCCAGAGAAATGTCAACAGACTAAACTCACTTCGTTCACAGCAAGTACATAACTTTAGTATTAGTTTCTATTTTCGATCCATGACAACCACCGTCATCTAAACTAAGTGAACCCAAGGAGAAAGCACTAAAATACGCATGTTCCTCTTTAAGGGAATGTTCTGAAAACTATCTTAAATGAATTCTAAAAAACTATTTTTGAAAAAAAAATCGTTTTGATTAATAATACAACTCTTTGCACAATCGAAAAACTGACTTTTGAAACCGTTCTCGTTTTTTAAAATTTGGCGATTCCAAAAGTGTGGAAAAGAGAAAATGGAAACTTATTTCTTGCTAATCAAATAACACAATTTAAGCAGTACAACCAGTTATAAAAACTAAAAATATCTTAAGATTTTACAATTAAATGATGAATTTTAGTTTTGACTAAATTTTGACAGTTATAAAACCGGGAACTAGTTTAATTCGCGTTTGCATTTGTTTGTCGGCGATTGTGTGTGCGTGTGTTTGTTATTTATGCTTAGAACGTGACTGGAAATATGAAATGCAGCAAATGTGTTTACTTAAATGAAGTGAGTGAAAATTGACAAATACACACACAGGCACACCCACAAGACGACTAAAATGCAGTGCCAGGGCGGCTGGAAAAGGAGGCGTGCCCGGGTCACATCCGACTAGCGAGCTTAGGGCACATGAGAAATACGCCAAAAATGGCAATGACGCTAATCCCTTGGCGGGCGCAACTCGCACACATACGCGTTCACAAGTACAGTGGGCACTCGCACACATACTTTTCCAGCAATTTTATTTTTCCACAAGTGCACCAACCAGTAACCATAACTTGACTTATTGGAACCCGATCAATCGTTAAAATTTCAATTCATCTTCATTAAAAGTTTTGATTTTATTTTGAGAAATTAAAGCTTCTGTAAAAATTTTTATTCTTAATTAAAGTTTAAAAGTCTTATTTGTATGCCAAATATTTTAAAGTTTCAAAATTGTTCAAGAAAACTAACTTAAGGATTTCATAGCATGTTTCTTGTTTAAAGTGGTAAATTTGTTAACCTATTCCAATGTGGAGAGGAGGGACTGTGACGTACAATTGAACCAACGCACATTGTGCGGAAATATGTCAAATTCAATAACAGCCAAAGTGACGTTCTTCCTTATCCGCACCCCTTGGAACCCCTTGTCCAGGATGAATCTGACGAGGAAGACGGAGCAGCCACTGTGGCGCCAAACCCTGGACAATGGCAGCCAACTTCATTCCACTTTTTGGCCCCTTGATGTCCTGCAGCATACCCATCCCATTGGCTCTATAAAATGTACGATTTTTCTTCATTTGATGAAACGAAATACAATTTCTCAACGAGCGACGCAACTGAACGCAAAAAAAGTTGGTTGCAATTGCAATTTTCTTGCCAAATCAGCGCACGCTGCTTGGTATATTGACATTTTTAAAAGCCAATATTTCTCCAACTTGCAGACCCTTTGCGTTCTTCACCCACGGCGGAGAAATACACACAAAGTACGCCCAAACTTGGTTTCACGAATTAATTTATTTGACTTTGGCAATGTATAAATATAAATGGAATGAGGCCCTCACAAACGAAAAAACCAAAAATAAAAGCAGGCCCAATATAGGGAGCTTTTAAACTTTAAATATTATATATATTTAAAGAATTTCCTTTTTCTCATTCTACCCTCTTACCATTATTTAAGCGATTTTTTTAAGCATTTTAAAATCGGTCGGGGTATGCATTGGGCGTTTGCTTTGCCTACTAATTAGCCGAGGTGTGTGGGTCATTCCACCTTTGTGTCGCTGCAATTACTCTGATTAATGGCGGTTTGGCACCCACTAAGAATGCCTGCGGTTGGCCACCCATTCAGTACCCTTTTAACTATTTGCCGCAGAGTGTGAATGAGGGACCAGTGAACTGGGAATGACAGTCGAAAGGAAACTTTTTACTCGCTCAACTTTGACAAGCGAAAACTGCAAACGCAAATAAAATTAGTCGAAACTATTTGGGCATTTCCGTGGCAATGAGGAGGCCAGCCGTTCCATGCCAATTTCCATAGGCATCGCAAAGGCATCCGCTTCCTCAACCGATTTTACATTCACATTGGTCCTGGCAAAGTCAAGTTCGTGACGCGCGTTATTTCTAATTATGTTCGGGAGGGTCCAAAAGGACACACCTAAGCTTTACACAGAAAAAAAATGTGTATCTAAATTTCTAAAATATGCAGTTTTGAAATTCCATAACACACATCCTCAAAAGATTGAAAAGTTGTATTTCCTCCAGAATATCCATTTGGGTTTCTTAAAACTTTTTATTGTACTTGTAAATAGTCACACTGAGATACATTTTTTTCAAGATCATTGATTTTCATCTGTATATTTAATGCACATATCCAGGCATTTTTTTATTTCGTGTTATTTGATTTAAAAAAATATTTTTTTTCTGTTCAAACCCCACTCTATCCAGACAGTACCAATTTGATTTCCATTTGGTCGTGGGCCGACTTCTTTTCTTTGCTCGTTTTAAGTAATTTTAATTGAAAAAATTCTTCAATTTTGCCATCCATCTGACTGGCAGATTGGCCCTGGCCCTGGACCGTACCCATCTATCAGCCGACAGCCGTAGAAATGTAATTAGCCCTGGCCCTTACCCCTTACCCCGCCAAATCCACCGCCAGTTGTCTGTTTGTGTCAACTTTTCAATTAAATATTCATAAAAAATGCAATTTGCCAGCCACTTCACTGGGCGCAAAGATATTTTGAAATTACTTTTAAGTGCTGCATGGGGTCAAGCAACGTGCCTAAATGGCTATTATGCGATTGATTTGAGGCAGGGCTGGATATTAGAAAAGCTTAAAATATCAAATAATCATATTTTTAAAATATACAAGTTTTTAAAAATATTTAAGTAGAGGTTGTAATGCGTATATTACGTATACAAAAATAATCTGCATTTAATCCAAAGTTCTCAAGCTTTTCCAAAAGTAAAAAAAAACTTAAGAATAGCATAATAGCTTAGAGGTATAAACAAGTAAAATAATAAAGTAGTAGTACCTAATTAAATATAAATTACTAATTTATGTATAACTCATTCAAATGGTTTAAACTATTGATTTATAAACCCAAGTAAGCAATTCACTATTTTGCATCCCTGTTGGCATACTGAATTGGCAAGCAGTTAGGATTCGGGAATCTTTAATTAAATTGATCACGAGGTGGTAAAGCGGTAATGCCTGGTGAAATGTAAAGAGAAAGAGGTTGACGGAGTCGCTAATTCTAAAAGCACCAATGCTTTGTCTGGCATTTGGCATCGGCTCTTTGTGCAAACGAATTGGCGATAATTAATCATTGCTACTGCGGTTCGATTTTATTCCGTGACCTGCGATTCGCGCTAATCATTTCAGCTACTACTTTAATTAAAAACCACAACTCTGTGCGGCAACTGGCGTAAGTTATTGGCTTGCGATGAATTGCACCTTTGCTCCACACAATGTCACTGCCACCTGATGTTTGGATGTTAAATTGTGGCCATAATCACAAAAGGCATCCACTTCACGTACTGTACATTGTGCGCAGCAGGGCAAAGAATTTGTAGGATAGTTGTAAGAGCTGAAAGGGATGGGAATAGATGTATTAAAGTCACATCTGATTAATAGAGAATTTAATCCAACTTACATCCGCCACGGTGACCAGTGACACACTCAGGAATATGGTGGCCTTTAAGCGACTTGGTTGTTGTGCCCTCTTAACAATCAGTACTATCATTTTGCGATAGCGTAAGTCGGCGTTGTACCAGTCGTGATTGTAGACAGCCTGACCTATCTGCTCACTCTGAAATTAGGGTAATATTAGTCAGAAAAGAACATATATTTACAGCCAAAAAAAAAATTGACATAGAAACTGAACTATAGTAACGTGAATTTTGTGAGTTTGGGTATGACAAACTTCTCAATAAGATCAGTTGTATATTAATACCACGAAAGTATCAAAATAAAATAAAAAAAATGTTAAACCAAAATCGAACTCACCGCATCGATGAGCCGCTGGGCATATGTGGCAATCATGAAAACCTGCACCATGGCGCAGAAGAGAAAGAGGACGAGCATCACCAGATTGTCGATCTTGCCGCCGATGGTCATCTGGAATCCCACAAAGCAGATGATTAAGGACGAGGAGACGAAGTTGCAGAGAAGCGACACGCCAAAGATCTCGTTGATGTGCTGGCAGATATTGAGCAACCGCTGGTGATAGGCCACCACCGCCTGAAGGAACTGCAGATCCCGTTGGGGCGATCCCACACCCGCCACATGCCCCTCAATATGCCCGGAAAGGCGGAGGAAGTGCATCACCAGGAGGGTGACCAAGGCGCACATCAACATATCGGCCGCCAATTGACCGGAGAGACACGCCTGCCCCGCGATATTCTGCGAGACATACATCAGGTAGTAGTAGTAGCTATGTCCAGTTTTCCAATTCCAGGGCACCCAGCAGTAATAAGGCAGCATCCTCTCAAACTTCCGTACTCCCAGCCAGAAATCACAGACCAGGTAGTAAACGGCCCAGTAGAGGTTGTACGTCCAGATCAGCACCAGATGCATGCCAAAGTAGAACTTGCTATAGCGTCTATAGCCACTCAGGTGATCCTTAATGTTGTATGGCACCTGCTGATCCTGTCGCTGCGGATGCAAATGTTCCAATTCGTTGACCACTTGGGTGAGTTTGTCTCTCTGCCTCCAAATGTGCCAGATTTTGAGGTCTCCGACAATCACGAAACCAATAAACGATAGATTCATGGTGGCCTCCAGAAAGTTGCTACCACTGCCAATCGCCAGGAATACGTAGATTAGTTCCGAAAGGAGCACTGCATTCAGGTTCACCATCTGGGCAACGAATGTCCAGTGAAGCAGGAGCTGCCTTCTTTTACCATTATCCTTTTGATCGTAGGCCAGCATGCCAATCGACAGATAGAAAACATTTGCATACTTCAGAAAGCTCGCCAGCGAAATGGGCTCCGATTTTTCCTGATCCTCAACGGTTTGAGTTTTCCTTATTGCTGCCATAATGTTATTGTCAAATTTCCCGTGTCGCTGGTCCTATATATGTACCAAAATGAATGTTCAATGATTTAATAATTTACTATTGCCGCACACACTCGACAATTGACACGCCCACTTGATTAGCATGTACACGGCGAGCATCTCTCAATTAGGGCGTTGTGAACCCGCCAGTTGGTTCCATTACCATTTCCAATCCTGATTCCATTCGTCCTGGGGCGTGGTTAATTGCGCCTAAGTCGAAATCGATGACTCCCTCGATTAAGCGTTTCCAGTTGCTCACAAATGGCTGCGATTAGTTCGGCCATGGGTGAGCATTCAAATGGACAAATGTCAGAACATTCACGTGCCCCGATTTGTTCTAAGTGCCCAGGTTAATTTAAAACAAATTAATATACCTTTAAATTGCTTAAGACAACTGCCTTATAAATAATTACATTTTTAGTGTGCTCAAATGTTATAAAAGGAGAAAGTCCAATAAAATCTCATCAATATGTCATTACATTTAAAAGAAACAATTGTTCTTAAAGTTCCAACGTTAAAGCTATAATTTATTTCTTGAATTTTGTAATTATACGGTTTATTATATAACTTTAAGGTTTATTATATAAGTTTAAAAGTGTATTTAGGGGTCACATTAGAATTTGCAGTGTTTATAATTGTTTTTGTTTTATGTGTATTGTTATACCGATTTTCTAATTCATTTGTTTTCCTAGAGTTAACTCACTTTCCGAATTCTGTGATATTATTTTCGTTTTTTGTCTTACTCTTATGTGAAAAGTTTTTTTTTGCTTTTGAAGATTTGTTGTTGACGCTTTGTTTTCTATTCAGATGATTCCAAGTATTCGGAGATCCATTTATGTGTTTCCTTTATAGCTTGGATTGCATTTGTTTTGGCCTTGTTTTCTTCCTTGACACACTTGCTGGTGTAAGAGTGTGTGTCAGTGACATGAGTTCTTCGTTTTTGCCTATTTCCTGTTTACACACATCCAGTTGGCAATGTACATATTCGGATTCCCATTTCTTCTGGCCAGATGACACCCAGTTTATGTCTGGATCAACTGTTTTGCTGCCTCCGAGTAATGCTGAATTTGCTGGCATTCTTTCCACTGGATGTTTATTTGCTCGTTTGTTTTAATGCAAAAAGTCCTTGGAATGTTGTAATTAAATTCGATTCAGGGAGGCGAAGAGATGACAGCCCGGCGAACTCCTTCTTTATCCTATATCTGATTCTGATACGGAATCTGACTCTGACTAACTGACCTCATTTGCGTATCGCATTTCTAATGAAATTTACATGACTATTACGCCGCAGCAATGTTAATGAAGAGCATTTACACACAGCTGCATGTATGTGTAGCATACCATATATATGGCCATATGAGATTTATTCTCAAATGCAATTAGCATTTTAAATTTATCCCATGTAGGGGGCCATTTTTCACTCCTTAATGGCATTTGTAATGTTAAACCAAAATTAATTTAATAAATGGCTGTTGCCGTCCTCGATGTCTGTCAGAGTTATGTAATTTTAATGCATTTCTATTTTCCACTTTAAGGTTTTGCGGCGGCAGCGCGTCTACTGTTTTTGTTGGATACGGACATGTTTAACGATTTATGTATGCATAAAAAAAGTGATTGGAATAAGGAGGAAAAAAGAGTATTAACAAAAAGGTTTTATTGATTTTAATTATTTTGTTTTAGTAATTGTCAACACTCGGATAAAAAGTTAATAAGGAGGGCATTTGCATTGCAAATGTGTCGGTAACAAACAAGATTAACAGAGAACAATTTTTATTGAAATCGTATATGGAATCTTAACTAAGAAACCAATTTTATATAGGTGCTTGTGGGATAATCAGAATGAAAACGATTTTTGCTATTAACTATAAAAGAAATATGAAGTCTCAAAAGAATTTCTTGTTTAGAGCTTTATAATTGCAGTTTTATAAAGAAGCTAAAATAACGAACTTGAAAATGCATTTTATGGTAATCAGCTTCATTTTTAAGCAAAAACAGCTTTCGATTTTTCGGCAACTCGTTTTCCAGCTAATACTTATGCAGATTATTCTGCATACAGATGGCATACATACAGCACCCCTCGGCTGTGGAACAAGGTCCTTGAGTTTCCGTTTTGCATTTTGGGGCCGACCCCTTTTCGTGGGGTTTATCTATTGCGAGGGCCAGAGACAAAAAAGGGGTTCTGTGCGCCTATTTCCTTTCCCCTTTTTCTTTTCCCCCATGCCCAGTAAACAAAGCAATTATGTGTATATGTAACTTGCATGGCATACTATATATACAATTACGGTCAAATAGTACTAACACTACATCCAGAAATAAAAACCTATAAATGGAAAAAAGACCATTTATGGCCTAAAAATAAGGAATCCTTGACCCAAACATTTAGTAAACAAATAAGCAAATATAAAGGGTAAAAGTGGAATAAGAAAAGGAATATTTCTAAAATTTGTTTTTTAGGAGATTATTATTTTGACTTCATTTGTTCAAAAAGTTCTTTTCAGAAAATTCTAAAAATCCAATCAACACATTACCTAAAAAGTTGGAAAGTGTTCGATATTTTTTGCCAAAACGTTACTTTACCTTACTATTTTGATTTTTTTTAACTATATAAGGTTTTGCGGAATTAAAAATACATTTTTAATCCTAGTGGTTGGACCTCAGGTGTAAGTACATACATATGCATATATCGAGTATAAACATTTTCATTTATTTTGTGTGTGTTGCAAACTCTCGTTGTTGGTTAGTTTGTTGCAATGTTGCATATTATCAAAAACATTTGTAGCAGGAAAACAGACCGTTGGAAGAGTTTGAGTTGGTCGAAGAGCTGGGTTTTTATTTTAGCGGACAGATATGAGGGGGAAATGGTGGGGTCTGTGTGTATATTTTGGCTGCTGGCATTTTTGAATGCTTGCCAAATGTTGTTGGCTTTGGTGTAATTGTTACACCAACACAGAAATGTGCAATGATAAGACCGCGATGTGTTTTTTTTTTGTTTTTACCATTGCCATGCCGTATTTTCCACCCTATATTTATATTATTTTTTCGACTTGCTGCCATTGCCCTTTGCTGGCAGTGTGCCACATTTCGTGGCAGGACACACATGCTAAGGGTGTCCTCTTTCCGTTTCACGTGGCGAGCATAATAAACCTAATTTGAGTTTAGATGTTGCGAAATAAAAGCTTTTAGGTGGCTGAATAACTTGTTGAAATTCTTTTATTGAACAGTGAATGTGGTTAATAATAGTGTTTTATTTTTCAATGCTACTTTAAGGCTGATTTATTAGTGATTATAAATCCTTTGATCCTTAGAAATTTATACAATTTTAATAACAATCATAATACATATTGATCAATCAGCCAAATCAATATAATAATTCCTGCAACTATGAAAATTTGATTACTTTATTTTTGGGCACAGCTTGATATCCTTAAGCTACTCCTGCCACACCTTGTGTGATTTAATAATCCTCACGAGGGCACGCTCCAAACAAGTTGCTCCATATTTCAACCCATTCAGTTGCCTTCAGTTCTGCAAACTTTTTTTCCGAGACGAGAAAGAACTTTTGCGCTCCCAGTTTATTGGGCGTTTACGTGGGCGAAAGCGCTTTCACGTCTGAGTGTTAAACTCAATTTAAATGCATTTTTCTGGTATTTAACTAATTTGGTTAATATTTCGCAAACGCGGTCTGAATTTGACTGAGCGTGCAAATTGCCAAGGGGAAATATACAGAAGATGGAGGGGTGGTAGACTGTTTGCCAGCTGTCGCCTCCTTATAATGTTTGTCCTTGCCACACTTGCAGACATGTAGACATACGACTTTGGATGACTGGATGGTTTATTTGTGCTTTTGAGCTTTGTTATGTTTTGATTAACGGCAAATCAAATCAAACGAGATAATGAGTCGGAATGGAATTACTTATGTGTGCACTCAATGAGCCGTGCAGTCGGCTGAGCAAAAGATTAATGCTTTAATGGCTTCAATTATATCCCCATCAAATTAAGCACATTGATCATATGTTTCGTGACACCGTATTTCGTGCGATGCATTGCGTATGTATTTTTCATTTAACTTACTTCCCGAGGCCTGGAAATTACAGTGTGAACAAGTCTAGTGGCCATATTTGGAGCAAAAACAAAGCCTATACCATTAGTAGCGATATTAATAACCATAACAAATGCTCACCATGACCTAAATTTGCGCATGGACATGCTCTCCGTTGCAGCATTTCCCTGTAGAGATGAATAGCAAATTATTGTATAAATATTAAACAGCCACACACATAAACAGACTGTAGAATGCATTTTGAGAGAGCAAATACAATGGGAGGATAAACAAAGGCTTCGTCTGACTGTGGGCCAAATTTGCATAAATTAAAGAACAGTAAACTAATGTCAGACACATTCGAGTACAATGCCTCTCATAACACAGAATCAAACATTTGTCGTTTGATTAGAACAATTGACCTAAATTACGCGAAGTTTGCACAAGGACCAATCTAAAATGATAATTAATGTTATCTTACATATTTTTTAGATAAATTATCTTATTATGAAAATGGTCCCTGGTATAAATTAATAAATATTAATGATAATAATAATAATACTAAGAATTTGTCTACGTTAGTAGCTACCTTAAATTTTGCTATTACTATTTTTTAGGTTAACCTTACAATAATACACAATTTTAATGCAGATATTAATGTCCTATTATAAAAGTACATAATTATGAATTGAAATATATTTGTGCTTTGGTAGACATGCAAATTGATGAATATTCAAAACATATAAATGTATGTATATATATAAATTCATACATATACACTTTGTGTCACAGCTTGACTTCAATTGCAAAATTGGCTGCACTTGCGACAAGAGGCAACCTTTTTGTAAATATTTCATTCTGGTTTTATTGGTCTGTGGTCAGCTCTTTTCTGAGGCTATAAAGTTAATGAATTGCATTTTGATTTGTGTTGTGAACTACCACCTCCATCCGATGCCTTGGGCTATCTTAATAATCTTTAAAGCGGAAGCCTTGCTAGAAAATCGAATCAAGATTAAATTAAGTCTTTGGTTGGTAGTAGTTTCTCACAGCAGGGGGATAAAGGATTCACATGACGCACACGGAAGGACCCACCTGCGCATTTCGATAAGCTGAGAGGAAATTCGCATTCGACTGGTGTCCCCGTGGCGTCGATGGGGATATTCAGCTTCAACTCGATTTCATGCATTTGTCATAATTGGCAACTGTGTGTACTTCCTCGTTTTCCTATTTGCCGTTCGCCACCTCCCTTGAAAACTCACCCACACACGCGTACTAATCGTATCATGAGCTCCTTTGCCGAGTTGCATTAAAGTTACTTTTTACCCAGCCAATGTTCCATACCGTTCTTGGTGCACTTTATAATTCTACGCTGCAAAAATTTAGCCTTTTTTATTTATTTATATTTTTATTGAGAAAAGCTCCTCTAAAATAATTTTTGGTAAAGTGTGGAAAATAAAGATCTTGTTAAATTAAGTTTTATCTAGCTATTTTCATCAAACACAAACTTTGCTATTTATAAAAAGATTGTTTTGTTTTGTTTCTTATAATTTTGTCTTGACAGAAAGCCACATATATATTTAAATAATCATAAATAAAGTAAATAAATAAAGTAAATAATCAAACAATTAGAATTTGAACATAGAATCCTCACGATTTGAAATAAAACAAATTTGTAATACAAAAGCTTTTATTGATAGTTGGATTTCAAACTATTTCTTTTCTTAGTGTAGCCCCAACCCTTTTTACCACGACAAGATTGAAAGCTCCTCAGGTTCTGCCTGCGCTTCTGCTCTTGTCACGTTGGCGAGTTGTTCCTCAATTTCGCGCATCGTCATATGTTTGCCAATGTACGCGCCACGTGCGTCCTGCCAGGGTCCTTGCTGCATCCTTCTGCTTCCTTCGTGCTCTCCTTCTGGTGTGTTTGTCATCCGAAGACCGCATTTTTAATATGCGCATAAATTGGTTGACATTGATGGATCCTAATAGAGTTGCACTTGGCACAATGTCGCAAGCAGCGGTGGCAATACAAGAGGCAATACTGCAGTATTGTCAACTGAAGAGTGTGCAAAAGCGAAATATTGAATATATTCATGCTTTGCAATCTTGCCAGTGTAACTTTAAAATTAAGAACAAGTTGTTAGTACTATATTAAAATCAAAATTTTTAATTACATTTAAGATTGAAAGTCAGGGATTATACTATTAGTAGCGTGTATGAGAAGTAAAGAAGTATCGTTCAAAGAATCTCGGAGTTACAATGAAATACTACATTTCTTTGCTGATAAAAACTTTATTAGTACAAATAAAACACAAGGTCAAATAACATCCAAGACAGGCATGTTTTAGAAATGGAATCAAACTTTGTTTGGGAAACTTCTTTGAAATTAAACCACTATTTTCCTTAAAGATTCGTCACTGTGTCGTTGCTTCTTCGAACAAGCCCACCCTGCTGTATATATGCTGTATATATCGACCGAGTCGGATGACTTCCTGTAAACCTTCACGGACATGTTCATGTGTCTCAGTCTGCTGATTACCATTCGATTGCACCTATCATCTCCTCTCCAGCAGTATCACTGAGCCCCTTTGTGCGGGACCTGTGTTGAAAGTAATTAATTATGGGCCAAATAACCTTTGACCCCTGCTCAACGGACTGGCCACACAATCACAAACAGCCAGGTCAAATGTGCGCATTGCTATCGGCCTCCTTTGACTTTCCCTTCCACAATATTTGCATAATAAAACTTCTCACAAACGATGCGAGCAAAGTAAATTGTAATTGAGTGTTAAAACATATGTACCGACTTTCAGGCAAATAAATTCTCATGCATGCATGTTTAAGGGGCGTGGCCACTTACCTTAAATCATAATCATCATTGAAGATGAAATGAAGACGAATAAGCTGTCGAGGAGTGTGTGTCTGGGTTGTTCTTAAATTATTTTTAATGTAGCACGCGTTAAGCTTGCTTTTCCCACCACGAGACTGAGATTGCTAAGCGGCTTTTTCGCGCTCCATGGATATGAGGATGGACCATAGTCTGATGAACATATTTTAGACATCCTAAGACACAGAAGTACAAAAAAATGAATGAAGAAAACTAGTTGGCCTTACCAAAGGAAATTAGAATAGTGCAACAAATAAAAACAAAATATGTGTTAGACTTTGCCTTTTTTTTAGAAAAACCAAAAAAAAATTGACTAAAAGTCATTCATTTAAAGTTTAAATCACTTTATTTAAATAAAAAATTTATTTTTAATTTAACAAATCGGTATTTTTATTTTGAGATTGGTTTGTAGGGTCCACCCTAAAAGCCACAAGGACACTCGTTGACTGTGAGGTCTAGGCCCGCCGGCAAAACTTTGTCCTGCACATATTTAAAGCGATGAATACATTTTTTACGCCCTGCACTCACAGATTGCGAAGTGGTTGGGTGTGGGTGTGGGTGCCTATTTCTGAGGAGGGTCGTTATGGAGAGTGGGTGGGAAGGTGGCGCTTTGGGTGGGTGACGTCGCGACGCCTATCAATGTGTGCCGCCTCCCAGGCGCAACATTTCGAGCGTAAATTGTAAACTTTTGATTGGATTGTGCAGCAAGTGGCATGTGCGGTTGCGTTTTTGTGCGACGTTTACGCGACGTATACGCAACGTGAGTTAAATTATTGGAAAAAATCAGCAGCACGCTTCTGTCAGCCTGCGGCTTCTCTACATTCTTGCCGCCATCGCCCTGTCGCAGCTCATTAAAAACTTTTGCCTTGCAAACAGTGCGTCGATTTGTTTCTGCTCACCTTGGCTCTACAAACAAGGTACACCTGTGCGGGCTTCACTGCTTGAATCAGCTGGTAACAGGCAAATTTATTAATAAAATTAACATAATCGAAAGTGATACCTTAGCGCATTAACTTTGTCAAACTTTCTGCAATAGCCTATTGCTGACCTTTAAAACAAATAATAAGGTAACTATTATCCAGAAACTGCTTAGTTTTTGTTATGTTAATGCTGCAATATTCTCTGGAATACTAAATATTTAATTAAATTAATTTATTTTTAACTGATGAAATAAATGAAATGAAATAAATATAATTATTATTATAAACAATGAGTAATTTCGTTAGTCTTTTATTATTTTATCAATCGCAATGTTCGAGTAAAGCTCTGTTTGTACCACCAAGTTTACTATTAATTAAGTGATCGCCAAGCCATAAATGATGACTGCTGAGCTATGCCCTGCAAACCTCGACCCCCCTCCCACAAACTGACAGCTGTCTGTCAACTGAACCAAAACGCAAAATCAATCAACGTTCGCCGGCAGCGCAAAGTTGTCTATGAAAACGCATTTTCATTATGAGGATGGCACCGCTTTTTCGGCCACTGTTCCACTGTCGAGATAGCGCCATGTTGCTTATAAAACTTTGCAAACAATATATTTTTGCGGCTGTCATATATCTTGCCAGCGCTTTCCGACTTCAACTTACTTTGGCCTTGTTTTCCGGCATTGTTTCACTGTTTATTGGGATTTAATCTGACTCCCCCACTCGCTTTGGACTTGGGCGACTGTTTTCCTTGGCTTTGCCTTATCAAAAATCAATTTGTACAACATTCACTTCAACTAGTAGAGCAGAACAAAAATTTGCTTGTGATTTAATGGAGGGTTCTGGGAATGGGACGAAAAGTGAGGCGAACGTAGGAAAGTCGGTAAGCGACAAATTTATGCAATAAAATAAATGCGAATTGTACACATTTGTGTAAACTTTTCCATTTGGCCAGGCGACGGACGGACAGGAAGTTTAATTTGACATTTGTGCGAGTGTTAGTTTGAGTGCTTGGGCGGCAGTGTGTGTGTGTATGTGCGTGATGATTTTGCAACTATTTATGGAAAGTTTAGCAACAAATGCTGAACAAAAAGCACCACACACACACTCTCTGCCTTCGAAAAGCCAAACAAAATGATTTTCTAATTTC
This sequence comes from Drosophila elegans, assembly GCF_018152505.1. Classification (NCBI taxonomy): domain Eukaryota; kingdom Metazoa; phylum Arthropoda; class Insecta; order Diptera; family Drosophilidae; genus Drosophila; species Drosophila elegans. The sequence continues at coordinate 1,492,396 of NW_024545855.1, read as the reverse complement.
CACATGCCATAAAAAACAGTTGCAGAATGCGATACTGAAAGGGGAGAAAGCTAAAAAAAAACGAGTGAGAGAGTGGAAATCGTCATTTGCAGTTTACAAGCCAAACTGAACCAAACGCAAAAAATAAATGCAGAAGAGTGTTGCAGCCAACGTTAGTTAAAAGTAAATGCCACAAAAAAATGGTATCCCAAAACAATATTGAAATATCATATACGCACGGCTGAATTTAAGCTTTAAGCCGTGTTGATAGTTGCAAGGATATGGAAAGGATATAAAAAATTGGTAATTAATGGGTACACATACTTTATTCGATATGTCTGATCAGTTGATGGTAAAAAAGTGATTGCTTAGCTGGGAATCAAAGGGAGTTGAAGCCAAATAATTGGTCGCGGATATGAATGGTAGTAAAATTCCATTTTGCTTTATAGGCATCGGTGTCGGTGCACATAAGCAAGGATTGATGCAACTGAAACCGAGGAAAAGTCAGGATAACGATTGAAAGTATTTGCTTTGCAGAGCACGCGAGCATACTTCCGCCGGAAACGGATGTTGGCTGGCTGTCGACACGAAGTACTGTGTCGTTGGCAAGTGTAAGGACTTAAGCCGGCCCAGGCACAATTTGAGATCATAAAACAGATAGTCAGATGGAGAGTATCTCTAACAAAACGGAAAAGTTAGTTGGAATAGGATCGGTAAATGTGCACACACTTCCATTCGTAAGCCTACATCATTTAAATGCAGAGATGAACACTTTAAAGCGGCCCACAAATTACCAAAAAGGCAGCAAGAGCAACTGCGGCAGGAGCCTGAAAGTCTGCAACAAATGTTTTTGGGGCTTACTTGAATGCACACGCACACAAACACACCACACCACACACACACTTGTGCACAAGTGCACACAAGCGCACACACCCGCCTACACACGCAAACATAGACGTAGAATTGGGGACAGTGCCACGAAACAACAATATTGACAGAGACAATGGCATAATGCATGCAGATGCTGTGTTGCATGCGAGTGACTGTGGCTCCTGTAGGCGCACACACTCGCGGTCAAAATAAAAGTGTCGACTTTTTTTTCATAAATTTGATATTTTAAATATATATATATAAATATAAATTTGATGTTTTGGGTAAGTTTTCTATTTAAGGGATACACATTGTCGATAAGTTCTCGAGTTATATAATCAATTTATACGAATAATTTGGTTTACAGTAGTGGGTTACCAAAAAACTTTTTGTATATTTTAAGCCAATGTTTATAAGCTGAATAAGTTATTAGTTCGCAAAAATAGCTTCAATTATTCTTTAAATTTAAGAAGGGTTGAATAAATATATGTGTTTTTATATTCTTTTGGAATAATAATAAACGAAATGCAAGTGCTATTACCTTCCCCTCAGCTGTATGTGTCTGAATGCAAACAATTTTAACAACAGGCGTAACAAGCAGAAAAGTGTCACTGTTTTCTTGGCCAGCAATGGAGTGGGTGGGGCGGGTGGTAGGAGGCAGAATACAGGAGGCAGGAACTCACTGGCACCGAGGACAGTTGCATAAACACTTATAGAGCCATTTCGGCATAGTCATCTAAAAGTGCTGCCTCTCACACACCCGCACACAGATACTCCAGCTCCAGTGCATGTATGCTTTTGGTCGCTAATATATCTGTTTTCTTTGTTCTGCCGGATGGGCGGAAAGAGGTGTGCATCGACTAAAGTGTGCAGAGTGAATAGGAGTGTTCGGTGGTCTGGCAATTGGAAACGATTGCCAAGCCCCTTTCGAATTTTCCAGCCTGAATCTCATACGAAATGGATAGAAATTCGACTGCACAGAATTCATCCCAACTTATTAAGTGCTTGGCAAACAGCTTTTAACTGAAAATGTAGTAAATTGTAAAACTCCATTTGAAAACTAGAAGCTGCTTGAAAATATTTTGTTTTTATTTATGATAATATAAGCTAATCCGAGTATCTTTGAAATCATACTTGTGGGTCAGTGCTTTAGCATAAAAATGTTATAAAACAGTGATATATCGTTTAAATAGCTTACTAGTTTTTTTTGGCAATCTAATATAAACACAATTGTTTTCTGACAAACCAAAAGATCTTTTGTATTTTAGGGTATTGAGCACAAAATCCTCCGAACGATTTCTGACCATACCTTTTTGCGATGCTCCAGTAATCGCCGACATTTAGGCCATAATTGAGACTATAACAGTGGACAATTTCATCCCATCACCTGTTGTTCGAGGGTTGCAATTAGTTTTGAAATATCTGTCTTTGTCGGTCATGTTGCTGCCACACAATGTGAACAACAAGCTGTGAGATGGCAGTGCACCGAACCACCCGAAGAGTGGAAAAAGTCGGCATAACTTATTTGGCTGCTGCTGTGTTATCATTTAATTAAGTTTTCTTTAATTAAGTCGGCATGTGGAGTGGAGAGACCGCAGTGATGGCAGCAGCGTTGCATGTTGCTGCAACACGCAGTGCCAGCAGCAACAGGAATTGCAGAAACGACAGCAGCAGCAGCAACAATATCTGAGTGGCATCTCTGCTTAATTAATGCGCTGTGAGGGTGGAAATTGCTGCCTGTTTTTGGCACTGTATATGAGTGTGTGGCAGGACGATTTTTGCGCATTTTCACGCACACGCAAAATTTCCATGGACTAAACATTTCGCAAATGATTTGCTGCCATCGCGCCTCGACGCATGTGCCAAAAGTGGATTTTCGCGTTCGAGTTTAAGTTGGTCGCTTTAAATACTGCATTAGCAGCGAGCCGCCAGTTGACATCCCCACCGATGCTGCGATTCAACGATCCGCCAACTGAACCACCGAGGCAGTGACCCACAAAATGTGCATGTCACAGTTGCCGCAGCAATGGCTCCCAAGGTGACTGTTTCATTTTCGTTTGGCAATGTGTTGACAGACCCGCCACACACACGCACACCCACCTATTTACATATTGAACTTTTCGTGGGGGCCAAACCAACAGTCATATCCAGTGATGACCATATATCCTTATACTGTTTGTTGTATCTGGCGTGGAAATATGAATATGAACTTATTAAATAATGATCAATAGTTTTGGTAAACTCTTGTATTAAGCGAACTGTGGTGCGTTACAAAACTAACTGGGATTTTGAAAATACATAATAAACTTTCTAAAAGTATGCAACAATAAATTTTGTGTCAGTTAAATCGTGGGATTTAATATGTATCCATTTTTACAGCATACTTTTAGACACCTTTTAAGATAATTTTAGCCTCCTTAATACTTAAAATTTTATTTAATGCAAATAAAAAATACTTAGCCATTCTAATTAAGAATTCCAATGTAAGTGTACAATAAAATTCCTTCTCATCACTGGTCAGAAGGACACGCCATGTGCATGGTAATTGCAACATTTCGGCCGGCAAGGACAAAGTTGCCTCCTGTGTCTCAGCTGTGCAGCTGCAACAATGGCAATGGATGCAATGCAACTGCAGCTGCAGCTGGTGCACGCTGGGCCCAAATGGGTGCCCCAAGGACCAAGGATGCCAGCTCCCGTGCCTCTGTGTCTCACAATGGCCCAACCACCCCCACAGACTGCCAATGTTCGCCTCTCTGGGTCACCTTGCAGATGGGTCAATCGATGTTTAAACGTCGGATGGCTGGATGATTGTGCAGGATGATTGCAGCTAAAAGATGACAAACTACGGCACCGACTGTTTGCAACTCCGCCGGAGCTCCGGGCTCGACTAGTTCTCCAATCTCTCGCAGTCCCCCCCTCCTCTTTGTGGATTATCTCGGCGCTGGCCAGTGCAATGAGCTTGATTACTTTAATGTGCTTTGTTTAACGAGCAGCCTCAGAGAAGAAAGGGGAGCTTAAAAAAATGCGAGGAATGTTTTAATAAGTTCATTGCTTAGATACCCTTTATAGTTGCCAGACTAGACTAAAAATGAAGAAGTAGAACAAACCAATTGTATATGACATAATATAAAATGATATAAACATTAAAATAATTTAATTAATTTCGTTTTTAAGCAAACTAATTTCTTTAAAATAATTATTAGTTTAAAAAGCTTTCTAATAAAAATAGGTTTCTTATCTTATCTTAATTTGTTTTGGTTTAAGGGCAATCGAAAATATTATTTCCTTTATTTAAAAAATTTGTTATTAACATTTTAGCAAATGTTGAGCTTTAGATCATAAGCCAACAGCATAATTATTTAGATAAACCCTTGTAACTGAAGCTAGGGTGTCAAAGTGCGGTATTAAAAGCTGACTAAAGGAGCATAGATGGAAATAGCGCATATTTTCCCCTATTTGGCGTGGATTAGGACACGAATGCTGGCTTGGTTGCTGCACTGTGCTAATTACGGTGGCCGGAACACTCTCTCTAATTAAAGCTAAACGAACAGAACTTGAATAATTTGTTTTCCGCTTTTCCGACTGAAACAGTTCATGCCAAACGAAGGCATTTAACAGAAGAAGAGCTATGTAGCTTTGAATCAAATAAAAGAAGCCGCAGCATAAAATATTTATGATTCTGCGGTTTTCTGCGGTTTTGTGCGGTTCCGAGCATTTTTCGGCGTTTGGTCAAAGGCATTGGTTTGAAGCCAACAAAGCGCCAGAAATGAAACTATTTGGCGAATTGCTGCGAATTGTTGCTTTGGCTGACTGCAGCCACAAATGTTGTTAAACATAATGTAAACGTTTGCAGATGCCACAGCAAAAAGCATCGGCCAAGGGGATTTCCCCATTGCCCACTCAACTTTTTATCACCTGCGGCTGACCGACAAAAGCTTTCTGCTTACTGTTTTTTGCCACCCACTTGACTCCCAGAACCTTGGAGAGTGGCCAAGTTGTTTGTGCTTTCCCTTCAGTTTCAGTATCTTTCTTCCCACTGACGGCTGCATTCTCGGGTATATTGACCATTGGCAGAAAAGATAACCGCACGGGTTTTGACAATTGAGATAGATGTCATCAACCCCTTTTATACACAATTCATTCTTGGTACAAACAAAGTGTATGCGATATTAAAGAAACGTATCTGAATAATACAAGTTCATATTTATTCTTTTGGATTATTTACTGATTTAAAAAATCGAAAAAAATACTTCTACTTTTCATAAACTTATCGTATTATCGTAATACTGCCAATTCAATAGAGACGTATTTGAAAACTTTTAAACATTAAATAAAAAAACTTCTAATGTAGGTGAGATCTTTCTTCGAAGTACAATTGTAATAAGAGTTTTTATAGTCATTACATGAGCATGCATCCAAAGTGGGTACCATACATTCGTATCCCAGTTCCACATATATTTGAATACACATACCTATACATTTTTTTGGTAGCACTCACTTCCCAAAGAAATGAGAACAGCAACTAAAAACTAGAAGATGCCAAAGTTTTGGTTGTTTAAGTTTGGCCAGATATTTGCCTAGTTTGATTATCTGTTTGCCCTTTTCCCAAGCTTTGCACTTGTGTGTCCACATTTGTGTGTTAGAGACCAAACGTTTATTTGACATGTGATCGAAACAATATTTTGCAACAGACTAAAACGTGATATTCTTCCATTTCTGGAATGCAGCTTAAAAGGGAATTTCGACAATTTGCACTGAAATGTTAAATATTTATATTTGCACTATGGTAACTTAATATACACACACAGCAGCCCGAAAATGGAAAACAAAGTGCGTAGGATGTGAAATGGTAAAGGAAATTTGGGAGCCCATGGCAAGTTTTGTAGAGACAAATGCTAGATGAGGTCAGCACAGGTAAGTTGAGGTTGCTGAAGCTGGAGCTCGACTCAACTCGTAATTTGATGCAAACAGGTGCAGGTTTTGGCCAGAAACCTCTCTCGATTCTCGACGTATGTGTGTGAGTTTGTGGTTTGCTAACTTCTGTATTTGTAACACTGGTCGGGGGCCAGGAGTCAAAAGCTTAAATGCACTCCAGAGCACAGGGAAAAGTTATTTTAAATATATTTATTTATAAGAGCAGAGGCATGCCCGAGTGCGTGAGTGTGTGCTCTACGGCCTGGGTCAACTTTAAGACAACTGCCGGGCTTAAGTCCTTTTCCATATTCGTCGGACGCTCCCTCTTGCTATTAATGGCAGCAAAGTGCGTTGGTCTGGGTGGCAAAGCGGATTTTGATTTTCCAACCGCAAGTGGATCGACATTTCCCGCATCGGTGGTACCCCTCGAAAGTCTCAAGTGAGAGAGAAGTAAACGAAAAACAGTTCTAAAATGGTATTTCAAATAAGAAAATTGTTTTCTTTCTTTTCTTTTCTTTTAATTAAAAACGGTTTGTTGAAAACACCTATATAGCTTATTCCTTTTGTAAAATTGCTTTAGAAAGCTTTCCAAGTAATTTAATATTTTCCTAACATATTTCGCAAATTTTTAATTTAAACAAAATCTGTAATTAAAGGCATAACATTTTTAGTTTATATATATTTATATTTTAGCGGCATTACTGGCATTGACGTCCTTTTCAGGCTTTCTAGCGACCTAATCGTAAGCATCAGCATACCCCTCAATTTTGAAAGGGGTACCTTAAATCCAATGAAAGTATTCGATGCATTTGCAAATGGTGTTTAAGAGTTGATAGATTGTCGAGAACATCGGCCTGGACTAATAGCCACAGTCAACCTCAGGCAAAAGAAGCTTAGCAGTGGCAGGATCGAACTTGAAAACCAACATTCGGAGAATGGCTGATACGGGCGACGAGTGCTTTAAGCCGAATACCCCTTTCGCCGTGCCAACTCTTTTGAGCTGACAGCTGAGACAGAAAGCGATGCCAAGAAGGAGCGGGTGAGCAACGGGCTGAGACAATAAACCATTTCGGCTGCAGTCGCATGCCTTTCCCACGAAAACTCCAAAACACCATGGGAAACACCAGCAAACACAAGAGGACATCCAGAGCGACAACGACAGCGACAAGTGGCCTGACAGTTGGCAACAATTGCGAATGTCTGACATTGTTTTCTTTTGGCCAGGCGGTGTTCTTCGTTCCTTTGATTCCCACGAACTTGGCACACTCCCAAAACTCCCCCGCAACCACAAAACGCATCATAATGCATTTGCATGTTCACCAGGGTGGACCATTACAAATACTAACTGTTTTTGAGAATTAAATATTTAATGTTCATATTGATTACAGAGCAGAAATTGATCTATTTAAAAGTACAACTCAAATAAGTACAATTAAAAATATACCACATTGCAGGGATGGCATGTTCACCAGGGTGGACCATTACAAATACTAACTGTTTTTGAGAATTAAATATTTAATGTTCATATTGATTACAGAGCAGAAATTGATCTATTTAAAAGTACAACTCAAATAAGTACAATTAAAAATATACCACATTGCAGGGATGGCAATTCAGCAAATAAGAATCAAACAATTATTTTATGATATTTTCAGACACCTTAAGGGAATGCATTAACTGAACATAATAGTCTGAAATAAACATTGAAAAGCTCAACCTTTGTTAGAGAGCCTTTGACCTTACATTTTGCATGCCTACAAGGTCCACTCCGATGGCCAAACACTGAAGGGGCGGTGGAGAAGGGGTGGGCGCGACGTGTGTGGCATAGAGGGGCACATAGCAAGTGGCAAGTGAAGTGAAGTGAAGTCATTCAACATAGCTGCGTTAATCAACCAGCACTCGGCAATCAGTGGCCTCATTCAGACGAATGCATCTAAAGCAGGCTTCTCTAGTCACGCTCTTCCTGTAGAATTCGCGTACTCCCCCCACATATAACTTTTCACAGTGATTGCACATTGTTTGCGTTTTGCGTAATGGACCCACCAGGTGGCGACACCATGTACTTAATTTCCTGTTCACAAGTACAATGTATATTTTTGCGTTTGAATTACATTTCATTTCATTGATTTGTATTTGTTATTTGTGCAGCAGTATTTAATTTAGCTTGCGAACTGTTTACGCGCTTAATGTGCATGCGTGGCGAATAAACGCTTAACTGCAGTAACAGCCGTTGGCATTCGTCGTAAATACTTGATGTACATTTTTTATGCTGTAGCCTCGCTCACATGTGGATTTTAAATACTCCCAGGGACTGCATTATGACTTTCTCTGATTAAAGATTCCCAAATCTCACCAGGGAACGAGATTCAAATTATGAAAACTCAATTTGTCTTGACAAACAACCAGGATTCAGGATTCGCTGTCCCGAGCACAGTACGTCGGGCCATCAATCAATCTTTATCAACGCGACGAAATTTTCCACTTGCCGGGCGTTAATAAAAACCCCGGTGAATCCGCCATCCCATCCCTCTGCCTTCCCAGCGAATCATTACTCATTTCGGCACTCTCCTGCCCTATAATCACAATAAACGCTTTTAATGACAGCTTCACTAACTGACTGACTGCAGAGGTGGCATCGCGATAAAATTCATATTAGGACTTAATCGGGTGTTCAGTCATAACTGTAAAACTGTTTGGCTTTGCCAGTCGTATCAATAAACTCCAATGACTCTGTCTCGATAATGCACTGAGAAAACAAGAATAGCAGCAGCAATGCCATCTCATTTGCTTTGAATATCCTTACTAAATAATAAAAAGAGACTAAATAGGACTGTAAACTTAGGATTGATCCGAGAAGTTTGATTTAAGTCACAATTATACCCTATTTAATGTTTATTACGGAATATAAATAAATACTAATTAATATAACTTACTTACCAAATAATACAAACATTTTCTGAGTACTAATTTTAAATAACTAAAGTTGATATATATAAAATATATATACTTTGATGACTACAATATATATTTCCCAACTCCATGCAGCATTGTTATCATCGCTAAAATGATAGTAATTTGATGAGAATTGATGATACCTATTTCCTGTTGTGTAGATGGAAATGGAGATGGAAATCGTTCCGCTTTCTGTTGTCATTTGCTCATCGGTGCTTACACTGTGTGTATTATTACAATTGCATTGTAAACCAGCAAACACTTCAGACACCCCGGTTCGCTGTCTCTCCCTTCCTTTTTATGGGCCTCCTGCTGATAAATTGATTTAAAACATTGTGCAAATACTCGTTCAGCTTTACTATGGACACAGCACACACACACAACATTTTATTTATTGGCATTGCCAAAGGACGAAGCCAGGACGACGATGTCCTGGCTGGCTGCGATAAGGAGGCGGCCTTTTGTCGTCCAATCTGGGCCTGTTTACCTGATTGGGAGCCCGACTGGTAGGCAGGCTGAGGCTCCCTCGACCCCTCGGAGGAGATCCCTTTAAATGGGCATTTCGGGCTATTATTGTAGCTGGACCTAGCCGTCTTCCAGAAATTTCCCCCTGCTGACAGCAATTGATTAATGGCACACGCAAAATCGACCACGCTACGTTTACTTAATTTATTTGGTCCACCATTTGTGAAGATTCTTTAATAACCGAAGCACAACAAGTGGTCGAGGGGACACTTTAAAGGGTCGTTAGGGCAAAACTAACCGTCTAGAAGAATCAACCATTTCTAAACTAACCCCTTTCCCCATAAAGGGAGGCTCCCCGATGAAATCATTTTGTGGAAGGACGTGACTCTCGTCTTTGGCCATAATTGCCAGCTGGCAGCCAAGATGTGCTGATGGTGTTCATCATTAGGTGTTGATGTTCCTGGGGTCGCCACATGCTGGGCCAAGAAAAACAGAAAAGACAAGCTGCTGGGCCAAAGTCAAACGATATGAAGTCATAACTTCGTTTTTGCTACACTCGTTTCATTAAGTCATGTGACGAATGAATGACGGCCAGGTCCTCTTCACTGGGGTCCTTTATCCGGGCTGTTGGAATAATTAAATAATTTCCTGTAACTGCAACAAATGAAGTCAACACAGACACTTCCGCCCGCCTAATGTCCTTGGGCTGGCCGAAAAGTTTTCGAGAACAATCCCCAGCATAGCTTGAATATACAAATTAAATCGCATCCGCCCCCTAACATCCTGTCAACAATTTCCTGCTCTCTGCTCAACTTACACTCGTCCTTTAACAATCAAGTTTTTAGTTTAGTAGGCAAAAAGTTTTGAGGTTTTATTACTTTACAGACATTTAGGCAGTTGAAAGTGCAGCTGCATGCCGTTAAAGCCACCGCCGGATGGATGGGGCCGTCCATCCTCTTCTCGCCCATTAAAATCACACAGATTCGATTGCTGAATGAGGCTCATTAGGCCAACACCATAATGCCATACCTTTACTTAAGAAAATTACCAGGCTTTTCCCATCGCCTCATTGCTGCCCCTGATTGCCAGCTGTGGGCTGTGGACGCAAAGGTGGTGCCGTTGGCCATGTAATTGTCTGCTGCACACGCACTGACCGAACCACATTAGAGCATTGTAGGAGCAGGAAGTCTAGTCCTGGCCCCAAGGACTCTTCCCCTAAGCTCCAGCTGAAAGCTGTTTAACGACGGCCAGGATTGGGGCAGTCTGCTGTGGGGGCTAACACTGCAGTGCAGGACAAGCACTCATGCCATTATGCCCTTTCCAAAAGGTCTTACAACTGGCATCACAATGCTGGCATCCACAGAAGGCTCATATTCATGGGCTCAAATGAGGTAGACTGAAATTGTTAATATTCAGAAACATGAATTATATAAAATTTTCTGACTGTGACAATGTTTTAGTGACTGAAACTGATTATAAGGCTATTGCACACCATTGAAAAGTCTAAGCATTCTGTTTTGTTGTTACTATATTAATTACCTATTGAATTTCTTTATTAAATAACTAAATTGCAGAAATGTTGCTAAAAACCTTATTAAGTTCAGGTTAAACATAAATGTTGTTATTGGCCAATGATTAAAACTAAACCAATCAACTAAAATAATATTATTTCTTTTGTATATTAATTGACAGAAATATAAAAATAACATTTATAACATTGTGAAAACCATTTATTTAAAAGGATATTTCTATTAAAACAAAAAGGGTGTTTAGAAGTCAAAACTTCAAAAGTGAACACATTATTGGTTTTTGGCTGTCGTCTGACAGAAGGAAATTTTTGCGGGCTTCAAACGGCAGGTGGTTATGGTTAGTACTGGTCAATCGGTACGGAAACAATTCCCAGACGGTTGATTGTTTTAATGGTCCCAACATTTTAGGTGGCTTTAATACAGATGACAGGATGCCGCCCACTTAAATTAGCCTCATTTGGCTTTAAAGGCAGCAACAGAAGAGGATGATGTCTGTGGGATCAACGATGCCCAGTAAAGCCCAGGGCAAACGATTTCAATTAAAACGCTAAATCCACTTAATTTTGAATGACAATTAGTGATGGCTGGGCAATGTAAACCACCGATGCCAACCCACCGCTGGTGCAGGGTGCAGAAAAACTCTATAATGACTAAATGACTGACAAAATCAGCAACAAATCACGACAAGCCAACAAGGCAACAGCAACGTCAACAACAAATCAGACAAATTGCATTAAAAATTCCATGGCACTCGAACAGTTCTGCCCCCTTTTTCGCCCCCCTTTCACCGTGTTGACAGACAGACATGAGTGGCCGAAGGGGGTTGCTACTGGGTAAGTGAGCGATTAGTGTCGCCGCCCGGGTCCGGCCAAATGTCCATTAACGATAGCCATGACGTCGACAACAAATCAAATGAAATCAAATGTACTTTAACACGCTCTAGCCCAAGTATTTAGGCGATGGCTTAAAAAAAGGCGAGCTGATAGAACAGAAAAGAGTCAGTCAGAGACCAAAGCAGCAGAAATTGAAATTGGCAAATGGAAAAAGGGAACTCGGCCAGGCCGAGTCCGAGTTTTCGACTGAGCTTGACAATGGCAGCTCGCTCACTTTCCGTTCTCGTTCCCTTGCTCGGGCCCTTTCCACTTCCGTTTCCGTTTTAAGTGTTGGAAAACAGAGGTGAATGGCGGGAAAGGGAATCACATAGTCATACCTGCTCAAGTTGAACTGCGGAAATATATTATTTTAATTTTTGTTAGAAATCATATATCAATATTGATAATCCTTTGCCTAAAGGGGAATAAAACATTTGCAAACAATAAGATTTCATAACATTTATAACTTGTGTTTGACAAAAACCATTAGTGTGTTTAGAATTACTAATGTGAATTGCGGAATTATTAATTATTCTTTTTGCATTTATGTGAATTGAAAACAAGTAGAACAAATGGTTTTAAAGTGTTCTTGCAAAGTTAGTAATAGTAACAGGCTTAATCTCTCGACAAAACACAAATTAAATAAAAATCAAAAAGCATTTTAAAAATTTAAATAAAATCTACACCAAGTATTAACAAAAAATGTAATATTTGTTTGGGTTTTGTTTATTTATAAACTACCCTTGGTTAGGAAATAAAGTACTCAGTGATTTAAAGAGATTTTTGGTTATTTAGTGATTTTTCCGATTTCCCCCCTCAGGGGATTGACTGTAGATGGTGGAAGAGTCTATCAAGTGGCTGTAAAATCGTCTCGTTAGTTACAAATTGCGATGACTGCGACGGCGACTCGAGCAATTGATAAGAGCTGGACAAATGTTTGGCCAAGTGTGCGACAATTTTAATTTGCTGTGTTTTTACGCCCGTTTGGGGTTTTTTATTTCTTCTTCAGTTTTTTTTTTCAGCTCCGCTCAGTTCCTGTTGCTGGTCGACAATGATTGCTGCACTTAGCCGTTGTTCAAGCCGTAAATCGTCGCCTCCGCTTCCGCCGATGACGGAAGTGCAACATTTAATTACGTCCAGCATGGCAAACGATTCCGTTTCATTTGATGTGGAGTGGAATCAACGATTACTACCACCGCCCCACCAGAAATCCACTTGCAATCAGTTGAGCGTTAGAATTGAGTATGAATATCGTGTATACGGCATGAGGTACTGCTGCTAAATGAAGTCAACTGAAAGGACAGCGCGAACAGATTGATGCAAACGCCCGTTGCAGATGCTGGCGATGTTGGCGATGTCCGGGCGAATTCATCCCAAAACTGGGTTAATTTCGGTCCGCGACTCTATTTCATTTGAAATGGAGCGCAACTATAATCACCAGAGCGGAAATACCGAGCGGGACTACTAACTCACATAGCTCTGGCCAATGGCATCCGGATTCGAATTCGGATTTGAGGGGTTCAATCGTGCGTGGAGTTTTAGCCCGGCCAAGGCGCAAAAGTTGCCATCGGTCGACGGCGACAGCTGCCTGCTCAATGGCCGCATCGTAATCTAATAGCCATGTGCAGAGCTCCGGTCCAGAGAGCTATCCTTTGGCATTCTGGCCTGCTCCTGACCATTCTGACCGGTCTGCAGCTAATGCATCTGTTAGTGCCGCTGTTTTCACCACAGCCATTTCGCTCTACGCCGCATGAGCCGCGAGCATTATTTTTGACCGCACGGGGAGTGTGTTTGTGCCCCATGGCGACATAAGAATCGACCGGGAAGGAACGAAGGGCCATTCAAAAATATTCCGAAGTGACCCTCCTGCTGAACTTCTGTTCGCATTCAGCTTTAAGAGACTGCAAAGTTTTGCATTTGATATTAAACTGGAAACAAAAATTTGTCACAGAAGTTATATTTCTGCAAGCTGTTTTGTATACGTAATAATAAAACGTAAACTTGGTAAAGAAAAGAAAACACAAAGAAAAAGATCTGTATATTTGTCGTATTATAAAAAGTTTTCTTTTATTTGCTTGTTGTGTAAGAAAAACTTAACTGATGTAAGTAAATGTCGTTTACTAAAAATATGACCCAAAACAGGAACAGTTTAAAGTTGTATACAGTCTTGTATATATATAAGTTTTAAATGCCTAAAACAGGATTTCATGTATGCTTAATTAAAAGTCAGATTAAATATTTAATTTAGTATTTTTCCGCCATCCAAAACTGTAAATTTTTATTTTCACAATGTGTTATGTGTTTGTTGGTTCACTATCACTTTACAAGCGCAACCTACTTTTGGGACTTTTATAAATTCATTTTTCATGCGATATTCAAGCGGTGCAATTTATCCACTTTGTTGAATTTAGGCAAAAATATCTAAATTGGCCTTCAATTGTTTAAAGGAGATAAGAATTTATATGAAAAAAGCTTTTTAACAAAATTTTTAAAATGAACAAAATCTAAGCTTACTATTTTTCGTCCATTAATAAGTCAAACTGTTGTTATCTCGCTCAGATTAGAAGTATACTGCGGCAGTAGTTTAATTTTGCAGGGTTCATCCGTATCGGGGCAAATTAATTGATTCAGATACGGATCGGACTAGGGTCGTTGATCTGTGCCGGCACTAAAAAGGAGTGCATTTGCGTGGCTTGGGTGGATTTATGAGCCTTTCCCTGGGCGACGAATTGCAGCAGAGTTTGTCAACGTTGCGTATACGCCGCATGGGATGGGCGAAGGAAAAATTTGTCAACATTTTCATGCCGGGACGGCATTTGTCGTACCTGACTGTTGTTTATGGTTGTCCCGGTGGCAATTTATGGCTGCCCATCTGGACCTTGTCTAATGACATAATTGGAGGCCAGGCCGACGTCCGTAGTGCAGCTTAAAGAGCAACAAAGAAACTTTGAGGCTGCAATTAATTTACGATTCTTTGTGCGGGAGCGCCCCCATTTTGCAGCCAATTGGGCGTGAGGAGTAGCAGTTGCCAGCTGCCACAAGCTGGGGCATATGTTGCCGCAAATTATAGCCACATTTGCTGGCAGCAGTCGCAGCCAAGTCGAAGCGAAACGAAAGCCGTTAAAGGGGGAGGAGACCCTGAGAAATTTGCCTGAGCCGCTTCATTTGCTCCGAATTGAATTTAAAGTCAGTGCTGGCCATGGCTAGCATCTATTTCACGTTGTGTGTGTGTTCGTGGTCGTGGCGCAATGCCAAGATGTGTTCCCGCAGCCCCTGGTTAGTGGCCCATTACCCCATCTTGCGCCTCCTGACCGCCGCAGGATCAACATTTCCCTTTTGTCCGCTTGCCAGACATCGCAGACTGGAAGGTTTTCACCGCAGCTGCTGCAACTGGAGCTTCCTTTGTGCTGCAACGGCTTAATCCGCTCGCCGGCCGTTTGCATTTCCCATTTCCCATTTTCCACGCTGCATATCGGGGCTGCAGCAGCCATGTGTTTTAGGAAGCTTAATAAGCGGCAACTGGATTAACTACACCCTGCCCAAAGGTTATACTTATTGCAAAGACAAGATCCTTCCGCTAACACAGACATTATATCATTATGAATTCAATTTTTTCAACAAATTTTTTGTCAAATAAAAAATAATTTTTCCCATATGGATTAATAAATATTCAACTTTTTTTCCAATTTTCGTATAACAAATATGTATTATATATATTATACCGCTGACTTGACTTTTTCTCACGTTTACCAAAGCCAATTGGCATTTTCGTTGCCATTGGCAAAACAGCGAGGATATTTCCCAAGGAATGCCCAAATGAATTTAGAGCAATTTTCAATTATTGCACAATCGAAGCGTAAATAAGTTGTAAATCATCAATTACCCGACAAAAAGCAGCCAGCTTCCACCCACGCACTAGCATTGCCGGGCTACAACAAGTGCAATTGCCAAGAAATCGCCAAAAGCGGATACGTGTCCTATCGCATCCCGAAAAGCAGCAGAGAGGAACACTGATATGAGGGCGCTGAGGAGCTGGGGGATGGTAGCTAGGAGCTGGGCGGACTGGGCGGACTGAGCGGACTAGGAACTCCGGCCCAGACAATGGGCAATCGTAAAAATAGCAACTAACAATCCAAAAAGCACTCGGCCACACTGAGACCAGAACAAAGTCGAGAACAGGAGATAAGCAGGGCCAGCTGAGAAGAAAAGGAGAACAAACAGTGCACTGAGAAAAAGGAGGTACAGAAAACCAGCCCAGCCTAGAAAGTTAAATATACAAATTGTAAATTTGTTAAAGTTAAGTCAAATGTTAGATCTCACTTTTTTTTAGTGACAAAATAATAATATAATTAAAGAAAATATTAATAATAAAATAAAATAAAATACTTTTAAATTTCGTTTTTTGTAGGTATATTTTAGTTTTGAGCCATTCATCCATTAAAAAACGCTTTCAAAATATAAATAATAAATATTTAACAATTGTTTATGCTCCCATGAGTATGTAAAGGCATATAAAATTCAATCTTTTTTAATTATTTTTGTAAAAATATGATTTAATTTGTATTAAATTTTATTCCAGTGTCGAGCCTGCAAGTGCTCCTAGTCGGGCAGTGAAAACCTTAAGTAGATAGATATAGAAATGTCTCTCCAATCCTGCTGGCATGTGATTTATGTGGTAAATAAAAGAAGGACAAGAACAAGAACTAAAACAAGCAAGGAAATCAAAACCCAAGGATGTGGGATGAGTCTGTAAGCATATGGATACCGGGATAGGGACTGCAACATGCGACTGCAATTGCAACAAGCAGTAAGCGGCAGGCGGCATTGGCAAAGACAAAGGCACAAGAACGGGCAGCGAAAGGGAGGGGAGAAGGGGCTGAGAAAGAGACGGAAAGACGAAAAGACGGGAGGCAGTACGTCGGCGAGACGGAGTAAAAGTTTTTAATATTATTTCAAGTCTGAAATGAGGGCAATCAGCAAGTGCAATTGTCGTCGAGCGGCTGGCATAACAAAGGAAGCGTTTTTTGGTAGTAAAAGTTGGGGGAGTGGCAGAAGGATGAACAGAACAAAGGCGTCACTGAGATGGATACCAGGAAGGCTCTGCCAATAAACGTTGGGAGCTGTCCCCCGTTAACGCGAAATGATGCATTCCAAACCCCATACCCAATAGCAACCTCTTAAGGTTGCTATATGTCTCTGGGGAAAACAAACAAAGGCCCCAAAAGGCAAAGAGATAAGGACAAAGAGATGGTATGGATGGTACAAGTAGGTAAACGATGTAGTTTCAATTAAGGATGTGCCGGGAAAAGGCGGCTGCAGTGCGCAATGAAGCGCATTGAAGGGCGGGATAAGGAGTCGCTTTGTTGAGAAAGTCGGTGTCCTTTGAGCAACGACTGCGGATGCATAAGAACGCGGTGGTTATTCAGTTAGTCCGGAATCCAAAGTTAGCCTGGCCAAAGGATAATGCGAACAACCAGCGGTATGCACAAATCCCTGCCGAATGAGCGGAACGAATGGAACAGGGAACCATCGATAAGGCGAATGCGTCAAACTGAACTTGTACCACTAACCCAGTTAGTCTGGGGAACAACTGGCATTGGATCCTGGATTCTCGGAGAGGGGGCCATATGGAGCTGGGCCACATGTGTCCTGGCACAATGCGCATCCTGTTGCGAACGCACCCGAAGCTGAAGAAACCGAATGCAAAAACCCGAATACGGTCCACCCCAAAACGAAACGCACGAAGTTTGAATCGCTGCCGCAGAAGTTCGATGGAGCAGTTTGAGCGGAATTCCCAGCAACATTCAAATGTTGAGACTCAAAGATAATGTTGAGACTCAAAAGATAATGAATATGCTATCGCCTCGATTTAATGTGGTTCTGGGACCTTATCGCTTGGTAGCGACACGTTTTCGACGGGGTTACGAGGGGTAACGATCCCACAATGTAGAGCCCACAGTAGGTCTACAAACTCGTCGGCACAATGACGTCTCCCTTTGGCGGTGTAACCTGTTTCTGGCTTTCGCTCATCTGGCTCCAGCTGGGACTCGTCAATGCCGGACTGGAGTTCCTCAGGGTTTTCGTACCCCTAAACCTCGTAAGACTGCGCCAAATCGAAGACGAGGAACGCGAATTTGAGGGCGAGTGCACTCTGGGAGCCATCAGTATTCGAATGTTTGCCTTCTAAGGGCTGTTAAACTTTCTACCTACAACTACGATTTAAGGTCATTGTGATTATTACAAATTATTTTAAGTTGAAAATTGCAAAATTAACAGTTGGTTATAAATAACCAAATATATAAATAACCAAATATGCACTGATTAAATATAACATATCTACTACCAACAAAGTTAATAATTTAATGTAAAGAAAAAGCAAGCCAGTTTCAAAATTTTTGAAAGCTTTTTATTTTTTAAATATAGTCTAGTAGAATAAATAAAGTAGGTTGTGGCTTTATTGAAATTATTTATCAGGTAATAAGCTGCTGTAAGCAAAACAAGTCTGGTTTTTTATTTTGCCTTTTGAATATTTATTATTATGTAAATCAACGACGAAAGTCAATACAAAGTGTTGTACCAAAGCGGGTTTAAGGAATGACAACAAAATCAACGCCTTTATAAAGAACAAAGAAAGGTTGAAGAAATTGCTTACAATCTATATAAGTTAATTAAAAAAAATAAATTCAAGGTCTAAAATTCGTAAGATAAAAAACATTTTTAATCAGAAAGAGATTATTCAAGTTTGTCGAAAAACACAAGTGGGATTGTTTTGTTAAAGCAAAACCTGGCAAATGACAAAGTGTTGCTTAAATATTGCTAAAGAATAATAGATGGCTTAAAGTATTCCAAGCTATAGAAATTTAATTTATGAGTTATACACCTCTCTAGATTGTCCAGCATTGTAGAACTTCGCATTTAATCTTCGGCCAACTGCAAATTTTAATTAAAAATTCATCTCTTCTACGAACGCACAAAAAAGTGTCATTTATTTGGGGCAGAATTCGGACAGCATGGGGTTGCTTATCTTGCGTTGACATACCTTGTCAGTTCATAGAAATATAAAACGAAATTTATGGCCAGTCCGGAGTCTTGGCCAAGTGGTGAGAACTTCTTCTCCGACGGACTAGACTTGCACTGCTTTTTGCCATTTCGCCATTTCTCCATTTCGCCTTTATTGACAGCTGAAAGTTCATTTTCTGTTCGATTTGCGTCCCGCCCCCCCGACTACGGCGCTTCAATAATATTTCATTACGCTGCCTTGGGGTCGGGAATTTATCCATTTGCATAATTCCCTTGTTTACAATTTGTGTGCCACAGAAGAGAGCGATTGACTTAAATGAAGTTACAACTTGGCAGCAGCCAGCTAAGTGAGAGCAGCAGTTGCAGTATAAGAAAATTTATAATATTCAATTTATATGCACTTTTATGCAGTTCCTTAAGGCGTCCTAGGAGTAACAACAAGTATACTCCTCGAGGAGAGCAACAGAAACAACAGAAACAACTGCAACTGCTAAGCTGATAATCCCAGATTTCAAGGCGCCAACAGCTGCACCCACTCAGGCAGAGCCACGCCCCCCTTCCCGCCTGCTACCGCCTCTCTTCCGGCGCTGTGATTAATGAGATTTGTCACTGGCTTCATTTGTATTTTCCATGCTGTTGACTGGGCTAGAAGCCCCTGCCCCGCCGAAGCTCACTGACATGCATATAAATTTCATAAATGCCAAGGAGCCTGCAATTGCACGACGAGAAGAAGAGGACCCCCGACCAAGTGGCGTGTCCAACAGCAGCTGGCCTGCGAATTTGCATTTTCATTATTTTCAACTCAATTTAAAAATGAAAATCACCAAAGACAAACAGTGGCTGGCGGCAGGTCAGGCTGCGAAGCGGAAGGAAGTCGCTTAGTCGCTGGCCTGCCTTATTATGATTCGCATAAAAATAAAAGCCATGGGCTCCTCATACCCCCACCGATAACTAAGTGGCACATTAAATTTACCCGAGCCTATAATTCATTTGCTAAGCCCGCCTCGGATTCGGCTTGAGTTCCGCTTCCATGGCTGGCCAAGATGATCATTAGGACGGGGGCCAAGGACGGCTTATACTTACTGTGTACCCTGTTCCTTGGGCACAGGAAATTCGTCCTGGAAAGGATGCACCACACAGAGCATGCCATTAATGTTGTACACTTAGAATGGGAGTATGTGTTTTAACAGAGACACAACGAACAATTATATGATATAAAAAAAATGCACACGATAAGTAAAGCAGACGGAGACACAAGTATAAAAGTTTTTATTAAATGTTAATGCAACAATTATTTTTAGCTTAAGCTTTTCAACTTATTTTTTCTTTTGATTTTTGTTAACTCTAACATGGATAATTTTATTACAACTTTTTGAAATGTTTTTTAGTTACAATGATAATATATAAACAACAAACATATTAAATACTAGCGATAAGCAATATATTTAATATGATTTTACTCCAATGAAGGATATGTGTGGAAATGTTTTAACCCATTGTTAACCCAATAAGTACTTCCGAATTTTTGCCATATAAAGAAGTTAATGCTTTCTTTCTTTTTCTTTTTCTTCAAACTGTTACATAAAGTTGAAATGTTAAATTATTAAAATTTAATGTTGATTTTTGGGAAATTTACGTTTCAAATGCTCCAAACTTTGTACAACTTATTTTGAATATTAGCATTATTTATTTCTTTACGTGTCTTTTACCTTTTACAGTTTAAACTTTAATGTGTATACATCCGTGATACCAACTTTTTATCCTTGCGAGATACAATTATGTTAGGGTATTATCAGTTTCGACGCCCTGATGGCATATCATCTCATTTTATTCATTCGTCTTTGTGCTTTATTATTATTTTTGTTTTTAGTGAATTTGTAGCTGCATTTCGGGTATCTCCACTTGGTCTCAACTCAGCTCAACTCGGACCGGCTGAGTTATGGTGGGCAATAAATTTATATGACATATAAATGTAAATAATTGAGCAGCGCGGAGCCGCCGTCTAGAGTTGTCACAGCGGTGAGGCCAGTGGCTCAGGGGTTGAGAGAGGGTTTTGTGAGGGGGGTTCAGGGGGTTGTTAAGGGTGGCTAAGGGTGGCTAAGGGGGGCTAAGGGGTGCCAGCGGCTTGTTGACTCTGTGATTGATGTTGGCCCACTCTGCGGCTGCTCACTGAAAAGTCCTTAATGGCCATTCTGCGTCGCGCATTTAATTTAAAGTTTTGCTGCATCGTTGTGTTACACATTTATTGCTTTTGGTTTTTTACTTTTATTCTACAGTATTTGGGTTGAACAACAACCTAGACAGTCAGGGCGTAGAAAGGGAAGGGTGAGGTCATATCGATGCGCAGTTTCTTGATCACATAGTTGATCTGGTCCTGGCTCTTCAGTCCGTAGGCCTCGAAGGGTTTCACATAGAAGCGGCTGATGCGATTGCCCGAGATTTTCATCAGGAACTTGTAGTAACTGGGCCGCAAAGCACGAGCTTCAAGAATGGCCGCGTGGAAGAGCACGGCCGTGAAGAAAGCATACATAATCATGGCGAAATTGGGTACTTCGGGCAATTTTCCCTCAGCACTGCCCCAGTTATAGAAGAGTTGTAGCGCCTTCCACATCAGATACAGGGCCACTGTGGTGTTGGGGAAACGCAGTAGACCTATAGAGCCGATCAAGCCAGCCGGAATGGCGAAGAGAGCATTGTCGTAGCCAAAAGAGTGACGCAGGCTGCATGAAGTTGTCTGTAAAGTAACTTAATTAGTTTAAATAAAATATTATATATTTAATTTCCTATAAACCTACCTTGAAAAGCAGTGAGAAGATGCCTAAGGCAAGTCCCAACTGCAGGGAGCCCTGGTTGAAGATCTGCTTGCGCCACTGCATCTTCAACTGGAAGATCTTGGTGATGTTGAGCAGCAGCTTGAGACCCACCGATAGACCCACGCCCCCTAGAAAAGGTTTCAGGCCACCCAGGAGGGCGTAGGGAGCACAACCTCGCTTGTGCGGACAACTAGGATGCTTGGCCTTGAGCACACGGTCGTAGAGCTGCAGATACGATGAAATGCAGCGGATGTTGAGGGGAGCCTGTCGAGAGCTTTGCGAAGTGGCCACCACGGGAGTCTTCAGCGGACCCTCCTCCTCTTTGCCCACGATCAGGCCCAAGGCCTTGAAGGTCGCATCCTTGGCCACGGTCTTATGAAGCCCCACGCGATATAGGTACATCAGGGCGGTGACACTGAGGCCCATGATGAGCACCTGTGCGTTGGGAATGGATCGCACCAGTCCTCGGGCCTCCAGCATATTCCACAAAGCTTCGATGCCCTCATTGGCCACGTACATGGCCAGTGGAGCACGGCGCTCAGGACGCTCGAAGGCGATGCAGGCGAAGCTGGCCAGGAAGGAGGGCAACCAAGCCACTGTCCAGAGGTAGAAACCACCGAAAAGCTGGCGCAGCAAGCACACAGCAAACACGAAGAGACCTCCATTCATGGAAAGGAATGCGCTCGACTGCAGGATTCCAGCTGCAGTGCGTCCGAGGTCCTTCAGCGAGGGGATGCGTCTCCGCATAATCAGGGCCAACTGTGGGTGGAAAATCAAATGTAATGTTTTTACAGTAAAGGTATTTGGAAAGGCATTCACTAGCAAAAATAAAGTTTTAAATTATTTTCAAGGTTAATTTTACTAATATCAATAAGCTGCAATATAATTTAATAACTTTAAACTTAAGAACTAATACATAACCTTTGCACCTAGTTCTTTAACTTCGTATCAACTCAACTCTAGTGCGTAACTAAGGTAGTTGAAAAATACTTGTTATTTATAATACAAGGGGGGCATTAACTCACCCCATAAACAGTGACGTAGGTACGCAGAGCGGGGGGCATCTGGGAGATCATCATGCCCGCAGCAGCACAGGCACAGCTCGAGGTCCACGGATGATGGTACTCATAGCAGGTGCAATTCAAGGCCATCTCGGCCAGCTTACTTTGGGCTGCCATGATCCACTTTGAAAATCGACTTATGCTCTGCCGTCTACGATTATCGAATTGGCTCCGTCCAAGATGATAAAGCTTATCAAGAAAAGGGGCTTATCGTCGATAGTCCGAATGCGCCACGGAAATGCTCTGGTTATATGTATATTTGAATTTCCAGATTCTTTATTATTCCTGCGTAATTTCAGCCAGAGAATTTCTGAAAAACGTTTATTAAATCTGAATCTCTATGTTCCAAGTTCGTCGATTCCCAGAAATTATTGCATTTGGCATTTCTTGAATCAGCTGTCGCTGGTAATCCACTTAGTTTTAACTGAAGATCGGATGTCGCATGTTTTTACACATAGAAAAAGAGCACATTACATTATTTATTCGTAATGGAAATAACTAAAAGGACAAGTAAACCTTTTGTATGTATAACACAAACCTTTTGAAAATTTGTTTATCAAATGTATAGTATTTAATATTTTCTCCTCCGAGGGAATTACGGTCTGGCCTGGTCGGCCATCAAATACAACTGACTGCCTACAATTAGCCACGATTTGGCCAAGAGTGTTCTGCGTGTAGACGCGCCTTAGAAGTTCCATTCCGTCCGTAAACAGCAAAATAGTGCCCCACAGTTCCCCCGAGTTCCCCAAATGGTTCGGCTGAAGTGCGCCCAGTTATCGCAAACTACACACGCGAGCAGAAAGTTGGCTAGTTGCTCAATGGCGATCGGTTTGTTGACGTTGCGTCACTCTAGCCGGTGTATTTCTTATCAATTTTAAAGGGTCTCCACGGTGTTAGATTTCTCTTAGATGCATAGTTCTCTTTAGAGGAAGTACTCAGTTGCAATAACTATGGTATATTTTTTATCAATTTTAAAGAGGCCCCAGTGTTTGATTTCTCTTAGATGCATATTTCTCTTTAGAGGAAGTACTCAGTTACAATACCTAAGTGACTTTTACCCAAGTCAAAATAGTACGATAGTTATTTAATACTACTTTCGAAAGATCAGTACACATTGTTTTTAAAGTCGTTTCATAATACTTAAACATACGTTTACATAAAACTACGTTTGCCTCCTTTTTAGGTAATTCCTAATCTGCACAAGCTTGTCTGAGAAATGGTTTATTGCTACCATGCCAGACGAAATTTGTGGCTGATCGGGTCGTTAAGGTTTGTTTACGCTGAATCATCTCAAGACGATGGGGATTCCTTATCAAATTTTAAGAGCTCTCACCAGTAAAAGTGTGTTAATTTCTCAAAGCTTAATTTTGTATTTCTCTTAAGTGGCTACTCCAAAAAAATTAAGCTTTTAAAGCTTGAAGGTTGTTCCTATTTTCACATTTATTAACGTTATTGGTTCTTGTTTTATTTATTATACATTAAGAAACCCAATCGTAGAAAGTTTGCATTACAAAAATAAAAATCCAATAAAAAATGTTGGAAACTATTAGAACGTAAAACTTATAACACCCACTTAAGTAAGAAGATGATTCTCAAAAGGTATTCTTGTGATTTACATTTTTGAAAGATTTATTGGTACCAAGTAATAAAACATAATTTACAATTCCACCCATACTAGCTTAGGTTAGTAATCGTTGGCCGCTCTTTGAGCGCGGGAGACTCTTGACGTATATACAACTCGCTGTAAAACACGGATATATGGAGATATAATGGGGCCTCCAGTAAAGCAGACAAGTCTAAAAAATTCCGCTACTGTTGGCTCAGGAGGCAAATGCGAAGGCGGGCAGCGCTGACTTCTCCACAATGTTTAGTTTTTTCATGGTGTCCCACGCCTGCTGCTGACTGCTCAGTCCGAAAACATCAAAGGCGCTCAAATTAAATTTGGTTAATCTGATGGAGAGAAGCGATTCTTAATCGGTTTCTTAGAGCTGCGTGTGCGAACTTTGCTTACCGATCGCCCGAGATGGCCTGCAGAAACTTAAAGTAGCTGGGACGCAGGTTCTTGGGCTCCAGGATGCCCGCATGGAAGAGTACAGCCGTGAAGAAGGAGTACAGGAACAGCATGAAGTGGGGAATGCGCGGCAGAATGCCTCGCTCCTGACCCATAGTGCACAGGATCTGGGGATTTAGTAGGTATTTAACTGGCTTTCTTCAAACATTAGTTTTGTATAAGCGGCTCACCTGCAGCGCCTTCCACATGACATACAAGGCCACCGTGTTATCAGGATATTGAGTGAAGGCCACGGAGGCTATCAATGAGGCAGGAATGGCAAACCTGGCATCATCCCGGTTGAAACTGTGCCGCAGCAAACAGGACACCGCCTACAAAGATGCAATATAATCATGGGCTATTGGTTACAAATGTTGTAAGGCTTGCGCCTACCTTATAGAGGAACGAAAAGCTGCCCATGAAGATGCCCAGCTGCAGGGTGCCACGGTTGAAAATCTGCTTCTTCCAGGCCATCTTCTCATCCGTGATTCGTTTCACGTTCATCACCAGCTTCAGAGCCACCTGAAGTGCCACTCCTCCCACGAAGGGTTTGATGCCACCGATCAGTGAGTTGCCGATGCAGCTCTGCTGGTGCCGACAGCTGTCATGTTTGGCGCGGATCAGGCTGCTGTAGACGCGCACAAAGTCAGAGACAGAGGAGAAGCTGACGGTGGGACGTCGCCGGGTGGGAGCGGGCTGCTCGCCAGGAACTGCTGGACCTGACTTGGCCACCGGTCCCGCCTCCTCCTTGCCCACGAAAATCCGCAGAATGTTGAAGATGGAGTCCTTGGCGGCACCAGTTCGATACAGGTAGAGCAGCGCCGACATGCTCAGCCCGAAGATGAGTGTCTGTCCATTCGGTATGGAGCGCACCCAGCCCCTCGATTCGGCCATCTTCCAGAGCGTTTCCGTGGCCACATTGGCCACGTAAAGAGTGAGCAGCGGACGGCGGGCAGGTCGC
Source organism: Drosophila elegans (assembly GCF_018152505.1). Taxonomy (NCBI): domain Eukaryota; kingdom Metazoa; phylum Arthropoda; class Insecta; order Diptera; family Drosophilidae; genus Drosophila; species Drosophila elegans. The sequence continues at coordinate 1,466,910 of NW_024545855.1, read as the reverse complement.
TCCACCAGAATGGCCGAAAACGAGGCGAAAAAGCATGGAACAAAGGCCACCGTGGAGAAGTGATAGCTGCCCATCAAGTGCCGCAGTGCGCAGTTGTACAGGATGAAGGTGTAGGCGTTGGTCACCAGGAAGGCCGTCGACTGGATGATGCCGAGCAGTGTCTTGCGCAGATCCTCGCGACTGGGAATGCGGTGGCGCATCAGAAGCGACAAAGCGTACACTATTGTGTAGACCCTTAAGCAGTAGGGTGTGGTCGAGAGCAGGATTCCTGCGGTTGCGCTGATGCAGTGGTCCGTCCATGGATGCTGGAACTCCTTGCAGGTGATGGACAGTGGGTTGATCAGCTTGCTCTGCCCTGCCATTGTGGAATGTAGATCTGTGAGGAGAGAAAAATAAAGGTATTAATAAAATATTCTTTATTACAAAGAAACCAGTCCATAATTTATATTTAGACCTTATCGGAATTGGTAACATTATAATTATGAAAGGAGTCTCTTTTTAATTTATACCACCCAAATTTATAAGATAACCATAGTTAATGTGAATATAAGTTAGTTTTTGATAAGAAATTACCCCATAGGTAGTGACGATAGCAAACATAGTAATCAAACCTACTCATACGCCTGGTACAAAATGGAATATGTTTGATAAGAAACTAATAAATCAAAACTTTCTGCGCGGGTGGAATAATTTCAATTGTTAATCACTGTATATGGGGTGGCCGAGTCCGAGTCCGTTTTTTAACCTTTAATCTTATCTTCAGGCCACGGGTATGCAAGATGTTATTATTTTCCTATCGGTTGTTCCACTGAACTTGAAAATAGCCCCAAAAATAACTTTGCTTTGTTTTTTATACTTCTTTTTTTCGCTGAGGGGGCGGACTGCAACTGCTGCTGGACGGGCCAGAACTGACTTGTTTCCCAAGGCAAACCTTGGAAAGTTGGCTTGGATCGGCGGATTACAGCTGTTCGGTGGGTATCTATGGCAATTAACTGCTGTCTATCGATAAGATACACATACGCGAGATTAGCCGCTGCGGGGGATTTGCCAAAGGCATGAACAAAGGCTCTACATAATCATTAGGATTGGTCAATTTTTGTTGATAAAGGAATGGAGTGAGAAGTGGGATCTTTTAAGGTGATTCATCATTATATACTTATGTACCTGCAAAAAAAAACCAAATAAAGCGCGATATTTGAGACCTTAAGTCAACTACTCATTTTCCATATACAAAATACGTTGCTTATTCGCCACAATGTAATGAGTAATTAGGTGAAATGTTTAATAAGTAATATATAATATACTCTCAAAAAGAAGAATACAAAACCAAACCTTTGTTATGACATTACGACATTGAGTGAAATAAAAGTAGCAGCAATCCACTATTTGATAACACATTACAGCAACAAATTCAAAATCGTTTAAACTTTCTCTCTAAAAATGTCTACTTGGGGAACCAAGGGAATTTTTTTTGATAATGTGTCATTACAATCAAGATTAACCTTAACCTAAGACAGACTTTAGATTAAAATAAATTTGTTTAGGGATTTTAAAGTCGAAATTTGAACGAGTTCCCTCATTATATTTTAACCTTAGGCCCCGATATAGCGATTTGCATGAGGTCAATGTCGATTCGAGACATTAGCGCAATCTTACGGAGAGTGCTATGAATAATACCCAGTACTCCGTACTGCTAATCTGTATTATCGAATGATATAGAGAGGTACTTACGATTCAACTGCTGGACACTTGACGGCGGGCAATAAACTGAACAGTCGGTAATCACCAACTTGATTCGAGATATGGGTTAGTGCTGACTTTTTAATGTGCTGCTTAATATTTGTCCAGATTCGAGATTGCTGCTGGCGTTACGACGTTTCCAAGTTCCGGAATGAGAATTTGACAATGTGTGACAGCTTACGTCGAAATCCCCGAATTGTGATTTGGGTGAACAGCCCTGATTGCCCCGATTCCGGATCCACTCGACATCGAATGAGAAATCTTGCGAGTTTAATGGATAGTGGATAATGGATGGTGTTATATGGGGCGGCGGCAAAGTCCAACAACAACAAGTGGTTGGGCGGGGTGGAAAACACTTTCTGCACCCACTGCCTTCGAGCAGCAAATGCTGCTTGTCTTAGCAGGCCTTCAGCAGCATTTTCCCACTGGCCGCGCGACTTTTATCACTGTTTTATCTGCCTTATTTTGACGGGAATTGCGCGTTTTGTAAACAATAATAAGCAATCTGCTGGTCATCGGCTGTGCTGCGCCCGTTTGCCTATCGGTAATCGATATATCGTGCCGAGAACACATGCCAGCGAGTGCTGTAGCAATCAGCTCTTGGCTGTCGAAAATAGGCGCGAATTTGAATTGCTGGCTTGAAAACTTATGAGCTTGACAAATTTTGTATATTTTTATAAAAATGTTTAACTCAAAGTACATTTTTGTAAATGCATACATTTCAATACAATAAATCAAGTGTTATTTAATTAAAATTTATTTAAAATGTCACCGTCATTTAGCTAAAGAAGCCAAAGTAAGTAATATTTTAGAATAATTGTATAAAGTATCTAATTCTAATAAACCCATATTTATGGAAATTACATTTATTAAGCTAACTTTACTTACTTGATATGTTAATGCAAATAGAGTTCTCACTTGTTCCTTATTAAAATCACACTTTCAGCCAAGAGTGAAACTTAATTGGCTGAAAATTATCTAGACAAGCTAATGAATCTGCTTGGGCTGTCTACCCCTCCCCTCCCCATCCGCCACCAACGCTCCTTTGCGTCCTGCCGCCCACGCGTGCCTCAAATTTTCATTTGCGAATCCTGCGGCAGTCTCTGAGGCCACAATTCGTGCCACAACCATTATCTCAGGCTGCCTGACGACCAAAGCACTTGGCCTGCCAAATTGTTTGCCTTTCGAGCAGCAAGTAGACTCCGCCAAAGACTGTGGCTGTGCCAGTGCAATCAATTGGATTTCGGTTGTAGTTCATAATGTGTATCTGTGCATGTCTCTGGCTGAGCTCTTGTTCAGGTTTCAGACCTCCACTTCCATTTCCATTTCGTCCTTTTCCTTCTGCTTCTTTTCATTTACGCATGCACTGCGAGAATAAGAACTTATTAATTTATGTATGTAAATCTTTTTTAAAAGGACTCTCAAAATTATTATCTTCAACAAATTAAAAGGAATATTAAAAACCTACTTTTTTAAAGGCAAAATTTAACAAATTAATTGCAGACATTATTTATTAAGTCAGAACGAATTTACTCTATCACAAACTTAACAAAATTCTTTATCGAAATATCTGTAGCACTTCAGGATTTGTATTTATTTTTAATCGTTAGGGAAATACAAAATAGTTAGCACCATCTAGAGAAAAAGATTACCTTAAAATTTTAGGAATTGCTGCTTTATTGCTTAAAATTACTATATGCTATAAATTATTACCTTTAAAAAACATAAATATTTTAAAAAACCTGAGGTCTAAAATGTGCATTAATTACGAACTGTTGGTTAAATGTCAAAATATGAATTGATTTAACTTAGTACGCAATTTAATTATAAACATATATTTTTCCCAATTTTCCCCAGTGTATTGACACGGCACTGTGGATATACCAAATATTTCGTTATTGTTTGTGGCTGCTCCCACTGCTGTTGCTGTTGCTGTTGCTTTTGCTTTTGCCATTTACCTGTGGCATGGCTTATTTTGAAAAGCCAAAAGCGCTTAAGTAGTTCATTCAGGAGAAGGCCTAAGCAGATGGGGTGAGTCCTGTCCGGATCCTTTCCTCCTTTGTGGTCGCCGCGTAGCTTCACTTCTGCTGCTTGCCGCTCAAATGCTTAGCGAAATTGCGGTTGCTTTGTGTGATTCGCTTGTTTTTGCCTTTTGGCTTAGGCAGAGTGTCGTTTTTTGGGGGCGGAGGCGGAGGCGAAGGAGAGTGCCATGTATATCAAATATACTTTACTCTGTCAGGACCTGGCACTCACTTAATTTACTCAAGGTGTTTAGCGGGTGTCCCTGTCCCTGTCCCTTTGCCTTTCCCTTTCCCTGTCCCGAAATAAATTCCTGTTTCTGACGTGTCGTTAGGTAAGCACTCAAGCGGCGAGCTCCCTTATTGTTGTTGCTTATCTAAAGTTGCCCCGCTTTCTTTGGGGTTCAATTGGCAATTAGCCCGGGTGTGCAGACCAGGTTGCAGGTTGCAGGTCGAGTGCAGGATAATTGTGGAAATTGCTGGCGGGCAGAGAGGCGGAGCACACACACACACAGCACCACACACAAGGACCTTGTGAGCTGTCAATCCGGCAGCCACTTAGGAATCAATTTGTCCAGCGAGCCGTGCGTTTAATATGCAGCGAGGCTTCAAGGAACGGATTTTCCGAATACTCAGCCAGCTAGGGGTTGGGTTTTCATTGAGTTGCTTGACCACACAGGACTCCGGCATTTATAGACTTGTCTTGGGCTCATTTATCCTGGTCCACAAACCAGCCGAAGCCCAAAACCCGAGACCCGAAGCCCGAAGCCCAAAACCCAAGCCCCTCTGGCATGGCTTAATGCGGAGGTCCTGTTCAGGATGCCGCCTGCATGTGGCCATTTGTTTAGGCCCCCCTTTTCGAGGGTATGTGTGTGTGTGTTTGTGTGGTTGCGTCCAAATGTGTTCAATTAAGCGGTAATAAATTGTTCATTTGCTCATTGGTGCGCACGGCCATTACAGAAACAGCAGAATCGGGACAAGGATCTACGGCCGGAGGAGACATTGTCGTCACTGTAATATTTTATGCGGACCAGGACCAGGACCAGGACCAGCAGCGTACATTGATGCATATCCTGCCATTAGCAAGCCTTTTGCATAATACACAATTAATTTTGCACAAAGTTGTTATTTTATTAATTGCTTTCATTCGTTTCATTTCTCTTGGCCACGATCACAAGTTGGTTAACCTAACCTGCTATGTTCGCCCCGAATCATCAATGGTTGTGGGAAGACTTTGACCATACAGTCAGCCCAAAAATCGTCCCTTCACTTTCCCATTATCCCATTTTCCGATTTACCCATTTTCCACTTTTGCCACCCAAAAATGTGGCCAAGACCGCATTGACTTCAGTTCAAAATAGACATTTTGCGGCTTCTGCTAACGAAGGAGTGTCAAAACAGACAGTTTACCAAAACCCCAATACCAAACCATGATTGTTTTCTTGGTGCAAAATCACACATGTTCCATCGTCCGTTTGGCGAAGGAGTAAATGTGTCAAACGTCACACAGCCAAGCAAACCGAAAGACAATTGCCGCAAATGCCGGAAATTGTTGGCAAACGTGAAATTAACAATGAATTATGCTCGGCCTTTACTATTTAGTCCCTCTGGATATCAACCAGTTTCAAACAAGGGGGATCGCTATCGCTATCGAGTTCACTGTTTCTTGTTTTTAACTGAAAAAAACAAAATTAACTCTTACAAATTTCTAAATTAATCTAAACTAAAATTGATAGTTCAGTTCAAGTACTGACACAATGTTTCTAATTTATTTATAATGATTTGTATTTAAAAATACATTTGATAAGCATCAACGTTCGAGAGCAAATACGACCTTAAAAACGAATGTGTTTGACTCTCAGATTTGACCAATCTTCATGCAAATCACACAACATATTTCTCTGCTCATAGAGTACATTGTATTATCTAAAAAGTATCAAAGGGATCGGGACTTTGAGCCCTTTGAGTGGTTTGGTGTAAACCCTCTTTCTGGTTTTCATATGCAAATGTGGTCACTTGGGAGGAACAACAGCAACGTCAACAGGACCAAAATCAATTCCCGTCGTCCCAGCCGTGGTGCAATATTCCCGAAGCAAAGTCAAACGAAATTAGTTTGCTGCTCATAAAACTTTGCCTCGAAGTTTGCGCTGCCCACATCCACATTTTCACTTCCAACGCCAAAGTCCAGGTAAACTTTGGGGGTATGTGTGCATATAATAAGTTTGGCTTGCCGCCGGTGGGTGAATAAATTGGGGGTGCTGGTTGGCAGGTAAAAGGTGGGTCTGGGAATTTCGGCAGGTAGAAGGAGCCACCGGAAACCTGGTTACCCTACATGGCTCTTCACCCGAGATTCGAGACTTGAGACATGGAAAGTTTTTGGCGCTTGACTGGCCAGTGGTGGGTCCCAAAGCTTTAATTGTATTTCAAGTTCCAGGCTGTACTCTTCGGACCCGCCCATCAGCCCACTTTTTTCGAGAGCACTTCAATTTCCATGCGTGATAAATGGAAAAATGCAAAAATCCTTCTTTCGTTTGCTTTTGACCCGATGGGCTTGCTTTTCGCGCTGCGATTCGCTGTCCGCAATGGAAGCAACATTTCAGGGCTTTTGTCTTTCAATTTGGCCCAAAAATCTCTTTTGGCCAACTGTGGTGCCAGTAACCGCCCCCGCCCGCCTTCTTTTTCCCCTTTAATCGCTCTGTTTGCATTTTAGTGGCACAGTTCTGTAGGGCAACGCATATGGCTAGCTTTAGAATTGCATCGGCAAGACTTTTGCATACAGTCAAACCTGGGTACTGACGAAACTTTTAGTGGCAGAGGTACCATCCTTAAATGACTCAAGTGTATTAAAGATTATTGAACTTTCATGAAGTTTATATTATTAAACACACATACTTGAAAATATCATAGTTTTTAACAAAGTTGAGTACATAAGAATTATGGTTTATTAAAGTTTATTAAACATTGATTTATGTTTTATTAACAAATCACTGAAACTATTACAAAATATTTTTTTAATTTCTACGAAAGACAGCTCTGTATTACTTAAATTTAATGTAAACTTTTAAAAGTACATTTATTGTTATGGATGATGCATTCGAATTGCTTATTTATGCATTAGCGTTTTTTTAATTTTATTTTCATTGAAATATTAAACAATATAATTTAACCCGCATATTTTGGATATTTTTAATCCCAAAAACTATCTTTTAATTTCGTCATGTGACTATGTAGTAGACTGATAGCACTGGAAATGTTAGATTTAATATTATTTTAATAGGACTTATATTTCGTATTTTAAATAATTGTCAAAAATAAGTTGTCTTGACGGGCTTTACTGTGGATATCTTAGTCCGACCGCGTTGTATAATTGGGCTAACGTGTTTTGCGGGCGTAATTCATTGTGTTTATATTCTCTCACTCTGGCTAAGCTGAATTGCTGAAAGCTGAAAAGATTTAATTTATTTCAAGTGCGAGGGAAAAAGACTTCACTTTCCCCGAATTGGACTGCGTCCGGGTCTTGGGTTTGATGCGCTGGTTTCGATCCGCTTTCGAATTGCATTTCAAACGTTTCAATTGCTTTCCGTCGGATTCAATCTTCGAGTGATTTATTGTGTTGCCTTCACGGGCTGAAAAGGATGAGGGAACTTGGATGGGAATCGTGATTGCGTTTGCCTAGGCATAACAATTATCCGCTGTTTATGTACACGAAATCAATAATTAAGTTGTGAACAAAGCCCTGAATTATAAACTGAACTCTATGCATTAACTGTAAACAGTTCTATAATTATGTCATTACGTGGCAAAACAAAGGCTGCGTGTTCCTTGGACAAAGGTCTATAAAAGAACTCCGAGCAACATTTATTCAATTAGTTCAGAGAATGAAGTTCATGAAGTACGCAGTTTTCTTTTACAAATCTGTGGGCATTGAGCCGTATACGAAGTCCTCTCGTCCAAGGAAAATCAGTCTGTGGTCGAATCTCCTTTTCTGGGCAAACGTAATCAATTTGAGTGTGATTGTTACTGGCGAGTTTCTTCACCTCGTAATTTCATTCTCCCATGGAAAATTAATTGATGCCGTCACTGTAATGTCCTATATAGGATTTGTGTTCGTGGGAATGAGCAAGATGCTCTTCATCTGGTGGAAGAAACCGGACCTAAGCAATATGGTTCAGGAACTGGAGCACATATATCCTCAAGGCAAGGATCAGGAGAAGGTCTATCGCTTGGATAGCTATCTGCGATCCTGCTCCCGTATTAGTATAACCTACTCCCTCCTTTATTCGGTGCTCATCTGGACCTTCAATCTGTTCAGCACTATGCAATTCCTCGTCTACGAGAAGTGGCTCAAGATCCGCGTAGTTGGCCAGACTCTGCCATACCCTGTGTACTTTCCCTGGAACTGGGAGGCCAGCTGGTCTTATTATCTGCTGCTATTCAGTCAGTACTTTGCAGGACATACTTCAGCCTCGGGACAGATCGCCACGGATTTGTTGCTTTGTGCAGTGGCCACTCAGGTGGTGATGCACTTCGATCACCTGGCAAGGGTGGTGGAAAACCATCACTTGGGTGAGGACTGGAGCGAGAACTCAAGATTCTTGGTCGGGGCTGTTCGATATCACCAGCGTATTTTACGTCTAATGGATGTCCTCAACGACATATTCGGAGTACCCCTCCTGCTCAACTTCATGGTGTCCACATTTGTCATCTGCTTTGTGGGATTCCAAATGACCGTGGGAGTTCCACCAGATATCATGGTTAAGCTTTCTTTGTTCCTGTTCTCCTCAATGTGCCAGGTGTACTTGATTTGTCACTACGGCCAGTTGATTGCCGATGCGGTAATGCTTACGCAATCAGATAACGATCTGTAATGTATTTCATTAATGTTTTATTAATTTTCAGAGCTCTGGCTTGTCCATTGCTGCCTACAAACAGAACTGGAATGATGCTGATGTTCGCTATCGTCGTGCATTGGTATTCTTTATAGCTCGACCCCAAAGAACTACCTATTTGAAGGCCACAGTTTTTATGAATATAACGAGGGCCACAATGACTGATGTAAGATCCATCTGGCTTTTTTTCGATTTGTTAAAATTATAATTTATTGTGTTTTTCCAGCTGCTTCAGATATCATACAAATTTTTTGCTCTGCTCCGTACCATGTATATCAAGTAATCCATTTAGGGCGAAACTTATTTAATGAAACTATAGTATCAAATATTAATTGGTCATGTATACTTCATATAATTAAAAATTTAAAATAAATAATAATTTTGTTTCTTTCTGCTTTTGCTTTGCCGATAGCCGGGTTTCCTTTGTTAAAACACCAATAATTGTAAATATTCGATTTGATAAACAAATTTCTTCGACACAAATATATAAATTACAGAAACAGGGTCTACAAAAGTATACCTTCGCCGAAAGCTTATAATTATCATATAATTCCAAGGTTTTTGCATCAAATCAATATTGATTATATATTTGCGTTGCGTGACAAGTAGAAATGGTATAAAAGGCATCCCACCAATTCAGATGCCCCATTCTATTCAAGGAAGTAGCTAAACCCTCTTCGAAGATGGATAAGTTCATGAAGTACGCCAACTTCTTTTACATGGCTGTGGGTATTGAGCCGTATAAAAAGGACTTGTTGGAGCACAAGAACAGTCTTAAGACCCGGATTGTCTTCTGGGCCAATGTGATTAACTTGACTCTGGTTGCGATCGGCGAGAGTATATATTTTCGCAGTGCCTACAACAATGGAAAGCTTCTGGAGGCCGTCACTGTGCTATCCTACATTGGATTTGATATTGTGGGCATGAGTAAGATGTGCTTCATCTGGTGGAAGAAGGCAGCTATGAATGGAATGGTCAGAGAACTGGAGGAAATGTACCCACGGGGAAAGGTGCAGGAGCAGAGGTACAAACTGCAGAAGCATCTTAAATCCTGCTCCAGGATCAGCTTTACTTATTCGCTGCTCTACTCGCTGCTCATCTGGACCTTCAACTTGTACAGCGTTATGCAGTTTCTGGTCTACGAGAAGTGGCTTAACATTCGCGTGGTGGGCAAAACATTGCCATACCTCATGTACATTCCCTGGAAATGGGAGGACAACTGGACCTATTACCCTCTGCTCTTCTCGCAGAACTTTGCAGGATATACGGCAGCTGCTGGACAAATATCCTCCGATCTTTTGCTCTGCGCAGTGGCCACTCAAGTTGTAATGCACTTTGATTATCTTTCACATAGTATGGAGAGCCACGAACTAAGTGGCGATTGGGAGCAGGACTCCCAATTTCTGGCGGATACTGTTAGGTATCACGAACGGATCCTTCAACTCTCCGATGTGGTGAATGAAATATTCGGGATACCACTGCTACTCAACTTTATGGTGTCCTCGTTTGTCATCTGCTTTGTGGGATTCCAGATGACTGTTGGAGTTTCACCGGATATGATTACTAAGCTGTTCCTGTTCCTCTTCTCGTCCATGAGCCAGGTCTACTTGATTTGCCACTATGGTCAGCTGGTGGCCGATGCGGTGAGTTAATCAAGTTAAAAATCGCTTTATTAGAGTCCTGTTTTTGTAGAGTTTTGGCCTTTCGGTGGCTACATATAGACAAAATTGGACTCATGCTGACATCCGCTATAAAAGAGCTTTGGTTATTATAATCACTCGGGCTCAGAAACTGACTTATCTAAAGGCCACCATATTTTTGGACATCAGCAGATCTACAATGACGGATGTAAGTTTATTGGCTTACACTCTTGTATATGTTCTTTAATATAATTTTGTCTTAATTTTAACTATAGCTTCTTCAGATTTCGTACAAGTTCTTCGCTTTGCTACGCACCATGTACGGTCAATAAATTAAATTAAAGGAATTCAATTTAGCTCTAGTCCTTAGACGAAATCAAAAGTAATTATGTAGAATTCAATTTACTCCTAGTCCTTAGATGAAATATAAAATAATTATGTAGATGCCCACTCTACACGGTAGACAAGTTGTTAGTACATATAATTAGAATTTAATTTGTAACACAAAAATAAATCTCTGATGGGCTTAAAAAAAAGGAACATGTTTATTTTATTAATGTGGGGGTGCGAAAATAAAATCTTATTCAAACTAACTTGGCATTTTTCGTGAGTTATCAGGCTTTCATATTTTTGAGTCAGTGATCACAAACTATGAAATTCCTTTGTTTTGAATGCTCATTGCAATTAAGTTTTAATTACATATAATGAATGATTTATTTTGACATAATTAAAGTTGCGAAAGCTTATAATCGTGGGATCACCTTGAACCTTTGCAGATGTTACTTCGACAATACACGCAGACCTTTTCGAAAGCATTGTCCTAAATCAAGTTAGCATTATGGCAAGTCTAGTTAGTTATTATTTTCTATTTTCTCTTATATATGGCAGCCAAATGAACAGTTAGTAAAAGGAATCGTTACATAGAATTTTCTTTCAAAATTATATAAAATAAACAATTTAAAGCAAGGAAAGTTCATGAAGTATAAGGTCTAACATGACGGAAACTAAAATCTTCAAATTTTTCCTAGCTTTGAATCTATGTTTTAGCTTACAAGTTCTTGGTCGTGCGGCGCACTTTGAAGGCCCAATAGGGATAATGGGTGTGTCCAAAGAAGATCCCTCAATCCCTAATCCCCATCCTATGTGCCCCATACAATGCTTTCAAAGGCTCAAAGCGAACTTAATTATGCGGCGGCACGAGCTCCACGCATGTCCATCGCCGCTTCGACACAGCGAAAAAACGTAGTAATCTTTCTAGCGTTCGCCGCTGCCACTGAAAAGGCAATACTACGGCTCCACTGGAGAGCGAGCAAATATGTTGCTACAAAAGAAAATTGCAGAGTACATTTTACACTTCACTGCACACACAAGCTGTGCTTATGAGTTTTCTCTGCTTTGGGTTAAAGGGTACTTGATTTTCTTCTAATTTCCAGAGGCAAAACTACTTTTAACTAGGAAAATTATTAAGTGTTTTAAGGGGGCACAACCAAAAGAGTTACTATTATTATTATTTATTAAATGTTTCGCTAGCGGTTGTTATCTGACCATCAAAATCAAAATTCTCATAAGGCTGACAGCCCGTAAGTTTCACCTTTTCAATGAGCTTCAATTTAGGTAAGATGTTAGATTTTTGTTAGTCTCAAGGGTGTTTGGCACTTCGATCCTGAATTCAGTTTGGCTGGCTGTTGGTGTATGTTTTCTTTTTTGCAATTTTAAGTTTGGCGCATGAAGCAAAGCGGAGCAAAAGAAAGCTCCTTCTGGAGGCAGTGGACAACGAAACCGTTTGATGGCATCTAATGCAGTTTTTCCCATGATGTGTGGCTGTGTGCACGCACTCAACAATATTAGCAATTTATGCGCTGGAGCGTGTCCTGGCTGTGGATGGCTGATGGGCGACAGGAGGGCCAGGATGTGGGAGTTTTTCACATAATATTTTCAATTTTGACGGACTCTGACATCACCTGCATAGTTATTGTTTGAGAAGGCCGCCCGCGTGCATAAAATTTATGAAATCCTATTTTTGTGTCCATCACTCCCGTCCCACAGTTCAATCCAGAAAACCAGAACTCTGTCAATTTCCCTTACTCTGAATACGACATATTTTATTTTTTTGTGTGCCAGGTTTACTTTCTTATTTATTTTGTTCTTTTTTTCCGTCGCTGTGTGCGATGTGGCTCTTTTTGGGGATTTATTTTTCATTCTTGTGAAATTTTTATAAAGCTCCAAATGTGCTACAATTTAATTTCTGGTCACGTTTTGGGCGATTTTCAAATAGCAACAGTTACAGCAACAGCAACAACAGAAAGTAAGGTTGAAAAATTCATTCAATATCTCACGCTGTCATATTGCATAATTTAAGGCGCCCAAACATGGTCACGTTTATTATCCTGTTTATATATATATATATATATATATATATATATATATATATGTTTATATCTGTCCAACCTATCCCAAATCCATGGCTAGCATGAAGATCATATCAGGTGAAGTCAATTACTGATACTGTCACGGTTTTCCTGGCGCCAAGAAAATAATCCACGCCAGGACAACGAATTCAAATTAGCATTCACATGCGGCTTACCATGGAATAATGAAATAAAATCATGTGATAAATCAATAACAAATTAGCTAATAGCCAAACAACATTGCTAAGTCTAGTACACAATATAAGGGTTTTGCAATATTTTCAAATTACTCTGATGCATTTGTGGTCGATGATTACCAATTACTACATTTTAGGCTTTATATTTGGCCTAATTGAAAAATAATAAAATATTTAAACAAATTTAATTAGAGTGTCACCAAAATAGGTTGCGTTTTTCCTGCTTTTTCGTAAACAAAATTTAATAACCTGATTTAAGTTTTTGATATGGTTGATAAAAATCAAATTTTAAAAAAAATTGAGAGAAAAACCAAACAAAATTAATTTTAATGCAGTTTTAAAAAAAGTGGTATCTGTTGCCAGCCTCTTCAACTTACAATATATTAAGTTATTTCATTAAATTGTTTTGATTAATTTATTTGCTGTTGTTTTATAGCCTTAAAAAGTTTATCTTTTACCAAAAGAAAAAGCTTGCAGTTTATTTGTCAAAGGTAAAGTTTCATTTCAATAAAACAATTATCCACTTACTTCATCATCACTTCGATTCCTGTTTTATTACCTTAAAATTCAATTGTACGACCATGAACAGCCGAATGGCTATCAACATAAACATTTTTGTCATTTATGGGCAAATATGAATTTGCATTTTCCATGCAAAATGCATCGTGACCGGCAGAGCGAAAGGAGAAATGGCAAAAAATCATATCTTTTTTCGGCCTTTCACCCGCTCACAATGCTTTTCAGCCATCCAGTCAGCCAGCGGTTGTTAAGTCCACTTATCAAAACGTGCAAATAACTCAACTCCCGGGATAGGGACAAACACGTGATGGCGATGGTTCAGGGGGTGATGCTGATGGTGATGGTGATGGCAACTGGTGCCATGATGACCCAGTGGAGCGTGTTCAATGGCCAATTGGCAAAAAACCGATGGCATTGTTGCAGAAAAGCAAAGGAAAAAATACTATAGTATGTGACCCAATCGCTGGACAAACTGGGGGCAGTGCATTATTGTTGGCCGCGCACTGGCTGTTCTGTTTTTTCAATTAGCTGCCATTAAATTGAATTCAAATATTGAAACAATATGTTGCCATTCCTCGAGCTGGGGATTTTAGTTTCGGCTTAGCGCCAATCTAAGCCCCCACTGCAACCCCCAAAAGCCCGTGATCTAACGTGATTTATTGATTTTGAGAGCAGTTTTTCTTGTCAAAAGTTGACTGCGGCGCATACGCTTGAGTGTCCACGGAAAAATGCTAAAATACTAAAAATTTGGCCACGCGAAAATTGCACAAAAATCGGTTCGAGTTTCATTTAGTTTTCGCATCAAAGGAATCCTGCTCTTTGGTGTTGGGTGAATGTGTGAAAATCCACACGTATCTATATGGAGAATCCTTTTCAACGGCACACTCAATATGGTAGCGTTCTAAATGGAGACTAAAAGCCTCTAAATTAGTTTTTCCAGCATTATTACTCATACGCAGTGGGGCCGCAGCGATATTTTTATGGCCTTGCATTAGGCAAATGGTATGGCATTCCATGAATGTGGGCCAAAATGAAAGACCTGTCTCAGTCCCGATTTTGCGGCAAGACAACATTTCTTAATGGGTTTCATTTTTTTTTGGGTTGCTGCTATTTTGAGCTATGATTGCCGATAATTTAACGTTGGCTTATTGATTTCTTATAGCAGGCCATTAATAGTGGATTTCACCGGCCAACTAATAGCATTCATATTCGAAACGATTTGTCAAAGCGGCGGCGACATTGGATGTTTGCCTTTATCTGGATAATTGTGACAGTAATGCGAGCGATAGTCGGGAATCTATATAAAAGTAATGCGTTGCAATCAGTAAAACTTATTAAGTGCGAAAGAGGAGAGTGGAGGGTATAGTATAGGGAGGTCGTAAGCAGGGCTTAGGCCCTAAGTAGGTTGCTGAGCCTCACACAAAGCGGCCACAAAGACGCGCAAAGATAAGCGAGGGATTTCATTTGCTCATTACTCAACAGCTTACACGGAGGCGGCGGGGTGGGGAGTGTGGGTGTGAGCTTTTCTGGCTAAAAAGGAAGTAATAAGAGTGTGGCTGCGAGCACATAAGAAATGCATGTGCACATAATTCATTTTTTATGCCACATTACAGTAGCAACAAAAATGATGGCTGCCTACAAGGCGTAACTACACCTGCACATATACCAACACAACCGCCGACCGCAGGACTCACACTAACACGTGAGCAAAAAACTTGTGAGAAGAACATTTAGATGGAATGTGTGTGTGTGTGTGTGTGTATTTAAGGCGGTAAAATGTGCGCTTGTCATCGTCTGGAGCTCTGCCAGCGGAAACGGAAGCGACATCCAAGTTTATGTTAAAGTTTGATGCAAAACCCCCAAACTCGCACATACTTACACTTGACTCATAAATTGGCAAACATTTTGGAGCTAGCTATTATTTTTGTTATTTTATATACAAGCTTTCTTTTAACTATGACTCCTTTTTTTTATAAATTCTTAAGAGTCTACAAAAGAATTTGAGAAGAAATACAGTGAAATTTCCAAGTCATTGTCAAAGATTTTGTAATTTTACATATGTTTTTTGTCTTATTCGGAAAAACATTTGTTTATCCAAACTTTATTTGACAAAGGTTAAAATGCTTTTCCCCCCAAACATTTCACATCGCTTATTTACTCAAATAAAATTGCTATTAATTTTAATTTCTGGCTTAGGTAAAGGAAATTCTTATATAAATCCACCTCCTAAAAATGTTTTCTTTAAGTGTTAGTAGCTCGATATATGTGCTTGGAAAAGTTTCGCTCCGTTCTCCCCTCATGTTGACTTTTGTGGCTCCTGTAAGTGTTGAGACCTGCGGTGGTGTCCCTTGCAACTTGGTGCGTGTGTGGCACTGTGTTTGCGAGTGTGTGTGTGTGTGTGTGCTGCAGGTGGAAAGGAAATTAAATCAGCCTCGTGTGGCATGCACATCATTAGTATGTATAGAGGAGTTCCTCGGGACAGGCTCGATGATTATGATTGCTGCTGCTGGAGGTGCGGTCGGTATAAGACGGCGAAGACACCTTTCTTACCACCAGTGCAAATTGAGTTTGCGTTAAAGTGGCAACGGCTTGATTAGTCGTTGCATACCAAATTGACTTCTGTATGGATTCCCTTGGAATTTCCAGCCAGCTGACCAAACAGCAAATGTCAAGCGAAAGCTCTTTCATTGGCATCCAGTTGTGAAGCTCCTTGCCTGTTTGTTTGCCAGCTCAAAGCGTTGGAAGCGAACAGGACCTGCTCGTCCGAGTGCTTGTCCTCGTCCAGCTGGTCTATTTGCACACTGATGCATTTGTCGCTTAAGCTCCTTCTTATGACATTTATTTTTATTGACTGCACTGCAGGCAAAGACAGCAAACGCAACTCCATAGAGTGCCGTTGTCCCAACTCTAAACTGTTTGTCAGTGGAGCCCGTAAGAGGCTTGGCTGACGGCTTTAAAGCCAGCTGCCACCCGATGGCCAGGTCATTGTGTTCTACCAAAGACGGTTCTGTATCTGTACACTGGGAGATACCCAGGGCAATGTCAGTTTTTTGTTACAGTGTCTAAAATGTCAACGATTTCAAATAGTGCATTAAAAAAACACACATTTCTTTTTGCTTTGTTTTAGAAGCCTGAAAAAAAGCTTGTGTTTACCTAATATTTAAGAAATTGTTTGCAAAGTTAATACAAAACTAAACTAAAGAAGAGCAAACAAATAAATGATAACGATTAATTATAATTGTCAAAGGAAAAAAATAATATTTCTATGTGAACTGGTTGAACAAAAATTTCTCTGGAATGAGCTTTAACGAAACCAATGAAAACCAGAAACATTTGCTCTCTGTATGATCCGGTGTATCCTATCAGTGCTCCTGATATGAGAAATGTTCGTACTTGTGCTGCAAATTCATAATTCAGTGGCAGAGACACAGGAGTGCGTGCCTTCTTCCTCTTTCGCTTCGCTGTGTCCCCCTTTGTATCCTGGTTATTTATGCATTTAACGAGCCAAAGGAGCCCGGCCATCGGAAATGAGTTGAACTTATTGCCAGGTGTACGGGTATGCCGGAGCTCGGCTCTTTTTCATATTTTTGTTGTATTCCACTGCCTTTACCTGCTCGGTGTGCATACCTTTTGTTGTTTAATTAGAAAAGTGTTTCGTGTAGACTGGCAGCTCCAAATAGATACAACAATATCAGGATATTCGACAACAACAGGGGCAAGGAGTAATTTCATTTTTGTTGACAAACTCGAGGCTTTTGTGGCCAGCCACTAAGACGACCATGCCCACAATTGCCACGCCCACTGTCAGCTATCAATGAAAATGCAGGCGGCCAGGCAGGAGGCGCTCCTTTTGTTGTTATTGTTATTGTTACTGGCTCTGCTGCTGTTGTTGTTGTGGCTCAGTTTTAATATCATTTTCGTTCCACTCCAGTTGGCATTTTAATTTAAGTTTCATTTTCAATTTAAGACTTTGACTTGCCGGGGCACTTGCATTGCGGCTGCATCATGGTCGTAACTCCCTCCCCCTCCACCGCCCACCACCCCCTCCCGCTCCTTTTGTTCTTGGATTTTCCGTCCCTTTTGGGAAATCTCCATCCCCATCTCCATTACCCATTTTGTCCCAGTTGTTTTGTATTTTCGCGCTTTCACGCTCGCCTTTGTCTGCCACTGTTTTTGCCGCTTCGCAGCCATTTGGCGGCCATTTTAAATTTATTATTTGTATTTGCCGTTGTGGTTGTTCCAAACGCTTTGTTGTGGTCCACGCCCATAATCCAGCACCAGCCCCGCCCCTTTTCCATGGCCTTCTTGAGCTTGCATTTTCAATTAGAAAAACTTTGCATAGCAAATGCCTGACAATAATTGCACTTGTCGGCGCGGGCGGTCGTCGGAAGGGCGTGGCTCTTGTGTTTTGCATAATCAGTTAACGAGGCAACGATTCTTGTTGTAATTTCTTTGATGTTATTTATTGGCAGATTTTTAATTAAAACTTAGGCACGGCACAAAGGCATGGAAGGCCAGGCACTGAGTCATAAATTTGCATTATTGATAGAGCAGAGCAGAGCCGAGCCGAATTATCCCCACAGCGAGGAGAGAGTCCTCGTCGATTGATTAATGGGGGATAGCGGTCGGGATCCATGTGTCAACTGCTTACCTTAAATTATGGCTATCCTTGCCCCAGAATCAACAGCAGGTGTATGTGAAATTCCTGTCAACCCGAAATGACCCTTCCTTTCACCTGTTCATTTCAACAGTTGTTTTTTGTGTGTCGCTTACTAAAAAGGCCTTAGGCGTGTTCCGGTTTTATAAATCGCAAGTATATAGAAATCATTGTTTATATTTTAAAATTAGGGTCTATATATACTGAAGTATATTTATCAAAATTAAACAGTATTTATATTTAAAGGCCCAACTTGGCTGTAAGCTATGTACAAAATTAAAACATATATTCGTTTTAATTTTAAACTTGCATACCTAAGTTTATTATTATAAACTTACTTATCAATTTACTTAAGTTTATTATTATTTTTAATTTCTTAATTTTTGAGTTTATTTATTTACTTTATTTTGTTATAAATTTCAAAATTAATCTAAAGTTGAGACCTTAAAACTAAAATTAATTTCAGTATTTACATTTAAAGGCCCAACTAGGAGGCAAACTTTGTAAATGAATAAATAGAATAAAAAAATTGGTGGAGGTAAACATATTTGGAGTATCGGTTCAACTGGTTTTAAAATTTTCAACACTCCATCGTATGTTATGAAATCGCAAAAGTTGGCGAAAACTGGAGCAGGAAGTTGAACTTTTTGTAAGGTGCTCACTGATCTGTGTCATTTCCCTTTGAGTTTTCTCCACAGTTGCGCTTCATTTCAGGTGACATCCCTCGGGCGATATTCCCGCCCCAACCATACTTAGCTATATGTCTGAGAGCCAGTGGAGCATGAGGAATATATGCCACAAATCATTACCAGCTGAGCCCCAAAAGGTTAGGCAATATCTCCACTGATGACCCTCTTTCTTGTGTTTGTATTAGTGCTTGTTGTGCTTCTGTGTGTATGTGTGTGGGGGGAGGCAATTTGCATTGGATTTTATGCTAAACTTGTGGCAAATTTTCGGACCATCAACAAAGCATCAGTGGCGGCTGCTTCGCCTTGGCAGAATGCATCAAAAACTCAGCGATGGCAGCAGCGACAGCGACAGCGACAGCCAGTGTGCAATGCGAGAAACAGCCACAGCAATAACGACCACGAGGCATTTGGCGAAAAATGCAACTGCTACAAATTATGTGAATTATGCGTTCGGCTGCCGCATGCGTTTGCATAAATTTCGCCACAGCCAGCATAGCTATAGCTCCGGGCGTATTGCAGCAGCGGGAAATGCCGGAAAAGAGGGGGGGATGGAGGGACAGGCGGTGGAGTGGCGACTAGGATGCAACATTCGTGGCGCGCTTGCCACATATCTTGTCTAACAAATTGCATTCGAGTGTTTAACATGCGCCCAACAGGCGTTGATGTTGATGTACGAAGGATGCGAAGGACTTTTCCATGTTTTCACCCGGCGACGTTGCAGTTTCGTGGTGGCAAGTGTTACACTGTTACCGCAGCTGCCGCTACAAGCTGTATATCTCCCTGTGCCCAGTGTGCGTGTGTCATAATTTACTTTGAAGTGGCATTTATGGTCGCCTGTGGACGTTCGATGCCAAAGTAGCGGCAGCATCCGCATCAGCATCCGCATCAGCAAAAAAGTCCAAACTATTGCAGCAAAATTTAAATTGCCACAAACGAAATCAAATCAAATGCAGCAAATACGAACACACACACACACATCGCAAGTACAAACAAATACACCACAATTGCATGCATAATTGCATCAAATGGCCAAAAATTTGATTTGAAAATGTTGCTGCATACTTTCGTGCGCCAGTCGTTCAGCTGCTGTGGCCATTCGAAAGTCACACGCAAACATCAAACAGTCCCAAATTGTGCAAATTTAATATGCAATAACAAACACGCACACAAGCACGCCCTCACACAAAAACACACACACACACAAACACAAACGCAGAGAGATAGACCAACGCCAAAAAACACAAACACATTTGCACGCATCTGAATTTAATTAAAATTCGCAGTTATTGGCCAAAAGTATCGAAGCACCATTTTTTTTCTGCCTCTCTGGCGATTGTAATTAAATTAGGCCGGCAGGGACACACTGACACACATTCACCCCCCGACAAAGATACATTTACAGACACATGGATACATAAATGACCACCCATACACAGACAACCCGCTGGGCCACTGATTGCATAAACATAACAGACGATTTAATTACAAATCTAAATTAGTCGCCCAACCAAACTTATGAATTAACCAATTAACAAGTGTTTTTGGTATACAACATTTAGGTATAACAACTGCATGATAATTAAAAGGTTTATTGTCGATAGTAAAACCATTATTACCAAAGGAAATAAATATCAAAGTATATAAGTATAATAAAAAGTAAAAGTTTCTTAATAGTCTACTACTTTATATTGAAAGCTTTGGCGCATTTTATTTAATTTTAATCAATGGGTTGAACTTAACTAAAGTTTCTATATATATAAATTAAGTCTGACACCCCATATGTCCGGAATCGATGGGGTTTCGTTCAAATTTTAATAGATTTGGGGAGGGATTAGCTTTTTGGTGTGTCACGTGTAAATAATTATAAGCCGAAAATCGGCCACCAACTGTCAGCGGTTCTCTCCACTTGCATTTAAATGATGCCCACGGTTGAATAAACTTCACAATATATACCAATATTTATGTGTTTGTGCTCGTGCATTTATTTATAAATTATATGTTTACACTAATCAAATGCAGGATGACCGTGATGCGTTATGGAATCGGATCAACTTAATTATAGTGGAACTCGCTGTCGCTCTGAATCTCTATCGCTTGAATCAGACTACAATAATATAAATAAAAATATGCATGTTCATTCGACTAGTGAACCGAAATGGAAACATTTTGTCAACATTCAGTCCTGGCAAATATTTACTTATCCAAATAATAGTTATTTAACATTTGAAGTCTACTTGCGTTTTAATCGGCTTAAAATAGATTTAGTTTCCGTACGTTTTTTTCTCTCTGCGGCTCTAATTTCGTGGTAAATTTGAGGCTGTCTGAAATTTTCTCATTTTGTTTCAAGCACTTCAAACAAATCTAGGCCTAGTCGAAAAAGTGTCTCTTGGCAAAATGTTGACAAATTTTAATTACTTTTTAGCAGCTGCTTTCTCTCAGTTGGTGTTGCAATTAAGAGTGGAATTCTTTTTCATTATTACTGTTTGCCCAAAAACAGGCAAATATTAATAAAACCAACCCGCACACATACCGCTCCCACTCACCCGTTGCGTTCTTCGGCATTTGCAGCTTGGCAACAGGCAGCAGGCAACACGCATACGCCATGTTGGCCGTCAGTTTGTGTCATGTAAGTGGGTTACTAGCCGACTCTGCTGCGAGCCTGGCTCTGGTTTCTGGCCTAAAACAAGGCATTCTGTGGAGGCGTAGCTTTTTCTAAAAGTGAGTTTCAAGCTGCAAATTCTAAGTTGTTGTTGTTAGCGAAATCAATTAGAGCTACTGCTTCCGATAGATAAATTTACTTAGAATTTTATTTGAGCTCTGTTTACTTACTTAATATTTTAAACAACATTTACAAAAATATATAAAATACTAGACAATTTTGTTTTTTATACCCTTGCAGAGGGTATTATAATTTCAGTCAGAAGTTTGCAACGCAGTGAAGGAGACGTTTCCGACCCTATAAAGTATATATATTCTTGATCAGCATCACTAGTAGAGTCGATCTAGCCATGTCCGTCTGTCCGTCCGTCTGTCCGTCTGTCCGTCTGTCCGTCTGTCCGTCTGTCCGTCCGTTTATATGCAAACTAGTCTCTCAGTTTTAAAGCTATCTGCATGAAACTTTCCCAAAAGTTGTCTTTCTATTGCAGGTAGTATATAAGTCGGAACGAGCCGGATCGGACGACTATAGCATATAGCTCCCATAGGAACAATCGGAAAAATAAATGAAAAAAAATTATAACTTTGCTGTTTTTTAATTTTTTGTTTAGTTCTTCAACATATAGTAATGGTTAAATATTTCCGATTTACGGTTTAAATTTCATCAAAATCGGTCGACTATAGCATATAGCTCCCATAGGAACAATCGGAAAAATAATTGAAAAAAAATTGTAACTTTGCTGTTTTTTAATTTTTTGTTTAGTTCTTCGAGATATAGTAATGGTTAAATATTTCAGAATTATGTTTTAAATTTCATCAAAATCGGACGACTATAGCATATAGCTCCCATAGGAACAATCGGAAAAATAAATGAAAAAAAATTATAACTTTTCTGTTTTTTAATTTTTTGTTTAGTTCTTCGACATATAGCAATGTTTAATTATTTCAGAATTATGGTTTAAATTTTATCAAAATCGGACGACTATATCATATAGCTCCCATAGAAATAATAAAAATATATAAAATAACTATATAATAATTGAGCTGCAAATCATCATAGTTTCAATGTTTTTCAGCATATACTCAAGTAAATCATAATTTAAATGTTTTCAAAAGTATTTAATTCATGCAATAGCTGCAAGGGTATATGAACTTCGGCTTGCCGAAGTTTGCTTTCTTTCTTGTTTTTTTTAAATTACATCGAAATACGTTCTTACTTTAAAAAAAAAGTACAAATTTGTTGGTCAAAACAATACAGATAATGGACCAAATAAAAATCTTTTATTAATTTAAATCAATTGTCTTTTAAAATTTATTATTTTTATTGGAAAAATTATGAAATGTAAGTCTCTAAGAACCAGTCGCAAAGAAATTCATGTGAGGATCATGATAGATAAACAAAATGGTCTGAACAAGGCGTACTTTGCCCAAAGAGTTAACATTTTCTATTGCCAAAGTTAAAAAACAGAACCAAAGGGCATATTTGTGCATTTTCAGACTTTTCCTAAGGAACTACACGTTTGTGTGCTTGGGGTAATTTCTCAAGCCTGACAAATCGACTCTCGAGCCTTGTTCTTCTGCCTTATAGAGTGCTGTGCTCTCGGAGGTTGAGAATGCTTTGGCCTTGTGCCTGGCCTCGAGTACTGCTTGTGTGACAATTGTCATCCTGTCACTTAACTTCCACTACTGCCCTAAGATGGGCCATTCAACACGCAGTGCATTGTAAACAAAGAAAAAACCGAAATGAGCAGCCAAATAGAAGCCAACCAAGTTGTGGAAATTTTTTAATTAAAAAATTGCAAACGACATTATGCAGAATGTTGATGGTGGTGGTAGTGGTTGTAGTTGAGTGTTCCCGGTGGCTCTTATTCACTGCTCCTTCGTCGCTTCGGTTCCTTCAGCTCCTGCGGCTCCTGGCTTCGTCCTGCCAAGGCGAATCACAGTCAATGCCATTGAGAGACATAGGAAACAAAGCGCACTTGACAACCGACTGGCAAAGGAGAAGCTGTGGCATATTTGGCATCGGCGAAACTGCAGCCGTTCTGGGTAATGAAAATGTCAGCACGGCTTAGTGCCAGTGCTGAAGATTTTTTTTTATGGGTATTTATTAAAATTGACGTATTTTATGGGCCATCATCATTATCAGCATAGCAATTATGTACGCTAGACTGCTGGGATCCGTTCATTAGTTGCTCGCAGCCGCAGGGTTTCCTTTAAGGAACGCTGCTGTGTCTGCGAAAATGTTCTGCGAGAATATTCTCCATGGACTAAGTAAATGACGACAAATGTGTCTAAGATAGGTTAAAAGTAAGGAATGCATTTCTTAATTGGTATTTAATTCATTACTTCTTTATTACACATGATGTAATTAAACTTAAACTTATAATTAATATATGCTCTTAATCAATTAGTATAGCTGGGTACTTTAAAAAATACTTTTAAGTTATAACTTTCTAATGCACATCAAGTATTTCAACTTTATAGAATTCAGTTTGTAGAGCCAAGACTGTATATAAAATATTTTAATAAATATATGTCTTAATGTTCTTCAACAGCTTATATATACCTAAAAAATTTAAATTTCTGCTTGCATATATTCAATGAATAGCTTGTAGTGGAAAAAATATTTTAATATTATTGAAAAAGTTATAAATTGGTTATTTAAATATTATATTTTTCCATGATAAAATATATAAAAAGGTCCCAGTTTTGCCTAGCTGATTTATGAGCAGTGCGATCTGTAAGAGCAGTGGTAATAAAACTAGCAATCAAAGTGTGTTTACCACATTTGTGTTCGATAAACGGAATGCCCATGATCTCCTGTAATACCAATCTCGCCGGAAATTCAGAGTGCTTTGTTTGGAAGGACAGTTCGCGGTCAGTGACGGTGTCACCGGCAAAAGCGACTGTCTAAGCATAAGGGGCTATGGCAGGAGGCCAAAACAATGACATTGAGGTGTCGAAGTGGCGAGGCGCGGAGTTGGGCTGCGAAGGTGTGTGTTCTGGTGGAACTGAGGCAGCTACATCCTTGATATGGATGCAGGTGACGTGGCCGTAGACGGCTATCGCCGGTCTAGAATCCGGAATAAAGCCTCAAATTAGCACGAGGGCTTTGCAGAATTTACTGCCAGGGGCACTAGAACGACTATCTGAATCTGCAGCTGCTGCCGCTGCCTCAGCTGCTGTTGCTGTTGCTGTGTGTTGGTCTGCGGTCGCTGTAACGGGCCAACAGACCGCAACAAAAGCCACGCAACATGGCCAATCTGTGGAGTTCATAAAAGTGTCAACAACTTGCCCTGCCGCCGCCAGCCTGGATAACAAAAAAACAAAAAAAGTTGAAAAAACCCGACTCAACTGAATCCAGGACGTGGCGAAGGTCCTGCTCCTGCGTGGTGGAGGCCACGTTGCGTTGACCGCTGATAAGGCAAAACGTCCGCCCACACAAGTTGGCTAACTAACGCACGTTCGTTAGGCAAGACAAAGTTAACTGGCAGTCACGGATCCGGCACAAGAAGGGTGTCCTGGTTTTGCCACAATCCTCCATCCACCGCCGTATTCCGCACTATTCCAAACTGTTTTGTTTTGGCCGGGCAATCAACGTGCCAGCCTCTCGCGGGGTAGACCAAACCCAAACTCAAACTCAAGCCCAGAGCCAAACGCTTATGCGTCTTATCAGCCCCAAACTCTACCTCTATCTACTCTGTTGTTCGGTTTCACCTTTGTTGGCCTCGTTTGTTTTGCCTTGGTGGCTGCCACGAGGTCACAGATATTTTTGCTGCACTCTCCCACAGTCAAGTCACAAAAAAATAATGTTTATATGGAGGAGAGGGTGATTTTTTTATTACATAAAATGGTTGGACCACCTAGACCACTGGTAAGTAAGTAACAATGCTCTTGTTTAACATAAAACTGCATACAGAACAAAAATGTACATATTTTAAAGTGGAAAAGCATTTTCCCTGTACTATTTTGAAGCTGATAAACAAAAACATTTTAATACAAAATATGTGTGAGATTTTGGCTGTATAAATTCTGGGAACATTTAGGAACTTTTTTATATCGCTATTGAAAAAAAATGTAAATTCGTTTTATTGCACGAACAATGAATTTTATTTTATTTTTATTTTATTTTATTTTGGTTATAGTAACTTTGAACGTGGCCATGGATTTGCTGGTTGATATATAAGTATTCAAAAAAATATTGTTAGTTGTGGAACTCACTAAATGAATTTTCTTTAGAAACAATTCTATATCTTGTCAAAGGTTTTTCATGTAATATGTATTGATGAATGCTTTTTCTACAGGTAGGTTTTCCAGCCCGCTCACTTTGCTTTAATAAATCCAAAGCAGCCACCACAAAAAAATGTGATTAATCCGCCTGGCTGACACATGTTGCAGCGACTTTTGTCCGCATTTTTGGGTTGGACGCAGCTTTTAGTCCCGCCATGGAGTTCCTGCTACTAGTCTCATTTCAGACAACCTTCAGGTCGGTTAGCTAGTTAGTCCGCACCACAGGATCTGGATGAAGCGGCCACCGGATGGGGAAAGTCAAAGCCAAAGTCAGCAGTGGTCAGCTGCTTGTGGCAGTTCGTTAGCCGCTTTTGTGCTGAATCTCCATCAGGTGCAGAAACAAACTGCGAGGAATACCAATTTTTTTTATTTTTTAATGAAGGGCATTGCAAGTGATGCAACTTTGGCGGAGGCAGCCAATTAAGTTTCCTGCCCATCAAAGGCCAAAGCGAATGCTTGAGTGGTAAGTAGCCGAGCAGGAAATAATGAAGGTACAGATAAGCTAATTAAAAACGGAAAGAGCAAAATATATCAGCCGCTTTAATAATTTAAGTTTGGTTAGGTACCAACTGGATTGGGTTTCCTCTGTCTGAAGGCAAACTAAAGCTGAAATTGTCATATGTAGATTTATAGCGAATGATAAGAATAATATTTACAATGCCCAAAGGTTACCCCAACACACACAAACTCATCTGAACTCACACGCATACAAAGTCAACTTTATGGCATACTTAATGTCCAGTCATAGGAACGGAGAATATCCAGCCTGATGGCACATTATGGCGCACGTCGCCCCTCAAATTACGTATACGCAACGTTGGCCGGACAGGCATGCTGTGCTACTTAGTGGCCATCGATGGCAAAGTGTCCGGCCGACTTCGAGGCGCTTGTCGAGCTCACAATTTAATGTATAACCCAATATCTGTACAATTGCACACTTTGATCGCAGTCAGCGATTAGATTTCCGAGTTGACATAACATTTGCCATTGGGTGAGGGGTATATTTAATAGGCCCTAAAGCGTTAGTTTGGTAAGCAGTTTTTATTTAGTGACTTAAATAAGCTTTTATTCTTTTTATTCCTAAAATCTACATATAATTTTAGTACGCAGTAATGCGATTCTTTATTAATAAAAAAAAAATTGAGGATTTAATTTAAGTTTTAAATACATATTTTTTTTACAAAAAAGAAGGGATTAAAGGATTGGATATTTTAACAGTCCGTCGAACATATAAATTATAAAATACCAAATACTTTTTTCACTATTTAAATCAAATGGTAACAGAATTGAATGAATTTTAGGTAAACTAATATTCAAAGTCTGATCATAATTTTTAATAATAATAATAACTGCAAGTTAAGTTTTTTTTGTGTAATTAATTATTTAAAAGGGTTTTATTCTGAAATAGGATTTACCTGAGTATTAAGTAGATTAATTATTGTGACCTTCTTATGCTATTGATTTACTAAATACTCCATTTATAGAGTATTTAAGGGGCTTTATCTTAAAGTTAGTCTTCTCTACTTGCCAGTGAGCAAGGGTCAATGGCTACATGTGCTTCCCGGGGATAT
This sequence comes from Drosophila elegans, assembly GCF_018152505.1. Lineage (NCBI taxonomy): Eukaryota > Metazoa > Arthropoda > Insecta > Diptera > Drosophilidae > Drosophila > Drosophila elegans. Next base: position 1,439,637 of record NW_024545855.1, on the reverse strand, counting down.
TATCATATGGCACAAACCCCTAGAAGGCACACGTAATATGTAGCTATCTGGTTCCACTTCCACTTCCACATCCAGCTGCTGCGGCTTCCTTAGCTGGTGTAATAAAGTGTTGCGGAAGTTGGACATATTGGTTTTTAATATTGAGTTACTTGTTTGTCTGGACCACTTTTGAGTGGAGCTAAGCAAGCAGGCTAGCCTCAGCTCCAGCTCGGATCAGATGGCGATGGACCGAAAGAGAGGCCACCAATCATACGCGAAAATGGATTCTGTTTACTCTCGTTAAAATCGCCCCGCCTGAGTCAGCTCGGCTTACCGAATAAATTTCCACATTCCCTGACCAATTTTAAAACAACAAGCAACTGGGTGACGCCTCTTTCCACCCCCATTTTCCTTTCAAAGAGCCGCTGTCGCCATGGCCGCCCCAAATTGGCGCCATTTATTTACTTGTTTGTTTCAACTTCCGTTCATTGCCACGCCGCAAAAAGTGTAAGCTATGGTGCATACCTCAAACGATCTGGCCCGCTTTCCCAGTTTTGCCCAGTTTTCCGCAGTTTTCCCGGTCCCTTCCCTTCCCTTCCCTTCGCGCATTTCCGCTGCCATTAGCCGACAAACTTCATTTGTCATCTCATTTTTCTGCTCGCTCGACAGTTTTCTTCCCTTTTTTGCGCAGTGAAAATTTATGTAAACGGACATTCTCATTCTTATTCGCCGGACACAGAATCCGGCAAGGATTCCGATTCCGATTCGGATTCGGATTCGGACTGGGACTCAGACCCGCTGCGGTTATGATGACATAAAAGGCGCTGCTGATAAAACGTAAAGGCAAACAAGGCAATCGCCATCGCAATCGCAATCGCACTCCAACACGAAAACAATTCTCCCCTTCTGATTGTGATCTGGTTGGTGTTGGTGATGGTGAGTGGGAGTTGTGCCGGAAGGGGAACTCGCAATGGTGCAACGGAAATAACATGCCGTGATTTAAGACTTCATTTTGCCGGTCCTTGGGGAACCCTTAAACCCTTGACAGCCGGCTCTTTAATAATTTTTATACAGAAAGATTGTCGCTGTTCATTTGGGCGCTCCTTTAAATAATTGAATTGTTTAATGCCGCGCCATTGTAATTGTAATTGTAATTGTAGCAGTAACTGAGACAGAAACGTAGCGGAAGCGGATATGGAAGTTGGCTGCTGCTGCTGCCGTTTGCTTTTGCCTTTGTCATCCGAAAGTCCTGACATTGTGTGAATTCATTTAATTAGCGAAGCAGCTCAATTCGGGGCGTTAAATTTCGCGCTTCTGTAAATGCTACGCATACAGACTGCATTGGGTGTTCGGCTTTCATTGTTTGTGGGTGGGTTTAGCTAACTCTGCCATTCAGATCCATGTGAATGTGCTGCTTTCAACGGAAATCTCGCCGGGGTATCAAAAATCACGTGCGCCATTCGAGCAGTGAGCGCTTGGTAGCTTCATCGGAGCAGGAAACTAAATTAAACCGTTTTGTTGTCGGCCAGCAATGAATGAGGAAAGGGGCAATAAAAGGCGCCAGTTAGCTAAGTGCTGGCTGCATTCTGCTAAAGTGCGTTCACAGATGAGTGGCCAGCTGGGACTTGGGGGTGCAAAAAGGAAAAATTGCTTTTCAGCTGTGTCCCCCTTGCCGCACTTGTGTTTTCCTGCATTTTCTTGCAATCAATTCATACTGCTATTGCCGGCGAAAAACCAATTAAGTTTTATAAGCCGTACAACTTGCATAGAACGAGCACCCCAAGGGTACAGTTCAAAGTTTACCAACTATACTCCAGCACACACATCTTCACATCTAAGACGTCTGCAATTCTTTAACTACTTTTCGGCTGGCAATTTCAAAGTCATTCTCGGTAGGCAGAACCGCAGAAAGCCATTGAACAACAACAATGCCGTTAATTATTCATGAATAGAAAGAATATGTAGTGGAAGTTTTTTTGGCGGATTTTCGGTTTTGGTTTCGGGTGCAGAGAATCCGAGCTGAAAACTTTGCGACTCCCGAATAACCAACACCAGAGCCAGGAAATAAAGTTTTGCCCCTTGTCGAGAAGTTGATCCCTTGGACTTATCCAACTAGACAATTTGCGAAAGCTTTGTGGCGTGTGCTGGCCATGTGTAATAATGAAATGCTCCCCTGTTTTGGGAATCCCTATCCTTATGTATTCATCATACGCCCCGTTGTACGTACAACTTGCATATGTTGTAAATACTTTCGGGGACTCCGTCCGATGGCCGCAGCTGGGGCTAGTCTCAGAATTTCAGGCTGTTGATTGATTGATGTTTGGCTTGGGGCCAGCATGATTTGGCCAGCAACGAAAGGATCAGAAAGTTGCAAATATGTTTTCAACTTTTCGCTTGGGGCTGTTTGCATTGCGCATTTCATCGGCACCGACACAAAATTTAACAGGCCGCCGATGGAATTTCAAATTAAATTCCCTTAAATTAGTATTAAAAATGCGCAATATTCGAATTATTGATGGCATACAGAAATCAATTTCGGTATTTGCCATGGTTTTTGCAGCTTGGCCGGTTGGTTGTGCTGTGATGTGTGTTTTGCGCACACAAATCAATGCAATTTAGAAAATTGCATTTATAGACGAAATGAATTTGAAATTAAAATCTAGCAGAGCAAAAAAAATATACCGAATATTGAATGTTCTGTATTTAAGTCGAACGGCATTTGTTGCGATTGATTGCGTTCGTTCAAAACGAAAACAAAAAAAAAAAAACAGCCACAAACACAGCTGCATAATAAGGCATAAATTAGAAAATTTTTAATGGCCAGTTGACATTGCGAACAAATAATGTTTATGTAGCATTTCAAAGTGTGCACAGAACATGCAATTACATTTGCATATTTGCCGCTATGTTATTGTTATTAATATAAATGGCAATGAAAGAGCCCAAATTTCAAGCCAACAATGATACTAATTAAGTTGCTAAAATGCACTCGAAAGGCATGGAAAGCACGTATGCCCTAACAACAAAAGTGTTTGGTCAGAAACTATAAAATCCCACCGCAGGCGTGGCACTAACAACTCACTCAAGCCAAAAGGATCGCAAACAAACAACAAAACAAAACAGCAGGGCCATAAACAAAAGCCTGGCCAACAACACCAAAAAGTGCCCCAAGAAGTGGCCCAAAGAGATGGAAGGACCCTCTCAGCCCCGTATCTCCTGTATAATTTATTCATTTCAAAGAATTTTCATCGCCTTGAGGCTGCCAAGTTGTTTGTAGTAGTTGTTTTAGTTTGCCGCCTGGCCAGGTGCCTTTTTTTTTAGACCAGATCGGGGATTCGGGTGCGACAACTGGGGAGTGGGTTGTGTGGCCTCCAGTCCTACTCCTCTGGCAAAATGTCCCTTTGAAACGTTTAACATAAATAATTTATAATGTTTATTTGTTTTTGGCTTTATTTTTTAGGCTTTTTTCGGCATAATTTGACAAGTTTTTGTTTTCTCAATGGAGGGATAGCCATATAAATATTTTTTCTTGGGTCGGCTTTCGTTTTAATATTCTACCCGCGGCGCACTAATGGATTTTGCCGGGAGATACAGGGATACTTTATTTATTTAGAAATATTTAAAAAAACTTGAACTTTAATTCCTTACATTTGTATTAATTTTTCAAATACCTCTAAAGACAGATTTCTGTAAGCAAAAGAAGAGATAATATTTATCTAGATTACCCCAATGTAATTTATCGGCACATTTGAAAGTTTATCTACAACTGGGTCTAAAATTATATTTGTGAGTAAGCTTAACAAAGCATAAAAAAAATGTCTTGTATCAACCTGCTTTGTATTGCCAATAAAATAATTCCTAAAATGGTTCTTAAATTTTTAAATACCACACAAGACAAAATATGAGAATAATATGTATCTAATTTATCCCAAAGTAATTTGTCTGCCCATTTGAAAGTTTATCTACGACTGGGACTAGAAATATATCTATGAATTAGCTTCTGACCTTAACAAAACAGATAAAGGATATCACAGACAGGTATCGATTGCCCATCTAACCATTTAAATTAAAGGCACTTTGTCAGAATAACAAGGGCTGCAGCCATTACAAGTACGAGTTGTGTTTTACTTTGCGATTTAATTCGATTTAGCTAAGAGAAATTCTTGGCCATGATGGCAGTTGCGGTCAATGTGTGTTTTTGGGGAGGAGATCGCCATCGAAACAGGACAAATGCAATTGCAACTGCAACTGCAGTGGAACGTGGAATGGCAGCGGCAACTGCAACCGAACTCATTAAACTGCGTGCACTGCTGTTGCGGCAGCTTGCGGTCGGCATTTTGGGGTTTAATTTTACTAATTCACATGATGGTTCACACATACTATGCGCCAAAAGGACAGCCGGACAGGACGGCTCATTCGGCTCATTCGGGTGACCAAATGTTAATTTTAATTTATGCGACCGCCTCGCACATTTGTCGCATTAGTTGTGGGTCTCTTTAATGAATGATTTATTGGTCGAAGGCCGAGGGAAGTCGAATAGGGTGGGCAAATAACCCACAGAACGAGCGAAATTCCAAATTGAATTGAATTATTTATTTATGCTCATTTGCAAACATTCAATAAAAACGCATAGCTGGCAATATCGCACAATGACTAGGGAAAGTGCGACAGATCGTGGGCAAGCGGCTTTTTAAAGTAATTAGGACATTTAACCAATAAATCGAGTGCGGTGGTGAATTTGTGTATTTGCTTGCGTTGGTTTTGACTGATTGATTAGAGATACGTATTTTCGGACCGTTCATTCTTATGGTCGGCAGTGTGGCAGTGTTGAAAGTTTTCCCGCCGTAGTTAGCACTTAATTCCACACCCACACTCACAAACATTGTACACCAACTTTTGGCAGGCGGCAAATGCAGAAACGATTTTTAAACACTTTCGACATCAAATCCACTTTACAATTTTGTTTGCGTACTTCGATTTCGGATTTTGATTTCGCATTTGATTGCCAAAAGCGATTTTTACTGCTAAAACTCTACTCATACCAGCACTAAAAAAATCAATATAATAGTGGTCAATATGATAGTGTATAAAATTATTTTCCTATTTTATTGGATGTTAAGACTATTAACTATGAATTAATCTTAGATCTGCCATTTTTTTATTGCACTGAAATTTAAGTTTATTTTCTATTTATGTAAGATACGTATTTTACGTATAAAACATTGTAAGTGAAATGTTGAATATCATTTTGTTGAAATTACTGATCAAAAATTCAGTTCAAACATTTTCATTGTTAGTTCATTTAAATTTTAATATCCTATGCAATATTAATATTAAGGGATTTTAACTTAGAAAGAGTCCAAAAATTGGGTGTTGAAATAAACATTTTTTTTCGTGTGTATGCATGGTATTGATTTCTAAACAATACCCAACTGAGCTACTAACATGATTTCTGTCCATTTTTTTGCTGTGCATACGTGTTGATACTTGACCTGGGTCCTGGCACCGAAAACTATTAATTTGATTAAAAGTCTGCACTTTTATTTGCCAGCAGCACACGCAGAAAACTTTACAGTTCTCGCTCGAGCACTCGGCTCCCCATTTTCCGCTCGTTTTTCCCCTCTTTTTCCCCAGCGGAAGTGCAGCGTTCGAGAGATTGGAGCGAAAGGGTTGGCGGGCGGTTGGGGGGGAAAGTTGTTTTCCTGTTTGTGTTTTCCACGCACATTAAAATGTCGTTAAAGCTGGTGAAAATCAAATGTACGAAATTTTCCATGGAAAATTTATTGCGCTCTGCCAGTAAAGAGCCGCGCTGTAAATGCCATTTTAACGCCTGGTTGAGACCACAGCCCCCGAGAACCCCTTTGCCCCCCTTTTTACCCCTTTCACCCCCTGCGGATCCTGGAAAATCCTCCTGTGCACACACACCTCTCGAGCAATTGTTGTTGCTGGTTGTTCGCTGGTTGACTTGTGGTCTTGTTTTGTGGCTGCCTGGCACACGCCCCCTCAACCTCACAATTTGCCAACCCCAACCGCCGCCTTCTTGCACCTCATTTGCATGCAATTCATTTTCTTAAGTGCAATTCCCATTGTTTTGCCCGAGTTTATTTGGCTGTTGGGCTATGTTCAGCTCTGTTTAGCTCTTCTGACTGCCGCGTGCAACCTTTTGTTGCAAATTACTTTATTATTATGGCCGACTTAGACAGCATTTTCCAAGCAAAGCAATTCTCACACTAATCTTGGCATAAATGCGTTCCTGGCAGGGGGTTTGAGGTTTGTTTAAAAATTGTTTAAGAACCACTGCCCATTTTGCTGCAAAAGGCAGGGCATATGACAGCTATCCCAACCTTGCCTTCTCCATAAATATTTCCCCGTTCTTTGCATTATCTTTCCCCAGTTTTTATCTCCGTGCTGCCACCCAAATTTCATTTAAGTTGGACTTTCAACAACTTCCCCCTTTTCTTACGCTGCTGACTTTCAAGTACTAGCGCCGGAAAATTATTTGTACTTTTCTTACATTTTTGTTTAATTAATTTTACAAAACTGCGCACTGTTGTCAGAGTTTATGACACTCTTGCTTGGAATTTTACGCTGACAACATTGACAAAATGTCAATGCTTTTTGGAGGGGGGCCGAGGAAAACTGTTTTGTGGAGAATGCTCCGCATAATTAGCCTCAAACTCTTGACAGTTGTTTCGGAGGGGGGAACATTTGCATGAATTAATTAGCACAAGTTTCGTTCTCGAACTCGTAGTTGGAAGTTTGAACAGAAATCCATTGGACTAGTGACTGAAATTAGCTGACCAAAACTGCCACGCCCCTTGCCGCACTCTATGTAATTGAAATATGCTTTCCAAGGATAGCTGAGACGGCAAGAAAATAGAAAACGGGGCCACGAGCTCAAGGAATTCAATCAATTGCAAGGCAAACTTCAAATATGTGTGCAGTTCCGCTCGTCCTTTTTTTGGGCTTTTTGTTTTTTGTATTTTTTTTACTGGTACTGGAGCGCCGTTGCATTTTAATTAAAAGCACAAACTGCCGCATGCCCCATGCATATTTATGAACGTAATGCAACCAAAGGCAGCAACAACAGTGGCTTTCGCACACCTATATTGTACACACACACAGACACACCTTGGTGGACGCACGCCTAGTCAAATTATATATGTGCATATTTTATGCATTTTTCCCAACGTTGCTCACTTCGCTTTTGCCCGTTTTTTGCGCCGTACCTCTCTATTTTTCTTCTTCTGACCCACTCGCTGGCTGTCCTATGCCAAAAACGCAAAATCGCTTTGCGCCTGAAAGTATGCAGCAAAGCGTGAAGCATGCAAAAGGGTGGCATACCGATTGGTGTTTCAATCCAAAACAACACCCACTCACACACACACGCACACACACGTTGGCAGTGACGAGCGCTCTGGAGATGAAAAAGTTAAATTTGTTTCGTGTCAAAGCGTCGCCGCTGGCCGCCCAAGCCAAGTCTAAGCGCGTTCGACATTTTTGCACAGAATTGAAAAAAATGGCAGGAGAAAGGACGACAGCGTGAGCAGCAGGATAGGATGCCATCATGCTGCGTATCTTTCATTGAAAACGCGTCCCTTTTTCCCATTCTCCCTCTCTCTCTCTTTTCGAAACCGCTTGTGTGTGTGTGTGACAGGCTGCATGGCAGACATTGCTTATACGCCATGTTGACCAACAGCGGCAACAGTTTTGTGTTTTACTTTAAATTGCATAAATATGAGCACATCATTGTGTGTGCGGATACACTGAGAGACTTATTAGATAGAAAGGATTTGTCCGTAATTGTTTAATATGATTTATATGATATGACAGTCAAGCAATTCTCATATTTCAGAAAATTCTGAACAAATTAAAGCTTATATAAGACTTAGATTATTTTGTTCAACAAAGGTTAGAACACAGAGCTTGCAAAGGTTTTCATAGGTATGTCACATTTCTTACTTTATTGCAATGTCATTTCATTTTATTGCGATTCTTTCTGAATTTTTTCTCAATTATAAATGCTTTTTATTTAATACCTTATTTCTCAAACAAATTTATACATTTTCAAATGATATAACAAGTATATTTAAGCCGTCATTTACAATTAAAAAGATCTTATGGTTATTAATGACACATTTTTAACAAAATTTTCAAATCTGGGAACTTACGACTTTTAGACCCATGGAACGGTAATATTTTAAAAAAGTATTCCCAAGCTGGGAGCACATTACCCCACTGTTTTGCTATCAATATTTACCCATTTTTTCCCACAGTGCCATTTTCCGTGTGTTTTGTTGCATATTTTTGGCCTCAAAGTGTGGCCTGCGAAACGCTGCTGCTCCTGGTCCTACAGTTGCATCTCTGGTGCTCTCGCAGCGGACTGTTGGTCGTCGGTTTTTCGGTTGACACCTGCAATGCTCGCATTTTATTACATTTTATGCGCCTGCTGATGTGTGCGCGTGTTTGGGCGACCATGTCAGTTGACAAAGGCATTGGAGCGAATAAACAAATGATATTCAATTTATTGTTCTCGCCATATCCCGTTTGCGGCATGTGCTCTCGGGTGTCTTGCATTCATTTCCCATGGCAGTTCGAAATTATGGAATTTACTCGCTGAAATGTGATGAAGGTCAGGCAGCGTGAAATGAGCAGCTGTCGGTCGCTGGAAACTCATCTAAAGGGATTAATTTGGGTGGGCTTTGCGGCGCTTAACGGTTGGCAGACAAAATGAACTAAGACTGCTTGCTTGGCAAATAATTGGCAAACTGAATGGAGTGTGGCGGCGGCGAAAGGTGTGATCTACTTTTCGGGCGGAGCATCAAATGCATTTCCAGCCAAAATTCGCCTGCAACTTAAAGGATAACGAACGGTGGGGTTGGAACTTAGTTTCAGCTTTGCTCGAAACTTTTGGCACCGCAAGTTTTGCCAGCGCAGACAACGTTTTCCCCCCTTTCCTTTCCCGCTATCTGGTTTGCAAACTTTGCTTTGTCGCGCATATGATATTCCCTCTGACATTCAATCTCTGTGTGTCTCTCCATTGACCGAACCAAGCCGAACCAAAACGGAACAAAACGAAACGAAACGAGCCGGATGAACCGAACTGAACTGAAGTAAACCGACAGCAATTCGCCAGAGTACGTCTTGCTCTTGCTGCTTGAGTGGATTTAAATTTACTCAGCCAGTGTTTTTCGCCCTTCAATGGCAATGCAATGAGCTGGAGAAATTCCTTCCATTCGCCTCGCAACCCAGATCAATTTTGATAGATATACAATCCGATGGGCGAGGGGAAATCAATGGACTAAATACCGCAGTAAATGCAAACAGACAGTAGCCGATTGAAGCGCGGCTGTCCAGGGGGCTGAAGTCTACAACATCTACATCAGCGAGATCAAAAGGGAAGTACCCACAGCCAACAACCATCAGCCATCAGCCACATACAACACACATCGAGCGCCGCCGGATGTGGCCGCTGTGTTCAGGTACTTAGTAAGCATATCCGTTTTGGTTTTATTTCCGCTTGGGCCACCCACAAACACACATACACATATGTATGCATGCACCTGCTGCTGCTGCTGCTGCTGCTGCCGTTGCTTATGTATGCATAAAAAGCAATTGCAATTGCAATTTGATGCGCAAACAAAAGCCAAACGCAGCTGCAGGTGCACTTGCACTTGCACTGCTGGGTAGCCTTTTCCCCTGATCCTATTTTTCGACTCGGAAATGCAATTGTTGCCTGCGGTCAGGTTGATTGCTAGCCCCAAAGCTTCTGGCTACGCTTTTTGACGCCTTTTACCCCCAGTCGTTCGAAACCCGCTCAAGCTCATTTCCGCTGCCACAATTAAAATGATAATCCGTCGAGTGCAGGTGGCAACCATCCTGAAGAAGAACATAATTATGCTAATCGTTTCTTTGTAGTTCCCCAAACTAGAAAATTTTACAAAAAACGGAAAATTCTAGAAGTTCAGGGTTTTTAGAATACTAAAGTCTTCAATTTTGTAGGGTTATAAAAAACAATGTGACAAAATATTTCTTTAAGTTTTCAAGATAATATTTTCTATAAATAACGTTTTTTATACCGAACAAGTTGAACAATTTATTCATTTCAAATTGTAGATTTTTAATCAGCCAGCTTTTTTATGTTTATGATCTACACAATAGAGTAGTTATTTATTATAATTGTCAACTATTTCTTGCACATTTAATTTAGACAGGAACTTTTGGGAGATTTAAGAAAATCTATTTTTTCATCAGAATTGTAGACTTCTAATCAAGTTTTGTATATTGTGTTTTGGCCAGTTTTTGTACATATAAGTTCTTGACAAAAAAGTTCACATTTAATTAAACTATTTCTAGGACATTTCTGAGTATAATTTGGCCAGCCTTTTTAGGTCATTTTAAGTCAAACTATTTTTTTATCCGGAATTTCCCGAATTCAGCTAGAGTACTGAGAGTCTTACCCCCGATTGTACTCGTTCTATTCTTTCCACTAAAATTGCAGTAGTAAGAAACTAAATTTTTCGTTAATTAAGGCGAATTCTCGCAGCTTTTGCGTAAAAAGCGAAAGCAAATATCGGCATGCGGCCGCAGCGGTGGCTGGGTAAAACTTAAATAAGACAGCCATGGTTTTCCGAGCTGCACATCAGACCCTCGACGACCCCATCGCATTTGCCGGGATGCAATTTTAATTTAGCCACCGAAATGAGCAGCAGCAGGGCGAAATGAGGCAGTGGTGGAAACGGCAGCCGCAGTTCAAGTCGGCAGTAGAGAGTGAAGAGTGTGGTGTGGAGTGTAGTGGAGTCCTCGTCCGGGCAAACAAAGAAGCCCGCCGAATTGTTTCGCGCATTCATTTTAAGTCATTTCGCAGGCGAGTTTGCCTAATGCACAGCTGCGGCCAGAGAGTGAAGGGTGCGGCAAAAACGGGACAAATGGGACAAACGGGGTATACGGGGCGTATGCGCAACTTATGAAGATTGCAGCACGGCTGTTGATGTTGCTGCCGCTTTTTGTTGGCTGCGCTGCACTGGCACGACTGCATTTCGCCTAAAAATGTCAAGTCACAAGTGTTGAATTCACACTTGACAAAGCAGCTGCCTGAGGGCGTTTGGGCGTGGCGTGAAGTTGGCGAGAGATGCGGCGGAACACTGCCAACTCACAGGCACATTGCAACTGACAGTTTTCATTAAAATGTTATCAAAAACGCAGTTTCCCGGCCCCCTCGCCAGGCCGCAAATGTGCCAGCGCAAGGAGAAGAAACAGCACAACAAATGGCTGTGAAGGAGCTGGCCCGAGATCTGGGCGGAATATCTGCAGCTTAAATGACAGAGAGATACACTAATAACAGCAGCGAGGCATTCAGCCAACAGCCAACATGTGTCCTTCTCCGTCGCTCCGCAGGACTAATCTCAACCAGTCAAAGTGGAACGCGAACATGGCAGCTGCTCCACATCCCCTGCCACGCCCACTGCAAGTCCTGCTTATTAATTGCAGACTCTTTTGGGGCAAATGTTTTCATGTCATTGCCAGGATTGAAGAACGTCTCCCGGAGTTGGTTTCGAAAGCCAACCATGAATCAATCAATTCCAGTTTGAAAGGGGTTGCGCTTTCAAAAATGTTAATTCTCTGCTTAGACTTCAAGTTGGAAAATGTTTTACTAAAATTCAAAGATAAGTACAGTTTATTGAACACCTGTATCTGTATGAAATTTATTTGATTTTTTAGGTGGAATAGAAAATGTATCTCAAAGTAAATATTTACTTACCCTGACAAATTCAAAATCTACTCTAGCATTCTAAAGATATTAAACTAATCAAAACATAGTTTAAATTTCCTAAAAAAATACTTATTACCACAAATAGAAAATATTTAAACAAATTTAAGACTTTCAAAATAAATAGAAGGGTTAGAAGTACAATATTTTATATTGGTTTTTTTCTCGTGTATAGTATTCCCTTTTCGAGTGAGTTCTTGCTCGATTCATCAACTTACAGAAGCACCAACATGTTGCTTAACTTTCTTCTCGGCTAAATACTCCACACGTACTCGTGCACATAACACGCATACTAGCACTGCTTAGATAATAATTTATTTAGCGTAAAAAGAAAATGAATGCAAATTTCGGTGGCGGGGCAAAAAGTTGTTGATTAAAGTGAAAACAAAACTCGGCTAAGTTTCATTTAGACGAAAGGGGAGTGATGGGGAGGGGGATAATTCCTGGCGGAAAGATGGGTAGCTCATGTTATTCCAGGTGCTGTTGCTGTGCTGGATAGTTTTAGTTACCTGACTGACTGCCATTTCCTCCTCCATCTGAGCTTCAGCTGTCAATTTTCATAGTTGTTTCTGCTGCTTTCAACCTGAAATTTATGGTGCACAAATTTCTCCGAAAATGTGTGTGTGTGTGTTTTGTATCCCACTATTGCATCTTATATTTCCTTCTATATTTCAATATTTCCTTTCTTTGAAACCCCACATCTCTTGTGAAATGAAAGGATGTGCCAAAAAGAAGTAATAAGTAAAACATATAAATACATTTATTTTAAACGGTAGTTTATATTCGTATCTCTACCTTAAATAAAATAAAGATCTGGTATTAGAAAAATAATTCTTTTTACTGCAGTTATTCATTTAAGTACAATAAAAAACGCATAAATTTTAAGCTTCAAGTGTTTTTTTTTTAAATATAAATAAAACTATATAGAAGTACTTTATAAAAATGTTTTTGTAAAAATACATACCAACTTAAATCCCGTTAGATTTACTTTATTTAAAATTATTAGAAACAACCATTTTCTGTAAAAACCAAATAAAAACCTTTAATTTTCACATAATCCAATTGACACGTTGAAAACTAATCCATGGATCCCCGAGGCAGTTATGGAAATTAAAACAAAGCAAAAGCGATAGAAAATGCCGATTTTTTAGACAAAAATATTTTTGACAGGCACAAGGACGCGCTGACATGGCAAAAACTAGGACAAATTCGGTTCAGGCCAAACGGTTGCTGCGGGTGGACGCGTTCTGCGAGTAGCTGTAACTTTTCTAATTGGCATTTTTCCGCAATGATTGCAGTTGAACACGCTGCGATAAAAGCTAATCGAATTATGCTTTTGGCAAATGCCACAACAGCTGCACGAAGCCGGCAAAAACTACCAAACAATTATTGGATCTCCGGGGGTGGGAGGGTAAATCACTGGACTGGTGGGGTGCTGGAATGGTTGGACTTATGGCTCCGGTCCTGCTGCTGCTATGTGCTATGTGCAGCGTCATGTCAACGCCCAGCCAAGCAGCAAGTGAGCCAGAAGGCAACGCAGCAGCGGCACGGAGTTTCCGGCAAAAAGTTACTGGGCAAAGGAAAAAGCCAGCAAGGATTTGTGTATGCGAAAAAATTTTACAAGCCATTAACAAAAATGTTGCGCCTCGGCATATGCCACATAAAATTCACTCAGCAGCAGCAGCAGAGGCAACAATGGAGGAGTCAGGCGCCTAAGCCAGCGAAAAAGAGAGATAGAGAGCGGAACGGACCGAAAATTTAAAGAGTTAACCGCTTGTCGTATACGCTACTTTCCTTTAGTATAAAGGATATTTATATATTTGGTATAGGCCAATATTAGATGCAATATCCATGATTCACTGTCGGTACATTTAGCTAGTTGTGAATTTAAAGCAAAGTACCATTTATATTAAAATAATAAAAAAAAAACATTAATTTAATCTAGCAGGTTATTAAATAAAACTACAGAGTAAAGGATGGGTGTTATTTAGTAGTTAATTTATGTTCCTTTATTATTAAACTAAGGACTTAAAATATTTTCTTTAATATTGCAAATGAAAAAATGAATATTGTCCTTGCTCTCTTCTCCAACTCAAACGAGTAAAGTTAATGGATAAAGCAATAACTGCAGAAATTGTGTCTTTCACAACCAGGTATATTAATGGAGAAAACTCAATTATCCTTTGTGAGAGTATTGAAAAGGGCGAAACAGAAAGAGTCGGAAAGAGAGAGGCGCAAAGGATGAAGGACGAAAGCGAGTCGAATGCCAAAATGTGCAATGCTAGCGATCTTGGCGCCGTTGCGTCCATTGTGGGTGAAAGTCCGAGCAATGGGAATGTGGGAGGTGGGTGGATTTTGGGTGGTGGGAAGGGGGAAGGGGAGGAGGAAGCGCCTGCCGGAAACAGGAAAAACAAACAAGAGAATGTTATGGAAGGAAGGAGCAACAACAACCACACCGAAAAGCACATAAAAATAAAGCTGCGATACGAAAAGGCATGTAGGAAACAACAGCGGCGGCGAAAAAAACAACGCAACACCAACAACAATTGCTGGAAAACTCGCGGCTGTCGTGGAAAATGATAAATTTAAACGCAGTGACATGACAAATCGCCGCTCATTTGTATTAATCAGACAAAACAGCGAAAAAGAAGGAGTCGAGGGATCGCGGGATCGGGGGACTAGTGGCGAAAGCACAGAAAATAACCCTTTCGCCTCTCTAACTGATGTTGCAATTATTGTTTTATGGCTTGCTTGGCTTAGCCCTTCCTTCTATTCTTTTCTGCAGCTGAAGCTGAAGCTTGGAGTCCTTGGGTCCCTAAGTGAATTTTCGGGCAAACGAGTGGCTGGCATTTGCATTGCACAACGTAATAATTTGAACAGAAGTTAATTTTGCGAGAAATTAAAATTCCTTTTCGCCGCTGCAACTGCAACTCCAGCTTGGCTCGTTAGGGGGCGAAAAGGGGGCCAAGTTCATTATGTGGGCCAACAGCATTTACTTCCGAGTGATTTATGCCCCATCTCGAGTCAGTGGAAGCTGCCACAATGTCCGATTCCTTTGCAGTTGCTGCCGCTGGTTCTGCGTCCATGTTGCTCCTGACACTCCATTCCATTTGCCGTTATCTGGCTGCTGACAGCATGTGTCAATTTAATAAATAAACAAACAAGAACAATGATAAAACGACTGGGCTGGACGGCACAAATAGTAGGGGATGAGGAAAATGAGTGGGCCAACGGCACACAAAGACATGTGGGGGAGTTTTCCGAGTGACTTCAAAAATGAAATGAAATAATTCCAAAAACATGAACTGAAAACGGGTACGGAAACGGGCAAGTGTCAAATGAAGAAACATGCCCCGGACAAAAGAACTCACCCACACACACGCATAACAGGAAGGAGATTGCGAAAACACACACACTAGCTACGGAAAAATGAGGGAAAAATACACACTACTAAAAAGATTATTGCTTTTCTTGACCATTTGTGCTTTAACTATTATATTTTATTTGAATCTGTTGTTGTTTGTCAAAGCTAAGGTGAATATTACTTCTTGAAACTTGTGGGAAAAAACATATGTATATGTGAACACAAAAAAATAATCTGTGTCGATTGACATTAAAACCTAAACTTTAAAAGTACAAATTAATATATAAATTCATACTGAATTTATATATACTTTCAATAAATATTTCCCATCCTTGCTGATTTTTTCTTCGACTGCACATGGTAAGTAATATTTGTGATACATTTGGTTTTCTTTATTGTGCGTTTTTTTCCCTCATATTTTTGTTCGTTTGGTCAGCGCGTGCAGCCAAATATTACGCAAACGAAACAAGCAGAAACAACAGGCTGTGGGATCTGGATTTTTGGGCAACGTGGACGTCATCAACATCGTCCGTTGAACGTGAGCTGTCAACAACTTCTGTGTGCGGGGCCATTGTTGTTGCCTTTTCTACGGACTCAACGAAGTCATCAGCCGCCCCCCTGAAGACCACCCAACTCCACGCTTTTCCCAAAATGTTGACTTTTACTCGAGTGACGAAATTAAATCGATGACCAGCAAATGTCAATGCAGCTGACGGAAAGTCTTAAAGCCGACCCAACTGGGGAAATAACCCGAGTATTAAGTCCCAGACAAGTTTGTAATAAATTTGCTTACGCTGGCAACTTAATGGGCAGTTTGTCGAGGAGCTTGGATTTTTTACTTGGACCGCAGACGACAGCCGGAAACCAGAGAGCTAAAAGTCAACAGAAAGCCATAAGTAGCCAGCGCCAAGAAGTACGCAAAAGCTTAACAGCAAATCACTGAAAAGTGTGAAAGGCAAGTGGGACTGGGGTGGCTGATGGAAAGGATTTCGGATTCGCAGCAACAACTAGTGCCAAGCAACCCGGCAAAGACCAGATTTTGCAGTTGTCTAATAAAGCTTAGTGCCAAATCCCAGCATTCAAATGAAACCAACTCGAAGAATAGAGTCTTAATTGCAGCATTTGTCTGCTTGTTCTCAGACAAATTTAAAGATATCTAAAGCAAAGCTAATGCAAGTGTGCAAATTGAATTACTTGCCTAAGTTATCACCTCACTGACCATTTTGTTTGTGGCACCCAAGGTCGGTAGAAAAATGACCCCAGGTGTCGTTGTCTGATGGAACTGTATGAATAAATAATCTCGTTCAAAAGATTACCCAATGACAATGGATTGCACCCCTAACTATGGTAGTTGTACTCCTTTTTATTTATGATATTTTACTTATAATTGAAAATACTTCATTTTCTTTGGTATACACTTAAAGAAAAGTAAAGGAGAATGGTTTGAAGTTATTTTAAATTGTTTTTTCTAATTTTCTGAAACTATTGGAATCTTAAAAACGTTTGGGAGTGATATTGTTGAATACCTTACCATTGATTTATGTGGCACCTGTATCTTTAACTTTGTTATTATATAAACCGCTCTATCTTCTAGTCATCTTATTTAGAAATATTCCTCAGAAAAAAAAGGATTTAGTAATCATTTAAAAAATGTTATATTTTTACGATTTCGTCTTTATCTAATGTTGTGTTAATTAGTTCTAAGTGCTTAAAAAAAGACAATTTCATAAATGGTTACTTAACTTATTTTAATTTACTTATTTTTTAATTTCTCACCCTTTAATTTGTCGCGTTTGCCTGCTGTCCTGTGAAAGTGTTGTTGGGACTACACAGTGGCGCAAAACGGCCGTTGCCACCCAATCCAACCACCCTGCCCTTTAGCATCCCTTTGGCATCCCTTTGGCCCCATGTGACCACTTGTAAGCGCACCTGAGCGGCAGGCCAGCCGTCAAGCGTTGGCTGCCATTTTAAATGTGCACGGTGCTGAATGAGAAAAAAGTTTCAAATACTTTTTCGCCACATGTGGACACTTGTGAGGGGCGCAAAAAAAAAAAAAACAAGGAGGGGTTGGGGGTAGGGGATCTACACAAGTGTGGCGGCGGAGTGCAACGACTTCTGCCGCTGTCACAGTCCAAAACAATTTGGGGATGAATTAATTTCAGCCAGCGCGCTGTTGTATGCAACACTTTTTAAGGTGTTCTTTTTTTTTGAGCGCCTGTGTGTGGACTGCATAAAGTGAATTTACCATCATCCTAATCTCAGACAGTCTAGAATCCTTTGCCCCAGCACCACTTCTCACATCGCCCACCTCTCGTGGGGCCAACGAACGACTTCATCGCACTTAGTTAAATGAGAAAGGGCAACAAATGAGCAAAAATGTTCGCGCTTCCTGTTGTGCGGCGCGTGTGTGTGTTTGTGAGTGGGTGTGGGGGTGGGGGTGGGAGTGGAGAGGTAGTGTGTCAGTGGGGGTATGCTGGTGTCGAGGTTGTCTGCCCGCCAGGTGGAAAGCACTTAACAGCGGCAGCGCTTCAGGCAGCATCACAGTGATGTCACAGTTTTACAAAAAGCTTACAAAAAATGCCTCCTAATTTGAGTTGCCCGTTACTGACTGCCGGGTAAAAATAGATATCTCAAGCAAAAGGGTTTTTAACCTACTAACTGCAGTTTCTAAATTGAACTATATCTTATACATATATCGCTTATATTGGTAATTACAACTTGTAATTTGGAAGCATTTGGAAAAGTTGTATAAATCTGTCGCCAATTTTACATAATCGACTACAAGATATTAAATGCCTTTTGAAACGGTATTAAATCAGACGGCAATGCATGATAGGCTGAAATTTTATACTCATATAGTGCCATTAAGTCTTAAAATGCATTTCATTTATTATTTACTATTATAATTAATAACTATTATAATTATCCTTTACACTGTACATTTTTAAAGAATTTATTGCTTAAAACCAACTTGTTAAATTTAAGCTTCAAAGCCTAAGAAAAATTCTCTATTTAACACTGTACCAAAACTAAAACGCTTTATTAATAAATAAATAAGTTTTAAGGCGTAAAAAAAAATAAAAATATAGCTTTACCAAAACCGTTATTTATATAATTGTTTACCTTGCAATTACTTTTACATGAAAAATATCAAATTGTAGCCAAATGGCTAGAACGGCAACTTTGCTGCATGTCTTTACAAAAGCGAGATGGCACGAGCTGCAGGGGCGGGTTAAACATTTGCAGCTTGGCAGGGGTTGACTCTTGTTGCAGCACCGGATGGTTGATTATGCTGCATAATAAAAGGGAAATGCCACCAGGCCACTTGCCGCCCTTTCTCACAATTATTTGTTCTGTTTTTATTGGTAAATTTTAGTTTTCATCGGTTTCTATTGCATAAAAAACGGAAACATTCCCATGCTTTTCCTCGTTCCAACCCTGAACTTTGCTTTGCGGTCACCGTGGGTTTTGTGCGCCGGGGGAAAATGGGAAATGGTAAAAGCGAAAAGCGCTAACGGAAAACGTTCGACAGTCGACAGTTCAGTCGAGCGGACCGGTGAGTCAAAAATTGTAACCGGCCCGGCTACCTCCCTACCATCCACCCTCCTACAATTTACCCACCCTTCTGTTTACACTTATAAAAATACTACTTTCGAATTTGTATTCAAAATTATTTAATTCTGGTATAGCCCTAAAAAATGATCAGAACAATTGGAGAATATTTTCTTTTGATGTATACATGAAACTCTCGATTTTTATACTTTCCTAAATTAATGAATTTATTAAGTTTCTAAAACCTTAGTGTACGTAAAAATTACTCACCTTTTTTTCTGCTCTAAATTAAGGAATTATAATAAATCAATACAAGTTTTTAATGAAATATTTTCGTTACTTATAGGTTTTTTTTACTGTTTTCAATGTTTTTTTGTGTATATGTTGAGAGACTTTACAAACCTTATACATATTTTTCTAAGTGCACCTCCCCATATTTTGCCGGTGACGTCGGCAACGGCGCGCAAACGCAAAACCGCTCAGCCGTGAACTTCTGGCGACGACCGCCTCGCCGCCGTCCCTTTCCGTTTATCTAGCCTGTTTACACTGGCGGGGCTTGTCTAGCATAAACATTACCTTCTTGGCCGCCGTTTGGAGATTCATTTCGCAAAGTCTTAGATACATATTCAATTTTATGCTTGGCATGTGCCGCCAAGGTAAACTTTGCCCCAGCGTCTGGCGCGGATTCAGATTCAGATACAGATACAGTTACAGACACAAATTCAGACACAGATTCAGATTCAGACTGAGAGGCAGTCAGTTGCCGTTTCCAATTCCTATTCCCGCTCTAATCTGACTTTGCTGGCTGATTACTTGACATATGTTCGAGGTGTTTGCTTTGTGCGGCGGCGTGTAAAACTGTTTTTGGTTTCTTCTTCCGGCGCTTCTTGGCTTTTTGGGGGCTAGTCGAAGGTTAATTTTGGCCAAGCTGTGTTCGTAAGGTTTCCACCTACCCGCTACCCCACATTTTCCGCCCATTTCCACTCACCTTCTGGGAGTCACGGTTCTGGTTCTGGCGAAACTTGACAGCTGCGTGATAAATGAAGCGCATGAACGGCACAAAATGCAAGAGCAGAAGCAGCAGCAGCAGCAAAATCGCAAGACTCCACGACAAAATAGCACAGCAACCCCCTTGACCTAGGCCAAAATCCCCTCTAGATGGCCAAAAAGCCACCCTCTTTCCCTCGGCAAGTTTGTAACAAAATTTACTAATTTAATTTTTGCAATTTGGTTGCGTTTTTCGCCTGCTCTTTTTGCGACTCTTACCCGCTTCCGTTGCATCTATATGGGGCAACCACCCAATCGCTTACCCCTCTCAAGGATGTTGGCAACGTGCTGCCCGTGGCACTTGCAACATTTCGCGACTGATGCAAGTGGCACGTTTCGTGCACTGAACGCCGAGCACTGGGACACCCCCACAAGCTACACAAGAGAGAAAAACTGTCAAATTAAACCAACTACTTGCGCCTGATTTTATTTAAAAGTTTTCAAAAATTGCTTTGGATATTTATTCCACATACAATTTGTTAAATTATGCCTTTTTAATCCAGAAATATGAAAAAAAAAGTTATGGCCTTAAAAATGCTGGCTTAAGTAATTTTACTGCAAAGCCATTTTTTGAAAAATGAAATTTCATTTTATCGCGCAGAAAATTGACATAAAATATAAGAGCAAATTTTTACCGCAGATTCTTGAAAAATTAGCCGCTGTTCTTAAGGTCGCTAAGGTCCTTCATATTTTCTTGTTGTGTATGTGAGCGTCGACATCGTGGCAACTAATGTTGCATTATTAAGTTTTGAACTTTGTTGTGAGGCGACATCGTGCATCCGCCCAACAAAAACAGCATCAGCAGGGGCGACATCCTTTTGCCTCATTGCTCGGAAGATGCAGCTAAAGGTGTCAATGCTATAGAGTATGTATAGAATGTGTGTACCTTGTTAGATCATTAAGAGTCCATTAGTCATTAAGTACGCCGGCGAATGTCACTGCAGCTGTTGCCTCCTCATCCTTTAGTCGCCCCACCCCGCTGAATATATGAAATTCCATTTGATTTTAATGGGAAATTTGTTGGGCGAACAAGGATGGTGGGGTTGTTGGGGGTTTTTGGGGGCCGTTCGCGATGGCATGCTTCAAAAATCTTGGCAGTTAATAGACACCTGACTGACTTCGTTCATGCGGAAGGCCTGATAGGAGCACGGCGGTCCCTGCCCCTGAACATGTGAGTTATTCGGCTTATCTGCGCTGGAAAATGGGTTAGCAGGGGCATCCACTTTAAATTAGTTTGGGATTGAAAAACAGCTACTAAGGCCATAAAAATCCCAGTTACTTTCAGTTACTTTAACGGTCTTACGACCATCGTGCGGGTCCCAAAACGGTTAATTAAACGTTGTCTCCTTAACAACAGGGTGTGTATGGCCGATTAGGAGGGTTCAGGGTTCGGGGCGGCTGCTCTCGAGTCACTCGAGCGTGAAAACTAATTGTAGACCAGAGTGAGCCAAGTCGAGAACGTATTCGGATTACCCACTCGAAAGAAGGTTGGACCCACAGTCAGCCAAGCGTTTGACGCGACATAATCACAAGAGCGGTGCGCGGAAGATTGACTCGTAGAAACAAAAGCACAATTTTGGCAGGGAATGTGATAAACGATGTTTGTAAAAAAGATTAGGCTTGGCAATTCTTTGAACACAAAACTTTTGCTTAAATCTCTCAGAAAGGTTTTGAATTGGCTAAAGGTCGTGAGAAAAATAAAATACATATTTGAAATGGATTAAAATAAAGAAATTATAGCTTGTTTTGCAATTTAGGAAAGGGCTTACTGTCAAAAGATATAACAAAATATTTACTCTTTCGATACACTTCAAAATACGATAATTATTTTAACTGTTTTAAGATTAAACAAATCTGCATAGACAGAAATACAAACAATTTTAGGCCGTAAAGCTTAATACTCACCGAACCACAATCACACCAAATGAAAGTCCTTTTTAAAATTTTAAAAGAAAATTAACAAATTTTTCTTGTCATATTCTAAAATCTCTCTTGTCTTGTGTTTTTAAGGTAGACTTTAACATATTTTTTTTCTGAGTGCGCAAGTTGCTAAGGCCCAGACTTGCAACACCAAAACCCAAGTCTGCAACATGCTCAAACCTTTTTGAGTCGAAACCGCGTTTGAGCCACTGTAAAAAACGTAAACACAACATGGTCGAGAGGCGAGAAAATGCGTTAACAGGTTTGAGTGGTTGGTATAGGTCGCTCGTTTTCCGTCGGCACCCACGCACGAAGTCGGCTTCGGGTGGATTCTCTGAGAGAAATATTCTCAGTTGCGACAACCAACCTTTCTCAATTCTGTTAGCGAACGCAGAGTCTTAACATAAATGTTAGGGAAACAATGACTTCTGTTAGCGGCCAAAACGGGAAAGAAACGTCGTTCGCTGGTCGTTCGTTAAATTCAAATACGTTTTCGCTGTTTCGCCGTTTGGACGTGCTGCTCCGGGCACCGGGCTCTGAGCAAATTGTGTTTCGCCTCCGAACAAAATTCTAATACGTTTAGAAAAATCAACAATTAAATCGCGCAATCACTGGAAATACCCCAAGATCAGTTTAAAAAAGAAATGTTCCGAAATCGTGCGGATAGAACATCTGGCGTGGTGAACAGTGACTTGTGATTTAGATGGTTAACGAATAGCAGCCCGAGAATTGTTGCATATACGGAATCGCATGGATATTGAAAAAGGTATAGCCAAAAATGAGTTATATATGATAAACAAAGTGTGTGAGTGTTGTTTTTTTTGGAGTCACGTGTCAGCGGAATTTTGATCCGGATTGTTGGTTGGCCCTGCCTTTAGTCAGTGTACCAACGAGTGCCATATCTATACTCTATACATGTGCCGGGAAACACTTTGACACACTTTTACTTCGGGCCCAAACTCCCGGCCATCGGTTATGGCGTGTCCTCGAAAAAAAAGTTACAACTACAGTACCACCAGCAAGGACGAGGAAATCTCGGCAAGGCGAAAGCGTTGTGTGTAGTCATTGTCGTCGTCGCCGTCGTTCGCCTTTGGCTCATCAATAAAAATTTCCTTGACATTTTACGAGCCAAAGGATTCGGAGCTCGCTTTACTTACTCCATTCGCCGGGATGGCCAATATATTAAATGCGACAACGGATTAAGCGCTCGGTTGCCCTTTTTATGTCCGCTTATATTTATGGACAATTATTTAAAAAATTGCCATACTCCGAAAGTTCACACACATTTATGGTCTGTGAATGTTTTATGGAATCCCCAACCCTTTTCTTTGCATAAGTTTTGCTCCTTCCGCAAAGGAGGGGAAATTTAATTAAGCCTCTCCGCGATTGTTTATAAATTCATGTTAATGATATTTGGAGTGCCGGGGGGAAAACACTTACCCCCTCTTGAAAGCCGAAAATTATCTGCAATTACGTCGAATCGTTGGGCGCGAATTCCGCTGCCAAGTTATTTTCCGCTAATTGTTTTCCTTCGAGAAAAGGAGGCGATTCGCAATCGTCGCCAGCTGCGCGGCGAAAGGACTCTTGCCTCTCCTCGTTTTTGATATGCAAATGGCCTTAAATTCCACACTTGAATTGAAATGAAATTGCCTCAAAGTTTTCGTTTTGCCCCAAAACCAAAAAAACAAATAATAAAAAAAAGGCGGCACGTGCGGCGTAGTCGTTTAATTTAAAATGCCAAACATTTTTATTAATGGTTATTGCCGTGCCTCGACTGGTGTAATAATCGAGGATTGTTTTGCCATTAGGAAAAGCCTTAAAAAACTTTAAGTCAGGAGTGCGATTCCTTGGGAATTTATTCCTCTGATTGAATCATCATGCCGCCGCGCATCAAAAATACTACACATTCGTTTAAATATTTTGACAAACTTTGACGACATTTCGCGCAATTTCGGCGCAATGTGTGTGATCTATCCTTATTCGAAGTTCTCCTTCTATCTCTGGCGATGTGCGAGTTTTGCCCCGGCATTTATATCAATTTCTTTATTCCTCACGGCTTTCGACTGCCGCCTGCATTTTGGCAACGAAAAATATCCCGTTTGCCGTTTTTTTTGGTCGGCAAGCAGGAGCAACTCTACGAAATTTATGTCGCCTTTTATGGCTATGTGGCTCGTAAATAAGAAAAATGTTGCAGCACCACACGAATATCGGGGTTTTATCTTTTGCACATGTGGCGGCAAGTTAGAGGGCGGCTTTATCCTTATCTACCGGCCCTATTTTAGGTGCCCCCAATCCTATTCCTCCAGACACCCAATCTGCATTTACCAGGAAGATAGCACGACGAAAATGATTTCATATTTCGCACGACATTCGGTCCGAATAACGGACTCAAATGGAACATTTCATATTTGATTTGTTTATTTGATTTCCGTGCTGCAGTGTCCTTGACAGCAGAGTCCTGAAAAGGCTTACTGCAAATCGAATTTAAAATGTTCGCAAATCAAATTGGTTCTTGCAATTCCAAGAAGTCCAAAAATTACTTATCTTCAAATTAAAACGAAGTGAAATGTTTAGAATCGCGAAATGGTGAAAATGTGAAAATGTTCGTGTGTGTGTGTGCAGAGGAGCATGCAGTTGGGCGGAGGGGCGGAAATGGGGGCCAAATTAGTTTGTTTGGCGAGTACGAGCGTAGAGTAGAGTGGACCAAAACACAAAGCCTAGTTCGTTAAACTCGCCCGCTTACGAATGTATAGCATATAGCCGACACACTCACATGCCGATTTTACCTTTTGTTGCTGCCGTAGCTAGCCAAGCAGAACGCCTCAGCGTTGCGTTGGATTTTATTCCATTTTCGGCTCACTTTCAGTCTGCAGTTTGTGCACAGGAAAAAACATACAAACACATTTCGATTACATTTTGTGGTTAAAAAATGCTTTCAGTCTTCAGTCTATTTGTGTAAAAAAAAAAACAAACATTTCAATTATGTCTTGTTGTCTAAAAAATTCTTGAAAAATTCTATTTTAAATAGTACATATATGTAAAAATCAAAATTGAGAAACTAAATTTAGGCTTTACTTAAAATAATAGGAGATTGCCTAGCAACATTTTCTTTTGAAATGATTAACCAAATATTTACAAGAAACTTACAAAAAATCCATCATAAAATGGAATATACATTTTTTTTGTAAGAATAATAATAAATGATTAAATGAGTAGCATTTAAAAAGTGTAAAATTAGATAAGGTAAGATTTTTGTTTTATTCAATGCAATTACAATAATTAATGCGAAAATAAATAGGAAAAATGTATAGCCCAAAAGACAACCACTTTGAAAACATTTTTTTGGCTGTGCATGTGGCGTAAGTTTGGAAAAGCAACAGAAATTTCCACCCCTCGTGTTTCTGCTGCAGCAATTGCTCGATGTTGCATCTACAAATGTAGCTGCAGAACAGAACTAGCACACCAATCCACCCCCAGATATTTTCTGGTTTTTTTATCCAAACTTGAATATTAAAACAGAATTAGCCAAGTGCAGCAAGTGCGGCCCGCCCACTCACCCCCTCCTTCTCTTCTAGTTCGCCGGAAACGGAAATGCGCCGAGTTAAAGGGGAAACGGTTGCGTGGACGGAGGGCAATTAATGGGAATTATTGATATGCACAGTAGTTCGGTCTTTGGTTCGCCAAAGAGAGTCCTTGAGTCCTCAATAACTGCCCTACTCTAGTTGGCTAAATTTTCCGGGAATTTCCATCGCTTCCACCGCCTTTGAATGAAGCAGTGTTTTCCGCGAAATCGATTGCATTGGGTTTCGCCTTCGTGGAAAAAGAGTGGCAATTAGATGCGATTTAGTTGGCCCCATCAATTTGCATATTGAATATGGGCAATCGGAAGTCGTTCTCCCCTGGCAAACGATCTATAGTACTTGTTCTAATGAGCTACTCCATTGCGGGGGTGTTGAAATCCAATAATTGGAAATCCGAACTAGCCACCGTGAAGAGATTGCAAAAACAAATAGGCAAATAAACAAAGCAACAAACAAACAAACAAACAAACAAGCTAACAGCCAAACAGCCAAATAGAAAAGCGGCAAAAAACAGAAGAGCAAGAAACCGAGCCAAATGGAAATGGAAATGGAAATAGAAATGGAAAACAAAAAGTGAGCAGTAACCGTTAGAATGGCACCTGCCACAGCGTCTGCGGCTAAAATTTCAAATTTCCATTTAGAAAAACACAACAGCCAGATGCAAATAAAAACAAATTTCTGTTCTGTGTGTGGCAGCTGCATGCGCAACTTTTCCATTGTACTCCAAGTTTATTTTGTATTTTTCCTCATATTTTTGTCGAATTTACTTCCCCCCTTCCCCGTTGCCACACATTCCACAACTTTTCATTTCATATATATATTTTTTTTTTCCCCCACTAGGCACAAATTAATTAAATGCACTCGACTGTGATTTATGCGATCCTAAGAGGAATCGCGAGTGCAAAGGGGAGTATTTTGGGTGAGGGTTACTCCACCCTAGACCAGATATGCCAGAAAACAGTGGCTGCTGCAATTAGACGGCAATATCGGGGGGGGAAGTCGGGGTTTTCCACTTGAAGCCCACCACAGGCGGGCTATGATCTCCCATCATGTGTCTGGCATTTAAAAGCCAAATCCACTTTAGATTAACTTATCAATATGCTGCTCATTGTTGTGATTGCCTGTGATGATGACGCAGACCTCTGTTTGAAGGGCTTCGGGTGTAAAATAGATGGGAAAATCAGATATTTTTAAATCTACAACATTTGAAGAAAGTATAAAAATAAAAAAATTTATCAACATAACTGACTTAATATTTTTTTTTGTAACAATATTCGCATTTGCCACTATTTTCTTAATAAATTATTTATAATCCAAAAAATAGTTAATTCCCAACCAATAACTGCATAGAATGGATTTTAAATTAAATTTAAGATTCATTGCTTTCAAAAACTTCAAAAAAAAATATAAAATTTAACAACATAACTGACTGAATTTTGTATCTTTTTAATTTCCTAAAATTAATAGTTGCTTTGGCCATAACTATTTCATAAATAGTTAATTATGTAAACTAATAAATTGTTGCTTACCCCCAATAACTGCATCTGATTGACGGGTATCTTTCAAGTCGGGCTTCAGATCGTCTTGGCTATCGCTGATGGCAATCAAATTAGATTTGGAGTCAAATGTCTAATAATTTTCAGCTTAAAAATTCATTAGATACAAATCGCCGGACCCATATCAAAAGCCATAAAGCCACAATGTGGCAGTGTCCATTGAAAGAGACCGAAATGATTTACTCCGCAGCGAAGTGAGGGCCTTGTCTGTTTGATTCTGACCCTGACTCGCCTCTCCTGGCTAATTTCGCACTAATTGATTTCTTTTTTGGGGCAAGATGAGATGAGATGGGGAACCGGCCGAAAGAAGCTTTAATTGAGCGACTCCGCCCTCCCTTTGGAGGCCTGTCAAATGTTTTCTTCCGCGCTTGACACGCGTTGACAGTTGGGACCTGGCATAGTTTTTGCTGCTGGCTTCAGCTTGCGACTGCCTTGTCTGGCAAATCGAAAACTAAACGCAGTCAAAGTCTCATTAGCTGATGACTTTGATGGTCCCAGCCACAGCCCATTCCCATTCCCCCCGAGTTGTCTCGCCTCTGATTGGGTTTTAATGCCTTTTGGCAGCCGAACATTGTCCACGATTCGTTTACAGAAGTTCCATAATTTGTCGCTGCCTCTGATTGATGGGCCGCGATCCCCATCCCGATCCCCCTGCCTTGTCATTTGTGCCAGCTCATAGTTCGTCATCTGTGGCCATTACCCAAATGATTTGGCCTAAGCTTCCCAAGATTCCGATCTTCACTGAGACGCTTTCACATTTTCCACGCGCAATTTGCCACGCACTGCGAATGTGAAGGCACGTGTTGCAGAAACGCCTCCAGTTCGACCCTTGAACTGGTAAATACTGCCTTTAGATACAGTGAAAAAAAATGATTGGTTCGAAAATGTATGGGATTTTCGAATAAACTGCATAATCCTTCATCTTTGGGTATTTTTGAAACGAAATGTTCTGATAATAAGACATAATAAAATATTTACTAAATGTTTAATTAAAGTTAGTTTATAGTTAAAATATTTAATTAAAGTTAGTTTTAGTTAAAATTAGTTTTTTTTTAAATTGTAAAATTTTTAACGCTACTCAAAAGCATACAAGGGTTTTTCTTAGAATTCTAAAAAACCACATTTTAAATTTTCTTAAAGAAAATTAAAATCTAGTTATTTTAGTCGTTTAATTCAATGGAATCCTGGAATGCCATAATGCCAATTATGAATACTATTCAAAGGTGACATAATTTTTTATTCGACTGCAGCCAATTTGAGAAACGTCTTAATGGTCCTTTTGGGCGGCACATATCATTTGGCTAAAGGAGGAAAAGAGCAGATAAATTTAGCACTTTGTTTGCCCGACACGCCCACATTAATTAGGGGGGCTGTGCGGGGGACTGAGTGGTGATGGTGAGGATTGAGGATATGAGGATGGTCTTCCAATGGCAGTTTGGAATGCAATTTGCAGCGACGACGTGACTCCAATGCCATCAGAATGGGCTAAAGTGGCGGGTCACGCTGCCGCTCTGTAGTTTTGGATCTTGGATCTTGGATCTCGAATCTCGGAGCTTGCCGCTCTGCTGCATGCACCTGTACAGGCACACATGTGGGCAATTTAGGGCCGCCCCCACTGGCGCGCACTCTCCCCCGTTTTAAATCACAGGTAAATACAAAAGACCGGCAGACGGACTGACTGCTTTCAGTGTTGGCTCGGCTCCATTTCAGGGCCTTCGTCTTCTGCCTGTAAATTATATGAAAATGCAGCCAGAAAAAAGCAGAGAAGCGAGACGAGTCGAGTCGACTGGAGTCGAGATCGGTGTTTCAACGCTCCAGTTCCAGTTCCAGTTCACAGACATTGACACACTTTTGCCTTTCCGCGTGGTACAGTGATCACTGATCACGTCTCAAATGTGTAGGAGCGCAGTGGAGCCTCGGCAACGGCTACGTTCACATTTCTGACTGCAATCTAATTAGCAGCGTGCAACGTGCAACGTGCAGCGTGCAACGAGCAACTTGCAACGTGCAACTCGTAATGATCCGACAATTTCGTGCGGCTGCTGAATGCTAAAATGCCTCATCACAACTGGTTTTTCATCCTAAAATACAACAAAAATGACAAGACCTCGTTGCCTTCGCTTCGTTTCGGGGCCTCATAAATCTTCAATTGTCATTATTGTTTGTCCGTTTATTTAACTTTATTATTATGGTGCCTCATTCGTGCCCCCTGCCCCCTCAAACAAAAAAAAAAAAAACAATATTAAGCTGCTTATGAGATTCCTGGGAATGCAGCAGAAAATTACCAGATGAATGGATCTTCTTTCCGAGAAGACTCCGAGATGACTGCTAATGAGCCTGGACAGCTGAAGAAAGCATCTTGGTGATATTTCTCATTTTTCCACCCATCACCCATCAAAGAAGTCACAAATCTGAGGCAATTATGTTAATTTGATTTGATGCCATTTCCATAGCTTTTTTCGGTCACTTCATGGTCAAATAAAATTTGTTGCCGCAATTGCATTAGCACAAGAACCGAATAAAAAGCGGGCCGGCCAGATATACACGAAAAATGTGTTAAGGTCAAAAAGAAGGAAGGAGGAGCATCAGAAATGAGCAGAATAAAAAGATTGTTATGACAAAGAAAATGAAAATAAATGAGGCCGCAAATGTCGAGCGGAGGATGGCTGGGATGGCTGGCATGGAGGTCCACAGATAAGCGAATCGTATACAAATGGTCAACTTAACTAAAACAATAACTACCCATCCCCCTGGCGAAGCGAAGGAGCAGAAGAATAACACTAAAATGAGCAAAAGAAAACCCCCATAAAAGAAAAGCGAAAACAAAAGCCGACAAAAGCGGGCGCCAGTTGCAGATAAAACAATGGGAGGGGGTTGGTGGTTGGGAACGGGCGGGAAATTCTCAAGGAAACCCAGCGAACTGCAAATGTAAAATTAACAAGAAATCAATGCGAAAAGCCAAAACAAACAAAATCTCGGAAAAATCAAGGCGGCACGATGCCGAAAACCGATTTGGGAATACCCTACGAATAGGTTACTAAGCCTAGAATCAGTTGTAAAATAATCCTCTTATGAGATATTTACTTGATTCGAGTATCAAATCAATTTATTTATTTGAATAAAATCGAAAAAATATAAAAGCGATCAAGAGTAAAAAATTAAAAAAAATAGTTAATTGGTTTAAGTTCTTTTCCCTGAAAACATTTTAATTCTACTTTTTTCAATTTGCAAGGTTTAAAGGCTTCCCTTACCAATTACTATGCCCTCAACGGCAGTGTATAGACACCAAAGCCAATGCGAAACCGAGTTGAAATGAAAGCCAAAAGAAGTCATAAATAAAAATTGAATGATGCGAATTTCAGTTGGTAGACGCTTTTGTTATTTCGCGGTTATCAATTTCGACGCACAGCTGGCCGAAAGCAGGCATCGCCGTACTATAGATGGCATTAGCCAATGAGTTCCCCCGCACACCCCCCCTCTTAGGCCCACCAACCACCCACCGCCCGGTAAGCCCGCTTCCCTGGCTAGTTTCCACATTCGAAGCGCTCCCACGCTCCACTGCACAGCTGTGGGGGGAAAAAGCCGAGGAGACGAAGATGTTGCTCGGCTGGCACATCAATTTGCGATTATGAAAGGCTGCCTGGCCAGCAAAAGCAGAAGCGGCAGCGGCAGCAGCAGAAGCAACAACAGCAGCCTCAGCAACCTCAGCAGCCGGGGCACCAGAAGAATGGCCAACTCTTTATTCAATCCGAAGAAATCTGAGCATTTAATACGCAGCCAGCACAGCAATGGCAGCATCGTTAGCGTCGTTCATCGTGGGGTCGAGGGTGCCACACGGAAAATAATTTTCATAATTTTAAGCGATCGATGGGGGGATAATTTAGTCACAAAACACAGAGATAAGAGGGGGAATCGTCAACATAATATTTTTAAAATATTTGAGTTGCTAGTTGTTTTCTCAAGTGGAAAAACCTTTTCATAATTTTAAATGATCGATGGTAGGATTATTTTATCACAATACAAAAAGATTAGAAAAGGAATTCTCATTATTATAATTTAATTTTAATTTATATTCAATAAGAAATCTCAAAATTCTATGGAAAGGATAAATAAGAAAATTTAGTGATACATAAGTTTTCAAAAGCTTCAACAGTTTTTAAAGTATGAGATGTATTGACATACATATTTTCAATCTGCTTGTTTTATCTGTAATTTGATACTTGAAAGGATACACTTTTCTCAGTGTAGTAGGCTTGCACAGCTGCATTTGGCTATGCCGAATCTTCTCCCAGCGACTGGGCATCGTTTGGCATTTCTTTGGCCCAGGCATGCGGCCTTCACATTTAACAATCCATTCATGTTGCTGCTGTAGCTGTTGCCGTTGTCGATGTTGCTGTTGCTGTTGTTGCTGCTGCTGTGGCTGTCGAAGTTGCCGCTGAGACTGCGCATTTATGAGTCTCTGTTTGGTTAGATGTCGTTCGAGAGTCGCAGTCGTCCGACTCTTCTGCCAGATCGCAGCTAAACTGGATTTTCCAGAGGTATCTTAGGCTGTATGTGCACATTATGACCTTTTCGTACCAGAGGGTAGATGACATTCGATTCCGACAGGCAAGACCTTAAGCACTTTGCTGAATAAAACACTACATCTTGGTAATAAACAATTAAAACTTATAGTATCCACATAGCTGATGTAATTAATTAAACGAAACAGGATCGCAATCTTATTTTAATTTTCAAGGAGTAGTAAACAAAATAATAATCGTAAAAACTAATTAAGCCTCTTTCTATTTGTATTATTGTAGTATACAAGATACTTTAGGGCAACAAGAAATATGGAAAGCGTTGAATTAATTTGGAAAGATTGGTTTATTTATTTATTCGAAACTTGACTTGAAGTGCAACACAAACAATGACAAACACTTGTTTATGTTAATGTTTATGAAATGGAGACGTCTTTGGTGGTGTAGTACAGACAATCCCTGTCTTCTAATTTCATTTGCTGAGCGAGCGATTCGTCATCGGTTGCCATGTCTGCTGCGGCAGAACCCGTAATAATAAGTCTGGTGTAGAGTATCCATGACTTCGGCCTACAAATTAGCCCCTTTATTTATTGTTTTTTCAATCGTTCGTACTTCGTTTGTTTTTTGCCGGCTTGTACAACATGGCACAAAGCTATGCCACTGTGTGTGCTTGTTGTTGTTGTAGTTGCTGCCGTAGTTGCATTTATGGCTGCTGTTGTAGTTGCTGTTGTCGTTCCGCTGCAGTGAAGCGCATCACCGCTGACGGGCTGAGTGCCGCTTCTTCTTCGGCCGCTTCAGCCGCGTGCTGATTCTTATTTATGCTGCAACACGCTCCCTCTTTGCTCACAAAGTCTCCCCGGTTTCCCTTACCTCCACATTAGTTAGCAATCCGATCCGACTTTTGCTGAGTTATGATTAAATGGCATTTCGTGCGAGTCACCTCCGCCGTCTGCTGGTCTTCTCCAGCATCCACAGAACCTCCAACGCTTTATGGTTATTTCGTGCCTAAAATCAAAGAAGTCCATGTCTCTTGTTCTCGAGTGCGAACGAACGAACGAACGAATGTTTGTTGCTGTTAATTTAACGCTAAATGAAGTGCGAAATTACAAAATAAAGATTCGTTTGTTTGGGCTATGAAAAATGAAATCCGGTCGTGTTTCTCATCAGCATCGTGCACAGCTTGACTCATTTTCGGCCCCGCCCCCACTCGATAAACACAACAAAAAGACTGAGTGATGAGTTTGTTATTTGAGCGCTGCGTTGCCGGGCCAAATTAGTTGCTTTGTGAATGCCTTTAATTGTTCGGTCGGTCGGTTGGTCGGTCGGTCGGTGGGAATGTCATGATTGTTTCGTCGGGGCTGTCCCTCCTGCAGATCGGCGGTACAGTGTTCCAAAGGAAGCGGGATTTATGCGCTGGCAGCATTTCGGACGACACTTTACGCCTCCGTGATTACACACGTGCGGCGGAAATGACAGCACGACAATTTGAGGAAATGCGAGCCTGATAAGCCGGGCCATTGACTTGCGCATACCCAGTACACAGTACACTGAGCGAAATTGTTTAATTGGTGGTACGGACCTTAGTTTATGAGAATATCAATGTTTAAAACAAAATAGTTACCTTTTAAAGTTGCTGTACTTGATTGACAAAGATTTTTCATGTATTTATGGAAGTTTTCTCAAATAAAATTTAAATAAATATTAATATAATAAATAAATAAAATAAAATAAAATAAAAACATTTTTTAATAGGTGGTAAGGACCTTAGTTGAAAGAATATATGATTTACAATGTTTACAATTTTCCTAACAAGATCTGTATATTTGTTACCCATAATTGATTTGAGAAATGATAATTACATGAAATGTTTTTAATAACATATTTTACATAGTTACCATAGTTAGCCTGGAAAACATCAAGCCGTAGAAAGTTAACCATTTGAAAGTCAACTTTTGGTGACATATTTTTTCCCGTTGTGTAGGACAATCGGCCAGAGACGGCGACCTCAGGTAGGGACTAATGCACATTTAATGCACTCCCTCTGATAACAACAGAAACACAGGTAGACAGCGACTGAGTCACCTGGTAATGACCTGCAATTGCCCAACAAAACGCTGCCATTCATAGCGAGTCCTGTTCAAACAATTTGCTGTGTCTATAAATAATTAATGCCCTCGGGGCAGACGGAAAATCGGTGAGCGGAGGCTGGGCGCCTGCCAATTATCAATTCAGCGAATTCAGCCTTCGAACCCCTCAACGATATTTGCACTGAAGAAAATCAGCCATTACCAACATAACAAAAAAACTCAATTTATGTTATTATATTAAAAACGATTGAACTTTGGATATGGCAAAATATCACTCTAAAAGAAAATAGTAAATAGAAAAGCATATCTTAAAGTATTATCCATATTTTTAAAGTATAAAAATTCTATTTACTAAACTTAAACTAATTATTTTTAAACCTTCGAAATTTTCGCATTTAGTTTGTCATATTTTTAGCCTTGTATTTATGTAAAATAATGTATGACCAATTAAAAAGGTTATTTTTTCTGCGTGTGGAATACGGACGTCGAGTTGAAATGTTAACCCGGCTGGAGCATGAATATCGATGATGGCTCCCACTCCTCTCATGATGAATCAACGATTGGCAGCGCTTCATACCCCTTAACCCCTGTTCGCCGCCTGTGGCTTGATTGCTCCTTGGACGTTTTTGTGTGTGCCGGAATAATAAGCAGAAAATAATGCACTCCCTCAGGGGACTGCTTCCACTCACACTCACACACCCACACCTACTCACCAATCCCAATCCAAGGGCAATCAAAGTGATTTACTCGCATCTCAGGGTCCGGCTCATCTGTGTGACCTGTGGCAGCTGCAGTTGCGACGGCCGGAGTTTCAAACATTTTTGCATAATTTATGCAATTTTAATTTCCAAAAGCTCGTCCGGAGTCATCATTATCGCAGAGATGGCCACAGATAGTGTGACTAGGAGTGCCGGGGGAAGCGGGATGGAATTTGCACTTTTCCCTTTTATATTACTTTCCCAAAAAATTATATCTGAGGTCGCACAAAAGTTTGCCCTTCGTTCTGTGACCCCTTCTCGTTTCCCCCTCCTCGGTTGCCTCCGTTGCCAGTTTGCATTCAATTTTGCGCTACCGTCCGCCCGTCCGTCCGTCTGTCTGTCGTTGTCATCGTCATGGCTGGCTAACAGTTTTCGCCATTGTTAGTCACCCAGTACCTCCCCACAAAACCCCATCCACCGTCCAATTCCATCTTTCTCGCCCTGTCTATAACTCGGTGTGCAGCATAGTACACCTTTCTCTGTTTGCGGGTTTATGGTCTATGGCCACGTAATTTACTTGTTTCTTTTCACCCCACCACATTCGTATACCTATTCAGATTTAGATTTAGATTTTCTGCAGAATTGTTTCCGAAAAGTTCATTAGAAAGTGTTTTGTCTGATGCGGGGCTATGAACAGCCAAAGCTTTAGCCATTGCGCCACGGTCATGGAAAGGCTACACAAAGCGAAATCATTAATTTAATAAATGTGAATACAAGAAAAACCATGTTTAAATCAATATATGATTTCGGTTTTTGGAATTTAGGGCAAATTTGAGTCTGAAATTTGGCATGAAACACTTGAAACAACGATAAAGTCAAGAGAGTTATACAAGACATGTTATATTTTGTTTAATATTTATTCGCAAGTTACTGACTACAACATTTTAAACTACTTTGTACTCCAACTTCATTTTACAGTTGTATTATTTAACATTCAAGATGGAAAGCTCTCTCTGCACAGAACCGTCATTCTTTTCTTTCTTTGCCGTAGGTCAAGTCCACATTGAGTGTCTTTTTTGTTAGCCAGTCAACTTTCCCACGAATCTCCATCGATGGGGCCATGGCTCGCGGCTAGTTCAGCCAAAGTCCTTGTTTGAGGGAAGCCAGGTCAGGTGCTAATTACACTGTACACCCCCGAAAGGATTCCATGTGTTCCAGCGCTATCTTGATTCAAGCGATGCCCTGAAGTGTTTTTGCATTCAAGTGTTTGCCTTGCTCACATTTGGCTGTTGTCGTTATCAATGGTCGCTTACTTAGCTTTAGAACGGCGGACGGTTAGTGGTGACTGCCGGGGGAAGTGTAATTAATATTCAATATGTGAGGCCAGCCCCTGCCTGTGACTATCAGCTAATTAATAGTGTTTGGCTTGACTGCTCGCCCACTTTCGAATACGCACACAATGTATGGTATTTACCAAAATGTATGCTTGTATTTGGAGGCACGCGAGAAGAACCGCAGCGACCACAACAATGCCAAACGCACACGAGTGAAACTCAAGCCAACCGAACCGAACCTAACATCATTATGAAAATCATACAAATATTTACCCAAATAATTTGTCAACTTGACACGAGAACTTAAACTTTAAGCGGCCAAAGGCGATGATACCATACCACCCGTTTCCGCTGCTTAGGGATATATAAAGGATATACACTCGCTCCCCATTCTGGCATAAAAATGCAGTGAGGCGCGCATAATCCTTTATGAAATTTGTTTTCACCTTTCTGGCAGCCGCTTCTGGCGGCCGCTTTTGGAGCGCTTTTGGCTGTTGGCCATAAAATTAAAATTTCTTTACAAGCATTAAACGCTAAATGAACCTGAAAATTACGTAAATTGCACAGGCCAAACAGAACAACAAAGAAAAGAACAACAGAGCGGCGATAAAAGAGCGCCAACACCTTGACAGCAGGTGGAAATGTGGAAATGTGGAAATGCGGAAATGAGGGGGTGGACGAGTTGACATTGACATTGCGGGGTCGAAGGGATGACAGAAAGCTTGGCGCGAATTGAACGAATGAATCTGGCAACAGAATTTTACGCCTCACTGTGTCCGCTGGCACCCATAAACCCATACACACACGCACGCACACACACATCCTGTGTTGCGAAGTATCCTTGCGCACGTCAAATTATGACAGTCGCTGGATTAAGGACCACCTGCCACCACCCGTCAACCATCGACCGACCACCAACCCACTTATCGGCGGGGCAAAGGGCAATCTGTTTTTAGGCCAGCTCACAAATTTCGTTTACACTAAATGCAAATACCTTTGCCAGCGGAAAAGGGCAAAGGGTTCGAGTTAGGCAGGTTGAACTTACACGGATGACTTGCCACTGTCGCAGTGGAACGAAGCAGCTGAAGAGATTACCCTTCGAAAAAGGTTTTGGCTCCTAGGGGATGGCGTATCCTTTACATTTTTAGAGCCTTACAAAATATTTTTATAGGAGCCAAATCGCCAATAAATGAGAGAGTGACCTTTGCATACACTTAAAATACCTAATAAATTGATGTAAAGTTGGTTTAATACTAAAGGCAATCTATAAGCTAAAAACAAATAATACAAACGCTATTATATTATTTTTATAATTTATATTTTTATAGTTTAATCTTTATAATTTTGCATTTAGCGGGTAAACCAGAATATTTAAGACAAAAATACCTTCTCAACTTTTGGACAAATTTTTATAATAAGTATTTTACACTACTCTTAATCTTACTCAAAAATCTCTTTGCTATATTCGTTGTTTTTTATTTATTTAAAAAGCATATTTCACCCTTCGTCTTCGAAGGATATTAGAACGTTAAGCCGACGCAAACTTTTTGCTTTTCTTCGGTTCGCTCAACTGGGGAGCGATGGCTCATAATTTGCTTATGCGTGTGTGTATACATGTGTATAGTATGTCGCCGTGTGTTTGCGTCCTATGAATATAGATTTTCCTTTCCACCCACTGCGCTGGCACAAATATGCGTTCTGAGCCATCGGAAAACATGTTGTCCCTAAAAGCAGGGAGCGAACGAACGAGAAGGAAAACACTGGCACAGCGGGACTCATTTTTTCGGAGATCTTCCTTGGGGTGTGGCAACGGCAACATAAAGGTGTTGACACATTTTGTGTTGATTCTTATTGGGCTCTAAGCCGATTTTTATTCCAGACGAAGACCCACACACACACAGTCTAATGGGATTGTCCTTGGTGGTTTGGGCTTGGGCTCGGGTTTGGCAAGCGGAAATGGGGTGGCATATATTTTTTGGGCCTGCAATCAATTCTCATTTGGCTGCCTCTTTTGTGTTTTGCAAGCCAGTCTTCTTGTATTTTTCCTTCACTAACAAGAGTGCATTCTCTTCTCCTCTTACAGGTAAGCCAAAGTGATGGAATCGCAGTGGAGTTTCTGGTGAGTTGCCTTCAAGGCCCGGCTTGACAATGCCACCAGCACTTGGCCAGGTGTGCACTCTAACGTTAAATCTGCCCAAGTCGCTGCACTTGTTGAAATTGGAGGAGAAGTCACAAAATAGTAAAATATATATATAAAAAAAAATATTTTCGCCATGATGAGGGACACTTTTTGCTGGAAATTTAAGCGGCACTCGTTTAGAACTTAACAGTACTCTCGATGCTCGCTCTGATAAATCTTGAAGGGGGAGAAAATCACAGAAATATGGGTATAAATAAAACAAAATGAAAATCTAATTTAAAGCAAGGCAAGCCAGCGGGGCGTCAATAATTGCCCAGAACTGAAATTATGCTGAAAGATTAAAGTCATTTATTATAATTTATTTATTTTTGTTTTGCTCCCCGTCCGTTGCCATGCGCTCGTGTGGATCCCAGACAGGATTTGGAAATGGGGAACGGTAGCGGTAGTCCTTCGTCCTTCGTCCTTTGCAATTACTTTGAAGTGGCGCACTAGCCGAACTATGTACTCGCAGGGCCGTGGCGCCCCATTAAATTTGCCACACTTCATTGGCTCGCACAGAAATAATAATTTATTATTTAATTTCGCTCGGACAGCGGCGGCTGCTGCTGCTGTGTTCAAGGGGGCGTGGCACCGGGGGGAAGTTGGTTTAAAGTAATTAATTTCGGGAAGTGTCAAAGTTGCTGCATGGCCACGCCGAACTTTTCGTCTCTCCGCGCAGGCGGATTGGGAAATTGGAGCTACTAGTAGAGGTGGCATTGAAAGTGGATCCGGATGTGGCCGGGTTCCTTTCGGCCCCCTTAAACCAATCAAGCAAAATATCGTTTTCATTAAAAACAGGAGGGAAAGATAGCCTTGCCAAGCGGAAGTTTCGACTCCCCGGCAGTTGTAAATATAACTGTTTATGAAAGCAACTTCTTTACACAGAAATTTTCTATGGAAGCATTGGAAAAAAGCGAGAAAAATACCATCACAATAATAGCATTACGATAATGATAAACATTGCACAATGGAAAATACTTCATGTAACCACATGGGAACCATAAATAACTGCTTGTTATTCAATAATTTTTAAAAAAATATTCTCCATACAATTACCACTCACAATTGATAAAATGGTCCCGACACTACTGTTATTCGCCTTTGTTTTATTTTGTACAAAAAAATTAACACTCATTGAGAACGTGACAAATTTCGCTGTCATTGATGTACAATTAAAGAATTATGGCTCGGCATTTATCCCGACACGCAAAAAAATTTGTTAAAGCCCTAGTGTCCGTCAGTTTAAAATGAAATATTTATAAAAATACTTTTTATATTTTAAGTCGGGAATTTCTTAGAATTGTTCTTTGTATAACTGCTGTACACCGTATCCCGCTTTTCAGTTCCGTTTTTAAAAAGCTCGTCTGCAGCTTCTATTCTCGCTTTTCTCTGACCTCGCCTTAGGCTACAGTGGCAGCAGCAAGTTAATTTCCACTTGCGATTCGCCGGTGGACAGTGGTCATAATATACAGACAGAAAATAAATAAATTAAAAAATGTAAATTAATTTTTAATGTGCCCCAGTCACCGTAATTCATCATCTTCAAAGCTGCAATTAGCCTTTAATTTACGATGTGCCACGTCCCCGAATATGTTTAGAATGTGTTTAGGTAGGTAGTCGAGAAATGTTTATAAATTAAAGGACCCTTTTTGGCTCTCTTTTATCTTAATGCCCTGCCTTGTTGCACAATCATTTAAATGCGTAAATTCTCGTAAGGTATTTTGCGTAGCGTTTTATGGCATACTTAGGACAGACCCTGGAATCCTCTTCGGCGGTTGGGGCTGTCTGCTGGCCATTATTCAAGGTAATTTAATTTGAAGAGAATTGCGGACTTGGCAGGCCAAAATCGAAGCCTTCTCGACCGTCGCAAAAAGGCCAAGGAGGTGGAGGCTGAGGTTGAAAGACCGCAGAAGGAATGGCCATAACCGAGGCAAATCCAAACAAATAAACGCTTGACCCACTCCCACCAACAATGAGCAATGTGCCAAATGAACGGCCAAAGTTCAGCCGGCAACTGGCAACTGGAAACTGGAAACTGGAAACTGGAAACTGGCAACAGAGCGGGCGAAAACATTTTAAATGCAAATGAAGTGCCGCACTTAGAAAGCCATCAGCTGAAGAAAAAAGAGTGCTGACTTCTGAATGCTGACTGGAGGGTGGAGATTGGAAGGAAGAACGTTCAAAAAGTGCTGATAAATTAGAGAGAAGCCGGCACCCTGGCTCGATTTTAATAAACTTCAAGCCGAAAAGCAGCAGTAGCAGCAGCAGCTCAAAAGTATGTCAAAAAGCGCCTAAAAGCAAAAACAGCCCCTCAATAAGCCCTCGAGCATCTCCCCTTGAAATTGCAAAGTTTGGCAGCGGGATTCAAAACGTATTTTTATGATAAAAATTTGAAAAACAATTTTTCGTTACTCAGTCCCTGCCCGAAAGCAAAAAGTGTCCGGGAAAAGCGCTTATGGCTTTTGACTGCGGCCAAACAATCTAGCAAATTGAAATACTCGTAAATATTAATCAGTGGCCAACGGACAGATATCTTCTAGCTCTTCCGTAGAAGAGCCTGCGATGGGATGGGTCAAGTTGTCAAAACTTTCGCATACATTGAGCAGAGCTTAGATTGTGATAGACTCTGCTGGGGTTGCTCATTTCGAGGAATTCGCGTGATTTATTTGTTGCATAACTCGGCCTGAACTGTTGGACTGTTGGACTGTTGGACTGTTGGACTGCTGGACTGAAGCCTCAAGTCTGAAGTGGGGCGAAAAACTTGCAAAATAAATTGAAAGCAACAAAAGTTTGTCTGTCGTAGCACACCGAGTGGAGCGTAAAAGTTTTGCCCTGCAAGTAATGTACTGTGGAGGCGCTTGTAAAAAATTACTTGCATACTTTTTGGCGCGCTTATAATTGTTTTCCATTCCCGGGTCGGGTGCCTCAACTTGCTCGACTCACCATTCCTTACTCCCCAGTAGCAGTTTCCATATAACTCATTAGGCAAAAGTTTAATGCGAATCCCCATCCCCATCCCCATCGCCATCCCCTCCAAACCAAGCGTTTCCAGCTGCGGGAGTTTATGTTGAGATTTACTTTAACTACTCTTGCGCCTGCAACTATGCAATAAATTCTGCGAAATTTGTGTCCTCCTCTCCGTTCCGCCAGCCATATAGCCATGACCCACATAGGAAAATAGCTGGAGACTGGGTTAGTTAGTGGGGTGGGGGGCTTGGGCAAAGTTATATAATAAGCAGCATTAGCTACACATGTTCGTGGTAAATCGCTGCGGAGCGGCTGGACACTCTGCTCAGTGGACTCGACCGCTGCTTAACTGCAAGTGCTGCAGAGTCAGATTCCATCGCGTAGCACCCCCCATTTTACCGCCCAGCTGGACTGTCGAAACTTTTCCAATCTAAGCTAAATAAAAGGAAAAGTCTCTCGTGTCTATCATGTCAGTAGGTATTTTATTATTTTTAACCTCGACGCGGCCCCACAGCTGACGCCCTGTTAACCCACCCACAGAAAGTGGTGGGAGTGGCAGTCGAAGTGGGAGGTGGAGTGCTCGTGTTGTCTTCTGCAACTAATTTGTCAATGTCAAGTGTTATTTCTTATATTTCTCTCGGTTTTCGTGTTTTTTTTTTTCGTTTGCAGCCTGAATTTCTGTGTTGTTGTTGGCTTGAAGCTTGAAGGAAAACTTTTGCGCACGCACACCCACAACGAGATACATCACTCCAGGTTTTTTGCAGGCACCATTTTCACTCTACTAGAGCCCCGTCACTGTTGCACGTAATCTAGTATATGAATGTGGTGTGTGCTTTTAGGCGCTCGTGCATGGGGTACTCTCGAGGCCGCTAGACAAATATGCGTTCCCTTAAAAAAACTAGAGCATCAGGCTGTTGGTTCTATGTTCTAGCAAAACCCAGTTAAGCTTAAGCCAACGTTGTAGGTTTTGGAAAGCTATTTAAAAATTGGGGAACATTTTTAGATTTTAGATTCTTGAAAAAACTCAGTCAATCTTAAGCAAACATAAAAGGCTTTGGAAAACTTTACCAAACGTTTTAAAATTTTTAATGGTGATACCTTATTAAACCCCTAATTTTCACATACTTTTCTTTTACATTTGTTTTAATTCATAAGCTAATGGCCTTGTTAATAGATTTCAATGACTATGCAATAAACAAACATAAGCATAAAGCTGTGGTTTCTATGTACAATACATTATTAAATTTTTATTGAAAGCACTTAGCATAAGCAAAAGTAGTAGGTTTTGGAAAAGATTTAGAAAATGTTAAATGGTTTTATTTTTTTCTTTACCCATTACCTTTTTCATTAAACTTTTATGGTTATGGCAATCGATTTTATCATGATGGAATAATAAATTTATATTTCCATAGCCAAAAGACTAAGTTTAAGGGCATCACTAGTTTTTGCTTGCTTATTTTTTTGCCATCAAGTGAAGTTTCAATTAGTCGAAGGCCGCTTAAAAGTCGCTCTCAAGGCATGAGGCAGAAGTTTTTTGGCAGCTTATAAAAATCGTTGAACCAAGCGGACTTGGTGGTGGGTATAAAAGGAACAAGGCTCCTCGCAATAGTTTTTTGGGGACCTGCCAACTTCGCTTAACAATCAGCGTCAGTCGGCAGCCAGGTGACACTTTTGAGAAGCTCCCTTCGAGCGGCGGTGCCTGCCTAATTGCTGTCTTGCTCCGAATTTCGCTAAGTAGATTTTCTTGTACGGCATTTTGAGGGGGGCGTGAAAGTGGGCGTGGCAGATCGGAGCAGCGGAGCAGCACGGTTGACACTTGGTGTCAAAGCTCATTGCAGCAGCAGTCGGTCAGGGCTCGTCAGATGTTCTCGTTGTCATTGTTGTTTCTCTTCTTGTTGCTTGCCCACGGCGCATTTCTCCTCTTATTTTGTTCTTCCTTTATTTGTGCCTCTTTGATGCTAATTAATTGGATGGGGTTGGAGTGGGTACTTCTTCGCCCTCCCTCGCTTTGTTTGCCAAATTAATGGCCAACTGCTGAAGTGCTCAGGAGCAGCTCAAGCAAAATACTTTTAAGCGGATTTCAATGGAAAATGCCATAATTGTATGCCACTCGAGTGACGTTGGCATTACAATTGAATGTGAAAGTGGCCTGTTAGGGGCGGGTAGGGGGGCGTGGCATGACAAGGCATGTGAGCGTAGGCACATGTGAACGCCCCAGCGTAATCATATGGCCCAGTGAATTTATTGAATGTCTGCCAAGGACATAATATAATTCAAGTACAAATATGTAGAATTTTCTGATGCCAGGGACAACGCAAATCCCAAGGAAATACAAGGACGCCAAGACAAGGAGCTGGGCGCGACTCAATGCCTATTAGGCGCAACAATTGCTTTTCACGCTCATCAACAACAGCGGCACCCTGAATAATGCCTCTCAGCCTCATCATCTTTCCGAATCAGATTGTCCCGGTAATAGATGGGGGTTTATGATGATGACGATGATGCGAATGCGGATGCGGATGCTGATGCTGATGCTTAACATCTGCTTGCCGTTTTACAACAATGCGGAACGGCCCAAGTAGAAACACATATGCTCCCTAAAAAAAGCTGTAAAAAAAAGCTGCGACAAAAATTGCTTCGCAAAGTTTATAAAAATTAAGCGTATATTTACCAAAATACTGTCAACAGCACATCACGTAGCCAGAGCACACAGTAAAAAAAAAATAATATGAAGATATCTGGAATCACCAGGTTCTAAAATGAATATATGCAATATGTTTGTAGTCTGGAAGTCCTACAGTTTTATCTCAAAAGAAGACGCCTTATTTTTCGTTGCATACTCTTAGACAAATTAGATACATTATTTTAAAAGGCTTTTGTATATATTTAGTTTTGTTAACAATAATAGGTCCCAACGGTCTTTCTCTAGGAATCCTTTCAGGTCAAAAGAAATGTTAAAAATTGCAATCCCATCACAGCAAATGGAATTTGAAGTATACTTTAACATAAAAACACTTGGACACAAATACACAAAGCAGTCAAAAGGAATAGTGATTAGTTTTTGGAAATATTTGTAAGGATAGGATTTGTTATACATTTTTTAAATATATTAATTTTAGTTGAATAGGTTTTGGGCTTTAAGCTACAAATCTTAAAATAACAGCATTCGGATGGCTATTTCAGCTATACAAGTCTAACAACTATTTTGTAACAGAACCTCGAGTTGTAGACAATTTTTTCTTTGTGCAGCATCTCGAGGCAGGATACCTGCCACTGCCACTGCCCCTCGCTTTGGCACGAATTCTCACCGACCCGACCCGACCTGACCTGACTACTG
This sequence comes from Drosophila elegans, assembly GCF_018152505.1. Lineage (NCBI taxonomy): Eukaryota > Metazoa > Arthropoda > Insecta > Diptera > Drosophilidae > Drosophila > Drosophila elegans. The sequence continues at coordinate 1,395,746 of NW_024545855.1, read as the reverse complement.
CCATCACTTGCGCTAAATTAGATTTGGCCCGTTCCAGACTCGTTCAGCGTTGTCGCTTCATTTTGTCAATTGTTTGGACTTGTTAGACGTTGGCGGACGGACAAGGAAATGGCCAGGAGCCAGGAGGGTGGAGGAAGGAGGGTGGAAGGAGGAGAGTAGTGGAAATAGCAGCAGATCCTGGGGAGTACAGAAGGACACAATGACTGGCGCTCGGCAAAGGCTCATTGTGAAAGCGTGCGTCCAGGGCGGGCATTGTGTTTTGGGGACAGCGGCCCCTCATTGCCATGAGCTAAGTAGATTAGGGCCAATTACAGCGGCATCAACATCACCGTCACCATCAGCGGTCGCAGTGCTGCCCCCATTGTCGTCGACGGCTTTGCCTGCCTCGTCCTTGTATTTAGTCCCTTAGAAAGGAGCTGGCAGCTCCTTGCTAACCGCCTAATGTGCCAAAAAGCCAAATGAGTTTGCCTGCACAAACACAAGTCGTCGGTGTGCTGGCAATGCAAATTCTGCTACCTCCAATGCCGATGCCAATGCCGATGAAATGTAATCGTCAACCGCACCACGGAGCACGTGCATTGAGTGTGGCTTCTGTGTCATACGAAAGCCAAGGCAAACACACCGATGCAGCGGCGCGGCATGAATACGGAATATTAAAGTCTCTTCGGAAGGGTAACTGCGGGAACACTCCCTTTAAAATTGATTTTCCCCTCATTCATGGTTGCAAAATTATTTGAAATTCTATTGAGTGCTGAGTTTAAGGTACAACGACTTAAGGTTTACTTTAACTAAGGGTTAAGGGTTTATTCATAAATACTTATGTTTTATTCATTAGAGGATTCTAAGAACTTTGTTGGAAGTTCCATTCGAAAACATTTCTCAATTGTTTGTGCATGAACACTCTGTATAAAAAAGGTACTTCATTATGGATTGTATATAAATGAATTTTTTAATTCATTTATTAATTATTTTAAGTGAATACAAAATCCAATAATAAAGCTTAAAGCAATCGATTGAAAATGACTGAAAATGATCATTTTTAAAATCTTAAGGAGCAGAGTCATTCTTTTTTCCATTATTTTTCAAGATAACTTTTTTGAATTTTTTTTCCGAAAAACACTGCAAGAAATTTGTGAATAAATGACTTTTATTATTATTTCTATATTCGCATAAAACTTGTGAGACTGCCACGTTTCATGCAAAATAAATGCAAGAGCGTAAATCATGGTTATTTTTTTAATGAGAGAGTATTCAATGATTCGTATTGACACTTATATTTTGATGTATGTATGCACACAAACTATGTCATGAAAACAGCAACATCGACAACAACAACGAGGAAAACGTAATTATTCATAATTCAATTTTGCATCGCTAGGAGGCGCTAGGCAGCAATTTCCCGGAAACCGCCAACGACACAATCTGTGCCAGTGTGTGTGTGTGTGTGTGGCATGTGGCATGTGTGGGTCAATTGTGTGCTTGTGTGGGTGAGGTGGCGGCGCATCCGTATTTGTGTGTGCAGTTAATGTGCATTTGGAATGCATACGGGGTTATGCAATATTGAGCATACGCATTCGACGTGTTTGCTTGGAAACAGGCTGATTGTTTGGTTTTGCCAGCCAGCCATCCAGGTGGGCGTATACGTAATGCGGAGGCAGATGGACATTGGGACAAATAGAGAGCCTGGCAGCAGGTTAAACAAATGTCAAAGCAAACCGAAATTCACATCTCGTCCTCGACATTATATTGCCGTGTGTTTATTTAGTCGGGAATGCGGTGCACTGGCATCCTGGCAATGGAATGCGTCGTGTGCACTTGCCAGGCATTATGTATGGTATTAGTATTTGGTGTCGGCCCCCGATACGGCTCAACTAATTGTGTTTCGTGCCGGCAAACAAATCTTAGTCGAGCACATTGCTCGACGGCCATAAATTCCCATCAATTTATGCATTTAATTCGTTGGTCTTCGCCTCAAAAGCAGCTGCTTGGCAATTAGGCTGCACAATTTTCTGGCATATATATTTTAGCATTATAATTAAAACGGTCTCTACTGCTCTACTTTGCATCCCACAGCCGGAATCCAGAATCCTGCTTCCAGGCATTCACCATTTTGCGCGACATATCCGTTTGCCGGGCATTTAGGTTTCATTCAGCCACTGCAAGTGGCAACTGCAAATGGCAACTGCAACTGCAACTGCGACTGCTACTGCGTCTCACCTTCCGGCTCTCTGCAAACGGATATCCGTCGAACGCTGAACGCGACTCACGTTCCAGCTGCATTTTTCTCCAACTCTGCTCGAGAAAAGAAAGAAACAAAAGAAACGGCTGAAGAAAAACCAAAGGGGGAAGGCTTTCCTTTGTTAGCTCAGACATTGTAAAACAGAAGGAGCGACAACAAGGAGCCTGGCATGGAAATGGAAATGGCCATTAAAAGGAAACACTTTGCGCACTTTAATTTATATTTAGCGCCTCGGAAAAATGTCAGCGAGAGCGAACAGGATACAAGAAACTGTGCAAAAACGAGGCATTTGAGTGGGGGGAAATTCGACATTAAACAATTACACGAGTCTCGTTTATAGCACGGACGGCTCCTTTTGATTACCGCTGCAAATGGAGTTCGAGCATTTGGCTGCCGAGCAAATATTGACTGCAGTTGCCGCCCCTGGCAGGACTCGCATGTCTAGCCGCTATCCTTCCATCGCGTTTGGCTTAATTTAAATAAATGTCACACCATGTGGCCAAGGCCCAACCTCTTGACCACCCGCGGCGGCCACCGAGCCAAAGGTCGCCCGCTGGGTGAATCGCGACATTTCTGTATTGTGACGCTGTTCAGGCAGGGCAATTTGTTGCTATTATTTTGGTAACACTTTAATTTCTGTTCGCGACCCCGCCGCACGACACGCAGCACACAACACAGCGTGAACTAGTTAGGTGGCAATAAGGATATGGCGTTATCCTTTTACCAGCTATTTAGCATTTAAATGCTTAGAGCTCTGGCCTCGTTTTATCCCATTTGGAGCGTCAACCGAATGGGTATTATGGCTTTTGGGGGAAGCGAAAGTAGCACTTCATTTCTGGGCTTATGTTTAAGCTGAGTATGGTTTCTTTAAAAATTTGTAAGCTGCATTTTGCTAAGTATGTGAAAACATAACTTATCGGCCCTAGAAAATTGGAATACAATTTGTCATTGTTTTACTTAAAAAGTTTTGAGCTTTCGTATTTAATTTAAACTTAAAAATTGTTAATAATATCTGGTTTTAGTCCTGCTAAAATAAATAATTTTGCTAGTTTGAAAATGTTTGTATTCTTAATTTTGTTTTGTCATTCCAAAAATTTAAAGGGGATTTAATTAGTCGACTTAATACGAACCACCATTACTTTTATTTTACGCTTCTTGTGGGTGTTCTCGTTGGAACTTGCACTAAACATAAAGATTCTCGGCGTTGACTACGTGATGGCAATTTTCGACAGTATTATCTAGCGCATATCGCGATTTTGTCGCAGTTTCGTGAAGATGCTGACTATTCTCATTAGCAATAAGAACGGTGAAGCTTTATTACGCATACGCCCGAGTTGCCAGCGGATACTTCGCACTAACTCATTTTACTCAGCTAGCATATCAATTTCACGAACTTCATCAGACTGCAGCTAAAGTTGGGGCTGGTCGAGAGTTTATTTTACACATGAGCTGCGCTGAATTGAGTTACATAAGTTTGAGCGAGTTCTCGTGGCTAAATCAACTGCGGGGTGTACAATTTTTGCGCCATTTATTTAAATTCACTGCCAGTGTGTGTGGGTTTTCAAGAGAGGGACCGAGTTAAATTGTACACACTTCTAAGCTAAGCAGATGTAAGCCAAAGGCAGCCAGCTCAAGCCAGAGGCATTAAAATCACTTCTTTTGTGATACTCAACCCCCTAGATTTCTGGGGAGGAAATGGGGGCTGATGCCGCTGACAGGCATTCACGATTTGCTCACCACACGGCACAACTAAGCCCGCACCAAAGTCATCGCCGCCCAAATGTAATAAGCAATAACAGTTACGAAAAGAGGGTGGGGGTGTGGAGGCGTAGTGGGCGGGGCTGTGGTTTTGTCGAGGCGCGAAACAGAAATGGCGCAACTTTATTTAATATCCGTAAGCAATGCCATACAAACAAAGATAGCGACTTGGATGCGGGGGCGCACACCCGGGCGTATGCGTATTATTTGGTCGCTCAGGCAGCGTAGCAAAATGTTTGCATTCGCCAAATTGCCTTGCGTGTCAACACTAAATAGCAGACAAGTCTAAATACTTGTACCCGGGACTCAACTTGCCCCCACCTAAAAACTTTTGAATGTCGCGCAGTTGTTTTGCGGTTCGGTCTTTCAAAAATATTTTCGAGCTAAATTTACGCGCTCTTGGCACACACTTCGAACATCCTTTTCAACTGTTTGTCGACACACACACATATGCACTTATATGCGCAGAGCAAAAGATTTATGCACTGAGAAGAAAAACGTTGACTTACATATATTGTTACTTTAGAATAAGTAAATTAATCTGAGAAAGCTTTTCCCTAAAACTTGTAATATTATTGTTAACAGTTTTTAATTAAAAAACTTAATTTACTTTTATTTGAGTATTTCCATTTTATACATGTTTGGCATTCACTTTTTTGGGCTAAAGTACAACTTTTCTCACTGCTTACGCATTTGTTAGCCAATATTTGTTGTTGTTGATTTTAGTCGAAAAGCAAAGGAAAAGCAGCTTAACTTATGTCAACCCGATAACATCGTGGGACCATAAATGTCTCCCCAGACAACACACCCCCCTAGTTGGCCCCCGAAAAAACAGAAAACATCGAGACAGAAGAAATCGCTGGGACGTTGTGAAATCAGTGGAAAGCTTTTCAGAAAGTTTTTGTCAAACATTTGTGTGGCACTTGTAAATTTGTTGTGATTTCTTGATAGCTCCTTATGCCAAGCGTTCATGTGTGTGTATGTATATACTGTGTACTCCACCCCCTAGCAGCCACCCATTTTCGAGAGCCCCCCAATGTAGGCTGTGAATTTTATGAATTTTCATGTGCTTTCAAGCGTGGCTGCGGAGAAAGCCGAGAAAATGCGAACATGTGAAAGAATTCGCCCACTACCCCCGACCATTCTCACTTTCAACCCCATTCTGATGTGTGTATGGGAAAAGTTTTTCTTTTTCAGGCTTGAGTAACTTCATTAGAAAGAATTTAAAGCAGCCGCTGGCGTTGATTTATGGCAGATATATATACGCAGGCGGAAATGATTATGATAGAGCCAGAAGGAAATGAGAAACGAGCATGAAGCAATGAAGAAAAGCCAATAACAGCTTTTCCGCTGACAAATTATGAGAAGCAACCCTGATTGAGTGCAGTGAAAAGCACGCTGTGCAGCAGGCAAATTCTTATCGCATCCCAAACATTTGGAGTACAAAATCAATTTTCCCAATGGAACCCGAAAGCAATGACATCTTTTACCCCCTTAGCCCCCGTACCACTTTTGCTGTTGGCCAACTTTACACAACTTGCGGTCAGCTCGACATTTTTTGCTTGCAATCTGCGCAAGAGAAAGAAATTCCTGTGAAGCTTTTGGCACTCTATAAAAGCGGAAAAAGCGGAAAAGATGGGGTGCGGAATCCACGTTCTTGGGTCACCCAGCCACGCCCCTTCGTTGCCGGTACTTCATCATCATTTGAGAATCCCCCACTACCCACCCACCACATCAAAATGAAATGTCAAACTAAATGGCAACAATTTTGATTGAATTTTTTTGCAAAGTGCCCCGGCCAGTGCTGGCAATTTCGAGGCTGACCAAAAATGAGCTGGCAAATAGCAACACGTTCTGCTGAGGAAATCCATCTGAGGTTTTTGGGCTTTAAAACTGCGGGACGTGACGGGGCGGCTTGCGGAATGCCAACAATAAAGTGCAATTCATTCTCTAAGCAGGCTGCATGTCCTTCTACTTCTACTCTACTTCGCCCATGCAAGTGGCACATTGCACATAGCACATAGCACTTGGCACATGGCGCTTGGCACATGGAATGGCGGAATCACAGTGCTCCGGAGGGTTGGATATGTGAGCGTATTTTCCGTATGTAGCACGGCATTTTATGACAATGCCAATCTAAGCGAAAGCGAGCAAGACGTTGACATATTTTTCTTGACAACGTGCAGTGCATTACTTTCCAGGCCGCTGACAAAATGTGCCCGTTACCGCATTGCAATGATCCAGAGCAGAGGCGGCGCAAAAAGGGGGCAAGCCATTGTTATATTACCCTCAGCGCTTAGAAATCCCATATTCATTACCAATCATCAACCTGTATTGAAGCGAGTAGTCAAAATGTTGATGCCATTTGGAATAGAGTGCGCCCCCCTTTTGTCGCACGACTGCAGGACCTTTGCAGGCAGCAAGACAGCCAGGCAGGCAGGCAGGCAGGACCCCCAATATCCTGGCTGACTTTGGAGCTTAGGCTGCCGACTGACGACTGACGACTGCACGAGACACACAAATACTACATTAACCCAAATGCAAAGCCGTGCCAAGAGCCTGGCAAGTAAATGCCCACGGGACGTGTGCATGTGTGAGCAGTTCTGTTGTATCTGGTGTATCTGGTGCATCTGCTATATCTGCTATATCTGTTATATCTGGTGTATCTGGTGTATCTGTGTGTGTCGCCCGCATCTGACGAGTGGAATTGATGAGGATGCAATGCAGAAGGCAGCCAGTTGCCAGTTGCAAGTTGCCGTCTCGTGGCGCTTAAAGCGAGCACTTATGCATATACCAGCAGGCAGGAATCCGTAGACGGCTTTGCCAATGATCGCATTAGCTGAACGTATTCGCTAGTTGACCTCAATTGGCATTGGAAAAACCATTAAAGGCTTTTCCCGCTCAGGGAGGATGACGTTAATCAGGATAATTTCAAAAAGGCCCGCTTAATCGATTGGGATTCACTGCTGATTATATAAAACAAGACCAGATGTGCTTATGCCAAGGCAATTTTATATAAGAAATGGGTATAAATAGGGAATATTTTGAGTGAGAGAGTCATTAATTACATATGTGGGTATGAAAATAAAGATATAATATCATAATTTAACATTAAGATGTTAGTCAATTTAAATCATTAAATAAAGAACAACCAATAGATGGATAGTAATTATACATTTTTAGATAATTGGTGTACTAAATTCTTAGAGTTAACAACACATGCCTTGCCTAAATAAGAAAACCATTTCTAATCCACTTGAAGGCCCTTAAAGCTCGGTTAGTCTTAAAGTTAAAGACTGCAAACAAAACCCCCTAATGCTGTGCAAACAATGGGACGAGCACCGCATAGTTAGCATTAATGGTGATGCCTTGAACTTGAACCCAATTGTAAGGGTACCCCAGCGTTTTTGGCCATTTCATTTGCATTGCGCTTTAAATAATTTGAAGCTAACGAAGCCAGCGAAAGCAGGACAAGTGCCAGTGTGTGCCAGTCACCGAAATATGAAATGGCCAACGAGGGCAGAAAAGGCGGCCGAAGAAAAGGAAGGGAAAAAGGTCAAAAACACTTGGCAGTACATTATCTGGGCCAGTGACCATGCTGTATCCATCTGTATTGTATAGTAGAGTGGAGCAAAGTATGGCCCACCAAGCCAAAGCCAACTGACAACTGACGACGGACCCACTGATGACAGACGCTCGGGCTGACATTTTCGTTATTATTCTTATGGCCGTTGAAGCCGGAGCTACGGCATCAGCTTCATCTATTGCTGATGCGGATGCCACTCGGGCTGCTGTTATTGTTGGCTCAATTTCCTAGCCATTTCCGGCTGCTCTTCTTCTTCTTTGGCCTCTGCTTGGCGAAATTACGTAAAACATACAAAAACAGAAGTTCCAACAAAGGGCATTTCGGGGGTTTCGGAAGTTTCGGAGGTTTCGGAGGTTTCGGAGGTTTGGGGGCTGGGGCAAAAACACACAGACAGTGCGGGTCATTCCACTTGATTTCCGAAAAGGATACTGGCCACACAAGGCAAAAAAATGTCCAAGATCGAAATGAGGAAGGAAAACCGGGGGGCAACCGCAAGTACAAAAGAAATGAACTGCTTGGTAACCACCCAGCAAGCACCACCCAACATGCCGTACTTTACCCCAATCCCACTTCCACTTCCACTACCATCGCCTTCAGTCATCGGCGTTCTGGCTGCTCACTCAATGGTCCATAAATCGGTTGTCAACTATTCAAATGCAGACAATTGATTACAGCGATAAAGCTGAAGAGCCCTTTGTGAGCGATTCATCCTGCTGCTGCTCGCTCCTCCTCCATCTTTTCTCGGCTCTAATGAAAGCAGCTGTGCCATTCACAGAGATATGGCTGGAAAAGTGAGGCAGGACTGAGCCATGTAGGTGGCATTTTTCCCTTTCCCTGAGCCTTTGATGAGCCGGAGCCGTAATGAGATGAGAGTTGGCTTTGGGGGTCGAAAATGAGGAGGCGCAGAAAGTCAATAGACGGTAAAACCATTTGAGCCAGCCACAGAATTGGGTTACACATTACTACAGTCAATACTGGGAGCTGCAAACTGCAGAGTCAACACACTTGTCTATGGGTGTCTGTGGATTGCAGCCATGGCTGCCTACAGATCAGGGCGCTTAACTCCGTTCTCAGTTCTCCGTTCTATGTTCTCAACACCCTTAGGAGGAAGGTGCTTCAGGAACGGCAAAATATTTATTCACAGTTCAATAAATAAAACTCCATGTACCGAGGCAAGCTGCCAAGTCATGGATCTAATGGCCTACTATCCATCCATCCATCCAACCATCCAACCACCCAGCCATCCATCTGATGGGCTGCCCATCCAACGAGCGGTGGTTTTAAATAAGAAATGAATACGACGCCTTTGTTCGGGCGCGGCGACTTGGACTTAACTTCAAGTTGGATCCGGATTGGGAGCAAACGGAGTTGCAGTTTGAATTTGAGTTTCAATATGGGCTATACGGCAGTATTTGCTTAGCTTATTCCTGCTCCCGCCCCGTAAGCCCCGGGCATTTAACACTTTGTATTTACTACCGCAGCTAAAGCAATTGAAATGCTCGTTGCAATAGTAATGGAGAAGGCAGAACGACTTAAGCACATCCACCCTGGCAAGAAAAGCTGCACTCGGGGAAACTTATTGGTCTGTAATTTAAATACAACCAAAATCCCTGTTTAGGTATCATGAAGAAAAGCCTCACAAAAATGTTAAGCTTTAGCTCAATACAAGTAAGGATTAATTAGAAGTTTAATGCTTTAAAACTTTTTAAACGTCTTCAAAAGAACCTTTTCTGTGATTGATTTTCTTGTATTAAATTATTTATTCGTAAATATATTAAATACAAATAAATTTAAATTATTGTATTGTTACGAACTTTTTATACATAATCCACAAACTCTTACTAAAAAACGTTTCTTTAAAAATATAAAAAACTAGTCTACATCTGTATTTTATATCTAGTGAAATAAACATTCCAGTTGTCGAATGAAAATAAAGCCTCAAAATATATTTACCCTTTTCTTAAATAAAAGTAAATGTTAAATTGTTACGAAAATTTAAAAATATACCACTCACTCTATAATAAAGTTAAAAAACCTTAGTTATTTTTAATCTGAACAAGTAAACTAAACATTACAAAGTTTGTCAGTTGTCAGGGCATTAATTTAAGGATTTTTTGCTAAGAACTAATACTTTTTAGCAGTGTTAATCTATAAAAAGGAATGGGATCTTCTCCGGCTTACAACAATAATGTTGCAGCAATGTTGATTGGGCTGCATCAGAGCGTCGCAAGTGGCATTAGGAAGTACGGCCACGTCTGGATGTGGATGTGGATGTGGATCTGGAAGCGAGGTTCAAGAAATTGTTATGACCCAGTGCAAGTGAATGTCCGTCAGTCCGTCGTTTCTCTATTTATATATCAACCGTGTGTGTAGTGGTTTGTGTCTTATGTTTTTTCCCTGGCTTGTTATGGTGGCTAGAAAACAATACGGAGCCAAAAGGAGGAGCAAACAAATAGCCGCACGTGATATGCACCCAAGAAACCACAGGGAAACGGGGCGCTGAGCCAGGGCTAATTGGTAAAACTTCGTCGAGCCATCGAACTGTCAATTGTCAAAAGCCAAGGCAGCAGGTCGAATCGGGCCGCAAACTAAGTTTGGAACTTGGCAAAACATAATTCGCCAGCCCTTTGGGAGAACTGCCACTGCCGAAACTGAATTTTGTGGGCGTTTGTGGGCCCGGCTGCCTGCAATTTATATATAGCAGAGAACCTAGGCCAATAATTTAAGAAGTTCACGCTACACAAAGTTCAAGTGAAGTATGCCAGGTCTGCCTGCCTCGTCCTAAAAGATGGCAAACGGAAATTTACTGCAGGCACGAACAGCAAAGGGGTTATAAAAGGGGTAAAGTAAGGGGAACTTCCCTGCAAACTGCGGAACGAAATATGCACATTTCCACACTTAATAACAAAATATGTTAAACAAAATCATTTGATGTTGGGCTGTTGGGCGTAATTTTTTCAGCAGTGCAGGGCTTGAGTGCTTGTGTGTTTGTGTTGCCAGAAGGCCAACACTCACATGAGCGCGAAACACATGTTTACATGCAAATTACAAAAAGCAAGCAGCAGTGGCAAACAAACGCAAATTATATGCTGCATACTTTTAGGCCTGCGACTCAGACTTCATCGTGTATCGAGTTACCAAAGTAAATTGTATGGGGACTTTCCCCCACGTTCATTTCCGCAGAAAAACGGCGTCCAGACAATGTCGCGTCGCTTCCTGGGTCCTTTATAGGCGTCCTTTCCTCAGGTCCTGCCAGCCGCCACTTTGCATACATACATTTAAAGTATTTTCGTTTCATACTGCCCTTGCAGAGGGTATTTGAGTTGAGCTTCCCACCAAGAAAACATAGGAGCTCAAGTTTGAGAAACTTATTGCTGAAAACGGAATGAATGAAATTGTACTAGTGACTAGCCTCTGCGATACAAAAGTTCTTCAAGGTACTTGATGTTTATTAAATTTTTACTTTCATTTTTTAAATTTAGTATATAGAGATTCAAATCAAACTTAAAATGTTTGTTTTTTTTAAATTGCCTTTAAGACAGATCCGTAAATGAGCAAGAATACCTCTGTGATAATATCTTCGCTTTAAAGACAGCTGCCTTTCCAAGGGTATTTTGTCTTTCGCCTTGTAAAGTTTTCATGTTATTATTACGTTTTACCGCCCTTAGATGGAAATCGTCGGCATAAAAAAAGCCACACTGGCGTAACATGTAAACAAACTCATTTAACTGATTTTCAGAAAGGAAAACGTGGCTCCTGGGCATGGTGTCTGGTAATGGGCGGTGAGATTGCCAGGCGAGAGGAATTGTGGGTGTGAGTGGGTCTGGAAAGACCGCATTATCATCATCATCTCGGTGCTGTTTTTTGCCCGCAACTCTTTTTCAGGGAGCCAAACAGCAGCTGCCGTGGCCGCAGCCTGAGGCTAGATTTACGTGTCACTCGACTTAAGTTGGTCCTGGTCCAGGACCTCACCTCAGCTTTGTCGAGCACTCGTGACCACGGCGACAAGTTGACTTGCTCGTTCCATCTGAGATCCAAGAATCCCGCAATCAGGATCCTCATACCAATACCTCCTTCTGCACACACAATCTTTGCATAATTTCCAACTGTTTTCCTTTCGTTTTGTCTGCGCCTTTTTTACTTCACTTCCACTTGCTAAGCCACAAAAAAGGCCAGTGTCAGCAGAAACAGGAAAACAAACTAAGTACAATTTCATGCCAATTTTTTGTTCAACTGGACACGGCTATTTTGGCATTTGTTTCTCAGGAAAGATCCGATTTATCCCCGCACATAATCCGCATAGAAATGTTTTAAATATGCAGATTTTATTGCTTGCTTTTTGGGGTGGACGAAACGAGATATACAAACATTTTAATAATAACTGGCCTGTAAAGCAATATGGAGGACCCCATAAACCTTTGGTCAGGTTTTTCTTTGAAATTGGGCCAACAAAAGCGCAAAACTTTGGAGGGCGCTTTCTTGTGTACAAAATCAAAAGGATAATTGAGACATATGAACAATATCCCTAAGTGCGAGAGCCCAAAGCACCAACAACAAGCTCAACTCAATGAAAGGTCGCACATCAAAGGTGGCCCCCAGACATTTTGCCAGCTTTCCCCAGATGAAAAGCAATTAACAAAAGTAAAAGCGAGCGAGCACTGACTGGGGATGTCGGAGTAAAAAGAAAATAAAAGTCGGGAGAAATAAAAAATATTAAATGCTTGAAAAGGGGAAATTGGAGGGGGCACACGCAGACGTGGCCACCTCAAAAAAGTGCCAGGCACTCACAAAACTGCTTGAAAAATGCTGGGGCCAAGGGGGATTGCTAAATGTGGGAAGTGTGCACTTAAAGCAAAATATGTCTTAGTTACAGCAAATTTTACAAGAAAGAAAGCAAACTTCGGCAAGCCGAAGTTCATATACCCTTGCAGCTATCGCAAGAATTAAATATTTTTGAAAACATTAAAATTATGATTTACTTGCGTATATGTTTAAAAACATTGAAGCTATGAAGATTTGCAGCTTAATTATTTGATTGTTCTTTTATATATTTTCATTATTTGTATAGGAGCTATATGATATAGTCGTCCGATTTTGATGAAATTTAAACCATAATTCTGAAATATTTAACCATTGCTATATGTCGAAGAACTAAAAAACAAATTAAAAAACAGCAAAGTTATAATTTTTTCAATTATTTTTCCGATTGTTCCTATGGGAGCTATATGCTATAGTCGTCCGATTTTGATGAAATTTTAATCATAATTCTGAAATATTTAACCATTGCTATATGTCGAAGAACTAAACAAAAAATTAAAAAGCAGCAAAGTTATAATTTTTTTTCAATTATTTTTCTGATTGTTCCTATGGGAGCTATATGCTATAGTCGTCCGATTTTGATGAAATTTTAACCATAACTCTGAAATATTTAACCATTGCTTTATGTCGAAGAACAAAACAAAAAATTAAAAAACAGCAAAGTTATAATTTTTTTTCAATTATTTTTCCGATTGTTCCTATGGGAGCTATATGCTATAGTCGACCGATTTTAATGAAATTTAAACCGTAAATCGGAAATATTTAACCATTATTATATGTCGAAGAACTAAACAAAAAATTAAAAAACAGCAAAGTTATAATTTTTTTTCATTTATTTTTCCGATTGTTCCTATGGGAGCTATATGCTATTGTCGTCCGATCCGGCTCGTTCCGACTTATATACTACCTGCAATAGAAAGACAACTTTTGGAAAAGTTTCATGCAGATAGCTTTAAAACTGAGAGACTAGTTTGCATATAAACGGACGGACAGACGGACAGACGGACAGACGGACGGACAGACGGACAGACGGACAGACGGACGGACAGACGGACATGGCTAGATCGACTCTACTAGTGATGCTGATCAAGAATATATATACTTTATAGGGTCGGAAACGTCTCCTTCACTGCGTTGCAAACTTCTGACTGAAATTATAATACCCTCTGCAAGGGTATAAAAATATTACATATTTATTAAAACGTTGCCGTAATATATGTAAAATATTTTAAGATTCTGAGACGGAAAGTTCTAAATAATTTTAAGGAACTTACATTTTCTAATTTCAATTCTATTTTAAAAGTTACATATAAACATACTTATTAAAACGTTACCATAAATTTAGTTTTTGACACATATTTTAAGTTTCTAAGACAGAAATTTCTTATTGAATTTTTAAGAATTAACATTTTCTAATTACAAATTAATTTTAAAATAGTATGTTTCGGCTAAGTACTCAATTTTTTTTTGTGTAAAAAAGTAAAAAAGTTGGGGCCTCGCACACATGCACGACAAAGCAGAATAATAAATTTCAATTCAGACGACGACATGACGTCTCTGTCTCACGTCGACGTGCATGTTGATAAGAAGGAGTACAACCCTTCCAGCTTCCCACCTCCCACTTTCCTCTATATGCCCGCAGCTTGGGGCAGTTGCTTTAGCCTTGGCTAGGCCTTTCGGCCAGGTCGGAATAACCGGGGAAAAACGCTGAATGCGAAAATGGGAAAAAGAGTCGCACATAAATGCCACGTGGGTGAACACAAATACTCGTTCAGTGGGTGCAGAAGGGAAATGCGCAACGCAGCCCAAAGGTGTCAAGCGGAAAATAAAGCATAATAATGGCTGCAGCCAAGAAACAAAGGCCTGAACATTGGGTGGGGTTGAGGGTATGGAACTCACAACTCAGAACTCAGACACACGTCTGTCATTTAGGCAGTGGAGATGAAAATTCTAGGTGCGTAGTTGACGCATTATTCGTCTGACAATGCCATCAGCAAAGTTCACTTAACGTTCGGCTTTAGTACACGGCGATAAGAGAAAAATCTCCAAATGTGCTTATAATTTATGCAAAAGCCCCAAGCACCATCAAAGAAAATACCAAATGAGGAGCTACTTCTTATACTCTTAGCAGAAGCCACAAAAATAAGCCTCGTTTTCTTAGAAAAGGAAATATGTATCCACAGAGTAATTAAACAGGGGTACAAATCGGGTTATTTTTAATTATGTATTTATGTCCGTAAACCTTTGGTATGTGGAATTTAAAATCTATACAGTATTTTGCATATTAAAATATTTCTGTATAAAAATAATTATTTTTAAGCAATACTTAAGTTTCCTATATGACAACACTTAAAGATTTATAAAAAACATGAATAAATACTTTTCAAAATACATACAAATTAAAGAATAAACATTTTAACCCGATAACCTTTCCTTTTTTTCAGATATATATGAAGAAGATGCGAAGGCTCGACTCTTGACGGAGTCCAGACCGAGATCCCCAGTCCAGAAGCGAGTCAAAGTCCTCGAGAAGGACAAAAGCCACTTGATGAGCGGCTGGAGCGCTATGCTCTGATCTGCTTTGTTGGATTGAACAAGGCGAGCGATAACCATAACTGGAATAGCGGCCAAAGTAATTTGAATTTGTGCATGCGCCGGGAGGGAACGAGAGCGCTGCAAACTGTGTACATATTTTGTCTCTGTCTGTTTCCGGTCGCCTGCGAAACTGTGTGTGTGCTAGTGAGTGTGTGTGCATTTCGCGTAAATAAATGCAATACAAAAACTGAAACAGCAAAATCAGAAGAAACAGGAATAACAAGCGAAATGGCAAAAAGTGCAGTTAAGCGTGGAAATTGCATTAAAAATTGAGCAAAAAAATTGAGAAAACGAAAAGCGGCGAAAAGACAAAAAACGGAACAAACAAAGACGCGAAACGAATCGCTAGAGTTAACGAGCGCTAAAAAGCAAAAACAACAAAAGAAAAAGAAAAACAAACAAAAAGACAGACAAAGGCGGGAAAAAAAGAGTGAAGTTTTGATTGAAATTTTCACTGTTCTTTTATCCTTTTGTGGATTGTGTAAATTTCTGATTAAGCAACAAGAAACCATCAACAAACGCGAGGCGCGAAACGTAAAATAATATCCATCCAAAAAAAGGATTCACGCTTCCAGTTTCCACACAACTTAATTCGATCTAGCGAAACTTGGTAAGGAGTATCAAATATCAAATATCTAATATCGAAGAACTTTTTTTTGTAATCAAGCATCAAAGCACTGGCGCAGTTCGTGTTTCAATTTCTGTCATGACAGTTCGGGCCTACATTTTGCTATATTTTTTATTGTTTATGCACAACAGCAAGATCGCCGCTTGCGTTTCGCCCAGCCATAAACACATCTGACTGATACACACCAAATTGAGCCGTGAACACTGAAATTCGAGTGCGAGTGCCAGTGCGAAAGCGAGTGAGTCGTGCAGTAAAAGTCAGAGTCAAAGTCAGCCAACCAGCCAAGCAGCCAGCCCCACCTAACGTCCACACAAAACAGCCCGAGAAGTCGGGTCGTTGACAAAGTAACGCATTTAGTGATAAGAGCCAAACGACTTTGGCAAAATGAGCAGCCAAAACATGAGCAGCAGCAGCAGCAGCAGCAGCAGGAGCAGGAGCAGCAGCAGTAGCACAAGGAGCAGCAGCAGCAGGACGAGGATGGGCCAACTATTGCTCCTTATCGGCATCGCCGTCGCATCATGTTTGCCGGGTAAGTGTCAACAGCAGTCCCTGTCCCTGACTCCTGTCCCCTGTCTCCGGTTTCCTGTTAGCATCGCCGACTTATCAGCCAGGCCCGGAATTAATGCAAATATTTAACGTGCTTTTTTATGGATTTGTCGTCGTCATTGCTCCTTTGCTCCCTTGCTCCCTTGCTTCTCGTACAGCCTACATCGAGGTCCTGTCATAATAACGAGCTCACAGAGCCACTGCTCTCCACTTGACATGACTTGTAAATGGCTTTCGATTAAGTTGTCACATTAGCATTAATCTTGAGCTGCGAGGAGCAGGCATCTTCGAGCTCATTGAAGTTCAATCAAGTTGTCTGGCTGCTCTTATTTTCGCAACCCCTGCTAATGAGCCGTGAGCTGATGAGTTAGCTCTCTTTGCGAACAGTTTCTAGAGAAGCTATGGAGCTCTAGAGGTGATCTGGGTCACCAGGAGATCTGGGGGCACTCACCATATAATTGAAATATAATTACTCGCCTGCAAGCCCCTTAAGCCGTTCAGCCCGTTAACTCATATATATTCATTATTTCATTAACTATTCAGGCATTTTGCAGCTTCGCTGGTGAATTTTAAATGTGTGAGCCACGAACAACAAAAATCTTTTCAATAAATATTACTGCGTGCTATGAATATGCAAACGCCATTATCCTGAATGTTTTTTCCTCACAAGTGTAATCCGATAATCGTCAGTGCATCACAGGAGAGGCACAAGGCAATTACTGAAACCAATTGGTTTAAAATTAAAGAGGTCATTCCATCATTTTAATTTCAATTGGCCTGCGTTCCTAATCAAAATGACCAATTTAATGCCAAGTTCACATGGGGATTACGTATACGCAGCGTTAGCACACCCATAAAATCATTTCGGCAAGCAAAACAATGACGCAAACGTCAATGATAGTTATGTTTGGTTGTTTTTTGGATGGATGGGGGTGGTACGTAGAATTTCTTTTATTTGTCCATCACAAATCATCAGCTGGGCCCTGCGTTTGTCATTTGATTTCGGTCGCACGGTTCAAAGTCCCTTTCATTTCATTTTATTTGGCTTTGTTTTTTTTTCGCTCGCTTCGTTTGAATTGCAATATTTTCATTTACAGCAGCAAATTCGAATTCGGGGCATTATTTGTGTTTGTGTTTTGTCTTTGCCCTCTATTTGCTCTTTATTTGCTCTCCATTTGTGTGTTGTTTTGCTAATTCGAACTATTTGAAATGTTTTTGGTTCCCAGCGAGGACGAGGGCAAGGGCGAAGCACTAACAATATCGCTGTTTGTGTTTGCCCTGGCTCCTCTAATTCGCCACCCAAAAATAGTTAATGCGAAATTAATTTCCAAATTGAACCAAAGCTATAAATAAAACATTTCGCTTCGATCGGAACGAGCTTTTCCTTTCATGTTCATGTTCGCTTTTATGGCAGCGACAAAAATTGGTCTCAATAAAAGTTTACGTTTCATAAAATTTATTATGTATGCAATACAATGGGCTTAACACACTGCGGGGTGCAGTGGTATGGGGACTTGGCAAACACACTCTCCGGCTCAATGGCTCACTGGCAATGAAAACGACAACGGTCAAATCAAAGCAGGAATGACCCAAAAACAGCAAGGAAATGAACGACTTTATATGCAGGATAATGGCCAGG
This sequence comes from Drosophila elegans, assembly GCF_018152505.1. Taxonomy (NCBI): domain Eukaryota; kingdom Metazoa; phylum Arthropoda; class Insecta; order Diptera; family Drosophilidae; genus Drosophila; species Drosophila elegans. The sequence goes on along the minus strand of NW_024545855.1, from coordinate 1,377,937 downwards.
ACATCATGGTGTCGGGAGTTCCTCACGTATGGTATGCATGCCCCAATGTGAATGTACGTATGTGTTTGCGGCACTCAAGCAGGCGGAAATTTATTACGGCTCTGAGAGTTGGACAATCCTTGCCTCCCCCCTTTCTGCCATTTGAACTTCGGACAACTATTGGGCTTTATTCGAAATCATTGACCAAATTCTTAAGTAATCAAACTGAAAGTTTTCCCCTATCTCAACTGTGGCCGATAAGAGCTTTCCACTCACCCAGATAAATACAAATCATGCAAACTGGCCAAAAAAGCAGCAAACGAAAAACGTTCAACATGACTTTTCAATTTTGGAATGTGTTTAAAAATGTGCTTCAGTCGGAGGAGTATTATGCCATGTGTGTGAGTGGGTGCGAACAGCTGACTCTTAATGGCGATTGGAGCTGTATCACCCATCCGCCTTGTAATCCGAAAAGTTTAAATCGGAAAAAGTTCGAGTGGCAACTTTTAATGGCACACTAAAATAATGAAAACCAAGACCTAATCAAACCAGCTCCAGGTAACAGATTCAGGTTTAGTTACATCGATATTGTGATAGGAAACGTAGTACTGTTTTATAGCCCTCTAAAAATCAGAATGAGAAATTCTTAAATCTTTTAATTACTTGCTTTTCTGACAACAAAGTTTAAATGTTGTTTTGCAAACAGAAACTTTGATTTTTAGGGGAAATAAAACTGTAATGCCAATTGTAATAAATTGGGAAATAAAACTACTTGGGAGGGGTATAAAGAATCCGAAAATGCGAACACACATTAATCGTGGTCACGTGTGTTCAACAATTAAAGAAAATCGCGACCTACAGAATTACGTGGCGAAGAGAGTGGAAAATATGGAAAAACTTTTCGCTGACGGTTGCCAAGGTACCGAGCACGTAATGAAAGTATTGCGTACATGTAAATATATATATATATATAAATATCCTGTTGAGGTGGATGTGGCTACAACTTGAATGTGTGTGCAGATCCAAAGGCGATTGTGAGCGACGCCTGATTGCAAACAGCTTCCAGTTGCGTCACGCGGATAATTAAATTAGAGAAGGCAAAATTTGGAGCTCAATTGCGAATGCAGATGAGAGTGGGGAATTCTCTGGGTGCCCGGAATGTGGCACCAGGACGACGACGACGACGAGGAAGAGAACGACAACAACAATGGCATCATAATCCGCAAACAAAGACAGTGTAAAGAGGGATCCCAGCGGGAGTGGGCCTTGGCATGTGTCCCGTCATCGATTTCCCTGCTTTTCGCCTTTCAAGCACCAAAGCATATTTTCGTCTTGCAAAATTATGCACAAATTTTTTAACAGTAGTTGTGCTTCTTGTGGCTGCTCCTGTGTGTGTGTATGTATGTGCGTGTGTGTTGGCAAACAAAGTCGAGCAAATATGTGCATACACACATCCACAGGAGGAGCGAATAGTGGAACACACCCTCATCCCCGGGATGTTGGTGCTTTTCTAATGCAAAGTAAGCCAAAAAACAAAGGAAAGGCCAAAGGGAGCATCTATCCAGCTGCCAGTCATGGTCACCTCCAGCTCCTATTCATCCTCCACCCGTTATTCTCGGTTCCCCACACAGAAAGAAATACATGGTAAGGTTTGACAATGTTAAGATTAACATAATAGGAAGTAATGTTTCATTAAAATTAATAAAAGTGATCTTTGATTATAATCCATTAAATTCCTTCATTATTAATAGAAAACGGATATTTGGTACACTGGTACTACATTTTTAAATATTTGTCAATTTGAATTTAAGCCATTGCGGTGTTTAGACCTTTTTTTTAAACATGACAATATTTCAATTTTGTAAAAGTTTTGATATGACTTTTCGTAATTTAACATCTGAAAATTTAATTAAAATTTAAAACATATTTAATTGTAAGATTTTAATACAATACCTTTCACATTAATTGAAATATTTTAAGATGCATTGGATTTTATATTAAGATCTATTATTTAATTTAAATAAATATTTTAAATATGTTGTTGAATTAAATAGTTAATATATATTTTTACTATTCCACTTTGGTATCGGTGTTATAATAGCTTTTGTAATACCTGTATTATATTTCTCTTTATTCCCATTGCATCTACCAATTTCACTGTGCATTACTTAATTTCACACAGATTAGGGATTTTTCCAGCTGCATTTGAAGTTGAGTCGACCAAGTTCAGTTGTTATTATTTGTGTGTATTTTTTCGTTTGCTTGTTTCATGGCCAAGGGGTATTAAAGGCTGGGGGCGACCCCAATGGCAATAGGGGGGTGTTTTGGCTTTGGGGCGAGACATGAGGTCATGGTCTCCCCAACTGCCCTGCAGAAAGTCTTTTGGCAGCAAACAACATTCATTATGCATGCATTTTAAATTGTAAATTTCACTACCTTGCATTCAGCAAGCCGGCTGCCAAAATGGATTTGGTGGCAGCCACAGCCACAGCCACAGCTCCTGTTCCGGCTTTTCTGCTCCTCGTTCCGGCTAAGATGCTGTCAGATTTGGGCCAGGCTAAGACCCACTGATGCGCTTGATGAGCTTTTGGCCATATTGTTTGAATTTTTACCAACTCAGAGGCTTAAGTCCCTTGTTGCCTACCGTTGGCATTCGGAAAGAATAATACTTTCAAATTTAATTATGTCAGACGGGGCAGAAATAAATCAAAACTTTATACACATTTTCCCATTAAAAGTCCAACTCGAAATTTGTTAATGAGTTGATCATTTTCATGCAGTGAACCGAGTGCTTGGGTTAATTTAATCAAATTAGTTGCACCATCGGCATTCCGGCATCAATTTGTGGCCATTTAAAGTGGCCCTAAAACTTCAAACTGCTTACCAAGTATTATGTGGAGACGAGAAGCCAGCCAAATTGAATATCTCCTTTCAAAATTGCCATGACAACTGAGCGGCAAACCGGAGTGGCAGAGCCACCGAAAACTTTGTGGCGACTGTAAACTTTTGTCTGGATGTGAGGCATTCAGGCATTGGGATTTGGGGCATAGATCAAAAACGCAAAAAGGGGCTAGGCTAGGGGCTCAAACCCAGGCTCAAGCTGGGTCTGATGGCGATGATGGGGATGACGATAATGGGCATTCAGGCAAATAGGCAAATCCGAAGGCAGGGACACAGGTTGCCATTGTTGGCAAGTGGCAACAAAGTCAGGCAAACAAAATCCGGACAGAGGAGATATATCTCTGTCTATGAAGTCCGGACACAGGACTCGTCTCCTTTGTCTTCCCCTTCTCCCTTAACACACATGCCAAAGCCTTTTGGGTCAGAAACTTTTCAAATACCTAATCCCCGTGCCAGTAGTAGGTGGTGGTATAAAGGGAGCAGCAGACTCCTCGGCTTAGGTCTCCGTTTCAACCTGATTATAAATACAAAATTGTCCGCTTTCTTGGGGGTCAAGCGAGTGTGTGCCGAAACCTGAACGGTTCCCACATAAGTCTGCCGTCTAAGCTGATTCTCAGCTCTATTAATAGCTGATTGGCTCAGCTGCCAGGCTGCACCTGACTTCTATTGATTCGGTTATGACAGCGGGCGTATGCCACCTGATCCGATCCCAATCCCCTACCCCAAAGTCTAAGTGGAAAACCCTGTTGTTGCCTTATGTTTGCACTGGAAAAGCTTAAAGAGTTTTTTACGACTGGCAGGGCTGCTTAACGTTTCGATGTTTTGGCCAAAGTTTTCGCCTTTCCCTAGATGAGACCGGCTGGCATTCGTCTTTCGACCACGACAGAGGAAATCTATTTTTGGGGGATTTCAAACTATTTGGCGTGCCGGTCCGCCCGAAAAGCCAGTGTAAATTGTTGTCGGTAGCCACATGAAAGAGAGGACTTAGATAATTGAAACTGCGAACTGCGAGCGGTTGCCCCGGCAATGTCCGACGGAATTTTACTTTACCCCCGCAGTATCAGTAAAAATTAACGACTCTTTGCCGTTGCTATTTCTCCCTTTGCGTTTCGCCAAAAGTTTGCGCAGATAAGGCCAGAACAACAAAGTGGCAACTGGAAATTGGTAAGCCAGCTGAACAAGAAATGCACTAGTAAAAAATGTTTTACCACATGATAGTCGATAAGGAAATATCTCAAAAAAAGTATAAAAATAAAGTAATAAGCTGATTCGGTTATAACAAAAGTGGTTAAGTCATTTTACTTAACCAGATTAGATATTATGTATACGTGTTCTATTTGAATATTATCGTTGTTACTTTTGATACTTTACATAATTGTTTAACAATTGGCCTAATACTACTAAAAAAAAAGCTTTTCCTTACTCTGCAAAGAGTCCAGTCTGCAAGGAGCGATCATAAATACCAAGCAGAAGTATACCTACAGCACAGATCTTTAATATTTTCCCGTGTATGTCGTATAGCCATCCCCAATCGATACTTCCCCACGTCGCGTCACGTCACAGCCAAGCGAAAGCAAATAAATCACAATATCTTGTGGCGGCGGACAAGTCGCCAGAGTCGCTTGAGGTGAAGCCTTGACCACAGGATACAGGACACAGGATACAGGACACGTGGGTTGGTGATGGGGGCTGGTCAGTATCGGGGGCGGAAGGCAGCGCGTCAAGTTATCAAATGATTTATTTACGAGCCCGCCAGGCAAACAAACAAGCCCGTGAGGAGTGGAAAATTCTCGAAAGCAGGGGGCCACGACAATTTGTCGAAACGACAAACGCGTGCCAAGTTCAAAACTCTTGAACCCCAGCCGTCGAGCAGGAGTTATAGCCGAAAAGTGCGTATCCTTAAAGAGGCCGCACTTAAAGTGTGCTGCTTAAATAAACATGTCCCACAAATCGAATCGAAACCGATAGCCAGCTGCTGCCTTCCCTGCTGCTGTCCCACTGATTGTTCGCCTGTCACAGCAGCATATTTCACAAATGAAATTTAATCATTTTAAAAGCCATTCAAAATGGACAAAAAGTACAACTGGTGTCCAGAGCGGACTCCTTCCTACCAATCACTCGGCCTGGCCTCTAAATCTCTGCCTCTTCCAGCAGCCTCTTCATGTTTATGAATATAAATTAAGATGTCCGCCACCCACACATTAATTCATTTACCTGCCGCTGTGCTGAGTGAGAGAACGAGAGTCTTAAATTGAAAAAGTAATTCAGGGTCCCATTCCATTGCCACCCAACGAACATCCAACAGCCAACAGCCAACAGCCAACACCCAACGCAATTTGCGGCAGAAACCACAGAAATTTATGTTTTAGCCTGGTGAACGCTGAAGGAACTGCGATTCGAGTGCGAGTCGAGCGCGCGCACATACAATAATTTTCAATTTAAAGGTAATTTTAACCCGCACACACATACTACATGCTGGCTGGCGAGGAGTGGAACAGCAACATCGACAGCAGCAGCAACAGCAACAGCAACAGCAGCAGCAGCAGCAGCAGCAGCCAACAGCATTTCGGCCATAATTTAACTTACAACAAGTTTCAATAAGCCATAGGTGGAAGCCCCCTTTTGGCCACCTGGCCGTGTCCTGTTTCCTTCCTTCCTTACTGTTTCAGTGTGTGTGTGTGTGTGTTGCCAAAGTGGATTTAGCCATAAAATGGCAATGTGCCGCAGCAGCGACTAGGGACGAAAAAGCACAACAAAGTTAAATGCAGTTGATTTTTGTTGCTGTGTTCTGAGTCCTGGCTCCTGGCTCCGAAATAGCCAGGCGAATGAAGGAGATTTTTGAAGTAACCGCAATTCATATTTCATACCGCCGTTGGCCGTAAAAAGGGCTGAAATAGCGTGAAGAAAATGAAAATGACGCAAGACGAAGAAGGCGGCAGGACCTTAACGCTCCCTGACTTCACTTGACTCCTGCAGCGCATTCGCCACGCGAGGATCTCGGGGGTTAAGCGGTGCGAAGGTGGTGCAAAGTGTTTGCAAAGTAATTTCCGTTTCCTGCTCGCCTCGAGTGGCAGGCGAACGCTCGTCCTTCTTGTCCTGCTCGTCCTTCTCGTCCTGTCCCGCCACGCAAATGGCAAAGCCAAGGAGGAAGGAGGATTTCGCCTGGCGCGCTCATTAAATTGCCGTTTCAGCACATGCATAAACAGACCGAACAGCTTCATGTACTTGTCACCCTTGACCAAACCGCACTAAGCAGCTAAACCACCTCTGGGAGCCCAGCCACCCAACCACCAAACCACCGACCTACTGCCAGCGGTGCCCCTCTAACCATCTCCCACTTGGACACTTTAATCCCAAACGGCAAACTCAGACGGCAAGCGGCGACGTAAGTCCATAAAATCCAGAAACGGAAGCGATTTTGCTGCATGTGAAGTGCATTCGAAACGTGCTTCTCGACAGGATTTCGGGTTCGAAAACCATTTAAATTCCAGTTGAAATGCAGACACAACAAGGCCGCCCCCATGCAGACCGGCAAAATCAATAGTCCAATGCCAGGGAAAGGTTTGGAGCCTTGTGGATAAACTAACTGGGCCACCGAATGAGTAACCAAAAAAAATGTTTTTCTACCAACAAGAGCTTTACGAAGTGTTCTAATATATGAGAAATACTAAGCGTAATGTAGATTTATATATTTCAGCTACCTTTTATTCTTGCTATTTGTTTCAATCTTTTGAAAGTAAGTGGCTTTGAAGATTGGTTTTGATGGTAGCTCTTTGTTAATCCACCACATTTATGACGATTTAAAACTAAAGCGTCCACAAATGTTAAAGGTTATTTCACTCCTTAATTCTAATAAAACATTTGAAGTTTGGTTATTTAGCCACAAACTGTAAATGTTGAGTCCTTCAGAAATCCGATTTCAATGGATTATGTCATGGGCTTTGAAGTTCGTTCTTTCTTTGAAGTTAGACTGTGTTAAAAATGTTTCAAATAGTTATATAACATTTGTTGTTGTTTTACGGGCTTTTCGTTTAAAAAAGTAAGTCACAAAAGGTTATGGAGTATGAAAAAAAGGAGACGAAACAACATCTGCAACACCATCGATCGATATATCCGTATAACTTTATGGAGTCCAATCAAACCGAAATCAGTTACATCAAAAACTCGTTTGAGAAAAGTTACCCCGCAAAAAAAGGCGCTTGATTATGCAATTATAGGGGTGTTTGCAGGGCATGAGTTCGTGTAAAAAAATAAACTTGTTTGTCAGCAACAGCAACAGAAGCGGAAGTGGCAGGGCTCGCATTCAGTTAATTTGATTATGCGCCCAAACAAAAGTAATCATAATAATCCGAAAATAATAATGGAAACGGAAGGCAACAAACAGTGGTAGCGGTGGCAAAAACTCCATTAACTCATAACTATTAACAACTACGGCAGCCGACAACAACTCGTAAACAACGGCGAAACTTATAATGGACACATGTATGTTCTGGGGCAGTGGGCATACACACACACACGCGAACGAAACTACAAAACCGCAGTACACACGGGCACACGCACACTGGCGCAAGCTTACAACCACAGGCTCATTATCCTTTTTAATAAAGCTTATCAATGGCAGGACATGCGAACTGTGAGCTGTGAGCTGCCAGCAGCACCAGTAGCAACAGCAACAGCAGGACCAGTTGGCCAGCCAATTATCCCCGCTCACACTCCCACACCCATGGACTATCCTGGCCAAAGGATCCTCCGACAAGACTCCTCCGGTGACAAGAACAACGTACAGCCAAATACCAGCAACAACATTAACTATGGCAACGTCAACGACAACAACAACGATAACGATACCGACAACAACAGACAACAACGACGAGAACGATGAGAACGACAAACAGTAAATTCAAAGATAATTTATTATAGCGACACCTGTAATTACCATGAGCCATAAAATAATACCCACATGCATCTTCCACCGGCATTTATATGTGCGATGTGCCACTGTCCCCCAGCAGAGATTAATTGTTGGCTCAACTGGCTGGCTGGCTGACTGGATGACTGGCGTGGCAGGAATTGGGTCAGCTAACCGACCCCCTTTTTTTTCGTGTGTGTTCCAGCCATCTTAATCAGGGCACACACACACACGCGCACTTGCGCACGAACGGCAGAACTGAATATGAAATTGCCACATTTAATTGTGTTGCGGCAACAATGTTCTTCGCCTTACTCAGGCTGCCTCTTTTCATTCGACTTTTGAAAGTTGACTCAATCCCATTTGCCATTTCCCTCTGAGTAAAGGACAAGAGAAGGCAGCTTTGTTTTCTTAGTGCCGGAAACATATTAAAATAATAAGAAAAATAAATCTCTCAGTATTGTTTTATATAATACCAAACAAGTCAAAACATCAGAGCTTTTAATAAGCTACTGCTAGGATATATATTTTTTTGATTTTCCGTAAATAAATAAGAGATAAGATTTTTTTGTACTTCAACCGTTTATTTTTAAATACCTAACCAATTAATAATTACAGCATTTATTATGCACTTTATTTTTCCATTTCTTTATATTCATTAAATCGAAGTTAGATTACATTTTGAAAGCACAAACCATTTAATAATTACAGCATTTTTCTATTTGAATGACTGCACTTTTTTGATACATTTTTTTTTTGTGTTCCATTCCTTTATTTTGAAAATAATTCCATTCAAGCTAATAAATTTTTAACATAGAAAGTATCTGTTTTGATAAGTCAAAGTCACAAATATTGTGACACTTTTTCTATGTGAGATTTAATCAATATTTAATATTTGAGGTGCAGCTGTTGCAGCCAATGTTTTTAGGGTATTCCCTGTTCTGCTCGCCTAAGCCAAGCGAAATCCCCTTTAGTTTTTTATTGTTTCTGCCCCCAGAGCTGGCAACACTTTAATCTTGTTGAGCGCACCGCAACACACGCACGTACATATTTTATATTTATGCCCGTGTTTGTCTGGCTGCCTCTCTAACTGACTGACTGGCCACCCAAAACCCCTAGATCCCTACTGCCCCGCTGCCCCTTTTTTGTGGCAACCCCGCCCGTGAGTGCCGTGACTCTAGTCGTGACTTGTAGGTACTTTGTGGTCGTCAGTGCGGCATGAAACTAACAACAAACAGCAGTTGTGGGAGCAACCAGAACAGAGCACACAAATGCACACAGGGCGAATACTTTCTTTCGCACAATACGCTTATCCTTTCACATTCCTCGCCACTCTTTTGTGGAAACCGCCCGCACCATAGTTGATTGATGTGCTTTTGGCCTGGCTTTAGCCGTACTACTGCGCGGTTTCTCATTTTATTGCTTGTCGCTTTTTGTTTCGTTTTGGCCTTTGTCTACGGTTCAGTTGTCCTTCGTCCTTCGTCCGTCCTCCCTCGTCCCTCGTCCCTCGTCCCTCGTCCTGTTTTCCATCGTTTTCGTGAGCCGTTGCGCAATGCAAGTCTCCGTAATCGCATACGTCAGAAATTATGTTCTTTCGCCATTTGAAATGACAACAATTTCCTCCTGCAGTCGTGTCACGTCACTCGCTGTTCCTGTTGGTGTGAGAAATCTTTTCAGTTGAAAAGCGTTGCTGCTGGTGCTGGAATCCATCCTGACTGACTGTGTGACTGAACCACTATCAACCGACTGTCTGCCAGGATATCTTTTTAATTACACTAAAACGTGCCGAGTCCCGAATGGAGGTCACTTGGGCTAACGAGCGGCAGTCGCACTGCCTGACTCCCGGAAAATATCCTTCCTCGGTGAACAAGGACCCATCCGTCACACGTGCAAAACGGGGTACAAACGGGGTGAAAAAAATAGGGGAGTAGGACACACTAATCCGATTAGTTTGGCCCGGCAGAGTGCAGCCGGTGGTCCCCAGTTGCTGCTGGCTCATTCATTCATTTCATTCAAATGTGACAAGCCGACAAAATCCACCCAAAAAAAAATAAAAATAAAACGAAAAGGCAAAAGGAAAAGAAAATTCCCTGGCCAGACAACAAAAGTGGAATAATTAAAAACAACGAAAAAGCGTGAAAGCGGAGAAATAAATTTATCCCAGCAAACATGCACCAAATTGGGCCGACATGGAAACTAGATTTGCCAACCAGCCAGACGGCCCAACCCACTTTGATGGCAATGTTTAGTGAATACTGTGTGGGGTATTAAAGAAAGTGCGGAATTATTAAAGGAAGTGCAGAATGCAAGCGACCATATGTGCATATGGCCTTACAGATGTGCTGTATTCATTGCCCCGCTTTATGGCCGGGCACTCAAGCGACAACCGCTGGTCCACCCTGCCCCAGAACGGTTATTTTTATCACATAATATTTTATTTTAACGGCAATAAAGCGTAATTTAATGAGCCTATAAAATGAAAATACATTAGAGGGCAAACCCAGTCGAAGAAATGGCTCCAGTCGCGACGTCAGCATCATTGCTGGCTCCTTCCATGAAAGGACTACCTGCGTCGCCGCCCCCATCATCTGTTGGGCCATCTGTCAGCGGGGCTCATTTTATGCCAAATTAAATGTCTTCCAGCTCGACCGAGATTTCCTTTTGCTTAGAACACGGGGTAAGGGGTCCCATAACAGAGAGAAAAATGCATAAGAATTAAGTTTTACTTGTCAAGTTAAAATACTATATAAATATACCTTGTCTCCGTTTCTTGAAATTCTTTTAACAACTCCACAGAAAACTAAGAAAACCAATATATATAGATATATATATATTCCATTCCAAATAAATTTAAAATAATAGAAGAAACAGTTCTAAATCGTAATAAAATTGCCAATCAGATTGCATTTTCCCATATGTTATTCCATTATTCTTTATGAAAAAAGGATTTTTTTACAAAAATCTAGTTTTTGAGATTTTAAAATTAAAGCAATCCAAATAAAAACAGAGAATGTTTCTGCAAGAAAATGTATTTATGTGCACTGAATAAATATATAAAGTAACTTTGTTTTCCGTGTGGGAGGACATATATTAAGCACGGACCGCCTCACTTTGCCTCTGCAATCGCATTTCTTATACAATTTTCGCTGTCTAGCATATTACACATACGCCCCATATTTATCGTGTTTTCCAAGTCTCCTGGCCCAGAATGAAGGCTCGTGCCAGCCACTTGGCCAAGAACCCCCACACCTCGTCCCCAATAGCATGTCTGAAAACAGTTCAGTGCCTGATATTCTGACTGCGACTATTTATTCGCTGTCTTCCTTACATGGCATGACATTGACTTTTATTCAAATGATTTCTCCTCACTGCAGGCCGCCTTGGACTGGGTTGGAATTGGGATTGCAAATGGGGCTGGCTTGGGAGTCAGATCCTTGAATGGCAATAGACTGCTGCGCTCTTGCTTTCAGCTGTTTGTTTTCTTTCGCCTGGCAGCCATTGTGCTTGTTGACTGAATGCAACTTGTAATAAATATTGCAGGCGTTCCACTTCCTTTGGCTCGCTGCTTCCCTTTGCCATAAATATTTGTTAGCCGTTTACTTTTCCATTGCTGATTTGTGATATCTGCTGGAAAATGTTCTCCAGCTCCAGCTGCCGCTGCAGCTCCTTTTGTACTATACAGCATTCAAAGGCAAATTGATCGCATAAATATGAACAAGTCCTAATGCTGTAACGAGCCAGCTTTTAAGAATGCAACACATTTGCAATGAATTCATATTAATTACTTCGATAAGAGCAGGGGTCCACGCCAACGCCCCGAAGGCTATTTCAATATGAAAAGGACATAAATTCGGTCGGAATGCAAAATCGATTGCATTTCGCAACATTTTCCAGGGGACTATATGGTAGAGAGGGTATGGGCATGGGTATGTGCATGGGCATATGCAATGAGCATAATGTATGCCCACATTATGGAGTATGCACTTGTGTGGGTAATCAGAGTGGCGCACAAAACAACGAAATAAATTTTTAATTAACCCAAATTCGAAACTAATAAAATGGCACAATGTACAATCGAACGGACAGCAGTGACATGAAATGAGGCCTTAATAATTTACCCAAACATATAGTACAAACAAATAAAGAGAAGGGGAAGGGGAACAAGGAGTGTCCTGCGTAATTTCATTGTTTGTTTAGTGGGCGCAAAATTGATTTGACGCCGGCGGGCAAACAGAAGCAGAACATTGTTATTATGCAATTACAAGTCGGCCCAGAGTTAATGCACTGGCATTATTATTAAAATATTTTCGAGCCGCTCGACAAACACAGACAGCCGACCGGCACCCTGCCCTCGTGTGTACATTTCACATAACAAATCATGTACAAACACTGTCACAGCAACACCTACCATGGGGCTCAACTCTCCCCCATTCCATGAGTTGAGTTTGGCAAACAAATATTTGCACACAGTGTGCAGGGTGGGTGGGAATGGCCGGAAACCGCTGGTAAACGCTAGCGGATGTGGGACGCAACAAGCGGCCCAGGAGGAGCAGGCGCTGGCCAAAAACTTTGCCAATTAAACCAGAACCACTTAACCCAAAGTGATAACCCGAATGCCCCAAGCAAATCAGGAAGTAGCAACGCGTTTCCATTGGCAGCGGAGCAATTCTCCCAACAATTAACCGGCCGGGGCTACCCTTATTCTATTAACCAATGGGCTGGAGTGGTGTGGTGTGGTGTGGTGTGGTGTGGTGTGGTGGGTGCCAACCTTCAACTGACAGCCGCAGTTTACGCTCAGTTAGCCCCGGGCTGCTCATAAACAATTTAAAATGTCATACATGGCGTATGCGCAACGACATCGCTTACGCGTGCCAATTAAATAGTAGGTTAGGAATTATTTAAGTCCGCCAGGAGAAAGGCAACTGCGAAGAAGGCGAGTGTCGTAAACAAGGGCCACACACACACACTTGCTTAAGTTTACGAGCTTGGGCGAAATACGTAAAGTTGTTTTTACGGCACCCACGACTACGTTGCGACGCATGAATGACATACAAGCTTTGCTGTGTGCTGTGTGCTATAAGCTGTATGCTATATGTGCTATATGCCTGTGTGGCCTTGTGTGTGCTCTGTTTGTGGTATCAGTGGCCAAGTAATTAAGCAAAGTACAATTTCGTACCATTAAGTAATTTCACTCCATTCATTGACTCACCGACCGACTGGCCAACAGGCACTTTGACTCAATCTCCCCTCCTTTCTCGACTTTGTTGTTGTTAATTTATCGCCGGAGCAAATGGACTTTCCTGGCCGGCAAAAGCGAGTGCATAATGCTCCGGTCCCCGTTGCGTATGTGTAATGTGCTGGCTCATTTACGTGTTCGTTTCGCTTGCTATTAAAAGGGATTTCTGGGGCGAAAAGCGAGCTTATGCTCCAACGCGAAGGCGTCTGTTTAACATGTGGTGGTCCACCTGTACTGGCTCCTCCTTTCGGCAAATGTCAGCCGTAAAGTGTGCTACAGTAGGTCAGACGTTATCCTTTTTGTTTTTGGCCGATTTGGGCGGGGAGCTGTGTTTATGGTCGGTTAAGCCAGTAAGTAAATTTTAATGCTCTTTTCGGTTAGTTTATCTTTGCTTTATTAATGTCTTTGGGAAGTGCTAAGGATTAGGGGAAAAACAAGGGCCAAGGAGGCAGACCCTTCGATATGCATTTCGATGAGGATTGCGGCAGACAAAACAAACTTTGCCCTGGACAACAAGAAATAACAATAAAGAGAGACAGAGAAAGGGAGCCAAAAAGGAAAGCCCACGTCCTGTCTGTTTGTCGGTGACTCTCCATGTTGTTTGTCCCCACTCAGCAGGTTCCGATGCCACACAATTGGCCAAATGCCATGCCAACAAGGCGGAGGCCAAGAAAACAGCACACAAAAATTGAAACCAGTGCCCCGCAACCGCCAGTTTGGCAACTGCCAACTAAAAGAGTATCGTACTCGAACTCGTACTCGTATCAGCCACATGCACACACAATGCAAATGTGGCCGAAAACAGGACGTAGTCGATTGCCGGATTAGCCAAGTGTTCTGCATGTAAATCGGAAAGTAGTTCATGTTGATCGGCATTTGATTCGGCCTACAAATTGCCGACAAGCGTTGGAATAACAATACCCCTGGCAAGACATGTACAATACCTAAGCCAAATGATTCTTACTCGATGCGTACGAATGAGTATGCACATAAACAATGATGCACATGTTGAGAAGGAAAAATTTATGAGCATCGAAAATAACTGGATTCCCATAAATTTAACCAACCACTGGCAGACTGAACAATTTTGCTTTAGTTGCAGAAATTAATTTAATCAAAATTACGCTTCGCTTGGAAAATGTTAAAAGTCAGCAAAAAATAAGCAAATCAAATTAAATTCAACGTCAAATGCCAGTGCAAGATTTCCAATTCGAATGGAAATGGAAATAGGAATAGAACCTGGCAAATGCAGCGGACATTGTGGCCAGGATCTGTCCAATCAGAGGACATCGACTCCGGCGGACTCCCTCAGCATGTGTGTGACAAGCTGATGAATAATGTCGCCCCGGTTCTGGAGCTCGCAAAACTTTCTCCTTTGGGGGCGTTGGAGAGCCGTGCCAAAAGGGTCAGGGCTGAAACAAGGGCCAAACAAACTTCTATACATTTAAAATGTTTTTCAATAAAAGTTTATCGTACTGCAATTGTTTGTGCCATCTCGCACTGCTCTTATTTTCCTCGCGGCTCCACTTCACCTTCAACAAGATGTCGCAGTTTCCTGCAGAGAGAGAAAAGCTAGGCCATATTGATGAGTTTATTGACTAACAATTCCCAATTAAAACTTCCAAAGTCCTTGAGATTTCACAACAAGAAATCAAGAAAGAGTAATCAATATTAATGCATTAGTATCATATTGATTTGTATTTTTTTCCCGTGTAGTGCTCAACTGTCAGTTCAATTGTTTTGCACTTGAAGGGCTATTTATCTTCGCAGCGGAGAGAAAAGCAGGGCGACTGCTTACAATGCATTTCCGGCACGGAGTCGTCTGAGTGCCACACACGAGTGCATAATCCTTTTAAATACAACTTGACTGCAACTACGACAAGTCCTTGCCAAGAACTAGAATGCTACATACTACGTTCATGCGCTCTCCAAAGGACTTATGTACTCGAGAACTTGTTGGCTTAGTTTCCTGCCCCGTGGTAGGCGGTTGGGCATAGGAATCAGCGAAATCAGGACAATCAATTGAAATTTACATTTAATTAGGCGGGGAAATGGGAGACGTAATCGCGGACTGTCCGCCAGAGCCATTCAAAAGCCATTTTACGCCAAAGGACATTAACATTAACAATTTTATGACAGAGTGCGCAGCAGTGCGGAACCGGTCAGGACATAAAACGAGACAAACAATGCGAGCCGAATGTCCACCCAATAAAAGGCAGTTGGCTGTGAAAAGCGGGCATTTAAAACTTGATAAGTAATTAAAACTGGGCGTGGACTTTGGAGCTAGACCTTCTCCACCCACTCTCTGGAGATAGAGGATATCTCTGGGCAGCCGGGGCCATTAAAAATATGAGTAAGGTGCGTTTCGGCGTCGAATGGCCACAAAGTTGTAAAGTACCAAGTTGCCCGGGGGGCAGCCCGTAAATTAAGGAGCTGGAAGGGACATCGGATCAGACATGGCTAAATAAAACATGAAAACTATGTGACAAAATGACACAAACGCACTCGCTACGCTTGATAGTGGGGAAATGGTGGGAAAGGCTTACACTAAGAATATCATGAAAATAGAAATAATAAAAGTAATGGCAACAACAAACTGTGACATACAAATATACAAAAAAAAAGGGAGGGGAAGATGGATTTAGAAGCGCAAAGCCAACGAAAGGAGCTCGCGAGCGCGTTCCCCATAAAAACTGAAAAAAAAAAAATAAATGAAAAGGGGCATGTGGATTTTCCCGGCAAGGCAAACTATTAACAGAGGACCGTAGTGAGAAAGGGTGGGGTAGGGAAAATCAGGGGGGTGGAAAGACAGAGTTAAACTAGGTGAAAGCCGCACAAAACGACATCATTGACAAAGGCAACTGGGGAAAAGTGGGGAAACGGGGCACCGAGGAAAAGGTAACGCTAAAAATGCCAAAAAGTGAGGACGTGAACGAGTGTATCCATATGAACACCCAACACACTCTCACACACACACACACACTTGCAAGGGATGCCTTTTATGTGCTTGGAAGCCATTTGTAGTTTATTGTTAGTCGTGTGTGTGGGCACCGTGTAGCGTTATCACTTTGGGCCCTGTCTATGAGCAGCAGCCGTCGAGTTGGCCATAACATAATATTTTATGATCTGCGGTCGTTGCTCCCTCAAGGAGATTTTCGTTTCCGAATTTGTTGCGAATAAAAAAGAATTGAGCTAACAAATCTGACCCATATCCCACACGCCAAGCCATTCTCGTATACTTCAAAATGAAGATCCCGGCTTAAGTCAACTGAGCTTACACGTAAATTTGGCATTCCTTGAAGCTGCGCTTATTTCTATATGCTATCGCTACGTGAGCGCATTTTGAAACTGAGTGTTAGCAGCGGGTGCATTCGTAATACCCACTCGACTTACTCCCTTCACTTGTTGTTTGCCATTTTCATTTGCTGCTCTCTTGTTTTTCACTGTCAAATATTTGCCTGGGCCACGCTTAGTCGGTGCAGTCGTGTTTTGGACTTTCCACCTGCATTTTCCCTTAAGTTTCATCTCGAGGTTGAGGCAGCTTTCCAGGTTGCGTATTTCCAGGTGCGTATGCGTAAAATTTAATTGCCTTGTTACACTCATTGTCTGCGTGCCTTGGCTTCCACATCCAAAACCACTCCGCAGTTCCGTTCATAACGCCAATCAAAAGTCGATGCTATAAGCATTCAATTGTTTGCCGCCGCACTCACACAAGCACATGTTCAAGGACCCACGGGCACATGATTCATGAGCATGAATTTTTACCACGCTTCCTCGTACAATTTGTATACTCTTAGTGGGAGAAAGCCTTAAGCAACTTTGGCAGTCAGTTTGTTTTTTATTTAAAATGTATACAATTATTAATATAAATTGAACTTCCCTTACCCTCTATTTATAAAAAGCTTAATATCAGGTCCTTAACAAAGATTTTGTTTATAAATAACTTTGTGTTGAAAATAACTGAATTGACAGCCGTAGGTTCGATTTTCCATTTGGCAAATTATAAACCTCTAAAACAGTTTTTTTTATCGTTTAAATTATATTATAGTTGGTTTAAAGGATGTATTTTTAGAAAAGCAAATTTTGTAAGAATTTTATTTCCCTAAGAGCATACGTAAACTTCGTTTCACAGTTGTCACATTGCCATTTCTTTTTCGTTCTATTTCACTTTACTGATTTTCCCAATCATTTTCGCGAATGCGCCACCGAGAACAAAGCCATCCGAGGCAGCTCCCGTTTCCGTTCCCCCGCCCTCAATTTCATCCAGTGCCGCCACTTCCGTCGTCGACATCGTGCAAACAAATGCGCATAAAAATCCATTATTTTAGCAAACACAACACGCACACCCCGCCTCACTTTTACAATGCCAATGCAGCTACAAGCAATTTTTTTCCCGTGCACAAAATAAATATAAAAGCGTTGAAACGAAAACATTTTGGAACAATATAAAAATGGCAAAAACGAATGCTCTTGGACGCTGTGGGTGGATGGGTGGTTGGGTGGTTCGGTGTGTGGGTGTGTGGCTGGTTTATAGTTGGAATGGGGTGGTGGGGGGAGTAAAGGTACAAGCCCTAAAAGAGAGTGGGGTCAAGGGTTGAGGGGGCGGCGTTTATTGGCAACAGTGTTGCTATTTGTGTAAACGACTCGTAAAATTTTATGTTGAAGCTGTTTCATAGTAGTGGCGCTTTCGTTTTTTCATCGCTCCTCTGTGTTATTCCTACCCCAGCTGCTTTTTCTCGCCAGCCAGCACATGTAAGGGGGTCAGGGGTCAGCCTACAATTGAGTTGCATGTGGTCGTTGTTTCTTCTGCGGAAGGATTGCATACTTTTTCGGATTGCATACTCGTCCTGCGTTTCGATGGGCAAATGGCGCAAATGATTGTAAACACTGATTACAATTATGCGGGAGGAAACTGTAGGTGTGTGTGTGTGCGCTTATCTGCCCATTACCCCCCATCCTTCTGCTGCCATTTTCTTTTCAATTTGTATTGTTGTCAGTTCCAGCAGAATTGACATCTATTTTATGTTGCAGCTGCATTTCAATTTTGCCATCACCCCCCCTTAGTCCACATGTCGGAATGGGGTACGGAATACATGTAAATATTGGATATTGATTGCATTCCGCTTCGCCTGCCAACTTGTCAATGTCAACATGGTGGCGAAGAGGGGAAAGCGGTTGAGGCCGGGAAATGCGTGATAGATCGCTCAACAATGGCGCCAGCGGAAATGGGGAATACTTTTATTGAAATTCATTAGCCGAACGCTGCAAAAGTTTGCATATTTACTGCCGTCCTGTCACATAATATCCCATCTTTTTTCCTTTTTTTTTTTTGATTCAATGAAGTGCAACTGACATTGCAGTTGGCTTCTCAATTTGGATGTAATTATGACTGGCTCACTGGGGTAAAATGTCCAACTGTCACCGAGAATCTCTTGAAACAGGGGTCCATTATATGTCCTTCGACATTCTCTGTATTTTGAGGGGATGAGCACGAGAGCAAAGATTTAATTTGCTGATGAAGTTCGTTTGTCTGCAGTTTGCTCCCAATCTCCCTGCTATGCAAATAGCCAAATGTTGAACCTGTCACTGCTGGCAAATATGATCCACTACCGAATTGGTCGAGCTGGGAGCCCCTTGATGTTTGTGCTCCGCATTCTGTGCCCCAAATTAGAAACAAATTTGTTGAATAAAATCAAAAAAGTTGATTAAATGCAGGCAAATGAAGATGGGTCCTTGGCTGCCAATTAACATCAGTGCAAAAACACCAATAGATGTTTTTCGTCTGCCAAATGAAATTAATTTAATTTCAAATTCCTGAATTGCGATCATCTCCTCCTGCTGAGCAAAAACCAAATAAGTTGCAGCCGAAACATCTGCAAAAACTATCTGTGTGTGTGTGTTTTGTTGGCTTCTCCTGTGGCTCACTTATCATCGCCTTGTACAAACAGAGTAAAGCGGCTAATTGCGTTATTTTTTGGCTTCTGCTTTCTGGTTTTTGGTTGCGTATGAAAGTACAATTTTTCCGCTGCACATGTATAATATATTTGTTTTATCAGGGGCGCCCAAATGTCTGCGTGCCAGAAGGAAATGGTTTAATCTTGTTTGCCACGACTGGAAATATGGCCAGGGCAAAGGTTAAAAATAAATGACGCGTTTCGGGCACCCAACACAAGTGTTGTCAAAGGCATCAAAGTGCCTGCCCACACACACTCGCTCACAAGCACGCACACACCAGCACACATATGTATAGGATACGTGCACAGAGCGTTTCCAATTAAGCCAATCGAGCTGCAAAAAGCCAAAATGGACGGGAAAAGCTTGTGGATGGGGAAAAGGGAAGGGTGCGTAATTAAAATTTAATTTGCGCCCAAAATTAGACTATGAAATTTCAATAGGGCGCTCTGGATGTTCGCGAGTGAAAGGCCAAATATTGTAACGCCAAAAAAACAAAATGGTAACAAAGTAAATTAGTTAAATTTTGCAACGAAAATCCCTTTGATTAAACGCAGCCAAGTGGATGAGATGTAGCTGTGAAATGAGGAGCTCAAAGACAGAATCTACACGGATAAAATAATATTCATGCTCAGTTGCATTTAGTTAATGAATCTTTGGTTCTTTGCTGAAAGGATTATAAGGGGTGTAATATTCTTAAATATTTGGCAGCTACAGAGTGTTTTTTAGTTAATGAATACTTTTAAGTCTTGACTAAGTATTTATATCAGGCCGAAAATGAGAAAATATTTGTACGAATATAAACAATTACTAAATTTAAATATAATATTTAGTTTAATCCTCTTATTATTTTTAAATCATTCTTGAGATTATACCTCTAACAATTTCTAAGGGTACCTTAATTCAAATTAATTATTTACTTAAATATTTGCTGCCACAAATTAATGAGCTGTTTGAATACGATTACCAACAATAAAGCTTATATATTACTTGCACAGGTTTTTCCCGCTGTTTTGTTTTGTAATATATGCAACTTTTTCCTCTGTGTACTCAAAGTTTAAATAAATAACCAAGTGGCTGCTAAGCAGCCAAGATACAAGACAAACATGGCGACACATTCGCTTGTGCGTCCCCCTTGTTCTACATTCTCTTGGCAATCTGCGCGCATAAATTTTGAAAACGAAGTGTTTGTATTAAGCTGGGAGTTGTGCTTGCGGTGAGCTCGAGAGACCGTGACCTCGCCTGGCCGCAGTGGCTGGAAGTGCACCACCACCCACTCCAACTCCACCTGCTGGCCAATTTATTTATTCGCATTTAAAACTGATTTATGTGAGGGGGCGAAAGCGACAGCTTCCCGCCCCTTTTTGGCCAGCAACCACGTGAGTTGCGTCTTTAATTTAGCTGCCAACGAAATCCCTCCTCCAGATTTCGCCACAAATGCATTTTCAATTGAATTTTCACTTGCTCCAGGAGCTCTACTTTCTCGTGAGCTGCCAACGATTTATGTGCCGTGTTGTGGCATTTCGTACCAACGAACTTCCACCGCTTAAAGTCGGACTTAACTTAAATCTGTTTTGGCACAATAAAAATATCCGCACACTCCGCTAGGCCTTTTTTGCACGGATGCCAGGCAACAAGGCAACTAGGTAACCAGGCCAAAAGAAGCCCTACATGGTGCACACTCTGGCAAAATCTGTTATCGCATTAACAATTTCCTACTAATTTCAACGCACAGCCAGGGTCTTTTCGTTGTTGAGAGGGGGAAATCCTGTAGATATAATTAAATTTCGTGCCAAACTAACCACCAGTTTGGGGAGTAAGTATGGCTGAAAAAGACTAGATTTAATGCCCTTTCTAAGGGAATTAATATTATTATTAATAATAGATTAATGCTATTTAATCATTTATTTTTATTAAATAAAAAAAAAACTTAAATAAAATGTATATAGTAATGTTATATTGTAACTACAAGCTAAATTACCAATTAAATATACTGCTTTAGGAAGAGTATGACACGAGAGGATAATAATTTCATTAGAAAACATTTCCTGGCCCAGCAACAAAAATCAGGAACAGAAACCTTAATATTTCCCACTTGTATTTAAGTAATTATGCTGGAAAAAAGTCCCCAAGCGGAAAAGCATAACTGATGCACGTTCGTGTGCGCTTGTCAGCAGGGGGCTTAAATATTTGCCTTGTCATTTATTCACAAAAAGCTTCATTATACATAAACATGTTATTTATATAGCCATCGGCAATTCACAAAGCGAACTAAGCTGCTTGCCGGCCAGACACTTGGAGAAAGGGTGGGGGCAAGTTGGAATTGACAGGACATTGTGGGCACGCAACAGTGCAGAAGACGGGAGGGGAGGTAAGGACTCGACTTAAGTCCTTGCACATCAACTCAATTGATGACCCTTTGGCAGTTTAACTGCCTCAACCTCGCTTAATGTGCACTCCATCAACATAAATCACTCATACGTCACGTTAAACACGCTCAAACTTCAAATGACGTGTATTTAAACGGGGAGTGGAGGGGGCGGGCACTTGGCCATGGCCATAAATTAATTAAGCCTGCCCGCTGCTCTCTCGAAGGTCCAAGTTCGCGGCCCCTCCCCCTTAAGCTGCAATTAAACTGTAAAAGCGAAAAGCGAACCGACGGCCGGCGTTGGCGGCAACAGCAAATTACAACCATTTACAATTAATTTGAACAACACGCTGCCATGCAAATGGCGTGCCATGGCTCATAACTTCCAATGGCTACCGAAACCCACACGCCGACGCACTCTTTGAGCCATTAAAAAAGGACCAAGCCAAGACCAACGTGCAAATACTCAATTAGCATATCAATAAATCAAGAAAAAGAGTGTTGGCCGATGCCACGCCCCTTTGCCCTTTCCTGGGGTAATCAAAATTTAGTTAACAACGCCAAACAATTTATTTACTCACAGCGGGCCAAGGGGTTTGACCTTGAGGCTGGCAACGTGACGTATACGTAATCTGATGGCGTGCCAACCCAATTAATCAAGATGTCTCGAGGCTTGGCCGTATTGGATTGCACTTTTGCCAGCATAGGCATTAATGGCTTATAACGTCGCGGAGGTGAGAGTATTTTTTGATTACACGTTTCCGTTAAATAATTCGTTTCACTCTGGTCAATTAAACATATTTTAATTAGTCAATATTGCTCTACACATTTGAAACAAACTGGGTTGGAGCAGCATTCGGTTTAGAATGTCTAATCGGTTGCAGGTCTTCTTAATTTTTGTGAGTAGAGAAACTGACTATGGAGATTTCAATGATTAAAATATAAATAATGATTTTAAATAATAGCCATTGATAAACTGTGAAATGAAGTGCAAAATGCATAGGAAAAAGGCAGCAGTATGTAAGCCTTGAGCTTTGAGATCAATTATATAACTTATAAATATTCTATCAGGATTTATCGATCAGATGCTGTCAGTTGACACGCCCCAGTTTGGACAAAGGCAATGTCGAGTGCAGAAAAAGCCTTAACTTGCCGACCCACCGAAAATTCAACTTTGCCGAACTCTATACGATTAATATGGTGAGCAGGTAAATTGAATTAGGCCCAGATAAATCAATCTCGCATCGCAACAGTGCATTGAGGAGTGCAACTATATAAGCTCCGGCTATATTGAAATCGATCCACCCTATCGACTGGATTTGGCCAACGTTCGCATCAATCTGAAGACCATTGCACCGCAGCCTCAATTGGAATCGATTCCATTCCTGGTGGATGCCTATAACAAGTGCGAGCTTTTCCGATCGCTGCACGGCGGACGTTTCACTCTCCACCTGCCGGATATTGAGTTCATCAAGGAGTCCTGCAATCCTTTCGCTTTACAGCTCACTATATGCATACGCATTCATGCCATGCAAAAGTGTCCCAGCCAATTTTTCGTGGACAGCGAGGAGTGTCGATTGGCCAGGGAATACTTTAGCCAGTGCGTTGGCGACATTGAAGCCAATCTCGCCTAGGAATCAACCCGAAATCTGCAAAATTTCATACTGTGTCCTTTTGAAAACTTAAATTGGGCGCCTGCTTAAAAGTGTTGAAAAATAAAAGAAAAAGTCATAAAAGTCATAGATGAAATATGGCAATTTGACTGTCGTGTGTGTGTGGGTGACTCTGCTCTTGGCTCCAGTGTCACAACTGCAAATTGAATCGCACACTCGCACACTCACATTCACACACACACATACAGACCTGCGGGTATGTCAATGTCCTCTGCTGACTTTGCATAACTTCGTCTGCTGCTGTCGGAGCTCCAGATCCTCCAACTTCCTTCCTCTTCCACTATTTAAACTTGTTAGTTTTTTGACACTTTTTTTTTAACACATGCACATTGCATGCAATATACTCAAGGGTATGCTCAGTTTGAAAAGCACTTGGATGTATTATTATTAAGAAGACTTTTAAACAGATTTTAAGACGATGTAACCTTTTAACTATTTTGAAATCTAAGATATCACATTGCCTATGTCAAGCTGAACTGAATTCCATAAAAAAAACACGAAAGGAATCTTATTTGAGCTAGATGAGTAGTGAAGAATTTATGCCAACCAATTGTATATAAATTGTGAAAAGGTAACACACTTTTTTGGTTATTGCAGTCAGTAAAAAATGTATGCCTACCTAATTTTTCACAATGATATATTAGTTCTCAAAAGGCAAGATGCAAGATCGATATCTTCACAAGATTCACAAGCCAACAAGTTGAATAATAAATGAAAGCTATTAGCTGACTTGGTAAAATACAATGTGTTTTATATTTTAATATATTTGTAAATAGCATTGTAAAAATCCCCAAGAATTATTTCTTAAAAATAAAAAATTTTATAAAGTAATTAATTAATTTATCATTTTAGCTATAATTTAAGCTAGGTAAATTCCATTCGATCATTTCATGGGTTTGAAACTCTCTAGCCAAGTCAGCAGCAAAAGTTGCCGTTATATATAGCACGTCTGTCGGTCTGTCTTCGGGTGGTTTCACTGTGTTAGTTTTTTTTTGTCGGTGTCGCAGGACATGTTATGCAACTGGAATAAAGGAGCAGAATTTATGTGCCAGCTGGAGGACTGTGCCAGCAACCTCTCTGCAGCGCCCTCTCCTTGCCAATGTTTCTGGCTTTGCAGCGTCAGGTTAAACGGGATTTATGTCCTTCAAGACATGCAGTCTCAGCCTGTTTTCTTAAAACAATTAACGTATTACGGCCTTCTGCCCTTAACCCCTCCTTGCTGCTTCCCTCCTTGCTGGCAAATCCATCTTTGCTCCGTGTTTGTTCCTCTGGCAGGCAGTGGGTCCTTTGGTCCTGATTTACATTTCCAGCCCAGAGAGAAGAAGAAGTGGCAACTGGAGGCCCCGGGCCTACAATCAAAGGACTTTGGGTTGGCTTGGCATTTTTCTTTAATTACGCCCTCGAGTCAAATTAAAAGCAAATGATAGTTGTCTCCTTTTTCTGCTGCATCCTTTTCCCGACTTTGCTCAACGGGATTTTGCAGTTTACTTAGTCAAATCAAAGCTTTCAAGAAAATTGTTTTCCTTTCTTTCTGCCGGTCTGCTGGTCAAACCGCTGACCAAGGACCCAGTCCTGGACAGCGCTGAAACTCACACATTCATAGCTCCTTATTAGATCTGGACTGCTTTGTTAGCTGCATGTCCTTGAGTGCACTTGAGTCGATGCCTTCGACTCCGAGGTTTTTGTGGCAAATAATTTGTGTAATTAAGGGGCCAGCAACTGCCCCGCACCCAGTTAATTGCTTATTTGTGTAGCTAATTAGTTGGGTATGGCCAGCAAATAGCAGGGCGAGATGGTGGGGAAACTCAATGAGATGATGATGCTGTCGAGAGAGTGGCTCAGCCCACCTCATACTCCAGTTTTTCCATTTTCCATTTCGAACAGGCGTTGTCTAGCACTCGTAATTAAAAAAAAAAGAGCCATAAAAGCGACGGGCGAACACAAAAGTGAGGCACGTGTGTCCCTCATCCCCGGGATGGTGACGATGATGATGTCCTTACCCCCCTCTTCCCTGCCAGACTGCATAATTCAGGATACTGCACCACCGCACCACTGCACCACCGCACCACTGCACCACCAAGCATAACAAGCTGGCGGGGCTGGCGGCGTGCAATCAAAATTATTATAATTGCGACGCGTTCGCCTTTGTGCGACAACAATGACTTCCGCTTCCGTGCTGAAATTCGCCTGTGTCTGCAGCTGCTTGTCATTCCATGTACCCACTGCATTGTTTTTCAATGGGAATCGCACAACGAGTGGGTGGAAGTGGTGGTGGTGATGGAGCAGCAGCGCATTAAGTGCCTGCAAAAGATGGGCAACAAAGTGAACAGCCCAGGGGAGCAAAACGCAGGGGTTGGCTGAAAGATGGATACAACGTGCTCAAGTCCGGCCCAAATGCAAAGCGCAGCGAGTTTTCCGGATGCGACACATTTTATGCAACCAGTTAGTGCAACTACAAGAGGGTACTCACGAAATGACCTGTCCTAAACTGTTGCTTCTGAATCTAATCAATCAAGGCTGGCATTCAGTCACTCAATCAGCAGCCAAGTCAAGCATCGACCCCTAATTCAAATAATTCAATTTGCGCTTGAATTAATTGTATTGATATTATGACGACTCTGATTATCCACATTACAACTTTGGCAGACCGAATTCCAGCCCCGGCCAAGGCACATTCTCCACCCAAATGTGGTTGGTGGCCAATCAATGAAAGTGCCAGACACACGCAACGTTCAATTTAATCAGTTTAATTAATAAGCAACAAGGGTTGAACTGAGCTGAGTTGCCCCGGAAATTGAGTGTCATTGTTTGTCATGGGCATAAATAGCAGCTCTGATTGCCAATGCAACGTGGCTTATGTGGCCAGTTAGTAACTCTGAGTCTTGCCCCTTTAAATGACTTATTTATGGCACTCGAACAGGTCACGAATGAACTTCATTTGTCTGGCTCTGGCTCTGGCTGATTTATCTAAATGAATTGTTACTGCCGCGTATTAGTCACAATTTCGATGGGCTGTTCTATCAGCCATTCGGGATCCCTTGCCTTCGGACCTGTCCATTTCGCTTTTCGCTCCTAATTGCCTCGCATGCGACAGGTAAAGCCTGCCGCGGAAAACCCCTTTTTGCATATTTAGTGAGCTGTGGGGGACTTAGCCTTGTGCCGGAAAATATTCCGCTTTTGGGACCCTTTGTTTGCGGATTTAAAATACAATCCTTAGTTTCGTGATCGATGGCCATAGACATTAATGGTGCTAAGTGGGGCCATAAAAGCAAATGAAACTTTGCGGCGACTGCAGTTGAAGGCGGTCCTAGTTATTATATAAAAATTACATACATAAACTCGAGTGGCCACTTGACTGCCATATGAATTCGCACAACACACACACCCACATACACACAGCGTTCAAGTGGGGCTCTCAGACACAAATATTACAATGGCAGCGAGTACAATACACTAAATCAACGACTCGGGCAAACTCAGCAGCCCGTCGGCCTGCTACAAATAAATGCATAAACTTCGAGTGTCAAACAACAAGGAAAGTGTGGAAAAAGCGGCAAAAGTGGCAAGGGTAAGCAGGTTGAACCGTTCCAGGCCATTTCGCTCGACAGTCAATGAGCTATGAAAATATGAAAAATGTAAGCGACAAAACGTGTCATTCATTGTCTATCCAAAAATATGCCGTTTGAAGAGGGATTCTGGAATCGGGCTATTTTGTCTGTTTACAAATCACTTTCCATGTGCAGTTGACTGGTCAACTGGCACTTGACAGGCGTTACGCATACGCCACGTGGTCCGATAGGAACCTACTATATACACCATAGATGTTAGAAATGTTTGCAAACTCATGAAATAATACAAGCACGCATCGATTTAACCTTTACAAGGCGTGGCCCATCCAAAAAGGGAGTCACAAAGTCTGGCAAAGAGCAGAAATCTGTTGAATATCAAATAACAATCACTTGGCAAGCTAAATATATCATTATGCCTAAGTAGGCGGTCGGTTGAAGAGGCGGGGCGGCAGCAGTTTTGTGGCAGCTACAAAAAGCTTAGCACATGCGAACATGCGAGGCAAAGAAATGGGATCTAACTGGGTTTGGGAAGTGTGGGGATTTGTTTGTGCCTTTCCTCTTCCTTTTTTTTTATTTTCAGGGGTGGCTGTTTGTCGGGGCTATCCTTTTTCGCATCCTGTGGCTGCCTGCCTTCCTCGCTACTTTTTATAATCCTCACAGCTTGAATGTTTGCTTAGCACCGATGGGTCGATGATGCGGAACAGGTTTACAAAGTTTAAGCCCGAGAATCCTGTTGTGACGGTTCCTTCGGGGGACTCCACTCGTTTGTTGGCTTTTTTATGTAATACATTTGGAAAAATTTACAAATCATCTTGCATATTTGATTTGCATACGAGATTTTTCATCGCCACTGCCAATACCGTTGCCGGGATATCCTCCCGGGTGTTTGTGTGGGTGTCCTTGAGCTCGTTTGTATGTCGCCGAATTGCACAAGAGATTCACAAATTGCTTTCATTGATTGCCGACAAAGGCGGAGTGAGTGAGGTGAATGGGGACTTTGTGTGGCACCTTCGGTGGGTGAGAGTGGATGTTGGGAAAGTGTGTGTGAATGGTAGCTCGAAGCGCTTTGACTGCCGGTGGGAATTTCTCTTAAATTTCCGTCAGCTTCTTCTTGTGCTCCGGCAAAGTTAAACTGCCGGGGAGAAAAATCCCTGGGACACGTTGCGTATGAGTAATGCTGCTGTGGGCCGGCAGATGTAGAGCCCAAACAGCATTTTATAACTGACCAGATGCTAAGAGCCGGTCCGCGAGCAGTTGACCCACTTGATTTCCTACCGCTTCATACACTTATCAAAAAATGCTCAACAAAGTTTTATTTTTATTTAAGCAATTTATTCGTATTGAAAAAATTTACCAAATTTTAAGCATTTCAGGCATTGTATTTTGAAAAACCAAAATTATGATTTTAAGTAAAAATATATATATAAATCGAATTTCCCAAATTTGTCTTAATTTTAGTTTGAGTGTAGTTCCCCTGGCCATTTGTCGTTTGTTGCGTGCCGTGGACGTCTACGTGAAATTATTACGCTGCAATGCATCATCAAAAGTAAACAGCAGCAGCAAAAGCAAAAGCAGCTTGGCACTAGACAGCTTGAGGGATGTGGAGGTGGGTGGGGTGGGGTTGGGGTTGAGGATGGGCATGGGAATGGGATGGCGGGACAAGGGTGGTACCCCTAAATGTGCGTCTGACATATTGGAGAGCGGCAAGAGCCGGAAAAGTGGAAACTGGACGATGGGCGATTGGGAGAAACTATAAATTCAGACCAGAGCACGCAGCGTAATACAGAAAGTGAAAAAAATCCCGAAAAGTACTTTAAACGGGCGTTTATTTAAAAATTAACCAACTCAAAGCCAACGGAACTAATGAAAATTTAGTGTAACTACCCTGTAGTAATTATTTAATATTCTGACTACCATAAAATAACAAAGGTTAAATTAAAGAGTTGGTTTTCAAGTTCACCATTATCTCCATTATATTGGGATTAAATAAGCGCAACGAAAAATAAGAAAACAATTAAGCCTCGCATGCCGGTATTCTTGTTCCCGGCAACTATACCAAAACTTAATATTTTTTAGTGAAAAAAAATGAAAATATGTATGTATGTTCCAAAGGAATGATTTAAATTATAATTTTTATAAAATCGAACTACACCCAAAAAAAATACGTGCAAAACGGTAAAAAATTAAGCCCGATCGGGGTCGTCGAGTTTTAGAATTTAATGTTCTTTGGCATATTGGCATATTTAAAAAAAATTGCCAATTTAGCAGTTTTCCAGTATTGGAGGGCATCTCTTGAAGGCATCAGCAGTTGGCGAGGCACAGGATGGTGCACATGCCACTAAAATAATTGTATATCCCTGCTGGCTGTGCACAGGCACGCAAGCCCCTTAAAACATGGAAAGAGAGAGACAGAGAGAGAGAGAGGTAGACAAACGAGAACAGGCTAAACAACAACGCCACTTCACGGCACGAGCCGTGCTGCAGGAGGCGAAACAATCCCATAAGCAGCACTCAGCGGCACGCACTTGAAGTCCTGAATCCTAGGATCCCGGGATCCAGGGACCTGGACAAGTGGGCCAGCCCGGGCAGCTAAAACTGCAATCGCAGCTGGCTCCGGAACCCGGATCCTTGTCTATTTGCCTTGAGTGAAGGAGAGGACGGCGGTGAAGGAGGAGGACACTTCGCAGCTGGGGCAGCAGCACTTTTCCTTTACGGAAAAGCCTCTGCTGAGGCTCGAATTTCGTTGCTACTGCTTATTTATTTTTAATATTTTTATTTGCCCTGTAAATAGGCTGCGGCGGTTTCGGCTCTGCTTTATTTACTTTCGCTGTTATGGGCATCGCTTTTTTTTTTGTTTTCCCGTGGTTTTCCGGCGGGGCAAATCTTTGCATTCCAATGCGTTTCAATTAAGTGGGCCGCCTCCTGTTTGGTCACGCAGAAATTAAGCAGCCCAGCTGGAATTCCAGTACCAGCGCTCTAAGTCCAGTCCGCATAAATCAGACCCTAAAAGGCAGTGCTGTATAATTGAAATACAAAGCCAATTTATACAGAACCCTATAAAAGCGGAACCGACTTCACCGGCATAGGGGAAAGACTGAAATAAAGCAGCAAAGTGGCAATCACGCCAATCACGCGTAATAAATCCTTGCGTGAGCGAATG
The DNA here is from genome assembly GCF_018152505.1 of Drosophila elegans. NCBI lineage: Eukaryota > Metazoa > Arthropoda > Insecta > Diptera > Drosophilidae > Drosophila > Drosophila elegans. The sequence continues at coordinate 1,348,190 of NW_024545855.1, read as the reverse complement.
TTTCCATGCACCCATTTGATACATACACTTGTTTGGCATTTGGCAGGCCAAACAGTCGGCGGTAAGGACGGACTAACGGCAGTCACGTGTGGCCGACGCACGCAATAAGACCAAGCAACTTTTTTTACTCCCCGTCTATACCCACAACGCAGGGAAACTCCCCAAACACGCATGAAAAGCACGAGTTGACAGCCAAACAAAAGCCGAAAAGCGGCGGTGGCCCATTGTGGGCGATGACAAACAGCAATTAAAAAGCCAAAAGGCTTCAATTAATCCTTGACCTCTTGATATCGAAGCAAAGCCAAAGTCAAAGCCAAAGCCACGACCTGCTGACCAACAGAACGACTTGCTTACAGAGAGAAAGAACATTCGGGAAAATAAATTTCGCCTTTTTTTGTTTGTTTCAATATTCTTGCCTTTTTTTTATTAGTTGAATATATTTTATGCGGACTAGTCTTAAGTTTCAGAAGTATGTCCTTATTCTAAAACAAATTGGGTGTTTTTTCAAAAAATAATAATTACCAATAGCTTTTTCCAATGTGGTAAAAATGTGAAACTGTTTCTTAGACATCAGATATCTTTATTTTTACGTCTCTACTTCAGTCCTTTAATTATGATTAACAACTGTGATCCTTAACTAAAGCTAAATATGATGGCTGTGGATTAAAAACTCTAAAATAAATCCTTTAAAGTTGAATATCCTACTTTCGGATTTGTGTACCATTTACAAAGAAAATTTTTTTCTTTAATAAGCCTTTTGCTCTTGAATGTTTGTCAGTGGTGCTAAGTGGGGAGAATGTCTCAGCAAGTTCTTACGTACATCGCCCTTATCATTAGGCAACACAAACTTGTGGGCCACGCCTTCCGCAACCCACAGGGCCCACATCCATTATCTTGAGCAAGCAGCGCGTGTAATTTTCAACCTGTAATTGGTGTAATTGAGTGCAAGTGCGGAGAAAATATTCAACATGCCAGCAATTAACATAAATTCTCCGCTACGCGTACAAGAATAAAGTGAAAAAAAGGGAGACGCGGCCAAATGATAATGAAAGAAGCACTAACATACACACACACAAACTCACACACACACACTCTGATGGAGATAAGCAAATGGCCGCCATTCTGTTAAGCGTTCATAATTGCCCACGTTTTCGTTGTGTGTGTGTGTGTGTGGGTGTGTAAGAGAGGCTGTATTGGTGTGAGGGCGTGACAAAATGCAGCCAGCGATTTTATAGAAAGGGTAGCATACTTACATGCGCAGCGGGCGGAAGTAGTTTATGTTGATGACAGAACCGGCATTTATCCTCTTCCATTTTTGCCAGTCGTCCGTTGCCAGTTGCCATTTGCTCACCTCTCATTTCGCATTTCTCCTTGCAGGAATCGAGGGCTTCCAGCGGTTCTCGGAACAGCCCAAATACACGGAGGTGAATCCCGCCGAGGACACCCTGCTCACATGCAAAGTTATCGACAAGCGCGGCACGTGCTCCTGGCAAAAGGATAACAAGGTAATTATATCTGCTCACTGGGCCCATCTATCGATGGCGCCAGTTTATAAACATTTTGATTAAACTCATAACTTGGCCGAAAGTCTCACCGAACACAAACAAGCGAACTTTATTCGCATACCAACACTCTGGCACACCGACGTGTTCTGGCTAGAAAACTCATATCATATGCGTGGCGCGTCCTGCGGTTCAATTAAGTGTTGTTCTTTTGGCCTCCACATGTGGCGAATGTAATTTACACCCTGACCAGGACGAGTCAATAATGAAAGTTGCCCGTGAACGGGGGGAACACGGGGTCAGGGGTCACAGGACCTGCGAACAGGACCCCAAACAGCCCTTCTTTGTTTGGCCGTTGATTAGAACACTGGCCGGCACAACTTTTAATCGAAAGTGCGTGACAGCAGCGGGCTAAGCCCAATTGGATTTCATGCCAGCGCAAACATGAAAATATCGTTTGCCTCTCTCTCCGGTGTAATGTTATTTAGCAGTTGATCCTACAAAACAAAAGAAAAAATTGTTTGGTTTTAATTGATTGGTTTCTGCTGTCAATCGCTGGCCACTTTATATAGCAGCACTTATTTTAGCTTATACTGTGATATATGAAACCGGTCAACTAACAAATGGCCTAGATAAAGAATAAAAATATACCCAAAATTTAACTATCGGTTAAAAAGTATGTGACTACCAAAGAATTTGTTTTATTAAATATTCATCTTAGGAGTTTAAATAATAAACTAAATATAAAGTCCTGAGCTCTAATCCTTATATTTTCGATAAAAACATTTGTTGTTAAATTGAATATGTGTAGCCTGATCAGCTTAAAGTGGCTCTAGTCATGTTTTTTCAAAGTGGGCAGGAATTCTGTTTCTAGTCATGTTTTTTCAAAGTGGGCAGGAATTCTGTTTCAAACCTTTGTTTTGCATACAAAACCAATCCAATGTGAGATAAATCAACAATCTTATCCATATTAGCAGACTCATAGTTGAATGCAACATAGTTATTTTACCCGCCATCTATTGATTTTAGTGTTCAATATAAGTATGACCCTTGCAGTTAGTGGTCATTTGTTATGGCCATTGTGGGCGAGTAGTTGATCTCAGACCTTGAGCGCCTTCGTTTGCATACCAATCCAAAGTGGCCTCATTATGGAAGCGCTCCAGGCGCAGGCGAGCGGGAATGTGTTGGTGGCATTTGTTATTCAGGGCAATTGTGTGCGTTTGAAGCATAACATTTATTTGCCGCCCTCAGTGCCAGTGTCTCAGCTCCCCACTTGTTGTGGTAGTTGCTTATGCAAATGCACACTGGTACCTAAGAGTGATGGGGGGGCGGGTGGATTCGGACCCCCTCGACGCCATTGTATGACAAAAATCAGAAAGCATTTCAAATGTCCTTTTTCATATGCTGCGCATCGCAAACTCTCGCTCTGCATCACATACTTAAATGTTTACATGCTTTGAGTCTCCACTCGAACAAGTTGAAGGAAGCGAACAGCCGAAGGACGAAGGGCGAGGGTAAACAACATTTGCATGCATCGAGCGTCCCACAGACACACAAACAAGCTGATGTTGCTGTTTCGGGCTTCATTTAAAATTCTTCCTATTTTTGCATACTTATTCCACTTTTCTCCTTTTCTCCTATGTGTGCTTAACGTTTCCCAATTTCCTCTTTTTATGTATATATATATATATATATAGTTGTTTTGTCCCTATATTCAATGTGTAGTTATCATAAGAAGTGACATTTGGTTTGTCCCAAGCAAAAAAAAAAAAAAACGGGGAGCGGAGTAAAGCTATGTCCATTCACGAGCTGCATTCTAATTTAGCCAAAGGATGTTTGCGGAAAAATTTTCAATTCTATCCATGCCTCATCTGTGTTTTCTTTGCAGTGCATTTCCTGATAATTCCAAAGCACAAATGGAGAATATTCGAGTACAACCAAGTCCAGCCATTTGAATAAATGTAATTCTTGGGCATCGCACATTTTTATTCCCCTCGACTTTTTTTTGTGCCTGCAGCTTCTATTTTGAAGTTAGAAAATGCAGAGAATTATGCCGATACGAGTATCGATTGGAGAATGTTTTGGCAGCAATAGCTGCATCAATGGGCCACAGCCAAATATTTGTTCGGTTTCGGATTTTTTATCTGCTAGCCGAAATTGTTTTTCGGGCAGCTCGGTCTTCTATTGAGCCCATATCTTTTGTTGCCGCAAAGCCGCCCAAACTTAACTTAACCCTTGTTGACCAGCGACCGCCCATTGATTATTCCCTGTGGCCTGAGGTCAGTGGAATCAAATGGCATAGTATCTCGGACATCGGACATCTGACATTTACTATATGCCAGCCGCAAGCTGTTTAATAAAACAGAGATACTGTATTTTATGCTGGCTGGCCAGACATCTCAAGGTGGCCAGATGCATGTCGCCCTTTATTTTATCGGCTTCGGTCGGACAAACAAAATGCACTTGCCGCAAATTTAAACACTAAATATCAAATGGCAAGGCAACAGAGATTAGATTATGCATTTGCCTTTCCTTTCGTTTTCTTTAAATAAATTTGAATTCTCGTTTCAGCCGATTGTTGTTATTGTCCCTGGTGCAGGAAAATTCAATGTAGCAATTAATTTAACCCATTACGCCACTAGCAACGCAGACAACGCTCAGAGCCGAAATGCAATTAAGCTGCTCTGTTTCCGGGGGTTTTGGGTGCTGGTTCCCATAAATACTTAAATGCGAACGATGCCACGCTCAGAGATCACTAATTGTAATTTAATTTCCAATTAGCAAACAAACTAATGCCAATTTACAGACAGAAGCGACTGGGACGACGGCTGAAAATGGAGTTAAATGACACGTAGTAGTGGGTGGGCAAATGGGTGAGGGGTGGAGTTTTGGGGAGGAATTTCAGGCAAAGACCACCTCCTGTGCTCCTGTGCTCCTGTGCTCCTGTTCTCCTGTCCATCTGCACGCCGATTTGTCTGTGAATGTTTGGGCAAATTGGAGACCAAATTAGACGCCTGACTGCATCGAAAAGTTAAACATGCTAAACATGTCGTAGACAACGCCCAGTTCATTTCAACACCATCGTCGTTTTCTTCCCTATCCATATCATTTCGCCTTTATTTTACACGGAAACAAATGTATGAACACATGCAAAATGGTTGGTAACAATAAAAACAATGTTTTTCACATTAAAATTGTAAACAAATTATTTTCAAAAGTGCATAAAAAAACAATTATTACATATTTGATTATTTAACCCATGTCATAGAAACTTAACTATTCTCACCTGGAAAATTTTTCTCAATAAGATGAGTTTTAAAATAAAACCATGAAAGTATGAAAATAAAACATATTTGGCTTAATAAGAAGGACTTAGATTATAGGTTTAGACTCATTGGATTATAAACGAAACTAAAGAGTATGGGGATGTATTTAGTATTGAATGATACTTAATACTGTCTGTAGTTTATTTTCAATTTAGTCCTTGCTTTTTCCCCGTGTGTAACTAACACAATCCACTTCTTTGCCCCCAGCCCGTTGGCATCTACACGAAGAAGTACGAATGGGCCTCACGTATGCCGACGAGCGACAACGGGAACGTCCTGCATCTGGACCTCCATCCGCCGGCGGTGCAGCTTGGCGGCGACTGCTCCCTGTGGATCCGCTCGGCCACGCTGGACTTCGACGACGGCCTGTGGGAGTGCCAAGTGACGGCCAGTGATTTCACCACCCAGGATGCCCTCACCAGCCAGCCAGTGCGCCTTGTCGTACGTGGTAAGTGGATCGACTCGATTGAAGGGCCATTTCCCACACAGCGCATGCAAAGTGTCCCCCAATTCACCGTAAATGCCCAGGACCTAATTGTTAAGGACACTAATCTTCTGTTTGCAGTGGCGCCGCAGCGGCCGAGGCTCGAATACGAGGCGGTACACGTGCCGCCGGGACACAACATCACCGCAGACGCCGGCGCCCTGGCGACGGTCAAGTGCGTCTCGCATTACGGCAATCCTCCGGCCACCCTCAAATGGTTCTTGGGTATGTGCCGAACCGGCATTCCTCCTCCCGACCACTCCCCACCAAATTTATGTAGCTTTAAGTCTGCAAAATGGGCAATGCACCCAGAGAAAAATGTGGCTCTGTATCCACTATATATATATAAAGGTTCTTATTTAACTTTTAAATTCAAAAATTTGATTTCAAGAATTTAATAAGCAACTAAATGGTATTTTCTGAATTTAATTCTTTGCCCTTATTTGATGTGATACTTGTATATTAAGAGCTATTTAAGAAACATTAAAATCAGTAGAACATATTTAAAAGTAAATATAGTTTTCGTATTAAAATAGTTTTGAAATTAAGAACGCTTCGTTGTGCTTAACTTTATTTGGAAGGCAAAAGAGTATAGTTCCAATTTAAATACAACAAAAAACAACGGAATATATTGTTTAAAATTATTTAACTACGGATGTCTAGACTGCTGTATTCAGAGTTTTTCAAACAGCCCTACAAAAAATCACTTTGTAATGAGTTGTCATAAAAATTAACTTTTCTAATTCGTAGATTAAGATTAAAAAAATATATATACATACATAAAATTATACTTGTTACTGAAACTGAAAATATTGTTCTATAAATGATGATATAATCCCTATGATTATTTGGCTTTTTACATAATAATAATCAATACTTTCTTTGAAGTTTTTAGTACTAATTAATTGTTATTAAATAATTAATATTACATTTTCTCATATTTATTCATGTAGCAGTCCTTATGTTTTAACTTAGTTTCTAAAATTGTTTTGAGTGGGGTGTGGAGCATAATCCCACTGCAGTTGTTATCCAGCGGCAGTTGTTAATGTTAATTAATTCGCATATCCCGCTTACTCCTTCTCTCTCTCTCCCTCCTTTAGGCGACCAGGAGATCTCGGCCATCCACCCGCAAATGAATGCCACCGAGCCGGATAATCCACGCACTTGGTCGGCCACCTCGGTGGTGCAGGTGTCGGCCATGCGGGAGCGCCACGGAGATATCCTGCGGTGCGCCGCCTCCCACGAGTCCTACACGGCCAAATCGGTGGCGGTGGAGGCGCGGCTGGACGTGAAATGTGAGTGTTGCGATAACGATGGGCAAACACTGGCTCTGGCTCTGGCTGTGATGCCACACACCTGCATCCCGAATCGGGGTCACCAAAGAGATTTGGCTTAAAGTGGGACTCCAAGTCCGGGCTAACTGCTAACTAAACACAGATACTGCAGAAACAGCAAAATCCCAATCCGAATCGGAGACAGAGAGCTGTAACAATTAAATTAACAACAATTTGCTGTAATTTCCTGTTTTGCTGAGCAATTCAAGAGTTGACTTGTCCCAGAGGAGCTCGACTTGCCCGGCTTGTTGACTCTGTGTGTTTCTCTAGTCTCTATTGCTGTTTCTGTAGTTTGTATTGCTGTTTTTGTTTTGCCTAACCAAGTTGAACGTCTCCGCTTCTGTTTTCTTGCAGACGCGCCGAGCATCCGTCTAATTGGCTCACCGGAAATCGACTTGGAGGAGGACAAGGATGCCCTGGTGCTGCGCTGCGTGGCCGATGCCAATCCCCCGGCCAGCATCGTCTGGCGGCGGGCCGGACGCTCCGAGATAGCCAGCTTGCAGGTGAGTCAGCCAGCTTCGCCCTTGTTTATGTTGTTCCAAAATTGATTCCCCACGCCGGGTATTTATCTAAAGTGTAGCAGGAATTTGTAATTGTATTAAATTGCCTGCTGATCTCGTTCTCGTCGCTTTCCACCTTTTTGCCCGGCAGGAAACTCTGCAATTGCGTCCCGTCGGACGTCGCGATGCCGGATTGTACACCTGCCAGGCGCAGAACTCGGTGGGCACCTCTGAGCAGCTGTCGGTACAGTTGGATGTGAAATGTACGTATCTCACTATTTACCTTGGACAAAGTTTTCAACGAACTCGGCTTTATTTCAAACCCCCCTTCCCTTCCCTTCCCAGATGCACCCAAAATTATTTCAGCTGGTCCGGATCGACTCACCACCGCCCCGCTATTCAGTCCCGCCGCATTTGAGTGCCTGGCTGATGGTAATCCCCTGCCATCCTTCAAGTGGGTACAGAGGTGAGTCCATCGACACATATATACACTGGGCGCTAAGCTCTTTCGGTTTTAGAAGAGGTTATTTCTAATAATTTCACTGACAAATAGCTATAAATAGGACTTCTAAATTTTGTTAAAAATATGCAACCATTTGTATTGAATTCGGAAGTCCGATAGATTCATTAATAAAGGCCAGGTGTTGCATACCCTTTTAAATAAAGCAAAACGAATTGTTGGTTTCTAAAAAATGTTTGTACTCCCTGAACTTGTTATTAAAGGGTTACCAGCATTTTCCCCCCAAAAAAAAAGGATATAAAATTTATTTTTAATTTTACTGAGAGTTTGCGCTAAGAAGGATAAGGCTTATAAATAAGACTGTTAATTGCTACATTTTCTTCAGATTTTCAAGAGCTAAATCTACTTCTTAAAAAACAGTTTCTTTAAGTGTTGTTGAAATTGTGAAAATATCCCACTTGCGGTAGCCTTCCCTAGAGTTCCTCGGCAGTTTGGGTTTCATACTTTTGATAGCCTCTGCTTGGTTCCGTGAAAAACTTGACTCGTCTTTGCATTAAGTTCTTTGCCCGTTTGTAAACTCCTCTGGTCTCGGAAATGTTCATTGTTATCGGCTGAATAGCAGCTCTAATTAAACTCGACTTATTCAGCGTATGCTAAATATTTTGTCACGCTCTATGCTTTAATTGTGTATGTTTAGCAGCCCCTTCGGTGAGTTTTATTTTTAAGGCAGCTTTTTCTGTAAGAACGGAATTTTCCTCTTACATGAGCAGGTTTCCTGTTGCACATTTCCTTTTTATGCGGCACCACGCCCATTTGCCACAAGAGCTGATGATATTTCGCGTAATTTTAATTAGCTGCTCTTCGGAAATTGTTTGAACCGAGGAAAAACAACACGGAAGAAGGTCTTCTTTTGACATACTACTACTGGAGTACCCTGTAATTTATAATATTTTGAAGTCAGAATGTAAGCCAGAATAAATGTGTTAATTTAATTTCGAATGTACTTACATTTTTACTAATAATACACAAAAATTTTATTGCATTCACTTATTGTATGCTATTTTGGGTCTTAAATTTATACAATTAAATTGTAGACTCCATTGCATATACCCTTTTTGTTGTTAGGGTAGCAAGAAACCATCCATAATACTTGCAGGATTATGCTCCTTCCGTTTCTCTTTTCCTCGTTGATGGCAACGTGCATTAGTATGCAAAGCAGGCAAATTCTGTGGAAAAATCGAAACACTCCTCATGCATATGACTGTGCACAGCTCCCTCTCTCTCTCTCCCTCACTCTCTCTCTCTACCTCCCTGTCTGTCTCTTTCTGGCCCTTAGAGCTCTTTGACGCTGCCACGTAAGTACGTGATTTTTGTGATTCTATTTGTCTGCACTTGCCCCCAGACAATCGGACTAGCATAAAACATACGCAGCTATGCCAGATCGTGATCGGGGGATATATAGGATATGGGATTCGGAATAGTTGTAATGCGAAGGTGTCGCAATCTAATAACGAATGCCACATGCAACACATTGACGTGTTGACTTAATGAACCGAATGCGCGCGTGTTTATCAGAAATTAAATGTCAATTGTTGAAAACTAATTTCCACGCATGTTCTCCAAACACCAGCAACGCCCACTCCGCCGCCCACTCCACCACCCACAGAATTAAATGGCGCGTGCCGTGCTGTACAAACAGCGGGAGTCGCCCATTTGGGGCCATTTGGGGTAATAAATCAATGCCACGGAGTGAGCCGCTGACAGGAAAAGCGACGTATGCTCGGCAGCTCCTTAATCTCCACCTCCCAGGTGCCTTGGCCCAGTGTCCTTGGTGTCCTTTAACTGGGCTGCAAGTGCAACTGAGCTTGGCCGGACGCCTTGCAAATGAGGTACCCAAGGACACGACGCAGGACACGGAGTTCTGTCACTTTGATTTACGTGATTTCTCCACTCTCCACTCTCCACTCTCTACTCTGCCTGGACCTCGATGAGAAGTGGAGAAATGGTATAGAACCCAAACGAAAAAACGCTTGCCAAACTTTTTCGACTTCGGAGATTTGCATTTGAATGGCTTTCTAATTTATTGCTTTTAATTGCTGGCTACCAAGAAACGACTTAAAGATCTCTGCTGTCACTTTAAGCGCCATGGCAATGAATGCATAATATTTGTTGGCCCTCGTTTTTTCCATCTTTTTGCGGCTGCCTCAAAAGAATCTGTGGGCAGACCGATGAGCCAGTAGGGGCCCAGAGCATTTCGCAGCCTGAAAGGCATTTCTCATATTAAAAATGTATCAAATATTTCTTTGAGCCAGCTCGTTGGCCCACTCACTCGTCTGTGAGTCCGGGCAGGCAGCCTGCACCGAAAAATAACTCATACGCATACGCAATTTTCAATATTGCCAAGCAAGGATTGCAGCGCCAGCCACGCAGGACATTTGGAAGAGAGCTGCGGTGCTTCAAAGGGAAAGAGGCGGTTTGGCCTCTGCTGAATGCATCAGTTTCATTTTGCACGACTTAAAGCAGCTCAAAGAGCGTACTGTAAAACATGCACCATGACCAGATGGAATTCCAATATTAGTTGCACATAATCATAATCAATTGCTGCTTCGACTGGGTCACCCCATGTGAATATTGAAGCGTTTTCTTGCTTGCCAGCTTAAGAAAGTCGTAATGTAGTATTATTAATATAATATTTAATCATTAAATATCGATAAAAGAAAAACTAAAAGCTTTATTAAACATAATGATTTATTGCTGAACTTAGGTTTAATTTATTTCGCCGCACATACATATAAACAAAGAAGATATCCCTTAACTGATAATAATAAAAGTAAAAAATGTTCGTTTGTCTTAGTAAAAATAGAATTAACTTAATTATAGTGGTATATAACAAAGCATTAAACATCCACTTACAAATTTAGTTACAAAATGGTTTTGCCTATACATTTGCGGTCTTTTTTAAATAACGCTAAATAAAAAAAAGCAACTATAATAATAAGTAGGTATTTTTGCTAATTGTTTTTATTAATTTATCTCTACATATATTTAAGAAAACATCATGATGATGATCAGTGAGCGTTGCTCCCTTAATAAACATATGGGTTTTAAGCAGCGGCAAGAAGGAAAAAAGAGCTTTGAAATTACAAAAAGAAACAATTTGTGGAAGATTTTAGATCGTCTATCCATAAATAAATTTAAGTCATTTTATAACAGGCCATGACAACTTAAATTTTTTTTCAATTAATTACCTAGCATATTACTTGATTTAATGAACTATTTCTTTATTTGATCTGTATCTTGTTTCGTAAACACTTGACTGCATTTTCTGATTTTCTCAATTTACCTTGCAGAATGGCCCATGGATCGAAGTACGTGGAGCGGGGCTCCGAGTCCAGATTGGTCATCGACAACGTCACCTACGAGTACCAGGGCGAGTACGAGTGCCGGGCGACCAGCTACATCAATGGCCAGGAGCGGGTGGCCATATCCGATCCGGTGTCGCTGCAGGTTGTGGGTAAGTTCCTATCTGCAGAGCTTGCTACTGCTGCTGCTGCTTCTGTGTTTGTGGTGCGCCCATAAAAACCGCAAGCCACAAAATATGACGACAACAGGGCATGGCTCGAAACATGCATTCTTTTACACCTGACATTTGGAACGGCACTGCCGCAAGGATTTGCCATCGGACTCACCGGAAAGAGTATCACGGGCTAAAGAACGAACCATGTTTGCGGTCATAAATCTGCATTCCAGCCCAGCTCTCGTTTGTTTTTTTTCGATGTCAATTTTAGCCCCGACTGGGGAATGGAAAAAAGCGTCATGGAGATGACCAGCATAGCCGCAGAGAAGGTGACAACGCAAGCGGACAAAAAAAGAAACCTATTCCTCCTCGGGCTACTCATTTAAATCCTCCGCTCCCGTGCAACTAATGCACACTTAAAACAACTAACAAAACTCCATTAAAAGCTGCAGCCGGAAAGCGCCTGCAAAACATTTTAAGCGCTTGCGTTGCCACTGCTCCTCGTCGCTTTCCGCTCTCCACTTTCTACTTTCCCCTAAATTTTCCTCCATGGCCATGGCCATACAATTTCGCGGTGGCTGGCAACTTGCAACTGGCCAACGGACTAAACCAAAACGTAACACAAAATCAAAATGAACTTATGACCGCAGAGCCAGCGGAAAAAAAATGGAGCTGCAACTGCCGGGGGCAAAAAACTGTACAGCAAACTGAAAGGGGGAAAAAATAGAAAAAACTCTAGAAAAAAGAGCAGCAAGAAATATTTAAATTTAGTGCTGAATACCACAGAACGTACATAATTTATGACCAACCAAGGACACGAGCAATTTAGCAGAGCCGGGGACCAAAAAAAATGCACAAAAATAAACATGCACACGAACAATATACATTACACACACAAAAAAGTCCCCACCACTTTTATACATATCTACGTGTATGTTTGTGAGTGTCGAGCAACTAACAAAATAACTAACCAACTGCGACAGTATGCCAGAGTGTCAAAAAAAAGGAAAAGTTACCGTTTCTCATTATTCGACAAAAATAAATGTATTTATTCTTGATTAAAAAGATACAGCAACGTAAAACTCATTAAAATCACAAATAATCAACCATTAGTTTGACAAAAAAATTTGTAGATTGTTAAAAGCAAATATCAATTAATTTTAAAGGAAATACCATCTAACAAATTTAAATTGTTTTAAGTATTTTACAAAACGGTTTTTGTTGGATTGAAATGCTACTGAAACAATGTTAATCAATACAATGAAATGTACATATTTGGCTTAAATGGATGTATTTATCTATTTAAATAGATACAAATTACAATTTACAAAATACATGTAGATCAGAAAAAACAAGAAATTTAAAGCATAAGAGAAGTAAAAGGATTTTTGTCTGTCAAAATAAAATTTCTTTGAGTATTTTTCAAACATTTTTTTGTTTGATTGAAATCGTATAAAAATTTTTTAGTCAATAGGGTGAAATGTATATTTCGGTCTCTAAATAATTTTAAATGATTCTGAGTCTGACTGCCGCGGCTTAAAAAAAGAAAGTTTTCTTTTAAATGTTACTTAGCCTGACTGCCTGTCCAAGATCCTTTCACCCCTAAAGCAATTGACTTGGACCAAGCGGAGACACCCTGTACCTGCACCCTGTAACCACTCTATATAATTATCTTTGGCAGTATGGCTTGGCGAATGCGTTGCACCGCACCAACTCAATTAAAAAGCCATCTGGCCGTGTGGACTGGACGCGCCTCCTTTATGCATCTTTCACCTCTTTTTACTTGTGTCCTTGCAGGTGCTCCGCAGGTGCTGCGCCTGCACCCCTCCCTGCACACCGTGGCCGTGAAGCGAGGAGAGGCGGCCAGCCTGACAATGGTCGTCTGTGCGGATCCGCGGCCACAACGCGTCGCTTGGGAATGGGGCTCGCTTCGTCTGGAGGCCGGCTCGGGCATCGGTGCGTATACTTGTTTGATGGGCACCCATCCGCCCCATTGGCCCGCTAATGGTAATGCAATTAGGCGCTGGTCTTAGTTTTGCCTACTCGGAACGGAATTCTATTAGCGCCGCTCTACAGGATGCCGAACGCTGGCTCTGCCCGCTCGGGGGTTCATTAGATTAACCATTCCCAGACACAAAAACGTTCGCGAGTCGCGTCGGGTTGTTCCGCAAATCAAGACAAATTACATGACCAAACGGAGTCAGAGTCGGACAAGAAACAGCCAGTTTCATGTTGGCCGCTGGAAAAGGGCTGGTAATGGGAATGGGAATGGGGTCGAGGAAGAGAGGATGCCTCGAGCAGACTTCCCACGCCTGTCAGTCGCCGGTAATCCGAGCTCCAACAGACAGGCAACACACAGGCACACCACACCTCATTTTCCAGCTGAAACTATATTCGGATGAACATCCGCCAGCAGATGCAGCTGCATCGCTCCATCTTGGCCATTTCCTCATTTTCCATGAACTTGAACTGCATCCCCGACTGCCAGTGTTGCCTATTCCTGGCCAATATTGACTGTCAGCATTAAATTTATCTGAAAATTGGTAGATTAAATTACAAATGCTAAGTCAAGAGCTTGAAGCAATTTTTTTTAGGAACTATTTAATAAATCAAATAAATAATTCTTTAAAAATTCGAAGAAAAATGTTTTGGTATGAACAAATACATTTTATGTTAAGGAGGCTCCACATATTAAAAAACCTTATAAAATGTTTCCTGATTGATTTTACCATTTAAAGGTATATTACCTTGTCAACAATTTTAGTTACTTAGCTTAGGAAAATTATATTACAATTTATCAACAACTTCGATCACAATTGAATATCTAAACTAAAAAATATATATACTTATGAACTGTGTAGTTAAGACACTTACGTCCAAAACGATAAACTTAATTTGTGAAAAGGCTGTCCCAAAAATAGCTAAGTTGGCAACACTGATGCTTGGTCCGTGGGTCGCATTATTCTTCATTTTCAGCTTGTCCGTCCGTGTCCATCCTTGGTCGTCCTTCGTGCGTGTAATCCTGCGTGCTCTCCTTGCCACTGACACAAATCAAACGGCGCGCATTACCGACCAATCCTTTCGCCTTTCCTCCGCACCCAACGCTAGTTAGCCCATCGAATCGAATGATTAATGTCGGATGCCGACAAATTGTGTGCAATTCTAGTGCAATTACTTAGCCAACGAAAGTCAATTCGCAGAAACAAGAACTCACTTTTATTTTTTTGTTTTGGAAACCCCCCACAGATCGTTTCCGGGCAGACGACATGCAGCCGGACACCCGCGAGGATTGCTACCTGTCCACGTTGCACATCCTCCACACGGACGAGCACGACTCCAGGCCCTACTACTTGGTGGTGGAGAACGAGCGGGGCACCGATCGTCATGCCATACACCTGATTGTGGAGGGTACGTTTGCAGGTGCTTAGACTTTTCTTAATTTTCTTTACCCCAACCCACATTATCCCAATGCACCCTTAAGTTACAATCTCGACAAACATTCCACATTCACGCACCATACAAACATTATTATCACTATTTGGGTAGACTAAAGAAGCAAGTTTTGTTGACTACTGTTTTATTTTTTAGTTTACTCTCTAAAGTCTGTCTATCAAAATAAGAGGCTACAACATAAAACTTTTTGGAATATAGTTTAATAAAATATCAAACTCAATTGTACCACCATTTATGTGGTTATGATATTGATAACCATTATTTATAGACAACTGTTTTAAATGTTGATTATTTTCGAAAAATTATACATCAAACTCTGAAACTCTTTTTAACGCAGTTTAAATATAAAAATCTATTGAACAAATTTTCAGTAATTTGTGCAAACATTATTGGGTTTATATAAACTCATATTTATAATTCATTTAAATGGAATTATTCATACAAAAAATAGAATAAATATTGTTTGTATTTATGTATATGTCAAATTTGGTTTGTGTAACAAACTATTTAAAGTCTAAATAGGCCATTATTGCAATATATAAGCCAAACTTAAATACAGATAGAAATGAACATATTAATAAGTATTTTTAAAGCGAAATAGTCAAGAGAACGCTCGCACATTAAGCATAACCAAATCCCTTGCATTGCAGCCCAATGCTTTTAATTAAAATCATTACGACGTGCAATACATGTATTGCATAAAGTACCTTGTGCAAATGAAAATGAAAATTCCTCTTAATGCTTGCATAATCAACACCACCACCACCACCACCTTTACATCGAATACCAATCCGTGTATCGAATCGTATGGAATTTCCGGACAGAACCCTACGAGATGAGCTATCTGATGGGCGTGGCCGGGGGCTGCATGGCTGCCATCCTTTTGCTGGTCTGCCTGTGTATCTATGCGATCAAGAGCAAGAGATGCTGCTTCAAGGGTAAGTAAAAATGGGGGGTTCTATGGTATATTTCAACCGAAATCCTAACCATCATTGGACCCGTATTAATTGCACTGGCAGTGCCGTCAAGGCCGCGACAATTAAAACTTCCTCCTTGATTATGCCACCCCCTTTCCAACAAAAAACCCCCTAGAGGCTGCTGTCACACTAATTGCAAAAACACAAAAACTTGCCAGCTCACAAAGCACTGGCAACTGAAATGCGAGAAGGAGGCGGTCATGGCGGAAAAAATGGCTGCCAGGATGGATGCGTCTCTTTTTCGCTTTGTGTGTGTGTTGTGTCGGCTCTGTTTTTTCTTATTTTTTCTTTTTTTGTTTGCCCTGCTATTCTCCTTGAAACTCGAAACTCAAATAAATCTCATAAAATATTCATTAGCGTCCAACGCCTGCGGTCAGTCTCCGTTTCCTGTTGCCCCACCAACCAGCCAGGCCCCCGCTTACACAAAAGGGTTAAGGGTTTCGTGGCAGCTTTTTGTTTTAGCTGCGCCAACATTTTCATCTCTCCGACTTTGAGGAAAAAAAAAACAGTGCTTTCGCGCGCACAGCCTAATTAGAAATCAAAACGCAGACAAAAAGCGGTGAAACTTTTTACTATTGTAAAACAATTTGCAAAAGAGCAAGGGAAACTTTGCCATTGCTGAAGGACATTTGAGCCATTCCAGCACACATCTGTAAGCACTTTTCAAGCTGAGCCACCTAATCGCAATTTCTCAGTTGTCAATCAAGCTGTCAATTTGACTGGCTGACTGGCTGACTGACTGCTGCAGCTGCCTTCCCGAGTTGTCAAATAGCGTTTGACAGATCTCTCAAGTGCGACCCGATACTATAGCATATATATCTCCCGAGCTGGGAAGCCTTCACCCCTTCGACGATATCCATCAAAATTTGCAAACACCTCTACGGGAGTTTACACGTTCCTCGCAATCAATAAGTCCTTGGCTCGTTTATCACGGCTCCGAGGGCGAATTGGAAAAAAAAATACCATCTAGCTGTCTGTTTGTAAATTGCCAGCGGTATTTTCACAGCTAATTTGTACTATTTTGCAACCACACCCTTCAGAGAATAATGGGGGGAATTTATATTCCTGAATATTGCATACTCTAATATGAAACTTCCCCTTTCTCTTTTTCGTTTCACTTCTCGCATGGCACAGGTTCCACGGGCTATAAATCATCGGATAAAGACAGGTAAGTTGAAGCGTAATACGTACACACCCTTTTCCTTCCCACACACTCCCGTACTCACACTCTCACACGCATACACAGAGAGAGAAAGAAAGAACCATAGATAAATGACCATTTTGATATATTTTTATGCAGCCGCATCCTGCAGCCAACAGGTGGCGCTGGCGTGCCAATTTATGCGCTCCTACTGGCCGAATACAGGAACTGACTCACTCATACAAACACACATAACACACACGTACAGAATTGGAACAATGAAAAATGTGTTCGCCGGTGTGTGTGTGTGTGTGTGTGGGGGGGACATAAAATATTATACATTTTTCATTTATTCAATATATGCACCGGCGAACGAGCACTTTTGTTTGGCCAAGAAAAAGCTGAAATACCCTTTTTAAAAGTTCGAAAAAAGTAAATCATGTTTGCAACGGATTAGCTAATGGAAAATAATATTTATAAGGGATCAATGGAATAAAATTGTAGAATTCATGACCGAATTCTAGAGTTTAGAGAGCAGAGTTTTTCATTTCCAAATTTTGTTTTATTAAGATCAATACTAAGCTTTAGAATGGCTGAGTGAAGAAGTATTAAAAATTAAAGACTTGGTGTTTTTCATCCATCTTTACTTTCAAAATAACATAAAACCAATAACATTCATTAGCACATTTCCATTTCCATTTTAAGTTTAAAGTGTATATGAATAATTTTTTATTTTCCAATAGCAGGAAATCGGGGTACAACCTATCGCTCATTGTTGTTGCAAACTCTCACCGAGAATTATGAGTTATGGGCGGTCGTTTGGCCATACGCCCCTCTCCAACCTTTTGTTTTCCTTGTTTAGGAGCTTAAAACTGCTATATTTTGTTTGCCAAACTATGCACAGACCAGTTCAGAGCCTCAATGTATGGATATATATGGAAAAGGGAACGGAAATGGATTTAGAATTTCCGCTTCAAGAACATTCTGCACACATTTCCAAAAAATTCGTTTTGCAGGCTCATCTCAAGAGTGAGTTGATGGGGAAATATCTAATTTCCCAAGCCCCAAGTAAACAATGGCCTGCGGCGAGGCAAGGCAGCGACACAAACTAAATAGATATTCAGATAATCGTGAGGGATACAATTTGCCAATCAGCGATAGCAGCCGAAACAGCCACCCAAGCACTTAGCCACCACCCACACAATTGTCACTTGGGCAAACAATTTTCGATAACGATTTGGTGTCCCCTTCTTTTTCTCTCTTCCCAATTTTGCCCGCAGCGAGAAAGCTGATTTGAAATCACGCTCGGATAGCACGAGTGGCCCTCAAGGTGATTCGATTTACACCACGCCCGCGGGTTTCCATCATCACCAGCAACAGCAGCAGCAGCAGCAGCAACAGCAACAGCAGCAGCAACAACAGCAGCAGCAGCAGGCAGCAGCGGCAGCAGCAGCCGCTCTACATGCCGCATCTCAACACCCGCAGCAACAGTATCCGGGACATGGATCGCCGGAGGCAATGAAGGTACGCATGGCTGCAATGATATTACAACCGCCCACTAGGGTCTAGCAGGCAATTGACACCAATAATAGCGAATCCAACGAACAGCTGACGCAACAGCAACACCAACACCAACACGAACAACTAACGACAACAACAATAACAACAACAACAACAACACCGAACGAACAGCAACTACTGGACGAGGGTAGCAATGTAAGCCACAATAATAACAACCACAAAATCAGTTCCACATCCACAACTACTGCCCTGACCAATAGCGATAATAACAACACCTCAGAGGTGGCCAAAACCAGTAGCGACAGCAGCAACAACAGCAGCAGCAATAGCAACAGCAACCGCAACAGCAACAGTGAGGGCAATAGTTCTTCGCTGACTAGCAGCAAGAGTAGTAAGCGGGATCTGGAGAACAATATGAACAGGGAGATGAAACCGGTGGTGACTGCCTCCAAGTTGCTCCACCTGAATGTGACGAGTGGTACGGAGCCGGATCCCCTGCCAGTAGGACCTTTGACCCCAGAGGAAACGCAGGTCCTGCTGCAAAAGCTGAGCATCAACAATCCGTTCTATCGCTTTCGCAAGCAGAGCAACTCCTTGAAGGAGCTGCGGCGTAGGTCGATCCTGCCACAAGTCCGCTCCCGATCCGAAATGGATTTGGGCCAGGTGGCATTAACACAGCAGCACAGTGAAGCCAAAGTTGTAGTAGTACTAGGAAGTAAGCAGCAGCAGCAGCAGCAGCAGGAAGTAGCCATAAGTAGGCCTAAGAGTAGCGTTAGCCTTAAGACTAGATCCATAAGCAGCCTGAGGGGCAGTCCCTCGGCCAGCAATCAGGCGGGAGACAGCTCCACGGTGATCACGAATCCCTTCTCCATATTCCACGACGATGAGATCCTCACGCTTAGTGTTAATTCGCGATTGAGAAATGCGGCCAATGCCAGAAGTTCCAGACCCCAACGGCAAGGTAGGGGTTTGAGAAGACTCTTTGAATCGAATCGCAATCAAAACCCCCCCTCCGAACATCACTATCTGCATGGAGTGCCTGTGAGGCGATTCGAAAGGCAGGACTTTGACAACGACTCGGGAGATTTGCTTGGCCGGAGGACAAACACCTCGAGTGGCAAACCCAAGCGATCGAAGGCCATCTTCAAGCAACTGTCACTGAGGAAACTACACCAACGAGGAGGAGGAGGAGGAGGAGGAGGAGCTGCGGAGGATCCCCCCTCGTTGCCAAAGCTCAGGCTGAGCTATCCCAACCGGACGCACAGCATCCAGAGCATGCGGGCCTCGGGCGGCGGCGGCTATGACATCCAGCACACCACTGCCTACCACCCGAGACTCAATCACGCCACCTCGCCGGTGACCAAGGCCAACTACTTCGAGCGACTGCAGGCCAAGACGCGGCAGGGCATCCAGAAGATACGCGACAAGTGCCGCAACTTCAAGGCGAGCAGTGGCGAGGGCGGAGTAGGAGGAGGAGGAGGCGGAGGATCCTCCTCCGAGTTCAGTGGCTTCCACACGCTGGCCAAGGACGAGAGCTTCCGCTTCATAAGCGACCGGGCACACATCTCCAGCTACGAGTCGCGCTGCAAGCAGGCCACCATCTACAAGAGCTACAAGTCGGAGATCGATCTCAGCAAGAATCTGCACTACCTGGATGCCTACCTGGAGCAGAACTTCGACCACCAGCTGGGCAGCTCCAAGCAGTCGGCCCACTCCGTGGGTCGGGTGAGTGGAGCCCAGCGCAGGGCCCTGGCCAAGCAGCCCAGTCCTGCCCCCGAGACGCCGCGTCGTGCGCGCCACAAGCGGAGTCAATCGCAGGCGGGCAACTATGCGGCCAACTACGAGAACCTCGGCACCCTGCCCATTGCCTCCAAGTCGAAGGGGCGCAGCTCAGCCCTCAACTCGGACTCGATGAGCAGCTCCGACTATGCCTCCGTGTTCAGTGGACCCACCACCAATCTCCGCCAGGAGCGGGAGCGGGAGCGGGATGAGGAGGTGCCCGATTCAAAAGACTTCAAACTGCGCTACGAGCATCCGGACAAAATGTGCGAGTACTACTTTGACAACCTAACGAGCTATGCTCTGGCTTTGGAGGAGAGTGAGGACTTGCTGCTGGCGGAAAGCGCCAAATCAGCGAGATTCTTCTACGACGATGGGGGTGTGGAGGAGGAGGAGGAGGATGATGATGATGATGACGATGGGATTGCCATTGCTGGAGGATTGGGTGAAACGGAGGTGACGGCAGCTGGCAGGCCGGATTATATGGCCCGCGACATACGCATCCGCGTCAGCGTGAACGAGTGCGAAGATGCTGATTGGCATCAGCCGGCTGGAGCGACCAGTGCGACCTCCTATAATGAGAATCTGGCCGAGAGCACATTCTACCAGTCGCTCAATCAGCACTTGCAACGCCAGGAGGTGGCTGATGATGATGGTGGGGACCATCTGGTGGGAGGAGGAGGGGAGAGCTACCTGGAGCACTTCCAGCGGCAGCAGCGGAGCAGGCAGCCCTATCCGACGCCCTATCAACGCGCCGAGCTCTACGGATTTGGCAGGAGAACCTCCGGAGAAGGAGGAGGAGGAGGGGCAGAGCTGCCGGATGTGGCCAGACAGCGAAGGGCCGACCTCATGGAGGCCCACTATGCCCGCAGCTATCAGGCGGGAGGAGCAAGTCGCGGCAAGGGCAGGCCCAGGCTCGAGATGGAGCGACAGCACGCAGCAATCCCGGCTGCAACAGCAGCAGCAGCAGCAACCGCAATGCCAACTGCTGCAACAGGCAGCAGTGTCATCAATTTGGCGTTGCCGGCACAAAGCTCCGATGTTCTGTATGCCACCAGCAGCAAGCAGCAGATAACGATGCCAATGCCAACCGCAGGGTCACATCTCCATCAGCCAAAGCCAGAGGCAGTGTTAGGATTGGGCGATGGAGGAGCAGCAGCAACGGCAGCAGCAACATCAGCTACATCGGTACCCGGCAACAGCTCAGCCGGAAATGCAAACAATCGCTATATGCTGGAGAATTTGCGCAAATACTATGCGAATCAGCAGCAACACCCGCCCGCGCACTCCGTCAACTCCTCCTCTTTGTCCAATTCGTCCTCATCGAACTCATCAATGTCACAGCAACAGCAGCAGCAGCAGCAACAACTAAAGCTCAATCTGAACCTGCAACCCACCGCGCCCAAAGTGCAGCAACAACATTTGGGCAACCGCCGAAACTCGAGCACTTCGAATGCCTCCTCGACCGCCGACAACTTCGACGCCTTCATAACATTGCGCAATGCCTCGGCGAATACGAGCACGGATTATATGGCCAAACAGCAGCAGCAGCACCAGCAGCAGCAACATCGTCGTGGGAAGCAGCCACATCAGCAGCAACAGCAGCCGCTCACCTCCGCACTCAACTACTATGGACACGCGGCCACGCCCACCCTGACTCCCGCCCTCGCCTACAATGGCAAATTAACGGCCACCGCAATGTTGTCACAAGTAAATTTAAGCAGAGCAGCCGCAGCGACAGCGGCAACATCGTCGTCCAGTGGAGCGGCAACAGCAATAACAACAACTGGGCCACTGCTGCTGCCGCATCAGCAACATTCGAGGTCCATGTCCACGTCCACGTCCAAGGGGGATCCTGGTTTTATCCTGGAGTACGAGTGTTAGCAATCGATCGGGGAGCAAGGATTGCTAGTTATTTCCATTTGTTTGCCTTGCCAAAAATTACAATTACAAATTGGCACATTTGCTTTTACACTGATTAGGACTCATGGTCGTGTGTACAAATATATAGAGTATGTAATATATGCAGTGGAGGAGGATGAGGAGGAGGAGTAGGAAAAGGAGCCAATTATTCGTATCATATCAGAAAAGAAGGGGATAGTTAAATCGTTTGCATAGGAAAATGCTTATCCACTTGATTATGCTAGGAGATAAATTAACGTAAACTACGACAATAATGCAACAATTCAATTAAAATTGATAAAGATATGGATAATGATAAAGAATTTGCAACTCGTATTTAGCATAGAGCAAAGCATACATTTATTAGTCACAATCCTAGCGAAGGACACATACATTGAAGCAGCATAAATCAAATTTATAGTTAAATCAATTAAACATCCATGTTAAGCGTTCTCCTAAATGTGTATGTGTATGTGTATGTATATCCGTAAAGTGTATATGAATACTGTGTACTGCATCCTATAAAGATAAAGAGTTTTTCGAATGTTCTTCAAACTCCAGTTCAATTACTTGCTAGTTCAGTTTTTGCTATCGGTATCCGTTTTTTTTTTCATTTTACAAATCAAACTCGTGCAAAGTTACTACACACGTACCGTAGAGTACATAACTACGAATATATGCATAACTATCTACGCTCGTTTTTAACTCTGCCGAAGTTTGTGGAATTGCAATGGGAAAAAATCAAGCAGTTACGAGCTTCCAATCGATTTAACGAACCGAAAAATTAGCTTGCAATGGAAAGGCATAATTTGGTTAAACGAAATTGATTTGCATTGCAAATAATACTAGCTATTACCGAGCCGGCCTGCTGAGTGCCATCAGCGATCGCCATTAATGAGCGTACACGGTGCGTATGCGCAATTTTTTCTCATTACAAGAGTCCGGGTGTCGTTTGCGCTGGCAACCACATAAATATTTGTACAGCGGCCGAAAAAGGAAATTCACGCACACACTGGAGGGTCACAAACATGCCGATTGCTTTGGGACGCCGCAGCACACACACTCGCGTATAAAAACAGCAATGAGCTCGCCGATGAGGGGCAAAAAAAAACAAAAAGGCTCAGGCAACGCGGCGTATGTGCAATGTATTTCATTTCCATGCCACAACGCCGTCTGGGGGACACCATGCAATTATCTGTGTGCGCGCAATTTATCTCATTTGCGGTTGAGTTATTTCCGACTGCAGCAAATAATACTGCCAGCCAACGTCCAGATCGCATTGGTCTGTCTGTATGTGAGTGTCCTGCCTTATTTTTTGTCCTTCAGGACCCCCTGGCACCCATCGAAAGCACCCCACTCCACGCCTTCCGCATGCCGCAACACACTTTTCCGCTTAATTTACTGGCAGGCGGCAGCTGCCTTCGCTGCATTGTCAGTTGACAACAGCAATTGCTGCATAATGCATGCCCAGGACTCTGTGTAAGTTCTCCTGTCAACGTTCCTGTCCTCTCCTGTCCCCTCTTTCGGACTTGCCAGGCTTAATGCAATGCCTGATGCCGCCTCAATGGCTGTTTGCTCGCTGGCAACAACAATAATTCATTGGCTGCTTTATGGCTGACCATCAACTTATCGGCACAGTCGCAACTGCCGCCCATCGCATCTGTCGCTCCGCCTGAAACATATAAATTAATAAAAGTCAAATTAAAATTACATACTTTGATGACAACGGACCGTTGCGATTGTCATGGAGATGGGCATTAAGATGGGGTTGAGTGCCAGACAAGTATCTTATCATTATTGGCGATCGTTGGTCGGCCATAAATCTCCCTGTTGGTAGATTTGTTCCTTGACTTTATAATGGCAAGTGTTCAATGGCTTTTACGTAGCCTCAGCTCGAATCTATGTTTTTGACCAGCAGTCCAATTAGTTGAATTCAGGTTTGGTAATTTAAATGAATAGATTTTCCATTTCTGTGCATTGACCAAAAGGCATTACATTTGAAGAGTGAACAAGGGAGCTAGATTTTATTTACCGACTGATGACAGATGACACATACAACAGTTACTGGTACTAATACAGATACAACCAACCACACTCGATTTGAAAACCTGTGTTCAGGACACAAACTGCCGCCAAGCGTGCATTTTGTACAACTTGAATTTTTTTCACCTTTCTATATATTTCTATATACTTATACACATATATACTTATAATGCCTAAGCCCTATGTTCGTGTGTTTACGTTTGTTTACGTTTAAGTAATGCAAGAAGAAGGAAACCAAAAAAAACCAAAAAATGACAAAAATGAGCGGCCCCTGGCCGAGTTTACTTAAGTACATTTTAAACATCTCACACACACATATATATATATATATATATATATACAGTACAGTACCGTACCTATTGATACATACAGCGTATGTATGTGTAGGTGATCTTGAACGCATTCATTATGTTTTACGTTAACATGCTAATGCTCATTTAGTTTACATTATGTATATGTATGTATAACTTATGTTAATGATGTTACTACTACTACTACTACAAAATACTACTACCAAAATTTATTCGATTCGATTAGTTTTCCTTTTCGATATGAGATTGAGATTCCCGAAGGTGCGACAACTATATTGTAATACTCAAAACAAAAAACAAAAAAAAAAAACAAATCAAAAAAAAAAAAAAAGTACTATACTCTACACCAAGCGGAATGTTTTCCTTGCCCGCCCCTCAAAAGAACCATGTAAAGCATTAAATCAAAGCAAATAATCCAGTAATCCAGTACTCCAGTTATGCTGTAATGCTGTAATCCAGTAACCAACTGTCTGTGCTCGATGCATTTTGTGCAACTCAAAACAATTCTAGTTACGTTCCCAAATATTTTCGGTTCGGTTTCTTTTACTTTTTCGGTTTTCGGTTTTCAGTTCTCGGTTTCTATTTCGGTTTAGTCTTTTTGTTACAGTTACTGTTTCTGTTTCTGCTCTGATTTCCGTTTCCGTTTGCATTTTGTATTTGTATTTGTGTTTGTGTCTCCGTCCAACACACTCACACACACACACACTTTTGTATATGACAGTGTTTAGCAACAACCAGAGTCATGCGATTCGAGTCAGCAATGCGAATTCCATAATCAAGTTTTTATTGCCTGCTTTTGGGCGCGCGCGTGTAAAATATTTACACTTTCATTTTGTCCAACATGCAACGTTTGCTTGTCGTGTGTTTGTCTGCCTGCTTGTTTGATTAACAACCTGCAACATTTTTTGGCCTTATCTTTTAGCCCCTCTTTCGGTTCTTTTCATACTGGCCCTTTCATTTCATTTCTTCTCGTTTTTATTTGGCTCCGCCAAACTGAGAATGTAACCGCAACGAATGTGAATTGCTATAAACTGATTTTTGTGTGTTCTTACACCATCTTTCTCTCTCTCTCTGTTTGCCTCTCACTAAAACCTTATTCGTGTTGTTCTTGTTATGATTTTGCCTTGCTTCCTGCCAAACGTGATTATTTTTATT
The DNA here is from genome assembly GCF_018152505.1 of Drosophila elegans. Taxonomy (NCBI): domain Eukaryota; kingdom Metazoa; phylum Arthropoda; class Insecta; order Diptera; family Drosophilidae; genus Drosophila; species Drosophila elegans. The sequence continues at coordinate 1,322,785 of NW_024545855.1, read as the reverse complement.
ACTACAGGTACATACATCAGATTTTACTACTTGTTTACTACTTACAATATACACATTGTGCGTGCTTACATATATGACCAGGTTATTTCCGTACTTTGCATTTTGTGTGGGTGTATTTTGTGTTGCTCACCAATTTGATGCGAAAGTTTTCTTTGCGTTTTAATTAACCACAGAGCAGAGAAAGCAGACAGGCGGATTGAAGTCGGCCGACAGGCCAGAATAAATGCCATTATCTTTTGCATACTTCTGCATTTGTTTGCGTTCCCGATGCGAGGCAGGCCAGGGCGAAACAAAACTCATAAATAAAAGGCCCAGACACGCACCACAAACTGTCAGTGCATAAATCACAAGCAACTTGCAACTTCTGGCCGACAAATGGCCCGAACCGACTCAAATTGGCCAAAACTTTTGGCCCATCCGTCTGCTGGGGCAAACATTTCCATGCAATTTGTTAAGCGCAGCGTAATTTGGCCGAATCAACTGTGTGCACCATTTAACAATTTAACGCGCCTTCTGCCGAAAAGCAAACAATGCAAGTTTAAGTCTAGACAGGCCAAGAAAAAACGGCATGGTTGACTGGTGAAAGTTCTGCTAATCTCATAATCCAATTAGATGTTGCCGCAACACTTTTGGTGCAACATATATCTGGGAATCAGCCTTGAGAGCCACTTGGATAGTTTCGAAAAGTCCTGTTTGTTACGCAATGCAAAAATTAATGACAGCTAACGAGTTGGCCAAATCCAAATCCACTTTAGCCTTGCCAGGTATTTCATCTAGCTACACACAATCGTACACCCCAAAAAAGAACAAACACAATCACAGGCACAGGCACAGGAACACGCATGATTGCACTCAAAATGCTCACCTTCACAAATTCGAAAAGCACCCGTTAACACCCACAAGAATATGGCTCAAGAATCAAGAAAAAATAATCTTAAGCCTAATTTACCCCCGAAATAAAATTAATTCGTTTGAGAGATGAGCATGAATTGATTTCCCAGAAGTGAGCTCCAATATTTGTAGTCACGCATATCGTCGACATTTCACGGACTTTGAGTTCAAACGAATTTTTGCGCAATTATGGCAGTTAATTACAAGCAATTAAGGACATAAATAAGCTCTTCGATTCATTCAGCCATACATCCATCCAACAAACCACTCGATAGCCCGAATAATTCGCATCGGGGCGCAAACAAATCAGAAAGCAGTGCAAATAATAACAATAATAACACCATTACCACAACAGCAATCATCATAATGCGTAATTTTAATAATTTCATTCCGCTGTCAGTCATAAAATTGGTTTGCATTCATGTTTCAGCAATAAATAAATGCGTATATTGTGAAGCAGAATTCTCTTTAAATGCATTCGCACAGAAATTAATTAAAGTCCAGAAGAAAAAAATGTATCGAAAAATCGCTTTATTTATTTAATAAAATTAATAATCACAAGGGAAGTACGGAAATCGAAAAAGAGCAAATGCGCCGCATTTATTTTACAATTTTCGAATCTTTTCCCGGCCCGTTGTTTGAACACATTCATATAGCGCAATTCAGTTTTATTTCACGTTCTTTATTTGTTTTGCGTGCGAGGCAAAGAGTAACAATTTGTCCAAAGTATTTAATTTCGTTATTTGCCAAACTCATTTGTATGGTATGATCAAAGTTTTCCATCTGTGTGTAACCAATTTTCGGTTAAGTGGCTCTGAGCTTGATTATTTGTTCTTGATTTGTATGTTCAATGTTCATTAAATTATACCTACTACCACACCTTTTGTATTTTGTGTGTTATTTTTATACCAAACTAAGTATTAAGAAAACCTACATTTATCCCCCTTCCGTTTAGTTGAAGGTCAAAATATACGAAACCGAGCGTTTGCAGACGCCAATTAGAATTCAGATAACGAAGTCGAGCCAAGAACTGGCTTTGCCGAAAGACGAGAGCGATACATGATCCATGTCGTTGGGCCTCAATTAAATGCAATGTATAAATGTATGCACCTGGTATTAATTTATTTTAATGTACAATAAATTTATTAATATTTAATCTTAGTCTTTATTTTAGCAAAAGCAATCAATTTTATTTCAATAAAATGAATCTGATTTTTGTAATCCCATTATGTTTTCGTTTTTTATTTATTTTAACTAACTTATGCAACTCTGGTACTCTAAAGTTTTACTCACCCCTTGTCGAGTTTAATATCTTGCACCAAGTTCTTCAAATTTTCATTTACGTTGGGATGTTGTCCCGTAATTAAGTCGAAAAACAAACCATTCCCCTGCAGGTCGTGATTTCGTATTTTACTATATAAAGAAAATATTAAAAAATGTTAACCTTAAAAAGTTAATGGGAATTGGCTGAAAATTCTTTAAAATACAGTACAACGAAATGTAGCCAAATTTCTTATTAGTTTAAACCACTCAAATTTCATCTGGAGCTTAGGTAAAGATCCCTTACATATTACCCATTTTAAATGTATTTGAACAAACTAAAGAATTATTCATAGTATAGAACCTTGACTTACCGTCCCTGCAGAAAAAGTTAGTTTAACTAGCCAATAGCCCTTTAGTTTCTATTCCTTTCCGTAAACCAACCAACTCACATATGTATGTTACTATTTAGTTTTAAAATCCATTATATTTCCAATTTTCGCTCTAGCTCTGTCTCGTGTTTGTGGCATTTTGTCTATTTTGTTTGTACTTAATTTTTAGCAATCTTCATGGAATTGTTAAGCAAGAAAACTGAAACAAAACTCCGGCAAATAAATAAGTTATATAAATAGTTATACAATAATTACTAATAATGCAGAGCAAGTAATTTATAGAAAATGCGAGAACAATTACAAAAAAACAACAAAAAAACTATACCGATGATGGGAAGAAAGCATAAGTAACACATTATGAATGAAACAAATTTATAACGAATAAAAACAATTTAATTGCGAATGCGTGTGTGCGTGTTAATATTTATTCATACTCGTGTTCACATGTATTCAGTTTTGTTGTGTGTGCCTTAATACTTTTGCAGTTGAGTTTCCCATTAATATTGCATCGGGCATTATTATTAATATTGATTTCGTTCATTGTATTCCCACTTTGTCGCCGTGTGTGTCTGCGTATGCGTGTGTGTGTGCCATGTGCCTTGTGCAAACGTTTGGATAATTTTCTCTTTGTATGTATGGATGGATATGGAACAATAAAACATGTTTTTCCCCCTCAGTATTTTTTTTCCGTTCTGATTTATTCATGAGAGCGCAGAGCTATCAGTTTACCCCTCACCCTTTACATCGTTATGAATTTTTTAAATCTCTGCGCGCAGTTAAAATCCCCTCCTTCACCATACATTGTTAGTTGATTGAAACAAATACTTTTTAAACACGCTGCCGGCAGTTTGTTGACGGTCGAGTTTAGTAGATACGAAAATACGAAATACAAATCTGGCCACGCCCACTTTCACGTCACTAACACCGCCCACCCAGTCACTCAATCACAAACACTCACACTGACCACTTGGCATATGCTTCAATTTGAATTTGAATATGACTTTGAATGCGAAACCTTTTAAGTAATGTCTGTGATTTATGTTAACCGAACTTAGTACTAATCATTCACCAATTTCCACGTATGAGATTCTTTCAAGCGGTTCCGAAAACAACAAGTGAACGCCACCGGAAACAAGCGAGGATTCGGCTAGAGAAAAGCTTTCAGAATCTAAAAAAATCTAAAACCAGTTCTTCCGAGAGTGAAAGCAGTAATAAAAGAAAAAGAAAAAGTCCTGCCGAGTACTTACAGTTTTTAAGTTGAAGCCAAGTCAAATATTTTAAAGACCATTCGAAGTAATTTTGGTTTAAGTGTGTTTTAATTTTCATTACGTGGACTTGGTGAGCAAACCCCACCCAGCCAGAAAACCCCTCGTCTTGCTCCTCTCTCTCACACTCTCTGTCTCTTGTCTCTCTCTCTCTTTATATATATATATATATATACGCATACTTGTAAATTGTTTAATTGATATGGATTGATTGATTGATGACTGACCTTGAATATATATATAAAATCCACCTATACCGACATGTATACCTTATATTAATGAATATGAATATTTATGTAAAGGATTACATTTTACTTTATCTTTTGATGAACTTTCGATGATGTAATAATAAGCGAATGAACTGAATTGAATTTTTTCTTTGATATTTATACCTCCAAGCATACACACACACACAAAGTCACACCCGCAAAAACAAATACAAGAATATATAAATCTATACGTATATATCCTGCCGGAAGTTGCTGCCATTCGTTCCTCGTTCGTTCGCTCGCTCGTTCGCTCGCTGATTGATGATTGATGATCGTGGTTTGCCAATTACAATACTACCTATATATACTCTATATATTCCCCATTCACACTCTACCAAATTTCGATGAGCTGAGTCATGATTTGTTATGTGGTGCAAGCGGCATTCGAACGTTTTATTGGAGTTTTACTTTCAAGTCATTTTCGTTTCGATACTTGTGTCCAATATATATACATATACACCAAATATATATAAATAAATATTTACCTTAACGATGAATTATCCAACGATCTAGCCACTAGTGTACGCTTCATCCAGTGCATAATGTAATGTTAAACTGAATGTCTTTCTTGTGATAACCGAAGAATAGTCCCCACAGAAAAATCGAAACTCTAACTCTTCATCTAACACAACCTAAACCCCTCTAAAAAAAAAACAAAACACAAAAAACCTTGAAACACTCGAATACACTCTGTACACGGCATTCCATACATTTTCTAAACCTTTGCTCCCCGATCATGGCACACACTGCGCATACTTGATATCAACAATTCGCCTAGCTGCACCACCACTCTTTTGCTATATCTCTCTTTTGCACTGACGCGAAACAGATGCCACTGAAAAACTCATTATAAATTAATTAAGCAAGCAATTAATAATTTCACGTTCAATTTAAGTTTGTAAATGAATTAACGTTTCCCCAAAACCACCACCCACCGCCACCAACTTTGCACCAGAGACAAGAGTAACAAAGCCGAAAAAAAAAGAATACACCCATGCCCCCTTTCCAACCAACTCTTTTCGTTTACTAAACATTTTTTTTCAACACTTTTGTTGTCGTAGCCTCTAAGCCAGGCATAATTACCCGTGCACTTTAACACCCTCAGCCCCTTAGAGCTTCAGATGTGCACCACCACCTCGCCCCACAACCCCCAAAGTAATTTACATATGGCAACAAGCAACTTCGTTCTAGCTTTATTTTTTCGTGTTGTTGCTAACTAGTTGGAGAGAGAAAAAATAAAAGTTTTCTAAATGTACGTACATAGCATACTTTTTTGCGTTTCGGTTAATTGCAATTTTAAACATTTTTAGCTAGCAAAAAACATTAACATAAATTGACTTAAATTGAATTAAGCATTTCACCTGCAGCCATAACTGAAAATTATAATTTTATATTATTCTCCATTCCACTCCATCCCAATACTGTCTGTCTATCTCGTTTCTGTCGCCCGTTCGATGTTGTGCTTTTTTTGAAGCTGTTTTTCTGCATTGGCAAAAATTAATTATGATTTTATTATCAGTAATTATAAGTTTTCTAGTTGCATTATAATTTTACCAGACCATCTCTCTGTCTCACTCAATCTGCACTAGTATTGCACAAAAAAATACTTAAATAAAAAGCTCGTTGCACTCTGCACCACTTTGATTGAAACTTTTGAATGGTATTTGTAGAGTAAGCATATAAGATTTTCCAGCTCAAATAAGCGCCTTGTGAGCTATCAAAAACAAAGAGAAAGTTGAACTTACCCTATTTCAGTAGCCAAAACAGCGTAAGTACTGATGATAGCTCCTCAGAAGAATTCCATAAATATCGCATTCCCTTTAACGTTCAACTGAAGACGTGGCTTAAGTGCGTACTGACCTGAATATGGCCTGATATGATTTATTCCCTCGATGCTTGACTTCTACGTCATTGCCTTCTTATGGCCTCGTTAGTTGCGAGCCTTTCCTTCAACGACGCTTTAATGGCTCATTGCATTGACAAACACACGTCGACATACTGACAAACAGAAGGGCAATGGAGACAGTCGAGTCGGGGAAAGAACATATAAGGCTGTGACATTAATATTATATCTTTTGCTGGACTTCTTTCACCTCCTCATACGCCATTTGCCTGCTGCTTCTTGAGCTTGGGAAAGGACAACTCGGAAAATGCAGAGGAAAACCATTGTCGAATATTGACGAGCGCTAGGTGTACCCTATAAAATAAAGCACTTATGGATTGTCTCTTGGTCCAGCTTTGTCTGTTTAATGTCGTTTGAAGACCAATCAATTTTTTTTCTCCGTTACTAAGGTCATGGATGTTTGCAAAGAAATCACTTTCATAACTGATAACACTATAAATATCTATTATAAATTAAAGCAAAAAAAATTAATGTTTTGGGCATTTATACTCCTTTTTAGTTAAAATAGTTATTGTATGCAAACCAAATATAACAAGCTTCTTGTTGCCTCTGAACGAAATTTATATTCAAACATTTTTTTGTAGACTTGATTATGCATATTTTATGCATATTTTCATAAAATATTGTTCTCACGAAAAACAATTTAAATTTAATACAATTTTTTTAATAGCTATTTATTATTTATATCGCATTTATAGTACTATTAATATAAGCCAAAAAATTAAACGAAATCTGAAGACTTTCTGTCTTCAGGAAATAAATTAAATAAAGTAAATCTTGTTTTTAAAATATTGGGATAAAACATGTTATATGAACTTTATCTTTTTCAACTTTGAGCCACACTTTGAAAAAAGAGATTTTAACAATCAATGACGTAAAGGTAGTTCACTTCTTTGTCATAAATAATTTGTATTATTTTTATCACTCGTTGTTTCCGTTTGAGAGGTTCCGAATCTTCGTTTCACTGGAAAGGGGCAAGCAGATTTTATTGTATTTCGTTATAAGTTCAATGCACCATAAATTTCCAAAAATGGATTTATGTTGCACTGCCGCCCTTTCTTCGGCTTCCCCTTCACCCTCTTCCAGAAGCCGTAATTTATTGCGTGTGCATTTCCGCTCCAAGTTTATTGAGTCAGTCGATGCAATGCAATGCGATTCTCGTTGCCTTAAAGAGTTTAATTCAGCCATTTGGCAGTAAGCTCTGTCTGAAATTCAGAAAACAATTTGAAAGCCAGAGGAGTTCACGTGGCGGCAGGAAAGTTTACTTCTGAGCCACAGGCCATGTGAACAAAACAACTCGGAGACCATAAATTCCTGCAGCTGCTGCAGCCACTTTTGACACCAAACGCCCACCACCGCCCACTGCCTCCCACTTTCAACTAATGACAGACCCCGCAAAATGAAGAAACAATGCGCGCATAAATTACCCTCAAGGCGGTGCCCGAAATTGCATAGCAATGGCTTGGAAGCGAAAACTAAACGCAGTGGCAAAAAGAATCTCAACTGACAGTGGGGAAAAGCGGGTGCGGAAAAGCGTGGGGGGAAATGGCTGGTGCAGTGGGATTAAGGAAAACAATGGCGCATCAAATTACAGCTAACAACAAACAGCGAGTCGAACTCGTCTTGGCAGACAACTGCCACGCCCAACGACCGAACTTTGCATTGTCGTGGTTCGGTTTTTGTTTCAAAGTGCCACACGCCGTATACGCAATTTGCTGCCATGTGTTTGCCCATCTGTTTGTGCTTGTGTTTGTGTTTGCCTGCGTATATTGTCTATTGTAATTTAGCGCTATTATTAAAAATCCTTTATGACGCCTGGCAGCATCAGAAGCAGAAGCAGACGCAGTAGCAGCCGCCGCTCAGATTTCAGTAAACGCATTCTGTGCGCTCTAATTGCGCCATTAAAAGATGACAAACAAAAATCCCCCGGACTCCAGATTCCCGATTCCAGACTCCAGACTCTGATTCGAGCCATAGTCCATAGTCTTACAAGACTGCGAAGACAATGGCGACGAACAACGGCGAAAGGCAAAAGCAAAAGGCATTTAATATGCTTTTTATGCGTTGCCTTACTCTACTCCTTGCCTTCCGTCTATTTTTTTTCGGCACTTTAGCGCGGATGTCATAAATGGCATGCTCCATGGGAGAACTAAGTTTCCGCCGGCTGTACCACTATAAATGTAATTTATGTGTGCGTGCATGGCTCTGTGTTTGCAGGTGCATTTTATTTTTTAATATGCTCCGGGCAAACAACACATGAAATTTGAATTTTACGGTCTCGCTCTCCCGCCTTCGGTTGGCCAAGTAAAATAGTAAATATACACAACTAGTGGCCGTATAGCTAACTCAAACACGCACCCGCACACGACTTTTTCACCTTTCGGCATCATTCGCATCTGTGTTTGCTTAAGCGGCGCTTAATATAGTCATTTTTTGACAACACTGGTAATGCACGAGTTAAACTGTTAGCTTTGTGATGACTTTTTGTCCTTTACATTAAATTAACAAACATATTAAAGCTTGTGCGGTTAGATTTTCTAAACTAATTTGATGGAATCCTCTGAGGAAAATAGTAATAACTCTTTAGATCAAATGTGGATTATAAAATGTATACTTTATCAAATAATACTTGTTAGGATAGTTGATAAATGTAAAAGGCGCATATTTCTCAGTAAGGTATCATACTTTTTTACAAAAAGAATCAATAAAAGTAATATGAGATCCCAAGCCAATTTAAAGGTCCTATTTAACCTTATTTCCCAAGACCCAATTTATGTGAATCTTTAAAACTAACAGTTTCATCAATCTCTTTAAGCAAGCCACCATTATTTCCGATTAAAAATTCAATACAATATGAGGTCCTCATAAAAACAAAAACCATTGAGTATAAAAATAAACTAAGGTTAATGATGAACTTACTTCTATCATTCCGTGAACTGGCCACGTCATTTCATCCCTTTTGAAATTCACTTACAACCGCAAATGTGCCGCGTTTGGATTTCCCTTTTCTCCGTTTATGCGGCCTTATTGAAAAATTAAACTTGTAATAAAATTTAATGACTTAGCGGTTTTTAATAAAATGCGCCAACGCCTTAACCAACAGAAGCGAAAGGAAATGCCCACAATTTAAGCGCAAATTTGTGTCCATAATCACAATTTTGGTACCTTTTTTCCCCCAAAGCTTTTGCCTGTGCCTGTAATGACCACACAGAAAATTTGGGCTTACCCTCGACCTCTAACTTGGCGCGGTGCGTGCAATAAAAAGTAACGAGGCTGTTAACATTAAGGCAAACGTTTGCCTTTCACTTTGGTCAAGAAGTCAGACGGAGGAGACTGAAACAAAAAAAAAAGCTTACAGACGACGCAGGGCTATGGCGACTCATCGAGGTTAAGTCGGGGCGTTAATATTTAAATTTATATTTCGGCCGGGCGCTGGTCACGGCAGACGCACGGCACCGTCCCGTTTGGCCATCAATTCTGCGTTTAATGCCTGCGCAAATATTTGCGCAATCAGCAAACAAAACAAACGCCGGCCAACCGCCGACTGCCGAATGTTTAAGCAAAGCAATTGACCGTTTCCCAGGACACTGCGATATGGCATACACTATACACCGGTGTATCCATAGTAGAGTGAATCGGGAATTCCGGGGAACAGGAGGTTTTGGCGTTGAAAGCGACACGACCGCAACTTGTATTTCCTGTTGACCCGTGTTCGTGTGCGACGTAAAAGCGGAAGTCCTTGCAGGTGCAAAGCCCCTCATTTTTTTTTTTTGCCTGTTCGTCTGTCTCGTGCCGTAAATATCTGTGTTAATCATTTAATTAAACTGCGCTCGCTGCGCATATTTTTCGGACGTACATTTCGGTTATTTATGGCGTGATTTGGGTTTCGACAATTACTACACCAATATGCTATCTTTATGGGCCATTACTGGGTATTTACAACGGGGCGTATGCGTAATATATTGTGCAAGCGCATAAGGCGTTGCATACTCTTTTGGGCAGCTTTAATGCACCACAACAAATTGGCGTTCTATTTAAATCTTAAAAATTAAAATAAATGAAAAATGACAAAAAATTCTTGTGGAATTTTATGTTTTAAGAAGATGTTTTGTTTTCTCCACCATTTTTGTTAACTTTTATATTAAAACTTTCCAATAAGTTATTGTGAAAAATATGAGTTACTTTTATATTGATTATTATGTATCGGGTTAAAATCATATATTATTATACTTTAATTAAAATTCAAATTGTGTATAAGTTCATTACGGCGAATTGATAGTGCAACTTAAAGTAAGCGCAATATTATTTCCCCGGGAGAAATCGAGCGCACTATTTTTGGCATCTTTTATGCAATACAGCGACGTGCCGTTTTATGTAAATCTGAAATAAGAAAATGACATCCCACTACCTCCCACCCAAATGTCGAAGAAAAGAAAGAAAAGCGTAAACATTCTTGCACTCTCGCAGCGGCAGAGCTGTAAAAGTTTTCGGTAAACGCATTTCAAACACTCGCCGAGATAGTTATTACAATAGTGCACAAAGCGGCAACAACAATCTCATGCGTGTGGGTGGAAAAGGGTTGTGAAAGAGGGGTGTACAGGGGATGCAAAAAGGAAGGAGGAGGGGGGTGGACAGCAGCATCTGTAGGAAAACTTGTATCGTTCTCTTCAAATGAAATGCAGAACGAGCTGAGCCATCTTCCACTTCTACAACAGCAGCACAAAGTAATATTTACAAAAGAATATTCTTTTAAATTTACTTTTTCTTCGGTATTTCTACTTTGTAGTTTAGTATACGGCAGATAGAAGCCATTTTTGAAGTGCAGTTAGCGTTGATCGGTGCGCGGGTATGGGTGCACTGAAAAAAAAGCCTTACTATTTAAATCGGCAGTTTTATAAATTTTATATTTTGTTTTAGAATTGTTCACACGTTTTATTTGTTTTAAAGACTCGTTTTAAAAGAAACAAATTTATAATTAGGTTGCTTACTATTCTGATTTTAAAAAAGGGCGAGACAAAATGGGGGAAGCAAATAAATTTGAATAAATTAAATAAAATATTAAATTAAAATGAAAATATTTGAAAGACCTAAGGCGTAAAATTTTGTTTTGTTCTTTTATTTAATTTGCAAAAAAAAGAAACTCTGCTTTAAGTAAAAAATTTGGTTATTATTGGCAATGAAATTGGTGGATTTGAGAGATGGAGAAACAAACTGTAAGTGTTTGAATCTAGTTCTACTGAGAAAGAAGTGGAACTAAGGGGAATTTTTTCATTGTGTTGGCGTTTTTGGGTGGTTCGGTGATTTGGGGGGCGGATGTAGCCGAGTTTAGCGGAAGCCTGGCTGCAACTGTCGTTGTCGCCGTTGCCGTTGTCGTTGTCGTTGTCACTGCTCACTCACTATTTGCATCTCTGGTCCCCTTTGCTCCTTTAAAACCCCATTCCCGCTTCAGCTGAACTCAACATCCGCTGGACAATTGATGAACGCCTTTGTTGTTGTATGCAGAGTGGATTTCAGTTGAACTCCAGTGCCTGTCTTCGTCCTCGTCGTCGTCCTGGTCCAAGTTTTGAGCAAGTTCAGTTACCATTTGCCGTGTGGAAAACTTTGTGCAGTTGACAGCCAGAGGGAAGGGGAAGGGGAAGCTCAGCCATTTTTATCCTAAAGGTCCTGCGGATCGTCGCCTGATGTTTTTCGTTTCGTTTCGTTTCGCGCCAGCAGCAAAAGTGCCGAGTTCAAAGTTTTGTTTACAAAGTTTTCAAATTTTTGTGGCACTGAGTTGAACTTCCGGCGAAAGCACCAGCATTCGCCCACTCTTCCCGTTCCCGTTCCCCTTTCCGCTCCCTTTCCCATTTTCCCATTTCCGGCTGCTGTTGATGATGCTGCTACCGCTTTTCCGCCGCTCCCTGATTTTCGGCGGACTTTTCTGGGCAGCAGATGGTCTTTGATTCGCAGTCATCCATCATTAGCCACAATTATGTGGCAGGTCTATTAAATCTCCATCAATTTGGCGAATATACCAGTAGCTAAACGGTGCAGAAAATGCAATGGCAATGGCAATGGTAGAGGGTAGTGTAAGTGGGGTGTGCTTGTGCACTTGTGCACTCGAGGAACCGACATGCAGACACATCCTGCGGCTCCTTCAAGTCGTCATTGCGCGTAAAATTATGTCAATGCTTGTCAACTTTTCCGTTGAGCCAAGTTGCTCGACAAGTGCACCCTGTAGTGTCTTTGAGAGTGCATTGAGTGAGCGACTGAAAGTTTTCTTTACCACCCCACGGCTTTTCTCCTTTTCCCCCCCATTTCTCCATTTTTCCGCCTTCATGTGTGTGAGTGCATTTTTGACTATGCATAAAGTGCATTTACAGTGTTTCGCAGACAGAAAAAAGCTGCCAAAGGCAGAAGAAACAGTTGCGCTTACTGCTGCGTCGCGGAAACTTTTTTAATTTAATGTACAAATTACCTAAGAAGCCAGAGCAGCCTCAACAGAAGTCACTACTTAAGGCCCTTAAATGCGACAACTTCGTTTAACTTAACTTAATGCAAACTTGCAGCTCGCTTTTTTCTCAAATTAGCCTGGTTAATTAGTGTTATGTAAATGCATGTGTAACTGTGTGGGTGTGACTTGGCTTAACTTCCAGCAGCTAAAATTTAATAAGTTTTGGTCGCCAATTAGCACTTTCCCCTCGCCTGCCTGCAATTGCATCCTTGCATGAAATTCCCAACGAATTAAGCCACGCCCCCCTTAAAAAAAAAGCACCTGCAGCTATTCTTAATGTAAGTGGAACGTTTTGCATAATTATTGTCTTGAAGCTCACAAGGCGCTGGCCAAGCGTTGTGCACCTAGATAGACCACCAAAAAGAAAACACTGTGTAAATATATGTATAGCCCGCAAATGCTAGACTTTTGTTTTAACTCTTATTTTTGTATACCTTTTGATGAGCACCATGTAGCCCAGTCACTTGTCACTTGTACGTGAGTCGAGCTTAGCTATGATATATGTATATATGAAGTAACAACTTGAACCGCCATCGGTTTGTGACCAGAAAAACAAGAAACACAGTAAAGACAAATGTCAACGGACGCACTTCCCGATTCCCCACAAAACCGAACACTAACACTAACACTCACAACACGACACCTACGTATACTCTTCTTAAGCAAAAATATTTAAATACTTATATCATACACAATTTATATGATAAGTGTCTACTCTTTTCCTTTTTCGTCTCTTTTTACGCTCTGACATTTCATTTTCCGATAACAACAACCAACCAATGCGCATTTAACCGTCACACTCACGCACACCACAATTGTAACACCACCCACTCGACAACCACAACAACAACAACAACCCCTCCCGAAATAAAAAATAAAACACCACAAAAATCAGAGCGTGCCGGTGCTTCGAACATTTGGCGGTCATCACATCGCGTAGCGCGAACGGGATCGGGAAGTGGGCGTGGCCAGCTCGCCCTCGACCACGATAGCCACGCCCACCGGTACGCCGCCCCTGCTGCCGCCGCTGCCCAATGCGTTTGTGGCCATCAAGACGAAATCGGACTGCAGCAGCAGCAACCACAGCAACAGCAACAACAGCAACAGCAACAACAGTTTGACCCTGAACAGCGGCAACAATAGCTTCAAGTCGAGCGGTCATCGGAAGTCGCCCCAGCCGCCCCCGCTGCCCATGAAAAACGGGGCCAAGCAGCAGCAGCAGCAGCAACAGCAGCAGCAGCAGGAGTCGCACTACCAACACCTGAGCTACCAGCAACATCCCGGAAGCAACTCGCGCAACACACTGGATCGCAAGCAGCAGAACAACGGCGACTATTGCACCCAGATCAATCCGCACTATCTGCAGACCTTCGACAGTTTGGACCACTACAGTGTGGCCACGATGCAACAACAGCCGCTGCGCAGTCAGTCGAAGTCGCAGATCTACAGCTACGGCAGCAGCGGCACCGCCAGCGACAACAGCAACCACCAGCAACTGGCGACACACCAGCAACACCAGCACTACCACAGCAGCAGCAACATTGCCCACATCGAGCACCACTACCATCCGCAACACGGTGGCGATCGCTACAGCCACCCGCATGTGCAACAGCAACAGATGCACCAGCAACATCAGCAGCAGCAGCAGCACCACAGCCTGAAGCACACTAAGCACGGCAAGGGGCACAAGAATGGCAAGCACGGCTCGAAGGGCAGCAGCAGCAAGTCGCAGGACGACTTCAAGGTCATGCACAAGCAGCAGCAACAACAGCAGCAACAGCAGCAGCAACAACAGCAAAAGAGCAGCGGCAACAACAGCAAGCCGGCCAAGCGCAATGGCTGCAGCAACCAAGTGTTGCCACTGCCACCGCAGCAACAGCAGCAGCACTACTCCAGCTCTAGTGATAGCCTACCATTTGATAATAACTATTATTAGACACCAGCACACACACTTATTAACTCGGAAAATGGTTAAGGGTGTCCCCTAAAATCAGCAGTTATGTTTTTGTTTTTAGTACTTTCAAAGGGAACTTCCATAACTCAAACTGCCCGGACTAGAAGTGGTACCATTAAATTATAATATAATAAAACAAAGAACTCAATTTTTGCCTGGCTTGAGTTATAGAAGTTCAACTGCATTTGCACACATTTTTCTAGGTTTCTGATTTACTTTCTTTGATTTCTAAAACTGATTTTTGTTTGGAGCACAAACAAAATTCACAGAACTCAAACTCATCTCTAGAACTAAGCTTATTATAAATTGCACAATCATAAAAATGAGTTCTTTCCAATTAACACTTACATATAAGCCTTTTGTATAATTGGTAAATGGGCACGGTAATTGCTACTCTTAAAATCATTATACAGCCACATTAAGCAGTGAAACAATGTTTTAAAAGGAAATTCAACCCAGTCGTTGCAGTATACAATGCATTTCCATTTATATAACTCTGTAATTTCTGTTTCTTATTATTTTAAATTTTCTTAATTGGTATTACTTAACATTATCCTAATTGGTGTGCATTTGGGAATTAAAATTCCACATGAAGTGCAGTCGTTTCACTAATTACTTTTATAATTGCAATTTGAAACCATTGTACTTGAAGTAGGACCTACATATTTAAATAATGGAATACTGATGGATTTTTGGGACATCCTTTAAATACCTGTGCACACACACAAACACACACTCACACATTTGTGTTCGCCAAATGGTTGAAAGTTTTCATTTGATTGAGAGAATTTGCAAATAGAACTTGGAGCTGCAAGATGCATTCGCATACCTGATTGCAATGCAAATTTGATGCTGCGGCTGCCGGAAGACGATTCCTGGCATTTTTACAGCTGCCGCATCATAGGTATATTGAGACAGCAAAGGCTTGGAAAGAGTTTAAGTGTTTTGAATGCCATTTGTTTGGGCAGCTTGTTGTTTACGAATGGATAGCCTCTAAATGAATTGAATATTTACCTTAGTCTATAAACTAATTTAGTTGGTAGCAAATGTCGAAACGCAATTGAAAGCCATTGAAATGGCATATATAAAGCTTATTGTTAACTGTGTACATAGAATGGATAAGCGTATTAAGCTAGTTACTTCTATTGTAGACTTAAGCCAGGCCCACCAGTGTCCCATTAACCCTGACCCCCTGACCCGCTGACCCCCTAACTCCCTGACCCCCAGACCCTTTGGCCCATTGTCTCCACAAAAAAAAAGAGAAAAAGCTCACCAGCCACCATATAACAGTGCACCCAAAAAAATCAGACCGTGTTTTGTCCCCAACTCGGCTAATCAGAGTTTTGTTTATTTGTTTCATTAACGAATTGCTTGAAATATCTGCCAACTCAAACCACACAACAACAACAACAACAACATCGACACAACCATAAAAACCACAACACTGCTCACAACAACAAACACCTCCAGTCGAGTTCCCAGGCCAGAAGCAGCGGTCACGATGAGCTGGGCAATCTGCTCTGGCAGCAGGATTCGTGCGAGTTCCTGGAGCAATATGCTCCCACCCTCGCGGGCGGGGATTGTCCAGTGCCGCCCCTGCGCCACTGCCACGCCCCCGGCCATGGGCACCATGCCACGATGACGCGTCGCAATGCGGACCTCTTCAGCGGGGACCTCGGCATCCCCGAGATCAGCACGCACGTGGGCAGTGTGGTGCACACCTTCGAAACGCTGGCCCTGCAGCGGCGCCTGGCGGAGGAGGAGGATCGCCATGCGGACCGGGAGCTGAGTAAGTATGAGCAGGGCACCTCGGGCGGCACCTCTGGCACCAGGTACAGCCAGCTGAAGCGCCGCTCGCAGGAGATGCGCCAGCGGCTGGTGCAGCAATTGCACCGCCAGCGCTTGCAGCAGCAGCAGCAGCAACACCTGCAGCAGCACCAGCAGCAACACCAGCAACATCAGCAAAAAACACGCTCACGAACACAGTCGCAGCCGCAAAAGCAGCAATCCTTGCACGAGGGGGTCCTCACGAACAGCTGCAGCACCCAAACACTGGCCACCTCCGGCCACCTTTGGCAGCCATCCCGCGAGCAACTGCAGCAGTCCACCTTCGAGGACTATCGCAAGAATCTGTTTGGCACCCTGCGCAAACATGCCAGCCTGGAGGACAATGAGGAGATGCAGGACGAGTCCTTCATTGTGAATGCGGCCTTCGATGAGATCTTCTCCTGCTACGATGACGGGAACGAGAACGAGGACGAGAAGGGCACACAAACGCAAACGCAGACCAACACCGATGATCTCTTCGAGGACGAGCACATGCTGGTGAGCCTCAGCGAACTGGATGACGAGGTGTTCGCCAGTCGGGCGCAGACGGCCTCGACCACACCCACGGCCATGAGTGTGGGGGCGGGGCGTACGCCCAAGCACAGCACTCCGCAGTTGAATCTTAACAAGTATCCCGCTCCATCGCCACCCCGTTCCCGCACTTTGACCAATCTCTTCGAGCGTTTGAAGTCGCAGGATCACAAGGCGCTGCAGAAATATCCTGGCGATGCGACGCTTAACCAGACTCCAGAGGACTTCAATCGAGGCTCCACCGTCAGCAAGTCCTTTGTGCAGCAGCTGAGGAAGCCCTCGCACAAGCAGAAGCGCGCGCCAAGGCCACCGCCTAAGCCGCAGTCCCGCTCCCAGGTGGCCATTGCCCATGTGACACCCTTGCGAAAGGCCCTGATCTTCCCCAAGCGATCCAAGTCCTCCAGCGAACTACTACTCGACGATCTGAGCGTGCAGGCGCGTAAGTATCAGCGCAGGATGGAGCTGGGTTCGGCGCTTTAAACAGGATCCATGGGCACCCAGTTATGCACCTGTTCTCTCACCTGTTGACCAAGTTGATTGCCCCCATGTCCAGCTAGATATTTAAATCCGATTCTTTTCATATTTCCGTTTACCCAGAGGCAACGCTTTTGTAGACTAAGTGACCCCATGACCCGACCCCTACCTTTGACTCTGATCAAGACCCCCAAACCGAACCCCAAGTGGAAGTGGAAGTGCAGCTATCCCGCCGCCATAATGGAAGACAAAGATACGAATACGACCCGATGCAAACCCAAAGAGAATTGAGCCATACGAGAGGAATAGCACCCGAAGATCTAAACTAATTTCGTAGTTAACCCGTAACTAAATTAAGCCAAGTACGATACATTACTCGAAATGCATGAAAATCAAATCAAAAGATGACTAACCATATTTATATATATACAAGCATATATAAATATACATAAACATTATTGTACAAATAGGATCGAATGGAAATCAAACAACAACTTATGTGCTCTCAACCTAGTTATTAACGAGTACAAGTTTGTCTCTTCAATTATTATTTAATTTCATCAAAGATTATACCATACAATCCCGATATACATCTATACACTATTCGGATATATATAGCATATAACTGCGTCACTTGTTGTAACTTGTAGGATAATTGCAAAATCAAAGCAAATGTAAACCAATTACAAGACGAAACATTACTAACTCTTACCTGCATGCAATAAAACATTTGAAAAAGCAAATTTCTTCATGTGTGTGTTTTCTTTCTGTGGAACAGAGGTTAAAAAGGTAGACTTTTAGCGTTCATTATACGGAATTAAAAGTAGAATTAGAAGTGGAAAATTAATCCAATTAAGTCTGACAATGTCTTCACAAACAAATGGTTTGCTAAGCATAAGATTAATTTAGGGAGCATTTAGACGTAAAACAAGTAGAACGAAAATCAAACCAGGATTGTATAAGTTATGGTAGATCATGGGTTTCGAACAGTCCAGTAGGCATTGGATGGGCGCAGCAGAAGCTTGTAAAGCCGTATAGCCGGACGTCCCATTATGGGACTAAAGTTCTGCCGAGCAAAGTTCCACTTTAGCAGGAAGACAATGCTAAGAAAAGGGAATTAGCTTGTTCGTCTGGAATGGTACGTAAGCAAATAGAACTCACAAGCGCTCCGGGCCGCAAACATCAGAAGAGCAGTCCTCGTATGACTCCCATGATTCTCCCGCTGGCAAGCGTGCTATCTCCTGCTCCCACAAAGACCAACTGTAGCGAGCGGTGTCCTGCTCTTTTCCCCAAGTGAGGTAAGCCGTGGGACTCTGCAGGATGAACCGCTGCGCCTGATAGGTGCGCGTGGTCATGTCCACAAACTCCATCACGAAGAGTAGCTCGTGGTCGCGCGAATGAGTCAACGCGTACAGCTTGTCGGTGCCCAGGAAGTACTCCCCATCAGCGATGCTGTTGTAGCCATCGCGGAATTCCTTCGCCGAGCGCTGCGTGCCATTAAATCGCTGCAGCACCAATGTCCAGCCTCCTTCGTCGAGTGCCTGTTCGCAGAAGACATCGAACGGACGACTGCCCTCCTCCAGTTGGATGCGGGTGTACCCGTACTTGTCGGTCAGGGCACAGTTACGCAGAATGGCCCCCGAGCTATCCGCCAGTTTCTCCGTGGCATTGGTCAGGCGGCTTAGAACCTCTGTCTGCTGCTCAACCTTCTCCTTTAAACTGCGCACTGCACTGGACACTGCCGCCGAGTTGCCACTGTCAGAAACAGATGTCTTAATTAGAATACCATTTTACTATAATATAAGATAAGTTCTTACCTTGGCAGTTTAACGTGAACTCCACGCGTCTGCCTGTGTAAAGAGTGGCTGCCTTCAGCAATCAGCATCACCAGGATGACAACCAGCATCGCTTTAAATCGGAACATCTTGTCGGTTTGAGAATAGGAACGGTTGTGAGCTGCAAGCATCACCTGGGCATTGAAGGAGGCTCCCAAAACCACTGATTAGACTGTATAGATAGCGCTCACCTTGACCGCGACTCAGAGTGCACTGGCCAAAATCGGCGTCTCCAGCTTATCATTGTGACGCCTCTCGTGCTTTCGGAGCTGCCCCGTCCGACTAAAGGTCATCTCGCCGGTGTGAATGCGCTCGTGACTCCGGTTCCAGTGGACGCAGGCGTAGGAGCACACCCCAGATGGTGCAGGAGCACTAAGGGTACTTTTCTGCGATCCAGGATTGAAGCAGCTGTGGTTTTGAAAACCACGAGTTCTTTATAAAACCCGCTGCACTACTTACAATCGCATATGGTAACAGGGTCATGGCCTTCTTTAATGTGCCGGAAGTGTCAAAATTCTGGCAACTAGCCTCGAAACTTCAGTGAGTTTTTCAGGCAATCCTCTCCAGCTGATTTCCTTCTCTGGCAAGGGTTCTGTAATGTCTGAAAGTGGACAGAACCATCATCCAGCAGTTCTGGCCACGATGCGCAGCTTGTTGGATCACTCCAGACACTAGAACTTTGGGTGCACATCTCTGGAGTCAAACTATCAGTTAATAATTATTGAATTAGCAAAGCAATAGTTAAAATATTTCGTCAAATAACCAACTTTAATGACTCCAACGATTTAATGAGATATATAAATTGTAAATGAATTTAACGAACATTTCAATTCGGACAGCGGAATTGAATATTGGCCAGCGTTATCGATAACAAGTTCTGCCGATAACTAAATACGGCAGTCTAACAGCTGTTTACACTGTGCTACAAATACGACACCTGCCGGCCCTAACATTTACAGTAGTTTTTCCATTCTAATAAAATTGTTTTGCATTAACATTTTGTTATCTTATGTATAATATAATATGTATAATAGTTTGTAAAAAAATAAGTACTTAAACTTATGCATCGCTATTCCTGGCTTATATAACTAACAAATTATTATCAATTAATTTTTAAATTTCCCGCGCATTTGTTTTCTCGTCCAACGGAAGTTTAGTATTTTTGTTGAAATATACCGTATGATTTCTTTGAGAAAGCGTAAGAATTTAGTGGGAAACCCCGATTTCAACAGACGGTTACACTGCGGGCCATTGGGTTTTTGTGTCGGAGCTTTGACGTTGATTAAATCGTCCTTCTAGTGAATTTTTCAGAAATTTTGAATGAAAAAAATGGCAGCCCCGAAGGCAGTCGCAGGTGCCCAGGTAAAAATCAAATCAATAGAAGCCCCTAAGAAAACCAAGACAAACCCGAAAAAAATCGAAATGTTGCAGTTGCCGGAGGGAAAAGGAACCTGTGTCCTTTGCGCAGCCGTGGCGGCTAGAGTTTGCCAGCGCTGCGGGGACTTCTACTGCGCCAAAGACTGCCAGCTGAAGGACTGGCCACGTCATCGCTATATCTGCTTCCCGCTGCCCGCTCTGGTCCACCCCAAATCTTATTCGGTGCACTTGACGAGCGAGGAGTTATCGCTGGAGGAAGCATGTGCGGTGGTTAATACTGATAAAACCGTAGTAGGGGCATCTCCATCTCCAGCCCCCTTTCCAACCATAATTCCTGATATTAGGAGCTTTGATATAGGCAGTAACGTCAATACCACCCGCTCCATTGCTCCCAAAGGCAATCTTACTACACCGAATCCCACTCCCATCCCAATCAACAATAACGCCTCAAATATCAGCGGCATCAAAACGAAAAACAAAAATAATTCACCACCAAATGCGATCATGCCGCCCAGCAATAGTCTGGTGTGCATCACTGGATTCCGATCCGCGAATCGATGCAACATACGCGATGCCAGCGAAATTGCTGACAGGGCATTTGCCCAAGTGTGCGAGAAGGTATTGTATACAAATACAGTCAATTT
This sequence comes from Drosophila elegans, assembly GCF_018152505.1. Lineage (NCBI taxonomy): Eukaryota > Metazoa > Arthropoda > Insecta > Diptera > Drosophilidae > Drosophila > Drosophila elegans. The sequence continues at coordinate 1,301,670 of NW_024545855.1, read as the reverse complement.
TCATTCACCCGAACTTTCCATAAGTAAAATCTTTGCAAAAACACGTAGTTTATGGCAAGTTCTTGATGGAACGTATATTTCTGGTTTCAGAGCTTCTTAAAAAATTCAATATCTATCCATACTTAATACAAAATACTTACATATCACCCCTTGATCTCATAGAATATAAAATGGCCTTCATTAAACTTCAAAATTTTCTTTACAAATTAAAGGATTAAAAACTTGTACGCCCTATTTGGTTTTTTTCATAACTCGTAATGCTCAATCAAGTGAACCTTAATATTTGCAATTTTAAATTATTTAAAAACTACTTTGGAGAAAGTTCGTTGTTAGGGAACATTTCTGATGAGTATTCTTATGAAACACATTTTGCACTCTTCGCAGGTTAATGCCATTGGAAATGAGTTGCCCAATATGGTAAAGCCACGTCCTGGTCTCTGCCTAGCTCGTCACAATGGAATGTTTCAGCGTGCCAGGGTGATGAACTTCCTATCCAATAACAGTGCTCGCCTTTTGTTCATCGATCAAGGAATCACAAAGTCAAGAACAGTTTCGGATATGCGGGAGATTAACATGGAACTGGTCTCGCTTCCCTGTTTAAGTCTGCTGGTTCAGCTTAAGGATGTGCCAAACTATGCCATCACCGACGAAGTCATCGCCTTCGTCTCTCAATTTGAAGGTGAAAAGTTTATTGCAATTCACGAAAAAACCCCAGGATGCATCTATGTGGAACTGCTGTATCCGGATACAAAACAGTCTCTTAATGCAAAGATACGAGATTTCTGTTCCAATAGAAAGGTGTATGAAACCCATAATTCTTTTAACAACAAAAAGAATGAAGTGCCAAAGCAGCAGAATTCCCCAACTGGACAGGAATCCACTATAACGAAACAATCGATTCCTAATGCACCAATAGTTCAGTCTCAAGCTACAGCTGTTGTGCACCAGCAACTTGTAAAAAATATTGAACCTGACGCAAAAGTTCTGGGCCAATCAGAGAATTTAAGTAAGGATATCAAAGAACAGGATTTTAAAAAAATGCTGCCTTTCATAGACTCAAAGAATAAGGCAACAAGTCTGCCTAATTCCACATCTGGGCGGGAATCAACGTTTTTTGACTCATTTATTAATAACCCAAAAAAATCAGAAGGAAAAACAATGATTCCGTATTTCTCTATTGACCAAGAGACTAGTCAAACTAAGAAGCAACAAAAATCAGATCCTCGACCAGGAGAAATAGAGCTTCAGAATTTCTTAAGAGACCTAGAGGCTAGTAATGCAAAGATGCGAGATGCCGCTGGACAGAAATTTGCTGAGCCTAATCACACTAAAACCGTTTCTGAAGTCTGCAAAAATTATCCACCAAAAGAAGAGTCTCAGGAATCCTTGAAAAAACTGGACGCCGAAGTTAAAAATCAAGAAGAAACAATCCTTGCCGTTGCGCAGGAATTTTCGCGATCTAATCTTATTAAAACTATTTCTGAAGTCTGTAAAAATGATCCACCAAAAACTGAGTCTCCAACATCAGATATTGTGTCCCAGGAACCCTTAAAACCCTTAACACTGAATGCTGAAATTAAGAATCAAGAAGAAAGAATTCCTACCGCTGAGGATAATGTAAAGGCCGATGATCCAACTGAACAGTTCAGCGAGTTTTTCCGCTCATTTGTGAATAAAAACGATATTCAAGAACAGGATATAAAAAAACTGAGTCCAAGAGAAATATTGGCGGAATTTCTACGTTGTAAAGGATTAAAGGATGTGAAAGATTCAAATATATCCGAGGTTACCCAGGAAACTCATTTAAATCTTGAAAAGGACAAAAAACCTGAAGAAACTAAAGCTGAAGAAATTAAATTTATTAAAGACGAACCCAACACAAAAAAACTTGCTCTTGATTCGCAAGATAATGCGTTGCCTGGAAAAGATGTAGAACTAATTTCCGCTCATCAAGAAATCAAAACAGCTCCTCGAACTTTAGCAAAATCTAAAGATGAAGAAGTCAAAGAATTTTTAACACAATGCTTAGTTTCAAAAACTACTTCAACAAGTGATAAAGCCATTCCCTTGGGATTGCCACAACTTAAGGAAAAATTGGATTTGCTGTCTATCTCAAGAAATAATCCGCAAGTTAATGGGATAGTAAAGCCCAAAAACGAACCATTGCTGAAACCTGTAAGTATATTCAAGTATTTCTTTTTAGAAACCAAAATTAAAAAAAAAAAATGTTCCTCTTTTTAGCCCTTTGAGCTACGTCGCTTTTCAATCCAAAGTAAGGAAGGTATCGATGTATTCGTTGTGGATAATTCGAAAATGGCTCGCGGTATTTTTGGGGCATTTGACAGCACCTACGCCTGTGAGTTTTCCACCTTGCATTCTCGCCTGTCGGAAATTACCAATTCGGAGCCGTACAAACCAGTGTAATTATTTTGTTTATTTATTTCCTGTTAATTTGTGTTGATCCCTTTAATTCCATTTTTGACAGCGCAAGAGAATATGTGCTCGCCAGATTCGAGGGATTGTGGTATCGTGGCAGAGTGGAGCAGATTATAACTACCAAGCAGTCGCAGACTGAGTGTCGTGTGATGTACCTGGATTACACCAATGTGGAGGATATAACCGAGAAGGACATTCGTCGCTATCCATTGGACTTCACAACTCCCTGTAACACAAACCTTTGCGTGATTGAAGGTTTGTATTACTTCAACTTAAATTAAGATTTATATGTAATATCTATGGTACTTACAGACTTTCCACATAAGCCGAATCCAGCACAGATTTCTTATTTATCGGAGGTGCTGAAGGTTCACCAAATAGTTCATATTGATGGTATTAACTATCTGAACAACATAGCCATTGTAACAGCCCGATCCCTTATCGCCAAACTGATGAGTTTGTAACCAGAAAAATGCATTTTGTGTTTCCGCAGCTCGAAATATTTTTTTGAACAAAAGATGGCACTACTAGTGCCACTTGTTATTCCCAAATAAGCCAAATAAGCATTACGTTTGAAATCATTTTAAAAACATTTATATATAAATAAAATTCAATTAAATAACAACGTTAAAAGCTGTTAATAGACAATTATTGTTCCCTAGCTATAGCTGCCGTTGATTCACGTTTTTTACATTAGAAATTACACACAACAGGGTTACAACAGATTGAAAAGACACGCACAATTGGGTTTAGTTGGTTTTGTTTTCGTTTCTCGAATGTTAAATATGATAGAGAAAGCTGGTCTACAACGACAAAGGCACTGTTTGGTGTGGATTAAAGACTGGCTCCAGACTGTCTTAGACATTCTTCTTCATCGTCATCTCGTGGGCGGTGCGCAGACGTCGTCGCAGTTCGTTGGGGAATCGCTCATAACACTTTTTGCACACCGGCTTCTCGTCATACTCGTAGAACTTGGACTTCTGTGTCATTTTCGTGTCGCACACGGAGCAGGCAAAGTGGTGAACACACCAGGCCTTGTTCAGGGCAGTGAAAACTGTTCAATATAAGAAAAGAATTGCATTAGAACACACACAAACTAAATAGATTCACTCACCATCGCCTCCAATGACCTGGTTGCATACGAAGCACAGGTTGCCAAAGAGCTGATGGTAATGCGTCTCGCAGTAGGCCAATCCCCTCTTCTCGTAGTGCCGGTGGCCCAGGAAGGGCTTCTCGCACTTGGCGCACACGAAGTGCTCCACATGCCAGTGCTTGCCCAGCGCTGTGACCACTCGCTCCTCAATTGGCCGACGACAAGCGCCACAGATGGGAATGCCCATTTTATCATGGCAACGCAGACAATACAGTTCGTTCTGTTATGGAATATGTAAACAACAAATATTGTTAATAATGTACATTTGTTGTTAAATGGTTTGTGAACTTAAGTCAACTTCAAATGATAGGAACTAGTATCAGATAATGCTCTGGATTTTTCAACCCAAAACCCACCATATCGTTGGCGGCCAATCCTGGTCGGCTCTTAACCTCTCGAGCCGTGGAATCCAGCTCAGTGCCGCAGGCCGTGCAACTGAAGTGATAGCCGTGGTACACTTCTCCGCGGAATCGCAATGGCTCCTCGTCGATGAGGCCACTGAAAAGTAGAGAACCACCACCATCAACCACATGAATCAGCACACGTTTCCAAGCCAAAAAGCCTCAAAACTTACTGGCATTTTTGGCATACATAGCGGCCGGTGATCTCCGCCTTCACCTTGGCATTGCACTCGTGGCACAGGGCGCGGTTCTGGTTCTTGATGAAACCGCAGTCGGCCAGCTCCTTGGCACACAGTTGGCAGCGGAAGCACTGCGGATGCCAGCTGGCTGACATGGCCTTGATGACCCGCCCGATGACGAACTCGCCGCATTTGTTGCAGCAGGGCGCAAACAGCACGTGGAAGTCGCGTTCGCAATACTTGCGGCCCTCGAACTCGTAGAAAATTCCATCCTGGAAGGGTCGGAAGCACTGAGCACATCTGAAAAACAATTTAGCATGAGTAGATGATTTGCGAATGAAACAGCCTCTCCTTCTATGTTTGCAAGTCAAAAAAGGGACTGATAAAAACTTAAATAAACGAGCTTTGTATAAATCATGAACGTTTTTTAGCTGCGATGATGAATTCTTATCGAGAATGACGACATTCATCAAAAATTTTAAAAATTATATTATACATTTATTACACATAAATATATTGAATATACACTTATATTGAAATTTTATGTTTTCTTTAATGCAAAAAATTTCAATAATCATTACTCTAACTCAAAACGTTTGCTGAAGCTAAACTTTTGAATACAACTAAAAAGATAAAACATCTTTCGAACTAAAAAAAAAGTTTCCGAAAATTTAAGGACACCCTAAACAAATAATTTCCTAAATTTCCTTTGCGCTGAGCTTGTAGAATTTTTCACATTTATACAGTTTATACTTACACAAAGCACTGTGTGTGCCAGAGTTCTCCATTGGAGTTGACGATCTTCTCGGTGGGTTCGAATCCATCGGCGCATCGTGTGCAATGCATTGCACTTAGCGACATGTTTGCTGCCTGGACTCTGCAAAGTCAGAAGAAGATCGTTATTAGTTGGGGGTAAAGCAATGGCGTTTAGAAGCCTTTACACTTCAGCCTTGGAGTACATCATGATTATAGCTTTTATAGCGCGAAGGAGCACAACTTTAGGGTAGGGCGTGAAGCGAGAAACTGGACAAAACAATGAGACTTATCGCTTTGCCGGCTCTGTTGACGTTGGCTGAATCATATTTCCATCGAATGCCCAGCGAAAGAGCTTTCTGGCATTCCTTGGATTTGTAGCTTTCGTTACAGCGAGTGTCGCATGGCAGTTGGATATCAAGCGTTAAAAAGTGCGGATGTGATGACTTCAGTGATGGGTAAGATATCAGTTTTAAACAGGTTCTGTGCACTTTATATATTTATATCGTCGCAAAAAGATTGCTTTATTTATCTACTTCATAGCCGGCTTGGTTTAAGTCATTTAAACAATGGTGTAAATGGTGGTGGTCTTAAGAACACAAAGTTGAAAATAGCTTAAAAGCTGAAATAATGAATCTTTTATTGAAGTTGCAATAACTATCATATTTGATCGACTGCTGATTTCTAAACTCGGTAAGTGTTTTCGAATTTATCAACCATATTCACTGTTGGACATTGGAAAAATCTTACTGAATTTTAAAAGTATAAATTATGTTTACCCGATGTTTAAAGTTCCTAAAACAATGTGCTTGCTTTTAAGAGCTTACATTAAGATAAATCCCTTAATTATAAATACAAATCATTTCCTTGGTGAAACTAAGGTTAACACTACTGTTTTAATCAATGAAATGGTTTAGAAATTCTAGCAACAAATTCAAATTTGGATTTGCCTCCAACACGAATATCGCCCACATAATCTCAATCAAATCGACACACACAGACGCACAAACAAATAGTAAACAACACACGAACACGGCGCACACTCACACAATCGCTCAAGTGGCGGCGTTTAAAAATAAATTTGAATGTTGCCATGACGTCACCGATGGAGTAAACATCTGGCAGGAAAATTGCATTCCATAGGGCTCTAATTCGCCCGCATGGCTTGCAGAGGGTTAAGGTTGGATGAGGGCATGATATACGCATTATTAGCCTTTAATGGTTACTGATTCTAGCAACTAGCACAATGCGGGTTTATGCGAATGTGAAACGATGATTTTTGGCCTGCCAAATGATGCAATAAATGGGCGTTTTAGGCCCAAGGACGTTTGGAAAGTGGGGCGGGACAATCTGCTTACTGCACGGGCGGCATTCTGTGGCCTTTCTTTTTTTTCTGTTACTCTCGACTGGCTTTCACTTGCGATTGGCACCTGTTGCACCTAGTCTACGACTTTTTCGGATCACGACGAGCGAAACACTGCAAAAACATAAAAATGATCAATCTGTGTCTTCTGGCTATTGGCGGTGTCAGTTGGGCGGGTTTCTAGCTAGATCCGGTTGATTTCCAGCAGAGAGGACAGGCTGCGCATCACTGCCGCAACACAAAAACAACAATGGGCCGTGCCAAAATAGGCGCAACACAAGAATTTCACCCATTTCACTTGCTAATTTCACATTTTAAGGACTCCAATTCACACAAGGGGCCATCTTTACCTTCTAAGAACGCTTTTTAATTAAAGCCACTTCGCGATGGCAATTAATTTCACTTCATTTAATTAACAGCTTCCGTGGAAAAAGACGCAGAAAAACCAAGTATATTTTGATACTAAAAAATCCCAATAAATACCTGCCTATCGATAGCGCTATCAGTTTGTGTGGAAGGTAGCCCTGAAAAACCAATCGATTTGCTGCTATTGAGCGCCAATTTGAAAATTATTATCTACTAAACACATTGCGATTAGTCCAAATAACCAAAATACATTTGTTAAAGAATTTTACGATTTACGGCGCCACACTTATCGCCTTGTGGCATTTTTGCTTCTTTGTTTCACCTTCTTATCAGTTGCTGGCCAACTGCTGTTCTTCTTAGAAAATGTTTCGTAACGCGGTCTTATCAGCGAAACTACCTTTTACTTATACCTTCATGTACTATTTGTTTATAAACAAGCTCCGTTCACATGTTAATTAAAACTGTATCAGGAAAACTCCTTTGACATTGAATTGTCAAATGTTTCTTGGCATAAAGAAAAACATGAATCAGAATGCAATATTGACATTTTTTAGTGCTATCTTTAGAACCTATGTACAAATAACAAAATCAACCACATCAATGCCAGTATACAATATTATTTAACAATTATTGAAAAGAAAAATACAAAACTTAATTTTGATAAAAATAAAACTAGTTTTCTCTCTTAAAAGTAATTATTTTTCAATAGCATTTTGAAATGGTAAAAAAAAACTACGAAATTCCTCAATAAATATAGTTTTCTTAAATAGGAAAATATCTTTAGCCGTTGTTTAAATAGAAAACTGAAGTGGTCAAAACATCAAAGACTTAAAGTTAAAAGAACTTTTCCTAACATTTTAATTAGTTTTTGCCGAGTTTTCGTTTTGATGGATCTTAGTAGGTTCATGTAAATGCATTCATTATTCGTTTGTTTTAATTGTTTCTCCGAACAATTGCGTTCGTCTGTAATTGTTTGCTCCAAACTTCCGGCTTGCGGGTGTGAGGGTCATATTTTCGTAACACCCCTCGCCGACTTCCGCAATGTGAAATGAGATAAAACTTCCAGCTGCAGTTTCGGTTTTTGCCTTATTTTTCATTTGCTTTATTCATTATATCTCGCTTTATGGAGCGCTGTCCCGTTAAAACGGGTTGCCAGGCGAATCGATCAGCGCTCTTTGTTTATCAATCTCACTCTTTTGTCAGTCGCCTTTATTTATTATTATAAAATGAGTTTTTTTCCAGCATAACGAAAACAAACAAGGTGGCCGGCAAGGCCGCAGGGTGTGCGAACGAGATGGCAGAACAACAATCGCCATAAGAACAGCATTGGATCCACTTCCCATATCATATTGATAGCATCCACACCACTTAAAGAAAAGAACAAATCACTAATAAATCAAATATTTAGTTAATCTGTTATTACCTTTCGTTTTGTGTATAATGTTTCATCAAAAATAATTAAAATTTATTTTGTTACAAAATATATAAAATATTGCAATTTTTTATTTCTCTGTTAAACAATTAAAATTGTTCTTATTTTAATATATTGTTTTAATATTAAAATCTTAACATCTAGTCTCAAAGTAATAAATAGAAAATCCATAAAAAAAAATTGTTTTTTTTTCTCTGCACATTGTCACATGGTTGGAAAATGGTGGTGGAAAGGGAGTGGGCTGGTGGAACCTGGAAACCGGGCGGCTTCGAGACTTTCGGCACGTAGCAACGCGTAGCTGTAAGTTTATTACGCATGTTTTTATGCTGTTGTTTACCAAAAATTCGCCAAGGCAGCCCAGACCAGCCCAACCCCCAACCCCAAAAGCAATGAAAATGTGACTCGGGCGTATGAGCAACATGTTAAAACATATGGAAATCGGTGTGGAATGTGGAAACTACAAGCGGATGCAGATGCAGTTGCAGTGGGTGTCTAAAAATAAATTCAATTATGCTCACTATTATTGCAGCTGGTTTCCAAAGCCGGCAAACCAGATGGACAACTAGTACCAGTGCTTGCAGTGGTAGAAGCGGAATATTTTCCAAAGGGGTTGGTGAAAAAAAAATTGAAACTTATAAATATTAGATGAATAAATGTAAATAAAGATACACATATTTAATGCATACAGTTTTTCCAAGTGAAATATACACTTTCAATAAGTTTAATGACATCAAGTCATCAAGATAAATATCAATCTAATCTTATCAAAATTCTGTTTACAAAAAGTTTTCGAAATCAACTTTATTATCTCTCTATAGAGATTAGAAATAAAGTATCAGTTATTATTAAATTGAAAATGTTTAAGAATAGATGTATTGTTTTGATAGTTTTTTTGTATGTGGACTTTATAATCCATTTAATCAAATGCTATCTTAAAGATTAGCTAATTTAGTATTCACAATTATATTATACACTAAATCTGCTCAGAATAGATATTTTGACCCCATTGTAAAGAGAGTACTTGGCCCCAAGGACCCGCCCTCTTTTATACGCCCCTGTAGACATGAGTGGGTTTCTCTTGGAGTTGCACAAACCCATTGCAGCTGCATGGAAAGCTCAGAATCGGAGCTTCCAAGCTCGTCCATTCATCTTTTTTGTCGATTTCTAAGCGAGCTTGGAACAACAATTTCAAATATGCGGTCGCGCGTTGCATAAAAACGCAATTATAGCTCTGACCGCGTCCGCATTGCATTTGGGCCCTGTCTTTATCGCCATTTGTTGTTTATCGTTATTGCTCGGGCGAGCTTATCAAGAAATTTCGAAACACGAATCCACCTTGCGGGGGATTTTACTTGAACTGAAACGGTTTACCTCGGCACGTGAATACAATCAAAAAATTCCGCTGCCTCAAGAAGATACAGTCTGACCTCCATAAATCAAACTACTTAAAAACAAACATGATTTAAAAACAGCTTTGTGTACTGTAAAATAAATAAATGGGTTACATTTGGAAAGAATTTATTTTTTTATTTTAGTAAGGAAAAAAACCCATCTTGTTGAAAAGACCATATTATCAATTTAATTAAGTCCCGAAAAATAAATCTTAATGGTATTTGAGGTTTCTTAATTATGCGAATTCATTTTATCATGAGTTCACTGAAAGCATACTGTAAAAAATTCAATTTGAGGTGCGTGGGCGCCGGAAGAAGGGAAAAAACCGGGGGAGAGAGTGCAATCCGGTTCCCGTGGGTAGCTGTAGATTATTTGGAGCGTTGGCACCGGCAGATACAAAAAAGTAAAAATTAATCACTCGAAAGCAATTTTCCCGCCTGCCAAAGTTTGCATTTCATATGCAGTCCGAAGCCAAAAGGCAAATAAATACATTCAATTGTTGGCAACGCGTCACCATTTTCGGCGCTTGGCAACAGCGAACTTCAAACAAAGGCGGACGGCGAAAACGTTGGACAATTAAAACCGAAAGCCAAAACAAAATCTGTGTGCATATATATATATATTCGAGTGAGGTGAGGTGGTGTCCCCACACAAATGCAGTGCCGGCGACCTGTTGTCGCCACGGTGCGATCGTTAAGTTTTATCTTTCGGACTTGTTACCAAAGTTCATTACCAGAATAGCCTGTAGTTTAGTCTGTTCCCCGGCATTCTATTTTTGACACCAGCTAACACAATCAACAGGGGTTGTTAAACTAAAAGCATTTTAATATTATTATAAAGTGGACAACAAGTAGTTGGTTTACTATCAACTCAGAAATTAGGAAAATTGTTGCCAAAGTTGGAACTTTTAGAACTGTGCTAGGTTGACCCCAAAAAATTCCGATAACGAAAGAAGGTTGGCTTTTTATCAAGCTATTTTAAACTGTACGGGTTTACAACAAATTTAAAAGTAATATAAATGTTTGATCTGTTGTTTTCCAAAACAATTTATTTGTTGTCGTTTAGTTTAGATTTATGTTTGATTTTAAGACAGGTTCTCAAATCACAGAGAACAGAAATTAATACATTTCTTTTGTTTCACTTGTCTAAAACTACTTTACAAAACATGTTCTGTCGATTGTTGAACCCTTAAGATACAGGTGTTTTTAAGCTATCAACTCTACACCACCCAAACTCTTAGTTCCACCCACTCACGTGAAGGCAACCAAAAGCGTGTACAGCTGTCCGTTTGTTTTGCACTATGACAATGTCATTAGCACTCGAAATAAAGAATCGGGCACAAAGCAAAACAGCAGATAACTTGCGGATCGGATCGGCGAAACAACAAAAAATAGTATATGTGCTTAGTTAAAAATAAAACTATTTAGCCTTTGCGATGTCGTTGCCGTTGCCATAGTGACGTTAATTCGCCATGGAATGGCGGCTGAAATGCGAAAATATTGCAATCCCCGGAGTGCGCAAATAGTACCAGAGATTAGCTCAAAGATATATACTATACAGTCATCTGGGAGAGTCGTCAGCTGTGGGGAGATCGAGCATACTAATCGCATGTTAATTGATAACGACCACAACAAACTGGCAGTTAGTCAGGTGCAGCGCAACACTCTTGACTCTGACGTACATTATACAATACTGTTCGAACTGATTGACTGATAGAATGCTATTCCAGTACGATAAAGTAAGTATGCAAAATGAAAACAAACAAAAACCGGTTTAAGGCGGCGGAAAAACCCTTTGGGGGGAGTGTTTACCTCGTATCTCGTATAGGTAAGTCACATGACCTGAGCGATCCGGAATGGTCTAGATATTAAAAGATACAGCATATATGTACATCTGGGCGTTCTTCTGCCTTTTGCAAGGTTAACTTTAGGGCATAGACTATAGATCATACAGATTCAACAAGTGACACGCCTCATTAAAGTGAAGTAAACATTTTGATTAGTGTCTTGATTAACAATTGCTTTTATTCATTGTTTATATGTATGTATAAATTTTATTATTCTCTTATTGTTAAGTGTATTTTTGATGTATACTCGAATTTCAATTCTCATATATGTAGGCATAATTTTGTAATTTCAAAACCAATAAATAGCAACGGCGACCAAGATTAAAGTTAAAAGAAAACACTAGCTGTTCTTTTCAACTTCCTGACAGTACCAACTAAGTTAGGATAGATATATTTCGTTATGCTTCAAGTCTTTCGAATAGTTTCGCTTTTTCGATTAGTGGTTATGCATTGCATATACCATCGAACAGTTCGTTTTTAAATCGGCCATCTGGCTTTTTTTTTGCTCACTTACAACACAAATAAACCTTTTAGCTTTCTGATTAATTGCTGTTATCTATAGTTATTTATGTACATACACGATTTTTTTCACTTACAAGCAGGCGAAAGGCACTTGAACAAAGAAACAAACAAACAAACAAGCGACGAGTACGCCCAACTTACTACCATATGCACAAGCTATAGCCGTCTATATGTATATGCATGTGGCACTTACTAATGTAAGGTCTAAACTGCTGCATCGGAAACTTTAAAACGTGACATGAGCTCTCTATTCCTATGTACAACCTAGACGGACCTAGAGCCTACAAAAGCCTTACATATAGTATTTACATAGCGGGTAATATCAAAAAGCAGCCTATCAACTCAACTTAACACAATGGCATACATAAAAAGTGGGGCGGGTCAAATTTTTAGTTGACAATCTTTGGACAATTTTAAGAAAGGCTTTAGGGGAATTATTAGGTCTAAAATTCGTTTTTCTCTTACAAACTTTCATGGAAAATAACTGATTATAATGATAAGGTAGAAAATGATAAATATTCCACTTTGTTATTTGTACAAATTTTGAATGCTTATCTTTTAAAGAATAATTGTTAACTCTTCAGTAACCAATTAAACTACCAGACCTATACTTTTCCATGCAGTTCTCTTAAAATAGTTTTCTTCACTTTCAGTTTATCCTTGACCGCCCCTCTATAAATAAGGTCTAACTAATGACACGTCTGGGGGTATAATCCAACTCAGTTGCTCATTTGGAGGCCACCGCTGCTGCGGCTGCCCGTCGACGAGGAGCCCGTGAGTCCGAACTGCGAGACCAGCTTGTCGTAGTCCTCCAGCGAGGTCTCGAACTGCTCCAACTGCCGGGACAGGTCATCCATGGCGCTGGCATCGGCGGAACTGGTGGCAATCGCCGTTGCCGCTGCCGTGGGACCACATGCTGCTCCGCCGCCAGAGCCATTGGTTACCGGTGAGGTCGAGCAAACCGAGGAAATCTCTGCCTGCAGCTCATTGAGACCCTTGAGCGGCGGCGCATGATAGCATTCCCTGTAGAACTTGGCCAGATCGTTGACATGCGACGTGGGCGAGGCGAAGGGAAAGTGCAGCTCCTTGAGCAGATTATCATCATCGGGCGGCGGTTGTAGCGCCGGTTCCGAATGGTGACGATACGTGGTTGTGGCACTGGCGGGGATCAGCAGGCTCTTGATGGGCGACACCGAGTTGCCCGAGTTCTTTTCAAAACTCTTGAAGCCCGTGGAGTTATTGTTGAGATTGCTGCTCTGGTTGAATTTACTGTCCTGTGGATTGTTGTTGTTATTGCTACTGAGCACACTCGCGGTTGTATTGTTATCCAGGCGGTTGAGGGACTCCACAGAGCCGCGCCCACGTAGAAGCCACTCGAAGGGCGGTGTTTCGGGCAGCACAAAGTCATCCTCCGTGTACTGCTTTAGTTTGCCCATATCGGTGAAGGCCCCCGGACGCAGCGGCTTCTCGATGTCGATGAAGCGTCGATCTGCTGGGTTCTGGGCGGAATTAAGACCACCTAAGCCCAGCTTCTTGACCAACGCAATGCCATTGTGGAGCTGCTGCTGGTTGACCGGTGAACTGGCATCTGTGGCGGGCCTAAAGTGGTCCGATTTCAGCATGATGGTGTTGCTCTCCGCCTGCGCTGCCGTGGGCGAGATAGTCAACTTGGTGCGGTAGGCCACCGACATGACCAACGAGCCCACAATGGTGCTGAGCTGGCCGATCTTCACGTGCTTGTGGCCCTCGCCCAGGGTGTGGACCTGAGGCCTGTCCACGTAGATCCTGTAGAAGATGCCGTACGAGTCGGGACACTGGCGACGGGACAACTTGTAGGCGGGCGTGGTGCGGGTCAGCGAGATGAGGGACTTCAGCATGATGCCCATGCGGTTGTAGATGGCGTGGGCTGCCTTCAGCGTCTGACCCTCGGGGTTCAGGTCGTTTGTGGCCGGGGAGGAGCCGTTCTGGGGTGGGATTAGGTCCAGCGACCACACCTCAAGGACCATCTGGTCGCCCTCGGCGGTCTTCAGGGAGATTTCCACGCACAGCGGCAGGCGCTGCAGGATGCTCTCCCCGGTCTTCAGATTGAGGGCCCGCTTGGTCTCGTCCAGGACCTCCGGATGATCCTGGACGGCAATGTTGAACCAATCGCTGCCCGCCAGTGGATTGCACTGCGTCTGCATCTTCTCGCCCAGCCGGGATTGGACCACCACCTGGGTGGACTTCAAGACCAGGAACTTGATGAACTTCTCCAGATCCCGCTCCGCTGCATTCAGTCGTTGCGCCGACATTTCTTCGCTTTTTCTTTGTTTTTCCGTCTGTGTTTGTTGCGATTGTCTGTGTCCAAAGTTCGCTGTCTGCGACTTGGTTTTTTTCACTTTTCGATTTCCGCGTTTCGGTTGATCGCGATTCTTGCGTTTCAGCGTCGCGCACTTTGCCTTCTAGGCACTGCTAAACATAATCAAAACTTGCCCGGGCATTTTGCCAAAACACTGTCACTTGTGCACCGCCCTTTCACTGCGATTTCCGTGTTTTTGTTTGTACGTCAGATTTTTAATTACAGTAAGCGTCAGCGTTCGCCATAGAGGTGGTCGATGGCAATATCGATGAATCGATGTTTCCGAAATATCGGTCGTATCGATGTTTGGCAGATTATCGATGCCAACATCGACACATCGATGTGTATTCGTCTCTAACGATATTTTCTTGTCACTCACGCACGTCTGTGAGTGTAACTTGGCTATAACAGTGACAAGAAATATAGCTCAGTCCATCCAAGCAAGACGGAGCCACCATCCGCCTTCCTCCATCCACAGAGGGTATTTCCCCTCTTGCAAACTCTTTTCCATGTACTTTCTCCGGCTCCAAATAATCGGGACATTTATTCTTTGGTGCGAACATGGCATTTTCGTAGGTGTGGCAGCTGCATGGGAAAATACAAAGATCTGGCAACGCCACATGCCGAAGTGATACACGTCACGTACGCAGAGTGGCGGTTTAAATTTGAATTATATATGTTGAGATGCCAAGGACCAATTCAAATGAATTGCCTATTAAATATTACATGTCCATTGTGAAACTACAATCTAGAAGAAGGCTAGGAATCTCCGCCGCCCAACGCCTGCACATCCTCCCGGCAGAAATGCTCGCGATCCTTGGAGGTCAGGACATGTTTGGGCAGATACCGAAGAACGGAGGCGGGAACCTGTCCCAACATGGCCAACCGCTCCTGCTTGACACGCTCCTCCTGTTCGGCATCGGTCTTCGTCTTAGCATCGAAGTACTGGATATTTTCGGCGGTGGCCTCCGCGCGTTTCCGCTGGTTATCCTCGATCATGGCCAGCAAGGTGGCCCCATGGGCCCTGCGCCTGCGGTAGTCCTCCAGCTGCTTCTCCGCCTCCTGACTGCTCACATCCGGCGCCTCCTGCTGCTGCGTGGCCAACTCCATCCGCTTGAGCTGCATCTGGGCCATCTTGCGGTGCTCCACCTCCTGGCGGTAGCGATCCAACTCTTGTCTGGTGCGCCGACGTGACAACTGCTCCTGCTGCAGCTGCTGGCGGAATCGCTCGTCACTCTTGGCCGTGTATTCCGCCTCCAGCAGATCCAGCAGCAGATTGTCCCGATGGCGTTTTTTATTCTGCAAAAAAATGGGATGAGTGTCTAATGATGATGGACTTTCCATGACTCACCTCTATCTCCAGAACCTGCTGACCCAGGCGGATGCTAATCTCCTGCTTCTTGCGCTGCACATCCTGGCGTTCCTCCTCCAACTGCAGCTTCCTTCGCTCGATTTCCGATTGCTTTTGGGCTAGGTCACCCAGCTCCTGGTTGTTCTGGGCCCGCTGCCACTCCCTGAGAGCCTGGTTCTCCTTGATGGACTGCAGCATGTCCTGGCGCTTCTGCAGCTTCTTCCGCTCAATTTCCAGCTGCTGGGCGCGATCCTCCTCTTGGATTTGCTTCTGTCTCAGCTGGCTGAGCTCGCGATCGTTCATCACCTGGGCGTGCTCCTGCTGGCGACGTCGCCGGTTCTCCTCCATTTGTTCTGCCAAGGATTCACGCAGGCGTCGCTGTTCCTCCTTCAAAGCGGCTTCCCTTTCGCGCTCCTTGGCTTCCAGCAGGCATCGCTCCTCGGCCACTTCCTGGGCCTCCACTTTCACGGACAGCTGTCGCTGGCGTTTCCGGTCCTCCAGACTCTCGGCTAGCTCCTTGGAAATGGCTGCTAGACGCAGTTGCTCCGCCAAAACCCTTAGTTCCTCGCAATCCCGTCGCAATTGCTGACGGCGTTTCTTCTCCACAAATTCCGCGTGCTTCATCTGCATCATTTCCTGCGTCATGGTCGCTTTCTCAATGAAATCCCTGGTCATTGGGTTCTCCTTGGACAGCTCCAGACTGCGATTCACCTTCTCCAGGTCGTTCTGCATCTTCTGGAAGAGCCGGGAGCTATAGAAGTCGTGCTCCAGGCGCAGCGACTGTGGCAACTTGAATTGCGGTTTTCCGATGCTGAAAATTCCGGAGTCCTCCTGGTCACGCCCATTTCTTGCGGTTGCCATGGTGGTTGCTATAGTCCAAACAGAAACCCAGCAAATCCAGGGGAACCAAAACAAAAAAAATAAAATAAACAACAGAATATTTTTGGGTAATAACTATGAGCACTTTGAAATCAAAGATTGCTAGCTACTTTTACAAACTCCATTGTGGTTTTAAGTCTGTTTATATATGTAAATATACAATTATCAGTATCTTGGATAATACAAATATTTAGCAACAGGTCCTTGTTAGCGTTCAACGGTGAATGGCAACCGCGACCAGGAATAGTATTTTATCATTCACTACGAAGCACTATGGGATCATTTAATATTTAAAAAGATCATTTTCTTTTAATTCAAATTTTCCTAATAAATAGAGGTTAATTTTAATTTTTCTTAAACATTTTTTTTTCAAAATCATTGTAAAAAATAGTTTTAAAAACAAATTACTTTTGAATAAAACAAAAAATATTTCATATAAATATGCCTTTCTCCTGCTTTACAGAACAAATCTCTCAGTGAAATTGAAATACAAGTTGTAAATTAAAATTTCTACTCTGTCATTAAATGACTATTATAATTTTTCTCAGAATTGTAGTTAACAAATGGATTTCAAAGTACAGGCGAACTTGTTAAATGCGAAATGTTCTCATTTGTTGAAGGCAGTCGGGAAGTATTTCTTGTCCTTCTCCACAATGGTCTCCAGCAGATCGTCGATGTCGGTGGTGGGGTAGCGTTCCACCCAGGATTGGATGTAGCCCTCGTGCGTGGGCTCATAGGTCTTCAGCTGGACCTTCTGGTCCTTGCCCACCACCGTGTTGGCCTGGACGAGGATCATGCGTGGCTTCTTGTGCGCCAGGCAAATGTCCCGCCACTTGGCCCACGGATGCGAGCCGCTCTCGTTCACCTCTGAGTAGTGTTCGTACATCTTGGAGGCCGCCTCGATGTCGGCCGTCGACTTGTACACCTGTAGCTTGGTGAGGAAGTCGCCCAGCGCCTTCCGGCCCACCGTGTCGATCTTGCTGCGGTCCACTGTCAGCAGCAGGTTCTTGCCACCTTCGGTTTCCTCGACCTTAACGAGTCCCTCGCCCGCCTCCAGCAGCACCTTCATGATCACAAAGCGGGCACGGGAGTGCGCCTGCAGCCACAGCTTTGACTTGGGGTTAAACATCTCCAGCGCCACGCCCATGCCGTTCCAGATGAGACTCAGCCAGTTGATGTAGATAATGTTGTCCTGCTCCACCTTGTCCTTAAAGCCGAAGATCTCCAGGATGTCGCGCTGCAGGGAGAGATACAGGCCGACGGCCTCGGCGCGACACTCCTCGTACGAGGAGCCGATGGCGCCGAACTTGGTGTCGTACGTCTCTCCGGGAAGGTACCACTTGGCGATGGGCTCGCCGGTGATCAGGTTCTTGGTGTTCTCCTTGTCGAAGTTGTAGACGCCGGCCTCGTCGATGCGGAAGAGCTTGCCACTGCCGTGGCCCAGGAGTTCGTGGAGTCCCACCTGCACCTCGAAAGCCTTCACCTTGTACTCCTTCATCAGGGTCTGATCCTCCTCGGAGAGGAAGGGAATGGGGTCCTTGCGGTTGATGTTGGCCAGCACATTGCCCAGCGACACGTTCTTGAAGCCCTCGTCCTGTCGGATTTCGTCGTAGTTTGGAATATTGATGCCTGCTGGCACTCCGCTGCCGGCGAAAGTGAGCACATCCAGGGATGTGAAGTCTGGCTTCAGGTAGGAGTCCTTCTCGTAAGGCTCCGTCCAGGGCAGGTACTCCACCAGCTTTTCGGCGCGGTTCACCAGCTCGGAGAACTTCGCTGAGCTCTCCTTGTTCACCATGGCCACGAAGCCTTCGAATTCGGCACGACCTCCGGCCGGATCCCTGTACGTTTCAATGAAGCCAATGTAGGTCTCGATGACCGGTCCCTTGTCCTTGATCCACCAACGCGATCCGTCCTTGTGCTCGGCCAGCGAGCCCTGCTCAAAGGAGCGGACGTAGTGCTCGATCATCTTGGACTCGTTGTCGTTGGCCGCGTACTTCTGGGCCTCCAGCAGATGCTGGTTGACGCGCTGCAGCAGCATTTGGTAGTCGCCGCGAGTCACCCGGAACTGGTTGCCCTTGTACTCCTCCAGCGGCAGTGTGATCCCGTCCTGCGCGGAGTCCGCCACCGATCCCAGCTTCACGTCGTAGATGGTTTTACCATTTTCGGACACCTTGAAGGTGCGGCACATGTAGGGTTCGATGCGTTTGGAGGTCAGCCAGGAGTTCACAATCTCCGAGTCCTCCTTGGTGCAGTTGTCCGACCAGTAGGTGGTGATTCCATCGGGAGCAAAGCCCAGGATCTCGTTGCGCGACTCCAGTGCATAGATCAGATCCTTGACCTTCTCGAAGATCTTTCCCACACGCGGCTCGTTGGCGTAGGCAGCCGAGGACTTCACTATGGCCTCGAACTTCTTCTCGGGCAAATTGGGCACGATCTTGCTGTCACCCATGCCCTTGTAGTTGCCCGCATTGGCGAACACGCCGCAGGTGTAGACCAGGAAGCCCTGAAAGTACAGAATAGTCCATTAATTAGTATTTTTATGTATTTAGAGAACTTTTTTATTATCAAAATTGTGGAAATACTCATACACTTAATTCCATAAAAGCCATTAGAGTATTATCTTGAAAAGAGGACGGTTTATAGAAACGATATTAAAGCTGTCATATAAACATTTGGAGTATTGTCTTCAAGCTTTGTTCTTTTTAAAGATGGTTTCACACACCCTAGTTATCTCATTTGTACACTTGTTTTATAATCTTTAGATCAAAGTTTGAATGAAATTGTGTCTTTCTGTTAAGAAATACAATAAGTGCACTTATCTACTAGCAAACTAGCTAGGTATTTCTCTCAATAGATCCTAGGAGCCCTACTGTATAGACCCCTTACCGTGTAGTCATCCGCAGAGACTCCTGCTTCCAGGGCCTTGGCCCTCAGCTCCGCCGGCTTCTCGGCCACAAAGATGCGGTGCAGCAGGGAGAAGATGAGCGGTGCCTCTGGACTGGACTGGATCAGGGCGATGAGGCCGCCGTCCCAGGAGGCCTTGCTGAAGTGGTGGGCATAGAGCTTTTCCTTGTCCGTCAGGTTCTCGAAGGCAGTCTTGCAGTCCAGATCGGCGATGGGCTGCGTGTTGGGCAGGACGAAGTGGGCGGTTTTACTGGCCATCTCAGCGGGTTGGGGAAGATTTGCACTGCAACTGGAAAGATGGCAGGAGATGGGGATGGATAAGATGTCTTACATAGAGAGAGATATCACCTGGCAAGTACCTGTACAAACGAACGAGGGATCTACAAAATCCTGAGCTTCTGGAGATGGAGATTGGCGATGGGATCGCCCGGACACTGGGACTGCTCCCGTAATTTGGACGACTACGGAACTGGCAGAGCCTGTTCAGTTGCTGCCGGGACCTCTGGACCCCTTTTAGCCAAAACATTACTGGGGAATTTTTCGAAACTTTTCGTTTGAAGACTTTATTTACATGACACTTGAGTCGCTCAACTGGAAAACGTGAAAATGCTACTTTAATTTGGAAGAAAAGCCAAAGAGTTGGGGGAACACATGATTGAAACTTGATGATGGATGCACTTTATCTCTGGCCAACCCACAAATCTGCAGATGTGGCAGTTAAGCGGGGTTTTTTGCCAAGAGAATATGGAAAACCAAAATCTATGGCTAAAATGAAGCCCGAAAACGTGAAAACTAGCTGCTCACTTGGGAAAATGTGAGTGATTATAAATCTACATGGTTAGACAATTGCAGAACAAACGAAAACCTCTCCGGCAAAAGTGTTAAATCAGGTAAAAATACATAGTTTAGTTGGAATTTCGTGCTTACGTACCTTTTGAAAGTAAGAAAAATGCAGTAAAAAAATGCCGACAAAATTGCAAGTTGTGCAAGCAGTGTGACCAGCTGCACTACGACAAAATATATTTAAGATTCAAAATATCCTAAATAATAATTAATGTTATGCGAATGGCCAGTAAATGGCGGGTTAATTTGAATTTCGGCTTAATTTGATTCGAAAGATTTTGAAAAGCTTTTCAATCATGCATGTCCCACGATTTAAATAATTACCTTTTAGAGACCTGAAAATGTAACAGATGTAAAAAACTTGATAATGTTCAAATGTAAGTGTGTTTAATTTGCCGTATTGAAACTAGTTATGTACAGAAACGATACTAGTAATTAACCAAAAGAATGTACAGAATGTAAAACATTGTTTCCTAATACATATTAATTTGAGTGTTCGGTTTTTTATTCGGGATTATCTGCGCGATCCTTTATTATTTTAGGCGATAATATAGCCAAGCCACAACCAGATATCGCCAGCTAATCCGAGTATGCAAAGTACCCAGGTCGATCTGTACAAAATATTATCCATTCCGCCGCCCTTGAGAAAAATAGGCAAATCGTTGTCCGCTTGAAATTGCTTTCGTAACTTGAGCATTTTCTCAGGTACTTTGCCAGGAGCTGTCTTTGGAGCTGCAGTGGCATACTTCAAAGCTGCAGAGTTGCGAAATAGACAAGTGGGTGGACATAATGGTCCCAGTTCACCGACTCCCCGGAGGAGGGGCTGTAAAAAATATAACTTCAAATTGTATAAATGATTTAAAGACTAAAATTTACTTACGCGCAATGAGAGGCAATTTCGTTGCATTATTTTATGAAACGTGTGACTATTTTAAACGAAATTTTGACTGCTTTTGACTGGAAAGCAATTGAAATGATAAAGTATTGTTTGCTAATTTATAAAAAGCCTTCTTTAATTTGGCTAGATCTTGCACTCTTTGTTTTTTACTAATTTAAAATTCAAATTTTCTTTTTTAAAACCGTACATTTCATTCACAGCGATTGTTTTCTCTTTTGTGTTAATGACAATTTCTTCTTCTTTATTGCCGCACTGCAACGCGCTAATTCCACAAATTCGCTGAAATCAAACAATGCTTTTTAATTGGAAGTTAATGCTACAAGATGTCCATGGCTAAGTACCTGAACCGCTCGGTGGGAAAAGCTGGCAAGGATGTGGCTGCCAGGATCTGTAGCCTGAAACCCACGGAACCGGAGCACCAAGTGATTCACCTGACCGCCGGCGAGAATTTCGTGGGACGCAGCCGGGAAACGGGAATCCGAGATGCCAAGTGCTCCAAGCGGCAAATTGAACTGCAGGTGGACATGAAGAAGGCCGTTGTGGCCTTGAAAGTTCTGGGAGTGAATCCTTGCGGCGTCAATGGCGTGATGGTGATGCAGGATTCGGTATGTGAGCTGAAACACGGCGATCTGGTGGAGATCGTCTACGGCAGGCATCCCTTCGAGGTGGTTTTCAGTCCGCCACCAATGGATGACCAGGAGGAAGCTGCTCCATCGCCCACGTCATCATTGGTTACCGAGAAGGCCGAGAAATGGGACTCTGCTGGCAATGGCAAACTGGTAATCTTCACCAGCAACGGCGTGAGACCCTCTGAAAAGATAGCCGGCTACGATATGGATGGCACCATTATTAAAACTAAATCGGGACTGGTTTTCCCCAAAAACACAGACGATTGGCAGATCATATTTCCCGAAGTCCCAGAGAAACTGAAGAGCCTTCACAAGGAAGGGTTTAAGATCTGTTTCTTCACTAACCAAGGTGGCATAGCTCGAGGAAAAGTCAACCATGATGACTTTAAGGTCAAGATCAAGCAAATTGTGGCCAAACTAGGAGTTCCCGTTCAGGTATTTATAGCCATTGGAGATGGCTTCTACCGCAAACCGCTGACTGGAATGTGGCAGCATCTTAAAAACGAAATGAATGAAGGTCTGGAGATTAAGGAAGATCGCTGTTTCTACGTGGGCGATGCAGCTGGAAGACCGGAGACGGGCAAGGGAGTCACCAAGCAGCGTAAGGATCACTCTCTAGCCGACAGACTCTTTGCCGCCAACATTGGAATTTCGTTCTACACGCCAGAGGTGCATTTTCTGGGCAAACGAGTGGAGCAGTGGAACAAGCCGGACTTCGATCCCACTGCCGTAAATGACCAGTTGGCTCTGCTTGAACCAGATGACCTAACCTTCGAGGGTCACCCCTGTGAAATGGTGATAATGGTGGGGTTGCCTGGTTCCGGCAAAAGTCACTTCTGCAGCACCTTTTTCCAATCGCGGGGCTACAAAATGGTCAATGCGGACACCTTGGGAAGCACTCAGAACTGTCTGACTGCCTGCAAACGCTTCCTCGACTCGGGAAAGTCCTGTGTGGTGGACAACACCAATGTGGATCCAGCATCTCGCAAGAAATTCCTGCAGCTGGCCAGCGAAATGAAGGTTCCCTGCCGCTGTCTTGTGATGAACGTGCCCGTGGCTCAGGTGAAGCACAACATCGCTTTCCGCGAGTTATCCGACTCCAAGCACTCCAAAATCAAGGACATGGTCTTTAACATGATGAAGAAGAAGTATCAGGAACCAGCACTAGATGAAGGATTCGAATCCATACACAGAGTGAACTTTAAGCCCGAGTTTGCCGACGAAAAGCAGGAGAAACTATACAAAATGTACTTGTTGGAGAAGTAAGGAAGTTATATTTAATCCAAAGTGAATATACGCTTGGCTATGTCGTCTATCAACCAATCCATGGAGCTGAGTAGCTTCTCCCCAGTCACTGCGCTAACTCCGGCGACCAGCCAATGATGCGTGGTGATCTCCTCTAGATGTAGTATCTTTAGGGATAAGAGATATTAAATATGTTGTTAAATCTCTAAAGTAAAAACTGTGTACCTCCTTGATTTCATTTGATGAGAGGGCACCGGGCAAATCCTGCTTGTTGCATAGGACCAGTAGTGTGGCTCCTGCAAGGCGCTCTTCTTGCAGCAGGACCTGCAATTCCTGGCCGCAGGACTCCAGGCGCATCCTGTCCGCACTGTCCACCACCCAAACCAGGCCATCCGTGCACTCGAAGTAATTCCGCCAGTAGGATCTCAGGGACTTCTGGCCACCAACATCCCACATATTCAGGGTGTAGCCATTGTGCTCTAGGGTTTTTATGTTGAAGCCCAGTGTGGGTGAGATGGTGTCTATGGGTTCGCCGTTGAATCTCTTCAGGATCGTGGTCTTGCCGGCATTATCCAGGCCTCTAAAGGAAACGCCAGCTATGAATCACTAATCTTGTTTTAACATCCAAAGAACTCACAGCAACAATATGCGCATCTCCTTTTCCTTCTGGCGCATCTTTTTTAATACTGTGAGAAAGCCCATGGCAACGATTTGTGTTTTTTAAAGCTATGATATTATAAATTAAACGTTTAATAGGCAGCTGCGTAAGTTTTTGTTTATTTCTAAAAACATAAACTTTCAGGTGAATGGCAAAAAAGTGCTGGAAAAGTATCGATTATTGATTTATCGATAGAACATCGATTTTGCTCCAGCTGTAGCTGTCATATTTGAGGTTCGATATTTTTCGCCCAGGAAAACTGCTCGATTTTTGCTAAATATTAAAAATAAACGCAAGCAAGATGATGAATCTGTCGAGAGTAAGTAAATAGGTGTATTGATGGTACTCCAGGCTCCAAGCTGGAGAAGAAGCACGAGTTTCATGTGTCCAAAAAACACAGAATTCCCCGTGCAATTACGTAAGTTCCCTGGAGCGCCCAGAACTAACCGCACATTTTGTACAATTCACACAGGCTGTTGTCCGTAGCTTCGCTACCACCGCTGGCCGAAGGTCCGCCGCCGTGCCCAAGGAGCAGATCGAGAAGGGATACTTCGAGATCCGCAAGGTGCAGGACCACTTCCAGAAGAAGGACGGCAAGCCCGTCTTCCTGAAGGGCTCCGCCATGGACCAGGTGCTCTACCGGATCACGATGGCCCTCGCTCTGGTCGGCATCGGCGGCATGGGCAAGCTCTTCTACGACCTGAGTGTGCCCAAGAAGGAGTGAAGTGTCGGAGTCCCCATACCTAAGCTAAGCCACTAAACCCGCAAGATCCGTGATTCAGTGTAGTCGCCCTTATATTTCGATGTTTTGATTGTGTAAGTTTCCAGCAGAAATGCATAGCACAACCAATCGTCGCAAAAACTTAATTTATGCTGGGTTTTCGTTACTTTATTTAATTATTTGTGTGCCCAAATAACTAATCTGTATGTGATCCTTTGCATTTGTTATACTTCGGTAAAATAAGGATTATATTTTAAAGTTTAAGTGTCCATTTGATCTTAATCAATGAAGTTAGTAGAATGGAGAAGTCCTAAAACTTATAAATATCGTTGAACAAATGTTTTAGTATCAGTTTTCAAACATAAAATTGATTTTAACAAACAAAGCTAGTTATTTATTTAGATTATTTGTAAAAATTGAGGATGTGTATATCTAATTACTAGGGAAATAATTTTCTTACCAGTTAATTAATAACACCTCAAATGCTTACTTAATATTTAAAAAGTGCTAATGCTTTAGTAAGATTAGTCTCTTATCTTACTAAAAACAGAACATTGGTTGTGCTCCTATAATATTTAACAGAAATCGACAAATCTCTAACCAATCCCTCTTGATCTTCCATAGCTTTGCCCCGGATACCTGGTCAACATGGAACACCCCAATCCACAACCTGGCTTGTTGTTTTGTGTTAGAATAGCTAAGATTTCATGTTTAAACTGAACATTCGCAAGAGCATTTAAAGCGTGGAAATATAAGAGAAGCTGGCTGTAAAGTAACGAGACTGCCTATTTGTTTTAATGCACGGTCGCTGGCAATGAGATATTTGCCCAAAAGTATTTCCCCTTAATTGCATTGACATTAAGCAAACAAACGGCGGCGACATGGAGCGAAGTTCTGGGATGGGATGAGGCCGAGACTGGGGAATCGGCTAAGGCAACGCAACGGCCTGTTTTATAAATCAAAGGGCGGCAACTCGGCGCGTTGCCATTGGCATGGAAATGCATTTTAAATCGAGCGAATCATGTTGCGCTTTAACACAAGCACAGGCCCATGCACGCCGCCCGTTTATTAATATCCCACTGCGGCGGAATATGCAATTCAAGGCGTTTTTCATTAGTTATTTCTCCATAAACACTTAAATAAAACTAAAGCATTAAAAATTAAGAAAACATCCGCCGCTTTATGAATTTTCCCTTGCATTTTCCACACAATCGCAGATGGGCAGTGTGTCACAAAAGTGTTGTGGGAAGACAGAAATATGATTTACTAAATGATTCCCTATGATTTTTAATTCAATGTTCCATTACCATTTACCATTTACAAAATTATGTTTGTATTTTTATAAATTAAATATATTTTTTTATTCTTGATAATATGATAAATATGAAAAAGTAACTGGGCAATACAGTTTTTTCCTAATTGTGATCTCAAACGACTGATTAGATTGCTCTTCCGATAAGATATACAAAATAGCTCGGTAATTGAAATAGACTTTTTGGTTTCTGCATTACATTTTCACTACGCACTGTACTCGCACACTTACCGAAGAGGAAAAACAAGAAAAACATAGTCTTTCCTTTCGTTTTCTGTTGTGTTGTGTTGGTTTGCCATTATTTCGTTGCGGCCCATTTGAATTTTGGGATGTGCGCGCGAAACGAAACGCATAAAATGGACGCAAGCTGGTATACCGTCAACATTAACACATTTTGAACTGCAAAAAGTTCTGCGTAGGTGGTTCCAAACGGAACTTACACTGGTGATCTATTATAGCAGACATTGTAAACTATTCCCATCCAGAATGATTCCTAATATGATATATAGACTATCCAAATGGAAAAGATCTCGATTTTTAATTAAAGTTTGTTTGGCTAATTGTGGGCTGAGATGGGATAGAAACGGGTGGGGATAGGATGGCGGCGCACATGTCGCAAACTTATTATATTTCATAGACTGTGAAAAATTTAAATGAACAGAAAATGCCAGAGCGCTGGCGGGGTTCCATCTTCATCTTCAGTCTTTCGGTCGGGATCTTTCGGAGTAACTGCAACTGCAAGCGTTCCACTCGACTGCCCACAGTGAAATTACAATAATAACTCAAGAAGCATAGAAGATGCCAAGCTAAACGCTCCGCCTTCCCTTCCCAGTGGGCAATCCTTTGCCAAAAACAATATGGTACGAGTAGGAACGAATCAAAAGCGAACAAAACAAAATGAACCGAAATGGGGGGGATTGGACGCGGATGCGTGTAGAATCGGGAATCGAAAAATGTGTTTCATTAAATTTTATTTATAGTCGGCAATTTTATGCATTTAAAGCGCGTCTATCAGCGCTGCATCTCAGCGGCATCAAGGCGATGCGGAAACGGCAGCGCCGCCATATTGGAAACTCGCTGGCGGCGGGCTTTGATTCTTGCGTTGTGGAGCAGGGTCAAACTGATTACCACGGCAATCGGATGGATTCAGCCTGGGGAGCTCAAACTTTCACCTTTCTTTCCACTGTCGTTTGTTTTCTATTTGATGGTTTAGTTTTATACACAGTACTTGCAGGGTATATAAGGCATAAAACATTTATTTTCGAAATTAATAAAGATAGACTTCTTTGAAAGGAACTTGTTCAAATAACATTTTTTCAGCTCAAGACTTATAAAGTAACTCTTGAATTTTAATCACAAACATAAATAAGCATTTGCTTTTGCTTTGTGAAAGTAAATAATTTTAGGACGAACAAGGTCTTATTGATTTTTAAAGGTTTAACATTTCAATGTAATTTTTTCTTGAGCTTTTTATAATAGAATTGTATACCTAACGAGCTTTACAATGTTGTAGGCTAAAAAGAATCAGAGTATAATGTCATGTAATCAGGTGATGGCCTACCATCTCAACGCCAAAAAGTATGCAAGGAAAACCATATTTTAAGGACTACCACAAAATGTTCTGATATTTAATCGGAATAATTAACAAAGTGTCAAAGAAAAAAAAGGTACAAAATTTCAAATCATAACCACCAACCGATTTGATCTTTAATAATGGTTATATGAAATCTCTGTAACGCTTTGTTTTACCACAAATTGAGTAGTGAGTATCACACAGGCGGGACACTTTACAGGCCACATCTCCTTCACTCGTTAGATGCTCCTCACGTGAGTTATGGCCACGTCCTGGTCCGGATCGGATCAGATCGGATCGGCTTGGGTTCGGGACCGGTTCGCAGTACGCACAGCAGCCGCAGCCACAAATCAGACTGCCGTTGAAGCGTTCAAGTGCAACGAGCATGAAGCGAACTCGCTGCCGTTTTCGTCTCCAACTCGATTTGGGTCCTCAACTTCCTCCCCCGACTGGTGTTACCCCAGTCCACAATCCCCAATCCCCAACTTTATCTCCATCTCCCCCCGTTTGGGGCTGTCGGCAAATCTGGGCAACTTTCAGATGAGTATTTCGTCAGATTGTCGCTGACTGTTTTCTGCCCGAAGAAATATAAAAAATAAGAAAACGGGTAAACTCGGACCTTCGGGCGATTTTTTGACTCTTTGAATGTGTTTGCCCAACGAAACCCGTTTGGCCTATTAACACTTCGATTACAACTCAACTTTTTCAGCACTCCGGACGGAGTCGGGCTTGGAGGCACTCTGGGTGGTCCCGTCGCACTATTAGTTAGATTTTGATTTATTTGAGCTTCAATTAGTCGTTGAACAAATCTGTTTATTTATTTGCTTTTAATTATTGTTGGCAACCACAAAGCCGTGCCACCGCTCTTTATGGTCGCTCCTTGCCTTGGCCGAAGAAGGTTTTTAATTAGCACCCGCCGGATAATTCACAAAAAAGCCATCACCAAATAGCCGAGGATTTCTTCAGACGTTAATGGAACCGATATCCCAAACGAGCGGGCAGGGCAAACACTCAGTTTTGTCTTTCGAAATAACAACCGAAAACTGAAAACTGACTGCTTATTTTCGGTTTTTATTTGCGAATCTGGAATCCCCATTAAAGTGGGGCGAAAATACCTGCAATACATCGTAAAGAGCCATGTACAAAAGGGTAATAAGACTATTTTGATATAGTTTCGCATCCATGGCTGCGTTTAAAATAAGAGGCATTTGGATGGCGTAAACAAACAAAAACACATTGCATGCCTTGCCGGAGAACCGATGGAATGCCGTAATACGTAGAGGCATTGGAAATTTATAGGCCGTAACAGGAACGGCCCCGTGAAAGATGCGCCGGGAAACCGAAACCCCGGCAAACCAGAAACACATGTCCAAACCGAAGGACTTTCGGGGGAATGGGATAATATATTGGTCAGTGCTGGGAACAACGTAATCGTCGTCTAGTTAGGAACTTAAGTGCGAACGTGTGGGATCAGGTGACACTACGGTCGGCTGCGGTATGTTGCCTCTCAAGTGAGCCTGGTATTCGCTTACACCAATAATTCATCCTCAACTGCAGTTGCGTCGATCCGTTTTATGTAGCGCCCAAGGTCCAAGGTTCCAGGACTCAAGTGGGTCGCATAATCACGTGTCGATGCCTATTTCGACCGGGATTTATGCGCGTTTTTGGGAGTGCCGCTGCCGTAGACAATTTGACGCTTCCGCCTTCTTCAGCAGACATGCACTGGGTAAAGAAATGTTGCCGAAAAAGAGATATTACCATAGTTTGTGGGAATATTTGTATTTTAATTTAAATTTTTTAAAGAATTTACAATATTTCAATAATATTAACTAAAGTTGTTCGTATCATAAAATATTTTATTGGTTTTGTCATAATGCCTTTATTGAATATTATTTTACATTTGTATTTCCATCCTTTTTGAAAGGAATGAATAAAAAAAAACTAAGTTCTTTAAACAGCTCTAACATAATTTAAATGGCTTTAATTGGTAAATTAGATTATGAAATTTCGATTATAACGATAAGCTATATGCATCTACAAAAACTTTACTACATTATTTTTTTTTATTATAAAAGGATCATTTTTTTCAGTGCATGGTCCACGCCCATCTGGCGCAGTCTTACATAAGTTGCTTACTGGCTCTGACCTGGATGTGTCAATTTAATAGCGCATTTGCCACTTTATGACACTCGATGCTGCTCCTGGCACTCGAACTCCTTCTCCAACTCCTTTTCTTAAATCTCTGGTGTTAGCTCCTTTGTTTTCTCAAGTGCTCTGTATATTCCACTCGGAATCTTTTCACTCCTTGTTGTTTCACAACACAGGGAGAGACAACTGGGAAGAATCTGTGAAAGGGAAGAATAAGCGGAAAACGCACAGTGTTCATTTGTTATGCTTGTCATTTGTCGCTGGATGACGGCAACTTCAAAGCCTGTCAACCAATTTGTTAAACGCGGAGACAATTTTGTCACCAGCTCCCCCACTTCAGCCCCAATTCTTCAGCCATCACTCTGAAGCTTCGGCCGTCGGGGAAGAATTCGTAGCTTTCGCATGTGGCCAATTATTTTGTAAGTCGATCCAATGCCGTCTTAGAGGTTTGCATTGCAGCATGTGGTTCACATGATCTGAAATTCAGTGAAACTAAATCCGTTTAAGTAATATTTGAAATAAGTTGTAATAAAGGACTACAATTTGTATAATGGTTTTAGAACTTATAACAGGAATAGGGATCTATAATATGATAGGGCTTCTCTTGTTAGGATAATCTTTTTATCCAGTTTTTAAAGGCGTTGAAACTACAACAATATATTGTTTATATTTTTAAATAAATAGAGGATCGGAATGTCAAACTTTACTAAATCAACTAAATCGACCTAAGCTTTTTTTTGTTTTTAATAAAACATAATACCGTTCTTTGTAAAACTGAAAGTTAAAAAGGAGTTTTTAAAACTAAAACGAAATCAATTAAGATTCTTTAGTTAAATGCGTATTACAAAAGAATAAATAATCAAAAATCACGAAATAAATTAATTTTAAATGAAGGAAATCTACGAAATGGCGAACGTCAAACCAAAAATCGTCAGGAAATATAGCCGAGAAAGAGCGAAAATCAGAGAGTGACAAAGAGAGGGCCAATTGGATTCGCAACAAAAGGTATGAGCAGGTAAGTGTAAGCCAACTCAAGGAGGTGTGTCCAACGTGTCAGTGTGTATGTGTGTGTGTGTGTGTGTGAGTGGGTTAAAAACTCATAAATACTCACACATACATATGCCAGGGAAGAGAGCGAGTGCAACCATAATTATCGCAAAAGTAGCAAGTTTTCCCCATTTTAATGAGCAAATGACAACGAAAATTGGCATTTATCATTATATGACGATATTCAGGATTAGTGACAATCAGATGAAGACGGCATATTCATATAATTAACTCTAACCAAGCAAGACGCAACGCCTCAGCGAGAGTTGGCATCACGCATACGCCGCATTGGCCGCGTCGGGAGGTGGATCTACGGGGTTAGCTGTCTGTGCCGCTTTATTAGCGATATGGCTTTCTTAATGAACCAAAAATAGATGCACGCGCACCCAGAATTCCCACAGCCCCGCCCCCTTATCTTTACGTTCCGTTCCGTTCCCATCCTTTTCTTTCCTCCTTTTTTTCCTTTCCGCATGTGTGTGACACTAAGAAGTCATGACATCGCTCGCCCACCCTGCGTAACGCTACGGATACGCTTACTTGCTTCAGATTGGCCATTCAAGCATTGAGAAATTAACTCCGCCCGGTTGCGTGTGCTCACTCACTCGGTTCGAGTGTATTGGTATTGCAGCGTAGCTCTTTCGCGAGAGAGAGAGAGAGTTCGAACACAAATGCATGGCCCATGCTCTCATGGATACACCCACACATTCGCTCGTAGACATACAGGGCCTTACAGGAGCGGTAAAAGGTCAAAAAAGGAGAAAAGGGCTCAGATAGCATCATTATGGGCCCCCAACTAAAATTTTTTTTTACAATCAATGAATATTACAAGATGCATTTATTGTAAAGATAACATTAATAATTCTCTCAAGCTGGAATTCACTTAATGATGTGTTTGTGGAAAATTTATTAAAAATCACTTGCAAAATATGACAGTATCTCAAAAACTTCTCAGATTCACTACCTGATTAAAGCTCAACAGATCCTATAAATAGCAAAAGAAGAAATACTCAATTCTTGATTAAAATTTGGCTAAAAAAGATTTCCATAGATTTTTAATAGGTTTTTAAGGTTAGACAGTAGAAAGAGTCTTAAAATTTCATATTTTCCTCTTTCATCTTATTTAGTTTTAAAAAACATACCCAAGGACAGAACAATAAGAGGTTTTTTTTAAACATTTTGTAATAACAATTGTATGTAATAAGAAATATTGATTAAATTTAAACAAAACAATAACCTTAAATACTGCATCAAAAATAAAGTTTTTGGTGAAAAAATTTACATTTTGCTTTTTGATTAATTTATATGATATAATGTATTAAAAACCGATTTGTAATATTTCTTTTGGACTTTCCCTTTGTTTTTGATACCGCTCCTGGGCGTCGAAAGACATTCTTCATTTTTATTATTTGTCCGCGGACCAGCAGCTCACGCACACAATCTCACGAGCATCGCCATTAAAACCACCAAATACAGTCGATCGACCGCCCTCCCTCTCACGGATGTGTATGTGTAAATAAGAGTGAGAGAGGGCGAGAGATCTTGGGATGCTGCGTCGACGCGGTGGCTTCCACTTGAAGATGGATGTGGATGTGAATGTGGATGTGGAGGTGGCTTTGCTTGTGTGCGTAGACGTGGATGGTGGACGATCGTGATCACGATGGGCAGAGCAGCGGGCTGCGTTAGTCGCAGCAGACACGGGTGACGAGCAGCAACGATCGTTTTTGGAGAGCGCGCCAGGGTTTCCCGATCCTAAACCGTTCCAAGCCGATTCCAACCGATACGTTACGATACGACCCGATTCGCTAGAGGAACAAAAGCCAGCGGAAGATCAAAAGGCGCGCGCACGGATCAGTGAATGCGGTTAAATCGGTCCCAAATCCATCGATCTTACGGTCGAGTTAAACTAAACCGATATAATACAAAATCCAAAAGCATAGCAAAACCCATTGTAGTGTCATTAAGTGGTGTGTGCAGTTCCCGCTTCCCCAATAAGGTGTGATAAGTGCGTGATAATTTTCGAGGCAACCTAACCGAGTGCGATCGTTTTGGCCCGAAAATGTGCTAACCAGATCTCAGTCTTGGTTCACGGCATCGCAGCCCAACGCTGCTCCGCACAACTGGCGCCAATTTGTATACAAATTTCATGCCTTAATTGAAACTCACATTATAGCCAAGTGCGAAAAGTTAACGACTAGGCAACCACCGACAATCGCCAGCATCACTTATCCATCCCAGCGAATCCAACCGGTGAAAGTTTCACGGCGGAGTCGACAAAAAGCGAACGACAATTGCAATTCTGGAGTTCTTCAATCAACTGTCAACGGGCGAAATGGACCCAGGTAGGTGCCAATCTCAACCCTTTAAAATTCTACACCCCAAAAACCACTTTTCACACGACTTTTTGTTGACTGACCGACATATGTAAGGTACCGACGGCAATGGATATGCCTAAAAATTATTTCCATTTATCAAAGATCCATAATTTGGTATGAATTGCTACATTTAATATCAAAATATATCCCCCTTAATTTATGATTATTTAAAAATTTTGGTTTTTTATTGAACAGTAACAGTAAAAGGAAGTTAATTGTAGCTATTAAAACAGTTTTCACCGGTTTTATTTTTTATAAAATGTTTTGTTAAATGTTAGTGCACAACGTCTTTGAATAAAAACAAATTTTTAACAGTTTTACAATTAAATTTCACAATTTTTATAGCCCTATGAAAAAGTAGACTGTCATAGAACTAATGTTTATATTTAAATAATTATTGGGCTTTAAAAACATAACCGATCGAGGCAATCCCTTTGTTCTTTTAGGATTGATTTAAGTGACAATATTTCCGGAGCAATCAAATCCGCGACTGAAGTGTTTTGCCAACAAAGCGCTCTCGTTCGATTCTCCAAACAAGTCCTGATGGACACAGTAAGCCTGTGCCGCAATTGCGAGGAGGTAAACACAGACGTTCGATGGATGGCCCGACTTCTTTTTTTTGGGCCGGGCCAAGAGGCAGGTGTTTGCTTTTGTTTTTCGTTTCAAAAGGCTGCCGTCGCTTTGCGCATGATCGACAGTCTCGCGGTAGCCGCGGCACTTGTTTGACTTTCGATGATGTCGCCGACATCCGTGTCCAAACCCAAAAGCAAAACCTCAATCCAAAAGCAAAACCCCAATCCAAACCCAAAACTCCGGACCCATGCCTCCTAATTTAACTAATGATCGTTGTAATGTTTGTGCCTTTGTCGTGCGGTCTTCACTTTTGGGCCCAAGTGTCCGTGTCTCTGTTTGTCCATGTGCTTTGGGCCAAAAACAAAAGCCGAGTGCAAGACGCTGCCTTATGGCCGAAAACTCCGTACATAAGAGTGTAAAGATTTGCCCTGTAGTCGGCAGTTGGATCCATTGACAAACATCTGCGCAATTGAATAATTTGGCATGCGTCGATTTACTTTTAAACATTTTCAATTGGTTGGATCATCTTTCGAAATAATTGTCTAATGGCTTTTTTTGCGTTTTTGAGTGACATAATTTTCAGTTTTACAAATTGTAAAATAAAATAACTGAACAATACAAATTTATTCAATGAGTTTGAATGTTAAGAGGTCTCCTTAAAATAGATTTCCAACATTACTTTTTTTGTATTAGCTATTGAGCTATTAAGCCTTTTTTTTATTCAAAGATTGTATAAAATATTATAATAAACTTTACAATTTGTTTTTCATGACAAAACTGATAATTTAATCTTCTTTATCTCTATGTCTCTCAGAAATATAAAGTGTTTATTTGTTTGTGGTAAACCCCGATATTGCAAAGTATCAAAAAGGTTTTAAATCAAGGATATATGATTTTTTCCGCTTGGCCAGGCAGAAAAGAGGGAAGAAGTCGGCTAGGAGGTACCGCACTTTGGTCCATTAATGACTTGCTTTCGATGTTTTGACATTCTGTTTGTACGCCAGCCAGCATTGTTTGCTCGGTCGCAGACGTCGCAAAAGATATAGACGCCGAGAGGCCCACACCATGCAGACCGATACCCATACCCATACCCATACCCATACCCATACCCCGAGTATGGCTCTGGACCAGAGATGCAGAAATGCGTGACTAACGGCCACCGGTAGCCATCTACTTCGGTAGCTAAACATGAAAAGCCCACCAGACGCGACCGCAAGTGCAAGATGTTAAAATCACGGAAAGGGGCAGTAAAACAAAAGGCGCAGACGATGTCGATGACGCTGGCCACGAAAGGCAGGCAAACACACTTGAGATCCGAGGAGGAAAACGTCGCGTCAATGTGTACACGCCTTAATGGAAGAGTCTATATAGTGGGTATATGTATAGTAGGTGCCCAGGAGTAGGAACGTGGTGATCATAAAGCCCGACTTGCAGCTTCCTCCCGTTGATACCGATGATTGCAGCCCGGGCTTGGGTTT
Organism: Drosophila elegans; assembly: GCF_018152505.1. NCBI lineage: Eukaryota > Metazoa > Arthropoda > Insecta > Diptera > Drosophilidae > Drosophila > Drosophila elegans. The sequence continues at coordinate 1,266,858 of NW_024545855.1, read as the reverse complement.
GGGAAAACGCTTCACTGCCACGGCTTGATTGTGTGGCGTCGTTTCCCCTGAGTTCTTTAATTAAATCACATCCCCAGCCGCTGGTGCGGAACTTTCATTAAGCGCATTTCAAGTAATTTTTGGGTATTACGGGCTCTCTGGCAGCTTTTGTTAATCGGGTAACATGTAAAATATTTATTCAATTTTAAATTTTTCAGATAGCATTGCATATGGCAACTAAGGTTCTTAATTATCACTCTTAAAGGTTTTTTATTTTACAATTATGTTGTTGGGTTTTAGAGAGTTATCTCAATTTAAGAAATATATATAGATTCAATGCATTTGTTAAGAGTTTCCTTTAAAAACATGTTTATTCTTATTTAACAAATTAGAAATCTCTTTCAAACAACCGAAATTTCATATATATTAGGTTGAAATTTTCAAGGAAGAGATTTCTTAATCATCAGGAATATAATCTAAATTTTTGGACATACTGCTATACTTTGGAGCAAGAGGTTAAGTTCTCTTTTGTGGATCAGTTGACATTTTCTCCCCTTTTTACATTGGATATGTCCCTGGGGATCCAACCTCTGACATCTGACAAGTGTTCTTCATGTTGTTGAGGATAAACTTAGCTCATTACCATAAATTTAATGAGTTTCTAATCGTTAGGGGGCACGTGTTTGAGCTAGTTCATTCCGGAATAATGAATGCGATGGCATCAATAAGCTGGCGGCTAACATCTGGTCCTAGCCCCTAACCTATGACCCCTAACCCCTTGAAGGCCTGTGTCAAGTCCCATGGGTGCGATGGCGACCCGAAACCGGAACTGCCACCCGGGAATTTCAACTCCATTTCCCTGTTTTGGAGTTAGCTACTTAGAGTTCCAGAAACAGTGCTGCAAGCTTGGCGATTTTTCAGCCAGATCTAGCATAAGCTATAGGAACATGTTTAAAGTGTGGAAATAATATGGGGGTAGGACTACCCAATTTGATAGTAAACTTAGAAATGAAAAAATTTTTTTTTTGCTTAAACTAACTACGTACTAAAATTCATACAAATTCGGCTGGAATTAAGTTTAAATAATTTTGGGTATAGCTGTATGTATTTCCGTTTATGGTTTTTTTTACATCCGATTTTAAAATATGGATTTTACCTTTGTCTGTTTTTTAAGCCAAGATATTCTCATGATTTTTAGCTATTTTTACATAGTAGCTCCCTTAGCTACTTTCTGTGTTCCCTAGTGGGCAGCTCTGGCCAGGATTCGGGAGTGGGCGAGCTGGGGAACACATGGTTAGATTTATATGCCTGTTGTGGCTGTCAGCGACGGGCGTTGCACATTGCTCGAGTGCCGGCGAACCCGAACTGCGGCCGAGTTGTCGGTTCTAGTACATTGCCAATGATTGGTCGGATGCGTTGGATCTCTGGTTCTTTTACTTGGATCTCTTTGACGCGATCGGAACTCTGGCCATGGTTTTCGCATCGACATCGAGCACATTTCGGCTACGCACTACGCATTGTGTGCATTCCTGGTACGCGTAATTGAAGTCGCCGCGGCATATCTTCTGTGGTTTTCGGCTGGGTCGCACCCCTTTCGAGTTTCCCCGGGAGCGGAGCTAGAGCCGTCATATTTCCTAGCCCAACCTATCCTACTCCAAGTCCCCCATCTCCCAAGGGGGCGGGATAAAGGAGCGAGTGCGTCGCTATCTGGCGTGATTTATGCACTCATTAATTTCTGTTGACAGACAATGCTGTTGACGCCGCAGGAATCTATTTAGCTTTATGTACTCTTGATTCCCACTTGCTGGGGCGCCTATTTTATGGGCTTAATTTATAATTCAAGGCGCTTGCACTTGATCTGAAATCGAAAATAATACACAACAGCAGATGGGAATTTTCGGGAGTTTAGATTTGAGAGATTAAGACGAAATTTATAAGAATGCATTTTAATTTTAAAATTGGGAATTTAAAAATGTTTACAAATGTTAAATTTCACAGTTTAACAATACAATTTATGTTCTATATCAGTGGAGAAAGTGATAAAAATCAACCTCAAAAGATTCCAGATTTCTTCATTCCATTAAATACATAATCGATCGATGCTAAGAAAACAAAAAGCAATTCCAGTCCCGACTCTTTTCCTTTGATAACACTCCGATTTGAACTCTGCAGATTAAGATGGAAAGTGGCATTGCCAGCAGATCAAAGTGACTGACGGACGGTGGCTTCCTCTTTTTCTTGGCCCGACGACTCGACTCTGTGAAATTCACTGATAAATAAATGCGATTGTGCGGCAAATTGTGCAACGCTCCGAATGCAAAATTGTCGACAAGCTCTTGTAGTTAGTATACAATAGAACACAAACAAAAGAAACGAAATCGAAGTGAAAAGTAAACTATTTATAAGTCGATGAAAAGACCGCAACAATGTGAATGTGGGCAACGACAACTAACTAAATAGTCACAATGTGAGCAGTGAAAAAGGGGCGTACCACATGGCGTATACGCGATGCGCTGGCTGAGCCTCAGCTCAAGTCAACTGAGTTGTTAAATTAATTTTTTCTGCATGCCGAATGCATATAAATTTGTATAAGATGCAAGAAAATAAACATATGAAGGCACCTCCCCACCGCGACGGCGCTCCGTCAATCAACCTGAAGACCCCCAGTTCCGAAGGAGAAGGAACCGCTTGCCAAGACCCAAAGATTTATGGGGACAACACGCAGTCGAAAATGCACTCGCACATATTGTATAGTTATGAGAAGGGAAATCCAATTTGCCATGCACTTTTATACCCTTTCAATATGTAAAGGTCTTAGGATTTCAACGGTTCATTTTTGAAAAGCACATTATTTGATTTCATTTCTTTAGGAAATGCGTTTAATAAAAAAAATATAATATTACATATTTTTCAACTTGTAGAATTTTAAAGTACCCAAACCTTTATAAAAATGTTCTCCCATTAAAGTGCATTTAGTCGTCGATCTTCATATTTATTGATGTGATTTTGATGTGATTTTGCCGGCTGATCAAATCAAACACCAAACCAGAAGCTCCACAAAAAATATTGCCCTCAATATCAAAAACATCATTTCATGCCAAATTTATATTCAATTCGGGCCCAACGAACTAAATATAAATATGTATTCAAATTGGCAGCCATTTTGGTATTTTGGTATTTGGTTATTTATTTTATTTGTTTGCAGTTAATGTTGTGGATATTCATACAATTACTCAAAGTTTTCTGCGATTTAATACAATTTAGTGGACCATTTTCATAGAACGCATCGCTTCGTGTGAAAACGTGTTAATTAACGGCCCGCTTATTAATTAAAATGAAATTTGAATGGCATTTTTATTTTCTCAAATAAAAGTCTCATAGGCGTGATATGTATTATTGTCAACATCGGAGAAATCTGAAATTTCGCCTATGCAATCAAATCAAATGCTATAAATCCTACAAAGTATTTTTATGATCGCATAAACAAAATGTCTTATCAGCTTGAAATGCTTGAATTTGTTAAATTCAATTAGGCAGAAAATAAGTTCATTGCCTCTCGACATTTGACATCGAAAATGTTCTCAGCGTTCAAGTTTTTGAAATAATCGCCAAGTCAATTGGATGCCTTGTTGGAGTTGAATCAAAGTATTTTTTTATTGCAATATTAGTTGCAACTTATCAACGAGACAAGACAAATAGGAAGAACTTTCTGGATTATCGCATCAGTATATATTTGTTCCATGCTGATAAGATAAGAACAAATGATTTACTTATATATTCATGTGACAGTCTGTTAATAATTATTTACATGGAGCTTACAATAAAATGTATCATTGAGAATCAAGACCCATTCTGTATATAAATATATTTAAAAATAGTTTATTTTAACATTTTTTTTGTTTTTAGAGATATAAATCTAAAAGGCAACTTTTAAATTAAAATAGTATTAGAAGTTTTTAAATTGTTTTTGATTTACCAGAAGCTATACTGTACATGCTCATACCTATTTACATACAGACGTTATTTCCGACCTCTCCGTCCATTTTGTTTAGCGAAATATTATTTTTAATTAGTTCTAGTTAGTTAACATTCGTTAATTGCTCCTGTAATTGGATTTACGCGCATCAGTGAGTTTCGTGAATACTTTAATGATATTTTAATAAATTATAAAAAACTTAAGCTGCAATATGTGCAACTTTAATTGCCGGCGGCAAAACTTTGACGAAAGGGGAAGTGTTGAAAAATTTCCAAGAACAAGAGCCAGAAATAAAAAAAAGAAACTCTCACAAACATACGGACATTAAAGCCGACATTTCTTTTTGGATTGCGTTTGTAATTTGCTGATCGTTGGCGGAGTTCCAGTTGAAACAGTGGTGGCCATTGTATTCGGCAATTTCCCAGAATTTATGAATTATAATTTTGCCATATAGACAATTTTAATTGAGCTTTTTATGGCATGTTGCAAGCGGGGGAAAGGCTCCAAAAACGGGAGCTGCACAGAGAACAATAAGATCAGAGATTTAAATCGATCGGATTCGCTGTAAATTATATAGTTTTAAAAATTACAATGATCTTTGATTAATTAATATCTATGCTTTGTAATTGACTGCATTAAATTAAAATTTAACTCTAATTTTATTTAACTATTAAATATATTTAAGAGAAAATAACATTTATTTTTTCTATGTGTAAGTTTACGGATCTCGAGACGACTGAATAAAAGTGTAGGATTTCAAAGTAAACATAGCCATTTGTAAGCCATTTGTACCGAAACACACAGATACAGAAGCGTCGGCTACCGAATCGTTTCCAATTTCCGCCGGGGATGCGAAAGGACTAAGAGCTCGAGTCCAGAGACGAAAATCCATGGTCAAATATTTACTGATCAGGAAAAAACAGTCTCCTCCACCTCCGTCTCCATTTCGTTTCAGAGTTTATGATTTTTTAAGCTGTTTGCCCGACCTCTTAACAATTCCATAGCTGTTTGCCTTTCATTAACAGAAGCTGCTAAGATCGGTACGGATCGGATTGGATCGTATCGTATCGAATGAGGCCCCGATTTCAGTTTGTTTGCCTTGATTAAGTCGGTGACTAGCGGAAAGTCGAGGAGCCGGAGAGCCAGGACGGATCCTTATTAGAGCTAAAGTAGCCCAGTCAACTTGATCGCCAGCAGCAGGCGTAACTTAAAATTAAATAAACAAAATCCGCCTCTTGGCATTCGAAGGTTCTCCCGGAGGCAAACAAACAAGCCAAACAAACTCGAAACGCGACGGCGACCTGGGTAGCACCTAACACACTGCTCCTCTGATCGTGACCGACACTGCTCTTGCCCATCTACCCCGTAAACCCACCTCCATCTACATCTCCACTGCCACTTCGGTGGCATGTTTGCACCTTTAATAAGACCAACAATCAGTGCCGACGCATCGCCCAAGTAGCCGTGCAGAGGGTCAACGAAATGTTGCACTTGTGATCCCTCGAAAAGGGGTTTGAAGTTCTGGCCAAATTGAATTAGAACTCAAGCCACACTGAGAACAATAATTCAAAGAAAAGAATATATCCATACTCTTATTTATCATTACTGTCTTTTTATGAAAGGATCCGTTCTCCGTGAAATTAAAGTATTTCCTAAAATTAAACCCAACAAATTAAACAACAGTCGAACTGCCATTACCTTCCATTATCTTCCACCAAAATAAGTTTAATTTATATAGATTTATTTATTTTATTTTATTTTATTTATATAGATCAATTATAAAATTGGTTTTTTTAAATCTTTATAAAAAACAATTTTTGAAGTATTTAACTTTTATATTAGTTTCCACTATTTAACTGTGTCAACCGACTAGTGAATTTTCGGTCAGTACTTGATGTTTCATTCCTCGACATGGCTCATAACTGTCGTGGTCAACGTACATTATTGATCAAATTTGCTTTGGGCACTGGGCACGTTGCAAAATGTTTGCTCTTGACTCATCCCATCAATCGGCTCAAAGGGGAATCGACATGCTGCTCTAATAGGAATTACGTGACTAATTTGCATGTGGCGGGAAGCATTTAATTCTGGCCGGATGTCGATTGGCTGCCATAAATCACAAGTGAGAAACTCACTCACTGCTTTGAAGATGACTGCTGAGGGCGAGGCAAGTCGAATCTATATCGCAGAGAATATTTTCCAATCGGGCAGCAAACCGATAGTCGGTTCAATTAATTTTCCAATTTCCCGGTCAGGCAGAGGTTCGATTCTTATCTTATACGGTGGCATAACTCACATATCATAATTAAACCCCAAGTGCTCAACTTTGGCTGCCATTAATCTTTGGTAATTGCCCAAAATTGATGTCATGCGTATTTGAAAAGCCATTAAAACGATGCAGCTATCTTCAATAGATCCGAACAAGAAAACAAACATCCAGCTAAGATCTTCGTCAGCGACAACTAGAAAGTATTTGTTGAGACAAATTTATGGACGCTTAGCGCAAAAGTCAAGCACTCGGAGATAATGTTCTCGGAGCAACCAACAAATTGCAGCCATCATTGGACATTCTTTAAATTTTTACCCCGTCGAAAAAAAAAAACCGAAAGAAAAAACTGAAGGCATCGGAATATGCCTGAATTTATTTTAGTAATCTGAGTTATGTTGTGTTAGTTTAAAACCTTGGGAACACCTTGGGAAATAATAAAACTTATATAAATTACAAAAATAGATTAAGAAATCTTCTTAATATAATATTAGTAAGGTCACTAGTAATATAAAATGACTTGCTTTCCTTACAGTGAAATTATATCAATAACGATTGCACTTTAAATTTTGTTTATATATCAGGCTAAAAATAATATTTATTTATAATATTTATAGAAAAAACTACTTTATATAGACGCTATAAGAGTATCAACCCCAGTTGAGGAAGCGTATTTGTTGTTTTCATGATCTTTGACTCCACTTCTTGCCTTCCTGGCTGGCGCTGGATATTGTGGGCCCTCTCTGTTTGTTACTCAATTCGTAAATAATTAACGATCACGAGATTACAAATGTCAAACAGAATGTCGAGCTGGGAAAGGCACCCTCCCTGTCGTGGCTCCTTACGCCGCAACAAATGTTCAAAGACGGAACACAAAAAACCACCGACTTGGTCCCCGGATGGATGTCAACCATTCCAATCCCAATCCCCAGCCACCCCACTCAATGCGTGTGGGTCTGTGGCGAGTGCCAGCCGATCTGTTGTGACTTATGTCAAGACAATTGCGCTACAACATTTTGAAAATTCAAAGTGCCAGGAAAAGAGAACCGCACAGATTTACGGCTCAAACGCCAGTTTTATTCTAGGTGGGTTGTTAGCCCACAGTCAAAATGATCGTATACCAAATCCCATTTAAAAGCTACTGTTGGAGAAGTGTTATAAGGTAGTGGTTCTATGTATCAGGGTGAATCCTTAGCCACCAGGAGCAGCTGCTGGAGCAGGTGGCACTGGTTGTACTGGTGCTGTAGTTACTGCAGGAGGTGCGGTTATGGCAGGAGCCGAAGTTGCAGGAGGAGCAGTAACAGCTGGATTTGATCCTGGAGGAGTCACCGGAGACGCTGTAGCGGATCCTGGAGCTGGTGGAGCTACAGTACCTCCACCTGCCGTAGCATTAGGAGCAGATTGAACTACAACCGTGCAATTGCTACAAATCACTGAAATCATAATCATCAATAAGGCCACTGAAATTCAAAAGTCCTCCCAACTCACAGTAACTTTCAGTGTCGACGTCATCATCGGTATCACTATCATAGATAATATCCTCCAGAAGGGTCCACCAGTCAGAGGAGTCCCGCTTCTAAAAACGATAGCTAAAGTCTGAAGATATTTTAAGCACTCCAATCGATTTACCGTCCTGACAGCAGTTTCCTCCAAAGACCTAGCCTCAATAGTCAGAATATTAAACACCAGGCAGCAGCCCACTGCTACTAATATATTCCTTCTGGCCGACATCTCAACTCAGACTGACTGGGGTACCTGAGAAACCCGCTTATATAGAACCTAAAACTAACTATTTTTTAACTTTTGGTGTCATTTAGTAATGTATGGGAATTTTTGTGAGGTATGTTAGACAAGTACATGACATTTTAAAAACATTGCGACATCATTTAACTAACTGACATTTGTAGGGATTTAAATCTGATATATTTAATTTGTATGATGTATTTACAAAGCAGTAAGCCTTACATAGTATTCGATATTAAATCAAGAGGGTCATAAAATCAATTATAAAGGTAACTAAACATTTATTTTATTTTATTTTTATTTTATTTAAAGGTAAATAACATTTATTGCTTTTTACTTTAACTAATTGCCAACTAGTTACCAAACAGTATCGACTAGTCGGACCCCCATGATATCTGCTCCCATCCATTACGATCACCTTTAAAGTGGGGAGATACCCATGTCGATGCCGTCTAGTTCGAATAGTTTTTCATATTTATGCAGCTGCACGTTCGCTTTTTGTCTGGGGCCCAAAACGACCCCAAATGCAAGTGCTGGCAATGATCGAACTGCAATTGACAAGTGCGCAAATCCATAACCATAAACTATGTACACGAAATTCGACACTGGCCGAGATCATTAGCTCGGGATCGGTGGATCTGGATGTGGATGTGGATGTGAATGTGTATGGGATGGGATGGTGATGGGTGGTGATGACGAAGTCGGGCAACAAGTGGGATGGTAATGCGATATCCGACCAGAGGGAAAACGAGCTTGTAAGTCGCGAAATGCCCTGCTATAGAGGTCGATATACTGCGTCTCCATGGTGATTATCGCTCCTTTGTCCGGTTCCTTCCTGATTTCTTGAGATCGCTGGCACGAGTAACCCGGGAGCTCTATTGTCGGTTTTATGGCGCTGCACTCTCCACTCCAGTACGTGTTGCACTGGGATTTGCCGCTATGGAACACGATTCGAAATTAGAAGACGGCGCAGATGTGCAGCAGTGCCTCCAACTACTCAACTGGCCAACCGCCCAACTGCCCATTATTGTAATGGACCGAACGGCAGTTCCAGACGAAGCGAGAGGTCCTATGGCAGGTGCCAAGAATGGAGTCTCCAGATGAGGGGGTTCCCCATTACCACCGACTAACGGCTAGCCATAATAATACAACATGAGTGGCTCTTTGTTTGCTAAAGAAGTTACGAAATTACCAATCCTTACAAGTTGGTTCAATTCGTACAATATTCATTCTGCAATAACATAATTTTCTGGTATTTCATTATAATAATAATATTGTTAATAAATATTTTCATTTATTGCGTACTTGAATCAATGGGTATGAGTGATTCATAATAATAAAACTTAATTTTTCAAAGTGGTCGCCATTGTAGAAGAACAATGGGACTATGGAAGGCAATAATCCAAATTTAATTAAATCTTTTCAATAACTTCAATGTAATAAGTTTATGATACATTTGTTAAAGCCAACTACTTAAGCCTTTATTTAAAATATCAGTTAAATAACATTTTTAAATCGTTTTACTGTGTCCGAAGTGCAACCACGTTTATTTGTGCTAGGTGAGAACTATTTTCAATAAAATTTCCATACTACTCCCTTCTCAATTTCTCTGCCAAGTCCATCTGATTCACAATGGTTACCACGGAGAAAGCAAACTTGGCCAACTGAAATTACTTATCTTTAAACACTGAAAAATCTATATGATTTTATATCTTACCTTAAGGTTTGTTCTAATGCAAATTGTAAAAATTCCGCCCGCATTGAACAGAATTGGTTTCTGGGCATTATAAATGAAGTGGAGCATGGTGGTCCTGTATCGACGGTCTGCCCCGATCCAATTGGAATGAAACAATGTGTTGGTTAGGGTTTCGCAGTCGTGGGTTAATAGCTCGCAAACATAACAGCAGGGAAAGGTTTGACAAATGATTGCATTGATATAGGCGGCCGAGGCTAAGCGTTCCATTGTGGTGGTATAAAACTGCAGCGAAACTACACAGAAACCCAAAAGAAGACCGACGGATAGTAGCTGTATAAACAGTGAGGCCGAGATCACCGGACGCATGGTGTTGCCAAGTCTGTTTGGTAAAGATAGTAGTTTATTATTTTGTCTAACGGTTGGGTCAGCACCTTTCTTACTCGACAATTAGTTTGTGATCCTTGATACAATCCGTCAGCTCCACATAATGCTGTTCATCCGGTTTGTCCGGATCGGATCGAAGATCATTGATTCGCTGTCTCAAAAGTTCAGTGTGTGTTCGCAATGTGACCACAAAAAGTACCGGATAGACGTCCAAAATGAGGTTTCCAAAAACAACCCAGCCGATTGTGCCCGTTTCCATTGCAATGGCCAAATATAAATGTTCCGCGGGGCTAGTCACTGGATTATACAGACAGAATGGAGTCTTTCCAGCAACTACAGCTCCTAGTACGGTCATAGTTAGGAAGCCCATATATACGAAATGGTATATAATGACGATTTTGTTACACAATGCTGCGGAGCGATGCACTTGAAGCTTCTCCTCCATTTTGGTGCAACGCGTGTCCATTATATCCATAATCTTCAAAGCCTTCGCGAATCGAGCGCGCAGAAAGAATACTTTAATGATCTTAATCATAAAGGCACTGGTGTTCACCGGAGCCTGAATATAGGTGAACAGCTCGGTGGTCGTAAAGTTCTTGAACTCCTTTATTCCGGCCATTAAAAGTGCGTAGGGCACGTAGACAAATATGAGCAAAGCAAGTATTAGGGCCCAAAGATTACAAAGCCACCAGAATGGCTTCGTTCTGGGCAGCACTCTCCATCCTATTTGCTTTCTGGCTCTGTTCACATAGACTAGCGAGTCACGGGATCGAAATAAAGCCCCAATGTTCGGCTCTTGGATATACTTGAAAATCATTTTCGATTTAAACTTTGCACTTGAACTCTGTCTTTTAATGACTGAAGGCAGTTTTTCAAAAAGCTGTATTTATACGAATTGTTTAATTGCTTAATAGCGAGTTAGATATTCATAAACCACAGGGTTATGCCAATAGCGAATAGGAAAATTGCAGGAAAATTGCTGACAGTTTTTCTGGGGGCGTGTCTCCAAGTGGAAATGTCTCACTTTGCTTTGAATAATTGATTGTTTAAACAGGTTGTTGTCACCATGTGCCTTTCACAGGGATTTTTAATTGCTTTGTTTATGGTTTTGTGAGGGATAAACTCTTTAGAAGAAAAAGCCTTTAAAACTGGGAACTAAAATCCAATCTTAGAACGAATAAGAATAGAATGGAGCGATGTGCACCTATCCTTAGGTGGATTTCTATGCGCCAAGGGGAAATCTTTGCGTCATCGCTCAAAGTGCATTTCCGCACGTTCCGGGCATTCAAATTGTGTTTTCCCAGTCACAATCTGCGGCAAGATGCCCGAGGCACCCACATCCGCAGTTCTGAGAAGCAAATGGTAGCGATTTTCAGCCGAACAAACGATCTGGTGCTTCCACTTGCCGATCCTCCTCCAGAACCCCTTTTCTGGCCTCTCACTCGGGCTTACTCATTTGCCACCGAAACTAATTAGACGCAAATGTGCTTTTGTTCGGTTCCCATTTCCATTCCCAGGCCGCTGCCTCTTTGCTTGTACTCTGTACTGGGAATCGGGAATGGCTTTCGGATGATACTGTTTGAGACTTACGGGAAAAAGATAATATATTTCTAGGGATATTTTTTTTATTAATTTTTCTGAAATATTAAAAAACTATGGTTAACATTAAAACTTTGAAAAATATAGTGGGCTGCAAAAGAAATCACATGGTTTTTTAAATCACTTTTAAAGGCGTCTAAAAGTAAGCAATACGAAAAAAGCAAGTAGTTTTTAATCTGTTTTCTTTTTGTTTTAAGAGTAGAAAAATACAAAGTTTATGGTATTTTCTAAAACAATCTGTTACATATGTAAGCAACTTATGTTACAGTGAAATCTTATATAAATATGTACACAATTACATACTAATCTGATGGATTTATTCGAAAAAGCCTCATTTCAATTTTCCATTGCATACTTTTAGGCAACATTGGTTGTGTTTTCTCTAGCTCTACTCTTACTTTCGCAAGCATTTTTACACTTTCGTGACTATTGCATTAAAAATAAGAAAAATAAATAAATAAAATAGGAAAATCTTAACGTTACGTAAAATGTAAACTTAAAGTAGTTCTTGATTCTGTTAAGGGATTTTTTGTTTCCTAAAAAGTACTTAAAAGGCGATGTGAGCGTCTTCTCCTTGTTTTATTTATTTATTGTATATTTTTATATAAAAACAATTATAAATTATTTCAAAGCTTAAGTGTAGCTTTCTATAGTCCTACCCATATTTTCGTATACCTGCATAAATTAGTTTAAATCTAATGTAATGTAAATTTAAAGTAGTTCTTCTTTTGAAGGACCTTCTATTTGCTAAAGAGTACTGCCATGTCGGTGTGACCTCATTCTCATTTTGTTTGGTTTTTTATCACCACTTTGGCTAATTCCGAACCCGTTTCCCTGCCGTTTCAGAGTCGCAGTGTCCGCAGTACGGCGAGGTGAACCAGCTGGGCGGCGTCTTCGTCAACGGTCGTCCGCTGCCGAATGCGACCAGGATGCGGATCGTGGAGTTGGCCCGCCTGGGCATCCGACCCTGCGACATATCCCGCCAGCTGCGCGTGAGCCACGGCTGCGTGTCCAAGATCCTGGCCAGGTACCACGAAACGGGCTCCATACTTCCGGGTGCCATTGGAGGCTCCAAGCCGCGGGTGACCACACCCAAGGTGGTCAACTACATCAGGGAGCTGAAGCAGCGCGATCCTGGCATCTTTGCCTGGGAGATCCGCGACCGCCTGCTCAGCGAGGGCATCTGCGACAAGACGAATGTGCCCAGTGTGAGCTCCATTTCGCGGATCCTGCGCAACAAGCTGGGCAGTCTGGGTGGTGGTCACCAGCATGGACCATCTGGAGCGGTGATGGGCAGTGGCAGCAGCAGTGGCGGCGGCAGTGTCTCCAGCAATGGTGGTCAGAACAACGGAGGTGCTGCCAATAACAATATCAACTTGGGAAATCTGGCGAATGCCGGCGGTGGACCGCACCATCCGCACCACCACCATCATCATCATCACCAGACGGCGGCAGCGGCGGCGGCCAGTGCCCATCATGTCCACGCCCATGCCCATGCCCACGCCCACCTATACAACTCGATCTACCAGCCGTACAGCGCTGCGGCAGCCTACAGCATGAAGGCCGTGTCCTGCGGCAGTCCCTCGCCGCCGCAGGGAGCAGGGGGTGGTGGCCAGGGATCAGGGCCCCATCCGCACCAGCTCAGGAGTGTGGCCGCCGCCGCAGCAGCCGCCCACTGGCCCTCCTCCCACTCGGTCAGCGACATTCTGGCCCACCACCAGGCGGTTGCGTTGCGGGCCAGCTGTCAAGTGGGCGGCATGGTGGGTGGTGGCATGGGCAGCACGGTGTCCCCGCTGCCCATGACCCCATCCCCTGTGGCTGGGACGGCCGGCGGTCAGACCCTGCTCGACTGCGAGGGCGGAGCCGGACAGCAGTCGCCGTACAACTACTACATGTACTTCCAGAACGGCGGAATGCACCACCATCATCACCACGGCGGAATGATGGCCGCCGGAGCCACTGGGTTATGAGTGCATGGCTCTACTAGCAGGGGTTGGTTGCGGGCTTAGCTACTCTTTCGATCGCGGTTGTTCAGTCTAGGTTACTCTAGTCTAGTCTAAGCACTATGGTCATCATATCATGGCACTCATTTATCACCCAAAATAGTCAACGATTATACATAGTACTTCTGTTTAGTTTTCAGTTTCCTGGAAATTCTTTCTGACTAAGCAGCTTGCAAATATTGGAATGCGTCTAGGCAAAGGCAAATAGATAAAACGTTGTGAAATATGTCTCAAAGATTATTTAAACAAGCTCAAGGTTTGCTTAGTTGCACAGAACAAAGTCGTTATAAGATCAGCTAAACGAAGTTGCTAAAAAAAGCTAAAAGTAAGTTGCTTTTAAATATAAACTAAAATATTTAAAAGCAAACTAAATTTGTATTTGTTAATTTAACATTATAAAGTATAAATATTATTACTACTATTGTTTGATAAGTGAATGCCATGATTTAAGCCATATTTATGTGAGTTGTGGACTACTAGCACTCAGAACTGGCACTGTCCGCATTTTTACAACGAATTTCATGTAATCCAGGAGATTTATCTTTGCGTTCTCTTTTTTTTATGTTTCACATTGGATTGTTTTCGCTTTGAGTTGGAGTTGAAAAGATCAAGTTAATTAAATAATAAACCTTTATTGTAAAATGGAATGTATTGAGTGGTATGCCAATCGATTTGGAAACATACGTGTTGTATAGGTTCTCGTTCTCATCACTACTATTTGTACAATATGCTCATATTAAGTAAACTAGTTGACTAATTTATGCTACGATTACATCAATTATGATTAAACCAAGTGTAACTATCGAATAAAAATGTATTTTTAGACAATGTGTGTGATTACTTGGGGACGGGACTGTTCGATGTGTGGGCCAAATCTGACAAGGGCTTTGGTGTCTAACAACTGGTAGGTATAACAACGAAGTATGGGACTATCCTAGACCTAAGGACAGCACTCGCTATCGTCGGGATTCTTTTTGTTCCAGCCAAAGACGAAGTAGCCCAGGCCCAGGCCCAGGATCACGGCCAGGCAGAGCCAGTAGTTGAATGTCATGAAGATCAGCATGAGCAGGTAGGAGATGACTATCTGCAGGAGGTTCAGCAGCGACTGGAAGATGTGCGATGAGGCGAACAGGCGCTGCCAGTAGGTCTGCTCCCTGGGCTCCGCCAAAGGAGTCTCCGAACAGCATCCTCCGGCCGCCGGCACCTCGTTCTTCCGACGCTGCTCCGCCGCCAGTCGCTCGCTCTGCCTTCGGGCCTCCCTTCGAGCCAGCTGCTGGCGCAGGAACTTGAGGGCCTCGTACAGGAAGGACACCAGAAAGATGGCCAGGGCGGAAAGGACGAACTCCGTCACCGTGGACGCCACCCAGCCGCGCCACAAAATGCGCTCGCAGTGCCCAGCATGGAACTGTAGGATATATATGAAAAGGATTTGTTAAAAAATTTACTTTTAAAGCTTAGATTTGTGTTTTTTTTTTATTACCTAAAACTATTTCAATGACTAAGAGGTTCATTGGTTCACTACAATTAATATAATTTTTTGAAAACACCTAGCACGTAAATTAAACAAAATATATCAAATCGTTGATTTTAGTTTTTGACTGTTTTATAATATATACATTTAATCGTAGATAACAGCTTGATATGGAGAATAAATATTATAATTTAATACAAATTTTAAATTATACATTTAAAAGTAAAAGTAATTTTTATGTCTTACGATCTAACGTTTAAATCAACACTGTATTCCCCCTAAATCCAACTTAACACCCTGTATAAGCATATTCAATTTGTATTTGTTGAGAGCGACACAAAAAGAGGCAGAGAGCGAATAAATCATTCCGGCGCTAGTCACATAAATAAGTATACAACCTAGGGAGTGACTAGCCAGAGAATTAAAATTCCATGTCGGACGAGATATTTGCTCTCCGGCTCTGAATCCGAATCTCATTCAGCCGAACTGGATGAGTGACTTTAAAAATTACTGCGTTTAGCATATAGGTAAGTGATTTCATATTCATAATTTCAGGCCGTGGGGGTTGTGTAACTCAGTACTTACCACCATGATCATGGGACAGGATTTCTCCGTGCTGGTGGAGTCATCCGAAGAGCCGTGGTCGTGATCGTGATCCATCAGGGTTTGCTTATTAAAAACAGACTTTGTTAAACAAAAGACGTGGAAAACCCGACTGCTGATCGGGGAAGCACACAGTGATAACAACTAGAGCTGCTGAGGGGCTGAGAGCAGAGCGTTGACTGCTTGAAGCTCACTGCTCGCGAATGGTTTTTTAAAGAAAATCGACCCTAATCCCGCCGACGAGGCGATAGGCAAGTGCGCTTATCTATGAGAAATGGGAAAGGTGCGTTATCAACCAGTAGCACCGATACCAACGATTGTGGCCCCAGAAAATGTATAGCCATGTAAATAAACGTAAATGCATTCAAATCTTAAAGATAATACTATCTAATGCACATCTTTATCAACAATATCTACATATCTCTGAAGATAAAATTCATCCTTGATCTCTTATCTTCCCATAGGCTTGCAATTTAATTTATGGTCCAATGGCAAAGGTTCAATGATCGATTTGAGTGCAGAATTTATTGCAATCCAGCTAATCAACAATGTGCTGTATAATTCCCCCTGAAATTGTTGCTGTAATACATGGTGTTGAAATTTTTCCATTCTTTCTTTTCCTCGAGTACGGTTTTATGGTACTAGCCGTATCATTCATACATAGGTATATAACCGCCGGAGCGATAGCAACCGCCGGGCAGAGGTTTGCCGGAGGTCTGCCTTAGTCCACTTGGCTTTCCTAGAGTGCTATTTCTAACTGGCCTATTTCTAACTGGGCTCGAATGCCGCCGAAACCGATGGCCGTGTGCAAATCTTCTGCGGCCGTGTGCAAATAGTCTACGGACATTCCTGCGCCGTGTGCCAACTTCGAAAAATTGGTAACGGGCGCAAAACATTAACGATATTGCAAAGGGGTTAGTGGTTGGGTTACTAGTTGAATTTGAAAGCTTTTCGTTAAGTCTTTTTGGCGGGGAAACTGAGTGACTTGCAGTTATGTCTTTGCTTTTGATTTGCAAAAAGAAATAGGAAACATTTTAAATTTTATTGTGCAATTTGTAATCCGCTTTGTAGCTTTGTTTAGTTAAATCCAGTTTAAAGCATTGAAATAACATCAATTTCCAGACTTAAATTTGGATCTCTAAACATTCCACTTATATTATTAAACTTACGGCAATCACCTTTAAAGATCACAACTATTTTAACATTATAAATATATTTTAAATTTAAATATAACGCGCGCTTTTTGTCAGTGCTACCAGCAGTGCACGTTTTTCCAACGATCCGGTAACACTATATCTACCTTTCGCCTGGGTGGTAGCCTTGTGACATTCCCAACCAAAGTTCCACCAAAAATCTTGCCATTTTTCGTGAGTTTTTAAATTAAGAAACTCCATCGCATATTGTGTGATTAAATGCTGTAACCATTCAAGTAGTATTTGCAAGTTGATTTGCAATGTTCGCGCTACGACACCTGCGACTGCAGAGCTCGCGCCACTTTCGCAGCTCTTATGCGGCGGCGGCAACAACAAAACACATGCTACCCCGGCTACCAGCGCGTGTTCTGATTGGAGATTTGAGCCACTGGGACAGGCGGCAGATGCAGGATTTAAGCTCCAGCTCCAGGAGTTCGAGTACAGCCACTGAACCCGCGAAGCCTCGAACGCCGGTGGAGGAACTGCTGGCCGCCGCCAAACCCTATGCCCAACTAATGCGAATCGACCGGCCCATTGGAACGTACCTGCTTTTCTGGCCCTGCGCCTGGAGCATAGCTCTCAGCGCGGATGCGGGCTGCTGGCCGAATCTCACCATGCTGGGCTTGTTCGGCACTGGGGCACTGATCATGCGCGGCGCCGGCTGCACCATCAACGATCTCTGGGACAAGGACATCGATGCCAAGGTGGAACGAACCAGGATGCGACCCTTGGCCTCCGGACAGATCAGTCAGTTCGATGCCATTGTCTTCCTCTCCGCGCAGCTCAGTTTGGGTCTTCTAGTCCTGGTTCAGCTCAACTGGCAGTCCATATTGTTAGGGGCCAGTTCGCTGGGCCTGGTGATCACCTATCCGCTGATGAAGCGGGTCACCTACTGGCCCCAGCTGGTCCTGGGCATGGCCTTCAACTGGGGCGCCCTGCTGGGCTGGTGCGCCACCCAGGGGGGTGTCAACCTGGCCGCTTGTCTGCCGCTCTACCTCTCCGGCGTTTGCTGGACCATCGTATATGATACAATATACGCCCACCAGGACAAGTTGGATGATTTACAGATTGGGGTGAAGTCCACGGCCTTGAGATTTGGCGAGAACACCAAGGCTTGGCTGTCTGGTTTCACGGCAGCTATGCTGACGGGTTTGTCCGCCGCTGGCTGGGCCTGTGATCAAACGGTGCCCTATTACGCGGCTGTGGGAATCGTTGGTGCTCATCTAGTGCAGCAGGTAAGCCTCTTTAAAATGCCATTCCATAAGTAATTTACCTAAATTCCACTTTATAACAGATATACTCCCTTAATATTGACAACCCGAGTGACTGTGCCAAGAAGTTCCTATCGAATCATCAAGTAGGACTCATTCTCTTTCTGGGCATTGTTCTGGGCACGCTCCTGAAATCAGACGAGACCAAAAAAATGCACCAAGCCACACTGACACCAAGCTCCTATGTCCCCGCGCTGCCCCAACAGCCAGAGGTTATAAGCTGAGATAATCCAGCCCAGTAGAACTTCTAGTGTTAGTTAATGTTTATAGCGCGCTTTTTTGTTCGCCAAAACCAAAGTCTTTAGGTATCTGATTAGGTAAAACCGTGTATATAGGCTTGTGACCATTTTTAGTTTATTTGCAATATTTTAAATCTTAAAAAAAATTGCTAACTCACTTGAACAATAATTAAAAGTTAATTATAAGTGCCGGCCTTGACGTAATGACTTACGTAAATCACCCGTCCCCTGAGTCCCCTTTTACTTTTCAAAACAAACTGGTTTCTGTATTAAATTCTAATGTGTTATTTATTATTATACAGATTTTGGTTGTCTATTGAAAGCCAAATACTCTTCAAATGTATTTACTTCATTCGTTTGTTGTTACGGCTAGGAAAATGTGTGTTATATAAAAGTAAGATAGAATTGTATTTTAGATCAAGTCGGCCACGTTCATGGGCATTTCGTCGATTTGTGTAGAGTAGTACTGTTCAATATCGCGCAGGATGCGGATATCATCCGATTTGACAAAGTTGATGGCAACACCCTTGCGTCCAAAACGACCCGATCGACCGATGCGGTGAATGTACAGCTCACGATTGTTGGGCAAATCGTAGTTGATGACCAGCGAGACCTGCTGCACGTCAATACCGCGAGCCCACACATCGGTGGTGATAAGGACGCGCGATTGGCCGGCTCGGAACTCCTTCATGATCTCGTCACGCTCCTTTTGCGGCATGTCGCCGTGCATGGAGCTCACCGTAAAGTTGGCCTCTCGCATTTTCTCCGTCAGCCAGTCGACCTTGCGCTTCGTGTTGCAGAAGATGACGGCCTGGGTGATGGTCAGCGTGTCGTACAGATCGCACAGGGTGTCGAATTTCCACTCCTCACGCTCCACCGCCACGAAGAACTGTTTGATGCCCTCCAGCGTCAACTCATCGCTGTAAGGGAATAGGCATTATTTATAACTAAGTAGTACATATACTAAGAGCAGTCAACTTACCGCTTAACCAAGATGCGGATGGGATCCGTCATGAATTTTGAGGTCATTTCGAGTATCTCATGGGGCAAGGTGGCGGAAATGAGCACCACCTGAGTGGCAGGTGGCAAATAACGATACACATCGTATATTTGTTCCTTGAATCCCTTGTTCAGCATCTCATCCGCTTCGTCGAGCACCAGCATCTTGATGGCTCTTTAACATAACATATAATTAGTTAGGGTTTTTTAAATCGATTAACCCAAATCCCACCTTGTTCGCAGCACCCGCCGCTTGATCATGTCGAACACTCGTCCTGGGGTGCCACTCACAATGTGCTGGCCGTAGTCTAGTTTGCGGATGTCCTCGCCCAGGTTTGTGCCACCAATGCACACATGGCACTGGACGTTCATCATGTCGCCGAGGGCGAGGATGACCTTTTGGATCTGGACGGCCAACTCACGGGTGGGGGAGAGGCACAGGACCTGCGTTTCCCGCAACGTGGTGTCCAGGCTCTGCAGAATGGAGATGGAGAAGGTGGCCGTTTTGCCCGTGCCCGATTGTGCCTGTGCAATCACATCCCGTCCCTTGACGATGGGTTTGATGCTCCTCTGCTGAATGGCCGAGGGTTTCTCGAAGCCTTAAAAGATTCCAGACATATGTTACCCCAAGATCGGCAAAGAGGTATACACACCACTCACCATACGCGTAGATGCCGCGTAGCAGCTCCTCTTTCAGATTCATGGCATTGAAGGTGGGAATCACTTCCACATCCTCGCTCGTCTCGAACTCCACGTTCGAGAGGTCCTCGGCCTGGGCATTCTTTCGCGCCATTTTCACTGCTTACTTGTGCTCGGATTGGGCAATATTTAATAAATATTTACCAACTTTTCGGCTATTTTTTCAACTTTCACGAAATGCGGTTAGGGATGGTGAAGGGACAAGCGCAGAGTTGACTTGGCATCGATAGGTCTTAGGCGTGTTATCGATTTTAGAGTTGTTGTGTTTTAAAAAAAGTGGCACCCCTGGTTTTTGAGAGCGCCATTTTTGAAACTGTACTTTTAAGAAAATCAGCATACATTCAAAATGTAAGTTATTAAATATGTAATATAACAAAATATAAACATGTTTATTGCCATGAACAAAACATTCAACTCAGGTGTGTTTGCGCCTGACTGCTCCTACTCCTTCTTCTGCGAAGTATCTTTTTCAAGGACAGGAGATCCTTTCGCTTCAGGTTCTTGATCTTGGACACGAGTTTCCGTACTGTGTCGATCCGTTGCTTGGCCTCATTGGCTGCGGCGCTGGCCTTTTTGGCGCACTCTCTATTCCGTTCCAGATCAGCTCGAGCCTGATCTAAGCAAGGGTGCATCTCCTCCACCCGTCTTTTGGCCGCTTCAAGGAACCCTCGTCTTTCCACTACCACTTTCTGGGCATTGTGGGCCACTCTCCGAAGAAGGTCAAGACTGGCCTTCATCTCCTGGAAGAGACGTTGCATGCCGACCAGCACTTGCTGAATCTTGCCACTGATTCCCTCGGCTTTCTTCACAGAGCAGGTGTTGGCGGCAATGGCCCGTTTGATTTCCACGATAACTCGCTGCGTTTCGTTCAGGTTCTTGGTGAGCTCCTCCAGCAGCTGCTTCTTGCCGTTGTGTGCCGCCTGAGCGGCCCTGGCCGCCTGCGCCGCCCTCTCCGCCAGCATGACCTTCGCCCTCTGACTCGCACACTCCCCCGCACTCGGCTGGGCATCATTGGCAGCCTTTGCCTCCTTGGCGGCCTGGCAAGCCATCTGACTGGCCTTCAGGTTCGCCTTGCAGAAGTTGATGGCGGGCTTGAAACGCGGATCGTTCCGCGGGGCAGAGTCCGACGTCCTCGTTAGCAGGATGTTCATCAGCAAGAGCATCATAACCAGGGACTGGCAACGCATCGGGAAGCTCGCATCTTACACAAATATCAAGGCTCGCTCATCAGGAATATTCAAATAAGGTCACTATAAAATATGTATGACAAGTGAATAATAGACACCTGAGCTCTTAAAATATACAAAAAAACAACCATAACAGTTTTTCTAAAAATGTTTTCTGATGTTATTGCTAAGGACCAACTTATTTAAGTTATTTTGTAGTTGCAGAGCAACAAAACAAGCAGCTAAAAAAAAATTGCATAGCTATTTCAAACGGTAAACATACATTAAATGCATTTAGCAATTTGTTGTTGTTACAAAATATTTAATAGTTTCGTACAACAAGTTTCCCGTTTTCTGAAATTAAAATGCGGTGACCAACATTTTAGAGAACTGGATCATCTGAAAAAAGTAAATATCTTTAATTAAATTACACTATAGACTATAGTCTTTAAAAACAACACTTTAGACAAAATTTTCAACAATCAGCTTTTGTATGCCTGATATTTTTCTGTCAATGTCTAATTTGGAATAACATTTGCGTGTGCTAGTATTTTCCAAAACCAAGGCATGGATATAAAACCAGTTGTTTTCTTGCTTTTGCACCTATTCTCAGGCCTTTCCGAAGGCTATAAGATGGCCCAGGTAAGAGGGAAGCCTTTCACTTAGTGACTATCAATTGAAGCTATGATCTCCAAGATCTCCGATGACATGACTGGAGTGGTATCGGACCTCCAGTGTTCTGGCGATATTAGTCCAACCGAACCCTCAGGTGGTCAGTCGTGCGGCATCAAGACGGACGGCAAATCGAAGGTGAGGGCCTCCAGCATTGCCCTGAAGGCGGCCAAGGAGGCCAAGGACGCATCCGATGCCCAGTTGGAGGCGGGAGAGGCCGCGGCCCGCCAGGTGAAGCAGCAGCTGGCCGAGAAGGCCCAAGCTGCGGCCAAGGCGGCGGAAGCGGTTCTGGCCGGGAAGCAGCAGGTCGTGGAGCAACTGGAGTCGGAGGTGCGGGAGGGCGAACTGGTGGTGCAGGAGGAGAGCACCCTGCTGCAGACCACCCAAGCCACCTGTTCGGCTGCCGGACAAGCCGCCAAACAGGCCACGGACCAGCTGAAAACCATCTCGCAGGCGCTGAAGAATGCCCAGGATAAAGCGGCCAACTCGGAGCAGGTGGCCAACGGAGCCCAACTGGAGCTGGCCGAGAAGCAGCAGCTGGTGGATGCGGCCAAGAAGCGGGTGGAGCTGCTACTCCGCCAGTTGGAGGTGGCCAGGACGGACTTCAAGAGCACAAAGGCAGCGGCCGAAAAGGCAGCCTGTGCCGCCCAAGAAGCCAGACAAAGGGCCACTCGGGAGCGAAGGAGGGCGGAACTGAGGCACTTGATACGCCTCAAGAGGGGACGAACCCACTGAGATTGCTAGGGCCTTCATTTTATATATTTATTCCATTTAAGTTAACTATCAGGCATCGATAGTACCCATATAAGTCAGGCAAATATTAATTTTCTGTTTTGTACAGCTTATAATTAACTTTATATTTTATATAATTGTACTTGGAGCAACTTATTTGAATATTATTATTATTATAATTAAATATCAATGTACTATCTGGTTCGGTGTATTATAAACATTATATTTAATATTACTTAAATCAATTTGTTTACATATACAAACATAAATACCTACCAATTTTGTAAAATGAATTTTCACAATAAATATATAACTTTTTTTTAGAAAGACAATTCTTTTTATTCTGCTTTAACTTAATGGTGCGTATACTTAATATACCCACATAACTTTTAAAAGTTTAGGAATATAATGGTTGTTGTATTAAATCCCAAAAATTCGAAAACAAATATTTCATATTACTTATGTTAAACTGGTTTGAGTGGTTGTCCGATGCGAGGCATTAATTTTTGTAAAATTAGTTAATCAAAAGTGATCTTTTACTCTACAATTCCTTGCTTGCAGAGACAATCCTTTCAATTAAATTACACCATTTAATTTAATGATGCTTACACTTAGTACACCGATTGTAAACTTCCGAAAACTCCTCCATGTTCACACGTCGATCTGCGAGGAAGCGAACAATCATCGGACACGGTCTTTCGTCATATTCACTGGCACCGGGATCGGGGGCATTTAAAGCGTCTCATGGCAATTAGAGGCTCTTCCATAATTGCGGCTACAAATTATCCAATCGGCCAGCCTGGTAGCATTGACCCAGCACCATTATCGTTCGTGTTTGTGCATGGTTTGTGCACTGTATCTATAACCATGTGCCAACGGGTTTGCACTTTCTTCGGCGACCCGACCAGTTTGTTTATAAATACATGGCGCCACCGGTGGCCAACTCTCAATCGTCGCCGAGTCCCCACCGGATTTACAAAACCCATTTGCGCCGCTCCCAACTTTTCCGAGTGCGAAAGTAAAAGCGTTTTCCACCGAACCCGTCCATCGACATTGGCTCCGTTTTCGGGGGCCGATCCACCACTGGCCTCAGAAGCACTTCGACTCCGGTCCACACAGGACGTTCGTGTCGGTCAAATCGAAGAATTCGCAGTCGAATTTGTGGTCGAATTTGTTGTGTAATTAAAAATAAAAATCGAAAGGTGCGCCCAATTCGTCAGCTTGAGTGATAACTGTGTGATTTGTGTGCTGTCCAGTTTGGCCGGCCTTAAAACTAAACAGGTTCTCCTGTGGAACAAATCAGTCCGTGGCACACTAACGACTTACCGGTCATCCTAGAGCAAAGAAAGTGCACGGCCATATATTAGCTAATAGGCAAAGCAGCCACATAACTGGTTGCATTGTGATTATGCACTCAGAAAAAAGGTGTCCTTGCTGAGGCTTACTTGTCACTCCCAATTTAAGATTTGGTTTCCTCTTAAAAACTTACAGTGAGAGTTATACGGAGGAAGACCAAAAAAAACTTCTGAATTTAAAAAAAGTTAGATTAGTTTGTGATAATAGTCAAATCATCTATATTTAATTAAAAGCGGTTAAAATAAACAACAATATTAGTACTTATTGTACACAAAAATGTGACATATTTACACTAACTAATGTGTTCCAGAAACTTCTTAATGATTTTATGTCTATTAGTAGCGAAGTGAATATAGTTTTCAAGTTTTTCGGAGAAATTTTGCTTATAAGTTATTAAATATGGTGGCTTTTCCTTTGATAACGTCTATGTAACATTCAGTTCTAATATCATTCTCAGGAAGGATATATTCTTTTTAGGAAACAAAATCAGAATAAATCGAACTTTAATTATATCAATGTTAATTTCAGTTGCGAGAGATTCTATTCCGGAAACAAAATCCATTTATTTGCATTTTCACATAACATTTAACAAATTATTTTAATCGGTAAAAGCATTTACAGAAACTCTTGTTGTCACATGCGTAAAAAAAAAAATTGTTTTTCCTTTTGTAAGAAAGTATAATTTACAAGACATTAATCTTCAGACACCTTTGTAAATGTCAAGTAATTTAATTTTCTTCCCGATTTTATCGCCCAGGGGCATTTGATCGCTTCGTGCGGCACAGGAACACACAGGCACACACAGGCACACACGCTTGCGGCGATCACGAGTCTTCCGGTTCCGCGGCTTCCTTTCGCCAGCTGCTCCATTGCATAATCACCGCCAGAGATGCCATCGCTGCTGCGGCACCTGCTCCTCCTGACGCTGGTTTTGGGTGAGTCCAGCCCACGACTTCCTCATGCAAATCTGGCTACATTGGGGGATTTCCCTGTGTGTGTGTTTCAGCGGCCACGCCGACGCTGGGTCGCAAGGTGAAGCGGAAGGAGTCGCACTATCACCACCTGGTCAATGTGCCACCCCCACCCCCGCCTTCATCAAACCAAGCAGCGGGTCCGGTGTCCCAGCAAACGGCGGTGATCGAACACGAGGTGCCCCCCTACACCTACGAAGCCATTAACCATGATGAATTCGAGCCGGCCAAGGTGAAGCTGTCCCACTTCGAGGCCTCATCCGACTACATAGTGCACACTCTGCACAATGGAGGTGGAGGTGGGGGTGGTTACCTCGCGGATAACGGACTGCGGAGCATAGCCAAAGGCTCAGCGGATCAGGCTCTGTCCGCAGTGGCCAGCCAAAATGCGGCCGGCAAGCAGGCCTCGTATGTGGCCAAAAGCACTTTGGCCCAGGCGGCTGCTCAGGCAGCCGGCACTGCAGTGGCCGTGCTCAAGGGCAAGGAGGTGCTGCTCCATCGACTGGAGGATCAGAGTGTGGAGGCGCACAAGGCGATGGAGAACGAGCTGACCCAGTTGCAGCAGGCCAAGCGATCGGCGAAAGCGGCCCAATATGCCGCCCAGCAGGCCATCAACCATGTCAGTGTGCTAACCGCAGCACTCAACAATGCCCAATCCGCATCGGAATTGGCGCAAAAGGCGGCCTCCGAGGCAGCCGCCGAGTTGGCCTCCCAAATCGACATGGTGGCCCAGGCCAAGACCAAGCTGGAGCACGCTGAATCGCAGGCCTATGCTGCTCGCTTGGACTACGAGGAGACGCGGGATGCGGCTGAGAAGGCCACCCTGTCCGCCCAGGAGGCCCACCTCAATGCCAACGATGCCGCCTTGCACGCCAATGTGGAGCTGGCCGAGTCGACCCACATCCATGAGAAGAGCGACCGGAATGTTAGGGAACCGCCGCGGAACCATCGACGTCCATGAGGCTCTCTTCCCTGATCCACGCTTTTAATCTCTATTTATTTGTTTTCCTTATTTAATGATTATGTTTGTGGCAGCGATTCAATAAAGTTTTGTTTACTTTTAAATCTCTCTTTTTATGTCAACATCGTGATTGCAATTGGTTGAATAAGGCAAACAAGCCATTGAGAGGTGTCTAGTGAGGTAGTTTTCAGGAAATTTGCTTATGTTTTCAATTGACTTGAGTCTCTTAGGAGCATATATGCTAGTTATTTATTAATATAATAAATGTATGATTTAAAAACCATGTGTTCCAAAATATGACAAGGTATAAGAGTGTGATTTGAAAAATAGTACAGTTAACTTAAATTTTGATTAGACATTGTTTGAATAAGTATTTTTAAATTATTTAACCGTGTCTTTTACTCATAAATATAAATCTGGGAAAACTGTAAATTTTAAACTTATATTTGAATAAGCCGCCCTTGCGACCTTTATGTTGGTGGGGAACCCAGCTAACTCATATTTCTCCGGGCTAATTTAGGGTATTTATAAGCAAGCATATTTTTGTGACCCAGCAACGGTCACACTTTTGTTTAGATTTTCTGAGCCGGCAAAAATAAAAACGTAAATACTGTAATAAAATTTCATTTAACTTTAACTATGAGTCGCACAGAGCAAACATTCGATGACCTAAAGTCGTACTTCCGAAGTCACAGCAAAATCCGTGAACAGCGGGCGCACATGTCCAAGGTGAGCTTGATGTTCCCAGAGGTTCAAAGATTTCTTACTAAAAATTGAGACTTGTCTTCATTGAAATCCTTTCCAGGTTCACTCCGTCTGCTGGAATGCCGATGGCCGTCACCTGGCCTCCGGATCCTTCGACAAGACGGTGGCGGTGTACTCCCTGGAGCGCGATCGCTTCGTGAAGGGCAGCATTTACCGGGGCCACACTGCGTCCGTGGACCAGCTCTGTTGGCATCGCACCAATCCCGACCAGTTTGCCACCGCCAGTGGCGACAAGACCGTGCGAATCTGGGACATACGGGCCGGAAAATGTGTCTCGGTGACCAATACCAAGGGGGAGAACATCAATATTGCCTGGTCCCCGGATGGCAAAACCATTGCGGTGGGCAACAAGGAGGATCTGATCACCTTCATAGACACGCGCACGAACAAGATCCGCGTGGAGGAGCCCTTCAGCTTCGAGGTGAACGAGATCTCGTGGAACAACACCAACGATCTGTTCTTCCTCACCAACGGACTGGGGTGCATGCATGTCCTTAACTATCCC
The DNA here is from genome assembly GCF_018152505.1 of Drosophila elegans. Lineage (NCBI taxonomy): Eukaryota > Metazoa > Arthropoda > Insecta > Diptera > Drosophilidae > Drosophila > Drosophila elegans. The sequence continues at coordinate 1,239,609 of NW_024545855.1, read as the reverse complement.
AGTCTGGAACACCAGATGACCCTGAAGGCCCATCCCGCCAACTGCATTTGCATAGAGTTTGGACCAACGGGTATGCCAGTTATGCTCAGCCAAGCTAAATCTCTAACTGTTTGTGTTTTCCAGGTAAATACTTTGCCACTGGCTCGGCGGATGCCCAGGTTTCTCTGTGGGATGCCAACGAGCTGGCCTGCCTGCGCATCATCAGCCGCCTGGAGTGGCCCGTTCGGACCATATCGTTCAGCCACGACGAACGCCTGATTGCCTCGGCCAGCGAGGACCTGATCATAGACATTGCCTTCACGGAGACGGGCGAACGGGTGACGGACATCCACGTGGACGCCTCCACCTTCACGGTAGCCTGGCATCCCAAGCAATACCTGCTGGCCTATGCCTGCGACGAGAAGGACAGTGACCGGCGACGGGACGCGGGCAATGTCAAGATATACGGCTTTCCGGAATAAACTACTGCTTAAGGCACCTCTGCTGGTAGAAGCCTTGTTTACTTTCCAATTATCTCAGAGTGTAACTTTATCGCTGGAGTTTAAAGTTGACTAGGTCACGTCGCCGGGGCCAAGCAACTGGATTATCAATTGCAGGGCTTCGCCTTCGGACGTGTTCGAATTCCTGCTGCAATTCGAGTTTTATCTTCTCCGGCACGCTTTTATGGCCTCACAGGACCTACGGGCTATAACCTGCTGTCTGCTGCTTAATACTGCATCAATCGGTGGTCTTGCTGTGGCAGCCACTTCACTTTTATCATGCAAATAACGGCATTGGCGGCTGCTGACCTGATATAGGTTTACGGTTATGGCTTCCTACACTTTATGCTATTAATCAGTGGTCGCTCTCTGCAGAGGACTTAATCCGAGGAAGGGATTGCCTGCGTCAAAGGATGTTCGGCGAGTGGGTGGGTAGTGGGTGGTGTCAATTGTTGGTGTGTGCTTTTCTTTGCTCAAATTCGAACTCTCTGCAGAAAAAGGCGCAAGTGACAAACACACAGGACGAATGTGTATCGCTCACATATCCCATCCGCGTGTGGAGTGCATCAGCAAAAGCAAAAGCCATTTGTATGCCATCCGCACATTTCCCGCCATTTGCCCCATATCCCATTCAACCACTCGAAGCAACATCAATATTTGCTTTACTAAAAGTTTTCGATAAATTTCAGTTTTGAACTGCCAGTTCCGCCCAATATTTTCAAAGGGCAAGGGCATCCAGTAATGAATCACAGTTAATTGTTATCATTGGGGCAAAAGTGCACTCTTGACAAAGAAAAAAAAACGTTGAATTTTAACTTCAAATAAACTAAACGGAGACGGTTTGATATTTTAAACTTACAATTATGGTCTTAAGTAAAGTGTTAAATTTTGAGAAAATTTAAGATCCAAAATTAAATTATTATTGTGGGATGTTAGACATAACATAAACTAACATAAATTTTTAACTTGACACTTAAGAAAAGTGTTGAATTTTGAGTAAATTTATCAGCAAAAACGACATCCTCAAGTAAAGGGTTACATTTTGATGACATTTGAAAAACTGAATTAATAAATAATTGTTGTTTATTGCTGGCCGTATAAATAGCGTCACATTAAGTCAACCGAAAATATTTATTTTAAATCTATAGTGAATTAAGGCAGCTGCTGCAATCATTTAACGACTTATTTATTTATTATTTGTATTTTAAAGGGAAATTAACTATGCGAATGTAAGGCTGAACTTAACAGAGACTTTGCTCTCGCTCATTCAGCACAGCTGTTAAGTCTGGATTTGTCTGCAAACGTTCCCCACGCACGCATGTTAGTTAACACAATTTTGATTATCGCATGCGATATATGTTACATTCCTATGGCAATGAAATGAAACACTTCTGTTAATCATTTCCCCTGTTAATAATGTTGTAAGGTACTGTAAATAGTTCACAAATCTTGAAGAAAAAATAGAATAAATTCAATTGCAATTTCGTAGCCCATATACTATATTACTAACAAAATTGCTGCATTTTTCTGAAATAAAATTTGATTTTGAGCATTATTGTATGCATATAATAACGTATTAGATATACATAATTTTGCATACACTTGAGTGGACTTAAAGCGCTCCAAACTTTTTTCAGCCTCAAGCTGCATTTTTAAGGCCTTTCATTTCATTCATTTTTTGGCCAGCCAAAATGTAACAATCCCATTGTCTCCTGCATTTGTGAAGAAGTCACAGTTGTTCTTCAAGCCTGAAAAGATAATAGTCAATTGATGGGAAACGCAAACATGAAAACAGGTCGAGTGCAAGTCATTAAATTGAAAAAGGAAAATACTTTCTGGCCAACTTGTTCTTTTCCATGCCGCTGTCACTTCGGACAAACTTTGACAACGCATCGAAATGGATGCGGACTTCAGTTGAGAAATCGGAGGAGTTGCTCCCACCCGGAATTTATGTCGACTGTCGTCGGGACTTATGCGCTTTCGACTGCTGTTTGCCCCCAAAGCAAAGTATTGATTGCCAAACTTGAAGTGCACGTAAATTGGCCTAAACTTTGTTTTAAGTTGGCTGCGGTTGGTTTGTGCACCATTTAGTTTTCGGAAAGTATACGTGTCTTGCAAAGAGTTTTGCAAACTTTAAAACTAAACACCTTACGCTTTGTTTTGGGTTGTTTGCTTTAAATATTTGTAGGGTCCTTAAAGTTGCATTAAAAGAGGAGCAGGAAAAAAAAATAGTTATTGCGCGCCTTTTTTCAAAAATTTGTAGTGCTGGAAAATACTTGAACAACAACCAGTTCTTGTTCGGTGTGAGTCTTTGCTAAACGTGGTCTGGTGTGACCATTTTTCAAAATTAGAATGTTCTCAATGTCGTTATCGATGTGTTTCCATCTCCATCAGGCAAATAACAACTGGGAAATCACGCCGTCATAAATTCGGAAATTCAAAAATCCGGAAAGCCTGCGAGATGTCCGTGCGCCACGACTGGTACCAATCGGAGACGAAGGTGGTCATCTCCGTGCTCCTGAAGAATGCCGCCGACAAGCACTACGCAGTGGAGATTTCCGCGGATCGGGTCCACATGACGGCGGATGGCTATGAGCTGGACCTGAAGCTGCTGCACCCCATCGTCGTGGAGCGCTCCTCGCACAAGGCATTCGCCTCCAAGGTGGAGATTACCCTGGCCAAGGAGACGGGCCTGCGCTGGGAGAATCTGGAGAAGAAGGCTGTGGCCGTGGCTGCGCCCGTCAAGAGCCAGCCCAAGAACTGGGACCAGCTGGTCAGCGAGGAGGAGAAGATCGACGAGAAGGAGGCCAAGGGTGAGACGGCCCTCAACAACCTGTTCAAGAAGATCTACAGCACATCCTCGCCGGAGGTCCAGAAGGCCATGAACAAATCCTTCTCGGAGTCCGGCGGCACCGTGCTCAGCACCAACTGGGACGAGGTGGGCAAGGAGAAGGTCACCGTGAAGCCGCCCGATGGAACAGAGTTCCGCGAGTGGGAGAAGTAGAGCGGCAGGCTCGTATTTTTAAAGTCGGAGAGATTAAGAAAGAAACACTAATATATATATTTATACCAATAGATCGGCCGACGCCCAAAACAACGTGTGAACAGAAACTAACAAGAATTGTTTTCAATAAATTTGATTTAAGCATTGCAACGGTCGAGTAACTTATCTTTTGGGACACGAAATGGGTTCAGCACACTGAATATGGCGTATATAACCTAGTCAAACACGTTTATAAAACAAAACTAGGGAAGCTGAAAATATTAGTTTAGGAGAGTTGACTGTTCTCTTAACAAAAACATTTTATTTTACGTTGTCATAATTAAATTGCTTTTATGTTTTATGTAATAATATTTTAAAATTAGTGATATAGATAAATAAGTCAAATATGTAGATATGTATATACTTTTTCGATTATGTATAACAACAGCTATCACCCTTGACTTCAATTCTAGGAAATGTTTTCGCGCGCAATATACAAAAGTGGCACGCTTGAGAAAATAGACATTCCGATGTTTTATCTTTAATTATGTTTGTAATTATATATAAAAAATAACTTGTTTGGTGCCAAATAATTCTAATACATTAATAATATTTTTATTCAAAGCTGTTTTGTTTTTTCATTTATTTATTTTTTTAATTCAATTTTATATGCTTTTGATGTTTTAATAATTAATTAAATAGAAGTGCCCTTAATAAAATTATGATATTTTTATATGTTATCCCTTGTTTTACTTTTTCAATGGCATAGCGACGGATAACTTTTCAAGCCACCCCCGCACCTTACTCAAATGTTCTTATTGGAAACAGCTGATCGGCAGACCGGGTGCAGATACGTGTAAAAATAAACGCACAATTACTTTTTTTCTCGCACAAATCGGACTCCAAATCCCTGAAACTGCAAAATGTACAAGAATCTGGAGGAGCACAACCGGCTGGTGAACAAATACCTGAAGATTTTCTTCGTGGTGGCGCTTTACTGGTGAATAAAAAAGAGTACTTCGCTTTAGGGGCAATGGCAATCCTTAACTTTTTGCCTTCCACAGGTGCACCTCCATTCTAACGGTTTTTGTGAATAAACACCTGCTGAGCAGCGATACAGTGAACCTGGGGGCTCCCCTCTTCATGTCCTGGTTCCAGTGTGTGATTTCCACGGTCATCTGCTTCCTGGCCAGTCGCCTGAGCAGGAAGTACCCTTCGGTGTTCACGTTTCCCGAGGGGAATCCGCTGGACATCGACATTTTCCGGAAGATCCTGCCCCTTTCCGTGCTGTACACCTTGATGATTGGCGCCAACAACCTGTCGCTGTCCTACGTCACAGTGGCATTCTACTACATTGGCCGCTCGCTGACCACCGTGTTCAGTGTGGTCCTGACCTACGTGATCCTGCGCCAGCGCACCAGCTTCAAGTGTCTGATGTGCTGTGCCGCCATTGTCATAGGCTTCTGGCTGGGAGTGGACCAGGAGAGCCTCACAGAAGTCTTCTCTTGGCGGGGCACCATCTTCGGAGTGCTCAGCTCGCTGGCCCTGGCCATGTTCTCCATTCAGACGAAGAAGTCGCTGGGCTATGTCAACCAGGAGGTGTGGCTGCTCAGCTACTACAATAATCTGTATTCAACTTTGCTATTTTTGCCGCTAATCATCATTAACGGCGAGTTGGAGACGATTATCACGTATCCGCACCTGTGGGCGCCTTGGTTTTGGGCCGCCATGACCCTAAGTGGCATTTGTGGCTTCGCCATTGGATTTGTCACTGCGCTGGAAATCAAGGTAATCAACCTGTTCAGCCTGCTTTAATCTTATCTAACTCGATCGATCGATATTCCTTGTTCCAGGTCACTTCCGCCCTAACGCACAACATCTCGGGCACCGCAAAGGCCTGCGCCCAGACGGTGATTGCAACCCAGTATTACCATGACGTTCGATCGGCGCTCTGGTGGACCTCCAATGTGGTGGTTCTGGTGGCCAGTGCCGCCTACACCCGGGTCAAGCAGCTGGAGATGCTGCGCCAGCACCAGCACCGCAGCACTGCCACCCTGAAGGCCTAGAAGCAATAGCCATGCCGCCAAAATAATGTAGACTGTTTAGGACTCTAGGAGATGTAAGTTTAAAGTATGCACAAACAAACCATCAACAAAAATACATAGGCATCTGTGTTAACTAATTGGAGGCGGCGGCTTCTTGGCGTTCCGCCGGCTCCTCCTGCTTGGTCTCCTCCGGCTTTTTCACCTTCGCCGTGCTCTTGTCCCACATTTCTGGCACATAGACAAAGGGATCGATCTTCAGCTGCTCGCTGCTTGGCGGGCTCTTCAGCAAAACACGGGTAATGAAGCGACCCTCGCGCTTCGGCCTCATGGTGTTGATGTCCTGCAGCAGGAACTTGATGTTCTCCTCCAGCTTCTGGGCGTCCATGTCCAAAGTTCCCACACTGGCAGTGATCAGGCCAAAGTTCTGCTGGTACTCATCCTTGGCAGCACTGTAGCTAATGCCGCTGGAGAACTTGACGATCATTTCGGCCAAATTAGTGCCCAGCGTTTCGCTCTTGGGATTGGGAAACTTGCGCTTCATCAGACCACGCAGGGCCACCAGCTCGGCCAGAATGTTGGGATGGGCAATGATGTACTGGTAGTCGGAGAGCAGCAGCTCGCCGTTGGTTATGTCCTTGATGAGCTCCACGCCGCCGACGAGCGAGGCACCAGCTTCCCTGGCCTCCAAGACTTCGTTCTGTGAAGGAAGTACAGAGAGTTACTGGGGGTTCAAGGATCTATTAGGATCCACTCACGTTTCCCTTGGTAAAGACAATGATCTTGCGTTCCTCGCCGTGCTCGAACTTGTGTGGAATCATGGCCATGCGCTGAAAGTTGTCCACAAAGCGGGTGATCTTCTCCGCCTGCATGTTCAGTTCAATATCCACATTGAGCGGGGCCTTGGGGACATTGTACATGCTGGGATGATGGGTCTCCCGGTGACACTGGATGGCCTCCTGAACGGAGTAAACTGGCCAGCGGTAGTAGCGCCCAACGTAACAGTCATCTTTGGGCACCTGCTTCCAGGAGTCGTCCACATGTTTGTCCGCTCGCTTTACGTTGATTCTGAAGGCGGGGGGAGGTTAATTCTGTATACCAGACTAAGTTTACAATACCCACTTCTTGTTGCGCTGGTTGTGCGGAATGAATCCCACCTTCTTCACCTCCACTTTGACTTTCTTCTTGCGGGCCTTCTCCCGGGTCCCTTTACGGGCCGCCTCGCTCACGGCGGAAAGGTGCAGCAGGCGGAGCGACTCCATGGTGGGTTGGCGCAGGGTCAGCGCCCGCATGGAAGCCACGATGGACTGCATTTCTCTCAGGAATAAGCTTATTTACCGGGATTCCAAACTCTTGCTTTGCATAACCTCTCTGGTGCAGCGCTGCCAACCCCTTCTGAAAACAGCTGATTGGCAGTCCTGTCGCCAGCATGAAAATAAGCGTGTTCCAGAACCATGGTACGGAACCTTGCTTAAAGTGTACGCTTACTAAAAAGTTTGAAATTCAAAGGATTTTTTGTAGCGGACTTTTTCTGATTTTCTACCCGTAACTTAAGTTATAAAACAATTAATTTTTTAATTACCGTAACAGTTTCAACTAAGTGTGCAGAGAATTTAACATTATAACTGTTCTTAATTACTTCAATAACTATCCTTATTATGATCAATTAGCTAAAATTATTACTACAGTCTACCAGCTCCGTAAAAACAAAGCATTGTATTTTTAAATCAAAGAAGTCAATAAGGCATATTTTTTTTAACAGTACCTATGTAAATTCAACGTCAATAGTTATCTTTATTAATTAAATAATTATCTAATTTATTAAAATTAAAGAACAGCGTTCAATAAAATCTTTGTTAAATGAATAATATTAATAAATATTATTAACTATATATATTATTATTAGATTTTCCAAGCCCCCTCAGAATTAGAAAATAAGCCTTCAAATAAGATTAAATCACTGATCATGAAAGTTCTAAGAGAAATTAGAAAACGACAAAGAGTCCGTGCTCTCTAAAAATAAATCTCACATTTTCCGACTTTTCCGATCCGTTCGAAATGAAAGCGCCGTGCCGCTCAGAATAACTTTGACCGACGAGCGGATCGGACGTATACGGAATTTTCGAGCCGCGGAAAATCGCGAGAATCAGAGAGCAAGAGTGACCGAAGAACATTCCGTGGCGGTGCAGACGACCGAGTGTGTGCATAGGAAAAGTGCAAGTAATAATTTGTTATTGTTTTTCCTTTCAACAAAACACTGGCGAACAACCCGAAAATAGCCCCAAACAACCTTGCGCGTAAACCCATAAAACAAAAGAAGCGCAGCCAGGAAGAAAATTCGAGTGGAAAAGAGCGAAATGTGTGTATTCAATGTGTGGCAACAGTTTTGGATATAACGTTCGGAAAGTGGCGAAAGTAATGGGGGCCGCCGACTTCAGATACACATGATCTGTTCGCAGCACCACCCATCCACCCATCCACCCATTCACCCATCCACCCACTGGTACATCCATCCATCCATCAAATTCCGCGCTGAGTGCGTGCACTTTTGCATAAATTGGAAATATTAATTGTGTGTAACCTAAAAGTGGAATAAAGGAAGTGTGTGCGCACTTTGCGCGGAGGGATCGGCATCGGAATCGGAATCGGGATCGGAAATCGGGGGCTACGAATACTGGGTGTGTGCCATAGTGCGATCGCCATGGGGCGAAACAAACAAAAGAGTGTCAGCGTTTTAAAAATAGTTTGGTTTGCGGCGTGATTTTATTTGTTTCTTTTGCTGGGGCAACCGCTCGACGACCGATGGCATCCAGTTCTTAAGCCAAAACCGTAACTAAGACCCAAAACCCAAAAACACACACAGGAGCACAGTGCATTCCGGATCGGTTCTACTCGATTCGGTTAAGTGACCACACGCGTGCATATTTTTGAAAAATATTCAAAACTTTCGCACATGTGGGGAAACGTGCTGAAATGGGATTTTCGAAATAATTGTTTACATTTCGTGGATTTAATCGTTACACTTTAGGAGCCGTTTATGTGTGCGTTCGGCGGCGGACGTTTCGCATCGGTCGTCGTCTTCCTCTTCTATAAACAATCTCCCGATTTTGATAATTCTCGGATTTTTCATGTCTTGTGTGCGTTTTTAGTGGCGTATTGGGCAGAGTAAACAAACAAAGTCCGAGTGAGTGATTCGCTGCGATACCGACATGGACTGGGACAAGCCACCGCCGCCACCACAGCCACCGCCAAAGCCCAGACGAACCCGGTCCCGGCAAGATGTCCTGCACTACGAGTCCTTGCCCACGGCTCCACCGGCAATGTGTGGCCGCACGGAGGAGAACATCTTCCAGTTTCCGGCCGTGGCCTCCCGGGCCCGCAATCTCTCCGCCTCTCCCAAGTTCGAGAGGAGGGAGGCTAAGGATCTGCCCGTCTGCGAACTGGGCAAACACACCTGCTCCAAGTGCCTGCCCTACCGTGCGGATAGGGGCACCATTGAACCGCTGAGGACTCGCCTCAATTCCGCCATCGAGGCCATGGACGAACTGACTCGCACGTACGCCTTGCTGGAGGGATTCCTCGAGCACCGACTGACCACCATTGCCGACAATGAGGCAGGCGAGCGCGAGGCAGAGCTGCAGGCCCTGGAGGATGACATTCCCTCCACCAGTCAACAGGCCATCAGGCAGCAACGTCCACCCACCAAGCCACCCAGAACCAGCGACAACCAGTTCGAACTGGAGCACTCCCTTACCTGGCTGGAATCCCTGATGGGCACCGAGGTGGTACCGCCCTTCAAACAGGGCAAATTCAAGCGGTAAGGATTAAGTTGAGAATAAATGCTAAATAGCAATATTGCTCATTAGTTTGTGTTTTTAAAACACTGTTCACCACATCAAATGCATTTTAAAATAGGTGTAAGCACGTCTACAAAACATTAATAACATTTGTTTTATAAAGAATGCAAACATTCATTTTTTTATTTTAAATATTGATGACTTTGCAGAAATCCGATTTAGAAAAGGCATAACTCTATAAGTTTGTGTTTTAAAGTTCTAAGAATCTGCGTTTAAACTTTGGTTTGTAATTTTGGGTCGATTTTTTTGAAATTTTAATGATGGTACCCCTCTCCTTTTCTTCCAAAAATGGCTTTGCAGAAAACTGACCTTATATCAGCACTTTAAAAGCCATAACTTTTCTTACAATTATCCGATTTTCAAATGGCATACCTCTTAGGAATTGTGATTGAAATTTCTAAAACTCTGCATTTAAATTTTGATTTGATTTTCTATCGATTTTCTGGAAATTAAACGATGTAACCCCTTTCCTTTTTTTAAAAAAAAATGGCTATGCAGAAAAGTGACCTAAAACCAACACTTCTAAAGCCATAACTTTTGTTACAGATATCCGATTTTAAAAAGGAATGGCTCTATAAGTTTTTGGTTTTAAGTTCTGTAAATCTGCATTTAAATGTTGGTTTGTAATTTTTTTTATTTTTTACAAAAGTGTCTTAAATCAAGCAAGTAGTCATACGCTGGAATTTAAAATTGAACTGATCGGTCTTCTATTTACTTTGCAATTTATCGAACAATCCCACAGTATTCGAGAGCGCAGCAAGTCCATGATGGACGAGGACCTCAACGTGTTCATGAAGGGCGAACGACCCGGGCTGAAACTTAGCTCCTCGCGACCCTATCTCCTGAGGCGCCAGAGCACCTACAGCGACAACAAGGCCAAGGTGTCCAAGTGGACCAAGGTGAAGGCCGCCTTTAAGTGGGAGCGGGCTAATGTGCCGCCCTCGGGACCAGGTGCTCCGGAAACCAGTGTCCTAATGCCACTCAACCACGAGGTGGAGAGGTTTGTTTCAGACTCCAATACTTCCTTGACTTCCATTTTAATGTTGGCTCACTCTTTAGATACCTCAAGGTGCCCATTTGTGTGGCAGCTGGTAGCAGTTCGGCGGACAGCATCATCAGTTCCTCCTCCGGCCACATAATGAGCGATACTGGTGGCACACCTGGAACCATCAGCTCGGCCAGCTCCATGGATGATCTTGAGGCAGCCAGTCGACAGAACTATCGTAAATCCATTTTAATACTTTTTTTAAGAGCTTTTAAACTTATGTATAACCTTATTAGGTCGTGATTCCTCTAAGAGTGATACCCGCTGTGATTCCCGCGCCTCCAACTTTGAGGTGGAGCTGCGCAAATCCGCCACCGACGAGCGCCTGGATAACATCAAGTCCTCTGCCCCGCCATTGCCAGCCAAGTCCTCATCCAGCAAGTCGCTGCGAAGATCGAAGGCCTTTTCCGACTTCGAGGTCCTGCCCGAGGATCATGTGGCGGAGATCAAGGCCACCAGCAGCCGGCGGCAGAAGCTGCCACCGAGTCCACTGAACCTCAACCAGGTCAACCAGATGTACAGTGATCTGCCGCAACTGCATTCGCCGTTGAAGAGTCCCAAGGATTCGCGAATGCGTCGTGTCCACTCGCCGGGTACCTCGTCCGTGCCCAGCAGTCCCTCCAGGCAATCGGATTTCTTCGGTGAATTTGGTGGGTGAGCAAGGGATAACACTATCCTTAATCCCTTTTGGTATTATAAGCTCTTCTTAACCCCAAACCCTGCTTGTTGCAGAGAGCGAGGATCTGTCCAGTGGCGATTTCTCGGAGCCCACAACGCCAAACTGTAAGAATTTCCCACACAACGAAGATGAAGAGATACTTCAACATTATCAACTTCTCGTACTCAAACTAGATTCGGAGTTTAAGAACAAGCAATGCGAATTCGAGCGTTCCAGTGTTAACAATCGCAGTAGGAATCCCCTTCGAGTCCACATAACTAATGTTCCAAGAAAATTTCTAACCCATGTGTATTATACAAACCATTTTAGGTATCAAACTGGGCGGCAGCAGTGCAGCCGGAGGAGGAGCAACAGGGACAACTGGGAAGCGCAGCAGCGAGGAGCACTCGCCCACTCAGCTGCTGCACAACGAGCTCATGTCCACCGCCCAGCTGGAGCAGAATCTCACCCCGCAGTTCAAGAAGAAGCTGCACAAGTGGCGGACCAAGCAGCAGAATTGCACGGGAGGATCGTACGCCTCCTTGGAGCCAGCGGCCAGTCCCACGGCCAAAAGCCAGAGTGGCGAGGTGAAGCCCAAGATCGACTGGAACCTGTGGAGCATGGGCCAGGTGAAGCTGGAGGGCCAGGGACTGTGTGCTCTGCCCGACCAGAAGGATCTGCCGGAGAAGTTCCAGAAGAAATTGGGTTGGTATTTACACTGGGTAAAAAGAAGCAGTAAATTTAGGTAGTTCATACTTAATATTCATATTTTTAGCTATGATTTTCATCCTTTGCAGTTAATTATATATATTTTTTTAATATTTCATTTGTCTATTTGTGGAATAGATTTTAATTTAAGGAATGCCTTTAAAACATGTCTTAAATCAAAAATGTTTCACATTAATTCAAATGTTTGAATATTAAATCATGCAATATAATATTTAATATTCTGGTTTTAAAATTATTCAAATGTTTGAACATTAAATCATGCAGCATTAATTTATTATGCATTACATTTAATATGATTTTAAAACTAATAGGTGTAACATTAATTCAAATGTCTTAATATTAAATCATGCAATTTCATATCTGATATTTTGATTTTAAATTAATTCAAATGTTTTAATACTAATTCAATGAAAGTTAAATATGCATTATGTTCAAAATTGTGATAGCCAGATATATATATTTTTTTATTGCAAAGTATCCAAACAATTAATTTAAATTTTCCCCTTTAGAGCAATGGAATCGATTGAAGTGCGCTCCTGGTGGTGGCACCATTTCGGATAATGACTCCCTAAAGCGGGGCTCCAAGCACAGTCAGTCCACGAGAAGGGGATCTGATGATGACCGATGGTACAAGCACAGGCCACACGACAAAGAAAAGTTTGTTGAAAGTTGATCCCAACTAATCCTTCAACTAATCCTTATTTAACTCCCACAGATTGTCGCGCCTTAAGGCCATTGTGGTGCCGGATCACACCAAGAAGATCGAGGTGAAGACTTCGGATGGCGAGGTGATGAAATTCGAGGGCATCTCGAGGAAGTTCACCCGGAAGCTGTACGAGTGGGAGAAGGCCAGGGGCATTGGACCGGAGGCCTCGACCTTTGCGCTGCTGCATCCGGGCTACTGTCCCATCGATGTGAGGCGCATCAACAAGGAGTGCCATAAGGGTGGGTATGACATTAACTAAGGATAAGATCTAAGGCTAATCCTTACTGTCTGTGTAGTGACAGCAGATCACTCGCCCACGCTGAGCCGCTCCCTTTCCCTGGACAGCGTGTCACCCAACTGCAATCTGGCCCAGACCATCTCCCAGCAGGCTTCGTCGCTGTCCCTCAACGATGTCAACGATCTGAAGGAGATCGAGGACAGCAACGACGCCCTCACGGATCACGAGTTCAAGAAGTACGACGAACCGGAGGCGGTGATGGTGGAGGTGGAGGAGCACATCCACGACACCGCCTCGCCACTGGTCACCGCCCACACGCTTGTGGAGCAGCAGACGCCCATCTACAAGTACGAGGAGGTGCAGTGCAACGACTATGTGTAGGTGGCATGTGCATTTACCCAATCCTCCTCCGGATTGTAATCGGCTGACCATTCCCATCCCCTCCAGCAATTCGCGTCGTGTCCAGAGCTTCGAGTCGCACACTAATCTGGCCCCCTTGCTGGGCGCACTGAAACGTGCCGACGAGCTGTTTGGCCAGCTGAGGAATGCCTCGCCCGACCTGCTGGAACACCCCTCCATGCGGGACTGCCAGGCCGCATTGCTGAGCATTCGCAGCATTTACCCGTACTACTCCAACAACCTGATGAAGGCGGGCGTGCTCAACGCCATATCCGATGTCCAGAGCGAACTGGGACGACTGGCCGAGTTGGTCAGTTATACATATATTAAATTATTTACTAAATATAGTGGGTTGATAATTAACCTGTTCTGTGACACTTCAGAGCCAGAAATCGCCAATGGATGAGGCCTGCTGCCAGGAAACCATGCAGGAGCGGACACTGGAGTATCTGGAAGAGCTCCACGGACTGCATGAATGCCTGCAGTGTCTCAAGCTTAGCATACGTGAGTATTTTATACCCCTGCAGAGGGTATAATACAATTGTTCATTGTTTAGAAGTTTGTAAAGCACCGAAGAACATATTACCGAAACATACATTTTTGATCAGCGTGATTAGAATGATATATTGATATAACATATCCGTTTCTATACTGTTTGCGAGTTCAGTATAAAAGCTATACCCTTGAATCTTTTACGATCGTTTAAAAGCAGTCAGTGCAAATTCGCTGTTTTTTTTTTAATTTAATATTATTTGCTAGTTTTTGTCATAAATTTTGTTTTTATAGTATTCAGATGCTATCCTTTCAGTTTTGAACAAGTTCGGTTGTCTATATCCTAAAGCTACGATATATCTGTTGTACAAGCCATCCGCTTCTATGCCGATTTTTCGCGCAGTTTTAAATGTAGATTCTTGAAACTGTCCAAATCTTGTTTTTTTTTTGTATGTACAATGATTTTGTTTAAAAATCGGAATCATAGGATATGTCTTATGGCTGCCCGAGGAACGATCGGTTTAAATTTGATACATTTATTTATGGCTAAATCATATGGTTTATATCCATACATAGCTTGACTGCAAGGGCACTAAAAAATTTGCTTCCATTCTCCTTAAAACCTACTAAGTTTAATCTTAATTAAATGGATTCCTTTATAGAGGGTGGAACGAATCGCTATCCCCGCGACATAGTGCCGGATATTAACATCACCAGCGAGGATGGTCAGCAGTTGGACTCCAGTTCTGCCTATGCCACCTGCGACAATTCCAGCCGAGATCGTTTGGCCCAGGACGACAATAGTGCCAGTGCCAGTGCAGCCTCACCAATGGAGCACGAAACGGAGACTAGTACCACTACGGGCACCTTGTGCCGCTCCAGCTTGCCCACTGTGAATGTGAGTGCCAATCCCAGTGTCAATGGTATCGGCAATGCCAGTGCTAGTGCCAGTGCCAAGAAGAAGCTGCTGCGACTGCGCAAGATGGGTTCGCGGCAGAATAGCAAGACGGAGAGCGACAGCAGTGATGCGGATACCCACTCGGTTTTGGAGACTCCGCGTCGATTACGCCGGAAGAATTTCCGGCTGAAGCAGCGTTCCTTGGACGACGACTTCCGGTTGGGTTCCACTGCAAACGATCTGGAGACGGCCGCACCTAGAGAAGACATTGTCTACGGTTCACTAAAGGTCAAGCCAGGTGAACTCATCGAGCAAAGTCAATGTGTGGCACCTGCTCCTGTTTCTTCCACCACTCCTCTTATTTCAACCACTCCCCCTGCAACAGTTACTCTACCTACAAAACAGGGAGCTTTTGTTCCTCCTCCTTTGCCAGAGCATAACCGAAACTACAACACAAATGCCAATGTTTTTGTGAAAACCAAACGCAAACTATTCACCACCATCCCAGAACCAAATGCCTCGGAGGGCATAGCTTTGATCGAAAAGGATTTGGATAGTCCTACAGAGGAAAAAGCGGATAAGTTGATTAAATCAGAGAAGTTCAAGTGCCCGCCAAAACCCCTCAATCTATATAAATCCATCAGTTTGGAGCGCTTAACACAGCCGCCCAATAAAGAGGATCTGCGAAAATGTCAGAGTAGTGAAAATTTCAGGCGGGGATGCCTATTCGTGCGTCCTCCACTGGCCAGCGATAGTATTGAGAGATTGGCAGAGTCCAAGAAACCGCCGGAGTTGAACAACCCCCCAGTTCCACCGAGGAAAGCTCATCTCTACAAGAAAAACTCGCTGCACAAATCGCAGAGTGCCAATGCTAGCAACAAGATTGAGCACAAGATAGCCAAGACCAGCTCTGGACCCAGTTTCTCTAGGGTGCATCCTCCGCCGCCGGCTCCAGTTCCTCTAATCTTGCCCAACAAACAGGACAACACGCTGCCGCGTATCCAAAGGAAGCATCCCAATACGCCCACTAAGGCCAAGCAGTTTGAGTTCCCGCCTCCACAGATTCTCATACCAGAGCGCCCAGCCACGCCCCTTTCGGAAAGGGCCATACGCCTACAGCTGGCCAAGGCGCAGTTCCTGCAGAGTGCTCCGGTTACTCCGCGCCAGGAACCCCAAACACCCAGTAAGGCAGCCGATTCTGTGGTGCTCCAAAAGAGCATCAGTGCGGGCAGCATGAGGGGAGCTGGTCAGGATCCAACGAAGCAGCAGCAGCATTACCACGAGGTGTCCACGGATCAGGAGAGTGTGGGCACCTCCAGTGCCTACGATAGTTTGCCGCGAACCGTCAGCCGGAGTGCCAAGATCTCCAGCAAACTGGGCTTCGCCACGCTCACCTCAAAGCTGCGCAGGGGCACCAAGAAGTCCAAGGAGCCACCACCGCCGAGTCCTGGAAGCGCCCTCTCCGCCCTTTGCCGGCAAACCCTAATGGCCGATGTCATAGCCATACCGCAGGCCTTTGCCTCCGAGAAGCCACCACCGAGTCCCACGGGCCGCAATGTGTCCAAGTCGCAGAGCACGCCACAGGCGGCCCCTCCCGTGAC
This sequence comes from Drosophila elegans, assembly GCF_018152505.1. Taxonomy (NCBI): domain Eukaryota; kingdom Metazoa; phylum Arthropoda; class Insecta; order Diptera; family Drosophilidae; genus Drosophila; species Drosophila elegans. The sequence continues at coordinate 1,223,482 of NW_024545855.1, read as the reverse complement.
CATCAACTTCGAGGGCATCAACAAGTCCCTGAGCGAGCAGTATGTGCGCCAGCTCAAGGAAAGCGACGTCTAGTCAGAGTACCCAGTCTCAAGTCCAGAATCTAGTCATAGGAGTAATCAAAGTCCGAGATAATTGAATGCATTTTGGGTTCTGCTTTAAATCCACCTAATAACTTATAAACTTTTAAAAAGGATTGAAATATATTAAAATGAAGCAAGCCCTTTGGAAATTATAAAAACGAATGGCCATATTGTGCAGCCAAAGTATAGATACTCAAAAGATCCATTCAGGAAACAGAATTTTTTCGATCTGTGTAAAATCGAAAAATTCAAAGCCATATAGCTTTTCAGATTTAGTTATCTAATAAACTATTATTTTTGATTGCTTCGAAATTTCGTAAATTAACTGTTGGAATATGTAACCAACCTGCGAAATCTTAAATATATTTAACACTTATTTTTATAATAACAAAAAAACGAAAAAATCATGTTCCTTTGTGCAATAAATAATTGAATTATGCGATTCGCAATTTAAAGATAAGAACTTTTGTATTAGAACTTGATAAATATTAATAGAAAGTATAAATTGCCATTTTTAACTAACCTTCCAAAATACATACTCTAATGATTTCATAAAAGTACTAACTTATATGTTTAATTGTAAAATGCGTTTTGTTCTAAATGTTTTACCCATATAATTGTATTCCTTATCACTTTTTTTTAACAGCATTATTTTAATCGCAACGATCAACGCTAATTTAAGCGGTATGCTTAACTGTTATCTGAAGGTTTATTGTTCCGATAAGCAAAACTACGCTTATCAATCGGTGGAAGTTCCAGAAGCTTATCTGTGATCCTCATAGTCGTCCAGCTCCGGGTGGTCATCATCGTCGTCCTCGTCCACCTCGTTTTCGTGGGGTATTTCCGGGGGCTCCGCGCCGGTGTTCCAGTAGCGATCCTCCTCCGGATGTGTGAACTCGAAGTCCACTGCCTCCGGATTCACGTAGGTGATGCATGTGGTCAGGTTCTGGGTCGTTTCCAGCATGTGCGGTATGCTGTTGACGAAAGCCACACCACATTCCGCGGAGTGCATGGCCTCTCCTGGCAACTGGTTGTTGATCTTGCCATAAACATCGATTCCCACGGCGATAATGTCGTGGACCCGGCGAATGGCACTCAGTGCATTCACCGTGCCGGAGAGGATCTTGCCCACGGTGGTCTGCTTGGCGGCGATCTTCTTGTAAATCTTCACCAGCCCGCCCACATTGCGTTTCACCTCCTTGACGGCCGCCACCGTCTCGTTCTGGATGCGCAGCACCAAGGCCATGGTGCGGGAGTAGCAATCGACGCCATCGTTGATGGCCTGCAGGGCTACCTGGAACTCCGGCACCTGGGAGTAGCTGCAATAGGCGGCCTGGCTGCCACGACCCCAGTACTTCCACATGTAGCCCAAGCCGGCAATGGCGGCGGTCACAATCTTGGGCTTGTTCAGCTTCAGCAGATTCGCCTCCAGTTGGATGGCCCGCTCCACCAGGTCGTCAATGCCAAACTGTGCCTCATCAATCACGTCCTGAATTATATCCCTGAGGTCCTCGAATTCCGCCCTTTGCTCTGGACTGAAATCGGGATAGGGTTCTCCCATTATCTCCTCCACGCTGGGCAGTTTGGTATCATAAACCACTTGAGGTTTCTCGTCCAGGTAAATGGCAAAATTACTGCGAAAGTCCTCAAACGCCTGCAGGTAGTTGGCATCCAATTCGGGCTCCTTCGCCGCACTCTGGTCACTTCCGTCGCCGCTCTGGAGCTTCAGGCTGTACAGATAGTCGTACTGGGCCTGGAACTCCAGGTACAGCGGACGCAGTGCAGCCACTTCATCGCTGGACAATTGCAAGTCCACCTGTTGCTTCTGCAGCAGATTCTCCAGTTCCTGGTGGGCAGCTCCAAAGGCAAGAAGCAGCACACTGGCCAGCACGAGCAGCGTTTTCCTAACCATTTTGACCGGCCAACTGATTCAGTGCAACTGAGGAGGAATTTTGACCAGCTCCATTATCGGAAGAAGTATAGCTCGTTAAACGCTATCTTGGATTTTCTTAAGTGGCCACGAGCTTTTTAGTGTGCGATAATCGCGGCTTATCGCCAGTATTACGCTATATATAACACTGCAAGGGGCAATGTTTCAGTAAACAAATTTCATAGGAGTTTTTCATGAATGGTCTATCAAAGGGGAAGGATTACTTGTCAATTGTCATAAAGATCAAAGATATTGCAGTGAAAGCAAAAAATACTATTGTGGTTAATCAATTAAATGTAGTAATTGGTTGAATATAACTGACTGATAAGTTATATGTGAATCCAAAATTGTATATTTAATTTATGTTAACTTTAAAGTCATATGTTGAATCACATGATTTAATAAATTAACGTGGAGAATATTAGCCTAAAATAAGCCCAAATATAATAAAATTAAATTATGAATTCATTCTAAATTAAATTTTCAGATACTAAAATATACATTCAGAAATTTAAATATCAAACTTTAAATATTTTCATATTGAAATCAACTCAAAGCCAAATGGCATGAAAATCAAAACGAAATGTAATTAAATTGTATTAAATGTATTGATTGATCATTTTAAGCTTTAAAGTATTATTTTAAATTAAATTTTTGATAGTCCCATGACTTAACCAACACAATCAAAAAAACCATCTAAAGTTAATCTTGCGTTTTACTATATTTTCTGGACTTAGTTCACGGCACACGACTCAATCTGAGTAAAGACCTCGTCGAACTCCATCCTCAGATGATGGTAGAAAAGGCAACTTGGTGTGTCCAGATCCTCCTGCGTCATTTCCAGGAGAATGTCGTCGCATAGCTCCAGACTGCCGGACATCCGCTGATTGATTCCCCCAATTCCGGACACAGTGCAGAGCAAGACTCCGGCGTGATTAAGTCCTGGCTGCTTCAGTTGCCAAGTTTGGCAGGTTTTCGATACTCCACCGATCTCCAGCGAAGCCTTGCTTAGGAAATCGGCTTCATGCACGATTTCCTCCTGGAAATGGCCCATGATGTGGTCCAGGGAGTTCCGGCAGATGCTGTACTTGTCCACCAGCTCCCGATTGAAGTGGGCCACCTGGAGCTCGTGTTTCTTGGAGCAGGCACGCCACTCATCGCTGTACTCACTGCCGAAGAATCGCTCCAGCCGGGCACTCACCTTTCGCTGCTGGTCATCCAGTATGTCCTTGGCCACCTGAAGAATCCCGGATCGCTCGTAGATCGCCTGTTGGGTGTCGTTCCATATCCTGGCAGCTCGGGAGCTTTGCATGGCAATAAGCTGCTTTGTAGACTCATAGAGCGGTCCATTCTGACCCCAAATCCTTTGGAAATGGCAGTGCACCTGTAAATCCGTTCGGTATTATTAAGTATATTTTAGAACAGTCATAGCTATTGGTTACACAAAGTAGCGACTGCAATAACAGCCATGTCACCCATTCTATTCTCATCTTGACAATAAATTAAACTGACTCCCAAAAAAATCCAATGATGTCTCCAATGAATCTCTGTTTTATTTATAGTTCCCCAGAGGGTAAGTCAGCTATTTGAAGCAGCTTGTATATTAAGTATATTTATAAAGATTATTAATTACTTAGAAAACAAAGACAATATTCCTCTTTAAAGATAAAAATCCTTGTAATATATGTTTGTTTTCTTAATTGTGTTTATTTAGTTAATAAAATTGTAAGTGTAAAGAAAAAGCTGGCCAATACTAATACATATATTTTATCTTCAGAATTTTGAATGCTTTTGTTAAATAAGTCTTATCAGAAGATGTTCCGATATATTAAAGTAGATCGAAAGAAAGGTGTCTCTAAATCACGCCCTTTTTATTTTGGTGATATTTGGACATTTTATCAATACTTAAATTATTGTTAGAATTTACGATTATTTAAAACAAAATGGAATTATTTAAAAAAGTATAGAACGTAGCAACATAAAAAGTCATAGAACAGTATAAATTTAAATTTATAAAGTATTAACGCGTCGCCGTACTAAAAAATCCATGCTTGTCGATTGAAATGACAATTAGTTTAATGGGCAATCTTTGTTGTCTTGTGTGATTTTCAACGGACAAACTCTTATCGAAACAGCATGCCAATGTTTTGACTATATATACCAAGTCAGTTGGAAGCTTTTCGCACTAAAGAAAAATAACAGAAACATGATGACTCAAATTGCTGGAGTATTTTGCTTCCTTTTGCTTACCTTGGCGGTAATCAGTGTTCTATGAAGGTTAAAATATTTCCATGGTAAAAACTCTATATTTGCAGAGCTGCCAAGTGATCCGCTATGAAGACGGGATAGAGACAAATACCACAAATTACGGACCCGTCTCCATGGTGGTGGACAATCTGGCGGAGATTGCCGTAAATGTGAGCGACGAAAATACGGCTCAGTTGGAGGGCAAAATGAATCGCACTCGACAGGATATAGCCGGAAATATCGAGGTCCTGATCGCCAGTGCCTTGGCCCAGTTAAGTGACGTGATCTACGAGACCAACCAGTTGTTGGTGGCCAATCCCGACTGCAATGCGGCCTGGAGTTTGGATGAACTCAACGAAAATGTGACCCACCAACTGAGTGGCTGCACTGGCGATCTGGGTAATCTCCTGGAGGACTTCCGCCTGGAGGGTCAGCTGGCCTTGGCAAAAGTCCAGGGATTCGTCCAGCAGATTGCCCAGTTGCCGGCCAGGTGCCTGATGTTGGAGTCTTCGCCACTAAATCCTTTGGCTTCGGCGGGCAGCAGTGTGTGCTTCATCAACGCCATGGCGGAGATAAACCTTGGAATGGCCCAGTCCATGCACGATGCCTCCCTGCTCCTGGTGCAAACCCATCAGTCCGCCGAGGATCAAGTGGAGCAGGCGCAGGAGTGCTGTACCATTGTGGTCCAGCAGATCGGCGACTATCTGCGCGACGAGCAGGATCAATGCCAACAGTCAACTTTAACGTAATCCGTAATCGAAACGAATACCAAAACAAAACCCTTCCTGTGAGCAATAGTCCTGAAAGTGAGTTCAGGCAAATACAGCCAATGGCAAATTTATGCACCCACAAAGATGACAGAGGCCGAGGACTCGCCACATCCTGTTCACTTATTGCTTATGCATGACATTTATTTGACAAGTTTTTGATTGATTTTACAGCTGCTGCAGCCGATCTGGTGCATCTATCTGCATACTCGTAGGCACAGTGGAACTTCTCTATGACGAATTTTTCTAAAAAAATTTTAATTTATTTATTTATCATATCCATATCTTACCAAAAATGATTGTTCCATATACATAACTTCTCACTTTGTTTTTTTAACTGAAACTTCAATTTTATCTTATTTTGTTTTTAAAAGACAACTATGAGTTTTCAACACAAGGAAATAAGTCTGTATGATTATTAGACATTTTGTAGACGAGAGTAAAGTTTTATAAGGACGTTTTTAAAAGGAAAGTAAAGAAATTATTTTAAAAACTATTATTTTTAGTTCTTGCTATAGATTTTTATAGTCGAACCTTTTAAAAAACCCTTAATAATTACACCTACTAACAATGTTATTTAAATTTTTTTATAAAATTAATATTAACATTCACATGTTAGTTTACGGCAGTATAAAATTAAAATGCATCCCATATGTTCGAATAAGGCTATGCAACATCATAATGGTTTGACTTAGAGAGGTTCTTCTGTACAAGTATATTTCTTGCAACTTTGTGGCTAATCGCAAGTTCACTTTTCAAAGTCGCATGCATACTAATTGGCCATTGTTCGGCCGAACTGACCAATTGCCCAATGGACTTGCCCACGACACGTGGCAACCACACGATATATAGTAGCATACGGATCCGAATGGGCAACAGCTGTCCCTAGAAAGAGATAGATAGGGACGGAGATCGAGATCGGCCAGTTATTTTCCTGTTCCTCTCGCTTCCGCAGTAAGCCAAATTATTTTGACCTGCCTTCGGCACACTGAGCGCAATTTCGAGGTGACTAACTGTCCTAATGCACCTAGCATCACTGCGCAAGTCGCTCCCATTGTTTTTGGTGTAGCAACCAAACTGTCTACGTCTCTTTATTTCGGCTCTTGGCGCAATTCCACTAAGAGTCTGAATTTTATCTTATTTTTACTGCTTGTAACAGTTGTTGCCCCGATGATGATGATGGTCGTCTTGCCGTTGTAGCTGCACAATTTCCACCTACTCCAACATCTGTTGAGCACTTTCAGACATCTGACGGATTTTGGTGACGTCGAGCGCGCGACGCTTGTCTATTGGAAACCCGAGATCCGAAAGTAACAAACTACAGATTGGCTAAAAACAACCAGGCATTTGAAGAAACTATCTCTTAACCCCATGAAACCTAGAAAGCAACCAAATTTATTATGAAAACGTACCTAACTGTGTTAGTCATTGTTAATAGATAACCATTATTTGCCTAATAACCATTGATTAAATAGAATTCAAAATATATATCTTAAAGCTAAGGGCCTAGATAAGTTTTTTTTATCTATTTTTTTTAATATAAAATGTTCTTGATAACACTTTGTTACTTTTTAACGTAAATAAAAGAAAACTTGTGTAAAAAAAAATTAAAATCATTTCTGAACAACTTAATAAAATTGAAATTTAAAAACGTGTTGGCTTTTGGATATATTTTTTAAAATACATTTAATTTAAATGTTCATCTTTGGTTTTACACCGCTTTATTCAATAATTATTAAGTTCAAAGACTTTGTAAGAAATATCTTAAGCTCAGTAAGTGCAACACTCTTCGCTCCATCAGTTCGTAGCATTAACTCCACTGCGCCAGTATCACTAACCACAGGTAAGGCCTTCATCACATTATACTTCATTCTATAGCGCTGCTTGTTAGACATTTCATTGAGAATAAATTTACTTGCCAACATGAACTTTCCTGGACCTGAAAGACTGGCGTTAAAAGTGTTCACGATTATGCTTGAGAAGCTTGCCTTTTGCTAGTCCGTACACTGCCATTGAACCGACGGCACCACCCACAGCCAAACCGACTGGACCCATTAGTACTCCGCCAATGAATAAAGCGGCGCCAGAAACAATAACACTACCAAAAGCTCCTTTGAATGTCATTTTAGAGGACACGCGAATATTGTTAATATCGGCCAGTTCACACAGGAGTTTTACCAGCCTGTCTTTTTTCATTTTTACGCCCTAAATATAAAAAAGTGTATGTCCTTAAGCGCTCACTTTCTTCGACCATTTGGGATCGAATTTGCACTACAATGCCTTTTATAGGAGTATTATCAATGTCACTGCCGGTGTTGATGTCATTTCTGTTGCTTTCTGAGGGTTTCTAAGTATGTGTTCTTATCGCGAGCTTATTCTAAAACTTTCAAATACTGAAATATGAGTATGGGTGCAATATAATAGAACCGTATAAGTGTATTTTATAGTGACGTAATGTTACTTTGCATACAATTATTACTAGTATTTTTTCTTGTGTGTATTTAAATTTTAGTTCACCCTGTCCTTTGTTTTCCCTTTTTCCAACCTCTCGCGTTCTCGTTTTCCATATCCTAGAGGATGTGTAAATATCATAAGTGAAGTTAGTCATGTGACTTCCCTTAATAACTCATAGGTGACCATTAGGTAACCATATAAATTCACTATCAAAATCGACCATGCTTTTATTAGTATAATTTCATATAATAGCATAATGAATTAAATGGATTGATGATTAATCAATTATGGTCATTCCCATACGATCGGTGAAAAATGACTTAGCCGCGTTTAGGGCAACATCTTGCACCTGTTTGTTCTTTAATATTAATTCTACGACCTCTAGAGCACCGACAGCTTTAATTTGGGATATAGCACGGATCACATGCTCCTTCAGTTCTCGGCGCTGACTGTCCGATAAGTCATCCGAAATGACCTCACTCAGTGACTTGAACTTTCCTGAAATGAAAAGCTTGATAAGAATGGTTTTCATTATAGTTCAGTAGACACTCGCCTTCTGTAAGTCCGTAGGCTGCAAGTCCGCCAAGGGCCCCGCCCACCGCCAGCCCCCGGGGACCCATTAGTAGACCGCCGATCAGGGCTCCGGCTGCACAAACCGCAGCTCCTTTGGCAGACTCCACGAAAGTCACCTGAATATTTTCATTGTCGGCCAGTATGGACAGGGCACTAAGTAGCTCTTGGGTGCTTACGGCCATTTCTATTGAATTTTTCTTAAAATTGTAGTCTTTAAAGCTGAAGAACTTTCTGGCAACTGAGTGTGGTTTCGCAACACGATTGTCTTATGAGTTCCCAATTCAAAGTAAATAGCCACTCTGTGGTGAGAGTTACTCGATAGAAATAAAATCTATTCTCGTATTTTAGCTATCGATTGCTTACCAGTCGTTACTCATAGCATACCTTTATAGATCGAAAGCTTTTTGTAAGACGTTCAGTCTACCCAATATCAAAACCATACATTACATGTAAGCATGAAGAACTGCAATACGTGCAAGAATTTATTGAACAAAAGAGTTTGCTTTAATATAAAATCAAGAGAACATCTCAGATTAGTAGTCAAAATCATGTTGTATATATGAAAATAAGAAGTTTTACATAAACATATATATAAATATGTAAATATAAAGTTTTGCAACATTTGAAAGAAATTATTTGCTATGATCAGAAATCCCAGATTCTTTGTTAAAAATTGAACTATTGCTTCTGGTGCCGAGTGTTGTACCTCTTCCACTTGTTCAATACGCTCATACCCAAGTCTTTCCCAGTCTTTTTCCTCAAATTATAACAAATTATAATTTAAAGAGTAACGGAAACCGAACAAAAAGAAAAACCATTTTCTTTCTTTGCACCATTTTAGGCAGTTTTGAAGTATAAATTCCAAGTTGAGTTTCATCTTTCCGAAGAGATTTAAAAATTTGTTGTAACCTTTATTGTATCTACACTGCCGCAGACTGATAGGGGTTTATACTTTTTATTCCTAGAATCGGAATTTAGATAAGCGTAGCATACATACATACATATATAGATCGAAAGCTTTTTAAAAGACTTTAGGATTACCCCATTTAAGTTACATTAAATAAAATCGAGAGCTCCTAACCCTTTTATTACAACCCACTAGGTATACGAAATATGTGTAGTACTGCAACATTTATTGAACCATTTATCACTATTTTGATTAACAGGTGATGGCAAATCCCAAGTACTTGGTCAAATATTCCACAAGGGCTTCTAGTGCCGCTTGTTGCGCTTTAATTTCTCCTAAGAAAACTTCCACAGCATTTTCCACGAAACCAATCACTTGTAAAATAGCGTACTCCACGAAGTCAAACAGTTGCTCCAATATAGGCAGCGCCAATTCCACAATGAACTCATACATCCGGACAAAAATTCCTGTAATTAATTGGTTTGTATTCTGATAACAATTATTTATTTAGAGTGTATACGCGTAACTTGCCTTCTGTACGGTCACCGTAGGTTCTCTCAATCGTGTCTTCTACCGGCACTGTAGACAATAAATAAAAAGATTAAAAAGACTTAGATATTCAGTGAGTAGTTAAAGAGAACGAATTACTTACCTTCTGGACGGCTTTTCTTTTTTCTTCGCACAGCATTAAGCAGTGTTTCGAGTACAAGTTCTAAATCCAATTTTATTTTTCGCGACATATTTGTGAACTTGTTTTAAGTTTTCTTGTCTGCTCACTGCCAAATCCAACGCTGACTGAGTTAGTTTTCCCCTTGGGTAATAAATAGTATCGCTTTCTTTATCATTGCATATATATATAAACTGCAATCTTTTTGTGCAATTCCAAAGCTACCCTCTTTTTATACAAGTATTGTGGATGATAATAAGTTTATGTACAGAGTGGCAATTTTTCAAAAAGAACAAGTAGGAAAAATGAAAGTTGTAATTATTTATGGTTACAAATTAGATATTAATAAATATGTAATATTTATTAATTTTATAGTTTTTATTTTGCTACATTTTTAACATTTTAACTAATTTGTTAAAATAGCTAAATAAAAGATATTCTTACAACTAAAACAGGATAAATGGGATTGTCCAGACACACAATATGAGAAATTCGTAGATGTCAATAGCTGAGAGCTAAATATTTGGCGGTTGGTGGTCAGCCACATTTTATTAATTTGAATTTAATGGCCTTAACCTTGAGACACATGGCACAAGCTATGCTGTCATGCATATGAGTCGGAGGATCTGCATATCAAAGGGCCGGCGTCTTTAGAATTCGGCTTACGTGCCTAGATGGCGTTTAAAAATCGCTGCCGGATTGTCTTTAATTTTGATTGATGCAGCTTTAATTGCGTGGGCTCCCAATTGCTACTGCCGAACTTTCGGGTAACTGTAACTGGGCCTTTTGTCGACCGAAACCCAAAAGCGGATCGTTCCTAGGCCCCGGGATATCTAGCCGTTAACTTCTATACCATATACTCGAAGGTCGAGTTCGAAATCGAGGCTTCCGCCTGGGACCAACTGGCGCGTCTTAGGCTCACAATAAGGAATAATCGTTATTGTTATTTGCTGTCTGCAGGACGAGCCGCGTGGCGTGCGAGTGAAAGCCAGCGAAAGGACCCATTGGCGGGGCAGTGGCCAAAGCGAGATAGAGCCAGGGCGCAACATATGCCATCTTCAGCCGATCCTCCTCCCGAAGGACCTCTCGCCCCGTCTCTGTCTAACTGCGTTTTTGGCCCAGAACAAACGGACGGCGCACGCCGTCATATGGTGCCACTTTTGAATTCGGAAATTGGGTTGCCCACGCTCCTTCGCTCCTTCACTCAGAAAAAGTATTCCTTGCAGTCGAGAAACCCTCCCCCGAATTAAAAACAAATTTAAAACATAAAAAAAGTGTTGTGAGCCAACAGTGCAAGTCCTTATAATATAATTTCAAAATGATTTTATATTTAACATTTTTAAAAATATTTCAGATTTAATTACAGCAAATTTTCTGAACACTTAAAATGTACTATTCTTGTGTGTAAAAACTATTGTTAAAATTTAAATACAAAGAAATCTTTTGATATTTCCAAAGAGGTTTCTTAAAAATGGTTGATTTTCAACCTAAACAAAAAATTAAATTAAAAAAATTAAAAATTAAATATTAATAATAATAAATGTTCTGAGCAAATCAAGTCTATAAATTCCCAAAGAATTAATAGTTCAGTACAGTACAATAAAAATGTTATCTAGTAAATAGATTTATTAATTTTAAGCTCTTTCTCGGCTTGGGTTTTCGTTCATTGTCATTCCTAATAGCAACTAGATTTTTTTGAGTGCCCCGACCGTTTCTCAGCTCAATTAATATTATACTTTTTGTAGCTGTTTCGTTTACGGTTGGGTCTTTTGCTCGCTCTGCCCTGGCAGACAATTTCAAGGAAGCAGGAGCACTCGACCAACAGTTACTGTTGACTTCCGATCGGAGCACGAGTGCAGGAAGAGCGGGGAAGACAACCGATCCCGAACAGCAACAGCAGGACAAGCGGCTTAAAGGACTCACTGGCTCAAGTGAGCCCCCCAACATAAAAAAAAAACAAAAGACGGACTGGAAAGGGTTGCTCCTGGGGAAAAAAAACAGAGTAATGGGCAATGCGTATTGGGTATTTGGTATTGGGACTGGGACTGGGACTGGGACTGGGATTGGGGAAGGTGTGAGGCCGACAAGGATGCACAGACATTCGGGGCTCGGCTTACAAATCCAAATTGAGCTCCGAAATCGCGCGCATGCCTGCCAAATGAACACGTGTGCCGAAGGATCAGAGGATCAGGCCAAAATATTGTAGCGTCAGCTGGCCAAACGCCAAAAGATGCCCGCCACAATAATTGCTTCGGCTATGAAGATGATAGAAAACTCGAACAATCTTAAGGACTGTGAAAACACAAAATCTAATCTTGTTAAAATTGTTAGATTAAAAATGCCTTGATTTGCTAAATAATATTTTCCGATGATTACAGAATATTTGATTTCATTTATATTATTTTAATGTAAAAAGAAAGTTTTAGGCAGTATTAATTAACTGTTATTACTGAGTTCCAAATTTCTTTATTATAATTTAAAGATTTTTAATAAATAAAATTAGAATACTTTGTTCAGATACATTAAAGTCAACATTACGGGAAAAATTTTAACGCTTAACTCATTACAAATAACCTTTCCATTAAACTGTTTCTACTCTTCTACTATAATTTCTATTTTGTTACACAACTCATTAAACAAATACAACATTTTCCAATTATTTTTATATTATTTAAATTATTTTAAAAAAATTTTCGAAGTTCCATAATTAATCATTAATTCTCACTTTTATTTTGTTGAATGTCTCAAAAAATAAATAACAAATTGTCCAAATAAATCTAGAATAATAAATTGCTAGGATGAGCAAATTATCCGCCAGCCAGGCGTATAAAATTACCAAATCGTTTACCAAACGACCATAAACAAAACCGAATCAAAGGCAAGGAAAACAAAAAAGTTAATTTACATTAAACCCTAATATCGGACAGATCGGGGGTCGGCATACAGAAATAAATAATGAACTTTGCCAAGGAGACAAATGTATAATTTTACAGATCGCGCAATTCAATTAGAGGAATCGCCGCAAAGCCACTGACAGACAAAAAAATTAAGCAATAAAATTAGTTGTGGTTCACGCAAATTGAATGCATCAAAAGGAGCCACAAGGACATGCCGCAGCTCGCCGGGAGCCCCAGAAATAGAGCAATAGCAATGAATCAGGACGATGGAGGGCCATAAAATGCCCACTGGCATTCCAAGTAGTTTTCTTTTTCGTTTTCATTTTCATTTTCATTTTCATGTTCGATTTCGTGTCATAATGTGTTGTAAGAAGGGGCTATTGTTTCACAAAGGACTTGCCATTGTTCCATTGTCCGCTCAAGGACCTGTCCTGGGAACACCCGCGCGGTTCTCAGCATCCAAGCAGTTTTTGGGCTGTTTCTTGGGCTGCCGTGTCAGTTGCGACCACAATTTGACTCTCTGACCACCAACATAAAATGTTGACAGGCGGAACACGCCTCTAAAATATTATGCGAAGCAAGACCTGTGGGGTCCACGCAGTATCCTTTCCCGTTCTCATACCCCATCCCTATTTTACTGGGACTGGGCTGGTCCTCTGGTTCTGCGCAAATCAATTGATTGCCTCCTGACAGTTATGAGCTGATCACATTGCTATCTTGATCGCCTGTTTTGTCGGCGCTTAGCTGCCAGGAATTTATTGTTATTGACATTTTAGTTGGGTGGAATCACACGGATTATATCTGCTAATTGCATCGAGTACAAGATGCGATCCCTTAGATCTTTGGCGGGATGTGGCGGTGACCCTTGATCAGAGATTTTTTATTGGCAATCAATCAAAGTTATGGTTGTTCTGGGAAGGCAAAGTTCACATAGTTTTAGTATCATACAAATAAGGCAAAGGTATTATTTTAAATGTGTATTATAAAACATTGAGGGTAAATTTGTATATTATTTAAAAAAAAGAATATTTATACGTATATTTACATAATATAACATAATATAACACCAAATACAATATATTTGAAACAGAAGCTAATTTCTTATATTTCTCCAAAAATCCAATCCATTTTTTCCTAAGCTCAGCTTATTCCCGATATCGGGTTTAAGAAGCCCCACTTTCACGACCGTTTAAACACAAATCGGCTGGAAAATCACGGCTTGTTCAGCACAAAGCCGGTTCACCCCTTGCCGCAGGTGATACAATTTCGCACATTAATACTTAATTACTTGAATAATTGGGGCCAAGGGATTAAGTTCACACTCACTCCAGGCCGCGACAGTCCCAAAAATAAAAAAAAATCGCTGTCAATGCAGGTGGCAGTTTAGCTTTAGCCCCCATCCCCTGAAGCAAAGCCACTGCCAAGAAAAAAAGAGCCCAAAAAAGCTGGCCCAGAGATGAAGTGATGCCAACGCCACCGACGTCGTTGACATTAAATTGCCGAGTCCTGCCGAAAATGTGGTTCTTGTTGCTGTCTGCTGAGCCCGGCTCAGGCTCAAAATATCAACGCACCCTGGACGCAGTTTTCACACGAAATCCTGATTAATAAATATACAAGTTCCACAATATTACTGATAATTTGAAAAGTCGTCAACCCGAGCGCAGACTTTTGTGGGGAAGGGATGTGCAGGGATCTGCTCCGAAGATTTCATGCGGAGTCTGGGCGAGACTTCGGTGCCCAATTACAAGCAAATGAGCTGGAAAACTGTATCAAATGACCCAATGTCAATACAAAATTACAGGCCCTGTTCGTCGGACCAGCAATCTTTTGTTCGGCCAGAAGACGCAGACCAGACCAAATCCTCAGACTCTCCTCTTAACGTGACAAAGCGACGGCGATGGCTTGCGTGTGGCAATTTCAGTTAAAAAATGCTGACAAAATGTATTTTTGGGTAGCTAAAATATCATATACTCTACACTAATGAATAGCTAAGAATATGAATGGTTACAAAATGTAAAAACATGGTCCCATGTGTGTTACAATAATTATGGTTAGGCACAATAACTTTAATGTTAAATTTTAATTTGGATACCTTGACATAAATACATAATGCAAAACTCTTTCATACTTCCAGACCCTACTAAGACTTAAATTTTCTAGATTATTTTTCTCTCTAATTTCCATTAATAAATTGAAAACATACTCCGTTTTATTTCAAATTTTGTAAACTTAACAAATTTTAATAGCTCGATATACAATTTAAGTTTTTTTAGAGTATAACAAATTCTGCTTCTCCTAAATATCCTTGATGCTTTTTTGTTTGCTTTGTGTGTCGTCTTGGTAGCATCTTAAGGTTTTTGCTTTGTGTTAATTTGATGCCTCGCCAAAAAATTGTCAAAAAATTGGGAAAGACTTTGATTTCTGATGCACTTTCACTGTCGATCTTCGATCACCGTTGACTGCAGCGTGAGATACTGAGAACTTTGTGTTCTGGTTTGTTTTTGGTTTTGGTATGGGGATGCCAATGCCATCCAAAGTATCTGGGATGCCCACCTACTTCGATGGTCAGTGGGATGGGTAGTCTGAAAACCGAAAGTCAGTCAACTGTGTCGTGCCGATCGCCATCGCCATCGCCATCGTCATCGTCATCGTCTGTGTGGCTAATTGAGTTACCCAGAGAAATTTTTGGGCCGTTGGCCGTGCGAATTATTTGTCAAATGGGTAACGGTTAAGTTTGTTACTGCTCCCGATGAGGAGGACCATGGTAATGATGATCAGGATCGGTAATCGGAGCCCATGGCTTGCCGTTGATTGATGGAAGATGCGTTGCGAATCGTTTGACTAATTGCCGCTCTTGTTGGCAAAAACTTTCCTAAACAAACGGTGACCTTTACTAGAGTTCTTTCTTTTGTTTTCTTATTTTCTTATTTTGACCAGGTAATCTTTCTCCATTTCCCCGCGGACCTCACACAATGCCCAATAATGGGCTGGGAAAGGATAAGAAGAAAAAGGGGCGCGGCCGGCGTGATTTGGTGTCGCTAATTACAGACTTTGGCATTTTACGCTGTCCGTTTTATGACTTAATAATTGCATTCACTTGGCCCGGACTTTGAGTTTGGCCAAAACCAATGGGATGCCGATGCCCACACACACAACCAATACCCACTAATTTCGCTGCACACGCGACTTGGGAGAAAGGTCTGGCATTAATCATCGAATCCTTGGGTTTCCTTGCATTTCGGGCCTGATATCCTGCAATTTCGCTGGCTAAGGTTGCGCAACAATTAAAGGATCAGCGCAAAATGTTCACACAACAATGCCAAAACAAATCGGCGGAAACGGAAACTGCACTTGAACGTAGACAAAAAAAGATACAAAGTATTGCTTGTGGTTAGGCATCTCTGAAATGAGGGAAATTGTGCCCAAAAAGGCATGAGAAAATCCATTGAATGGAAAGAAAAACATTAAAAATGAAAGGCAAAAAAAAAAATTATTTCAAAACATACCAAAACCACAATTATAAAATGTACCGAGGGTAATTGAATCTTACAATGGTTGACTATAGCTACCTGTTGCTTCAAATGTTTATTCGGTAATTTTTCACAATATATATGGCTAACTTAAAATTTAGCTAAATGATGAATATAATAATGTTTTTCAATTTTGGGTATTCAAAGATTAAATAAACTTCAATTGAAACCGATGTGCACTTAACAAGTCCATTTCTTAAGGACCCCAAAACAGCCCTAAAGACCAATTCAGCTGGCAATCAATGAGCCCGAGCTCCAAAACCCAAATCCATCGGAACCATAGCCCATTCAGATATCCTGCCCCATGGCGACACTAACAAGAAGTGACAAATTGATGGTGTTAAAGCTCATTAACTTACTTAACACAGATGCATATACAGATGGAGATACTGATGCCGATGTATATACATATGTACCTATGCATGACCACTAACTACTTAAGCTTCGTATACAAAAAAATAAGCAACCTCAAAATAAAGCTCGCCAATTATCGACATGACAAATTTCGGGGCATTCATTGCCCTTGTCAGAAGGTAAAGAAAAACCCACAAAATATGCAGCCCCAGAACGGACATCGAATGCATAATAATACGTGTTAATAATGCTCAGGCAAGCTGTCTATAAATTGACAAAGACATGCAAGTTGCTGTTGCTGTTGCTGTTGCTGTTGCTGCTGTTGCTGTTGCTCCTCCTGTTGCTGCTGTTTTCGATGTTGCTGCTGTGTCGGCGGCATTGCCAAAAGCCGAAAGGCCTAAACTGGGGACCAGTTGCCATTCATGAATTCTAACTAATTGTATTGGCAGGCAGTTGCAGTTTGGAAGCTGGATCTGAATTCGCATACTCGCATCGAATCTGTGCAGCTGCATGCAGGTGGCAGTAGCTGTTGCTCGGGAATAACGACCGATATCGGCAGGAAGAGAAGAACCCTTGGACTCCAGAATCGCACCCTTTTGTTGTCGTTTTGGTGGGGCTACGGGGCAACTTGGCAACTTTGCAAGTTGGCAACCAAAACCCCGAACAACAATTTGTGTAATTGACAAATTGACGGCAGCGCTTTGTGCGGAAGCGTTCAAAGCCGTAAATTGTCGCTAACAAGAGCGACACTCTGGGGATATCGGCAGGATATCGCTTTTATACCCCGATCGCGAATTCGCGCATACAAATATAATTGCCTGGATGGCCTGAGGAGACGCCCGCACCTCGCGACCACTAAATTAAGTCATTAACAATTTAACGAAGCCCTGTCGATGCCGCCTAACTAATTATGTGAATTTCCTTTTGATTATGAGCCCCGAAATCCGCACAGCTTTTGCGCGCGGCGACGCCCGAAAATGATTTTATAAAACAAACAGAAACTGCCCACGAAATCCGGTCGCTGCCACGCCCCCGACCGCACCATCCGCCCCCAGGCGCTCCAATTCCCATGCGGGAGTCGATGTCGATCGTCAGCAGTCAACAGTCGCTGTCGCTGTCGCTATCAACAAATTGGCTTCGAATCTTCCGAATGATTGACTGACTGACTGACTGCCTGAGCCGAGGATCTGCTCCGCTTTCTGCTGAATGAAATGCGGCACTGGAAAAAATTGCAAGTAAATCTGGCCTGACAAATATCACTTTTAAGGTTATTTAACAAGGCATATAACTTATCGTTTATTTAAAACAACAATTTTATACATCAATTATTAGAAATCCAAACCTAAGCTCAATGCTTAAATATAAGTTTATACTTCTCTGATAACCATTAAAAATGTTCTAAGAATGTTATTTTAGGCAAAAAGCTTTTTAATTTAGCATGTGCTAGAATTCAGGGAACTTTAAAGTGTTTTAACCATTTGATATGAATTTGGCTATAAAAACAGAACATAATTTAAAATATGTTGATTTATGTTGTTTATGTTGACTTAAAATCGTTTTTAAAAAGTTAAAGTCCCTTTTCAATAATACCTGGACTTAATCAATATATTTAAACTTTTTTTCAGTGCATGTTTCGGCTTAAGGTCCTAAGTCGCTGAGGTTTATCCACCGGTAACGATCGAGGATCGAACTTCGTCTTAAACGATTTGTGAGTGGCGCTTGATTTTCGGGACTTGACTTGGACTGACTCGAACTCGTACTGAAAGTTGAAAAGGTTTTCGGGACCAGGGGACGGACATTGCATGCGACCTGCGACTGCTGAAAGCAGATCAGCCCAACACTTAACTTAATTTGGCAGCTACACTCCGGCGCGCCGTGGCGTGTAATTATTGGCATTGGCACAAAACGCTGCTTTGGGGATAGGGATTGGGATCGGAATCGGGATCGGAATCGGGATCGCTGGTTGTGCGCTGCGTATTTGTTATTTGTTTAAGCCAGCCAGCGCGAGGAGCCGGCCCTAATTTTGTCGAACTGTCTACAAATTGATCGCGAAGCGCCAAATCGATCACCTTCCCCCATATAATAAAGTCCAATTCAATGGGCGCGAGACGCTAAACCCTCGAAAACTGTGTGAGAATTGATGCCCCGCCGATAAGTGTGGATGTTGGAGGGGTAAACAAAAGGAAGAACTGTTCGAAGATAAAATGATTTGGATGGCTTATTTAACTGGATGCCTTGCTAAGGATTTCTCTTGGATGGACTGCTTTGGTTTTTATATTTATTTTGGAATTATTTCAATTTAAATTAGACACGTATTCGTCGCTTCCCAAGGAACAAAACGATTGTTCCATAGAGTGGCCACTAGTTAAAAAATGTAAAGAATTAATTAAACTATATAAATATTCATAGCTTTATAAGCTATGTAATTATATAAGGGACCCTTCTATAGAATTTAAGCTACCTTAAATAAGTACATAGAAATCATAGCCTATCGTTCAACTGTGAACTTATGTTTATTTTCTGAACATTAGTCGTCTTTACATTTTTGAACATATTTATAAGGTTCTTTCAGAACTAAGATGTTTATAGACACGATTTTTTATAAAATATAAAATAGCGTTTAAGAAAAAGTAAATTCAGCAAGTAGAAAATTATTTGTATTTTTCATTTCTGCAAATTAAGACATATTTTTTCATGCGACCTTTACCAAAAAGCTTTCTGAAAATAGAAAAGAGAGGCCAAGCAAATAAATATCCATAAAACAGTTTTTATAATTATTTTTCGCTTTTATTTTGTCTTCCTTAGTCTTAATCATTGTCTTCCATTTAGGCTAATTAACTAAACAATAAACAGCATAATACTTAAGCGGTAATTCACTACTGGGCTCCTGGCTATATACATAAACAGAGTAGGTACAACATTTGGCAAGCTCCAACAATAACTGAGAATGGATGAGAATGAGGATCGGTGGGATGTCTAGCGCAGCAGATCCCCCAGAGCGGAGATGTAGGTCTGGGCCATTTGGAGGGTCTCGTGCTTGGACAACTGGCGGTCGTTTCCCAGGCAGGGAAGATACTGCCGCAGGCGGTCGAAGGCCTGGTTGAGGTTCTGCATCCGACGACGTTCGCGGGCATTGGCGGCCAATCGACGCTTCCTCTTCACCACGGGCGTGATCTGCTTGCCACGCCTCTTCTTGCCACCAGCTCCTCCGGCAGAGGCATCCTGGTTCTCACCATCGGCCAGGTCGAAGGACCCGTCGTTGCCCTCGAAATCCTCGCCGCCACTGAAGAGCATGAGATCGTCATCGTCCTCCACGCTGTCGTCGAACAGGGCGGAGTTGTCAAAGTCAAAGTTCTGGAACTCTTCGGTGTAGAGATTCACTGCTGGAGCTGCTGACTCCTGGGGTTGCGAGGTGGCTAATGAACTGGCAGTCGACTGACTCTTCCTGGTGTAGCTGCGCTTGGGTTTCGTGGCTGCCGGAGCAGGCACTGTCTTGCAGGTGCCCACATTGGAGGAGCCCATGACCTCCGCTGCTGGGGGAGAGGCCACCGGAATTGCTGGAACTGCTGCTGGCACCATCGCCTGCTCCATAACCATTCCGTATTGCTGCTGGCTCTGGGCCATGTTGCAGCCGACATTATTGTACATGGTATTGAGATCCACATACTCGGGACTCTCGGAACGATGACTGGCCGGCGAGGAGGAGATCCAGCCATCGGAGCTGGCCTGCTCGAAGCTGATGAAGCCATTGGCCGACAAGTAGTTGCTGCTGCTGGCCAAGGTGTTGCCATTGAACTGGTAGTGCGTCACACCGGGATTGTAGGCTGCCATGGGATTGAAGTAGGTCTCAGTTGCGGCTGTTTTGAAGCCTTGCAAGTCCTCGGAAGTCTTGTAGTAGTAGCGATAAATCTCACTGGACGACATGTTGCTGCTGTATTTACTACTGGTTAACTGTTTGGAAACGATGCGAACGCTGCGATTGCTGCCGGGTTTCTGACTGCTCTCTGGTCCTTTCGGCCCTATTTATACCAGAAAACCCACCACGAGCAACAGAAGGGCCACAACCGCAGGTAGGGCAGTCAGGTAAACGAGTTGCCTGTGAGGACAGCACGTGCCGGCCGAGTACAACAGCCAATGGCAAATGGTGGTGAGTTGACTGGCTCTTCGGCTACGTACTCTGCCTTACTTTACTGCGAAGAGCTTAAAATGGCGCTAGAAAACGCGGTATCAGTGCCGCCAGCATCTAAAGCCGCTAACAAGATGATTATAGGGTAAACGCTGGATGGCACAACCGGAACAGGAATATGGGCGGAAATGCAAACAGAGCTTGGCCAAACAATCGTGGCCCTAAAACGGGATTAGAGTCGACCGCAAAGTGAGCCGAAATTTGCAAAAATCCCTCAGCGATTTGTCAGCACCAAATGGCAGAGTGGGCCCTATACTTATGAGTTTATCTAATCTGAATCGGTATGAACTACCTGACCCTGAAAACCAGTGAAACCCTTACAAATCTACCGCCGCCTGGTCATTCGACATGCTGACCCAAAAGTCGGGGGCGGTATATCGCAATGAAAAATCTTGTTTATTACAACTTGGCAAATTTTCCAATTGATACGCTTGTTCTCGAACAAGTCCTTGAAGAGGGTAGATAGCGCCGGCTCAGCCAAAAGGACACGCTTGACTGCATCCGCAGCCCCGGGCATGACCTTCGCCGCTTGGCTAATAAGCGTGGCAGACACTAACTAAGAGTTGGGTTAACATTTTAGCGCCTCGCAATTAAAACGGATTCGTGGATTCATGGATTCATGGGTTAAGGAAACATTAAATTTAGTTGTAGATCCCAGCGATGACACAGCGAAACGAGGCTCGCACACGGTGGTCCTTTAGATCCCTTTCGTAACGCCCCCCTTGATTCCTAATGATTTGCTGGAAATCATAATGCAATTCGTAGGAGGATGATCCTCGAATCTTTGAAGTTCCGCGGCCACCCAGTTACTTAACAAGTAGCACGCCCCAAGGACCCGATCTGATATTTTTTTGCCGGGCAATAAAAACGCTGTCAATTAGATAAAAATGTCACACAACAAACCGCACCACGAATTTATTGGATGCGCACACACAGGTACAGTAAGTTTGACCTCTTGTCCACCCCTGAAAGTGTCCTTATGCCCGATGTCCCCCGATGTCCTGATGTCCTTTGCAATTTACGAGCCAGTTGCCGCAACTGACAGTTGTTACACCTGCAAGAAATGCACGAGTATGTATGCCACATCCCCCGGATCGCAATCGCATCTTCGCTGTAAAATTTACGCGTATCGGCATTAGCCGATGTCAAGGCATCCGCTGCATATCGATTTGGAAATTTACATTTTCATTGCTGCATACATTCATTGCGCTACACGTGCCTCCGAGTTGAGGGGGCAAAAAGGGTTATGTTTGGTTTTTTCCCCGATGGTCAGCATCGGGCGCCTTGCGTGCCTGTCAGTTATCGAGTAGCTGATCGATGTGAAGGAGTGCAGACCCACATACCTCCTGAACCGCTACCTCCAATAACTCCAGTACCTCCTCATCATTGGCATCATTACGCTGGTAACGGGTCATTTCTTTCACGTCAATATGCATAAATGCAACTTGTGCACCGAAGAGAGGCGATGGGAATGCAACTGATGTGGAGCAGCTTCCAGAAAGCGCATGACAAAGGCAATTGAATGGCAGCATATCTTTAACCATTGAATACCCTTATGGATACAACACATTCACAAATATATGTTTTCTTGCTGCTTAAGCCAGAAATCACAATTGTTTTGGGTAAAGCATGTAAGGTAAAAACGTTTTTATATTTTTTAAAAATTATTATGAGATATCCGACGTAGTTATTGTATTATTTAGTTGCAAATTACTTGCTAAAATAAATTAAAGAGTATTTAATTATTATATTTATTAAGAAAATATTCAATGTCCATTTCAGATAAAACAAAATAATTTTTTTAATACACTTGGGTTTATTCAGCCTTTCTTCTTCTCTATTAATAAAACTATATTAATATTATTTCCTTAAAAAAAAGCCAGATTCAATCTGATATATACAGGTTTTTTACAAACGAATAATCTAAATTTGGTTATTGATCTATTCGATCAAATTCAAGATATATATTTTTTTTGTGGACTTGTAAGTTGTTAATGATTTAATGAAATATTATAATAGTATTTTGAGCACTGTGGTATATTATGGTTTATAATTGTATTGGCTTACTTAATTCGTTTTTATTAAAATTTCACACGGACATTTTATTTATTTTATTAATTTACACTGTACCTCTCTTTATACCCTTTCACAAGGACTCTCATTGGCATGTGGAGCGTGTAGGCGCTGGAGATGATGCCAATAAGAGGAAAGTAGGCGCACGTCAACGACTCCCATTAGCAAGTCGCTCTGGGCCGTGAAAGTGCTGTCCAGACACAGACCCAGACTCGGATCCAATCCGTATACCCATTCCAATCCACCAGCTTCTGCTCGGCCCACTTATTTTTTTGGATGAAATTGAAAAATTTGTATGTTACTTATTTTATTAGCATTTAACACTCTGTCCCATTTTGCAGATGGGAGAGCGAAAAGCGAAAGGAGCAGGAGCATGCCGTGCGGCATGCCATCTTCATGTCCATTCTCATGTCCATATGCACTTCATTGTAATTCCCCCAGATCTCGATCCCTCGTCGTGGGTGGCCTGGCCCCAAATCGAATCCTGGCCTCGTCCTGTGTGGCATTTTGGCAATTGTCAAATTGAAAATTCATTAAAGCCAAATTAAATATGCAAATGCAAATGCAGAAGGCCCAAGTCGAGGAGGAGGATGAGCATGGTTGCCTTGTTTCCTTGTTGCCCGCTGTTTGACTTGGCTCTGCAAATATTGACCACCGATTGGGGAGGCGGAAAAAATGGGAAATATCATATGTACATATGCTCCACGACTGCGATAAAAAGACAAGTGGAAATCAAAACAAATATGACGGCTTCGAATGGAGGCAAACACTGGACGGGGATTGAATTGGACCTGGGACCTGGGACCTGGGACCTGGACCCTGAGACCCGGGAGCCGTTCAAAATTGTTTAAACAAATATCGCATAAATTGCACATTGTTCGGAATAGCCGGCAAATTGGTTCGGGCATGGGTTAATTCCCATGAAAATTAAAACTAGATTATACACACGTCCGGAGAGTAGAAGTCGAGTTTGGGTCGAGTCCTTGCAGCGCCCACTGTGTCATTGTTTGGGCACGCCCTCACCTCCTGTTGAGCCGGCGCTTTGTCATAGATTGCCCACTGATGGTTATCATCCAGTTGAGGGATGGCAGATCAGCTCGGTGCTCCTTATAGCATTTGTGAATAGATTGGATCGGAGCATGTCAGAGCAATTTTTGTCGCCGACTTTGATGCGGCAATTTGAACACGACAACGCTCGTATTGTTTTGCCAACATCGGTGGCGATCAATATCTGAGCTGATCTTTCGCAACTGACTGGCGCCAGAAGTGATCCTTTATCCCTTATCGAAACTAGACGAATTCGCTACACATATTTTTGAGAATGATAAGTTAAGTCAGTTTCTGACAGTCTCTAAATGGAAAACATATGGTAACTGCTTTAAATTTGTAAAATAAATTTATCTAGAACAAATTATTATTAATTATTAATTTCTTAATAATCATATAACATTTCTAAAGCAATATTAAGGAGTTTCTATTTTTAGTTTAACTCTTCTGACTACAATTTCACCAAACTTCCCATTTAAATGCCCTTATGTAGCATCCAATTAAACTAATGTAGCATGGACAAATTGATCTTTAATAAGACTAAAAAGATTTCTCAAACCAAAAAACAGATTCGATTTTATTAAAAGCAAAAAAAAAAGAAAACCTTTAGTGTGGCTATCAAACATTAATTTCATGGTGCATTTTGCATCCTCATTTGGTGGCTCTTCCCTCGTTTCCGAGTCGGAAGTGGGCATCATAACCGATCGACAAATTGTGATTGCTATTGTTATAAGAGTGGGGACCGGGTCCCAGTCCCAGTCCCAGTCCCACGAAACCCTATCCCAGATCACGACCAAGTGATCAATTCAAATTTGAAACACTGCTCGCTGGAACAAAGAAAACAGATGAAAACTACGCAATCACTTGAGAAAAATCAAAAAGGCTCTGAAGGACCTCGGCTGCGCTGCTTTTGACTCCTTGGTTTCTTGGTTTCTCGGGTTCTTGGCCATGGTCGTAACCATAACAGGTGGCACGGAAGCCGCACAAAATAAAAATGATTAAAGCAATAAAAAAGAAACGAAAACGAAACTCACACACAAAAGACGGAGAAACGGCCGCGCCAGCAATAACAACAATTTTTAATAAGATTTTTGAAAATTCTGAAACAACATTGGCGATATCTAGGAGAGATGCTGCTTGTTCCCGTCCCCTTCTGTTGCTCAACCACTTCCGATTTAGATCCCGATCCCGATCCTGATCCTTGGGCGTCACCCAGCAGTGGGTCAAGTGTGAGAACATTTTGCGGAAGGAAGTGGCTAGGATGAAAAATGATTGAGAAAGCGGAGGCGAGGGACTCAAGACGACTAAGCCCGGGACACCACGTGGTCAAGATTCACTTTCGAGTGCGCGAGTGACTCACTCTCATGATTGCACAGAGAATTAATGCATGCACCATGAAAAAATAGGAATAATATCATAATATACATCGAACACCAAGAATCAAACAAATTTTTCTAACAGTAAGTACAGTACAGATAATAGAATTCTTAATTACAGAATATATTATTTCTGTATTCTTAATCAACTGGCTTTCCAAATAAAAAATTTGTATATAATATATTTGTATATATATTTATTTTTAATTTAAGGGGCTACATCATACACACGCTCATACAAAAATGCGACAAAAATACAATTTGTCAACTTAGAATCGATTTTAATGATAAAGGAGTATGTTTGTGTTAGATGTTAACCACCATCTCAGGGGCCTTTCCGAATTTTTTAAAGATTAAACCCTCATTTGCTTTGCTGCCGGTGAAATAAACCCCTATTTTTTAAAACAAAATAATGGTTTGAGAATGATATTTTGATGAAATAGAGATGCAAACACCTCTAGGGCGCTTTTTTTTCTGTGTAAAATGGCTGAAGCTCTGAATGGTTGTGAAATTACCCAGGAATTCTCATAGCGTAATTGAGCATCTAATTTGCGGCGGCAGGCGGCAAAGCAGCAATTGCTGGAACCCTCGGCATTCCGGTCACGATCCCGCTCCCGCTCCCGCTCCAGTTGCACATCATGAATGGAGGAGGTCACAATGGGCCGTCTGGAAAGTGTTTCCCTGAAAACAGACGCAGAAGGAGCACCTCGACATGGAGAAACCCGCCGCCCATTCAGAACTCTTTTGGCCACTCGAGCGCGAAACAATTAACAAGTTCTCGTAGCAATACACAACAATTGCCATATTGTTGCACTTAAGATTTGTGCGCCGCGGAAAAGGAGAGAGTGCCGAAGGGCCAAGCGAATTCCTTTGAATTCAACCCCGGACTACCGATACTGACCTCCGGGAAGAGGGGATGGGGATCCGATCGGAGGCCACTCGCCGATCGCTGAAAGAAAACGAAAATTTATAATAATAAGGACCGGTGGCGGGCGGGGGAATATACAAAATGTAAACTAAAGATACTATTTATATGCATTATTTCGGCTGAAAAGGAAGTACCAAATTACATTTAATTAGGCGAAACAGCGAAATTCGCGTACCGTACGCGAATCGCAGATATAAATGGAGTGGGATCAGGCGCAAGAGCAGGAGTAGATGTGGATGTGGATGTGGATGGTCAGTCAGAAGTCAGACCGATTACCACCGAAATCCCTCGACTGGCGACTGCCTTTGGGTGAAATTCGCACGTTTAACCTTTAGGCAAACAAAATTAACAGAACAGCAAAGAACAGCAAGAGTGCACTGCAAAAAATAAGATTTACAGACATATTTAAGTAAAAGGTTTTGATATAGAAAAATGTTATTTTAATTAATTATATATGTTATGTCGTTAAAGAGTAATAAAAATTGCGTATTTGGTTATGTCTTTAAAGATATAATTTATAAACTTATTCTTTAAATTTCATTGATCTTATAATATCAATTTCCAAAACTATGTTTGCTATAAAAGACATTCTTAAACATATTGTGGTCCAAAAAAGTTATTTTAAATAGTTTAATAAAAATCATTGAGGCTTATATTATTTATTCCTTGAGAAAATCGATATATTCTTTACGTTTAACTATATTTCCAAATACCTTAACGCAATTTCTTTAGGTGCATGAGCCGCAACGATCAGCAATCGAAAACTGCGAACCTGTTGAACCCAAATGCAATTTTCATATCACTTTGATTGCTGCCCGGGATGACACGCGTGCGCCGGCTAGAGAGATGAGATAAGCTGCCGATGATCAGGGCCCGAGAGCCTGGATGAAGATGAACCGAAATTAGGGTAACAACCAACAACCGAGGGGATGCGAGTCCAAAAAAAAAAGCGAAACTTTCAAACGGTTTCAAGGATTTCGGCCCTCGTCTTCTGTTTTGTTTTATTTTATTTTTGTTTCACTTAATTCTGCGGAGGTCAGTTTATGATAATTCCCATTTCCCATAGGTGCCATTGCCGCATTTGGCACCTCACCTCGCAAAGTCGCCGCCTGTCTGGTGTAAAACTGAAAACACTTGGCCCGAAGTCAAGTAGCCTGGTACAAAAGAAATCGAAATTAAACACAAACACAAATCCCAGAACGGTCAGTGTGAGAAATGACTTTCTAGGAAGGATCCTCCATGCGATCCCAATCCCAATTGCAATCCCAATGCAGTAGTGCGACTGTCAACAAACCCCGATCGTGGGTAATTGATATGTTTTACCTTGTTTTGGGTAGTGTAAAAAGTGAAATGTAAATCGTAACTGATATCGATGGCCCGGGGGCAATTTCTCAACATCAGCCAGTGAAATTGAAAAATTGACCCTCAGATAAGTGACTACTGTCTGCCGGAATCTGTACAGGTATTTGGTAAGTGTTTTCTAATTTGAAAATCAGTTTTCTGAGATTGAGTTTGCAGCGCTGACAGTTTCTTCTTGATCATTGGGGGAGGTCTCGTCGTTGCTAAGGTGACAATTGCATTTTATGAAAATTTGATATTTTCAACCGCAAGTGTCACTTGTTGTTGGCTGAGTTGACCACACAGAAGCTATAACGAAGTCTAGTCAGGTAGGTATGGAGAAATTCCCAGCAAATTACGGGAATGATCCAGGATCATTGATCAGCAGAAAGTCCTTTGGTCCTTGCCATTTGCAGCAGGAAGAGGAGTTCTGGATAATTGGAACTAGAGCAAAATGTGTGAAAATCTACTAGCAGAGTAATTAGTTTAATGTTTTTCGGCGGGAACAAAGGCTCAACATGAGGCAAGAAATTCTTTAAATTATATCCAAGAGAATTGGAAGCAGTGGTAGTATACAGAAATCAAACTCATAATTAGCATAATTACAAACGATCGAACCGACGCCAGGACAAATTCCCAGACGGGAATATATCTGAATCTCAGCTCGACGATCGCTCTATTTCGGTTTCCAGAAATTCGTGGAATTATTTGATAAATTGACCAGAAACTCGTGTCTGACTTAACGCCCTCACAGCAGTGAAAGATGAAGGCCAGAAGGGGTTAATTACCTCGGGGCTCGTCCTCAGGGAAAGCAGGATAATTTCTCTGGCCCTGTTCTATCACGTGTCTCTATATATACAACCATTCAGCGGAGTGAGTCGAGCGAACAACTTTAATTGCCCCAATTCAAAAGGGGATGCGTTGGCGTTGACCACAATCCTTCGCCCGGCCTGTTTGCACTGCATTCACATGCCCATACATTTGATACAGATATACTACACAGCGATGCAGGGGCACAAATATAAACAATAATCAATCTCTTCAAGGGTTGGGCAAACAAAAAAAATAAAAACACACAAAGAGCCAAGCAAGGATATGCTTATGAGAACGGCGGGAGCAAGCTAGGATTTGAAGGCGTTCTTGAATTGATTATTCCTTCGGGTACAAAAGGAATTTAATATAAAAGGAATCCTCTAATTTAATACATATTTATGAGGGAAATAGATCAATGCCAATGCGATCTCTATCCACAGAGTGACCTCTTACTCTTTCACTTTGCTGTTTAGGGTTATTGTTAGTCTGGATTTTTAATTAATTGAATTGTTTTCCAATATTCACAATCTTTATTATTCAGATTTGTATAAAACAAGTCATTTTGAATATAGGACTTATTTTCATTACGGTCCCTGGCTTAACTATTGGCAGTACATTTTTAAAACCACGCTTTTCAACTCAGCTGGGCCACCATAATCCCTTAACTGGAGCCACATTCTCGGCCTAACTGTTCAGCGTTTTTTGCCTCCACTTGGCCACAAGTTAATTTTTAAACGCTTCATTAACTTTTGGCCACACGCGTTCCAAACTTTTTCCTCTTTTCTTTCCCCTTTCGGGACTCGGCTCGAGTTCGTCTGACGCGCGTCTGCCAAGGCGGTCGGTCGTTTAGCCTGTTGGTCCGGTCTAAACACCTCGACCTGCACTCCTCGCCACGATTCCCCCCGATGTCGCTATTCCATTTTGTTGACGAAATGAAACAAAAAAAAACGAACACTTTTTACTTCCGATTTTTTTCGCTTTATTGGCTGGCATCAATATTTTGGAAATGCATCGTCAGGCGACAGATGGCACACGCTTTTTTCGGATGATTTGGAATCCATACAAGCAGCCGAACAACAAACAGCGTGTGTGGCTCCTGTTTTTTGTGACCCTCGTGGGTGGGTGCAATAGAAATGCGAGCGAAAGCGGCGGCAGCTGGTGCTGGAGATGCAGGCGCAAATGTCAAGGCTGTGCACACATATTTTGTGTATATCGGACTATGAAGTGCATATTTAAATTTCGATAGCATGGCGCGAAGGATGATCAGAATTTGTGCTGGCAATGCTTAACATATGGCGAGCGTTGCCACCTTTTGAATTGAAACGGGTACATTTAAAATGAACGAAATGGTCACACTGCGGCGCACATGTTTTTGTTGACAAACTCGCCATGTCTCGCAAAAAATGGACTTCGCTGGACAAACCGCCGCTCTCGGATGCAGTGCTTCAGGTGGTGCAGAGTTTCGGCTTCCAGCAGATGACGCCTGTGCAGACGGCGGCCATTCCGCTGCTCCTGGCCCGCAAAGATGTCTCCGCGGAGGCGGTGACAGGAAGTGGGAAAACGCTGGCCTTCCTCGTGCCCCTGCTGGAAATCCTCCAGAGACGCCACAAGGAAACTCCGTGGGGCCCTAAAGAGATCGGAGCCCTCATCATCTCGCCCACCCGGGAACTGGCTCGACAGATATCCGAAGTGCTGGCCCAATTTCTGGAGCACGAGGACCTGGAGCACCTGAACCAACAGTTGATTGTGGGTGGCAACAGCATAGAAGAGGACATAGCCACGCTGCGGAAGGAGACGCCCTGCATTTTGGTGTGCACGCCCGGCCGGCTGGAGGATCTCTTCCAGCGCAAAGGAGATGATCTGAATTTGGCTGCCCGGGTGAAGAGCCTGGAGTTTTTGGTCCTGGACGAAGCCGATCGCCTGCTGGACTTGGGATTCAAGACGAGTGTTAACAACATTCTAGGCTACCTGCCCAGGCAGCGACGAACTGGACTCTTCTCCGCCACCCAGACCACCGAGGTCACGGACTTGATTCGTGCTGGCTTGCGAAATCCCGTCCTGGTATCCGTGAAAGAGAAGGCCTCCGTGAACACGCCCGCCCGCCTGCAGAACTTCTACAGGATTGTGGAGCCCGAACGCAAGTTTCTGGCCCTGCTGGAGTTTCTCGACTCGCCTGCCACCCGAACCGGGAAGGTGATGGTCTTCTTTCCCACCTGCGCCTGCGTAGAGTATTGGGCGGAAGCCCTGCCGCCACTTCTGCCCAAGCGCACAGTGCTGGGAATCCACGGAAAGATGAAGAACAAGCGGGCCAATGTGGTGGAGAAGTTCCGCAACGAACCGCAGGCAGTGCTCCTCTGCACGGACGTCCTGGCGCGTGGCTTGGACGTGCCCGAGATCGAGTGGGTGGTGCAATGGGATCCGCCCTCGACTGCCTCCAGCTTTGTGCATCGCGTGGGACGCACTGCTCGACAGGGCAACGAGGGCAACGCCCTGGTCTTCCTGCTGCCCAGCGAGGATGCCTATGTGCACTTTCTGAAGATCAACCAGAAAGTGGAGCTGAATGAACTGCCTGCTGAAGAGGCGGAGGATGTCCCCGAGAAGAAGGAACTGCGCGCTGTTTTGGATCAACTGCATCGGCTCCAGGCGGCGGACAAGGGGGTATATGATAAAGGAATGCGCGCTTTTGTTTCCCATGTGAGAGCTTACAGCAAACACGAATGCAGTGCCATTCTCAGGCTAAAAGATCTGGATCTGGGTAGGATGGCCACTGCCTACGGCCTGCTGCAACTCCCTCGCATGCCGGAACTGAAGAACTACAAGGAAGGCGGCTATGTGGCTCCCAGCTTCGAGGTGGATCTCACCAAGCTCACCTACAAGAACGCCCAGAAGGAGCAAGTGCGACAGAAGAAAATGCAAACATACGAGGAAACAGGCAGCTGGCCGGGTCAAAAGCAGCACAAGAAGCGCGTCGAGTCCTGGGATCAGACCAAGAAGGCCAAGCTGGATGCCAAGTCCAAGAAGGAGCTGCGCAAGGCCAAGAAGCAGCGAAAGAAGGCGGCGGAGGCAGAGGCGGGCTCCTCGGGTCCTGGGAAAGGAAAGAAGAGGCAGCAGTTCAGCCAGGAGGATCTGGATGAACTGGCCACCGATATTCGGCTCTTCAAGCGACTCAAAAAGAACAAGATCAGCGAGGAGGAATTCGACAAGGCCATGGGAATCGAGGGCGACAATGAGTGACCTTCATCTGGGGTTGATGTTTATGTACAATTAAAACTTTGTTAAGCAAGTAATTGGCATTTAATACTTTTCTATCAAAACAAGAACAAAAAGTTCTTTAAAAATACATAAGTATATCAAACTTTATTAGACCGAAAATGGAGGTAACAAAACATGGATGTGAAGACTACAACTAAATGAGATGGAATAGGGAACTGAAGCTTAAGCTGTGTTGCCATCGACCACAATTTGGAGGATGATCCGCCGCTTGGGGTCGTAAGAGAAGCCGTTGGTGCGGAACAGATCTGAATCGTAAAAGGGTTTTAGATTCACGATGTCCAGTTGCTTGGCACGCTCGAGCAGATCCCGCTCCATGATCTCCACGTGCGTGGCGCCCGGTCCATCCTTGCAGCGGATGTAGGCCAGCTGATCCAGCGTCAACTGCCGCAGGATAAAGAAGAGCAGCTCGGAGTGGTCCTTCTGGAAGGACAGGTACTTCTGGAATGTGCTGCGCATCTTCTTCATCACGCTGAACTTCTGCGCCTCGATGAAGCTCTCGAGCATCATGCGAATGGCCATGCTGACATCTGCCTCCATCACGTTTTCGCGCAGATGCATGCGAGCATGAGCCTCGGACATACGGATCACGCTCTCGATATGACGCACAGTAATGGGCAGCGAGCCGGTGGCAAAGGACTCCTGGCGCAGCTGGGCGTACATCTTGGCGATCTTGTCCTCGTCGATGTTCTGCATAAATTGAATGGGGAAATGCATTTAAATTGTGATTCAAAAAATCTAATCGTGGACTAACCGTAAGCTTGGGCCGAATGTTCTCCTTGGCGTAGACGATGTATTGTCGCAGGAGATCCTGCGGTATCTCTTCCACCGTCTTCAGCTGCGGCTCCTCCATCTCCGGCTGCTCCTCCTCGCTGGGATGATGCTTCATGTGCGAGTGCACCACGAATTTGGCCAACTGCTGATCCTGCATGGGATCAAACTCGTCTTTGACCACGCACAAGACATCAAAACGGGACAGGATTGGCTCCGAGAGATTCACGTTCTCCGAGAAGGTCATGGAGGGATCGTAGCGTCCGCCAATGGGGTTGGCAGCAGCTATGACGGTGCAACGAGCCTGAAGCGAGGTAACAATACCCGCCTTGGAAATGGAGATGGACTGCTGCTCCATGGCCTCGTGAATGGAGGTTCGATCCTGGTCGTTCATCTTGTCGAACTCATCGATGAGGCAGACTCCCTGATCGGCCAGCACCAGGGCACCCGCCTCCAATGTCCACTCCCGGGAAACAGGATTCCGGCGCACATAGGCCGTTAGACCCACTGCACTTGCTCCCTGTCCGGTTGTAAAAACTGCTCGGGGCGCAACCTTTTCGATGTACTTGAGGAACTGCGACTTGGCAGTGCCGGGATCTCCGCAGATCAGCAGGTTAATATCACCCCTGACCTTGTGCTTCTCGCCGGGATTCTTGGACTCGCCTCCAAAGAGGGCCAAGGCCAGAGCCCGTTTGATATAATCGTGACCGTATATCGAAGGCGCCATTGAGGCCACAACGCGCTCAACGATGCGCGGATCCTTGCTCAATTTCTGAATGGTGGCTATGTCCTCGTCCGTGAGCGACTGCACCACCTGCTTGGAGTCCTTGACAACCACATGGTTGGCAATAATCACGGTGGCAAAAACTGGAAATCCCTGATCTGTGTTCAGCGAGCCATCGTAGTTGTTGGTGTAGATGCCAGTGACCTCCAGTTCATCGCCTGGTTTGCACTGATCGCACAAATCGGACAGCAGGATGACGTCCTTGCTGCGCGGTATGCGTCCAGCTGGAATCCTGCCCGGCGACTCCTGCAGCGTGACCTTCTGGTAGTTGCGGTACAGCGTCTGCTCCATGTTGATGGAGAAGGGACCGGTGCTCTGGCACTCTGGACAGGAACCGGGCTTGACCTCCGTGTTCTGCGACTGGACAAATGGGCCCAGCACATAGCCGCACTTCACACAGTCGTACTTGATCACAGACAGCTGGGGCAGGACACCCGTAGTGGCAGTGACCACACCCAAGGTGCGAACCAACTGATTCAGATGCAGTTTCCTGAATGTGCGCAGCTCCTCGATCAGGGGCAGTTCCGAGATGCGTACGTGGATCTCGGTGGTCACTCGTTCGTAGGTGGGAAAGATGGAGAGCACCATGTCCTTGGCCACCTTGTCGAAGATCTCGAGCATCTGGAAGGGAGCCTCGGGCAGGAAGTAGGCGAGCACATGCTCCTTGTTGGCCAGATCCGTGTAGGAGACCACGAACGAGGACATGTTCTGCTCGCACATCCGCCGGATGCGATCACGGTAGGTGTAGGCGCCCCGCTCGTCCACGAACGTCCTCAGGAAGGACTGGAAGCGATTGGCGATCTCAGTGCGGGGTCCCAGCATACTGACCCACTCCTTGGTCGAGTGTCCCTTGGTGTCCTCTAGATTTTCAATGGATTCCACCATCTCGGTGTCCTCCACCTCGCCGACGGCCGCCTTCTCGCCCGCCCGCCTCTTAGCCCGGGGTCCCATATCGTCCTCGTCATCGGATTGGCCGAACCCAAGATCCCGGTCGTCACGATGGATTCCGGCGGCCCGGTCGCGTCGCCGCATCTCCGACTCGGCGGCAAAGCGGTCGCCCTGGGACATCTCCGAGAAGTCATCCTCGTCGTCCAGCATCGCCGGGTCGTAGTGATCCAGCTCCGGCATGGGACGATAGTCGTTCTCCATGTTGTCCCCGAACAGCTCCTCGCCATCTTCCTCCTCGACCTCATCGCGCACCGTCTGATCGCCCAGGATCTCGTCTTCGTTTTCGAACGGTTCGAAATCGCCGACCGGCGATGTCATTGCCGCTCGAAGATCGCGGCGTTCGGCGGCATCACTGGGCGTGTTTGGCGGCGGTGAACTGGGGTTGTCCATGTCCTGCGTCTGTTGTCCTTGGCGTTTGTTTGGAATCTGCTCTTTTTTTTTTTGCACTACCGATCTTGTTGTGGCGACGCGTGCGAAATGCGCGGGAAAAAGTGTTGCAAAGCGAACTAATTCAGGGCTGCAGGCTTGGTAGTTTCAATGCAAAAAAAAGGAGTGTTTGAAAAGGCTGTTGGGTCTACGACTACTGCAGAACTCATTGGCTAATGATAACAATTTTCGGACAATTTTTACACACAATACAGAGCAATATATATGATTAACATTTTTAAAACATTATTCAATTTAATAGGGCTCCAATATATACAGACTCTTTCGGTAGTAAACTTAGTTTTTCGATTTAACAACGTGTAATCGCAAGCTTTTTTTTTAATGCCAATTTTTGAGGATAATTATATGTATTCTATTTATCATTTTTTAGAATGATAACATTACCGTGGACTAAATATATTCACTTTAACAAATTGCTTTAAAATTGTAATACTTTTAAATAATCAGGGGTTACCAGAAATTTCTTGGGTTGAAAATTTTAATTTACATCACATGTATATATAAACAAAATTTCAATCCAAAAGATTTCTGTGTCGTCGATTAAAAATTAAATGTAAAATAATAAAAACTGTTTTATTCCGCGTAAACATCAATTTATCAGTCACTGAGGATATATGAACTAATTGTTGTCGTGGGTGTTACGGTGCAATACAAAACGTAGCTATCATATATTAACTAATGTTTACTGTACTGCCCTGGTATGCAGCTCCGTGTGAAACGAAATTGGAACTAGTTCCGTTCACCACTGATTCAAAAATTGCAAAGCAGCCCTTCCCGCCTCTTCTGGCATTAGTTTGCTCCCAGCCCTCGACGCACGAATAAGAATTACTTGTGAAATTTGCGAATTGTTTGCTAAAAATCAAAATGGTCCTGGCAACTTTATCCGCGGGTGTTATTGCTGTAAGTATGCCAGACTGAAGTCTAAAAATTAGTTTGCTAACATCTCAAACTACCGGGCGCAGCGCATTATGCATGGCGAGGTTGTCGACAAGCCGGTGCTGCAGATCCTGGCGATCAAGAAAATCAACAGCACTGCGGATGCGGAGCGCTACCGCATCCTGATCTCCGACGGCAAGTACTTCAACAGCTATGCCATGCTGGCCAGCCAGCTGAACGTGATGCAGCACAATGGAGAGCTGGACGAGTTCACCATCGTGCAGCTGGACAAGTATGTGACCTCCATGGTGGGCAAGGACGGAGCTGGCAAGTGAGTGGATGGTTAAACTTACGGGTGTTCGATATTATAGTAACCCAATCTTCATATTAGGCGCGTTCTCATCATATCCGAGTTGACTGTCCTTAATCCGGGTGCCGAGGTGAAAGCCAAAATTGGCGAGCCCGTGACTTACGAGAATGCCGCCAAGCAGGACCTGGCGCCCAAGCCGGCCAAATCTACTTCTCAGCCCGTTGCCAAAAAGGAACCAGCCTACAACAACAACAATAATAATGTAACAATGAATTCCTCGCTTAACAGTGGCATGACTCATCCGATTTCCAGCCTGAGTCCCTACCAAAACAAGTGGGTGATCAAGGCACGCGTCACCTCCAAGTCGAGTATTCGCACCTGGAGCAATCCCCGCGGCGAGGGCAAGCTCTTCAGCATGGATCTAATGGATGAATCGGGCGAAATTCGTGCCACGGCCTTTAAGGAGCAGTGCGACAAGTTCTACGACCTCATCCAAGTGGACAGCGTCTACTATATTTCCAAGTGTCAGTTGAAACCGGCCAACAAACAATACTCGACGCTGAACAACGCCTACGAGATGACCTTCTCCGGCGAAACGGTTGTCCAGTTGTGCGAGGATGCCGACGACGATCCCATTCCGGGAATTAAGTACAACCTAATTCCCATTTCCGAGGTGTCCGGGATGGAGAACAAGGCATCGGTGGATACTATTGGCATTTGCAAGGAGGTGGGCGAGGTGCAGTCTTTCGTTTCCCGCTCCACAAACAAGGAGTTTACGAAGAGGGACATTACGCTGGTTGACATGAGCAACTCGGCCATCAGTCTCACACTGTGGGGCGACGAAGCCGTCAACTTTGACGGCCATGTGCAACCTGTGATTCTGGTCAAGGGATCACGCATCAACGAGTTTAATGGCGGCAAGTCCTTGAGCCTCGGCGGTGGTTCCATTATGAAGATCAACCCGGACATCCCCGAGGCTCACAAGCTGCGCGGCTGGTTCGACAACGGAGGTGGTGACAATATCGCCAACATGGTCTCGGCCCGAACTGGCGCAGGTAACTTCTCCGCCGACTGGATGACTCTGAAGGATGCGCGGGCTCGCAACCTCGGCAGCGGCGATAAGCCCGACTACTTCCAGTGCAAGGCGGTGGTGCACATCGTCAAGCAGGAGAATTCCTTCTACCGCGCCTGCCCCCAGAGCGAATGCAACAAGAAGGTCGTTGACGAGGGCAACGATCAGTACCGCTGCGAGAAATGCAATGCACTGTATCCCAACTTTAAGTACCGCCTGCTTATCAACGTGAGTATGCGCAGGATAAAATCAATTGGCTTGAAATACTTAAAACTAATATATTTTTCTGCAGATGAGCATCGGCGACTGGACTTCCAACCGCTGGGTCAGCAGCTTCAATGA
Organism: Drosophila elegans; assembly: GCF_018152505.1. Classification (NCBI taxonomy): domain Eukaryota; kingdom Metazoa; phylum Arthropoda; class Insecta; order Diptera; family Drosophilidae; genus Drosophila; species Drosophila elegans. The sequence goes on along the minus strand of NW_024545855.1, from coordinate 1,186,494 downwards.
GGTTGGCGAGCAGCTTCTCGGACATTCTTCGCAGGAAGTTGGCGAGGCCCTTGAGAACGATCCAGCCAAGGCCGAGCAGATATTCTCCGCCCTCAACTTCACTTCGCACATCTTTAAGCTGCGCTGCAAGAACGAGGTTTACGGCGACATGACCCGCAACAAGCTCACTATTCAATCCGTGGCCCCCATCAATCACAAGGAGTATAACAAGCACTTGCTTAAGGAGCTGCAGGAGCTCACTGGCATTGGCTCTTCCAACTAATTTTCATGTGCAGCTCGCTTACACACATATACCATAAGCTATGAAAATAAGCTATTCATTAAATTACATAAGTTAATTCAAAACATTGTGAATTGGGTCTTATCTCAGCCACTTTTCTGTTCTAAACCGATATATATATACTCTTCTTCGCGGATTTGTTATTGTGAAAACCATAGAATTATAGCATGATAAAATAAATATCTAAGCATCCAAGGATATTAAAATGTATTTTTTTATTCGCTTGTCAAAGTCCTTAAAGAAGACACATTTTGGAATGTGGAAACTTAAAAGGGTTTTCCAAGCTTAATTCAACCCAACCTGCAGCTTTCGAACATACAATTGTTGAGTTTGCTTATGCCATCACATAAATATATATATTAATTCTCAGAGTATATACGCAATATTCTTATGTGTTTATAGCTCAAAAGTTGACAGATTCGGTTTAGTAAGGTAGAAATCGGAACACGAAGGGCATTAATACGTTTCTTGAAACATTGTGTAGCTAAACAATATTTTTATTCACTTGCTAAGCTTTTAGCTTTTTTTGTTATTTTGTTTTGATTTTTATACCCTTGCAGAGGGTATTATAATTTCAGTCAAAGTTTGCAACGCAGTGAAGGAGACATCTCCGACCCTATAAAGTATATATATTCTTGATCAGCATCACTAGGCGAGTCGATCTAGCCATGTCCGTCTGTCCGTCTGTCCGTCCGTCTGTCCGTCCGTCTGTCCGTCTGTCCGTCTGTCCGTCCGTTTATATGCAAACTAGTCTCTCAGTTTTAAAGCTATCTGCATGAAACTTTCCCAAAAGTTGTCTTTCTATTGCAGGTAGTATATAAGTCGGAACGAGCCGGATCGGACGACTATAGCATATAGCTCCCATAGGAACAATCGGAAAAATAAATAAAAAAAAATTATAACTTTGCTGTTTTTTAATTTTTTGTTTAGTTCTTCGACATTTAGTAATGGTTAAATATTTCCGATTTACGGTTTAAATTTCATCAAAATCGGACGACTATAGCATATAGCTCCCATAGGAACAATCGGAAAAATAAATGAAAAAAATTATAACTTTGCTGTTTTTTAATTTTTTGTTTAGTTCTTCGACATTTAGTAATGGTTACATATTTCCGATTTACGGTTTAAATTTCATCAAAGTCGGACGACTATATCATATAGCTCCCATAGGAACAATCGGAAAAATAAATGAAAAAAAATTATAACTTTTCTGTTTTTTAATTTTTTGTTTAGTTCTTCGACATTTAGTGATGGTTAAATATTTCAGAATTATGGTTTAAATTTTATCAAAATCGGACGTCTATATCATATAGCTCCCTTAGAAATAATAAAAATATATAAAATAGCTATCAAATAATTGAGCTGCAAATCATCATAGCTTCAATGTTTTTAAACATATACGAAAGTAAATCATAATTTTAATGTTTTCAAAAGTGTTTAATTCTTGCAATAGCTGCAAGGGTATATGAACTTCGGCTTGCCGAAGTTTGCTTTCTTTCTTGTTGTTGATTCATATTCCCGCCAAAATTGAATCAGCCAATCCGCGCTCGTGTATTGATAAGAATTGTCGCCCGTTTGGCTATTTAAGCAGACGCTGGCAAGTGTTTGATTGCATTCATTCTTTAGTGGTCGCTGCACTAAGTACAAAGCGCTTAATAAAAAAATAAGCTCCAAATTTTCTATTTAGACCACACGATAATAGAGAAAAATTTGTCTTAAAATGAAGCCAATAGAAATTACTGTAAGTACAAAATATGCACAATTAAGACACATTCAGATGATTAATTAATAATTTAATTCGATTTGGCAGCCAAAAAATAACAAGATTTCAATGTATCTCAACCGGAAACGATTTTATGAGTTCAACTAATTAATGTACATTTTTGGGGATTCCCAGCCTATTTCCAGTTTGCTATCAACGGAGCTCGAGAATCCAACCATAAGAGCCCGCGTTACATGGAAGTCTGAGATCACACCCTGGCAGTCTTTTATCAGAGAAGGAATAATCTTCCATATGCATTTGCTGGATGAATCAGGCCAAGTTACTGGAGTTTTATTTGATTGCGAGTGCGAAAAGTTTTATCATCAGATTCAAGTAGGAAACGTATACGTTTTCTCTAATTTTGTTCAGGAAGACGAAGTGAGGTTCAGAGTTCTGGATCACACCCGTCAAATTGGATTCGGTTTTAATACAGTTGTTCAACCAAATGTCGATGTTCCAGAAATTTCCAAAATCAAGTATGAATTCGTGCCGCTTTCGAAGATTTCTACAAAGCCGGATGGGGATCCAGTCGACGCAATTGGAATCTGCACTGAGGTGCGTGGTGTAGAAAACCGAGGAGGTAATATAATTCGAGAACTTTTGCTTGTGGACGCCGACTACCAGAAAATCATGTTAAATCTGTGGGAAAAGACCGCCGAAAAATTCGAGGGCGCTGTTGGGGATGTGATCGTTGTCAAAGGAGCACGTGTCCAGGAACACAACAACGAAAAAAAAATGAACGCCAGCTGGTACACCATGGTGCAGATCAATCCTGAAATTCCAGAGGCCATTCAAATGCGAGAATGGTACGGAATTAAACAAGAAATTTTTTAATATTGTTAGCATGTATAGTATATAATAACCCAGACACTGGTTTGATAAACAGCTACTTACATACTTGTGCAATAAATAAATTGAAAATTTATAGAATGAGGTGCATTTTAAATTCTTATGGTGATGCAAACAAGTATTTTTGAGCTCAAAACCTCACATCCACTTTCTTCTCACTTTCTGTAGCGATCCAAACATTGGCAAAATTATACTTCATATAACAAAAGAATCTTCTAGATTTGGATTTACAGTCACGTCCGTACGAATGTGAATACCGGTAAGTCGATTTATTGTCGATCAAAATGTTCTTAGGCTTAGTGCCGACCACAGTCAAACAAAATTGCAATCTGCAACCTACACAAACGCTATGCCTTTGTTTGTATGGGAGAAACTATAGTATATATGAATAAAGCTTTTACGCCAATAGCTTTGCTAGCTAAAAAGTTTACTGATTGGGTTAGTCATACACAAATCGGGAACCGGAGTGCATTAAACTAATTTGATTAAACTTTGCGTTTCTTTATCTTCCAATTAATGTGAAAACAGGTATCAGTTTTTACTCCATACGGCAATAATAAAAAAATGGACCCAGAAATTACGGTAAGTATATACATACATATATATATTTCCAGATTTAGAAAAGACGTAAACACAAAATGTCTATCTAATTATTGTACTTTATTCTGGATATACAGCCCATTTCCAGTCTGCACCCACTCCGAATTTCATCCATAAGAGCCAGGGTTTCCTACAAGACAGAAATAAGCTCCTGGAATAATGGTGACAAAGATGGGAAAATCTTTCTTATCAATTTGATAGACAAATCTGGTGAAATTACTGCCCTTGTGTTTAACGATCTGTGCATGAAGTTCTACCGCCAGATTCAGGCAGGCAGTGTATACGTGTTCTCCAATGTAGAGGCAAGGCCAGCGCATGACAAGAACAAAGTACTGGGTAACAGCCTCCAGATTTTGTTCCTGGATAATACAGTTGTACAGCGGGATAATACAGTTGTACAACTGGAGATTCCCCAAACAAAATATAACTTCGTTGATCTTTCCGCTGTTTCTAAAATACGGGACGGAGAACCAGTCGACGTAATTGGAATCTGCACTCATGTGCCTGATTATGAACACCGTGGAGATTATACAATTCGAGAAATTGTGCTTTTGGACCCTGACTACCAGGAAGTCATGTTAAATCTGTGGGAAGAGCAGGCTGTTAACTTTGATGGTGATGTTGACGATGTGATCGTGGTCAAAGGAGCGCGTGTCCGGGAACATAACAACGAGAAAAAACTGAACGCCGGCTGGTACTCCATGGTGCAGATCAATCCTGATATTCCAAATGCCATCGGAATGCGAAAATGGTACGAAAATCAATAAGAAACCTCTAATATATTGTTAATTGTTATGTTTGCTGAATAAATACTGGAACAGCCGAAACAGAAGTAGCAAATTGCTGTAATTTAAATATAAATTCCTTGGAACAAAGTATGTTTATTTGTCGAGAAATAATTGTACAATAAATAAATAGGGTAGAACGTAATAAAATAAACGCCCAAACCAAACTGCACTTGGCATTGGGACTAAACTAGAGATTATCCACCTAAGGGTCTAGGAAAAGATTACATCTACATAAACAGAGAAAAAATCATAACAATATCAGTTCCCTAGTGTCCACAATTTTGTAGTCAAAATAATCTTAATCATATCAGGCGAACACTTTAGCCTACTGATATGAAGAAAATTATTTTGATTGCTTTAACATAATTTCAAAGCGCATCAAATAGCGCTAAATTCATCTGAATAAAATCCGAATCGGTGACCAATTTCGGGGACATTTTTTCTCTGTCAAGATGGGGATGAGACTATAGAAACCCGTTGACATGAGCAAGGGACTTGACTACGTACGGCTAACCGACCAGAGACGCTCGATCGTGAACACTTAACCTAGATCTCAGATAACGTTGGGTTGGGCCCCCAGATGGAGCCTAGTTGGACAGCTGCTGCTCTCCCTCCGCGGGCACCACGTGCTCATGGTCCTCCTTGGACAGGCTGCGCTGCTGCTCCTCCACCTGCGTCGCCCGCTTGGCCTGCTCCTGCCGCCTGGCCACGCCCTCCATCGACTCCCGCAGCGAGTCGATGTCCAGAGCGTTCTCGTCCTTGTCGCCATCCTGCTCCTGCCGCTGGCCACCGGCGAACTTGGAGAAGTAGGTGAGCGACTTCATCAGCTGGTAGCTCTTCGAGATGGGTATGTTCGAGTCGTAGACGCTGGTGCTGGAGCTGCAGTCCACGTAGAACCACCAGTTGCACTTGAGGATCGTCTGGTCGAAGAGGGTGTTCTCCGGGCAGAGGAACGACTTCCGCACCATGCCGTCGTCGGTGAGGGCGCACACATGGAAGACCTTGAGGGAAAAAGGTGAGAATAATAAAATTAAAACTAATTCCACAAAGTACATATAACCCGAATAACTTACCATGCATCCCAGTTCGGTGTCGGCGTAAAGACCTGGAAAGTGCTTTTGCTTTGCACAGGAGAAACTCGTCGGTGGCAGGTCCACTTTGGATTTGAAGTTGTCGTCGAAGTTCTTGTCGTAGCCCACGGGATAGTATTCCTTGGGTGCGTTCATGACCTACAAAAAAAACGAGAAATGGTAGAAAAAAATTAAGATTCAGAGTAGCGTAGTTCCCATTAAAGCACAAAATTCCTAATCTCTTTAATCATAATTAATAAAGCTTTTAAAATTATTACGTATCCGCCACGTTGTGCCTTTTGTGAATTTGTTAGTTCAAGGTCGAACTTATATATACTGTGTTTGGGCTAGGAAATTCATTTCAAATAAAGTCTTAACTAAGTTGGCTGTGCCTTACCATTTTACGCATTTGTTTTTAATTTATAGTTAAGTTTCGTGTGTAAGGAAATACATGAAATGGTGTTTATGCACATACGTATTTACCCATTTCATGAAATTATTGCATGAAATGGCTATCGCATAAACACTATAATATAAGGGATAACAATTGTTTAAATATATATATCAGATCGAAAATATCTTCCACACATAAGTAAACTTTTTCCAAAATATTACGTATACAGCCCGTTGTTCACTTTTTGATTTTGTTGGAATTAGTTTCTTAAGGCAGTCTTACAGCTAAAATTAATTATTTAATCTTTTTAAAAAATTACATACATATATGGTACTTAAAAAACTTAGCAAATATTTATTAAATGATGTGGATCACATATGTATATCACAATAACAGCCCAACTCCAAGCAAAATACCCACCTTGGACACCTTGTGCTCGGCCAGCGACTTCTGCGGACGCGGCGTACTGGTTGTCGTTGTGGTCGTCGTAGTCGTAGTCCTCACTGTGGAGGTGCGCATGAACTCCTCCCGCAGTTTGGCCGCCAACTGAGCCCGGTGCTCGGCCTTCAGCTGCTGTTCCCGGACGTAGATGGCGTGCTTAATGGTGTCCACTGTGACGTTGGCAGCTGCAGCCAGTTCCTCAACGGTCACGTCCTTCAGGTCGAACTTGGGCTCCTCGAACTGCAGGTAGTTTGGATGACTGGCCACCGTCCGGTGCTCCTTGCCCTCGTTGGCGATCCGGGCGATGGACTGGGGCATCGCCTGGAACACGGGCACTGCCACGGGCTGCGACACCACCGGATTGGCCACGTGGAAGGTACGGTTCGAGTGCTGTCCAAAATAGGGAGGATAAATGTTATTAACAGAAACCGAAAAAATCGTTTAAATTTATTGAACTATACCACTTATACCATTCAAGAAGTATTAAAATAATGCATATCCCTTCAAACACGATTGTCCGGAATATAGATAAGATTTAAATGAGTACTTGTTGGTAGTACAATAAAGAATATAAAGGTATACAAAATATTTTTTATAAGACTTTCAAAAAATCGTTTTAAGTTTAACAACGTCATTTTAGTCGATTGTGCATAACAGTCGACAATAAATTTGATTTTATGGTTAACAATAATACTTGTTAATAAACAGAAACATCTATCAATAATTAGTTTTAAAGTTTTTTTTACATTTGTTCTTCTAATATAAAGAGCTACGACTTTTTATTTTGTTTTGCTAAAGTAATTCCAACCAACCAAATAGTACTCTTTAACTTAAAAATCCATTGAATCCCTAGTACATAGTAACTCACCGGCTTATCGATGGCACTTATCAGCTTGTTGTTGATACTGACCCGTGGCTCCGGGGTGTCCACGGCCACCCGTCGCTCCGCCGTAGTGGGAGCCGGAGCGGAGGCCTGAGTGGCGGCCACTTGCTTCTGGGGAATGGGTCGGAAGGCGGGAACTCCCAATGGCAATGGACGAGCCTCGGTCATGAGCTGTTGCTGTTGCTGCTGCTGCTGCTGCTGCTGTTGTTGCTGCTGTAGTAGCAACAATTGTTGCTTTAGTTTTAGTTGCTGTTGCAGTTTCTGCTGCTGCAGTTGCAGTTGCTGCTGCTGTTGCACCTGTTGCAGGTTGAAGGGCGCTGCTCCGGTGGACCGTGAACTTATACGCTTGTCGGGCAAAGGGTGTTGCACTGGTTGATTGACCTACCGGAAAAAAGTGATGTAAGTATTATAGCTTTAATAACATTTATAAACCTCACCTGCTGCTGAGTAGAGGGAAGTACGCCCACCAAATCCGGAGGAGCTCCGTTCTTGTAGCTGATGGCACGCCGGCGGTCAGGCTCCGTGTTGCCCAGCGATTCCGGGAAGCCCAGCTCGTCGCCCAGACTGAAACCTGCAATGGCCAAGGGTTTTGGGTTAGGTAGGGCCCCCAACGACCCCATCAATCACTTCAATCGTGGCCAAGGGTTGGGCAATGAGGTGTTAATTAATGGCTTTTGTTTTACCCTTCACGTGCCTATGGTAAGGGTCTTATCGAAGTCTTAAATCTACACGGCTTGTATGTACAAAGGGCCTATAATAATCCATTAACAAAAGGGGTCGGTGAATACTAGTAAAATTGGTTTTGTAAACATTTTTTATATACGTAATCAAGTAAAACAACTTTTATCATTTGACTACAATTTAAAAACGCTATAGACCTGTGCAAAAACCAATTGGATGTTTGTATTTATTGAGATGAAGGCCCGAGCAGCTCGTTAAATTATCATTAAGTTGAGATTTAATTGGTGTTAATAATATACATTTATTCTACCAAAATTTTTTTTTTAGTTTTACGTTTAGAAATTTAATATTTTTTTTGTATGTATTTATTTTCAAAGTGATTCTTAATCTTGATTTTTATTGCAAATTTTTGGTACGTTTTAGAACGAGTTTAATATTTGTTTCACTTACATTCTTAAACAGTCTCAAAAGTCAATCTTTAAAAAATTTGTAAAATTAATTAAAACATGAAAGTCATTGTTTTATTTGATAAGATATATATCTTTTAAAGTTTGTTAATTAAAAGTTACTCATTTGAATCGTTATGCTTCGGATCTTTTTGTGTTGCCCAAAGTCCAAAGACCTTCTGGAGTCTGATCTAGCTTTAAAGTGAGCAACCCCTGGTTATACGCCCGTGGCAATTGAACTACAGGTCAATCCACAAGTCGTTTTCTTGGTCTGCCTCTTCGTCTCAGGCGCTCCACTTTATCTTTCAGTATCGAGCTCAAGTCATTGGCTGCTATATGTAGCTACCACTGACATTGGCATTAATGCATAATGACTTACTTAATCGCTATTCGCGGTGCGTTTGAGTTCAGATCGAGTTCGATTACTTGACCAATTAGTTGCACTTGAAAATTGGAGGACTGGGAGCCTTGGAAACACTACGTACTCTACATTCACCTTGAACTATTTCGATGCCTTATGTACACTGAGAGAAGGGGGGATGGAGGATGATACGGGGCGGTGCAAATGGGGTGACAGAACAGTTGAGAGATTTACCTAAACCGAAATGGGCCTTTAGGCCACCCAAATTTCGTACACGAAACAGTCCAGACTTTTTGAAGTTACAATCGAGTATGAACCCGAAATCGGACGATAAAACACACGTCCCGCAAGCCAATCCTATAAATAAAGAATAGAAAAAGCAAACACAGAATAGGATAGATCTTTCGTATAATACAACAGTAATGTTTAAAATTAGTACAACAAGGGATTAATGCCGAGTTTGAGTATGTTTTTCGAGGTTTTTTTGGGGATTGAAATGGGGAAGGACGGGAAAGCTTCTGTGTTGTTTTCTCTATGCAACATTTAACCATAACCAAAAACTAAGCTTATAAAAGATTAGTAACCAACAGTATATTGTTATTGCTGTGTTAAAGTGGGTGGGGCTTTTAAATCTGGCATGTGTTGGATCACATTTCGTCGTTGGCATAAATTAATAAAATAAATTTTACTACTGTCAAGCATGAAGTTTTATAATGAAAACCGGCGCAAAGTTTTAATTTTATCCCGCATCGAATCAAATTGCGTAGCGGATGTCTTGATTGATGTGCGGATTGCCCGCTCAAATCTCACATACACATCTGCCTCGGCTGGTGGAATCCGAGGTATGTGTGCTTTTATTATCTGCCATCTGCCAACTCGGGGTGTGACCGCAGAATGACCCACTTTGGAGCAGAGAAGATGGCCCAATCCGACCGCAAGACATACGAGCAATAAAACCAGGCCGCCAGCATTCTCCCACCGATCTCAACGTGGCCATAATCGATTAACGATGCCGTGAGCAGACCCATTATGGACCGACAAACACCACTTCCTTGTGAGCGGGGTAAGCACAAACCAATTGAAACCCAAGCCCATTAGTGCCATAGGTTACGCATTAGCCGGGGTTAGCCAAGATTTATAGAGAGCAACCCCGTTGACCTGAACCAAGTTGCAGACTTCAATCTGAATTGCGCGTCTTGGGTTCAAATTAAATTGTTAGCATGTCAAGTGGGACATGTAATACGTGTTTCGAATGAGTTCTTTCAAAACACCCCTCCACTCGGCGTGTCGTGCATCCATATTCATAGAGCAGCATTTGAAACCGATTCTAAGGCGGCTAATGGCGGGCCATTATGTGCGAGTGGCACATGTTGCCAATTGTGGTAATCGCTTTAGATGCTACACTTGACAAAAAATTAATGAAAATTGGACCTACTTTATTGTAAAATGATGGGGAACTGTGATTTAAGGTATCTTACTTACATCATTTAAATAAAATTAATTATTTTATTGGTAATAAAAGGAAAGTTAGTACCAAAAGGTATATTTAAAAAAACACAAAATATGTTTATTATTTCATTGAAATGGTTAAATCAACAGAGTAAATTGCTTACTTTACCTTCTGTGTAAAAATTGCTTTTGTATAAGTGTAAATATGTGTACTTAAGTTTTTCTGGATAGAAGTAAATTAATTCGAAACTCTTTCGAAATCAAGAACATGTTTAATTGTTTTGTATGTTAAGCAAATTCCAAAAGGCCGCAGTTAAGGTCGTTTTTTCACAGTGCAGAGCCGCTACGGGTCGGATCGGAGTCCGGTCCAACAGTTTGGCTTGTGGGTTCAAGGAAAATGGAGCTGGTTTTATAACCGCCCGCCTAATGGAGTGTCAGCATGCCAAGGCAACGTGTGGCCATCTCCCATCTCCGTGGGATCAGAGTGCGCAGTCGATGTGGTCACTTCCTCGTCTTTGTCATCGTCATCATCATCAGGTACACCACTCAATTACTCCAAGTCCACAATCGATTATCCCTGCTCTCCCCGAACGGTAGATAATCGAACTTTTACTTGCAAAATTTGCATTACGCATTCGCCGTGTGGGCGAGCAGTTATTTTAATTGTGCCTGCAAATGGCCAGCACGGCGACAAATTGGAGAAGGGAAAACGGCAATTAGCTAGGGAAAACTAGGCAAATAACGCGGCATGCCTGAGAGCAATATGAAATATGAAATTTGCTTCGAATTGTCAGTGGGGGGGTTTATCCAGCGACATTTGCAGCTAGTCACAGGCGATCGACAAGCGCTTTCTCTCATCTCGGGCATAAAATGCGAGTTGCGGTGGGCTGACGACTTGTCGTGGCTACCCGGCATCAAGTGGTCAAATAGAAATTCAAACTAAACAAATAATGAGGCATAAATATGCACGTGGGGCAGTGTCGGATGGCCGGCAAAGGCCAGGCAATGTTTAGTTACTTTCCTCAAAGTCTATGTCCCGCTTCCCCTGATCGGTAAGCCTCATCTAGTTAGCACCTCTGCCCGCGAAAGTGGGTCATCTGGTCTCAAAAAAACATTGATATTAATTGCTCACTCGAATGCTAAGACAGAAATCGAAACCGAACCTGAAACAGAAACTGAAACTGAATCCGAAACCGAAACAGAAACTGGCTGGCCAAGCTCAGCGTTAATTCAATTTGATGATCTCCCCTGGCCGACGCAAATGCAAATATCGTGTATAAATTATCAAACATCTGCCGTCCTAGGCCGTCCATTCATTGTGGCCGAACCTTAACCCAAACCTTTGAGACAACGCCTCTTTAAGCGGTTTCCCTTTTTATATTCTGCACTCATATTTTAAGGCTTTAAGCATTCCATTGTTGGCAAAACGTTTTACGGTCAATCTTTTTATCTCATTGTCAATGATTTTTTTTCGCGAAGGCTCTTTGGGCGACAACCTTTCCCTTTTTTTTCGCTGACTGTGCGAAACTGACTGTGCGAAACTTTCCATTTCTCCTTGATTTACTTAGGCAGGCCCAGTAATGATATTTGTTCTCATTGTAAATGGTATAATGATAGAAGAAAAGCAATTAAATTGTTGATTGAGTTTTACGAGCTGCCAATGACCTTGCCATGGTGTTTTAATTGAGTGATATAAAATGAGGAGACTGGCTTGAATTGACTTGTATCCAAAGATTGACTATTACGGCTTGTTCTATTCCATGAGTGGGAAAATCAAAATGTAATTTCGGGAATTTAACGATCTGCCCATGACCTTGCCCCTGTGACTCGAATAAGCAATCCGAGTGAAACCATTATCGCTTCGGGGGAGATTGTTTCGGCTTGGATTGTCCAAATGGGCTTCAAAGTGTCAGCCCCAAAACGCGGTTTGCTAATCCCCCTTTGCCGGTTAATTATGTTAATTGAACGATGGTCTTGACAGTGAGCGATAGGCCCAACAAAAGAGCTCCGGCTGACAAAACTTTTGACAAAGCCACTTCAAGCCATCGAATTAAATTGCAATTTGATCATGTGTGTGCGTGTGGGCCAAACAATCGTCTGCTCACAAAGGTGTGGAATGGAATGCAAGACTTTGGATGCCCAGAGATCGGTGCAGCATCGCCGAGATGAAGGTCTTACGTGAGCGGGTTGCGTGCTCGGAAATAATGAACCAGCACACTTGACAACGCAAGAGAAACACTGTTTATACTATCTGAAGATGGTCCCAAACAATAGAAGCGATAATCATGCTTAAATTTATTCCTAATTGCGAACAAAACGAAACAAAAAGTCTGAATTGGGGAACTCAAAAAGCGAAAGGACACGACCCTTGTGTGGGAATAAATACAACCGGAAGCCTCTTCATGCACTGCTTAAAATTACTTCAACTTCGAGCTTAAGAATTTCACCAACTATATTTTAGACTTAACATTGAAATCATTGATATTTTATTTGGAAAACATATGCTATACACAAATAAAAGGAATAAAATAGAAAGTAATTCTCTTTATAAATCAATAGTTAAAGTTTCAGTTTTGTATGCAGTTATTAAGAAAAGGCAATACCATTTAGCATTTAAACAAACATAATTAATTTTTTATAAGTATTTGTTAAGCATATGCCACAAAACTTTAGTCCCACGCGACTTTTCAGTAATATTCAAGTAGCTCTAAAACAATATTACATAATTATGGCAACTTGTATTTTTTTTTACACTACCCAGCTATTTGCTTGAAAATTAAATTGCAACATGCCTAGTACAAAGTAGAAAGCGCTTTCAATATGTTTTGTTTATGTCTTAACAAATTAATACAAAATATGTGCTTTAGAATTTATGGGATATTTTTTTCCCCGGTGCACAGATGCCTGTTTGCCTTTCACTTTGCAAAATACCAGCCCGAAGAGCCTTTTACTGACTGACCAATGGTATGACAATGCAATTTCTTTCTTTTTTTTATATTTCCCAGTACTTTTGGCCCCTTCGGCAGATGCAGCAATGCATTTCAGCAGGGCTCCAAGGTTTATTCAAGAAAAACATTCGTTGGCGTCAGCTAATTGCCGTTGAAAGTATGTACATTTTGCCAAAAACCATTTATATTATTTTACGTTTGCTTGCCAGACGGGGCGTATACTCACTAACATATTGGCTATTAGCTGTCACTTTTGGCCAGGAAGGGTCGTCTTCACACAACGCTGCCAAGTGTTTTAGGCCAGAAGTATTGCATAAAGCTCTCAGACATCGGTTCGAATGTGGGTTATATAAAAAGACAGAAAGAGCAACAGCATCAGAAACAACTGAAGATGCCTCCAAAGCGCTGCGTCATTGGCCACAAAACAGATATTGAGTTTGAGCCAAACACGAGCGAAAAGAAAAAAAAAAGAAAACACCAAAGAGAAACATCGCTGGCCAGCGCATCCCAATAAGTTGGGGTACAAATCGGCGTTATATTGATGAATCATGGCCCACGATTGCCGGACGCTGTTCGCTGAGTTTTATGAAGCCATCAATGGGAATATCAAAAGATTTGGGCAGGGCAATGTCGGTACATATTTGGGCGATGTGTGTAAGCATCAGTTCCTGCTGCCCATGGATCGTTTCTTTTTGGCCAAGCAAAGGTCAGCAAACACACCATTAACTTTATGCAAATTGGGCAGCGAAAATTGTCGGAATTAACACCCGGCAATCGACGACTATTGCTCTGATCTTGACCGATATTCTGGCCTAGGACCGGTCGTTACCATAACGAGGGGAGATCGGAACATCGTAACACTCAGTCAAATAAAACAGGCGGAATTGTAGTGCGAAGGCTATGCGGGGCTAATTTATGTCTGCAAATTTGCAAATTGATTAATTGGCGAATGGTTGGTAAATGGATAAGAGTAACAGTCTGCCCTTAATGGAGCCACCTTCAAGCCAGATACACACATGTACACACATGTGTATCTGTTCTTAATGAGCTGCACATTACTTCAGGTCAAGAATGCTCCATGGGCACCGTGACTAACACAAAACCAATCCGGTTTCTTCGGCAAGGTTTTGCATTAAGCGAACAGATTGGGGCGCAGACAATGAACCAAAACTGAATCCATATAAAAAGCGATGCCAATAAACTGCAGCCGCGGATCGGTGGCTAAATATGCATATACAAATACGAAGATAAGATTGCTTAAATTGCTATTTGCCTTTTGTTTTGCACTTTTTACATGAATTGGATTTTTTTTGAATTTTAATTGATGTTCAAGTCATCATGTCTAGATCTAGATTACTATTCAAGCTAAATGACTATTTTTTTTGGCGCGCTTTTGGGTGAACGATTGGTCAATTATTGACTAAATTTGGCCAATTTCCAAGAGAATCATCTTGGTCGGCAACCTGTTTTGGATCTGCAGTCTAGTATTACAGCATATCCAGGTGTCATAAGACTCTCCATAAAAGATAACGGTTGTCTCGAGTCAAACGACTTAAGACACAAACTCGAATCCAAGAAAAGTTCGTCGCCTAAGTCATTTGTTTTTCAGCCTGCTGCCAACCAGAATTAAATAATTGTTATCCGACACCCGTGAAAAGCAATTAAAGCCCGACCACAACAGCAATAACAACAACAACAGAAACGGCAATTATTCCGAAAAATTCAAAACGGGAAACATGAAAACTGCATTTACTCACTTGCCGCCTGCATGATCAGAAAGCCAATCACAAAAAAGTTCATTTTTGCCACTTTTTTTTCTCGTTCGAATTTTGCTTGAAAATTTCTTTCTTCGGAAATTACGATGATTAGTTATTTTCGTCGGATGCGTTTAATTTATCTTTACGATTTTCCTTGCACGCTCGTTCACTCACTTGGGGGGAAAACGAAAACTGAGGAAAACACAATAAACTTTTATTATCGTTGTGTTCGCGACTCGTGCCGCAGATCGGAAGCGGATAGTTGATTTAATTAAATTTAATGAACTTATTATTTTTATCAATTATTTCAGCATTGCGGTTGGACGAAAGAAAAGCAAAGCGCGTAAATTGAACGAATATACAGAAAACATATATAAAAACCAAAATAAAACCGGTAGACATAAGAAACGCAAATGACCGGGGTAAACACTCTCACTCTCTCTTTCGGCGGTAAAAGTGAAGATGGGCGGACGGAGGCGGCGACACGACTGAGATGTGCCGATAATCGCGCTGCGCTACGCGTGCGTAGGCGCCGGCAGAGGCGGTGGCAGCGGCCGTGGCAGAGGCAGCGGTGGCCTGGAACACTATATTTCCAAATTTACCAAGAAAAACCTAAGCTTAGTAAAATATAAATACTGTCTCTAACCTACAAAGAATATATAATTATAATATATAATATAATTTGATCTATGTACAACATTTATTTTATTTAATTTATTTGTTTTTTTTTTCTAAGTATGCATTTTTTTCATTTTTTGACAGAAATAATCGAATTGTATGAATGCACAAAAATGAATTAAATTTTCGGTAATCGTTTTTTTAAGTTTGAGCATTTTTCTATAATAAACTTTAACCACATGCATTTGAAACTATAAAAATTTCCGCTTTAATATTTTACCAAATTGCATTGGAATAATAAATTCAACCAAAAGTGTAGCTTAGGTAATGGATAGGCTTCTAGTTAACATTAAACTTTGTAAAGATATTGTTTTTTTTTTTTAATTTAGGTAAAGTTTACTTGAGAGTAAGTCGTAAAGGTTTGCAGTTTGGATTACATTTATTTAATACGTTTTAATTACTTTTTAAAGTTTGCAATTCGAAATACAACTAGTTCTAAGTATTTTTTTGGAAGCTTATTTCGCAAATTAAAAGTATACGTATTCCGAAGCCAAGCTAGATTTGAATTTTGGTTTAAATGGAAACTACAACTATTATTTATTTTCAATTTCTGGCGAGTAAATTAAAGTTTAACAATTTAGTTAGCCGCAGTATTTGATCAAATTTAATGAAAAAGTTAATTAAAAGTAATGCGTAATAAAATGTCTTGTCTCGTTATAAATTTTCGACTTAATCTCTGGTGATTTATTTGGCGACACATCCAGCGGTATTACCGTCTGGCGGCAATGGCTCCTTCGCTGCTCTCTTGAGCATAACAACAACTTTCCAATTGCCACCGCCAGCGCTTTGGTTTGTTGGTCAGCGCTCCATAATTTCCTCGGCTGACTGTCTTTTTCGTCTATTGTCACTGCCAACTTAAGGCGGCTGCGCACATGCCAACTACACTGCCACGCCCCCAAAATCCAAAACACAGCACAATAACAATAACAACAACAACACGGCGACGACACGTTCAACGGCAATAACAACTAAAACAACAACAGTTCTGCCTCGTTTTGAAACTGGCAGCATAGGTAAAAGTTGTTTTCGATACGCTTTAATTTCGTTAGCTTTTTGGCCGCGTTAATTTTTTGCCCGAAATTAGCGCAAAAACACACACACCCGAAAACATTTAGCACTGCCCTAATCAATGTTAAGCCGAATTATGCACTCGATTTAATTTTGTAATTTTTACAGCACAGCCCCAATGGGTCTAGTGATATTGCCTTGGCTCCACAAAATATTTGGCCTGTGTTGCCAAAGCGAAACGTTAGCGACTTACAACCTGCGGGACAACGCGATCACCTGGCCAGGTGCGAAACTTAACTTGTTGCTCTGGCGCGCGGCCAACGACTGAAAGCCGAATCACAAACTGAAACTTAAGCGGTATCCGAATCCGAATCGAAGTTGCTATTGCGGTAAGCCGAAGAAACTCTAAACAAACGTTGGGACCCGCTCTTTTGCTCTCTCCACTTGTTTGGCAGCACTGGCCGAGCGGATAACGGTAAAAGATATAGCCGATAGACAATTCGGAAAATGGAAATATGCAATTTAAAATTATATGTTTAGCCTTTCTTCAGTTTAAATGGTTTTATGATAAACACAAACGATATATTTGGTTATGATCGAAAAATATATTAAGAATTCTAACACTTCTGTACAAATATAAGGATCAAAAAACAAATTTTCTAAAAAATTATTAAGGGGCTTTTTGAAATATATTCGTTTTGGGTCAACATTTATCACTCATACGCAATGTTGCTTTGGATCACCTTATTTATTCTTGGCCAACTATTTTAACCTATAATAAATAACGATAACAAAAACTAATTTTGTTTATTCTATATATAAAGGATACTTATCAGGTTTATTTAATATCCAGGAATATACCACCCTTATTAGCTATATAAATCTTTTTCTGTGTTATATATATGTTATTTATTTCTATTTACCTTATTTTGAACCCTCTGGATTTTTTTCTTAAGATAACGTATTTGTCTTATTTTAAATTATTGCTATCCGGGTGACGGTTTGCATTTTTCATACATGGACTGGAAAACGCTTGCGGCAGCTCGTTTATCCATTTTGTGAGTACTATAAGCAAACATTATTGGACGTTATAAAAATAGGACCCACAGACCTAGAACTTACCATATTTAGAGCCAGAAATCACTGGACAAGCTGAGTGCAGGGACTTCTCATTCACTGCCCCGGAGTTGTGAAGATTGTACCAGAAGACCGCCGAACCCTTCTTGGGCGTCACGGTGATATTAATCAACGGGAAAATGGTGTCGCCACCCGAATCCACATCTCCCAGCTGGAGAAATTCCAAATAAGATCAAGAAGTCTGCACTAAGTGGTACTAGCTTACGTAAAACAAAACAGTGGCTATGCGTTCTCCCTTTTCTATTCGGACCTGCAAAGATAACCATATAGTTTTCTTATTATATAAATTTCGTAGGAACCCTACCTTTTGCGGAAAATTAAGATAGTCTTGGTGCAACATGTAATTACCACCTATTCCGTAGTTAATCAGGGTGATCGCTTCGCTCATGTCCATATTTAAGCCGGTCATATCGGCCACCCGTTCTGTGAGAGATTCGTCTAGCGTTGTCGGGATATATGAGTCCTTGGAGCTTCTCACCACCGACTTCTGACCCACGTCGATAAGGGACAAAGAAAACTCGCTTGAGTTCATAATCAAATCAATTTCGCTGTCATAGATGACGTCGTGGAAAACCACCATGTATGGATCGGTGCTCAGCTCCTCCATTTTCAGTGGGGCGATCCTCGTGAAGGTCGTCGTGGAAGTGTTGTAGCGGCAAAGGAGTCGACTGGGTTTTCGGAACAAAGCACTGCAGTTCTGATTGGTGGCTAACTCCTTCTCGATGAACATATCTAAATCGCTGTAGCTTAACTCTTTTGGTTTTTTTCCAAAGTGAAATGAGGCGGCAGTTAGTTGTTTGTTCTTTATCAGGAGAGCTCCCCACGACGAGTGGACTGTGTAGCTGTTGAAATTAGTTTCGTTTTTGGCCAAGGAGGTATTAAACCAAGCCTCGGCACGATCTTCATTCCTGTTTCCTATGCAGAACTCTCCAAGAGCTAAGCAATCCCGAGCTGACAGTGCTGTCCTGGAAGTGTTTAATGATAGTTTTAAGCATTTTTTTTACCCATCTCAACTTACTCTGGCTTTGAGTGTCCTGCCAAACTCCCAGCTGCCATTTCTTCCGGCTTAAGGTCATAAAAGGACACAAGGTCATCGATGCCGCGACAGGCGTGTTCCAAATCCAATGCGGTGGGTAAAAGCTTTCGCGATGGGCCTTTTCAATGTGACCTGAATAAAATTTAAAATTTAAAAACATAAACACTGTTCTTTCGGCATTTAAGTATTGTTAATACCTAATTCATTATTTTTTGTGTTTAAGGCAAAGTGATGCCATTTCCTCCAATCCGTGTGTAGGCGATGTATCAAACGAAAACTGTTCACTGGATTTCCCAAGTACATTTCATAGTCATTTTGCATTTGGTTGTGCTCAGAATTCATGGTTATTAAGGAACTAATAAGCGTCCACTACTTGTCATTATTCGGGGAAAAATGATTGCTTTCTCTTACTGCTCAACCAAATGGAGTTTCCTCTTCAGTACTTCCACGTAACCCCTTAGATTATCGACC
Source organism: Drosophila elegans (assembly GCF_018152505.1). NCBI lineage: Eukaryota > Metazoa > Arthropoda > Insecta > Diptera > Drosophilidae > Drosophila > Drosophila elegans. The sequence goes on along the minus strand of NW_024545855.1, from coordinate 1,167,455 downwards.
AGCTCATCCTCAACCTCGAGAAGTTTCATTAGTTCCACTGTTGAGGCGGCATAGGATTTCATTGGAACCACTTTGCCAAATATTTGGCAGATAGTTGTACAAACACTTAGGAAACCAATGAAAGTAAAATTCTGTATACTATACATTTCACTTATCAAACTTTTGGGCAAATGAATTCTTAACTTCGAATTAACTAACGTTAAAAAAAAGTAAATTAATATGCTCTAATTTAATTAGATGAGCCTACAAACACAAAAAGAAATTAAAGAACAAAATAAAACTTATATAGACATATATAATAGCACTGCCCCTGATTTTCTGTCAGTACTTCTCAGCTTAACTAATTTAAATAAACCGTAACCGTGACTACTTTGACGAATTGGCAAAGTTCTTAATAGTAAGTTGAGAAATTATTTGCCTTTTTGTTGGGGAACTGAAATGTTGAATTTTAAAGGTATTGAAATAATTGCCGTTTTAGGCGTTTTTCTTATTTTCAGCAATAGGATTGCAAGGGCGGCTGCAAAGAACTCCTATGCAGCCTCATCAGAGGAACTGATGAAGCTATTGAAGGTTGAGGATAAACTGGTCGAGAACCTAAATGGTTACGTTGACACACTAAAGAAAAAGCTGAACATATTGGAGCAGTAAGTACTTGAATACAATAAAATCCCTCAAATTATATTTTATGTACTTTATTACAGATCCCTAAAAACTATGAATTCCGAACACTACAAAATGAAGGATGACTACGAAGCTTACTTGGGAAATCCAGTGAACAGTTTTCGTCTGATACATCGTCTACATACCGATTGGGGAAAATGGCATCAGTATGGCTCAAATATCCATGAATTAGGTATTTCACATATAAACTTCCCACATAGATTTTGCAAATATTTAAGCATATATTTTAGAAAGCATTGAGAAGGCGCATCAGATGCGAAAGATGCTACCAACCGCGTTGGATTTAAAACAAGCCTGTCGGGGCATCGATGACCTGATATCCTTTTATGATCTGAAGCCAGATGATCTGGCAGCTGGTTTTTTGGCAGGATACTCGGATCCAGGGTAAATTAAAATATATAAATCAAAACAAGAGAAATTATCATTTATATTTTCCAGAACAGCTCTGTCTGCCCATGACTGCTTTGCGCTGGGAGATTTTAGCATGAACGATGGAAAGGATGATCGTGCGAAGGCCTGGTTAAACGCCTCTTTGAAGCAACTCAATGAGGAAAAGCTCCCGCACAAAGTAAATCCTCTTAGAAAAATGTCTGTCCTCAACACATGGGCAGTACTCCAAATGAAGAATCAAGAACTTGCTCACGATCACCACCACTTTGGGAAACTACCAAAAAAGGCAGATAGAAATTTTCTCTCCATATGGATTTATGAGGAGATGATCACCAAGCAAAAGTGCCGCGCCCATTACCGTCGGTCCAGTCGACTGCACTGCCGCTACAACAGCACCACGACGGCCTTTACCAGGATCGCCCCCCTAAAAATGGAGGAGCTGAGCTCCGATCCCTACATGGTGATTTACCACGATGTGATATACGAAAGTGAAATCAATTGGCTGCTAAGCACAAGCGAGTTCACCATATCCCAAGTCGGTACTGCGGGTACGAGGTCGGATATCCGATCCGCCAAGGACTCTAAGATATCATTGTCGAAAGGCAGGGTAGTCGGAACCCTTGGCCAACGGGTGACGGACATGACCGGCCTCAGTATGGAGATGAGCGATGAGTTCTCGCTGATCAACTACGGCTTGGGTGGTCAGTATGCATTGCACACCGACCCTCACGACCACATGAATGAGGTGAGATGCTGGGGGATTAGGTTGAGTTAGTTACCTGCTCAACTCGTTATCAAATATTTGCAGATTCGATGGAGAGATGGGGATCGCATAGCCACAGTTTTGTTTTACGTAAGTCGGCCAGAGTTAAAGCTTCCTTGGCCTCACTTACTTGGTTCTTTTCAGCTTGGAGATGTTGAATCGGGTGGCGACACCATTTTCCCGTTAATCGATATTTCCGTAACGCCCAAGAAGGGTTCGGCGGTCTTCTGGTACAACCTGCACAACATCGGCGATATGAATATTAGGGCCCTGCACTCGGGCTGTCCAGTGATAGTTGGTTCCAAATATGGTACGAGTTAAATCAAGATTAAAACTGAATTACATTATCTTGCCTTACAGTGCTCACAAAATGGATAAACGAGCTGCCGCAAATGTTTTCCACTCCCTGCATGAAAAATGCTGTTTATTCTGATGTTTAAAATCAGTAAACGGAAAGGAAACGATTATCAAACCAAACGTATTCCTTCATGATGCAATTTATATGTAAACAAAATTTATGAAACATAGAAATAAAGCGGATTCATTTAATATCACGCAAACTGTTCGCTTAAAGCCATCCATTCATTAGCTGGTTCCCGTCGCCGTGACCCGGGTGAGGCGATATTTTTGCACGGCATAGTGCGCCCCCTCTTCGGAGGTCAGCTGCCCCACGTACTGCTCCTTCACGAAGCGATTGCTCACCGCATTCAGAGAGTCCTTCAGGAAACCAAAGTGCACTATGGCATTGGGCACAAAGTTCAGCTCAAGGAGCGTTTCCTCGGAGGGCAGCACCTTCTTCGGCGGGATGGTGAAGAGGTGGAACTGTTCGCCTGGCTGGGCCAAGAACTCCCGAACAAACTCCTCCACCATGGACAGCGGCTCGTGCGGCTTGAAGATGCCCTGGAGGACGAATCGATCGGGGAACTGAATGCGCAGCACACAGTCCTTGTACTGATTCAGCTTGGCCAACATGGCCTTCTGGCGTTCGAGCTCCCTAAGCTTGGCCGTCAGCAAGGGAGCGTCGTCGTCTCCGCTCGAAGTGCGCTTCAAATCGCGCAGCACCATCTTCAGATCGTTGACGGTCAGATCGAAGAATGAGTCCGGCAGATCGTCGGCAATTTTCTTGGTCTCGTCCAGAGAGAAGAGTACTGCCTGGCGCGGTCCAATCACATTTACCACGGGCGGTGCTCGCCCGGGAATTTCCTCGGCTTCGTTCTCCGCCGGTTTTCGGCCCGCTGGATGGTGCATGGAGTATCCGGAGCCACTGCCCCAGTCGTACTTCGGTGCCTCTGGCTGTTGCTGCTGCTCCTGCTTCTGCTCGGATTTTTCCGAGGTCTGTGCTGGTTCACTTCCGGTGGCGTTTTCTTCAGGTGCCGTGCGCTTCAGATTCTTGATCATGTTGCTGGTGAGGGCAAAGCCACCGCCTCTTCCGCTGGCCGCCATTGCAGAGCGGGAAGTGCTGGGCTGGTCGTCGTTATCCACCGGAGTTTTGGCTACTGGAGCTTTGTACACATTGGCCTGGGTCTTGAGCTCCTCGGGCTTCTTGTCGATTAGCCGCATCATGGCGCGGCCCTCCAAGATGCCCAGCGATTTCAACGTGGTCTGGCGCATCTGCTCCTGGCCAATCAACTCGCTGCGCATGTAGACGATGACAGGGCTCTCGTAACCTTTGACCTGCGATTCGCAGAGCTTCTGCACCACCAGCCAAACGGAGTCGTTGGGCGAGAAGTCCGCCTGCTGGCGCGATCCGTCGTTCAACTGTATGCAGACAAGGACATTGCTCAGGGTGCGCCGCTTCTCCGTGGGCTCCATCTCCAGGACACAGTTGTTGGGCAGCCCACTGAAGCGGAACTGCTGCGTCAATCCGATCACCTTGTTGTGGAATTTGAGGCAGTGCTCCTCCGCCTCGAAGCCGTGCTTGGAGCAGGCCGTCTCCAGGATCTCCAGCAGCGTCATGTTCGCCGTCACGTTCACATTCTGCCGCCGCCCGTTGGGCAGCAGGATTGTGACGCGCTTGTCCATCGGATTGGCAAGTGCCCTGCAAGTATTCGGGTCGGAACGGAAACTACTGAACAGCAACAAATGGCAAACTCACCTTTTTATTGACGTTCTGAGGAGAGGCTACGTTCCGGAATATGCCGGCTGGAATCGGGATTTGTTGTGACTCTATCGATAGTTCCGGGGTTTGTTTACAGCGCTGCGTGACTTTCGCATTTCCTCCTGTCGTTAGAGATGCGCACCTGAACCAACTATCGGTTAACATCAGAGATGAGAATTACTTGATGAGAATTAATTCGATCTTGTATGTAAATAAAAAAAATAAAATATTTTATAATCTATTGAATTTAATTTTTAATTTAATAAAAATGTGGTTCAGCTTGTAGGCTGCAATAAATTTATGTGGCCCAGGCAAGAGAAGCACTTGAAAATATCGATAGATTTCCGTGACAGTTTTCCTGGATTTTTCTCTCTATCGATATCAGCTGCATGTGTATCGAATTATTATTGATTGCAGGAAGAAGAAGCAGCAGGAAAAGCAAAATAGGCGCAGCTCCTAAAACCAAACTGTTTTAAACGCAATATTTTGCAAAACTAAACGAAAATAAAGTTATCAGACCTTCAGGAAATTCACTAAAGATCGGGGAAGTCCCCATTAAGTGAGTTTCAGTATTTTGAACGAACCTTTCGAGTCCCGAGCCCCGAAAAGTTGCCGATCCAGTAAGAGATTCTTCGAGAAGTCCGTTCAGCCAAAAAGCCATCATGACCAATCTGGAGAAGCAGCACGAGATGGTGAAGCGCAGCCTGGTGCAGTTCATCAGTGGCCACATTCCAGGGGCCGACTTCAGCGTGGTGGACGAGATTGTACTGTCGTACATTATCTCGATTTTGGAGGAGGCCTCGCAGGACCCGTGCTTCGACGTGGAGGGCTTTGTGGAGATGATGGGCGCCTACTTCGAGGAGTTCTCCACCATTGACCAGGGCATCATCTGCGACTGGATCTACAAGCTGGCCAACGAGCTCACCGAGATGGAAAAAAGCCAAGGAGACCATGACAACATCAACTTGTCGTTCAAGTGGGTTTTAATTATATTCCTCCTACTAGAAACGTTTCATTTGATGCGTACTTTATCTGCAGCTCCTTGAGCCTGTCGAGTATTATTCCCGAGTCCAAATTGCGAGCTCGCAACTCGTCCACTTCTGAAAAGGACGAGCTCTCCTCAAACAGCAGCAGCAGCGGCGGTGGAGGCAACGGCAAGCGTTCCCAGCACTTGTCGGAAACCAGCGATGGAGGTTCCACCGACAGCTCCAGTTCCACTTGCGACTATTTCCTGGATGAGACCGAAGTGCTTCAGGAAATGTTCCCGGATTCGGCCATCGCCGAGGTAAGCGCTATATTAAAAACCAAGCGGATTCTAAAATGTATACAAAAGCTTTGACTTTCATATAAAATTCACTTTTTTGTTTAGAATAAACACTATTCGATTTGTAAAATTGAATTCATTAATTCATATTTTAATTGTAAATTAATAAACACTATTCGATTTGTAAAATTGAATTCATTAATTCATATTTTAATTAATCCATTTCCAGATCAAGCATTGCATCGCCATTTCCAAAGGCGACATCGATAGCGCAACTCAGATCCTCTTGCATCGCCAAGAGACCAACCAATGTATTACTGACAAGTCCCATACTACATACATCAAGAAGAATGTTGTAGTTGACGATAACGAGCTCAAAAATCGCATCATTGCAAGGTAAGTTATTTTGAGTATAATCAAATCTTTTTCAGTTTAGATAACAAATTGTTAATAACTATTGCGATTTAACTGGAACTTTCCTAACCCATTGAGTTAAAAACTATAAACTTGTAAATAAACTTGAGAGAAAAACAGACATATGAGATTAAGACAATACCCGCTTTTTAAAAACAAAGTAAAGCTCAAGCTTATTAATTTAATTTAATTTAAGCTGCTAAATTAATCAATTTTTATTATACAAATATCTTATAATTTGTACATGTCCCACTAGGTACTCTTATGTCGACAAGAACGCCACCCAGCGTGAGTACAAGCCTGTGGTGCCGAAGATGGAGCCGCGCAAGCTGGTCCGCTACCGGGACAATAAGATCGTATCGCTCAAGGGGGAGCGGTACACCGAGATCAAGCGTGACGAAGATGCTGAGTTAAAAAAACCCAAGAAGCAGATTCAACCGTAACTAAAGAGGAACAAAACCCTCTTCAAGTATTTTATCAAGAAGCAAATTAATCCACACCCCAGTAACTTATCCGCAGCCACGACACCGATCTCCGCCAGCGGCATTAGCTGCAGTTCCGCCGGCAGCAGCAGCAGCCATCCCGTAAACGGTCACAGTTTATGCAATCAGATGCATATAGTTGGGCTGACCGCCACTAGACGCCATGTTAGCACACATCCCAGCTCCATACCAGTGATCCCCGCCAAGCTTAGCCAACGTTTAGATGCTTCCCAACACGACGACGACGATGAGGTGCAAGAGTTCAGAGTAAAAGACGAGTCACCGAGCACAGCGAATCGGTTCCCATATCCGAGTGAGTATGGCCAGGAGTCTGTGGCATCGGTCGGCATGCTGGTTCTTCTGTTGCTAGTGGGCCATTGCCATTGGACCTCGACCTCTCCCCTTCATCGCGCCCATCCCCATGACAAAGACAGAAAGACTTTACATACCAAATTAGTTGATAGTTATGCTTTAGGACTACTACTCGCTTATGCAAATTTTGAGAGCTCATACGCCGTGGTGGCCGCCTGCTTATGAGTCCCGTTGCCGGGAGCAGGCGGCTCGGATGGATCTGGACTTGGATACGAATCCGAATCCCTATCCGTTGCCAGTTGTCGATTATGACGACTGGGGTCGCGCCTGCGCTGTGACTTTTCCTTAGTTCCTTACGCAAGCGAATTTGAATCGAACCGTATCTGTGAAAATCGTGAATCTCAAACTCTTTAATGTCCTCGAACAGTATTGTTAAACCTTCTTTGAACCCAAGGATCAGACGCAGGTGCGACAACCAACCCGAATTTGGCGCTCAAATAGACTTATTTAGACGTTTTTAGGTACTCGAATTGATTAATTTTGTTGGCCGTGTGCGTGTTTCAGAAACGCAGCTGCACAAGAAACTTGCCATATCTGTTTAATAGCCTGATTCCATTGTCGCATTAAAACGCATTTAGCCAAATGCTCATTTATTTACACAGGGAATCCCATAAGGCTAAATGCCGCATTAAAAATAAATGCGATTTTTAAATGCGATTAAAAACCATTCGCCCCGAACGTTTTTAGAAAAATAGCGGAAAATACCGATGTTTAACGATATTTTGGCTCAATTTTTGTTGTCTTTTGAATATAAAATCTATTTTGTATAAAAATGACAAACCTAGAGCGCACCCTGCAAATTCTGCTCGAAGTACCACAATGCATTACTGCTGGATCTCTTGCAAAAAATAACTCCCACATATACGGGGATCCTTGCCCTTTTTAGAAACTGTGGTGGTCTCCATTGCAAACCCGTCATAACAACGCAATCAGCTTCTCTTCTTTGTCGTCTCGGTCGCAATATGGATGTCCTGCTGAGCATTACAGAGTTTAGTAAACTCTCTCATGTTCATTAATTTTAATTAATTTCTTTTGGATTTGCCAAAATTCAAAAGTAAACAAGCCCAGATCATCTGTTCGTGCCACTCACGTGTCGGAGTAGCATTAACTAAATGCTAATGCGCCAATGGAATCAGGCACATTTAAAAAGTCCACTAATGCCGCAATGGAATCAGGCTATAAGATTTGTTAAACCATTTTGTATCGTGTAACACGTTTTGTTTCCCTTTGGTCCAAGCAAACTAGCAACAGTAATCTAGCAACAATGCCACCAAAGCCAAATGCAACACAAACTAGTCCTCACCGCCCACTGAGATATCTGGAACCCATAACAATTCGGCTACTGCTCGGAGTAAGACAGCAATACTAACAATAATCTAAACGTATTCAGCATATACACATGTATGAACTATTCGAATAATCAACTATTTATATAGCGTAGCATAGCCCCAAATCCTTCCCAATGATTGTAACGATTGTAACTCACAATATCACGGCAATACCACGCCCGATTCATGTTAGATTTAAGCATCCAGGATATTGTTCGGCAGCTTTGAATTTGTCACTTTTTTTTTGAGACAAAAGATATATACGTTTTATCACTTCCTATAATTTTCATAAAATAGCCTAAGTTTTAAGCCTCGACCATCGCTTTATGATTACGTAACCAATTGCATTTTAAGCACCTCGAGTTTTCTGATTTTAGTTCAGCACTACACGATCGGTGATTCGACCATCATATATATTCGTATTTATGTTCACCTGGTTTCGGTTTTTGATATTTACATCTTATATATTTTTAGTTTTATATATTATTTTTGTGATATTAGCGTAAAAATCAACTAAATGAAAAGGCAAAACACTCGAATTAAACTTTTGAAATTATTAAATAAACTATCAATATTTAACGCATAAACATTGGTTTTTAAGAAAATTGAGGTAAGAGTGGGAAAATATTAAAGTGTTATACATATTTCGTAAATCTGGATTCTTTGTTGGTAAGTAATATAAATATTTATTTAATATTGAAGTAATTTAATTTTTGGGTAAGTAGTAGCAATTTTTAAAACTATGGAATGTTTTTATTTACTATTTAAGTTTTTGTATGTTTTTTAATTAGTGAGGCGACACATTTTTAAATTAAAAAAATCAGAAAAAGTAGCGGGAAAGGCAGCACTGCTGAAATGAACTGGTTCGTAAAAGGTATACATAAGAATTCTTGGCAAAGCAATATGGCGTTGTCTCTAGGTCTGGCCACACTGCTGGCATAGGTTTTTTTCGCACAACTTTTTTTGTCGAGAAAAATCCACGTTTTGGGCCAAAATGACAACAATCGCGGATTTGTTCACAAAGTATAATTGCACAAATTGCCAGGACGATATACAGGGCATTCGGGTGCATTGTGCGGAGTGCGAAAATTTCGATTTGTGTCTGCAAGTAAGTAGCTCACACATACACGCTGTCAACCGACGCGCGTGCTTAAGTATGTGTGTGGAGGTAGGGTGGGTCGATTTTTGGGTTCTGGAGAAGTTTTTTTTAAGGTCTAAAAATTTTTGTAAAAAATTAATCTAAATTAAGGTTAATATATATCATTTAAATACAAAAATAAAGATTCTTTCTGTATAAAAAAAATCATTTAATAATATGCAGTTTCTTATTTAGATTGTTTGAAGATTCAAATCATATTAGGTTTTGTCAATGCATGTAAATGCATAGTCCATATATTAGGTAAACTTTTAGATGGGTGGTTGCAAAAGTAATTACTACAGTTCCTTTACCATAGTGGAGAGTTTTTAGAAGATTTCTTTTAACCCCAATGTATATCTGTCAACAAAGTCGACCCACCCTACTGCACCCATACTCGAACAATCTAGAGATGCGTCGCCAATTTGGAACCGAAAAACTGACTCATCTGGAAATTCGTATATACATACATATACACACAACCGGCAATTTCACCATGTTGATTAAAAAACAGCTGATTTTGTATTTACGTTGTATTATTGTTTATTTATTTGCGCAGTGCTTTGCCGCGGGGGCGGAGATCGGAGCCCATCAAAACAACCATGCCTACCAGTTCATGGACACGGGCACCTCCATATTGAGTGTGTTCCGCGGAAAGGGGGCGTGGACGGCGCGGGAGGAGATCCGGCTGCTGGACGCCATCGAGCAGTATGGCTTTGGGAACTGGGAGGACATTAGCAAGCACATCGAGACCAAGTCGGCGGAGGACGCCAAGGAGGAGTATGTGAATAAGTTCGTAAATGGCACGATTGGCCGGGCCACTTGGACGCCGGCCCAGACCCAGAGACCCCGCCTCATCGACCACACGGGAGACGACGATAACGGTCCGCTGGGCACCAATGCCCTGGCCACCTTGCCGCCGCTGGACATCAACTCCGATGAGGCCATGCAGCTGGGCTACATGCCCAACAGGGACAGCTTCGAGCGGGAGTACGATCCCACGGCCGAGCAACTGATCTCCAACATCTCGCTGAACTCCGAGGACACAGAAGTGGATGTGATGCTGAAGCTGGCCCACGTGGACATCTACACCCGCCGACTGAGAGAGCGAGCCCGCAGGAAACGGATGGTCAGGGACTACCAGCTGGTCTCGAACTTCTTCCGCAACCGGAACTACGCTCTCCACCAAGGACTCACAAAGGAGCAGCGCGAGTTCCGGGACAGATTCCGGGTCTATGCCCAGTTCTATACCTGCAACGAGTACGAGCGGCTGATGGGATCACTGGAGCGCGAGAAGGAGCTGCGCATCCGGCAGGCGGAGCTGTACCGGTACCGCTACAACGGCCTGACCAAGATCAAGGATTGCATCCACTTTGAGCAGCATGCGGCGAACGCAACGCATCGCTCCACGGGACCGTATGGCCACGGCAAGACCGTAAGTGCAAGGATTCACTGCGAGGGGATTGAAATCAAACTATCAAAACTAATTAGCAATACATGTTCGCTTCTGTTTTCTAAAAATACCCAAATTTTATTTTAATTAATCTGCCATAAAAAAGTTCTCTTTAATCAGTCCCTTAAATTAACTTTTAAAGAAACCATGCTATCAGATACAGAATAATAGAATAGTGGCTTTGTTTTTAATTCAAAACCTATAATTAATGCAAAATAGAATGATAGAAGGTAAAATAGCATAGTTTTGATTTCATTATCCTTGAAGTGAGTGCTCCTCCCATAAGAATGCATGACGAGTTGAATATCGTGTGTGCTGCCTTGCTTTTACCGACCTGACCTGACCTGACCCAAAACTTACAATCGCTTTTCCGTCTTGTCTCACGATATTCAGCTCCACTGCATAATAAACGCGCCAAACAACGAGCGTTCGAATGGTTCTATAAGACAATGTTTAACCACAGGACCACACGCAACCCTCCAATGGAAGTCAACGGCCGCCAAGCTCTTCCTTGCACTCCCCACAACCGAATCTCAGAAAGGTGTAAGTATTTCGATAAGCAGTTGCGATCCATGCATCAAATTTTAACTTAATCAGACCGCAACTCTTACCTTTAGGGGCGTTAATCCTTGATTAATATTTGGCTTTTATTCCTTTTAGAGAAATGTCAAGCGGCGTCGAGGCAAGTTCAAATTCAATCGCACCAAGAAACACGCTCCACATCGCCGACCCGACCTGCTCCGGCGCATTATTGCCCAGCAGAAACTACTTGGATAGCTGTCGGGGATCGTCGGCAGCTACGATGCTGCAGACGACGGGGATGGGGGTGGGGATGGGGATGGGAATGGGGATAACAGTGGACTCGGGAGCGACGACGGGAGTGATTTCCACGGCTACGACGATGGCGAATCTGCCCACGAACTCGGCGAAGGGAAGCCAACAACATCTGCAGCCGCTGCAGCAGCATCCTCAGCTCCTGCTAAGCGGCAGCCACAAAATCCAAAGCGAGGCCGCCGGCGGAAGCAGTGATCAAGTGCCCAGCATGAGCCTTAAGTTGCGCACCCAGCTGGAGGAGCTGAAGCACCTGCCCCAGCCGCTGGGCAGCGACCTGCTGAGTCACAACGAGCTGGATCTGTGCAGGAAGCACAACATCACACCCACCACCTACCTCTCGGTGAAGACTGTCTGCCTGAGCGGAGCACCATCGCTGGGCAGTCCCATGGAGACTTCGCTGCGCAAGTTCTTCATCAAGTGCGGCTGGCTGAGCCACTGATGGAACCACTTCCACCTTCCCGCGCCCCATCTGCTTTAGAGCTACATGCATTTCTCAATCTAAGGACTTCACTTTATTTAATTATCGTTAGCATAAGTTAAAGACATTTTTTATACTGTTCAACTTTTGTTGCCATTTTCTTCGAGGTAAAATCTACAGAAAACAGAAAATCAACTTACTTGTATCAAGTCAAGCTCAATTAGCTAAAGTTTTGTTCCTTTGTGTGAGATGTGAGGGTTCAGATATTCTGTATTAACTATGCTTAAGTAGGTGACCCAACCAATTGAATTTGTATGATATGAAGTGTAAATGAAGTAATAAATGTATTTCGAATGTGCAACAAGGACGTGACTTGTGTCTCGGAACTCACAGCTGCCAGGGAAACCGCTCTGGACTAAGCGCCACTAGGATACCACAAAAATATGTAACATTCTGTGCATTTTGCTATTTAGTAAGCCTCTAAAACGATACTGTCGCGCTGAGTATTTATGTCTGTATATTGGTCATAGTGGTAGGTAGATTTCTAGACAAGGAACTAATAGTAACATACATTTTTAAAGATGAAATAGATTGAAATCCTAACAATATTTTATTAAAATCTTAATCATCAGTTTGGTTCGACTTGTAAACAATTCATAAGCATAACTAGAGAAAAAGATAATATTTATCTCTAAATCGGATAAATAAGCATAAGTATTAAAGAATCAATATTTAATTATTTTTTTATTTGTATAAAAATTTGTAAAAAGATATTTTAACGCGTGAAATTTTTTTCTACGTTTTTTTTAATAAACTGTCAATGTTCAATCCTAGAAATCTAATCTATCCACGATTTTATGTATGTATCCTAGCTTAAGTTCGTCCAAAGCGGCGCCCTCAACTAACAATCTGTAACCGTATACCTACAAAAATATATCATATTTATAAACGGATTTATTCACTTTGTCCTTACAACTAGAAACGATGTGATGCTTGGATGCACTGCATCACTTGTTCCGCAGAAAGTAGCGATACAGCGTATTCTTCTGACCTCCGCTAGCGGTTGTGGCAGTGGCTGGGGCTCCACTTGCTATCGCTGTGGTTGTGGCGGCTCCTGTCCCATTGCTTTGCTCCACAGCCGCCACGAGGGAACTGCGCCACGATGCGATCAATTCAGTTTGCAGCTCAACGGGCAGCTCCTTGAACACCTCTGCATCCACGCCCGCTGGACAAGCGATATTCGAGAGGACATCGCTCGAGGACGTGCTGGATGTGGTGGTGACCACTGCTGCGGCGATGGGTGATGGGAACGACATGGTCGGCGTGCTGGGTGCGCTCATTGCCATGGAGTCGTCCATGGGCGACGGAAGTGGCGACGATGCCGTGGAGCTGGCGTTTGAGCTCAGGCGACTGGCAGTGCGCGTGGACACGAAGCGGAGGCTGCCGTCGATGCGCTGCAACAGTGTATTCGGTGGCTGGACGGTGCGAAAGCGAGGAGCCGGCGCGGACGTAGAAGTAGAGGGCGTGGTGCTCATGGGAAAGTCCTTCTCGCTGTCCCGTGAATTCAGACGAAGATCACAGACGCGCAGTTTGCTAGGTGAGGCCACCTCGGCAGCGGTATCCCCTACATCCGCCGCCAAACGGCTTCGCTTGGACACCAACAGCCTTCCGATGCGGCTCTTTTTCGGAGACGGTTCCACCTCAGTCTCAGAGAAGTCGCTGAAGTCGGAGTTCGTGGCCGCAGATTCGGAACCATTGTCCAGCAGCATGGGCACCGGCGACGCTGTTGTTGCTCTTCTCCTGTAGAACTGATCGCTAGGCTTGAATGTTGTTGGTGAGGAGCGGAAGGCGCATTCATCTGATGTCGGACTCTCCGCAGTGGGACTCGTGAGACTCGTATTTGTCAGGGATGTGATCGATTGCACCTCGAGATCCGCCTTCTTGATCAGGAAATTGGCAATGGACGAGGAGCCAACCTTGCGCTCCTGGAACTTGGAAAAGGCCAGACCCAATAGTGTGATGTTGAATGGTTTACTCATGTCCACAATACGCTCAAAAAGGCGCATCACAATCTTGAGAAGTTTGTCCTGAGCTCCGTCCGCCAGTTGAACCCTGCTCACGCCGGTTTCTCCTGGACACACGGAGGTCTTAAATAGGGAGGGTAGGATGTTGGCCTGTTTGGTCTCACGATGACTGCTCTTCTTCTGAGAATCGAACTTTCGCAGCACCACCTTAATGGCTATGGGAATGCGACCATCCTCAGCCACCTAAGAGATTCAAAGTAGGATTTATAAGCTTAATAATCATGTTAGATTAACAAAATAAGTATTTGTTATATTCGCTCAAAAAAGTAATGCGTATTTGTTAATCTAAAGAGAAGTATGGGCAGCAAACCAATAACTTATCAGTTGATTTTGTGATAACAATTCTACTTCGTTAATGACTTTTTATCTTACCTGCTCCACTAAACGCTTGAGAAGCATGCGAAATCTCTCCTCCACATCGGTTCGCACCGAAATGGGCTTGCAGGCGTCCTCCATGCCAATGGTCTTGGGTTTTCCGGTAGGACGGACAGAGCTCGTGTCGCGACCAAAGGCCAAGTCCCGCAGTCTAGTGGCCGTTTCGAAGCCGAACTTCTTGCGCATCACGTCCATGTCACATTGCTGTAGTTGTTCCACGGATGACATGCCTGTCTCCAGCAGGAGGCACTGAGTCTTCTGACCAATCCCAGTGACGCGCTTCAGGTCGCCCAATTCCCGCATAAACTGCTCTGCGTAGGTAGAAACAAGAACCGTCTGCTGATTAGGCTTGTGGCTGCTGCCGACCAGCTTGGCCAGCAGTTTGTTGAAGGCGATGCCGGCGCAGCAGGTAATGCCCAGGCGGAGCTTGAGTTCCTCCCTGATTTCCTGGGCGATCCGCGTGCCAATCGCCAGTCGCTGGGCACAGCCACAGTCGCAGGTGGATAAGGGAGTGCCATCCGCCGGGTAGGTGTGACCCACCGCCGGCTTCTGCTGGGCCTCAGCGGCATGAGCCTGTCGCAGCTCCACCAGCGCTGTCACATCCATGAAGTTCTCATCGAAGCCAAGCTTCTCCACCAGCGGAGTGTAGTTGAGTAGCAGGTCGAAGATTCTTTGCGACATCTGCCGATACGGGGCAAGATCCTCTCCATTGACCAGAACCAAATCCGGACAGATTCGCTGCGCCTCCGCGATGAGCATCAGCTTGGTCACTCCTTTGGCCCGCGCCACATAGTTGCAGGTGACCACAATGTTCTTCTGCTGAATTCCCAGAGCCTTAGATCGCAACGTGGGATCCCGAATCTCCTCCACCTGAGCGTAGAAATAGTCCATGTCCAGGTGGATTATGGTGCGTTGATGCGCCTCGCTTTTAGCAAGCACGCTGGCGAAGTCCATGATGGTTTTAAGCGCCTGCAATTGCGAAAGGTCATGAAATAGAATTCAAAGAGCAGCACGTAGTCGGTTATGGGATACCCTGTTTTGCGTATGCTAAATATGCTGCTTAATATAAAGTTTATGTTATTATACAATTTCGTAGGTTGTCAACTTTTACAAACCACGTAAAATTGTTTATTATATCTATGAACTCCACAAACTAGATTTTTAGGTGGCAACGTTATATAATTTAAGTTTTTTTGCATTGATCATCAAATTTTAGATAATTAATCGTAACTCTTGATGCAGACATTATAGAAAGGAAATAATAATCTAGAAAGCTGAATAACTTTCGACACTAAATCTTAATTTTTGACCCTGAGGTTGCGCTCGTCACCTGCTCTAAGGTCCTAGAGATTTTTTTTTGCTTGACACTTGTGATTCTCTACTAGTCTAGCATTACCTTATTTTCACAGGGTACTCTAAGATGCAAGTTGGGTGGCTGGCGGTGAAACAAAGCCAAAAACAAGAGAGAGCGCGCGAGAGAGTTTCACGAGAGAGTGAGAGAGGGGCTGCTGCTCCTCGGATGTGAAATCTCGAAATTTCTTCCTCTTCTCCACTGGTGCCGCCGACTTTCTAATCAAACATTGCGAAAAACATTCGCCAAACGCCAGTGCGCACACATACAACCCATAAACGAGTGCCGGCTAAACATTTACGGCGAGCCACAACAAAATATTGCACAAAGCTGTCTGTTTGGCGATGACGCATTAGTTTGTGACCGAGAAAACAGTAGATTTTGCACGTGATTTCAAGCTACAATATGGTTTACCTTTGTGTTGTGCCACAACTCACCGGAGTTTCTCAAATACACGATTAAAGGCTTAAAAACACGCACCTGCAGCAAATTGTTAGTTTTAATTGGGGTTTATATTTACCTTAAAAACTAGAGGTGGAGATACCCCGATGACCTAGAGATGAGACGATGATTTAACGCTTATGTAATCGATACAGGACCGATGAAATATCGTTCCCAAAAGCAGCCCTGGGTTCAAGACTTGGCTAACGTTCATTTATTAAGATCTACGTCACAATTGACCAACAAAAATTCCGTTATGGATTTGAATTAAAAATCCAGAGTTTATAAACAATTGATTCACATTTTTATGGAATAAATTTTACTGACTCAACACTAAAAAACTACTTCAGGTCTTGTTTTGAAACAACTCGTTTTCAAAAGGAATTGATTACTTATGAAGATGCGCAAAATATCTTGAATGTCTTCTTTTTATATGACTAATTAATGTGCTAATTAAGATCAGCCAAATCATGATAACTGTTTTATAAAACTTCCATTACCAAAACAAAAAGCTACACTTAGATTTTTAAACAAAACAATACTTTGGCAGAGAGGCCAAAAACTCTCAAATGTATGAAATATATATACCGCTATCAAAATTCAAACACTAAATTCAATTAATTAGTCTTGATACTTAAATTTAACAATAATATTGTGGTGACTTAAACCAATATCAATAAATTTGTGTGGTATAAGATTTTAAGTTGTTTGTCCTACTAAATTTTGAGTTTTTTTTAAGCCCGGTAATCCTGAACGTCAACACTGATAAAGTCGTCATAATAAAAACTGGTTGTCCTAAATAACCGATAGAATGAAATTAACATGACTCATAAATTAGCTAATCAAAACCAGTAACACCGAAATTTAGAAACAGTCCAGGGCAACGTTAAGCGTATAAATAGGTTGTTCATCTTCCATAGTGCATCGAAAATTTCTACGATGAAGATCTTCGCTCTGTGTGCTTTCCTGCTTTTGGCTTTGGCTGCTGCAAAGGCCGATCCCAAGCCTATTGGCAAATCCGTACTTACAAGTACCCAAGGATAATAAACATCTCTTTTATGAAAAGGATTTTTTAAAAGATGTTGTGCTTGTATCGATCAAAACTGCTATTAAATAAACCCCTTTACTGATTACAAACCTTGACTATAAATAAATTGGAAAATAAATAAGAAATAATGAGCATCATAAAGCATATTTTTTATTGGCTTTTGTACAAGCAGATCCCGAGCCTATATATTCGAACAATGTATTTAAAACAATGTATTTAGATGTGCATCTCATCTAATTTTTTTTTAATAAAAAATGTTGTAAGACAATAACTGTGCCAATTTTGTAAGATGATCGCTACTTATTTAACATCCTAAATTACGCATTGGGCTATAATAACGCCGTTGAGCCGAGCTTAAAATCGAACCAGTTCTCAGTGCAAAGAACAAAATTGTCTAAGCACGAAGTATGCAAATTATATATAAAGCTGAAATCGTTAAAATAAATCCGGTCCAACAATTACGAGTTTGATATAAAAAGGCAGTACTCGACTCAGACTAAATCAAAAGCCACCGAAATGAAGATCTTAGCTCTGTGTGCTTTTCTTTTTCTGGTATTGGCTGTAGTCCAGGCAAATCCTAAACCTTTAAGCCCAAAGACTATTAAAGTGGTCCACTAATCCCCAAACTGTATTCATCGTTATTGAAAAAAATAAATAATAATATAATAAACTAAACAAATGTGGGTGTTTATTTAATGTGGGAAAGTTCCTACATATTTATATATCCTCTCTGGAGTTTGCGATGTATTGCAAGGAAATAACAACTCTTTAAAAAAAAACAAAAAATTGGAAACTTGAGAAGTTTAAAATTTATATAACAAAAATCAATCCACCATTAAAAAAGAATGAATGAAATTAAATATCAAATTTGCAACTGAAATCAGTGAGCTTTGGGCTAAAACAAATTATTATTAATTGATTCGTAAATCAGATAACAACCAGTTATGCAACTTTAACTTGCTTAATTAAAACTACTAATAAATTTGATATAGAAACGTGCGACAATGAATTGTTCCTGTTTCAAATCGTTTGAGCGTTCAAATCTTATGGCCTTTATCCAGTAATGTTATTTACACCGCCTTTCAAATACAATTTTACAGATCTTAGCTTCGCATGTCAGCGCATATGTTGTTACTGCAATAATTTAACGACTGCCCAGCCGCGATTTTTAATGATATTCATGAGTTTTATATTGGAGCGGTCTTCAACAAGATAAAGGCGCGTACCAAAAAAAATAAAAATAAAGAGAATAATGTAATATAATAAAAGCACCACCCCAGGTGGGTGGGTAGCGAGTGGGGCGAGTGGTGCAAGTGGGGCAAGTGGGTCGAGGTATTGATGGTGTGGTCACGCGCTTTCTTGCCCCTGCCGCAAAGAATGTGGGGCATCGCAGCTTTATGGCTATCGTTTGTGGTATTGCCCGTGGTGTCGTATGAAATGCGCTCGGAATTCGCCAGCAGCATAGCGGAGTGAAAAAGAAGTAAAATATATACATTGGACAGACCTTAGCCTTGTTGTCCACTCCTCCTTACTCCTTCCAAAACCGAAAGCCTCGTCCTGCGCCCATGATAATCGACCCGCTGGCTGCCTGACAGGCAAACAATGCTGTGAATTTGATTAAAATCAGCCAGCGTGTGCGTCTCTGCTCCTCGAGAGCTCCTTCGGCTGGCTCAGAATTTTGTCGTTATTGGAGCACTCCCAGAAACACACTCATGACCATCTTGTTTGTAGCCCCACTCAGCTGCAGGCGGTGCTGTGGTGCTGCGGTGGTTCCACTAATTGCGAATCGCCAAATTTGGCCTGGGAAACTCCTCCATCTCCTTCTGCTGCCCCTCAAAAAATATTGCCGCTTTAAAATAGCTGAAACTGAATATGGATTGCAATGTATAACCATCATTACGGGGGTGAAATGCTGGGGGAGTGTTGGGGCAGGAAAATGCATTTCTTTATTCGTTGCAATGGCTGCTAATGACCTCCAGCTGCCAGGCTGAAACTTACGCCACTTTTTCAGTTTTTTCAGTGAGAAAAATAATGTGCTTTAACCGGGCTATAACCAGTAGCAGTATAAAATGTTATACGTTATAATAAAAATTCTCCAGAGACTTATTATTCACGTTGTAGACAATTTCTGAAAATTATAATTAATAATTATATAGGTATAAGTGTAAAACACAAAATTAAAAAAAAATATTTTTCATTAAATCTTTATTTAAGTTCAATTTTAAGCATGATAAATAATTAATAGATTTTCTTATTAAAAAATAGTCAAAAAGATATTTGGAGTAGATAAACTATTTATCACGTTAAAAAAAGAAAATATTATAAAAATCAAATGGTTAAGGACAATTTTAAGGTTTATTTGCAGTGCTAGTTCTGGCGCTGATTTCTTGTGAATTAGCAATGAGGCTAAAAGCTAATTAGTTGCCGGGATTTCTGTTCAAGCTCCTCGCTGAACCCCATTGTCCTTCCCTTTCTCTAGTTTCAGTGGAGCGTTAATTTTTCCTCTGGATTGCACACAGGAGCCTCTTCAGATGAATGGATGGGTGTAGATGGTGGGTAGGTGGGTGTGGGGTTCTACCCACCCAGAGGACCAGGGGATCATCCACACGGCGAAGCGAAACGGATGTTCCCGCGCAGCGTTTCCCATCCACTTCCCACCCCCCAAACACCACCCCCACCAGGTCATCCTGAATCTCGCTTTTTCCTGCCAGGGGGTGTGTGTGTATTTGTGTGTGTGTGTGTGTGTGTGTGAAAGAGAGATGGCAAGGGGGCAGCAAAATGTTAATAAATCTTATTTTTATCATTTGGCTATAAATACTGAATTTTTAGCTCCGGCCATGCTCAATTTATGGCCATTATTTATGTCGGAAAAGCGAAAACCTCAAACATGTTGCCACACTTTTTGCCCCACCACCACCGCCGCCTTTTGGCCTGCATTGTGCATCCATTTTATTTGCCATTTCGGCCAAGAGAAAGAAAGATATACACAAGCCATATTATTGCAATTTTCCAGTTGCTCCGCCCACGCCGCAAATTCAAGGCAGCGGAGCGAAAGGCGAAAGGCAAGAAACCAAACGAAACCGAATGAAATATGAAAAATTGCATTACACCTTAATAAACACCTCACCTGGCGAGTGGGAGTGGGATCGAACCTGGAACTGGAGGGGCTGTGTGGCTGTGTGGCTGTTACTACCAATATCTCTCCAATCGCAAAGCGCAGCTCCAGCATTTGCAGCTGTGAGTGCCCCGCAGTTTGGCCATAACATAATGAAGATTGTCTGCGGCTTAAGTGGACGCACATTGCTCAGCCGCCGGATAGCCATGTACCCAGATGGATAGCAACACATCCACGGGTGATGAACACTCGAAAAAACGAAGTTTTAGTTTTTAAAAAGGAAGAAGTTTCCCTTTTTGCACACTAAGACTAAACGATTTTTGGTCATTTTTTTTTTGGATTCTTAAAGGTATTAAATATTTTATTAAGAAATGTAATTTCTTAAAAGTATTTTAAAAAAAATATTATGGTACAAAAGTTGTAAGTGCTGAAAAATAAAAAAAAATTTTAATGTTATAGAACTTTTTTTTGTATTTTTAAAACTGCGTTACTATTATCTTCCTTAGATCTTATATTTCATTATAAGGTACTTTAACATAATGGATAATGGATAAAAATGAAACACTACATATTAGAACACAGATATATTATTAAGTGAAGTGAAGGACTATAGTTTCAAAACTTCTAAGTTTTTAAAAGCAATGTGTACTCAAAAAAAATATTTTAAAACTAAGCTTGATATCAATTTTAAAGTAAAGTATTGCCCCGCGTTAAAGATTTTAAGGACTTCAAACTTCTTTTTTCTTTAAGTGCAGTGAATCTGGACTGCGATTGGCATGGGAAGCAGGTCCTTTCCCCTTTTAAGGAATGGGGGACCCGAAAGGTACAACTGCGATCGCGATCACTTAGGCGCTCATCTGGCATAAAATTGTTAGAAACGCCCCGTGTGTGTGCGCCCCTGGGTAAAAGGCATCCTTCAACCCGCTCCTCCTTGTTGATTTCTGGCCATAACGTTTTTGCCATTAAATTAATAAATTAATGCGATCGTGCAGCAGTCGATCATGTGGCCAGTTGCCAGTTGCCAGTTCACCTTTCCCCCGTTGCCAACCCACTATTCGATCTGGTCTTGGCTTGTCAGAATTTACAAAATCTCAATACAACAGTTTATTCGACGCTGCTGCCATCAGCAAAGAAGTTCGTCGGTAATCACAAAATTTCAGAGCTCTCCTTAAACAAATCACAGTGTTTGCTGGAAGCTCAAGATATATAAAATTATGGAGCTTATAAGTCAAAAAGGCCAACAGAAATATTGAACAAAAATTAAAACCCATGTAATGCAAAGTTCAAGAATAAAATGTGGAATGAAAAATATTTATCTAACTTTCATTAAATAAAATGAAAATATAAAAATTAATTATTGTCGCTATCAAAAAAAAAGTGTAAAAAAATCGTTTTCAAAAATAAAATCCACACAAGCTAGTGCTGAATAAGTTTCATACCTTTTTTTAAATAATTATAGATGTATATCGCTTAATTTAAAATATATTAAATTAATTTGGTACACATTTTGGGTATAGTAAAACAGTTTGGTCGTTAGAACCCAAATTGTTTGAAAACCAACTCGAATACGTTGCTTTAAAGTATAGTATTATTAAGCTTTGTGGTGTCTGTGGCTTTTATTCAAATTTTAAATTATTAAAATAATTAATTCTTAACTTGAAAGCTTGTTTATTTTTTTTTAAGATCCCAAGCCACTGTACTTGGTGCATGGTCTTAAGTCTCAGTTTGTGAGCTCCAGCTTGCCACTCTCGTATTCGGATTCGGATTCGCGTTGCACCGAGCTTTGCTCGTGATCCGAAAAGTGGGTGTTGCTAAGTGTTTTTTGGGGGCCTGGTGCCTGGTGGCTGGTGGCTGCTTTGCTGGTTTGCTGGTGATGGGATGCTGGATGCTGCAGACGCAATGGCTGGTCGCAGTTAGCCGGAGAACCAGTCTGCCATTTTACAGCGCGGCATCATTAACAACTGCAACTGCAGCGGGAAGGGGAAATAATTGCATGGAAGGAACAGAAACTCGAGGCCGTTCCCTGGTTGCAAGTTGCAAGTTGCTGGTTGCAAGTTGCTCCATGGCTCAATGGCTCCATGATCGCTGTGTTGCTCTGTTAATTTTACAGCCATGTCTGATATTGCTAAATGGCTGTGAGTGGATTCGTTTAAGCACCAATTTTATTACCAACAAGCATCACGTTGCATCTCTCTCCGTTCGGCGGAGTTTGGTCCAATGGGGCATTCTGCATGGGGCATGGCTCTTTGGCTGGCTTAAAAACCGACTCCTTCCGTTGCCGCTGCAAGTGGAGAGATCCAATCAGGTTGCGCCTTTTTGCTTCAGTTCCAGCCAGAAACAACAAATACAGAAAAAAATAAACAAAGAAACAAAACAACCTCCACTTGTGGCCATTATGAGCTGGCAGTTGTTATTGCAGTTGTTATGGTTTTGGTTTGCTGTTTTTTTCTCCTGCATACTTTGCATTTGGTAGGAGGCTGGGAGAAATATAAAAAAAATAAGTATCAGCCAGAGAGGAAGAAACCAAAACGCCCCTGCAGCTGCCATTAATCGTTAATCACTCTTACATTGCACTCAAATTATATATTTATTGCAAGCTGAAATATTTTCTCATCACATCCCTTGGTATGTGATCCAATAATAGCCTAATTTTGGGCCGTTTTAAAATTTGTATTAAAAAAAATAAAAGTGTAAGGATTATTATTTTTTTTTAAATTATATTTTGTTTGAAATTGGTTGACCCTTAATACTCATATTTTATAAGTGCTTATAAAAATTGGTAAGACAAATAAACAAAAATAAATAAAAAACAGTCAAAAAGAATGCTAATCAATATTGGAAAATGAAAATATATAATTTGTAAAATTTGTTTCTTTATTACAGATAAAAACAGGTATTCTAATTGAGTCAATATCTTAAATTCAATAAGTCAATTGATTCAAGCTAGATAGGCGATACTTACAATGTTTATGTGTTAAATGTTGTGTAAACTAATGCTGATGCTACAAGTGCGATATGTCAGCAGCTGGACTAAACATTCCAGATAGATCTTGAGTGTTAATTCACCAGGTATTTATCGAGTCTTGTCAATCGTCCGCTCACATTACACTTGATTGCTGATTGGCCTGCGTTTTGGGGTTTAGTTGAGTTCCCGCCTTGATTCCCTTTATGGGCTCACTAACTTACTCATTGGAGAAAAACAAATTACGGCAGGGATCAGGTTACTGTTTTGGAAAAGGGGAAGTGGGACAATGGACCACCCGGCTGGGCTTTGTTTCTGCTGCCTGCAATTCTTGCCTGTAATTTTTTTTAAAGCCAGTCACGTGCCATCGACGACGACACTTTTGACATATCCGGCGGACCACACGCGCCGCCGGCAACCCCATACTCTATCTATATCCTCAAAGTTCTGTATAAGTGGGACAACCCCACCACCACCACCACCATCTCCACCTCACCCATCGAAATCCTGCGGGCAAGTGTCAAGCTGAAAAAATTAGCGCATCACGTGCGTCTTCGGGGCCGCAATATCCTTCGAACTGGCGGCATTATCCTTATCGGCAGCGCTATCGATTTCGTTTAATATGTTAATCTGTGCCAAGGCGAGGGTCGACCTTTGACCCCCCCGCTCTTGCATTGCTATCCTTATCTGGCAGTCTGTTCATTAGGGTATCATAAAAGAGTTTTCTCTTTGTACTTTACTTTATCAGAGTATTTCAACCCTCCACCCCCCCTCCCCCAGCCAATATTGGTGGCTTCTTTACGTTTTTATTGAGCAGCCATAAAAATTATTTGTCCTGGACCTTCGATTGGCGTCCACTTAATGGCCAACGAAACGACCCGTTGGAGAGCATCGAATAAAAATCAACGAGAAAGGCTTTAAACGGCCATAAGAACTGCGTCCACTTATCGCCGGATGAGATGCAGAACATTTATCTGTGGGAGCAGGAGCTAATTACTCCCCTGGATGATGGGCCTTTCTCCGCCGCCATTTCTCCACATTTCTCCGCATTTCTCCGCTCATATCTATCGGTTTTATGTCCGCGTTAATTACCTGGCGCGGAGATTTTACCACTGCTTACGTTTTAATTTTTATGGCATTTCCCGGTAAGAGCCGCGTGAAAAGTTCTCCGCAACTCGATCGAAATGACTGTGTAACCTTTGACCTTTTTTTAATACTCTCCATTCCCACAGTAGGGGATTTCAGGTCCTCGCCAAAGATTTATAAAACACAACCGAGGATTAAGGGTGGGAATTATGAAAGTTTATCCGGCGCGGGAAGAATTTTGTTGCTAGTTGCAATTTGATAGAGATTTATGATTTTCTAATGACTTTTGATCTGGCCTGGAGCTGTTATTGAACGAATCCCTATATCCGCATATTAATGCAAAAGAAGTTCAATCCAATAACATGTGTATATGTATATATGTATATCATTACTAGAAGGAAACGTCCCTTAATAATTGTTTTTTGTATATGTTGAGCTATTCCAAAAATGTAATATTCTTAAAAACAATTATATGCGTAAGTGTTATAAGAACAGTGAAGCTAACTTTTATAAAAAACGGCAAAGTTATGATTTTTGGGCTTATATTTTTTTAGTTTTCCAATTGTTCCTATGCATGTTCGACTTTAATAAAATGAATGCCGCAATTTTTTTTATTGTATCTATGAACTTGGACTTGAACGTCTTTTGCAGATTTTTTTTAAACTGAATGCCAGACCGACTTGCCTGATCAGCGTCAATCAAGAATATATATACTTTATAAGATCGGATATGAGACGTTTAGTGCGTGATTCAAAACACAACTATGTTTGATCTTTTCTATTAGATAACGTATCTTAATTTTTTAGTTTTATTTTTAATATAAAGACTAATGTTTCAAATTTCGTGAATAGTTATTCTAAACATTTTGTGACATTCAAGATAAATGTACACAACCAGTAAGTAAAATCGAGCAATATATGCTTTCTGGTTTGTAATTGATCGCAATTTCTGTAGTTTTTTATGCACTGATTTCTCACACTGTCCGGTCCATCCATCTATGAATTGATTGCTCATTTATATAGAGTCTCCCCTTCGGACGATGGGTTGTCAAGGGAAGTGCAGGAAAATGGGTGCTCGGATGGGCATATTGTGGCAGTCAGTTAGGCAATTTCCCATGCGCACACGCCCGTCACAAGGGCCACACCCACCACCCAAAACTCTTCTTTGGCCTGCAGTTTCCACCACCCGAATAAGGATACAATTGCAGCATCCAAGGAAGGGCTAAGCGGATATTCATTACACGAACCGCACGCTGGCACGCGTTACCGCTTTGGACGCTTTAGCACCCTCTCGTCCTTGCTGGTAGTTTCCTGGCACTTGGTACTTGGTCCGTGGTCCTTGGACGAGCTTACACTTTACATATGTCACGGATATCCCCGTGGGAGGGTTTCGCGCCGTTTGACTTTTGAGCGGAGTCAGGCCGCTGATCCTGTTTGCTGTAAATAATGCGATTAACGGCATCACGCAGCCAGCTCCTGATCCTGATTTCTCATTGCGATTGGGGGTGGGGTTGACATGGGCATGGTCGCTGTTAATGAGCCACCAAAGGAACTGCGCTCCAGCGAGACTTTCCCGGATTAGAGCTACAAATTCGCGCCTAAGCATGGTGTGAAATATGAAAGCGTACACCGCGGGAAATGCCGTCCCAGAGGCAGGAATAAAACACTTGATTTATTACGGATTTCGGTTGATAATCAGAGCTATAGCCATTAAGCACAATATTATTTAATGCAATATTATTTATTAACCATTCATCTTTTTAAGAACTAATCAGAAATCGTTTAAATTTAAAAAAATGTTTTTTACAAAGTGTGTGACACAAAAACAAGTCTTTTTTTAATTCCTTATCAATTTTTAGAATTAACACGGGTTACACCTAAATTACTAGGACTTTGAATTCAGTTACGAATGTGACTAAAAGTAGGTAACAATAACAAATCAAATGGAACCAACCCGAAATACGTTCCTTATTTACTGCATACTTTTAGTTCCTTCTTTTCGTTTTTGTCCACTGATTGATTCTTAAATTATTTTTGTCATGTTTAAGGATTTGCTATCTTAAAATATAAACTAGTTTAAAAGTTATTTTTAAGAACTTGAGATATTCTCAGTGTAGCATTCCCCCGTTAATGGGGGAAAAATGAAAAATTATTGCTTTGGTTTCATTTTCGACTGTGTTCGGGTTTGGGTTTGTCATTGTCTATCGCCATTAAAGTGTCTTTAGTGCTCCACGACGTATGCCGTTCACTGGCTTGGAAGTAATATTTATTAACTCTGCCAAAAGTGCACAAAATAATCGCATTAACGCCGAACCGGCCCCACCCCCCCCTAGTTAGCCACGTGTGAGTTGGCTAACCGGCTGAATGACTAACTGAGTGAGTGACTGAATGACTGAGTGACTGCCAGGTCGGCGGTGTCATTGTCGTGCTGTATTTTGGACTGAAAAGGTTGGGAAACGCCGGCGGGTAGCATCTGGAGATTTTCCTTGCACTTTTGTCTTTGGGCGTGTCGCCGCCAAAAGGCGTTTATATTTTCGGAAAATCTCATTTTCCAGCCAGTCGCAGTCGAGAGCCAAGTGTGCGAAAATTTGATAAACGCCGACCCCCAAAAGGCGCATGATTTATGGATCGGCATCGGCGTAGAGGAAGAACCAGCCCAATACAATCCAAAACCCATAACCCATAAGCCAAAACCCAAAACCATAACCTGGCTCTAAGCTGAAATCAGAACGGCGAAAGGCGGAGGGGGTGTGGCCGCGGCTTGGCAGCATAAAGTGCTAAAAAACGCTCAATAAAACCACACATAAAAATTGACTAAATACAAAACATGACAGACGGCGTGCGAGTATTAATAATAATGCGTACGGCCGACGGCCCAGTCCGCTTTTTTGGCCTTCTTTCTTTTTTTTTTTTTTTTTTTTTCCTCAGCTTCTGCCGTTGTTTATAAAGTGCAAAAAACGTTGTACTCTTTTTCACATTCACATTCGATAAAAATCGCATGATCATAAATTTACACTTTGCACAGCCTCCGCGGCAACGCCCACCCCGAAAAAAAAGGGGGGGAGAAAATGCCGAATGCACATCGATTGGGGGTGGCGGGGTGGTCACCGAGGGGCGGTGGGGGGTGGAGGGTGTTGGTGAAGGCGGGGGGCGGGGCAGAGATATACACGCAATGGCAGGGAGAATCTGGCGGCCCCTGGGACGCATGAACGATTGGTAAATTGTTGTGGTCAGGATTGGTTTGGAATCGGAATCGGTTTGCATTGCCTTCTCAGGGGTCCCTCGCGTTATGTTTTGCGGCAATTGCAATCAGTTGGTTTCCCATTGCAGATTTGAATCGAATAGGTGGTACTGTGGAGAGATCAAAACAAGACTCTAATGCAAAGATAGGTTTCACCACAATCAGTATAAATATAATTCTAATATTTTAATTTTAATAGGCAACGAACATTTATTTAACTATTTGTTTTTAAAAATTCAAAAATATAAAAATCATTAAAACCGTAGAAATAAATTAAATACAAAAACATAAGGTTTAAGCCACAAACTTCTAAGCCTTTTATTGTTATGTGCTGTGATGAAATTAAACCAAAATAAATTCCCAAAACACAAATTTCATAGGGTAGGTATTTATGATTCTGGATTATAACATTATATGCCCTTTTATTAATAAAAATGAATTTAAAATTAGGTCATTAGCAGCTGTTTCTTTCATAATTGGTAACAATGTGATTTTTTTTCACAGATGTGTAAATTAATTTTTAATATAACCCAATCGCAGTTGCCATTTCCTTTTTGATATCTGTGAAACCAGAATCCCATTAACCCAATATACCCAAGTTCACACCCCTTTCGAAACCAGAGAATTGAGGGAGAAAAATGCATTTATTGCCTTTCGATTTTTTACAAATCGTTGAAATATTTTTCACAGAAAAGCCGCGTGCGCTTTACATTTTCAAATGCGAAATTTTCGGGCGGGTGTGGGCGTACCCGGCCACGCCCACTTAGCGCGCGGTGTGAAGTTATTTAATTGCCAAGCGATTTGCGCGCGTTTTGTGGGCGATTTGTGACGCACTCAATCGATGATGATGCTTCTTCGCCCTATCCCTATCCCTATTCCTCTCACTACCCAACTCCCTGTCTCTTTCAACCACCATCTCCCTGTCTCTTTCGTTCTCTTATCGCCTTAACCAAATCATCTGCTGGCGCATAATTAATGAGCTGCACATAATTTGCATATTTCTAATTTAATCAAAATGATTTGATTCGCATGCCCACTAAAACCAACAGCAACAACAACAACAAGCCATATAGTATAACAACAACGATCGCAAATGCAACAACAATGTGCATGTGCATGTCGCTGCAACATTATAAATAAATCAAAATACAATTTCTCAGAAATTGCGATGCCCTATCAAAATCCAGCGAGGAGAGACCCCCAAACATAAACACGGGCAAAATTTCCACCCAAAACATGTTGATAGGTATACCCTCGGCTTTAAAGGGGCTGGGGGCGGGGCAAGTCAACCTTATAATACCTGAATATATATATGTAGATATATGTATGTAAGCTTGTGGCGAGGTCTACGCAAATGCAAACGCCACAAATCCACGGCCTCGAAGGAAACATGCAAGAAGTGCCAGCAACGAAGGCGGAAAAGTCCATGTTCAACCAGGTCCACAATTTCCCCCCAATCCTTCAATACCCCCAACCCCCCATTTTGGCCAACTTCCAGGCCGAGTCTTAACTAGTCTTGGCCCAAAGAGCCACATCCACATGTCCTCCTGTGCATGCCGTGCAATTATTTTGAATTAAATTCGTATTTTGTTCGAATCTTGTAAGTGCATCTTGTTCGGCTAGTCCGGTGTGCTCATCTCTACACGGAAAGAAAAAGCTGAACAAATAAGGGCTTTCAACTAGAAACAAAGCTGTATATCTTAGTGGAATTAACAAAGTTTGAGTTTTTTTTTTAATATTAATATTCTTAGCTCCTATTTTTAAACTTAGTTGATTTTCTGGAGATTGTTCTTTAACCATTTATTTTTACAAATATTTAAGATAACTATATAGTATCCTTACGCACGCTTTTCGGTGCTAGTCGTCACTACGTGACAGCCGACCACAGTGATTAAACTTTAAATTATTGATTAAATCACATTTAATTTAATAACAATTTTTTTTTTTACATAAAATTGTATTCTTATTCATAATTTTAGTGTATTTTACTTTACTCTTTTCCTCACTACACTTTCTGCACTCTCGGATGGACATTGTTTCTGTCTCCTCGCTGCTTAGATTTCATATGCAAAATATATAGATCTTGTTTAATGGGAGACACGACATTGGGTGTACCCTCTTTATAATGTAGCTGCTAGAAAATAATTTTATTTTGTAAACACAAAGCTTTGATAAACAATCGTTGCTAATTAAATTAATGAAAAATGCGGAATATAAATAATCTATACAAATCTTTCAAATGGCATAAACTTACATATTTAAAATCTTGAAAGTCAAAGGTCTAATCTCATATGTATATATTGTTTTTGATAATCCTGATTATAAGGCTGATTTCTTTACAAGTTTTTAAAAATGTATAGGAAGTTAAACTCTTATATTACTTATTTTGTTTAACAAAGAGTTGGTCTATTATAGCTGTTTTATACATGGGCAAATAGTGCTTATTTTGTTTATTAAAATAGTGTCTACATTCTTTTCATTTATCAATTGTATTTAGTTACAGCAAACTTACACCATACTCATATATACAGGGTAGCAAACAAGTCAGCAACAACAGATATAGCCACAACACGGTATGGAAAAATGAAAATACTAGCGCTAAATTGACATCGAATTGGCGTTTATTTGGCTTGCAGAGCAGAATGGCTACATGTCCCGTCTATTCGCTGGAGCTGTGCTGTTTTGAGAAACGGATAGGATAAGGATAAGCGAGTAAGCCAAAGAGTTGACCAGGCTCATACTTCGGAGTCCTGCTCGTCGAGGCGTCGCCCACTGCTCCTCGACGATGTGGTGCCTCCACCGACGATGTGGGACCTTCTCCAATGGCGAATCCGCCGCAGACAGCCCTCTTCCTGCAGGATGTGGTAGAGATTCATCAGCAGAATGAGCAGCACCACCAGCAGGGTGACAAAAGCCAGGATGTCCTTGAGGGTCCAGTAGGGATGTATGCCAGACACTCCCGGTGGATCCAATTTCTGGGCCACCGGCTGACCTCCAGTCGGTGGCCAGTCGATATCCACCTGACTACTATTCATCCCCGGCCTATTTTGGCTCCTCGCCTGCAAGTGAACTCCTCGATCGTTGAGGTACACGAACATCTTGCGATATAAGCCAGGAGCCCAGGCATTGTCATGCAGGCCCAGCTCCTTGAGATCTTCGTGCTGCTGATGGAAGACCTGGTAGTCGAAGGTATTCAGACGATTCCCCTCGATAAACAGGGCTTCCAGAACTGGCAGACCCCTCAATATCTCGACATCCAGGCTTAACAACAGATTATGGGAAAGGTCCAAATAGTTGAGACGGGCTGAGAAGATGGGCGAATCCGGGGGCAGGCTTACCAATCGATTATTGGCCAAATTCAGATACTTTAAGCTGGGCAAAAGGAACAGCTCCTGGGCATTGGGATCTTCCGAATAGCCACCATAGATTGGCAAAGATTCAATCACATTCTTGGACAGATCCAGTCTCTGCAGATTCCACATGCCTCTGAGAAACCCAGCAGTATCATTGCCATTTAGCAAATTGCCATGCAGATCCAACTCAATAACACTGCTTTTATTTCCAACATGCAGATTACTCAGCTCATTGTTGCCCGCCTGAAGTTTGATAAGTGCTCCGTTGATCACTAAAGTGGTGAGCCCACTGCCCTCCAAAATCAAGCTCTGAATGTTGTGGATGTCCAGTGTTAGGATTTCCAGTTCGCCAGCATGGCCCAAGTCGAGCAGATGAAGATTGGGCAAGGAGCTGAGAATATCCGGGAGTAGGGTCCTCAGTTGGTTGCCATTCAGCAGCAGGGTTTGTATTTTTCCATTCTTGGCAAAGATATCTTTTGGCAAGTGGGTAAGCTGATTGTGGCTCAAGTCTAGGTGCACTAGCTCCGCCAGCGGATCAAAGGTTCTGGGGAGGATCTCTTGAATGCCATTGCCCTGCAGGCCCAGTAAGCGTAGCCTGGCCAAACCCTTGAAGGCTCCTATGTGCACGGTGTGTATGATGTTTTGACCCAGTTCAAGGATCTCCAGACGTGGCACTGTGGTGAAGACCTCATCCCGGAGAACACCGAGACTTGTGCGCTGCATCTGCAGCGAGGTGAGATTGCCCACTGGCCTTAGACTCTCTTTACTGATGTGATAGGAGGCACAGTTCCGGATGACCAGTGTCCGCAGACCTGGCGTTAAGTTCAGGACCAACCAAGTGATCGACTGTCTGCTGCAGTTCGTCAAATGTAATTCCCGGAGTCCAAGGGCCGCACTGGCCGAGTAGGCCACTCGTCGATCGCTCAAACTGCAGAAGGAGTCCGGACAACTGGCACTCAGATTCAAGCGTCCAGTGGCATCGTAAACGCCCAGTGTTTCGCCCAACTCCAAGCCGCAAAATCCAAGTAATATATACACGTATAAATTCATAATATTTTCACTATTTCACTTTACTCGCGCTTTGTCAGACTGCAAATAATGCACTGAAGTCAGAGCAGAGCGACATCGGCATCGGCATCGGCAGCACTTGCTTATCATCTGGATTTTTGGATCAGCGGGAAGAGTGGAGCGTTACCCACTGCTGATAGTGGATGATGTAAAGCCCTCGGGAAGCTTTGCTGATGACAACAAAGTAAAGCTTTCCCAGCATGCTGCCAGCGATAACACAAATCCAGACTCAACGATCTGGGTGGACCAAGTTCGTTTAGAAACACACCATTATTTTGGATTTGCTTATTTGAGATCTATAATTTGTCTTATTCATAGCTTGACAGATTTCTACATTAAATGTGTGAATATAAATTAAAAATTTTTTTTATTTATTTATTACATATGATTCCCTAGTTTAGTTGATAAAAATAACACTTCAAATATTTCAAAATCAATTTAAATATTTATCGCCTAGATTTCCATCCATAGCTGACATTTTAAATTTTTTATAGTACTTAATATAACTATTTTTGAACAGACTTAGAATTCTGAAATATTTAATTTAAATTTTGAAATTTAAGTAATTTATATAAATTTGGACCCACTTTAAGTCAACGAATTTTCACAATAGTTCGAACGTTTTAATATTAAATAATGTTATTTAATATGCTACTTATTTAAAAAATATATTTTTTTATATTTAAATAATCAATATTCAATTTATTTTTCCATTTTTATTTTAATAGGTAACACAAACATATTTCATTGAAAAAAGAACATAAGTAATAATATTCTGACTTAAAATTAGATTACGAATCTTAAAGATAGTTTGTCGTCTCTTGCTGGTTAAGAATTTCGGTCCTGACCTCGGGGGTTTCATTTCTCAGTCGCCCCCATTTGCATCCAAAGCAGCAGTTGTCCCCTTCCTTATTATATAGTTTCCTTCTCACATATATCAGCACCAGTATCAGGAAGATTACCATAAGGGTATCGTAGATGGTCCACACGTGCATTTTCTTTTTTGGCACGAGTTCGGATTGAGGATCTTGTTTGGGATCGTGTTTTGTATTGGGTTGTAGACTGGTTTCGGGATTGTTTTTCGGACTGGTTTCTGGATTGTCCTGGGGATTATGTTGGTGATTGGAGTCGATTTTGCCATCCTCCTTAAGTTCTCGCTTCGATCTAAGCTTATGTTCAAGAATAACTGAGAGTAATTTCTGATCGACTTTCATATTTATACCCAGTGGTTGAAAGTTCCTGACCTCATTTCCAAAATCTTTCGGGAAAAAATCATCATTTCCCGAAACAGAGATTGCGAAAACGAGAAGCAGAAAAAGTATAAACATAGTCTATTTTTAAAAGTTGACGATTATCCGTTGAAAGGCAGTGTGGTTTTTTTAGGTTTCAGCTAAAATACGAAAACAACATGTAGTTTAGATCATGAAAACTTCTCCTTACTTTTAAGTACCTCCTATTAAGAACTCGTTAGTATAACTTTTGAATCTTTATTTTGTGTGACCGGCATAAGCTGATGGGGTCAATAATTCTGCGATTAAACAAACGAAATAGAGGTGGTACTAATCAGCTGTTTTACCAGAGAAATTGTATACAGAACATCGATTAGTCAGATACAAGTCATTTGGCCTTTGTATCCGATATATTGGCGCGCATTCAAACAAATAAAAAAAACTGACTTAAAATATTCGACTACTGGAAGCTTGTCACTCAGGTTTGTATTAATTCGCATTAATATAAATATTTTTGTTTAAATAAAGTAGAGTAAAGTAGACACTTTAAAAGTAGTTTAGTTAGCCAATTTGCTCCGAAACGCTTAGATAATTTTGAATTCTGATTGAAAGAACAATTAAATATATATGTAATGCAGAAACTAAGAAACCTGTTAGTGGCTAAAGTTGATATAAAAGAACGTAGACAGCCAAGGGACTGGTATTAATACCCAGTAAATACATCAAATGCCTGGAACATCTCTGCTTATCGCGGACAACCGACCAGCATGTTCCACATAAAATGGAGTTCCTTTGCTCAGCAAATAAAAGGCAGCCAGAGGGAGAGATCCTTTAATTCCCTGCATAATTCCAAATCAGACAAGCGTTAAAAACATTTCATTATAACGCTACACAATCGGAATATTTAATGATTTAATCGGCCGGCCGAATCAGGCACAACAGCAACAACACCTAAGCTAAGAAGGCAGAGTTCGCAGTTGCTGCAGTCTCGATAAACTGCTTCAAATTCACAGATTTTAAATTTAAAATCGTTGCCACACGGCGCAGGGCAGGCAGAGGAACATGTAAAAAGCAGCCAGGTCTTTTTGGCCAAGATCTCCCCATACCTTGGCCATACCATGCCATACCATACCATACCATTCCACTCTCAAGTTGGCTGGCAAACGTTGCCTTCGATATAATGGCGCGAGTTTCATGTTTACAAAAAAGATTATGCAGCCGCAAACAACAAGAACCACGAGATACTCGCACAAACGTGCAGAGGCTGCAGAGTCCACACAGAACTGGCAAAGCCCGAAGATGGAACCTGAAAACTGAGAACTGAAACTGGAGTTCTAATTAAACAATTCGTAGAATTTCGCGTTAATTGCGAGAAAACGACTTGAACGTGCTCGGCGGATTGGCTGGAGCTCTGGGACCCTGGTCCTCCTCCACCTCCTTCACCTGGTTAACCCCACCTCTCCATTGCACTCCTCTTACCTTAACCCATTCCATTTTTCAGGTGACACGTTCTGGGGAAGTTCGTATGGGTATACACGTACGCCCACATAAAAGTTTCTAACAAATACAGTTAAAGATTTATGTGGCTTAGATATTTGATTTTAATTTAACTGCTTATTCACTAAATATAGTTATTTAATACAAATTTAGAAATCAACATTCTATTTGATTTTAACATTATTGGTTTATTTTAATACCTAAAAGTGTATTTTTTTTAGCTAAATATTTATAAAATGTATTAGAAATTGTATGTATATTAAAGTGCCTTCTAAATTAAATGTATATTAAAATAAATACGTTACTAAAATGTCTACCTATTTATAATTAATGTATTGTTTTATACCCCCATAAAGACAGCAATTTGTGGTTATATATATTTATATATAATTTGTTTTGTTTTTTTTTTCCGAGTGTTTTGCCCTTTGCCTAGATCCGGTGTCATTCTTGTGTGTGCCTCCATTTGACGAGGATGAGCTCTGTTATTAACACGCCTCCCGGCCTTACCCCTTAACTCCGCCACTCCAAACTTGGACAATGCTCTGAACTTTTTACACATGTGAAGGCTGGCCAAGTTGGAGAGAAAACTCAATTCAAATTATCGCCAAACAAGATCGACAGATGTTCAGCTGGCACAACAACAGAAATGCCAAGATGAAAGGGTTTGGGGACGAAGATGGAGAGAGGTCAATGAGGTGCACCGACCGATCGGCCAGATCGATCTTCCTGCGGTCGAAAAGCCAGAGCCCAAAGCCCGAAGCCCAAAGCCCAAGTCAAAAGCAGTCGCACGTCTCGCTGAGCAAATAACGCCCCAAAATAAAATAACACAAGACAGAGAACTAAACCCTTTAATCTAAACCACTTTGGGCCATTGGCAGTGCAGATCCCTCGAACCAAAACCGATCGCAGGCGATCGACAACGCCACGCATATTTCGCATAACCCAGGCACACCTTTACCTTTTCACCCAGGTCCAACCGAAAATGCCGGGATAACGCCGAAAAATGAGAATATGAAACAACAACAAAATAAAATCGTACAACAAAGAATCGCCCATAGGAACACAGGCACTTCTTCGATCCAAAAGGGCGAAGTGGTGGTAGCGGTGGAGAGCTATGCTACCGTCATCATCATCACCAGCACCAGCAGCAGCACTCCATCTCCATCTCCATTCTTCTGGTCGATCATCCGCACTCGTCATCGTGCCCGTCATCGTGTCCACATCCCAGGGTTGGCTCTTATCGGGCCCGATTAATCTGCCATCGCTGTCGCTGATAAGACCCGGCAAATGGACGACCCTCTCACCAGAGCTCCTCAGTTCCTGAGTTGCTCAGCTCAGGATCGATCCTCTTCAGAGCAACCACGAAACCCACCATAAAAGCCAGCCACAACCGCATCATTGTTAGCCCAGTGCGCAGTGGCAGCCAACACTCATGTTTAAATTATGATGGCTTCTAACTTGCGCCCCAACCCCTGTGCCTTCGTCAAATCGAATGTGGGCATATGGGTTGCCCTCCTCCGATCCTCCCTATCCCTATGTCCTTCTATACAGCTCTATAGCTCTTTAGCTCCTCACCTCCTCGGATCGTGTCAGAAGTCATGCTGCTGCCGACATGGCTGACGACCCATTGACAAATGCACAGATTGAAGACTCCTGCTTCCACTCAACGAACAAATGCAGAAGGCTCGGCTGGAAATTTGGCAAATGCGAAAGGGTCTACTTGAAGAAATGCTACAGATTTGACGGGTTGATCGTAGATTAAATCTTAAAAAAAAAAAACACAACATTTTGCTATACCATTGCCATTTTCAAATTTCGTTACTGTATATAATATTTTACAATAAATTTTAAATGAAAATGTAACATTATTTTTAATGAGTTCAGAGATTGTTAATTAAATAACCAAAGTTCGAGCTACTTACGCGTTTTTAATGGGGTTCAGCAGTATTTTTTTTTAGCTGTGAATGCCAAAAATATTTACATTTTTTTAAGTGTAATAACCAATTTAAACTAAACTTAGCATTTTCGAAGAATATTTAAAACAATAATAAAATGTACCAGGTATCTAACATGATTCCCAACTACTAAGGATTTTATTTTTATTAATAATGCACTTCTGATTAAATATGAAGCGATAATCCCAAACAAAGTAGACAATAGTTGAGTTAATACGTTAGAGAACACAGAGTTATCAGATTTATCTTATCGGCCTCATCTACATGGGTTCATCCTGGCGTATGCGTAATGCGCGCTTGTCACTGGCAGCTGGTGATCTGCTCGGCGTTTTTCCCCCGCCCAGCGAACAAACACAAAAATCTCTGAATCCGATTTGACTGAGCTTCGTTTTATTTAAACACAATCGCTGATGCATAATTAATTAAAAGGTTTTTCAATGTGATTTCTTTCCCCCGCAAATGTTTTGTTTACTTTTTGCTCGCTGTCTTCTTTTGACAACACGCCCCAAAAAAAAAACGGTGGCCGCTTGTTGGTTGGCTGATTCCGATACCGATTCGGATTCGGATACGGAATCTGGTTCTGGTTTTGCTTTTGTGGCTGTGGCCGTGGCTGTGGGTTTCTGGGCCCTTATCTTGTAAATTGAATTATGAAATCGTCAACTTGAAACCGAACTGAATGCAGTCGAAAGCCAACGGAGGCTGCTCCTTTTTGTCCACGGCATGGGGAATCAGTTAAGGGAGCATGACGACGACAACTACAACGGGTAGCAGCTGTCGCTGTCGCTGTCCAATGACCAACCAACCAGCGAACCAACGAACCAACGAACCAACTCCCTGCCATCGTCCTGTGCGAGTGAGTGAGCAAACAAAACGGGCATTTAACATAATCATATCATATCGTCGTAGGCATCACAACGCTGCCGAGCTGAAACCACTTAAGTTGGCCCAGGATCAAAATGAGGATGAGGATGGAGATGAGGATGAGCATGAGTCTGGCCATTTGCATATGTCTTTTGCCCCCTTGCCACGCCCCCTGTGGCTTGTTTGCTCGGCAGCACGAATGAGCAGCATTTAGAAGATATCTGCCTTTCATTGCTTTATTTGCCTGTGCGCTGGCCTGCTTTTGATTTCTCGCACAGAATGGGCCATTCTGACCATCCTAAGCTTCTGCCCCGCCCGAGTTTCAAAGATGAACCCAGTCAAAACATTTAAAAAACCCAGATAAAATACGCAAGTCAAGTTAGAAGTTACACTGACAATTTAGATTGACAACTTAAAGAAATAAAAAAAAATAAGGGATTAAAGATATTCAAGGTATCCATTTGTCCATTATTCCTATACACAAACAACACTAATTTTAATCAGAATATATCAAATTAACAAATATTTCAATCGCTGTACTAAGAATAAGTAGTTTTACGCAAAAAGTCATTATGTAGTAAGCAATACAATGCTTCTTAAAAGTTATTTTACAAAAAACAAACAATGAAACAAATTTATATCTTATAAGGATTTTAAGACATATTTACCAACGATATTAAGAACTAATTGTGATTAACTACCAGACATTTAAAATAAAAAGACAATTACTTTTATTATATACACCTAATTTTCTATCAAATTTTTGGAATGCTAAAGTTTTGGAAAATTGATTACATTTTTCTAAGCTTATTATACATAA
Organism: Drosophila elegans; assembly: GCF_018152505.1. NCBI lineage: Eukaryota > Metazoa > Arthropoda > Insecta > Diptera > Drosophilidae > Drosophila > Drosophila elegans. The sequence goes on along the minus strand of NW_024545855.1, from coordinate 1,129,338 downwards.
TTTTTGAGAGTGCACAAATAAAAAATAAAATCAGAAAACGCTTTCGTTTGTTCTAATCACAGCGACAGCATCGCCGCCGAGTTGCTGGGCTGTCGGGATTTGGTAATTGAGAATATAATTACACGAATTACGACGCAGTCGCCGTGTTTATCTGACCGTTAGCATCTGCCTTTCATCTCGCTGTCTCTGAGATGCCTGAAGTTGACAGGGCCAAGTGCGTTCCGATGGGCTCTGTTTTGTGGGTCCGAGTCGCCAAGGCGATGCCATGGCAGCCAGCTGAACTGAACCAGGCCGAATAAGCCAAGAACTCAAGTGGAGCATGTGTCCGCTTTCACAGCGCCGGGCAATTGACAAACACCACTCGTTGGTACACACAACTGTGTAGTACAAACAGAGACAGAGGCCCTGAAAAGGGATGCCGAACAATTGTCACTTCCCAAAGCAATTACGTTACAATTTAAGCGTGTAAACAAAAAATTACAAAGTTGTTAGGCCAAAATGGCAACCATTCTGCCAGTCATCGCAAGCTGGCAACAACTGGCAAGAGTTTGGGTGTTATTGAATAGAAATAAAGTTGAAAAGGGATGGTCCAATTGTATTAAAGCGTATGCTCTATAGAAAAACTTTATTTGTGATAGAGTTTATACCTTGTTTAGTAGTTAGTGTTAAGAGTACTTGATAAAGATATCCTTTAAACACTAAACAAATTTCCTTTTTATTATGATGATAATCCTTAGTTAAATATAAGAATTTTGGTAAATGACAATATATGTTTTAATTAGTATTTGTTTAAATCAATCTTAAATTAATGAGTATATATACTCTATAGAAAAACTTTGTTTATGATATAATTTGTACCTTGTTTAGGAGTTAAGATACGATACTTTTTATTAAAATCAATAATAATCCTTTATTATCTTAATAAATTTGGTAAAAGGCATTATATATTTTAATTTGTCTATTTTAATGAATCTTGTTTCATTAGCTGCCTGTGGCTTGCACGTTGTTGCATTTTCCCTGACTAATTACCTTCACACCCAACCAGCCAGAAATAATTGGTGCATGCTCTGTTAGTGACAGGTAAGCCCCGCTTTAATCGACTGGCAGCGCGCCACACATCATCAAACATTTTATTGGTCAATTGGGCGACATTTTGGAGTTGGCTTAGCCCTCTGGAACCCCCTTCCTTTTCCCTACCCTTTGGAAAAAAGTTCCGAACACCTAACACCTAGTTGTAACCCCTCTGTGGCTGTCGTCGCAAGTGTTACCTTTCCAATAAATATTTGTTTACGCACAAATAGACTTGTGGAGCGCGTTAGAAATTCATTTGACCCAGAGCAAATGAAGCGAGGCGAAACCGCAGACACAGTCCTGTTGAATGCACTGAACAAAAATGTGTTGGCAGTTCATGGCTTACTTTGATATTATGGCAAACTTGCGAACAGCCAAATTAAATTGAATCATTCGATAATGAGATGTAATATCTTCAATATAGATTTTTGTAATTAGTTCTTACAAATTCCATAAATATAAACTTGCAGAAATAACCTATTAAATATATATTATAAAATGTTAATTAAGTTTAAGTATTTTGCTATGAATTTTAAACACTTTAAAAATAAAAGGTCCCTTAACTTCGGCCCTGCTTTTAAGCTATAAAATTATGTTTTTATTTCTGTAAACATTAAATTTATTCAATACCTTCCTAATATTTTTAAAATTGAATGTTAGAACTTAGATGATTTATTTCTGCAAGTGCATGCCTCTGCCTTATCAAATTTAGATAATCGACAATGATTCGTGTGTTTGCCCTCAACGCCTCGGCCTGCTTGTTTGCCTTCGATTCTTTGGGTGTTTGCTGGGTCGCCACAAAATCATAATGCTCAAGTAAAAAGGAAACCCAAAAAAAAAGACCAAAATGTTTGCTTAATTTATCGCAGTAGCATCGTTTCAAAATTCAATTTAATTGGATGCCGCAGAACTGCCGTTGGAAGTGGGACCCCTATGTTCGTGATCATAATTCGGAGTCTCAACTTCCGGCTTCTGAATCTGTTTCCCGCTTATCGTATCACTGCGATCGCCTCTGGTTCGCACCTATTCAAATGATCTGGCCAAATCGTAGAATCAGCAGCCACAGGAGCAGCTGATTGACTATAATCTCGACCAAAAATAAAAGCAGAAATAATAAAAGAGGAAACAAAAAGTGGAGTCGCTTTTTCTCTGGTTTTGTGTGGGTTATCAACCGGGGTTTTGTCGCCACCATCTCGGTTCCGAGGGCCATCCGCCCATCACGTGTCTAATTTCTCGCTGCCCAAATGCCCAAATGCTCAAATAGTCCTCAGGAGGGAATCCATTGTGGTTCGCCTGGTTTTTGCCTTGGTTTTTGCTCTGTGCTGTGCTCCTCCAGTTGTCGGTCGGTTATCTTGATGCTGGCGCGCAAAAATGTTTACAATTTTGCTGCTCATTTTTTCTGCAGCTCTCACAATGGCAGCGAAATTAAAAATGTTTCCAGTGGTTGGTTGGTTTGCCCGGTCCGGGCTTCATTTTTCATCTTGGTCACTCAATTGTGCGCGAGACACATGCCAAAAGGATGGGCCAGCACTTCGAACTGGGCACATTGGTGAAAGGGAATCTTATTTACTGGAACTGCGCCCTGAATAGAGGGCTTCAGCAAATGTCGGATAAACAATTGAGCTCAGGCAGACAAAGGTGTTTCCTTGGAGTGTTAACAGAATGTATTTTGTACTATTCATTTAAGTTACACCCAAAAAAAAAAACTGTCATAAAAACAAAAATATTGTAATTTTGAATATCCGACTTCAAACTTTGAATAAATAAATATGTTTAATGAAATCTTAACTTGTTTAAGCTTTATCTAAATATGATTTTAAGATACAATTTTGCGTCAACTTAAAGTTTGCCAATAAATAAATATAAATATTTTGATAAAAATTAATCCTATTTTATTTTAAACTTTAAATAAACACAAACATGTTTCATAAAATAATAACATATATAATACTTTATTTAATTAAGCTTTTAAGGAAACAATTTGTATTAAATTTTCAGTTAGAAAATATATATGTTTTTAAAAGTTTATCATGCAAAATTCACAAATAAAATTTTAATATTACGAGATGTGTTTGCAAAGTACTTAATTTTAAAGCTTAGCCAAAACCGAAGTTGCCTTTTTTTACCTTTTTATTTAGTTCAATAAAAAAAAAGAGCGCCACCACTGTGCATCGGTCCGGCAATCAGCGTTTTGTGTCAACTAACAAATAAATATCACGCATGGCCAAAAGCGGCAATCAAAGTCCATCAACTGGCATCGGGCTGGCAGATGCCAAGCCGTCGATAAGCAAACTGATGTGATGCCTTATACCATACCATACAATACCATATCCTTTGGCAGCGAGTCGCCACGTTTCGATCAGGAGGACGATAAAGTGCTTGGCATTGTTTTGGGCCTCAATCAGAGCTGGTTTAAATGGGGTCTATCATAGGCCATGTCCGAAGGCGAAGCGCAGTCATAATTATTTCATTATGGCCCATTTGTTTCATCAGCCCCATTGGCCACGACTTCTGTTAACTGTTTGCTGACGATTTGGGCCTGATTCTCCGTTTGTGTGTTTCTGTTGCTGTTTCGGTTTGTGTCTCTGCGTTTTTGGGGCTTATCGATTGGACGCCATCTTAATTGTTTGTTGTTAAACACGCAGCTCGCTCGAGACCACAGATCTTCGATCTTCGATCCCCATTCCGATTCCGATTCCAATACGGAATTCGGTTTCTGATTTAGGGCCCCCACTCCACTCCCTCGCAGCGAATAGACTTTTCTGCTTATTGATTTTTCATTCGAATTTCGTCGTCAGCCATTTGATTTATTGTCGTCCACTTAATTTGTTAGAGATGCTGTCCAGATACAGATGCTCCCTATCCCCGGGCCGCTAATTCGCTGAAGATCGTCGCTCGGATGTCGTATTTATGGTCTCCGGCTTATCGTTGGGAAGATTTTCGAGTAAGTCTGTGGGTCTGCCCTCGGTTGAACTGAACTAGTTTGCCTGAGTGAGCTTAAGCTGCGTTAAATACTTCGGGGTGGGGCCCACAAAATGGGGTTTCTCTGGCTGATTTGCATAAATAGTTTGTTGGTCTCTTAGTGTTTAAAATCATTGTTTTCTTCAGAAAAGGTCTTTCAACAAAAAGAAAATATTTTTAAAACGATGTATGGTTTTTACTTTTAAAAAAATATAAGGCAAATGAATAATAATTTAATAAGTTATTTGCCCTAAATTTGCTCTAAAACATGTTCTTAAGCTTAAGGTACAATAAAAAAAAATTATTTGATTACATTTTTAAGTTTTGACAAGTAATGTATACAAAATATTTGTTTCAGTTAAATTAGTTGTACCTAAGAGTAAATTTTAAATTTTAATATAAAATGTTTAATAGTGCAATGAACAATAAGTATTATATAAACTGCAAACTTTGTTATATATTAAGTTTAGTTTTATTTTAATAAAGATTTAAATTTTTTCAAAATTTTTTGTATACTCCAGGAAAACAGAAAAAAATTCTGTTATAATTTAAGAATGAATCGATTTCTCTGTCACCTCGGATAATCGCTTAAAGTCAAAAAGATTCTGTGGCAATTTAGACAGATAATAGTGTTTATTTAAGGATAAGCCAAGCAGTGGTTTTTGTGGTCTCTAAGGAATTAATTTACCAAACTCTAAAATCGCACACCAAAATTTCACTAGCCTCCCGCACAAGGGAGTCGCCGTTTGAAAGCAGCAATTAGGGACTGTTGCCAAACAGTGGCCAACGGACAACGAACAACGAACAACGAACAACGGACAACGGCTGACCCATTCCCCACTCGGTGTCCAGGTGTGTGGCCACAATAGATGACCACACCAGGGTCCTGAACCGACGCTCACCACTCACCCCTCAACGAATCCAAATCAGACTCAGACAATGGCAATTGTGAGCGGCTGAGAATGTTGTCATATGTCGCCTCCGTCGCTGTCGTCGCACATCGGTGTGTTTCATGTAAACAAATAACAAATTAAATGAAAATTTAAATAAAGGAGAAGCAGAAGCAGAAGCAGCACGACGATTTATGTGCCGGTTGCAGGATAAGCCCGAATCGAAGCCGACTCACTAAGGGGAAACCCTCCGGCGACGCCGGCAGTCCTTGGCCTTGGTTGTTTTTGTGGTTGATGGAGGCGAAACCCCGCTGATCGAATCAAATGAAGGGAACACACACAGATAGATGGAAAAATACGTGTACGGGTGGCAAAAAGGACAATCGAAGGCTGCAGTCAGGATTTGCCTTAGCCTTTGGCCCAGAGGGTTGGTCTGTGTTACCTTGGTCCTGGCTCCTCGCTTCCTCGATTTCTCGATTCCTTCGAGGCGGGTGGCAATCGTCCTACAGTAATTGGGATTTGTATTGAGTTATTATTTATTGCCCCTAGCCGTCGTCCTCGTCTTCGGTTGAGTCAAAATAGAGAAATTATCGGCAACAACTTTGCGTGTTGAATTGATAGATTTGCTTTCCTCGGGGCCAAGTCCAAATTGCAGTCTATATTTGTTTCTGTGTCTAGTGATGGTAATTATTCAGGCTGTGCTACCTTTAAATAAATCCTCTCCCTTAAGTGAATTCTATTAATGCTCTAGTGTATAGTAATTTAAATAATAAAACAAGTCATTAATTTTAAGTACATTAAACAAATATATTTTATAATAAAATCATTTAAATTTATTGTTAATAAATGCACTAAGATACAATATTATTATTTATTTTTAAAACATGCATTTTATAATTCCATGCAGCCTTATAATTCCTAACCAGTTAAAGTTAATATTATTTTGTGGACAGTTTTCATAATACTATGGCTTAATACTTAAACGAAATAACATACAATTTCCCTTGAATTAAAATTAGGAAGGTAAAGTAATATTATCCTACTATATAACTATAAGTCGGTACCTTTTCCATCACTAACTGTATCTGTATACCTGTAACCTCCTGCTTTTGTTCGAGTGTCTGTGTGCGTGTGTGTGTGTGTGTGGCATGCGGGTCCTTTGCATGTCAATAGGTGCTAAAAATTGACTTTCGAGCAACGCCCAGACGAAACCTGCTTGAAACTTAATTAACAAGCCTCCGCCGCAGATACAGATACAGATACAGATACATGTACTGTATCTCTGGCAACAGAAGCCAGGCCCCATCAAAAGATAAACCCCTGACAATCACTCAAAGCTGGATAAGGGCAGGGGGATTCAGAGGGGAGTCATCGGGATTCAGAATCTTGAGGGGCATGCAAAATGCAGCTGCAGTCTGCCAACCGGCATTTACATACTTACAAGGAAAGCAGCAGAGCCATCCCAACCAAGTCGAATGATATATAAAAACACAAGAAATTTGACATGAACTGTGGAGATTTCAACGCAAAGATAGCGCCAAAAAACCAAAAAAAAAAAAAATCTGAAAAAAAAAACAGAAAAAGATGCCACCGAGACAGGGACAGGCGATTTGTGTGTGGAGAGTGGAGTTTGGCTCCTTGAATAATGGCGGCCTCAATCAGGACGGAGAACACAAGCAATTGTAAGAAAAACTCAAGGGTCTGAGAAAGGTCTAAACCTCTGCGGTCGCCGCTTCTTCGGCCCTTCGTCATTGTGGTTTTCTGGCTGCGAGGAGAGACAAAGATGACGCGATTGCTAGATTCGATAAGCAAAATCATTTGTGATAAAATAAATAATTGAGTTCGTTTGCATATCATGGGAAAGCATCTCCAGCATACACGCATAAAAATATCGGTGGTATGGGGTGAAGGCCTTAATAAATTCATAGGCACACTCATAACTTTTTCCCAATTGTGTCACAGATTAGGCGGGGCCCCCGAGATAAACGCCTTTAGACAGACTTCAATCAAATCGGACGACTATCGCCACTAACTATCTTTTGGATCCCCACCTTAGAGACACACACCACGCACCTCCAATTGCGATAAAGCGTTAAAATTAATTATCGAGTGCCAGCAGCACAGAGCTCAGTGCGTTGTGCTGTCAAATCTTTATCGCATAATTGATTTCATAGCTACTGCGTTTGCTTTCGGCGCTGCTTTCCTCAAATTACATGCCAAGGGCCCTGCCAACGATTTTTTTTTTCCAATGATGGCCCAAGCAATTGGGGTAACAAAAAAAATACAAAAAAAAAATATCTAAAAACCGTAGAGAAGAACAACAAACGGCAGCCACAAATCACACATCGCGATAAGAAACTGTGATTTTTATTTTTTGAAAACTGATTTTTGATTTCCTGTACAATTTTGATTAAAAACCGTGTGGCTGGCTGTCTCGCTCTTCGTGTCTGTCATGTTGTCGACTCAACCGCTGGGGAAAACTTCTTCGCTGACTGTCAATGAACGGCTGAAAGACAAATTGAAAACAAAGTCTAATCAGTTGAGCAATTGAGCAATTTTATATACCCCTTACTTAGCGGATTAGATGGGGGTTACACGAGTGCGTAGTTAAGGTGTAATTTAAGATCAACGTTTAATACCCATAAAAACAGGTACTTAGTGAAATAACTATTCATTATATTGTTGGCATTACGAAATTTGATAAATCAATTTTTGTGATTTAGATAGACCAATACATAACAATACAAAGAAACATTTATTTCGGATATTATAATACTATATAATGAATTCGCAAGTATTTAATGTTTTAATGTATACTTCGTAGTACATATCAGTGGCATGTAAATGTTAAAAATATTTTTGAAACGAATTTTTTGACACCCCGATTTAAAGACGTCTCTACATCTTAAAAAAAAAACTGTTTGCACTCTCTCTAAATGTTTTAAAAGGTTCATAATCCCATTTGATAGCTTAAGTTATAAAAATGGATCATGATTTTTCCAGGGTAGTCTCTAGTCTTCTTAAAAACCATTTATACTGAAGTGTTTCTTATAATTTTTCTGGTTGCTTCTGGTGGCATTGTTAAGAGCCCGTTTGGAAATCTAATCACTGACAAGCTATGGCTGCCTGTATTCGATAGATAGTTGCTGATGGCACACTCGAGGGGATGGTTAGTGAAGGGGGGGCTTAAAATTGATTCGGACCGGGTTGAGAAATGGTTCGAGATTTGGCAGCCGATACGGCTTATGCAAGGTGCGAGGTAGGAAAGTTTCCGATGGATTGTGGCTGGCGCTGGAATGTCGCTGCGATATGCCATCAATATGGTCCCAAGTCAGTGGCATATCCTTGGCCACACCTCCACTCGAAGGGACCACCATGTGTCGTGGCCGCTTTTGTTCCTTCCTGCGGCCTTTTGTGTCTGGCGTAATTAAAACTTAAAACGCTTTTTGTTTTGCAAGCAGCACTTGAACCATTGTTCGCCAACCCACAAAGTTCACAGCCCACATAGTCCACACAGCCCACCACCCCTCATTCTGCATGTCTCGACCAACAAAAAGCAGGAGAAAGAAAAAGTATCTCAAGTGTGCTCATTGTGAAAATTCCAATAGAGAGCGTGCGACTTCGTTGGCATTAAAAAACCCCCGATTGTTTCAAGCCAACTTTGCCGAGCAGGAGTTCCCCTTCAGCAAAGTAACAGAATCAGGACTCGAGGTTCAAGTACGGAGCACGGAGCACGTGCCCGGGTCCCGAGTTCAGTTCAAGTGTGCCAATATGTTGCAGCTTCGATACGGGACACATGCCACCACACGGAGCTCTTGTGCACCTAAAAAACTTTTTTTATTGATGAAAACGAGAGCCTATTATTGCAATACATTTTTGACTGTTACAACCATAGTTCAATTATTTTTGGTAGATCGATATTAGTTATTCATTTTATCAATCTAAAAACTTTAATTGGAAATTTAAGTAGAAACTGGAAAGTAAATCAAATACCTGTAGACTTTTACCATGTACCCATATAACCGGAAAAAAAATATACGCATAGATTTTTAGAACTGTATCATATAGTATCCATAGACACGACAAATATTTTAGAGAAAAATAAATAAATTCATTGTTTTAAAACCTTTAGGCGTACAAATCGAAATATAAAAGTTTTATAAAACATTATATTTTTATTATGCTAAAAAGATACATCTATATTGTTTTTTCCTTTGTTGTTTTGTTATAACTTTGTTATATACAACGTATTTTACCAGGTTACAATTTCAACTCAAATTTTTACGGAATCATATCTTTGCAACTTTTTGCACGTAGCATTCAATCATTGTGCCTTCGTGCTAAAGGGCTTAGAGAGCAATTACCTTTATTGTCAACTATTTATACTTGTAAAACAATATAAAAGTAACCATGAATTTTACAATGAATGAATGAACAAATACCACGGCGGTAGCTTGTTAAACAGCACGCTTTGATTATACTTACATAGTATCAAATTTGATGTTTCCTATAAAAACGATCTGTTTTATATTGCTGGCTTAGTTTGCTTAACAAAAATGATACGGGCAAGTTTGGGCATTATTTTTTTGCTGACCGTCGAGGGCTTAGTAAGTATAGTATTAAGTTGGAATATGTCTTATAAGCATAAAAAATCCTTTCTTTTAGAATTTTGGCTTCAACCAGTACACAATCTCCATTGTGTCCTTTGGTCAGTCAAACGAAACTGGGGTTTGGGATATTAGCACTATTCGTTTGATCGGCCGTGAGCGGTTGGTAAACGGAACAGTCACACTACACGAAGACATGGATAATTCGCACTGGAGTTATTCGATGGACATGTATTTCGATGCCGACCGCAATGGCAACTACAAGCTGCTGCCCTTCAACGTTCCAAAGATGCCTGTATGCGAGGCGTACAAGAACTATCGAAAGTACTTCGCGAAACATGCGAAAGTCGGAAAGCAAACCGATTTTCCATTCGACATGGATGTCTGTCCCATTCCAAAGGGCACTTACTTTATGAAAGGCATTGCTCTGAACACCGATGATTTTCCACCGATGGTGCAGAGGGGCTATGCCCGGGGCGATGGAGCTTTTTACTACGATGACGTCCACGTTGGAAACTATACCCTCACGGTGCTTTTGGAGGATAAGCAGTGAAGCAAAAAACTTTTTAAGCTTTCAATAATTCGGTTTAAATATAATCAGCATCATTGTGACCTTTGGTCAGATGAATGAAACTGGAGTATGGGATGTCAGCACGTTGCGATTGAACGAATATATGTTTTATAAATTTTTTAAAATTTAAAAATGGTTCCAAAGCAGACTGAGATTCATTGACACGACTACACATTTATTTTTATACCCTTGCAGAGGGTATTATAATTTCAGTCAGAAGTTTGCAACGCAGTGAAGGAGACGTTTCCGACCCCATAAAGTATATATATTCTTGATCAGCATCACTAGTAGAGTCGATCTAGCCATGTCCGTCTGTCCGTCCGTCTGTCCGTCTGTCCGTCCGTTTATATGCAAACTAGTCTCTCAGTTTTAAAGCTATCTGCATGAAACTTTCCCAAAAGTTGTCTTTCTATTGCAGGTAGTATATAAGTCGGAACGAGCCGGATCGAACGACTATAGCATATAGCTCCCATAGGAACAATCGGAAAAATAAATGAAAAAAAATTATAACTTTGCTATTTTTTAATTTTTTGTTTAGTTCTTCGACATATAGTAATGGTTAAATATTTCCGATTTACGGTTTAAATTTCATCAAAATCGGTCGACTATAGCATATAGCTCTCATAGGAACAATCGGAAAAATAAATGAAAAAAAATTATAACTTTGCTATTTTTTAATTTTTTGTTTAGTTCTTCGACATATAGTAATGGTTAAATATTTCCGATTTACGGTTTAAATTTCATCAAAATCGGTCGACTATAGCATATAGCTCCCAAAGGAACAATCGGAAAAATAAATGAAAAAAAATTATAACTTTGCTGTTTTTTAATTTTTTGTTTAGTTCTTCGACATATAGCAATGTTTAATTATTTCACAATTATGTTTTAAATTTTATCAAAATCGGACGTCTATAGCATATAGCTCCCATAGAAATAATAAAAATATATAAAATAACTATCTAATAATTGAGCTGCAAATCATCATAGTTTCAATGTTTTTCAGCATACACTCATGTAAATCATAATTTAAATGTTTTCAAAAGTATTTAATTCATGCAATAGCTGCAAGGGTATATGAACTTCGGCTTGCCGAAGTTTGCTTTCTTTCTTGTTTTTTTAGCTATATGGTTAAATAGCAAATATCAATGATGTCAATGCAAATAAGGAATAATCCTATTAGAGTTTCATATTATTGTTTTTAGTTGGCAGTCTACCTGAACCGTATGCACCTGTAAGTCCGAGGCATAAATCATCAATGCAACTGCAGCAGGCCAAATAGAAATCGACCAAAATAGGCGCCCGCAGAGTTGTACGATTTTTCCTGGCCTACGCCCTCGTTTACCTCCGAACCTCCGAACCTCTGCATCTGCATCTCCATCGCCATCGCCATCCCGATTTACCTGAGCCTGTGACGAAATATTTAGTCGAAAATATTGTCCCTAATGCTGGCGCCAGACAAGTCCTATGCTGATGATGATGACAGACTTAGGCACCGTACACAAAACAAATCCAACCTGTCACACTAACGACTTCTGCGAAGACAATGGACCCGGCCAGCATCCCCTTTCCCATCCTCGATATCCTATTCTAGGCTTGCAGTTTACTTTGGCTTCGTCTATAAGCCAAAAGTGTTGCACTAGTTTCGAAGGGATTTCTCCGGGAAAGACAAAGGGACCGGGGATCTGGAGGGCTTTGTTTTCCATTCGGCTGCTGTGTGTGGAAATTGTGCATGCATTTTATGGTGCAATTCCTTTGTCCTGCCGGCGAAGGCAGGCCAATATTTTTATTGCCCGTGTAGCATATACTTGTAGCATCGTACGAGGCGAACAAATAGCTGCCACAGCCGCCAAGAGTTATGACCCGGCGCCTAGGAGCTCATCTCATCCAAACAAAGGACTGTGAAAGGCACTTTTATTTCGGGATGGAACCAAATAAAATGGGATGGGGTGATATCATGTAGCGATCGTGCACCGATTACACCAGTTTGATCCTCGAGCAATAGTTTTTGAACAGTGCAAGCAATTCCAAGATCACATGGTGTTAATAAAAAAATATCAAAAGGTCTTTAACCCGAGACCTTAATGTCATCTAGATCCACTAATAAATATTAAGCATTATAAAAAGTGTTAAATATGTGAAAACCTAGGTCTTTTATTTATTTAATTTTTCTATTGCAATACAACTTAACTCAAACTTATGCGACAAAGCTTTTAAATTTAAATTTTTACAACAAAGTTAATACAACTCTGATAATGTTTGCGAAAAATATTGTGTTGTGGTATAAAAAAACCCTAATTAGAATGAAATCAGTAAACGTAAAAACTCGTGAACCTGGTCAATTACTTATCTTTTTGAATCATGTTATAGTTACGCTAATAACTTACAAATAAACAAGGTACAAGCAAAAACATGTTGCACGCTAGTCTAATAATTAATTTAAATAGTTATAGGTACAATGGAATTTTCAAAGCCATCGTTTTCCCTATAAATAAGATGAAAAATATAACGCCAATGCAGTACAAAGTACAATGGGGATTCGTTTTTGTATTTTACTTATGCTGGTGGGCGAGGCTTATGTAAGATACATAAAAACCTCTATTAAGTTCGAATATTTAAACAAAAATACTTCATTTAATTTACAGATGATCCTGCCAAAAACGTATGAAGTGCGTTTTGAATCTTTTAACTCAACGTGCGGCGAGTATTGTGATTTTAGCAAAATTCGACTTATGGGACGAGATCACAAGGCAAATGGAACCATGGAGTTGAAGCAAGACTTTGACAATGATAACTTTTTCGTCTCCGGTGAAAGTTTCATCGATTCCAATGGCAGCGGAGAGTACAAGAAGCTTCCCTTCACCATTCCCAAGCAACCCATCTGCAATGCTTTGGAATCATATGCGGTCTACTTTGACGCGAGCTTGAAGTATGGAGAGAACACCGACTTTCCCCTCGACGCCCGCCCATGTCCCGTGCCAAAGGGGGTCTACTATTTCAAGGATGTGCTCATCAAAACTGACGATTGGCCGGCCATTATGCCGCGAGGCTATTTTAAAGCCGTTGCCAACCTGATTAAGAATGATGAGGTTGTCGCTTCTCTTGAAATTGTTGCCCATATCACTGACCTATTTTAACCGCAATTTACCTTCTCGAAATATTTTAATTTTAGCAACGTAAAATATGATAAATGAAGAAGCTTGAAATTTATTTAGCAACAAATAATAAAAAGTGAAAAACATAAAGTTTATTTATATATGGACTTTTAATTAGCAAAATAAGTAAGTATATACAATTTTGTAGAATACAATGTTTTCTGATTTATTCTGATTTATTTTTGCATACGAGAGAATATCTATAATTAATGTTTATATATATATATTTTTCTAATTTTGTATGCTGACTTTTATGTAAGAAATTTGTTAGGACATTTATCGGTATCTTAGTTGAGTAGATCATATACTTGATTTTGCAGATGTCCTTGAGGAAGTCCTACGGTGTGAGCTTGGTGTCTTGGAAGTCAACTGGAGCATCGGTCTTCGAATTTAATGCTCGACTGCTGGGACGCGAACGAAGTTAAATTTCCTTTTTTTTTAATTTTTTTTCAAAATGTATCGTATACATTAAAGTTTAGTTGTTATATTAATAAACACCAAATGCATGATCATTCTTTAAGAGCTATTTTCTCTCTGTGCAGCTCACATGTCAATAGATTTTAATCAATGTCTTAGAAAATGTATATTTAATGGCAAAGTATTCCCTTTTATCAAGATGGTTTAGTGTTATAACTCTTTTGACAATGAAGCCGAGATTCTGGAAACCCCCCTATTGAAAGTGCCAAAGATTAGCATATCTGGCAGCCTAGATCTGCATTTGCAGACAATTCGGCTGGCTGTGGATCAAAAGCAAACTAAGAATAGCCGCCAACACCTCTCGTCCTTCGATCGATTCAGCTGCCTTGATAGGGAAATCCTGCCAAATGATTTCCAGCGAAATCTGATACGACCTGAAACGATTTTCCGGGGCAAGATTGCGATACACCGATCACTTGTCCGATACGGAGATCAACGGCAAAAGGATCTTTGCCGGCCAGGATGATGTGCACATTTTCGGGCTAATCCCTGCCCGTCGTCTCGTCTTGTCGATTTTTTTCGGCCAACGCCCAGTGAATTGCCGTCGCCGCTGTGGCTTTATGCTAATGATCGGTTCTGACCCAGAAACTAGACCAAAACGAGGAGGACCGCAGCGCTAAAACCACTCATGGCTCATTGTCCGGCGATTGTTTCGTCAAAACCGAATGCAGAAACAAGAGGAAGCCGAGCCTAAATATTGCAAATCTGCCCAGGCGACTGGGCCATTGTTTTGGCCACGCCAGGCCCGGTTGGTTGGTTGTTTGGTTGGTTGGTTGGTTCGTTGGCAACTGCGACGAGTGCGAAAATAAAAATCTCTTAATCGGCACTGGCGACAGCATTCAATGAGTTCTGCACTGCCTCTGGCTGGAGGGCAAACTGGCCAGCCAGCCAGGCAGGCGAACTGGCACTTGAAACATGACAATATCAATTTGTACGTACAATGGCCTAATCTGATAATCAGTGCAAACATGTCCTTTGTGTCCATTGTGCGTGGAACAATGCAAACGGCATAGTTGTGCGCCAGGATTAGGTGCCAAAGCCAGGCCAGTTCAAAATCGACAAAAAAATCAAAAAAAAAAAAAAAAAAGGATGAAACGAAGTAAGTTTTTTGGCAGACCGCCCGGCCAAAATGCGAGTTCATTACGCGACTCTATTAAATGATTAATGGGCGTTTTATGGTAAACTGCCGCTCCGACGATCCCCATAAAACGAGCGATCATAAAAGGCAGACAAGTAAAAACAAGGGAGCCCCCGAGATGATCGCTGCATGTAAAATGAACCCGGGACACCGGGCTCCGAACTCCGGCTTGTCAATCAAAGTGCTCAAAGGGAACACAACATAAAAATGATCGACAACAGTGACACTTTGGGCGGCAGGAATGTCGCGGATAAGCATCAACACACAAACACACACACCGAGATCGGGGGAATAGGGTTCATTTATCATCGCAGAGATTGGGGAATGGAAATGGTAGGTGTGGCGTATGCCCAGCATGAATTAATCATCGCACAAATCAAATTGAAATCACGGCAGGCACAAAAAATAATAAAAATATCATAACAAATGCTGCAGACAGCATTAATGAGCCACGACAGTCCTTTCGATTAGATGTTTTTATTGAATGAGAATGAAAATGAGGGTTGAGTTTCGCAGAGAGATACTCAGTTAACCACAAATTGACTTGTTTTGCCGGGTTGAACAACTCCCCACAAATTAGCTGCTCAATTGGGTAATAAAACCAAATGTGCCAATTGTGAGTGCACAAAACTTTTCCCTTGGCGAGAACTTCGGCAGTAAGTGCCCCCGAAAACAATTGTGCAATTGCATTAATTGCATTGTCGAATGAAAACAAAAGCCACAGGACATCGCCTCAAATGGCTGCTGCATATGCTGGTATTTGCTGGCACTTTTAAGGTGGTTTTCACTTGGTGGCTTAGAGATAGCGTCCACTCAATTATGTCATATCGGCGATACTAAATGGACTTTTAACTTGCTGTGATTGTGTAATTTGGACCGCTCTTCTGGGCTTACCTTTTATGGCCGGCCATTAAAAAGGCCAATGAGCTTGCTCAGATTTATCAGCGTGCACGCCATAAAGTAACAAATAAATTTAAATACTAATAATAATAAAAAGTAATACACGCACACACTCGCCTTCTTCGGTGGCATCCTCGAAAAGGATACACCATACTATACCATGCCGTGTGCGAAGGACCAAACACATTTATGGCCAGCAATTAAATGGGGCTGCCATTTGTTTTATTATAACAGCGAGCGGCATTCAACATCGCCATCATCAGGAGCGAAAGCAAGGCAGCATCGGCATCAGCGATAAGGCTCCGTTTTATTATTATCCTTTATGCTTTTCGTGTGCTTTTTTTTCGTCCTCGGCTGGCGGTGCCTTTAGCTTTGGGGGCGTGGCCCGGGCGGGGGGCAGCCCACATTAGAATAGGCAAAGCTAAAATAAGACAACTTATGTAAATTGTATTTCCTATAGAGAAATGTGAATGCTCTGACTTTGGAACTTTAGAAGTAAGTTTTTAATCCTTGAATTTGTATATTTAGGTTTTAAATATTTATTTCTAATCCTAAAATGAAAGGGTATTTCTAAGTTACTTACAAGAATTCTTTGTTTCTAAATTATAAATATTTTATTCCCCAAACGGATAGGATACAATTCATTTGATTCAAATTCTATTTTTTAAAAACAAAATATTTTTATACTTATTCATGGTTTTAATTTAGGTCTTTCAACTATAATGGTATATATATTTTTGTCGATCATCTCTCCTTGTTGACAATTTGTTTATTTATTAATTTTTATAAAATATTTTATGAGTTCCATATTAGTTTTCATTCCTTTTTAAGGCATTTTTAATGTCCTTAATCAATTTTGTAATCAAAATACTCAACTTTTAGCAGAGTATCAGGAGACAAGGCCATAAAAAGTCGCAATGCGCCATAAAAACAGTTAAAGCCAAGACAAAAGTCGCACATACACACACACACACACACAAATGCGATTTGGGAGTCGTTAAAAGCGCGCATGTGTGTGCGGCAAAGTCCTGTACAAATTAAGCCTTTTCTAGGCAAACAAACGAGCGCACATCCTTGTTAAGCGAACGTACACATAGAATATATAACCAAATAAAGCGCCACCGATGAGATCTCTGGGCAGCCCTCGCCCCTTAACCCTCCCACGCCCCTGAGCATGTGCAAAGTAGGTTGCTCAAATCGCACACAACATAAAACATTTTTAATGCCAAACAGCAACAAAATGAAAAAAAAAACAGAAAAGCAGAAGAGCAGACAATAAAAAAAGGCACACAAAACGAGCATAAAAATGGCAGCTGGCAAAAGAAAATGGCCGCCGCTCGTGTAAGCCCCATTTCCCTCAGCCCCCCAACAAAGTATTGCACCCCCGTCATCCATTTGGCGGTCATACGTACAGGATATTGTGTAAAAAGGATTAATGTGCCCCTTTTCTCTCTTTGTTTTAATTGCATTGAGGTTAAGGGGTGCAGGGGCTTTGGCCAAGAGGAATGGGCCCAAGCGGAATGTAAAATGCCCAAAAGCGACGGAAAATAAATGTATATATTACTATCAGTGGCGTAGGGAATTTCAAAATAAGGATTTCAATGCGTTGGTGCAGCATAAGAAGTAAATGATCTTAGAGAGTCATATGTTTTTATTTATATTGTTTTTTTGTGTTAATCTATTTCTATTGTTTTTTCCTATACCCCCTTAACTACTCCTCTGTTTTTTTTTCGGAAACCGGCGAATAAAATATATATTTGATGCCATAAAAATGTCACAGACGCCTTGAGTTATGCAGCCTGGACTGTGGCTTATGTGGCGCCCTCAGCCAAATCCCATTCCCAAACCCATTCCCCATCCTTTGTGCCAATGCCATTACCACTTATTTTTGAACCACAAAAGGCCGGAGCGTAACCCTTTTGTTTTTCACGGTTTTAATTTATATATACGACTGCACACGAATTTATTGCTATATTATATAATTGTATTATGTAAGGGACTCTCACTGGTAGTTAAGATTTCGGATTTGGACAATGGAAATGTGAGAGTTGTTATCTTATTTTCCGGCCTTGAATGCTGGGTATATAAAAAAAGCAATCATTTTGAAGATATACTAACTTGAAAAAAATAAAAATTAATGGGGTCTTGCTTTTCAATTTGAAATTCGAAACATATTAAAAGAATAATGTAATCATATTAACTGTGCTATTGTAATATTTAATTCATTTAATTTTTAATTTACTGCTAGTTTCAAAAACAAAAATACATAACAAGTTTACGCGTGTAATATATCCCTTTTATTTAGCATTGCTACCTTAATTTACTTAAAATATATACACGTTATAAATAAGTAAAATCATTTCAATTTTAAACCCTATTTCATTTCTATTTCTGCGTGTTAATATTAGTTATTTTAATTTTCTTTTTTGCTTTTGCAACAGTTTCAATAATTCAATTACCTTTTACATTTAACTTAACTTACACACCCATTAAACTTAAATAAAATCAATTTAATTTTCAAACCTTATAAATTTTTTTTTAACTGTGGGCTTAAACATTTTTTATTTTAATTTAAAATTTCCATTTGTTTTTCTTTCTTACTTACCTTGGCCACTTGCAACAGTTTCATTAATTCAATTAGTCGTTACCTCAATAAAGCATATTCTCTGCCAGGTTGCACGACCTCTACCATTTGTTGGCCCAGCACCTAACTGGGTCCAAATCAGCGATTCATCTGGGCCCACGCTCTCATTGCCGCCATTTCAAACCCATTCCTCTACGTCTTTTTGTTTTGCCATAATTTGTGTTCATTTTATGCAGAGCCTGTGTGTGTCTCTTAGTTAAACATCTCTCATTTATATGAGCCCGAAACGGGCTTTAACTAAGCGCGGTAGCAGTTTAGCTGTCCGCACACGCAAATTTTCCAGGCGCACACCTGCGGTTCCAGCCAAACTGGGAATCTGCAGTTGGAGCCTGTCCCCAGATCAGGATCCCCACTTCAAAAAGGTGGGAGGGGTGGCAAAGGGGAAGGCAGCTCTTTAATTTATGGCGCTTGTCATATTTTGTTAGACACGGCGATTAATTAAAGTGCAGAACTTGAACCCGAAACCCTTGGCGAACCTCTGGGGCTAATTGAAAACTGCTCTGGGAGATGGAAAACAGAAGGTAACCGCTTATTAAAAACGCAAGCCCTAAAAAGAAGGCAAAACACGAGAAAAGGAGACCAACTCAAGTGGCGCTGTTTGAGTAGTTGGCTAATAAATATCCCCGGTCAGAGCCTGTCAGTCAGTCAGTCAGACAGTCAGACAGTCAGTCAGTTGGTCGCTGGCCAAGAGGTACCAGCATCAGCCACTCAATGGCCAAGTCATCGATATTAGCCCGATTCCGCGTAGCCTCCAATATAAAAAAACGCCAATCATCGCAGGAGCGGCTCTGAGTGGCAGTCGCCGCCGCCGTAAACACAAATGAGCTCTGCGTAAACCCACGAAAAAAAAATATATTTAAAAAGTAAATTGAATTTAGTGCCAGTCATCCAGCAAAATGCACTTCTCCCTCTCTACCCCTACAATAAGAAGAGGGGCGTGGCAGGAGACAGCTCAAGTGCACATGACATGCTAATTAAAAGACAGCACCAGAACAGCCGACTCTGGAAGGGGAATATGGATCTGGTATTGCAGGTACCCCGTCCAAGATATACTACTTTCCGGCTAATCCGTCTCATGCTGACTGCAATTTGTCAACCACAATTATAATGCAGTTGTGCGATGACATCGTGAGCGGTTGTGTCAGCAGAAAAGAGTTTAAATAGAAGTGCAAAATATATAATATTCTTATGGAGACATATAAGCACAAAAATACGCCAATAAATAAGAATAATATCTCGGATTGTAACTCTTAATTTCCAAACTGATTTACTTTACAGTATCCATTTAAAATAAAAAATTATAAAGGTCTTTTTAATATAGTTTTAGTTCTATACATCGAAAGTTAATTGCTTGCATGAGTTCTTTATTTTTATTTTTAGTTATGTTTTCTTTTTTAAAGTATGTTCTAAGCTGCAAAATTCCATTGGTTTTTTTTAGTTTAAAAGCTGCTTTTAACTTATAACATAATTATTAGTATACAGCTCTTAAATTCGACGTTTTAGGTGGAAAAAGAGGGCAAAAACATTTTAAAAAGTAAAACAAAGCATTTTTATAGCACTAAATAAAATAAAATTTGTATGAAGCGTTTAACATTTTAAAATGTTACAGCCTTGTTTGTGCACCCAACACTTTAGCGAATTTTTTCTTTGTATTAATGTTTGAAAATATATGTGGTATACACAATTCCAAGTATAATTTCAATTCTAATGAGTTTTTTATATGATGAAAGCAGTAAAGAGCCCTCGTGACTTCTTTTTCCCATCTCCATCCGATTTCCCCAGTGGGAATTGTGACTCGCATTTCCCTTGATCTGGGCCACCTCCATGGCTCCAACTGCCGGCCCACGCAATTCCTGGTAATCCGCTCCAGTTGAGCTCTCTCATTGCCGGCCGGGCGAGCGATATGCCTTATAATTACATGGCTTATTGTCATACGCCTATTCAGCTTATTATCCAAGGAGAAGGCGCGCGCCTTTTGCTTAACTGATCGATTTCGGTGATCGAAACGCGATAATCTAAGCGGAGGTGATCGGGGGGCGTTCGAGCTTATTGATCTCCCCATTGAGGTTGGCTGCTGGCCAACCTACCTTAAATTTGATCTGGCTTTGTTTTTGTTTGCCCGGCGCACCGTCGATTGTCACTCGATCGTAGGCGAGAATTTCCGATCAACAGGCTGCGGTCTCTGATTTTGATCGACGGCAGCAGGCCAAACTTAGACCCCTTCAGCCAGGTAAGTAGAGAGTCGCAGCCGGGCCAAGATGGATCGTTGACGAAGCCACACAGCGTGTTGATTTATTCCCCATAGACATAGACCCGGTAACTGAGCTGACTTGAGTCTACCCCTCTACATATATGGTGGCTTTATATGCCCGAAGTATATGATATTTCTTATCGAAGTAATAATAAACCGCACTACGATGACGACTATAAAGTGGAATGACTTAGAACCGAATGGGAAATGCCCTTAATTAAGTAATGAATGCCTTACATTTAGGGTTTAAATACCTGGAATTTGGTTTTTAAATACTAATTGATTCTGGTTTGTATATTTCTTTAATTATTTGTATGTACATATACAAATATATTGAAATGAGATCATAATCCACACTCATCAAGGTACTACTACTTTAAATACCATAAAGTAAATCCTTTCTCTGCGCTTCTCAAAACTTCTACTTGGCCAAAACAACCATTTCAAAATTCCACCACAAACTCGCCATGAATCACTCAGAATGACTTATTTCGACAGTGTAGCGCCTTGATAAGTAAATATTATGGCATCTTAGGCATTACATTATTCCAACACCCTCTTCAACACGTATATAAGCTGCTTGTACGTATTCATCAGGCGCTGCTAGTTTCGTATGCAGCTCAGGATTGTCGCTTGCTCCTCGTCGTTGTCGTTGTCGTTGTCACTGTCGACATCGTTGATCATTGCCAATGGCCAAGGCAAAAGGTAAAGACCACAGGAACAACAATAATAAAAGCAACAGCAGGAACAACGGCACCGATTGTCAATGATGATGATGATGTTGTTCCTTCAAAGTTCGAACTTCCAGTTAACACACAGAACAAAAAATATAACCATATTTTTGCTTATTGATTAATGAGTATTTTACTTTTAATAAAATTTCATTGCATTTGAAATACTAACAAATTTAAGATGTTTAAGCAATTGTGTTTAAAAATTAAATGGATAGTTTTTTGGTATTTGGTGACCAATTTAGTAAATATTTTTTCTGAGTGCAGTTGTGGGTTGCCTGTTGCCTTTGCGATGATTTCGTTGATCGCGACTGCAGTTCGGGGCGCGACAAGAATAATTACAAATGTCACATGAAATCAGAAGGCATCATAAATCAAATCAAATTATAATTAAGCATATTTGATCAGTTTGTTCGCCATGGTCCGCAGTATCTGAATGTGTCCGTGCTTATCTGGGCACTCTGGTAATGGTAAATGGTAGCAGTTCCTACAGTTCCTCCAGTTCCTTCGGTTCCTTCGACTCCTTATCTCAGATGCCTGTGTGTGTTATGGGCCTAGTTTCGTTTTGTACGAGTATCTCGGTTTCGTTATTGAATCATTTCTACTTATTTGGCATAAGTAATTGAATTTGTGCTTATTTATGCTGGCACTGATGATGTCGATGATGAGGCGGTCAGGATAATCGCAGTCAATTCATTAATATCCAAGGCAACGCGTGTGGCTCAAACAGTGGAAGTCGGCTAAAACTGAAGACAGTTATTGCAGCAGCTCGAAAGTTTGGCTCTGTCGAGTGGCCACCGTACAATCGCACCATATTTGCCTCCAATATCATTAACATCAGCATTCATTTGTCTCTGACTCATGCGACTTGTTCCACTTTGTGGGTCGGCTTATAGAGCTCGATATGTTTGTTTTGACGCCATATCTAATAATTCGATTAATAAAATCCATGTACGCGTGTGAGTGTAATTATTTTGTCATTGATTTCGATTGGAGAATTTAAGCCTACGGTCGCCAGTTAAAGCCAATTTCAGCTCGTTGTGATGTTTATGGCCAAAGCCATATATTGCACAATTTATCAGGGGCAAATAAAGGAAAATGAAATAAATACAAGCGCTGCTCATATGTTTCGCCGGGGCGAGAAGGGGGAGAATATTTATGTTTAGATTTAAGCATTTGCAAAACGAAAAGTCATAAATTACTTCCGCAGCGGCAAGGATGCGCCCAAGGATGCCCACTCCACCCCAATCCACGACCAAATGCCACTACAATCCACATGAAAAATCTTCATTTTACGATTTTTGGCGCACAAGGAGAAGATGGAGAAGGATGTACAAAGCCAAACACACATATCAAGGAAGAAAAGCCAAAGCTTTCCTATGCCTGCCGAGATAAAACGTTGGCATAGAAATCAGTGGCATGTATCTTATGGATACAGCAGCCATTTTTATTGTGAACTCACTTCAGGGGAGTGGGTTTTTTCGGTGGGGAGGGGAGGGGATGTCGAGGAAGAACAGGATGAAGATGGAGCTGCCTTCAGCCTCTGAGGTGGGCGCAATTGTAGTCGCTGGGGCTGCCTCAACATTAAAATAAATATGTACAAATGCTTAGATAAATAGATACGCCAGCCAAGTGATGTGACTCCTGCAAAGGATGACAGCCAAAATGGCGCAAAAGGAGAAACTCTAAGGAACTGGGCCATGGGCGTAGTGGGAAACAATTTCACGGTGTGCCTGGATAATTAAGATGTGCCAGATAAGGCATCCAAAACACAACTTAAGAAAAGATATATAAATTTTAAAAAGATTTTGGTTTTACTCGAAAAGTAAATGTCTTAAATGTGGAAAAATCAATTCATGGATTCTTGTAGATAAAAAAACAAAAAATTTGTGCTAGAATATATGTTTGTTAGAAAACTCTTTTTGTAAAATAATAATTTTACTTTTATAAAATCCAAAGAAGCTATTTTATCTGAGTTAAACTTAATGTGTAATATTACAAGCAGCCTGAAGGTAAATTACTTCGAAAAGTAAATGTCTAAAATGTGGAAAAATCAATTCATGGATTCTTGTAGATAAAAAAACAAAGATTTTGTGCTAGAAAATATTTTTGTTAAAAAACTCTTTTTGTAAAATAATAATTTTACTTTTATAAAATCCAAAGAAGCTATTTTATCTGAGTTAAACTTAATATATAATATTACAAGCAGCCTGAAGCTAAATTACTTTGTATTTCAGTTGAAATTATAAAGCATTATAAAAACCAGTATTACTTGTTTTAAGGATAAAATTGATTTTAAAAAACTAGCAGTTTTAACTGGAAAACATTTTTTTAATATTTTAATTTTGAATAAAATAAGCATTTAACTCTTTTAAAAGCCAAAAATACATTTGATCTGAGTTAAACAAAGTCAAAGTATTTCTTAAAGATTCCTCACTGCTTAAACTCTTTGGTAAGATGGAATGGAAATCAGATGTAAATGTAGTGAATTTATTCTTAAAATCAAAATAGGATACTTTATGGTTTTAAATAATTACTCTTATAAAAATAAGTATTATTGTAGGGGTTGGCAAGTATTCCCCCTTTGCACCGCCCCTGAAAAAGAAAAGAAGAAGGACAGAGGCACTGCTCATACACACAACATTTATATTTCAGCGGAGAAAGCTCGTATATTATCATAAAACAAGTTGGATGCCACTGGCGGGGTGAGGGGATCGTCCAGGGGGGTGGAAGGGGGATGAGAAGACAGGGGTGGGGGGTCTGTTGGGTTGAGGGGGTGGGGGATGGCGTGTGATGCGCAAAAGTCGGGTCGTAAATCTTTGCGATAACATTTTATGCGAAACATTTCTTTTTCTGGTCCAGAGGGAGCAGCAGCAACAACAAAAGCAATCGCAACAAAAACAACAGCAAGGACACCCACGCCAAAGGAGCAAGGAGGTGGGGTTGGGTGGTGTGTGGGTGGTTGGTGGTTGCGGGTGGTTTTTGGCTGGCTCTCGGGAGCTGCGTTTAACATTGGCAATCGCACGGAAAATGGCGCGTACAGTGTGCTCCTGCTTTTCCTTCCACCTCCTCCTCCTCCTCTTCCCCTTATTTTCGTCCTGCCAAAAAGAAAAAGCGAAAAGAAACAGCCGCAGCTGAAAGCAACAGCAACAACACCAGCGAAACTTTTGGGCCGTGACTTGTGGGCCAGGTTAAAGGCAACATTTTTTTTTTTTTGGGTTGCAAGGATATAAAACAGGCTGGGGAGAATGGGTGGCAGGATGCGCCTGCCACGTTTTATTGTTTTTGTTGTATTGCCCCGGCTGGAAAAGTGGGTGGCTTAGGATCTACTGCTCCGCTCTAGTGTTTGAAGAATTTATGGCTTTCAGAGATGTATCTATGTGTGGCAAGGGAATACGGCTAAGAAATGGCGGTATAGTCCAAATAAGACTGTACTTAAAGACCAGCAGTTGTCATATTTCAGGTGCTGACTTTCAAGAAGATTTGGTAATAATCATAAACCTCAGAGAAAGAAAAATATCATTAAGATTGAATATGAGATTCTGTGAGTATAGAACAAAAAAAAACCGATTAGTTTTTACTATAATTTACTATAAAATTTATCTTGAATATTATAAGCTAGTAATAAATTATAAGAAAAAGGGCTTTCAAGTAAAAGTGCCTATCATGTTTAAGTAATTTTAGAAAATCCAAACTTAATCATTTAAATCGAAAACTTCCATTTCTTTTGAACTCAAGATGTGTTCATACAAATTATTTCTTTCGGTTTACATATTTTAAAAACTATGTCGAGTGTTTTGGCACAACAATCAACAATAACAACAACAAGAAGACATCACAAACAGGTATGTCAGCATAGTTTTGAGTGGTTAAGGTGGCTGGAGGACCGTGAAACTCAATGCTCCAGAGGAAGATCCCTTTGACAGGGAGCCCAGGACAATGGGATACGCAACATCAAAGCCGCGCAAATGCAACACAAGGAGACCCGATGATGTGACAGTTTTTCATCAATTCACCATTCACCTCCTCTCCTCACCGAAAAAAAATAGAAAATAAACTCGCAGTGAAATTGTTTTTTGTTTGTTTTCGTGGCTGTCGTGGATGTTTAAGTGCCCGAAATCAGTGCAAGGAATCCTTTTTGTTGTCGCTGCATTTTGTCAAACATGAAAGGCACTTTTCACGATTTCCCCCCTTTGTCAGGTGCAGACATTTTGCGCCATTGTTCGCTTTGCGGTTGGATAAAGAGGGAATGGTAAAGGGATTCCCAATAAACGGAGTTATCATAATTTCCATAAAAAAAGGAGCGCTCCCAGGAAGGCCAACGTAATGGCTCATAATTCCAATTCGGAGAGAC
Source organism: Drosophila elegans (assembly GCF_018152505.1). Taxonomy (NCBI): domain Eukaryota; kingdom Metazoa; phylum Arthropoda; class Insecta; order Diptera; family Drosophilidae; genus Drosophila; species Drosophila elegans. The sequence continues at coordinate 1,103,591 of NW_024545855.1, read as the reverse complement.
AAGTTTCTCACAATTAAAATTGCATCAGGTTGCGGGAAAAACTTTCTCACAGTCTTCGGCCGCTGTGCGATCATAAAAATTGCAATAAAATTATGCGCCTAATTTTTGCATAACAACATTTCGAGCCCAAAGTGTCACAACAAATCACAACAATGGGGCTGGGGGTGTAGTGTCTTCTCGGGAAATATAGCATAGTGCAGCAGTAACCCTTAACGATGCACAAATTGCTCGCAGGACCAGCGTCCTTTATGGACAATAAAATGCCCGAATCGATTCGCTGCGGTGTCGCGCAAACAGAGAGTCAGCGGTAGCAACTACATCCTCTTCCGATTTGTGACTTCCCCTCCATCCGTGGGTACTTCTTTTCTAATTAGCTTGTCTGTCGATTGCTGCTGCTGCTGTGCTGCTGCGTGTTGCTGCCGTGAAATTGCTGCGGTTTGTTCAAATAATTGCGCATGCAAATTTCTATTAGTCACACGTGGCTTCCGCTTTGTCTGTATCGAACCTGCATCCGTCTACGGATTCTACACGGGAAACAAAAAAGAGATGAGTAAGCTTTTAGTCATATTTTTAACTATAATAATATATTGTTATACTTTTTGAAATATTAAAAAAAAACTGTTTTATTTTTAATAATTTCACCTTTGGTCTATAAGGACTGCTATTAATATTAAGAGTAGATCAAATCTATAAAGTTAATGAGTTACATAAAAAAAGACAAAATTCTTAAAAACTTTAGATTTTTAACCAAGTTTGTAAAGTATTGGGCCAAATGTTTGATTGTTTTACCTCGTTAAGCTCTTTATAAAATTTTCAGTCCACTAACATACTAATCTAAAAATGTTTTTTTTAGTCGCATATTTGAAAAAAATAATGATGTACCACAAAAACATTACACTTTGTGATGGGAATTAACAGCTAAGATGGTCCGCTTTATGGGAAAGTTAGTATTTTAGTTGTGGGAGTAGTTTTGTCCTTAAAAGAATGATAAAAACCCAACAAAAAAACTGAGAATATAGTATTTCTTTTCTGGACTTATCAATAAAGTTTTTTAATGACGATTCAATTCAAAATCCTTGTTTTCAGCTCAGTGCATGTGTAAATCGCTCCCCACTTTCGCCCCGCCGCCACGTCGTTCAATGCATGTTCTATCTTCGATCGGCTGCCTGTCTGCTGTGACTTTTATAATTATTTGCCAGCCAGCCGAGGATGAGAATTTGATGTAATTTGGTTTTGATTCGTTGGCTCTCTCTCGTGTGCGAGATACATGACATATCTTGTATCTCGGCCCTGGCAATCTTATCTCAATTGTGGACCAGGCAATTCCCCCAACGCCGCCGCTTAAGCCACCACCCACTTTGGAAGCCCACCAGCACACGTTTGCCGTTTGCCGTTTGTCGTTCGTCGTTTGTCGTTTGCCTTTTGGTAATTTAATAGAACGATGCAATCGTCGATACGAGAATGAGAATCCGAGATTGCCCGTGGAATCTGTGGGGGGAAATCGGATTCAGGACGAGCCTGAGCCTGAACCAGCGCAGGATTTGTCAGGCCTTAATACCAGTCATCCTCCCCTTTTTCCACATACACTATACCATATATCCTTGTGCTGTGGAGTTGCTGCAGGCGAGGGTTGATGGTGGGATTTTCGGTTTTTGGACTCCGGTTTGGGCTTGGTGGATTTTCTCTGAGATTTCCGTGCTTATCGGTGGAATAAAATCTCGACGACGGGCCACTTTTTTGCGGCTTTTGCGTTCGGTCCCTGCCAATTGTTGTCAGTTTAATATTTTAACACAATTATTAAATTATTATTTGCGCTTTTTGTTGCGCGATTTAACCCTAAACGGGGAAATGCAGCGGAAGTTTTCTCTTTTCATTTTAAAACTGCCAAATCATTTGATTTTTTATCGCTCAAATTATTAATTGCTTTATGGCTATGAACATATTTTTGCTGTTATTGCTACATAGTTTATAAATTTCGGATAGCTTTTGTTTTTTATTCGATTTAAATCGATTTTAAAAATTGAATTGTTATTTCTAAGAGCTCCAACTTACATAAATTTGTTAATTAAGATTTTTGCTAATGCAGTGTTGCGTCTTATTAAATTTCAATAATTAAATTAGTTGATTTTAATTAATTTAATATAAGCTTTTACAAACAACTATTCATTTCTGATATTTCTTAAAGTGCTAAAAAATTAAATAATTTATTCATTGTTATAAAAAAATTTTTAAAAATGTTATACAAATGGCCATTGTTCTGTTTCAATCCAAAAAAACTTCATTTAAGTTTATTTAAATTGCTTATTTTTATACAAAACGGACTGATTGCTGCTGGCCCATCAGCATATTGTTAATTCTGCTGGTTTTCCCCCCTTTGTTATCAATGAGACCAACACAGAAGCAGTTAAAATGAAGTCAAGCGACAATTTTCATTAAAATTTTCGCATTGTTTCGCTTTTTGTGGCTTGTGTGAATGAGCGAGCATAAATAATGAAAAAGACGAGCTTATGAAACAAACGGCATTTCAATCAGTCGCAACTCAATGACAACTCTGGCAGATTGCTAGAGGCATCCCCCCCCTCACCCTCTTTTCCACCCCGCCCCTTTTTTCCGCCCACCTGTGCAGATTGAACAGGTGAAATGTTAATCTGCATGCGCTGCACGCTTTGTCGGCCAAAGTTCAACCAAAAAGAAATCGAGGAAAAAAATGTTTGATAAATGACAAAGGAGTGTGTTGATTGGTGCTGGCGGGTGGGGAATGGAGGGGTTGTGGCAGGATATATCACACAAATGCAATTATCATGGCAAACAAAGGCGACAGGTTCACCTAGCCGACTGATAAAGGACGTCAAAAGGATGCGGCCCAATTGAAATTGAAATCAAATAAGCCAAAGAAAGGATTGCAGTGCCAGCAGCAGCAGCAACATCTCCTGCAGGACAATTTCCCTCGTTGACCAGCGTTTGCACTGCTTGCACTGCTTGCTCATCGCTGCGACTGATGCTAGAGCGAGAGCAGCATAGTGTCGACGAGCATGCCATCTCTTTCTAGGGCTCGCCATTTTTGATTTGGGCGGCGTTTCGTTTGACACTTCATTGACTCTCTCATTGGCCACGGCGCACTGCGCAAAGGGAGAGCGCTCTCTCGCTTCCTCGCTCTCTTTCTCTCTCTTGTTGCAGATGTTCGTTGTTGTCGCAAAAAATAGTTTTTCTCCCCTCGCTCTCTCCTTTTGATTTTCGCATTTCGCATTTTGCGAGAAAACTTGGGCTGGCTTTTGTTGTTTGCCATAATTTTTGTCACACAGCTGTCACACGCACACTCGTCCAGTCACACGCATACACGCACACATATGCACACAGACTGCGGGAAGCTTGCATAATTTTCTCTTTTGCAAAAGTTCAGTGAACGTCAAAAATATTTGCATTGGACCAATACAAGCATACACATGCTGGCGTGTGTGTGTGACACCTTTTTTTTGACAAAGGTTTTCCTTTATTCCTATTCCTATCTTTCGCACTTACTGGAAAATTTAAGATGTGCTCTTAGAAAATAACTTTAATTTTAAGAAAATAATGCATATATCTTCGGGCTTTAGATAACTTGGGATTATCTTATCATTTTTTGATTTTCATATGAAGATTGTATTTGTTAAACTCTTGTTTTTTCTACAACGTATGCAAGTTCTCAACAATAAGTATTTTCTTTCCACAACATTTTAATACGAAAACAATACCATTTTATGAAAAGATTTGCACATTTTCAATCCTTGTAAAACCAAACTGAAAAACATACCATTTAAAAAACATAATTTGGGGATAAAACAAAATATAAATTTTTAAATATTTGTTTAAGGGATTTCTTTTATTTTATTCTTTCAAAATTTAATTTTAAAATTGAAAAATACTTGAAAAGGAAATTAAACTTGTTTAAAATACCTTACATATATTTTTGCCAGCTTTTTTTATTGAGCACACACCGAAAACTTTGGACCTTTCTCTTTAAACCTGAAGTCCGGAACATATTTGCATCTTTGATAAGTTTTTCGTGATGGTTTTTATGCGGGCTAACATTTGGACTTTGTAGACTTTTTGGCACACAGATACTAACGCACACACAGGCGTTTGACATATAACCATTTGCGGTGTTTACTTTTTGATGGCCTTGCGTAAAATGTTTGTATCAATTCATTTTTCACAGCTTTCGGTTTTGTTTTTTATTTGACCCTTTCGGGGTAACCGTGTTAATTGCTTCATTTGGCAAAAAGTTGGGAAAACTATTCGTCGCTTATTGGGTGTCAATAGTTTTTCATTTATTTTTGTGAACATACATACATACCTCGCTGGAATCTAACCATTTATCGCTGGTTCGGGCCTCATTAAAATAGCAATTTAATTTCGTCGATGGAGTGTTGATTCGATTCGATTTAGTGCAGACAGTAAAAACTAAAACCAGCCATTAAAACTAATCACAGTCTAAGAGGCACTTTCAGATACAATCGATCCGCAATTGGAATGCGGCGAACTACTTAAAATGAACTCATTAGCAAGTACAACCATCCGTCAGATAGCAGCCAAATAAAATACGCTCAAAGAAAGTCTACAGGGCACTGAAAAAAATAAATTACTTTCCTTTAATTTGTTGTAAAGGCTTTTTCCTTTCTATACGTTAGGCAAATGAGTTAATAGAAAAGTTAGAGCCTGAATAACACTAGATGTCTAGATATAAGGTTTTATTAATATAACAACTTTTTTGGGTATATATAATTTGTATTTAATGAAATTCCTTAAATTTATAACCCTTTATTAACTTACATCTGTCATTTTGTTCTGTGTCTGATTTTATGACTAAAGTAATATATATTTTAATAAAAGGTACTAGTACAGGGCTAGTTTTTTTTTTCCGTGTGTTAATCGGGGGCAAAAAAAAGAGGGGGCGGCTGTTAGCTGTTAACTGTTGGTCAGTGGCCGCCGTTGGCCAAGTGAAATTAGGCAAAAGACAAGCGAGGGCCATTAAAATCAAAGTCAATAGCCGACGACGCGTCAACTCTTCGGCTGGCTGCTGTGGCAAATTCTCGGGAAAAGCCATAAAAATGAAAAAATCCAGAGTGACAAATGAAGTAACTCCAAAATCATGCTCGAAAGCAGAGCGGAGTGTGGCTCATGCGATACTGGCGTTCACCGAAAATCTCAGCCAAATCAAATCATTTGTATGCGCCACGCAAGACCAAAAAACCACTCATACTCGCATCGCACGAAAAAACCTGGGACAACCAGCAAATAATCGTAAAGTGACGGGCTCGTAAAGGTTGAGAGCAGGAGACTGGAAGACCTGAAGACCTGAAGACTTCGAGACTGACCATTAACCATTAAAGAAGCGCCGCAGACGCTTCAAAAAAGTGCCCAAAAACACAGCAACAAAGGCCATGAAAATGAACGCGTGCGAGAGGAAAAAAAAAACGATAAAAAAATAAAAACAAATCCGTAAACGTAATCCCGTAATCCCAACGCAAAGTGGAAAATAAGGAGAAGAAAGCAAAATCGTTTGAATTAAACGAATAATTGGAGCGGTTTAAGTACCTTAAGGTTGTGACCATTGGTATCTTAAATTAGTCCATTTAGAAAAAATAGGTATTACATAAGGCATTTATTTTCTTTTCTCTCTGGAATGTCCTGTAAAATTTTGTGTTATTAACACTTATATCCATGTTATACACGCCAAGAGGCATAAAAACCTTTTTAATGAAAAAATAATTTACCTATAATTAGATTTTACACATTAACATTTTCTTAATTAAGGACTATTGTTTTATTTGAGCAGAAAGCATAAAACTGTCTATACTCATTTTTTAGTTTTTAACCTTCTTTTTAAAACTGCATATTTCTTTTAATTATGAATAGTTTACCATAAAGCTGCCTCCTTGTTAAAGTTAAACTGGAAACTAATTAACGTTTACTTTAATATATTCAAGTTCATTGTCAGCATCAGAAACAAGTATTCTAAAAGTCAAATATATGAATTATTGTGACTGTTTAACCAGCTTTATGGCAAAAATATTTGTTTTAAAATAAAATATAAGGAATTGCACATCTCTGACCTTAAAAATCGTATCTGTCGGCACTTTTGCTACCATCAAAAGATTGACATAAGTCGTTGGGGTTTTGTTTATTTTTCCTTTTTTTATCCCACTCATAAGCAGTCTCGAATTTCGGGTTTTCAACGAGTGTATCAGCGGAGTGCCTTATAAAGGATGCTCACATCTACCGAAAACCCAGACCATATAAACGCCCACAATTATGATATAAACAAACAGGAGCAAAACCAACAGATGGCGGCCAGAAAGGATATGCTCTCTGATCATCTCAGATCTACAAGAATGCCCGACAAAGAGAGCGAAAAATCGGAAGATCAGCGCTGCAATCAGGGTTATGTTTAGTGCCATAGTCCCTCGCCACTTGGCCCGATTTTATCAGCGAACATCTATCTCTGGCTCTTTCAAGCAGAGTGTGTGACACAATATGACATCAAATTACTTGCCGCTTGCAGATCCGAAAACCCCCCACCCCTGCCCCTACCTCTGCCCCTACCCCTACCCCTGCCCGAAAACATCCCGCCCCACCCCTCGCAAGACCATCCCCTTTACCGTTCGTTTCCCGCACGCCCCGTCGCACACGATCGCCTATCTGATCGCAGCAATCGCAAAAAGGGAGGACAGAGAGAGGAAAATGTAAGCTCTCTTGTTCTGCTGCACTGAGGGAAAAAATTTATAAATAAAAAATAAACGAAGACGTTAAAAGGGAATTCACGTCTGACATGTTTTAATATCGACAACTTAGCAACCTTTACTTCTCAATCAATTGTAATTCACAAAATATTTAGTACTTTTCATTGGGCTGAAAAATTACATAACATAAAGAAAAAAAATCTTTTTTAATATAGATTTACAATTTATATTACGGACTTATATTAAACATTCATATAAGAGGAAATCTTTCGTAAATCACTGACGTTTACTCTCGAATTTTGAATTTTTATTAACTTTTAACAGATAAATACTATGTAAAACATAGGCATAATATTGCCTATCATTTACTCTTATTAAACTAAAATTGTTTACTTGTTAAGGTAATGTGTTCGATTCAAAAGTTCTAAGGCCTGGAATCTTGTCTTTTTAGTAAGCTTAAAGCTTAAGTTTTTATACTTTATTTTAAGTTTAAGTTCGATATAAAGCTAACCCTCAGATCGAGAAAAGTTAACATAAGGTTACCAAGCCAACAGACTATAAAATTGGGCAGTAATATATTTTAAATTGCAATTCAATTTAAATATTTCAAAGAATTTAAAATTTGTATTCTTCCAAAGTAAAGCAGCTCAAGTCCTAAAATTCCTCTGTTCTTTTGAGATCCCTTTTTCCCTGAGTGTACGCTTTGCTATTGTTGTTCCGGCCCTACGTGGTCTCTGCCTGCCGCTTAGCCTGGGATCTGGATGGCGAAATGCGTAAGCGCTTATCGTCCTTATCGCCAGCGTCTCATCAGCTCGAGTGGACGGCCATCAGTTGAGATTTTTTCAGCTCTACTCCTCCCTTGTGGATTTTTTTTAAAGTAATTTGCAATCCGGGATCTGTATCTGTATCTGTATCTGTATCTGCGACATCGCAGCGTTCATCATAAAGATGGTGTCTCATCGGAACTCATCTGCCTTTCGGCTTTCGGTTCGTTTGTAGGTGTTGAAAAGGTGGCTACGAACAGGCTGATTGCTTAATGGCCCAGAGGATAACCATACTCAAGCCCCAACTCCTTGGCTGGCTAGGAAATCGTAAAATTATCCTGGCAGACACGTCGTAATTTTGCCCAGGGAATCGGCCATGTTAACCTTGACGCTCCGCTCCGATCGAACACAATGCGCAGGCTAACAATAAGTTTGCTCAGGTGCTTAGCCAAGCTTTCAGTAGCAGGAGCAGGAGCAGGAGCTCGAACAGGAGCTCCGCCGGGCACACAAACACATGGGCGAACGTGCAGCGGAAGCCGACATCCTGACGGCCAGACATCGTCCTCGTGCTTGTGCTTGTGCCGTGGAAAAGCGGAAAACTCGCATGCATATGTATGAATCTGAGGAGCCGTCGTCGAGCGCCGGCCCTGCTCAGCTATTTGCCAAGCGTATTGGCCAGGACAAAGGCAGAACGAGGGAAGCGGGGTGCCGAAGGGGAGGTAGACAAAGCTCCATGAATTGGCAAAAAATAAACCGAAAGGACGAAAACCCCTGCCCAGACGATGGACAAACAATGGAGGTGTATCAGGAGCACTCTCAGGGGGTCTCTAGCAACGGGCCCGAAACAAATAGAAACCTCTACGAAAAACCTTTAAACGAAAATAAAACTCTTGCGTTAAATTAACAAAAAGTCCTTAACTTAAACTTTATTGTTTTCCTTTTAAATCAGAAGCAATCTCGGGGTCTATGAGAAATAAATAAATTTAAAAAAAACTCTTTTCTAATCTATAATAGCCATATTTTGTGTCTAAGCAATTCATACAAATTTAAGGTCTTATTGGTTTCATTTAAAACTATATTCTTAAAATTATACAATTTTTAGATTTGAGAAGGAAGATTAGTAATATCGATTTGAACAACTATTTTTGTGGGAACAATAATTTTTGGATGTTTAACAGTTTAAAATTGTGAGACGTAAAGAACGAATGCATAACCCATTTATCTAAATTGGACATTTCCAAAGGTTATGAATATTTTTTGAGCCCTGCTGATTTTCTGGCCCAATCGAGCACATTTTAAATGCAGTCCTACGGCGAACGTGCTTGAAACGTATGAGACAGCAAACTTCGGCAGTTACAGGACCTTAGTCCAGGCCTAGACAGATCTTTTGTTTGTGGCACTGCCGGCACTCGTACTCCCCACTTTTTGCATACGTGCCTGGGCATTTGTTGGGCTGCTAAACTGCAACTTTTTGAGGGTTGCGAAGGCCGAAATGGAAAGCTCTCTTCTGAGTGAAAGTTGAAAATCTGGCCATTGCATTTCATTACAGAAAATGTAACATTTCTCTTTAAATTTCACTTGGATTGCACTCGAATGCGAGGAGGCCCCAACCTAATTTGCCGCTAAAATACTTAATTTGAAAACAGATTTACACTGCCAGGCCACAAATCACTTTCGTTCTGCAGCTGCCATGCCCGAATGTCCTTTCCAGGATACAAATGCACACTGGCGGCCAGCGGGCATGGATATATGGGATATATGTATGTACATATATATGCACCAGCGAAGTCGAGTGGAGGACATTTGCATAATTGACCCATGCAGGATTCGCGCACCAACTGATTTCATTTACGATGCAAGTGCTGACCACCGCCCCTGGGAATCCCCTTTTCCCCCCTATTGCCCCTCTTCCCCACTCATCGTAACGTATCCATGTCCTGGCCAACGTATGCTCGAGCTTTTGCCCATTTAGGCAATTTACATTTATAGCCTGGCGCATGAGGTGCTTACGAGCTGCACAGGATGTGCCGCCATTGGCGGTGTACTGCAGTTGGTAAATTGCGAGGGGAAAGGACAGAGAAGGGGGGACAAAGGACATCCAGGGGCGGGGTGAGGGAGCGGGGGTCTCGTGAAATTTACACCCGTTGCGGTTTTGCATCCAGCCAATTTTAGCCGTTGTTGTTCGTTGCTGGCAGCCAAGTTTATTATGAAATTAGAACGCATGGTCGGGATTGGCCAAAGGGGCGGAGTGGAGGGGTTTAAGGGGGCTACAAGGGGGTGCAAACGATGGGCCAAAGGGGGGTCTCAAAGAAGGCTGTACGATACAAACAGGCACTGCGCTGCATTGCAGTCAAAAAAAAACTGGCACATGACATATGAACTGAGGCCCGACATTGTTGCTGTTATGTTGTCGCTTTGTTGTTATAGTTATTAAATTATATACTCAGCCTATAACAAAATCAACAGCATTGCAAGACTTAGGAGCGGCCAATTGAAGGGAAATGGGAAATGTGCAGAGGCGAGAATGTTTGCCGATTATTGCCAAGGGAGATATACGTACATGAATGCGAAAATTGACGACAGACGCATGGGTTGGGATTTGAATATTGCGCAGATGAAACAACCATGAAAAAGATAGCAAAAAAAATTAAAAAACATTTTAGCGACAACTTGCAATGAACCGATATATGTAAGGATACAAATTGCTATTATACAAATTCTAAGTTAAAAATAATTTCTATATTTAAGCAAATAAAAAAAATCTTACAGACAAATTATAAAATAAGGAAGCAAAATGCATAATGATCGCAATATCATTTGAACTAAAATTGCATAAAATAAATTACTTATAATCTATGCAATTAAATTCATACCAGTTCTTTAGGGTAAATAAAAGGCACACTCCATTAACATGAGATTTTAATACTTGATTGCAGCAATACAAATAAACTATACTTAAGTCAATAAACTACATTGCTGCAGCCAAATCAATCTTAGCCTTTTAATTATTGTGTGCAAGCATCGTTAACATTTTCAATTCATTGTGTGTGCCGTGCTCAGAAATACATTTATGGCCTCAATAATTTGCACAATAGGCGGAGTTATTCGCACAGCGAGGGAACGAGGAGAGTCATATAATTAGAGCTGGCAATTTAAATAGAATTTTAATTGTATTTAAAAGTGTGTCTGATGATGATACCGCTGCTCTATTTTAGTGGGTTTATGCAATATGCACTCGCGTACACACAAACTCGTATTATTTTTGCAGAATCCGGCGACAGATTTGGAACTAAATCAGAATTTATGCTTTGTTTAAATGCTGTAAAAATGTCGCTGATTTCTATCGCATGACAATAATTATAACAACAACCGAGCTGAGTAATAATAACTGTCTATACGAAGCCAAGGCATTCGTGGATATACATATATATAAATCCACACATATGGAGAGGCAAACTGAACGCGTATTTAAACCAATTTTATGGAGCATTTAATTGTTGCTGCTTATGAACTGGCCCGAACAACAGCAAATAGCTGAAACCGCAGCATTAGACGTACAAGCTTAACAACCTCAGCGCCGAGCAAATTAAAAATGGTAACAAAAGGTTAACGTAAATTGTTAAAACTAAATTATACATATAAACAAAACATTTTTATGCGATTAAAATCGGAATTACACGCAACGTGCGTCAGCTTTTTATTTTTAAGGGGGGTTCAGGCGGAAAGGGGGCTTTCGTGGGAGGGGGCAGACATGGTCTGGTCGTCTCTACACATATCTATATGCCCCCTGCCTCTATTTATATATACCCCTTTTTATGTCTGCTTGACGGCTTCCAACTCGAGGCCTCATCGTCGAAGTCAGACGGACCCGGAAAAGCTGCGCACGTGCTGGAAAAGTCTGCATCAGAAGGAAAAATCAAACGCATAGAGCACATGTACATGTACACACGGTTTTCTTTGTGCTCGTTTAGGTTTTGTTGGGGTCATCTGGTGCAAGTAAAACCAAGATCGTCCAGCCATAAAAAAGGCTATCAGGTATACAATTTAAGTTCGGAATATTGGACGAAGAATGTCCATTTTTAGCAACAAATTAATGAAACCTTTTTTAAGATTTTAGCTTATTCTTACCAAAGGAAAATATAAATTAAAATCATCCCCACCCCATTATAAAATCTCAAATAAAAGAATTACTTATCTTTATGTGACACAATTAAAGCTTATCAATAACTTGGAATTTCATTTAATTTATACCCCAGCCATTCACCATTAAAATAGCCGTAAAACAGATTTTATTTATATTTACGTTTATATTTATATTTATTTTTTCTAGGTAGCCTTGGCTGGGCAGTATTTTTCGCCCAACAAAAGATACAAAAGAATCCATAATTTATTGCATTATAAGTATCTTTGTTTCACAGGCATATATCAATAAACTACGCTCCTCAGTGGTATCTCATCAATACGAAAACAAAAATCCTTATCAAAAATTGCCACTACCACCTGTATCTGCTACAACTTCCTCAACCAATTGGGGCTGATGTGGACTTATCATCTGGCGATTACCAGTTGAGTTTTCAGCACTTGACAGACAGACGTGACAATTCATCTATTTCGAGACCCATAAGTAGACATTACTGTGCGAATCTTCTCGCTGAAGACCCAAAAACCTATTGAGATTTCCCTAGCATTCCACTGTTTCCACAAAGAGTCTCAGGTGATTAACACTAGGCTAAATTTAAATCGTAGTTTAATTGGGCTAAGTTATAATCTAAGGAAAGTTTCAATTTAGTGGTGATAGGATTAAATAAATTATATTTTAATAATATCAGTTCTAAAACTTAAATTAAAAATACCTAGAATTTTTAAAATTTTCTGATGTTTTAACTTTTACTTAGTCTTTATAGTAATTCGAATTCTTTAAAAATTACTTTCAACCCCTTCTAGAGTAAAATACAATCTATATGGTGTGAGATGTTCAAAGTTTTGTATCATTGAAAATAGAAATCAACTTAAATTGGTTTGCAAACACACCCACAAAATTTTGTACCATCTGGTCATCTAGCAAGGAAATCAGATTAAATTGATAATGAACCAAAAGTTGACACTCTTTAAGGGGAATTAACCCCATTTCGAACTGCGATTGATCAAGTGCGTTTATTTAATCTGAGGACGCAGATGCACTGCCAATACCATCTAATCGAAGATCTTTCGGCAGCGACGGCTTATTTTCCTATCCATGGTGTTGTCCTTTGCTCTTTAGATTGTCTGCCAGATTGTTTGCGTTGTTGTTTGCGTTGTTCTGTCAGTGACACCAACACCAGAGTTCGTTGTTTGTTTTTCTTTTCTGTGTTTTGGTATTTTTTTTTGTATTTTTATTTTTATTTTGGTTGTTCTGTGGTTCGTCGCTCGTGTTTGGTGTTCGCACCGTTGGTTGATCTGATTTTGGTTACAGGTTTCTTATTTTGGCAGCCGCTCACTGTCTTCTGGGTTTCGGTTTCGGGTTGTATCTTTATCTCAAATTATGTATCTGTAACTATCAACAGCGCTATCTGTGGCCGCTGGTATTTACATACATAAACTGCTGCTTAGGTAGTCAGCCCAGGGGCTTTGACAAACGGTTTATTTTAGCCATAAGCTCGGCCAGATCTGGTTAGATTCGTATCGCGGCAATATGAACTTATGAAAGCGATCACAAAAAATATATTCAAAAATATTCATGTGGAATTAAGGCGGCCTGGGAAACTTTCAAGTTTGCAGCTGTCTTTCTTCGACTCCTCCCTTTCCTTAACCCCACGAGATAGCATCCTTTTTGCCAGTTCACAGGTGCGCCCCACTTAACCCTTTGGCGCCAAAAAGTTTCTTTTTAATGCGAAAATCAATGCGGGGGAAGTACACAGTCGAACTTCCTTAGCTGAAACCTCTAGTTCATTGATTAATTTATTACTAAAGTGACAAAAATGTTAAAAAAATTTAGAAGTATATAAATTTAAAATTCAATTTAAATTGTTTGTTTTGAAAAAACTTCTTTATAATAGAAAACTTTGTAACGCCCAGAATTCCTTTGAGGTTTTAAAATATATGTAGTCAAAAAACTGCTTTTTCCTAAAGCAATGACGTTCAATAGTATTTTAAAATAATTTTAACTCAGAACCATACTGAAAGTAGAACTTACTCACAATTAAAGTTTGGGAGACCTCAATTGCCAAAGTGTATAATACAAAATGGTCCTCATGAAAATGTGAGTTATAGAAGTTTGACTGTGGCAAGAACAGGCTCACGTATCTGAGACTTCCTCCTTGTTTCGCATTTGTGTGTGTGAGTGTGTGAACTGTTTATGCGCAGCAGATGTACAATACAAACGCGACCCCAAAGGAGCCAACTTGCCGCGAAAATATATGAGCTCCATATTAATAATTTGCATCTAGATACGGGCAACTATCTTTCGCAGTTCGCAGGAGATGCGGCGCGTAGTTCGTACTTCTCTTAATTTTCAGCTGCTAATTTATGCAAATTTGGGCTCTATGAGCGCTAGTCTATGGCCATCCCGCTCGCACACGCATAAGGCGGCAGAGCAGCAGGCGTATATAACTCAAAAATCGCCAGACAAATCTGCACACATGTTAAGGCCCATAAATAAAGCACATAATCGCAAACGGAACGATCGATGATTGTTGTCACTGCTTGACAGCGGGCGTGGGAAAGAGATGGGGATAGTGGAAAAGTGGACGGGGGGTGGGTGGAACAGAGAGCGGAGCGAACAGACAAGCACAACGCTGGATTGTCTGCCTATATGTATGTGTGTGCGTCAAGTGCAGAGAGGCGTGCCGCTGAGAGATTATTGAACGATGCACTCGAGCGGAGCAAACAAACAAGAACAACAAGGAATATGCAACTGCAACAACAACCGGTTACCTTACCTGCACACACACAAAAAAAACACGCCCCTCTCACTGAAGCGCAAGAGTGACAGGCATATTGTTCTGTTCACATACTATATATCTGCCTCCCTCTCTCTCCCAGAGAGCACTGCTTGACAGTGCGACCATCTTGTATGTGCCATCACACACACACGCGCACCCGTAGGCAGGGCCTCATGCAAACGGGTTTTCCGGTGCGCTTGTATTAGTCAAAGAGCAAGCCGCGCCAGTCTTTCCTGTTTTGCGCTCGTGTTCGTTCAGTTCGATTTCAACTGTTGACGTGTTTGCAAGCGTGTTATCGTCGTGCGTCCGCTCGTTCGTATTTTGCTATCGATTCTCGTCTCGTCGCGACAACAACAAAGAAAGCTCGAAAAACGCGTCGGCAAATTTACTAAAACATACAGAGCTCAATAAGTGTACCAAAAATACAAGAAAAGAAAAACCACAGAAAGAAAACCCAGTAAAAACAAGCAGTGTGATTGAAACAGTGTGCTAAAAATGTAAGATCAAAATGTGTGATCAACGATCATAGAGAAACAAAATAAGGAAAAAACAAAAAATCAAAAGTTTTTAACGCTAGCCACCGTGAAATTCATTATCCTTATCGAGCGATCAGCCTTTGGAGCCCCTAATATCAAAAAAAAAAAAAATTAAACAAGAAATAAAAAACAGAATTGCTGACACAAGCATTCGAAAAATCTGGCACTTGCGCTTATCAATTTATTGCTATCAACTAAAGCGCGCGGAGAACGAAGAAAAAACAAAAACAAGAAGACATTTAATGAAAAGTGTTTGCTTCTCTATTTCTTTTTTTCCACTTCACTTATCGCAGCGCTGCTTCTGCTGCCGATAGATAGATAAATTGATTGAGTTTTCGACTCAAAAGGCAAGGCAATGGTTATTTGCTTTTCTTCCACCTTCGGGAGGTAACAAATTATGTTGCCTTATCGCCGTTCTTTTCGTAGCGCAATTGTCAATTGAACGATAGGCATCTGGGCACCTTAAAGATACAGTCCACACAAGCTCGGGTCCAACTTGGTCTGTATTATTAATATTTTTTTGAAGCCAAAAGCAAACAAAGAAAGCAAACACAAAAAAACTCCCGTTGATAGTAATCATTTCGAAAAGAAATCAACGAGTGCAATGCACACAGCTCGCAGTACAAACATATATGCTATCTATTGCTGATAAGCCCAAAATTCCCCAAAAATTCGGCTACCTGTCTAAATCAATATGGGAGTGTTGTCTCTGCGATATGGCGATATATCTTGGGCAGTAAGAAACCCCACCGACAGACAGACAGACAGATGCCAGTTAGCAATTCAAGCTCTTCGATAAACCTTTAAATCGCGTCTAATTGGGCCCACACATCGGCACATGGAACACCTAGAAACACACACCTGCTCGTCAAGTATCTGTATCCCAGGCGCCTGCATTTGACATCCCGCAGATACGAAATCCCTTTTGTTCTGTGTTCTGTGTGTGTGTGTAAACATTGTGACAATGCAATTGTTAGGGCTACATGTTTATTAGATCCCCTGGGCGGGATCTCGGTCATCAATCAGCCGATGAATGCCAAAAATCACACTCTTTAGTTTTGCCAATTCCCACACTCACCACACTACGCAGCGAATCCAAAAGTCCAATCGTAAATCAACTCGTGGTTATCCTGTTTAACTATATAACTGTATAACTGTACCGCGCAGCCATAAAGCCATAAAAACAATTGAACAAAAAATGTAAAGCTCGCGATAAGGGAGAGTGAGTGATAACGCCGGGCTACCGTTAAAATCTTATCAACAGCAGACACCCAGTTGCACTTCAGTTGCTAAAGTTGTCGAATATTTCTTGTTGACTTCCACAGAAAGAGAGAGAGAGAGTTGTTTTGTGTTCTGAACTCAGAAAAATGCGTGGCTATTAAGGCACTCGACAAGCGGAAACACAGAGGCCCAATCCCGATTCCGAAACCGATTCCTCCTGCCCCCCGGTAGCACAGAAAAACATTCAAAATTATACTCGAAATGGATATGACCTCAACAGCGGAGGCTGCCGCTCGCAGCTGGTACGACAGTCCGCGCTTAGGGGGCGGCGGTGGCTCCTCCGGCGGCGGCGGCGGCGGCGGCAACGGGGGCGGCCTCTCGCCCCAAACGAACGGCCTTGGCAGCGCCGGCAGCAGCCTGGCCCACAGCCACCACAGCCTCTCCAGCGGCGCCAGCTCGGCGGGCAGCAGTGTGGGCGTGGGCGCAGCGCTGGGCGGCGGCGGCGGCTCCGGACTGGACACCAGCGACATGAGCGCCTTCTACGCGCTGGAGAGCAACGGACACCACCGGCGCTACTATCCCAGCTACCATCAGCACAGTAAGTATACTACTCGAACTTATATTTGAAATTTCCAAAGATCTCTTTAAACAGTTCAATTGGTACTTATTCTATTCAAATGTAAAACTTTGATTTTGAAAATGTACTGCCCAAAGATATTATTTAATATACTTCTATGTATGTTTTTAAATCCCAAGTGACTTTTATAGATCAAAACATTGCTGAAGACCTTTAACAAATTTGCATTGCATTTATCAATTGAAAATATTATATTTCAAAGTTATGGCAACATAGCATTATATTCAGAGAATATATATAGTTAATTTATTAAATTCTCAACAGAATTCATTGAGATAACACATTTAAAGTAAATGCAATATCTAATGACATGAAGAATTTCGTAAATTGGAAAAAATCTATGACTTGCAATTGGCTTGTTATTTATATTTATATTTACAATGACTTAATGTATCCTATTTATATCAAACTTAAAAGAACCCTAAGATGGACTAAATTTAATAAATTGTTTTTCATTTGTATTATTTTAAAATACTTTATGGATTAAATATTGTTTACAATTGAAAATGATTTAAAAGTAATACTACTGGCTTTAAAAAAAAAACTATTTCACAATTGTAAGTTGGTGTCATTAATAAAAGCAGTTTTTTTGTATATAGATTGTAGAAAGCCCTCAATATCGAATTATACCAAGTAAACTGAATCCAGATTTATGGAAATTTTCCAAATAAAAGCTTAACAAATTTTGTGGAAAGTACCAAAAAGCCCTAACCACCATTTCGATTTATTGTGTATTTAAGTAATTTCTTCCATTTTTTGTTTTTTTTTTTTTTTGGTATTTGGTTACCCCTTGGACATTTGTTCTAATGTCATTTCTAATGCGTTTTTAATGAATGTATTTTGGCGGGGGTTGCTTGATAGTTTGCCGCTCTGGTTGGTATTTTACGAAGTGCGTGGGTGTAGCCGCCACACCACCGCCCACCGCCCACCACCCAACGCCCACAAATCGATTGCTTCGCGCCTTTTTTGTGTTGCTGAGTGAGCGTTTCCTGTTGGCCGCCATCGAAATTGAGGAAATGGAATGGGTCGATAGAAATCGCCGTTGTCCTGCAGCTAGATTGTACCCCAGGAACCTGGAATTAAGGTTCTAGATAAGGACTCAAAGCAATGGGATTGAGGCGTGAAACAAGGGAACGAAAACATTAAATAATTTAGTGGAGAAATGCAATTGATTAAATAGGCATTAGGAACATAGATCATTTGAGTCAGTAAACTTTGTATTTGAAATTCATTATTCCGCAAATTTTTCTTTATTCCCCGAAAAACTTTGATGAGAACAAAACGAAAGTTACACAAATTTTCTTTGCTTTTATAACTCTATTATGGCCTACGATTTAAAGTTTTTCCCTGCCAACTGAGAACATAAATGTTGTATATTATTATTTCAGTGACTCCAAGTCACATTTCTCCTAATTGTCTGAAATTTGTTCCTAGGTCAAAAAGAAAATGATCTATGCTCATTAGGGCAGTAGCCTCCCCCCCAAAAAAAAACCACAAGCAGACGAAATTAATGTTTTTATTTTTTGCTCAGGTGTGTTTGTATGAGTGCTAGGTTCACACGCCTCCAAAAACCGAAAAAAAAATCCAGTTCCGCTAAGTTAATTTTCAATTTGAGCCACCGTTGGCTCTGCTTTCTGTTGCTGTATTGTGTTTTCTGCTTTCGGTATTCAGTTTTCAGTTTTCTGAGCTGCGACGACTGTGACTCTGCTGTCAGTTTTGACAGTTGATGCCCCAAGCCCAAGCCCAAACCCAAACCATTTTCACTTGGCACTTAGCCTGTTTGGGCCCATTGTTGGGCTTTGGTTTTGGTTTTTTTGCTGTTGTACTTTTTGGGCTTTATTTCGGTTTGCATTTTGACAGTTCCACGTAAACGCAGCCGCAGCCGAACGAACACCCAAACGTGACATGCATCAATGCAGTGGCAGCGACAGTGGCAGTGGCAGCGTGGTCGCTGAATTTATTTCCTGCTCCTCAAGTGTGCAAAATTTTAATTTAAAATCGCTGTGTGCCAGTGCCAGTGCCAGTGAATTCAGTGCCCAACAGTGCTGAATTCTGGAATGCTGCTGCTGCTGATGCAACTGCAAAGTGATCAATCAGATCGGAGAAGCTGGTTATCCGTTCCCTTTGCATTTATGTTTAATTCATGTTATTCATATGCCGACTTTATTGATGCTTGATTTGAGCCATCCAGCGATCCCCCAGCGATCGCCGCCGCCGTAATTCATTCATGCACTCTGCTCGGGGATTGGGATTCAAATCGAGAATCGTTTGACAGACAGTTTGTCTGGGGAGTGGATTGGAGTGGATTGGCATCCACATCCACATCAATAACGAAGGGGCACCTGTGGCGAGCGTTGATTTTAAAATTCATTAGTCTGCATATGTCACATCTCGGGGCGGCTTAAATCGGGGGGTTTTGCCTTTCCAAGCCAGTAAGTTGGCCAATTTAGTTGTCAATTATGAGTGGCTCGGCTCGAGTCGGTCGACTTTACTCGCTGTCATTAGTGGCAAATTAAGCAACTAGGGCGGCATCACTTTTTTTCGGTTTAGACATAGCCAAATGCAATTTTAATGGCCAACACACACACACACACACTCAAAAGAGAGCTCACATGCCAAGCTCGGAAATTTTTATGATAGCCACGGCCATAAAAACCAACGACAACAAATGTGAAATTTAAATTTCAAAAGCAAACATGCCGAAAATTTTGGCAATAACTTTTGTCTCTGCCCCGTGACTCGAGTTTCTGTGTATGTGTGTGTTTTTGTGTTTATCTGGGCTTTTGTTTTATTTTTCTACATTTTTTCATCTTGACTCCGCTTTTTTCACAAACATTTTCGATGAAAAATATATACACACACAAACTGTTGTTTTGGTCTCTATTTTTTTTTGTTTCGGTATTTCACTATTTGTCTTAGCCATGATTATACACTTGGGACAAAGGGGTATTTGGGTGATGGAAATAAAGAAGGTATTTTGATTATCATTTATCGGAATATTTTGTCAGGAATTTAAGATAAATATTATAAAATGTGAGGACCATTAAGATAATCTGCTTTTAATTAACGTTTTAACACCATGTGTTTTAGAGGTTGGAAAATATTAATTCCTAGGAATATTCAAAAAATAAATCATAAAAAACTAATTTAAGAAATATCATTAAAATAAAGCCTTAAAATTAGAGCATCAAAAATTCGATATGTCATTAGATGTCTACTACTTTTTTTTTTGCTGTCTCTTGACTCCGACGGCTGTTAAAGCTCGAGCATAAAATTTATTTTTAATTACCCCAGCCGAACGTTTGAATTTTTGCCTGCAATTCGAACTGCCCGAATATGTATAGCCATTGCACTCGCACTGCGCAACGTGTGCGAACGAGAGAGGTTGCGATAGAGAGAGAGAGAGAGATATATAGATGCCCCGATAGAGATAGCGATATCTGCGGTCCAAGTTTTTCGACAATATTTTTGTGTGCGAGTCGTGCATTTTCATTTGTTGTTGGCGAACTTTTTCGCCTTATCGTCTGGGTAAAATCGGGCAAATGAAAAGTTTTTGCTGGCTTCTGTTCATAATTCCGTTGGCCCAAAGTTCCCACAGCCACTTAACGCAAATGTCACGCACAGTGGGCAGTGCACTTACAAAGGATATCAAATGCGATGCGGGCCCATTGAGTGCGCACTTTTGTTCCTGTTCCTATTTTTTTTTTTTGTATTTGCCAGTCAACTCAAGCTCAAATTCAAACTTAAACTCGAAACTAGCCTGCTACCAGGTGTTGCACTTGAAGCGCTGGCCACTCATAAATTTTCATGTGGCCAGAATGGCCAGAAATGCCCGAAAGCGCATAAACTGAGTTTTCCAAGAAACTGTGGCCTGGACTTTTGTGGGGCTGGGCCCGTAATAGTTGTTGTAATTTACCGACTGCAACCACGAGGCTTATGGATATACCTATGTTATAGCGAATATAGCGTGCCTGGCCAGAATCTCGGCGGCAAATCTTAATCCCGGTGCGCAGGTTTTCAGCGAATTGTGTGCGAGTGGATGGCCTATAAAAGTGAGTTATGGTATTGCAATTGAACAGCTGGGCCACCGCTGCGTATGATTGATGTGCAGTTTTTGGGTGGCAGTTGCTCCCGCATTTCCCTCCCTCACCGCCGCTGCCGCCGCCGCCGTCGATGCCCTTTTTTTCTATTTAATTCGCCTTGATTAAAGTGTCTTGCCAAATCATGCCACATTAATTATGACCCAAATTCCTGGAAGCATTCCTTACATCGTACGATCCATTGAGCGGCAAAGTTGAAGCGCTGTTTTGCGTTATTATATTGCCCGTTGCATTGACAGTGGCCGGTCATTCATTCCACCGCACATGTTGCTGCTGTGCTGTTGCTGTTGCTGTTGCTGCTGTACTGCTGCTGCTGCTTTACTGCTGTTGCTGCTGGCGCGATGTTTTAATTAGTCGTGGCACAGCAAACTGTCTTTGCTTAATTAAATGACATAATTATAAGAATGTGCTGGGGCTGGCAGGCTGAACCCAGCCAGCCTACGCCAAAATGCCACATGCAACACGTGATGTTGCTGTCGTTGACATTGCCTTGCGATGCTTCAATTAATTTGCACTCCAGCAACAGTTGTTGCTGTTCTGCTCTCTGGCTGTTTTGCATGCCGCAGAGCCAAAGGTGCCGCCACATTGTCCATTGTCCGTTGCAGCAGTAACAGCAACAGCCACAGCAACAGCTACAACGAGCAACTGCAGCAGCAATAGCAACAGCAACGGCAACAGCAACATTCCCATTGGCAACACGTTTCGCATTCTAATTTGACGTTCGCCGGACGGCGGCTAGTTTGCCTAGTGTGAACAGCTGTCCTTCAATCACTATCAATGTCGCCTGATGTTGCTGTGTTGCCGTTGCCGTGTTGCTGTTGCTGTTTCTGCTGCTGCTGCATCAATCTGGCCAAGATGGCGACTGCCAGTTTTGCTCCTTTAAAGCTCGCCGCCTGCTTCTGGCGAACTGGGCCGGAAGTCTTTGCTGCCGAGAAGCCTGGGCCTGTCATTTGTCAGCCGCGATTTCCAGGAACTCGACATGCGATATATGTATATATATATATATATATATATATATATAGGTATCTTGAGGAATACGAATATGCCTTGTGATGTGGCATCATCAATAAGACGGCTACTGGGCCTCGTTATTAATTTGTTAAATCAAAAAGCAGCTACACGTCGATTTATATCAGCAGGCGAGACAAAAGCTTACGCACGGCAGCAACATGTTGCTGTTGCTGCTGTTGTTGTGATTTGTCTAACACAGCGAGCGGTCAGTGTTGGCCATACAAAGAGCCCCGGCCAGCAGCATTCATTAATTTTGCAGCAGACGGCGCAGCAGCAGCAGCCGCAGCAACAGGAGTTGCAGATGCACAAGCCAGCAGCAACATGTTGCCGGTATGGTCTTCGAGCTCCCTCGGCACGATTTGTGAATGCAATTACAATATTGAATATTAGCGCATTGTTGCTGCCCCCGCTGTCAATGCAACAGCGGCAGCAGCAGCAGCAACAGCAACTGCAACCACTGCAACAACGACAGCGGCAACATTTGTGTGCTGCTGCTGATAAATTGCGGCTAATACATTTGTGCAGCCGTGTTTGGCTTGTGGTCCCATTGCAGTGTCAAGTTTACAAATGACTTTTGCGACATTTGCCTGTGCCGATCTTTAGCGCTGATCTCGCCGGATAACCAAATCAAACCCGAATCCCGGGGCTTATTAATCAGACAGCGAGTCATTGTACTCCCCGGCAATTTGCTTCCTAGAATGGCAACTTAAACTATCAATATAGAACAATCTTACCGAGAACTCGGCTAGCCGGCATCGGACCACCTGTAATGGGCTCTAACAAATGACGCCTCTCTAATTAACATTTGTCAATGTTTGCCAGCTCGTTGAGCAGTCGAAATTTGTGCGGCAAACCAGTTTGAGAGGGAAGGGCCCAAGCCTCCCGCCCCGAATAAACCAAAATGACAATAAAAAGAACTCGACAGAATCCACTCCGTTCGGATCACAGAAATATGTGTCGCAAGAGACGCCGCCAAAAATTTGTTGGCAATGCGCGTGCAGCATTCAAGATCGCAAGGAGCAACATCACGATTTTCGCTTCGTTTGCAGCCTTTTTTGGGAGCCCCCCAAAATACTGTTTAGCATAATTTTTAGCCAGGCCATCCTCTCATCGCCCATCGCCCATCGCCATCATCTTTTGTTGGCGGCGCGTGTGTTTAATAAAATATTTTATTAATATGCGAATATGCCAACAGTGGACACAGCAGCAGCAGCAGCAGCAGCAGCAGCAGCAGCAGCAACTTGGATACCTCTTGTATCCCAGAGTCGAGGTCGCATCAATTGAATTTCTCAAGCTCTTGGGCTTATGAATTTATGCAACGTTTTGCCCGCTTCACTTTTTTGTTTTTGGTTTTTGTTTTTGTTTTTGTTGCCCCTTCGACCCATTGTCTTTGTGTGGCTGGGCCCTTTGTTGTGATAAATGTCAACGCGTTCTTATTTATGACATGTGAAGCAGCGCCCGCTGGTGGTCCAATCCCGGCCAGAAACGGAAAAATCGCCGGGAACAAAACACAACAGCAACAGCAACAGCAACATCACGGCCAACTTGTCAGCGAGCAACTGCAAAACACTTCGCGCGCGATCACTTCAAACGCTGCCTTTGAGTGACCAAATTTGGTTTTGTCATATAAAAACTTGTCAATTTTAATGATTTCGCTGACGCTTCGAACTGTCATAAGTGCGCCCGTAGGTATTTTCTGGACAGGATTCGTATTCGCATTCGCATTCGCATTGGCGCATCCTTTTCGGGGTGTCCGCTCATTAGCCGAAAGCCGGCGAAAAAGCCAAACTGTCAACTGGACTGACTGACTGACTGTTTGACTGAATGAATGAGTGACAGGCTGGCGTTGCATTTGCATAAGCTGCAGTTAAAGTTGGCATTGCGTGGCCAGGATTCCAGTTCAATGCACGCGCCTTTTTGTGCCACTGCAGCCGCATTATTAGCATTTTGGTTGTATGTATGTTTTTTTCTTGTTTTGTTGCCCAGTTCCCATTTCATTTCACCCACCACCAAATGCAACTGCAAATGGCCACAAAAATGGCGCACTTCAGAGCTAGAGCCATAAGCAGACCCAGCCCAAGCAACTCCCATTGCCGCGCTTGTTGTTGTCAACGTGTTTTCCCATTTTCCTGTGGCAGCAACCACATTGTGGCACGTATGCAAAAGCTGGGCATACGGCCACGTAATTCACACGTTGCCCCAAACAAGCTGGTTAACTGGTTAGCCGCTCTCATTCTCATTCTCATTCTCATTGTTTTGTAATTATTATTTTTATTTTTGGAGAGAAATTGCCGTCGCTGCCCGGGTAATACGTCAATTATAAAGCAATTAATAACTCAGAGAATTCCACAAAAGTGCAAAAAAAAAAATGTATTTTCCAGGGCGGTGCGTTGTGCAACGGCATAACTTACAAGAAGCCGCTGCCGGTGCTCCAGCTCCTTGAGTTATTAAACGCATTATCATAAATACAATTGACAAGTTATGACTAATGATAAGCTGGCATGCAACGCTGATCCAGGGGGCTGCAAATAAAGTGTTAATAATATAGATGGCAGCGGCAGTGCAGTTTGCGCTTAATAATGCAGCCTGCCTCTGTCAGTCATTCAGTCAGTCAGTCAGTCAGTCATTCAGTCAGTTTATCAGTCAGTCATTCAGCCAGTCCTTCGGGCACTCTTCCAGTCATTCAGTCAGTCACTGGGAGTCACGCAACTGCAGAAAGCAAAGAAATAATTAAAACAAACAAGCGCGCAAAATGCTAAGCAGTCGAGAGACCCAAGTTTCAGCTTCATTTTCAGCTTCAACTTTAGCTACTGTTGGAGGTGCACCAAAAAAAATAAAAATGGGTTACAGCTCAGGAAACACTGCAAGAAAATCCAAACAATTTATTTATATATTTGTACTATATACAATTTGGTATTATTTTTGATCAAAAATTAATTATAAATTGTCTAGCTAAGATTAAAAACTCCAATTAAATTTTTAAACCAATTTTGACCTGTTTCACATTAACTTACAGACAGTTTTCCTTCTATCATAGCAATGCTTTTAATTATAATTACTTTAAAACAAGAAAGAAAGCAAACTTCGGCAAGCCGAAGTTCATATACCCTTGCAGCTATTGCATGAATTAAATACTTTTGAAAATATTTAAATTATGATTTACTTGAGTATATGCTGAAAAACATTGAAACTATGATGATTTGCAGCTCAATTATAAGATAGTTATTTTATATATTTTTATTATTTCTATGGGAGCTATATGATATAGACGTCCGATTTTGATAAAATTTAAACCATAATTCTGAAATAATTAAACATTGCTATATGTCGAAGAACTAAACAAAAAATTAAAAAACAGAAAAGTTATAATTTTTTTTCATTTATTTTTCCGATTGTTCCTATGGGAGCTATATGCTATAGTCGTCCGATTTTGATGAAAATTAAAACATAATTCTGAAATACTTAACCATTACTATATCTCGAAGAACTAAACAAAAAATTAAAAAACAGCAAAATTATAATTTTTTTTCATTTATTTTTCCGATTGTTCCTATGGGAGCTATATGCTATAGTCGTCCGATTTTGATGAAATTTAAACCATAATTCTGAATTATTTAACCATTGCTATATGTCGAAGAACTAAACCAAAAATTAAAAAACAGCAAAGTTATAATTTTTTTTCAATTATTTTTCCGATTGTTCCTATGGGAGCTATATGCTATAGTCGTCCGATTCGGCTCGTTCCGACTTATATACTACCTGCAATAGAAAGACAACTTTTGGGAAAGTTTCATGCAGATAGCTTTAAAACTGAGAGACTAGTTTGCATATAAACGGACGGACAGACGGACAGACGGACAGACGGACATGGCTAGATCGACTCGCCTAGTGATGCTGATCAAGAATATATATACTTTATAGGGTCGGAGATGTCTCCTTCACTGCGTTGCAAACTTCTGACTGAAATTATAATACCCTCTGCAAGGGTATAAAAATGGCCCATTCGTCACTACGTAAACCTAATATGCAATAATTTCGTTTTGTTGTCACTTAAGAATGGCTTATATATATTTTTATAAATTTCCTAATTGTGTAAGCGATACATTTTCAAAAATTTCGTAATTACAATTTTAATAGGAAAACAATTTGAGTTCAAAATATTTCATAATTTACATTTCTAATTTACATTTTTGTGGAATTAGTTATTGAATAGTTGTATATATATTTTCCTGTGCACAACTATAACTATCAAGGTGTCTTCGAGCGGCTAAAACTGACCTACCTGCTGAGCTCTCGATCTCGCTAGCGGTGGTGGCTGAAACTGGAATCCGTTATAGTTTATGGCCCGTTGTTGGTTGTTGCTGGTTGTTGTTGTTGCTGTTGTTGCTGCTGCCACTGCTGCATGCTTAAACAATTTCCAATTTTGGAGCAGGTGTAACAGCGCCGCCAAGAGAGACACTTGACCGCATTTTGGAGCCACGCGCCTACAACAGCAACAAAAGCAACAGCAACAACGCATCGCATCGCATCACATCAAATCGCCCGTTGAGCAGGTGAAAAGAAAAGTCCTTGTTTCTCGAGGGTAGCTCTGGCTATAAATTAAGCCACCGCCTGCAGACGTTGTGAAACATCAAGGGGTCAGGAAGGATTCCCTCATCCTCGTCCTCGTCCTCGTCCTTGTCCTTTCGCATGATTGATTGTTGGCCTTTGGTGGCAGGAAGCAGCTGAATCAGCTGAATCAACTGAATCAACTGAATCAACTGAATCAACTGAATCGGCTGAAATCCACTAATCGACCAGCACTGACATCTCACATAAGTTCGTTGGAAAAACGGTTAGAGAGTCTCGTTTCACTCATTTGCGGATTTGATTTCCATCGATTGATAACACAACGCCCAGCATCTCGCACCCCTAATCGCAATCCTTTTGCCTCGATTTTTGGTGTGAATTTAATTTACCAGAGACTGAGAGAGCTGAAAATCCTTTTTTGGCCTTATCAAGATGGGTTTCGCCACCCTGCTTTTGCATTGCCTTTGCTTTGCTTTGCTTTGCTTTGCTTTGTCCTTTCACATTGAAATTCAAATGTTGCGAGATGGCCGAGAAATGATAACTTGGTCCGGCAGCTGATGCATTTTACTAATTGAAGCCATTTCATCTCTGGTTTTTTTTTGGGGGAAAGGGGGTTGGGAACTCCACCTGTTTGGTGACTGTCTTCTGTCATCTTCAAATGTCCAACACGTCCGGCTAAGTGCACAGTCAGAAACCGGCCTACGTTTATATGTGTATATACTCGTTCCCGTACTCGTACTTGTACATTAATTATGTCATTCACGTCGTCGTCAAGCGTCAGCTTCGATTGCAATTAAAAGGCGCTTTAAGCCGGGTTTTCGGATTCGGTTTTCGGATTTTGGTTTTCGGGCCTGGCTTAGATGGACAGGCGCTGAGAGCGTTGAGCGCTGTCAAACGCTTTTAAAACGCCATAGAAATGTCCAAGTTAACTGAGAGCCAGGAGAACGGGGCTAAAAGAAAGAGAGCGGCGGCTTTTGGCGCTTTGATCTGTCAGTTTGAAGAAATCAAGCGCAGGCCAAAAAGCTTCAAAATGTTGTTTTTTAACCGCTTTTGTTGTTGCTGTGTAGAACGTGTCAGCCAGGCTTGCCTTCTTTTTTGTTTTTGTTTTTGCTTACTTTATTTTTATTGTTTTTTTTTTTTTTGGCCTGAAGACGAGCAAGGGCAGCGTTTTTCCACCAGCACGAGCTTTGCATACCACCAGCAACAACAACAGCAACAGCAACAGCAATAGCAGCAAAAAAATGTCGTTCTTTTTGTTTCAAGTTTGCAACTTTAATTGCTGTGTACTCAGCTTGATTTATTAGCGAATTGTTTTATACGACCAGCGCACAGCTAAGGAACAACAACAAACAAGTAAAAAACGACTTAGCCAAAAGTGAGTCATGTACATATAGTATATACTGCGGGATTAACATTAACAGCCCGCTGATATCGCCAACACCATCGGCTGGCAAATTGAAAGTTTCGCCATGCCAATTAAAGAACGCATCGGACATTGATTTGGCAACGGGCTGAAAGATGCAACCATCCCGACCATATAATTTAGCATGACCAATGGTATTATTTCCCTCGATCTTGGCAAATTATATATGAGCCATACCGATGACGACTTCATATAAAATATAAGGGGGTTCCTTTCATTGGTTTTGTCTTTGGCGCAAAAGTGTGAAGTCTGCACAGCAGATCGTGAAAAGCAATAACCACATTTGATTGAGGCATTGCACTGTGTTGTACGTTATACTGGGAATATTCCTTTACAAAGACGAGATATCAAAACCCTGTTGCTGGTTCTGCAATGGTGATGCTCCTGCTTCTGATGCTGCTGCAGCAGCTAATTTCTATAATCAGGCACACGTACATATAATATCGCCACTAAAGCACTGTTATTAGGATAATCAAATGGATATTATCGCAGCCAGCGATCCGGTCAAAGCAGCGACCCCAACGATCCATCGATCGTGTTTGGTTTTTCTTGCTATATACCGAAGGCTGAATACTCTTGTTAGAAGTGGTCAAATTATGGCTCTTCTTGAGAAAATAATAGCTAAGAGGGTTTATGGTTTAAATGGAAGTGTTTGCTATAACTTTGCCTAAATTTTAATTCAATAGTAGTTGGTTCTTAAATCATTAATTTCATAATTTAGTTTTATCGAAGCATACGAACTTTCCTATTTAATAAGTCTTTTATTATCACCATAAATATTATCTTCAATATTATACTTATTTTTAATGGCCTGACAGCAGAGTATTCTGAATTCTTCCATTCAGACTTTATTATAAGTTTCCTTTACGCTATTCCTTTTTGACTCTTGTCTTGATTTGGCCTAATCCATCTCGGCGTGCAATGAACTGACCTACTGTTGGCCAACCAGCTTCGACTGCTGTTTCTGCTGTTGCCGCCGATGCTGCTGCATAATCAAAAATAATTTCACATACAAACAAGCCCCGAGGGCCAGCAAGTTGCGACTCTTTGGGGAGCTGCAGCCAATATTAATGATAATAATAAGAATAAGTGCGCCCCGAACAATTGCAACGTGCCTGCCAGCCCCCTTTGGTAGTCCCCCAACCTCAACCACAGTCCTCATCCCTCTGCAAAACTCGAAAAACACCCGCTGCGAGGATATGGGGATCTGTCGGATCCGTCGATCGACTGCGGATCGACTGGGGATCGACTGGGGATCGCTGCGGATAGGATCGATGGAGTAACCGGCAGCATTGGCGCACATAAATCTCACTTGGTGTCTGCTAAATTATACACTGCCAGACATTTAGGCTACACTTTTGGCCCCGCAACACAAAAGCCGAGGTGAGCCGGCCCGAGCCGTTGATCGATCTTTTTAGCTCTGGGACAAAAGTTTAACGCGATTGTTTATGATACAAATTAAACAATTTATGACAATGCAGAAGTCCCAGTCGCAGTTGCCTTTATTCCCTCCTTTTATTCGCCAGCTCTCTATGGTCTTGGCCATATGCAAAGTTGCCCCGAAGGCCGCGAGCAATGAATGGTGGTTCGTTTTGCGTTCCACGGCGGTTGAGTGTTCCGAGGTTCTGAGGCGGCTCTTTCTCGCTCTCTTTTTTTTTGTTTTTAGCTGACTCTGGTGTTTCATAAATTATAACGCAGCTTTTCCGCAAATTTGCGCGGCAGCCACAGAGGAAAATAAGAGAAACAACAACAGAGTATCGTCATTTATTACGAATTTTGATCGCTTCTGGTGGCGGCTTAGTCGGTTAATCTTCGTTATAAATTTGGGCCATAATTGATTTAATGCAGCATTTAACTTGATGCGACGCGCAGCGAGAGTTTATTAAATTTGTAACCCCTTTTTTTTTTGTTTCCTTGCAGCATCCCGCATGCCCTCCACCCATGCCACGCCCCAAGTGTGCCGGCCCCACTTCCACACCCCGCTGAGTCCCTGGCTGACCAGCGAGCACAAGTCCTTCGCCCCCGCCAGCGCCTGGAGCATGGGCCAGTTCGCCTGCCCCCAGGAGCCTCAGGTGGAGCACAAGCTGGGCCAGATGGGCCAGAGCCACCAGACGACGGCCGCCGGTCAGCACTCGTTCCCCTTCCCGCCGACGCCGCCAAAGGACTCCACGCCCGACTCCGTGCAAACCGGTCCATCCGAGTATCAGGTGAGTGCATTCATGGGGTTTATCGATTATTTCGATCAATTTGAGTTTCGTAGAAAATCTTCTAACTATAAATATTGTATATATTTCAGTCTTACTACTTTATTATTTATTATAAGTTTCACTCGGTTGCTAAAATACATTTATCGATAGTCAATTGTAGCGATAATCAATTGCAGAGTTATTTTGATGTCATAGTATTTTCATATCAAAAATATTAGCACAACTTAGAATTGTTATTAAAAACAATAATTGTAGCAGGTACAAATTATGAGTATTTTAAAATCGTCGATTATTTCGATTAATGTTTGTTTTGAGCAGTAGTTTCTCAATATGCATATTGCAGGTATTACAGATTGACTACTAACGTTTATAATTACTTCTTTATTTTTTTAATATTTACATATTTATCGACTTGTTAAGCAAAAATACATTTATCTATGGTCAATTGTAGCTGAATAATCGCGGAGTTACTTTCTTATTAGCAGTCGACTAAAAGAAATAAAAATTATATTTGCTTATAAGCAAACAATACAGGTAGCAGGGTATAAATTACCTACAGTTATTAATATTCGCATACGAATATTTAAAATTAATTATTTAAGTGGAACATTAAAGTTAAAGACAATTCAAGATGATAAAAATCGAATCTTAATGAAATCTCTCAAAATGCTTACTAATTGAGGGTATAAAATGTAAACCACAAAATAAAATTCTTTGGCATTTGCCCAGTATTTTATGGCCTGTTTAAAAAGCTAACTGACTTAATCCCAAATTTTTGCAGGCCGTGATGAACGCGTTTATGCACCAGCAGGCCACGGGCTCTACCTCACTGACGGACGCCAGCTGTGCGCTGGATATCAAGCCGTCGATCCAGAACGGCAGTGCGAGCGGATCCTCCGGCAGCGGCGCCACCCACACGTCGGCGCCCAAGCAGCGCGAAGGTACTACCAGCACCACTAATTCCAGCTCCAACTCCACCAGCAGCAGTCAGCAGCAGCAGCAACAGCAGCAGCAGCAGCAGCAGAGTAACAGCAACAGCAACACCAACGCCAGCAGCAACACATCCGCCTCGTCCGCCGCAGCAGCAGCTTCTTTGTCCGCCGCCGCTGCAGCCGCCTCCGCAGCGAGTCAATCCTCGAACGGATTGTTCGACGGCACGGCGCAGGCGTACAGCAGCGGGGGGAGTGGCAATGGGGGCGGCAGCGGTGGCTACGACGGCTCCTATGCCTCGTACCACCATGCGGCGGCGCACCATCAAGCGGCGGCGGTGGCGGCGGCGAATATGTTCCAAAGTTCCTCGGTGGCGGCGGCTGCAGTGCGTCATAGTATGGCCGCGGCGCAGGCGCACCATCATCATCATCACCATCACAGTGGCCACCATCACAGTGGAGCCTCCTCGGGCATGCACGGCCTGGGTGGCTCGGTGGGTGGTGGCAGTGGGGGCGGCACCGCCGGCATGGGCAGCATGAGCGGCGGCAGCGGCGGCGGCGGCGGTGCGGCATCGCTGAGCGGTCACAGCGGCGGCGGCGGGAGCAACGCCGGACTGGACATCAAGCCCGTGCGGACCAAGCCGCGGACAAGTGCTGGTAAGCAAGACAAAAGCTTATAGACATTATGCGATCTCGGTGTGGGTGAATAATCATTGTTACTCGCCATCGATTGTTTAACCATTCGATTATGTTTATGTCAGTGTTGTGTGCAATGAGACTGTTTAGAAAGGTTCACTTATAATTAAATTATAACATTTGCAAACTGAGAGCTATAAAAAATACGTCATATTGTGCCTAATATACGCTATTGCTTTCCTATCGAAATAATCGATTTATCGACAAAGTGTCTTTTAAATTTAAAATGTCAAAATCATTTTCCATAAATACGGGAACAGCAAAGCAGAACGCTTTTCGTATATATTTTTTAAACTTTTATAAGCTCTACAAGAATTTCCATAAGTGCTGATACAAAAGTAATTAAAATAAAATCTGTAATTTATTTAAACAAAATGCCTCGATAAACCAGTGCTTAATTTTTGTATAATCCAAAGATAACTTTCTTGTAAGCAGTCTCAAAGTGAACCACTTATTGTTTAGTTTTCACTTTAGTTTGTAGTTATCATTTTGAAAACCCCCTTATGCCTTGACACCACCCCACCCCCCCGCTTACTTTGATTGCCATTGCTCTTTCACACGCTCACGTGGGAAGTACGAGTCCAAATCCGATTCACTCCGACACCGAACTGCTCATCACTTAACTCCTACCCTGGAAAAGGGGAAAGCCCCCATCCGACGAGCTACTAAAGCACTTGACATGTGCTCGGGAGCAGCATGCTGGCCACATTCCCGCCACTTGAGCATGTTTCCTGCCATCGCTGGCCGCGTAAAAATATGCAGAAAGATCCCAGGGCAAGGGCCCAACCTCCTCCTCCTTCTCCTCCTTCCATTGCGTATACGCGGTGTATTCGCGTTGCCATGAAATCAGCACATTACAATGACAACAACGGCAACAACAATAGCTGCAACTGCGGCAGCAACTTCAATGCTATTGTCAACGCTTTGCTCGGCTCCACTGGCTCATGATGTTGCTGCTGTTGCTGTTGTGGTTGTTAATTACTTCATGTTGCTGCTTTTGCTGCTGCTGCTGCTGTTTGAAAAGACCCACCACACAAACAAGCGCATACGAGCATATATTCATTCGCATTCGCTGCGGAAGTTGCAGGCTGCTGCACCTGCTTTAGCGTTGCGTTTTTGCATGGCCCGACAGCAGCAGCAACAACAGCAACAACAGCAACAACAACAGCAACGACAACAGCAACAACGACATCTTTATAGCTGCCACTTGGGCCATGCGTGAGGGTCGGTGTGCTGCCACAGCCAACCCCCAAAAACAAGCAGCAAAACCAGCTAAGGAAAACCAGCTGGCCAAAGGCATACAACGGCAACATTAGTCACAGCAGCAATATTAGCCGTAGTAGCAATATTAGCCACAGCAGCAACTCTGTTACCTTCCGACTAAATTCTGTTAAGGGAAAAATATGTGAGCCAGCCATCTGCAACATTTCTATACTGCAGCAACTTTACAGCCGCAGTAATAATTTTTTTTTATAAAGGGGAGAAGATAAATAATACAAATACCCAGAAGCAACTTGCAGATGCAATTCCTTAATAAAATCAGCTGCAACAACTAACTATTCCTTTAATTTCCAACCAAACTCTTTAGAGTACACATATAATAAAAATGCCAAGAAGTCCAGTATAAGTTGTCCAACAGCAACCTTTGGCCCAAGAGCAACTTTGTGGCACAGCAGCAACATATAAAGCACGGCAGCAACACCATCTGTTAGCGCCGTCTAACCTCTGTTAAGGGCAAATTGTTAGGCACTTGCCGCGCACTTTTCGCACCACTGCAATTGTTCGTTCGTTTGTTCGTTTGTTCGTTTGTTACAACACAAAGAGCACACCTTGCTTTCCAGCTGCACCCACCGAATGCAAATAGATTCGTAGCCCCTCGTATGAGCCATATAATCATGACTGTATAACAAGGCACAAATGAGGAAGCGGCTTCAAGAGAAATAAAAATGAAAAACAAAAAAAAAGTACATGAAAAAGGGAGAAGTGGCCTGACAAAACGCTTGCAGATTTTATTTTATTTCATTCTCTTGGCCCGGCGACAGTTTTTTTATTTTTTGTTTTTGGCCCGTCCTTTAGCCTGGCCTTAACTAACCAAGAAAACGAAATGAAGGAAAAAAAACATTGTCTGCCTTCGTTAGTCTTGCGGCAGCATCTTGTTGCCTGTATTTATTTATCGTTTATCGCATCGCTGGCGATAAGTTTTTCGGGCGCAAGAACATGTGTTGTGGCCTTTGTGGCTCGTTGCCACTGCCACTGCGGCAGGATCTGCCAGGGAATTGGAATTGATTGGATGCCATTTGGGCTTTTGTCAGGTGAAAATAAAAAATGTTGTGAATGAGCTTTAAGTAATTGATATGGGTATGGACACTGGACACTGGATTCCGGATTAAGGGGATCCTCGATCCACGATCCTCGCCCATACCCTCACTTCACTCAATCAGGGCTTAAAGCCACGAACAGCGGGCATTGTTCCTTTGTCCGCGCTTTGACAGCTGTGGCCTCAAAATGAGGCGCTTGCCATTTATTTGTGGCATGCACCCCCTAAGCCCCCTCACCTCCTTTCCCTTCCCCTAACCCCACTGCAATTTATAAGCCCTTTTTTGATCAGCCAGCGTGCCAATTATTCATACTAGGCGCATACTTTTCATTTCACCCCAGCCACTTTTGTTCAATTCCAATTTCATTAATTTCTTGTTCTTCTTTTCGAGTATTTTAAGCATTTTCATTTTGAAATTTGTTTAAAAAAATTAAAACAATAATAACAAGCAGCAACAACAACTATTTACTCACACACATCCATGTGTCTTTTGTCTTGCTCACCAAGTAATTGTCTCTATCTTTAACTATCCTCTAACCAGCCCATAAATCTGAATATTAATCCAAACAACTAATTAAAAGCAGAGGTTCTCAGGATCTGTGCTGCCCACATGAAAAGTCAAGTCCAACAAATTAACAAGAAAAAAGGTACAACACATAAATTCTAGACAATTATGGCCCACTGACGCCAAATGTCAAATCAAGCAGCAACAGTTAGTTGGACCTTTAGACCCCGGACGAGAAGGCTAAGAAGGCTAAGAAGGCTGCCAAATCAGGCCCTAAAAACAGGTTCAGTTTCGGTTTCAGTTTCAGTTTGGGTTTGGGTTTGGGTTCGGGTTTGAGTTCGGTTTTTTTTTTGAGACCCAGAGAGACAATGTCACACCGTAAAAAACAAACGGAGACGAAGAAATACCAAAGTGTGCACAAATTTCCAGGAAATTACAGCCAGATGACTGTGCCCGAGCCCATGGACCACAGAAGATGATGTAAGTTGTGGTGGGGGGAGGGGTTGAGAGGTTGAGAGGTGGAAAACAGTTATAAGCAGGCTACTAAATCATAGGCCAACCTGCTACGTGTGTCTCTTTCTGGAAAATGAAAATAAAAATAATAATAAATAAAACAGAAGAGGGACAAGCCACAAGAGCGGAGGCAAATTGAAACCAAAACAAAGGCGAAAGAAAATCTAAAACAAATGCCTGATGGCCATAAAACATAGGTCCCAGGATCGCTATAAATAGAAGTCGAATCAAAAAGTAGTTAAACCCAAAGAATTCCCAGTGCGCGTGCGCAGCAGCCAACTTCGTTTTGGGATGCAACCCATATTCCCTTTCAATTTCGGCCAACTTGGCTGCCTTTTTGTGTTGTCAAATGTGGGCACGTAGGGTAAAAACATCATTAACACGTTTGATTTATTAACTGCCGAGTGGTTATTCCGATTGGAGGAGCAGCCCCACAACTTTCCGGAAAGCTGAAAAACTCAACAGCAACAAAAAATAAGGAAAAACTGCAACAATGGTGGGCCAGCCACACTTTATGGCTTAATATGCAAGCAAAGGTTCCTTTTATGCTAAATGCATGGCCTTCCGTTGTTCTGCTTTATGACAAACTAATAAATGCATAAAGTTTTCAATTTTTCAACGGCTTCTGTTCGAGGTGCAAACCGAAGAATTGGATGCTTTGGCATAAATATGCATGACTGGGGCAGGTGAAAATTTATGACTAGGTACGCTCGAAAATAAGAGACACAGAGTGAAATTCGCTATTTCTCGTTGCTGCAGAGACAAACAAACTTTTCTCCTCGCCTTAATTTATGCAACTTTAATTCAGTGGGTGTTGCCCCACTGATTGGCGGCACTTTTACGCAGAAAAAAAACGGAGAAACAAAAACACACGCCCAGCGGCAATTAAAAAGTGCCACAAAAAATCGACCAAAAATAAACCAAGGCAGAGCAAACTTGCGATTAAATGGAAACAAATGAACTGTTTATTTAACGCGCTGGGGGCAGTTTACCAAAAAAAAAACAAAAAAGTTAAAAGAGATTACTTGACCACATGCTGATGATGACGACGCGGGGAGTGGGGAAAACACGCAGAGCGTTTTATTTAATTTCTTTGAAAGCTTGAAAACAAAATGCCTGGCATGCCAGGAGACAGGACGCCGCAGGACACGTGTGACAATAGCTGCGTGAACTAAATCACGTGAAGCAACACAAGCCCCAAAAGAAAATGGGAAATAAAGCCCGGTTCTGTCATCAAAACGCAACTGGAATTCCCCTAATGGCATTTCAGCAGGCAAGCGCTTGACAAACGCACTTAATGCGAACCTTTTCTTAGGTTTTTTTTTTTTTTGGGTGTGCCTCTGGCCAGTGGCTAATATTCAATAAAAAGTTATGCTCATGTGGCCATGTAAAAAGGCTGGCTTAATTAATTACGCCAGCCCCAAAAAGTAGCGTTAAATCTCTCGGTTTTCTCTTTAGCATAGCTAATGGTTAACGTAGTTCAGGGGGTTTCTAAGGGGGGGGAGTGACTTTATGACTAAATTTCAATTTCAAAACAAGCGCACCAGCGCAAACAAAGACTGAAGCATTAAACACACAAAAACCGAAATAATGAAGCCCATTTAGTGGCGTCATTAAATGAGTTGAGGAAAAGTTGGGGGTGAACGACGAGCGCGCCAAAGAGAAAACTCTGAATGCCAAAGACAACTGTAATATGGAACGTTAATAACGCGTTACATTTGCAACTTCATCTCGTTTCCCCCCAAGGGTCAAATCAACTCTGCTTACAAATTATGACTAAACTTATTCAAATGAGGCTGACTTACAGTTAGCCTTGGCCAGAAAGTGCAAAAGAGAGGGCTGACTCCAGCTAGAAAGAGAGGGAGTCGGATGGAACTGCAGTCACTAGAACGAAGCCGCTGTCGCTGCTTAATTAAAATGTGTAAAGTCAGCAGAAAGAGAGGGCAACATGGCCCCGAGAAAGAGACGGGGCAATACAGCCAACCCCAGCGAATCCATCATTTCCGCTTCCATGCGTTTGCCCAGCAACCCAAAAAAAAATACGAAATACAAAATGCAAAATACAAACTAACCAAGAAAAAACTAAGGAAAAAATACAGCACAACCAGCAACATACACACAAAAACAAAAGACATCAAAATGACTGAGAAACAGCTGAAAAATGTTGCCCTCTGTTGTTGCTGTTGTTGCTGCTGCTGTGCAT
Source organism: Drosophila elegans (assembly GCF_018152505.1). NCBI lineage: Eukaryota > Metazoa > Arthropoda > Insecta > Diptera > Drosophilidae > Drosophila > Drosophila elegans. The sequence continues at coordinate 1,066,321 of NW_024545855.1, read as the reverse complement.
CATGTTGTTGTCGCGCGCTTTGGGTTAACATTAACCCATACAAATGTGTGCGGAAAGACAGTGCCCCAAGAAAGTTCGCCCAAGAATGCGACACAGAAAGAAATAATGACTCATTTAAGCCATTTTTAGAGGTCACATTTTCCATATCATTAAGCGTCTGCAACTTAAACTTTTACTTCAGTCCAAGTTTCCTAGAAATTTACAGAAAAAACAACAAAATTAATAATTAATTAAAAAACAAATAATAACTCACTAAAGCCATTATTTCAGCTTACATTTTCCAGTGTCTGCAACTAAATCTTTTATTGCAGTCCAAGTTTTCTACAAAAATATAGAAAATAACAACCAAATATATTTATACAAATTAAACTAAAAAGTTAAAACAATAAAACTTGTATGTATATTTTAATATGTATAAAGAATTTTGCCTAAACTCACTTAATTTATTATTAGTTTTAAAGGATAATATTAAAAAAAATAGCTTCTACCTTGTGTATATTTCAAGAAAACTTGAACTGTAATTAACTTTACAACTCATAATTATGCCACATTAATAAATATTTTCTTAATGTTTTGTATCTTAACCTAAGCCTCTGAAAACTGTAAAACACGTCATTAAATATTTGCATATTTTGTGCAATTTTTGCAGAGGGACGCGAGTGTGTGAACTGCGGCGCCACATCGACGCCACTGTGGCGACGCGATGGAACGGGACACTATCTGTGCAACGCCTGTGGCCTGTACTATAAAATGAACGGCCAAAACCGACCGCTGATCAAGCCAAAGCGAAGACTGGTAAGCAAATGCTAGATATACAGATATATGCCATATATATAAACGACCCGCTGGGTTAAACATCCACACATTCGATCAAATTAACTAATAAATTCAGCAACTGTATTCGGAGGGGGGGAGAGGATGAGTTCCTGGGAAATCGATGCACATGAGCATCAATCTCGGGCCACGTTTCTGTCGCCAAAGGCCATAAAAAGCAGCGTGAAAGTTCTCAAATGTCATAATACGATTCCGGGAACCAGAAACTCTTTACGTTTGTTTGTTTTTTCCTTAGTCTCTTGATTGGAGCTGGGAAAAATGCTTTCGATTTGGATGCTGGCCTGGCCTGGCCGATAACGATCGAGGTGCATCATCATTATCACTTAGCGCACTAAAAACATAATCAGACAGCAGCAACAGTCGAGTATTAGTACGTAGCGGTGTGTGTGTGTGTGGGTTTGGGGACTACGTTTTTATCGAGCTGGATCATCAGCAAACTATGAAAATATGTGTAACCTTGTCGCGGTCAGGTTCGTTCTTCGTGTGCCTTGTGTCTTGTGGCGCCAGTACGAAACGAAAGACTCTGGAAACGAACGCAACGCTACGACTCAGCTAACCATACGAAAAATTGGTCTATTAAAGATGCGTAAAAAGGCAGGCAACAAGCATAACACAAACACAACAACGGGCCCTGGCCACAAACAAACAAACTGTTAAACTGAAACGCTGCCTTCGCGTGGCTTGGCGTTGATTTTTTATTGGCATTTAAATCGTATGCGTTTTGATTGCATAACATTAACATAAATAAACCATTATTATGCCCCCGCTGGCCCCCGCTGACGTAGGGAATTCCCAAGAAATTCACAGCTGGACCCCCAAAGCCAAGCTCCTCTCGAGTGTGGACTTTTCTCCGTTGACAAAATATGCAACAAATTAAAATTTATGTGGCACTCAGCTGACTTATGGCCCGTCCGTCTGTCCATCTCTGTCTCTCCTTTCTCTCTGCCTCTCTGTCTCTCTGTTTTCGGTGGCACAGGATGCGGCCCATCAACTTCAAATGTCCTTAGCTGCTTGAAATGCAATTCAATTGTATTGTGTGCCCGCCGAGGGCTGACCATTGAAATCACAGAAGAGCTGAACTGAAACTCTTTGGGTGGCAATTGTATTGATCTTCGAGTCGCGAGACGCGAGGGTCAAGTTTTGTTTGCTGCGATTTTGCATACAACATACAACGTACGACATACAACAACACTGCGGCAAAGCACCTGCAGCTAAAAGGGGGCGGGGAACCGGTCCTCATTGTCTGCTGCTTTGGGGCCGCCTTTAATTAAATTTCCGAATTGTATGAAAACAGTCAACAAGTCGTTACTCTTCCAGCGTAAAACACTGCAAAAGTTCTTTTTGTGTGTGTTGTGTTGTGTTGTGTTGTGTTGTGTTGTGTTATCTGGTGTTGTGTGGTGTGTTGTGTTGTGTTGTGGTGTGCGGATCCCCGAGCTTCGAAACAGAACAATGCAAATTTTTAATTTATGTATTTTAGCCCGCAACTCAGTTTCGGTTTCGGTTTCAGTTTTAGTCGCCAGTTCAGCTCAGTTTTGCAGCTCAGCTCTCCAGTTTTGCCGGCCCCGTTCGCTTTAACATATGTTTTCCAGTTGTTCCGCCGTTGTTCTGTTGCTCTGCTGCTTTGCTGCTCCTTTGTTGTTACTGAAAACTCTGGCTAAGCAGCCCGCTGGCGTCGCAATAATTGCATTTAATTATAAGGCCCGAAAACTTTTATAAGCGTTAAAGTTTCGTTTTGTTTTCGCTTTTAGCCGCCAGGCTGACTGCCCTCCCCACAGCTCTGAAAATAGCCAAGCCTTTTCGGTTCCAGCCTTGAATGGCATTTGTCACATTTGCCAGACAGTGCAGATCGAAACAGTAAACATGCTGCTGGAGTACTAGAAAACATATAAATAAAATGGAAATAACCATTCCATACTCAGATTAATATGTTTGGGATGTTGATTAACCTGAATTATTGTACACTTTTATAAACCTAAAATAGAAAATGTTTTATAAAAATAAATATTAGTAGTCATTCTAATTTCCATTAATCTACTTTTTTTTAAATTTGTCACGTTTGCCATACAGTGCAGAGTGAAACCGAGGTTGCTGAAGTACTAAAAATAAATGAATAAATAAAAACATTCCATTATCCGATTACTTTGGAGATTTTTGTTAGCCTGTAAACTAAAATAGAACTTGTTTTATGAAAATAAATGTTACTAGTCATTCTAATTTCCAGTAATTGTTTCCCAATCTTACACCTTTGAAACGCTCTGTCTATGGAAGCATTTAATGTCTACAGCTAATTGCCAATCCATGTTTAAAAGCCGCAAATCCGCAAAGAACACAAAACTTTAGCCGGGGTCAATCGCAGTCAACAGGCAGCTGCTCATCTCGCCGATCGTGACTTATATAATCAGGGGGGAGGGGGCCTTAGAGGGGCGAGACTCGGCGCTTGCATTTTGCATAATATTTATGCCTCAGTTGCTGCCAGACTTAATTTATGCGAATTTTCACACAGTAAATTGAACAAAACGACGGCCACGTCATGGCAAAAAAAAAAAACAGCAAACAAAGTTAAAAATTATTTATTCTTACGCTTATTACATTGGCTTATGTCACATTTGCATGCCGCTTTGAGCGTTACCAAGAAAAGCTCGCGCTATTGCCATTTGAAAACTGTTGGCAACAATAAACCCATCAACACTTGACACAATCGCTTATAAATGCATTTGGAGAATAGAGCTTAATTAATTATTAATCCGCAGGCGTATTTCAACGCTAACAGCTCAACAGCTAAAGCAGCTAACAGCTTACAGCTAACAGCCATAAACCAGGCTTAAACGATCGCAGCGGGCCAACGAATTTTGTGGCCAACCCACTGAGCAAGAGAGAGCAACTATAGAAACGAAAGAGACGGCGACAGGGGGGAAAACTAATTAACACATTTTGGGGCCAGCTGTGGCATCTCGGGTTCCCCGTGGGAAAATTTGAATCGATTGTAGGCTGTTACGCTAAAAATTAAATGCACAAGGGCAGACGATCGATAATCAAAACTAAAGCAGATCGGTATAAAAAAAAAACCAAAAGGCAACTTGCTAAAAAGTTCAATGTACGTTACTCCTTTTGGCCTCTTCATCATCATCGTGATCATTGCGATCATCATCGAACGCAGCCAACGGGGCGTATACGCAATCGCGGGCATTAAGCTCGTTTTTTCGGTTGTTTCTTATTGGGGCGCTAGGATATCTCGTTAAGTGGGGGCCTAATGTTATTAAAATGCACTTGGGGCCACAAAAGCGAACTGACGAACCTGATCGGCGCAAAAAAAAGGGAATGCAGCCGCGCTCGCTCAGATCAATTAAAAATTAACGATACGAAGCGCAACGCAACGCAACGCAGCAAAAACGGGGCGTGCCAATAATAATAATGAAAGAGGCTCAAAGCAGGGCTCAAACGAAGGCTCAAACATTGGCCCAGCCAAAGGGTTGCACGTCGATGATTAAGGCCAAGCCAGCCTTTTGTCTTGGCCACTTTTTCTCTTATTTTAGCTCTTCTCATTTTATATCAACTTTGTTTTTTATTTATTTTTCCTTTTTTTTTTTTGGTAAGCTTGTTAAGCGGGAATTCAGCTTTCGCTTTTGCTTGCCCTCTCTTTCTATCAACGAAATTTATGGTCACTGTTTAATATGCAAATGCATAATTTTGCACAGGTTACAGCACCACCACCTCCACCCGAAAAAAGGGTCGCTTGTGCATTTTCTAACCCTTTTTTTCCCCATTTACAGACAACCAACACGCAGTTGTTGTGTTTTGGGCACGGGGTGTTTGCGCGTGTTTAGCGCACATTCATTTTGGCCAGCCACTGACCACAAAGGCTCCACCTTGCCTCTTGGCCGGCTCCATTATTTATTTTGGTTCGCGCTGCCCCCATTCAATGGCCAGTGACAAATATTAATGACGATTTTCATGCCTTCCAATGGGAGTTAAGGTTACCAACGGAGGTGTGAGGGGTTGTCAGTCTATTGCAACTATGGTTAGGTTTAAATGCAAGTCATTGCACTCGGAGAAATGGCAGGGACTTTTTAATGACCTTAGCTTATGGAAGAAAATTTAATGTTTTATTTACAAGGTCCTTAAAATATTTGGACTATTAATTAAAATCTTTTTTTTTTAATATTTTATTCATTTTATACCATTTCTCACAAATAGAGTTTCACAACTTTTTACCATTAAGAATATATAGAAAATGATTCACATTTAATTATAATTTCATCACATCGTTTGTTTTTATCCAAATTTTAGTAACACAATCTTTTCCGAATTTTAACTGTTAAAGCCACTTATTTTCACTAAACAAACCTGTCGATTTCTCTATGTTTGGGGTCAAGCTCTGGCTGCCACTGTTACCACTGCTTAAAATTCACAACAAAGGCCCGTTGACATTTTAGCATTTCCATGCGACAAACACTGGACCCAAAGAGCCTTCGTCTGGTTGGCAAAACCTCCCCAGACTGGATCGTAAAATTCATTGAGCAGCATTAATGAGCGACATTAATGGCTTGTTCTGTTTGCTGGCCATATAACATTTTATTGATTTTTTATAACCCAGCAACTCCTCTCCGCAGGGGCAGGTGTGATTTTTAGCAACAGTTTCGTGCCAGGTCGCAGCTTGAGCATGGAAATGAGTTAAGCTGATGTTTTAATTAGTCAAATTAGCTGCAGGAAAACTGAGTCACGCCCCCATCCCCATTTGATTCCCCCTGAAAACCAGCTGCAGGACAATAGAACAGGAACTCAGGATGAGAAAACGAAAAAGTAGCCCATAAAATTTGAATTTTTAAATTAAATTCCACAGTCAGAGATATGCGCTTACCGTTGCTGAATGTAACTGCCATGTGCCCAGACGCAAATTCAACAAACCCCATTTTGTGTGGGGCATCCCCTCAGCACTCATTTTTTGCACCCCCCTTATGAACAGCATCAGATATAGAAATTTTCTACCCGCTATCTTTAGTTATCTTCCCTTGATATATACTATATACACATATATATATATATACGTTTGGGTGGGTGGCTCCAAAACAACCCCCAGATTGAGGGGGCGGCCATGCGCTGTGAGCCAAGTTAAGGGTAGACTGCACAAAACGACTGCGAGAAATTTAATGAATGTTTTGTTAGATAACACAGATACAGATAGAGAGCGAAGTTTGGGGGTTGGAGGTGGGGGCGAAGGATACAAAAAAGCCAGCTCTGCAGAGCGAAAGAGATGCTCCAAGTGAAAGATGTTACACCGAGATACGGATATAACATCTATGGGGCAGAAACTTGTCCTTCCTCTCCTTCAAACACCCCAAACACCCCACTTTTGCCCACTTTTCCCCAGCATCTTGACTGTGTCCCGTCTCGTATCTCAGATGGCAAAGGGCATTGCCACTGAACGACTCAAAAAGAGAGCGCACAAAAGCTCTGCGCAATAAATAGCAGTGTCGAGAAGGAAAATCTATTTACTCGGTACATATTTACTTACCTTTGCCTACCCCCTCACCCCTCACCACCCACCCCGCAACCCCTCAAAACAAAAATCTTTTCGTCTGTGTTTCACTTACAATTAAATATTTAAATGCCTTGTGTGTGTTTCTGTTGTGTGAAATGAAAACGAAATTTGCATAACATCACAAAAGCAAATCAGTTGGGGAAAAAAAATGAAAAATCTTAAAGATAACAAAATATAAAAAGAAGACGAGTCGACCATTTTGTGAGCTTTATTTTGAAAAAATATATATATATAAATCAAGCAAAGCGCAGCAAAAGGTGTCAAATGTGTGGCCAGCAACTGAGTGAAAGAGATGGATACGGCAGTCAAGAAAGAGATGGCGAATGCGGGTCTTAACAACAATACAACGCATTTTGTCATGCATTGATAAATCACAATTTATGGCCACAACACTGAAAACTTCAAAGCCAACAGCACCCACAGAAAACAACTGAGGTCATAATTGTAGCAATTTATATTTAAACTTTAAGGTTATCTTATTTATAATATTAAATGACTTACTTTACTTAAATTTTTTATTTATAGCAACAATAATAATATATTTTGAGGGACACTTAAAATTTATTGAGATATTTAATATTTCAACTGAACTTGACGTTTTTTTAATGTAAAATATTTAATGACTTGTTGTGCCCTTCGCTACTTTAAACCTGAATATTTTAAAATAATTTATGTAAATAGTTTACCGTAAAAAAAAGAAAGTACAAATTTTGAAAATATTTGTAACTTAAACTGTCACTTTATCATGTCGAACTAGAAAAACCTAAGTTTAAAAATCCAGGGCTTTGTTTATATACGATTTTCAAAATTGTTTTTAAAGAAATGTTGATTTTATTATTTGTGTGGTCACACATAAAGCATTCCTTATGTGCCTTTTGCTTTTGTTTATTAATCGCAAGCGCCATCTTGTTTTGTGTGTTTGCTGTGTGTTGTTGCTGTTGTTGTTTTGGCGCTTGCGCTTTTTGCATTTCAATTAAACCCCAAACGCCTGTCAATGTCTGACAGTTTGTCAATTTTCCCATCACCCCACGAATAAACCGCCCTCCCCCTCCTCCTTAGTTATTCCCCTCTCGCTCGCTCTTTGCATGCAGCGGACTGACATTGATTTATGTGATTTGCTGCTCGATTGTTGGGCCTCTGATTGTGGTACTTACTGTACTCTATGTTACGTCGGTGCACCGAATCGAAGTGACACTGTGCTGGCCAACAGGAGTTGAACACCCACCTTTGAATGGAAATGGGAATGGGATTGCGAATGGGAATGGGGAATGGCATTGTGGAATGCGAATCGCTGTGATCCTGTTTCACAGTCGCTCCTCGAACTGTTTTGTTGCATTGTCATGTTAACAACTTAATTTATATACGCTTAAGCATTTCGGCCAAGTTGTCGTTGCCCGGCTGAAAAAGAGACTGCAGCATAATTACCACAAAACTTCCAGTTTATCTTCACCTCATCTCACCGCCTCGTCCCCTCGTAGGCGTTGAAATTAATTTTGAATTTCTCACTTTTCTCGCATTTGGCTGGCATTTTTCGGTCCGCGTGCGCTGTCTGCAGAAATTGTTACAAGCTCGTTAACACAAGACAGTGCCACCAAAAAAAATGCAGACACCACCAGCTCAGCACAGCTCCCTTGCCATATGACCTCTGATTTATGTTAATCGCCAAATCGGGAACAGGTGAGATTCAGACCAGAGCAGAGCAGAGCAGATCGAGATCGAGATCGGACTGCGGATCGAAGTCGAATTCGAACTCTCGGCGACGAAGGCGATTCCCTTGTGGCAGAGGCAACAATTAAAAATCAAAGTCAAACATGATCAACGCCAGTTTAAGGCCTCGTAGCCATGTGTTGTATCAGCAGCATGAACAAGCCAAACTGGAAGGCTGCACAGAAAGAAATAGCAAGGGTTTTGCAAAAGGTTTTCCAAAATATTGGCTGCTAAGAAAAACATTATCATACTAAATCATTAGCTCAGCTTGAAAGGACTAACTAAATAACTTAAAACCAAGTTTGAAAACAGTTCCCTCTAAACTTATATTATTAAGTTGTTTTTAGCTCAAAGAGCATTTTAATCAGCACTTTTCTTTTTGGCTAAAAAATCTTTGAAAATTGCACATATGAAAACTATTTAAAAGGAAATTCAAAAGTTAGTTTCTTTAAAAGTAAAAATTTTAAAAAAATGCAAAAGCGAAATAAGTGAAATAAAGTTATGGAGTTTATATCTGGTTAAAACATATTTCTTGACGAGCACTTTTTTAATTGAAAATATGTTTCTTAAAATCAAATAATATTTTTCTATAAAAATGTTTCTTAAAAACTGAAGTTTCCAAGAAATATCTATTTTTTGCATATAAAAATGTTCAAAATGTTCAGTGTATTTGTAGAGGGGGCACCAATGGAGGGGGTATGCCATAACGAAGACCAAAACGCAGACAAAGTCTGTACTACAGAAATGTGGGGGGTGGGGACTGGGCTGGGGGGGGTCTATAAGGAACAGAGACTGGGTTTTTGGTTTTGGGGCTCTCGATTCTTGGTTCTCGATTCTCTGGGCTCGTTGCTCGTTGCTCGATTCTCGGTTCTTGTAGCCAATTCGTGGAAATTTAAGCGTGGCACAGACATGATCCCAGCTTGTTGTTGCTGTTGCCGTTGTTGTTGCTGCTGTTGTTTTTGGGCAGTTTTGTAAAAATTGTCATTTTAATGAATTGATGCTGCTGTTAACCCAAGTCGAACGCAAGGCAGCCACAATTCTGCGTCTCGTACTCCGTCTGAGTCTCAGTTCTCTGGGCTCCAACTCCAGAGGTTTTTTTTTGTACGGTATGCCATCTAAAAAATGTTGTTGCCTGGTGTGTTAAGCAACTTAGTTTTCGGAGGAGGGAGCTTCGAAAGGAGGGGCATAACATTCTTGCTCTTGTTGCTGACTTTGGTGCGTTAGTTTTGGCGCTGTTCAATTAGCCGCTGCAGCAGCATTAGCATAATACATATACTCTAAGGAAATAGATAATACATAAAAATAACCATAATTTGTTGGCCAATCTCTAACCCTTTTTTGTATTACTTCTTCCTCCTATTTATAGACCCTGCAATCGCTGCAGAGTGCGGCCAAAAGGGCGGGCACATCCTGCGCCAACTGCAAGACCACAACCACAACCCTTTGGCGACGAAATGCCAGCGGCGAACCCGTGTGCAACGCCTGCGGATTATACTACAAGCTGCACAATGTAAGTATCTTCAGAATTTGCTTTAACTACTGTAAGAAAAATGTATAAAAAAAATGGTAGATTTAAAAGGAAAAAATATTTTATAATACAGCAGGGAGTTTTAGATTGATTTAGAGCCTTTTAAAGAGATTTAAAAATATGTACTTAGATGTAAATAAAATCTACGTAGGTACATTTAAGCTTTTTTTTTCTTAATAGTGGCTAAAAAAAAATGGTTAAAATACAACGTGTCGAATATATTCATTCCAAATTTCAAAGGATTAGTTTTTTTTATATAAAAATTTGAAAAAGGGGCACAAAATTACAAGGCGAAATAAAGTTTGTTAGATTATATCAGTTTAAATCACTTGAAATGGGGTTTGCTTAACTAATGTTCTTCAAATTCATTTTCAAAAGTCCCTTTTTTCGAGTGTAGATCAGCTCCAATGGTCAGCGGAACTATTAAGCAGAAAAAGTATCATTTAACTCACTCCACACATATTGATTTTCGATTCGCGCGATTTAACGCCACATTTAACATCGGAATCGGAGTCGAAATCGGATTTGGACACTCTCGAAGCGAGTGTTGTACAGGAAGCGCACGCACCCGGGGATTAAATGTGACAAAAATGAAGTGTCTGGAAAGCCCGCGCCCGCCTACCATTTTCCGGATGCGACCACCCCAGGGGGTTGACTGCCGTTTAGCTTCTCCATTTGTTGCCGCAGCAGGTTGCTGCCCTGTTACCCTCATGATGATGAATGCCCGATGATTATTTAAAGATGCCAGTTAGCCACCACCCACTATCCAGCGATAAGCGTCTACTGTTTGCTGTATGCTGTATGGTGTTTGGTGTTTGGTGTTTGGTGTTTGCCTGTGAAAATGCGATAAGCTTTCCCCGCGATTTCCAGTTATGGGCAACGCGTGGCAGGATGCTAGAAGATCTCCCCTTTGGCAGAGTTAATTTATGTAATCGACTGCCCGGCTAACTGCATTCAATTGAATAATGTTCAGCCACCCCCTCGACATCTCGACATCTCAACGTCTTATTAAATATTCATTAGCCACGCTTTTCAGGGGATAAGCTCAAGTTTTTCCCCCATCTTACAGTTTTTCCTTTTTTGGTGTGTCTTTTTTGGGGGTTTGTTTTTCTTTCCTTTGGTTTTTTTTTGTTGTTCATTCCTTTGCCCTGCAGTCAAGTTTTAATGAGTTTTGCGGTTGAACTTTTGGCACATTTACATGTCAGTGGCCCTTAAGTGATGGGCCACCTGTCTGCCCCACTGTGTGGCAAACTAATTAAGTTGCGGTCGCCACTTGTGGCCACTTGCAAGCAAAGTAGCGGCTGCATTTCGATGGCAATCGGCAAAGGCGAAATATTTTTAATTGAGCCCGTCCATAAAAGGCAAATATCAAAGAGCAGGCAAACACACATACGCATTCACATTTGCTCTATTTTCCCGTAATCTGATTTGCGCTCAAAGTAAAAACTTTTCCGACACACGAGAAAATGCACTTTGGGTGGCTGAACAGGCGAAATTTATTTTTGCAAAAATTTTCCTTCAATTGGACAGTGGCCCATCTCGATAAGATGCCAATCAGCGCGCATTTTTGCTATTGCCATCTCTGTCTGCCCCCCGTATAGCTGTCTCTTTCACTTTTTCTGGCTTTGGTTGCTTTTCTGGCTTGCAGTTCATTTCAATTCAATTCGTTTGTCATTTCGAGCTGTGCCGCCTGTGTGGGCCTCTCTAACCAAAGTGATTGGCACATTTTATGGAAATGTTGCAGTTGCACTTGGCGTAGCATAGTACAGTGGGGCATGGCTAAAGGGCAATTAGAGCAGTCCTGTTTGGAAAGAAAAGAGTATGCAATTTCTAGAAAGCAAACAAGTTATGTATTTTAAAGCTCTACTTTTGTACCTGCTCTCTATCCACCTAGAAAATATTTAAATTTTTTTTATATTTTAATTTGGGACCTTAAGTCATAATAACAGCATAGACATATATAAGTGGTAAGCCTACTAAAATAATTTCCCCTTCCTCTTTGGCAAAAAAACGGCATGCATGGACTATATTTATTTATTTATATATTTTTCCGAAAACCCACAACCACTGTAATCTAAGAAGCACTAGTTCCTGTATCTTTTCTGGTTATGCACTGGCTGGATCTTTGATCTGTTATCTGGCATCTGCGCGTGTCTGCTCGAGAGTTCCTTGAAATCGGGGTATATCTTGGAGAATCAGCATGTTAATTAACGCCAAATGATACAATTGTTGAGCAGGTCACATGGTCCTTGCTGACCTGCTGGGAAAATGTCCTGCGGTGAAGTGACAATGAAGGAGGAAAAATATAGAAAATCATAAAGGTTACCTAACGGTGTCTGGCGCCGTCTGTCCTTGGATTTCTCTTTTCCCTTCCACGGGATCTTATAATATATATCTGATATATATCTCGGGTATAAGTCCCCGATGAGTGTGGTCTGTGGGTGGGCCGCACTGCTGCACTGACTGCATTTTTCCTCATCTGGGGCTGTCAAATTGCCAGTCAACTGCAACGGCGCGTGTTTGCTCCACGCTCGATTTAGATTTTATGCATAAAAAAGTTAATCTGCTGGTGCTCCCCTTTGGGCGCTTTCCTCTGAATTTCTTAATGAGCTAGGCCTGGGCATTAACAACTTTATGCTTTGTTGCTGCATATCAATTAAAGCTCGACAGAGATCCGCAGCTGCCAGCGCCGTCGAGTTGCTAATTGCCGCAATTTGCGCTAAACGCTAGAGAGACTATCAATTACGTGGGCTGCCCTGAGATCCTCCCATCTCCCCTGGATACTACTCTATGTATGGGCTCTTATTTTGTGTGTATCGCATTGTAAGTGATACCCTGTTTGTCGTCAAATCACAACCCTCCGAAAATCTCGGCTCTTCAAAGTGCTCGCTCGGCAATTTAACAATTTCAGTGTTTGCTTTTTCGAGGGCATAATCGGAAATAATAAAAAAAAAAAAAGAAAAAGAAAAAGAGGCACCCAGCACAATGTCGTAATTCACGCCCAGGTAGCCCTTGGTCCTTTGTAATGCTGCTGCTACATTTGTGTGTTGGACTCCCCCCTTCGGCTTTGTTGCTAATGTTTCGCTTCTGCCGCTCTGGGAATGGGTAACCCAATATTGTAATTGTAGCGCAATGAAGCGCATGCTGCCGCTTAGATGTTCGCAAGTGATAAGGAGTTGCATATGAAGAGAGCCCAACAATGGCCAAGGGAACAGCAGCAGCAACAGCAGCAGCAGCAACATTAGCAACAACTGCAGCAGCACAGCAGCAACATCAGCAAATGCTTTAAGTAAAAATACTACAAACAAAAAAAAAACATTACCCGGGTGCCGTTGTGAGCGCTATCAGCGCCAACTAATCGCATTCGCAAATGTCGCTTATCTGATCGTGTAGAAATGCTTGTAATACTTCATTTTCACTTCCCGGTTGCACTCACTCACACATTTTACACACAGGGAGGCACACACACATACACACACACACCCCTGTCTCACACAGACAGCGTGTGCAGCTAGCGGCATTTCCGGTCCATGAATTTGCATAAATTTGACCCATTTTAGCGGTCAGTTTTAGTTCGCTGACGGTTTTAGCCCTCTTTTCGGCTCGCTTTTACTTTATTGATTTTCCACCTACACGCAGGAAAATTAAAACATTTAAGAGCAATTTTTCATAAGCTTTCTCCTGCTAAAATAATTTTAATGCTAATTAAAATAAATTTATATGATATGAAACAAAAACGGACAGAAATAGGTATATCAACTTTATAAAAGATTATTTTTATTGAATATTTTTTGTACGTACCTAAGCATTTGAAGAAAATATTTCAAAGGCAATATATTTAAAATTATTATTTAATATTTTAAATGTTCATTCATCTTTCAAAATTATTTTTTTAAATTTACTGTAAAAACATTTAGTTAGAAAACAAAATATACAACTTATTACCAGTTTGAGTGCTCTATTTTTTCCTCATTACTAATTTATTTGTGTTCTTTTTCAAATTATTTACAGGTCAATCGTCCGCTTACAATGAAAAAGGAGGGCATCCAGACGCGTAACCGCAAGCTGAGCTCCAAGTCCAAGAAGAAGAAGGGTCTGGGAGGCGGCTGTCTGCCAATTGGAGGACATTTGGGCATGGGCGACTTCAAGCCACTGGATCCTTCTAAAGGATTCGGCGGCGGCTTCTCGGCCTCCATGGGTAAGCATCTGCTCCTCGCGAGCCAATTAAACGCCCGTCACTCCAACTAACGCTCGTTTTTTCCCCCAATTCTCTCGGCTCTTTTTAGCTCAACATGGACACCTCTCGAGCGGACTGCATCCGGCACATGCGCACATGCATGGCAGCTGGTACACCGGCGGCATGGGCGCCCTGGGCGCCTCCAGCGGACTGCAGGGCGGCTTCTCCACCGCCGGCTCTCTCGGCGGAGCGGTGGTGCCCCACTCGCAGCCCTACCACTTGGGCCTCAGTTCGATGGTGAGTAGAGGAGAATTTCTATACCAACAGCAGCTTTTTGGGAAAGCTTTTTGCGGCACAGAGAAAAATATTGGGAAAGATTTGGGGAACTCTAAGATAAAGACACTTTTAAAACATTTTTGTTGTTAGATAAAAACAAAATACTTTGTATAACTAAAACAAGGCTATAAGAAAATTCCAATCAATTCATTTTCTAAGATGTTTTCTTTACGGATTAAAATGTTATGAAATGAAGGTTACAACAATTTTGTAGTGACATACATTAAACATATGGAATTTTGAATAAACTACTTATTCAAAAGTAAATCAGAAATTTAATAAATAGGGAAAGCTGTTAAGATATTGATAGCTTTAAATACATTATTTTGAATTAATAATCTCTGAAAATACAAAGTACAAATTTAATAACTATTTAGCTGTTTAAATATTGAGTTTCGAGTAAAAATAAATATCCATTTTTTGCTCTCAAAATTAAAGCTGTGCCAGCTTTTGTGTGGATTGCTAATGCCGAACTTTTACTAACGTTCCACCTGGACTTTTTCCCTCTTTTCTCCTGCAGGGCACCTGGCGCACTGACTACACGTGATGGAGCGGGAATAACTTGAACAACAATCTGTTCAGTTAGAGCCGCGACTCACCCACTCCTCAATCGACTTGATCGAGCAGTGAATAAATCGAGACAAAACGAAACAAAGAAGAAGAGAAAAGTAAACCAGACAAAACACAATGCCAAACTGAGGACTCCTTGGCCAGCAATTGACAGTGGCACCGAGCCCTTGACGAACGCTGGCTATTCCTAATTGTAAACATTGCGTGCAATTTTTAATTATTTAAGCTTTGTCGCTGTTGTTGCTGCTATTGCGAGCCGAGTGGCCCGGCAGCAATAACAAAAGCCCCATTAAAATTAATTAAAGGGCTGCACATTACTTTTATTTTATTTTTCCTTTATGGCTTTTCTGTGAGTGTTTGTATAGTTTTTCCTTATGTTTCATATTGCGCTTAATTAATTTAATTTCTCGCCGCAAATTCAGTGTATTTAATTGTGCTTTATGAACTGCCATAAAAACAGAATGAGGGGGAAATTTCATAAATATTTATTGTGTACATATAACAGAAAACGAGAATCAAGCACACAGAGAACTAAAATTATTATTATATACAATAAACAAAAACAGTTACAATGCACGTCCAAAAGTAAACATTTTTGTATAAATTAAAACAAAATAACAAAAATCGTACATATAAGAAAAGTTGCTTGAGATGTTTGTCCTAATTCGCAAAATGCAATTGAAAATTGCACAAATACTTTAGAGCGTATGCCTACTGTAAACTAGTTAAATTCTTAGACTCTAAACAAAACAGACGTGATAAACAAAAAGTAAAATCTATATATATAAATATTAATATAACAAATTTCACTAAAGCGCGCCATTAGCAATTGTAAAATAAATTTAAAAAAAGGCAGAGAGGGAAAATGTTTTTGATTGAAAGCAAAGGCCGCCGTCAACTTTTTAAACTAAAAACACACTTTAATGTTCAATGTTAATACCTAAGTCTTAAAAATATACACACATACACATTAAAATATGCATAGACTTAAGCGTAATGTAATAAATTTAATTAAATTAAATGTTAAAGGCAATTTGTAAAATACATTTGTTAGCAATTTTTGTAAAATTATAGAGAAAACAAAAAAGAAAAATCGCAAAAAAAAAAAACAAATCCAACTAAACATAAAACTGTAACCCCCTAAGTTGTGTGTATAAAGCCAGTTTAGTCCTAACCTAATTTATGTCTGAGGTATAAACAGAATACGATATGTATAACTATATATATAAATATGATGTATTATGTGCTAAGTGTAAACGATAAATGTATTGTAATTTGGCCATATTGATAGTTGAATATATATAAATCAAAGCAAAAAGTAATGTTTATTTAAAAGCGAAACAAAAAAAATGGAAAATTGTATTAAATTTAATGGCAATCACCAGAAAAATCCATAAAAAAAATCACAAAAATAAATAAAAATAATTTATGAAGAAAAAAATATACATAAAAATACAGAAAAAAAAACACAAAAACGATTCTAATTGAGGAACGGTAACTGAAGGCTCCGCCGATGATTAATTGCTTTCAGATGAGTGGACAGAAAATCGAAATTGGTTTGGTAATAAATCCAATAAGCAGCCATCGAAACCCGGCCCGCAATGATGTCTCTATAATGGCCATTTATGCTTATGAATTGCTCTTTAAATTTCGATGCGTCTTTGCTACACAAGAAACGTGCCTTGATTCCCTCAATTTTCGATACTCTGGCTCTGGCCCTCTATATTAGTCATTTGTTATGCAGCATTTGTTGCTGGCTATTGAACGCATGAATTATGAGTTGTTTGGAGGCGTGAAATGGCATGTTCGTAGCGCAGTTGTTGTCGGTGGTTGGTGTTTTGGTGAAGTGCCATAAGAACACAGTTTGTTGCCTAAGTCTTTTGTTTTACAGCGATGACCAGGCCAGAATGATGGGCCAGGAAAACTCCCAAACGAACGCGTGTTAGCTGGCCATTAATCCAACATATATAGTTGAGCAAACTGCAATGATGACCCCATTGGACCTTTTTTCACTCGGCATCCGGTTCCGCTGCACCTTGCCAAGGTTTTTGTTTCGACTTATTGTTATCAGTTATCAGTTTTCCCAATTGCAACAAAAAAAAATGCAAACTTATCGGCTGGGTATATCTCTGAGCATTGCAATAATTGGGACAGCAATTAAGTGCACGGCATGACCACGCAGTCAAGCAGGTCCGAATTGTTCAGTTATTGAAATATATATGACTGGTTAAACAGTACGTGGATAAAATATAAGTCCTGAAGAATATCCACTACTGTGGTATACCTATATAAACAAGAAACGATATTTATAAATTAGGTGGTTGAAATATCCCATTAAAATTTAACCAACTTAATTAACATATATTATACAATATGTTGTAAACGGCTATGTCGATTAAAATAAATAGATCTCATATTTTGTAAGACCCATTAAAAAATCGACTAAAGCATCAAAAAGTATATGATTCAATGTCGATTTTGATTTTCTTAAGGCTACTTATCAGTAATTTAATATTTTATTCCAAAACTAATCAAAATGAATGCTTTACTGCCGACTTTACATTATTTCAAATACAACTCATTACTTAATTTCAAAGTAATGTAAATAAATGTCAATAATTTAAAGCTGCCTGACAAAACCGAAACGCACTGTACTCGTACTTATTTGTCAGCATCACATGAGCTCAACGTGATAGACACTGTCCTCTACCATTACGGCAAAGTTAACCGAAAACAAAGCAAAACGAAAAGCTAAACCTAATTGCTATATAATTACAATATAATTGAAACAAAATAAGTGATTCGAGGCGGTGCCTTGGAAATTACCCCCCAAATACGCCACATTAGACACATGCAAAAGTGTCGCACATGTCACAGGTCAATTGTAATGGTAACTGAAACTGTTACTCCTATACCAACACCAATACCAATAGCAATACCAATTTCGAGTGAGTCCATCAGAGGAAACAAAACGCGGTGATCAATGCATAAGCAATGACCAGCCATATAAATCAGTTAATCAGCATCGCAGATAAGCGTGGCAGTGGGCATATGTTCGGCCAATGGGAAACCAATTCACACACCGATACACACTCGCATGGGATGATAATGGGGCACGCCACCTGAAACCAGTTGGATATGGAGAACATGCAACAAACGACATAAATAAACCGCACTAAATATGAACGTAAATCAACGGCTCTATCCATGGGATCGGAATTGGAATTGGAATAGGAATTGGTATTGGTATTGTGTGGTGGCTGGGGTAAAGTCTATTAGAGGGAACTCTTGTCTCTGCTGGTCCCATCAAATGTTTGTATTTTGGAAACCGTGCATTAACTAATTAGTTAAAGTCAAACACAAGCAACAACCACATAAATTTATGATATGATTAAGTGCTGGGATGGCTTGCTTAAGTTAAAAAAGCTGAAACCAACATCTGAACTAATATTTGTTTGCCCAAAAATATGGTTATACATATTTTTGCCTTGGTATTAGATTTGTGTTTTTCTAAAATGTTTTTACAAAAAATAAAGAGGAACCAGCCCAATTTGTAAGCTCTTAAATAATAATGCTCTTTGTGACTAATTTTAGTGCAAGGGTTTTCAGTTCCAAAGCCTTATCAAAATGTAAAAAATCTAAATTTTATGTATGCAAAAAATGCATAAGCATGTTAAATGTTAAAAGAATTTTAACATTAGAATTAAGAAAGCAATAAAATACCTATAGAGTTGTTTCTTTTTATAAGTTATAAAAAGTAGCATTCATAAACAGTTACCAAACTTTGTTTTTGCTTTTCTGAAGATAAACTTTTCATCGCCTAAACTATTAATACTTTTAAAACTTGTTTAAATGTAATACTCAATTTAGTTTTACATCGCCCAATCTATTTCTATTTTGAAAATTTATTCATAACAAATACTCCATTTAATTTTGTTTTAATAAGAGAATGGAGAATGTTTTTAAATATTATCAGGTCTTTAATCACTCTATCCATTTTATATTTATTTCATCTTCACTTCTGTTTTTATCTCCAAAACGTTCATATTAATCCGATTAATTTGAGTGCATTAAGTTTGGTAAATCACTGATTAAACAGTTCAATAGCAATCGAATTTGCCTGAGTGCTGGCTGCTTTTTGGGCTCCTCTCACTCAAAGGCCGGTGGCCTTCGGACCAAGACAGCAGCAAATATTTGGTCATGCATTAACTAATTAGTGACAACGACGAGGAGGAGCCAGGGAACAATGCTCCTCTGACCACGACCACGTCCTCGACCATTTCCTCATTGTCCTGGCCTCCGGAGGACCTCCTCCTTCTACTTCCTTTTGTGGGCAACGTAATTCCGTTTCTGTTTCTGTTTCAGTTTCAGTTCGTGCGTTTCGGCTGCGTGTTTATCTGATTGGAAATGTGCACCCAACAATGGCGACACACACACAAAACACTTCTTTAGATGATTAGCTGCGATATGGCCGGTTATGGCTTCTGCCATTCGAGTCGAGTCGATTCGATTTAAATGAATTTTAATACCGATCCAAGGGCAGCGGGCCTCGATTGCAATTCAATTTAGATGGCAACAAACATTATAATCTGAGAGGGCAACTTCCATTAGCTATATTTATCATTGGACACCAGCGCATCAATGGGGATTCGGTTTTGGGTTGGGTTTTGGGTGTTTTGGGGTGTCAAGTAAATGTCGGCTGGTAAATGTAATTGGTTCTCGCGCTGGTTGGCTGCTCCTGGCATTCTGGACTTCTGGCTTTCTGGCTTTCTGGCTCCCTGGCTCTCTGGCTCTCTGGCCATTCCAATAATTTCACAAAAGCTGCCACAGTTTCAATTAAATTTCCGTTATCACACGCTCACAAACAGCTGCATCCAATTCACTGAGCTGGCGCTTAGTCAAACGATTGTACGGCTGTGATAGCACCTACAACTCATTGCCCTAATTAGAATTATTCTAATGAAATTAAATTGCACAAATTGCATTTGTGTATGGGGAGGGCGAATTAATTATAGAAATTGCCATATGCCCGGGCATATGCTCTGTCATAATTTGTTTTAGATTTGCACAATCAACTGATTAACGTAATGAGTTTCTGCCTCTGCTTCTGTTTCTGTTGCCGTTTCTGTCTCTGACCAAACGAACAAATTCATTCCATTGCATTTCTCAGCTAATTTGATTAAATTAGGCACGGATGCCACTGCAACCGCAACTGCAACTGCATCCGTAACTGCATCTGCTTGTGGCCCATGCAATGTCATCACATGTCCACTGCCCAACTCCAAACATGGCCAATGGCCCATTGGTTCTGGGCCTGGTCATATCAAATGCTTAATGGCAACGGCCCATGTCAATTCGTGGCATATTAAATAGGAAAATTGGCATTGGCAATTGCAACAGATATTAGTTACCTCGTTGGTTTCAGCGGCGAATAGGGAGCGGGCTGCCAGGGATATTCCAGAACTGTGTAGGTAGGCCTATGACTGCCACGGAATCGGGCAACAAGCTGCAGACTCAGCGGTTGCCACAGTGGATGTAAATCAGCATTGACAATTAACTAACACGATTTTTAAGTTAGGAAAAATATATGTACCGAAAATTGTGAAAAACATTTAATTTCACTTTATTTATTTTTAAAATAATATTTTTTAAAAATTGCATACGTAAAAAAATGTCATCTTAATTTAATTTTTAAAGTACGTGAAAGGACGGGAATATATTCATGCTAATTAAATGAAAGAATACAAACGGATTGTTGGCATACAATAAAATTATATGGTCTAAAATATAGTATTCATTATTCTGGCTAAATACCATTTTTGAATTGTTTATTTATTGCAGAAATAAAGGCATTTTATTTTTATAATGAAAGTTAAATTCTGGTTGAATTATTTGCTTAGGTAGCTTAGTTTATTGCAGCACTTCAAAAAAAACACATTTATTTACATAATGGAAAAATGGGTTAAGCCTTAATTATACATAGTAATATTTATAATTTTGTCAAAGCCTCTATTTTGATAATAATTCAATTTGATAGATAATATAATAAGTTAGTTTCTAACTAACATTGAATAATGAAGTGTACATTCTTAAAAAATAATAATAAAATAATAATGTAAATTTATCTTTCCCCTAACAATTAAAGGGATAGCTCTTCTGCGTTTACCAGATGTTACGTTACATTAAACTTGAATCATAATGCTTATGACTTAGTGTTTTTTTTTAGAACCATCGCCTTGAGAATCTTCTGCACCACTGTCCAAAACCGACGCTATCTGGGAGTGCGATCAATTTGTCGCTTGATTGTGTGCGTTTTGCATGGCACATGCAATGAGCCTTGCCTTTTTGGCCAAAGTCTAAGCTCTTGGCCCATGCAGTTGGTCCGCAAGATGGAGTTGGAGTTGCAGATGACGATGGAGGCTGTGGAGAGGTTAACTGGCCTTTGGGTTAGTTGTTGACAACCAGGCAGTGGCCATATTTGTGTATTATTGTTAAGCAAACGCACAAAAACCCGAAACACAGAAAAACGCACGAAATAAAAGCGAGGCGAAGCAGCTAAGCTAAAGAAGTGCCTGGCAAATATGACAAAGGCACATAAATTCGGTAGCTCCGCGAGTGGCAGGGATTCTACAAGAGAAAAACAAGATGAACAAAAACGAAGGGAAAACATAAACATGCAACATGTTGCCCGTCTGTCTGGCCAAGATGCGGTGAAAATTTGTGTCGTCATCCCGGGCGAAAAGTGTCAAATTTCACGCAACATGATGCGCTAAATGTGGCCAGAAACTGCCTCCTCTGTTACCAATTCGCTGGCTCTGGCTCTGGCAGTGGCACTGGCACTGGCTCCCTTTGCCAACCAATCCCTCCACACAGTTGCATGTTTATTGTAAATATTATGAAATGTTGATACCTGCGATTGCTGGGCTCTCAGTCTCTGTTCTTCTGGCCGCGCTTCTGCCTGGGGAGAATTTATTGATGCTGCGCGATAAATGCGCTTTGAGCATGGCCAAGAAGCTGACTCGAGAACACGGAGGCATAAATTTCAATTTCCCAGAATTATGCCACAACGAATTATTGTTGCCGACATAATTCCCTGTGTAATTACCAGAGGCAAGGTGATAAGTCGGCAACACTTATCCTGGTGAAAGTTGGCCAAACTTTCGTCATCATTAGGGGCCAAAACAACATCATCGAGTGCCTCTGACAGGCGATAAGTGGTTCGATCTGGTCACGGTCTCCAATCGCAACCCCAACCCCTGGAGCCATGGCCAAAACAATGCATAGTTCTCTCTCCATTTTTTGATTTTTTTCTCTTGTGTTTTCTTCGGACCGTGGACAACATTAACCTGTTAACCCAAACTGACGGCAAACGGCGACGGGCCAGGTCCCCAAGCGAAGTTCCGAGATCCTGAGCTCGGCCTGGTGTCGCCTACTTTTGGGACCTGGTCCCGGATCGCCGGATCGCCGGCTGTTTGGACGCTGGCTTAGCCGAATGCAGTGCATGAATAATGCGCGCCCACAGCTCAATAAATTTCCACTCTTTTCGCCACAGCCCCAACTGCGATTCATTCCCAGTCCGAGTTCCAGTCTTAGTCCCAGGCCAGAAACCGACAAAAATTCACACATCTTGTGCAAGTCCACCTCTCTCGAACTCCCTCTATCCGGATGCCTCTCTCTGCACTTGACAAAACGAAAAAAAAAAAAAAAGTCTAACAGAAATAACAATCTACATTGAATTAAAATTGTTTTATAAAAAATGTATAATCTTTAATAAACTTTTTGTAAATATATTTCTTATACAAATTTAAATTTTTGCTATGAGCAAGTCAACATGTGCATAAGTATTATTTATATAATAATATCTGTTCTCCTTTTTTCATAAAATCAAATATTATATAATTTATACTTGTTCTGATTCAAGCTATTGTATTGTATTTCAAAAATAATTTGTTTGAATATCCCATTAGCACATTTCATTGAGATTCATTTCCTTTAATAAGGAATGTATGTGTTTTAAAATAAAATACTAAAATATTATAAATCTATTAGTTCGTTGAACAAAAACAATCAAAAATTTGTTAGTCTATGGACCCAATAAGATTCTCCCAAACTATGTTTAACAATTTTACTAATGTAATTTGGTTTTCTTATATTAATTTGTACCAGAAGTTTGCTTTGTAGATCCAATACCTTTATTAGGGGTTCCCATATTTCTTGCAGTTTACCTCTTGGACTGGTCACAGTGCCGGGTACTCGACGCCACAGCAGGGAGGAGCTCTTCCATGCCCCAGCTGGGATGATTCATTTGCTCGCCACACAAAAATTCTCAAAAAAAAAATGAAAATAACACAAATAATAAGAAGCCAGTGCAGGGAAAAGACAGAACACGAGGAGGATGGTAGGAAAAAATTGTTACGAGAACCATTTAAAGGAATTCTCTCCAGTTAGAAGTAAGAGACACGATCAGGGGACAGGGATCAGGAATCAGGAATCGGGAATCGGGAATCGGGGACCATGGTCATGGCCAAAAACAAAAAGATACAACCGAGCATTAACAGACCTTAGCAGACTGCTTGGGGTCTGCCACCACCTACCCCACGCCCCCACCTCATCCTCATCATCAGTATCATCATCATCAGCATCATCAACCTCCTTCGATGCAGTTGCATTTCGCGATTCCATTTCCTTTTCGCATGATTTCTCGGTGTGCGCGCCCACAATTGTCGAGAGATTAGAGATGCTGTAATTCCATGGCCTGCGATGCCGATTGGCCTGGCTTACTCGTTTCTGGGATGGATGGGGATGGGTAGTCGGTATGGGTATGGGTATGGGTATGGGGGCAACAGCAACAACTGCAGCAGCATCATCTGCAACAGCAACTCCAACCACGCCAACACCAGCCACCACGACGACTGGAAAGATGATGATGATGCGGTTGATTTGGGCTTATCACGTTCACAGGAGACTGAAAGACGCTCCAGCGGTTTACACGAACCTGAAAGACTGCGATGTCTTTAAAAAAAATATAGATTGTAAACTGAAAAACTATTGTAGAAAACTCTATAGTATAGTTAACATTGTATTAAGACATCATCTTTTCAAATAAAAAAGATTTAACCGCAATAACATTTCCATTTAATACTGTAAAGATATAACTCACCTAATCCAATAGTCTTCTGTAACCTGATGCCTGAATCAAAACTATTTCATTCAATAACCAGCTCAACTCATAATTTAGACCCAATACGGAAACAATACAATAAATAACTTATGACGTTTGTTCAGCAGAGCTCCAAACTAATTTCAATAATGGTTTTATACGATTACCGAAATTCAATCTCTCAACTGTCTATCAAGAAATTATTTATAATAATTAACATAATGAGATGCAAAGTGCCCAAAAAATTACGGAAGATCCATGAATATTTTGATTCTATTTATAGGAACAAGCTTTTTAATTACATGTTGGCATTTGGCGCGTGCAAATTCATCGGTCCTGTGGCGCAATGGATAACGCGTCTGACTACGGATCAGAAGATTCCAGGTTCGACTCCTGGCAGGATCGGATTTTTTTTTTATTTTATTATATATTTAATTTCATTTTTACCGAAGTATTTGTTTAAGTCCAAATCGTACTATAAAAATTTTGGCCATAACAAAGAATCTTTCTGATCTCAACTTTTGTAGTCGATTAGTTAAGGTGAAATAAATTCTGTTACGCTTATAACATTTTGCCTTTGTTCTTTTTTTTTTTAAGCACATTAACTACATTTACATTTATTATGTGGTTAAATTCCATTTCATTATCTTAACCGCACTCAACTGTTATTCATAAGCGTATTTTGAATGAGCTCGTAAATTTGCCTTTGCATTGGTTCAAGTGGTTGTTTTGACGCTCGTCGATCATCGCCTCCGTGGCGCAATTGGTTAGCGCGTTCGGCTGTTAACCGAAAGGTTGGTGGTTCGAGTCCACCCGGGGGCGGTTGATTTTTTTATTATATTTTTTTTTTTGTTATTTTTAACTTATTTAAGGAAAACCCATATTTTTAAATTTTTTTATTTTCATCTCTTATTATATTTTGTGTTAAGAAATATTCTTTATTACTAGACCATTTTTTTAATATTTTTGATCTATCTCTAACATATTTCAGACAACAATATATGTACCATCATCTCCGCCCGCGTGTAAACCCCAAAGTGCTCGATGCCGAAGATCTGAGGCTTTGGTGTCTCAGAGTCTGCGTCTGCATCTGCGTCTAACAATGGCCACCACCACTGCGGTGGGTTTAGGCCAAGTCTGAGAGTCTGAAGTCTGGAGTCTGGGGCTTAGTTACTTAGTTAGTGCGCTCCAGCTGGGGGATCTCTCGGGCTAGCTATTCTGACGATCCCCATCCCCATCGCCATCCCGATCTCGCCACTCCACTCCACCGCTATCCAGCCGGTTGTATCCCCCTGGTGCATTGCATAAGAGAAATATTTGTGCAATTTGATTTCGCAGAATTGCGAATTCGCTGGAATGAATTCCCTTTTCCCCCGCCCACTTTGGATGGCGGCTTATGCGCATTATGATTATGATGATACCTTTTGCCGCTCTTTGTTTGCTTGTGCCGTTTGTTGTTACTTGTGTTGTTTTCGCCTTGTTTGCTGGTTTGTTAGCCTAGCCGCTCGCCGCGATTATGGTTGAAATTCTATGCAGTTTTTCGCAGTCCGCCGGGCCCCGTCGCAGTCATGATCTGAGGGCAACTGAGGGAAATTCTTCGGAAAAAGCATTTTCTTTCTTGGCCAAGGGAGCGAACCGCGGGCAGGCAAGATCAACATGGCCCGATTGTGTTTGCAATCATTACAAACGACCACGACCAAGAAAGCGGATCAGTTTTGATTGGTCGGTGCACAGTTCGAGCAATTTGTTAAGGGCACCCTGCTCTATCTCTATCATTTTGTCTCACCCCTCCTCAGCTTTCCTCTTTAATTAAAAAACTGTAAAAGAGCCAGTGCGGCACACTGGCAAACATTTAAAATTACATTATTACAAATGAATTTGGGTCGAACATAAGCAGTTGGAGGGAGTGTAATTGTTACACCCCGGTAAATATAGCTGTTTTCCAAAAAAAAGTGCAGTTCAGTGGTACAGTGAAACGTAAATAATTAAAACCGTAATTTAGAAAATTGTATTTAAATTTATTTTTCAAAAGTTGTCAAAACCGTTCTTTTAAATAACGTTAGAAAGGATATTTATTTATATAAAATGTGAATTAAGTGCCAATATCATGTATCTGAAACTTAATCATTAAAGACAACAGTTTATACTTATTTAAAGTCTATTTCATAAAATATTTTGTAAATGGAAATATTCCAAATAGGCTTGTAGGAGTTAAAACAGTTTGCATGTAGTTTGCATGCTACTTAAATGCAAGTGTATAAAACTCAAGGTCTCTGCACACACCTACCCTCCCTTTTCCACCCCTCTCCACCATTAAACCCACTTTAGGCGACAATTTTTGGTGTGTGTGTGTGTGTGAGGAAACACGCCCCTGTGCCACACAAAAATGAAAATGAAATGAAATGGAAAACGTGGAGAGGCCAAAAACGAGAACTGACCGGAGAACTGGACCCTGGGCAAGCTGCTAGGAAAATGAGAAGCTTATCTAAATCTTCATAGTTGGCTAAGCGCGGTACTGCCTCCTCACCCCTCACCCTCCCCCGTCGCACTCCTTTCCGCCCCCTCTTGGTTTTTGGTTCCCTTTCGTTCGTTCGGTTTTAATTGCAGCCGAAACGTGAGCGAAATGTAACCAAAAATGCAATTGTGGTAGGAACCGGGACTGCAACGTTTCCTTCTGCGTTCTTTATTTTATTTAGTTTTTTTTCTTTTTTGGTCATTCCTTTGGCTAGTTAATCGCGCGCATTCGTGCAGCATTCCTTTGGTTCGGAGTTTCCCCTTCTCCAAAAAGCCATCCCTAATGAAGAAGGTTCCCTATTTTGGACCCGGCCAGTGGCAAGAGTCCTGACATTTGTCATCAAAACATGTAATTATGCCACTTTGCGTCAAGTAACGAGGGGAACCATTTACCATACGCACATCTAACGAAGAGAAATGAATATAACAAAATAAAATGTCCCTTTGAAACCGGCCAAAAGGCCTTGACCACATCAGAAATTTGTTTACCAGCTTGCAACAGCATTCCAATGGTTTGTTTTGTGAATAAAATATTTAATTTATATTAAACAAAAGTGTTGCTATTTTGGAACCGAAAATATAGTAAGTAAAATGTGTTATTTGTATATGTTTTGTGAATTCTACTGTTCTATGAAAAAATATAGTTTAAAATACTGTGATTCTATTATTTACTATACTAATCATTTTTTCTTACCTAAAATTAAGTTTTTATACGAATTTAAGGCGTACCGCATCTTATTAAAAGCGTCCTTTTTCTCTCAAATTAATGTGATTTAGATCATGGATCTTGGCTTGTTAGCTCTTGGCAAAATATTTTAGAGCAAGCCTTGCTTTTTCTTAAAAACCGAACCCCAACCAAGTATTAATAACAAGTATTAGCATGTTGCTTAATCACACCTACCATCTAAAATACATGTAATTCCCCGACGAGGCATCTCTTGTAGCAACATCTGGAACACTTGGCAACATGTTTGCTGGCAAAATGGGACTGCATAATTGTCGCCTCACGTGCAACTCGGGCATTTCAGTATTTCAAATTTTCATATTTCAGCAAGCATTTCAGGGTTTCAGCGCCCAAAAAGCTGTCATTCGCCAAACAAACACACACCGCGCACATGTCAATTAAGTGGGCGAGTGAACCCGAACCCGAACCCAAACCCAAACCAAAACCCACTGGCGACATGCGAGCTACGAGCTGCAGCAAGATCTGCAAAAAGAGCCCAGAATGACAATGGCCTCAATTAGGCCAGTAATAAGCCATAAAAGCAGTGAGTACCAGTACCCCTCCTCTTTTGGCCTTATAAAAAGCCTCACGCGATAGCCGTCATTATATGTACTTTGGATAGGAAAACTCCAAGCCCAGGTTTATAGTTTTTCAAGTTTATGCAGTAGCTTCCCCAGCCGTATTCCGATCTTCTGGCTAACTCAATTACACAGCTCAATGGCTGAGCGAAAAAATCCAATTGCCAAAAGTCCGGTCCGCCGGCAGCATAAATCCAAAAAAATACAACAAAATCCTTGGAATTGATGTGCTGCGATGTGTGGGTGGAATTTGCAGGGTGGACTGACCAGGCGAGTGTCCAGCTTTCGGTTTCAGCGATAAACAAACATAAAAAGTAAACGTCATTCGCATCGCCTCTTCACAGTTCAATTCTTATTTACACAACAACAACAACAAGAAGCCGAGCAATGGCAGAAGAAAAGATATATATATCGTCCGCAATCCTTTGAGAAAGATATACAGTAGAGCTTAAGTAGCTCTAACTAGCCGTAGCCGTAAATTGAATTTATAATATCAGTTTAATTTTAAAACTCAAAGATCAACCAAATAAAGGTTTTGATGTTAAAATTATTCATTTATTTTGGCTGACTAGCAAACTGGGAATACAAAATAAGATACCTTATTTAAATTTTACATGTTTTGTAGCAGAGTGGATAAAAATGTCGTTTCTATGAGTATATATACAAATTTCTACAATTTAAGATCTTTTCTTTGTAACAGCTCATTATTTTAATGACTACTACCATTAGTCATCATTATAGCAACGGACAATTGGTACAATAAATTACAAGAAATTTTGTTAGTTAGTTAAAATATATTACATTTTAGATATATGTAATTGTTTCAAAAATGAAATATTGAAATAAGGAATAATATAATAATGTTTATCCGCATAACATTTTTATTCATTTAAATTATATTTAAATTCTTTTAGTAGTGTGCAATACGATTAAAGTCTTTAATTTGTTGGGTCACGATTGGGTATTTACTTTAGCGACGTCCCACTGTACTTGCCATGCCTTCTGCGCCTGGACCAAATTGTATTTTATTGCCAGGGATTAGACGAAAGGAGCAACCCTTTCGCTGCTGTCCTGGTCACTGATAAAGGCCAGCGGTCGGTCCGGTCAAGTGGAAGGATTCGACTTGGTGCTAACCCATTGGAAAGCAATTTATTTACACGTGCCCTGGCTCTGAGGATTCCTGCGGCTTAGCCCTCCTCTACTATATTTGCTCCGATTTGATGCGATTTTTTATGCCCGTCCATAAAGTTTGACAACGCTAAGAATCAATTTTGTCCGTGGCGAACGTTGTTTATGACTAAAACGGGTTTAAGCCATATTTAAGTGGGCATGTGGGTAATGTAAGTCAAGTGGTTATCGCATGGCAAACACTCATCTCCATGCCGATCGTCCACTAATTAATGCCAACAATTAAAATCACATTTAGATGGCAATCGCCATGAATAATTGTGCAATATTTGCTAAATTTATTGATGAGCAGCACACATCTGTTTATTATTATTGGTTATATGTATTTGTACTGCTATCTCGAGTAGCACGAACCACAAATAAAAAGTAAACCAAAAATAAATAGAACCCAGCCGGGGAAATG
This sequence comes from Drosophila elegans, assembly GCF_018152505.1. NCBI lineage: Eukaryota > Metazoa > Arthropoda > Insecta > Diptera > Drosophilidae > Drosophila > Drosophila elegans. The sequence goes on along the minus strand of NW_024545855.1, from coordinate 1,037,063 downwards.
AAATCGAAAGCGGATCAATTGCCCAAAAGATCAATTGGCAATTGACAAAGCGAGATCGCTCATTCGAGATCAGATTAGATCAATTCATCCCACTTTGGGTTGCATCCGAACATGAGTGTGTGTACATGTCCGCTGGGGCATTAAATCTCTGTACAAAGGCCGAATGTGTTGCGGTTTCAGCCACTCAAGCGCAAAACGAGAAATTCATTAATCCGCATAGGATTTTTCAGCTCCTATTTTGTAGGCATTTTTTTTTTTTTGTGGTTTCGGTTTGTTGAGCGGCTTGCATTCTGGGCTTGCCTTTCGGCTTAGGCCCATTGTAGATCAATGTCGATGCTTAATTCAATTAACCCATGCCGAATGGTTTCCATTCCCATGGCTGTTCTCACATTTGAGCCTTGCACCTTGCACTTTCAGTTTCTGGGTTTAATGTTTCCTGCATCTCGTGTCCCTTTTTTTTATTTTTGGCGGTTTTTGTGTTTTGTGTTTTGGGGAATACTCGGCACGCGCTGCATTTTTACTGCTTCATCCTGGCCACAGGTTATATCCAGGCAGGTGCAATTCCCTGCGAGTCGAATTTTGAGCACCTAAGAAATGTGTAATTCATGTTTCCGCTGAGGTCAAACATCTTGTCCGAAGGGGACCTGCAGGGTGCATTCGAGAAGGATTTTAATTGTGTGTTTATGTAGGGAATAAATTTAGAAAACGAGTCGGAGGGTGTCACTGAAAATAGCAGGACAACTGGCATTTATGGATTATCATTGACTTAAAAGTTGAAATGAACAACATATTTTAGCAGTTAACACACAATGATCAACGAACCCAATTTAGCTAAGATTACTAATGCTGGTTTTGTTATACAATACATTTTAAGAAAAGCTCCTTTTTTAACAAAATAATATTAAGTGCACTGACAAATTCTTCCATTCCCTACTTTAAAAGAAATATAAATGTGAAGAGAAAAGCTTTTTTATATATAATACACAACAAATATTTCCATTTTTAAAAAGTTTTTGAGTTCTCTGACTATTTTTATAACCTTTATTTTAATTTCGTTCAACCTCTTAAGAAAACGTTATATAATAATAAAAAATGTATCAGCAATTTTTGTATCAAAAAACATTCAAGAATAAATGTATTTAAATAAAAATACATAGGTATAATTGAAACTTGCCATTATTGACTATACTTATTTACTTATTGCAGATGTAATTCCAAGCTAAAATCTTAATAATATAGGAGTTCTATAAAATAGGCAACAATTTAAAATAAATTATAATCAATTATTTAAAACACAATAAGTTAAATAGACCACAATCATGATTTCTTCTGATAACGAATTTAATTATCCTATAGATTAACTCACAAATATGTATGCATTTTCATATACTGCACATTGCGTATGCTCCGCAGGCGTGCGGATGTCTTGAGCCAGCCCTAGACATGGCCCGAAAGTCGGCCGCTGATTGGCCAAAAGGTGGAGCCAGAGTTGCGGCCCCAAAAGCGAGTTGTGCGCATAAATTATGGCATTAAGCTAGCGTCTGGGATTGGTGCAAGGGGCAGGCGATTCCGGATTCCAGTTGCACCTCTGCAGCCTCCACTCCAAGCAGGTTTTCGGTCCATCCTGTTTGCGGGAAAAAATCCAACTGTTCCCAGCTAGCGCTCAGCTCAAATTAGTTGGCCCAAAGTCAAATACTGAATCTGAGGCTGAATCTGTGGTCGAGAGACTTCGCCTGACATGTTTATTACGAAACGACGGGGGGGACATAAATCGGAGCCTTTCGTCAGTGCAAATTCAATTAAAGTTGACATTTTCCAATGAACCCAATGCAAATTGCAATTGCCGGCCCATGACAAACGTCAGGCGTCAATCAGGCGGCAGCAGGATATTTATGGCCAAATGCATTATTTATCTAGCTGCTCCTCCGCACGCCTGCTATAGCTGAAATTTATTATATTTTTTAATGTAACAAATGACTTGGCCAGCGACCACCCGATCGCTCCTCGTACGTGAGTCCCGACCAAGGAGTTTCCAAGCATTTTCAATCGAAGACCCGGAGCTCGGAGTTCACTCGAATCGAGCCAAGGAGTGCATTCAACTCGCTCTGCATCGAAATCGGCGATAACGAAAGCAATTTGTTAACCGCCAGCCAGCAAAGGGAAAGGAAATCCCACCAAAGTATGTGAAAATTATAACAACATTTTGAAACAAGTCGAAGATAATCGCGAGACAACGAAAACGTGTTGCTCTGCCTTTGGTCAAACAAAGCGTTTCTCCAATTTAAGTTGAATTGCAAGTCATTACATAGTTATATATTTATTTTATAATAGGCAATTTTGAAAATAAAATGGTTTAAGGTTATTTAGATATTCATTCATTAAACTAATTACAAAATAAAAATAGATATGGTTTAATAAAAGCAATATGTATTATTTGAAAAATTGAATATCAATAAATTTATGCAGTATAGGATCATTTATTAAATAGTCAAATTTTTTGAACTTACTTAAAGTAGAATTTATATAATTCATATATTAAATGATTTAATCTTTCTACTTAAAATATAATTGAACAAAATCACGAAATTCATCACATTAAAGATGTAATATTTACTAAAAATTAAATAAGCCTTGTGGAAAAAACCACATAATGCAATTTTTAAATCCTTTAACCATATTCTAAATTCCCAATAAATTAATAAACACAAATTTCGAATATTTTACATAATTTCAGTCATTTTGAAAGCTTAACTATATTTTGTTTATCCCCTTCATAATTTGGTAATAACCCGTAAATTGTTAGAGTGCGGAGAATGTAAAATGCATTAAAGTAGCCTAAAGCAGCTTGATTAATTTTATGAGCGATCAGCCGTTAAGTTCAGCGCACATGAAATTCGCGATACTAATCTAGCATTAAGCATACGCCCCGTTAACGTTAACGTGCGCTTATAAGTTATAGCCCTACCCCAAATAAGCCGTGGCCAAAGCCGCTGCCATTCTGAAAAGGTAAATACTCATTAGTGAAATTTCTTATCACAATTTTATATTCGTTTTAGTTCGTTTTTGTTCATGTTTTAATACTTTGTTTGCTGGTGCTTTTAAAGCTGGCGGCGTTGGCGAGTTGATCTTGATGCAATTAATAAACAGCGTTGGGCATGCATTTTATGGTCTTGGATATCCGGAAGCAGGCAATAAAAGGGTTCGAAATCGGGATCGCGGCCAGATCGCGATTATGATTTCGGGCGGCTGAACCCCTCGAGCTGAGTTTAACCCAAAACCGAGCCGAATCGAAACGAAACGGGACGAAATAAACTGAGAACTGCGACCACCAGCGCTCCGGAGGCAATTGCCAATTGCATTCATCAACATGACAGCTACTCGTCCGAATCCGAGTTCGAATCCGAGTCCTCTTCCTTCTGTCCCCGCCTCCTCCCCCCCGATTTGGCAAAAGGGCCCTTTGGTAAATTGACAGACGGCGGTGCTCAATTTGAATGCAAACCACAAAATTGGATAATTTCCCAGTGACAATCGGCTCCTTGGCCCATTCCTGATATATGCGCCGAGCGAAAAGTTTCCCAGGAGCACTTGCCGGCTGACCCCACAAAGTGCTCCGCTCGATGCCACCATCCTCAGATTGGATGCCCGAACGACGACAAAAGACAATGGCTGGCCATGGCTCCTCTGTGGGGCGAATGGTCTCGTATGCAAAATAAATTTCACTTCCGAAACTGAATCTCAATCCGAATGAGAACGCGACTGCGAATGCGAATGCGGAGAGTCCTGCTCCCAGCCGGTTGTTTCATGGCTTGTTTTACATATGTCCGCACCTAAGCAGAAGACACAAGACCACGACGGCGGATGGAGCTGCTCACCCACCACCATATCATACACTGACAAATAAACACCATTTCAAGGGATCTCAAATCAATATGAACGTAACTCCAGCCCAAAACGTCATTTAAATGCTACAGATATCTTTAGAATTTTAAGAAGAGCTTTTAAGTTGTATATCGATACTTAGAAAAAAATAGTTATATTTGAATAATAACATACATAGGAACTTTAAAATTTTTAAAAATTTAAAACTTTTCAAAAAGACATCTTATCAGGATAATAATTCATAATCTTTAGAATCTGTGTAATGCAGAAAGATATGGTGTATTACCAACTGCATTTGGCACTAGAAAAAAACGTAAGCGCTAAACAAATTTTGTAAATTTTATAGCTTTTTCGGTTTATTTTTTGCGAATATGTGTCAAATGCCATGTAGTTTTTCTCCGCGTGTAGGATCATCTTCAAGCCCTCTGGGGGACACTCGACAATGGGCCAAATGGCTGGCTCGAAAAGGCAAAATGCAGGCGACTCGTAAATCCGCATCGATTGCTTCGCCAGAAATCCATACTGAATTGATTGCATTTGGAGCAGGATTCCGGCGGTGTGGTGTGGTGGCGGTGGTCCCTGCTCAAAATGTTGCAATTAATTTTTGCACAATGCTCTTTGTGCTATTTAGTTCTCGATTTTGCAGCATTATGGCAGCGACGACTCTTCGTTGCCAGGCTTAATTGCCCCCGAAAAAAGATCGTTGACAAAAAGGCGACGGAGAAAAGAACTCCAACTCGAAAACAGTAGCTATCCAGAGAAAAAAGGCAGACGATGAAAAGAAGTCTCCTTTTGGGTTCTTTTTGGGGCCTTTGATTTGCATATATTTTGGTTTTAATTAGTTAACAAGCTGCTTTCGTTTGTTGCGATTGCATGTTGAACCACGACGCGTATCGTAGATGCTGCAGCGATCCCTTCTTTCCCCTACGAGACCCAAAATCTCCTCAATCCTCAGCTTAAAATTGCATGCATAAGGAGCGGACAGCAACGGCAACGGCAACAGCAACGGCAACAACAACAACGTATAAAATCAAACACGATTTTTAGCAGTTTTCAATTCCCGGAAATCTTGTACGATATGTAGCACCATACAACTGCGGATTGTGCTGATTGTTGAGGCTGCTTTTTAGCTTTAGCTTTAGCTTTAGCTGCCGAGTTGTGCTGGCCTTAGCTTTACTCTCTTCGCTATCCTTGGCCAAAAAGCCTGGGCTCGCGATACCGATTCCGATTCCGTCGATTCGATTCGCCAGTATCGTGCAAATGTTTCATTATTTAACTGATTTGCAGTTGGCCAGCCAGCCATCCAGCCATCCAGCCAGCCAGCCAGTTATCCAGCCATAGCAGCTGGGCCCCAAAAGACTTGGCGACAACTTCGATGCGGAATACCAACGAAAATTCCAAGATGTTGTCATCAATTAAGCTGCCTCGTATGCAAGTGGTGGAGTGGCCAGTGTTCACACCTGAGAGAACTTTATTAGGGCGGGAAAAAAAAACCAAAAAAAAAAAAAGAAGTCGGGAAGATGCGTAAATTATGGTCTAGTCTTTGCATACGCAAAGCAAATGGCGCTGGCCAATAAAATGCCAGATAAATCAAGTGGGCAGAGGTGGAAATCAGCAGTCGCCGGGAGTTTAGCAAATTCAGCAGAAATGAGCAGACTTATTTGCATTCGCCCTGTTGTCAGCCAAGTTGTCGTCGCGTCTCGGCTGGCCCCCTTTTCACCTCCTCTTGGGCATCCTGCCACTGACAGTCTGCAAGAAAATAAAGCAAAATAAGCGACAAACATGAAAACTGTTGCCCACGAGTCTGGCGAGTACGCGGTAGAGCATCCAGTCAGACAGCCTTTTGTTCCATCTTGTTAAGGCCTGAACTTTATGCTCCAGCTACAGCTACAGCTCCAGCTCCGTGTTATTGTTTCTGGGCAGGGGCTCGTTTGCCACAGTTCCAGGAACTTTTCAGGTGGCACAGCATGTTCGGGCCAGACACACTTTTGGTGGCCTCGTGCAGAAACCATTGTGGGGGCCTTCAATTAAAATATATTTAAGAACAATTTGGCTAGAAAGGGCGAAGGGGAAAAGGTTAAGAAAAAAAATATATTATACTGACTTGACTTGGGTTGACTTTGTTTCATGTTTACTATAACCACATTGCTGGAGCAGCTTTGAATTTGTTTGTTCTAGGGATGAAGTACATTTTACAATTTTATTGATCATATTGATAATTTTTTTTAATTTAAATTCGTTCTCAAAAGCGTTTAACAGATAAACTTTGGAAACTGTTCACTTAAGAAAGTTAATATGAGTTGGTAAATTTATATTTAAATATATATGATTTACACAAATAACAGGATTAGTTCCAAAAATAAATAGGAAAATAAAATATATACTATATGTTAAACTCATAATGATTTCAAAAATCTTTTGATTAGAGGCATTAAATTTTAGATTCCCCCTTCTAATAAAAAGTTATCAGTTAATCTTACAAGCCAAACCCTTAAGCACAAACTAATAAATTATCTTGAAAATATAACTTAAGTATTTCTGCTTAAATTTATGGTCAACACCCCGCCTAGTTTTTTGTTAATGTGATTTGCTCATTCTTTTCTCCATTTTTTTTTTTTTTGCTTTTATTTATTTTGCATTTGTTGACGGCTTTTCATCAAAGGAGTCACGATGATGGCAACTGTGGCGCATACAAATGAATGGATCTGGCTCGATGAGGTCTGCGAAAATATAAAAAAACAGCTACAACAAATTTAAATGTTGTTTGGGCATGTTTTATATGTCATTATATAATCAGCACAAGTCGCACAAATCGCTGAAAATTAAGCAGAAAGAACTAAGCACCGTCTGCCTTTGTGGCAGAATATCACTTTTATTTTACACACAAAAAAAAGCAGTAGTGGTCATGAAGTTAAAGAAGAAAAGAATAAGTTATTATGAAATAAATCCAACAAACTTGTTTTGACGAGTCCAATTACTTATCCAATTGATTCAGCAGTCATTTTAGCTCCTATAAATAATGATTAATTATCGTAGGGAAAAAATCAATTGGCTTTGACAATTTGAGATCAGATAAAATCACTTGCAATTTAAGACCAGTCAACAAATCAGTTGATTAATTAAATGACAAACACGAGACAATTTTTTGTTTAACTTAAGTTTTTTTTGAAGTTTTTGTTTTAAGGCTATGAGCCGCACTGTCCACTTGTCTTTACGATTTTAAACGACATCTAAGCAGAAGGCATATATGCGTAATGTTCGTAAATGTTTTCAGCTTGTTTATGTTTGTTTATAGTTTTGGTATGAAAATTTACGAGCACGTCGTTAGCCGTATTTTTTTTTCGGAGATTCGCCTCGAGTTATGGCCGAAATGTTTGGCTTGTGGCAAATGGCCGCGAAGAGAGATGCTTATCGCAGGCACTGTTAATACCCCGCATTTAAAAGTGTAATTAACGCAATTTGAAATATGAGGCGAGCGAACAGAAAACGAAAGACTCAGGCAACGAACGCGCGCGTAGTGTGGGGCATTGGATTTGGGATTTCCAAAGGAAGCAGGGAAGCAGGAAGCTTCCCGGACATGGGACATGAGAATATTTGATCATGACTCACTCACACGGCTCGTGCTCGACACGTATTCCTGGAAGCCAGAACCCCCTGTTCCTCCATCGCCGTCCTCCGGTAGCAAATGCCTTGATTCTGCACACAGAATTCCTAATTAGCCAAGGGCTCCTCCTCGTTTCCCGATATTTATGCGTCCATAGGGCTGTCTGCATCTATCAATTGTTAACCTGCTACGTCTGCATTTGGGTGGCCATATACTGCCTCTATAAATTACATTCGAACAAGTGTTTGGAATATTTGATGCTCTCGCCATCGCTGCAATCTCACTTAGTCGTAATTTATGAGACTCAATCGGGTTTTTTGTAATGTTTTTATAATTTGTCTTTATTGGTTTTCATTTTTCATTTTTGTTTCGTTTTCTCGCTGTGGTTTGTATGCCTTGCTCGTTTTCAGTTTTCGGTTTTCGATTTTGGTTATTGTAGTTTATAATTTGCATTGCTGTTTCATATAAATTATCATAATTAACTAGGTGAATGTTAATGAGTATAGGAAAAGCGTGACAAGGCTTAAGGATCTCAATTTGGGGTTCTTTGTTTTGTTTTTTGGCTGCAGCTAGAATAACTCAACAATTTCTTATTTTTTTGTTTTTGTATATTTTACAATCAATCATGGAATTTCATTAACTATGGCTTGCGCTTGCTTAATTGATTTTACATTCATATAGTTTAAATATATATTTATAGTTTAAAACGTCTTCATAGTTTAGACTTTTCCGTTGCTTCCATATTTTGTTTTCTGTTTTCGCTAAGCAAAAATTCCAGTTATAAATAAATAATCTGCATAGAAGCGTATCAGCGAAATGTAAATTATATATTGTATACAAAAATTATAAAAATAATATGTAAATAATCACACCAATCAACACTAAACATAAGTCTAACTAAACGTGGAGACGGGCAACGATATTTGTAGAGGCGACATTCATATATAGGGGATAATTGGTCGATCAAGCCAGAATGAAATACTAAATACACACGAGCGTGTCATGTGTGTTGTCTTGTGTATGTGTGTGTTTGTGTGTATCGGCATATAGATTAACTAACAAAACTTACAACGTACACAGAATTCATTTAAGCATCTTCCCTTTGTGAATCTACAAATTCGAGACAGTCGAGCACCCGAACCCTGCACTGCGAAATCACATACAACATACATGCAGACACACCATACAAACAGATTTTTCAAGGCATAGTTATTACTCGCTGTGTTTTAGTTTTAGTTTTGTTTTTTTGTTTTCAATCTTGTACCACAAATAGTTGGCTTACTGCTGGCTTTTTGCTCATTGTTCATCACTCTGCAAATTATTATTAGTGTATATGTGTATATATAGTTGTTCTGTGTGAGATATAGTGCCTAAGTGTGTGAGTGTTGTGGGTAGGGGCGTGTGTGTGTAGGTGTTCGTTATCTAACGACTTTGGCTTTTCGAATGTTGAATTAACCACTGCAGCGTAATGTCAATATTGTCCTTCTCCTTGCAGGAAATACTGTAACAGCAGATTTCACGGTCCTGTATGCTCGATAAATTCCTGGAAATAGGATTTCGGTATTAATCATAAATCTTTGATTTGTGATTTTCTATATTTTGGTTACTTACATGCGATCGATGAGCCCGGTTTCATCGAGGGCGCCTGGAAGATCACGTTTGTTGCCCAACACGAGCACTGGAATGCCAGCCAGCTGCGGTTTGTCCAATAGTGAGTGCAGCTCGTTCCTCGAGGCCTCCAATTTGTCCAGATCAGCTGCATCCACCATATAGCTATTGTTGATTAATACATTAAGTGTTAATGGGATTCTTTTGATGCTTAAGTGGTATTATTGCTTACACAATCGCATTAACGCCGCGACAATAGCGCTCCCACATGGATCGGAATCGGGGCTGGCCACCAATATCCCACACCTTGATCGTCACATTGCCCCGGGTGATCTTTCGCATGTTGAAGCCAACTGTGGGTATCATGTCCTCAGCGAATTGTCCGGACTGAAATTAGGAAAGAAATATTTATAAAACTTAAGTATATTTATTGTTTTCAAGATAATAAAAACATTTTATTTATTATTTAACCAGACAATTGTAAATATTTAAGTGCAACTTCATACCAGAAGATTAAGCCCAAAAGTATGCAACTAAAACATACTAGAAATGTATGTAAGCTTTGTGTAAAATTACATTCTTTACATGACGCTGATTTAAACAAAAAAATTATATTGAAAAACTATTATTTAAAACACGCTTTGAAACTTGATTTTAACTGGGTAGCGGGTAAAGTACATTGCTAAGAATCTGGCCTTTAGACTTGTGAAAACCAAATTAAAAAGCTGTTGATATGTGTTATTATAAGCCGACTCCATTTGTTTATTGAAATTGTTGTGTTATTGAATTTGAAATAGCAGACTGTAAACAAAGCAAACAATTTTGTGAAAGTAAACCAACTGAAGTATGAGATTTATCTGTGAATAGCTGAATATTAAAACGAAAATTTGAATTCGTAACTTTCTAAATTGAATTGACCAATTCTAAAATTCAATTTAAAAACCATTAAAATTTCTTAAATGGAGAGCCACAAGTATTATTAGGATTAAACCCAGACCGGGAAATCTTAACACTCTTAAGGACTCTTAAAGCCAGCTATTATTCTGTAGAGGGATTAAAATTTTTACAAATTAATGTTTTTGTAGTCAAATTTGGATATGAAATCAGAACACAGAATAAGCATGACAAATCTATACTATGAATCAAATTAATATGGAAAACCACCTGAAATACTAATTTATCATGTGATAAGAATGTTGCACTTATATACCCAGTTATAATTGAATAAGATATGCCATAGTTAAGTATATTAATAATATTTAAATTGGATGCAACTTTTTAGAGAAAAGTTGGTCTATAAATTTTGTTGAAAAGCTTTTAATTCCGTTCTATGGAGGGTAAAAGTAAATGTCTGTCAACCTCAACTTGGTTTGCAATCAGTAGTGGATGAATCTGCGTAAACAGTAGATTACACGGAGTCTAATGGCAGTGATAAGCGGGGGAAAATTCCCGCTTTTGGAGCACTTGAGCAAACAAATTTCCACGTTTAAATCCTGGGGATGCGGGTACATTTTGCTCGAATTCAATGGCTCACATGACTCATAAGTCAGGCGGTCACAAAGGCAGTAACTCCACCTCCGAAAACCCCGGGAAATTCGATTTGCGAGATGGAAAAGCGTTCAGATCGCGGCTTTATCAGCGTGTGCAGAAATGGGTGACAATATACAAAGAGGCATTTGGGGGAAGGCTCAAAAGGGGCGGGGTCAAAGGGTCGCCCCCAGTGATAATGGCGTCATTTATGCGGAGAACATGCGTATATATTGGTTTATTGATTACGGGCGGCAGGAACGGTAAACTTTACCACTAAAATAAAACGTTTAGCACAGCGTTAATTATTGATGCAGTGAGAGAAAATGAGGGGTGTATGGTGTATGAGATAAGATAATATAAACAAAGGGAAAGTTGGGGAAGGTATGTAATTCCTTTGTGATTTGGGGGTTTGTATTATACTTTAACCGACATTTAGTCATAGCTGATCCCCCGGCTTTCTCTCCACCAACAGCCCCCTTCCCCTCACAAAAAAAAAAAACCACCCTCTCACCCATACACTTGCCAATTCGCACACACACACACACACAAACGCACACACCGCCCTGCGAAATACTCACTGCAATAACATTGACGAACGTCGTCTTCCCGGAGAATTGCAGCCCCACCAGAGTCAGTTCCATCTCCTCTTTCCAGAAGATGCTCTTGAACCACTCAAGGATCCTGTTGATAAGGGCCAACATCCTGGGGCAGGTGTGTTTTTGTCCTGTTTCTGCTTGGATTTGCGAAAAAGAGTTTCCAAAGAGCGTAAATGGCGTTGGCGTGAAAAAACAACTGGTCAGGTCAGTGTGACCAAAGCGAGGGAGTGCCGAAAAACCAACACTGCTGATATGGGGGAGTTTGTCCAACACTGGCAGTTCCTGGTGAATGGTAAAAGATTCTACTAAAATACTTAAAACAAACTATAAAGTTGTGAAAAAAATTATATTGCTTTTATTTGATCTTATAATAAATTTGAACAATCTCAATAAAAAACTTTTTTGTACCCAAATAAGTACCTGCAATTTTAATTTATGAATTTATTCCACCAAAAACATCGATTTAACATTTATTATATTAATTGAAATTGTACAAACTGTAGCAAAATTAAACTTTTAATCATGTTTAATGAAGTAATGGGATTTTTCTGTATTGAATATTTACTGTATAGCCTATCGATAAGTGTGTCATCGATTGCTCTTGGTTTCGTTGTGAATGTCAGTTTTGGCAGAAGAAGATAGTAAACAAAATGGTAAGTCTGCGAAATATTTATTAATTTGCAATTAAAATGTATAACAAATGTGTAATTTCAGGCGCGCAATGCAGAGAAGGCAATGTAAGTTAGCCTGGAGTGCAAAAAACATAAGAATAGTAATATATAATGACTTATTTCCCGTAGGACAACTTTGGCACGTTGGCGGGCGGCCAAGGAAGTAGAATCCGGCGAAAAGGAACGCCGACCTTATTTGGCTTCCGAATGCCACGATTTGCCCCGATGTGAGAAATTCCGACTGGAGATTATACGCGAGATATCCAAGAAGGTGGCCCAGATACAAAATGGTATTAACCAGGGTTAGGATTGCTTATAAAATGTACTTACACACACTATTTTCAGCCGGTTTGGGTGAATTCCGCATCCGCGATCTCAACGACGAAATCAACAAGTTGCTGCGTGAAAAACGCCATTGGGAAAATCAGATATCTGCCCTGGGCGGACCTCACTATAGACGTTATGGTCCCAAAATGTTCGATGCCGAGGGTCGCGAAGTTCCCGGCAATCGAGGTTACAAGTACTTTGGAGCCGCCAAAGATTTGCCTGGAGTTCGAGAGCTCTTCGAACAGGATCCTCCGCCGCCGCCCAGGAAATCGCGCGCTGAACTAATGAAAGATATAGATGCGGAGTACTATGGCTATCGAGACGATGAAGATGGTGTCCTGATTCCTCTGGAGGAACGCATCGAACGAGCTGCCATCCAGAAGGCAGTGCAGGAATGGCGCGACAAAATGGCCAGAGATGGTCGCATAATCGATGATGACGAGGAGGAGGATGAAATTTATCCACTTTCAGGACCCGTTCGGGAAGCCATCGAAGATGCCAAGGCCCGGGCTGCAGTGGAGGATCCGCACGGCCTGCTGGCCCCCAAATTCACCGCCCATGTGCCCGTGCCCACGCAACAGGATGTGCAGGAGGCACTGCTGCGCAAGCGGAAACAGGAGCTCCTGGAGAAATACGCCGGTGGCGCCAACTGAACTCAATAAAACGTTTAAATTCTTAGTTTGGTTTTCAAAATCTTCACTGTAACGAATTTTTCTCTTGGAAAGGTGAAACTATTTAAACATAGCGTCGTTTAAAAGATTTCTTGATTGGAAGAGAAAAAAGTAGTTTCAAAATATACATCGCACATAATAAACTGGTAAATAGAACGACTCTCAAATGCAAACTACTTTAGGATTTGTATTTAAATTCTGAATTGTTCTTTTAAACCTAAATGCACAACGCAGATCTCATTTTGACTTCCCCAACAAGGTATTTATTTCCAATTTTAGATAGAACAACCGTTAAACGTTTTGTCAACAAAATTACAAGGCACTTCAATGCGCTGTGGTCTCTAATAACTACAAAATGCAAGCTTAAATATTCAATCAGAAGCTGAAGCTATCGAAATTGCGACCTCCGCCGCCACGTCCGCCACCGCGTCCTCCGCCGCCGCCACCAAAGCGGCCACCTCCTCCGCCGCCCTCAGCAGCGCGTCTCTCCTTCATGGCCTTGAAACGCCTGGCCATGTTGTGCAGCTCGTCGGGCACCTCCTGATCCGCCTCCTGCAGGATGTCGATCAGCTCCTTGGCCATGCCCCAGTCCTCGCGCGTAAGGAAGCTAATCGAAGTGCCCTTTCTGCCAGCACGTCCTGTGCGACCCACTCGGTGCACATACTCCTCTATGTTGCGCGGAAAGTCATAGTTGATGACATGACTAGAAAAAGAGGAAAAGTATTAACAGTTGTTTGAAATAAAAACAAAGATATTTGCTTACGATATATCCTCTATGTCCAAGCCACGAGATGCCACATCGGTGGCCACCAAAATGCGCACAGCTCCAGACTTTATGTCAGCTATAGCCTGCTCACGATCGCTCTGCTCGCGATTACCATGAATGCATTGGGTCATAAAACCATCTAGAGTTAGATCACTAGACAAATCATCGGCGCGAGCCTTGCGTCCGCAGAATATGATGATCTTGTCCGTCTTAGTCATGTTCTTTACAAACGATTTAATCGTGCGGAACTTCTCCTGCTCATCCTCCAGCAACTCAATCACTTGCTTCACCGAATGCGTGGCCGCCAGATCCAGAGAGCCGACACACACCTGAATGGGGTTCTTCATGTAGCTCTGCGCCAGGCGGCGAACTCCCGGCGGCCAAGTGGCCGACGTCATGATCGTCTGGCGATCCGGACGGATGTCCAGCATCACCTTGCGAATCTGTGGCTCAAAGCCCATGTCCAACATGCGATCCGCTTCATCGAGAACCAGATACGTAATGGTGCTCACATCGATAACGTTAGCTTGGACTAGATCGTTGAGACGTCCAGGCGTGCAAATGATAATCTCCGCACCGCGCTCCAAATCCGAGATCTGCATGCGACGGTCACCACCGCCATAGACGCAAACACTGAAAATTAATTTAATATAAGTACAAATTATTGATTACTTATTGCCTTAGTATTAGCATTCTTTGCTATCGATGATACTCACGCTTTCATGTCGCGAAAGGGGTACTTCTTGACCTCCATTTCGATCTGAAGAGCCAACTCCCGAGTGGGTGCCAGCACCAGGACATTGGCCCCGCCCCTCTGACCCCTGGGCACGCTCTGGTTCTCCGTGTGAATCATTCCGGGCAGCAAGAAGGCCAGAGTTTTGCCCGTGCCCGTTTGGGCGATGCCAATCATGTCGTGTCCCTGGAGTAGAATGGGCCACGCCTGCGACTGGATGGGCGAGGGCTTGGAAAAGCCCATCTTGGTGATCTCGCCCAGTAGATCCGGGTAATCGGCAAAGCATTGTTCGAAAGTCCAAACCGGATTGGGAATGGGCACAGCAGTTTCACCCTCCTTCGGTTCGAAAACGTGCGACACCGTGGTCTTGTTGTTATCCGCGCGAATGCTTTCGATCTGGGATTCCGTAAGATTGGCCACCTCGGGCGCCTCCTTGTAGAAGTTCTTTGTCAGCACTGGACACTTGGCCCAGCGAGCTGCAGTAGCTCTTTCCTGTAGGGAATTAAAGGGGGTTTAGGATTGGATTTTTCTCGTGTGTCACGAGCTTAGAATACATTTGTGAAGTACTGAAGTCATCCAAAGAATTCGTTTTGCAACCCAGGGGTAAAATATGTGTTTTTAATGCACATAACATGTATTTAATATGGCTTTCTAATGGTCGGTTTTCACTTACCGAAGCCGCATTTAGGCCTGCCCAATCAATGGTGCCGGTGAGATCGCCATCATCCGGAATAGGTTTTGAAGCCGGCGGGCTACCCTTGGTTCTGCCATATCCCCCGCTGCTGCCTCCACCGCCATTGTAGCCTCCTCCTCCTCCTCGTCCACCGCCGCCACCATAGCTTCCTCCGCCACCATAGCCCCTGTTATCCCTATCCCGATCTCTATCCCCGGAATCACTGCTGACCTGCTTGCGAACGTGATTTATGGCATCGGAGACGTTGCTCTGAAGGCTGCCGGATATCTTGACCATCAAATCACATCGGTCCACCTTAACCCGAACATTGAAATCGGTCTGAATCCGGGAGATATTGGCGCCGGCTCTGCCAATGACTTTTCCGACCATTTCGGCTGCGATGCTCAGGGATTCGCTAAAAGCTCCTCCTCCTCCACCGTAATCATCCCTATTGTCGCGATCATTCCGGCGTCCACCGCCGTAGTCATCCCGGCTGTCACGGCGTCCTCCGCCGTAATCATCACGGTTACCTCGATTATCACGATTATTACGCCTTCCTCCGCCGTAATCATCCCGATGCCTGTCGCCTCCGTATTCACGTGAATTATCATCGCGTCTCAGGCTCCTCTCGTACTTATCATTCATTTTGGAGTATTCCTGAATCTTTACAGGTGCCTCCACATAATTTGGATCGTCCCAATCGAGTTCGGACATCTTGAAATCCGCTCGGCGCTTTATTTTGTTGGGATTTAACGAAATTAAATCCGGGAACACACGTGAAAAATGCCGACTTTGCAATTCACTTGTGCGATTTCAAACGGTAAACTTTTCGCTTGTATGCGTGTATTTGGTGGCTCAAAATTTAGCTTGCACAGCGAAAATATCACGAAGATTTAAGCAAAGAAGCTGCAGTGAATATCAAAGAACCGATTAAGCATTCAATATTTCTTCGTTTTTTTACTCACCTGTTTTTTCTTTCTTTTACACCATTTTATTTTGCAAACGGAGGAAAGGGACAATTAAACGAACCGCTTTGACCGACGCTTTCGGATCAGGGTTGTATTTTAGCCAGGGCTGGATCGATTACTTTCGGTATTTGTTATTAATAGACTGGTAATCAAAAATATGACAAATACAAATTACAAAATCAAATAAATAGTCAAATGACGTGAGCTACATTTAAAGAACATTAAACTAAATAATCAGAAATAGTTTCGCAAAATATACTCATTTTTAATTGAAATAATTAAGTATTAGTACTTTTGGGATTCCCCCATAAGTATTTCAACCGATATCGATATACTTGAGTCGATAGCTATCGATGTTTTCAGGTCTCCTTAGCAGAGTAGCAAACCAGTGTTGTTAGGTCCCCAGAACTCCGAATTGTGCAGAACTATTCCCCACTTTGGCGGTCCTGTTTGAAAATTTAAATAAAAACAGAAGTTGGTTTGGTTACTATTATAATTTCCGTTTACTTAACACACGGGTTACACATTTCGAGTGTAGCTTAGCCTATTAGATTTACTGCCTAATTCAAATGAATTAAATCGCATTCATTATACTCTCACGCGCTCTTTTATATAAATAACTAAAACTAGAAAACACAAACTTTCCTCACTTTCAAGAAGTAACTAAATTACATGCAAGTTTATAGTGTGGTGTGGCTATAGCGGATTGATAAAACTTAGAACAGTTTTGATAAGATCTTTGCTGTGTATATGGCGGGGTTTCTTATATTTTTGGGAGTTGGGTAGGGGAGTACGTGTTGTGTGGCAAGTCAGCAGAAATAGTTGCAGTGCATTTTGGATTTTCATTGTTCTATGTGAATTTTAATATAGTTTATGTGTGTAGTAGGTATAGTTAAGTTTCGCTTACGACTAAAATTAAACTAAATTAACATATACGAGGTTTGTTTTTCTTCTCAAACAATTTCTCCAGTTTGTTGTTTTGGATTACTTTAGTTGTTATGTTCTGTGTTGGTTCAGGGTTGCGAAGAAATACATTACAAAAGCCTTTAACAAGTATTGCAAGTAGTTTAAGCTGCAATTTGTATTCCTATTCCATGTGTGTTTCGTTTTAGGTACGCTTGTATGTACAGTTTATGAACGTTCTTATTTACACGTTTCACAGGTGACCCTAAATCATTTAGCATCACCTTTTTGTATAGGAAGTAGCAGCCCTCTTGCCGTTTTTGATTTGATATAATCCATATTTTCTTACAGCCAGGTAAAATATTCTTAAGTTTTAGTAGTTCAAAAGTGATAAAAAACTTAAAACGTGGTCATATTTTACATGTTTTTAAAGAGAAGTACAGTATTATCGAATCTGATTTTGATCATAAAGAATGTGGCAATTGGCTGTACATTTTTTTTCGTTTCACAGCTGCTAGTTGGCGGCGACTTCTCGCGGGGATCCTATCTCAGTCCCTCGTCGAGTTGCCGGCCAAATGGATGTTCCTGCCTTCCGGCGCCTCCTCGCAGACGGGAGTATGGAGCATGGACTTTGGGATGGGTGACGCGGGCGCATAACTGGACTCCAGATTTAATCGCAGTTTGGCGGGCGAATTCCGCTTAAACAGTGCCAGCTGCCTCGTGGGCGACAGCAGGTTTGGCTTGCTGATTGCGCAGGATTCGGAGGAGCTGGTGGACTGCAGCAGGGTGCAGATTCCGCTGCTGGTTGTGGAGCTGGGTGAATCCAGTTCAGAGACTGTGGAAGCTGCCGCCGAAGTGCTGGGCGCCTCGTCTTCCGGTGTAATCGGCGGTGAGGTTAGTCGTGAGGAGCAATTACTGCCCGCCAGGCTGCCGGCACCACTGTCCACATCGTCGTAGTCGTACACATCCTCGTCCATGGCCTCGCTATCCGACTTGGATTTGCCGCGGTCCCGCTGCTCCCGCTTCTCCTCGATCTCCTCCTGCTCCGGCTGCTCCACCAGTTGACTAGACGAGGTACTTAAACCCACCGAAGATCCTGACGGATTACTAGGACTATTCAGAAGCGGGGTTGCGGGCGCCAGGATGCCACTCTTGCGCAAATTCTGCTCCAGCTCCAGCAGCTGGCCCATGAAGTTCAGATTGGGCGAGATGATCGGCCGGGCCACTTTCACCAGTTTGTAGGCCTCCAGCAGGGAGAGCGACTTGTAGCGCATGACGTAGGCGATGGCTATGGTGGCGCTGCGTGAAATCCCCGCGTGGCAGTGCAACAGCACCCGGGAACCCGTTTTCCGTGCATCTTCTGCAAAAAATCAAAGAGAAAGAATCGTTTTAGTATACTGATAGATAAGCCGCTAAAAGGTTTTATTTTCGGTAAGATGGAAATGCTCTGTGAATGAGTTATCTTATCTGACTATGCCCTTGACAGAAAAAGTTTTTATATTATACATAATTTTTTAATATTGTCTAAATGTTAGAATTCTTGCGGAAAAACTTTAGCTCAGCTTTGGGATATAGAGCCAATGCAACAAATGCAGTACTGAAGTTTTCTATTTTGTATACAAAAATTAAAATTTTTAAAACAATCAGCAAAGCTAACTCAGCCACTCTTAACACTTTGCAAATAACATAATGGCACATTCTATTTATTCTGTTTATCAAACAATTTTTTTAAAACAATTTAAAAAAAAAACTTTTTCTGGTGCTCATAACAATTTTTATTTAGTTCCATTTTTAAAGTTTATTCTGTTTATCAAACAATTTTTTTAAAACAATTTAAAAAAAAGACTTTCTGGTGCTCATAACAATTTTTATTTAGTTCCATTTTTAAAGTATTTAAAAAGATAATATTTTCTTGTGCCAACGTGCATGATACGTTTTTCAATGATATACGATTTTGGGTTTGTTTTTTAGTTTTAAAATTGATTTTTCTTAAACAGTTTGTTTAGCTATTTATACATTTTTGTTTGCATCTCTGGCGATGGAGAAACTTTTCGAATTTTGTATCTCGAACGTGGAAGCTTCGATGATGTTGTCGTTGTGTTGATATCGCCCTGTCAATACTCTCAGTGTATTGGTGCTGCTCTCTCTCTCTCTTGCCCGGTTTGCTCTTCCACTCTCCCGCTCGGCAACTCAACTGTGTGAATTTTGCTGATATGAGTCATCATCATTGCCAGAGGCAACAACAAAGCAACGAGGCTTATTGACAGAACATTTTTATACCCTCACACGCGCACACACACACCCTCTCACTGACACACACACACGTGGGCACATTAACTCATAATTTACGTTGTTATTTTTGGCCAAAGATAAGCGGAGAAAGAGGAAGAAGAATACGCAGCATACGTCGCACTTTTTCCAAGGCTCACAAATTATTCTACAGTAAAAAATCACTAAAGTGGTTTGCTAGTAATAAGAAAGTTTTTAGAAAAAAACAGTTTTAATAATTCCCCGTTCCATTTACACAATTGACAAACTTTTTAATTGTTTAAAAATAATACACATTTTAAATAATAAAAATAATATTCTTAGAATATGTTTAAATATTACAAGTTTAAACGACAGCTTTTAGCCCTTTTATCCTTATAAGTGATTTTTGGGTATAATTGACATTATTTTACTTAAAAGTTGTCATTTCAAGGTTTTATTTAACTTTAATTGTATAACAAATACACAAGTAAAACTTTTACGAACTGTGGTTTAACTAAATTGTAATATTCTACTTTTGTTTTTTAATATTTGGGTATTAAAAGTAAACGAGTAAATTTTTACAATCGTCAATGTGATTTTTCAGCTACAGATGTTCGCCTGTAACCTTAAAAAGCCACCACCGAAAAAAATAAGCATTATCTTATCGCTCATGAATTGGTTGTGGTGTGATTTTAGGTTGGTGGTGGGCATAGGGAATTCCGAGAGGGGTTTTTATAGGGGAATGGGGGAGCCTTTCCTAATCGATGCTTACTCATAATGCAAACAAGGCAACACTTGTCCGATTTCCAAACAGTTGATAACCGCCAGTCGGACAGAAGCGAAGTCTTGTTAGTCACCAGGCAGGCGGCAGGCGGCAGGCGCCCACCGCCCCGACTGCACCCCCTTTTCTCGCAGTGCACATACTGCACCCCACCGTTATAAGCCCTCTTTGCCATACATGTATAGCAAAGGAAGTGATATCAGCGATAAATCTGGAAGGCGCGTGTAACTCACTCGGAATTGCAGCCATATTGTCAGACCTCCTCTACATAGAAACAGATAGATATAGCCCCCGAAGACCCACCCCTTTTCGCTATTTAACCCACCTGAAGAGGTGAGATAACAGTGTGTTTGATTTATCAATGAATAGAGCGGGGTGCAAAGTAGACAGCGATAAGGAAACCTTCCCTACCGCACAATTCTTCGATTTCACAAATTTCGACTACAATTATGAATTGCAGTTTACACACCAGTCAAGTGAACTTAAATCGAGTTAACCGTGTTATCGGGACGACAATGGTGTTGATGATATGGCAACTATAAACCGGTCCCGGGGAAAATCCATCATAAAAAAATAATCAACTTCCAGTCAAAGATTACCATTGAAAATGGAGGTTCCTAGGTGCTAACGTACCTGAAATAGGTACGTCAGAGTTCCCAAATGGGGACTTGCCTCAGAGACTACACTCACAAAAAAAAAAGCCCCTGCAATATGTCATGCTATTAGCTTTAAAAGGGGATTCACAAATTTAAGTTAAACTTGACGTTTCAAAGCCAAGAAATTGTGGTTTGAAAATATAACAATAATATATATTTGAATCATCAATTAATTAATTGAATCGATTAATTGAATATTTATCTGATTTTAAGGTGATAACTTTTTTTATTATGTACCTACTTGTGTGTGTTATTAAAACAGTTTTACAGAAGAGAATTATTAGAATTTTTTCAAAACCCTATGTAGTATTATTATAGGAGACCTTGGTCACCTTTCTCCGAGTGAACAAATAGTGGAATCAAATGCTGCAAATAAAGAGATGACCAATCTATAGGCTGGCCAAAAATAGACAGCCGCATAGATAAAGAAAGATGGTCATTAAGCGTACAATGGCAGACAATTGGTCACCGTCCCCGGTCCGTTCAGTTTCGTTCGCACGGCGCTCATAAATCCTCTTAGTTAATGACCCCGTCGCTCAGACAGTTAAAATCGCGCATAAAACGCGCCGTAAACGCGCCTGTCTCGCACACACCACACACCATATGACTCATATGGGCTAGAAGAACCAAAGCAGAATAAAGACAGGGGCTGAGGAGTCTCCCAAAAGACTCGCAAGAAGTAGCTGTAAATGATGAATGAATTTCGCAAAACTCAAGTTTGAGTCACTATGAAGTTGTTCTAGCTAATTGGGCTCAAGTTCAATTTAAGCACTGAGAAAACGGAAGGATTAGTATACAAGCCATTGCACTTAAACGAAACAGCTGACAATTTTCCAAATAAACTTTTTTAAATCTACCAAATTTATTTCAAACATAACTACAAATTAGGAAAAGTAAAACGTTAACCAATGGATTTTAAAATATTTCCAAAACATGAAAGAAGGATACATGTTTAAGAATTGAAAAAGTTCGAAAAAAAATTCGACTTAAACTGTTTTACTTATCCCTTCTTTTATTATCTTCTGTGTGGTTCAAACGGTTAATAATGGTTATTAAGAAAATCAACAAATTTTTGATTGTTTGTCTTTAAGTTATTTTTGCATATTTCTAAGCTTATTTTGTTCACAGAAAACGGAACTCGAAGCGGAGGCTTTTGCTCGATTATTGGGAAGCGGCACTTTGGTAATTGTTTATTGTTCGTGACAAATATGCGGCCATATATGCTGTGGGGAATTACTAATCGCCAATAGAGCGCCATACCATATGACTAAACGGACTTAGTTCACCGGAGCGCATTTTCCGGCGATGACTGTGGATGACTGATACACATAGATCCCGGGGAGTCGTGTCTATAATGGGGCAGTACACCATTCCAAAGGGCTGAGCGTCGTGACTCCATTTAAGGGGCGATGCGTAATGCCAACTTTGGGTAGTCACCGAATTCTCACATCGATGAATGTATGATTAAGTGCAACAGTAGCGATGCTTTCTTTATTTTTATTGCCGGGCCCCCGGGTGCGTCATCTGGTGAATTCGGCTCAGAAGTGGGCCAAGTGGCAGACGACTGTCTGACAGCTGGGATGCCTTTGGTACGGGATGGTATGGTGCTATATGGTGTTTGGGGCATGGGCATGGCATATCTGTCTTGCCCAGACAATGACGACTGCCTGTCGCGTCGTTTTTTGGTTCTTGCTCTCAATGTCCGCTTGCCCAATGCATCATTTCACTTTTCCTCGTGATGATTAAGACCCGGATCTTGGACCCTAGGGTCAACGTCAACCCAAACAGTGCCAGGGTGCGAAACTCTCGCAACTCCCTCTGAGTCATGGCCAGAAACAGAAACAGAAACGGCAACAGAATCAGAACCGAAAACAGAAACAGAAACTGAAACAACAACCTTTGAGCACGAGGAACATGATATATGAATAAGGGGTTTGTATGTTGTACAGCCATGATCACGGAAATAGCACAAAAGAAAGGATAATAAGGATAAGGGTAGAACCTACCTCAATATTATGTTAAAAGTATTAAAACAATTATTTTTTGTCATAGGTAGTTTAAAGTCGCATAAAGATTCGTACTTCTTGGTATTTAAACTGGACATTTTTTAAATCCGATCCTATTTGTATGCTTTCCATTGTCTTTTACCGAAGCACGTTGTCAAGCAACAAGTAGTTTTGTTTATATTCGAAATATTTAATTACTTTCGGCGACTGTTTATCATTAAGAATACCTGCTTACTCATACGCGTTTCAGATTTAGTCAAAAAGAGACGGCTTTAGTGCGACTGAAAGAGACGGACAGAGTGTGAGTCTGAGTGCGGCAGGTGCCAGGACACTTAAATGGCGATAAGACGGCGCTGAATCATCCAAAACAAAGAGAGTGGGACGACCGGGGCGGCGGGGAGGAAGTCTCAACTTGACCTTCAACTTGGCGAATCTCGACTTTGACGTGTCGAGTCATACGGAAACAACAAAAGCTCCCAAGACAGCCTGCACTTTGAAGTCGCCTTCAACTTAAAAACATCGGCTGAGTAGTGAGTGAGGGAGGTACATACATAGATGGATCAGGGCTCTCCTCGAGTGATTCATAAAGAGCATGCGCAACGGCAATAACAACAAACGAAATGTTTCATAAACAAATTGCGCGTAAAAAAATGACGAGGAAAATACAAAGTGCGCGGGCGCAAATGAATAATATAATAAACAGACAATTGTTTCTATATTATTTAGAATCAATTTGAAAGTCTTTATGGTAGAACAGTGTTACACGATCATATCGAAATAGGCAGCAATGGCATACGCTAAAGATTGATACGAAATAACAATATTTGTAAAATGATAAAAAGATATAAGATAAAGAAAGTTAGTGCTTTTAAAGGTTGATATGGACGTAAAATAAAAAATACTTGAGACACACTGTACCCAAAATATGTACATATAATCATATTTTTTACTGTGTAAAGAGGAAACGGGAAAGTGTGGGCGTGGGTTCCCTGTTAAATGATTAACAGCCTTATAATTTCGAATTTCTCATGCGCCCACCACAACAACAATAAGAAAGCGAAGTCGCAACGCAAAAATTTCAAATTCGAAATTCCTGTGCGAAGATTTTCAGTTTATTTTGCTTCGTTGATTTTTGCATTTTATAAATAGCCGGCTGACGAATATTGAAATTATGTGCACGGGGCCAACAAAAATGTCACCTCGGGATTTTTGTTGTTTCTGTTATTTTCTTTTTGTTTGTGGTCTGCCAACGGATTTTCGATTACTCATTAGACAGGATTTTTCAAGTTATCTCTTTTGAACGTATACTTCTTATTTATCAGTCTGTTTCAGCTGCGCTCGAAATAAAAAAAATTGGGGTTTTTTAAAACTTTAAAAATACAATTTGTTTTACAAAAAATAGGTTTTTTTTATATTTCAAACTTATAAGTCACCAATTTATTTTAAAATTATGGTAACCTTCTTCTTTTTCAACCGCAATTGTTGATATATATTTTGTACATATGCATGCATTCATAGTTTTATCTAATCAGCTGTCCAACAGTATGTTTGTATATATAATGTGGCCTATCACCAAATGTTCTCAAGGGGCCTCCGTTTCCAGTTTACTTAGCTGCTTCTGCGACGGTGTGTGCACAACCCGTACTCGTACCCGTAAGTGTCCCCGTAAACGTAAACCGTAACCGTATATATGCTCCGTTGTAGATTAAGTTAGTTTGCCAAAGAGGCCTCCATCGTCGTTGGCAGATAAAAGTTGATGGCTTGATTACTTGGCGCACAAATAATATGCGGGTACAGTCAGTACAGACATCGTGGCGATAACTTGACAAATTGATTAGGCCTCGCAGCAGATAAGGAAGGATGTGGTAAGGGTTACGTAGATGGAATAGCATTGTAAAAACTCTTCTAGGGAGCAACTATGCTAATTACACTACGAATTCAAAAATTTCCTCTTTTGCGTTTGTTTATCAAAGCTGCTTGTATTCTTGGCCTTATTTTTTTTTAATTTATTAAAATTTGACTTTTTTTGAAAACGTTTTTTAACCTGTTATATTAATAAATTATATTATTCTTAATCTAATAACTTTTTATAAGTCCTATTGGTTGATATATGTATATTAATGTCAATTTTTAATTTGTGCGATCCATATTCTATTTTTTTTTTGAGGACAGTTTTTAGTCAAGTCATGGGATCTTTAGAGTACCCAAATATAAAGTCCTTGTAATGTCCAAATTGCGATTACAAGTACTAGACCGAATATGCTACCCAAATATCATGATACCGTTCCATTTCCTGACAATTGAAGCTTTGATTGCTTTCTAGGCCAAGTGGTTTGGCGTAGTTTATCATTCATGTTAATGACAAAGCATAATGACATTAGCATTATCCAGCGCCTACCACTACTACAACACCAACAACAACAAATATGGGGCCTCGAACGTTGAGCTCATTTCAAGCTGTGCTTCAAATAGCGGTGCTTCCTACCCCTCCCACAATCCCTCCCCTGCCCTTACACAAAGTGCTGTTATAATGAATGGAAAACGAAAAGCAACGCAACAATGAGAAATCATAAGTTGTACGAAATAAGAGGAAGCATATACCCAGGCGAAATAAAACAATAATAATAGGCATAAGGTGACGACGGCAAACCAAAAACGAATGCGCAAAAGGCAGGGGCAAACACACTCAAACAGAGAAGCGAAATCATGACTCATGCACTCAGTACAAATACATATACTTTTCCCTGCTTCTTCTTTGCCGCCACCTCCTCCTGCTTCTTCTCCCCAGCCCCCCACCCACTGTTACTTCGTGCCTGAGTACTAATGTGTTTTTGCGCGGGAGTGAGTGAGAGAGAGAGTGTGAGGGAGGGAGCCAGAGCATTTATAAAAATAATACTTGAGCATGGATAAAAAAAAAGTGAGGTAAAGAAAAATAAATGGTAGTGCACACAAAATATTGAAATCAAATTGTGGTGTGGGCATTAAGATTGAATTGGCTTAATCATATAGACCAGTTCGATATTAAATACCATCGTTGTAAGTTTTTATATTTCTTTAGCTTATTAATTTAAGTAGTTGCCATATTATACTAAGTTTTCTTTCTGTGTACTGTTAAAAAGTGGAACGTATCGAGAATTTTGATCTGACAGATGCAAAATAAACGTAGAGAGGGAAGAGCAAGAGAAAGGGAGAGACTAAGCAGCTGTTGCTACTCCCCCACCTGACATCCGCAACAACAAAACGAACACCAACAGTCGAGGCCACTTGCACAAGGATAACCCACTAAAAAAAAAACGAAACGATGACTCATAAACAGGAACCAAAATGTTTACAAAAATAGAACATATGCCACAACGAAAGAGCGAGAGAGAGAGAGGGGTGAAAAGTGCCGTTGGCGGCGCAATAAATAGCAACAATAAGAAGCCAACAGAAAAATCGATGCGGCTGTACTATGGTACACCAGCCCACCCACCACCCACTCTCTGGCCGTCTCGCTCTCTCAGTGTTCCACATTGCATTGTGAACGAACAACAAAACGAAATGACGATGAGTCATGCCAGCGAACAGTAGTGGCCAAAAATACATTAACAGCCGGGCAGCGCAGGAAGCGATTCGAGGACAACCCTTATCAGAAAGGACGTTTGCGGTTGGTTAGTCTTGTTGCTCCTGTTGTTGCTGCTATTGCTGGTACGACGGCAATCTGCATAAAATTTCCATTACCCGAGAAAACTTGTCTGCACTAAGCAAAAATATTACTTTAGTGGCAGTTTTCATTTCTACTGTCAAACTTAACAGAGCTTTCTTTTGTGATAAGCCTGATCTCCACCTTTTCATAACTTTAATTTCCAAACCAATTTTCTTAATTTTGAAATATGTAATAAATTTCTAAAACAAAAGAATTTTATCAATTAAAAAAGGGATTAAAAAATAAGATTAGAGATAAAACAATGGTACTTCAAAATGCCATAAGTTAAAATTAATTTACTTTCAAAGTTACAACTTTTGATATTAATAAAATTAAAAAAAAAATCACGAATCTTATCAAATCCTTTATCCTTCAATTATGTTTTTCAGTGTGGCCAAAGTCGCAACACAGTAACGACACAAAGAGGCAGGCAACAGCAACAACAACTAGACGACGACGCAAATGCCGCCATGCTGTCTGCCAACGCCAACACGCAACAGCAACAACAATGGGGCGACGAAAGAAGAAGAAGGAGAAAGAAGGAACGAAGGAGGCAAAGTGGAGAGCGAATGGATAAGCGTAGGAGCAGCAAAAACACCAACCCAAGGAGGGGGAAGGAGCATTGCTCCTTATCCACACACCCTAATCATTTCTATGAGCGCGAGGGAGCACGATAGACTCGACAGTGTGGGGAACTTTGATTTGAGCTTCGTTTTAAAATATAGTACTATTTACTGTTTTAGAAACCTAATCTTTCATTATCCTAACTATAACATAAAATTATATATTAGGCCTCTTATAAGATGTTGGTATTGGCTCGAATCAAGTCAAAATTGTTACCATATTTACAATAACGAAAAGATTTTGACAGTTTAATTTGCAAATTTAGGTAGAGTACTGGTCATCTATGTTCCAAGAATCCCATTGTTATCGTTAGTAAAATATGATTACATTTAATGCCAGTTAAATGAAAAATATTTTGTTCTAGGAATCGGTAATTTTATTTATTTTTTTCTTATTTATTATTTTGTCCTACACAACTTGTTCTCGGAACTTCATATTGGTGATTTTTTATCACAACTAGAAGAAAGGTACATATACATATGTAACTATATTATAAAATTCTTATTTAATTTATGAATATCAATGTTTTTAAATTTGAGTTGGGAATTTTTATTTGAATTTGTAAAAATTTATTTCAAGAAGTTCCTTCAAATATTCTAATAAAGTCACAAGCAATCAAACAAGGCATATTTTCTGAATACCAAATCCAATACAAGTCACTTTTGTGTAGAACTATAATAGCACTTTTTGAGACACCTAGTTTGGAGGCCGTCGGTCGTACCACCCACTCGGTTTTTCTCGCGCTTGTTTTAAATGAAATATTTGCACTACTTAAATAAGAGACGCTACAAAAATAGTAATAATACCGGGAAACAAAAGCAGCAATAAGAACGACAAAGCTCGTGCACACGTGCCAAGACATTAGCTTGGAAACAAAAAAAAAATACATATAAAAAAAAAAAAATGCAAAACAAAAATACTTGATGAACCGCTTTGGACATAGAAAATGGAAAAATGCGATTGACGTCAGCATTATATTCCACGGCTAAAGTTCTTTCCGCACGCCTCGTTCCCCTTTTCGGTTTGGGTACATTTTATTATTTTCATTTAAAATTAACAAAAGTATAGTGTGCTTGTTTGTGTGGGAAAAGCGCTGAAGGCAGCACAAAACGCCAAGAGCACACAAAAAGCCAAAAAAAGGGGCAAACAAAAAAGTCAATAACGAATTTTCCAGCCAGCCAAGAAGAAAGGGAAGTGGAAGCCAGACTAAAACCGTTATGCAAAATCCACAAATAAGCCCGCTGACCGCTGAAAAAGCCCGCCAGGCATCCAATAACAAGTCACGTTTAGCAATTGCCAATAGCAAATTACCAAAGATGATGACTAAGCGTAACTCGGATTCTCAGACTGGATTTGGGGAGCTCAAGCTTTCTCAGAATTTCACATTGTTTTTCCAAATGAAAACAAGATAATATAGTCAGCTAAATCAACAGCAAATATTTTGAAAATTTCACCATAATCTAGTCGCATTTTTCTGCTAGACGGAAGAAAGATATCATTTGGTCATCTATTTTATAGAGAAACAGGTTCTTATCTCGTGCTT
This sequence comes from Drosophila elegans, assembly GCF_018152505.1. Classification (NCBI taxonomy): domain Eukaryota; kingdom Metazoa; phylum Arthropoda; class Insecta; order Diptera; family Drosophilidae; genus Drosophila; species Drosophila elegans. The sequence goes on along the minus strand of NW_024545855.1, from coordinate 1,008,589 downwards.
AATAGCTTTATATTGTGATAATATAATGTAGATAATATAATGTAGGTACCACTAACTCAATCAACACTAATGATATTTGGTTAAAAGGCATAGCATTAATATTTAACGATCCTAATATTTCAAATCAAAAGGATTTGAGATCAAACGGTAGTGATGCGATGATTTATATGGCTTATATTCTAGGGAAACTCACCGATGAAGTCGTAGGCCTCCTGGAAGTACTGTTTAATGTTCTGATGGGGCGTATCGCTGGCAGGTATTTGCATGTACTTGAGGCCCTGCAGATGGCTCTCATTGGGACTTTGGCAGGTAACATTCAGCACACAGTTGGCGCCCACGCTGCTGGGATCGTTGGCATCGCGGCCATTGCCCAGCAATAGATGCGGGAACACGGGCGAGGCGGGATGTGTTTCTATATCTGCAAGATACATGCGGAGATCGGATCATTAGTTTTTATGAGTAAATAATGGAAAAGTTCTTGCTGCCCCAAAAGTCGTACAAAAAGTGCCCATTGTCGGGGGATCTCTCAGTCTATATCGCGATGGAAGTTTGCCAATTCGCGATGTCATGCAACAAAAGAGTCTGGCAAATGATCATTGTTATGGGGCTGGCGATGGCGATGGCGATGGGGATGGGGATGGGTATGGGTATAGTGATGGCCTGGCCCTGTTTTCTGTATCTATTGTTGTATACAACGTCTAAATTTTGCTACAACAAATTGTTTATTTTTTCTCCCCCTTCTTCCACCTCATCTGAACAGTTTTCGTTTCGATTGGATTCGTCTGCTGGGGCCTCCGTTGCTGTTGCTGTTGCATGAGTCATGCCACACACAGAGGCATAGTCTCAGTTCAGTTGGGTTCAGTTTTATTGGCAGTGGGCGAATTCGAAGGTGGGGGAGCGGCAAGGGGAAGGGGAGGGGGAGGGCGGTCAGCGGGCCGAGGGGTGGCTTCACATTGCCTCATGGCCGTCCCCGAGTTCGTAGCACTCTCAATGAGCCGCGCAATTGTTTTTTCTTCCCTCTCTATGTGTATCTATAATTGTGCACCGTCTAACTACACTCCGAAAAACTAACCTTTGTCTTGGGCAACTAATGCCATCCAAATTAAAGACTTCAAAATAAAACCACTCTTTAATTGTTATATGTTCCTCAAACTTATTGAATGCAAATTTGGAAATCTAACTTTTGGATAAACATATCCTTTTGATTTGGTCAAAAGATCAGCAATAATTTTCAAAACTCATTTTCCCGAGTGTAATGTTTAGATTGAAGTGCGGTCCCAGGGCCCAGCATATGCCCTGCGGTTTTGGCCATAGAGACCCAACCCCGAGAACTCCCTCCACCCTGCGGTTCATCGATTATTTGTCATTGGGTTGCGTGTTAATTGATAGCACTCAGAGCCATGGCAACTCAACTTCGTGTATTTCATTTATATTTATTTTTTGGGCTGACTGCACTTTGTGGGTCACACGGAAATCACTTGCATTAGTCATCACAACAGCACGTTGGAACTTTACACGTAAAAGATGATTGTCAGTGTGGCATTTACGCCAGCCCCTACTGATAGTACTACAAATAGACATAGTCGTGTATTAAGAATGCAATTAACGGATTTCCTAAATATTTCCACAGTGACTCATTTGGCATTTTGGTAAACAGGAATCGCTGTTGTCTAGTAACAAACACTGCAATCCCCTGATAAAGCACCGCACAGTAATCGATCGCTAATTACGAACCTCAAAGGTATTTTCAATTTGCTATAAAATAATTTTTTTTGGGAGTTTCCTTTCTTGTGGCATTAAACTTATTACTAATTTTTATGACGTACTGTGAATCATTACAGTATATTTGCTTATTCATTTGCTTGCAAAAACTACAGTTTCTATTTACCAATGATTGCTCCATGTTTATTTATGGTAAATATGTAATAGTTGTTCATCATTTTAAGCAGATCGATTTTCATGGAATTATTAATGTCACCACTAACTTAGTTATTGTGGTCTACATTGCATTATAATTTCATTGACAGAAAATGTTATAATATGAATTTATTTTTAGTACCTGATTAGTTGAGATTAAAAGCAATTTTTAGAATGCTGATGCATTACTAATACTCGACTAGATGTGCGTAATATAGAATAAACTGAATACCAAGGAAACATCACAATGTGATCACACCTTTGTCAGGTGAAAAGGTGAATGCAAAAAAAAGGGATGGGGGTAGATAGATCGAGGGTTACCCCACTCAAGCCCGAGATTAAGTATGATTCCCAAAGTGAGTAAGTAAATGAGTAATATCCAAAAGTTTGACATTGAAAATTTCACTGTATCACAGTCTTTGTTGTTGCTACCTCTGTAGCTGACTTTGTTATTATATTGTTTTGCATGTGTTTTGTTGCTTTTCGCATACTTTTCATACATATGTACGTACGTATACGTACGCTCGATTTCGTAACGTGAAAAAATACGAGTTAAAGGTGCGAGCGAGAGGGGTGTATTAAGCGAGCGATTTATTTCACAGCACGTGCCAAAGCAAAAACAAAACAGTTTGTTTTTAATGTTAAAGCAGAGCTCACAAGTGTGGGAAAGAGAGGGGGATAAATGACGGAAAGATTGTATGACAATCTGAGACAATTTATCGTCATGTAGTACTATCAAAACGGGTGGGGGAAAACGGAATGGAGGGGTGGGGAACTTAGGCCGAGTAGGAAATGAAATGCAATGATAAGCACACAACAAACAACAAACAGCAGTACAAACGCAAATATGCAACAGCAGAACAATCGAGAGATTGCTGCTCGATCGGGAAAAGATATAGTGCTCTTAAGTTCCGCTCTTGATTAGAAGCGTCTGTAACTTTGGTACTGTGCAAGTGAATGTGTTTTACTTTGGTATGCAAGCTTCTGTGAATCAACACAATAATGTTCAATTAAATTAACATTTCCGCTCATCATAATTGACGGACTACGCATAATAATGTATCACTATTTCCTAAGAGATCTGTGTTCAGAAAGTTTCTTGACACAATAATGAAACTCTGCATCTATCTGTTAAGTTCAGTTTTTGTAAAAATTCAAAATTTTCAACATACAATGTTCTAACTAGATACCAAAATTAATAACAATGCAATTATAGGCTGCCCAGGCCTAAGCAGCTGATTTTCATAAACTTGTCCAGTATACCAAAGCATTTCTAACTGAGTCACAGATTTTTGCAAACCCGTCTTTGGGTCGCATAGTTTTCGGTGGGTTCCCCATTTCGCAGCTTTCACTCACCGTAGACCGCCGGACTGGAGCAGCTGCGGGTTAGCGCCGGCGTCCGTCCGCCGCCGTTCATTGCCGTGGAAGATGACGTCGTCGATGTCACCTCGTCACATGCCAGATTCTCCCTGGACCGCTTGTTGGGATAGTCCTTCTGATTGGCTGTGGAGAAAAACAGAAAGCCGAAAATACGCATTAACAAGGCGGTTTAAACGCTGATTATAATTGTCGGTTAGCGATTTGCTTAATTTTATAACCAATGATGTCAGCACGGTCTGTTTGTGTGGACCACAGTGCAAAAAAAAAAAAAAAAAACTTGTCGCACCAGGTCCCATGTTCAAATAAACCGCAAAAATATTTCGTTTCGATTTGCCGCCTGCCAAAACTGACGTAAGACATTTATTTCGGCTCTACAGAGTTTGGCTGATTACGGTAGGGAGAATGCCAAGCTAAAGTTTTCCACATTCGCTTGAAGCTCACAAGTCGCTTATCACAATGAGCAGGCATAATTAGAAAACGTTTTGCAAGCGCGCCAGATACCGATTTGATAAAACACAAGCTACTCTGAAAAAAAATTAAACAAATGCTGCCGATAGCAGCAGCAGAAATTTATTTCGTGTGATAATGAAGTATTCTGAGGTCACACGAACTCGGATTTAGCTAAACAAAATAATATGCCTTTTTGATATGAGTTTTAAACTCTACCGAATTAGAAGAGTTATTCTTTTAGTGACCATATCCACTTTTTAATAATACTGAATACAATTGACAAATGATTGAACTATGCCTTGATTTTACGTCATTTCCTTTACTAATTTCAAACTTAATTAGCTAAAATGCGATAAGATATGAATGCTACAGTTTGTATTATTTTTTCAAAGGGGTCTTATTATGTTGAACTGTCCTGACTTGGCTTTATCAGCTGTAAACCGCATAAGCATAGTGTCTTTTTTTATTCACGAACTACTTAGAGTAAACTTCTGGCGTACAAAATTGCTGTTATCAGCCAAGCGACCCCAAAAGCCTAAAAAAAAAATAACACAGAAAAAGCAACAGCTACAAAAAATTACAAGCAACTTTTCACCGCGGCAGGAAACGTTGGTTCGGTTTTTTTTCGCTGTTGTTGTTTGCGGCTAGTAAAACAAGTAAAATCGCATGCCAATAGTGCATTGCAAGCCCCCAGGGGCGTCTGGGGTCTGGAGTGTGTGGGTTTCAAAGGGGGCTAGCGGTGGCAAAGAGATGAAGGTAGAAGAAAAAAGAAAAGTGCTAATTAGTATGCAGTCGCTTGTTTACTTATAAAAACCAGTTATTAGCTATATTTCTGTTTTCTATTTTGATCAACTTTTGGGTTGAAGATTTTTTATAATTTTAAGGTTCAATTACTTTAAAAAGCCTGATTCATTCTAGCCTTTTAGGAATATTTTGTTTTTTGTATTATCAATTATTCGTAAACATGTTTAATTATTATTTGTTATTATTTATTTGCCAACAGAGTTAGAAATCTTTGTTTAGTGTGACTTTTTGCAATAACATTTGTGTGTGCAATAATACAATTTCATGTACAAAAATATATAAAACGTTTCACTTTGTTTCAACTCGTAGAAGAATGAGAAAACTTAGTCTATTAATGGGCTATTTCGATGTACATAAGTATCTTTCGGCATTACAAGCTGATTACATTTCTATTTTGGTCGTTAGGATCATATTTATAGTATTTATTTTAAGATTTTGGGCTCTATGATGTTCTATTTCAGAAATTTAAGAGACCTTACTGAAATTAGCTGATAGCAACTCCTAGTCTTGATATTAAGATCTTTGATGAAAAACTTATATTGCAAATTTAAAGGTCTAACTTTTGGCTATTTCAAAGGGGTTCTAGAAACCCTTTGCAGCACTGCCATGCCCACTTTTCGCTCCGCCACTGGGCCCCTGCAACTCTCTCTTCCTGCTCTTCCTCTCAATCGTTGGCTCCCAACTTCAATTCCAAGTTGTTGCTGCTGCGGCTGTTGCTTTTTCCCCTTCTGCTCCCCTTTTCCTCATACTGTTGTTGTTGTAGCTGGTAGAGTGTGTTGTTGCTGTGCCGATGAATTCGTACTCGAAAGGTCGTTTCAAAGCGGGTTTTTCAGCGTTGCCAGGCCGCTTGAGAAACCTGCTTTGCTTTACATTTTTCTGGTGATTTTTTTATTTGTACTTGTATTTTGTTGGATTTTTTTTTTGCTTTATTTAACCAGCGAACAGAAACGAATCGAAACGCTTCTTTTGCTTTTATTTTTGAAAGACACGCGAATTGTGAGTCACGTATGGAGCGAAAAAAAGTAACTCTGATCTCTCTCGAGTTCGTTTCTTTTTTTGTTGCTTATTTCTGTTGTAGAAATGAAATGGAGACGCTTACGTGTGTTCGCCCCCTCTCTTTCGCGCCCCTGCAAAAGTAAACAGCATGCCAAGCGGTAAAAATCAAGAGAGAGCGATTAATTCGCTCTCTCCGCCCGCTCTCATACTTGATTGGTTTAAGTGTAATCTTAAATTGTACGATTTTCTTATTGCTTTGTAATATTTTGTTGTACTCACCACCAATACGATTGTTGTTGTTGGTATTTTGGATTGGCATAAATAACAGAAGACACGGCGCTTCTCGCTTTATCCGCATTTTCATTTCACTTAAATGACTCACGCTGTTGCCGTCTCCGTCGCACTCACAGCCGCCGTTGTTGCTGTTGTTGTTGCGTGCTGTCGACGTTGCCGTTGTAGCGTTGTTGTAGTCGCTCTTGTTATTGTTGTTGCTGCTGTTCTGCGTTTCTCGACTCACACACATACATATGCAGGCACTAACTTACACACACATTGGGTCTTTGGTTGTTTTAAAATTGATATATTTATTTTGTTGTTGCTGCTGCCCCGTTTAATCTATATGATTTGTATGATTTTCGGTAGTAGGGGTTTTATTAGATAATCCCCGAGCCACTTGTTGAGCCACTTCCCGTTACAATGTGTGTGTTGCAACCAAAAAATCGGGGGCCCAGAAATCGAGTTTTATATCCACTTGTAGCACACGCACACTTTTTTCTTTTAATTCATTAACCAGAAAACGCGCGGGTTGTAGATTTTATGGTGACTTAACTGTTTATTGTCCAATTAGTAGAATCCTCAGGTTCTGCTTCTTCACTTAAGCATAAGTCAAGTTTTTGGGTGAAAAATGTTTTTATATCCAAGTATCAATGTTCTTTAATATTTCCTAGCGATGTATTTCCTATGCTTTTCGCGCGGAGTTAAGTTTTTGGCTCGAACTGGTTGTACAAAAGTCCAGAGACTGACAACCGTTCGAAGCGAATTTCAAAAGACGAATGAACGGGCAAAACAAATGTGATAACCGACTTTGATAAAGAAGTGCAATAGTGTGGCCAGATCTGCAGGAAACGATTTTGCTTGCGAGCTGGCCGCAGGCGCACTCTCACCCAAGCTCTCTCTCAGCCACTGTTAGTATGTTAATTTCTGTTCGGGCTATAATTGATCTGTTAAAGTAACATATATTCTGGACTCAAACCATTTTCCGAAAGGTGGCGCCAGTTAGTTTTTAATAATTGATACCCTGTAAAACCGTAAAAGGTAACAATATTCTGAATTAGCTTAAGCATTTTAAACAACTTGGATACAAATTCACCAACAATATTTATTTGTCGTAAATTATAACAGTTTACATAAAGTCAAATGTGTTTGTAAATACATATTTTTTTAGTAGTTTTTGTTTGCATATTGTCAAGTTTTTAATATATTTCATATGTCGATATGACTAGTTGTCAAGATCATTCGGCACTGGGGGTTTCCATCCGCCGAACGCCCTCTCCAATTCCACGGCCACGCGAAGGCACAATCTATCCTGGTTTGGAGCCCCAATCACGGAAAGTCCTACGGGAAGTCCCCGTTCATTTAGACCCATTGGCACATGGGTGACGGGCAGACCGAGTACGTTGAACATCAGGGTATAGTCGATGCCCCATAATGATAAAAATGACCACTTGTGTCTCGGCGCAGGTAAATTCAACGTGGGAAAGAGCAGCACTCCATTGTCGCCAAGTAAATTCTGCACAGAGAAAATATATAAATAATTGTATCAGTAACTCGATTACGTCAGCTTTAAAAATAGTTTTGTATCCATAACCTATACTGTTAAATCAGTGAAACGTTCAAATTAAGTTACAAAATTAGTTATTGTTATCAATTTACCAGTATGTTTCTAAAGCAATTAGCAAATATATGTTAGCCAATAAAATGTGCTTTAGAAAATAAGTTTAACTATCATTAAAACTTGTTTAACGGCCCTTGACAGCTTTATAGCAACAAAATAAGCTACAAAGGTCAATATAGTTTTTTTTAACCAATATATACTACATATAGAACTACACAGAGTTTGCGTGCTAGATAATTGCTCACTTACTGCAAACTCGCCGATCAATCGCCGTGTTTCCTCCAGATACAGATTCATCTTTGATTGCGACATAAAGGCGCCGCTGCGACGCGTGAGTTCAAATGTCAGGCCGTTGGTTGTATACTTCGAATGACCTCCTATACTTTTTACAATCTCCCAAAGAGTCTCACCGACTTTGCACGAACCGTCGTCTTCCAATAGATAATCCATTAAATCCTGGGCGGCGATTCCAGATAAAGCCATCTCCATTGAATTCTTGAGATTGGGTAGTTTAGCCTTATTCACCTCCAAGCCGAGGGTCTTTAAATGAGTCGTTGCTCTGCAAATCGCATCTCGTATATCCTTATCCACCGACTGATGCATCCATCCATTGATTCCCTCGAAGCCCAGCGCATACTGCACCTTAATCTGATTCAGTTGAACGGGTTCCCTCAATCGCAATTTGGCAGAATTTTCCTTTCCCGCCATTATTTGGAGTAATTCGGAAAGGTCACCAGCAAACCGAGTCATGGGCCCCTCCACCAGATAGTGTTCGAAGTTCGGGTCCTTGGAGTTGGGAAAGTGTCCCTTCACGGTAACCACTCCTCCACTTGGTTTATGTCCGAAGATGCCGCAATACAAGCTGGGAATGCGAACGGATCCTCCAATATCTGAGCCAATTCCAAAAAGAGAAGCGCCAGCTCCATTTAAAGAACCCTAAAATTATTAAAAAAATATATATTTAATCATAAACTAAAGGTGAATTTGGGAACATAGTCGTAATAAATGAAGAACAGACATTTACAAAAATCATTTCCATTTTTTACCTTTTCAAATTCAAATTTTGAAATATGTTTGTGAAATTTTGGAACAGAAAACACATACCTCTCCACCAGAACTTCCGCCCGGAGTCCTCTCAAAATCATAGGGATTCAGGCATCGGCCATTCAACAAGGTGTCCGTCTCGATGCTAAAGCAATATTCCGGAGTGGCCGAAATCAGTAGAGGAATGGCCCCAGCTGATTTCAATCGCTCCACTGCTTCACCATCGGCTTGGGCTTTGGTACTCTTTCGGGACAGACTGCCCACGGCAAAGGTCATGCCCTCGAGGGCACATGATTCCTTGATGGTCACGGGAAGTCCCAGCAGTGGACGCTCTTCAAAGAGTTTCTCCACATCCGCTGTGGATCCGCAGCTGGCTATTAGGTCATCGGTTTCGGTAGCTTCCTCTAAAGCAGCCGAATAACGAGATTCCACCACGGCATTCAAATGTTTATTCACAACTTCGATGCGTTCGATGTATGCGCGCACCAATTCCACCGAAGTCAACTAAAAACAGAACATTAACATAATTAAATCTTAATTCAATTACAAAAATTAAAATGATATACTTGTGATACTATTTAAATTAGGGTCAGCAAATATTGATAACTCAGGTTTTTTTTAATCAAAACTCAATCACTTGAAATAGACATTCAAAAAAAAAGAATAAACACCATAATGGTCGTCTTTGCTCAATCTATCCATTTGTTTAAAGATTTTAAAATGTTTAATTTTTGTAATATTCACAAAAAATAAAAATAATTTTTAATGATTATTTTTGATTTAAAATAAAATATTTTGTATTTTAATTTTTATGCTCTTGGTTAAAAAAAATTTCATTTCGTTGCGATTTTTCAAATAGAACTTATAATGATTACGGTCCCTGTTTTAAACGATAGGGCTGGCTGGCTTATCATTTTGAACTTTACTTTTGCGATAAGCAAAAATGTCATTCAAATGAGTTAAAACTTTACAGTATATTTTAAGTAACTTCGTTTACTGGCTTATAATTACAAAGCCCTTAAAAATTAAGCCAGTTTATTTTTAAAGCCTATGCTGTAAATGAAGATAATATTATTAAATAGTATTACTCAGGCTGTGAGTAATAAAGCTTATTTTCAATAATTAAAATACTGTTTTGATTTTTTTAAAACAAAATTGTTGATGGTCTTATAAAAATAGATATATTCAAATATATATATTATAAAATTATATACAAATATTTTAATTCGTTTACTAACATTTTATATGAAATTTCAGTGCAAAACTAATTTTGCCCACTGTACTCGTTTCTTACCTGGCGAGATCGAAGGCGACTGCGCAGCTCCTGAATGCTGAGAGTGAGCAGGCGGTTCCTGATTGGCGGTATGAGTGTACTCTTGGACTTTCTAGGATAAACAAATGCTTCCAGTAGAGGCGAGATGATTAAAGCAAATGCCTTAACGAAAATCACAATAATTCGTAGAAATATTTCCATTGCGCGCAATAACCGATTGAGACGACGTCCGAGAAGAGAATGAATGGAAGAGATTGCACAAAACATTCGAGTCAGTCGCTTTGGGGAGAGAGTGGAGAACCGGAGACTATTTAAATGGGGGAGGTGGTGATAAGCTGGAAATCGAGAGCGTTAAGTAGTAAACGAAAACATAACGGAAAAGAGAACGGGAGAGTGTATTCCAAGCTAGCCATCAGAAACGCACACAGTTACAGTATAACCGTTTCAAATTTGGCGCTGCATTATTTATACAGAACCGTTGAATTCAAAACTTAGAAATATTTAAACTAATTCAAATGTGGCGCAAGGGCACTCAGAAAAACTAGTGTGGTATGCGTTACAAATTGTAATTCTTTAATTGAATTCGAAAATGGCACTTCAGAGACTCATTCCATATTTTAAAGTTATTTAGATTTCTAATTTTTACTCCATTCCGAATTCGTCTGGAGTTTAGAAATCCTGGTTTATGGTTTTAGGAAGGTGCCTGGGCGTCTTCGAATTCCTCATCCGATGCAGACAGCACCTCAATGTAAACCTCTTGAAGATCTTCGCGACGGGCTCGGTAGAGCATATTGGACAAATTTCTTTCCTGCTGATTGCGACGACCATTGGATGAATTTCCTGCCTGCTGATTGCGACGACCATTGGATGAATTTCCTCCCTGCTCATTGGAATCCAGTCCGAATTCGATGCCATCTTGCATCCGCAGTACGGGTGCGGGAGCTAAAACAGCGGCCCGACATGGGTTAGATCTCTGAATGCCATTGCGTACATGGCTCCTGCCAAGGCTACGGGCATAGGTACCATTAACACCTCGACGAGGCCCATTTCGAAGACCACGAACACGACCACGCAAATAGGTGTTCCCAGAAAGATACAAATTTTCATATTGACGATGTACCAAATCACTATGATGATCGATAATTGTCACTCGTCGACAGATTATGCGGCCATTCTAAAAGTAGTAACACATTAAAGGAATTGCTAAAAAAGTCCTAAAAAAAAACTCACATGCACTTCTAAGTACAACTGGTTGGAATCATTCGCCTGCAAGTTGAAACTCAATTAACTGCGTATAGTTAAATCTTTTTAGTACTTACATTTCGATTTCCAAACATGCTAGTAAACCTATTACCCATTTTTATAAATTGAATGAAAATCTTCTCAGTTAAAACTTGCACGCCGCTTTTTTTTTGAGACAATTAATCAAAGTTCTAGAGTGGCCAGCTGCTTAAAATGAGTCAAGATAACTGCAAAGTTACATTTTAAAGCATTTAATGATTAAAATGATACTGCGCCGCTTTTCAACACTAAGAAATTTTTAATTAAAAAAGTTTGACTTCCAAATGTATTAAACTAGTGCTATTTTTATCAGAATTTTCGATACATAATGCAGTTTTTAAGGTGCCTTAAAAATCACTTGTGAGCTAATTTTAAAGCTACTAGAAAGTATTAAAATATTTTCCGCACAAGAAAACGACTCCGATATAAATTCCGATCAATTCGATTTACATGAATCAAACGAATTGCACTTTAATCTTCACAATAACTACAACTTTCTGTTAAATTTAACCTTGAACCTTAACTAGTTAGATGACCGGGGAAGATTCACTTGATGTCGGTGGCATGTGGCACCGGTGGCACCCAACCGTGGAAAACGGCCTCCAGTTCGGCGGCGACCTTCAGGCAGAGCTTGTCCTGGTATTGGGCGGCCACCACCTGGATTCCAATGGGCATTCCCCGCTGGTTGGTGCCCATGGGCACATGGGTGGCGGGCAGACCAAGGACGTTGAAGAGCAGCATGTTGTCGATCCCCGTCACATTCACCAGCGAGGTGTGGAAGCAGAGGGCGCTGGTATGGAAGGTGGGCAGGATGAGGACCCCTCGGGTGCCAAGTAGTTGCTGTCGGGTATTACAGAAAAATTTTTGATTTAGCTTTCAAAATGTATAAACGTAGTTATTACAAATATTTTGTACCTAATTAAAATATTATTCGCTTTTTGCAGTTTTAAGTAATTATTAATTAATTATTAATTTGAATATTTTCGGAATTATATTTACTATAAAAGAATTAAAACTAAAATATAGTTAGTATTCCAATATAAAATGAATTGTATTTCATAGAAAAATAAGAGTATATGATACAATTTTGGATTTAATATCCAAATTCGATTTTACTATCAGTGTTGTAAAAAATGTCAAATGTGTTTTAGCTTACTGCATACTTATTTACTCACATTTAAGTGGCTCTTAATCTTCTGGACATCTTCCCGGTATTCCTCCATATTGCCAGATGCCATTAGGCCATTGAAACGCTTCATCACCTCCAGAAACATGGCCTCTTTGGTGAAGATTGAGTGGCCTATGATACTGTTGAATAGCTCCACCATCAGCAGTCGCATGGAGGGATCTCGATCAGGCCGCTGGGTCACAATGCTGGGCAGACCCTTCAGGTCCACCAGGGAGACCAGACCAATCTCCAAAGAATTGGACAGGAACTTGAGGTCCAACTAAATTAAAAATAATTTGTACAATAAGTTTTTGTGGAGGAAATAATATTAGGTACCTTCTTGGACTGCACTCCCCCTCTTTCCAAACACTTGACGGCCTTGGTGATGGCCAGCTTGATATCGAAGTCCACCACGGGATGAGTAAGGCAGTTCAGACCCGAGTAGCCAAAGGCATAGAATACCTAAGCAAGAAATAAGTTGCTTATAAAATATATTTTTGTAATATTAGTAGATCTTCCACCTTCATATCCTTGAGGGCCACAGGCTCATCCATTTTCAGCTTGTGCTTATTATCGCCTGCCATGATTTCCAATAGCAGAGGTAAATCCCTGGCGAATCTCGTGATCGGACCGATCTGCAGCATTTTGGGGAACTTCTTGTCCGTCAGTGAGTATGGAAAGTGACCTTTGACCGAGGTCAGTCCGCCAGTGGGCTTGTGTCCGAATACGCCGCAGAAGAGGGCAGGCAGGCGAATGGATCCACTGATATCGGAACCCACTCCAAAGGTGGTTGCTCCACATCCATTCAAGGATCCCTCACCACCGGAAGATCCGGCGGAAGTGCGCCTTAAATCGTACGGATTCAGGCAGCACCCCTGGATATTGTTGCTCGTCTCGAAACTCATACAAAACTCGGGATTTGCCGATACCAGGAGGGGTATGCCACCGGCAGCTCGGACCAGTTCCACAACGTCGCCATCCTGAGCTGCTTTCATGTTCTTTCGAGCCAGACTGCCCACCGCAAAAGATAATCCTGTAGAGCAATTATAAAATTAAAAAATCCAAATAAAATTAGGCTATTTAAATAGGAATTTGAAATGAGAGAGGTGGTTTTAAGTTCGAATATCTCAAATATTTAATTTGAATTTAAACCCAGTTAAACTTAAATATAATGCCTATAAAATATATTAAATCAAATTTATATCCAATATATTATTTTAATACAAAATTAGGAAATTTAATTTGTATTGAAATTATTAACATGATTTAAGACTTGGATAAAATATTCAATAAGAAAAAAAATTGTCTGTGTATATTTAATAGTTTATTTCAAAACTTTAATCTCAAACTAATGTAGTCCCTAATTTATTTAAAAAATCTTTTTTAAGCCGTATCTGTAATACATCTGTAAACATTTTAATTTTTAAAATAAATATATTACTGGTGCTACTAATATTAAAAAACTAAAATTTTTTTTGTATATTTCTAGAAATAGAGGACTAAGGATTACCTTTAAGGCCGCACGATTCCTTGACTGTGAAGGGTATGCCCAGAATGGGATACTTGGTGTACAGGGCCACGCGGTCGAACTCCGAGCTGGCCTTGGCGATGAACTGGTCCGCCAATCTGGCATCCTGCAGGGCCGCCTCGAAGCGATCCTCGACGACGGCGTTCAGCGAGGGATTCACCTCCTGGACACGCGCAATATAGGCGCTAACCAACTCCACCGAGGTGATCTACAAACCGAACCCCACACAAATGACTTGCAAATGCCGCAGCTCGAATGACGTAATTGGACTTGGAGACTCACCTCACCGCGTCGCAGTTGGGTGACCAGTTCGACGACGGACTTCTTGAGCAGGGGATTGCGTATGCCCGGATATTTGGGCTTCTGGCGGGGCAGCACTAGGTCCAGTATCTTGTTCACCAGCATGCCAAAGGCATTCAGCACAAAGGCCATCAGGCGTAGGAATATCTCCATTTCGAGCAGGCGTCGTTGGGGTCACCAAAAAAGGTGATCGTATTCAAATCGGTGGACTTTGAGCAGACCGCAGCGGAAGTGGGTTAGCTTAGCGGGATTGGGAATCGGGAACTGGAACTGCACCTGGAACACCACCGAGCACTTCGACTGCGGATCGCGGACTACGCGTGCCGACCGACACTCGCACTTATTTTCCCTTGTTTTTTAATTTGAATTTGATTTTAATTTCAAAGTTAGCTGCAGCGCACGTATTTCCCAACACTAAAGAAACCTCGGTTGTTCTGGTTTACATTAAGATGGTTTCGAAAGTTAAAGAAAGGCGTTTCCCAAAACACCTTTTTCCTTAGATTGATATGAAAAATATAGTTTCTACAATATATACACTCACAATAAAATAAAATAAAACTTCAGAATATAAAATAGGTTTAGTTCCTTTTATATTCCCTTTTAAATAAACATACTCTATATGTTTTTAAAAAAATATATAAAAATAAATTTTGGCATGCCCAAAAACATAAGTGTTTAGGAATAATGCAACTCAAATTAAGGATTAACCATACATCAAATAAATTAAAATGGATTTGAAAAGAAATTCAGTCGTTATGGTCCAATTTAAATCCGGAATATTTGCTTCCTGATTTTAATTGAACAAAAAATGTAATTGAAGCAAACAGATGCCAAAAATAGGATCAGCCCATTTCCCTTTGTCTCAAACGCAGTCATTATTCATTCATGTATTTATTTAGTAATAATTTTAGTTATTGTTACACTTATCACTTACGTGCTAAAAAGAAACGTTCAACAAAGGCAAAAACTTGTTTAGCACATTACTCACTGGAAAACGAATCGAATCGGTTAACAAAACGGTTAACAAATTACAGAGTAACAGAGTACTTCAACATCAACCGAAAACAGAGAGTGTCAGAACGAGAGTGTGAACTCAGTTAGGCAACTTGGCAAAGGCGCGAAGGAGACGTCTATATATTCATATAAGTATGTTTGCTGGCTCGCGCAAAAATTGACATCTATGTAGCTATATTGTATGTACTTTTGTATGTTCTACACTCATGAATATTCACACAAAATCGGTTGAACTTGTCTTGGCATACATTGTCCATAGACAATTACGTGGGTATGTTTGCTGGGGGTTCTTTTGTATTTCTAAAATCGTATATCTGATGCAGGATTTGCATGGAACTGCTAAAACCCAAGGCGGCAACAATTCGGGGAAACAGTTGAACACAGTTTTTATATATTTTGTTGATTTTCTAAATTCTATAATCTACCAAAAAAGACAACTGGCAAAGTAATAGTATCTTAAGATGCTCTAAACAAAATTTTAGGTACATTTTTGCATGGTTTCCCACGAAGTGTTACCATTGTAGGGGTTTCAAGTTCCAGTTCCCTTAAAGGGCCTAACGTGTTTTTCTTTGGTTTTTATGGTATAACCCATCCATATGTTTGGTTACCATTGATATAGTCAGCGGAACAAGAAAAGGGATATGTATGAGTGTTATGGTTTCAGGGGATTTTAGTCTCGTGTAATGTGTATATTTTCTTAGCTTACTTTATTTTATGGTATATTATTCACTATCATATTATATATTTTGCCTGGTTATCATAGATAGGTTATCATAACATTAAAATATTTATTGTCTAAAACATTTCGCCCCGCTGAGCGCCTCTCTAGACCTAGATGCATCCCAAACTATATAGTTTTTTTTTCCCCCCCAAACGATTCTAACTATTGCACACACCTTTGGCTACTTAAAGATACTTTTTGCCTTCCAACAAATTAAATTTTGAATTTAATAAGTGTTTGGTGGCTGAGATCCCAGGGTTATTCCATTTAGCGGAGCACTTTCAATGGGGTTTATATATATATATATATATATATGTATAGACAACTTAAGGGCCTAGGGAGGTTATGGGTTTGGATTTTGTATTTTCTAGGGACTTTTGAAGGCGCCAGGCTCTCGGGGCTCACAAGTGCCTGGTGCCCGGTGGGAAAGTGCAATGCCAAGTGGAAGTCCATTAACTCAACCACCAACTAAACCCACTTATGGATCGCCGAATTACCCACTTTAGGTCATGTGCAGATCCCCCTTGAGGATGCGCGTAAAGGTCTTCTTGAACTGCTGGTTGGCCAGGGCATAGCAGAAGGGGTTCATGGGGCTGTTGGCATAGCAGAGGAAGTACGAGAACATGTACAGGTGCTCATTGATGCACGGCGGATGCCGGCAGAATCCCTCGACGAGGGCCAGCACATGGTAGGGTGTCCAGCAGGCCACGAAGCAGCCCAATATGAAGGAGATCGTGCGGAACGCTTTGCGGGCACGATTCTCGGACTTGGACTTTTGCCTGCCGCCCACTCCGAGGATTAGGGGTAGAGCCTTCTTGCTCTTAAAGTGCTTGCCTATGGAATGGATGAAGGCCCGCTTGCTGGAGTTTCGACTGGCGGCTAAGCCTTTGTCCTCTCTGTTCGGATCCTCCTCCTGGGCATCCTTTTTGGTAGTTACTTCTCCGCCCGCACCACCTCCAGCCGTACTGCTGGTGGTGCCCGAGGTAGAGGGCATCTTGTTGGTATTACTATCCGAGGTTTCCCGTTCATCGATCCGCTCCAGTGGCAGCTGCAATGCTGGTGGCGGTGGTGGTGGTGGCGTTTGAGTCGTGACCTTGGGAGAAAGTGGCTTGGGTGGCATGGGGGAGTAGAGTATGGCATCCTTGCTGCTCGTCTCCATGGGACTGGAGGCCCTGCGATGGGGACAATCGGCTGTGACCTTACCAGGCACATCCAGCAGGCAGATGGCCTCGATGCAGCTCTCTCTTCTCACCTTGGCAAAGTCCTCGATGCCTGTGTACGAAACGAGAAGACGTCTTTCAATGGCCACCGAAGCCTCCTCCAGACTCTGACTTTGACTTTGACTCTGGTTCTGATTCTGGTTCTGGATCTGATTCTGATTCTGGTTGTGATTCGGATTCAGGTTGAGGCTCAAGCTTTGGCTGGGACTCTGGTTTTGGCTGGTTTGGCTGGTTTGGCTGGGGGTTTGACTCAAGGCTTGATTGAGGTTCGTCTTGGGTGGATTACGGCGTGCGGGCGGTGGTGGAGGCAGGATTGGTTTCCCCTGGACACTGCTGTTCGGGGATGTGGTAACCGCCATCATGGCGGAGCTTTCATCCATGTACCGCAGCTCCGAGTTGGTCATCAGGTCATAGGTCAGGGCCAGTTCGCTGTTCCCCGAGCTGTTGCCAAAGGGACGATCCGAGTAGTCCTCGGACAGCGGGGTGGGGCACTGGAAGGCGTCTGGTGGTGGCAATATGGTCTGCACCAGACCCTGATGCACTTCCTCGCTGGGCACCTCGATGGGCGCCAAGTCCACGGGAGACAAGGGATCATTGTGGTCGATGGGAGGGGCCGACGACAGGTCAACCAGACGATCATGCTCGGCTATCTGGGAGAGGGTGGAGCAGGAGGTGCGTTTGGGCTGGTGCAAATGCTGCTGATTCTGGTTCTGGTTCTGGAACTGGTTCTGGTTCTGGTACTGGTTCTGCTGGTGCAGGGTGCGCACCTCTTCCTTGCTCTGCGCCCGCTGCAATGGACTCTGGTTTTGGAGTTGGTGCTGGTGTTGGTGTTGATGGTGATGATGATGGTGGTACTGGTGCATGGCCTCGATGGACTTGGAGTTGGTGGTGCTCTTCTGCAAGTTACCTTTGCTGCGGGTGGCCAGCAGGGCGGCCTGTGCCCCAAAGACCAGGCCAATCGAGGATCGCTTGCGCATGTTGTTCAGCTTCTGCTGGGTGATCAGCTGCTGGGCCTGGTTGACGGACGACTCCTCGTCCGAATCGAAGGCCGGACTGCTGGACCGCTCGCTTTTCTCCGCATCCACGGCTGCCTCCCGCTTCTTCGCCTCCTCCTGGATCTTGGCAGCCGAAGCCCTCCGCTGCTCGGGGGTCATCTTCTCCACTTCCTCGGTGGCCGTGGCCAAGGGATTCGCCTGGCCCGAACCACTCAATCGCTTGATCGCAGTGGTGCAGGCACTGTCCAAATCGGTTTGATCCCCCGCCAGTTCCACCTTCGTCTTCAGGATCTTCTCCTCGATCACTCCGATTCCCGCCGCATGTCCTGCCATTCCGGACATGGCTCCGGCACTCAGTGCCACCATGGATTGCATTTTCCGCTGCTTGGCCTCACTGCGCTTCTGCATGTCATAGGCTGTCTTATAAATCCCGGCATACAGCACAAACAGCACGATCAGCGTGGTCCAATAGTAGCCAATAATCAGAGCGGTGTTGAAGATCGGATCCTTGAGAAACTGCACGGCACACTGACCCGGCAGAAGGTCCCTTTTCCCGGTGAAGTGCTCCCAGCCAAAGATCGAGATGAAGAAGAGCAGGGCGGGAATGATCCACGTGATCGTCACCATGTAGATCACCCGCGTTCGCGTCCTCCAACTCCGGTACTTGGCCGCAATCTTCACCGAACAATAGCGATCAATGGTGATCAACAGCACCGTGTATTGGGACACCAGGCAGACCGTATAGTCCACCGAGAGCCACAGATCACAGAGCATCGGACCCAGGTCCCAGTAGCCCTTCAGCACGTATATCGTGTAGAAAGGCATCGAAACGGTTCCTGAAAAAATTAAGGGATAAGGAATAATTATAATCATAACTAACTTATTGATTTCATATAGTTTTAAAAGGTGAATAAAACTAGGTTACAGACTGATTCCATGCCATCAATTAGTTATACTTAGCTTTAAAAGTTTTACCCAATTTAAAATATATAGTTTACACTGTTCTATAAGTGATTTTAGTGCGCTAATGGTTTCTGTGGCATTCTCATAAGTTAAAGGATGTTAGCAATTTGGCACTTATAACTAAACTGATTAGGAAATATATTGACAGTGCTCACCTATCAGCATGTCCGTGGCTGCCAGCGAAGCAATAAAGTAATTACTTGGTTGCCTGATATTCCTGTCCACGATGAAGGCCAGAAGCACCAGGATATTACCGCCCACCGTCAAAATGATGCAGATGGCCAGGCAAATGGCGATCAGGATTGTCTGCCACAAGGCGAAGGGCGGCAGAACCGGACCAAGGATCTCCGAGTCGGAATTGGATCCCGACATGGTGGAACCGCCGCCCTCCGAGGATTGATTTCTCAGACCCAACAGAAGGTTTGTGTTGTTCACATCGAAGGTGCGGTACCATTGCAGCTGATCATTGACCGACCAGGAACTAAAGTCACTACTCTCGCCATAGATCTTCGCCGCCTCCAGGAGTCGTTTACACTCTGTGTGGGTCAGGACTCGCTTAAAAATGACACTGCAAAGCTTATCTCGCTCCCTTCTGAGGCTCCTGAAATAGGAAAATATATATAAAGCATTAGTAAACACAAAAAAAAACTATTGTAGCATGAATTTAAAAAAAAATTGCTCAATAGGATGAGTATTATATTAATTTATATTATTTAGACTCTTCGGTTGTCTTGTATTGAATTACTATTTATTTAAATATTGTCTGTAGTTTATTTTCAAGATAGTTTTTTATAGTTTTTAAAAATAATCTTCATTTTAAGATCGAATCAAGTCTATTTAAGCTTTTTCTATAACAACTTTTAAATGTTGTTATGTATTTTAAAGTTTTTTGATTTGAATTTTTATATTTTCTTAACAACGAAGTAAATATTTTTGTAGTGTTTTCTTTTTAAAAGAAAATTAAAAATTTTAAAGGCGCCTTCATTCTATTAAGCTCACTTACCAGTCGGTGATCCACTTGCTCTTGATGGTATAGATGGAGTCGCTGGAGTTGCCATTGAGGCCAGTCAGCTCCTCCTCGCCCGCCGACTTGTTAAGCGACCGCATCTCTTACCGCTCTCCCCTCGTCACCCCGCTACACCCCGATCAGCCCTCTGCCCTCTGCCCTCTGCCCTTCACCCGCTGCCCCGCACTCCTCGACCTCTGCGGTCTTTATGGTAATTTCAAGTTGGTCCTCCTTAATGTGCTGCCGTCAACGGATGTCCCGGAATGCTTACATTGCCTCCACGGAATGCCAGGACTTGTCTCCGGTCAGGTGCAGCATCTGCAAGAGGAAACAAAAGCTTGCTGTAGTTGTATTTAGCACTGAGAAAAAATTATAAAGAATTTTGAAATATAATCAATAACAAGAAAATATAGCCCATATGCTAAATACAATTTATTTAATCTTAAAGTGAACTAAAAAAATTGCTAAGCCAAATATTTTTGTATCGAATATTTGTTTGTCGTGTCCCATAATTTAGGCATTCTTATTTAAGTTATTAAGCTATGACTAATATAGCATTTTGAAATGTAACCTTTTCTCTATAAATAAAAGTCACATGTTTGGATGTATTCGTTAAAATTTCAATTATATATAAATTATGTTAGTAACATTAGTTTCTGGTTAAAAGATTACCTTTTTCATATTAATTTTTAGATCATTTCTATGAGAGGTCATACAAAAATCAGGAGATTTTTGAAACCTCAAACAAGGGAGTCCAAAAGACTTCTGTTATCAAATAAAAGTTTTAGGGACTTGTCTTGTCTTGCATCACTCCTAAAGTACGCATTAAATAATTGAACAACCTTTAAGTTATTTATAGTCTTTCTTTCTGTGTGGTCCTGGTGGACTTCCTTGCATCCGCCAAGTTTAAACTAATTTTGCAACCGTTAACTGGCAACCGGCGACTGGCGATGCAATTTGCTTGTGGCAGTTGCTTCCTGCCCCTGGTCCTTCCCTTGTCCTGTGCCACTCCGTTATGCTGCCTCATTATGTTACGGCATGATTTGCTTATGCCTCTGCCACTTGAGCTTCCTTCGTCGTTGCCTTTTCCATTTTTCCATCTCTTGTATTCAGTGATTTTCTTGACCTTTTTATACCTTAATTGTGGGTCTTCTATTTTCACTGACATTTGAAAAACTCTTAGTTAGAAAAGCTATTTTAGCATTAGATGGAAGGTTAAAATATATATTCAAGTCTCTGTGTTCTTATCCATGGGCAACAATATTAGAAAATTGTATCCATTTATTCATTAGTTACCTAACTTGCCTTCTCAAATGTTCATCAAATTAAATTCTTAATTTAAATTATTCACATTGTTCTGCGATTATGAATTAATGAAAATTTACTAAACTAGATTTGAAGACAATAATTAAACTATGGCAGAAATGTAAAACATTTTCGTGTTTTTATTAAGTTATACTTTCTAAGCGTATCGCAAAGTCGAACAACAAAGCCCCACAGTTAACTTGATGTTATTTAAACCTAAATGCTCGTATTCACTGGCAGGGCAAACTTTCCTCCACTGGGGTCACTCGCAGGCCAGAGGCTGCTCAACTTCTTGACTGTTGCATTTGGTCCAAGGAATCCACCAAAGTTGTCCTCATCGTTGTTTGTTTATTTTTAGAGTGCGCGAGGCTGGGAAAACAAGGTGAGGGCATAAAGCGGCTGGGCGAAATTGAGTTTTGCAACTTTTCAAATATAATTTCGAACAAATCGATAGGGCAAACCTGTGAAGCGGCCTGCTCTTTGGCAGGCAAATTTCGCAAGGACAATCGAGTTATCCGCTGTTGCTTCCTTGCAACTATTGCATCCTTGCATCTTTGCAGCTCGGCACGTCCGCTGGCACTTTGACTGAATGGAAATTGAATTAGTTGAGACAATTTGTTTTCATTTAATTCCCAAAACATTGCCACAGCTAAGAAATCCTGTCGACTGATTTAGTTGAAAGAAGTAGGGTTGCTTCCTTAGTCCATCAGCACATGCGAAAATACCCATTTGACAGCTGTCAGACTTTGTTGCCCCTGGTTTTTTTGCATCGGAAACCCGTAACCAAACCCTCAACGAAACCCATTACCAAACCCAAATCAACGAGCAGTCCCAATTTCTATGCTAATTGGAGGCTATCCTGTGAAAGTGGGTGCGGATTAAGCGCTTTGATTGCGTGAAATTCTTACCAAAAAGTGTTCAAATCTTGAAATGGGTTGAGCCCCCACAAAGGTTACCAAAAGGCATTACAATTAGCAGTACTTAACAGTGGTGATTACGGAATTTTGAAACAGTTGTAAGTGCTGTTTATTGTTAGAGAGATTATTTTAATCGGGGGCTTGTTTGACATAATGCAACTGTTATGAACAGTAAATGTCTTTTTGAAAATTAATATGCAATATTTTATAGGTTATTTGGCTCTGTGATTTATTACAATTAACCAGTATTTTTTTTTTTAATTTACTGAATGGTAGAAGCAGTTATATACCATTTTATTTATCGTTTTCAAGGTTCTTTAACTAAATTTATTATTCTAATGTCTAACTTTCCTGACAAGTTATTACACGATTACTCTTTATGAGAACATTATTGTTTCACGTTATATAAAACACCATTCAATAACAAATAGGTGCTTTATTGACTTTTATTCGATAAGTGTTCTGTTGTGTCCCGATGGTAAACAAAGCTGTAACTGCACTACCCCCAAGCTCCGTGGTTCTCTCTCTTAGTAAGTCGTTATAACCTTTTACCAACTCTCTGTGGCACAGAAGCATTCTCGCCACACAACACGTGAAGTAATAATCCCGCTTAAGGACCTTAAGCCTTTGTCTAGTTGACCACCACCGGGTTGAACGACGCTTTTCCTGCTCCTGTTCCTGGAAGTCCTGGACTTCGGAGTTGACCGCACAACAAAAACAGAAGGCAGCAGAAAGCTGTAAGATCAAAGCTTTGATCTGACGCGGTGGTGGAAGTGGTGGTGCTGGGGACTCGGACACAGTATCCGGTTGCCATGGAAACTTTGTGCTGACTACACTGGGAAAACAACAAGCTGTCATTCAAAGAGGATAAAACATTATCGATGGGTGTAAATATTTGTAAATTATTTGGCTTTGATTTGATTTTAAAGACTAACCCATTTAATATCTTTCAAAAGCTATTTTAGACCATTTTTGAAAATTTATTCCTAATTCCAAACATATAATTTCCGTTAAAATTCCCATTTGCATATTAATTCGCTTGCAAATAAAATGATGGCGGGACATAACTTGGAATATTTTACGTTAATTTTACTCTGTAGCAAACAAATTCAGAAGACTTTTCTTTAAGTTAAGAATGATATGATTGAATTATATAATATATCCCGGAAACTAACACAAACGACCTTATAAATATCAATATAATTCCCAAGTTGGTATTCGGGGATCCCTTCTACTACTTTAGAATAATTTTCTAATAATACTTTATTTTGCTACAAATGCAGACATTTTTAAATTTATTATTCTTAACCGTTTTTCACAGTACAGTAGAGCGAGGGTGTTGTAGATTTTCTGTTGCAATCTGGCCTTTCATATCTCGCATCTCCCTGCAACGGACATAGCTTGGGCTTAAAACAGAACCGAGGTTACCGCACGAATGACACACGCTCTGAGTGGCGGGGATATAGGAAGTACTGGGTTTTCAGCGGGGGCTATAGCCAAGCCGTTGGCTTTGTTTGCACAACTCAAAGTTGCTGGCATTCTTGGCGTGCGCTCAGAAAGTGAAATATGTAAGCAATGTGTTTGCCTGAATGGCTGGCAGGCCCAAAGGATCCAAAGGATCCAAAGGGGAATATAAGTTGGGGGTGGTGGGGAAAAGGTTAGCACCTTAAATCAGCAATTATGTCGCGCAACTTTTGCCCAGGTGCCTGGTGCAAAAGGGGAGGGCAATAAAAAAGGTACTGGCTACCCCCTTGTTAGATAAGATTTTGCTCGCTCTTGTTGCCATAATAACCCGCTTTTGCCTTTTGCCGTTTCCGGCTTCTTCTTATTTTTTTTATTTTTGTTGTGCCTTTTAATAAACTTATTAAATGTGTAAGCAAGCCGTTGTCCCTGCCACCATCCATTTTTTTTTGCTGGCTTTTATTTGGCAAATAATGAAAAGTAATTTAATCAAGCCAACAAAAGGGCTACGAAATTCATCAGGAAAGATAATGGAAGTCCCAAAATTTGATTGGCACTTCAACCGGCGCCTCCTTGAATTTTTTTTTCTGTTTGGTTCTGGATACCAGCATAGGGGTTCTCCCAATCGGGATTTTGTTAATTGGCTGCACAAAGAACCTGCCTGCAATGTCGGTTAGCGGCTTCCAATCATGCGCTAATATCCGCATCACCAAAAGCTTTGAAGGCTGCATCCATAATCCGGCCAACCAAAGAGGTATGATGCTGGCTGGTAGCTGGCATTCAGTAGCTGGAGCTGAAGCGGAAGCTGAAGCTGGAGCGTCGAAAACTGTCAACGGCCATGTGTACGGCGTTCTTTTGTGCCCGGACCCTGGCCGCAGATTATGATTTTGACAGCATTTTTTGTTGCCGTAGGAGAATGGCAAAAAGGGGGTACTACTGGCACTACCACGGCCAGGGAATAATGGACTCATAATCAACTTGTGCAAGTGCGCCCGGCAAGTTTTAATTACAAAACGTTCAGGCTCTTTTCTCTACTTCCACTTCCACCTCCACTTCCATTTCAAGCCCTATTCTTGCTTGTGTTTAATTCATCTAGGTTCTGGATTAACATTCTGCATTTTTTTTCGCGGCTGCCTTTTGTTGACTCCCTGGGAACTACTTGGCACGCGCATTTTAATCAAAGTAAAATTTTAAATAAATATTAGAGACGCACAGCGTGATGAATAATTTCGGGCTGCCGCGCGTTGTCAATTGTCTGCCTCGCATGGGCAATTTCAATTTCAGCTACGTCAGCCCAAGAATTGTGGAATGCACAGCAAACAAAAATGTAGAACGCTATTAGTGTGCAAATAAAAAATATTTTTTTTTTATTTTAGTTATTATCTAAATTCTGAAAAAGGGAGCCATACTCACCATTTAAGAGGTCGAATAAAATGATAAAAATTGATGTTACTTAATGTTAATTCAAAAACCATTTTGTTAGAATTAAATAAAAACATCATAGTTTAAAATAACACGTTGCTGTCGTTCATATTGATTTTAATTCGGAAAATAATAACAATGTGCAGGGTATAAACTTTGTATACAAATTGTAAAGTGCTTAACTTACGCGCTAATTAACAAGAGACAAACGAATTGACTTTAAAGTTTATCACTCATACGTACTGTTGCCTTAAAAAAAAATTTTATCTTAACCGGTACACGGTATGAAAACTGAGAAAAAACTACGCAGCGCCTTCAACTTAAGATAATAATAAGATTTTATTTTCGAATGCCTTTATTAAAGGGTGTTATTCTGGTCATCCATTTTAAGGTACATATGTATATAAAATGTTAAAACATAAAAAGTTACTTTAGAAATATCAATGTGAAAGTATTCACTTTAGTATTAAGCTTATCAATATTGTTGAAAAACACTGCACAGGCCAATTTTGTTTATATTTTCTTAACGTGTGTTTGCAAGGAACTCAAAGGGCGGTGTTTGTATGGGTGGGGTGGCATCGTGTCGAGTCGGTGGCTGCATCAGACTTGTCCTTGACACGTTTGCTGCATGCCAAATGAAGGTTGGCTCGCCTCCTTGCCAGCGAGTAGTGAAAAAGCGCTTTCGAAGACAGCCAAAGACCGCAAATCGTTTTCGGAGACTGTTGCGCGTTTACTTTGCTCGCTGGCACACTCATATAGTGACACACTAACACGTCCGCGTGTACAACTCACACACAAACGCACACACACATGTATGAGAGCATGCACATGCAAATTTAACGAGCGCCAATGGCAAAAATTTCGCCCCAGGCCACTTAGCGTTGTCTTTTGTGGCATGAAACACACACACACACACACACGCACATGCGCTGGCATATATTCATACATGTCGACATCCTCGTTTATTGCTATGCAATCTGTTGTTGCTTTTATATCCGGCAGCCAGATAGCGAAGGCATAAAAAAGTCCTTCCTCCCTCCCCCTGGGGCACCATAACAAAATGGTAAGCGACACTTGCTACAAGCATGCTGAAGTGTTCAAATGACGCTGGCGGCAGGCAAGAAGGTGCCACAGCGTAAAATCTGCGGCTTGGAACAGATGGATTTTCAAGACACATGCCGCTGATCGATTAAGCCTGGGGAACAGAACAGATTGTCCGCTGAGCTGCCTTGAATGAGAAGCGCAGAGAAGGGCTTAACTCAGGGATAAAAGGGATCAAATCCTAAAGTGTTCAAAAACCTTTAGACATAAGCGTTTAAATAACATTTCAATAATTATGAAATAATAAGAACGTATTAAAATTAATATACTTTTATCGGGGCTAAACGGATTATTTCCTTAAGTGTATCAAAATAAAATGTAAACGTTTAAAAATAAACGTTTAAATAACAACTGAGTAAAAGAAAAGATAATATTTTCAATATATGTATGCTTCACTTAACTGCGTTAAATGAGAAGCGCAGAGAATAGCTTATGCAAGATTATCAAAAAGTAAAATTCTATGAATAAATCCATATCTTTATTAGAAAAATGTAGTGATTGAAGAGTTACTTATTTCTGAGAACTTAATGAACTCAATTATAATTTTTAACTTCCTTCCCTGACTGTCCATTTAAAATGCAATTATCTCAAAAGATCATTTTGCTCAAAACTGTGGACAACCCCTTGAAAATATTTTTAATCTTCAACCAGCACAGAGCATTTCGCACTCGCCTCGAACATCCTGCTTAATTTGTTCCTCCTTCCGGTTACACCATCCCTATGCATCCCTGTCATTGCAATATGTTTTTATGATTATGACAATGATGATACCGTAATCGGTGTTGCCGCCTTCTGGCTTAATGCAACAACTGCAAAATGCGTTTGGGCGACACTTGCAGCAAATTGCCCCACGCACACACAAGAACTATGAGCACAAACGATTCGAGCTGAAAATTGCTTGGCACAGTTTGTCGCATTTTTCGTCCTTGTGCTCCTGCTCCTGCTCCTGCTCCTACTAGTCCTGCCTGCTATTTCCTGCCTGCCCGCCCTGTCATTTAGAGCTCATTTCAGGCGAAAAACGAAACGGAATGTAAACAAAAGGCAGTGGCAACTGTGGCAGCAGGGCGGCAAAAGGACGCAGCCACTTCCGTGTCGCAGCAGCTATAAAATGACAGAGCAACTGCCTCCTTCTACACTTTTCAAAATAAGGATGACCTAAATGGTAGGCATTTCCTAGGCCAGCAGAAGTTTTAATTATTCGGTGATAATTAAACTTAGTTAAGTTTTGTTTATGTACTATTAATCACAATTTTGATTAGTAATTCTACCAATTTATAAGATTTATTTCTGTTATCAAAGGTTATTTCAATAATACTAATAAAAAAGCAAGATCATCTTATAATATTTAACATAGTGGGACACAAGGGGCCTAAAAGTATGCAGTAAAAAAAAGGACGTCGTTTTTTGTAATGAATCCAACAGATATCCTAAGTCACACGTGATTTAGTTTTAGAAACATGCTTGTTCAAATTGTGCTTTATAAGTTTGTATAATTTTTTTCAGTGTACACCACCGTGTGAGCTCTTCTCTTCATTCCCTTTTTCATTCCCCTAATGAGCTTGATGCGTTTTTGATGATGCTGTTGGCTCCTGCCGTTGCTGCGGCTGCTGGCTACCATCCTGTTCTGGCAGTCGCTTTAATTGAATGTTTTACCTCTCGACGGCCAACGCTGCGTATGCGCAATGTGCAGCCTGCCCAGTTGAAATTTGACTTTTATGAGGCGCTTTCGGAATACACAATTACCGTGTCGAATTTATTAATGCCATTTATCATGGCGCCCAGAATGTAGCGCGTAGGGGTAACCTCTATGTCCCCAAACAAGGTCTTTCATGGCTTGTCAGCGGCTTTAATTATGCTGAGGCTGACGATGTCCTGCTGGGACAGCATCCTGGCCGAGACGTGCTCATATTTTATGCCTTTATAAGCAGTAGTCGTGTCGGTGTCAGAGCCCCATCCACTTTTGTAGACTTTAGGCTTATATATTGTGTGGTGTGACAATTAAAAGCTAAAGCGTCCAAATAAAGTTAGGCAACCCTTTTCATTTCATATAAGGAAAAAGAAAGGTGTCAGCATTCAACCTTTTAATCATGGTGACACATAATTTGTCTAATTTATTTTAAACTCATTAACAGATACAGTGTTTGCTTGGATTTAAAGAGTGTTTCATGCCTTTAATCTTGTAAAATCTAACACATTGGCTAAATAAATGTAATTATATATTGAATCTATTTTTCAGGGATATTACTCACTATTTTTGTCCATCATTTTGTTATTTATTCCCCAACAAAAATTAACTAGTCAACAACAATCTAATTTTGTATTACCATTCCCCACACATTTAATTATACAGACAATAAATGCCGGCTCAATAAGCCGTAAACTCTTGGTATATATTTTCATTGTGGCTTAGTTGAATTAACACTGGGTCTTTGTTAATCGATAAGCACTCAATTAACGGGTCTTAAAGGCTTACCGCAACACAACATTTTGCGTGTAGCTGCGTTGAATTTTCCGACTAAGCAAACCTCGTATTTTCCCCTTTCACCAGATGGACACTTTCAGTGTGGCAAACAGCTGAGGCGTAAATTGATTCAGTGAGCTTAATTGTGCTGACATTTTCATGTGGCAGCGATCGATCAATCGATGTGAATGTGAATGTGTTTGCATGGCACATGGCACGCAACTGCAGCTTTACTTAGTCCCTCCTCCTCCCATTTGCCATCCAGTAAGCCTAATTTATGCCGTTGCATGGGTCGGGAATTGAATATGACAACTTTATGGAGTTTAGTTTATTATAATCGCATAAAATATTGTGACGTGCCGGGGCGGGTGAAACGAGCATGGGGATTTTCCCGAGCCTTCAACTCCCGCCGGTTCCTAACTGGCTGCTCCATTGTTGTGTGGCTCATGCATTTTTCATGGGGTAATGTTAATGTGCAAGTACTCCTGCCTGGCTATGATTTTACCTCCTTCCCTTGCTGCCCTCAGCTGACGGCCAAAGTTTATGCAACAGATTTATGAATGCCCAGCTACGTGGCTGAATTAGGCAGCTGAGGGCTTTCCCAGACCACGGAACACTGGTTCCTTCTGTCTGGCGAATATTCGCGAGATAATAAGATACACTCAAGAAAGTTATAAGCTGAAGCCAGCAACTGATTAAGGTTGCATATCAAATGACGTTGTATTTTTAATAGAGAAATTCTTGGGGTTTTCCAAATTTTAGCTCAAGGTAGGACTTCAGGCTATGACTTATTAAAATATTATGATTATTTATGTTTATTTAAATGTTAACAAACAAACAATATGTAATTTAAAGGAGAAAAAAATGGCTTTTTCTTAAAAAATATAATTTAATTTAAGGGCCATTTTTAAAACACTAAATGTATATGTAGTATATAATAATATATATATAAAATTTTAAATCTTCTTAACATAAATTCAATTTATTTAAAATAAATATTTTTCATCTTAGACTATACAAATATTTAAAGGCTATTATATTAAAATAATTCTTAAGTTTTTAGCTCTTACAGGAATATCTGAATTGATTTAAATCATTTAAAACTCTTAAATCTAAAATTGATCTTCCCAAAAAGTAGGAGAATTTTGTTTAAAAAGACCGAATTCATTTTCCTAAAGGGTTTTTCGGATAGTCTTATTAAAATGGTATACCCGCAAATTGTTTCAGTGCAGAAGAAATTATCATTTCTTGGCTTATGAATTTTAAAACCTTCAGCACTTGCCAATTTGGCTACAGGACTGTGAAAAGTTTTCCTTTAATTGTCAACTTCGTTACTCAACAAACTGTTGTCTCTCCTTTTTTGCCGGAGACCTTAGGTCATCTTGAGTTGAAAAGTTGTGCCTTTGTTAATTAAGTGCAACCCAATCTGCTGCTGCTGTGGCAGACATAACTCATTCATTTGGCTGAATCGTTTGCAGCAGCTGTTGCCGCCTCCAGACTTAATTGCCGCACTCATGACAAACGTGTTTCCACCTCAAACTCATTCCCTGGAGTTTTCCACGTTTTTCCAATCCCTGCACATCCTAGCGATAGTTCACCATTGTGTTAATAATTGAATCATTGTTAATTTTGACACGGCCAATATTTGTTTGTTGGTTGATAATTGGCAATGCAATTGGTTTAATTACAATTGTAATGCTTTCAGCTGAATTATTCACAATTAACAGCTGTCGAGTGGCTCTAATTGCCCCCGGATTAATGCAAATGCGCTGAAAGATTTTCCGTTGGCAAATAGCAAATGCTAAATTTGTTTATAAATATTTAATGCGCAATTTATTG
Organism: Drosophila elegans; assembly: GCF_018152505.1. Classification (NCBI taxonomy): domain Eukaryota; kingdom Metazoa; phylum Arthropoda; class Insecta; order Diptera; family Drosophilidae; genus Drosophila; species Drosophila elegans. Next base: position 978,129 of record NW_024545855.1, on the reverse strand, counting down.
CTCGAGGATATTTGGCCCACTCCCCCTCATTTTTCGCCAATTCCCTGTGTAAGTTGTTTTTCATGTTTCTGCTTTTGCTCTACATTACTGCGATTTTTTGTTTGCTTTTCAACTTCTCATTTTTTTTGTTTGGCTTTGCAGCTTGTCTGCGATTTTCCTGGGAAATAATTTCAGCAATCGCTGGTTGCAAATATCTGTACTCCAATATGGTTGCCCTCAGCCATGGGATAACCACTTTACTCAGTGGAATGTGCAACGTTAATGGATTTTCCCGGTATTAATATGCTTAAGGAATTTATATGGTTTTTAATTAAACTATTTTTTTATTTTGAAAATTCCTTTGAGTATAAATTTACTGGCAGGACATTTGTTATTTGCTATGCAGTCGTGTCCGCGCATTCTAATAACATTGCATTGGAATGGAATATTTTATCTGGCACACAAATGCATAACTTGAGCAAAGCGTAGAGTGCCAAAATATTTGGAAATAGTAAAAATGGTTTTTAATTAAAAAAACTTCTAGCCACCAACAGCTGTCAAAACAACTGCCCTATAACGAACAATGAATGCCCTAGAAGACAATAATTAAACAAATATATATATATTCACATTAAATTTCCAAGCGAATTTCTTAAAGACCATGGGCCATAAATTGTTTTTCCAGCATCCCAGCACTTGTTTGTGTTTTGCCAAAACGCTGTCAACGCATTACGTAATTATGGATGTATCAAATTATGAAAAATGTGCTCGCTATTCGCCAAGTTACGTGTTGTGGCAACATTTTATGGCCTTTGCCGCAGCGAATTATGTGACAAAAACGCTTCAGTAAACAGCAGACGTACAAACAGATGGGGAAAATGCCACAGCGAGACAACAGAAACGCGGACCCCGACATGGCAACCAACTGAAGCTTGGATAAGACGGGGGCGGAAAAGGCACACTGGGGAAAAGTATTGGGATTTAAATATAATTAGGTATTAGAAAAATGATTTATAGCCTCATAAACGGACATTAATTTTGTTGACTCTCCGGAATCTCCAACCTTTTCGAACCAATACTTCATTGACTTACATATGTTCGTAATAATACCTAATTATAAACTTTAATATTTTTAAATAAACTTTTAATAAAACTGCTCATTTTGATGAGTTAAAATAAGTAATTACAAATCCAAAATACCAGTTTAATAACTCAAAGTTGAGCATCAGAAAGCAAAGATTATTATCAAAGATAGTTTATTTTAATTTTGAAACATTATATTGCTGAGTGTACTTGACAAACTGGATAACTGGAGAATCTTTCTGAGGGCTGACACGTGAGTCCCTGTCCCCTGTTTTCACTCCCAGTGCATCGTTAAAGATTTATTTAGAATTTCCAGCGGGCACCATACACCGCAGCGTGTAATTGTCCATATATGTAGTGGAGTGCCCTCCCCTCTCTCTCTCTTTCTCTTTCTGTCTGTCTCCATCTTACCGTCCCTTTCTGCTTGCTCTGTCAGCATTGCATACTTTTATGGTAATAATTTCAGTTGTGGTATTAAATCAGCGGAAACGGAAATGTAAAAACGTGTTGCCAGGAAGTCATATTTCAGCTTAGACAAACGAGATACACGAATGGCCAAAGAGAGGGATAGAGATAGGGGGAGGGGAAAGAGAAGGGTGATGAAGCGTGAGATAGAGCCACATGCAACACTGTTGTCAGTTGCTGTTTGTGGTGCTGTTGTGGAGGAGACTACATCGCATTAATTTGGTTTTACAACATGGCCACACATAAAAATGAGAAATTGCTGACACACATGCTGCATAAGCAAACGCGAGTGAGCGAGAGGGCCTGCGTAATGGGTGAACGAGAGGCAGGCAACAATTGCCATCAACAATATAGTCGAAATTAGCGCAAAATGAATTATAAATGCTGCCTTAATAAAAAGCTGAAGCACAAAGCGCGGCCAGCAAACATCAAGTCCTTAGCGAGTGAAAAAGACAGGCGACCGGTAATAGTCTTAGTCCTAGAGTGAAAGAGAGGGTCCGAGGAAGTGGCAAAATGAAGAAGCAGCCACAACTCTCCGCAGATGTAAACAGTAAAATGTTGAATTTTCTTCCGCCGCTTTATGTGCAGCATCAAAAACAGATGCTGAGCACGGCAGAAATGAAAAGTTGAGGAAAGTGGAAAGCGGAAAGGATCGGGAACAAGGGGTTGCGGAAGAGCTGAAAAGCCTTGTCCACTGAAATTGCAATAAATAAAGAAGCAAAGTTTTTAATGCCCAGCAATTCTTTTGGGTTTTGGGGGATATTCGCTGCAAGCAAGTTATGCAAATTAGTTGCAAAAATTACTCTTTGTCTTAATACTTTCCATTCTAAAGCTATTTTTAATAAATGAATAGGTTAAAAAACTTTTAATTTAGTATATTCATAGAAAGACAATATTATCTTTAAAGTCGTTAAATTTTTAAGAGTTTACACTTTAGGGAAATTCTTTGACTTACATCAAACCAAATAACTATTTTAAATAAAATGTAATATATTTTAGCAATAGCTGTTCACTATATCAAAAGTTCCATAACTGTTTTGTTTTTTCTTGAACAATAATGTTGTTATTAAAACATTTAAATAATATTTATTGCACATTTTAGTTCTTAAGTTTTATTAAACTGAAAAGAAAATGGTGTGTTATATAAACTAAACATTTTTTGGTAACTGCCAATTTCTAGCAACATTTTGTTTTCTACATACCCATTACTCTCAACTATTTTGTTTGTATTTGAAGTTAATTTATTACATTTTTTTGAGCATTTCAATTTCAATTTAGTTTATGCATTTTTCCGCTGTTCATTAAGTCTTGATAAAGAAAGCTTAATTATTTTGACTTTACAATGTTATGAACAGGGACTGTTGGCTAAAACTGATGATGATAGTTTAGTTTATATAGTTTTCCTTTGATTATTAAGTCCTAATAAATGCAGCTAAGTTATTTTGACTTTACAATGTCATGGGCTGTAACTGTTGGCTAAAACTGATGATGACACCAGTTTATTTTTACCTAGCTGTTGGCAACTTTTATCAACCCATCTGTATCGCAACTTCTGTTACAAATACCCCAATAAACATTTTCAATTTAAGTTGTATCTAGACAAGGGCTTTTCGCAGTTTAGTCGCTGGTTTATGGGCAGCTCAATGGCTAATCCCGAACAGAATCGTCATCTGCCGGGACGGAAAAACTTAAACCTCGCAGAAATCTTAAAGGCAGATGTTGTCGATGTCGTTTCCCCAATGGATTTTCTAAGGCTGGTGGTATTGGTGGGTACTGCTACTGCTGCTGGCAATTATCACATCGTGTCGCAGTGGCGGCCATAATAACCCCCAGTCCGGAGATGAAGTCAAATGCTGCAAATACAACCAATCAGACGAACAGTGACGGGATGCGCCCCTCAACGCCCATTTTAATGTGTGCGCACGACTTGGCCAGGGGCAAACGAATATATATCGGGGTATGGAAGTGATACTGGCTCTGGTAACTCCATGAATTTTCTTGTGTTTTCAGTGGGGAAACAGCAGTAAATTGACATAAAAACCAAATTGTCCATAAAAATGTATTTCCCTTTAGCCCAGCCAAGGCGCTCCCCCAAGCAGTTGGTTTTTCCTCGATTTTTCCTCGCTTTTTCCCGCTATCCTCCGCGCGTAACCCCGATGCTTATCGATAAAGTTCAATGGCAGCTTCAGGGGCAACTTGCTCAGTTGGCCGGCGGAATTAGTTTCCTGCGGGGAATCCCTGGGAACGGTTCCGTCAACAATTTAATCAGCTCATCGCCTCCCGGCCGCAGCAAATCCTGCTGGCTGGCCAAAGGATTTTTGTCTTGTGCTTATTTCAACACCCTTTGGGCCTTGTAGTTTATATATTTTTTCTTCATGTTTTTTTTTTTTATTATTTCGTTTGGGCGGTCTTACTTCCCGTCTATTGACACAAAATAAGTTGCCTTTAGTTTTTTGGTTTTATTGGCCGCATTCTGTTGGCAGGAAATTAAAAGCCATCTGGCAATGTTTTCATTTCCTCTCGCCAGAGTCACTTCATCATCGGCTACAGAATCGATATTATGCTAATGCCCGCCTAATTATCGCCCATTATCGAAATGAACTGAGCGCATTTTCCATAGCCACCAACATTCTATATAAAAGTAGTCTGCCAGATGGCTTATTTGATGAGTCGCAAAATAAACCGACTGAAGTTCGATTTTTGGGAATGGGATTTTGATTTGTAAATGGGTTTGGCGAGATTGTTGGCAAGATAAGTACGCTTAGGGTGTCAAGTTTTGTTTAATTAACAAATTTGATTAATTGAAATGGGTTGGTTCATGTTAGCTTTTACTAAACAAGTTTTTGATATATTAACGAATTAAAAATCTTTAATTGTACTTTATAATGCCCAAAATTTGGGCGCATGTAAAAACGTTTAAAATGCTTTACATTATTAAAAAGAACTATCATGTATCTAAATTTGTTGATTTTAAAATATAATTTGATATGTTGCTTTAAAATTAGAGCAGCATATTCTCAGTCATTATTCTAAATGTTTTTCAAAAAATAATTGAATAGATTACGAATGTAGTTAGTTGGAATGCATTGGTTTAGCTAAATTCTGTACATTATTAGAAAAGCAAAATTTATTAACATACAGCCTTTTGGCTTGTGGCTTAGAAATATGATGAATCAAAGTCACTTATTGGTTCCTGCATTTGCCCTGTCATCACTCTAAATTTTCCTCAAAAAAAAAAATGTTGAATAGATGGAAAATGATTGATATTTTCCACAGAAGCCTAATTATTAGCTAGTCCAGGGGAGGGAAACAGGCTGCAAGACCAAAAGGCAAATCATTTGAATACAGCTGGGTCCCATAATCGTTTTTTTTTGCCATATCCCACTCTGACGTGTGTGGACTTTGAATGGATTTTTAATAACATTGTCAGGGTGACACTGAAATGGCGTCAACATGTGCGCAGCTACCGACCCTGGCTGTGATTATCACTCGACCTCCAGTTGCCATAGCCCCCGTAACCCCCATTTATCCTCCTTTCGACCATCAGGGGTCAGGCCAACACACACACACACACACACACATACTCACACGTTTTTTGTTTGCTTGGGTTGTGTTTTTGTTGCAGGTTTCAGCCAGCGATGTTGGCTTAACGCCTGCTGTTGCTGCTCTTTTCGGCCGGTCGACATGCTCATATTGGATATGTTTTGGTGGCCCGGCCACCACTCCAACGGCTCATCATCGGTTCCATCCTTATTTGATGAGCAAGGACCAACAGAAGCCAACTAATTTCAGCCTGACATTTGCCAGCCATCATGATGATGATTATTACGATTACTATTACGATGATGATGGTGGTAATGGGCTACGACTTATGCCGAATGCCGCACATTTCATAAGTTTCGATGGCGGTTAATTTACATGGCCAGTTGCAGGATTTATTGCCAAACGAACTAGGCCAACTGTGGCCAGGCCAGACCAAATATTTATTACAGCCTGTGTGCGCATGAAATGAGTTAATATCGCTTGACTTCTTACTGGCTGTGGCCGTGCCGGCTCTTAAAGCACCGGACAAAGAAGCCATTGAATGTATTCACAGCCAGGCAAAAAGTCGCAGGATGTGCCACAATCTGACTGCAGATACACCAAACGAAAAGGGAAATACGCAAACGTACAGATGCTGTCGAAATATTAGCACTACCTTCAGGCGTTTCTTAAGCGAACATAAAATGTATCTTGAGTAATGGAGCCATTTACCCATTTTTTTGGGGTATATGCTCGACGTCTGGTCGATTAAATAAAAAAAAACTACTCTCCACAAACTTACATTTTTTAAATAAGTGTATTGGAATGTTTATAGGTGTATTTTTTTTAATTTACTAATTGCAAATGTAGTCATTTCTATGTTTAATCTTTCTCTTTCCCTTTTTCTATTCCTTTCTTTTTTTTTTAAAAGATTTTTCTTTTCAAATTTTAAGATATGGCTAGAAAAGGGGTTTGCTAGCACTTTCAATGTATAAGACATGAAAATTTAAAACTGATGCGGTCCCAAAATTTATTGGAATGAAAAACTTGTTAAAACTGCCCAAACTTAAAATATATTGGAACAAATTTAGGTTTAGAAGTAAAATCCCCTGAGTATAAGTTAAAAATTGTTAAAACTGTAACGATTTTGTTTTTATAAGTCCATATAAAATATACTTAGGTTTCTAAATGGTATTACTTTAATAGCTATTGGATCTTATACATATCTGTTTTTGCATAGATCTTTTCAACGGTTATTATGTTGTTTTTGCAGTTGTCGATGTACATGAAACTTTTTGTTTGTAGTTTTGAAAATCCATTGTTTTTACCTCATCTGTGCGCAATGTGGTGTGTGCAAAGAAAGCAGGCGAGAGAGCTGTTATGGCAGACAAACAAAAGCTGCCGAAAACAAATAATCCGTTCGTTCTGTGTGCTCCGTGCTCGGTTTTGCTGTTTTGCTGTTTTGCTTTTTGGATATTTGAATGTTTCTGTTTTCCTTGCGAGCCACACGGCTCTTATCCTGGCTGGCATCCTTTGTCTGTTTGACTGTCTGTCTGTTTGTCTGTCTGTTTGCATGCGATGCTGATGAGCCTGCAACATGTCGAGTCGAGTCGAGTGTTGTTGCCAAAGTAATAATAACAAAAAGGGCTACGACCGAGACGAGAGCGGGCTTAAAAACTCATTGACACGTTCAGGCACGAGCACGAGCCAGGGCAACACTTTCGGTTTTAGCCCTATTCTTGGTAGTTCTGTAGTTCTGCATTCTGCCTGCCGGCGAAGGCCTCTAAGCCATTTACTTAGCCACACTTGGACAGATGTCAATGGGAATCTGGCTGGCTAAATGGATGCTCCACTGACTGGCTGAATGAAATCATGCACGACTGACTTTATGCCTTTGCCAGGCACTTGGATTCATTTCCATTTAAATGTTACATCAACTCGGGCTTCCTCTCCGGGGCAACAGTGCGTATCACCGCATCCGAATGTGCATTTAATTGCATTTCAATTTCTCGATTTACAGCCATTTGGGCATACAGCCTGCCAAACACAGACATTCGTTTGCACATCGAGTGCCCAAATGGAGTATTGAATTAATAAATTTTCGGTAAGCTGTTGACGTGCTGGTTGTGGCGTTGGCTGTGGTCGAAGGACACCGTCATTTGCTCTGCCACTTAATTAGCAGGACGACCGACCAGAAACCAAGGCTCGACTTTGGCCACAGTTTCACACTCAGGTCATTTGCCTTTGCCGGATAAATTTCCATTTTTCGACACATCGCTATTTTTTTTTTGAAATCCTATTAGCTGAAACCGTCAAAGAGAAAAACGAATCACACATAAAACTTAATTAAATTTGTCAATCGGAAACAACATCAGCTGGATGGGAAGAGGCGTGGCGTTGATTGGCATAAAGGGCTTTAATAAGCATAAATTATGAAGAGGCTATAATCAATTCCAGCCCCCATTGTTTGTCTGGCCAACATGAAAATTGTTTGCAACACGCAACCAGGGTACTAAAAATAAATAAATTTAATAAAAGCGCATTGCTGAGTACCCTGATATACTCAATGAAAGGTGGGTTTTTATAAAACCATAGCCCCTTTGCTTACAAAATATTGCGTTAGTTATACCGAAAAAAATTGACAGAAGAATGTAAACTAACCGTGTTGCCATCATAGTTACTGAGGGATTTTTCAATTAAATCGCAATTCTGTGAAAACTTCAACTGCCTTTGGCGACTTAAAGGGACTTTCCTGGCCCCGAATTCTAGATATAAGCCCGGAAAGGGCAATATATATTTGGCTGAGGTCATTGCGAGCAGGTGCATCCGGTGAGATAGTGAGAGGCAGATAACAAAAAGCGCACAACTGGGCCGAGTGCTCGAGTGGCCGGGCGGCAGTTGCTAGTGAAACCACCTGAGCAAAAGCTGTAATTACTCGGCGCGTCACTCACTGACTGCCTGACTGAGGCCTGCAATTAGCTGGCCATATAACTCATCCGCCACGTGGCACCGCTCTAGAAATAAAATGCAATTTGCGGAGTGAAATTGCCTGTACTTGTACTTGTACTTGTTAAATTAATCTCGCCCCCAACACGGCCTGCCGCCACAGGCAATTTCAAGCTCGACTTGCCAACTCATCAGCCGGCGCCAGCATCGCTCAGTTGTCAGCCGCAATCGCTGGCATTCTAATTAAGCCGCGGCTAATCATTAATTAGACACATCGAATGCGGCCTCTGGTTGCCTTTTTTATAGGTGCGTGTATACACAATGCGGCCCATTTAAGTTTGGTAATCGCAACAGCTTTCTAATACCGCAAAAGCCAAAAACAAATGTCGCTTTTAATTATGTGCTTTCTCAGGATTTGACGGAAATACACAAAGAGGTATTTTAGTTAAATTAGTTAAACTAATTTTGAAACGCTCTTAAGAATTGTTAAAATTAATAATTATTAAATAGAGTGAGAGGTTAATAATTCAAATGAAGGCATGCGCTTAATAGCGTTTTTAAGAATGTTTCAAAAAATAAGTCAATATATGTTATTTTCCGAAAATATATATTTTTTGTTTTATTTCCTTAATGCTATAAGAATTGTGTTGGGAAAGTATATTTTTAAAAAATCCAGCATTGAATTTTTGACTTATTGACAGTAGATCTACAAAATTTTCACAGCTAAATATAATTTTGTTAAGTGTAGCCACCTTCAGCTGTTTGGGCTTACATTTAGCACCTCAAGGCACGCCACTGGCCACACCCAAGGATATCCGTGGGATGTGGCATGTGGATGGGAATGGGGATGGAGCAGGTGCAGGTCCAACTGCTGGGTGTGCTCAAGGTTAGGGCCCAATGGCTGCCCTGCGAACTGGTAACCAAACCGAAGCGAGCTAAACTGACATGCTCTGATCGACAGGATGTCTGCCTGTGGGTGGTGGTTGGTGCGTGGTAGGTGATGGGTGTCCTAGGATTCGAGGGCTGCGGTCGGGAGCTTATTTATAAAACGACCTTGGCGCAAATCAAATGCAAAACTTTTATGCGGCTAGCGACACGCGTCGCGGTGTTCGCGTCCGTATTCGCCTGCTCATTAAAGGTCAAAGCCGATTTTGTTGTCCTACCTCCCCGAGGTGTGTTCGTTCCTGGGTCCTTTGTGGCTGGAATTGCCAGGAAACAAACACAAATGTATATATGTGCAAAATAAACATACAACTTTCTACGCAGTCAAAAAAAGTATCACGAAAATCAGTAATCAATTTGTTCGGTATTCCATCGAAAATGTCCTCTGTGTTTATAAAATAAATTTCTAAATTCAAAATATATTCAATATTGGTATCTACTGTAAGTGACAAACAAAAATATTATGATCTTTTAAAACTTCAATTCTATTGTTCAATAGAAACATAATTCAGTTCCGATTATAAAAACAGTGTAATTTATTGCAATAAAGAAAATAAACCGATTAATGGGTAAATTAGAATTCATTTTTAATAATAAAGCATTTCTAGCTATATAATTTTGTAGCTTTCTCGTGATAATTTTTCCTTGTGTAAATGTTTATATAATTTTTCTGAATTTTTGGGTAAGCCTCTTTAGAATTATTTGCCTTGGCGCGTTGCTCAATAAACATAATTAGCATTTTGCCACTTTACGTGGCCCAGTCACTAATGAATGACTAGGCCGAAAGGGAAACAGCCCACAAGGAAGCAACAAAGGAATGGAACACAGAGGGTGGAGAGGTGAGGAAACATGAATTGTACCTATTTCATATGCAAAATGTGCCAAAGAAGTTGATTAAAAATTCAAGAAGAGCTCAACCATTTGACAGGCACGGCGCCATCTGTGTGGCAAATAAATAACAGAGTAAACTGAGCAAAGGCCACAAACAACTACATACACCTACAAGTATATATATATATATATATATATATTAATTTGTATGTAAGCTGTGTCATAGACACATCAACACTTGCAGAGATGTATACAAGTGTCACTCGTGTGTAGCGCACTCAACGTCAGCACTTGGCAATTGCCATGTTCCCTCACACACACACTATTGCACACCCCCGAACAGCCACCATTGCACACCCAAAACTCACAAACACACTCTCCAAACGAATTTAGCAGGCTGCCAAAAAGGCTACTCTCAAACACACACACACTCATTTAGTGTCGCACATGGCGTATACGTGCTGGCTGTCTGTACGCGTGCCGCAGAGTGTAATTAAATATTTTACAGGCAATCTACATTCTTAAGATAAACTCGGCCTTATATAATATGTGTGGGTGACCCAGAGCAGGAGCAACAACAGGAGCAGCAGCCACAATGGGAAATGTTTTTAAAAACGGAAAACACGCAAAATGCTAAACAAGTGCCAAGTCCGGGTAGAATCGAAACGATTAGGAAATGCTCTTAGCCAAATATAAAAAATGCCACACAAAAGTGGTAACTTTTTTGTCGGCTTTGAAGTTTAAAATATTTTGGGTTACAAATATAAAATAACTTTACCTAAAAATATTTTATTAGACAATATTTTATTTGCTCTAATTTGTAAGATTGGTTAGAAATACAAAATATATTTAAAAACATTTTTAAAAGAAACATTATTACCATAAGTCATCAGGAAATATATTTTCAACATTCAAAATTACGAACGCTATGATAATATCCTGATAACCAAACAATTCTTTTCGCAATGTAAATGCAAATTGATTTGAATCCTTTTATGCAAATTGCAACCAATTGATTGTCAAAGTCGACGAACTCCGTGCCTAAAAAAGAAAAACATCATAAGATACCAGAATAATGTTTGTTGCGCCCAAAAACACACACACAGTCACAAGAATATTGCGCTTAGGCTGCAATATTTAGTGGGCACACACATACATACATACACACATACTATACTTGACTGGTGGAAACATTTTTCGGGGCATAAGTCGTCGTCGTAGTCGCTGTTGTGGAATTTAGATTAGTGTCATTTAACTTTTTAGATTTACAAATGTTGCATGAAAAGATAATCGGCTTGCCCTTGTCCGGCGGGACAAGGCCACAGGACATGGAAATAGGGACACGGGACATCGGACATCGGACATGGGCCCTTGGACATACTGCAGTCATGGGCAGTTTTGTGGTTGCTGCCCCTTTGCAACCTCAGAACGATATACCACTCGTAGTCCTCCTCCATATCCTGCGTCTCAGATCCTCTGTCTGCGCTTGAGTTGCGGCATTGTAACAGGTTTTGAGGCGTGCTTTGGGTTTTTGCGGCTGGTAACTGGGAGCTGGGAGTATGGACCTGGAGTAGGGGCCAGACCCCAAATTGGATTTCGTTGTTGGGTTGCCACCGTAGACGTTTCTATATATATATGTTTGGACATGGACGCGTGTTGGTAATTGCGCTTTGAGGTTGTAATTTGTGAATTGAAACTGTCAGCAGTAAAATGCGGTGCTTGTGTCGGTGGATTTAATAAACAAATTTAAAGGAGTCGTAACTCTCAGTCTCCATTGCGATTCCATTGACTCCCCTTCCTTTGCTTTATTTGATTTGCATTATCAATTAACTGGGAATTTAATTTACAAGCCTAATCATTTTGCATTTAAAATTTAATTATAACTGCATTTGCATAGGCATTCCTGTTATTTTCTTAATTAATAAGTTATGCTTTGGCCCCGCACCCACTCACTGCTAAGCAACAGCGAATGTAAAGGGGAAGAACAAGGGAAAACTGTTTTTTAATTGCCTGCGAAAAGGGTTTGAAAGTGGGCTGGGAAAATACTCGAAGTAGGCCGCAGCTGTTGCTCCGGCTTAAGCGGGTTAAGCAAAAAAGGATGAGAGCTGGCACAGAGTCCATATGAACTGACCACTTCAGTTGGCCTAATTGGCTGGCCAAGTGTTGGTTATTTCGGAACATGAACTCCAAGGTCCCTGAGTGCGGTTTCCTCTAGTGAACATCTACCACTAGAACTCATTTAGTTTCGTTTTCTTTGTGGGAAAGGAATGGGATTCTAAAATTCAAAAGAGAGCTTAGACTCAAGTAATGCATGTGGCAAAGAAAAATTTAGTTGTATAGGCAAAAATAAATGAATGTCTATAAGTGTATAATGCAATGTGATTTATAAAACGTTTACAATTTTTGATGAGAATAAAAAAACATAAATTTTCATGGGTTTTTAAAAAACCTCTTTTTTTAAATTAAAGGTCATTTCAATTACAAGGTTTACTAGCAAGGTTTACAAGGTTTTCTAGCATTTTAAATGTGATTTGTGATAAGCTTCTCAATATAGCAGACTCCATTAGTGTGAAAGGGGCGTGGCACTACAAGCCTTATCTGCAATGCCCATCCAAATAAAAATACAACCCGAAAGCAACACTATGCGTGCGCGGAAAAATCCATCATCCAGCCGTCCATCTGTCCGTCCACTTTCGGGCTGAGCTGAAATGTGGGGCGTCAGAAAGGGTTACGCCCAGATTTAGTCAAGGACCAACACCAACACATTCATGTGAATTACCAACAACACCGGAAGCGGCAGCGACAACAAAAATGGCGGCGCCGGAAACGGAAACGCAAGAGCGTGTTTGAGCAGAAGCCCATAATTTTGCATTAGCAGCTACCGAAAAAGCCAGAGAAACAGAAACATCAACTGAAACATCAAGTGAAACAGCAGCAGAGGAACAAACATTGACAGATAACAGACTGGAGCTCAGTCACATGTGAGCGCACGTGATAAGAATTCACAGGTGAAAACACGCGCATACAGGTATTAAATATGTTGAACATTGTTGGCAACTCACTCATCGAATAGGCATTAGAAGTCGAGAGGAGAATGTAGGGAAATGGTAAATTAGGGAATTAGCTGGAACAGCTTATGTAGTACATTTCAGCCAATTTCAAACTCACTCATCAAATAAACATTTGCGATTGCGGAGTGATTAATTTTAAAACCATGTCATTATTTATTCATTGAATTGTTTAGTAGTCAAAGTGTTTTTGAGTTTAATATAATAATAACAATTATCAAAATACTGATAATAATATATGTAGTTCAAATAATTTATTTTTCGGATGAGTGCTAATAATTTTATTAATGAGGTGCACTGTGTGTTAAGGTTATACAATATTAAACATTGCGATAACTTAGGAGTCTTCAATATGTATTTATACGCCATTCTTTGTTAACCTTAAACATACATATTACCTTTTGGTAAAAGGTCTTCAAGATTATTTTAAATACTAAAAGGAGAGTGAAACCCAGCTAAAAATGTCCGTCCTTGGTAGGCAAACCATCTTTCACCGTCGTCCTGCGTTCTAAGTATAATTAGTTTTGCACTAACTGGGGCGTAAAACGAAACTCAGACACATTACAGAACTGAACCTTCAGATCGAACCGAAGCCTTTGCCTGCCCAACAGAAAATCATTAAAAATATTTGCCAGCACGCGCTGAGCCGCCTCGTCATCCAATCAACCATCGACTTCTCGGCACCACCACCACCACCACCACCGCAACCTCAACTTCAACCACTACCATCCGCCGCCACCAAAATCGACACCACAGCCGCTGGCCATCCAGCTCCTGGCCATCGGAAAAAGGAGGTAGAGGCCTGAAAGGAGCACAATTTGGGGCATAAAAATTGTTGCTTACTTGGCAAAGATGTTTATCACACCGCCGGGTGGCTGGATAAAAAAAATGCGAGAAAGTCCTCCGAGTTCTTGAGCCAAAATTCTGTACATTGGACCAACACATTAATGGTAGTTCTAGTTACAAGACAAAAAAGGCTTATATCAACCACTTTAAACTGTCCTTCTATTGATAACGTGTATGTCTTTATTTAAACGTAATATGCTTTTAATATTTTTGTTACTAAATATGCTTTCTATTTTTTTTTTATACTTACAAATAGGAAGGATGCTTCAATACGTTATTAAACTTACTTAACCTTTTTTATTTTGCCTTTTTTTCAAATTAAAAAAAAAATTAACTTAAAATCTATTAGAACACGAAATCACGAATACATATGAAATTTTTACAAAAAATTTTACAATTTGTTTGATATTAAGGAGTATGTTAATTTTTAGTTTCCGCTTTATACTATACATTTTAATTTGGAAATAAAATGCGAATATTTTTAACGTGCAAATGGCATTGCAACTTTATATTTTTTTTGGGCACATCGTGAACCACAGTGCTGTGGCAACTGCGGTTGGCAATGTAAATATTTTGCCATTTGGGCTTTCTCTTGGATTAGTTTCATTTATTTCATCATTTGCGCGTCTCACTCAACGCATGCAGCGCCTTATCCTGCCGTGTTGATTTCCAAGTCCCTAGTCCCGAGTCCTGAGTCCTGTGTCCTGAATTCTGGGACTTGTGTCCTGTCTGGGCGAGAGTATTGCCGGGGTTCAGTGGTCGGTCGGCGGTCCGGTGGGGGGATAAGGATTTAATCAGGCCGCTGGGGACTGTAAAGCAACGTCGCCCGCTGCTAACACAGAAATGAAGGCGCTGCCCAGAAACATCACACAAAAGCAACAAAAAAAAGGGAACAGAAAACACACAGAGAACAGGAATTTTCTTAAGCGTAATGCGGCACAGAACAAATTTTTTGGACTAGATTTGGCACGAACATTAAAAATTTATAATCATTTATAAAATAATTATTCTTCTTATATACAAAATTCGGTAATTTTTTAATTTGTTTAAACAGCGCTACAAGCATAGCAAAGAAGGAAAATCATTTAAAAACTAGTTTTTGATCATCCCATTCAACAATTTAAATTACAACATATTTTCCCCAATTTAAAGCTGTAATAAAAAAGTAATCAAAATATAAAATACCATTGGGAAACCCAATACAATACAAGAAAGATTTGGTTTAAACATTATATTCTTTATAATTTATAGCTTAAAAAATAAAAATTATCTTGGATCTCTTTCATATCGCTTTATAATTTTTGAAATTCATAGAACTTAAAAAACACCTATTTTTCAGTTCATTTGTTTTTAAATAAACTTTTATTAAACTTTTCTCTAAGTGCAATCACTGCTGTCGAAATGATGACGATGACGAGGTCCGCCCGCCAAAAGGAAAATGTTAGGGGGATTGGCCTCGTCGCTTTTTGATTTTTCCTTTGCACTCTGCTCTCTTTTCTGCGCTTTTATTATTCGTTACAAGTGTGTGAAGTTGTAATTTAAGTGTGTGAGGGGGAGGTGCCGCTGACACGCCCACCACCCATTAAAGGCGGCCCTCAAATGCCGCTAGAGGGGACATTGATTTTCCTCACTCTCTCTATTATGTTCCCACTCGAACATGCCTTCAAAGCAAATTCCAGCTATCCACAGCAATCAGTTTCAGTTGCGTCTTGATTTTTGCTTTTGATTTCATCGGGATTAGTTGGCAAAAAGGGGGTTCGTCTGATGCCATCCCATATCCAGCTGACATTGACGAGTGTCAGGCACATGTCCTCCGCCACATACTGACTTGGCTTAAGCGTGGACGCAGCTGGACATCGAGTGGCCAAATCGGAAGTGGAAGTGGGCGGAGGAGCAGGGCGCGGGACGCGGAGCTGCAGTGTGGACCACAGGTGAATGGGGAGGAGGGAGGAGGGAGGAGGAGGTCCTCCGGCTTTCTGCTCCTCCAATAGTTGGTGAAAAGTTTTCAGTTCGGCTTTAGGGTAACATTTTCCACACCACTTATTGAATAAGTCATGGGAATTTTTGTTATTTTCGGCTAGCTTCTTGTGTGACTTAGTGATGGTTTCCCTCGTGTGGTTTAATTTTTAAAATCAATTTTGTTAGCGAAAAAGTTTTGGAAAAATAAAGGGATAGGAAAACAATTTAGATAAAAGTGTCTTCTTCGATTACTTATTTGAAGTGAATTATAAATTTCAATACAATAAGAAAAGTGACCTTGTCTTAAATAAATGATGACTGAAAAGAGATTCATTTATAATAATAAACTTATAAAAAAATGTTATTGAGGAAACCTACTCAAGCAGGTTTTTGAGTTACTTCACTAAATTTACTTAGGAAAAATAAGGATTAAAAAATGTTTCTGAAAACCTCTTTTGTAATTTTTTTTTGCGCGCAAATTGTCATTAAATAATCTTGACAAAAAAATTCTGCCTGATTTTGGGTACATTGTGTCATGTACTTTTGTATGACATGTTTTCATTCATTGTTATTTCCCACAAAACAAAGGACTGAGCTCCTAAATGGATTCATCACGTTGCAATAAAATTTAGAAATTCCTTGATAATGCGTTGATTGCATAGCGGAGCTAAACAACTCCTTTCCCCCTTTAAAGCATTTGCAAAAGCAATTGTAAAATGATTGCCGTTTGAATTATTGAACTGGAAACCTTCCTCCTTCGCAGAAAAAGGTGAAGGAACTTCGGCAAGTAGGGCAAAATATTTCGTAGACTTGCAGCATATGTAGGATTAAGTAATGATTGGCCAGTCAGGCGACCGAATCTCATTGGAACTTGCTGTGCCGGATGGCCTTGATCTGTAAGCAGGTTTAGTTTCCGCCAGGACAGGATGATTTTCCAGTTCGTTTGCAGGCTCTTATCCAAGGACTTTAAGCTCGACTGGAAGGGGTTCTGGTGCTGGTCGTGCTTCTATGCCAGTCAGCTGGTCCGGTGGTTGGCAATTATTTTTAGCCCATTGTGTGTATTTGCCTCCACGCGGACAACCAACTGTCTGGGTAGGCAGGTGAGTGTTTATTTTCGCCAATCAATATTCCACATACTCCCAATCGATACGGCACTTCACATGGCCGCAGGGCGCACGAGGCGTATGATTGATCTAATTGATAGCCAAGATTGATGGCGCAATCTCGGCAGGTGTGCGCTGTCTGAGTGTCTGCTGTCAACTGAGTGTGTGTGTATGTGTGTGTGTGTGGACAATAAATCTCAATTGCAATCGACTTACATGCATTGGATTTTCTCGGCTTCCAGCCTTTAGCTGTAACAGCAACAGTTGATTATAAACACCTGCATTAAACTTGAACTTTAACTTATAATGATTTGTTTTTTTATTATTAATTTTTCTTTGTAAGTTAAAAGGTTTATTTTTGGAGTTATGACCCCTACAGTTGTTCACTCGAAACCGCGATTTGTCACCGACAATTTATAAGCGGCCAGCGAGCGACAGAAAACGCGACTTGGCAGTCCAAAGGACGAGCGTGGACTGTGACACTGCGGCGGCTGACGCTGTCTATTATGGAGGCCAAAAGCAGGAGCAACATGGCCAGCAACAGCAGTTCGCATATAGCCACACGGCCAAGGCGGAGCAACTGTTGGTCGTGCGAATCCCGCTTACGATATTCGTACATCGGTTGCTTAACTTCGGCTTTCGTCGTTTTTCGTTTTTCATCCTTCGTCCTTGTTTTTCTTCCTGTGTCGTCGGCAGCTGTTTAACTATTTTTCGGTTAGTTTTTGCGCTGCGCTTGCATTTCAATGACAAATTGTTGCATCTCAGAAATGCCAAAAAAAAACTACCCTTCTACTCACCTGTGTTTCTGGCGTTTCAATCAATATTCCATTTCTCAAAACCTTTTGTTGGCCAACAAAAAAGAATTGTTTCAAGTGCTAGGTCCTCATGTTTTGAAGTTTAACGATTTACTTACTTTTCACCAGCTAAGCGGGCGGAAATACTTTTGCAATTCTGGGGCAGAAATATTTTTTTGTTTGTTTGTATGGGCGTTTTAAATTTATTGCACCACATTGAGCGTTACAGGAGCAGCAACAAAAACAGCATCAGCGGCAACTGATAGCGGAAAGTTTAATGGGAAATGTAAATGTTACGCCATTGTATGACATACGACAATAAAATGGAATGAAACAGAAACAATAAACCGATGGATGCCAGGCCCAGGATTCCTACACAGGTTGTTGGACCCATTTCCCCTCTCAACCGACCGACCACCTTCTTCATCTCTCTAATACACTGACAAAAACTCTAATTTGAGCTTAGAAAACTGCTCAATTGTACAGTTTTAAACAAAAAAAGGATAAACAACTCTGAGCTTTCAGTTTGAATGCAGCTTATAAATGAATTGGAACTTCCGAAATTGTATGTAGAGCCTATTAAATTTTAATCAAATATTCATTTGCTTAACACAAAACCAAAGCCATTTTTAAGAAAAAGAAGTCTATATTTATTACCATAAATAGTATTTGAGTCCCTTGCGTGCACTTTTAAAATGTATTTTTATTAATCACTAATTATTTAATACTAATTATTGTTTAAGCACCAAATTTTATAAGGCTAAACATTTTTAATCAATTTCAAATAACCAATATTCTTACCAATTAAAATGTTATATTTAAAAAATTACCTACGTTTTTTTTTTAGCTAAGAATTAATAAATCTACGAGCAGAGTACTTGATATTTCTTCCTGTTGAAACACATTCCTCTTCCTATTTCCCAAGTCTCCGTTTGGGTTTTTTTTTTGTTTGCTGTTATTTTTCTGCGGCTGTGGCCATAATTTACAATAACAACAACCCAGATGGGGGCGGACGTGGATCAGGGAGGCGTGGTAGCGGGAGGCAGATAGAGAAATGTGAAGCTGAAAATGAAAGAGTCGAACAATGTGGCTGGCCCGGGCTTGTGAGGATGTCGTTTTGCATTCGATGGATGAATATTGTGGGGGGGTGTTTTGGGGTGGACCGATAGCAATGCTACCGTTAGCAGTCTAAAACGACGAAGCCATCGAAATCGCGCCATGCAGTTCTTCTGACTCCAGAGTCAGATATTGTATTTCATGGCGTCTCGCTCGATATGTCACGGCTATGTGTGTTCACCTCCATATCTGTATGCTTGTGTGTGTGTTCCATAATTCAATTTCAGAGTAAGCCCATTCACAGTTTCAGCCATGGCCACCCATAACCACCCACTGCCACCCACCGCCACCCACCGCCACCCACAACCACCCCCACTATGCACATAAGGCATTGATCTGCCCTAGCAAAGCGCTTTATGTTTTATGCGTGTGGCTAAAAAGTTTAACGAGGCATAAACAAACAGAGGGCTATAGTCGTTGCCACTGCAGACTGAATGAACGAAAGTTGACCAAATGATATATGGTTCGCCCAGGGATATACAATTTTTGGTCGGGTCCCCCGGAAGTAGGATTAAAATCTTATAGTATATGACACAGAAATAGAATACATTTCTCTTTCACAGATTTATTAAACCGAATTAAATTTTACATAAAATCAAATTGAATTTACCTTGCACCCAAAATAAATCTCTCATGAATTTATAAAACGCTGCCGTAAATGAAGAAAAAATGGCAAAGTTTCTCAGGTCAAAATCAACATTGTTAAACCAATATTTGTTAAAGTATGGCAGGCGGCTTCCAAGCAATCTGTGAAATTGAGATGAAATTATAATTAGACGTTGAGTTATTAAACACGTAAATGTACGTAATTTAATGAATGACTCTCAGATTTGTCTACCAAGGAATTGGATATTAGCTACTAATTGGATGATTTGCAGTGTATTCTGATTAAATTAGGAGTTAAAATTGCTTAAATTTGTATGCAATCAAACGAAAGTGGGATAATTTGTTATTTCTTGTTTTTAATAGTTTGAAATTAAATATATTATATCTTAGTGTATAAAAATATTATATATTTTTAAAGTTTAAGTTCAATTTCTTTAAAGTTATCATAATTTTGTGAAATATTTAATTAAATCCTTCCATATATTGAATAAAATAAATTTAATTTTCCGTTTTTGAACAGATTTGACTTTTTAACTTGTATATAATTCGGTACAAAATAGCTTAAGAGGGCTGTTTAAATTCGCTATATTTTCCTAAATATTTTCCGTCTGACGTACAAATGTGTATCATTTTATTTTGCATAAAAGTCATCCTTATTTGAGAAGGAATGTAATGTTATGACATTGATTGTGAATTCTTGTGATGTGACTTTGGAACTGTTGGTGTCGCTTGCTAAAATTGGCTTATCCATAAACCAATTAACCAGGCAGACAGCGCCGTGTCACGGCCACATCCTTCTAACATAAGCCATATGTTCGTCACATGCAATTTCCAAAGCAATTAACCGGGACACTCCACCTGCCTGTTGGAACACCCATTGCACACCCGAATAGAAGGTCCCCCAAATGCCTGCAGCCTGTTGCTAGACTCTGCTAAAATGGGTGTGTGTGTGTGTGTGTGTGTGAGTGGCAACCAATTGAATTTGTCGCGCATCGAACAAACTTGGCAATTCAATCAACGTGCCAGTTGCTTTTACCAAACCCGGCCCCATTTTACCTGCTTTTTTGACCATGAACCTGACCATCGACCATTGAAAATCGGACATCAGCAGACATTGGACATCGAACAGAGGGAGTTGTCTTGCCTACATGACTTTTGGCCATCGTTTGTTGGTCGCTTTGCTAATTGAATTGCCCTGTTTGTCGCCTCTTTCAGCGGCAGTGTCAAAAATTACGCATACGCCCGGTTGGTGCGCATTAAGCCGTTGCGGCTAATGAAGCTTACGAGATTGACGGGCCAATTATGGGGATGATGGCATCGCCCATTGTTTTCCCTCGCAATTGAATTACATTGAAAACTTCGTTAGGCTCGTTAGCCAAACGCGATTTCCGTGATAAACACGAACGGCAACTTAAAATGCAATCAATGGCAGAAGACTTAATCTCAAATCAATTGATTTTTATTGGAACCCGGAAATGGTACTCATTTAGCACTTCATTGTATACATATATATGCATTTCACATATATGCACAGGGAAATAATAAAATTAATTACTAAACATTTTGAATTTATCTAAACGTCGACATTTATATTTAAACGATGTTTAAAATTTGAATTTTTTTAGCACATCACCTAATATATCTTAAATTTAAGAAAAAACTAAATTGTTTCTGTTTTATTATGAACAGGGGCTAAAATTTCATTAATATTTGACATTTAAACTTTTTTAAGCATTTTACTCAACAATTCTGAAAGCAAAGAAAAACATTTTTTTAGTTAAAGCGCTTTTTACTAAGATTGAAATATTTTTCTGCCGAATTTATCATGTGTACATTTCATACAGTCTGTTATTTATTTCCTATTATTTTTTATTCATAGTGTTTAATATGCGTTTTTAATCAAATGAAATCAGTAGATAGGTATAAGGATTTTTATAATCCCAGTATAAACTATACGTTATAGAGTTGGATTCAACATTTACCAAACGCACTGCGTATAAAAATAACTCTTCATTAAATAGGTATTTTCCTGGGCAATTCTTCACAGCACAAACACATATTTCTGCGAATCGGCACAGTTTGGGGCAACCGAGGGGGCTCTGGAATTTTTTCCTTTCGAAGGGCAACGGACTGCCTGAAGTAAATCCCGGCAGATTGGTTGCTCTGGTTACGCTTTATAATTTCCCAAGCTATTCTTGTTTTATTCTCTTTTTTTTTTTAATTGATGTTCAGTGCTGATTGGTTTTCTAGCAGCCATTCGAGGCGTCGGGATTAAGCCGAGTGCTTTCAATTTGCACAAATACAAATAAAAATAACAATGGAGCAGCAGCAGCACCCAAGAGCGTAGGTGGTCGGCACTGACAGTCCAAATTGAATGGCAATTTGACTTTATTGAAGTGCAGCAACTGGTTGGGTCTGTCAATGCAGGAACCGAGTATAATATTTCAGCTGACCGTGCAGCCAAAGAGCCAAACCAAATCTGAGCAAATACATTCATTGCGTTGCGAGTTTTTCCCTCTAAATTGTCGGAATTTGTCCTGCTCATAGGCGCCTGCGGCACGTACTCGTACTCTGCTGTTGGCCAACTTGTTAGCCTAAAGCAGCTACAGCCTTGTCATATTGAAAATATAATTAAAGTTTTTGACAGTTATCTCGGACTAACAATGAATGAATGTCCGTCTACTTGCGGCGTGATTAATGATGTCGCTTTGGAAAGCGGAAAAATAAAATATAATTATATCTGCAGTGTATTGGGGTTAGTTAAGTTACCCAAAAGCAGACTCGAACAGAATTATTTGATCATTTATGGTTGATTATGGTAATCACTTTGAACATGGTCAACCGCAAAACAGCGGGTCCGAAATTATTTGCCCTCAAATAGTGTCCATCAATTCGAATTCCGCCCATGTGCGAACGCTTAGTGCGGTTGTGGTTGCACTAAAATGAGACTGAAATATTTAACGAGCGCTTGCTGTTCCGCTAAAAATTTCAGTCTAAAACGTGGCTAAAATGATACAAGCGAAAATGTTATTTCTGGCCTGCGTCTGTAAGACTTGTTGGATTAATGTTGATTAATTGCTGAATTCTCTCTGTTTATATTTTAAAGGCAGCATCCTTTTACGGCTGTGTCCTATATTTTATTGTTATTTTTAATTACAGACTTAAGGAAAAAATTACAGTGTTAAAAGGGAACCTTATTATTGCTGTGGTTATCATTTGCAATATGTTTATAAAACGTAGCTTAAGGTTTAGTGAACCCTTCAAAGTTTAACTTTTTGCAAAGGATTATGTGGAAGCCTCTAGCTAAAGCACATGACGCATAAACTTTGATTATCCCCTTTGAATATTTTCTGCCATGACTGGGATTACATTTTGGCAGTGTGTCAGTTTCAATTTCTGGATGGCGTTGATCTGTTTGCACACCTTTGGCAGCGGTTTGCAGCTTTCTTAATTAAAAAATCTGTTGGAAATCAGACAAGTCAGATGGGTAATTAGAACTGGCAGCCAGCCGAAAGCACACACGCGGTCAGGATCTCGGTTGAGTTGCTGTTTTGCCAGGGATTTGGAGGTAATTGGCTGCCGTTGCGTGGCAACTGGGTGTTGCAGCTGCGACAAGGTCAACCAGTGGATTGCCAACAAATCGCACTCATAGCCACACAGCTAACTCACATAGTTGAAATGTAAAAGCTTTTTTCGAGAATTGCAAACTTTTTTAACTAACTTTGTATACTGCAAATCAGGGAAATTTGTGAACTGAAGCCACATAAGTGGCCTCAAAATTGAGTTGCTGCTGAAAAAGAATTGAATTAAAAACTCTCAAACAGCAGGGTTTTTTGGGGCAATGTGTAACAGATAATTTCATTAAAACAGTCAGCAGGACGAGCGTACTAAAACACCCAGAAGCCCACATGGCGTATGCGCAATGGTTTTCCAACGGACTTAACTTGGCTTTTGTGGCACTTTGTGAATGTGTGTGCATGTTTAATATGCAATGGCTAGGCTTATGTTTTGTACAAGGAAATCCTTTTACACCACATTGGGTTCTGTTGTCGACGCCGCACCAACAAAAAAAAAATTAAATGATTCTACCGCTCTGCGTCTGCAATTAGGTTTAAATATTTATGCCCCAAGTGTCAAAAGAGTGCCAATTTTGCATCTTGTTAGACGTGGGCTCATTAATTATTTTGTACAAAAGTTGGCTGCCAAAACTAAGACCAAAGGCAAATTAGAAAGTTTTTAACTGCACCTTAAAGAAGCGTTCGCTTCAGTTTGTAGTGTGCTTCCTTCGTTTAGGATATCAATTCTTCAATAAAAGTTTTTTGCAGTTTTCTGTTGCCATTCTCCGAACAATTAGCAACCGAAAGTGGCCCAAACGAACTGTCAAGCTGGCAAACATCGAATCAGACCATCGAAGTGAAATGGAAATGGAAAATAAAACTACTACTAAAAACAAAACTTGTGTTGTTCCATTTTGATGCTTCTGGGGTCAAACCTTACCGACTCCCAGAAGGCAAAAACAAAACTGAAAAACAACAAAAAAATGTTAACAGGGAACGACGAAACTTCTGGGTGATAATGATAATGCTGATGATAATTGTTTAAATAGAGTAAAGTGGACATGTCAGACAGCACACGTGTGTAAATGCACAGAGAACGATGGTTGATATAATATAATTATAAGCATGATTAATAAAAATATATACACTTTATTAATCTATTATTTTAAGATATTATTTTTTAAGGTAGGCACATATTATAATTTTCAATGCTTTTATCTTTTCAGAGGTTTATTTTAAAAATTTAGAGTAATGAAGCAATTAAAAAGAAGAGTTAGAACTGAACATTAATATTAAAAATTTTTATTTTAAAAGGAAAACACTTTTTACTCTGTTCCAAAAAGTAACCCCATTTAAAATAACAAATTTAAATAAGTATTATTTTCGTTCCCCGCTGCAAATAAATGTTGTAAAACCATATGCAATCTATTGTGTATTTAAAATAATTTCGCCATTTTGTCATTAAGCTTTTTATATATATTTTTCATTGAATGATGGTGCACATGAAGGAATTTTTTTTTTTTTGTAAAGGACACAGCTTAATTGATGACGAAAGTATTTTTTCTCCATGTGCGCCTGTGAGTGGTGTCTTTGTTCCGATGTGCGGTCACTGCCACGGGGCATGTTTTGTGTGGGCCACGGAGCGTATGCGTAACGAGTGCCCAAGTGGCCATCTCCAGCTGCCCGTGGGCATACAAAAGGAATCGTTTTGCTTGTCATTTCGTCGATTCAATTAACGTAACAACTCGAAACAAAGCGCTGCTGGACAAAAAACCCGATACTCGAAAACAGCAAAGTGGACAAATCAGGGAGCCAAGGAGCCTGTGTTCGCTCTTTTAATGGGCAATTACATTTTAATGAGAGTTTACCATAGCCGCCACCTCCTCCATCTGTCGATAAATGCAAATTTTGGCCAAGGGGGCGTGGGCAAAGTTTACCTTCAAAGGTCAACTTAAAGCCGGGGGTCAGATTGCTGTAACTCCGATTACATTGTCTGTGTCCGCCTTTGAATGCAAATTTCGCATCCTCTGTTATTCATTTCGTGTCGCTCCCTTTTCCTCCACATCGAACGTTTGACACATCAAAGCGCTCGCCTGACAGCAGCACACTCTGCTTTATATATTTATACCCTTGCAGAGGGTATTATAATTTCAGTCAGAAGTTTGCAACGCAGTGAAGGAGACATCTCCGACCCTATAAAGTATATATATTCTTGATCAGCATCACTAGGCGAGTCGATCTAGCCATGTCCGTCTGTCCGTCCGTCTGTCCGTCTGTCCGTCTGTCCGTCTGTCCGTCTGTCCGTCTGTCCGTCCGTTTATATGCAAACTAGTCTCTCAGTTTTAAAGCTATCTGCATGAAACTTTCCCAAAAGTTGTCTTTCTATTGCAGGTAGTATATAAGTCGGAACGAGCCGGATCGGACGACTATAGCATATAGCTCCCATAGGAACAATCGGAAAAATAAAGGAAAAAAATTATAACTTTGCTGTTTTTTAATTTTTTGTTTAGTTCTTCGACATTTAGTAATGGTTAAATATTTCCGATTTACGGTTTAAATTTCATCAAAATCGGACGACTATAGCATATAGCTCCCATAGGAACAATCGGAAAAATAAATGAAAAAAAATTATAACTTTTCTGTTTTTTAATGTTTTGTTTAGTTCTTCGACATTTAGTAATGGTTAAATATTTTCGATTTACGGTTTAAATTTCATCAAAGTCGGACGACTATATCATATAGCTCCCATAGGAACAATCGGAGAAATAAATGAAAAAAAATTATAACTTTTCTGTTTTTTAATTTTTTGTTTAGTTCTTCGACATATGGCAATGTTTAATTATTTCAGAATTATGGTTTAAATTTTATCAAAATCGGACGTCTATATCATATAGCTCCCATAGAACTAATAAAAATATATAAAATAACTATCTAATAATTGAGCTGCAAATCATCATAGCTTCACTGTTTTTCAGTATATACTGAAGTAAATCATAATGTAAATGTTTTCAAAAGTATTTAATTCATGCAATAGCTGCAAGGGTATATGAACTTCGGCTTGCCGAAGTTTGCTTTCTTTCTTGTTTTTTTAAACATGCGTGTGCGATTAAAAGAGTAACAGCAACTGAAACTGAAACCAACATTAAAGGGCCGACGCTTTCAATTGGAAAAGCAGAAAAAAAAGGAGAGAAAAGAGAAAAAAATCAGAGCGGCAAGCAGAAATATAATGAGTTTTGCAGGCTACAGGCTTATGGTTGGTCATGGCCGCCCCTGACAAGCGTTGACACTTTTCCGCATTTCCATTTTCCCGCCCAGTCTGCCCAGGATTCTGGCGCGAGTCTCGTAATGTTGATGGACACTCGCTTTGATTTTCCGTTGCTAGCGCTGTTGCTCGTGTGGCTTTTCCTTTTGCCAGTTAAGTCCACACTAACGACTTGTCATACGTGCGGTTTCATCCGCGTACAACGACATCGGCGCGGGTATCACCATCATCATCATCAGCATCATCACCGCTACCGACTCTGTTTGCCCTGTCCTCTGAAAGAGTGTCCAATCCTCTTCTTTGGGCTGCGCCGCATTTAAAATCAATTTCATGGCCCTGCCAAACAAACACAAGCCCACAAACACACACCGTCGCGTAGTAAATCCCTGTTTTTGTGCCTCAGCCACAAATGCAAATATAAACATATGTGATGGCCACAAAAAAGAAATCCTTTTCAAGCTGTAAATATTACCCTAATGTGGGAAAGTCAAGCCACTGGGCGTTGTCATTTGCGGAGATAGTCAGTTTTCTGGACAAGATGTGATTTGAGATGTTTCATTTTGATTATTATTGATATTAAATTTTATTTTATAGGATCGATTTTCTTACAATATATATACATATACAATATTCCACAATATTCCATTTTAAGCTGTGTAGTTGTTAATATTTTTCCTTTAATATAAAAATCTTCTACAAAAAAATACTTTAATATCTGCTTTAAAGTTGATTTAATGATGTACTATAAAAACCAACATTTTATTAAAATTTACAAGTATATTTGGAGCATATTTTTAATTATATTCGATTTATTCTTTTACCCTCAAAGGGTATTAACTCAGCGACTTTCAAAGTAAACTTTTAAATATTTTATATTTCGTTTTGATAAGTCTTCAACTCTCAGTGAGTAGGTATTTATGTCTGAAAGGCCAAAGGAAAGGTCGTTACTGATAAGTCGAACCCTGCCTGTTCGGCTAGTCAGTTGGTTGGCCAGTTGTCCGCATCACGTATACGCCACGTTTTCATTGAAGCAGTGCAATGCACTCTCCGCAAAAAAAGAACTTCCGGTAAGACGGATTTGGGCATCATTTAGTTTGCTGTGAACTCCAATTAAGCAGCTGACGGAATGAGAAGTGCCCTGCGGCACCTGTTCCGTGTTTTTCTTGGCACTTTACTGACTGCCACTCGCTCGTGTGCCAAGAGCAATAAAAGTTTGCCGACTGACGATGGCAGGCGGAATTATTCATTCGACATTTAAGTGTCTGCCGGCACGTGCAATGAAAAAGTTTAACACACCTGCATACATTACACAATCCATGGGCATGAGTCGTTAAAGAAGAGAAATCCCAACTTAAAGACGCTCGTCGGCTGCAATAAAAAACACATGACAAATTGGTGGCTTTTCACCGGCCTTGCATACTTTCAGGCCAATCAATCTGCATATGGAATATTTGCTACTGATGGCCAAAAGCAATCGATTTTCATCTTACTTTGGTTTTTTTTTTTTGGTTGGAAATTAGGATGGGGAACGAAAGTGATTTCCTGCCAGGCATTGCCAGCGCCAAAACTTCATCAAGCTGCCGACTCTTATCGCTGGAGAAGGGGTCTTGGGTACTTGGGGCTGCATGCCTGGAATATCTTCCGGTTCCGCAGTTTTTGATGTCTTCCTTTGTGGGGAAGAGGTGATGCCTGTGGCAAAAACCACAGACTGCAGAGCCAGTAAGTGCCAAATAATAACCGCATGCTGGTAAAACAAATCGCAGAATTTCCAATGCAAAGCGAGAGAAATCCAAGAGAAATTCCAAAAGCCCCCAGAATATTCGATGCAGGCAAAAACACTCAACTATGAATGCGATTTCCATGTAATTCCAACGGATTTTGGCACGTGCGGCAACAAACTAGACGATAAGATTGCAAAAATAATCTATTTTCGGTATGTGTCTGGGTATGGGTTTGTATATGTATCATAGCACATAAAACGGCAGATTGCGGTTAATGGGCGTTTAAAAAGGCGTGAAAAGGGTCACCTATGCTGCAGTTTATTGTGGCATATTTTTGGGGGAGTGGTTGTCCCATAAAAATTCAAGTGCCAGTCGGTCATATTTTAATGGGTCTTTTCGGCCATTGTTGATCCAACTGCAGCAGAAATGCGGGGCGTGACAACAACAAAGGAAGCGGCTAACACACGCCAAGAAAGCCAAACAATCGCTGTCTAAACTCATTGTGTGCGCTTTGTGTGCACTGAAAAGGGGAAAGGATCATTCGGAGACACTTGCACAAAAAGGGGGAAAGGGGGGCTTCCTTTTCCCCCCCCACAGTCGTGTGTCAATGCAAATGTCTATGAGTGGAAAAACTCACATTGATGCCGCTTTGTCGCATTGTCTGCTCAATACTCGAATGTAGTGTGTGTGGGCGGAAATATTGTTTGCTGGTAAACGCCACTGACAAACACTACCAGTTGTAAATTGATTGTGAGCAGCCAAACACTTCACTTCACTCTGTCAGTTGATACGGCTAAGGTTGGTTATTGCCAGCCGACAGAACGACTAAACAGAAAAGATTTGAGCTGACATCTTCTCGATGCGAGCATAGAGTTTAATAGAGAAGACAAACTGTAAAAAATTTATTTATTAATTTACATTTTGTAATCAAGCGCTTTACGGAGGTATGCACTTTCCCATCTTGCACACCACGGCCATACACTAGGATTTAAATAAGAATTAAAGTAGGCAATCTGGGGTATTGTGTCCCTTAAACTTACAATCACAAAGCCCAAAGTACACAAAATATCTACAAGTCTGGCGGTCCACATTTTCACGCTGGGAAAGTTTAGATTCTATTGGCTCTTGAACCGGATATGGTTTGGTATTGCCACGCAGCGCTTTTTTATAATGTTAAATTACGTAATTACCATAAATACTGTGACATCGCAAAGTATAGAAATTCTAGAAAAATACTATGCATACTATAGATAGATATATAAGAGGCACGATGTTGGGCAATCAGTGCTTAAAGGTCGTTTTATTTGTATGGATGTTAATGTGTCATATAATTTTATATCCAGAGATCTTCGCGGCGCATTTACTCATGTATGTCATGCACTTTCCCGAACAGCAGTCCATGTGCATCTGGCACTAGGATTTAAATGAGATTGAAAATAGGCAATCTGGGATCTTATATAACTTAAACTTACTATACCCTCATTTGCCACACAAGCCTGAAGGACAGTCACAAAGCCCAGGATACACAAAAGGAGTAAAAGTCTGACTGTCCACATGTTCACCCTAGGAAAGTTCAGATTTAAGTGGCGCCTTTCGCTTTCGCATATAGTTAAACTGGATATGGATTAGTATTGCCACGTAGCGTTTTCTTTTATATTGTCAAATTAAGTACAGCTGTGTTCATGGAAATAGCAGCCAGTAAATTGGCCAATATCAAAATGGCGTAATATTCTTTGGACAGACGAGTCCAAGCTGACTAACGGTAATTTGGCATATGCCATTCCAAAACACAACAGCCAATCAGCTCAATAGATAATAAAGGATACACAACAATACACAAGTATATTTGTTTAGTTGTAGTTAGTTTATAAAACCTTTATTGGTTTTATTAGCTTGACACTGATATTTCATTATATGTCGTTTTTCACTAAATGGTAGTCATACTGGAAATATATTGAACACATTGAAACAAAAATTTACTAAGTTATATTAAAAAAAATAATCATAAATCCATGTAGAAAGTGATGGTCATCTTCAGTGCTATTTCCATGAAGACAGCTGTAATAACCAGAAACAAATAGTGTGACACCGCAGATTATGGCAATTCTCAGTCTGGAAAATCTGGAAAAAAAAATTAATTGACAGTAAAAGTTGGTCAAATTGATGAAGAAATTATCTTACATTTTCACTGGCATTCTCCGGCCACGTGTATGCAATTTCCCGAGCAGCAATCCATTTTCTTTTGACACTGTTCAAAATGTTGGCATTAATGTAACAAATCAATTATTTTATATCATAAAACCTTACATATCCGCCTCGTCGCTTGCAAATTTGGGTGGGAACTTTAGTGGTTGCAGTCACTAAGATCTGGTTATGAGTTACAGCCACAAAGGCCAGGATGTATAACATAAGTACCAATCGGACAAACAACATCTTTACGCTAGCAAAGTTTAGATACAACTGAAACAAACGTTTTATTTACATCTCTAAAATACTACTTTAGTTTGTTTTATGATTTTTTGAAGAAAATAATATATATACACACAGAGGAAAACTTCATAGTAAAAATAAACATCAAAAATATTTGAATGCAACATTGATTTTTAAAATATAAACTTACTTAAAATATACTAAGAGCTAGATAATGTTATTAACATATTTAATTGGTTTATCCAATAGGAAAATTAAAGATTTAAATTTAAACTAAAAACTAACACACTTTGACTTAAACACATCACCCCTCGGGGCTAAAACAGTACCAAAATATTTAATTTAAAGTAAAAATAGTTGAATTTATTATAATTTTTCTCTGGGTGTTTTTTGGCGTGTAATCTTATTTTGCTAAGGTATTATATAGCCCGCCGTGAAAATGCGAAAGTAAATGAAGTGCTCTTCTAGTTATCTTGTTTTTAAAATAAATTGCTTGTAAATAAACAAGTAAGGTTTCTATTATGTTGTTGAATACTTTTAGGGATAAGTGATACAACGCTGAGTATACTCTTTTTACACAACCTTAAAAGCGTGGCTAGAAGTCTAAACAATATTACGCATTGTAAATACCAAGCAGAACTTTAGGAAATAAAATGATAATAATTATAATTGTACAATTTTAATTATAAAATATATGTTTTATTTTCTTTAACTTATCTGTAAAACTCCCTTTGAGGAGTTTAAGTAACGCAGCGATAAACACGTTTCAAGCATTTCATACTGCAGCAGTGCTCTGCCATCGTACACCTACTCCTAAACTGCACACATTTGTCGGCCCAGTGCAGACGTTCCCTCTGAGAAATAATAAATAGTTAGCTTATTCATATATCGAATCAAACATTTTTAAGTCTTTTACTTGAGTTAAATTTGTGGATATAGGCAGCACATCGGTGGCATTACCCAGACTAAGTGGCCAAAACTCCTCCATGCCATAAAGTTCGTGAAGATTTGGCAAAGCGATGTTTAAACCAAAAAACATATGGACAATGATTATTATTAGTGCACTTAACTTCATGTTGGATTT
Organism: Drosophila elegans; assembly: GCF_018152505.1. NCBI lineage: Eukaryota > Metazoa > Arthropoda > Insecta > Diptera > Drosophilidae > Drosophila > Drosophila elegans. Next base: position 946,815 of record NW_024545855.1, on the reverse strand, counting down.
CTAACTGAATGCTCTAAAATAGAAATAACGTTTATATACCAATCCAGGCAAAAATGAAAAATAGAGTTTTTTCATCAGCAATGTTATTATAGTTGGTTTTAAAAGAAACAGTTTCGTATTGAATAACAATAAGTCTAGGTGGCAAAAAGTCGGTGACTGAAATCCACAACCGGCGGACTTTGCCAAACACTCTGAACCGAATCGGCGGCCACCATATTTCGATAGTCGGCTACTCCGCGGAACAAACTAAGGAACATGTTGGTGAACATGGTAACCTCATCCTGGTTGAGAGGATTCAGCTGCTGCTGCACCGGTGGCTTCGAGATCAACGGTAATTTTGCATCCTTAGAAGAGGAATCCTTTCCAGCTGGCACAGCTTGAACTTGGGACTAAAAACGAAAAAAGGTAAAATAATTTTTAAAATTTTGTTCACATATTTAATGGAACGTATTAAACAACGCATTATTATGTTGTTCTCTCAGTAAGTTTCTTTTTTTATAAAACAGAATCCAAAATCAATGGAGTCCAAAACTAGTTTATATACGTCCAAGCCGGATTATTCCTTACAGCAAGGACTAAAAGGACCAATAAAAATGCCAACATGACTTCTAATTGCTGTCTAATTGAAAGTGAACTAAAAACCAAACTTGGTAACAACTTGGCTTATAAACCCCACAATTATTGGCTCGCTGACCCAGCGGCAATAATTAATTGCAACGCTCTAGGCTTGTTGAACATGCTCCTCTGTTTGCAGAAGTCAAGAAGTCGGGTTACATTTGTGTCAAGTCGCTCGAGATAATTGGGAAGTGCCCCTGTCAATATTTAAGGTAAAATTCAAAGATAAAGAAGATATTTAAGTGGCACGCTATGCTTCATGTTGGGCAATCAGTGTTTAAAGGCCGTTTTATTTGTTATTGATTTTAGTGGGTTAAGGTCGTTTTCTAGTGTTTTCCATTCATTTTGTTTGAGAACATTAACGGATTAAGAAAGCAAGATTATCTAATGAACAATAAGCTCTACAGAATAATATGAAGAGCATGAGTTTATATTTAGCATTAAGGTTTTGTTCACATCCCAGCTTTTTACTTTTGATAATGTTTACAGAAGTTAATAAAATTATCAGTAAATGCAAATGGGTTTTTTTTCCAGCACCACAATGCTGCATATGAGTTATCAATTTTAAAGCTTGCAATGACATTGCATTTTTTTGCCAAGCGCTTTGTACTTCTGTTTGATTATATATCGTTCTTTGGTCCAAGTGTTTTACACGGTTTTTCCAAGCTTTAAACTTGGTTCAATAATTTTGCTCTTTCTAAGCCCCTTAAGCCACTTTTGTTTATTGGTTGGCTGTTGGGTTACAAATACATTTTAAAAAGTACAGATCTAAAATTTCTGCAATAATAATTTTTCATTTATTAGAGATTGGTTTTGGTTAAATAATACAGTTTGTTAAACGTTTTATTTCGAATTAAAACATTTTTATCACTAAAAAAGTATTGCCATCTAAAAAGGAAGGGCTGCTCCTTTTTAAATTTGGTTTAATTTGGTAATTAGCTGATTGTCTCAGTCACTCATTGTTCTCAGTTTAATTAGGTGACACACCTGTGCATGTACGTGTGGCATCGCAGATTGCAGCACTCCTCAGCCCGGGAGCACTAAAATATAAATATATATCGAAAGTGAAAGTTGGTCAAATTGATGATGTAGTTTTCTTACCGGATCCCCGACATTCCCGCATTCTGCTGCTGATCCTTCAATTGGACCGAAACCAGCCCTTGGTTTAAAATCGTAAACATCATCCGATGGATCTGACTCACTGGGAAGACCAACAATTTGCACGTGCTCGTTGATACCTTTAACTGGTTTAACTGGTGCTTTCACCACATCATAGATTTGGTTTGGAGAATAGGGAACTGGGTAGGGCATGTCCACTCTACGAGCGCACTTGTAAAGGTAGGTCATGCACTTTCCCGAACAGCAATCTGAGTGCATTTGACACTGCAATGAAAATTGGATTTTTAATAGACAATATTTAATTATATTAACTTAGAAAACTTACATATCCCTCGATTGGCTGACAATTTTTACTTCCCGAATCCTGGCGTGCAGCCACATAGCCCAGGATGCACAATAAAAGTCCCAAACGGGCAATCGTAGGAATCATCGACATCTTTACTCTGGCAAAGTTAAGCTTCAACTGACGCATTCGGCTGTGGGATTGCAAAATATAAACGATCTCGATTTTGCGAACGAAGCGCTCAGGGAACGAAAGCAAAATGACTAATAGCATGGCGGTATTGTGACTACCAGATACCGTCTAATTTGTTTTCTTCATTTTCATTCTTGTTTACTTTTTATGAGTCCAAACTAATGACAGGTCGGAAATATGCGTAATCAAGAAGGTAAAGTATGAATAAATCAATATTTATCATCAAAAGGGCTGAGTGTTTCAATAATGATAAAAGTAAGGTTTCGAAGAACTGTATGAGCTGATATAAACTAAATTGAACAAAGATCTATTAAGATATGCTTATTATCATCACAGCGATGTATTTAATTCAATGGAATCTTTTGCAAACAAAAAAAAAAATAAATACCAAAAATAAAAATATATAAATAAATCAAAAGTTATTCAATAAAAAATATATCCAATTGTTTTCATTCCACTTCCTTTAGTTTAGCTCTAAAATTAACGATCAAATTGTATATATTTATAGCGGTTGATAAAAAAAAGATAACGATTAAAATTGTATACAGTGAACGACTTATAATTTGTATTCAATAAATATGTGTTATTAATAAGTAAAACATCGGTAAACATCAAGGAATACTAAAAACCAATTATCTTAAAACTACAGACACAAAGTAAAACTTGAAATACAAAAAGGTCAATCGTTGTTTAATTTTTAATACATATAAAAATGCTGCTTAATATTTGTAAGGTAAAACGTTATAAATTAATTGAACACCACTCGGATGACTCGAGAATTTAATGGCAAAAACAAAAGAACGAGATATTCTTGTAGTACATGCAGATATTGACGTTCTTCAAGAAACAGGTTATTGATAGTAGGTACACATAATACTAATTAGGGGTTGATTGTGTTTATCTCTCGAAGCATTTGAACTGGAAAGAAGTACGGGTATACCCGAAGGGTTGTGCACCGGCACCTGTTATGGAAAAAGAGTGAGTGTTGGGTGGAAAGCCCGCATCGTTGGGGTGTGTTGTTGGTGTGTGTGTTTGTTAGTGTGCCAAGGACCGCACCGTGACCTGCTCAATGCCGCTCCCTTTCGTCGAGTGGAAGACCCACACTCCAGCCAGAGCATTGAGTGTGTTTGAGCACTCAGAATGTATAGTAAGGTATTCTCTTATACGAGTGCCCATCGATCAGCCGTCCGGTCTTATCTTATCGGGACTTCAGAGGCTTTAGCTTTAGCTATAACCGCCGGCGTGCTCGACAACGCCGCTCAGTCGAGTTTCGGTTGCCAGGGCGCGAGCAAATACAAATTATCGATCCGGTCCGCGTACCAAGTGTCACCATGATCACGCCGTTGTCTGGACTGCCGCTTTTGGGTGCTTTTCTGGTGACCCTGGCCCTGGTGGTCAGCGCATCATCCGTGCCCCAGCGGCATCGTTCCCTTCGCCTGCCCAACGAAACCTATCCGCTGTTCTACAACCTGCACATATCCAGCGATATTCACAAGGGCGTACTGCTCTTCAGCGGAAATGCCACCATTGACGTAGCCATCCGGCAGTCGACGAATGAGATAGTGCTGCACGCCAAGAACCTGTCCGATATTCAGATTAATGTCCATCAGTTGATGGATAATGGAGGCTTTGAGATCGTGGACAACCTTACTCATACGCTGCATCGTTCGGCGGCCTTTCTCATCATCCATCCGATGGAGAATTTCCAGGCCTTCGAGGCGGGTCAGCGTTACCGCCTAGAGATTCTGTACACGGCCATTATGACAACACGTCCCGCGGGTCTTTACTACATGGATTATAGCGAAGAGGAGAACAACCGCCCCGCGTGAGTAGTTTATCTTTCCCAGCAACAGTGTTGGGGTCAGAAAAGATTTGCAATAGGGAATAAATGTGGCTTCAGCTTAATGGTAATGTGGCAAGTCCAGGAAAAAAGTTATTTATATCTTTGTCAAAACTATTTTTTGGTAGCCTTTTTAATTTAATTAAAAAAAAAATGTATTTAAATTAAAATTACTTGTTTTCTACATTGTGCCAATTCTGGAAATTCTTATCATGTTAATACATATATTAAACTTTGATCCCCCGCAATATATACAAACTAAAAGATACTAAAAGTACGCAGGGAAATACCCATTTAAAAGGCAAACGTTCACTTATTTTATAAGTAAATTCCTCTTACACAACAGATAATAGATTCGCCGTGCACTTTGTGTTGGTCACTTAACTTTGCCTACGCTCTCACTTTTATTTTGTTATTATTTCCATTTGTTTGGCTTTGCCTTTTAATTACTTTGCTGGCGTGGTGGGTCTTTATCGCTATCAGGCGTATATATATGCTATATGCTCATCGCATATGGCAGAATCGAATCGGTTGATCCGAGAGCGCGTCACTGGGGTGACGATGTAAACAAAACGACACACGGGGCCCGAACTACTGAGATTTCTTTATAATGGGGCATGATTGTGTCGGCAATTAGGAGTCACACCTTATCAAAAATATAGTGAAACGACAACCAAAACGAACAGCTATATGCATTGTGTAGTATTTGGTGTCTTACTTATGTTAAGTTCGATTAACTCGATTTGTTTTGATTTCGATTGGGCAACATATTCGCATGACCCAAGTTTTTGGCACTGGATGGGAATAACGAGACTCGATTGTTCCGTGGAAGTGAGAGCAGGTTCTTAATGTGATTGATCATTGATCATTCCGGCTGCCGCAGGCTGTGACTGGTTTTTTTGCTTAGCGTTCAATGATCTGAAAATGGGACTGGGAATTTTTGGACTGAAATGATTTTGTTTAATCATAAATCGTAGGCAGACAGCAATTACACTTGTCAACAAACTGTGGTCTTTAAGTTTAATTAGTTAATGGGGTTTCCACACAAGTTGAAATTGAATTGTTTATTATTAATGATTTGATTTCCTTTATTAATTTAAATTATCCTATAGATTTGTAGCCGCCACGCAATCGGAGCCGACATTTGGGCGTCTTATATTTCCCTGCTACGATGAGCCCGGAATCAAGTCTAATTTCAGCATAAAGATAACACACGGCAGCAGTTATTCAGCCATATCCAATATGCCAGTCAAGGAAATATTAGCTCATGGGTAAATAGATAACTTAAGCTATTTAAAATATTTATTAACTTTGAATTCTGTTGCAGTGATTTAAAGACCACCTTGTTTCACACAACCCCACCAATATCCACCTATCTCGTGGCATTTGTCATTTCCTATTTCGAGAGCACATCTGAGAAATATCGAGGAGTCACGCAAAGTATCTACGCACCGCCAGCTTCCAAGGAGAAGGGTCAAAGTGCATTGAAGAATGCAGTGCGAACGGTGGCTGCATTTGAGGATTATTTCGGAATTTCCTATCCCCTGCCAAAACTAGATCATGTGGCGCTTAAGAAGAACTATGGAGCTGCCATGGAGAATTGGGGCCTAATTACATACAAGGACACCAGTTTGCTAAAGAACACCACCTTGGATCCACGAAATCCCTTGTGGGATAGGATCACCCAGAACCACGAGATTGCTCACCAGTGGTTCGGCAACTTGGTTTCACCGGAGTGGTGGACTTACACTTGGATGAATGAGGGATTTGCGACTTACTTTGGCTATGTGATCACAGATTTGGTAGGTGATTTTTATATTCTAGATTCAAAGAAGCTACAAAGCGATATTCTTTATACAAAAGAAGCAGACTTTTTAATTTAAAAATTTCGTATACACCCAAAAAAGAAATTATCATACAAACTAAAATATTGTTACAAGATTTTTAAACTAATAGATACGAAAAGGTCTCAATAAGAATATTTTATTTAATTAATACCACGAAAACTAATATGAAGTACTGATACGAATGAGTTTGCCATGTTAATCAATACTTTTGGTTGAACAAATGATGGGTAATAAATGTTATAAATTGATTTTATAAATTAATAAAATTAATAAAAGTTTTAAATTGATACAATACATTACACTCGTTTCAGCTCTACCCCGAGTACAAAGTAATGGAGACTTTTGTGGCCCATGAGGCTGATAGTGCCTACAGCTATAATAGCTTCTTTGACGTCCGTCCGATGTCCTCGTACGTGGAGAGTGAAAAGGATATAATGGGAGTCTTTGACATTATTTCCTACAAAAGAGCCGCCTGCGTGATCAGGATGTTCCACCACGCCTTCCGCCAGAAGGTCTTCGTGCGAGGCATCAGCCACTTTCTGGAGAAATAGTAAGTTTTAGTGAATGTCGCATCGAACTGGTCAATTGGAACTCATGGGCCAAGGTCCTCTGCTCTTTCGCCCAGTCGTTACAGTGCGGCCAACGAGCTGAACCTCTTCGATGCCCTGCAGGCGGAGCTCCAGGAGGATGAGTACTTCTCGCAGAAGTCGTGGGCCTCGCGGATAAGGGAAATTATGCTCTCCTGGACGCACAGCGAATGGTTGCCCATTCTGGTGGTGAAGCGGAATTATGAGAACAATACCATAACATTTAGCCAGCGATCGGTTCACTCCAAGGACGAGCTCTGGTGGATACCCCTGAACTTTGCCACCGAACAGTCGCCCAATTTCGAGGACACCCAGGTGGACATATTCATGCCACCCCAGGCGCAGTACTCTGTGCCACTGGAAGATCTTAATATCCACCTGAGTGGCAGGGATTGGATTATAGTGAACAAACAGCAGACGGGTTTCTATTTCGTCCACTACGATACGGACAATCTAATGGCCATTGCCAGGCAGCTGCAGGCCAATCATTCCGTCATCCATCCAGTAAATCGAGCCGGACTCTTCCGTGATCTTAAGCCCCTCATCGAGCACAACGAAATCGAGCAGGTGGATGTGGTGTTTGAAATGCTTAAGTACCTGGAGCTCGAGGAGGATATACTGACCTGGAATGAGGTGGCCGATTCCATCGATTGCCTGTCGCAAAATCTGTTTGGCACTTCATCGCAGAAACATTTCAATGAGTTTGTGCGCCGCCTGGTCACTCCGATATTCAGACGAGTCTATGTGGACCAGACTGCGAATATTTCCCTGGATCGGGGTAATAGGATACTACACATGGCCTGCTTAGCGGATCTTCCTGAGTGCCTGGAATACACTCGCCGTCTGGCCAAGGAGTATATTATCAATAAAATCAATCTAACCACAGATTCGGAATACTATGGCACATACGACACTGTTTTGTGCATGGGTGTACGATACCTAAGCGATCGCGACTTTCACAGGGTAATCGATGTGCTGAAGGCAGCGGATCGCGGATCGGAGTACTACGATGACATGATTTATGCCCTGCGGTGCACTCAAAGTCATCGCCACCTTTTGCACTATTTGGAAGTCCTCCTGGGCGAGAGCTCCTCGCACATGATCCTTACCGAACCCGAGGCCATGATGTATATCCTCTATGTGTTCAAGTCGAGTCAGTCGACGCGACCAGTCATCTGGCAGTATATCGATCGCAACTACAGGCTGGTCTGCCGATCGCCAAACTTTGTGGAGGACTTCAATCAGATCGCTGAATTTGTGCCCAGACATCAGAGGACACATGTAAGTAGTAACATCCAATCCTAATCATATTGTTTTCAATGTGCTATTACAATTTTTAATTTGTTTAAAAAAGAGGGTAAATTTAATAGACTTTTATTTTTACTTTTTTCTCCAAAGTATTTTCTACAAAGTCAATAAAAATTAGTCAAAGTGAAAAATAAATGAAACCGTAAGCCCTTGTGTATACAAAATGTATAAATCTAGCCAATTGGAAACAAAATTTATATACATCAGTAGATTAGAAATCAATAAATACTATGAAAAAAATAAGTTAATAAGTTACAAATATAAAGATTTAATTTTATAACACTCCACACAATATTGAAGAAAATAATTTTTGGTGTATGTCATCAAGTTAAAAATCAATTTAAAAATGTATAGTTAGATTATTATTTTTGCAGACTATGTGAGTTCTGATTCTAAGATTTACCTATGGAAATATTTGTTGCAATTCATTAATATATAATTTTCTTAATTTTCAGTTTGAAAGGCTGCGCCAAACCATTGCAGATTACATGGAACTGGAGGGCATTAAATCGAACCACGCACTGATCAAGTCCGATTCTCCGCTGGTGGGCAAAAAGGTGAAGATCACCGAGAACTTCCAGGACAAGTTCGAGACGCAGATCCACAGTTGGCTACTGGGCGAGGTTCCTCAGTTGACTAGCAGAAGTGAAGACCTTTTGGCCGCCTCCCTCAGTGCGGCAAATGGATCGAACCGGCCGCAAGGTATCCTTAAGGATGCCACTCGCGTGGTGCGGACTGCGTTACGAATGATAGATATGTATAGATGATTACGATTGTTGGTATCTAAGGACTGCATAAGTACAAGCTTAATTACAAATAAATTAATTCTTATAAAACAACAGAGTTAAGTCGTTATCAATTAAAAGGAATGAGCTTTTCACCACTCTTTGAATCAACGTAGAGACTTCTGTGGTGAATTGATAAGCACAAAATAAATGAAAAGTCATCGGCAATAAATGGTCATCTGATCTATAGCCTTTTTTATATGACAAGCTTTGGTAAACAGTATTTGCAGGCTTTTTCAAGAAACTATAAAACATATTTGTATTGACCTATAAATTCTGTTCTCATTGTAAACTGCTGGCAAACTGGTTAAATCTGTAAAAGTATTATATATATATTTTTGGAGAAACTGTTAAATAAAATTGTGATGCTGTTACTGAAATAAATTAAATTATTCGTTTATTTTGTTATTTTGTTTGGAATGTAATGTACTGTTTAATGTCCTGTAATATTTGGTTAACTTACAGTACCTTGTTTATTAAATTGAAGAATTTTGTGTATTTATAGCGGTTTCGATAACATTCCTATGACTTGTTATTTTTTCGGTGCCTTTTAACTCTTAAAGGTTCCAGACGAACTTTACTGCGCAGTTACGTACCTAAAACCATATAATAAGAATATTAATTTGATTAACAATCCTCTGCTAATCGGGCTACTGAGTCATATAAATAGTGAGTCACCGGGGAAGGTACTTATAAATTTAGTACTTTTTATTTATCGGTCAGATCGCCCAAAAACTAGAAGCACTTGAAGTATTCATGCACCGACTTGAGAACCCCAGACTAGCTGATATTCGAACGTTTTACGGCTCAATTATACATTAAGTTTTGCCAATAGCGGGCGATTTCGCCGGTTTTATCTAGTGTTGCGCAACAATCTTTACGGCGATCGTCGATTAGGATAAGATACGGAGTAGTCCATAAATAAGCCGTGTCCGAGCGGCGACCCACCACTAACCGAAAGTGCCTTTCTTGGAGCAGCCGACATGACACGGTGGCTGCTGAATTCCTGTGTCCTGCTGCTGTTGGCAGTGGGCAGTCTGCAGGCGCGTTTGATCCCTCCATTGTCCTTGGACGATGGTCAGTTGGAGACCAAGGGTGCCGCCGCCCTTCTTGCCACGCCCCGCGTGGACGACAACAGTGCTGGCAACTATCGACTCCCGAATACCACGGCACCGGAGTCCTACAATGTGGAACTCTGGACAAATGTCCACACTGGCAACACTCAGTTCAACGGCACCGTTATTATCAATCTGAGGGTCCTGCAGGCTACCTCGGAAATAAAGTTGCACTACCGGCAAACGTCGAACTTCGAGGCATCGATCATCAGCCGGGATTCGGCCACGGCCACGGCAATCCCACTCACCGTGACCCCTGAACTGCCGCGCGAATTCCTCGTCCTTACGGCGACCAGTGGAGCGACCTTTGCCGCCGAAACCAACTGGACACTGACCATCAAGTACAATGGCACCCATCGCAGCGACATGGGCGGTTTCTATATCTCCAGCTACACGGGTGATGATGGCAAGCAGCAGTAAGTAGCACAAGTGACCTTAAATAAAGGACTAAGATCCATTTATTCAAACAAATCACTGGAAAAGTATATGTAATTGAAAAAGTTTGTTGAGTGCTTAAAAAAATTGGTAAATTTGCATTGATCTAAACTGTATTTTTGAGAGTTAAGTGTTAAAGATAAAAAATTATTAAGTGATCCAAAACTAATATTGCTCTAGTAAAAAGTTATATAAAACAAAAAATTTGTTTTAAGAAACCCCTTAAAAATTGAATTCTAAATCTGCCTCTAAAGTGGGTTATACATTTTATTTCCAAAAGATTAACATTTTTCGAGTGATATCAAATAGCCATAGCAATTTGTACTTGACTTACTTTTTATTGGATTTAGAGCATGTACCTGACTTGCTAGTGCTTATCGAACAATTAATAACGATTGCGCTTGACTGGGTACTTTCTGTTTGTTGCATTATCTATAAACCCAATTTGGCTTATCTTAATAATCGTATATTAGAGCGGTAACATGTGACATGACAAGTACAGTGTGATTATCGTTTTAAGTAGAAAATAATGATTTTGAACTTTTCCTTCAGCTTCCTGGCCACCACGCAGTTCGAGAGCACCAATGCCCGTCATGCCTTCCCCTGTTACGATGAGCCAGCCAGAAGAGCCAACTTCACCATCACCATTCATCATGATCCTTCCTACACGGCCATCAGCAATATGCCTGTGAACGATTCTGCCACCAGGTTGGTATTATAGAAGTTTTAAAAAATTAATTGAAAAAAAATTTCTCCTATTCAGTGCTGACAGTACAACAAATATTATTAAAAATAAATACAATTCCTTCTATAAACTATGTATTATAGAATTTATTGCAATAAAATATAGAAATAGAAGAACATTTTGTCTAGAAAACTGAAGAAATGTTGCGTAAGAAGACTGCGAATAAGACCCAAAATACTCATACGCACTGTTGTCAATATGACCAATATTAGGAAACCGTAGATTACAAATAAATATTAATCCTTATTTATTTTAATAATTTAATTTAATTTTAATTATGTTTTTAATGATCTTCCCCTATAGTTCTGGAATTACTGTTTTCCAAACAACACCAAAGATGTCCACCTACCTGGTGGCCTTCATTGTGTCCGATTTCGAGTCCACCACCGGTGAACTCAATGGCCTGCGCCAAAGGGTTTTCTCGCGCAAGGGAAAACAGGATCAGCAGGAGTGGGCACTTTGGTCTGGATTGGTTGTGGAATCCAGTCTGGCCGGCTACTTCGGAGTTCCCTTTGCCCTGCCCAAGCTGGATCAGGCCGGCATTCCGGACTTCTCGGCCGGAGCCATGGAGAACTGGGGCCTGGCCACGTACCGCGAGCAGTACATGTGGTGGAACAAGCAGAACTCGACGGTCAACCTGAAGACGAACATTGCCAACATCATTGGACACGAGTACGCACACATGTGGTTCGGCGATCTGGTCTCCGTGGAATGGTGGACCTATCTCTGGCTCAAGGAGGGATTCGCTACTCTCTTCTCGTACGAATCGAATGACATTGCCTTCCCCGAGTGGGACACCTATCAGATCTTCCACGTGAACGACTACAACAGTGCCCTGCTTAACGATGCGGCGACCTATGCCGTTCCCATGACGCACTACGTCCAGACACCCGATGAGATCTCCGGCCGGTACAATGCCTTCTCGTACGCCAAACCCGCCAGCGTTCTGTACATGTTCAAGAACGCCTGGACGGACAAAGTTTTCCGCACCGGACTAAACAAGTACCTGACCAAGAAGTAAGTACCAAGCTTAAGTTTATGTGAGTTTACTCATTTGACAGGCTTCATTTCAAGAATGTTTTTAGAACTTTACATTGTAAGCAACCAAGATTAAAAATTATACAGTTTTATATATCACCTACAATACCCATACATTTAGATGAAAAAATTTCTAAAAGTATTAAAAGATTTGTTCTGTGATGATGAACAAGCTGTAAAAAAACGTATAAAATGATTTATTTGATTATTTTATTAATTATATAAGCACAGTGTCTTTTGGCATGTTTAAGACTCTAACGCAATTTTTATTAAAAATGTATATATATATATTATTTCAAAATGAATACTACAAAATCCATCACATGTTACGAGAAATTTTATACAAAGGACCATGAGGATATATATGTAAATTTAGTAATTTTTGCATGTCTCTCATATTTTCTTCCGTTTAGCAAATACACCTCCTGCGAAGAATGGGACCTGTTTGCCGCCTTCCAAGAGTCAGCCAACGAATTGGGTTTCAAGCTGCCCACCTCTGTGGACAACATCTTCAGCAGCTGGTCCCACCAGGCTGGTTATCCACTGCTTACCGTGACCCGAAACTATGAGGCTGGTACCTTCACCATCACCCAGAAACGCTATTTGGCAAATGCAACCAATGACAATGCGGCAACGTGGTATGTGCCCATTAACTTTGCCACTGCCTCCAAACCCGACTATCGCAACACGAAGGCCTCTCATTACTTGCTTAATGTGACAGAGACCGTGATTTCGGACTCCCAGATCGCCAGCGATGACTGGCTGCTGCTGAACATTCAGAATGCCTTCTACTATCGCACCCTGTACGATACTCAGAACTATGGACTTATCACTGCAGTGCTGAAGTCCCAGCCCTGGAAGATCCATCACCGTAACAGGGCTCAGCTGCTGTACGACACGTACATCTTTGTGACCACGGATCGCCTGAGTCACAGCATCCTGTTGGAGCTGCTCGGCTATCTGGAGCACGAGGATCAGTATGCACCCTGGTCCACTGCCAACACTATTCTGACTTCCTACGATCGTTACTTGCGTGGCGATGATTCCTATCACCTCTTCCAGATGTTTGTGCATCGACTAATCGATCCCATCTTCGATAAGATCGGAGTGAACGAGATTCCCGGCGAGCACTATTTGAACAACTATCTGCGCGTCGTGCTGGTCAGCTTGGCCTGTCAGCTGGGAAGCGTTGATTGCCACAGACAGTCTGCCACGAAACTGTCCGAGTACCTTTACAATGGCACTGCCATCGAGGCCACTTTGAGGAACCAGGCCTACTGCGCCGGTCTGCGAGCCACTTCCAATGAGGTCTATAAGAGAGTGGAGTCGGATCTGCTGGCCTCCACGGATGGCACCGATCGCAACCTTTTCATATTGTCGTTGGGCTGCTCAGAATCTACGACGCAGCTGCTTGAGTTCTTCAACCTTTCCCTGGATACCACCAACAGTTTGAGCTACTCGGAGCGCACTTCCCTGCTCAATTCGGCATATTCGCGAAGTGAAATCGGACTCACTGCCAGTTTGGAGTTCCTGGAGACCAGCTGGGAGGCTTATGCCAAGCTTTCGAGCACTGCATCAAAGCCTCTGGACTTGGCCCTGCGTGGTATGGCCACCTATGTGGTCAGTGAGAAGCAGAAGACAAGGGTAAGTTTTAAAGATTTATAAGGAAGGGAAAACACTAGGGTTTGAAATTACTTAAAAGTGTGCCAAAAAGTATGCAAGGAAAATAAGGTAAGTCGCCTTTCATTGTACTTTAGTATTAAAATATATTGCTGCAAACTTTTAGGCACCTTTATACAAAATTTCAAATCTTTAGTGCCTTTTGGGTCCTCCTTAAAACTTATTAGATTGAACGAAATACTAATTTATTATTTAACAGCTCAACGCCTTGGTCGAAGTTGTAAACTCAACTGCTCCCGAATATCTCGCCGATAATCTAAGCACCGTTATTGACTCCAGAATTGAAGCAAACTTTGTTTGGCTGAATACCAATCGTGATCCTGTGCTCAACTGGATCGCCGACACCTTCCGAGAAAACAGCAGTCCCACTTTGACATCGTCCTTCTTCACCATTGTAAGCAGTGCTTTGGCACTGCTGCTGTTCAAGCTACTTTAGACTAAGCCATGTGGTCAAGTATTAAACATAAATTCAGTAGTATAACATGAGTCACTATTAAAGATTGTGTATTAATAGGAGTTAAAATGGAATCCCCTGGTGGGGGAAGTTCAAAGTTCCGTGGATGGCATTTCGAATTGATTGGTTTATGGCTCATGGATGCCACACTTCGTGCTGGTCAATCTTATCACAATTCTGCGAGTGCCAGTGTTGTTGATAAGGCACTGATAGTTGAGCTTAGGACGAAATTCGATTATCAGGTGGATATTTACAATGGCGGAATTGGTTTATAGAGTTCACGTGTCCAAACCAGATAGAGATCCAGAACCTTCAAGAACGGAACGCCATGTTGCACTCTTAGTTTCAGTATACCTTTTGGGGTTTAACCCAATCGATGCCCATTTGATTGATTGAATAATGTTTAGTGAGGTATTCCGCTCCCAATGGATAAATGGTCTGTTCTTTATCTCAAGAGCAAGTGTTGAAGAGTCTTTTAAACTGAAATGCTTAGGGGGCTATATATTTCGCAACCATATCAGCAAGTTAAATGGGTACGCTTGAACCTAAGTAACTTCTAGTTACTTGTTTGAAATTTAAAACTGTTTTTACTAGCTGATAAGCAACAACATTGACTAATTAAATTAAGTTTTAGAGTAGATTAGGACCACACTTAAGAAGTGATTGGAACCTTTTAAAGTCAGCCAACTTTTATCAGATCAAGGGCAGTCCATATATGTACACTTGAGACTTTTATCAACGTGTCTATCTTGAAATGTTCACACCTATTTGCCATTATCGTAGACGTGATTGTTACCAACCATTGCGAAAAGACCTATTCATGGGTTTTCAGGGGTATTAGAATAGTTGATTTACTACCAATAGAGTTTTTACTAGCTAATGGTCATTCTACATGTAAGATTAGAGTAATCTTTATGCCTGCTCCCGCAGATAAGATGAAGAGTCTCGTTTAAAAGTGGCTGGAGTGGAGTAGGCTGGTTTAGTCTTGCCGCGTTTTCGCCATGAGTCGCGTTCCAATCGGTGGCATGTCCCTGTTGCTGGTCCTTTTGGTGGCCATATCGGCCACCCAGGCGGCCGTGGTGCGCACCTTCCCGCCCTTCGAGCAGCTCCAGAGCCTGGAGAATCCCAACCTGCGCGCGGTGGTCCCCTTCGCCGATGAGGATAACTACCGACTGCCCAACGACACGATCCCCAGCCATTATGCCGTGACCCTGACCACAAATGTGCACACTGGAGAAACTGCTTTTAGTGGCACCGTGGCGATTACCCTGGACGTGGTCGTGGCCACCACCAAGATTGTGGTTCATGCCCGCCAGCTGGAAAACTACACGGCCACCATTATTCAGCAGGGTGTCGCGAATGCCGTGGCCCAGGAATTGGAGTTCGAGTACGAGGCTGCCCGCGAGTTCCTCACCTTCAGCAAGACGGGTCTCACCTTTGCGGCCAACACCAAGTGGATTCTGACCATCAACTACCAGGGTCATCTGCGCACGGACAACGGCGGCTTCTACCTGTCCACCTACACAGACGAGGCGGGCAAGACCAAGTACCTGGCCACCACCCAGTTCGAGAGCACCGACGCCCGCCACGCCTTCCCCTGCTACGACGAACCCTCGAAGAGGGCCGAGTTCACCATCACCATCAAGCACGATCCCTCTTACAATGCCATCAGCAACATGCCCGTGGACGAGGCTGCCTCCAGGTTGGTATTTAATTGCCTCTATATTTGATCTTTATTTGTGAGAGTGCTTAATTTGAACCCCTTATAGACATTTTTAAGTATTTCCTCACTTTAAGCTGAGGCCCTAAGCCTTTAGTTTAGCATTGACAATTATGAAACTTTCACTTTAACCTCAAACTATAGGGTCGAAACTTAAAAATCTGTACAAAAATTATAGTCCTTGTTTTAGTTACTTAGAAATGCACACAATAGAAACGATTTTTGGTAAATTAAAATTTGGAAGTATTAAAATATATTCTATCTTGTACTAAAGTTCGTAAGACGCCAGTTTTCTATATTTTTTACCTTATTGGCTTTTAAACACATTTAAAAGGAGTGCCAGTTAAGATGAAATATTCTGATTTAGTAAATACAAATCTGGCTATATAAATTATATTTCTAATATAATGTACTATATATTTATTATTTCAGCTCTGGGGTCACTGCCTTCAAGAAGACCGTGAACATGCCCTCTTACCTGGTGGCCTTCATCGTCTCCGAGTTTGTCTACTCGGAGGGCGAACTGAATGGTCTGCCACAGCGCGTGTTCTCCCGCAAAGGAACCGAAAACGAACAGGAGTGGGCCCTGACCACCGGAATGCTGGTGGAGAAGCGCCTGTCCGACTACTTTGGAGTGCCCTTCGCTCTGCCCAAGCTGGATCAGGCTGGAATTCCGGACTTTGCCGCCGGGGCCATGGAGAACTGGGGCCTGGCCACCTATCGTGAGGAGTACCTGCTGTACAACCCAGTGAACTCGACCATTAGCACGCAGACCAACATTGCCACTATTGAGGCTCACGAGGATGCCCATATGTGGTTCGGCGATCTGGTGGCCATCGAATGGTGGAGTTACCTGTGGCTCAAGGAGGGTTTCGCCACTCTCTTCGAGAACCTCGCTGTCGATTTGGTGGGTTTCAATTGCAGTTGTTCTCTATTATGTGTGCAATCTATAATAACCATTCATCCAATCCAGGCCTATCCCGAGTGGGACATTTTCCAGACCTTCCATGCTGGCTCCTACCAGAGTGCTCTGGTCAATGATGCCAGTTCCAATGCCCGTCCCATGACCCACTTCGTCCAGAAGCCCTCTGAGATTGCCCTGCTGTATGACTCCGTTTCTTATGCCAAGGCTGGATCCGTTCTGGACATGTGGCGTCATGCCCTTACCAACACCGTTTTCCAGCGTGGTCTGCATAACTATCTGACCGATAAGTAAGTTAAGAGTGCTTTCTGCTTCTGTTAACCTTACTAATTTGTATTTTGTAAACCCATAAAGTCAATTCACTGCCGCCAATCCCACTAAGCTTTTCGAGGCCATTGCCAAGGCCGCCATGGAGGAAAACTACCCCGTGCCCGCCACTGTGGCCAATATGATGGGAAGCTGGTCCAACCAGGGTGGAGTGCCCCTGCTGACGGTGACCCGTAACTACAATGATGGCTCCTTCACCATCAAGCAGTCGACGTACACCAATAACAAGGACTACACCGACGACAAGCTGTGGTATGTCCCCGTCAACTATGCCGACTTTTCGAATCCCGATTTCCGCAACACTGAGGCCACCCACTATCTGCTGAACCAAACCGAGCTGACCATCGAGTCCCAGTTGGACAGCAGCAACTGGCTGATTCTGAACAAGAAATCCACTGGCTACTACCGCGTCAACTACGATACCGAAAACTGGCGACTGATCATCGGTGGAATGACCACTCGTCCCCACAAGATCGATCCCAGGAATAGAGCTCAGTTGATCAACGATCTGTATAGGTTCACCACCAGTGGCCGTGTGCCCCATGCCACTTTGCTGGAGCTGCTGACCTACCTGCCCCAGGAGGATCAGTACTCCCCTTGGTCGGCTGCCAATACGGTGATCACTCTGTTCAATCGCTATTTGAGCGGAGATGCGGACTACGCCAATTTCCAGTTCTATGTGCGTGCGTTGGTGAGCCAGCAGTACGACAAGTTCGGAGTGAACGATCTGAGTGGGGAACAGCATCTGGTGAAGTACACCCGAAACCTGCTGATCAACATTGCCTGTCTGGCTGGCCTGGAGAGCTGTTTGACCGAGACCAAGGCCAAGCTGACAGCCCTGGTGGAGGATGGCACCGTGATTGAGCCCAATCTGCAGTCGCAGGTGTACTGCAATGCCCTGAAACAGTCCGACGACAAGAACTTTGACTTTGTGTATAACAAGCTGATGAACTCCAACGACCAGGCCGAGCGTCGTCTGCTGATCTCCGCCCTGGGCTGCTCCCAGAACACGGCCCAGCTGGATAAGTTCGTGTCCAGCAGCATTGATGAGACCAATGGCCTGAGGGTGCAGGAGAGGATCACCCTGCTCAGTCCGGCATATTCCCGCGGCGAGGTGGGTCTGCTGGCCTCCGTGGACTTCCTGCAGAAGAACTGGGAGGCGTACGGCAAACTGAACACCGGTTTCGGTGGCGTTAACCCACTGTACAGCGACATTGTGGGCATCTCCGCCTATGTGGTCAACACCAAGCAGAAGGAGGAGCTGCAGAAGCTGGTGGACACCGTCAAGGGGTCCGAGTATGTGCCCACCACGCTGCAGGCCAGCGTGGATGCCAATGTCAATGCCAACAACGCCTGGCTGGAGGCCAACCGGGATCCCCTGATGTCCTGGGTCGACAGTTTCCGCAGCGGCAGCTCCGCCCTGAACGCCTCTCTTTTGGCCCTCTTGGCCTGCCTTCTGGCCGCCAAGCTGTTCTAAAACGTAGATCCCTAAGTTAGTCATAGATTTGCACTCGTGCGCCAATAAATTTGAACTAATTCCCTATGAAACTTGTTTGCTTTTTTCAAGAATTTACACGTTTTACGGCCATAAATTGCCTAATCGATAAGCAGCGTGATGATCTCATAAATTTCCTCCTCCAAAAAGTCCAAAACCATAGCTCTTGCCGTCGCAATCCATCGTCCGCAAGAAAGCCATAAATACATCCGTAATCAGCCTTGGCAACTAATTCCCTTAAGTGAGAGGGATTGCCAGATCTTAGACTGTGTTTCCCCAAACGTTAACAAAAAAATCAAGATCTTTCTGGTAAGCCGCGTTTCTAATATAATATTTTGGCGATTGCCTTTATCATCTTAAATGGACAAGAAATAAGAAAAATAATTTAATATATTTACTATTAGGATTAGGGCCAAAAGATCAACAAATTTATGATTCATCACAAAAGGAATATTCTTTTAAAAAAAATATGTTAACAGTCTTGTGACCAAAATAAGTTTTCCTACCAACTTTACTATGCTAGGCCTTTTCATAATCGGATATGTGTAGAAAAGTTATGGCCTTAGAAGTGCTGATATTATGTCACTTTTCTGTATTCCTTTTTAAAATCGGATAACTGTTAGAAAAGTTATGACCTATGACCCTTTTCGTGGATTTGTGATTTACTTTTAACACTCATCAATCAATATTGGTCAAGTGCTTCAGGAAAAAGGTCGTAAAAATACAACTTTGGTACTTTTTTTGTGAGATAGCACATAATATATATTTTTATTTAACCGTTAAGCAACCAATGGTTATAAAACGACAGAATTAATCAGTGAATCATAACAGGGTAAAATATAAGGACAAATAGATTATCGATCAAATTTGGAAGGGCCACTTTCTTAGCTTTAGAATATAAGAACAACCAAATGTTAATCAAAAGTTGACAAAATTTTATAAAGTTGATTATATAATTTTTAAGGGATCTTACCAAGTGTATACAGTCAAAGAGAATTTTAGTGCTTTTAAGTTTAATAAAATCACATATGGAATGCCTCCAAGTATTTTAAAATAAATTTCGTTTTAAAATGTATTTAGCATTTTTGTTAAAAAGTCGACTTCTCTAGTCAGCATGATTTGAAAGATAAAAATTGGGTGTTCAACTTTATTGTAAATGCTTCTCGAAAGACTGCAATTCATGGTTGATAAGGTTGGAGGCACTGCATCATAAAGTATCTAGACTTTAAAGGCAAACAAGCAGTGCATCGAAAATTCAGTGTTATGTCATCGTCTGGCAATATTTGAAAAACGTCGGCGTGGATTGGTAGCCAATGGTGGAGTGTGTAAATCACCGCTATGACTCCCTATCGCTATCGCCCCTTAATCTATAGACCAGGCCAACATTATCTGGGATGAAATAAAACACTAAAGGTTGCAGATAAGCCGCTGATAATGGCCAAGTTCCAAAACGCTCGCCATATATATCGGACCCGAAGCCAGGAGGCATTTAGTTTTCGAACCGAATCGCGTGCCGAGTGGCGTGCGAAACACTAATTCTAGTCCCGGGTCCGCGATCGAACCTTTGAAAAGTGAGTTATTAAGTGGTTACATAAATGTGGATCTTTCTAGTGAATCTTGAGAAATAAATGCTCTAATTGAGGGATAAAACTCTTTCGAAAAGGATTACTTCGTTACTATTAGGTGTAATTTTAAACTGCTCCAAAACCATTTTAAAAAGAACTACTTCGTTCT
This sequence comes from Drosophila elegans, assembly GCF_018152505.1. NCBI lineage: Eukaryota > Metazoa > Arthropoda > Insecta > Diptera > Drosophilidae > Drosophila > Drosophila elegans. Next base: position 926,574 of record NW_024545855.1, on the reverse strand, counting down.
TTAATTAACACTCAAGTGTAATTATTTAAGGAGCAACGATTCATTAGGACTGAAAACAACTGTAAAGCGTATACCGAAAATATCTCGATTAGCTGTTATATCTTTATTAAAAAAAATGTTTAATCACCTTTAATTTTGTAGGAAAAATGTTAAAGCTTTGATAATATGAACTGGTTGTGATAACCGCTTTTACTTTTAATTTATAATGATATCAGTGGCAACAAGAGTTTTTGCTTTCATTAACATTTCGGTTTTGCATGTATGTATATCTTATACCTTAAAGCTAGAAACATCGGTATTTTTAAAAAAAAGGCATTTTATTTTGCAGAAAAAGGAGAAAAAGCTTTGATAATACAAACTGTTTGTGATAACTGTCTCTTGCAAGCTTTTAATTTATTTTGGTTTCAGTGGCAAAAAGGGGGTTTGAATACTTTTTACCCAATTTAGAAGACAATTTTTTGTAGTTTTAAAGAATACTATTTTTTATATGTTTCCATCAGCAGGTAAAATGGTCGCCCTGCGAGTGGCTGTTCTTCTGGCAGCCTGCGTGTCCTTGGCCTCCGCCGGAGCTCGTCAGCTGGCCGTGGATGTGCAGCCGCCGGTCACTTTGGCCACCGAGCTGGGGGACTACCGCCTTGCGGAACACATTTATCCTGTGAACTACAACATTACCCTGAAACCGTATCTGCTGGAGAGCGATGGCAACAAGAGATTCACCTTCGATGGCGAGGTCTATATCGAAATAGTTCCGAATAAGACCACCTCGGAAGTGTACCTGCACTCGAAAAATCTCATCTATTCGGTCAGCGAGTACTGGCAAAAGCCAGCGGCCGGCGTGGCCAATCCAACACCCACGAAGTTCGGCACCAACGTGACCAACTCTGATACGGATATTGTGAAGCTCCCGACCACCGTCGCTCTGACCGAAAAGACCACATATATCCTGCATTTCGTTTACACCGGTCTGATGGAGGACGATATGCATGGATTCTATCGCAGCTACTATGTGGACGACAACAATGTGACCAAGTGGCTCGGATCCACTCAGTTCCAGACCCACCACGCCCGCCGCGCCTTCCCCAGCTTCGATGAGCCCCAGTTCAAGGCCTCCTTCGATGTCACACTGAAGCGCCACAGGACCTTCAACTCGGCCAGTAACACCCGACTGATCTCATCCTATCCCAGCGGTGAAGAGTAAGCATTTCTAGCCAATTCAATTGAGCTACTTGTTTTTCAATTCTAAGATTTGCCAATATATTAAGCTGTTTCCTTGCTTTTATTTTCTGAAAAACTCCTTAAATGTAGAGCTAACATGGTCAAAATATATTAGGAAAAAAATGATCTTAAAAATTAGCTAAGGTTCTGTGGCCATTTTCCTTTTATTTTACTAAAATTTAGAAATATTTTTCTAAAAGTAGAGCATTTTTTATTTGGACGTTGTAAACATTTTAAATAGTTTTATGCTTATTACATTATTTGCACAATTCTTCAGTACTTTTTAAATGATTCAGAATAGTTAAATGGAAAGATTTTATTATTTGATAGAGTTCTTAGTAAAATGAATTCCCAACTACTTATTTTATATCATTTCGATGGTTCAGAAAAGGTCAATTAAAATATTTTTCAATATTTTTTGTACTCAAATTTAAAGAGATTTTGGTTAAACGAATACCAGAAACTAAACATACTTTATTTGTACAATTCATGAGCTTTTGCTCGATGATTCAGTACGCAAGTATAAAATCTATAAATAATGTTAAAACTTGTTTAAAATAAAATTAGTAGTACCTAAAACTGAAAAAACCAAATTTCGTGGAAAGTATTCAAATACTTTGATTTTGTAACTCCGTTTATAATTTTTTTTTTATTTTTTCCATTTGCAGAGGCTACTATACGGATGTGTACAAAAGGACACCCATAATGTCCACCTATCTGCTGGCCTTCATCATTTCCGAGTTCGTGGCCCGCAAGGACGACAAGTTTGGAGTCTTCGCCCGTCCCGAGTACTATGCCCAGACCCAGTATCCCTACAACGTGGGTGTGCAGATCCTGAAGGAGATGGGTGTGTACTTGGACAAGGACTACTATTCGATGGGCAACGACAAGATGGATATGGCCGCCATTCCCGATTTCTCGGCCGGTGCCATGGAGAACTGGGGTCTGCTGACCTACAGGGAGCGCAGTCTGCTGGTCGATGAGTCGGCCACCACTTTGGCCTCTCGCCAGTCGATTGCTGCCGTTGTGGCCCACGAACAGGCGCACATGTGGTTCGGCGATCTGGTGACCTGCAAGTGGTGGAGCTACACCTGGTTGAACGAGGGATTCGCCCGGTACTTCCAGTACTTCGGCACGGCCATGGTTGAGAAGGATTGGGAACTGGAGAAGCAGTTTGTGGTGGATCAGATTCAGTCCGTGATGGCCATGGACTCCACCAATGCCACCAATCCGCTGAGCGATGAGAATACCTACACCCCTGCCCATTTGAGCCGCATGTTCAACAGCATTTCGTACAACAAGGGAGCCACCTTCATTCGTATGATCAAGCATACGATGGGAGAAGCCTTTTTCCAGACGGCCCTGCAGGAGTACCTCAAGAAATAGTAAGTATTTGGCTATACGATGTTTTTGGCCCATGACTAAGGGTGTCTCATTTCACAGCGCATATCTGCCATCGGTGCCTGAAAATTTGCTGGGTGCCTGGCAGGCCAAGTGGCCAAAGAGTAGCTACAACGACAGCTCCGAGGCCATCTTCAAGAGCTTCACCACGCAGGTGGGCTATCCCTTGGTCAATGCTGAGGTAGCTGCCGATGGACTGACGGTCCGCTTCACCCAGAAGCGTTTCCTGCTGAAGGAGAACGATGGCTCCGATCCCGATCTGAAGTACACCGTGCCCATTTCCTATGCCACCAGTTTTACGACCACCAAGTTTGCCAACTCCACGCCCAAGTTCATCCTGAAGCCAGATGCGACCATGAATGTAATTTTCCCGTCGAAAATCAAGTGGATTGTGGCCAACGTTCAGCAGACGGGCTACTACCGAGTCAACTACACTGAGAACAACTGGCGTGCCATCCACGAGGTCTTGTACACAGCCGACTGGGGCGGCATCCACGAGAACAACCGTGCCCAGATTGTCGACGATCTGTTCAATCTGGCCAGGGCCGGTAACATTTCCTACGACCTCACCCTTGAGGTGATCGAGTACTTGGAGACGGAGACCAATTACATTCCCTGGACGTCGGCCTTTAATGGCTTCAACTTTTTGACCATTCGACTGGGCAATGATACGGCTGACTTTAACAACTATATCCAGCAGCTGACCAGCAAGGCCTACACCCAGCTGGGATTCAATGAGACCTCGAGCGACTCTGCCCTGGATATCTACTTGCGCACCAAGATCCTTTCCTGGGCCTGTCGCTACGGCAGTGCCGATTGCATTAGCAAGGCCAAGAGCTACTTCCAGTCGCTGACCACCGTGCCCAAGAACATTCGCGCCACCGTCTACTGTGTGGGTCTGCGGGAAGGTGGGGAATCGGAATTCCAGGCTCTGTATGAGAAATTCAAGGCCGAGACGGTGGCCACCGAGGAAACGCTGCTGCAGAACTCCTTCGGCTGTGTGAAGACCCAGGCCCTGATCGAGAAGGTCTTCAATTTGATCATCAGCGACGAGATCCGTCGGCAGGACAAGTCCTCCGTGCTGGCCACTCTCTACACTGAGAACAATGAGAACGTGAGCCCAGTGTTTGCTCTGGTCACCCAGAAGCACGAGCAATTGGCTGAGGCGTAAGTATTCTAAACTTGTTTAAAAAACATAGAAAAACCAAATATTTAATACTATTTTCTGAGTATTTAAATTTCTTTGCCATACATTGATTATCTATTTAATTTATATATTAATTTATTTTTTTTATTTCCTCCACAGCATGGGTGGATATTCCGCAGTGGCCACTGTGATCTCCAACATTGCTGCCCGTTTCACCACCCAGCAGCAGTTGGCTGATCTGCAGAACTTCAACAAGCAGAATGGCGCCAAATTCGGCACTTCGCAGGCCACTTTAACCGCCGCAGAGGCGACCGTGGCCGAGAACCTGAGGTGGGCAGCAGACAAACTGCACGTTTTCCGCACCTACCTGTCCAACTACCGCAATGGAAGTGCCATGGTCAACGCCTTCAGTGCCATCAGTCTGCTTTTGTTGTCCCTGGTCACCATGCTGCGCCATTAGGCTTATATTAACCCACGCGGGAACACAGGTGCATTCGGGTCATGAGTACCCTGTTAAGCCATAAAGTATTTCGTACGCTTAGAGCACCCAATAAACTAACAAGCTTTGTAGATAACCGCACCTCGTATATTATTATTATTATTTATATTATTATGGGTATTGGGCAAATCGTTCAGAAACTGGCCGTCGATGGCAACAAAGTTGACAATCTGATTAGCGCCATCGAATGGGGATTGCTTCAGTGCACAATCTTTAGGGGATTTCATTGCCCATTGCTTAATCAAGCGACCATCGTAAAGCTATCAATGTGTATCAAGGCTGTAAAGCTTTTGCGATTATTATGAACTATATTTTGAAAATAACTAGATTATTCAATTTTTAATTGTTTTGGGGTAATGATTCCACTGCCTAGCTTTTCTACAATTCATTGAAGTGGAAAAATCATCAATCAATCAAGGTCTTAACTTTGTAAATCTATAAAACTTATCTGATATTTATTAGGCCATTCATTTCTCTTGGGAATAATAAATTCTTTTTGGTTAAATGAATCGGTCGAAAGTCATTAAATGATATTACATATTATTGCATCGTTAATTATATCTTTTATAGATAGGGATAATTTTCTTATATGGCATTTAATATGAATGATGTTTGCAAAGGATTTTTGTGGGAATGATTCAGTTTGCAATCTTTCGGGGATTTTATTAAAGCTAAAAACGTTTTAGTTCTGATGATAGTAATCTCATATTTTTTGGAAACGATGATGAAATTAATATAATCAGAAGTCATAAATTATTATCGGTAATGTGAACTTATCACACAATATTTATAATTTTTCTAAGAATTATCAATCTAACTATTGTTTCTAACTAAGTTGATTCATTTGAAATTTTTCGGGGAACTCAATGTTACCAACATCATATAATTGTTATCACTTCTTATCGCTAATAATACTAGGAATCATGTTGGACTTTCCACTCTGTTAGTGAATGAATAGTTTTGGGTATTTTTAAATTTTTATCAATTTCAATAACTCACTCAATTGGATAACCCTTTAGAAAATAGTTATTTTACATATACGATTTTATAGCTTTATCAGTTTAAGTATGTACCAAACACTAGATGACTTCAAATTGATATTTTGCACCCATTAAAATAACGGAACTCAATTAATCGTTTAACAATCTATATATCTATTTAGATCGAACCATTGAAATGAAGTAATTAAACAGCAGTCAGTATGTAATTAAAATTAAAATTGTCATTTCGCTTAGGAGGTTATTGAGTGCCCGAAAGCGTGTTGACAGGAATATTATTAATGAGAGGTGTGACGCCTATTCGAAACGCTGGTGAACTTTCCATAATCTAATCATCTGTGAACGACACCTGTTTTTCGGGGGGAACTTTTATTTGGTTTTGTGATTGCGGCGATCTTGTGGTCGAAATCGGAGTCCCCAGTATTCGAGCTTCGGCCGACATGAGCAGTTCGGAATCTCGCAAATTTTGTTTGCTACTCTTGCTGGCGATTGGCGTCGTAAATGGCGTTGATTATCGGCTGGATGGTAGCGTTTTACCTTCGTACTATAACCTGACCATCGGGGTTCTCAGAGACTCCGCCGAGCCCACGCTTTTCGATGGCGAAGTGAGCATTACTCTGCGTGTGGTTGGCCCACTGGAGGTGCAGCAAATCATTTTACACGCCGACACGCTCGACATTTCGGAATGCTGGCTGCTCGATGCGGCAGGTGCGCTGCTGGAGGCCATCGATATCAGCCGGCTGATTTATGAGGCCAGCACCCAACAGGTGAGAGTTCCGCTGACGCAGGTCGTGCAGCCTGGAAGGAATTATACTCTCGGGTTCAAGTACACCGGGAAGATAAGGACCGATATGGTCGGTCTCTTCTCCGCCAGCTATGAGGAGCAGGGCACCAATGACACCAAGTGGCTGGCCCTCACCCAGATGCAGCGCATCAATGCGCGGCTGGTGCTGCCCTGCTTCGATGAGCCCGCCATGAAGGCCAAGTTCCAGTTGCAGATTAACCGGCCTAATGGTTACCAGGCAATTGCTAACACCAAGCTCAAAGAAACCACTTCGGCAAGGTAATTTACAATTTACAAGCTATTAATTTTAATACCAGCAATTCAGAATTCTTTTTTTCTAATTTTTTTATTTGATTTGTTTGATTTTTCTATATCTCATGATAATAATGATTGAAATTCAATAGCTGTCAAAAAGAGAGAAAGAGCATCAGTTTTTTTAAAAAATGAATATTTTTTGTTATTATAAAATGGTTTAATCGTAATTTATATTTAAAAGTCATAAAAAAAAAGTTCAAAGGGTATAAATATTTCTAGATCATTATTATGAAAAAAACCTTTTTTTTATTAAAAATTTCCCAGCCAATAAGAAACACAATTTTCTTAATTTCAGCCAGAATCGTTTTGTCGATCATTTTGAGGAGACCCCTGTGATGTCCACATATTTGCTAGCTTTCATGGTGGCCAATTACTCTGCCCGTGGAAATGTAAGCGAATTTGCTGTGCTGACTCGCCCGGAATTCTACAATAATACGGAGTTCAGCTATACAGTGGGTCAGCAGGTGCTGCCAGCCTACGATGAGTTGTTCCAGCTTCCATATGCAGAATTGGGCAATGAAGTGCTTCAATATGCCAGCTCTCCCAGGTTTCCTCATAACGGCATGGAGAACTGGGGCCTTATTATCTACAGGTAAGAAAGCTTAAATTATTAGTAAAAGTTGGGGAAAGCTAACTTAAATCACTTTAATTTTAAAATAATTTATTTTAAATGTTTCGTGAATTAAAAGCGATGGCGTTTTGGTTCAGGAAGCTGGATACTCCGACGATTGGTCGAATAAGGAGTTTGCCATCCGCATCATTGCCCATGAGACTTCGCACATGTGGTTTGGTGACAGCGTAACCTTCTCCTGGTGGAGTTACTTCTGGCTAAATGAAGCCTTTGCCCGCTACTATGAGTACTTCATGGCACATCAAGTAAGTACCCAAACTGGGTAAATATATTTCAACAGATAATATAAATAATTCCTGGCAGCTCTATCCCGAGTATCACTTGGACGAGCAGTTTGTGGTGCGCCAGATGCAGCTGATCTTTGCAACGGATGCCCGGAACAGCACTCAGCCCATGACAAGTCCGGAATCGGAGATACAGACTCCGTCACAAATTGCCTACAAGTTCAGTGGGATTGCCTATGCAAAGGGAGCTTGCATTGTCAGGATGTGGCGAAATCTCATGGGGGCGCAAAACTTTGATACCGCCATCAGGAATTACTTAAAGCAATAGTAAGTAGATAAATACAGAATTTTATCAACAGATTTAGTGACCTAAAGACACCGAACAACTTTAAATACTGAGTAATTATAAATTAAAAAGTTAATTTTAAAGAATTTATTTTAAATATAACAACAATTAATTAGATTTTAAATTGTTTAAAGCTTGCAGCTTTCCTTAAAAAAATATATGTAACAAAATTTATAAATATAAATTTTTAAATAGTTAAAATAATTTTATGTTTCATCTTTCTTTCAGCCACTTGACAAACACAGTACCCAATAACTTGTTTTACCACCTCTATGAGAACTGGCCAACGGATCAGTATGTGAATCTGGAGCACTTTTTCGCCGACTACACGGAGCAGGTGGGATATCCCATGCTGATTGTGAACATTACCCGTGGAAATCATTTCGTCTATGTGGAGCAAATGCGATTCCTGCTAAATCCTGGTGACGGCAGCAATGCCACACTTAAGTATACAGTGCCCATAACTTATACAACTAATCTGGCGCCAAATTTCGATGACCTCACTCCGAGTATATATCTACACAAGGTCGTGGACGTGCATCAGATGTACTTTGACGATCCCATTGATTGGATTGTGCTTAACCTTAGGCAGTCGAACTACCAACGAGTGTTGTATGATGAAACCCTGACGAAAGGTCTTCAGGTGGCTTTATCTGCACCGAATCACAGCGGAATACCTGTAGAAAATCGGGCCCAGATCATCGATGATCTCTTCAATTTCGCGCAAGTTGGTTATGTTGACTTTGCAGAGGTATTCGAGTTCCTAGAATATCTGAGTAAGGAGGTGGACTATGTGCCCTGGTATGCTGTCTATGAGAACCTGAATTCGGTGGCCAAACGATTAACACCTGAACAGCTGCCCAATTTCCGAACATACCTCTCCGACATCACAAAGGCTGTGTTCGAGAAACTGGGTGTGGGTTGGAGTGCCGAGGACACTCCGCTGGATGTGGCCAATCGGAATAAGTTAGTTAAATGGCTGTGCAGATACCAGGCCAGCGATTGCCGGAACAAGGTTAATGTCCACTACGTAACATCATCTGAGCAACCATCGCCGGATTATCGGGAAACATTCTACTGTGCAGCCAGTAGTAGCGATTTCAATTCGTTCACTTCGGTGTGGGGAAAGTACTACCTTGAAACTCGTCCCAGTGAGAAGAAACTCCTTTGGTCCGCTTGCAGTTGTACCGAGGAATACGAGACCTTTTACTACAAAATGATCATTACGGGGGCGGAAAATGTTGATCAAAAGAAAATTGGCATAGCCCGGTTGTATGAGCAGAATCCCCATCTAGTCGAACCAATTTTTGAAATGGTTACCGCAAACATCACCGAACTGGCTTTATGGTAAGTTGGATTTTGCTTTCAATATTAATACTCAGGTTTATAGTTTAAATAGACAAATGATTAATATTAAAACAAGGGTTTAATGAGAAATGAACTAATATTTTGTTAGAAAAGTTATTGTTATTTGAAAATTAGCATTTCAAAATACAAACTTGACAATTTTCCTGGGCTTAAAACCATACCCATGGAAGTCGAAATTTAATTAAAGTTTTTTAAAGCACTTTCTAAAAATGAGTTTAAATGTTTTGATCCTGTTTTTTTAAAGTGATAAATTAAATCATTTAAAGGAGCTACTAAATTATTGGTTAAAAAAATTAATAACTCCAAATTGTATTTATTTTACATAATATAGAATAGAGTATAGTATAATAAAGTCAATCTCTTTGATTTTAGTTTGGACAGCTGGTCGGATACGGCAGCGGTGATCAGCGACATGGCAGAGTACTTCACCACCAGGCACCAGCAGCAGTTGTTCAAGGACTTCTACGATGTCAATCACCAACTCTTCGGTCAGTCGGAGGCCGTGCTCTTGAAATCCTTGGAAGCGGTGGAGCAAAATCTACAGTGGGCCGAGAAGCGTCTGAACAGATTGGTCCTCTTCCTGTCCCGCAGGAATGGCAGCTCCAGCATGGGAGCCACCTCCATGGTGGTGCTACTGCTGGCTGTGGCCAGTCTTTTGGCCTGGCTCTGATTAGGTAATAAGTTTTGCGAGGAAATAAAGAGATTGCCGCCGTGGTCATGCGCTGCGGGAGAAATGCCTTTTTCGTGTACGCAATTACTAGGCAAAAAGGTTTCTAAGGCGCTTGCTTTATTTTATTTGGCCATAACTCACGCAGTCGAACGGTCATTTTAATGGCATCCGCTGGCCCGGCCAAGTCGGTCTATAAAAGGCCCCCGGCGGCAAGTGGCGCTTTCCATTTCCACGCGAAGGACACTCGCAGTCGGGCCGCCGACGAGATGCTGCGCCACCTGCTCCGCCACGAGAACAACAAGGTCTTCGTCCTGATCCTGCTCTACTGCGTCCTGGTCAGCATCCTGAAACTGTGCACAGCTCAGGCGGATAACTCTGTGGCCGCCACCGATAATGGTAAAGGTGTTTTAGACTACACCCTTGCAGAGGGTACTTTAATTTCACTCAAATGTTAGCAACGCAGTAACGCTGTAAAGTATATATATGGTTCGGTTTGTCCGTCTGTCACTTTCTACGAAACTAGTTTCTCAGTTTTAAGAGTATTTTAATGCAACTTTCCCAAAAGTATTCATTTAATTGCTTTCTATAAGTCCAGAACAGTCTGAATCGAGCGAATTTATCATATAGGCACAGTTGGAAAAATAAACAAACAAAAATACTACGCTATTTTTTAATATCTAGGAATATACTTTGAGATATCAAAATATTTGATATATATCAGAATTACGGCTGTCATGATCAAAAATGTTAGTGGAAATCAAAATCTAAGGAATAGAAAATAATCATAATTTATAATTTTTTAAATAAAAAAATTTTGGACACAGAAAGCTACTAGAAATAATCCAATTTATTTTTATAATTATTTAAAGAGTAAATTTTATTTTATTAATATCTGCAAGGGAACATACACTTTAGTAAGCCGAAGTTTCTTATTTTGTAATACTTTTTCCATCTGAGATACTTCGTTGCCCGTTACAGATATCACGCATTTGGGTGACGATTGCCAGGTAACGCCCGTCATTCATGTGCTTCAGTATCCTGGATGTGTGCCCAAGCCGATTCCCTCGTTCGCCTGTGTGGGTCGCTGTGCAAGTTATATCCAGGTGGGTTTTTTCATTACGTGTAATATAACCGAGAAACCATGTATTTTATAGGTTTCAGGCAGTAAGATCTGGCAAATGGAGCGTTCCTGCATGTGCTGCCAGGAATCTGGCGAGCGGGAGGCAGCCGTCTCGCTTTTCTGTCCCAAAGTGAAGCCCGGCGAGCGGAAGTTCAAAAAGGTCCTCACCAAGGCGCCGCTGGAGTGCATGTGCCGGCCGTGCACTTCCATCGAGGAATCCGGCATCATACCGCAGGAAATTGCCGGCTACTCGGACGAGGGTCCTCTCAACAATCATTTCCGGCGCATCGCTCTGCAATAGATTCCCCATCACTGCTACCATTCATTATAAACATTTGCACATTAAATTAAATTAAATTTGACGTATCTGCTTGTACACAGTGAACTATGTAGTCTTTGATTTCGGGATACCTCAACAATTTTAATAAGAGATTTGTTTCTAAAAAAAGTGTAAGTTCTTCGAACTGCAATCGATTGCAAATGTTATGTTTTAATCATTACTTTCCAGAATTTGCATCGGTTTTGCTCATAACTTGTCCAAAATAAGACGTGCATCTAAAAGAAAGACTGTTTTGTGCAGCTGCCGACCTTAGATTTCAACTCCTATCAATTTTTGAAAAAAATAATTTTTGTCCGCATTTCTTTTGTAAATGGCAATTTATTTGGAATTTTATTACTAGCTTATAGAGGTATGGCATTGCATCCTGGGCTTATTATTTCTAATGCTATGGCCAAAACACTGATTTTTTTTTGGCGCAAATCAGGCTTTTTGGCTTGCAAGTCTGTCATTCGAAAATTGGTTTTTATGTTCAGGATATTTTTGAGTTATTTCGGTAAAAGGAGTATTTTTCAAACGCTTTGAGTTCTTATTCTTTAAATTTAATAAACATTTATTGAGTGCAGGGCTTCGGCTTGTTTAAACTGCCAATTAATCCTTTCTTTACGTTGTCATCTAAAGCTTATCCGGAACACCTGCTTCCCCTTGTACACAGTTAATAAGAAATGTCACCCCCGATGTATGATTAATTTAATTAGTAATTTATTTTTCAACTATCTCATGTCGTTGCTAATAGTTCTCTAAACGGTGTGTGTACTAGTAGCATGTAGATGCACGACATGGAAAAACAAAGGTACTCTTTACACTGCAACTGGATCTAGGAATAGGGCTAAGGAGTTCAACTACATAATGTATGGGCCTCCCTACAAGTACTCGACGATATCGCATTTGATGGATATATTCGGGCAGCTCTGGCCGACGGCGCTGCGACCCCGGTAGTTGGGGCTCTTCTCGGTGAGAAGCTTGCGGAAGATGGGCAGGATGGCCGTTTCGCCCTCGAGCAGCTCCGTTTCGCTGCTGGCGCCGTAGATGCTGCTCTCCTGTTTGCCCCGCTGCCTGCCCCGCTGCTTGTCCGGCGCCACATTGGGCGAACTGTGATGGTGGGCGGCATGCTGGATGTTGGAACTGCGGCTCACCTTGCGCGGCTGCACACACGGCTGGCTGGTGGGCGGCGGATCCCGCTCCCGCTCGCTGTCCGTCTCGCTCTGGCACACGGTGCCCTTCTGCGGCTTCGGCCGGTGCTTGTTGCGGTTCTTCTCCGACACGGACCGCTGGATGGGCGAGGTGGTGTTGGGGTCATAGGGCATCGGCATCCCGTGGCCGCCGTGGTGCTCCGCACAGCGCTGCGGACTGGCATAGTTGCGCGGCGACTGCCGCTGCTTGGCGTGCGACAGTGTGTGCGTGTCCCAGAGGTCGCTCTGCGACACCACGAAGTTCGACTTCAGGGCGGAGCCCATGCTGGTGCGGCGATGGTCCGAGGCAGTGGGAGCTATTGGTGGAAAATATATTCATTTTATTATATTATTATCATATTAAAAAATATATTCTCAAAACAAATTTTTTATTTTCTAAATTTATTTTTTAATTTATTTTTTAATTTATTATTATTTTTTTTTTTAAATTTATTTTCTATCATAACACAATAACCTATTTCTGAACTAGACATGAAAACTATCCATATATGTATCATAATTATATTTATTTGTCTAAATGTAAGTTAGTATAATATAATTACTCAATAGTCTCGATTAAATGGCTCAGGTTAAACGCAATCTTCGAACTAATAAATGTACTTTTCTTCTTAGTTGTAAAATATTATCAGAATTTACAAACATTAAATCGAACGAATTATTTTCTGGGCTAAATATAAAAAGAAAAATTAACTATTCGCTATTTATGAGGTAGTTTTTATAAATATGTTCAATATTTAGATAATTGAATTAAGTTTATTAAATTATGTACCTACTTCCCTTTCATAATTAATGCATATGTATAAGAAATAAAAAAATTATCTTGTCATATTAGGTAGTTTTCTTTAATATTTCTAATATTTCGATATTTGTCATAAATTGATACAACTATATACCTATTTCATTTCGGTCATAAGCTATTTTTAATAGAATAAAGAAATGCATTTACAATTATTTCTGAATAGCAAAACATAGTATTTTAAGTGTAAACCAAACATTATAAACCTATATATGGAAACAATTTAAAAGAACGATTTTTAATAAAACTACTAACACCTTTTAACTATTTTCAATATTTAGATATTTGGTTTGGAATTATAAAATTATGCTTTGCTGTTTAAGAACGATTACTAATATTATATTATTATAGAACTATCTTGTATCTTGAAACTATTTTTATTATTTAGATATTTTTAATAAAATTAAAATTTGCTGTTCAGGAAATTCCTTTGAAATATTTGGTAATAGATTGGTTGTGTGGTACAACATATTTACAAATAGTTTTCCCATTTTCACTTTATCTAACTTTAACCTTTAGTTCACATGTATTTGTTATTTTATTTTGTGTTAGCGAAATATAATGATTCTGACTTACTTTTGATCACAGCCGGCGTGCTGGGCTTGGAGTGGGGACACATGTTGCTCAGCTCGGACTGCGAGGTGGAGATGTTGGTGGAGGAGTTGCGGTGCGAGCTGCTGTACTTTGGCCGGGCGGTGGGCGTCTGGCTGCCGCTGTCGTAGTGCCGCGAAGCGTTCGACTGCCGCCTTTCCCGCATGCTGGAGCAGTCGCCGGTGCTCCTTTTGCCCACCGTACTGGTGATGCTCCCAATATTATCATCCGTCTGCGCGGACACCGAGTTGCGCTTATCCAAATGGCGGTGATGTTGCTGCTGGTGATGCTGCTGCTGCTGTTGCTGTTGCATTTGCTGCTGCTGCTGTTGCTGCTGCTGTTGGTGTTGCTGTTGCATTTGCTGATGTTGCTGGAGGTGCTGCTGCAGCTGCTGCTGGATGGGCTGCATCATGGTGGGAGCGGGCGTATGCGAGTGGTGCTCCACAAGGGATTGCTTTTTCTTTTTGCTATTTAGTGGGATACCATTAATCAATAATAATTTGTTATTTAACATAAAAATCAAAGACTTACGGAGGAAGTGAAGGCGCCATCACAGTGGACTGCACCGAGACAAAGGAGTTATCCATTTCCACATGGGTCGAGGTCACACTGTCCACGGATGTCATCTCGGTAACTTCTAAGGCAAAGAGAGCGCAATGCATGAACATATCTAAGAGCATCCACACTCTAGCCACTCACCTGTGGTGCTGGGCATTTCCCGACGCACTGGCGGTGCCGATAGCCTTACTATATCGTCGCTTAGGATGGGCTCCAGTTCACTGCCCACATTGGAGCCACCTGTACAGGTCACTCCATCAATCCACTTGCGGGCCTCGGGTCCTAGCTTGCGAATTAGGGCCTGCAGCTCGTTCTCCTTCTCCATCAGAGCCTTTCTAAATCGGCAGTTCGTGTTCTTCACGTCCCGCAAACGCTGCTCCAGTTCGCAGACCGACGAGTCCCTTCGTCCATTCTTGGACATGGGTCTCAAGGTGGCCCTCACCCGCTTGTCCACCACTCCCTGGGGATTCCTTTTCAGCTCCACCAACTGCAAGGCGATTCGCATGACAATTAACCAACAATAACACCACCGACATAACATCTAGGAAGGATCAACTCTACGGATAGTGGATAGGACAGACTAAAGTATCCGAACAGCAAGGAAATAGTATTCGGGCTAAAACCTTGCTGTTGCTTGGCATGGCTTCTAAATAGATCAAGTTTATAGTTAGTCTGTAGTGTTATATAGGATCTGTTTTGGAAATTTCGAGTACATGTGGTTTCTGTATCACAGTGTATCAGCGCTAGACGAAAGATCAGCTCAGCAGGAGGCGGTGAGGTCCAAACAGTCAGAATTTAATAAGCAAAACTGATTGGACCATCAGCGCCTTCAAACAACATTCATATTAACATATAACAGCTACAAAAACTACAAAACTTCCTTACTACCAGTCTTACTTTCGGTACGAACACCAAACACAAAGTGGCTGTCGTACAAAAAATGATAAAAAACGAGAGTAAGACAAAAACTAAATCCTTGCGGTCCGATAGCACCAGGGATATAGCCGCTCCGGCCAGACACGTGATGAACACATTGTAAACGGAGAAGCCAATGTGCTTGGAGTCGTTCAAGGCGGGTATGGAAACATGTCGCGTTTCCCAGGCCAAAAAGGCGCCAAATACCTGGGGTTAAAATTATATAATTTCCATAAAATATACTTAATATAATCTGGATTATTAACTCACCAATAGCAAGCCCTTGTAGGCATAAATAATGCTAACGAATATGGTCATGTGTTCGGATTGGCAGTATTCGTTTTCGGGTATCACCAAAACATCATCAATATTCTCGTGATGCTGTGCAAAAGAACAATTTTAAATATTTCATTCAAAATATTTCAAATCAATCCACTCACCAGTGGTTCCAATTGTTTAGTCTCTCGATAAAAAGGATCTGCTATTTGCCAGGTGGTTATAATGGCTATGTCAATGAACAGCAGCACGCCAACAACCATAAACAACTGATAGTCCTTTATAACTTTCTTGTTCAGTTTAAGATCGGTGAATATTGAATGAACCCGCCAAGTCTTTGAGAACATGGCTCCAAAACTAAGGCTAAATCCAGCCATCAGGATCCAGGCTCTGGCTGTGCAAATATAGGGAAATGCTGCCACGCTGCTCAAAGTGGTATCCAGTCCCAGGAAAATAATGCTCAGATAGGTCATCATGCAGCCCACAATAATCAGATTGTTCAGATGTGGGCTAGACATCTTGATGTAACTAAAAATAATACAAATAATAATAATTATATTTTAAAAAGTAATTGCCAATTAAAACTCACCGTTGATTGCGATACTTTATGTTAAAGGCCAGAAAAACAGTTGCAATAATCACTCCAACAACCGAAGCACTGGCCGAAACAATATAGATTGTTGGATTCACTTGACTGTGCTCGATGTAGATCAGAGTTCGATCTTTGGGGGGAGTTTTTCCCACCCATTTCACTGGTTTTCCCAAACTCAAATCTAAATGGGACTTTTGCGAGTGGTATTCGCCGATCTTTTCCATTTGTCCCAACTGAAATTGGTTGATCAGGATGTTGGCCTTGCGTTCGTTGTTGTAAAAGCGCACGGGACCCTTAAAAAAAAGTAAATTATTATAGTTTTACATTTAAATGAAATATTTATAAGCTGACCCACCGTCACACCCTCAAAAGAGGTATTTCGCAGGGCCTCAAGAAAGACGCTCTCCCAATCCTTCACTCGATAATCGAAATGTGTTAGCAGATCCTCGCGCTTTTCGGCCACATATTGAATGGCTAAGGCGGCTGCCCAAATTCCATCATAGGTATATCCATGAAAGCGGGAATACTCAGTGCCCCGTAGTCTATCGTACTCCACCAGATACTCATCTGCAGTCTTCAAGAAATTTTAGATAGAATATTAGTAAAATTCTACAAGAAGTTTTTTGAATAATTTGACTACTTACAATTCCAGCAACTGTGATGTCACCACTTGTGGACAGGGGCAGAAGATCCACCAGGATAGCTCCTTCCAAAGCTGTGGCTATCTCCTCCACACTGCACTCACTGTCCTGCGTGACATTCCACCAATCTGTGGAATAAGTGGCCATTATCAGCCACTGGTAAGCCCTTCCGTACATGTCCAATCTAAAAGAGAATATTTGCAATATATTATTTACAATTTAAGTCACCACAATATATGTTAAAATAAAGTTATGATGCTAAATATTGGGTTATTTGCAGATCTTTTATAAAAGTAGAAACAAAATGTTTAATGTAAATGTTATTTTTTTATGAGACTCGATTTCTGGGCATTTTAAAGATGTAACTCTGTACTATTATTTACAATTTAAGTTGAATTGTAAGAAATTCTTTTATAAATGTTCAGGAAAATGTTGGTTTTAAATTGCAACTCGATTTCTGGACATTAAAAGAAGATGTATCCTAGTAGTCTTCGCCTGTGAACCAATTTACAGGTCAGTTAAAAATATGTAATTAGCTTAATATGACTGATATGACTGGCTTTAGTATACTTTTAGAATTCAATTTTTGATATAAATATATAGATATGTAAATACTTGTAGAGAATACCCACTTGTAAGCCTCGCAAAAGGCCTTGCGGGCAAAGTGCTCGTTGAAGTTGCCCAGAATGATCCTGACGTCCTTCTCGCGGAGTTTCTTGAGTGATTCGGCCACGTCGTTGACGAAGCTCTGCGTCTCCACCACCTCCACCTCCATGGCGTCCAAGTCGGCCACCATGTGGTTGTGGGGCAGCGAATAGCGCGGTTCGTTCTGGTAGACAGTGCCCACCCTGGTCCAGTTGAACTCCTTGAGCAGCGCCAGTCGCGGTGCATTGAAGGCGTTCTCCGAGGGCACCACCCGAAAGAAATTGGGGAACGCGTCCTTGGTGAACATGGGATGGGTGTCCGCGTAGCTCAGCTGCGTGAGGTGCCAGTGCTTGCTGGCCTTGGCAATGGGATCGGTCACGTGGGTGCAGGCCGCCCCGAAGAGCATCACTTTATTTGGCCCCGAGTGCATCATATCGAAGAAGGACTTTACGCCCACAGCAGCATTGCACTGGAAACGGAAGAAAATTTAATTTAGAATGGCAAAAATAAAAAAAAAATATATAACTTCGATTCTTATTAACAAACATTTTCAGAAACATTTAATTCCGCGATTTGTAATATTTAATTTTTATATTTCTCTAACGCAGAACCCCTAATAAGTTTAACTAGTTTTCATAACAACTTAGTGTATAAATACATTTCGAATTTATTTTTATTAATTAGAGGAAGGAATTTCTATTGTGAAAATGTATCTTTTTTGTACTTGAAAAACCTGGTTAACCTTATTATTTTATTATTTACGACTAAATAAATATTTTCAAATATAAAGATTAATACTTTTTATTCCAAATTATGATTCCTTTGAAAGATGGATGACTATTACTTTTGGACTGGTGTATTCCTGTTTCCACTTATTTTATATTTTAAAGGCTAATCCAATTAACTCACCTGTGTGTCATTCCACCACATGTGCAGTCTGTAGTTGGCCAGAATCTTGCCATGTTCGTTGACATGGCCGAGAGCCAGCTTCACGCTGGGCATAACCCCTCGTCCTGTGTAGGAGTTCTCCACGCCATCGCCGTAGGGGAAGAATCCGGCTATATAGACGTCCGATCTCTTGGCAGTCCTGCCCCAGGCGGTGCTCCAAAGGAGCAGGAACAGCAGGCTGGCGAATGGAGTCCAACTTGGCCGG
Source organism: Drosophila elegans (assembly GCF_018152505.1). Taxonomy (NCBI): domain Eukaryota; kingdom Metazoa; phylum Arthropoda; class Insecta; order Diptera; family Drosophilidae; genus Drosophila; species Drosophila elegans. Next base: position 908,159 of record NW_024545855.1, on the reverse strand, counting down.
AACATGTTGACCGCGTGGGCTGCAAAACGATTCTGAATGTGAATGTGGGGCATATCGAGGACGTGAACTTGGAAGCAAGTTGTGGGTGGTTGTTGGTTATGGTGGGTGGTGGGTAGTGGTTGCTTTCAGGTGAACCAAGGCTGACCAGGCAAGGCTGCCTGGCCCTGTGGGCGTGTATTCTGTGCCTTATACCCATTTGTTGTGGGGACTCGCATGCAGTTGCACAGGACAGGTGGGGCAAGGCTAAGGCCACAGGCCAGTCAAATTGCCACAAATTGCTGCTGCAATGTTGGCACGTTTCGAAATTATAAAGCAATTTAATGATTTTTTAGAGTCTTTCATTATTCAGTGTCCTTTTTAACGCAATGAAGGCGTTCACTAGTTCTTGCACTCTTTTAAAATATTATATTTACTTGCTTAGTTCAACGTACCAGCTTTGCTTATCCTGTAGTTTTGTTTTATTTCACTACCGATGGCATTTTTCACAATTATTTCAATTCAACTCTCAGCGAATGAAGAACTTTTGCAGTGCGAGGGTCCGAAAAATTATGTATCCCCCTGACTTGACACTTGGCTGACAGGAGGAATTCGAGTAAGGAAGTGCGCATGTCCCCGATCCGAAAGCTGTGACAGCTCCGCCTTGGCCTAGGTTTTCCAACCCCCGTGGAAGCCCCTGTGAAAACCAAGCCGCTTTGTAAACATCCAGCAACAGGTGGATCCATCAGCTGGTCCTGCCACTTTTGTTATGACCGTTACCACGGAGACTACGGGGGAAGGAAAAAAATAGAGAAAACAGAGTACTAATCGAGCAATTACCAAATGAAAATTGTCAGTGGCCATAATGGAGGACTATGCGCCAAGTCGATATAAAATGCTCGAGAAAATCGGAGAAGGCGTCCATGGCTGCGTGTTTAAGGCCATCGATTTGCAGCGCAACAAGGAGGTGGCCATCAAAAAGGTGGCCCTCAAGAACAAGTTCGGGAACATAGCTCTGAATACTTTAAGGGAAATCAAGACCCTGCAGCTCTGCAAATCGGAATATGTGAGTTAACCATTTATCAACATAGTGAGCCATTAATTACTTATTTATCTGTAGATCGTGGGCATTATCGACATATACCCCGACCTGACTGGACTGTCGTTGGTGCTGGAATACCAGCCGGACACCCTGTACAACCGCCTCAAGAGCGAAGTGAATCCCCTGAGTCGCCAGCAGGTGCGCAAGTTCGCACACCAAATGTTCAAGGGCATCGCCTATCTGCACGATTCGGGTCTGATGCACCGGGACATAAAGCCGGCCAATCTCTTGATAAGCGATACGGACATGCTAAAGATCGCCGACTTTGGACTGGCCCGTCTGTACTTTCCCGAGGATGAGGCGCGTCTGTATTCCCCTCAAGTGTCCACACGCTGGTATCGAGCTCCGGAGATTCTCTGGGGCAGCCAGAAGTACGGAACTGGAGTGGACATGTGGGCGGCAGGTAGGTTCAGCCACTTTTTAAACAAAGAATCGGAGAATTACATCATTCTTTTTAATAAAATCACCTTAATGATCAGTGATCTATATTTTACCTTAAATTGTTAAAAAGCTTGTAGACTTTGTAGACCTATTTACAAAGATCTCATATTTTTTGTGCGATAAAATGAATGTTACAAGACCTCTGCTCAAAAATAAGCCTTATATTAGCTATACATCAGTTTAAAGTCGTTCATTTTTAAACACAAACATTGCTCAGCTATGACCAATTTAAAAGTATAGCTTTAAAGAATTAGAGATAATTTCTTTTTCCATTTTAAGTTTCAAATATATAGTTTACTTACCATGTCAGTTTTCATTTAAAGAAAAACTGAAGAATTGGCAACGGAAGGTATAACAATCCCTGATATTTTTTTTTGTATTTCATTCTTAAACAAGAATATATAGTAATTAATAAAATAATCAAAATCCTTAAGGTTGCGTGGTGGCGGAGATGTTGCGGGGAGTGCCTCTGTTCGCAGGAACCACCGACATTGAGCAGTTGGCCATTATAATCCGGACTCTGGGCAGTCCACGCTTGAATCAATGGCCCGAGTTGACTTCCCTGCCGGATTACAGCAAGATACGGTAAGGATATACCTTTATAATGACAGCTGAGTATATAATTTCATATATCCTTGCATAGCTTTCCAAATTCCGTGGGAATACACTGGGATAACCTGTTTCCCAGCTGCACTCATGCGGTGGAAATCAATCTGGTCTCAAATCTAGTTGTTTACAATCCCAAAAACCGTCTTAAAGCCAGTGAGGTTAGTTATACTAGAGTATCTAAACTGATTTGTTATAAACCAATATATATGTTCTATATTTTGCAGGCCGTCGAACACGATTATTTTCACTAGCTATAAGACTATTTACACAGGTATTGTTAGCATCTAAGAGTTTTCCGATTCTTTATATCTGAAAAGGGGAAAATAAATGATTAATCGTGGAAACAGAGGGATTTTGGTGATACCTACTTGCATTTGAGACAGGTGAAGAACACCGTTTGACCTTCATCCGCGGACCGAAGTTGCAGGGTGGCGTAGGACATCTTGTCGTGGTTGCATTTGGGACACTTTCTCTCTACAACAGGTCCATCCGCCTCCGAGGATTCGGATTCCCGTTTAGTCCTGTTGAACACCTTGCTGGGATCGTAGGTGTTGAAGTGGATGGTGAACTCCGATTTCTCGCCGCTGTATACTATTGTAAAATTCAAAAAAATATATGACGATCATTTGAACAAGTTGTAAATTCTTGTCTTACCATCTGGCCGAAACTCCTGTCTGCAGTTGTAGCAAACCACATTGCCCTTGACTTGCAGCTCGGGAAGAATGGAGCCGCAGGAGGGGCAGAAACCCGGGCAATTGGTAAAAGTATCCATGGTTTTAAATATAAAACCGGCCAAACAAAATAAAATTAACTGCACGTGCTACTAAAGTGATTTTAAAGTGACCGTTTCGCAGCAGTTAAAATATACCAAAAGCTAACAAAAATACTGAAATAAATCAGTGAGGTGGAAAACTTAGCTAACTCGGGTTGGGAACTTAGGTGAAACGGTTGGTAGCATTTAATTCGTTATTCAGTATTTTAACCGTTTCAGTACATAGTATTTTATTTAAATTTGAATTTGAAATGATTATCAAATTAAAATCCAATTCTACTATATTAATAAACCTGTTACCAATAAATAAAACAACAACAATTGATGACTTTGATCAGTATGTTTAGAGTATAAAAAAGGCAATCTTAAGAGCTAAGTCAGCTAAAATGCAAGTCAGATGTGTACTCTGTTTCAATTAAACTACCTAAAACTATCACAGGCAGAACATTAACTACGCGCTAGCGCTCCTAACTACAACTAAGCATCTAGGAACTATTGATCCTTGGCTGCCAGATATCGCACAGAATATGTCTTCTTTAAAAGTTAACTAAAAAAATCATTGCAAATAGAGGCACAATTCTCTTCGGACTATCGGCTGGGATGACTCTGCGGCATGTTGAGCTCCCAGAGCTTCATGTGGTTGTCCAGCACCTCGTGGAACCAGCTCTCCTTCTCCGGCTGCTCCCGGAAAATGGGTTTTATGGACTTGAGGTCCAGCTGCAGGATGGCATCGTTGCCGAGCAGCGAGTCCAGCGATCGCAGTAACGTGCTATTTCCATGCAGTTTTAATAGGGTCACATATTTGACCACATAGTACTCGTACTGCAGCTTCCTCCGTGCCCATCGCTCCACGGTGGCATTAGCGCTGGCCGATCGAATCTGGCCAAGATGGGCGGCAAACCAGGGTGCAAAGTAGTTGTACAGATCCAGCTTGGAGAGCCCATTCAGGCCCTTACTCTTGATCCGCTCCTTGATCATGCTGTAGTTCTTGCGGCTGTACACGAACACCTGGTACAGTGAATTGCCGGTGGTGTACGAGTTCACGTAGTGGGTGCCCACATGATCCATAAAATGGATAGCGGAACTTAGGTTGCCGACTTGCATTTGATCCATTCGTGTTCTCACATCCGGTTCCATCGCCTGGTGCACTGGGATCTCGGCATTAAAACGTCCTGTTTCCCTGAAGCGCACCACCCTCACCAAAACGTACGAGTAATCTCCCACGATAAACGACGTGTTGATGCCCAGCCTCTTGGCCGCATTATCCGGAAACCATCCGGCCGAGAACGCCTCCCACGGTTTGCCCATCCGCTCGATGGAGAAATCCCGAAAGTAAGCCTGGAACAATTGCCGACGATTCTCGCAGAACTCCATGTGAAAGTCTCCGTGAAAGATTCCGGGTGTGGTGTCCTCATTACTCTCCGCCAGGCCAGTCAAGTTCTAAAAGGATATCAAAGTGAATTAAAAAATATTTATAAATGTTTGGAGAACAATTAGTAAACAATGTACCTCTTTTAACTAAAAAGTTTAAAGCTGACCGTTTTGTAACAAATATTAAATTGACCGGCAATAACTTATTAAGCTAATGATCATTTCCCCACAATCTGGTTAACCAGCATTTAAAATATAAAATATAAAGTGCTGCCATTTGAACACCAAACTTGGCGGAAGTATAAAAAATGGCCTACATTTAAAAATAGTTTTTAATGATAACAGCTTTTGGCCGGCCAATAAAAGTATATGATAATTGTGGTCAAAGGTTAATAGCAATAGAAATAGCTCTGACTTTATTTTCCCCACTTGAATTCTTAAATTTAACACTGATACTCACTCTGTAAATGTTCCTCGTGGGCTCCTTGAACACCCATCGCTCCGGCTCCACATTGTCATTGAGAGGTATTACGCGCATGGAGATGCTCAGGTATCCGTAGCGCAGGAATATATTAATGGCCTTGCCGATCCGAAGCTGGGACTCGCGACGACCTCCATCCGCCAGGAGAGCCAGGGTCAGCAGCCAGAAAAGGCCAGGCCACGACCTCATCGCTCAGCATGCAAGTTAAGAACTATAATGGATGACAAATGGGCAGGGAAAGGTTATTTTGGGGTTTTACTGAAGTCTTTTTATGCATCTTAATAATTTATTTTGATTACAGCTAGTGATTTATAATGTTTTAATTGGATTTATTTAAATTGGTGGAAGGAGCAGACGATGCAACTCAACCAAAAATTTAGTTTTATAAAATATAATAAAATTCAATGCAATATAATGTTTATTTGATAAAATACACTTTAAATTGGTTGGAGAAATTGCAATATAACAAGCATATAAAATTAAGCAACACAATGTTCTCATAAAATGTTTATTGATTGGCAATAAAAAGCCCTATAGTTAATGTTAAAAAGGTGACAAACAAGTTCTAAATTTAAAGCCAGTAAATCATTTTCCCAACAGATCTTCAACCGGTCAGTTTCCTCAAACGGCGTTTATATTTGTTTATATTTAAAAGCCACTGCAGTAGTTGCCATTAAGAGAAGTTAACTATATGGCAATAATTGCAGGGCCGCCGTGTTTGTTTTTCCACTCCATAAACGGGCGATAATTTAAGCGCGGTCTAATTGGCCATGAACCTTTGCCAAAGCTGAACTTGAACCGAGCCGACTGCTGAGTGTTGAGCTTGAGCTGCTCGAAGTGGATTTTCGTAAAGGCCAGCAGCTAGTAGCTTGTAGCTATCACCTGGCGATGAGCCGAAGCTCTGCTCCGATCACCTCAAGTGGCTGCAATTAGCCGCAGGCTTTTTGGCCGTAAAAACAGCCACTGCCACAAAGTAACATAAAGCCATCAAAATTGGTTTGGCTGTCGTCGTAGACGCAGTCGCAGTCGCATTGACTTGCAAATTATTTCCTAAAAGCATTTTGCATGCCTCGTAACCGTTTCTTTTCTTTGCTTTTTTTCTAGTTGTCCCACTAGCTAAACTACTAGGACCGGTTATGCCGTTCGCCAATATTTCTGGCCAGAGATTAGCATTATGACCGGGCCAGAGGAAGCCGCCAAGAAATTGGCCCAAGCCACAGCGCACAACATCACAACACCACATACAACATTCTAACAGCATGGCGAGGCAACACACATTAATTAAAATTCGAGCCGTTATCAGAAAAAACAGTAAAGCGACGTGTTTGGCGGGCCAAAAACACAGGGGTTAGCCGGGTGTTAGTGTTAGCCATGTTCGTGAGTCACACCTGTCGCCGCGGGGCGGTCAAGCGTAACGCCAGTCAGACAGCCATGATGACACTCAAATTGTTAACAATTTACGTGAACCATAAAATCTAGGCGACGATAAACTTGTCCAGCAGCAAAAAAAAAAAAAACCAAACAGAAGCCAAACAAAAAACAGCAGGAAGAGTGAGTGAATGAAAATTGCCCGTAATGAAACTAGCCCTGAATGGAACAAAGGAAAGAGCCATTTGTCTGCCTGCTTCGTGTTAAACACATATACCAATGAATACTCCTCACGAGCTATGGGTAATTCCAGGAAATACTTGATTATAATACTTGATTTATAAATACAATATAATCAGTAGCGTTCGTAGCCAACCAACTTGGCCCCAACGATGAACCGCAAAGATGATAGCAAACGCCCTGTAGATGCAAACATTCTGCGAGAATCCGATTTCGAAGGTTGTCAACTTCTAGCAAACATGCGAGCGTAATACCCTAATAAGCTTAGTTCTCCAACTCCAACAAGACCACAAAAATGCCGTACAATTGCCAAACCTGAGCTCTAAAATCCGCGTCCCGCTCGAAGGGCATGTGTTATATGACTTAATGATAGTTAGTTTTGGCGGCGGGGGTATTTACAATAGCGGACGCGTAACCTTGTGCAAAAGACCCAAAAAAAAAAAAAGCCGCGAACCGGAGTTCGAGATGAAGAAGACGAATTAAATCAAAAATTCAATGCGCGCACTCGGACTCTAAAGCAAAGGCAACTTAAAATCAACTCGTTCAACTGTAACTCCCTCTGCACTGAGCAAAATACGTTACTTGTTATGGGGAAAAAATGATTCCTAATTGAGAGGTCCACAAAAGTTCTTCCAAAAAAATCTTTCTTTAATATAAAGCGTTCTTCGATTATGTTTTTATTACTTTTTAGAGTGCAGATTGTTTCTAATTTTGTAAAAAATATATTTGTCTTAACTTGTACTGTAAATATATCCAGCCAATGACAATTAAATACTGGATTGAAATTAAAGTACGGTTTTTTTTAGACTCATAACTATATAATATAATATATAACCCATAACTTTTCATGATATATTTGTAATTTTAAAACCTTTTTTTCTGATAATAACTAATATCTTTTTGATCAATTTTAGAGATTTCCTCAAAATATGCAAAAGTTTTTCTTAGTGTTTGACACTGTGGTAGTTTGAGGCCCAGTCAATTGAAGATTCTTTATGCGCATTTCATGCGCTCTTTTGTGGTCGTGGTGCGGATCTGAAGGACTGAAGCCGGACGAAGGGCATCGAGTTGGAAAGGGGCATAAGGTCTGCAGTTTATACTATGTATATATCGCGCTTAATTTTATGCTTGGGTCCGAGTGCGTTGTTTCCTTGAGCGGTGTTAAACAAAAGTTGTCTGACTGCGAGGTGCTGAGGTGCTGCTGCTGCTGCTGCTATTTTCGTTGTGTTGTGTGGTTTGGTGTTTATTTACCTGCACGAGAACTCGAACGCGGATTGGAATTGACGTAACCATCAACCAGAAGCGGCTTTTGGGCAGAAGCTTAAACTGAGAAGGAGGGGGGTGGAGGGGAGGGGGTCTAGTCAACAGCCGCAGCTCAACAGTGGAGTGGTTAGCCTTATCGCTCCGATACCGGGGGCCAGTGCACAAGGCTGGCTCTGAATGCCTTTGGCATCGTTAAACCGAGTCTGAAGTGAACGGTTTGTGGGTCAGAGGTCGGCGATCGACGATCGACGATGGCGCCCTCAAGTGATAAGCCGAGCTATGAATAGATCGCATGGACGAGCTGAGATCGAATTACGTTCGCGAGGATTTCAACAACAACAACAACAACCAAACAGCGCAGGCAAACACACTCAACTACTTGGAGCACTATGGGCAACAGTCAAAAACACAAAAACACAAAAACCGAGCAGCGACGACGACAACGACAACGACGTGCCTTCAATTGCAATTAAAAGCCGGAATCGCGGCAGCACTTACACTCCAAACGCGATCAGCACAACTTCCAGCGCGCAGACTCAAAACCAAACTGAAACTGGCTACCAAAACTCGATCGCCTGGAGAGAACAAGCCGATGATCAGAGCAGTAGCAATTTATGTTGCGCCACGCGAGCAACATGTTGCTGCTGGCTAGCAAGTAAAAATGTTGCAGCGGCAACAGTTGCAGTTCAATGACTGACTGACTGGCGGGCCAGCAGAAGTTCTAAGCTCCACCTCCTCCAACGGTAATAACTATGGCTATGGCTTTGGCTTTGGCTAATGCTAATGGCCTGGCACAAATATCTATTGTTGACATCTGCCGCTGGGGGACAGCTTTTCCGCTTATTAATATTTCCAAGCACGTCGTCGCCAACTTCCAGTTTACTTCAAGCCAAGGAGGACAAGTAGGAGGAGGAGGCTTCCTCAAACGAGGCAGATTGAAATGATTGCAGACTTGCGCAAGACTTACCATAGAATCGTGTGGCCAGTAATCAAAAACTTTTGGTGCTGTCTGTGGAGCTAAAAAAGAAAAAAAAAATGATAATAATAAAAACTAATAAAACCAAAAGTAAGCCGAAAGAAACAAAAACGAAAGTATCAAATTCGCATTACCTTGAAAACAAGCCAACAAATTTGGGTCAAGCTTTGAGCGACAACATTCAACAACACTCCAAGTGTAATGTTTCAATTAGAAGCTTGGGATACAAATGTATCTGTATCTGTATCTGTATCTGTAGCTCAAAAGCCGTGACTGCAGGGCATCCGCTTTGTCACATTGCCTTGACATCCACTGGCTATTGAGAATTTCTGCGAATTTCGTTGCTGGCTTTCTAAGAACTCGAAAGGTTCTGATTTTGAGTCTTTTTTATGCTAAGAAATTGGGTTTTTTTTTGGTGTTTTGGATTTCCGAAAACCATTGCAAAAGCTGGTTGAAATTGTATCTCTTGTATATTTTTCTCTTTTCATATATAGAAGTTCTTTTTATTAATTTTGTTTCGGTTTCGTTTTCTGTGTGTTTGTGGGTGTTTTTAGCTTTGTCTTTGCTGCATTCATGATTCAAAACTTATGTATTTAAAATTCGGTATTTCAGTGTTTACTCGTTTTTATTTAATTCTCATTCCCGTTCTCATGTTTCATTTTAATTTATTATTATTAATCCCATGTTTAAACTATGTATATATAATGACATTTTTTATCATTTACTTTAAATGATATTTACTAACGCCGCGGCCTTCTGCGCCCCAATCGATCGATCGATCCATCTGTCGATCCATTCATTTCATTTCATTTTTCATTTCATTTATTATTTCAATAACAATTCACTCAATTAGCTCAAATCGCGTCAATCTACACATATTGACATTGGAGATCATAAGCATATTCAACTCATCTTCACCATCATTACCCTCGTTATCATAATATCATTACTTCATTGACTTATGAAATTAGAGAAAAATTCTAATTCATTTGGTTTACGTGACGTGACCATGTTCATTTCGTCTCATTTCTCATTTCCTTTTTTCATTTTTTTTTTTGGGTTTTAATATCAACAATAAATTTTCACTTAATCTTAGGGTGAAATTATTCTTAGAGTAATACAGCTACAATCTGCTCGCAATCGGCTAAGAAAAAAAGGATCAGAATTAAAAGTACGAAACGAATCCTTCGAAATCCTATCTCAATCTCGGGATACTCTCTTTCGATGCCCCTCTAAATTCAATCCTTCAATCAATCGTTCCTTATCGTTTGTTATACCGTAAATAAAAGATTTTGATTTGAGCATTCTTCCTAATCATCTCATCATTTTTGGTGTTTTCCGGGGAGCCTCAAAATGTACATACTACATCCAACTCCAGTCGACTTCTATTCACTTCGCGTCTCGTCTCGTCTCGTTTAAGGGATAATACTTAGTTAATTTGGCCACTTGGCTGCGTTTGCGTTTGTGGTTGTGGGTAGGTAGTTAGTTCTTCAGTTTTTCGGGTAGGTTCGGTTGTTCTTCATTTTCTCTGGGATACTTCTATGATTTGCATTGCCTCACTGCTATCTTCTTCCACTTCCACGCTCAGAACGGAAAAGTTATAGCCCAGCGTCTAACGATAATACTCATACTCTATGCAAAATTGTTCAACCATTTTGAAACCATAGAATTGTTCTGGATATAAGTGTGTGTGTGTATTATATTCTTGTGTGGTGTGCGGTTGGGAAATTCAAGTGGGTTCGAATCAAGCTCAGGCTTAAATTGGGAATAGTGATTTTTGTGGTGTGGCAGGCACCTGTTTACAAACGTGTGTTGTGTGTGTTCGGTTTAATACTAAGTTCGATCTCAAGTTCCCATACCCAACTACATTTAGTAGGTGATTGCATGTGCACTTCGTAGTTGTGGTCTAAATTCTGTGTTAGCTAATTCGAAACGCACCTTTTAGATCTTTATTGTTTAGGGGGAAAAAAGCGAAATTACTGAGCGCTGGATGCTGACTGACTATAGAATATATAGAATGAAGCTGCACACATAAAAATGCCAGGTTTCTTGATTGCTAAGACAGTTCGTCGATTCGTCAGTGTCATTGTAAAGTATCTCGAAAATTTGAAGCTGCTGCTTGGGTGGTTACTGGGCCTGTGGGTGTACGATTAATTCAATTCAATTCAATTCAAAGCGACTTAATATCTGTCAGATTCTGATTCTGATCCTGATACCGATCAGTTTTGGGTCTCCTTGTTAGGTTCTCGTTTTCTTTATTTGGCTGTGGGTTAAAAGGAAGCGCTCCGCTATATTATTCTTATTGAACTTGACTGATTTTCAATGTATCCAACCTGAGTTTGAGTTGTTCGAAAAATATATATATGTGTGTGTATACATATTTCGTCGTTTTCCTACTTTTTTTTGTCATATATTTATAAGTGTATCTGCCTGTTTTGCGTTGACCTGCAATCTCCTCATTCCTTTTGCTAATTATTTTAATTCGTAATTGCAGTTAGTATGTGTGTTTTTGTGCTCACTCTATGTTTTTCCTTTTGTTTACTTTGCTTCTGCTGAATTAAACGCTGCTGCAATTATTATTATGTACTTTTTTTTGTTTTTATTACATTTGATTGCATTTTTTGTGGTTTACTCATTTCTCATTGAATTCAATTAAACGTCAACAATTTGGTTTCTTTTATTATATGTTCTTTTTTTTGCATTTCCTTTCGTGTAGTGTTGTGACTGGAATTAATTATTTTTTTTTTTTTGGTTTTTCTGTTACCTTTTCTTTATGTTTTATTGCATTTAAAACGTGCACTTTACCACTGTCCTTACTTGATCGATCTTCCATATGTAATTAATTAGTTCTTACTTGGCTTGAAACACTTGAAATTGCTCACATCGTAATTTGTTTGTTATGTTCTGTTCATCGAGTTCTTTGTGGCTGCTGTTATGTCTCCTTGTGTCTATGTTTAATTATATTTAATTACGTAGTTTTCTCTATAATTTACTAACTCGTTCAACGCCCTATCCCTGCTCACAAGACCCTAACCGGAAATAATCTTTGAGTAAAAACAATTTGGAGTGATTCGAACGGAACCCTCTGTGCGGGGTTTCGATTTGTCTACCTCCAGTTAACTTAGACACTAACAAGTGCATGATTTACATAAGCGTTTAATGCTGTTTTTTGACTAAATGTGGAATACATAAAAACAATACAACAAAACAATAATCGTAAAAATAACACAATGAGCTTGGAATGGCAAATACAATTGGGTTACAAATAATACAAATAAACGTTGTTAAAAACGATAAACAAAAAAGAGGCAAATACAAATTGGTTGTTTGACAATTAACACTTTTGTCGTTTGCGTTGCGAGCGCAGTTCCCATAATACCCAACTATTCTTAAAGTATATAGCTTGGCGCCAGGCGCCTTCTATTCTGCTATCCTGCTATCCTGCTATCCTGCTATCCTTCTATCCATCAATCTTTCAATGTTTTCCGTAGTGGTTGCTGTTGCTTCTTCAGTTGCTGCTGTTTGTGCCTTGGTAATACTTTAATGGTGTCTTGTGGTGATGTGGCGTGTATCTGCATCTGTAGCTGTTTCTGTATCTTCGCTTCGCATCTCAATAGAGCGCCACGTTGGAGGCCTGCGTGTAGGCATCCCACTCGCATTCGCAGCCCTCGAGGCAGTCGGGGCATTCCAGCTCGCTGTCTTGTCAGTACAGCCAGGATACGGGCACCCACTGCGGGGTGGTGTGCACCCGGTCGATGGCCGTCTCCAGCGTGGCAATCGTCTCGCTGATGTCGTTGTTCACAATCGTCAGGTCGAAGAAGTGCCCATACAGCTGACGCAGCATCTCCGACTCCTTGGCCAAACGCTCCAGGCTCCCATCGTACTGCCATGAGGCGCAAACAAAAAGGCAGTTAGTGAGGTTTGATTTGGTTCTATTCACTTTCAACTACTCACATCTGCTATATTCTGCAGCGAGGGCGCCGCTATGAACACCACATAGGGCGTGAACTCGGCCGTGCGGAGTATCTTCAGTGCCTGCGGCTCCACATCCAGTATGGCCATCTTGCCCTCGGTGTGAATGCGCCGGATGGTGTCCAACTTGGTGCCGTACATGGCATCCTCATGGGTGCCTATAACAATCGAATGTAGCTTATTTGGGCATGGATCGCTGACTGAGTATATCTACCGTATTCCAAGTACTCATTCGCACCGATGTCAGCCATCATTTCATCGTGCGACACAAAGTAATAGCTGCGTCCATTCTCCTCCTCGGGTTTGGCAGGTCTCGTTGTATCTGTAAGTCAAGGGAAATTAATACATGTCACTTCACTAAAATTGCACTGCACTGCACTCAATTGGTTACAAAATATTTCAAACAAAACGTTTAGTAAATAGTTATAGCCAGGAAATACTTGTGTGCTGCTAATAAATTACTATTTTCGATTGGCAAATAAATAGTTAGCATTTAAAAGCCATAAATTAATTGAGCCATAAAATAGGCATAAATCTATTTAAGGCTTTAAAATGAGAAATCAACAGGAAACCTATTTAGGATTTTGACACAGTAAATAAGTGCTTTTTTTTTGTCGTAGTCAACAATTTATGGTGATTCAGTTTTTATGGTACAGCAAGAAGATATAGCGATTTATGCATCATTAACTCGAGCAATTGAGCGATGACTTTATTTTTTGCCCAACATGGCAATGTGTTAAACCAGTAAAATAAGAGGGTAAGGCCTGTTTCGCCACTTTAGATTCATTTGGCAAGGCGAAAGGTACTTCTATGATAAAGCTACTTACGTGGTATGGGATAGGCGTACTTGTCGGGGTACTTCGAAATCAAGGTGTTCTTGATGTGCCGCCTGCCCACCCCATGAGCACCCAAGAGCACCAATGTTTTGCGCTGAAAGTTCGGGTCGCCAACTGGAATAAAGAGATGAAGGTGCATAAACACAGAGTTCAGGGACATGGGATAATCAAAACCCACCTGGCACCTTGACAACCTCCTCGTACGTGACCACATCGAGCGTGTCGAAGATGGCATTGTGCTTGGCCAGATACTTGTCCCGGCATTGCTTCTTCTTGCGCCCGAAGATGGAGCAGTTAACTGTTGGTTATAACGGAGATCAAGTGTTATTGAATTATATTACCAAAAAAAAAAAAATAAAAATAGAAGGCAGTAAGAGCTGAGTAAGTTAAGAGCCGCATGCTTATAGAGCAGGCACAAACATGCTGATATGATAAATTCGGGCATGAAGCAAGCACGATTTTGCTTAGCAATATACATAACTATAGATGAATTTATGATATCCTTTTAGATGACTCCATTTCCTTCCCTTCCCGACCTACGTTTTGATTTTCTTCGAATCAGAGAGTTACATATGCGGTGTTCTTTCAGCCAGCCTAACGTGCAGTGGAGTGAACTTGTGTCGATGTATATTTGTGGGACTAACTAACTTTGGTTCGGGTATTACTTATTGGGGTTTGGGTTTCAAAAGCGGGGGGCGGGTTCAACTCTGTGGTTTCAAAAACAACGATGACTGAGGTGCATCTACTACTGTTTTTTAGATGGCGATCGTGATTATGAGTGGCTGTTCTACTTGATTCCTGGGGACTGAGTGGCTAAGTGGTTCGGTGGTGCCGTCTACATAAGCTACAACTTTCGGGTGGTTGGTTGGGTGGTTGGGTGAAAATTTGCTATCGATAGAAGTTCTGTTGTACAGTACGTGTATAGTATTTTGTGTTTTGTTTCTGGCATAACAAGAACTCAAAAAGAAACATGTAAAAGACGTGTCTTGGCAGCTCTCCTTGGGAGATTTTGTGGTGTTCTTTTTTTGTTTTGGGTTTGTGGTGTGTTGTGTTATGGCTTTTGGTTATATGGTAACTACCTGCTGATCCATCACACCCATCTGCGTGAGCGGAACATCCAGCACCCGGTTCTCCTGCATTATATTATCATACATACATAGTTTATAGCAATTCTTTGGTTTGGTTCGAGATGCGAGATTCATGGTTAGCAACTAAGTAATAGAGTTTTGTACACAGGTGTGCAGGTATGTAGGTGTCTGTGGGTCTTTGGGTCTTTGCTTTTTCGGCTTAAAATTTGGCGGCGTTTTTTGGTTGGTTAATTTGAAAAGGTTTTTCTTTGACTACTATTTTTTGTTTTTTTTTTTTTGGGGGGGGCATGCAACTCTCTGTCAGTGTAAGTGTACAAATGTGGGTGTATTTCTGAGTGGTTTATGTGTGTTTTGATGCTGTATGTTTGTGGGAAAGAGACTTATAGAGAGAAAGAGAGAGAGAGAGAGAGCGCGCTTTCCCATTTTTTTTTTTTTTTCGAGTAACTACGAGATCGTCATACACTTCCAATATAAGTACAATTATTCATATAGCATACGATTGGTTTTTTGATTATATCGAGCATCCAATTACACATAGAGAACACGGATAGTTTGTGGCGCCGGAGACGCCTGATGCCTGCCGCTGGCGAGGATCTCTCACCGCAGCCCAAGGACTCACCCTGCTCCTGCTTGGTCTTGTCGACCGTCTGGCAGGCGATCCGCCACTCCTGCAGCTCCGGCGACGGAATCAGTCCTGCCGATCCGCCCACCGTGTCCAGTCGCGCCTGCCACCAGTGATGATCGTCCTTGCTAATGATCTGCAACGCAAAATGTAACGCAATGCAAATGACTCGAATTTCAATCGGTTTTAAGCCTTCTCAAGCCTACCTGCAGTATGTCGCCCACTTGGAATGATATGCCCGCCTGGGCGCAGGGTATAAGCTCATCATCCAGCGGATTATAATCGAATTGGGCGCGCACGAATATCTGCGGAAAGTGGAAGAGTGGGAAACACACAGAATATGAACCAGATGAGCAGAAATAGTTGCTAGCAGGTCGATGATTCGATTCGGTTGCTTTTCCTTTTCCTTTCCCTTTTCCCCTTCAGTTTTCCATTTTCTGCCATTTCAGCTACTTTTGCACGGGCTGCAACTGAGTTGCGGCTGCCTCAGCGAAATGGGTTTCGGTGAATGCGAATTACATGCAAAACTCATTTGCATGTCAAAAGCAGCGGCAGCCACAGCAACAAAATCAGCAACAGTAGCAACAAAGAAACAAACAACTTTGGCAAGCAGAAGCCTCGAAATGTTAGATGCCCTGGCGAATTGTTAACTATTATACAATACAAAAGTTTGGGTCAAATAAGTCAAAAAAAAAATCACATTTAATTTCATTTTCAGTTCCCTAAAGAGAAATTTAAATTGAAAACCATTTTTATTAGCTGGTTGACCAACAAATATAAAATCTACAATTTTTTATGAACAATGTTATGATCTTCATTTAATTTAAAAAAAGTGAATATACAAATATACACACTAGTGTCACCTTATCCCAACAATTTTGTTTTATCAAGCACTGAAATTTAATTTTCGTTTGTTTGTTATTTGTTTGGTTGGAACAATTATTAAAAAAAAAGGTACCTATATATATTTATTTGCAAAATTTAATTGTCAGTCCTCTGAGTAGAAAGTTAAATTGAAAACTTTTTTTTTAATTTGCTGGCTAACCAACGTGTTTTAAATACAATTTTTTTTAATATTTCTAGTATAAGTATTTATGCTGACTGAAATAAATGTGAAAACGTATGTTTCTCACGGAATGTCCAATACAATATTGTTTGATAAATCACTATAGTTTAATTTTCGTTTGTTAGTTAGTCGTTTGTTCTGAACAAATATCCCAATCATTTATTTGTACAATTTGTAGATGCAACTTTATGGGCAAATTAAAAGGTGGTTGTCATGTGGCAACGCTTGTGCTCGAAACTTTGGTTCATAATTACAATATCCCCGAATAGGGCATCAAAGGCCTGCTTGCCGCATCGCTGTTGTTGACTAAGTGATGAACATAAATTAGACAAATTTACGGCTCTTGTGTGAGTTGTGCCTTTTGACTTGTCTGTCGGTTAATGAATATGCACATCTATGTTACACATATACACATCTACCGGAATGCCAGGGGGGAAATGGTTGAGTTCGAGTAAAAGTAATCTCGAGTGGGCGGTGGTGGGTGGTGGGTGGTGTGTGCGTGATTTCGTGTCTATTGTGGGGAGCGTGATACTTACAAGCACCGGAGCGGGTCTGATCCTGAAAAGCTGCATGGTGGCATGAGTGAGGGGGTAGAAAGGTAAAGGTTTCGGTTTCGGAAGGAAGGAACAGATTGAGAGAGAGAGAGAGAGTGTGGAGTTATGTTAATGCACTGCGAAATAATTGCATAATGGATTATAGCTACACAACTACGAAGGAAACATTTTGCGGGGGGTGGTGTTTACTGTTCAGGATGCCTCATTCATATATTTACACACCCATAAATATAACATGACTGCGTACACAAACCTATTTTTGCCATTACTCCCCTCGTTGTTTTACAATATGCATAATGCACTCGACTGGTGCCCCTGAGTTGTGATTTCGAGGCCTCATTGTTTTGTTTCCCATTTTGCGGGGTCCGCCCATTACGAGCTAATTAATCCCTATTGATATTTTGATTTCGCCACATGGACAAACAAGAACAAGCATTCCACTTCATCAAACTTAATAACTTAATGCCAGCCTATTTGGTTTGAAGTCGAAGATGCTCTTTGAAATGAGTAAGAAGGGTTGGGTTCTGGGGGCGATTTTCGAAAGCATTGACCAATTATTTAATTATGTGCATTTCATAAGTGATTAAATGCTGTTGGAATTGCAAAGTAGATTTCGAATTTAGAGCTAATGCATTTACTATGATGATTTCACACAAGTAATAATAAATATGATTGCTGCCTATAAAATTATATATTGTCACTCAATTTATTTGTTTTAGCATTCTGTTTCTAGTTGAAATCTAAAAAGCTTTTTAAAAGAAATTAAAAGGTTTTGGTTAGCGGTCTTTCGGAAGCACTGACTAAATATTTAATTATTAAAGTTGATCTCGCTTTAAGAGTTCACACATTTACTTTGATGTTTTTAAATTATAAGTCCTAATTTTTACTTCATTTATTTGATTTACATTTCTGTTTCTAGTTGCAATCTAAAATGCTTTTCAAACCAATTGAAAAGGGTTTTTGGCTTTCGTAAGCACTGAATTATTATTTAATTATGTGAATTTTAAACGTGATTAAGTAAAATGCCCCATTCTTACTTTTCTCATAATAAATATGATTACTGCTTAAAACATTATCTTATTAATTATCTGAGCTTTTAATTATAACACCATGAAAAAAGGCGAGTAAAAGACATAACTAAATGAGGTGGGATTACCATCTTTACTTTGTAGTTTATTGTTGTATTAGTAGTAGGGTGATTAGTCAGTCTTAAAGTAAACTATACCATATGCATAGTAGGTGGGCAGTTGGCCCAACTCGATGACTTACCTCGCAGGGGGGCGGAGCGCTGCGGTACGAAGGAACTATCTTGAAGGTAACAGAACCGCGTGCCTCGCGCTGCAACAGAGGGATTAGCATTGGACACATTCAATTAGCAGGTGAACAAAGTCGGCAGGGGAGTGCAAAGTGGAGGATTGATTGGTGGGCTCACCAGCATTCGTTGCAATTGGCCAACCGACTGGTGCTGCACCGGCTGGCCGTTGATCTCCCGTATCTCGTCGCCCACGTGCAGCGTGGCCTGGCGGTGAATCATCCCGCCGTGCATAATCCTGGCCACAATGCACCGCCCGTCCTCGGTCATCTTCAGCGTGATGCCCTGCAAGGGATTAGAGTGGGTCAGTGGGTCCGTTGGCCATCTCCGTTCATCTTCTCCCCTGGGGAAGCTTACCATGGGCTCGTCCGTGTTCTTCTGGAACTGCACCAGTCGCACCCGGGTCACATGCTGCAGTTCGCCACCCTCGACATTGTCCAGCTCGTCGCCGTTGAGGTAGGGCACCATCGGGGGCGGGGTGACGCGCAGCGCCTCCTCCCCGTACACATCGCGGGCCACCACATCGTGGCTATGGAGCAGAGCCTGCAAAGGAAAACACCGCCCGGTAACGAGGTTAGTTGCGACTCAGTACTTGGTCTTACTGCGGCAACCCAAAATTACAAATTATTCCCCTTTGCGCTCATAACTTTACCTATTTAAGCCTGGTCTCAAAGTGCTTTGCGCTATTGCTAGTCTGAATTAATATTTCGTTTTAATTAGTAGCATACCCCTCTGATAATATGCATTAAAATTAAGTTTCTAGGGGGTGCACTCCTTTGCTTGTATCCATTAAAATGTCATTTTTGTTGCAGGTATTTTTGCTTGCCAACAGAAATTGCATGTACATTTTTTATTGTACCAGGTTTGATTTAGTTTCTTATTTAAAACAAAAAAATTTTATTTGAATAATTTAAAAGTAAAGTAATTTTAATGAAATCAAATATCTATAGGAACATTTTAGCTTTCATACATTTTTTTCAAAATTGAACCTATACCTTAAAATGCATTAAATACTTTATTATAAAATGTATTTGAACTACAAGTTTTCTTGAAAAAAAGCTAAATCAAGCATACAAAAGTATTTATAATATTATGATATACTTTAAGTTTCATTAAGTTTATTTCATACTCCAATATAAAAATATATTTTAATAAAAACAAGTAGTTTTTGCTGACCCATCTCCCGTCATAATTTATTTGCCCATAAAATGGTAAAAGCTGTTTAATTTTTGCATGAAAATTGCATTGAGTAATGTCCACTCTTTTTGCTCCCGGAAGCAAATGGGTTGAAAGGGAAATAATTTTGATTTAAACACATGCTGAATATTTGGGCCCCGGAGTGCAGGCTTCGTTTTAGGGTTATCCTAAATTATGGCCGGCAATTAAGCTAGCCGTTATGAGCTCCGGCCGAGCAATGTGGCCGGGCTCGTTTGGCTGGGAAATTAAATTTCCGATTTGCCTCGCCTGCCACATACATCATAACGCCCCAAAACGAGGGACTCTCCACCCGACCGCACCGCACAACTTGTTTACAACATTAACTGTGCGACATTTGTTGCTCAGCCACACAGCTTTTGAGGGGAATAAAAAAACAAATAGCAAAACAACAAAACAAACAAAAAAAATAGCACACACGCAAACGAGCTGGATAAAAAACACATGGCATCGAGGATGAAACGCCCATTTCCGAAAAGCCGTTAAAAGCGGCGAAAGCCACAAACGAGGGCACGCACATGACCCCGTGACCCCATGGATAACCAGGGATAACCGGAGCAACGACAAAAATCTCAACAATTTATGGCCACTCCACCCGCATTCCCCTCATACTACTATTTTGGCCTGACTTAATACAATTTCGGTTTTAATAAATTATGTTTAATAACACTTTGAATATGTTGCGAAATTAATTTTTCCTGCCCTTGCCCTTTTTTCTCGGAATGCCGACCAACAATATCCTGGCTGTGGAATGCCAGCCAAAAAGGAGTGGGCCAGGACCTGAAGCCGAAGCCGAAGCTGAAGCTGATCCTGAAGCCAAAGGCATTGGGCTAGGCCATAAAAAAGGATTTTACTGCGATGCCATGCCGTGACACTTGTGCCACTCACACGCACACTAACGCACAGCGGGGACTCACGCACAGGCTAAAGGACGATGTGCTGGTATACAAATTTACACTGATCAAAAGAATATCTAGATTAGGTCCTCAAGATACCGAAGGAATCATATTTAAAATAGGCATGCGAGCAGCAGTAAAAGTTTGAATCCAGATGGGAAGATCTCAATTTTAGATTGTTAAGGAGCTCTTCAAAATACGACTTCAAAATGGAATGGCACCATTTATAAGTCTACTAAAGGTTTACAAATTTATTAAGGAATAAACAATAACTGAACTATCCTATATAAAGAATCGAAACCAAAATGTTTCGAGATAAATATACAATTTTTAATGTTTAGCATCTTTAAAGACATATGTTACAAGCTGAATAATAACATTAAACTGGAAATGGAAGTTTAAAAATCTTAAAACACTATTATAAATATATAATCAGAAGTTATCCTATAAAGTCAGAGCTACATACTGACATAAAGCTCCTATAAGAAACAATGTCTTTATTATTTCTATTCTAATATAATGACAGATATGTTACAGTCCATTGAGTGATCCTTAGCAATAAAGCAAAATGTAATTCTTTTCACCATATAATTGATTTAAAGACTGTAAAGAGTGTGAAAATGTAAATATTTACTTAATTTATTTAAGGAATATTTATTTATTAGTCTGGGTAACCATTTAAAAACGACTTTTGATAAGCGAGCTTAGACAAGATTAACTCATTCCGTTTGAAGAGAATTTATGTCTTAGCACTGAGCTGGAGAAATCCCTAAGTTAATGCTTGCCATCTTTATGCGAGTGTACATTTAAATATATGCTAAGTACGGCTAACGCACCGCCAGCACTTTTGCCCATTGCCCCGACACCTTTACGCAACCCTTCAGCCCCCGCTGCCGCCACCCTTGAACTACCCCAGCAGATTCATCCCCTAGCACCATTCATCCCCAATCCACTGGCCCCATAAAAAACGCAATTTTCAACGCTGATGATTACTCAATGCCACAAACACGGGCACGTAGCAGACCCACAAATACGGTTGAACCTCCCGCCCTACACATACACCTACACACTCACACCCATACACTTAAGCCCTCACCCACACACACACACACCAGCATTTGGACAGCAGCACGTTTCATTTCCGCCACAGACATTTGCTGCCTGACATCGACCGCAAAAACTCAACTGAGCAGCTCTCTCTCTCTCTTTCGAAGGATATCGCTCTCAGGAAAGGTATGTGTACTATTCAACGCTCTCCCCGTTGATTTTCCGCTTTTCCAGCGAACTGCACTATTTGACAGTTTTCCGTCACCGTCACCGTCACCGTAACCGTCACACACACTGAACTCCAACACTCAGAATTCAGCAGCACTCACCACTTTTGAGTGAATATCCGCAATGGCGTGTGCATAAATATTTCATAATATTTGGGAATATCGCAGTGGCGATGGAGAAATCCCCCAAAACTCAGTTAGCTGTGTAAACAAGAATATGAGAATGATTGGGTGGATTCGAGCCGAGGGTTTTTCGGCTGGAGGTGAGATGGGGTTGATGGGTCGGGGATTGACAGGTGGTAATCGAGTTTGGGCTTATCGGGAAACATCAATTCAATAATTTCGACGTGTTCGATTCGAGCGAATCATTTTCGATATTCGGGGGAAGGATATCAAATTTAGTGCGCCTTGATTTGCGATTGGGAAATGAAAATATCTCTGTCGAGATATCATCCTTCAGATGGTCTTTTGATCCAACCGTAAACATGGCAACCGATTTCATTCAATTTTCGAACTGTATCGCATGGGGGATAAGTAAACCTATTTGGTTTCGCTAAGTCGCAATGTTTTGGGGCGACGGGTTTCGCAATTCCTTGGGCAAATAAAAAGAAGCTTTACAAAAGGGGAAACACAAATTTATTATTTCTTTTTAAAATAATAAATAATATTTAATAACTAATTTTTATTTTAAGAAACATGTTCATCTAAACTTTTTGTTTGTTATAACAACTTAACAGTTTTTAAATACTACAGCCTTACTTTGTGAACAGTTCACGAAAGCCCCACTCAAAAACCATTAAATTTAACCAAGAATCAGATAAATTAATTGAATATGCTAATAAAGAAGCTTGAATCTCGTGCAAAACAATCAATATTTACTATATAGGTTATTATCTATTCAAAATCACTTTGTTTCTCTATAGTTTTAAAGTATTAAAGCCTCACTCCCACTTACACTCCCTAAATAAGTCCAAGGAATCAGATAAAAACATTTCAAAGAATATAGCACGAAATTCTCTTAGACCAAGTGAATGACCCCTTTGAGGCTCTTCCAAAAATGTAAGCCTCCAAACCAGAATCAAATCCTATTCCCTACTTGTCTGTCTGCAAATTTATTGTATTTGCTCGTTTTGGCAGAAGTTTGCAATCCAATTACGCCAGTACTTCCTACTAAACATTAATGCGAGTTAGAAACACCCCGAAAGACGACCATGCCTCCTCCACAAGCATTAGCAGCCGCAGCGAAATTTGACTAAATGAATGGGTAATACAATTTCCTTTTGCCGAGAAACAAAATTGACTACATCGAATAAAATTTGCTGAACTTGGCAACTATTTAAATGCGGCAGATGGCAAAGGACGAAGGATTTTCCCCTGGCAAAGTGGAAGTGAACGAAAATCCAGAGAAGGATACACGCCTGGTTAGCTAAAAACCAAGTCGGCGCTGAACGATAAACAACGTAATCTGATTTCACTTAAAGCCTGCCTTCCGGCCACGCCCACTGACCACTGAACGGGGGGAGGGGGGGGAGGTCTGAGACCCATATTTAACACCAAGTTGTTGGACCAATAAAACGGTAAATTTAATAAGCGCTTGACAGGCGCAAAGTTGAGCAGTTAAGTTTAATGCCTCATTAGGCGCTCCGTTTCTGTGACATTGATAGCCGGCGTGGCAAACTTTTGGCCCACACACCCCCACACCTCCACACACACACTAACCACACACACACCCACAAAAAGTGGGCGGGCAGAACGGTTCGCAGCTGCCCCTGATTTCCATGATTAATACTTAAGTGCTTGTTAAAGTTTTGCCCTTTCCCCTCGAATTTCCCTCTTTATATGCAGATGCCTGTTGTTTGCTATGCGCCGAGGTCGGTCTCCTGTCCTAAACAATCAGTATAACCCTATATTCCGTCCCGGGAACCGAGAATCGAGAGCCGAGTTCCATTTGTTTGCTGCTGAGCCAGCAGCAGCCACATCTGAGCTGAACTCCACCGGAAACTGGGCAGCAAAAACAGAAAAAAAAGAGTATTCATCCATATAGCCGAAAGCAACGACAACTTTTAGTAGTCCCAGAACAACCAGCTTAAACTCTCACTTTGCACTATTTTTGACTACGGCTTAGAACCTGAGTGCAGAACTCTGGCTTTTAAATAATTCAATCGGCTAGGTTGTCCATTAAGTTTTCACAAATCTTTGACATGAAACTAACTTTGCAAACTAAATCTTGTGCTCGAAAAATAAAGAAAATGCAGAGGTACCATGTACTTGATATCGAAGCATGGTTTATGGAATATTGAATTCACGAACTAATTGCATCTCATGTCACTCGAAATTTAAAGGGAGCAAAAGCTAAGGAAAAACTAAACTTAATATGGGTGAGAGCAATATTTCAATGGAAAATCCTTTCTGTCAAAGAAAAAACATCATTGTGCTCAGTTCACTCGAACATCCTTTGACATGAAACAAACTTTGCAAAGAAAAAGTTTGAGCTGAATAGAGAAAAATGCAGAGGAATAAATAGTAAATATTGAAGCAAGTTTTAAAGAACTAATGGGATTGACTTGTTTGAGAAAGTCAAAAGTTAAGTAAAAAGCGGTATGTTCTTTATAAAATCATTTTAAAAATGCTTTCTAAACTAAGTTTCTAATAAGTAACTTAAGTAAAAAGGAGTATTTTCATCATAAAATGAGACTTCAAAATCGTTTCAGCCTTGAATAAATATTGAATATTAAAACCTATATAACTAACATTTGAGTCAGAGTGAAATTAGTTGCTTGCAAATAGAATTTAAAATCAATTTCACTAACATTTGAGGCAGAGTGCTTAGTGAACTTTTAGCTAGTTTCCAGCCAATTGTCCAGCAGCATCAGCTGAGTCAGGTCCATTGTTGGTGGCCAGTCCATCCAGTGAGCTGGTCATTTTTCCAGCTTTATGCGAAGCCACTAACCAACGGACCAGCAACCGCCGACCTCCAACCACCGACTGTCCACCAACCAACCAAGCCAGTCCACCATTTGTGGGTGAGCCTAGGACCGACCGCACGAACGTTATTTGTTGGTTTTAATAATTACACAGCATGGACGAGCGCAGGATGGGAATGAGAGGAAGAAGGATATTTTTTTTTGACCGTATGTGTGGGGGCGGAGGAAGTGCTCTAGGATTTTCCTCTCTTTAATATTCCAGGCCGCACGTCAATTACACACGTACGCGCGACTGCGAATGGCTTCCGCATCCATTTCTGCCAGGAGGAGGAGGAGGTAGGTGGGCAGAAAAAACAGACAGGAGGAAGTGGATGTGGATGGAGAGGGCATCCGTTGACAGCTGAATCATCTGGATTAATGCCGAATTTTAATTAGTACCACGACTGTATTCCTACGCTCTTCCCGCCCCATTTCCATCCCCAGCCCAGGCTTCATTTGTTAATTCCACTTTGTGGCACGGGGCATGCTAGGATAGTTCCCACATTTGCCACCTTATCGGGCTGGGAGCAGCGACAACGACGCCCGAGTTCGGGGCACAGATTAAGTGCACCCCATATGTGAGCCGACCGCCAAATGAATCTTCCCCGACTTAATTAATCCCGGCTCAGGGCCAACTCTTCACGTAAAAACAGGTGAGAGCGCTGTCATCGAATTTAAGATACCGATTGTAAAAACAGTCTCTGATTCTATTAATATTCACCGAATATTTGTAATAACCAAAAGGACTTCAATATAAACCAACCGAATTTTTAACAAGTATAACTTATCTAAAAGATCAATTTAAAATGAATCATAAGTTTTTCTTTTCTAGCTCCATTTTTTAGCATACATCTGTGTCATTTGTTACAACAAACAAATCTAAAAATTTTCACAAAATGACAATATATTAACAATGTGAATTGTAAACAGAATTAACTATTTTAAAGTTCAATTTAAATTTAAATGTTATATTAAAAAAATTCAGTTTAAACTCTGTTTAAATTATGCATATCCCCAGAATAAATTCAAGAATAAAAACTTAATAAATTCACATTGCATTAATAAAAAATAAGGACTATGATAATTGGAGTTTGATTTAAAAAACATGTTGCAGAAGTCAACTGGTTTAATTGAAATATAAAACCCTGCCATTGTACAACTGGTTATTTCACCTTCAATACAAAAAATTTACGGAAATCCATTGCATTTTATAATGGAGCGACAATTGCCACGCTAATTCTTTTTTTATTGCAGAACGAAATGTAGCAAAACAAACATTTTGTCACAATTTATTTTGTGGAGGCTAAATAAACAAACCAATGTGTATGGAAATTAATTTGGTTTCAAAAATAAAATAAATAGAGAAAATTGCTGCTATATTTTGTTACTTTACTCTTGAATGTTATAAACCCTCGAACTTGAAGAGTAATGGGTATGCAGGGGCGCACAAAATAAAAGCTGTTTAAAGTTTGATGGTGATGGTGTTGCTGATGCTGAGATAGTGATGTGTGTGTGTGTGCACCAGGCGGCTGTCAAGCTGTCAGGTCTGGCTCACATCTCACATCCAGGGCTCACAGCTCACAGCTCCAAGCTCCAAGCTTCAGTCTCCCATTTCCCAGTTTTCCCAACTCACAGTTTCCACCTCTGAAGAACGAGAATTTGTGGGCTGGCTTGTCTGTTTCGTGTCGCGTGTTCGGCGATAAGCAGCAGCAGCAGTAGCAATAGCAGTTTTCCTGCTTTTCCCCAACTCTTCCTGCAGTAAGCCCATGAAACTTGCTATCGGGACTTATCACTTGGCCGAACTTATTGTTGCGGTCCGGCCGTCTTCACTTCCACATACCCATATATCCGGTTGGGTTCGATGCTATAGGATACGATGCGCTGCGATACAAATCGATGTGGATACATTGTATTGCTGGGCTGGCTGGCAAGCACCGAGACACAGTCTTACAGTTAACATTGGTCTCCAATACACAACATTCACCGTATGACTATGTCGGGGTAATTGAGCGGCATCCTTTTCTTCTATCGTTCGTTGTCGTTGTTTTGTCGTTGTAGTTGTCGGCGGCGGCGACGGCGGCGGCTAACACTTCCTGCCTATTAGCTGGCATTATTATTGACAGACACAGTGTGTCCCCCGAAGAGCCGATGATGATGATGGTGATTATGATGATGTCGACTCTCCCGCTGATGATGTGATGCGGCGGTGTGGTATTGATTGACAGGTGGGCTCCCGTTTCAGCGCGCCAGGTAATAGTTGGCCCGGCTCCCTTATCAGGCGAACAATGGCAGCGACATCCTCCCACTCGTCATTCAATTTACTGCCACGCCGAATAATCCATACAAAAATATATATTGATATTCGCTCGCAACAAAAGGTTTTTCGATGTCGGTTTCTGGCGTCGTGTTTTGGTTTTTCGAGCGGGCAACAAACAACCACAAATTTCCGGTGTGTGCGTGCATATTATGCATTTATCGTTGCCATCTATCAGCGGTGCAAAGCAAAAAAGGAACTCTTTCCCGTGGGCGAAACATGCTATATTGTCATCGCTTCCACCTTGCCACCTTTCAATTTTCCCCAAACCATCTATCTCTTTCAATCATTTCAGCTCCACACACACTACAAAAAATATGATTGCTGAATATTAAATATGGTTTTTTTAGCTCACTGAATATTAAACAAACGGCTGGCCAGCTTTCAATTTTTCCCTCAATCTGGTTTACTTTTTCAGTAAGGTTTTTCATGTTAATAAATCTTCATGTAATGGTATTGAATTGAAAATTTTAAACCTGGCAAATGGTAGGCATTTTTTATCGCCTTTTAAAACCATTTCAATGCAAACGATTAATGGTTTGTACATGTTCGTACGCAATTAAATTTTTTGTTCGGTTTTAAGCTTTATTTATTGAAAAATTGCTCGAAAGGGAAAATTTTTTTAGGTTTGATTCCAGTCTCAAAAGACAAAGTGGATTTTTTATGGAATTGGAAATTGAAAGGAATTCAGTTTTTAAGTTTTTGTAACAACAACTCTTATATATTTTTTTGCTTAAAAACGTAATGCTGCGAAATTACTTTGTAAATATTTTGGTTAATTAAAATGGTTTGGTTATTAATTGTGCATTTTCAATTGTAACGTTTCAAAAGAATAATAAATAGCTAAGCAATATACACTATAACCATAAAGACAAGTGTCCTTGAGTTTGTTTTTTGAAAATTTAATCAAGGTAAAAGGAGACAATGCATTATGTTGCGAGTGCAAAATTTTGCCGATTTTAGACATCTTCATTTACTTATGCCATTGAGGAGATACATTTCTGTAAGTGTGCAATTTCTCACTCGCTTTCATTGTGTGCGTGTGACTAATGACGCCGTTAGGTGGGCAACACTTTCTTCAACACACACACACACACAGCCATCAAAATATCCCTCGCAACAGGACACTCACATGCACATCTGCATATGTAAATGTAACTTTATAGCACGCTTTCTTCCTTCATCTTTGCTGAGCTGTTCTTTGTGTGTGAAAAAAAACACACATTATTATTTTTACACACTCGACACATTGTCTAAGTGTGCGTTTTGTACACATCATGCGCTTATGCGTGTGGGTGTGGGTGCGGCATGTGAAATTTGTTTATTCAATTTGAACTAGGCAAACAACGCCGCAACGGCTGCAGCGGCACAAAGGGCGATAACTCACTTTCGTAACAAGTAAACTAATTATTTCTTCACTTTTTTCATACTTTCTCTCCGCCCCCAGCCCCCAGCCCATACCCCTATTCCCTCTTCATACATCATTCTTCTTCTTGTTTTGTTTTTCTCAAGTTGTTGTTTTATGCCTGCCTTGAAAAAAAGGATGGGATGTCCTGTGGAGTGTGGGGATTGTTAAATTGCAAAATAATGTACACACTTGCTGCTTGTAATCGCTGTTGTTGTTGTTGTTCTTACAGGCTCTAACTGCTTTTTCAGGCTATTGTGCTTGTTCATCATCATCAGCATCATAATCATTGACACTCACACACGCAAAAAACACCCACACACACACATGCTCGGCAGGGTGGACCGTCGTATGCCAAAGTTAGGCTATTTAACTCGCCTGATTAACGTATTCTAAGCAAAATTAAATTAAAAATTTGGGGCTTTGAAAACATTTTTTTCTTGGAAAAATTACTCATACGACATGTAACCCAGTTAACAACTTGTTTGATCGTTTTAACAAAGAACAAATTCAAGAGAGCCCACTTTGTAAACTTTTGAAATTTACCAATACTTTTGCAATAAAAAATTGGGAAATAAAGATTTCATGGTTGGCAATAGAAAGTTTTCGAATGTAATTTTATAAAAGTTAAGTTTTTAACATAACTTTTATGAAGCTAAATAATGTATTAGTTCAATAAAACAAATTATTTGTTGTATATATCGCTCAAATCAGCTTTTGTCTTCTTTTAGCAAAAAAAAGGAACTTATAGTGGAGCCTAAAACTTGTGAGGCATCCAAGTTCCACTCTAATGTTCTCATACATACATCCTCGGGCGCAATTAACGCATTCACAAATGAAGAGTGTCAAGGCTTCAGTCGTTCAGTTGGTCCTTCGGTCCACCAGTCAGTTTGTCAGTTAGGCACTTTTTGTCGCCCTTCCTTTTCCATTTCCATTTCCTTGCCCTGTCGTCTTCACTTTCTATTCTTCGGCAGCTTTTTTTGGGTCCGGTGCCCCGAAAAAAGCGTTGCTCAAGACCTTCTATCAAGATAAAAGTTTTTTGTTTGCCTGCCAGAGGGAATGCTAAATGTATGACAACACTTTCGTGAATGTGTTGTGCGGATGCGTGTGTGTGGCATGCGGCATGTGGCATGTGGCAGGTGGCATGTGCCATGTGCCGCACCATGACGTCCACCATCAGGCAGGTGTAAGTTAGTTAGTCTCGGCCCTCCACCACCACTGGAAATTACACATTCTCTCATGCATTGTGGCATCAAATTTGAGGTACTTAGGCAGCTAATGTTCGCGATGAGAGAAATTTTTGGAATCATTTGTGGGATGCTTTAGATAAGACACCAACAAGATGTTAATGGGAACACCTCTAGAGAGATAATCAAATGAAATGGTTGTGACTTAAGGGCTTCTTGACGGGTAATGCGAAAGATGAATCTATCTCATCAAATTTTAGCTATTTCTTAAAAGGTTTTCGGAAAACAAATTGCCCGTTTAACCACTTGAGGATGTAAATATTAATGTTGTTAAATAATTTACCATTTACTTTAAGTCTCTGCTATTGTTAAGAAAAAACATTTGTTTAGAGATTGCAGCCACAAACCTTTTAAAATGTGTAATCTTATCTGCCACTTTTCAACTTGATAAATAAATAAAGGACATAATAAATTATCCATTTTCTGGCCTTAAGTTATGCTAGCATATGGTTATAGCACTGATAAATCAGCGTTTTCGTAAAAGTCCCTTTTTATTTGCCCAAAAGTTTTTGCGAAAAAGGAAAAGTTTTCAAGTTTGAGTACTTTTGAGCCTCATTTACCTTTGATAGGTTGTCAGGGCAATGACAAGTGAACTACCCATATTAAATGCCCAAAAATTATCAAAGATTCCGTTTCAGTCCACCCACGGCAGCAAAACTTTCTCAACGAGGCCTAGTGAAACTTTACGTGTTTAAGAATGGACAACTTTGGGCGAACTCCATTAGCAGAATTTAAGTCGTTGCCTAAGCTTTATGCAATGCAGAGTTTTTTTTTATAGTTATGGCCTTGTTATATTCCTTTTAAAAAAGTTGAAACTCAATTTCGAGGCGTTGGTGACCACACCTTTTGCTGGTTGCCCTTGGCGGGATGATCTTTCGGAACCGTGCCGACAGCGTAACGAGCCTATTTGCTATGCCTCATGCCCCTTGGAAACCGCCCTTCGAGCGCCCAGTGTTCTTCTGTTCTTCTGTTCTTGTGTTCTTGTGTAATATTTATGTAAATTTTGCCCTAGCGCAAAAATTGAAAGGCGTAATGGTCCTGTGTCGCAGCAGCAGCAGCAGCAGCAGCAGCGGTAACCTTCGGAGCCCCGCCCCTCGACAACTTCGCCCACTTTGCATATGACTCGCTTCGTAACTTTCATCCTTGCTCCTTGTGCGTGTTTCGGTTGGCTTCTCATAATAAATGACAACGAGCATATTATGCTCTATAATCGAGTGGAAGAGAATTATTTTGTGTGAACTAATTGCATTAGTGACATTCAATTTGATGCCAGGAAGGTGGCAGCGAAAGAAAAGCGCTGGGCATAAAACAGGGAAAGCGAATCAGGGAAAACAACGTTAAATGGCAATTGTCACAAAGGGCCGGGATTTCTGATAGTCGATCCCCTGTCGCTGCTCTAGTTTCTGTTGCCACATCGTAGTTTACTCTTTCCCCTGTTTTGTGCCCGACGCAGTCAAGCAAAAACCTGCGCCTGTCGCTGATTTAGGAAAAGCGACCCAAAGCCAAAGCCAAAGCCGAAGCCAAAACCAAAAGCCCAAAACCCCCTGCCCAACCCAAAAGACCAAAAGGGATCCTAAGCCCAGGCAAAAAAAAAAAATAAAAATAAAAATAACCGAAAAAAAAAATCAGAAAACGTAACCGGGTCACCGCTTGGGCAATCATGTGAATCGAGCTCTTTATAATTTGCGAAACTATGTGAGCTGTCCCAACGAGAGTTGCTATGGATGTTCCTTTTGTGTTCGGATTAAGGCATCAGGAACAGGAATACACCATTTCAAATGAGGTGCCCATTTGGTGGCATTCTAAGAGGCTTTTAAGTAGGCAGTTCCTATGGATGCTTCCCCAAACAACTGGCATCTCTTTCGTGTAATTTAAAGAATATCGTTATTTTATATTTTCTTTAAGTGAATTCGCAATCCAAAAACATGGAACTAAAATAAGCTATGTGTGTTGAAAGTAACTTCTCGACTTGAAATATAATGTTTTATAACTGACATTGTTTTCTTTAAGTGAAACGTAAAACTAAAATAAGCCAAATACTTTGAAAATAACTTCTCGGCTTGTATTTTAATTTTTAATAATTCCCATTATGTGCTGACGAATTTGTCTTTTAGCAAAGTAAAGCATTAATAGAAAAATAAAATAAATAAAATAAATACATCCGAAAGAGCTCAAGGCAAGTGGATAAACAGCTTAAATTAATTTGTAAATTGTCAAATATATATAAGTATCTTTTGAAGCATCAAACTTTTTTGTAACACAATGTGTACCCATAGATTCTCTTCAAAAGTTATCAATTCAACCAAATAAGTTAAGACTTCCTAGGAAAAAGCCCTAACAACCATTTAAACCCCCCTCGTTATTCAATGTAGTCTTTTTGTGTTTGAGCATATGCGGTATGCGTGTACGCCTGATCTTTGTGTGCTTTAGTTTTTCTTTTTTCTGGGCGTTTGGGCAGCCCAAATGAAAATAATCTTACATGTCGTTGACACATTTCGAAGCACTGCCAAAATGCTGGGCTTCCGCTAAGCGTTGCTTACCTGCCGGGGCCAAAAAAGTAGTGAGTAAGCCATTTGGGAAGAGAAAAGAGGAAGAAAAAAGAGACAAAGACATAAGTCAAGTTGCAATTGGTAAGGAAACTAAACTACTTAGGGCTACAATTAATACATATGTACAGTTTCTATGGCAAAACTCAAAAGCGCAATAAACAAGATTTTGTGGCAAGCTATTAGCAATTAGTCAACGGATTTTAGCGACTGATTGGGTGGTTTATAACCCAGGGGGTTGAGAAATACATAATACATTTGGTAGTGCTTTAGTTCAGTTATCGAACTGCGAACTGCAAACTGCAAACTGCAAACTGCAATCTGGCAAAATGAGCCCCTCCGAAACGAACGCTCTCACCTGGTGTCCGGAGCAGATGGAGCCGTTGGGCACGCGCACCCGGAACGGACTGTGGACCGGACAGGAGGTACGTGGTCCCCAGCGGGTGGACGCCGCCTGCTGCAGCGACAGCGCCGAGCTGCACGGATTGAAGAGCGCCGGCGGCGGCGGTATGCTGATCGAGCTGAGTCCGCTCAGGCTGCGACAGTGGCCACCGATTCCCCCATCCGCCGCAGCTGCTGCCGCCGGACATTGGGGCATGGCCATGGCCATGGACATGGACATGGGCATTGGCATGGACATGGGTACACCCTGACCGCTGCTGCCGACGCCGCTGCCGCTCATGCCGCTGCTGCCGCTGCTCCCGAGCAGCGACATGTGCGAGCCACCGGACATCAACGACTGTGATGTGAGCCCATGATGCTGGCACATGCCGATGCCGATGCCGCAGGAGGTCACGCCGATGCCGCCAGCATTGGACCATTGACCCGCCGCCGTTGGTCCGCCTGCTCCAGATGCAGCTCCTCCTCCTCCTCCAGCTCCAGATCCAGATCCGGCCGATCCAGGTTGGGTTCCGCCCGCTGCCGCTGCCGCCGCTGCTGCTCCTGCTGCCTGTGGGTCGCCGCCGGCGCAGTAGTGATCCACCGTAAAACTGTCTTGGCTACCAGAGCATTGCAGGCGATGCGGGGGCGGTGGCGAGTTGTGGCGCGGGTAAATTGTGTGTCCTTTGGCCGCTTTCTCCGCTTTCGCTGCTTTCTCCGCCCTTCTGTGCGGTGCACTTTCTAGCCTTTTGATATGTGTTTGAGGCCAGGAGATGCGCCGATGTTGCTGCCGTGTTTTGAGTTGTTGCTGCTGCTGCTGCTGTTGCTGCTGTTGCTGTTGCTGCTGTCACTGCCGTTGAGCATTGCTCACTCTTTTTCTATAATTTGTATTTGAACTACTTATTCAGCTTGTAATCAAAGCTATTTTGTAATTAACTTCATGTAACTGCCCTCTCTGATCACAGCATTTCCTGAACAACAACTTCTATTACGATTAATCAACAACAACAACAACAACTGACTGGGCGAGTTAAAAGTCTACAACAATTTTCGGTTTTTCGGGTTATTATTATTATTGTTGGCTTTTTATTTTTAATTGTTATGTAAATTCTGTTGCTATCACTGGTAAATTATGTCTGTGTGTGTGGTGTGTATCTCCAATTTTCTCGGCTTCCCACGACGTCGCTGAATTGATGTGGCAATAAATTATTGTTTCCTTTTAATTGAGTCTGCCTGGGCGGCAAATATATGGGTTTAAGCTTTTTTTTAAATGCTTGAGATTTTATATGCTGCAATTGATGCAATTAACTTGCTCATCACAATTGTAATTAATTTGTTGTATTTTGGAGTTTAGTTTGGTTTTATATTCTTTATTATTGAATTCTCTATATAGATGTGTATGTCTTTTTAATTTGATGCAACTTTTAGCGTTTAATTTTGAATTGATTTTGTTTTGTGTTTTTTTTGGTTTAACTTTTAGATTTTCAAATTTTCTAGCATGCGATTTCTGCAAAGGAAAATCGTTGAAAAGCTCAAAAATTTAACGAACTTTATTCGACTGGGATGTGAGTGTGGGTGGGTGGGTGTGGGCGTATGTTGTGTGGGATTCGGGGAGGGGTGTTAACTATATACAAACTCAGCACAGCAGCGGGGGGAAAGGCAATTCGGGTTTAAGGAATTTCAATTTAATGTGGCATACTGTTGAGAGCCCTGCTCGAAACGGTTGTTTTCACATTTAATACAAATAAATTAGATATTTAATCCCTTCTACACACACCTGTACAATTGAAATTAGAGCAACAGTAGGCATCCTCACATTCCCTTGCCCTTAAATCCCCATCCCCGAAAGCAATCAACGAAACAGATGGGAGCCAAATGGAGCGTAATATGCACTGGGGAAAAATCAATTAAGGGAAATAAAAGCCCACCAAGCTGTTTTGTGAAAACCCATAAGAAAAAAATCTTTAAAAAAAACCTATTAAAAACCCTATAAATGGCAAGAGTTGTCGTAACATAATCCTGAGAAAATCTAAATATTTTATTACCCTTCCATAGACTTTTGCTCAAGATTTTATCTATTTTTCTCAGTACATAAAAATGTCTGAAATCTCTGTTCCTAAGCTCTACAAACTTTGTATTGTTTCTGTGTAGACAGTTCTCTATTCCGCGCCTCGTTCTAATTAAACTCACTGTCTAGGCAACTGAAAATGTGTATTTTATGTGCCTCAGAGATAAAAATAAAAATTTACTGTATAAAAACCTGTGTTGTCCCTGGGGGGAGAAAACAGAACTCGCTGGGGGTGGCCAAAAGGCAGAACGGGGCTTTTTATCTAAACGGTTCCAAAAGGCAATCGTTTGGGGAAAAAGCCTTAAAAATAAAAATAAAAATAAAAACCGAAGGCATGGGGAAGAAAACAAGACTGTGAAACAAAAAAAAAAAAACAACAAAAAAATCCTAAAACATGGAACTCGGGAAATTATATGCGCTAATAAGGGCAGGAGGACTGAGGGACACAAAAGGCAGGCAGGAGATAAAGTGGGCCGAAGGACTCCATTGCCAGGATATTCCCTGGCGACTATCGGGACCGCAGGCGGAGACTATTTATGCTAAATAGTTTTCAACAAATTCCACACTGACTGCCGAAAGTCTGCCACTGCCATCGAATTAAATTAAAACGGAATTGTGAATGCTTAAATAATATTCGCATAATAAAAGGGACCCCACGAACCGGGAGGCGTTGAAATGTTTGCTTTTGGCGCAGCTTCCGCTGAATGCTAATGTGCCACATGCCGCCCATAATTGAATGGGAACGTGCTCGTCTTTGGCTCAGACTCAGGCTCAGGCTTTGGCTTTGGCTTTGGCATTATCCCGGAGGCCCACAAATGCGGGGCAGGATGTCAGACAAGGATGTGGAAGCTGGAACTTTGCAGCGGAACATACGCGTTCAAAATAACCAAATTCAATTCATAAAAGATTCAAAAACCAACAAAGAAAGTATGCCAAAAACAGCGAGAGAGCAGAGCAGTAAAAGTATGAAAGAAAGCAGACCGAAGAACCGCAGCCAGTCAAAAAAAAAAAACAAAAATGGAAAAACAAAAACGAAACTCAACTACTGAGTTAAGGTAAAGTGAGTTTTAGCAGTCTATCTGGATCCTAAAGGACCACTGGGGCTCAGAGGACTCCCCGTCTAAACCACTGGGGCTGCACTTGCTCCTTCGTGGAGAAGAAATGCGGTACTGATGAATTCGAGAGTGGAAACAGAGGAAAATTAAAAGAAAAATAAAACAGAGCAATTGAAACCTCAAAAATTTTTCATGCACAGTGGTCGCTTGGTGTATTGAAAGCTAATGGACAGTAGTCTAGATTTGATTGGCAAATAATTTGCTGCTGTTTCGCTATTCCTTAGATAATCATAAGGACTTCTTAAGTATAGAATACTTTTGGAGACTGATGTTTAGTTTTCTTTGAAAAAAAATAAGAGTAAATTGAAAGCATTTCAAATTAGCTTCCTATTTTCAAATAAATGGTTTAACTTTAGTCTAACCATCGAGTTTAATTATTTTGCTTTATGATATTAAAAGGACAAGCTAACCATAGGAAAAAATGCGTATTTTGAAACAATGTATATAATTTAATCGCTGTTTTCAAGACTAGTCAAATGAATTGATTATTTGATGTTCTAGATATTTATATTATTTAATCAATTCTTTTGACTTGTATCGAATCGGAATCGGTTGTATATGGCAATTCTAATTTCCTCGCGACCACTGTAGTTGAATTCTCTTGCAGCTTCTCTTCGCTTTCTCCCCCTTTTTCCCCGCTTCCCTGTCTTTGTGTATATATACACATTTTTGATAAGGCAAACGGAAATGGCATAGGAAGCGTTTGTCGGGGGAGTTTGGAAGGGGGCGTTGGGAAAGGGGGCGGGGCGGTGCTGTGCTGAGTGGCGAAGTGAAGTGAAGCGAACTTCAGTCTGTTGGGGAATTCCAAGTTTGCAGATGGGTGGTTAGTGTTGGAAGGATTTTCTTTCAGGTGTTCTATGCTTTTCTTTTTAGCTGCTCATACTTACTGCAACGAAATGTTGTTGTTGTGCGTATCTAACTCGTTGTGTTGTCTGTGTGTTTTTATAAGAGTTTTTTTTCTGGTTCAATGAATTAAAGAGTACATCTTCTTGTTCTTTATTTATTGTTTTATTTTATTTCTCTATTTGCTTGCACTGGCTGTAGTTTGTCGGGATAAATTGGTTTAAATTAGTTTTTGTTCTGCACCGATTTAATTCGATTCACACCGCACACACCAGCTCACACACACTCAGAGACACACACGTATACACGTAGGCAAAATGAGATTAATTTAATTCAATTGGCGAACGAATTTTGGTGGCGCGTTCGTGAAATCATTGATAATCGTTTTTGGCAAATCGATTTGGCAATGCGGTCGAAATGGTTGCTCTGCCGACGTCGCAGCTGCCGTCGCTGCCTTATCCTTGTTGCGGTTGTTGCTTCTCCAAGAGAGAGTGAAAAAATCTCTCTTTCGAGAGAAAGGAGCAGGAACTCCCACACATACACACCAAGAGCGAAGAGAGAGAGCGGGGTGCGAAATCAAGAAGCTGACCGGATCGGACAATATGCAAAAAAAAAAGAAAAAGCCAGAGAGGCTGCGAAAAAAGTAGCCAAAACGACCACGCACACTTATTTTTTGTTTGCGTAAATGTATGTGTGTGTGTATGGGAATTTTCGCAGTGAAAATCAATGCTTTTTTCCATTACACTTCTTATGTTGCATACTTTTTTGCGCGCAACTTTGTTGAGTAACGAAAGTGTGCACTGCTTGCAATTAAAAAGTTTTACAGTTTTCTTTCGGTTATCCCGAACTTTGTCTGCGGTTTTTCTTCAGTTTTTCTTTGACTTCTTCTTGGGATTTTTCCTGCTTTTTGCATTTCGCTGCGCCGTATGGCAACTCACTGGTGTGTGTGTCTGTGTGTGTTTTGCAGCAGCCGTTGTGCGTGCGTGTGTGTGAGTGTGGTGCTGCTGATGCTGCCTGTCCTGCTGCTACTGTATACCCGTGCTGTCCAGGCAAGGGCTCGCGTTAAACTGGCACAGAACCAGTCAGCAAGGTGCACAATTATAGTCTGAATCCTTCGAGTCCAGCCAGCAGCCAGCATCCAGCTGAAGCTCTCCGCTGGCTGTCCTTGCTCTCTCTCCCTCTCCCTGCACTGCTTGTCCTTGCTCTCTCTCTCTCTCTCTCTCTCTGGCGGAAACTCCAGGCTTTGTCCTTGCTCTCGCTCTCTCTTTTTGGCTCCCAGCTGAATGCAGCCTGCTGCCCCCCATTCAATTTCCTGTGCGCGAGCGGGATGACCATTGTGTGCTCTGGCTTGGTGGCCTAACTTCTGCGCTGCTTGCTGAATCTGCCAAAAGATGCAGGATGCTGGCAGCGACGCCAACCGCGACTGCGGCGGCGGACATGCGCAGTAGTTGTCTCTGTCTAGCAAACACATTTCTCACTCATTGGCAATCGCAGACGATTTCACTGCTGCCACTTCTGCACAGTGGACTAAAAGCAATTAATATACCGCATTAAATACACTTTTAATTGAAATTTATATGCAAATAACTTATGTAGGATTTAGTGTACAACACAAAAGCATTAAGAAAATAGTTATAAATTCATCAATTTATAAATTTCATAATGAAAAACCCAAGCTGGTATTTCAAGGTCTTAGTCAGTGTTTTCTCTTTTTTGAGTTATTTCTTTATGAAATATTGACCTCGCAGCCTCCGCAACGTAGACCCGCGATTAGTCATAACATGCTGCAAATCATAATAAAAGGTCAGTTATGACCCGCTATCGGTTTTGGGGCAGGCAAATTGGCAAGTTAGGCCAGTGTGCTCTGCCATCGCCTTTCGTCTAAAGCGTAACGTGGCGAGCGTGCAAATATTCGAAATTTATGGCACAACGTCTGCGCCACGTAGTCGTTAACCCAATCATTGCCAGCGTCAGCGCTGGCGTCATCATCACCATGAACATCATCAAAATCTGCATCATCATCATCAGCAGCAGCAGTAGCAGTAGCAGCAGCAGCAGTAGCAGCATCAGACAACATCAACGTTTCATCAGGGCGCTGCAGCTGCAGATTGGTTACCAGTGGCCAAAAAAAACCTGGCTAAAGTAGGTGACTTGAGACCAGCAGGGTGGACCTGAGCTTAGGTGTAATTTAAGATCGTAAAAACACCCTTTTTCCAAATTTTCACGAACAGAAGTCATAAAAAACTCATAACAATTTTTATAGTATATCACTCATACGCAGTGGATACCAATTTTTTTATGCACAGATTTCGTATAACTACAATTGGCCTGGCTTACGTGTCGTATGAGTAATATTTAAATATATGTTTCTTTATTGAATAGAATTTACAAAATGTTATATAATATTTTTGTATAGAACATTTGTATAAATAAAATCCATGCTCTCATTGAAGGTAAATTGAGTTGTAGACATGAGCAATATGAACCTATTTCCTAATTACCACCAAAAGCGGCTCACTCTAGTATCCTGGCACACAATCACCAAGACACTCAGACACTTGCCAAAGAGGATACGGGCGTGTGGCAAAAGGATTCATTGCCAAAAGAGGAAGACGTGCCAGAAGCGGCAGAAGCGGCAGAAGGTGGAAAACCGCAACCTAATTACATGTGGTAAGGCCCCAGCTATCCATTGGGGCCAGGCAAACACACAGCCAGAGAAAGCAGAAAAGGGACGCAGGACGCAGGACGACGAGTTGGAGGGGACAGTCGGGGAAACGAACAGACAGTCGGAGAGACAGCCCCTTTATGAGTTATGAATCTGTGCTGAGGCACAGCAAATATTTATGGAGCGCTTGTTGTGAATAGCAGGCCAACTGAAAGTGCGGCAGGAGGGAACGGGAGGGATTTGATGAGGAAAGGACAAGAACGAAAGCCTTTGCTTGGCGATTGAAAACGGGAATACCCTTCAGTGTATATTGTTGCCATGGCAGCTGAAATCTTAATTTAACAAGGAATTTAATATCCTTGAAACAAATTTAACGTCATATTAAACAATGACACGACTCATTTAAACCAAGAACCCTTTCGCAGTTTTAAGCAACCTTGAATTAGTGACATTTTGCAGAGAACGCCATGCATAAATAACATACACTCAATTATGAGGAGATTATTAGTCCTGCATTAGTTCTTTAATTTAAAGTATTTTTAAAAATATTTTTAAAGAAACCATGCACAAATTACATACACTTAATTATGTAAGATAAAGATCACAGGATTAGAAGCTGATATTTTATAAGATTTTGCAACGATAATGTTGGATTAGTGCTTTAAATTATAGTGTATTTGTACATTTTAGCGAATAGAAAACAAAGTTCCGAAGATGTACGCCAGCGAAACCCAATGTAAAAATCATTATACCCTCTTTCCAGAGGGCAATAAAAAACTGTAGTGGCATCTTTTCAGACTCGAAGTGCAAAGAAAGCAGTTCAGACAATCGATTGATTCGCAAGGACAAGCACGGCAGCCATCACACGAGCTTAACGCGCTGCATAACGGGCTTTTAATTAATGCAAAATAAAGCACCACCCACCACCCACCAGTCGACAGCTCACAGCTCACAGTTCGCATCTCGACCATTCGCCCACCAGCGTTATGTCAAGTGATTTTCAGTCCGAATTCATTTTGGCCCAAGGTTTTCAGCTCTGGCAGTGTAGGTCAAGGCCCATTCGGAAAATGGAGCTCTTGTAATCGCATCCTGGCCATAAACTATTAACTTGCTGCTGTCGCCAACGTTTTGTGTGCTGCAACACGCCAATGGAAAATGGAACGACGACGGGGTTAAAAGTGTGTGCATGGGTCAGAGGTGCCCTGGAAAATACAGTTTGAGAAACACAAAAGACTAAGCTGGATAATGTCACTAAGAGCACAAGCCCCGTTCGCAGAAAGATAATTATTTTGTATATTCGTTTGACCTCGTTCCAAAGCCAATTTATTTATTTGTTTTATTCATAAGCCGTTGGCTTAGAAGGCAGTTTTTGTTGATTTCATGATCTCAATGATCTCATGACACATTTGTGAATTTGGAGGAATCATATTTAAAGACTTTATTTATAGGCAAAACATTTTTGTTATAATTATAATATTGCTGAAAACATTGAAATAATAATAAAGAGAAATATAGACTTTGACACTTTTTAAAACGTGGTTTTGTAGTTTCTCCTTAAATTTTTTGTTTGTTTTGTCAGTAAATCTGATTGAAGATTTTTCCAAATAGTGTAAAGCATCAAGATGTTTTTCACAGTGCACCAAAAGAGTGAAAGCAATTTGGCACGAATTTGTCATCTCATCGAAGTGGCAACAAATTTGGCTGCAACACAACAGCAACAATGGCAATAACAATAACAAGGATGATGGCAGTTACAAAGCTGCAATTTGGGGGCTAAGGATGGATGGGGGAGGGGGGGGGCGTGGCAGTCAGGACATTTATGTGTGCTGTGCAGCCAAAAGAGTAACCCTAATGTGTCAGTGGGGCAGGTGAAGGCAGGACATCCTCCCCGCATTTGGTCCTGTAACTACTGCTCCTGACAGTTTTGCTTGCTTAGCCTCGTTGACACGTTTAGTTGTCAACTAACCCACACACACACACACTGATACACACACTCGGGGGAAGATGAACACGTGCACAAACACCACACACACACATCCACATCCACATCCGTAGTGCCTTCTGTGTATATCCGTATCCGTATTCCGTGCAAATCAGAAGCAAGTCAAAGGTAAAACGACCGATGTAATAATGCTGATGGCATCCCAGAAATCGAGCCAAAATGGGCATAAGGACATATGTAAGTGTGTGTGTGGCACACAAAAATGCAAATTCGTTGGCCATTTGGCAAATTGATTTTGCCATTGCAATTGGCCAATATTCAATGAGTGTCCACTGGGGCAAAGGACAATAAACAAAGGCTAGCAAAAACGAAGCGTTTTATGCTCCTTGAAGTCTTACTTAAGGATGAGAGTTTCTCGGTTGGGGAATAGGTAGGTTTTCCGTATGGCAAGTGGATGAATTTTGTTTAATACAGGCAATGGCATCATCCATTGCAGTTTAAGCCCGAAAGGCAATCGAATTTGCTATTTAATTCAATTTTTTTGCTGAAAAGTAATTTAAATTAATAGTCAAATCTAATCAAGTTTAAATCTGAGCTGTTTTCTATTTGAAATTTTACCACCTATAATATACCAAAAGAAATTAATAAAATATTATCACAACCAACATAAATCATTGTCTTTAATTAATGCACATGGATTTAATTTGTTTAGTTATGCAAATATTATCGATACATTTAAATGGCAAATGCCAAAGGCTTCTGCAAATATTAATATTGTTCTAAAACCACTTGAAATTGTGTC
This sequence comes from Drosophila elegans, assembly GCF_018152505.1. Lineage (NCBI taxonomy): Eukaryota > Metazoa > Arthropoda > Insecta > Diptera > Drosophilidae > Drosophila > Drosophila elegans. The sequence continues at coordinate 866,437 of NW_024545855.1, read as the reverse complement.
TAAGTATATGCTGCAAAATGCTCTTTCAACAATCATGTGTTATTATTTATAATATATATTAAATTCAGTTAAAGCAAACCAGTCCATTTAAAGACAACATTCTAATTGATTGATTTATAAAAGATTTTGATTGTTGTATTTTGCCATTTATGATGCCCTTACCCAAACCATATTCCGCCAAATCACCGCATTACAGTAATTTGATTTAAATTGAAAAGTAATTAAGTGGTCTAGCCGCCCAACTCCCTCATAATAATGATTTGTTCACCGCAATATGCGGGTGGCTGAAGTTTTTCCGCCCGCTTTTTAGTTTTCCCACCCAACTGGCGGGCATTTTCACTTGCAGACCAAACAAAAGCAGTAAACAAAATTTAATCAAAGTTTGGCCGCAACTCGTATGGAAAATCCAACTCCACTGTGCATTGGCCACTTGGTCGTCCGTCCCACTTTTGCCATACAAAACACCCAATTTTCCCCAAGCATGGGGCTTCCCCCGTTTCCATTTCCATTTCCATTACCATCCCCATCCACATTCACATATTCATAATCCCCGCGATGCTATCGCTTTCGCTTAGCAAGGCGATTTACCTGGTGGTGCAGATTATTGTAGTAGCGGGTTATATATGCGGGCAGTAGTTCGGCGGTCTCCAGTCCGATCCACTGGAAGACCTCCGGATGATGGTGGCCCTGCTGGAGTGGGTCCGTGGTGGACGTGGACAGACTCTCGCAGCAGCGGCAGCAGCAGCACGCATCCTCGGGCTGCTCCATTCTACGTGGCTTTTTATCAATTTATAATTTGATTATTTGTGTTCCTCGACAAGGCATTTACATCTTTACTTTCTATTTTATATATTTTATATATATATATATATATTTTTATGGATATTTTTGCTGTTGTTATTGTGCTGGCGGCTGGGGCGTAACACATTTGAATTTAAATTGAGTTATGGCTAGCTGTTGTCGTCGGGGGCCGCGAATACTGCAGTATCTTCTTGTGCTGCCAATTTATGAGCAGGGCAACGGCGCGTCCCCAGCGCCAGGGAGCGGCCATGTCCCTGAGATCCCGGTCCCGGTTCCGCATCCTCATCCGGCTGGCGGTTGCCATTTTGTCAATTGCTCCCATGTGGATTTTGTGCGCCAAACACGTGGGCTGTCGCCTGCTTTTTTCCAATGCTCACTGTGACGGAGGTTACGGCGGAAACGGCGCGCGTAATTGGCACACTCACGCACGCATAGACACACACACAACTCAGTCCGGGGTTTTCGGCCGGGTCCGGGTAAGCGTTCTGTTAATTGGGTCAAGCGGGTTGCGGAGGAGGATGGAGTTGGCCCCCTTGAGAAATAGACTCACGCCGCGAACTAGCGCGAACTTAAGCCCGCAAACGAAACGAAACGAAACGAAACTCCAACTCAAACTCAAGCGCTCAACTCAAGTTGACGAAGGTTTTCTGGCCACAATTCTCCGGGGAGGAGGAGTGGCGCCTCGTTAGGCGCCATTTTCACACATCACCGGGCAAGTGGCAAATAAATCCGAGGCGAATAAATCCGCTGACGTTCCCCAGCGGCGACTGCGCCGCAAACTAAACTGAAATCTCGTGTGCGCGCTTTTTGTTTAAGTCAATCACGAGTGCTCCGTAGTTGCAACTTGGCCACCAGTGATGGCATGTCACTTTCCGTTTTTTCTGTACCATTTGTGTTGTAATACAATATATGTATGGGTACAATAACGTTCGTTTTCTCAATGTCATGTCAAGTCTTTAACCTAAGTTCTCTTTGTTATTTTAGACTTTATTTGAATGAAAACTTATAATTAGACCCATTGTAAAATATTAAGTAAAATGCAGCAAGGGCCATTTTCTCAATCTTGTGTTAAGTCTTGACCTCAAGTTAAATTACTGTTTTGGAAGTCATGCCTTCTTCATATCGTGTTAGACCTTATGTGAATAGTGAAATTGTTTGATTTCAAACGTATGTTTCCGAACAATTAAACTTCATGTTAACACTCTCAGAGAATTTACAAACTACAACCCTTACAATACATTGAGAAATGATGTAGATAGTAAAAGTTCACTACTGATAAAGTTTATGAAAATCGTTTAGTAGACGATTAATCAATCCACCTTTACCAGCTATGTTTAGCATAAAGCCAAAGCAAAGTATGTACATGTACCTATGCCATTACTGTTACAAAGAAAAGAGATGGGTAGAGTTGAAAAGATGAGAGGTTAAACTGCAGTTTGCTGCAATTTGCAGAGAGCGGGAGAGAGAGAGAGTGGAGAGAGCAGAAGCTTTTGCAGACTTAACTTGGACATTGGCATTGTTGCTGGCACTGCAGCCCTGGACATACCAGCATCCCCCATCCCCACCCCGCACTAATACTACCACCCACCACCCCCCTTGAGCTGTGTATATAGCATTAACACATTCGTTCATTGCTTTCATCGCTGGCCTGCGTTTTCCTGCATTTGTTCATATTTTTTTGTCCATTTTTTTTTTCTTCATTCTTTTGGGCTCGTTTTTTTTTTCGCAGATTGCTCGGATTTATGAAAATGAGACTGGGCTTGCGTTTGCGTCACACACAAAGACAGACGAACAGATAGATGGGGCCGAGTCCGAGCCACGAGAGGCGTAAAAATAAATAAAAGAGGAAAATCAGCGAACGCCCAGCGCAAAAAAAAAAAAAAATTGTAGTCTGCTACAAGGAGCAATTAACGACAGTGGATGGCACAGAGTTATGTTATAGCATTGCGTTCATATCACACCCAGCCAGTTCCGTTCACCCACTGAAAATCCACCCAGACCAGACCACAACAGAACGGACCCATCCAACGAATGCTGGCAACGAAGTATTCTTTATACTCTAGAAAACAGGCAGGGGGTCCATGGCGGAGGTAAACCAATGAGGAGCTTAGGCCGAGACTGGCAAATAATTGGATACTCGTGGGGAGGATGAATTCTAGCGCACATAAACACTCCTCAGAGTTGTCCTTTTCAAGTTCTTTGACTGGGCCACATTAAGGCCCACTTTGATGAGTGCAGTTCAGCTGGAGGGCTCAGTTGATGAAGAGGGTTCTTGGAACTACTTGCATTTGAATTGGTAATACATAGCCAAGCATGTCTAACTAACCATTGTTATTTGATTGCTTTTACAGGGTTTTTTCAAAACCTTGGCTAAATTAAACCGTGAAAAGTATGCAGGCAAGGAAATAATGATTATTTTCTTGTCATCAGAAAAACACTTATTCAGTTCAAAAATAATATCAAAATGGATTTTCCCATTTCTAAAAATAAAGGTTTAAAAGAAATATTATGGTCGATATAATTTAAAATCAATAAAATTAATCCCACTTATTGACCTGCACTACAATTTAAGTTATTAAAAGTATTTTACCGCTCAAAACACACAAAATATTACAATCCATTAACCGTGTTACTGAAAATTAATAGCCCAACAAGTTAAACCAATTCATAACTTGGTATTAGATTTCATTCAGAATGCCGAAAGAATCTAATTTATAGCTCTGCAATATTATGCCATGTTTCGGTGATACACATCTTCAGTTGCAAACTTTTCCCAAAGCTGTCTTTATGCGACCAATAAGTGTGTTACGGATGTCCATTAGCAATATTACTAGTATCCAATAACGCAGCAATTGAAATCACTTTCAGTCCCCAAGGAAGTGCGAATAATTTTTTATGGCCTCATACCGACCGTAAGGATATTTAAGGTTTTGTCGAAACAAAAAGTTTAAACCCGCCCCCGTTCGTTGTTTTTGCTTATTTATTTTTTGTTCGCTATCGTTAAATGTTTTTGTGCCCCTTTCGGCACCTGAAGCCGACTGAAGTGGAGAGTGGCAGAGTGAAGGAATGAAGGAGTGAACGAGTGAAGGTGGATGGCGGATGGCGGATTGCCATATGCCGACGAAGTCGGAACAACGATGGCCCTTGAGCCGTGTACTCGTAGCATACTTTTCAGCGCAAAAGGCCCTCTGGCGGGCAGATGGGGAGCCTGCGGTTCGCATGTTGTTGCCCCAGCTCCTGTTTTCGTTTCTCATTCTGTTTCTGTTTCTGTTTCAGTTCCTCCTGCTGCTGCTACTGTTGCTGTTGCTGATGTTGCTTTAGCTGTTGTTGTGGCCTGACTACGTCCGAAATTCATTTTGGTTTATTCTGATTAAATTGTTTGTATTTGGCTGCATTAGCTACTGAATGTGGTTACACTCAAGGAAATATAAGCAGCTTAGTGAAATATTTTGAGATATTACATTTGAGTTCAAATTTTAAAAACAATTATTTTTTCGAACGAAAGAATTTGTCGTAAGTTTTTTTTTAATAGAAGTATTATATCCATATTAGGTGTTATACAAAATTTCACGAATAAGAACCAGTATTCAAGCTACCAAAATGGCTTTCAAAACAAAAACTCCAAATAAAATATTGACAGAAAATATATATAAATATTTTATAGGAAATACTTTTATTATTGGGCAACTTTGTCGTCTTAAATAGTGTTTAATAAACACAGAGCCTTACACATTACTTTGATTAGTTTAAATTTAAATTTTTAAGTAATATGCCAAAAATTTTAAGAAAAAAGGAGATCCTTTTTCATTTGTTTAAACAAATGTTAAGGAACAAAGTTTAACTCGATTTAATTTACAAACTATATTTTATATTTCAACAAAATAGTTTTAATAGCAAAGAGGGTTTTTGCAATCGTTGGAAAGCCACCCATTTACTCATCATTTAACGAAGGGGGCTTACTTCACAGATCTAAATAACGACCTATTTTTGCCCCAGTGTATTTATGTGCATGAACAGCATTGTGTGCTAGTATGAGTCTCTGTTTGAGCAAAAGATTAGTGACTCTGTCTGCGACCGAGTCCTGGGAGTGATGCCTGTACTGCCCGGGGCTCTTACTCCGCCGTCGCCTTGTTTGCCCGCACTAAATACATTTCAAATTTGTTTAAGCTTAAGCCAAAGCGAATTGGGCAGCTCGAGTGAAGCGAGCGGACCGCAGATTGATATTACCACCACAGAGGCGGACAAAGAGCCCGAAAGCCCTGTGATTGCCAGATTATTGCGAAATAAAGCTTGCCACAAAATGCCCAAACAGAGTAAGATTAAACAAGCGGCAAAGGCACTCACCTGCATGTGAGGGGCGGCCAGGAGCAGCAGCAGCTCGTCCTTGGCATACTTGCCGCCCAGCGAGTTGCCGCCGGCCGTCGACGAGAGCAGCTCCAGGACATCGCGGCACCGGCCCACGGCCTCGGCGGCGGGAGCCCGTCCATTGCTGGTCACCACCGTCGCTGCGATCCTGTCGAAGAGCTGCAAGAACTGGTGCAGCCTGCCGTCGCGCAGCATGTCCCGCAGCACGTCGGCATCGACGTGCGCATCCTGCAGCGAGTAGATGTCGTCCAGACAGTCCAGGATGCGCTGCACCGCCTCGATGCCCGCCTCCTCGTCGGCCCACTCGTCCGTGGCCCCGGCTATGGGCACTGCAAAAGAGCAACAGTATACGAATGAGTTGGTTTCGACATAATTGAAAATAATCACATCTCATGTTTAAATTATTTAAATCCATTTCATTACTCTTTTTTTGATTTTATCTGCATTTGTTTGATATAATTGCATTTTAAGATGTCGTTATTTCACTATGTTGTGTTGAATATCAGTTTAATTTAAATCTTTTACTGCTTAAAACAAATCTGTTTAAAACTTCATTACTAGCTTGGAATTCCTTTCTCTAATGAATAATTTACTGGAAATAAATCTATTTAGCTTCATAAGCTTCTTTGATATTTAAAAAGGTTAATACTTCTTTAGTTGTTATAAGATGTGAAATACTTTCTTATTAACAGGGAAGCAAGTAAGATTAAAATTTATTTGTATTTAATGACAGAGAAATAGGTGCCCTATTATTTAAAATTTAAATAATAATAGGGAAATATAGGTTTAGTAATATTTAAACTGTTAATATTTTTAATACATGGGAGCTGATATGTCGCAGATCAACAGAAAAACTAACATGACTTCAAATATTTGTTTTACAATTCTTTATAAAAGAATTGTAGCCCAAAATTATGTTATAAACAGGAACTTAGAAGCAAATACTGACTGTCCGCATCGGTGGCGTAGAGCGGATCCATGTTGGTGCCGCCTGCGATGGCCTGAACAGCACCCTTTAGCTTGCGTCGGGCATTGTAGCGCTTCAATTCCTCCACCGTGTCCGCCAGATGAGTGCGCTGTAGTTTGTCCCGATCCCGTATCCACGGATGATCGAGCACCTCGGTGATGGAGAGTCTGTGATGGGGATTGGCGGCCAGCATTTTCATGACTAGATCCTTGGCGTTCGCCGAGATTGACTTCCACTCGGGTGCCTCAAACTGGAAAAGTGTTGCCATGAATTTCGAGTTCTTTATGCAATTATAAAGCCTTACGGCAAAGATAACCAAAGCTAATGAATGTCGAATGTTTGCTTAGGTTATTTGGTCCACTCACCGATAACCGACCGCGAGCTATAGACTGCTGCAACCGAACGCCTGATCCCAGAAAGGGCAATCTGCCGGAGAGCAGGACATGGAGCATCACCCCGGCGCCCCAGACATCGCATCCCTTGCCGTAGAGCCGCCTGGTCACCACCTCCGGCGCCATGTAGTGCGGACATCCCACCCGACCGTGTGTTTCTATGGTTTCCCGCGTCCCCGGCAACTGGATGGCCGATCCGAAGCCGCCCAGTTTCACGGGCGCCGAATTGTCCACAGTGGCGAGCAGTGCGCAGGCGGGTCGCACGTCCCTGTGCAGGATGTCGTTCTCGTGGCAATAGCGCAGCGCCTCCAGGATCTGGCGCATATAGTGACTGCAAGGAAAAAGTCGGAGTTAATAAATGAGTTTGCCAAATTGAATTCATTTGCGTTTGTTTTGCACTTTTTTTCTCTCAGGACTACTGCTGAATTGAAGCCTTAACAAACAGGCTGAGTTTCAGTAGAAGGACAAACTAAAGCCACTTTTTAATATTGTTATACTGGTTATTTATTTAATGATATGCAAGGAATTCATTTCATTACTTGATTTACAACGAGCTCAAATTTTAGCACAAATATTTAAAGACGCTAAAACTAATCAGGTAAAATAAATCTTTACTTGTGCAAAAACGTTATAAAACTGTTAATTATTAAATGTCTGATACTTAAGGATTCACAAAGAGCTCCATCGCTATCACAAAAATTTTGTAATCCACTAAATACTTTCTTTCCCTTGCCAAATTCCAAATATATATACAATAACAATAAAATTATCAATCTGTCGCAGAACATAGTTGTTAAAATAAAGTTATTGATATTTAATATTTTATTCTATTTGAGCAAGACAAACACAATTCGTGGTAATTAGAAAATCACTGATCCTTAAGTAAATCACAAATAGCTTAATATTTTTAAACACTCTAATTCTGATTAGGTAAAATATTTCCGTAACCGAAATACAAGTGTACAATTACTTTAATATAATTTATCTGTCACAGAACGTGGTTGTTTAAATCCAATTACTGCCGACACACGTCCTTTGGCTAATTATGTTCAATAATTTATTCCATTTAACCAAAACAAACGCAATTTGTGGTAATTTCTGGCGAGTCTTACCAAGCAACCGCCTCGCTGTAGACAAAACCGGCAACAGCCCGTCGCACAACCTCGAAGCACAAGTCGGAGCCCTCCATGCTGCAAGTGCAGGGCGAAAGCAAAAGCAAAAGCAAAAGGATTTAGGGATGGGCGGGAGGACATCGCCAAACCTGACCACTTACAACTCGAAGACCATGTAGAGCATTCCCTCGGAACTGTAGGTCTCCAGCAGCTCGACAATGTGCGGATGCTTGAGCATGTGACATATTGTTGCCTCGCGCTTCAGATCTGCAAAGAGGCAAAGAGGCAAAGAGGCCAAGGGAGGAGGGGTTAGATGGGGGCGAAACAGTGTTCAAATGGGGCGGGGCAACAGCGGCAATTAGTTGACATTGGATGGAGGGGGCGACTACAGCAGCTGGCAGTGGCACTAATGGACTTAGCGCTGACTTATGTGCCTGCCATGTATCATTTAGTCAATGGCCGGATGGCTGCTCTTCGTCCTTCGGCGTCCATCTACAAGTCCTACAAGTCCACGAACAGGTTCAGGTTCAGGTTCAGATTCTGGTTCTGGTTCAGGTCCTGGCGCCCTTGCACTTGAGCAATTCCTTTTTAATTGCCGTCTTGGGGCGTGGCAGCCCTGGGGGCGTGCTACACGTGTGCCAGCGTCATAATTTTGAATAATTGAGCAGCTTAATTATAATTTATTCACACAACACTGGAGCCGCTGGTAGGTAGGTGTAGCCTGGGGCCAAATCGAACAAGGTCGTCTCATCGTGGTCGTCTTATAAAACAAGTGGATTGTATAAAGAAGTATCATTCTCACCCGCTGTGCTCAGTCCGGGACTTGCTGTGAACTTGGCCACATCAACGATTTTGACAGCAAACTGCTGATTGGACTCCCTGTGTATGCATCGCCTCACAATGGAGAAAGGTCCTCTGCAAAACGAAAAAGAAGTCAGGGGGCGGGTGGAAAGTGAATTCGGATTAAACTTCAATTGGAAGTTGATTGTGTCTAAATGGGGAACGAATAAAATTTTACAATCTTTTGGCAAAGCCAAAATATTCCTATATTGCTCGCATAACAAGGTTGTTAGGGATGAGAAAACGTAATCAACTACTCCTTTTTGCAGATCAAAGTTAAACTTTTAAAATGAGAAGCTACTTTGTTGTACTTATTGTGAAGATAATTTCATAAACTTACTTACATTACAAAAAAAATTTAATTCATCCACAATTTCATTATTTTATTTATATTTAATATACAATTATATTATATTATCCATCAAATCATTACTAACTCATTAAATATCAAGCAATTATTTTTCTATTTGCTCTATGAGAGCATTTTTGTTGAATTCCGTTTCGTATGATGTCACCAAAATGATTGCCGTTCAAGTTCAACTATATAATGTAGATAAGTAATTTGTTACTTATGTACATAAGTACATGATCAAAAATCCTCTGAATCACGCTTTAGGGAACCAACTTTGGACTTGTGCTAATGACATATTGCCAACGTCACCAAAATGCTTTTCCAACTAAAAATAATTGCACAAAGTTAAACTTTAAAATTGTGTCAACTTTGTGAATGGACTTCAAGTCAAACTATGATGATCACACGAAAAGTAACTAAAACAGCAAATGTTTGGCCATACATTTTTGAATAATGCAAAAGTTGGGCGTTGGGAAAGTTTTTTATGGAGGAAAACCCTCGTCCCTCGGGCAATAGTTGAATGATTTACAGCTTTTGGGTGTGGGGTTTGGGGTGCGGGTTTATGGGTGTCGATGGGCGTACGGGGCGGATACATAATACATAATGAGATAATGGCCATGGATGCCAGCTGTCAGCGGCAGAATCGGCCAAAAATATAGTATATAACCGGAGGGGCGAAACTTACTTGCCAATGACCTCGCACAGTTCGTAGACGTCGTCAAAGAGAATTTCGTCTTCGGTCATTTTGAATAATTGATGAATTGATGCCTCGACTCAATTGCTTTTTCGAATATTGATGAGTTTTGTCCTGTTTTCCGTGCCCGTATCCTTGTCCGGCGCTTTTCCTTTTTCTTTTTGTTGCTTCGCCTACTGCCCTCCAAAAACGAACATAAAAAATAAACAAAAAACAAAGTGGCCAGTGGGCAACTCCAAAACTTGTAATGTTCTTATCTCGGTTTCTTCTGATGATTTGTTGTTATTATTATTATTATTATTGTTTTTGTTTTGGTTTTTGTTTATTTCGTTGTTGTTGCTGTTGACTGCGTTGTTGTTGTTGTTGTTGTTGTTGTTGCCGCTGCTGGTGCTAAAAATGCATTTTGCGCTGGAAAAAAACGAAGTGGAAATGGTAAATGTGAGTTTTTCCATTAGTTGAAGGCCGCTAATCAGATTTATTTGGCGTCTAATTAAGAATCACACAGTATGCTTTTAAAGAACATTGAGAAATACGGCCAGGTATGATTTATTAACTATTGCTGGGGTGACACATAAAGGTTTAAACATCTCATACATGAAATTGAATGACACAAAATGGGTAGAAGACCAAAATTCTTATTTGACTTATTGAAATTTATAAGGTACAAGTTTTAAGAGCAATTGAATACTTTAGAATTTTGAAAACTTTGACTACAGTGAACCTTCCTTTTATTAAACCACATTCCTAAAAACAAATTATTATGGCTAATAAGACTAGAACTAATTTTGATTCCAAAATACCATTATACTATTCTAAACTGATATAGCAATACTCAACATTTTGAGCATTGTAACTTTACAAGGAGGTGTTGAAATTGTTCAATACGACTTTTTGAGTGACCGTTGGTTTTAAAAGTGTCGCAACGGAAATGGACTGCTTTGATATGTCAATCACACTCGTGTCAGGTGTAAACCCCAATCAATTACAGGCGGCACACACCACAAATGCACAAAATGCTGTCGAGCATTCCATTAATGGGCAGGAAGTTTGCCACACACTGTGTGTGTGGACCAAGAGAATTTTGCAACGGAAATGATGGCCAGCTCAAAAAGGTAAACAACAGGACCTGCAGAATGCGGTCTTTAGGGGGTTAAGAATGGGTGGTTTCTAGATGGGGGGTAAGAGAGAGAGAGAGAGAAAGAGAGAAGGAGATAGAGAAGGCTGGCTTATTGTCTTGGTCATACTATTATTATGCCTTTTGGTCCAGCACTTGAACACACTTTCGAAAACTTTGATGGCACTCCAAAAATCCAAAAGGAGAAAGCGAGAGAGAGAGAGAGAGAGAGAGATTGGGGAATAGAAAAGTGCGCAGGCGCCTTACCAAATTCGTGTAAAGTACCAAAATTGTAATCGTAAAAAATATAAGCTATGCTATTCTTTGCCCGGGCTGCATGAATATTTAAATGTGCAACAATTTACGATGCACACACACACACACACACATTCGCTTTGCTGAGGGTTAAGCGCGAGCGAGCGGGACGGGGCATATGGGGCACATCCTGGGAAGGACTCTTCTGGAGTCATGTTTAATGCAGAGCTGCGCATAAGGGCGCGGTGTTTTTGGCTCGGTTTTAGTATTCGGGCTCGAGGCTTTTACCTTGCTCGTGTGTGCCGTTCTGTTGTAAAATGCCTTGACACTTTCCACACGACCTTACCACCCCCTCCAACCCCTTCCCATTCCCATCACCCTTCAGTTGTCTCTTATCAGAAACACACACTGCAGCACCATCACATCGTATAGGAATTTGCCTGCTTATAGGACTTGTAAGACTCTCGAGAGCCTCACAATTGGCAAATTGATTCTTTGTCTAAAGGATTTGCATTGCTCATGTTCCATCATGTTTCAGCATCCTCACACCCTCACCCACACACACTCGCGAGCGCACACACTCGCACACACACACACACACACATTTCGCACATATTTTTTTATGTACGAAAACGAAAACCCACCGATTCGCAGCGAGTTTTCAACGCCCGCAGATTTTTGGCATTTTCACGGATTGCTTTATCACTCGATTGTCAAGTTCCGAACTCCGAATCGCCTGGCAAGTGGATTGCATTGGGCAATTTACTTATTTTAACTTAAAACTTAATTTTAAACACGGCCCGTGAGGAATTGATTGGCGAATAGAGGTGAGGAAACATCGATAGAAACGTCGATGTCATCGATGATTTTAAACTATCGGTCTTATCGATGTTTGTCCGAGATTATCGATGTTTTACCATCTTTAAGGATATGTTAACTTTTCACTCCAGTTCTTGCGCACTTCACTCAAGTTCTTGACAACTAAGCCTGGTTTCACTCAATTTCTCGCTCACCATCATCTTAATTTCTGCTAATGAACTCATTATTAACATTTCTGTCAGAAAACAAAAGCAATTCAACTGGTTTGCCGGGAACTAGAATTCCAGGGCTGCAAGCTATAAGAATAGCGGTTATAAAACCAGGAACTAGTTCTTTTCACATAGTTTAAATTAGTAAAAGTTTACTTATTTATGAGAAACATACATTTAAATTCAAAAGCTTAACTTGCTTAGTACGGCTCTACGTATTTTAGTTCAGGTTCATTATATACAACAAAATATGTTTAAATTAATCTACTGGTTCCGCTAGAAAAATACCAAAACTGAATCAGCACTTACTCTTTTATGTCTTATATCAAATGTTGAATGTGGTCTGCTTAAAAATTGGCGGGAATATTTGAAAACTAATGTAAGGAAGTAAATTAATGAAATGTAAGCCTTTTTATAATATCAACGGATTGGAAATCGGACAGTACATTAAAACTTGATACATAAATATTAAAACAAATACGTTTTTGTCGTTCTTCAATTATTGTCGTATGTTTTTATTTGTGATTATAAGAAAGGTTTTGGATAAAAATGCAAATTGTTATCAAATTTGTTTGTTTGTTCACCTCCTGCTCTTTGGGAATATATTTTATAGGTTTATATTTGTTTGACTTATCTGCAAAGAGCCCATGTTTGCCTTTGATAAATAAATACCTACTGCATGCTTGATAAATTTGCTTGAAAGTAAGATAGTTCATTGCACACTGAATTGTTTCCGCTTGAGTGAAGTTTGCAAATATTTACGCTGTACGCAAGTGCATAACGGTATTGTTGGAAACTGCACAAACGAAATTCGAACAACTTTTAGTTATAAATTGTATCGTGTTTCTTTTAACATTCACCTACTATAATCCACGATTTGCTTATCGGTATAAAACCATTCCCATTCTAAAAAAGGGATTCCCTTTACAGAGCCTTTATCAACTTGCTTTATCGCTATATGCTCGTTCACAGCCCATTGAATATTACCATATTATTTACATTACTTCTCTTTGCGCGCCATTCAACTTTATCTATTATTATTATTATTACCCCATAGCATTTGATAAACCCATTAGAATAAATTAAGATCTTGGCATTAATATGCCAGGCACACACAGGAGTCCCTCAGTCGGAGAAAAGGAAAACCCACACACACACTCCCTGAAGAAGAATTACAAAAACCAGAAAACAAAACCGTAGGTGCGTAATCTTTAAATCAGCTCCGAAATGGGGGCGGGGTAGAGGTGGGGTGGGGGTGGGGGGTGGGGACAGGGGCCAATACTCAAACATAAACATCATCAATTACAAAACCTCGAACAACAACAACCACCGCAGAACGAACTGCAACAACACAAAGATAAGGTACAACAGAAACAACAAGCCGATGTGGATGGGCCAACAAATACAACACAGAAAACATCAACCAAATGAAGAAAGAGCTGATGAAAATGAACTCAATATGGCAATATTACAACAACGAACTGGAAAAGGATAAGCAACAAAAACACTCATCTGAAGATGAGCAGCAAAGCAAAAAAAAAAAACAAAAACAAGTGTAAATGAGCAGCAATAAGAACAACAATGCGAATCTGGGCATCACTACAGTGGTGCCTCAGAAGGGTTTACTACTTATATAATAGATTAAAGATAAAAATAAACATTAAACTAAAATTTTCACTTTCGTTAAACCCCATTTCTATATATTTAATGCATAGAATTTAACTGATAATCGACGATGGTTACTTCATTTTAAAATATTTTATTTACTTTTAACCTTTTTAAGATTCATAAACTTTTGTATGAGCAAACAATTGTTTTATAAAACTAACCTATACCTTTTTTAATAAAAAATTAATATTGCAATATCGTAAAATATTTACGAACCCTTTAAAAAAAAAATGCCACAAAAAAAAAACTTCCAATACCCACTGTACCTAAATACAAAAGGACAAAAGTAAAGGACAATACACAACTCACGTGAAGAAGTCGTAGGTCGTTGCTTTGCATTTGTTTGCTGCGTTGGTTGACAACAAAAAAAAAAATAAAAAACAAGAACACGGCCAAGGCAAGCAGAGCAAAGCAGAAATATAAAATAAAAACAAAATAGGCCCGAGAAAAGAAGAACAACAAAAGGGCAGGGAATAAGGCTCAGCCACTCAGGTGAAATCAAAATCAAATTCAACGCCAACAACTCGACGATCCTCGCATCCCCTTTACCTTTACATCTACCTTTACCTTTCCCAGTTCTCAGTTCTCAGTTCCTTGTTCCTTGTGCCATGCCCCTTAACAAATCCCCTACCCATGTTATACCCCGTCTCTTTCTGCTTCAATATCGCCATCTCTTTCCCGCGTCCGATACTCGCTCTCTGTCGCCGGTGATCGTCATCATTTGGACTTGCGACTGTCGCGCTTAATGCGTGTGGATGGACATGAACGTGTAGGATTCGAATTGACATTATAAAAACTGGTTTGCTGCCAATATATATAGTATTGCCGGTTACGCTACGTCCCACGTCCCACGTCCCACGTCCTACGTCCTACGTCCTACGCCTAAGTCCCTCGCCCCCGACTTTCCCCTCACTTTCAGCATATGTACCTGCCTACTTGGATCTGATTCCTGTTTAGTTGTTGTTGTCTCTAGGATATTACCTGCTCACCACCAGCCTGGGGAAAAGTGCGCGCCAAAAAGATAAGGTTAAGCAAGGGGGATCGGATCGTCAACAATAGCAGCCTGACGTTCTGACTGATCCGATAATGACGGTTGATATTGTGTGGCAATCCAAAATGTCAGATTTGAGCATGTTAAATGGGGGAATACAGTGAGGATCATTGTTGGGCTAAACAGATGACTGGCTTTTTTTGCGACTAATTACTAACTAATCACCCAACGAAAACCAATGGCACAGATGTCAAATAATCAATCCAATAGGAAATAGAATAGAAAGAAATTCTGATTTGGCTTTTCTCATTGCAATTTTGTAGTAGATAAAATATCCTTGAATTTGTCTTGATTAAACCAATTTCAAAATACTATTCTTTTATTTGTTTCTTTTTGTTGTTGTCTATTTTAACCAGCAAGATAAAATATATACGCGCCATAAAGATAAAACCCGTCGATGAATCCTCAAAAATAGTAACATGACGTTTAACTGATCCGATAATGGCAGTTAATATTGAAAGGCAATCAAAAGATAGCTGATTTTAAAGGGGGACCTTGTGTTGTTTTTGTGCCCTATCTCCAGAAATAAGATCGAAGCATGTTAAATGATATAAGATTGCAAGCAATACCCAAAGCATGGACCCTTTATTAAAACGGACACTTTAAATGAACACTGGATTGTTACAAAATTTGTTACATAATTTTGTTTAACAATACTATTACTATTAGTTTAGGTTAAAACTCTCCCTTTTTATTACCAAGCCACAGAAACTGTACTTGGCATTGAGTCTGATGGATGGATTAGCCACTGACACAGCATCATTAGAGTTCGAAACCCGCCCTCACTTTCCATGTTACCCCCAACCCCCACAACCCCCAACCCTCAGGCCTTTCTCTTTTCGCCTGATCATGTTATGGCATATTCAGTTAATGTAGTCAAATTACATTGCCTGGAAATGCAACGCGCAGCCTACAGACGCATATTCGTTTACCCAGACCTAAACTCCAGGCCCCAGATCTCACATTCGATGCTGCTTTTGGCCGAAACCATGACCATGGCCCATATGGCAGCAGCAGCAGCGGCGGCAATTAACTGCAAAATGTCATTAACCAGCGTCGTAGGTGAGAGGACAGGAAGAAAAGACGGACTGACATATGACAGGCACATCAAGCTGCCCGAGCTGGGCCCATCCCCATCCGAAAACCCGAACAAACCCGACCAAACCAAACCAACCCAGCCCAGTAGAACCCGGTTCAGCATCACTAAAAACGCCCTCGCTCGGGCCAAGCCCCTCATCCACCCTCAATGCACAGGGAAAAATTTGTTTATGAAATCTAAAATGTGGCATTAAAACATCAACTTCTGCCTACTGCCTCATTTACGTATTAAAGAATTCCTTAATAAACCATCAATTATGCGGTACTAAACGATGGCTAATAAATTTCGTTATAAACAGATGTGTTAAGCTTCAGTAAAAATTTTTATCACTTTTTATAAAGCTCCTTATTATGTATGTTTCCAAGTTGTTAACGCTTTATTAGCAAATAAATATAAGTATTGCATGTATCAAAATTAAACACGTCAGCTTGTTATTTGTTTGCTAAATATTTACATCCACTCATTGTACAATGTAACAAAAAATTAAAGATTAGCTTAGCCATATACATTTTTATTTGAATTTATTCATTAATAAAGAAATTTATTGGCGGTTAAGTACGCAATGGTTGCAAACGGTGAATAAAATTTTTAATTTTAAAATATGAATATTTTAGAGATGCTTACAGTTCTAGTAAAGAGCTTTCTGAAAGTTTTAATTAAATGTATCAAACTAAATTAGAAAAGGTCCTTTATTTTCTCTGTGTGCATCCTCCCCTCCCTTGGCTTCACTACTGATGGCTTGTGTATTATGTTCCATGGACGTTCCACCTTGGCATTAAACGCTTGATTAAATTTCACTACAAATGGGTTGGGCGGGGGGAAGTGCACACACCAGCAGACGCTACAGGGATAGGGATACATATGCATATCCATTTATTATTGGAAAAAAGGTCATCTCAGTTTCTGCGTCCATATGTTGTGCCCTGGACAGCTATCCATCCATCCATCCATCCATCCATCTATCCATTTTGTATCTGGTATCGTGTATCTTGTATCTCACAGCTGCTGCATGTTTTGACTGTCATCGCAATTAGAAAGCTCTGCTGATCTCTCATATGATTTGTTCTTTTTGTTTTTTTTTTTTTTTGTCGATAGCACTTGCATTTAATTTCCCATGAAACAAGTTCCCTTCCGGCGGAAAAAGAGGGGTATGTATGTCGAGGTACAAAAAAAAAGCAAAAAAGAAAAAAAGATATAGCAAATTGTGGGGAAGCCTGAAAAGTGCGGCGCAGCGAAACGCGGTGAGAAAATGTTTTGCATTATTTACATTTTTACTGCAGTTAGTTATGTTCTCCGCTCCGTTTTGTTCTGACTCGTTTTGGCCATTACTCCGCTGCAGGACATCCGTCATCCGTTGCGCTTGCATTGCTTTCCTGCTCGCTTTTTTTTTTTTGGATCGTTCTCGTTTTTTCGGCTTGGCTTTACCGCTTGGCTTCCTGCCGCCTTTGAGACCCGACGATGTTGCTCTCATTAACAAATTGTCAGGTGTGCTGGCCGCGTCAGTTATCCGTCATGCTTTGGTTAATCAGCACAGAACCGATCCCCACAGAACCCAAGCGATCTGAAGCGGAGACGCAGACGATTTCGAAGTCGTCAAATAAAACACAGAACATTGCACATAAACAATTCGAAAAATCCAAAAACAAACCCTTTTCGACTAGGAGATACTCATTGCCTATATAGCATGTTCAACAAGCTCTATATAAATCAGTGTCTTTCCTAGCTCATCATCTTATTCATCAAGAATTCCAGTAGCATATAGTCACAAGATAAAAATATACTGTTTGTGTGGTTTCCAGAAATCAAGATTAGACCGTTAGATCATTTTTTAAGGTTTCAATAAATTATATTATATGATTTAATGAAGCATTTAGGGTAAAAACTAATGATTACATTATTCAAATGATATAACTAAGTTGGCAAGTCAACTAAACCCAGTTCTGATTGGCAACCAACATCTGGTCGAGTGAAATACAATATACCCATTGAAGCCCACAAGTACCGGGTACAAAAACTGCCGTTCAGAACATGCTTGCAATTCAACTGTAAAAGCATTTAAACGGAAAGTTTGTCGGCTTCCCAAAACTTCGTTTCCCTCCCTGGATGTGCGATCAGGTCCGGAACCCCTTTACTACCCATATAACCCTTTCTCAACCGATTCTCCCTTTGTCCTCCTCATTTCACTCACTGTTTACCTGTTGCTCGTAAACAAATGCCGCCTTAATCAATTCGTAAAACTGCTCAAACTTCAAGTGATAACAAACAAAGGCGAGACAATCGCTTGGCTGGTTGGAAAGAAAGAAAGTTCCAGGGATCAGGTTCCCCACTCCGGACCCCACACTCACCTCCCATTATCACCACTATTCCCGGAGTTTATGGCCAAGACATCGGCAGACACTGGGATGCTGCTCCATGTTTATTTTCTCACACAGGCGGCAAAACAAATAAATTCCGTTGCCTTTGGAGAATTGATTTTTGAAAACCTAATCAAATCGAACAGCCTCTCAGCACTTCAGCTCTAACCCTTTTCTCGTTTCGGTTGAGAGTATATTGCTTATGGCACTTAAAGTGTGAAACCTTATTATAACACTATTGCTTGAAAAGATTCATAAAGTAATATAATCAAAACTAGTAAAAATAGTACTAAATTTAACTGTCAATAATTAGCTGTGTAAGAAAAAAGGGTAGAAAATGTTTATTAATTAATAAATATAAATAATAAATGTGTATTACCCATTCTTTCAGTGATCTCTTCCTCTTAAATTTCATTTTTGTTAATATAGCCACATTCATCCTAAAAAAAAGAGGTATCCAAAGTGCGGCACTATGACTCCCAACTTTTTTATTGACGACCACCAGGCGGCTGATGGGGCCGAAGATTTCCCATCCCCACTCGTAATTAAATATCCAAATTGAGTGTAAGCAAATGCCGCCGACTTCTAGCCCTGCCAGCTATGCAGGGGTTGGATCTGGATCTGGATCGGGATCGAGATCGAGATCGAGATCTTTATGTGGAGATGTATCTGTTTGTGGCTGGAAATAGCGATGCATCCAAGTGAGGCATTTTGTGCAACACACGCCAAAATGCGAAGAAGTCGAAGGGCGTGGCAGTGGGGGGTGCAGCAGAATGGTGGGGGTAGCATTTGCATGGGCTGTCTTTATGCACTTTCCCCCCCCCACCACTCCACCCACTCCCTTTTCTTCGGCTCTTTCCTATTTCTGTCTTTGTTGCTGCTGCTTATGCAAACGCATGGGGCATGTCTCCCGCAACTGTGATGACTCCAACTCCTGCACTGAAATTAATGATCTAGTTATTTGGTTTTCTGTTAAACTCCGTTTAATGATCTTGAGTTCTATAACTTTTAGAGTTTAGGAATAATTAAACTAAATTTGTATGTAAATTAATATTGATTTAAACTATAAACAGCAAGGGTAATACCACTTTTTACTTTGTTAAGTTTCTATTTGTTTTTATATATAAGAACTCAAGGATTCTCGGGATTTTGTTCCGATTTTAAAATTTATTCCATATTCGTATGTAATTTTAGGTTTTAAAGTGTTAGATTTAGAATATGAAATTTTTTCCAGTGCACCAACGATCCAACTTCGGCTCCATCTGGCCGCTTTTAGTTTTTCTCCAACGGGCATAGACAATGAAAAACATTTTCCTGTCGCTGTCTCTGTTTTTGTGTTCACTGTTGTTGTTGTTGATGTTGTTCATGTTCCTGTCCCTGACTCTTTTAGACTCGCCCCCCCTCCCTTTGGCCCCTTTGCCCCATGGACCCTCGCCCCTGTCCTTGCTCCCCCTTCCCCCACTTAACCCCCTGTCGCCCATCGAACATCAACATAAAAATCCATGTGATGTCGATGACTTTTTTGTTTGGTCTGCTCTTTTTTGTTGTTTTCGTGCTCTATGCGTTGTCGTTTGCTTTTTTTTCTTTTTCTTTCTCCTGCTCTCTCCGTCACTTACATATTTAAATGTGCATATGGCATCCACTCTCTCCCCGTTTTTTTTTTTGTTGCCGCCGTTGCGTAGTCGCATGTGAATGCTCTCTAATCTCCTAATGTCGTTGAACCTTTCCTGTACTTTTTTATTGTGCCGTAGTCGACTTTATTGTTATTATTATTTTGCGCGACTCTCCGTTTTGTTTGCTTATTGTGTTTGCTTTTGCAGATTCACTCGCATGTTCTCCTTCTCCTTCTCCGCCCCCGCTCTCTTTTCCCTCCCGTTGCGTACTTTATGTCATAGCGGACAACAACAAGAACTGCCGATGACAATGATAACAGCAGCAGCACAAGCACAAGCATCAACTACAACAACATCGACTGACATGGGGGGTTGCAAAAGGGCGTGGTGGGGCTGGAACTTCCAGCTCTTCCAGCTGCAAATTCTCCCTCTTAATTTTAGAGCATTATTATTTTGATCGACTTAGGAAAAGTGCACTTTCAACATTTAATAAGTAATAGTATTTTATATTTGTATTATAAATAAATATATTTAAAGTCACATTGTTTTGTTACTTTTGCATATAAACAAATTTAATAAATCCTTTAACATTTTGAAATTATCTCTAAAGATCTTTCGAAACATTATTTATTTAATCCTGAAGAAAAAAGAAGCAAGAATATTTAAATTATTATTCTCTATAACATTTTAAAAAACGATTTTATAATTTAGAACTAGACAATAATATTTAATTTGGTTTTACTATTGAGATTTATATTTAAAATTGTTGATGTTTTTTCAATTTGGAATCAATTTTAATTTTATATTAATGTTTATATATGAAAAAGTGATCCACAAGTTTGTTGCAGGGTACGAAACAAAAAACCCTGGAAAATATGTTTTGCCATTGCCCCTGACAAGTGCACACGTGCATTCTGCCGCTGCCTCGGGGCAATTATTTCCAATTTAGCAAAACAACACAACAACAACAACAGCAGCAGCAGCAGCAGCAGCTTGCAGCATGGAGCATAAGCATCCAAAGCTATAGATTGGGCCTCTGTGCGAGATCAGGGCTTGGCTCTTGGCTGTTGGTTCTTGGCTCCGGACCTGATCCTATTGTCTTTCCATCAGTTCATTGCCCGATGCCCAGATGCAGCAGCTCTAGCATCATACTATAAAAGCACACGATAAAAAAAATGTATTTAATTGTTAATTTGATAATGTCAAATCAAAAGAGCACATCAATGTTTGTTGTAGAACTCTTCTAAGTGAATTAGCAATTTGACTTTATAAGCGAAGTAACTTCTAACAATTTTTAAAAGAATTAGGAACTAATTATCGAAGAAACTATGTTAAAATTATTTAGCTTTCTTCAATTTTAATACTTACTAATTTTAATAATGAAAATTGAATACTTAAATTGATACCAATGTAAACAACATATTAAATAAATTTAATTTCAATGATTAATGTCAAACAAATCTTTTTAAATGTCAATGATTGATATCAATGATTTGAAGAAGACTTATTTATACAATTTTAATACCATTACTTTATATGTAATGATATATAATACAATATACCTATGTTGCCCTATTACCATAAATTAATTTTCTTTAAAATTGAATCAGTTTAGATTTGTTTCGGTGCATCCCCAACCCAAAAGCGATCCCCATCGTCAGCTTGGTCATCACGGAGACTGAAGACTAGAGACTAAGGATTGGGGACTGGGGACTTTGACTGGGGTCAGGTCTGCTCCAAGCTTCAAGCTTCAAGCTCCAAGCTCTATGCAATTACTCCATGTACTTGGGACTGTAATAACACGGACGCGAACTGTACGTAAACTGGTTGCAGGATGCTGCTCCCGCTGATGTTGCTGTTGCTATTGCTGCTGCTGCTGCTGCTGCTGATGTTGCTGTTGCAACTTGAAGCCGGGCAGCGACTTTCTAGCCGGTGTTATCTGTCTATATCTATCTAGGAAAACCAGTTATTGGGGGCCCAGGCTTGTTGCACGCCCATTTCGAGCCGCAGCTCCTCCCCAGAGCGGTTGTTAAAGTTAAATGTTGATCGGAGCAGGACTAGACCTGTTGCTGGTTGCTGGTTGCTAGTTGCTAGTTGCTAGCTGCTAGTTGTTGCTGATCGCCGATGTTGCTGGTTGCTGGTTGCTGGCTGTGTTTTGCTGTCTGCAGCTAGCAGCTAGCAACTCTCAACTTGCAAGTCCCAACTGGATTTGCCGAAGGCTGTTGACTCCGTTGTTTTTCTATTGCCAGTTCAGAGGCTCTGGAGGCACGACTTCCTTCTTGGTTCTTCTGGATGGGGATATATGTATGTTGGAAAAAACAATTCCTGCCAGCTGCGAGTTTGTTGACCCCGCAAGTGGGGCTATTCTAATGCCCGGCAAACGTGTTTGGCAACTTGCAATTCGATTGGGAGTGGGGGATTGGGAAAATGGGAGTGGGTACGCTACTCCATCTACTCCAACTTCAACTCCCACTCCAATACCAACTCCCCACTCCATTGATTTCCAGTGCCAAAGCAGAAATAGTCGGGCCGAGAAGTCATCGCCTTACTAATTGCCCACTAGTGAATTGAAATTGAAATGAAATTCGCATTTCGCATTGAAGCGTTAAGGGAGAAATCAAATGAAAATGGCACATTGGCGCTGGTGTTTCGCAAAACAACGATTTAAATGGCAACGAACGAGGAAAACGGGTCGAGGTTTTTAGTTCGCCAATAAACTGGATTCCCTTGATAAGAAATTATTACATATTTAATGTTGATACTTGCTTGCACACACTGAACTCATAAGCAATTTCCGTAATATTTACTCTGGAATTATGTGGCTTTTTTTTGGAAATACAAAATTTTATCGTAAAATAAATATTATATAATGTGCTGTTAATATTAATAACAAAGATATTTTAACCTACTCATGAATTTATGTAGGCTAATGAATACTTAATTGTTTATACCTAAAATTGCATTCAATTAGTTTATCATGTGTTAACATTCGAATTAGGAGAATCAAGATAATGAGAAGAATTAACGTAACTAATTGTTCTAAATGACATGCTATACAAGATATAACCAAAAAGAGATTGATTATCAACTTGTTTTTTGTTGATAAATACAAACAATTATTAGAACAACATTTTATAAATCAACAGTGTAAAAGCAAAGCCACATGATATAATTATATATCATGGTGGTTTTCAGTTGTTAGGAGATACCTTTGTATATGTATTTAAAAAGTTTAATAAAAACAGGAAACCTTTTTACATGACATATATAGATATATTATTAAGCTTTAAACATATTGGTTTTTACAATAATTCAAAATATGTTTCTTATGAGTTCGTTTCCATTAATCCCGAAATATTTTCAAAAGTAATTCAAATAAACAAAAATAAACCGAAGAAAAGTTATAGAAATTTTAAAGAAAGATGTGAATAATTTTTGGTAAATACTCGTACATTCACCTCCATTACAAAATTCGGCTGATTTCTGTAGTCCATCAACCCGAAACAACTTTATTGACACGGGCATAAATATCAATTTACGCCCATTTTTTTTGTTGTACCGATGATGGTTTTATTTTTCGAGCACCATCTGTTGTGTGCCAGTGTGCCTGAAGGGCAAGAACTGGGACCAAGTGGATCTGGGACTGGGTATGCCTATAAGTCCCGGGGCTGGCCTGTCCATCATCATCGATTCCCGACAACCAATCCCCGAGTTCCGTGTCCCGATTGTTGGGGGCTGGGGACTGGGGACTGGGGGCCAATCAGTCAGCGAGGCACTCAGCGGAGCGTGAATGGCAATTGCCGATATCCACACATTCAATTAATAAAATCAACAGACTTATCGCAAAGGCAGGACATGTCATTAGCCAGGCTTCAGGCTTCAGACTTCAGACTTCAGGCTTCAGGCTTCAGTTGTGGCTCGATTATGGCCGGGAAAAGAGTGGAGAGGTGGCCGCGATTCCTGCTCTTGTGGCTATATCGTATGGCACTCGGACTATCGCTGCTCTCCTCGAAATTGGACAAGGATAAACTGCAACTAAGACCCCCTAAAAGGGGCAGCAACAAAGGCATCCTCAGCACCCTGTGGCGCTGTTTGGTCATTGTAATATACGCAGCAGTTTGGCCCACACTTACATTTCCGCTCTTGGGCACAAGAATAGAGAGCTATGCGGATTTGGTAGCTACACTTCAAGTCCTTTCCGTTACCATTTTGGCAACCATATCATTCATAATCCAGGCAACGGGTGAGAACAAATTTCAAAAGGTGATGAATAGATATTTGGCCCTTTACCAGAGGATATGTGCTACCACTCGTTTGGAGCAGTTGTTTCCACCGAAATTTGTCGTTTTCTTTTTGCTCAAGTTGTTCTTCACACTGTGCGGTTATTTCCATGAGTTTATACCGCTGCTCAAGGAAGAAAACTTTGCAAGCATTCTCCACTCGGTGGCTGTCGTCATTGGTGTCTACATGTGGTTTGGCACGGTCTTTGTCTTGGATGCCTGTTTCCTGGGGTTTTTGGTCTCCGGAATCATGTACGAGCACATGGCTGCGAACATTTTGGCCATGCTAAAGCGAATGGAACCCATTGAATCGCAGGAGGAGGGGCAGCGAATGAGTCACTATCGCAGGATGCGACTCCTGTGTGATTTTGCAGACGAGTTGGATGAGTGTGCCATTATCTACAGTGAACTGTATGAGGTCACCAACGCCTTTCGCAAAATGCTGCAGTGGCAGATCCTCTTCTACATTTACTACAATTTCATAACCATTTGCATAATGCTCTATCAATATATTCTGCACTATCTGAACGACGATGAAGTGGCTTTGGTGTCTTTGGTCATGGCTGCTGTCAAGTTGGCCAATCTAGTGTTGCTCATTATGTGTGCAGATTATACAGTGAGGGAGTCGCAAATGCCTAAGAGATTGCCACTGGATTTAGTGTGCAGCGATATGGATCAGCGTTGGGATAAGAGTGTGAGTTTGGAGGGGTTTTAGCTACGCTAAATTTATATTTCAAATATATATTTACTTCCCCAGGTGGAAACTTTTCTTTGTCAGCAGCAAACGCAACTGCTGGAATTCAAAGTATTGGGATTTTTTCACCTTAACAACGAGTTTATCCTTCTCATCCTATCAGCCATTATATCCTATCTCTTTATACTACTTCAGTTTGGCATAACAGGTGGCTTTGAGGCATCCGATGAAATTAAAAATCAGTTTGATTAAAAAAAGTAGAAAAGGTATACATTTTTCCCTTTACATTTAATAAATGAATATTATTTAAAGTTGTCCAAGTAAATTATTGAATCTTATATCTTAACCTTACACAAAGGCAAATATCTAACATGTTTTCTCAGCACCCTCGCTCTATGTTCTCTGAATCTCTGCCCATCATTTAAGTTAACCTCCACCACTGAAGTTCACCTGAATCGGCCTGAGTTCATTATCGTCCATTATATCTCATTCCACAAGACATTCTGATACAATTTTCAGAGTGCCTCCAAGATGAGCTCGTTAAGCGACCAACGAAAAAATTAAAGAAATGGGAATGAACAACAAAAAATTGAAATTTCACGTCTGACATGGTGTAATTAACATAGCTCCCCCAACTCCAGTACTCCCGCTATTCAAATCCCATCTTTATTACTCCCACAACACTGGAAGAAAATGCGGAAAAAATGTATAATTGAGAAATGCAAGAGTTAGTGAATAAACAGTAACAGTTTTACTTAGTTTGTTTGGAAACACACATTTTTTAGTAGGATATGTTTATCATGAAACTTTTTATGTGTAAACAAGAAAGAAAGCAAACTTCGGCAAGCCGAAGTTCATATACCCTTGCAGCTATTGCAAGAATTAAACATTTTTGAAAACATTAAAATTATAATTTACTTGCGTATAAGTTTAAAAACATTGAAGCTATGATGATTTGCAGCTCAATTATTTGATAGTTATTTTATATATTTTTATTGTTCCTATGGGAGCTATATGATATAGTCGTCCGACTTTGATGAAATTTAAACCGTAAATCGAAAATATTTAACCATTACTAAATGTCGAAGAACTAAACAAAAAATTAAAAAACAGAAAAGTTATAATTTTTTTTTCATTTATTTTTCCGATTGTTCCTATGGGAGCTATATGCTATAGTCGTCCGATTTTGATGAAATTTTTACCATAATTCTGAAATATTTAACCATTGCTTTATGTCGAAGAACAAAACAAAAAATTAAAAAACAGCAAAGTTATAATTTTTTTTCAATTATTTTTCCGATTGTTCCTATGGGAGCTATATGCTATAGTCGTCCGATTTTGATGAAATTTAAACCATAATTCTGAAATATTTAACCATTGCTATATGTCGAAGAAAAAAACAAAAAATTAAAAAACAGCAAAGTTATAATTTTTTTTCATTTATTTTTCCGATTGTTCCTATGGGAGCTATATGCTATAGTCGTCCGATCCGGCTCGTTCCGACTTATATACTACCTGCAATAGAAAGACAACTTTTGGGAAAGTTTCATGCAGATAGCTTTAAAACTGAGAGACTAGTTTGCATATAAACGGACGGACAGACGGACAGACGGACAGACGGACAGACGGACAGACGGACAGACGGACAGACGGACAGACGGACATGGCTAGATCGACTCGCCTAGTGATGCTGATCAAGAATATATATACTTTATAGGGTCGGAGATGTCTCCTTCACTGCGTTGCAAACTTCTGACTGAAATTATAATACCCTCTGCAAGGGTATAAAAATAAAAAATGTTAGTTAGCTTGTTACCTTTTAAATCTTCATCTAACATATTTTTAAGAACCGAATAGTATTTGTTATTTATTTGTTTTTATTGTTTGATTTGGTAATGATTTTTTTTATATTTTAGAAATTCATGAAATGAATTATAAATGTTTAATGGATTTATTTAAAACCAATTTCCCATCAGTGTATTTCGCTTTCCACCCCCACTTCACTCCATCACTTGATCGTCATCGCCATCGCCAGCGTCTCGACTCGACTCGAGTCTTTGATTATTTTGGGCGTCAGCGGAGCGTAACGCGCTTGTCACGCCTATTATATATACTACATATATGCTCAGAAAATATATGTGTATAGTTTATATGAGGTGGGGTTATAGGAGAGGCATCTGAACCCGGGATTCGATCCCAACTGACCCGTGAGTGCGACGGTGGCGAAATGGAAACAAAGCAAACACAACGGCAGAAATACGCGCCTTGTGGCCTGCAACTGAATTAATTTCCGAGCTCTCTGCTCCGTTGCACACGGTCTGTTTTTGTTTTTGTTTCTGTTTCTGTTATTTTTGTTGTTGCTAAGAGGGCAGGGGATTCATGGCAGCTTGGAGGTGGGGATCTTCCAATCCCTGACACTGACGAGAGCCACATTCAAATATTTCGCTTTGCTTTTTTTCTGCGCCCATTTGGAGTTGGCCAAAAGCTTGCTGGCCAAGCCATGCATATTTCCGGCCAGCGGAGCTCTGATCTGATCACCGGATCCAGGCACAGACCCACCAACCATTCCAGAAAAGTGAGCAACGTTCCCGTTTCGTTGATTTCCTGCCGTTCGCAACATTTCAGGTATTTTGCAATGTAATTAGTTCGGAAGCTCGGCACCGGCACTGCGATTTGATTGGGCTGGCTGGCAGTCGCTTTTGGTACCGGGTAGCTGGCCGCCACTTCGGAGTCTCAGCTGGAGCTGCGGCATTGTCGGGATGCCGTCGCCAGTTGAAAGATGCCGCCGCCCAAGAGTCGCGGTTGCATGTACCACCCAATTCCCCCTCCGCCCACATACTCGATGTCTTTTAGCATTTGTACACATGTAACTAGCGACGCAGTCAACGCTCATTGCACTTGCACAGAGAACAAGTATGAACAATCACATACTCAGCATATTGTTTATTATTATAGCATCGAATTTCATTTATTTTCATTAAAAAATTCACATTTTTCTTTGATTTCTAAAAGGATTAAGGCTTAATGGGTAAAATGTGCAGCCAAAACATTCATTACAAACACTTTACGGCCTTGTTCTGAATTTCTACCTTTTCTAGGGATTAAGCTAAGGTTTGTTACAGGACAAACGACCTTTTTTTCCAATCAAAACACATCATGATTTTTTAAAGCCAATTTTTAAATAGTTCTTAAGTCCCTGGTTAAGCATAATTTTCTAAAAAATAAGTTAAAGCCTCATAAACTGTGAGTCTTCAATAAATATCTTTGGGAAATAAAAAAATTATTACAATTCAATGATAAAAGGTTTCATTGCGTAAAATTTGCAAACGAAGTAAGTAATTAATATTCAAGCTGCAAAGTTCTTGTTGTTTTATAAAATATATCTTTTTCATTATGGAAATTCTACTTAGGGATATGCATTTTTGTATCATTTACTTTTTTATATTGCAATGCAATAAACAACTTTACAGCTTATTAAATGGGCATAAATTTTCATAATTTTTATGTTAAATATTCGTGTAAACATTATATAATGTTAAAATCCTTTTAAGCCATGATATTTTAGAGTAATAGGTATCAAAAGATGTACAACATTCGGCATTCTATTGACTGAAAGACTGTGGGGTGCCGCTGCCTGTGCCTTCGGCGTCTTATCAAGTGGGCTGGCTGGTGAGCAAACTCGGCGGCAAACACTTTGACCTTTTGAGGAATCCACAGAAGCCGCCGCAGAAGCCGAACATGCGGAGAGCAGCAGCTAGAGTACGTCATGTTCCACATACTTTCACTTACGAACCAGCAGAAACAAAATAGAAACCACAATCGCAATCAACACGGAACGTGATCGTGAGTGTTGGGGGGCAATAGAAAGAGATCGTGTGTCCATAAACGTGACATAAACAAAATAACAACTTCATTTGTCATAGGACAACAATTGAAGAGGTGTTTGGAGGGCGGAAAGGGGGAGCTCCAAAAAATGAGGGTAGTGTTAAATGGGGAGCTCGGCAAACAAGCGTGTACCAATGATGTTTGATCTTCGTTTGTGGAGCAGGCCGTCTGTGGAGTCTAGACACTGCCACTTCTCAACCCAGAATGAGAACGATAAATTCCCTGATTGTGGGGCTGTTGTTGCTGCGCTCAACTGTAGCACATATGATCAGAATGCATAGTAAATTAAGTGGGCGACAGATACGCGAACAGGCACAACAATACCCAAAGAAAACGATCGCGAAAGAAAAACATCTGTAGGTTGTGTTTGTATCTCAAAGATGAAGATATCGGCGCGGCGGTGCGGGGGAGTGACCCCGACTGGCCCCTTACTACGCTCTTCAGATCTCGTACGTTCAAACGTACCCACATACCAAAAACAGCAAATGCCAAATACCCGTTTTTGGCCTAAAAACCTACAAAGCCAAACAACAAGTTGCCCAACCAGCGAGAATAAACTTCCACGAATTTGTGTATGCCCTACGCAGAAACTCAAATAAACTACGACGTAAATTTAAACTGGTCTGGTTTTGTACAATAAATGGTTAAGGGCTCTATTACAAATTGTTTTGTAACTGAGTTTTCTTCAGAATTTAAACGAGCTTGTGGAAATTGCGTAATATATTTGGGTCATTTAGCGGATATTCTTTTAAACGTCTGCCATATAGTCAACTTTTGAACATGAATCTTAGTTCTATAAAATAAATATACATTTTACCATTTTTTTATTTCAAAATGTATTGCAAATTATTATTCATTCATTATTGCAATATATAAAAATATATTTAACCACAACTTCAATAAGGCATACATGTATAAAGTTAAATCAGCAAATCCTGTTCCTATTTGAATCAATATAAATATCAATTGCACTATACAAGTATAAATAACTTATCAAAAATGGTTTTGAAATACATTTTTATATTTGTTTTCCATATTTCTATTTACCCAATAGCCTTCACGTTATCTTTGGTCTGAACGCATTATTTCATTATCAAACCACACTCAAGTGTTTATCTTTATTACTACATCATCATTACGGCTTAGGGACAATTTGAATATTACAAAAGGGGAACATTGAATGAGGTCAAGAACCCGCTGGGACATCAAAGATTCGCTATCTTATCTATTGGCTTGCATTAACCGCAGTTGCAAACGTTGCGGCACGCAGTTCAAATAAATTCCCCCGAGGAGGAGTACCCGAATTGATACCCTACACTTGATCGGTGCCGTATATACGGTGCACTGCGTCATTTGTGATCGCTAAAAAAATGCCGAAAGGGTGGTGATCGAGGGGCGATCAAACACGCACACATTCTGACACCATCACCGCGTTATTTGTGTGTTCGATGAACCGAAATTCGAAATTCGGTGTGTGTCTGACCCACTTTCCCACAAACGCACTTTATGCCAAATGGAATCCACACAAGAGCGTTAGAAAGAGCATAGCTGGGAGAAAGAGTTGGGTAGAATACTTTAGAGAGAGAAAGGCATATTGAAAACAAGCGAGAGAGCAGTAAGCTAACTTGTCCATTTAATAATTGAGGTCGACTACAGGCGATCGTAAAAGAATATTGATTTGTGGATTTCGCTTGTTGCAGTTTTTTTGCTGCTGTTTTTTTGAGCTTCTGCAGAAAAGAAAATTACCTCTTATTGCGAAAAAAAAATCTAAAACTAATTGATTCCTAAAAGTCATTTTTACTTATAAATTTTAAAAATATCATACTTCTATTGGATAGTTGTTCATTTAATGACTTGAAGATGACGTAGTATATGATTGAAAAGACATTTCAATATAAAATAATTAAAAAAAAAAGGATGATAATGATTTTTTTCAGTGGGCTTTCCCATTTGTTGTCGTTGTTTAGTGTTTTCTCAAGCTTCGTGTTTCTCTTATTCTTTCGTGTAATTTACGCAACGTTCGCTCGTTTGTCGTTGTCTCTCGGCTACTTGTCTTTGCATTGAGTCGAGAGCAACAACACAGCAGCAGCAGCAACAACCTCACAGCAGCAGCAGCAGCAGCAGCAGCAACAACAGCACGAGATCAACAACATCTGCAGCAGCGCTGCTCGGCTGGCAGTTGTTGAACTTTTTTCTTTTTGTTTTTTGCAGCTCCCAAATCTGAAATCACAAACCAGTTTTGAGACCTGGGCTTGCCACACGTCTCGGCCAAATCAAAAAGCTGGCCAAAGCCAAACGAAAACTTGACGTACATCGCCCCCTCTCACTCTGCCCCGATGATGTTGCTGCTGTGCCGATTTTGCTGTTGCTGTTGCTGCTGCCGTCGCTGTTGTTGTTGATCTTTGTGGACTGTACTTTTTTTGTTGTTTGTTTGAAAGGCAAAAGTTGCTGCTGCCCGCCGGGGGGAGTGTTGATTGAAATCGATCTGTGGCAGAGCAACATGCAACATGCGATGTATGCAACATGCAGCATTAGTCACTCAGCCGGCCAACGAGATCCAGCCAGATTTGACCTTGCCGCAGTGCAACGGCAGCAATCTGTTTGCAGCTGAGGATATCTATAATTTGGCTGGGCTTTAAACTGATCTGCTGGCCGTGTAATTAATCGCACAGCATCCTTCGTCCCGCAGAAGCACGTAAGCCCCCTCTTTTCACCAAAGCCCCCCTTTTTGCCACGCCTAGTGCTTGTCGTTTTTGAAAACGAGCGCATAAATGACGCTTTCCTGTGTACTTAAGGTGTCTAAACTTGACTACCGTGCGGAGTTGTCTGTCCCTGTGCCCCTGCCCCTGCCCCTGCCCCTGTACCTTTAGCTATACCTATAACCATACGCAAACCCAGAACCATTCCCATTCCAAAACTCAAAATCATCCGCAACCTTGCCCAAGACAACAACTCCGATTGCTGTTGTTGCTGTTGCTGCTGTCGATGACCATTATTTTAGCTGACGGCGATATATTTGCTCAGCCTTAGTTCGCACAGGGGCAGTGGCACCGGGGAACTCGCATCTGTGCGTCTGTCCGAGTTCATACACTGCAAGAAATAGTACTTAGAAATCATTTGATATCAAACATTTAAAAACATTTGCTACTAGTAGCAGTTCTAGATAAATGAAACATGTCTTTAAATACTAAACTTTATATTTATTTATAGATTTTCTTAGATAATTCTATGTAAATTGCTCAGTGCAAAAGGTCACTATACTTTTACTTTACAACCATGTACATTTAAACAGATTCAATTATAATTAAAATAAATTGTAAGGCAACATTCACCGGTTTAACAACAAGCTTCAAACATACACAACCTTGTTCGCAATTCCCCTTCAAACGATTTATTTGCATCGTGCCATAATACTTTGGGAAGACATATGTATTCTATGAGATTAAAAATCGAGAACATAGCCTTGATGTCATTTAAATGGAAATAATTGTTTATAAGATGAATGCATATGAAATAAATTAAGCTGTCGTGGTTTCATTTTAACAGTGGAGGTATTATAAAGTAATTAACATGGAGATAACCTAAGGTACAACATATACAGCTATTTTGTGGTACGAATTTAATGATATTTCTTGCAGTGTGAATCCACGGGTCCATCGGCCGCGCTCGCTGTTTTCTTTGGGGTGTTGGCTACCGTCGGCCGGATCGCTGGACCGCTGGACCGCTGGACCGCTGGACCGGTGGATTGGTGGATCGGTGGGGCTTTTTGTTTTTGCTGTACCGGCACTGAGGCACTGTGATGCCCAGATGTACAGCCACTGAGCGGAGCATGACAAACAGTTGCAGCCAAAGCAAATAATTAGTATACATCGATTATCTTGCGCCCAGGTCCGACCTGGCCCGTGGCTACTGTGCAGAGCTTTGGCTATATATTTTTCGATCTTGCCGCTCTTGGCTGCAAACTGGATCCGTCTCCAGATGTTGGCACGTTGCACACGCGCTCCTACAGCATCCAGCATTCAGTATCCAGCACTTCCACATCCACATCCACATCCAAATTGGCGTGTGTCGAGCGCCTACGCGCCTCAAAAACAGCCCACAAAACGGGTTCCCCTTTGCAGCTCGCTGCTCGCAGTTTGCAGTTTGCAGTTTGCAATTTGCGATTCGCGGCTGCGGATTCGGATTCGCCATATGTGTGCTCGTAAAATGTTGAGCCAGAAACTGTACCCCAACCCAACCAGATCTCGGGCTATGCCCCCATCCCAACTCCAACTCCAGCTCGAACTCCATCTCCAACTTTAACTCCATCTCCCAACTCGGGACGTGTGCTCAGCTCGTGCCAATTTCTTTGGGGCCTGCAACTTTTACAGTCGCCTGCGAAACGTTTTGTCTTCACTTGGTTTATGCATATAAATACGAATATTCACACACAAATAAACAAGGTATATAGTTATAATAGGGTGGATCGATTCGGTATAAATATATGCATAACTCTTGGCAATAATAGGTTATTGAATAGAGCACAATTATTTATACCTGGCAAAACAATTATTATGTTAGAACCTCGAGATTTAGATTTCATCAGCACACTAAATAGAAAAGTTGAAATGTCTAAGTTGATCTAGATACTTTTGTTTTGATTGACTTATTCAAGATATTAATATCACATTAACTACTGGAATAATTTATATGAATTTTTTTTATTATTGATTACATTAAATGGTACATTTTCTTGTTTATTCAAACCGATCCACCTTAGTATTCATACACAAGAGCAGTGGTGTGTGTGTGTGTGTGTGTGCATAGATGGCAACGCGTCTAGAAAAGGCTGGGCCGCAATTGCATTAATGTGCCATTTTTAATTAGCCCCATGAATAAAATTGACAACCGAGTGGGACTGGAAAAAAGGGGGAGAAATGAGGGGGTCACCAGCGATCTACGTGCTTTTGCAGTTCAAAAAGCAATAAAGTTGATTTTAGCTGCGCATGCCGAAGATGGAAAATTCCAATGCACTTCGTGACGGCACCTTGATTGAACATGACCTAAATTGGTTGATGTGGAAGCTCAATAATTGCCTACCTAGTCGATGCAATTATGAAAAACAACAACAAATTGGTGTGATAAATTCCAAAAAGCATTGATAAGATGCGATAAATTTTCAGGGCTCATTTAAATGTTGGATTTGGTAAAATTGAGTTACAAAGTTATATACATATTTAAAAAAAAATATATATATAAATAAAATATATATTTAAAATTGTTGACATAAAAAATATATATGAAAGGGGGTGGTAATCACAATTATTGAACATTTATAATTAATCAATTTTTTTAAATGTTGAAGTCAATATTTTAAAAATGGTTTGGAAAGATTTTAACTTTTAGATATCTTTAAACTAACTAAGGCTCAAAAACATATTTTTTTGCTATGATAATCTTAAATTCTATTCTATAGCTATAAATAAAATATAAACGAATTCAAATATCAAACAATTTTTGTACCCCACAAAAGATAAACGACCCTTTGAAATTATAAAAGATAAATATTACTCTCGCATCTGTCAAGTAGTTTTAAGCAGAAAAAACCTAAAAAATAAATTAAAATGTGTGATTGCATAACTGTTCTTCGCACGCGTAATTTTTCACCTTCTGGGAGCCACAAACTACAAATCTTTTATTTTTTTCTGCCTGCTCCGAGAGTTCTTCCGTTGAAACATTCATGACCAGATGTAGTCCCATGTAGATCAGATTAGATAACTGGCCTGCGGCTACCTCAAGCTGCTTATATAATCAAGCTGAAACGAAAGGCTTATATCATCAAGCTGCCAACTTGAAGCCCTTTGCCTAATTGAGCAATAAATAAATTAGAACTAATTACGCCCATTGTCGATGGGTAAAAAGGGTTTTACGTTAACTTTAGCGGGAGTCTCCTTTTTTTAGCCATTCAATTTGAGTAGAATTATGGCAATCAACTGGCCAGCAGTTACATTTTAGCAATTCTCGATGGGTTTCCGGGGCCACAAAAGCTTTTAGGGCTAATGGGTTGGGTATTTCGTTCCCTGCTGATTTTCAAGTTGCTACCGGTTGCCGCTCTGATTCTGGGACTCTTGATTGAAATCGAGGCTTTCATCGGCACATAATCATCGTAATGATGATGAGATTTCCTCCATCCGTTCGTGCCTCTCGATTTAGCTGTACTTTTTTGGCCAGATGGGCTAAGTTGCTTGGCCAAAAAGCCAAGCACCGCTACCTGCACTCAGGCACTCAAGACACTCAAGGCACTCAAGCTCCCAAGTTCGAGCTCTCGACTCGAGCTCAAGTTCTTTTGTCTAGTGAAATGTTGAAAGCATCATTAATTTTTTTTCGTCTCTCTTGATTCCGACTTTATGCCTTTAGCTTCGCCTCGCACATAGTTGCAGGTAAGTATAGTATGATAATTGCGGAATGAAAGGAGAGAGAAAGATTCACTGAAAAAAAGTGACCCATAATTACCCGGGCACCAGAACA
Source organism: Drosophila elegans (assembly GCF_018152505.1). Classification (NCBI taxonomy): domain Eukaryota; kingdom Metazoa; phylum Arthropoda; class Insecta; order Diptera; family Drosophilidae; genus Drosophila; species Drosophila elegans. The sequence goes on along the minus strand of NW_024545855.1, from coordinate 831,366 downwards.
ATCATGGGAAAACTGACTGTAACTTGGCTCGGTCCTGGACTCGGTCTCACCACCACCCCCTCCGCCCCCTTTCTGTGTCTCTGCTATGTCTCTTATGAAGTACAATTATTTAAGCAATGCTATGTTTTATGATTATCTTGCCGTTTACACAACACGCACAATAAAAACCAAAACGAAGAAGGAGGGGAATTAAAGTCAAGCCATATTTTGGGTCTGTGTTTCCGACTGGGAGATACCCATAGATCTCATTTTATGTCATGTGCAGGCTATTAAAGCCACTTAACAGACAGACTATATTCAATATACTACCCAAGCATATATTTATTTCACCTCAATTTATAAATATAAAGAAAAGAATTAAATTACAATCTAAAATTAAGTAAGTAGTTAACATAGCACTACATAAAAACACTGAAAATAAGTTACAAAACTACACCAATTAAAGTGGAATTTTTAATCTTTTTTGATCCAAAATATTTTATAGCTCTATTAGATATCTTATCCTTTGTCTTCATAATGTAAACTGCTGTAATATTGTATAGTATTGTTGTTATATATTATATAAGGGAGTATAATTAAATAAAACTTCAAAGTAATTTTACAAAAAAAAAATTGTAAAGATTGTAAAGAAGAATTAATATTCAGTCGACCATTTTTAAAGAAAGAATTAATAGTAAAACATTTCGATATCAATTAGTGAGATTAAAATAAATAATAAAATAAATGTTTTAGTTGTCGGTTTGGATAGCAGCTTCTTTTGTAGCAAGTATCTTTTAGAATCCAGCACACTCTTCAGACCAAAGGGTATATAGGATAGTGCACCCCAGAATTCCAGTTAAAAGCGAACAATCTCGGCAGGAGCAGCAGCCGAACCGATCAGGGGTCATTATTCCGGGCCCAGTTTTCACTGCCAAGATAATAGTGTTCATTACATCTCGGGTCTCTGCTCTCGGGGCAATTTGATTTTTTTATTACCGCCGCCGTTTGCCGGTCCTTTTGTCCCTGTTTATTTTTTTTTTTGTCTTTCGGTTTTTGTGAACCATCCAAAGAACAAGTGCAGCGGCAAGTGCAGCTACCTTTATGAGGTTTTTGTCGTTTTAGTGGACCGGCTCTGGGTACCCTAACCTATGCTAATTAGAGCGACGGCCTCGGCCTTGTTTTTATGCGCCTCTTAGCGTGAACCGTCCGCTGATTCTCCCTTTTCGGTGCCCCTCCCCTCCCGGTTGGTGCATAAATTTTCTGCTTGACGTCAGCATGAATGTTTAATTAATGCCGCGACCAACTTTCATGGGAAAATTTGCAGCGGAACAAACGGTTAGCCGGAAATTGGGAATTGGGTCCTGCAACTGCCGATTTGAACTTGCTTGCGTTTTTTTTTTTTTTTTCGTAAATTCCGTTCTTTATTCATTGTTTTATTTGCGTGCAACCGCAGGACAGGTGGGCAGTTAGTACAGGTGTTCACTTTTGGGAGGAGGGTGTAATGCCGCAAACAATGCGTGACGCTGAATCAAATTTGCTGCGACTGCAAGCCGTACTGTACCAGAAAGGTCAGATAGGTGACCATTGCTGAGAGAAAGAACAGGGTCAGCTCGTTGGAGACCTCGAAGAGGCCCAAAGGACACACCCGCAGTTCCTGGCGGTGGAGGTGGCCCAGGAAGAGCTCCAACTGGAAATGTGAAAAATAATTCATCTGGATTATAGGGATAAACAAGGTCATTCCTAAGTAAAAGAGTAAATTTTCAGAATTTAAAGATTTCAATTCTTTCAGATGTCAGGAAAATTTTTGTACTATCATGTTAAGAAATGTATAGTTTGGAACCAAATTAACAAATAATATTTTTATATCAATAATTTTTTAAAAATATTTTTTAAGTGTTTAGAATTACTGAACAATTTACGGAAATATACTTAAACTAGTTAATATATTTATAAGATTAAAAGCCATATATGTACATATGTATATATCAAGGAAATGATTTATTTGTTGCACCATTATCTTAAGAAATGTTGTTTTGAATTGAACAACTTAAAACGTACTTCTTAATAAAATTCTTGGTAGTGTCTTAATTTCATAAACTTAAAAGTAATTTTGTACCTTTTGATGGCGCTTCTTGCTTTCAGTCACATAGTAGTTCTCCAGACTCAGTCGTTTTACCAATCGAGACCCACTAACAGCTGAATGAACAGACATTGTAAGCAGCACCACATCCATGAGCAGTTTGATAACCAAACCCCAGATATTGAAAATGTATTGCCGTCGCAGAATGGCATGGTAAGAAATCATGGCCATGGCAGAATGGCTTTGGGCCAAGGTGAGAAAAAGTGGCAGATCGAAAAGCCGCTGGAATTTCCGAGACACCTGGTGGATCTCCTCATAAAGATACAAGCACTTATCCAAATTCGAGATGGCTTCAAGAGTTGGCTGAGACTTATCTTCTTCCAGAGCAGTTAGTTGGACTTTCAATTGACAGTCCACATAGTCGTTTAGGTCCTTGTAAAGGAGTCCAATGCTGAGGTAGCCAATAAAACACAGATGCATAATCATGCCAGTGCTAACGGAGGTGTAGAAATCGCACAGCATAGTGAGAAGTATCCAGGGTGATAACATTAAACGGAAGGCAAAGAATACAAAAAGTAGGGAGATCACTTTGAAGGACATCAAAGCCAACTCATGACTGCCACCGAAACCATTTTTTTGGGAATTTGTTAAAACTCTTAGACGGCGAAAGAGCTGTAGAAATCGGTTGAGCAAAAGAAGTAACTCATTGCCAAACCATAACTGCAGCACTAGGATAATGGCACTGCAGATCACACATCCCAACAATCGAAGAATGTAGAAAGCTCGAAGATACCAATCGGCGAATTGGCCAGCCCATGAGTCATAGCTATAGACGTAAAAACAACAGGCCAGAAGTCGAAATCCCACACAGAACCACTGAAATCCCCGTCGACTGCTGGCCACCAGATGCGAATCCTTTCTTTCAATTCGAAAGGTTACAACTCCAAAAGCCGTGCCGTATTGAAAATATATGCGAAGCAGCAGCTCAGAAATCCTAGAAGCGTTTAAACAGCGCCATATTCGCGGCATGACTAACATAACTTCAACCGGCAAAGCCATCAATATATTTTATTTACCCATTAAGTAATTAGTTTGACGATTGGCTGAGCAGCCAGTCAGCCAAGCACTTGTTGACCCCTATCTGGATTTCATTTTTAATTTAACTAATGACAAACATGCCAGTTTATTTAATTGGTTGATGGGGAAGTTATTATTACAAGAAAAAGAAAATATTGGAAAATAATGTTTAAGGAGTCTAGTAAGTTTTTTTTATTAAAATTATTATAATTATGCAAACCTAAAAATATCAGTTTAATCCATAAAAAAATCAAACATTTTAATTTAAAACGAATTTTTTAGTTATTTAATGTACATTTAAAGTTCCAAATTTAGCTATAATTTAATTTACCAGCAAATTGTTAGGTTAAGTGATAAAGAAATATATAAACATTTTATTGTTATATGTTCAGCTTTTCCAGCCTGGCAATAAGAATTATTTAATGCTTAAGTGATTTTTTCTTGGTGCATTTACAATCGGTTGGTTTGAATGCCGTACTGCACCACATAGGTAAAATAGGTGATCATGCTGGACAAAAAGAACAGGATGACTTCGTTGGAGACTTCGAATAATCCCAATGGTCTGACTCGGAATTCAAAGTTGTTCAGGCGACTCAAGAACATTTCCCACTGTTGAGCAACATAAAGACAAAGATAAGTATTAGATCGAGGATGATGAGAGATATCCAACCTTCATGTGCCACTCCTTGCAATCACTGATGGGGCAGTTCTCGAAGCTCAAACGCCGCACCACTCGGGAGCTACTGACCGCCTCATGAACCGCCAGGGTGAGCAGTATGACATCGGCAAAACTCTTCATCACCAGACCCCACATTTCGATCTTACTGGGATATAGCTCGGATCGAATGATCACCTCGTAGGACAGAACTATGGTGGCAAATATCTTGCCAATGAGTATTATGAGAACGGGCAGTTCGAAGAGGCGATGAAATGAGCGACCAACTCGTCCGATATCGTCGTACACGGAAATACACTCGTCCAGGCGATTCTCAACGATCCTCAGTTGGCGGCGACTTACAGGACCTCCGCCTATACGTTCCAAGGATCTCAGCTGCCGTCGCAGCTCAGAACGCACCAATTTATTCGCCTCGGAGTACAGAGCTGCCACAGTGAGGTATCCAAGGAAGCCAATATGGAGGATCATCAGGGAGCCAATTTCCAGGATTATTTCACCCAGCATGGTCAAAATACTCAGCCAGTCGGGTGGATAATACAGCTGCCACAGCTCACAATACAGTTCGTAGACCAAGCAAACAGATTTGACCAGTAGCATGAAGAACTCCCTTTTACCTCCAAAGCCAATTTTTTTCACGGACGACAGGCGACGAAGACGTTGAAAAAGCCTTAGGAAACTATTAAAAATCCGGAGCAGTTCCTTTTCATAGCCAATCTGAACCACCACAATGCTGCCGGAGCAAATGAGACTGGCCGACAAGCGGAGGCACTGGAGCAACCACTCGTAGGGATCCTGGATTTGGGCGACATAAGGGGCACAGAAACAGCAAACCATTGTGGCGCAAACGAGTCGTAGACTCAGGCAAAACCACTTGAATCTGTGCTGATTCCGACCCACCAAGGACCTGTCCGAGATCCTTTGTCCAATGTCAAAGCAAACCACTCCCAGGACTCTGGCATAGTGGTAACTGCAAAACAGGATAACCGCCGAGAGAGCTGGCAGGCTCACTTGCTTACGACGCCCAATCATGACTGAACATCCACTTGTCTTTTACTATATCATAGCTCATTCATATATGTTTTCTTTTGTTTATTTTAGTAGCTTACGTATATGTTGTGATTCCAGCTTGAATCAATAATGCTAACATGATTAGGTATAACTCTAACATTGACATTGTTTAATCAATTAAGTGTTCAAAATGTTCGATTTAGCTTGACACAAATCATATATAACATAAAAGTAATTTTAGTTTAATTAATATTATGATATTTAAATAGTTAAAAAGCAATAAATTCAAAGTAATAATCTGCAATAAAACTTTTTCGAAAATTGTCTTCCTGTTGCAGGAATTATATAATATATGTCGGAACGAGCCGGATCGGACGACTATAGCATATGGCTCCCATAGGAATAAAAAAGGAAACAACATTTTAACTTTGCTGCTTTTTTTTCTGAATCATTGGAACAATCATAAATATTACAAAAAATAAAAGATAAAAATTATACATTTTTTAATATTTAATTTTTCATTTCGATTCTTTTAGACATAGTTTATGGTTTAATGAAAAATTCAGCTGAAAATAATTATAGCTTCAATGATTTTTAACATATACGCATATAAATCTAAATTAAGATGTTTAAAAGACTAATTTATTTTTGCAATAGCTGCAGGGTATATAAACTGCGGCTTGCCGAAGTTTACTTCCATTCTGGTAAGGATACAAATTAAAATCATGTTCAGTTTTTGCTTTTGCTTATAATTTTCTTAATGTTAGTTTTTGCGAAACTGGATTACACTTTGAACCACAAAAACCAAATAAGTAACCATTCCAGATACAATGACGAGGAATTGTTTGTTGGAGAAATCAAAAAGTCCAAGGAGACGGACCCTAAACTCGTTTAGGTTTAGATGGGTCACAAAAATTTCCACCTACCGCCAAAAGACAAAATGTTTAGAGTTGCGATTTAATTTAAGAAATTAACTCACCGTTTTAATCCAATCTTTTGACTCGTCGACTAAGCAAATATCCAAAGTAAGTTCTCGAAAAGATCTAAATTGATCGGCTACGTTTTGAGTGGCCAAACTATAAATAAGCAAATCGATCATAATTTTAACAAAAAAGAGCCATAGTTTAATCTCAGAGAACTGCAAATCATTTATCATTTTGAAAGAGATCGTTACTATTTGAAAAAGACTTTGAACACCGCTCAGAAATAGATGAACACTGGAAATGTCCTGCAAGGAAGTGACCACATAAGTAATTTCTCTACAAAGCGACATAGTTCTCTTCAATCTTTGCGTTTTATTTATCTGGTGACGTGAATTTTGATACCGTTGATTATTTTTTAAGCACTCGATTTGAAGATTTTCACTTAAGTTGGCACAGAGAACACCCAAGCTAAGATACCAAATAAAACTTATACGCATAAACGTATTGCTGGCAATAATAACATATGTGTGACTGGCAAACACGACCATATTTTCTAGACTGAAAGCCCAATGAATCATTCCAAACAGGAAGACTATTTCCTGAATTTGACAACCAACCGAAAGAAGGATCAGCAAAAGCACTCGTCTGCCTCCAATTGACACTGATATCCGATTAGCCTTCGGGTTTACCTGTCGAAAGATGTCCAAATATCGATTGACCAACTTGGACACCTTTGAACCGTGGAAAATATTCAAGTAAATCATCGACGTGTAGCAGGAAACCGAAAAAACAAGGCGAGTTGCTTGCAGAATTTGTTCAATTAATAGTGTTTTGCGCGATATAAACTCAGCGAGAGTAGAAACATATATGCAAAGAGGCACGAGTCGCAAAATAACCATGAAACACTTCCACCAGGGACGATTGTTCCAACTTTCCTCCATGACCATGACATTATTCTCCAGGTTTCTAAAGCGGAAGCAGATCAATCCAGTCCATTTAGCGTATAGAAACATGAAGCTAAGAATTCCGGCGGATAATTTTGATGCATCCATCATCGAGCTTGACTTGTGTGCTGTGGACACCGATTGAAATTGAAAAATGTTCTAAGTCCTTATGAATGCATTTTGCTATTGGAGTGACAAGTGGGCGTGTTAAAATTTCTTGGCAGGTGATGATAAACTATAAATAAAAAGTATTGACATATTAAGAAATTAAATGTTTCCCTGACAGCTTACTTGAATGGATCTATAGCTCAATAAGTCAATTAATATGAGGTCCTTAATCGAAAAATATTTTAAATAAATAAATAAAAAAAAATATTTTAAAAAATGATTTTAATTTTTAACAAACAGGTGGTTAAAAATTTCACTTTTAAGCGGAGAGTTCTTAAGCCATTATACAACAAATCAACTGAATGATACATCTACGAAAATAAATTAAAACTAATTAAATTTAATTATACCTAAGCTCAATTTAGTCTAATTAATTTTATTTTAACTTATTTTAGTTAAACAAGTAAAAGACAGTAAAATCCAAATTAAATATTTCCCATCTGTATTGCACATTTCTGGACCACTAAATTAAAATAATAATAAAATAATCAGCAATAGCTCAATTTTCTTCCCTTAGGACAATGCTTATTACCTTGGGGCCGTGAAAAATCTGCTGGTGGTGCATCAACAAATATTGTACGTTGGTATCGTAATCATAATGTATGCGCTCTCTATAATTGTGAACATTTCTACAGTATTTGGCACAAAAAGGCATAAGTCTCACTTGACTGTTTGGCTTTCAACTTCAATTAGAATGAATTCGAAATTCAATTCAACAAATTAGGGCAAACTTATCTTTTGAAACGATCTTTGGATTATAACTCAACTGTCAAAAAGATATTATATATGTGTACTTAAAATTCCCTTGGGCGGGGCATCTCCCTACTATTTTTTGACCTTTTTAATTAATTTGCTTACACTGGTAAAATAACTAAGTATATCCAATATTTTAATTTATTTTTTTTGCTATTTAATATTATGATTTAATATTTAGTTATATAATTATTCCATTTTTTTTATGAGTATACACACAACTTTTAAGGAATTTAATAGCTTAAATTTTCCTTACATTTTCCACATTTTCAACATCTCAATAACAAGGCACCACGTACTCATTTTGAGATCACGTTTCTGAGATCTACGAATACGTACATATAGTATATTAGGTTGGCCCTTCTCAAGACCCTCAGTCGAAGTTGGCCTGCTCATCTCTCACTTTTGCTTTTGATTCACACGCTCACGATCCCAGAAGATGGGATGATGGGATGCGATCCTGGCTCTAAGCTCGCTTCCCTAAAAGGCAATGTAAATGACGCCCCCATTTCATGCTGTACGTGATCTTCCCATCCGATATCTTGTGAGCCACATCGCCGCTGTTTCACTGTCCTATCCGAAAACTGGGCACGATTACAGCGCGCAGCGATTTGCGTCCGCATCTGAGAGAGATCTTTCAAGTCTGTCAAGCAGGGAATCCCCCCATCCCCCCTCAAGTTGCCCCCACCCACGCCTCCCCTATGGGATTTCGCCTTTGTCTGACATTTGAAAAGAATTTTCACGTTGTATGATTTATTTTTTCCCCTCATCTTCTTTATTTTCTGTTCGCTTTGGTATTTTTTCCTTCTTTTTTGTTTTTTTTGTTTTTTTTTTTTTTTGGAGGGCAATTACAGTAACAACGCTTGGGCACGTACATTTTCCGGCATTGTACGAAAATTGTGGGAACAATCAACGAAATAAACAAAAGTGCTTTGCATGCCGTTGATTTGTGCTGCAAATTGCCCCGGACTTGGCCAACTGGCCAATTGCTATGGCCACAACAGGCAGCATCAACCACAGTCGGAAACCAAGTCTATCTTATCACACCGAAGACGCAAATGCCTTTGGCATTTTTAGTCAGTTTAAAATCATTATTTATAGTTATATTTTCTATTGTCTTTAGAGAAATGAAGATGTTAATTTTGAGTACGAATTTTTAAACATTTCTTCAAAGTAAGAAATTTTTTCACTTGTCACTGATTAGTATGTTTGCGTTTATCAATACTCCAAAATCATAATTTCAGCAGACTTTGATCAGAGAACATTGCAATTTGTTTGTAACTTTGTTTAAATGATAAAGCTACATATTAAATAGGTACGATGATTATGCAATCCTTGAAAGTGTAACTTCAAACGTATGCGACAAATCAAAGTCTCTGATGATCATCAATGCATTATTGAAAGATTGATTTCGTCTTATAACTTTTTTTGATCAATATGTGCCATATGGTAACATGCTGAAGCAAACGTATTATCCCCTTTCCTGGAAGGGTATTGGAAATGATCCGAGTCGAGTGAGGTTAAGGAAACGATGCAAAGCCACAAGTTGGTCAGGAGATTAGAGCAGTGGCCGAGGAATCAGCTCCACTGTACCCCATTCTCCTCCTGCCTTTTTTTTTTGTTGCCCCTTTGTTGACCTCACGTGCGAGGGAGAGGGCTGATTGCTGAGCGAGAAGGGTAGAGGGGGTGGGTAGTGGGGAGGGGAACTCAGTTCAGGGCTGATTGATTTCAATTTCTGCCTCGTACGATTGTCGAATGGCCTTGGCTCGCTTTTCACGCTTTTCCAGACATTGCACCCCACTCGACTGCAGCCGCTGACATTAATGGTGATTAATGCGAAAACGGAATGCAATTAAATTCCGCCGTTTGGCCGTGCCATAAATTATTGAGATTTTGCAGCGAACAAAAAGTCAAATAAAATGTGAAAGCAAGCATGAATAGAGCAACAAAATACTTACAAAAATGAGACACCCTTTTTTCTTTTTTTTTGTTTTTTTTTTTAATGGCGCTGACTTAGCAGTACCGTTATGGACAACCCATCGACGTCATAAATTTAACTTTGCAGCTTTGAATTTATTGCGTGGCGAATGCAAAGAAAAACTCGATTCGCGAATTGCGAATTGCGGCCAACGCGACTTTGTCGAGAGTACAAACACCTCTGCCAAGTTCCCACTCTACCTCTCTCTTTTCCGCTCACTCAGCCCACAATGACGGTGAGAATAATAGCTCTTACAGTTAAAATCGTATCTTACGAAGGCCCAAGAACAAGTACATAAAAGTATCTATTGGTATATCTATCTATTTCCTGGACAAACTGTCTTTTTTAGTTTTTTTTTTTTTAATTTTGTTATTTAAACATTGAAGTTTTGAATTATTTATTCAGATATAAATAAAACCAATAAGTTTAGAAGTTATTTTAAACAAGGCGATTTGCATTAACCAAAGTATTCATTAGTATTCTCAGTTCAAAATTTTTGTTATCAACAATTATACTAAATTTCGCTAGAATTCTAAACTATTTACACAATTGCAATGAATAATAAATCTATGTTATTTAAGCTTATTAAAAAAAAAAACATTTTATGTCTTGAAAACATTGATTTGTAATGTGGCAATGGAAAGTCCTAGCTAAAAATCTAGTAGTGTGTTCTATATAACAACAATTTTAGATAGATACATTCGAGATCGTCGCCGTTTATTGATATCACCTCGAGTGCTATTTATTCATCCAGAATTGTACGCCTGGGCTTTGTTGCGTTACGTGAATGCGAATGCGTGTGTGTGTGACTGCGATGCCAGTGCAGAGCCATTAAAATCTTGAAATTGCATGCTAATAACCGTACCAGGCCGCTAGTTAAGTGGGCAAATATGTTGTACATGCTTGTTACTAAATGCAGAGCATGTAATTTGGTTCTCTGCCAGCAGTGGCATTATTATTGCATATTGCATTCTTGATTCGCTCAGGCAACATCAATGCAGCCTAACATCTAGCATATTTATATGTATGCATTTATAGTTGGTTTTCTTTGGTTAAATATTCAATACACTTTATATTTTGCCAAAGATAAAAAAAATGTACATTTAGGAGAATTAACCTCAAAATGATCGTAGAGTTTACCATGTCACAATGATGTAAATGTATCAAAGTTTATCTTAGGATAATTCCTCTTGATACTTTGAAACACTTGTTAATCTAACTTATAACACTTTCTTGAAGGGCCTATTTTACAAAGTTACGTTAAGGCTCGAGTTTTTAACCAGAGAAAGTTAACATGTCGGTGTGATGTTAATTTTCTAAGCGACAAACCTGAAAAAGACAAAAAGGCTAACTTTTCTTTGTGATTTTTGTTTTGTCTACTGCCAGGTTTTAACTATAAATGAGCTATCTGATGATTAACTTAATGTCAAAGAAAAAAAATTTAGAAATAGGCAATAAGTCTTTAAAAAAAAGCTTTGATTTGCTTTCTGAAAAAATACATTTAACAATGTTTCTGTAGGTTTGGAATCCGCATCCGTTTGATTAAGAGTATGTAAGAGGGGTAAATGAGGACGGTGACCAGCATCAATCATCATCAGTCGCCCAGCGATCGTTTGTTCGCCGGAAGTCACAGCCAATCTAATGTTAAGTGCCCACTCCACTCCACTAGCTACATAGATATAACACACATACGTGTAGCACACAAATTACGACTAGAAAGCATTTTCCGAAATGTCCGCGGGCCATGTGTGCCCATTGAAAGACCCACAAGATCCACAGTGAAGCCTCTCAATTGGTACGGGTGATTAGCGATGAAAGCGAATAGAGGAAAACACACTAATTGGAGAAGGTTCGACTTCCTTTCCACTTCACTTTTTGATTGCATACAAAACCTCTGCATCGAATAATTAGAACAGAGGGGCCTCGATAAATAGATTTGAAATACAAATGATTTACAAATTAATACTTTTAATGAATTCATTTTTATATAATTTAATATTACTTACAATACTTTTTAAAAATCCCCTTTAAAATAAGAGATTATTTGATGAATTATGAAATTTAACCTCTGTTCCAAGTATTGCCTTTATACATAAAAATTATTTTAACAATAGATCTTAACATTTCTGGGACTTAAAAGTGATTTAACCATATTTGAAATGTCAAAAGTGGCGCCATTGTTGTTCCAAAGATTGTCCGATTACTTTGTTCATCCCAACTAAGGCTTCACTGTAAGTGGAAATAAATAAGCGGCCCTTGTCTAATGGAGAAACTGTTGCATCCGCAGCTCGAGGCCCAAACGCTGAGTCATTCCATCTATTTATTTTTATCTTTCTCCACTTGTGTGCCACAACTTTTCTTTACGCTTGAGAATAATCGCGCCATCTCGGCCCAAAAGGGCCCCTAGAAACAATTCAACCAAACAGCCAAAGTAGGCAAATAAAAAGCTTTTAAATGTTTTTTGTTTTACATTTGTATTTTTAAGAGTTTTTTTTTCATATTTTGTGTTTTTTACTGTTCCTTCTCGCTTGAGAGGTACAGTAAAAAAGTTTTTTTTTCTCATCATGTTTGCATAAGTTTACAAAGTTTTAAGGAAATATACACAGTATTTGTTTTTGTGGTTTTACTCAGTTAGCTGCTTGGAGTTTGGTACTGCTCCATACAATATACACAGTTTGGTTGTTCAAAATAGATTTTTAAAGGGGTCTTAGAGGAGGGGAAATAATTTTGCCATAGATACGAAATATTATACATAGACAGTACATACAATTTAAAATGTCACATCGATAATGTACATACTATAAATATGAGTTTAAAGTGTGTGTAAAAGTGTGTGGGAAGGTGTGTAAGGAGGGGTATGAATGAGTGTGTGTTTTTGTGTGTGGGCTAAGAAGAATTTTTAAATAATTTCAATTATAATTACATTTAGATAAACAAAATAATAAAATTGTTTTTAATGATTGAGATCATGACACAAAGTAAATTGTAAATACTTTTGGCACACGCGTGCATCAGGAACCGAAAACACGCTGAGAACGCTTGAATTGGTTTGGATTGGGGGTAAGAGTCTATATACCGGATGCATGGCGCCGATCGCTTGTCTAAAATTAGCATTGTCTAATTACAATTTAATCTAATTCGTAAATCTGCCACTAACAATTTAAGTCTTTCACTTTTTCGCTACAATTTACGTATTGCCAATGTACAAATAATTTTCTTTTTACACGTAAATATTTAACATACACATATCTATAACTTAATAATTTCCATAAATATATCGATATCGCCATGCATCCGGATGTATTATTATTATCATTATTATTATTATTTTTTGCCTGTTTTTGGCCGTGCACGCGCGCCGATCTTTTCTGGTTTTTCATTTTGTTGTTGTTTCTGGTTGGCTGTTTTTTTCATTTTTCATTTTTTGTTTCGCTTTCTCATTTTTATGCAACAACATTTTTTGGGACCGTCAAGTCTTGGTTTAAACAAACGTACAATCCATACACAAAAGTTTCTGTGCATGGGGGAGGTACACAAAAAAAAAATAAACAAATTATGTTAGAAATTAAAATTACGTTTCCAATAAATATCATATATTGCAATTGTTGCTCCACCAGGGGCCATTCGTCATTGTCCTTCTCCAAAATTACTGCTCCTTATCTTCCAATTCGCTAGTATTATTATCCACATGATTATTGTTGATGATGCTCTTGTTGTTGCTGATGTAACTATTCTTGCCGCTTTTCAAAATCCCCTTGTTGTTGGCCTTGCGAATGCGGTATATGCCTGCAACGATAAGGAAAAAAGGGGTAAATGTTTAGTATAGTGAAATCGTGCAAAATATACTGTGACTAATCACAATGCAATATGAAAATGGGAAAACAAAAATAAAAGTGCCAGCGTCATTTTTGACCTTCAGAAGGCAAAAGGGAAAGCAAGCAATGCAAACGTGGTGCAGCGAATCTAATTACTTGGGGTACTAGTACTACCACTGCATACGTGTCAGTGGGTGTGTTTTTCTTGGTCAGCGTGTTCTTATCTCCCCGGAATTATGCACACTTGTGCAAGCTGAAATATACAGAGAGTAAAATCCTACGGAGAATAAACCTATACCTGGTCATTGGCTGGCCGATAAATAAATGTCATGGCCACAGCGATAGCTGCAATCGAAAAAAAACTGCAGCTGTGCCAATGTCTAGGGGTGTATGGGGCTACATACCAGGGTAATCTATACTATACAGAGGCGAACGTTCGTCTAACGTTAAATGCGTTCTCATCGACAGATAGCCAAATGGCACATCAACCTCACAAGTTGTTGATTTTTAAGGTACAGGCACAGTCTATATAAAACAATTTGAATTTCAAAACGGAGCCCTGCATGAATTTTATTTAAACTAATGTTCATAGACCTAAAAGAAAGATCTTATGTTTTTGTATGCTAACAATTTTTCAACAGATTATGAAATCCACTACTCCTAAGCCTTTCTAAATTTTAATTTCACAATTCCGGTATTTGCGTAACAAAAAATGCACAAATCAAATGTCATATGTCATTTCTATCAAAAGACCTTGAAGTTTTTAAAATTTTGAACGATTAATATTTACTGAGAAGCCTAGTTAATAAACCAGAAATAAAGGAAAATCTATTTGGAAATGAAACGAAAATAGTATTTACGCTAGAGAAGTTCGACTGTACTTCTATCAAGTCTAGTTCGCTAGCAGCTGCGGTTTCCTCATCACGTAAACCGCTAAAGCTTAGACGATCGTTTGGAGACGACGACGATCATCAAACCGCAGCCACTGCGCAGTGACCTAAAAGCTGAAAAGCCGCACAACAGCAACAAAAGCGGGGAATACAAAAACAAGAAAGCCTCAAATCTAGCTTAGAAAACCGAATACCTAAGCACCCTTGCAATTCAGTTCGTCTATTAGGTATAACAAAAATATTAATCTTTATATTTCCGTTTTCTTTGAAATATTCAACACAATTACACTTTTTATATACATATTTAAGTTGAGTTCTTATACTCAGTAACAATTAATTTAACAATAAAAAGGTATAAGTTTCTCTCAACATATTTTAGTAATAATAATAACTCATAGTTTGGTAAGGGCGAAACGAAAATGAAATGGTAAACCTTTCTTTGGGGGCGTTACAAAAGTGGGGCCGAAACTTAAAAGCCTCAAGAAAGAGAAGGGAAATCGCTGGCAGCCAAAGAGTCGCGCGCTGCCGGCGATATAATCAAATTTACAGTTATAGAAAATTATAAGCCAGCGACAAAGAACGTCAAGCGAAACGGAGGCAAAGAAGAAGAAAGATGGGGGAAAACGGCAAAAAAAAAAAGTGATCGGTCGTTGTAAAGAGCAAGTGGGGAGAAAGAGGAAGAGAGAGAGTGAGGGAGTGCGTTTACCGTTATCATTATAAGCACGCAGCTCCAACTAGCTCTCTTTTCCTCTATCTATCCCCCTTTTTCTTGCAGAACAACAAAACGCGTTTTGTTTACGAAATGCGTGTGGAGAGAAAGGCGACGATGAAAACAGGAACGGCAACAAAGAATTCACATTATAAATATTTATGTGGGAGCCCGCGAGAGTTTCTGCATGCATAATTAAAAAACATAAATTTAGTGGGAAATCACACCACATAACTTGCTTTTTGGGGCGTGGCAAGAAATGCCAAGCAAAACAAAAAGCATGAAAGCCAAATAGACCGCAAATAATATAATCCAAAGTCATGATATCAGATCTACGAAACATTCAGGTTTCAAATTAAAACGTTTTTTTACAAGTCTTCAAAACAATTTTTTTCCTAAGGCAACAGTACGTATTATCACTCATACGTACTGTTGGCTCTGATCATGCGCATAAATTCTTTTAAATCAAATTCGCATAAACTGCTTTTGCTGACTGTTATGCGATAGCCATTTCATGCAATCATATTATGAAATGGGAAAATACGTGTGTGCATTTCTTGTATTCCCTTACACATGAAAGTTTGTCTGCAATGTATAAACAGGGGCTATTTTGATTACATGTATTCAAGAATTCATAAAATGCCTAGCATAAACACAGTACATATATACTTCAAAAAGTTGTAATATTCAAGTTTGGCCAGAACACACATTTTATATGTTCATATCTATTTGTTCAATCATTAAATTCATCACCGATCATCAGATCTTTTTTTCACTAACTGTTAGGTTAAAGTACAGTGGAGTCCAAAACATGGCGAAAAAAACGCGAGAGGGCGAGATAACAGAACTTGTGTCTAATTGATTTGTTTTTTTTTCTTCTTTTGGACCCGTTTTTCGGACCTGCCACAAAAGTACACAACACAACAAAACACAACATTTGGCGCTGCTGTACTTACGCGATTGCCGTTTGCTTGTCTGCGTGACCTTCACGACGAGTTTTGAAAAACATCAACAACGTGCGTGCGTAGTACTACTACGCACAATAACACAGATACACACGCACACCCATGCGGAAAGCTTATCAGCGAAGACGACTAAAAATAAATACGAAAATAAGAAATTCGCGCCAAAACGCAAAAAACATCATCAGCAGGCAGACAAACAGAGAGAGAGAAAAACAGGCTCTCTTTTGAAATTGATATATATGTATGCGTGTGAGTGGGCTGACGTCGTCGTATAAGAGTGACGCTATTGTTGTTGTTTTCTTCTGGTTGAGATTGCGTTTGTCGTTGTGGGTGCGGCTTTTAAAACAACAAAAAGTGGGGAGCCCACTAATACATCGCCAATGAAATCCACGTACAGTCGCAGGCGTGTGCCCAAGTAGTTGATTTTATTATTATATTTTTTATTTTTGTTGCTTTTTTCATGGCGAAACTGCAGCTAGCAACAACAACAATAAAAACCAGAAGGCGTTGGCGCTGATTTAAATTTAATTGAGGCCTCTCAATTAATTGCCTTTGCATTTCTCGTTTATATTTTTCGCAGTTTTGCTGCAATCTCTTGCTGCGAAAATAAAGAAAGATTTTTGGCGCGCGATTGTTATTCAACAGTTTTTATTTTGACGTACAGTTTGTTGTTTAGCTTTTTTCGCTTTGACACACTGCCAAAGACAAACTGGCGACAGCTCTCTCTTTCTCTTCTCTCTTCCTCGCTCTCTGTTTGCCACGATATCAACGGAATATCAATGCAAAGTAAATCAGTCATAAATAACAATAAGCCCAAACTTGGAGGTACAGTCGAACATCTATATACATATCGAAGATAACTATCTCAAAGATTCAATATAAATATCTTACAAATACACTTGCAATTACCTTTCCTTTTCCAAAACTAAACAAATTTTCTTGGTAATTTGTTTGCCTAACTGCAAATTTTCTGAAACTCAAATATATATTTAGAGAAATTATAGGAAACTACAACATCAAAATCACCATAATTATAAGAAATTATCGTAAAATAAGATTCAAAAATTGTTTGAAAAATGTGTCAATAAAGGTGTTCCTTGCAAATACTCAAAATCTTCCAAGATTTTGATGTGTATTTGAGGCACTTTTAGTTTGAAATTCCACTTATACAAGATCAACTGTGACGCAAGAAATAATATTTTGCGAGTTTCTCCTCAAGAGTCAATAACACAATCGGAGCCTTGACATGCGGAATTGATAACGAAGTCAGAGCTCCACAATGAAAGCGAAGTGTGAATAAAGTTCGCAGCGTTTTTGTAGGTTAGGAAACAGACGGCCAAAATGGAATGGGGCAAAATAACAAACGTCTATCAAAACAAAAACCAAAAAACAAGCTTTCGATGCAGAGGAGAGATTCCGAGTTCGTACGACAAAAAATACGTGAAATGAAAAGGGAGCCCTGCCAGCAAAACCGATAAGAAATAACCATTAACGGCACTTAAGCCAGTCCAATAACACACATCAGAGTGCACTTTGTGTGCACAGCTGTTGCAAATATCGATTAGGCTGTTGTCTGGCCGATTAGAACCTTCAGATATTAGGAGATTGGATTAAGGTATTTGGATATTTCGAAAATATAGTCCTCAGTACTATATATGTAAGTATGGAAGGGATGGTCAAGAGATTGAGATTTACATCTACGACTATTTCAAAACGGGAAATATCGAACATCAGATGTACATATGTATATATAATAAAATACATATACTATACTAAAATAAAAATTTGGATACGCACCTGAATGAAACCAAAGAAGAATCGGAAAAAACTACCCAGAATGGAAAACAGAAAAATGACACTAAACGTGACAATAAGAATCAACCCATGAAATAAAAATACGAAATTAGAAAAATCTGGCAATAGGGGTGGTTTTTCGAGAGGTTCATGGGGGTGAAATGAAACCGAGTAGAAGGACGAGCACAAAACAAGGACTGCAAGAGGAAGGAATAACGGATAAAGAAACGAAAATCAGGTGCCTGCTTATTGGACACCGATGAACAAAAACTACATCTTGTAAAAATATATGTAACTGAAGTTACTTTTATATGTAGCCAGGTTTATTTCCATATCTGGTGTGACTAAGCATTTACCTACATTGCCAGTAAAAGTAAAATAATTACGTATTTTGGAAAACAGAAGAAGATTGAAGATTGAAGATTTTAAAAACTGTTTGCTATTTAAACATTTCAGAAAACTACATAACTAAAACTTATAAATCAAAACACCGACTTACGATTCTCATTAATTAAAATTTTTCAGACCAGAAATTTAATTTATTTTCTGTTTTCTGATGTTGGTTTTCTTTAGTAAAATATGTCAAATTTTTTTTGGGAAGCTACCAATTTTTCACGAACAAATAAACCAAAGAGTATTCCTGTTTCGACAACATATTTTTCAGATATTTTAATGGAAGTCTTGAAGGTGGATCATGGGAAAAAATAAACATAAAAATCATGGGAAAAAACGTACGTTTAAGGCCTTGTGGCTGCGTCGCATATGGCTTTTGGCCATGTCTCGTGCTGTTGGTCAAATCGGCACTGCTGTCGCTGCTTTTGTTGTTGTGTGTGCAGTTCTGGAGGATCAGCTGTGTGCTGGCGGAGATCTGGGCGGCGGTGAGGGCCACGCCCCGCGCCACTTGACTGGATTTCGGATTGTACTCGTCATCGGCATCGGCATCGGTACTCGGTATCGCCCGGCTGGTTGGGTATCGCATGCCCCTCACAGCATCGTCCTGTTCCTGCTCGCGACGCTCCTCCTGCAGGATATCGATGCCGTAGCGCTCCTTGACGTACAATCTCTTTGAGCACTGCTCCCGGGCCAAAAGCTGATCGATTTCCGAGTCGCCGGGAGTGCTGCCAAATAGATTCCGGCGGATTCTTGTCGTTTCCGAGGCACTGGGCGGTGGGCGTGGCACTGGTGGGGGAAGCTGAAGGGCTAAACCCATCGGCTGACATAAAATGGCCATGATTTCGGATTTATATATTTTTATTCAAACTTTTTGTATCTTTGTATTTTGTTATTTTTGGTTTGTTTGCAAGTATTCTCGCTTTGTTTCTACTTTCAGCTTTCACTTGAACTTTCACAGAAACACTGCGCGAAATTCACGTACGTATTTTATGCATTGCAATTGCAGTTTCAATTGGTTTTCTACCGCTGACGATATATTTTTGTGTATTTTTTCTGTACTTTAGCGTAGCTCTCCACTTTACGACTTTCACGGGAGAGAGCGAAGAGGGTGTAGAGACAGAAACACAACCGTTCAAAGCGAATTTCGAAAAACGAATGAACACGTAAAACGAAATTGCGCACAGGGAAATTAAACACATAACATTGCTCCAACAGAATGTTAGTTTACATTGGCCTTAACATGCTCACTCGTTCGAAATGAGCCGGCGTACAGTCGTCTTACAGCCAATTCTCTCATGTATTACGCTCTTTGCGTATGTTACGTAGCATGCACGGCATACGAGAGAGAGTGAGAGGTGACGCAAGGTGGAGAGAGGCCAGTGCGGTGACGTCATAGACTGCCTTTGCTTCTCAAATATAAAAATATTGCTTTGTTGAAATAGCTTAAATTAAATATATAAATTTATGTTTTATTATATTTTACATTTTATTTTGTTAAGTTTGTGTTTAAATTTACTTTAACTTTTTTTTTAGCTAATCCAAGCTATATTTTTTATATTTTTATTAAGGGTTTTATAAGTGGTCGGGTTTAAAGGTTAAGAAGGGGCAACTTCGTGATTCTTTTTTAGAATGTGGGCAATTATTAAAAAATTTATTTTTTATGCACTGTATCCATATATTGTCATTTAGGGTATTTAAAAAAAACGTCATAGAGCCTCACATCATCGTGATACACATGATGCATTTAAATTAGTTTTTTAAAACATTTGACTAGAACAATGATATCTTAAAACATGCCAAAGAGTAGTGCCAGTATGGCTACACCTTCCAAGTTTCTATTTCGCCCTAAGAGAGCCCACTAACTACAAAGAGTACTTGCTTTAATGAGAGATCATCTCTACTCTCGGAATAATGTAGTATATCCCCTTCTATGGTAAATACTAGACGGACCTACGATATTGATTATTTACATGTAACAATTATGGAAAGTGAATCTGTTTTTTGTGTGTGCCAATTATAGACCGTGTAAATACAATTAGTTATGCTAGACTCCCGGCTTGTTTTTGTTTGGCCCACACAAATACCAAGCTAAAACGCTAACTAGTTGATGTGTTAGCGCGTTTTGGGGCCCTAACTCAAGGTCGAAACGGACTTCATGCGGCATTAAACGACCTAATTGTCCAGACGTGCCTAGAAAATAATAACTTGCCGCAGGAAAAATAAAATGTTCTGAGGAACAATCTCTATAACAGAGTGGTAAAATATGTAAACAAAACACAAAAAAAAAAAAAAAAAAAACACTTTCGCGCTGGCGGCGGCAATTCAAGCGTAACTTGAACAAACGAAAGTGAAAAGAGTTGAAAAACCGCATTGAAATAGAGGTAGAAGTTGGCAACTACGAGAGTTGCTCGCCGTCGTATCAATGTGGGCCACAACTCATTTCAATTTTAATAGTTGCTGAGTCAGCCGAGAACCGTGAACTGATCTTCGAGAGACTGGAACTGTGGAGCAGCTGGTATGATATTTGGATCGGGCCCTCGGATCGGGTCCTCATCTTCAGGCCCATTTCGTCTGGCTCTTTGACCGCCGAACCGATTAGTCATTTTAAAGAGTGGCCCCGGACAAAGGCCGCGCCCAAAGGATTGCGATTTATTATTGTTTTCAAGCGTACAGTGGTAACTCGTAAAAGGAAAGATGTGAAAAAAAAAATTTAAGTGATTTTAGGGCACTTAAGGGTCCTTGCAAGAAATGATGATAAAGCTTTCTTTTACATACAAATTTATTTTTTTAAATAAATCGGAGTATATGAATTTACTAGCAATCACTGTACATATATTGATTAAGGTAATATAGAATGAATTACTTAAACATAAAATGTATTGAAAGCATTTTGGGGAAGTATTTTATTATAAACTTGAAATAACTTGAAAAATGTATTCAACTTTAACGTAACTTCTTTTTATGTAGACTTTTGGTTATTTATTTAAATCACCAGCAATCAGTGTATATTAATTAGGGTGTTAAGAATACATTTAATTTATAAAAACAAAATACAAAGGAAAGAATTTTTTGGAAGTGTTTCAATACAAACTCAAAATATTATGGAAAATGTATTCAACATTTAAAAACAAAGTACTACGATTTTTACCAAATTTAACCTGGTTTTTGGGTATTATTACCTTCCTTTAATGTTACTTACACACCAGCTATCACTGTATACAGATGATTATTGTTTTCCCTTCCTTATTTGTATTTTTTTTTTTGGCGCGATGTCCAAATTCGGATTGGCAACTACCTGCTTGAGAGGTGAACAGGGGTTGAGGATTCAGGGTTGAGGGTTGAGGGTTGCGACTGAGGATCAAATGGGATCGGGTGGATGTGGATGTGGAAGTGGATCGGTGGCACAGGTCGGAGTGGTGCCAGTAAATCTATGCAAAAACCAACCCTCGCGCCAAAAAATCTATATAAAAATCAGGCACTCGAAAGGGGAACAATGCAGTTTGGAAATGTGTGAAAGTTGCACATAGCCGGATCCCCTCTTTTCCGATTTTTCCTCAAATCTGCCACCCTTTTTTTTTCGAGACTGCGTCATTTCTACGAAATGCGTTTCAGCTATACTTATTTTGATTTCGTAGCTGCGCTGATTTTTCACTGGGCATTATTTGAATGCATGTCAGGGTGTGTCGAGTGTGTGCGTGTGTGCAGGTATAGTATAGTGTCTGAATATTTTTATCTTTTAGATGTTTTCTGGGTACGTGTCTGGGTCTACCGATGGGCTACTTTCCCGCCGTCACTTCCGCCGAACGCAGCTTGTCTGCGGAAAAACTCAAGCTGTTTTTCCTGGCCGGGCTGAAATTAGTTTATGGCCCACGTACCAAGTAACCCCGACCCCGAGAGAATGGAAAGAATGAACGTGAACCCAACGGAACCGATCAATGGAACTGTCGCACGCGCCGCTCATGAGGTTAACTGCTGTTTTAATGTCGCAATACTGCAGGGAGTACCAGATACACCAGATCCAGATACACAGAGGTTGACGTCACGTTCGTCTAATTAATAAATGAGCTCATTAAAGAGCCCAGTCTCAGTCGCAGTCCCCTCCTTTCTTTTTTTTTTTTTTTTTTTTTTTTGATGTGTGCAATGTGCAATATGGATTTTTGTCCGGGTTGCGCGTGGCAACAACAACAACTGCAGATACGGTTGGGTGAAATGTATCTAGCAGATATGCATATGGCACTGCAAAAATTATGCAGATATTTGTTTCATTTAAAGCTGGGTTTTAATATAGTTTCTTGTTTTAATTCGACCAGAGAAAAATCACAAAATGAATACTCTTTATACTCGACAGATGTTAATGAAGCCGAGTTAATGTTTATTACATTTATTAATATTACAATGATTTGACTTATTTCCTCTAAAACAAAAGCTTTCCCTTTTAATAAACATAATAGCATAAATCGTTAATTTAATTGGAATTGAAATAGTATTGATCATAGCATTGGCATTTCCTTTAAAGTGGAAAGGACATATACATGAGTCACAAGGACATGAAATGTGAAAGAAAATGATAAAAAAAATGGTGACTCATGTATTTTAAAAAACAAAGAAAAATGTGGACGACAAGCTCACCTATTTCGTGTCAAGCAATGTTTTGTTTATTTACACTATTTATGCAATAAAAATTTTAATAGTTTGTTTAGAAAACTTAATAAGGTGGGTAATGTTTATAATCAGATTGTAAAGAACATTATGATTTTGATAAATAGATTGTTATTATGTCTAATAACAAAGTAAACAAGTAAATAAATATATGTTCAGATTACAAACCTGACTGGAAGTTAGATAAATACACAAGAACAAATCTAGACCTTTAGTATTGAAAGTGTTGTGCTGAAAGTATCTCCAATTACTTAAGTATCGTGTTTTATTTAATTTTTACAAGGTGTGCAATAAATGTAAAAACTAATAATGGAATACATTTTGGGTTAAGTTAATAAAGTTAAATTGGGAAATTGTCTGATTTTTTCCGTGTATTCCGTGTGTCAGCCTATTTTTAGTGCGTGGATGAGTTTTGAGGGGGTGGTATATATGGATATATGGCTTGGGGATTCAAATTGGAAGTGGGGGCCTTGGGTTTGGTGGCACTGCGATCGCCCTCGTCTTTGGCATGGGCATGCCTCACAAACTGAACGCCGAACTCATGCAGATGGAACCTGTCCCGCTGCAGTTGCTTTCCATTTTGCGTTTTTATATTTTGAGGCATCTGTAAATTTTGCGCCAATTTCTGCGGCTGCTGCTGTGGATGTGGCTATATGGATGTGGCTATGTGGATGTGGATGCGGCTGCCCTCATCATCGGTGCCACACGGACACGGATATGAACACGAATACGAGTGCGAATACCTGCTGCTGGTAATTTTGAGCACACATTTTTTTTGCGCCAAAACCAAAACCTGAATCTGACACAGCCCGGTGCAATCGCCCTCTCCCTTTCCCACTGCACCCGCTGCCCGCTCCACATCTCCCTTTCTCTCTTCCTCTTCCCGTTTCCGCACTTGAAACACATCCCCATTTACACGGTGAAAAAAAGTCAGGACACTATCCGGTTATCATCCTCGGATTTCTATCTTTATGTCGTTATATAAATATTTATTATATATTATTAACCTTAGTAAGCTAAAATTAAGTTTTTATCTGCCAAAGTCCGCTTTTCTGATTTTAAAATCTACTTTTGTACAAAGAATATTATAAGATCAAAGCAAAAACTTTGAAATTTTTTTTATAAATATATTTTTAGAGCTTATTAGTTATTCATTAATTTTGTATTAATTATTTAATATGAAAATAATGTAATCTAAAACTACAGCATATTTTTCTTAATAAAAACATAACATAACATTTTTAACGATAGCACTTTTATTTAAGATTGATATGTTTTAAATCTTAAGTAGTAATTTTTGCCAGTATATGTATGTACATTGCACAATAATAATTTGTTAGAAATTCAGTTTAGAATAAGAATTACCTTGCGAATAATGTCGATCTACCACCTATTTGTATACCAATTTCTCCCAGTGCACTTCCACATCCTCACACGCGTTCGAATATCTCGTTGAGCTGCTCAAGTTGGAACAAGTGCTTTGCTTTTTCCTTTCTCCCGCCTCGTCCAGCGTCTCGTTTTCCTTGTTTTCATCGTTTTTTTTGGTTTTCTGGTTTTGTTTTTTGAGCAGCAGCCGGAGAATCGGAGTACGAAGACGGAGCCGGCTCAAAGAATTCTCGTTTTGAGCCGCCAAAAGTAACATCTGCTCCCCAAAAAGCATAGACAGCCCAGGAATTGTCGTTGTCCGCTTTGGGTTTAATTTTGTTCCCTTTTTTTTTTTTTTATTTGGCTTTTATTATGGCCTTGCCAAAAACAAAACGTACACCGAAGCGGGAAGGGGAAAAGGGTTGAGATATGCGGTTTTGAACAGGGCACCGAGATCAAATCAGGAACTTTCGGAGGGGCGATAAATGCGTATCAATTGGACACTCGAGAGATAGAATTACACGTTCCCATGCCAGTTCGTTTATAGGGGGTTTGTAATTAAGGCCAGGTCTTGATTGCTCTCATTGTCCCCGATGGTGATTTCCTCCACTCAGACTGAGTGTTAAAAGAAAGTTATTGGAAAGAGATGCGATCCATTTCACGAAACTCTTTTATGTTGATCAATCACTAATGTGTGCGTTTATTGATATTGTAGGTCTTGATTAAAGTATATATAATTTTAATGTTTATTTTGTTTAAGCAAAAAAAAAGAGTTTTATAAAATATATTTTTTCCGAAGGCTTAAATATATTTAATCTTGAGTTGGTAAAGGCAATTATCTTTATTTTTAGTTTCGGAAAGAACAACCAATATTTTGTTTTTTGTAAAATATTTAATTAGCAAAAAATATAGATAATTAATGAAATCGAGATACAGAGTTTTCAGTTTGCTTATACAAAAATCTAGTTGTTTTTTTGCTTTTTAAGTATGACAATAAGAACCAATAAGTTTGATAAGTTAAACACAATTTGCTTTATCGCTTCTTGATAACTGCTTTATGATTCAGATTCTCTGCTTTCGAAATTCGGCAAGCGCATTTTAGCTGCGACGTTTCGCCTTATGAGTTGTCTTTTGCCCTGAGTCCCTTCCCCCCTCCCCCTCCCTCCAGTTTTCCTGTCCGGGTCGCCGAGTGCTAATTTGCTTCATTTATCTTTCCTGGTTGCGGACGGATCGCTATACTATATGCACTACAATTACTCTACGTGACTCTTGGTCGCTTAATTGCACCCAGCAGAGTGGATGGTTCGAGTTCTGGTTCTGGGGTTTCTCTTCCATTTTTTTTTTCATTTTGTATTTTATTCTGCAAGTACGTCTGCTGCCTCATAAATCTCACGCGCCTCCGATGGCATTGGGTGTCCGGTTCTAAGCGCTGGACATAATAGATAACACTGCCGGCCGTAATTAGCCCCAGCCCGTTCAAAATAGGGTCTACGGCTACACAGATCTCGGGTTCTGGGGCGGTGGTTTTCTTCGCTTTCGCCCAGTTCAGCCCAGCTGGCCCTGCGATGATCGTGTGACTGGCCAACGGGAATAAAAAGCTAATGCTAATGTCTTGACCACCACCACTGACCGAGATCATAATTCACAATTCACAATTCACAATTCAGTCGTCGCGAGGGAAACCTAAGACAAATCGCATGTGTAAATGGCTGCTGAAGTGGGTCGCGGGCATAAATCAAATCCGGTGGGTCACTCACAGCCATGCCTCGCTAGGTTGTTGCATGCAACACGCCAGTTGTACATGTACCATAAGTCGCGATTTGTTTCGTATGTTCCCAGTTGACTGACCCACTTGCGGATTCCTATTTGCCTTGGGTGTGTCCGCGATCTCGGGCCGTTACTTTTCACACCCAAACTGGTTGGAAATGCGAAAACTAGCGACAATTGTCGCTACCATAAAAACGGGGAAGCGGGGTTACACGGTGAAAAAATAGTTTAAAAAAAATATATAATTTTTTAATCGCTTATCCGATTTATTCTAGCTTTCAAAAACAAAAATTAAATTTAATGTTGATAGAAAGAAGACTTTTTTCTTGAAAACCTACCTAATTTTGTGATTATAGTCACCAATTTGGTAATAAATTAATTTTAATCTTTTAAGTCCAGGGAAATTAGCTATAATGTCAAACTAACTAAGTACCTTAAGAAAACGATTTGTGAAGACATCGTTAAAACACCAAAATTCAATTTATTTGATATTTTTAGGATTAAAATTGTATACCCCTATTATTTAAATAATAAAAACAAAATTAAGAAAACTTTATTTTCTCGGTGCAGTCACTTGGAAAATGCACAAACAATAGCGGCCAACAGAGAACCGCCAGCATAATAATTGATCGCTGCGGCGGACAACTTTCCAACTGGTTTTATTTCAAACCCAAAGCACTATCAAAGATTTTTCCTTAATTTCCCACCAGTTTTATCCAGTTTTTATTGCCCTCGTTGCCTCGTTGCTGCATTGTCTAAGATTTCCTCTCTTTTCGTTTTGAATTTTTTATTATTATTTGCCACTCGCCGCGAACAAAAGAGTTTTCTTTTGTAAGCCGAAAGTTTTCCATTTTCCTATACCAACCCCCCCCCCATTCCTCGACAGTTTTTGGATGAATTATGAGCCAGGGAGTGGTGACCTCTTGTTCTCCTCACGGGTGGTTACTGGTTCCTCTGTGGCTTCATTTCATATGCACGCCAAGGAGTCGGAGTCGGGGGAAAATGTGAATGGACTCTATTAATGTAATGCGATCTGCGGCGCATGGAAAATCAAATGAAATGAGCTGGTCAGTGTGAGAGGCAGCCGTTTTGCTCCGCCTGTCTTACCGCCTGATGTTGATGTATCTCCGTATCTTGTATCTTTGCCCCTCTTTTTGTGTGTATCTTTGTATCTGGCGGTGCACTAAGCTGACAGCATCTGGTCAAACTGTTGGCCCGGCAAACTATTTCTGGCATATTGCAGTTCGCGTTTAATTTGGCTGATTACATGCAATGGCAATGGTCCAGGTCCACTGCAGTGTTTGTCAGCTGCCCAAATATTTCGCCCTCGACTGTCAAACATCCCGCATTGCATCATCACCCACTAACTGCACTGCAAAGAAATTTTGGGTATTTTAATTAAATATACTCCAATTGAATATATTAAGTAAAACTATTTTTTTAAGCTATTATACAAATGGGATAACAGCATCTTAAAAATATTGATACCATAAAGGAATCCTAAATATCAACCACCTAATTTGTCAGCCTGTAAAGGTTATATCTTATATTAATATTGATATTTAGTTGGCTTAACTATGCTTTTAAAACAATTTAAAATATGCACAATTTGTAAGTTAATTTGAAAAATATTAAAAATATATCATAAATAAAACTTTAGTCTGCCAAAACTCTCTTTGTGCACTGAATATTTTACAAATCCTTTCACAGAAATAGTTACTTCAAAAGACTGATATTTTTGGGCTTTTCAAAATTTTTTTTTCTCTTGTATAATTTGAAGTAGTTGTATTTTCTTTGTGTGTCATCAGACTTAGACTCCCTCGTTTGCTCGCTCGTGTCTTGGCCCTTTGTCAGTCAGCGGCATTTTGTTTATTTTTATCTGGTGCTATTTCAGTTCGGTTTTCCTCTTGCATTTCCATTAATTTTTGTGCGCGGCTGCGCGTTTTATTTGGTTTGGCTTGGTTTGGTTTGCATTTGCAAGTCAGGCGACTACGGTGAAACGTAAATAAATATTTACCACACCCGTACCCGTATCCCTATCCGTACATTTCATCTCAGCGATTTCAGCGATCACGGCTGGCTTCCTGTCCAAATAATTGCGCATCCAGTCAACGCCAACAGATGGAAAAGGAAATGCACACAAATGCGATAAAATTCAGAAATAAAATACTGCAAGAGGTGCTGGGATAGAGCGTTTCGTCTAGATAAATGGCTTTTATTTAAAAAATTAAATGATAGATGATAGATTTCTTAAAATTTTTAAATATTTGAAAATAGTTACTACAATTAGTTTCTTTACATTATTTGATCTATTAGGCTCTTAATAATTTTGTGCAAAATATAATAATGACATCACTTCACTTGAGCAACTTTTTATTGCATTCGCAATTCAGTGCAATATGAAATTTGATTGCACATCAATAGGAAATTATTTATAGGCATGTTTATTTACATAGATATTTGGGTTTTATATACATTTCCATTATGAGCTTAGGGTTCATTGGGAAAAATTGTGATTAATTAAGTCTTACAGAGACCAGACCAGCGTCGTTTATTATAGTTAAAAATTCAGAAACTCTGTAGCCCCCACCCGTTATAATATCTTGTTACATCGCTACAAATTGCCTTAAGTATATATAGCCACACATCGATGTGGATTATTAATAGACATTCCAAGATTTTTCAATTAACAAAGCCATTATGCAATCCATCGAGTTGTATGCGAGTTCGATGTTTGCCCTAGTTACTGGACATATGGACATATGGCCATATGAATATGAATATTTCTGAATATTAATTTGTGTGAAGACTATTGTGCACTGAAAATAGAAATATTGTAAAAGGGAAGTCAATGTGATCGCAAGCAAAATATAATTAAAGTAAAAAAATACCTTGAATACATTGACTACCTTTATAATTTATAATGATGCAGAGCAGAATGTTTAAAATCAACATATACGATCTTAATTTATATATACGATTGTTGTTTTGAAAATACCATATTAATATGAATTATTATTTTATTTATAAAATCGTATTATTTCTTCTGATCAATAAACACAAATGATGTATTTTTTCTTTTTCCATAAAATAAAATTAATAGTCGTAATTTTAAGCAAATATCTAACTATATCTGATTTTAATTTTCCTGCATTATTGTATTATTTCTTGTGATATAAGAACTGCAAATATGTGATATTAATATCATTAAAGTAATGTTAAATTTCTTTGGCAGTCAAATGATAATAGTCATCTCAAGCTAGTGAAAATGAACATCTGAATCAAATCGGTTTGATCTTTGATCTTTTGTTTTCCGTGTATGCCCACTTGATGGTCGGTGGAACGTGTGCGGCTGTGGACAAACATATCATCCCATATATCCCGGACTACTGGGCGTAATGGTATCGGTGTCGAGTGCCTCCGGGTTTCTGAGTTTCGGGTCTGGATTTTTGGGACGGTACCGCGCTAATCGACCGATTCTCCTACCGTTAAGTGGTGCTAAATGCCATCGCCACGCAGATGGAGTCCAAAAACAAATCGGAGGCTTATTAATGAGCTCGGTGGTTTCCATTTCTGTTTGTGGCGCTCTCCGTTCGCATAATTAATCAGCACAGAAAATGCCGTCTCTGACGAAATCCGCTGAATCTGCATTTTGAATGATTCACATTTGGGGATGGGTAAAATTTACCGCAGATGAGAAATTTAATCAGCGGGTTCGATTTCCGCTGGCATCATAAACACAAATGACTTTAAGTGTCCGCTCGCTCACCAACAATATAGATTTGTTCGCATATATTAGCAGCTGATCTGATGACGTTTTCCCAATCATGCGGGCCCCTCGATGAAAACCCTCTTGTCATGGTTTTTCGTCATATTGCGAGTGGTTTTTTTTTTAACCCCCAAATTCGATGTGCTTATTGATTGATCTATGGGGGCGGTCGGTCCATTAAACATTAATTGAGGGAAAGTTGTGACAAATGCAGTTTATATTAGTTTTAAGCCTGCCAACAGATGGCCCTAAATGGAATAGAAGTGTAGTTCGTTAGTATATTTTTGTTTAAATAATGTTTAACAGAAATTCATAGCAGAAATGCATAATGATTTAAATTAAAGTCAAAATAATAGCCCTAAGTGGGCATAAAAACTCTTCAATTTAAATTTTTACATGTATCTTATATTTTAAAGTAGCTTAGTCGAGGCTAAATACATTTTTATTTTAAAGCCAATCAAAAAGCCCAAATAGTGTCAGTGTAAAGGTGTGAAAATATTATAAATTTATTTGTAACAAAATATACATATTCCCCTTCTAAACAAACTTAACTTTTTAAAATGTTTCTTGCTTCTTAGTTTGCTCATGAAATTTCATCCATCCACGAAATTCAAATAGTTAACATAGATGAGCTAACATTGCGCCTAACAGCACTTTATATTTAACATTTAGCTGCTGCCAACTAACAGCACATTTTCGTAAGCTAAAATAACGTAACAGCGCAATGCTTACGTTAAACGTAATCAGCTGGTTGTCATTGTTGTTAAGCATTAATTTCTTTGGATAAATAATTGTTTTCTTAATAAATATCTTGAAATTAAACAAAAATGCGGCGTCGTGTGGGCCTGGGAGCCATCCAGCAGCAGAAACTAGCTGCGGAGAAGTACAAGGACAAAGGAACCGACCTGCAGGAAAATCAACTGGAGCAAATGACCAAACAAATGGATGTTTTTCGGGTGAAACTGGAGGAATTTGCGATGAAACACAAGGAGGACATCCGCAAGAACTCCCAGTTTCGCAAACAGTTCCAGGAGATGTGCGCCGCCATCGGAGTGGATCCCCTGGCCACCGGCAAAGGATTCTGGAGTGTCCTCGGCATGGGCGACTTCTACTACGAACTGGGTGTCCAGGTGGTGGAGGTTTGCCTGGCTGCCAATCACAAGACCGGTGGCCTCATGGAACTGGACGAGCTGCGGCGACGACTCATCGCCGCCAGGGGTCAGAGTTCAGTGCACCAGGAGATCACCAAGGAGGACATCCTTATGGCAGCCAAGAAACTGAGCATCTTTGGCAATGGGTAAAGGTTTTTTCCTATATAACTCATAATATTTTAAAAATACAGTAGACCACATGATTAGTTAAGGATCAAATTGGGTTTACAGTTAATGGCTACAAAACTGTTTATTTACCACTAAATATAATAATAATGATAACAATAATAATTTAAAAATTAATTACATGTTTTTAAAATTTTGTTGATCTTTTTTGATCCTATAAAAATGAAAAATTTGGGTTATGGTCGAGAGTAAATATTATAATTATTAAAATATAATATATATATATTATTATGTACCTTTAACAATGGTGAAGATCAGACTGCATACTACCCATATGAAGCTCAAAGATTTTTATATCCTATGAAAAATATTCATTTTTTTCGAAGTTACTCATATTTTATTACAATTAAACCATATCCCGCAAAACATAAATAGGCTTTTGCCAGTTTTTGTAAATTACTTTTAGAAACTAAAGTATTTGTTGTTCTATGTTATAAGTTAAGATTTTTAATTTTATTTAATAGCTCTTAAACAAAACATGTGGGTATAATACAAAATGTAAACCTGAATTATTTACACTTCATTTATTAACAAAACACTCTTTTCAAAAATGTACTTTCAGCTTTGTGGTGCACAAACTGGGCAAGGGAAAGTACATAGTTCAGTCCATTCCCGGAGAGCTGAGCATGGAGGAGACCAACATTCTGAACGCAGCCTCCAATACCGAACAAGGCTGTGTAACGAAAGGCCAGCTGATACAGGACTTGGGGTATTTGCTCTCTTTATACTTCATTTCATTCAATGTTTAATAGATTTCCCCACTTTTCCCCAGTTGGAGCGACTATCGAGCCCAACACTCACTGGACAAGGTGCTCGGCGAGGGCCTCTGTTGGATTGACAAACAGGCGGAGGAGGAGCCATCCTACTGGTTCCCCAGCTTGTTTCCCGGCCGCAATGCCCAGACTGCCGTCGCCTCTTAGTGTTCTCGTTCAACTAATTTAATCTGTACAATGGTAATCATAAAATATATATCTTTGTACAACTGTAAAATCAGCGTCTAGGCCTGCAGTGGCTGCCTCAAGCTGTCTCCGGCGGCGCCGCTTTTGAGCATCTCGTTGTCCGCCAGCAGCTCGGAGTTCTCCTTTCTCAGCTGGTAGATAACCGACTCGAAGCGCTGCGTGATGTCGTCCATGGTCGTGCGGTAGTTGGACTTCATGGTCTTGTGCTTCGACAGGAAGCGTTCCATTTGAGTCTCGTAGTGCTTTTTCCTACAAATATTAAATTACAAAAAAAAAAAACACTTAGTGCTTGAAGATTTATTACAATTTGTAAGAAGTGATCACATTAGTTTCATTTATGAAAGTATAAAGTTTCTTTATATCGTACAAAGATAATTGATCAACTAATTTTTTTTAGTGTCTTAAAATACAGCCACCAAGAAGGATGGATACGTATTTTGTATACCTACAATTTGGAATCTCGATCATCTTCTTCTTGCAAATCGTTGAGCGATTGCTCCAACGCGCTGAGTCGTCTATAGGTGACTTCCACCTCGGCTTCCAGCTTGTCGTTCTGCTTCAAAAGTTCCTTGCATTTTTGCTCTAGACGATTGTTTTGCGTCTCCAGCAGGTGAACCACCGATTTGTGTTCCGCTGAGTCCTTTTTAAGCTTAAAACAAAGATTTAAATTAAGATAATAAGAATTATTAGTTTTCCTTACCTTTTCCTTCATGGATGTAATAAGCGCGTCCTTCTGCTTGAGTTTATTTTTCAGCTGGCCCACTTCGGTGTCCACACGCGTTGAAGCCTCCTCCATGATGCGACCTATATTGCTGGCCAGCTGGGTGACCTCCTCCTTGTAGGCCTCGGCCAGATTCATGGCCTCCGCCTTCTCCCTGGTGGCCTCTTCGCTGAGCGTGATGGCCTCCTCCACCTTTCGCATAGCGGTGGTCTCCCGCCTCGTGCTCTCCACCAGCAGATTGTGGGTGTGGCTGAGGGACAGCTCGTACTCCTTCAGCTGCTTCTGCAGAGTGGCCACCCGGACCTGATCCTGGTCCTGAACCTTCAGCTGCGACTGCAGCTGCTGCAGTTGCTCCCCGCCCCGCTGCTTGTGCTCGTGGAGCGCCTTTATGGTCTCCGCCTGCATCCGCAGCTCGTCCTGCTGGGCAGCCACCTTCGCCTCCAGCATTTTTACGGCCTTCGCGTACCGCTGGATGATCTAAAAGTGAGTTCCAAAAACGTTAAAGAAGATTTTGGATTTTATTCGTTGGCTTGTGGTCCTTAAAATAAACGTCAAATACAATCAAGTCATGGCTTACTATGTGCTATGAAATAAAACTATAAAAACAATTTTCAGGACCTTTAAAATTGATCTATTTTAGCAATATTTAGAAAATATTTTAAATTAATTATTGGCATGAATATTGAACAAATTATAGTTGATCAACCAATGGGTTTTCAGGAATGAGTTTTTTCCTATCCAATAAATACCTGGTCATCAAATAAATGTCAATTACAATCAATTCAAAGCTTTCTATGAAATATACTCAAATTAGGATCTCTAAAATATATTTATTTTAGCATCCATATAGATTCTCTAATATGTACAAATATAGGGCAAATAATTAAAAATCATTGGGATAAATATCGAATAATTGCTTTCAAATAAATATCGCTTTCAAATATATATCTAGAAATCGTGGCTTACTGTTAAATATAATTATACAAATTATGTATTATTAATTAAAAGTTTTGCTTCAGATCTTTTAAATCTAGAAAAATATGAATATTTTAAATTCATTATTTGAAAAAAATATCGAATAACTCTGAGGTGATTTAACATTTTAAATAAAATTTTTCCTTTTAAGTAAATACCTGATCATCACCGGACTGTTGCATCTGGACGCGATAGTTCCTGAGCTCCAGTTCCATGTTCTCGATGGTCCTTTTCGAATAGTCCTGCATGGACTGCAAGCTCTTTCGCTCCTTGAGCAGTGAATCCACCTGTTTCTTGGCCGTCTCCAGGGCATTGTTGGTCAGTAGAAGGCGTTCCTTGAGCTCCTCGTAGTCCCCACTGACCAGGGTATTCCGGCATTTGGCCAACTCTCTGTTTAGCCGGCGATTTTCTTCCACTACATCGTTGACATGGTGCCGCAGATTGGCCTGCTCCTGCCGGAAGTTTCGTAGATCCTGGTTGGTGTCCCGCACCAGACGCTCCACTCCTTGGGCCACTTCACGCACACTGCTGCAAGGCGGGTTAATATGGTAATGGGTTAATGCTGGCTTTACAATTGCACGCAAAGGTATTTTAATTTGCCTACCTTGGAAAAGCATGCTTGTTTTCCGGTTGTGTCATGTTTGTTTTGTCTGTAATCACATTTTACTCCGAATTTTAAGGAGGTTAGGTTAACACTTCTAAAAATGTCTTTTATTATATTTTATTTTATGGTATTGATTAAATATTTTTGTAATTTATAAAAGTTCTGATTCATTGTAATTTTGTTTTAATGACATTAGATTAGGAAATAACTTGATTTAGTTGAGTTTGTGAATATTTGAAGAAATACATTTTAATTTCTTTATATTCCTTGTGTTTTTCCCAAATTAATAATTCATTTTTGTGTTTTTTTTTGCTTATATTGAAATCTATATAAAAGTTACAGGTCTATTAAATACAAGTGGGTTATTTAAAAGCACATGAAAAGTAATTTTAAGTGACACTTGACAATACATATTTGGGATTGAGTTCAAGCAAGCTTTGAAGCTACATGGTTGTAATTAAATATTCCCTGATTTTAAGTTGCACTTTTCGAAGATCTTTAAAATATTTGTTAGTTAATTTTGTATTTTTCTCGCGTGGTGAGGACAATTTTTTGTATCACCGGTTCTATGCCACTGGCAGACTTTTGCTGTGCGTTGTCAATCTGTGACAACCTGCCACCCTTTAAGCAGGTAGTAAGTGTAATAAAAAACCCGGAGGCACGAGTCCTGCCACGGCCGCTGACCCCCGACAAGTGTCCGTTGTCCTGGGCAACGGGGCGGCCAAAACAAATAGTGAAGTAATCGAAAAATGGTCAACTAATCATTTCAGTCGCTCGCCATGCCGCTATTCAACAAGAAGTTCGAATCGAAGCCGATCCCCGTGCGTCAGGGTCGGTGCAATATTGGACATCCTGTGGCCACCGAGGATCTGGACGATTTCCGACAGATTTCCCTGACGCTGGGCAACAAGGAGCTGCGCTTTGCCGACGGCATCTGGATGCATTCGTCGCGAAAGGGAGACGTGGATGATATGCTGAGGTTAAACAAGAAATTCCGGGCCCTCGAAGAGGAGAACAATATGTGCAACCTAAAGATCGAGGTTATGCTGGATCTGCTGGCCGAGCATGCCACTGAACTCAATGAACTGAAGCCAAAGGAAAAGTGAGACGAAGCTCTTTGAGCAATATTATATCTGGGATAAATATAAATAAATATAATTATAATAATAAATTATTTATAAGTGGTATATTCTTGAAAACATTGAATTTGAAATTCCTGTGAAATAATATACATGAATTCGGATCAGAAAATAGAAATCGCTTGCATTTAATTCAAGTTTTTCAACTTTGTAAATTTTATTTAGTTATTTTGCTTAAATTCATAAAATAAAATTATAAACAGTTATTAAAAACAACTATTTATTAAGAGCAAGCAATATATATAAACAGGTGGTTTATATTTGAAAATATCGTCTAAAAAAAATTGTATATTATATTAAAATTTGTTCTTTAAAATATATATATGTATTATTGTACTTCAACTTAATAATTTTTATTTAATTGTTTGGCTCAAATTCATAAAATACAATTTAAAACATCATAATTTAAGCTAAAATAACTATTCCACTTCTATTGTTTAATGACATTTTCCAGTAGCTTCAAGTGCAACATCACTACTTTGAAAAAATAAAACTTCTTAAAAACGTATCAAGGCTGATGAGTGCCAGAAACAACGGCGGAGTCCTCCTCCTGTTTCAATTGATTATCCGCCAAAAGCTCAGAATGCACTTTTCTGAGTCGAGAAAACTCTGCGTCGAATTTAAACATAAGATTATCCATGTCCCTCTTAAAGTTGTCCAGTATTCTTTGCTGCACCACTTGATATGCTTCGATTTCATTTTTGTGGCGCTTTTTTCTGTTTACACCGAAATTGGTATTAAATAATATTATAGGTACAAATTATTTTCGATCTCACAGTTCAGCCTGGCGTTCCTCGATATCGGAAGTTGGCTCATTGACTGATCTTTCCGCTTCGGCCTCTAGTTTTTCATCTCGTTTAAGAGCTTCCCTGTACTTCTCCCTCAAGCGGTTTTTTACAATCTTGGGATCTTGATCCGTTGTTTTGTATTCGGACTAACAGATTTTACTCACAAAATTATAAATTGTACAATAGTTTTGATTTATTTTAAAACTTACCTGCCCACCCATGGAAACACTACCACTTTCACTCTGGTTAAATTCGTTTTCCGATTGCTCCATATTAAAGTCTACAGATTTAGTGACCTCTTCAACCGTGCTGTCTATTGAATTAATGCCCAAATGTGGGGCAACGTACAGAAGGTTTTCATCCTTGTTCTTCAAGTAAAAGCTGTGATTATCGTCCTGATTGTTATCCATTTTTCTAAACTTCTTATATAGCCCCAAAAGTTATCTAACTAATTTTTGGTGAGAAATGCCTAGATCAACTTGGAATCAAAGCCAGAAAATCTATGATTTTACACAAAATACGATGTGAAATGTAAACTTAAGATGCAAAT
The DNA here is from genome assembly GCF_018152505.1 of Drosophila elegans. NCBI lineage: Eukaryota > Metazoa > Arthropoda > Insecta > Diptera > Drosophilidae > Drosophila > Drosophila elegans. The sequence goes on along the minus strand of NW_024545855.1, from coordinate 794,581 downwards.
GCGACATGATCCTGTTCAAAAATTATTACTAATAATTTTAAAAAGGTATTGCAAAAAATTCATAAAATAGTCTTTGTGGTTATCTAAAGTTTTAAAAGAAAAAAATTGCAGTAAACATTTACAAATTCATTTTACAATTATCTAAATAACTTAATTTAAATGACTTTCAACGATTTTATCAACCTCTAATAGGTTAATGGTTGTGTACGAATTCAAATGAATTCAGAATGCTGAAATATATTTTTTTGCGTTCCGCAAGTACAATACCAGTGGCAATAGTCGCCGCAATAAGTACAATACCAATTGGGCTGCGGAGAAGTGAATACGTCAAGAGATATTTTCGTACTGATTTTATTGAGCATAACTTGGGGTGTGTATACAGGTTGAGAAAAAAATTTAAATCGAGCTGAAAGCGCATTTGTTTACTTATCTTTACAATTAAAAACTGGCAAATGTTGACAAAGTCACTTAAGAATTATCTAAATAACTCTATTTAAATGACTTTCAAAACCTTTATCATTCCTAATTGTCGACCAATATGTTTATGGCTCAAGGGAAATCAAATCGAGCAGCAAGCGCATTTGTTTATTTATCGTAAATACCATAAATATAGTTTGACCCAAAGTTACCTAATTTCGATTAAGACCCAACCACATACTCGAGATCTATTTATAATGCCACATTAATCAGTTTCACATGCCCATCGGGGGAGTTATACTATAGTTATCAAGCGGTCTGGCTGGGGGCTTTTGTTGACCAGCCCATTGGGCATTAATTTGGATTTGTTGCGCGAGCATTGGAGCTGGTCAAATTGGTGGCATTGTTGTCGCCATTGGCAGCAATCTATAGACGCCATCGGTGGCATTGCTATCGCAGCGGTCCGCCGACGAGCTGCCGCTGGCTCCCGCTTCGTTTATAGGCCGCTTGATAAGCCATGCCAGCCGATAAACCCGGGCAATAGAACAGCTCCCTCGCCGTGATAAAAACCCATCGATGAGCTGTATAAATAGCTCCATGAATTTACATGACCTCCGCCGCTACTCCACTCTCTATCTGTATCTGTATCTTTATCTCCTCTCCTTTCGACGAGCTATACCAATTTTCGGATCGACCGATAAAGCTTAGTCTAATCTTCAGGGGGGGAAACGGAATTGGGTGCGGGTGCCTTCACTGGATATGTACATAGGTGTCTGCCTAGGCCCCATATCGGTCCACTCCATCGACTACTGTATATTTACGCACCGATATTGATATGCGATAAGCAAAACTGCTTATAAAACACATTTATTTTGTTGTTCCCAGCAATGCCAGCACCAATAGCAATAGGACACTGAAAAAAAATGTCAGTCAAACAAACGTTTAAGATATGCTTTTGTATGTTCATCCCCTTTTTTCACATTGAATAAGACTAAAAATAAGGTTTAAAATGTGTTTTATTTTTTTAGTTAAATTCTTATTAAGGAACCATTCAGAACATATAAGTATGTTACAATAAAACTTCAATAAAAACTCTAAAAAAAATTCTTAAAAAAAATACATTCAAAATTGTTGAAAATATTTGAAAAACCTATCGATTTTTGAAATCAAGGTATAGTTACTAAATCAAATTTTCAAATATCAAAATAATTTAATAGCTTTTTGTGCTACAAAATTAAAGCTTTTATTGTTTATTATAAAAGGGTATTTAGAGTTAGAATCCAAGTTTTACAGCGATAATGTTTAAAGTAAAAAAATTGAGATTTCGATAATTTAAAAACTCTTTAATAAATGCAAATTTTTGTGGTAAGAAGTATTTATATTTCCTAACTGTTCATTTTCAATTTTGTTTATATTTGTTTCATAGTTTTTCCCAGTGCACTGCCCACGTCTGCCGATTGGCCGCTGCCGTCGCCTCCGATGGGTAACACTTGTTCGAATCGTGTATTACAGTAGTTTGTTGATAGCCAGCCCCGCGAACGGAACGCGTACGGAAGAAAACGATCGCGAGATCGATGTGGCTACAATACTTGTATTTACCGACCACAATAGCCAATTGCCGGGAGAAAAACAAAAGCATTTCGAGCTGCAGACGGAGAAGCACTAACGTTTTGCGAATTTCGCAAAATTCACTGGCCAAACGGGGAATTCTGTGTGGCATTAGGTAACCGGAGAAGCAGACCCGTAGTTCCGGATAACAAAAAAAAAAGAGCCGTATCAGCTGAAGAATGGCGAATATGAAGCCATCGTGTCAGTTGTCCATGTGGTCTTAGCCACACACAGTGTGAGTGTGTTTGCTCCTATTTTGATTCCGCTGCTCGGCCAGCTCGATAAACAAATTGTCTATTAAACAATCAACTTTTCACCTAATAAATGATATCGTATAAATCAATTGAGTCGATGCCAATCAAGTGGGGCAACACAGATAAATCTCCATCACAATGGGCTGAGATCGCAGATCTTGGAAAGCAAACGAAATGCATAAACAAACGTCCCTCGCATCAGAAGTGTTTTATGAGTATTGTGTGTTTGTGGTCGGGCAGAGTGATCGGGAAATGATTTGTTCGTGACATTCCACTTAAAGGAGGAACACACATTTATTTATTATATTAGAATGCATACAGAATATTTAAATGACAAAGAGCAACGCTACATGTTTCGCGACTATAAAAATACAATCAAAGTGAAGGCTTTATCTCTTCCAATCAAGCTGTATTAAAAACTCAATTTTTGATATTTTATATCCCCATATGGGATCAAAAATATTCCACAACAATAGTCATTTTTCGCATCACATAGTTCCAAAATGGATCATTAAGTTTTGAACACACTTTCCGTATCGAGCAGTTCACCGTTACAGCCCTTCTATGCGCTTCTCAATCGATCGAGTGCCCCCGAAAGTTCTTTGGTAGCCGCCATTCAATTGATAAACGGGCATTATCGCTGCGGCAATGATTTATTGTTGCATAAATGGCACTTACTATTTATTAATAAATGGAAGGCGAAATTCTGATAATTTATATATATGAGCCAACCAAGGATTTGTGCCCAAGTGGTTGTGTTTGTGTTTGTGAGCCAATGTAGAGCACCCGTTCGCATCGAATGGCCAAGTAAATAAACAAAAGTGGATTTTTACACTCATCGCCGACAGCGCACAATAAAATGTGTGAAAAATGTGCTTGGGCCAGTGGAAATGCAACCGCGTAGACCAAGTAAATAAATAAATAAATTCAAACTTGGAGAGCACCGAATGTTTGCTAAGAAATTAAATGAAAATCGATCATTTGGGAATAGAACGAATGGCCAGCCCAGTGGATTGCCAAATAAATAAATGCCAGACCGTTGTGTGTGCTGTGCCCCAAAGTAACTAATTAAAGTGTTTGACAGGTTCCTGTGGCGATAACAAGTAGAAGACAATGTCGTGGATATGCTAAATGGAAATGGATCCGATGATTTGTGATCTGCGGTCTGGCCATATCTGGCTATTGATTCTCATTTGTTTCTGCGGCTTCGAACAATCCCGCGGTTTTTTTGTTGACTATACAGGTGAGTTATGGGTGATTATTATAAAATTACTTTAAATGTTTTAAGCTGGTTAACCCTTAGTTGCTTAATCTTATGTAAATAATAAACCATTGAGGGAGACACAAAAATTACTATAGATTCAAATCACTTTAAAAGCTTTTTTGTAACTCCACGTTTCCGCATTCATTCGTCAAAACGCCCAGAAGGTTAATCGCAATTTTGGAGAGCACAGCGCTTGATAAGATACTGTCAATTTGGCTATCATCGATACAGAAAATAGTAAACAATTTTCTTGCCATTGCCTTGATTGAATGGTTCGCTTTTTTTGTATATTTTTCGCCGGTGCAGAAAACACGGAGCTGATTCAACAGAGAGTCGGCTTTGATGTCAAGCTGCAGTGCAATCTCAAGGGTTTGGTGGACGATAACATGTTGGATGACATCAAGATACATTGGTACTTTAAGGTATTTATTGACTATACTTTTTCTTAAATCTTTTAAAATACATTTCTTAACTCTTAAACTCTAGCAATGCAGTGAAAACAATTGTCATCAGCTGGAGTCCGTGGATGAGTGGACTGCTCTGCCTTGTGAGCCAAGTCTTTGTCGTCCGGAATTGTGGCTCCGGAATGTGACGGAACGGTATTCCGGACTCTACAAATGCAGCATTAATCCACACATTTGGGATAGAACTCAAGCTGTGGATGTTCAACTGGTTCGCACTTATCAGTTGGATGTTAAAAGTGAGTTGTGCGAGTTATTAAAATATTAAATATTAAAGAACATTTGTTTATTTATTATATAACAAAAAAAACACATTTAAATCAGTAAATTTATATATTCTCGAAATGAGAAACAAAATTTTGATTTACTAATTTTTAAAATATAAATAACATATATTTGCTCATAATTTTTTTTTTATTTCAAAAAGACGTTTTTAAAGATACCAACTTATTATTTTAGATACCTCTTTGGCTGCCCCCGAGTTTGTGGACTCGTATCCCAATAACAAGACCACATTGGTGGGCAGTCGGGTGGTGTTCCAGTGCCGAGTTCACAGCGAGGAGCATCCCACAATCAAGTGGTTCCGCCGACAAACCTATGTGGCAACTCAGTCAGTGGGAGAAGCCTCGTCTACACCCACTGCCTCCAATTTCAGCACACATATTGTGCGTTATAATGGCAGGACATATGAACTGCTGTCCACTGATGCCGAAAAGTTGATGGCACCACAGATATATCTCAGCAAGCTAATTTTGGATGGAGTGAGATTGAGGGATGCAGGCCATTACGCCTGCGTGGCCATCAGTTATCGAGGTCACAAGATCCGGGAGGCATTCCTCGATGTTATTCCCGTTCAGGAGGATTCGGAAAAGGAGTACTGGTCGGACTACGATAGTAGCGAAGAGGGTGTTACAGCCAGTGATCCTCGGGAGTTCCTTTTGCTCTTTTTAATGCCCTTAGGATTGGCATTACTTCCACTGACCGTGTGGTTCAGTTACTTGTTGTACAAACGATGTTCGGAGGGTCACAGTGAGTGCCAGCGAATGGATTCGGATGAGGATCTGGACACGGAAAGGTGCGTCCTTGGAGGAAATTGACGTTTAAAGCCATAATCGGAAATGATGCAAGCTGCATTACGCTTATTAAGTTTATGAATAAAGACTGTAAGTAGCGTTAAAGAATTTGTACATACATATATGTAAGATTTAGAATAAATGCTAAAATTAAATTTGTTTTAAAATTAATTTTTCTTTTCTGTGCATTTCTTTCTCATTTCATGAAACTAAAATCTACAAAAGATTTTACAAATCAGAGTTTTTCTGTGCTACTTTGTATGCTACTTTGTGCTATTTTAAACATAATATGTTTTTAGCGGAAATTGTTGAATAATTTAATTACCCTAGCTAACAAGTCATCTGGGCTCCTTCCCTCACCTAAGATTCATTTAAAATTTTATATAACATATTGTTTTGTGCCTTTTGGTTGAATGTGTTGGTTGTGTTTGAATTTTACTAAGGCAAGCTATTGAAGCAAAGTTCCAAATTTCCGTCTTATGAAATTCCAAATTAGTCCTCATTTGGGCACTAAGACCACCACTATCAACACCGAGGTTGTAAGCAGCAACCTCATCCACATCCAGCAGTTCCAGCATCCTGAACGATCCTTTAAAGTGCCGCCATCCACCTGATGAGATCTGAGATTTGCCTGCAGTTCCATTTGATGCGACAACTTGGCGTTAACATATACTATATATCAACCAACTGGCACCAGACGCGGATTATTCATAACCTTAGGAAGATATTCAGCCAAAAGATTTTCGGGGCAGGGTTGGTGTAACTTAATCGGACAAACTATTAGTCCATGTCTGGTTCCAAAAGAAGCCGCAGTATGTTGAACTACTATGAGTACTTTTTGCCCGGAATCTATGACTATCCGGTGACTCATAGTGCCGAGGATACGTTCAGTGCCTATTATCTGGATCCCATTCTGGCCAGCGGCTCATCTTCATGGTCGATTTCCAGTGCCACCTATGTGGCAGGACCCTTGGGCGTGATCAACTACCTGTCGGATGTGCAAACCCACTTGGCTCTGCCGATCAGCCAAAATCTTGTAATCGGTAATAGTCTAATCTATACGACCCTCAGTTCGGATAGCCTGGATTCCTATCCCCATCATCCGCCCCATGACTACTCGCAGATGGAGGAGGACGATGGGTACGGGTATGAGTTTCCGCAGTTGAATCTCTGCCTGGCCCGTTTCATTTCCGATTCCGAGGGTGAAAGGGAGCCAGTGGAGGAATCCCATATGGATCAGTCGGCTGATTCCCAGTGTTTTGCAAAGAGTTACTCATCTGTGGAGATCAGCGAGCAGTCGGGATCAGGGGAATCTGTTCAATCCGAAGAAGTGCCCAAAAAGAAAAGGAAGGTATCTCATAAACGCACCTATCAAGCCGAACAGGGTTACCTGGTCGAGGAACCCACCAGTGAACTTTCTGAGGAGGATCCCGAGGAACTGCTACCCACATCCAGGAAATAGATACTCCTTCAGTTGGTCCTTTTCATTTCCGAGTTATTTCGCACTTAATTGTGTTAAGTTCAAATTCGAGCAGTTGCAAAAATCGACCAAAGATGCGTGTTCAGATGTATGCAATTGTGTAGAATTGTAAAAACTGTTCAAATTTGATTTATCGTGGCAATTTGATAGTGAGCACAATATATATACATTTTATAAAAAATTTGTTTTGTCTTGGAAATCCTTAGGCGAATTTAATATTGTTACCATAGCATTTTTAAAAACTATTATAAACTTACACAAGCCTTTTGAAAAACCTATTGCATTATTATTAAATTTTAACGTATACGTGATATTCGTCATGAACTAAAACCAATTAGCATTAAAAAGCCAATTTTCCCTAGTTCCGTGAAATAGAAAAAAATCATTTAAAATACACGGAGCCTTTTCAATGAATACAATGATAAGGCAAAACCATTGTTTTCAAATATTCCTCATATATGCTCAAATTAGGGAACCAAATCTAATACACAGTAGCACCTAGTCGAGACCTAATTTGCACTTCCATTCAGCAGCTAATTTAATTATTCGCACATGTTCATTGGATTTGTTCTCAGTTTCTTACTCTCTTTTGTGTGATAATTTGCCTGCCTGTCTCTCTGCTTTTCTCTAACTCTCTCTGTCCCCAAAGTCCCCTCTCTTTCGCTGCTTATCGCCCCCTCTCTTTCTAGTTGTGGGACTGCCTTCCATCGTCAGCCGCTCAGTTGTTGTACGGCTTTTGTTGCCATCGGACGTGACTTGTATTTATTTATTGTTTGGCTGTCGACGGGGCCAGCGAAAACGAAACCACTCGCTATAAAATAAACAAAAAACTATTTTTAGGCTGCAAATTTGAATATATTTTGTTAGATCAACTGCAGCAGCATAGAACCCATAATAATGGACTGCAAAACGCGTCGCGGCACCAAAATATCGGTGATCGCCTTGGGCAGTGCCCTCTGTTTTGTGATGATGGCATACTTTGTGTTTGGCGACAGTAATGACGAGCAGGGTCTGCGGAATCTACGCATGATATCCATAGTAAGCTGCAGCATAAAGCTACAAAGCTATATAGAAAACAATGAAAACTGAGTATTGTGTTTATCAATCCAATCCACCAGCTGTTCCGACACGGGGCCAAGAATCCAAGTGGCTTCTATCCGCTGGATCCGCATGCAGCGCACGATTGGCAGGGCGGCATGGGAGCCCTTACACCGGTTAGTACAAGATACAGTAGAGCTTCAGTAGTCAACGATTATCAGGGGTTTAACATCACCACAATTTGCAAAGGTACCATTTCGATAACTAACAATATGTCTCATTTAACAACCCGAAACTAGTCAGTGATCAGTCAGTACTAAGGGTTAATGGCAATTGTTCTCATATAAATAAATAACAATACTTTTTAATTTCTCTTATTTTACAACTCAAAACTAATCGATGAATAAAATAAGTGGCATTTTTATCAAGATCATGAATGCCAAAATTATATTTTTTAATTGTTTTCTACTTGATTTCGATATCTAATCTACAAATCATTAAAACCTTACCCAAGATTCATTATTAACATTTACTCTTTAAAAAGTGCATTGTAAAAACAAAAATGTTAATTAGTTTTAGCTTTTTATAGTTCAGTTAAGTTATAAAAAACACATAAACTACTAAGCCCATATGCTAATATACCTATAAATTTGTTTCGAAATGATAAACAAGTTTCTGCCTTCCGACTGTCACAAATACAGTAAAAATAAATTTTAGACAGATGCCTTTAGGTAAAGAAAAATCATTAGTTCAGCAATTACTCAAGTTTTTTTTTTTTATCTTGAAACTTATTGTCATACATCAATAAAATAGTCGTAAAATTGAAACATTTGTTAAAGGAATTCTAAACTATTCTAACTTTAAACTCGTGGGATTATAAATAAAATGTATAGTAAATTTAATGCCTATATTTATTATTTAACAAATATTTAAATTTAATAGTGCATAGAAACCTTAAAGTACAAGCTTTATATTAAGACTTACATGTATTTTAATAATGCCTGAATTCTTTGCTTTGTGTTTGTAACTTTTTGTGTTTAAGTTAGTAAATTGATCCGAGTCATATAGGTAAACAATTCTTACCCATTTGTAATTGACTATTTATTTCTTCCATCATAGAAGGGCAGTCTGCAGGCATACAACCTGGGGAAGAATCTGCGCATGCGGTACTACCGACTGCTGCCCTCGAACAGCCTCTACACGCAGCAGCAGGTGCACGTCCTCAGTTCGGCGGCGGAGCGCTGTGTGGTGCGTCAATCGTTCCGATGAGAAACGCTCTATCGAGTCTTTACTGTAGCTATCTGTGCGAGAATCGAGATGGGGGTGCCCTAATCAGTTGGCCGTGTGTTATCTTTTAGATGAGCGCCCAGAGCGTCTTGGCCGGCATGATGCCGCCGCTGGAGAACAACAATGTGCTGCCCATTCCCTGGCAGCCGGTGGCCGTGAATACGCTATCGCGAAACGATGATATTGTTAGTGCAATCTTATAGTCATTAACCACATGCAAGTCATTATATAGTGCGATATCTCTTCTAGCTATTGGCCCAAAAGAAACCGTGTTTGAAGTACGACAACATCTTGCAGAAACTCTACAAATCCCCACCCGCTGAACTTCAAAAACTCAACGAGGACAACCTGGAATTGTACAAGCTGTTGACCAAAAATACAGGCAAGGTGGGAGAGGCTCAGTGAATGAGTTACACCAACATTGGTCGTTAATTCCATTTTTATCATATCAGAATGGCACTTATCTATTCTGTGAAATTGTATTTTGAAAACATCTCATTAGGCTTACTTTTTGTAGCTTATCAAAGGGCAAAGCATATTATTTTTTATAAAAATCATTTCATATCATTACTCTTACTCCTCTTCGTTAAAAAATAGTTTATTTTAGTCGCTTTGTTAAAAACTTTTTTCCTTTTTAATCTTATTAAATTTTGAAATCATAATGGAATTTAAAATTATAACCATATAATAATTTCAATTATAATTATAATTGTGATTTCATCCTTTAGAACATTTCCAATGTCTTGGACGTGGAGCTACTATATGGCACTCTTAAAACCGAAGAGGAAGCTGGTCTGGTGTTGCCCGACTGGACTGAGAACATATATCCCGAGGAGATCAGACCACTGGCCGAGCGTAGCTATACGCTTTTCACCGAAACCAATCTGATGAAGCGGATTAAAGGTGGAGCTTTCCTCACCGAAATACTCTTCAAAATGCAGAATAAGCGAAAGAGAAATCTGAATCCCGATCGCAAAATATTTCTATATTCCGGGCATGATGTGACACTGGTTAACGTAATGAATTCCTTGGGGATACTGGACCAGACCACCAAGCTTCCCGAATATGCGTCGGCATTGGCGTTTGAGCTCCATCACAGCAAGTCATTCAGCGATGGCGACTTTGAAGTGAAGGTTGTTGGTTGTAGCTTTGATAAATTGCAGATACTTATATTATTATTTTTTGGCAGTTGGTTTACTATTACAACAGCGAGGACAAATTCCCCAAGGAGCTGACAATTCCCAATTGCGATGCACCTTGCTCGCTGTCCCAGTTTGAGGCTTCGGTGAAGGCCCTACTTCTGGATAACTACGATGAGACCTGCGAGAATCATACGACTGATTGTAAAAACTAAAATTTCTTCCATTGTTGATTGTTTTCGAGTTTTAAAAGTGTGTTTATCTGGCATTTCAAAGAAATTTCCAGAAATTGTTTTGGGTAACTCTGTACGATATAAATGGTTTTAATATATATGTAGCTTTAATTGGAACATAACTTTAGACATTATGTCTTGACAAAAAGTATAAACTGTGCTATAAATGTCCTCTGAAGTAATGTGAAAGAAACTGGACCAAAAAGACAAAAAAATTGGATAAGGTATAAATTCATATTATACGTAATCAACAAGATGTACTTTTGAAATCGCTAGAATCTTTGATAGCACCGCAATATGATAAGTATTTGCTCCAAAAACTGTTAAACTTTTAATAAATATGTACATAATTAGACAAGAAGGCTGTCTCTCACATTTCACATAAAGCTGTCTCCTGAAATTAAATCAAAAGCTGGCACCCTTGTCCTCGGCATATAGAAAATATATGGGAACTTTGACCTTTTCGCTGACATGAACGATCTCGGTGTGACTTATTAGACGGATGGCAGCCAGTCCATAGAACAGCATTGGTAAGCCTATGATAAAGTTATAGATATAGAAACATATACCAGGCAAAGAGGTTCAACTTTGAATAAGATTAAAATTATATACTCTTAATGAGTTTAGACAGACTTCCACTTACCCAAATTGATTACTTTTAGAAAGCGAAAGAACTTGTCCTCCAGCCAGAGATCCTGAACCTCCCTCTTGCTACAGTGATACTTCATATACGGATAACAGGCGGTGCGCAGAATGTGGTAGTTGGTTCCACTGTCCAGAGTCCAGTTGAAGTGCGACATTCCCCGCTGATCGTTGGCCACATCCCGGAACTAGGTTCTTGAAATTTATAAGCAATCCTTAAGAGGAGAGTGGCGAATCCTACCTTCACGAAATATGATGTCCAAGGTGGCTCATGGCATTGTTTCAAATATGCGGTCAATACTTCCGAGGCTCGAGGCTTCAGTAAAAGGCGGGTGAGCTGCATTCCTTTGATAATTCTCTACCTTATTGCATCACAAAAATAATAACAATTGAGCTGACACTTTTTTGTTATTACTTGTTTGGCTCTTATCGAATTCCCAGCTGTTCTACAATCGATAGTAGCAGAAGTAAAGGCCTCAGTGCTGTGCAGATTTGTATTTCTATGATATAAAATAGCTTAAAATTTAAAATATAAATAATTAAGTTTAAGCTAAATTTACTTATTAATTTGTGTTATTTGAAAAGCCACAATATAATTTATACTGATATACTACTTTAACTTAACTAAATTTGTACTATTTAAAAAGCCATATTATATTTTTAAACTGATACTTCCTTTATTTAACTATTTATTAAATTGATTTTGAAAAGCCATATTATGTTTCTTAAACTGATATATTAATTAAATACTGAATGATAAATAAAATTTTTAATTAGATTAAATATTAAATTTATTTTAATACTTATTTTTTTAGTGACTTTATCGAAATATTAAAAAAACAATTAATTTAAATATATATTTTATAATTTTCTTGCTGTTTATAGATTTGTCATATTTTTGAAGTGAAATTTACTATAAAGTAGCTATATTTACAGATTTGGTTGTCTTGAACATCGATAGCAGTGCAGTTATCGGTTGTAAAGCGCGCCAAATTTAAATTATTTTCTTTATAGAGTATAAATGATTGATTTTATTTGCCAATTTTGTAGAAATTATTGTGAATTATTCTCATATTTTCAGACTCCTGGCAGTTAGAAGCACCAGCAAGAATACCGGTCTGACGGAGCACTTTACGCTGGATGAGCAGGTGGTTAACGAGGAGCTGTTGCAATATGAGGAGGGTTCGGTGGAACGCATGGCACTGGAGAACGCTCTACTGGGAGTTCTTAACAAAGTGGAAAAAGTGCCCATTGTGATCAATGGCCAGGAGTTCCAGGCCAAGGAGGAACTGCAGCAGGTACTGCCTTACAAAATACAACAACCTATAGCCCACTACGGCCACGCCCACCGCGTCCTCATCCAAACGGCCATCGATAAGAGTTTGGAGGCGCAGGTAAAGTGGGACAAGACCAAGCTGAGTGAAAGGATTGATATTTGGGAGCGGGCTGCGGAGCTGATAGCCGGAAAACATCGCTACAACATTATGGCGGCCACAATGTTGGGCCAGGGAAAAACCCTTCGTCAGGCAGAAACGGATGTGGCCGAATTGGTGGACTTTATGCGCATTAATCCTGTCTTTTTGCGTGAACTGGCCAACTATGAACCCATTAATGGCGCCCTGCAGGACTGCAGGAATTCCATGCGGTTGAGAGGACTTTCAGGTATTGTTTTTTTTTTGGAAAAACATATGTTTCTTTAATCAATTTATATATTTTTTTCATCTGCAGGATTTGTGGCTGCCATTAGTCCCTTCAACTTCACGGGCATTGCCGGCAATTTGGCCTACACACCCGCCTTGATGGGCAACTCGGTGCTTTGGAAACCGTCCGATTCGGCCATACTCTCCAACTATTTTGTTTTCAAGGCCATGCAGGAGGCGGGTGTGCCCCATGGGGTGGTGAACTTTGTGCCCGCCGAGGAGATGACCTTTGCCTCTGTGGTCACCCAACATCCAAAGCTGGCGGGTATTAATTTCACCGGCACTTCCAATGTGCTCAAAGTGCTCTGGCAACTGGTGGCCCAGAACATAAACTTCTATGAGAACTATCCCCGTTTGGTGGGCGAGGGAGGTGGCAAGAACTTTCATTTTGTGCATCCTTCGGCGGATCCGGAAATGGCTGTGGCCTGCACCATCAGAGCTGCCTTTGAGTACTCCGGGCAGAAGTGCTCGTCCTGTTCGATGTTGTATGTGCCGGAATCACTGTGGGAGGATCACATACGGCACCCGCTACTCAAAGTCACTTCCTCCTTATTCGTGGGTCCTGCCACCTACTGCGACTGCTTCTGTTCGGCTGTGATTAATCGGAGGGCCTACGATCGTATCTACATGTGGCTGAGATATATCCTCCAGAGTCCCAGTTGCCAGCTTCTGATCGGAGGAACCTGCGATAAGCAAAATGGTTACTTTGTGGATCCCACGGTGGTGCAGGTGAAAGATCTGGATAATATCATATGCAGGGAAGAACTGCTGGCACCCATACTGGGTGTGTACGTGTATCCGGATGACAAACTCAAGGAGACCATGACCAAAGTGGCGGAGATTAATCATGGGCTGGCGGGTTCGGTGTTTGCCAAGGACCAAAACTTCATTCAGGAGGCCTACGAGGCCTTCAGATTCAATGTGGGCAACCTCAATGTAAACGACAAGTCCACCGGTTCCATGGTGGGTCAACAGCCTTTTGGAGCGGGTCACATGACAGGTACCAGCGATAAGTTGGGGACTCCCCACTGCCTGCTGCGATGGACCTCACCGCAGGTGATCAAGGAGTCGTACAAGCCGCATGTGAACATCTATTACCCGTATATGCAGATCACTGAACAAAACCAGGGCATCATTCCCTTGGACAGCGAGCAAAAGGAGGCAGTCGCCCAGGATAACAGCTCCTTTGTGGCCTCCAGTGATGAGGACAATCGCCCCATATAACATCTTTTTAGAGCTTTGTATTCATGATCTAAATTTCTGTGGCAATAAATTAAAAGAAAACATTTAACATTTTTAGAGAAAGTAAAATGGTGTAGTAGTTTTAGCTCAAGAATAAAATCTACACTGGTAAGAAATTCGTAGTGACAAATTTATCGCTTTGGTTTTTATCCATTGCTGCTTTTAGTATTTAAAATTGGAAAATAACAAATTTGTTAAATTTTGTCGTTTGATATCTGAAAATGTAATTTAAATTTAGCTTTCTAATGTTTTCCACGTTCATTAAAATATTTTAAAATTAAGTCATTAAATTTAAAACACATTGTTTTTAACATTAATATTTAATCAATAGTCAGATATTTATTTGATGTATTATTTTATTTATTAATTCATTATTTTAGTGTTTGAGAGACCTTAATTTTAATCCATAGTGACTTTATGACTTATCTCAGCACTTTTGAAAACAAAGTCAAGTATTTCAAACAGTTAAACATGATAAAATATAACCCACTCAAATGATATACCACGGATTCATTGAAAACACATGAGATGTCCAGATATTTGTTTATAATTTCATTATCCCTTGTGATACTGATATTAGTTCCCATCAACTTCGCCGAAGTAGAAGTTCAAAAGGTCAAAATGCCTTTCAAGGAGGCCGCCACTTGGTCAAGAATGTTGGATGGCATGGGTCAACAGTCGCATGTCCACAGACTATATAACGCCTATCGCGATCGTTTGAGAGTCGAGGGTGACGATGCCGATGGCGAGCCAAAATTAAGTCCAATGGAATCGAAAGATGTAGCTAGGAAATTAACGGAGCCCATGACCATGGAAAAAGCCTCTTTAGAAGTTCCCATTTTCTCCGATGAATGGACTATTTCGCGTGGAAAGTCAAACGAATCAATTACTAAAGAAGAAGATCGTCCCATTATCCAATACGATGCCACCGATGAACATTCAAATCCATCGGGAAAATGCCTTGCCCGATTTCCAAATCTGAACAGCGAAAATCAAAGTATTTCAATAAAACCAAAGGTTAAAACTCCACTGGTGGGTAGTATGATCATCATAAAAATGGATGTGCCAGAGAAATTGCTAGGAGCTAAACCTCCGGAAAAGATGAAGGATCCCGGTGAACGCCGAATATTTGAACTCAATCAGATATACAACGAGTTTTTGAAGTCCTGGCAACAGCCTGTCCAAAGTTTGACCCCCAAGACTGAAACGCTAAATAAAAATTCTGCGGGATCTCAGAGATTGAGTGCATTGTTCGAATTGATGGATGTGGTGGAGCGCCTTCAAAAAAGCGATTTGGTTAAGGAATTAGCTCAAAAGATTAACGAGAAAATGGAACCCAATCTGCAGAGTCAAATCAAGCAGGATGCTCTTTTGGTAACCGAAAGTAGAGCCTCCCTAAGAGCCATTAAAAAGAATGATCTCTCTGGACTTTTTGAAAATGTGGAGCCCGGAAGCGCTTCCAAAGCATTCAAGAGAATGTTGGATGACATAAACTCCAGAAGATCAACGATCAAAGCTGGCGGACTTTACGACGAGTACAAGAAAGGTTTCTGTGAGTTATTCAGCGATCATAAATTTCCCAGGGAATCGATGATAACCAGTGAAGCTGATTATCCTTTGGACAGCGAAATGATTCGAAAAAATAATGACAACTTTCCCTGTCGATGTGATAGCTCGAAACCGACCTCTATAATAAGTAATCAAGCAATTGCAATTTCCAAACCAAAAATAAACTATTTAAAGGCCCTGGAAGCATATGTTAAAATGTTCAAGGACAGTAACCAGAACGGCGCTGTTGTTCCGACTAAAGGTCCCAAAATAAACGTAAACTATATGAAGGCCCTGGAAACCTTTATTAAACTGAACAAGGAAAGTAATGAAAACGGTGGCCTAAAGCCTTACTACTTGCCAAATTCTAAAAATCGTCAGCTTGTTTGGAATGATATTCCATTGATTAAGCCAGGTCTAAGTGTAACCGCCAAGAAAAATTTGGAAATCAAGCCAAAGTATGAACCCTCTTGCACTGCCAGCAAAGAAAATGTGTTGCCTGAAAAGGAATCCAAAAAAGAACATAGATTTAAATCTATTCCAAAACAAGACACTAAAAATGAACAGTGTACTCCCAAAACTGAGACCAAATCGGAGCAGTGTACTCCCAAAACTGAGACCAAATTGGAGCAGTGTACTCCGAAAACGGAGACTAAATTGGAGCAATGTACTCCTAAAACGGAGACCAAATTGGAGCAGAGTGTTCCAAAAAATGAGACCAAATTGGAGCTGGGTAACCCAAAAACGAGGACTAAATTGGCGCATCAAGAGGTTTTCTCAGGACTGGATCCAAAGCAAATTATCAGCGGATTGAAGGCCATAAAACAATCGTCCTTCTTCAACCTGGCTGATGAGTATCAGAAGCAAATCGACAACCTAAATCAGGCCTTAAAAACCAAGCAAAGTTGGTGGAAGGAGGTTGTGGAGCGGGGCAAATCTCCTGTCAGAGCACCCATGAAACGGAATGTACCCATGAATAATGCCCAAACTGGAGCTGCTATGCCTTTGCCATATCCCGAGGTTCTGGTCAATCGGGCACCACAAATGGGTGTCATTGATAACATGGCCTCTCAAATGAATCTTTCGCCCTTGGAGATGGCTAAACGAATTGTGGCAAATGGTCAAAACTATGCGCTCAATCCAGGTGTACCAAGAGTCGGTTTTGTGCAAACTAACATACAACCAGGTATGTACGGAAAACAATGGCTTAATAGTTGTTATATGTATCTCCTTTAAAAGCAAGTCAGATCGGAGGTAGCTTCAAGAAAGAACAAGGTATCATGTGCCAACAAGTGGGTCAGCCGTTACAACAACCTCAACAGCAACCAGATTCCCAGGAGCAAACGGAGCAGATGGGGATTTCCCCGGTCTTAGACAAGATACTCCAGCGTTTGGAGAACATTCAGTCCACCAAACGCAATCAGTCGTCGGAGGAGGAGACGGCAAAGGAACTGCCCTGCTGCTTTGTGGATCCAGCTGATGGTTTACCATACCACTTTGAACTAATGTTTAAACTAATTTCGATTATTAACAGGTGCCCCCTGTGAACTGAACGGCTCCTGGGAATCTCTTGTCCTGGGAGTTCGCATTAACATCCGATCCAATGCCACAACGACTGTGGATGGGGAGGCAAAGGCAAAGGCCACCTGTTCGCAACACAAAGGGGGTCGTGGCCATCGTAGATTTGTGCGGCAGTGCGTCAAGATGAACAAGAGTCAGTTGAAGGATATCGCAGAGGTGAATTCCACCAAACCTCATGGCGTGGTCCTAAGCATTAGTGTGCAAGAGACAGTGCCGCCGAGAGCCCACGATCTGCTGGATAATCTCACCGACTGGAGCTTCTCGGGCCATGCCTCAATGATCCTCGGCGGACCGATGTCGATCTCCTTTCGCAAAGGGAACTCCAATCTGATTGGACACTTTGTTGGCTACTGTCGCACCTGCGGTTGCGTGGACACCATTTTCGGGTCCTGGACCTTTTGTCAGCCCTCGCGGGATTGTCAGGATATCTGCATGTCGCTTGTGGATCGGCGGGATATGCTGCGGAGATACAGCATGGATGAGCGGCGCATGAATCGGTTCAAGGAGCAGCTCTACATGAGCAGCAAATTCGCAAAGATGGAAAAAGAGCGACTGCGATCCGAGCTGGAAAAGTCTCGTTGCCAAACTCAGGGTGAAGCTAGTGCGAATAGTCCTAGTCCTTCTAAAAGTCAAAGCTGTTAAAAATTTTATTTTGATTTCTTATGTACTTTAATATTTTTTATAAATTTTACTAAGTTTGTGCTTAAGAGAGGAATTGTTTTGATTTTAAATAAACTTTTAACGAAAAACATCATTTTGAAACAAAATATGAAAACTTTCAAAAATGTCAAAAAAGACTTTTAAAGCTGTTGCGCAAAAGTATGCAATAATATATTTTGAGTCCTGACATTCAATGGATTTTGAGTTTCTATTTTTATACTGCATACTTTTAGACACCCTTTAAGTTATTCAAAAACCTAACGTGTTCTGTGGCACCCTATGTACGTTTGTTTCTGTATAAATTTGTTTTTTTACAAAAGAAAACAGTTTCCCAAATTCAAATCAGTCTTTTCAAGTCAATGCTCGCAGTTTATTTTGTCACGCACAAGTAGATATCTTACAACCGATTCTCCTGCCTCCTTTGGTGATGAATGAACGACATGGTAAAACCAATCGAACGTTTCACGCAATGCTCATCCATTTGCTCGTCCAGGATGCACTGCCTCAACAGTCCCGCTGCGTAGTTCGTGATCCTAGCTTTAGTGTCCTCGCTGTCAATCCGTTCCAGTCGCTTATCCACCTTGTGCATTAGGACATAGGCCTCGGGATAGTGGGCCACTTCGCAGGGCCACCGAGGAGAATGCGGATGATCCAGGGACACTATGTACTCCTGCATTCCAGAACTATCCTCCTCCTTAGATCCACGGAGGGTGTTGGCCTGGACCAAACCCAGTGCTGAGATGAGTAGAATCACGAGAGTAGAGTTCATTGCAACGACTGTTGTTAAACTGTGAAAATGCATTCTATAACTCACCCTTTTTATAGGTCTCACATGACAACAAGAAAAAAGCGCCGCCTGATAATCGAGTGGAGGCACTGTGGGAAAAAGGGCTTCGGCCTCACATTGTTGCTATTCAGACACGAGCTTCTCAGCTTTTGAGAGGGTCAATGTCGGGTCACTGATTAGCTGCAGCCTTCATATAATAAATATTGGCAAGCTGCATCAATGCCATAATGTTTAAAAACTATAAGGAAGCTAAGGAATATTTTTTATTCTTATCAGAATAAATACACAATGTTTGTTTCCAAAATGACTCATTAAATATATTAAGTACACAGTTTTCCCAAAATGCAAAGGCACTTTTTAAGAAATATCAAAAATTGTAAAATCACTTCTTGTTCTTATCGATCTTATTGGTAATCCAGTCCATGATTTCCTGACGCAAAAAAAATATATATATTATGTTTAAAATGTTATATTAAATGTAAAACTTCACCCACCGGTATCCCAGACCCTGTTTGCATAGAACATTCCTTAATGGTCCAATCACGACCCTGTAAGCGTTCCAGACCCATTAAATCGATGACTGTGGACACGGGCAGAGATCCCGAGGTGTCTTTTTTATTGGACACGATCAGCAGAGGAGCTTTATTGAGTTCCTGGTGCATCAGGACATCGCATAAAACACATCGAGCCTCACTTAGGCGCAGTGCATCCTTGCTGTCCAGTACAAAAATCTATGCTTTCGGGATTATAGTCAAGTCTTTAATTTTAAAGAAACCCCGCTTACCAAGACCTTTGCTTTCTGGTAATAGTTGGGCCAAATCTGCCTGTTCTTCAGTTCGCCATTAATATCCCACAACTGCACTTTGTAATTATTGATTGTGAGGGTCCACTCACTGACCTGCTTGTTAGGTTCTTTTGACTGTAATTATTCGGGGGTACATTTGGAATAAGCAAAAAAACTCCAAAGTCTTACATCACCATTATAAATTTCTGCCAGTCGGGCTGTCAACGTTGATTTTCCAGCATTATCTAGCCCTAAGATGAGCAGACAGGATCTGTGTGAACCCGTGGGCAGAATCTTTTTAATGAGCGTTACGGGTCCGTAAAAACACATGGGGATTGGAATGTCACAAATTTTTAAGTAATAAAATTTAGTAAGGAAAAGTAAGGGATTTACAAGGCAGAGCCTTCTACACTTTGTTAATCATTATAAAGTAATATAAAGTTATTAGCAGCACTTCTGAATTTTTTGGTGTAAGGTTTTTTTCTTAAAATCCCACCAGCTTTAATAGTTCTTTTGTTAAAATAACTTTAAAAATATTGAAAATTTAATTTAAATCTCTTTTTTTCAACTTATTTTCAATCAATTGCTTATGAGAAGAAATAAGAAATAAGTCATGAGTAAGCGATTAAATCCTTAGGGTATATTGAGGTGACATTAATATTACGTATATATTTGTAATTTAGATCTTAGAGAAAACTTAACAGGCAAATATTACGATAATTGGGGCTACTTCTTCATGTTCTTGCAGACCCAGTCCATGCCCTCCTTGAGGCCAATGCCATTCACTGCGGTGCAGGCCTTGATTTCCCAGGTCCGCCCCTGCAATTGCACCAAGCTCATCTTCTCAGCCACCTCGGAGGCACTCATGGCATCCGGCATGTCCTGTTTGTTGGCGAAAATCAGCACGGGAACCTGTTTCAGCCGGTTGTCCATCAGCATCTCGAACAGTTCGCTGCCCGCTTCAGGAAGTCGAGTCCGATCAGTACAGTCAATTACGTAGATCTTAGAATTAATAATAATATTTTAAGTAAGCAATAAATATTGAGATCTATCAAAGTCTCACCAGCACATCAGTGTTAGCAAAGTAGTTCTTCCAATACGGTCTAATCTTCCATTGACCTCCGATATCCCAAACATTAAGCTTAAAACCATCGGCTGCCACGGACTTGATGTTAAATCCGGCCGTGGGCGTTACCTGCGGGGTTTCACTCCGTATTTTATGGGGAAAACGAAACCAGTTCACGGCCCTCATACGCACCGTGGTTATGTCCTCCGAGGCCAGTTGCTTCAGTATCGTCGTCTTGCCCGCATTGTCCAATCCCAGGAGCAGGATGCGAGCCTCCTTTTCCGGATTGGGTCTCAGTTTACGCAGCAGCGAAAGCAGACCCTTAAAGAATTTTAAATATTAATCATTTTTTTGCGGTAAGAGTTAACCCTTCAAACAATGTTTTGAATAACCTGATTCCCATCAGGCTGGGAAGTATTCTCTGAAAAAACTTTGATATGCAAGATTGTGATTGTGAGGTGGACAAACGAAGTTATTTTACAAGAAAAAGAGTTAAACAAACAAGAGTTAGACCAAAATATTGCATAATGAAAGTCGTACTTTCAAACATTAGAGGTGTTTGCTCATATATCTAAGCGAAATGTGTCACCAAATTACTTTTTTGTTGTTGTATAAATGTGAATTATTTGCGAATCGATTAAAAAAGGCTTAAAAAAAAAAAAAGCACTTGCTGATAGGTGAAAAACAGCTTATCAATTACTACACTATTACACAGAAAAACGGAATTTTTGAACTGAGATAAGTAAGTGCATCAGAAGCAAACAAAAACGGTGGTTTTCAATTGTTTTAATGGAGCAATGTATAAATAGAAATTAATATGCTTAATAAAACTGTGATTTCAATAAATAAAAACAACAATTTTATTTTTTTTTTTTTTTGTAAATAAATAAAATTTTAAACCCATTAGTTTGTTTATATAAGTTTTACTTAAACTGTGTTCAACTGTTGCTTCTTGTTTTTACCGAACCACCCTCTTTTTTGAATACCGATATGTTCGCGCCAAAATTGTGGCTTAAGTGCTGGAAAAAGTTCTTTTGGAAGCGCAGCCAACATAACAAAGTAGTGTTGAAAAGTTTTGCGTTGGTTTCCATGGCGACGATCGCGAAATGAAAACAAACCGAGCAATTACGGAATAACAAGGCACTTAATTAGCTGTTACCGAACCGGGAGATAACCTACCATCCTCTAATCTACGTCGGAACGAAAGTGGGAACGATATCTATATCTATATCAAGATCCCTCGGATCCGATAATCCGCTGGCTGTCCGGCGACGAAGTCTTCTGGTGGTCAAAGTCAGAAAAAGTCCGGAAATTTGGAAAACTCGGGCACTGGATCCACCACCAAACACAACATCACAGTTTCAGCGCTGCACAGCTACTAAAAACATATACAAATTCGCTCAACGCTCCAACAAATTCTGGACAGCAACAACAAAGCGTCGCCGAGCAACCGCTGCAAGGGAGCGAAAGAGAGGGGGCGAGTGGAGAGTGGGTGGGGGAGCGGAATCGAAATTGGAACGGGAACGGGAACGGGAAGAAGATGCCGCTGCTATTTACGGGCTTCAACGCATTTGGCCAGCATGAATGTGTAAGCGGCGACGTCGACTGCGCTGCCGGCTTTAGCGGTTTGTAACCGGCAACAAAAGCCGACGATCACTTAGTACTTACAGTAGACACTCACTAGCTTGAATCAGTAGCTTACTTTGGTAGGGCAAAGCTAACAGCAAACCCAGACTGTTTCTGTTACCTTTTGTCTAATTGTTCGGAAATAACTATACACTATCTATAGAATGAAATCAAAACTCAAGTCGCCTTTCTTGTTCTTATGGTAAACTAAACTAAACTAAACTATATTAATATTTATTTATCTATTTAGGTTTACAAAGTAAAGATTGCAAGACTATCTTAATTTAATAAGATAGATTAATAAAAATAATAATTAAGAAATATAGATTTGTTAGCTGTAAAATTGATTTGCTAAAATTTCTTTAAATTTAGAAAACTACACTGAGAAAACTTATTTTTGTAGAGGTTCCACCGTATGCATACTAATTCAATCCTGCCTTCATTACAGAAATAAATGCGCCAGTCTCGACTGAGAACCAGTGCACGATCTCGGTCGGCTGGCGGTATGCGGCTATCGCTTTGGGCCGGAAGTTATGGCTGCGTGGCCTCTTGGATGATGGCCCAAATGAGTGCGTGACCCTCGAGGCGGCGGGGGGACATTAAAGCCCTGGCCGCTGGCGATTCCTACTGCCTGGTGCTACTCCACAGCGGTCTTCTGTACCGCGTGCAACCCAAACTGCAAGGGGAACTACTAGTTGTTAGACTAGAAGCTCCACCCCAAACCAATTCGAGAACAAAGCGCTCTATCTTTGGTGTTCCCAAGGCGCCCCCATCGCCGATCATCGAGCACATTGCCTGCGGATCCCATATAAACGTAGCGGTCAGTTCGGAGAACTCCGTGTACAGCATTCCCAGTTGCCTGCATCAGTTTGCCGAGCGGCAGTTCCGAGTGAAGCAGCTCCAATGTGGCCATGAACACGCCGTACTTCTCAATGTCAACGGTGACGTATTCACCTGGGGAAATGGACTGTAAGTGGGGGCCATAAATGCACTTGGTTGTGCAGAAATACCTTTGCCGAGGGTCTTTTACTTCAGCCAGAAGTTTGTTAAGTATGGAGGGAACTTAAAAGTTAATTTGAAGACTTTTTTTAAAGAAAAAATGCAATTTAAAGTATCTAGGAGCAACTATATCTATACTGTTTTGACTGATTTTTATATAAATATAAACAAAATGTAGTGTGGATGTTATAAGGATCATCTTGAAAAAAGAGATACAATATATTTGAGTTTTTTATGGTGTAATTCTTTTTTATTTATTTACCTTTAAATGTTTATTAATTACCAAATCGAATTTATTTTGCTGTACGGGTATTTAAAGATTTAAAGCCATAATCTAGCTATTTTCTTATTTCAATTTCTTACTTTTTCTGCACATTCGTGTCATAATTAACAGACGCGGACAGTTGGGTCAGGCCGCACTGAAAGTGGAGGAGACGCCGCAATTGCTGGAGGCGCTGGCGGGGATCAAGGTACATATTTGCTTCGTCCACTTATCATTACAGTGACAATCTTAACTGTCTTGCAGATAACTCAAATAGCTGCCGGTGGTTGGCACAGTGCGGCCATATCCGCCTTCGGAGACCTCTACACTTGGGGCCTCAACTGCAGCGGACAGCTGGGAGTGCGGGTGATGAAACCCGGGGGCTTCCTCAAAGAGCCCACTGTATATCCGCTGCCGCAGTTGCAAGATCTGCCCGAATGTGGTTGCGGTTGCTCCAAAGAGGCGGAGGCCAACGATGATCACGATGACGATGAATGTGCTCCGCTGAGGGTGTTCGCTGGATCTCGTCACACTCTGCTGATCCGACGGTGCGGGCGGCTATGGGCCAGTGGATGGTGCAAGCACGGTCAGCTGGGAAAGCAGCTCCAAAACCTGTCTTATTTGGACGCATTTCGGGCCCTTGATGGAATCTGGATGAACACTAGCTCTGATAATGTTCTCTGCGGTCCTTGGTCAACGCTGCTTTATTTAAAGGAATCAAAGAATTGAAAACACGTATGTACAGTGTAAAAGGCTGTGAATCTTACATGAAAATCGTTTCAAAGTATACCATAAAATTTAAGAAACTTTTAAATTACAAAATTTAAAGGGTATGTTTAATATTAAAACTAAAAAAAAAATTAAACAATAAAATTCTATACCAGCTATGGCAGCTGTTTCAAGATTTTTTTAAAGTGTGTCATGTCAAAAAAGCTCAAAAAAAGCCAAACTCATTCATGTAACTTAAATGTTAAATGATTCCAACATGGAATTCTACAGAGAAAGCGACCCTCTGCGGCGAAATTTGGAAGCTGTAAGGTGAACTGTGCCGTCAGATGTCAAACGAAACATGTAGAAGTGGTGTAAATTCTTAAGTAAAATCGAAAAGTGAAACATTTTATGGAAGTTAAGAAAATTTACCGAAAGTAAGAAAATTGAGTGGAAAATTTTTCAGACCGATCTTGACCTGAAAGACGATCGCCATTGACGTCTGTGCTGGTCTTCTGAATATGTTATACAGATTAGCCAAAGCTAAGTAGGCCTCGGAGTATGTGTTCGACTTGGGAAAATCAAAATTACTCAAATCCAACTACAGGCTAGAGGTGGGGGAAAATCGTGGTTCATGGCGTAAGTCAATATGTTAGGGGGTTATCTATGTTTCTTGATCTATAAAAAAAACTCCCTTTATACCCAGTCCCAGCGTATTCATCGTCCTTTTTTGGCGCCTCTCCGTGCAGCTTCTCTACCCGTATGGATACATGGACTGTTCGCTGCAGGATGCCCTGGCCAACGACAACCTAATATGGAGCATGGGAGATCGGATGGAGGTGCAGCTGTTGAAGCTGATGCGCAAATCTTTTCGGACCACGACCATGCTCGTGCTGATGATGGAGTTGATGGCCATGCTGGAAGCAGCCCTGAATTTTCCACTGGACCTGGCCGCCAGAATTTAGTCCCGGGATTGAACTCTGTCCCTGGGAAGTGTTCTCACACCGTTTCATTTATCGTCCCATCAAAACAACAGTGCTCAAATAATTTCAACTTGGGGTAGGACTGTTATTGTGCCAACGTTCGTCGTCGTCGTAGTTGTCGTCGCTGCCCATTTAATCAGTACATTTTATTTTTAAAAATGCTATTAAACAATATTTGCCTTAGCAAAAGTCAGACGCGTTCGCAGTGCAATAAACTTTTCAGCACTTGAGCCGCTCGACTGACTGACTGATTGACCGAACGACGGACGTTGGGATTTTTTCTTTGTTTTAACTTTAACTCTGCGCGAACTCGTGATTATTTCGATTTCGTGGAAGTGCGTTCCACGCGAAGGTTTCGATTGGAATTTCATGTGTGCCATATGGGTTATATTCGTTCTGATTGCAGTTCAATTGGCTCGACTAAAATGCTCCTTTTGATAGCTTAAGCCCTCTTAAAACGGAAGATTTTATGGTTTTGTTCTGCGATTTGATTACAAAACTTATTACTTTGGGTGCCACATAATAATATATTCTTCTTCTTAAGAAATATTAGAAGTGATAAAACCTGTAAGGGTTTTTAAAGGAATTACTCAATTTTTATTTTAATTATTTATTGTAATTTTTTTTATTGTATCTTTTTATTTTTATTTTTAAAGGTTTTTATTAAACCTTGTCCGCCAGTATAATAAAAGCTTATACATTTTTATCTACAATCGTACATAAGTCGCCTCTATAATGAGTTTTTTATTTTTTAACAAAATGTTTGTACACTTAAGCCTTACTGAAGCTAGACAAATTTTTTTGCTTTTGTTTTAGTTTTTGGTAAGCGTTCCATTAAGGTCTTAAAATTTTATAGTCTCAGTTTAAAATATATCAATTTCTTGTAGCGCCTTTAATCGTCGACACAGCCCCACCATTTATAAATGCCCATTCCATATATATGTACATTCACGATCCTATAAGCGAATTTCCCGCAGTATAGTCCGCGAGCGGGTTCAACGCTTTTATGTTATTTGCCAAATGAAAAAGTAAAAAACAAATGTTTATCTTACAATACACTGGGTGGCAGTTCAGTGGAGTTCTGGCGACACGCACACATGGTGCGTAGATAGGCTTTGCTTTTGGGCTTTACTTTTTCATTTTATGATCGCTTCGCTTTTTTTCCCCTTTTTTCGTTGGCAAACTTTGTTATCGTCAAAAAAAAGAAACTCCCGTCGGAATATGATCGTCTGTGTGTCAGTTTTAGGTCGCGAAACTATTTGCAGCTAGAAATTGCCACTGCACGGTGACTAAGATAAAAAGAGAGGGGCTGATGCGTCCAGAAAGAGAGGGCGAGATCGCCGGGGAGTTCAAGCGCCTCGCTCAAGGCAGCTCTGCTGTCTGCAGCTTATCAGGGCAACTGGAACCACAACCACTCGGAGCGGCAAGTACGAAAAAGTGCTAATTGTAAACCCTATCCCCTCCTTTTTCGAGGCGTTTTCGTTACTCGAAAATTGTAATTCATGCGTGCCCAAGCAGACGCCAAAGTTTCAACAGAACTCAGTCAATCATAACCGACAAAAAAGTGCCCAAGAACACTCCTCTTTGGTCAGGGAGTCAGTAGTAGTAGTAGTAGTAGTAGTAGTAGTAGTAGTAGTAGTGGAAGTGGCATTAGTTGTCTGCACCTTCGGTTTGGGGAGTGTTTGTGTTTGCCCTCTGTCCAAGGGGCAGCTGGAGATCGAGATCCCTCTCCAAGTGCGTGCCACTCCGCATGCAACGCTGAGTAGTGGCCTCCAGTAGCCGATTCGCAGTCAGATCCATGTCCATGCTTAGAAGCAGAGCAATCAACACCCGCCTCAATAGAAGTACAGGGAACGCTCGTGAATGTGCCTCAAAATGCATGACGGAAAAGGTAGCGGTTCAGGATAATTTTATATCATTTGAAATAAATTACCTGTTTGTGGAATTAATTGTGCGTTTTTTAATTGCTCTGGTGAAATTAACTTAAGCTAACTTTACTCTAACATTTACACCTTCAGGTAAAAATTAACCTGGCACAAGCTTAAGTGCGTCTTAAAAATAAATTACAAACAGTATTAAAGTATAAACATTAATTCAACACTTAATAGTAAAGTACCTGTACTTTTTTGTTTAATTTCTGTAAGTCTGTAGTCTAAAACTACTTGAGTTTTATTTTGATACTTTCGTAATATAAAAAGGAATTAATTGTTTAGGAAATACATAACTAATATTCAAATTATTTTTATTAAAAATAAAAGTTTAAGTGAAATACACAAACAAATTTAATTGTTATAATTTTTATCTCCTCTTATCTCACCGATGGCTTACATTAAATTTTTTAAAATAAGGCTTTTCATATAACGACCTTTCACTGTACTAGGCCTTTTTTGTGAGTTGTTTGCGAAATCATCATAGCTTGGCCCATTCCCCCTGCACTCCCTTTTCCTGACCTACCTTGGCGCCTGGCCTGGCCAACACATGTTCGCATGCAGTTCAGTATCTGTGTGCCCACAGCCTATTTGCTTTTGGGCGTACATTGAACCACAAAGGCCCTGAGCTCGGCGCCACCCCCAACTAATCATCACTTTGTTGCTGCGTTAATGACTCGCCTTGGATTTGCCAGTGTCAACTCCCTTTGGAGCTTACCATTTAAGTGGAATGCACCAAAAAATGAAAAAAAAACAAAATAAATAATAAAGTACACACAGGGAAAAGGAAGTCGTGCTGGAGAGCGTGTTCCCAAAACGTTTTGGCATCCCAAATGGATGTCGGTGCTCCTCCCCTATCACTCAAAGTGCCATAAAAATTATGCATGAATGTATTTGCTTCATTTCTGCACTTTTTTTTTCCCATTTTGGCCAAATATAAAAAGTGCCGCACACCCCCCAAAAAAAGTAAAAACCAAAAAAAAAAAAAAAAATATATAAAAAAGGAGGAACGAAAATGAAACGAATGCAGGAGCGTCGCATTTTTACGGCTCCATTCATGTGACGACGGAAGTGTCAAGTGGCTGTTGGCAACTCGTCGTCGACGGGAAAAACTTCCCAACCTCCCCCCCCCAAAAAAAAAAAAAAAACAAAACGGGACCACCCACCCACTTTTCCTGGGCGTCCTTTTCGTCAACGTCGCCTCTGTGCATCGAAAATGCCGTTATTGTTGCCAGTTGTCTACATGCTCTATGCTCCCATGTACATCACATCACATCAGATCCCCCTTGGTGCCCCGTTTTGACTTTTTTGTGCCCCCGCGAAACCCTTCTAACCATGTCTACTACGTGTGCCCAAGTTGCATTTTCGCTCTCTTTCACACCCTCTATCCCCGTCTCATTCCCCAGCACCACTGACGTCTGTCGTCGAGTGGGCAAACTTTTTAGCGTATGCATGTGTATGTTTCGTTTTTCACCATTTCTTTTTTTTTTCTCACATTTTTCTCCATTTTTACCATTTTTTTGTGTGTACTTTGCTTCATTTTTCTATGCCCTTCATTTAGCTGGCTTTGTTCTTTTTGGGGTACAGTTGTGCTCGTAGGGTTAAGTAGCCTCTGCCCCGGACGAATAAGTAGCTGCAGATGCCAGTTCCTAAAGTTGACGTCTGCACTTTTTGGAACAGGCTGTGGAAGGGTTCTTAAGACAGAAGTCTAAGGGTTCGGATGTAAGAAAAATATTTGGATTGCTTAAATGGAAGAAAGCAATGCATCGATGGTGAAACCATCAATAGAAATTGAGTTTAGACCACCCAAAAACTTAATGAACTACCAAGGCTCAAAGTAATCCTTAGAATTTTTGGTTTAAGATTAAAAAAAATTTATGATAATATTAAAACTTGAGCTATACCAATTTTCAAATAGATATTTAGTCCTACTGGCTATAATTATAAGTTTAATAAAAATGTTTATAAAAATGTATTGTATATTCAAAATATTTATTTATTGTTAGATTATTAGACTTCCAAATTAAAACAAATGAAAATTCATATCTATCCTATACAAAATGACCGCCAACCAAGTATGGCAGCACTTTATCTTTTGGGTGGTATATTTTCAAATCAATTTTTTGAAATAATAATTTGGTTTTTTGGAACTATATTCCTCATATCTTGTTTAAAGCTTATTCTTGGAAAATCGAGCATAAAGATTTCTGAGTTTTTCAATTCCAACTTCACAGCAGCGCAGAAGTCTTATCGCAAATAAACTTTTCACAATTATTGGTTTAATTCCATTACGCACAACTAAGTAAGTAAGTGTAATTCCTGAAAATAAACTCAACGGGCATGCCAGGAAAACTTCACAGAGAGTCACTGCAATTAATGACATTTAACCGTCAACCCCTGACCCGTCGCCTAGGAACAAAACTCCATGTTTTGGCACCCACTCCTGCTGAAAATGCCATGACAGCTGTCTAATTTGTCGCCGTAATTTGCGTTGACAAGTTGATTGTCCCGCTCATGCCAGGCACTCCTAATTGCAGTTAGCCACTTACATAACCAGCAACGATAGACCCGATTACATGATTACACTGCTGTCCGCAGAGTCCGGGCCAAAATCCACGAGACCCCGACAGTCTGGTCCATGGGGCATCCGCTTTCGCTTTCGCTTTCGATGTCCGACGCCCGATGCTTTCTGGCCTAGCGCATCCTCGGCGACTCGTTGGCCATTTGCATTGCACTGCCTCTGTTGGTCTAATGAAATTCTGTTGCCACTTTTCGACCTTCACTGGGGCTTGCTGCCACCTCCCCCCACCTGCTGCTGCTGCTGCTGCTGCGGCTGCTCTTCCACTGCACTTTTTGGCCAAACAAAACGCCCAAAACGGCGTCCACTCGTGACCATGGCCATGACCATGCTGTCTGGCCCCGGTTGCCGTTGCCATTGCCTTCTCTTGCCTGTTATTTTTGGCATCACCAGCAACAGCATCAGCATGGAAACGAAACGAAACGTGCTGCCTGCCCAACTGCATTTCCCGGCTCTGGCCGCGTGCCACCAGTTGCCTGTTGCCTGCTGGCGGTACACTGCGCCAAACGTGTTGCTAGTGTCATTTTGGGCAACCAGTTTTGTAAAAGTTAAATTTGTTGACTTCAAAATTTATCGAACCAATTAAAACATTAAATTTCGGGGACAAGGTTTCCTAAGAAATAACACAAATTAGCATAGTTCTCAAAGACATTTAATAGATATGTATACTTTTTTCTTGCCGAAAAAATTTGACTGTATTAAAAACAAGTATATGTAAGATATCGTTAACCATAGATTGAAATTGTAAAGGTAAGGTTTGATAAATGTGTACATTTCCATAAAAAAAGAATTAAAACTAAATATGGTAAAAGTTTTCAAGATATAACTTTAAGGCTTAATTATAATTTTTTTTTTAAATATTTTTTGCTTGCAAATAGTGTCTGTGAAAAATGCAACAAATTTGCTAATAAGTTTTTCTTCTTGTGCACATATATCTGTGGCATTGGGGCGATGCCGGGCACTGGAGTTGGACTCGGATTTGTCTGGCACTGCATCCTCTGGTGGTGGTGGTGGCGTGGCGGTGGTGCTGTGGTGGTGGTAATGCTGTGGTGGCATTGACATTGGCGGCGAAAGTGTGGCACCGGGCAGGCACACTTCGCAACAGTTGTATTTTTGGCTTGTTACATGCCGCCATGCCATTTGAATGCCACACTGCGTATACGTAATGCGAGCGCTCTATTTTTTTGTGAGTGCTTAAATACAATGATTCCATTGAAAAAGTATGAATGGAGATTACGGCATTATGGTTAAGTTGGATCGTCTCCATGTCGCGTTGAAAAGTTTCGGAGAGTTCTTCAAGTCGAACTGAATGTCCTTAGAACTTGTGACTTGTGCACTTCAACTTTTCCACTCCACAACTTTTCGCTTGAGGTCGCCTTCGCTCTCGTATGTCAGAATCTATTCCCATTTTTAATCTCACTCTCCTTACGATAATATGCACAATTTTTTCCAATGTCTGGCCAAAAACCGTCCACATGGCTGTCATGTCTGTATTTTGCGTTTTTTCGCTTTTCCGTCTGTCTTTCGGCTTTGGCTTTACTTCCCCGATCCCAAGCCAACCATTCGATTTACATGCTTCGATACTTTGCGATTCTCCGACTCCGTCGCCGTCTCCAACTAGCAACTTCATCTCGCATGGGTATGGGTATTTTTCTGCTGGTCTTCCATATATATTTCTTTTTTGCTTCTTTTGCCCCATGCTTTTTGCTCGTTTGCATATTAAAATTTCATATATGAATTTTTGCTTTATTAATATATCTTGCAGTTATTTTCGTTGGTTGGCTACGGGTTAGTTGGGTTCTTGCTCCATTTGCCCCATCAAAATGGATGTTGAAATTAAATTTCATTTGTGTCTTCACAGCTTAGTGAGGAGAATATGCGGAAGAGGATGATGGTGATGGTGATGGTGATGGTGCGAGAGCATTGCGGTTCTGTTCAGTTCTGTTCTGGGGTTTTTTTTTGCATCTGGCCATGGGGCTATGGCTATGAATATGGCTATGTGCATGTGGATCTGGATCAGGGGCTTAGCCAGCGCGAATTATTGAATTATTTCGCCAGCAGCTGGTAAATTCGATTTGCTCGCTGGCTGCCATATCACTTGCAGCATATGTATCCGCATCTGTGTATCTTCTTCGTCAGTCGTATCTCTGTATATCTGTATCTACTGTATGTAACGTACATATATAATATTCCCATCAGCGTGCGGAGTTCAACTAATTTGTTTTTACTTCATTGCATCGACAGAGCGTCGTCGATGACGACGGCGACGTCATTGAAAATTAGACAAATTGGAAGAGTCAAAATGGCAAAAAATATAATAATAATGTGTGAGAGGGGGGAAATCAGCAATTCTATAAACACCAGTCCCAGTCTGTGTCGTCTGCGTTGAGTGTGAAGAAGTTGAAGTTGAAGTTGGCGAGCCGAACCAATACAGCTGCACAATCAATTTGCACACACCAATACAGCGATGGCATATCATTTAAGTAGCAAACATCGCGCCCCCAAATGTGATGACAGTAGGGTTACTCAATTTGCTTATGTGAGTCATTTGTTTTGGTTAAAAATTTGGACTTATAAAAGAAAGTATTTACTTACCATTCATTGTTTGCAAGGAGGTGACACAATTAAAAAAAAACAATATTAGACTTTAAGAAATTTGCCACAAAATTTATATTAATAAGAACTTGTGTTATGACTTCAACTTCATTAACCTAATAAAAAAATCAATATAAAAAAAGTATATAATTTCTTTATTGTTTATGAGCGTTCTGAATAGATAACTGTTAGAGGCTTAAAAAGCATACTATTTCAAGTCTTAAAAGCCTTAGCATACTTTTTGGCGTCTAACCTTTTTAACCTTTAGGTTAATAATAATTAAACAAATTTGTGGTTTTCTTTTGAAATCACAAATCTTGCTGCATAATTTTAAGGCCTACGAATATAAAACTCCTCAAACTCTTGATGCCCATCGTCACTATAATGCGAATGATTTAAATAACCCGGACCATCCCTACTAAAAGGCATTCTATCACCAACTCATTTGGTTGTTTTTGGCTTTTGTTTCTGTTGTTGTTTTTTTTTTCGTTGCTTACTCTTTTTGTGCGCTTCGACGCGTCACCGATTCGCAATGCGTGCGTTTGTGTGTGTGTGTGTGTGGGAAGTTTATTCAACCAAAGGTTCGGTTCATTGAACTTGGCCAAATGGAATGGCGAATATTCGGTTGTCGTAGGTTAGTTAGGCAGTCAGTTGCCCATTGTGCATTCACGAAATGAAGTTGCGGCGAGTTAAGCACCCTCACTGCCTCTCTTTCTTTTCCCCTATATCCTTCTCTTTCTTCACTTGATGTTGCCATCTCTTTCGCACATGTGGGGGGGCGTATGGCATTTATGAGAAGGCACAAAAGACGAACTGAATGGAATGGCCGGGTTGACAAACTGACTTGACTGACTGACGAAAACTGTGACGAAAAGTGCATTGGCAAATGCATTCGCACTCGCACTCGCACACACAGATGCACATATCAAAAGCGCATAAAAAGCAATAAGTGAGCACTTTATGGCACTGAGGAAACGTCGTTTGGGCAGCCTTCTCCATGTGTCGTATGTTTGGCAAGTGTGGGTTAAACGCACGGAGGGGTTAAGAGTGGAGGAGTCAATCCGCGTAGGGCGCTAAACAAACACTGATCGCTAAGCAAATAAGACAACAAACAGCGGCTCAGTTCTGCAGTTCACAAAGATATCGATAAACGTGCAATGAACCTATCTATTCTCGAGTATTGTAGACATATCAAATCTCGACCTCATATCAATCAAGTACCCTTCAACATTATGCCGAAGTCTTTTAGCAACTACTTTGTTCTTGAAAGCAAGCTAATTATGCTAAATATTGGTATTTTACTATTTTGCTCGTGTTATTAAAATCGTTTTAAATCGCAAGCCTATTAAGAGTTTCGATTTATTTTTTATTTAAAGTATTTTCCCAAGGATTAAATATTTACTTAATCATTTCACAAACATCTTATTTTTGACTTTAATTTGTCACCCTTTTCTATCTTATGATCGAACAAATTAACGACTATGAAATGTGTTCTTTTAACCAGCTTATCTGCAGCCATTTCTCCGTATTTTATTTTCAGCCTGTTCTTGTTGCCAAATAGGCCCCTTTATGTTCTATGAAATCGTACGCCTTGATGGCTTCTGCTCTGCTTTGATTCCGCTGCCTTTCAATTGTCACCGAGGAAGATCCGCCAGTCAACGCCAACTTACCACAAATTCTGCTGCGGAAGGGGCAGAAGCAGGAGGCTTGTTTCGGATTGGTGGCGTCTTGGTCTTGAGGCAAATGGTTAGATGGCTACAGCTACAACAACAGCCAGAAGACCCGAGTGACGGAGGCCCAAAGCTTTCATAGACGAAATATGAGGCGCAACCGAAATGGCAAACGAAGCCGGGTCGGAACCAGTAGACCAACCTTCTGCCTTTGCTCCCTACTTTCCCCTTGCCCTCCATGCTCATTTTGCATATGGGTAATTTGAGAACATTTGCGCTTTAACTGCATGGGAAAAACAAAAATAAAAGAAAAAGTGCAGCCGGCAAAAAAAAAGAGATCCAGCTAGAAAAATATGTGCAAAATATGTGTCGCCTGCTTTGGCCTGGCCTGGATATCGACAGTCGGACCTCGCTAAATCATATTTCATATTTCAAAGCCCCAAAGCTAAACAATATTATTGAAGAATTTTAGTTTTTGTAGCCTTTACATTTAAGGTAAATTACAAAATTGATTCAAAAGCTATCTCTCTGACCCTTGATTTAAATATATAAAATTTAAAATGTATAGATTTTGGCCATACAAGTTCAGTGTATCGAATTCCGACAGTACGCACATATATCGGCGACCATGTCCATGGTGTAGTGCTTTCAAAGGCCTAAACCGATGTCGCCTTGTTGCTGGTTGTTGGTAGTTGGTTGTTGGATATGTTGTTGGTGCTATTGTAACTGACTTTGAGGGCTTCATCATCTGCTTTCGGCTGGTTACTTGGGCTCCGCCGACGAAAACTGACAGCGACCATGGCGTGGAGTCGAGCAGATCCAAGTGGCAAGGCACAGTGTGGTGTGGCATGGTGTGGTTTGGTGTGGCATGGGCACTGCCTAGTACAATGTGGAGTGGCTTAGGCTTAGGTTTTGGAGTAGGCGCTTCCAAGGGTAGGAGATACCAACAACGTCAACTGGCGGCGCATTTCAAGTTGACTTTATTTTCAGCGTCTACTCGGCCGGTGTCCGTCCTTTGGTCTTTTGGTCTTTTGGTCTTTTGGTCCCTCGGTCTCTGGGCCTCTTGGCTTGCATTTTTACTTGGCACTCTCTTTATTTGCATTTCTTTTAAGGTTTTTTTTTTGTTTTAGTTCCTTTGGTTCCGAAACTTGATGAATTGGGAATTAATTCCTTTTGACATTGTTTTTTAGCATGCGAAAAAAAATGCAGAATACCCCTTGGGCAAAGTTTGTTTGATATCATCTTGGGTTTTCGATCCATTTAACTTTGTATATGCAGTAAGGCTTTTAACATTGTTTGTTTGAACTACATTGATAGTTAATGAACAGTCACCGTAATAACCATACCAAAAGTAGAAATGTAATGCTGATAAGGATATTTATTTGAATATTTTAATTATTTTTGTTATTTAAAAATTGGTTTGGGCGAGAGGAAACTATGTTGTCATTTAGTGATTCATTAAAATTATAACTGGAAATAAGTATAATCTTTTGAAAAATGTAAAAGTTTGTTCCTTACATCCCATGCTTTTGTTTTAAGACATTTTCTACCGACATTTTGGGCATTCGATATCTCTTTTGGTTGGGGGACTCAATGAAATGTTGTTTCAACTAGCACTCTCCCTTCCAAAGCACACATGTAGGCATTTATTTACACATTGGCTAAGCCTGTGACTTTTTCGCTATCCCCGCCCTTAACCCTCTCCACCCGGGATACCCCCGAATTCCCCGCTTTGGCCAAAGTTCAATGCACTTTTTGCGCAGAATTTGTTGCCTAACCAGCCGAAGAACAAACGCACAGGCGGACAATTCTTTTTGTTGCTGTTGTTGTTGCTGGTATTGTTTTTGTTGTTTTCATTGTTGTTGTTGCTCTCCTACTCTTTGGCTTTAGTTTCCTTGTGTGTGCGTCTGTATGTGCGAGTGTTTTTTTCGTGTTTGGCGTTAACATTGGCAGCAGGTGTTTGACATTGCGTCAAAAGTATTGCTGATGCTGCACAGCGAGAAAATCGTTGTACCTATTTATTTGTAATGTTTTCTTTATAGTCTTAAGTTGATCAACGATTAGTATAAGAGTACTTGATATTGGTTTGATGACATGAGTTCGTTTTTTGTTTAAAAAACTGTTCATTTTAATATTATATTAATTATTCAGGGCTAGTAAACACCCAAATTACTTAATTGAATATATGAATATTTGAATCTAAAAATTAATTTTATGTATGTACATATTTTAAAACATTTTAGATAACAGAATACTTTTTTGGCTTACTCATATCCTTTATAAAAAACAATTATTTAGTTATTTCGAAAATTGAACGAACGCAACGAATAGAATGTTTACAGACAAAGCAAATATATTAAGTTAAAATCAATTAAATTGTTGAAAAAAGACCAAATATTATTTCTGACACCGAGCTATGAGCTATAGCTATGAGGGATTTGTATAACAGGCAACACTGGTTTTGTATATAGAGGCCATATAACATATGCTAACAAACTATTATATTTTGTCTTTAACTCTTTAATAAATCAATTTAATTTCCGGTTTTAATGTATATTTTCTAGCTGTGTGCGGTGGTTACTTTTGTTGCTGGCGATGTTGCTGCTGATGTTGTTGTTGCCGCAGTTGCTGCTGCTTTTGCTGCTTCCACGGACTGGTTGCCTTAGCCTGCCTCAATGCCTGACAGCCTGCCACAGGAAGCCATACTATACTGTATTGCGCCCTGCTGGAGTGTGTGTGAGTGTGCTGGCCAAGTTGTTTTCATTGTTAACAAGCTTTCTGTTGTTGTAGGTCGCAAAATGTGAGCCAAATGTGAGGGCGAGCGGGGGCACGAGGGATGGTGAGCCATTTCAGCTTATGCGAAATTAACTTTCGGCGTGTAAATGGCTTGCACAATTAGAGCTTGAATTGTTTTTTTTTTTCGAGCGATGCAAGGGTGCTAATTATGCGAAAAATGTGGGGAGAAGTCTTTGGCAGATGGTCATCTATTTTCGAAAAAGCATCTGTCAGTGGAGTTCCTGTTATTTATTACTTTACTATTCGAGGATAAAGAGAGTGTGCAAAAGGATAGGGTTATTTTAGCATCAGTTGTTTAGAAGCACTTATTTAACTGTAAGTTAAATCTTCAAGCTATTATAAAAAAAGTTTTTTAATTTTAGAACATATTGAAATACTTCTAGAAAGAAAATAATTTTCTATTAGACACATGTGAGCCGTGAGCCCTTTAGCTTGCGTAGAATGAAGCTAATGAACAAATAATTAGCTATTGATCGATCTGCTCTATGCTGTTTACAAAAGCCTAATAAAAATAATTCATTATACATCCTTCAAATTCCATAAACCTGGCACTCGTTGGTGGATAATAGCCCCCGACCATTTTCAGATACCAAACCGATTGAGGTCCTCGAAAGGCCTTTTGCCCGTAAATGAACGCACGAATAAGTTTTCACAACTAACCGACCAATCGGGCCGAATGGAAAACTAAATCAAATAAGGCTCGAATTGAAAGTCGGAAAGGCGGAAAGCACTCGACGCAGTGCTCGATATGCCGATGATTATATATTCTAAAATAAATATCTGTTCGATTGACCCCCCTTCTTCGATTGATGGCTAATTTGATGCCCATTTGCAATGGGTTTTTCCACGTTTTATATATTTTTCTTCTTTTTTTTTTTGCGAGCTTCTCTTTTTGCCATTGGCCAACCAGCTGCAATTGAAAGCAAATATTGCGTATACGCCCCCGTTTCGCCGGCACTTACGCATGATGTTCTGTTTGGCCATTTCTTTTTAGCCCTACTGCTGCTGCTGCTGCTGCTGTTTTTGTAATTTTTCTAAGCCGAAGAGGAGCAATAGGGGGGTTTTGGGGGCTAATGGGGTATTGGGTTGGGAAAGTCTGCATGCATAATGCATGTGTAAACGCATAAAAGGATATTGATCTGCCCCCAGCCAACAAAGCGACCGCTATGCATCAGCCGGGCTTTTGAAATGGGATGGGTAGGGGCGGGGGAATGGTGAAGGGGGTGGTGCAATGGGGTTGGGGCATACCATCAGCCGCAAAACTTTTTTTTTCGCAGTGAGAAGGAGTTGGCTAAGACAGCGAGAGTGCTGCAGGCCTCGAAAATTGCGTTCGCATTTCTGTATAATTTTTCCCCCTTCAGTTCACGAATGTGTATGCCATATAGAAATTGAGTGTGTAAGAAGGGGTTTTGTATATACTTCGGCCATTATATGCAATTCTGCGGCACAACTTACGCACTTTTCGTTGTGCGTTTTTGTTTTTGTGCTCGCATGCGTCACTCGTCCTGCGTGAGGACCTCCAATTGCCTCTCCCCCCCACCCCCTGCACACCCGAGTGCGTGAGTTTGTGCTGCTTATGCAATATTTATAATTATAATCATATTTTCCATTCCCATTTCCCGCACAATGCATATAACTCTAGCAACTCATTCTGCCGCACTGCTGCACCATGCTCAGCCTTAAATTGCATTTAAAAGATTCCCGTTTCCATTCCCACTCCCAAGAAGTCCTTCTTATTTTATTTTTTTTTGAGCTACTCGCCTTGGGGCACTTCCTGCCGGCCAAAAAGTAAAATTCATTTCCCCAACTCGGCACAAAGCCCTGTCACTCAGGGCCAAACGAAAATTGTTTCTGGCCCAAAACAAACCGAAAAATACGAAGAAAAAAAGTCGAAAAAAGACAGAGAACTTTGCATTTATAATTAAGCAAAAAATAAGGGACGACAGCCGCATTGAATGGCTTTGAGATCCCTGAGGCAGATATAAAGATTTTCAGTGGGAGATTACTTAGTCAGAGAAGCAACAAATCTGTTAAGTTAAGTAGCTTAACCAAATCGCTATCAAAGGTATATAATTAAATGCATTTGCTGGTATAAAAAAATAGTGTAAAAAAAGTGGACTGACTGATTGTTTTTAATTGTTGAGATAATTTTACAACTGTATTATACGAAGAAGAAAGCTTATGACATAGACTTGGAATGAATTCTTATGCCAAACATAATTTAAACAATTTTATTCAGTATTCTAACAATACTTTTTCGAATTGTTACTTTCAATTTGAAAGTAAATATCTAGGAAGTGCTTAATTTCTTTTAAACGAAACCCATTTTGAAGAGTTCCGAAATTCATTTATTCATATATGTTTCCTTATTCGTTATTTATTTTTTGGTTTTCCCAAAAGGCGGCCTGCAGTTTGATATTTTAGCGTGTGACGAATTCTGGAATTATTTGTTTTCCCTTGTTAGCCGTAAATTTCAGCGCTTTTCGTGTTGGCCCGTCTTTTGGACCACCGCATATTTGACAAAAGCTAAGCCAGTCCAAGCCGGGCTAAGCTGAGCCGCGGTTAAATGGGGGAACAAAACAAAAAAAATAACACAAAATATACGAAAAACAATGTTAACCTTTTCTATGCAGCCACTACATCGAAACGACCAACGACAAATTTATGATAATTTCGAACGAAAAAATTCCGCTGATGTTGCCGCCGTTGGCCGAGACCGTAGAATGACATTAGTACATCGTCCATTATTGCCTCGAAACATGCTCTTTTGTTGTTTTGGTCGAAACATTTTCATGGCCTGTAGGTGCCACGCCCCCTCCTTGTTGTCCGCCTGCACCGCCCCCTCCGTGAAAAACTGCCCTTGCTGTCACGGCCTTTTGTTGGAAAGTTATGACCGCCGGCGAATTGTAAATTATATTTAATTAAGGCTGCATTTCGAATACAAACCGAGTCTCAACTTCTTTGCATCCGTTTTTTAAAAAACCGTCAAGAGCGGCAGCGCCGAAAGGAAACATTCAATTGCATTTTTAATTAGGCGCTTGTCTCAGTCCTTCGCTCATCGCTTTATGCTGATGACTGCCACTGCCATTTGGCTTTTCGGAATATTCATATGGGCCACCAGGGAGATATATGGACATCCCCCACGATTTGTTAATGGCCAGGCTTTGCATGTCATCGCCAGTGGTCCGTTGACATGCAAAGCGTTTAAAATGGTTAGCACACACCGGCTAGATCCACAAATTTTTTGTATGCAACTGGGTTTCAGTTTGTATTTAGGTTAAATGCTAAATAAGCTAAGGAATCGACCAGGATATGTAAGGATATCAGTGTGAGAAAGATCAAAATCAAAAAGATTATTTAGGCAGTGAAAAATAACCTTTTTTATCTTCAGTTTTTCTTATTTTCATTTGGATTAATTTAACAATTTAAGTATATATTTATGTCTTCATTTTTTCTTCATTTCTGCTGATAGACTTTTTTAGCACCAGTTACAAATATCCTTACATGCACCTTCATAACTCACGTCCATTACAATCTATACATATTTATGTGTGGATTTTTTGTGTCCGCTGCACTTGGCACTCGTAAATTTTTGGCTATCGCTTTGCTGGCCAGAAAAAGCTGGCAGGCTGACAAAGTTCTTTTAGCCAGGCGAGTTGCACATATTTCAGCCAAGTTTTTTCAATTCATATAGGTATTGGCCAACGGGCAACAGGCAACAGGCGGCAGCTGCTGCTGCATTTGCCGCTTGCTATTGGCCAACTATGATGATGCCATGCCACTCACAAGGAGGCAATCGACATGAATGTGAATGTGAGTGTGTGCCTGTGCGACAACAAATGAAATAAAACCAAAACCGCAAAACACAAAAAAAGTGGTTCTCTATATATTTTTCTAAAATCAAAATGTCCACTTTTTGCTCATCAACGCCGTTGCCGGTTGTTCTTGTTGCCGTTGTTAATGCTGCCTTACCAACTTTCTGTCTTTCTGGCTTGGTCTTTGGCCAAAGTTGTCGCCAGGCTCTTTTTTTGTTGCTCTGCCGGCCAGTTGCAGCAATGTCATTAACTTGGTCGCCTGCCTTCGTGCGCTGACATGGCAACATGATGCGCGATTTGAGCTTTAATGTTCATTCAGTTCTGGGCACTCGCTGCACTCAAAAAAAATGGTTACAAATATTTTAGTAATCTTCCCAGGAGCATTAAAATATTAGATGTTTTCTATACATATATCCAGAAAACAAACCATAAAAAACTAATATCTTTGTAGACTCCAACAAAGTTTGGGTACTATACCAAATCTATAGATATTATGGAACTTATATTTTACCATGAAATAAAATAGTTAAATTAACCACTCGGAGACAAGATGAATATAAGGTAATTTTAAACCACTTAAAAATAAATAATTATTTATTAAATCATTCTACCTTAATAATAAGTAATTGATAATTTTTAAAAGTGTGTTGCTTGTGGCGCTGCCGCTGCTTCTAATTTTTGCCAAACTACAAAAAGTGCGTGTGCAATTATAAAACGCATTTCATTGCAGGATGGATACAAGTACAACCCATTTTGAGGCCCAACCCAGCTCTCAGCCCATCCCATCATGGTTGCAGATGCAATGACTTTGATTTCGTGTCGCCAAATTGTTGAGTGGATCTGCTGCAAAGGAAGAGGTTCATTAAAAAAGTATTTCAGCGCTGATTTTGCCACACATTTTTTGATTGCCAACTGGCCAACTGGCAGATTCTTGACCATGGTCAGTGAATCGAAGAAACGAGTTGCTGGGCCAAAGCTGCTCTTCATCATCCCAGTCCCCATCATCATCATCAGTGGAGTGATTACCTTTGGTGCACTCGAGATTTGTGCTTTTTCGAACTAAGGCTAGGGAATATTCCTTACGGGCAAAGGCTTCAAACGAATCGAGTATTTCTGCGTAGAGAATCGCAGCGAATACCGTCAGTGATTGACACTCAGGAAATGTCAG
Source organism: Drosophila elegans (assembly GCF_018152505.1). NCBI lineage: Eukaryota > Metazoa > Arthropoda > Insecta > Diptera > Drosophilidae > Drosophila > Drosophila elegans. The sequence goes on along the minus strand of NW_024545855.1, from coordinate 753,189 downwards.
GGAATTTGATTGGCTTTTATGATCGGCCGCTTAAGGTATTAGACAAAAAGAGAATTTGCATATTTTTGCCGCTGTCTCGTCTCGGCGAATAATTAGAATTCATAGACATGTGTCGCGGCCGGACAACGAAACTCCCTGAAACTGAAAAGCGGTAGTTGGTAGCTATTCTCGAATGCATTCGGCTTAAAGGTTCATTGACGCGTCCCACAGCAGAGGACAGAACAGGAATCAAAACGAAATGCGCCAAAAATAGCTAAAATACAGCACACAAAAACCAGTTACCACAAAATGCAAACAGTCCGGCCGAGGAACAGAGATGGGGCGAGGTCGAGCGAGACACAAACACAGCCGGTAAATTTTCATAATTTTTGCATTTTTATAGAGCATTCCTATAAAAAGTGTCCAAAGAAGAGATCTTGAAAGAGACACGCTGCTACAGAAGTAACAAAAATAATATACCCTATAAAAATGGTAGACTTTAAATAATAATTTCCCTTTAAAATCATATGGAAAACGTTCTGTTTTATTACCTTGTTAACGAAGGCAATTACAAGCTTTTATAACCAACTGGCTAGTTACATCAACGATGTGTTTACATCAACTTTCAAATTAAGCGCATTAAATCATAAATTGTCTTTTACTGACAGAATTTAAAGATATATAATCTTTATTATTTGTATTTACCTTCAACCAATTACACTTTTTCTTGAATTTTTTCTAGGGTGTGTGAGGTTTTTTGTTGAGTGCTTTGACCACTCTCAAGGTTGCCTCTATTGAGGACCCTATACTAAAGTGTAGCCCAGAGTGTTTACTAGTTGGTGTTTATGTGATTAAGTTCTATTTCTTTTACCGTGTATAACCAATATAAAAGATAGGTAATTGCTAATTTAAGCCATCGGATTTTATTTGAGTATATATACAGATTCTGTTACATTCCTTTTCAAGTAGTTTGTTTTCCAGGAGTTTATGTACAAGACAAATTTGTTTCCTTAAGGTAGTTTTCATTTCATTAAATGGTATTATTATTAAGAGTTATTTGAGTATTTTAATTTTGCAAACCATTTTGGTTTGTTTTTTTGTAGTTTCAATATTTTTCCCCAAATTTGTGAATTTTATATAAATTATTTAATGTTATTTTATAGTCTTTTTAAAACAAAAGTCTCAAATAACTCTTGATTATGGTCCCTGGTTTTGACCCATCTTATCTTCTTTATATAATTGTAATAAATTATCTTTTGGCTTTCTTGCCGGCTAATAGGCTATTTAATATTCAAATGCCAACCTGTGTGGTCTGGGCTAATTACCTGGCCATGGGATTGGCCATCGAAAGTGCACTTGATCTGGGCTGGCACACATTCCGATCCCCTCCATTCGATTTCATTGATGCGATCGCCAAGTGGCGGTGGCTCCACATCTCATTCATTCATGCTGGCTGCCGGCGTATCCTTGGCCAGCATTTGGCTACCTCAGGTGCTCGTGCTCGGTGGCTCAATGGTGGTTCTATGGCAGTGGCTCAGTGGCTATATTGCTGCCTGTGTTTGGGACACACCTTCTAAACGCCACGCTAATCACGACCAGTCGGCGAAGCGCCGCCAGCAACAAGAGCAACAACAGCAACAAAGGCAGCAGGAACAGCAGCAACAGCAGCAGCGCGTGGATAAATCAAAATGCAGTTGCGAGACGTGAGCAGAGCCGCCTTCTATCCACGACTCCACTGGCATCATCATCCAAACACAGCCCATACTCCATACTCCATACTCCATACTCCCAACTCCATCCTCGATACTCCTCCAGCCTCCTCTCGGATTCTGTCTGCATAATCCGCGGCCAAAGAAAGTGCCGCACATGGGAATTACACTGAAGAAAGAGGGTTTTCAAAGTCTGGACTGATTAATGCGTCACATGTGTGCTACTTCATTTCAAGGTGTGTATTTGAAATTAATACTATATGACAATGATTTCAATCTATTCAAAGAATAAATATAAAGTAGACTTTTGCAACCAATGTTTTGCTGTCTTAAATTTTATTAAATATTTTGTTAATTTGAATAAATAATAAATTTTGTTTATTTTATTTAAAACTTTATAATACTTAATTTCTTATAATTAAGAAAACTAAACATGGAGCGAATGTTCCCTTTTTTTGTTGTGCTAAGAATTAAATCCCCAAATCCCTTTCTGTTCTAAAGTACTGAAAATAACTGTGTAGAATGTTTATCCAATGTACAATAAACAAAATTATTAAACATACTTTAAAATTTTGGTGGGTATCGATACGGTTTTAATTTTTATTGAAATAACTATTGAGCATCTTTAAAGGAATGGAAACTATTGAATGCCAAGCTATTTTCGACAGTGTGCGGCTCAGCAGCTCTTTGGCTCAATGGATGCTCAACTCGGTTCGGCTAAAGAGCTGTAGCTATAGCTGTACACCGGCTGATCCTCATCCTCAGCCTCATCCTCAGCCTCATCTTCATCCTCAGCCAAGACAAATGCAGACGCTGGCTCTTTAGCCGTATCTTTCACTTTGATTGTGGCTGAGGCTGACTTTGTGTGGCTCGTGTGGGGCTCGTGGAGCTGTGAAGCTTAAGCTTCGATGGGTGGTGGTGCTCCACCGACAGTCGTTAGCCTTGTCTTATTGCTCGTGTTGGCCAAACACTTGGCTACTTGGCTACTGGTTGTTTACATATGTATGTCTGTACCGGGATATAACTCAATCAGCCCGCGGAGGAGGAGGAGCCGGTGTGCGTGTGTGTGTGTTTGGGTCAGGTGACCCGCAACAAATTAGCCAGGAAGTTATGAACTGGAGACCGGCTTGGAATGCCATGTATCTGGTGGACACAAAACAAGATGCTTTGGCCATAGTTGTGGGCTAGTTCTAATGAAAACCTAATTACAAAATCAGCCAATACTCTCAAGAGCCGCACATAATTAAGGCGCACACTTGACTTGGCTCTGTCCTCGTGTTTGCCCCCCCTGCTCCTCGCCCAATTGTCGCCGTCGCCGTCTCCATTTTCCATTTTCCCCCTGCGCGCAATGAAAAACGCATTTAAAAGCCACATTAATGACGCGGAGTCGCTGCGACCACTTTGGTAAAATAGGAAATTGCTGCGTTCGGTTCGGCTGCTCTCCAGATTCTGGTCTATCTGTTTTCCTTTTTTTCGTCCGCATCTGCAGATAGCGACACAAAAACGGTTTGCCTTCAAGCCAAAGTCGAGCTCGCTGCTGTTCGCTGCTGTTCGCTGCTGCTGTGTTGCGAGCGTTTTCAGCGCATTTTTAGTTAATTTACCAGGAAAAACATTTGAAATTCTTAAAAAAGTCGCAACAAGAAGTTGGCGGCTGGAAAAAGTCACATCACAACGTTGTCGACACAACGCCTATGTGGATTACTCTATTTGAAAGTAGGGTATAGCTGCTAAGTTTTGCTGTATAACTTGAATCGACTGTATAATTATTAATTTTAAAGACGTTGTTATTTAAAAGTAATATGAATTACTCTGCTAATTGCAGTAACATTCAAAATGTATATAAATTTCAACCTATTTTTACTATAGTAATAACAACGTAGTAAATCCAAATTTTTATTCTGCGGTTTTTAGTTATATTTTAAATCTAATATTCAATAAAATAATTTAAAGATAAATCACGTATTTTTATATGCCTTGTATATAATAATATTATTTAATATTTTATTTAAATAAATTTAAATTTATCAGTGTGTGATAATAAAGTATAGATAGTTTCTCTGATCCTTTATATTTTTTTCAAGCAAAAAGAGTATACAAATTCGAAAACAGTATTTCAGAAGTTTGTTTGGTTAGTTTGTTCTAAACTTGCTGTTGTTCCTTCTGTTTTTCATTTTGTCGCCACCGCCGTTGCTGCATAGACTAAAAATCGCATTCGATCATTTATGGGATTTTATTTGGTGCGTCAGTGAATGTTGCCAAGCAATTTATTTATGACATTTTTTGCTGGCCAGCTTGGGTTGGTTCTTGGTTCGGTTAGCTGGACGTAGATGTGGTGGATGTGGATGTGGATGTCGCTCCGATGGATTCGTGCAGCAATTTCTGCAACGCATCGAAATAGTTGCGAAGGCACAGCCACAGCCACAGCCAAAGTCAAAGTCAGTTGCAAGTTCCATATTCATCAGATGCGACACTCTTCATTCTTGGTGTTTTGTCGTCTTGTTGCTCGATTCTTTGGCTTGTCTTCGGGTTTTTCGTCTGCCGCTTTTTCTATCGAAAAGCAAACTGGATTTCGTCTTAAATGATCCTGCAGTTGTGCAGTTGCAGCTTGCAGTTGCTGTTGATTTTGCCATTGCATTTTAATTAAGTGCATTTTAATGAGGCATCATCGCCGGCCACCGATGCGACTTTTGTACATCATCAATTACACAAACGCATTTTAAATGGGCTGCCAACGGCTGGGAACTATGTGGCTGCGATTCATTCCGTTTCAGTTCTGCCCCCCTTAGTTTCATTTTTTATTCAGGTAATTATTAAGCTTATTTAGATTAGACTCGGCTCTTGTGGCTTCGGGCTGTCTATTGCGGTTGCCGCTGCCTCCATGAAACTGATGCGAAAAAACCAACTAAAACTGTTTGTTTTAATTCGATTTGAGTCTGCCGGCGTCCGGAAAGGATGTGTTTGCATCGTCCTGTTTGCTAATGCACGCAAATGGAGAGTCCTAGTTTGGTTTCACGAGGTGATGAACGTAGGGTTTCATAAACAGGGCATATTCGCCTGGGAGAAATAATACAAAAAGCATGTTTTAAAGTCGTGATTGACAATAATTTATGTTATTTAGAATAAGGTAGAGGTAAAGGTAATCAAGTAACACAACAGAACATTATTGAAATTTGAAAGTGATTGACAAATAAATAAAAATGTTCCAATTTATTTGGATTTCTCAAATTTCTCAAAGTAATAATCAAACACGTTGTAAGGAGCTTTTTTCTTAACAAATGCTTTGCTTTTTTTTAATAGTAGTTGAAAATTTGTTTTTATGTCTCGAAAGATATTTCAATATAAGCTATACTTTTTTATTTATTAAAAATGTTCTAACTGAAGGGGATCTGTCAATCCATCAGGCCCATTTACTTTTTGCCTACTCATTAACCCCCTGCCAACCTTTTAACCCCCATCTGCCCCGCAAGCTGTTCAAAAACTTTTTCCATTTTTTCAAATTGCGTAATTTTCATTAGTTTGCTGCATTTGCAGACAAATTAAGAGCTTCTGCTGCTGCTGTCCTGTCCGCCCAGGACCCTTCACATGTCCTGCCCCACCGATTGCCGCATTTGCATCCAAAGTGCGTATCTGTGAGATACGCATATGCAAATAGCTGCCTTCAGGACCACCCCGATGTGATGCGGTTTTTCAATTTCTCTCTCTTTGGCTTCTTTTTTGCAGTCTTTTTGTACGCAAATAATTGTGAATTTTTTCCCTCATCCATTTTTGTTGGCCTGCTGCGGCAGGTTATTGTTTGGTTTGGTTGCAAATCCTCTTTTTTTCTATGCCTGAGTGTGCATATTTTTTATTTTTAATTAAAAGCGGAAGTAAAAGCTGGGGGGCATTCTGCCGTGTGGGGGATTCTGCTGGTTTAGGATTGGTTTTGGTTTGGCGACTTGACAAGTGTGCGTGTGGGTGCGTTTGCCGGGCACTTTGGCCCGTTCATTTCGCTGTGTGTAGTGTTTTGCTAACAATGCAAATTTCAGGGCATTGTTACAGCCCCCTCCCCTATGTAACCCCCGCACTCGACACGCACACACAACAAACGCATCAAATCATCAGCGGCGATTTCAGACAGTCATCGTCATCAGATGAAATGTCAAATGCGTTTCCCGCCCAACACGGCCAACACAAGTGGGCGAATGCAAACAGATACTGGCTACTGGTAATGCCAACTGCTAACTGGCGACTGCCACCGCTTAGAGCGGCACAAACTAAACCAAACTCAACAACAATAAAAACATGGCTACAATTCACCAGCTGAAGAGTTTTTCAAATAACGAAAAAAAGAAAAAAACGTGGGCTGGAAGGTGGGGGAGTGGCAGCGGAAAAAAGGAAAAAGTCAGGCGAAAAAAAAGAATCGAGAAAATTAAAACAAAACAAACAGCCAACGCATTCTCAGCATCATCATCCACTTATGCACAGGGAAAATAATATTTAAATATTTTGGGGAGTGAGTCGAAAGTTTGCATTATTATTATTAACATTATTGTAATTGTTTATTTTTATTAAAATTTATTTTTTCAGAAATATGACAATGACAATTGCTATTCAGATTGTAGAAGCTTCTCAAGCAGATTAAACAACAGTTTTATTCATCTTTTGAGATTAAAAAAATTACTTATTATAATATTTTTATAAAACATTTATAAATACAGTAATTCTAAGGCAGTTTTTATGCCTTAACAAAATTAACAATAAAATCCTTGATGTTTTTTTTGCAGACTGTAACTGTTGTTCAATATTCGATCAGCTTATAGAACAGCACTAATTATTAAATACAAGGACCTAGATTATTTTTTCTAGTGTAGTTCTGAATCCTGCATCATCCTTTGGCCGTTATGCCCTGCTTTGCCTGCTCCGTTCCACGCATGAAGAGATTTCGGTTTAGCTTTTGATTGACGAACTTGGCTCGTTGTTTGTCCCTCATCCTGCGCCCCTCCCCCTCCCCCTCCCCCTTCCACTTCCCTTCATCCTTCTCCCCTTCCATTCCCTGCTGCCATACGCTTTTCACTCAAACTCATCAACGTCAGCGACGCATTCAAATCGTTTTGATGGACTTCTCCGCCTCAACTCCCTCTATATCCTATACACTATATCCATATCAAGCACACGCAGTGCATCCTGGCACAAGAACAAAACAGCATCGAAAACAAAAACAAAAAAAGAACGGATTGAGAAATGGGGAAAAAGTGGAATGAGTCTGGCACAATATTTGTATTTTACGCAATTTTTACTGACGACTGCCATCATGTCTGAGTGACTGAGTTGGCTCCGTTTTCTGCTGCCTGATTTGCAAGCCGATTTGCTACATTGTTCATGTCAGTCAGCGCATTGTTGATTATCAGTGCGGGGTGGTTATGGGCTGGACTTCATTTGGTTTAGGGTTTGAGGTTTGGGGATCGGTTCGGTTCGGTTCGACTGAGAACTAAGCTTCATGTTTGCCCAGCTATTCATTGTGTTTTGGATTTTTATTCTCTCATTTTTTTGCTGATTGAAACTTTGTGCGACAATTGTTGTGGCAACAGGAAATGGCCCAGGGTCTAATTAAACAAAATGCATACCAGGCATAAATGGTGTGGAAAAAATTATGCTTAGTGGGTAGGGGCTTTCAAAAGGGTTTGTTTTTATTAATATTTCAATAGAAATCATTAAAACATATTTATTGTGTATTTACTTGAAATTATTAGCTTGTCATATCTTAATGTCATCTTGATGTCATATTTTCTTAATTTTACTTAATATTATATGAACTAATATATATTTTCATAAACATAACGTATACGCAACGTTTTCTTTTTATTCTTTTTATTTAAAATGAATTTTATTTATTTTTTTTGTAATAATTTTAAAAATAGTGAACCATAAAATAATTTGTTCGTTTAAGTTCTTTTTTAACCACTTATTTAATTATTTTCTCCCCAACAATCCAATCTGCCCTTTTTATAGCTCAACTATTTCCACTGCAACGCCTTTGCACAGTTAATTTGCCATAAAATATGCCAGAAACAACAGCCTCTGGGACTCAGAACAAAATTAAATTAGTCTGCTAAAAGTTGGCCAGGATTCTGCGGGGGGATGAAAATGAAACCCTTTGGCTCGGCATAAACTGTTGCCAAAAAGTTTTAAGCTGCATTTGAGGCTTGTTTTCACACCCGAACAAGTTTGGCAAGCAAAGTTTCGAGTGGCGCTTGTCTTGTTTCATCTTCTCATCGCCATAATCCGTGACGTCAACTGCGGTTAGCCGGATTCGCCATGTAAATGAGACAGGCAAGCCGCAAAGTTTGGCATATTTTGCATCTGATATTTTGGCCACTTCTGGTGCAAACTATTACCAAACTTGTTGCTGTGGCCAACTTGTTGCATGCAGTATGCTTGTGTGTGCAAAATTTCGGAGCTTGTTATCCAGCTCATGTCCTTGTGGCTGCTTTGGGTCAACATCCAGCTGGTATTTCGGCATTTGAAATTGTTTTGATAATTGAAAACCCATTGAAGTCGTTTGGAGTCACTTAAATCTAATTAGTTCGAGGGCCAGGTTGTTTTACTGACAAGGGACTCCACAAATATAATGTGGTTTTTCATATATAACAGATAGAGTATAGTGAAAATTTCAATTGGACTAAAAATTGTTTCTGTGGCTCTCCAATTTATTTGTTTATGTGCTTTCTTAAATTGTAGTAATTGGAAAATTTAAACAGACATGATGGTTTGTTCCTTTTTAATTTATGATAAAAAACCTAATAGTTAAATAAGTCTGGTATTTTATCAACTTAAAAAACATACTAGTCGATTTCTCTGTGAAAATAATTTCTTCTTGGAGAAAGCATGAATTTTTTAAATAACCAAATCGAAGTTAATCCAATTGCTGGTTTACAGCTTAAGCCTTTTTGTAGGGCAAATCAGTACCAGTTTCCAGCTTGGCTCGTAATAATCACCTGCAAATGACGAAGCCAATTGGGATTGCAACTTTTCATCTGAACCTGTGGCTAATAATGCCGATAGAAGGAAATAATACCACCCCATTGACGAATCTGAAAAGATAAAATCATATAAAAATTATTCATTAATAAAAAACCTAAAAAATAAATATAAATATAAAAGTTGTATCAAACTATTATTCACAAAAGGATTTTATTAGTATAAATATGGTTGGAGTAGTAAAAAAATTCTAGTTTCTGCTTCCTTGTGACCAAATGTGCACGATTGAAACTTATTTTCCCTTTCACTTAAACCAATTTAATTGTGTTTGTCTATGCAATTGCATTTCTAAACGCTTCGCTTTGAAGTAATATTTATTTACCTTAACAATATTGATATGACATAAGACCACCGGAACGAGGGAAACTTGAAAAGCGACTCAAATTAGTATTGGCAGCTATGTAAGACTGCGAGTTTCGCCTAAAAATGATACGACCATATTCAACGGCAATATTGGTTACAACTTGGCTGCATATATTGTTTTTAACCATACAAGTAAATCATCACCGTCAAAGCCTAACACATCGGGATAAACTTAGAATGTCCGCAATTGAAGGACATCAACGGACAACCAATATTTTATTAGAGAATGAGCTGCGTGTTCCAGCCCTGGGAAAACTGGTGGTTTTCTCCAGTAAATCCTGCCATGACTGCCTATCCTTTGCATCCACGTTTCACAAATTGTTTCGTCAACTGCACAATTGGCAAAGAGTTCTGGAAATCCACAAAGTGGACTGTGAAGAAAGTTCGAAAGTCTGCCAGGACTACCACATAAAACAATTGCCCACTCTGCGCTTCTTTCATTCAAATTTTCAAAGGGAACACGATGGCATTGGTATTGAGATCAGGAGTCGAAAGTCCCAAGATATAACCATAGAACTGGCCACTCTGCTGGCCAGTAACTCGCATAAAGACGGATCTTCCCATGAACCGGTGTTTAAGTCCCTGCAATCTAAGGAAACTTTAAAGTCGCTGTTTCATAAGGATAAACATATGAAGTACTTGGTGCTCGTCTTTCAGCCCAGGTATTCCAAGATCGGACTAAAAACTCTTTTGGAAATGTTGCCCCATTCCGAGGTGGCCGTTCGAATTGTTGAGGACCCCCAACTGTTTGCCAATTTCGGCTTGGAACCCTTTGCCCAAAAATTGGTGCTCTTCGATCGGAAAGGTGTGAGCCACTCAATGTTCCCAGCACAAAAAACAACTAAGGCTTATGTGGACAGCTTGAATAAGCTTCTAAAAACCCTGGGGCAGAGTTCCCGAACTGTTTTGAGGAGCTCAAACAGGAAAAACTACAGACGTAGCCAGGACCCAGAGGGCAAAGCCGATTCAAATGAAAGTGAAGAGAAAAAAATTACCCTAAACCAGGACAATCTAAGGATCATCGATTACGTTCTCAAAAATCCATCAATGATCTTCCAAGCAGATATCGAGATGGCAATTGGTACCTTGCTGCACGTCGAAATACCCAAGATCAAAGTCATAAGGGGCGAAGCAATGAAAGCTTTAAGGAGGTTCTTTAAGGTGCTGATCCGTTTAAGTCCTGTAAGCGAGAAGAAAAGACAGCTGCTTCGGGATCTGCTAACCTGGCTAAACAAGTACGATGTGTTGACGGGAATTAAGTTCACTGACCTGGTCAATTGCTATGAAATGGAATATGGAATGGCCTTCACTGCCGCAGACTTTGTGGGCTGCCGATCAACCGAGCCATTAATGAGGGGTTTTTCTTGCTCCCTGTGGCATCTATTTCATTTCCTAACCGCCGAAGTGACTGCCAATAGTGGAGTTAGGCTTATAGTCAGTCAGGTTGTCAAGGCAATTCATGATTTTTTTAGATATTTCTTTCCTACCTGTGTGTCGTGCTCGAAATATTTTGAACAAATTTTCAAGCTTCACAGTATCTCTAAGATAAACAATTATGACGAGGAAGTCTTGTGGATGTGGCGGACTCACAACGAAATCAACAAATATCTTGCCTACAAAAGAATTGAGGATCCCAGATTTCCAAAGATACAGTTTCCCGGCTCAAATAATTGCCCGCAATGCAGAAAAAATGGCAATGTTTGGGACAAAAATGCTGTACTCAATTATCTAAGAGATATATATTCAAAGCCGAAACTGAGTTTTCTTGGCCTGAATGAGTCAATGAACTCTGTTCACAAGTCTGCGAGAACCCTTGACACGAAAACTCGTTGCATTGCAGGCAAATTGCGAAAAAGTTGCCACTACTGTGTCTTTCTACTGCATGGAAAGGATCCAAGGAAAATTAAATTTTACGAAAGAACATCAAAAATCAGTGAAAGTTAATGAGTTCTGACATTATTCCGCACATTTTGTGGTGCTTAAATTTTATTCTCAAAATAAAAGCTGTTGTTATACCTTTCTTTGATAAAATAAAACAGAATGATACTGTACGTACATATTTTATTTTTCAATAAAATAATGAAATCAGTTAATAGGTAAATTCTCCTTTCTTATTGACAACTAGCTGAGACTAGAAAAAAATTGCTGAATTGAGGAAAACTTCGTTAATTAACAAAATAAATACAGAAGGTACTACATGCCAGCCTCTGAGTACTAACTATATAACAAAGTGTTCTTGTTTTGCTTACATTGAGAAAGAGAATGAATGAAATCAAATGAATAAGTGAAGCAGATCCAATTGAAGCAATTATTTCCGTCAATCCAGAAACAGATTTATTATAATATTTCCAGTAGCGCCGCAAAACGCTTTTGGAAACGATGTTTCCAGTTCATTCCACCACTTTGGTGCTGTGGGCATCGCTGATTTTCATATTTTTACCCTTTTCCACGGGAAAGACAAAACCTCACTTCATCTACGGAACGAATGTGCCCGAAATTTTGAACTCAAAAAGTCTGGAGAAAATCTTGAGTAAGCCGACACTTGGAAAGCTAGTGATTTTCTCCAACAATTTCTGCCAACAGTGCGTGTTGTTCGAGGACACGGTGGAAAAACTAATTTCCAAAGTAAGTAAATGGCGGAAAGTGCTGGCTGTTTACTTTTTGGACTGCACCAAAGGGCACAACATAAGAGTCTGTAGCGCTTACAGAGTGCGACAAATGCCCACTCTAAGGTTCTTTCATTCAGATCTGGTTGAGATAGGTTATCGCCACGGATTCGAAATAACCAACCTGGAATTAGCTTCAATTGTGGAGGATCTTGTTGGACTTCTCAGTTATCCCGAGCTTCCTTATCTTAACTTCGATGGTGTTCTGCACAACGAAACTTTGAGTAACCTCTGGGCAGACGATGTGAAGATTCAATACATTGTGCTCGTCTACCAGCCAAGTCGTTCATTTCTCGGAATGGAGACTGCTCTCGATATGCTGCCCTACAAGGAAGTGAGCGTACGAATTGTTGAAGATGATCATACTCTCATGGACTTGACTGCTGGCAAAAAGCTGAGCATTTTCGATCGGAATGGGAAACAGTATTCCTGGGAAATTGAAAGGCATTCGGTTAAAGTTTATGTTCATCTCCTGCAAAAGTTCCTCAAAGATAAAGGTTATCCAAGTCCCCCATCGCATCACCCCATAGTGTGGGCGGAAGGTGCGGATTCCTATCAACTGGAGCAGAAAGAGATTGAACAGTATGTGTTGAGAGCACCATTGAGAATATACCGTGCTGACTTGGAGCGGGCTTTGTACAAACTGCTGCACATTGAGATCCCCAAGAAGCGAAACCTAGAAGGCGACAGCCTTGTTGCTCTGAAGAACTTCATGATGGTTATGGCCAAAGTCAATCCACTAAATCGGAAGGGTGCAATGATGCTTAAGGGGATGCACACGTGGCTGGAGCATAAGGATCACCTAACAGGAGAGGAGTTTCTGCTGCGCTTGTATACCTTGGAACTGGCTCCAAGCTTGGTCTTCGGCGGAAGGCACTACGTGGGCTGTGTTCCCTCAAAACCCTTCCTGCGGGAGTACCCCTGCTCCCTGTGGATCCTATTCCATTACCTAACTGTGGAGGCAGCCAATCTAAGCGAGCCATTCCAGCCGGGATTTGTGGCAAAAGCTATCAGAGGCTTTATCCAGCATTTTTTCTTTGAGTGTCCTTCCTGCGCCGAAGAGTTTATAAGAATAGCAAAGCCTTTGGATGCGAAATCACACGATGAAGAGATACTCTGGCTTTGGGAAACGCATAATGAGTTCAATAAACGTCTGGAAGATGACGGCACTCTAGACCCAAGGTTTCCCAAAATTCAGTTTCCCAACAAGGCCAGCTGCCATGATTGCAAAGATAAAAATGATTGGATGCGACCAAATGTTTTAAAATACTTAAGAAGTCTCTATAACATTACAAACCTTAGTTTCTATGGAATGTCCTACACCATAATATACTAAAATTAATTATTTAAATCAGCTATAGTCGAAACGTTCGACTTTACAATTAGAGTTAGGAGCGAAGCTAATTACATATAAATTACCACGGCTATACTAATCGGGTCTTGGCAATACTGTACATTGGAATAAGTTGACAAATTAAAATGTTTCGACTCTTCGGGCTCTCGTTTTTCAAGAGCCTCCTCCTTATCGCGATTTTACCGGGAGGATTTTCGGTTAGATTAAGGAGTGCTGGGAAAATATCACTATACTCACGTTTGGATAATGTGCATGTGGTCGAAGGCTTGGATTTTGAAAAAGCTCTAAAAGCTCCAGCTCTTGGAAAGTTGGTGCAATACCTGAACATTTTCTGTGGACACTGTCGAAGGTACGCGCCCATCTACAAGAAACTGGCTGTCGATCTGCAAAAGTGGAACCGTATTCTGCGAATCTATGCCGTAGACTGTGCCCAGGAGGACAACGTGAGTGTATGCCGGGATTTTAACATCAAGTCGACGCCCACACTGCGCTACTATCATTCAAATTTCGTGAAAGCACGTCATGGACTCGGAACAAATTTACCCAGTAAAGATTCCAAGAAACTCGTGAACCTGCTTGTTAAGCATCTGGCCCAAAATGACTACACTGGAACCAAGAAACTAAAGCCGATCTTTGCTCCTGTTCAGAAAAATGAGACTGCAAAGAGTATCTTCGGTCGATTTAACCGTAAGCTGTTTTATATTTTGCTGGTATATCAGCCGCAGAATTCCCAGATCGGAATTTTAACGCTTCTGGACCTCCTTCCCTATCCCGATGTGGCTGTGCGGATCCTTAATGATGCTCAGCTCTTCACCCAATTCGGCCTGATGCCTTCCGCCCAAAATATCGCCCTTCTAGATAGAACTGGCAAACAGCATCCATTAACACCAACCGAAGAAAGTAGCTCTGCATACGTGGAAAGCGTTGCTAACTTTCTAGAACAAAATAAGCACACGAGGATTCCCAAATTGCCAACAACTATAGCTCCGCAAGAGGTATTACTGCAGGGGATGGACGCAGTTATTCTGGAGAAGGTGCTGGCTTCACCACCGGTTGTCTATCAAGCCGACTTGGAGCAGGCTCTGCACCAACTTCTGCACATCGAGATTCCCAAGGCGCCACTCATTCAGGGCGAAAAGTTTTTGGCCTTGTACCGTCTTATTGAACTGTTTAACCGCTTTAATCCTTTGAACCAAGACGGCAGAAAACTACTTCACAGGCTTAAAAGTCACCTAAAGACTATTAAGAAAATTAAAGGAGCCGAGTTGGCGAATAAAGTTGCGGAAATCGAAAAAGGGCTGGGAACAGTCTTCAAAATATTTCGCTACGTTGGCTGCATTGGCTCTAAGCCTCTAATGCGCGGCATCACCTGCTCATTTTGGACACTTTTCCACCATTTGACTGTGATGTCGGCCCAAAATCCAAAGGTATTTAAGCCCGGCTTTGTGATACTTGCTCTCTTTGGATTCGCCAAGTACTTTTTCGGCTGCACAGAGTGTTCCAAGCACTTCCAGCAGATGGCCAAGCGGCGAAATATTGAATCCGTGAGGTCCCACGACGAGGAGATACTTTGGCTTTGGGCAGCCCATAACGAGGTCAACAATAGGTTGGCCGGCGACGCCACTGAGGATCCCATGTTCCCCAAAGTGCAATTTCCGCTGCGGAAACACTGCCCGGCCTGCCACAAGAAGCCAAAAGGATGGAACTTGGCCGAGGTGTTGAAGTACCTGAAGCGCATCTACGATATAAAGCACGTGAGCTTTTACGGATTGCCCACCTTGAGAAGAACTTAGAAACCTACAACATACCTCAAGTGTCTATAAGCAGGCAATAAACGCAGTCAAAATAAATGCCAACCAAGTTGTTGTTGTATGTTATACTGCTCCTGCTACCTATATTTATACGACTTTTTGGTTTCTATCTTTTGTGCATAATACAAAAAAATAAACATACAATTTTTTGGAATTCATTTGGGTGTACCTGGATAGAATACCGAGCCACGAAATTATGAAAACCAGTTTTGAGAGAAAGAGAGATTTGGGATGGGTGATTTAACAAGCGAGGCAGGGCGAATCCAAATGCGGCTATAATTACCAAAGAGCCCTTGCGATTGGATCAGTTTAAGTGGCCCATTTGAGTGGTGAGCACCGTCGTGTGGAAATGACTTGGATTCGGCTTGGATTCCAGACGCTTCTGTGCTGCCTGCTGTTGCTCTTCGCCCCCGAAGTGTTTGGCCGCACAAATGCCAGAAGGACGGCCAACGAGGCCAGTCTCTATAGCGATGCGGACAATGTGATTATGCTGGACATTGGCTCACTGAGGCCAGTCCTGAACCTGAAAACCAACAAGCTGGTCCAGTTCTTGAACACCTTCTGCGGCGACTGTCAGCGCTTTGCACCGGTCTACAAGGGGCTAGCCCGTGACCTGTACAAGTGGCGCAGACTGCTCCGATTCTATGCCGTGGATTGCGCCCAGGAGCGGAATGCCGAACTCTGCCGGGTGTTCAGTGTGCGCCAGACGCCCTCGCTGCGCTTCTTTGATCCCGACACGGAGAAGAGGCAGAAATTCCTTGGCTCTGTCATACCCACGCAGGATCCCAAGCTTATAACTGCCGTTCTGGCCGATTTATTGGGCCAATATGAGTACGCAGCCGATGTGGCAAACTTCCGTTATCTAACACCAAATGATACGGCAGAGACAGTATTCCGGGATCATCAGGGTTTGGACAGCCCCGTCAAATACATTGCCCTCGTGCTGCAGCCAAGAAAGGCTCACATTGGCAGGGACTTGCTGCTGGATTTGCTTCCCTTCAAAGAAGTGGCAGTGAGAATTGTGCCAGATGCCCAGATTTTTGCCAACTTTGGTTTGGTACCCACCAAAGAATCACTAGCAATAATCGATCGAAGTGGCAATGCCCAGTATTTGGAACCTGCTTCCAATACAAGCCAAGATTATGCGAACACGGTTGGGGAATTCCTGAAAAAGCTCAACTTTAAGCCAGATCCGCCACTGCCCATCGCTGTGGCCACGAACGACAATGAGTTTCTGGATCAGCGGAATCAAGCCGTCCTTGCTGAGGTCCTTAAACCGCCACTCAAGATCTATCGTGCCGATCTGGAGCAGGCCATCGACAAGATCCTGCACAACGAACTTCACAAATACTTTTTCTTTCAGGGTGGAAATGATCTCGCCCTGCATAACGTAATGAAGGCTTTGATGTATTTGAATCCCCTGAACAAGGATGGTAGGGAACTGGTGACCAGAGTGTACCGCTCCACACAACGGAGATTGGACAAAGGATCTGAGTTCAAGCAGTTAATTGAATCAGAGGAAAAGCACCTGAAGGTTTTCAAGGCAAAGCGCTACATTGGCTGCATTGGAACTCGACCCCTCCTACGGAGCTTCACCTGCTCCCTGTGGACACTGTTTCACCACTGGACCGTGGAGGCTGCGAAGAAACCGCACCATTTTCAGCCGGGCAACATTCTTAATACCATTCATGGATTTGTCAGGTACTTCTTCGGCTGCTCGGATTGTTCCAAACACTTTCAAGAGATGGCAAATCGGCGAAATATGTCGCAAGTGAAAACCTCTGACGAGGAGATACTCTGGCTCTGGGAGGCCCACAATGAAGTCAATCAACGCATTGCCGGCGATCCCATCACTGAGGATCCCCAGTTCCCAAAGATCCAGTTCCCCAGCGTGGAGAACTGTCCCACCTGTCGGAATAATAACTCCGAGTGGCGGAGGGATGAAGTCTTAAAATATTTGAAACACCTTTACGACATCAAGAACGTGAGCTTTTACGGGCTTCCCACTTCGCAGGGATACGATTGAAAATACATTTCTATTACTTAAACTACTTCACATAAATTGCATTATAAATATATGCATAAGCTTGTCAAATATTATATATAATCTTTATTTGTTTGGTCAAAAGGTAATAAAGTAAATGTGAATAATATTAGTTTCAAATTCTTTTGTTTAAGTTAAGGACTGGAAACCCGCTACAGCTGGCACAAAAATTTGAGACAGGTGAATCATATGGCGCTGCCATAAAAGAGTACCTCAGGTTTTTCGGAATTAAAGGGGCGAAAATTCCACCCACCACAAAAGCTCGAACCCTCAAAAAACTTTTGGAAATGCAAGAAAAGACGATCCTTAGGCAAGCTGTGAAGAGACCTTTGCGGGTCTATCGAATCGATTTGATCAAGGGCATCGACAGGTTTTTGCACACCGTGATTCCCAAAGCAGTACTAATAGAAGGAAAAAAATTGAAATATAATTAAACAGAGAATTAATAGATTGACTTTGACTTTTTTTTGGCTAACAACTTAGATGCATTGCCTAAGACCTTTATTTAATTAAGGTCCGCTACTCAATTCTTTATGATAAATATTCCAAGGTATCCCATATAGTATTTATTAGACTGATCTGGAACGGACACTACCTTACTCTTAGCTTAGATATATATTATGATACAAAGCAACACCAAAAAGGTAATTGGCAACCTTTAACAAAACGGAATGTTAAGGCGTAACAATCTATAAATAACCCTGTTACTATCAAGTAACCGAATTACTGGATGCATATCCATTAAAGCAAAAGTTAATATATGTAATGACATTAAGACTTTTATTGATTCGAGCCGACACAAAAACAATTACCCTGGGTTCTTTAAAAGGGCTCAATATTAGTAAAATTATTAGTCGATCTGTAACCATCGTTCCAAAATGAAGCCGCTTCTCAAGTCGCCAAATAAGGTCACGTCATTGGGCCTTTGGATGCTCCTGTTTTGTGCCCCGCTTTTATTCTGCAACGTGGCACTTGGGTTTGTACTACTTACTATTTGAACACTCATCGAAATGAGTAAATTTTGTAAACTATCTTAAACTTAGGCAGGTCACGAAGCAAGTCTATCGAGCCGATCTGATTAAGGGCCTTGACACGATTATGCACACCGTGATTCCTAATGCCACACTTATGGAAGGAGATAAATTGATGGCGCTAGACCAATTCTTTCGTGTCCTTAAGAAATTAAACCCACTGAATAATGATGGAGATTCGCTAGTTAGATACGCTTGGCCACCAGTATCACCTCCTAAACCGTTGACGGGGAAGCAGTTCTCTGAAAAACTGAAGTCCCTAGAGTTGAAATATCAGGAGGTCTTCACGGCCAAGAACTACGTTGGTTGCGCACCCAACAGCTCCAGATCGCGGGGTTACCCCTGCGCCCTGTGGACATTGTTCCACTATTGGACCGTGCAGAACGCGTTGCCCTACTACCCATTCTTTCCGGGCACAGTTCTTAAGACTATTCGGAATTTCCTCAAGTATTTCTATGATTGTCCAGATTGCGTGAGCAACTTTGAGAAAATGGTCAAACTTCGACCCATTGAACTGGTGAAAACCCATGACGCGGAGATACTTTGGCTCTGGGAAACGCACAACGAATTCAACAAGCCAACTGCCACGCAGTTTCCCAGCGCGAATATGTGTCCCACCTGCAGGAACAAAGACCAAAGCTGGAGGACTGACGAAGTGCTGAAATACCTGAAAAACCTCTACGCTGAGGCTAATTTCAGTTTCGATGGCCTGTCCACTTCCAAGGGATACGACATTAAGTCTTTGTAAGACATGAAGTTTAAACTACCATGGGATCATTGGAAAACCCACTTTTTTTTTGGTTTGTTAACAGACTTTTAAAATAATAATGTATTTGACCTTTAGTATCTTAACATCAGCGGAACTAGGTTTATCTTTGATAATAAATTGGCATTTTTTTTCCTAACTGGTAATCTATGCCTACAAAAGTCCTGCTAGACAGGACCAACATTTCAGCATTCACCACCTTTTAATCCAAATTCCAGGAATACAATTACAAGTCATTTTAAATAAAATTAATTTAAGATGTCACTGGATTCGGTTATCTTATCAAAGCGAAAAAAAAGTATCTATATTTTATTATGATAGTTTCTTTTAATCAAAAAGAAATGACGCGGAGGCTCGTTCAACTTTATCCAAATAAAGCTAATGCCAAGGCCGCAGTTAGTTTTGGATGGCTAACAAAATAAATGAAAATAAAATAAAATTGATCAGTTTCACTAAAAACACTAAAAAAATGTAATTTTGTTATGGCTAATTATATTGTCATGGACTCAAATATTTACGAGGGATTGAGATTGCTAAGCTGCCGAAGTTAGTTCAATAGATTTGTGGTCTGGATAAAATGCTGTTGGTGGTATGCTTTGCACTCCTGAGTTTTCTTCCAGAACACGGAATTTCCCCGACGGAGGGTGCTCGAATGGTTAGAGTCAAGGCCAAAGGAAGGTTTTCTTGGTTCAACGTGACCTTGGACGAGCTTGTGAGCAACAATTCCGTCTCCACCGCTGTCTACTTCACTGATGCCAAGATGGGGGAGAAATTGGATGGTCTTGAATCGGTATACGACGTGCTCTGCCCCCTAACCCAGTTCCCCCGCCTCCTGGACGTTGTCCTGATCAATTGCAACAGGCCGATCAACAGGAACGACTGCTCAAGCTTTAACTTCAAAATGCCAGGACTTCGGTTCTTCCCCACGGAGTTCAAGCGCGATGGTCTTGAAATTCCAAATGAATCTTCTTATGAAATGCGGAATTCGGTTATGAATGCTCTGGTGCCGGTGAAACTGAAGAAACCCGGCTCTCCCAATTTCGATCCCATTCTGGCCACGGATTCTGTAGCGTCGCTCTTCAAGCAGGCAGCTTGCAATTGCATACACTCCATTGTTCTGGTGGATCAATCTGAGCCGGGATCCACAGTGGGTCGCGACACTGTATTTGCCCTTCTCAATAGACAATCCATACTGGTGCGCATTGTAAACAACGCATCTTTCTTCGAGAACTTTGGTCTTAAGTTCTTGCGGAAGGAGAACAAACTGGCCATTATACCGCGTTCGCATAAGGCCGTGCGATTGTATCCGAGAAGAGCCAACGGAAGAACATATGCCCAGGCTGTTAATAAATTTTTGGATGATTTTAATTAAATATGTGCTCAGTTTTATTTGAAATTTATTTTTGTAAGTTTTTTTTATGAGAGTATGAAAGATCATCAACCTTTGGACTTTTGGATTGGGCATATTTATTTTAACATACCGAGGCTTCAAGTCTAAAGATATTTCAAAAGGAAGTGTTTTAAATTTAAAACTTTTAAGTTCAAACCTTCTCCGCCTTCAATAGTGACATGAAAAATGCATAAATTTGCTAAATTAAGCGTTTAGATTAAATGAAGCGACAATGTGTGTGTTCGCCCATCTACAAGCACTACAACAACCACCATCCCTTCCAATCGAAGCCATCATTTAGGTCCTGGCAGCCGGAGTGTGAGCCAAGTCAACTGACCTGGGCTAAGAGAACGGTACTCGTATTACGCCGATTACCCGCACATCAAACTGAACTGTTCGTGAATTATTTATAGAACATTTTTGTAAAATATCTACGCACTAATTTGCGTAAAGTAATCGATGTGGTGGAAGAATTTTCACGCATGCACACCTGAGGGCAGGCGGCCACCTGACAAACGGACTGCAGACTGACTTATTTCGAGTGGGCGGGAGTGGGCGGCCGTTCGTTCGTTCGTTCGTTCGTTCGTTCAGTCATGCCCAAATAAGCAAGAGCAAACGGAAGCTAAAAATTACCAGATACACCTCTGCAACCCGCCTCCGCCCCCGCCACCCATTTGGAGCCCAGGTGAAACGCCCTCAAAACTTTCTTCATTGTGCGTAAATTGGCGCCCCTCAAATAGAAACCACCACCACCCTACAAGCCACCCACCGCATAAAAAGAGTTAAACGGAGTCCGCCCTGCCCCCACGTAATGATGTGTATGTAAAATTTATAATATACATAAATAAATAAAATGCACGCAGTTTGGGATTTGTGGGCGCGGCAGGGGGCAGTGTGCAGTTTATCGATATTTTTCACTCACCCAATTGATGGGTGGCGTAAGTGTAGGGGAAAATTCTTTGGGTGGAAAGGTGGAAAAACGTTTAATGCACAACTGTACTTTGCTGGATTTTTGTGCGTGCCCAGGAAATTGAAGGTTCCGCGAATAGTTCTCGAGGCCTTTTTCCCAGGCAGGCCGTAAATTTTCGCCACCGGAAACCGGAAACCAGTGCCCATTTGTACGAATAGCATTGCCATTCCATCCATCTTTCTTTTTAAGGCCCAAATCGGTGCGTAAAGTGCGTAAAATATGGACAAAATGTATGGTGGCAGGCCCTTTCTTAATGGAAAACGGATATTGTTGGGGGATTTTTGCCTGAAGGGGAAATCCTAGCTGGAGGAAGTACTCTAATTGGCCCCGAAAAGATTTGCATAACATAATTGCCAGCTGGCTGGGGCAGGCAGAGATCGCGACTTGGCATGACTGGGTTGGGCGTGCATTAACCAAAAACAATAACCCCAGCCAGAATTATGCACAAATTATTGTTTAGGCATTTAAATTGCCACAACAGTAGCGGCGGTGAAAAAAAAGACGGTTACGAGAAGCGAAAACAATAAAATGCCAGCTGAAGAAGCATCAGTGGAGGCAGCGCGCTCGTTGTTATAATTATGTAAAAACAGTCTAAAGATTGACTTGACTTCTATACCCACCAGCACACACACACACACACCTACACACCCCTTACACCTGAGTGTGCATGCGAAGGCAGCATAAATTTAGTGGCAAGCGGGGGAAAGGGTTCGTTGCAGCAACAACAACCTGGTAATTATCAGGCCTTAGCGGCAAGCAACATTGTCTGTGTTACTTGGCGCTACCGTTCGCTAGCCACCCCCCACCCCCCTCAATCACCCCTCCCCCTCCCCCGCAATCCACAACATTCGCACGCAAAAAATGTAAAGTGAAAATATTTTTAAGGCACTTGTAGCGAGGCGGTACCATCAAATGGGTGGGTCCAATTTTGCCGTTGGCTTCCACTGCCACTGCCACTTCCACCGCTACCGCCACCACCCCACTCCATATTCTATGCCAAACTTGAGCTTTTTTCTATGTAGCTACATATAATTAAAAATAATATGAATAGAACAGAAAAAATAAAACAACAACAGCAGCAGCAGCAGCCACAAAAACCAGGGCTTCAGGGAAGATTGACTGAAGCTGCAGATGCTTTACCGGGTACCCTATAAAGGGCGTTTAAATTAGGGTTTTTTGTACATTTTTGGATGAGTTTGTTATAATTCACAGATATCCAAAGATAACAAAATAACTAAGATTTGTAAGTACTCGAAATTCGACGTTATTAATAAACAAATAAAAGTAATGAACAAATAAAAGTAATTAAAGGGCACTCATTTTAAGTTAAGTGGGGCCTACACATGTTTTGAGACAATTGGTGTATTTGATTAATGAAATATAAGGTTTCCGAATTATTAAAATAATTATGAGAATATAGTTGTAAGTATGGCAAGTTACAATGACAAATGCATTGCCTGCTTTTGGATAATAATAAATTTTTTTTTAAAGCTTGAGGCAGTTTGAAGAACAAATATAAATAAAGTTTGCTTGGGTAGTTTATTTAAGAGAAATTAGGATTAATTTTAAGATGTTTATTAGAACTCTCTTGACTTCATTTCAATTTATAATTTACCATTCAAAACACTCTTTCGTTTAAAATGAAATTTAAAATATTCAATAAACTTAGAAACCCGAAATCTTTCAACTCCCTTATGTTAAATGTTTTGGCAGCCCTATTTAGCCCACTTTTTCCAAGAGAAGCTAATCTGGGCAACGAAAAAAAAAGGGGCGAACAAAATATCGTCAAACCGAATGCAATTTGGCAACAATTTTCCCAAAGTTTGTTGCTACAACACACAGCAAATTCCGTTGATGCTCCATGCCGCAAACATCTACTACACCCCCACCTCTCCGCTGAGGCCGCAAATTGCGGCAGCGCGTAATTAAAACAATTTGTGCATAATTTTTGTACAAGTGCAGCCCAAAGCCGAACCCAAGGCTCAGACCCTCTCACTTGGTGGACTTTTAAATAATAATTTGCTTAGTTTATGAAGTGCCCGACAGAGTGTGTGTGTGGTAGTGTGTGTGTCTGAGTGGGCTACATAAACAGTTCTCCCAAGCCCCTTTTCCACCCACAACCTTCACCAACACCCCCCCTTTTTCCAACAGTTGTTGCGCACAATTTACTCACTTGGTTGCATTTTAACATATTTCGTTACGTTTTCAGCCAGGCCGAAGTCAATTGTTGCTGTTTTTTCAGTTGGCTGGCATGTATTTTTCATTTTTCTATGCCTGCTTTTTGTTGTACTCACCTTAGGTTTAATTTGTTTGTGTTTCATGCAACTGCAGCAGCAGCAGCAGCAGAAGCAGCTTCTGTTGTGAATTTCATGTGCATCTGCCGCTGCAACTGCCTTCTTTCTCCCAAGTCGAAAAATATTTGTGCACGCAAAAAATGTTAATTGCCACAGAAGCAGCAGCAGCACCATCATCAGCAAAAAGTGAACCATCAATGTGGCCGGGGCATTAAAATATTTAGGTTGCTATTGCTGCCGCTGCTCCCAACTCTTCCCAAGCCTTTAACTCAAACTCAGACTCAGACTCATTCGAAGTCGCAGTCGCAGTCCCAGTTTTCTGTTGCAGACCCTGCCTGAAAACCCAGAACCTGGCTAAAACGCAGCCTCCCCGCTGCCCCGCCCCATTCTGCTGCCATTAATGCGACTGCAACTGTAACAAATTGCAATGTCGCACATCTGTCTTCCCTGGCGTTTGTCGCTGCCTAAAAAAGTTCACAAAAAATTGATGCCGACTAAGATGACAGAAGTCTAAATACTCTTAAATGAAACTTAGAAAAAAAAACTCAAGTCCCTTAAATTGTTATAAAAATAATGTAGGCTTATAAGAATTTATATTATTATTATATTATTTACCTAACATTTCTAATAACTAATCATAATATAGAGTCATCATGATTTACAAAAAAGTATAGTTATAAGTATAGTTTGGATGCTATTCATATTTTGTTTGTATATAATTTTATTAATATATATTGCAAAAAATGTGTAATTGAATTTAAATACATGTATTTGACGCACATATAACATAAACATATGAAATATTACGAAACTTATATTAAAAGGATTTAAAAGCATTTTTCTGTTTTCTGAAATATTGAATAACCTTGTTCACTTAAAAAAAAAGCTTTTATGTATTTTATGCAAAAAATTTGACAGATATATTTATTATGAAATATTAATCTTTTAAAAAATCTTCAAATTAAATACTGTGAACTCATATTTAACATAATAATCAAAATTGCATAACATACTACTTTTTATTATTTATTTTTTTTATTTGTCATCCAAATATCATATAAACCTTTGGTAAGGGCATGAAAACCATAAAAACATACAACAAAAACCAGGGCCCTAAGTAAGAGAAGAGAGAACTTAGAGCAGCTTGAGGTCCAGAGCGATGGACTCATATTTATTTTTGCTAAAAACTACAGAAAAAATTGTCGTTCTCCTTGCATTTGTTTTTGTGGCTATTGCCGTAGCCTTTTGTTGTTGCTGTTGTTGTTTTTGTTGTTGGCTGGCATTGGCAATGGCAATGCCAATTACCGGCGGCCGGGAACCCTAGCAATTTGGCCATATCCGGCCCCCCTGGCTGCGATGTTTGCGCTGGGCCCAAAGGAAAAATCAGGTTTTTCCTTCACTTGTCCAACTCAATGTTGAACCAGCTTGATTTTCGCTACTATTTTTTTCCCTCCCCGTCCCCACCCCCCTGATTTCGATGTTTTCCTCCCCTTCCCATTCCCATTTTCCTGTTCCCATTTTTTTTTGTTCTCCAAGGGTATTTTAAATTTAAAGATCATAAAAAATGATAGAAAACTGATTCAATTTGCGAAGGAAATGCCTAAATTGGTTGAGTCTTTTATGCAGGCTGATTAGGTTGGCGGCGATTTGCAATTTGGAGGCAAGAAAATCAAGGGTGTTTTAGCCAAGACACCTTGGCAGTCATTAGCCACATTTAGTTGCCTGATGATCATGGCTCTTACTGTAGTTGCTCCTCGTCTCCTATTTTTTTTTCTTTCTTTATAGTAACTAATGAATATGGAACTCGAGTCTCTTGTCATGTTGTGGCTGCGGCTATTACAAGATTTGAGTTGTCGCGCGTTTTGGACGCGTCATGCGGCCAGTTTCTTTAGTTGTTTTTTTTTTTTTTTTTTGTTGTGCCACACATTGCCGCACGATCCCGAGTTGGCAAATGTGGCGCGCAGCATTTAAACAGCAGTGGCAACAGAAACAACAAAAAAAATGTCATAAATAAATTGCTTAGCAACATTTGCTGACGCGCCAAATAAAATGCCATAAATGATCGAATGCAGAGGAAGATTTTTAGTTAGACACTAGTAGAAACGCTGATGAAGATGGAAACGGAGATGGAGATGAAGATGGCGATGGAAATGGCAATGGCGATGCTGATGGCAATGGCCATGGAGTCTGAGATGGCGACAGGAATCTCGAATGTTTTTCCTGTTGGGTAAATTAACTTAAAAATGCTACAAAAATTGTTGCTGATGAGTTGGCTTATAGGGTTGATGAATGCCAGGCATTCTATTGTGCCCATTAATGTTGCTGCAGCATGCCCAGAATGAGAAGCAACCGCTCATGCTATCCCTAATGACTTAGGACACACCATTTGTTGGTGCTGGCGGATTTTGCCAACTTTTTCAGCTAAAGCCTTTCTTTCACCTTGATTTTCTGGCTATCAAAACAATTTGCCATCTAGCACTCACCTGTGGCATGCCGCAATCGCATTCAGCAACAAAGTGCCAACAAACTTTGGAGTTGAAGACATGCCAAAATCAAGAGTTTTACAAAAAACCAACTCTCGAAATGCCCTTCTCAAATTCGTTAATATTTTTTTAACAACATATATATATTTTGCATAAGCACTAATCAAAAACCCTTTCGCTTAAATGTAAAATTATGCTAGTTTATAGATAAAATTATGTTTAATTTTTTTTGTTTTAATATTCAATTTTTTCTCTACCAAAAAATTAAAATTTAAATACACTGTGTCAACAAAAAGTCAGCCATATTTATAGGTAAATTCTAACATAATACTCTGTTCTGTTGTTCTCACGATAAGGTATCAATTTACTTTAAGCAGAGAATTGGTTATATATGATAATGTTCAGTTAATAACCCAATTTGAACTTACCATAAAACGAGAAAATTGCCCTAATTGTAATTAACATTCGAGATAAGGTTAATGTTATTTTGAAACCATGTCCATAAAATTGAAAAGGCAAAACCTTCAGCAATAGCTCATGTACCTGCAATCTAAGGGTAAATAAAACAGCTGCCTGCATCAGCAACACCTCTGCTAATGCCCAACATAACAACTTAATCCACCTTGCAGGTCCGTCTCGAATGGCTTCGAATGCAATGCACTCTCATCGTGTTGGGGTTTTAGCTGGGCTGGGTTAGTCAGCAGGTTGCTTTGTCAGACTTTGTGTCTGTGAGTGGAAACCGCCAGGGATATGGGATATGGGATATGAGATGTGGGCCCTGGGTTCTGCAAACTGCAAACTGAGAGCTCACTTGCCGATGCCATTTTATGAATCCCCCCCAAATGGCGGGCAGTTTTTCGGACAAGCTGCTCAAATCATGGCCTGAAATGGCTGCGGCGGCGGAATCAAATTCACTGGCCCATTTGTTGGCTTTCTTATGGTCTGAGGCAGTGTTTGCTTGGCATGGCAGATAAATTAGTGATCTTAATTGCTGGCTGAACTCCTATCTGGATCCTAATCAGCGTTTGCAGCGCGCTAAGGCAACGAATTTTACGACGACTTTTTTTTTTGGGGGGAGGGGGCCAGAGCCAGCGAGCAGACAGAGATCTAAATTTAAAATTGGACTGGTGTAAACAAAAGCAACTGCAAGGGCAAAAGTATCTGCATCTGCAAGAAACGAAAATGGGATCAAGAGCAGGCGAGGGGCAACAGGAGTTGCGGCAATGAAAAGCGAGATCAAGTTCAACGCACATTTGTCCTTGATAATTGAAAAGAGCAGAACGGGCCTGTAAAAACATAAAAACACTGAAAGCACTGAAAACGCAAAGGGGGAGCCCGAAAAAATTGCTGAGCAAAACAAAAAATATACAAAAATTATGGCAGTGGATCGACAGACTTATTGCTGTCTCCCTTGGACCGCCGATCCCGCACCACCGCACCACTGCACCACATCAAAGTGCTGAGCCAAACCGGCTGGGGCTGTGCTGCCAGGAATGCACAAACAACAAACAACACACACGAATATAGTACTATATAGCCACGTAGCCGAATGTGTGTGCGTAGCGTCTGCCAAAAATACGCCGGCCATTAAGAGGCAGCCCCTCCAGACGGGCCCACGCCAGCCAAAAAGATCGGATCTGCACGACTACCGACTAGTCGATACTCAGACTTTTGAAAATAATAAATGGCAGGGCTTAAGATTTAGCCAGAAAAACATAATTAATTGTTACATTTCATTAGACTAAAAAGAAACAACAAATCTCAAAATTAAAGCACTTAAAACTTCAAAACGAGAACTAAGAAAAGTTCCAAGCTTTGGAAAATATATAAAAATATTCAAAAAATCTCTATTTACAAGGCAATTAAAGTTTTACTTAAACCCAGAAAAAAAAAACAAAAAAACAAAAAAACTTGTCATAGGAACTTAACTATTATTACATGAATTTTAAGCTATTGGGTACGAGGATTTTTTTTTGTGTTATTAAATGTCTGCCATCGATACTAAAATACTTATAAATATTTATTCGGCTTTAGATCAAAGCAATTAACAAATAATTGTAATTGTAAATTTAAGATACACAGAAAGAAATTTATATGAAACCAAATTTAAAACTGAAATCTAGCACATATGTAAGTCGGCTAAACAAAATATTTGGATGTTTCAAAATGTTCCCAAAAAATGCTTCTATAGGAATAATTGAACTGGCTCAGAGTAAACTTAATGATAATGTTCCTTAAAAAACTGTAATGCTGTAATGTTTTTGCAACCTCTAAAGAGAGCGATATACCCTTGAAATCGCCTACTAATGGGTATATATATTCGGTGGAAGGGATTGGGAATGGGGAGCCCATCCGTCCGATCGTACGTGCCTCGCTGGCTGCTCTCTCTTTTTTCTGCCCCCCTCCTCGCAGAATTTCCGAAAATTTGCAATTGACTGGCTGCAGCGACTGCGAAAAAGACGCTGCCGGTGGACTCTGCTCCTTGCCCCCCGGATCCGTATGCCTCCGATCCGATCCGTGGCCACCAACTTTTGCCCAAAGAAGAAAGGGAAGAGAACAAAAATGTTTATGCATTTTTTCTGGTCACTGACCGTACTCAAGGTTTTTCGTATTCTGCGGTTCAGTTTGGTTTTTGCAGTTCCTTCGCTGCGCTGCGTAAATTGCATGCGCACAAAAATTGACGAATATGCCAGGCGACGTGTGGAATGGGGGCGGGGAGGAGGTAAGGGATCTCGAAGGGAGGGGAAAAAAACAAGACCCACAGAAGAAGGCAGCGACAAAATGTGAATGCGCCCGAAAACGCCGCTCGAGGAACACATGAAAAAAAGTATTGATCCTTATTGTTAATAAAATGATATTTACCGTTCTTTCTAATAAATAAGAAATCTATCTATTATATTATTAGTAAGAATATATATAAATAATACAATTTTAAGAATAACTTTTTAGAGGAAAACATTTACCATATGATTATTTGTATATAACGTGATATATGTTTTTACAAGGTTTATGTCAATTAATTTGATCAAAGATTCAATTATTATATAATACATACTTAAAACATTGATCTGTAATTGTAAGCAAAAAAACTGCCTAAACAAATGCTTTAATCTTATGAAACTGGTTGCAAATTTTCTAACTTTTAGAATAAAACTTTCGTAAAATATTAGTTAATAAGTTATGAAACAAAGACGTGAATATAACTTTTTCGCTCGCTCTAAATTCTAAGAAGAAGAAATATTGACCATGTTTCTTTTCCGATATTTTTTATTCGGCAGTGAGACATCACCGGATCGATCATCGAATAAATTCGAAATTATTTTCTGTGTGGGTAGGGGAGGGGGTTGAGCGGGTAATCGGCCGGTGGCAAACTTGTTGCCATTTCAAGCCGGCTCCCCTATATCGCATTTAGTACCCCGAAATCCCGACCGCACCACCCCTCGATTTCTGTGTGTGTGCAATTTGGAGACGACGATGATATAATTTAGCACGAAAGTGAAGTCTGCTTGCAGCCGGTCGCTTTCTGTTCCCATCTCTTTCTGCTGCACCATACCCGTCTCTTTCGCCCCGTTCGGATTCTTCTTTGGCCAACGTCCCGAATTGTCGATTTTTTGTAGTTTTGATGATGTAACCCCTTTCATAATTTCCGAAAAATGACTTTGCAGAAAAGTGACCAAAAACCATCAGCTTTAAATCCATAACTTTTCTTAGAGAAATCCGATTTTGAAATGGTATATTTTTAAGGGCTTATGGCTTAAGTCTCTGCAATTCTGCATTTAAAGCTTGGTTTGTAAATTTGAGTCGATTTTTTGATATTTTGATGATGTAACTCCTTTCATAATTTCAGAGAAATAACTAATAGCAGAAAAGTGACCAAAATCTTGCAGTTTTAAATCCATAAATATTTTTCTAGACATCCGATTTCGAAGTGGAATATCTCTAATGTTTTGTGGCTTTAGTCTCTAAAAATCTGCATTTAAAATTTGGTTTGGAAAATCGAAACGATTTTTTGTAATTTTCATGATTTTCATGATGCAACCCCTGTCTGAATTTCCGCTTCAGCTAAGTATTTAATTTTATTAGGTAATACTGGCATTTTCTATTGCAGCGTGCAGAATAAGAACTATTCGCTATCCCCAAATCAACTTTTGTAAGCGGTTACGTGTTCTAACATTCTCCTAATATAGTTTTTATAGCCCTGCCCACTTGTCCGACTACGTCTTTTCGGCTTAACATGCATAAATCCAACTCAATTTCTGGTAGGATTCCCACTCCAGATGGCCAAAAGGCAATCCAATGAAGCCGCACAATTTCTGGTGACGAAAAAAAAACAAACAACCGGGCGGAAACTAGTGCTGTGAAAATAGTAAAAAATAGGAAAAGGAAATGTCAAAAAGCCATCGTTAGTTTGGTATTAGCCCTGACAAAACTTGACGCGTCAACGTAAGCGGCTTTGGTCTAGGTCAAGTTGCAAAGTTGCAGGTGGATATATGATGTACCTGCTGTCTGACTGCAAAATATACATACACCTGCCACAGGAAATCTGTTTTAAGAAGGCGACGGGGGGAGGTAACATTCAATTACAATTCGATTCGGGATAGGTTTAAATGGCTTGGAAAATGGTTTAATTGCTGACCGCTCGATATGAAGAGCTCTAATTGAGCACAAGCTTCAAGGAGGAGCTCCAGAAACACGCACATGCTGGCCTATGCGTAAATAAAAAATACATCGAAAGTTATTTGGACGATGGGTCGATGTCGATGGCGTGGCAAAAAAAAAATACAAAAAAATTGAATCAAAAATGCAGTAAACAATTTGTATGGAGCACAATTTGATTGGCAGGTTGTTGGGTGTTGGTGTTGGTGTTGCTGTTGCTGTTGCCAATATAATGGAGGCAAAAGTCCTGTAGTTTAACAACCGTAGAACGCTAGACTTGGATTGGATTCGGAATTGGGACTCGGAATCGGGATCGGGGTTGGGCAAAGTCTGAAGTGCTTTTGGGTAGGCCTTAATTACGTAAATGTGTGTGCCAGTTGAGTTATGACCAAAGGAGTACTCCATATTCGCATGACTGTATCCTGCGGGTGGGCCAGTATATAGTATATATATTTATGAGTGTTTGTGTGTATGTGCGTGAGTGCTGCGAATGCGTAAAATTTTAATTTCGTTTTGAAAATTTCATTTGAAAAAAATTCAACACACATACATACACTGAGCTCACAAGTTGTTTGGCTGGATTTATTCTACATCCCCCGACTTCCTATATTTTGCCTACTTCCGATTTCCCATTTCTTCTTCTTCTTTAGCGAGTTTTTTGAGGCCAATGACCAGTCGGTGTAGGTATATGCACACATGTATGTCTGTGTATGTCCCGCTTCTTACGCACTTTTTGCATTCACTAATTTGAAAGCTTAAGGGGTTAACAACGCGGTGTTTTCCATTGGCCCTGTTCCCGCAATGGGCTTATTGATCTGCCCCCTCGCATCTTCTCTGCCGTATTATTATTATTAAACAACCCCATTAGGGTCAGGCCCTGAAGTTTCCCCTTTCGGGTTATCTAACACAAAACCAAATGCAGCGAAACAACATTGGGGCATGGGATATTCCAACTTGGGACCCGGACACGCATTCGGTTAGGGTTTAACTCTGTGTTCGGGCTTGTGTTTGGGCTTGGGTTTTATGGGATAGGTTAGGGATAATGGGTTGGGTTCTTGCTGTGCAAGTTATTTTTATGCTGGCATTTCCGCAGGGGAGTTTTAAAATTATAAAACCCCATAAACAATGCGTTGCGAAGAAAGTATACCGAGCTTAATGCCCTAATGAGACCACAATGGGTCCCGAATGCAGTAATTTCGAACCTAATCTATCTGTAACCTCAACTCACAGTACTCGTAAAGACTTATTATTTTGATATTGACACCAGAACGAACAATAACTCAATGTTGACACAAAGGCAATTTAGTCTGCTTATTGGGTGCCGCCAAGTATGCTATAGAATTCATTGGAAATTCGCAGCTCGTGTTTAGAAAATTGGTATTATAATATCTCGTATATTTCCGTAATGAACAAATAGTAACGGGTATTGTTTGCTATGTTTCGTGCAAAATTGTGGCACATAAAACATTGTGGTCTGACTCCTTTAGTTCTGATTTTATTCACATGGAATACTCTGCCATTGGAAATTTTCAGCATGACTATTCCTAACGAATTTATCATATTATTGGTTTTATTTCTGGCATTGGTTTCTTAAAGTTTGAAACCACAAAAAAATGAAAAAAATTTTTTAAATAACAAGATATATTTTATTAAATTATAATTTTAAAGTAGTTGCACATTATGGTCTAATGTTTAAAAACAAACAAAGTAATAATTTACTTAAAATAATATCTTTAGATCTAAATTGTAAAGACTTCAATTTCATTATACATAACACTGTTCAATATTTTCTCCTTGTTCTCTAACGCATTTACTTGACTAGGGCATCTTGTAGTCGCCCATGATGACAATTAAAATATCGCTGATTTGCGGTTTGCCGGCGCATAAATGTGTGATTATTTTTTAATAAAAATGCCCTGCTCGCAGGCATAGGCTACGCACTTTGTTTAACAACATGACACCGACCGACACTCTCGCACCCAGAATCGCGGATTATTTGTTGTGCAGGGCTTTTGTGAGTTGTTGGCGTATTTTGTTGCTGTTTCTGTTGCTGTTGCTGGGGTTAAAATAGGTCCACCAAGGGGGCAGGCTCGTCAGTTCCTCGGTGGATGTAGATGCTGACTTAGCCGCGGGCTCTTGGCACGCACATACCGTATTAAATACAAAAGTAATTTTGCGCACATAATTTCACCCCCCATCCTTTTTATTTTTAAGCCGATGACAACTGTCGGGGTTACGATATATTCACATTTATGCCGACGCCATACAATAAAGCACAGCTCAGTGACATTTAATTTCGAAATCGTCATAATAATATTCAGTCTGAATGTGCACATCCGCCAAAAGTCATCTAGACCACAATTGTATCTGGATCTGAGGCTGAGGCTGCGTAGCTACGAAGCAGCTGCTTTAATGAGCCAGCTACAATTTAACAACAGTTTCCTGTTTTCAAATCAGTCTACTTCCTTGGCCAACAGCAACTGGCTGCCGTCCGTCGTCTTCGGTCTGCTGCGAATTAGATCAGAACCGTAAATTTCGCTGGACCTGAGAACGGAAGCGATTCAGGGAGATAGCCGGGAAGATCGGGCTAGGAGAGCGTTTTATTTCTGATAGAGAAGCGGGGGGAGAAGTCGAAATAAATACCCTGGCGGTCTACCTGCAACTATAAGCTAATACGGACTTACAATTAAACCATTACTAATTTAGGAGTTGGGAAAATTGACTTCCGAAACGATATTGTAGCCTTTAACTTTTTTTTAACAAAAAAAATACTTATTTAAAATGTTCTGGGTCTTAAGATACTCAATGAAACAATTTTTATCAAGTCTCCAAAATATATTGTTTTTATTATATTTGAGTTAAATAAATTTTAATTAAGGAAACACTTTTAATTATTGTATAAAAATGCAAAGGATGAATTCTCGGCAGGATGCTAAGCACTTCTTGTTGCTGCTGTCTGCATGGCGTATCAAATGTCAGTTCTCCAAATATCGCCAAGATCAAGGCAGGCCTTGAGTCCTTCCTCCTCACTCCTCCCCGCGTTGCACTCTCCTCGCCGTTGCATACGATAAATAAATGCATCTTCAAGATGCAGCCTCCTGCTCGAATTTCTCAATCTCTGGGTTTTTGTTTTTGTTTTTGCATTTACCCTTGCCTTTGCATCAACTGTCTGCTTTTTTGCATTGTTGAAGCCTTTTTTAGCTGCAGTTTTTGAGTTTTTATATTTTTTTATTTGGGGATCCGCAGGGGTTGGAATTGGGCTGAATTCGGGTTTACCTTTGATCCGGAACCGGTTATGACGTTTGTTGCTGTTAGAAGACTGTGGTTAATCTTGTCGCCGTTGCCTTTTTTATCTTGCATAAATATGGCAATCAAATGCTTCAATGCCAAATAGGTGTCATCTGATTATAAAGGAGCTGCCCTTGTTCCATTGTCTATCCGCTACGAACTTGTTTTCGCTTTTTTTTTTAGTGTTTTCGTTATGGCGCTGTTTATAAATTCATGCAGCAACTTTGAGAAAATTCCAAAAAAAAAACAAAAAACAAAGTAAGAAATAACCCAAGGGGTTTTTTTCCGAAGGGATAGTTACAGAACTCGCTCGGTTTTTGCTGCTTACAGAGAGGGGTAGTGTGACTTTGCTGTGGTGAGTTTCTCAGTCTCAGTCGCTTCTTGAGTGAGTTTTACAAGTGAGTTTGTGACTCAAAAAGGGGCAACTTGGGTGCTCGTTTTCTTGCAGCCGATTTTGATTGAGTTGTAAGCCCTAATGGCAATTTAATTGAGTTACTCACACACAGCGATATAAATCAAGCCTAGAACCATGGCTTTGATTGTGGTGTTTGTGTTTCTGTGTGTGGTAAATCGGTTCATCATTCCCAGAGCGGCAACTTTAACCCCATGAAAATGTTCATAAGCCAAATTGCCATTGCTGCCCATCATCAGCATCAGCAACAACAACTGGGGAGGGGAAAAATGGGGAGCGATCCAACCAGTTGCATGCAAAATGCTGGCAACAGGTGTGCAACACTCGGTTTGTTGTTGTTTCTAGTACTGGTGCTGCTGCTGCTGCCTCTGTACTTGCAACATGAAATCCCCTGCAGCAGCGAAATGCTGCCCTGCCCCAATCCAAAGTTTTTCAGCGCTCGCCATGGCTCATATCTTTCTAGAATGATAATAGTTGGCCTTCCGTTTCTGGCTTCATCTCAACCTGGCAGCAGCAGCACTTAAAGAAAACATATTTAACAAATAAGCACCACAAAAATAAATATATTGGTTTTAACCTGCGTACAAAACTATGTTTATTATCATAATTGTTGTTCCAATAATTTTCATTAAATTGCTGCTTTAAATTATTTATTTACAATACATACAAAGGCCAGAATGTGTTTATATTCAATTAATTTTCCAACTTTTTTTATTTTTCGAATGTAAATTATAAACAGATTGCAAATATATCTGAGTGAAATTTCGGATATAATTAAAGTTGATACAAAATTTATGAAATTTATGCATTCTAAACTTTTTTCTTTCCGTGTAGTCTCACCCTTTGCCATCCGCTGTTTCATTTCGCTGTTCATTGACTTGGGCCTTCAGTGCGCCTTGGCTTTGGTGTTAATCATTGTCTCAGCTCTTCATCATCTCGCAAACTTTACCCGTCCATCGGATTCCCATGGCTGTGGCTTTTGTTCCTCAAATGATTTTGCTCTGATTTTCAATTAAATTTGTTTGCGCTGTTGTCAGTTGATGTTGGCCACTTAGTTGTTCGGTTGTTCCTGCCAACGGGTTCAGCGCAAATGTTTTGCATAAATGCCGCAGCACAAGCAAACATAAATGCCCGTCTGTTTGCTGGCCCCAATCTGGTGAACTGGCCTGGTCTTTTCCGAGCCGACTTGGCCTGTTAATTTGTGACAGTTATTGTTGCTGTTTTGATTGACTTTGATTTGAGCCGTTGACAGATTGCCACCGCCACAGTTAGTCTGGGGCCTCTAAATGCTGCTGCTCGGCCTGATTGATTAAATCTTTTGTCTGCTAAAAGGTTCTCTAACAGTGCTCACAACAAATTGCAAATTAAGAAATCAAGTGTCAGCAGGGGCACACAAAGTGTTTTGATGAAAGGTGTCAGTGTCTGGGCAATTTGTTAAAGATTTCCTCAGATTTGTGACGGGAAATGATTTGCGATCGGGCTGGGAAATTAAGTCCAGTTTTAATTACAATTGAAACATATTTAAATATTGTGATCTGTAGATCAAATACATATTTGCAAGAAATATTTTAAGCTAATAAAATAAGAGAACATAATATTACAAGTGCCATTTAAAGTAGAAGAGTCTGTCTCAAGCCACATTATCCGCCCTCTTTTTTCGATTTCCCTGATTGACTGACCACAATCGATTTCCCCGCCAAGTACCTTCCCATAATCCTACCCGCAAACATCTTCTGTACTCATTGAACGTTTATTCGAATCGACAACTGCCAGAGTGCTGAAAACTCCAAAGTATCGAACAAAAAAAAGAAACGAAAACTTCAATTGCGGCACTTTGCTGTTCAATGTTTTGGCCCAAAACGTTGCCAATTCTTCTTAGCGTTGTTGCAGTTACACAGCATTGTTGCTGTTGCCTCTCAGCGTTGTTGTTATAAATTTTGTTCAAGTACGTCAAGTTCGATTGCGTTCTTTACCTTGAAATCTTGTTTTCTATCCGTTGTTAAGTTTGCAATTTTTTTGTACGTTCGTTCGTTTTTTGCTGTATTTTTGTTGCTTTTTCAGTGCAGCTGCAAAAGATTTTGCATGCTGTGTATATATCCCCCATCCACCCCATCGTCCCACTGCCTAATATTTTATTTATGCATTTTCTATATTTATTGAGGTACAACAACGTCATCAATTGTGTCCAGTTCTTGTTGTTGTGTTATTTTAAATACTCAATTTGCATTTATTTATATATGCTGTAGAGTGGAGTGGAGCGGGGCGAAAGGAGAGAAGAGGAAGAAATTAATTTGTGCGCTGATAAATTCAATTAAATTGTTGTACTCAGTTTGGTGAGATTTGTTGTTGTCTCTTGTTTTTATAGTTATGGCTATTTCTGTAATGACTTTACACTTCCTGGGGGTCTTAATTCTTTGTAAAAGACTTCTGATGTCGGTTAATGTAATTAATATACTTATAAACAAAAACTTTATTAAGAGTTGAAGGGAGAAATCTGCTCTTTTGTAGCAGAATATTGTAATATTGACTAAATACATTTTTTTGTGCGGTAACAAATTATTATCTTATAGAAAAACTAAAAATAACTATAAATAAAATTCTAATGATCAAAAGTATATTATATTATATATACCTTTCACATTTTAAGGGTAAAGCTCACCGCTTTTTAAATGTTTTATTAATTACTTCACAGAAATTAGCTAAAGTAAAATGCGGAAATTGTTGACGCCTCACACAAACACACATATATTTATGAGTAGAAAGAAATATTACATTTTTTGTGCATGCTTTGGCGCATGCTTGCAACAAAAACGGCAACCTTGACATCAAAAAACCTGCATATTACGTATACGTAATTTCGTTTTTTGTTTTTTTCGGGCGCAGTCTGGCAACGCTGACCCGCCCCCTTGGCTGCCCCTCCCCCAAAAACGCCGAAAATGCAACGCTTGGCTGCATACGCAAAATGTTGCTGTTGTTGTATTTGTTGTTGTTGTTGACGGTGCTTCTATCGCTATTTCTATTGCCTTTGCATTGCTATTGCTATTTAGTTTTGGCTGCGCTTGGCCTCCATTTCGGCATGCATTCATAACGCAAGTCGAGGTTTCCATCGGTTTCGAATTTTGCCATTTGCTATTTGCCATCTGAGCTGCCGCCGCACAGTGGGATATTTAAGCAGAAATAAATTCCTAGCTTTTCAATTTTCAATCATTTTTAAAAGGATTATTATATATTTGTTTCCTCTATTGACAACATGTGTTATTACTCAAAACATAAACTGTCGGTTATAAATAAAACGAATAATTATTACGTTAAATCACAAGTTTTTTTTTGTCTATTTTTTCTAGAAGAGAAATTTGTATTATAACTATATGTTGTACTGTATTTTGTAGTTTATATGTTCAGAGTTCAATATTAAAATCAAAAGATAACTCTTAAAATTAATGACAAGTCATACATTTTTCCGATCAACATTTAAAAATTTTCCACTGTGCAACGCTTTGAGCCTAAAATTTATTGCACTGCGTTTTGTTTTCGGTGTTTTTCTTTCATTTTTTGCACTTTAATTTTTTTTTGTATCTCCTCGTCTCTGTTTGTTCGTCGCATCAACCTCGAACTTTAGATTTGTTTGCAATGTTTATGAGAGCATAACATTTTGTTTGTTTTTCGTTGTTTTTTATATCTGTCGAGCTACGTGTCGTTCTTTATTTATTTCGGTGTATCTGTTCGCATTTGTTTTTGGCGCGTAGGCTTGGGTGACCAAGGTGCTATTTGGAATATGGCTGCGGGTTCCCTTACAAAGTTCGGCATGATGCATGTCGAATATGAATCAAGTCCACAGACCAACAACATGACTAACAGGCCTGTTCTGATAGGAAAATATAAAAATAACTTGAATATTTTTAGGCTTTAGAACCTATTTCTGTTCTTAAATGCAGTTTATTTTTATATAATTT
This sequence comes from Drosophila elegans, assembly GCF_018152505.1. Lineage (NCBI taxonomy): Eukaryota > Metazoa > Arthropoda > Insecta > Diptera > Drosophilidae > Drosophila > Drosophila elegans. The sequence goes on along the minus strand of NW_024545855.1, from coordinate 715,003 downwards.
TGTGGATATAAAGATATATGTAATCGACCCAGTATTTATTTTTATAATAAATAAAACCGATTTAATTTTATAACATTCTAAATTGATAAAAGATAATTCATAATTAGAAACTAACATATATTGTCTAATTTTAATTGATTCGATTTCCTTTATCATTTCCTGGGTCATAGCTATTTTTCCACTAAACATCTGCCTATTAGTAGTTTTTATATCCAAATCTCCTCAGCCCATCTATTTGAGCCATTGGCATTTGGGTGGCTGTCACAGCGACGGTCGGAGCGACAGATGCAGCCACTTAGCCGGAGGCAACAGGAAGGAAGCCACGCGGCGTTGCAGTTACAGTAACACACATTTGCCATTTGCTGCTGCTGCCACAGGCCGTGATTTCCATTTCCATTTGTGCGGCCCGAACGGCGTGCTAAGGTCGCTCCTAAGCGAGCCAGGGTCCAAGACAAGTTTATTTGAGTTTTTCTATTTTTTTTTGCTTCCCTCCATTTTAGCCATAGCCATTGCACTTGCCCCTGGCTTGAGTTGTCTGGCTTGGATAGTTGGTTAACTTGTTTTTCGGCTTGATAAACGACCGATTCGTTAGGAGTGTTTATGCTATGGCCACTTTATTGCTCTTGACCCTAATGCCGAAGCATATTGATATGGCCTTATCAAAACGGGCGACTTTAACTGCAGCTGCTGCTAGTTTGGCTCCTGTTGCTCAATTTTTCGACCGGAAATGGGTCGGCCACTTCCGTTAGATTTCACACCCATGGAGAGCAGAACGACCAAACACAACCAGAAAAGGAGGAGGAGCATGAGGAGGGTGCCGTTGTGGCTCCTGTGGCACGGACATGTGGCAGGAAACGTGAATTTATCGTTGCTCAACTGAAGTGCCCCTCCAGTGGCACTCAACTCGTTCATTTTTCGTGACTCCACTTGTTGCACACACCGAATCACCGAAAGAGAACTAATTTCGGTTCGTGCCGCATTCAACAGCGCTTTGGCTTTGGTCGTTGGGCTTTCCAGAAAATTTTCCATTTGCATTTTAATAATTGCCCTGCTCGGCCCCTCAAGTATCCAGAATTGCCAAAGCCAAAGCCAAAGCTCCGGCAATTAGTTAAATGCCAAAGTGCAATCCCCACACACTGGGGGCCCGGAGAAATCAGTTGATCTAAGTATCGGCCTGGTAACTATATGGATATGGTATATGGTTAGCCGGGCTAGTCTCACTGGGCTCTGGGCTATTTTGCGCACTATAAACTGGAAGTTGTCCCAATCAAAATAGCCAAATGACCGCACAACAACTACAAAACTACGGGTAACAGCAACGGTCAACAGTTACAATAACTGGTTCTCCTATTTAGCCAGTGGTTTTGTTTTTCAGCTTTTTTTTTCATTTTGTTTCGTTATTGTTTATATCGTTGATTGCCTGACTTTATCTGTCCGTCCGTCTGCCACTATTTTTCGTCCGCTTACCTTGGGTAAGATTTTTCTACTTTAATTACAATATTTTTGCACATTGCATAGGTGAGAACATAAATCGACATAGCTTCAGACTTTGCCTCAATGGGCAATTAAAATGATATAAATGTTAGTATTAATGTCGGGCTTATTATTTTTGCACATATGGATCAAATGGTATACCAAGTTATTTTAGGCTTTATAAAAAAAAACAATTTTATTTTAAATAACTAATATTATTTATATTTATATTATTTTTCTGCTAGGCTTTATAAGGCTTTAAGAAATCAGTTTTATTTTACATTTAGCAATATATAAAAAATGTTTATGGAATAATGGGCCTAAAATGTCAGTTGTGATTTAAAGAATAATTTTGTATTTTAGTTTTAACTCTGCCACATTTGAATTAAGGAAACTTGACATCTGTAAGAGATGCAACTATTTTTAGCATGATTTTGGCTACTATTATGTATTTATAATTTAAGTGGGTAAACATAAGTCATAAAATTACCAATATGCCCTAATAATGCTTATTATACGAATATGAAAAATTTAAGTGTTTTATTTACATATTTCTTGTAATTATTTTATTATATCTATTTTACAAGTTCATTCTATCAATAAGTTGCCATGATGATGACATCCTTCAGCGTTGGAGTCCATTCAATTATGGGCCAATTTAAGCCGCTGATAAGTTTCAATGACTTTCGCAACTCAATAACAGCACGCACTGAAAATTCCCAATTTTTTTTGTTATCATCCAGCATTCCGAGCGATCGGACATTGGACATCGGACGAAGATCTTTCAGAGCTCTGATATTTGTGCTGCCACCGCTGCTGCGTGCAACTTGAGATGCATTAGGAAAGGTCAGTGCCATCGCGTCTCAGTGGCTGTCCCTGTGCCTCAAATGCATCAAAACGCGCTTTTCTTTATTTTTTATTTTTTTACTTTTTTTTGTCGGTTGTTGTTGTCGTTGTCGTTGACGTTGCTGCTGCTGCTGCGGCTGTCTATCATGGAAGGTTTTTTCGAAAAGGGGGATTCGGGGGGATAGAACCGAACGGAGAGCTACGTTTCGCGCTTACTTGCTTTTAATTCTTGCATTGCGTTTCAAGTTGCAGGGCACTCAGGCCCACCAATACAAATAAAGGCCGACTTGTGTGTGGTTAAGTGCAGCTGCAACTGCAGCAGCAACAACAACAACAACAACAACAACAACAACAACAACAGCCACTGCAGCAGCAACAGCAAGAGCGGCACAAAAAACGCGCAACTCATTTAAAAATGCCAACGTCCATCAACGAGGATCGCCGAAGATGGCAGAATTTGTTGTCGTTTCGCTTTTTTGTCAAATTGTTTTGCTGAATTTTCTTGAGAACTTTTTCATTGTATTGCACCGAGCGATCCTCCTTCCCCTTCATTCCTCTTTTTGTGTGCAGTTTGCTAGAGGGAGATGTCCGAGGAAGTGCAAGTTCCACAACTCAAGACGACAATGAACTGTTTTGTATTGTATTCCCTGCAGTTCAGTTCAGTTCAGTTCGGTTCGGTTTGGCTTTTGATGAGAGGGGGAGCGTTCTTCGTTCTCGCATTTCAAAATTGCATAATCCACGAAAATACGCGTAAAATTACAGCGACCTGGGCTTATTTCATTAGCCATTTCAATTATCTTGACATTCCAAAGGGACGCAGCCAAACAAAATTAGCGTAGGAGAGACGTAAAGAAAAATACTTTTGCATTTGCTAACAGAATTTGCACTAATTGAAATGATGAAATGGTAGAAAAAATGAGAAATAGTCTAGAAAAAGCTGCGAAAAAGTGCGAAAAAACAACGCGCTATGTAGGAAAATATCTGGCAAAATAAAGCTCGACAAAATGTAATTTTCATATTTCGTTTTAAACTCCTCGGAGTAGGAAAAAATTTAATTCATTTTATGGTAATTAACAGAAATGCTTTCTGCAGTTTAAGCCTCCTCCTACTCAATTCCAGGTTGCTATTTATTAAGCGTCAGAATTTGCACAAATTCCTTAATATTGGCGCCTTGTAAGCTGACAAGGATCTACAACTTTTAGCACCTGAGGCCCCGACCCGTTAACAGCCATTTTGGCCACAAAACAATGCCAAGACACTCATGCACACAAATTGATGTTAAGTTAAGTGTCCTCCGGGAGATGATTATTCTGTGGTCTACACCACTTGCCACACACACGAGACCAATGCACTGAGAAAATGGTTATAGGACATCAACCAAGACTATAAAATATCTAAAATGGATTTTAATCAAATTAAATTTAAGTATTTTAATTGAAATTTTAAAGTTTCTTTTGAATACAAATTTATTTTTCTATAAATAAATTGTTGTCTTTGGATGTTTGCTTCTAATCTAAGAACCCAAAACATAAAATTACATTATATAATATCTAAAATTCCTTTTTATAATTCTAAAATAATTAGAAATTAGTTTCGGAAAATAAATTCTTAGATTATTAAAACTGGCATTTCCCGAATGATTATTTATTATCGATTATATTAATAAATGCATGCTTTTTACTCAACTCAAACTCAATAAAATTCGATATCTTAATTATGTTGAAAATGTATTTCATATAAGAATTGAAAAGCCGTAAGCTCTGGATAAAATTTCTTCCAGTGCAGGAGTGTGCGTCTGGCTCTGTGGCTTGTGTGGAAACTCAAAACTTTTTGGCAGCATTTCGAGGCAGCCCGGGGCTCCTGTTGTGCACCATATGCAAACACAAAAGCTTAGGCGCCACACATAGGGTGCAGGTATAGTACATCGGTGGCACCTGTTGCCCACTGCAGACTAATTTCATTACCATACACTTGCGCAATGTGCGATGCGACAGACCGCAGGCAGCAGAACAAGGACCAGGCAAAGTGATTATGGCGTCTAAATCGAAAATTGCACAGCACTTTCGGTTTCACCACCACAAACACAAGCCCAAACCCAAACACACACTCACACCCATTAATTTGCCGGCTAACTGGTTGGACTGCCAAAACAACAACAATAGCACCCACACACCTGTTGCTGTTTTGGCCAACTGGATTAGAGGGTCTCAACTGCAACTGCATCGTTTGGCCTGCACATCCATTCAAATTGCACCAGCATCATCCGTAGGCATTTTCACACACACACGCACACACACACACCCACAAAACAGAGCGATTTAATTGAGTGTTTTTGCTGAATTTAGTTCAGGGTCAATTGTGTGTGTGCATTTAGCTTTTGGTCTGGCAAATTTGGCAGGTGCCAAAGGATGTGTGGGGATGTTGGACATGGAGATTTTGTTTGCTGATGATTTATTCATTGCGTATACGACGTGTGGTCCCTGGTTAGTGGCAATATGTTAAACACATAATGGAAATCAAATGGATGGCTTAAATGATAATGTGCATTGTTGATTGTTGAAGGCAATTCTAAAACAATTTAAAATTTATTGGGGAGTAGAAAAAACTAGATAAATGTTTTATAACTTTTTATTTATAGATTTAAATGCTATCAAGTTTAATTTCCAATTGATTAATGAGCTCTTGCAACACAATGGCTTTATATTTATTCCCAGAAATGCTGGCAAGTATTTTTTTTTTGGCTTTCTTTCCCAGCGAATTAACTATCTTAAGCCCCCTTCTCATGGCCAGGGTTTCCTTGGCAATTATGCGTTCATCTACCTGGTCTCATAATTTTCCCTTCCCCCAAAAAAAAAAAACACTAACTATTTTTTAGGCTTCGCAACTCTTCTGCTATTCGGTGGGCTCGTTTTTTCCCCCGGTTTCTTTCTCCGCAGTGTTCCACTTCTCATTAGCAAGAGTTTTTGTTTGCCATTCATTTCAGTTTTTTGTAGCTGCCGGACTGTTTTACTCTTTCGGCTGCTGCTGCTTCTGCTGCTGCTGGTGGCACCCTATCCGATTTGGCCTGCTCATTTAATTGCATAGCATTGCATTCCCTGTTCTCCATACATTTATCTTCCCTCTCCCTCACTCGCTGTAGGCCCATCTCTTTCGCTCCCACTTGCCACCCCATTCGGTGCAGTTCAGTGCCAAAACAAATTGTGAGAAAAATGCCCAACAACAGAAAATGTGCGTGCTACATAAATTAAAACCTATGCTTCACTGGTCTGCCTAGAACATAAGGCCGAAAAAAAGGGGGAACGGGAAAGCGATCGAGCTAGAAAGAGACGTGGTTCAGGGGGGTAGAAAGAGACGGCAGGAAAAGGGCCAGCAAGAGCATACACAGTTTTTATCACTGACTATAGCTGGCTCACTCTCTTTTTCACTCGCCAACCGATCACATATTTTATGTCAAAGTCGACGCTTTTTTTCTAACACTGAAAAAAAGAAGACTACAAATTTTTAAACGATTTCTTAAGATTAATTTTAACATTATTAGTTTTAGTTTTAAATTGTTATTTAAATAAAAAAGGTTTTAATTTTTATTGTACTTGCTATTAAATTCTATGCTTTTTGCCTTGATTTGGCATTAAAATAAATAACATTAATTTATAAATTTTTAATTTATAGATTTTATAAGTAATCTGCACTATACGCCCCCTTTTCCTCCAGTGTATTCCTTCTTTATCGCTTGGCTTGTTTTGCATTGAATTCGGGTTTAAAATTGTTCTTGTTTTTTGCCGCGGCCGCCGCTGCTGCATCGCATATTCGTCAATTTTATGTAGCTGCTGCTGCTGCTGCTGCAGATGCTGCTGCAGCAAGTGGCTGCCATCTTGATTATGTTGTAGCTCCCGTTGTTGCTGTTGCTATTACAGTGCAGCTCCGAATGCAACACGATGATGACTGCCACAGCAATGATGACGATACAGATGATAATGACGATGATGATGGCGTGTTTGCTGTAATTTGCGCTACGAAAAACGTTCAAAAATGCAACAACGAACTGCATCAACAGCAGCGGCCACAAAAAATGCGCTCTAAATGAAGGGAATTGAGTTCTGCGATCGTTGACGCTTCTTCTGCTGCAGTCGCAGTCGCAGTTGCTGCTGCAGTTGCCGCTGCAGTCAACGCAGCAAAAATAAAGGGCAAAATACGAAAAACCTTGAGGACGGTCAGTAACCGACAACCGCCAGCCCAGTAAAATTTGTATGAGCTGCCAACGAAATATTTCTTTCTCTTTTTTTTTTTGTATTTCGTATTAACATACTCTCTCCACAAGTGGGTCATTATCTTTTGGCGGACATCGATTGTGGCTCGTAAGAGTTTAAGGTCCTTATAGTTATGGTTTGGTTAATACAACTCTTTTAAACCAGCATTACAAACCACTCTTAGTACCACACAATTTTAAGCCATAGTTCGTTTGAAGATATTAATTATTCTCTGTTTATATGATTTATTTTCTTTGCAATAAAAGCCAATCTTTTTATAAACAAAATACAAAAAAAAACAGTTAATATATATGAATTAAGTCCAAAGCTTCATTCATTAAACTCTTTTTGTTTAGTTCTTACCTTTTTAATTGCTTTTTTAAGAAGACACATTTTTCAATCTTTCTTTGTCGTGTAAATGTAACAATAAATTATTTTTTATATCAATCCTTACTGTTTTCTTATATATTTTTTACTAACCCACTTTTAATTTTCTAAAACAATCTTTATTAATATTTGAAAGAGATGTTTTGTTGGATGTTTACTTAAACTATACTTTCTATTCCAATTCGAAAATTCAAAGAATTTTTCTTGTTATTTTTTCTTAGCCGACTCTTAAGAGTATTAATATCTTCGACCTAATAAACTTAACGTTCTTGCCCTGCTTGTTGGGATATTTATTTTTGGTTGCTCTTTCTGCTGCGTTTTCGTTGGTTTTTGTGTGTGTGTTTGTTTTTGTATATTTTTTTTATTATTTTTGTGTTCATCTGTTAAGTTCTGTCGCTGTTGTTGTTGTTTTTGTTGCCGTTCTTCATTTACTTTTTATTTTCGTACAGTCAAATTGCGCATTTTTGGCTTTGGGGTGGAGCCTTTTTTCCCCATCGATGCGTCGCTCTCGCCGTCGACGTCGACGTCGCAGTCGGCGTCGCTGCCCCTTTTGTTGTTGGTTTTTGGGTGAGGTCGCGGACGTTGCCGGTTGTTTAATTTTTTTTTTTGTATTTTTCGTATTTTTGCGTCATCAGAAAGAAGGAAACGAGACGCGGGGCAAGCCCTGCACTTGAAAACTCAACTGGCGTGTCTTTCGAGGGGGGTTTAGGGGGCTAAGGGGCCTGCCTTTTGGGGGTTAAGGGGGGCCGACATCAACGTCATCATTGTGGACTTTAAGTGGTTTTGGGTGTGCTTGTCTCATTTCTGCATTCGTCTGCGTACGCCTTGCGAATGTATCTCTGTATCTGGATCTGCATCCGTAGTTGTATCTGCATCTTTGCCAATACAACTGCATCTGTGTGTGAGTGTATCTGGACCCCATGCGGTTAATTTATGCCCGCTTGTAATTTCGGCAGACACTGCCAGGCCTTAAAAACCAAAAAATAAAAAAAGGAAAAAAAAAATTGCAACAAGAAAAATAAAAAGATATATTTTTTGGTCTAGTACTCCTTTTGTTCATGTTGTTGTTTTTCGGTGCAACCAGTTTCATTTTTAGAACATTGACGAACCGGTTTTTTTCGGGACGCGGCTTTCGGCTTTCGATTTTATTTGTTGCATTCGCCGACGTCGTTGTTGTTGTTGTTGTTGCCGGCGCATTAACTGGTTGCTGCTGCAATTCTGTGGCAGTTGATAAATCTTTTTTGGCGCGGCATTGCCGTGTCATAAATTTGCATTGGGCCATGCCATTGGCCCTGACATTTCTAAGGCTTCCTTGGAGCCGCAGCAGCAGCAGCAACAGCAGAAATTGCAGCAAGAACAACGGCAGCCAATGCAATTAATCACAGCCAAATGCACAAAACGAACATGCGAAATGACAGACAGAAAAACTCTGATTCGAATTCAACTGCAGACAGATGCAGATGCTGTAGTTATAGTAATTCATACAGTGATCAGTGTATTAATATTTGGACTTCAAAATGTGGTGTGCATTACTCAAAATATAATTAATATATATGTAATCAAGGTCTCTTAATTGGAAACCAAAGGTTTTGCTTAAACATTTGTCATGGAACACATTTTGTATAATTTAAAGGACTTACACTTTGAACTCCAACAGAGAAATAATTTATATCAACGCATAAAAATGTAATATTTAAATTGATTTTAAATTTATTTTATTTTACTTACTTAACCACCCACTGTAATTCATATTTATTTTCGTCTTCTCATCAGTTTCAGGTAACTAATCCACAATTCGACTGCACTTGGCCCCACATGGATATTGCCTTCATTTTCGCCACACAAACATCGCAGACATGGGAATGTGACATGAGTCGATGAGAAGGTGCCGATGCAGATCTGCGGCCAACAATTTGATTGACTCTTTTTTTTTTTTTTTGTGCCAAAGCCATATCGAATTTAGTCCGGGCCCAGAGCAAGCCAACCAGAGCGGAGTCACTACTGCCATTCTCATGTCTCAGTCTCAGCCAACTCCGTCGTCGTCTCCTGGCCTATCATAAACTGATTATTTTTAACAGAATCATTATCGTCAAACAGGGCTATGTCGGCAGCCCTGGCAGCATCGCCATCACTAAACCATCTGGCTAACGTGTTTGTACTTACCATACCCTTTTGATTGATTGGGTATAATGCGGTTTAATTTCCATAACACGGTTAACATGCTTTTACCAATACGCCATTTAAATAGTTTACGAAACTAGTGTAACATTATATTACTTGAATAACCGGACAACTACAATCAGTAAGTATTCTGAAATTTTAAAGACATACCACCTAGACTTTAATATTTAAAAATCTTTTACAAAGTACTTAAAATAATGAAAATAATTTAAAATGTTTAAAACTTAGCAAGAAAAATCGTACATAATGAAATTGAAATTTAATACTGGCTAACTACTATTCATATTTAAGCGGTTGCCAGATTAATTTTAATAATATTCTTTTAAAAACATAGCAATTGATTAATAAGCAAGGGTATTTCAACCAGTACCTAACCCAACAGTCCGTTTGGAATCTTATTTTCACTGTCGCTGACTTTGCCCTCCGACTGTCTGTGTGTGTTGGTGTAATTTGATTTTCTGAAAAGTTTCCGATTTCTAGTAAATTTTTCGCACAGCAGAAGAAACGTCTAGGGCTCGTCGGGGTTTTTGTGGTTAATTTCTTTTTTAAATCGTTTTTGCAGCTTTGCAGGGGGAGTGGGTTCGAGGATGGATGGGAAGATGTTGGGCTGGCTAGCTGGATGGTTGGATGGCTGGATGGCTGGATAGCTGGCTTATCAAAAGACCGGGCACAGCTGTTGCCATCGGTTCGGGGCGGTTCAAAGTCCCTGGAGCGGCTGTATCTGGTATTCGGTATCTGCTCGTAAGCATGACTCAAAATTGAAACTCAAAACGAACTTGACAAAATTAAAAGAAAGAAGCTCCATTCATGCACGCACACTCTGGCGGCGAGCGAGTAAACAGTGCACAATGTACACACGCATGACAGACGGTCCGTCGGTCGGTTGGTCGGTTGGTCGGTTGGTTGTTCACTCATTTAGTCATTGAGTCATTTCGCCATTCAGTCACTTAGTCATTCCGTCAGTTAGCCAGCGCCCTCAATGTACGCTTTATGCAGCAGCGGCGATGACAACAACGTCAAAAGCAAAAGCAGCAGCAACAGAAGCGGAGACAGAAGCAAACTCAGCCAAAAAGTTCATTGAACCTGGCCCAGTGCGAATTCGGTTGTCGTAGGTTAGGGACGGTGCGAGTTCGACTTCGAATGCGAGTGCGACTGCGAGTGCCACCGACCCACCGAACGACCGACTGAAACTGAATACAATTCCTGGACAGGGAGGGGCGGCAGCAGCAACAGCAGCAACAAAAACACCAGAAACAGCAGCGACGACAACGTTAACGCTCTGCAAATACAGTGCAAAATCAACGAAGGGAAAGCCTTCTGCCACTGGGGTTGCCAAAAGTTAATAATTACTGAGCCTGCATTCATTTATAAATACAAAAAAAACATGTTATTTTAATATATTTATGTTAATTTACAATCTTAAACGGATTTAGTTTGGCACAAACCATCAATACAATTTTAATAATTTATCTAGCGAATTTATCTTTTAAATAATTTTAATTTACAAAAACGCTTCCATTTCATTCTCTTTTTACAAATATAAATTCAGCTTTATTTTATTTAAAATAGTATTTAAGACGATTGTATTTGTTGATGCCACTATTAAATTATAATATCGTAAATATATTTATATTAATATTATATCTTAATTTATAAACCAATTTTAATATAATAAAACTCATAAAAGATTAAAACTTCAATTAAAACGTTTGAAATAAACTTTGCATTGTAAATCCTTGAAAATCATAAGTTTTTAATAAAATTTTTTATAAAATCTAAAGCAAACTTTAAAATACTTTAATAAGAAACTTCATTAAGTTCACCTACATAATAGTCCCTTACATAGTTTATCCAAATGAGATGAGAGGTTTTACTGTACTTAGCCGCTTTTACCGCTGCCAAGTGTGACGAAAAACATACAAAACAAAATACACAAAAAAAGAAGCGAAATAAGCGAGACAAAAACAACAATGAGAGCCACAAAAAGCGTATTCAAAATAATAATAAAAATCGGTTTGTTCGGTTCGTTCGGTGCACGTCCAAATAGAGGTCCGCCAGATGGAATGGAGAACAAGAGCGGATTGCTTGGGCCACGGGAGGGGGGCGTGGTAGGGGGCAGGGGCGAATTGACCGCTCGACTTTGTCTGTGTTGCGTTGGTCATGGACGCCATTTCACATTTATTGTGAATCATGTGTCGCGATAAAGAAATACTCATAACATCAAATGGAAAGAGGGAGAAATAGGTACGAGTTTTTATTCTCGTTCTCGGATGGAGAATCACAAGCCACGAAAATTTCTTCCTCTGGCGTTTTGCCATCGAGTAATGAGGTTTTTGAACCCGCCGGGCTGCCCTTTTTCCCGTGGTTGGGGACCCAAACCCGCAATCAGTGTTTTACTCCCTCTTTTCTGCACTTTTGGTCAAATGCTTCGATTGACAAGGCAAAGACCAAAATGAGTTCAGCTCAGAAGCGGGCTGAATTGGTGGGTGGGTCTCGGTCGTAATTGTTGTAGTAATGTTGGAGGTTTTATTGGGTTAGCCAGCCATTGAGAGCGAAGCAGTAATTGTTGAAGGAAATTGCTGGTATTTGCTCATATGCGTGCATTTTTTTCGTTTCTTATTTTGACAGTGACTAAACAATGGGGTTGAACGTTATTTGTTAAAAGAGAAGGGCAAATCAGAGTGCTCATATTATTTGGGGTTGCTGTGAGAATGAAGAAATTTCATATCATTTCATATTTTATCGCATACAAATAAATTAAAATTGACCCGAGGAATGAAATCATTTTATAATTTAGTTAAAAATAAACGACAAATAAACCAAAATAGATTTATATTATTAGCATCTAGCATATAATTTATAAGCTTCTAGCTAAATTATGGTCTAATGAAAAAGTTCGAAGAGTATTTTTATTGAAATGCTTGCAAATATTTTATTTAAAATAAACTTGTTCATGATTTAAAAGATACCTATTGTTAATCTTTTGAAAAAATCCTATTAAACAGCCATCTCATTAATGCTTAATACAAACTAAATTCCCGCATTTCAATTCGCATTACACATGCAATTTAAGAGCACATACAAGTTCAGCGACCACTCACACACAATCACGTGGCACACATGGCGTATGCGTAATTTGTAATTGAATTGTTTGCATATATGCCGGTTGCCAGCTAAAAACACTTTCGCTTTCGACTTCATTGATATCAATGACTAAACATCTAAAATTGGCAGTGCCCCCCGAAAGGCGGAGAGTTTGCCCAGCAGCAACATCAACATCAGCAATGGCAACAACAAATGCACCAGCAACAGTGCCAACAGCAACAATATCAACTGCAAATTGTGTGTGAACACGTGTCGGTGTATTCTGCTATTGTGTGTGTGTGCGTGTGTGTGTTCTATGTTTGTGGGTGAATTGCTGTGGTTGTTCGAGCCGCAGGCGCTTCGGCTGTTGTTTCACTCATCCGAGAGGCATTTGGCAGGAAGCCAAATAAAATTTAGAGATTTGACCTTACACACGGCCTGTCCGTGTATTTGTAGCCAGTGTGTTTAACACAACACCAACAACAACAGCGAATCGGCCCAAATGTTTGAATGCTTTCCGCGTGGATGCTGCTGCCTCCATTAGAACGGCATTTGTAGGCGATGTTGCTACTGTTGTTGCTGTTGCTGTTGCTGTTGCTCGTTGACATTGACATTGGCCAAATGGCAATTTGTGCGTACATGTCGGGGAAAAAGAGAGACGCACATGTGTGCAAATTGAAAATCTAATTTTAAATTTAGACCACAACATCTGTATCAGTGGGTAAAGTTCAGGGTGACAACATTAGCGAGTCCATCACTGACCTACAAAGTGCAGAAAATGGCAGGAGAAAAAGGGTTGTAAATGCCAAATACAATAAAGAAAGTATTAGGTAATAAAACACCTCTTTATATATTTAAACTTTGTTCTATGTCATAAAATTAACATAATAATTTCTTGTTTTAAAGGTAAAGGTAATCTGCAAATAATGGTTGTTTAATCAAACACCGCGAAAAAGCTTTTTAAATGCAATGTATTAAGCAAAGCATGGGATATGTTAATGATAGTATTGGGTCAAAACCTAGTAAGCAGAGTAATATATGCTACTGCAACATGCATTTTATTTAATAAAAATTTAAATTTAAATTTAGAAAATGAACATAAGAAAGACTTTGAGGTGGAGGTAAATGCACTATTAGAAGTTAACGTAACGGGTGGACTCTTAGCCTTATCGGGCAAAAAATAACAATTGGCTCTGGGCATTATCTTATCACGGCACTTAATCTCGCCGAGTACTTCACTGTCTTGACACAGCAAAATGAAAGCGAATCATCAACAGAATATATGACAATAAAAGCAACAACCAGCGGCTGAAACGCACAATGAACCTCGTCAACAAATCGAAAAGAAAAGCAAAAAAGGAAAAAGAAACGTTTAAAATATTTATATGTGTGCACTGTGCCTGACCAAGGCCAAGCAATTTTGTATTGCTCTCGAGTTCCTTGGCCTCAGTAACAGCAGCAACAGCAGCAACATCAGCAGCAACAACAGCAGCAGCAATCTCTGTGAGCTTTTCGATTGTTGTTGTCGCCGATTCTTGGTCATTGGCTCGCTGCTGCTGGGCGGCTGTCAGTTTTTCCCAGTTTACTCTTGCTTATTTGCTGAATTCATTCCGTTTGGGGTTTATTTATTTTGGATTTTTTCGTTTACTCTTACGCGGCAGCGAATGCCACATGAGGTCATGGAACAGAGGCAGATATCCACAGATTGAACGCCCAAAGTAATTGCGGCTTTAAAACTATAATTAATAATATATGTATTGTATATAATGAAGTTATTATGCCACGGTAACAAAGCTCAATTGGCTTATCAGCAAAATGTAAAAATGTACCTACTGTTTAATCTGCATGTAAATTAATTTATTTTTGTTGCCTTGGCTGGTCGCCTTTGTGAAGGCTTTAAGCGATTTTAACGACTGCGATGGCTAAAATTAAATATGTGTAAAAAGAGCAAGTCAAAGGGGAAATAAATAATCTGGGGAAAAATGATTCAGTTCCGTTGTTGCTTGTACATTATTTACAGAATTTTCTATCAGCCGATCTTGATCCCTTGGGTGCCCCTTAAAAACGGCGTGGTCTTGATCCTTGGGGACCTCAATCGCCGCTCTCGATTGGCCATAACCGGATCGAGACCACATTCTCCACCATTTCCACATGTCGCCTAATGTCTTTGGCACTTACTCTTAATTCCGCTTAAGCATCTGGCAATTATAACTGATTTATCTAGATTTTCATCTAATTGCGAGCTTAATTTCGCCTCATTATTTATGATGGCCGGCCGAGAGGAGAATGTTTTTTAGTCCATCGCCTTGCCCACTCAACTATCTCATTCCCAAGCTCATTTCAGCTACTTCCGCTCCACAGTTGGCGCTTGGCACTTGGCTCAGTTCCGCCACTTGCCAGTTGCCAGTTGCAAGTTGCCAAACGCTGCCTGTCCGGACTTGAAACGGATGCAATTGGCTTCCTGCGCGGCACTTGGGCGCTTCTCATTTGGCCCAATCAAATGCTGGACCTAGCAGTTGACAATTTCTATGCCCTTTTGGCAGGGTTTCTTGGCTTTTAAGAGGAGTTTGTTAAAGAAATTTAAGAGTATTTTAAAAGAGTTTAGCAAAGTGTCAAATTAACTCATACAATTAAGTTAAATCAACAAAAAATTACATCATGTTAATTAAACGCGTTCAAATTTAATACAATTAAAATATAAACCTATTTAAAATATTATCAATTTTATAATTATTTCAAAACGAAAAATAGTTAACTAACATAAACTAAGTTCAGCGCTGATTTAAAATGGTAACATAAATTCAATAAAATGTATATTCCTCAAACTGATAACAATTTTACAATGACCCGAATTAACATTAAAATAGTAATTTGATTTGCTCAAGGCAACAAATAATATTTTAATCAGTTTTAGGAATACCTTGGGCCTTGTTGATTTTCAATTTAATATATTTTGTTTTCTTATGAATTTTCCAAGAAAACATCATAAAAAAGACGGAAGAAAATAAAACTAACACTTATAAATTATATAAATTACTTTAACCGAAACGTAAAATGTTTAAAGGGTATAGCGGACTTCTTAGTGGCTTACCTTATATCAACCCATTTGTTAGCGCATAGGAAATGCATAATTTTGTAGCAAAAATGCATTTGAAGATTGTTCATTAATCGAGCCTAGAAGTCTGGGAGTCTGGAACCCTTTAACCCTCCGGCAATCTGCTCGTTCCTCCCTTTCTTCCTGTTTTTTTTTTTTTAGCCCCGTCCAAGAGTATCTTCAAGATGCACAAAAATGCATTCTTTGTGCTCGCCGCTGAAATGGTGTGCGTAGTGGGATGGTGTGTGCGTGTGAGGGTCTGTGCGAGTGTGTTTGCACCCCTTTGGCTGTTTGCATTGCGTCAGGCCGTTGCATTTTAATTTTAGAATATATTTTTGGGTCTGGATTGCAACTCAACTCGGCTCAGTTCTCGCTGCAGCTCGACTTTCAATGCCCATGCATAACGTACGTTTCATTATAGGCTGTGAGTATATATAATATATATATACATTCGTTATGTGTGATGTGTGTGTGTTTTGCCTGCTGCATTTTTCATTATGCAAAAATTTCATACCATTTTTTTGGGGAACTTTTTTTCCGATTTTTGTTTGCATTTTTCGAAATGCATTCAACACAAATTGCACGTTTTGGTTCGTGCATCTTTTGTGTACAGAATGCAATTGCTTTGGGGTGGATTTTTCAGTGTCTCTCCCCCTCCTCCTACCCCCAAACCCTTTCTGTGACTTTTTCGGGGGTTTTTGTCGCATTTGCTTACGTGGTTTTAATTTTAATTGCTCGGTCGTCATCCGTTTTTGTTTTTTATCCATATTTCGTTGGCTCTCTGGTGCATTTTTTTTCCTTTCGCAAGTTCGGGTCGTGTGCATGTTGTCGCCGATTTTATCTTTTGTAAACACAGCAATTATATATGTTCCTTGATGGCGACATTATGTTTTGAAGTTCTGCTTTTTTTCGGCTCTCCTTGTTTTTGCATTGGTTTTCAATTTTTTTCGACGTACTTGTGCCGAGTGGTTCAGTGGTTGAGTTCGCCAGCGGATGTGGGCATCAATTTTGGGCCAGGGGTGGGTTGAGGCTTGAAGCTCAAAGGATAATTATGCAAGAGCGTATTTTGGTACTTTTTGCTGATTCGCCGGAAGATGCAATTTAAAGTGGTTGGCTGTCAAGTCCTTGAGGGTTCATTTCGCTCAAGGCGATTGTCGCTTACTTTACGGAAATATTTTTTTTTTCATGTAAATACAGGTTTATGATTTGTTTTTGTAAGTTTTGAATGTGCTTTGCAGATTAAGCGGTAGTTCAATACAATAAAAAATTTTATTGGGTCAAAGAGTATAAGATATAAATTTAAGCCGTTAATTTAATTATTCAAAATATCATCGATCATTAATATTAAAGTCTATGTTATTTATTCAACAAAGTAAGAACATATATTGTAAAAACTATACCATAAAATTCTTGAGCTATAAACCATTGATTTTCAATGTTACTAAGCTTAAGCCTTAAATTGCCCACTCCTTTTACCACCTTTCTTACCCCCTAAATGTCAGATCTGTGCAAACAGCTGGCCAAGGTCAGTTGCGAGTGCAATTAAATGCATAAATATTTCGCTTATTAGAAAATCATTCAAAAACAATTCTGCCACAGCACATAAAAACCAAAACAAATTACAAAACAGCAAAACAAAAAAACCCGAGAACTAAACAATTACTATTTTTATTATACACGAATTTTGTTTCTTTCATTTACAATCATGCAAACACAAACAGAATAAAAACAAAAAAAAAAGCGGCACAAAAAATTACAACGAAATTTTCGCATTAATTGAGGGACCTTGAAACCAGTCACGACTCAAAATTCTGGCAGAGACCAGGGGCCAGGCCCAGAGTAGCCCCAAACCCCCTACCCTTCCCCCTCCACTGCCGCCCACGTCTCATTCTCGGTCCGGTCCATAAGTTGTTCAAGTCAACGCCAACACTGCGCCGAAAACAAAAAAATGCACAAAAAAAGGAAAATAATAACAATAAAACTAAAAATATTTTCGTCTACAATGACATGCAATTGAGTCGCTGCAAATCGGCTAAAATCGCAGGCTGCAGTATGTATTCTCAGACTCAGTCGGTCATTCCCTCAGTTTCGCAGTTCCTCAGTTCCTCATTTCGTCAGTTGGTCAGTCGGCAAGGTGCGCAATCAGTTCCTCGTTGAGTATTTTGGTTAATAACTAGTCGTCAGTCAATTTGTAGTTCTCTAGTTTTCGGGGTTCTCAGACTATTTAGTCAGGCTTTATTAAAGGCGATTATTCTATAACTGTCTTGTCTAAATTGCTTTGAAGCACAGTCTTTATTTTTGCCTAAATAAATTGCTGGTTTTCAAGTTGGCATCAAATTATAATAATTAATTAATTATTAATTATAAGCTTAAAGAAACTATATTTTTATTGTCATCGAAGTTTAGGCAATTTGCCTTTAAAATTATTATGTCAAAATAGAATATGTTCGTATAAATTTACCAATTAAAGATGATCGTTTTAAGTCTCTTAAATCTATTTTAATACACAGTTGGTATAAAAAAATGATTTTTTTTTATAAAACCAAAATAAATAGAATTTTTGTATAAAACCAAAATAAATAGTAATTGGTAACTGACAGATAAGTGTATTTACTAAAAATGAGCTGTCTGCTTTTACGACCTGCTATATTTCCTGGAATCGAAAGCTTATCTGTGAACTATTTTAAAGTACTCAATCTGGCGATCGCTCAATTTGGGGGTCACTATCTGTGGAACCGCAAATCCTTGGGCTCACTTCCTTGCTCCGAAACCCAGATTGTAACATAAAATACAACCGAATTATTATAATTTTTAGTATGCTCTCGCACTCGACATTCGCACCGAATAAAAGCAAAAACAATAAAAGCTCAAAACCAAAATAAAAACTAAAAAAAAATGCATGTGCAACGGTAGGCTACGTAACCCCTGCCCCTCCCCCGGCCCATCCCCTTCGAGCGTTGTGGAAGTGAAATATATAGACGTATAGCCGGCTCGGATCGGCTCGCTTCGTCGCTGGCCGCCAGTTGCATTTCGAGCGGTGAGTGAGCGCCTCCAGTGCCGAACGCTGGCGATTCGGTCGCGGACTTAAAATCGAAACCCACCAAAAAACTACACAACAAAAAAAAAAAGAAACAAAACTACAAAAAAAAGCGCACACACAACGAATCGTTGCAAATTTTTATAAGCTCGAGAACAAAATGCTGGCTGGAAAAAAAATTTGTGTGAAATTCTCAGAGAGCGACGACTGTGTGTATGTGTGTGTGTGTGTGTGTGTGTGTGCGAGTGCAATTAAAAATTGCACTGTACTTGCTCTTGGCCTTCCCCGCGACTTGAGCGGAAAAACAAGCGCTCTCTGGGCCACCATTTTCTTTTTTTTTTGTTTTGCTGCCATTCTGCCTTTCTGCTTCTAGCTCGCTCTCTGTTTTAACCAATTTCGCTTTTAGCCTTTTTTTACCGGCTAGCTGAACAGGCCATGAATGAAGCACCCATACTGTGGCAGCAGCAAAAAAAATGAGCCGGCACTCGCTCTCTCTCACACTCTCTTTGAGTGACTTGCCCACATTGAATGCACTTTCTGGCTGAGTGAAAAAGGGTGGTTCGGTGTGTGAGTGAGTGCATCCGCTCGCCAAAGCAAAAATGCAGCGGTCTGCTCAGCTGTGGCAGGCTGGCTTTAGCTTTATTGTCCGTCGGCTCGAGCGGTTCGCTGATTTGGATTCGGATTCTCGGTTCTCGATTCTCGGATACTCGGATTCTCCACTATTCTCAGGCCCGATTTGGGTTCGGATCGGTGTGCTGTAAAAACGCGTCGTTCGCTGCTGCAGCGCTGTCGACGTCGCTGCCGGCGGCGCTCTTGCGTATTAGTAACGTCCGTCTACTAGTGTTGTTGCTGTTATTTGTTTGTTGTTGACGCTGGTCGCGGTGTGCGAATTTTTTATTTATTTTCTACACACACCACATTTACATGCTTCCTCTTCCCCACAACACAACAACAATAATATAGGAGGGAAAATCATTTTACGTGCGTTTTTCTTATGACACAAAATTTTTTAGTTGACATGCCAGACCACTAGAAAAAAAAAATGCTGAAAATGCTAAAGTGCTATGACAAACATATATAAAACAAATCAAAAAAAAAAGTTTAATACAAAAAAACAAAAACGCCAAATAACCATAAACAAAGTCAAACTTTTTATACAACTAAAACAAAAACAGCCTACATTTTTAAAATATTTCCGTAAATGAGTTTGTAAATATTGGGACAGTCTGGCAAGAAACGTAAGTACAAAAATTAATTATTATTAATTTAGCTTTATATCAGAAAGTAAAATAAAATACTGAGCAGGAACTTCAGTGGTTTTTCATTTATGTAAATATTATTACATTTGCATTTTACCATAAGGGTTGGCTTTCTTTGTAAAAAACACTTATATTAATTTAATGTAGTTTTAATTTTAAAATTTTTTTTAATTGGCGATTTAATTTTTGTATAATTTTTTGTTTTATTATTATTTAATCTAAATCCTTTTTTTATTTTTAAAATACCTATTTCTCATCAGCATGTCAATATACCTTAAGTCATCCTTTAGATTTCAAACAATACTGAATTATAAGTAGGTATATGAAATTCTGGATTTCCCCGGAATTTAACCACAAATAGCCAACATCTTCTCTTTTTATCTTGTTATTTAAAAGTAAAGATTATTCATTCGCATAAAAAAAAAATAGTTAGCCAGTTGCACATGCACTTTCCAATTTTTATGGGTTTGGTTCTGGTGAATAAATTGATGACTCTTAATTCCTGTGAGTCATCTTAAATAATTGCACTGATTTGTTGCATTTTGATCGTGCTACTTGCTCAAAATAAACTCTACAATAAACGTTGTTATCTACTTTAATAATATATATAATCTATTTTGGCGTCACATTCAAAAACCAATACCAACCAATTGTGGAAAATCAAATGTACATGTAAGAAAAGCTAAAAACTTTCCATCAGTCCAAGAAATCAAAGCAATTGCATTCAGAAGCCCAACAAGTGCCTCTCATGGGTGAATCTCCCCTTGGCCCCTCGCAATATTTGCTTTCACAAACACTCTGTGTCACCTACAATGGGCATGAATGGGTTCTCCTTTTCGAGCTACAAAAAATTGAATTCGCGGAAATCTTAACAAGCAATTAATGCGCAAATATAAATGTCAACTCGGAATGTATTAAATTTGAATGGAAGAAAAAATATAAAACAATTAAATGACAAAAAAAAGAGAAAGACAACTAAAGTGGAAGTGAATTTAATGCGAGAGAATAATAAAAATTTCTAATTAATGCGCTTCTAATTTCAAGTTGACAGACGGAAAACACTGCTGCGGCTGATGTTTTTATTGTTATTGTTTTTATATAGATATTTTTCGCCAAGTGATTCGCTTTGTGCACAATTGCATTTGATTTCGAATAATTCATTTGCGGCGATTTATGACACAGTCAGCCGCTAGACGCAAAAAAATAAGACAATGAATCAGATGGGGATAAAAGTGGGGGCAGACTGACGTTCCGCCCACGCGTGGCAATTTTCTTTTCACTCGCCGTTGTCCTTGAGGCTTTTCCGCATTGCACGACAACGAAAACGACGACGACGACAAGTTTTCAGCTTTAATTTGCGGCACAAGCGACTTGCGCTTGCCAAGATGGATTGAAATTTAATTTCATGTTCTCAAATTGATTTGTGCGGATCCCCATTAGTCATCCCGGCTCCCATTTGCTTCAGGATTACCATTAGACTGTTGTGCAACCGGCGGCAACATGCAACACACAGTCATGTGACTACCAGTCTGCCTTCTTTGTGTGTGAGTGTGAGTGTGTGTTGCACGTAAGAAACGAGTTATTGGAACAGGTTCATGACCTTGACCATCAACACAAGGCAGCAGCAGCAGCAGCAACAGCAAATGCAGCAGCAACTTGAGCAGCAGCAGCAACATCGGCGGCACAACGGCAATTGCAACACGGCCTCCTCATCTCGCCTCCTCTGGCAGACAAAAGGAAGTGGTTGCATCTGCATTTGCATTCGCCATTGTTCGCCTTGGATTGGATTAGATGTTGCAACAGCAGCAACAGCAAGAGCAACAAGTTGCCGCCACTCCGGGAAGTCGGGCAGTAGTCGCCATGCATTTATCGCTCAATGAGTGACTCACACTCCAAAAGGCAAGGGTCTAGGTCCACTTCTACACCCCGGGGAAATGCGTGACTCATTTGATGAAAACTAAAATGCTTGCATTCTCAGGAAGTAGCGAAATATAAAATTAGTTACAATTAAAATTATGCATATATTTTTTCTAAACTAGCTGCTGAACAAAGCTTTTTAAACAGCGGATTAATTCTTCAAGAAAGGTTTATTGGGTTGTACATCCAAAATTAAAACATATTAAGCATATATTTTTTATAACATATACCTAGGAAAAAAATTTAAAAATTTAAAATTACTATAACTTTGCAAATAAACGCTTTCACAGAAAACATTTTGGCCGAATTAAAACACAATCCTTTATAGCAATATTTGCGTTATATCATAAGTTCCCTTACTTAAGCAACTTTTTTTTGCATAAAGGAATTATTTCATAATTTTGTTAAGATAAACTTATACATAAATCCGAACGTTTTCTAAGAAAACTAAGCTTATGTATGTTAAATCATTGTATTGCTGTCTTAATAAGATAATTTTAAAGTAATAAAAAGTTCATAGTTAAATTAAGCGGCTATCACAAATGCTTATTTACCAGTGTTGAAATATGTTAGGAATTTTAAAATTAGGTTATTAATAGAATTCACTAAAACCTTACACAAATTGTTTACAACAAAATCCGGCAGGGCTTTGTTTCATTTCAGCATAACCCCCAATCCTCGTGTGGCGAGGAAAACTGGGAAAATGCTGTGAAAAAATAAACTGTTGCGCTGCTCGGAAGGACGAAGAATGGGAATGGGAATGGGATGGCTTCCACAATTGGGAGGCTCTGGATTTTTTGTGCTTATTTTTCGTATTTCGCTTCTTACTCGCAGTTTTTTCCGTCTCCTTCCTGCGCCACTATATAGTTCATATAGTTCGGTGGGTGGTGGGTAGTGGGTGGTTGGGGTTTGGGGCCACTGGAAGTGCACTGGAAGGTATATAGCAAGTGCAACAGGCAGTTGTTGTTTTAGCTGGCCGAGGAGATTGGGCTTTGCTCCACATAGAAGGCGTGTCCCAAACGAGGATTGGAATTGGGATTGGGATTGGGAAAATAAAGAACGTTGAGAGGGCGAAAAAAAATGTTTTTAATTTAACTTTGGCTGGCCAAATCCCCTCTCAAACCAAAATATAAACGGGCAACAGGTGGGGAAGACAATTGCAGTTAGCCAATGATTCCTTCCTCGTTTCGCAACGACTCCAAAGTTTAAACAGCCCGGCGACCTTAATAGAGCCAATTGTGTGACGGCCATTGCGTTTGGCATTCCTCGCTTTGTTGTCCAAAAACAAAATCGATATTTTCCATATGCATAAACACAATTGAACAAACAATTTTAGGCGAGTGCAGCAACAGCGCCGGCAATGCCAAACTGCAATATTGTCCTTGAGCTTATCACCTTTTGCACAGCAACGAAAAATAAAATTCCACACAAAAAACTAGTCGGCAGCAGCAGCAACAACACCAACAACATTCGCAAATATCAATTCAACTGTTCTCACACAAAAAATGTTTGCAAAAAATAGAAAATGGGAAAACAAAAACGCGGGACAAATATTTTCTCATTTTTTACACTCGCATACCAGTTTTTATTTTTTCATATTTGTCTGTCTTTTAACTGTCTTTTAATTTTGTTATTTGCGTCATAAATTGCTGAAAATAAACACATTTGTCCATATTTTTTTTAGGTTCTTCACTGAAAACCGTGCCATTGTATAATATTCTATGTTTTAATATGGTTTCATTTGTTTTTGTTACAATCTTATATTTTGTATTCAAATTTTAATCTTAATTAATCTTTTAATTGAGAATGTTGGATTCAACGAATTATATGTACACTTCACAAAAAGGTGTAAGTAAATTAAAGAGTTATGTAAGTTTTGTCAGTGCTTGGTAGTTCTTTATTTTACTAGTGTAATAATATAAAAAATTTGATTGTTTTACATAGTGCTTTTATATATAATACATTTTGTTTCAATTTGTACACGTCGATTTTGATGTTAAGTTGAAAATCGTATTTAAATAGGAACCTTTTTTCTTAATAGCTTAATGACTTATAATTTTAATAAATTTATTTCTAAATATGATATATTTTGTACATTTTTTTTTAAATTTCCCCTGAAATATGTGCCAAACGTTTTAAATGGTTTTAAATATTTCGTAACTTATTAAACTTTTTGATTAAGACGTTCTTCTTTAAGAGAAGAATAAAATTGCCTTATTTGGAATTCTTTTTTGCTGTTTGTTTATTTTTTTATTTTTTCCGTTGTCGACGCAACAATTAAATTCATAGAACTCGCTCAACTCTGCCTTCTGCCCGCTTACAAATAGTTTCAATTGCGGCTGAATTTTGACGATACTCACACAGATACAGAACACCAACATTCGGGAATTGTGACAAGGACGGGGAGATGGTGGCGCGAGGGGGGCAGAAAGAGAGAGCAACACGCACGGCCACTTGTATTGACGTTTGGTTGGCGACAATTGATTTTTGTTACGTTTTCGTTTATTTTCATTCCGCCATCGCTGTTTTTTTTTCAGTTTTTCAGCAATTTAGTTCGTTTGCTTTCTGGCTTCGTTATTTAGACAACTGCTGAAAAAAAATATTTTCCTATTCCTCCGGTCCGCAATCGCCCTCCATTTCAGCGAGGCCACACACGCGCTGCACTTTGCTGCATTGTTCATAATTCTTTTTTTTTTTGTTTTTTGTCACATTTTTGTGGCAGTTTTTTTTTTTGCGAATTGCTTGGAAAACTTTCTGGCCTCTTTGTCGGCTTGCGACTCAATTTCGTCTTATCTAATTTTTGTTTTTTATTTCTGCTTCTTTAGTTTACAACGCCTCTATTGCCTTGCCTCTCTTTTTTTTCTTTGCAGTTTTCCATTTTTTTTTTGTTTATTTTTGTGTCGAAATCAGGGCAAATTCATCATCATCAACAACATCGTTGCCTTGTTGTTTTCCTTCTTTTTTTTTGTGTAACAAAGATAAGGTTTTTCGCTGGCGAACGAGCGAATGTAGTGCTGCTGCTGCTGCCTTTTATTCTTTATACAATTCGAGACGAGGGGTTTTCTGCGGGGTCGGACATTTTCGTGTTTGTCGAGTTAATCATTTCGGGCGAAATTTGATAATTTTGAAGGTGACCCCAATTTGTGAGCGGCGCTGCAGTCGCAGTCGCAAATCGGGCCCCAAAGATATTTTCGCAATTGATAAGGCGGGAAAAAAGCAGAAGAGGCGCGATGCAGCGGCGAGAAAAACGACAGCCAATAAAGCAATAATCACACCGAAAAAAAGTAAAGGAAGCCAGAGTCATAAACTTATAAATGCTATGTTATAAATAGTGGCTGAATCAGCGGAAGCCACGCGATAGGATTATTAAGCACAGTCAGCAATAAGGATACTTAAAATTCTACACTACTTAAACAATAATCCAATGCAATAATTTAACAAAGACAAACCGCAGAGAAAAGGTTCTTAAGATTCAATGCAAATATATATAATAGGGCCTTTGATGGCCGAATTAAAATCTTCTCTGCTTATGTAACAATTTTATTCAACTATTTATTTATTTTAAATTAATATAGAATTACTTCATAAATAGAAGCGAAATAGCATTAGATTATGCAAACCTAACTTAGAAACCAGTAACATCTTACTTTACTCAAATAAGCACCGAAATGTCTTAAAAATAAAAAGCACTTACAACACTCACTAAAAAACAAGAATGACTTATATCAACATATAGCAACATAAACTTCCAAAAACTACAAATAAAGCTATTAATGAGCAGCAACAAATTCAAGAGAAATCGTAACATTACAAATAGCAGTGAAAGCAATTAAATCAAAAATACCGGAAGCCTTAATCGCAAGAAGCAACACAAATATTAAGGAAGTAAAATCGGAAGAACACTGTCATTATTATTAAATGCAAAAACGATAAGAAAAATTGCTATATGAAAAGCGGCAGTAAGGCGACCAACTTTAATACATATTTAAATGCTAATGTGATGCATTTGGCCTGCTCACATATTTATGAAAAAAGTGCATTTGCATCGCCAGTTAAGCCAGGTGGCGATGGTAAAAGTCGAAGGTGAGAGTCTCAGGCAGCCAAAGAAGTCATCACATATATCTTCGGGCAGTTTTAATAAAACCCGAAACTGACATCATAAAACAAGCAGCAGCACATATGACACTCGACGTAGCACACAGGTCGTATACGTAACCAGCATCGAGGTTGGGTGGCTTGTTTCTATACGAGGGTGTTTAGGTGCACTAGTGTTGGTAAACAAGCAGCCACACCCATGCCACACACACACACACACATCGACAAAGCAACAAGTCGTTGTACCCAAATATATAGTGCAAAACAAAAAAAGTTAAGAGTTGGTTTGAGTTGGGGGGTGGTTGGTTTTGATGGTGAAAACTAAATAAAATGAAAAGGAAGACAGAGTTCCAAAGAGGGGGGCTATGAGTTTTGGCGAGGAGGAGCCACCATCCAATGGCAGCAGCCAAAAAACAAGCAAAGTCAGTGCAAAAAACAAAGTGCAGGGAATGAGTTTTTGTGGTGTTTTTTCTGCTACTGTGTATTGGTAACCTCCATTGCTGCTGCTGCTGCTGCTGTTGCTGCTGTTGCTTCTGCCTCCTGTTGCGCATATTGCAACGAAAAAGTTTCGTAACGTTATTTTCACATTTCCTGCAGATTGTAACGGGCAACGAGAAGCAGCCAGATAGTGTCGCTGCTGCTTTTGCTTTTGCTGCTGCCAAAATGCTCAACAAAACATGTCGAAAATGTGCCACATGCCAGCAGCAGTAGCAGCAGTGGCAGCAGTAGCAGGAGCAGGGACAATGCTCCTGTTGCTCCTGTGCATGCAACAGTTATGTACACACACAGATATACAAACTGAAGTAGATAGGGACAATAGGAACGACATGCACAATGCCGGCAGCCAAATAGTTTCATACAAATGCACACAGACAACACATTTCGACATGGCACATTTAGCATCCTTGAGCGGCATTTAACTTCATTTCACCCACAGAGAAAGGCCACTTTGTTGTTGTTGCTGGCTGACTGGCTGGCTGGCTGGCTGGCTGGCTGACTGGCTGGAAGTGCTCCTCTTGTTTCATTATTTGATTTAAAAACATCTCTTGAGGGGGCCGTTCTCTATCCGTTTATGCAATCAATGTCAACGGCAAAACTTTTCCACAGCTTCTGCTCTTTTTGTTGGCAGGAAATTAAGTTTTTGGCACTTTCGTGGGTTCTTGGAATTAAATGCTGCTGCTGCTTGCTGCTGGCTGTTTGCAGATAGAGAACTTCATTGAGGTCAAGTGCAATCTACTGTCCATATGGACAATAAATCAGCCAATGGCCAACGCTCGAGCCAAGAGCAAGTCCAATGGCAAGACTTGGCACCACAAGCCGCCTCTAAACTTGTCTTTCCTTGGTTGTTGTAGCTGTTGGCTGTCTTTTTTTTTACTGTCGATTTTTGTTGCTTTTTACTCTTGGCCATTTTTGTAGGTGAGCTGGGCCATGAACGAGGGGCAGGCTCGACCTTACTAACCAGGCTCGCGATGTGGAGTGCAGTCGTGGGGCTCTGGGCCGCAGATCGCAGATCAACGTTAGAAATGGAAATGCGCTTGACTGCATACAATGGCTGTGGCTGTGGCTGTGGCTATGGCTATGGCTTCGACTATGGCTTTGGCAACCTACAACCAACCGGCGAATGTGTGTTACTGTAACTGAGCCAGCAGCCTGTTAGCCAGTTAGTTGGCCAGCTAACTAGCCAACTAGTCAACTAGCCAACCGAGGGGCAACAACAACTTGGTTTTGGTTTCGTTTTCGATCTTCCTGTCATTGTGCTGTGCCGCTGTGGCGCGTGCTCATCTTGCTTTAGTTAGCCGATGTTGCTGCCTGCACTTGTTGCACACGCCCGCAGCAACGTGCAACCTGCAACAGGTGAGAGTTGTCATGGCGTTGCTGCTGGCGCGTTGCACAAACGACAAATAGTGGCTAATGATAATGATCTGTAATCAACAGATGCCGTCTTCAGGGTCGACGGATATGTTGAAGGCAGATAAACAAGATATATGGCCACGAAAACGCTTGGGAAAATATTACTCATACGACATTAGATCACAAAGTTATACAAAAAAAAATGGCGAGTAAATTATTACAAAACCTTTATAATAATAATTATAATCCAATATAAAATGCATATATTATTAATTATTATTATCTCCCGGTCAAGTTAGGAAAAAAATACCAATTTCAAAGATATAATCAAAAAAAAAAAATTTAAAGGGCAGATAAGCAAGATATATAGCCATGAAAACACTTGGGCAAATATTACTCATACGACATGAGGTCACAAAATTTTACATTTTAAACGTTTATGAATTTAAAGAAGATTATAGACTAAATAGAGAAAGCACATACAAAAAATATTAATCGTTTGTCTATTTCTATAAAACTTTATAACATAAATATATTTTTAGACTAGATTAAGTACGAATAATTCCTACATTTAAATCCAAACAGGAAACAAAAAAAATAGAAATGAACAAATTCAAAGAATGCCCCTTCCCTTTGCTCTTTAAAATTCTAATATATTTTTAAAGCTTCCACTTAAGACTGAACAAGCTTCCTCATGTTTTTTGCACGCTGCTTAACATATTATTTCCATTCAAATTGATCGAAATTAACATATTTGCACAATTTAAAGCACTTTAATAAGCGAATTTTACTATGCGAAGGTTGATCACAACATCTCAATAAAAAGATCATGCAATCATCAGCCACCATGAAAATTACAAATAAACAAATTTTCTAGAAAGTAAATCTCTAGACAAACAGCACATAATTAATAAAATTATGAGAACACTTTGGGGCGATGCAAAAAAAAAGCGAATTGTAAGCGATTATTTCCGCCTTTTTCCGGGCGGTTGCAAAAACGATAAATTAGTAATAAATTCATCGATTGGATATGAATATGAATGGCGAAAAGAGGGTAAAAAATTGCTATGCAAATTGGGTATTTAGAATAACAAAAAGCGAAGGCTGTCGGGCATGCAAAGCATCCCCAGCAATTGGAACAATAGAAAAAATAAGTAGTAGTGCCAAAATGATTCCAAGGCCTTAACATTGGCTGAAATTCGGTCCAAGTCTTGGGGCCACAACACTTCAACTTTGAGCTAATGAGAATCGAATGCCGTCGTCGTTCGAAACTGGTTAGCCGAAATGCACTTTGTGCCCAGATCACATCCAATCCAATCCCAGCCAAACTGAACAAAACTGAACTGAAACCAACTGTTGAACCAAAACCAATCGAATTGATATTAACTCGTTTTGTTCTAGGCAACATTTTGTGATCTGCTGTGGCTCAGAACCTTTGGCCAGCCAATCAATCGCTGCCATTTTTTTGTGATTTCGTATTCTATATATTCCACAGCCACACATATTATATGGCTACGAGTTTCTAGCTTCTAGCCTCTAGCAGGGCGGCCTTGATATTTTGTTTTATTTATGAAATCAAATGCAGGCGAGCGAGATACAAATACCGACAGCCACCAGATACTTGTGGCATTTATTATAAAAAGCTTTCGAGTGAATGAATTCCCCTTGGCTTTTGTATCTGTAACACGTATGTGCCGTCTGTCTTGGGCCTGTCTCCGATTCTCAGTCCGATGCGAAAGGCAGGAAGCCGCAGAGCTCAAAATAAGCATTGACTTTGCATATTTGTGTGTGACAGCCCAGCTGTATCAACGGATATGCCAGGGAATGTTTGGCATTTCCTTTGAGGAAAACTTGATTTAGTTTTAATTAGAAAATTACTTAAAATAATACCAAAAAGAAGGCGTTGGGCTGGCCCTAAGAATCGCTCAATCTGCCATCTCGTTTGATCGGCTTGCTGCACACAAAGAAACCATTGTTAACGTTGTTATTATCGTAGTATTCTTATTATATTATATTTCTATGTCTTTATTAAGTTTATTAATATTTTTTTCAAGTTCTGTAATAAAATTTACACTTTAACATTGTTGAAGAAGCGTATGATTTATAATGCATGAATCATAAAAATCTTTGATTTAACGTGGTTGTGAAATATAAATGTTAGAAAAATATTCTTAATCATTTTTTAAGATTAAATATACCCTATATAAAAATTAAATATTATTAATATTTTAACATGCTGAGAATATTCTTTTTATTGTAGATGTCAAAAAATATTGTTTAGATAAATTAAAATGTGACACAATGTCAGCTCGCTAGTACATTTAAAGGAAAATTCAAATATCGAATTCATTTAAATGCGCATACAAAAAGTGTACCAAAATTGGTTGTCCATTTGTAAAGACATAATCAAACAAAAGAATAAAAAACTATATTATATACCTAGAGTGTGGTCTATGTAGGGACTATATTAGGAAATCCTTATTTATCATAATCAAGTACATTTAGTCGGTACAACGAAACAAAAGCAAATTTGGAATATTTTCGATGAGTTTAAATGTCACTGTATTAGCAAAATAGAACCCTTTACGATGAAGTTATATTTTTGATGATATTTTTTCCCTGTGCTGCTCCTCCGTGGCAAATTGCTGGCAGCCTCTTCTGCCGGTTTTTGAGGCTTCTGTTCATCTGCTTTGGGTGCTGGGTGCTGGGTGCTGGCTGCTGGTTTCTGGCTGTTCTTCTTGGTAGGCCGGCAACGTCCATCATAATCAACGTCCATCATCAGTTGGCTGCTGTTTGGCCGCGTGCTCCGTTGACACGCCCACAAAGCTACTGCTCGGCACGCCAACCTGCTGTTCGTTGCGCTAACTTTGGCTTCGACTTTGGCTTTGGCTATGGCTTTGGCATTGCCCGCCTTTGGCCATGGCAGCTGGAGTAATTTTTCATCAGCGTAAACATCTCGAAAACGCTCTTTGGGCTACCAGTTTTACTGGGCCCCGCAGATAGCAGCTGGTGCTTCTGGTGCTTCTGTTGTTGGCCGGTCGGTCATGTAAGCCGACATCAGCATATCTGCTATCTGATATTAGAATCTCAATTACTTTTTCCAGCTCTTCGGCTGCTATTGTAATTTCCTCCAAAGGGGCTGGAAAATCGGAGCCGGTTTTTTTGGTTTTCGGTAGGCAAATATCCGTTGAGGTAAACATGAAAATTTAGTGGCTGTCATAGCGATAGCACAGGCCAAAGGAGAATAGGAAAAACCTAAAGACGGGCGGAGGATAGAACTCAAATTGGCTCCTATCAGATTTAATCATTTATCAGCCAAAAGGCAATTACAGGTTGCGAATTTTCATTCAAAGCCCCCCAAAAATAACAACGCCTGAAATTACCCGAAATAGGAATGCAGTCCATAAAAGTTGCGATGCATCTCATTAGATGCAGGCGGGCAGATATTAAGTGGCACTCATTGAGTTAGCCAAACTCATAGCGAAATCCCAAACACGTTTCGCAATTTACGACTTTTTAATAATGAAACAAAACTAATTTAATGCAAAGCGACAGCAACGACAACGGCATTTGAATAAATTAATGTAATAGACAGATTAAATAGCAAAAAAAAAATTATTTTCTACTTGTTCACTTGTGCAGTGAGTTTCAGAACATTAATACGACTTAATAGCTAATAGATTAAAAACATTTATTCCAAACCATTTTTGACGAACAATTTATCAAATTTTATCATGAATAAAATCTTAAAATATTTTTTACAAGCGACTGTCCAATAAAATAATATATAAAATATTAAAATGTAATTATTTATATTTGATATGCTTTACAAAATGTGTAACATGCGAACAATAAATAAAGTATTCATTAGATTAAACTATCGTTTTCTAAACACTTGTTTTGTTAATTTAAGTTTGAAGATTTCCATTTTTTTATAAATATAAATTCAGTTTTATTACTGGGCTGAAACCCACTGTACTTGTAACTAGGAAATATCAAAAACTGGTAGCTGCCCGAATAGTAAAAGCCCCCACCAACACTCTGAAAAAATAAACCACAAAATACAACAACATCGGTAACTAGAACTGCAAAAAAAAGGTAAAAACGTTAAAAAAAACAACAACAACCACATACTGGTGGCTTAGCAAGAATGCAACAACAAAATCAAGAAAAATAAATAAATTTTCAGCATATGAAATAATAAGACGAAAACAACAAAAACAAATCTAAAGTGCAACAGGTTTTGTGTGTTTTCGCGATAACCTTGAAACAAAACTCGTTTAATCATTTCGTAGCGTTCGAAAATGCGGCAACAACAGCAGTAAATGAAATTTTATATGGCGTATTATAGATTTAATAAATTAACACTCATTTCCATTGGGGAAATTTTTTTGTTTTTTGTGTTTTGTTTTGTTTGTCATTTCCAGCTAATTGCGTTGGCTTTTCGCCTTTTGTTCAATTGCAGGTACAGTTGCGATTGAGCTATATCGCCCTGATCGCCCAAAAACCCAAAAAATATGGCCGACTGTTCATTTGCCAGATGTGTGCAAGAGCGTATGCTCATCAAACGGGAACTATTGAAGTGGTCCAAGAAAATGCTGCACACTGTGGGTGAGTTTTCATTCTGATTTTTTCAATTTATTTTTTAAATTAAGCAAATTAAATTAAACATACATAAATACAAATAAGAAATACCTTGAGATCACTTTAAAAACATTTTGTCACTTGTTAGATTCAATTTTACTCTGATGTTTGGTGCCCAATAAAAAATGTTTCAAATGAAATGTCAGTTTAAATAAATTATTTTAATTGCTTTTGATTAAAATTTCATTTGAATTTTTTAAAGAAGAAGGTTTTCAAGAAAAAGCACCCAACAAACAGCATCTTAAACATCGAAATAATTATATAGCAATTTTTCCACACAAATTAAATTAGAGCTGGTTCTTTAATTTAAAAAGGATTAAAACCAGTATTGAAATTTTTCACTTTGAAAAATTGAATTATATCAAGTTAAATATTAATTCTTTCTAAGGTTATATCTTGGTATAAGCTCAGTTTTTTAAAAAAGGTATCAATATACTTTTTCTCTACTGATATCCACTCTCTCATCCAATTAGCCGAATAATTTTTGTGCTTGGTGGATTGAACATAGCACCACCGGTTTTTTCATGCTACATATCTATGTAAAGCGCTTGCAAATAGCATACTTTTTTTTCGCTATTTTCCAAACTGCCCTCCTTGGCCTCATAGCTCATAGTCTAAGACCACAAATGGGATTTGGACCGTGTAAATGGCAAATGAAGTGCCTGCAAGTTGTTCGCCTGAAATTGACTTTAGCCAGACCTAATCAACATCGACTGGGGCGACTTACGTCCGGGCCATATGTTTGAGCGAAAGAAACAAATACAAAAAAAAAAAACACAGGAGTCTGGCCAAACACGGAGAAAAATTAACATAAATTGCAAAACCTTTTTTTCCTTTGGCTTGACTCTGGTGTCACCCTTGGATATATATTTCTTCGGCTCCTGGCGGCTGCTTCAGCCGTATCCTTTTGCCTGAAAACACTCATTTCGGTTTTTGAGCACGTTTAGCACGTTGCCAGCGCAAACCCAAACCCGCATTAAAATGTTAAATGCCTTTCGTTGTTGTAGTGGGCGGCTATATAAATGCTGCTCTCCATATACAAATATATATACATATGTATGAGAATGTATGTAAGTGTATATTTTTTTTTCTCGCCAGCTCACACACAAACACATCGTCCTTGCCTTGCGTCCCTGTCTCGTGCACTCAATTACTTCCTCAATGCGCTCCATAATGCTTATCGTCCTTGTTTCTAGTTGACATTCCCGCACAAACACAGAGACAGCGGCACCGCTTCCAGTGGTTTTCCCCCCTCCACAGCTAGGAAAACCCTTAGCACATTTTTCCAGCGACAATTTTTGCTCGGCTCTCCGGCGACGACGACTTCGTTGTCCTCGCTGCACGAAGCTGCAGCAAAATGTGAAAGAAGCCAGGCAAAAAAAGACATATATATATATATAGATATATATATATATATATATATATATATATGGGTGTCTGGCTTTTGGGGGTCTGGGATTCGGGTTAGTTCTAGCCAACATGGGTTAAGCGGGGAGGGGGCCCAAAACGAAGTGCTCTGCTGGAGATAACGAAGCGCACTTAAGCACACGCACACACAGCCCACAATCACACACACATGCGCAGGAGGTGGGTGTCCCTACGAAATATATTGCACAATATAAAAATTGCAGACGATGAGTGCCGAATGCGTCTGCCGAAAAGGCAGCCAGAACTATTGAGGGGATGTTTAGGGGGGTGATGGGGATAGGGGCTAGGGAAAACTACTACAAAAACAGCAGGAAAATCTACTGCAACAATTGGCAAACGAACGAAACCGAACCGAAGAACGAGGACGAGGACGAGCCAACGAGGAGCGAGCGTTTTCCTCGCCTGTTTTTGTGGCCGATTTTCGTCGCCAACGAATTTTGCTGCATTTCTATTTTACTTTTTTTTCTAGCATTTTTTATTCAAACACCCCAAAACTCAAACCCACTTTGGACCACCCAGAAAAACGATGCTGATCGAAGCTGAAGAGGAAGACAAAGACGTCGTTGGTTGGCCTAGGTTTGGGTGGGTGGTTTTCTGGCGGGTTTGTGGGTGCATTAGTGGGTGGTTTCGGGTGGCTCTGGGTGGCTTGAGGCATAGTGTTGATGGGAAATCTCGCCTGTTGCATTTTCCCGTTTTCCCCACCCAACTGTTGTTCGCAATGGCTCAATCAGTGAATCAGTGGTGGAGTTTCATTTGATTGTAATGGGAGCCCATCCACTTGTGGATTCAGGTGTGTGTTCGGAGTCGGTTGCCCAGCAGCCAAGCGCCGGCATAAAGGAGATTACACTAACCAAATTATATAAGCTGCATAAAGGTAATTTTCGATGGCGGCGGTTATGGGGCAAATTTGTCTGGGAACGAAATGATTTTCTTTATGTAACTCCATTAAAGAAAATTTTAGGCTATTTGCTCAAAGAAAGTGAGCAGGTAAGATAGTTTCAAAGCTTTGGTAATAAATAATTGAAAACTGTCAAGCTAATATGAAATTTAAGTTTAAAAAAACTTTAGGATTAAGGTCCTTAAATACTTGAAAAAAGTGTATCTTTTCGTTTTTAAGATGTCACAAAAAAAAAGTTTTTTTTACTCATTAAGTCTATGCCTTTACATGTTTAAGAGTTTATAAAAATGCAATTTATTTGTTCAAAGTAAAACATAATCTAAGAAAAATTGTTTTCAGAATTTAATTTGAAGACAATGTATGTTATTTTTTAAACTAAAAAATTAAATTTTTTGTATTAATTGTATTTTAAATTAAAAATAAATGCAACATATTAGCTTGTTTAATTAAAAACGCGTGATTATATAAGTAAACATAAGACAATTAATTTAAATAATAATTTTGTATCCTTAAAAACTGGGATTTGAAGCTTACAATTAAGTATTGAAATTAAAGCCAATAAACTTCGACTGAAAACTTAGACGCCACCGGATCTAAATCACACCTTGGAAGCTTCTGTAAAAGATTTCCGTGAGATAATGCAATCTACCTGAATAAAGCAATAAGGAGCTCAGGCAAATATTTTGCTAAGCTTATATTTCCATGCGAAAAAGTTATCCAGCACAAAACAAGCCCCAACAGGGATTTAACTTGTTGCATAGCCAGTCGAGTTCTGCTCAGCCCAGCCCCTTCCCCTATTTTCACCCGAATCCTTTCTATTTAGTTTGTTTGCCTGGAAAACTACCAAACCACCTTCCCCGCCCGATGGGGTGTAAACATATTAAAAAGCCAAACTTTTCCTTTGCCTTTACTAACGAAAAAAAACAACACAAAAAAACTAAATAAATAGAGGAAAAAAATCTCAAATATATAGAAGAGAAAGAGATGCATTATAATGTTGGTGGGATGGAGGGAGGTGGCCGAAAGCAACAAGCTGCACATATATATTTTTTTTATTTGCAGCGAGGAAGCGAGAGCGCAGAATGTTTCCGGGTGTGTGTGTGTGTGTGTGTGTTTTTTTTTTTTTTTTATTAAGAAGCAGCAGGTGTTGGGCAATATTGTGGGCCTTGTCTCTATGTAGTGGTTTTTCCACTCTTTCCAACAGTTTTCTTCTGCCACCCACATTGCCAAACGCATCTTTCGATTACGCCAACAACAAGCAACAATAAAGGAGAAGGAGAATAGCGTTGCAGGCGCCGCTGTCGGCTTTGGCTTTTCCCACCCACCCACTCACCCACTCAGCCAAACCAGACCCCCCTCTTGCGATTTTCCACCCATCGTCTTTGGCTGTAAGAAGGCATTTTTATGCCAGAAGGATGCAACAAGCGACGAGGACAACGTCGCGTCTGCTAGGGAGTGTGTGTGTGCCGTTGTGTGTGTGTGTTTGTGTTTGAGTGGGTGGGGCAACGCAATAAGCACTCCACCTACTTTCCAATGTCGGGCGAACTATTTCCACCCACTCCATTTTTCCACGCCTTGCCTTTGCCTTGTTGAATTTTTTTCCGGCGGTTTTTAGGTTACATTTTTACGAGTTTTCTCCATTTCCACTTCCACTGCCACAGCCACATCCACTTGTTGTTGTATTTTGCGAGGATGACGCTGCAAGCGCCGAAGGAGTCGCCTCCGTCCTTCGTCCTTGTTCCTTCGTCCTTCGTGCGAGGCAGCCAAATTCGTGCTGGTGTGTGTGTGTGTGTGTGTGTGTGAGGAAGCGCCACAAGTGGGTGAAACACGGAGCAAGCGAGAGGGCTATATAGACAGAAAGAAACGGAATGTGTGGGAGATGGGGGAGTTAGCTCGACTATAGTTTGGTGCATTCGGTGTCTCATAACACCCCACCCTCCCCATTTTAGCCACCCACCATCGGTTTTCTGGGTGCACAGAAATTGGAAAATAGATTTTTTGGTTGGTTGCCTTTGGCCGGTTTTCTTCTTTGCCTCGCCAGTTTTTTCATTCTTTTGGCATTCTTTTTTATGGTGTGAAGGTGGGGTGGCAAGTACACAGAAAATACAAATATTGTCATTAATAAGTAAAAATAAATGTATAAGTTTGGAATTTTAATAACTACCCTCTTAAATTAAGCTTTAAGAATTTACCCTTAGTCGCTGAGCTTAAAATTACTTTATTAGGAATAATATGGAATAGTTTCGTTATTATTGTTATATATTTACCCACAAATGATATCATCATGTTGATTTATCTTTAATAATTTTGTTTTTTGGAGATGTTTTAATGTTTTTTTTATTTATTGACACAACCTTGGTAAGGATTAAGCCTATTAATATTTTATAATTAGATCATTTTAAACAAAATAAGTGTTTAAAAATTAGGTTTATGAATTGATTATAAATGTATTTATTTTTTAAATTTTTTCTGCAGGTAAAGAAAAAATAATAGGATATGAGCCTCTCATTTTGATAATGCTTTTCCAAAGTAAACCACTATCATGGAATTATTAAAACGGAATATATCTAATTTTCTCCCGGTGTGGCTGGGTGTTGACGCTGGTCAACCGGCCGGTGCTCGCCAGAAAGTCAGGAAGCTTGAGGTGGACTTTGGGTCTTTCGGTCTGAGTGGTGGGGTTTTGATTGAGAATTTGCCTGGGTTCAAGGTATGGCCAGGACAAGTCCCCCTTCCGCCGCCTCACAGGACCTCCAATCCGCTCGAACGATTTGCGGACAAGACGCAGGCTAGCATTTTTTTTCCCGCTGCATTTTTCCTAGCTTGAGTTCTTTTTTATTTTTCGCCCGAGGGAAAAAAATGAAGCGGAAGCACGAAAAAGCACAAAGTTAATGCGAAATGGGAGGACTTTCAAGGGGGTTCTTAGGGAGCTAGAAGGAGCTAGAGCGCGCCAATATGGCGCTAAGGACATTGGGCAAAATGCACTGTGGAAAAAAATTCACATTATATGTAGGCAAAAGTGTGTGTGTGTGAGTGGGCGGGTGGGGAAGTGTAGCGAAGGCAAAACAGCAAAACACACAAAAACAAAATGGCACAAAAAAGAGAGAACAAAAAAAATGTAGTCAACGCTGGCTGGTGGGCAAAAAGGGGGGTGAGCGGGCTTGGGGGGTTTGGTGTTTTTTAGGGGGCGGAAAAGTGGGAAATTGGGTGAGCTTTGAGTC
This sequence comes from Drosophila elegans, assembly GCF_018152505.1. NCBI lineage: Eukaryota > Metazoa > Arthropoda > Insecta > Diptera > Drosophilidae > Drosophila > Drosophila elegans. The sequence goes on along the minus strand of NW_024545855.1, from coordinate 677,344 downwards.
TGAGTTTCGGCGTCGACTGCGCTGCCGCCTCGTTATTTTGCTGCTGCATTTGATTTTCGTGCTGAAAAAGTTTCGTGTGCTCGAAAAAAGTTTCGTCGCTTCGTTGACGTCGTCGCCATTAAGCCACCCAGCCACCACCCACCGCCCACCGCCCACTGCACCACCCCCTACTATACGTACTATCTGTGTGTGTGGGTGTAAGCGTGGCTAGGATGGGTGTGTAGTTTGAATGGCATTTGGGGGGCTCGTGGGTGGCACAACTTGGGTTTGGGTCCTTGCAGCAACATTTGGCTGCACTCGGTTGGCTGGTCTGGCTCCGTCTCGTAGTTTGGTGGGTGTATCGGGCATTTTTGTCGAATTTGTTGCTGCGAAAAGGAAAACTGGGAAGGCACTGGCAGCGCAGCGAGCGCCAGCGCCAGCAGCGACTGCACAACTATTTTCCCGTGCATTTGGCGTCGGCATTCGGTTGGCATTGTGCAACAAGTGAGTTTGGCAGCAGCCACCAGCAGGACGACAACGACGAATTCGGCCAGCTTAGGCCACCGAAAAATCCACTTAGTCAGAGGTGCACTTTGCCAGCCACCAAAGGGGCAGTTTAAGCAAAAGTTCACTTCACTCGATTTGGACGAAGATTGAAGCAACAATTGGCGCCAACTGTTGCTGGTGCGCGATTTTCTCGATTTACCACCACAACCCCCACTCCTCGCAACAAAAAGTGTTGTGTGCTTTTGTGGGCCGAGTGTGTGTGTTGGCCCGTGTGTGTTTGTGGAAATTTAATTAAAGACTCTGTCGTCGAGTGCAACGAGATAATTTATGTGTAGGCATTTAATTAAAGCGATCACACAACCATTTTGCATACTCCAAGTCGGAGGGACAGAGATGGCGCGAGTCCGTTAGACAGAGACAGAGAGCGGCTGATAAGTGTGGCATATGTGTGTTAACGCTTAATTGAATTGACTGAGTGAAGCATACAAGTTTTTCCATTTTTTTTTGGTGCTAATTGCATGTTTGAGATGTCGCGTTGCAAGCAGGTGAGTAATCGAATTTCAAAGAGTTCTCTATTCAATTTGCGTTCAAAAAAATGTTATATAACTTAAAACAACAAAACCGAAACATAAATAAACCAAGAAACAAACAAAGATTTAAATGGGTTTATTCGCTAAAATCCATTACCTATATTATATCTTGAAGCTACTTGAAAAAAATGATGTTCTTTGAATTATTAAAGTAAAACTTTATTAAGTTTCTCGAATGATGAAAAGCAAAGTTTGTCGAACAAATAGGTTAAAATTAACGAAAATAGTATGCCATTTAAAAGTTAGAAAAAAAATGGAATTTTAATATTTAAGCACTTAAAAGTAGCTATAACATACAAACTTTTATAAGGTATTGATATTATTTAAATGTAAGTTAAGTTAGCTTCTAAGACTTACACACGTTATTTAATTTAAATCAATATTTAAATTGTTGCATTAGAATTACTTAGAGTTAGAACAACAAAAATCACCAAAATCTATTCAAATAGCTTAGAAAAAACTAAATTATGAAAATAACAGCTCAAAAATTTTATAAATTACCTAATATTTTATAAATATTTAATTAAACTTTTTAAAGTGTTTTTCAAACAAAGTTTCAACAAAAAACTCTAAATGCCTAGTCATCTTTGCTTAAGCAACTTTCCATAACTCTATTAGCACACTCATATAAACAATTTTGTCCCAACTAACGTGCCAGAAAAACAATTTACCCAAAAATGGGTATAGTTAACCTTTCAAACGTCTTGACACATATGCAAATCTATTAAACTTGCAAACCATAAAAGCCATTTGGGTGGCAATTTACACAACAAACGACACATTGAAAGGGCCAACAAAAAATCCCAGCACCCAAATAGAAGAGGGAAAAACCTCTGAGAGGAAAACTTACTCAACTCGGCTCGTTGACAGATTGTGGAAAAACACTTGGCAGAACACTTTTAAAATGTGCACAATACCCCTCCACCAAAAAGTTCATGCCAAGGTGTATCAGGAATTCGTGTGCTTGTATGAAATGTGTTCTGAAGAAGTAAAGCGAAACCCCAAACTTTGCCATGAGAAGAACCCCCGAAACACAGACAGAAACACATGTTCAAGCCAAAAGTCAAAGGAGCAACCGAATAAAACCAAAACATTCTGCTTCGACACTGATGACGACGTGGCAGACGTTTGTGTGTTGACTTTGTAACATCGTTATACAACAACAAACTAGCGCACTTGTTGCATAAGTCGCAGTATACACTCTCACACACACACACACACACACACACTGAGGCACAACAAGTGGCAGGAGCAGGAGCAACAGCATCGCCAACATCGCCGGCAAAACACAACGCACAAAAGTATGCAAAGAAAGCACTTCACACGTTCTAACAACTCAGTCGCCTGGGGGTTTTTTTCGGTTTATATACGGATTTCCGAGGGGCGTGGGTGGGAGTTTTCCGGCTGCTGCGCCAGTCGCGTCACTTTCGGCGATTTTCGTCGAAGAGCCGTGAGTGTGGGGGAGTTTTGTAGTCGGCCAACCCCCTCGATTTCCACCAAAACGCGCGAAGCAACAGTTGTCATCTGTCGACAACTTGTTGTTAGCAAAGCACTCTCCCTTCTTTTACCATCCAATTTAGCAGTTTTTCACAGGTAACTCAGGGTGTATATACAAAATAAAAATCGCACTCAAATCTTAAACAACCAATTTAAGGTGCCACAGAGATTTCCGCCTTAGGCCTAATCTCGCTTAAAAAAATAAGAGAAATAACCTACACGAAAATCATTTTACTTTCCTTACACCAAAAACTCATCCTTTGTTTTTAAGCCCCCAAAAACAGATATGGAGTCTGCAATTTTTTTCTCAATCTGCCCCTTGGCAGATAAAAAAAAACGAAAACTTCTAGAGTTCTTCCTTGTGGCACTTGTGGCGCTTTCAGCTCCTTGGCAATTGCTTTTGTGCGGACACTACAAACTGTACTTCCGTTTTATCTGCTGCGTCTTTGTCTGCAGCAGACAAGGGATAACTAGCAAAGGGTGAGGTGAGGGAATTACTGGGCAGAGACGACATCTAATCGATAAATATTCAGCACACTGCTTGTAAAAATACATTGAAAATGCATTAGACTTTGGCTCAGTGGCATGAATTTTAATACGTTTGCGAATTATTTCCCCTTACTTTCTTGATTTTTTGTTTGTTTGCTAGCTTGCTTAGTTTAATTAATTTGAACTCTGTGTTCTGGCAGCTCTAATGTGCAAATCGTGTGCCATAAATTTGCAACTTAAATACAAAATCAATTGACAAGCCAGCCAAGTGCACAATTTCTAACTCCGCTCTCCCAAGGTTGACAATACGAAAATCGACTTGATATAATAGTAGTAGAAAAATGCAGTTAACTTTTTTTTGCAAAACGCGATCGAAACGCTGCAAGTCAAATGCCATTTGCCGGCCACTAATCAAACGTAACGAAATTGCCAGCATAAACACGCTTAAAGAATGAATGAGACTGGAGAGCTCGAGACAAGTTCGCCTTGAGGTCTTACCAAAATGGCGTTGAAACGGTAAAAGGCGACCGGCGGCGGCAAGGGGTTAAGCGGGTAGCTGTGGGTTAAGACGCTGACGTCTATATGGCGACAACGGCAACAACTTGTTGTGCGACATTTTATGCGGAAGCAAAAAGCGCCAAGAATACAAAAATTCAAGTTGAGAGTGCAATTGCCAACTGGCACCACAATGCGTATACGTGATATGTCACAGTCGTTACGCGATCTAGTGCTGATTTTGGCCGCGTAAAAAATACTTTCTAAAGCGATTTAAACGACTCAAAGTATGATCTCAAATAACTTATAGCTTGTCTCACTTCTGTTTAATTTATTAATCAAATAATATATATATTTTTTTAAGAGCTTTTCAAATGGCAAAAATTAGTTTAGTGTTATATTTACTTTACACTTTTTAGGTTTATTTGAATAGATTTAAAAGTTAAAATGTGATATAGCCAAATAAATTATTAAACTGCATTTAAATTAATCTGCATTTATTTTATATAATAACAAATTTAAAAAAAATGTATTTAATATATTGCAATAATCTATAAATGAATGAACCACTACCTATTTTTTTTTTATTTGAGCCACTAAGAAACTTTGCGGAAAACAATACGAAACGAATGATGATTCTGTGGAAATTTAAAGAGGACAATGTTTATTAAGGATATCTTCAAATTTTTTATGTTTTTCCAATGTATAGAAAGCTGTACAACAAATTGTACTGGAAAGCAAAACCTTGGTCCCGCTGTCGTTTACTTTATCTCTGAACATTCGTCAGAATTTTCGAGTTTGATCGAAAGCAATTCGAATCAATCGCGCTTGCCACACATGTCCCAACAACAAAGAACACTCCCCGGCTGAATCACTTGCTCCAATTACACTCACTTGCGGCAATACAATTCAAACTGATAACCGATTATCGATGCAACAAATTGCAATAGCGAAATCTAAGAAATTTTCAATATACTCCTGCAAATCGGTTCGTATGTATATTGAATTTACGTACATACCGAGATTGCCCTCCCATAAATAAGCGAAAACAAAAACGAGTGTAATTGATTAAGGAACATTATCAACAAAATGGCAATATTGCAAAAAATGTGTACGCTTGGTTTTTTTTATATATAGAAGCTGATTTGATTGAAGATGTTGTAAAGGCAAAGTAAAATCGCATGTCCCAATAACTTTGGTGTGGCAACAAGAACTGAGTTGGGTCTGCTGTTGCTGAAATGTAAACAAAAGTCGAACGATAAGCGAGTACTGATCAAAAAGTGTTCATCTACTATCTAGCAAAGCGTAAATATAAAGCTTCACAAAGAAATATGTATGTGTAGTAGGTGGAATTTTTAGCTAAAAAGATATTAGCTCCTATATTGAACTTATTTACAAAAAGGGGTTTTTTGTCAAAGAACTACTCTTCAACTTGATCATTTTTGCTTTCTTTGTATGTACAAAAAAACAATGTAGTTACGACATAAAACAAATGTTCCTGATTTTACTTCATAAATATGTGTACTGTATTCATGTATGTATTCATTTTAAAAAGTCACAGAAGGGTATTTTTGCTTAAAAGTAATTTGATTATTTTCCCTCACCCTCGGGTCTCGAAATAAATAATACAAAAAATGGAAAGAGTGATACATGATGCAATTTGAATACATTGAATACTGACCGTCATAAGGTAACCTGTAAGTTTTAGAGCGTTAAAAATTTTTTAATCCCTTAAAAATTATTTAAGCTTAAAAACAAGAGAAGGATTATTTTATTTTGTTGTTTATATAAAAACCTGGTAACAAAGTTGGAAACATTGTTTGAGTGATAACTAATAAAGAGTTCTAGTATTCCAGTATTCTAAATAGTATTCTAAAATCTAAACCCTTAATGTTTTTTTTTTTTTGGTATTTATACTTTTTGAAGTATTTATAACCGAAAACTCAGCGATCGATTGATGCGTAGTGGATGGGAAGAAAAACGAGGGAAGTCAATGAGCTTTCGGTTGCAGCATTCGCCACATGACTTTGCAACTGTTGCGCTCTCATTGTTGTCACTGAATTTACTGTTGTTATTGTACTGCTTTGTTGTTGTGTCAGTTGACTGCGTAACAGTATTAGTGAGCAAGGGCTCTTATGGCATGCGCTCATACAATATGTGCGAGTGTGTGGATATATGCCTTCTCGCTCGCGCCCTGTCTCTGTTTATGAGATAATACCTTGAACGTGCGTCAGGTCGTTGGCGTTTTACAACTGAACTACAATTGCCATATTCATTGTTGTTTTTGCTGTCGCAGTTGTACTACTAGACTTTACCTTAAAGTGAAATGAAAAGTGTGCGAAGATTTTCACGCTGCCCAAAAAAAAAGTGCGCAGTTTGAGAATCGAGGTTTATCTTTATCCACTGTTTGAAATTAGTCATCTCACCACAAAATCGGTGCGGAATGGCACGTTCCACCATTTTGGACAATCTAACTGCGCACTTCGAAAGAGACACCCAAAAATAAACGAGCAAAAGAGAGAGTGACTTATCACTTAAAACTAAATTTAAGTCGCGAACAAAGCCAAAGCAAAGTTCATATTTGCCAGAAGAACAATAAATGCAACCAAAAAAAAAGTAAATAAAAAATAAAAAAACAAAAATAAGAAATCATTTAAGCTCATTTACATGCGACTGAGTGAGTGAGTGAGAGAGCGCAACGTTCTTGAGTGGTTCGCTCGAGTTGAGTTGGGGAAGGAGAAACTCACCACAGGAGAGTCGCTTTCGATGAGCAGGAAATGCAGTTTCTCAAGCCGAATATTGGTGGGTTAATGGGTTTGAGTGAGTTTTTTGCTTTTTACTTATTTATTACAGGGCAATTCTTAGCTTATTAAGTTCATTTCAGAAGTTCAAAAAGTTGGAGCTTTTTAAAAACAACTTCCCCATTAATATTGTTATAAATATGTTAATAGATTATAGTATAATTTACAGGCTAATTTCTTGAACAAAAAAACCTCATGGTTTTTGGTAGAAATTGTAACAATACAAATATTGAAATCAAAATATTCCTTACTATATATGTATATATATTTTTTTTATTGATCTAAAAATGATTTCTTTTAAGGTGAACATTTTAACTACTTGTTAAATGTTTCTACAGGTTATTTTGTGGCAAGAACTACATTACACCTTGTTTTTTGTCGCTATTCAAGAATATTCTATTCTAGTCCATATCCTTTTTTTTTTTTGCCTTCCCTTATATATCCCCGCCCCGCCCTTTGCCAATCCACCCAAAAAAGCAGCTAATTGCTGTGACGTCGGCAGCGCAGCGGCAGAAGTGCATTCCTTTTGCTGGTGTGCGTGTATTAAAAAATCGACACAAAAAATGTGGTGAATTAATGGTACTGTGTATCGGTGTGCATTGTTCTAGTCGCCTGCATGTGTGTGAGTGAGTGTCTTTGAGTGACTTTTCTGCGAGAGCAGTTTTAATGGGGGAGCTGCATTTCTTGGGAGGACTCAAAAAAAGTTCGCTGAATTTTGGCAGCTCGTCGCGCAGCTTGGCAAAATTTTTTATCAACGCGCGCTGCACTCGAAGTGCAATGCAATTATTGAAGTGCACTCAGATTCTCTCTCTCATTCTCTACACGAGTAAGTGTGCGTGTTTGTGAGTGCGGCTTACCCCGTTACTCCTAAAGTTCTCGCGTCTGCGCTCTGCAAAAATAACTCAAAAAGTCCTCTCTCTCTTGCGCTCAAGCATTCTAGTTTTTGCAGTATGCAGTTTTTCTGGGTGTGCGTGTATCTGTGTATTTTCCAGTGTTTTTCTTGCTGTTTTTGCACAACGACAACTACATCGGCGACGCCGTCGACGTCAACTCGGTGTGCTGTTTGGTGTCTTCGTGTTGTTGTGCAGTCGCAGTCGCATAAACCAACGCATCCGATATGCAACGGAACGCATTTTCGGACGCGGCCCGAGTCGTTCCGAGGTGTAGCGTCCGACGATCGCGTATATCAATCGTAAAGCATTAAGCGCATTGCCCATTTACACGCAGTAGTCCATAGGCGAAAATCGAATCGTTATCGTTTGCCAAATGATAAACACACGCCAATTGCCGAAAATTAATATCCAATTAAAAACAGCAAAACAGCAACCAAAACAATGTGAATAAATTAGCTTAGAACAATTTAAAAAGAACTCAAAAATGCCGACTAAACAAATCGAACAAGGAACTGGATTAAATAAAAAATAAAAATTTGTTACATGCAAAAATTAAGTGAATCTAAAAAATAATTCAACAACATACTTGTTCAACGAACCAAAAAACTAAAACTACCAAACAAAAATAACTTTTGAAAAAATAAATTGGCAAATATAACTTTTCGTAAAAAAGTTAATTGTGCATCGCTTAAATAATTTAAATAAAGCAAAAACCCAATTCACATAGAGAAAAACAACAATTACCAAAATAAAATTGCAATAAAGCGCATTCTTTTAAATATAGCAAACAAATTTTGAACTTAAAACAAGTTTGAGCATAACCTAAAAGTGATAAACAAATATTTATTTATATTTATTTGTTAATATTTCAAATTTAGTTTTCATAATGAAAAAAAGTAGAAAAACAGTGACACTTGTTTGCCAAAAAGAACCCTAAATGGTTTTTAAATTCACCTTTAAACCCAAAAAACATGAAAAAATGCATTTTTCCAAGAATCAAGTATACGCCGTGTGGCCCTGTTTTTTGTGCTTTTCACGCACAATCATCAGCGGCATCAATCGCCCGCGTTTTGTTTGATTATTTCGGCATTAATATAAATCGCAATCGCCGCTTGTCTCTTGTTTTCTCTGCGTGTGTGCATGTATGTGTGTGTGCGAAAACGTTGACGCCGCCGTCGACGCCGGCAGCGCTGTCGCGGCTAGCGTAGCCGTTGACGTCGCTGTCGCCGCTGTCATGCAAAATGCGGAAAAGTTTTTTTCGCGCACTCGCAAAATTTTTATAGAATGCATTTTTATTTCGGTCTTTTGGTTGAATAGTTGCATTGCCCAGCTCAAGTGCGTGTCTCCGGTTGATTGACTATGTGTGCCTGTGTGTGTGTCTGTGCCAGCGAATGTGTGTGTGTATGAGCCTTACTTAATAAAGAGGGCCCTTGTTGAATAACAATTACGCGTAGTTAATAATATTTACCCAAGAAAAACCTTAGTGAAAAGTGACATAAACATAATATATATATTTTTTAACATATATTTTAAAGAAAATATATACAAGTTTCAATGCTGAAGAAAGCGATATGAGGCATCAATCATCACATTTCATATCTCTATTTTTGGTTTCCTGTTCTTTAAGTCAAGTCCTTAAAAACCAAGACACTTAAATACAATAAAGGACAATAACATGTAACATTCAAATACTTTTCTTCCAATTTTATTATAGATTTGTGAAAAATTCAGAATAATAAATAAACGAATCGAATTTATGAAAGTATTATTAAAGGAACTTTCGAAAAGGATTTAAAATATTGTCTTAGAAATACTGCGAAAGCCTTGAAATATAAGAACTACTTATAAAATTAATATACAAGACACTTAAAAGTCATTAAAATTCGCTGCGAAATCATTTACGCCTTGCATTTCATATTTAAATGCCGCCATCGATTCTCGTTCACTGCACCCAAAACTTGGCCCGAAAAAAACACCGAAAGAATCTTGCGAAAATTCTAAAAAAAATAGATTAAAAGGGCAAAAAATAGATGAGAGAAAAAAACCACAAAGGCAGCAGCATACAAAATGAACTGTAGCCAAACTTCTGAAGCATCAGCAGCAGTAGCAGCTATAGCATTAAAACAAAACAAACAAAGCAGCCGAAAAAATAAGAGAAATGAAGGAGCAGAAAAGAAGTAGCTGCAAGTACACAGTAATAAAGTGTGTATTTTTTCGGGTGGCTCGTCGTCGTCGCCAACTTTTCTGTGCAGGCAAATGTAACAAATTTTTGTCAGTTTCAATTTTCGTCAGTCGGGGGGAAGGACCGTTACCACCATTCCACCGCCCATGACAATGGCCAGGTCGGTCGCCAGTCTCCAGTCTCCAGTTGCTGGCATTTACTTTGCCGTCGGGCTTGGCGCACAGCATAATGAACAAAAACTAAGAGCGAACAAAAAACAAAAAAACAAAAAAATGCTAGAAAAAAAAAGTGGGAAGCGGGGGGGCTGAGAAAAATCAACTCCCAGATATGCTAGACAAAAAAAATGGCAAATTAAATAGCCGAAAAAAATGTAGCTGCAGCTGCGCAACATCAATTGGAATACCCCCGCCCGAGAGCTTAACCCTCACCTTACCCACCCAATTGACCATTGGATTTTCCTTACCTTCCGTTCGGTTTTCTTTTTTTTCCATTATTTTTCGCCCAGCTTCTGCTTTATTATTTTATTTTACGTTTTTTGGTAACATCCTTCCGATGCCCCTTCCAACCTCACGAAACTTAAATTACTATTTACAATGGTATTTTTTGGTTGATTTTTTTTTGTTCTGCTCAGAACTTGGCAGGGCGAATTTTTTTATATATATAAATTTTTTATTCACATTTTTCGCTGCCATAAAGTTTTTTTTTTCGAGGGGGGCTACCAAGTTGAAGCTGTGCTTCGCTAGCTAATTTCATTTTGGACGAGTTCAGTAGATTTTTTTATGCAGCTGCTTTCTGGTGAGTTCCGCTCGAAATCAAATCATCTCCAGAGGGTTATCGAAAATATTTGAGAAATAAAAAATCATTATATTTAGCAGATTTCCGTTGCTTGCCTTAAATAGCTTAAATATTTGTCAGCAGATACGACTATTATCGCACAGATTTGCATGCACTTTTTATCAGAGCCAGAAAATTGCAGTGAATGAGATCATTTTGGCCACACGTCTCTCGCCTCGCTTCTTTTATCAACGATTTCCATATTTTACATTTTTAGATATTAAACAAAATCAACAACTACAACAACAACGGCAACACTTTTGTTAGTAAATTTCTGTTGAATTAAAATACAAAACAAAACACATAAAAAAGTGCAATCCAAAAAACAAATATTAACGTTAAACGAACTAAAAAGAGAAAAATAATTAAAAAAGTAGTCATTACTTTTGAATTGTTTTTTAATGCAAAAAGAAAAAGTTCGTAAAAAAATTAAATGCAAAAGCCTTTTGATAATGCAACATATCAAAGAGCCAGAAATTAAATACAGCAAAAATATTTAAAATAATTAATACACAAACACGCGGGGCAACTGTCAAAATATCTACAACAACACAAAGTGCAACAACAACCATCAACAACAACAACACAAGCAGTGCAGGAGTACAACAAAAAAAAATCACACAATTGAACATACAAAATAAAAAAAAAATCCACCAAATATAAAAAGCCCGAAAGAAAAATTCGCGCTTCATTTTCACGCGCTGCATATTATTTACTCTGTGCTCCACATATATATATATATATATAATAAATAAAAACCAGCCAATAGCCCAAAAAAAGGAAATGAAAAATCCGCATCAACAATAAAATCTGCATGCATTTTGCCTTTTGTGTGAGCTGCCCACCAAAACGAGAGAAGCACTTTTATTGTATATAAAAATTATATACATCGCCGGGAGGAGCTGCAGCAACCCACTCCAAGCCAGGGTTGCCACGTCCTGAGCTGCTGTAAGCCCTCCGCATCAGCAGCAGCAACAGCAACAGCGACGCAGCAGCAGCAGCGTAGCATCAATTTGGCTTTTGGGCAGAGATAATTTAAGACAAATATATGTGATGCTATGCACATCAGCAGCTATGAAATATGTACGTATTCCCAATTGCTTCCCAAATAATCGCCAATAAATTGAAAATCTCTTTAATGGTTAGTTATAATTAATGACTCATAAATAATTACCGAGTTTGTGATTAGCTTATGAATAGATATATTTAAAGAGCGATCCTTAGTACTGATGCGCATAAATCATTTAGTAAATAAAACATATTTAATCGTTTAGTGGCGGCATAAAAAAAGCTAACAAGAAATGTTGAATTATCTATTTACGCTTTAGGTTTTTTTTATAGAATAATTAAAACGATTAACATTTTTGCTGACCTTTGATATCAGTTAAATCAATTATAAGACGTCAGAACTTTAACATAGATTGAATAGTATAGCTCTTAGTAATAAAAAGTTTTAAGCCTTTAATTTTTGAACTTATTTCTTATCTGAATAAAAGAATTTAATCCATCACTTTCGATTAAAGTTCTGCGATCGTTCATCATTTATTCTTTTATTGATAACAGCAAAATTAGGTTTCATTTAATCCCATGTGATACAAATTAAGGCAGCCTTAATTCTTATTACTGTTTTATATTTCTATAGAAATGCTGTATTCAGTAAACGGTTTATTTTTCTTCCTATTAATATTAATAATAATAAATTTAATAATTTCTTGGGTACGACTACATGTCTGATATATCTTATACTTAATACTTTTTCCAATGAAAATGTTTTGCGCCAAGGCGAATCTTAAGACTCTTTCTCCTTCACTTGCTGACTAAGTTCTATGATCGCTTATCGTTCGGTAAACCCCGAAAATTCGGTATATTACACAAATATACACTGAAATGTATTCATAATGATATGTGCAATGCCTCATTGACATTGTCCTTCAGTGACAGTGCGATGTACGAAAGCGAAATGTGTAAACAAAGATACACAATGGGCGGCGGTGGGAGGGGGCTTTTTCAGGGGGTGGACGTGGAAGGGTGGGGCCTATCAGAGGCGTCACAATGCGATCGCCGCAAGTACAATTACATTGAGCAATACTTAAGGACAGAAGTTCAAGCAACTGTCGAGTGCAGACCCCTCGATATATGCATATATATGAGTTATTTGATATATCTGAGTTGGTATCTTTCCTATATCTGAAAACAATTCATTCAGAAAGTTATCAACGTATATTCTAGTTGCTATCGTTTACCGGAAGACGTGAAAAGTAAACGTTTCTCTTAATTTCTCTTCGTTTTGGCGGTGCCAAGATTGCCAATTTGATTCACAACTATGAGCCATTCATTATCTCTGCCCAATCTGAACAATCTGAATCTTCGGAGCAATACATCTTATCAGTGGGGCCCTGACGCAGCCGATTCTGACCCAAATTACGACAGCTTTGGCTCGCCTCATCGAGCCTGATACGTGGCGAAATATCAAAAACGCAACAACAATAAATTTAAGCAAGAAATTATTGAACAAAAAAATATATATACTTGCTTATAAGTTGTCATGCAATCGCGCAAACAAGAAAGAGAGCAACAAAAACAAAAAGCGGAAACATTTTGCGCTTTCTTATCAAGGCATACGAAATTGATTTTATTTGTTACTGAAAATTTTGCGCCACGAACGAAAATTTGTATTGCCTGCCAAGTGGGGAAATATTTTTACTAGAAACTGCCATATATTCTTTACAGCAATATAGCTAGACTAATATATATGTAATACACACATAGCGATAGTTGTTGTGCACGATTCGAGTCGAGTCAACGCATGGTTCAAATTATCGCAATTTCAGTTTTTTATATTATATATTATTTATTTCCACAAAATAGTTACAGCTGATAAGAAGGCTGCAATATAGAGTCGTAAAAAATATAATATGATTTCCCCTGAAACGAAGTCGGTTAAAAATGAAATCGAATATCAAATTTTACAACATACGATATTCACCCAAATGAAATCATGCCTGTGTTTTTTCTGACTCAAGTTCTTTGTGGTTAATATCTGGTTTCATAATTTTTCGGTGATTTATTTGTATACATTTTCGACAGATATTTTTTGAGCAAAGTTCAGTATCGTTTTGCCAGTCGAACCTTAGCAAATTTAATTGGCGAACAAATTTTCAAGGCTTATCAAATTTCGTTTGCCAAATTGCATGCAGCTGTTTTGGAACTCCCACTCCCATTTTTTGTTTTATTAGATAGTGGACACTCAAAAAGTGTTTACCATCTGGCCGAAAGATAATACACAGTTCCATAACGACAATAAAAAATAATATAAGAGGTGTTGTAAATACAAATGCAATGCTACGTAAACAGAAACTAAAACAACAACGTGACAAAAGTGTGAACATTAAATACGTTTATTAAACAGCAAAAGAAAAAAACTGTGAAAACTTTAAATAAACGGAATGAAGGAAAAAACTCTGCTGACTTGACTCGAATTCGCTGGCGAAGAGAAAATCGGAAAAGCCAGAGAGAGAACACGGCGCTGGTCAGTGCGTTTCATAAGCTTAAGACTTCTGAATTTTGAAATTTCATGGGACACATTTCATGTAAGGAGTAGAGAAGAAACTCTTAAGGATTTTCTTTCAAGAGAAACTAAAGCTATACATTACTTTTATTAAACTGAAAAAATTCACAAAATGTTAAGGCCCTACAAATTTCTTCCTACAAAATTATATTGTTATTCCACCTATTTCAAAATTTTTATTTACACGTTCATTAAATTGATTGCTTAATTTGAAGACACTAAGGATTTTCTGAACTTAAAACTCACTTTGCTCAAATTAAACTATTTGCAAGAATCTAAAACCATAAATTCTTGTTAGCAGTAGACATTTATATCCTAGTTTATACCACCATTTTTATTTACCTTTTTTAACGAAACGCACTGGATACATATAGTATGCATATGTGGACCATAATTAGCTGACGTGCATAAGCCGGGAACAAGACACATTTAATGCCACAACAAATTCAGAGCCATCAATGTCTGCGGTGGCAATCTCTTGCCAATCCGGCAAACATTTAACAAACGGAAACAGCTGTCTCGTTCTCGTTCTTGGCCCATGGGCCATTTTTTTTTCTTTTTGTGCCCTGGCAGGAGGCATCTGCATATGCCAAAAGGAAGCTGCTACCAAACACTCCTCGACGATGCAGCTGGTCAGAGAGGAAAGGAAACCGAAGGTAAAGTAGAGCCTGGCCACATGCGACGGTTCTCGGTTCTCGATTATTGGTTCTCTAGCCTAGCTTGCCAGCAGCAAATAGTGGCAACTGCCTGCATAAAACTTGGCTAACAACTTTTTTCCGTTGCCGCTCTTGACTTTTGCATTGAAAATCGTGCAATTCACCTGCTGCTGTGGCTGTTGCTGCAGCACAAGTCGCAGCAGCAGCAGCAGCAGCAGTAACTGCAACAACAATGACGCTGAATGCATCTGCATCTCGGCGGCAGCAACAACATCATCGTCTGGTTGCATGTTAATGTTACAGCTGCACTTGCACTTGCAACTAGTCGTCGTCGTCGTCTTGGTCGTCGTCATGAATGAGTCGCGACTTGGGCTCAAAACCCGGCTCTTTTTTCTCTTTCCTAGCATTTGACTGCAGCGGCAACCCTTCTTCGCCCCTCTGCAACTTCCACATGCAATTATTTTTCTAGGCTGCAAATTGCACGCTCCCTCTCTGTATCTTTGTATCTACGTATCAACGTATCTACGTATCTTGCGCTCGCCCGTGTATCTAACCATCTCCAGCTTTGTGTCTGCAGTTGTCTGCTGCTGCAGTTGCTTCTTGGGTCTTGACTGCCTTTTTGTTGATTTTACAAGGTGTGGAATGACTTTGGTAGCGCCTCATCGTCAAACTTTAGTAACAGTTCGGGTTACAATTATAGATCTGCAATTTTAACAACATTTTTTCCTTAGCTTTATATTATATTATAAGATTACGTTAATAAGTATTTATTTACCCAATGTGAATAACTTTTAACCACATCCTTATTTAAAAGTTCTATGTCATAATTAAACTATGCTACAATTACAGTATAAAATACTTAAAAAATAATTTACTCAGCAAGGTTTAGTCAAGATCTCTAAATTAAAATACATGTAAATTTTATGCTGCTTATTGTATATCATCATATACAATACAGTTGACATCCTAATTTAAAATTAATCTGACTAATATCTTAGATTAAATGCGAGAATATAACTCTTGTGACGTTTAGAAATTACAAATTATATTAAAATAGTTTTAAAAAGTTATAAACTAATTTTCTTATCGAAGACTGATAGGGTTGAAGCAAACTAGATTTTCTGCAGTTCTAAGATGATTTTAATTCAGTAGAAAATCAAATTCAGAAAACAAATTTTTAGTCTGTAAATTTATTCTCAATTGATTCTAAAACTATTCTAATTAATCTGTATAAATATTCTGGAAATTCTCTTTTCCCATACTACACATTTCAAAGTAAAAACTTTGTACGTTTGTATAAGCAGCTCTTGCTAATGAACATTTAATATTTAAATGTTTAATCATATATTGGTCAATGACGAACTAGTTTTTAGTATTAGTCATCTCTAGTTATATTTTTCTGACCACAATTGTAAGAATTTTCATGTGGCTTTGGCTTTGGCATTGGCTTCGCTTTTGGCCACGGCTTTGGTTTAAGCCTGGTCCGAGTCTTGGCCGCACGTTTATGGTCGCGTTTTAATGTAATTGTTGTTGTATTACAGCAAATTTGCAGCCATTGGATTGTTGTTAGTGCGGCTGTTGCTGTTGCCGTTGCTGTTGCAGTTGCTGTTGCTGTTGCAGTTGCTGTTGGTGTTGTAATTTGCCATTCATGTTGTCGGCCAAAGTGGCGATTTGTTGATTGTCGTTAGAAATTCAAGCGGGCCAACACCTTCGGCTGATTCGCCAGTCGTTTTGTCGTGTGCCACCGATTGTTGGCTAATCGCTTGCGCCACTTTTCCTTCCGATTAGCCGCATCTAATGATTGAAATTAGTCGAGTTTAGAGAAGTCTATTATCTGGAGCAGAAACAGGTAGCCAAGTGCCAATTTCTAATCGCACTGTTATCAAAAACATTGCCCACAATGGCCGTTAATTTAGGGTTTAATACCGCTGAAAGGCTTCCTCGCCCACCACGAATTTATTATGACATTGATGGAAGGGATGTGCAGCAGGGCACTCCAGTGGCCCAATGAGTGATTGACTCGAATGAGTGACTGACTGAACAACTGACTGACTGAATGACTGACTACTGACTGAGTGACTAGTAACTCAGGGTGCCAACGAGCCAAAGCAGCCGCGGCCAAGCCGTGTTATTAGTTAAATGGCGCATAATGGATGAATAACTTGACAAAATAGCAAACAAAACAAAAGCTATGGCCGATGAAAAACGTTAACAACAGAATCGAGACAGACAACAGCTGAAATTACAAATACCCTTTAGAAAGTTATAACTGCATTTTTGGGAATTCGAAGAATATGAATTTACACCCTTATAAATTTAGAGAAAATGCTGTAACCCTTAAAAAAACTACTATACGAAAAACGTACTGAAAACCTAAACAAACTATGGAACACTATAAATATGCGTTTCAAAAAATTGAACAAAAAAAAAAATTATAAACCTTAATAAAGTCTATAACTTCTATGGGAATTCACTGTAGAGTTTTAAGGGTAACATTTTCTATTAAACTATAACTTAAGCTATGAAACTCTCTTCAAGGGTATAAAGACAATAAACAAAAACAAAGTCAAAGACAAAGCGTGTGCTTTTGTGTGTGTTTGATAGTCCGGCGACGACGACTACTGCTACCGGACCACACCTTAATAATTACTTAAAAGGAAAATAATTTACGAAATTGCATTCATAGTTCAACAGTGCAGCGTTTTGCAACAAAAGGCAGCCATAACAAACAATGAATGCCATCAAAAAAAGAAAACAAAAAAGCATCCACAAAAAAAAATGTTGTGCGAAAAACGAGGAAAAGCATTGAAAAAGCAGCGCGTGGTCATATTGAGTTTCGTATAAGTGGTGGCAACAAACATTTGAACAACAATTCCCCTGACCTTTGACCCCCCACCGCGATATGATCGCATTTTTTCCTAGAGCTTAGCCAAAGATAAACGCCGCGCGAGGCATCTCAATTTAACCTAATTGCTGTCCCTTATCGCTGGACCCTTAACATGGCATTTCAATTGTCCGCCACAAAGAAAATTCCACTGCCATACACGGCATTACTCAATGGCTAAAAATATTTGTCACGCTGCGGTCAACCAAATAGAAAAACAACCTGTTCGGCCAAACATACACACTCCAAATTTGACACATTTGCTGGCTACAAGCCCGAAAAGCCTCAAAAACTACCTGAAAATGTATTCGCGCATGGAAAATGTGCTAAGCAAACGCAAATGAATTTTGCAAATTCGAAATTCAAACGTGAAGCGACACAACAACACCGAATGCATAAATTGAAAACTCATGTGGAAACGGCTCAAAGAAAAGCGTGTAAAAAAATGATCGAAAGAATTCTCTTTTGGAGAACTGTCATTAGGAATTTGCTTTTTGTATGCAAAACAAGTTTTGACTTTTAGATTCGCTCGGAACCTTGGTTTATTAAGAATATGCGATTGAAAATTGTTCAAATATTTATGGCGCAACTAGCCTTTACTTTGAATATAAAATGTATAAGCATTATATATAGTATATAAATAGAAAATATGAGGGTAAAATATAGTTAAAATGTAACAATTTTTTAAATACAAGTGAAATAAATTCTTTAATGAGCAGTAGCTTATAACAACCGCTTAAAATACTCATAAAACTGCAACGTGAACAATTATTAATTCAATGAACAGACTTTTTGAATATAATAACAAACTATTAGGACATATAAAACATTAACAAAAAATCTATTAACCAAATAAAGTTATAAATATTGCTAATTTAATGCATAAATGGTTTAAAGCAGATTAAATTGTTCTTCCTAGATTTTCCATTTATTATCTTATTGTATGGCCAAATCTCCACTCATGGCATTCCGCTTAATGAAGCTGAATAAAATGTCAGTCAGTCAAGGCGAGGCTTCAACCTCCGACACCTTTTCCGCTTTTTCTTTTTTCCGCTTTTCCCCTCCGACAAAAGATAGAAAGCCTGGCCAGACGCAAACAGTTTACTCAGACGAAAGAGGCGGACGGACTTAAATATACATTGTGTAACCTTCGAACCGCCTGACAACAAGAAGCCGCTGGACAGCCGGGCGAGAAATATATAAAAGTATATATGCGAAATTGTTTCCATCTTTTTCTGTACTCCTTTCACTGTTTGCCAACGTCTGGCAGGTCGGTCACTCAATCCCAATTGAAAATGGCTGAAAAAATACGAAAAATATTGTCTCAATCTCACTTATATTGATTGTATTTATTTCCTGGCCATAAATTTAAACCAAACCCACCTTCGAAAATATGATTAATTTCAATGAAACCATCAAAAGTAAATACAATTTTCAGAGGTTTGGGAAAAAAATAAGAGAGATTATTACAAATATTTTAAAATATTAAAAATTGACAAAAGTCAAACATTAAAGTTATCAATAGTGAAGATAAATTTGTAAAAATAAATGTTGTTATCAGCTGCAGCCAAACCAAGCATTTATTTAAGTGTTCACACGAATATGTAAAAAAGATGAGTAATGAAAAATTAAAAATAAAACAAATTAAAATAACAAAAAACCAAATGCAAAATGCAAAATTGTATAAAAAGCGGCGACAAAGAGATCTCGAAATGCGGGAGTGGCAAAAAGCAAAAAGCACGACAGCACTCACGTGTATCTGTATCTAAGCGCCAACGAAGGCAGAGATCAGATACGATCCATTGTTGCCACCGCTCGCTCACACACTCGAAAAACCATGAACTGGAAAACCTTGAAAAACTCAACTGCAATTTATTTCCAATGCAATGTGTTTTGCATTTTTTTTATTTTTTGTTTTGTTTTTTCCTCATTTGTTACCATATGATTTTCTTGCTCCGGTCGATTTGTTTCTCAAAGATTTCCTAATGAATTCGATTTGCGTGGAAAACCTGACTAACCTAGTCCCTAATGGCCCCACTGAATTTCATTAGCCATCCATCCAATCAACGCATCTGTTTATGCGTGGTGGCTCTTCTTTTCTTTTTGGTCTGCGCGTGTGTTCTTTGGGTTTTTCTTTTCTTCTCTCTATTATATGGCTTTTTTTTTAATTTTCATTTCACATTTTCTTGTTTTTGTTCCCTTGTGCACTCACTTGTAATTGTGTTAGGCCAAGAGGCCTATGCCTATGCCTATGCCACTGCCAGTGCCACGCATGCCGCAACTGCATTATTATTATAATTTGCAGCTCCTCATTTTTTCTGGTTCTTTGACAAGCCTCGGGGTTGTGTGATTGTTTTACAGCGAATTCGATTTGGTTAAGTGCGCTTCCAGGTTTATATAATTGCTTCAGCAGGCTCCCACCTGCTTATTTCTATTTTGTTATTTTTAAACTAATAATATTTATAGCCAAAGTAGGCTGGCAAACCAGCTTTGTGCGCCTTTCGCGCTCGACAATTGGCCACAAGTGGGTGCATTGTGCTGAAAGCTTTTATTAATTAGTCCTAATTTGCCTTTGACTATGCTGGCGGAATATTTTTACAGCTAACAACCAATGCAATGGCAATCAATTAGACAACGCAACTGGCAGCCAGTCAAGGCTAAAAGCTCAAAATGTCAGGCTCCACCAAGCCCCAAATCGAGATCAAGATGGGGGCAATAGCAACAAGCATGTGGGTGTTGCTTTGGCGGCGCCAAATTTGGCTAAGCTAAATTCACAAAACAAATTGCATTCATAAATAAATTCAAAGTCAAAATCAGCAAACAAAATTTGAATAAAATAAAGAAATAATTCTTTTATTATGGCTGTTGTAAGTTTTTGACTGTTTTAGATTTTAAAGCTGTGTAAATGGGTTAAAAGTTTATGACATAAACAAATTAGGAACATGCATTTTAAGTTTAATCAATTAGTAAGTTTTGTGTCTTTATTTCGATGCCAATTTCAATAACAATTCGAAGGATTTTGTTTCTTTAAATTTTTATACTGAGTAGAACTCTAATTTTTAAAGAAATTTCAGAGTCATTCACTGGTTTGTTCTTAATTTGCACTGTCAAATAAAAATATTAAATAAAAATGGAGATCAAAATCCAAGGCAAAGCCCAAATGCGCCGACAAAGATCTCCTTAGTTTTTTCCATCCAATAGAATGCACATTTTTGTCTAAGCCGTTTGTTCAGTTTCTCTGGCAAAGTGCAACACAATTAACACCCCGAAATGCATACACAAAAAACGGAAAAAATGGGAAAAACAGCAACGATTTTTTAACAGTAAAATTTGTTTGTTTAGCGATTCGGTCTGGCATAGAGAGAACCTACTGTTGGACGAAACATGTCCGATAGTGCAGCCGCGTTAATGAAAATAAGCAACAAAGCCAAGCGGTTGCACTTACACTGCCAAAGCCAAGAAACTTAGAACCAAAACCACATGCAAAATAGATAGAAAAAAAAAAAACAAAAAATACAAACAAGTTTTTTTTGTGAACACAAAAAAAACAAGAATTGGAAAATTTTTTCAGCATGTACGAAAATGCGCAAAATACACTAAATAAGTGGAAACGTCAATAAGTAGCGAAGGAGAATAAATGAGCGCACCAAACGAAACCAAATTCACATGCCAAAGCTTGGCCAGAGCGGGACGGCACATCCCGACAGAGATAGATAGATGGATGGATGGATATAAGTAGGTAGGGGCTAGAGAAAATAGAAGGCTGGAGCTTAGTGAAAAGCTGACGAAAGAGGCGCATGTGGTGTAATCAAATATGCGAAAAAATATGTATAGGAAAATGATGTAGATGCAAATGATATGGGTTGGGAGGGAGCTGCGAGGGGGGTGGGGAAAAAAAGCGGGAAAAAGGGAGCAGGAACGGCAAAAACGATTCTATCTGAGGAAAGTGCAAAGAAAACGAGCAAAAATTAATTTTTGTAATGCAATCAGCAAGTTTAATTATGCATAATTGGGAGAACGAGAAGAGGCGGCAAAAGGAACCATAAAATTTACACAACCAAAGTTTGCTCGGGTGGGCGAGTCCGAGATCGGGATCTTATGAATCATAAAAAACATTGAAGACTTTCCCACCACTGAACTATTAAAAAGAAATAATAACAAACCTAATAAAAACATAATTTCTAAGCAATTAAATAATAAAAGTATTTTTAACTTAAATCATGCAACATACAAATTCTACAATATAAAAATTTTACATACTAAATTTAAAACCTCAGACTTTGCTCATTTTTATTTGTATCACAATTTGATATTTATAAGTTTTTTAAGCCAAGGAAAAATGTTAAAATATCAGGCAGCATGCTTGTGCTTTTATTAGATGTTTTATTTATTACCGTTCCGAAACGAGGATTTTAAATGATCTGTATCCATTCTGTTTTGTTTTCCGTCTGCCGTGAAATCCCAAGATCTCTCTCAACTAGAAATCATGCTACTTTTTTATGACAAACAAATTACATTTCGATCCGAGAACTGCCAGCTCAACACACCCAATTGACTTTGAGGCACAACCATATCGAAGTATATACATATGTGTGTATAAACCCATGTTTATACAAATCTAGGCAGTTGCAACAGTAATTGCATATTTCACACGCCGTTCTTTGCGGCCACATTCGTTAATATTATACGCCTTGATATGCATTTTTTATTCCATTTTTTATTGCTTGTCTAAGTTCAAGATCAGTGGAATGCCGAATAAAAATGGTTAATTAAAAAACCAATTTGCTTGGGAAACAGTAAGACTTTTAAGTTTTTTTCAGTAATAAGGAATAAAATATTTTATTAAATAAATCAAAAATTTCTAAGCAATTTAAAGCAGTTAAAAAATAATTTACTTCCTTAAACACAATTAAGATCGCGCAAGGTTTTGACTCATCGTTAACCGAATGAATGAGTTATAAAAATGGCAAAAAAAAATGAACAATCATTTAAGCGAAGCTTTCCGCAAATCAATTAGACAAAAATTAATTGCCATTAATTAATAAGCAGCAGTTTTTATAACTTAGCCCGATGTCTGAACGACTAAAGGGATTTCAATTTGAATAGAAGTAAATTCGTTTTTAATTGCAATTTGTGAGTCTCTGGAAAACCGAAAAGTAAATAAATTAAATATTTAGCTAGAAATTTATAAGGCGAATGCGACACGTTGCCAAGCCCCGTTCCACACCCACATTTCCCCCCTTTAGACAGCTCCGATCTACGGTCTACGTATGCGGAATTAAGCGTTCAAATTGTAACCAAATATGGCGCAGCAAGTTCAATTCTAATTTATTTCGGCGAACACAGAAACGCGGACTGTATTTTTTCTTGCTCGCTTTTTGCGTTCTGGATCAATTGATTCAAGGTTTTCTATTGCTGCTTTTGATTTTAGCTCTATGTTCCCTCTCTCTCTCTCTCTCTGTCTTTTCCTCTTTAGATCTAGGTATATATATATACCCGATCGTATATGTAAACTGTGCACATATGTAAAGGCAAATCGTGCGCTTTCATTGGAAGTGACAACAAATGCATTCTTAAGTGATTGAAATTTAACACGACACACAACAAACGAAAATTGAAAACGAATGACGGGCCACATAAAGTTGACTTTGATTGAACATTAAAGCAAACTATTCAAACATGTTGCGGGAATGATAAATTGGGAACTGGATAATGTATAAAATCCTGTTATTCCTTGAAAATTAATAATTAAATGTTTTTCAAGGTATATCTTTATTATTTTATTAAAACTTTTAATCAACTAAAAACGTTATTCCCTCGTTTTCGCCTCCTTTATTGGCATTCATGCAGTCTGTCGCAGATCATTGTGCTTAAATGCGATTTATTCGAGCTGCCCAAAATAGAGACATCAATCGGCCATTCGGCGAATCTCTTTTTTCCAGCCCAACTCGTTTTCCCTGAAGCCTTTTGGCTGCATGTGCCCGCCACAAATCACTGGCAATCACAGGCAGCCAGCGGCTTTTGGCCATGGCCAACGAGCGCGAAAAAAAACTGGCATATTCGCGGAGAAAAAACGGCCCCTATGCCCTGTGTCCTGTATCCTGTATCCTGCATCGTGCATCCTGCATCCTATGGCCCATCCCAACACCCATACCCAAGCAGGCGAGGTGTTGCTGTTGAGACCGCAGCGAAAAAAAAAAACAAACACAAAAGTGGCAAAAGAATTGACAGAAGCCCCGTTTGACTATGGAATTTTCGGTTCTTTGTTTCGCTTTATTTTTTTGCCAGTTGCGGACGGCGGGCAATGCAATCAAGTGGATGAGTTGGGTGGCAGTCGGTTTCTGTTTGTGTTTGTGTTTGTGTTTGCTCTGGGGCGGGTGCAACTGGTGCAACACCCATGAATATGCCGGAGCAGGCCTAAAAGGATTAAGGCGATCTGTGTGCAATCCGCGCAATTATCCTTTCAGCTCCCCGACTCTGACTCCGCAATTAGTTGCATCACTCAACACTTCCATCGCGTTTTTTATTTTCTTTCGTATCGTTTCGTTTCGTCTTTTTTCGGGTTGACTTTTAGCTACATGTGGTGAAGTGGCAAGGAGCATCCTGCCACATTCTGCCACGTCCTGCCACTTCACATTCTCGTTATCGCTTTCGCTGTTTTTTGGTTTTTATGCTTGCCCCGCTTTGTTCCACGCTGCGTATACGTAACGCCATTCATGTCGGTGGAGGAGGGGGGGAGGGGAGGCACAAAATCTGCAGCACTGCACTTTTTCGGTGGCCATTCCTGAAGTGGAGGACACTTAAGTGGCCCCCAAATTGGTTTCACACTCGCCCCGTCAAGTGGCGAGTATCCCCATTTGTGCCACCGTCCATCGTTGCCGTTTTTGATGCCGCCCGGCTGCTGCGGAAATTGTCTATTTAGGGCTGCCTTCGGTTAGCACCAGCTACTCACTCGCCTTCAACTTGGCAACTTGGCTGTCAAAAACAAAGTTCCTGTTAACAACTGACTAACTGACGGCGGCCGGTGGAGTCTGTTTGCGACCAAGATGGGAGCCATTGCTGCTCATTCATGGCCACTGGTGTTGGCAACACAACTGTTGAGTGCCACATCTCCTTGCGGTGCACTGATAAATTTTATTACTTTTTACCCTGATTAGTAGATTTTCAAAAGCAATTAGTTGCTAAAAAAGAAAATTAAATAAAAACCCTTTTACGACTGTAAGTTGTATTTTATATTTAATACGTATTTTTTGTGCATAAAAATACACTCATATTTAACTGTTAAGACCAAATTAATTAATTTCTTTAAACTTTAAATTTAAACTCTAGCAAAATTCTACAACTTTCATAAAAATATATAACTGTTTATATTTAATTGTTTTATTTAGCGATTTCATCAATGCTTATTTAAAGTTTCGAATCAGGAGTATTTATTTCTAACTAATAATATTCTATGAGCTGTAAAGCTAAGAAAACTGCCTAATTTTATGTTAGAATGGTTCTTATTAAACTTCTTGTTGCCTTCATTCTATTAAATTTCTTCAAGTGAACATTTAAATGTGCCCTCTCCTTGTTGCACTTGGATAGCATAGTTTGACTGCCACTTGTTGGTATTTGTTGTTGAAAACAGGAGCATTTAAATTGAAATGCCAATGGCGCTGTTGTTGTTGTTATTCTTGTTTTTGTTGTTGTTTCGGCTGCTGTTGCTGTGTGTTCTATGTCATCATTTGCTCTTTTTCATGGCTGTCTGAATGTCTGGATGTCTGGATGTCCGCCCAACTAAGCCAAAAGCCCATTCATTGCAAATTCAACTAAATCCATGAATAAAATGTGCCACCCACTCTGGGCCACGTTTTATTGCACATCGTTGTGTAGCTAACAATGGTGGCTCCTCGATCCCCTCTCTCTCTTTCTGGCGCATCCGTTTGCTGGCTCTTTCTAACCAAATTGAATTTCCGAATTCAATGAATGAATGAGCGCCTGAATTGGTTTAGTTTTAGTTGTTTAGCCGGTTTGTTTTCCCCCGGCTGTTTGTGTATTGCATACTTTTCGGCTGCAGCCTGTTGCACGCCAGCCTGTTCCACTTACTGTAAACGGATATATATATATACACATACATATATATCCGCAGTTATCAGCATATATATCCCTAAACTCGTACATATATATCCGCCTGCATTTGTTTGTTTGTGCTCCATTTGTATTATGCCATCAGTTTAATGGTTTGCTCCACGGCCATCGCCTGTTGCTGTTGCTGTGCATTCAGCAATTGCACCGCTTCTATTCTTTTTGCCATAGTTGCTGCTGCATTGCTTGATATTGCTGCTGTTGATGCTGGTGCTGCTGCTGCTGCTGCTGCTGCTGCTGCCAACGGCAGCTGCAATTTTAATGTCCTCTATACGCGCCCTTGCCATTCTGATGCCTCGAATTACTTGCTGCTTTTTTTTTTTAATTTCGGTTTCCCTCTTTTTTTATATTGTTATTTTTCTTGTATTTTTTGTTGTGGCTCTCGGCAATTGTCTAGCTGGTTTTTGTTGCTGAGCTGCAGTTACTTGTGCGGAAATTGCATTTCTCGGCATTTTACATTTCAATAAATTTTACCCGATGGTGTGCCTTCGGGTTTTTATGTCGCTATTCGGCCAGAACTTTATTTATATTAAAAACATTTTTGCATGGTCCTCCTTTTTTTGGCTTAGAGTATTTATTTCACTGGACTCTTCTATCGTTTTTATGGGGCATTAAAATTTTTGGACAGATCTCGCTATTGAAACTGGTAATAAAGTAAGTGAACGTCAGGAGCCAAAAATATGGTGAATAATCGAAGGTAGAATTTACGAATAATTCTGCTATAATAGAAATTTAAATATTTCTGTACAGTATAGTCATAAATAATAGTTGCCCTACTACCAAGATTAACGATTTCAAATCAAGCCAATGTTTATTGGTCATAAGAGACTTAAAGTTATTTTCTTATTTGCTTTTAAATTGTTATATCCTATTAAGTAAGAGTAAACATTTTTAAAAGCATTTTATTATAAATTAAGCCTGAAAATAAAAATCAGAAGTTTTTTGTAGGTGATTAAATATGTAGTTGATACTCTAATCGATACAATCTATTTGGGTTTAATTTATTTATAGAAAACAATATTAAATAAATTAATTTTTGTAATAATGACTTTTAACAAATAGTTTAATTTATGCTCATTTTCATTTATATGTTTTTGTATTTTTATATTGTACAATAAAAAACTTCAAACGAAACCGCAGCAATTGATTGATATTAATCAATAATTCTTTGTATATGAAAAATACCCCAAGAACTCCCCATACTTTCGCTTAATAACATATGACGTGTATGGATATGAGAACAACAATCAAGTCGAGGAATTATAGCCACCATTTTGCACTCGAGGCCATTGAAATAACCCTTCAATCGACAATTCGACACCTGCAATTAGCAATTTGCAATGTTGCAGCACTTAGCACATCAATTATGGCAACTTTTCTTTTGGCCAGCCCAATTTCCTTTGGGCTTCTCCGCCAATTGCAGTCGAAAAGCGGTAAATGCAGCCTAAACAAACATGCAATCAAATGCAATCGAAACGAACAAAAATTTCGTGCTTTCCCGAGTTTTTAAGTTTTGTTTGTTGTTTATTTTCTCGTCCCGTTTATTTCGTGTGTTTGGCTGTTGGCCGAAAAATGTTGTGGCCAATCAAATTGCATGCAGGCCGAAAAGTGCATACGAAAGCGCATTAGAGCGGGACAACGCTAGCACGAACATATGGGGGGGTGGGTTGATATTGGGGGTTCAGGGGGTTCAGGGGGTTAAGGGGGTGGTGTCGATGCACCCACGCCGAAAAAGCCATACAACAACAAGATGATGAGCCGAATCGAGACGAACCAAGCCGAATGGGGCAATCGAATTTATTTTGCTACTGCCTCTAATTTTCGCTTTTGGCCCCACCAAAACGACGAAGCTGAAAAACCGACGACAGCGGCTAAAATTCTATGCCAAAGTGACACACAAAAAGCCTAAAGTACACACAGATACACACACGTACACTCAAACACATTCACACACACCCAAGTGCATATGTATTGATGTTGTCAGTATGTAAATTGCCATATGCGACAAGTTTTGCCGAGTTTCTTTTCATTTTTTGGGGTAGGTTGCGTTTTTAGTTTGTGCAAGGGTTGCTAATGGCTCAAATAGTGAGGGAGGGCGGGGTTGGGTTTGGGGAGGAGCAGGACCTGTCAACGCTGCCTGCTTAGAATTGTCCTACTCATCAGCAGCCATGTGCTTAGTGTGTGTGTGCTGCGTATGTCCTTGCATTTAGTGCAATTTATTTACATTTCACCGCTGCCGCTGCCCCTTTCTTAACCCCTTTTCAGCCATACAAGTTGGCCACAATTTTCGGCCCCAGGCACGCAGGAGTCGCATGTCCTTTCGAGCGGGACACCTCAAAAAAGCGGAACCTAAAAAGGTGCACGCGGAAAAAACGTTTAATATGGCAAAATAATACGCACCTATCTAAACTTAAATGTATCTGCAAAAAATTAAAATGAACTTAAATATTATTATTGCTTATACATTGTAAACCAATTTAATTTATTAAATATTATCTTTGTGTTTATAGAAAATTTGTATTTAAGCACACAAAATCTTAAACTTTAATAATATAAATGCAAGTCTTAGGTATTAGGTCCAAACAAACATCCTCATCTTAAATTATTTTTTAATAAAAAGAAGCTTATCCTTCATTATTAGTTTTCAAAAAGTTTTATATAATATTTGGGTTTAAATTATAAACACTTCACTTAATAATAATATATAATACCTAAATAAAATATAATTTGTCTTAGTGCTTAACCATGTTTTTCCCCTTCAATTTTTCCACGCATTGTTGCTGCCAACTTTTTTGTGATTTAGCCAAACTCATTTCTTAGCCGCACTTTTGGCATTTCCCTTTGTCCTTGCTGCTCCGCTTCAACCAATTTGTTGTTGCGGCAGGACATGTGACGCCGGCCGGCTGCCAAGCTGGCTTTTCCTTTTCCTTTTGCTCCCCCGCCTTTTGGCCGCGGAAAACCAGTTGGTCCCACCCCCGAACATAGATGGGAGTACGTTGACATTAGAGATTACTCAAAATGTTATGCAAAATACGATGGCGTGTCGCGGCGGGCGAACGGCTACTGCAACAAAAATAACCACAATATTTTGAATTTCTAATTAAAGAATTTTTAGTGGACTTCTCGTTAAAAGCCAATTTTGGGGTGTATGTGTGTGAAAAGCCGAGACGGAAAAAGGAAGTAACATTTCTAATGCAATGCAACTATAGTTTTTTAATTTTATTTTATTACCAATTGTAAAAATAAACAGTAAATTTCATTTTGCTTGGATTTTTAATTATAAATTCATCTCAGACCCTTTTAATTGTATTCAGTCTGTAATTCCCTACAACAATTTAACTGCATAATTGCAAGCCAACTTTTAATTTCGCAAGTCATATAAAATTCATGCGAAACATATGAAAATGATTACATTCTCATATAATGAACAAACAAACAAGCTTGCACTTATTGATTTTGATCGAAATTGTAAAATATTTATTGCCCTTTTGGGCTTTGTTTTGAAGTAAATAATAATAAACTAAAAAAATAAAATAAAGGGTTTTATTAAATAGTAGGGAAGAACAAAATATATCATACAGAGTGATTTTATGATAAGTACATTTGTGTTTTTTTTTTTAAATTACCTTACGTAATATAGTTATAGACTTTTAAATTGCACTCTTAAAGTGGATTTTAATTTTTTTTAATATATAGGCCAATCAAACTTTATCCACGTGCGGTTAGAATCTAATTATCTGTGAACGGAGCCATGTGCCCGACACCTTTGTGTGGCTCATCTAATGCAGTATTTATGGGCGAAAATTGCACTGCGTATACGTAATATTACGTATGCGCCTCCAAGGCTGGCGGTAACTTTTGACATTTGATTACGGCACGCATTACGCCAAAAAGCTGCAACCGAAACGAGGCGAACTGTAGGAAAATGTCAAATTGCCATAGTTCCTGTCTTGTGTGTCAAGTTCTTGGGCAGAGGGGAAATGCAAGCACAAATGGCATGCCTCAGAAAAAATATTACATAAAGGTATATACATATAATTATACATACCATTTAATGGCAAATGACAACTCCAACAATGAGGCAATACATTATGTATCGTCATTACAGTAATTTGCTTATGTAAACGACTTGACAGCCCCCTGTGGCAACCCGAAAATAAAATTAAAGGATGAGAATTGAATAAAACTCAATGAGCCTGCCAGCCTGAAAGGCTGAAAAAACAACAATTTTTTTTAATGACTTCTGGCCGAGCATACCTATGGATGCCAGTACATAAGTATCATGTGTACATAAGGGCTTATCTACTTGCAGGCCCCTTCTATATACATGGGCCATATATAATGTGGTACATTAATCGATAATTGCATTTTTTCGTTTCTTTTTTTTTTGTTTGCTGTTGCTGTTGTTGGTGCTGTTGCCGTTTCGCCCATTTCTTTTGCCACTTTTCATGCGTTGTCTCTCTCATGGCGCATGCCATTTGCATTTCGTTAAGCGTATGTGTGTGTTTCAGCGTGTGTAAATGAGTTTCCGTGTTTAATTGCTTCAATTTTTTTCGGTTAGTGTGGGTTTAAGGTATGAACGACCCAACCGAACAACAACAAATATACAACAACAAAAAAAATGCACCCCTCAAAAGGCAAATAAATCATACGCCCCGCTGCGTCGGGTCACAATTAGTTTAGCCATTTGGCTTTAATAGCTAACTTTGATTAAACGCACTTTCGTTTTTGTTTGTCAGTCGGTTGTTGTAGGTTTTAGGGCACCGCACCGCAGCGACCCTAGAGCAAACAAACGGACAGACAGGGCGACAGCACAACTGACAGGATGGGCAGACGGTATCCCTATCCGTGTCCATATCCCACCAGTCCACCAGCCCACCTGACGACGTGTCACGTTGCGTTGCCTTGAATGGCAAACACTCTCGCACACACACACAAACGCACTATCGCCTATTCAAAACACACACATACACTAAGACATAGGTCATAGGCCACCCACCCATCGACATCGTCTAAGCCAACAACATACACCTATTTTTCTTCTATTTTCCATGTACAGGGATCACTGGCAATATTAAGATTCATTAGAATTTTGAAAAAAAAACTTTCTAAATTCTATGGTGTTAATTGGGGTGCTACAAAAATCACTAGAGTATGGAATAAAGTTACATAAAGAAATTTGTCTCATAATAAATAAATTTAAAAATATTTCCGGATCACAAAATATTTTTTTGCACTCTTTTTGACATTTTAAAACATGTTTTTTAAACAATGTAGTATCTAGACAATATGATTGCTCAGCTGTTTTTAATGATAGAACTATTCATCCCAACCCTTCTTTATAAATCTAATAAAATTTCAACAAAATTTGCAACTTTACGCACTTTGAGGTTGCACTGTAAGGTTGGCGGCAAGCGAAAAATTCTATTTAGCATACATTCAGGCGCTGCTGGCTTGGCATAATGTGAACGCGGGCAGACAGCAATGATGGCAATAGCTAGCACCACCAGACCCAGAAGCAAATGGGGAACCCAGACCCAGACCCAAACCCAGACCCAAACCCAAACCCGAAACGAAAACAGCATTGAAATCCCGCCTTGCGGCCGTCGTCGTCGTCATCTTCATACGCAATGTGTGTCGCCCCGACCACAGGCAGAAAACAAACGCACACTCTTGCAGTCCAAAAACAAAACGAATAGACATTGCGTGCGTGCACCGTACAGTGTGCACTGCATACTACTAAATACTGTATACTGTATACTGTATGGAATGTGCGAGTGCATCTGGCAGACCCAGAAGAAGAACCCCTGGCATTTCGCCTGTGCGTAGGGTTTCCTTCGCTAAAAACACACGCACCCTTCTTCGTCCACAGATGGTCGACTGCAATTTGTGGCTCGGTTTGTAATGAATAGGAATTACAAGTTAAACGAGCGGGGAGTGGATAAGCCACGGCTAATTGATACAATACAATAGATTGGTGGGACGTGGCTTTATATTTCGAGGGGGTTCCGCAATTAGCTGGCCAACAGCTGTGATTTTTTCATAAAGCGATAATGACATTATCGAAAGCTTAATGTTTAGAAAGCCTTAAATCAATATATGATGACATTGATTAATTTAACCCTATTTTTCATTTGAAACTGAACATTTGATAGGAACTTCATGGATATGTTAAGGGAGTTTTATAACAATTATGAAATTTTTAAGCTTAATATTTAAAGATTAATTTGGAAAAATCTTGGACTTATTAAAGGCTTCTGGTGCTATATTTAATTTTTAAAAAATCTAGTTGATTTTATGAAATATGCAGCTTAAAAATATACAAGTTTAAATAGACAATTACAGTCTTGGACGTATTTAAAATAATTTGTTTGAAACAAAATTATAATAACATATTTTATTAATACTCTTAGTTAGTAAGTAAATGTAACTTTATTGTATTTCTATTATTAATTAATCAACTGGAATAAGTTACCTAAATCCCACCTTTTGTCACCTGTTCTTAAAGAGCATTTATTTTTCGTGCATATCCCTTTCGGTGTGCGCTGAATTTTTTAACGACAAAATGCAGGCGTGTGTCTGTGGACTGGTTGCATTTTAAAGTTTGAGTTTTGTACGTCCCGTGCGTGCATTCACCTCGTTTTTTCGCCTTTTTTTCGGTGCGTGCGGCAGGTGGAAAGGCGGGAAAAGAGAAAAAAGGAGGGAAAAGGGGAAAAAGGCGGGGAAAAGGCGGGGAAAAGGCGGGAAAAGCGGTTGACGTCGCAACCCCCGAAGCGCTAACACAACGACAACGACAACAACAACGCGACGACGTCGACGACGGCGACGACGACCCTGTTTATTTGAGCGCTTAAAAAACTGCAGTTGCCGTTGCAGCTGGGAAAGCAATACGAATTTTACACTGCGAAAAGTTTGAACACGCCGCTCTACTTTTGCGCCAGAATGAGCAGCAGCCGTAGCAGCTGCAGTGCGTCGCTAGCCCACCAATCCTGCTGCCCCACTTCAGCCCCAAGTTGCCATTCCCCAAACGCACGCACCGAACACACGCACTTCTAGGCAACCAGGACGATGGGGGCCAGCCACAAGGACATTGGAGGGGTGCTGGCAAATCAGTAACCCCCTTGTATCTAACTTCCGGTTTGGCTGTAAAAATGCTACAAAATTCAGGGATTTCCCGCCCTCTGTCTACCAAACCCGTGTTTTATATTTCGACTCCTACATATATATTTTTTTTGCCTTCTACTACTTCTTCCGCTGGCCCTCCTTTAATTCGCATTTCGTGTGAGTTGACGCGTACCCTTTTACCATATGCGCAAAAGTTTTGCTTTTTGAACCACGCATGCCTGCCCCTTCAAGTGGCGGGGCCAGGCTTCTCCAAACCACATTCACCCACTCCGCTGGCCAAAATGCATTTTGCATTAAATTGCATAACTTTTGTGCGGCAATTAGAGTTCTCGGGCTGGCCAAGACGGATGTGTTGTTTGTGTGTGCAGGGAAATGCAGCCAGTCGCCTCAATGCAAACAAAGCAAATCTATCAATTTTCCACTCGCACACATTTCGTATTCAATAATAACGCATACGCAGCGTGTGCCGTTCTTAAGTATAGGCCTCTCTCCTCACAATTTGCCATTTCTTTTTCTTTTCTTTTCGTTTCGATTTATTTTTTTTTTTTGTTACATGCACTTTTCTCCTATACTTAGTGGCATTGCATTTCAATTAAGTAATTTCTGTCTGCTAAAA
Organism: Drosophila elegans; assembly: GCF_018152505.1. Taxonomy (NCBI): domain Eukaryota; kingdom Metazoa; phylum Arthropoda; class Insecta; order Diptera; family Drosophilidae; genus Drosophila; species Drosophila elegans. Next base: position 644,101 of record NW_024545855.1, on the reverse strand, counting down.
TTCCCAGGAGCAAAACAGAAATAGGGTTTGGGTTGACTGAAGGAGTAATAAAAAAGTGGTTTATTAATTGCCACAGCTAGGCAAATTATAGTTTATTAAGGCATGCAACTGCCATAACATTCTTGAACCGCAATGGTACTTTTTTAAATAATTAATATAATGGAGCTCAGCCTTCGCTGCAAAATTTACAAGTGTGTTTTAAGCCGTAAATTTACATTGGGGTCATAAAAGTATTCTCTAAACGTATTACAAATATTACATATTTTTATCTAAAATTATATTAAATGCAATCGTTTGTAAAAATGAAAACTGTTTGAATTTAAAAACATAGTGCTGATTTACCAACACCTTTTATTTGCATTTGTACTTTTTATGTTTATATTTATTTAGCTTATATATATATTTCTGTTCCTAAAAATCTTAAGAAAGGGTATTTCACTTCAATTAGTTTAAATGATTTACTCCAATATTGTTCATATTTTTCATTTATAAGCTATTTCACTAATCAGGTTGATATTTATCTATGTTATTTCAGGCTTAGAACGCGTTGCTGAAGAATTTATGGGTCGCAGGCAATGGAAACATTATCAAGAGCAACTGACGCGCAGCCACTTGAATATCGAGGAGCAACAGCCCATAGCAATAATAGCCGGTTCCGAGGACGAGCCACCGCAATACAACCACAGCCACAGCAGCAAGGAGTTCAACCAGAGCAGAAACCCCAACCACAGTAAAACAGAGAACCACCGTCTAGAAGAGCGGCACCACAACGGCAGCCTGCAGCTGGAAGAAGATTTTGGTGGGTGGCACTTATCTATATTCCCCCGAAATTAGCCTAATACTCTGCAAACCCTTACACAGAGAACAACCAAACATCACACGATTCATCACGTACAGCAACACCGGGAGCCACCTGGACAAGTACACCATCACCACCGCCAGAACCCAACGATTGGAGACCGTCGGCCAAGTGCAATTTCTGTGTTAACGGTCGTCTGCTAACGGTCAACGCCCAGGGCGAATTGGTGGCCGAAACAGCAGCAACAGCCACTAGTAGTAGCACTAGTTATAGCCACATTCATCAGGTGGGTTCATCCATCCCTCATTGTGATTAGCACACATAGAAAATATGTAGTTATTTTAGAAAGTATTTTTTTAAATAACTTTAAAAACAATTATTTGTAATAATTATTTGCTTCTTTATCAGAACCTTCAATTAGTATTTTAAAACAATTTTTTTAAAGGAAACCTTTTTTTTTGTATGCTTTAAACGTAAGCCAATTGTTAAAAAAATATTTTTCAAAATGTACAATATATATTTTTAAATTAAATTAGTGCCTTGAACTTTTATTAACCTTAAACTTTTGCCCAGCAGCACGACAGTGACAGCAACTCGAGCGCATCACTGCCCCACCACAGCAGCAACAGCAGCAATACCAACAACAACAGCAACAACAATAGCAGTGGCAACAGGGCTCGCCACATTGCTGCTGCAAGACCCACAGTGGCAACATCCGCCAATTCCCTCGAACTGTACAAGCTGCTGACCCAGCGGGCAGCCAAAATGACATCGATGGACTCGATGGCCGCCCAGCTGGCGCAATTCTCACTGCTGGCCGACTTCAATCTGATCAACTCACTGGCCAGCCAGCAGCAACAGCAGCAGCAACAACAGCAGCAGCCGCAGCAACAGCAACAGATCGCTAGTTCGGTAACGCCAACTACCTCAGAAGTATCTGCAGCCGCAATCAGTCCCGCACTCAAAGATACACCCAGTCCCAGTGCCGATGCACCGCTCGATCTTAGCAGCAAGCCATCGCCGAACTCATCGATTAGCGGCGATGTGAAGTCCGTCAGGTGAGTGCCGAATTTGGGATACCTACCATCCCTTCGCTGGCGGGAAGTTGCAGCACATAAATACCTATGTATAAGCATGTATTCGATATAAATCTGGCAATCTGCGCAAACGCCGAAAAAAAAATTTTAAAAAACCCCCAGCACAATACATAAAAAAAGGGATTTCATGTAAAACAGAACGAGAGGAAAAAAGGTGGAAATTAAGCCATATTTCGGGTGGGAAACGAATAACCAAATGCTCATTTCACGGGCCTGATTAATTTGTTATTACTTAACTCATAAAATGTTTGTCAAGAAAATATAACTATTAAAATTATTTTTAATTTTTAGCTTACCTTGATTCTTTCTAAATCCATATATTAAATGTTTAATATAAAAAATAATTCTAATGGCAAAATCTGAATTTTTTCTTACATCTTCACCAAGTCGTATTATTTATAATTATAATTAAATTCTAAAATATTTTACAAAATAAAAACAAAAACAATTTGTTTGTTATAATTCAGTTTCTAACCTTCTCTAGTTGTACAAAATGTAATTAGCATATTAAATTCCAAAACCAATTAATTTGAAATCAGCCAAAAAGCCGTATAGCCGAAAATTTTTATAGGGTATAATGTTAACCGAAAAAAAACGGAAAAAACACCGAATCGTGTGCCAGACAATACATGAGATAATTGCACTTTGGGCGCTGGCCCGCCGCCTCTGACACTGCACTTACTGTAGCATACTTAACGGGGCACTCACACACCCACTCCGAAACACACACACTTTTACATCGCCGCAAATGCTGATGCTGTGGCAGCTAAAGCTTTATTGTTGTGCGCCTATGTAAAAATTGTGCAATTATACCACTGCCCATGCGACTGAGTGTGTGTGGTTTATGAAACGATGCCGAAAATTGCACATACGCCCCGTTGCAGCCACGCTTAATTACCAGCGTTAGGCAGGTGGGCTGCATAAATTTACATGAAATCTCCGAAAAAAAAACAAAAAAAAGGGAAAAGATTATAAACGTTAGCAGAAAGAAAGAATACTGGATTTATGTATTCCGTTTTGTGTGGCTGCATCTTAACTCCTTCAGAAGCTCCGCAATCTTTTTTCAATTCACTTTTTGTTAATTTCTTCTTTTTTTATTTTTTGTTTTTTGTTGCCTGCTATTTTTTTAATTACTCTAAAATGTTCAGCAGCACCTTTTATTATTACTTTGGGCATGGGTGTAGGTGTGTGTGTAGGTGTGCACTTCAGACGTCACAGCGTGTGCATAATTTCGCAGCACTTCCCAACAATTTTTGTCATTACTTTTTTCGGTGGGATTTTTTCGTTGTTTGCGGTTTGGTTCTGCTTCTGGTTCTGGTTTGGTTCATTCTTCTCCTTTTTTTGCGAATGCTCCTTGGCTGATGCGCCGGCGACTGTGGCAACGATGCCGGCTGCCACTTGAGCCGCAAAACACGAGTCCTTGTCTATTGTCTAAAGCATGGCCAAGTGTTTGTTAGCAGCCGCCACCGTCGCCATGCACCATCTCGTACACCTATTTTAATTGTCACACACAAAAAAAGCAAGAAGGATGTGTCAAAAAAATGTACAAAAAACAATGAATACATAAGGGGGTTAGAGGAAGTGGGAAAAAAAGGAGCGATAGGGACATGGCAAGTCAGATATAAGCAAAGAAAAAGGAAAACCGCTAAAAAACGAAGAAAATCCAGACGGAAGACGTTTTCAAGCAAGAAACAACAGAGTTTTAATTACTTTCCGACAAAAAGTCCCATTTTTGATGAACCATTGATATTTTGGGATCTTTAAGATTTATTCGCAATTTGATAAACAATATACCATATTATTTAATTGGATCCATGCGGAGTTAATTCATTATAGTATTAGCCTAAAATATATATAAGTGAATTTTGTTCAATTTTTCTAGAGGATTGTTTTGTTAAAAAAAATTATTTTTTTAATTGGATCCATGTGAAGTTGATTAATTATGGTATTAGCTTAAAATTAATTCGTGTTTGGCTTTTATGAGTAGTTAATTAATTAAATGAATTTTAATAAATTGCTGTGGATATTGATTTAGTTACAAAATAACTTGACTAGGTATTGGTGTATACGAATTAAATTTAAAGCTAATTTACTTACATTTAATTGCAAAGATTCCTTTTTGTATGGACTAAATGTGATTTTAAATGTAGGCCCTTTTTATAAAATTAGCTAACATATATAGGAGTTTGACTGTTTTTCCTGGGATTGTGATGAAGGCATTAGACTATGATCGACCAGAGTGTTTATCAATGGGGGCCAACCAGATGACCGAGACCCAAACTCACACCCCCACAGCCACCCACTCAGACCATCAAACCACTTGAAGCACAAAAGCTACTGACGCTGCAATTTTTGGAGTTTTTTTTTTCGTCAAGCGTTTATTATTACAGATTTTTTCAGGCTGCTGATGCTGAGGATGATGAGACGGCATCGCTCCTCGAAGCAGCAGCAGCTGAAGCAGCGACGTTGACGTCGCCCAGCGCAGCAGACAAAAATGAGTGCATCATATCGATCGCTTTTTTTTTGCAAACTGCGTTTTACATTCTCAATGTGTGTGTGTGCACTGAGAAATAAGATTTTTAAGAAATTACATTTTTTAATTAAGAACAATTAGCTTTTGTGAATTCCTAAAAGTGTCAATTAAAATACTTTTATATTAACCTTTTCAAATTTTACTTTTAAATCTGAACTTAAATCCAATACTACAAACTAACTTCACAAAAAAACAGGAATTTTGCATTATAAATTTGAATCAAATATAATTCGATAAACTTTTAATATTAGTAGAAACTAGGAAGTCTTAAATAAAAGCTTTTTTTATTTACAAAGAATTTATACCAAGCTTTGCTTTGTTTTTCTCCCCGTGTATCAGTGTCAGTGTTTTTTCGTATTTTTGGTCTTTCTTCTTTGCTACTTTTTTCTATGCACTTTCGGCGGGTTAAGGGTAAGGTGGGGTTGGGGGTTAGGGGTTGGGGGTTGGGAGGCGGTATGCGGGGGATTGTCGCTGGGTATATATTCATTATTTTTCGTTTACGAAAAATTCTCCCCACGCACACACCGACACCGAAAAAAAAGAGAGAGAGATTGCGAACGTAATAACTGGCAAGAGTGACGACGACGTCAACGTCGGCAGCGCAGTCGACTGCGTTTGGCCCCAAAAAATACATTTAACAACAACAACAACGAAAAGTACAAAAAATGAGCGAAATATATAAGGTACAACAAGAACAGCAACAACAAGAAGAGGTTAATGCGTGCACTGGCCATTGCGATTGTTATTGTTGCAGGGCAGCAATTTTTTAACGGTTTCATGGATCCCCCTCGGTTTCATTATTTTATTTTCCCAGCTCTTTTCCCTTCACCACTCATTTACTTATTTTTTCCATATTTTTGTCATTTCATTGAGTGTTGGATGGTGGCTCGATTTGTGCTTGAACAATTTTGAAGCCATTTAATTTAGCCGCTAGATTGTATTGCCATTTTTGTCTTTAATTTCCAACTTATTTAATACGAAAACGATAGAATAAGGACAGAATGAATGTAAGTAGGAAGTGTGTGAATTTGTAAAAGTATTTTGGTTGAAATATATTTTAAATATTGCGTACAAATATTTAATAAAATTAAATCCTTAAGATCAAATTATGTAATAATCAAATCAGTTAAATACAATAAGAAAAGATAGAACCGAAATTTAATGACATAGGCTTTACTGGCTTAGGCTTTGCTCTGATTATTAGATTTTGGTGGACAGTTTTATACAAATGGATAATATAACAATATTAAGTCCAACTTGAAGGAAGTTTATTAAATACAGCTCGAAAGGCACTTATATTAAAACAAAGAAATAGAAAGTGTACTAGGTATTCTTAGTTTTAGTTTGAGTGGCTAATTGTTTTGGGTTGAAAAACAGGGTATAACAAGGTCCTTTAGACCATTTTTTTGTGCCTTTTTTGAAACCGTCCTGATTGCCGTTATATGCGTGAACGAATGAGCGAGATAGAAACAAAAATAAAGTAAGTGCATACAAAAATGCAGCTGCAGTGACGTCAACGTCGGCAGCAACGTCGAAAAAAATGAGTGCATATCTTCCGAAAAAATGCAACTGCAATGAATGTGTGTGTGTGAGAGGTTGGGCTCTTGTATGGGTTGATGTATGCACAAGTCTGTGTGTGGAGGGAGGAGGGTAAAAATAGGGGGTGGATCAGGGGGTGGCGGGCTCGCTGCGCACGCATCAAGTGTAGGCGCTGTGGGGCGGACTGCATTGGCAACAAAAACAAACATGCAATTGCATTCATACCCACACTCACACACATGCACTTAATGCATTTTTAACAAAATTGCATTCGACGTTGTCAACACACACACACACACACACACACAAACGTTCATGCACACAAAAAAAAAATGCCAGCTTGGAATGAGGAACAGTTGACGGCATTGTGCGAACGTCGGTGCTAGCGGCAGCGACTTCCTGACGCCCCTCACAGTCCCGCTCCTCCGCCCCTTTGCCAAACCTTAACCGCTCCCTCTCCCTCTTAACCAGTAACCCCCACATTCCATTCCTCCAGCGAAATGCCAACCAGGCTTCTTCCCCCTTCGACTACGCCCCTGGCATATTTAGCAGCCACCAAGCACGCAACCAAATTGAAAGACACAAAAAACTGCAGTAAAATGCCAAAAATAAAATCAAAAATATTTATAAACCGCTTCGCATTAAAAAGGGAACTTCCAAAAAATTGTGTTAAAGCCAGAAGATATTTTCAATAAAAAATAACAATTTTCTTCTATAATTTATTAACTGAAACTAGGTTACCTAATATTCAAATGAACGCACCAATCTGTACGAAGTTTGTTTTACTTATTTTGGTCACTAAAATAATTGTTTTATTTTACCAAAAGTCTTTCAACATAAAATTGAATAAGCGAAACAAGAAACAAAATTTTTGACTTTATTTTTAAGTCTTTTTTTACAACTTTAATAGATTTTAAAATATTTATTCCGGAACATTCCTAAAATTATTTGAATTATCAATTCTTTGCAAGATTAAAAAAAAGCTCCTTAGCAGTAATATAGTAATTTATTGCAATTGTATAGTTATATAATTGCAATTAATAAGGACATTTATATTCCACCTCAAAATCACCTGACAATGGACTTAACCTTTGCCTTGGAATCACACCTCAATTATCGTGTTTGCACAATTACCTAGTCAAATATAATTGTTGTTAAAGCTGAAATAAAAGAAAAATCGTCTCTTTTCGAATAAACCGAAAATTATAAAAAACAGTTATGGAGAAGGAGATGGGGAATTTTTATGTTAACGTATGTACGTATGACCAAACGCAAACAAAAGGTGTGGGATGAACCGACAAAAATGCAATATGCGCATAACAACAACAGCGAAAGAAATGCATTACAGTTGCGTCAAAATTACAACAAAAAAAAAAAGGAAAGGGAAATAAAAAACAGCACACACACACACACTGGCGAATAAAAAAATATCAACCCTTTTGCTGGCGCTGCCACAAATTAAAACAAAATGTCAGAAAAATTGCAACGCCAACGGAAAAAGAGGAAAAAAGTAGGGAAAATAGGGTTTGAGGTTCGCATTTTTTTTCTCCTTATTTTTGCTTTTTTTGGGTGCAAATGAATGCTCTCCACATGCGTGTGCAATGGCAAAAACAACAAAGGGCGGCAACAAATGTATGCATGTTGTACAACAACTGCGGCAGCGACGTCGACTGCTGTTGCAATGGCAAATTGCAATTGAAGTGCAGCCAAAAGGTAAACGACACCAACGAAAAAATCCCAACGACATTGAAATGACATTTTTCATTTATTTTTCGCGCGCGCCATCCTTTGCGTTGGGGGAATCCCACACCCTACTTTTCCAGCTCTGCGCAATTATGCAAAAAAAAAAAATTTTTTTCCGCCTCTCCTTTTTTTGGGAAATTATTTTGTGTATGCAAAATGAGCAAAAATGCGAAAAACTGTCGCCATTAATGATGATGCCACCGCCCACAGCCCAATCCACTTACGGTCACTTGCCGCCCCTTTTTTATCCGCCTCTGACCCTCCCACTTTCACCAACCCCGCTCCACCCCACCACAAAAACAAACCATCTCAGCTATCATACAGTTTAACATTCACTGCCACCTGCTGCCGCTTTCGCTTGGCTCTTTTTCTTGTTCTTCCTTTAGCCTGCATTTCTTTTTTTCTCTTTTTTTTTTTTTTTGTGTGTTGTCTGCACAATTTTCAGACATTTTCCAGACGCGCAAGGACTCCGAAACAAATGGACGTAGGGCAGGGAGGAAGGGGTGGCGAAATAAAAAAAAAAAAAAAAAAGTTGCTTTGACTTTGCCATCAACTTTTGCCAGGGCCGCCTCCTGTTGTGCCACAGCCCTCAGCGAAGGGCGCCAAAGAAGCTGTGCGTTTTACCCAACCCCCCTTGGCCCCCCTACCACTCTGCCACGCCCCCTTCTTCGCCGGTGCAATGTCCCCAGCCGCCCACGAAAAAAAGAAAGGGTCTCGAGCTCGTCTCGTTTCTGGTTGCGCATAAAGAAAAGAAATATTTCGTGCAGTTTTAGCACACACAAAAAAAAATTATAGCATCTGGAGATTTTTAATAAAGTAAAAAAAAAAACAATTGGATTTTCTTGGAATTCTATTTTTTTCAATAACAAGCCAAAAAGCCAAATATATTTGAAATTCTACAAAATAGTTAGTTAAAATTAACTTTATAAACATCATTAAAAAAAAATTGTAAGGAATGAATTTTCACACGGAATTCAATTCATACAAAATTGACTCTTCATTTTAAGTTTTTGCAATTAGGCTGTTCAATCCAATCCGCTTGCCAAATCTATGTCCAACCAAAAATAAATTTTTAGCAAAAGCTAATTAAAATTTAAATTTCCATTTTTATTTTAAGTTTTTTTTTATGCTTTTTATAAAAATGTAAGACATTTTAGTTGCCATTAAAGTATGAAAATAAAGACATAATATATGTACAGAATATGTTTGATATAGGGTAAATTTTTGAGTTACATTTTTAAATAAATATTTTTATGAATACCTTAAGTTTTCCGCAGTGTAACTCCGTTGTTGTTGTCGGAAAACAAAAGTTGCCTCTTCCTGATGTGTAAGTGGGAGTAGAAGAAAATGCGCTTGGACTCACGCTCGTGCTGGCATTAAGTGAAAAATGTTTATGCTTTTCTTTTCTTCTCTGCGAAATGTCTCTTTTCGGCTTTCTTTTTTTCGGGATTCGTCTAATGAACTTCAAAAACATATTTGGTCCCAAACTCACCAGACTCCCCTGACTTGGCATCTTTTGTCTTTTCCCGAAAAAAATGTCCACCAAAATGGGTATAAAAAAAAAAAAAGAAAAGATTGTATAGCATCCTTGGCTTTGCCTTTGACACCAGTCTCGTCTTTTCCTCGCTGCCTGCTGCAGACATTTAAGAAGCACTCATTGTCAGTCCTCTCGATTGTCCCTGTATTTTGGGTGAGTGTGTGTGTGTGTCTTGGAGTGATTGTGTGTGTGTGAGTACCCGAAAAAAAGGAGTGCTTTCTACAAAGCCAAAAAGAGAAGTGGCTGTCAAGTTCTTTGATGGTGCTGCCAAAAAATATTACCCTTGAAGCCGGAACCCACTGACGAAAATTGCCGGGAGATAAAAGTTGATTGACTTGCAGACTTTTTAGCGGCTGAGATTGGGCGGTTATGTGCCGAAAGTCTCTTCATCGTACATTAATGGAAAATCCCAAAAGACATGTCACAGAAATCGTATCTTATCGCAACACCTGAGTGGCTGTAAACTAAAATATGACGTGTATAAGCTCACAATATAACAATCATCACTTGTTTAGATATATTTTGTTTTGGTTGATACTTAAGCTGCTTAAGATAAGATAATACCAGTTTTAAGCTGAAAATACCAATTTTGTAATACCAATTTTATAATAATTAAAAGCAAGCCAATGAAAACCAAATATTTAATTAGGCTGCTTTAGATGATACCAAGAAAATAATGTTAATAATAGTGAATTCGTAGACAATGATAACAATTAAAAGCATGCTAGCTAATTTTAACTAATTTTGTTCTTTGTTTATTTATATATTATTCTTCTAACTATTCTGGTGCAACAAAAGAATCGTATATTAATAATCTATAAACTATCAGAATCTTATTCGATACTTCAAAAACACTTTAACAATATTTTAAAAATTGTCTAATCTCTTGCAGAGCCTGTGCCACGCCTACGCCGTCGGGAAGGAGGGCGTACAGCGAGGAGGACCTGAACCGAGCGCTTCAGGACGTGGTGGCCAACAAGCTGGGGCCGCGGAAGGCGGCCAGCCAGCACCATGTGCCGCGCTCCATTCTGGTCAACCGGCTGTTCAAGATGCAGCACGATTTGGACCAGGAGCCGGATGCCGATGGCGATGGCGATGCTGATAACGATGCCGAGGAGCCAGAGGATTCCAACGACGACGGCGAGGCGGAAGTGGACAGCAATGCCTCGACTCCGGCGCCGGCATACTCGCAACTGCGCAAGCTGAGCCACCTCTCCGAGCACAATGGCAGCGATCTGGGCGAGGATCTGGACCGGGGATCGCCGAAAATGGGTCGCCATGTGGGCAGCGCCAGTGGAAATGCCGGCGGACTGCCCTCCATACCGCTGGACGCCAATGTCCTGCTGCACACTCTGATGCTGGCTGCCGGAATCGGAGCAATGCCCAAGCTGGATGAAACGCAGACGGTGGGCGATCTGATCAAGGGTCTGCTGGTGGCCAACAGTGGCGGGATGATGAACGAGGGTGTGCTCAATCTACTGTCCGCCAGTCAGGAGGGCAGCAATGGCAATGCCTCATTGCTGCAACACCAGCAGCAGCAACATCACCATCAACAGCAGCAACATCATGCTGCGGCCGCCTATCGACATCGCCTGCCCAAATCGGAGACTCCGGAAACGAACTCCTCGCTGGATGCCAACGATGCCAGCGAGGATCCCATACTGAAGATTCCGTCCTTTAAGGTCAGTGGTCCGGCCAGCAGCAGCAGCCTGTCGCCGGGCGGACCACTGGGTGGCCACCAGCACCATCATCCGCTGAACAATAACAACAATAATAACAACAACAATAACAACAATAGCCTCAGCCTGAGCATCGGCAACAGCAGCAACCACAGCAGCAGCAATAGTCACCGCAACGGCAGCAATCGCAGTCCCCACTCCGCCTCGCCCATGCTGGCAGCCGCCGTGGCCCAAGCCGGCTACTCCGGCGGCTCCACCTCGTCGAGCATTCAGATAATGATGGCCAGCAATATCCAGCGGCAGATCAAGGAGCAGAGTGGCCAGGATGGCCTCCGAAACGGCAATGCCAGCGATTGCAGCAGCAACAACGGTGCTGGCGGCGGCGGCGGCGGCTCCTCCTCCTCCTCATCGCTGGGCTACAAGAAGCCCAGCATTTCGGTGGCCAAGATCATAGGCGGCACCGACACCTCCCGCTTCGGGGCCTCACCCAATCTGCTGTCGCAGCAGCACCACCCGGGCCACCATCATCTCAGCCACCAGCAGCAGCAGCAGCTGAGCGCCCAGGAGGCAGCTGCTCTGGCGGCGGGCAAGGGAACACGCCCAAAGAGGGGCAAGTACCGTAACTACGACCGCGACAGTCTGGTGGAGGCGGTCAAGGCCGTGCAGCGTGGCGAAATGTCGGTGCATCGGGCGGGCAGCTACTACGGCGTACCGCACTCCACGCTAGAGTACAAGGTCAAGGAGCGGCACCTGATGCGTCCGCGCAAGCGCGAGCCCAAGCCGCAACCCGATCTGGTGGGTCTGACGGGGCCGGCCAACAAGCTGCAGCTGGACAAGCTGAAGGCCGGTCCCCATGGTGGCTCCAAGCTGAGCAATGCCCTAAAGAACCAGAACAGTCAGGCGGCCGCAGCGGCGGCGGCAGCAGCAGCAGCAGCAGCGGCCGTTGCCACGCCCAATGGCCTGAAACTGCCGCTGTACGAGGCCGGCGCCGCCCAGCAGTTGTCGCAGTTTCCGCCCAACATGTTCTGGCCCCAGCCGAATGCCGCCTCGAATGCCTATGGCCTGGACTTTAGCCGCCTCACGGAGGTCATGCGCAGTGCCCCCATCTCGGGCGGTCACCATGGCCAGATGAAGAGTGCCCTGGAGATGGCGGAGAACATGTACGACGGCATCATCCGCAAGACGCTGCAGTCGAACGAGGGCAATGGCAGTGGCAGTGGCAGTGGCACTGGCTCAACGGGCAATGGCAGTAGCAATGGCAATGGCCATGCATTGCTCGATCAGTTGCTGGTGAAGAAGACCCCCTTGCCGTTTACCAATCATCGGAATAATGACTATGCCGCCACCTGTTCGAGTGCCAGCGGGGAAAGTGTTAAGCGGTCGGGCAGTCCGTTGGGCAACTATGCGGACATCAAGCGGGAACGGCTGAGTGCCGACAGCAATGCCAGCAGCGACGAGGAGCAGCAGCACCATCCACACCCACAGGCACACCACCTGCATCTGCATCACCACTCCAGCGGCAGTAGCCATATCAACAACAACAACAGCGATCTGGCGCACAACAAGAACAAAAGTGGCAGTGGTGGTGGTGGTGGTGGTGGCAATGGCCAGACCAATGGAAATGGCCGGAGCAGCAGGATGACATCGCGGGATGACTCCGAAACGGATGCCAGCAGCTTGAAGAGCGGCGAAAGTGGCAACGGCCAACACCAAAACCACAAAATCATGGATCTCAATGGCAGCAGCAGCAGCAGTCACATCAAGTGCGAAACGGACACGGGAATGGGAATGGGAATGGAAACGGGAACGGGTGCGGACATCGGCGGACACACATCCAGCATACTGCACGAAAAGCTGGCCCAGAAGATCAAGGCCGAGCAGGTCGATCAGATTGATCAGATTGACCATTCGGAGCAGTTATAGGAGCCACCATTGGCCACGAATCCAGCGTTCGCCTGGCCACCGCTGGCCGCCCACTACTACAGCTTCTAGAGGGGCAATCAAACACCAAATTAAGCCACGTTTTTTGATAGTACCATACAAAACACTATATAGAATATATATATACATATATATATATATATATATGCCAGCCAGCTGACCGATGTGGTAAATGTGCGCTAGCTCTTAGTTAAATGTGTAATCAATTGCATAGAAGAAAAACAAAAACAAAAAACAAAAACAAACAAAAAACACAAACAGCAAGCAAACAAACATACATTTGTGCCCCGGTGTGTACAATGTATATTTTTTGTTTCGTTTTGACAATCGACAAATAGGCATTCTCTTGTACAAACTTTCTTAAAAGCAAGCAAAAAAAAAACCAATCTAAAACCTTAAGACCAAATACGAAATACTGAGCAAAAAAAAAAACATGAACCATTTTCATTTTGCATTTTGTTTTCGAACCGCATTTTTGTGTTGAGTATATTTTTTAATTGAACAAAGCCAGCAGTCCAATGGGAAAATATATATATAGCATAAATATATAGACAACAGCAAAGCAGTTACAAGCCAACAACTTAATCGACTTCTGTTTGGGTGAGTTTTTGGTCCTTGAGCAACGATTTTCAAACATTCCATAAGAGTTTCTTATGTTCCATATAGTTTTCTTCAATTTAAAATTTTGAAAGATTTACCAGTCAAAGTTTCAGCTCAAACAGGGCCAAAGCACCAGGCAGTCGTCTTCGACATAGACAGAATGAGTATAGCCAACAACAACTACAATAACAACAACAACAAAGACCATAACAACAACAACAAACAACAACATCAATATCCGATCAATAACAACCAACAATCCAAGCAATAATAATACAAGACTCTACAATACAAAGAAGAAACAGACACCAAATCAGTGAAATAGCTAAATTCAAAAGTAAAACCGAAAACAAAAACAAGCAAAAACAAAAACAAAAACAAAAACCAAAATTATCCACAAAAATTCTACATTTTTTATGATTTCAAATGATGAAAATACAAAACGGAAATCAATAAACAAAGCTGCCTTCACATTTACAAATTAAATAAATTAGTAAGCAAAGCGAGACAGAGCACACAAAATAATAAATCAAATTAAACGAAAACGCAAACGCAGAGAAAAGAGCAACAAATTCAAAAAATAAGAGCCCCAAAATTAAACTTCTGTTTAGCAAAATCAAAAACAAAAACTTAACAATCCAAATTTATTACCCCCAAAAAATTCTCTTATCACATACAAATTTATTTTTAATTTAAACAAATTCCACACATATTGAACTAAATTAAGCAAAATTAAAATGTTTCGGTGTTTATAAAAAATACATATAAAAAATTAAAAAAAAAATTATCTGTGTTTAGGCTTTAAAATGGAAATTCGTATCGAAAATTTCAAGATTTTGGCTTAAAAGTATAAACAAATTATTGTGAGATCACACATTTCATGTACAGCCGCCTAACCACCAAAAGTAAAAAAGCATAAATATATAAAGACTTTATATAACTATATACTATATGATATATATTTGTATATTTATGTATGTGTGTGTCTTCATCACTACGCGTATACCTCAAACCAAACACATGATCATTTTGAGCAACTAAATATATTTAAATGTACTTATACACTCTACACACTCTTTTACAGGAGAGCAAAACATATTTACACAGTTAAACCCCCCTAATCTTTGGCCCTCCTTTCGACGTATCTATATTTCGTTTGACTTTGAAATTCTATCTATGGGTAAACAACTAACTAAATGTCTGCGTAAATGAAAAATAGATGAAAAAATATATAAATGTACCTAAAAACATATTTTGTGTGCTAGCTAGTAAGTGTCAAAAAAAACCATACAAAAACGATATACAATATATTTAAAAAGGGAGACGAAATAAGGAAAATTGTCGGTAATATTTGAAAATATTTAGTAAATTATAATACAAGAAAAAATCAAAGATATGGCAAGGAAAATTGTGGAAAATCGTAAACGAAAATGCGTTAAATAATTAAATTGAAATCGTTTAAAGGCATTTAAAAAAATAATTATAATTTCCAAGAAGCGAACGGATAAAAAAAACTATTTATTGGCTACTCTCCCAAATTATATTTGATGTGCATAAATGTTGTGGTTTAGTATCAAAAAGAAACGGAAAACAAAATTAAAAGTTAAGGCTTAAAAGTGTAAAAAATTAAATTATGCATTTGGTATGATAGAGAAGAGTTCTGCAAACCAAAAGAAATTAAAAAAAATGTTTATTAAATGAAAAATTAAATTAAAAAAACAAAAGTAGGTAAAGAATGAATGGAAATAAATTAAAAAGTATTTATTGCTAATTTAATTATATTTGAAGTATACATACATATTTATTATATACATACATATATATTAGACACACTATCTGTGATTAATAATCCAAAATTTTGAAAAGCATTTTCTGAAATAATGTTGGCCAGGCATATGCAAAAAGACAAAACCAATGGATAAAGAAAAAACACACACATGTAAAGAAATTGTAGGCAGATCGGATAAAACCAAACTAAACCAAGCACAAGCTAAAAATCCTTATGCAGTCGACCCTTGAAAATTGGGAACTGCATTTGGTCAAAAGAATTTCTTAAGCTACGGCACACATCACTAAAAACAGAAACGGAAACTGAATTACAGAAAATAAATAACAGTAAGCAGAAGACAAAAACAAAACCAAAACCGATGGTACTGTTCAGAACATATATAGCTGTATATATTTTGGAATAATGTTTACCAGTTCAAGTCAAAATTAAAAGAAAAAATAACGCAAAGTCTTTTATAATGCAAAATTATACACAATAAAATTCTGCAACATTTAAAAATTAAAAAAACAAATATCGATGTAAAAAGAAAGAAAATCAAACTTAAAATAATAAACAAGATAAAGTGCAATTATACGGTTTAAATAAGCAAATTTAAGAAACAAACGTTATTAAAAATATATGTTAAAACAATGAAAATATTTCGAAGCAAGTTTAGCTAAAAATTCCAAGGCAACTGATAATGACAAGAAACATTAACGAGGAAAACCAAGAAAACATTCACACAAACAGACAGAAAAGTCCGGAAAGTACAGTGCGTTTCATGGCCAAAAGACAGGCAATAGATCTCTCTTAAAGCTTCACTTGTTAGCTTTGACTTTAACGAAACATTCTACTCCTAAATGGATATGAAAAGCACTGTATCTATCTATGGATAAACGGCCCTACTTATCTAGAAGTTTATCAGATAAATAGAAATCTTTAAAGAAGATGTTTGGGCCAAAGATAAAACCTTAACGAAAGATCATAACTGCAGAAACCAAGTCGAAAGTCGAAATGTCAACCTAGTGGTAGGTCTAAACACAAAAACAAAACAAACCAATCGAGTGTAATTGAGTAACAGCTTGAGAATGTTGAATTGTATAGAATTTTTGCGTGTTCACCTGATTGAGGAGGCGTGGTTACGCCCATTTTCGATTTTAGGTGAACGGGCGAAAACGCTCAGGTACGTGTTTTATTTTCGGAGAGAAACAAGATTGATTACCCATACATTACTTATTCTTTGTTTTACTACAACATAATAGTTAATATTTGTATAAAAACGATGGAAAACGATGAGAAAAGAATAACAAGCTAAAAATTGATATATTCATAATATAATTGTTTAAAATGGTTTGAGAGCGAGTTAACGAGACAGAGAGAGTTTCTAGTGTGCTTAATGAAATTGCTCACATTTGTGTATAAAATCTAATTTGTTCAATGCGAATCAAAATTTGCTGAATATAAGTGCATATATATAATTAGTGTTTATTTTCGAGTTTAGTTTAGCACATAAAATGATTACGATTATAATTATTACCATTACCATTAAGTATGATCTAACCGTAGGCAAATCAAAATTTCTTCACATAAATCAATCAACTTCTATTTTCAATTATTATATAGCCGTAACTATAATTATTATTCTATTATTATACCGATTACAAATATTTAGCGCGTTGTTAGCCTCGATTTATGGTTTGTACATACTAGAAAACATTTTTATGGTATTCTCCTCTTTTTTATTATTACTAGAATTATTACTCCCTATTTTTATTGACTTCTTAAATGGGCAACATCATTTGAACTATAGTGCAATTGTTTCAAACAAAACCAAGCAACCAACAACAAATATATTAACATTAAAGATTAATATAATTTACAAGCTTTCTTTGCCAATGCCAAGAAGGATGAATCAAGCATATGTTTACCGTATGGATCGAAAATCAAAAATCATTTTAAGTGCACATAACTCTTTTAAATAGAAGTTAGACTACTACGCCTAGGTTTTTCATTATTATGCGCACGCTTCAGTCCAAAAACCGAAATTCTTCACATTCTCATTGTTCAGATCGAAACATCACAAGCAGGAAAAAACTCAAAACTTTTATCCTAAGTTCAACTTGAGCGACCGCAACAACTTAAGATCAGCAAAGATCACAAGCGAAAAAAATGCTAAGAAACAAAATAGCCCAGCACAGACAACAAACAAAACAAACAACCAACAATAGCCCGAAAATAATTGAAACAAAAATTGAAAGAAAAAAAAAAATAAAAAAATAATTAATTAACTATCTTAATTAATATACTAAAGTGGATAATCGATGTTTCCAAAGCTCAGATAAAATCCGAAACACCACAACAACAGCCTAAAGTCGATTGTACTTTTCTTTTTTCTATCCACAAATACAACCAGCAGACAACAGCAGCAACAACAACTTTATTAAACAATAGTACTACTCTTACTACAGAACTTAAATAGCCACAAGTAAATAGAAATAGCCACAGCAATTAACTTTAACAAGAAGCCCAAAAACACAGATACACACAAAGCCGTTTCTTCAAAACAGATTTGTACTCATAGCCACATAACCGATACAATAGCCACTTAATTAGGATCGATCATAGCCAAGCAATAGAATCAGATACAAACTCAGAATCGGAAATAGGAAATCAGAAATCGGAAATTGGAAAAAAGAAGCAGCAGCAAATCGAACTGCAAAGGCAAAACCTTTATATCAATTATAAAAAAACCAAAAAAGCATAAATGATTAAAAAAAACAAAACCAATTTTTATTTCAATTATTAACTTTTAAAACACAACAACAACAGATCCACACAGTTACAGTTACAATTACAACAACAACAACAATAGCCCTAGAAAAATAATATTCATAATTAATCAATCAATCCGTAAAACCAACAACTTCAATAGTTATAAGCGATTGGCATAAAAAAGCGAAAAAGAACCACAGAAAACTTAAATCTTAGCCAGGCAAAAGTTTTGAGAATATTTTTCATTATTTTTACAAGAAACAAACAAACTGATCTAAGTACAATTCATAAAATTAGACTTTTGGTAAACTACAACACAGAAAGTAGAGCAGAAAAACCATTTTTTTTTTTTGCATTTACATAATTACCGCAAAAATAAAAAAAAACGATTTTTTAGTGGAAAAAAAAAGCCAATAAGCAAATAAAAAATTCGCATTATTATTAGCAATAGCCCATAAGTACAGCAAGTGTATTTAGAAATAAAGCTAATACACAAAAAAAACAGAGATTTTTAAAAAAGCAACAAAAAGTGAAGAAAAACTTAAAACTGCAGCAAAAAATGTGAAATTAATTTTGTTCTGCGTTAAAAAATAAATCCAAAACAAATATGTTTAATTTCATAAGTAATTTATAAACATAATGAAATTTTGCCTAATTTGATTTACACAAAAGGTAAATGTAATAAATATATTGTAAACCTTAAATTAATATTTACAACAGCGATGGCAAAAATTCTGTTCAGAAAGGCGTGCATAATTGTTATTATATTAAACAGACACACATAACTAAGTTTAAGTTTATAATTTTCGTTATCTTTATTATTTACTTATTATGTTTTAAACGCAAAAAACCAGATATATACAATATATTTACGAATTAAACGTTTATTAATAAAATTAAAAATATTTTAGTTAAATCGTTTGTTTTTCGTTTGAATTTATTATCACCACAGGAGGCTTTCCGTTCACACATTGCAGAAGATAAGAAAAAATATGAATATTAAATTAAGCACAGTCTAACAATTGCAACAAGATACTTAATACCATTATACGCAATAGTTATAATTGACAGATGACAGAAATATGAATACTAAACTAAACAATAGCCCAAAGTAAATATTGGCCGTGATAGGAGTTCAAAAAAAACCTTCTAACACGGCCAATATTTGCTCCATTTTCACATGCAAGAGATGAGCAACAACAATTGGCACTCAACAGATGCAATTACCAACAACAACAACAAATAGAATAACAACAAAAGGCAATTGAAACTTTACTTTCACTTAACTGAGTTCCGATTTTAGTTCAGTTCTTAAGTTCTTACTCTCACCACTTTCGAGAATTTTTTTGGCTCCAACCCACGTAACACTTTTGGAATATTCCGAACCGAAATCAATAATGGCATAAACTAACAAGGACGAGCCAAAGGAATCGTATATCTAAACTCAACACAGCTTCAGGGACCAACTAAAGAAGAAATGATTTAAACAAAAATTAAATAAACAACTGGTAATTAAAACTAAAATGTGAGCACACAAGTGTGACAAAAAAACTAAATCTAACAAGAAGTTTTGAGGCATATCTGAAAAAGGGGAGAAAAAATCTAAAAAAAAAATGTCGAAATTTTGAAACTATGCAAAATTATAAAGACCCAGAATATCGTATGTGTGTACATAAAAGAAGGAGCAACCCTTTTGGTAATCTATATACATATATTATATATATTTAGCGTGTCAAAAATAAATCTAAAGGAACAAAAAATATCTTTATGCAAAAAATATTTCAGGCAAAACTTTGGATAATTTCGGAATAAAATTGTATATGTAAGACAAAACTGTATACGATATGCGAAAAAAATTTAAACTAAAAATGGACTAAGTGTAAAAACATACAACCGAAAAAGACCCCTTAATTTAAATAGTTCTAATTATTATTTCGCTTTGGCGTGGACCTTTTGTGTAAATAATGAAATCGACACACACGCGAATGCCAAGTGGGATTCTCGACAAATCGAATATCAAATGAAAAAAGAAAGAAAAACCAACCAAAATATGGTAAATTCAAGTTAGCAAAATTTTTGTCAACAAAAAAATGACCTAGTAAATGCTAAATTCAAATTTATAGTACATATTTGTGTATGTATGAGTGTATTGCATAAGTTTGATGTGAGTGTATAACAATTATTATTAACATTATACTTACCAATTTCGTTTCCAAGTTATTTTGTTCGTAAACAAAACAAAGTCTAAAACTAAATTTAAAGCCAATAATAAGAACAACAAAAACATGTGCTGAAGTGCTGAATTCCAATTGAATTGCAACCAAAACAAAAAATGACATTAACACAAGTAAAACATTTCGAACTAACTCAAATGTATGGCAAAAACATTGTAAAAAAGTATAAAAAAAACAGATCAGTTGAGGATGACACGGATACGGGCAAAAATTGCTTAAGGAAAACATAAGATTTGTGTATATGTGAACAGAATGAACAAAAATAGCAGGTATACAATAACTGTCAGAAA
The DNA here is from genome assembly GCF_018152505.1 of Drosophila elegans. NCBI lineage: Eukaryota > Metazoa > Arthropoda > Insecta > Diptera > Drosophilidae > Drosophila > Drosophila elegans. The sequence goes on along the minus strand of NW_024545855.1, from coordinate 623,569 downwards.
CCAAACTACAGAAATGAACAACTTGCAGGCGAGACAGAGGAGACACAAGCCCCAAACAAAACTATTAACTTGTAATGATGTGAACTTGGAGCATACTCTCAGTATTTTTATGAATACTGTCAATAAAACATTAATAAAAGATTAAATAGGTATTTTTAATTATGATTGGGGTAAAATGGTCAAAATTAAAAAAGGGGTATGTATATAAATATACTTTTTTAAACAATTTTTATCCAGTATTTACTTTTAAATAAACCAATTTCTATATAAGCCGTTTCTATTATCCAGTTATTTCTTTTATTCTGTTTTTTTTACAAATAATTTAAAAATTTTTCCAATAAATACCTTCTTTTTTTGTCAAATCAAAAATTTCACTTTAATGTAATGAAAAATTTCCAAATGAACTTTATTTCCGACTTGTTCAGATTATCGTTAATGTTTTAATAGTTTAATAAAATAGTTTGTGTTTTTTTACTAAAACCCTTTTAAAAATTAACGCAAAAAGTATTTCCTTTGCTGTCAATTCAAAAATTTAATTTCAATGTTATGAAAAATTCCCAATGGACATTATTTTCGACTTGTTCAGATAATCGTCAATGTTTTTATAAAAACCAGAGAGAAAAAAAAAAATAAAAGAACTAAAAAAATTGGTTGTAAAATCAAGCCTCTAAATTCGAAAGCCTTTAAAATGACCATCCAAAGACTGAAGTGCGACCTTAGTCCGGAGGTGACCACCTGTCTGCGGCTGAAGGACAGTGTCCGTCCGGATTGCTGTCCCATCCGGGATCCGATCCCCTACGATGGTGAGTGTTTTGTGCGGGATATTGGCAAGGAGCTGGAAAAGTTGTCCCGTCGCCATGAGCGCATGTTTGTGAAGCGCCAGCGGCTAATGGAGATGGCGATCCCCAAACGCCGCCACTGCCGCTTTGTGCCCAAGTGCGCCTGTCCCTTTCCCAAGTCCATCGAAATGGTGCGTCCCTGTGATGTCCAGAGTCACACTCGCACAGAACAACTGGCTCTGCCCACCGTTCGCAGGCTGCTCCAACGGCGGCGGACCGCCATCCTCGCCGGCGATTCCATCGGCGAGTCCATCCTGAACAGGTGGCTGCGCTACAGCTACCTGTCGCTTTACAGTCGTCTCTCGAATGTCCAGCCCCTGGTAAAACCGTAAGTATACTTCCCATATACGAACAAGTATAGGTCTGTAAAAACATCAATTACTATGGAAACTTATCTGGAGAATCATATGTTCCACTTTAGAACATATCATAGAAATTTATTGAAACATTAACCCAATACGTATACAAATATATTATAATCGAATTAAAAAAATAAACAAGAACCACTATGATGATCTTAATTTGAAGCAAATTAAAAAGTAAAAATAAAACATTTTAGTAAGACTAACTCGTTTAAATAAAGAAAATATTTCGAACCTGTTTTTGCACCTAAAACTTTAAATTTTCTTTATAACATTTTTTTTATTGAACCTCATCAAATTTTCATTTATAAAAATATTATTAAAATATATTTTGTTATTCATTCTTGATTATCTTGGATTTCGCAGAAAGAAAAAGAAGAAAAAGACGGAGAAGCAGTTGGCTCGACACGAAAAGTACATCGAAAAGTTGGCGCATCCAAAGAAAGCCCCAAAACCCCCAAAACCGGTATGTAACTAATGCAATGCAATTTGCAAATAACACTCTTTTTGAATAGTTTTTAATAATATCTCTGAGAGGAATACCATTTTATCGATTTCATTTAAAATCAAAAGTAACTTTTAATCCAATACATTTATAAGAAATTTATTTTAATTATAGTTAAGTACAAAGTAAAAGTATTAAAAGTACTAAAAAGTATTATTTGCCCTGTATAGAAACGATCGGCTGGGGAGATCGACCAGGAGCGGCTCAAGAAACTGGCCAGCCCCAAAGCCTTTTTGGAGGAGCTCAAGCCCAAATGGGAACTGACCTCCCAGATGAAGGGCTACAAGGCGACCAAGCGGCTCAAAGAAATATCACAGCCTGTTATGCGGGAAAACGTTCACATCAACGAAACACCCGAGAAGGTTTCGCCAAATGCCCTCAAGTACAAGCGTAAGTTTTTTCCTTAAAAATATTTCTTCTATTCAAACTTATTTATATACATATATATATATATATTTATTAAATCCAATCAAATAAATCTAGAGTTAGGCAATGTTTTTTAGGTTAGTCTAAAATTAATCAGCGAAACATATATTATTATTGTGAAATTTCAAAAAGTAAATAATTATATATAACACTATTGGTTGTTATTATTATTTACATGCAACTTTTTCAGCTAACCATAAAGGTGTCTTATTTCTTAATTATTAAAAGTTTAAAATGTCAGCAATAAATATTAAATAATTTTTGTTTGCTAATTTTTTTTTCCATCTGAACATGATAATGATCAATGTAATAATGATGACTAATTTTTAAACTTTTACCTTTAGCGAGTGCGCGCATCAAGGAAATGTCGGAGCCGCTGACGATACGCGATGCCAACCAAGGAATGGCGGACGTCAAGGAGAATCCCTTCGGGATCGCCCCCAATGCGCTCAAGTACAAGCCGAGCACGCGGATCAAGGAGCTGGCGGAGCCCAAGGAGTTCGAGAACACGCACATCCGGGAGAATCCGTTCGCCATTTCGCCGGCGGCTCTAAAAGCCAAGGCCTCGCCACGCCTCATCGAGCTGGCCAAGCCCAAGGGCGGTTAGGTCCATCCGGACTAGGCCAAATATTTGGTGTCCTACAATTTGCGTTTTGGCTACGTTTGGTATCGAGTTTTTCATTAAATTTGTCTTTGGTTTTCAAAAATATTTTTGCGTTTTTCTAAGAATTTGTTTTAAAAAGGTTTTGGGTCATGCAAATTGGGATAAACTTTGAAAAGGTATATTTAATAAATATTTGATATATTTTTATTCATTTATTAAAGAATTAAAATTTTTAAGTTTTAGCTCTTGACTTTCTTGGCATAAGATCTAAACCAAACCCTTGATTTTGAAGTCCAATCGGTCAACGAAAGATGACAGAGATCTGAAGATGTTAGGAATAATCTTCTGATCTCTATCATCTAACATTGTTCTTTATTTTCGACTTAGCAAAAACAATGTAACGACAGATGGCAGGGATCTGGAAATATCTGCACTGCTCCCAGATAATCTTCCGATCCCTAGCAATTGCCGTTGACCTCATGTTTTTGGCTTGGCCAATAGCTGAAGACGTGATGTAATCTTGGCCCGCAAAGCACGTCCTGAAACTTGAAATGGTTTCTTCCGAATGTCACTATCCTCACGCAGCTTGGGCTTGGCCAGATTTCTAAGGCGCTTTGTGGTTCTCTTGCGGACTTGATTTTTCCTTGGAACCATTCCAGGCGCTTCCTGTTGGTCCCTAATATGAGGCCTTGCCAGGTAGTGAATCCTTGGAGTGGCTGCAACATTAATTTACATTTTTTTTTAAATATTAAAATACTTTTTATAAATCAAATAAACAATTTTCAGTCTCACCTTTGTAATGCAGTGCGCTTAATGAAATCTTATAAGGATCATACGTTCTCTTGAAGGATTTTTTTGTTCTCAGCAAACAATTGGTTTTAAGTAATTTCATTTCCTTGGACAGTTGCCAAGGCTTTTCTCTGGATTTCTTTCCTCTTGTCCAATTTTTGAAAAGCTCCTGCAGTCGATCAGAAGATGAGTTATAGTTGGAAGAACACATTTCAATATTATCCAATTCTCCAGAGGAGTATAAGCTTTTTTGTCCCGCCAAAAGGTGCTTTTGATTTCCTTTTCTGTTATGGGGAAAACCGTAAAAATTTACTAAACCAAGAAAGCAAAAATAGCATTTTGATTTCAAAAGTCTCAGTGGCCAAAAGTATGTTGTCATTATATAACACACATCCACCTACTTAAAATACATATGTATGTCAATAGTCACCTTTTGTTTGGTAGGAACTTTTTTAAGGGAACACTTTTTTGGTATGTATTAGCAATGATTTTTTGACTTTGTGGATGCTTCTTCAAAGTTTTCCTAGGCAAAGGTCTCTGTTTTACCACAAAAAGAACTAAAAATTTCAATACATACTGACGTCTGGAGGGGATTGGTGGCTTTTTGCTTGTCGAAACTGGCTCCTGTAATTGCTCACCCGATTTAAAATCAACCAGAGCGTTCCGCAGATTTGCCATAGGCAAGAGGTGCTGCCAGGAAGGATTACCATGCTGAAAGTGCTGGAGTAGTTGCGAATAGCGATGAAACAACCTATTCCAGAATGGTGGTGGCGCCTGCCTGCGATAGTTCGACATGACAGCTCACAAAAGGCAAACAAAGTTTCTCAAATATTTTTGGGTTTTTTTCTTTTGTTTGTATTACTTAAAATTTAGACAGCTCAAACTGACAATGGCTTTTAAATAATAATTAATTTAGATTTGAGTTTATTGTTATCTTTCTCACAGCTCCAGTGGAGTGGGTCCACTCAAAGCCGTCCGCTATCAGTTAAATTGGTTTAGCAATATCATTTGTTTTTGAATTCTTTTTTTTCCTTTTGCTTTTCAACAAGATAAACATAAAGTATAGGTCGGCCGTAAAATGGGATCTTTGCAAAATCAAAAGAGAGAAAAAAATAATACATAAATAATTACAACGTAATCAAGGACCAATGTATGTTACTGCCAATTGGTAAAACTAAAGAATTCGCGACTTTGGATTCGGGGGAGGGGCGGATCTTGGGGCTTTTCAATTGGACTAAACTTAAATATTCGCCGGAAATAATACTCAAATGAATGCACTGAAGACATCGGGACAAATAAAAAATTGGACGTAATAAGGAAACTATGAACTTTCAAGGTGTTTTTTCAACAATTCAAATTTAGCTGTGGCAACAACAGAAACTGTCTAATGTCGATTAAATAAGCGCCAACGTTGTTGCCCCTGATGGAGAAAATTAGCTGATCGCGCCGGCGATGACAACTGGAGCCCGTCTAGGACATGCTCTGGATAATGGCGCGGGTGAAATCCTGCGTGGTCGACTGTCCGCCCAGATCCTTGGTGCGCACCTTGCCGTCCATCAGCACCTTGTTGATGGCATTCTGGATGGTCTCCGCGTAAGTGGGCAGGTTGATGTGGCGCAGCAGCTTCGTGCCGCAGAGCAGCATGGCAGTGGGATTGGCCACGTTCTTGCCCACAGCCTCGGCGAAAGTGTGACGTGCACCCTGCAGTATGAAATCAAAATCAGAGATAAGTGTGTGAAGTGGAAGTGCTACAGTCGAGGGTGTCATAAATCAAGGTTTATGGCAGATTAGGCTACCAACTCACAGTATTCTGGCCTATTCTAAAACACCAGTTTAGGTGGGAGCACTATTTTTATAAAATAGTCAAATTAAAACTAATATTTAATCTTAAAAGCCTATTTAATCCTTCTCCTTTCTATATTTTTTTGGTTAAACAAAAAAATTATTTATAAAAAAAAAAATATAATCTAAAATAAATAAAGGTAATTTTAAAAAGAAATTTAAGAAACAAAAGGATTCTATATATTAAAAATTGTTTTGCTGGTTAACGATATTTTTAGTCAAAATTTAATACACCCTTCTAGAACTTTAATGTAAGGTTTATCTTACCGGCTCGAAGACCACGGTCTCCGAGGAGTAGGAGGCACCAGCCACGACACCAGCGCCGCCCACAAGACCACTGGCCAGATTGTCCACGATAGCGCCATAAAGATTGGGAGTGACCATCACGTCGAACTGGTTGGGATTGGAGACCATCTGCATGGTCGTGTTGTCCACGATCATCTTCTCGAACTGGATGCGCGGATAGAGCCGGGAGACCTCTTCGCAGCAGCGGAGGAAGAGGCCATCGCCCAGCTTCATGATGTTGGCCTTGTGCACGGCAGTGACCTTCTTGCGCTGGTTCTTCGTGGCATAGTCGAAGGCGAACTTGGCGATGCGCATCGACTTTTTGGCGGTGATAATCTTCAGACACTCCACAATTCCGGGCACCGACTCGTGCTCCAGTGCCGAGTACTCGCCCTCGGTCTGCTCGCGGATAATCACCGTATCGATGTTGGTGTGGCGCGTCTTTACGCCGGGCAAACTCCGGACATGCACCACGTTGGCATAGAGGTCCAGATCGTTGCGCAGCTTCATGTTGAGGGTCTGCAGGTCACCCACATTGCTGTAGTCGGGTGTGGCCAAAACGCCCTAAAGAAGATCGGTTAGAGTTTTTCAAGCTGCTTGGTCTGGTGCAAGCTCACCTTAATGCACACTTTGTTCTTCTGGATGGAGGCCACCACATCCTCCAGCTTGGCACTCAGCACCGGATTGATTTCGGAGAGGAAGTAGCACTCGAAATCCACGGGAACACTGGCTGCCTAAAAATAAGATAAGATTGTTACGCAAATTTTGTATTTATTTTAAAGTTAATGATTTAAACGAATCATCTTATCAACAATCTGCTTTCAAGAAAGATAAATCTGGCCTTATTGATTTTGATTTAAAGTGTTTAAATATTGTACATTTTACAAAAAGTATGGAGTTTTTATACAATACAATTGATTAAATACTGAACCACTAAAATCTCTATCAGTAATCAAAACATAAATAAATTACGACTGACATAACGCAATACAGGAAATCGATTTTTAACATTTTTCTTGATATTTATCAATCTTTATAAGGTATCCTTTCAAATATTTGTATTATACTATATGGTTCTATTCTTTTCTATAAATTCCTTGATTGACACCAATGGATGTTTATAATTTAGGTATATTGACTATGAAATCTTGATGGTTATGGTATGTCAAATAAATAATTTTTGAATACCCACATTTTGGAAACCAATGGATGTTTACAATTTAGGTTTTTGACTATGAGGTTTCTAAAAAGTTTCAATACAAATTTCGTATAGAGGGAGGGATCTTGATGGATAGCTACCTTGAAGACCTCCTGGAGCGAGTAGACCAGCTCGGGACCCACACCGTCGCCGGGAACCAGTGTGCAGGTGGTCCTGTTGGCACCGAAGTTATCCTGTAAGATGTAAGTGGTTTTCGTTACCTATATAATCGCCCACAAAATATCGAATAAAACTCACCGAAACCCGGGCCGCCGACGTGGTGTGCAGACCACGTGCTGCCGCAGCCTAAAATGGGATTGGATATATATGGAATTAGGGATCAAGCTAGCTAGGATTATAACCTCAAAAAAAAAAAATAAGAAGAACTGGGGCCCCAGTGCAAAAATATTCGCTTAGCGCGTCGCGGGCAAGTGTTTATGTAAGAGCTGCCGGAATCGACGGGTATTTACCTGCATGAAGGTGCGTCCAACGGTTCTCGCCAGCATCGACATTTTGCTAATCGATTCGCTAGATATTCCGGCTGTTGCTCAAAAATCAAACGTGAATCCTGTTGACACGGGAAATTTGATTGCGATGTGATTTTGCTCCGGTGCCAAAACCGAAAATTTCAATAGGACCAAATCGACCACGCAAATCAGCTGATTGTCTCTGGCCTACCAGGGCTGGCGGTAGCCGCCCACGAATCGGTAGCCACCAGGGCTGGGTAATGACTGACTATCGATTGATTTGGTGACCGATAGTTAGTGACGAATATGTATGGTGTACAAAAAAATTAATTTTTTGGAAACCACATTTCACCGAGGGTTTGACTACTTTTGCTTTGTTTGTTACTATCAATACCGTTATATATTTTCTAGTTCTTTATTCAACCTTTTCAAAATGCGTAGGAAACAGTTGGGCTTTTCCCCGTAGGAAACAGTTGGGATTTTTGACAAATGTGAAACTCCGATTCGCACGGAGTATATCCACCACAAAGCAAAATATAAAAAACGGATGTTGGATGGATCTATGTGGAAATATGCTATAATGCGCCCATGGAATCAGGCTATTTTAATCATCGATGTTTGGTTTGAAATTATCGATGTTGCTCAACCTCTTTTGTTCCATCACTAACGCCATATTTCCCGGAAATATTCTATTTCGGGGAACGCAGCTTAAAGCACGCCTTTATTTCACAATTATTCCTCGTGGATAAAAATTTATTTTCAGGCGTCAGAAGCCTCTGCAGCAATGGCAATTAATTTGAATAATCAAAGCTTGCAGCGAGGAATTGAGGAAATGGATAAGTTGCACTGCGACCTGGTGGAGATTCTACGGGACAATCATTCCGGTATAAAGCGCGTGCTCCAGAGTATCCACAACCTGCTGAAGGAGAATGACGATGCGCACCTATTCTTTAACCCCAATCTGATCCTCAAGATACTTTCCGTGGTGATCTTTGAAAGCCAAGAAGAAGAAATCCCTTCAAGACGTTGTCTGGTGGCCAACGCTATGGTTTGCGTTCATCTGCAATTGCGCAAGATCCCCGCAGGCGATGGAAAGCTGCTGCTCCAACAGCTCCTAGCCATTGTGACTTCCACTGAACCCCAGCCCTTTGGGGCCCAAATCCTAGTGCACCATTTTGACAACTTCTTGCATTTCATGGGAGAAGATTGCTTCCCCGGACTGTTTGGCGCCATCCATCGAATGAGAAGCAGGCATTAAACATTGTTGAAGTGAAGTAGGATTCGTTGGCTGAATTCCTGGTAGTAAAACAGGCCGAAGGTTACAAAATTATTGGTGCTGAAGAATCTGCAAATAACATTCCACAACTCGAAGGCGTAGTGACCCACAAAAAATGTATTTTTGTACTGGCGTGAGTTGCAAACCAACTTATTCGTTGAAGACGAATAAAGCATTTTACTTTTCAGAGACGGAAAACGAGGATTACCAGCTAACTTGATGGAATTCTAGACTACGCCGTGAAACTTTCGCCATTTGGAGCCGTAAGCTCTCTCGATGGGCATTTATCCGGATTAATATGTATTTTTCTTTGGCCAAAGAAAAACTTACTGCACAAGTAGACCCGTTTTTGCAAACAGCGAATTTGAACCAGATTGAAAACAATTAATACAAAATGTATTTTTTTTTATACGGAATCGAGTTTGCGTTCTGAAAAATATCACTGAATAAAAGCCAAAACGGAATTATGTACCCAAAAAAAGGGAGAACAAAAAAAAATGGAAACCTTATGAAAATTTAAATATAACTGCTAATATTTAATAGCTGAAATCATTCCACTTATGAAGAATCTTTTTTAGTAAAAATGTTTTAATCTTAAATGAGGCCTAGTTTTCAAACACGTCTTCGGCACAAGTAATTCTACATCTTTTGGGAACCAAGTTCGAAGAAAATAGGTAACATTTGGATTTCAAAGCAAGAACATGTTTCGACACCTATAAACTAATCCTTTGCATAATACGCCCACACCAATTGATTCAACTGTTGATAAATAATCAGAGAATGACTGCTGCTACAGCACGAACTCATTTAAAGCAAGAACTTTTAGTTGTTGCTAGTTTGATACAAAATGTATTCGATTGCTACTTATTTAAGCAAACAGTGTAATAATTATAAGGTTGTTGGTGCTAAAAGAATTATAAAATATACAGTTTTTTGTATTTTAAACTTTAAAATATATAAAAAAAAATCGAGTTAACTAGTAAAATTTGTTTGTAGTGTTTTATTTCCTACTATTTTCGATTACTAAACCTTTACTAATCACAATGTTCTTTAGGAAAACCAACAGAAATTTCAGATCAACTAGCAATTGTCGCATCATTTTCAAAATAACGATCAAAGAAACGGGGTTTAATTCACAGGCATTTGACATCTTGAAGAACTCCCTAAAATATATATTGTGTGGTTTTAATAATGGCGTTTCTCTAATATAATTTGTATAATTGAAGCTAAACAAAATGTTACAAATATATATAAGTGTTTTTCTTTTAAACTGTGATCTCTCATTGGACAAATTACATATTGCTGTTTATTTTTTGAATTAAGTGGCTTTTGTTCCGTCTTCTCCCGGACTAATAACAAATAATAAGTGTATCGTTTTGTTTCTGGAGGAAGGGTTTGTGGGACGTAGTCTACAAATACAAAAGGCCACTGGCTGCTGCGTGGGCCATCAGAGTGTTGGCCGCCTGCTGCGTCTCCAGCATGAGCCGGGCCTCCTTTATCCACTCGCTGGCAATCTGGCGGGATGCACCCTGCAGCAGGTTCATGTATTTCAGCGCCTGCAGAAAGTCGCTGCGATCCACATGGTATCTGGGAGAAAAAAGACAAAGCATTAAAGCATTGTTTACTACATCAAATAGACCTTCGAACCTGGCCCGATTTAGGATGTCATAGGTGTCCAGTTTACTGTAGTCGAAGGGTTTGTTCTCGAGTTCGTCCTTGGATATGGGATTATCGGGTCGCAAGATGAACAGCGATTGCAGATAGGACAGGAAGTAGATGGGCAGACCGGCTCCATCCTCTGGCACCAGCGCCAGTCGTCGTGCCACGCGCTCCACGTTAAGGAAACGCTCTCGCAGCGCATCCTCGGGATAGACACCGCGCTCCTGAGCCTCCTGTGGCATGCTCTGCAAGACGGCCGCCACCAAATCGTCGCCCTCTGTAATGGTTATGATATCAGCACTATTTTCGAGTTCATCCAATAAGTATTTGCCAACTTACTGGCCACCTTGGCAATGGCGTTGATCTCGTTCTTCAGCGGACGCAGCTTCTCCTTGTAGTGCACGCCAGGAGTGGCAGTGCGCACGGAGGCCCACAGAGCTTGACAAGCGGCCCACAAGGCCTGTGCCTGATTGGCAGTACGCTCTGCATCCGCACGCTCTGCGGAAGATTACATTTGATTGCCAATTAAAATAAAACGATTGTGTCTTGTAACAGCCTTTTAACAGGAATAAATAATCTACTACTATAAAAACAATTATAAATTAATAGTATTTTTTTTAAAGAAAGCAAGCTACTATAAAAAATGGCAATCATTCAGAATAAAAATAAAATGTATTTATAATAAATAAATGCATTAAACACAATTGTTAAGATATTACAACAATTTTAAAATCAATACTCATATAAAAACAAATAAAAATAATTGTGTCTTCAAATTCTTATAAATAAAATGAAGAAACTAAGATTTAAATATTAAAAAAAAACAGCAGAATACAAATTATGAGCATAAATAAATGAATTTACTTTTTTTACAATGAAAATACCTTGAAACTCATCCTCAATCTCTAAGGTAGCAGCATGTTTCAGAAGATTATGAAAACGATTATATTTCTATTATAGCCTACACTAGCTTAAGGCAAATTAAAAGTTATATAGTTGGCAACACTCACCTGCTAAAGCCGCATCCATGCCGCGCAGCTTGCCCAGCATGGCGGCCAATTGTAGCTTATAGTTGGCCTTCTCGCTGGCCAGCTTGTCCTCCAGCTCGCGCTTGAAACTGCGCGTGAGGTCGGTCTCCCGCTGGGCCACGATGTCCTTGATGTGGTCGGCGTGGGCCTCCGCCTGCTTTTTGAGCTGCAGGCGCAGCTGCTTGTCCGACTCGGCGTGGATGTGGAAGATTTTCTTCTGGTTCTCCACGGCCAGCTTGCGTCGCTCGGCCTCCAAATGGTATTCCAGTTGGGCGCGCAGAGCCTCCGAATCGTTGTCGCCGCGAACCGAGTCAATGGCCCGCTTCAGGCGCAGCTCGCCGTCGGTTTGCAGGCGCTGCAACTCCTTTTGGTAGGCCAGGACATGGGTGTAGGCATGCAGGATGAACAGGTCGAGGTCCTCCTTTGACAAGTTAAGTTTCTTGTCCGCCAAGCTGAGGCCGGGGAAAATAGACTCGATCTCGTCAATGAAATAGTTGCGCGCCTTCTCCACATTGCGCCAGTACTTGTCCGACACGCTGGCAGTGTCCTTGTGCCGGTAGAGCTCATCCTTCACGTTGCCTATGTGATCCACCAGCTTCTTGATTTTGTCGCGCACAGCCTCCACTTTTTTTGAGTTCTGCGCCGTTGCCGCTGCACTCAGGGCGATCTCGCAGGCAACTGTAATGGATGGGAAAATAACAAATTGGTCTTTACAATTTGTACGGATGCTGGGCTTACTTATCTTCTCCTGGGCCTCACGCGCCGCTCGTTCCGCCGTGGCCACCGCCGTGTCACGGGCACTGGCGCGATTCTTAAGCGTGGTCCAAAGCGAGTTCTCTCCATTCTCCACCGCCTTGTCCACCACCTTGCGCACATCATCATTGAAGCTGAAAAACAAATCTTAATTAGTATCAAGACGCTTTGGCCAATTTTATTTTGTCTACATGAGGTAAGAGTTTTAAAATAAAACCAATTATTGAAGACCCTAACTGTGAGATATGCGCTCTATAATTAGAATTCTTATATTGAATAATTTGCAATGTATGATGAAATTATCTTTGGGTAGTCATTATAAATTATGGAAAAAACGCATTTTAAATCTGTGTAACCTTGAATTTATATTATGTTCTTACCCCTTCAACACGGATATGGCGCTGTTGTACTCCTTGACGGCCAGTTGGGCGGCCAGCTCGATGGCCTTCTCCAACTCGACGACCTCGCGGGGCAGCGGCTCATCCTTGGGCTTGGGAGCGGGCGCAGGTGCTGCGACTGGCTTCTCGGGCTTCGCCGCTGGCTTTGCTTCCGTCTTGCTGACCTCGGCGGTTTTCGAAGCCTTCTTCTCCTCGGCAGGAGTGGCCTTCAACGGCTCCACTTTGGCCTTCTTGGTTTTGTCATCACCGCTGCCGCTGCCGCCGCCAAACAGACCCGTCACCTTGGAGGTAACCGAGTCTACGGTGGAGGTCACGGTCTCGAAGCCAGACTTGACCTTGTCGATCTGATCGTTGACGTTCTTGGTGATGCCCTTAAAGGGCGGCTCCTCCTGCAGCGCCACTTTGATGATTGTACCTGAGCCGGGCACATTCTTTTCCACCAGTTTACGGAAGTCGTCGTCGTATCTGAATTACATTTATATATCTGATCAATTGTTTGTTTTGGATAAAGTTATATTAACAACAAAAATTTTGAATGTCAATAAAATACACTTAGGATCATTTTCATAAATATTTATATTTTGCATCCCGGTTCCTTGTGATTTAAAAGTGAATTTATTTAAAGCAAATTATCTAAATATGAAGGGTTGTATTTAAATATTTTTAAAAATAAATAATAAAAATCACAAATTGACAGATGTTACAGGATCCTGAGTATAAGGCTCAGATTCCTGAACTTAAAAAGATTAATAACAGTTTAACAGCAGATGTTGCAACCTATCTGCATCATTAGAATCTCGGTATCATCCGCTAACGGAGTTAAGTTATATATATTAACTGACTGATCATGTGAAGATTAAAGTTGTGCAGAATAATGAGCGTGATATAGTGAATAGATCTGCATCATAAGGACATCAATTATAAATTATGTTTACTTGGCATAGGTGATGACTCCGCCGACGGCCGCCAGTGGGGAGACGAAGAGCACCACTTTGCCGAAGCCAGCTTCGCGCATATTCGGTGGCGGCGGCAGGCTCTGGTATCCTTGATGTCCTTGTTGCCGCCGGCCTTGCTCCCTGCTCCCATTTCCGCTGCTGCTTCCGCCAAACTGTCTGCTGTTTGTGGTGCTCTGTTGCAGCGTACGCTGTGGAAATCAAAGGCTAATTATAGGATATACTATAAACAGGACTTGGGACAGCCCGCAGACACCACCGCGACCGGTCACAGCTGGAATTTTGGAGCTTTTCGGCCAATTCCTGGGCTTTGGAGATGACATAACCAGCGCCTCTTGTTGTATTTCTGCCAACCGCTTGTTTGTGGGCGCGCGGGGGTGGGTGGTCAACGTGACGATCGATTTTCGCGTTATCAAACAGCTAGAAAAAAGGAACAAAACTCACCTGCAGGGCGCACTTGCACTGATCTCGCACCGCTAGCCGATACATGATGTTGATTCGCACTGATCCTGCTGCTCCTGCTCCTGTTGCTCCTTCGGCTCCCGTGAATTTTTAGAGACCCGGCGGCGTGAATTAAATTTTGCCCAATTCGTTCGAAGCTGGCTCGACTGCGTCAGCGCTGGTGGGTGAATGGCTGGCCAGTGCTGCTGCTTCCTCTTCCATCCCACACAACCACACGCACACGAGTCCTGCGTCCTGCTCGTCCCTTTTGTCCCGTTAGCTTGGCTTCGTTGGCTCTTCTGTAATTTAATCATTCAATTTTGTATTGTGTTTTGACGGTAAAAGTGTTGGCAACATATACGCTTTTACACGATAGCCCAGTTGAGATACATTTGATTTAGGGATGGTCGCGTGACGAAGGTTTTAGGTAGGTCACGACACACAGTATTTTGTGAAATTTGAAATGCCTTAAAATGTCAGTCGTTAATTAAATAAAGAGTGAAAACTCGATTTTGTAATGTTTTTTTAATTCATTCTTTCGAGTTAGTATTGTAGTTTGATTATAATTGTAATACCTACTTTTTGCTAATCGAGATTATGTTATCCGTCGTAGGACATTTAAATCATTCTTCTGCTAAGACGAATTTTGTGTTTAAATTATGATTTAATTAAATTAAAATATTCTGTCATCTTCTTAGTAACTTTGAAGATGCTTAAAAATTATCCTCAAAAGCTTTGTATGTTGCATGGAAAAAAGTTAAGAACTTATAAGAATAGTACAACAACATTTTATAGATTTGTTTTGGTCTTGATAACAAATAATTTTACTTATTGGGAATTTACCCCATGTATTAGTTTTAGAGCGATACTTTAAGCACGACCTGTGTCCATCTCTAATTCACCTGCGACAGTGGGAGTGTTCTTCACAGTGAACGGCAATCAGCTGACCGACTGTTACGCGACCCGAGAAGAAGAAGAGCAGTTCCAATTGTGTATGGAATTTTAGATTTATTTTAGTTTTTTTGTGGATTCAAGTGAGTGAAATGCTTAAAACCTTTGTTACAAGCGGTAAGTGGATATCTTTCTGTATGTATCAAATATAGACTTTTTTAACAATCGTACAAATTACAGCGCTGCGCAGCGTTTGCCGCCAGCCGCCGGCTGCATCAACGCTGATTCCTCTGGTCCTGCGAACACAACGTGCTAGCATGGTGACTTTATCACGTCCCAGCCTGCTACCCGCTCCCTCGCTGGCGTCTCCCGCTCCTCTGCAGCTTCTACAGCTGCCTGGGGGTCTGGCGGCTACAGGATCACCACCAACCACTCGCAACGTGACCAAGTTCTCGCTGATCAAGGGAAAACGAAAGACATCAAAGGCGGTTCTAAAGCGATTCAAGCGTTTGGACTGGGGCGCCTGGATACGCACCCATTCCGGTCGGCAAAAGAAGCTGTTCAAGAAGTCCGGAGCACTGCGCCGCCGCCTCAAGCAGCACGTCTTTACCAACGCCACGCAGAGCTGGCTGCTGGACAAGATGGTCACCAGCTTCTGGCGCCGGCCCAAGCACTATATCGACGATCCCTACAGGCCCTATCACAGTCGCAATGAGTACTACGCCACACAGTCGAAGACCTTTAAAGTCTAATTTTTGTTAATTAAATGATAATAACATACTCTATTCGTTAGTCTTTTTAGGCTGGTTTCTTTATATCGGAGTATATGTTTAAAAAGATAAATTAACCTGCTAAAGAGTAGGTTTTTGTTGAATTTTAAATTATCATTAATTTGGAAGACGGACTTAAGCATGTTTAGTGGGCTCACAAGGGCTAAAAGGCCTGCAAGTTGAAACATACTTACGCCGACGCCCATTCGCATTCAAAACCAAAACTCATTGATTAAATGCCATTGTTTCATAAACAAGAAATAACTATACATGCATAACAAACTATATGGGGAATGACGACCTTAGGGGGCCACGATCTTGTTGCAGAGCTTGCCCAATCCGACGATCTCCGACTGAACTACATCGCCGGGCTTGAGGAATTCCGGCGGACTGCGGTGCATGCCCACACCCTTGGGCGTTCCGGTGACGATGATGTCGCCCGGCAGCAGGGTGATGGTCTGCGACAGCCGGTTGATCACATCGTCCAGCTTGAAGATCAGATTACCGGAATTGCCGTTCTGCTTCTCCACGCCGTTGACCCAGGTCTTCAGATTCAAGTTGTAGACATCCGGCACCAGGCTCTTGTGCACCACGGCCGGTCCCAGTGGCAGGAATGTGTCCATCGACTTGCCGATAAGGAACTGACCGCCATTCCGCTCCTTTTGCCAGTCGCGGGCGGAGATGTCCTGGGCCACAGTGTACCCGAAGACATAGTCCATGGCCTGGGATTTGGGCACCTGGCGGGCGACCTTGCCAATGACACAGACCAGCTCCACCTCCCAATCGATTTTCTGCGGAAAGTTTTCGGGTAATCTCGACGGGGCTATCTCTTGTTATCTCATATTCTACATACATTGCTGGCCGAGTGGGCGATGACATTATCTTGGGGACCAACCAAAGCGTTGTTGAACTTGCTGAAGAACATGGGCTCCTTGGGAGCCGGTTTGTTCTGCTCATCGCAGTGGTCCTGGTAGTTCAGACCTATCCAGAGATATGATTAATTTTTAATTAATTTTTGGAGGTCAAGGTCCACACAATCCACTCACCGATGCAGATGATCTTGCCGGGATCGGTGAGAGGTGGCAGCAATGTGACATCATCGTTGACCTCCAGTCGCGGCTGCTTTTCCGCCTTTTTGGCCAGCTCCTCCAGATTGGGATTTTGGGCAATCAGTGTCTTCAGATCACTTGGCACGCCCTCCAAGCCGGCGAATTCCACCAACGACTTCTGATCCTCGGATAGAAGGCCCAGTCGCTTGGCGAAGTCGCCCTTACGCAGGTATTGCACGAACCTCATTCTGGCAGCTAGCATTTATGACTGATTTAGGTGGATCGCCACGATCGGTGCTTTTCAATTAACTCTCCAGTTGCCAAACACGATTCTCACGTAATGGGAACAGCAACAAAAAGCTAAGCAGAACGCCATCGTTTCTTAACACTGCCAGTATGCCTTTCGACCAGTGCTATAAAGCGGCAGAAAAGTACACTGCCAAAAATGGTCTTTAAGCTTTAGATTTTTGGAAATTAATAATTAGACGTAAGCATCTCCTAAAGAGTTATGGAAATCCATACAAAATATATGTATGTTGCAACGAGAAATTATTATACATTACAACAGGGTTTAAAATCTTTAAAAAGAAACACTTTGCTTTGGGGTGTTCAGAAGTCAGAAATGAAAGTTTATTTGAGGACAGAGAAGGAATTCACTACTCGCCCACAACGGTTTAAACGCATTCAACTACAACTCCAGTCGCATCCGATAACTTAAGCCGATTTTGTACAGATACCGATCATCTTAATATGCAATTCATCTAGTCGCTACCGGCGGTCACTTTGCCTCCATCGCGGTCGCCAAATTTCTCGGTCAGCTCGAACCTCCAGCGCATGTAGGCCACTCGCATCCTGTCCCAAACGTTGTCCACGGAGTCCATGGCAGGACGCACGTCCAGCAGAGCGAAGCGGTAGTCCTTGTCCACCAGACCGCCGTCGTAATAGTCGATGACGTAGCGCACATCCTTGCCGCAACGATCGACGATCCAGTCATGTCTATCAAAAGGCAGCTCATATCTGAAATGGAGTTCGTAAAATAGGATGTTTAATTCAGGTAGGAGGTTCGTGTCGTGCCCTAAATGTATACTAAACGACCAAATTTTTTTTGATTTTAAGACATGTTGGTGTAATTTATCTTTTACATCTTGATTGTAAGCTATAAGTATCTCCCAAACTTTAGATAAAAGACTAACAATTTTAATGTGGTTGTAGACAAAATTTAAGACCCAAAAGAATTTTTTTTTCATATTAAAAAATGCCTCATAACAAATTTATCTTATGATTAATAAGATTATATTTTAGCCATGGAGGTAGATAAAGAAAAATTAGTTCAATTTCAAATCGACATGCGCAGGAAAAATGGATTTAAAATTTTTTTAAGATTCTGACTATTATTTTTATAAGCTGGCATAAACACTTTTGAATGTTGTGCAAAATCATTAAATTAAAAAATTTAGTCGCTTCATAATGAAGCTGTATAATTAAGAAATATTACTTTTCTGGTCCTAAATTTAATTAAATTAACCGTTTAAAATTAATATTAGCATTTATCTAATGGTCAATAAGGAAAACTTAAAAATGAAATTATAAAAGCGAACCACTCACCCCAGCCAGCTGCGGAAGCGGGCACGTGGACTGAAGTCCTTGGCCTTGCCGCCAAAGCTCTTGAGGCGCGGATTGCCGCACTCCTTGGCGTGCAGCGCCTCCCACTTGAGCACCTCCTGCCAGGCCTGTTCGTTGTTGGCGTTGTGGATGCGGATGATGTCGCCCATGTCCTTCTGCGAGACATCCTCGGTCTTCCAGCGCCAGCCCTTGCGGAGCATGGCGTTCCAGAACATCTGCTGGCTGGGGTATTGCCAGAACTGGACGCTCCCGTCCTCGGTGACCTTGGGAATGGTCGACGTCTGGCGGTCTGTGGGCAGTGGGAAGGGCTGATCCGGCGCTGGCTGTTGGTTGGCCGGCGGCATCATGTTCAGCGGATTCACATCGCTGTTGTCGTGCTGCACCGGACACTCGGATGCCGACTGCATCTTGGGATGTGGTGGCACGGCGGAGGCGGACTTCGCCGCATTGCCATCTCCGTGCTTCTGGTGCATGGGACATTCCGGCGGCGGAGAACCGGCTGCTCCGCTCATGTACTTGGCATGGTCCACCGGCACACTCTTGGTGGCCTCCATCTGCACCCGGGTGATCGCTGTGTTGCCCATTTCTTCTGGGTATTGCTCAAAAACAAAATCTGTGTCACGAGGAAAATCCTATTAGTTCGTTCAGTTGCGTAACTCCAAGGGAATGGATACACTCCAAATGCAAGGCTCCTTGGCCAGGACTTACCTGATCCTCTCGTTTACAAGTCTGGGTATATGTCTATCTGTTCCTGGAGCCCAGTCGCTTACAATTTTGATTTATATATATTAGTTAGTTCATCGTTAGAACGTTGGAGCCCAAAATGCAGCAAGGTTGTGGTCAGGGTTGCCAGACCGCTGGAAAGCGAATAAATTCTTACAGCTGTTTGAAAATATGAAAAAATTTACAAAATATGAAAAAAAAACGCTAGCAGCAGATGGCGAGTTTCCTGACAGTCTATTGATAATGAAAAGTTTTTCAAAACATACTCAAAAAAATGGAGGTAAATATTAGGTTACAGTTGTCAACTCTTCTAGGCAATGGTGATAAATGTTATGCCGTAGTTGGCGCTATTTTTAAAAATAAAAATTATAAAATCAGTATTTTATAATATATGGAATCACAGCATTTAAATAAAGTAAAGACAATCAACCAGAAAACTTGGGGATTCAAAAATGTCTTACCCTTGTTTGCTATCGAAAGAAATGTTCTTGCTTGTACAATAATAAAACTAAATTAAATGTTGAATAAAATAAAAAAACAACATTTTAATAATTGTCAAAGCAATTCAAAAGAACAAACAAATTTAAATCTTTTTGTTAAAGCCACAATCGATATTTTTTCCGAGCCCTTGACAACCCTATTCTAGACGTTTTCCAACACCGATCGAAGAGACCGAATTTGTTTTTAGGTAGACTTCCGATATTTAGCTTGAAAAGTGAGTTAACACGGCCCGTAGGGGCGATTAAACCAATATATTTGGTAAACCAAAGAAGCAACCAATTGGCGGTCAGCAGATAAAACCAAAAACGCTGGAGAAACTGCTGCTTTTTGGCCAGAAATTACCGCACAATCTGCGCAGCTCCTGTGATGTAACCACACGGCAAACTGCCAGAGGGCCATTTATTATTTGTTATTATTATGGATTCAATATACTGATACTGATAGTGATTTCCCCCCTCCAGCAGCATGACCGCCGTGTTCCGCGTTGGCCTGGTGCGGCTCGTCAGCCGCGCCACCCAGTCGCCCAATCTTCTCCAGGCGCAGGCGAACGCCCTGCCCGCCGCCTTCCAGCAGCGATGCAGCATCTCCGGCAAGACGATGCGGGGTGGTCCCCGGGTGCCCAAGGCTGCGCCGTATCCGTACAAGACGAAGAAATATAGCCTGGTCAATGCGTTCTTCGACAAGACGTCCAAGCGCTTCGACGAGAACTCCAAGGTGATCTGCGTGGAGGGACCCATCGCCGGCGGCAAGTCCAAGTTCGCCAAGGAGCTGGCCGAGGAGCTGGATATGCAGTACTATCCGGATGTGAATCTGGACCGGATCTACATCAATTCGTATGGCTATGACATGCGCAAGGTGGATCCCCAGCTGCCGCCCAATTGCCGCAGCTACGATGTGCGCAACTTCTGCCAGGATCCCAGCCACAATCTGGCCGCCCAGTTCCAGATCCGCATGTACATGCTGCGCTACTCGCAGTACATTGATGCTCTGCAGCACATCTTCAGCACCGGCCAGGGTGTCGTCCTCGAGCGCAGTCCCTACTCGGACTTTGTCTTCATGGAGGCCATGTTCCGGCAGGGCTACCTGTCCCACGGCGCCCGCTCCGTGTACAACGAGCTGCGCCAGAACACCATCGGGGAGCTGCTGAAGCCGCATTTGGTCATCTATCTGGACCAGCCGGTCGAGGCCGTCAAGCGGCAGATCAAGGCGCGCAACGTGGACTACGAGGTGCAGTCGAAGGTGTTCAGCGATGCGTACCTGAACGATATGGAGCAGCTGTACAAACAGCAGTACCTCAAGGACATCTCCACCCATGCCGAGCTGCTCATCTACGACTGGACGGCCGGCGGCGAGACCGAGGTGGTCGTCGAGGACATCGAGCGCATCGACTTCGACCAGTTCGAGGCGGACTCGCACAACAAGAAGATGCTCGACTGGCGTTTCCCCCTGGAGGCCGAGTGGTGCGAGGCCCGCATCAAGTACTGCCACGAGAAGCCCGATCTGATGAACTACTTCAATGTGCCGCGTTTCGACGTTCCCGAGTTGCTGCGCACTGCCGACGAAAGCAAAGTGTGGCGCGATGTCTGGTACAATGTGAGTGCGCAGCTCAAACGTATCCATTATCTCACTTTAATTTGTACTTTTTCGCCCGCAGGCTCCCGGCATGAAGTACCGTCCTGGCTTCAATTCGGAAATGGGTGACGGCGGTCTCCTCACCAAAACGAAAATTGGCATCAACGAGGCCATCTAGAGGGTTTTTGCTTTGCTTTTCAATTGAAATCATCTGGCGAAATGTGTTAATTATCTAATAAACAATCTAGTAAAATAATGGTAAAGCCAAACTCTGAGGGCAACGAATTTTCTATTGTTCTATAGCCCCTACATTTCAACAGCTTTTATAGTTGTATTACTATAACATAAAAATTAATAACTAAATTCGTGCCTTTAAAATTAATACTCATTTATATTTCAGATCAGATTTTATATTTTATTACTATAAACTTTAAAGTAAATATCTAGATTTGTGTGATTTCAAGCAAAATTTAGGACTTAACTGGCCAATACAATTAAATTTTCTTTTTCAACATAATTTAGTTAATTAATGGAACATTTTTATTTCCAAAAGTCTCCAAATTTAAGTAAGAAAATGTTTGCCATTTAAAATTAGCTTAAAACTTTTCTTGATTGGCCTGTACAATCTAAACTTTATTCTTCAAAATCATTTTCAACATTCAAATGACAAAATTGATTTATTTAACTGCTAAATAAACATATTTTAAAATAATAAGTAGGTAATTTTCAGTTTAAAAACTCAAACTGCACAGTTTAATTTCGGAAATTCGTTTAATTAATGCATTATATTAGAGAATATTTTGTACACTTATTTAGCACTATAACCCTCGCTTGCGCTATGGAACATTTTCGAGTCCAGTCTCCACGGGCTTCTCGATCTCCTCGATCTCCGATCAATCGCTGTCGTAGTCGTTCTTTCCAGCACCGCCGCCCACGGCGGTGAGAGGGCGACGCGATTCCTCGTCGGAGCCGTAGACCACGTCCTCGTCGGAGTCGTCGATCATGGAAATGGCTGGATTGTCCTTGGTGACGGCCAGTTCCGCTTGGGCAAAGCGTCCGTCCGGCGAGTACACATACGCCATGGTGTACAGGTAGAAGTTGAGCAGCCCGTAGAAGCACATGAACTGCGACGAACTGCGATAGGTGGTGTTCAGTGAGGCCACAAAGTTGTCCTCGAGGATGCCGAAGCCGAAGCGGCAGGTGGTCACCGTGATGGATATGGAAAGCACGAACAGCATGAGCAGCGTGAGGAACTTCAATCGCATATCTGTGGAAACGAATGTTAAGTTAAGTTAAGCATCAGGGGCACATCCCTCACCGAAATAGGGCATGGATCGAAGTTCGGTATATGCCCGCAGCAGCAGCAGCACCAGATACAGCACATACATGCAGCTGGCGATGTAGAAGAACATCTTGAAGCCCTGGAAATATATATGTTTGTATTTTACAAATTTAAATATCTAATCCAATGTGCACCCACATTGTAGTTCTTGGTGTCCACAAAGTGACTGTATGTGGGATCCCTCAGCTCATTGCACTTCTCCCAGGTGGCCAGGACGATGGCGCACAGCCAGATGGGCAGGACGACGATCACCTTGACCAGGTAGAAGCGTACAAAGCTGCGCTCGTTCTGCCGCAGTCCATGGTAAATGCACAGCCAGAACATGAGCAGGGCACAGAGGAAGGTGGCCTGGAGGATGGCGTCCAGCATTCCGGGCAGCCACGAGTTCATCAGGAATATCAGCGGAAAAAAGGGATCTGCGGAGGGGAGATCTTTGCTATAAACCCCTCATTTATGGGTCTCATTTAAGGCCGGAACTTACTGTCATACAGCAGAAGCAGGGGCAGCAGAACAGACAACCATCGCTGCTCAATGGACCAATCGTAGATGGGATATTTGCGCAACGTGTGGGCATACCAGCACTGGAAGTAAGAGTATATTATTTAAATAAACTTAGCAAATAAACCTGGAAAACATAATGAAGAGAATGGAACCTATTTCTAGTTCCTTTTAAAATACAATTTAATTATACCTTTGCAGAGGGTATTATAATTTCAGTCAGAAGTTTGCAACCCTATAAAGTATATATATTCTTGATCAGGCAAGTCGATCTAGCCATGTCCGTCTGTCCGTCCGTTTCTACACAAACTAGTTTCTCAGTTTTAAAGCTATCTGCATGAAACTTTCCCAAAAGTTGTCTTTCTATTGCAGGTAGTAAATAAGTCAGAACGAGCCGGATCGAACGACTGTAGCATATAGCTCCCATGGGAACAATCAGAAAAATAAATGAAAAAAATTATAACTTTGCTGTTTTTTAATTTTTCGGTTTTCGGTTTAAATTTCACCAAAATCGTACGACTTTATCATATAGCTCCCATAGAAACAATAAAAATATAAAAAAAAAATTTTTTAAATGTAATTTTTCTAATTTGAAATTTTTTTTTACTCTTTTTGTCTTATTATTAATTTCAAAATTTAAGCTTCAATGTTTTTAAACATATACGCAAGTGAAACATAATTTTAATGTTTTCAAGAATATTTAGTTTTTTGCAATAGCTGCAAGGGTATATGAACTTCGGCTTGCCGATGTTTCCTTCCCTTCTTGTTCTTAAGTTAAATTCTATTTAGAGATTTATAATACTTACTAAAACAACGAAGGTGAAGAGCAGAAAGATGCACCTAAACCAGATCTCAATCTGCGTGAATTCCGGACTGTAGGTCTTGAACTAAAGTTGAAAGTTAGTAAGCATTCATAAAGAAAGTACATGCCACTCACGTAAAAGGTAATGCTGCGTATGTTATACTTTTGGTGGAAGGACTCCAGTCCGTAGAAGCGCACGGTTATGATGTAGTGGGCGTAGTCCAGGAATCCCAGATGCATCACCGTGAACTCCTCGCAGTCGTTGCGCACGCAGACCAAGTGCCGTGTCCGGTTATGCGAAACTCCGGAACCCAAAACGCTCTGCGGCTTGTGCTGCTCATTGATGCCATCGATGGAGACGCTGACCTGGAAACTCTTGTCGTAGCGCTCGTCTGGGAAATGGTAAAATCACAGAAAATTCTAATATCTACATATTTGAAGAGGATTACATTGATGTTAAATTCAATAAATAAATAAATTACAAATTAAATTTGTACGCTGAAAAGATTTCCGGTCGGAATGATTTACAAAAATTTCGTTTTAGTTATAACTAAGAAAGTAGAAAAAATAAATTTAAAGTTCGGTTTCGGAAGACTCTTTTTTAAACATTTAAAAAAAAGGTAAGATTTTAATTTCTAATTTACAGAAAACAGCGATTTTTACCAAAATTTATATCTTATAAAAACAAACACCTTAAAACTTAAAATACTTTTAATTAGAAAATGATTATCGTTTGGTTAGAACTAAAAAAAAAAAATAAAATATGGTTTTTTTTTTAACTTCTAATTTATAACAAATATTTAAACAAAATTCTATTAAAAGATAGATGATATAACTATATTATAAAGCTTATAAATAAACAAGATTTTGAATTATTATGTTAATAAAATATTGCTTTGATTAATATAATAAAACATTTAAAAAGAAATCAAAGAAAGGGAAGGAAAGCAGATGTTATTACAAAATGTAATATTTTATAGAACGACTATAACTCGATTTTTATGCGTATATGTTTTAAAAATAAAAAATTAAATTCTTTGTCCATTACTTTATCTCGAAAATATTCGTAAAGCAAAAGGTATAATTTATATTTTTTCATTTATTTTTCCGGTTGTTCCTATGTGAACTATATGGTATAGTCTCTTGATTTGGACTTGATCCAGAAGACTTTTGAGATAGTGTTTTAGCAGGGTTAAAACTGGTTAGTTTGCTTATAAACGGACGGACAGACATACGGACACGGCTAGATCAAATCAACCAGTGATGCTGATCAAGAATCCTTCAATTACCCACCGTCGTTGTTGTCCGTCACCAGTTTGGCGATGAGCCACAATTGCTGGGAGTAGGTGGTGGTCAGGGGGGACTTCATGGCGAAGGGTCCGGTGGCGAGGACCGTCGGGCTGTGGGCCAGCGAGGTGTTAGCAAGGATCTGCTGGGCGGTCAGCGAGGAGGTGCTGGTGATGGGCGGTCCCGTCAGCCCGATGACGATGCCCAGGCCGAAGCAGGTGAAGAAGCCCAGGAAGACCATGACGAACTCGCGCTTGTGCATCGAGTAGAGCCGCATGTGGACGGACCGCTCGCAGCGGTCGTGGTGATAGGCGGGCGAGATGTACCTGCTGAAGTCGCTGAACAGGTCGCTGAACTGCGACAGGGACGACTTGAGGCGCAGCAGGAGTCCGCCGGACGGCAGCTGGTAGGCGTAGCCCAGGCCAGAGGCATCCGCATCCGCATCCGAGTGGGGCTTGGCCATGGCCGCTTGGCAGAATTCTCGGGATTCTCTCGATTCTCTGGCTGATGCTCGGTGTGCTCCTTCTGCCTAAAATTCCCCTAATGCATCTCCTTTCCTCCGTTAGACTTTAGGTTTTTCCCAAATTTTTGGCAGACCTTTTACCATCCGCTCGACGTTTGTGCGCCTTTCGTGGAAAATATCGATTTTGGCCAACACCTCGCATATGTTTTGGCCCGCTTGTGGGGGTGGCTGGGCGAGATTGGGTGGTGGACGGACCATCAGTCGAGTTGTTTGCACTTTCACATGCACTGCGCATGCCCACTCTTATCACGACCGAAGGTAAATAAAGCCAAATCCTCTCGAAAAGGGGGCTTGTCAAGGGACAAAGGTAAATAAAAATCACTTCTAGTTGCAGTTTGAACATAATGGGTATGCAATATAATCAATAAATTTACAAATCGTTAGGGCTTACGTCTATCTAGGTTATTTATTAGTCCCAGTATTTGATCTGGCCATCCCAGCCGGCGGTGACCAACTTGCTGGCCTCGTGCGGATGCCATAGGGCACTGATGCACACGCCGTCGTGCGCCTGCCACTTCTTGTACATCTTCGTGGTCTTCCAGTCCCAAATGTAGCACTTGCCGTCGCCATCGCCCGACACCAGGTAGCTCATGTCCGGCGAAAAGTCCAGCTGGCAGGCGTAACCCGAGACCATGTGCCCGGTGAAGGTCTTCTTGCGGTTCATCTTGAAGCGATTGAGGGCGGAGAAGATGACAATCTTGTTGTCCAGCGACTGGCAGGCCATCCACTTGCCGTTCGGCGCCAAGGTGACGGCCGGCATGGAATGCATAGTCGGATCGGCAATGTACTTCATGTCCACGGGTATGTCCCACTCCCAGATGCGCATCGATTTGTCGTCCGAGGTGGTCACAAATCGACGATTGTCGTCCACAAAGGTGATGGTGCTAACCGAGCCCAAGTGCCGGTCGTATTCCTGCACAATATCTCCGCTGCGCGTGTCCCACTGTGGGATTCAACAGAATAAATAAATATATAAATTGCGAGCTATTTGAGCTAGTTACTTACGCAAATGATCTTCTTATCGGAGGTGCCGGCCACGAACAGATGCTGCTTGCTATTATCCGGATGGAACTTCACACAGAATGGCATTTTGCGGGTGGTGAAACGGGAGACCACATCGCCCGTTTCCGCATCCCACAGCTTTATGTAGCGATCGTAGGAGGCGGACAAGAAGTTGGTGCCCCTGTTGTTCCACGCAATGTCCTTGATGGCCTGCCGATGGCCAGAGAAGGTGCGAATGCATCGCCGCTCGCCATACACCTCCCACAGCTTCACCCGACAGTCCATCGAGCCGGAGAGCAGCAGATGTGCGGTCTTGGGGAACCAGCGAATGGATGAAATGCCCTTGTTGTGACCCGACCATGTGTGTATGTGCGCCTTGGGCAGGAAGCACTTGGGTGGCGGGGCATTCGAGCGCAGATTTACACCCAAATCATGCGGAGCGTGCAGATACGAGCGACCCTGGTAGTCGTAGGCATCCTTGACTGTTGGTGGTGATTAAGAAACAAAGAAAGGGATTTATAACATACAAATGCATTATATACCCAACTTGCATTATATACTCACTGTGCAGTGTGGACTTCTCCTCGAGCGGCTTGTCCTCGGGAATGCGTCCGCGCTTGTGCCGCTTGGACAGCAGCTCGTCCAGCTCGGCGCGCTCCTGTTCGTTGGGCTTGGCCACCGACACCTCGTTCTCGAACTTGCCCCACGGGCCCAGGAAGCCCTCGATGTCCTCGGGATGGTCGTTCTTCTCCTGCTTGCGCAACTTCTTCGCCTTGGGCGCCTCGAACACCGTCTTGCCATTGTCATCGTAGGCGGACTGCAGGTCACCCACAAACGACTGCCCGTCGGCCTGCTCGTCCACACTGGGATCCAAGGCATAGCCGTATGTGTGGAAGGTGCGTCGCTGATTCTCGAACTCGAAGGCATTGATGTGCGCCTTCTCCACATAGCCGGCCAGTGTGTTACGCGGCGCCCGCTGCTGCATGGTGAGATCCGGATGCTCCGGACCCTTCACCGGCGCATACATCTCTTCGTAGCGCGGATTGTAGGTTACCTCCTTGAGCGTGGGATCCAGAGTTCGGGGCACCGCCGAGGCTCCAAGGGGCACCACCGCCGGCGCCGCACACACCGCAATGGTCGTGGACAGCGAGTGCGTCTTGTCCACGGGCAGCAGATGAGCGGGAATGGTTCCTGATCCGGATTTGTTGGTGGCGTCCTCATGGTCCGATTCGCCCTCCGAGGAGCTGGCGTACGTCTGCAGGCCCAGCATCTAGAGGCTGCGCACGAGCTCCGTATACTTGTTGACAAAATGCTGAAGGTAGATCACAACCAGAGTGTAGAGCAGGAAAACAAAGACGTTTATAGATATTTCCATCAATTTGTAGGTTTTTTGGCCCGATTGGTAGAGATGGCATTCCGAGTCGCTGTTATCGGCTATCGGTGGTTTTAATCGGAGGGTCACACTAATCGTGCACGGTGTCGAAGTGGAAGGTAGCAAAGTCGAAATAAAAATAGTTTATGTAATCCCTAACCGATTGATTCTCTGAATTGTCCTTTAATTCGTTTAAATTTGAGGTAAACCTTTTCAAAAAGTAGAAAGAAACTGAATATTTATATTTGATGGTTCTTTGATTGTTATCGGTGTGGTCACACTGCTGATAAGACAATGTTTGGCCATACGGTCATACTGAACCAGACAAGGGATTGGCAACTTTGGATTTCTGTAAATACAAATACCATCGTTATTGAGCAAACGAACAGGTACATTAGTCACGATGACGGGAGGCAACCACTGGAGCTACGACATCCTCAAGCAGATCGCCATCGAAGGATGCACGGAGGATGTGGAGCAGCTGAAGGCGCTGTTCGCCGATGAGATTGGTTCGCGGCGGCGAATGGATTGTATTCGGAGCGTTGAGGATCTGATTGACTGCCTGGAACGGGCCGACGAACTGGCCGAGGACAATGTGGAGCCACTGCGTCGGTTGTCCATTAACCAGCCGAAGCTGATCGAGGCTCTGGCTGGCTATACACCGCCGGCAAATTTCCGGGATCAGTCGGTGAATCTGTACCAGGAACTGCGCTTGGCCGAGGAACTGCGTCATCAACTTCGGATAGCCCCGGTTCAGTCGGTAGCTGTGGCTTCAGCACCCACGCCTGCAATCCAGAACTATACCACTCCGGCTGCATTTACGGATCGCAAACGTGCGGCCATCTTCAAGAAACTATCCGAGGAACTGGGACGCTACTGGCGACGTTTGGGTCGATCGGCGGGCATTGGCGAGGGCACCATGGACGGCATCGAGGAGCGCTATCCGCACGATCTGAAATCCCAGATCCTGCGTCTGTTGCAGCTCATCGAGGAGGACGACTGCCACGATCCCAAACACTTCCTCGTTCGCCTTTGTCGCGCCCTGGGCGACTGTGGTCGCAATGATCTGCGCAAGAACGTGGAACAGATTATGTCGCACTAAGTAAACGGTTGACATTAGTTTTAATTCACACTCTTTTGTATTTTATGTGATGGCCCTGATAAGCCAGGGGAAATCCCCTGCCAAAATTGATAAGTCTTGCGCCTTAAAGCCAACAGTGCCTCTTTTTGTTTGTCTATGGCTAATGATAGGGTGTAACCCAAATTTGCAATGTGCTGTCGAATTTGTTATTATCAAACAAAGGGAAATTCGCTTAAGTTAGATGTGAACTGTATAAAAAAATTAATTGAATTGCCAAATCTTTCATATAATATTGCTATTAATAAATCCAAAACCTATTAAACGAATGAAGCTTATTGTTAAATAAATTTTAAATAAATAAATAAACCATATGACTGCTTACACAATGAAGTTCAAGGCTATTCAATCAATATTAGCCCTATTAAATAAATAAATTCCTTAAATATATAAATTTTATTTTCATCGTTATTTTATTTGAATGACAAATAAGTTAAGTCATAGAAATAAGCATATCTAAATGCAGACTTATAGGATTGTGATTAACAGAAGTAATTTAACAAATCCAATTTTAATATACAATTTTAAATTTTCTTATCATTCAAAATCGAATTTTCAATTTTAAAAATGATAGTTACACTCTATCACTTAATTATCGATAAGACCAGCTATCAATTATCGCATCCTTCGTGGTGAATGGCGACAATGTTAAATCGTCGTTCTCCTAACATTTTTATGTAGACGATTATCAATTTCTTAACATTGATCTAACATAGGCAGCGCTGCGGCAGAGGAAAATCAGAGTAGAGATGGAAAAACATCAATGTCGCCCCGCCAAACATCGATAACTTGAAAACATCGATGACTTCGATGTTGGTATCGATGTTTATCCACCTCTAGACTGCAACACGTGCGCCTTATTTTATTCTGAAATTCTGTTTTTAACCATTAAAGTGTATTAAATAATTAAAAACACAAACTAATCCAGCAGAATGTCGATTCGTGAGAAGCTGCTGATGAAGAAGATAGTAAAGCGGGAGAAGATGAAGAAGGAGCTCACGCAGAAAAAGGCAAAAAACAAGCCCCAAACTCAGGAGCCACCCAAGCAAAATGGCAATAAACCCAATCAAAAACAGCAGAAACACAATAAAAAACGTGTGCAGGAGGAAGAGGGTAGGTCTTGCGACATTTTGAAAATGTATAAAAGTTGACAAATTATTTCAAACTCGGCAGATGACGATTTAGAGTCCGATTTCCAGGAGGCGCCGCTGCCCAAAAAGAAGCAACAGAAACAGCCGCCAAAAAAGCAACAAATTCAGGTGGCCAACTCGGATTCAGATTCAGATTCTGATGAAGATGATCAGGAAGACGAGGATGTGGAGGAGGAGGAGGAAATCGATGATGACGAGGATGTGGCCAGTGGCAATGAAGAAGATGAGCAGGAAGAAGGTCAGTAATAGAATAAAATCCAACTTAACTATAAAGATCTTTTTCGATTTTTTACTTTCAAGAAAGATATGTTGCTTGACTTTGTTTAAAATCTTAAAAAATGCACGAAACATCAACATCGTTTTCAAAATAAAGCTATACCCCGTTCTTAAATCCTTTTCGAAAAACTTTTAATTAGATTGATTCCAATATGAATAACTTAAAAGATTGTTAAAACAAAAGCAACTTACTTTTATAAAACTAAGTAATTTATATTAAGACACTAGTTCTTAAATCTTCCAAGAATCCTAACAAAAAAGACAACATAATGATGATTTAAAGGCGAATTTGAGCAGCTCTGGATCAGCGAGTTAATGCTGCCAAGAGCAGGCATGAAATCCATTTTAAAACCAACTGAATTTGATCAAATTTATACGAACTTCTTACATAATAAACCTTTATTAACAAACATAACTTATTTCAGATGAAGATGAGCCGGTGCCGGCGAAGAAGACGAAGCTGTTGCCCAACAAATCCAAGCCACAGAATGGCAAACCAGCCAAAGACGATGAGCCCTTCACCGTGGAATCCTCTCTGGCGGCCCTGGATTACCGCGATTCGGATGATCGTAGCTTTGCCTCACTGAAGGGAGCCGTTTCCGAGGCCACACTGCGAGCCGTCAAGGAGATGGGCTTCACCGAGATGACGGAAATCCAGGCGAAATCACTGACGCCCCTGCTGAAAGGCCGCGATCTGGTGGGCGCTGCCCAGACCGGATCCGGCAAAACGCTGGCCTTCCTGATACCCGCCGTCGAGCTGATCAACAAGCTGCGCTTTATGCCCCGCAACGGCACCGGCGTGATCATCATCTCGCCCACGCGAGAACTGTCCATGCAGACATTCGGTGTGCTCAAGGAGCTCATGGCACACCACCATCACACCTACGGCCTGGTAATGGGCGGCTCCAATCGCCAGGTGGAGAGCGAAAAGCTGGGCAAGGGCATCAACATTCTGGTGGCCACACCGGGACGATTGCTCGACCATCTGCAGAACTCGCCCGATTTTCTGTACAAGAACTTGCAGTGCCTGATTATCGACGAAGTGGATCGGATACTGGAGATTGGTTTCGAGGAGGAGCTCAAGCAAATTATCAATCTGCTGCCAAGTGAGTAGCCAAATAAAATCGGAAAATCATTCTTATATCTATATACATTTTCTTGACATCTTTAGAACGCCGCCAGACAATGCTCTTCTCGGCCACACAAACGGCTCGCATTGAAGCCCTATCCAAATTGGCCCTCAAGTCGGAACCCATTTATGTGGGAGTCCACGATAACCAGGATACGGCGACGGTTGATGGACTCGAACAGGGCTATATTGTCTGCCCCTCGGAGAAGCGACTGCTCGTACTCTTCACGTTCCTCAAGAAGAATCGCAAGAAGAAGGTGATGGTTTTCTTCTCGTCCTGCATGTCCGTCAAGTACCACCACGAACTCTTCAACTACATCGACCTGCCGGTGACCTCCATCCATGGAAAACAGAAGCAGACAAAGCGAACGACCACCTTCTTCCAGTTCTGCAATGCCGAGTCGGGCATTCTGCTCTGCACCGATGTGGCGGCTCGTGGATTGGACATTCCGCAGGTGGACTGGATCGTGCAGTACGATCCCCCAGATGATCCGCGCGAGTACATTCACAGGGTGGGTCGTACGGCCAGAGGATCGGGCACTTCCGGCCACGCCCTCCTCCTGATGCGACCCGAGGAGCTGGGCTTCCTGCGCTACCTCAAGGCCGCCAAGGTGCCACTCAACGAGTTCGAGTTCTCCTGGCAAAAGATAGCCGATATTCAGCTGCAGGTGAGCAAATAAGCTACTTTTTAATTCACATGACTTAGTTACTGAAATAGGCATAATATATATATAACATTGTCAATGGAAATCTTTAAACTTTTGAAATGGTCAATGTTAAACTGCAGAAAAACCTTTTGAGATTTGCTTAATTGACATAAAGCTTATATTGCAAATTTTTAATACAATTTGAATACAAATATCTATTTAACCAATGACTGTATTAGAAAAATGTAATAATAACTGTGATCTATGACATCGTAAGACCTTTAATGACACATAAAGAATTCATTTAATCACACAAACATTTTTAAAAATATAAAAAAATTTTATTGCAATTTTCGATACATCATAAAGTAAACAAATATTGGAGTTTTGTTTGTTTTTTTAAATTTTTTTTTGCTTTTAAATTTTTTTAAATTTATTATTACGGTTTTTCCTCAAATTCTAATTGCTAACTACATTTCTGGATAATAAAAACTATTAAATGTTTATGTTAGATCACCTTGCTAATCTAAAAACAATTATTAATTTAGAACACATTACAAGATTTAAGATAACGATGTTAACAGATTGTCTTCTTAGTGGAAAACACATTTTTCCAGGATAGGTTGACCAAATTAGTTTAACAAAAGCTAGTGAAAGCTTATACTTATAATTATTTAAAAATGTATATAAATAAAAGTATATAAACCTATAATATATATATATATATATTTAAGTATAAAGTAAATAAAACTTTTCTCTTCCATTGCAGTTGGAAAAGCTGATCGCCAAGAACTATTTCCTGAACCAGTCGGCCAAGGAGGCCTTCAAGTCGTATGTGCGTGCCTACGATTCGCACCAGCTGAAGCAGATCTTCAACGTGAACACGCTGGACCTGCAGGCGGTGTCGAAGAGCTTTGGGTTCCTGGTGCCGCCCGTGGTCGACCTGAAAGTGGGCGCGGCCAAGCGGGATCGACCCGAGAAGCGGGTGGGCGGCGGTGGATTCGGGTTCTACAAGAAGATGAACGAGGGATCGGCCTCCAAGCAGCGGCACTTCAAGCAGGTCAACCGCGACCAGGCCAAGAAGTTTACGCGTTAGTTGTAGATTTAGGCAGAGATACCATGGCATATTGTAAATCTGCTACTTTATTTCATTGTGTGTGTATACATATAGGCAAAAGATATAAAACTAAATGTTTCCATTTCACGAATTCACGTAACCATTTGGCCGGGCATCATCATCATCACCATCATCATCAACATCGGCGTCAACTCGCATCCCACTCGATCTCTCGATGCGGATGCGGCTTCTCCTTATTTGTGGCTTGTTTGTTTCAAATGTTTATTGTTGTCGCCGATTCGATTCGAGTTGAGTTGAGTCGCCTCCCCAAATTTGGCCGATCGCGCTTTTTATTTCGTGTTTCGCCCGCTAAATTGTGCCAGTTTATGGCCCACGCTCGCCCAGTTCATCTAAAACTGTTGCGACTTGCTGTTGTCCCAACTAATCGATAATCGGGCGCTTAATCAATTGACTGACTTACGGGCGCCCAATTGAAAGAGCATTGGGCCGCGATCAATTTTCCAATAAAACTTGTTCAACCAGCCCATGCTTTTACAGATTCCGTCACCCACATAACCGAAAAATGGTTAAGAAATTACAGGCCACCTTGGCTTAAAAATATTGCTATTGTCATTTCTCCATGACTCAAATTGGAATTCTAAGCTTAAACCAGGTCGAAACAGTGTTAGAGTCTGTCTCTGTTCTAGTAAGATTTTACAAAATTATAATATATTTGAAACTGAAGACAGTCTAAATATATCTTTAGTTAGATCAAAGTAAACTAAATTTTTCATTTGATGAGTTAGGAGATAGTTTATAAATCCGTCTTTTAAAATGAAAATATTTACAATTTATGTTTTACTTTTTATTTGCAACTTTAAAAGTTACTTGGCCTTGTAAAATAAGTTAAATAATTTTCAAATACGTTTTAATTGGATTTATAGAAGTTATAGTAGATTTTAATTTTCAAAAGGGAGTTCCTTTTAAATTGCAGTACTAGTATAAGTTTATAATTATTAATTGGTAATTTAACTAAACAGCTTTAAACATTGCATAATTGTAGCTAAACTGACTGAACTTTTCGAGTTATAGACGTTCGACTGTAAGTGCGCAGCACTCGGCAGCCATCGAAATGTATCAGCAAATTGGATGTTGTTGGGGGCGTGGGCGTGACGAATGTTAAAGACCACAACGCCATACGCCCACACACACGCCCCTCCTCTGGGCATTAACACTTGTTTCTAAAAGCCAAGCTAACGAGGTTTCTGTGAATGAAAAAGCCAACGCGCCGGAGTTTACCCATTCATGCGCATTTTGTGAATCGTTGCTTAGTCTGCGGCTTTTTGGATCTAATCAGCTGGTCGAGCACAATATGCAAAGTGGAAACTTTATGAATGGACGTGGACTCGGAAAACGGATGACGTGGGGGACTGGTTCGATTCCACCTGTGGGACGAGAAGTGTGACATAGAAAATGCATTCGCACCGGCGACAAAAGTGTCGGTAGAAATATCAAAAAAATTACTTTTGTAATATGTTTATTAAATGTTTAAAGTATTTACAAGATACTGAAAAAATGTTTGAAAAAAATATTATAAATAACTTTTCAATAACATTTTACAATTTTTTTTTTGTTAATGCTGGATTGTACTTTTAAAGAAACAATTTAATAAACAAATGCATTTTAAGCTATTTTCAATATTTAACCAAAATGATATGTCGGATTTGTAAAATAGGAAGATTTGATAAGTTTCATTTTGATAGCTCTTAATCTAAATGATACATTTTATAGTATTTTTTAAATAATTTAAAGAGCTACATTTTTCTTCCAATATGCTGACTAAAATATTATACTTAAAGAGTTTTTTTTAAAGCACAGCTTTATTGACGTTTTAGTTGGTGGCTTAGCCTGCATATTGGTGCATATGCGATGGTGTATCTGAATGATACTCACTATCTGTGTGGGTTGTGCAGCTCAGCTTCTTTGTGGGCCCCAAAAACCCAAAAAAAAAAAAGTTGGAAAACCGGAGGCGCCCACACGACCGCGTGGCATGCGTAATGGAAACAACTGAAAACTGGTTAATGGCCGACTGCCTGGCTTTTTGGCCATCATATTGCTAATTACACACTCTCACACCGAACATTTCTGTGTCGGCGGTAAATTAAGAAAAGGAATCTTTAATTCGGCTTTTAATGCACAAAACCGTTAAATATCTTGGCCAAATTTGCATTTGGCCCAAACGTGCAGTGGACATAAAAGGATTCCTGCCAACAATGAGTGTTGGCCTTCGTTTGTGGAACCACTTCCTTTTAAGCAGGCAAATTGGTCAAAAAATTAAAGTGCATTTAAGATGCAACATTTTTGTTTATAACCAAATAAAGCTTAATAACTTACTTTGCTTTAAGGCAGCGATTCGATACAACACTATGGGACAGTTCAACCTCTTAGATTTAAATATATTTTTAAGCCCTTAAACAATGTTTATCAATTTATTAAAACAATGCGTCAGCCTAGCTAATCAGGCATAAACTTTTACAAAACCATATTAATAAATAAATAACCTTAAAAATCATGAACCTGATAAACAAAAGTTATATTTATTATGAATATATTAAATATTTAATATAATTTTTTTTCAAACAACAAAGCAAATAAAGAAAAGTACGATTATTTTGTTATTAATTATCCAAAATAAAATTTATACAAAACTTGAAGAAATTGTATATTTTTTTGTTGGTAAATATGCATATATTATCTGGTTCATACTTGAAATTGTAAGCAGATAGCTGTAAAAAATGAACAATAATACATTTTACCACTTTGAATTTGAAGTATTTTCCTAGCCGCACTTAACAGCTGCTAGAAAACTTTTGTTTTGCGGCCAATTTTGGTTTTTTCAAAACCGAAAGTGCTACCAAAAACGACCTGCACACAAAGCCAGACACCACATAAGACCCAAAAGCCGAAAAAAGGAAAATTCCAAAGCCCTAGAGAGATTAACGGCCCACGGAAAACTTAACACTTCGGATCTGCCAGATGTCCAAAGAGAAAAATACAATACCAGGCGACGTGGGTGTGCGGATTGGAAAGGGCTTTAGTTTTTGGTCTCTTTGGCCCCAGAGATTTGAATCGGAAATCCATAAGCATACAATGTCTCAATCGCCACGCACATTGACACATATTTCAATGGCAGTAAAACTGTATAATGGGGCCGTATAATATAATGTCGGCCCACACACGCAGACCAATACGATACGAACTGATTCGATCGGTTTGAGCCAAGTGCACACACGAATTTGGTGGGACTTGCGGCCAGGCTTCGAAAAACTTGGCCAGGTGAGGTCCGGTGGTGGGCGCCTGCTTTCCAATGGAATGACCAATCCAATGTCCATCCATGTCTTCGTCCACTCCAAACTTTCACGTCTCATTTAAGTGCATGCGGGTGCAGCTGCACTGCAAATAATTATTACTATTCTAGCAAAAGATATTCGATCTGTGACATCAATATTATAAATATTATATATATCGAATAAGTATAAGAATAAATAAATTTACAAATTTGCTTTACAAGTTTTAACATTCTTGAATTTTATTTTTACCATTCTGAAATATTTTTTTTTAAGAGGCTGTCTTAAAGATCTCATTTGACTAATAATAAAATAAACAAATATAAAATCAGATTTTAAAACTTTTCTCTTCAAAAATTCTATTTGTATCAAAAAAAGTTTGTTTTTGATAGGCTGTTTATTATTCCTTAAGAATCAAAAATGGTTTGCAAACACCTAGAATTTATAAATTTACGTTTTTGAAACATATACAACGGTTTTCCCCAGTGTGATGTTTTTATAAAATACGCCAAATACACGGAAGCCAGCGAAAAGTGTCTTTTTGCGATGGAAAGTAAAAGTTGTCGCCGGCCTAGGGTCGCTTTATATGGTGTGTCCATCGAAATGCTCGCGAATGCCAATTTTCCCACATACATTTTGTGGCAAAGTTAACCAAGTTAACGCCAACATTTGGTCAGTACGCGTTTGGGGGGCTCATTTGCATGGTGTTTTGGCACCAGATGCTAGCCCCCGCATTTATGTCCGGCAAAACAAAGTGCCGCTTGGTTCTAATCTGCCAGCAATTTCCGTGCGCAATTACTGCCTTCACTTCTCAGGCTGTCTTAATTAATTCAAATTCAACGCCAACGCGCCAAGTGGTGGCCCAACCAGCGACCAGGTGGCAACGCTGGGGATTAGTGGCTATTTAAGCAATCGGGAATTTTTTAGCCGAAAATTTATCACTAACTTTTGTATTCAGCTGCTTTGGACATGTTATGCCATTTATCAACTTAGTTAATCGCGGATTAGGGCATAATATGTGAAATAAGCTAACCAGCTGCGCAACTCTGTTTGAACAGGGTGGCAACGCCTGAGAGTGATCTTGCATGCTGGCAACGCGGTGGCAAGAGAGCGAGGCCTGAGAGAGCGTGACGTCACAAAGCTTAAAATGTATTGTGTTTGATATGGGAAAGGTAACAAATTTAGTTGTTATTTTAGATTCGGTTTGTTAAATACTTTACATTAATTTTTAACAGCCATATGAAATTTATATAGATTTTGTAACAACTATTTCAAATAAATAATTTAATAAAATGTAAAATTTAACTTCAGTTTTTGATGATTAAACTAGCGAATATTAAGCAAAAAATTATAAGCACTTGTATAATGAATATACAGTTATAACGAGTTGTAAAGTTTTACACTTTTTAGTTTAAATTATGTTATTCCGAACGTTTTATTAATGAAAATCTTACTTTGTGACGTCACGTGGCGGGAGAGCGGAGAGCTCATCGTTGTCCGAAAACGCAACCCCACGATCGCACAGCCATGATCTCACACTTACAGCGTTTTGTGCTCTTCACTTCGCATTCAGTTTCATTCAGTTTTTCTCTTTCTTCGCGCACGGTTCAGTGGTAGGAATCGTTCAGAAAAGTCCCGAGATCCGTTCGCTATTCCCCGACTCGAATAAAATCAATATACATAATAAACAAACGAAAAAGGAATCCTCAAAGAAGTGTGTTTCAAAAACTTTCCAAAACAAGCGAAACGAAGAACAAAAGCCAAAAGCCATCCAGCAGCAACAACAAATACATAATCAGCAACTGTGCATATTTCTGCGAAATTTTCTGCCATTTGAATTACTTCCAATGCGTTTGCCCTCTCATTGAATGTCCAGGCAAAGGAATTTCATCATTTCTAGCCCAAGACGAATGGAAATAAGAAAAATAATTTTCATTTTAAAAATATTTAAATATTTTTTGTTGTATTTGCTGTTGCAGCAGCCAGTTGAGCGAGTGAGAGAGTGATTCAGAGAGAGAAGCAGCTATTTTGACATTCTGCTTTCATTCATCTCCGTCGCATATACAGTTTTACTGTATAATTTCCGTGTGTGCGTGAGAGATCGCCGAGGAATTTTCTGTCTTTGCTTTGCGCTCTCAGTTCCTCGCTCACTCTCTCTCTCTCGCTGCGTTGTTGTTGCTGCAGATCGTAAAAAATACTTTTTGGGTGGAGTTGTTTTCATTTCGTTTTCCGTTTTGAAAATTGCTCGCGTACAAAAAACTTAATGAATTTCCCAACTCCCACAGTAGCGTGTTGAAAGTAGCAAATCAGTGTACAATAAGTAAAGAAAGACCGAAACAAAGTTTTAAAGTTGTAAATCAGAACCAGAATCTCGTCGAGAACAAAACAAAAAGTCCCCCCCCAAAAAACCAACAAACACACACATACACATCAAAAATGAGTGTCTGTGAGAGCAAAGCCGTTGTGCAACAGCAACTGCAGCAGCACTTGCAGCAACAGGCAGCCGCAGCAGTAGTTGCGGTGGCGCAGCAGCAGCAGGCTCAAGCCCAGGCTCAAGCTCAAGCTCAGGCTCAGGCTCAGGCGCAGGCTCAGCAGGCGCCGCAGGTGGTGGTTCCGTTGACCCAGCCCCATTTGACCCCACAGCAGCAGCAGCAGAGCACACAGAGCATCGCCGACTATCTGGCCCAGTTGCTCAAGGACCGCAAGCAGCTGGCCGCCTTTCCCAATGTCTTCACCCACGTCGAACGTCTCCTGGATGAAGGTAAGTCGATCAGTTCAGTGAAATCCCCAATCCCCAATCCTTAAAAGTAACAGTTGGCAGGTCTCATTTTGTCATAATAGTATATATAGACGATTAAAAAAATACCACAGTTATAAAGGATACTATACTTAGGTCTCAACCAAATATCTTTTTAAATAAGTAAGCTGTAAACAAATTCGAAGATCTATGCTATTTTGCATGGTTGGTTAAAATAGGTTTTTCATTAAATTCAAAGGTTCTTAAATCGAAGTATATCAGAAAAATATATAAAGCAACAATATGTTTTATTTATAAAATTTGAAAAAAGGTGCAAAAGTATTTCCCGGTAATTCTAAAACTGGTAATTTTTGTATTACACAAGCAGGTGAAAACAGAACTTCATATAAAAATTCGTTGAAACAATGCTTAAGAAGCCCCCTTTAAAATTTTTGATATAATATGTTTTTAAGCAACAAGAAACTGGTTGAATTTTCAATCACTTTATAAAATGTTAATGTTAAAGGACAGAAGAGTAGTTATGCTATTC
The DNA here is from genome assembly GCF_018152505.1 of Drosophila elegans. Lineage (NCBI taxonomy): Eukaryota > Metazoa > Arthropoda > Insecta > Diptera > Drosophilidae > Drosophila > Drosophila elegans. Next base: position 583,757 of record NW_024545855.1, on the reverse strand, counting down.
TAGCAACAATTTAAGGTTCAAATGGAAAACAAACTGGAAGCAAAACAGTGAAAGCACGTGTAAATAATTAATTTGTGCCTGGCATTTTAATTCCTGGAATCTTAAACCAAATTCTGAACAGTCAATACTAAGAATGTTTAAAGGTAAATATTAATAACACAATAACACAGGAACATTTCTTAATTTATTTTCGAAAGTAGTCTGAAAGACTACATATGATCCATTTTTGATTTGTATCTCTTTTATTGTTAGATAAACAATTGTAAAGCTTTTTAATTCCTGGAATCTTGTGAGATTTATTGTATACATGAATTACAAAAATTGAAGGAAAAAAATTTCATTTGGAAACTGTAGAACACAATTTGTGTGTGAAATTTGTTTATTTTAGGTGGTGATTTCATATTCGTTTCGTTGATCATGTTTAAGTTTTTGGAGAATCCTTAAAGAGTGATCACTGTAGTTCAATCAGTTTTGGGGCATGGATCTCGCTGTGTCTGGTTTGTCTCTTCGGCGTCTCCTTCTCGCCTCTTCTCCATCGTGGGTTCTGAGTTCATTCCACCTTACATCGGAGGAACCCAAACGAGATGTTTGTTATTTTTAGTTACTTCCTTTTTGTGCGCCTCTTCTTCGCGAGAGCACTCTTTTCGTGTTCTCTCCCTCACTCTCTCCTTTTGTGTTTTTGGCCCCACACTTGATTGCCCTTTGCAGCCTTTGTTGTTCCTATTATGAATTCTTTGTTGACTCGGCCATTCGTACACAAAAAAGGAGGGGAACGATAGAGATTTTGAAAGTGGGATTTAAAACCCCAGGGGGGAAACCCCCACACCGAAAGAATTATTTGTATGACAATGATGATCAATTACATTATTTTACATATAACTTTGAACCAGATAACAGAAATTCAATCCAGATTTTATAACATTTTTACATTTTTATTTAAAATGTTAACTTTGTCCAATTGTGATTCTATACCAATCTAATTTTCTTCCTGTGCACTAAAAGTGTAGCAAAGTTAACCGAAAGATGCATGAATTACCGCCACTGCCCACGCCCGTCCCAAAAACCAAAAAATCAAAAGAAAACCAAGCAAACACACTTAAAGACAAACCAACAAAAGTCAACTTTCGGGGCGGAAAAGGGGCGGGGGCGTGCCACTACCTGGTCGCATCTTGTATCTTATATATCGTATATCGCCGCAGCTCTCATTTCTGTATTTGCCCAACATCTGTTGCCCATATGCAGGCCGGTCACGAGGGTGTGTGTGTCGCCTCGTAATGACAAAATTATGTTGCACATATACAAAGATTCAGATATTCGTATTGCGGATTGTTAGGTACCGCTATATTGCCAGGGTATGCGCTTGAGGTGCAAAAAATTGAACTTTGAGACCTATACATCGTTAAAACTCTTCAATATGTCAATTTAAAATTTATAAAGATTATAACTAGTATTTGCGAACAATAGGATCATGAGATTTAATCTTTCAAAGTTCGTATTTGTGTATTTTTATGTTTTTTATATAAGGTTTAATATTTGGACAAATATTTGAAAAGAAACACAAAACTATTTTATCAACGGGTTCGAAAGCTTTTAATAATTAACTTTATCTTTCTCTTTTATAAAATTTAACATTTTTTTGCCGTGATAAATTTGTGTTCACAAATATTGAACTCTAATCTACATTTAATTATCAACTTTAATCGATTTATGTCATTGCAAATAATGTTAATAATAAGATGCAAGATCTAGATCTCTTTGTTCATTTCATTAAGAAAATATCCAAGAATTCTGTAGTGTTACTAGACCGATCGGATTATGGATTATACCAGGTATCGTCTAGTCGGAAAACTTGCCCAAAAGCATTTATTCTTGTTTTGGTTTCGTTTCTGGCATTGCTGCAAACTAGTTTGCCTGTCTACAAATTGTATTTGCTAAAAGCAAAGCGTTGACAATTTGTAAAACTCGTTCCACCAGACACAAAATTCCGAGAGGAAGAGAAAAATATACAAAACAAACCAAAGCCAAAATTCGAACCCAACTCGCTGGCTTATCAGCTTAGTGGGAGGGTGTCGGACTGGATTTGGGACCTGGGAAGCCGAAGCGACCGCTGCCCACTATATAGTGGCTATATCTCACCGCTTGCCGCTTGCTGCGAACCGCTAACGGCTTTCAACTTTTCAACTTGCTAGAAGTTTTTGTGTTTTTCTCATTTTGCAACTTTCTCTTTTCAATTGCTGTCGTCGCTGGGTTGTGTTTTTGTTTTCGTTAGCTTGACATGCGGGCCAAACTCAACGTTCACATGCGGCCGGTCAGCCGAGCGACCCAAAAAGAGTTTATGCTTCACCCTTTTCCCCAAAGGGTACACAATTTATTATCCCTATTGTCTTGACTTGAATTTTATTTGCCATTTCGTTACATTTTAATAACGCCTCAATGGATTTATTAGTGCACATATTAATTAAAACTCTCGGAATCGAGGAAATGGAGATAATGATAAGAATTTCAAAATGATTTATTTATGATGATTTATGATGAAAAAAACTGTCTTTGTTGGTATAAGATCTAAGAACCATCGCCCAAAATTTACTGCCTATTAAAACTAAACCTGTACGATTGTAGATTACAAATATCTTACCTTATTTTATTAACGTCATTCATCTCTTTTGAGTATTCACAATCAAGTAAACCAATACCAGATCAAATTCCCCATTTAATTTTATATTTTTAATCTTTCAGAGAACATACAATCTGATGTGATTGTTAAGCAGCTTAAAATATTTTTGAAATATACCTGCATATACCTTGGGTCTGTCGGAGATATTGCGAGAGATCTAATTAGGTTCCTGCCTTACCTCAAGCAACACTAGCATCAGCAATAGTCGCTTTTGAGGTTGCGGTTGCTGTTTTTACTTGTGTTTTTTTGTTTCAGCTTTTATTATTGCGGGTGTGCAGCAATGTTTGCTTCAGGTTTTGGGCTTGGGGTTCTGCTCGCAATCATCCATTGGCTACCTGTTGGGCGCTCGCCCGTTCACTTGAAATGCACAGCTAGCGATTACATTTGAATAGCTGTCTGTGTGGAAGTATGTATGTATTTACCGTACGTTTCACAGCTGTAAATCAAAGCAAAATATAGTCTAGGGCTAAGGAGAGTTAACACGATTTAAACAAAATAAAAAAAATGCCATTTGCTTCCTAATCTTCCTAAAAACAAACAAAAATCGCATATGGTAGCTTCTATAAAATTTATCACTAAAACTAGAAATTTAAAAATTTTAATGGTCGAATTAGTTTTTTCTTCTGCTCTTTGAACTGGAATCAATCGATATCCTATACTCATGAAACACACTTTACAATTATATGTATATTTGTACATACAATTCCTTCTGTTTATTTGCCGCCTTTTTTTTATCTTCTTCATTCGTTCGACGCTTTTGGCACTGCTGACATAAATTTTTGTTGTTATTTTGACGAGTGTGTTGTTTGCCTTTTGGATCTGACTCACGCCCCAAACGATACAAAACGAAGAATGAGTTTTGGCCGCCAGCGAGCATTCGCATTGTATCTGTTAGATAGCTTTATGACACACGCCGCTGGAGCACGTTTCTTCGCCCGAATCTGTATCTGTATCTCTATCTCAGCCGTATCAGTATCTGTTGCTTTTGCTGTTCGACTCTCCGCTATTCATAGTCGTCGCATTTTGCACAGTTGAAGTGTGCCTAGACTGTGTGAATAAAAAGTAAAAAAAAAAAAAAACGACGTCAAGAGGCCCGAACAGCTCTCCGATCTCGGATCTCGGATTACCGGCGACCAAGCATAACTGCACGTACTATATCGCACTCGGAGATATCATTTTGGTCTCGTAGATATCACATCTTCGGCGTGACCTTTGTTTACCTGGGCAGAGGACAGCAAACAGTCAAACAGCCAAACAGCCTCTTGATATGATAAATTCCTAGTTTTTGTTTTTAAATTCGGTGGGCGCAAACACCTGGGCGTTATAATTATAGAAATTATACGCTCTGTTACTGCAGGCCAAGGTGTATATCTGTCAGATACGCATCCAAGTCTGTATCTTGTGCATCGAAAAACCTGCGATATAAAAGCCAGAAAAGAGCAGACCAAAATCAAATTACGTACACCCGCAACGTGAATGTTTATATGGCCGATATATGTAGCTATATATATATATATATATATAGGCATAGATATATGCACAGAAACGTATATATATAGTTGGCCGAGTGTGTTTCTCGGCATTTCTCGGATACAGAAATTTTTCTCTTTCACTCCGTCCGACATTTTTCATGAAAATTTGAAATGTGTTTCATTTCATCTAAATTTAGATTATTGGAAAATGGTTTTTCGCCTGCCACCATAGCTGTTGGAATTTCGTTTCGTTGGATTTTCACCGTTTTAGGGCGTTGTTTTCTTCTGGCCAGAAATCCGATTGGTAGAGTCATTAAAATCGGAAATTGAAGTGGCTCGTTGACATTAATGCGGCTGCTGGTCTTGGATCCGAGTTGAATGCAAACACAGCGGGGCTGAAAGACAAACAAATGATTCGAAATGATTGGCCCATCCTCGCTTTATAAAAGATACATTTGTGGTGTTCCATTGATCATCCAGTGTTACGAGAGATTTGTTTTTGATTTAGTTGCAAGAAAAGCACAAAGAAAATAATGATGTTTGTTTTAAATACAAAAAATGGGAATTTTTTGAATTTAATATGTAAAATATTATTCTTAAACTCGAAGGTTTGCAAATTGTTATGGCTTTCTTTATTTTTTTCTGTGCATCCGAAGTCGCAGAAAGCTGCCATGAGCATTTTAATTTAGTATTTTCATAGGCACGGCTTGGTGGTTTGGGTTCCCTAACTGGCGTGCTCATAAATTTGTTGACAATTGTTATGCGGAACGCGTAACCCTCGTCGTTTCTCCCTCTCCCTCTACCTCTACCTTTCCCTCTCCTTCCCTTACCACCCGCACAATAGCAATCGATCCCATACTATTCCATACTATCGCATATGATTCCAAACGATCCAATCCGATTCGATTCGATTCGATTCGAGCCCCTGCCCATAAACGTATCATTGCGTTTTCAAATTCAATTAAAATCTTTTGTGATGACCATCGACTGCTGCCTGCTTTGTTTTGATTTGTGATTTGCTGTCGGCTAAAAATGCACCGATGCGTTTGCACGGAAGTTGACCGTGGCTCAAAAAGCAAATGAAGCCATCGGCATCGAGTTAAACAGTTGGTAGATTGCATCAAAAGGGCATTGATCGCTGGTCAATGGGGCGAAAGTTGCTGGGGATGGCGGAGTTTTCGTTTCGGCTGATCGAATTCAGTATGGAAAGTGCTTGGGAGTGGACGAAATTGATGATGGGTAGCCATCCTATTATCTAATGGTATAAATACATATTTGCTGAAGCGATCTTAAGGGCGCAATTTATTGGCCACTTGTTGCTGCGGCGGCTTAAATGTACATTGTTTCAATTACTGTTCGTAATTTTCATGTATCTTCATGTGATGCATCGCCTAGCAGCTGCACAACATGCCAGCCAGTGGCAAAATACACACTCAGCCTTCAATTAGCGTTTTCCTTGGAAAATGTCTATGTTTCGGGCTATATTATTTTATTTTTTTCGTACTTTGCACCATTTCAATTTCCAAGCAAGCTCTCCCGCACACTCAAACCCGGAGATTACGTCATTTGCCAAGTTATTTGATAGCCCGGCTGCATCAAATGTTCGTTGTTGTTATTGTAGCAGAACGAATTATTTTTGACAAAAATAGCTAACTCAAAAAAAAAAGAAACAAAAAACTCAAAAATATAATGGAGAAACAAAGAAGCGCGTAATTAAAATATTTTTCACATGCTCGGGTTTCTTCTCCACACACGCAGTACAAAACACATGGAAATTTCAGCATGGCGCCCCATTCCTGAACCAACCTCCCACCCGCCATACACTGCACTGAAACAAAAAACTTAAAAACTAGTTAAGCAAGCTAGAAACTTGGATTTAGTTATCAAATTTAAAATAAAAATAAAGTTATATTAAATACACGAATACATTTTCCGTATGAATATATTTCTTTTTTGAAAATCTAATTAGGAATATTTATTTGTTTATAATTATACATTCTGTTATTCTGTTGTGAACATATTTTTTTGGCCTAAAAGTATTAGATTTGTAATTTTGTGAAAATGTTTTGGTTTTTTGTAGGGATCATTGATTATTTTTCTGTGTACCACCCCCTGGCTCCTTGAAATGAGGCACGCGACTACCAGCAGCAGCAGCCATGTGGCATTAGACAATTGCTTTAATATGCCACCAGGCAGGCAGCCGACGAGCTGTACAAATTGAACAATTTGATAACAAACGCGCATTGGCGTACGGGGAAAAAACAAAAGAGGGCGCCAAATGGGAGGGGGAGGGGTCCTCTTGAGCCAGAGATACAAAGAGGCAACATTGTGAATGAGAATGGTGCCTTTGAAGTTGCCTTTTGGCTTTCAGTGCCATATGGTCGGTCGCCTGTATCTGCGATTCTCAACCCGAACTTGCAACTCCCCGACATATATGGGCATCCGATGGATGCCACTTGAAGCGGCCGCAAGTGAATCATTTTTATTGTACCAATGTGCATTTGCTTGCCATTCGATTTATATCGGTAATCAATTTAATTTTTCAATTGCTTTTGAAAATCCCCCCGGCAAAAACTCCATTTGGCGTGTGAAATGCGGGTAGCGGCTGAAAAGTTAAACGAGCAATTTTCCACCCTGAAACAAAGGGGAAAATTTTATGCGAGATGCCAACTAACCCTTGGCAAAATTCATTGTTCAAGTAATTTGGAAATAGTTTAAGCTGCTTTGTTATTAAAACTTTATGGTCAACCATCCTTTAGAAAACCATAAAAAATCTTAAAAACTCCATTGGAAGTCTAAGAATTATTTATGATTGATTTATTATAACAAAAAAAGCCACACACCCACGAAGTTTACTATAACAAGCTCTTAATCTTAATATATAGTGGAAATAAGATCTCTAAGTGGGGAATTAAGACAATGAGACATTCACTTGACATCCACAAGAGAAAAAATTAAAACAAAAGTCAAATTGTCAACAGACAAAACGCCTTCCCCACATTTTTGGGTCTTTTGGGCGTGTGCCCTGCTATTCAAAACTATGACAAAACATTAAAAAGAAATCATCCCAACACACATCTGAGTACGAACAATGACCCAAAAATTCGTCATATGAACGAAAACGAACTTTTAGAGCCAACAACTACGACATCGTGCGAACATAGAGACAAAAAACAATAAAGCTGCTACGGATACAGATTGAGATGGAGATACTTTGTCCGTGTAGTTGTCGTTCCTTGTTCCTTATCGCTTGATTTATTCACAGCCATGAGCAGCATCATTGATTCGAGACAATTAACAGCAGCGCAATGCAAAAAATGTAGAACATAAAAATAGGGGAAGAGAAAATGGAAGCATTAGATCAAGATACAAACAGTGTTGAGCATGCAAATGGGTTTCCATATCCCAAGTATTTTTAGAAGGTATCCGTTAGTTTCTTAGTTAGTTGGGTTCCTTTTTTTTGGGTTATTAAAGTTGAACAATAAATTTTACTTATATATATTTTATTAACTTAAAATATAACAATGAAAATAAATATTTTTCTTATTACAAAAATTCGAACCATTTTTTGTTATTGAAATGGAGGAAACAAAATTAAGAGTATTCAGCAGTGAGTACAAAAATATTCCCTCATGCTTTAAACTGTTTTTGCTGCTAAAAGGTAGCACAATCACTCGCAGCTCAAGTGCCCTCAATCTATATATCTATTTATCTCAATTTCCTTACTATTTTTTTTAACACGTTAAGTGCAATTGGGAAATGCTAGAAGATACGCGTGTTTGCTTTTTGCAACATGAATGAATTTTGTGAGCCAAAGTCATTTCGACGCAGTCACGTCCTCTCTTGCGTTAACCTGTCGGATGTATCTGTATCTGTAGCTGCGTGTAGTTGTATCTGTGCATTTGTATCTGATGGCATTTTGTCGTTTATTTTTTTGGGGGCCTTAACAGCCGTTTGAATTTTTCTCTATTTTCGCTAAACGCACTGGTTCAAAAGCTTGTCATGTGTACTCATCCCAAAGTTTTGAGTGAAAGTTTTCAGAATTTCACAAAATTCGATTTAAACTTGTCAAAGTAGGAGCCTAATTCTTGCATTTACCATCAGCTGTTCGTCGTTCAGCTTGCGGGGGAGGAAATATCGTTGCATTTGTTTTCATTTTAATTTGTGGTGTTATTTTGCTTTTGTCTTTTTGTCTTTGCGTGTGTTTGCTTTGGCTCATTGATTTTCATTTTTGGCAGTTTTTTTGGCTTTGGTTTTTTGATATGCCATAAATGTTTTAATGTCGTGCTGAGTTAGCCAGCCACGTTTTGTTTGTAGCTGCGTATTTGGGTTAAAAGCCATTTTATATGGACGCCCAAGCGTTGCTCATGTCAATCATGCGGCTGGCTGCTGTAGGCGTATGAATTAATTGCCCAGCTCCTCAATGAAGTCACATTTTGGCTTTTGTTCAAGGAATTTCTACTGCGGTTGAGGAGAATCTCGAATAAATTGTGTTCAGGCAATTCAAATTAAAAGGGTTATATTCATGCAGTTATGTAAATTTTCAAGTTTCTTATTGTTTCCTTATTGGGGAATTTAAAATGATTAAATGCGGGTTTCAGTTATAAATAAAATCAAAGCGTCTGTGTATTATACATTTACTTAGAATTGTTGATGCAATTAATTAATTATTCTAATTAATTAATACTTCCTGTGCAGTATATAATAGGGGCTTGAAATTGAGCATTTCAACAATGAAATTATTGTATTATTTCTGTTTTTGACAGGCGAAATTGAAGAAATAAGCTAACAAGTTTTTTGCTCCAAAATATTAATTTATGTGCATTTCATAGTACTTTCAATTTGATTTTTGCCATCTAAAGTTTAAATCTAATTTAAGATGTGAAGTCTTACGACAGTGGTTTGCTCATTAATTTATTCATGACACTTTCTATACATAAATATGGCCCTGAAATCTGCGCCCAAGCTTCACTTTCAAATACTTAACTGCCCACACTGACAACTTCCTCTCAGTCCTCCTCTTTTTTCTCTTTTTTTTGCTGGCCAAGGACGACTTGTAGCTTATCAACAGCTTGACAACAGCTGAATCTGAATGTCATTGGCATATGCACTGTGTCTAAATATATGTATTAACGACTTCAACCAAAGATCGAGTGCACTTGCATTTTTCTTAGCTTTACGTAGGCTTTTCCGGTTTTCCACGCACTTTTCGAAACCCACAGACAAATATTTTGTCACACAAAGCGACACTTGAGGCGGAGACAGGTCGAGCGAATGAAAATAAATATAAATTAAAAGAATAGGAACGAAAATAAAAGGGAGGAGGCGAGTGCGAAGACGCCAGACTAAAAATAAACAAGAGACGTGGGCGAAAAAAGCCAGAAAGAACAAGGAAGGGAAAAGCAAAGGTGTTAAGAACAAGTTGCACACTCAGCCCAAATCCAAGTGGCTAACACTGCCAGCCTGCCTGCCTGCCCACATGTGCGTATGTGTACTTAAAGACATTTATTATTATAATAAATCCCATTCAAGGCAAGACGACGGGGCGCGCAAAAAGAAAAGGCGGCAGCTTTGGCTTTTGTTTCAAAACGAGTTGGTCGTTCGGCCACACTTCAATGTTGGTCAAGCACATTACGCTATATACTCAATTACGTGTTGGTGGCTGTTGAGTACATAATACATATATAATTTTTGTGTTTTCTTGTCTTTGGGTAGGTGGTGATCAAGTGGTGTTGCCAGCGAAAGAGGTTTGTTTTTACCTCGATGCGAGTGTCACATGGCGTATGGGCGATATATTGATTATAAGACAACTATTAACATCGCTTTTTTTTATCTATTAAATTAAGACCGCATCGAAAGGCTTTTGTCTAATTATGGGTGAGGAAAAAATATTATAAACATGACATAAGCAGCCATAAGTTGCCAGATCCAAAAACGGCAGCAACTGCAACTTTCTCCAAATGCCATAAGCTACAAATAATTTTCAATAGCTAAAGTTGATGGGCCAACTGAAAGCAAACATTTCTCAGTCTCTTTTCGAAAAAAAAATTTATATATTCAATTTCCGCCAGAACCCAAGCTGTGAGTTTTCAAAACAAAAATTTTTGTATTTATAAATGTACATTGTGCTCGCATAATTGCACACACATATATTTTGTGTAATAAAAACAAGTCAAGGGATAACCAGAATTTGATGGAACACAGCCGTTTTTATTTTCCGCTGGGGAAATATTCTGTGTTTACACAGGTTTCCAAAACTGACCGAACCAAATTTTTGTGTATTTTATATAAGAAAAAATTAATCAAGCAAGGTCCCAATGCAATGGCAAAACTCAAACAAGGGGCAAACAATTTGTTAGAAAATTATAATACAAGAGGTCGTGAACTCTGTGGTGGCCCCGTTGTTGTTGTTTTTGTTTTCCCCACACGTAGTCCGGAAAAGTCATTCGACTACTCCAGAAATAAACAAGACAGAAGCGATGGCAGCTCACGAACAGCAGCAACATTACCAGAGTGGGGGCATCCTATAAATATGCTTAGAAATAGAATAATGGCCTCGAATCAAGAAAATAACAAAAGCCGAATGCGGCTAGAAGAGTTTTTCCCGTTGATTGAGGTGTTCAAGTTCCTGAATTCAGCATTTGAATACCTCAATTCCCAAAGGTTTCCATTTTGTTATGATCCAATGAAATGCTAAGAGCCTTAAGGTGTTGTTGGATTGATGTTTAGATTTGAGGTGAAAATAACAAAAAATTTAAAACATGTTTTGCTTATAAGGGAATTGTTTTAAAAAAGGTTTTGCACTTTTGTTTTGGCTTTTCTTTTTAATGGTTATAAATTGCACGATTACTTAAAGACCTTTTTTGTTTGTTTATTTAATATTTTATTTTCTATTTTATATTTATAAATATTTGATTGTTTTATGAGATTATTTTTAAATGGACCAAAAACTATGAATAATTTAGCCTTCTATGACTTACGAACATACAAAAAATCTTTATATAACTGGGCTAATAAGTTCCTTTAAAAAATAAGATAAATGATGTAACTGAACACACTTGTCCAAGTTATTTTGTAGTTCTTCCATAAATCCATCTTTCATCTCTTGTTGTTTACTTTAGATCGTAAATTATTTCCCATCAACGCCATTGCATTGTGTACTCTTATCTAATCTCAATTATATTTTTTTCCGTTCATTTACAGGTGAGTTTGCTTATCTCTACCATACAGTACAGTAGCGTCACCGACAAGAACAAAATGCCGTCGGCTGTTGGTGTGCGGTTAAAGCCACTAACCTGATTGGTTGAGTACACATATCGCCTATTAGCTATACTAGATATTGTCAGCTTTTAATTGGTTTAAGCAGCCATTGCAATCGGGCGACGAGTGAGGAGCAAAGGGTGCCTTGGCCACAGCCCATCATCATCATCATCACTGCTGGTTGAGCTGAGTTTTATGAGCCCCGGGGCCATAAAATCAGCAACAGTTAATTGCTTTATAAAAATGGGCACGTGTGTCGTCGACTACCGTTTCATTAGCTCGTATTTTTTATTTTGTGACTAACCCGTCATAAGAGTAAATTGTCATTCATCTCTCGCTGCCCCAACTTATCTATGAAATTTATGCACTAAAGGTTTCAATTTTATTCATCGCTTTTTTGCCCCATTTATTTTTGGCTGTCAATGGAAGTCTGCGTTATTGAACTCAACCCTAAATCAGCCGTAGGAAGCCGCTCTTAATTAATTTTTTGGGTGTATTTCTTTGGGACGGGGTCAGGGTGTGGCTTCCTGCTTTGGCCCAAAAGCTTTTCGTGGGCATTTATAATTTGGTCAGCAATTTTTGCAACGATAGGGAGGCAGAAAGGTTAGGCGAAATAAAAACGTTGCAATAAAAATATCCCGAAGTACTTGAAATACCAAAAGGTGAACTTAAAATAACTAGTTTTAAGCATATAAGCTTATACACTCAAGGTTTTAATACCCAAAGCACTTTTAGAAAGAAAGTCTTAAGAATTTAATTAAAACTTCAAAAAATTTGAAATATAATAGAAATGAAATAGTTTCTCCTAAAATCCAAAAGTAAATATAAAATCCTCTTAAACCAAGCAATATAAATAATTGGGTTCCCAAATCTTTAAGTCTTGCAATCCGTTTAGGGACTTCATTTCTACTTTTCCTCTGGCATTTATTTTGTGGCAATTTACGCATTGATTGCATATTTATTTGGATCGTTTTTGGGGGTTTTCTCCTAGCCCCGTCTACGTGGGGGCATTTTGCTAGAAATTGTGCTCATGGGAACTGATTGATTAGCGGCTAGTTGCTTCGCTTGCTTCAATGCTTTGCAGTGACAAACAGTGAACCGCCATCTCAGTCTCAAGCCACAACCACTGCCAGACATTTGCAATGTTTTTTGGCAACGACAAGTTGCAGTTTGCAGTTGATTTAACTCTGTTATTTTTTCGCCAGCTATTTATTTTCTTTTGGCCAGCAATTTTCCAAACTTGTTTGTTTTCTTTTAGCTAGCAGTTGCCCTCGGCTCTCACGAGCTGAAGTTGGTCCACTGCGGATCGGTTAATACGGCGGACACGCACATCTAATGAGCCGGACAGCTGTGAAACTGTTTGTTTCTGCTCGTGACTCAATGCACTCGTCACTTTCAGTGGGATGAACTGAACAGAACCGATGTGAATCATTTCACAATATTGCCACAAATGACGGGAATTATTTGTAATGAATTTGTAGGATTTATGAGCTAATATCTTACGTGTGCAGCACACAGAAAGCTTAATTTGTTGGTACATTTTTTACTTGTTTTGTTTTAAATGAAAGCTTAGTAAAGGTTTGAGAAATAAATAGTATTTCAATGTTTAAAAAATCTTATTTAATTATATTTCTAAGTGATCGAATTTAAAACCCTTATATTACAAATAGTAAATAGATAAGAAACTAAATACGAGTTCAGATGTGGTAAACAAAAATTAGCTTCCAAAATCAAACAAAAAAAAAAATCCAAGGGCTTAAAGACATTTTGTCAAACCTTTTGTTACTTATTAATTGTTCGATTACTGTCAATTGTTTTGACACGTACTTAATTTATTTGGTGATTGAATGTTTGCGCCTGGCCAAGCCCATTTCCCCTGATGCTCTTAACTGATTGTAGCAGCTCTGCAAGCTTAATGTCAAGCTGCAAGGCTGCCCTGAAGTCAGTCGCACAGGTATTTTCTTTCATCGTTGCCCCTGAAGTTGGTGTGCATGTGAAAAATCGCTGTAATCTGTTGCTGCTGCTGATGATGATGATGTGCCACCCACATAAATGGTGTTCCGAGGCGTAACATAATTTGTGCCTGTTTGTTGTGGGCCTTTTGCCGTGTTGACTTGAAGTGCTGCGTGTGTTTGCTTGAGCCAACAACTTTCCATTTCGGCCCATTGTCTCTGAAAAACTGAAAGTTCAAATTGAACATTTCACTTCCTTTCGATTCAAAGCCAACACCTCCTCAACTCATCTTCAAGTTTAAGACTCATGGGTAAATTCGTGAGGCATTCTGGTGTGACTCGGCGGTGCAAGTTCATCAAAAATGTGGAACAAAGTGGGTCTGTGTGTGTGTGTGTCTGCGACATGTGAAAAGCCATTTGGCATTGTTTTTCCGCCGCATTTTCTTGGATTAGAGTCTGACACATTTTCTTTTTCGCCATTTGGCTGTTGTCACATGCTGTGTGCTCCTCCAAATCTTTGGATCCGGCGAGATTTATGATGTGGGCGGGGCATTAATTTTAATGCCCTTAGACGGGACGACGATGAGCCACCGTCACATTGAGTTTCCATTAAAATTCTACCACCTCCTCATCATTTCTCAATAATTCTTTGCCGTTGCTAATTAAATGGCAATGGCTACTAAAATCCAGCAACACTAAAAATATAAATGTATAAGACAAAAAAAACGAAAATATTTTGGCTTATTACCCAAAAATTAGTCACGACCTGACGGCATTGTGTGCGATTAACTAAATAAACACTTTGAGATTGTAATCGCTGCGATTTATTAGCGAAACGGCTGACTAACTGGTTCCAAGTGTCGCTAAACATGAGCCGGTAACAACGTTTTAATTTCGCTTATATTTCAATTGAATTACCAGTGATATATATTTGATTATAATTCGCCAACGGTAATCATCTGGTCAATGTGAAGAGTTCACACATTTGATTGTTATTTGGTTAGATTTCGCAAAACTTTTACGGACCGTCAATCTTTATTACACTCAAATGGAATGACTAATAAAAGTTATCGAACCGTCTAATAATAGAAAGAACTTTACTTTGCAAACATTTTCACCTCTCAAAATAAGCGAGCTGTCATATTATTACCATAATATTTATTTGGTTTCTGTTAATAAAGCAAATTAATATTTTTATGGCATTACCCTTACGTGTATATATATATATATATATATATATATATATATGTATATAAATGTAAACCGCAAAAAGAGCATTATTGACGACAAGCCCCAAAATGAATGTTTATTTAAAAGCCACAAACAAAAAATACGATAAAGAAAATGTTGGCGAGCAAAAAATTTGGTTTATTTAACTAACAATTTGTACGTTATTCATTGTTATTGTTAGTTTAATGTGCGTTTTATCATTTCGGTGTTTGTTCAAGTGTTTACCCATTTGCTGGGACGGTTTCCGCTAGAGAATTTGTTGGAAAAGCGCAATACCAGGTGGAGATTTATTTCTGCCAGGATTTTTTCTCGATATGTTTTTTTTCCCAAGCAAAATTATTGGAAATATTTCACGGTGCATAAATAAACAATTTGCAATGCAAAACCATTTTTGGAATTAAAACGAAAACATTGAGTATAAAAATGCGGACGTGTTAAAATGAAAATACATGCATTTAAGAATTTAGTTTGAGCAAGTCCTTTGTGTTATGAGAACTGCAAAAAATGCTTTCTATTAATCTTTTAGCCAATTACATTTCTGTAAACTAAAAACAGGGTAAATAACCATTTAATTCAAAAGCAAATGTTCCAACTGTGAACATTTTCTTTTCTGCTCTAGGCCACAAAATAATTTTCGTTACAATGTTTGCTCACTGTTCGCTTGTCTGCATTTAATTTCGCTTGTTTCCTTTTTGATAATTCCTCACCTCTGATGATTTTATGCTTTAAGGAGCACCTCGTTTGTGGTTCCTTGTTTTATCCTTTGTTTTGGTATTTTTATTTCCTCTGCGTTTGTTTTGCTCGCAATTCGTTGACCTATTTTCTTTACGTGGCGCATTTTTTTTATGTTTTTCTTTTAGCTCTTTCTGCTGTTATGTTTTCCGCCAGCATTAATTGTGTTTTCTTTTGTTTTATTTTATTTTTAATGGTTGGTTGCTGCTGTTGGTTGACTCAATGGAATCATTTTTATTTATGTTGTTTTTTTTCTCCTTGGCGACAAACTTTCAACAACTCTTGTTTTTTGTGCTTAACGAATGTGGGTTAAAGTCTGGCAGATAAAAAATGACGCTTGCATATGCAATTTAAATTATAAAATAATGTTAACAAAACTTTATGTGCCTCGAGAAAAATCAGATGAACCAATTGATATATTAATGTCGTGCCAGAATTGATATAATATATATATAATGGGGACCATGGAACTTTGAGCGTGTGAACCAAGTTGCCACTGACAGCTTTATGATGGTAGAAATTTATTAATAAAAATGCATAAAAAACTGTCATTGCTGTCGCTGGCTTGGATATAGTCATTAATTAAAATGTTGAAAATATATTAAAACACAAAAAGAGAAGCAAGATTAGCAAATGTTTATTTTTGCCATGATGCGAAACGCTTACACTGCAGTGCGGGCTATAACTTTGAGGTTTAAATATGGATATTGCCATCAAATGAACAATTTTTTTGATTATTTGCTTAATAAATTGACTTATTATTAAAAGGATTATTAGCTTTGTCAAAAAAAAAGAACCGTAAACATAATATTTATTTTATTGACTTCATATTTTGTTTGATAAGAATACAAATATGAAATGCTTATTTATATTAATTAGAAAAATTTTGATAATCATTTTCGAGTACATTAAGTTATGTACTAAAAGAATGTTCCCTATTTTAAATAAATTTAAAAGAAACTGTTGATTTAGAAGCCAATGCCTTTGCCAACCACAAACCGAAAAAAAATGCACAAAATATGCAAAAATCCACAAAAATCGAATCGCAAAATGACTTCAACGCACAATAAACATTATTTATTTTCTTTTTTTTTTTGCCGTTTTGCTTAAATACGAGTACAATGCGAAATTGCAAATGCGACCAAGGCCAATGGAGTTCATGACGAAAAGTAAATAAAAACCATAAAATCAAATACATTTCGGCGCTTGCCAAATATGCGGGACTTGGCTTAATTGCAGCCACAGAAGGCACAACAATCTGGCTGAACCTTAAACGTTTTCGAGCGTTCCGGCCATTTCTGGTGACAATTTGTTAAGACTCTCAGCCCACACAGACACACGGAGGTCGAGACAAAACCCAAACGATCGCAGTTGACATTGTTTTCTTGGCTACAACACGCCCACACACGCTCATCAGCTGGCAGTCATCTAATTCGTGTGGTATGAATGGTTTTGCATTCATAAATTAGCCGCCAGATACTTAGATATGTGTCGCACTCAGCAAGTAAATACTATATCGTATATATAGTTATGTATCCCACTGACTTAACGTTTCCCACCTGAAGTCGTGATCCAATGCAAATTGTTCTCCCAGCTTAAAAACAATCAATCAGCGCCGCTAAGCTGCTGAGCTGAGCGCGGTTTTAATTTGGTTTAAAGGTGTCTGCGCCATCTGTCTGGCATATCTAATTAGATTGACAAGTTTAGGATACGATAAGTTATATCCTCTTAGTGTATTTGGTGCGAACGAGGTTTTCGCTAATGGAGAACTGATCAAGGTTACATTACTAGAAAATATTTAATTGTATTTGAATTTGATTTTGTTTTTGAGTTTAATATAAAAATCGTTTATAAAAACTAAACGTTTTAAAAATGTAAACCCACGCCGTTCCATAAATATCTTTATATATATAATCGGATTCCACATTAATATTCCCGCTTCTATGTACACATTTTATGCCCTACTTGCCAACGGACATAAAGAACCCTTGCCAAAAAATCGTGGTGCATAAAATTTGACAATTTATTGACGCTCGACTGGTTGTCGTCCACTCTCAGTCGCTTTCGCATTCGTTTTTCGTATTTTGCATTTCGCATTTCGCATTTCGTGTTCATCATCAAGTGCAGGAGGCTAAATTTAAAAATCAAATGTTGCAAAATGCGGCATCCAAGCAAGGCGGGAAATGCTGTGTTGTACTATATGTTCGCCCACCAACTAGAAGGGCGAATTCGAAGAGGAATCTCTAGATTTCTGACCGATACAATGGTGATCTCATGCCGAAATTAAACAGGTCCATCCTTCTTATCCACGCCCAACCTTGAGCTTTACCCATTTTTATTCTTAGTTACTTGACTAATAACACTCCATAGTTAAGGTTCGCCATAAGTGCTATTGTGTGGGGGCTGGCTATAAAAAGAGCGCAGACAAAAATTATACAAAATGATAATAATAATACTTGAAAACACACACGCAAAGCTGTTTTTTTTTTCTATACTTGGGGTGCCAAATTTGGTAGCACCGTCCCTAGCCATATATAGAGTCCAGCGAGTTGGCCAAGAGATAGAGTCATAAGCGCGCGGTCTACTACTATATGTAAATTATGACTCGCATAGCGCATAGCGAAAAAGATGCGGAGATTGCCTTAAAAGCACAAACGACTCGACTTGTTTAATGAATAAAAAGATCTTTCATTGATAATTATTAGATTGGCACTGCTCTCGTTCTCTCCGCCCACTTTTGTGATACCATATATGAATACTATGCCCTTAAATGGTCAGTTGGCAACAGGTGAGCCAGGGCTTTAGCTTTAATTATAGACTCCCGGCTAAGTCTCTGACTAAGCTGCTATTAATTAAGCCGCCTGCGCATATGGCTGGGGGTTTTGATTATTGTAATTTATCTAAATGCCACTATCAATCCATCTGACTTGGCCCCAGAAGTGAATCAGTCGGTGACTCCGTCATCATCATCGGTTCGAAGCTCGTATGCAAATGCAATTTTACACCAATTTGGCGCGGCTTATTCATCTAATCTGGCTGCACAATCTTCGTGCCACTGCCACACATCGGTCACGTTGCAGATTGAATAGATGCGGATTGACACTCGCTCGATTAAAATTGACAGCTGTCATGATTGCGTTTATGCCAATGGCTCATGGCTTAGAACAGTACCGCCTAAACGATGATGTTGATGTTGTTGTTGATGATGATGATCATGATGCCACCGATGATGGAATGCTCTACTTGCGTGTCGCAACAAATTACACAAAAAATGGCTAAGCAAATGAAAAGCTGCTCTTAATTATTGTCGAAAGGGGAAAAATCTCTTCGCCATCGCCATCAATAATCGAGTCAAGTGTTTCGGACCGACCGTCTCTGTCTCGATTTACCTCTCCGATTCATTCTCGTCTCTTTGGCATTTTCTTTATGGGTTCTTTGGCCCGCAATGAACTCTGGAACGGGCCGGCGTTTCTTTTTCGCACCGCTCGGAAAAAAGTAAATTTAAATTTTGTGCAATTTCTTTTCGCCTTCTTTGTTAGCTCCGACTGCTCAGATTTTTTTTATTTGAAATTTTATTTATGTGGCACACAGAGAAAGCTGGCGAAATAAATAGGAAAATAAGCCAGTAGCTGGCTAGATAAAAATATCAAACATAATTAATTCAAAATGACAAACAAGACGTTGTATATTCTGCATTCAACAGGTCAAGAAACTCATACAGGGACATTTATACTAAGAAATAAATTCTAAGAAATATTTCTAGTTACTAACTAAATATCTCTTAAAAAAGTTTAAATGTAGCATTGAGGCTTTAAAGCCATTTGAGGTTTTAAAAGATATTTTTTTAAATAAGTATATTTATATGATTTGCGATGTCAGCAATCACATACACTGTCAAAGAAATCAGATAACCGTATGTCAAATTGTTGACATTTAGTGAGAGAAGTCAGGCATTTAATTTGATGTCATTTGGTGGCATATTCTTAAATCATTGATGTGACATATGATGCAGTCACCTTTTCCCCTTCTCCGCCAGCACACCCAGCACAACAATTACCTACTTTTAGTGACAAATTGTCAAAGCACATGCCAAAAACAAACAATGCAATTGAGCTTATGCAAAACGAAACAACACCAGCAGTAGCAGCACAAAATGTTGATCATATCAATTCGAGAGCCGCTGTCAACTGACACAGTTGGGGGTTCAAAATGCCCCACCCGCCATTGAAAATCACAAAAAGTGTGAACTGCACGGAGGGGGCGGTGCAGGAAGGAAGGGGCGTGGCAGGTCTGACCTCAGACTTAAGGGTGGTGGGCCGTTCGATCATCATTACGATGATGCTAGGCAAATTATGGCATAATTTGTTTAAATATAAACCAAGTGATTTCATGGGGTCAACCTAATAAATAAGTTAAAACAGCAACAGTCAATGGCTGAGTAAACACTTTTACACGCCGTTTTATTGATGCTAATTTAGTAGGTTTTCCGTCCAGAGGCAAATTAAACGTAATTTAATACAAGCACTTAGCTAAAATGACAAATTGAGCCGAGCTCTCGGTTGAAGTGGTGGCAAAGAGCCAGCAATTAAAATTATCAACGCTTTGTTTGTTTGCATTTCATCTGTCTATTATTACGCTCGGAAATAAAAAAAGGCTGTAGTAAAAGTAGATTTTATACGATTGCTAATGAACCATTTATTTACGCAATGAATTTGTGGTATAGTTGGCATTATCATCAGATTAAATATATTAAAAATTGTTATAGATTAGTTTTAAAAAATACATATGTAATATAAAAACTAAGTTTGGAATCAAAATTGTAGTATAATCTTACAATCTCTGAACCAATTTTATTGGTCACTGTAATGTAGAATATTCAATGTACATTATTATTATAAATTTTTTGTAAAATGATTACGATTTCGTCGTATTGTATTATGACATTTTACAAATAAATATGTAATATAAAAACTTGTAAAAAGTTATGGTATAATTTTATAATCTCTAAATCTTACTATAATGTAGAATATAGTTTTCTACATTTTTAATGGTTTTAGTTGTCTACAGATATTACAAATGTTTTATAATACGCCTTATTCAGTTTTCTTAAAATCTTAATAGAATTAATTACAGATTTTGTGGGCTTGTTTATGTAAAAAATTCTTCAAATTTGTATAATTTTCATTTTTGATGTTCTTAATTGTAAGCAAACACGTACTCATACAGCGTTAACTCTTGTCTTTAATCATTTCAGAAATTGCACGCGTGCGCGCCTCACTGTTCCAGATCAATGGGGTCAAGAAGGAGCCCCTGACTCTGCCCGAACCCGAGGGCTCTGTGGTGACGATGAACGAGAAGGTTTATGTGCCAGTGCGCGAACATCCAGATGTGAGTGGTCTTAGCTTATAATGATAATGATAATGATAATAACGATAAAGATAAAGATGATCTAATTTATGGATTTGAGGAGAGCACGACTTCCGACAATTAGAATTGACAACGCGTTCAGTGAGCAACTGGGCTACACCGGAAATGGCTTAAAGGTGTGCCAGCCAGTCAGCCAGCCAGCTCAGCTATTTGCCGAGGTGTATCTTCGTTGTCGATAGAGTCAGTCATCTGTTAAGTCAAGACAACAATTTGGCGGCAAGACGCCCCAGCAAGATGCCAAATGCAAAGCTCTGTGAATGCACCCTTCCACTTTTGTTTCCCCCCTTACATAGTAAAGCCTGAGCCGATACAGATACAGATCGAGCTGCAGATATATGTATATAGACGTTTAAATGGGTTAGACAAAATCATTGGAGCGTTTTAGGAAGTCGTTTGACGGCGTTCATTCGTTTCATTTGTCGTTGATTGTAGGCGTCGGAGCAAGTCACTCAGGCCAAGCCCTGCCACATTAGAATTTGATTTAATTTTATGCAATATAAAATGTTCCTCCCCTCTTCCCGCATTTCCCCTCTCTCCCCCTACTTCAGACATGTATATTTCTTTGTCTTTTTTTTTTTTAGTTTTGTTAATTTGGAAATTGTTTGGGCGTAGTTTCGTTTCTTTTTTTTTCTTTGTATTTATTTATGGCCTGACAGCAGTCGCAGTGGCGGAACTGCGGAAATTTATTTTACTGCATGACACACTTTGCTCTTGATGTTTATGTTTTTTGCTTCGTTTAGGTTTTTTGCCTTAGTTTTTCTCTCTCCTTTTTTCTTGTGATCCAGATAAATGCATAAATTTAAATAGCATTAATTAGACTCGAAAGCATTTCAGATCGCACTCTGTTCAATGGTGTCCCTACTCGTGTGGCTTCTGTTCGGCAGCTGTTCAAATAATTTTCTTTACCAAATGGCGCCAGTAGTTCAGGGCGATTGGGTGGGGCGATGACCCAATCAAATGATGTGGAATTAAATGAATTTTAAATCGGTTTTAGTACTCCTAAAAAATACCACAATATTTAGGCTTCGAATTGTACATCAATTTGGAATATTTTCAGAGACTAGAGCTATCAATACAGTGGTTATACCATCTACATAGTTAACTTATTGAATTTAATCATACTAAAATTGGGAGAATTTACAAATACTAATGCTATCAATATAGTGTTAGTACTATATATTTTCCTAAAAAAAAAAGTTAATTAGCATTAATCTAGTTTGAAATATAAATTTTATACAACTTTCTTGGCTAGAATTTGTAATGTTTGTAATATATAAATTACTTTATTACGAATGACAAACCATTATCAATAAACAATAGCCTAACGGTAGTTTATAAAATAGTTTCTCACTAGATTGTTTTTAATGATCTTGGGTTGTCTTACCACTTTTCGAACTTTAGCTTCTTTTTGTTAGATACATCTACCTCTAAAGCTAAAGCCACTGGCCAACAAATACAATAACTTGCCAAGTCAGCACCACTTACAAAGGTTATAGAACCTTTTGCCTTGCTTAACCGTCGTAAAAATTAATGAAACCAAAGTGAAACATTTCTCACATTGTGCCATTCAATTAATTACCGTCGAGCGTTGCATAGAACGAATATTCTAAATCGCAAGAGAGTAAAGGCGGGCGAAAAGATAACATGAAAATAGACAGTCTAACATTAACATAAAATTGGACTTTATTAGGGCTAGACCCAAATGAAATGAATATGAATGAGTTGTGGTCATAAATTAAAAACAACATACATAATTTAATGAAATGAAATGAACAGAGTGTCGACTGAAAACAACTTTTGATGATGATGTTTCATGTGTTCTCGTTGTTGTCCAAACGAAAACTGGCACAGATCTCTGGCCGAGATTTACGACCAGAGGGCCTTAGATTTTTCCCCATGATTTTCCAATATTTCAGGTGTTCCAATCTGTCTTTTTTCGAGGCCCCCTTTAGATGTCGGGTGTTATGTGCGGGCGTTTCAAACCGAGCGCTGCTTTCTCATAAATCATACCATTTAATTGCAATCATTTCGGGCAGACAAGAGCCTATAATAACGAACAAAAATTCGCATAGAAAAATTCTGAAATTTTCCTACGGCCACCAGTCGAATTTCGAAAATGTATTTAAGCAAGACAAATGGCGTTTTGAGAAACATGGAAGTGCAACAAGTTCTGGGCAAAATGTTTATTGGTTTGCTGGTTTGTTAGTGTTTGTGCGCGCCCCGTCATGGGGTATAAATTTCAAGGCATTAGGCCCAGACACTGGCAGTCGCAAATAATAGCAGTTAATAATTTATAACGCATTCAACAATGTAAATAGAGATTTGTCAGTTGGCCGACAGGCCGGCTACAACAATATGCCATGTAAATGCTCAACAATTTGTCAACCCAGCTCCAAATGCAGAGGAGATGGCGGCGAAGTGATATATGTGTGTATGCATTTATCTATCTATCTATGTATGTATCTGCTGAATCTCGTTCCTCTGGACGTGTCCAAAACATAAATGCAACTTAATTAAAGTCCCCAGCAGCCGAGCAGAGGCATTAAAACAGTTTACAATTAATTACAGCAAACTATTAACGCTGCGCGTTTTCAATGGGTGAGCATTGGTCCGCCTTTGTCCATCTATCCATCCATTCATCCATCCATCCATCCATCCATCCATCCATCCATCTCGTTCTCCCCGTTGTTCGCTGTCAGCGCTCATTGCTCATACGCCCCGTGGCGCGTCATGCGACATCCGACATGCGACATGTTGACCCACTGAGCCTGGCCAGTGTATTTCTGAGTGATTTCGCTTCGTACTAAACTTAAATTATGCTTGACATTTTTTTATATTTTCTCAAACTCATTTTCCGATGCTTAAAGTTAAAGATATGGAAAAGTGACAATCAGATACGAAATATTTTCGGGATGAGACATCAATCTTTTATTGACTGGTCAGTAAAAATAACGCAAAAAAAAAAAAATTATTTTTAAATAAGCTTGTTTAGGAATTGAAACTAACTTTGAGCATCTTTTTTGCTAAACCAAATCGTTTAATTAAATCATACAAAAAAAATTGTTAATAATGTTTTAAATTGTCTGTAGGCACGAACACCCAAGCGATCTGATTAGAGATTAATTAATCAATTGTTAATAGATCCCATTGAGTTGAGTAAATTCCCTTTCCGTCGATTAATGCTGCGGTCGCACCCCCACACACACACACACTCCACTATACATTACACATCAGTGAACCATTTGACATTCGATTCGTGTTAAGGTCATTCGGCTTTTGAACATATCGATCAAGTGGGAAATCGCGGCCATATTTATAGCAAATTATTATCCCAACAGCAGGCCATCATCTCAGACATTGTGTTGATGTCTCCCCAAATCACCTTATGTTGCTTTTTGTTTCGCTTGTGCGCCTTTTTGTTTATTGTTTAAGCCGTTAACACAAAAGCCAATTAATCTACAAACTGCAGCAAATTAGTCATAAACATTGAAATGCTAATTACGTGCAATTTTTATGTACATTTTCGGTTGTTTGGTAATTTAATAGGTACAACCCCGAATGTCGTAAAAAAAAAAAACAAGAAAACACCGACAAGCGAATTGCGGCAAGCATTATTTTCAAGTTAAATTTGCTGCCGTTGTTTGTCATGTCAAAGTTTGATTTATTTTTCCGTGTAATAGACGAGTGTTTTGTGTAGCGTAATTATGTGTGCTAAAGTGTCTCTTTCTGTAGTTGTGGATGCATAGACATGCCGTATATGTACTCTATATGCATAGTAGTAGCCGACTAATCTATTTGATCTATGCCGACCCCTGCCTTGGTTGCTTATGCATTTCTGTTTCCAATTTACTGGCGAGCGCGGCTCAAATGAAAAGATTCGTAAAACTCACTGAGTCACACGGGCAACGCGATTAAAATCTGAACACTATAAAGTATAATGTTCTTCTACACAGCTTCTAATGAAAAATTCCAAATATTCTCTTTGTGTGTGGTTTTCGTATGAAAAGTTTTGCGCACAATTGGATGGTCTGTTGTCATGGCCACCTTAAGACAGAGGGGTAATTCTTATCACAGCCTCCCGTGTGTTTGTTTGTTTGTTGGCTTGTACTTTCCTTTTCAGTGTTTTTCAGTGCCCTTTGTATTGTGCGTCGCAGTTGGCTTATCAATTGTTTGTACCTTTTGCTGTATTGAAAATTGCTTTTGTACAAAACGTATAAATATAAAATATTTTCCTTGCGCGCCCTATCTGAGCTCACAATCGGTAAAATAAAGCAGCAATAGCAACAGCTCAGCCTCCGCTCTCATAAAAGCACACATCC
This sequence comes from Drosophila elegans, assembly GCF_018152505.1. Taxonomy (NCBI): domain Eukaryota; kingdom Metazoa; phylum Arthropoda; class Insecta; order Diptera; family Drosophilidae; genus Drosophila; species Drosophila elegans. The sequence continues at coordinate 558,691 of NW_024545855.1, read as the reverse complement.
CCCGGTACACTATACAACATTCACTTGTACGCTTCACTTGACTACACTCCACTTGACTTGCCTTCCAGCTACCGTTTGCCATCTGTCTTTTGTCCGTTTACAACAGCACTTTGGGCTCAAGTGCCGCCGGTAAAAGGTCAATTTAATATCACAGTCACAAAGTCCCAAAGACTTTGCTTATACAGAAACGAATAAATGTTGGTTTTGATATCTAAAATATATCTGCTTTTGAAAACTTTTAATGCGGTTTTTAATAGAATAAAACCACATACTTTCAAATTTAAGATTAATCTAATCAGTTCACGATTATTTCTTTCCGTGTAGCTTATGTGAGACGTCTGTAAAAGCACGTGTGCCACTTGAGGTCGCGTAATTGTTAAACAGCAGGAGCAATCAAACAATAGGGCAAAAGGGTTCCTTGGAATTCTAAAAATACCTGGGGTTTTCGGTACGACTTGTGCATTCTTAAGGGAATCGGAAGTTGACATTGTTTGGGTCTCAAAGTCATATATTTTAATGAATTTAATTGTGTAAAAGAATTATAATTGTATAAATAAAGCTTATGCTACTGAATTTAATGATTATTATTTAAAGCATCCTTCATAAGTAATTTATTTGGTAAAGAATTTATTAATTTTTATTATCATTATTATTAAATTTATTTAATGTTTATTATTTAAAGCTCCCTTTTTAAGTCACAAATTTCTATTGCTACATACATTAATTCTTTTATTGCACTATTAATTGTTTAATACATTTTTCAATGTTTTCCAATTAATGTTTTTATTTTATGGCAATCATTGCGTATTAGTGAATAATAAACAACATCATTATTCTTTGAAGCCCACTACAAAAGCCATTAATTTCAAGTGTTACAATCTTAATCTTTATTGCCGCTCTTATGAAATTGCCTCTTTGTTTGAACTCCTCCACAAACTCTAGATAACCAAGAGACAAAAGGAAAACCCTTAAAGCGCAATCATTTATAATTTATTTGGCCACTCGTATTTGTTTGGCATTCCTCAATATTTGTAGAACGCAAGTGGCAGCGCGCACCGTAGTAAAGTGTTGCAAGAGGGGAAATGGGTTTTAATTTCCTTTTAATGGCAAATGGAAGAGATCACTTGCGTAAACATTGAACAGAGTCAGGGAATTTTAATTAAGCAACTGATATGCAGGCGATAAGCAATGCAAATGTTGTCTTTTGCCTGCGTAGCTCACATTTTGTGCGAACACGTGTGTGTGTGTGTGGCAGCATTGCAGCAACATTTTGTTTAATTTGGGTCTAGCAACTTTCTCGCCATAGTTTTGTGGACTTCAATGGAGGTTAAATGGTTTTTCGCAAAATTTAATTATAATTGCCGGAGCCATTAGGCATTAACTGCATTCTTAGCGGCAATTTTCAATTGATTCGATCTCATCAACAGCAGCAGCAGCAGCAGTGGCAGTTGCAATTGCAGATGCAGGCTTTTTAGATACAGATACAGAGATACAGCAGCCACAGTTCAGAGTGACTGACTGACTGACTGACTGACAACAGCTGTTGCTGCTGCTGCTACTATGGCTAACTGCTGCCGGCGGCTGTCTGCTGTCGATGATCGCATCGCTGTGCACTTAACATCCCCATATCTCACATCCCATCACATCATCGCATTCGCATTTGCTCGCAATGGGTCTGCCCAGATGCATGTGGGTGGGTTACGCCCCCGGGGCGAGACCAGAACCAAAACTAGTTTAGCCAGCAATCCTACAATATTGCAACTCAAATGGTAATGTTTTTGATCTGGCCAATAAATCTAATTTATCGACAGGCCTGCGGGTCCGGACGGTGGTTGTTGCAATCTAACCAAAGTATATGATAATTGGGCGCCACGGCAGCTTACGGTTGGGGTCACCTCATCGCCGATTTGAGGCTGGTGAACGTTGTTGGCCAACATGCCATGCACGTCCATCATCATCGACAAGCGCGTCAAAAGATTTTTGCACGCTCCGCTAATAGTTTAAGCAAAATTCTTTTGAATGTCGCCGCCTGGTGCACAGTGAAAATATATATGTCCAGTTTTACTGCTAAATTCAATTTATAGTGTGAATTTAAAAAAATGTATTTTCTTCTTTAAGAAATATAATGAGACATTTACTGAAAATCAAAGTTAATATCCGATGTTTTAGGTAACTTCTGTATTTTGTAACTTTTTATAAATAAGGCATACAGTACCTGAAATTTCACCAAGACCGTTAAAAAATCAATAATCTGGCAACACTGGTTTAAAGAACATGATTTCTAGTGGTTGCAACTTGTAATGCCTAGTTAATATTAATATCCCTTCAGTCTGAATGATTTTGCAATTATTTGTAAATTATATATACAATAGATTTCTTGATATTGATTTCTTTGAGTGTCATTGACTTGCTAACTGACTGACTGCATTTGGCTATATGCACAATCAGTTTGTATGTCTATCTGGCTGATTGGTTTATCGTGCCAAATTCAGGCGTGTCGCCGCGGGTCATATTACGATCGCCCATTGTTGTACCCAATGCTGTGGGTGACTCCAGCCCCAGCTCTCTAGCTCCAGCCTTCAACGAACCGAATCTGACCAGCGTCATACGCTTTAATAACTTCGACTTTGAACGGATCTGGCTTGGCATTTATGCATCCTGACTCACGAGCCGCCGATCTAATGCGTTTTAAATTTGCCAAAAACTTTGAACTTAAGACCAAGTAGCTAATTAGATCGTATTCGTTGATTCGCTAATGATTTCCTCTAATTATAAATGTCTAATTTATATCTCCTCTCCTCTCCATTTTCATTACCATTACAGTTCAACTTTGTCGGTCGCATTTTGGGACCGCGTGGCATGACCGCCAAGCAATTGGAACAGGAGACCGGCTGCAAGATCATGGTCCGAGGCAAGGGATCCATGCGCGACAAGAAGAAGGTGAGTGGTGCATCAAATGGTGCATTTGAATGGAACCCAAATTCTAAATAGTTTGGCAGGAAACGAGGCATTACTGCAAGGCCAGCCGGATCACAAAATTTGTCGTGTGCATTCCGAAGATATTCAGCCATTAGCCGAGCACTTCAAATTAAATTTTAATTATCGTAAATTGTGCCCGCAAATATGGTACGCGTGCATATGAAAATTCTGTTCGCAGTCCGTTTCCGTGCCAAATGGGAATTATTCTTAATTATAAAGCGAAAAATATGCCCTTTCTTTAAGCCTTTTTAATGATTTGTTTCTGGCAATGATTACCAATGATTAGCTATAAGCTTACTATTTTTTTAAATGTTCAGTAATACCAAAACTGACATTTTGCATATCTTTAAACATTTAATTTTTTTATGTTTATAATAAATAACTAAAGTAATCTTAAGGAATACCTTCAAGTCCCAACGTTAAACTGCAAAAACACAGTCATTTGTTTTCATTTACCATACTTATATGCGTATGTTGTCACTCAAAATGCTCTGATGATTTAATTTCCCCTGACGAAAAAAGCAAGTCAAATTAGAAGAGAAGAACAAAAAAATGAAATGTGTGTCTCGAGACGATTAAATGTATTTCTGTAATTCATAAATGTGACGGGCCAAATGAGCGGCTGGCTGGCAGGCAGGCAGAAAGAAAAAAGAAGGCAGACAGTCAGACAGGAGAGTTTTTAAAAATCGGGAATTTGGTTGCAATATTTTGATAATTTAGTCAAAATGAATGAGAGGACTCCCACACAAATGTCTGACTCATCGTTAACCGAAAGATTTTTGCCGTCTGTGACACAAGTGAAAACCGCAAGAATAGAAATGTTCTGTTTACTTGCATCTTTAAGATAGAAATAGACCCGACAACCGAAGAAGAAATTAGTCATAGTGCATGCTTGCCTGAGGTGAGACCTCCCTCTAGTTAGTTAGGTTTCCTTTATTTCTTTTGCTTGGCCACTCATTCGAAGTGGCCAACAAAAAGGTCTTACTCAATTCCTGATAAAACTTTTGCCGGCATTTGTACGATGGCCAGCTTGACAGTTGCTAATTTGACGTGGAACTTGCACTGGACTTCTTCAAAGCATTTTCTATCCAATTTGATTCTTATTGATTATAAAGTCTGTGGGTCACAACTTAAGCTCGATGAAGGAGAAATCGGAAAAAGTATTCATTATATTTCAAGCACGTACGCCACAAGTAATAACATCAGTGAAATGAAAAATTGCAATAATGTTTTTAGTGTGGCGTGACACGCCCACTTTTAATTATTTTGCTCCCATTAGCACATTTACTTATAGATTCTCATTTTATTTTTCACATATTTTCGAATAGTTTATGTATTGAGCGCAGTGAAGAGAAGGTGAAATGATTGAATCATTGAGCAATTCAAATGAATTTATTCGAATTTTACTGTTAGCATTTCACGCTTTATTGTTGTGGGAAATTCTTTCCTTGGCCTGTGCAAATATGCATTCTCAAAATCGCCAATAAGCAAATAATTAAAAATAGGAACAGCAATTATAAATTGCTTAAGATCTCATACAAAAGAATAAGATCTTAATTGAATATCACAGGAATAAAGCATAAAAGGGAGACTTCAATCAAAACTTATTGAAAGTTTCTTACATTTACATGTTAAATTTAATCAATTTTGCAAATTTTCAGGAGGATGCCAACCGTGGCAAGCCCAACTGGGAGCATCTGTCCGATGACCTGCATGTCCTGATAACCGTAGAGGACACCGAGAATCGTGCCACGGTCAAATTGGCCCAGGCCGTTGCCGAAGTGCAGAAATTGCTCGTGCCGGTAAGTGTTTTTGAAGTCAATTGAAAGAGCGAAAGACCCTCAGAATAGTCAAAAGTAAACTTATACTTGCCTAATAAAAAATTCATAATACGCTCGCGAAAAGCTTAAAGTAAAAGAGAAAGTAAAGAGAGAAAATAAATAAAAATGCGTGTTGCCTTTCCCACCTCCTTTGTCTATGTTAAATCAATAATAAATTATTAAATGATTTCACAGCTAAACTGAAATGAATGTTAACCAATTTAATTAATAATGAATTTTCTTATATTATTTCTCATTCTCTCTACCAACAAATCTAATCTGCTTTAATGTATTCCGTTTAATACATTAAACCCCAAAAAAACAAAAAAACCAAAAACAAAAACACAAACATACACTCGTACTAACAGCAAGCCGAAGGCGAAGATGAGCTAAAGAAACGTCAACTTATGGAATTGGCGATTATTAATGGCACTTATAGGGATACAACAGTGAAATCTGTCGCAGGTATGTCAACCGAAGCCTCTCTATATCTTCTATCCATCTAAAACCGAAATAACCTAACCCGATCTCCACTCAGACAGAGCTAAAAACACACACAAAAGATATATAATATAATATATATAGTAACGAGAACTACCAGCTAAAATCGAATGAGCGAGAAGAGCGAGATTAACCATTAACGATTTTGCAACTGAACCTTTAACGAAACCAAACTGATTTAAATTCGATTTACATTTCTTTATTTTGTACTGGATATATGTGTACGACGACCAGCTTTTTCATGCGTTGGCTCTGCTTCTTATCTGTATCCCGCAGTGTGCGATGAGGACTGGCGCCGCCTGATGGCCGCCTCCGACAGCCGCCTGCTGACGCCCACCGGCCTGCCCGGCCTTGCCGCCCAGATCCGCGCCCCCGCCGCCGCCCCGCTGGGTGCCCCATTGATCCTGAACCCGCGGATGACCGTCCCAACCACGGCGGCCAGCATACTGTCCGCCCAGGCCGCTCCGACAGCCGCCTTCGATCAGACCGGCCACGGCATGATCTACGCCCCGTACGACTATGCGAGCTACGCCGCCCTTGCCGGCAATCCTCTGCTCACGGAATATGCTGATCATAGCGGTGGGTTGTTTGCCAGATAATCACACATATCTCACCCTGAAAATCACTCTGTTCCATCGCTATCTCTACATATATCGATTATGATTTATGCTCACAACAACCAAATCAGAAAACACACTCCAAGCGAAATCATTCATCTATCAATCAGGCAGAGGTTAGTCGTCTAAGAAGATTTGAGGGTTTTAGCGACGAGTTAAATTGCGAGCAATAATATAGCAAGAGCATATCGCCAGATAAGCACACATCATTTAACACACACTAGAGGTACAATTTACACGTTGCGCATACGCCCGGTAGGTTTGTTGATCCTCTTAACACATTAACCAAGTGCAATCGATTCGACAGACTTCGATTTAACAACCCAGCAGAGCCAGTGAGCTAATGCATCTAGTATTATTTACTTTTTTTTATTTTTTACACATGTTTCCGTAAACATATTTATTTATTTGTTTTTTTTTTATAATATTTGTTTTGTTAATTGTCTTGTCATGTGAAAGATTTAGATTTTGCATTTAACCATTAGGAGCTTGCATTTATTTTTTGTTGATATATAGCAGGCTATAATGTGGAATTGGTGCAGGCAGTGGCTTAGGCAGGGAATACTGTAAGAGTATGATACAAAAAAATGTATTTAAAAACCCTGTTTAAGTCACTGATTGCATATATGAAGCTGCATTTCATCTACAAAGCAGCTTGTCAACTTTTCCTGTATTTTACATGAATCTAACACAATTATTATTAACGTTCAGTGCCATAAAGTATGCAATGAGATTATTTCACGCTTTTAACCTTGCTTCCTAAAATAATTCACAATTTTTATGATATTCCTAATCCTAACCAGAGCTAACAGAATTAAACAAATCCTCTTCATTATTTTATCCAAAGACTATTTTATCTTATATATTTGTTACAAACAAAAATATTTACAGTTGGTCGATATATGCATGCCGGCTCCGTCTTTTGAACTTCTCTCTCTCACTCTCTATTATTTTTCCCTTGAACAACAATAAAAACAGAAATCGAAATGTAGAGGAAAAACCCATTGAAAATGTTTAGCCTAAAGTTATATAGTTACAGTCACACAAAAACTGGAACAGAATTATACACACCCACACACATAAATGTATAGACTGTATATATAAAATTAAATATTTACTACCTAGTGACAAAAACGTAAAAGTAAAACGGCACAACAAACAGGAAAACAGAAATACTCAATGAAAAAAAAAAGAAGAAACAAATCAAACAAGAAAATTATTGCTCGTCAATGAATTTGTTTTTAATAATTCTTATAAAAATTCTTCTGTAGTTAAATAATAGGACGCAAAAAGGGAAACATTTCTGCAGTATGCAATATTGGCAAAAATAAGTGATTTTTAGGCCCTTAAAATGTAGTTGCTTTAATTATAAATTTAACTTTTATGATTTTCCACCCGAGACGTTTTTATATGAGTATATTCTAGTTGAGAACAACAACAACAGCGGCATCCAAAGCAAGTTGTTGATTTTCGTTTTTTGCAACCCATGAGTATTCAAATTAAAGAGGGCTATACTTTATCATTTTCTCTTCTGAATAATAACCCTATTTTAGTTTTGTGGTATGAGGGTCGAGTCTTAAGTGCAATTTAGTTAAGTATCTGTTTTTTTATGTAGTTATTGTAGTCAGTGTTGCGATGGGGGACAGTATTTATGCACATATGTACCTAACGAAGAGCGAAAAGAGAACCGTTTCAATTTTTCCAGCCAGTGCCATTTCTCGTCAAACCATATACTTTGAACAGAATTGCAGAAAAGCTTTTTAAAAATTTACACACATATATTTATATATATACATATATATAGTATTTCTTAGTGGAAAGGAGCCTTGAATCAAGTTGGTGCTTAAATAATTACTTCAATTAGATCTAAGTTAAGTCGAGGCTCAAAGGTGGCCGTCCAAGAACAGAAACCATAATCCAGAATCAATTGAATGCACGACTAGTCAGCAAGCTGGAGGAACACAATGCTTAAGGAACACAATAATCGTTTCTAGAACTTAACCATAAACTGGAGACGACGAACACCTTAGGCTAAGCGTTAGTGGCTTAAAAATCACTTATTTTGTGGCCGAATCTTAAAATCAGATCAAAAAACGAATAAACAACGACTCATTCCAAAGAAGCAGAGAATTTAAATGTTACAAAGTAAAAGAAAAGAATACCGAAAAACAGGTCAATAATTCCCCATCAGTTGGCAATTGGCTTCCAGCAAAGGCAGCACAGCTTCAGTTTGAGCACAGCAAGCATATGGTAGATGTAAGGATGTATGCAATATCTATTTAGACCTAAGTTGTATTTTGTAGCGAATATGTTCACATCTATTTAAACATATAACCGATATGCCTATGCAAACATATATCTACATGTATCGTATCGTATATTTTAGTAGGCGCCATTAAGCAGCAGCGTCGTTTGGCGACTAACCGCGAACATCCCTATCAGCGAGCAACGGTCGGAGTGCCAGCCAAACCGGCGGGTTTCATTGAAATACAGTAAATCAACCGGTCCGCGGTCCAAATCACTAAAAACAGAAAGTTCAATTTTTTTATATTACACACCATAACACCAAAAGCAACTTAAAACCCTTTTATCAATCATTTTCGAGAAGAACAGAAAGAAAAACGAACAACAGAAGTCGAACGATTGCGTTGCCTGTCCTTGGATTGCGTTTACGAGGCAGCCAATCGATTTAGTTCAATTATTTTAACATTGCGCTATTTATTTTGATATCTATGCTGCTCATAAAGTCCCACACTCCCCCCACACCAACAAACCACACTGTATATCCGATGAAACCTGGCCGGAAACGTTGGCCAGGCCAGGCCGCTCTGCCCTGATCAGAGTTCCGCAAAACAATTGTCAAGCGCACCGCCTCCACAGGTTAGTTGTGTTTCTACTCCTTTATTTATTTTATCAAACTATTATTTTCATTATGTGTTATCTTTCCCGCGGAATAAAATCCAAATGAGACTCATGGTTCGTTTGCATTCTATTTCGATTGCGATTGTTTTGAAACAACAAGCAAAACAAAATTTTGATAAAACAAAAGTACAGACACATGCAAAATCTATCAGTCCAGACAAGCTTCTGGAATGAAGAGTTGAAATATCTTTTTATACGAATATATTTATACACAAATTTTTACATTAGTTTTCCTTTGTTCCCACGTTGACTTGTGCCTTTGATGTTTTACATACACGCAAAAAAAAGTTGAAAAGAAAAAAAAATATATATATATGAAAAAAAAGTGAAGAAAAGGACTTCAAAACATTTTAGTAGATTTTTATTTGTATTACTCTCGGATAAGCCATATACCTTTTTTAAAAACAAAAAAAAAACGCTCTTTACGAGATATGAATTTTACATGTGTATCCTAGACCTAAGTCCCCTGTTTAGCCTCTTAAGATTATATGATTATTTTGTATTACGCGTTCGAATGTAAATGTTGCAATTGAACCGAAAGTGTACCACAAAGAAATAAAGATCAATGATTTTTGTTGAAGTAAAAACAAAAAAAAAACTTTAAAAAAAATCAACACAACAAAAAACAAACAAAACAAAATCCTTACCAAGTCTTATGATTCTTTATTGTTCTACGAACTTGACTTCTTTCAGAATTCTCCTAAAATGAAATTTAAAACCAAAATCTAACGCTTTCCAAACTTAACACCCAACGAATAAATAATGATATTTATTTCTCGTATTCAGTCGTCACACATAACTCATTGATCAGAAATATTAATAAACACTTCACTTTGTTTGTTTGCAACTCTAGTGACTAAGACAACTTAACTATAGAACCCAGACACAACCGCATTTATACATAACAACAACCCTCACCCACACACGTCCTTTGGGCATAACTCTATGCTTACCACCCACTCTTCGATTGATCATTAATCCCACCAACCCAGCTGTCAACCAGACCAAGCAACCAACCAACTACTACCAAGATACCACCACAAGTGCTATGGCATATGCATTATAATTTATGTATCCTATGATACACGTACCTATGTGTACTTACCACACTTAATCTTTAAGCTTATGGGTTGCGGTATTTCCTGTCTATGATTAATTGATCTCTAGACTAGTTAGTTAATTACATAACTTGTATAACTCCAAACCTCACGAAATTGCATTGGCATCTGCTTAAAACTGAATGAACAAGAATAATAGAACTGAAGGAACTTAATCTCTAGTCATCTCTGTGAATACTGAAAATTTAATAGTTTTGGCTGAACCTCTTGTCAGTTAATTATTTTTAACTAAATATCAAAAGTTCATCGATTTATTATTAGTCCTTCAAACGCTAAAACAAGATCAAAGGAAAGCATACCACTAAAAACTGTAAATAAATATACATATTTAACTGAGCTAGTTAAAATTCAATTTTTAACAGCATTTAATGTAAAGATAAAACATGTAAATAACGCTTTTTTATGTTTTGTTATAATTTATTTATTTTAGCATTTGAACACAAAAAACAATAAATAATCGGAACCCATTCTGTGAAAAGAGCTTATGCACCTGCAATTTTATGTAATCTTTTTTTTACTTTATTTTCCCCTAATTATTACGTGATCAAGTTATAAATAGCATATTAAAACTATTAAACGGTATAAACATTTATTTTATAGAAAAAAAAAAAACAAAATATGTGATGTAATACTATTGCTAATTATAACTAACCAAAGGCCAAGTTAACCAAAAACAAACAAAAGAAAACAAGTAAAAAGAATTAATCTCAAAAGGAATAAAAATCCTATCATGTTTTTGTAAATTTGAAACAACTTAAATAACCATCAAATGTTGCATCAAATAACGTTTCAACAACACAAAAATATTCGCACTATCTACAATATCTATAAAAAAATATTTTAATATCCTGTCGATGAAACTCTAATGATAATAATGTATGTGTTTGTCTTTATTAAAGTCAAAAATGTTCAACGCATCAGAAGATTTCAAAAATTCTAAATGATGCGCTAAGCATTAAGCAAAAAGTTACTAAACATTTTCTGACAATTCTCCATTCAGCATGTTTTTATGCGCCCCACTGATCATACAAATGCTAAATAAATGCGTGGTAACTTTTTGCGCCCATAACTCGCATAACATAGGATAACTACATGAAAAACTAACTGCTAACCATAAAATATTAATCAAACTCTATTTCCACTTCTATGAATCTCTCTCTTTACATGCTAACTAAAAAAAAAACCAAACAACACAAACAAATATATTCGACATACTCACAAACGTTTAATAAAAAAAAAAAATTGTATTAAAACAAAAAATTTAATAATATTCCAATGGAAACCAAACAAACATCCTAAACACACTACCAATTCCGCTCCTCCATCCGCCATGAATCCATGAATCCACCGCCTGCCGTAGATGAGCACGGAATCAGAAAAGCAGCAGCATCCCAGCCAGTCCAAAAGCAGAGCCACGTGTGTGTTGTGTATGTGCATATCTGAAGCTAACAAAAAACCGTAACCAAAAGCCAGAAATCTGAGCCACCACATGTCACTGACACAGCTACTAAAACATTTTTCCCCGAGCTCTGAAACCATTTGCTACACGAGCAGCAGATGCAGCACATGCAACACTTGCAGCGGCACATCAGCAACAGCAACAACAGAACAGCAGCAACATCAGTATGTATTGAATCTTGTGGCCATTAAACTGTTACGTTTTGCCAGCAACAAAACAAAGCAATTAAGCAAAAAAAATTGATAAGAGAATCAAACATAGAACTTAGTTTAATTAAAATAATCTAATGGAAAATACAAGTTAGTTATTAGTGTAAAAGTTCAACGAACAAAAACATACTTAATGCAAACGTATATATATATATATATATATATATATATATATATATATATATAAAATGCATATACAAGTCTGTATATAATTACCCCAAATCCCCTTAACGAAATTAAGGAAAACCATGTTACCGGAATCTCATCCAAGAAACTCTACATAAAAACAATTTTAATTTTTTTTATATATCTGCTCTATAAACTCAAATTGCAAACACGAATCTTTCACTAGTGAAACGATAGCCGTTTCTCCTTTTTTCATTGTAAGCCTTAAAAGGATTCAACTCACTATAATGTCGGGTTCAGATTTTCAGCCGTCAATTAAGCATACTCTATTTTTGTTAAACTGACGCAAATTTTTGTTAACGAAGTATTTTTTGATTATGTTATACCATATCTATATTGTCTGAATAGATTTCCTACCCCACTTCAAGTTGATTGTGTGAAAAGTAAGTGGGGGCGAAACAGGAAACAACAATATCATATTAAACACGTTTAACAGCCATATTTAGTTAATGAATCAAACATAATAGGATGATAACATCAAGCATTCATAATGTACAATTAAACTAAACTTAAATTATTTTAAATATTTTAAAGCTAATGTATTATATGCAGAAATAAAAAATAACTTACGTTTTTAACCGAATAATTGTTCTTAAAAGCGATGGCCACAAAAAAAAGGAATTCTTTAATTTAAAATAAATATTACTCCGCCCAGAATGGAATCGGGCATTGTTAACACACTTAATTAAATATGTATCGTTTTTATTTGTAAATGTAATAAAGTGAATGCAGAAATATTAGAAAAGAACAAAACTAGAAAGCTAAAGGTAAATTGCATTTAACTTATGGTACAAAGCAACCGCTGCAACGTGAAGTTGCTGCAAACTTTATTTTAAATTAAAGAATTTTCACACATTTTTGTTGGAAGAAGGAGATGTTATCAACATGTGCCTTAATCAAGTTAAATAATTGGCACCAATCAAAATAATTTTTTTAAAATAAAAAAAAAGCATACAGAAAACCTGTTGAAATTATTCTGCAAAATGTGAGACTCATACTCAGAAACAACACGAAGTTCAACCGTATGGCAGTTGACTAATCTTATAATCATAATAAACATAAATATAATGTATAATTTTTATTGATAACAACGGCAATCGTGCAATCGTGGCAAAACCTTGCTAATGATGAGTTCAGAATTGGTTTTAACAAAAAGAAAATGTAATCCTCTCGATGATTGTGTAACAGAAAGCAAGAAAATAATCTTTTGAAATCAAATAGCTATAATTTCATTACATTAATCGAATGCTGTGCCTCTTAATATCGCATCAGAAACATTATTCATCCATCGCCAGCATTATAATTTTAATTGCATACTTTTGAGAAGGAAATCATCGATTTAATGTGAGATAATCCATATGTTCAAAACCTAATAATATATCAAATACGCACATGTAATTACCTGCATATGTACTAGTGTATGTATGCACGATTATGTATAACTTTTTGCATAAATAAATGTTTATAAAAAAATTAAATGAAATTATTTATTTAAAATTGGACAGGCTTTAGAACTTTTTGTTGGGGAGGAAGGAAAGTTCCTTTTAGTTCGATTAAAAACAACAAATTTAAGAGAGTGCTCTAGTTTGGACAATATAAACCAAAATTGCTGATTTTTAAAGTTTATTCAGAGCGAGCATTTTGTTCGAAAAGTGGTTGCCTTCTCACAATCAGCAGGCCAGTGCACATTGGCTCTGAAATTTATTGACATTGATAAATGCTTATGTGCACACAAGCACACAAATAAAAAGCATTATGAAATTAAACAAATTTAAAGCGATGTAGTCGAATGGCCTACTAGAGTAGAAATCCCAATTTTAAGCTTCGAATATTTCACGTAATAATTCTAAAAACCAAAGATATGAACAAATAAAAGAAAATAAAATGAATTTGAACAAAAATATAATCTAAGAATTTGTTTGGATTGTAACCAGATTCCGCTTGTGTGAAGCCATAATTTTTAATTAAGGCAAATGCCATGCTAAACTGTCCAAAAAACCAAGGCACACAATTCACATAAACTTTAATTGTATAACAAAGTGAGTGGGGTCATCTGTGGCCAAGAAAAAATGTGTCAGGTTTCCAGGACTAGGCAAGGAAAAGCCTGGACAATAAGAAACCTGGCAAAGAAATTTCGTATTTCAATTGTGAAATACTGTACCCCGTGGAGACCAGTACGCAGGTGAGTTAATCAACTTGAAACCGATTGGCTGTGGCTGACAGGGTATGCAGAAACACTACACCAGACGCAATGATTGAGGACAATCAATCATTTAAACTCAACGGTTTCGTCTACACCTGGCCCCGTTGAAGTGGACGCTAATTTGTGCGAAAGCCCATATCCTGTGGCGATTCGTCTGTCTGCTTGTTAGTAAGTCGGCTGTCTTTGTATTGTAAACAAAGGACGAAGCACGTGCTGGAATGGAAGAGGCGCATGCGCCACAGTTAACATAACAGTTAACAGTGACTTTACAGAGGTCCTGATTCAAAATTCCTTTTTATACAAGATGCCTGCGGTTGCTGCATTCAGTGCGGTGTTAGCGTTCGTGCGGTTGGTTTAACCAGAAAACCCAAGAAACTGATAAATTACTATCCATTTGTCAAGTTGTGGCAACAAGTGTCCTCCGAGGATGTGCGTGAGAAACTCACTGTGCAGTGTGTTTTTAATTTACTGTGTCGCTTTGCTTGGTGGTGCGGTTGTGGCCCAGAACGCCGCCAATATATCACAAGAGACAGTGGCGGTCGAGGAGTGCGGCAGCACGCAGAAAATGGTGGACGAGTGCTTCAAGGATCTGCCGCCGCATCTAATGGAATTCCTACAGAACACAAAAGTCGTCATCAGCCAGAAGGAGATCGCCGCCAAGTGCAAGTAGGCCTCTTGTGCAATTCGAGTGTGAAAAAGGGGACTACATTATTGATGATTACCCAACTCAAGGCGCTTATGAAAAGCGATTTATTCATATTTTTCTGTTGCCGCAGGGAGTAAAAAGCTATTCAGGGACGTGCTCCGTTCGACAGGGGACTTGAGTTGGGTCCACAAGGGCAGGCTTTCTTGTCTGGGCCTCTACGGAGATGATTAATTATGCCGCCTTTAAGTGCCAAAAATAAATTACAGACTTTCGGCATTAGAAGGAAAGTTAAGTGCTCGCATATTATTTTCGGGTGACAACAGATTTTTAATGAAGTCAGAACAGTACAAGACAATAAGTTAATTAATTAGGGATTTTAACAGCATTAGGTAAAACGTATTTATAGGAGCAGTTCTAATAACTATACTATTGTAGCTAATTATGTAACCGCGAGCTGTTTCAAGGACACAGACAACCGCGACGATAATTAATTACTTCTACTTTAAGTGGCAAATAAATATGCAGACATTTGGTATTAATGGGCAAACAATTTACTAATTGAAATGTTTTTGTAATATTTGGCTTTGTATGCAGATTATAAATATATTTGTGTAAATGAATAATCACAATTAATTCGTACACTTTTTGTAAAATATGTGTTCTTCTTTAAAATCAGTCAATTGTAACGAGTCAATACCAAATACTGGAAAAGTAAATTCAAGTAAAGTAATACTATGTAAAGACCCTTGCCAATTGTATACCGCAACGAGCAGAAACTTGTTGTCCCTATTCTAAGTTTTGACACTTGGAAGTTAAGAAATTTTAATAGAAATTTTAATATTTATTAGTCTAGTTATCTACTTCCTAAAATTCCAAAAATGCTGATGATTGTAAAACAATTTAGCAATAATTTAATCTTATTGTTTAGTGTTGTAAGATCAATTGTGTGAGTATATTTATGCTGCAAGCATGCGCTTATTGTTGTTGCGCTAGTCACATTAAAAGGCTGCGAGAATATTAAATAAATAATAAAATAGACGTGCCACTGGAGTGGCATTCAATTAGACCTCACTCAATTGTGCTTCGCTCAAATCGAATTACGTTTTTGCAGCATATTCAACCGCGGTATGAGGTGCTTCGATACATATTCAAAGCGTTGCCTGGACGATCGCAAACTAGGCACCTTTAAGAACAATGTGGAGGGAGCTCGGCGATTTTTCTACAAATTCTGCGGTGACTCCGACTTCCAGCGGGGTAGGTTTAATAAAAATGTAAATGCCTGTTTAAAATCTGTTTGCCATGTTGTCACTTGCGATAACACAAGAACACCCACAGGCGTCGGGGTGTCCAAAACACATGCATATTTCACCATACACACGTACCCCGACATTACTGGGCGAAGACCGCCAAATAAGACCCAAACAAAGGACCCAAACTTGACAGGCTTCAAAGTGCACAAGCCGCAACAGCAGAAGCATTATTTATACACGAATTTGAGGCCATCCTCTCACTATTTACAGACTACCTGCGGCACAAGGACTGCTTTGCGTACATCCAGATGGATTGGGTCTCCTGCACGGCCGACTTCGAGGGCATTCTCATGGAGGAGGTGCACGACGAGAGACGTAACGCCACCGAAAAATTCCTTGAATTTTGCTGGTACATATGGAAAAATATAATTATTACTATTATTTTAAGACCAATTCCTCGAATATAGTGACTTGAGATTGGCTTTCATGAAAAAAATTAGAACACCAATATTTTAAAAGTAATGTCCTCGCCAAAAAACAAGTAACAAACATCTTAAGTAAGTTTTTAGGAAATTGGTTTGACTTAGTTCAGCAAACTAGAAGAATTGACTGTCTTATGTCAAAGTAAATTTTGTATGTGATTTAACTTTATTTGATTTAGTTTGCTGTTTGCTTAAGTGTTTTTAAAATTTGAGATTTAGGATTTCTCCGACTTTATTGTTTTTTTATGAAATTATTGCGAGTTAAAATTGCGCACACGGCTGTGAAAAATTCCTATTTACGTTGACTGGTGTCATAAGGGTATTTTTGGAGCTTTTAAATTGAACACTTTTTCCTCGGAAACACCTGTGACTTTTTGCTTACCACCCTTTTGCTGTGTCGAATGACAATTTTCCGAAATCGATATTAATCAAGTTGTTGGACTTTTACAGTGCCCGCTACGCGTACGAGAACTGCATCTACAACAGTGCCCGCTACAAGTGCTACAAGAACTCGGCGGAGTTTGCCCGCGAAACGGCCAAAATGCTGTCGGACGAGAAGCATTTCAGGAATTGTGCCGTCCTGCAGAACATCTGCGCCCACGATGTCGGCGGACTAGGATTGGCCAAACTGCACTGGATGGGGTTCCGGATGACGCTGACGATGCTGCTGATGCTGCTGGTGGTGATGCGGATCTGGCCATAAATCGAAATGCGGCCAATACACAATCTAGTGGTAGAAGCGATGTGATGTGGGGCTGCGGTTGTGGCTGCTGGTCAGAGCTTGAGCTTGAGTTTCGGTTTATACGTTTTTCGGTTGTAGTTGTCCCATCGAGAATGCCAAGCATTCCAGTTCCCCTTAGCCACCCATCGAAACAAAAGGATACAAACCAAAAAACAAAAAAACTCCTTCTCTACGTGTCTGTGAATTTTCCGGTGTCGTTTGGGGCGAGATTACTGGTCTGGGCGGGTTTACTGGGTCGGATAGCGGCACTGGTTCTGTGTTTTTGGTATGTTAAGCTAAATTAAATGCATATTTCAAATAAAATGAATATTCACGTTGTACTCGCCTTGCGGTTTTACTGGCAAAGGTCACCAGAACGCTGTGTTCATCTGTTCACTAGAGGGGGGGCTCTATTTTTGTCAGTGCCTAAACCGCACCTGAAAGGACAATATTAAAGTTTCCCAGAACTATGGTAACCGCATTCACAAGGTGGCACACAGATGCAAAATTGGAGAAATTGAGTTTCTATATCGAAACCAGCACCTGCTGCAGAAACAAATTGAATTCTTGCCACAGCTTCAAGTCGAACGAAGAAAGGGTAGTGATTGCAACATAATCAGTATTTCTTTTTTTTTTGGAAATGGTATTGTGTATGGAAAATGTTTAAATTATAATGAACCTGGTATTGTATTCCAAGAAAACAGCAACCAGTCGTTATTTTCATTGTATAGTTGCGAAGCCAATTTTCTTTTTCTATAAATGTTTGAATAATAATGGGGCAGAAGTCGCGCAGCATCCTTACTCAACAAAACTTGTTGTTCAGTAAGACGGAGCTTCTCAATAGTTGACGTTTGACATTAGTTGTTAAAAGTTTCTTGGCTATATCATATGTCGACGCTCATTCAAAAATATAAGTACAACATAGTATAGTGCTAAAGCTGTTATGGAAAGATGTTAAATTACTTAATTTAAAATTGAAATTTATATTGAAGTTTTGACTTTGTTCAGACTTTGTGAATCGAATGCAGTCTTAGGTTACGCCTTCGGGTGTTTCCAGGCTTTTTCAGAGCAGTTTTCTACGAAATTTAATCCATTTAAGCTTTCTTTTTTTATCCTCTTTCTAGTAACAAGCGAAATCATGAATTTTTCTTTGCTGTTGATGTTGATGGCTTTTGGCGGAGGAAAATGGACCATTGAGGCTGTTTCTTGTGTGCTTGCCAAATCGCGAAAAAATGGACCAGCCTTTTAAATGTTTATATTTTTTTTGTTTGCTTCCATAAAAAAAGGAATGTCAAATTTAAAGCATTTAAAATTCCAAAATTTTCTCAATTATATGTTGCACTTAGATTGAATTTAATTGAAATTAATTTGAGTTCAGAGTAAAAATATTAAGATTTTTTTGAAAACAATTTCAATTTGCCGCTTTTGAGGTAAATGCTAGTTTTCAAAGCAAACTTTGCAATATGAAACATAAAGTTCGCAGGATTAAGAGCTGCTCGTGCTCTGTTGCCTGGTCCAAGTTAATTGCGACCGCTCGCTAGCTTTCACCTACCAACAATGAAATTGAACGCTAATGGCTCTGTCAGAAGCCCGTTGGTCCACCATTATTAGTCAATGCTGCCAGCTTTTGTTAGAAAAAAAACTGTTTTTGACTGGACAAAAAAAGAAAAATAACTTAAATATTAAAAAAAAACCGAAAAAAATTTAGAACACTCTTAAAAAAAAATTAAGGGAATTAAAAAAAAAATACTATCCAATTTTTTAATAATTTCACTTAATAGTTGAAAATGTAAATGTGTATTTTTAATGAAAAGGAGTGCTGAATATCTTTTCACTGACATTAAAACTTTATGATATCACAATAAACTAGCGACGATATTAACTAATATTAATAGACACAATAGAGTGGTTTGTATGCAAGTAACTATTGTAAAGATTCTATATTTGTAATATACGCTAATATCGACAGCACTAAAAAAAACTGAAAACAAAACATACAAAATCTATAATTTTCGCTTTCCCCAAGTTACACATTTTTCCCGCCGCTAGCCTTCAAAAACAACCGATTTGACGGGAAAAAAGCGAAATCGGCAGCCCTGTTACCGTCATCCGGAATCTCAATTGTTGCTTCATGGAGGAGCATACTTTGCATCCGACCTGTGGTGTTGCCCTGTAAGCGGGAAAATAAAAAAGTAAAAGGAGACCATTATAAAAAAATAAGTTAAATCAGAAAAAATCAGTTTCAATGGAGCGGAATGTAATTATTCCCTTCAACAAGTGCATAGATTGTCTTGGGCAGCCTTATATGTTTTTTAATTATTTCTTTGACCTCACTTTTCATTACTTTGTGAGTTATCTAAGCATAAGAAAAACTACATACTTGCGGTCCTATCAAGATGTCATTTGCATGCGACCCCAAGAAAATCAACAAAAATAATTTAAATGCCTTGGGTCAATTTTCGATAAGGGTGGATACAACTTTGTTCACAAATCAATTAAGAAG
Organism: Drosophila elegans; assembly: GCF_018152505.1. Classification (NCBI taxonomy): domain Eukaryota; kingdom Metazoa; phylum Arthropoda; class Insecta; order Diptera; family Drosophilidae; genus Drosophila; species Drosophila elegans. Next base: position 539,075 of record NW_024545855.1, on the reverse strand, counting down.
AAATTGTGCAACGAAGAAGCTTGAATAACTGGAAAAGTTTGCACTTTAATATGCACACAATTTATGTTCGCCTCCCAAATGTTAAATTTATTGTTATTTTTTTCTTAGATGTTTAATATTGCCGAAGGCATGACAACAAATATAGTTGGTAAATATTGCAGAAAATTTAAGTCATTAAATATTCTTACCTAAGGTATTAAAACAATGAATTTAATTCCTTAATAGCAATAATTGAAATTTAATAATGGCTTAAATTCTATTCCGGGTTTTTAGCTTCAGCTTAGTTCACCGAAAACCGAATTGATTCAATTAAGTGGCGCTGGATTCACCGAACGAATTTTCCCAAACTTTTGGGAAATTCGATGCGTTGCGTATTTAACAAGGGCGAGTCCTGTAATTAAGACTGATAAGTGAAACTTTGAAATACTTATCAATTATTTACTTTCGCTGGGCTTGAGCTGCTTAAACCACAAAATACAATGTACAGTTTCATGGTGTGGAGTTAATATTTTTCGTTACCTTTTAACTTTTATAGGGCTTTAACTTATAATTAACGCAGCAGCAAATGCAATTAACATTTGTAATGCCCAGTGCAAAAAGGTTGCAATGAAAACTAATTACATATAACCGTGCTTTTAAGAATTTAATTTTTCAAGCGTGAGCTAATTACCTTTTAATATGTAGTATTTGCCATGATTTTCGCAAATTAAATTCGAATTGAAGCAATACTCGTCCATAAAAGAGAAGAGCTATAAATAAAGGCATTCCCTTGGGTAAAATTCACAAACATAAACATAGCACAGCCAACTCAAAAAGCATATCGTTCGTCGATTTAAGCAAAGCCAAGTCAGATAGAATATCCTTCGTCAATTTATGGGCCTTAGCAATTCCAATTTCGTTCTTACCGTAGTATTTTGAGTTTCTGTTCCAACTCAAAAGCCAGAATCGATTTGTAGGCTTTGAAGCGCTAGACGTGAATTTCCACTGGAATTTTGTGAAAGGCAAAAATGTGAATTGAGAAGTGCAGTTAATAAAACGAGAAAAGCAATTTTTGGCCAGGGTAGAACCCTTTAAAGATGGTTATATCATGCTTGTATTTAAATTGGAAACTTATATATGAATACACTACACAACTTAAAATAACTAAATTAAAAAGTAATTAATGCAGGTTCAACCAAAAACAATGAAAATCCCCCATTATGCTGATAAGTTAAAAGTTTTATGTTATAACATGAATGAAATGTTATAAACACCATTTAAGCGAGATTAATAAGCTCAATTTGCATTAGAACCCACTTAAACGATAATTTAATATATAATTAATATTGATAAATATCGAGTGTTCTAAAGTGGTTGTAAAGTGGTTAGCATTGATTGCCATTGAATAATACAAGCCTTTTCGGTTTTTCTTATTTTATTTATTTTTTTTAAATAAGCAGCATTTTACATTTAAAATACACAGAGAGCACTAGTAACAGTTTAAGCACACAAGGTCAAAACATTTTAAAATAATAAAATGTTTTGTTTAAGTTATTAAAAAAAATGTACCCTCTTTTAGAAGCTAAAACGTTGACTTTTAAAGCTTTGCCTTCTCTGCGTAGATAAGCATAAGTGCATATTGTAAACACGTGCCTTACTTGTTTCTCTTTGTTTTACTCTATATAAAATTGAAAAATCTCAATATCAGCCAACGTTTGCTCATTTGCGGGGTTTTGCGGCTTCAAAGCCTTGAGATTATATTCTCATCCGCTTATAATCTGAGTTAGCCCGCCATCATCGTAACCGCCATAGCCTCCCCCGCCACCGCGACCACCTCCTCCTCCTCCTCCTCCTCCACCGTTGCTATATCCAGGTCCAAAGTTGCCGGAATAAACTGGACGACGGCCTCCACCGCCTCCTCCACCTCCGTTGTTGTAATAGTTTCCTCCGGGAGCTCCGCCTCCACCTCCACGACCTCCTCCATTTACTCCTGTGTAGACTCCGGGTCCCTGGCCTCCGGGCGGATTACCTAAAAGTGGTATTAAAATAAGTTCCATGTTGTTACTCAATTCCGCGAGATTATGTACACCTTTTACAAATTTAAATTTATAGCAGTGAAAAAAAACATTGCTATAGAAACTAAAGTTCTTATTACTAAATGTTAAAGTTGACTTGTAGAAGATAAAAGTTATATAGACACTGGTAAAAAAAAAAAAATCCAAATGTTTTGTTCTCAATTTAAATATTGTTCATTCATTTACTTGACTATTTTCGAAGTAGATTTTGTCGTTTAAAAATTTAATTTAACTTAAATGCACTTAAATCAAATATGAACTTTTTTAAATTAAATATTTTCCACATAAACTAAAATATTAAAACATGCACTTAGTTTTGTTAAATATAAAAATTTGAATTCAATAATCAGGTGTTTATTTTTAGTATTCTATTGTTAAAGTAGAATCCCATTATGTTGAATCTGGCATACAAAAAATTGTCTTTCAAGAAACCATATTTTGTTGCTTTGTTTTTCGCAAGAAGAACGTAATTTTCAAAAGACCTGTCTGCTCAATAATATAAATTCCTTGTATACTGTGAAAATCATCAAAAATTTCCAAGAAAACTTTCCCCTTTTTTTACTTGTTGATTGTTTAAGCTGACAAACGCCAAGGTCGATACGTTTTAAAAACTCGTTTAATCAAATATCTGCACTGTGGCAAAGGTTAAACTGCTTTTTTTTGCTGACGTGTAAACATACGGGGGGTGGAAATCATTTTAAGAATTTAATGTAAATTTATGGGGATTTACTTACAGTCGTAGCAGCCACCGCCGATATAAACAGCCGCCTCCGTTAAAGCGAGAGCAGAAAAAGCGAGAATCGCGAGTGCCGTCAGATGCTTCATTGTTGTGCTGGTCTATCAAAACGTCGAACTGGTCTGGACCAGGTACGATCCACAACAGCCGCTTATATACGATGCACTCAACGATTCCGATTCCGATTCCGATGGCGATGTCGATTCTGAACCCAAACAAACCTTATCGCTTCAAAGAACTTTCGCAGTATAAACAAAGTACTACGTAAGTATTAATCTCAGCAGGGAATTGCCCACAGATACCTTTCATAAACAATTAGTAGCTCACCAGATAGTCAGTTGTGCTATTTAGTGGATGCTCTACGTTGTACTGTCAAAATATTTCGAATACAAGATTTTAAAACTCTTAAAAAATTTAACAAATTCAGATAAAAACCCAGAAAATAAAAAGTTAATATACAAAATTTTTACACATTCTAAGAACTAGTCTTTGTCTATACCCAATATATACATAGATTTATTTAATTTAATTAATTGCGTTTTAACTTTGAGCATTTGTTTTTATCTCATGTTATAAAAAACTTGAAATGAAAAATGTGTTATTATTCGGTAATTAATGGTTAACTGTGTGTATAAACCCCATTTTTAAGTGTCAAACGTGGCGCTACGTTGTACGTTCTGCTCACGAGTCACGACTTTCGGGAGTAAAACCCGTTTCGCTGAGATATATGGATAAATGTATAAATGGGGGTGTGATTCTCTGGAATCGCTTGCCATTCATGTTTAGAATGTCTGGTTATAGTTTTCAAACTGCGTTTTTGGGCGTGACTGTCATAAATTTTTTTGTAGAAGTTCAAGGAAAACCATTACGTCGAGCTTTATCAAACCATATTTGGAAAATCCCATTTGAATTCGTTTTGATAGTGCCCGGGGGAAATTTATGGGAATATATATATATAGTAAAAAATCGAAAGCAGCGCACTGTCGTGAGCATTCAGGCTTATGCAAATTGATTTCAAATTTTAGATTTAAATCGCACTAAGTGCCGGACTATATAAGCAGCGTGAGAGCCGAGAGTCGGTCATCTATCTATCGGCTTTAATATGAAGTACCTGACGTGTGTGCTGCTCCCGTTGGTGTTAATTTCGGCTCTGGTTGGCGGTAAGCTTGCCGATATTCCACTGCTTCTGACGCTAATTGATACATTGATAATCACTTGCAGCTCATCCCGGCACAGTGGTGGTCAACGGCGTTTGTCTGACTTGTAAGTTTCGATTGTTTCGCCAGCCCAGTCATTAGTGAATTCAGTGAATAATTATGCACTCCATCCAGGCCCCAATCCGAATGGGGAACCCGTCTACTTGGATGGCCAGGAGTACCGCAGCTTCTCCTCGCCGAATAGCAATGACAATGTGGTTATTTCCAGGGGAAACGATGGCCGAGGAGGCGGAGGTACCACAATATACAGGCGTGGCGGAAACACCATCGTCAATGGGCGCTGCCAGCATTGCAACGTGGATTTCACTAAAAAGTAACAAATTAAAGTCTGAACATTGAATTATAAAGTGCACACATACTTTATTCTGAATCAATCAATTTTATATGTTTCACAAGTTCATTTGGATAAAAGCATTGACAATCGTTCTTCCCGGTCTCTTTGCAAACCTAATGGAATGATTGTGATGGCATTGAGAGCAGAGAGCATCTTTCGTTGTGAAAAATTGAACAAGTGAATGCTTTATATTCAGCATAGGTCGCCATAGATTACACACGAAAAAACAGGAAATTAAGAGCTAGAACTCAGAACAAAGACACACTTTGAAAGTCCTAAAAGGTTGCTGCTAAATCTGTACTTTGCCTTTTACAAATTCGAAATTGCATTGATATTATTTTTGGACTTAACTTTTCTTTTTAGACTTTTTAAAATACCTATTTACACTACACACTTATACTCGCTAGAGTTTTTGCCTAAATTTCACACAAAAGTTAAAACTGTTTTTTAATTTATTTTTGAGTATCGAAAGAGTAAATGTTGGCTTATAGCAATTTAAACGGAATTAAATAGTTTACTTCGTATGATAAAAAATAATACAAATATTCCCCAATCAAAAAGTACATTTTATATACTCTATTTCGATTAATTATTTTAAATAAAATAAACTTTAAATCATTTTAATTGTTTGGAGTGTACCAAGCTGCCTTGTTTGTCAACATTGGCTTCTCTCCTCCCCTAATTGCGCATTAAAGTGACAACAAAAGCGTTACATTTTCCAAAGCGATGTATCCATCTATTGGTATTTTCGCATCCGAGCGCTCCAAACTGAACCTCTATGAATCGAATGGAAGTCTTAGTAAAGATTTCGTGACTGCAAAATACAGACATTCATGTTGCCATTGGCTCCAATCGTTTGAGCACCAGCTATTTCACCTGTATGCTGACATATAATTTGAATGACAGTATGGGATCCCTGTCTCCTGGGCTCTGTACACCACCGATAATCAAATGCGAGTAATCAACCATGCAGTATACCCCAATGGATGTGCATAATGTTATTGGTTAGCTGCGATATAGGTGAAAACGCTGCGCTTAGAGTTGCGCGTCCAACATGGCGTATACGAAATGCTGCCCCAGCAACAACAAACAGATGCCTCTTAAATATTTGCTTTCACGAAACTACTTGGCAATCGGTAAACATTAAGAGCACACTTCCCAAACAATGTTTCCCTGTGGAAAATTGAATAAAACTGAAGTTTCATTTATATTTAAAAGATAAGAAAAGACAACAAAGGTTTAACTTTAATGTTATGAGACCCATAATGAAATTTTTTAAAACAGATTTGCTTGAATTTTTCAAATTCTTCTTTTATTGCGATATAAAAACATGCGATATATATATTTTAGTGACTAGTCAAAGGAAATAAGCTTGAGTTGCAGAGGTTTGAGCATCGTTTCCCACTTCATTATTTCACTTACGGGCAATAAAAATTCATTCCAAAGAATGGAATGTTTTTACAGCATTTGTCGACTGTGAAATATCTGGTATTAAAGCTGCTCCCTTCTAAGTAAGACTTTTGCATACAATTTTTGGAGAAAAAACTCTCGCAAAGCATAACAATTAGTCCCACTCAAAAGAGGTATGGAATTTGTCTTCCTCTGATATAATATTCTTCAAAAGCAAGAAAGCACAATTTCCTGTCCTTTCAACCGCAGTTGGGAACTTGAGAAGCCCCAGGAACTCAGCTTATACAGGGTAGAATGTCTGCCTAGCAACTTGAGGACCTTGAACTGATAAAATGCTCGCAATTGAATTTATGTTGACTGGTATTTGATTTCAGGTCAATTTTGGCTCTCTTGTGCCTAATTTGTGCGGAATTAGAAGAAGATTTTGAGGCACAGGTGAAAGGTGAGCCAGGTGAAAGTACAATAGTAGCTTTTCCTTTCTGCTTTTTCAAATAAATTTCAACTTTTTGCACCCCAAGTGCTTTGCCAGAAGCCAGCATTGATTTATTTGTGTGTGTGTCCATTCGTTTGAGCGTTGGAGTGTTGTGCTCTGTGTTCTGGGACAGAGCCTTTGGTAATACCATCAGGTGATGCCGAACTCTTATATCTGCCACTGGTTGAGCTTTATTTGCAAGACCGGGCCACACAGTAAATTTACATAGCATGCTTAAATTATTATTATTCCCTCCCAACGTTGTTTTTTTTCTTCTTCTGTTTGCATGATTCTTTCTGGGTGCCAGGAGACATTAATAATTAAAATTAATTCGAGTTACCAGCATTCCATTATCGAGTGGATTATGCCTCTCGTCATTCCCCGTCGAATTCCTTCGCAACTGAAATATACGGTCTGCTTTGGATTACGGTGCGTATGCGTGTTTAAATTGCGTCAATTGGCAAACATCTGCAAATTTAAAATTGAGTTTTCCAGGAAACCGGAGAGGCCATCATTTTGAGAGTGCTAATAAATCCCCATATATATTGGCATGAAAGTGAACTTTGGCTGGGGTAAAAAAGGAAAAATAAATGTTGTAGTTTTTGACATTTGTATACTCTTAAAGTGTTAAGAGTTCATCTCTTTTCAATAAACGGCTGCCACTAATGTTGCTTTCTAATATTAATCTTTACTTTTTAAAGAATGCATCCTGGATGACAGGGTCACAAAATGTTTAACAGCTGAAAACTTAAAATCCAACATCTGCAGTAAGCTTGTAGGACAAAAGAAAAAACTTTTAAAAGAAAAAAACAGCAAGAGGTAAACGTAGCTTAAACTTTCAAGGAACAACTTTCCGGAGTGGAAATTCTTATGAAAATGGCAAGACAACAGGTTGAAAATTCTCAGACCAGTTCAATGGCACATTCCCAGCAATTTAGTGCATAAAAATTAATTCGTCACTCTTAAGTCGACAACACAATTATATTATAGAGCATTTAACATTAATTTGTCATTCGGGAATACGAATGTGAAAGACATGGTGATGAATTAATTAAGCTGGGTTTGGAAAAGGCCTTAATTTAATTTGATTCTGCAAATTAATTGCCCAGCCGTCTTATCATCTTGCTGTCAATTACACTTTTTGTAAGTCAGCTGAGCGTAAACAAATTACGGCGTAAATATGTACACATTATAATTGACTTCTTTATGGAAGGCTCGCTGCTATTTGTTGGTAAATATAATAACTTAAAGCAAAAAATAAAGGGTTGGAGCATATTCTGCAAAGCGGTTGCTTCACCCAAAGGCTTCTTAATTAATCGTACAGGGATTTAGGTGAACTGTTCAAATGGAATACACTCGCTTTCGTTATTGTTCCGCCAGCGGCCTTCGAAACATTTTCCCCTTTGTCGTGCATATACTAAATATAGCTCGGGTGGGGGCAGCGCTGACTCATTCGATAAGAATTCAACAGGACAGCAGCAGTGCCGAAAATGAATGCGACCATTCCTAAGAGAAAAATGTTACCTTTGTTACCTGGCAGTTTGCCGTTTCGCAAGCAGTTGATGTATGCACGAGCTGTGCAACAGTTTTCCGCTTTGAACTTTGGACTTTCAACCTATTGGTGGGAAGATTTTCAGCTGCTGCTACTTTGCAAGTCGTCATCAACAACAAGAATTTTTGCTGAAATTCGTCGGAAAGTCGTGGACGCTGCCATGTGATTATTTGCTTTACCAAGAAGATAGTGGCCTCGGTTGCGTATACGCAATAAACTGTCGCAAAATACATCCGTCGTCTACGCATTTTTAGTTGCATAAATGTATGACCGATATATTTTAAATACTCGTTATGCATTTGTTACAAAAGTTAAACCTTTTTTAAATTTTACATTGAAATTCAGATGTTTTCTTTCAAAAATACATACAACAATTTTTAAAAACTTATTTAGTAACATCGTTAAAATTTAATTTCAAACATACAAAATTTAAATGAATTATTCTTAAGTATATTTAAATATTGATGCATGGGTAATGTTCAATTTCGCTTAGGTAATATGCGACACAAAATGTGCCTCAATAAGCTTTCAACAAAACCTGTTCCTAGGTGTGCCAGTTCAATTCGGAATCCTGTTGAACTGCTAACAAATCAATGCTTCTTGGGACTTATTACTTAATAGGCTTACTGGCCAATGCTAATGAATGCGCTCTTCACTTATATGACTTATAATTTGGTAATACAAAATCGCTCTTGCTGCATGCTCTAATGGTTCAGTCCATTAATTACCGATTAAAAGGAGTCTAAGACCTAAAGGCAATCAATAGAAATTTGGATTGCACACTGGGACACTTTCAATGACATTCCCTTAGCAGGACGTACAAATTGATAAATCAGATTTTAATTCAAGGCCTCAGCTTTTTTTTCGTTCCAAAGGAGGTCACCTGAGAATTTAGGTAAGGCCGCCTGTCTGCACGTGTTTTGCTTTATATTTTTCCATTGCGAACTTGACCCTGAGAGCGTTGAAAGTGATTTGTTTATGACAGTTGTGAGGGATTTGTGGTTTGAGTTGGGTAAAAGGACGCCAAACATTTCGGTCACGTTATGTTCAGCTAATTAGCTAATTACACACCTGATTGAAACCGAAACCCCGATCAAATGTGTGCGGTTTGAGTAGCTATAGACCGCCAAACCACCCCGTTGGGCTTATAATTAAATTCTAAAATTATGTCATGACATTTTTTATTACCTAACTTGCGTTTAATTTGGCTAACTAAATTTTCATTTCAATTTTCGCACTAATTTTAAACGATTAGATTGGTTTGGTTATATTATTTAAAAACGCTATTTAGTTGATTATAAATTCATGTATTTCATATTCAATTTAAAAATTTCACCCATTTTCACCCAAATTTTCACCCATTGCTATTTTTTATGGAAATATAACATATTTTTCTTTATGGAAAATAATGCTTATTAAAATCAAGGACTCTAAAGGACCCTAATATTTTTCACTTTAGTTCAAATATTTTAATATTAAATCTTCCATTTCAATTTGCATTGTATTCTAACTTCATATTTTTTTGATTTTTAAAAACATATTGTATATATTTTTTTTGAATTTAAAAAGCCATACTTGATTCATTTTTTCTTCAGTGCTGAAATCTCTAAAATTTGTTTATTTATTCTTGTGCCCCTTTTTAACAACCTTTTCAATTAAATTCGACTTTTGTTTAGAGTAGTCCTTCAAATTGTTATTTTTAGCAATCCACTGCATGCGTATTAAGGCAAAGTCCTTAAGGTAAATAGCATGTGATGCCTTCAAGTCCTCGAGCTTTTCTTTTAGGCCTTTTAAAATTTTAAAAGCCAGACACTTATTTTAACTGTTTAATTTTTTCGTCAGTGCTGAAATCTCTACAATTTGTTTATTTATTCTTGTGCCACTTATTAACATCCTTTTCAATTAAATTCGGCTTTTGTTTAGAGATAGTCCCTCAACTTTTTATATTTATCAATCCACTGCAAGAGTTTTAAGGCACAGTTCTTAAACAGTAAACAGCCTATGAGGCCTTCAAGTCCTTGTTCTTTTCCTTTAGACCCAATGGCACCCTCCCGGCCAATCGCATAATGGCGCCTGTTCTAAGTGCGCTTTCATTCGAGTCGAGGAATTCCCTTCGCATTGGTGATGCTCCATCCATTCTTGGTCAGGGGTTAACTGCAGCCATGTGGGACATAAAAGTGCCGAGGCCCCATCAGATATATGGGTCGGCCCGTGAGTTTTATGCTACACCACCCTACACCATCCTATTCTATCCCATTCCAACCCACTTTGTTTATGGCCATAACATAGGGGAGCTCTGGGCAGCAATTCTGATATATTAAAAAGTTTTACAACAATAAAACAAGCAGACTTTCACCTCTGTTTGTATAGGTTTATTGGGTTCCTGCCATAATGCAATATATTTTACATACTAAAGAGACCCTCTAGCGACGCCTTCAAGTCGCTATTACGTCTGCCTCCTGGTGTGATATTAATAGCATTAGAGCAGTAGAAAGTGGCTTGCCTTTCACCCACTCCGTTCTGACGTCCTGTTGACTTCCTGTCGATATTAGTGATGTTTGCCTGTCGCCGCATGACGGCGCATAAATATCAAAGTTAGATTTACGAGAAATCGCATTCAATCGGAGCTGAGCCAGGCAGGTAGTCTAATAGAATTCCAGCTGGAAATGGCACTTCAAAGTGCCAGCCACAGAGCTTTGTTTCCGTTCCTTGGGCAAACAGGAAAATGTGTAGAGGAAAAACACTTTAAAAGCCGGAAACTAATTAAAATTTGTGCTCGTTGATGAGTTTTGGTTAAAACTATCTTGACAGTCATTTAATTTAACAACATGCCAACTAATTAAATTTTTTCTTGTACGAAACGAATAATACATGCAATCTAATTTTGTCAGGACATCGAAAATATGAAATATGAATATGTATATTAAAGTCAATTGTATTATATAAATGAAATGGGAACCTTTATATGGATTTTGTTTCATTGTGTCCTAAATTATTGGTGAAGTCTAATGATTTTCTCTTAGAGATGAGCAAAGTTTGATGTGTTTTCATAAGATTTAATTATTTGTTTCTTGCACAAAAAAGAAATCAAAACATTCTAAGATAAAAATAAATAAATAAATAAAATTATTTATGTTATATTTATTACTGAGATATTTTAAGACAAATTAAATGTTAAGATAAAGACACACAAACATTATATTTTTGGTACAGTTTTGTACAATTCGGTTTGTACACCACATTTTAAGATTATTTCGACAAATAACCGATATATATATATATATATATATATTTATTTCCATTCAATACTTTCTACTTAAATTAAATGTTCACTTTTGGAAAAAAAGATTCAAGATTCTATAATTTGTAAATACTTGTTCTTAAGAGTCCTTGAGGCACCCACACTTAAAGCCCACGATAATTTAACAGACGTCAGACAGTCTCAGGTTAAAAGCAAAAACCCAAATACACCCAGGCTAACGCACTTTTTGCTGTCATAAACTCACTGCACACACATTTGCCTGTAAGTTGTTGTTGCTAAGCGCTGTCGTCCGGGATTCCACCGACTTACCTACCTCAAAAGTCTCAGACGCCGACGGAGTGGGGAACTTAGCCTGACGCCATAAGGGTAATTGGCTAAGGACGACGATGGCGCCTCTTCAAAGCGTTAATGCCCGCACGTAGTTTAACTTCAAACATGGGCTCAACTAACTTACTGTAATGGCTGTCGAATTTTACGGCATACGCTAAAGTTGAATGGGCAAATCGAACACCAGAAGTTCTTGGAATCCTTGCTGACATATTAATTACTTCTGGTGGTCACTTCGCATGCGTGGTGGTGCTCATAATTATGCTCAAACCAAAGGTTCTTTGTGTGTAACGCTCGAAGTTGGTTTTGAGGTTTTAGCAAAACGTACTGGCCAAGCATCATGTTTATTTTTCCAAAAACCCTTCCGTTCGTTTGGCTGCCGTTAGACAGTTTGCTGGCATTTTGATAAGCAGCACAGCTGCTTTAGTTGCGATTAAAATATTTATATTGTGCTGGCAGCCTCGGCTCATGATTCATTTAAAAACTGTTTCAGACAAGGTTGAAAAAAATAATTACAAAATGCTATGCTGGACGAAACACAATCATAGTTTATATGTTGCTGTTAAAGTTTTAATTATAATATTTTATTTATTCGTCCTTGCAGTTTTTCTCTTAAGTAAAATGAACTGAAATGATATGAAATGTGAAATTATATTCAATATTAAGATTTTTGGTAGTATGAGAATAAAAAAGAATTTGTTTTGGTTTTAACAATATTGACATTATCAAAAAAATAACAACAAATATATAAAGCTAAAACAATTGTGATTATTATAGCCATTTTAAGTCGATACTGTTTTTTAAACGTTTGTTTTTACAAAGCCCGCTTTCCAACATGTTTATACCCTTGCAGAGGGTATTATAATTTCAGTCAGAAGTTTGCAACGCAGTGAAGGAGACGTTTCCGACCCTATAAAGTATATATATTCTTGATCAGCATCACTAGTAGAGTCGATCTAGCCATGTCCGTCTGTCCGTCCGTCTGTCCGTCTGTCCGTCTGTCCGTCTGTCCGTCCGTTTATATGCAAACTAGTCTCTCAGTTTTAAAGCTATCTGCATGAAACTTTCCCAAAAGTTGTCTTTCTATTGCAGGTAGTATATAAGTCGGAACGAGCCGGATCGGACGACTATAGCATATAGCTCCCATAGGAACAATCGGAAAAATAATTGAAAAAAAATTATAACTTTTCTGTTTTTTAATTTTTTGTTTAGTTCTTCGACATATAGCAATGTTTAATTATTTCAGAATTATGTTTTAAATTTTATCAAAATCGGACGTCTATAGCATATAGCTCCCATAGAAATAATAAAAATATATAAAATAACTATCTAATAATTGAGCTGCAAATCATCATAGTTTCAATGTTTTTCAGCATATACTCAAGTAAATCATAATTTAAATGTTTTCAAAAGTATTTAATTCATGCAATAGCTGCAAGGGTATATGAACTTCGGCTTGCCGAAGTTTGCTTTCTTTCTTGTTTAATATATAAATAGTTAAATTTCTCTTTGAACAAATCAATTTATATTTAATTTGTAAACGATAGGTTAAAGCTCGTTTTTTATGAATTTTGAAAGCTGTGCTTCCGTATTTTGTATTTGCACCATATAGCAAACAAACTTACCACATTAAGCTGCATGAAGAAAAACTTTTTCGTAAAAGCACTAGGAAAATCGGGTTGCAAAACCCAAAGCTCATGATGGTTCATGCCTGACGTTTCCTCAATGCTGCGAAAATACCGCTATAAATATGTAAATTTTAAAACGTATGCTAAAAATAAATAAGGTAAAAATTAAAAAAAAGAAAAAGGTTTGGGTACGTTAAAGAATATTAGAATTGTATAAAATTTAATCTTTTAAATGATGGGTGGGTATTTTAATTTACTGAAGTTTAATTTAAAATATTTAAAATTTTTTAAGACATACAGTTTAAGTTTATCTTTGATTTTTAAGGGAATTGTGCTTAATTGTGTATCCATAAATATATATGAATTGTCTCAAATGGCTTTAAAATATATTTTAAAGTATTTTGTACAGTGTTTTTTAATGTACCTTTTGAATCAAACCTTATGGTTTAATACAGATGGAAGTTTGCATTGTAGGATATTGTTTCAAAACAACCGTTTCCTATAGAATTCATAAAATAAAATGAAAGCTTAGTTTAGAGACAGAGTAAGGGAAAGAGTGCGCGTTTTTTAAAGGCCTAACTTCGAACTATAATTGCATTGGCCTGGGTTAGGTCTGATTCCTGGGCACGTCCCCATCCCGCGATGAGAAACCAAACCCACAACCACTCAGAACGTGAACCATGTTGAGCTAATAGCGAGTTGGTTTTTACGCGAGTTCGCGCTTTTGTGCGACGCGACAAAGCGCCATTACTCTGAGATGAGATGAGGAACTGCGCCTGGGATCCTGTACCTGCAATCCGGTGACCCATGCTCTTGCCCATCGGCCACTGCCGCCTTTGATTTGATTAATTGATGCATTAAGCTCATTTACGCATAATTAATGCCACTTCAATGTGTGTTTGTAATATTTTTTTTGCCGTCCTTTTTTTGTTTTTTTGATTTGCGAAAATGATTATTTCATACGCCGTTGTGAAATGCAGCATAATCAGGAATTCAAGTCGTGCGACAACAGAAAAACTGATTTTCCAGCCGCGGGGCAAAGGATAAAAAGAGGTGCAGTGGAAAAAATAGGAAAAGCAAGAAGAAGCGGAAGTACAAATTCAACATCTTGGCATGTTTGTCTGTTGACTGACAGTGCAGCGAATGTGTGCGCGCGGGGAAGATATGTCCTCTGTCTGTTTGCAGATACAGATAAGATGTCTCCTATATGTGTACGTACGTGTGTGCATATGCCACATATAGCCATAGCTCAACCGAAGCTATATCAAAGCTACCTGAAAGCTTGGCAGTTGCAACTACGTGACTACCTCGAAAATAGCTCTCAAAATACCGATTTCTTGAAGTGATGAAAAATATGCCACTATTAGGTGAGTAGCTTGTAATATTTTGTAGTAAGATAAAAATGTAAGTTTAATAATAATAAATCTATCTAAAATGGTTCTTAAACTTTAAAAAAATCGTTTAAAACATAAAAAATTCAGAACCTATATGGTTGTGTGTAAAAGTATGCAACCAAAAAGAAGACTTTGCGTTTTGTAATGAATTTCGCACTCAATTTATTCTGTTGCATACTTTTGGCATCTGTAGTACTACAATTGTAGGCTTTTCCTCCAAGTGCATTTCTTGCGAACATCTCAAAACTGAAGACAAAATGAATGCCGCTTGCTAATGCAAAAACTTTTTCATTTCTTGTCTAATTTGGGTCATTTCCTTAAAGTGCAGCTGGCGATGAATTTTCAGCCATGTCTTAGAGCGAAAGCAATTACAGATAAGATCGACTCATTTCACAGGCCTTTGGCTCTGTTTGCCAAGTGTTGAGAATTTCGCTTTTCACACTTGCCACACTGGTTGCGATAAGCATCGGCCACTGTCACTTGCATTTATGGCCGCCTGCATTCGGGTTTCGCTTTCCTTTTGCCCAGTGACACAGATTGATGGCAGGCAGCTGATTAATTGCAATTTGCGTCATAATTCTAGCAGCCAGTGGGAGTCTGTTCCTCCTCTTCCTGGCCATAATGGTTTCCCAAAGGTTGGCAGCGACCAACAGGAAGTGGAAGTGCAAGGCGCTCGAGGAACTCAAGGTGCCGCCTCAGTCAATGAACTCGTCGCCTGCGAAATCCTACACTGAGGGAAATTGCCGAAGTTCGTAGAGTAGTTTTAAGAGGTGTAGCTTACTTTAAATGCCATTTTCGAAAAGGCAAACATTTTATTGGTTTAAAAAACATTTCAAATTGTTATATTTTTCAGTAATTCTAAGGATAAAAAATACTTCAAATGAAATCATCACAATCAAATTCATGTATATAAATATCATATTAACAATAATACACAATAAAATAAATAGTTTAAAAATCAGTTCAGAATATGTTGTACTAAATATACATTCTTATTTGTTAGAGAAATCATTATAGTTAGATTTAAAAGCTTATAAAATTTTTGGAATTTTCCATAATTTTTGGATAACTATATATATGTATAAACAGCTCTAAACTGTAGTATTTTTTATTAGCCTTAATTTTCACTTTATAAAAATTATTTTCTTGTTTTTATCAAGTAGGTGCCATTAATATTAATTAGGCACACTTTTCTGAACAAATCTGATATTTTGCATGCTATTCGAATGTAATTATCATAAAATAGACAAGCTCTCCTCCTGAAAACTTTTCAAGCCCCGAATAGTCACAAAGCAAATTCCCCAACTCTCAATTTGGAAAACCCTGTGATTCGCTGATGAGGGTAATTAAAAAGTTTTCACACCCCCGCCCAAAAGCCACAGAGTGCAGAAAAATTGGTTGTGATGCAGGAATTGTAATCGTTTTAAATCTATGGGGTTAGAATGAGCTGCAGATGCGTATGGAATATGGCTGCGGCTCTTGACTAATTCCTCAAAGACCAGACCCCCTTTTTCCAATCCCAATCCCAATCCGAATTCCTTCTTTTTGAGTCATCGAGAATGACGACGTCAACGACTTTGACTTTGTGCAGCAAAAACTTTTGCGTCTGCCAAAGTTTTATGACAAATTTTTGTGATTATGCAGCCTCCCTGTTGCTAAAAAAAAAGGGGCAAAATTTCCTATGCATTTGTTTGCCGGGAATGCAAATTAGATTTTAAATAGTTTTCGGTTTGATTGCAGAGCGGAGGTCGTCGTCGTCCATCTGCATAGATCAAAAGCCTAATGCCAATTCAATTTAACTAATTTGAAAGGGCCTGCCTTAAAGCCAGTGAATTGCAGAGGCGAGCCACCCTTAAATGCAATTGACTTTTGCTTTCAAGCTGTGCAACTCCAGCTCCTCACCCTGAATAACGTGCCCATCCCGTTGTGGCCACAAAAGCAACTAATTAAGAAATTAAAATAAAAAAAAATGGTCAAAATAAAACGAGAGCAAAAAATCAGGAATGCACTTTGCATGCAAATTTTATAAAAAATTTAACACAACAGCCAACCAAGTGCAGCGGCAAAAAGTGCAACTCTTGCACAACGCCTGAAAAGGTGAGGTCCTGGGTTGACCTCCCCTTAACGCCCGACATCTCTTAACCCCCTTGGGCCGCCATCACATCATGTTTTTCACAGCAAAACGATGACAATGACAAAAAAGTGCACAGCTACAGAAATACCTTAAAGGTCTTCAAAAATGGCAGCTCCCGAAGGGTTGAGATAGGCTTTTGGTTTGGGGGGGTTGTCCCAACAAAGGACCTTGGATACCTGCAACCAAATCCCCCTCCCCTCATCCAAGGGACAAATTGCAAAAATCTGCAGCCCCTTTTTCGGTTTTTGGTGCCCTCAAACTGTGTTTTGTTTTTAAGTTTTTCCTTTTTTTCGCCCTGTTCTGTATGCAATGCAACGGAAATGTGAATGCACCGTAAAGTGAAGTGAAAAATGCACTTGAATTTTCCTATTTTTCCCTAACTGTTTAATCTGCTCCTCTTTTTTTATGCCCATACCGGGCGGCTTTTTTTATTGTAATTTACGAAGGCCAAAAAAACGAGTAGCGACCAAAAAAAAAAATGTGAAAATTAAAATGAGCGCTGCAAACGAGAAACAAACGTAGGCATCATAATTTTTCCCAGTCATCTCTAAGCGTTCTTGGTGGGGCAAAAAGGGGGCGGTGGCCTGAACGGGGCGTGGCATGTGCATGTACAACAAGAACAACAGCGGTAAGAACAACAATGTAAGCGTACCACGTACCGACGCCACTGCTTAAAAGGTGGCCTCAGTTGGGTTTTGGATGGGTGGCAAAATAGGTTTTATTTTTTCGTTTTTGGCGATGGGATGGAGGGGTTACTGGCGACTTGTTAGCGTGCTGCTTGTTCATCAACAATGCATCTGCTTCTTCGTCGTCTTCTAGGAAAATTTCATTTTCCATGAGGGTTGCTTCAAACACACACACACACACACGAGGGCCAAAAGCCAGTCCAGATTCAAAACCAGACCGAAATCAGACCTGGCTAAGAAACTACAGCTAGCTCACTGATTTTTCATAATTATGCCCCCTGTCGAGGGTATAACAAGAAAAACTTGCTGAACTACTCTGGTGGAATCGCATCAATATATTATCAAACACTCAACTTTTGAATCACATAACAAAGCTATTGAAGAAATCACTGGGACTTTGAAGCTATTTATAAAGGCGTGCAAAAGTATACCACAATATATTTCAAGTCTCAAATTGCTATAGATGTGCTTGATATGACGACATTCATTTTTATAGTGCATACTTTTGGGTACCATCCTAAATATTTTAAAGTCCTAGTATTCACGGTTTGAGGCTAGTTTTAGAATGTTCAACATATTAATAATTGGCTTATTTGAAATTTTAATTTTTGTTTAATCTTAACTAACTTATTTAATCATTTTTTGTTTTTTTTAAGATATAAATATTGCTTGTTCATTAACAAACTTAAATTTTAACAATATTTGATTTAGCAAGGTAACTTTTAGCATAGGGTATTTGATATTGCCTATAGTTTATGTATACGTCCTTTTCTTATGCACTCGCTTAATCTACCTGTCCCTTTTCCCCACCCCAAACAAGATGGTGTTGCCGAAAAAAAGAAGAGTACGATTTTAAAAGAATTTTTGTTAAAAGCGCTTCAAGTGGGTACTACGTTGTTGTTGTCGTTGTCGTTGTCGTTGTCGTCTCCTGGCTTCGCAATCCATCCACCTGTCCTGCTGAAACCTGTGTATGTGTAAGTGTGTCTCTTGACTCGAAACACCTCATGTTCGCCTGTGTGTGAGTGTGTATGTGTATGTGAATGTGAGTGTGGGTAGAGGATAGGGGAATCCCCCTACCTGGATGCCCCTCACCAGAGCACCGGGTGCAGTGACACGACGACAGCTTCGCGCTTTTGGCTTTGACGTTTGCTGCTTGATTTTCAGCTGTAGGTTTTAATTTTTAATTTTTTGTCCGTTTTTTATTTATGTGAATAATTTGTGGGCGACTCGCGAGTGTGTTTGGGTGGGTGGCTTGGGTTCTTGTTCTTGTTGGGTTCTTCGCGGGCAATGTGTGAAGAGGCATGATGATTTGTTGGCTCTGCCTGTGACAGGCATTTTGATTTGAGTTGCCTGCCGCGAAATTCTAAAGGCTTTTCTATGGAAAACGATTTGCATGTGACCTTAGATAATCCAATATTTAGCTTATCAATTGGTGCTTTATTTTGTGTAAAAATATAACATTACACCGAAAATACAAATTTTAGAAAACAAAATATTTCAATAAAACGTTTGAAAGAAAGTCATTTTATTTGTATCTATAATATGTTTTCTTTATGTTTTTAAAGGTCTGTTAAGGATATAGTTTTTTAAATGTGTTTATATGAAATAAATATCTTTTATATTCATTTATAATATACATTCTTTTACAGAACCTTATTATGATGTCAAGTTGTTCAAAAACAAAAATTCATTTGAAATACTTTTGAAACAGCTTGTGAACTTGACATTGAGAAATCAGCTATAAATGTGAAAAACTTTTTTGATTTAAGGTATTTCGTGAATTCCAACACTTGGTGTAAATGCGATTATTTAGTTGTGGGAAATTAAATGCGTTGTTATAATTAATTTTCTAGTTTATAAAAAATATAAAAAGGGAATTTAAAAGGAAACTTTTTCGAAACAGCTTTTTAGCTTATTGAGAAAACTAAAAAATTACATTTGGCAATATTTTTCAGGTTCTATTTCCCGCTAAAAGTGTAAGAGTATGATATACTGTGTGTAATG
Source organism: Drosophila elegans (assembly GCF_018152505.1). NCBI lineage: Eukaryota > Metazoa > Arthropoda > Insecta > Diptera > Drosophilidae > Drosophila > Drosophila elegans. The sequence continues at coordinate 519,865 of NW_024545855.1, read as the reverse complement.
TGCAAGTCTTTCCGTGTCACTGCCGTATTTGCCCAAAACCGTTTTTTGTGATTTTATTTGGATTTTAATTTTGTTGTGGCTTGTACTTGGCTTTTACATACTGCCCCCCCTCTGTCTCCCCCCTCGAATTGCCACTCCCACTTGCCATTTGCCTTTGGGCCACTGCCACTGCCACTGCGATGCTGATGCTGATGGTGATGCTATGGTGCTTTGGTGCTACCTGGCTTAGCATTTTAGCGATGCATAATTAATCTGAGAGCGACAGGTATGAGGGCTTCCCTTTCCATTCCTATCCATTCCCCTGCGCCACTTCAATAAAATATCTTTTATTTTATTTTTAGTGCAGCTTTTCACTGCTGAAAAAATGTTTTTCATGTATCTGATGATGCCCCCTTTGCTTCTGTGGGTACTGTCGTTCATGGGGATGTAAAAGCGCAAAAATGTGACGAGCACGCTTGAGTGCGACTCTCGTTCCCCCCCCGTGTTTTTAGCCCTTAAACCTTCTTTTTTTTTGGGCCCGAAAACCCCTGGCCATGTTGTGTATTGTTTGACAAACAACTTGAGGGCCGAAAGCTACGCGGCTGCAACTTTGGGTGTTCTCTTACCTGTGTGAGTGTGTGTTCCTCAATGGGGGTAATGACTTATGGACAACCCCAGATATATCTGACTCCATTCCACTCAAAGTTTTTAGCGTCTTAGAAGTGCGCGTTGGTGGTAATCGGGGATTATGGGATAAGCCATGCATGAGCGGCGGAGCCATTGTTGCGTGGCCTTTTTAATTGGCCAGTCGGATGACGGGTTAATGTTGCTGCAACTTCTTCTTTCGCACATTTAATTATGCGCCAGCAACAAAACAAAGGCGAACGCATTACATTTTTAATTTGAAAGCGGAAGCGGGCTCCGAAAAAAAACTGCTTAATTTTCAGGAGTGTTTGCTTAGATTATTTCATTAAATTGACCAGAGAAGACGGGCAAAGGACAAAGATGGCTAGCTGGCTAGATGGCTGGCTGGCTGGCCTTTGTCCAAGACAATGCCGAGAGCACGCGGACAAACAAAAGTGTTGGGCGGACAGCAAAAAGTTCGGCCAGACTCCCAGGACACTCACTCCTGCCATAAACGCCAAGGATTTTGCACTGCCAAAGGGGGTGGAACGTGCACTTAATTAAAGATAAGAATTAACTGCTGATTAGTAGTTCTTCTTTACACTTGACACTGTGCTCTGTTGTCCTTCGCGTAGTCCTTCGCGTAGTCCTTCTCGTAGTCCCGCTCCATGTCCTACTGCAAGTCCAAGTCAAAGTCCAGGCACGTATTTCTCTGCGTCTTCATTGCTGGCTCCTGCCTAACGAGTTTTTATTTTTGTTTCCCAGCCCGCCGAAAAAGTTTATTGAGCGTCGCCTGCTAAGGGTTTTCAAAGAGCTAATGTAGCCAAATGATTTATGCACTTAACCAGACACAGACACAATTTGGATGGGGCTGCATACACATGCACTGGTTCCTTCATATGCGATAATTGATGTTGCCATGTCTAGGCCTTCTTATAATGTCCTTGCTGGAAGTACTTTGATTTTTACACCCCGCATGACAAGCATTTACGTTAATTTGCAATTCAATTTACTGAAACCCTTATCTCTGATTATTTGTACAGATACTTTCGCACCAACTTTCTAAATTGCAATTACAAAAATATACAGTGCATTTGTTTTATTTGGCACTAAAAAGTAGTTCATGCCAGACTATTAAGCAAATCAGTAAAATTATTACAGTGAACTTAAACAAAAAAATGCTTAAATTTTATTTTCAATTTTTGTAAATCTATTAGAAATAAGTTATTTGATTTTTTAAAATTGGAAATACAATATTAATAAATAATATTTTAAATATGTCATCACTTAGGTTCAAATCTAAAAAGGGTATTTATAAAAACGCCTATGCTTTACCTGCAGCTTCTGCGTATAATTTAATGCTCCTACGTGTTAATCACGGCAATTAATGTATGCCACTGCGCCAGCCTCCTCGATTGTCCTTCGAACACATCCGTGGGTCCGGGACAGAAACAGATACAGATACAGGCAGACACAGACACAGATACAGACGTACAAAACGAGCTGGAGATACAAATGCAGACCCATAAATATCTGACACGTTCAACAACTGGAAGGGAAAAACTTTCGTTGGCACTTGGCTTAAATGCCTCATTTTCCAGTCATTAAATTTCTGTGGGCGCTCGCTGACCAATTTCGGTGGCCATAAAATCTCATGAAAACGTTGGTGGCAACTCGCTTGCCGCTCGCCTACTAGAAAACTACAATATGTCCAAGCCAACTTCTTATTGACTCTGTGTCTCGGTCCGAGAAGGTCTTGAAATATGTTGACAATGGCGCCAGCAACAAAAGCTAAATATGAACACCCTATCCACAAAAAAATCCAGTCCCCCATTTATGTTCTCAAATTTTCAACCCCACAAGGCATTTTACTTTTTGATATGCTTCTTTTTTTGGAAGCATCAGCAAAAGTACTCTAGTAACTTATTTTTTTTTCTATAGTTTTTTCCTTAACATTTCCTGGGGCGCATTGGGGTTGGGGGCAGCGCGACAAATCAAAGCGTTACAAAGCTGGAAATGTGTGGAAAAGTTGCATTGCAATTTATTATATGCTTTTGATTCTATGAATCTGGCTCATGTTGTTTTTCTTGTTTACCACGTTGTTGCTGGCGCTGCGGAAATGTTAAATATTTGTTATTGCAGTCTAATGTTTCCGGGGTTTTTGCGAAAGACAACAGCCAGCGACATTTGAAATCTTGTGTTGAATGATCGAATAAGTTATACTTGTTATATAAGCTCCGTTAAGGTGTCTTAAAAATAAAAGCTGTGTTTTTTAAGTAAAATAAATAACCACATATTTATGAAACTTAACTTAAACAACCCTATTAAATTACTCAATTTAACATGATTTACTCTCTTAAATTACATGTAAAGTTATTATTTTAAAAATCGTAAGGAATTTGGTACAATTTGGGAACATTAAACCGATTTAGTAGTATTTAATATTTAGCTAAAGTAATCTTTTAAAATTAAATGAAAATATTGTCGTAAATATATAATAAATATTAGTCATAAAAGAGCAAATCGGTCCAAATTTTTAAGTTAATTTCGTTCTATGTTCTAAGAACATTTGAATATTGTATATGTTTACATACATTGAACATTTCTTGGATATTTAAAATCGCAACTTTAGTCCCTTTAACCCACTAATATACCCCATAAACTCGACTCAATATAAAAAATAATATTTCTGGCAATGAAAACTATTAGCCCCAGTCATAAATCTTTGCAGACCAAAGACCAAAGAACGGGGACGAAGGGGAACTGGCTGGAGCGGATGGTGCTGGCCAAAAGCCGGGTTCAACTAACCGCACAAGAGACCACAAGAACCGAGCTCCATTTGGCTGCCCAAACTGTGGCAAAGTCAGGGCCAGACACGGGGCACAATTATGACAATTTCTGATGCATAACGCTGCATCCATAGAGCTTTTAATGCAATAAACAAGCGACTGCAGCGTCATTAACACTGACAGGAATCGGGGGTGGGTTTGTGGAGGTGGGGAGGAGATTGAGTGGAGATGTAGTGGAGATGCCAAGGAGCATTCCCGGCCTTTGTCGTGCACTAATTGTCTGGCCTGGCCGAAATGTGCAGTGCATGCAGTGCATGCAGCGCAACGCTCCAATTCAGGTGTGTGTCAGTTGGCCGATGTCGCCGCAAAACACTTTGCCGGCAATTGTCAGCTGGCAGCTTGGTACGGTTACTGCTCAGTGATGGAAGAGGTACCACTCTTTTTTGCAAGGTACAAAATAAAATTACAAAATAAATAAGCTTATAAGCTTATACACAACGCTTAAAGTGGTTTCGTGCAATTTTCGTATTATTTATTTAAATTTTCAAAATGTAATTCAAACTACTCATTTTCGTTTTATTTTTTTGACTTTATATTGTCTTGTAAGAAAATAACACAATCATAGAAACGCAACTTTTATTGAATAAATTTTAAACTATTGGCTCAATAGTGTAGAGTATGAACGTATATTTTTAATAAAATGCGTTACAAATTCCAAAGGTATAAAATTTATATTTTAAAATTTCAATAATTAAGCCGACGAATATTATAATACTTATACCTGTATAATGCCTTAAGTTTATTTTGAAGGCAACATTTAATAACTTGAAACTATTAATTTATTTTGGTTGAAACAATGTCAAAAACTTTAAAGTTAAAAAAATTAATATATCTTTACGATTCATGACATTAAAATTTCTTTAATCATTCATTGATACATTTAATAATAAACTTAAGAAGGAGTTAATTATTAATTTAACAATGTTGTTAGAGTTCACAAAGCTAGGTACCTCCTAAATTTATTAGGTACAACTGCTTAGTCACTTACCATCACTGCCATTAATAGTTCTAAGGCCGTTGCAGGTGCCAGTTGCTAGTTGTAGCCAAACTCACTTAGCAGCTGACAATGACAGTCTCCGTCCCCGCACCGCTCCCCCTCCGCCACCTCCTCTCAGCCAGTTCACCTGCGTTAATAGCCGCCTGCCAGCCAAGTGTCTGGCAAAGGCTTTGCCCAGTTGCCTAAGCGACATTGTCACTTGCGGTTGGGCGCTCCATCTCCAACTCTATTGCCGCTGCCACCTCCTTTAACTCCTGCTCCTGTTCAATTTCGTCCTGTTTGCGGCTTCCGCAGCCGAGTTGCCATCGGTGTATGGCAGGCCTAACGGCAGCAACAATGGGGCACGGTGCTGTGAAGTGATAAACACACGCGAATTTTGGCACAAATCAATTAGAAATTAAATTGTGAACTCAAAAACGGCGAAAATGTCCCACGGCGACGAAGTGACGAGTCAGCTGAATTTGCAACAGCAGCAGGGACAGCAGCAACAGCATCCGCTGCTGGCAGCCATTTTGGAAAATAATAATGCGTAAGCCATAGCCAACGACAGTAACATCGTTATAAAGTGTTAAACAGTCTTTGTTTTACCTTGAAATCTAAGAAAACTATTAATTGATAAGGTTAATTATAGCCATTTTTGGGAAATTTAACATCATCTCATTTATAGGATAAAAGAAAAAAACATATTTACTGACGAATAAAATAGAACTTTCAAGAAGTAGTTTACTAACAAAATACTTTTATATCAAAACTTCTTAAAGTAAATTAATGAGTTTTGACCAATGAAGAAAGCTAACATATTTTTCAATCTACTGCCTAAATGCTTATACAATTATAAATTTTGAATGTTATTTAAGCAATTTCACAGAATTTAAAATACAAATTAAAGATTGTGAATCTCTTTTAGCTGCAAAGCTTTGCAATTGTTTTTAATAGCGCGTTAAATCACATTATTTGAAATGATTAGTTTTCAAGCTAGAATATAATATGAAAACAATTTTCCGTTATTAAACTTATTCAAGAGAACAAATGGATTAACAAGTGATTGAAAATAAACTGCAGAAGCATGCATTAACAAAACTCTAAAGGCTAGAGCATTAGAGCTTCATTGATTAATTAAAAGCAACAGGATTAAGTGTAGCACTTGACTTAAAGACTACGCGATCAAGTGCAGGAGCAAATCCCATTGCCGCCAGCCACAGGCCCGAAAGGTCCACAAGGCTGATACCTCAGGCACTTAGTCGGGCTAATGTGGGGCACAAACAGGAACGTTGTCTCGGCCTCTGATCCCCTTACCTCACCTCACCTCACCTCACCTCCAACTTCTCACCTTATCTCGCAGTCAAACGCAGCGCATGCATTACTATCCCAACCACTACTACCCAAGCCACTACTTCCCGGGCCATTACCACCAAGGACATCAAGGACACCAGGCGCAGCAGGGGCAACAGGGCCAACTGGGACGACCCCCGCTTTTGGCGGCCGCCAGCAGCCACAACGGTGCTTACGCGCCCACGGCTTCTGGCAGCGGACACTCCGGATACGGGTAAGCCCAGTACCACCACCACACTGAGAGAAATTTAAAGATACTTCTTAATACCAAATTTAATTTACATAAAACCATCAAGTCGAGAACAACACAATCTAAAATTTAAGACAAATTGGAATATACACTCAGAGCACGCCCAAAAAAAAGTATCAAAAGAACAACTAATACTTAGTCCATTTCGACTGTTTTTAAGACGTTATTCCTTAATTTGAAGGTAATTTTAATACTTTTTATGGCCATTTTGGTTTGTTATTGTTTTTGTTAATTTTATTTGTAGGTTTCGGTCTTAAGATAACTGCTTAGCATTTTTTTTTTGAAAATATGTTAACTAAACTGAATTCCATATATTATTATTATTATTTAATGACATCTTTAAGCTAAAGAAGGTGGCCTTATGCTTAATCCTATATTAGGTTTTAATTGTCACTTCATTGTTTTTTTTTTTGTTTTGTTTGTTAACTTCAATAATAGTTTTACTCAAATTTATAGTATTTTATTAATTAAGTTTTACTTATGTGAGAGTAAGGTAAATATTTGAGTGTTATTTATATATAAAATATATTTCGGCAAACTATAATTGAATGTTTTTAAAGATAAATATTTAGTTTTCTTTTGTTTTGGTATCAAATATTAGTCTAGATCAGCGGAAATAGAATTTTTCTTTATCCTAGATAAGAAAAATAATTTTTATTAATGATCATGTTTATATATTTCATTATTTGAGAATGATTTTGCTTGTTCTTGGAAATCTGTTCACACTTTTAACATAAACTTAAGTGTTTTTCTCTTAGTGCTTTGGCAGCCAAAGTCAAACCGGAACACCAACCTCAGCTCTCACCCTGAACCTAATGAAAGTTAAAACTTGCAGCAGCATGGAGCCATCCGAGGAGTACGAGTTGCAGCATGGCCCACCCTCCGGCAGCTTCTCCTCCTTCCACCCGAGCAGTTCGGGCGCCAGTGGGCCCGCATATCCGCCGCACCACCCGCCACCGCCGGAGCACCTGCCACCGCCGCCCACGAAATCCTCGAAGAAATCGAAGAAAAAAAGCGGCGGCTCGGTGATGAACGCACTAACGCTCCTCTCCTTTTTCTTCTTCATTAACATCCTGCAGAACTGCCTGAAGGACCACGTGATGGACATGAATCCCACCGTGATGGTGCTCACCGCCAGCGACACTCGCAACCGTTTCAACAAATTATCCGAGATGAATTCACGAGAGCAGACCTCCACCACGGCAACCGAATCGGCGGCGGCATCATCTTGGAATCAGGCTGCTTTAGTTCCGGCCGTGGAGCCCAGTGTGCCGCCCTCCATTGTTACGCCCACGGTGGTGCTGCAGTCGCCCTACAGCGGTGTTCTGGAGGTGGCCAATAAGCCCCACCAGCTGGACACTACTCACTACCAGCCTCAGGCGAACTTAAACCCCCATCATGATTATCGCCCCCACATTGTGGATCATGATGATGATGATTATAATTACGGGCAGGGGCAGCGCAGACCACATACTCCTTCTCCTCCTCGTACTGATTTCTATCCTAATCGCACCACCGCCACACACATCGAGCACTTTGAGTCGGACTCGGGGTCCGATTACTATCAGCACCACTACAACCCGTATGCCGGCACCACAACCAACTCCCGTCGGCATCCTTGGTCTTATGGCAGTCGGCGTTACTCATCCGCACCGTGGTCTTCAGCTTCGTTGGGCGCTCAGTCGGGCGTGAGCTCTTACTTGGATAATGCCCAGCGCCGGCAAGGTGATGATGACGATGGTCATGGTTATGGCTATGGCCATAGGGTTCGGAATAGGGATCGGGATGGGCATGCAGATGGTGATGGCGATGGGGATTGGATGGAGGACGAGGATGGGCAGCAACGGCGACGCGGCGATGCTTTCTATACTCGCACACGCATTAATTGAATGCAAGAATCCCGCGCACATTTCTATGTTTCAAGAGAGGGAAGGGGCGGACCTGCAGCATTAACCCATTGCACGAAAATGGGGTGGCACAATGTAGAAGAGCGGAAACTTTTCTATGGATTTTTTAGTAACGCATAACCATCGCTTATGGCTTAGGGCTTTTTATTTGCAGTAGATATTTAAGGTGTGCTACAAACTAATTAACATATAAGGTCCAGTATTACAACTAGCAAACAAACGTGCTCTAAAAACAGAAAACAAAGAACTTTATATACAATTTTGACCCATAAAAACTTTTGCTTAAAAAAAAAAAATATAATGTACGTTATACTTATATACATTTGGTTCGAACAAAAATGTCGTAAGCTTGTCCTTAACACTAAAATAAGTTGTGTCAAAATCATTAATTAGAAAATCTTTCAGACTTAAAAAGTTTTAAAATAAGAACTGATATTAGATCTATTTATTAAAATAATAATGGTCAGTTTACATATATCTACAAATAGTGTAAGCAGCTCAATAAATTTTTTTGTTTTTTAAGGAACAAATAACTGTAAGAAATTTATAGCTTGAGACTTACCTTAAAATATTTGAAAATTTTTGAATCTATTGAGACCAATGGGTTAAAATTGCTCAGCTTACATGTATTTATAATTAAAAACAAACAACGCGCATAAGAGCTGACAAAAAATGAATGGGAAAACGCGCTGTTTAGGGGACGAGACGAGGCAAGCAGACACACACACTACACAGGAAGTCGGAATCCTAATGAAAATAAATGCTAATTTGTTGCACAACAAATTAAAAGTGCCCCCAGTTTGTGCCTGGCGCTTGGCTAAGACTTTATTTTATTGCCTGCCACAGCAACCAAGTTGCAATTTTTCCGAGTTTTCTCTTTCGGTTCGATGTCTGTGCTTTTCTAATTCAAATCTGTTGCATTTCCACCGAGCTGTGTTGTAGCTACTTGCCCGCTTACTTATTTAGCGGATTGCGTTCCTGGCCCCACAATAATCACAGCCAATGAGCCGCAGTAGCAAACTCATGTCTGGAAATCTGGGAGGGGTAACTTTAATTAACACATTTAGCGCAATTTAAAATGCATTTTGCCATTTGGCGCGCGTGCACTACAAACAATGCTATCAATTTCAACAACTTTGATTAAACGTTATTTGCAGTTCGCCGTTGCATGTGGCTTCCAGCGAAAAGGGATGGATGGAGGATGGGGGTAACTGAAGTTGAAGCTGGGAATTGGCATTGTCAGCGCTTTGGCTGCGCCGCTGCTCTTGCTTCATTTGCAATTAAATGCACGCAGCAACTGCAGTTGCAACTGCATTTCGGCCTCAGCCTCGGTCGACACTCAAAAGCGTAATTTAAAATTCTCTTGGCTGCCATTTTTCGTGGCCCTTTCTTCGCTTTGTGTCGGTGATATGGCGAATACTGGTACTCCACCGTCGCTGCTGCTGCTGCTGCTGCTGCTGCTGCTGCCAGTTTGCCACGCATCACGGCACGGTCCCCGGCACACGGTGCGTATGAGTTATGCAACGACTGCAGGCAGCAGGAGGCACCATCTCACATCTCCACCACCCGGGCCAAATGAAGTTAATATAAATTTTGCTTTACAACGGCACTCGGGCGAACGTGTGCGGCTCGAGCGTTTATATGTATGGCTCCAAAGCCGAATCCCATACATTTAAATAAATTTATGACTTTAAGTGCAAAGTGGCAGCTAATGCGTGATTTTTGGAGCCAACACGAGCACGTAACTGGCGTAAGTGGCTATGGTAGCCCCAAAACTGAAAGCCAGGTGATCGAATCGGTATATGATGGCCAAAAGGAGAGGTTACTTTAAAGTACATCATCTCTGAAGATATACATTTGGAGAAAACCAATAATAAATATTATCACTCAATGGAATTTTATATAAACATTTCCTTATTCGGTCATAAATACATTTATATTTATTTTACACTTTTTTCGCCATTTCTCGACAACCTTGTTGTACTTACAGCTTGTGTTATACTGTTTTTAGTTCTTAATTTAATGAAATAGTTTCTAGCACCTGTTCACCAAATAATTTACACAGATGTCCTTTCCATAACACATAACACACCCACAGAATTGTATTGAAGGCATACTTTAAAAACAAATTAAATTTAATTAATCAACTGTAATATCATCGTCGAGTGACTTTATTTTTAACTGAGTGATAAAGAGCCCAGCCAAGATCCCTGATAAGCAGAAAATCTTACGTTAATCCAACTCAAGCTAGACCAAAATGATTTTATTACTGCAGCAACTACCCAGCGGAGATCATAAAAGTGAAAATTTTTATTACCCAGCGGAGGTCCAGCGGCTGGAGGGATTGCAGATGGTTGCTGGCTTCTGGCCGCCTGCGTCTGACACATTATCCACAATTAAACATGCAATAAATTCACTTTAAACATGCATAAATTTATAATGTAAAGGACAGGTTTTTTCATCGGCCATACACTTCTTTTTTTTTTGTCAATATTTTTTTGTACCGTTTGTAGTTCATTAAAAAATAATTAAAAATTGTAATCGACGCAATTTTGTGCTTGCCTTTGCACAATTATTTATGCTCACATAAAGCACAAAATGAAAAGGCATTAATTTGCACTCGTGTCAACTATAAGTGTGCGGTAGATAAATTAAAAGTAAACAAGTGAATAAATTTTGCAAATATTATTAAAGTTCCCAAAAGTCGAGGAAATGGTTCCCATGGAGCTATTTAAGATGTTGGAATCCTTTTGCAAAACAGTCTGGGAAAAAAGCATGAGGAAATGAAGGGAGGACTCCGAAGAGATCTCAGTGGTATTTCGCTACAGTTTTATATGGCAAACAATTACGGTAAGTAATTTATTTCTGCTCAACTGAATTAGAAATCTCTTAGCACTAAGCCAGTTTCCTGAGGACTGTCCCACAACCAACACCAACACCACCATCAACATCCATTCCCCCGCTTTTGCCTTCTTTTCCCAGACGGGCTTGTGTGCGTGTCTGTTTATGAAGATACAATAAGATATGCAAAGAAAATTAATAGTACTACATTTTTTACAACACTTTTGTCTCGACTGCTGGCGCAGCTAGTGCGATAATTCATTGCCTGCCTGACTCCTTGTCCGTCCTTGTCTATATCTCTCCTTGTGTCTCCGTCTCTGTCTGCCCACCACGCACTTCCTGCCAAGTGACTCCCCCGTTTCTCTAAGTGCACTGAGAAAAATTCAAGTCAAGCTATTTCGATTTAGGAATTTCTTCGTAACTTATATGGGCATTGGTTTTTTTTCAAACATAGTAATGTTGATAGTATCGTTTTTAAATATTGGAAATATTAAAAACATTAACACAATTTTTTTGTTTATGTAAAAAACCATTTAAAGTAAAAGTATCCAGTGAAAAAAATCCAATTTCTAGTTAATTGTTTAGAGAGTGATACAAAAATTAATAATTATTATATTTCGAACAGACAGTTTTTAAACGATATTGCTAAGAATTCATTGATCTTTTTTGAATAGATTATTATTATTGTGACTTAAAAGCAAAAATATAACAAAACCAATTAAATAATTTGAAAGCCCCAGTTAGGGACTTTAATTTTTTGAAATAGAGATTTTCTCAGTGTATATTTCATACTCCCATACCGCCCATCATTGCCGTTACTTTCGTGCTATAATCGGCTTAGTCTGCGCTTACGGTTTGCTTTTTGCATTGCCTGCTAAACTTGTGTGGGTGAATTGTATGGATACAGTAGGAATTGTGGACGGGCGGCGGTTCGGGCTCTTCCGATGGCTGCTCCCTTTTATGCTCGCTCTGTCTATTTTGCGCCAAAGGTGTTAAGTTGTTATTTTATTGCATTTTATTTCATTTAGCCGGGGCTCACACAGCCTTTCCCAGGAAGAACACGAAAAGAGTATTATGACTTTATTGTTCAACTGCCAAGGAGTTGCCAGCCGAAAAATGATTCCTTTTTGGAGTTTAACTGACGCACAGTTGGTAGTTAACTAGGTTCCTTTATACATCCGTTTACCTGTTCGATTTCAATGAAATCAATTTGCCTAACTCAAGCTGAAGCCTTAAATCTCTGAGGATTTCAATTTGAAAGGGGTTTGCATTCTTTAGTCTTTTGTTCACATTTATTTTACTATTGAAATTAAACGCGATATAAAATACAATAGTAATTGTATTTAATTTACTTAATTCCTTCCTAGTCTTAGCTCACGAGTAAATAAATAAGTAATTCTGATTAAGATTATTATCCGATTTTGTACAGTCGTAATTTCCAGTTCATATTCTTTGGAACGAAAGTTTAGTTTCTCTTAGAAAAAGTTCAATATTTAACTTGTCAGCTTATAGCCAACTTTAATTCTTAGTAGCTTGAAAAATTAGACAAAATTTGTATGCCATTTCGTAAACAACAAGATGGATTATTTAGCCAGAAAGTTGAGTCACTTTCTGGCCTAAACTATTAAAGCAAACACTCGAAGGCATTCGCAATTGTCACGTGCCTGGACTTGGCTTTTTTGGCAAGCTTCATTTATCACACACATACAAACAGTTAAATGTGTCAACGTTGCATGCAGCGGTTGCAGTTGCCGCTTGAAGAGCCATAATTCATAGACAACACCACTCGCCTCCTCTCTGTCCCACCAACCATCCATCTCTCTCGCACTCGAGTTAGTCACATAAATGTCACTGCATGTGGCACAATTGTGTCGCAATTGTTGTGGCGAATAAACACGTCATAAACCGTTGGCCATCTTCACTTACTAGCTGGAGGCCCTTAAATGTGCTGAGAAAAATAAAATTTTGAGCCTAATATGGGATCAACATAAATATATTTTGGTAAACTCTATTTTAGTAAATATTGAAATACTAATACATTTAATATAATTCAATAAATTGCAAAAAAAAATATATATTGTTTTACTTAAGTTGAGAAATTAATTGTTTTTATAAAACGACTTTTTTTTTCATTTAATTTTTTCGCTCTATGTATCTTTAAGAAAAGCCATTTTAATATAAAGAGTTTTATATTAAAAAACAATTTATTTTTTTTTGTCGGTCTGTTAAAATGTTTAAATTTTAAGAAAATGTATTCGGAAATATGCAATAAATGTTACAAGCACATTGATTTTTTTATTGCTTTGTACAAAACTCCAATTTTGTCTGTAGGCTGACCGACATCCAACATCAGCTTGCGAAATCCAAATAAAAATAAGGAAAATGGACTCCCAGCTCTTTCAATTCAATTACACTGCACAAAACGAAATCGTATAAATACTACAGTCGCACACATGCAGAGATAAAATATCTATTAATGCCCATAGATTGCTCGGGTTTAAAGCTAGCTACAAATTCAATGTGTGCACACAATTCAGTGCCAAATGGGATTTTGGTCGAAGCGAGCAGCGAGTATAAGCCATGGTCGAAACGAGAACCAGCAACAGAATCGACTAAACTTTATGTGCATGTTAAGAAAAGTGCTGCAGGAGGTACGGAGTCTTGGACCACAGGCACACGGAAGTGAAAACGTTTCACACTCCAATTGCTGGTGCACATCTCTGCCTCTCCGTCGCACGTTCTTTCCCTCTTTCTGTCTTCTGTCTCTTTCTGCCAGGACTTTCCCTGTCCTGTTCCTGCCATTTTTTTTTTTGCACTTTCTATCGTTTTGGCAAAGTTTACGCTGGGACAGCAGGCACATAAAATAGTTTTAAATAAGAAAAGGCGAAAGCAAATAAACAATTCCATTTTTCAGCCACAGAGGAGGGAGAAGGGGGGGTGAAAGGGGGCGCAGGAAATCGGGCTTGGGGCGTGTCGGGAACACACACAATGAATGTAAAGCCTTGGCGCATGAAACTGAAAATATTTCGTAGCATACTTTGCAGCGCCTGCATTGGCACACTAACACACAGACACTGGAGCCTGTGCATGTGTGTGTGTTGCGACTTCCGTTTTAGTGGCCGTGTGAACTATTTACATGCACGCACACACAAACTGCGGAAAAGAGCGGAAGAGAGTTACTACTAAAATATTTAAAGTTAACTTTAAACATTTTGTATTGGACGAGAATACATTAAACGTTAAATTCTGAAAAAGATTTCGAGCCTAAACCATAATACAAATTATAATAACACAATATACGAACTAAAACTACGATAAATTATATTGAAAATATATGAAGTTGTTTCAAGAAAAGAAAGAAATAAAAGTTGTTTTTTATTTAAGAATATATTCTATTCAATATTTTGTACTTACATATAAAAAAAATCTTATTTTTCTTTTTCCACTGAAAATGTATTTTTTTTTGAAGAAAAGTATAGCAAATGCAAATTTTTTATTGTTTTTTTTATTTTTATTTAAAAGTACTAAAAAAGCAAATATTTATATATATTTATATATTTTTTCCGTTACCTTTACTAACTAATTGCATTTGAAATCTGAAAAAAAAACTGGTGTCACCGAGGCGGGTTTATTTAAATTTAATACGTTTGTTTGTAATATAATTGACTTTTACCAATGCATTCAGTTTTTGGCCGTTGTTGTGCCGGTTTTGTTGTTCATTTGGCGAGTGAGAGTGGGCCAATGGATGCGAAGGCCAAAAATGATGCAACTGCAACGGCGGTGCAACAGCTGTTGACACATGCCGCCAGCGGCCATTGTTGTATGGCCAACACCACTGCTGACAATGGCTGACAACGCAGTGGTCCATAGGCCGCCACATCCACACACACACAGCCACACACCCTACCCCTCACTAGCTCCTCAATTTTGGACCGTGTTAATGGCGGCGCCACAACAGCACATAAATGCCATTGAGATTTGCCTTCATGCAATTTTAACGCTTCGGGGCACACGCGCACAAAAAAGGGAAAGGGAGAGAGATTCGGAGAAAGTGGGAAAGGGAAATGAGCGCACTGGACATACATTTTGCCCAATTTATGACTTTATTTTAATATTATGTCAAATGCTATTTGCCCAGTGTCCATTTCAATTTCGATTTCAATTTATGAACCATTTGAAAATGCATCGCAAAAAGAAAATCGGAAACATTTTTGGGGAATATTGGGTGTACATTTTTTTTTCCATTTTCAGCCACAAAATGGTTCATTATAACGCCGTCCGCCATTGCTGTTGCTGAATTCTGCGGTTGCCTAAACCGGTCCCCAAGCCGGGAAAATGAAAACAAATAATAGGAAAAGTGTATGACGATCAACTAAACCTGGAGTTTACTATTAAAATGTAATTTAAAATATTATAAAATGTATTAAGTTAATAAGGAACATTATTTATACTAAAAATTCTTTCAAGTGATTGGTAAGTATGATTTCTGATTAGTCAGGACTTCTTTAAAAAATTATTTTCAGATGAACTTTATTTAATTTCAAAAATTCCATTTAAAAATTATTTAAAATTATTTCTAATCAAAGATAATTAATATGCCTCAGTATCGCTGCAAGTTTAGGGTACAAAAATCTGATACACGAATGAAATAGGAACGCCGGCGACTGGCTGCCATTTGCATTTGGTCCAGTTCATTGCAAGCCGGCGTATATATGCCCGACAACTAGGCATAAATTCTGTTATAAATAACATTTAGAGTGAACCGATGGCCAAACGCTGGGGTTTTGCATTTGTCAGCGCTGGAAATTGGACTGAAAACATAGATATATAAAAGTTTGTGGATATCAGACAGAGGAAAATACAAATTGCGGTTTCTAAATTGAACAGCGACGTTTTGTGGGTGTGAGAGTGTGCGGCGGAGTGCCTCTGTGCACGACGCATAATCAGATTTGTTTATTCAATTTTTCATGAAATTTTCATCTTAGTGTTTTTTGTGCGGTTTCGAGGCCGCCCAACTGATTGAGTGCCAATGACATCAGACAGCGCACTGATGGGACAATATTGTTACATTAATACTGTAAAGCTTTGTGTAAACTTCAATTTGGGGTTTTTCTGTATAGCAAAAGCTACGTTGAATTAAAGATAGATGTAAAGATGTAAAAGCAGTTCAAAGGTTAATTCAATTTAAAAGGTATGTTTTTTATATTTAAATACCTACATTTTCATTGTTAAATACTAATTTATTTATATAATTAATTAATTATTTGTTAAATATCACCAGCTTTACTATCTTTAAAGAACACTTTTAATGCTAAGTTAGCATACAATTAGCGGTCGATGAGTGCCAACTGTCATAATCGGACTCAATTGACATTCCATTGAATCGTGCCTCGCTCAATCGGCATAATGAAAACAGCGCGCCGTGCTTCAATTAACATTCTCCCATGCCCTGGCAATTATCAGTCCTAATTAACGTTTCATAAACTGTAACAGGGCGGATTATGGGAATTACGTATACGACGTGTGTCGGCCAAAGGGAAATTAATCAAATTAGCATCGTTAAGCCAAAGCGAGCGACTTGCGATGCGCGCGATTGCCAAATGTAAACAATCATATGTGAAACAAAAAAAAAAAAATAGACCCGTATCAGCTACCGCAACAAAAACAATTAAGCAAAATTGTCATAATTACAGTAGCACCAACACAGACAAACAATTGCCACAAAATGTGACAATTTGCCGCCTGATTAATGACTGTCTGTGGCTCTTGGCCAGACAAAACTCGCAGAGTGGCGCTCGGATTATTTGCGGTGATATTTTATGGCCATCAATTGCAAATGATATTCTAGGAAAATCGCTAAAACAATCACAAATCGGAATAAAAAAAACAAAAGATCTTCACACAGAAAAAATGAAATTTAGATATACTAAATATTTTAGCGTTAATATTTGTTAGTTTCATATATAACTGTCTAAGTATAAAAAGGTTTTATTTTGATACTTTCAAAGTATTATATATTAGCTTAAAGGTTTTGTAATAATAGCTTAGCCTCTATAATCATTTTTTTTAACTATTGCTGCCTCATTAGAAGAAATATCGCGTTAACAAAAAAAAAAACAAGTTATTGACAACTTATTAAGCTAAGTGAACTTTCTTTGACTAAAAAATGACAGCTGTCGATAGTAATCTTGTCATTTACTCATTGAAACCTTAAGGTAATGGGTCATTTAGTAATTTAGAGAAACTAAAAAATATGCTTCAGGTTCAGTCCCGTCTTAACCCTATTAGACAAAGGTCTTTAAACTTAACTTAGCCATGCACAACATATCAAAGGTTTTGCTACTTCTTCTACTAAGTCAAACACTTAGCCAGAAGGAAAAGCATTCACAGTTGGGAATTCTAGATTCTGGTGTTTGTCATTGAAATGGTCTTGGGACGTAACCAAAACCTGAAGATTAAAAATCAACCGGGTGATAATGATTCTTTGGCATAATTTAATATATTTTATCTCAAGTCCCAAACATAAACATATTTATTCTCCTTGAAATTTGTCTTGGTGTCTTAGCTAAACAAAAAATAAAAAAATTATAATCAAATTTGTCTTAATGTTGTATAAAACAAACTATCTCTATAAAAATAAAAATATACACTTAAAATCGTCAAACGACTTGCGAACTTGTCACCTCAACGTTTTAATTAATTTATGTAGCTACGTAAATTAATGTAATGCTTTATAAGTGATAATAAAATTTGTTGATTTCTGTATCACACCCATGATCAATGTACTATATTAAATGTACTATATTAAAATAAATAAAGAAATAAACGAATTTTTCGAACAAGATTGACCGATAACTATTTACGGTATCTGCAATGAATTTTCTAATTCTTGCATAGGGTGAAACCTTAATCCTTTAATATGGAATTGGATATGGACTCGCAATTTTTGTACTTATCATCGAGATTTGTCTGAGAGGTCTGCTTGGTATAAAATTTGTAACTTTAATTATGTAATCATATATTAACTTTGTTCATAAATGAAAAACTTATTGAGTTGATAACAAAAGGTATTCTCTAGAGCTTTTTAATTAATAAAAAAATTGGAAGACATACTTGTCATTTAGTTAATGGGTTTGCTGGAAGCCATGTGAACCACTTTTCGTTGATTTCAATTAAAATTTTCAATTTAAATGTTAAATTTATCTCCTGTCAGCTGTCATTTTATCCTAGCCACGCACTCAGCTAAGGACATTTTTCTCTGGGGTTAATTTAAACGCGAGACCATTTAGTCTATTTGGTGGACTAGGTAAAAGTTGTAGAGCAACATGAACTTACAGTACACACGTCTGAGAACCCGCAACTGGTATTCCTCAACAAAATCATGCAAATATTTAATAAACAATATGAAGCCAGAACGATGTTAATACTGCACCATGATCAGTCCCAGAACTGCGCACTCCACGGTTACCTTCACCCTGAGATTCCCACTCTGCGATTTAATCAGCTGGCCACAGTACAATATTATTTCTTAATAATATTAATTAATACTTATACTTTAATACTGTCTGTAGTTTATTTTCAAGTTTTTTTTTTGGGTGTAGTTATATTATTGTAGGAAGTTTCTGTTTTTACAGTTTGCATGATTTCTGGTTGATTATTTGTACCACAAATTAAAAAATGTAGCCCCAAGTGGCATCGAAATAGCGTTCTGCTGTGTAAGGAAATAATCAAACTCGAATTATAAAAACAATCAAATCGATTAGCTTTAATTTTGTAATACCTACATTAAGCTATTATTGCCTTTCTCCAGCTGCTGATGCGAAACATATTTGCTAGGCAAATGTTTTTCCACATTTATGGGTCAGCTGTGCCACCAATTCCGCTCCATTGTTTGTGCAACAATTGAGATCTGTTTCGGTTGTTAACCGTTTCCATTTGGCCACTGATCGACGTCGTCGAGTGGGCCGTGGCATAGGCAGCATTTAAATCTATCGATAGCCGAGCGACAATTTTCCTCGGCAGCAGCACTTTTCCTCGTCCGGATGATCAGATGCTTTTGCAGTCGTGTACCGTTTGCTGAGTCGTTTGGAACGCGAGCGCCGTGTGAGCGCCATTGTGAAAAGTGAAAAGTGAAAAATGGATTTTTCGCCCTGGGCACTAGATGCGCTTGGGCCGCCTGAGCATGTGCCGTCGCTCGTCAGCGATTAACAAGTGTTTTCCCCCAGTTTTCCCCAACCACTCTTCACCAGCCTCAACCATTTTGTAGGCGTGGGCCAAGCGGAAATGAGAAAATTTAATTATAACAAATATTAATTGTCATCCTCTGTCAAATCATATTGAAGTTCGTGTGTGTTTGTGTGTCTCTTTGTGTAATTGCGTAAATAATCTTTTTAATAAATTACTGTATATGACTCAAGGAAGTTGAGTCTTACCCAAATACGGTCGAAATTGTATAAGTAAACGTGATAAATAATCTCTTCAAGTTGTAAGTAAGGTAGAGCCCAATGAAAGTGCTTTGATTCAGAGAGAAAATTTAATATTTAACTTCAAAAAAATGAAACAACAAAATAAACCGCAAATTAAACAAAAATTATGTAAAAAATCAAAGATTTTCCTTTAAAAAGTAGTAAAAAATAATGACAACTATAGAAATTATGATTTTCTAAAATCTAACAATACAGTTTTTTTAAATTTTTAGTATTTGATTAATTACTTAGTTAATAAATCCTAACAAATAGTAAGAAATAGTGACAATTGGTAAAACAAATGTTTCTAAAATCTTGTGCTGGTTTTGTTTAAAAATGTTCAAGAATTTTGCATTTTGTTTGACACCCATTTAAATCTCATCTAAGTAAATCGTTTAAAAATTGCATTAATAATTTACAAGATTCACAAAAAAAACACGTATTACATATTTATTATTGTTTAGACTACTGCTAAGATACACACAATTAACTCGCTCAACACCTCAAGGCGGGCATGTCGCAATCAATTTTTGTCGCCTGTCGCATGCTTTAATAGTTTCACTAATTTTGAAATTTATTAGCCCCCCTCGCTGAGCCTTACATATCTGTTTTATGTGTGGCAAACTGTTTTTATCACCTCCACTGTGAGTCAAATGGAAAAGTCGAGCAGTTCAGAGAGCATACTGTGAGAAACTGTTTGGAAAATCATCGGCAGCTAAGCAGACAGACAGGCAAAAAATCCAAAGAGCTTGGAAAAATATTAACATTAACCCGTCCCTGGGCGACGGTAACTGTGTGGCCGGAATGTTTTGGATCCGCTGCTTGATCTGGCATCAGTCAATGTCAGTTGGCCCAGTGCCAGGTCGATTGTGTGGGCGGCGACAAACAAACAATCAAGCAGGCACTGCCAAAAGCAAAGAACTAAAAATTTAAACAAATAATAGAGAATAAAAGAAAAGTAAATGAAAGGGAAAGTGCTCGAAAGTGTTCAACTGTTGCACCTTGTATGAAAGCTTCTATCTAAGAACATATCCACAGATAAAACCAAGAGAAGAATCTTTCCCTATTTTTCCGGCCATGGTGCGTGTCATTCTCGACTAAAAAAATAGTTTTCAAGTGAATTTCTGTCTGCACGCGTCAAGTATCAAGTGTTTTGTTATGAACCACATTTATATACATTTAGCAATGAACAGTGCGTTTTATATAGTACCTGTCATTGAATTTCATATGACCTTGCTATTAATGTATTACTGTTCTGAACGAAGTAGTTGGCCTTTTTGAGAATACAGAATAAATTGTAAAAAACTAATTAAGTGAAATTAAATTTTTGTTTAAATGCTTTTAAGGACCTACAGTGCGTTTCATATCTATACGCACTGTACATATCTAAGCGTGTTAATATCTATTGCCATATATTTCCGCTCGATTGCTAACATATGTTCAAACGACGACAAAAGCATGCGAAATATTTATGGCATATTTTGCTTGTGGCATTTTTTTGTCATATTATTTTAATTTCTATTAATTCTCACCGCCATCGACGCTCGCCAAAAATATAAATATTTTCACACATTTTTTATAAAGAATGGATTTTAATGGATTTTATTGACTGAGTTTTTTGGGCCTTTAGGTCGGGGCAATGGCATTGGCCAAGTGCAAAATTTATTATTCATTTATAATTTAAGTATCTTTTATTTTTGTGTGTCTGCTTTGCTTAACGTTCAAAATATTTATGATTTTTTTGGATTTTTGAACTTGTGCAACAATTGGCAAGATAGAAAATGTAATTTCAACAATGATATATGTATATTCTGAGCCATCTGGTTGAAGGCTGTAAACTTGAACGACTTACGAAGTGGGTCAGTGTTTCCTCAAAGAAAATGTAAAGGAAATAATTCAATTTATTTATTTTATTCCTCAATTGAATTTGATCTTCCACCTAAAAATTTCCATTTCATACCCATTATACACGGCTGCATCACTTCCGTTTTTGAATTTCGTGCCAAAAGTAAGAGCGTCATGCACTTGACCAGACCAGAACCGCCAGTTCCTCCGAAATCCCCTTTTCAACCACCTTTTGTTAATATTATATGTGTTGAGTATTTGGAAGCGTTTGTTTTTTATCTATTTTTAAAATAAATTCGGGAATATGTGAAAATTGCGCAGCTGACTTTGCCTATATCCAGAATCGCAAATCGTTCTCCGAAACATAAATTTTACTGTCGGCTTTCCGGGAATTATAACGATTTGTTTTTTATTGGAAGATATAACTAGATACTTTAGCTTTTTCCATACATATTTTAAATTATTGTTGAATTTTGTTAAAAACAGATTTTTAATTTAGAATAAATAACTAGACAGCAAATTAGACTTCCATCTAGATGTCAATAAATACATTAATGCAAATATTTATTTACACAATAAACGGTATAGGCAAATTAATTACTTTGTATATCTAGGCTCATTTAACTATAAATCTTCCGAAACATCAATTACAGTGATCTGGCGCCTGATTTCGCCTCTTTTATGGTGACGTCAATGAGAGCCCTACGAGAGCATCTTTTCTGAATAGATATTTTTAGCTATATTTTGCTTGGAAAATCTGCGATTTATTCCGTTTTATTTTATTGCTGCCTATAATTGGTTCGTTTATGTGCGAAATTAAAGAGAGAGCATCCTGAACTTGAAATAGAAGCATTGAAAAAGAGAAAAAAGGGGAGTTTTTATAGTATGGTGGAAGTTGTACCAGGATTATGATGTTGTGTTCGGTGCATCGGGATTAGTTTATTTTTAGCCTCTTAGCTGCAATTTGGACTTTGGTTGGAACGAAAAGACCAATGACTAAGGAGTGGCGCTGACTCAAGTGTAGAACTTTAAAGGGCACTGGAAAAAAACAGAGATGGCAGTGTAAACTTATATGTTTATAGATTTATTTATTTAGCTTGGCATACTTTTAGGAGTTTTCTTGAATCAAATTGAAATTAAAATTAATATATCATTTATTTATATTAAATTAAATACATGATAAATGTTGTGGAAAGTGTGGCCGCCCAAATAATGCTATCAGAAATGGGTTAATTCTAACAGCCCAAATAAAATGGACTCCCCAATTTAGGCAAGCAATGCAGTGAAAATTATTCATCACTTTCCGTTTGGGATTATTCAAATGCTTCACAGCTGTCGAATACCTCAATCGGAGCTCTGGCTTTCAGCAATGTACATTCTACAATTAGCAAATTGTTGTTGCTCATCGGATGACACATAATGACGCATGGCTTTGGCCACAACAATAGCAATGGGTCGATCGGCTTGCAAACTGGCAAACTGGCTCCCGCTTTCTATCCATCAATTAATATTCATAAGCAATTATCAAGCTTACCATAAGCATTGTATTTAGTTTTGAGTGCATGTGCGAGTGTGTGTTCTTCTGTAAGATAATTAAAACAAATTATGCCTTGTGCCTATATTTCAAAAGTGCACTCAAAATAATTACTTTAAATTAAAATACTATCGAAAATTGAAATTTATGATTAACAAAATGGAGTTTTAGATGAGCAGCCTTCAAGATTTTTGTTTCATTTTCGAGCACATATAAAGTGTAAGCTTTAAGTTATTTACTTACTTATATAAATAAAAACACTATCCAGAATTTGAAATTTATATTTAAAAAAATAAACAGCTTTCCAAGTTTTAAAGCTAGGAAAATGTATGTTTTACTTTCGAGCACATTTAAAATGTAAGCATCATGTGTTGTCAGTCAAAATGGGAATTAAAGTTGTAAAATATATTTATATTTTATATGTATCAAAAATTTAAATATTATTAAATATTTATTTATTTTACATGCTAGCACTAAAAATAAAAACTTATTATTTAACGTGATTTCAGTAAAATCATTTCTATGTCTGAAAAGCAAGTTTTAATACATGTAGTCCCATTCTTTTTAATAATTTCGTTTTGAGTTATTTTGTTAAACATTATTTTATTTTAACAATTTTTCCGCAAGTGCACTCAGCCGCCTGCTAGTACTCATATACACGCCCCATCGTTGTTACTCATATTTGTCCAGCGTTGTCATCATCATGATGATGATTTCGTTGATAATGATGATGGGCAATGATTATGAAAACAGTCGCATAGCATGGAGTGCCGACTGAGCGACAGTCGCAGTTTATCCGCCGGCCAAGTCGAATCTGTAAATCCGTCAAAAAGTGATTAGCGCGTGCGGGTAAACTAATTAAGGCCAATTACTAAAATTCGCCAACTAGAAACAACCGAAACTAATGTAAAATTGTAAAATATTTTCAACAGGTTGAAAGCATTTAAAATACAACAATATTCGAATTAACAGCAACAAAGCCAACGATTTGTTTATTAAACGAAAATTATACAAACACACACAACGAAAACCAAACGAAGAGGAATAAATGGATTAAGAAATAGAGGAACATTTTAAATAAAATACAGCATTAAGAGAGCGAGCGAATATGTTTAATTTGCTGCGAAGATCGCGTCGTGGAAAAACGCACAAAATCTGTGACGATGAGGAGGACAGGGACAGACCCGTGAGATATAGCCAGATCGGAGCATTATCCGGTGCTCTTAGACAAGAGCAGCAGCAGAAGCAGCCAGCGGAAAGAGCTCGTCGGGCGGTGATCGAAGAGCTGGAGGACTTTGCCAGCGACTTTGACAACGAGAACGAGATCGAGATCGAGAACGACAACGACCAAGACCAAAACCAAAACCAAAACAGCGGCGACGAAGAGCGTTTAAAATTAGCAAAAACAGCTGCTAATGGCCGCTCCGACCATTTGTATATAAATAAAATGGGCAGAGATGCGAGGACGTATTCCTCGGGCGGTGATCGAAATGCGGCTCCCAGCAGCAGTCAAAACGAGGCAGCCAGCGCGATCGCGAGCAAAAGCGTTGGTAATCAGCTAATTGCCACTATCGATGGATCTGCAGACCATTCGCAGCGCATTAAGGAAAACGAATTGCAAAAACGACAATCTCTGATTTCTCTGGGAAGTTTTAAGCTGGTCAACCCTAGAGCAGATAGTCCAGAAAAAGAGCCGCGAAAAGCAAGGAAAACTCTGCAAAAGAGTCGCGATTTTTTAAGCGACATTTTCATGGCGCGTGGTCGAAACCAGCAGCGTCAAAAGCAGCAAATTACCGCCGCTGCTGGCAAGCCAAATAAATCGAATCATAAAAGTAATGCCAAAGACGTAATCGCCGCCGCCACACAACACCTTGAAACGAACTCCGACCCCGCGCTCGCATCCCCGACTACTTATCAAATGACTTTGGCTAATAATAGTTGCTTAGAGAATAGCGGCCAACAACAAAAACGAAGAGTGAACGAAGAGAAAAGTAAGCCAGCTGGAGGGCAGCAGCAAGAGCACAAGAGTTTTCCCGCAGAGAGCACGAACACGAATTTTCCGCCAGAGATCGTGCCGGAAAAAGTGGCGAAAGTCATGCGTTCGTCGTCGTTCATTCAAGCGGCAAACGTTGAGCGGTCAACAGCAATTGCCGAACAGCAACAGCAGCAACAGCAGCAGCAACAGCAGCAGCAGCAACAGCAGCAGCAGCAGCCCGGCAATGCAATTGCTGCCCCGCAGCAACATCAAGCGCCACAGCAGCAACATCGGCAATTAAGTGACATAACCATGGGCCAAACCAGTGCCAAACCGAACGAAATCAGTTCGGCGCACAGTTCGCGTTCGAGTACGCCGCGTGAGTTCCGTGAATCGGTCGTGAGTACGTCGCCGCCACAGGCCCCGCCCAGACATCAAAAATCGCCGGAAGTGCCTAAGATCACCGTGGAAGATTGCAGTTTTCCCGAGGATGGAACAACCAAATCGCAGGAAATCTTCTACGAACTAAATGAGCCCGCTGAAGATTCGCTAAATATTGAAGAACTCAATGAGGCGCACATTGAGACCCTAGAGGATGAGGTCTTTGCCTCGGACATACCGGCTACTATCTATCAAAACCCAACTAGTCGTCCCTGGACACGCCTCAGTCATGTGAAGCTGGAAAATGTGCAGGAGGAGGCCGAAGAGGAGGCTGAGGGGGAGGATCTGGATGATGTGGATGAGGCGGTGGACTTGGAATACGAAAATAACATAGGCCACAATCAGGCGAATGGCAACTCCCGACAATCGGCCAGTAGCGAAAGGAGTGCCCTCAAAAGTGACTCCAATTTGAGCAGCAGCTATGCAGATTCCGGGATTGGAGATCAAGAATTGAATGCACCACCGCAGCCACCTCAGCCACCGCCACGCGGCTCCTCCTCGCACATGGCAACCACCGCCCAACATCTGAGCCACCACAGCTTCGTTCGCGATGGCAACTCCACCGACTGCGAGGAGACCTTTCTGCAGTGCGACGAACTCGACGACATTGAGCGTTTCGGCGAGTTCAGCGAGCGTTTGGTATGCATCGAGAGCATCAGTCTGCCGGATGTGGTTGTGGAGTCAACGACCGCCAATGCAGCCACATCAGCAGCATCAGCATCAGGAACAGCCACAGCCACAGCACCACCATTCACAGCCACAAATGGCGGCGATTCGCAGATCAACATCAATATTGCCAATGGAGCGGGGGGCAATAGCCTGGGCAATGTCCACTTCATACCCATCCACGTCGAGGGTCGCAGTCACAGTCACAGTCACAGTCGGAGTCGCAGCGGCAGTCCCAAACAGCGCAGCAGGGACGACAGTTGCCTCGGCCAGGACATGACGCCCAGCATCGAGATCATTGAGGATGGCAGTGTCCTCAACAAGCCGGTGCGCCAGGAAAGCCCCTTCGACAATCAGGAACTCAGGTGAGAAAATATCCAAGAGTTGGTGTGGTGTAAAATTATTAAGGAGATGAATGACAGACACTTCTTTAATTTTCAAACATTTTTTTTTTCATTTTGAAATAACAAATAATCGCAGTAATATTTACAAACGATTTTTTAAACAGATTAATGGCAGACAATCCCTTAATTTTTATTTATAATAAATAAACACTGTAATATATCCCAATCAAATATCAAGAAGATCCGTAAATTAAGAGAGAACAATTTTTTTTGTTTTAAATTTGGCCAATTAAACATGATGTGTTTTATCAATAATACAATCAAGAAATCATAAAAGAAAAAAGCTACAAAGTTTACCCCATGACGTATGCGTGATATTTGCTAGTTCATGCAGCTGTGGCATCAAGTACGCCGTATTTATTTAATCGCAAGCGCATGCCAACAATTTCACCATTAACATGGCTAGATGCAGCCAATTTATCTTGATCTTTGTGTCATGGAACATGCCTTGTGATCTGGTTTTTCTTACTGGGAAATCCGTCAGCGGATATTTCCTTCTCATTCGCTTTGTGTGTCTTTTGCCAATTTGATTTGCGTTGAGATTTCCAGTCAGGGACGACTATTTTTAAATGGATCAGAACATATAAATTGTACACAATTTGATGGGTGAAATATTGTCTGGGATCTGCCAATAAAAGATGTTTAAAGAACGAATTATGAAAGTCAAAATTCTTAGAAAAAATAGCTTCTAAAGTTCAATTGTAAGAACACAAAGTGTGTTATCTGATGGAAGATGTCAAAAAGATTACATACGTTTGTAGTGATCCGATTTGATGGACAATTTCCCTTCACAAAAAAATTTTGTACAAATACCATGTATATATAGAAGCAAATTCCTTAGAAAATCCCACTTGTTTTGGCGTTGGTGTCTCTCATTACGTATACGCAGTGTGAAAGGTGGCATTGTTTGGCCTTCGCCAATATGACAGATTATGACAGCCGTGCGGCAAGTGTCTCATAGCCAAATGGCGACAATTATTTCGACAATTTATATTTATGTAAATCGTGTTCCGTTTTAAATAATAAACATAAGATTTGTGTTCAAAATCAGTTGAAATGTTGAACGGTGGCAAAAATAAATTCACTTCGTCATTTCTCATTTAGCTTTCTTCCTCTTTATTTGCAATTTTTGTTGGCAACATGTTGGCCATTTCCCACGCTTGTTTTTTGCATACTCTAGCAGGGGGTATATCGTTATTTTGTTTGTTATATATATTAAAATTTTTGTGGACTCATGGACATTCAGTTCTAATATTTTAATTTTTAGCATATGTCTAAAATTTCACAATATAAATGGTCAAATGAATTATTTGTTAAGATCATTTGATTATTTTGTAAAGTCTTTTATTCAAAATTGAAGTTTAATGGCGTGTCTTTAATACGTTAACTTGTCATTTACAATTTTGTTTCTATTTTTTAAAACCGTTTGTCAAGAGCATCCCCACCATCGACTTATCCAAATTAAAGAATTTTTTGCTTCAATCATATTCTCTCATGTGCATAGAACACGATCTGCCTGCTCTAGTTTTATTCGCCTTGCTTATTTTAGGCGTATTGCAAAGAGAGGAAGCGTAAATTTTGAAACGTTCATATTTAGAGCAAGCTGGTGAGGAAATGTATAAGACGGGAGTGCACTTGTGGAATTTTATTTGGGTTGTACTTGATTTTGGTGGATAATTGATTGGGCAGACGGGTGGAGCATCCTCCACTTGACTGGGCTGGCCAGCATTGAAAGATTGTTTATTCCGCCGGCACATGCGGCGTATGCGTAATTTGCCTCGAATAACTAATGGGCAACTTTCCCGAAGCTTCGGCCGCTGTTTCCTTCTCTTCATCACCCCTTGTTTATCTAATCCAATTTAATTATCAACTTGGGCATAAACAACGAAAGAATTTAAGCTGGCAACTATGCATTCGCCTCGGAAAGTTCACAGGCACCGGCAGAAATGCTCTTGCCAAAAATAATTGAAATAACTTTCAATCTAAGTACATGAGTTGCATCTGTCCTTTGTATATTTATCTCATAGCCACTATCTCTCTCTCTAAATCTCTGTCTATCTTTATCTCCGACTGTCTCTAGAGACAAGCTAGAAACGCGTGTCACAAAATTTGATAAATGTACATTGTCTATACAAAAGATATGGTCGCAAAATGCTGACGGTGCACGAAATAATTTGTAACACTAATTAAAAATGTTATTAAAATTATTACAACCATTTCATGTAATTTATTTTGAACTTTAATAACAAAAAACTGATTTTTAGAAATCACACATATGTAAATATTTGAACATTTCAAAATGAAAATTTCTTTTGATACTTTCGTAAACCTTAATTAAGCATAAAATGATTCAATAATTATCAGTTCGACACTATCGAAACGCACTGTATCTTCTATAGAGAGCGGCTGAAAGTTGGCAAAATGCGCGAACAAAAACAGCGGAAAAACGTTGCTTTAAAAATAAACTTTGCGCATTTTCGCAGCCACCAAGAATCGACTAGGATAAATTCAATTAAAACGTATTTCATTTTTGCGTTGAAAAGCCAAAACAAAACAAAGCACAGTCCAATAATACATATTATATAAAAGTGTATCTGTATCTTTGTCTCTAGCTATATCTGCACAAATTGTATCTCAACAAATTATGGTGGAGGAAGACGTTGTGGCCAGTGTTTTTACACCTCATTCACATTTAACGAGCTTTTCCATTCAAATTACGTCAGACCGATGTCTAGCTATAGGTATATTCGATGGGACGATAATATAAAATAATAATAATTATTTTTCTGCGGTTTTACTTTTATTTATTTATACTGTCCGTGCTGCGTGCGCGGAACACGTTTGTGATTCATTTTGTTTGTGTTGGGGATTAGACGGTGACAAGATTTGTTCGAAATATCCGTCTGGCAGTTGAGCTGATCTGTCTAGGGATTTATGATTCTATTTCGAATATTACTCATCCGGATACTCGCATTCCCAGAAAGGAGCTAAAACTGCAGAAAGCTCGATTTGCCAGCCAATTGGATGAGGCCCACAAGAATGCCAATCAACTGGAGGTCAAAGTTGGAGATATGCAGTTCAAGATTCAGAAACTGGAACAGGAATTGTCTATTAAGCAGTGGAATGTGGAAAGTAAGCATAACAAAATAATAACAATTTTAAAAACCATCTTAATTCATTTTTTTTCTCTGCAGGACTTCAGGGTGAACTGAGTGCTGCCCACAAGGACGATGAATATGTGCGAAAAAAGCTGAAACTATTGGAGGATGAAAAGATCCATTTACGGCACAAATACAGCGAAAATCAAGATGAATTCCAGATCAAATACAGTTAGTACAGTAGTAATAATATTATTGTCATCGAATACTATTGTCCAAAATTCTGCAAATATGCCTTTAATATTCAAATTGAGTACTGCTGCCTGATTTCAGTATTTACGTGGAATATATAAAGTCTATAACAAAGTATTTCAAAATTTTAAGTGCCTTTTTATGTCGGCATTTAATTATATTTAATTTGTAAATACAATTCTACAATTTGTATTAGGTGCTTAATTTTAAATAACAAACGATTTTTGATTTGAAAGGCATTTTCTTGCATTCTTTTTGTATCATCTTATAAACATTTTTATAATATTTTTTCTTATCCCTTTTGCAGACGAACTCGAAGCTCAGTATACCGAACTAACCGAGAAGTACAAAGTGACTCAGGGCCTGGCCAAGAGCTTGCAAACCCAGTTGGCCTGTGCCCAAGTCGAGGCTGAGGAATGGCGCCAGCAGGTGGAGAAGATCCGTGCGGAGCTGGAGGACCAGATACGCATCCTGAAAAACGCGCTCGACAATTCTGAAGCAGAGCGCAAGATCTGCGAGGACAAATGGCAAAAGGAGTT
Source organism: Drosophila elegans (assembly GCF_018152505.1). Taxonomy (NCBI): domain Eukaryota; kingdom Metazoa; phylum Arthropoda; class Insecta; order Diptera; family Drosophilidae; genus Drosophila; species Drosophila elegans. The sequence continues at coordinate 489,867 of NW_024545855.1, read as the reverse complement.
CGAAATGCTCAGGACACACAATCGAGGTGAGATTTATTAACGTGTCAAAATTCGTTAGGATAAACAAAATTGGTGATATATACTTATTGCAAAATTATTTCAAAATCGCATTTGATGTATCAGTTATAATTTCTTAACAACTACTATAACAAAAATAGTGTTAGTTATAAATTTATAAAAGTCATTTGGCAAAATTGGTTTTGTAAGGCATAATTTTGATTTGTTTTATATTTTGACAAAAATTAATAACGTTAAAAATTCTATAATTTTTTGATCGCATATTTATGTCATTTTTATAAGGTGAATAGTGATTTTTTAAGAATAGTTTGTTTACAAATTTGTTGGTTTGTTTTTTTATTTATTTAATTTTTCGTTGATGTTTGTATTTAACTGCTTCAAGTTTTTTTTTGAAAAAACAACTTAAATCATTTTAAAAAATTAATTTTTTGATTGTTTTTATAGAACGAGAGGAATCGCTAATGACGGACTGCGAGTGGCAGCTGCGGCAGATGCAGCGGCAGTGCAAGGACAAGATGGACAAGTCCAACTACGAGCGAAAGCAGGCATCCGCGAAGGCGGAGGAGCTGGAACTGGAGTTGCAGTCCCGCCGGAAGGAATCCGAGCTGCTGCGCACCTGCCAGGCGCAGGTGAACTCGCTGAGGGGCGTGGTCAGCGAACAGGAGCAGTCGATCCAAACGCTAATGGATCGCATCGAGAACCTGAAGGCGGATCTGCAGTCGGCCAATGAGAATCTCGAGGCGCAGATCGAGGCGGTGCATAAGATCAAATATCAGTGTGATAAGTGGGTATATCTGGGTATAATAACAGATAATTTCTCAATTTATAAACATCATTTTTAAAGTGCCATCTATGACAAGGAGCGTCAAATGATCTACAAAATCGATGAGGTGCGCAACGAGGCGGCCGCCTTCTGGGAAAACAAACTTTAGTGAGTATAATTTTCTTACACTGATACAAAATTGATATAGTAAATGTAAATATCTTAATATTGAATTCAAAATAGTATATATTATATTTAAATTAAATATTAAATTATAGTATTAAATACAGTGCATATTAAAGCATTCTATAATATTAAAATAGTTCCTATTTGATTTAAATGCTTTTCATTTAAGTTAAATATGGAATAAATTGAAATAAAATATACTCCGTTCTAAAAATAACTTAACTGGAGAATAAAATATTTTTAGTTATTTTAAATATGAAAATATTCCAATTTTAATTTAAATTGAGTACAAAATACTTGAATTTCAGTGTTCCAGATTTATTTTTCATCACATTTTATACACCCACAGCACAGAGATGACAAGACTGACAAATGAACTGGAGTCCGTGTATGTGGACGAGCGCCGGGATGCATTGGATAAACTGCAGAACGAGCACATCGAGGAGTTGCGGGCACTGACCAATCGATACACATCCAACGAGGAGGAGCTGCGAACTGAAGTAACTATTTAAGCACTACAAAAACACCCTTAAATTAACTAAAATGTAATGTCAAATCCCCTCTAGATCGAGGATCTGCACGAAAGCCTGGAGCTGAAGAAACAGGATTTCCTCAGCCTGCGTGAGCGTTCCGACAATGCCCTTCTGCAGACCCGCATGCATTTGGACAAAGCGGATCGCGAGTACCAGAATGCCATGTGCCGCGAGGAGGATCGTCGTCTGGAGCTGGAGGAACGACTTAAAAAGGAGTTCGAAGCGGAGAAGGCCGACATGGAGGAGAAGTTCCGGGAGCGACTTGGCCAGGTGAAGGAGGAGTTCGCCAAGGAGCTGCAGCTCTCCACGCAGGACATGATCGACTCGCATCGCAAGGAGCTGGGTGAGTTTTGGGAAAAATAAGTTTGAATCTAACTGGAATAGAACAGAAATGTTCAAATTATATCAAAAATATATCATATAATATATATATATATATTAAAAATTTATATTATGAAAATTTCAAAGAATTTAAAATTTCGTCGTAGATAATAAGTTTGGGAAACCTTTTAAAGCGTTTAAAAACCTTTAGAGCTTTAGGATTGTAGTTTGACATAGTTTTTTGATTGAAAATTAAAAAAGCTGTTTAATATGTTATTTATTTTATTAAAGTGGATATCTACTTGTCTTCTATCTACTTAATTTTACCTTTACTCAACGAAATATCACCAAAAGAGGTTAATTAGTTAATGTTCTGTATTTATGTTTAACTGCTGGTGTTCTCTACTGTACAATAGTAAGAGTTTATCTAACTAAAAACTTAAAGCTGCAGAATATTATTTACAGTATTGACAAACGGCAAATTGTTAGAAGCTAATTTTTTTATAATTGTTGATAGAACTTCCTAGTAAATTTTTGACGTTCACAGAATTAAAACCACTTTGAGAAAAGGAGTTTGTGTTTTTGAAAGATGTGACCTAAGGGTAACTTATTACATATAAGAACCCTACATTTACACTAGGAAATGGGCCCTTTATCATTAATATATTCCTTCTGGTAGTTTATTAAAATGAAGACTCCGTTTAATTACCCCATATACAATATTTATTTCCTTTTAACCAACACAGACTCTCAAAAGGCCAAGTTGCAGGCGGAAAGGGATGAGGCGCTGCAGGAACTTGTGGAACGACATCGCGCGAAAATGGCCGCTGCCGATGAACGAATCAAGTGAGTGTTTGGCCAGCATGCCCCGCCCTATAAATATAATTACCTTTAAGTACCAATACCACTGCTCCCTACTAAATTGCCCGACGACCATTGGCTTGCATTGAATGTCTGCATTCCTACTCATTTGTCAACTTTGAGGCCCTGATCTCGATTCATTATCATTTGAACTTGTTTTCTGTTTCTTTCGTTTCACATTTTATTCATTGGAACAGCATGGATCAGCATTTAGGGCGATCGACAAGCTCTCCGGCCCTGTGGGCGTTGGCCAAGGGGGCGTGGCCGTATATGCCAACCCTATATGTTCTATATTTGACCATGTCGCCGCTGATCGCCATTGCATGCTTAGTGTTCAATATTGTCGCTGTGCTCTATATCAAATACCGCCACCTCTTAGTGCGCCAATAATAAATTATATCCCCTGTTAAAGCTTGATTTGTTCCTTAACTTAGAAAAAAGGGTTTTCTGGAAATCTCTACGGGACTAAAAACATTGGCTTGGGTTTATGAAAGTGGATAAAAGTAAAACCTAACTTCTTGGAAGTGCCATTCAAATGACATTAAATAAGTTTTTATATCCATTTTTATTGATTTACTAACACTTAAATACTGTTCAAAATTGGTTTTTCAAATCAATTCGTGTTACATTAAATACAAAAAAAAAATTCAAAATCTTTTAAAAATACATCAGCTCATGCTTAGCCTAAAAAATGTACAATTCGCAAATGTATATATAAGTATATATAAACACATATTGGAAACTTAATTATTATAAACAAGTTCTTTATTTTTAATACCTAGTTAATGTTCTTATTTAATTTCCATAAAAAAAAACAACCATATATTATTTTGGTTTACAATTGATAAATCCATTATTTCAAACTTATGTTTTGTTTTCTAATATTTTTGTACTAGCGTAGAATGCCAAATATTATTGTTTTTTATCTGTAGAGTGTTCCAAAACCTACAAACAAATATGTATTTCTGGAATGCAGCTTCTCAAACTCTGCCCTTTCGGAAAAATTCTCTTAATATTTTCTTTCTTTTTCTCGCTATGTGTGTGTATCCACCTCTGCCCACCTCTATATAACCTGAATAACCCAAAACCCGATTCCGAAACCGAATCCGAATCCGAACCCAATATTCGCAACCGCATTGGCATCCGAATCCGCATCCGCATCCGCATCCGCAGCGATGTAGAACTTCGGCACCAGCGTAATCTCAAGGACCTAAAGGCGGCCTACGATGCCGAGAAGGCGGCGCTGGACAAGCGCGACATCAGCAACGCCAACGAGATCGAGCAGCTGCACCGCAAGTGCCGCTGCCTGACCAACCTGTAAGTGCCCTTCCCCCCCCTCCCCCACCGAAAACCACCCACATCATCTTCGAATTCAAGTTCTTAATTTCATAAAATAGTATACTATTACTGTAGAATACTATTACTATAGTACATAATAAAACATTTTTCAAAGAAATCTTTCGATCGAAACAAGTTGCAAATATAAAACTTATTATGTTGTTATATATAAAAAAAAAAAAAGCTGACATGAAGCTATTTATTTCAGTCTCAATCATATAGTTAGCATAATAGATGACCATTGTACATCCAAACAAATAAAAAACTATTAATAACAAATCCTTATAGTTCTTGATATATATCCCAGCCTTTAAGCTAAATGAGCCAATTATTGTTCAAATTATAATTATCTACTATTATTGAAACGAATGAAACTTATTGTTGAGACTTTAAGATTAATTTTAAATTAAAATAATTTAAAATCGCTTTCTCAAAAATTGGGACATTGAATCTAAAAATTTCATATCCAAAATAAAATTAATTTGTTAAGTGTAATTTCAGTTGTTATAATTTTTATTGAATCTCTTAGAAAAATGGATTTAAGAACTTGAACGAATCTCTTTAAACCTATATACTTTTCTTAATTTTGCTTGTCCGTGTTGTGGGATGTTGTACGCTAAGTCAGTATCCAGTATCCACTTTAAAATATCCCTTCTCCCGTAACTTATGACTATAATTTTCTGAAAACCCATATATCCACAGGTTTGAGGAGATGAGGATGCGATACGAAAGGCGGGACCCGCGAGCCGAGGATTTGCGTGAGATTTCCGAGCTGAGGACACGATGCGAAAGCCAGGAGCGGGATTTGTATGTGCTCACCGATCGCCTGCGGGAAATGCAGATGCAAATGTCCGAGATGCAGCAAAATGGTGACAATCGCAAAGGGGGCGGCAAACCGGTGAAGAAACCGCCGCCCAAATCGATAGCCACCAATTGTGACGTCATTTACGAGGAAAACGAAGAACGGGAATCCCCGGAGCAGGAAAATGGGGAAAACTCCTCCCACGGAGATGATGACAACGAAGAGGAGGAGGAAATCGAACAGGAGCCCAGCGATACAGAGTCGAATCACACGATCGAAGTCAATGGAAAATCAGATCGGATCAACGAGGATGATGCCCATCTAATCACAGCCGTGTGATTTGTAATCCCGTCTCTATCCTCAAAATTTGTGGCTGTATTTTTACGTGATCCCCAGGAGTGGATGTTCCTGGATCCAGGATTTTCGATCCTGATTGCTTTGGTGCCCAACGTGCTGCCCTCTGTATCGCAGGATACGGAAATCAACCCACTCAAAACAAAACAAATTGCTCAAAGCTTGAACTAATAAAAATTGTAAATGAAATTTCTGAATTGGTTTTTGAAACCTAAAAAAAAAACGAAAGAAATAAATGTAAATATTTTTAACTAAAACAATTAATATTTCTTCTCTGTGGTCCTTTTAAATATCTAGAAAATCGGATGCAGAAATGTTATTTTCAAACACCTGCCAATCCCACTGTATTATACATATTTTTATGTAATTTTACATGTCGCTGCCCAAAAATTACTTGAATTCTACATTCCTTGCAAACACAGCGCAACGTTTGGCAACGTTTTTGTGTTCTCTCGCTCTCCCATGCTCTCAGAGTCCGAATTTGAACATAAAACTCTCTCTCTGGCAGCAACTATCTCGCTCCGACCAACGTACTGTTAACAGGGTAGAGAGAGCGTACTAAAAAATTGTAAGACGGGTGATCTAAATTTCTTATCATTCTAGTTTGATATGATTTTAAATGTCTTTTAAAAAGAAAAACCTGTTTTTTTCCACTTAAAATTTTTTTAATTTCAGCGTTATTCTTAAAAACTTTATTTTGCCATATTTAGCGTTTTAAAATTTCACTCACCTTGTTTCAAGTGCACTCAGCTAATAATAACATTTAATTTATTACGTTAAAAGTTAAAGTTACTCAAAGATGATGTTATCTGTTTTATTTATTTATTTATTATTTATCAAGAGAAACAAACAACAAAATATTTTAATATTAATTATATTTAGATATTTATTATAATATTAGCATATTTCTAATTAGCATTGAAAAAAAAGAAATGCTACTTAAATAATTATTTCACTAAATGATGAATCCAACATTGTAGTTTTAATTTGGCAACACTGATATTTACAATTTGCTGTCAGTGGCAGAAGATCGGGTGATGTTAGATTAAGCAGCTGTTAGCTCAACAGATGTTTCGGACTCTGTTAAATCGAGTAAGAGAGGGAGAGAGAGAAAGTGGGAGAGCAAGAGTGCAGTGGGACCGCGCTTGCGCTCTGAAAGCGACCAAATGTACTAAAAGACCTAAATGGTGTCGATTTAGATCGGGCCTCAAATATATATACGAAACACATCCACCGCTGCGCCGAAGTTGAAAAAAATTTTCGCCGCGAGTAGATGTGTCCGCCAAACGCGTTTGGAATTCAGCTTGAGCGGCTGAAACACGGCTGCGTCGTGTAAGAAACTGAAAAAGCCGGCAAAACGATTGTGTGGAAAACTGAAAGCAGGAGCAAGTGTTGTGTGATCGAAAACGGTAGCCAAAACGAGGCATTTAATAAGCAAACAGGCTGACCAATAACCATTTACCATTAACCATCAAGGAATCGTGATAACAAAACGGAGACGAAAATCAGACACAAACCGGCAGCAATTTGTTAATTTTAAACGTCGTGTGTGTTCCTCTCCTGGCAACAACAACAAGCATTTAAATTGCATTTTTAATAGTTACTTTAGTTAGGAAAAGGAGAACAGAACTGTGATGCAAGTGACAAAATCAAAATTGGAGTAAATAGGGATACGGATAAAGTTGAAAATAATAATATCGTTTCCCTTTTCTCCCTGCCTTCCATCGTCAAATATTTTGAGCATCTTCGCGTCGCGTAACAGAACGGTAAATCTTTCGCTCTGTGTGTTTGTGTGCGTGTTTGAGTGTACGTTTTTCGGTTTTGTTTTCGTCTTCTCCTTACCGTTCTTTTCTCCACCTTCAATTGCCATCCCATCTCCTAATTTCTTCTACGAAAAAAAAAAAACGAAAAGTAAGTGCCGCCACTCTTATTCCTTCTATATGTGATATTTTTAAGGGATTTGCAGCATGTGTGTGTGAGAGGGAGATTTTGGTGTGCGTTTGCAGCCTCCACCAAGCGCCGCATTTAAAGGATATTCCTAATCCGTTTTATTGATTGCAGGGCAAAAGGAGAAAGAAATAGCAACAACAACAACAGCCCAGCTGGAGTGCTCAAATTGTGTTTATGTGTGTGTGTGTGTGTGTTCGCCCGTGTTTAGTTGTTGTTCTCGGCAATCTGTGCCGCTTTTTTATGTTTTTATTCCCTTTCCATTTCCACTCTATCCTCATCCTCTGGGGTTGTTGTAGTTGTCGTTGTTGATGATTTTGTAGTGCCTGCTGTTTTCGTTCCTTCTCTGTGTTTCTCTTCTAATTCTGACTCTTTGCCGGCGATTTGTTGTTGCTGGCCACGGATTCCTGACAAATGTTAATGACTTATGCAACTGCTTCCTTATGTCGTTTAAAGTATAACCTTTTCAAATTGTCCATTTCAAATTCGTTGACCTAGAGAATCGAACTAATTAAAAAAATTACTTAATTACTAACTAATTGATTAAGTAGTTATATTATGTTCCTAGGCTAAAGCATTTCAAAAACCAAATCTTTGAATATTTTAGTAATTTTTGAAATACTAGGCATACTCATTTTTCACATACTGCACATTAAATAATATCAATACAAGAATTCTTTTGCTTTTCCTGTCTAAAAATATTCTTATTAATGGCTGTTTAATGCAAATACATGAATATTAGTATTAGTTTTAGATATCATCTGGGAACATTAATAAAGATTAACTTAATTAAAACTGCCAAAAAAAAAGAAATTCTAATTGCAGCAGTGTTTCAGTTCAATCAATGTACATAATTATTTTTGTGCTCATGTTTTTAATATTTAATATGTTAAAATGAGAATATATACGTGTGCAATCAAACATTAAAGTCAATATTTTGAATGTATATAAAGAGATTTAACAATAATCCCCCCTTATCTCTTATAAATAAATGTTTATTACAAATAATTGTGTCCCTATCTTTGTGAATAAATTCACCAAATTGACAAGAAATAAATATTTTCTGTGTTAATTAAAACTGCTTTAAATTGTAAAAGTTATTGCCCGACTCGTAGTAACTTAAACGTTTTTTAAACACCTGTCGAGGCAATGTCAAAATACAACATTAAATTGCTGACTTTGGGACATTAAAGTGATTATTTTTAAATCTCACGAACAGACCTTGTTTTTGCCTTTTATTTCGCGTTCCTGTTCGCCCGCTTATCTCTGCTTATAATACTTGTACATTTTCGCTGCGTTCCATATCTCTGTGAATAACTTCATCAGAAAATTAAGCGAAATATGCCAGGCACCTGCCCCCGTGGGCATAACTCAATAATCACATCAAATGTCGCCACCGTACCGCCTTGCACCACCGTATTCCCCGCACTTCCTGGAGTCCAGCAGCAGCAGTAGTCGCAACACCTCCTTAAGAGGTGTGTCCAGTCTCCTTGGTCACCTCGCCTGGCCCCCAAGATCCCAGTTTGCAGCTCCCCAGCTAGTCAGCTTCCTCGGCTTTTCAGTTCCCCAGCTAATGCCGCACAGCTGCGCGCCATTTAAGTCGCTGACAAGTGTTTTGCCGGCATCTCCGGAATGCGACGGATACGGCGCGCAGAGCCCAGGGTTCGAGAGCCACAGAAGCCGCGGCAAAAAGTGGCAGCCAACATTGCTACCAATTATGCGATAAGCGAGCGGAGTCGAAGCGGGAGCCTCCTCAGCAAGCAGCTGATGCCACTTCGCCTCACAATTGTGAGAAAACTTTAAGCAAATACAATGCGGGTTAGCAAATTAGAAGCCTCAAGTTTTGTGCTATATTTGAAAGTAGTTTTTATATTTCAAGTTATCCATTCAGTGTTGAACATTTTAATACCTCCAATTAGGCATTTAATTATTTAGTTGTTGGTAACCAACATTTAATTGTATGTCTACAAAGTCTGCAATTACCAACAATTAATTGATGGAAATGAAATTTACATAAAGCATAGCTTTTAATTTACACTATTATTCAGAGTTATTAAGTAATAGCATACAATATCTACAATTACGTTGTGTAAGATTTTTGCGAAGATATGTTAAAAGTAGCGAGATTAAAACGGTTTCCGGACTTAAAAAGTGTACAATTAAACTATTAATGTTACAAAATTGTTCTTAAATCGACTCTTTAAAGTTATTTACAAAGCTAGTAGTGATTACAAATTTATAAAACAAAATGCGAAAAAGTGAATAGGGCTAAAAAAATAACCAAAGGACCCCTTTAAACAGCTTAAAGAAAGCAAAAGTCGCAGCAGTGTTTACTCTTCCCACACTTTTCAATTAAAGACCATTTTTTCGCACTCTACGTGCAAGTTCGTGCAACTTGCAGCCGAACAACGTGTTAACATGGCCAAAAGCGGTGGGAGACTCCGCCTAATGAAGTGATTAGACTGCGATTTCGCTGATGTTGTTCCCTTAAAGAGTATACAAAAAAGCATAATAATAATGAAAAAAAATGAAATTGGATGGGGAAAACTAACAAAAGGCCGCGTGCGCGCAGCCATCAAACGAAACGAAAAGCGTGCAACTGCAACAAAAACACCGGCAAGAACAAGAGCAGAGGAATGACCTTATATTGCAACTGCAAGTCAAACAAAGGGCCGCTAATGGGTGGTATCGAGGGGGTCTAAAGGGTAGGTAGGTAGGCTGGTAGGAAGGTAGGTAGGTAGGTAGGTGGCCAGGGTGAAGAGTGAGAACCGGTCGATTCGATGCCCATCACAGTCCTCTCTCTCAACCGCGCGGCTACTGCGGGGCAATTGGGCCAAAAGCATAAAAATCAGTCAAGAGTCGCCTCCGCCAGCTCCGTTCAGCATTAAAAGCGACAAACAAACAAACAGACGGACACTGAGCAAAAATAAAAGCCTCGTAAATATAATCGAGTATATAAGGAGCTGGGATTATGAGTACTACAAGTACCCGTTATCATTATAAATGTTAAAATATGTTTAAATAAATGTTTAAATACGTTATGGCAGAATAACTGAATAATCAATAGGATAAATCCTTAAAAAATCGATATTTTAATTGTAGAAACGTTGCGAAAGTCGAGAACTACAAGCTTTCATCTTTTGTTTATCACACTAAAATAATTAATGTTTTTGGGGATGTAAAGCTGTAAAAATCTAAGAAAACATGTTTTTAATCCTAATAAGACAAGAAATATTTTCAATTTATACAAAGAAAATGCTAACCTTTCATTTAGTAAAGAAAAAGTATTCATCAAAAATTGTAAACGCGATTTCATGTATTAAAGAAACATTCCTACCAATTTCGAAAACTTTACTTTTAGTTTTTCTCGCTGTGGAAGAACAGGAGTGCAACTCCCCAACGGGGAATCTGAACGGGAGTGGGAATGGTACTGTTGACTGTGGACCGGGAATTGCGAATGGGACTGTGACTGGGCCTCGGACTCGGACTTGCACTGAAGCTGAAGCTGGACCTGAAACCTGGACACTCGCATCCAAAAAGGCCGCCCGTGCGAGCGCAGTCAGAGCTGAAATCGATTTTCTCGCAAACTTGGCCAGGCCGGGCAGCCGCAGGGCCAACAACTACTCGCTGTCCTCGGCCCTCTGTGCTCCACATCGCTTCATTCCCATTCCCATTCCCATTCCTGGGCCCGTTCGCATTCCCATCACCATTCTTCCTGCTCCTCCTGTTATTCTGGCTGTAATGGATATGGTTGAGACGCGCGCGGTTTTCGTACCCAAAGTCCTCGAGGATTACAAGGGTATATTGCGTTTGACCATCAGAATGTAATGGTCAGATGAAAGAACTTAGTGGTATAAAAACCTTATTTGATTATATGAAGATTTACCCACGATAATAACATGTGTTGCTAACATGTGTAATTTTCAAAAATGAAATAGTTTAAGAATAATGTTGAAAACATGTGATATCATACAAATGCGAAATATTTGTTTCGTAATATTGGAATAGTCAAAAATTCCGAGACTGCATTTTCAAATTGTATTAGATATTTGTGTAACAAATGAATGTATCTTAGCAATTGTCTTTATAAATAAGAGACCTTTTTAAGTTGGCTCCAAACTTTATGTTGAATACATTATAGAGCCAAACTAAATTGCAAGACCGGGTATCCTTTAGTCCAAAAACGCGACTTTGCCTCACTTACTGGTTAATGATGATGCTGTTAATAATGATTCCTTTGATGAGGATGATGATGACGGTGCGGATGATGATGGGGATGATGCGGCGGCCACGGTTTCGCTGATTTCGCTGCTGGGGTCTGCTGGTGCAGCTAAAATTGCAAGTCAAACTGTCGTCGCTCGGCGTTGTTTAGTTGTTTTACTCGTGGCATGGCGCTGCTCTCTCTCCATCTCCCCTTGTACCAGCTTCCCGTTTACCCCCTTTCTCCGCTTTGGTAATTGCAATTGCAATTTTCTCCAACTGCAAGTCCGGCTCCGACTTCTTCTCCGGCTCCCGCTCTTTCTGCTGCTTGGGGGTTAGTAAATCTGCAAATTGCATTCGCCTAGCAAATTTAGTGGCAGCCGGAGTCAAGTCCATTGCTCTGAGTTATTTAATTTGGGTTATAAATAAATTTGTTTAAAGCAATAATTCGCCTTCCGCTGGGGGACGGTAAAAAAAAGATGGCTATACAGTGTTTGTCTAAGCCCCATTTCAAGTTGAATTATATAATAAATTTCATTGCATTCGTTATTGCCGGATTTTACTTTATTTAAAAAGTTTTTGAATATTAAAAATAAATAAATTTTGTAAGTAAAAAACAAATTCTAATAAACGTAGATTCGAGACTCAAGTAAGGAAATATTTAAAATATAAATAATATAAGATTAAAAACTCGAAATAAAAATGTAATTTTTAGAATTGGTACTAGCTTGTACTTTTTCCCAAATCGATAAACACGTTTAACAGAGATTTATAATTAACAAAAACATCTACCAAATGACACCATCATCTTCAAAACAGCATTTCTGGTTGTTTTCAGCATAAGAACACATTTGTAAAACTCTGCCATAATCAGTTCTGAGTGCCACACTCACTAACGAATGGTACTAATTGAAATCATATTGCATCCACAGGCTGGCAGTGGTGTTTCTTCAGGGCGGTTGGAGGGCGGAGAGAGGAGGGGAAGGCTGTCAGAAGGCCAAACCAATTCCCGAGAAGAACAACATAATTCGAGACCAGCAGGGACGAGGGCAGCACTATGTTATATGCACCAGTGCAGCATCCAAGTCGAGGAATCGACAATCTAGACACGCAAGCAGCAGCAACAGCAACAGCATTTGCATTTGGCCCGGACAGCAATTACCGAAGCTGGCTCATGATGTTGGCCTCATGATTTTCTGCTGGCCCGAAGCCTTTGCCACCTGCTTGTCTGGGAAATCTCTGGGTGTCTTCCCCTTCCTTCGACCCATCATATCTGCAGCTATGGTCACAATAATAGCACAAAAGCTTACTTTTATGAAATGTGTTGGAGGGTCTCATTTAACTTGTTAGTTTAATCCTACTATGTTGAATAATATTGATATTAATAACAGTAACTATGTGAAGCATGTCCACAAAGTGGTTAGCTTTTTATAATCACACGTATAATATATTTAAATGTTATTGTCTAATTAAATTAAAGAAATCTTTATTTTAATATACATGGAGCGGAATAAACAAACAAATTCACGACAGCAAAGTTAACAACAATATGCAACACCGCTTAGTAAATTTAAATATTAAAATTCTTATATTTTCCTGAAAAATCATTTCTCGTGCTATTACCTTGACCACAACTGTGTCATCTTCGCAACTGCGTGTGTGTTCCCAGCAGCTTAACTGACGTGACTGTCAATAGGAAAAGCGGGAGGGGTAGGTACTAGGGGGAGGTGGTTCTATATAGGGGACTTGGAGCGGGACACCCCTTCGCGTTTTCATGTTTTTCAAGTTGTCTGCAAACGACACCCAGCGACGTCGCCTTTTGCACTGATTTTTGCCTTGGCGCTGCTTTGCAGGCTCATCAGAGAAAAACAACAACAAATCAACAACGACGGGGGCATCAATGACAACCAAACAACAAGCAGCAAACAAAATCAAGGAAGGAAGATATGGTAGAGATCTACGACTTGGAAATACCTTAAAATTATTTATTATACGTCTATATTTAATGAGCATTTCTTTCGCAAAAATCCATATTTTTATTTCATGGAAATTAATTTTTTGCATTCGCAATAAATTATAATAAAATTTATTGAATTTTATATTCAGTATGCTGTATTTGAAAAATAATAGATAATAAATCTAATTGGAATTCTTTTTTTCCACCTGTTAACCAAGTCATCTTCAAAGCCATATACCTTGTGTATCTATGAGATACAAGGACGACAACGACATCGTTTTATGGAGGACAGACCTTGGACTGCATCTTGCAACCCTTTGGGAATCCCTGAAACCATCCCACCCTATATATCCTGTATATATAAGGATGGACCCGCATCATCTCATTCAAAAAGAGAGCGTAGCTTTGGTGCATTTTTGCTTCTTCCTCAGTTGCTCCTGTTACTCTTCCTGTTGTTATTGTTGTTGCTGTTGCTGATGTTGATGTTTTTGTTTATTTTGTGTTTCGAGTTGTTGTTGCTGTTGTTTTTGCCATTGCTTTAATTATTGTTCCGTTTCGTCTGGCATTTGCCGCTGCACTTTTTCTTCATGTTTTTCTGTTGTTTTTTCATCACTTTTTGTTTTGGTTCTTGTATTTTTTGTTTTTATTTGGTTTTATTGCAGTTCTTCTGCATTTCAGTGGCGTTGAATGGTGGTGGGAGGGGTGAAAGGGGTGGTGAAAATAATACAATAGGCGCACCAAATCACTTAAATCATTCACAGCTTGGGGCGGATGTGTAATGGATACGGCTGATTGAAGAGGGAAATAATCATGTAGAGTACAAGTGTATCAGATTCTGTACCACATTTTTGTTTCCCAACAGTTTTAGTTGCACTACAGCACTAAATTTTATTGGTATCAACTCATGTTTAACAGGAAATGCGTTACATATTATAAAATAAAAATTAAAAATTAAATAAATAAATAGTATATCATTATTAAATGATCCTTACTTACCACATTATATCATCTTTTTAGCAACATTTCTCCATATTACATACTTGAAATGTATCATACAGATAAGGTGGTTCCAGGTACAATACCAGAATAAAAGAAAATGCCTGAAAATTCAAATACTTGCTTACAACTTCTCAGCTCAAAAATGCAGGTACCTGTAACCGAGTGTTCACCGTAAGAGGATTAGTTTAGGAACAGATATCACACTGCACTCTGCTCAATTGGCTTCGCTCCACTCACTTGATAAGATCGTTGATCCATTAATTCGTTTCGGCGCTCTGTCTCTTTGTGCTCTCCTGCCTAAATCCTCTTTTTTCGACAGTGAATGATGCCAGTTGGTGATTCATTCTCGACTTTGTGCGATTACTCCTCCTCGCATTGTTTGTTCTGTGGAGAAAATTCTCGCATGTAATTATTTTAAAGCGTTTTCCATTTTTTTGTTGCTATTAAATGTCTGTGGAAATGCAATTGCAACGATGCTGCCGCCGACTCTTACCCGTGAACTTCTAAAATCCAAAGCGAAACCCAACCGCCCAAAAACATTTCACTTTTCTTTGTGCCAAAACGAGTAAAAACAAAAAACAAAAACACGAAATAAAAGAAAAGAAAAACACAAATAAAATGCAAAAGTTCGAAGCCCCCGGAACGCTTTTGCCGGTTACTTTAACTGCCACGGCAAAAGGAGCAGCGCAGCAGCACGAATAATACAAAATAAAAGCCGAGCGAAACGAAATAAACAAATCAAAATGGAAAAGGACGAACCACGAATGCAGCTAGGACCTGGAGTTTTCCAGGCTCCTCGGTGAACTGCAACGTTCCAGATACTTTTTCGTTTCTGCACAGGAAAAAAAATAAGAAATCGTTTATCTAACAAATTTTTCAATAAATTACTTTTTCCAAAACAATTCAATTCAAAATTAAAACAAAACTTCAAAAACAAACATGCATAAAATTGATTTACTAAATAATATATAATTATTAAATAACCTTATAGATAATAATTGTATAAGAGTGATTGCAAAGACCATGCAGAAGTTTTGGAATTTTTTTTTTATGTGCTGTTGTTAGCCATTTTTGTGTGACTTAAATTGCATTTTATTTCTGCAACGTTGCAAAACATTTATTTACTTTCATGGTTTGTTGAGTATTTGCCAAGCCACAAGGAACTACTGCAACGACAAGGCATGAAATTCGCCAAGGATAAGGGCGATGATGATGTAATGATGACGATGTGGCAGAGGATGACGACGCCGGAGTTTCGAACAGGCGAGCGGAACTGTTGACTGCTTTTGAACTTGTGCGTCGTCGTCCTCGGCAATTGCATCCTTAGACAATGACGCGTCCACAGAAGGCAGAAGCAGAATGAGTTGAATTCACAGAGTTGCAGACATTTTGACAAGCGACAGTTTTGTTTTTTTTTGTTTTTTGGCGTTTCTGCAAGGGTGTGCCCTTTAAGTAGCAAGTGGATTTCGTAAAGGGGCTTCGGATTATTGTTATTTTTTTATAATACCCTTTTGGAAATGATTGCCTTTGAAAATATCTAATTTTCATAAAAAGTTTCGACTTTTTCTTGAAAATAAAACAAATATTTATTTCAGTGATTTAATTATTTACTTTGGTTTTCCTAGCTAATTAATTATGTAATTTTCTCTTTTAGATATTGATGCCAAAAGTATTGATGATCTAAGTCCAAAATTAAATTTTACTACTTGACAAATTGTAAGTATTTTTTCTTTATAATTAAAAATAAATGAATCTTAAATAAAACCGGTAGCTAGAGTATTCTGAGCTTAGTGAGCAAAGTATATTGCCATTCAAAAATATGTTGCCGGGCGGATTATTCAGTTGAAGATTTTCAACACGCCAGCGAATGAAATTGATGAGGCCTGTGGCCTGGAAGCTGACGCTGCGGCTGCAATTATGCGCTAATTAAATGCTACATAATTTTTTGAATGCCGAAGACAACTAAAAAATGCATAACATATGTTGTGCAGCCCGAAAACTCTTCTTCTGGGATCTTCTTCAGTCTTAGTCTCTGGATTTCTGAAACCCGACGAAGCCGAAGAACCAGAACCGCTTTTGTGTACCAGTATGGGTGAATTGTGGCCTCATGCCTTGGGCTCGGGGCACAAGAAACAATTTTCAGGCACACACAAAGAAAAAGAAGCAGAAGCGGCAGCGGCAGCCATAACCATAACATGTTTTGTTATTAATTATAGTTTACGCAATGCAGGGGACAGGCCGAAGACAACAACAGTCACAGTCACTCAGGGATCGAGGTTGGCTGGCTGGCAGGAAGCTCGACTTGACCATGTGCTCCTCCTCATCCTCCTTTTCCTCTACCTCCAACTGCAGATCCTCCTCATGGGAAAAAAAGAGTTCACTTAATTTGACGCACAAATGTCAGTCACAAGATGTTGTTGAACCGCGTCAGTTGGTGGGACTTGGGCTTGGGTTCGTTTGCCTTCTGCCCGGCTGCCTGTCGTTACTTTAGTTGTGAAAATAACTCAATAACTAATCCTTTTTGCTGGTAGAAAAGGGTTGTTTGCCCAGGGCATTCCGTAAAGTCAAGGCGAAGCATGTGGCAAGACGCTTCACTCTGCGGACTTGACAATAAAAATTATCATAATTATATTTAAATTAATATGCAACAAGGCCCGAAAAAAAATAACCCAAGCCGGCAATTTCCGCGCCCGACAAATTACAGGAAATGCCAAACACCGAAGGGGTGCTTCCAGCGGTGTGTTCGGTGTTAGTTCACAAACGGTTTATATTAATTAGGAACCTCGAGTAGCTTCACACTCCGCGGAGAAGACCATAGAAGTCGCACCCACGTAAAGTCATATAAATAACATTTATGATACAACCTTCACGGAAGGGGAACAAATTTTTAAAGACCGATTCAGTTGAATGATTTTGTTTTCACACCTTTTAATCAATGAAACAAAAAACTCAGTGGATAGTTCCAGCTAAAATTAGCAACGAAATGAATGATCATCGACTGTTATAAAAAACACTTTATAATAACGAACTTTGCCTGAAGCAAAAACGAATGTTCAAGCATTTTGTAAAAATATTTCTGTAATTCATTTTTCTTGATAATTCCGCCCGAGCTCAATGTCATTATCGCTACTCAAACTTTATCGAATGGCAGTCAAAAAGTTGTTAAGCCCACCGACAGACTGGAGAAGACTTTAAGCCCCTTTCGACTCAGTTCCAGCCAATCAGACCAAATTAGATGGTGGGGCAAATTAATCCGAGAGCAAGACAAATAACCAAAACTTGTAACAAATGCGTGCGACATTAATTATGCAAACAGAAATATAAACAAAGGAGAGACAGACAACAAAGCAGACTAAATCGTTCAGTTTGGTTTATCTAAATCATGAGCGGCATTTTAAAAATCATTAATCATCGACGCTGATGAGTCAGACAGCGTGAGCAAAGCAAAGCAAATTCGAAACGCAATGGACAAACAAAATAAAATACAATTTAGCATAAGTTATGCTGAGTTTCGAATTAAATAATTAAAATCACATTGTCCGTATGTAGAATTAACTTAATTATTTAATTTATGCCAACCGAGTTGCCATCAAAAATGCAATAAAAACCCGAAATCCGAAAACTACAAACATTTGTCAAAGGCGCCCGCTCATTGTGCTGAAACTAAAAATTTGCATAAATTTGCAATTGAATTGCAGAGAGCGTGGGAGTTGACAATATTAGTTTTTAATTGCCATATAAATTATAAATAAATTCACGCTTCTCCCGCGGAGGCATTTTAAATGTGAACAGTTTGCATAAATTATATCCCACATATCAGCGACTGAATTCGACAAAGTGACTGCCTGACTGTCACCTGGCAAAAGAATTGCTCTAAAAATGCATGACAATGTAAATTAATTAAAATATTTATAAGCTTGTGTCGAAATTCGAGAGGATGTGGCCTAGCTAATTGATAATTAAATGCCAAGTGCAGGTTATGGCAAAGAATTTAGGAAAATAAGAGGGAATAGACAGTATTTTTTTATTTATAAAATGACTATTTATTTAATGTTTTTTCTCCGTTAACCGAGCAGAACATTACATTAGTTAACCGAACAGAGCATAATTTTAGTTCCCACCATATTCCCATTAAGCTCTTCTAAATTTACCATTTAGCCCAGAGCTTCATTAGTTTAACCTCTGAATTTGTTTATTATTTATGACTTTCATTAGGCTTAACTGTTATCCTCTTTTTCAACATTTAAATACTTAATAAAAAACAACTAAAACAACAAATGAATTAAGCTTTGTTTACATTACGAAATTCATGTTAGATTTATTGGTATTTTAAGTCATTATTGCTTTGGGCCTGTTCTATAATTTATTTAATGATGCTTTTAATGTGGCTCGATGGAGTTTTTGTTTTAGTTGTTCGACAGTTATTTGTGTTGCTCGTCGCTGGCCATAATAATGGTGTTTAGTGGGACTTTGGGCTATTTACATTGCATTTAACCCACCATAGGCAAAATGAGTTTGATTGTCGCTCCGTTACTTAATTGAATACATTAATAACAAAAGCGCAGAGCGGTGTGCTTATGTGGATTACAAGCCGAACAACTCTTGACATTTAAGCCCCGTTTTCAAGTCAAATTAAAAGCAAATAAAAATCGGAGACAGCGCGCGGACCACGTTGTTAGCTCACATACATGGCTAAGAGTCAGCGATTTAGATAGCAATAAAATGCAGCTCACCTCACTGAACTGCACATGCTCCATTACCAATTCAGAAATCTTTAGGCCGCGGCGAGAGCAATGGGGAAGCATGTTGCAACAACCACGTCAACAACATTAGAGAAGTCACGAACTGCGGCAGGAACACGGTGCAACAGCAGATACAACAGCAAGAGCAACTGCAGCAATATCAAAGGCAACTTTAACTGCAACAGCAACAGCAACATCGGCAGGAGCAGCAGCTAAATTGTAAACATAAACAAAACATTTATGACTATTTACAGTTGAGCCCAAAGACTTGAACTCCAACTGCCAGGGTTTTTCAGGGTGGGGGCCTGTACGTGAGCAATATCTCCTCATGTTGCTGTTGCTGCTATTGCTATGGCTGTTGCTGCCGTAGATGTTGCTGATGAAGTTCAATGAGTTTTCGGGTGTGAAAGGGTCAATTGTGTAAATATTAACGAAAAACTGTGAACAGCAAACACAGCGGCAACAGCAACAGCAGCAGCAACAGCAACGGCAGCAACTAGGCAACCAAAATCGAAACTGGAAAATAGAAGGGGCAAATCCAAGGGTCGAAAGAACTCATAAAAATATCACACGCATATAGGAAAAGCATTTGCGATAAGCATTGCACTATGCAAACAACCAGAGACAAATATAAACAGAGACCGAACACACACAAGCGGAACACCTAGAATCAGGTACAGTGGTTAATGGGATAATAATTCTAAAAGTTGTTTAGAAATACTTATGCTATAAATTGGCACTTATTTTTGGGGAAACGTTAAATGTTGATAAAAAACATTTCTAGACATCTAGAAAATATTAAAAAAGTGCTATAAAATTCTGTTTTTAAAATATTTTATTATATAAAATAAAATGTTAAATTAACTGCAAAGAGAAACGACATTTTCCCAAATAATAGCTCTATAACCAAATCAAATTTCCTCCACTTAGCGAGACCACTGTTTACAATGAAGTTCAATTGCTATCAAAAATGGGAGTGGGCAATAGATAAGGAAAGAGAAGGGACATAGGGTTTTTATATTGGGCCAGACAGACTGCCGCTTTTTTTATGATGCAATTAAATATTGTGTTTAATGCATTTGTAAATAATAATAAATAAAAAACATTTACTACAGCAATCATGATAATGCAGCCAGGGGGCAAAAGCGGTTTGGGGAGGTAGCGATAACGCGATAATGAAGCTGAAGTTTCGAATGCCGCTCACATGGCGAGTTGCTTTATTTGCCTACAGGAAATAAAACTGCCATAAAAACCGTCTCTGCCCAGGCGTGTCTCATAAATGCATATAAATTATGACAGTAAATACGGGAGGCAGAGGTGGCAGAGGATAGGGTATAGCGTTAAGTGAAGCTCATCTAACCTAAGCCCGGCCTTTAAGTCCAGCTGGTTGAGCATTTGACGGGGCAATTCGGTTTTATTGCAGCCGTCAATTGTCATTATAATCGAGCATTTAATGGCAACTTCAGTTCTGGCCCCCACATGTTTGCGCTCCGCTTTTTCCTCGATTTTTCAAATACAAAAAAAAAAAAAGCTTCTGCTAATTGATTTTGAAGTGTGGGCTTCCATTTGACATGCATAATCTGCATTTAAGTGTCTTGAGCGCCAGCGTTGACAATGGACATGGGATTAGTTTTGCTCGAACAATAAAAATTACTCCTCCTAAGTGGCTTTGAAAATATAACGAATTTATTGAGCTCCTGTGATATGCATGACATGATGTTCAATTTTAAGGCTGGAAATTATGATTTTATTGTTTTGAAATGCTGTCAGGGAATTTATTACAAGGGATTTAGTTTGTGTGTCTCTATTTTAATTAAGTTAGAGAAATTTGGAATTTATTGTGCATTTAGATTGGATTAGTTAGTTGGGAAACGGAGAATTCCCAAAGCAAAAGCAAACAAAAAAAAAAAAAAAAACAAATAAAAATTATTGCAATTGATTTGTCTATGATATCAAAAATATTATTATATATTAGTGAAAAGAGCTTGAACTTCAAAGGTTTCCGCACTTACGAACCATTTACATCTTCGACTGCCTTCAAGAGGTCCTGCGTTAGTCCTTTATCCTGCAGTGCAATCAATGCAGTTCCCCCTCGGCTTTTTATTGCAAATGCAATGCAGGAGGATCAACAATAGAGCTGTCAAAGATGCAAATGTCGAGTGTGTGGTGCGTTTTTCTTTTTTTGTTTTATAGTAGGGTTCTCAATCGATTCGCATCCGCAGGCTACTTAAGATTTCATTGTTTGGGATGGCAGGACAAAAAACCCCCCTTTCCATGCGTGAGCTTGGCTTAATTGAAACCCCTTGCAGAGTGGGCTCAATGTCACATAATACTCAATCAAATAAGGGCTCAAGTTGACTCAAGTAATTAAATCTAAAACCAACAATTGCCTCACTTGAAACCCAAGAAGAGGCAGCCACGGCACGCACACACTTCAGGATAAACTAGTCGTAAATAGCAACAATTTTCATATTAATTTTCATAATTTTCCAATGTTGACAGCAGAGCAAACACAAATACACGTTGGCAAACAAAGGGGAAGGAGTTGCCTGGAAAAAAGTGTAAGGGATACGCAGTCAGCAGGACAATGGGGGGTAAAACTGAACCTTGGTCACTTGTTGGTCAACGACAACCTGCTGTGTGTGTGTATATATATGTGGTAGTGTGTATCTATGTGGCGACAATTTGCCTAATAACACTGGGCCAAAAGGGCCACGGGGGCGGACAGTGTGTTTGCCTTGCTTTTCAACCTCCCCGCCTTGCGGTTAGTTTGAACTGTTGACTTTGCGGTGAGCACTTTAAATTGATTAAGTTGAATTTGTCTAGCGGCGCCACCGCCTTGCGGTCTTAACCCACCTGCGCACCCACATCTCCTAGTCGGGTACTTAATGCCACACAAACTGCAGCTGCTCTTTGATTAATTCATGTGTGGAGTACGGAAAAGAGTCTGCTCGTTCTGGCTTTGCTCTGTGACTCCGCAACAACTCGTCGTCGTGAGACATTAAAACACTTGAATGCCAAAAAACTTTGCAGCAATTTGTGTCGACTTGGCCAGAAGGAGTTTTCAGCTTGAGTTCGCGCTCGACTTTTGCTGAAGCCTCAAACTCTGACTCTATACAGAGAGAAAATATATCACATATGTTGTACATCCATTCGGTATTTAAACACATTTTAAAAGGTCCCATTCTTGACAATCTCTTAAAGAGTTTAAAATATTTAACGCAAATATTTGAAAAAGTTAAATAAATGCATTTCTAAACGAAAACATTTATTTTGTATAATAGCTGGTGATTATTACCTATGATTTAGAAATATCGTGTTTAAAAACTAAAAAGAATTAAACTTGTTTTGGTTTTCAGCCGTGTATCCTGTCACTCTGTCTGGTTGCAAAAAAAACTTTCCAAGTCAAGCGTTGAAATTAAACTTTAGAGCGAAATTGTGAGTGCCCCAGACAACAACTAAAGTTACAAGTCACACAACAAAGGCAGACAAGTGAGCGGACAAAAGGGGAACGGTTGGGGGCGAAGGCAGCTGACGATGAGTTGAATGCCATCCCAGCCAGCCGAAAATTAATTTTCCAACGCCCAGAAAGAACGCCTCATCAACTTTGTCACTTTGTGTATTTTGTGTATTTTGCTCCACTTAAAGTTTTTGCACCTTTAAGAGCGCTCCACCTTGTCGAGCGATTTTTGTGCAACGTCATTTCATGCCTGAACACGATGAACTGACCAGAAGTTGTAAACTGTGTTGTGTAGAAGATGGTCCGAAATGAAACTTTGGCTGGCCAAACTAACCACAAGATTCCTCTGCTCGTCTGTCTGCCAACTTCTCCGCTTTCCACCTCCCTGACTGCTTTACACCTCCCAATTTCCTTCACTTTTCTCGTATCTCCGCTCCTCTGGCAATCATATCAAAGTGTCAATGTACATGGTCAGGCTGCCTTGGACTTGCACTTTGCATTTGGTCAGCACGAAAACAAACTCAAACACGAGAGAAAAAAGTGGTCCAGAGGAATGGATGTTTAGAATACCCTATGAAATGGGGAGTGATACTGGTTAGGATTACTCACAAAATGTAATTTGTCATCAATTAGTTAGAGTTGTAAAAAAGGAAATACAAATTTTACCAAAATTGTTAATCATTTTACATATTTCTTTTCATTTCAGTTATATGAATAAGGGATACAGGAGCACAAAATTACATGCTGTTAATAATGTTAAAGGTAAGTTAATATATTTCTTAATTTTCTGCGAAACAAGGAACAATTTCATAAATTTAATTTTAGTTAAAAGCTTGCTTATAAAACTACTTTAATCATTTCACCATAGGTTACCATCTGTTTGCTTGTTTCGTAATTGAATTGACCATTTTGTTGGTTTTTTGTTCTTAAGCCTGCAATTAATGTCTTATGGCCTCGACGTCAAGTGTTCACTGTACTGGGGGAGAGTACTTCTTTCTGCCGCTGTAGTTGCTCTTGCTGAAGAGCCCACCATGTCTGGCTTGGGCCTACAATCGACGACGCCTCCACACACTCCAGTTGTTTCCCCCAACCATCCAACTGTCCTGTCTCCCATTTTCCCTGCCCCTGTCCCACGCCCCCTTTGTCACCCTGTCCCTGCCTTGTCCTGATTCCCGCGCCCCAGCTACAATTGCAATTTGTGCACTTTACGCTGCCAGTTTGAAAATTGTGCACACATTCATGAGGAGATGTGGGAGGGGAAAGTGTGGGTGGGGTGGAAAGAGTAGGGAAAATGGGGAAAGGGGGTCTCCTCGGGCTGAGTGAAATTTTTGTATCTTGGCGAGTTTGCGCGAAAAATGTTTCGAGTCGTTGTGGCACAGAAAAAATATTGTCAACAAAAAAGTATTATAAACTTTGCAAGTTCTAAAGACTTCAAAAATTCTTTCGTAGATCAGGCTTATACTTTTCACTTAATTAAACACTCAAAAATATTAATATGCACTTCTTTAAAAAATGGCAACATCGAAATAATAGTTTAATTTTAAAAACATAAGCAATAAAACAAAGCTCGAAGAGTTAAACTTTTTTGGTAAGCATAATTAGTTTGATCAATTTGTTTCAGAACCTTTGTTTTTTATATTATTATTTTTAATACCCTTTAATAATATTTTTCTTTGTGTATGCCTGACCAAATCTGCCAGTCATTGTCGTCGTTGTCGCCCGAGATGCGAGCGTGCAGCTCTAGCTGCATGCCACATAGTTGCTTCTCACTTGAAAAAGTTGCTCATTTTTACACACTTTATTTTTGGTGCACTCCTCCGGGTTTCAGCTCAGTTCAGTTCAGTTCAGTTCAGTTTGGGTTTTTGGCTTCGTTCGCTGCCATGTTGTTACTGGGTTCCCTTGTTGCACTTACAACTTGGAACATTGTTTCAGCACTTAAGCGACACACACAACTGGCAAACTAAGCAACCAGTGACCAGGTGAAAAGGGGGCCAGCAGAGGTGGTGCCGGTGGAACTGATTGAGAGGGGGATCGGGATCGGGCTCCAAAATCGGAGGAGATGAGCTGGGCAACGGCATTCACTTTGCCCCCCCACAGAGATGTGTGCGCTCAAATGTTTAAACATTGTGGCAGCCGCAGGAAAAAGTGGAAAGGGGACTGGGGGGGGGCTCCACAAAAGCAATACCAAAAACTGAACCCAAACTGAACCAATCCACACACAGATTCAAACACACCGAAACACACACAGAGAGCGATGCTGCAGCCTTTTGTTTGAAGTTTGTCTTCGAATGGAAAACTTTTGTGAAAATTAATTACGAATTCGTGAGGTCAATCGTTTTTCGGTGATAATCGAGTGGGTGCCAAGCGCAGGAGGGAGTTTTCTTGGGGAATGCGGTTGGGGGAGGTACAGGTTGTTTAAATGAGCTTTACAGCAGGGGGCGCCTGTCCGCTCCCCTCCCCCCCATTTGGAATCCATGCTGAGTGTGCGAGAGTCCGAGTGCATTTTTGATATTCTCACTTCCTCCTTGGGATTATCCATTGCAGCCACTTTGACTCATCATCGACAGCCAAATGAATTTTGGGAATATTGTTTGGAATACCCTTTACCTCTTTAAGATGTATTCATAGTGAGGAAATAGTTAAATAGAAAAACCAAATTACCTTGCCTCATCATCGGCAGCCAAATAGATGTTGGAAACATTTTTTGTTATTATTTTGCGTTCGTAGCTAAAAAAAAGGTAAAATAAATTACCTTGAGACTGACATTTGACTTTTAAAACATTTAAACAAATATATTATAATATTATTTGCGAAATTACATTTTTTAATATATTTGTATATTTACATTATAATCTGTAATTAAAATTGAGAACTTTGTTGTTTCCTATGATTATTCTGTTTATAGTTTTAAGTTTCGAGTTAAGAACTACCAAATAATTACCACTTTATTTTTTAGTAAAAACAATTTTCAATTTCGATACCCTAAAATTCTTCCTTTATTGCTGTTTGGCAGTTTGTTTTTTGCTGTTCGCTTATAATTTGGTAATTTGCAGTTTTGTCGTCGTCAACATGGTCGTGCCAAAGATTTTATAATTTTACTCACATTTTCGGAAGTGGCTCCCCACAGCTGTTGCTGTTGCTGTTGCTGCTGCCGTTGTGGCGTTGTTGCTGCTGTGCAGCAATTTCTGTTGCTGCTGCTTCTGCTGCTGTTGCATTTTGCATAATTTTCCATTTGGCTGTGGCTTCGGCTTGTTGCGTGTCTGCTCCGGCAAGTCGTGAGGCGTAATTAAAGAGTTTATTTTATGATTTGCGGTTCGTTGATGCTGCTGTTGCTGCTGCTGAAGCTGCATCTTCTGCATCTTCTGCTCCTTGGTGGATGCCTGGGTGGCCCGAAAGTCGAAGTTGATTTTCCAGATGAGCGTCTCTTTTCCCAAAGGTGCCTCGCAGCTAGTCGGGCATGGAGCATGCAGCTCGGGCTCGGAGAAGAGCCAGCCAGCCAGTCAGCCAGCCAGCCTTTGACGTTGTCATCGCACTTGTCAGCGGCACGACATTGTCCCCGCAAATCCCCAACCCAACCCGAAACCGAACTCGAACTCGAACCGTTTTCGTGTCCTTTGCCAGGCCCTCGAGCTATTCGATGATTCTGCGTCGTCTTGTTTGCTTTGGCATATTGGGGAGACATCCTCGACAGGCACTAATTTTAACTAAATAACTTTGATGAGTTGGCTTGCGGGCCGCAAGGCTTAAACCTCAGAACCTTTTGCTCTCCGAGCTTAACCTTTGTTTAACCTTTCTTAAGCTGCACTTTTTTCCCTAACATATTTGTTTAGGTGCTCAATGTGGATGTCCTTTGGAAGGGATTGTGTTTTTGGTATATATTTAATATATTCAACGCACATATGGAGTCAACTCGAAACCGAAAAACCCCTGCCGCCTAAATGCTTTAATTAAATGAAATCTCATGGTTTTCGGATGGATCAAGAGGGGATGGGTTGGGTGATGGGGGATGGGGGGGGAATAGAGGACATTGGCCGGTCCTGTAACACGTTTCACAGTTGCACGCACAACTATGCGAGATGCTGGTCCTCCGGGGAAGGAGATGGTGGCACCCATGGATCCGAGGGTTGTCAGAGGTCTGGCATTCAAAAATTGAAAAACCAAAATTTAAGCTGGGCCAGCTTTTTGAATTTATGACCAAATGGCACACACACACACACACACTCAAACACAAACACACTCACATGGAATACGCATGGGAATGCATGTAAAAACTATAAAGGATCAGCAATGCCGTAGAGCAGGGGTGCCGAGTTGGGTAGGGGTAGTTTGCCAGCCATTTTTGGGGTGGCGATTGCGTAACACCACGTAATGGCATGAGCAACGAACATATATTATATGTGGCGGGACAGAAGGTAGCATCTCCATGTAGGAATGGAAAATACATTTGATTAAAAGTTGATAAATTACCTCTAATACATTAGAGTTGGCACGAAACTGAACTTTTCCTCGATGTGCTGCGGAAAAGTGTGCAAGGCAGCTAATATTTAAAGAATTAAATTGGATTAAATGTACTTCTAAAAAATAATTACTCCCAGCCAATTGTGTAATAATAGTAACATAACATAACAATTACTATGCAAAGAAACCAATCTTTTTGCTGATGGTGTAAATTAAGGAATTCCAATTACTTCTAAGTATGTATTAATGAATAAAGATTAGAATGAACCCTCAATGCATTTCAAAGACCAAAGAGAATGACAACAAAACTGTTCATTTCCTGGGGATTCCAAAAGATCATTTTCCTAACCACTTTCAAATTACTTTGTGCTGCTTCCACCCACTGCAAATCTTCTTCGATTGCAGCATTTTCGATGCCCAGTTACCTTTACAGGTATTTCGCATTGGTTCAATGAAGATACATGCCTTTAGACCGACGGACATTCTCTCCTTTAATCCCGAAACCAAAATCGGTTTCAGGAGGGACAGGACACATGTCTCCTATCTCCATCTTCGCATAATGTGACACGTTTCGGGGTGGTTTTCTAATCCCAAAACGCAGCAAAGGCCAGAACGAAGAGGATTTTTGGCTAGGAGAAGATGGGAATGTGCCACACACAACCAACCTGACACTCTGGTGTCGGAGTTGTGAAATCAGGCAGCAAAAATTGCTCGGCTTACCTGAGCAGCGGCAGAAGCAGCAGCAGCAGCAGCAGCAGCAGCAGCAGCGGCAGCAGCAGCAGCTCATCATATCCCATATCCAGGGGATACAGATACAGTCGAAGTAGCAGCTGTAAGATGGACACACAAAAAGACAATTATTCATGTATGCATTGGGCTATAATGCTCTGGCTTGGCTTGAAACTCTTCAGAGAATGGCTTGAATGGCCATGCAGCTTTTCAGTTTGCATTATGTAAAACATTTTCACAGGCGACAAACATTTGCATGATTAACCATAATTGAAAATCCGAAAGAGACAGTGGCGGCGGTGTTGATGTTGGCGACGAAGGGAATACAGGTGGTTGTAACAGCCTGGATCGTAAGTCCAATCAGTAGCGCTCCATTCAACTCAATTTATCTACGCATGCCAGGCAGCCAACCTTCGGATTTCTCAGCTCCGTTGTCAGTAGTGAGTCAGTCATTTCAGCTCGGTTTACTTCAGCTAACTTGAGTGGAGTCGCCTACGGTTGGGTGAAGATTTTCCGACTTTCTTGGGCGCTCCACGCCCTTTTGTCTGCTCTGGAATGCGATGCTGTTGGTCTTGTTCCCTGCTAAGCTCTACTAAGCTTGGCTTTCAAATTTTTAGCTGGAACGGGGATTTAAACTGTTAGAAAGTTGGGAGCCCTATTATCATGTAATAATTATAGCCATAAAACTCCAACTTAATAAAGTAATTTAGAAATATTTTACTGATTTCCTATTATTAAACAAATTGGTTTAGTTATCTTAAGAGATAATGTCACATATTCAACTTACATGGTTTCAAAATCAATTCTATTAATTCAATTGCTATTACTGATAATCGATAATCGATTGTTTTCGTATAGGATTTTAAACGAAATTCAGGTCTTTTGTTAACTATTTAAATCATGCATTAAAATGTCCAACTCCATGAATATTATTGATGTAGGGGGAAACCCTTTCGAATTGGAATTCCTGCTCGGACCTGTGCTGCCCTGTAACTGTAATTTAAAACTCATTCATAATTGAATCTCGAGTATGTTGTGCAGAGGAAAACGCTTCCTGCTCATTAATGTTGCAGTAGAAGGAAAGGAACTCAAACTCAAACTTGAACTGGAAACCGAACCCAAACCCAAGCCCCTGACAACATTGAGGCAAAGGTAATCAGTCAAGTGCAACTTTTTCCAGAACTTAGCTCATTTTTACCCCCATCCAACCATCGGTCGAATGCCAGTGGCTTTTGTTCTTTGGGTCTAATGGGAGGCTTCCTGTTTAGAAGGGGTTTTTTTTTTTGCTTTAATTAGTTGATCGCACGTGATAGGGCCACCAGAGACCACTTCTTTACTTCCTTACCTGTTAACCTGCAAAACTCTTTGACTATCTCTCTCGCTTTTGTTGTTATATTAGCACTTGTCCAGCTTTAAATTGCTTGTAAAGATTATCTATGAAAAACTCACACTCAATTTGCGCTCCAACTTCAGCGTGCATATATGAGCCATAATCTGTGCAAAATCTTAAGTAGCTTACAATGAGGGGCGTTGGTTGTGGCCTGGCCTGGCCCAAAGACAATGCAGATTGCAAATGGTGGGGTATGGGTATAGTACACTTGACCATCCACATCCACAGACATTCTCTATCCTTGTAAGCCAAAGGATACATAAATTGCAGATGTGCGGAGTCCAAGGAGCGGACAGAAATTGCTTGGCAAATGCACAGCTGTTGCCAACAAATCTACAAGCAATTCGAGTTTCAACTGAAATAACAATAATATCCACACACACACACACACACATACGTACAAGATTGGGGCAACAACAGTTGTTGCTTCCGCTTCGTGTCCTCATAGCTCCTTGTTGTTGTAGCTGTTTGCTGTTCTAGTTATCCTTGTTCTTGTAGTTGTTGCTCTTGTTGCTGTTATTGCCGGCCAGTTGTCGTTCGCTCGTTCGTTTGTTTGTAATTTGATGCGCGCTTTTAGTTAATTGTGGCATCAGAACATGAACATTTCGGGCTGTGCGCAATAACTAAGCCTCTTTGCAGGCGCCTTCTCTATCGCACTTTTGTGACATAAACGGATATACAGTGCGGCCTTAAAAATAAAGGACATTGTTGATATTCTAATGCATTTGGAATTCATAGAAAACTAAGAAACTAAGCTATTGTTACACGAATTTGAAACTATTCAAGGTTTAAAAAGTAATTAAAACACCAAAAAAAATTACGAAATATTTGTTAGTAGATAGTAGATACGATTAAATTTAATTAATGTTCACCTGGAACTTGTACCAATTTGCTGAATATTTTTGTTAGCCTCTGCGGAGCTTATACCCATTAATATATTTATGAACCGCACTGTGGTTACTTGTGCAGCTTCTGTGAATGGCCGGCTAAGTGACATTTTGTCGCAGTTGTTGCTGCCAAAGTGGGTTGGCCACTCGTATTTCTCGGCTTTTGATCGCTTTGTTAGGCCAAACCGAATCGAAGTTGGAGAATTTTGGGTTTTAAATTTGCACTGCACTTGTCACTCCTCTTCCCCTGCTTGGCATATTTTAGTTAATTAATTTTGTGGTCAAGTGCATGCAAATCGTCTGATATAGATATGGATCCCACAAATATACGCCTGACTTTGATTGGCAAGTGATTTTGAGCTGTCTGGGCGGTTTTTGTCCTCTCCACTGCACTGGTAGGAATGCAATAGTCCCTCCTTCGTTTAATTGCATTTGCCGAATGCTGAAAAGGTAAAATGAATCCTATTAGGATGGAATGTTATTGTGTGAATTTATGTGAATTTAAAGTCATAGTATTCAGCATTATTGCTCACAAATTCACACACAACCAATCGAATAAAATTGGAAAGTGCGGTTGTCCTTTCATGTCAGATGAGATGCTACTATCTCAATGATAGAAAATAATTAATCCTTTGGTTATTATCAATTATTAAACAGTTGGCCACTTTTGAATCGATGAGGTTGCAATGCAATAAAATTGGGAATTCTTAGAATCAAATTAAAGGTAAATTATTTTCTGGTTTTGTGTGTGCCCTTGTTGTTGTGGGTTCATACAAATCATACATTTCTAAAAAAAAAAAAACAAATTAAATTATCTATAATAACATTTTAATTTTTTATTAATAACAAATAAACGAACAGCTTCATCCCAGTGAAAACTTTAGATTTGTGTGTTACTTGATTAATTAATGAATTTCGCCTTACTTCCGCTGAATGCCCAAATGGCCTTACCCAAATCAGGCCAAAATGATGAAACCACTTCAATTTACCCAGATTTTCGCGTACTCTCACCACCACTCGAAACCCGTGCTCATTACTTATTGAAGCACTTTATAAAAGTTACAAATTTACAATATTTTTCGTCGTAATTATGCTTGGCATATGCGCGCATTTCAACAAGTTTGGCCATCCAACAACAACCCCTCAAATTGGGGTTAAAAAATGTATCGAAGGGGATTCCGAGTTTCCATTACACTCAACAGTTTTCCATATGCAAAATGAATGGAATGGAGTGGCGTAGAGTGGAGTGTGGAGTTTAATGTCGAGGCCAAACCTACTTGACCAGTTGGACAACGTCCAGGAGGAGGCACATTAGTCATCTTTGGCTAAACGCTATTTGAGTTTCGCATTTCAGACTTTTATGCTGGATGCTAGATGCTGTTCTGCTGCTGTGGCCTTTTTTTATATTGCGATTCTCGAGTAGGACGACGGAATGGAATGGGCGAGGACTATAGGGTCCACTGATTAGCGTTTTGCATGCGAAATGCATAAATCACTTTGGAGGCGCGGAGGAAAAAGAGTGGAAAAAGGGGGATATTCCGGCGGCGGCTGCAGTTGCCATTTGGTCTGCGGCAACGTCGTTGACATTTTTATTGCCTGAGAAAATAGAATATTTTCTTTATTTATTTCTCGCTCTGTTTGCATTTTATTTTTTCTTTTCTATATGCTAAATACAAGATTTAGATGCATAAATTTGGTTCTTATCGCAACTAAATGGCCGCAAATGCTCGGCGGTTGATATGCTGAGCTAAATAAAATAAATTGTCAATAAATAATACAACAAAATAAAGGGTAGAGGCTTGAAAAGGCAGTGAAACGAAGTCCTTGGCAGTGGGCGTTGATCTCAATGGTTGGGCGTCCTGACCAAGTCATAAAAGCTGAAAAGGTATGAATCATGGTCTATAATAAAATTAACTGAATGTTAAGGGTAAATAAAAAATTAAATGCCAAGAAGATAGAAAATAAAAAAGAGGAATGTGAAAGGGA
This sequence comes from Drosophila elegans, assembly GCF_018152505.1. Lineage (NCBI taxonomy): Eukaryota > Metazoa > Arthropoda > Insecta > Diptera > Drosophilidae > Drosophila > Drosophila elegans. The sequence continues at coordinate 457,936 of NW_024545855.1, read as the reverse complement.
CAAAAGGGTTCCGAGTTGTATTATATGCATATATAGTTTTAGTGCTTAAAGGTTTCAATACGATTTAAAAGCAGAATAAAACGCAGTTAAAACTTATTTTTAAAGGCAGCAAATCTCTTAGCGGTATGTAGTAAAAGTGTGCTTAAGAAATAATTAAGGTAGTTATTTTCTATTTACTCGTTATTCCTCAATTACGTAGGCAATAATATAAATATTTAATGGCTGGCCCGCCATGAAGAATATTCCGCGCTTTCTTTTCCTACATCTTTTGGCTCCTCCTCCTTTCTACTACTAATATGCAGCATAAAGTCGTAACTTAATTTACTGCTGGAAGAGGAAACTACTGAAAACGGGAAAAGCTAGAGCCAAAGCTAAAAGTGAAGTAAGGAAAAGTATTTTACTAATTGAGGGCAAGGAAGCATTAGCACAAATTATGAGCACGAAAAGAAAATAATAATTTTATTTTACAGCTTTTTTCAGTTCGTTTTTGGTTTGTGCTTTGTTTTTGCCGTTGCTGTTGCTATTTGCTCCTTAATAGCCGTCAAGATTCTCGGAAAGAAATAAAGCAAACGGCGCAACGCACACAGAACAGGCAAAGACGAACCCTTTTCTCAGGCTCCCCAAATGTGCGCAAGCGTTGAGCTGTGAAAAGGCACAACAGCAACACCACTGCAGCAGCAGCAACAACAGCAACAGCAACGCGAAGTGGCAGCAACAGCAACGCGAAAGCAGCCAAGTGAAGTGGCGTGTGGCGTCATAAGGTTGCAGATGATGCTGCTGCTCCCTGGCTGCCTGAAAAAAAATGCGTTCTACTTAATGTTGCATGCATTTATAGCAAATATTTCCCATGCCCTACGCCTTGGCCTGCCCACAATTGCTAATGATGCAGGAGCACAAGGAGCAACAAAAGGAGCTACACCAGAGAAAAAGAATTATGATAACTGAAACTTTTCTTAAAAACTGTAAAGGATGAACGAAAAACTTTTATCTTTTTTGAAAAACAAAACTTTGGATTTTTTGGTTTTTTGTCGAGTTAAACTTACTTTATAAAATTTTTAAAGTTCATATACCAAATTCTTTGCGATCATCATAGCTTAACATAATTTGTTAATATTTGTTTTGGGACTATTAGCTGGTATGTTTGTAGCCATAGTTTTCAGACATAAATGTAATAAAATCTTAAAACCAATCTTTCTATTCGTTTTCGATGTGCTGCTCTTAAATGTAAAGTACTTCTTGGAAATTTCATTCCCATTATGTAGACGTAACCTTTTTTTGTAAATAATATATTTTTTGTTGGGTGTAGCTTTTGCAGGATGCCACATCTCATAGATCCCATTCCCAGCTGCTGCCAGTGCAACTTAGTTGGCGCTCTTGTCATTAAGCTGCGCAGCATTTACAGTTCTTGCCCGCTGGCTACATTGAGCTTGGCTTACTGCTTTTCGATTTAACTGCTGATAGCTTTTGAAGTTAGAGTAAGTTACGTAGTGCACTTGGCGCACACTTATCTATCATTATCATCAGTAACACACAGACACACACACGCACAGGCACATACAACCTCATATAGTACATCGTGGCAACTTTTCTATTACGCTGCAAACTGCACTTATCGTCATCATCAGCAGAGCATCGGCAACAGCAGGCACACACAGCAGCAACATCTCCAGTGCACAGCAGCAACATCTTCCCGGTACAGCAGCAGCAACGGCAACGGCAACAGCAACGGCAACAGCAACATCGGCTTCAAGTGCAGCAAAAGACGATGATGACGATGCAACTGCAACTGCAACTGAGGAAGGAAGCGAGGAAGCTGTGGGCTGGGTAACGTCCACTCTAATCACTATATGCATCAGAGTTGATGGCATTAGTTGGACTGCTGGGAGCTGGAGCTGCCACCGCTGGATGGATGCCACTTGAGTTGTTGCCAACTCAGCTCTCAGCTGACGCCGATGACGATGAGTGCGGACTGTTTGGCAGCTGTTGATTCTGGCTCTCGTCTCGCAGCGGGGCAGTGCGTTTCGATGGTGTAAGGCCAGATTCGTGGGCTGTGAGATAAATTATCCATGCGGCGACAGGAAAACCCAGCTGATTATCGACCCATGTTGGCTATCTTTGGCTTAATTTGCAATCAATATTAACTTTTATGTTTATATATTAAAGTTTAGCAATCAAAAAGTTTTAATGTTGGTGAAAGTTATAAAACCAGAGCCAATGCATTATCAAACTATTTTAGCTGCAGCTAAAGCATACTTTTAATAAAGAAAGTAGCTTTTTATACCTACTCTTGTTTACTTATAATTAGGGTGAGATATTTTTCCATCCAGCGACTTGGTTACCACAATCTTTAGCGTTCGTAGAAAACTGTATCTATCATCTCGTTTGCCCTATCTTTTTCTCGCTTCCCTCGTCTGCCTGCGGCCTAATTTTGTATAATTTTTTTTTTGTGTTATGAATTTGCTGGAAAATTGCAATTTTATGTGCAATTTCTTGTGGCCCTCCTCCTGCAACGCCCTTGCACTTTGCTCAGCCCCGCTGGCTTACATTTATTAGAATAATTTAATTGCTTATTAAATCATCTTTTGCCTTCATGACTCTTTTCTCTTCTTATTCTAGGTGAGTTTGTTGATCTACTGCGGGGCCTTTGGACTAATTAGTTTTGCTGTTGTTGCGGCTGCTGTTGCTGTTGCTGCTGCTGTTGCTGCAACTGCAACTGATATTGCTGCAGTAGTGGCCGGTGCAAGTTTATTAGCCGCTCGAGGTTTCAATCTGCGGCTGTCAAATTAAATGAAATTTACACTTTACCGTTAAATTGCCAGGTACGTTAGAAAAATGCCCAGCCAGGTCTATACATTTTTTACAGCTGCCTTTTGTGTACATTTTAAAGTTGATGCGGGCGAACAAAAGCGAAAAAAGGCGACTGCCTAGCCAGGATTTTTCTTTGCCCCACGGTGGGGCAGCATCCGATTTTGACACAATTTTGCAGTTGAGCGGCATAAAAAATAAATATAGTTATAGCGCGGGGAGAGCGGGAGTAGAAATGGCTGGATGGGATTGTTGGATTCCCCCGACTCTATGTATTATGCATTTCATCATCCCTTCTGCCTCTGAAATTTCTGCTGCATGCCTCAATGCACTTTGCACTGAAATAGAGAAATTCCACTATTTGGTTTCTATTGCTCTGGCTGTTTGTTACCCCTTTCATGCAACTGGTTTTTTGTGTGCATCGGAACGGAGAGGTACAAAAAAATAATGCTTACAGCAAATATAAACATGCAAAAAGGTTGAACAAACTTTGCTTGCTCCTTGTATTTTTGTTTTCTCTATTTTTTTTTTGTTCCAGCCTTCAGGGCGGAGGTTTGAGTTCGTTCAGAAAACAGAAATGAAGGAATACAACAAATAATGCAAGCGAGTCGATTTTTTATAGCTGCACATAGAAAGCATAATACAGCGATCAGAGTCGCATGGGATTAGACGTTTTAGGGGATACACTTTCACTTCTAGGAAGTGGCCGCTAGAGGAAGTTGACGAAATAAAAGTTTAATTTAGATTTTGGTGTTTATTTTGGAGAAAGCCATTATGTCTTGGTGAGATTTTTGAATGACTTTGGGTAAATATGGTATCAATTATAATGGGAAATGGAAAAATTAGGTTTGTTTTTGTTTTCTTGGATTGCATGATCATCATTATTGGATACAGCTTGACTCTTACAAGATTATCCAACTACAATTAATGCCAAATCATATATGTAAATGTAATTCTCCATACTTTCATTTTATTTATATGTACAAAATTTAATTTTAAATTTTAATCATATAGCATTTCTTGCGTTTACCAACCATTCTTAGAAATTCAATATGCTCTGGCCTTCATGAACTTAATGCTTGAAATGCTGGGAAAAAGGAGAAAAAAAACAGAAGAAGAACCATGAAATGGAAACTGCAGTCCAAATATGAATCAAACCATGGCCCAGGCACGACCCAAAACCAAATGGGCCAGAAGACCAGAAACAGACCAAGAACAGAGGAGGCTTTGGCTTTGGCCCCTCCGGTGCCCCGCACTTCCTGGGATTTTGGCCAACTGGTCCAGAGATGTCTATGTCTGTCTGCTGCGGCTTGTTGCATTGTCTTGTGGCTTTGGCTGCAGTTGCACTTGGCGCTGCTTTTCGGATTTTATTTTTATTTACTTTTTTATGCTCTTATGTTTCGGATTTTCCTTTTTACTTTTGCCGGCTGAGCTGTGCCTTTGACCAATGGCCAGGGCGTGTTTTGCCTGTGTGCTGCCTATGTTCTGGCCATGTTTTGGTTTCGTTTCGTTTAAAAACATTTCTGCATGCTGTCTGTGTATGTGTGTGTATGTGTATTGCATTGTTGTTGTACAATAGTTGCAACATGGTTTTTACACATGTTTAGCTGACCTATTTCCACGAATATTTAAATTTTCATAAAGCCTGGCACAGATTTTTATTACATATTTTTTGTTATGCTAAACTTATATTCGGGAAATTGTATTCTCGAATTTTGTTGTGAGTTTGAACCAATTAAGAGCACAGCCGGCTGGCCTGGTCTGCCTCCCCCAATCAAAAATGTTATTTGGCCGCAAAAGTCCTAAATCAACAAGGCCATAATCCAAATACCCCTAAAAGGTCGCAAAGTGTTGACAACATCGAAATGTGTTGGTTCAAACTAAAGTATTTGTGTAAATATTATTTGGCTGGAATTTGATTTCTCGGGCTAATGCTAATTCACATTCTAGCAAAATCTGTAAATAAACAAAACTTAACAATGGCAATTGTTTCCGTTTTCCGGAGAAAAATGCAGTGCCACAGGAATCAACCACCGAAAAGGCTGGAAACATGTTTTCATTAGGCGAAATTATTAGATGGCTGGGGGCCAACCCCGAATGTGATTTGATTTTCCATATTGTTCGGCGGGACACGCTCGCACTCTATCCATCTGTCCAGTCATCAATACTTGTCGCAAAAATCCTTTACACCATCAGCACCCCAGCGCCGGGAAGTTCATTTATTTTATGTTTAACAGCATTTAGGGATTGGAATTTTCCACGCATTGTCTTATTTGCACACCCCGAAAACCGGGGGTTGCTAAATAATTTATTTCTTTTGCTGCCCGTTAATGCCCTTCAAGTGTTCGCTGGAAAGCGTAAAGTCCTTTTTAGGCCTCCTGATTTGTCCGTGGATTAATTTGACCCTGAGCCGCAGTTTTCTCTCTTGTTGGGATATTTAATTTATTTGGGTCCCTTTGTCTAGAAACTGACCACGCAAAACTTTTGGCCTTCAAAAAAATGTTTTATCAAAAATAATACTCAAAAGGGGGCGAAAGAAATCATCGCCCAAAACCCCAAAAAGCAATTTCTATGCACAGGCAACAACATAAAGTCAATTTACAGCACGAGCCCTAAAAGAAAACACACAGGAAAAAAATAAAAAAACACTAAATCCAGGGCCAAAGTCAGGCTGCCAATAAATCCGTAACGAATCCTTTTGCCAAGAACAGGAAAGGATCTACGCTTCGGTGCATTTTTGATGGACGTATCCGAGCGTAGCATATTGATGGCAAGTTTTGCGCATTTTACGGATATTGCACAATTTCTTTCGTTTTTTTTTTTTTATTCTTTATTTGGCTTTGCACTCTCACTTGGCGAAAAAAATGATTAATTATACAGGCAAAATGGGCGTGATTGAGGCAAACGTTGTGCGAGGACTTTTAATTGGCTTTTGAGTCATCGACTAATAAAGATTAATTGTTTTTTAAAAGCAAAATGTTGACAATGCGGCAGAGTGAAAAAAGCCAGTAAAGGGAAAGGCAGGCTCGAGAGGACGGAAAATGAGAGTGGGGATTGTTGGTGGAATTGGGCAAATTGGGGGGCGAATTGGGGAGCAAGAGCCAAAAGGACACTCGGATGCGTCTGCGTCCAGGACATGCCAGTTTATCTATGTCAGCACAGTGGTACGCACTCAATTGGAAGATTAAATGCAAGCCCACAGTCTGCCCGCGGTCTGGTTCGGGTGTGATCTCTTAGCTACAGTGCGGTAGGTGGCTATAAGCTAAATGCTTAATGAGTATAATTTTTTCTACTAGGCGGTTAAAATAATTAAAAGTTATTATATTTTATGTTTTCTAAATTGTTTTTCCATTTCGGTTCAAAATCAATAAATAAATATTTGTTAGCACTTATAGTTTTGCCACGCACTGTAGCCCTTTAGTCTCCGGTCTGGCACTTGCCAATGCCGCACTTTTTTTCCCCGTTTTACTTCAGACAATGTGTTATTGTGTTTCCCCGCTTCTCGATTTCGGTTGCATATGCGGTGGTGGCTACTGTGGACCGTCCATTGGCAGGTCGAACGGTTCAAATGGGCCGCTTGATGTGGCTGTGCTGCTGCCTCATCCATTTTTGCGTATGAATTGCAAAACGCCGCACATATTTCACGTTATTGTTTGGTGGGTCCCTCGGTGCTCCGTATGTCTGTGGCTGCGAGTTCTGGGTAAAGCAGGTAACCCTCCTCCAAACCGATGGCATTCCAAGTCGTGCCACACATTTGATATATGTTTTGGTGTCGAGCATGAGTTAACTGTGTCACAGGCATCGTAAATTTTCGCCACATTTTCCAAGGGTTCGATGAAAGGAGTGGAGTGCTCTGCATTGAAATTGCTAGAAATAATCGTAAAATAATGAAGTCGTCCACAGCAATATGAACTTCAACTTGGGCACCCAAATAAATGATTTGTGTGTGTCCCCTCGAGTTTGCATATTTGCGGGGTGGCGGCACTAAATTATCATTTTTCATCCTTGCCTCTCTGGGACTGCAATGGAAATGGAAATATATGTATCTAAATTAGTTGAGTAGCTTGTTGTAGTGTGAGGACTAATTAGGCGGCTGCAATTGCACTTTCAAGTGGCTGACAACAATGACAGGATATATATCCACCATATATACGTACATGTGTTCGGATATGTCATGAAAAATGATACACAAAACCCGCTTTTGGCCAGGGGCAGCTGCCCCTCGGATGGATGCCTTCTGTCTTTTATTTTTCTGCCTCTGAGCCCTTTTGTTTTATGCCGCCGATGGGCCTTTTGTTGGGTCTCTCCTTCGCTCCTTTTCGAGTATAATTTCGTTTAATATTGTTCATTTTAGTTGTGTAATTGTGCGACGTTGTCAAATGACAACTCTCCACCTTCGTCCTCGCTTCCTTCACTTTCGTTTTTCAATTTTTCATTTCAACCGAATTGTTGGCTATCCTCTTCGTTTTTTCCGTATTGTTCAGGCCAGAGATCAGTTTACAGGCTATAGAGGGTCGCGTGGGTATCAGATACACACCTATATATATACAATATATAGTCCTGCTTCGTACCTGCTTGCCTCCGCAAATCGGCAGCTCTGTCATATAAGGTTTGAGGTATAAAAGTGGCCTAAAGGGCAGCGCCACATTTTGACATGACATTCTCGGGTTTTTATCTGATCCGAAGCAGCAGCCAGTCGGTTGGAAAATTCCGTGCTCTTCCCTAAAAGAATTCTTATATCGTATCGTAATTTTCATTAATGGTCTGTGGCGACTCGGTTTTATGAGGCATCTGTCTGGAACGAGTGGAGATTCTGCTAGACTAATCAAAATGATGAAATTTCAATGCTTCCCCATGGGTTCTTCAATGTGAAATTTGAGCTATTTGATGGGTTTTTAGGGTAATGTGGCTTGACACTGATTTGGATATGATTTGAGTGAAGAAATTTGACAGGATTGAGATGCGGATAAACTGTTAAAAGGTTAGAATTCGTAAAAGTATGGTGGTGTTTTGGTAAAGATGGCAGCAAGATCTTGATATGGTATTGAAAACGGTCAAAACGGAAATAAACTTAATGGTGATTTTAATAATAGATAATGGGGAAATGCAACATTTTGATATCAAATGAATGATTTTGATTTAAAGTCTTAATAAGTTTAAAAATAAAGTTACATGGAATTTAATTTGATTGGTTAGGAACAGAAAAAAGTGTTTTTTTAATATATATCCTAATTAATATTGATTAATATTCAAATTTAAATATTAAGGTTGATTTTTAAAATGATTAATTAATAACAGAAAGAAGTAAGTTATTAATGTGTATACCCGCATCAAGTTTAAAATATAAGTTTGTTCAAGATAAAAAGCAAACAACTCAAGGCCTTTAGGCTTAATTTATAGCGGCAACTTGATGATGAAAGTTGGTTAAAGGTAACAAATTGGTTCGATCATGAGGCGGATACAATATTTAAAAGTTTCCTAAACATTACAAATTGCTGCGATCATGATGATGGACCATGATCGATATACCTTTAGTCAAGGCCTTTGTTATCATAGTCACGCCTATCGGGCGCTTGTATTTTCAATTGTATGTGGCCGGATCGAAGCCCCCTGCTTAACCCCCTGTTGCCGGAGCTTTGCCAATCTCCCGTGGCGAGTGCGTGAGGCGATCGAAGAAACGCACTTGAAAGTCATTAATCAGGGCCCACTTAAACATATTTAAACGCTTACGAATTGTAACGAGGCCCGACCACGATTTATTTTTTGTGTGTTTTTATTTCTCGCTTTATTATTATTATTATTGCCGTTTGTGTTAACCGTTGCCATAAATTCACTTTATTCGAGCATCGAATATAAAAGACGACGACGACGCATGCGCCGCTGCCACAAAGACGGCGATGAAATCTCAATAAGAGGGAAAGAAGCTGGGGACAAAAAGAGATCGCTGGCAAATCGGAATGTAAATTTTGTCGCTTCCCAGGAATTGATTTATATCTGCAGCAAGTCTGTTGGCGGCGGCCCCTCGTTTGGATTGGATTGGTTTGGATTGGCCTGGCTTGGCTGGCGTACTTCACTCCACTTTATTATTCATTGGAAACACAAGTCAGCCATGATGCTGATGAACCGAATGAAGTAAAATTAAGCAGAAACTCAGCCTCAGCCTCGCCGACAATACCCATAAAACCGATGGCAAAATCAAAGCCATAGCCATAGCCATAGCCACCATAGAAAAAGTCAAAGCCGGAGCTTTGAATTTCAATTAATTTGACTGACTGACTGACTGACTGTCTCATGGACTGCCCAAGGGAGGAGACCCTCGTAAATGTGGGCATTTTCATTTTTATGGGTTAATTGCCATTGTACGTTTGGCTCGTCTCGGTTCAATCAAAGCCAAATGGCAAAAAGTAAAGGAAGGCAGGCAGGGGAAAAAAAAGGCAAAGTTTATTTATCTTCCGTCCGGGAAGAATTTGTTGTGATTTATGTACCCGACTTCTTGGGTTACAAAAATTGATAAAAGATGTGGCACCAAAAGGAAGACACTGTGTCGCATTGACAAAATGCTAAATTGGAAATTAATCAATGAAAACTGAATGCCAAATTAATATTTATGGCCTGTTTTTCTCCCAAAAGCCGAGCCCCAATTAATGCCATCAGATTTAAATATGAAATATTATTCCGATTTGTTCAGTTTATATAAAATGGGGCAAAAGAAAATAAAATATGCATTAATTTATTGGTTAACAATTGCCACAAAGTTAATTGTTGAAAAATGTTAACCATTTTGAGAAATAATTAAATGTTTTTTTTTGTTTATTATGTTTTTTATTTATTAACATTGGTTTTCTCTCGCTTAAAATGAATTATGAAGAACAATAAACTTTCATATAATAAAATTGACTTAAATCGATGTTCACAAAAAACTTAAAGTTTCCCCATATGACAACCGCACACATCAAAATAATAATCATTGTAATTATAGTCGAAGTCATAGTAATAATCATAAAATTGTGAAAAATATTCAGACCAGTGGACGAGTAAATTGCCTTGCCAACTTTTGACCGTTTTCCACACCGCTTTGCCCTTGGCGATCCTTAACCCTTTTCCGCCTGTCTGCTATACACAAATTATGCCTGCATTTAAGTAATTGTTGCAACTGATGACAACGCTGCTGTTGCATGTCCTCCACCGTCTATCTCTGTCACTTGCATTGACAGCAAAAAAATGCACAAAAAAAGTGCATTCATATATGTAGTGTATATAGTGGAAAGCAGGAACAAGCGGAATTCATAAACTGCAGCGACGACAAATTGATAGAGGGTGAACAGAAGGGTGGGGTTCAGTGTATGCGCATCGTATAAAATTTTATGAATCGCCATAAAAATATTTATAAAATTGTCACCAAGCTTCATGTTTACGAGCATTTAAAAAATAATATTTCCAATAATGCGAAAATTATACAGACAAAAAGGGAATTCTTATACTGATTGCACAAACGGAAATTACGCAGATCATTGAGATAGGCAACGTATGGTATGGTGTTAACAGTATTTAAAAGTTGGGTAAATGTTTCTTAATAAAATTAAAACTTAAAGGAATGTTCATTTAATTGAAAGTTTATAAGCTAAATGGTAATTAAGCAATTTATTGACTATACCATAATTTCGATGTTACACATATCCATAATATTTTCAATATACTAAATTCCCAATAAAAGACTAAACTGAACTTCCATTTAGTTTGATACCTAAACATTTCCTTTATGTGTTTTAGAAGAGCGTACGGTTCATTGATTCTGTCCAGCTTTTGACAGTTGAATGCATTTTTGATGCTCATTTTCTGGAGGGTGGTGGATGTGGTATACATTATGTGCATATGGATCTGCAGGTCCGGAGTAACATGAGTGTTGCACGTGTCACTAACACAGCAGGCGGTACTACGGATGTGCAAAATCAAGAGAATATTTCACACTTGCTCGACGGCTGACCCAAACCGAATGCCCAAATCATGCACCACACACCATCGAACGCACGCAATTCGGAATTGACTAATCCAAAAAGCATTCCTGACACTTGCCATTCTGCCCTCGTCAAGCTTGCCTTCGTTACTAATGACTTGGCACTTTTCGCAGGACAGCAGGAGTAGCAGGAGTAGCAGGAGTAGCAGGAGTGGCAGGAGTAGCTGGAGCAGCAGGCGGCAACCTGTGCCACGCCCTTGGCTGTCAGGCATTTGTCATATTTCTGTCAAATAAGCGCTTTTAATATTGATAGCTGCCGCCTGCCACTGTCAACAGGATGTTGGCTTCAGCGCGTTTTCAGCTGGAAGTCGACTACTCAAACTCGAGTTCGAGCTACAGCTACAGATTCCCGATCCCAGGAATCAGCTCAGTGCAGCTCGGAACGCAATCAGGCGTTTTATGTGAGCAGCTTAATGTGAATTTATTGCATTTCAGCCAGTTGCCGGTTGCCACCCGCTTCCTGCTCTTCGCCCTTATATAATGAGTCTCCATTTATTTCCTTTTCATCTTTTCCATTTTTTTGTCAGTTTTTTTTTTCTCTCCTCCTTTTGAAAAAAGAAATCAATAAGTATGCAAACGTCTCTCGCTGAGCTGCCAAATTTTGATTATGAGGGTTAACGATTTAACATTTCAAGGGGTCAGCGTAATGATGAGGATTTATAGATGCCTGTTTGACTTAAGTGTAGCGCCATTTGTTTGTTGTTTACGTACTAACAAATAAAGACAAAAAATGCTAAATTATGGAACATAAAAAAACATTTACTTGAGACTCAAACTTGGATTTTAAGGCTGAGTTTTGTTGAAGCCACCTGCGCTCGGTTTCCTGTGTTTTTTTTTCTTTGACCACCCGCTGCGGCTGAATACCTTAAAAAATGATATAAATTTATTTATACTCCGAGCCAGAGTTTTGGCTTTGGCTCTGGGGCATTTGCCTTTCGCGAATGTGTGTTTGAAAATGCAAAATGCCAAAAGGTCATCAGCTTTTGGGCCCAGCATGAAGCATTTTCGCTGGGAGAGCAAAAGTTATGATTGCAACATTTCTGGTTTGGGAGGGCATTGGGCGATGGGCTTGGGAGCATTCTTAGACAGGCACAGGCTGGGTTTTTTTTTTATTATATTCAGTTATAGCCCCCTGTTATGGGTTATAAAACTAGAGTAACAACATCAATCGGTTGCTGTGATACGACTTCAATTAAAGGCAATTGGGGGTGAGCCTGGAGGCCATCAAAGTCGTTAGAGGTTTTTTGATTTGATAATATAATGTGAAGAGATGTGAGTCTTTAAATTGAAACTAATTAAATAAAACTATTTTTTCATTAACTTTTGTTTAAATTTACATTACTAAAATTGATAAGTTTGATTGAAAAGATATTTAGGAACTATTAGCAATGAATGAAAAGCAGATTGTGCAGTTTTATTACATGGGAGGTTTAAGGACTTTTCTTTAGTGGTTTTTCGATTAGATAATATAATGTAAAAATATGAGTCGTAAAATTTTAATTAATTAAATTAAACTATTTTTTCGTTTTCTTGTATTAAATTCTCTTTACTTAAATTGAACAGTTTCAAATTAAATAAAGTAGTTAAATCAGTTATTAAACAGAATATTATCAATGGACTATATCGGTTTTCATTTAAATCTAAATTTTATCTAATTAATTTTATATTTGTTTTCATTTAGCAAGAAAAGCCAGTTAACGTGATCGGACCCAATCCATTTAGAGTTGAACATAAAAAGCTAACTTTATTTTGCAATTGTCCTGCTTTATATTTGTTAATTGAAATTCGCAATTAGATAGATAATTATCCAAATGAATGAAGACTTAATAAATAGACAATAAATGGTTTCATTTATCAGTAAAAATAAATCATTTTGTTTATTATCACGCCTCAATCAATGAGTATTTAGGTCCCATTTCCTGCGAGACTTGGACTGCAATTCAAGATTCATTTATTGCAGTCATGGCAACCTCTATCGAGTCAGTTGCTGCTTAATTGCCAGCCAAGACTTCTTGCATTACGACCTGTCCCGTGGTTCGTGTTCGAGCAATCAATTCCTTAAAGTTTACACAACAATTGCGGTTTAATTAGAGTCATGCATACTACATTATAAATGCCAATGCCAGCAGACATGTGTGTGAATCCAAATCTGGTTTTGCTTTTGCCCAGATTTCGCCCAGAGGCAGGGACAGTTTTCAATATTTATTGCTGGGTGTGGCACTCAACCGCCCCTCCACACCACCACCTGGCATTAAAAAGGGGCTAGTCTAAGGTTCGTAAATTCGTAATTAATTTATTGAATGCGTTCGCCTGCTTTCGGTTTCATGTGGATATGTGTTTTAGCCCGGAGGTTGTAAAATTTTAATGTCCACTTCATTATCTCGACTTGAAAATCTAATTACCAAAAGTGACTGCAGTCAGGTCGCTCGGTCCAGTTCCGTTCCCTTTTCGGGACATTCTTGAAGTGCCCAATATATTTATATATATATATGTGGCAGTAGTGAATCGTTTTGACTGCTTTTTTTCCCCTGCAGCTGACGCCACAAAAGTCAACAATTTTCTGGGCTCAATTAAAGATCCGAAGTGAAACCGAAACTTGGCTGGCTGCCGACTTGGCCCGGCCTTTATTATCTTGATGAGCGGCCAAACTATTTTACGAGCTCAACAACAAGTTAATTAGCCGTTGGTATTAATGCCCCCAGTGGCGGCAGTTGCTTGAAACAAAAATTTTATGTTGTCAAATGGATTTTGGCCTCTTCTTCGGCGTTCCACTTCCTATCATTAATGAAGACGCCCCGGTCTGCTGCTGGTCTGCTGGCAATTTATTTGCTTTTCTTCTCTTATTTTTCTGTATAATTTTTATTGCCCAATGACTTTGCCAGGGGGGACTATGCAAAAATTGTATAAATATATAAATGTGCGCCTTACTCAGTGCTTGCTCAGCTAATGATTATAATTAGATTGCTTCAAGATGTGCGTGGACTTGGCCATCTTAATTGCCATTAAGTCAAATTCGTGGACCGGCGAGCGTGTGAACATTTTGTTTATGTCGTTTCCGTTGCGCACCTGCAGAGCTAAAAAAAAAAGCAAACAAAAAAAAACGACAAAAATAATGATAAATGAAATCAACGAAAAATTGTTTCGCCTGGCTGTGCAAATAATTTTTAATTAAATGGCAATTGCGCATACGCCGCGTGTCCCCGTGAGATGTTAGATAGATAAATCGCCAGAAAGCCAAGTGCCAGCTGACACAGCTGTTAGCGACGTGTTGCAATTGCTGTCGCTTTTGCCGCCGCTGCAGCATTGCGATACTGCCACAGCACTAGGCAATAAACTGAACAATCCCAATTGTAATTTGCTTGCCCGTTTATTGAGCGGCAATTTGATTTGCCCGGCAACACCTCTCACAATTGTCTTAAGCTAAGGCCAAGAGTCAAACACGATCCGAATGACAGTGTTTAAATGAAAAATGTAGAAAAAAAACAGACAGGCAGACAGACCGACAAATTAAACTGGCCGAGGAGACCCTAAAAAAAAAGACAAAACGAAAATCTGAGAAAAATCTTTTTTTGTATAAAATGCGTTACGACAACACGCCCACACGATATCAATTTGTTGACTGAAGACAACAACTGCAACAAGTCTGGCCACAATTTATTCGATGATGTTGCATTAAATTGTTGTTCGGTTCGGTTCAGTTTACTATACTTTTATTTTATTTTATTTTTTGTTCATCCCCACCCGCTATGAACTGCGTGGGCGGAAGATACGAAATTAAAGAGAAACAAAAAAGGAAAAGGAATAACCAAAACAAAAGCAAAACAAATCGAGTCCCCGACAAACTTTGACCCCAAAAAAATGCAAGCCAATAGGTCGGAAGTGAAAGGGTTGGGTTCGGGTCTCATAGGGACCAGAAGCGCTGGCATTTAAGTTGATTTCTGTTTTATACAACAAATTTAATACATTATGATTGATTTATTGGAAAAGTTTGACGGTGATTTACTTAATAAAAGGCTGGCACATTAAAATTTTGAAAAAGTTTGAAAATGAACTTAGTTAATTGTTTTAATTGGCGAGGGAAAGAAACAAAATAGTTTTTATCCTAAAAAAAATAATTAAGTATCAATTAATACCATAAGAACCCTTTACTTTGATTGCCAATAATTCTAAACGAGCTTTTCAATTAATCTGCCAATAAATATATACACACACATTGGCAACACGTTTTCCATTAAATCATTAAAACAAAAATACTTCAATCCGTAATTGATTCCGCAGTCTCTTCAAAATCACTTTCCCAGCAATTTGCGATTGATTTCCGCTTAGCGCAGCAAGTAAAAGTTCAATTCATGACATTTGGTCGACAGTTTTATTGGTGAATAATTGGTCATCATTGAAGTATTTGTACGGCTAACCGAATACCATCGAACCCGTCCATGATTGATCTATTCAATGCCAATGAAAATGAAAATGGAAACAAAGCAGCTGCCACACCAGGCAGCAGCAACAGCAACAGCACCAACAAAAACAACAAAAACAGCAGAAGTAAAGCGACAACAACGAACGGCAGAGGAAAAACTAGAGAAGAGCGACTGAAAAAACAAGAAATCAGCTTAGTCACAGGGAAAAGAGGTGGGTGGGTGATTCTGGGGAGTGGAACATAAATTATATGATATGTTTGTCCTGTCCCAAAAGGTGTGGGGGTGGTGAGATTGGGCGAGGCCTTCTGGATTATGGGAACGATTATACCCGGTAACTGAATACGTGAAGGGGTATATTGAGTTCCCATAAGTTTCAGATTTATTGATGGACATATTATAGAGTTTATTATAAGATATTTCAGAAATAATAAGTGTTAAATCCATTATTATTATTATAAATTATGTATGGGAGTAGGCAATAAAATGAAACTTCAAAAATTTATTTAGAGGTTTGGCTGTTATAATAAATACAGACAAAGATAATGATACATAAGTGTTAACTACCATTCTTATTATCAATAATACTTAAACAATTTTTTTTAACCTTTTTTTATTTTTAGTATCTTTATTAAAAACACATTATACTTAATGGGAAGCCAAAGTTTCATACTAATAAGTTACTAATTTTTATTATAGGTTCCTTTCTTTTGCGGCTTCTCGTTGACGAGTCAAGCAACCACTAAAATAATCCATTAAAGATAAACTAAAAGCAAACACTAAACTTTAGTGCTAAGCCAGGGGAAACCGCAGCGCGCCCACACACCCACTCACACACACATCCCCTGAATGGATTGATAATCAATCATTTATCAATGAGCGACGAAGCCCAAAGCGCGGCACACGCCTTCCCAAGAAAAAAAAAATTGCCTGTGTGTATAAGCTTTTAGTTTGCGTTTAACGCCTCATGGATTCTCCAAAGCGGAAGCAACTTTTAGTGGGGGTTCATTCGTACATTTATATGTATGCAATGATGGAACGATATGGTGTGCATGAGCAGGGAATGCACGCATTATAAGCCCTTTTACCTAGATAAGGAGTTCCCAGCCAAAAGATTTGGGATTGTGGGAACTTTGGAGGGGGTTGGAAATGCGTGAGGGCGTGCAGTTGAGCAAACCGCAGCTGCTACTGGATTTAATTAATTTTCTAGCATTCTGAGTTTGATTTGAATCTCGGCTATGCAACGTCATCAACATCAATTGTGGCAATAGCCGCGGGCTCTATTGATTTGTGCGAGATATATTATGGTGGGAATGCCAGATTTTCCGGAGGTTCTGTTTGTGGCTGTGGAATGGGCGGTTGGGGGTGTGTGGGGAGGGAGGGAAGGGGGCTATATCATCTATTTTGCATAGACATATGCGGGCTCACCATATGCGGCCAGCCATTTCAAATTTATGCAATTTTCCGGCCGCTCTCTAAATTATTGAAAATAAACGTTTTTCTGCTGACTACTAAAATGCACGTTTCTATCCATTTTTGCAGGAGCCATGCGGAGCAGCGACGGCGGCGCCAAACAAAATGTGAGGATAAACCAGCGTTGTTGGAGCCTTCTGGGATTATGCTAAAAATGCTCAAAGTGCGATATAAATTTTTATGAGTGTACGCGTTGAATTTTTACAACTGTCTGGGGCGGGGAAACAAATTAAAGAAAATGCTCCAGGGAGGACGATTTAAAACAATACAATAGCTTAAAGTGGCAACGGAAATTGCATGCAAGCAGGAGGCGTGGCACGCCTGAACGCCCCCAGCACGTGACGCGCACCAACACAGACACACACACACACAAACACACACAGTTAAACTAATAGACGCCATTTTGTAGCGGTAATTGGCAGGGCACACGTAAGCAGCTCGCTCCGTCTTATATAAAAGCACCACCACCCACTACTACTCACCTCATCATGGCCGTTAGCAATATTGTCTGCGAGTGGCTAAGAGCTTTGGGCCTGGCCCAATACGCCGAGAGCTTCCTGGACAATGGCTACGACGACCTGGAGATCTGCAAACAGGTCGGTGATCCCGATCTGGACGCCATCGGCGTTGAAAATCCTGCCCATCGACACAAGCTGCTGAAAAGCATCCGATCGCTGAGGGAAAAGGGCGCTGCCTCCGTCTATTTCATGCTCAACGATCCGAACTCGCTTTCCGGCAGCATGGAGATCCTCTGCGAAACACCGCCCAGCAACGAACTGGAACTCGTCCTGCGGGAGCAACTGGAAACGGACGGAGTCCGACTCACCGCGCATCCATACTCAACACCGGTAAGTTTCTGCAGAAAATGTATAAAAATCCTTTAAGAAATATAAGAGCTTTAGGAATTTTGATAATTATTTTGCTTCAAACTGTTTAATGGCAGTGCATTTAGCAACAAAAATACAAAAAAAACCCCGCAAACGAGTTACGAATTTTACTGTAGAGTTGAGGAACAGCGAAAAACAAATTTAATTTGGATTACCGATAAAAAACTCATCTTAATTGTGTATGTCATAGGCCTAACATTCTTTTGTTTAATTTAAAAAATTTGTTTAATGATGAGCCTTAAGGCTATTTTGACTTACCTTTAGACTTTGCGTAGTTTATTAAATATTTTAATTTGAATTTTGCAACTTCGACTAAACTAAAGTTGAGTAACAGAAAAAGTCGTTCGGAGCATCATTAAAATGCCGAAATTCGGCTACCCCGTCTGATAAAGAATGCGAGGCGAGGGTTTAAATGTCTATTAAAAGTATCAGCTCCTGCCTGTCATAAAACTTTCAATCCAGCATGTTGAAATAGCCCGCACACACCCGCTGCAAGCAAAACTTTGGCCAGAGATTTCTATTACGAAATCCAATTGCAAACAAAACTGAAATTGCACTCGCCCGGTCTCCTAAACTACATAAAACCCCTCTTAACCCCATCCCTATCCTCATTTTCATTGAGTTGGGTTTCGGTTGAGTCCCCCCATTCCATTGCCGCCCACAAAAAAAGGAAAGCGAGCTGTGCGCTCCCTGGCGAAAAACTATTCAATGTCAGTTTACATACTTAAATTAAAATTCTCGACATGCGAAGCAGAATCAAATAATGGAGGTGGGCAAAGGAATATCGCGGGGAGGGGAGGGTCCCAGGGGCAGTTGCATCGTTGGAAAATGTCAACCCGGTCCGGTCCGCACTTGACAGTAAAATGGAGAACATTTAAACAGAGGCAAAGCAGCAGAAGTGCAGAGCTGCAGAACTCCACCTTCTGTCTCCCAGATCCAAGTGCTCAACACCAACTCTCCGCTGACCAGTGGCCTTTGTATGGCAAGCTTTTAGCTTTGGCTTCGCCAGTTGTGTGCGAGAGTATACTATATAGTATAACCCCTTATCCTGCGACTCGAGATTCGAGACTCGAGTGTCATGTTGCTCCATGCCGGTCTCCATTGTTCTCCACTCAGCGAGTGCTCCTCTTTCTCTGCCTTTTGGTTCCCCGGAATCCCTGAATCCCAGAAACTGCAACTCCAACTCCTGGCCAAAGGCAACTCCCAGGTAGGCGACATATCATGTGTTACCAAAAAGGCACCGATGGCCCCGAAAATGTTTCGTTTTCTGCAAAGCAAATCCACAGCTTGCACTGGAAATAAAATAAAGTTCGAAAATTTAAATACAAGAAATGAAGGTATTAAAAAAATTATTACAAATAATTTTTACTCATGAATTTCATTGGATTTTATTGATAACCTTGATCAGAATTTCTGATAATTTGCACATACGCATTTTTTCCAGTGCAAAGGAGCATTTAAAAAATACCTTTAGCCTTCTGGCTTCAGGTTCTGGGTTTTGGGTTCTGGTTTTATTGCTACGAGTCTTTGAATTTGGGAGCCGCCGGCTTTGAGTGTAATTAAAATAATGCCAAAGAGCAGACAAGTTGCCGGATAAATGGCAACATTTGATGGACTTCTTCGAAGCTATATGAGAAAAGCCAAAGATAAAGCGGCAGTCCCGGCGGAAGTTTGATTTATTATGCAAAAATATTTCGCAGCTTTAAGTTATGGCCCCCCCAAAAAGAAATCTTAGAAGATGAGAACCAGAGAACAAGAACCCTTTTCAGCGGATGAAGAATTTTGCACATCAGACCCAGTGAAATGTGATTTATTTATATGAGGCAGGATTTCGCTAAGGATGGTGGATGGAATGCCCGCAACGTTGGCGGCACAAATCACGTCATTGAGTTGTTTTCATCAAAAGGGCAGGCATGCAGAGGAGTTGCTCAGACTGAGACTCAGACTCAGACTCCGACTCAGTCCCTCATTCATTCATTCTTGGCCAGTTTTGTGTGTGTGCCAGCAGCCAGCAGCCAACAGCCAACAGCGAGTATTTTTATCCCAAAAACTATCTTTGGGGCCTGACGACCGACAACCGACAACGGACAACCGTCGACGTCTTGCAGTTTTGTATCTGCGTACGTATCGCTTGGCATACAATTTTTATTTATTACTCATTCAGCTGCAAAATTGTTCCTTAATTGCCCATATCAGCTGAGAAATGAAATTTATTACCTGGCGTGTGTATATCGCCAGTGTCCAGTCGTCTTCCACATCCACATCCACATCCACTTCCACATCCACCTCCTGTGTCCTGTCTCCTCCTGTCTGTTTGTATCTGCGTCTGTCTGCCGCATCATTATCAGGCTGAACCCAAGTCCAAGTCGAAGTTGGAGTTTGAGTTGGAGTTGGAGCTTGGAGCTTGGAGCTTGGAGTCGGTAGATATTCCCCCAGCTTCATCGACATCATTAGTTTTGTGCGCCGTGCCGACAACGTTTTGTATATTTACTTAATATTGCATTCGCCGCTGCTCGCTGCTCTTGACCAAAGAAGCCATGACCATTTATCTCAGAGTCCGAGAGGCGCAGCCTTCTGTGATTTCTGATTTCTTATGCCAATTTACTCGGCGACTGGTCGTTGAGGTTGCTCCACATTGTTGGATGAGCCAGCCATTCAGCCATCCTACCATCATCATCATCCAACATCATCATCATCCGAAGCTGTAGCTGTAGATGTAGAGCTACCATAGATCAAAAGACAGTTTGCTTTAGTTTTCCCTCCTCGCCGTTGTATAATTTTATTTTATGTGCCTTTAGCCTTGACCAGGTCAAGTTGGTTCTGTTTTTGGGGTCGCCCCTGACTCTGGACTCTATCTCTCTCTCTCTCTGTATTTTATTCTTCCTGCCTGCCAGCCTGACTGACCGACCCGACCGACTTGGCTGACTTTAAGTTATTTCTGCACTGGGGCTTTATTGATTTGTCCTCTTTGATCTTCTGCCTGAGCTGTGGCATGATTTCATTTTTATGAACTTGAGCTCGGATTGTCTTTTGCCTTGCCCCTTTCCTTGTCTGATTTTGCGTAGCGTGGCAAGTAATTGCCGCAATTCAATTTGTTCATTTTGCCTACGTGCTGTGTGGCTTTATTATTGTTGATTTTACTTGGCTATTATGGCGGAACTTTTGTAGGAAATTGGTCAGTCGGTTTGGTCTCGTCTGGCTTGCCTGCTCATTTACTTTCGATTATGTGCTGCCCCTGAATTGAAATTAATGGGCAAATATAAATCATTTTTGTGGGAATTATGTTTAAGTTTTCATATCTTCAAGAAAAGTCATAAATAACATTGGTTATCTCTGAAACTAATTTTCCAGAAATATGGCAGTGGTTTCAAGTTGTAAAACAATTCAAAAAGATATCCGATTCTTTAATTAAAAGTATTTTAACCGATTATTATAATTAAGCTACTTTGATGTTCAATCCCAAAATTAATTTTACTTTATTTACAAACTCAAGTTTAGTTTCTTGTTTATTTTGCCAAGGGCTAAGCAGCTTCACCCAACAATCTTTGATAGATATCCTCTAAATCTCCATTAACAATCTTCAAACCCTTTGGCCAATTAATTTTTGGTAACATCTCTAGCTGCTTGAGTGAATTTTCTTTCATTTACCCGCATTTTCTTCGACATCTGCATACATCTTGGGCCTGCATTTTCTAGCAGCTAGAAATAAACTTTTGTCATTGCACCAATTAAGACAAAGAGTGGGAATTGTTATGGAGTTTTTCATCCCCCACGAAGCAAGAACATCAAAGCAGCCAATTTTCCAACTCTATCCCTTGACGAAAAAAGAGGAAAATTTGCATAGCTTTCACCATCCAACTTAATCAAGCATTTAACACCAAAAAGTAAAACTGTGAAACCATTCATTGCTCATAAAAAATTAAAGTCTAATTGTGCGCGGCAAAAGGAAAATGAGGAAATTGCGGGAAATGTTGGGTGGGTGTGGGTTTGGGTGTGTGGGTGGTTGTTGAAAAAGGGAATCCATGTCCAGGGCAACATTGTATATTTCGTTTTGTTTTCCTTTCACACCGCCGCCAATCGTCGTTGTTGGACCCTAAACTGAATGGCAAGCGGGAAAAAACCCTCTTCAAAAAATACCATCAAAACAGGAGCACAGGAACAGGAGCAGGAACTGAAATTCGGGCAACAGGAAATGGCAGGACAACGGCAAAACCGAACCGTTTGCTTACGTGCTGCGGCTGCGTGCTTTTTAATTAATTTAATTGCAATTTAATTACGCTTGCTATTTAATTAAACACATTGAACAAGCGAACGCGAACAAGTTGGCCGTGCGGTTCCGACGTTTGCTCAAGCCCAATTGCATGTAAAGCTTTTGCTTTTCTTTCGCGGGGGGCTGATCCTTGGCCCTCTAAAAATTTGGCAATAGTTTTTCTGGTGGCTAGAAGGGGGTTGATAAAAGTTCGTCCTTAGTTTGCAGGGCAGTAAATTAGGGGTAACATTTTATGTTTAAACTTTAAAATATGTGAATATGTATTTGCAGTTAGGAACAAAAATTATAAAAAAAATAAAAAAAATTAAACCAGGTTTGCCACAATTTAATGAAAATAATCTGAAATTGATTAGTTTAGTTCCTCTTATTTTAATTGAAAAGGCAGTGAAAAATTAAATACAAGAAACCAACAGCTCGTTATTTTATCGTGCCTATCTTCAACTTAACTATTTATATGGTTTGAAATACCGCAAAACAATTTCGACACATAATTTAGTTTGGTGTAAGTGTAATGGCTTTTTCCTCGCCACTTTTGAGGTACATTGTTGCATCCTGGTTTCAGCTGTTTGCTCCCCATAGGCCTAGATAATTTGCAGCTCCGTTGATAATTGACGATTAATTTAATAGAATGCCCAAGTTGGGAGTTGTGGCCACTACTCTTTTTCTTTTCTTTTTTTGTTTTGTTTGTTTTACTTTCCTGGCTGCCCGTTGTCGGCATGCTCAATTGTGCGAAGTTATTTCGCATTCGCCGCAAAGTGGCACCAAAATGCTGTCGTCGCCTGTCGCCTGCCTGTCGTGGCGGTTGCTGTTTCCTCGGTTTGGTTAGTTCTAAACAACTTGCCACATGCTTCGAAGCTGGAGCTATGGAGCTGTGGATCCATGGACTTGGCCTTACTTGGAGTTTATCTCATATTTCACATGCCGCCGCAATTACTGCGGCTACTTACTGCTGCTGCTTCTACAGTCGCTGCCTTTTGCTCCCAGGCCCCAAACAACTCCAGTGTCAACTGGCTGGAAAAAGAGTAGGAGCCGCCGTGTCCGCTGCCTTGAAATGTTTCATAAATACTTGAGCAACGCGGCAAACATTTTGCTTATAAATCAAAAAGTGACCACGGCGGTTTCTCTTTCTCCGTTTCTCTCTCTCTTTGCTAGCTCGTTGACAGGCGCTTATAAATCTTGTCGCGCACTTCGCGGGGACCAGCTCAGCTCCCCAGTGGACCCGATGTGGTGGCCGGGGCCAAAACCCAGGCAGGCATCCGCCGCCAGCGAGGACTTGGTCCGGCCGGCCAGTTGGCCAGTGCAGCCTACGCCAGGGCCACTTGTGCGTTTCATATAACCAATTACAGAAAACAGTAAGAGACAGCGCGAGACAGGGAGAGAGACAGCCGGCGAAGCGGTTCGGACTCATCTTGTCCTTTATTCAATTTGTTTCTAAAGTCTTGTCGCCTATTTTTCATTACCCTTGCTGGGGGAAGTTTAAAATTTGAAGGAAGTCAGCCTTTGCAATTTTATTTTTTTATTATTTTTTTTATTATTTTTTTATAACAGAAAACTAACCATAATAAAATAAAAAGCAGCAATGTTGAAGCCATTCTAAAGATGTGACCAATTGACCAGGCTTTAACTTAAGTTTTGGTCACATTGCAACTTTGAGTGTGACCATCACTTTCAAATTATTTTAAAATTACAGAAACAAATGTTTAAAATAATATTTTATTTTATTTTGTTGCACCTAAACCTCATTTAAAGTATTTAAGTGCAGAATACTTAAGACTTCCCCTTCATTCTCACTTGTTTTGCTTAAATTTATGTTTTGCCAGTGGAAATATACTCATTGGCAGCAACAGATCCGTCAGAGCTGGAAAAAAGGGGAAAATACTGCGATATCTAAACAAATCGCATTTGAGTTGACATAACTCGCTGTCAATGTGTCGTCTGTATGTCTCATAGTTGCTGCTGCTGATGTTGCTTTTGCTATTGCCAATGTTGCCGCTGTTGTAGCAGCAATTACACATTTCACAATTGTGCCACGCTAATGATGGGAGTCCCACGTCCAAAGCGCCGTTGACAACTGCCTGTAGATTTTTGTGACATTAGCCAATTGTACAATTGCGTGGAGTGAAAGGCGGCCTAGGAGCACAGAGTACCGACTTCATTGCTCCCCATCCCAGTCTCTCCATCCTGATCTCTGACTCTCCTTTGGCTTTCGGGGTGATTGTGCTGTCCAGTTCATTGATATGCCCGTCGCTGCTAAATGTCAATTAATGTCATCAACTTAGTAGTTGGCTTCTACTCGGTCCTTTGCTTGTATTCCTCCTTTTATTTTTGTCGTTTTTTCAGCCTTTGAACGTTTTCGCTTTTAATTGGGCGTTCGGCTAGCGACCAGCCCAGATTTTTAGTGGGCGGTCCTATAGGCAGATTTCACTGCTCTTGACTTCAACCGCTGAATGATTAACTAGGAAGTGAAAGTTGTTTGCCTGACACATTTACTGCCTGAGCAAGGCAAGGAGCTGCATTCAAAGGGATTCATTCGTCCTCGTTCTATTCTCCCTATCCATCTTTATCCACTGCTCTAGTTTCGGGCTGGGTTTTTGAAGCTGAAGCTGAAGCTGGAGCTAATTAGAGCAGTTCCAGGCTGCATGCATAAATCAAACATTGCACAAGTGCAGCGGAGGTCCAGGGATGTGGTGAATGCAGATGATGCCTTGGATTGCAGTTTGTGTTTGCCGTAATTAACAAGCAGCTGCAGCGATTAGAAACGAGTTACCAAAAAAATACTAGGCGAAAATATTTGTCATATGGAGTATGCGACTACCAAGTACCTGATGTTTTCGAACGGCATAGTGTGACCATGAAAATTAAAATATGGATTTTGAGTATAGTGTGACAAAGCACCCTTAGAAAATGAATCGTTCTACCCAAAGAGTTTATATACATTCAAGGACTGTTCAGAATTTGTTAACAGTAAAAATATATTTCCAACTTGATTATTTCAAAACACCTTCGACTAGGGTATTTATGCAAATTTCAGTAAATTGAAAAGTGCTGTAGCTGCATGGTAGATACCCAGCAACTACCTAGGCTTCTTTCCCCAAAAAAACCTGGTTGCAAATGTTGTGCAAATAGTCACAGAATTTGGTGCAAACGCAGCTCCGGGCTAAGTAGAGGTGGCATTTCAGGGGACTGACTAAAAGGAGGAATCTCAACTCTGTTGACTCCTCAACTCATGGATTTTTGGGTCGCTTTGGTTTCAGTTTTTGATTTTTGCCTTGGCCATGTTGCCATAATTCTCCCCATGCCGAGATGGATGTGCTGGTGGGGCTAGTGGAGAAAAAGGTTTTTCCTGGGGTTAAGGATGGGGATACGGTCGTTCACGTTGCGAGATGTTGTTTGGCTTACACTAAACGACATAAGCATAAATCTCACTTACATACAACTTGATTTACTTACTTCTGTCTGTCTTTCTCCCTTCCTCCGCCTCTACCCCTCTCTTTCTCCTGGATTCTGTCTCACTCTGTTTCGGTCTCTTTCTCTGTGCGACGTCATAACGAATGTGGCCCTGTCAACATTTCAACTTTGCGCCATTTATGTTGGTCAGCCGCCTGCAGTTTTCTGCTGAGCTTTGAGTTCCAAGTCATGGACATTGGGTGTGTGTTTTTCAGTGTGTGGGAGTGGGTGCTTCACGTTTATTTTTGCATGTGCAGACATTGCCCTCTGTCTCTGCTCGTAGGCGTAGCAGTTTCCCTACCCATTTCTTCCTTCCAGTCCCCCACACACAGAAAAAATATTACGAAAATAGCTTACCATTTATAGCATTGGAAAACAAAATGCCAGTAAGCATCAGTGTAACCATGCTACCTGGAAAAATAATTTTTAAATTTGGCATATTTAAATGATATGGTTTTCATAAATAAATTAAAAAAAAAAGATTATCTTTTAATGAAAAGGAAATAATACTACATTGAAATTTTTCTCTGTGCAGGAGTATTTCATGGGTTACTTCATAAATATATTTCCTGTTTTATGGTGGTCCACTCTCACTCCGTTTCGTTACTTATGATTCATTTGGCAATTTGGGGTCGTCTGACATTTGATATAAATGTTGAACATTTTGTGTAGCCTCGTAAGGATTTGCATAATAATGATGATGGCGATGATCATTGGGGGGACTAGACTAAATAGGTTGGGAGTTGTCACAGTCCACCGGCATGGGTTAAGCCGTCAGCTTCTTTCACATGACACGCCGGGACCATAAATTTGCAATTCCCCCCAATCGGTTGGCGGCTAATCCCTGGGCTCTCTAAAACACAACCAGCCACAGCCACACCTCACTAAATACATTTCCATTTGGCGGCCACCTGCACCATTTTATCACCTCGGAAAAGGCTTGTACGCAAAAACCAATTTGGAGCACCCACACAAAGGAGGAAATTTAGTTGTTAAACTCAAACAATTTCAACAATATTTCAGCGCATAAATTGCCGCCATTGGAGGGACAGACTTAACCCCTGACAGCCCTCCTTCGGTTGACATTGTTGCACCATTCAGTTGCATCCGTTGCAGTTGTTGCGGTGGCTGCTGCTCCCCTTTTTCTCCTTTCTTATTTGCCTTTTTTTGGTCAGTCAACGACTTTGCCTGGGGGTAATAAATTTTCCCTTGGCGGAGGAGGGAGCACCGACGATATTTCGGCATTTTTCCTGCATGTTGCTTCAAGTGAATTATGTTTAGCAGACGCAACTGCAACTGCAGCAGCAATGAGTACCATTTATTTATTTGCATTTAACTTTGGCTTAATTACTTTTCCAGAAATCGAAGGAAGAACATTGATCAGCTGTTCTTTTTCAAGGGTTTAGTGTGACCATGCCACCTTAATAAAGGGATTTTTGAACTACCGGAACTTGTATCTTTATGCCTTTTTATCTAACCTTTTGTATTCCTCTCGCCATTTCCTTAGCTCTTAAAACTGACCAGGCTTAATCTTTTGGCTGCTCCATTGGCAGCGGCTTAAATCGAATCTCTTGCCAGCCCCCTTGATTTGCTCGATAATATTACATTTTCATTAGCCTGTCGGCCTGCCTGCTGGCTGCTTAATTAATTTTAGTTGATTGTGCGACGCGTGGCATCATCTGTGGAGTGTCCAATAACCATCCGAATTTCGAGCGCCGGTCGGAATCTTATCTCCTCTCGTCTTTTTGCCCCTGTCCACAATGTCTGGCGATTCGATTCGCTTCGCTTTGAAGCTCAGGATGAAGCTCGCTCATCAACGGGTTTTCGCAAGCATATCAGTTTTCATAATTGGCACTGCCCAGACTTTGCCGGCGGTTCTTGTTGCTGTTGTTGTTGGGGTCTCTGTTGTTGTTGCTTTTGCTGCGCAAACATTTCATGTTCAAGCTTCCCACTCAAGTGGACATTTGAGCCTCCTTTTCGGCCAGGTCTCTCATCTGAGCTCATCGGAGACCCGGCTTTAGTTCTGGTCCATTGCCATGGCAATGTTTGTGTTGTTGCGTTGTATCTCTGCTGATATGTGCAGCATCATCACCTCATTTAGATATGCGATATGCAAACGCTTTGGCTACGCTTTACGACTGCTGTAGCAAAAGAAACACTGAAAGAAAACGTCATTTAAGAAGGTAATCATTTTGGTATTTATACAATTTGATTAAAAATAATAAATGCGAAATACAAATTAATATGAAGTTCTAATGTCCAATAGAATGGAAAATAGTGTGACCTTGCAACATGTATAAAAACATTTTAGCATAAGGATATTTTCATTAAAGTGTTGGTCAAAATTAGGACTTGAAAACAGCTATTAACTTTCAGAGAAATATTTTACAATGTATTATTACGAAATATAATACTTTTTCTTCTCTGTGCATCTGTATCTGGGGGACTGCTTTTTTTCCATTTGCAACTCGGTTGTCGTTGAACTTGACCCTGGGGCTAAGCCAATGAAGAACATGCGCCTTAAATGCCTGAAAGCGACTCGGACACGGACGCTTCCTTTCCAGTCTCCAGACTCCGGTTCCCAGTTCGTGTTCCTTGGTGCCAACGCATTGCACTCAATGAAATGAATTGGTTGACATTAGTAAGCAGACGACGACGAGTGTTGTTGCAGTTGCAGCTGAAATTCTAAACGGCCAGAGAGGGACTTCCACGGACCATAACCACGACGAGGTGTGAGAAGTGGCTGTGGGTCTTAGCTGCCTTTAAATGGGGTATATATGTCGGATTGTTTAAGCGAAAATTGAGATGGAGTCGGAACGCTTAGGTTGCGAATGGTCAGGCCGATAAGATACGAAAATTGAATTCGTCTGCTGTATATGGGAATGCGAGGTATGGGAAGGTGCTACCGCAAAATGCGGAAATTAATCAGAATAATGGCAAGCAAACAAAGAATTTTGCAAATGTCTCATGGATAAGCTTTAAAGAGTTTGGATAAGCTATTTGACAAAGATTGTGGCAAGTTAAGCATTGAATATTATTACCACATTTCCAATGCGTATTGCTAGCATTCTAAATTTTCTAATGTGTTCAAGAGAACTAGGTTAATTTCGTAATTTTAAATTTTCCTGTTGCATATTGCTTCATGAAATTCTTTAATTGATGCACCCACTTGCAATGCAATTTATTTATATTTAAATGCTTTAAAAATTCCTAGAATTTTAAAATTTTTCTCGTTTGAGACCGTTTAATATGGCATGACCGAGTTAAGTTCATCGTGGCAATTAAGCATAGACGGAGTCATGTATATTGTATATTATTCAGTTCCATCTGTCATGGTCTATCAAGAGTGTTGTCACTTCACAGCTGTCTGAGCTGCTCAGGCCCAATTCATATCAATTTTCATCCAGCCCCCGACTGCAGCTCCATTTCCCAGATCCCTTCCCATTGCTCATCGCACATTCCCAAAGACTCCACTCAGCGCCAACTAATTTCGCATGCCCTGCCACCACACGAGTCAAGCACTTCAATCCCCGTTTCCAGAGGCAAGACAAAATGCATAATAATTTCTGCCCCAGTCCCTTTTTTTCCCCTGGATTCCTCCCACCCTGACTCTCCATAAAACACCCAACAGACTGAGACGGGACTCAACCCAATTCCATAAAGCGAAAAGTGTGTGTGTGTGTGTGTGTGGGGAGGCATCCATATCCATATGCTAAAACGAATTCGCCGTGGCGCACTTGTCTAAAATGACATAATTTACGGCGTAGCGCAGTGCCGCAGCTACGCCCACCCAACAGGGCGAGGAATTTTATAAATAATATTTCACTTGTACATATGAAAATTACCCAAGCTCTCTCGCACAGATGTAAACATACAGTGAGCAAAAATAATGATTTCTTAAAATTGGGATTTTGCAATATGAGCAAAACAGTGAAAGTGAAATTGTAGCTTAATGCAGATAATTATGGCTATATATCGTATAAAGCATATTCTGACGATGTTATGATTTTGGCACATTTTCAAAACTAATATTTACTGCCTTTTTATGATTTTGTCTTGTAACGATATCTCAGAGAGACCTTTTTTTCCCCACAGTGACTGTGAATGTCTCGAATGAATTCGTAGGGCCTCGTGCAATTTCTTGACTCTACTCTGACCTGTCTGTTGCTCTGTCGGCTTGCTCTTATTGCCAAATAAATTCGTGCAGCAGTGAAAATGAAATGTGTAAAATATGTGGCACGACTGTCTGAGCCGCAGGCAGTGGCCAAACAACCAACAGCCACCGGCAAAAACGAGGAGGCCTTGCCCCAAACTTACGGCCCCTGTTCGGGGCAAAAGCCATTTTTATATGGTTTTCACTTTTTGTGTTGCTGTTCGTTCGCTTGTTGATTGTAGTTGCAGATGTGTTTCCACACCGCAGCAACATCAGCATGAGCAGCAGCAGCAACACTGCCCTGCCCCAAACTCCAGACCCAGTTTCGGGTGCCGCTTCACCGCCGCTCGGCCTTAATTAACTGCTTATGAATCTGCATATGCAGAGGCAGTCGTCCTCCCTTTGTGTGTAGGTGCTGCTGCTGCTTGTTGCAAACTCAAAAAAGTACGGAAAAACAGCAGAGAGAAGTTGGAGAAGAAACCAGAAAAAAGAGAAAACAGGATGCTCATTTAAATATTTAATGAAGTGCCTGTGTAGCTGCAAGAGATCTAGGCTGCAGCTAATCGTGCCAAGCTCCACACATGTAACAGTTTCTGTTTTTACCCTACACTTTAGTTTTCATTTTTTCTTCGTTTTGATTTTTGTTTCTTTTTTTTCGGTGGCCTAGCACCTCTTGACCCATTTCGAGGTTGTCTTTAATTAGAAATTAATTGCAACAAAATCGGGCGGAGTAGAGAAGAATGGTAAAGAGGATGAGGTAGGCAAGATGCAAGCGGCGCCTGCAGCGCCTTGAATTGATGGACATGGGCTTGTTGGAAGACTTGACTTGACACATGCCAAAACAGGAAACAAACTATGAGTCGGCTTTAGTTTTTTATTGGCTTTGTGCCTTTGTGCACACAGAAAAACACTGCCTCATTTGTTAATAAACGTTATCATTTAAAATTCTGTTATTTAATCCTTGAAAAGATTGGCCTTCTTTAAACTAACTTACATTTCAATGTGAAATGTTCCTCTGAATTATAAATCTTAAAATATTTTCTGCAAAACATCCTAATTTGGAATTTAGTTTCGAAAGCATGGTCACACTCTGATTTTGGTAGAAACTCCTGTTGATTGGTAGCAATGTTATCACACAAATAAACAAAGCCGGCTGCGGTTTTTTACTTATTTATTTTGGTTTGCATTACATGGACATGCCTTCAATTCAGTTGGCAACACCTTTCAGTCAAGTCATGGTCTGTCTGGGGTCTGGGTTTTGGTCCATTGTCTGTCGGATGGCTTCTCTCCAGTTTTCACTCCGCACTCCGCCTACACATGGACCCGGGTGATTTTTGCTTAAATTTATATTTACTTTTGTTACTTTTGCCTGGCTGTTGGATGGACCTCATGTTGTTATCATGTGACATATGTGCATCAACGCCCCATGTTCGTTCGAGGCCTGTCAACGCGGCCAAGAAAGACACCCGTGGTGGTTGTATTGGTGGTGCTGCTCCTGCTAGTCGTGGAGTGGGTCCAAGATTTATGCTGACAACTCAGTGTTTGATTGGCAAATGGATGGGGTCGTGGCTTCGGGGGAGCCAGCGCGTCGTATGCGTAATTTGACAAGTCTTAAAGTTGCCAGTGATTTAATGCCGAAGAATACACACACACACACACACACACAGAGTGCCCAACTGCTGCAGCCAGAGAAGAAGTGGCAACTTCCGCATACCGCTAATTGGCAGGAGCAGTGGTGTGGCAGGCAGAGGGGGGCAGGAGCCACAGGGGGCATCCTTGGCTGGCAATTAACCCGCATTGCCCCAGTCGCCGGGTAGTTGAACTCCAAGTCAGGCTTTTGTTCTCTCCCATGCCTTGCCGTGCTTTGCTGTGCCTTCTTTCTTTTTTCGGCAATAAACTAATGAGCGACAAAATGCAAAAGCCGCAGACTAGTGAGAAAGGGGCGAAAAAGGGGGGTGTTCACACTTGGCATGCAGTGTACACTACGAAAAAATATAAGAGGGCCTTAAAAAAAATTGTAGAAAAATTAGTAGGGCAAAAAAGTATTTGAGAATCTCTGAAAATAGTAAAAGTTTCTGACAACACTAATTGTATTGAGTTATTTTAAATTCAAAAGTTTTGAATGTTTTCAAATGGAAAAATTTTCAAGTTTATAAGATCTTATAATATTTTCTTTTTAACATTATTTCTTTAATTTAAAATCTTTCAATTTATATAATAATTCAATAATCGTACAGCATAATTTTGTATTGTAGCATTTCGAAGCCTAAACTATTAAATTTTTTGAGAAGAGTAAATTTCAAATTAGAAGAGTGCGGAGCTTCTTAACTCAAGGCTTTATGAAATTACTTTTTTAATTGCACAGCTTCTTGAAATAAATTTGCTAAATTTATGGCCTTGTTATGTTCAAGTGCCCATTTCTTTAAGTGCAGTCTTCTCTGCTCTGGGCCTTAATTAGAAGGCAACTCCCAGCACCCAAGTTGGCTTAGACGCTGACGATGACACCCAAACAACTTGCAACTATGCACTATTAACCCTTTGTGCCTCATGTGACTGTCTGTCTGCCTTTGGAGTGTATGTGTTTGCGATGCATGCGGGTGTCCTCGGCAAATCTCATTTGGCAATTTAGTCGCACACCCACTCGCAGGCCTTGGTATCAGTTTGTGGCCGGGTTTCTGGCCCTGTACCCATACCTTTTACCCATGGCTCCATGTGGATCCTTGGCTCACGTCCATCAGTCGTTTGCTCGTTTGCCTGCTCGCTCATTTAATTAACAGTCGCGCGCCACGCCATACTCCTCGAAAACAGAAAATAAAGGAGGCTGGAGCTCTACGAAGCCATATCTCTATAAGCAAAGTTGGAGCCTGATTCTTTTCGGTTTGGTTCTGTTCGGTTCGGTTCGGTTCGGTTCTCCCCTTCTCTTTGGCGGGCAGATGAGCAAGTTGCATGTTTTTTTAATTATGAATTATCGTTCCGCCCCGACGGAGACTTGCTGAGACGGCTGACTTTGACTCGCTGACTGACTGACTGACTTGACTGGTGGACTGCCTCGCACGGAGCTTGTTGCATTTAAATGACATAATTATGGCGCATAAAGAAACTCCCACACAGGGCGGCATTTCAAAGGTAATAACCACCCAGCAGCAGCAGCAGCAGACAAAAGGAAATATTCTTCTCCATTCCCCTCTGTAAATTAATATTTCCGAACTGGCGGCAGACAACTTGAAAAAATTCCCGCACAACAAAATATGAGTGCCAAACAATGTGAAAAATATAAAAAAAGAATCTTTATTTTCTATTTATATTGTATAACAATTTTTATTTGCACTGGCGGAGCCACTTAACTGCCACGCCCCCTGCAGACTGCACTTGAGGATTTTTATTTATATGCCGAACAGAGATTCGCAAAAATTTGGACAATTGAGAGCGTATTTGAGCGTAAAGGCGCATATTATGTGTGCAAATATATTGCCAGAAAAAAAAAGTTATTTCAATTCTATTTGATTTTCATGTATTTTCTGTGGGTGATTTTTCTACTTTTTTTTTTTATTTTTTGTTACTGTACTTCAGAGTTAAGGCCACTTGTGAAAACCATTTTCATTATGAGTGGTGGGTAGCCGCCAAATATAAAAAAAAAGTGGAAGTGGTATAAAAATAAAATGTATAATAAAACTGCAAATAGAAGGAATAAAATTCCATTTTGGTTTGAGCAGGCGTACACACAAACTGATATAAAACCGTCAATGGCCTAAACAAATAAAATGATGAGCGCCAATGAAGCGGATGCTAAAATGTTTGACTCTCCAGGGGGAAAAGGAATCGTACTGAAGGGAATGGGATTTTGTCTGCGTGAATGTGTATTGATTATGAAGTACAGTGGCTATTCGTTAGGGTAATCAATGTAATAAAAATAAAGAT
Source organism: Drosophila elegans (assembly GCF_018152505.1). Lineage (NCBI taxonomy): Eukaryota > Metazoa > Arthropoda > Insecta > Diptera > Drosophilidae > Drosophila > Drosophila elegans. The sequence continues at coordinate 424,551 of NW_024545855.1, read as the reverse complement.
AAATGCAATATAAATTTATAATAAACTTCGTGGTACAAGAAGAAATGGGTTTTTTTTTTCATCAGAGCAAATAGGTATTATTAGTTTTGTAGTTTAGGCCTTATACATATTCTGTTCTCTAGTAAATTTGTTTTTTATCATCCCTGTTGGCTGTTATTCACTGTTGCCAAAATTGTAGAGATTGATTTCGATTTTCAAGTACAATGGGGTTGATGAAGCACCAAGTTCATGCTGCTATATTGTATTGCATTTTAGTTCACTTTTAGTTGAAGTGTTTAACTTAATTGAAATTCTGTTTGACTTTGCCACCAGAAAAAGGAAGAAAGCGGAAGAGGAAATGCAGTGATAAAAAACGCTTTAAAATAATACCATTGCCATTGTCTAATGAAGCTATCAAAGAGTTAAATAAGAGGATATCAGACAAATATCGAATTTTAACTAACAATCAGCTTAATGTGAAACAATGACCGAAGTAGCAACTAACTAAGCTTAACTCTGTCTGCAAATAATTATTACGCACTAAAATGAATACTATATGGAGAATTAAATTTTGCATTGCAATTTTAATTGCTGCGAAACCTCAAAAGAAAAATTTCAAAAAATATGGGAAAAAACAATGGCAAGCTTTCGCATAAAGGCTAATTAACTATCGATTGTTTTTGTTAGAGATTTAATTTTTTTCATTATACTTGAAACAAAATTATTACATTGCAATTATAAATAGCTGGCAATGGGTTTGCAATTAAGCATGCATGAAACCACAAATTATTAATAAAAAAAAAAGGAGCAAAATTGAACGCAGGCTTAATAATCCTTCTGCAGCTTGGTTAAATTACTAATTAAAATGGGAAATTAATGTGGGGAGGGGTGGGGAAAATCCCTGGCTTCAAAACTGAGGACGTGCCAATGCATAACAAATGATTTTAGTTACTTCAGTTCCTCCATTTCATGGCCTTTTAATATGATAATTATATCAGTAATCCAGGCTCTGGCTTAACTAATAATTAATTTTATTGATCGACAGAAGCATTAATTGGGCCTGCTTAAGGTTCTACGAACCCAAGATAAATGGCCGGTCCCTCTATTTGTAGAAACCATTCATCAAGTTTGGGTGCTTGACAAAAACTAAACAACTATATATGTATATGCGCAGTGTTTGCGCTAATGAGCCTTAATGGCTTCACCCGAAAACTAGGCAACACTTTGCTGAAAAATTTTAATATCCTAAAACACGCAGCTGGGAAAAAGGCCTAGTGCGAGCCCGTTAACTTGTCTGCTTCGTTAACACCTACGGCATTTGATTTATGACCCACTAAGGCACCACCACACCACTTCTATTGCCTATCCAAAAATTCTCCTTCGAAATCTGCAGCGAAATAAATTTGTGAAGCTGCTCTATGAAAGCACTTAATGGTAATGCATAAAAACGCACTTAAATAATCCCTAGCAATTAATTCAGCATACCCGCGTCTTATATTTGTTCTTTTTGCTTTGTTTACTTAATTGGTGAACATTCACGTTTGTTACACTTTTACGAGCTCCAAGGTGAAGGCAGCAAATCAACCATCAGTCGACACTCTGCTCAGCTCAGCTCAGCACAGTATAAAACAGAAAACAGAAGTCGCTGCTGCACAGTGGAGTTCGGTTAATGGAGCAACTTTTAACAGCGTTTACACACACCCATCAAGGCACACACGCACCCAATTTAATATGGCTCTTTTATTGTTGCCCGCTACTTGCCTTTGTTAATTAAAACACAAACACGTGCAGTACGCATAAAATATTCAGCAGGGAGTCCCCACCTTTTCAGGCAAAAGCCCTATCTCTACGCATATCCCAAAAGCCGAGTAAAACCAAGAATGATATCATGCCGTTTTCACTACATTTTTCATGGCCCACATAAAAGTATAAAAATCTGTACCTAAGATTACACAAATGTTGACAAGAATAATAAAATCGTTTGGGAATGTAATTAAATTTTTCTTTATTTTTAAAGAGTTAGAACCCTATATAGAATCCAATTGTTTCAAAATATACATTGCTTTAAGTAATCCAAGCCGCTTAAAATGTCCTTTCCTTATATGTTTCAAAAATTATTGTATGGAATATATGTTTCCCATAAATGCAATGCAAATTTAATCCTTTTAGCAAGTCGTTTTCATTACATTAACGGGACAAATATCATTTTGGTTTTACCAAAATATGAAAAAATATATATTTTTTCAAAGAGCGACAACAAAAAGAAATATGCTTGGTTCGTGCTCCTTTGCCCGTTTCATTTTTTTATGCCTGTTTGTTTTAAGCGGCAAGAATATTTCAGTTATGCTTTTTTCACATACCCCGGCAATCATGTTCGTTTATCCGCATCCATATCCCTTTTCATGTTTGTTTGCTTGCTGTTATGTGCAAAACAATTTCATGTCTCGTTTGTGCCCCCTCTAGGTTTTGTTGCTTCTGGTTTGTTGGTGCAACATTTTGTGGCTGCCAAAAATGTGCGTGTTTGTATGATAACGAATCGTTAATATAAAAATACGGAAAATATTTAATATTACTATAAAACAATCCATTGAGTTAATGACAAGATATTTCACTTAGATAAAGAAATCAGCTTGACTTTTGAACTGATATTTCCCTTGTGGAATGAGCCTTTAAACATCTTAGAAAAAAACCACTCTTGTCCTTTTCAAACTCACATCTGTTTCATCTCTAGTCGTTTGTAATTCTTGGACCGCTTTCAATGCCAAAAATATGTAAAATTCTGTGTTCCTCCCACCGAAAAAATGGGAACAAAAACATGAAATGGTTTTCGTCATGAAAGATGCAAAAAGCGTCGACATGCCAAAGGATAACCAGCAGAATGTGTGAAGATGAGGTGGGTGGCAAACACAAAAAAAAAAGAAATAAAAAAATAAAAAAAAAAATAAAGAAGAAATATGGTTATGCAAAAGAAAGGAAAACAAAAAAATCAAGTATACGCAACGTCAGACAAATGCAAAGTGGCAGGCAGCAAAAAGCGAAAGGAGAATATTTGAATCCAAGAGGAGGCATCATGTGTGCGCGAAAATAAGCACGAAAATATTCCTCAAAGAGAAAATATGAATTCCGGCGGCTTTAAGTCCACTCTTTAATGTGCTGAAAATGTGTATTAAATTGAAATGGGTGCGACGGCGGGACTGGCTCTGTGACTCGTCGGCTGCATCTGCAGCAGTTCTCGCTTTCATGGTGGTCGAGGGCCTGTCACGTTGTCTGCGGTCGACACAACTGAAATTCACCTTGAACGGCAACAGAAATGATGTCCAGTGCAGTTTGGGGCAGCTGCCGCAATCCACCGCAAAAGAGTTGGCAAAAATCTTGATGCAATTATTCATATAAAACGCAGCACGCACGAACTGAAACGAAACGAAAACGCAATGAAATGAGTCGAGATGCAAAAACTCAACGAGTTGAAGGTGTGTGCCCAGCGGTAACAGCTGCGACCCGACCCGATCCAATCGTCTCGATCTTTTGAATCTGTCTCAACGCCACTGATCCTCCACTGACAGTTTTCCTGGGAACTGGGCTCAGGTATGGGTACTCGGGTACTGCGAGCACCGGCCCCAATGCGGAATTCATTTGTCATGCTTATAATTGTCTCACTCCGTTTCGTTCGCCGGCCAAATTGCAATTTTACGGAGCAAGCTCCGAGTATTTTCTTTTTTTTTTTTTTTTTTTAGTTTTATTCTCCTGCTGCTCTTGTTGTGCGTGGCCCGCAGATTGGCCAAGGCAGCAATTTTAATGAAAACGTTTTGGCCCAGCCCAACACTAAAAAAAAATTATAAAAAAAGATTGAGAAGAAAAATTCTTTGTAAGCGATACAGTTTTAGTTTTTTTAGTCAAAAACTAATGTCATAAACTTTAATGATGTAGAAAAAAAAAATCAAATTTTAAACTGAAATCCGGTTTATTTGGGAGCTTATAGTACTACGTTTTTTATTTGAAACAATTATAAAGCGATTATTAAGGATAATTAAATTTATATATAACAAGTATTGCAATGTTGATTCTTGACTAATAAAATATTTCTTCTGGTACTGCAATTTAAACCCAGTTCACTGGGTTTTTGGTCAAAACTTTTAAATATTATTGTTAAATATTTGTTTTGGCTAGGAATATATATAGGATTGATTTTGCGACCTTTATTTAGTATTGACAAGTTTAGAATTTCTGGTAAACTTATTCCCCATTTTGTTTTCGCATTTCAAAATCCCGTGACAAGTGGCCTAGTTATTCTGCCAGTGCCGCCTTCAGTTTGAGTCAAAAATCCTGGGCTGCCTTCACGTAGCCCTTGGTTTTGGCCGCCGCCGCCGCCGCCTGTGTGTGGGGCCGCCTCGATTGCTGTCAGTAATTATGCTTAATTTTTGGCTGTTGTTTGTTTGTATTCTTATTATTTTTTGCTTGCTTACTTGCGCAGTGCGAGGCGCAGTGAAAGGGCATTCGAGGCAGTTGAAACATTTATTTTGGCTGGCCAGGAATTTGGCATCCATTCCATCCATCCGGGTTGGGATGCCTCTTCTCATGGCTTTTGTCTGTATTAAGTTGTTTGGCAGCTGCTGCCGCTTTTGCTTCCGTTGCGATGAGAACGAGGATGAGAATGGGAATGGGGATGAGGATGAGGATGAGATCGAGGATGATGATGCCCCGGTTCGTTGTTTAAAATTGAATAATGCCCGCTCATTTGGTTTTATGACATTTCGATAATGATGATTGTGTGTTGCCTGGGCCTTTGTTCTGGGCTTAACTTTATAAGGCAAACAAATTGTTGTAATTTGGCCGCCGCAGCGCCAAGAGCTAAAGACCGCAAAAGTCAGAGTCAGTTGGGCGAAGTCAGTCGACATTGACGTGGTAATTCAATGCAGCGAAATCGTATAATTCCCAGACAGCGGCGATCAAAACGCGCACATCAAGAGTAGAGGCAAAAAAAATAAAAGAAAACAATCCGAAGCTGAAAATGAAATCGGTCATGATTGAAATCGAGCAGAGCAGCTTCGTCTGCAACTTCGAGAGGGCGAGTGTTTTGTGAAACATCAACATTTTGACAGGCACACAAATCCTCTTGAAAATGAGATTTATAAAACATAGCGAGGCGGCCGCAATAAAAACCCGGCGAAAAAGGGCAAAGTCATTGGCAGCCGAGTCGAGTCGAGCGTTGCGCTTGGCTGCGAAATCTCAAAGGCAAACAGAACAAAAAATAAGTGGATATAAACACAGTAGTAGTCAAAATAATAGTATTTAAAATTACTGCCTGTTTTGACAAAATCTTTTTAAATAAAAATACTTTTAATTGATTGTAATGGCGATAAATGAGCAAAGAAACTGTATTGACCTAAATTAGGTTTTAGCATCAAAATTAAAGCGTAAATATCATGCATATTTTTTTAAAACGTCTCTTAGTGGTGGTAAGAATGTATATTTAACTAAATTGTTATTTAATTGAATAAGGATAACAAGTAGGTCAATAAGGCTTTATCTTTGGACCTCAAACGAAAAGGATGGTTTCTTAAAAAGGTCTTCACAAACACAGAACCCAATGACTATTACTTTGACCTCAACTGTAGAGAAATACATGAAGATGGGGGGAAACCAGGGGGCATAAGACCGATGCGGTTTAATGTGTAACATGTAGCCAGGTCGGACTGTCGACGATGGTTGGACCTCTGCGGACTCTGTTGTTGCCAATGTTGCTGCCTCATGTTGTCGCGGTCTTCACTCAGGTCCCGACTTCAGCGTATTTATTTTCATTTCGAAGACATTGTAGTGTCATTTCAGCGACCGCAGCATGAAAAGCAAATAAAAGGCAACAAAACACAACCCATCCCATCGCCTCGCCTCGCATCACATTGTAACGCATCCCATCCCGTCCGATCCGATCCAATTCGATTCGATGCAATTCAATTCCAGTCCAGTCCAGTCTGAATCCGAATCCGAATCCAAATCCGTGGAACAATCCCGGGCTTTGCTGCAGCTTTTAATTAAGCCAAAGAGCAGCCAGTTGCTGAACGTCTTCGTCTTGGCCAGTCGAAGATGGGAAAAAATCAAAAGAAAAGAAAAGAAAAGCAGAACAGAAAAGAAGTAAAAAACCGAAGACAAATAATTTATCTGCCGCCGCGCGTGTATCAGTTGTATCTGTATCTATATCTGTATCTGCGCCCCGCAATATGTATCTCTCGCGCCGATGTTGCATTTGCTTTGTTTGCACAAGCCTCAGTTTTAGTATCGGTATCAGTCGGAGTCGCAGTCGCAGTCGCTCTCTGATGATGAAGCTGCTATGATGCTGCCCTCATCTGCTGTCCCGCTGAGCCAGCAACACCCCAGATCTGTGGAGCTCACTGTGCGTTTAGTTTCGCTGGACCCACAGATTTCCAGGGTATGTTGTAGTTCTGTCTACTGGAATTTGGATTTCCAAGTCCTTTACAAATTTATTTAAGCTTTTAGTTCATAATTATAAAATGGAATATCTAACTAAAATATAAGAACAATTAAATTTTGTTTAAACATCTTCTTGATCTTCAACATATGAATCTATAGATCACATGTAATTTTGCATAAATGCACTATTTTTTTTTTAATAAATATTCCTATAGGAAAAAAAACCTCATTTTGGGCATATATTTTAAAATTATAAGTTTAAAAGAGAAATAAGAAAATAGAACCAAATAATATACATCTAAAAATACAAAATATAAATTCGAGTCTTAACAATATAATTTTTATTGATTTATTTGCTTTAATAAATATTTATGAGGCTGGATGAAAAGAATAAATTTTATAAAGAGCATCAAAGCATTTAAATGTAATAATGCCGAGTTAATATAAATATTTAATTTGTTAAGACAACACTTAGGTACATGTAAATAAAGCCTAGCTACTGGATGTGGCCCATTCGAAAGGATCCTTTTAACGATTACTCCTCGTGTTTTTTTTTTTTTTTGCCCAAACCCAATCCCAAAGTCAGAGCTCAGGCTCAGCCGACCGGCAGCATCTCACGTTCATGCGTGGCCACATTTTTTGCTGCGCTGCCTGCGTTTTGTTCGTTTTTATGGCAATAATTGCAACTTGATGACTTAATTGCGGATGCAACTTGTTTTCCAGCTTCAACCTCAGCCACGGAGGCAGCCCGGGCGTATGCCTGGAAATTGAATTTTTCCACCTGGTCTATCCCGTCTGACTCTTTATTTTCTTTTTTTTTTTTTTTTTTAAGCAGGATATGCTTTCATTACTATAGATAGATAGGTGGTATATAGATAGATGGGGGCAGTGGGACGCGGCTGCAATTTTCCCCATTGCATAAGCAAATAAAAATTCATTAATTTATGACTGCCAACGGGCAGAGCAAACCGAACTTGCAGTCAGCCCCGGACAACTCTGCACCGGCGTTTGGAGTTTGGAGTTTCGAGTTATTTTTATAATCGCAGCAACGTGACATTTATGCGAGTGTTCATGTAAATGATTATTACGTGCCGCAGACTGAACGAAACCGACCGACGGGCACCCCGCTGTCTCTTCACTATATATTTTCCATACCCCTTCCCTCTAAACCCCCAGCCACGTACCAAGTTCCAAGTTCCCACTTCACAGAGTTGTTTGCCCAAGTAGATTTCATTTGATTTATTCGCCCCAGCAGCACTATCTCCAGCTCCTGCTCCTGCTCCTGCTCCTTCTCCTTCTCCTCGAACTTCTTCGTCTGTGGCAGCGCCAAAGTAATTTTATGTTTAATTAAAAAGAATTCTGCGTCATTTGCTTCGAGAGCAGACTTTGATGGACATTTTTGCTATTCACGCTGCTTTTGCTGTCGATTGTTGTTTGTGTTGCTGTTGATATTTATGTTTAATTATAGTTAACATGTTTTGTGTCTGTAGGTTTTGGCTTTGTAGGCAGTGGAGGGTTAAATGGAGCCAAATGGGAATGTCTATGTCTGTGCACGACTTTGATGTTCGTTTTGTAATTACATTGCGTGGGCCATATTCAAATCGAGTTGTTGTCGTAGGTGATGTGAGGACCGATACAGTGCGTATCGGTGCTTTAAGACGGCTATCTGTCAATCAGCGGCTAAGTTGGACAGGTTAGTTATAGGCTGTTGAATAATGATTTAATGGTTTTCCGGTGGTAGAAGCCTCTATGAAGTTAAAACGGGAAAATTTTATGAAAGTACAAAACTCACTTAACAGTTTCATTACCCACTGTAGCCGATAAATCCTTCTTAGAACAAATGTTTTTTATTATATGTTTGATGTTGTGTTACAAAATTAGTTGTAAATTACTTTGATCTACAAGACCGCAATAAAAAACGGGCTTTCAAAATAATAAACTTTTTCTTAGATTTATGGGATAATAAAGTAATAAACTTTATTTGTACTAAATTGAAAAGGGCAGCAAATACATATATATATATATATATATATATTCCCCTCAAGATAAATTAAAATACATATTTCAATTGAAAAAGTTATCTGCGGAAACCCTTTAAAAATGATTGCATTCCGTTATTCAAACTTTCTCATCCAACCACTTAACTTTGATTGATCGCTCGACAATCAAATGAACCTCATTTGTAGCCCCTAAAGCTCTTTTTATTTTAACTGCAATTACAGAGACTCGAAAAAAAAACACACAATTTAATTAACATTTCTCTTCCCGCTTTGTTTTTCGTTTCAGGTAAGTTGTTCAAGCCAACAAAAAGTCAAACCTTCTTCAGGCCATATCGAAACGTTTTGTCAGACATTAAAATCGAAACGTGGGTTAAATGTAAAACGTAAGTGACTTCAACTTCTACCGAAAATACAAACCGACATCCAACTCGTACAAATGAAATACGAAAAAATCGAATCAAAAATTGATAAGACCCGCCCCGCTACGTAGGGAGTTTAAAAACTCATTTAGTGTCCAATCAAGCGGCCATAAAATAAAGTCAATAAATCAAGCATAAAAGTAACAAATGCACGGGCAGTTCACAGATAACACGCACACACAAGCACACGTACTGAGATGGGGATTCAGATACGCACCCATACGGCTGCACTTGGCTGCATTTCAATAAAAATTCGATACGTTTTATAAGGTTGGGGTTCCTGCCGGAGATGAGGATTGAGATGGGGGAGCTACCCTGCCCTCCTCCTCTTTATCAAGGTGTGATGATCACTTGCGTGCCATCGGCGCCTGACTTGCATTTCAGAGCATCGCCACCTCGGCACCTACAACCTTTCCCCCCTCCCCTCTCCATTCGATCCCCCACACTTCCCTTTTGAGAATCAATAAAAATAAATCGAAATGTCACAGCGCTGCATGTTTTTTCAAGTGTGAGGTCCCGCAGCTCTCAATCTTCCTCTACGAAACACAAAAAAGCTGAAGAAAAAAAGCTTTGAAAAACTGTAAATGACTTTGTGGACAGCAAAATTCATTGGAAATTCAATCTGCCAACTAACTCTATATATTAATTTCACGAAATTGGAAATTAGTTGGCTTAAAAGCTATTGAATTACCGGACGGTGGGCGAGGTGAAAAATGCAGAGAGAAAAATGTATTATAATTTGGAATTTATACCAGAGTAAGAACACCAAAAAATATTTAGATAAAATGAACTTTTAGGTGTTTAGCAAAGCTTCCAATTTTAGCGTCCAAAATTTAGACTTTCTGATCTTAATATTTGTGCTATGATTGTTGAATCTTAAAATTTAAATAAATTCAATATTTCATTGATTCAAAAAAAGCAAGCAATATTTAAGACCTACATTTTGAATAATAAATTTGTATTTTTCACACTTAACCGTAAATATGCAAGTTTTTGATATTGATATGAGGCCAGATCAAACTGATTACATTAATAGTAAACAACGAAGATGGAAAAACATTAATATGGTAATGGGGTTTCTTTTTCGTTATGTGTGAGTTTCGATTCAGTAAAATCAACAATCGATTGTTCAGGGCTGCACATAAATCCCCGAAATGAGAAATGTGTGGCACACAGCATCCCAGTGCCCCATCAGCGGGGGTCTCTTTTTCCCCTCACCTCTCTTTCTCTCTTTCTACCTTTACCCATCCCTCTGGCTCTGTCTCTGTCTCTGTCTGAGGGTCCAGACGGCCCAACGACTATCCACAAATTGGTCGTGTTCAGCTTTAAATCGTTTTACGTAGTTTCCATCGAGACAAGTTTCGCGGCCCCGTAAATGTTTGCCAAATGTGGCGCTGTTTGTAAATCACGCACGCTGCAAGTTGCACGCAACCGTCGTCGATCGATTACCGGTCTCTTTCACTGGCCCCCCCTCTGTCTCTCTCGCTCTCTGTTTCTCTCTCTGTATCTGTCTCTTTCTCAGTCGAAGATTTGGTGGGGCCCCCCCACCGCCTTTGGATCGCCGGAGTATGTTAATCTTGGTCAGCCGTGACTTGGCTGGAGTCCGTCCCCCTCCCCTTTCTGCTGCTGCTTAACCCATTCCTACTACATCGCTCGCACATGGGTTAAAATTTATGCGCTGTTCAAACGGCGCGTAATAAATTTGTTTGCTCTTCAACTGTGTGCGCGCATGTTCATTGAAATTGTGGCAAACTGAGACGGGGGCGGAGGAGGAGAAGCAACGAAACGAAAGCAGGCTCAATACCCAACACCAAATCCCAAACCCAGTTCCCAATTCCAATCTCAGTTCCAATACAGCTACACTCAGAATAAATAAAATAGGATGTAGACAAATGTCCTGCGATTGAAAGATTCAATGTTAAGATGTATAAACAAAGGAAACTGCCATCTTTAATACTACAAAGTTGTTTTTTTTTTTTTTTTTTGAAAAAAGATATATTGACTTCTTAATTTTGTTTGTAAAAAACACACTATCTATATAATAAACGCAGGGATATTAAAACACCTGAAGACATAGAAACCCTCTCTTTTATACCCCGTTTTGACTAAATTTTGAATCTGTCTTAACATAAATATTGTAAACAATGTTTCCACTTCACACAAATTCTTTTTTGCATTTTTACAATAACCTATCAGTTTATATTCTTTTTAAAATGACATAGAAAACTGAACTTTATAAGACAATTACTATTCGTTTTGGTCTGCTAATTAAAGCTAGATTCAATTTCACAGTGTAAACATTGTATTGCCTCCAACGGCCACTTCATTTTGTAGCTTTTAACAGCATTTCAGCATTCTTCTGTATTTGTTTATCTAAACGTTTTATTCATTTGTGGGCCTGCTTCTGCTGCCTGCGTTCTGTGTTCTGTGTGTTCGGTGTTCTGGAGCTTGAAGCTTGGCGATTGGGGTGCCTTCTGTCCTGTGGCATTGCTTTATCTTTTGGTCAGTCTCTTAGCTTTGCAGTTCGTGCTGCCGTAACGTTCCGTACCGTTCCTGGCGGCCTAATTGATGCGCACTTGGCCGGGTTGTGTACTGGTGGTGGGATTCGCCAGGGGCCCCCTTTACCCCCCTTAACCCCCTTAACCCCCTTAACCCCCCTTCTGCCTACGTTGCTCTGCGCATGCGCAACATTCACACTTTGCCGGCTTCACTCGCCGGTTGTCGCTGTTATTCGCCCGTCGCCATCTCCGACTTGATTGCACATTTTATTTGCGCATTTATTTGCATTTTTACTCACACCAAGTCAGAGTCGTCCAGAGTTGAGTTCCGTTCCGAACCGTTCCGATCTGTTTGGTTCCCCTTGTTTGTTTTCTTTTGCCAATGCCAATGCCAATGCCAATGCCATCGCCAATGCAATTCAATTGTCTTTCGAGGAGTGAGCGCTTTTCGTCTTAGCCTTCTTCATTTGTTTGTTTGTTTTCCGTTTCGGCTGCTTTCTGATGCTTTCTGCTGCTGGGGGGGTTTTCTCATGTTCGCCGCCGCCGCCAACCGATGCCGCCTCCTTTAATAGTTCATTTAGTTTGCATTTTTATGAAGTCTTTGTGTGGGTTGTGTAATAAATTTAACTCAAGTTTATTTATGTGCCATCGCCGAGACATTTATCACTCAATTTGAAGGCGTAATTGGGCGCAAAACGACAGGAGGCTGCCACAGGAGTCGCCGACGAAGTCTTTGTGGTAGTCTTCCTCTCGTCTCAACTCCGTAACTCTCGACTCAACTTAAATCAACTCCGAGTTTGCGTCTGACGACTGACAGCCGATATGGCATCTGTGTTGCATATTTTGCATATCGTTATGTAGTTTCCCTCTTCTCGGAGTCGACGAGCCGATGCAGTTGCTCCTCTTGATTGGCAAAGCCGTCTCTGGAGTTGGAGTTGGCCAAAATTGGATGATCCCCGGCTAAGGGGACATGATCTTAACGGTTTTGCGATTCGTCGTGTCGTGTGGAGACAATTCCATTTAATTTGCATATGCGAAGTTTTATTTCTGAAGCTGTCAAAGTGGAGTAGCTTTTGACACCCGATGGAGATTGAAATATTCACAAAACAATTTTCATTGGCATCGGCTTTTAACTCTTAAATAATGCATTAATGCATTATCAATGAAATTTTATTTTATTAAGGGATAGATTTATATAGTATTTTGGCAAATTCCTTACCATTTAATCAATATAAAAACACAAATATATTTAAACATTTATAAATGCAAAATAAAATCATATTAAGACTGCAGTAAAAAGCACAAAATAAACATTGAGTAATCGGGCCCCTTAAATATGCAAATGAATATCCATACATTCCTTTGCTGGACATTTTATGGCACATCCCACTTAGCAGCATTTTTGCATACAGATGTCAAGTTGAATGGATCGAAAAATGTGCAAATTAATTTACTGCTTCATCAAGCATCAATTTTGGCCATTTCCCTCGAATTATTTCCTGTGCCACCAAAAGCCAACCGGCAAACGGCGAATTTCCAATCCGAATTTTATAGTTTGAATAGAACAATGCCGCATTCACACTCACACTCACACTTACAGTGACACTCACACTCACCCAACAAGGTAGACATTCGAAATCTGCTTAACATGTGCGATACACGGATGGAGAGATACTCGAACACGTGTATTTTGGCACCTGTTTTTAGACAGCGCAGTCCAATAATGGCCAGCAGCGCTGAAAATGTCGTTTAGCAACCAGAAACCATTTTAAACAATAAATAAGCAATTTATGCCACAATGCCAGCGGGGAATGGGATGGGATTTTCGGTGGGCAGTCAGTCTGAGTGGGTGGCATGCAAAAATGCTACAAAAGAATGCTACGAGCATTCAACACATTTTGTAATTTCATTTCGCTCTGGTCCTGATGGATAGTTGAAGGATAGCTGCGAAAAAAAAGGACACGGAATGCAGGGATAAATGAATAAATGTCTGGGCACCAAGATGTTGAAAACAATTGTGAAAGTTGAAGTAATTTAATTTACTTTAAAACGAATTTGTCTTTCCAAAAGTGTTCTTAATATAATACTTTATTAAAACAATTTAAGTCAAAGTGCAAAAATTAGCTACCTTATTAAAGAGTACCCTTTTGTTTATGTTTACGTCGCCTTCAGCAACAGTGTTTTTGACCGAAAATAGTTTGCCTTGAAATTGCATTGCTGCTTTTTTTCAGTGGCACCCGCGAGATTCCAAACTCCGACTCCGTTTCGGATTCACTTTTTGGGCTTCCGTCTGGCATTTGTTGCTGTCTGATTGCCCGCAAAAGACTAGTAGCCGTAGTCAGAACAGCCGAGCATCATCAGTGGCATCCACATCCACATCCAAACCCACATCCACATCCTCACATTCGCACACACAGCGAACAAAAAATCGAATTTCCCGTGCGGACTGATTCGATTTGGCGTTGCAATTTCACGCTGTGTTATTGCAAAGTGGCTGCAACTGTCGGCGCCAGGCGATAGCACCACCCATCCAGCCAACCACTTCTCTGCACCGCCGCCACCACCCAAAAACCCTTGGCCATTTTAGCCACTCTGGCGATACCAAAGCCAACGCCAAAGCCACAGAAACAGAAACAGGAGCAGCCCAGGCAGCAGGAACTCGCCCGTTCAGCTATCAAAATAGCAATTTCGATGGCGTACAACAATGGCCAAAAACGAGCGAATTGCAACAAAAAATACACCGAACCGTAGCCGAAAAAAATCTCATTTAGTGACGAATTAAGCACCAAAACAGACAGGCGATTCAGTTTGTCAGACAAGCGCTAGACACCGACATGGATACTCGTACAAGTGCACTGCAACCAATTTGGGGCAATCATTCAATAGTCAAATAGATGCGGTTGAAAATGTAAGCCTTCATTTATGCTAATATTATAGTACACAAGAAAGAATTTTAGTAGCTGGCAAAGAAACTCCTTCTTATCTAATTGATTTTGCTAATAAGTAACTACTTCACTATATTCTTTTTTTCATGGTAAGAACTAATAAATAAAATATACTTATTACTACTAAACTCTTAAATATATTTCCCAAAAACAATTTTAAATAATATATTTTTAAATACAGTTATAGTGATTATTTGTGTTTAAATTTTAATGAGCAAAAAAAGATTCCTTTAAATAAACATTTAAGCTTTAGAGTCATTTAACACTTTCAATTCAATTTAATATGTAAGACTGTATCTTAATTGAAGTGTAAAGTTTGCCGGTAAGGGGTTCAGATTGAGGTCTAGGTCCCAGTGTTGGGTTCGAACACTCGTATCGGTTTGCAGGCCTGGTCAGCGAGCGGGGCGCTGTCAAGTGCAGAAGGACGAATGGACGGCAGTAGATGACTCGGCACTATCTATGGCCTGGCATCGATTGGTTCGCCACGGGTCTACAACTCAACCCCTCGCTCTGCCCCAAAAAAACCCTTCCGCCAACTCGTTTGCTGTTTATGGCCTTAAACGCCATTTTGTGCGCACTCATTCACGCCACGGTTTGACATTGCCATACGAAGTACGAAGTACGGAACCCCTTCAAAAACCCCTTCCTGTCCTGCCATTGTCCGTCTGCTACAGGATCTATGCATCCATTGTCTGCGCGGGCCACGACCCATACTCTCATCCGTATCCGTATCCGCATCCTCATCCGCATCCGCAGTCGCTGCCTGTGGGTGCTGACGCTGCCAACGCTCCCATTCTGACAGATTGTTGCAAGGGCAAGTGCAATATTAGAGCATGATTTATTTATGCAATTTTTACCATAAAGCGAGCAATTTTCGTTCACTTTGCAGCGCGAATTTTCCCCGTTTCCATTTGGCATTTGTCTATCATTTTCGGTGGCGAAAGCCTGGGTTTGTTGTTGTTGTGCAGTAGTGCAGTCATGTCCATTAGTCGATGTGTCGGCACGTCAATTTGTTTGTGTCCGTCCGCCGCTTTTCTGTGTATCGGGTTCTATGTCTATCTGTCCATCGACAATCTGCCGGCACTGACTTGCAGTGTGTTGGCATTGGAAATTATGATATGAAAGGCAATCTCCGAATTCGAATCCGCCGGTCCTAATAAGTTCTTACCGTGCACTCGCATTTTGGCAATTAGCCGTGGCATACTGACTGTAATTAGTGGAGGTCCGAAAAGATGAGAGGGTTAACTAATTGAATGGTTTTACAAATGCCGCTGAAGCGATGATGAAGGCATGTTGATGGGTGTTTCTTTTGATCTTTTGGCCCCATCAATTTGAGTGGAGTTTAAGGGATTGAAATTGAATAGTGACATGTAAATTAGTTTTCATCAAATGTTAGTGGCTGGTAATGTTAAATATAAAACTATAATCTAAACAATTCGGACTTAGAGAAATAGATTATATTTTTAGACAGCTTGCCAATAGCTATCCATTAACACCTAGAAAAATCACTCACCCTTGGTTTTCATCACCAGCGCACAAATGTTTTCCCTCAGCCCTCAAAGCCAACGTAATCAACCGCAATCAACACCCAAAGAGCCAAAAGCAATAATGAAAAAAAAAAAGAAATGCATAATCAACATTTTTATCATTAGCGATAGAGAAATATGCAAAGCAGAGCGACGAACGAGCCAAGTATTTCAAACTGGAGAATGAAAATAAGAATGCAGCGGAAAAACTAGACGGTGCGGGAGAAATGGGGAAATAAATGAAGCACATTATAAATGCCAGAGTACATGCTAACTACAACAATTATCCTTAATGTTGCTGGCCAGCAACTGCCATTAGGGAGAAATGCGGGAGGGAAATCGCCTTGTCCATGGCTGATCACTTGCTGGAAAGAAATTCAAATTAAAATGCTTCCAATGGTATGCAAAATAGTTTCAATTTTTCGCCAGAGAGCCCTCCAGGAATGCTCATTATTCAACTGGCGAAGTTTTGAAGCTGGCAGGACACTGCGGACGAAAAATGGGAATTAAAAGTCAAGGAATGCACCGAACAGCTCGAATCAATATCGCGCGAGTCAAATTGCAGTTAATTACGGACCATGTTGTCCGTTTTTTTCCTCGTGCCTATTGATTCACGCTAATAAACCTCAACCTTTTAAACAAAGGACAAACGCCTGTTAACAAGGCGCCACAACACGCGATCGACACCATTACCAACACCCCGGAGTTAAGGATACGGAATATGGAATAGGGGTAGTACCACAATACTAACATACTACATAACATATACGACCACCCCCTGTAATCAAAGCCAGCTGCCAACTGCCGTCTGCATTCCATTTACCTTGCTCAGAGCACTTTTCAATTATGTTATTAAAACAAGCAAACGGGCAGTTAAGGACCCTTTTGCAGGACCTGCCCAACATTGCGTGTCTGCCCGTTCGTTTGTTGTTGTTAGTTTTTATATCCACTCTCTCATATCGTTAAATATATAATTCTGGTTTTTTTTTAGAATTTCCTAACTCATAAATGCTGCAGCAATAGTAATGGTAGTGTGGCAAACATGAAAATTCAATTATGAATGCCCGGCTTAAGGTTGACGCCCCGTGATTTCCAACCCAATAGCCCCGCACGCCGCTCAAGTCTGTGGCTCAAGGCAATTTGCATGGGTAAATATTGTAAATCTATGACGGGTTTGCAATCATTTGCAATCGGCGACCGCAGACGGAATGAGCGGAGCTATTCGCACAGACATCGTCTAATTATGTCGAGTGGCAAACAAGATACAGATACAGATACACTCGCATGTGCAGCCTGCAGATGCAAATAAAAATAAATATTTACATTCAATTTCGACAAACGCGCCAGTTACCGAGCGCCAACTTTGCCAAAGGAAAATTGTGCGTAAAAAGCAGCGGGAGCAGTCGACGCATATTTGTTAACCTCAAGCAACAAACTCAGACTAAAACCCGAACCAGAACCAGAACCTGAACGCAAACCTGAACTATACTGAAAAAAAATATACTTTAGAGTCGTATTTTCATGGTTTTTTTCAGTGATTCTTTAAAAAGCCAAATAAAATATATTGTTAATCAAAAGAGAAGAATAATTTGAAAGCCTTTGGGATTACTTTTCGTTAGTTAAAGTTTTTTAATATAAGTTGGCCCTAAGAAAATAATCTTAGGAAACGTATTTTCAGAGCAATTTAAAGTAATTCTTTGGCAAGCCAAAAAATATGTAATCTAAATGAAACGGAAAGTGTAACTCTTAAATCATTGGTTTTTTTTCAATGCACAAAGATTTTTTGAAATCAGTTCAAAAATCTTAAAATAGTTAAAACTAAACAATAGAAATATTTATAAACCAGTAAAACCATTTTCCGTGCCACAATAATATTTAGTTTCAGAACTTGTGATTGTACAATATATAATATTTATTATGATTTTATTATGATTGAATTTATTTTGTCGGCATCCTAATCATTTTTCTCTGTGCCTAAAGAGTTCGATTTCGATGCCACCCAGACGAAATCGATTACCAACTGATTGACTGAAATGCTGGGCTTATGCGCCCATCGAAACAGTTTGCTGCAGGTTAAGTTTGGCATATAGATATATCGCTATGGCTATGGAGGACATATATCCATGGCTATAGCAACAGCAGCTTCGAGGACTGCCAGTTAAAATGGTAATTGACTTTTGCGCGGAACCGCAATGTGTTTGTAAACTTGTTGCCATGTTGTTGTCTATGTACAGCGTACACACAACCCGCTTCGCTCCGCGGCAATTCCCCGTTGCAATATCGCCGCGATGCACCGATCCGAGGGGATGGTATGGGACTCCCCTTTCCAGCGAACTCGAACTCCAGTCCCCGCCGATTGCAATTTCACAAAATGCTGGCATACGCCAAGGAGCACAAGGCGAAAGCCCTGCGTTCGCCATAATGTCATATTAGAGTTTATCAACTGGCATGGCTATGAAAATTTAGAGCGCTTCTACTGCTGCTCGAAGGACGGCCGACGACCGAGGACCGGCGACCGACGACGAGGACGACAGCCTGCAATTTTCAATTTCGCGCACACTTTGCACAGATAATAGAAATTTCTTTCGCTTCTCGAGTTGCTGTGCCACTGGAGTTTCCATGCTTTTTCCTTTTACGCTGCGTTTATTGACACAAATCGCAAACGCATTTGGCATAAGTACCGGCCAACAAGCTGCCTGCTTTTCCCCACATTTCCCCATTTCCCCCATCCTGCCATACCATTTGTACTTATTGTTTTTCGCCACCACACCACCCCTTAGAGTATCTGGGTTATGAGTGGTTTAATGGCAGCTCTCGTGCTTTGTTCAGCTTTGTTGGTTTGTTGGTTTGGCGGTTGCTGCTTTCCAGCTGAATACTTTAGCCGGTTAGTTCTGTCCAAGTTCTGGCTAAAGAGGAACTATTTCCTAAGCTGCTTAGCCAGATGTGTAATGCTCTGCTTAGATAATTGCTTAAGGGCAGAAATAGATGGAAAAAATGGTAGTAAGCCATAAGAAGTTGCTTAACTTAATATATTTGCTAGGAAAAACTGAAAGAGTTGACTCAGTCGAAAGGGAAAAATGTTGGTTGTAGAAGTACAAAACTTAATGAGAACGCAGCTTAAAATTTATTAGAAACATTTCATGACTTCCACAAAATTAAATATGTATTTTTCAAGAAACTCACTGAACAAAACCCTTAATTAACCAAAATTTTTCAAGTACCCGAAAAGTAATAAAGCACTTTCCTTGATGGCCCCTCACAATGCCAATCAAATGTTCGGCGAGAACAAGCCATTTCCTCCTCCGACTTTCGAAGAGGGGGAAAATATTCGCATAATTATGACTTTAGCGGTTACAGTCTGGCAAATTTTCCATGTGAATGAATTTCGCACAATTACACACGCGTAGGCAGAACCGAAAACAGAAAAAAAAAAATACAAAATGCTGGGGAGTGGGCACATGTCGGCACATGACGAGGAGGCAGATCAACTTCATTCACAATTAAGCTAAAAATACAAGCCCCCCAGTTCGCTGAATAAAATTTATTGTCAAGTGCAGAGTCACAACATTCAAGACGAACAGCAGTCACAGTCACAACCGAAATAATTGGACAGCGGGAAGGCTCGGCACAGGCACAGGCACAGGCACAGGCACAAGAAGAAGTAAATGTCTGGTTCAGGTCTAGGTGTAACAATGGAGAAACTCTGGGAAATACGCAAAATATATAGTGTATGGGGGATGGATGGAGGTGGAGTCATGCTGTCGCTCACAGAAAAATAAGAAGAAACGCGGAGGGCTGGGCAAATCAACAACGCAATCTTAATGAAGGCAATAATTCAAACAAAATGCAAAATTCCCTCGGCAAAACTGTGAAGGAAGTCACGGCGAGTCACTCCGCAGCGAAGACAGCGTTGAAAAATTGCCGCCCAAGAAAGAATTCCTGGTTGAAATTAAATTTTTACAAAATCAAATAAAATCCAGCGTGTGCCAGTCACTCACTCACTCACTCAATTCCCTTGGCTCCTTTAGTCGTCTTCCCATGGATATTCCTCCTCTTATTAATTAGTTTGTATATTTTTGGCATACGAAACGCAACACGAAATTGTTTAACATTTTATCCCCGGCACATTAAGTGGCAACATTTGTCAATTTGTTTTCGGTTGTAATTTTTGGGCCCATGTGCGGGAGGGTCACCACTCTGGAAATTCGGACTCTTGGGTGTTTGTGTGTAGTTAATGGCCGAACATTTGCCTAAATAACGAGCCACCGGTGTATTGCTTTGAATTCGATTTGGCTTGATTAAAAATATATTTCATTGTCGAGAGCCGTTTGCTGTGTAAGTGGGTCGTCGTCGTACGTCGTACGTCGTACGTCGTACGTTGCCCGTCGAAAGTGGGTGGATTGTGTTTGATCCGAGGCGGTTGCATTAACTTCACGAGAAACAACAGCTGAGAAGCTAATCAGGCAAATGTGGCACAGTTTTCGGCAAGGTGAATTCATTAGCCCCCGAGTACGAACACGGTTAGTTGTGGGGCAGGACAAATGACTTAAGTGGAGTCGTAAGCCAGATGGCATTGAGTAATGCCTTCTGGAGGGAAAAACATTTGGAAATGCCCAAAATTTGAAAGTAAAATAAGTGAAACTTATCATTTATTTGTAAACAAATGTTTGATAATTAAGATTTGTTCAACCAAACACAAATTACCATTAAAAAAATTGATTGAAAGACAGTCAAAAAGGAATCATCCCATAAATAATAAAATCAAAAGGTACTTTAGCAATGATAATTAAAAGAAATTTAAGGTTGAAATAAAATCACCTGGCACATTTAAAATTTTGCCCTCATTACACATTTTTTTCTGCCATAACAACGAAATAAACTTACAAATAAAATATTTTTTAAAGCTGGAATATGAATATTAAAACAGAACTTGTTGTTTGTTCAATTCCAATTCCTACATATTATATGTTTCAACCCAATCCGCTTCAATGGTTACTGAAATCAAGCTCGCTGCATAATTAAAAGTGTAAAGTGAATAAAAAGGGAAAACAGAAACGCTCGCCTATTTCCTGTCGCCCAGCAATGCAATTTTCACTTTTCTTCCGTGTCGCTCCGTTTTCTCATTTTGTCAAATAGCCTCAAGGCAGCAGGCAGTTGGCAATTGGTAGTTGGCAGGAGGAGGGCCGGGCGGCAAACTTTCGAAATTTAACGCCGGGCACAATGGGGCAAGTCGGGAATCGCTGGCTGCCAGCCGCAGTGGCGGAGAACAATTACTACGGGTTTTTCGGTCTTATGCAAACAGGAAACGCATAATGAACAATGTCCGAAAGAGCCGTAGAGTCACCACTTACTTGCCCGGAGAATGGAGCACGCGACTCCGGCTTCTGCTGTTCCAGCTCCTGCCCGCCCGGCATTCATTCATTCATTTTTGAGCGTTTTCGTGGTTAACAACCGCTTCCTTATCCTTATTATTTTAATGCCTGCGGCAGCATTCCATCTTACTTACATTTTTCTCTGCTGGTTGTTGTGGCTTAAATATTTTAACTACTGCCGGCTCCTAGTTGGCTGGCTGGCTGTCTGGCTGGCTGTCTGTCTGTCTGGGCCGGGTCTTTGTGCCTGTAATTGGGGTTAACTGCGTTCAGCAGGTGAGGAGCTTCTCCGCTTCGGAGTTGGCATTGTGTGTCAAAGTGTGCCAAAAGGAAAAGTACAATTTTTGCCGCACTTATAAATTGTCCGTGCTGGAGTTTAAATTTGGTTTTCCTTATTTCTTTTTCCTTATTTTTTTTTTTGTTGGTGGTTCTTTTTTCCAGCTTGGGGGCTAGCAATTGCAAATGCAATTGCAATTGAAAGTGAAATTGAATTTGTGGAGCTGAAATAGACGGTGTGCTTTTGACAGAGTGTCAGAGTTGACACGCATGTTGAGAAAATTCAATTAAAAATTGTACTGCAATCGCCCCGCTCGTTGCTGTCTCTCGGTTTTTCGCCAACTCATCGTCGATTCAGTTGATAATTATTTTTACGCGCCGAGTTGCAGGGTAAAGTGCATTAAAAATGCAAATGGCAACACTTTGCCACTTTGATGCCAGTGTTGCCAGTGTTGTCACGTTTGCCGTTTTATTAATTTATTAAATTAAAAACAACGCAAAAGCAGGCAGCAGCGCCAGCTCCAGCTCCACTCTGGCATGTGTAATTGTAAATTTATGAGCGTGCCACAAATAAAAAGGAGGCTCAGTACTACAGTACAGTAGAATCAGGAAAAAAAAGGACCGACGGCGGCAGGGCCAACGAGTTCAACTGGGGCGCACTGTCAATCGTGTTGCATGAATTATTAATTATTTGCTTTTCGCACACACATCCCGATAAAGGGACATCAGCGGACCCACAGATACAAAAATATACGGCGGCAGTGTTGCAATGCGACAAACGGCTGTCAACTCCGCCACTTTGACAAGGGAAACACTAATAAAATTATTAACCAAAATGCCAAAAACAAAAAAAAAAAGAGAATTCGTTACGTCACTGATTGCCAATAAATAAGAGAACCCGAAATTAGTTTAATCTAATTACCTGTCACGCTTTATTGTCTCTAGCATAACGAAATGGATTTTGAAAAATAAAAAGTCAATGCCTACGATTTTTCCAAGGGCCAAAAACAAAAATGAACAGAAAATGGAAGAGAAAGATGTATTTTTAGCTGGGTTGGTAATGTGAGCGTCCAACCCCGAGGGCCCACGCAGAATTCAGGAATCTCCACCCCTGGCCGCTGCCTTATTTATCCTGCGTTTTCCCCGGGGACACGGGCCATGGCATTTTCCTTGGCTCGCTCTGTGAATAATTCAGGGCTCAATCGATGGCCGGCCCAAGCATCTTCTTCAATGCATACTACACTTTACGTCGGTACATATTTACAGCACGCCTTCCGCCCTTTTTCCTTTTTTTTTTGTATATCCCTCAGTGCTGCTGACAGTTTATTTGCCAAATTGCTTGCATGTAATATGAAACTTTTTTTTCTAGCCATTTATGTTTCGAGGCTAATTTTTAGTTGGGCATAGAAAATCCCAAAAACAGAAAAAAATTCCTCTGGGTGTGTGCTAAATCGAAAATCTGTAACACGCGTCACACAGTATTAAATGAGCAGAATGGCAGAACCAGGAGGTTTGAAATAACGCAGGAGGGTTAGAACACTAATATGGCATGACTCAACAGATTTCCAAGTAAAGGTTAATGGCAAAGCGTCCTATCATTGTTGGTTTATCTCTTTCTACTTGACTATGTATACTCGGAAAAATAGTGCAAATAATTTTAAAATTCGAAAAAAAAACTTGGAAGTTTAGTTGAGTAAGAAATATACATAAATAATTGATCTACTTATTTCCTTAGATATTTATTTTAGTTTGTATGTTAAATCATACAACTAATGGGAATTATTTAACTTTTGGCCCATAATACAACAATAAAAACTTGTTTCGCAACCGGAATATCTA
The DNA here is from genome assembly GCF_018152505.1 of Drosophila elegans. Classification (NCBI taxonomy): domain Eukaryota; kingdom Metazoa; phylum Arthropoda; class Insecta; order Diptera; family Drosophilidae; genus Drosophila; species Drosophila elegans. The sequence goes on along the minus strand of NW_024545855.1, from coordinate 401,274 downwards.
AAACTTTATAAGCTCTTTTTCCAGTGTTCCTGCCCAAACGCTTTAGTCCGGACTCTGACCATAATTCATGAAAAGTTTTAAATTTGAAAAATTTGGCCGTGGAAAGGGAAAATTGTGGAGGAACGGCACAGTTATTGTTGGGTTATAAATCTAATTAGAATATGTGAGTGTTCGGGGCCCGTATCTGAATATGCACGTAGACTAAACCAATTCGAACCCCCTTCCCTGGGCTCATTTCATATGCTCACCGCATCTGGCCGCATCTGAAAATTGCCAATGGCGCCGCTGCGTCTGGGGCAATAAATTTGATTTGTTTCAAATTACAGAAGAACGCAATTTCTTCTCTTCGTTTTTTTTTTCGGTTGCATTTTTTGGGCTGAGCCGGTAAATCGAATTGAATTTTTGAATCCTTGGAGCTGCGGTTGCTTTTTGTGGGCAATCTTCATAATTTACATAAGCAAATCAAATTGTGAACGTAATGCGAAGACAATGGCATTAAAGGGGAGGGTAGAAAAGGAGTCTGAGTCGGTTTAGAATGGAACTATGTTGAGTGGATGGCGCAGATTTTGCTCCTTTTATTTCTTACTTGTTTAAAAAAAAATGTGTCAGCTTTGTGTGTGCGAAAGCTTTCTTTGTTTTACTCAATGCGTCAGGGAAATTTAGCTCAAGTGGTGTGTGGAGAAAGTTAAAAGGACTGCCAGCACCCGGAAAAGTATAGTGTGAATCCTGAAATAAAAATCCTTTGAAGTGCAAGTGTTCGATATGTGTGCCACTTTCCTTTTTTTTTTGTCCAACACTACAAAACAATCGATGGATCTCTTACCAACACTACGTTCTTGAATTCCCATCGCAGTTGCACACATGACAGGCAACTTTTTTTACGTGTGTGTATCGTGATTAACCCTAGTGAAAATTGTATAAATTGTGAAAGAAATTTGAGTCAATCTGAGGACATTTTTTGTAAACAAACGACAAACGACGAAACAAGGAAATCTCCTCTACACGCACAAAGAATCAGCGTATCCAAATTATAATATACAGACTACCAGAAAAATACATAATGATGTCTTTAAGGGCGGCACTTTAACGCAGATGTAATACAGCACATTTTATAACTTTTCGTCCTTTGGGTTCAAGGTTTTTGCGTAGCCTTAATTCAAGTTATCCCACCTGAGATCCCATTTTCTGGCGTTCAGATTGCTGTCAACTCTTTGCTTCGTAGGAGTGACAGTTTGAGGTACCGGACACACAACATATTCTTTAGCAATCTGCGTTAACGTACGCACATATATATAGATATATGTCGTTTGGATCGTGATTAGGCCTTATCGGTAGCAATGTCCACTGCTCTGGCAATGGCAGCGGCGGCGGCATCCTCGAGTGCCACGGACCCAGCAGCACAAGCAGCAGCAGCAGCAGCAACAACAGCGGCGATCAATAGCAACACCACAAACACAACAGTGTCGCCGGCAACAACAACCACCACCACCACCACAATGAAGAACGCCACTATAAAGACAACAACCACTGAACCAGATCCAAATATGTCTACCATATCTTTGGAAATTGAAGAATCTGGCAAGGGAAAGGCAGAGGATAGTGATCCGAAACCACGACGGCAGCGCAAAACCACAGTGGTGCACACATGTCCTCGTCCACCGGGTGGCTACAGGTACTCCATGGAGTATCTCTACGGGATTGGAAGTGGAATGGCTGGCGTGACCCTTAATATTCCCACCCCGTATTCAATAACTCCACGCACTGTGAGAACCACGGCTCCCTCACTGACCACCCACATGCCTTTACTGCCCACCATGGGCATGGCAGCCGCAGCATCGCCACGCGCCAGTGGTTCAGCAGGAGGAGCCACAGTAGCCACTGTCACTCCATCCACAACGGTGACAGCTCCAAGTGCCCCTGCAGGATCAGCAGGAACATTAGCAGAGGGAGCAACTTCATCTAGTGGCCTCACAGCCAGTTCACCGGGCACCATGCCAGCTGCCCAGTTTATCTATCAGGGATATCTGCCCACTGGACCCCAGCGACGTTTGTGGCACACGGAAAACGCCGTCTGGCAGTTTGATAGAAACTACCCATATAATCAGGCCTATTCCTCACAGTATGGAATACCAATGATGCCAGTGGGCTTTGAGCATCCATATGGCCAGCGAATTATCTACCCGGGTTACCTAAACCAGGCCACGGGTGGATTACATCCTGCTCCATTGCCAGGAATTACAAGAGCCAGTCGTCATGTCGTACAGCAGCAGCAGCAGCAGCACCAGCAGCAGCAGCAGCAGCACCAGCAGCAGCAGCACCAGCAGCAGCAGCAGCAGCAGCAGCAGCAGCAGCAGCACCAGCAGCAGCAGCAGCAGCAACCACCTTTGTTGCCGCAACCAACAACGGTTGGTGGCGAGACCAGGGAGGAAGCTACGCCAACTCTTGGAAATGCCCCCCAAGTGAGCAGTCCTTGGCGCAACGGAAGGCCAGGAGAACATCGATCAGGACGACAGGTGGTGACCGCTGCAGCGGGCTCAACTGTTTACCACAGGGATTCCAAGTCGTTTTACAACAGCATCACAGGTGGTGCGACAGGTAAAGCACGTCTGAAAGCTCCCTTTATGGCGAATTCTCGTAGTTATCAAGGAGGAGCTATTGCAGTTGGCGGAGCAGGAGCAGCAACCGCAGCAGCAGGAGGAGGTGGAGGAGTGGTCACAACAGCAGCTGCCAGCTCCAGCGATCAAAATCCAACCAATGTTAATAATCAGGGATCCTCTTCGAGCAACTACTCCAGAACCCGTCAAAAATCAAAAAGAGGCGGCAAGAATGCGTTTGGCAAAGAGCGCACTTCGAATTCTTCAGGATCTCTGTCTGCTTCCTCCTCAAAGTCCCAATTGGACAGGCGTCCCAGTTCGAGCACCACCTCCATTTCGCCAAAAAAACAGCCGAATCGCATCCAAAGAAACCGAATGCGCAATATGGCCATCCAGCAAGTGGAGCAAAGGCCGGTGACCATAACGGCGCCAGTGAATAAACAATACCAACCGCCGCAACAACCAGCGGCAGTGCAAAGAGTTGCCAAGTTCCATCAGCAATCACGTTACTATCAATCCCGACACATGGATGCTTATGTCTATCAACCCGGGCACTATATGACTTATGCACCGGGATCACCGATGCTGGGAGGAGCAGGAGCAGGCGTTGCAATGCCTGGAATAGCAGAAGAAATCGTAGGATCTGGAGGAAGTGGAGTTGGAGGAGCAGGAGGATTAAGAGGACTAGGAGAAGGTGGAGGAGCAGCTACGGCCGCGGCCAGCAGCGCCACCTCGGAGGGCGAGCAGCCTCTGGACTCGGACTTTGATCAGCGCCAGGAATATGCTGACTTGGGTCTGGATCCAGCCAATGGCGGCTTCTCCTCCGACCTGGAGCCGCTCGGTTACAAGCAGGACACCTCCGAACTGGACGCCCGCTCGTGCCAGCTGTCGCGTCCCAGTTCCGAGATGAACGTCGACGATGGCCATTCCTTTGCCAGCTATGCACCGAGTGTGGAGAGCGACGACATCGAAAGTGACCTAAGCGATACCTCCGTGGAGTCGGTGGTGCGCAAGATAATGGTCAGTTGTCTGGCCATGGCCACCGGTGCCCAAGAACCCGATCTCAGTGGTCCGAATTTGGTGCCCTACGGCGATATGTACCATCTCAAGGAGCTGGAGAAAAAGTCCCAGCACACGGGCATGAGCAACGGCTACAGGTGCCAACAGATGCCACATCATCTGCATCCGCATCACAGTCCCAGAGGAATGAGTTGTTGCGGCGATATGTTAAGTCAACCCTCGGAGGAGATGGTCTACAAACTGGACCAGCGGGATCAGCAGGATGCCTTTGGCATGGACAAGAGCCACTTGAAGGAGCTAAACGAGGAGGCTGACAACATCTCGGTTGATGTTAATCTCTCCTGCAGTCCATCCGCCTGCTCCAGCAAAAGTGCATTGGCTCCGGCGGCCAACAGATCCAATATCATCATGGTAGGTGCACATCCATAAATTCACAGAGGACTCGAAAGATTTGTTTACCATTTTGTCCGTTTGTCCGACAGTTGTTTTTTTATAATTTTCAACAATCATTACTGAAATAAATTCTTGAAAAAAGTTACTTATAATATTGTTTTCAACGTTGCGTATCAGAATCAAATTAATGAAACTAGTTCATAAAGACAAATTCTACTGAAAAATGAATATTATTTGCCATTGAGTACATTATTAAATAATTATTTTCCTAAAATAACTGAAAATTTAAGCTTAAGCAACAATCAATTATCAAGAGTATTTCAACAACAAAAACGACAAACACAAAATTCGGTCACCGAAGTCAGTGATATCATCTTTTCCCCTTTCATTTTATTCCTTATCCCTAATCCTCAATCCCAAAGCCAGAAGAAAGTGCTGACGATGAATTGCCCTTGGCGATTCACAATCGCTATTGGCGCGAATTCTTTGGTTATACACCAGCGGATCGCTTTTTGCTGCGAACCAAGTTGGTGGAAATGAAGCGGTTACCGAAAACTGTGGTCACTAAGAACAAGTGGGATCCCCTTTCGCTTTCCATTTGGAGAAAGTTTCTCGATGCCCAGCAGACACGTCATGTGTATAAAACCAAGATGCGACTATGGCGATTCATTTACACAGTGGCCATGGTGAGTTAAGTTGGGGGGATTTTTTTTTTCACATAATCTAAGATTTTGAGTTCTCCACCGATCTGCAGACGACTTATCCCAGATATGGCTTGTATCTGGTGGGCTCCTCCATCTCGTTCTTTGGCTCCAAATGCTCGGACATGGACATTTGCATGCTGGCCTGCACAATTCCCAACACTGATCCCCGTATGGAGGCTGTCTATCATCTGCAATTGATGAAGGAGCTGCTGAATCGCACGAATATGTTCCAGGACTTCAATCTGATCGAGGCCCGAGTGCCGATACTTCGATTCACCGATCGGCGACACAAAGTGGAGGTGGACATTAACTTTAATAACTCGGTGGGAATCAGGAACACCCATCTGCTGTACTGCTATTCCCAGTTGGAGTGGCGACTTCGTCCAATGGCCTTGACCGTCAAACAGTGGGCCCAATATCACAATATCAATAATGCCAAGAACATGACCATATCGAGTTACTCCCTCATGCTGATGGTCATCCATTTTCTGCAGGTCGGAGCCAATCCGCCAGTGCTGCCATGCCTGCACAAGCTTTATCCGGATAAATTTGGACTGCTGCAGCCCAGCGATTTTGGTTATGTGGATATGAACGAGGTGATGGATCCGTATCAGTCGGAGAATACCCAATCCCTGGGTGAACTGCTGCTCAGTTTTCTGCACTACTACAGTGTATTTGAGTACGGAAAGTATGCAATCTCGATTCGCGTGGGCGGTGTTTTGCCCATCGAGATTTGCCGGGCCTCGACGGCACCCAAAAACGACATACACCAGTGGAACGAGCTGTGCATCGAAGAGCCCTTCGATCAGACGAATACAGCCAGGTCGGTGTACGACGCGGATACCTTTGAGCGCATTCGAGCCATCTTTATGGCCAGCTATCGCAGACTGGAGACGACGAGGAATCTGAATTCCATATTCGAGGGCTATGATGGACCCACAATCCTGATGCAACAGCCTTCGCCGGAATCGGAAAGTGACTTCTTTGAAGGCCAGAATCAGCAGCAGCATTTGCTGGCTAATAGAGGATCCTCCAGATCCAACAGTGAAAGACCCTCGCCGCGACCCTCCAAACTCATGGTGGACAAGGCCACCACGGCCATTTGGAGCGATATCAATGGAAGACCAGAGCAAAAAGGTGCTCCTCAGGATAGTGATGCAACCAGTAGTGTAAATGCTGGCAATAACAACAAGACCTCCAAGAAGATGCGAGGCAATGATGAACCACCGTGTGCTTAAAAACTTTCACCAAAAATATAAACCAAAACCAAAAAACACACACAACACATCATATCATACGCCAAATCAGAGAATTCATATTATATCACCCACGATCAGGATGTAACAAAAAAATTGAGAGGAAGTTTTTTGTAGCAGTTGCCGGGCGCTTTTAAACCGATTTAAATTTGACGTTGGATAATTACATATGCATAGTAGGGAATTAGCCGATTTCTTCAATTCACTAAAAGTGAAATGACCAAATAAAAAACAAACATTCAGCTATCGCAACGCAAAGTCGGTCGCAAAAAAACCACAAAAGTCTGCAAAAAATGCTAGAAATAGTTTCATGTGTTTGCGTACCACAACGACTAAACTTGTTTTCACAAGCCTTAAAGCAAGTCAGTTGCTAAACAAATGTAGCAATTGAAATTAAAATACCAAAAAAAATAAACAAAATTTAAAAATGTAAAAAAAAAAATGTCCGAAGCAAAGCACTTTTTGTACAAAGTAGGGAAAACATACATTACAACATCCACAATATTCCTACTTTTATACAGGTATATTTTTGCACATAACAAAAACAATCATAAACCCAAAAAAAACATTACAAAAAAAAACTTAAAATAAATCAAAATGTAAAAACACTAAAAAACCCACCAGATTTTGTAACAAAACAGTGTAAAAATTTAAAAACCGCGCAAATCTTCACAAAAAAGCTTACGAGTTAAATGGTTGGGTAGTCAAACTCAACGAAAAAACTTGAAATAACCTGATGATAGCGCCAAAAAAAAAATTATAAAATATAAAACCCTTAACAAACCACAATTTAAACATTCATGGGAAAGGAATTTATTATCGAAAACACTAAAACAAAATAATTCATAGCTCGTACATCTGTGCTTATAAATTAAGCCAATGAAATCATCCATCATCAAGCCATTAAGATCCGAATCTGATTCCAATCTCTCTTTCTATGCCTTCATTTCAACACTTGGACTCTCTGGGGTGTTCGAACTATATGCGAATGAAATTATTTAGGATGCTCAATTTGATATTCCGGCCCTGATTAATTCTTAGTGGTTGCCGTCATCATCGAATATCACCCTTGGGATGATGTCCAAAATTCTCGCACATGTTCCAGTTGGCAATTATCTAAGGAAATCAAATCAAATCATTGATGCAGCTGTTACGCAATAGTAGGGGATGGCATATAGTAGCTGATGGACAATGATTCAGGAGTGGGCGTGGCAGCGACAGTCCAGGCATTTGCCATACAAAACTCTGTTGCCATTCTGCATCTGTTTCGGTATCGATGGCAACCAAAAATGTCAGTGCAGCAAATTATTTCATCAATTGCAATGCTCGATTTCAGAGCGGCGGTTCACAGTCGATGGTTGTGTGTGTGTGCGTTGTGTGCCCTTTTTGGGGTTGCATGGGTGTAACACGACGAGTGAGTGTCCAATTCCTGTGTTGGGTAATTGATATAATGCCAATGGTTCCTGTCGTCGCCCACCTAAAGGGCGAAAATTGTCAACGGGATTTGGTTTGGGATTTGGGATTTGGGATTTCAGATTGCAATTGGGTGGGTGGCAGTTATACGCAATGCAATATCGCATGCCAGCAGCTCCATAATCATCGCCATTATCATCATCATCATTAACGCAGCAGCAAACGAACAATTGTCACACTAATTTGTGCATATGTGCAAAAATGTTTGGCAATTAAACGGTGCATCGAAATCCCTCAGCCATTTTTCATTCTCCCAATGTAATTAATGTCTTTTGTTAATGGTAATGCATTTGCATTCGCAATTGGAATTATACCCCAATCTATGGGCTATGGGCTATGGGCTATGGGCTACGGGCTAAGACAATTTGCACAACAAAGGGCGCTCGCTCGCTGGCTCCGTGGAATGCTGAAGATGAACTTCATTAATATTTTTCACGAAACGGAACAATTTTTGTACGCGCAAGGGGCGGGAAAAATAGAGAGCAGCAGCTGCTGCATTAAAATTCCTGTCCGGGATTTGGTCTTTGGTCTTGAATAATTATTCATTGTCATTGTAATTGGCGTGCCAGGCGCTAAATGGAATCATAAGGGGAGCGCTGCAAAGCGGGGCCACAATTTTCATTTTTCCAACACAGCGAGTAAATTGAAGTTGCTCGATTACTTGGACACTTTTCCTTTTTTTTTTTTTTTTTGCATCCTCTTTAGCTGCCGCCCACATGAGAGATTTTCCTTTTTGTCTGTGCACTGTGCAGAGAAAGAGCGATTACTCCCCATGGATCTCGGGCTTGGGATTGGGATTGGGTTTTCGGTCTTGGCTTTTATATTGTTTGGGACACGTACGGGAATTTTCATTCGATGTCATTTCAATTTTCCTGTGCTCTTTTTTATGGACAACGCACCAGAGAGACAAAAAGGGTTTTGGATTGGAAAAGATGCAGCTAACACAAGCAAGTCGACATGGGATTGCGTTGCTACCATCTAGACTGTATGTCTCTGGGCCTTTGTTTCGCCAATGGTCACTGAGCAACAAATTACCTGAGGCAGGTGGCTGGTGGACAACTGCAAAAACCGAGAATAAGAGAGTGAACGAGTGAATGAATAAATGAATGGGTTGGCTTGGCTTGGCTTGGCTGGGGAATGTGTGGAGAGTGCCAGGTTGAGTGACTGCTGATTGAGTTTGAACCTCCCCATCTTTGTTTTAATCAACTTAAAATGTCCTTAATGCAATTTGGTTTTTCAAAACAGCTTACTAATTTTGTTCCTGTATATTTGTTCTTTTAATTGCAGGTAAGCTCATTACGACAAAAGCAGCGACAGCAACAACAATAATAATAAATAATGTTAGCGTAAGTGCTTGTCTACAATTTTAATTAGTTTTAAATGTAATTTAATGCATTTGTTTTTCAATGTTTTTTTTTTAGCCTTATTTTGGTTTGCCTAATGCTAAAGCACTTAGCGTAATTCAGAGAGAGAGAGAGAGAATTTAAATTTGAAAACAATAAATCATTTCAACTTTGTGATAAATGCCGTGCATTATACAATGTAGATTATTGTGGGCGAATTACTCGCATGTGTGTGCATTCCCGCACAATTAGAAACGCATTAAATATTTCAAATCCTGCGCCAAATTGTGGAAATGTTTCCCGTGCTTAAAACACGCATTTAGTTTTGTTTGGTTACGCTTGATTGTATTTACACAGAAAGAATAGGATCTTAAACTTAAAAAATAAAAATGAAGTTTATCCATGAAATATGAAATAAAATTTAAAACAAAAAGTTTGTGTTCCACATCAATTTTAAGAGTATATTGAATGTACTTAGACTATCTATTTGTTTTGGCGACCACATTATTTGGGGAACCCTATTTTACGATCGACCATAAAAAAAAAAAAACTTATGACACACGACATTAAATGTTCCCAGCCATGGAATTTATTCCCCTTGTTTTATGGCTAGTTTTGAGTTTATTTTTCCGTTTCCGCCCTGCGCATTTAAAACAACTCAATTTCTGTAATGTCCACGCCCCCATAGATAGTTAAACGCCTTGGCTAGAACAATTCGAAAAAGAAACAACGAACAAAAATCAATCAATGTAAAACGCGGGGAAAGTTGCCTTACTATATAAAGCTTTAAGGCGTGTTTGAACTGTCGCAGCCACGCCCACTGCCGCCGCCTTTTCCGCCGATTCGGCAATCAAGCTCATTTATTATGCATTTTTCATATGACGGGTTTTCTCTCTTTTTTTCCGTTTTTTTTCGGCGAATTCTGGGTAGACAATTTAAATCAACCGCAGAAAAAGCTGCATGTCCTGCCTCTCAGGCTGGAAAATTCTGAAAAGCCTAGAGTGTGGGAACGAGTATGTGGTGAGAGTGGGACGGAGACACACACACGCCAGAGTTGCCTTTGTGTGACAAGAGTGACAACCGACGGCAACAAAATCGATCGCAAAAATCCACGCACACACAAATTACCCGCATTTTTTGTTTATGCGAAAATTGAAATTCATGCAGAATACAGCCCTTCATCATCCTTGTCCATATCCATATCCATATCCATATCTGCCCGAATATATCTAGCTGCAATCCATATCCCTGTCGTATCGCTGTCATCGAATGGCCCCCTAACAATCTATCGATAAAGATTTTTTATTGTTGCACAATTGTGGTCGCGAAAATATCACTGGAATTGAACTCATTGTTCTTTATTCCTTAAAATTATTTAAATTAAAAAACAAAATTTTTAATAAAAAATTGGATTTAACGCGAATGTGCTTTTATAAAATGGAGTTTAGAAATATGAGAAAAATATTTTTAAAATGTCAAGGAAACTATTTTGGAAACTACATATTTAAAGCTTAAAACATACGAGAGAGGAATTGCAGTTTAAGCTTATTGAAATGCATTGGCAAATAGTGGTGCTATTATTTCGACTATCAGTGTAGTTCGTTACATAAATTGTTTCTTTTTTATTTGGGAATGTTGAAGAGTTACAAAAAGAGTTTTGGCGAGGGTCGCTTGTTTACCTGGCCCCCTAAGGGTTGCCACATGCACATTTGCATATCGTTTCAAGTGCGAGCCAAGTTAAAGGGGTGGTGCTATGGCTGCGGGGGCTGAGGATGAGGTTGAGTAGGCGTGGCACTGCTTATCGCCGCAACACTTGCCGCGAACGGGGGCAAGTATTTCCGTTGCCTGGGCACGCTTGTTAGTCGAGGAGGAGACGCTTCGGGAAAAAGAAAAGGGGTGGTAAGTCGGAAAATGAGGTGGAGTTGCAAGTGTCAGCTCTGCGGCAGAGTTCAAGTCGAAGTTGCTGGTTTGTCGCTTAACGATTTCGTGTCATTTTTTGCATTTCCTTCTTGTGCCGTGGCTTTCAGTTTTATTTTATTTTCCACTCCCTCCCGGGATTTTCCTCCTGCGGTTTTCCGCTTCGAGTGTGCAACGGCCAGTCTTATCGCGTGCTACCTGTGTGGCACCTTCAGACAGCCACAGACTGGGCGAGAGTGATAAAAATTAAAGCAAAAAGTAACAAAAACGGGAAAAGGGAAAAAATAATGTGAAAACAAGGCGGCTTCAAGGAAATTCATACTCTGGAAAATAAATCACAAAGTGGGAGAAGTAGCAGCAGCAGCAGCAGCAGCAGCAGCAACTCGTAAATTTCTCTGGCCTCTTCGTGTACGTGTTAAAAACTTCTCACGTGTCAGTCGTTAGGATCTCGCAAAAGTGAAGTAAAGTCACAGGACTCGGGCGGATGTTCGCTCTATCTGCAATGCAGAAGATAACTTTTGCCATCGCAAGTGTCTGGCATATCATTTGCATTTAGCGCCCCACTCTCCCATGCTGGATTATGAATTTTTGTTATAGTTATTCGAATGATGAATGTGCCAAGGAAAGAAAGAGCCAGAGCCAGAGCCAAAAGCGTCTGCAATTAGTGGCAGGAAAGAAGCCTGCCTGCCGACCCAAGGAGTTTTGTCCTGCTCGAAGGAGTTGTCGCCGCTGCTCGTGAATCCGATCAATTAAAAAGCAACTTACGGATGCCGGTGGTCATGGTTCTGCTGCCGACTGTCAGCTCCTCCGGAGCTCTCCGTCGTGATTAATTTCAGTGCCCATTTGCATGCGCCATGGTGAATGATGCCATAATCCTTGCTGGCTGCTTCTGCTGACCCTTCTGCAGATTCCCGCTCATTCTTTGCTGCTGTTTTAAGTAATTTGTGGCCTTAACTAGAGGGTATTGTGATTATGTTGAGGAGTTAGATAATGGAAGTCTTGAAAGTTGGAAAGCAACAAAAACAAAAAAAGGTGTTTTAATGAAGATCTTTTGTGGTATATTTGTAATTTATTTTTGAATAATAACACGGAATCGTCTACCAAAAATAATAAAAATATAATTTTAGAAATTTTTAATTATGCTTTATTCGCTTTATTGTTAAAGAGCTTTTACTTGAATGTATTTCCAAATTTTTTAAATGTCAACTTCAATGTTCAACTTATTAAAAATAATACTTTAAATATAGTTAAAAAAACGTATTTAAATTCTGAAAAAACTACAATTCCTTGCACAGTTATTATGATTTTTTAAGAGTATTTAATAATTCGGCCCTTTAAAAGGCAACCTCTTATTACTATTCATCCTGTTGGCAGGGAAAAGAAATTAAAACGGCACTCTGCTCAGTCTCCGAGTTGCGATGGCAAGGATAAGGCTTAAGTGTCTGCCCGGACTCAGACTGCTACCTGGACCTGGAGTCTGGCGTCCTTTTGCTGGAATTGGACAACGTTGCAGTTCGCGCAGCGAGGAATATTACAAAAAACGTGCCAAACGTTTATTTAAAAGGATTTATGTGCGTTACGTGCTAAATGTGAAATAATAATTTTTCTTACTCATTCTTTTTATCTGGCTGGCTCGCTGGCTTTTTTTGCTTAATACCTTTTGCGAGTGCAGTGTTGCAGTTAGAGTGAGTGAGCGAATATTCATCCCATCTCCCTTGCACTCTTTATTTGTGTGGGCATTAACTCAAGTCCTTTTCGCAATTTTTATTGAGCTGACTGAAATTTTTGTGGGAGAGAAAACCTCAACGCCTTTCGACTCGGACTTTCCAACAGAGATTTTTCCGGCTACAAGACTTAATTGCATTTCGAGATGATGTTGTTGTTATTGTTGTTTTTGCGGTTTTTTTTCATCAGCTCCTTGTGGGTCTTAAGTGCTGGCCGAAAGGAAAAGTTTTCCCAGTTTACTCCGTAGTCTACGCCTCCATATTTTTGCGGGTGCCATTGCCAATTTCTAGCTTTCTTCGGGCAGTTTCTTTATTTGTATTGAAATCGAAAATGTGTAGCTGGGGAATAGCATAAAACCGAAGCGGGGAATGGGTGTGGCGGATAAAAATTGGAAGAGAAAAGATGGGTGGTCACAACACAATGGCTAGGACACAAATCCAAGTCCAAGTGCAAGTTCTGGTCCGTGTTCATTTTCCCAGTTGGGTTTCTACTTATTATTATGTGCTCGAGCTCTCTCTTACGCTTTGCCTGTATTGCCGCCTCTTTCTAGCACCATGTTGCTGCCTCTTTCTGGGGCCGTCTGTGCGTTTGTTTTGCACCCCGCACGCATATAGCATAATAATTAGGTGGAGAGTCCTGCTACCAGGCTCCTCGTCCTGTTAATGCGAGACTCCTTCTGTCTGACTCCAGTCAGACAAAGCGAGATGTATACGAATGAAAAGAGACGGCCAGTGGGATATAGAGTGAGATACATGGGGTCACACTTTCCACAGTTCATTTTGCGGCGCACAAAGTTTCTTAATTTTTTCCTTTTCCTTTGTCTCTGGCAAATGGCAAACACGAAAAAGAGAAAAGTTTTAATATGATTTGCAGTCAGACTGCTGAAAATAATTAAAGCCAAGTTCGGAACATTCAGCCCCTTAAAGTCTAACTCCATCTTCTTCTTTGGGTTCCTGAACTTTACTTAGTCATAACTTATGCATATGCATCTTGGCCTCCAGGAATTCATAGGATAAGTGGGCGTGTGTGAATAGTTTTTGTCGTGAGCTCTTGCACTGAAATACATTTTAATTTAATTTAAAAATTATAACTAAATACTTTTATTTAATTTATGTATAAATATTTCCTTTTTGTTAATTATGTCTTGTCTTTAAAATATTTTTGGGCAGATGTTCAGTGGAATTTTATATATATTAAAGAAAAAGCTTTTTTTTTCATTAAACATTTCCCCCATTTTATAAAGCTCATTGTTAACCTTTTTTTGCTGTTTTCCTTAAAGATTCCTTGCGGTATTCAACGTTCTGTTTGTCAAATGCAGTTTTCTTTTCTTAATTTTCTTCCGCTTTCTTTGCGAGTGTAGACAATGTGTTCCTTTTTTAACTTTGCTTCAACTTTACTTTTTTTGTGCACAACTTATTACCTTAAACTTGGCGAAAAGGTTGTTGACTGGCTGCAATTTGTTGACACAGACAGACGACTTCTAAAGTGGGTGTAAGGATATGGGCCTGAACGTGTATGTGTGTGGATCTATAGGTATATGTTTAAGGTGTGTATGTATGTGTGTGAGAGTTGAGGCTGTTGTCCTTGGGATGTGACTCTTGGGCATGTGCATGTGTATAAGGCGCTTGCAAATTGAAATTCATATGCGAAAAGTGTGTGTTTTTCCGCTCTTGATGTTGTTCCTGTCTTTTTTCCAGTCATTGTTCTGCATTTGTGAAGTGCATTAAGGAAAGTCTGGGTTTCTTTCGTTATTTTCATTAGCAAAACGCAGGCACTTCACTCCGTTGACCAAGCCCCCATTTCTCTTTACTTCTTACTCATTCTCCGAGATCCTATCCTCTTTTTCTAAGAGTGTCGAAAGCTTTAAAGGCGCTCAAGTGAAAGTAATCTTCTGCATTTTATGTTTGTCTAATTCAATTAGGCCACAAGGAAAGGTGTATAAAATGGGAGAAAAATTTAAATAAAACCACAAAACCTGGGAGTTATTTAGAAAAAAATATCCAAACCAAAGATGAAAATTGAAGTTGCTTAAAGTCTTCTTCACTCCGGAATTAAGTTAAGTTGCTATCTCTTCCGCAACGCTGACTATGGCAATAAAACTTCAATTAAATTAAATAAATCTCTGTAAAAATGCGCAACTTTTCCATCAGTCCAGGGGTCCGGAGAGGGAGCAATCAACAAACAGCCTGCGGTCATCATTAAATGTCTAATTTATTTCAAAAACAACAACAAGAACAGGAGCAACAACTTGGCCGAACGGGAAAACTCAGTTTTTACAACAGGATTTTCCATTTTCCTTTGCTTGGCCAGCTCGTCGTAAAAATTGATTTAATAAAACAGGCACGTTTCCATTTGAAGTGCTGTAAATTTTAATTTAGTTGTTGCTTCTCGCACAGCTGCAACACGCCCACACTTTTCCAAAAAGGGGGGCGGGCGGCGGGTTGGGATTTGTGAAAACATCATCAAAGTCGAGAGGAAAACTTTGATAGAGATCACACGACGGCCTTCATTAACAATGGGGAAAATGGGAAAAATGGTGGGGATAAAGACAGAAGCGGCGGAACCGCTTCGAACGGAAGTGACTTGTAAACCATCCTGGTTGTCATTTATTTTGCTTTGTTGTCTTGTTTATTATTATCTCTTATCACTGCAGAAGTTCCACTTTAATGAGTTTTATCTAAGAGGTGGGCGCAATTCACCCAGAATTGACTGCTATTTTCAAAGGCCGCGAGCTGTGAACGCAGCCAACGAAGGACAAAAAAAAATGGTTGAAGGCAATCAAATGGAAAATATGCTACTGTTACTTTGTTATTTGCTCTTACCCCCGCCAATGGAATTTATGAATATTTATGAGTGTGACAAAAGTTTTGCGAGACCTGTTTAGTTTCGCTCCGTTGTTTATTTTATTTAAATGCGCCTTCAGCTATGCAATTGTATATAAATTCCCCCAGCTCAACTCACTGGAAATTCCCGCTAGACAGCGACAAATGCTAACTGACAAGACAATTTCGCTGGGGTTTGCTTTTGGGCAGAAAGTTTTGCTCGGATGGGACAGAATGGTTAGGATCCGTAGCAGCTGACAGCCGTGGCAACAACAGCAAAATAAATACGGCAACAGCAGCGGCTACAACAAAACTTGCCACTGACACACGTTGACATCGAATTATGCAAAAATGGCAAAAGGCGAATTAAAAATGCAAATTCCCAGCGACCAAAGTTGAAGGACACCCCTGAAAATATATACACAAAACTTGACTGGGGGGTTGCAAATGGAAAATGGAACGATGGAAGGTATAGTATGGTGTGTCCAGGAACTAATCAAGTCGACCTGACAGTCGTCGTCGTGAGCTGGAGAGATCCCAGGCTAGACATTATTTGATGATGCTTGAATTGACTTGGGCAACTCAAGTGGAAATATCACATTTCGACTAGGTTTAGGGGGAAAATATTGGCCAGGAAAATGCCTTTTCTTCCCAAAGTTAATATTCCCCTTAAACGTGAACTGAAATGATAATTGTACGCTTATCTAGTGGAAAATCTTTTATAGATTGATTTTGGGAAAAGATTTAAATTTAAATTAGAAAATCATCAGATGGAAGTGTGAACTCTTGAGATATTTATTGGCTCTGAATTTTATTTCATGGAGGCTTGGAATTTGAATCAAAAACTGTTACTCTAAGTAACGTTAAATAAAATGATTTTTAAAAAAATCTATGTCCTGTAGAATTACTCTACTCACAACAACAAGAAAATATTTAATTTAATTTCTCTAAGTGAACATTTTCAAACTTTGTATGTTTCATAAATTTGCCTTTAATATTAAATTAGTAATTCAAACCAGTTTCAGCGATTTAAGAATGTACAATATATTTGTTATTTGCCATAACATTTGCAATTATTAATTAAGAATTTACAATATATTTGTTATTTGCCATAATATTTGCAATATAATGCAAACTTAGTTCAATCAAACTTGTATGTTAAAGATTAGCTTCCCTTTGCTGTCTGTTCGATTTCAGCTGTGTGAAAACATTTCATTATTTCTATTCATTGATTTTAGTTGGCAGCTCACGCCTACGTTTAGTATGCGCTTCAGTTGAAATTGTTTTGCGGGTGGGTTTATTCATGTGATTGTCATTCGCTTACGCATGAAAATGCGCTCTGGCGTGCACATGAAAATAAATTGAAAAAATACCTCTGCTTGGGTTTTGTGTCGGCATCTTTTCTTCAGTCATCGCTTTGTCAATCTGTCGGTTTTCATATTTTCAACATTTTTCCTACAAAATAGCTTAACTGCCTGTGTCAGCTGCATGCGGTTGTGGTAGCGGTAGTGGTGCGATGTGGTGGCGCCTCTAAAACCCAATAAGTATGCAGTAGGGTTTGCCATTGTCAACTGCCTCTGATTGCTGGCTGAAATGCTGAGCTTCTTACCTGACATTACGTATACGCCATGCTGTGTCGCGGGGAGTTTTTATTGCTTTCGATTTTCATTTTGACTGCTCGCACGTGCGACGACACGACAAGGTTTTGAAGCGGGACAAAAACGGGGAAACCCCCTCCCGGTTGTCCTCTTCGAAACTTTCCAGTCCGATGGCGTAAATTTTCTTTAAGCATTATTTTATTACATATTTCTCAGGCAGCAGTAGCAGACGCCATGTCCTTTTCATCCGCTGCTTGGCTGGGTTTGTTTTCGCTTTGCGTGAAATTCAATTTCCCATTTGCCACACATACAGTTCATGTAGCCAACTGAGGCTTTCCTTTTTTCCCTTTTTTCCCATCTGACACACTCTATTTCTCCGCCTCTCGACATAAAGATATTCATTCAGCCTGCCACACGACTTCATTTTTGCATATATGTGCAGAGCAAAAGAAGCGGCAAAAATAAGCCACTACAGTGCGTTTCGGCATTCTAAGGATGGTTAAATGTGATTTTATACAAAGTTAAAATACTACGGCTTCCAATTTAACAGGCTAAGTATATGCAGAATTTAAAATAAAAATGCTAATATAGGTTTAAGTCATGTTTTAATAACATTGATTTGGGATTATAGGTTTTCGATTAACAAACAGATTATTATGCTGGCTTATTTATAGTTTTTTAGCTTTAGTGGAAATAAAACATGCCGTTAAATTAAACGACTTATGTAACATTCGAACTTAAGTCTTTAGATCTGTTTTAACTGATTTATAGGGAATTAAACTTATACTGAAAAACAAACAGTAAAACTTTGGCTTTGGATTTCCTTGACATTTTGCAGCAGAACATAAATTTAATTTAAGAGACTTGGCTTTGTCTTATGTGGTTGAGTCACTACAGTTTTTACAGCTCAAAAGCACCCTGTAGCTTAATCGTTTTTCCGACATCCCTATCCATACCTCTAAAACCCCTATTTCTCCGCCTTTCGACTTTATGCCATCCTTTCGTGTGTGTTTCAATGGCTTCCCGTCTTATCTGCAGACGCCATCGCTGCCGCCGATTTACTTTTCCGTTCGCCGTTCGGTTTTTCCACCAACGTTGCAGGGGTTTTTCTTAACGGGTGGAAATTCATTGCAAATATTCTTGATTTTTATTGCGTTCGCTCGCAAGTGAAATTGCTTAAAATGTGTTTGAGTTTTGCTTCACTTTTTTCCATTTTTTTCTGGCATTTTTTTTTTTTATTAGTTTTGCAATGCTAGACATTTCTGGCCTGTTATCCCAGTTCGTCCTTTTGGCACGCCAAATGCCTGCAAAACAATTTGTTCGTCGTTTCCATTTTTGTTGTTTGTTTATATGGAATTCCTTTCGGGTTTATTACTTTGTTTTGTTCGGCTCTCTTGGCGAGATTTGGTCGAAATTCGTTCTGTTTATTTGGCCCAAACATGCAAACGCTTTGGTTTTGTTTTCTTTTCTCGAAGCATTTCCCACATTTTTCATGTGCATTATCTCAACCGATTTTGACATAATTTATGTGGACAATTTTTACCATGGTCTTTGGGATTTCTTACCTTTTTTTTTTTTTGTTGATCAAGTGAGCAAAAATGTGCATTTAATTGTGACTCATTTACATTTTTTCTCCCTCGCTCTTGGCCTGGCCATCATCCTCGAAAGGGTACCCTAAAAACATAAAAATTCAACAAAGTACGAAAAACGATAAAGAAAAAACACAGAAATACAAAATAAAATATAAATCATACGCACCATTTAACAATGGCAAAAGCTGCGCCATTGCCAATCCGCAATACAATGGCACACATAAAAAGCAGCGCAGAAACGCTTTCAGTATCACTTATAATGCCACGCCCCCACCGCTAACCGCCTCCTCTTGAAGCTGCCATTTGCAACGGAAATCAAGTCGCACATGCGAAAGTAAAAATTCAAACAATTGTGGGTGTAAAAGGGAGCAGAATGAGAAGCCAAGCCAAATACAAGCATTTAAAGTGAAATTCTGCAACATTTAACCCGGGCAAAAGCCATTTGAAAGGCGAAACAAAAGGCAACAAGCTATATAGCTGCTGGAGGTAAAACAAAAATATATTTCTTCTTTCAAAAGCAATGAGAAGGTCAGCAGCTCAGCATACAAACAGAAAAAAATCTAATGAATGTTGAAAATCAATTACAAAAGCGAAACAAAGCGAAATCGCAATCGAAACGGGAACAAAAGCAAAATCAGGGAGAATAGGGGGTGGAAAACGGGAAAATTGAAAGTGAATATGCTAAAAGTTGCCCATGATGATGATTATGATGATGATGATAATGTTCTGGGTCCTCCGAGCTGATTGTTGCCGCTCAATTGGTTGAAGGTTCGATGATGATAATACTGCCATTGCCGATGCCACTGCCCCAACGATTTCCGCTGAAAATTGCCAGCCATTAGAGGAAAATTGAAAAAGCTGGAACTCCAAGCTTTAAGGAGAGCACACTTAAAAAAATAAATTTGGAGGTGCCATCCATTGAAGCTTGCTAAAAAATATCCACCTTTTGGATTACGCTATCAAAAATTTAATAATAAATATTCATTCAAAAAGAGTGAATACAGCTGAGTTCTAAAACTTTTTTCTCGCCATAAAAATGCAGCAAGCAAAAGTTTAGTTAGTTGATATTGTGTAAAAATGTTTGAAGATAAAACTTTACAACTTTCGGTTTTCAATTTAGCACTTCGATATTACTTTAATCGGTTTTTCGTAGGACTTTCTTGGTCAGAATACCAAGCTTGTACTTAAAGAAACGAAACCGGGGACTCATGTGGCAGCCGCAGTGGGAAAATAAGAAAATGGCAAAATGGCAAAAGGAAAAGCTTGCATACTTGCAGGCTTTTCAATAAGCATAAAATAAGCAACTGCAGCGGAGTGGGCGAGCCTTGAGAGTTGAGTTTAATATAATGACACATTTTATGATTGCATTTGCTTGGCCCAGGGAGTCAGTCGGTGCAGCTGGTCAATCTCACGTCTCACGATGGGACATAAAAAGTTGGCCAACCGAAGGGGAAGAAGTGCCGCAGGACGCAGCAAAGTCAGCACATTGTGCAAAAATGGAAGGCGTTGCCTAACGAGCACTTAGAACTGCTGGTCCACTATCCTGTTTCGTCCTATCATTTTCTGCACTTGAAACAATTTTATAATTTAACATATGACTCGAAAGTATTTACTATTTATGTTTGACTTTGGATTACAAACACGGCTGTTAGTTAAAGATTTGTATTATTTTTCTAGATTTAATCTATTGAAATAAGCAGTAGGGCTTTAATATTTAATTAAACTTTAACCCAAAGTGTTTACTGATAATTTTTGATTTTTAAATACATGGAAGGACTTTAAGGTCTCTCTTACTAAATATTGGTTGGTAAACTGTTTTTATTGTTAACATACAAATTATCAGAAAGGTTTTTAATATTGAATATTTAATATTACAATTTGGTATTACAATTTTGTCTTTAATTTGCTGAGTGTATATTGCTTTGTATTTTCTGTTTATGCCCTTTCCATCGATTGCTGCTTTCGAAATCTTTTCTCGATGCTGCTGGCCTTCGTTTTTCTACTGCCGTGTTCATATACACAATTACCAGCTAAGGCGATTTGCAAAGACACGGCAAAAACAAGAAAAACAACAACGAAATCAGGTGGCCTGGCCTCCTGCACTCAAGTGCTGTGTTATGCCATTGTCCTTACGCCCAGCCACGCCCCCATTTGTAGCATACCGCCCCCGCTGATTGTTTGACAATGTTTACAGGTGCAAATTTCAAAGTGAATTGCTTTTCTATCGCTCGGAAAAGTGCTGCAACACGCAGGCAACTTAAGTAGTTGGCTGGCTGTTTCCCCACCTCCAATCGTTCTGCGCAGATATTTTCCAGGAAAATTAGTTGCAGAACAAGGAGGGAAGGCGAGGGAAACTTGAAGAAAAGCCGAGCTAAGCGGATTTGTTTATGGCTGCGCTGCCTGCTCGTGACAGTTTGTCATACAATCTCAGCCATTAGGCTGATGCCACCTCGGGGATTGTCCCAACTATAGTACAGACATGCTTCCCTGGCAATTGACAGGCCATTGTCGTTCGTTTTTGGCTGTCTCAGTTTTAATTGAATTCTCTACCTTTTCAACGGACAAAGGGCATTTATTAACAATAATTGCATTTTCACAGAGGTAACACAAGAAAACTGTCAGCAAATGTCCAAAACTAATTTATCAATAAACGAGCGAACAAGGCATGGAAAATTGCTTTGGCTAACCATAAATGGTCAAGTGGTCACACACACACACGCACACATATTCATGGAATTTAAGTAAAAAGTTTGCAAAAATAATGAAGCATGGCCCTGAGGCCATGGAATGGAGTTCGAGATTCAGGGGAAAATGCAAAGTGCAAACAGGCGAGACAAACAAAATCCCCAAAACTAACCAAGTGGGTATCCAAAAAGCACACACGCTTCGCACTCGCACCCAGCAAAACAAACGGACACACCTTGCTGACCACACGATCCTGACCAGCCAGGACATCTGTCTGCAACAACCTCAACCCCAAAGTGCCCATTCCTCGGCCATCCTTTGAGTCCATCTCCATCTCCCCTTGGCCAAAGCAAACGCAGTGGCACGCAAGCTTACAATTTTTCGAAAACCAAAAAATACAGTCAGGAAAAACTTCTATTTAAATCATATTGAATAAAAAAATTTGAAAATGTTGCAAATTGAATTTAAATTGCAACAAACATTTTCCGGGCTCAGTGTAATAGTGATAAATAAATAAATAAATAAAATAAAAATTGAAAATATATAGTTCTAAAATATAAAATGAGGCCTAAGACTCCAGAATTAATTTTCAGTGTTTCCACACCCCTTTGTCCAGGACTGATTGCTCGCTTTGCTATCCCTTTCCATTAGACTTGATCATCTGACTGGCTCACAATGAAATTTTTGTTAAATTTTTCAGTATGTGAGTCTGGGTCTGAGTCTGTGTCTGAATGTGGATGATGTCCCCAAAGGATTACCTGAGCTTTGGCCTGTGCCCGTGTCTGTCTGCCTGTCGCACAGTGGCTACCGTTTGCTGTCCGGTATTCCGTCGCGTGTCACGCACTTGTGGTGCCCTCATTTGCCTGTCAATCTCTCTGCATTCACACATCCAATCAAGGACCTTCTTTCCCACACACACACACCCCCTTTGCGAATTCAGGTTGCATTTGGAAAAGTGCATAAGGAAAGTCAAGCAACTCTTTCACATTTCAATTTGGATTTTATTACTGTCTCACCTGGGTTCCCTTGCTCAATATGTACAATATACCCATCAATACTTGACTCTGGCTAAAAGTTTGCTCAACTTGTTTTCAATAGTTTCCATTGAATATACATGGCCAACTTCCTCCACTCAGTTTTCCGTTTTCAGTATGCTCTGATTGCTCTTGGTCCGGTCTTATTGATTTCCCCGGCCTGACAGTGCGTGTCAAGATCATAAGACATTAAAGTCAGTTGTCAGACAGCAGCATATTTATTGCCATAACTTTGGGAATCATAAAGTTACGAACATATAAAAATGAGGCAATGTAAAACATATTTCGATTTTAATTAAAGGTTTTGAGATACATATATTTTAAATCATACAGTACTGAAACGCACCGTTCAACTTTCTGTTATGTAGGTGGAGCCTGCATTTCATCGATGCCTTTAGCTGCTGGCCAGAAATTGTTATATGGCCAAGACAACTTTATCTACTCGAAACTTATTCAATCTCTAGAGAAATTATTCATTTGCCATTTTTGTTTAGCTGAAACTTAATTTGGTTATTGTTATTGCTGCTGCTGATGCTGCTGCTATTGATTGCCAATGGATTTGAATTGCAAATTTGCATTTATGAAGCTAAGTTTTTGAAAGCCAAAAATTCTAATCAATGCACTTCTCTCTCTTTTCATTGCAGGTAAGCTGATTGATGAACGTGAATTATTTTGGCCTCCTCGTCTTCCAGGTTTTTAAAATTTTTGTTTCTGATAAATACACTCATCATCTGGGCTAAGCCCGCAGTGTCAAGTGCAAGGTTAAAGATCATAAATCAGAACCCGAGGGCTAGCAGTTATTTCCGGAGGCTTGGAAATATAAATGTCCAATTTGCGCTGCCGGGAAGTTTTCCCCGTCGAAATGATTAACTTGATTTATGCGTGCGGCGACAAAGTTTCGAAGGCAACGCCCCTCGACTGCCAGGTGCTGGCCAAGAAAAGTTTCGGGTAAAAAATGGTACACAAAAAAAGGAAATGTGAGAAAGTGGAAAAAAAATGGGGAAAAATACATTTGTCGCGTCGCGTCAGGGCGTTAATTTCTTGGCACTAACTTGAGGCTGCCCGAAAAAGTATGCTATATCACTTTTTGGTGCAGAGGTCTTTGCTTTCCTCTGCTTTTGTTTTTGGGAGCTGCAACTATAACAAGCTCCATTAGTTGGCCATGTCGTTTCGACAGCTGCTAGTCGTCGTCGTCGTCGTCTGGCTGCCAGTGGCCTCATTTGTTTTAATGTGTCAATTTGTTGACTTTTCCTGCTGTTTTGCCCCCTTTGAGACCTAAACTGAGAAGGAGGAGTCCTTTTTTTGGGAAGCCATGAGACCACCTGTAATCTGTCATCGATCGCTTTAATAAGCGTTTAATGTTTCGGGCAAACGAACTGACAAAACCCAACAAACTTTTGATTGGCCCAGGTTATTTTTTTCTTATCCATTATTTGCATACTGAAAAAGTTATTAGTCTTGTGTGTTGACATGTTTCACGCCTTTTGCACTTTTACTTTACGTTTTCGATGGAAATACACCAATTTCGCTTGGGGATATTTATATGTAGCTGAACCGAAAAACCATAAATCAATTATTGATAGATGGTATAAAGAAAGTTATTTGATTAACTTGATTACTTTGTAAGATTTCCTAAATTATTATATAAAATCATGATGGCTTGTTTTAAATGTACTGCGTTTGTTGCTTATTACCCTGAAAAAGTTTCTGCTTACATATTTCACGCATTTCTGGTTTTAATTTTTATGTTGCCGTAAGGAAAACTTTGTCGTAAAATTGTGCTCTGGCCCTGTTTATTGATGCTCTTTGATTAAGTGTTAAGTTGGAGTTGGATACTTTGAGGGATCTTTAAGACTTTCAGCTGCCATATCTTGTTTCGCATTGTTTAAAGCTCACTTAAGGCCACCATTTCGCCTGATTTACAGGTCATATATTCTCCTATGTGTTTCTGTGAGGGATGTGGGCTCCATTAAATTTTTTATTAAGTGCAAAATGAAATTGCCTCACTTTTGGCCCCCCATTTGTGCAACACCCTATCGCCTGCTGTCTCTGTCTTTTGTTTTTGTTGGGGCTTAATGCGCTTTAAGCCCGCTGGAACTTTGGTGGCCATTTAAAATTTGTGCCGACATAAAGCATAAATTATGGCATTTTGCCGGGGACTTTCGCCTCTCATTTTTCCCTTACCTCTCAAGCGTTCAACAAGCTCATATGTGTGTCTGTGTGTGTGTGTGTTTGCTGAGCATATGGCGAACATTTTCCTAGCAGTTTTCCCTCACCTTTTTTCCATCGTTTTGTTTATGTGAAACTAGCGCATTGAAATTGCATTTTTAATGCGCTTATTAAAATGATAAAGTGGCCGCCGATACCCCTGCTGATTCTTCATAGAAAGCTAGACAACTATAATTGTTGTTAAACATTTGTATGTATACTATATATGTACACGTTGGTCAACCATTTTGTTGGGTCATTAATGTTGTTGCTCTGTTCTATGCACGTATGCATTACCATAAGCTTCCGTTTGTTCATTCGCTTTTTATTTTTTGGCAGTCGGGCAAAAGTTAATTAAGTTGCAAATGCCCCGCGTAAGTACATTAAAAACTAATTGCTGCTATCGTTATCGTTACGGTTGGGCATTAACGTTACGTAACGGTAACGTAGAACTCATTACGTTTCGCTTGGCTACACCCAAAACATTTAAAGACTGCAAATTGCCCTTTAAAATGTGCGAAATAGTGTTTTAGACTTTAAGCTTTCAAGTGGTTTTTTGGAGCAAATTAAAACTTTTTCAGTAAAAGAGAGAGGGATAATAATATATATACGCCTGTAATAATTTTGCATATTAAACCTCTAGGCAGCAAGATTTCAATCCAATTTATATTATCAATTTAAATAGTAACACTCGATTTCCATCTTATAAATGCATTTAAAAAAGTGTGCAAATATTCTACCTTTTTTTCCAGTTTCATTTTTAATTCAATCGAGATCATTTTGGCGTCATAATTTATTTATACCAATTAGACTTTGCCCTCGAGGAGTCTTGCAAACAATTCTCAGTCCTCACCCGTGACTCTTTAGATGATTGTTCTGTATCCTTCTCAAACGGTTGTGTTGTGTTGTGCTATATTGTGAGGTGTGGTGTGTGCTTTGTTTTGTTTTCCGTTTTCGACCTTAATTTCATTGACGCGCCCACATTTTGCTGACATGGCCGCAGACACTCACCCGCCCACTTGGAAATACGAACACACACGTAAAAAATTTGTTTGTCCTCACACTTGAGTGCCAGCCACAGCCGGAATTTCGTCCTCTTCGCTTCACTTTCAGTTTGTTTAGTTTCTTTTTTTTTGTTGTGTCGGTATTTATTCCTGGTCTTGTGTGTGCCTTCGTTTTTTTGTTTTTTTGTTAGTGTTCCGTCGTTTACATTGTCTAAACAGCCGGAGTGCCCAACAAGTGTACGGGTCTTTGGCATAAAGGTGTATATCGTTCTGCAGATCTCACACCCCCCATCCCCGCAAATATATATATATATATATTTCCCCGTCTATTCCCATCTGAATTCCCCTTTTCATCGCACTCTCGGTAGCTTCTCATCTTGCTGGAAAAGTTTTGTTGCTTGTTGTTTTTTTTTTTGCCGTTGCGCACTTTTTTATGATTTTCAGTTTCAGTTTACCACCCCACCACAACAGCGAATGTGTAGATGCACTGCAAAAAAAAAAGAAGGCAAAGGGGAGATTACATAAATAAATAATAAATAACAATTAACTTAAATAAGGAACTAAATTGTTGGGCTTATAACTTATGTAACCCCCTTAAATTTAAAAAACTTATGCCTGAAATAATTGAACTAAGAACTTCACTGTTGAATTAAGAACTTCACTTTTTCTATGTGTAACAAATATATATATATATACGGAGGGCTTATACACCCCCTGCTGATTTCGCCACGCGTTGTTCATTTAATGGCGTTGATATGGTTTTATGACCTTTGTGGCCTGTTACACATACGCCCCCGAAAATTGCATTGTTGGCTTTATTTTCCCCGTCTCCCTGCTTCTGCTTATTTTATTACATTTATTTTATGTTTTTTATGATTTTGTTCTTTTGTTTCTCTCATTCTGTATGTGTGAGTGTGCCGAGTTTAATTTTCCTTTTTCGCCCAGCATCACCAAGGAGTCATAATTTCTAAGTTGATTTTCTTGTTTTCCTTCAGTGAAAATACGAGGGTGGCAGGCATAGGCTTTTAAAAATCTTTTTATATTTTTTTGTTATTTCATTCCCTTTAAATGCATTGAATTCAAAGCGATAAAGTGCCAAGTGCATTTCTGTAAATAAAAATGCAATTGGATTTTGCTCTGCTGCTGTTTGCTTTTGTTTGTCATCGTATTTCAAATGTGACAAATTGAGTGGTTGCCCCGACGTAGCCCCATCTCGTGGATGAAACACCTGCAGCCAGGGAACGTCCCTGAAATTTGTTTGCATTTTTAAAAGAATCATTTGGGGGGCTGGGCAAAATCGAGATGCGTTCGGTTTATTGATGCCAGACGGGAAAAAACCGCAAAACTGTTAAGGGTGAAAAATATCTAGGGAACGGGAATTGGGTGAAATGCAGGATAGACAACTTGAACTGCGGTTAAAGTGGTATTTTTATATTCTATGCGGTTTCACGTTAAAAGCTTTTTTAATCAAATAAATTTATAAATGAGTTTTAAACGAAAACATAGTTTATTATAATAGTTTTATTAGGGTATATCTTTATTTAAAAATTTCAGCATTATTACTTTTCTTATCAAAGTAAATTGATCAATTTCAAAGCGAAATCTATTGATAGAATTTTATGCTCTAGAAATGTGCCTGGCACCACTCACCAAAACCGATTGCCTTGTGCGATGGACGGCAAAAAAATTTAACGCCCGTCAATAACTTCCGATTAACCTCCTCCACCTGCCGCACTCTCCCGGCCATAAATCCACAAAATTGACCCGAAATCGTGGAAATCGTTGATTTATGGCTGCGAAGCAGACAATTCCATCAGGAAATTGCGTGACTGTTTAATTGAAATGAGTCGCAGTTCGTGAGTGCCGCGGCCGTAATATGCAAAACGAGGACCTCCACTTAGGAGAAAAAAGGCCGTGTATTATAGTAGACCCAAAGGCAGACATGCCAGACAGTTTATGGCCAGAAGAAAGTCCCAAGTTGACTCGACTTGACTGACTCGCCTGCGACTCGAGCGTGCTCCAAAATTCATGAGCCACGAAAACGCATAAATATAAAGTTTTCCGCCTTACTCTTTTCTCCCTTGATATTTTTTTTTTTTTTTTTTTTTTTTGTGTTTTGTGTGAGACACGAAAGTGGCACAAAATAAAAGAACCGAAAATAAAAGTATAGGCCAAAAACAGAAAACGGGGAGGAACCAGCCAGCTAGGCAATTTTGATGAAAATTATGACAATAATTGTCATTAAATCAAAAATGCTCAGTAATTGTCTCATAAATTTACTATGCAAATTGTGAGGTAGGGCCATGAAAATCGTGGGGGAGGGGGAGTACGGTAAAGAAGGGCAAAGGGACCAAGACCAGGACCAGGTTTCGTGTTGGACTTTGCAAATTTTACGATATCAATAAAAACGTCGACAATATAAACTTTACTTCTGGCTTATGGGCACTACCTCCTTTGGGCATTAAAATTGTATAGCATATTTCTAGGCGCACGTTGGTTTAGTTCTCGTTGTGTTTGTACTTGAGTTTGTGTGTTGGCATGTTTGTTGTTTAGAGCCCAAAACGAGCGCGCACAGCCACAAAAATTTTTACGATGCCTCATAAAAGCCGAAAGCCGAACTGGCCAAAAGGACTCACTCCTCCGCCTGCCTCCTTCTAAAACTTCTGAAAAGGTAGCAGCTCGCCAAGTTGTGCTGCAAAGGATTAGATAAGAGGCATAAACCCGATGGACCGTTCTTACCTTTTTATGCCAATGCACTTGTCGTCGTCGTTATGTGGGCGCTCGGCCGGCCCAGTCGGGTGGCATTAAAAAAAAACGGCAAACAAAAATGCAAATAAAAAACCAATATAACGCCTTAAAAAAGAAAACAAACAAACCAGAAACGAACTTCGCACAGAGGCGATTTAAAGTTCGACGCCCACAAATTTGCACGAGGTCGAGAGCGTCGGGAGCATGCCAAAAGTGGGCGGTGACCACAGGAAGCCGCAAAGTGGCTTTTTAATGCACAGCAGGAGCAACGACAGGATCAACAGGAGCAGTCACTGCAGCAGGAGCAGCAGTAGCAGCAGCAACAACGTAATCTACGACCAGAAACAGAAGCAACAGTTAAAGTAACAAAAGTAGTGGCAACACTATTAACACCAGCAGCAGCAGCAACATTAACAATTAAAGAAACAGCAGTAGCCTGAGTAGAAGGATTTGCCATGGCAACAGACACCGCAAGGAATAATAGTATTTATTAGATACAGAAGTTCCCTTAAGTTGAAAAATAAATTGTATCCCTTAAATTGTCTGCATATTATAAGTTTTAGTAATTGCTTCATGAAAGCAGCTCTTAATCGGAAAGAAAGCATCAATATTTTAAGCAACATTAACAACAGAAAGGTAAATTTGTAAATTTAAAAGGTAGCTTACAATAACCACAAAAATTTGCAAGAACCGCAGAAAATAGAAAAGGGAATTTCAAGCGGCATAGCAGATATGTTAAGAGCAGCAAAAGCTGAAATTAATGGCTGCACCTGCTGCACACACAACGACATGCAATTATATAAAAATCAGCCAGCAGCGGGATGGCTGAAAATCGGGGGAAAAAACAACACTCGCTGAAATTGCTTACTTTGCTGCCCACAAACACTCCCACATAGTGTGTGTGTGCACAGGAGTGGTTGAACAGGAGTATGTGGTCTGTTGTGTTAATTTAATTAAGGCCTTGTTTGCCCTGCTACAACGCAAAAAATTAAATACACATATTTTAAAGCCGATGGCAAAATAGGGTTTCACGAAAATTCCTCAAGGTCGATCTCCCCAAATGTTTATTTATGTATAATTCAAGGCTTTAAAAATCCCAATTCAAAGAATCAAATTTCAGCATACAAAGTGTTGGTGGTTGTTTTGGCCAAACAAAGCCATATGTTGGCCAACACAATTTGGACGCTTCATTAATAATTCAACAGTGGACGTGTACGGCAAAGGGCCGAAACACAGACCTTTTTCCATCAATAGCCAAAAAGTTGCATATCTTTGTGTGGACTATGCCATATATTATGGTTGGCTAGGTCAATTCCCAAAAAACTGGGACTAAAAATGTGAATTTTGCTATGATGGTCTTAAACGAAGAGGAAACACCCTTTACTTCTTTAAATGAGGTGATGTAAAAAAAACAAAGAAGTTGTACAACAAATTAGTTTGTATGCTGGCAGATTTATACTTGTGTGCTTGAGTTCTTACGATTTGTCCCACTGATTGCAATTGATATTTATTTATAACATCCCCATAGCTAAGCTAATCGTTCTCTATTTAACTATTTTATTAAAAGGTAGATTTTAGACAACAAAACCAAGTGATTTATGAATCGGCCAAAATCAAAAAGAGAAACTCAAGTGGCTGTATTATTTCTCATTTTTCCGTTGAGTCCCAAACATCACCATCCTGCCTTTTTTTACTTTAGACAGCTTGAGAAATTATTATGTTTTGCTTTTAGCGTGATTGAAATGAAATTAAACTGCTTGCCATGCACGCGTTTTAGTCGTCTGCCAGCTGCCAAGGACATGTGTTGACATAAACAAAATTAAACGGGAGCGACAAACAGAAAAAAAAGTATTATAAAAAAATGGAGATAAACTAGAAGACAAAGTTGATGGCGCCAACAACAAAAAATTTCATTTACAAAATGAAAATTTAGTAAGAGGCATAAAAAAAGCACCCTTAACATATTTTCTCATGTTCGTTGAAAATTTGCGTATATTTCTCTAAAGGATCTTAATCGCATGTGCTTGGCCTGCTGACAATTTGCGCGTCTTATTTATGGACAATTTTTTTTTATTGTCAGCTGCATTGCAGCACATATCCTTGTACTTATACACTTATTGTGTGTGCTTGACAGCAAAAACCTTTTTGAAAATTTAATACTAGTTTGTATTAACAACGCGAAAAAACTTTGTGAACGCAGTAGTTGGGCGATTTTAATTTGCGAAAAAGTGTAAACTATATCGAAAGCGCGACGAAAAGGAGTGGCTACGATGGTGTTCGATGGATCACTAACAATTATATTTCAATAATTTCTCTTAGAACCTAACTTATGCTACGGTGGCGAGAGACGGGGCGAATTCGCAAGAGCGAACAGACGAAAGCTTTATTGGCTCCCGCTCTCGCCCTACAACTAGTGATTTACATGCAAGCGCTGAGTGCGCAAACACCGCCCCCTCTGAAGGGACGACGTCCTTCAGCCCAGAACGGGCAACAGGGCCAGTCGGTGAACAGCTCGCCGATATTCGCCGTCCTGCGTCCTGACGTCCGCCACGCGAACCTTGCTATCGGCGCCGGCGTGCACCGCTACCACTCGTCCGATCCTCCACTGCTGGGGCGGAAGATTGTCTTCTGCGACGACGACGAGCGCTCCCACGACGAGGTTGGGCTCCCCCTGGTGCCACTTGGACCGCTGTTGGAGGCTGGAGATGTACTCCCGGGACCATCGCTGCCAAAACCTGTGCCTGAGAGACGAGACACCTCGCCATCGTCGCAAGCAGGTCAGGCTGATCTGGTCCGGGAGCGCCGCTGATGGTGGGGCCAGAAGAGGGCCGCCGATGAGCAGGTGCCCGGGGGTCAGGGCCTCGCCGTCGTTCGGGTCGCTGCTTAGAGCGCCGAGGGGCCTGGAGTTGAGCACGGCCTCCACGCTGGTGAGCAGAGTTCCGAGCTCCTCCGCGGTCAAGAGGTCTTGGCCTACCGTCCGAAGGAACAGGTGCTTTGCAGACTTCACACCTGCCTCCCATAGTCCGCCGAAGTGCGGTGCTCTGGGCGGTATGAACGCAAACTCGCATCCTTTTTTTGATGCGAATGTTTCGATACCGCCCCCCTGCTCCTCCAGACGGGCTCGGAACTCTCTCATGTGGCGATCTGCGCCGACGAAATTGGTGGCGTTGTCGCACCACACCTTCTCCGGAATCCCGCGACGACTCACGAACCTTTGAAATGCCAACAAGAACGCATCAGTGGTTAGGTCAGACACTAATTCTAAGTGGACCGCTTTGGACGCAAAACAGACGAACAAGGCCACGTACGACTTGTACGGTGGCTTACCACGGATACGATACGTTGTGCTGAAGGGACCACAAAAATCAACGCCACAAATATTGAACGGGCGGAGAGCTCGAAGTCTATCTGCTGGCAAGTTTCCCATAATTTGCGTCAAAAGTTGCGGCTTACAGCGAAAGCAGCGCATGCACGACCGAACTGTTCGTCGGCAGACTTCTTGAGCATTAACTAGCCAGATTTTCTCGCGCAGACGACTTACGAGAGCTCGTGGGCCAGCGTGACAGTTCGTAACGTGCAGGTATGACACATAGGATCTGACGAACTGTGAGCTTTTAGACAGCAACAACGGGAATTTGGCTTCGTACGGGATAGGAGCATTCAATAACCGACCCCCAACTCGTAGCAATGTCGATGAGCACCAATCCAATTTATTTTCCTGAAGAAAAGGGTTTAACTTTTGAATATTCGTTGCTACCGGTTTATTCTTCCGAATTTTACTTATGTCGTCCCTGAACTCGTGAAATTGGACAACTTCGACAATTTTATCAAAAGCGAAATCCAGTTCTCTTGGCGAAATACTTTTTTCAAAGGGCTTCGACACCTTTCTGCACCTTTGAATAAAACGAAAAACCCACACGAAAACTCTCAGAAGCTTCAGGTGCGACGAAAAGGACTCTATTTTCTGAAGCACATAATTTGGCTCTGGGCTGACTACGAGAGCTATTGCCGATTTGCGTAGCTCCATCGACATTACATCAGCCGGCAGTTCGAAATGTTTATTTACAGGCCAATTATTTTCTGAGTCTAGCAAGAACGAAGGCCCACCGAACCAAATGGACGTTGTAAGCTCCTCTACGTCACATCCTCGGGACACTATATCTGCTGGGTTGACTTTCGTGGGAACGTGTCTCCAAATTGCTTTCTCCGACCACTCCTGAATTTCTGCAACCCGGTTCGAAACAAAAACCGACAACGACGAGGGATGGGTTTTAATCCAGTGTAAAGTGATCTCGGAGTCTGTCCACAGGAAAACATTCTCAATGGGAGAATTTAGCAATGGCCTGACACGATTATAGAGATCTGCTAAAAGGTGAGCTGCACACAGCTCAAGGCGAGGCAAAGTTTTCGTCTTGAGGGGAGCTACTTTCGATTTGGCGGTCAATAAAGACACTTTCAAACCTTCAGCAGTTTGAGTCCGAACGTAGATGCACGCTCCATACGCTCGCATGGAAGCGTCAGCGAAACCATGTATTTGAATCGGGACTTGTGGATCTGTGTTGACGAATCGCGATACCTTAATTTTAGGCAGCTGCAGAAGCGTTGCTTTAAACGTCTCCCACGACGTGAGCAACTGCATCGGTAGCGACTCGTCCCAATCTAATTTTCGAAGCCACAGTTCCTGCAACAACATCTTTGCCTTTGTGACCAAAGGACACAAGAGGCCAAGTGGGTCGAAAAGTCGAGCAGTCACCGACAAAATATTTCGTTTTGTCGCGCGAAGATCCAGGAAAGAGTCATCCAACCGAAATTGAAAGTAATCTTTAACCGGTAACCAAACCACGCCAAGGGTCTTGGTTACGTCTGAGTCTGCCATAAGTGGCATTACAGCGCTGTCAGATGCGGATAACTCTGGGCAGTTTGAAAACCACTTTGCCAATTCAAAGCCTGCCTCTTGCAAGACCTGAGAAACTTCGTCTCGAAGGCTTTGCAGGTCCTCAACGCATCCGGCGCCAGTCAACAAATCGTCAACATAAAAATCATTCTGAATAACCTTTGCGGCTTTTGGATGAGTTGCTTGCGCCATCTCTCCTAGCCGCATTAAACACCGAATCGCCAAAAAGGGTGCTGGCGAAGTTCCATATGTAACGGTGTTCAACTTAAAGATTTTCAGGGACTCAGAAGGATCTCGTCTCCATACTATGAGCTGGAAGTTACGATCAGCTTCGTCCACCATCACTTGGCGATACATCTTTTTGACGTCGGCCGCAAGGGCAAACTTATGCAATCTAAACCGAAGCAGAGTCGAGTACAGCTCCTCTTGAATAGTTGGGCCTACCATCAAGATGTCATTCAACGCTACCTGCGTAGAAGTACGGCTCGATGCATCGAAAACTACTCTCAACTTAGTTGAAGTACTTTGTGGCCGTAAAACGCATTGGTGCGGAATGAAATAGTGCGGAGTATTCGGAATTTTGTCATTGGTGGAAGACATGTGGCCCAGTGAAACATATTCCTCCATGAATTCAATATACATCTTCTTCAGCGAAGGGTCCTTTGACAATTTCCTTTCTAGCGACAAAAATCTACGTTTCGCAACTTCGTATGACGAACCAAGAGTATTTGGGTCAGATTTAAACGGCAAACGAACCGAAAATCTACCGGACGACAATCTTTGAGTATTTTTCTCAAAGTGTTGTTGACAGAGTTGTTGCTCAGGAGTATGGACTTTAGCCTTGGGCGGCAAGTCCTCCACAGACCAAAATTTCTGCAGGGTTGTGTCAATTGACTCCAACGCTTCCTCCTGGCAGCTGAGATGTACCATTTTTTCAGCGTTTTTATTATTTTCAGAGGCACATCTGCCTGACACTATCCAGCCGAGAACTGTCTTTTGTAGGATGGGGAATTCAGGGCCCTGCTTTATCTGGCCAATCGATAAAAGTTCAAAGAATGTTTCAGCGCCGATAAGCATATCTATTTTTTGGGGCTTGAAGAAGAATGGATCTGCCAACTGAATATTTTCAGGCACCCTCCACCCGCTGGTGTTCACCGCTTGATCCGGATGATAACCAGAAATATTTTTCATAATCCAAAAATCGGACGACAATTGGCTGTTCCCTACTCGCGACTTCACAATCGTGTGTATTTTTTTTGTGGCTTGGGCATTAGTTCCACCAATGCCTCGCAAGCTCATGCACACGTCCTCTCTTGTAATTTTGAGCCTCTGAGCGAGCTCGTCGGTTACAAAGTTTAATTGTGAACCAGAGTCGAGCAACGCTCGAGCTAATACAAACTCGCCGCTTTTTGTTTGGACGCTCACAACAGCAGTTGCAAGAATGACTCGATCCGATGCATTCGTATGCAAAACATGCGAAGTGGATGGAGACTCCTGCATGAGCGTGGGCTGAGAAGGAGGTGGCAACGCGAGATTTGTGTTTGGGGCATATATATGTAGCAAAGTGTGATGTGAGGAATTGCACACTCTACATCTGTTCGATTTGCATTTTTTGACAGTGTGACCCTTTCTTAAACAGTTAATGCATAAGGGTGCTCTTTTAGCGAAATCGAATCTTTGCTGAACTGTCAGGGCTGCGAAGGAAGCGCAGTTTCCAATCTGATGTTCAGCTGAGTTGCAATACATGCATTGAACAGAGTCGTTCCTGGCAGCGACAAACGAAAAACTCCTATTTCCATTCTTCTTAGGGTTAGATTGGGCCTGCGGAACAGTTTTAGGCTTGGAAGCCTCTTCTGCTACCATGTGTTGGTAACGCCTGTTGAGGGCCGCCTCACATTCGCTCCAAAGTGGAAGCGAAGTATAATCTAACTGTTCTTCCCATTTTCTTTTAGTTCCTGCATCGACCTTGCTCATTACCAGATGTATTAAAATGGCATTAGTAATGCGTCTATCATCCCCAATAGACAGCAATGAGTCATACAAGGCTGTGACCGTGTCGATGAGGGTTCTCAAGGCTGTAGCTGAAGGCTGGGAAATTTTTTGCAAATTAAAAAGTGTCGATATGTTGTCAAAAAAAATAAGACAATCATTATCGTACACCCGCTTCAGGCTAGCAAGGGCTTTGGGATAATTTTCCGCAGTAACTTGGAAGGCCCTAACTGTTCCTAAAGCGTCTCCAGCTAAACACGAAATTAAATGATTGAATTTTTCAATATCGTGTAAAGTGTCATCTTTGTCAACGAAAGTTTCGAAAAGGCTTATAAAATTTTTAAATTCGGAGTGTTTTCCGCTAAAAGTTGGGAGAGCAACGCTCGGCAGACGGCATTGAGGCGGGCGATTTGCTGGCGGAGCGGATTTCTCGATATTATTTTGTTTGGACTTATTTAAAATTGAAATCAGCAATGACTTTGTCATTACGGCCCTCTCTTCCAACTCTTCGCGGTATACATCTTTTGTATCTTTCACTTCTATTTGGTTTTGCAAAAGTGAAGCATTTTCAATGTGCGTATTTAGAATCTCTAATCGACACTCAAGCTCGACCGGATTTATAGATAATTTAGCTTCTTTTAAGTAGCGATAAGTTCGGTTAATACTTTTCATGCAGACATCTCGTTGATGTTTAAGCTCTTCGATATCCTTAGTTGCCATTGCGTTTATTTGTATTTATTTGGTTGGTATCGAAGAGGTGTTAAATATTTATTTTTATTAAATTATTTTTTAATAAATAAATAATAAAATTTTATTATTAAATAATAAAATAAAAAATCAACGAGTACTATACCGATCGCACACGGTGTAAGGGAGCTAAGTGCCGAGAGAATTACAGCGAAAAATCTAAATAGGGTTTTTATATTTTTTTTTATATAAACCCTGCGACAGTATATGCCGCACGCACGCACTGTAGGGGAGCTACCGCTCAAGCTCAAGCGTACCGAAAAAAACGAACAAACGTTTAGGCAGACCGAAAATTGCACTGCTGCAGCGATCGAGAACGAAAACGACGAAAGATAACTCGAAATAGCGGCAGCGGTGTCGGTGTGCGTGTGTATGTGTACGCGGCTAGCGGCTCTTCCTATGCAGATGCTAACGGAGAATGATACACTGACCGATAACTAAGGGCAACGAATATATAAGCCTGACGCCAAAATGCGCGCAAATTATGAAAAGCGCGGAAAAATTGGAAAAGCGCGGGAAAATTCTGAAAAGCGCGGGAATGTTCGGACAAACTGCGGCGAAAGTTATTGCCGCTAATTTTCTGAGAGATGCAATTTTCACAATTTGCACTTTTTTCCAGCTATGTTTATTTATACCCTAAATTGGTGCTCACTACGACGAAAGTTGGGGGAATTAAGTTCGCACTAATTGGGTCGACGACGAGTATTTTATTGCTTGTTCTTTGGCCAAAGCGATTCACATATACATAATTCGAAATATATTATGTTTATTGTAGAATTTTGGTTGTTAGTACATGCAAATTTTTATTTCTTGGTTAGAATGCTCACTATCTACCGATTTTTACACGAATGCAAAAAGTTGAAAGATGGGCCAAAACACAATTGACAAAACGCCACAGATTAACTTTCAACTTTTGGCACTCTATACCTGGATGGCCGACTTGATAATTGCAACTTCCTTTTTGTCTTCCATTTGGCGGCAGCAGCAAATTGAGCAATTAAAATTGCCGAAACGTCAGGCGCAACTTCAAGAACGGCAACTTCCAGCGACGAAATTATTGAATTTAATTTATTGGCCGAACCGACACGAATAAATTTGTTGTTGATGGTATTGTTTATAGTTTTCACCGACAAAAAAATTAAACTCGCGAACTCTACTGCTGATCACGTCGGGGTCACCATGAAAATTTAATACTAGTTTGTATTAACAACGCGAAAAAACTTTGTGAACGCAGTAGTTGGGCGATTTTAATTTGCGAAAAAGTGTAAACTATATCGAAAGCGCGACGAAAAGGAGTGGCTACGATGGTGTTCGATGGATCACTAACAATTATATTTCAATAATTTCTCTTAGAACCTAACTTATGCTACGGTGGCGAGAGACGGGGCGAATTCGCAAGAGCGAACAGACGAAAGCTTTATTGGCTCCCGCTCTCGCCCTACAACTAGTGATTTACATGCAAGCGCTGAGTGCGCAAACACTTTTAAATCCTTGTTAACTTCTCTAAATGCTCAGGTTGCTTTTTGAAACTTCCTCCCTCTCATATTAATATGTATAAAGGACATTTATATTGCTCGTGGGCTTTGCTTTGTGTCATCAGCAGCGGTATTTGGATGGAAGTAAAAAAAAATAAATAAATTGAAAAGCATTCGAGAAAAGGTTTTTCTTCGTTTATTTTTTTCTCTTCTTATAAGTGAACTGAAATTATGCTGATTGTTGGTTGAGCTTGCTTGATGCCTGGAGACTTTGGCAAATCGAAACAAATGAGTATGGAAATCGGTTTTTAGCTGCTAAGTGAAAATTATGTGTGCAAAGTCTCTAGGGGATTTTTTTTGTGGACAAAGGCAGCCCATGGGAGAAGATGAAAACAGACAATTTAAAATGTGAGAAAAAATGCTCCAGAAAGAGAATAGGGAAAATGAAAGCTTAACCCTCACTAGCAACTCGTTGAGCAGCTTTAGTGTTATCTTTTTCCAGCCATTATTCATTCATTTATTCTGGGTTTTCATTTTGATTGCCCGCCAAATCTATGCAAATTAGCCAAGCTTAAGACAAAAATGGTTAACAAAATGGGAGCACAAAATAAAAAAGTAACAATCCTACTTATAAGGCATTAAAAAATAGTTGTGGGCTTAGATGACCATGAAATGCAACTGCCAATCACCAGTTTTTCAGCATTTCTCTAGCGAAGCTTAAGTGTAAATGCGGCATATAAATGAACTCATTAAACCTGTCAGAAGAACGGCACCCAAGATAATATTTATGCTATTTGAGAAATGTATTTTTCATTAATTTCAGACATTTAAATATTTACACAGCAGCCGGGCATAATTAATTGTTTGGCCTTCAAGTGGCTGACTGGAAATTTTTCACTTGGCTGGTAAATTATGCGAATGGTGCCGCATTTCACACTTTAAGCTGACAGCTGAAGGAGGTGAAGTCCGGGAAGGTGAAAATTTATGCAATGAAATTAATTCCATGCAAAAACAATTAAGTTAATTTAGCAAAAGGCGTGGGCGGGCAGCGGGCAGCTCGGCGCCAAAAGCGCAACAGCAGAAAAATCAGGCTCAACTGAAATATAATAAACTTTTTGGAGAAGTCAGGGGCGTAGATGGATTGGGCAAAAGGAATGGGGAGGCACGTTGTAAAATGCTTTAAATTTCCATTGCCATAGCCATCGCCATCGCCATTTGGCATTGCCATTGCCATTGCTGTTTGTTTCGCCTGTGTGTTGTAATACAAACGCAATTAAAACCCGCTGAAGAGGCGCAAACAACAGACAGCCGCGAGTGAGGAGGGGGGTTGTAATATAAGAGGTGGGTGGATTGAGGGTGGTAAAATGCTGGTTGAGCTCCGGCGGGAAAATGGGGAACAGCATCCAGGAGCCAACAAATGAAATGAACGAACAGAAAGCGAGAGAAACGACACCGTAAAACATTTAAATGCCGAAAAATAGACAAAAAAGAAATGGAAAGGGTAGCAAAGAGGGCGATGAGAGGGTGAAAGGCGGAAAAGGGCTGGGTGGAGAAAGCGGCGTGGGGACGCACAAAAAAGAGAAAGGCCGTGCGAGCGGAATTTCGCTTTCAAATTTGCGTTGGCGCGTGAAATATACTTGCAAATGTATGCATATATATTTAAATGTGTGTGTTTGTGTGAAAGGATTGCGAATTTCACAGTCAATGCATTTAACGTTTCGCAAATGAAAAGCGGGGGAGGAAAATGTTAACAACCAGTGTAATTTTACAGCTGAGCTCGGACATGGAAAAGCTGGGAATATTCAAAAAAAAATTAATACACAGAAAAATAATAGACATCTTTGGAATTGCATTCATAATATCGGGATTTAAAATAAGTCCTTAAACATAAGGAAATTATATAAATACTTTTTCTTGCACGATTTTCGTGGGGCTTGCTGGATTATTTTTTTTTTTGTTTAATATTTTAGAACTTTATTATTTATTTATATGTTAAATATGACAGACTAGTATACAAAACTAATGATAATGATGATAATATAACTTGCCACGACCTTCGAAATAAATTTTAAACTAAATTTCATTCCGATATTATTTGATATTAAAGTGTTCCCAATTACTGACTGTGTAATGAGACAGCCTGAGCTAGATAAGAGAACTTATCTCATCTGCTGATTGTTGTTTCATTTATCACGCAAATGTCAAGATCCGCTGGCGCAGCTCAAAATGAATAGCGAAAAAAATACGTTTTTAATTGCATTTCAGTTTTTACCACCCTCCTGTTGAGGTGTTAAGTGGCAAAGAGTGATAGAGATAGAGAGTGAAACGGGAGTATGGAAGCCACCCCCGTGGGCGTTTCAACATTGACATTGACACAACCCCTGGAACACTACCACCTCTCCATTGCTCCTCCTTTTGCAATCCTCCAATTTTCAGCTGGCCAACTCACAAGCGAGCAATAAATTTTTCAATGTCATGCGTATCTATATAAAACAAGAACAGGAGAATGTCCTCGAAGAGGCGGAGTGGGTGTTTGGTATCGTTACTAAACCCTTCGCCCTTCGTCTTTAGACCACTAAGCTCCCAAACAGCAAAACAAACTTCCAATCAGACCCAAGTCAGTCAACCACCCACCCACCCCATCTCTATTTTGGCTGCGACTTTGTGATAAATGTGCTACAGCTTTTTGTCTTTACTTCATTTGAAGTTAGCTTGGCCAGCTGGAATCGGTTTTTTCATCTCCATCTACATCTCCATTTCCACATCCCGCTTTTACCTTCCCCGAAGTCGAAGTTGTGCTTGCTGAAAGTGTTGAAGCAGCACTCTGGCAGCGCATCAACGCCAACGAGCCCAGCCCACTT
This sequence comes from Drosophila elegans, assembly GCF_018152505.1. Lineage (NCBI taxonomy): Eukaryota > Metazoa > Arthropoda > Insecta > Diptera > Drosophilidae > Drosophila > Drosophila elegans. Next base: position 361,192 of record NW_024545855.1, on the reverse strand, counting down.
CTACTACCGCCTCTCCGCCCCTTTTCCACACGCCCCCTTCCATTCTAAGACCAACGGCATGTTTGCTTTTTTATCTGCGTTTTGCATGTGACTCCGACTGTAGGAATCTTGAGCGTAGTTTTAGTGATGCCCTCAAAGAGGGTACTTTAATTGAGGACAGAAGTTTAATGGCCTTTGAAGTTTAATAAATTATTTGGAATTGATTTTATTGCTCTACAATGTATGTAATTATAAATATAATTACCATTTCAAATGGGTCTTAAAATCAGCTAGTTTATTACGTACATAGTTTATGTCTACATATATCTTAGCAACCTCTGACTTTTTCAATTCAATGTTGTTTTAAATCGAGTTAATAATATCTTTAAAAAGGAACCAGTTTTCAAATATAAATATTTTTTTTAAATTTTGCTATGATAACAGTTTACTAAACTTTGTTTTGAACACTAATATTTCTAAGTACTAAGGGAGCAATTATTCGGTAGAGTATTAAAAACTTGAACCTTTAAGCATCCTCTTTTGTGTAGTGTTTTTTTTTTATTTTGCGCACAAGTTACATTTTTAATCGCGCCTTTGAGACTTCATTAGTGCAACAGCAGCGGCACGTAGCGAAGGGAAGTGAGGGGGTAAAAGCGGAGAAGGAGGGATATACCAGGAGGATATAGCGAGACTGAAACATGTGCGACGTTGTTTCAAGTGCAGCTGATGCTGATGCTGCTGCTGCTGCTGATGCTGATGCTGCTGCTGATGGTTCCTCCGCTTTTAGCCCCCATTATTTCCATTCCCCCAACAGTTTCATTCTTGTTGTCTGCCAAATGGAGCATGAAACACAGGCAAAGAAGAGCACTACTATCAACCTTTCTCTTTCCCCCTTGAGTACTGCCATCTCGCTCTGCGACTGTCTGGGCACTTGGCTTTACTTTAAGTGTTGTCTCTGCTTTTTGCCGAAACCCTTTCTCTTTCTCGCCGCGAAGCTTTAAATGAAGAGTGTTTGTCTTGAGCTTCAAGTGTGGCAGGTTGTGATTTTTATTTACAACTAAGCAAACAACACTAATGGTCATAAACCAATCAGTTATTTGGGATCTTGAGCAATTTATGACTGATATTTGCTCACACACTTGACATGACATTGGCGGGTTGGAAAAAATAAAACACCATTTTTTCCTCCAGAAACTCACTTAAAACTCGGGCGGCCACATGTCGTATGCGTGTTACGTGCCTTACTTGGCAAAACATAAAATATGCATAAATTCCAGCATATATTTCACGATTCTCAGCATATATTTCACGACTCAACATCAGCCAAAGAATTCAACAGAGAAATGTTTTCTATATGATATACAATATTTTCATTTCATTTGCAGCTTATTGACAATTGACATGAAATTGCCATTCTCCTCACTTGGCTGTTGCTTCTTTTATGCTTTTGTTATGCGACTGCAAATAAAGTAATAAAAGTTGAAGTAAAATCACAGCCCCAGTAATGAAAGCATAGAACATGCAACATTTTGTACAACATTTTCTCGGTTTTTTCTGACTCAGCTAAAATGACACACAACATTGACATTTTACAGTGCTGCTTAACCCTCTTTAGGCGTGAGTCATTTTCCACAAAACGTTTTTTATCAGGTATTCTTGAGAAAAAGTAAAAGGAAATAGTTGGGATTTTCTTTGGCCTTACAAATATGATAAATATTTACGGGGTGTGTAGGAAGTTGGTTGTGCAACCCCCAACTAATTGGGACTTAGCTATGCAGCTATATAACTTGACTTTGAGTCACCCTTTCGGTTTTTTTTTTCTTTACTCAGTAAATCCCCTAAATCTGTAGACTATCTAACTATCTGTCTCTTCTCTTACTGATTTCTCTGATTTCTTTCTCCTTTTTTCTTGCTGTCATGCGATATCTGCCAGCTTAAAAAATTCTATTGCCACTCCTCTTTGATATATATCAAATCCGAGCAATCTGCTTGCCACCCAACTGAAACCGAAGAGGATTTATGGTGTCTAAAAAAAAAAAATCAGTAAGGAAACAAATTCTGTTGCCTAGGTGTCATAAAGCGTATACAACAATTTGTAAATAATATTTTTTATTGAAATCCAAGACTTTTGACAGGCATTTTCAATCAGCAAACTGTTGCTATTTTCCCAGCTCCTTGGGTGTTTATAAATCACGGCGCTGATGTCGTCGTCTCGCTCGTCCTGACTAACTGGCTAGCTGAAGACATAATTAATTAGCTTTTAATGCTCCTCCTGCAGAGACAAGAGATAAATCCCTAGCCAAGGAATGCCTCTGGCAGTTTGGTTGGAGGAGAGAGTGCATTTAGTCAGACGGAAAATGATGCCGGCAAATGCCAAGAAAGCAGCAGCAGCAACAACGCGGTTCCTTGTGAATCTGACAGACAGACATATATGCCGTATCCTTTGTAGACATTTCGTTAAAAGTTAGCACAGAGCGCACTGCCAACAATCAAATCAAAAGCAAACAATGGGCAAAAATGTAAGAAAACATAACCAGAGATAAGCGGCTTCAGTTCAGGCAAAAAAGATGGCGACAGACGGAAACGCAGACGGCAAAAATACAACACAGAAAAAAGAAGAAAAACCCAGGACGAAGGACAATCAAAAAAAAAGGAACAAGAACTGCTGGGTGAAATGGGAGTGCAAATGTCGGCGTGTGCTTGTCCACGCCCAGGGTCCTGCTCCTGCTCGCTTTTCCCTACTGTTGTCTGCTGCAAATACCGCAACATGTACTCAAGCAGATAATGTTAAATACCACTCGAGAACGTATAGCAAAGGCAAAGGCAGCAGCAGCACCACCACCACCACCACCACCATCAGCGGCACCAGCGACAGCAAAGGAAGCAGCAGCAGATCCACGGAACAACAAAAGACATAAGCGCCGTAGCGGCTGCTTTTGGCCAGAACTCAACTGGCCCGGCCCTGAGTCTGCAATTGGTATTTGGCACAGAGAATGGGAGCGGGACTGAAACTGGGACTGGTACTGCGACTACAACTGCGACTGGACGAGCAGTTAAAAGGACACCAGTAAAGGGCACATGCAGAATGCGAAAAACGAAACCGAAAGCAACTTCAGCACTGAGACAAATTGAGAATTTACTAAGTTTAGTTATTGCCTTTCAAAAGAAAATATGTTCATATTTTTAAAGCGTTTCAAAATGATCTTTAGGTCAATTATTACTTCTTTAATTTAAGCAAAAGCCAACAATAAGAAGAGGATAAGCTTTTAAAGAAAATATCTCTAAAACAGAAGGACTTACATTTTATCCTACTCTTTCTTAAGACAACTGACTTTTACGGTACTTTCTATTAGTTAAAATTAGAAGACAATTTTATTTTTATACTTTTATGTTTTATATTTGCTAAATATACCCCTTATTAAATTTGTGATTAAGAAGTGCCTCTAGATTTCATAAAATAATCAAAGTAAGAATCAAATGAAGGCACTCCCTCTAAGGCATAACAGTACACAACTTATTTAAATCTTACTGAATTTCCATTTACCAAATGAACCTTTACTTAATTTATTGTTAGGAAATGTCCATATGTAAAAAAATAGTTCGAATCAAGTAATTGTACCCATTATTAGAAACACCACTACAAAATTCCTTGACTTTCATTAATTAAATATTGCAATCCCAATATTTATTTTCAAGGTTTTCCAAGAAAACGTTGAACAAAAATCCCCAAGTTTGACCACGTTGTTGGCCAGTGTAAGGTCGCCTGCTCATGCAGCACCCTTCCACCCACTGGAGGACCCTGTCCTGGCCAGTCAGACACATAAAGCGAAACAAAAGTTCAAAGACACACCGAGCTGGGGAGACATTTCCGAGGCGGGCACCTCCTCCAGCTGCTGCAGCAGCTTCACTCAGTTAGCTGATTTTGTTGCTACTTCTGATGCTGGTGCGGCTGAGCCGGAAAATTTAAGCGTAACATTAAATAATTTACAAACAAATGGCGCGACGCCGCCGCCGTCGACGTTGTCGTGTTCGGCTTAATCGCCGGAAGTACGCAAAAAACCCAACTTGAATGGGGAGATCTAAATGGGATGGATGTATGGGTGGGGCAGCTACAGGGCCAGGGTCGTCGACGCATGTGCATGTGGCAAGTGAAGAAAATCAATAAAACGTGCGAGGATGCGGCGGTTTTGCTTTTTGCCACTTTTACTTTTGCGACGAGAGAGGAGTCGACTGTGGACCGTCGACTGTCGACTGCTGGCAGGACAAGCAGCTTCCGATGTCGTCCTGCAACCGCCTCCGTTCTTCCAGCTTTGTCATTTGTTTGGCCTGCAGCTAAATTTGCCGGCTTTTTGCCTCCCCACAGCCCAGCCTCTTATCCTTTATTCCATCCTGGCCTCCTCTTTGTGCTCTCCAGCACACACACACTCACTTGTCAGGACTTAGGTGTGGCTCCTGGCAGCTGTTCCAGCTCTCGTCCTCGCTCTTTTCTGTGCAGGCTACAAAGTGCAACAAACCGAATTGAAAACGCAAAATTTGCTACGCCACTCACGATTTGAATTATCTAGATTTATTTATTTAAATTGAACAGTAAGAACGTTAAATTTCTAATGAATTTAACGAATTAGGTTGAAGTTGGGTTACCAGACACATGTTAAACTATTTAGACTTAAAAGTTTATATTCCATAATCTAATTAGAACAAGGTCTCGTATTTATTATAATTTATTGACCAATTCAACAAAAATACATAAAAGCAGCAGTTTAGAATTCGAGCTTAAAATAAAAAATATGTAATTATAAAATATACTTTCAACATTTTCCCAAAAGGAACCTTTTGGTTCATGTTGCATTTCTATAAAGACCGAAAAAAATGAAAATCCGGGAAAACGGAAGACCTCAGACTTTGGGAATGGGTCCTGACAAGCGTTAATCTCGAAATAAAATATTTGTTATGCATGGCATCGGAAGGGAAGGCTTCGCAGGACTAAGGCTGGTGTAAATTCAACCACCAAAAATTCGTAGCATACTTAGGAGCTCACCAAATCGTGAACTGTTCTTTGGGCTTTTTTCCATTTTTTTTTTGGTTTCTTGTTTATTTTTTTTTTTGTTGTGTGTGAGTTGCTGATTATCTTTGGCGGCAAGCAAAAGCAAAAGCGACTTTCCATAGACTTTGCATAAATTTTCTACTGCAGAAAAGTTTTCGAACACACTCAGACGCTTGAATGTTTTGGGATATCTTTTACTTCTAAGCTCTAGCAAATTGACAAAGAACTTCACTTGAGTCCTGAATTTGCTGGGGCTTCTTTTTTAGGGCCAGGTGTGTGTTTTACCCTGTCAATGTCTCACAGTCGTCTCGCTATTTGCATATCAACTATGCTGAGCTGGGGGTGTACTATACGTAACACGCTAACATTGTGTTTGTATTTCATTAATATTTCAGAGGTGGCGTTGTTTGAAATCAAAACATAAATATTAACATACACGAATTGAAACGCTGTATCGCCGCCAGCGCATTTCCTGCCAACTTCACACACACACGCACACACACATCCTAGCAAGGCCACAAAAAAATAAAAAATAAAATTTCGTAGAACCCTAACCGAAAAAATAAAGAAGAGAAAAAAATATGATATAAATGCCGCCCGCAGAAACCGCAAAACCAAACAACAAATACCCGACACACACAAAACACACGCCAAATAAAAATGTTCCAAAACTGTGAAATAAAACGTACAGCGGAAAATAAACGAGATTTAACCCGCTGCAAGCAAGGCAAATATTTTTGTCTAGCACGAATTGGATTTGGGATGGATATTGGAATTGTACATTTTCCAGGCAGCGAGCAAATCTGATTTGCTTGTTTTTCATTTAACACGCAAATATTTTGTGGCATGCAAACGATTTTGTTTCATAATTTTAAGCAAATACTGCCCATTTTGGTAGCTGAAATTGACAAGAAACAGAGACATACAGGAGTTAATTATAAAAGTGATATTTATTATTTATCGGCGTGAGATAAAGCCAATTAAAGTTGGCAGATTTATGCGGCTTGTGATTGGAAAATGAGAAATTATTAAAACGTAAACGAATAAATATTGATATTTTTGTAAAAGTCTGTTAGAGATTTCCTAGCCTAATAGTGCTCTTAACCATAAACAGTGTCTATATAGTATACATTATGAAACATATTATTACCCAAATTTATTAATTTTCTATTATTCTCTTTTCTTTTTAGGTAAGTGTCTAAAGCCTGAATCGCCTCCTACAAATGCAATCGATGTTCCATCAATGTTTTTCCTCGCTCTCTCTGCACATCATCCATTTCTTCATTCAAACATTACTTCATAACCCGCATTATTCACTCTTCCATCCTTTCATGATTTCTATCATTTTATGTGTAGCTTAGAATTTTGCCAATCCTAACTAACAATCCAAAAACCCGGAAACGTAATATTTATGTGTGTGTTTCGCTCTGTTTGTTGTAAGTATACGTATGTATGATTGTCGCTACAAATTGTGGTAAATATTTAAACATTTTCATTATCATTTCGCAGACAAGCGTTGGAAATCTGTCAGAGATTTGCCAAACCGACAAAAACAATTTGTGTGCCTAATTAAAAATTTAAATTACATCAAATAGAAGGCAGTCAGGCAGGCGGATCTGAACAATTTGTGCGTGTGACAAATTTGCCGGCGAACGAAGGCCGAGCCGAAGTTGCAAGCCATTATGACATGCATTATGGTTAGGATGGGTGGCTGAACGGGGGGGTGGGAGAAGTCCATGTTCCGGAAGGACGAAGAACGAGGCAATATGCCACATGCTGCTGCCACACTAATTTGTGCGTTGTGCCAACTTGGGTGCGAAAAACACTGAGAGCGACGCCGCCAAAAACTTTTGCCCAGTCGTAGGAAGGTCCTAGCCACGCCCACTTCCCTAACTCCATCTCTCGTCGTCCCCCTCGTTGAGTGCAGAAATTAATTGCATTAGAAAAGTTACCCCAAAGTAGAGTGAGAGAGAAAGAGCTGCACATGTGCCCGCCCGGGTAGCGAGTTGCGCTTATTTAAGTTTAGAAATGCCTTAGCAAAGTTACCACCACCACCATCTTCCTTCCGAATTTTGCCGAACAAACGTTTGTCAGCAAACTTAATTTCTGAACTTTTGCCGAGGCAAATGGCAGCCAATCCCCAATTTTCCCCAGCCCCCAATTCGGTGCTTACAAAATGTTCGTCACCAACTTGAGCTGCGCTTTTTCAACGTCTTTCGTTTTGGAGTTTCGGTGGCGCACAAGGATGTTTGTGCATATTTTAAAGGCGAAACTTGCCAGACGCACATTTTACATAAATGTTGCACTTAAATGCACATTTTGTCATAATGTTGCCCTGTCCTGTTCTCTTCTGTTCTGTTCTGTGTCCCACCGTTGGGAACAGAAGTGGTTTCAAGGGGTTTCACTCTATAAGAAAAATAAAGAAAATGCTGACAAAAAATGCCCTGCCTTTAAGCTGCCTCGGAACTTGGAACTCGGAACTTGAAACTTGGCAACAAAATTAAGATTCTTGTCTGGGCAAGTCTATAACAATTTTCAATAAATAACATTTTGTTTATTTTTGCCTGCAAAAATATTTCCCTCAAGGGTTAAAAGAAAACTTTATAACCGGAGGGCGAGAGCACTTTGTGCAGTGAAATGGAAATGAAAACTGTTGCCAAATGAAGGTAATGCAGGGGTTTTTTTTTCTATATATATATAACCTTATACGAGTGCGTGTGCGAGTGTGAGTGTGTGTTCATGTGTCGCTTGTTAGTGCAATTGCGATTGCAATTGAAGAGAGACAAACGAGGCATTGCATCTGGCCCTGTCTTCTTTTGCCGAGTCACTTTGTATTGAAATTAGACACATTTCCGTTCAATGGAAAATGCCAACGGCTGCTGGCAACCCCCTCCATGCTTTTTCCTCTTATTTAGCCGCCCCTTTTGTTGAGCATTGATATGCTCACATGAACAGAAGGGGTCAGCTAACTAGTACTAAGGTTGTTCACCAAAAAATTCTGATCAAAACATCGGTGGTTTTAAAAATACTATGCAAACTTAAATAATACTGTATTATCCTTGATTTTTTTAATAAGATCAGATACTAAATTCATAATTGTTCTATTATGGTTCTTCATAACCATATATTTTTATATATAAAGAAAAAGCATCAAATGGTGCTTAACTTTTAAATAAGAAATATAATTAATTTTCAGATGCCTTTGAAAAGTAATGTTTCGGCTATAATTCAAAAGAAAATAACTATATATATATCGCATAAATTACACAAAGCAATAAATATAATGGATTCAACATTTGTATAGATCAGAAGCCCTTCGAATATTTACTGCTATTATTTTGTCCTCTACTGTATTGTTCAGTCTTATGCACTTGAATGCAGCTGCAAAGTATGCTATAGATTCTTGCTCGAGCGCCTCGCACATCCTGAGGTAACGGGTGCATGATTGTGGGTGGATGGGTCGTCTGTAACGAGTGGGTGGTTGGGCGCCTGTGAGTGCGTGTTGTGGGTGGCATAGAGTGAGGGGGCTGCTGTCTGTCTGTCTGTCTGTCTGGCGACACTCGTTGACATTGGGGGCGACAATGCGTCAAGGCAGCCCATCAGTCGCGCTGCTTTTCCTTTAGCCCCCCACCACCTCACCCCCATTTGACTCACTAATTTGCATATTTATGCAATTATACGCTACCTTTTGTCCCAGCCAACGTTTTTGTACGTACATCAACCCTTTTTTTGGGGACCCGAACGCGAACTCAACCTCAACAGTTGGTCGCGCTGGCCCATGGAAAACAGTTCCCTGGAATGGAAAAGGAACACAGGCTGTGGCAGAGGCAGAGGCACAGGCACAGGCACAGCATGTCACTTGTCACGCCAAATACGAACACGTTAAATGTCAACAATGAAGTGACGCAGCACGGCAACAGGGGGTTAAGGCGCTCGGCTGTGGGCTGGCGGCTGTGGATGGGTTAAGGTGGGTGGATGAGCGGCAGCGGCAGCGGCGGTCATTGTCCCTTTGCGCGCCTACCAACTGAGACAACATCCGCAGCGGTGCGGATTTGATAAACACTGCGAGAAAACGGGAAACTATGAATTTAAAATAGTTACATATTGAAGGATTTAAAAAGGGGAAAATTCCTTCATTTACATAAAATCTTATTAAAAATTCTCTTCAATAAATAAAATAAATTCTTCAAATACCCCTTAGACATTATGAATTTAATTGATTTTATTGTTTAAATAATATTGAATGAGTTCTACTGAAGTGAGTTCTTAACTTAAATGTAACAAAATTTGTTTTCGCTATAAAATTCAATTTAAGTATATATTAATTTCTATATTAACGAATATATATTTCAAACTTTTAAATCATTTGAAAAACCGATTTTTGATGAGTGTAACACCCTTCAAACCCTTATCCCTAGCCACCCCGCCAACGCCCCTCGTCTCCTGACATTTGACACTGTCACAGCGTTTAGTGATTTATTTGATGGTGACATGCGTCGCTGTTGTTGCCCTTCCAAAAAACTGGCAAATAGGAAAAGGAAAATATTTCGGAACGTAGCAAACATTTTTGCTTAATTTTTGTTATTTCTATTTGCTTTGGCCGGGGAGTTGGTGTACCCTTCTATTAAATGCAAATGAAGTTATGAAAATTGCTCAGCAGCCCTCAAACCGCAGCATTGCCGCCGCGTGCCAACAAAGAAAGGGTCCGTTCGTTCGGACGATATCTTCAGCAAATGATCTCAATCAAGGGGGAGCGAGCATTATGAAAATTGCATAATTTTGACATAAGGGTTGTCCCCCTCCCCTCAAACCACCGCCAATGGCACTTCAATTAGAGTAGCAAATAAATACAAATATAAACAGCATTTTGTGGCGGGTTCAAAGTTTGCACTGCAGCGCCAGCAGAAAAAGAAAAAAAAAAGCAGCTCCTTTTGAGACTTCCACAATCCGGACAAGTTTATAATCTCGGAGGGGATTGGAAGACAAGATCTTGGCCCCGGTCTTGTATGTCAACAGCTTTAATTCGGCCTTTCATTGGCTGCTATTGCTGCCGTTCGCTTTTCAATTACCAGCTCAATGGCTTCTGGGGAAAATCCTTGCAACAATGCCAGGATACTGTGGCAGCCAAATAGTTGCACTTTTCCAAGGAGCCATCGTCGTCGTCTGGCTGCCTTTTACCCCGCATCAGCATCGGCAGCTCACTGCTGCTTTTCAGCATCAGCTTTTCAACTTTCAGCTTCATTGAGCATTGGACATTTATTGTTGCTGCGCATTAAGGCATTAGCAGGAGGTTGGAAGCAGGCGATCAGGCGATAGCTGGAGGAGTTATGAACGTATTTTTGACTTTGTTCGACACTTTTATTGCCCAAGTGCCGCTCTGCTGGTGCAGCGTTTACATTAAAGTCAATCGTTGGTTTTAATGCTTTCTCGCCATTTTAATGCGTATGAAAAAAACTATAAGTAATTGTTCGTTGGGAAAAACATTAAACATTAATTGGGCTTATAAAGAAGTAAGTATGAAGAGTAAGCTGAGCTTAAAAATATTTATATTTATGGATTTAAAGTAAGGGAAATCAATTCATGACCAGCGACTGAAAACAGTTTTGATATATTCATATGCTTCCAATAGCATTAACTTGGCAACCTTTGCTCCACCCCAATATTGTTATTTTATTTATTTATTTAGCTGGTTAATATCCTGCGGCATTTGCAAAGGGTCCTGGCCTTTTTCTGATCCGTCTGCATGAACTTTTTGACAGCAAAACGGGAAGGAGTGGATATGATGATGAGTTCCGAGGGGTGAGAAAAAGGAGGAACACATACAGCAAATTCCTTTCCTTGCCTTGCCTTTGACTGACATGATTATAAGTTTGTCTGAGTTTGAGTCTGAGTCTGAGTCTGAAGCTGAGTCTGTCTCAGTCTGGATCTCGTCTCGGCACGTTAACTCAAACGAAACTAATTTAATGCGCTGCAAAAGTATTCAAACAATTGCACAAGGCGACGCCCAAAGTGAAAGCAGCCAAAGCCAAAGCAGTACAACGAAAAAATAAAATAAAATACAAAAACGGGGAACACAAAAACTGAACTCAACTGAAAAGGAGCATAGATGGATCTAGGGGTGAGGGAGATCCAGAACAACTCGTGCTCACATCAAACGAGCGAATTTCATTTGCCAGCCAGCGAAAAGGAAAAAGTTTTTGTCTTCCCCTGTTCCGTTTCCACATTGTTTTATATTATATGTATTTATTTCTTTTTTAGAAATATACTTATGTATAGAAATTTCGTGTTCTCGTTCTCCATGAAGCAAATTCAATTGTTTGGGCGTGTGCGTGATGGTGGGGGTAAAGGGGGCGTGGCTGGCGAGAGAATGTTAACAATTTTATTTATGTTTGCTTTGAACTTGTCTTCATTATTTGCTAGCGACAACAGCCAGATGTTATCCGATTAAAGATTTTCCATTGGATTTGGCTTAACACTTTAATATTTGGATTGCATTCTTTTAAATAATATATAACTTCCTGCTTAATGACTACTTAAGGCTTTAAATTCTCCCAGCTTGAAATTAAAATTAGCTTAAAAAGTTCTCCCTTAACCACGGAAAGCCATTACTCACGAATAACCATTAGAGTACCTTTAAAGCCCCCCAAGACCAGACATGAAATATTTGGGCACAAACTAAATACATTTGTGTTAATTTCCACACACACACACACACACACAGGAAAGGAAAGAAGGGGCTGCCGAGAACCCTTTTTGAAAAATTTGCATATGTGTGGCTGCCACTTTGAACAAGGGGAAGTGAAGAAGTATGAGCCACTCATACATCAAACTATTAAAAGCCTCGTGCAAAAGCCTCCAGGGCATCGCCACGCAGCCACAACAACCACCTTTGGCATTAGAGGCAGAGGGCCAGTTCAGCCCAGCCCACACATCCTGGGTGTCCTTTCTGTCTTCTCTGGCATTTGTCAAATGCTGTTGCGAGGCCTCAGCGCTTCAGCATGGGAAAAGTTGCCGCCTGCCAAAATAGCAACAGTTTTTCCATAGACCAGAGGAGCGGGAAAAGTTCCTCCAGCAGCCGAAAAACTTACCGCAGACCGACCCTCCCATACCCCCTCCGGAAAAAGTTTAAGTATATTTGTGTTTAGATGGGTGTGGAGCGCCAGGTGCACATTGTATTTACATATTTTTGGGTATACAATTTTTTGGTCTGTGAGGCCGGGGCCCTTGGATATTTGCGGGCAAATGATTTTAAGCCTTTTGCCTTGGCTTAGATTGTTTTTGGCTCCCCAGACGAGGGCTGCTCACTAAATTAGTTTCATTTATCTACCGGTCTCTCACAAAAGTTTTCTAGATTGGAAGATTTCCTGTCGTTTTTTTTTTTTTTTTTTTTTTTTTTTGGGAGTGGAGCTTGGCTCCGTTCACGTAAATTTCCAAAGTCGAGCCAGACATCATAAACAATCCATGTGGCTATCATAAATTGCTTTTCTTTGGCCATTTCCCCACATTTTCTCAAATCCAAGCAAAGTCTGGGTCATTTTTTACGACAGCCCAGACAGAAGGGGATATGGCGATGGAATAATGGGCGACTTCACCGGGGGTCTTAGAGGCAATTAAAATAAATTATGATGTGCAGATTTACGAAAATTAAGAGATTGTTTTTCCTGGCGCACTTAAAGCGAAGGTAAAGCCGGCAAAAGTAAACTACGAAATTACGTAACAAAAGGAGCGCAGCGCAGCAAAGGGATAAGTGAAATCAAGTTGCAGGTTAAACGGGTCCTATCTGTGGAAAGTCCCAGGATCGCTTGGAATGGGGGCAACACGTGCTGTGGCCTCATCAGCAGTCAGAACACCTGACGCCACCCCCCACCCACACACACACACACACATTGGCATTAAGGGTGGAGAAACATAGGGATTTGGCTTTGGTTTTTCGAGGCGAATCCTGTGGGCTCCTTGGGCAATCAAGAATTCAGGTCATGTGCATGTGAACTCAATTAAGCAGCACATAACTTACAAACCGGATTACAATCATCATCATCAACAACATCTGAAGGGGGGGAACCTTTTACCCCAAAAGATCCTCGCCTTGTTTGGCATGCAAAGCAGTGGCCGTAACAGTTGGACCTTTGGATGCCTTTGACTTTTCAGCAATGGAATATGTTGCTCATCCGCCCCGTGGCCCGTGGCCCATGTCCCGTTTCCCGTAACCGTAACCTTTTTCGGGTGCAAAACAATTTGCAACCATAAATTGTGGACCATTTTGGGGTAAGGTCAACAACAGCTGTCGATTGTCGAACGTATTTCGCATGTGTATCGCCAGGATATGAGAATTTTCACTTGAATAATTAATTGAACGTAACAGTTTTTTGGGCATGGGTATTTGGGTTGTTCTATAGTTGCGTAGAATTTTCCCTTGTTGCGGTTGGCTTGCCTGTCTTTCTGTCCATCTGGCCCGATTTGTGGCATTGTCTACTGTCTTGTCTTGTGGTGGCTCCTGGCACCTTTTCCCTTCTGTTAATTAAGCCATATACACCAGTGAGTCCTGTGGACTGTGGAGTATTCACCATTTTGGGGTTGATTACTCCCCGACGATTTCGTTCATTTTTTCATAAGCCGCTTTCCAGCGTCGCCGCCGCAACAGGCAAAACAACATTTAAGCCTTTTCGTGATAAGCATTTAAATAAATTAAATCCAAATCCGCTTCCAACCCCCTTCCCCCAATGCGTTTGTATTTGGATTCTAACCGCATGCGAGACCGCTCTAATGAAAAATAGCGAGAGTGCCGGGCATAAACAAACACAAACCGACGACGACAAAGCCAACAACAAAACAAAACAAAAAAAAAAAGTTTGCAGGCGACATAAAGATTTGTCAACGTTGATAAACAACAACAACAACAAAGGCCAGAAATGTGACGCGACTGGATTGCTGGTTTTGTTGTGCATGCGAGTGTTTGTCTGCTGCTTTGTGGTAAATTTTTACTGCCCCACCAGTTGGGCGAAAAATGTGTGGGAAAATCGGATGGAGTGGCAGTCAGACGCTCCGTCGGCATACAAACAAAACCAAATCAAATGTGCAACTGTTGCGACCAGTGAGTTTGCTGCTGATGCCTCAGCTGTCGCTTTGATGGAAAGTGTCAATCTGCTGATGAGCAACAGCAAAATGACACATAACAGGGAGTTATGTGTGGTAAAATCAAAAGAGTTACCCTGTACTGATGAATACATTTGTAGAATTTAGTAGCATTCGGATTTAAGCAAGAAATTAAGAGCTTTTAATGTATTTATAAGAGAACGTAGAGAAAAAGGCTCTCTCCCTTAACATATTTCTTGAAAGAAAAACCTTTATTTAAATTCAAAGGCACCAACCTACATTTCGTGTTTCATTTCTATAATTTAAATAATTTTAAAAACTTATAATTTATTTGTCTTTGAAAACGTCTGCTTAAGATCTCGTTTTAAGCCGCTTACAGGGTATCAGAAAGTGAGTCGCAAAAGCCACATTGTGCATTGCCCAGCTCTATTAAGTATGCTATATTAATTTTCATTGTGCGGATTTGCATCGATTGCTCTTGTTTCAAAACCCCACTGTCTGCGGCTAAATGCATTTAGCTGTAGTGTGAGCTTTAGATTGATATGACACTTATACCATTTTGGTGGCTCACTCGCATGGAATGTTTATTGTTGGCTTTGTTTGACGATCAAATTCTTTGCTAAGCAGCATTTAGCACCTAACCACTCAATGGAATGCCATCAATTCAATCACGATTCTGGCACACAGCATCCACCATTGAGTCGTCGCATACGTTGCCATTAGAGATAATCACTTTTGCATTTTTAATGCCCTGTCCCGGACATAAAATGAAATTGCAATTGCCAGAGCGCCAATAGCTTTGATAAGCCATAATCAACTTGTGGGAGGGTGGGGGGTGTACTGCCAGTGAGACGGGAAATTAGCATAATAAATGCAAGTCGTGGCTCCATAAAATTTTATTAATTTGCCAGCGCCATCTCCCACCAAAATGAGGCACTCAAGGGCTTAACAGATTTACAGCTCGCAAAAAGCCAAAGCCATAAATACGGCAATGCAAAAAAGCGTACAAAAGTGCACTAAAAGTGCAGACAATGACTCATGGGCGGCGGATAGAGAGGTGGGGTATTTTGGGTATTTGTTGTATGCCACTTTCTAGGTCAGCCAATTGGCAAGTGCTCTAAAAGCCAAACAGTCGGCAGCAACAACGGCAAGCAAACGGACAGACAGTTGTCAAGCGGCCGTCGACGTTTGCACCATCGCTCTTCGGCATAAGGTATGCCAAAGGGGGCGTGTCCAGCCCCAAACGCCTCCATCCATCCATGCAGCTACAGCTACAGCTGCAGCTCCTCTTCCACCTTGTGCGCCGGCTGTCAACAGTGTCTAACGGGTTGCCCTGGGCCGGACTGACAAGTGTGTACGCCTCACAGATGGCTGGCAGATTGCGATTGCCGGGTGCAGACAGTGCGCTGGCAGAAAAGCATTATAGTTTGCAAATCTTGGTTACCAAATTTACTTGAGTAGGCCACACCAATTCGTTTAATTTCAGATCCCTTCTTATAAAATTAAAGAAATACATTTCTCACCTTTGAATGAAATCCTGAAAATAAAAATAATATTATTACAAATTAAGTAGTTAACAAGACAAAATCTTTACTAAAATAGTTTAACTAGTTATATATTTTATAATTTGACTTATTTTTAAAACAAAACTAAACAAATTCCCATATTAACTTGAACATAGACATTGCTTTCTATTAATGTTTTAAACCTTGTGGTTCAACATTCAAAAGGAAAATAAATATATATTTTAAAAAATGGCAAACGTTTTTTAAACAGTAAAATTTACAGTTGACTAAAATTTGAGTTTGTACATTATTATTTCTGCTTGCAAAGATCATTCTCTTAAAATAATATAATTTGAATTTTTCCAACCCTTAAAGAGTTTTGTTTTCTATTTTAAGTATTAAGTTTTTTTTCCGTGTGAGGCGGCCGACATAGAGCAGCGTGTATGCACTTTTCGGCACAAAAACATGGGCAGACATTGTGTCTGGGACCGTGTTTTTGGCTGGCTTCATTAGGAAGAAGGGTGCACTTGTCTGTTGTCTGTCTGTTGCCTGCCGACTGCTTCTGCCTGCTGCTGATGCCGTTTCCACTGCCAAAGTGCCAACAGCCAACTGCCTGCTGTCTTTCTGTTTGCCATTTGCTGCTCCTGCTGCCAGAGAACACAAACTATTTACGTTGACGCATACTGGGACACACAACGCCCACTTGGGCACACCCAACTTGAACCTGCCCCCTCCCTTTGCCGCTTTGTTACCCACTCAAAAGTTCAATGTACGCGCTTTTGTTTCACAAAAACAAAAAAAAATTTACAAAATGTGAAAAAAACGGAATTGTTGTAGGCCAAACGTTGCCATTTTCTTTTCTCATTTTCCGCGGCTTTCAACGCCGTGCACACAATCTGCGATGTCACGCCCACTTTTGGCCCAATGCCAGGGCAAAGTTGGTCTTTGGGTCGCCGTGACTTGCAGCTGATAAAAAATTAAGCATAGTTTTAGGCCAGCAAGTGCTGATTCTGCCACTGCCACTTCTACTTCTACTTCCACTGACTTGATGAAGAAAGTTTTATTGCCGGGGGCCCAGACTCCAGAAGTCCATTTGCCTTTTTAATTTTAAACAAATATTTTGCCAAAGCGTTTTTCTGCTCCGCTATTTTCGCTTCGCCTTCTTTTTTTTTGGTTTTATTAAAATGTTGACAGCTTATTTGGCGGCCAAAGTTTTTCGCTTTCTTTGGCTAATGATAATGAAATTATGCTGAGATCAGGAATCTAGCTGAGGCACTTCAAAGAAAGTTTTGTTAAAATACAAAAACTACCTTCTTAATTTATTTAAATTCTTTTGAATAATATCTTAGTACTTTCAAAATACTTTGAATACAATTTTTTGTTTAAATAATATTTAGAACTTGAAAATTTTTCTAGGAAAAATTCCATTCACTTCAGATATGGTACATTTACTGCTAGCGTAATTGTATATTTTTTTTAGGGGTGCACATCAAACAATGCAAATTGATTGCGGGCAAAGGAAACGCGTAAATTTGGGCAAACATTACTGTCAGTCAAACGGCAAGGAATCAGGTTTTCGTGGAATTGGGTGGGATGGGATGGGATGGGATGGTCTTGATCCGCCCTGAGCTGAGCCACAGCCAAAGTCTTGCCACATGCCTGCGCATACCAAGTGGGTGAATTTGTGGCACAGGAGTCGTAGCATCTGGGGGGGATGGGGTGTGGCAACATGGCCATATGTGCGGCATAATGAGGAATCCCAGTGAAGGCAAGTCGTGCATGTAGTCGCCGCATCTGACAGCAAATCAATTCATATGCCGAGCGAACAGACCGTGTGTGTGGGGTAAGCGGTATGGACGAATAAATTCATCAAAACGTTGGGCCCATTGTTGTGGGCGGTTAACAACTGCAAATATGACTCGGGGGTGCCGTGCCGCACAATTGTTATACTTATACAATGTCTAAACGGATTCCCTTGCACAATGGACAATGGCCGAAGGCGGAACTTAATCCATTTTGTCTTCTGCTTTTTACTCAGACAAATGAAGTCAATTGGATTGCAATGCCGTGGTCGCCGCATCAAAGTAAATTGTTTTCAGCATTCCGAGCTGATGCCATGGATTAGCATCGGTGGGTGAAATGACAAAGAGCTTGGCGCGCCTTAACAAAGAATATAACCAGCGCCAAACCGACCAGTCCACCACCCCCATTGCAGTTTCTTGGGCCCGAACTTTGAACCCTTGTCCACGGCCACATTTATTACACACGCTCATTTGTTTCTCGTCTGCCGGAGCAGCTGTCATATTAAGCAACTTTGACCATTCGAGTGGCCACGCTCGAGATAGAAATCTTTTTTGTTCATTTCATTTTATGTCCACTACGACGAGGCCCACGCACACACGCATTTTTGGCAATTTCCTGGTCTTCTCTGGGCCATTCTACTACCCATTCGCTTGTGTCTGCTGTCTGACCGATGCCTCAATTTGACATTGATGTGCCAAATGTGGAAATTTTCCTTCACTGACCAAGCTGGGAAAGCAGAAAAAAGCAAAAATAATAGTGAGAAAAAGTTGGGAGTCGAAAGGCGAAGCATTAAATACACTTTTCAAAACCAAAAAAAAAATACATATATAAGATAATTTTAATAAGAAAATTTTAATAATACATATAGACAAATGTAGTTCAATAGCATGGCAGAAAAAATATTTAGAAATTGTCTTCAATATCATATATTTTTCATCACTATCAGAAAAAGTAAAGTACTCGTAAAAAAGCGTATCCAAAAAGGGAGCCCACTCGTAAGCTGAGAGAAACTGTAACGGCAAAGGCTGTTGAAATGTAATTTGGCAAAATATTTGGGTGCTATCCTCGCTTGACTTTGGTTTCGTGTTTTCCACCCAAATGAAACTCAATCTGTCAGTCGTTCCGTCTCCGTCTGTCGCCGTCCGTCTCTGTCTGTCTGCCCTGCCAGTCATGTTGCCTGGCCACCTTATTTCCCACCTCCCACTTTTTCTGCCCGTTTCAAGGCCTAAAGGACCGTACCGCCTTTTGTCACCCCCTCGCAAACTTCTCATACGTGCGTTAGTCATTTTGGCACTTTCTCATGTCGTCAGTCGCTTTGCCTTTTACTCATTCGCACAGCAACGCCTACACATATTCATACTACCATCGTGCATCGTGTGAGCGGATTGTTTTTCCCCATTTTTCTCTATTTCCCGTTTTTTTTTTCCAGCTCCTGTGGCAGATTAGTCTATGTACTTTGGTGTTGGTGTTACTTTTTTTTTGAGTTTTCTTCCCTGTTCGATTGTGCATTTAATGCCAATTTGCTGTGTTGTGGGTGGGGCAGGCAAAACCTATGACTAATGTTTCCCTTTTAAACGAAATGAAATCAATCATGGGTAGACGTTTGAAAAGGGCTCGAATATTGGGTTTGTTTAATTAGCTGTATTTGTTTATTTTTAGGGCTATTTCCTTAAACAATTAGTAAAAGTAGGCATTGAATACAATTAAAAAATAAACACGTTTTTTATTTATTATTTTCTTTTCACGATTTTGACACTAATAAATATTATTAACAAAAAAATATATCACCCATATTAAGATTAATCTATTTAATACATTCCAAGTATAAACACAATCTGAAAAACCTTCTAAATTATACTCTCCACTTCCAAATATGAATCATTCTCAGTCTAGACATAATGTAAAATATTCATGCTCTAATCTCCCTTCAATGGCACAATACCGAAATTTCGCTGTCCATTTGCAAACTCATTTACAATTAAAACAACATTAATTTTCCTCTAATATGACCTCAAGCATTTTGCCCTGTCCGTCCGAAAGTTTAAATTGCCCCAGCAACACAAGAACAACAAATGATTGTCCATCCATAGTACCGCCCCCATCATTGTGTATAAATGCCGCAAAAAAGTAATTAAATTACGCTGCAAACCAAACCCCAAACCAAACCGAAGCCAAGCCAAAAAACCCCAGGAAAACTTAAAATGCCCCGCCCATGCAACAAGCGTTTAGCCACGCCCACTCCCTTTGGGTGGAGTTCCTGCTGTGTGCGAAAATTTCGCATAATTGCGTCAGGCGAGCGCATAAATTGCCAAAGACAAGCGGCCTGGGGGCACGTGCGTATCCGCAGAGGGCTGGGTAGTGGGTGAAAATTGCTGAAAACCAAGGGGAATCCATGAAAAAACAGGGGGGGCGAGTGCAGGCAGCAATCAAATGCTGCACTTTGCGTGCACATATGTCAAATGGAACCCCCTTTCTTTGCACAGCCACCCACAGAATGCAGGGACTTTAAGGACTGCAAGGACTCATTGTCCTGGGCATTGCATGGCTGTCACTCCAGCTGATGATATAGGGGAAAATAAGAGACACAGAGGGCGAGTGGCGTGCATTTTGCCAACTTAAATTATATTAAGTATGAAATATTATGCTAATTATGACTGATTTCATTCCATTTGAATCAGCACAAAAGAACACGAACCCACGACCTGCAATGAGACAATGCAAATGAATTAAAATTAAATGGTAGGGCAAATGGAAATGAAATGAGAATGGAAATTGAAATGTAATGCCAGTCGTTTGACTCTACTACTCTTGCTCAGCACTCAGTTTTGCCCTGCAGCTGTCTGACTTTTACACTTTCATGTGAAACACTGCGTATGCGTAATTTTTGCTTCTTTTTTTTTTAATTCCAACCCTTTTGACAATTTCCACGCTTGCTTTTTATGTTTGAAATGATTTTTCCATCACTTTCAAATGAGAAATTAAATTATTTGCTGCTAATGTATGTGCGAGCGGAAAAGCTGGAGTGGAAATGTGGAAAAGCTGCCGCCGCCTCCCTTTTTGCGGAAATGATACAGCAAAAGAGCCAAAAGGGCAGCCATCTGAAGATGAAATTTGTGCGCCGTGTGTCGCGTGGAAAACTAAAACTCATTTCTGGCAAATTAAACTTAAATGTGCCACGTTTTGGATGGAATGGAAGATGCCAAGCGAAATGAGTTGAAAGCGGAAAAGGAAAGGGTTGGAAATTTATAGGAGGGGGAGTGTGTTGTGTGTGTGCTGGTTTGTGCTTGCGAGCATCTCAAATGTGAAAATTAAAAGGCATTTCCGCAGAATGTCAGCGTCATATTGTAAAACATGAGTATTTAATTAGAAAATACTTTTAGGCAGGGCCATGCAGACAGCTACCTCAATAAAGCCCTCTTTACAGGAAAAATAATTCTACATTATGAAAAATAAATTATATATCTATCCGATATTATCAGTTTTATGATTATAAAACTGATCTACTGATCTATCTATTTGTATAATAAATATAAATATAAAATCATCTTAACATATTTAATTTCAATATACTCAACTTTAATTAAAAATAAAAGTTTTTTTGTATATAATTTTATTTATATTCATTGTAATAACTCAAGGTTTTGAAATTCCCTTATAATGATTTAAAACTTTTTTAACATCCTGAACACCGTTTAAACCCCCATATTTTGTTCTGTGTATCCCTCTCGTTTCGTTGTGTCGATACATGTGCCTGGCTAATGAATTCCTAAAGGAAGAGTTCGCCCCAAGTTTTGTGCTTTTTAACAACTTAACATAGTTTTGGTCTCGAGTCTCGAGTTTGTTGCCTGCTCATGTAAGGATGTAAGTACAAAATGGCATTTTCCTTAATGGAAAACCTCCGCCTAGGCCCCACAACTTTGCATGTATGCGGGATATTAACACGGAAAAACCAACAGCCAAACAGCGAACTACAAGCAGAATGGTGTTGGCTGAAAGTGCCGGCCAAGAAGTGTGGGTTCAAAGGGCAAGGATAAGGACAAGGACGATGATGATCATGACTGTGACGATGATGATGATAACGATGATGGCTGTGTTAATGGCCAGGCATTATTCAGAGCCTCATTCCCAGAGATTGTCACACAGCGATAGGCGGAGGGCGTGTGTGTGTGTGTCTGTGTGTGTGTTTGTGTGTGCGTGTATGCGAATAAGTGTATCTAGATTGCCGGCAGTGGGGGGTTAAACGGAGGGCCAATGTCCACTGGCCATGTCAAAACTCATTTGCCGTTAACGAGCAGCCATTGTGCTTATAAAAGGATTATTTACAAATCACTGACTTTCAAAAATTGTCAACTGCAGGGCAAAATGCCTGAGGACCGCGCCTCCTCCTTCTCCTCCCGTTTAACCCCCAACTGGCTGCTTTGATGTACAATTTATGGAATTAACCCTTAAGTGCTCGCCGGCATCAGACAGCAGCCGTGGATCAACGCTCCAGTTGATTTCTTTCGACTGATTGCGGCTGAAACGGAAACGGATCCAATCCAATCCAGCCATCAATCTAACAACAATTGTGACTTGCAGATAGATTTTGCAATTTACAATTTGCAATTGATGGCACTCGTTGACTAAATGCTTGACTGAACGACTGACCGAGGGATGAGTAAACTTAAAGAGGCTGAGGTTCTGGTCGGTCTGTCCCCTTAATTCAAGCCCTTTGTTTGCCCTGCGGTCACTCTAATTGGTGTTTGCATGTGGCTCTCGAAGTCTTGTGTAAACACGATATTCCGGCTGACCAGCAGCGGAAAGGGATCTACAACCTCTTCTCCACTTTGGATCCCCGCCTCCACCTCCTTTTCTTCTTTTGTAATTTTGCGTGCGTTGTGTTTGCTCATTAAACGGATTTAGCCAGGCGCAGATACGGATTATATCGCATTCGTTGAGTTGGATTTCGAATGCTCTTTATAATACCAAGGAAGATGGTAAAATTAAAATGATTAAAAGATTTTTTTAGATTAGGATTCATTTTATAAAAGTAAGATGGTATTTCATATACAATTTTTAAGTTAATTTTTCTCTACGTCGTTTCCCTCTAAATTATTTAAATGGATCTTTGGGAAAGGCAGAATTTGAATATAAGTTAATGCGAAATACTTTTGTAGCCCCTCTAATTAAATATATAAACTAAATCTATTAAAAATATTTGTTTTATTACTTTTAAGGCATTTTCTTAGCCATTTTTCAACAATCTTACAGAAGAGAATAGAAATCTGAGCAATAATTCGCCTCTGGACAGACGTCATCAATTAGCAGGCCGCAAGTCGTGTTGGCTAGTCAAGTTTGCGGAAAAAATTGACAGCTCGGGAAGGAGTGTTTCGCGACCAGGCCGCCTAATGAGCAAACCGAAAACGAAAACGGGCCGAGTGTACTTAACTCCACTTGCGAAATCACATGTCAAAAGTTATTAGCCCGGCGTGTAATTTGTGCCGGGCTGATTACCGAAATGTACATGAAACAAATAAACAAAGTCATTTGGCTGGCCTGTTCTGTCCCGGTCTGGCCCAAGCTGGAATAACAAGATTCGTTGCCAAAAAGTTGGGATGTTACTTCACTTATATCTTGCGTGGCTTGTGTGTAGCTGCTGTCATTGCCAAAATCCAGGGCCAAAGTTGCTCCACCGCCTCTCCACGCCCCTCGATTCATGCTGTCAATATCGTGGCAACATATTTCCTCGCTTAATATTTTTTTTATTTTGCCTCAGCGCTCCTGTCGCTGCTATTTCAGTGGCTGTTACTGTCTGCGAGGACGTGAGGGCGTTAAACTCATACATCACTTTATCCCGTCGCCCTTATCCTGCATCCTATATGCTATAAGCTATGTGCTATAAGTCCTGGGACGTTGGCAGGCTCCCTAACTAACTGCCTCGCCTGCTGTTTGTCTTGGTCTGGCGCGTTTTTCTCGCACCGCGATGTGTGTCAAGAGTTGCCAATAAAGCAGCGGCGGCAACCCGATCGCTCTTGCCGAGAAGCTATTGAAAATAAATTTATAACGCATACGTCATGTGAGCCAGTTTATTGCATTTGTCGCTGGCATTGCAAAACTTCAATAAATTATTTTATTGCGACAGTTATTTTGCTTGCTTTGCCCTCTTCGTGGGTTTATTTTTATGAATTTGTTCAGCAGCTACTCGTGCAAACATACAAGTATAGCCATAGCCCATGATCATAAGTACGATATATCTATATCGAAATCCATCTGGCAGGAGCAAACTTTCTGTCAGTTGGCATTTTCGTTCATTTGGCACTCAAATGCTTGGCAGCTAAATTGCAAATGACTTTATGAATTTGCTGTAACGACTTGGACAAGCTCCGATGACCTTTGAAGGGGGGAATGGCTAGAAAATGTTGCAATAATCAACCTTATAGCAAGATGAAATTGATTCCGCATGAAGCATAAACTTAGAATTGCATAATAAATTTGTGCACAAGCATTAATGAGTTGTTGAAAGGAGTTGAGTCAGTTTACAAGGTATAACATGTTGATTGATACGAAGACAGCTCTGTGATCCAATCATTTTGCGGCCATATTAAGTCCCTTGGCCAGACCCATTTCAATCGAGCATTAAACACACTTTGTCAGTCATAAAAGGCCAAAACACTTTCGTTCCCCTTCATCAAAAGTTGACACTTTGCGAGTTAACCTTTAATGAAAAGGCCAAACAAGCCAGCAGCCTCGAGGGCTCATTGTGAAATTACCCAAAGCGTAAAGAGGGCGAAAACGGCAGGAAAAAATAAGAAAATGGAACTCTGGCTGGTAGTAATATGGCCGAGGGCTACAGAACTCTCTCCCTCCTTGTCACTGCTCTGGCATCCTAGTCAAAGAGGCAATAAGTAGCAAAAATTACGCTAAACGTGGCAATTTCCTCGCAAATTGCACAATATATATACAAAGCAAGCGAGCGAACGAGCTTATACCCCACGCATATCTGGGCTGGAAGTCCTTCGTCTACTCAATTTAACTATAGAGAGGAGAATAATGCTTAGATTTCAAGGTGGGCCCCCAGATACCCTTTAACTAAGAATTAAATAATTTAAAATTCGGTTTCTAAGTAGGATATATTCAAAGTAATTGGGTGTTGTAGCCTTGCAAGCTATCTAATTACTGTGTTCCTAATTGTTAATATGCCTTTTATTGGGTACCGTAGCATTCAAGGTGAATGTTACCCAATTAGGTTGACAAATTGCTGATAAAAGGCTACTTAAACCCGCCAAAAAAGAGTATGATAAGGCACATAGAGCACCGTGGCAGGTATTTTTCATACGTCAAAGTACAACGAAGCACCCATAACTGGCACTCTGCAGATGGCCAGGTAAAATCCGGGGCCAGGTGGCAAGCTGAAGCCTGTCAATTTCCACATGGCCCCATATGAGGTGGGTAAAATCGGTGGAGCAGGATATGGGGCAGGATTGTTGCAGGAGCAGGGGTCATGCGGCAGTGGCAGTGGCGGTGGCAGGGAGTCGGGGCGATATTTTAATGCGTGTCATATTTGATTGATGCCAGCGCGGCACAGAGCGCAGAGGCGTGGAACAATGTCAAGCGTTTAACATTGCCCCGAGCGCCACTCAAAATGTCAAGGCAGTGGGGTCCTTCCAAGCCTTAACCCCCGAACCCACCACCACCCCTATTTAACCTCCCGACGTTACCGTTATTTCCGCTCTTTTTTCGCCCTGCAAAATTGCCCCTGCAGGTATGCAATGAAAAAGTGCGTAAGGGAAACCCATTGTTCCTTTGTGTGTGCGTGTGTGTGAGTGAGTGCCTCTGTTTTGTGTAATTTAACATGGCAGTTTGTTAACAATTTTATCAGGCCCGAGATGTTTCACCTACCGAGTGAGGGAAATCGCTTCGAGAGCTGTAAATACAGACGCGTATGCGTATGCGTATGCGTATGTTGTGGGTTCAGGGTTTGGGTGGCCATAATTTATGCCCAGACTAAGTGCATTATGTTTGGCCCTCGAGCTTTTAGTTGCCCCCTTTCCGCTTTCCCCTCCGGGCGGACTCAATTATTTGTGGCAATTGGCAACGGCAGTTGGCGCAACTAATTTGACTTGAGCGGCGTATTGTAGGCAAACAAGCAAACCGGCAAACATTTGAGCTCGAACATATAGACTTTAAATTAATTATGTCAAAAGGTACACTGCAAAACAAATTATGTAACAGGTTCCTGATAGTTCTAGCTAAGACGGAGACAAAAATATAACATTTTAGTTAAAAGATGGTATGTAATAGTATTTTTGAAAGGAAAAGTATAGCAAATCGGAGGTTCAAATATTAAATTTTTGAAATGTTTATATTTTGGAAGAATGTATGTTAAAGACATATTCTTAAGCTCATTTTAAAAAAAAGTTAACTTATAACTGAAACATACTTATAAATGTGATGTAATTATAGATCTTTTGTCATTCTCATTACCCATAGTTAAGTTATGACTGCTGTTTATTTACCTGATAAGCGAATTAACCCCTTAAATTATTAACCCTGGTGACTAGCCCAATTGCTAACCCCATCCAACGCCAACATCAATGTAGAATCATTAACCGCTCTGACTTAAGTGCCATGTACCACACACTCTCCCTCTCTCTCTCTGTCTCACCCGAAATTCATCTTATTAGCTTCACTGTAACCTCTATATAGCACCCTATGGCATTCATAACACCCCTCCCTACCCTCACATGACTCACGCTGCCAAAAGAAAGAAAGAAAGAAAGAATTTGGCCAAGTGTTTTACGTTCTCTGCTGCTCGTTTCTTTCGCTCTTTTGCAGGATGGACAACGCGGCCATTTAGAGGGCCTGGCATCCGTCTATTGCGAGTTGCTAATGGCTCCCTTCGGGGACATTTTGTCGGCTCTCGAGCAGGCGCGCCAGGCGGCCTGGGCGGAGCGGAGTCCGCTGCACAGTACCGCCCAGCTGATGGGCGGAGTGGGCGGCATCGGCGGCGGTGGAGGAGGAGGCGGTGGGGCTGGCGGCAGCACGGGCAGCGGCAGCGGCGGTGCGGCCAGCGGTGGCAGCGGCGGCAGCAGCGGCGTACTGCACCATCGCCAGCAGCACGGCCATCGCGGCCATTCTATGCACGGCGCCGGTCTGCCCAATAGTCATAGCCAGCCCATTTATGTGCCCGGAAAGTACTCGGTATGTATGATGATGACCCGGAACCACCACCCAACTATCCAAAATCTTCCGCCTCCTTAATCACCACAAAAAAAAACAAGAAAATAGAAAACGAATGACTCCATTAGCGGCCCCCTAAGGAAAATATTTACAAAATCAACAGAAAGAACAAATTTTTTTGCAAAAAACGAAAACCAAAAATTGATGTTGGCGTTGCTTAATAAAAAAAAAAGAAGAAAAATAACCAAAAAACCATTAAGCATCTATCCGAATAAATCTATTTAATTGTGTGTTAAGAATTGTGTAAATATTTTTAGCTTGCTTGCGTTCTCCACTTTCACTTGCATGTTGTAGTTGTGTTTACTTAGTCCAAAAAAGTACTAGATAAAATGACTAATTTTCCATCCCCAAACCGACTTTTTCAGCCCTCGAGTTGTTTGTCCGACAAGGAGGAGGATGAAATCTACGGCTTCGGCTACGGCGTCTTTGCACCCCGAGTGGCGCGCGGAGGGTTAACGCAACAGCAGCAGCTGCTACAGCAGCAGACGCTGCAAACGCAGCAAAGCATACAGCAGCAGCAACTGCAGCAGCAACAACAGTTACCAATTGTGCCAGGCCAACAGCAACAAGCGGGAGTTGGACCGCATCAGCATCAGACTCTGCCACCGAATGTCGCCCATTTGAACTTTGTGCAGCAAAAGTGAGTACAATACTTGAAAAGTTTTTATACTCTTTATTGAATTTTAATAATAATTATTTTTCAAACAGTTGCCTGAGTCCGCGTTCTGCTTATTTCTATGAATTTCCACCGACAGCTGGTAAGTTGAATAAAGAAACAGAGAATTCAATTCTAAAAGCCTTGCAGAAGCTTTTCATAAAATGTCTTTATAAAATGACTTATAAAAATTCAAACTGACTTCGTTTTGATATTTCAAAAATATAATTGTTTCACCAGAAAAGAAGATTTTAAACTCAACTGTTGTGAGTTTAAAAAAAAATTTACAATTTTATTAACTAAAATTCAATTTTAATATTAGAAAAATGAAATTATTTTAATATATATTTTGTAATTATTTATTGTTATTATTATTATAATAATTATAAGAATTAAATTACATAAAGGCAATTAACACTAAATTAACAGACTACCATTTTAATAACTAACTAAATTCTCAAGTTTTGTCAAATCTCATTGTTTAAAAACACTCTTGACCAAAGCTTTTGTAAGCTTGTGAGACATACTTATTTTAATTTATTTATTTAGTTATAAAAGTTATTTTGAACCGTAAAATTTTAATAAAAAGTATGACTCCCTCTGCTAGGGTTTGGGAATGCGAAAAAAGAGAATATGTAAATCAGCCGCCGACTTCAATTCCCTTTACTAATTCAATTTCTCTCCTTATTTTTGCTGGATTTCCCCCCGCGGATTCCAGAGGGTCGCGAGACAAAGAAACGCACCACACTGGCCCGACTGCTGAAAGGCTTGAAGACTGTCAATCGACGAGATCGGAACAATCAACAAAATGGTGCCCAGGCCAGGGTAAGTAAAGTACTCCCTCAATACATTTTCCTCCTCAGGATTTTCCCTTTTGCCCCATCACCAACACCCGCCCTCTAGTGAAACTCATTTTCGCGCTTCGTTTTATGACCGCAAGCAAATTGTTTGTCCTGTCCCGCAAGTTTTTGTCCCCAGCCTTTCATTTGAATCAACTGCTGCGGTAATTCTTTCAATTTATTTGCTCGCATTTCGTTTGGTTTCCTTTTCCCTCGAATTTCCTTATTCTAGGCAGCCATTTTATGACTTTCTGCGTCTTGACTTGAATATTCCGCAGTGTGTTCCGTGTTCTGTGTGGAGTATACTTAATCTTGGCCCTGGGGACATGTAAATTTTTATGCGCGGCGCGCAGCAGCTTCTCCTTTTGCCAGCTGAAAAGGTTAAAAATGTTTTGCCAGCGGCCATGTCTACATTGCCACTTCCCATCCTGGCTGCAGCAACAGCAGCAGTTTCCTTCCTTCCTTCCTATTTCCCCTTACTCCCCCGCTCAGAATTTGTTGTACACTCGCTTTATCTGCGCCGCTCACAAAGGATTCATTCAGCGCCTTTGATTAGAGCAACCTTTGGGGAAAGGCATCAGGATCGGGAGACGACGGAGCACTATTCTTGAGCCGAGCGAGGCTGGCAATGAAACTGCGAACAGCGGCCAGGAGCACAGATAACGTGAAACAGGACGACGGCGGCGACGCTGCTCATAAATAAGCAAGGACATGCATAAATTTTTCACAAGCAGCACAGAAAAGAATAAATAAAGGGCAGGGGTAGAAGCGCAAAAATATAAATAATAAACTGCCGTGGGGGAAAAACGGGAGAAGAAAAAAAGCGAGAAAGGACCTGCTTACAGATAAGCGCAGGAAATGACTAAGGATATGTGCCTAAGTAGCGGCATCCTACTCACGAAGGCAGCCGTGGCCTTTCAAAATATAATTAAACAGCACTCCATGCGTTCGTTCTCCCACCTGATTTGCTATTTATGATAAGAAAACAAACGCATTAAACAGCGACCCGACCCGCGTAGCAGAAGGGTCGAAGGGCAACCCTGTGACCCTGCGACCCTGCTAACCTGACCCTTGACTCCTCGTTATTAATTAAAAATTAAAGCTCCGCTGAAAGGTGTGAAATATAAAATGGCGTCCTAATGGCGATAAAGCACGATGCTGCTGGACTGGCTTTGGCCGGGCCTCCTTTCAAGGAGTCCTTGATTTATGGGTAGCCTTTTTCCCCTCCCTCTCTTCCACTCTTCAATAACCACCTTTGTGCATACTTGAGAAAGTTAATAAGCCAGCCGCGCGATTGATGGCAACACAGCAGCCGTACAGCACCACCTTCCTTGCAACCTGAAAATGAATTGAAAACTTTGCCCTAAATTGATTCTATTTCGCATTTCTTGCAGGCGGCCAACGATCGTCTGAGGCACTTTCAAATGATAAACGGCGGCGCCGGCGGACAGCAGCACAGTTTCGAGGAGACAATCCATAGGGTGAGTACAATGAAAATAGGTAGATGCACCGATAAACAAAATGGATGTACATTAATAAAAAACATTTTAAGAGGAAAAAGGCATTTAAGAAACATTTTAAACTGATTTAGAAGGTCTAGATGGCAAAAATGAAAGTTAAATTAAGTTCAAAGTATTATAATATTATGGTTAAAGACCAGAGAAGCAAGTTCAAAGAGTTTATAACATAAAACATGTTTCAAACATCAAAAATTCATATTTTAATACTATATTTCTTTGCCCTGTTTAAAAATGCGTATGTTTGTAGGAAGGTTGTTTGGTTAGAATGGAATAGTCGCATAAATATTAATGCAGCAAATTTAACAAGCTGATGTTGCTGCTGGTGTTCTGCAACAGCTGCGACAGCCAGCAAAATTGTGTTGCAACAAAAAAATTTGCACAAACTGCAGCAACAACTGTAGGGGTAAACTTTCGCACACCACCCAAAAAACTCCACCCTCCTTTTGACTGCATTTGCAATGCAATTTCAACACGAAAGCTGCGGCTGTTGCTTTTGAGCACGTTTACCTGTAATGGCATGCCACCAGCAACAACAATTGCAAGGGGAAATGGGGATGGTGAGGGGGAAGGAAAAGAGGAAGTGGCAGCGTGTGGATGCATGCAACATTTAAAAGTTCATTGCCGTCAACATTCATTATTAATGACAGCGCGCACGGCGCCAAACTAAAAACAAGCAGCAAAATGCAATCAACGCCGCAGCAGCAGCAACAACAGACAGACAGCAGCAATGGCAGCAGCAACAGCAGCAATGGCAGCAGCAACATCAGCAACACCTGAAGCAACAGCAGCTGTAACAGCGACAACAGCTATAGTTAGAAAATGCATTATGCATAACCAAACATTCCCGATTCAGAGGCACCCCATTTCCATTTGCCTTACCTGAAAATATACTTTAAATTTTCGTTTGCCAAGAAATTAGTTGGCACATTCATAAATAAACAAACATTCAGTTACTCAGCAAACGACAAGAGCTAACAACCTTCATTTTCCAATTGCAGTTAAAAGTGCAAGAGGCCATGCGGAAAAAGGAAAAATTTCAACGTGAACACGAGGAGGTAAGTAAAAATGTGACTTCAAAATATCCAAATATATTGCAAAATATCCAAGTATTCAGACCACAAGGCAAAGATTTATGCCTTCAAGATGTCTATTCTAAAATTGATAAATGCGAAAGGCAAACATTTGCAGTGGCCAGGGATAAATCAAGCATATTTGTTCTGGGCACTTTTCACAAGTTAAATAAACATAAAACATTCACAGCCCGAGGGTTGACCGAAATTGTTGGGAGTTGGTAGACTGTACTATTAATTTCACAGATTCCGTAGCTTTATATTTGCATGCATTAAATACACAAACGGAAGAAACACTTGCAATTGCACAGGCCAAAAGGTTTTGCTTGCTTTTTCTTGCCCTCCAGCGTACAGTGCGTTTCGGTGTTATAACTTATAACTATCATTAAAGGGAAAACCCATTTTCAACTGTAAATATAATAAAAATGTAATTAAACTAGGATTTTCTGAACCTTTTCGCCCAGAAAGTAATCTTTAATCTTCACAGAAATTTCCAGTGATTTTAAATTACATTTTATATGACATGGCATATATATATATATACATATATCTTTATAACCTACAATGTACGTGTACCATGAAGAGCATATAAACTTGTTCATAACTTTTTTAAGTTATACCAAATCCATTCATAAAACTTTGCTAAATTATTAGACACAAATGCATGCAACTATATAATAGTTTCGACACGCACTGTATTTGTTTAAGCAATATATAAATGCAACGACTTCTACATGCGCAAGCCAATTAAAAAAGCTATTAAAAATATTTGATATAAAAACAGCAATTATTCCAAGGCATAAAAGCCCGAAGACCAGGTCAAAAGCTCGAGCTACCAAATAAATGTGTGAGTGGCGAGCAAACATGCAAAACAGACGCAGACAAACCCAGTCGGAAGTTAGAGAACGCATTCCAATAAAAAAGCCTCTTTTCATGCATGTTTTGCAAGCGAAAAAGAATGTAAGAAGCTATAAAGAAGCATTTTTTATGCATTCTAAAGAGTTTTTGTGAAATCGTCCCTTCTTCTACAATGCATAAAAAAGCCTTCTTTTTGCAAACCCGAACGATGCCGATCGTCCGATATTTTTGAGATCGTGTTTTTCACCGAAAACCTCGCTTACCAAAGAACGCAAAAAGAAGTCTTGTTTTGGAATGGACAAAAAAATGGGAAACAAATTTAATCTATTTTTCTTAATGAACAGCAGCGACGTAAATATATTCACTTTTTATCTTTATAAACAATATCTGAACGCTTTGTTATGTTTGGGGTATATGACTTGTTAAACTTTTCTTAAATCTAATTCTGTAAAAAATATTAATATTTAACTTTATTAATAATAATATTTAATATATTTTATATTGTATTAGAAAATTATTAATTTGACGCAGTTTTTTATATATTTTAATTTTAGGTAATAAAGATTACATGATTCCTTTTAAAGCGTTTTGAATTATTATTTTACAT
Source organism: Drosophila elegans (assembly GCF_018152505.1). Classification (NCBI taxonomy): domain Eukaryota; kingdom Metazoa; phylum Arthropoda; class Insecta; order Diptera; family Drosophilidae; genus Drosophila; species Drosophila elegans. The sequence continues at coordinate 329,000 of NW_024545855.1, read as the reverse complement.
TTGCCGGCGCTATAGTTTCCTCCGCCACTGTATACACAAGGAGTAACCGAACAAAACGGTACTCTAAAAAGCAAACGACAAGAACAAAAGGGAAAAGGCAAGAAAGCGCGCGGCCTTTTTCGTTTCTTTTGCATTTCTCGCCACTTGCATTTTGATTTTCAATTGAAATAGCTGGTGTTTGATTTGATTTGTGAATTGTGAAATTTATATATTCTTTGCGGTTTTAATTTTCAGGTAAGTATAGTGTTAATATAAACAAACTACATATAAAGGAGTTCCAATACTGTTCATAAAATAACATGAACCAAACACTAGATTAATTAAAACAATATGTGATGTGTACCTGTGCCAAAAAAACATTAAATTTATAAACACTTATTAACAATCTTATATACAGTGTACGGTCAAACAAATTGTTCCTAAAACTGTGTGTGGCTGTTAATCAAACAACTAAAAATAATTATTTATTTGAGCGTACACTGCAATAAGACTTGAGTTTTATTTAATAATAAATACATATCCATAAATTTTGTTAATTTAATTAATGCGTTTTAAATATTATTTTCGTTTAGTTCCAGAAGAACTAGTTCAAAACAAAAGGTAATTTATATATATTTCATAAATTTAAATTTTGTGTTTTTTGAACTCGTTTCGTTTATTTGTGTGCTCTCTTTTTTCTCTCTTCCTTTTACTTCTACCTAGGGTGGACTTACATCTACATAAAAGTTGTGTTTTATTAGGGTGGACCTAAGAACACAAATTAAGTGAACAAAAATTTAAGAAAAATAAACATAAATTTAAATAAATAAACATTACATAAATAAAAAAATTTAATAACTTAATTGAAAAAAATATTATACAAAACAAACATAAATAATATAATTTAAAATGAGGGGAATGTCGCGGTCAAATATTCATCGCTTAACGAAAAAACAAAAGGAAGAGCTTCAGCAATCGGCTGCTAGAGCTCTTACTTTTGATACAGAAAATAATTCTGGAAATGAATGCCTATGTGAACCCGAATCGGATAAAAGTGCATCAAACTATTCTTATGAGTATGATACCTATGAATCTCCGTGAAAAATTATTAGAATGGTACCATAATAATAATGTTACTAGAGTTCATATTGATGCACTTTTAAAAACTTTTGAATTCGGAAAATCTAGATCTTCAATAAGATATTAAGTCCAAGTTTGATAATGGAGCTTAATTATGGCGGTACTAGGGACAGGGAAGGTTTTGCGTCCTACATTCATTTAAATGGAACATTATTCGGTAAGTGTTTTACAAACTTACAATCATATTTTAATAAAATTACATATTTCCTTCTCATTATTATATTTTATATTATATTTTCTCATTATTATATCTTCAGAGTCACAAAGAAGGGACGGTTACCGCTTCACCGACCATATTAAAGACCTTCGACTGGCCTTCTCTAGGGCCAAAAATAAAACTTACAAGGCTAAAAGTTTGGCCAAAAAGATGAGAGAGGACGAAAACGGCCAGGAGTAATACAATAAGTTTTAAAGCATGTTTATATTAAAAAAATTAAATAAATAAAAATTGGAATTGAAAAAAGAAACGGTTCCCAATAGCTTTTTTGGGAAGGATAATATTTGCATTCTTGGGTAAGACAATTAGAAGGCTAGTTTTTGAATCATACTTAATGTGTTCTTGGGGAAGGGATCAATATTCATTCTTTAGATGTGTTACGCAATGCTTGCTTTGGAAGCTATCCGGGAGAGTTCCCGAGGAACGTTTCTATGTTCATTCCAACAGTGCGCTGTAGAATGCTTCCTTCGTAAAGTACAAATGGAAGGGAAACCCGAGCGTTTCCGAAGTTGAAACTACCTTCCAATGGAACGCATTAAGACTCGTTCTTAGATCGGTTCTAAAAGAAGGCTTGCTTTTTGTCCCGTCTCGAACAAAAAGGAAAGGAAGCTTTCAGGGATCTGGAATGCGTTTTTCGCATGCAAAGGAAGCGTAAAAGAACGCATCCTGGAAGCGAGTTTTTTCCGACTGGGAAATGTTAAGCACACAGATACTCACCAACAAACACACACACACACTCACTCGCTCAAAAACGAAGAAACAAAAATAATAAAGTGCAACGTGGCGAATGATAAACTTTGGTCTGTCATAAAAAAAAAAAAATACTTTCCACACTTGAAAACGTTGTCCAAACGAGGGACATGATAAAATCGGATGGGCGTGTCGGTGAAAGAGAGTAACTTGTTTATTTATATGCCAAGAGAATTAAATGTGAAGCCGAGCAAAATATTTCATGTTGATTGCTTGATAATTCAGCCCCCAGATTCTTCACCATAAGCTTTAAGGAAAGCTGACATTTTTCCCAGATTTAAAAACGAAATCGATTAGGGAAATCATTTCTCCCCTACAGCATTTTCAGATCCTCAATCAACTTGGCAGCAGCAGGCACAGTTAATTATGCCAGTTATCAGGCTCAATGATGGATGCACAGCATACTGATGCGAACTTATACACGCAACACTTAGATACACAACTGCACTAAGAAAAAATGATCCATATATTATAATACATTTGCAATTAAAAACATACCGTTACTTTTTTGAAAAATATTTTTTTTTTAATTTATATTAAATTAAATTTGTCCTTAAAAATAAGTTTGTTAGTCTAAATCAGAATTGAGTAGTGATTTATAAGTAAATTATAATAAATTTGGTAGAAGTGTTTATTTTAAAAGATATTATTATGTAGAGTTGTAGTGATTAACTTATAAATGGATTATAATAATTTGGTAGTAGTGTTTATTCAACAAGATCTTTCAAAGTGTAGTACTGATATGGATAGTTATGATGATTAAACTTGTAAATGGATTATAATAAATATGGTAGTAGTGTTTATTCAACAAGATCTTTGATAGTATAGTTTCCACTTGGATAGTAGACGATACGATTAAGATAATTTTGTGTATTAACCATTTACATGCAAAACTTGGCATGACAATAAGACACTTCTTATCTGATTTGGTTATCAACTGCTTTTTTTCGGTGTACTCACACAAATTGCGTTGGTGCACGACAATTTGTCGACTGTTTGCGAGTCCAGGAAAGTGTGTGCTCCTAAGCAAGGGCAATAATTTTTGTGCATAAATGAAAAGCACACAAGAGGTACAAGTTGGATGGGTGGGGGTTGTTTTCTATGCAAAGAGGCGGGGGAGGGGTTAGGGGTGTCACATTGTTATTGTTGTTAGTGCTGATGCTACTGCTGCTGCTTGCTGCTTAACTTGTGCAAACAACATTCTGTTTGTCTAATTGTAATTGCTGTTTTTGCAGCCCCCACATGGCAAGGAGGCTGCTGCTGCTGCTGTTCCGGCCTTGTTTTCCATTTGGCCAGGAAAAGCTGGAATGGAGAAAGAAATGCCTGTTTGTGTATAGTACCCGGGCAACATGAAATATTTATGATGGGAGTGGGCTAGAAATTTTATTTTCCTTTCTTTTTTTTGGGGGGGCCTTTGCATTTGGCCAGGCAATTAAGCAGGCGCACCCCAAACCTCAGATGTGATTAGAATTGTAAGAAAAGTTCCTGTATCTTGTCTTTTGGCCACGTAAATTTCAATTTGGTAACGGAGAGGTCTAACCAATTGTGTGTGGGGGTGTGGACCATATAGAACATACCACCACCCACTGCCATTTGAATGCATTTTTAATGCTACTGGCCAAAAAAGCTTTTAGCTAATTTTTCAGCGCCCCGCTTTTATTGCCGTTTCTGTAACTGTTACTGGTACTGGTACTCTATTTTTGTTTTGCTGTTTGTTGGGCGGGCGGCCCTGGCATGCTTTTCGCTATCCGGTAGTCAGTAGTCCGTAGTCAGAAACATTTTCATATATCTCGGAATTAGTATGCAGCGCACATAGAATGCCATTATGCTGCAGGACACTCAGGACATGCCGTGCCCGAAAAACACAGAGAAAATAGGAACAAGTAGCACATTCTAGTTGCTAGTTCGTTCCGTTCGTTCTGCTTGCGCTGGCAAAATTGTTTTAGTTTTCAAATGGAATTTTGTAATTTTAACGCCTTTGCCTTTGCCTGAGATACTAAGACACTCAGACCAACCGACTTGGCTAATAATATGCCGGCTGTAGAACTGCAAGAAGGGTTCCTCCAGTTCAAAAGCTGCAAAGCCCGAAAGTTGACAACATTTCGTCCTTTCATTTCGCACAGCAGTCACGTTTGGCATGCAGACAAAGTGCTGCCCAAATACGAGCAAACATTCATACGAATACGAATGCGAGAAGGCGAAGGCGTTGACTTTAATATGGCCAAGTTTTATCTAGTTATAGTCTGGCTGAGGGTGCCAAAAAGTTGCCAAAATGAAGACCAGACTTTCCCTAACCAAAAAAAGTTGTCACAAGTTGCTGATTAGCCCTGATTGAAATAAACCTATGTGGGCTGTTTGGTTAAAGAAAAGTATTATACATTTTTAAGTAAATTTATTACTACTAAATTATGATATAACGAAATAGTAGAGAGTGTCCAATATAAAAATAAAAGCTAAAATCGCTTAAAAAATTAAAATTATTTTCTTTGAGCTAATGAAAGTTTTCATTCTCTCTGACTAAAATACAACTGTTTTGTCAAAGAAAATCACATTTAAAAATTTTTAATTAATTCCTTTAAACTAATGCAATCTTCTTTTCTGTCTCACAGATCCTGCGTGACATTCGACAGGGACTTTTGCAAATGAGTCGAGGAGAAGGACGCATGGGTAAGTAAAAAAACGAAACGAAACGACAAAAGATGGATAAAGGAAAACTAGTAGAAAAGAGGAAAATCTAGGCGAGTGCCCCGAAAAGTATGCAGCCTGAAATTATACACTTGAAATGCTTCTGTCGCAAGTTGCAACTGCCTTGCGCTGCAAGTCCACAAAGGGGGCGTGGCTGGTCCGCCCGTCTGGCGAGCGTCACATGCATAAGTGAGCATAAAATCTTATGTCCGTTTCCGGACCAGAATCCGAACATAAGCCCCGGACTACGGACCACGGACTTTAGACTCCGCACCAGCAACTTGCTCGGCTTGCATGTGGCGGCAAATGGCATTGCAAGTTTTGTGTGCAACATGGCGTATAATAATATTGTGTTGCAGCCAGTCGTCTGCTGGCTGTGCACATTTTTCGGGCGCTGGCAAAAAGTTTTGAAAGTTTTCCTCCTTCCCCGTCCCCATTTTTTTCCCCCTTGCACCTAATCCTAAGCCTTACTTTGCGGCTGCTAAACTCGGTTTATTCTCCTTGCAGACGATACGTACATGTATGACGAGGCGCTGAGGACGGGCGCCGGCATGGGCATCGCCGGATTGGGCATGCCCATCGGAGTGGGCGGTGGCGGAGGAGGCGGGGGAGCGGCCCATTATGCGGTGAGTGCGCTGCATCATCAAGGTCATTGGTATGACGAGCCGCCCTACGAGAGCGATCCCGATGACTTTCTCATGGCCGGGCTCAACTGCGGACCAGCTGCCACTATTCAGGTGAGAATCTTGTTCAAAATAACATGTTATGTTATAAGTATAAGTAAATAAGAATTAAAGAGACGAACTAAGGGCTTTGAGCAAGTGCACTATCAAATTTTTACTATTTTTTGGGACCTCCATCGAAAAAGAAATGTGAAATAAGGTCTATTTGTTCAACATATTTGTAAATGTATTGCCTAGTCATAGGAGAAAGATAAAACCAAGAATCTTAGAGCTAAAAAAGATGGATAACGAAGTCATCTATTTTTTCAAGAGATTAAAATAAAGAAAAGACATTGCACTGGAAACAATAAACTATTGCAGTTGTTATTTAAAATATGAAAATAAAACATTTTTTTTTGTATTGATCAAATGATTGTTTTTAGAATTAATTTTAAAATCTAAAACAAACTAAATTAAATTTAAACTTAAAATATCAACTTAAATATACTGCATTTCAAACAATTCAGAAATATACAACATTTTCGCAACCTTAAATTATTTTTCTCCATGTGATTTTTGACATTTCTATGTATAAGTTCAATGCGGTTTGTGTCAACCTTTTAAACTTAAAAAAAAAAAAATTGGCAGCGCCAACATTGTCGCAGTTGCAATCACATTTGAAATTTATGCGCCGCATCCTGTGACGCCGTTAATTCTAGTTACCAAGCGAAGAAGAAGGAGGAGTCCTTCGAGCCGAGGGCCAAACCCCGATTCAATACCCGTTTCCATACCAATTTCAGCTGCAGCCCGCTTTGATTTCTCTGTGGAATCAAGTCAGCCACAAAAGTTGTGAGGGAGTTTCCGCTCCTATACATTTTTTTTTATATTTTTACTTTTTTTTGGATTTCTTCAGCGATTTTCGCTTTGTGGCTTTCTTCTATTTGCTTTATTAAATTATACGCTGAATATATTTTTGTGCTGGCGCATTGATTTCTACCCACTTCGATATGTATGTCCATGTCCTTTGGCAATTCGTCGTCGTTCCTTTGCCTGTGTGCATAACTCCAGGACAAACTGCGACTCGAACTCACTTTATTTTTATTGACAGTCAAAAAGTGCATAATTCTTGTTGACTTGCTCGACTTTGACTCTCTCTCTCTCTCTCTCTATTGGTCTGATTGTGGATTGATCCTGGAAAACAGGAGGAGTTGGGGTGGGGAGGTGGAAAAACTCTGCGAAAGACGTCGCCATCTTGAGACTTTTCCTTTTGCATAATTTTCTTTGCCCCTTGGTTTTTTGCCCCCTCGCATTTCCCGGGGAGTTGCGCTTTTGTCAGAACGCATTAGGCAAGTTATCGGGGGAATTTGTTTTCTTAGTCAATTGAAATCACTCAGCGCCAACTCTCAGGGGCCTTTTGTGGCGTGGGCCTCTTTCGGTTTCGGTTTCGGTTTCGGTTTGCTTTTCAGCCGCTTTGATGTGGCCACGAAATTTGTTTAAAATTGAAATGAAACTTTTGCGGTTCCCGAAAAAGGTTAAGCGCGCGCAGTTGTGGCTGCTTAACGGACCGAAGTTGCCTAGAGATAATGCATTGAAATTGAATTGTTGTTGGTTTTTGGGTCCGTCAGTCAGCAGCCTTTGATCAGAAACTGGACATGATATGGCTCTCTGTGTGTCATCAAACCAATTCCAGCCGACTCTGCATACCAAAAATATTGCGGATTAAACCAACCCGAAAGGCTAAAGAACCTTTAGCACTCACGCCGATACGCTCGCTCGGTTCACAAAATTTAATTCAGATTGGAGTATTTTCCATGGCCCGCTGTGCGCGCACCCAAAACTTTGCTGCATTGCCTAAATTAAAAACGAGAAAACTTTGCAATTCCCACCGTTGCCAAACAAACATACGCAAAAACCAAAAAAAAAAAATAAAAAAAATGTGAGAAAAGAAAACCAAATTTGTGTTCACTAAATTTGAAATTCCAAGCTGAAACCGGCAGCCACATCAAATCAGTGCAACAACAACAGCGGCACGTAAAAGTACAGTGAAACCAACAGCAGCAGCAGCAGCAGCCGCAACAGCAAATAAACTCGCTCCTTTTCTCACGGCCTCATAAAGTTTTATAACTTTGTTAATTTTTCATAATTTTGTTGCTCTACAGCGGCCAACAAATTCTACTTCAATGCTAATCCCATGTTGTGCGCACTCTATTTTCCTCTCCCTTTACGAATATATGCACTGACAAAAATTCTCATAAAATGAATAAGGTTTTACAAAAAGAAACAAAAATATAGCTACACAATAATAGTTTATATGAATATCCTGCTAAACTTTAAAATAACCGTAAAATATTTAATTGCAATCTGAAATTATAAAAAGAAAGAAAGAAACTTTAGTATCAAAAATTGCCTAGGAATATTTAAATGACTTTGTTTACACATAAGTAGCACAATTAAGTTACGAGGGAAATGTTTACCGTATAGGTTAATTTAGTTTAAGTGTATTTAGGTTTATAAATCTTGGCAATATTCCACACATACAATTAGAATTAAAAGTATTTAAGCACATTTTATTACATGCAATCTTAGATGCAAAATTTCTTATTATAAATATTTTGTTTCTCGATTTTAGATGGCGTTTTTCCCCCAGTGTATGTATGCCCCTCACTCACCGTTTTCTTCTCCGCTTTTTTTCCAGGGTGGCCGTGTGCGCTTCTCGAACAACCGCGAGAGCACGGGCGTAATTTCATTAAGATCCGCCGGAGATATTTCGTTGCCGCAACGTGGACCGCCGCGTAGAGGTCTTATCGTGCCGCAGCAGCCGCCAAATCCACCGACAATAATACCCTTAACACACGCCAGGTGAGTAAGGCTACGGCCCTTCGGGGCAGGAAAAATATCAGGTGGATTGGGGAATGAGGGGGGGGCATTGGCCGGTTGTTGATTGCCATTATTATTTGCAGTTGAGTTTATGGCCAAAGGGGCCGACACGAAGGTGGCGCATTAATAAATAAAGTGAAGCCCTTTAGAGTGGGCAGTTATGATATGGCAAACACAATTGCCGAACGAACCCTTTTCCGCACTTCAAAGCAGTCGCAGGCAGAGGGATCATTGAACCATAAAACTGTGCCACAAACGAGCCCAGTGTGGCGTGAAAAGGCCTAGCTTTAGGACCAGCAAACACTAATAGCTGACCAAGGCGAAAGCAATCAAACAGCTTCTTCAAGTCGTATTTATTTGTCAATCGGAAAAGGTGCACACACACCACACAAAGGTCCCAAAACTCCAGACAAACAGACTGAGAGAAAAAAAAGCAACTAGAAAAAAGGGTAGACTTCACTTCATTAGTGCGGTTATCAACGGTCTGCAGCCAGCCGATTGAATGAACGAATGAATGAATGAATGGGGGCTTGAATGAGGGAATTAGTGACTGAGTGAGTGAGTGAGTGAGTGAGTGACGAACGAGGAACCAGCTTGACTGGCAGACGGCACACATATCGAAACGCATCGATGCGAAAGTCATCAATTTCATATTGTTACGCATGCCACACACTCTCTCTATATATATATATACATATAAGGATTGTGGATCCTGGAGCCTGAAGAAAAGGTATCCGAAACCAATAAGAGCAAAGACAGGCCGGGGACACTTGAATGAAATGGCATTATTGCTACTTCAACGCCAATCCACAAGTCAGAGCGCCAGCTCCTCAATCAGCCAGCCAGCTAGGTAGACAGCGGCGAATAAAAAAAAAAACAGGAGGGCTGGATGGAAAACGAAACAAATCGAAACGAAAACCCTGCGCGTTTTCCACACGTACGCATACAAAAGGAGTTGCTGAAATAACTTATACGCCTCGTGGGCCGCTGGGGCCACAAACGAGCCAAACGAAAAGAAAACTTTTTCTTCTCACGAAATGGGAGGGAAAACCAACCGGGAGTTTGGGAAAAAAAGGGAAGGTGGAAAACAAACAGCAAAGGCAACCAAAAGTGAAAATCTCAACAGTGTTGAAGCGAAATGGCAAAAGGAAAATCTGCCAAGCAAGAATAAGAAAAAAAATAAGAAAAAAAAAGATATCAAGTATTTATTTATATGACCTTTGTTTGCCTCTCGACCTCGGGTCGTGTATTTCTCAACCTTTCGGCCCGACACCTTCTTTTGCCTTCCCTCGGTTATTGTTTGCCATCAAAATGTTTGCCGTTTTTCGATTTTTAAAGTTTTTTTTTTTTGGCCATAATAGAAGGCAATTTTCAGATCAGGTTTTTCCATTGACATGACGTTTTAAGAAGATTTCGTTTGTAAAGGAATATAAAAAGTGAGAAGTGAAATGGATATTATTTGAACGAGATTAAATGTTTATTTTAATAGACAAAACACTGTTGGTTGGGTAACATAAACACTGAAATCCGATTAAAGCTCCAGTTTCAGTTTTTAAAGTGTTTAGCTAAGGCTTTTACATTTTTAGTTACTTCAACTTCAAATTATTTTTGTTTTGTCAAGTTATCCAACAACTCAATTTTCTTTCTATACGTAGCCATTTATTTTTATCAAGTTTTAGAAAGAAGAAATACTATTAATTTAAAGTCTAATGTGAATGAGTAATTTTTTTAGAGAGGCACTAATAAAATAACTATTTAAATGTGATTATCTTTGTCTAACATTTAACTTATTTTATTGCAGATCTCATGATCGTGAGAGCGGCGACTATGCGGGCTCCATCTCAGACCTACAAAGCGTTACCTCCAGGCTCAGTGCGGTGTCGGTAAGTGCAGAAAGCGATTTCCACCCGGATCGGGCTCATTTAACTTGCAGCTTTGGCTTTGGCCGCTACAACTCCTCCATCAACGACTCCAATTCCAAACTACGCTTGGCGGGCGACTGCATCTGAATGCGTCTAAATTGATTAAGTGCTCTTTGTGACAAACAAACTTCGCATTTGGCCAATGTCGTCTGGTCGAAAGTGGACGATAGCAGAAATGCACGTAGATAGAGGGGAATAAAAACGAGGAACACACACAAACTTGAAAAGCTTTTTAGCCAAGTTTTTCCCCACGCCCCCCTACCATTTCGGGTTTTTAGTATTTTTTCCTTGTTTTCCCGGAGTCGGAGTTGGCACTTAAGTCAGCTAAACGTTGTCGGAATACGAACGGCAAATGCTATTGGTTTGGATTTGGGTTTGGAATGTGGATTGGAGGGGGTCGCTGGTCCTGACCATTTCATTTGCAAAGTTGACTTGCCCTAACTTGGCTAATATGGAAACGCACTCAATCCGCTTTTCTACCGCCCCTTTTCACCCTTTTCAGATTGGCACCAACAACTGCACGGCCCGCTATAGGACCTTAAGCGGCGGAATCGGGGAGTCGCCCTCGCTGTCGCCCAGTCCCTCGTCGGATTACGAGGACATCGGAGTGACCCGGGGTCACGGATGCCTGCCGCCCAGCCTCCTGGCCGCCAAGGCCAAAAAGAACGGATTGCCGCATGGCAAGGCGAACACCATTTGCCAAAAGGCCACGGTGCATCATGTAAGTTAATTAAACGCTAATGCCTAATGCCCAATGCCAGAGGAAAACAGAAACCGGTTTCTGCAGGAAGAGATGGAGAGAAGTGCATTGAGATGCAGTTACCACAGAGATTTTGTTGACACATTTTGTAATTAGCCAGATTGCCCATTGGCCGTTTGCATCGGCCCAAAAGCCACATTATGGCCCGGCTCGATCTAACCTCCTCTTGGCCGCCGCGACATGCACTCTAAATGCAAATGCCAATTTAATGAGTTTTTATGGCCGCTTGCACTGTTTTTGGCGGCGGGGTCGTAAAAGTGAAAGTTCATCTCGGCAAAACTTTCGATGCGATGCAAGTCGAGGCCTGCCAAAAAATATGAGCAAAGTTTTATGGTGTCCAGCTTCAGGAGTTAAAGGCTTAAGGCAAAGCAAAACTAATGCTGACTGCACTAAAAACATAAATCTTACACAGAAAAAAACTTTTAGTTAGATTTCTGTCTTTACTGAGGTTTTCAAATATAAGTTTGCATAAAAATTACGTTTGCTAGATAGGTAAGAAGCAATATTGTTATTTAAATTATTTACTTAGATTACAAAATAACTTTTACTTAAATATAAATAAACAATTTTTGGTTCGATTTCCAACAAAATTTTTGCCTATATTTTTAATATTAGTCTCTTATTTAAACCATTTAATTTGAGACTTTCTTGTCTTTGCGTTCGACAGCAAATATATACAAATTAAATTAATAGTTAGTTCTTTTGACGCTCTGTGTAAGCAAAGCCAAATCCCTTCTCTTCCTGGGCGTATTGGTATGTTCGTTTTAAACTTTTTAATGATTTAACTAACAAAACTTTCCTGCTGTTCTTGTTCTGTTTCTGGTGTTCTGGTGCGGCTCTACCCTTCGACATGCAATTTATTGCACAACGCTGACGACGACACGGATAACAAAAAAAAAAAAATAAATAAAAATAATGGATAACTTTCACTACGGCGCTGGGCGGCTTGGCTTGTTTGGGGATTGTCAGTCGGGCGAGATGCGTAGCTCGGCAAAGGAAATTGGCGCATTTAATGAGAATGGACGAAACTTTGTTGCCACAAAGGATACGTCGAGGGATTTTAGCAATTCCCAAGATAATACCGACCGTGGCAGCATGAGCGATCAGGCGTTTGCCTGTTCGGCCAGCTCCGTGGAAAGTTTGCCCAGCGCATCCGGTTCGAGTAAGTACGGATAGGAGTAATAGCAAGTGTGCATATCTGTGTATCTTTGTCTGAGCTCTGAGCTGGCAATTTAGAGTTTTCGGATTTGATTTTGTCTGCAAGTCTGCAGCATTGATGCTCTGCTCCATGGAAATATTCCCAGACTGCCTTGCCTGCTTGCTGGCTGGCTGGCTGGCTGGCTTGCATATTGGTCTATTAACAGTTGTATGTTCTTGTTGCGGTTTTTTGTTGCTCCTTCAAATTTTGCAAACTTAATGAATTTTTAATGCACTTGCTGCTGCTGCTGCTGTTGCTGTTGCTGCTGTTGCCTTTTTTTGGGGGTCAAAAGGGGGCAGAGATTGCAATGTCTGGGGCGTGGTTAAATGAAGGGCAACCGCTTCCTTTTTAATGAACAAAACTTTTCGGCCAAATAAAAGGCAACTACGCTACGATGGGTGGCAACTTTGAAAAGTGCAAGGAAAAATACTTTATTTTTCATGTGGCCAGGACACAAAGCAAGGATTAGCCAAAAGCTTTGGCCAGCAAACCAAACAAAAGCAACGCAAAGAAAACAACACAGCGCCCAGAAAAATAATGGAAAACTTCAAGTGCATATTTGAATATTTTCGGGGGTGTGTGTGTGTGTGTATGTTAAAATATTTGAAAAGTTTTTAATTAACCAAACGAATGAGTGTGAGTGGGGCAAGCATGCACGGCTGAGTGTTTGTCCATAGTAAATTCCTTGGGGCCTGCGGCTAATTGGCTGTGGGCGCATTAATTGGAAATTTGCCAGGACAAACTTTGGCCCAAAAAAGCATTGTAAATATTTATCAATCTTCCCCCTCCCTCTCCGAATTCCTTCGCCCACAGGCACCCAAGCGCTAGTTCGTCCTGGCAGTCCGCACAGCTCGATTTCGGCCGAGGATCGCACCTCGATGGCCAGCTGCATCTGCAAGGCCAAGGCCCTTGTGGATAGTTTGCCCAATCCCTACGACAAGGAGGCACTCAAATTCAAGGTGAGTTGGTGAAACGTCTAGGGTCCTCTGAACACTTAATTGCTTACAGGAATAAAAGTCTCTAGCAATTTTCAAAACTATTTTTTTTCATTGATATACAAATTAAACATTAAATAAAATTGCTTTCCTTTAACTATTTACATAATTAAATTAAATATATAAAATCATATTGATAAATACACTGAATTTTTTTAATATTTAATAGCACTATATTTAATGCTATAAATCTATTTTGAAAATATTAAAAACATTGTAGTATTTCCATATTAATATTTAATTGTTGGACTTAGGCACTAAGTTTTATTTTTACCAGTGTTCTAATCTAAAATATTTTCAAAAATCTTGTTTAAATTAGCTTTAAAATATGTGTTTTTTTTTGTTGGCTATTAAGAAGCTTTCTTAACTACTGAAAAGGATTTCTCGAAGCATGCTAATCTAATAATTTTGTGCTCGCATCTGCAGAAGGGCGAGCTTATTGATGTGCTGTCGATGAATGCCTCGGGCATTTGGAAGGGACGATGCCACGGCCGCGTGGGCCACTTCAAGTTCATCAACGTGGAGGTGCTGCCGGAGCAGCGCATGAAGAACTCCAGCAGCAAGACGCTGGCCCCCGGCTCCCGTTTGGCTAATCCAATGATCGGCAATGGCAACGGCAGCAGCAGCCACAATGGGGGACCCTGCTCCGTGGAGGACCTGCTGATTCGCATCGGACTCAAGGAGTACACCTCCGTGTTCGTGCTCAACGGGTAAGTGGTGTAGATGAAACAAATTTACCAACAATATTTTTTGTTGGATTGTTTCACCTATCGTTCCATTTGCAGCTACGAGGACCTCGAACTCTTCAAGGAGCTGGAACCCGCCGACCTGGACTACCTGGGCATTCTCAATCAGGAGCACCGTGCCAAGCTGCTGACGGCTGTGCAGCTGCTGCATGACATTGAATGTAAGTTTAGCTACCAAAAGGTCCTTTTTAAATCCCTAAAAAAAGGGCTATATTTATGCAACGATTGCATTTCAGTAAGGCGAACGCATGAAACTTGTATGCTAAATAATGTGTGCTTGGATTTTGATTTTATGATTATTTGTTATTACAAACCGTAAAAAAAAAAATTAGAATCAAATTCGTTTTATCTAAGGCTTTGAACATAGACTTTAAACCTTTAAGTATATTTTTAAAATGGGTACAATACTAATACCTTTAATAAAGATCAGCATTTAGTTTTAATAAAATATCAAATTTAACAAATCGTAAGCAACTACACTCAAATTCGATTTATCTTAGGTTTTGAAGAATAATTGTATAAATAAATATTTTAATATAATTAAATAATCAAATTTAATTTAAGACTTTTCTTAGTTAATTCTAACACTAATTTTGTTTAGTTTTTGAGCATTGACTTTAAACCTTAAAACATATATTTAACCTGGTTAATAGACTGATTGCTTCACGACAAGTCAATATTGCGTATATAGCCTTAAAAACAAAGTTCAAATTAACGCCACCTTTTAGGGAATTGTGAAATTCATAATTTTAAATCTTAACTTTATTGGGCAATCTAAAATACATTGTATTTTTTATCGGCTCTTCGAGGGCCTATAAAGAGAATGCTGATAAGTTGATTGTGGCCATAAGTGCGGTATTATAAGATAGTTTAAAATACTTGTTCTTGCGTTCGCCCTTCGGTTTGAGTCATTGCTTAAGTAAACCAACTGTTGATAAAGCCTAACCTAACCCACTCTCACCTCGTACTAAAAACACCCCACTCTAACACACACCCACGCATACTCACAGCTACAAATTTCGCCCGCACAGGCTCCGATGTGGACATAGCCGGCTCCAGCTCGGAAAATGATGAGGCGCGGTTGAACAACATCAACATAAAGCATGGGGCCTCGCCCTTTGGCCGTCGGCACTTTCCCCGCGACTCAGGCTGCTACGAGGGATCGCCGCTGCCCAGTTCGCAGACACCCACACAGGCGGTGAATTCGACGGACGAATCGAACAGTCTGGACGATGTGGTGACCAAGTGCTCCAGCGAGATAATGAAGCGTGTGGAGAGCGCCCGCCGCTGCAAGGATAATCCGTTCAAGGCCACTCTCCCGGGTGGCGGTCGCCTGGGGAAGAAGTCCTTTCTCGGCGGCAACGGCCTTATGGCGGACGATACGCTCACGCGTGGCGGGCTTAGCGAGAAGTCGAGCGATTCGGGGGTCAGCAGCAGTTCGCTATCGTCGGGTCCGCTGAAGAGCAGCACTTAACATTTGCCCACCATACTGGCCCACGAGCTGCTGCTGGGCGTGGGCTCTGGCTCTGGCTCCGGCTCAGGCATGGGCATGGGCCTTGGTCTTGGTCTTGGTTTGAGCCATGCACCCTGCACTGGCACCCTGACGCCGCACCACGGCCTGGCCACGGCCACCTCGCCCACCGCCCATTCGGCGCCGCTGGGCAACATCTGCAACACGCTGCCACATGCCCCGAGCTCGGGCCTGTCTAGCAATCTGCCACTGAACCGAAACCTGGTGATGCTGCGCAATCACCTGCGCAAGAATACGAGCAGTAGTGGTGGCCTGTCAGGAAATGGAGGCGGCGGCGGCGGCGGTGGCGGCTCAGGAGCATCCGGTGTGGGAGTGCAGCTGCTGCAGGATCAGGACGACCGGCTGGAGGATCAATAACCCATTTACTACATCAAGTTCTTAGTTTAGTCTCCCTTTGAGTTAAGTGTATTTCAATTGCTGTGATTCGATAGTGAAAACAAAAGGCCAACATGCGTCTTTCAGTTCAAATGTATAGTATGTATAGAGAGAGATAGACAGACAGTTAGGGAAAGAGAACGGTATAGTGGGGAATGTGTGCTTAGGGAGAAATAGAGAGAGAGTTAGTCAGAGTCAGTCAATCCTTCCTCCGATAATGTTGGCATTTACACAAAAATATATAACACTTATATATATATATATATATATATATATATACATAAATACAGACTTATAAACATACACATCTGCAGAAAAAAGAAAGAGAAATTTTATATAAAAATTAGAAACGTAACAAAATAGATATTTTGACTATTTTTAGTTAGCCTCAAGCTGTGTATTGAATGAGACTTGTTTATTTGCCATTTGTTTACTGTTTAATTGCTTTGTGTATGCATATTTCTCAACGTGATATTGTGAAACGTCCAACTTGAATTGCATTTTACATAGATTCATTTCCAACGTTTTAATAACAGACACACACTCACACAACCAGAAGTTGATTCCTATTTTAAGGCACACTAATCTGAGTGCAAGCAATAGACCAATTCAATTTTAACAACCAAACGAAATAAAATGTTTATACACGAAAAAATATACAAACATAAGAAGAAGTTTAAGAAGAACAGAACACCAACTGCCATTCGAAACTAATTTTAATTTGTTAAACTCGTATAAGGACAATGTAAATGTAAAGGAAACGAAGAATGCATCGTGCAAATCCGTCAGAAACTTGTAAAAATGAATGCCGAAAATTGCCAAAATCGAGCAAAGAAAAAGTAATGTACGCTAAGCAATATTTTCAAATCGTAGAGCGACTCGTGTCCGGATCGTGTGTACATATATAGGATTGCGATCCAGGTAAGATTTATTATGCCACTTATAGAAGATAACAAAACGTATCCACTATGAGCGATTTAGCGATAATCAAAAGCAGACAATGAAATTAGTCAGGCAGCACAAATGTTTTTAATCAGTTTCCATCAATTAGTTAAATAAATGAACGAATATTTATCACGGCACACGAACTACGAATAACATATTAAAATTTAAACTGATTAAATTACATATTAAAGTATAGCATAACTAAGCGTAGAGCATATGATTCTAATATAGCAATTGACTAAATGTAAATTAGTTTATTTGAAGAACGCTTTGACTTCTACTCAGAACGTAATTAAACCTGAACATATTTTGTGAACATAAGATATCGACATTCGTATTGTAACGCAATTAACTCTAATCGCAAATAAATTAAATCAAATTTAAACAACAAACAAATCGCACGTGTTACAGCCAGACGAAGAAAAGGGTTAAAGACAGATAATATATAACGAGTGGGTCGCATCGGATGAGGAATACTGGATTATAGGCATTTTTTTAAATTTAACTATCCAAACTACATTTAAGTGTTTCAACTGTAAATTGTAACAAAGTCAACAAAAAGAATATTTATATATTTAAAGACGAAACGAGAAGCAGACACAAAACGAACACAACCACACAGCATGTGCTAGCATTTTCTAATTATCACTGTAAAATGATGTAATTTAAAGACAGAATATATAAGCAATATTAAAGTTTAACCTTCCAAGGAGCCACAAAATTGATCATTAAGTCAACACATTACAATTGCTAAACAAAAAACCAGTAAAAATTCCAATACACAAAGTAAAAAAAAAGGAGAGCGCAAACTAAAGTATTCAGAGTTCAGTAAATTTTAGAAGAAATTTTCAAAGAAACCAAAACAAAGTGGAAAACGATGATTCATGTTTATGCATAAATCAAAGTAAAATTCTTTAAATAAAAATGAACATATCTAAAAAGTAAATAATGTTGGAAATTTGTTATTATTGGGATTAGGGGAAATATTTATTGCTTTTAAAATGTTATTTCAAGGGCTTGCAAGTATAGTAAGTATATATCTAGTTATTATGGTCATTACCTTTCATTGACTCTTATTGGCATTGACTTTCCCATACCCTTGGCTCTGCCCTCACTTATTTTTCGATGGGTTGAGCTCTACTTAAGGCCCCCATTTCGCTTTTGATCGGGCAAAAGAGACCGCCTCAATGGCTTTCAAAAACAATTCGGACGAAACTTTTAGTTCCCGGCAATTGGAAGCTGCCGAGTGACCTCGCCACCTCAAGTGATTCACCCAAGCCCAACTTATGATTACTGAAATGTAAACGATCTCCGAACCAGGAACCCTTGAATCTCTGACGCGCTCTAATGGCCGCAGCGACTTGGTGTCGGTGACAGTCAATAGATTAGCACAACGCCGACGTAGTCTGCTTTGATTTAATTTACAAATCTACTCCTTATCCCAGGTCTATACGATCTGATGATGGTGGCGATGATGATGATCATGATGTTTATTCATAGAGTGACAGTCGTCGCTGGCTTAGTTTTTACAACGTCTAGTCCCCCGACGACGACCGGGTACTGAATTTGCGCTTAAGTGCTTTAGTAAATTGTTAAATTGCTTTTGTCTTTCGCGCGGCCAGTATATGAAAATATGAAAATTGATATTATTGCATTTGCACAAGTCGAGCCAAGTGGACTTCTATCTCATTGCCATCAACGTGTGTTCTCGGCTTGGTTTTCAGTCGCAATCCCACTCACAGTCGGCAGTCAAATGCGGCAGTAGCTCGAGCAGAGCTACAAGATAATCGTGTATTTTTAATCTGATAATCAAATAGAAGCCACAGCAAATAAAGTGTAAAATACGAATTTTAGATAAAATTCTAGCGAAGTGCAAGTGCAGTGGGTGTTGTCAAATATGGCCGTATTCTTAACCTAGGATTAGTCTTGTGTCTTTGCTTTGTCTAGTCCCCCAAAATATCTCTCTATCCCTAACCCCAAGACGAATGCAATCGTCTCCGTCTGGCTATCTTATCTGTTGAGAGGCTTACGTGCTCGCTGAGCTACTGGCTTATGGCCTCTATAAAGATGAAATTGCATATGCAATCGCCGGTTGGCCCCATATCAATCAAAAGAGTTTCTTTTATGTAACTGACACAACAATCGAAATGTAAACAATTTTATGACTACTTCTTACACTCTACTATATACAATTCCGGTTTCATTAATAGGCAATTAACTGTTTGTATTTGCTGTCCCCCCGTATTTGCTGTCCCCCCGATTAGCATGATGACCCACCGTGCCCTTATCAGCGGCTGTGGAGAAAGGTGATTAGATTCGTGAGCCCCGTGGAAAAACATAACCTGCTCAACGGGGCAATCATCGCTTTCAGTCAGAATTTGGACAGGTTCACAGTGCCCGCTGCCTGGCTCTGGCAATGGTTACATACATTTGTGTATATCAGATAGACATTCTGTTATCAGTAATTCGTTTTATAATGCCCGTCTTGGCCTGATAAGTCGCACCACAGCCGTTGGGGCACTCAGAAAAGCACCGCCGTGTGTTGGCCACAGTTGATGAGCTCTCGCAGGCGCCAAAGTCAAAAGTTTCACCGTTCCGCGGCGGGATGTGAAAAGTGTGGTCTAGCTGCCAAAATCCGTTTACATTTTCAAATATCCCTTAGATTGGGATGAAGGCTTAAGAATAAAAACCAAAAATCTAAAACTATATTACCCAAAATATCTGTTCAAAGTGTAAGAAAAATATTATTCAAAACTTAAACTACCTGTGATTACAATTAAAAGTTAAGGTAAGTGAAAAGTTGCCATATTGTATTTTATATTATTTTTATTTCACGAAAACCTATAGAGAACGAAACATTTTAAAATTGGAAACAAAACATTTTGGGTTCCAAATGGGATCCAAATATTTTAAAAAGTAAAACGCTTCATTAGAAAAACGCTTCATTTAAAATGCCAATTTTTTTCTGTGTAGCTTGATCTAAAATCAGGTCTTTTATTAGAATAAGCATGGATAATTTCACAAAGTAAACATATGCTATTTGTTAATAAAGTGATAAGTGAAGAATGTGTATTGTTAGAATCTCGCACACGTTTGCTTTATAATACCTTTGGTAAAGAGATACATCTTTATTATCAAAGGAATAAATAAATAAAAATGGATGGATAGCTCACAAGTAAAATCTTCACCGACAAAGCAAACATTATAGAGTAAATAAATTATAGCCACAAGCTTAAAGCATCTTTTAATCATAAATGGTTTTATATCTTCCAATCCAACAAATCATATAATTTTCAGACAGTTTGGAGATATAACCCAGTATGTTTTTTATATTCCTAATTAAAAGATTTTAACAACCGATCGGCGCCAACTGTCTGAATAGGAACTCCCAACAATCTGCCAAAGCTAATTGCCTCGCAATCTCCCCATCTTTGGCCCAGATGCCATAAAGATTACTGTTCTTATCGGGCCCTACGACTGACTGGGGACTAAGACACAGCCACTTGGCACACTGGTAGTGCAAAATGAGAGACAAGAAGGAACAGGCGAACAGCCGCAAGGCCTCCCAAGTCTCGGGACACTTTTCCCAGATGGACGTGGACGATTCTGAGTTTAATGATCCCTTCCAGACTTTGATGGAGAAGGCTGGCAACCATGGTCGCTATCAAACGCTTTATAATTTCGTATTTGTCGGCGGTTTAGCCTTTTGCGGGGCTATGATCTACATGAACATCATTTTGGCCCTCAACATACCCGATCATTGGTGCACGGTGCCGGGAAGAGAGAATACAAACTTTACTATAGAGGAGTGGCGCGACATCACGCTGCCCAAGTAAGTTGGTGATCCCTTAACCAAATTCAATGAACCGAATATTAATTTGTAATAGACAGACCGATAACCGAGACCGGGAGACGTTCAGCAATTGCCTAATGTTCCAACAAAACTTCTCAGAGATTACGGACTGGTCAACTTGGAGTACCAGCAATCGAACAAACAAAACAGAAAGTGAGTATTATTCTACTATATTCTACTATATATGTAGGTGTTTGTTTGGGAATAGCTTCTTTAAAAAAGAAATCCATATTTTATAGAAATATATTTATACAATTAATTTTAAACAGCATCCCTATTAGCTTGTTTTTAAATTTCATATCTCAGTATTTAATTTACTAAATTCATAAATTTAAATTGAAGCTCAGTAATTAAAATTGTCAGTACTAAATACAACAAATTCTTAAACTTTAATTGAAACTCAGTAAAGAAATATCTCACAACTAAATGTTCCAAATTCTTTAGATTTTATATAACTTAACTTTTCTTTTCTGTTAACTAAAGTCAACATGTTTTTGAACAAGTTTAAGCTCGAAATAAAGTAATCCAATTAAAAACGTAAGAGCGTCATACCTGCTTAATTTATGTGCCTCTTTTATTTGCCTTATAAGCATTTATTTAACTTAACTTTCTGTTAAACCTCATCAAGTACTGGGCTTTATTGCCAAATATTTATCGAGCTACCCATCATTTCCATCAAACAACTTTGGAGAGAAGGTAAATACATACGTTTGCCGGATTAGTGGTAAAATTACTTGGCCTCCTCCTCCTCCACCTTCTGATGTCTTATAAATATTTGCAACTTTGCACTCGAATGCATTTTACGACCGCGCTCCCCGTTCGTTTAACGTTTTTTGTTTTTTGTTTTTTTTTTTTTTTTTGTATTTAGCCTGCCAGAATGGCTGGAGCTACGACAAGACCTGGTACGAGAGCACCATCCCCACGGACCACAACTGGGTGTGCGCCAAGGATTTGTTCGTGACAAATGTGTTCGTGGTGGGTCGTGTGACAGAGGTGGCCGGTTCATTTATATTGGGACAAATGGGCGACTCGTAAGTAGCACGGCCACCTAACTAAGTTATGGCAGCGGCGGTAATTGAATTTGTCCACTTGGCCGGCAGTTACGGTCGCAGGCTCGTGTACTACATCAGCGTGGTGTTCTGCTCCCTGGGACGCATCGGGTCCGTCATGTGCACCAGCTCGTACACGTGGTTCCTCATCATGTCCGGCATCGTCGGCCTCACAGTCAACAGCCTCTTTCAATCGCCCCAAATTATCGGCATGGAGATCTCGCGGGAGTAAGTTTTTCTTTGTCCCAAAACTTTTCGTTCAACTTTTATTGCTCACCCACTCCACCGAAAATTGTGTCCAGGGAGGACCGCAGTCGCATCGCCTTCTTCCAGAGCTGCGGCTGGTCCATCGGCACCACATTGATGCCCCTGCTCTACTGGTGGCTGCGCCACTGGGACTCCTTCATGTGGCTCACCTCGGTGCCCACGGCAATGGTCCTGCTCTTCTCCAAGTAAGTCACGTGGCCCAAGCCCACCCAAATCTAATCAACTACTACGTTTCCGTCGTGACATTAATTACTTATTAAGTTCTTCGATTCCCCTCATTATGAAGTAATTTATCGTATTTCAATCAATTTTTAGTTTTTAAAATAAAAATGTTAGAACTGTATTCTAAGAAAATTAAAATATTCGCATTTGAAAGAAAATTTAAGAAACAACCTTGTTCATTTCCTGGAGATAATCCATTAAACTATGTATATTGTGAATAATCTTAACTTTAAGTTCATATTTTTAATCCCTGAATGGAAATGCATCAAAGCTCGATCTGAAACTTAATTAATTCTTTAATCATTGCTCAAATCCTTTTTTAACCTCTTAAATAATCTTAAATTTCCCAACCAGATACGTAATCGAATCGCCCCGATGGTTGATTAGCAAACAGCGTTTCCGCGAGGCCATTGTCCAACTGCAGAAGATAGCCAAAATTAACGGCCATCGCTTTGACATGACCGAGAAGGAATTGGCCGAGATCTACAGTCGCGACAAGCAGGAGGTCACCTACGGCATCGCATCGCTCTTTGCTGGCTGGCGGCTGGCCCGCAACACCATCATCATGGGCTCCAGTTGGTGAGAAACGTCGATAAACTTAGAGAAAAAGTTTTCGTTTAGAGACAAATTTAGGACATGTTATATATTTTCTTGATTCTTTATTATTTATTTGGTGTTTCCCAATACCAAATAATTTTTTTTTTTCAAATTTAGCAAATTTCAAATATAAAATCAAAAATATTGCAATAATTTTTGTTCCACTGCACTGAGAATTTCACACCGAAAGCAATTTGCATGCCTAACTGGCGATTCACTCCGCTTGCAGGTGCGTAGTGGCCGTCTCCTATTTCACGCTGGTGCTCTTCAGCTCCCGCATGGCGGGCAATCCGTTCCTCAACTTTTTGTACCAGAGCATCGTGGAGATTCCCGCCTACATTGTGGGTCGTTATATGGGTGAGTGTTTGGTATTGGCTGTTGGGTGCTGGGTGTTAGTGCTGCGAGGCGTGACGCCGCGCTGATTGCAGCAGTCCATCACAGGTCCATTGTGAATTCTGGTTGCCACTTTCCTTTGCAGGCGATACGTATGGCAGACGCCTCACCAACTCGATATCGTTCCTCGTTTGCTTCGTCTCCTGCTTGCCCATCATTGTGTACGCGAAGGACGAGCGGTACGAGAACCTCATGATCTACGTGGCCACCTTCATTAAGTTCCTGAACGCCCTCACCTTCTTCACGGTGAACCTGCAGTGCCTGGAGATCTATCCCACGTGCATGCGGCAGACGGGGGTGGCTCTAGGCACCATCCTGGCCAACGCCATCGGAGTGCTGGCCCCGTACCTGGTCTACCTGGGCACCAACGTGGACATCCGGGCGCCGTACTACATCCTGGGCGTCCTCTTCCTGCTGGGCGGCATCGGGGCGCTCTTCCTGCCGGAGACGCTACACAAGAAGCTGCCGGACACAATGGAGGAGGCGGAACACTTTGGACGACACGATGTAAGTTCGAAAGTGTCCTGTTTTTTATTTGTTTCGATATCGCGAGATAGTGACAAAAATAACAACCGCTCACTTAATGAATCTTCTTGTAAATTAAAACAAAACGTATAACTTAATATTTAAACGACGCCTAATACAAATTCCTAATTCCTAACAAATCGTTATTACTCATTATTACTGTTTTTATAAATTCGCTATAATTGCAATTCTACCTTCCTAACAAAACGACTTAATAAATTTAAAACGGTTACACAGAAAAACAAATCTGAAATGAAATATAGCTCGCTTACATAATATAAGTATCAATTTGATTTGTTAAAATAGTGAAAGAAAGTGAAACATTTGATTTTTGTTAATACCAATTTTACGTTATTAAATGATAAAAATTATTTGTTTGGTGACCTGTAAATAACCAATTAATACTTGCAACGTTATTTTTCTGTGTAACTAAAAATAATAATTTAATAAATCTTTTTGCTAATCATCAGATTAATAATTTTAAATTCAAATAATTTATAGGAATCAAAAACGTGCGCATTATTACAAAACAGTTTCATATCCCTACAAGCTAAAAGTTCAGACACGCGTATTAAATGTACCTAAAATCGGGAAATTCAAATTCAAAAATCTCGCTAGCAAACAAGCCACTAAATATAAAAGTAGCAAGGGCGATTTCACTGCAATTACTTTCTCTTCAGTGGCAAGAGAGTTTGGCAACCGCTTCTTCCGCTTCATGAGCAATGAGCCACGACGATGGAGTTCTGCTGGCACATCTAATTTATAATCTAAATTATGCAAAGCAGCCGTAGCCTAATTTCATTTTTCACAAATTTAATTTACAGAAATTCTTCAGTCTGCCGAAACCGCCGCCGGCGGCGGAGAAGGACGACAGCCTGGCATCCCATCCGGAGTTGGCCAGGCTCAGACGCTCGGAGACGACTCCCTAAATCCCCCGAAATCCCGGAATACCTGAAACCTGAATCCTGAATCCTCGAGACCGAAACCGAGACCGAGACCGGCGAACTCCTTCGAACGCCTCGACGGCTATCGATTCCATTCCCGTTCGCCATTCCCGTTCTCCTTGTGATGTTACGTTAAGTTTTTGGCCCCAAGTATTGCGAATAAAGTATTGTTATGTAGGCAGCCGTAATACGACCAGCATAAATCACAAATCACCCAACGCGCCACACCATCGGCGCACAAAGAAATCGCGGCAATGAGTTTATCAGCGCATCTGTCAGAAATTTACAAATTACCTGGGGTGGCTAATGCTGTGGCTAATTTAATAAATGGTGCGCCACCAGCACACATGGCGTATGCGTAATGCCTGGCAGGCGCCTGATTTATGCAAGTTATGTATCAATTTTTATCACCAGTTGCAGGAATTGAGCCCTTGTCTTCGTCTGTCTCCTTCTGGCTGGAAGTTGGCCAAGTGCTAAACTGTAAGCAGCCACTAACACCAAAACCAACTGACAGCGGAAACGGGAAATACAATGTATTTGAATGAACAGAAATGGCAAGACGAAGTTGCAATACACTACCAAATCGTAAACTGGAATGGTTAATATTAATATAATGTAAAGGGGTTACATCATTAAAATTTCAAGAAAATCGACCGAAAACTTCAAACCAAAATTTAAATGCAGATTTTCAGAGCTCAAGAAAATCTTTGTAATTTTAAGAAAATCGATAGCAAATTACAGTTCCAACACTTAAACGCATATTTTTAGAACATATTAATATAGAGAGAAGTTGTTCATTAAGTAAGATTCGATTATGAAGGATAGGCCAGTATGTAAGAGGTTTAGTTTAAATCTCTTCACATTTTCACAGCTTTTCGCAGTTCGGCAAAGTAAACCTGCCTCACAAGGACGATGTAACCCTCCTTGAACTAATCTTCTTGGCAGGGTAAAAAGTTTTACTCGTACGGCTTGCCAGTAACAGGACGTGCAACTTTTGTGCGCAAAGGTGTTTCGTTTTTCAAGTTATTTATTATGATTTATTTGCCAATGTGGCGCGCTGATGTGGCAACGTCTCAGACGGAGACTGAATCTTGGTCTTGGCCGGGGTAAGAGGTAGCTACTCCCACTACCAACTACCAACTCCTTCTGGCATGACTGCAGTGGCGATAAGTAAATTGTTTATCCTACTTGTGAGTTATGTGCTGCGACGGCCAGCCAGCAAGCCAGGCCAAAAAAAAAAAGAAGGGAAGATGAGGAGCAGGACCACAGGACTCCAGGAGCAGTAGCAGGAGCAGGAACAGCCATTCAGTTTGATGATCATGTTGATGTTGGCCCCTAGGTTGGACCTCGAACTGGAGCTGGAGCTGGAGCTCCGTAATGGCCAGGGCAGCTAACATTGTTATGCTTTCATAAACAGCTGAGCGCAATTTTCTGATAAGCCAGGTCCTGTGCCTCTGTGTGTGTGTGTGTGTGTGTGCACTGGTGTTGGCTGGCTATTTGTTTCAATTTATCATAAAAGGCAACGCCGGAAGTCAGCCAAGCTGCAGTTGAATGAACGATGGAGGCGAAGCGGCGAGGTCTTGAGGCGGCTTAGCCGTAAGACGGCCAGCAAAAGTCCTTGGCAGCTGGCTGAGCGGCATTAGAAGGGATTCCCGGCCATTCCCATCGAGGAGCGGCCTTTTTAAGGACTGCATAAATACGGCTCACAATTATCGCTGTCGCCAGCCAAGGCTGCTACACTGAAGGCAAAACTATTTTATGATTGGAATTAAATAGCCTCGTAGCTTGAGAAAATTAATACAACATTTAAATTCTATCTTATAGCCTAGCCTTATAGCCCTAAATAAAGTCTGAAAGTTTAGGGAAATACAATTTAAAAATAACATTAATATAAACCTTTAACGAAAATTAAACTTTAACCAATTAGCAGTCAAGTGAAAAAGTTGTTAAAAGCTTTTAAACTCAAACTCTGTGGTTTTAAGACACAAAATTACAGTAAAATTAACCTTCGAAATCCATCTTTTATAAGGGAAACAATGAGACGCAATTAATAAAAACAGATATTGATAAATAATAAAGAGTTTCTTGTCATTTCCACACTTAAGTTTCTTACCTAATCTATGGTTTTAAGACCCAGACATCTCCAGAGTGAATCCGTTTTAAGTCCAGACTAAGAATTCTTTTTTTTTAACTGAGAAGTACTCCCCAGTGTACCCAAATTACCCCTGAGCTTCAGATTGTCCTGAGAACTGCTTCTTCTCTGGGCCAGTTCGTCCTGGCAGTAATGAAAACAAATGCCCGGCCATTTGCAGCAACAGGGACAATTAAAGAGGCAAACATTAGGAGACTGCAATGGCAGCAAAGCGAAAAGTAAATCTGGAGTGCATTGCCGCTGCAGCGACGGCAGCAAGGCTTTTACTACAAATTTTCCCGGGGTTTTTCATATTTCACGCAATTGAGAAGGAGCGCCAAACTATTTGCAATATTTCAGGCTGCCACACGAACGAAATCCAGACATGAAAAATGCAATGCTTACTTGGGCTTCCTTCAGTGGCTGAAAGTGGGCGGAAAAGTGGTCGGAAAAGTGCGGGAAAAGCGGGGGAAAAGTGGCGTAAAAGTGGGTGGGATTGGGCGCAAGAAGCGGGTGCCACAACAGTGATTGCGCTTTATTTGTGATAATAAAACACACCATCGCGCCGAGACGACGACAACAACGTTGGAAAATGTAAGGAGGAAAATTTTGGGTTGGGGGAAAGGAAAATCGAACCGCGAAATTGCAACAAACTGCGCGTGCATTGGCCTCCACCAAAAGGGGAAATGGAAAAGGGTGACTCCGGGGAAACAGAGCAGAAGTCAGGACCTTGCTGTCGGGGTAAGAATATTTAAGCTGCAACAACGTTGCAGCAGCAAATATTAAAGGAAAACACGGACGGCAGCGGGGCGCAAAAGGATTTACTGCATATTTCATGTTCACAACGAACCAATTTTACGCTCTTCAAATCCTATTAGTCAATGGCCCTATGGGGATGCACCACCACCCCACCTCCAGTGGCAGAGCCACCAGCAGCACCACCACCAACAGCAGCACTACACTAAGGAAAAAATCTATTGACATGAGTTAACTGAGTTCAAAATAATGCATATATTATCAAATAATTATAATCATTATAATGATTAGTTTATGAATTCAAATGTATGTTCAAAAATTTGATCTAAAACATAATTAATATTGAAGTAAAGGCTCACAACAAAAAAATAATATAAATATATTAAATTAAATTCAGGTCCTTTAAGGAAGGACATACAATATACATAATAATGAAATCCTATTTAAGAATTATAAAAATTAACTTATTATAGTAATTACTATTATTTTATTATGATAACAGCGCAACAAGTTTACATTTCTAAGGAAAGCACCAGTGATATTTCCTTTAGTTTTTTAATAACTTTAACAACTAAAACTTAAAAATATTACTAAAGTTAACAATTTTAAAATTGTTTAGAAAAAGAGGGTAACTACAATCCCGAAGCTTTATAAATTAAATTATATTATATTTTTTAATTTCAAGAAAAATACAACATTTGACACATCAAATAAAAAGTTTTTAGAGTTTAATATAATATTATCCACTTCTGTAGCTATGACTTGTTGGAAAGTCAGTTAATAGTTATAGTTAGTTTTTAGATATTTAAAATTTATTTATTTTTTATATATTGTTTTATTTCTCTGTGCAGCCGACAGGAGCTTCAAGCAGGACTTTCAGCCAAGGCAGCTGTTTTGGCAAAGGGTTGAGAGCCAGCTGGGTGTGTGGAGTGGGCGGTGCAGGGTGATTGGTGATGCCTCGGCTCAGATACAGCGATTTACTGGCACACACGCTCGGCTATACGTATCTATAGATATATCCTTATGTACGTAGTGTACTATATATATAAGTAAGACTTTGGCCTGGGTCAGCTTAGTGTATATGGCATTTCCGCACGATTATGCATGTGAGTGGCGGTGTGGTGCTCGCCAGCAGGTTGGGATGCTGCGATGCTGGGATGTTGGGATACTGGGATACTGGGATGTTGGGCGGGGATAAGCCCAGTGGACAGCCCGCAAATGCCCGCCTGGAAACGGCTCTCATCAATCTAGTTACTTCAAGAGCATGAATTATGAAAAACGTGCAAAATGCAAACGGAAATTAAAATTTATAAAAAAGAGCGGGGCAAGAAAATGTGGTTTGGGGGATTGAGAGCTTCCACTCGGTTAGACAAATGCGCTTTCACAGGATAGGAGGGGGACTTGCCCCAGCCCCATCACACGGAAATCAAAGAATACACTAGCTGTTGGCCAAAAATAACAAATGAAAAAAGCCAGAGCCAGGAGCTAGGGAGCTAGGGAAATATGTTTGGGAAAATTAAACATATTATACCAGACTCCGCTCGGTTTTCATTCTGCACGGCGGCAGCTGTTGGAAAAACAAACCTCAACTTTGGCCGCATACAACATTTTTGTCAGGGTCCTGCTGCTGCTGATGCTGCTGCTGCTGCTGTCCTTTATTAATTTAACGGGCAATGGCAGTGATGCGATTCGACTTTGACTACAACTTGAACTATAGTACAACGGAGGGGCAGGAGCAGCGACGGAATTCAACAAGCCATAAAACATATGAGGCAGCCGAGTCGCATGCATTTTTCATGAGCCTCTGGCTTTTGTGCCCATCACAATCATCGGACCAGGACCAGGCCCGAAAAGTCCCGACTTCCATCCTCCTGGCGATGCCAACAATCATCATCGGCACTCATTCCCATCCGCTCCAGCGGAGTCAGCTGGAGGACTTCTGCTTCTGCTCCTGCTTCTGCTCCTGCTCCCGACTTCTCCACTCTTGGCTACACTTGAACTTACAATGACACGTTCGAAGTTCGAATAATGTGGGAATGGCGGAATGAGAGGATACGAGGGGCTGTTCCTGCATATTTGTTTGGGAATATTCGAGTAGGAACCTGCCAGCGCTTTTCCTTCTTTGTTGTTTTTACCTCTTGCAACTCTTTACCCGTAGTTTTCACACAAATTGCTTTCATTTGTTTTAATAGGATATTGAAGGATCTACAAACTTTGAACCCAGATTTGTGCTGTGAGAATATATGTATAAAATAAAAACAAATAATTGCAAAGTTCATAAGGCAAAGAAATAAATATGGTTTATAAAAATGGAGAAAATAAATTGCAATTTGTTACAATGATTTCGATACCATTTCTATCATAAATTATATTATTTGATACCAGTTAGCCCTAACTTTCTTAATAATGAAATCAAATCCGCTCTTCATTATCTCTAGAATTGAATTATCTTTATGGATCTTTTGTGGCAAAAATAAAAGAGTAGGTTCACATTATCATTAAATAATTTACCATCTTATGTGTCTCGTACTCAGACACCAATAAGAACTGTTTAAAGTTTCCGTGCTTTACAACTCGCTGATATATTCAACCACTATTTGTAACCCCTAAGACTTACTCTGCTTCCTGTGATTTGCCCACCAGGAGCAGGGAAAGGTTTAGAGCAATCTCAGCTTGCAGGAAGCGTCAGAGCAATCATCAATCATCCGCCAGGGGCAACTTGGAGATACGCATGAGCGACATTGATGGAAGCCAACACCTGCATTTTACCTACCCACCATATTTACCATTTGGTCCCTTTTCCGGATAGAAATGTCCCTGTATAAAAAGTGTAATAAACAAAATAAAACGGCTTCTCCATCTAAGGACCCATATCCTCGTTCACATTTGCGATATTTGTCTACAAATAAATGTATATTTGCAAACAAGGCAACTGATCAGCATAAGTCACAAAGCCCAGAGCCTCTCAAACTGGGGGCACCACTCAGATTCCATTGTTTGTTCCCGCTACCCAAAAGTATGCAACATCTTGTTGCTATCAAATAAGGAAAGTTTAGTGAAGCTATTTTCTATATATTAAATTATATTTAATTCAATTAAACTAACAAATTGTTACTAAATTGTTATTAAGTGTTATTTTAATATTTTGACATTGCCTTTTTTGAATGTTGATTTAAATTAAGTACAAAAACCAATCAATCTTGTTACTACTAACAGCACTTAAGACCACCCATCGAAACTCCATTTTGCTGTACATTTCGGAAAAACTCTTTATTTCTATGTGAACTGAACTTTAAAAATATTTGATTGTTTCATATAACGTATGCAAATTTTTGCTACTCGCTTTTTGCGAGTCATTTGCCAATTTCTGATTACAATTGCAAAACATTCGGGGCATACGCTCGCTAAATATTTGTTTTAAACATTGTATATTCTAGGGGTGTATACATATATCTATACAAATGTGTGTAAATATATTCACTATGTTTATGTGGGTAATTCTGACACGCTTTCACGCGTGCTCTATTTTCATAAATATTATTTATTTATTTATTTGGGCAATCAATTTTCGTATTTTTTGTCGTTTTATGGAACCATTTGCATTTGAAATGCTTTGGCATTCTGCTTAAACACTTACGTATGTAAATTGAAATTTGTCGATGGCCGCTGACCATCAACTTTTATTGTAAATATTCGTATGCGGCTAAATGTAGCTATATGTATATTAGCTGATGTATATTTGTGAGTGGACCATGGGCCATCAATATCCATAATAAATTAATAAATATATGTATCCGTAAGCCTAATTGCCGACAGCCCGGATTGGAATCAGCTTCAGCTTCGGCTCCTCTCCTGTTTATTGTGATTTGTAACGCTCGACTGGCCACTTGGCCATGTAAACGTAAATGCTGTCGTCTGCTTGATTTGGCAGCGGGGAGTCCCGAAATGGGTCAACAAGTTGCCCATTGATTTATGGCCCACTCTGGCAGTCCTAATTTAAATTATGATTGGGCTTACGCATAAATTAATTGACCTGGACACTGAGCTCAGGCTGGGATCAATAACGAAATGCCTCTCGCTTGATTGGTTGTAAATATCATGGCTAGTATTATATTGTGCACTTCCCAATCAATTTTTGTTATTAAATAATTTATTATTTATTTTTTTATCCGAACTAAAGCGAGCGTGTTTTGCTCTGAATTTGACTTTGTATTTTACAGTTTACGCTTTAATTGCTGTCACTGGTCTATTTCTGCCGATTGCTCCCTTTGTTTTGGCCATTTAACTGGCCCTGTGCTGCTGTATTTGTATCTGTATCTGTATTTGTATCTATATATGTATATGCCTATGTATTGGTAGTTAAGCAATTATATATATATTAAACTGGCGCACAATTTTACACTTGACTGCCCGCTCAGAGTTTGTTGCTTTGTTTTCACTTTGCCTATATTTAATTTCACCTTTTTTCACTGTTTGCATTTTGTTTGTTTGTTTGTCTATACTATTTTCACTATTGCTGGTTGCTGGTTGGTTGGCTGGCGGACTCTCTGCTGTACTGCATTTAATTAAATTTAAATAAAATTATCATCGAGGCCTGGCCGGGTTAATTGCACGTTAACACACGCTAGAACAGAATCGAATAAAAAAATGAAATATTAAATGGCTGCCATGGCAGCCGGAAAATTTCGCCGAAAGTGGCATGGTATTTTGGCATTGGGACGAAGTGCTTAAGCTAATTGCAGTTTTCAGCGACAGGCGACTGACGGAACCGGAAACGGGCCTCCAAATGGCTGCAGATCCCTTGGCAAACGCACTCACGTAGCCGCTAAATGTTTCAATTTTCTGGCAGCTCAACGCAATGCCGCAGACATTTAATAATAAACGCAGCTGCAGCATTTTCCCGGATGTCTCCATGTTTTTTCGGGGTGTTGCTGCTAAGTGGGAGTGGCTTGAAATTGGTGGAATGACAAAGACAACCGCGAGCAAATGGCCATCGACCATTTTGGTGCCTTTCGGCCAGAGAGCAAACAAAATTAAAAACGAATTTCAAATGCCTTTGCCTGGCTCAAAAATGCAAATGGCATTCTCTGTCTAAAAAATAGTGATGGGAAGTTTACTATTTACCTTATAAAAGGTAGAGAGGTGCTTTTGAAAAAAAAAGTTCTAGATACGACTAAATTTAAGAAAATACGTTTTTATAAGTTTTTGTTATTATGATAAATAGTGCAATTCGCATTCTCTGGGAAGTTTACTATTTTTAAGGTACCTTTTAAGATGCTTTAGGTATAAAAAGCTAAGGTTCGAAAAATAGTAAAAAACCTAATGTATACACGTTTTTTAAATGTTTTAAAATAGTTACTAACGCCAATAGGATAGAAGGTGTTTTAAGAAAAAAAAATTGTAAGTAAGACAAAATGTAACAAAATAAAGATATAGTACAAATTTTTTTTAATATGTTTTAAAATTGTAAATGGTACAGCCCCAAAGAGAAGGGAATGGAAATAATTCTTAATAAAACCTAAGCTTAAAATTCAGATTTATGCATCCGAAATACATTGTACATTAAGGACTTTAAATTAAGCACTTCTATAAAGACTCCCCATCTCTATCAACACAAACACATGGCAAGAAAGAAGGACAATTCCACCTACACACACACACACACTGGCACAAGCTGGACAAGTTGCATACTTTCAGGCGCAACATGCAATTAAAATGCAAAAAAGGCAAATGGCAGACCGTCCATTTCGGCTTCAGGTTGGTTTTGCTGCTTTTGGTGCTTTTGCAGCCTGTAGCTGCAGTCCGAAAAACCAAAGACCAAAATCGATGCACTGCCAAGTTGAAACGGAAATGCCAGAGCCGCATCCGCTCTGTCAGTACGTCGGTCCGTCTGAAAATTTCCAAATGTCCAAATGTCCTTGTGTCTGTTCAACGTCTGCGGTTAGAACAAGTTTGCCATTCTGCCCCTGCATGTGGGTCCAAATGTGCGAGTGTGCATGTTGATTTAGCGTTAAGCTTGTTGGATTTTTGCGTTTTGTCAACATTTCCCCCGGTCAGTTGTCGATTCGCATTCGCATTCGCAATCGCATTCGCATTCCCATTCGCAGACTGCTGCTGCGGCGGCTTTCTGGAAGTGTTCAAATAATTGCCGCTAGACTTCGGGGCAAGAGCGATTCGGGATTGAATCTGGTTTGGGTTGGAGTACGCACACAGAGAAAAAATTTATCACCAAAAAATAATGGTGTTTTTATCGAAAAATTGTTTTCAGGGTTATTAAGAAATTTCTATCAAAACAAAATCATTACTAAACGTACACGCTGATTCTGAAATATCTTTAAACACTGTTCCATATTTGAGAAAGCCCATTAACTAATTTAAGAATTTAACAAATGTGTAAAAAAAAGTGTGTATGAAAATAACAAATAATATTTTATATTCTGGTTAATAACAACAAAATTAAAATTTAAATTTGATCATTTTAGCCATATACAGTTCGAGAAAAAAAATTATAACCAAAATATGATGGTGTTTTTGTCAATACTAAAAGTGCTCACAAAGACTCTAAAATAATCTTTAACATTTTTTAATATTTAAAAATGTCCATTAATAAATGTAAGTGTTTTATAAATATTAAGTTATATATATAAATATTTATATTTTACCCTGAATAAAAGGTTTTTACTTATGGACTCTTTGTAAAAATTTTTTACTGACCGAAAAACAAGATTCAAATTTAAATTTTTGACCATTTTGGCAAGCGATATAATGTTCGGAGTAACTTCTTTTTGTTTGGTAGTATAGTATTTTTCTCTGTGTAGTATATATTAGTAGTAGCGGGTCAAAGGGGAGGTGAAGTGCTGCTTAAACTAGGCTTACTGTTCATTAATGGTCAGGTCAGGTGTCTATACAGT
Organism: Drosophila elegans; assembly: GCF_018152505.1. Taxonomy (NCBI): domain Eukaryota; kingdom Metazoa; phylum Arthropoda; class Insecta; order Diptera; family Drosophilidae; genus Drosophila; species Drosophila elegans. Next base: position 294,570 of record NW_024545855.1, on the reverse strand, counting down.
GGGTTTGGGTGCTGATCAGGTCGGTTCTGTCAATTAGTCCTATAGGTAAGTTAAACTCAACGCTTGTAGATATTATTCCTATGGCTATTTGTCTTCCTATTTGTTAGTTATGAGTGCACTGCTATTGCTTCGTTGGCCTGCTATATTTCCTTTCCTATTTATTAGCCTCATCCTTTAGATTATGATCCTGTCGTTCTTAAGATTGTGTATCACCTGATTGAGAATAATGATTGATTCAACAATTTATGTAAGTGAGAGTGTTTTCTTTGTGTTTGCTGGTTATCCTGGAAGAAGGATCTAAGCAGCTGCGCTGCCTAGGACCGACTCCTAGGGATGCTTCGTGTAGTTATTGAGCGGCATCTCGTTCACAAGGGTGTGGGCCACCTCCTTGTTCCTTTCGTGCAAGGCCATTTCCAAGGGGGCACTGGCTGGTTTCTTTTGGGCCGCCTTTTGTGTCTTAAGCTGAGGGAAAACAGCCCAGTTAATATGCGTATATTTTGGATACAGAAAGGTCTCATATTTACTCTCTGTATGGTCTTTTCAAAGTCCTGATGTGGTTCTGGTCGCTTCATTGTGCTGCAATTTCTCAGGCGCTCGTTTGTCTGTTAGATATAAAAAACCATAAGAAAATAGTCATTCTAACTGCTTATCGTTGTTAACACAATTTCGATCATAAGCTTAATTCTTAAAGGAAATACATTTTTCATTTTTAAGAAATATAAATATATATATATATATAAATTAACTTATCTTAAAACTAAGATAACCATTAAATAATACTAAAAATACAATGCATAGAAATGTTTTCCGAAATATAGAAATCTAAAATACAGAATTGCTTTCTTAAATATAGAAATGTTTTACAGAACATAGAAATCAAAAAAAATATAGAAACTCATCTAAATTCTCACAGCCTGACCCTTAAATGTAAATAACCCTAAAAAAATATAAATGTTTTAAAAAAGAAAACTATATTTTCTTATCATTAGAAATATTTCCTTAAATAATTACATTGTATTGTTGACTACCACTATTATTAGCTTATCTATTTGTTTTATTATTCTATATATTTATAAATACATTTGCTGGTGTAAATCTTGAAGCTTTTGCAACTATCAACATAGCAAAGTGAATTTGTTCTCTACAAGCCAGAATAAATTGTACTTTCTCCATCACTGTGGTTAAGCAACTCCAGCCATATTGCCCACCCATGATTACTTCATTAACTCGAGCCAGACCCAACAAATCGACACCTCAAAACGACCGCAGTCAGAACTTCAAGTGGAAATGGGAATGTCAAATGAAAAGCGGCGGGCAGTAAGTGTAATGAAAGGCCAGCGCTGGATGTTTCTATTTCTGTTTCTGTTTTTGTCCCGAGAGCAGCATTTCCGCAGCAGACCGCATAATGAGTGCCGTTGAGGAGCTGAAACACACGCTCTCCGGGTGACCTTTGACCGGGGCAAAAAAGCATAGCAAAAGCGGGTGAATCGGGAGATTCGGGAAACTCAGGAGCCGTGGACACGGGAAGGTAATGAGTGCCAGAGGACACGCCGCGCACACACAAAAGAAGTTGTCCCCAACACGGAGCACAATTGTCGCCGGTGCTTAGTCCAAGTCATTTTCAAAATTGACCGCAAAACTCAGGAGCAACCGGAGTGGACAATCTGCAGTCCTCGGCAGCGGCAAATTGTGCTTAAATATTAAATGAACAGCCGGCGACGGAGCGGGCATATACACAAAAGAAAAACCGGACAACAACCGTAAAACAAGAAAAGTTATAAACTCTCGCCGGACCGAAGGAACCCAAAAATACAGAAAAACCAAAACAAAAAGACACAAAAATGGCAAAAAAAAAAAAAAAAAAAAGGAAGGGAGCTGGAATGGGAAAGTGACCGGCGAGGACACACAAAACAAAACACTTTGGCACGCCTGAAATAATAAAAACAAATGCGAATGGAAAAAGGACCATTCGTGTATAGGGAGCCCCGCCTGATTCACCTGAACCCCGCCCACATCCTCCGCAGCCTCTGCATCCTTCGCATCCGGCATAACAACCGCAGCAAAGCCGAATCGCGCCAAGGTGCAAATGACCAGGTAACGTGGAGTTGCCGGAACGTGCTCCCCAGATCCTTGACAGCGCCCCCGACAATGCGATTGGCGCCCTCGTTCCCAGTTTTTGTCCTTGGCGACTCCAGTATTTGATGCACTTAGGAAAAAAACATGTTAAGTACAAAGAACCATCCTCTTATATAGTTTCTGACCAGAATAAATTAAAAATACTTTCTTAATACTTGATAACACATTTTGTTAGCTTTGTAACACAAAAAATTGCTTCCCGTTTCCAATAAGTTAGCTTTCATTTAAAATATCAAATTTGCAAAGATCAAATCCTGGATTTGGATAGTAAATTTCTTAAAATAACATATAAGTTCTCATTATTAAAATTCTACTGTGAAACGATAAGTAAATTTGTATTATTAAGGGTATGTAGGTATAAAAGTGCTCCTCTAAAATGAAGTGCATATATATTATTTACATTTAAGGGAGTATTTTTAAACTGGATATAACCTCTAATTCTAAAGTTAAAAAATCATTTTATTAGAAACCAAAACTAGAACTCTTATGTGATTTCGAAACTTTTTAAATGAAAGTGATCTACTTTTGTTTCTGTAGTGCATTCCGCATTTGCCATCTGTATCTGGCACTTGCACTTACAGGACCCGGGGCACCACCGCCCTCATTGACAGTTCATATCACGGAGTCTCTGCCATTTGCATCCGGCACATGTCCTGCTCCATCCTGACCCCTGACCCCTCACCCCTAACCCCCGATCCGTGATCCCCATTCCGCCGTGCGCTTCTTGCTACGGCTGTGTTGTCATTGTCTGGTCTCGACCGCTCGCTCGCCCGGCGCAAGTCAACGCAATTAACGGTAATTGCCTTTTATCGGCTTAGCCTTGATAAAGTTTTCCACCGCCTCCGGGCTTTTCCGCCCCGCCCCGCCCCGCCTTGCCCCGCCTCCATTTTTCCCGAGAACGCGAACTTTCCTAGTTATTGCTGCCATTGTTGTTGTTGCTGCGGCCATCGTTGTTATTTGTAGGTTTACGCGGTTTTTATATTTTAATTTAATTTTATAAGTAGTCCCAGGCGCTCCGCCTTTTGCCCCACCCAACCCCTCTCAAGCCAGCGAACTTGTCCATGGCAAAAATTCGACATTAAACAGAGAGCGGGAAAAGTTTTTGTTTTGAATGTGGCAAGGAAATGCTTTGAAGTTGGCTCCAAATTATGGAACTTTTCATGGCTTTCCACAGGGATTGGAAGCGAGGGAGGAGTAGGGCGACGACATTCCCGGTCCTGAATTAAGGAGCCGGGAATTAAATTGCGACCGAAATGCGAAAACTCTTTCCATTTTCATAATTCTGGAGCAGCTTAGGGAGTGTCTAATGCTCAACTAATGAAAATGTCACTGGCTATATGGCGCTGAACTGAAGTACCGGATGGAAACTTAACATTAAATAGTTTATTAATGCTCTTTGTCTCTTTGGACATACAAATGAAACAGAGCAGGTTTAAAATTTACTTTGAAAATTATTTATAAACTGATAAATAGTTTAGGTTCCTTGCAAATTCTTATGTTTTTTAAGTGCAATTAAAAGAATATGTGTTTAATTATATATATTACACAAAATATAATAACAATTTTTGCCATAAGAATGCTGGACAATATTTAAAAAGCAATTACTCCTAAAATAACCTCCAAATTCTTATATTTTTTAAATATACTTAAAATAACATGTGTTATTTAAGATTTGTTTTATTATATACTAAAATTAAATTAAATTTTTAGCCATAAGAATATCTGGAAATATTTTAAAATATTTATTAACATACACTCCTTAAATAACCTTCAAATTTGTAGGTTTCTTAAGTTTAGTTTAGTTTTACCCAAAATTAAATATCAATTTAAACCATAAGAATGCCTGACAATAGTTACAAAAACAAAGGTGCACTTCCAAAATAACTTCTAAAAGAATTAATTGTTTTAACTTTCCAGACATTCCCCTTTTAGGTTGCTGTCACTTTCTAACCCTTTTTCTGCTGCCCTTTTTTCTGGGATTAAAAAGAAACTTAACTTTTACCCACAAATAAACACGCAAAAGACCTTAGATGACTGCCCTTAAAGTAGGCAATAAAAATGGTTTCTCAACCGGAAATGACAAAATCACACACGGGAAGTGGTTTCCAAACAAAAAAAAAGGTTTACCTTCTTCGTAAGTGGCACCCAATTTGTGACCTCTAAACTCACCTTCAACTGCATTCCTTCCGTGGCGTTCAGCTCATCTCCACTCTGCCGGAGGCCCTGCAAAAACCTGGCGAAAACCGTTCTCCGCTGCTTGTGCTTATTCCGACCCTCTAACCCATCCAATCCAGATATCCATGTATCCACATATCCACATCCAAATGCGGGGCAGTGAGGCGAACAATCAAACCGAGAATCAAACAGACATTCATTTGATTAACCAGACAGTCAAAGTTTAAGCGCAAGCCAATTTAATTGAATTAAAAGCCATAAAAACCGAAGAGCCGCCAAACTGACTCTAACCACAGCCCGCCTGCAAATTTAAGCCGCTCCTCACCTGTTGCCGAAAAGTCGTAAAAGAAATTGTTCCTCGCTCCAGGATAGCTTTGCTGCATACCGTTCAGATTCAGAGCCGACTTGGAGTCGATGGCATTGCGGGCCATGCGATTGGCCAAATCGTTCTGCGTGTAGCTGTAGATCTCGTTCTCCTCGCGATTTGACAGGCAGCTGGAGGGCTAAGCGTGCACGGGAAAAATCATTTTAGAAATCCAATTAAAAAAATATATATGTGTTTAAAACTTAAAGGATTAATAAAAATTAAGTTGCCGGCTTTTTTCAGACTTTAAACATTGTTATTAGAAGTAATTTGAAACAAAATGAATGGTTTCGTGTAGGTAACTACACGAAAAAGTAAACTATTTAATATAGAATCATGAAGAAATATATATAACAAAAAACCCTTTAGAAATATTTAAATAAAATATTTTATTAAATTATGTGTATGTGGTTATATGCGTTTAGTGCTTTTAAGATTTATAAAAATAAAGTTTCTTACTCTTTTTAGACATTTAACATTGTTAATTAAAGTAATTTGAAACAAAATGAATAGTTTTGTGTACTATTACCTAATCACCTAAACTACAAAAATCAGAATGATGAAAGTATATATATTAATCTTAAGCAATATTTAAGTAAAACATTTTGTTGTTTTAATTTTTTCTTAAATAAGACCTTTAACAAAGTTTACCAACAAAGTTTAGTCACATCATAAAATATACAAAAAGGTGGTGGTACTTAAAATCACCAGTCTAAAGAGGCCCTTAATATGGTAGCCATAAATTTTCTTGCAGTGCAAGTACACATAAAAGAGCACACACATGAGCATGCATAATAAACGAAACGGAACGGAACGGAAATGAATTAGAGTCTGATTAGCTGGAGGTCGTAAAAGTCACTCCGGCCGTAAAAGTCGACGCATCTGCTTACCAAGTACTTGCCGGGCACATACAGCGGCTGGCTGTGGCTAGTGGGCATCACCGAGGAGCTGACCAGGCCCGTTCCGCTGCAGCTGGGCCCGGCCATCCGGCGGGACAGGGTGTGGCCCGTGGAGATGCGCACGTGGCGCTCCTTCCACTTGGACAGGCGCACCTGCTCGATGGCGTCCAGCACGTCCTCGTACGGCATGTTGATCTGCTTGCTGTAGTGGGCGGCCAATCCCTCCAGGTAGCCTCGCTTGCCCTCCTACACAAAGGCAAAAGAAATCACACAATTAATATAAACTAATTAATAACTGTAATTTGAATTCATTTGATTATCTTTTTAATAAGCTGGACCTTTGAACAGGTTTCCTTTTAATATAAATTGATACATTAAATGGTATATTGAATCTTCTATTGCTTAATTAATTAATTAATTAGTCCACATACCCACTAAAAACTTTGAATCATAATGGGAATATACAACATACAATATTAATGCAGTAAAGTAAGGAAATGTTTAATCTTAATTCTTTTTATTTCATTTAATATAATTTAGCAAGTTTACAAGTTTACAAGTTTAATTTGTTATGGACATGTCTAAAAGTAAACAAATATTATATCAGCATTTTTATCGTACCATACTAAAATCATTTTAAACTACACTACAATCTTTTTTATTTATTTATTGAATCTAAGTAAACAGTTCTTAAAATATGCCCTTTAAGCAATGACATTTTTGTGCGCCTGCTGGTTATGTATTGAATACATTAATTCGTGAAATGTGGGAAGTTTGTTCATAGGACCCGTGGTTTCCAAGAAGACTTAACCACACTCCACTAAGGCCAGGGTCAAAGGCAACTACTTAAGGCGGTGGGCTGGGCAAAGAGTGAGGGGGTCAGACGAACAAGTGTTAATATCTTCCGGTAATTAGCGTGAGGTTGCCACTTAAATGTGTCCTGTTTGACATTCAAAGCGGTCACTGAAGCGACAGCATCGTGCTCGTGCTCCTTTATGCAGCTCCATCTGCTTCTGCATCCGCATCTGTATCTGCATCTGCATCTGCATCTGTATCTGCATCTGCTGCCTGTCTATGTCTGCACCTGCATCCTTAACTCGAACTTAACACGGAGTAAACCTAAACCCAACCCACCAAGCCTGGCAAATTCATTTAGCGTCGCATTCATGTAATGCACATGCAAACATTTGTGCTGAAATGCAACTTGTCTGCAGCTGTCAGTCAGTTAGACACACACAGATAGTATACAATAGTATACTATACTATGTACCCCCCTAATGCACCCTTTCACCCTTTCACTCTTTCGCCCAGAGGGCTGTCTGTCTCATCAGCGCAAAGTGCAATTAGTTGAAGTTGGAGCCCGCGCGTCAACATGGCCCAGACGAACGGGGAGTTGACGGCCCAGAGAAGCCAACAAGTCCTGTCTAACCACCGCCCGTCCCTCCTCTTTCTTGGACACCTCTCTCCGGTATAATTCCATTTCGGTGCTTTAAGTTACATTTCAATTTGGAGCGCCACAAAGACAACAATCGTAAATATTTAACCACATCTTGGCGCACAAACTATGCCAAGTACTGAGCCATAAACTTGTGGCGGTGAATGAAAAAAGAACGCTAATTAAAATGCAAAGCAGCGGAAGCTGATGCAGCCTATGACAAAGTTTTCACACATAGCCACGGAGCGGTCTCAACACCCTTTGACAGGAACAGGATCAGGAACAAAAATAGAAGTGCTAATACACAGGGAAAAAAATGATCACTTTATAACGTTATCAAAATTATCATTATTATTATAAAATCACTCTTAAAGGTATGAAAAGTAAAAATGTTTGAGACTGAATACATATTGTCAAAGGAGATATGATATAACATATCTAAGCTTTTGTTTCTAAAAATCTGCGTGTCAGTTAAATCAAAGCGACTTATACAAAGTTGATAATTTAAAGAACCTTTTAAAAACAATGCCCAATAAATTTTTGAGATGTATTAAATATTGATTACAAAATTGACAAATTATAGAACGTTTGAAAAATAATATCATAACCATTTCAGTTAGCTTGGGTTGGATATAAAAAATAAATAATCGAATATAATGCTCAAACACACAAATGATTAATAGGTTTATATATTATTATTAGCATACCAGTATGAAGTTTTCAACATAACTTATTGAAAATTCTATTTCAATAGCATAAGAATGAACTTTATTATCTGTTGGCAGAACATTTGGTTGATACGATTTGAATAGTAAGAACAAAGGGTATTTAAATATGGGCTATATTGACTCGGATTGAAATCTTTGTTTTATTTTTCTCAGTTGAGCAAAAAATTCAGCAAACTGGAGCTGGAGCGGAAGCCAGAGAATAGCGTGGCCTGCATATTAAGCAGCTGCATCATCGGCATCTGAAGAGTGTCTGGCAAACTGTCAGCACTACACTCTATGCGTGCTCAATAGGCACGCTTGCCACGCCCCCTAACACCACTCACCGCCCCCAAGGATGAAGCACACCTACACCTCCACTGCTACCGCTGAAAATAACTTTAAATGCAAAAGGCTTTGCATCCATTTTGCATTGCATTGGATTGCATTTCTTTGGCGAAATGCAGACGGCCCTGAACCAGTGACATGTTTTCAGATACTAAGTACAAACAACCTACCGACAAAAACGTGGACAAAAGCACCAGAAGTCATCACAGCAAAAGAGGCTGGCAAATGCCTTTCAATATGCATTTCTTTTATACGGGAACTGTGGTTCTAGCAACTAGAAAACTAGACAAAAATTCTCTTTGAAAATGTGGAAATATCTAGAAGAATTACAGATATTTAATATGTACTTAAACTTTAGAAAATCTTTTTTTTCTTAATATTTAAATAAAATAATCCAAAAATTTAATTTAATATTAAGTATATACATATTATGACTGATCGTATACTATGTTATATATTTTTTTACAAGAAATCGACATTTATTTACTGTCCTTACTATTTTTACCCACTGTCTGTAGCTCTCACGTGTGTTACCATATTTATAAACACAAAGCAGTGTGTCCTGCTGAAACTTGCAATTTGTTGGCTCGGCAATTTTAGCCGATCATTTAATTGTGCCCCCCTTTGCCTTGTCCTTCACCCGAAAAACGTAACCACAATGCACAGCTTTATCTCTAAGCCCCAGCAGCAGTCACCAAAAAATACGCGCCAAAATAAACAAAATTAACGCAATGCAAAATCATTTCCCGGCCGGGGACCAACATGCATATAATAAAATAAACAAAACAGTACAGAACAGAACAGCAGGGGCGGTGGGTGGTGGGTGGAAAGGGAGGACCCCATAGTGAATGTTGAGGTGGCCCAGCGAGACTTCGTTGGTTGGCCACTCGGTTTAACTAAATTAAAATCGTGTTAATTTCACATTAGAGCGCACACAGCGCTGTTTCCCCGAACGACTGTCACACGTTGCATCTGCCGCCATACGCCCCCCTTTCCCACGCCCCCCGGGTTGGCAGGATGCAAATTGCCCGAGTCCTAAACAAAACGACCATAGATAAGAGCAATCGCTGGTTGGTTGCTCGCCACGCTGGTCAGTTTGGCTGGACACCAGAGATGCATAGTACCCCAAAAAACCATAAAAGAACAACAAAATGACACAACTGTATGAAAGTTTAGTAGGTATGCTGTTTAAAAATACTAAACAATGTATACGATTTTTTTATAAACTGTAGGAACTATGCTAATTATAAAACACTTTTAGAAACGCTTAAAATAAAAACAATATAACGAATTAAAATGAAGTTAAAAAATTATTAAAAGGTAACAGTGCATAAGAATAGTATAAAATTTTAACGATTATATACTAAAAATGCCATTAGTTGCCAAACCCAGGAATATCAAAAGGTTTAATTAATAAAAACATTTTCTTATTTTTATTTTTTTTATGACCACATGGCTTTATTTAACGAGTAACTTTTTGAATAATCAATGTAGAAAAATTTTAAAAATTAAAATAACAAATTAAATATACAATTTACTCCAAAGAACTAAAAGATGCAGAATATTTTCAATTACGTTTTGTAAACTAGTTTTATAAAATCATAAATGTTCATTTCTGAATAATTTCAATATCATTAAATAAATAACAGTAAGTGGTTGACGAATAAATAAATAAATCTTAAGAGGTATACGAATTTTTATTTAATCTATTGTTTGTTTTAAAAATTTGGCAATTTTATGTTAAATAAGTTTTGTAAGAATTATTTAAAGCATAACTCACCGGCGTGGAGTACGGGTGGGCGGTAAGCCGGATGCCGTCCGCCTCGAGGTGGCGCTTCATGACCGCCTCCAGCTCCTTCATGGTCACCGGCGTATCACAGTCGGAGGCCAGGATCTCGTTGCTGCTGCTCAAGGCCTTGGGGTCGTTGATAAGAACGTAGACGATGGCGGCGCCCTTTTCGCGCAGCATGCGCACACTCTTGAGGAGCTTGCCCCGGTGCGAGGGGTTGTCCACGCCGATGGCGTCCAGATCGATCTCGCCGATCTGCTTGCAGATCTCCAGCTCGTCGTAGCCATTCTCCAGGAAACTCTCGCCGTAGTGCGCCAGTCCGATGGTGCGGAGCCACTCGCAGACGATGTTGTGGTGGGGCATGGTGGTGCTGGCACTCGCATTCGCATTCGCGTATCACGTGGCCCCACTGGGAAATGGCAGGTCCAGCGGTGCGAAGGACACCTTGGTCAGGCGGTGCGGCTTCGTCGAGGTGCTGGCCCCACTGGCACCACTGTTAGCACCACTAGCACCACTGGATGCCAATATGGAAGCGGCAGTCGCCAGCGGCTCCGGTTGATTGCAGCTGCTGGCGGCACTGCTGCAGCTGCTGCTGGAGGTTGCCTTCATAGTACTCTGCCAGAGAAATAAGTTTAACAAAATGTTATTGTTAATATACATCTAAAATTTCACAATAAAGTGAATTTAAAACGGAAAAAGCCATGTTTTACCTAAAATTGATTTGATTTTTAAACTAATTAAATTGTACTTATTGCTAGCACTTACACCTTTTAGAATCATTTTTGCATAACAAAAGGTTTGAGTTTGTTTTTCTTATTCCCACTCACATAAAAATGCTTTGAAACATTGACACTTAAAATACCAATTCAATTGATTTTTTCACAGCTATAGTCCCTTGCCAAGTGCAACAGTGCGTATGCGTAATATTTCTACTTCCGGTGGCCATTGAGCTCGTCTTCCAGGTGTATGTCAAACGAGGGGGAGGGGCCAGAATTTAGACAGTCGTCAGAGGGTCTTGGCATATCAATTTGCGTTAATAGCAGTCATTGTTCACTCGCAGCGAGGGAATGGGCAAAAGCACCGGCCCAGTCCTGCCTATAAGCACTTAATGATAATGCTCGGTCATGTACACGAGCCACTAAAACACTTGAATATGCTTAGCCCCGGAAGCCACTTGCATATGAATAAGCCACTTAAAATGACAGATGGACCAGTGCAGACGGAGGAGCCTCAGCCCAGGGGTCGCAAGGGGGGGCGATGGTCAAAGGGGGCGGGGCTGGATATGGCTGCGCCCTCGGGTCACAGACAAAAGACAAAAGGAAGTCGTCTAACTATTTGCAATGCCCTTTCCCTTACAGAGCGACCCCGATCCTTGTTTGTTGTCTCCCTGCCCAAAATCATCATCTCCAGTCCGTGGATTTACCATATGTACTATACAAGAAATTCAGAGCCAAAGTGAGAGACAACTAATTTACTCAGCTTGACTTGACTCAGCTTCGCATACCTTTCATATTGATAAACACATGCTAGACAAGATGCCAGAATCCAGGGTCACTTTCGCCGGACAATGGGGCGTATGAGTGACCTCCGGCTGAGGGGATGAAAGCGTGGAGGCTTTTAACAGATGAAAGGCTCGAAATTGCTGGAAGGGTCAGAGCGTAACAGGAACTTGAGCAGGAGGAATCCGATAGCCCAGGCAATTCAGAGCTGTTTTGATATTGAAATGATTTAAGATATGAATTGATAAGGGCAAAGAGTAAAACGAGGGTTCAAAGAAAAACTTCACCTCAGATATCGACACATTTGAACTCGCCCTTAAGTGTTTTAAAGTAATGTGTTCTTCTATGAAAATATCTTTTAGCTTATCTTTTTTTTAAAGACCAATAATTAAATAGGAATATTGTTAGGGTTAAAAAAAAATGTAGAAAACTTAAAGGCAAAGAAAAAATTTTAAATTAAATCTTATATTGCTGTTCGTTAAAAAAAGGACTTGTTAAAACTTGAAAATGTGAAGTAACTTAGTAATAAAGTAATTAAAAAATTGTTTATATCAAAAATCAGTCATACAAAGCAATATTATGTTATTCCCATTATAACATTTCTCCGAAACATGAGTATAACAAAGCAAGCTTAAACACAATATTTTTAGTCTGTAATCCAGTTATGAAGTTTATATATATATTTATCCCCCCTTTGCCAACGCCTCTGGAGCTGCAGCAGCTGCAAATATTTAACCACATGCCCGCCCGCATCTCAGTCCCCCCGGAAAACTTTCGGCACATTGTTAGCATAATAAACACATAATAAAATGCAAAAGGCAAAATCAGTAAAGTCAATTTTGAAGATGTTTTGCATACGCAGCCGTTGCAAACAGCTTGCCAAAGTTTATTTACGAGCTGGCCCATAAAGGTTGCAATTCTTGGTTAATGAATGTCAGTGGCAGTCGGTACATAAGGCATTTACTTGAAAATACAGAAAATGTCATATATAAGATGCTACGGGTCCGGGTGTAATTACATGAAATACAGAAATGGACAGAAATTTGCATATGCCGCAAACTGACTACGATAAGAGTCTTAAATATTCAATTTCATTGTTTATTAAGTGCCAAATAATTGTTTGTGTGCAGTGAGCTGAATTTGTGATCAAAGGTGTTCGGCCAGCCCACGTTTTCCGATTGTAATTTGCAATTTCCTGGACTCCGTCATCGCCTTTCCCCTCACAGAGATGAGATTTCCTGCGAAGCAATTATGAGTAGATTGTGACCCCTGGAGCGTGTGAAAATTAACAAATGTGCAAAGCGCTTTCTCTAATTACCACCATCGATTATCGCCTTAGCTTTCTAATTATGCAACTTTGAACTTTCGAAGGGGATTATAGGCAACTCCTCTGCAACCACTGCGCTAAGATTAAACCGAAACAACACTCCATATGCACTCAAATAGATATAAACCTGCGCGACAATGGCCCCATTGTTTATCGCTTTCACACAAATTTTTATGCAAAATTTCTGCCAGAGTAATTAATTTTAATATGAAAGCCAAACATGCGCGCTCTAACAATTGTCATATAATTTGCCGTCTAGACAGTGGAAATTTAGTATTTTCAATTAACTGCAATGGCAACTGAGAGCGCTGCAACCTGCCGCCGCCTTAACCCATGCCACCCCCCATTTAACACCCCTCGGCAACAATGCACACAAAAAGGCGCGCACACTGATGATTGCCATGATGAGGGGCAGAAAGTGGGAAAAGCTGTAGCTGGAGCTCTGCTGGCTGCCTGCCATGTTGACATTGTTGGCTCAAAAAAACAGAAATAATAAAAACAACTGAAATGCGAAGCAAGTAGGTAAGCTTTTAAATACATTACGACTATGAAATACTTTTCTGATTTAAGACAAGATAAATAAATTTCATGGTTTGTTTAAAGTTTTAGTGGCTTTCCCATGTGTATAGGTAATAAGGTAGTAATAATATACAAATGTACAATAAACCATAATGTCGGCATAAATTTTCTAAATGTGAGTTTAGTTAAGCTTGTAGCAAAATTTCCAATAAGCTGTCATTTAAACCTATAGTTATTTGCTTTTGATTTAAATTTCTCTTTAATAAGGATAATGTCATACATCATCAAATCATCCATTTGCTTGCCATTGACAGCTGTAAAACTTTTACTTTTGAACAGGTTTTGCAAAAATCTGATGTCAAAAATTTAAAAAAACACAATATAAATTGTTATTTGTTTCAAATTCCAAATTCAAATTGAAATAAGATGATGAGAATTGTCAGTTCAGGTCATCAGATGCAAAAACTGTCTGCATTCAAGTTGGGCTTCCCTTTTTAAGGACAAGTTTCAACACTTTAAGTTGTGATATTCTAGCCATTAAAATTTAAAATATAAAATCAAGCCTTTCCCCATCAGTTTGATGTATTAATGATTAAAATCTGCTGAATGCCAATATACCCCTTAGAATCAAGGGCACCCAGAAAGAAGGGAAGTTCGGTGGCAAGTCGGCGAGAACGAGTGGGGATCCCCTGCATGGACGCCCCTTGCAGCCTTGACTCCGGAATAGCAGGCGTTCAGCAAACGGCAAAGCGACGTCCTCAAGGTTGGCAACAAAATTGCACCGCCAGTCACTCGAAAAGGGGGTCCGTGGGAGGGTAAGGGGGTGGAAGGCGGGGGTTCAGGGGAAACAGCCTCGTTCGTGTGCCAATGTCAGTGCACCTGGCACTGCCACTGCACTTGGCACTCGGCATGCACTTCGAGTCGCAGCTCAGCTCAACCCAACTCCCTTTCCCAGGCCGACAGTGCGTATTGCGGTGGCCAGAGGAAGCCTTACAAAATGAGGGAGTCCAATTCCCAACCCCCCGGATCCCCACCCATGCATGACCAGCTTCGATTTCACTTTTTTTATGCCCCGGCTCGCACTCGTTTTTTAATTGAAATTTCATTTGCCGCGTTTGTTTGCACATAATTACGATTCGGGGGTCTTTTGTCGCTTGTTATGCAAATTTAAGACCAGCTCATCCCGATGATGAAATGAAATGAGTGTAAATAGAAGGGAGATGCCTGAATGGCCAACTGGAGCTGCGGTCTCATTTTTCATATTTTTCTTTTTCGGCTTCACTGCGGTTTCATTGTGGTCGCTGGCGATGCCCCAAAAAGGGAATGTTTTTAGCCAGGCTGAAAGGAAGATGCCAGCCTGCAGGCAGCTGCAGTGCCATTCAGCTCCAAGTATGTCTATGCTGCACAAATGCGCACAAAACTAAAACCCATTCAAATTCTGAAATGGTGAAGTTGTGAAGTTGGCGGACGGGGATAAACCAAGAAGCTCGAAAAGTGTGCAAAATGCATCACCTAAACTGTGCTACTTGCAGCATCCTAAGTAGCAAAAATGCTTCAAATTAAGGAACATTTCAATGAAGTCGAGAGAGAAATTAGACTAAATACTAGTTATTTGGTTGCTGAAAACATCCGTCTGAATAAAAGTTGAACAAAATGTGGCCCCAACTACAAAAAATACATTTTTCCCTGTATAAATTTATGCCATCTCAGCTGGCCTCTTTTTCTTTTACACAATTTCAATAACATAACATTTTAATATGTTTTTAATGACACATGATAACAAATTTATATTACTTATTTTATTTCTAGCTATACCTTAGTTGTATCATTTTAGTCCTTACCCTTAGTAATACAAATATATTGCATAAGATGAATTCTTCTTAATTCACTTCTTTATTTCTTTGCTTAAGCAAACATGTTATGCAATTAAATAAAGTCGAACTTAAATAATTAAACATTGCATAGTTTACTCTACTTTACTTTATTTTATATAATTTTACTCCCTTTTGTTTAGTATTTAAAAATATTTGTAATCTTCATAGTTCAGTTTTTATATGTTTGCTCAAATAAACAAGTCATTCAATTAAATATAATCAAATTCAATAGGCAAACGATTTTAAATTATATGGTTTAGGTCTTAGCTCAACAGTACGTAGGGACCAAAATGCCCTGAAATTTGCATAGTTACCTGCAGGAATATTACATTAATATTAATGCCTATTAAGGCAACCAACTTAATCAGAGCCATCAATCTGGCATCAATCCCGGCATTAAGCCCAGTCTAGGATTAGCAATTCCCCAAGATTTAAGGCGCCCACTCCCCTTACGGAAATCCGGTAGTTAAACCCATTGACCGCTGATTGAGTAATCAACGAATCGAGCCCGTAACTCCGCCACCCCGCAATTTACTTACATTGTGAGCCGTAATCAATAGGTGAGCCCCGTAATGTCCTGTTCGGAACGGAACTCTCAAGACATGCAAGCACTCGCACTCACGCTCACTCGCGACTTAAGCGGTTCAGGAGTCGCTCGCTATATAATCAAATAATGCGGCACTTCATTTGCCCGGAATTGGCCGACTGCCCCGTGCCCGCAGAGACATAATCCCAATGCCGCCCACTTGTTGGGGACTCGACCGCAGGACAAATGCTACACGGAGGAAAAACTAGTCATTACGTCTATTGGCTTTGCTTAGGTGTAAAATTCTGTTCAAAAATTCTATAATTTACTAAGTTCTGATCGAAGTCATGTATGCTGTTCTATACTAATAATATCTAGAGATCCTTTCTTATTTTTAAAAATGATTGAGGGATTTTTTTGGACATAAAAACATACATAGAACTATGGAATTTTATTAAACTTTCTCTCGGTGTAGCACCTGACCGATCACACACGCACAATTGCCGCTCGTTTGATTTACGGCATCAGATCCGTGGTCTCCGGCCGCAGCCTGCGTTTGCTATTTTTTTTCTTTTTTGGCGGCAGGACAATGACTGGGCGAAAAATGGGCGCGAAAACGGTCACCGGAAGCGAGGTTGCCCACCGGAAACGCGCAAAGGTGCAAAATGGCGGGCAAATTACGCGACGAGTGGCAGTTTGCTGCCCGGCTGATTGTGAAATGGCGAGTGGGGCGAACTGCAGCCGTGCAACTGTGCAACTGGCAACCGGGAGCGGAGTGAAAAAAACGCAACCAAAGTATGCAAAGCACGCGAGCGTACTGTTTGCAGCACTGCCAGCCACATGGCCTCATGGGCCTGGGTTTTTGCCACTGCCACTGCCACTGCCTCTGCCTCTGCAGTCGCCGTCGCTGTTGGAGAATCGAGAATTGAGAATCGGGTAGAGCTGAGCTGAGCAGAGCAGAGCAGAGCGGAGTAACTGAACTGAACTCCTCGAGGAAGGCAGCGCCGTGAACATTAACGCTGGCGTTAACGCTAACGGGAGGCTAGCGGAGCAGGGGTTGAGGGGTTCACTGGCTGGTTGCAAGTGCCCCGTTGAAAGCGATACCCAGGAGGGAGGTTTTTTCCCAGCTTTTTTGTTTTATTTCTTTTTATATTTTTTACGTTTTTTTTCCCCCCGTCGAGCAGTGCATTCTCTTTTTTATTCTCGCTGCAGCCACCCCGAAGCGGAGGCTTCAGCTTCAGTTTCAGCCTAAGAGCGGAAAGTAGGTGAGGCACATGAGCCGGGCGAAAAAAAAAGGATGAGAGGGAAATAGCAGGGGCAGGTTGAGGGGCAGTGGAGGTACGCGGAGAGTGTTTACCCCGGCTTAGACGGCTCTGACAGGCAGTCTGGGCTCCAAAGCATGAATGAGTTGTGGAAGCAAATGAAGTGCCGCGCCAGCCGACGTTGCAACCCGCAGCGTATTTAAATATAGCAGAGAACAAGCAGCGGCAATGCAACGTGTGCAGCACGACAGCAGCACGACAGCAGAGACCAACGCAGCTATGCACTTAGCAAAAAAATGGAATCAAAATCCAGACAACATGACAAGCACTTGCCTTGTTTTGTATTGATTATAAAACTACACTGGCTTAAATAACTCAGGCGAAATGTTTTAATAGAGATTTTATTTATATATAATTTTTTTCTTTCTCTTTGTTTTTTAGGCGTAGTGGCTCTTACAAAGGTAAGATACTTACATGTATTTTTTAAAAGTTGAAAACAAGTTGTTGAATTTTATTTTAATATAATGATATATTTTTTAGAAGTTGAGCCACTTTTTTTTCTAAGTGCGCCAGGACGGTCGGCAGACGTTCACAGGCTATCATGTCACCGCTGGCGTCCTCATTTGTCTGTTTGCCTGTGTGCTTGTGCAATTTTTATTTTTTTTTAATTCCTTTTTTTTTGCGACGTAGCAACGTAGCGAGACTGGCAGTCAGTCAGTTTAGTTGCGAGCGAGCCTGGGCATATTTTGTGCTTCATCATCTCGGCCGCTGATGATGACACATGCGAATGACTGCAAACAAATCTGGGAAGCTGATGCTGATGTTGCTGTTGCTGTTGCCGTTGCCGCTGCAGAATGATGTTGCTGCTGTCATCAGCAACATTTCGCTGGAACTTTCTCGTGGAGCGGGCGACTGATTGCTGATGCAGCCGAATAAAGGGAAAGGATGACGCCACCGCCACACCTGCCGACCTTGGTGGGTGGGTCTAGACCGTAGCCTCTCCGGACCAGTACTGCCCCAGCAGCTTAATCAGGGAATTACGACGGATTGCAGTGTTAATAATGCAAATCTATAGATTGCAATGCAGACTAATCGGATTAATTGCAGAACCCACAGCCTTTTGGGGAATGGCAAATGAGCTGGGTTAGGAAAATTGAAAATTCATTGAAATTGATAGTTGCTTTTGCGTTGCCATTTTGGAAAATTGCTTGAATGCTAGGAATATAAAATCTTTAATTTAAAGCATCGAACGACATACAATCTATCTATTTACAAAATGAAACCAACAATGAGTACATTTCAAAAAAACTAACGAAAAGATTTGGTGTGGAAATTATTTTTTTTAATCAGTCTTGATGTAAGATACAAAAAAAAAATGCTTACATTACTTAAATGGTTTTCGTTGCAAGCTCGAGGTCATGTTTTTGTTGTGAAAAATTAAAAACAGGGTTTTTAATTATTTCATGCATACTTAAAGTTTTTCAACTTATTATTTTTGCATTAAAATATTGGTAAAGAAAAAAATCAATTTTCTTTACCAATTTCAAAAAATAATTCAAAGAATTTTAAAAAAAGTTTAATCTGTGTTGGAGATGAATAATAGAACCGAAGTCTTGCTGTAAAATACAAAAAAAAACTGTAATCAAAGGAAAATTAGAAAACAAAGGCCTCGAGGAGTTGGGTTGTTCATAAGACTGGGAAGCAGAGTGATTTTGATTCCAGGGCGGAATCCTGTTTACGGGCTGTCCGGGGCACGTACTTGTGGTGGCCCACACACACACACACACACACACACACACATAATGAGAGCTGGCTGTGGCACAAACGTGCCATAAACTGTGGCACGCCCCCTTAACCTGTAACTCGCCCCCGCCTTAAACCCAAAGCCACCGATGAATATTCCATGTGGCATGCGTTGACAAAGCATTCGAACCGAACCTCGTCATCTGGAGCATAAGAGCATATCATATAGGCAAAGTTTTTCCTTCAGCCCCGTGCACATGGGAATATACATATGTATATAGCATGCTCGTCGTATATCAGGCAGGCATTGTGCGCTGGACTGGGGCTCAACTTTTATCGGCCTTGTTTTGATAGTTGACTCGCTGCTAAGCCTATTAAGGCGCTTGAGTCGACCAACAAGCCAAAGGCTTTTGCACCAAGCGGGCTTCGCAACCCTTTGGGTTTTCAGTATTTTTTTTCTCCTGTCTGCCTAGGAAATGATAGGCCCCACACAAGGGAGCTAAGCTCTCGTTGCCGTGTCTGTTGATCTGACTCCTGTTAATTATGGGATGTGTGAGTGGTTTGGGTGGTTTGGGTGGCTGCTCGTTAGTGACGTCCTCGACGGGCCTGAATCTCTCCATAGCGCTGTCCCTAGCTCTTTCTCTATCCGCTCTGGCTGCAATTTTCTCAAGAAGCCGCACTTAAATGGCTTCCTATGCGGGTGCAAACAAAAGCTGCCAAACACACATGTCTACGCCCGCTTTTGAATGTGTTTGTCTGCGACAGTTAAAAAACAAGAAAAAAAAAAATATGGCAGAAATCGCCGCTTGAAGTGGTGGTTGAATTTTTATTTTTTTCTTCTTGTTTTTGTCTTGCAACGTGCAAATGGAAAGAGAGTTGCAAATTTGTAATGCTGCTGCTGCTGTGCTGCGCAACACATGCGCCATTATGCAATTGATTTTTCTTGGTTTTTTTTTCCAGTTTTCCAACGCTGTTGCATTGTTTGCTTTTTTTTTTGCTTATTTTCTTTTATTTGTTTTTTAAGGTTCGCTGTGCTGTCAAAGGTCATTCAACTTGGCTGCTACTAATTTAACGCTGCCCTAGCAGGTGTGCCTAATTAAGCAGATACCCTGCTTGCAACTAAAGCCCAAAAGTCGGCAACAAAGCGGCTAGCAAACACACACACACACTGAGGCAGGTGTCTAAAGTGACGCTTTGCATGGTGAAAAATAAACTGAAAGAACACGCACACATGCTGCCGAATGAAATGCACGTGCTCTATCTGCTCGTAGGTTGCATGCAACTTTAGCTGGGGCTCATAACCCTGAATGCATGACTGCAATGAATGCAAACAGGCTGCAAAGACAGACAACTCACAGACGCACTCACACTACACATGGAGAGGCCACTACACCAATCTGCCAGCCCACCATCCACCACCCACTCAACCACCCACCCTTTTAAAAGGCTTGACTGCAGCAGATTGCGTATACGCAGCATTGGCCACTTGCATTATGAAGCGCCTCCTGCTCTCGTGTCAGCGTGATAAGCCACCGCGTCTCGGTATCTGCATCTCCATCTGTGACAGCTGCCCGCGTTTTGTGCGTGCTTACACTGGAAATTAATGTGTGGCATAATTTATGTTCTTAACAATTAAAGCTAGCAATAAACCCCATTAAAACTTGTTTGTACAATTATAAAGTTTGTCTGTGGAAGTTTTGAAGTAGAGGTACAAATTAAAGGTATTTAAAAAAAATAGAGTTCATAGTTTGTTAATATATAGTATGTAAAACAAATTGAGTGCAAACTTAAAAATATTTTTGAATTCTGAACTTATGGTGCCTTATATATTTTTAATTTGTTATGTTAAAATTCTTTATAAAAGGTTCCTATTACTTATAATTCATTATGATGTTTAATTTTAAAACGGACTATTTTTATATATACTATATTTGTAGTGTTTTAAAGTTGTTAAATGTTAAAGATATATTGTAACAATTATCCACAAATAAATCACATAAAATACTTTTGAACAAAATGGTTTAGAGGGTAAAGGCGAACAGTTTTAAAACTTCTTTGACTTCGATTTAAAATCTAAATTGAAAGGTTACAACATTATTTACGTGTACCTCCCCCACCAGGATCTGCTGCTTTCTGTGATCTCCGCTGCATTCATGGCGAATGTCAAGTGTTGGCAGTTGGCTTGCCAAGATGTTTTGTTTGACGCCGACGCAATGCCAGCAACATTTGCTGTGTCAAGTGGCAGTCAAGTGCATTTAACAGGGCGCGTCTTTGATTGACGTTAGCCCGCGTTTAGAGCCACGGCAAAGGACGAAGCGACGAAGGACGCAGGACGAAGGCAATTGCCAGGGAATTGTGCTGCAGGCGAATGGCGAATGCTGAATGCGTGCAATTGTCAAACGGAAACGCAGAAACAAAGGCGATGTCACCACAGGGCAAATATCAAAGTCTGGCTTCCTTTAATACTCCAGAGCTGAAACATTTCTGGTGCGTGTCAATCGCTTAATCCGGTCGAATGGGTGTTGCAACATATCGATGCCAGCCAATCAACTGGCTTATTGCTTATTTATGAATACGTCTGGTCAGCCTAATTATGTGCGAAACGACAATGAAAGATTGGGCTAAATCTGAACATCTGGTCAGTGTAATGTTACAATACAGCCGATCAAAAAGGCAGTTTCTCTTCTCCTTTAATGAATACATATTGCCAGCAATCAAAGAGGCATTATATCTCCCACATCGCACACAATCACGTTCTATTTGTATGGTGTACATCAAGAGATCAACACTTATGGAAAATCAAATTACTTTGAGTTGTTGAGGAACTGCACCCAAAATGGATTTAAACTCGGTTTATGCGATTTTTATAGTTAGCCACTTGGGCAAGTCGTTTGCAAATTCAGCTTTAAATACAAACATTCATATATGTGAGTAGTATGCCTGCGTATTTGAGCCAAGATCCAACTTTTACTTTTCGCCGAGCTCAAAAAACATAACTCGCTTCGCAGAAAGCCCGGCCAAATGATGCGAAGCAAATTAAATTACATATAACTTGGTCGAAGCGAACCGAACTGAAGTGGCTAAAAGCGGAAAGGTTGAGCATATTTTCACGGTCCTCAACACTTTGAAAAAAATATAGTTTCTTGCTTAAATTTAGTCATCAGAAATACCAAAAAATTTCGATGAAAAGTAATAAGTAAACTTTCAAAAAGATTTAAGAGATCTGCGCACCGAAATCTATTAGAAAATCAAAATAATAAAAATTATGCAGTGTAAATATTTTGGTTGGCCATAATTTACTGATTTACTTTTGTTTAAATAACTTTTTTAACATTTTGAGACATTTTTAAAATTTTAAAATTGTTTTCAAATATTAATGTTTTAAATAAAGTTCTGTACCAAAAAGTTGTCTATAGAAATACAGTTTTGTAAACCAGGCCCAGAAAATGTTTTTCAGTTTGTTACTTATGGCTATGGAAATTAGCCATTATATGATGTTGTATTGAACATTTTTCTGAAGAACTCTTTAAGTTGGTTTTTAACAATCAAGATCGGTTTGTTTTTTGTGTTTTTTTTCCAAGTGCGCGGAGAAATGCAGACAGACAATGAAGAGCAGTCCGAGTAGCCGAGCTGGCACTTTAATTATGACAAAATTTGCGTGAGTGATAGTCAAATGATGCCGCAAGCAGCGAACGATTGGTCGAGTGTCGGAGTGTTGGAGCGGGAAAAAGGTAAACAGATGGAAAAATAAACGATGCAGAGACAATAAACGGGAAAGAAATTATGAAATGTGTTCAAACTGTTACAGCAAATCAAAGGCAGTCGGCGGCAGAAGCGACGAGTTGCCCCCAACCAAAACCAAAACCCGTTTCTGTAGTGATCTTCTGGCGGGTTGGCTTTGCGGGTGTCTGCCCCGCCGGAGATCATTTAGCTGCCAGCCGGCGAAGAGTCCACAACGCGCCGAGTGTCCAAAAACCAAGCAAGATGCCCTCCCTCTGGCTGTTCATCTCGATGGTGGGTTTACCAAGGGATTTTCAAAAGGATAAACCTCTTTAATGGATTATTTATTCAACATATAGCTGACTTTGGTTGGCTGCCAGGAGTACCATTACCAGCGACCGCAGACCCCCTTTTTTGCGGAAACAGCTGGGCGGCAGCCTCAGACCACCAGGTTTGTGGTGCAGACTTTGGGCCGCACTTACGGCCTGGAAACGCAAAGGGCTCCGGCTGTTTTCGAGGATCATCAGACGCAGATTGTCCAGGTTTTGGAGCAGCGGCAGGTGCCGCAGTATCATCATCAGCAGCAGCAGCAGCAGCAGTATCATCATCATCAACAGCATCTGCACACCTCTAGCTACCAGAATCCGCTGTTGGTCAGCACCAGCTACCAGGCTCCTCCACCTGTTCCTGCTAGTCCTGTCCAGCCCTTAAACTACTATGAGCCAACACAGCCAGCTCAGCAATCTCAGCAACTCCAGGCTCCCAATTACCAAGCACCACCTCAACAGCAAACCCAAGCTCCAGCTACCTATCTGCCACCCCAGCAGCCTGCCCAGAAACTCTTCTTCGGCAATCCCTATCCCTATGCACCGGTAACCACCGGTTCGGGTCAACAGGTCCTGGACGCAGGACATGGCTCCGGAGTGGCCCCCAGCCAAGTGCAGGTTCAGCTGCTACAGGCCACGGGATCGGCACAGCCACAAACGCGAGTGGGTGACCAGGTGGGTCAGTCGCAGAGCTCCCAACTGGATGCCTACGACTACAAACAGACTGTGCCGGGTGATACCAGGGACTACCAGAGGTTCGTGACCAGTTGCCCGGGTGGCGGACAGTGCCAGCAGAAGCAGCTGAATCCCGGCCAGGTGGACGACAGCCACCAGAAGGTGCTCCAGACGGCCAGGGCCTCCACGCAGCCCCGTGTGGAGGGCTGTTTCAAGAGCCCGGTGGTCTATGTGCCCGTCGGAGCTGCCGTCAATCCTCAGGGACAACTGCGACCAAAGAATCGACGCACCTTCGAGCGCCAGGAGCAGATCCTCTCCAGATATCCCTACAACTAAGCCCCCCCCTCTCAATCTTTCTGTAAACACTCACCGAATTTCACATCGAATTTATTAGTTGTTATTACTTAGTTGCCAGTTACGTTGACTGTTGTAAATAAATCGTTCGAAGTTTAAATTTTAAAACATCAAATGTTAACCGATTCGGCGACTGATTTACTTAACAAGCCCAAAAGTATACGTATATGGGAAAAGAAGATATTTCATTCACTGAACCTGTTGGCTATTGCTCAATCGGCTTGATGGTGATATTTTATTGTGGGATTGCGTATGGACAGGCCATCAAATGCTAATTAGGCAAAATCAAATGCACAGCAAGAAATTAAACAGGTCGATTGGTCAATCTAAAAATGCATATGCTTATGCGTATATGCAAATGTTTGAAACATGCGCCAAACAATATGGAAATCAGTATTTGTAACAAATTACTCCCAACGCAAAGGAATCAAAACAAAACTCAAATGTATCAAATGTTTCTTAATCTTTTAGGTTTTAATATGTAAAGATTCAAATTATAGCCTCTTCACTACTTAAATTTAAATAAGGAATTATATGTATTGTATCGTTATTCGCAACAGCACTTAAAAATTCATTAATCGTGCTAACTGAGGCATGTTAATCACAGATATCAACGGTTTTCGGATCAATAAATTATAGCATTTAAAAACAATATAAATCTCATTAACAATTTTTGGCGAAAACCAAATTAAATGTCAAAATGGTGATAGTTAACGTTGACTTGTTGAAGAGCACAAATGTATTTTAAAGGAGTTTTGTTGTTTTTGCTCGTAATATTCTATATTAATATAACACAAGTAAGGAAATAAGAATAAATGGAATTTACAAGTTAGTAATTGTTACTTACCCTCAGATCGATTCCAAAGTTGAGTTCACCAATATTAAATGCAATTCAAGGGAAAACAAATTTTTGGATTTCGAGTATTGTTACATCAAATCTGTAAATCGGAGTTATAAATACATATCCTTGAAGGCAAACTTGCATGAAGTACCGATTAAAAATGCATCGGTAGATAACTACATTTTCCAAACAAAATCCCTTTACTCAAATTACATTCCTTAGGCAAACCTACAGATATTAAAGAGGTTTCGGACCTATATGCCCATAACCATGAACATCACCTTCGATGTATGCAAATATATGGAGACTAAAAAGCATTTTGGAAATCCCATGCTTAAGCTTTTTGAGAAAATCTCGAAAAATTACACCAACGTCAACCACAAATGTCCTTATGATGTGAGTTTACATTTAAAATATTTATTTTTTTTTTTAATTAATTAAATGTATTTTGCAGCACGATCTGTATATAGACAAGCTTCCTACCCAATTTCTTAATCAGCATTTCACCGATGTTCTGCCACTTCCACCAGGGGACTACGCTTTTTATAGCTCCTGGTACAGCAAAGGCATCGAACGAGCTACTATCAGGATATATGCTACATTAACATAAAAACAAATTGTGTTTTACAAATTTTAAAATTAAAAAAAACATGTTTTGCGAGTAATTTGATTACTTAGACTTTTTGTTATAGTTAAGTGAAAATAAAGTTTACCCAATTTCTCTTTGTGTGCCCTGCATATGTTGCAAACAAATCGCCAATTGTTTATATATTTCACACAATAAAAAGAGCTAACAAACAACTGGTTCCTCTTCATGCTTAGATTATGTCACTATCGTTTGCATATTTTCATAATAGGTTCTAAGGGCATTAACAGATGGAAACCAGATTCTGCAAGTTAGTCAGTTGTTGGAGCCCGAAGTGAAGAGACATATTTAGAATCCGAATCGGAGAATCATGAAGACGAGTTTGCTGCTAACTTTTCTGGTAATCATTGATCAGTTTTCGGAACAAAGCATAACTTGTTTTCAAGGTTATGACATCAAATGCTTAACCCTACGTTAGATGGTGATGCTTGGAGTGACATTGAGTCTGGTGCTGACTGGTGCAGATGATGGCTATGCATATGGAATACCATCGGGTGAGCAGCTGCAGGAAATCCAGGCGGTCAGTCGTCCCAGGAAACATCGCCTGAAGCCACGTGTGTACCCAGATCATCCATCCCAAGGTTGCGGAAATGTGGAGGAGACCGATCACGCCGCTGCCCTGGCCACCTACCATGCCAATCGCCCCCAACCGCGTCGTATTTACAGCCACCAGGAAATCCAGGTGGACAGCTCGTTCTTTGAGCCCTCTTCCGAGAGGATCGAGGAACTCAAGCGGATTCTCTTGGATCAGCAATAAAGTGAAATTTCTTAAAAAAATCATTTGAATTTAATTAGTTTAATAAACGAAGTCCAAAAATCTATAAACGCATTATAGCTGTATGCAATAAAAATAACATGACATGCTTTTCTGCAAAAAAAATTTAATATTTTAAGAAATTCAATTTTTAGTTAGTGATTGAAGTCCAAAAATCTTTAAACGAAATATACCTGTATGCACGTAAAACAACAAAGTTTGTTTAAGTTTATGTCACTTAATTCATAAAATGCCTTTTCTCCTTATAAGGTTTCGATAAATTGTATTCCGACCACCCGCACAATTTTATTTTGAATTTTTAAATCATTTTTGGTCAACAAAAGTGACTAGAAATGTTTAAGAAGAATTACGACAATTCCTTTCTTAACTGATTCATACTAGTAACACATTTGTCTCCAATTTAGGAAAGATAAATGTTTGTTTTTAATGTGCCAATATTTAGGTTAAAGACTGTGGAACAAAAACTGTTAAGTTGACCAACATTTTTTATTTGAAATCAATTGTTTCGCTGTTTGCTAAATAATTGAATATCTAAGGATTTTTGATGAAGAAGTTTTAAAGCCATAAACGTTGTTTAATTACTAGCCCATCAAGTGAGATTGGTTAATGAAAATTATTTTTGATATTAGTGAATTTTTTTGCAAATTAATCAGGTTCTTAGTTCTTAAAATTTTAAACATATTTTCTGATGAAATTTATATTACAAAAACTTATTTATATATAAAACAAATATGTTTTTGAAATGGAATTATATTTCTATCAGATATAATATTAATTATTTAAAAACATACAAACCTAGCTTAATATATCCACTCAAGTACCATCACTGTTTACGCTCTCCAGAATTGGCCTGCTTTCGGCGATAAAGTGAATGCTAATGGTTTTTGGGCCAATTAGATAAAATTAGATGGCAGCAGCAAAAAAAAGTGGCTTGAGCAGCATTCCAATCGAAATGACGAAAATCTGAGTGCAGTTAACAATAAATAAATAATTTATTTGTGAGCTTAAACCGAGAGGAAACAAAAACATAAACATATACAGTCAATCTAGCGGGGAATGCCGTCTAGATGTCGTAGTTGTACTTCTTGCCGTTGCCTGGATTAATGCTGTACAGGTCGTAGTCGAACTGGTCCCATTCCTGGTGATCGGCTCCCCTGGGCTGGGTGCTGCCCTTCTTCAGTTTGCGAAGAGCCTGCTTCTCCCGGTGGATGTCCACATGTGGCACCTGCTGGCGTGCCCTTTTCTCCTGAGGACTCAAAGGCTGAGGAGGTCTCACCGGAGTGTTGGCCAAGAACTGGGACTCCTCCATGCCTAGATCAGATTCGGACTCGGACTGGGCATCATAGAAGTTGGCAAAGTTCTGCAGCTGCATCGACTCAGCGGGATGATGGTCATAATAGTCGGGCATGATGAGGTTGTAGTTCCCAGTGAGAGTCATTGGCTTCTGGGGACTGGGGGCATAGGCGAAACTGGGGGAACTGGCGGCGGTGCCCAGATCCTTGGTGCGACTGAATCGAGGAAGTGCCTCCGAGATACTCAAAACTACAGCCAAACTGCAGCTGAGCAGGATCTTTATTAAATGTAAGACAAGATAAATATTATAAAGAAATGTTTTCTTATAAAAAAGAATTTTTCATCAAGACAATCTGTGCTAATACTGAATTTACAAAATGGTTCCCATAAATATTAGAAAAACAAAATTTGTATTCAATCTGCTTTAATTTGGAATTTTACTAAAAGATTCCAATACAATTTCATTAATGTTAATGTTAAGACAATGTTAATGACAAATTATTATTAATCCATTTAGTTTAGGTAGCAAAAACTGATTTTGAAAACATTTGCAAGTACATTTAAAATAAATTTAAATCCTTTTAAATTAATAACTTTAAAGAAATATATTATTTTTTAAGGGACACATACGAGATACTCATTTTAATTTGAAGGTGAGTAGTCAAATTTGTATTTTTAATATACTAGGGGTCAAAAATGTTATGTATACACTTTAAATGCTTACCATTTGTGTATTATATTTGCAAGCCATTTTTAATATACGAGTATAAACACCGATAATGATTCTATTAAATTAAATTGAGTTTAATTTTAGCACTTTGGTTGCTTGTTCACATTTGCTGGAGGATCTTTATGTGTTTTCGGCTGACGTCTGACTTTATTCCCCGTCAGTGCGCTTAATTCGAGCTCTTAAACCAGTCTAATGTTCTGAGCCGTGCGATTTTGTATTTAAAGCAAAAAGCCAGGCGAAAGCCGAAAGAATTTCATTTCATTTCGTTTCGTTTGATTTGTTTTGTTTTGTTTGCCAGCCTCGGCTTTATTGGCATGCAAATCCGGTTTCGAAACTTTGATTTCTGATGGCGATGGTGATGCTGAGGCTGAGGCTGAGGCTGATACTGATACCGATGCTGAATCTGAATCTGAATCTGAGGTTCGCGGAGTGAGTGACACACGTTGAGGCGAGGAGCACAGGTCAGGAACACCTGAGGAAAGCCGGAGATTCAGCGGCTTTGAAGCGGCTTTGAAGCGGGTTTGTGGCGTCAGGCACTGACTGGATACAAAAGAAATGCAAATCTGGACGGGATGCTGGAGATGGAGATGGACTATGAGGCGCTCGCGTTGACACACATTTGATGGGATGATTCATGGAACGAGCGCGGCAATTAATACAAATTATACGTAATAAAAATATTAATTGCACTCGCTTTGTACCACTGAACTTGGGTTTTTAAAGTAATTGAGTCGGGGAGAGGATATGTTAATTGGCATATTACAAATTGGCACATCAATCACTGCTTTTTATTGCCTCGCATCGATATGACATTTCAATTTCAGTCACCCTCCTGTCACCTCCTGAAAGCACACTGATAATCCTGCGGCTCGGTTCAATAACATTTCGCCACATCCCATCGGGAAAATCCCAGGCAGTGCCTTTTGAAAGCTGAACCTCAGTGCTCGTTTCCCCGAGATCATATCTTAATCCAATGCAAACAGGTAGCTCTGTTGAGCTCGCAAATAAAACAAAAACGAATTAGAACGCACTTCAAAGTGTGCTCTTTTAATTGGCGGCTTTTTACGATCACTTAAGATAAGAGTTAGGAAAACCTAAGCCAGACTTGGGTACTGCTCGATTAATTGATACCCAGTAACTGTATTTTACAAGTCCAACAAATATTCATTGAAAATAAAATATTGAAAGATTTGTAGGGAATTTTGGACAGGCACTTAATTTAATTGTATTACAAATACTGTAGCACTTATGCCATAAACAAATAAATACAAAGAATTTATAATCTTTATATTAAATTCTCATTAAATACATATAATTAATGTTAATTTTTCAGCATTTAGTCTTTTTTGAAGAAAAATTATTAACTTAAAATTTCAAATGTTCAATTAATAACAACACCCAAAGAAAAATGTACTCAGAAACTAATATATTCTTTCATTGATTTTAAACTATTGGGTATAAAAATAAAATGAGTATTAAATGAATACAACGAAACTGTCAAACTTAATCTTATGTGGTTTAAAAATAAGACCCAAGACTACAGTTTTAGACTCTGCGGTATAGAAATGAAACCGAAAAGTAAAGAGGTTTTATTATTTAGTTTTGAACTAATACCCATACTTTAATACTGTCAAATTTTGATTTTTTTAGTGCTCCTCTTTTAATAAAAAGCAATATAAAATTATTCTAGTTAGAACAGTTTCTTGTTTATTTTATAGCCATATTTTTATCTGATGTCTTGTGACTACTTGGGAAGTCTAGAGCCCCAAAAAAACGTCATATATGATGACTTGCCATATGGAATCAAAGACAAATCGTTCCACATATCTTAGGCTAAGCCGGAATGGTCATTTGGGTTTAACCACAGTTTATTTACAGAGTTCGATGGGAAGTTGGTGGCAGCCAACATCGATGTTATTTCCCGCAGTTCAAAAATAAATTAGCATGTTCCAATGTTTTATATTTTTGGTTGGAATGTCAAGCGCACACGCTCGTGAACGTAGAAAGAGAGGGAATAGGGGGGGGAGGTCCAGAAAGAGACAGCAGGCCACCCCCTCGATAAAAACGAAGGCATAAATAAGTTTTAGTGTCTCGGGGAAACCCGTTGTCTCTGGTTTCAGCATTTCTCGGATTTTTTGGGGAAATATTTAATGCCTCCAGCAACGTCAGAACTCATTTAGCTTTGTTTTAAGCACTTACATTTTATTTCATTTCGTTTCGTTTAATTTGTTTGCAATTTGTATTTTGCATACGTGAATATACACAAAGTTTTTATTTCTGTTGGCTTTTCGTTTTCCCTTTTGTGTGTAAATTGGCCCGTTTTTAATTTTGTACTTTTTGTTTTGTCATTTTTGTGCACATGTTTTGGAGATCAAAGACATGCTTTCGAGCAGCAGAGAAAACAGTGTGTTTTTTTTTCGTTTTTTTTGCGGGAATATATGTAAAACATTTTGTTGGGAATTTGCGTCAGAGTTTGAATTTAATACTTTTGCTTAAGCCTCGCATAAAATTTCAATTATTTCAGACAGGAGTTTGTGTTTGCGCTTAACTATTTGCCAAAGGCCAACGCCACAACACCGATCGAATTGGAAGCCTCAAAGCAACGTGCCCCGGAATATAACCACAAAATTACTTACTCGCCAGACAAGCCCTCGTCCCCCTGGAAAATCGAAGTACACTTCGCCGACCCTGCGGTTTCCTAGACAAACGTTGCTTCCCAATTCCACAATCCTCAATCCCCCATTCCCTATCCTAACTGGCAAACCAAACCAAACCAAACCAAACAGCCAAGTGTCGCCTGGGGCATTGCATCATTATCGATGCAGGCAGCGGCGAATGCAAATCGCATTAAATCTAATATGCCATTCGACCACAACAAACTGTGCACATCATTTGCCATTGACATCGACCCACCTACAAGCCACCTACAAGCCACCCACAATCCACCCACTGACCACCCACCATCCAGCACCCCATGTCCGTCACCCACAATCCAATCACCGGCATCTGGTCGCTGGTCAAATGGAAACCTCAGACAGACTTGAGCATCGGGTTCATTGTTTTCCTGCTTACGTCCAGATAAAGTCACTGTGGCCGATAAATAATCACCTCTCGCAATAATTTACTCGTACTTACCTTGATTATGACGCCTTGCCATTCCATAAAACAATATAAACAAGGATAAGGTTAAAATTAATATTGAATAATGATTTATGGAAAATGTTATTTGAAATAGTTTATGAGGCAGCATTAAATTTTGAAAATGTAGCTGATTGTGATGCATTTTACCAGGTTAGAGTATAGGCAAATTAATTTCAAGCTAAAAAGCTTTGCTTTTTTAAGCTTTGCTTTAAATACTTAGCTTCTGGAAAAATTTAAATTAGTGCACAAGAATTTAATTCAGACCTTCTACGATTTTGGTTTAATTAATACATATTTGTTTGAATTTTGCAGATGCTCCAAAAAGCCGAACATTTTTAATTCGCATAATTGACTAAAATTTACTAAAATATTAAAAAATTCTTTTAACTATATATAAGAAAAAAAATGCTGATAAGCCAAATTTATAGCTTAGAATCATGCAAATAAAATGTAAAGCCAGCAAAAAATGATTATGAATAACATTTACAAACTCTTTAATACATTTGTGCGATAATGTCCAGCCTAGGAACAAATTAATTTTGGGCGTTGACAATGGGTGCCTTGCTAATGAATTCGATATATCAGCCGAGGACGACGATGGTGTTGCCGGGTGATCATTTCCTGAACGTCTGTCGCCATGGACTTGACGAAGGACATCGCCATCTCGCCGTACATGTACCACGCCCTATACGGACACTGGTCGAAGCGGATGAGGGCCTGCTGGATCACTATGCCGTTGGCCAGGAAATTGGCCACCAGCACCAGGATATAGGCGGATACCACGCCCATGATGACCAGTTTCTGGGCGGATGGATTCTCGCGTGGCTCGTTCCACTTGGAAAGGGCATAAACCGTAGCCGCACTGAGTGGAGCGGCGGCCACGGCCATGAAGGTGTCGAAGCGGTAGCTCAGAACCATCACCGCCGAGTACTTCACACCCAGGAAGAACGTGTCCACGAAGATGTTGAAGTTCATCTGCGGACGGACTAGAGCGGCCAACAGCAACACGTACAGCGCCACAAAGGCTGCCCCTTGGCGCAGGGTCACCTCAAAACGGGGCATTTCTGGTTAAACTGTGGAAAGATCGGTAAAAACAATTTAATTACTACTAAAATAAATTAAATATTCAGTCTCAAACCCCCATAATTATTAAAATTTTTTAAAATTTGTAATCAAATTGATTTACAATACGGGGGAATTACGGTTACAATACGGTTGCTAAACACAGTTTAATTACTACATAAATAAATTTAATATTTAGTTTTGTATTAAATTATGTTTATTAAAATTGTTTGAAAATTTAAACTATGAACAAATTCTTGTTTTGAAAATCTTAAAGGTTTTGAAAGATATACACTTCATTTAGAATTTTTTTTATTAGTTTATTATAAAGTAGATGAAAATGTTTGATTAAACTGTTATTCAAATATATTATGTGCATAAATGCAATTGCATAAAAATTGATTTCAATATGTTTACAAATCATACTTTATGTAATATATATATTAAAGACAGCATTAATAAACATTTTTTTTGAGAGCAATTATAATGTGCACAAGTAAAAGGAGTAAAACAGAAAAAAAATTTACATATTAATTGCAGTAATTAAAATGCTAAATGTAAACTGTGTAAATATATATAAAATAGTTCTCCGTTGCTTATGAGATAGCCACTAAATTTAAATGGAGGTACTTTTTAGATCTCGACATGCCCCTCCCTGATTCTTATTTTAACCTGACTTGAAACCAATCTATCAATCCGATCTTGCACGCGTAATCTGGCTTTTGTTATCGAAGGCCCGGTCGTTTGTCTACCTAATACCCTAATTAAGACCCACTCCCCCGGGCACACAGTCGTTGCTTATTCAGAGTGGCCCCAAACATCCGACCATTAGACCATCCATCAACCCAAATAGACTTCAATTAACTGCAGTTCATCAGCCTCCGCGGATGAGTGCTTTCCCACTTCCCGCAGTCTTTGGTTTCGACGACTCATCGAAGCCTTTTGCAATTACTTAACACATTCGAAATGTCATCACAAATGCACTTGCAATCGCGAAATCTCAGACGCGCAGACATGCAGACAAGTGGACTGCAGTAATAACCTCATAATATGGGTCATTAGCGCAGGCGGGACACGCTGCCACGCCCATTAATTACTTGCATTTCCATCGATAAGACTGAGTCTACACACTTTCCAAAGACCAAAAAAAAGAAAGAAAGAAGCAGCAAAAATAAATAAGAAAAACGGGAAAAGCGGAAACGTCAGAGCGGCAGCAGTAAAGCTTAATTATTTGTCAATTTTCCATGCTGGCGTGCTGTAGTGGAAAATTAATTGACATGGAAAATGGGAAAATTAAAAATGCCAATAGGGAAAATCGAACGGAGCGCAATCTTTGCGACAACGTCAATAAATCAATGCAAATGCCCTAACAATGCCGGCTAATTGCGAAATGATTAAGCGAAAGTGGCCGAATCACAATTCAAAATTCATTTCCATGTGCCTGTAATGGCTGTGTGCACTTGTGTGCGTTATGGTGGGCGGAACGGGGCGTGGTTGGATGACGGGTAGGGGGAGGAAAGCGAGGTGACATTGTGGACCACCCGTTGACAGCGATAAATCAGCAGGTGTAATGAGTCAAAGTTAACGTTATGCATGGATCATTAATCACACACGCATAACAAATTAAGAGTACATTATTCCATTGCCACACAAACACACATACCCACACAAATTTACCTACATGTGTGTGTGCGTGAGCATTATTCCTTCCATACTTTTAGGATTTTTAGTTGTCTTATAATGACTTATGGTAATCATAAAGGGAAAGTTTTTTGAATACTTTACCCCTTTCAATACTTATTTATATCCTTTTTGGAAAAAAGAGGTTTCTAAATCCAATATCCTATGCAATAAAAGATTAACGTTAATCTACAAGGGTGCTTGCGTCCACGATCCCCGAAAAAGGGCTTCCGTTTATTTTACCAGCAGTACTTGGAGCATTCTCGCAGCATCTCTCTGTTTACCCACTCGCTAATTGTAAATGCCAATCAGGACGGTGCCAGGACCCAGCTGAGAAGACAAAGCCAACTGTCTCCGAACTACTCCGCCAGTTGAGTGCGGCTGAGTGCCGGGGGTGTGCGATTGCAAGCGGGCCAAAAAGCTGAGTTGAGCTGCCTGATTGCTCCAATTGCCAGGAGCCCGGGCACGCACGGCTGCCTCATACAAACTTGCAACTAAACAGGACGACTCGAGGACTCAGGGACTCCAGGATGCCTGGATGCCGGGATGCAGGGGATGCCAGGACTCACTCGGCAGCAACAACAATCGCTTCTGTCAACGCACAAAAGACAGCGCTGACGTAACGAAACGGTTAATTTAGAGTACGACAACGACAACGACAACAACAACGAGAACGACAACAAACGAAGGCAGTTCAAAAGCCGTCAGCGCGAGATGAGATGAGGTTGCAGATGGGCATAAAGAGAACAACACGAAGCAGCAGCAGCAACATCAAAACACTCAAAAAAAAAAATAAGTGCAAAATACTCATTTAACTAAGCCACCACCGAAGCAAAGACTTCAGATTTTATGAACAGAACATCGAAATAAATATTAAGGAACAAGATACTACATACATTTATAGTAAAAATAGTATTTATTTAGTAATTTCATTTGTGAGTAATTGTTTATACTACTACCCCTGAATCTTTCGTGAATCTAAAATTTAATTTTAAGATCTATATTCAAGAAATAAAACACTGTAACCCTATCAACAGTGAAAAGGTATTTGGTTAGAACTTAAAAATATTAATCTGTTGCAAAGCAACAATAAATTTTCTTAGTGGAGTGGCAGCAACAACAGAAACAGCAGCTATGTGCCATTTGCATAGGGGCGTGTACGAAGTCCGGGATCTGCAATTACAAAGCACCAGCTCGAGATTGGAATGAAGGTTGGGATGGGGGTAAGGGTAGTGCAAATAGAGGATAGGGTTCTAGATTCTAGCCATATAAAACATTTTTTAGTGCGCTGATGCTGGCGAATGTTTAGAATTTAATTAGCCACGCTCCCTGATTATGCGTGCATGAAATAACAGCCCTCGAATGGGGCCCTATAAAATGGATACTAAAGTGCCGATGACAACAAAGGACCCACCCCCACGCCCCTCTGCCCCTCAGCCCCTCAGCCCCCTGCCCTTTCAACTCACATCTGCAAGACGTCAAAGGGTCGGGCCACAGGCACATCCAGTCCAATTTCAGTTTTATTGTCAAAAGCTACAGCGAACGGGTAGTTGAACACAAATTTTGAAAAGTTCTTCTTTAACATGTTCCAGTACACAATTTTATACTTTTCGAAATTTATTAAAGTTTTGACTTGTATTGAAAGGTTAACTGCGTAAGGAACAATTGGAAGCTTCTGTAAAAGGGATTGCTTTTATTTCACCATTTTATTGTCACAGTTTTTTAATAAAAATAATTAATTAAATTATTAAGACCAAAGGTGTTCTAAATTATGCTTGAAAAGTCATTAATTCGTATAAATCATAGATATCTTTATAAATGTACCAACAAAGCTTAAAGTACTAAGTAAAGATAATAAGCTTTGATCTGTTTGGCTTAAGTGTCTCAAAATTGTAGTCTTGTACTTGCGATTAAAATGCAATGCACAAATAATAAAAAACTGTTTTAAGATTCAGTTAGCCTTAAGGAGTCCTTTCTTAGGACTAAAATTTCCTTGGGAAACCCCCAAGAACCCTAAAGATCTCTCCGATTGCAGACCTCATCCCTCGCCCGTTCGCCTAGCATCCCGGTCATCAACTCCTTTGCGGGCAATGCAAATGCAGGCAGCTGCTTCGTTGACAGGACAAACAACAAATAACAAACAATGGGCGACACTTCAGCACTTTCATTTTCCCGCTCGAACACTTGCAAAAAACACTCCGCCGCAGACTCATCGCTCCGCCACACATAGCTCATAGCACATAGGGCATAACACATACATTTTGTGGATTTTTATTTATTATTTTGCTTCTTTTCTGCGGTGGTGCAGCTCACTCACACAGACGCCCCACAATTTGCGAGTCGCACTCAACATGAAGTGTTTTGTGCGGTTTTTTCGTGTTGCATGTTTTATACGGTCGTACGTATATTTTTAGAAATTGTTTTCAGTTGCATGTTTTACTTTTATGTTGAGTTCTGTGACAGCTCGAACAGATCCTGGTGGGTTGAGGACCTCGGTGGCTCAGGTTCAGTGTGCACCACTGGCGGGTGGAGACACGATGACAGATAAGTCACATATTGTTCGGGAAGTTTCCGCGCTGCAAAAGGTTGACAACTAAATCGAGTAAGGAATTTCCTCTGGGACTAAATAAAAACAAATAGTGAAAAAATAACCTAAACTTGAATCATGGTAAAGCTGGCGCTTATAGTTATTTTCGTTGAAAGTAAATTATTTTCCACTATATGACTGGGATTAAAAAAACTACATATGAATGCAATGAACGATTCTAAAACTATTTGTTTTAGACTAAAAAAGGACTATAAATGTTAGCTAAAGCTAATTAGCTATTAATAGCTATTAAGGGGTTCAACTGTATTGGAGTTTTTAGTAAAAGTATTCAATATTTCCACCCACCAGTAGCCCCCTTTCCAATTAAAAATTACACAGTACCTGAAAGTCGTTATCCCCTTTTCAAAATTGAATGTGGAACATCTGCTGCTGGCGTATAGATGAAAATTCAATGGACACACATATGCACGTCCACCAATGCACACACATGATCGACCAGCCCCAAAAGTATGCAACACTTTGCCCGACTCTCTATGCGCATCTTTATTAATTATGCCAGCGATTTAATTAAAAACTTAACCAGCTGTCGCCTTGAGCACCATGGCACTGAGCAGTGGGATCGTCTCGTGACCACCCAAAGTGGGCGGACAAGGCGTGGCAGTGGGTGTGGGTGTGGCACTGGTTGCGGCAACTTCCGATGGATTGCAGCAAAGTTGGCAACTTGCTGGCGCTGCAGTTGCCGGGGATGGGCTAATTAAAATGCATTGTTTAATGCAAATAATGGATTATATACTATAGTTGGTACTTTTCAGTGTTTACTTACGGCGGGTGGCCCTTGAGATCTGGCGCCCAAACGGCTTCTGCTGATGCGGCTGGCGGCGCCTTAACGATTTTTGGCCCTGGTTTGGCTGCTGGATATTGTTGTTGTTGTTCGGTATGAATTGGCTTTGGCAGTTGGAGGCGCAGTTGCTGCTGCTGGTTGGCTGGTTGTTCAGGTTGCACATTGACGCCATTGAACCCGGCCAATATTTGGGGTTGTTGACCCACGACGTTTTCATAAACAAAAAAGTCTTGTCCCTGCGGTTGCCTCGGTTGATTTGTGGCCGGTTGTTGCTGTTTTGGTTGGTGTTGCTGTTGTTTTGGTTGGTGTTGCTGCTGTTGTTGCTGGCGGTGATGCTGCTGCCAATTTGGCACAGTTTGGCCTAGTAACTCGTGCAACAATGGCGCCAACGCTTCGCTGCCTGTGATTTTTTGCAAATGCTGCTGCAGCGCGGCTTCCTCAATCTTCTGTCCAGCCGCGCGTTCGATGCTCAAAATACCGGTGTTGTGTTGCTTCCTGCAAGCAAATAGTTTGCTCAATAGATTGACCCGCTAACCACCACACCCACTTAGCCTGCCACCCACAACACGACCTACTTTGTCAGCGGCTGTGCAAACATTTGCGAAGCACCTCCCAAACAAACCAGCGACAAGTGGAGCAGAACGAGCCAATTTGGATACATATTCAAAGACTTATTAGTGTGCTAGACCTTCCAGTCGAAACTCTCACCAAGAACTAAACCCCGACTAACTAACTTCACACATCAAATATTTTCCGAAGCAATGGATTCTCATTAGGAGAAGCTTGCTTTTAGCCTTCGCATTCGATTAGGTTTCTTGTTTTCGGGCATTAATTATTTTCGAGCTAATTATACATGCACATTAATATGCAAATATTATGAAGTGTGAACATTTTGATATGCCCCATTGGTTTCGGTATGATAATTACCATTTTAGCTTTACAGATCCGAATGGAGGCCCGGCAGCGATTCTCGAGTGAGTGGATCTCAATTAAGTTAGTACAAAAAAGGGTGATTAATTAATTGGTTTAAGCTAATAATAAATATGACCTGCTTATGACTAATAAGTAAATTTATAGCATAAGTATATTACAAGTATTTTGACTGGAGGAGTTCTACTTCATCAGGTAATCTTAATGTTTAACAAAGAGCTCTAAATTATGAATTAATTTGACTTTATTAAGCTTTATTTTAAATACGCGATACACTTTTATTAGTCTATTAAAAATTCTTTGCGGTAGAAGAACTAAGTATTAAGCCTTGTTTCAGTTATGTTAATCCCATCATAACTTATATGATGTTGTACTCTCAACTTAAAGAGCTCTTAAGCTCAAACCCATAAAATCTGGAATCTCAAACTGTTGCATTAACATATTTTCATAGAGACGGGGCGATAAATCCCAGCTAAAATGTCAACCATGCAAGCTAGCAATTCCTGTCAAACTGTAAAGTGGCCCTTAGCTTCAGCTTCCATTTCTCCGCTCTCCGTGGATGTGTGGCAAAATGTTTTTCCATTAAATTACAACCCCCATCCCCCGCTCCTCCCATCTAGAAAACCCCCTTGTCATCAGTGGCCTTCGTCTGCGTGTTGGCTCGACCAGCAAAGTCATGAAATTTAGTGTTGGCGGCATAATTAGACCATCAATTGCGGAAAACTCATGACAGTCATGAATGGCCGACTCTGTGTTTGTGTGTGTGTAGATCTGTGTCTGTGTTGGAGGGGAAA
The DNA here is from genome assembly GCF_018152505.1 of Drosophila elegans. NCBI lineage: Eukaryota > Metazoa > Arthropoda > Insecta > Diptera > Drosophilidae > Drosophila > Drosophila elegans. The sequence continues at coordinate 255,614 of NW_024545855.1, read as the reverse complement.
ACCACAGGGGCGGGGGGCATGGCCAGGGGCTAGGCATACTCTGGAATAAAGTAATATGGGCCCCAAGCATAAACTCATCAGCGTCGGAAATGCTGACAGCGATGAGGACGACATCAGCAACAAGAGCAGCTTCAACCTCACACGTTGAAAAACATGATTTCATAATTATATAATTTTCAAATATAAACATAAAAAGTTTTACCATATACCATAAGTTCCTAACAATAACTTTAAAAATAATAATAAATAAATAAAATAATAATGATTAAAGCAATTACAAGAGAAACGTATTTCAAATAAAGCTTAACAAAAATAAGGGCAATAAAATACGTAAATTCTTATTGGCGTAATAGCACAAGTCTAAATATTATTTCATGGCTTTAGAATTTTTCAAATGTTTTGTTTGATTTTTAAGACAAGTTTCTAGAACACAAACCTTATAGAAATAAAACTTGTTAAAAGATAAATAACTTTCTGGATTTCCAAATATAATGCACATTTCAATGTATACATTTTTTTCAGTGGTTAAACAGCATCAGAATTTTGACGATGGTAGGGATTGTTGCTCACAACAACTAGTCCTGGGTACAACAACTATGCTGCCCACAATAAAGTCGGAATGTAAAGCACAAACGCTACTTTTGTTGCTCATAAATATTCACTGGAATATATTCGGTCTCCTCCGCTTCTGGTTGTTGTCCTTGTGGATTCGCTTTCGTTTTTCACCGCTTTTCGGCCAAAGGCGCAAAAGTGTGAAATGGCCGAGTGCGAGTTCGAGTGCTCATAGCCATAGCCATACATATATTTTCTATTTTTATGACGATTTTTCGGTGACTGTTTTAGCCAGCCGAGTGTGAAAGTTAAGCACGTAAATTACAGGCGAGCCCTGCGAGTGAAATTAAAAACGCAGTGCACAGTGGCCGAAAACCAGAAAACACTTAAAATATGGCAACAACCTCTCACTGGGGTTCACCCCCTTTGCTCCATTACACCTGGCGACAAAATATTAGGGCATCAAAGAAAAAAATGTATAAGGTAATTATACTCATTTTTATAAAATTTCAAATCAATTTGGTCCTAATACTTGGCATATTACTTTGATATATTTGAGGAAGTGAAAAGTTATTATTTTTATAATATCAATTTAAAATTATTCAGTGGTAAAAATTATATATGTTGAGCTGTGGATATCATAATTGATTGATACCGACTCATTTTGTTTTTATTTGTATCTATTTAAAAATATTTCATATTCCAACTTTAAGAATGTCTTAGACAATTTTAAAGTACAGAAATTTTTAAAAAATAAATTTTTTGGATAGCATTTGTTTTGTTTGTAACTTAATATTTATAGTTTTTATATGACATAAGGCGGTAAATACAGACGTAATAAATGTATTTATAATTTGTTCGTTTATTAAAAATATTCTCTAGTGACATTACATATTAACTTAATATTTCTGCTATTATACTGATCACAACTGCTACCATGTGTGTGAAGTGCGGTTCGTTGGCGCTCTTTAGTAAAATTACACGCTCTAATCCACAACTTTTGAGAGGGCCCACACTCCCGAAAAATGTGAAAAAAAAAACCGAGAAAACCCGTGCCGAGTAGGATATCTCAGGGAGAGATGAAAGGCGACTGCCGAGGGCATCAAGGGCTGCAAGAATGCACCAGACAGCGCCACAGACTTAGACGCAAAACAAGCAAAGCCCACACAAACTCAGGCTGAAAGTATGCAAAACATAATTCATGCTGATGGAATTGTATGCATGAATATATGGGGAAAGCCCCCAAACTCTAGGAAACCAGAACTCAGACCCCTAACCTCTGAGCTGGCTAAAAATCATATGCATCACGTGATTAAACGCGTCATGCATGAAAATGTAAAATATTGTGCAACCATATAGCTCACAGACACCGACGGAGGAAGAGTGGAACCCCCTTTTGGATGGGTTGACTGGCTGAGTAAAAAAAAAATATATAAAAAAGGGGCAAAATGGGGAAAAAAGGAGAAAAAATTAGACCCCGCACATCATGTTTACTTGACTTGACTGGCAGTCTGGTTGGTATCCGTGACCAAAGCAAACGAGAACAAACAAAACGCCTCGGTTACAAATTTTTCACAAGTTTTCCTTGGCTCGATTTAAATGGAGAGAAATGGCGGCGGAGATGGAGTTCACAATCTGACTCTGAATCTGAATCTGATGTTGATGCTGAGGCTTCCACACTGACGTAGATGAATCTGGGCAGCACGTGCCTCAGACGCCGCCAGACATTTGGCTTGAACTTGGCCATAACCAGACGTTGTTGCTATTTGTTTACACCTCCCCCTAACTCCATATACCTCCCTATACTTCCCTCTACCGCTCCTTTTTGGTACACCAGGGACAAAAGGGGCGTGGTCCCGACAGTATTGTCAAAATTTTGCGACTTTAATCGAGTTCACAACGTTGGGTGAAGGTCAAAAGCGCATACCAAAAGTGAAATCCATTAAAAATTAAAATGCATACGCCATTTTTTTCAATCGTTGACTAATTTTTCATTTTATTCATGCTTGCAATGTAAAAATACTCTTTGTGTCACAGATTAAACATAATTGTTTTTTCTTTAAATTAATTTATATTGTATTTTTTTTCCTGGCAGCTTAAACATTAAAGCCTTTGAGTTGGGCTGAAATGGCCAATTTTAAAAGCACACATTTATTTGCTAATTGGTTTTTATTTCTCTTAACATAAAAATACATTTTAAAAGTAAATCGGGTTAAAGTTTTTCCTACAATTAATTTTCAACCTCAATCAAATTAAACTTTTTTGATGTTATTCATTAATTTAAAAAAAATGTAATACTTATCTTATTTTATGTGTATTGAACTGATATTAAATTACTATTATATACCTTTAAGTATATATATTTAAAAATTTTTTTTTTAAATTTTATTACATATTGTTTCGCTTTGTTTTAAGGTCTGCAATCCCTCAATCTAAAATTAGTTGCGACATACTCACAAAACTCAATGCAATGTGCTTATTGCAATTGCGTTCCTCTGTACTTTTCTAACTACATATCTGTTTTCCACTCACCCATATATAAAGCTTTGAAGTTCTTTCACATATAGAAGGTCTTTAGCAACTTTGGCATACTATGTGGCATGACTGGAGGAATTTATTACTACCACTTGGATATATCATTCAGTACTGGCGCCGGTCGCTCTGCTCGCGAATTATGTCAGCGAAAAAACGCAGAAGTTTAACTACTTTTCTACGACTTTTTCGCAATGTTGCTGGTTGAAACAGAGAAAGCCAAGGGGAAAGTGGCGTAAGAGAGCCCGAACTTTCTTCATTTGCCGCAGCACACTTTGTCGCAGTTGTCGCACTTGGCTTAGTTGATTATTTAAGTCGTCTCTTTAGAGCTCCTGCTGCAGCCTACAAAAAGTGACAAATCCTTTCTCCGGCCACGCCTGACACATATTCGCCTGTTTTTCCCAAGCTTCGAGTTCCACTTTTTCACAGTAGTGCGACCAAATTATTGCGGACACGTCGCATCCACTTGCAGATAAAAGAAAAGCGGACAAACAAAAACAACACAGTATACCACTCATGGATGCTGTTTTTAGACTTGGGAATACCAATTAAATTGAGATTTAGGGAAGCTATACATTCTCAAAGAACGCAAAATGATAAGTTATTATGAAATAAATAAAAATGAAACATACGCATTCAGGCATTTCCCTACAAATCACTTTATAACTTTCTTTAATTTTTCACTTTGACTTTCAAAAAAATTCAATTTATCCTATTTCAATTAAGGGTAAATAGAAGCTGAATTGAATTACTTTATAATTGTTAAAAATCATTAAATAACGGATGTTAAATATTTTCTAGAGGCACTTTTACCAAACAGCATAATATAAATTTTTTAATAAATTAAATAGCAGGTTAGATAAATCTGCATGCATTAAGCATACCCTTGTGAGCAAAACAAAGCATACAAAAAAAGGAAAAGAAGGCTTGACATGGGGCCAACTACTTGCGTATTAGGGGCAGCCTGTCTTCATTAGTGAGTCCTTTGAAATTTAGCATGGCCAGGCACTGGGCAATGCATTGCATACTTTAAAACCTCCTACTTTTTTGGACCAACTCCCAGACCGGCGGGAAGAAAAGAAACTTTGCTTTGCAGCAAATCAGCGAAAGCGCCAACAAACTATTAAAAACTTTCGCAACAAGAAAAAGTTGCAGGACCAAGATTCAGCCACCCGCTGCTCCTGGTCCAGATTCTTTTTGCTGCTCCTGCTACTGCTCCTGCTCCGGCTCCTTCTCCGGCTCCTGGTGATGGCATCCATATCTGACGAGTGCCAAAAAGCAAAAGTTTGCACCGCCAGTGCTGCATACAATGTTTGTGCTGATTGCAGCACAGCAAATGGCTTTTGATTTCACAAATCAAAAGTTTTTTGTGCGGCGCGCACGTGATTTATGCCTGCGGCAGGAGCAGGTCCAGATTCTGGAAATCTTCTCGGGCGCAGGATGAAGGACGCTGGCTACTGGCTGGAGTGGAAGCTGGCGAGGATCGCCGGCTACATGCACGAGCAAACAGCTGTAAAAACTTGGCTATGTCCAACCCAAGGGGAAAATGAAAAGAACCCAGTGGAACAAGAAAGATACAGAGGAAAAACATTAAAGAAATATTTTTACTTTTCAACTTTTCTTTGAAGAAACACAATCATTTTAATAAAGTCTGGATATAAGGAAGTTTTATCTTATCTAAACAAAAAATCTGTCACAGATTTTATTTTTTAAATAAATATTAAAGGGAAAATGAAAAGAGACCAGTGGAATAACAAAAATATGGAGGCTAAACATTAAAGAAATGTTTTTACTTTTTAACATTTCCTTGCAGAAACACAATCATTTGTTTATATCGATATAAAAATATACAAAACATCGTTAAGAATTTGAATATTTTAAAGGTAGCCATATGTTTTTAGGAAATAAAAACAAAACATTTATAGTTTAAACTCAAATTTTTTTCTCGGTGCGTCAAAAAATCCCATGAGCCATCCGGGCGGAATTTCCAACTTAGTTGCCCATTTTGTTTGCAGCTTAATGCACATTTAGATTTCGCTGAACGTCCTAATGGCAGCTCATCAGGCAGCCGAAAAAGTAGCAAGAAAGTGCGCCTAATGAAGGCGAAATCCCTAAAATCCCTAACATCCTGAACATCCTTAACACCTTCCTCTAATTGCCGGGTGAAACTTGTGCCGCGCAATGAAAATAACATGGAGAACCTAATGGGGCCAACACAGGTGAACAACTGCGGGTGTTGCATGTGGCAATTTACGTCTTAGCGTCTGCAACTCATAAATAACATCAAATAATAGCCCCGCTCGCTGTTCTGGCCTGTTCTGCTCGCTAATAAAGTGGCGGGAATAACAAAAACACAGCCACTAGCAACTAACAACTAGCAACATCAGCAGCAGCAACTAGAAGCACTTGCAGCACCCACCAGCAACTAGCAACAGCAATCGTGTTGCACGTTGCCAGCTGCCACCCGCAGCCTCCAAAAAGTTTTGTGGTCGTGCATCCGCTTAGCGGTAAACGCAGCACAGTTAACTCTTTATGGCAGCTGCTTTAAAATGGAGAAATGGCATCGAAGTGGACACACCCTGTACATATTGGCATAAGTTCAACAGGAGTAACATTTTCATTCAACCTTTCTCTGTAACTAAAAAAACAATTATTTTAAAAGCACATTTTTAAATATATTCCCCAATAAGCTTAGGGTATTCCGAAACATAGATGTTAAACATCACAAGAATTACATCGAATTCTGTTGAAGCTTAAACCAGTTTTAAATGATTCTATTCTAAAATGATTTATGCTCTAAAGAGCAACATACAACATATTTTTACGTTGTGTTGGAATTTATTTTATTATCTGCCCGGAAAATTTGTTTTTTATATTTTTCATATGTATTTAAATTTGTTTTTTATATTTTTTATATGTATTTAAATATTTGGCTGATATATTTATTTTTAACTTAAGATTGTTCAACTTACTTTATTGTCGCTAAAGTTACAAATTTGGAGTTTTATATAGCTAACAACTTTAAATCCCGAGCTTTCGTTATCCACCATTTCGCCCAACAAACTTCACATACCCCGTACCAGTTTCGTTTGTTACCCACTTATCAGGTAGCTGCGTAGCCTGCTACAAATTTAGGCTAATTAGTTGGACTTAAGCGGACTTAACCCTTTCGCCCGCAAATGGTAAGCATACTTTTGGCCAGACGAGCATTTAATATATGTAATTGCAGTTGTTGTACTTTCAAACCCACAAAAAATACCCTTAAAATGTTGGAAACAATTTTTCGGGGACAAACTCAGAATTTTTTGGGGGCGGATATCTGGAAGTGTAGTGTGGGAAAACACAGGCAAATTGTCAGTAGACCGCAAAACATGCAAACGTTAAGGCCACGCTGGAGCGCACTCACACCCAATTCTGGCTCATCTGTTTTGCCATGTCATTGAAGCGTAAATGAGACATTTGCGACGCTTGTTTAATTAAAATAAATTTCAATTTAATCAAAATTTGTCTGCCAACGGGGGAGACAGCATGCGAAACACCGTTTTGGAAATTCGCATTAAAATTGTTGGCATAGTTTCAAGGGGTTTCTAAAATGGATTCTGTGCCATCATCGCCCCTGACAACTGTCGCTATTGCGATCTTTAAAATGCCAACAAACTTTTCCAAAGGCCTTTTCGGTTGGCACCTCTGCACCTCCTCCCCCGCAATATTGTAAGTGCCTAGCTCCGTGTCATGTCGTACAGGTGTCAATGTGGGCGTGTCACTTAATTAAAACATTGTGTCAACCTTTGATTAATAGTCATAGAGTAAAACATTTCGAGGATTTGCGATTGTGTGTGACACAGCGTCAGTTTGAGTTTTAGTCACTCAAAATTTAGATGGAATACTGAATGAGTACTTTTCATTGATTGAGCTCTTAAATAGTCCCTTCATTGATAAAAAAAAAAATAAAATAGTATAAATAAATATCAGACTACTGAACTTAAAAATGTTATAAATAATATTTAATTTAAATAATACACTGGTATAATAATAAAATATTTCAATAAATGTGCTAAATATCAGATTTAAAATAGTTCCCATTTGATTTAAATGCATTTAATTTAATTTTAATATGACTTACATTTATTTTAAATTTTCAGATATTAAAATCCGTTCCGAAAGTATTAAAATTCGAAATTTAAAAATTTGTTAATATTATTAATTGTTATATCTAAAAAATAATTAAACACAAACATACACTCAATTTATTCGCAGTCTTTATAAATTCCATTTAAATGTTGATTATTTAAATAAGTGCTTGGCCAGCAGACAAAAAAGTTCCTTGAATATACACACTTTACAATTTTTATTTTACGTTTTTTTTAACATGGAATCCAAGTGCAAGAGCATAAGGTAATTAAATTAAATGTTTTGGCTTAGAGAAAAGTTGTTCTAATTTAATTGTACGTTTTGTTTGCACACGCGGCGAGTATTTTTATGTGGCCATTGTTTCCATTTACATTTGCGAAACCCAACTTTTTTATTCGATTTAGAAAGCCACATGGCGTATGAGTGATATGCGTATAATAAAAACGTAAGCGCTAATTGCCAAAAATGCTGGTAAATGCAATTTAAGTTTTTTGCTCCGACAAATGTTATTGCAATTGAAAAAGGAAAGCAGCCGGATGATGCAGAGGATGGAAAGTCCGGCGGGGCCATGAAAAATGCATATTTGGGTTTAACCGAAAAATAAACAAGGCCAGAGTAGAGGGGCAGTACTCGAAGGGGGAGTGACTGACTACACATGTATGCAGGGAAAATTCTTTTCCACACCCCCACATTCTCGCCTTTTTTGCATGCCACGGGGCGCTGAGCCGAAAAGTATGCAACAATAAATTCTGCCACGACGGGAGCTTTTCATTTATTTGAAACACCCACCCGGAAAAACCACACCCGCCCGCACACTCCATTTTAACACCCAACAACGGTGCGCGGGCTGGCTAAAGAAAGGAACTAAAATCGTGTAAAACTGTTGCCAAACTAAAAACAGTTTGTGCGCCAATTTTCTATCAATTTTCATTGGCGTTATCAGAGGCCACACTTGGAAAAATATTTTGTCTTACCTTTGAAATAAAAACTTTTTGTTTCAAGAAATCTTAGTCATTGAATTAATCAAACCTTTTATCTTGAACATTAAAAAACTGAAAAATTGTTTTGTTTTAACAAAAAGGGATATTTTAATAGTAAATTTATAGGTAGACAGTTAAATATAACCTTTGGCGAAATAATAATATACTATTAATTATTATTAATTTTCTTTAACTTTATAAGCATCGCAAGTTGCATGATTTAATGAAAAATGATGCTCTTTTTTTCCGAGTGCAAAAATAGCGCTCTTAGTGCCAGGAAAATATTTACAATTGTACTGCATTGTGTACAGCTCAAAATGCCAGGCACTTTGATGACCCCAAAGCCAAGACTGCAGCTTCTCGTTCTGGCCACTTTCGGTTTATGGGCCATAAATTCTGTCGCCTTGCCGGGCTCTTTCCCCAGCTGCATTACAATTGATTTGCATGCCTGCTTGGCCGGCTGTTAGTTAACAGCCAGGACAACTGTACCCCATAAATGCCAGGGAATTTATGGCCGTCCAATCGAAACAATTGCCTGACTTCTGGCCGATTGCAACCATTGGACTCGTTCTCCGGCACCTGCATTTTATGGCTGTCAACTGCAATGTCCTGTCCCCGTTCCCCCGTCCCAAAATCCAGTCTAAGTGCATTTTTTGGTGCATCTCTAGTTGAGACTGACATGCAAATACATTCGTGCAGCCCGAGATAAAGTTGATTTTTGATTTGCCAGCAGACTCACTGAGCCATGGCCAAGAAGCCAGCCAAGTGGCATTTCCACCCTCCACCCTCCAACCACCTCCCACTATTCCTCTAGAGTCTAGAACAATCTGTTGTTTGGTAATTACAAAAATACGATAAGGCTCAGAGCAGCCCGTTCAACTGGAAAGCGAACACAATTGGCTGGGCGAATATTCATGGCCTGTTGATGAAACTAGCAAAATATAATGGAATATGTTATGCCAGATTATCGATAATGCATATTTTTGTGTTTGCCGAATTCGGGATTGATGGCTTGATGGAAAGGTTGGTAATATTTGATAGCCAAAACGGAATAAGTATTGCATATGAATATATTGTGTGCCTTGCAGTTTTAAATATTATAAACATTTGTGAACTTTAAAATATGTGATAATATTCAATTTAATTCAATTTATTTTAAAAAGATAATTTAAATTGAATATTATCTATATTTTTTTTCTATTAACTTGCCCACAAAAAATAGTTATTTAAATTAACTGTATTTTCTTTTTATATTAGCTAATCTACCAAAATACTACCAAAATATTTATAAAACTCATCAAATACATGCATACAAATTAATAAATAAATACCTATACAATCAAATTGAAAGGGTATTAAAAGGTTTTAGAGCTGAGTATTAAGTGTTTTCTCCTTGTTGCTAAGCCATTTTCAACCCACTCCTCGTGGTCTGTTTTTGTGAATAGAAATATGAAAATAATCCTCAAGTGTCAGCCCGGGAGATTAGTGACAACAAACCAAAGCCGCAGAGCGAAATGAGATTTTTCATTTGGTATCAAATATCCGCAAAAACCGACCAGGAAAAGCCCCAGCAGACAAAAGAAAATGCTAAAAAAAAAGATTGCTTTAACTAGAAGTGAAATGCAAACGAGTGCAATGCTCCACGAAAAGAAAAGGGAAAGGAGGAAGGAGGGGATGGAAACGAGGGCCAAAGTGCAACTAGGCAAATTGAAACTACAAACTACAAACAACAAACCGCACAATGCAAACACGAATAGTGAGACAGCCAGTAAATTGCAATCAATTAAATCCGACTTCTGCCGGATTGAAGCGAGCCCCCTAATCCACTAAATGTAAAAAGATGCCGGCAGTAAAAATAAAATAAAAATGTACAAGCTGAGAAATTTTTCCCTATTATGGTATCTTCAAAACGTTCAATCTGTTTTGTTTACAGTATAAAGAAGAATATTATGCAAGACCCGATTAAACTATCACTAAAAACTATGAAAAAGACTATATCGTTTGTATAATTAATGCCTTAAATTTGATAGATATCATTATAATTTAAAATTAAACAAGGTCATTTCCCATCAATTTTACTATAGAAACTAAAAAACCTTTTTAAGATATTTACTAAAATGTCAAATGCATGGATTTTTACAAAAAAAGTGACTCAAGTGAATGCTATTCTTCTTATTAAATAACTTGAGCAAATAAAGATATTGCTACCTCCTACTTTTTACCTAATTTTGTGTATATTAGACCCACTGTGCTGCATTTGCAGCTGCGATAGATGGAGCAACGATCGCAACCAGCCTCCAATGTCAGTTGTCACTGGTCCACGAAGCCGTGAGGTCATCGCTGCTTGTACTTTATCTTGACTTGACGGAGTAAAGGGTTCCATTATGGAAAATACTTTCTACTGGCGCAACAAGGTGGCGGTGGTCACTGGTGCCTCTGTGGGAATTGGAGCTAGCACAGCTTTGGAATTGGCCAATGCCGGAATGGTGGTTGTGGGTCTAGCTCGCCGAGTGGAACTCATTGAGGTTAAGACTTTTATTTATAATTAACCTCTCAATATCATTTTGGGATTTTGATTAGGCTCTCAAGAATCAAGTGTCCGGTGAAGGCCAAATCTTTGCCCGCAAATGCGACCTCAACGATGAGGAGCAGCTGACTAGTACCTTTAGTTGGATTCGTGAAAACTTCGAGGCCATTCATGTACTCATCTGCAACGCTGGCATCTTGAAGGCCAACTTTCTGAGCGGTAAATACGGGCCATAATAAAAATAAATTCTGCGCTTAAACTCTCCGGCTTAGAGTCCCCCAAGAAGGATATTAAGGAACTGTTTGATACGAATGTGGTGGCCACCGCCAGCTGTCTGCGGGAAGCACTGAAGCACATGGCAGCGGTCAAGGGTCGCGGTCACATTGTGGTCATGAACAGGTGAGTGTCCTTGCAGGCAAAACTATTACCCTCAGATAAAAGAATCCTAAGCTTAATTAAAACCGCTTAAATATTTTAAATAATTTTCAAACGGGTACCAGTTTAATTATATTAACAGTGCCAATTAAATATTTTTTAAAAAATATTTCAGCAACTAACTTGACAGTACACCATTTAATTTACTAACTTAATATTTAAATCAGTTAAAATATTTTAAGTACATTTAAAATTATTGTTACTTACTTACTTATATTAACAGTGCCATTTAAATATTTTTGTTCAAATAATTCAACAACTAAGCGTTAAATAACTATTGAAACTCACAATACACTCTATTAAATTTACAAACCTTAAGTGCCGAAATGATCCCTTTTCGATTTCAACACCTAGACAGCTCGATTTAATTTTCTTTAAATGCAACCTCTCGCATAGAAAGTGTTTGATGCCATCCAAAATGAGAGAGCCATCAATTGAAAGCCATACATTAAAGGATTGTCTATTGACTCGAGACAATTAGATAGAGCTACAAAATTAGCACAACTGCAAACACAGAGCACCGAGCAACACAATTGCCATTCGGGGGGAGAGGGGGGTTAATTGTTATTATTTCGGGAGCGATGTTTACCCAGCTGAACTGGGAAAATTGGGCTTAAATCGAAATTAGTGCAGAGGCCCACAAAAGCTGTTTGGCAGAGTTGGAGGTAAATCATTTTCGAACATATTTGCTTTATAGTTTTGCTTGTGCTGGGCACACAACTGACCAAAAGCTGCTGCCTTGAGTGGCAAAATATTTACCAAATTATGTCCTACAGGGTGTTGGTTGGCGACCATAGGGTTGGCTTAGCCAGAAGGGGGTTCAGCCGATCGGGGCTTAATGAAAGTGCAAACAATGCAGCCGGTCAGTCAATAGCCGTGTTTCGCAATTCAGTCACAAGCACATACACAAAGGAGAAAAGTCTCTGCGAAGTGAGTGAGTGGCGCGTTATTTAAATTAAATTAAAAGCCATGCGGCAAACAAACAACACAACAGCACAAACATTTATTGATATTTAAATGCTGAAAGCAGCAGGGGCACGCATTGATGGTGTTGCGGTGCGGGTGGTGCATTAAAAGCTTTGCATGCCCAATGTGTTTGCTCCAAACAACAACAACAATAACAACAACAGCAACAACAACTCAATTATTCAACATAATTAAGTATTTTGCATTAAGCCGAATGCGTATTGCATTTGCATTTGCATTTGCATTTGCATTCTGCATTCCTCCATTGGCAGTCGTCGAATGTGATTTTTATTATATCATGTATTCCAATGCGTACCGCATTTAAAATCAAAAATGTTGCGCATTAAGCCGCATGTTTGATTTGCGCTATGGCTTTAATTTCAAATTGCATTGATTTAATTTTAATGAAATTTACTTGAGTGCATATACGCACACTCACACCCACCCAACCAACCCACCAACCAACCAAGCAACCAACCAGACAGCAATTATTGTCGTTTGCCCATGAGCAAAAGGCAAAATTGAATAATTGCGTATACGCACTGTGGGTGGGCCCATGCATGCGTAAATGTGTGTGCGTGTGTGTATGTTTGCTTTTTTCATGTCTGTAAAATCAGTCAGCATTCGGAAATGTTAAGGCAAACTCAACAAAGCCAACGTCAATCTTATTTATTGATTGGCTTTTAGTTAGTGCAAAGATAGCAATTTATTCCGTTGCCGCATTCTGTATTCAAATCACAAATAAGAGCTATATGATATGCGCTTTGAAAGTTTGGTAAAGTTATATAAAAATCTACAAATTTGGAAAAGCAACTGTGTACTAACATGAGTGAAAAAGCTAAAAAATATAATAACATACAAAATTCTATTATTGAATTATGATTGAAAGAAGAAAAGTAGAAAACATAATTTTAAGAAACGACTTTAAGCCCCTCATCTCTAAATTTTGATAAGTTGAAAGTAAAAAAGGTATGATACATTTAATAACTTTATAGCTTTCATATATAACATAATATTTATTGTTGAATAATAATTAAAAGAAACTAACATTTTAGAAATGACTATGAGCTTCTTAACTCTCATTAAAAAACAAAAAAGATTTTTAAAAAATTTTGTAAAGCTTAGAAGCAATACATTTAGCAAGGAAATTTACTTTAAGAGGAATAAATCTACTTTACTAGACCTTGAACATGCTACCCGTTCCACCCACTTTTCATTGCGCATTCGGAAAGTGCATTAAAGACCCACCGTAAATACGCATATTCCGGTTTTTATTATCATTTTTTGTGGCATAATGAGCAGCGGACACAAGCGCATTGTCCGCAACCGAATACAATTGAGCACTGCGGACAAGCGGCGGGAAAAGCGGCAGAAAAAGCGGCAGAAAAAGCGGCAGGAAAAGCGGGGGAAAATGCGACTTCGAACTTCGCATACGGTAATTAATGAGAAAATGTATTTATTTGGTTGCGTCGCGTTGCGAGGCAAAGACAATCCCGTTCTGAAAACGCTGCTCAGGCGTTGCTAATGAGCGTGTGACGTTGCGGGGGGCGTGTGTGCCGGGAGGACGTGGCAGGTGGACCAGGTGAGCAGAAAGGGGGCGGTGGTCAATATGCATTTCGCTTAATGTCAGTGCAATAATATTAAGACTTAATTAATTAAAAAATGCAAGAGTATGCTGGCCGGCCAGCATCTGCAACGGCTTCGCCATCTGTTTGCATTAAACGCCCCAGGCACCAAGCCATGCCCCTGTCCCAGAGTTCCCTCAATATACTCTTATATCTGCACTGCCATAAAAAGTATCACTTATTGATTGGCTATGATTGTATTAATTACTTTCGATTGATATATTTTTCATATTAGATAAATTCGTAATAGAAATTTCTTAGTTAAGAAATTGGTTATGCACTTGAATATAGCTTGCAACAAGAGCTATATTCTATTTGAAAACTCAAAACGGCTTTTATTATATAACATATATATATCGTTTTTAAACTGTTTATTGGTCAAACTAGAAACTACTATTTTCTAGCGTATTTTTTAACATCACTACAAATACTTTTTCAATAAAAAAAAAAAGTAAAACAAAATATAAGTAATTAGTTTAGTTGCAAATGCCTGCTCTAAATTCAGTTATTAATTATCAACTATAAATAGACTTTTTTCTGTGTGTGGTGGGTAAATTAAAAGAAGTTTACGCAATGTTTGCACAAAATGCACAGCGACATATGCAGGCAGGTGAATGCATGGCGCAGAATACAGAAAACAGAAAACAGGCCTCGGACCTCCGCACACATTCTTTGAGGCATGCAAAGTGGGTTCTTTTGGCGGGGTGGAGGTTCTGTAGTCCCCGTCAGCTGCCGACCGTCATTTTCCGTAAGTGTTCGGCGGCTACTTGTTTTTTGTTGCTGTTTTAAGTGCTCGAAATCCGTAGTGTTGACTTTATTTACCCACACTGTGACCCCTCCACTTTTTTTTTTTTCCACCTCCGCCACGATGTTCCCCCCGACACATGGACACATGGAAAACATTTGACAACAGCGTGCTTGGCCATCGGATTCCGGAAGTGCCGGTGCCCTTATTCAGCGTTTATCCGGCCACGAAGCATGCAATTACGGCACTCTGCCAAACGGTGCGCCAGGAAATACATTTTCTCAAATTAAATATTAAATTAACGGTAAGTTAAATGCAATGCATACATTGCGCCTCATCCTTTTCCTTTATCCTTCCTTGGAAAATGCTGCCAACACGACGCTTCTGGCGATTGGTAATGGGTAACCGTAACCCCTTCTTCTCCCGCCCCATAGAGCATCTGTCCGGGCATGGTGGACACGGACTTCCTCAGTGTTTACTCGCAGGCGGTGGCCGAGCTGCCCAAGTTGCAGGCGAAGGATGTGGCCAAGGCCGTGCTTTATGCCCTGAACACTCCCGATGGCGTCCAGGTGGAGGACATCATCCTTCAGCAGATGCGGCAGGTCAATTAACCACTGAATAGATTTTTAAATAACCATTTTCTTTCCTTAAATATATTATAACATTGTAATAAAAGAATGTGCGTAAAACTTATTAAATTTAAATTTTGATTAACTTTTACAATTAAAAAACATTTTTCACACGTACAGATAAACATATGAAAAACAAATATACTTTAAGTTAAAAAAGGAGAACTTTAATAAATATTTATAAGAAGGATTTATACTGAAGGATTTTATTTGCATTATAAAGCAAAAATCAAATATTTGATTAATTTTATAATATTTAGTCTGTTGGCTAACAAATTCCTATCTAAAACACAAAAGAAAATACAAACAGCAGCTCTTTTTTCAATTTTTTAGAAATTTCTATGAGAAATTTAGTGTTAAATTTAAATTTAAATTTAAATTTTTTGCTTCTAAGTAAATAGCTTAAGATTCAGTCTCGCTTACAAAATTATTTCCTTTGTTTTTAATGTTTTTTATAGCGTATAAGCTATGTAGTACAATAGAAGTTTATTTTGAATTGCCCTTCTGGCTACCTTTCAAATGGAGATGCCAACCGCTCCACCAGTGCTGCCACCCCAATCAGCGCTGCCAGACTCCCTCCAAAATGACCAGGGCTGGTCAACTATCGCTTGCATTGTATTGGATTTACCGATACCCGCTTATTGGTCACACTGGGGCTTTGATTAGAAAAAACTGACTCCAATAAAAACGTGAGGTAGAAAAGGCGAATTAAGTTGATAATTAAAACACACAGCACCCGCACGGTAACGAGCAGCGAAACGTGATCAAAACGCGCGGCGGCAGCAGCAACGGCAAGGACTGAAAAGCCCGAAAAATCAAAACCCCCGCACAGGCAGCGGGATCAAAAATCCCGAAATGCGTCCACGTAGTGCAAAATCCGAATCTGAATCTGGGATGTCTGGGTGTTTTTTTTCGGGTCGAGGGTGCGGCTGAAACGGGTGAACCTGCGATCCAAAGTGTGATTACGAAATGTGCTCGAAAGGCGAAATGATATTATAAAGTATAATATGCGTGTTACCACGTAGTTCCACACAGACACACATCGACTGACAAACACGCACACACACAGAGACAGGGACAGAGAGAGAGAGGGAAAGAAAGAAAGTGTTGTCCACAAAGAACAGGTTTTAACCTAATTAACTGAATAATAGGCCGAAAAATGTACCGCTAGAAGGAAGCTATATTGGCAAGGTCCCCGGCCGTTGTGTGCGTGTGTGTGTGTATGTGTGTCAAGGTTCCGGAAGTTATTCTATACCGACGAATTGATTTCCTATAAGCTAAGCGTTCGTTGTTGTTGCTGCCACTGCGGTTGTTGCTGTTGTTGCGGTTTCAGCTGGACATTGAACTTGAATTTAATTGCGCACTAATTTTTATATATATATATCTTCGATCCCATCCATATAGCCGTCTAGCCCAGCAGCTCTCTTCCCCCCACAAAAAACACACAACACTCTGTTTATCCCGCAACCGATAGCCACAAAAAATCAGCAGGATGTTCATCTGGGACTGGTTCACCGGAGTGCTGGGATACCTGGGTAAGAATCTTTATCACGGGTGCGGGAGGGGCCTTTCGAGGTCCCTGAACATCTGACATTGTGCCTTGGGGGGAGCGTTTCTTGAGCAAGTGCCAACAAAGCAGCAGAAACGCCAGACGACCAGACAAAAGAAACCGAAATTTGACTGATATACAGCCGAGGTCAAAGAAATAAGCTCTTTATGAGGGAATATGTCGAGATCTTAAAGTTAAATCGTATTAACTTCGAAAGTGTTGAGTCGTGAGACTTTGATTGATAGTCTTAATTGTAAGTTATAAACATTGTCAAATATATGATTTCTATAATCCCATTTTTCGACTTTTAACTGCATAATTTTATATTCAGGCATCAGATTAAAGTAAGCAATAAATATAGTTAATTTTAAACAGGAACAGGAATCTCTCTAATCAAAAGATAAGGTTATAACGCAAACTTTTTTTATAAACACTTTAAGCATTCTCCCTTGAACTACAGCATTTAATTTTTCGTTCAATTTAGTAGCAAAGAAAATTAAAAACTAATATGTAATTAATTCGCATTCGTAGAGCTATTGTTTTGAACCCAAATGTGACTATTCATGTCTGTAGGCTGCGCAAACACAAGTGATCCGTCACTAATGTTAGTTTAGCTGCCTATTTTAATTGGTGACGATTTGGTCAAAGGCTCTTATTAAACATATTCCACATTCCTCGTTTCAGGTCTGTGGAAAAAGTCTGGCAAATTATTGTTCCTGGGCCTGGATAATGCTGGCAAAACCACACTATTGCATATGCTCAAAGATGATAAGCTGGCGCAGCATGTGCCCACACTGCACCCAAGTGAGTAGCTTTAAGCACTTAAGTTACAGCTCCATAAGTAATTTGAATTTCAATTATCCTTTCCAGCATCCGAAGAGCTGTCCATCGGCAACATGCGCTTCACTACATTCGACTTGGGTGGCCACACTCAGGGTAAGTTTCTCATCATCACCGGAGCCCAGGAGAATGCGCATCCAAATATTTGCGATTTTCCGAACGTGCCCATTGACTAATTATAGATCAGAATGCATAAAGTACAGGGCGACACATGCAAAAGAGCCAGGTCCACGAAAATCAGCATGAAAAACAGCGCAGCGGGTCACCCATTCGGCTTACACTCTTTACATTTGTTGCGTTCAATCAGCGTCGCACACTTGAACGCCCAGTCAAGCAATGCCATTACAGTGGTTTTAGAACTATTAATTATTAACGTCTGAACAGGTCTTGAAATTTAAGTGAAAAAATGTATGCATTGATATGGTTTTATAATTACCTAAGATTAGTCCCTAAAGGACTCTGATAAGTGAAAGTGTATTATATATTTAGATAATATCAACAATACTCATCAAAGATTTGTGCGACACGTCTGTTATATAACAAAAATATTTAATCAAGTCTTGTTACCATACCAAATTTCTTATCAAACGATGACATCAAAAATTCAAGTCTTAACACCCCACTACCCACTGTGCATCTATAAGCGAAATATTTATGAATAATATAAGTATGAAGGCAAACATTCTATATAGATAACAAACAAAAACAAAAGCTAAAGATTGAGTGAGAACAAAAAACACTTTTGTAGACGGAGAACTCAAGTTTTCTCACAAACGTGAATTTAGTATATGTATATAAATAGGTATATTATGAAAAATAGGTAAAACATCTTGAAATGGCTTCAAGGGGGCTATTATTATTGATAAAGAGGTAGCAATTTAATTTTTTAGTAATATTAGTGCAGCCCGTCATCGTGACGATTGTTTTCGGTTCGGAACTGGGTAACCGTGATTAGACTAAAGTTAGCTGAAGTTCGGACACCGTCTCAGAGGCGAAAAGATATCAAGACCCGATGCCTGATAAGAATTACGTGCATTTTGTGTGGTTTAGTTGATGTTATGTAAATAATAGATTGTTAATTTAAAGTTCTAAATTTATGATCAAATTTGGACGGCTTAAGTTTTGAGATTAGTTTGATTTTTCCTACAAACAGGAATAATGATTTAAAAAGTTTTGCGACTGATCGATGAACAAATTAGCAGTTCCACTTAAATAAAATAAAACTATATTTGAACTTCAAATTTAACCAATTTTTTATACTGGAAAATTTTGACTAATAGAAGGATTTCAAAAAAAGATAAAACAGATTCAAGAATTTATATTTGGCAAAATAACTTATATTGTTGCTTTCTTTTACAGCACGACGCGTCTGGAAGGACTACTTCCCCGCGGTGGATGCCATCGTCTTCTTAATAGACGCCTGGGACCGCGGTCGCTTCCAGGAGAGCAAAAACGAGCTGGATTCGCTGCTCACGGATGAGGCGCTGTCCAACTGCCCCGTGCTCATATTGGGCAACAAAATCGATAAGCCCGGCGCGGCCAGCGAGGATGAGCTGAGAAACGTGTTTGGACTGTATCAGCTAACAACCGGCAAGGTAAACCAAACCCTCCTCCGTTAAGGTACCCATTTTGTTAATAATACATAATTGATTTGTGTGTTTGATTTGCAGGGCAAAGTTGCACGCGCCGATTTGCCTGGCCGCCCGTTGGAATTGTTCATGTGTTCCGTGCTGAAGCGACAGGGCTATGGCGAAGGTTTCCGTTGGTTAGCGCAGTATATCGATTAAGTCAGAATTAACAACCACCACCATACCATATTTCAACAACACTCAAAACGATAACTTGGCTACAAAATTTAAACATAATTCGACAACAAATCAGAACCGAAAGGAACGGAAAAGAAAATGAACCCAACCCAAACCGTCAGACCTTAAGCAAAACGAAGCTGCGTGCGCAATTTCTAATTTATACAAAAAAAAATTACAAATATTTCATAATAATAATAAAACACAAAACAAAACAATGTACATCTGTAATTAAACGACACCGTTTAATCCAGCCACACACAACCACGTGAAAAAAAACACAACACAACATCAAAGTGCAAACAACTTTTCTATCTAAAACATCGGGATAAAATAATAAGGAGGAGATGAAGGATGAAAAGAGTGCGCAAGGGAAACTTTTAATAATAATTATGAATAACAAATTGTAGCAAATTAAAGGTGATTTATTTAAGAGCATGTGCTTTCAACGACGCTGTTCCATAAATAAAATTTAGCTATCTACCTTTTATTTAAAAATTATTAATTGATTTAATCACTATTGATTTCCTTTATAGTTTAGTTCGGCTGCAAAATATATTATAAACAACCCCAAGACCTTCCATCGACCGTTTCCCCTTCCGATAAAGGTACATTTTAATTTAGCTGAAATTTTTAAGTTGCATGTCATCAATGTACTTTGTTTCTTTTTATACAATACGAAGGAGAAAACAATTTATATAAAATCGCATTTTGTTTGCAAAAAATTCTAAATAAAACGGAGAAAAGTAATTTTGTAAAATAAAAATGTGTAACTGTTTCTTTAACATTTTTGGATTTGATGGGTAAGAACATTCGCTTGATAATGTTTATTTACTGACGGCATTTTTAACAGGAAGAAAAACTATCTTATCAATGTTTGTTTTAGTTTTAAGCAAATATTGGCTTACAAGCTGTGTTGTTTAATAAGCTTACAAGATTATTTTCTATTACGATTTCTAGTTTAGTGTGGAAAGGAAAGGAAGTCCTGAAACTCGAATGAAACTACGCGCCGTTTTACAAATATATTGGATTTATTTATTTTTGCAATTAAGGTTTACGCTAATGAGTCACGTTGGAGCATCTATTGAAATCAGGGAGCAGGCTTTTAGTGAGGGCGAGCACGGAATCAAAGAGCTGCAAACATGCTTGTCTTGTCTAAGTAGAAAAATATTACAAAACTCTGGAACGGCCTGGCTACGTATGATGATGTATGGTAATCTCAGTGCTAGCTGCGGCGGCAGCGGGGCAGCCGTCTGAGCAGCATCAGCTGCCGTTGAAAGAGCCGCATGAGCAAGCCTTTGCGCTTGGCTCGCTCCCTGCATCAGGAGCGCGAGGATCCGCCCATGGATCCGGACCCCGATCCGCCACCGCCCGCCATGCGTCGTTTCTTTTTCTTCTTGGCAGTGAGACTCTCCTGGCCGCTGTCCGTGTTGGAATCGCCGCCGCCGTCTTCGCTCTCCTCCGACGAGGACGAGGAGCTGCTCGAGGAGGAGGAGCTCGAGTTGCTGGAGCTGTCCGAGGCGAAGCCGGTGCTCTCGTTCAGGTTAATACTTTCGGCGATCTGGGCCAGCTCCGGCCGCTGTTCTCGCAGCACGCGCAGCCACTTGCGCGACAACTTGGGTCGCCCGCGCACAGTCTTGTGCCAGACGCAGGGGAAGTTCGTCTGCGAGCTGAAGTTCTGGGTGATGGCAATGGTGTCGTCCAGGTTGAGCACCACGTGCCACCAACCGCCGGGCACGAACACCGTCTCGCCCTCGCCCTGGAGCACTTCGATGGGTCGGTACTGCTCCGGCCAGTTGGGCAGCTGGGTGCGAGGATATATGGTGCTGAACCAGGTGATGGCCTCGTCCCGCTGCTTGCCGCCCATGGCACTCGTCACCTTCAGCAGTTCCTTGGGCGTTTGCGTGGGGAACAGGCACCAGCGTTTGTGGCCGCGGAGGAGCGTGTTCCAGGCACTGGTGCCCAGCGGATCGATGTGGATGCCGGTGCCGGAGCGGGCCGGTCCCATGACAAACCAGCGGTACGGTGGCCGGCGATTCTCGCCGCAGTACTGAAAGAGGTCGTCGCGGAAGTACTTGGGCACCACGTAGTCATCGAGCAGCTTCCGCCGCCGGTGGTGTTCGCCGAAGCTGCTGTCGAAGATGTACAGCGGGCTGTCGTCGCGCGTGCCCTGCATGTACTCCACGTAGTACTTCATCTTCATCTTGACGCTATATCCCTCGTTGTCCTCGCCGCACTTGAACTTCTGGTTGCGATACTTCTTGGCCAGGCGGCCCAGTGTCCACTTCTCCAGCGCCAGCCAGCCGTCAGTGCAGCCGCGAATCACCACGGGCTTGTACGGCCTCTCGAAACGTTCGATGAACTCCGCCTCCGGGACCTCCGATTCTTCGATCCGCTCCAGGTTGTCCGTGAAGTCCCAGAATGGCTCGAAGTTTTCGCAGTAGCGCATCGCCACCCACGCATTCTCCCCGTCCAATTCCGGACGCGCCTTGCGCTTCACATCACGTGTGCGTTTACGGGAGCGCTTGGGCAGCTTGAATTCCTCGCTCATCCTGGTGCAATTGGCCAATTTTCGTCGGGCGGCTCCTGGAAAACGCAGCAAGTGGAGAACGTGAGTGCAGTGTGGCCAGGCGAGGAAAGTCTGGGGTTACCGCTACCGCGTGGTTATGCGACACCTGGTCACTCAGCTGGCCGCCAAAGTAGGGCTTTTTTTTTGCCCTTTTCAGGGGTTTCCAAGGGGCGGGATATTTAGGGGTGATGGAAGGCACGACCCACTTTCTTTTTACAAATTTTATTATTATAATATATATTTAAAAAAATACTCGCGGCTGAAAATTTAATTCGTCAACATGACCAGCCGTTTCTGGAAATATCTTATTACAAAATAGTTATATTCGTTATTTTAAAATATATATTAAAATTTAAATAACGACAACATAACTGAATGTATTTTTAATTCTTTTTTGGATTTTTTTTATCATTGAAAAACAATATTATTAAGAAATCTTATAATTATTATATTCCTGTATTTCTGTTTAGGAAGCCAAGAAAAGGTTCCAAAAAAATCGAGAAAATGTTGGGATGTTGATTTTAATTTAATTTAATTAAATTAATTTATTATTGGTTTCTAGCATTATAATAATAATCTTTTGTAATCTAGGTAAACATGTTGTCAATTACATTGTACCTAAACAAAGTACAACATATTAGAACGTTTGCCAACACTGCCCTCATGTGACAGCTGTCGGTGGAAAAAATAATGATAAGCCAAGTCGGACGAGGTAGTTTTTTAAAATCGGTTGGAAAAACAATAGTAACCGAGTTTTCCCACTTTCTACAGAGCTCTACAAAGTGCCGCTTCGCATTTTAGACCATCGTGTGTTTGTAAACGGCGAGATCGAGTCTTTCCTGGAGAATTTCGAGGTGCGGCGCAACGACAGCGAAGTGGAGAAACTTTTCCAGGTCACCGAGACAGTCGGATCCCTGAAATACGACCTCTCGGAGCGGTGTATTGCATCGGGAACGCAGAACTTAGGCCAACTGGACACGGAGGTCAATCATCTGCTGGACGAGGTCAACGCACTGCTAGCGAAGGCGAAAGTGGAACGAACTGTTAGTGGGTCGCCGTAATCTCAGCCCTTTATCATTGATTAATTGCCCTTTTCTCGGTTTCCAGGCCAGCACCCAGTTGCAGGAGGCGCGACTGGCACGTGAGCAACGCCGGGCGGAGTTTCTGACCAATT
The DNA here is from genome assembly GCF_018152505.1 of Drosophila elegans. Taxonomy (NCBI): domain Eukaryota; kingdom Metazoa; phylum Arthropoda; class Insecta; order Diptera; family Drosophilidae; genus Drosophila; species Drosophila elegans. The sequence goes on along the minus strand of NW_024545855.1, from coordinate 232,555 downwards.
TGGAACACGGCTATCGCCGCATCGAGAACTCATTCGAGGAGAAGGAGGAGGAAATCGCCGAACTCTACTCGGACCTTCAGTTGAAACTGAACATTGCCAAGTAGAAACCATGCTGAAGTCAACGATCGTGGACCCCCGAGTGCGCCTGGTGCCGTCGAAGAAGCTTCTGGAATTTCTGGACGCTCAGAAGGAGCACTTTCCGGAGGTTACCGAAAATGTGGCCAAGATTATGAAGCAAAAGGGCTTCACACTGCCCCTCAAGACGCGGATAATCAAGGATAAAGACGTTGCTTGCAAACGTCCAGTCATCGACCAATCTCTGCTGAAAAAACTTACAAATAACGTAACTATTGCGCCCGAAGAACCCGCCAAGACCAAGCCGGATACCGCAGATGAGAAAGATACTGACGAAGAAACACCGGAGAAGAAAACGTTTCTCTATTTGAGCGACATGCATTGGCTAAATAACACTCTAGTGGAACTGCGCCGCCAGGACCATTGCCTTGTGTTTCTTCATCAGCTGATTGAGTCCTGTGAACTTATTCTGCCAGAGAACGAGATGATGCCTCGCAATCCGGAGCTGGAAGCCCGCTGCGAGCGTTTGCGTGCGGAGCAGCACAACCGGGATTACCTTAAGATGACCAAGAACGTGGATGCCGGACTGAAACATTACCCCGAAGACACAATCTCCTATCAGAGTGAGTGGAAGTGTAACTCAAACCCTTTGGTCATTCTCATTAAACACTTATCCTGCGTTCCAGTTAAGAGCCTCAATAAGCAGATCATTGCCGTCGTGCAGTTCATCTTCTCCGTGGCCGCTGGCTTTACTTTTGGTTTCTTTGGCGTCAACTTGATGGTGGGGCCTCTGCCCTTTGGATTTCGCATTCTGCTGGGCGTGATTGTGGCTCTCATCATAGCCCTTGCTGAGATGTATTTCCTGGCCAAAAAGCTTCACGAGTATGACGAAGTGCTCGATGCACCCAAACGCAAGCAGCAGGCAGCGACGCCAGTAAAGCGCAAGGTGGTAGTTAAACCCTCGGGCGAGGGAAGCCAAGTCCAGACATTAAAACCCCATGCTGACTAGATAATTAAGGACTTCAAATCGTTCTTTATGTACACACACACACACACACATTCTTTTGTATTATTTCGCGTTGCAATGTTAGGTTATATAAATAGCTGTAAAAGTTTTATTCTTTCGGGAAACGGGGGGGTTCTCGGATATCGGTTATATGCTACGTATGCTTGTTTCGATAATGCATGCTCATCCCTATTCGTAGTGGTTCGGCTGCGGGTTGGGGTTGTTCCAGCCCTCGTCCACGTCGGATCCACCGCGTCCCAGCCAGGCCATCAGGTAGACGAACAAGACGAAGGCCAGGATGCCGGCGAGCACCAGGAACCAGGTGCGTCGCCAAGGCGGCCGGGAGGAGGGCGCATAGAAACGGCGTGTCCAGCGCGAGAAGAGCTCCGCTGGCGTGCGGCGCTGGTACTTATTATCGTCCCGATCCGTACCGCCAATGGGCGACTGACGTGGCAGCAACGGTCGACGGCTGCTGGCTGTTGGGGGAGTAAAAGTTTTTGAGAAAACGGTTAACGATTGAACACAAGGTATTTCTAAGCTTATAAACTTTGATACTTGATAATCATAAAATGTAAACATTTGAGTAACATCAAATTCAAGAATAAAAAGCTTATTTGCACAGAGATACAAGAATAGAAATAAACTTTAAGAGCTGATAAAACTAAGCCCTTAGTTAATTAGGCAGATTACTTTTCTGTTCGAATGCAATCAAAATAGATTCAAGAATTAAATTTATCAAATAGGACTATCTTACGCACCATAGTCGCCCGCGCTGGGCGGATTAAATGCGTCCATCAGGAGCACGGAATGTGGGCTCAAGGCATCGTTGCCATTTGGCTTCGTGCGCTCCCGCTCGCCTCCGGAATGGATGTGATGGACTTTGGTCATGTTGCTGACGGCCGCCTGGCTGGCCACTTTTGGCTTAATGGCCTTCAGGCTGCTGGTTTGATCCTCGGAAAGCTGGGTGGGAGTATGGGTTTCAGTCAAGGAAAGGTTAAGAGTCCTTCAAAGCTTACCAGGGCCAGTCCCAGGCCATTCCGGCCCCAGTTGACCTGTGCCAGAAAGTTCTTCAGGGCCTCGGCCACGGGTGAGACCAGGTTGGAGTTGGGGAAGATCTCCACGCTGCAGGCGGGGCACTGGTGACCCCGCGGCGCTGTGTTGGCAGGCAGGGCGGCCTGGCGGGCATTCAGGCAGTCCCAGTGGAAAACGTCTGTAAATGGCAGGATATTGGCATCAGTAACTTAAACCTGCCTTCGCCGGAGGCTGTGTAATCCTTACGGTAGCAGACTAGGCGCACACAGTCGCCCTGCTCCAATGTGGTGCCGCACAGGGTGCAATTGGATATGTAGTCGCTGTCCCGCAGCCACTGCAGATACGACTGCACAATGCACTGAAAGGAACAGCCAAGGAGGTTAGCTAGGCATCCAATAAGCGGACTAAAGGGGATCCTCACCTTCGGATGCGACTGCACCATGCAATGTTCGCAAACATTGACGCGGTGCTCGAAGCAAAACTGGTTGGTCACCAGTCGCTTGGGGCACTTGCACAGACCCATTTCTACGAACACGGGCTTCCTAAGGCGCTGAAGGAATTGCACTTGGCGCACTGGGGACAGCTATAGCATATTAAAAAAAAAAACCCCGAATTAAATTAAATTTTATGTCGTTTCGCAGCTTTTGTCGGAATTTTCGAGGTGGCATTCACAGATTCATCAGCCACGTATTGGTTCCTGCGCTCTGGGCGAATGGCAACCAGCTGACGAATGTCACAGTGAATATCGTAACGGGGAAACACTTTGAATGACAATTTACGGTATAACTTTTGGGTCGGGTTTTGTGGATTTAAAATATCCGTTACATTTTTATATTGTTTCTGCACTATTGAACTAAGTGGGTCCAATGATAGTGTTAACTTATTAAAAAAAAAAATACCCAAATTTAAAAAACTTTTTTTGGATACCTTTTTAATCTAACCAATCTCGCATGTATTCACAAGTTATAGCAGTAACATCGCCGCAATTGGAACAGTTCTTGATCACAGGACAAATGCCGCAGGGCATCTGCACCAGACCTGTGGGTGGAAGTGGAGAGTTGACAGCCCGATAGACATGGGATCCATCCTGCTGACGCACCCGTTCCGCATTGCCGTCGTACACCACGGTTTTTAGGATGGTTTCCAGGTCGGCCTCCGCCAGATTAACTTTGCTGATGCCCAGATCCGAGATGAACTTCTGTACCTCATTGACCGTGCAGCAGGACATTTGCTTGAAGGCCAAAGGACCTTCGCGCTTCTTCTCCGCGCTGTCTCGTTTCATTTGCAGAAACCGCAGGCACTGCTGATTGAGAACGTCCACAAATTCCACCTCGAAGTCCTGATCCTGGTACCAAGCTCCTCCTGTGATGGATAGATCTGGTTCCAAGTTGTAAAGCATGTAAACCTTCTTTTTGCTGGCCTGTAAATTAATTATTCGGCTTCATCACTTAATAGTTGAGATACAAAATCATGTAACCTACGTTCACGGACTTGACTGCCTTTATCAGCTTTTTGGTCTCCAGATTCTTCAAGATCTTGTTGAGCTGTATCATGTTCAGATTGGACTTCATGCGTATGTCCCTTATCCATTTGCCTTTGTTGCCGCCTTCCTCCACAATTCCGTAGACCACCTTCTCCTCGTTGTCCGCATCCTTGGGCAAGGCGCTCTTCTTCTCCGGATCCTTGGCGCGGTACACCAGCTTCTCGCCCTTCTTCAGGATCTCCACGCCGCCCTGCTGAATCAGTATGTTCAAAGCCTCCACCCGCGTGGCAGCCGAGACATCGGGCAGCGCCTTGGTCAGGTCATCATTGTTGGCGCCGGCTGGGATGCCCTGGATCACCGCCAGCAACAGTTGGGACACCTCCGTCGCCATGTCGCTAAATTAAGGTGTATTTTTAATTAATAAATAAGTTAAATAAAAAGACCAACACGCTTACCATAAAAATGATAACCAAAACAAACGACTCCGGGCGAATGGCAAGCGGTAGTAAGAAGAAGATCGTAAAAACTAGGGATGAGCGCCTGTCGGACTAATAATTATTTAAATGGTTTTGGAATGATTCCAATATTGTTTTTTTGATCACCCGTAAGCCATAAGCAACTATAAATTAGTTTTTGCTTTAGCCCAGCACTCAGGTCGACGAACAGTCGGTCCTGTTTGTCAGCTGGGCTTGGTGACGAAAGGAAAAACAACTTCATTTTAACCCGCCTTCAACAAAAGTTGCATATAAATGGACCGGGAATACTTGTAGTCAACATTGTATTACTGTAGTACTTTTCCGGATTTTTTTTTGGATTTTTCCGTCCATTTTTTGATTCCACAAATCTATGCTCTGTCAACTCCTACATTTATATTAACGACGTCGTTGTCTTTGATGGAACCGATTTTTTGAAAACAACGATGTTGGTACCGACACTTCTCTACCTGTAACAGAGAAATGTTAGCAAGACGTCGAACTAACAGAGAAATGTTAGGAAAAAGTCGAACTAACAGCCGCCACCTCCAGCCGAGCACAAAAGTTTTTTTCAATTGATCTTGGTCGAACGGCTTTTCTGATTGGAGTATTCGCTGCCTGTGCATTTAAATTGAATTAAACTAATTCCAAAACAGGAAGAGCAAATACATCTCTCTGCGAGTTCACCTTTATTGTCCAAGAAGGTAAATATCAGATCATCTCGGGGTGACCTCAACCGGAACATCATCTCATTAAGCTAAATCGCGGTGAATAAAGCTAAGTAAATTCGCGGTAAAGACATCTGCTGTTGTTGTTGTTCGTGATGCAAGCAATTTCTCCACATTATGTAGAATTGAGTTTGCCGCCTCACAAACACACTTACAAATTAAATTCGCACACCCATACAGCAGCAAAAACGTCTCGTTAGCGGAATGTGTAAAGGTGAAATAGAAGTCATTCCATACGGATACCCACACCCTCACACGTACATACACTGTATAAAACACGCCATTAGGAAAAAAATGCAGCAATAATAATCTCGAACTGCTGTAAAATTCCATTATCGCAATTGTTTAATTGCCCTGTGACGACGACGAACAGAATGGGAGCAAGCTGCGATGAGTAATTTCGCATAATTTTCGTCTGTGCCGGGTTGTCGGAATTTGTTTAATACTTTGTTGCTATTTCGGTGTTGTACTGATAAGCATTTGGTTGTTGTATTCCAGAACAACCAAAAGTAACGATGCTAACGACCTTTCCTGTACAAGTTCAAGGGCAAATGCATTAAATACACAGACATAATACACATTACATATGTATATTCTCTGGAAAAGCACTTTCACTTTCAGAAGTTTTCTCTCATGCGTTTTCCGACGACAAAAGCTAAGAATTAGAAAGCTTTCGTTGCACGCTTTTTGCGCGTGTTACTCACGATAAGCGTGTGAGAGAGAAAGATAAAAGAAAAGCTATTCAAATGCTCACGCACTTGCATAATAGCGGTGCGAACGAGACAGAGATGTTTTTGTGGAGGAGATTAACTTGTCAAGGTCAGCACAGTGGGTGAATAGGTGCATGTGGGACCGTGGGCTCTTTTCCTCGTTTTTTGCCAGCTGATAAGCGGCATCTCACAGCTGTTGATCGGTTTTTTGTTTACCGACGCATACACATGCTGACATCGCGATCGCGTGCTCATACATACATATGTGTTATTAATTGCAAAAATTATTAAACTTTCGACGTATCGATGAACCTTCTGCCGGCTTGCCTGGCAACGGAGCTTTGCTCCAGTTTTCCCACGCTCTTCACGCTCTTTGGATAAACTTTTTGCACCCCCTACTCGAAAGGAGTTAAGGTATGGGCATGTATGTAGTAAAATTCACTTTTTACAAATGTGTCCTAAAATATTTACTCACAAATTTTAAAAATTTATAAATTATTAATTTACACTTTCAAATTACATTACACATTAAAGGCCTGAAAATTATAAACGATTTTGTGAGCGCCCTAAATGAAGGTAGTAAACGAAGCTTTGTGTTTTTTTTGTAACTTCTTTAAAATATAAAAAGTGAAAAATAAATAATGGAGATAAATTTCCAGCGATGATACTCTTTGGTTCTTTCAAGGTAACATCAGAATAGTGTGCCCTTCTAAAAGGGCAAAAACACACACCTTTGAGTTATCACTCAAAGTTCATATTGATTAGAAATGCATATGCAGACCCCTGACAATAGCGGTGCCCTTCAGTTTGGCGATTAGATGGTAGCTGGTATTCCATGGTCGATTATACCCTTGGTTGTACCCCTTTTATACCGCTTCTCGCGAAAGTTGGCTCTTTAGGGGTGGCCTGTTGCGCCGGCCGCTCGCCTCTTTGGACCCCAAACGTCAAACTCTCTCGTTTTTTCTGCGTTTTGCGTTTCTGCTCTCTCTTCTTTTCGGGCTACCGACATTCTGAGCGCTTTTGCTGCGGCTCGGGAAATTTTCCGCTTGCCAAAAAAATCTGTGCGGCAGTCGAACTTTTTGCCTCGTCCTCGTCGCGTCCGCTTTCCGTAATATCCGGATTTTCGGCTTGAACTTGGATAGAATATTGCCAAAATATTAAACTCGGCTAGCCGCGGCTTTGTGTGTGTTGTGCGTGGCGTTGTGTGTTGTGCAGCTGGAAGATATAGTCGTCTATACCCCAAACCCGATCTCGATCAGAAGTACGATTCCCATTGGTTCCATACTGCCCCTTCTTGGGTACGCAACAAAATGGTGAACGTAACCATCTACGATGAGGCCCCACAGCTGAAGGTACGCCAATGTCACGGGTCTGGAACTTACCTGAATTGGTCCATAAAGATATACATAATCAGTTGGCTAGTACCCGTAGCCCGATATCAGAGTCATTGGGGAAAAATTAGAAATTATGCAACTGCAGCTGCGAAAATTCTGTCGGTCGCGGTCGGCAGAACTGACCTTCGGCGGTGCAGCGAAGTCGGCGTCGACGTAGCTGCACACTTTTCTTCCGCATGCTGCTTTCTTTCTCTCTTTCACTCTTTCACTCTCTCCCGCTCTGCCTTTCTCCGGCCCTCTCTTCGAGGGCCACCCACTCCCACCCATTCAAGCACTTCTAGTACCAGCTCTTTGTTTACATCACTAAATTCTGCAGCGACATATTCCGGGTATAGTAACTAAAGACTTGCTTATTTAGCAACCTTTTCTCATTGGCTACTGAATAATGTTATGTTTGCTTTTATTTCAATGCGGAATGTCAGTTTATTGATTTAAGTCAGGATATAAATATTGTATTTGATTACTCGATGTCGGCGCTGGCCAACCGTGCTGTATTCAAATTGCTTTCGGGTGTAGAATAACTTATCACTTAATGTCCTAATAACATGCCATTGAAAAAGAATCGAACTTATATTAATTTGTTTCATGTTTCATGTTTACATTGTATACAAATTTCTATAACTTCTAACGTCTTTTCTTAGCTGCATATGGTAGTACTAAAGCTTTCGTATCCTGCTTATAAAACCTGCCGCTTAGTTTCTTCTATTTATAATTCGGTAGTAAACTTTTAACTTGGTCGATAAAAACAATATATTGATCCATGCGTAAAAATAAAGATATGGGGTAATCATGAGTTTTTGCACGCTTTCAGCTTGGTTTTTGTTGTTGGGGCTCTAAACGAGTTTCATAACCCTCTTGCGATGTGTCATTAGGGGTTGATTTCGATTTTATAGAACTCGGTATTTGGGCAAGAACTTCTTTGATTGTGAAATAGAAAGGCTTACTTGTTGCCATGGAAAGCTGCTGATTACTGGAGTCACATTATTCATTTGTGGCGGTAACCAAACTAAAAGCTAAAATGTCCAGAAGGCTCTAAAACTTGAAAATATCATTAAACAAATAAAATTAAAATGTCATTAGTACAAATCTAAGTTGAAACTGAACAAAGTTATTAAACGCCAATTTAAATAAGGCTTATCATACATTGAATATTATAAAAACAATCGTGAAATTTTTTTTGAAGAATTTGCATTATTACTTTGTATTACTTTGTAAGCTATCACTATTAGCAAAAATTGTTTATTCTATAAAATCGGTTATTTACTAATCAATTAATTAACTATTTCCAGCCCAACGAAGTACCGCAAAACATGGCCGCTGGAGCTGATACCCAACTGGAGCACATGTGCCGTCTGCAGTTCGACTCGCCAGTGCCCCATGTCCGTCTGTCTGGAATCGTGTGCACCATTGGACCGGCCTCCAGCAGCGTGGAGATGCTGGAGAAGATGATGGCCACCGGTATGAACATTGCGCGCATGAACTTCTCTCACGGATCGCACGAGTACCACGCCGCCACCGTGGCCAATGTGCGTCAGGCGGTGAAGAATTACTCGGCGAAGCTGGGCTACGAGCACCCCGTGGCCATTGCCCTGGACACCAAGGGACCCGAGATCCGTACCGGTCTGATCGGAGGCAGCGGCACCGCCGAGATTGAGCTGAAGAAGGGCGAGAAGATCAAGCTGTCCACCAACAAGGACTTCCTGGAGAAGGGCTCTCTGGAGGTGGTTTACGTGGATTACGAGAACATTGTCAACGTGGTGAAGCCCGGCAACCGGGTGTTCGTCGACGACGGCCTCATCTCACTGATCGTGCGTGAGGTGTCCAAGGACACGATCACCTGCGAGGTGGAGAACGGTGGCTCTTTGGGCTCCCGCAAGGGCGTGAATCTGCCCGGCGTGCCCGTCGATCTGCCCGCCGTCTCCGAGAAGGACAAGAGCGATCTGCTGTTCGGCGTGGAGCAGGAGGTGGACATGGTCTTCGCCTCGTTCATCCGTAACGCCGCCGCTCTGACCGAGATCCGCAAGGTTCTGGGCGAGAAGGGCAAGAACATCAAGATCATTTCCAAGATCGAGAACCAGCAGGGCATGCACAACCTGGACGAGATCATTGAGGCCGGTGACGGTATCATGGTGGCCCGTGGCGATTTGGGTATTGAGATTCCCGCCGAGAAGGTGTTCCTCGCCCAGAAGGCCATGATCGCCCGTTGCAACAAGGCCGGCAAGCCGGTCATTTGCGCCACCCAGATGCTGGAGTCCATGGTAAAGAAGCCACGTCCCACTCGTGCCGAGATCTCCGATGTGGCCAATGCCGTGCTCGATGGCGCCGATTGCGTCATGTTGTCGGGTGAGACAGCCAAGGGCGAGTACCCGCTGGAGTGCGTCCTGACCATGGCCAAGACATGCAAGGAGGCCGAGGCCGCCCTCTGGCACCAGAACCTCTTCAACGACCTGGTTCGCGGCGCCTCCACCATCGATGCTGCCCATGCCGCTGCCATCGCTGCCGTTGAGGCCGCCACCAAGGCCAAGGCCGCCGCCATTGTGGTGATCACCACCAGCGGCAAGTCGGCCTTCCAGGTCAGCAAGTACCGCCCACGCTGCCCCATCATTGCGGTCACCCGTTTCCCGCAGACCGCCCGTCAGGCCCATCTCTACCGTGGCCTGGTGCCACTCATCTACAAGGGTGAGTCTCGGTGTTGAGCCATCCTCTCAATCTTCCCCATGCTAAACATGACTTGTGCTTGCAGAACCCGCTCTTAGTGACTGGCTGAAGGATGTGGATGTGCGCGTGCAGTTCGGCTTATCCGTGGGCAAGAAGAACGGCTTCATCAAGACCGGCGATTCCGTCGTGGTGGTCACCGGCTGGAAGCAGGGCTCCGGCTTCACCAACACCATCCGCATTGTGTAAGTTTCAAATTTAAGCAAGTTGATCTTTGGATCTATGCAGATCTATGTGATATAAATTCCAACTCCACATTAATCTATCATTCCAGCACCGTCGAATAAACTTTGCCGCTCAGGAAGTACCTGGATGCGTCGCAGCTGTCGTGGGCGTCGCGTTGATTAATGTTAATAACCAAGTTAATTTATTAATTACACAATATTCGGAATATTGGAAACTGCAGGAGGCTGCTGGACCCGCTGTCGAAAGCGCCGAAGGCCTTCCAGGGCCTCAAACAGACACACACATATAATATACCATTGTTGAACAATATAGATTTCTTCGAAAGTTATAATAAAGTCATCACTGTATTTATGTATGTATGGAATTTCAAGAGAATTTATCCTATAAATTTCATTGAATACATGAAAACATTTAATAACCTATTCCATTATATCTTAATGTGATCAGTGATCATGTTGTTCTGCTCAATACTCACTAAGGTCGTGTCGAGAATGGTAATGATGGCTTATAGCTGACATTGCTGCTTGCAATAGCTCCTCACTCAACTCTTTTTTTATCCAATCTAGAAAAAAATGAACCCTCGTGTAATCACAGGCCACTGTATCTGGCCAACAAATAATATTTTAACACATTTGATTATACATTGGGGAAAAAATCTTCCAACTTTAAACAAAAATTCTTTTTGCTATTTTTAATTGTGATAATTTCAAAGTAGTTCCTAAATATTTATTAAATATATATGTCAGCCTCATTCAAAATGTAATAAAATGCTTCTATAGAACATTTTTTTTTGGGTGTACCGATATTTAATTTAAATACTTTTTGACCTTTTCTTGAAAAATTGAGTTTGTTTTGTTATTTATGTTGAAAGGTTTCATTTTCAAACATTTGATTTTTCGGTTTCTCAAAATTTAATCAAAATTAATCCATACGCCAAAATCCTTTGCCAGAGGGCGACCCTCTGGGTGGTACGACCATGTCCCAATTGCCTGTCGAACCTAAGATCTCGCCGCTATGCCAGCAAGTGCAAAAAGGAGAAGGTGAGTCGTCGGTGGCTTCGCCTTGCGGCACCTTCTAACCAATCCCCGCCAGGATGTGCCGAAGTTCCGGCTGGATCGCGGACCTTTTGCCTCCCAGCTGGATTACCAGTCGCGACTGCAATACAAAGCCCCGGCACTGAGTGTGCCCCTCAGCGGAGTTATATGCACCATTGGACCCTCGTCCAACTGCCCGGAAGTGCTCCTGGAGCTGATCCGAGCGGGGATGCGGGTGGTGCGTTTGAACTTCTCGCACGGCAGCCACGAGTACCATTGCCAGGCGATCCAGGCGGCACGAAAAGCGATTGCCATGTATGTGGAGCAAACGGGGTTGCCCAGACCCGTGGCCATTGCCCTGGATACCAAGGGTCCGGAGATCCGGACGGGAAAGCTGGCCGGCGGTAGTGACACCGCCGAGATCGAGCTCAAGCCCGGCGACAAGGTCACGCTGAGCACGAAGAAGGAGCTGGAGGAGAAGTGCACCGGGGAGACGATCTACGTGGACTATGAGCGATTACCGGCACTCGTGAAGCCCGGAAATCGGATCTTTGTCGACGACGGATTGATTGCCTTGGTGGTCCAGGAATCGAAGGCGGACGAGGTGATCTGCCAGGTGAAGAACGGTGGTAGGCTGGGCTCCCACAAGGGCATCAATTTGCCGGGCATTCCGGTGGATTTGCCCTCCGTAACCGAGAAGGACAAGCGTGACCTCAAGTTCGGGCTGGAACAGCAGGTGGACATGATATTCGCTTCGTTCATCCGCGATGCCAAGGCATTGAAGGAGATTCGCCAGGCACTGGGACCTACGGGCGAGCACATCAAAATCATCGCCAAGATAGAGAACGAACAGGGTTTGGCCAACATAGACGAAATTATCCGTGAATCCGATGGCATAATGGTGGCCCGTGGCGACATGGGCATCGAGATCCCGACGGAGGATGTTCCGCTGGCCCAGAAGTCGATCGTGGCCAAGTGTAATAGGGTGGGCAAGCCGGTGATCTGTGCCACCCAGATGATGGAGTCGATGATCTCAAAGCCGCGACCCACTCGTGCCGAAGCCTCAGATGTGGCCAATGCCATCTTCGACGGATGCGATGCCGTAATGCTGTCCGGCGAAACGGCCAAGGGCAAGTACCCGGTGGAGTGTGTCCAGTGCATGGCCAGGATCTGTGCCAAGGTCGAGGCGGTTCTGTGGTACGAAACCCTGCAGCACAGCCTAAAGCGGGAGATCCGGACCACTGCCGCGGATCACATTTCGGCAGTGACCACAGCAATTGCGGAGGCGGCCACGGTGGGTCAGGCCCGGGCCATAGTGGTGGCCAGTCCCTGCTCTATGGTGGCACAGATGCTCAGCCACATGCGGCCGCCTTGTCCCATTGTAATGCTCTCCGGCTGCCAGTCCCAGGCAGCCCAATCCTTGATCTTTCGAGGCGTTTACCCATTGCTCGTCGAAGAAATGGTCCTGGGTAGCTTCAATTTCCGACGCATCATGCAGTCGGGCCTCAAACTAATGGCCAAAATGGACATCCTGGAGCCGGGCCACAAGGGATCGGTGGTGCTGGTGAATGCCATGTCGGCGGACAAGATCACCTTCCGACTCTTCACCATTCGGCAGCAGACGAAGGCGGAACGGGATCAGGAGGAGCTTTGCCAGAAACTAGTGCTTGAACAGCGGTGCAAGGAGAGGGCTCAAAAGGAGTCCTGTCAAAAGCTCCAACAGGCGGAAGAATGTAGAAAAAAGCGCGAAGAGGAGGAGTGCAAGCAGCAGAAACTGGCCGAAAAATGTAAGAAACCCGTAGAAAGGCTAGAGATTTGCCCGAAGAAAGAATGTCCGAAGAAAGACGATGAGGCCGCGAAATGCCAGCAGATGAAGGAAGAAAGACTTGCAGCTGAGAAGAAAAGGAGAGAAGAATTGGAAAGGTGCTGCAAATTAGCTGAAGAAAAGAAAAGTCTAGAAGATTTTGAAAAGATCTGCAAATTAGCTGAACTTAAAAATAAGAAAATGGAAGCTGAGAGGTGCAATCAAATGGAAAAAGAAATGCAGTGTAAGCTAGCTGAAGAGCAGAAAAAAAAGGAGGAAGCTGAAAAGTGCAAGAAACAAGAAGAAGAAATGAAGTGCAAGTTAGCTGAAGAGAAAAAAAGGAATGAGGCGGAGCTCAAGATAAGGTGCTGCAAATTAGCTGAAGAAAAGAAAAGTCTAGAAGATTTTGAAAAGATCTGCAAATTAGCTGAACTTAAAAATAAGAAAATGGAAGCTGAGAGGTGCAATAAAATGGCAGAAGAAATGCAGTGTAAGCTAGCTGAAGAGCAGAAAAAAAAGGAGGAAGCTGAAAAGTGCAAGAAACAAGAAGAAGAAATAAAGTGCAAGTTAGCTGAAGAGAAAAAAAGTAATGAGGCGGAGCTCAAGATAATCGAGGAGGAAGTGGCCAAAATGGAAGCCGCTGAAGAGGCAAAGCGATTGGAGGAGGATAAGAAAAAGGAAGTGGAACTCGTTAATTGCAAGCAGCTGTGTGAAGCAAAGAAAAAGATTGAGAAGGATAAAAACTGCAAAAAAGCAGAGAAAAAAAGGGAATTGGCAGAAATGGAGAAAAGGTGGAAACAGGCTGCGGCCGAAAGAAAGCGAAAAAGAGAGGCTGATATTTGCAATAAACTGGCGGATGAAAAGAAAAAAGCACAAGCTGAATCAGCAGACAGGATTTTGAAATCAGTGTGCAAAAAGCTAAAAGACTCCCTCAAGGATCCTGATTCTTTCAACAATGGAAAAAAATAAGATTTAAACAAGATTTTTTTTTATATAATTTTAACGGTAAAATTAAATCGAATAAAGTCTAGTATTTTCTTGTTCACATAAAGGTTAAGCCGGCAAGGTAAGTTATCGATAACACATTTATCGGATTGCACCAAGTAAACAAATCTCGCTATTTCGTTTTATTGTGAAAGCTTGTCCCGCATTATAGAGTCATTTGCGTCGGGAGGATCTACTACCATGTCATTGCCCACGACCAGAGCCACCACGGCAACGGCGACCCACGCGGTTGTCCAGGCCGTGGATTCGTACATTCAGAACCAGAATTTGCTGGGCGAGATCGCCGAACTGGACGACATGCTGTACGATCTGGTGCACATGCACAAGGACAACGAACTGGCGCTGAAGCGGGTGCTGCAGTGCATCCACAATCTGCTGCAGACGAACTGCAAGTGGAACGTACGCTTCGGTCCGAAGGTATTCCACAAACTCGTCTCCGTGGTGATTGCAGATAGCCAAGAGGATTCAGTCAGTCGGCGGCAACTGGTGGCCAACTTGCTGGTGTGCGTGCAGCTCCATATCCGGAAGTTCCCGCGCATCGAGGCCAAGTTCGTGCTGCAACAACTCTGGTCGCTGAGCCAGAGCAATGAGAACCAGCCTCATGCGGCCCAGATCTTGGTCCATCTCTTCGATGAATTTTTACACAACCTGGGCCCGGATTGCGGCCCAGAATTGCTGGCTATCACCCAGAATCTCCTGCAATCCGAAGTGCGCGAGGATCGCCGTTCGGCTTATTTCCTTATGCACAAGCTGCAGGAGAACAAGGAAGTGATGGCTGCGCTGCAGTGCAGCGAACTGCAGTGGAGCGCCTATGTGGGCATCATGGAAAACCTCGAGGAGCAGCAGTCACACCTGGTGCTGCCCACCTTGAGCACCCTGCTGCCACGCTTGGGCTTGATGTCTAGTAACTTGAGTAACGATTGGCTGGCCTGGCTAAGGATTCTGTGCAAACGCCTCCTGGGCGACAACAACATCCTCGTGCTGCGCTGGACCCTCAAGTACTTCCTGTCGCACTCCAGCCTGAGTCAGCTGTCCCGCTTCAATCTGCTGCCCGAATTCCTGGCCGCCACCAACCGAACGCAGCTTTACAATCCGGAGGTGCCCGATTGCCTCACTCGAGAGCAAATAAAAAACTTCGTAAGGGAATCTCAGCCGGAATCTTTGCTGGAGGCTCTGGTTGGTGTTCCATGGCATTGTGTCCCATTGCTCCATTGGATGGCCGGCTGGGGAATAGAACCGTTGCCCGTGGTTTCCAAGGGGTTGCTCTTTCAGTTAAGTGCCCGCATTCGCGCCCTGCAAAATACTATTCTGCGATATGCTGCCATCAAGGCATTAAACTATTCGTTAAGTGTAAGTTTACCTGCGAACGTAATTTATAAATATTCTTTGATTTGACCTCTTTTACAGGCCACAATTGACAGTCTGTCTTTGGGCGATTACCTTCTCTTTATTGAGTCTTTGTACAATACCATTGACAAATATGTTGACCACCATAGACTTCAAATTAAAATCAAAAACTGCAGCGATTTGGTGGAGCATATTGGTAATTTCAACAGTCGTTGCTGCGAGATTGTCTCTCAAATGGACTATAAGTTGGATGTTTTCGTTGCTTTTTTGGAGAAATTAACGACAGTGCCGAAATCCCAACATGGTTGGTGGCGTCTTTTACCCATATTTTTACACCGTCAGCTGGATAATCCCGAAATATTCTTGAGTTTCTATCGGTCTGTATATAACGTGGATACATCATTGCTGCAGAGTGGTGTCAGTCTGGAGGAATTGCGGCAACACCTGCTTGATCGCTTGGATTGCCAGACCAGAGAGGAGAAGTCCTTTGTCCGCGAGCACTGCGTGGATCTGTTTGTTAGACTTAATCTACAAACCTGGAACAAATTGAAGGAGTTGAACCTAAAGCCCTTGGAACTGCTGGACCAGGGAACTGAAGATACATTTTTAGTGTTGTCAATTCTTTTGTCCACGCATAAACAACCCCTAGAAGTGGAGGAGGCGAATGTCTTGCCCGCTCTAATTTCCCGCTTGGGAAAGCTTAAGTGTCAGGAAACGTGAGTGCAAAACATGAACCAAGTTTTTTATCATCTACTTATTTTAATCTTTATTTTAAGGCAAGCAATCTTGTTATACGCGTCAGACAGTCTTTCTGCAGAAGAGTACGAGAAATGCGTGGTGGATGTTTTGCAAAAGAACACTTTCTTATTGGGTACCATGAATTGCGAAGATTACATTAAAGCACCGTCCTCTTTTGTCCTAAAAAAGCTGCTGGAAGGAGAAACCACCACTGGCGACGCAAGGTAAGAAAAAGAATCGTAGAAGTATTCAAATATCGTTAATGTATATACTAACCCCGCAGAATAGAACGCGCTTTCGAGCTTACATTCGCTCAGATCGGAGTTGCGGAAGCCTGGACCCGAATGCAATTTATTCGCTATGCAAATAAGTACAAAGATTTGAATGTGAGTAGCATCTGTGACGATTTGTTGAGCATGAACAACGAGCTGTCCAGAAAGAAGCCACGTTATTTTGCCAACTGCAAGGAACATAGGATGAAAATGCGAATCGCCAAAGCACTTCTCGACCTAAGCGATCGTTGGAAATGGTCGAGTGATTTATGGGAGGCCGCCTTGTGTTCCAGTGATCAGCCAAACATAAGCTTCATGTACGAGTACCTTGTGGCCAAGATGTTACCCATTATCGATCCGTTACTGGAACAACTAAAACTGCTGCCAACTCTGAAGCCCAGTCAACAAATGTCGCTTGTCTCTGTTGTGCATATTTACTGCCTGTCTCGCTGGGAAAGTCTAAAAGTGGAGCAGTTATCCGAAATCTTTGCCGTTCTAATACCACTCACAATGGGTGCGAATTTTCAGACTCGACTGTTGGCCCAGTTGGTCCTGTATCGCCTTTGTACTAAATGCGAACTAAGTAGGTAAAGTACTGATTACTATAAAATAGTTTATAGATTATTTTTAATGATATGTATACATTTAGCATTCCAATGCCCATAGCTGATGCACTGAAGCACTCCATCGAGGTTACTTTGGGTGACAAATTGGATGAGTTCCAAAGCGAAGCTCGACTTTTGCTACCGGAAGTGGGCTTACAATGCCCTAGGAGTATTTCTGCCGCCATTCTCTGGATGACTAATGCACCCTTTGATGAAAACATTGATTTTGTCAGCTGTAGAATTCACTTTAGAATGAAACTTGAGCGGGCACGTCAGTCTTTTCAAGCGAAAAAGTCAGGATTGACAACTGAGATGGCCTCGCCTTCGGGTGCATGCAATGGAAATGTGCAGAGGAAAATGAATCCCATTGGAGATATCTATCCGGAAAGTGACTTTGTCGATGCGAGCACAGCCTCTGATCAGAATGAGCTAATTGTGGTGGCTTCCCTCATAGACAAGCTGCCCAATTTGGGAGGATTGGCGCGCACCTGTGAAGTGCTGGGTGTTAAGACGCTGATATTGGGCCTGAAATCGCAGGCGGAGAAAAGCGATTTTACTAACTTAAGGTATGTTTATTGCGATGCAAGTGAGATCATACAATTTAAATAATATCTTGCAGCATGACAGCCGAGAAAACTTTAAGCATTGTCGAGGTAAAACCGGAAACTCTTGCTGAATTTCTATTGGACAAGCAAATGGAAGGATATAAAATAGTTGGAGCTGAACAAACAGCACACAGCACAAACTTTGTTGACTTTAAGTTTCCCAAGAAGAGCATTTTATTGTTGGGGTGTGTTACGCATTTTCTTGTTTTTATATATGTACATAGTTAAAATTAATCATTTCAATCTCTCAGGCATGAAAAGCATGGAATACCGGCGGATCTTATTGGATTCTTGGACTACGCTGTCGAAATTCCTCAGTTCGGTTTCGTGCGCTCGTTAAATGTCCATGTGACTGGATCACTTTTTATTTGGGAGTATTGCAAGCAGCACTTAGCAAAAAAGTAAATCGTTATATAAAATGCAATTCACAAATGCCTTGAGGAACCCAAGTACAAATGTATTTGTATAAAATAAAATGTTTTATTAAAGTATAAACATAAAGTTTACCAAGCTTTTACTAGAAATACAATTATTTTGGTTGGTAGGCTTTGAACAATGCGGTTTTAAGTGTTATGATAAGTTAAATATATTTATATTTATAATAATATATTTTTACAAAATTAAAATGACCGGCTTGTTATCGATAAAAATACATCGATAATTTGTAGTTGATATATGGCTTAAACAGCTGATCGAAAAAATAACTAAAATCAAAAGTAAACAATTTGGAAACACGGACGCTAAAGCCATGAGCTTCTCGGAAAATACATCCGATTCAGACTGGTAAGCCCTCAAAACGCGTACTTAATATAACTGAAACCAAATACAATGAATTGCAGGAAGGCGGCCAGGGTGAAAGTGGCGCGGACCATCAAGGAATCCTCGAAACAAACCAAGGAGCAGAGATCCAAGTCGCCCAGGACCTTTAAGCCCAAATACAATCAGAAATTCTGCGAAAAGTGGCTGAAGATCTTCGACCCATGGCTGCGACGAGCTGCCGAGGATCCCAACAAGCCCTTCTGTCGCGCCTGCCACTGCACCATGGACTGCAACCGGTGCCACCTGGTGCGGCACGAGCGGACCACCAAGCACAAGCGCAATCTGGAGGCACTGCTCACCAAGGGCGAGGGGGCGGCGCTCCAGGAGTTCCGGATTCGCCAGGAGCGTAGCAAGTATTACCATCAGCGGAAGTTGGCCATGCGGCAGGATGAGGATGAGCAGGCGGCGGAACAGCAGGACTTGAATACACCCACAGGGACTACTGCAGATCCTGTCCCCATGGTGGAGCTTCCAGATCCGAATTTCTGCACCCCCACCATGGAAAAAGTGGCAATGCCCAAACAAGAGCTGCTCTCGGAAACGGAAGTCAACACTAAGGCTTCGGAATCAACAGCCAACCCGCCCAGATGCAGTGGCTCCTCCAACCAGGAGGGCCTCAAGTTACTCATGCAGATCCACCAGGACAAGAACGAGTTGATGGACTCCTTTCGCGAGCTGATGGGCAGCCAGACACAGAACCACACTCAGCCGCCCAAGGAGAAGAACCATGTGGATCTGTTCTTCGAGAGCGTTAGTTCCAGTGTGAAGGCGTTGTCCCCAAAGCTGGTGGCAGAGGCCAAGATGCGGGTGTCTCAGCTGATCTGCGAACTGGAGCTGCGCAGCCTCAACGAGGACAGCTCCAAGGAAGCAGGCGCAAATGGCTTGCATATACTCCGACCATCAAGACATGATGGTCAAACGATGACCCAGCCACCTGGTTTCGGCGGCATCATTTGAGGTTCAACGGATAGATGCAATAATTAGGTCTTTATTTGCTATTTCTGTTGTTAAATAACTAATTAAATAGGCCGTACTTTTACCAAGTGTATAAAAACTTCTGTTAAGATGTTGAAATATTAAATAAATATTTGAATTTGTACTTTATTTAGTTTTTAAATAAACTTTTCAAATAAGGTGCCAACTATCGTACATGTACATGTTATCGATAACTTTGATAGGCAAAGAACAATCCAGCGATTGCCATCTCTAAAGCGCGGCTGCATTTTGTTTAAGATTGTATTAAATGTATGATTTTTAAGCTATTTTAAAGTGTTTAAAGGCTGATTTAATAAATAATTAGATAATGTGGAACAACTCGAAAGTGTGTGAGAAGAATAACACTAAAAGCGAGGAGAACGAGGAGGAGGAGCCGTCATACGTCAAAGAAGTAGATCACTTATTTCGCTTTGTTTACAAGAATTAAGGTGCAAATATGCATTTTCAGCCGGAGGCGACTAGTTCGCTGTTGATCAAACGTAACAATATGCCACTAAGACGAAACCAACTACTCGTTTCAAAGCCAATCCCCCAGAATCGCCAGGAACTGCTCCAGAACATCGGACGGGATCGTG
Source organism: Drosophila elegans (assembly GCF_018152505.1). Lineage (NCBI taxonomy): Eukaryota > Metazoa > Arthropoda > Insecta > Diptera > Drosophilidae > Drosophila > Drosophila elegans. Next base: position 212,953 of record NW_024545855.1, on the reverse strand, counting down.
AGATTCTGGGGGCCTACTTCCAGAGGTTGGCTAGCCAATCGGCTCCTAATCCTCCAACTCCAGCTTCAGCTCCAGCTCCTAAGCCAGCTCCTCCAGCTCCCCAGAGAAACAGCTACGACCTGTTCTTCGAAAGCGCCTGTGTCAGTGTCAAGGGATTGCCACCCAAACTGGCCGCGGAGGCCAAGAGTCGCATCTCCCAGATCATCACCGAGTTCGAGATTCGCGCCATCTCGGAAATGGAAGCTCAGCAGGAGCGCCAGATGCAAAAGCAACCCTACAGGAGCGGTGATGCATCGGGGATTCTTTACGAATTTCGGCCCTGCCCGTAAAGTAGGTTGGGTGTTTGCCGTTCAAGCTCCACAACCACACTCTCCTCACCAAAACACAAACTTCACATTTTCGACGCCCTTCAACTCCGGACTATCAAAATTCAGAATAAAATTTAAAGCGTTCTACAACCAGTAAACACCACACAGGCGGTCATTTGGTCGCGTTTCGGCCCTAAATTAAAGAAATACGTTGATATCTAACAGGTGGAACGATGGCCGGAAAGCTGAAAGTATGCATCATTGGCGCCGAGGGCTGGTAGGTTGATGCCATTATTATCAAGCTATACACAAATATTATAAGGAATTTGTATATTTTAGGGGCTCGGCCATTGCGGCCGCCGTGAGCAGTAATGTTTTGCAGGGAGACTTTGATCGCCGGGTGCATATGTATGTCAACGATGAGATGATTCGCAACAGCATGCTATCGGAGGTCATCAACAGTCGCCACGAGAATGTCAAGTATCTGCCTGGGATAAAGCTGCCCAAGAACTTGGTAAGAGCCATTTGCCGGCAGATTATCCAATCAAGTCACCAAACTAAATGGTAATCCCCTTTGCAGATCGCTGTGAATGATCTTTTGGAAGCTGCCCAGAACGCAGATATCTTGATATTTTCCACGCCCCTGGAGTTTGTCAATTCCTACTGCAACATCCTGGCCGGAAATGTGAAGGAGTCTGCCTTTGCCGTGTCCATGACCAAAGGTTTGACGCGGGTGCGAGGAGGAGAGGAAGTGGGGCTCGTGTCGCAGGCCATCGGTGAGCGACTCGAAATCCCGTGCTACTCGATGATGTCCGCCCACAGTGCCATGGAGATGGCCCAGGGAAAACTGTGCGAGGTGACCATCGGTTGCAGTGACGATGCGCATGCCAAGCTGCTGACCGCCGCTCTGCAAACCAAGAATTGCCGTGTGATTTCCGTCAATGACGTTGATGGCGTGGAGCTGTGCGGAACGCTCACGGACGTTATAGCACTGGGAGCTGGTTTTGTAGATGGTCTGCGGCTGGGCGAGAATGCGCGAGTGGCCGCCATTCATCTGGGCATCAAGGAAATGATGCGATTCATTAAGACGTTCTTCCCCTCCGCCAAAATGTCCACGTTCTACGAGAGCTGCGGCGTGGCCAACTCGGTCGCTTCAAGTTATGGTGGGCTTAAGACTACAATTTCTAATTTATAATTTAAAAACTTCAAATACCCTTACCCGCAGTTGATAAAAATGCCACTTTTGCCAAGAGCTTAGTCACTTCAGGCAAAACGATAGAGGAAATAGAAGCAAATCTTCTTCATGGCCGCAAAATACTGGGTCCCATGGTGGCTGCTGATGTGAATGCATTGCTGGAGAGGGAGCTTATGCAGCACGAGTAAGTGGCAACACGTTCATTTCTATGTTATAATAAATGTACCCAAATATGTCTGCAGTTTTCCTCTTTTTACGGCCATTCATCTGATATGCCAAAGCGAAGCCTCGCCTGAACTTATGCTGGAGGCACTGCAAAACCATCCAGACTTGAGGTAAGCAGAGTGACTGGTTCAAGATTATCCCCAATTTATTCACATCCCGTCAATAGCAATTCATCCATTTCGCATCTACTGAGCCATGAGTCCGCGAAGGGCGGGCAGAATATGGATCAAGTGCTGGATCAAGTGGCCAACACCCTGCCAAAACTGAGGACTGCCCTAGACAAGGTTCTGGCCGAGTCGGGCAATAAGAGTTTCAAGCAGCTGAAGGTAATGGATGACTGGACGGAAGTCAATGACTACGAGGTGGAGGAGCCGAGTCGGCAAGAAGTGACCTCACAGGATTCCTCCCTTGAGAACGAGGAAATGCCCAGACGATTAAGTGTGCAAGCCGCCCAGCTACAGGATGACATTCGCGATGGCAATGTGCAGCTGGCCTTTAAGATGGACATCAATGAAGGTGATCGGCATTTGCGGCTTTTGCTGGCAGAGGAGCGAGAAAGATCCGGCAACAATGACGACATGGTGATAGCTTCCAGACTAGTTGCAGGCGAAGAGGACGACAGTGACAGGATGGGTCATGGAAACATTTTGGACTCTTCCGCAGGATCTGATCAGAAGACCGACAAAGCCTTTCCCTCTGTCATAACCTCCAACGATACGCATGACGTCCTGGACTTGACCTCGGAATCTGAGCCACTCCCTGCGGAGCCGAATTCTTCCAAGCTTTCAAAGATAAATAAATTCAAAGATTCAATCAGCATACAGGAAGCGGTCAATTCGAAAGCTCAGGAGAATCTCATAAAATCCATTAGGCAAACTATTCAAGCACTTGGTGATAAAGAGAAAATGGAACATCTAATTGCTGAAAATCAAGCACAGGAGGAGAGTTCACAATTGGAAAACCAAATGGAAGAGGAAACTTCCCAACTGGAGGATGAATCATCCGAAATGAAAAGTCAAATGGAAGAGGAAACTTCTCAACTGAAAAGCCAAATGGATGAGGAAACTTTTGAACTAAACAAAGTTGATGAATCCCACTTTGTTGCGTTCAATGCTGAAGACGAGGAAGCTCTGGACGAAACCACTGACAAGCAGCAGTACAAAGTGAAATCAGAAACTGAAAACCTTAAAGCGCTTATGTTCAAGGATTCAGAGGAGCCTTTGGAGGCCGAGAAGCTTTCTGAAGTGAGACTACAGAATGAAAACGATTTTGATCTGGATGAAGATGAACCAGTTATAGGAAAAAAGGACCGTACCTACACCAAAGAGCACATGGAACTCCAGGAGCTGCTCGAGTGGCAAAAACTAAAACCCCGGGGGGATGAACATCCATACGGTTCAGCCGAACTGGAAGATTCTGCAGTTTGGGAGGAAAACGCGAGGCTTCCAGTGGAGCATGAAGATTGGTTGCAGGATGTGGCTAACCATCAGGAGGCAGAACTCGTTCAAGTGCGGGCTGAGAACAAGGACTTTAGCTTACCCGAGAACGAGAAGATGCCGAAAAAGGTTCGCCAGTTCAGCGAAACCAACGATGGTGAAACTACTGGTAACCACGAGTGGGATTGGCTAATGAATAATGAGAAGATCGGTATGGATGCCGAGGAGCGCATGGAAGAAAGGGATGAAACACTCAGCAAATCTGACCAGGAGAAACTAGACAATCTTGACCATCAACTAAAGGAAGCTTTGCAGCATGACTTGGCCGTCATGTCGACTAGCCAAGGAGATGAGTCTAAGAAAGGCTTGCCTGATGCAGAACTAGATCCCGAAGCTGCTAAGAGAATTACTGAGCAGCCAGGGAACCCCACTCCCACTCCCAACCAAATTCCCGCTGTGCCCCTGCCGGTGGCAGTGCCAGAGCAGCCCAGCAAGCAGACCCACATCCGTGAGGGCACACCCCAGTTCCAGAACCAACCAGGTACTGTTCCACAACATGCGCCTCAGACCAAACCGCCCGCGCCCAAGGAACACCAGTCCCCCCACACAAATGCTCCAGTTAAATTTGAGCACTTGGATGGAGACAGGCAGCCGGAGACATCACCTGCGGATCAGCAGCCGCCTGTGGCTGAGAAGGTATCCAAGACTGAGCCGGTGGCTAAGGAGGCCTCCACGAAGCCACCGCAACCTAAGGAGAAAACTCCACCAGCTCAGCAGAAAAGGCCCGTGAACAAAATCAAACAGCAGGGTGATGCCGATCCCGCAGACCACCGCCTCAATACCCAAAAAACCGAAAAGCATCGTTCAAGTATTGAAAAACAGAAGAAGCGGCTGGAAAGCGTGGACAAGAAGATCAGCATAATGCGCAAGGCCGATCGTCGGGTTAGCTACAGAGGCCAGAATCCCTACAAGGGGGAGCCGGATCGGGACTCCAGGCCGCCGATGGACACTAGCATACAAGAGGGCAAAGCGGGACAGTCCGAGGGTCTGGGCCATCAACGTCGCAAGGTGGTGGTGACGCCACCCTTCAATCCTCCCATCAATCCACGAATGCGCGTGCCACGACCACCGTTCGATGGGCGAGATCAGGAGTTCCATACAATGACGGCCTCTTCGGCTACAAAATGGCCATCCATGCCCAAGAATCTGAGGCAGAATCGCACCTCCCTGGTCGGCACCATCCAGATGAAGCATCTCTCCGATTTGCGCAGTCAAATGCCAACCACCGTGCCACCACCCTTGTGGAAGATACCCTTGGGAGTGCCGCGCACGCCCACATTTTCCAAAATTCTTTGTGCCCTGCAGTTGGGACTGCTCGCCTCCTACTTGGCTTGCTGCAAGAAAAACTAAACTTTGGACTCATCTCTGGACTGCCAGGTAAAAATCCAATGATGCAACGTAACCATCGATTCCCCTGATGTAAGCTGCAGTACGAGCTCTGTATAGAATACTTTACATTTTATTGAGAATAAAGGGGTGTTTCTACGTTTAATTTTCTGGCTAAACCCATATCAGTCCTTGCAATTGCTCCGGCTGCAGCGGCCGGAAGGGTTGACGGTGGAAAATCAATCGGTTTTCCTGCGACTGCAACGGTCGTGCATTATTGAGCAGCGGACGCCTCCGCTCGTCGAACAGCAGCCAAAATTTGGCCAGGTCCTGTATCCAAATGGGCAGCACCTCGGCGAACACATGCCACTGGACCACCGGTGAGCAGGGGGGCGTGGTCAGGGATCCCTTGTATGTGTAGAAATTGCCCCTGTTCAAATTGCCCAGCATAGATCCCAGGGTAAGGTGTTCCTCCACCGTGTAGCTGCTGCTAAAGTTGCTCAAGTGGATCAACGAATTGAAGATGTCCCTAAGTCCGGGTTGGTAGAACGCAGGACCATGCTAAAAAGTCGGATTTACTTGATTATTAGTTAAAGCTATAGGCTACTAGATACCCATTACTCAGCTTATCTGTTTTAGATGGCGCCATCTGTCGAACTATTAGCTAAAACTTTAGGTGGCGCCATCTGCCGACCATTGACATTTACGCCAATAACTTTAAAAATATTGGTTCGATTTGGAAAATAATGGAATAAGTTAATATACATCGACCGAATAAACATATAAGGAGCATAACTAACCGAGGTCTGGATATTTATAAAAAGCCACAGGTGGACATGACTTTTTAAATATCATGATAAATACACTATATAGGGTCGTTAACCATGTCTTCTTCCTATTATATACTTATCAAGGAATACAGTATGCCCTTTTATCCTGCGATTATCAGGTATAATAATATTATAAAATGGAAAGCTCAGATTGTTAAAAAAAAACTAAACCCCAATATCTTGTATATATTGACTAGTCTCCATGCTTATGGTATACCGGAGAGCTAAACGTGGCTTGATCTTTACTTACTTACCCTCACAACCTTAAAGAGCACCGCCAGAACAGTCACTCCGTCAGTGTAGTTTAGTGCCTCATCAAAAGTCAGATATTTAGTATTCCGATGGACTATGTGCATTTCCAGGTCATAATAATGACCATTGAGCACGTGCTCCGAACCCTTTGATTTGCGGGATCCCCAATGGAAGTGCACGGATTCAGCTTCATAGAAATCCTGCAGCAAGCCACCACTGATATAGGGTTTAAATCCATAAATCGTCGAAGGCACATTGAATTCCACTAAAATTCGAATGGATTAGATGACATAACAATCATTGATTAGTACATGTTTTTAAATACCTGTATGTCCACTGTTTTTCACGGTCACCAGATCATCAAAGAGCTCATCGTAGAACCCGAATGTCAGAGGAGGCAAGTTAAGAGGAATCACTTTTCGTCTGTGAATTGCAATAGGCGATTGATCAAAACCTCCGCACTGCGGATGTTTAAACTGCCACAGGTCTGGCGTTTGGTAGTCAAATTCATTGGACCTAAAATCTGAAAAGCAAGTAAAAGAAATGACATTTTAACTCTATAACAATAAGCCAAAAAGAAATAATCTTATTTAAATGGTTACACAGTTATGCTATAATTTAATATTAAATTAATTCTGAAACTCTCTTTGCTTTTATTTAATGTTAAATTAATCCTAAATGTGAAAATTTCTGAATCTAAAATCTTCCTTTACCTATTTTCAAGTTTTGTAGATTTGGAATACACTTTAAAGTTAAGCACTTGTCACATTTATTCAAAAGAAAACCTATTTCAAATTTAATTTGATCCATTTCCTAGGTAATTTTTCCATACTTTGCCCTAAATTGGCGTGGTCATTTTGTAAGACATTAGGAAGGCCGTTGAAGCAATTTCTGCACTTGCCAATTTCCAATAGTCTTCGCAATTTCTGAAAATTTCACAGAGCCTACGGTTATATGTCTAAGCGAGGCATAATTGCTTGATGGAAACCTCCTTTTGTTTACATTGTTCCAAACGATGGATCGCACACGCTGGTCTTATAACAATAGATGGTACTTCGACATCTACTCCGCCCCCGAAATTGACGCGCTCATTGGCTTTCATGGGGCATTTGTGGATGCAAATTTAATTATTGTTATTATTTACAAGCCACCGGCTTGTTTGCTATCCATTAGATGAACCGCGATGATACACTTTTATGGGTGAAGGTGTAGTGTAGAGTGTAGAGTGTGACATATGTGAGGGTTCGGTTGGAGGGGATGGCTCATAAGTTCCCTTATGGGTATGAATATTACGTAGCTATGTTTGTTGTTTATATGGGGTTTTTATGTCGCGACGTCTCAAAATCTAGGCCTTATCGATGGCGTCTCAATATCAAGGAGATCTTCTAAGGTATTGTTTTTTTTCGGACGCGACACACCTCAGTGGTTTGCATTTCGCTACTCACTTGCGGCAAACGGCAGCAGAAATAGAATTCGCTGATAGAAGTCTTCAAAAGCCGGAAAATGCATTTTCCACCTGATCACCCGCTCTATGCACTCTATACACCGATCTTTATAAACTTGGTCTAACCCCTGACGAAGAAGCCAAAGTTATCCACGCACGTTCTTCTGCAGACTGTGCCACGATCGGCTTTGGCCAAAACCTTTATACTACCAAAGGGCCATAGTTTGCCCCACTGCGGGAGTAACATTGTCAAATGCTCGACGGAGCAGCAAAAGATGTTTATCTAGACTCGACGTTGCTATACCCGGTACTTGAGTTCGAGCCCCGTTTCCCCAAGATTGCAAATTGTAATTGAAAAATGTTGTTCGATGGGGAAAAAAAGAGATTAGGCAAATTGGAATTCGTCGACTCAAACGACAGTCGTATATAATCTAGGTTTTGCTAATTTCTGTAAATTATATTTATAAAAAGTTTGTCTAAATATAAAAAAACGGAACTTGGTTACGTATAGAGCACGTGGAAAATAGGTAATCTAATATTTCTTGTGCTTTGACATAACTTACCAGTGAAATGGCTTGGCCATTAACGTCTTGGCCAATGGATTCCTATTGGCACTCGTGGCTCATAAATTTATGGTAGCAAAAAGTGTATTTAAAATCTAAAAATACTTATATAATGAAACAAACTTATGTTTAAATTAAAGAATTTTTCCATATTTGTTTAAACTTATTCCTGAACTACTTACATAATTTACATATTTATTTATTCAAAGTAATAATTTTTTACTTAACTTTATAATCAAACATAAATATAGATATTACAATTTTAGTATTACATTAACATTACCCATAAAAACATATTTTTGTAACATTTTGCAAAAACTTACAAATAAATACATAAGTCATGTTTAATTTGATCTCTGCTCATGACATCCTCTTGTGAGTTTGGTTTTTAACTGGCTTTTTGGTTGGTCCTTGAGTTATGAGTTAATTTTGGTAGCTTAGCTTAGAAAGGTAAATGCTGCAGACTCTTGAGATCCAGTTTTCGGTAGTAAGTCAGTTGCGCAGCTGAGGAATGCAAAAAGTTTCTTATTATTTCTCAGATGTACATGTCACACAATCGAAATATAGAACATGACTTATGTATATATATTCTTTTTACTTTTACAATACGAAATTCGAACAGCTTTCAGCTGAGTTTATTTAACAAATCAGCTAAATTGCAATACGGAGCTGCATATCACGCGTGGCAGAAATTTTAGGATTAACAAAGACAAAACCCTTGTTTGACAAGAATTATAAATGTATTTTAAAAGTTAGTTAAGGGACAAAAAATAAAAATAGAATTAAAATAGAAAACATACTTGTTTAAATTTTGAAATTAAAATTAAATAGCAAGAAAAACATAACAAATTTAAGAATAGTCTAAATTTTACATATAGGTACTCCAAAATTTTTGAAAGTAAGAAAGTTTGGTAATTTCGATGAATTTTATTTTACAAAATTAAATTTAAATTTTAAGCAAACCATTTAAGGCCTCAGCTTTAAACTTAAAAATAAATTTACAACACATAAATTCAAGAAGATATTGAAAATTGCTTGTAAAATCCAAATTTACTATAGTGTTTTTTTTCTACCCATGCCAATTTGTGAAAGCCAATTTGTGAAAGACAATTTAGTAAGACTCAAAAAAACTAAATAAATCTTTAATATGCATGCTTTTTACTGTTTAGCTGCCAAGTTGACAGAAACAATTCGTTTTAACTCATTTTTATGACACAACAAAAACAAGTACAAAAATTTCAGTTAATGTTATTGTTATTGATTTTCCCAGTCGATCCGAAATCGAGCGTAAAACCCAGCGCAAATCAGCTGTTTGGCGGCTTCGTCAACAAAACAATTATATATCCGCCGCAGCCGCAAAAAGAAAAAAGAAAAAAAAAACAAAACAAAAAGGCTACTGCGCCGCGATAAAATTGTTTGCCAATAAGAATCGGGCTTAGTGCGAGGTGGCATCCGAAAGATACAGGAACGTGGCTGCAGCTGCACCAGGAAAAGCAAAAGACCATGGTTTTCTTCAAGTTCTTGAAGAGCAAACTGTAACGTATATATGTAGATATACACACATATAAACACAACAGATCAACGTAAACATACGCGAAAAAGATACGAGAGAAAACAAAAAAGATACAAAGTAAGATACTATTCAACCCACGAGAACAACAATATGCGCGAAATTCAGGCGTAAGTATGCGAAGGTGTGGGGGCGTTGTTTACGTCTAGGAAGTATCTAAGTATCTGGTATCTGGTGGATACCTGTCCGATATATCTGCAAGAGAAACTAAGATTCGAACCGAGAATGAGTTTTTGAGACTTGAGACTTGCGACTGAGACTGAGAATGAGGCGAGCAAAACACAAAAACCCAAAACGACGCGAAAAAGTATCTGTGTGACTATGAATGGAGCACATTTGTGTGGGGGTGTGCGTGTGATTATGCTGCCGTCTGGACATCAGATAATACGAATTATATTTTGTTTTTGTCTCGTCATGTTGGCCGAAGCGCGCGTTTTTTTTTTCTTATGCCGCGCTTGTATCTATCAGATACACTAGCCGAAAAATATGTGCGGAATGTGCGGGGTTTTCGTATTTTGTGTATTTTATGTATTTTTTTTGCATTATTTTGTCGAGGCTTCGCGGAATGTCCGCCGCTGGACCGCGTTTCAATCGCATCCGGACGGTGTCGAGGTGATCACACGTTAAAAATTTCGAGTATCCGGCGCTCGCCAGTTATTAATACCTACACCGCTACCTATATCTACCCCGTTATCGTTTGCGTGGAAACGACATCCGCCGACAGCCATGAGGTATACCCCTAAAGATTGCAGTTTACCCCAAAAGCTAATCGGGCAGCTAAGCCGTGCCCTAAACTTTATTGTGGATAAACCATATAAACTTGAATAAACTCAAACCAGCGAGGCCAGATAAAACCGAAGTCATGCACCAAGTGCCACTGCATCGGAATACGTGGAAAACCTGTGACGATCTATGGGTCAACTAAAACCAAAAATAGAATTACCACTTACAAATACATAGTGACTACTGAAAAAGTGATCTCGTTGCATAAGCAAAAAGGTTTATATAGAATAGAATTTATAGAATATTTTCATAGCCAAAAGGGACGGCTTTTAAAGCCATAAATCCAATGCAATTATTAGAAAAATTCAATAATAATAAATAACTTATTTGTCAAGGTTTTTAATTACTTGTGCTCTTAGTAAACATTAAATAAAATATCATATAATAAGTTTGACTTTAAGTTTTAAGCCAAATAGAGTTTTGGCAATATTAAAAGCAATAGCTTGGTCATATTTTATACAAATGTCTGTAATAAAATTTTCGTTTTTATAGCTCCCAATTTATGACGAAGACAAATCGTTTGGTGGTTTTGCGGCATGGCGAAAGTGATTTTAATATAGAGAACAAATTCTGCGGCTGGCATGATGCGCCATTAAGCGAGTTTGGTAAAACAAAGTCTTAATTAATTTACAATCCAAAAAAATGTTAAATAAAACTAATTAATTAGGCATCCAGGAGGCTTTGACGGTGGCGATTCCAGCACTTAAACAGTCGCAGCTGGAATTCGACGTGGTCTATTCATCCGTATTGAGCAGATCCCGGCAAACAGCCGAGTTGATTCTCTGCAAGCTAGACAGTGCCTATGTGCCCATAAAAGAAGACTGGCGGCTGTGCGAACGGCACTACGGAGATCTGACTGGCCACAACAAGCGCAAGATAGCCGACCGCTATGGGGAGCAGCAGGTGCAGGCCTGGCGAAGAGGATACGACTGCGTTCCCCCACCAATCGAGGAGAGCAATCGCTACTACTACACCATCTGCAGCAATCCCATCTTCGATGATGTTCCACGCGGCGAGTTCCCGTTCTCGGAGTCCCTGCACATGTGCGTCGACCGGGTGGAGCCCGTCTGGAAGGAGGTGAAGCAGGAGGTTCTCAAGGGCTCCCGGGTGCTGATGTGCGTCCACGGAACTGTCGCCCGCGCCCTCGTTCAGCACATCGAAGGTGGGTAATAAATTACTATAGGTAAAAGGGAAACATACTTAAAATGCTTGTAGATATTTTTAAGGGTTACTTAAAACGTTCATATAACACTCATTATTAAAAATCAATATCCATGTGGCTTACCTATTTACCTATAAGGGTTTGTAGTTCCAAAAAAAAAATTGTTTAAGTTTACTTAAAACTTTCAAATAACATTCATTATTAAAAACCAATATTCATGTGGCGTACCTCTAAAAGTTGATATTTAAATTCTTTAGTAATCTCCATTTAAAATGTTTACCATTTTGAATTTCCAACATAACAATGATTTAGCCCTTTAAAACCATTTCTGTGGAAATATGTTCTAAAAAAATAAAAGACCACCAATCGTAATCAATTTTTTTTTAAAAGTCACTATATATTGATTTTGCTTACGTTTAAATTGCACAAATCAGTTTTATTTTGAGCAAACAATATTTTGTTTTAAATACTCATAAAATACCATCTTTAACTTTTAAAAAAATTTATATATTTTCAAAATTTACAAAGATTTTGGGGAAAGAATAGATTGACCAAAAGTGATTAATTTTTGTTTAAAAACACACATAAATAATCAATATGTGCAGTGCCTGCAAACGACAGCCTTTTGATATTGTTCACCAAGATATATAACAATAAATTTTAAAACGTTTTTCTTCAGGAATCTCCAACGAGGCCGTCGAGAAGGTGAACATTCCAAATTGCGTTCCACGCGTCTACGAATTTGACTTGAATTCTGGCGGATTAGTTGGCTCGGCCATTAACCTGGGCGATCAGGAATATATCAGGCGGAAAACAGCCCAGGTGGCAGCCATTGGCGACTGATTTTGGAGAATTTACACGGATACTATATATGTGGCCGTCGTCGTTTAATTGAACCCCCATTTGCAAAGTTTTTTGCCTTTGCTGCTTAAGGTCAGAGGAATGCGGCTGTTAAGGACATTAGAACTTTTATTTATTTGTCTAAACACCATCTGATATTTTTGGCCAAAAATATACAATTTACATACAATTGAAATGAAGGAAATTGTTATTATACCCTTTGAGTGAGTATTATAAGATTGGTCACAAGTTTGTAACGCAGTGAGGGAAACATTTCCGATCCTATAAATTATATACAAGAAGAAATCAGAATTATAGAACAGTAAGCAAATATATCTGACAATTGAATTCAACATTAAATATTCAATATTTAAAATAAATAATAAATCATAATATTTAATGCAATGCATTTTAAAAAGCATTATTAAATATGAAAATAATTTCTATTCGATTTTAACGCATTTTATTTAAGTTAAATTATCAGATATTAAAATCAATTTCGAAAATAAATAATTGACTTGAAAGAAATTTTAAAAAATTTCTATTTGAAATTACCAAAAACCGCAATGTTTAAAAATCAAAGCGAAAAATAATTATTATTGATCAGCATAACTAGACCTAAATCAACTCTTTTAACCACTGCCACTGAAATTAGTTAAATTACTTATTTAAACCATTTTTAGGATTCTCCCAATGAAACACAAATTTGGTTAGTTTCGGTGGATGTATATTTAGTAAAAATTACTTTTCAAGCTTCATGGTGATCCAAGTAACGATCTAGTAAATGCGTTATGTAATACTTTCAGTTGGTGCCACACAGCCATTCGCAGAAGTGCACACTCAGTAGTAGCTCTGTTCGTTATAGAGTGACCCTAAGTTGTTGGGCAGGATGTAGATGTCCTCGGGACGACCGTTGAACACGAACGGACGCTTCAGGGATGTCAGCTTGGAGTCCTGCTGCGGCACTGGCATGGAGGCCAGGCCAAAGTTCTGCTGGCTAGCTCCATATCCGCCCATTGACGGCGTGGCCATTGGTCTGAAGGGATTACTCGGCGTGGGTGGCCTCATGCCAAAGGCTCCAGGTGATAGGGAACCCAAACCTTCACCAGGCGACCCATTCATTTGATAGACGCCCGAGGGTTTTCCATTGGCCAGAAAGTTGACGGGCAGATTGAACACCGAACCGTAGGCGGAAAACGAGGGCATCGGTTGGTAGGTGAGCAGGGGCGAGAATCCTCCGCCAAACGGATTCGTCGGCATATTGGGCAGAAACATATACGGCGTTGGCGGCAATCTCACATAGTAAATGGGCGAATTGCGGGCAGTTGACGGGTGATTGGCAGCCGGACGACGGCCACCGGCTGCTCTGGACATCACCACATCCTCGAGGTCGTTGCTGCTGGGGCCGGGAAAAGCCGGATAGAACATATCCGGAGCCAGGTAGAGGGGAAATGGGATGAGCACCGGCTGGGCATAGCCAATAAAGGGCAGCATCTTGGGCATGGCCTCATAGGGATTTCCATGGGCGGCGGCGGCGGCGGCAGCATAGGGACTCCAGGGATAGTTGGCCGAGTTGGGCAGCCGCGACTCCTGTTTCGCCTCCTGCAGCAGCTGGTAGGGATCGTGGTCCTCCTCCTCCTCTGTCTTAAGATCCTGCTGCTCGGCTAGGCTATCCTGCACATACTGCTGGGCATGGATCTGCTGGCCTTGTGGCAGTTGTTGTCCTGGCTGCGCGGATTGCACCTGCTTCTGCTGACTTTGCTTCTTCACCAGCTGGCCGAGATTGGCCGCCAAGGATTGGGAGATCAGCTGCTCCAGCACCAGCAGTCCCACGAAAATGCTCCACATTTGGTTGCCCATTTCACAGGTGGTAGCTGTAAATGAATGGGATTAGCATGGGCACTGGCGGTGAGCTGAACTTTTGCTGATCTCCGACTGACCCCAAACCATTGGATTGGCTAATTTGCATGCCGCAAGCTAGTTTCTCACACTCCAATTGCGCAACCAGCGGATTTTCCCCCACCAGCACCAGCAGCACAAGTAAACAACGGAAAATTATATTTATGGCCAGCACTTTGGATTTCCACCGCTGGTTGCAATCGGAGCGAATAATGTGTTAGGAAAGTGGAGAGAATCTCAAGCCCATAACAACTCCTTACTAAGTGAACGAATTTAAGTTCGCTAGTATGTAGCTATTGAATGTAACTCTTCTTTGAAGCTAAGCCGCTGGATTTGCAACACTTTGCTCAATTGTAGGTTGTTAAATAAGAGGTTTTATAGTATTAAAAACTGTAGGCTTTTAAGAAATTAGGAACTTAAAGAATTAATTCGATTATCAACTTTTGAATAATTTGATGGGTTCTAAAAAAGTTTCTAAACTTAAAAAATTGAGTACGCTTTTTGAGAACTGTTGATTTTTTGTTTGTTAAATATTTTCCCTAGGATCCTATTGTGTTTTTGTAACGATAAATTTAAAAAAAAGAATTTTAAGTAAGCTTTTACAAATTAGATGAAATGTATTTAGTCTAAATTCTAACAGAACAAGTATTTTTTTTAAATCCACAGACAAATATTAATTATATATAAACTTAAAATGGAACCATCTTCATACAGCAGGTTTCTAAATATTTTGCAATGTAAGCCTATTCACTTTTCCTTTTTTGTCACACTTTTCCCACCAGTCACTTTTCACCAAGCACTTTCTTTGGATTTACCTAGCTAATAAAGCGGCGATCGATGTTTGCTCAACAGGATCGGAGAGTCCTGTTCGGAATGCCAACGAATCAATTGGCCCACTGGTCGGCAGGCGGGTTCGACTGGAAATGAGTGTGATCGCGGCCAGAATCGGCGCTTTATATAGGTGGGCCTGGACTGGCCAGAATCCGCTGGCCACATTCCCAGTCGATCCTCAGTCGACGTCGACTGAGCTGCGCTGCGCATGCGCAGAATCAGAATTGAAGAAGAGAAGAAGTGAAGAGAAGAAGTTAAGTGCGCAGAGCGTTTGGGCCATAAGTGTGTTTGCATTTGCCCAGCATGAATTTTTCTCAGCGATCTAAGGCCATGATTTTGAGGTTCTGTGGCAAGTGATAAATCGGCTAATTGCCCACGGCTTAAACGCCGTCTTAATTAGCCCCGACTGTGAAGTAACCCGACCCAGCTAGCTGCAAATAACCATATCCACATGCAATTGCTGTGCTGCATTTTGCTAAAGCAAAAGCTAATGCTGGCTATCTGGCTATCTGGATAGCTGGCAAAGAAACGCGAGCAATGTTAATTACCAACGGCAAAAGGTCCCCCGACGTGGGGTAACAAGCGCCCTTCGAGCAACGCCCGCGATTATGCATTTTAATTTTTATGACAGGGCAAAAGAGTTGGAGATGGAGTCGGAGATGGGCTCATTAGTCAATGATATCCGCCTGGCATTCCACCTAGCACCCAGTGGAAGCACCTGGTCCTGCCTACCTGCACCTGATCTTAACATCTCTCTTCCCAGTTGCATAATTGGGCATAATTGTGCAATTGCATCG
Source organism: Drosophila elegans (assembly GCF_018152505.1). Classification (NCBI taxonomy): domain Eukaryota; kingdom Metazoa; phylum Arthropoda; class Insecta; order Diptera; family Drosophilidae; genus Drosophila; species Drosophila elegans. The sequence continues at coordinate 197,432 of NW_024545855.1, read as the reverse complement.
GCGTGCCTACATATTTAGTTAGTGAGCAGCTTTATTGTCCCCCCTAACGATTACCAAGTATAATGTTAAGAGCAAGTAATGCTACAACCCAGAACCCATCTCCCAGGCACAAGGTCTGTCAAACAGGTCATAATTATGCCAAATACTCCAGATACTCAGCAAGAGATAAGCCCCCAAAGGCACTATTAATATTCTAATATGAATAATTTGTTTATTTGTCAAAAGCAGCGGCACTGGCGCCGGCGTTCACCTTCACGTTCACGTTCACGTTCAGATTAGAGCAATAATAAATTACGCAGCTAATTAAGCGGCAGTTGCTGCAACTGCAACATCCACATCTACATCCACGCAGATGCAAAAGATACAGATACATGCCGCAGATTGCAACGGCCTGGCTTCCACAACAAGCGGTGGCGACCACAATAATGAACGGTTCGTGTTCTATGTGTGTATTACCATCACTATTACCACCACTATTACTATTACTATTACTGATACTATTACGCTTACCCACCGAAGGCACTAGCCGCAGTGCTAAAACCCAAGACCAAGCCCAACTTGGCCAAGCCCCATGCCACACGTAATTAGCCTTGGAATGTCCTTGTGCACGTGACCAGCCCCGCTCCCCGTTTCTCAATTCCCACTCCCCATTCCAGAGGATCCCTATCCCTATCCCTATCCCGATCCCCATACGGATCCTAGCCGCCCTGGTGTGGGGCTAAATATAAAACGCGCGTGCCTGCGGATCATCAAACTTGGCCACTTTCCTAACGAAGCCACGTTAGGTGACAATGTCGCCGCTGCACTGCCCAAAAAATTATTCAATGTCGGAAAAAACAAGATTATTAAAAAAACAAGATGTCAAAAAAGGAATATCCTACTATTGATCTTTTTTAACTCAATTAAATTTTAAATTTTAAATTTAGTCATCAAGACCAGATAACAACAAAAAAATGTTAAGACACATATCAATTTTTCTATGTCTTTAATTCAGATTTAAATAATTTTACATTTATTTTGTATGCCAATATGATCTTGCATTGAGCTCCAAAAAAAACCGCTCTAGTCTTCTGTTAATAAGTTAAAATTAAGTTTTAAACTGGGAAAAATTATGAAGTTTTAATTTTTTTTTTAGCGTACAACAATTTTTTAGCTTACTTAATATTTATAAGAACTCTTGTTTAATTGTATTGTTAATATTTTGGATTTACCATAAATACATTAATGTGAATATACATTAAATAGATTAATTTAGAAGTGGTAAGAAACAATTTGACAAGTGGGTGATGGAAACTCAAAAATATACATAAAATCTAAAAACATTTTTAGTTTAACATGTTATTTTTACAATTGTTATTTTAAGCTTCCCTCAGTGTACAATCGCCGTTCCTATCGTGGTATCGGCATTCGGAACGTAAACAACTAACAGCTATCAGACTACAAGGGTTCATTAACACCAACTGACAGCCTGGACACAAACATCGCCCAAACAAAACGCCGTAGTTGCTGCGGATCCCGCTGAAGGCTATTGCCATTTAAAAGGCAGAAGCTCTCGTATTAAATCATCAGCCCCATCCCATCATCGCCTCGCTACCGACACACTCGCTTGAGCATGGCCCATCTAAAGTAAACCACTTTTGTTTTTTACTCAAAAAGAGAGATATAAAAAGAAATCGAAGCCAAGACAGAAGATCGGCGGAGAACTGGGTCAGAATCGGCACGACCGCCGGCCAAGAATCTGAATTATTGAAAACCCCTCAGGAAGTCGCCCTCCAGACGGACTAAGTAAACAAATTACTTGGCGAATATCGAAAATATTAAGACGATTGGGAAGCCAAATACCCTACAATATAGCTACTGCACATGTTCAGAGTTACGTACCTCAAATTCTATTAATTCGATTTAGATGTCTAATAGTATCTTTTAGCCCTAAATACCCCTTTTCAAACCCTAAGCTGCACTTCAGAAATCGCCCCCACACGAGCCACACTCAGCTACTTTCTTTAACCGCAAACAAATGACCAACCAAGGCAAACAACTCTTCAAAAGCTTAATTGTGGTGCTTGCAATTATTTTTGCCAGTTTCATTGACACAATTAATAAACAAATAATTGAGAGTTTGCAAAAGAAATTTAGCAAACACTTCCGGATAACGTGGTTTTGTTTGTAGTTATATGTTATCTTTTATCAGTATCTTCAGATAGTTTAATTAGTTCCAAGTTAAAGCGTAGTGTTCTTGGGTTCTCTGATAAGCAATGTTTTAACACAAATAGCATATTGATTGTTTTAAAGTCGAAGACGAGGTGGCCGAGAGGTTAAGGCGTTGGACTGCTAATCCAATGTGCTCTGCACGCGTGGGTTCGAATCCCATCCTCGTCGAATCCTACTTTTTTAGCTAAAATTTGTAGTTTTCTATTATTTCCATCTTGATTTTACCCTTTTTTGGTGACTGAGAAATTTAATTTTACTTTACTTGCCTGACAGTAAAATAATTAAAACATTTTTAATTTTATTACCTGTTATAAAAATTAAGGACATTTTTATTAACCAAAAAAGAAATTTCGACGAGGATGGGATTCGAACCCACGCGTGCAGAGCACATTGGATTAGCAGTCCAACGCCTTAACCTCTCGGCCACCTCGTCAACTTGGATTTAGTCATTTTAGATCGTTTTTTGAAATTAGGGGTGCAAATATTTAATTAAATCAAAATAAAATGCGAAAACATGTCCTTTAATTACATATGTCCACTTAAAAGAAATTAAGCATATCCATTAACATTTTTATATACCTTTAATAATTCCCTGCCATTTCAATCTTTGTATAATTCCACTTGTGTCTTGATTATTAAATTTTCGGTGTTCAGATTTGCACCTAAAGGTAAGTTATTGTCATTAAACGTAATGTTTGCTTAAAAAGCATTTCGCTATTTTTTTTAAACAGCACTCGTAAGCAACCAAGCTTTGTTTTATATTTGCTTTATAAGCTTCTATTTGTTCTTTAATTATTTAAAAAAAAAAACAACCTTATTTTTATATTAGCTTAAAATGCTTTTATTTGTTCTTTAATTATTTAAAAATACAACTAAACTTATAGCAATAGTTTTAAAAATAAAAATCTAAAAGGAAAAACAAAAAATTATATCGACGAGGATGGGATTCGAACCCACGCGTGCAGAGCACATTGGATTAGCAGTCCAACGCCTTAACCACTCGGCCACCTCGTCCAGTGATGCAGTTAGGACCAACATAGCACTAGTTCGGAGCGCAGCAGCATAACACATGGTTATCGACAGCAAGCAGTGTTGGCGGACATTAGAACATTGTTATTAATGTAGTTTAGCTGCTTAAATACTTTATTGATTTCAAATATATGAATTAGTTACTAATTGTTAGTATATCTTTTTTGCTAATTCAGTCGGAAACTATTAGTTTTTGTTATTTAAACTGTGTTTGGCGAATTGTTTGTGGGCCGTTTAATGATAAGAACTAACACTGCTTGCTGGCGGAACAAGCGGTGCACGACAACAGCATTTGGCTGCCAAGGTCGCATATGACGAGGTGGCCGAGAGGTTAAGGCGTTGGACTGCTAATCCAATGTGCTCTGCACGCGTGGGTTCGAATCCCATCCTCGTCGTGTTCTATTTTTTATTTCTTTTTGCACAGTTTTGTGCTACTGTCGACTAAAAATAATCTTTACTTATAAGAACCGAGTCGTTAAAACTGAGACAATCGAAAAGCCAGATACTAATCTCGTTTCAATTGAATTTAAAGTTTTACAGTCTCGTTGGCAGACGAGGGACAATAATGGCCGACCCAGCAGTTTAAAAGCAATGAAAATAGATACATTGATAACAGCTTAAGTGTCGCTGATGGTGGCATTGGATGATATTCTGGCCCGGCGATAAGAGGCGATGTGTGTGGAGGACTCAGTGACGGCCGGGGTAACTAGACGGATTCACCAGAACCGGGGTTTATTGACACCGTGGACCGTGGAAAGGGCTGTGGCAATCCAAAGGTGTGAGAGGCCATTAATGGCTCGTTTGGCTTCTCAAGGTCGGCAGATGGGTTCGACCGTGGGGCGAAATTTTTCGCAAGCTCAGAGATCTCGCATTTAGGCATTACAAATGGCAAATACAAACAATGCCCACTCACGAAATTAAATTCCAATTGAAATAATAGTTCGCTCGCCGCAGGCAGAAGCCAAAACAATATAAGCCGTCGGGGTAATTAACTTCGTTTCCAATGATTTCTTTCTCGTTCGCTGGCCGGCTAATTAATGCATTTAACGCAATTACAATACAAACATCGGGTTATATTATGTTTTCCGTTCGGTTAAAGTTTCATCTGCTTTTCCTTTTTACTGACCAACTACCAACTGGTTTTCAATTATCCAAAACATACTTCTCGATCATTAATGGAAAAGCCAAAAGAATTTTTGCGCCAGTGGACGGGCGACGTGTTAAAATCTTTCAGCCACTGAAAAAGGCCATAAAGCCATGGCCATCAATAACGATCTATCCATACATATGTATATCTATCGCGTTGCTCTGATTGTTGGCCACTTGGAAAGTTTCGCAGGTCGGCTTTATGGCGGGTATAAATCACTCTACTCTACTCCACTCCACTCCACTCCAGTCGAGCAGATATGTTTTGGGGAAAACAGGGGACTCAGTTTGGTGTGGGAGGTGACGATGTCTTTGAAAGAGCTGGTCAAGCTCTATATGGCTAAGGATTCAAACGCCATGTCAACCATGGCAAAATACCCATCTTTAGAGACAACTTATCTGCGGTGACAACTGAAGGTCGAAAGTAGTGTATGTATATTGTGAGTCTGGGGTTTTGCAAACTTGCCAAATTGTAATTATCGTTTTTTTCATAATTCATTGCTCTTCCCTTGACATATTTCAGTTACTTTTCAATTGAGTATGTTTTGCTGAAGAGGTATTTTATAAAAATTTCCTATCAATAAGTCTTTGCAATAAGTGCGAGAGTTATAAATCAAAAATCATCCGTGATAACAAACATATAATTATTGAATTACTAATCGTTAACTAACTTACTAACAATCTTTTAGGCTAATAAACTATTATTACGACACGCTGCTGACTTGAATTGAATTTCACTAACTTTTAAAATTGCTTTAGTTCACTAAATTGATATTTCTTAAAGAAACAATGTCTTACTAAAAAACTATGTTTAATAGTTAATATAAATTTGTTGAATTACTAATTTTCAAAACAAACTTTAAGGTTTATTAACTTTTATGTACGTCACGCTTTTGCATTTAATATATTTCACTTATAAGTTTAGTTCACTGAATTGATATTTCTAAAGATTTACTATTACTACATTATGTCTTACTAAAAAGTGCGTATGTTTAAGACAAGATTAAGATTACTTATCTTCAAAACAATCTTCAAGACTTATAAACTTTAATTACAATAGGCTTCAGTTACTTTTTAAATAAGTTTAATTCACTAAATTGATATTTCTATAACATTTTTTATGAACATGTCTGAGTTAAAAGTGCGTTAGTTTTACAATCTAACTAACAATCTTCAAGACTTATAAACTTTTATTACTCGAAAGCCAGTAAAGATAAGAAATATTTAATAAAATCTTAAAATAATTAGTTTTGCTTAAAAATAACTTTTCTTAGGGTTATAAATCTTTTATAACGTCATAACAAAGCAAGCTAACGTTTTTCTGCAATTAGAACGCGGCCAGAACACGGGGATTCCCCCCCCTAACATAATTTCTTTTTCACTCGCTCACTCTTTCTATTTCTCTTTCTATTTCTCATTCTCGGATGGACAGTCTAAAGAGCTCTTTCCCCAAAGCACTTGAGCCTGAGCCCCTGGTTATGACTCAATAGACCCCAGACTCAATGGATAACGATCTCGACTGCCAATCCAATTGGCCACCAATCGCCCCCATTCGACTCGTCGGCTCCTCGACTATTTAACTCCATTGGAGGCCAAGCTCCAGTGGAAATCGTAACGCCCATTTTAACCTGCTCCCTGCCCCCGGGGACTTTCACAAATCCCGCGAAGAATTCACTGCTGCTGCTGTTGCTGCTGCTGCTAAACGTTTTGGAACGGATGAGCAAATATTGAATCTTGCGGCTGACAATCGATGGCAGGTCTTTTCCTTTCGTTACACTTTTCTTTTTCTGCTCCGCAAGTATTTGACTTTCGATGAAAGTTGCAGACGTGTTGGCAGCTATGACCCCGATATCCCGGGGGCTAATTCTCAGAAATGCCAAATCGGGATGGTTGACATAGCGTTGCGTAAGTGCACAGCTCCATTCGACGGAGATGCGATCCACATGCCAAGCACCCCGAATGACAAAAGCAATCGTACTGCGGACAGAGGTTTAGCTTAAAGTGGTTGACTCAGTTTATGGGCTGCCTGCTGACTGGCAGTGCGGGTTTAATGAACCTGCGAATTTATCGACAATAAACGATTCGCTATAATTGGCCCATATATAATCGTTGCGATTAGTCGGCTGATTAGTCGGCTTAACTGTGACGTAGCACTGCCGGTGGGTGTTCCCGCCATTCATCTAAATGAATCGCGGCGGATCTCTGTGCCGTGTGTCTTTATAAGCGGCTAATTAAAACGTTGCTAATGTAAATGAAGCCTTAGGACAGGAGCTCCACTCCATTTCAGCTCCTCCGCAGCGCCTCTTTCAACTTCACGGCATGCTGTGGCAAATGCTTTAAAATTCAGTAGCCAAACACGCAAGCGCCAGCAGCCAGCAGTCAAGAGACAAGAGTTAAGAGCTCAGAGTGTGCCTGTCATTCAGACCCGAACAGCGAGCTCCAAGCACCGAAGACACTTAAAAAGACTAAAAGACTGGGTTTGCGGACCCAAACGAAGACGGGGTTGATAAACGAGGTCCGCGGGGTGGGCTCATACACAGGGAAAAACATAACAATCTCGGTTCCTTATCGCCAGATTAATGATCTACTCAGTTAGTTTATTATCTACATCATTTGGGGTGACATACAGCGAAAATAATGCTCCAAACATGCGAATCGGGATAACATATCTTGTAAAAATGCATGAGAAAGTACCCCATAAAGTATGAAAAACAAATTCGATTTATAAATTTCCTTGAACATATTATAATTTAATCCGTTTTTGATTAATATTTATATTTTAAAGAGGAAGTGCATTAAAAACCAGATAAAAGGAGTACATTTTACACTGACTAGTTGGCGATTAAATAAATTTATTTTTCCAAAAGCACTCCCAAGCACTCAGAAATATAAGTACTTTGGTTTATTGGCCTAACAACATTTTTTTTTAATTGCCAAAAAACTTCAAAAAAAAAATAATATTTTATACAAAAAGAAACTACAAAATGTACCAAGAAATTAATGTTAAACTCTTAATAAGATGTACAATTTAACGTAAAAAGTTTAAGTTCGGAGAATTCGTCGAATTCGGAGATAGTGATATGTAACTGCCTTTTTGGTCATGTAAATTATCAATAGCACTCACAAAAATTCTTTATTTTAGGCAAAATAAACCTATACGTTTTGTCATTTAAGTTATTTTTGCACTGTGACGGTCTAAGCTGTTTATTTTGGCGCCCCGTGCCCGCGCCATTTATTCGTATTGCTTCCGTCAGCATTAAACATATTACTCTTAATAATGCCTAAAAGTCGGTTCACACACGGCGCCTGAAATGGGAGTGAATCGGCACCATAATCAGAATCAGAGTCAGAGGCACGAAGACGCACACGAAGAAATGCACAGACAGTGGATACTGGATACATAGATGCATGCCACTAGGCGTTTGCAGCTTGTTCGTGATTTGTGTAGTCTAATCGTTAACAATTACAATTACAATTAGGCCTCTGACTGCCCGTTCTTCTGACAGGTGGTGCGTGCAGTTGGCTGTGAGAACTGGTATTCGCTATATATCTATATTTATATATATATCTATATATATATATATATATATAGAGAGAGAGAGAGAAGTTCAGATTCCATTGGCCATTTGGCACATGCGAGAGCTTACGCACTTCAACACACAATGTTTAAACCGGAGGCCTAATTGCCGGCAGTTCTGCTGCCATGGCTAATTAATATTTAAAGTGTCTTGGCAACGAGACTTAAGACAGAAGATGGGAAGTTGTACTATACAATTCGAGAGTTTTTGCGGTTATGTCATTTCGTTTGTGTTTTTTTCTGGGGTCCCAAATTTTAGATAGTCTCTGTGGTCAAGAAAGCTGGTGAAAGATGTCTGGGCCCTGGGAAAGTTGGAAATGCCTTTATATAATCCCGCACCGCGTTAGTTGCTTTTACTTGTTTTAATTAGAGGCTCATAAAACGGTGCCTCGAAGGGAAGTGATTTAATTAAAGCACGTTTGCTTAAATTTCGCCATAAAATATGACCATTTTCGCTGATTTACCGCATAGATTTCTGGCTCATTGGGTCACAGTTTTCACCCAAGGTCGAGAGATTCCTCTTTCAACCATACAACACTCCCAATCCACGTCAGCAGCTCACGCAAAAGTGTTTGGAAAAATGCCACGAACACCATTTGCCATTCCAATTAAATTGTGATGAGGGCAATAATGCACAGAATCCCTTGGAGCGCCCCACGCACTTGGAATGGAGTTTTTAGAGTCCGCAGGCCTGTCAATAATCCAAACCGTAAAAGTACATAAAACCATTTGGCACTCAGAAATGAAGAGCAGACCTAAAGCCCTACCTCAACGAAGGCTTCGTGTTACCGCCAACTGCTTTTGTTGTCGTAGGTTCATTTGTAACTAATTTGTGCACAGTATCGTAAAGACAAAGGAGCTTCCAGCCAGACTGGACCCCTATCCCAATCCCAATCCCCAACCCAATCCCGACCTAAAGTCTTAACCCTATTCTTCTTCAACCAAAGAATATCTTTTTTAATTCTGTTTTGTTAATCGTTTAACACAACTGAACGAAAGGTTATAAAACTTATACTTTGTCAACATAAGTATAAGATGAATGGATAAATCAAAAAATCTGCGATATAAAAATGGAAACCACAATATAAATAAAACTTAAAAATTCTCAAATTAATTTGTAAGCATTATTCAATCCATGTTATCAAATCAAACAGAACAAAATAATCAAATGTATGCAAATACATACAGTTTTATATCTGCTGTGCCGAAATTTGTACAAATTAGCTAAAGATTATGATGCCAAAAAACAAAAAAAGTTTGTTATCATATTGGTAACTTCATTATAGTCAACTTTAAATTTGAAAACCTTTATGTTAGAGACAGAGGAATGGGAATATTATTTTGGGAACTCTAACTTTTATTTTAGATAAATAATGAAGTATTAAATCTTCTTTAATTATTACATTTATTTATAGAAATCAAAAAATAGAATGAGTCTTTTGCAGAGGGTTAAAGAAGCTGGACCAGCTGCCGAGGTGTAATCCAATCGAGAACCGACTGACTGGTCAAGTGGTGTTGGTGTTGGATTTCCTGCCCGGTTTTCTGCTTTCTGTTCGAGGGGAGCCGAGAAATGTAAAGCTGATGAATTTGTTAAGCGAATGGCGGGCGATTGAGGTGCGGAGGCAAATGCAAATCCCCCCAAGTGCAATTGGCAACTGTAACAGTAAGTGGACAAACAATAAACTGGCTAATTTATAGCCGCCCATCATCCGAAGATCATCTGCCATCCGGCTAACCAGTTGGCTTCTAGGACCTCACACATTAATAAATCCAGCAAGTGCGCGCTCCGCACGTTGCCGCTGATGATGACGACAGAGAGGCAGCGACGTCGGCAGAAGCAGAAGCAGCGGTAGCGGCAGAGACTGATTTTTGATTTAAGAAGAAAAGAAGAGAAAAAAACAAACTACAAACAGTCCGCAGATCTCATTTATTAGCCGCACTCCGAGGCGTTCACAACGTTCAAAAAGCTGCGCGCTTAAGTTGAAACTCAAACAGAAACAGAAAAAACCGTTGCGTCGGCAAAGCAGTGCGAGGAAAACGCGAAAAATTAACGCGAGAAAAAGTGAATTTAATCGTAGAAAAATTAAAATAAACGTGCGCTCAGCATTACTCATAAATTAATTTACACAATTTATGCAAGTAAACATCTTCACTTGAAGGACACCCGGGCCATAAATTTCACAATCAACTAAATATAGCTAAGGAAAATCAGTAATCAACTTGGCCAACAGGCAGCTGCCATCACAGCCATTTAAAGTGAGTGCGATTAGAACATGGTCGTATGGCCATAGAACGTTAAATCGTTTGCAATTGACGGCTGGCAGGCGGTTCATTAATAAGTTTATAATTGTTGCCCCCCATCCGCATCGAGTTCGTTGCCTGAGTCTTTCGTTTGCAGCGAGTTTGCTGCCTAAGTCTTTCGTTTCGCTACCCCCCGTTTCGAGTTTTTCTTTTCACCAGAGTGAGGAGCGCGGGATATGATTAATCATGGCCAGCCAGCATCACGAAAATGACCTTGGCAATGCGGTTGATACAGGCGCAAAAATAAAACAGCCTTAGATAATTGAAGTCAGTGAGTGGACAAATTAAATTTAGTTTTTCAGTTTCAGTTTCTGGTTGCTGAACTCTGCGAACTGCGTGTCATTAGGGTTTCAAACAATTAAATTGTAATGAGCCCGGACTATAATGTGTGTGTGTGGTCTCTAGAGATTCGCATTTTGCCAAGACACTTTGTTCCATTATCACTGCGATCCCTGATCACCGCCATCATATATCATATATCATGCGGGGCTTGTGATCAGCCAACAAAACAAATATCCAACTTTCTGCAATTTATTTGTTTTTTTATTTTTTTTGGGAATTCTGCCAGACTCGAGAACTAGACAAATGTCTTTATCGGAAAAACATACAACTCGGAGAAGAGATTTGCATAGACACAACCTGTTGAAACGGTGGGCGAACCGCTGACGCCCCTAGTTAGTCCCAAAATTCATTTCATACACAACGATCCCTGGTTTTTCGGCTGATGCGGCGATCAATTTATTTTCCACCGGCTCATTAATCACTGAAGCGTTGAAATCTGCGCCGCATATGGCGCTCGACTCGCTCATTAGGGTAATTGCCTGGCCGGCATCACTTTGATTAGCGTGCATTAAATGCTTTGATTTAAATCAAATCGAAACGAAAATTATCTCTGGCATGTAAGTGCTTCAGTTTATCTATACATATAGTAAAGTATCATACATGTGTATGTGGAGAACGTGAGAAACTTTACAATGTAAAGGCGAATCATTTTGCGCTTTGATGGGCACAGACAATTTATTTGTTATTAAATTATTCGGCTTTGGCATGTGACTTGCAGAAAATCGCATTGGCCACTATATTATTATTATGATTGCGGGCAGTTGGCGATCGAGTTGGCCACTTCGGTTGCTGCCACAGCCACCGCCACCGCCACCCATCGATCAAAACCTTGAACAATCGGACAAGCTGTCGAGTGGGGCGTGGGTGGCACTCAGCACTTTCATTGCCTGTCGCCTTGACATTCTCCCACCTCTCACAAATGCTTATCCAGATGACTGCTTTTTTATATTTTATTTGTTGCTCAATTGTTAAAGCTCAAATAGGCACCCCAAATTGCGATCTTTTCTGGATATCAAAAAGCCCTGTTCAATTCATTAAATGCGTTATTTGTGAATAAATTTCCTGTCCACTCTTAAACTAAATGTTTAGTTTAAGTTCCTGTTTAGTTTAAATTCCTGGTCAATGAAAGCTTATTGTTCATAAAAACGAAACTGAAGTGTAATTTATTTATAATACTAAATGTAATCGAATCGGCAAATGTCCATACATACTGCTTTTTTAAAACTTGTTAAATACTTTTAAAAAAACTATTTTTGGTAATATTTTCTGAAATCTACTTTAAAACGAACTTCTGTTCGAAAAATCATATTTAATTTTAATTTTAATTAATTTTTTTATTTATTATCCCAGTACGACAAGGTTTAGCTTTAGTTTGAAAAGTCATTAAGAGTTATTTATAATATTTTATATTAAATTTCTATTAATAGAAAAGGAATAATATTTCTTGGCAATTTCTAGAATAATCTATATAATTCTAAAGAAATAAAAATATGTTATTTCAAAGCCTATATGAATAGCAATCTCACAGTATCAAGAGTGTTTCTGTAAATGTTATTTTCCTGAGGAGTTCAGAAATCAAACCATTTTTTTATAAATAAATTTAAAAAACCTTAATTGTGTAAGTGCTAAACCTTGCCAAACCTAAACCTTGTGTAATATTTTCTATTCAAGTTCTAAACGCCCACCTGTTTGCCCTTTTTCAGAATGTCGCCGCTGCTTCCATTGGCTACTTTAATCATCTTGGCCAACTTGGTGGCAGCCCGACCCTACTCCTACGGTCCAAGGGCCGATGCAAATGGGCCGCCCACGAGATTGGCCAACCGGATTGTGGTGCAGTCGCCGTCGCTGGACAACTTGTACATGGACTACGTGGTCACCTCCAAGCCGCTGAATCTGCGCAAGTACAACAAGAACGGCAGTAAGACGAAAAAAACGAAAAAGGATTCGAAAATCTATTACATACCCGTACCCCCACTGCCATTCCGTCACATACCCGGCATCGGTTTGGACTATCAGCCGATGAAAATCAATCCCATTCTCCAGGGCACGGAGAAGACGACCACAACGTCGCCGACGACGACAACGACATCTAGGCCCAAACTGGACCATCGGAATCCCAGTAACGTGTACCGGGTGGAGCACCGAAAGGACTACTACTTCAATGGTCGGCCACACCGACTGCAGGTAGCACATGCTGGTGCAAAATCCGGACTGACGGCCCTCAACCTAAAGTCCAACTTCTACTATAACAAAAACATTATTTATTAGTACCCATAGTTAGCAAATAATAAAAAAGAAAAAGAAAACGAAAACGGTTGCTTTGATTCGGGGCGTTTCGTAAGCGAATAGTTTAAGAGGCTTTTGTATGGGAAACGGCAAAACCTTTCATCTGGATCGCATTTCCTATGAGCCGAATTGACGAATTGACAAAACCCCCCGAATTGGGTCAAAATCAAGCAAAAGAAATCGCTGAAAGCTGGGGGAGCCATTAAAACTGATGATATCTGTTCGGATCATGATATAATAGTTAGGCATCATTATTAAGACGGCTTCCGCATCGGTAGCATCATCGGTAGCTTCAAATCATCAGCTTTACGTGTGGTCCGACCATCTCTCCAATCCATTTAGTAAAAGTAATTACTGTCACCGTTGTCTTTGCGCATGCCAAATGCCTCGAGTTGTGCAATAAATAATAATAAATAATAAGGAGCTCAAAAGTGGCAGATTGAATTGGGCAGACGATGAATTTCTGGCAATTAGAAAATATTTATGGCTATGCAAATTCATACATAAATGCCCAGTGGAGTTGAGGAGCTCATTAGATGATTGGGTGCTTTCACTTGTGAAAATTCAGTGCGTATGCGTGAGAAAACTTAAGCACAGTTGGAATTCTCTCAGTGGAACTTCTTGATCATAAACTGATTAAAGTTGATGTTGTTTTTGATCGTTTCCATTTTTATAATATATATTTATATAGCCATTTCATTACCCGAATTCATTTGTTTAACGTTTAAGACCTTTTTTAAAAGTTAATAAAAATTCAGATTTTAAGCTTATAAATTATAATTTTAGAAATTTCTATTGTACCTAAAAGAATATTCATAATAAAGCCATAATACCCTGATTTTATTCGTTTAACGTTAAAGACATTTTTATAAGTAATCTATCTTACCAAAAAGACTTTAATCTGATCAAGTTTAAAATGTGGTTTAATTTAAATGTGGTTAATTTCTTAATGATTATGAGAATTGTTTTTATGACAAGACTTAGATTTTGAGATGTCTGTTAATGGTACAATTAGCTCCACTGTATTGGAACCCGATAAAATTAGGGCCAAAACGGCGTTATTGGCCTACAACCCGTTGCCACAACAGGGCGCCTAGCAGCGGCTGAAAAATGTTATTGAACAAATTTATGGCTCCATTCAACCCATCCTCTTTTTTCTGCCCATATCTCAGCAGGCAGTTTTTACACTTAATTTGGAATTACCCGACTACAAACTATTATTCGCTCCCAGTTTGATAGATATATTTTGTGTGCGGCAAGATGAGCGTGGAGGAGCATGCCCCGGAGTATGTGTGCAATGTGCAACTCCATGTGGAGCCCGGTGAGCGGCCCAAGTTGCCGCCTGGTTGCCCTCCTCCGTTGGACAGCGGCAGTACCGAATCGGAGCCACAACACTCGGAGGAGTGCTGTGTGGAGCTGGAGAACGTGACGGTCAAGTTCCGGCTCACGGAATCCGACATCCTGGCCCAGGTGTATCCCAACTGCTTGACCCTGGGCGAAGTTAAGCAGGACATTGCTCGCAAATTCGAAGTGGAACCGGGATCATTGGTCCTACGGCAGGATAATCGCGTGCTCTGCGATTCCCTGCCCCTCAACTCCACGGCCCTGGATGAATACGGCATCCATGAGTTCCAACTGGAGCTGTGTGCGGAGGGCAGTCCCTCCTCCAAACTGGATCTGGACGTCTACTACGAGTGGGTATCTAAATTTTATTTGATTACAAAAGTCTTTAAAAATACCTTCCATTATCATCAGCAAACATCGCTTGGCGGACTTCATCACTGTCCACATTTCTGGAGAGGATACCCAGGATGGTCAATCCAAAAACGTGGTGGTGGAGATTGAAAATGCGGCCATCGTCAAACCTTTCTTGTGCGGCTACCGGGATAAAAACACTGGCAAGGAGTATTTGGATGCCTTTACCCAAACTGGTCCCTATTTCGACAAGATGAAGTACAGGAAATACAAGACTAGGGATACGCAAACCTGGGAGCAAAAGGAGAAGACTCTGGTGGGCTCTCAAACGATATTTTTTAATATTTAAAATTGATTACCCATCAATCTCCACCAGAACACAGCCCATGAGCAGTCGGTGCAATGCCATCTGGATGGCACTAACATCCTGTATGTATCCGCAGTCAATGAATTTACTATTGTTCCTGGCAAGTACCAGACTTTTGCCCAGAAGGAGCGAGCCGAACGAAAGCTCGAGAAGATTCTGCTCATACAGCGGAATTGGAGGCGCTGGATTTTATGGAAATATATCCACATGAGGGCTAGAGAATATCGGTGGGTAAATTATATATACAGTTGCTGCAAAATAGTAGTAGTTTTTAAACTTACTAAAATCAGAAATTTTTTTTTTATATTTTTGTTAAGTTAAAACTTGATACTAAATAGGACAAATCTAAAAATCCCACATTTATCATAGATATATTATTCAAAACTATTTTTAAAAACGGTTCATATAAAAAAAGTGTTTTTAAAATTTACTTAAAATTAAATCTCATAATAAAAACGTTTTTATTCCTTTGCAAGAGCAGGTAAACGAGGATTTATAGTTATGTTCTAAAATGATTTAAAAGCATACTTTAAGGAGTTATTGACAGTTTTATTTCCTTCGAAGAACTAAAATAACATCATAGGCTTATTTAATGTAATTTTGTTCATCGACAAGTAGGCATTATGATAAATTAAAAGAAAGGGTGTTCTTTGCCTTAAACGCACTTTTCATTGTTCCACAGCTAATATTTTAACCGCATCTATGTATTTAATAGTTAATTAAATCTGAATGACATTTTCTTGACCAGTCGCCTGGTCCAAAATCGCGAGCAGGAGGATGAGCGTTATGAAAAGTGCGTGGAGCAGCGTGTGGAGCGGCATCGAGTGATCAAGCAATTTCCCCGCAACAAGGACGACTTCGATCTACTGTTCGCCGAGGTGGGTCGCTGGAAAAAGGCTGAGCTGAAGCGGATTACAGCCAACTACGAAGGTCCTGCCCGCATCGCTGAGGTGAACATCCTGCTGGACAAGGAGATCCAGCTGCTGAATGGCGTGGAGCGACAGCGCAATCTGGTTTACAAGGCCATGGAGGATTTCCGCAATGACCAACTACTGAAGGAAATGGGTAAGCCGATCGAGTGGATCGGCTACAAGGACACCAAGATCCACATGGATCTGTTGAGCACACAGCGAGTGCGCTTTCTCACGGAGATCTACAAGGATCTACGAAAGCCACGCAACAAGGAGGATCGCTTGAACTTCATCCGCCAGGTCATGACAGTTTTAACCGAGGAGACTTGCTATCCCAATTTTCCCGAGCTCTTCGATCTCTTTGAACGTGAGAAGAATCTAATGCTCTACGCCAAATCCTTTGATGTGGAAATTTTGCGCAAACGCCAGACCATGTTGTTCTTTGATTTGATAAAGTTTCAGAAGGACAAGCCCAAGGAGAGTGAGTATGGATCATTAATTCTTTGAACATTTTTAATATGTTCTACCCAGGAACTCCATCGCGCATGTGCATTGTGTGCAAGAAGGTTAAGACCTATGCGGAGTTTGCCATCAGGACTCGTCAGAGTCATGTGGACACCTGCAAGCACTGCTACTATCTTAAGGTGGATGCTGCATAGATTACTTTGATATGATATAATAAGATCCACTTACCCACAGCTAACGGCCACAGAGAATACGGTGTACCAGTCCATCTTGAGATGCATCCATCGGGATGAGCGCAAACGCAAGTGCACCACGTCCTTTGCCTTTGTGATGCAGCCAGATGATGTGCGCCACATCATAGACAAGATATGGCATGGACACTCGGCCCTCAGCAAGACCGAGAATCTCAGCGAACTGAGGTGAGTTCTCTACGAGATAACTTATAAATATTATTAAGTATAATTATTCTCCTGCAGATTGCCGCGCTGGAACAAGAGCGATGACTGGGCACCTTGGAACTGTGTTTGCCTCACGGAGCGAGAGACGCGAGATCACTACAAGATCGATGACATCGAGAAGGTGTACGATGCCAAGTTCATTCTGCACATTGGCAATCTGCACATGCTGGCCCGCAGTCTGTTCCACACCTTGGCTGCCGTGGCCATCGAGTTCCAGGAGACGGGTCAGTGGTGGAAGGTGGGCATGAACAAGCAGCGCTCCAGCAAACTGGATGCCATTTAAAATAAACTTAACTTATGGCTATCATAACTTATGGCTAGACACACTCTCAATCATTTGGGTTTAGCTTGTAATTCAGCGCCTAATTTAACATTTACAAAATTTAAACAATTCAAATATTGATCAATCATTACAAGGAGAATTAAATAAAACTACAACTGCAATTATTTGCTACTTGCAATCGCCTTGAACTTTGCCTCCAAATACTGAACGCGCTTCAGTAGTTTGTCACTGGTGCTGAACTCGTTGTAGGGCACGGGAATCACGTGGTAGCCACTCTTTTCCAGCAGGTCAAATGTCAAGTTCGTAACGCCGCTGCCACTGCGATGCGTTCCGTGGCAAATGTCATGGAAATCAATGACCATCAGGGCCACCCTAAAAACAGTAGAGCATAAATACCGGCAAGAAAGTGAAAGAGATTTGGGATAAATCACCTAATGGCTTTGGGGTTTTCCTTGTCCAAGGGCAGGGGATTTCTGTTAGCATCAAAGTGGCACACGGCATCTGGAATGAAAGAGGATCAGGGAAATTGTTCGACTAAAAAAGGGGTATCATACCTATAAGGAAGCCCATTTTACTGTCCACCGCGCTCTGGAAATGATTGCTGGCCGGCAGCAGGCTTTTAAGAGCATCCAGCATGCCATTGACTAGCACTTGTTTTGCCTTGGGATGCGCCATGGGCACCTGGTAGGCAGGACTGTCGGCGGACAGCAGAGGACCCTTGTAGTCTGTGGCTAATAGCTGGGCATAGCTGTTCAGATTGAGCAGCCTCATTTTGGAGGTGGCTGTGATGCCAGCCTTGTCCTTTTGCAATTTCTCTAAGAAGTCCGCACTGCAAGTACATTATAAAAATAAAATTGAAAATTTTAAGGTTTAAGTTTAAGGACAAACCTCAAAACTGAAGCCAGATGACTGTGTTCCACTAGACCCAGCATTGTGAGTGACCACACAAAGCTCAGCCACTCGGATTGCTTGGTGAAGTCTTCACGCACAATGGATTTCACCAGCTTGTTGCTCACTTCCTCCAACTGGGCGCTCTTGAAGTTCAGCAGGGCCGAGGTAAGGAAGTAGGCGCTGAGATCTTGGGGACGGCAGATTTCGCTGTTTCTCAAGAGCCACTGCGTCAGGGATTCCAGGATATCTAGAGCAAATCTGCCTTGATTAGCAGTTATGACTTGGAGTGGCTATATAGGTAAACTAACCCAAGTCCCGGTAACGCAAGATGCCCAGGCTGGTAATGATGGATCCCACAACGGCGGACTTCTCCACGTTCTTGGGCAGCGCCGTTTGGACATCCGCGCAGACCTTGGCGCCTAGCACAGAGTCCTGGAAATTCAGCGTGGACATGGCGTACAGCACATCCGCTGATTGCTTCAGATCCAGTGCCTCCGATGCGCTGCTAATGTTGAAAGCCAGGGAGCGCAAGAGCGGAGTGCTACGCCGCTTCCTCTGGGCCAGCGTGCTCATCACCTTGACCATCTGGGGCAGACTGATGCTGGCTATCAGCTTGGCCGCCTCATCATCGCCAGCTACGCCTAGCACCGTGTTCAGATCGTCCGTCCGGAAGCCGGAAATCCGCTTGGCCTGGCCATTGCTCTCGCCCAGAGTCTTGCTGTTGCCTCCATTCCCACTTTTAGGCACAGTCCTGCCCAACATGCGGCAAATCCGCAGGAATCTGGTGTCGTTCTCGAACTCCGAGATCTTCACCCGATCCAAGGTGCTCCACTCGGCCAGAATGGAGACAATCCTGAGGGCATGCTTCCGTGAGAAGGCGTTGTTGCTCTCCGTGATGGACAGCAGTCCGTTGACTGTCTTGGCATTGATGATGCGCTCGTCTATCTTGCTGGAGGCCAGGTTCTTGCTCTCATCCTTGGGATTGTCGTTTTTCAGGGACTCGAAGGCGGCGGCCACCATGTTGCCTGTTCGTATTGGAGCACCAACTGGTTAGCAATGTATAGGAGGTTTAAGGAGCTATCTACCTCGCGGTTTTCTGGCCACCGCCTCTGCAGCCGGCGTGCGTGCTTCCGGCTGCACTGCATCTGCATCCGATTGACCACCTGGGGTGTGGGTGTTGGCCAGTGGAACGCCCGCCGCCCGCACATTGCTGCTGTAGGCGGCTCGGCGGTATAATTGGCTAACAAAGCTGCCGGTAAAACGTTGCAGTCCCAACATTTTCAGTCAATCTACACGCTGCAAGAAACCACAGAAGTTTACATAACCTTTTTGTTTACATTTTGAGCGGGCAGTTTTCCGTTTTTTATCGTATGCCAAGGCCACAGCCTTATATTTATGACTTGTTATAGCCTTTTTTCATTGAAATCATTTATGTTTCATTTAGTAAATCCTTTAATTTAAGCAAACTTTCCTATTGAACGTTGAGAATCCACAGATGACGGCAGCGTTCAGCTGTTTGCTAGTGTTGATTAACGACCGCATAACGTTTTCCAAAGTCTTGCCACACTGCCCAAGTCAAGAGGCAATTTTGCAACACTGGGGACAGCTCACCAAAAAAAAATTAGCTGCTGTGATTTTGTTTTACAATTTTCGTTTAAATTTTTACATTTTTGTTTGGCGGATAGCGCGGGTGCGAGTCAAGTGCGCAATTTCCATGCAAAAGTGCAAAACGCGAGTGCAAAAACACACATACGAGAACGGCACGCCAAGCGAAAACGAGTTCGACGTCTCTTGTTGTAGTTGGATTTTCCAGCCACCTTTCGACGAGATTGTGTGAAAAATTCCGAAGCATTCGACAGCTCCAAAATGGTGGATAAGTTCATCAGCATGTGGAAAGTGCGCGAATTGGCGGACAAGGTGTAAGTGATCAGGAGTACTTAACTATTGGGCTGTGTGTATAACAAGCCCCTTCAAATCGAGTGACTGTGGAGCCTCCCACGCCCCAAGTTCCCGATTTCCCGCCACGCCCCCTACTCCACAAAGCTCTATCCTTCCCAAAACTCTGAGTATCATCAGAAAGATCTCATTAATGGATGCACTGCATCAGGGAGTTGGATTAGGTGCACATTTTTACCTGTTTTCAAGGTTGTTCGTAATTCCAAACGAGCTTTACACACACAACCACATTCCGATATGGATATCCATGTGAGTGTGTGCGTGAGTGTGTGTGAGGCTTTATCAAGAAACAATTTGTTTGCTTCGACTGCCCAAATATAACAAAATGTTTCCACCTGTGCTAACACTTCCACTTCCAGGCTTTCCAGTGAAACGGGTGTTTGTGTTTCGCCATCGAATTATTAATTAAGGTTGCCCCCTTTCACCTGCCCCCTCTATGGTGGTGGTGCCATCTAAAATGGCTATAGTTCCAATAAATTAAAGCCAATGGAGCTGCTATAATGTCACTCAAATCATTAGGCTAAGTGAAGTTACTACAGGGGATTCGGGTACACTTTTTCTAGCCCTTATCTCGAACTGATAAGGAATAACTAGCTGGAACTGGGCCGTTCCATCACGTTTCCAATGTCTATCAACGTCGCAGTCTTATTATTTATTTATTTATCTCTATCTGGGCTATGTAAAGCTGTATTGTCACACACCATTTATTTCAAGATACCTGTTCTGATTAACCGGGGCTTTATCTGTTTGTATATCGAGTCAATTGAACTTATCAATGCATTAAACAAATAGGCTTTCTTTAACTTTACTACTGGAAGCTTTACGTGGTTAATGTTTTAAACTTACGAATAATGATTAACGTCCCTTTATAACTTTTTTTAAAATCAACTAAATTTAATTGTTTATACTTTTTAAACAGTAAAGTTTTGGGTTAAGGTACATATATATATATAGCTTTTCTTTTAAGACTCTTATAGGAAAGATGAAATCATAATATTTTTAATATCACATACCATAAACGTAGCTTGATTTACAGGTTTAAAAGTGTTTTTGCGATCTAATTTGGTTAGCTGACTTAAGGCCTAGATATGTTTTAGTCATCTCAAGCAATATTTAGAAGCTAGATTTGATTTACAGCATTTTAATCTCTTGCCAAATCCTCTTGCAGCACCAATGTCGTAATGAATTACACGGAGACGGAGGGCAAGGTGAGGGAGGCCACCAACGATGATCCCTGGGGACCCACTGGACCACTCATGCAGGAGTTGGCCTACTCCACTTTCTCCTACGAGACGTTCCCCGAGGTGATGTCCATGCTGTGGAAGCGCATGCTGCAGGACAACAAAACCAACTGGCGACGCACCTACAAGGTATGCATTAACTTTAGATGAGTCAATAAAGTTATTTACCAAATTCCCTCACTTCCAGAGTCTACTTCTGCTAAACTACTTGGTGCGGAATGGCTCCGAACGGGTTGTGACCTCCTCCCGGGAGCACATCTACGATCTGCGCTCGCTGGAGAACTACACGTTCACCGACGAGGGCGGCAAGGATCAGGGTATTAATGTTAGGCATAAGGTACGAGAGCTTATAGACTTCATTCAGGACGACGATCGGTTGCGCGAGGAGCGCAAGAAGGCGAAAAAGAATAAGGACAAGTACATTGGCATGAGCAGCGATGCCATGGGCATGCGCAGCGGTGGCTACAGCGGTTACAGTGGAGGCGGCGGCAGCGGCGGTGGCTACAATGATGGTGGCGACTACCGCTCTAGCCGTGGCGACAATTGGTGTAAGCTAGAAGTTCATTTCTGAAGGCTACACACCTTCCATAAACTATTCTTAGTAATTAATGATGTATATTTTATCTACAGACTCTGACAAGAACGCCGACAAGGATCGCTACGAGGATGATGATACTCACTACGATGGAGAGCGCGAGGGATCCGACAGCGACTCACCCAGTCCAAGGCAAGTGAACGACAAGCTCCCACTGAACATGACTAAATAATTAATGTTACTTTTACCACCTCAGACGTAACTATCGCTATAATGACCGCGCCAGTCCCGCCGAAGTGGCCAGCGAGGCCAAGCCCTCCAGCCTCAACATGAACATTCGCTCGAAGACTGTCAGCTCGCCGGTTTCCAAGCAGCCCACTTCAACGGTGGCCGCCAAGCCGACGCTGTCCCAGAAGAAGATCGATCTGGGTGCGGCGGCTAACTTTGGAAAGCCAGCGCCAGGCGGTGCTGCCGGCATTCACTCGCCCACGCACCGCGACACACCCACCAGCGTGGACCTAATGGGCGGCGGCTCGCCCTCACCGTCCACTTCCAAGGCCAACAATAATACGCAAAGCAATAATAACGATCTGCTGGACGATCTGTTCAAGACTTGCTCGCCACCGCCAGCGCAGGAGCAGACACTGAACAGCGCCGCAGTGATCGTGGACGACGACGACGATGACTTTAATCCGCGGGCCAGCGATGCTGGCCAGCAGGAGTTCGGAGACTTTGCCGCCGCCTTCGGTGGCAATCCATCTGGATCGGCGCTCAGCGAGCCACCATCAACGGGCCTTGTTCCGGCTGTCAACGATGAGTTCGCCGACTTTGCTGCATTCCAGGGATCGACTAGCTCGACTTCCGCTCTGGACGGGAATCTGCTGAAGACGGCCACGCCGGCGAACGATTCCTTTGACCTGTTCAACGCTGCTCCCGCCGCGACGGCGGCGGCCACAACGGCCACGGATCTCCTGGCGGGCCTGGGCGATCTGTCCATACACCAAAGCATGCCCATGGGTGAGTTGTAGTTTGATACTCGTAGACTAACCTACTTTTAAGTTTGAATTAAGCTTAGGATTAGAGTACTTGTCTTGGCTTTAGTCACTACATGATATTGTATTTAGGAATCGCTGCATGACGGCGCGTCTCCCGAGCTTGACTAGAGCCATTATCTCTACCTCGAGCTCCCCCAGACCCACACACAAAGATACACTCTCACACACATCCTTCCACACAAAAACGGCAACATATTCCAATCGGATGCACTCGTTCTCTTCTCATTCTCTCTCGCAGCTGTCGAAGAGCAGTTGGCATCCGGTGGCGATTCGATGTCGCCGTCTCCGCCTTCCCCGCCGTCGGAGGCAGTGCGTCTGGCCCTGGCCAAGGCGCAGAGGCAGCTGCGCGACTTGGGGCAGGTGCAGAGCGCCTCGGCCACCGCCCAAGTGGCATCCGTTCTGCGGGAGCTGCTGCACGCAAACGCCCTTCCCGGCTTTGCCACCCCGGAGCAGTTGGTGGGCCTCGATCGTCAGACGTGCGACTGGAGTTCGCTGGCCAACAAAGAGTATGCCGCCTTGGTGAACCAACTAGTGGAGCTATTCAGCCAGGATTGGCCAGAACCGTCGCGGGATGTGGATGTGCTGAATCTTTTTAAACTCGATCACAGCTTTGATTACATACGGGTTGCCTTTGAAGCGCTGCTGGGAAAATTGAATCAGTTTCCGGGTACAATCACATCGTTGCTGCAGGATCTACTCAAAGATGATGGCCTAATTGCTATCGCCTTGCTGCACATCTCCCGCCAGAGAGGATCTTTGATGCAGCGGTTCGCCAGGACCATTAAAGTAATGCCGGAAAGGCGTGTGGAGGAGCTGGATGCCCAGGTGAAGGCGTTCTTTCAGCTGCTCATCGGACTGCCAGCCCAGGTGGCCAATCGGTTGGGTCGCAAGCTGCCGGAGATGTTCGCCCCTGTTGCTTACCAGCGGCTCCTGCTGCGCCAGTGGCTGAAATCCCTGCACTTTGTGCTGCAATGCGATGATAGCGAGGATTGCTTTGATCTGGAACCCTACTCCTGGCTTCTCTCACAACTCGTAAATCTAATTTTCGATGGACCAACGTTGGAGGGTTTCCTGCGAGTGCTTAAGGACTATGCGGTGGCCCCCAGAGGAAGGAAATTAGTGCATACCATTGTGAAGGAACTTGATCCTGCAGCTTGTGTGAAAACCGCTCAATCGGCGCTTTCGGCGGAACTGAATCTCTACGTACTTTTAGGGGCTTCCGCCCTGGAGACTCCCCACTGGAAGCACTGCCTGCTCCAGAAGTTGCCACTCCAACGGACTCCGGTGGAAAACAAGCAACTTAAGACTTTGGCGAGCTATCTGAATGTCGTGGCTCCTGCTCAACTGCAGGTGCTCTTTAATCAACTGCTGGGAATCTGGTCAAAGCGAATCTCCTTGCATAAACTGGGCAGCCAAGAGCACTTGGCCATATCCAAATTGATTGTGCTGGCCAGTAAATGCCTTTCCCGCAGTCTTCAAATGGATTTGGACACCAAGCGTCAGCTGCACGATGGACTGAGTCACCATTTGCAGTCGCCAGATGCACTGCAGCGACATGTGGGCATGAAGACAGTAGAGCTGCTCTTCAATTTTATGGCTTTGCCTGATACAAAGGAGGAAGATCGCCTAAAATTCGATTACGATTCAATGCGTGAAACTCGGCAGTGGCACATCTTTGAGGAGTTTGATGAGCTGGCTCGCTTTGAATGCCCCAGCAAGTCGAAATCAGATGAGAAGCCAGGTGAAGAGCAGTTGAAACAGTTGGAGTCACATCTCAAAGAGTTTATGAGTAACTCAGAGGAAAAGGAGCAGCTCAATCGCCATAAGATTGAAACCAAAGCAAAGCCACCTACCAAAACAGAAAGTGTCAGCATGCAGCTGGACTCGGATGACGATGAGCCACTGGATGAAGACGATGACGATGATTTGAAGCCCTACGATATGTCCAATGACATAACCAGCACCATTGAGGAGCGCCCCAAATTCGTTATAGACTTGCTGCAACTTCTCCGCACAAAAGTGGAGAATTACCAAGTGTTTGAGGGCGCTTTTGGTACGGCCGAGCAGCTTATTCGTGGCCAGCTGGCCAGGCATGACACTCAGTTGGCCATTGATCTGCTGCAGCTATTCCTCGTCATGGAAATGCAGTTCTACTATGAGCACTTCGAGCGCACACAATTCAAGTGCTGTGTGGCCATTTGTGTTTCGCATCCGGGAGCCTGTGCCGAGTACTTGTGCCGCCAGTTTCACACGGATAACACCTGCTATGCGGCCAGTGTGCGCATCCTGATGCTCCAGGTGCTGGCAGCGGCGGCCAAAGAACTATCTGGCGACGAGAAGCAGGAAGCTGAGAGTGAAATCCTGGACATTGTGCCGCCTGCAGCCAAGCAGCCGCGCAAGTTTGAACTCTACCAGGAGGAGGAGAGTCCTGCCGCCCGTCTGGCCGCTGCCCAGCGAATCATCCGCGAACGTCTGCGTGCCAAGACCAAGCGCTATTTCAGCAAGTCCAAGGCTGGGGCTCGAATTGAAAAGGCCAATCCATTTCACCCGGTGGCAGGCACTTTCTTCTTCAGTTTGGTCAGGGGACAACGGACACGCCAGATGCTTTTCGTGAAGTACGAAAACATATCGCACGACATTGACACCCAGTTGCTGGTAAATCTACTGCACACCCTGTCCGTGATTATCATGTGCTCCCAGAATTGTCCACTGCTCCCGGCCATGACCCGCGAGATCTTCGACCTGTGCGCCTTTGTGCGCTTCAATGCCGAGGCTCGTGTCCGAGCGGCCACTCTGCAGCTAATAGGGATCGCACTGGTCACCACACCGGGTCATGTGCTGGCCCAGCACTTTGCCGAGTCGCTGAACGAGCTGCAGCGCTGGCTGGAGGACTTTGTACGATTGCCCCTCATCGGTGGGGAATCCTCGGAGGAGTGCCGGGATCTGGCCCAAAGCATCCTGGACACCTGCTACAAGCTGTTCGATTCAGCAGCCATGGAACAGGCAGCCTAACCATTCTTAAGAAGGAATTGAAAAACTAAAGATTTCTTTACTATTAAAACTGTATTTGAAATACATAAACCTTATGCTTTTCTAAAGAAAAAGAAAGACAATTTGATGCTTTTAGTTGTTAGAAAGCCATATATAAAATAAAATAGTTCCTGTTTAAACAACCTACATAATTATTATACATCTCACAAGAACATTGTCATTGAAACATAATCTCATAATTTGGCAAAGCTAATCTTATATTTCATACCTTTACCATTAAAATTTTTTAAAGAAAGTATTCGACGCATCTCCACTCACAAACATAAAACATTGTCCTTAAGCATTTCCTTAACATTATAAAATAATAATAATGGACTCACAGAAGAGATGTAATTGCTAGAAATAAGTTATATGATGATTATGTATTTCTCGCTTCGCCAAGCCATTGTATTACAGGTATACATAAACGGACTTACTTCATTTAAACTACTTTCTTTGTTTATTCGTTTTTTTCTCCCACTGCATATTTGTATTGCAAACCACACACACATCGGATCCAATTTTATTTTTCAAATATATATGTACTTAATTATGGTGAATTGAAAAGCATTTTTCAATATTCCGGGCATTGTGCGGCCACCGCAGCCGCGGACTCATTAGGTAAACCAATAACAAACCCCAATAAATCAGCAATAAGCGCAATAGCCATATAACAGATACCAAATCTATTCTTTGACTATGTAATTGCACTTGATTTGCTGCGCAAACGCTTCCGAGTAGTAGTTACCACCTCATTAGCCGATCACCCAGTAGTCGCATTTGCAATTCTATCGAAGCCACACATCCAAAGCAGCTTTTTTGTGAAACCGAACAAATAAACCGAAAGTGAAGACCCCGAATAACAATATTATTGCTTTTGTGTTTTTTCCAGACAATATGCTGCCTCCCATTGCCGCCGTCACGGGCAATAATCTGCTCCAGCCCATGTCGATGACCAATAATAACAACAATAATAATACCAACGGGGGAGCAGCCACCGCCGCTCCAAGTGTGCAGCCCACCAGTGTGGGTGCCACCTGGTCGGGCGACCTCAAAGGCGGCAAGATGAACATCGACCTGGACAACCTGCTCATGAGCAAGACGGGCAAACCCAGTGCTCCGGCTCCCTCGATGAACGCCCTGAAGACCCACAGTCCGACGAAGGGACCGCTAAATGTGCAGACGGGAGGCGGAGGATTCTCCGGACTTTCGCCGATGACCAGTCCCAATATTTTTGGTTCTGCGGCGCCACAGCAAAACATTCCACAAAACCAACCAGCATTTGCCAACTTTGGAGCGTTCCAGCAGCAGCAGAATCACAGCAATAATAACAATAACAGCTCGTCGGCATTCGACTTGTTCCAATGATATTGTTTAGCCTAATTCAACCCCCACCAGCCTTGAACTACTTCCCCCCAAAACTTCCACTCTCACATTCACATTTTCACGATCGCTAAACCTGTCAGTTCTATATATGATTTACGTTTACCTACCTACCTACCTACTCCCCCTTGCTGTATAAAGTTTGCGAAGCGTGCAATTTGTTGCTAAATTTATTGTTAAACAAGTTCCCCCACCCGCGATGCAGTTTTTCGGATCACATCCATGAATTCCACATCCGTCCTGATTGTCCACTCGGAAACTGAATGTCGTCATCAAATGCAATACACTGTAGTTGAATAAATGGTTGTACTGAACGGATTTGTTAGCACAACGCGCGGACGGACGACGGCTGAGCGATCCATCATTGAAATTGTTAAACAAAATACTACAAATATTGAAATCAAACAATTTTAGCAATAGTTAACGTTACGATGTGTCTGTATATAAATTGAATGTAAAAGAAATATGAAATATAAAAGAAATGAAACCAATAATTTTTAAATATTGTTATTTACTTAATTTTAATTTTAATCAGTTACAACCGGAAATGCAGAAAAAGCTGATAAGAATTTTATTATTTATATCATAAATGATCATGATAAAAAAACCAATTCATTTCTCGACAGACATCACTTAAATTAAATTAATTAAAAAAGAAATCTTTGAGGTTTATTATTGACAAAGATGTTCAGATAAATTGAGGTTTTCATTCCTTTTCAATCCGTGTAATTCAAAATCAAAAGGCAAATCTTATTCGGTGGGAGTACCCTCCAAAGTATGTTTATTAAATGTGGATCCATTAGGGTCAAAGAAAATACAGAAAAAGCTGATAAGGTAAAAGGTACTTAAGACTAAGCTGAATGTAATGGAGACGACTGATTACGCCACCACGGCTTCCTTGTTTTTGTTCTTCTTTTTCTTCTTCTTCTTTGGCTCTCCATCGTCATTTCCATTGCCATTTTCAGCCTCGGCGGCTGCTCCGTTTCCATTGCTGGCGCCATTGGCCTCACCCTCATCCTCCGCCACCCGCTTCTTCTTCTTGTTCTTCTTTTTCTCGGATTGGGGAGTCACTGCTGCCTCCTGGCCAGCTGCTTCGATGGCCTCCTTCATGACCTCGATGTTCTTGCGCGGCACATCGCCGGACTCGTAGAACTTAAGGCGATCTTCGACCTGCTGCTTCAGAGTGTCACCAAACACGCTGGTTGGCTGCTCCAGGAAGCAATCAATACGCGAGGCAATGGAGCACTTGTTGGCCAGGAACCGGGAGATGCGACCCTTGTTCTTCAGGCCAGCGCGACCGATGAACGAGGAGTGATAGATGAGTCCATACTTGGGCGTATTGGAGCGGGTCTTTAGCGCACGGAAGAGCGCCTTCTCGGCACCCAGAATTTGTACAGTCGATGCCGGGTACTTGGCCAGATTGGTCAAGCTGCCAGCATGGGAAATGAGGCGAGCACCGACCTGGTCGCCAATCAGCGACTGCAGATTGGGAGCCACCAGGTTCATCTTGTTGTGCAAGTAGGTCGACAGCTTCTTCCGGTACTCTGAGAGCTTGACAACGCGCTCGGCGAACAGCTCAATGTTCATCAGATCCACAATGGAGATGTCCATGCCCATGGACATCTTGGCGGCATCGATGATGGCCTGCGCCTTGGCCGAGTCCATTACGATCTTCTCCAGATCCTCAAGCTGGTCTTGCGTGAGGTTCTTGCGGTCCTTGATGAACTTGGCAGACTTGGCGAACATGTAGTTATCGGGCACAATCTTGACCAGCTCTGGGAAGTGGTAGGAGTACCACTCGCGTATCCGCATGGAGAATGTATTCACATCCTTGTCCAGCTGATCAAGCAAGGCAATTGACTGGATGATCATGTTGTCCGAACGATGCACGTTGAACTTGACCTTGGCACGCGAGTAGCTGTGGCCCAAACCCAGTTGAGCAACGCCAGCAGACTTGTCGGTGAATCCTGGGGAGGAAGGGAAAAAGTTAAGGGCTAGTTACAGTGTCATTTTGTAGGCCACTGACTAACTTACCTTTGACCAGCTTAGCGAAATGGAAACGAACTCCTCGCAGGATCTCAGGAACTACTCCAAAGTGGCTGCACTGCACGCCAACGGACTCGGTGATGGCTGCTCCCAGCTTGGCATCTGCAATGCCCAGGGTACACTTTTTCTTCTTGAGCTTGGCAAAGAAGTCATCCAGGAAGCTGAGCAGATCCTGCGGAACAATGCCCTCGGAAATGGCGTTGATGTTCTCCAAAGCGGCGATGGCCGTCTTGAAGGGCGCAAATCCCGCCAGCTTCACAATGGAGTTGAACTTGGCGAGGTCCGTGACCGAGGACTCCACCTGGGGCAGGAACATGGACACCTCCTCGAACTCCTTGACGGAGAAGATCGAGAAGCCCGCCGCATGCTCGTACAGCACATACAGGTTCGACTGGAGGCGGGGAAATGGTATCAATTTGGTGCGGTGGCAAGCACATGTGTTTTAGGGTGCTCCAACAGGTAAGGTTAGTTTTCGTTAAGAAAACATTCCAAACATTCGCCTTTCACAAGGAGCACTTAATGTAAGATGTTTAAACAATATGTACTTACCATATTTATGCCGAATATATGCCGTTTTTATATAAAATTATATATTTTAATTCAAACACGATGCTCTAGCAGTTGTTTTTCCACGTGCTTACTTAAAAGTGTGACCAGCAGCAGGCTAGTATAGAATTGTCAAAGATATACTAGAAAAAAATACCAAAGTACCGTACCGTATAATTTCAACAGGCTGGCCACGTTGATAACCTGATAACCTGTCGCGTTGTCCTTCTCGCACCTTCAGCTATCTCTGTCTCTGTGTGTGAAAGCAATTTTATTTTTATTTATAACAATTTTTGCGTTTATAAACACAACAGAAATAAATAGTTGGCTCGGCGCACTTCCTGGAATCGCTCGTATCAGCTGTTGGCTATTGGCACCAGCTTATAGACTGATTCCGATACCGTTTGTCAGTTTCCCTGGAGAAGAGAAAGGAACCTGCAACGAATTCCAGCCACTTTTGTTGATTATTATTCGGCATTAATTGTGTGAAAATCGGCTGATCAAATCGGCTGACACGTCACAGGAGAGCCGGAAAAGCGGTGAGGCACTCGCCGGAAAAGTCAGCGCACAGGAAAATTCCATTGGAGGCCCAGTGAAAGGCGAGCACAACACAACTACTACATGCCATGGACTTTTTGTTGTAAGTTCTCGGGCGCAGAATAAAAAAAGCAACAGAGTGTGCAAACTGCCGTCCTGTTGGAGCACAAAGAAAGCTTGGATCACTCCCGCCCCCAATTCGGACCTTGTGGCTTTGTTTTCCCTTTTCGGGGTGATATCCCCTACTCCAATGCAGTACAACTTCCCCAAACTCTTTTGGGGGCTGTCCAGAAATCCCTTCAAAACGAATTCCAACAGAAAGTCGAGTCTTGTGTCTGAAATCCATTCATTTGTTTCCAAATTATAGTCGCATTTTAATAATTTTCTTATGAGTATCAAAAAATAATTAAGAACCAAATTCCCACAAAAAGTTAAACTAAATTATAAGATTTCTGGGACATTAACAGAATTCTAAATTCGAAAATAATTGCCCTTCTCCCACAGCGGCTCCCGTTCCAGCAAGACCTTCAAGCCCAAGAAGAACATCCCGGAGGGCACCCACCAGTATGATCTCATGAAGCATGCGGCAGCCACCTTGGGATCGGGAAACCTACGCAATGCAGTGGCCCTGCCCGATGGTGAGGATCTAAACGAGTGGGTGGCCGTCAACAGTGAGTATACTATAATTTATTAAGGCACCGAAGAAAACCCATCTTAATGGTTACTGCCTTGCAGCCGTGGACTTCTTTAACCAGATCAACATGCTATACGGCACCATCACCGAATTCTGCACCGAGGAGACCTGTGGCATCATGTCGGCTGGCCCGAAATACGAATACCACTGGGCCGACGGTTTGACCGTGAAGAAGCCCATCAAGTGCAGCGCCCCCAAGTACATTGACTATCTGATGACCTGGGTGCAGGACCAGCTGGACGACGAAACTCTGTTTCCCTCCAAGATCGGCGTGCCGTTTCCAAAGAACTTTCACTCCTCCGCCAAGACCATACTGAAGCGTCTGTTCCGCGTGTATGCGCACATTTATCACCAGCACTTCACAGAGGTGGTGACGCTGGGCGAGGAGGCCCACCTGAACACGTCCTTCAAGCACTTCATCTTCTTCGTACAGGAGTTCAATCTGATCGAGCGGCGTGAGCTGGCCCCGCTGCAGGAGCTGATCGACAAGCTGACGGCAAAGGACGAGCGGCAGATATAGGAATCACTGCAGGGAGCCGCAATTGCCGGCGGTGATGGCGGTGGCCTGGGCTTGCAGTTGGACTTGTGATGGGAGCGCTCCGGCAGACTCGTGTATTACGCTTTAGTTAGTTACCGCCTTTTCTTTTAAGTTTCGTTCACTGCTTCGTGGGGTGCCTCCCACTAAAAAAAAAAAAAAAAAAAACAAAACAAAACATAACATAACAAAAACAGCCGATCGGCGGAGATAACCGAACTATAGCGGGCTAATTGCTGATCCAGAGCAACTACTATATTTTTATATGTGAATCGTAACTTTAAGGAGTATAAATCATATTTATATGTATATGTAAAGAAGAAAACAAAAAGCATCAGCAGCAGCATCAGCATCTGCAGCACGCCTTCGATCACCAACACATCCAGCTTTCGAGAAACAACCAATATTACGTTCACAAACTATGCGTGTTCCCTTGTTTATCGTTTTTTCTTTCTGTATGTATTGTATGTATTTATTACTATTAAACTATCGCTATATAGCTCGGAGTCGTCCAGCGGATCAAGCGATTTTGTAATGCAAACCCCAGCAATGTGAGGCGACGCTCGACAGCACCCAATAACTGATAATAATTGTAGACTTGATAAACATTTTTGATACGTTTTATACTAATAAAGAGAATATTATGAATAAAGCCAGCTCTCTTTTAGGTTTATCGTGCATTGACAGTTTGTTTTAAATCAAAAACAAAAAATGAAACGAAAAAAACCGGTTAAGATTAACATGTTGAAATACCTTTCATTAAAAAAGTATTCAATATATATACAATTAAGGTTTATTATGGAACTAAGGAGTACTTGTAGTACGGGAAGGTTACTAAAATATGACAACTCATACTGATACATTTGCGCATTGTAAATGTTTTCGACTAATCTATAGCATTCGGCTAATCGCCTTGTTATCACTGTCGCCACATTAACCCCAATCACTTGAGCTGACTTTTGTATTTGTCTTGCTCCACATAGAAATCGGCATTCTGCTCCACCAGCTGCTTCCATTTTAGAGAGAGCTCCTTATAGCTGAGCCCTTGTCCACCTAGTTCTTTGGGCAATTGGTCACAGATCACAGAGGTGCCCTCGCGTCTCAACAAAAGTCGGGATCTTATCTTGGGCGTCATAAATATTCTGAAATGACAATCCAACTATATAGTAGGGAATGATTATAGTTTAGATATTACTCACCTGAAAGTGTTTAAAAAAAAGTTCACATGACGTGGTGCGTTGGTGAACTCCAATAGCTTGGGCTGACATGGATAGGCGGTCCAGCTCTCCACGGATCGCTTGATGAGCTTTGGATTCATTTGGAGGGCATGACCCAGTTGGACGCCTTGCATGTCCAGAATGGCCACCATTCCACGTGCACAAGTCTCCGGCTCGAGCTTTAACAGCAGGTCCAATATCATTTTGCTGGTCTGAGAAACAAAGGTCGATTATATATATATACAGTGTAGACAAAAAGTTATATAAGTTATAAAAAACTCCACTATTTAACTTATAATTTTTTTATGTTTCATTTTAAATATAGATTTTAATAAGCCGAAAAAACCGAAAAGTTCAAAGGGCAGCTGTGGGTTTCGAACCAAGTCTTTCGTATGGATAGGTAAAATGATTTTTTTAACTATAATTACGTAGAAATAAATTTAAAATTTATAAAAGTTTTATAAAAATTTAAAATTTATAATTTATCTGACCTTTTCGGTATAGATAAATAGTTTTTTCTGTGTATATATCTAAGCACGTTCATAATTCTTGACTCACCTTAAAGACATTGTTCTGAGTGTGTAGCTTGGGATCATGAGCCGCTGTCCGGATGACCACCACCATTCTTTGTTCCGCATCAGCGCCAATGGGTAGAAAAACTCCCAGATTGAGTAACTCCTGCATTTCGGGCAATTTGGGATCGCGATTATCAAACCATTCAGGGCGCTCAGCTCGCATTTGATAGAAGTTTTTCAACTTTTTTTTGGTACGATCCACATCGAATTTGGAAGTTCTCAGAAAAAAGTGGAGGTTCTCGAAGGTGTTGCACCCGTTGATTTGGGGATTGGCCAGGAGCCAATCGCTGAGATCCTGCACCTGCCTTAGAACCCTTTCGGGGTCACCATCGGCGGTGGTGACTTGTCCTTGTCGTCTGGAACTGCTGCTGCGCGACCACATGGCGCTCTTTTGAGGGCGACAGCCGTCGGCGAACTAAAACCATTGTTTATAAACAAATAGCGACATGTACTCGCCAAAATAAGCTTTGCAACAAGCTTTTACGCGCACTCAGCGCTTTCTTCTTTTTTTTAATCGCATTTCGCACTGGCACTGTCGTATTCTAAAAATACATAATTGCTGATCCATTGCGAGCTTAATTGTTGCGTTTTCGCGCAATTGGATTAATTTAATTCGAATTGATTGGCTAGAAACCTTGTATTTTTAAGCTTGGCGATTTCGATAGACGCGGAAGCACGCACATTAGAGATGGACAATTTAAAACAGCTTACATTTCCTGTTAAGCCGCTGTTAACGCGATCTTTGTAACGGTTACTTAGAAAACTTTAAACGTTCAATAATAAATATATTTCTAAAAAATTATAAAAATGTCAATCTTTTGTGTTTATACCATAAAAACTTTATTTAAAATGCCAATTTGTTCAAAACTTAATTACGAGATTTATGTGGTATGCCCATCCACATTTTATCAGTTTTATGCCAAGATTTTGAACAAATTTAAATTGTAGTTTTTTTATAGTTAGCAAGGTATCATTAAATTTTTTTTAGTATGTTAAATATTTTTTTTTAGCTTTAGCATAAATCCAAACTAATTGAGAAACTAACCTAGTTTGATTACTAATATGTCTGTCAGTAGAACAAGACTTTCAAGATAAAACGAGCTGATTGATGAGTTTACGAGTTAAATTCACAAATAGCTTTGTTAATTTGCTTACCTCGTATACTACTTACTTTAGGTATTTAAACCCAGCATATTTGTAAAGTTATTTAGTTGTTTTCAACCTTTATCATAATGCTACTACGTGTCCTTTTGGTTTGCTTGGCTTTATTTGCCATGTCATATGCCCAACCTGTTTCTAAGGATAAGGATATATTTGACATTATTGATGGTGAGTACTTTATTAATTACAACAAATGTTAAAAACTTTGTTCCTATAGGTACCCGATCTGGCTTAGCTCGTCCTGTTGTTCCTCCAGAGCCAAACGATGTACCACAGAGAAGAACTTTGGTATTCCTTTTACCAATTCTGTTCCCCAATCGATTTTACTTCACTTAAATTGATAAATAAAATAAACTGATTGAGCTTATTTTACTCATTCGTTTCATTTGTGGTATTTGCTTGTAAGAGCTTTATTTTAATTAAAAAACCCAAACACTACCTTTAGTTGTACTTTAAAATAAACTTTATTCACATAGAAAATAAATAATTGTTACATTTCAACACATTGCTCTGCCAATTGCCTCACCATAAATTCATCCTTCTTTCTCCGCTGGATTATCCTGCTCTCTTTTTTATATTTTTTCGCTTAGATCGATGCTTAAGTTTTAAAATAAAATGTATATTTACAAAGATGTTTTACGCAAAAACTTAAGTCAACTGGTAGGTTGGTAGATTTGTAATTTCGAGGTAAAAAGGACTCAGGAGCAGGACCGGAAACGGAAACAGTGGGTGTTTGGTGGTGCGGGATGGTGGTGCTGGTTTGGTGGTGGTTTTTGTAGTGCAAGTGCTCAAAAGGCCCCGTTGAAGTGCAGGTTTTGTGAGGCGAACTGCGGTATCCCATGGTTGAGAGCTAAAACTTTACTAATTACTTTCAATTCATCAAGATTTCTTAAACTGCTAAATTGACTAAGATGATTGCCATTTTGGCCACTCGGTCTACTCTTATAGTGTGCATTACCTGGACTAATATCGCCGCTGGCTTTTGGTTGTTGCTGCAACTGTTGCTGTTGCTGCTGCTGATGTTGCTGCTGTTGCTGTTGCTGCTGCTGTTGCAGATATTGCTGGGCGTTCTGCTGCAATTGGTTGCTTAACTGAGGAGTCAAATGTTGCCTGTAAAAGTTCTGATTCTCCAGATGTGGATTGGCATTAAGGTCAGGTTGCTGGCTAACAATTGTGGTAGCAAAGGAGTTGCTCGGCTGTATTTCCACATTTGAATTCAGTCCGAAATTGCCCACTCCCGTCTCCTGGCGAAATTGCCGAGCCCTTTGTTGCTGTTGGAAAACCGCATTGCTGACGTAGTTTGGCACCAGCAACTGTTGTTGCTGTTGCTGATGTTGCTGCTGTTGCTGCTGTTGCTGCTGTTGCTGCTGAAATGGCTTGTAATTGTTATGGGGCAAGGCCTGAAGTTGCGACGCCTCGGCCGGTGCAAAGTTGAACTGATTGGAGGGCTGGACCTGGGGGTTTTCGTTCGATTTCTGCAGCGATTGCTGCAAATTTTGGAAAATCTGCTGCACTGCATTCGCTGGCGGCTTCGGCTGATAGTTATTCGTGTTGATGTTGCCATTGTGCAGGGCGAATTTATGACCCGCAACGGCATCGCGCCGCGGCAATTGCTGCTCAATTGGATATGTGGGATAAATAACAGTCTTGGTGTGTGTGCTGGGTATAAATTCCACCGAAGGTCTTATGGAGTAACCGCCCAAAGAGGGCGGTTGCAGACCGGATTGAATGACCTCCAGCGAACCATGTTGCTGTTGGACTTGCGGCAGTTGCTGCTGCTGCTGCTGTTGTTGCTGTTGCTGCTGGAGGTGTTGCTGATGTTGCTGCTGCTGTTGCTGAAGTTGCTGCTGTGGCTGCAATGTGCTGGGTTGGGCAATCGGTGTGCCCTGGAAACGACTCTGGGTCTGCTCCTCCAGGAGCTTCAGTTGACGCAGGATTAGAGCCTGTTGCTGTTGTGCCTGAACCTTCAGCTGGTAGATCTGTTGCTCCAGTGCCCGCTGACGCTCAATCAGGTAGTTATTTACACTTGGCGGCTCTGCCAGATTGTCACGCGGTTCCTGCTGAAATTATTGTTTCATTTTAGTTGGTAATATTTTTACGGAGTGGTTTGTGTGTCACTAAAATTTAAAATTTCTAAATTATATATCATCTTTCATAACTTTAATTAAGTTTTAAAACGCTTAAAGCATTATAAGTTTTATGAGCTCTATTAATATTTTTGTGTAAACATATCTGGTTTTGCTTGTTGCAATTGAATTTTTTAAAAATTATTACAGAACGATATGTGTATCATACAAATTTCAATTTTGTAGCTTATAATTTGTACGTTGGTTTCAATTTAAAATATCAAAAGTGTTTAAATATTTAAAATGTGCTATGATTTAATTTAAAAATATTAAAGAATTTAAAAATATGTTTTCTTATTTCCTTTTGTGAACTTTATTAATATTTATACACGGAAAAAACGTTAATTGCTTATCGCAATCCAACTTTCGGAAAAAATGTATCAAGAAAATGGAAATTTTCTATTTATTATATTAGTTAGTTTAATACTTAGTGGCAGCAAATCGTTTTTTTCTTTCCACAAAATTAGTTTCATTTTATAAATTCTATTAATGTTTATTGCTAATTATATTTCCGTTTTATCTAACTAATTAAAGGAAAACAATTTAAGAAATTTATTAAAAAAGAAATTTTGTATATTTAAAATTTCCTTTATGTATTAAGACAATCTAAATCAAAAAAAAAAAAAGAAAGGTATTTGAAAGTAAGTAAGTAAGTAAGTAAAACAGTTTTTATAAGTTTCCCTATTATACCTTCACATAATTGCTGGTGGAGCTGGTCAGGAAAGCGGGCGTGGTGGAGAAACCACCGCCGCCAGCAGTGGTGCTCGTGCTGATCTGGGTGGTGGTTGTGCTGCTGCTGCTGCTGCTTGTGGGTGGAAACTGAGTGGGCAGCGGTGTAGCCGGCGGCTCCGACTCCAACACATTCAGCTTGGTGATGGTGGGTCCGATGTGTGGCAGCTGCAGCTGTTGCTGTGGAGCCCCGAAGTGGGTGGTGCGCTGGCTGCCCGTCAGCAGTGGGCGGAACTTCTGGGCCGTGCCCCGCTCGTCCAGGTCCACCGTGAAAGCGGTGACCAGTGGTGCCGCCTGGATGCGAATGTCCTGCTTGTCCACCAGCTCGATGTTCTCCCCATCCTCGTTGTGGGTGGGTCGTGGTGTTGTGGTTGTGGTGGTCGTCGAAGTCGTCGTAGTGCGACGCCTAGTGGTGCGGGGTATGGGCGTGGTTGTTGTGGTTGTGGTCGTGGTCGTGGTCGAGGATGTGGTTGGCACGGCGGTGGTCTTTCTCACATTGCTGATCTCGAATTTGATCTCGTGGCTGCCGCTGTCGTGGGAGATCTCATTGCTGCTCACGGATCCGGAACTGGAGGAGTCCACACTGCGGGTTAGTTGGCGATTCTCCGGAGCTTCTACCTCCAAGGTCGTGGGTTCCAGGGGCAGGGAAATGGCGGGGGTATTCTGTTTCCTAACCGTGGTCTTTTTCCACAACTTAGAACGATCGATGAAGGAGGAGAGCAGCTGCTCCTGGGCATTCTTCTCGTCAAAGGTGGCCGTATAGAACTGAACAGTGGGCACCACGGGCTCCGGTTCGTTGCCTCTCGTGCTCTCCTCGAGAATCTCATCCTTTTCACGATGTGAGGGTAAGGTAGAGGTCTCTGTTTGGAGCAGGGAACGGGAGCCACTGCTGCTGGGACTCAGACTCTCCTCACCACTTTCCGTGGCCGCCGCCTCCTCCTGTTCCAGTTTATCAATTGCCCGCAGTAGGGCCTGTCTCACAGAGTAATCCAGTTTCTGGATGGCCTCCCTGGGTATGATCTCGTTGCTCTCCGTGCTGGCAGCATCCACCTCCTTCTCCTTCTGCTCTCCTGCACTGGTTTCCGCATTGGCCACATGGAGCTTTAGAGCAGCCAGTAGCAGAATCGCCAGCAAAGCCCAAGGCAAACCATTCCAATGTCTCTGTTTAAAGTAAAAAAGAAAAACAAAGAGAAAGGAAACATTAATGATTACGCTTAAATTTAATAACTTAATAAGTTCGAAAAGACTGCTCTTAATGGAGGTCTTAGTTTCAGGCCTCATTTGATTTAATGGCCATGGATGCTCGGCTAGTTGGAGACACCTTGGGCACTTGTCTGTGACACCTTAACCATTTCACATGGCCTGGCATTTGGTTAAGTGGTATTTGCCAAAATGGTTAGGCTTGAGCAATTTTATTTTACAAGCGACTGGCAATACAAATGTCTGAATTCGTATATTTACGATTGTTAAGACTTCTCAAATAAATATTTTTATATCTAAGAGTAGTTAAGAAATTGTGAAAAAAACATTAAACATTAAACATTATAATATTAAAGCATAAAAATATTTATGAACATTATTTCGTATATATATTTTATTAATTGTGAACAAATTTGTATAAATTTTATATCATTAGCTATTTAGTTCATGGCGTTGGCTTAAGTGGCATTTGCCAAATTTATGTTTTTATATATTTAAGTTTATTAAAACTTTTAAAATTATTGTGATATTCATTTTTTATTGTTTGAGTTAGTCTCTCAGTAAGAAAAGATTAAAAATTGAAAAGTATCTCTGCAGCTTTTTATAAGATACAAATCAAACTATGTATAAAATGACTGGCAATAGGCCACTTTATAAAATGCATGAAATTACACCTCATCGAATTTTAAAATTGGCCTAGTTAAATCTGGTTAGCGAATTAAAGCATACCAACATTTATGGCTATTATTATGAATATACATATTTTAAAATGTGACCTAATTTTCATAAATTGTATGTTGTTTCTGGCACGTTTTTAATTTTTGGCAATTCGCACATTGGATATAAATTAATATTTAAATGTAAAATATTTTTTATTTTCCTGCATAACAAACTTCCTGATTTACCCGAATCCAGTGAATAAAGTAATGAACTGAACTCATTGGAATTTCGATTGCATTTTCTTTGCCATATTAGAAGCCAAGCCCAATTGCGGGAAACTTTTGCAAGATGGTGGAAAATGCATGCACTGTGTGCAGCCTGTGACCCCTTCGCTTTTCGTTTTTCCAACGGAAAGTCAGCTAATCGCGGAGTGGTAATCTTTCCGGCATTTGCACAGACAGAAAATCATAACGCATTATACATAGTTTTTTGCTGGTCAGACTGCCCACTCATGGCATGCAGTTTTCTTGCCTTTTTCTTTTTGGGGGGGGAATCTGTGGCTGCGTTTTCACAATTTCCCATTTTCAACAGCTTGACGATTGATTCCTAGTGGTTTTTTGTTTTTTTTTTTGCATGTGGATTGGCGAGACCGTTTGCAAATTGGCCAGCAACTTTGCAACGCTTGTTTGGCTGCGGCCAAGTGCTTAGTTAGGCTAATTGTTGCATCAACGATCAGAGGAAAGCCATCTGACCACCTGTCGCCGCAGCTACGTGAGTTTCTCGCTTTGATTTGGTTTTGTTTCTCAGTTTTTGGTCTGGGATTCGGATTTGGTTTTGGGTGCCCAGGATTTCGGTGAGGCAGTCACAGTCACGTTGTTGCCACTTGGCACTTGGCATTACTCCGCGTTTCTGGCCAAATTCGAACAATCGTGGCCCAGTCGAAATTATTTAATCAGCAGCAGCAGATGAAATGAAAAGCCCATTTGATTCGCAGCAAGGATTCCAGCGATTTGCAATGCTGATCTTGCATAAATCTTTACTTTGCACAGAGAAAAAGTGTACACAACTTTTATATAACATAACAAATTTTTATGTTTTTTCATAAATCCACAAATTAAAAAAAAAAGTTAATAAAAGGAGTTTTACAAATCATTTTAGGCTAGAAATCTAAAAAAGATTGGGTGGTGAATTTAATAAAAC
This sequence comes from Drosophila elegans, assembly GCF_018152505.1. Taxonomy (NCBI): domain Eukaryota; kingdom Metazoa; phylum Arthropoda; class Insecta; order Diptera; family Drosophilidae; genus Drosophila; species Drosophila elegans. The sequence continues at coordinate 157,044 of NW_024545855.1, read as the reverse complement.
CAAAGATCATATAACTGATTATATCGTTATTAATATTTATTATTGTGTATAAAAATATCAGATAAATATGAAAAATATATATTTTACATATTTCTCAATCGAAGCATTTTTTAAAGGGTACATCAAATTGTTTTCACAAAATTCTAAAAAATCAAATATTTTTAACTGTTAATGCCATTCGATTAGAAAATTTGCTACCATTTCAACAATATATTGACGATTATTCTTAGAGTTTTAGTATAAAAACCAATATAAAAAAGTGTTTTTTTTTTATTTTTAGAGATTTGTCAAAAAAACACACTTGCTAAAGTTTTATTTACAATATTTATGTATGTGCTATGCAAAACCAAATATCACTTGCTAAGCTTTGAGTACGGAGTTCAAATTACTATTGATTTTTTTGTGTGGACTGGAGCAAATGGACCAAAATGATGAGGACCATTGATCAGATGAACCCCCTATCGGTCATCAATCTCCCCCATTGATTAAATCATACGACTCTGCTCAACACCTTTGACTGGAGTTTTTGCTCCCCAAACTTTCTACTTTTCCGCCTTCGAATGCGTCTTCTTTGAAGTCCATTGCTATAAAATCGAACATGACTCAAGTGGTTTTTACATTGAATAATCTGGTGAAAATAACCACTATTTTTCACAATTTAACTGGCAGGCGGATGCCGCCCAAAACAAAAACCAAGGCCAGGGTTCAAGTTCTGCTAAAGGGCAAAGCATTATGAGCCAGGAGGAAGCCCCTTTTGATGGGAAACAATTTCCAGCTGGCAGTCGTTTTTCCACACAACTAGTTTGCCATTTGCTATTGACTTTCCGCCTGCCTTTTCGCTTTCTGGCCAACAAAAAATCGATGGCGCTGCCTGCTTTGCTGCTCATTTGCGTCAATTTCACTATGGAAATCATCGTGGGCCTTAAGTCAGTCAGCCAAATAGTCGGACAGTCCGTCAGTCGCTTCAAGTTGGCGCTAAGCTAATCAGGTTTACCGGCTTTGGATGGTTTTCATAGCTGAAGGTAATACTACAATACAGAGGGGAGAGGAGGATCCACTGGCGCGGCGAAAAAAATAGCAATCATCATAAATTGTAATGGTCAGTTGGGAATCTCTGCAGCCATATTAAAAGGCATGGGGCTCAATTGCATGTGGGCATTTCCATTTATTTCATTTCGGGCCATTTCCCTACTATGTTTGGCACTTTAAAACACGAAAATCCAGGCTGCCTTTGCGGAAGCGATTAATTGTAAACATTTGCGGCATTAAAGTAGATAACTTTAATATGCTGTGGTATAAAAAGTGCACATTTTTTATATTATACAATTTTTTATTTTAAATATGAAACTTATATGAAAAGCAGGTGTTTAAATATTCAGAAATTTAAAAACCATTATTTAAAAAAGGCATCGTATTATATTAAATGCCTTAAAAATTAATTATGATGGCTGATCAAATGCTTAAATAAATCTATTTTTATCAACATGGCTCCAGGAAATATTAATATGCTACATTTAAATATTTTTTTTTCACCAAATGGTTTTCAATGGCTTATAAATTTAAATTGTTAATGGCTAAAGGTTAATAAGCCTTGCAGCAATTTCAAAAATTTCTCTATTTAAAATTCGCGCTAGTTCCCAAACAAAATCACAGTCAAAAGGCGCCGTAAAATTTCCGTTTTAATTGGATGAATATATTCACATGGGTAAATGTACAAAATGAACAAGCGAGTAAAACGCCATAAGGCAGCTCAATAAAATTCCTTTAATTATCGGTAATTATTTTCGTTGGCCGCTGGGTTCCGCAAAAAGCCCGAAGCCACAGCTTTTCGACCACAAACATGCGGCAGAGTGTAAAAGTGATTTAACAACAATCGGACAACGCCAATAAATTAGCAATACCTCAATGGATAATGGCCCAGAGCTGTCTATATAATTTATTTATCTCCAGTGTGTGGGTTGATAGTGTTTTCTTTATTGTTTTTCTACCTCCCACCACCTCTCTTGAGGTAAGCAAATACATATCTCCGCGGGCAATAAAGAAGCGGCAATTGCATAAGCCAAAAAAAAAACTGACCAAAACCGAAACTTCACTTTCGACTTGCGGACTGGGTAACCCAGTTCCACTGGCCAACAATACAGGTAAAAACAGAAAAAAAAATGGTACATCATATTCGCGTATGCCAGTAATTCGAGCTGTCAGTTGGGAGGGGTTTTCCCCTCTTTTCATTGTGATTAATTTCACGCCAACTGAGCGCCGCTGCACTACGAATATTTCGCATTCTGCAGATGCATTTTGGATTTTGAATTTTCGCATTTTGCATTTTGCATTTAGCATTGCTCAAGCCTGCAGTGGTTGCATCCACATCCACATCCATACAAGCCACGCATTATTAAGCAGCTGGCAAGATGATAAACACCGAATTTCGAGACCCGGCCGAAAGTTGTTTATCTGGCTCCAGATGTAACAGTTCGCCTTGCCACATAACGCAATCCCAACACCAACACCAATCCCAATCCCCATACCCATCCCCTTGCCAATTGGCGAGCCAGTGCAAATTGGTGTTTATGCTATATGTGGGCCACCATAAACATTAAATGTTGTAAAAATTATGTTGTAATCCATAGCAAAAGTCGTAAAATGCAACCACATTTAATACAAATATTTTATATTAAAAGGTTTATGGGTCCACCAAGTTCACGCCTAAAATAAACGATTGATGGTCTGAAGGGTATATTCATTATTGGGTATATTGATCTTTTGTATATGCATCTTTATCCAACGTTGGTCTAAAAGGCCTTTTATTATGATTTACAAATTGGACTGTATTCATAAGCAAATTTTGGTTGATATTTAAAACAAAGGGGATTATCATGGTGCTACAGAAATCTTCTTTGCTTTAAATACATCAATATAGTTGTCACTGAAATCGATTTTTGTTGCTTTATGTTAAGTATGAACAAATAATAAAACGTTGCCATTCATAAAAGCTTTGTTATTATCTTGCACATGGTGAATTCACTTTAAAACTTTTGACTTTTTTATTTATTTTTTATTTGTATTTACAGATTATATGCAAGATAAGAAAGTTATATTTAGATTTTGTAATCAACCAAAGATTTTTAATTTATATTTACTTTTATATTTAAAGATTTTATATAAGATATTTCTAGTTTAGTAATACTTTTCTTCTAGCATCATTATAAAATATAATATAATTCTGTAGCTTCTATTGTGTTTATTGTTTACTAAATTTGTTTGTTTAAATTTCAAAAATTTTTTATATTTAAATTTAAATTTTTGTTTTCAATAAACTTTGGCTTAAAAACATTACAAAAATTGTTTTTAAAATAAATCCAATACCTTCTATTGATACCCAGATTCCCAAATTGTAAGAGCATGCACAAATCGATGACTTTGCCACCTCTTTTTAACCTTTATCAATGACGATCCCCTATGGTTTTCGGTTGCTCAATAAATTTGTTACAGTATTTTATGGGCTTTTAACTGCCTTTGTGGCTACCAAGCTGCGTTGTCCACAGAGCCATAAAAAACTTCCATAATTGCGTGTGTGGGCTTCGGCAGCATCTTCTCCCAATGGCAGCCCTTTTCCATCTTGAACTCCATCTCTAGTTCGATGCTCGATACTGGATAGCAAGTCCCGGGCATTTGCATAATTTCACACTCGCATTTCGAGGCTGACGCGCCCTGATATCAGATTTAGTGGCATTGTTTTCGGCGAGATATTAGCAACCTGAGTCTGTGATGCTGTTTTGACATGGAAGCAGGCTTTTGATTGGCATTGATTGGATCGCTGGATATTGACCAATAATGCGATATCGTGATAGGCGAGGGGATCTTCTTCACCGAGAAATCACGAATTCATAGCTGTTTACATTTCGATTAGGGCCCATTTTGCTGACTGTTATTTGCATATTTATGTGCATTTAATTGGGTTTTGGTTGCGTGTAAGCCATAGTCATAGATTTGGCAGTTATAATATACGATATTATTTTTGCCGGATTGGCCAGAGGTCAAGTTTATTGATGAACCACCGATAACCAGCTGAAGTTCAAGTTTGGACTTCATATTCAATTTGCCAGGCAAATAACAATAATATTATGCTGTCTAAAACAACAGGTTTCCACCATATTATTTTGCCACGCCAAAACTCTCGCTGGCATTTTAGTGGCTGAGTGAAAATCCGTTGACCAATGCTTTTTGCCATCTTCCACGGCTTTTATTTAGCCACACAGCATTCAGCATTTCATAATAAAAATAAGACGAAATTACCAATGTGCGCATATTACGATAAATTTCCGCGGCACATGCAGTCATACTTGTGAGGTTTTTCCATCTTACAATAATTTCTGTTTGGTTTGTTGTTGTTTGTTTTTGGTTCGCGTAATGTCTGCCCATTGTTCGAGGTTTGGATTTTAGGGAGGGGCTGCAGGGGAAATCTGTGTGTTTTCTTTTACCATTTTTTAAAATTTTTTTTCCGTCGCTTTTTGTTTGGCTGTTTGCATCTAATGGCGCGCGTTGAGACAAAAATGCAATGTCAATGGCATCATTGGGCCGTGTACTCGGCAATTTCGGTTTCACTTTTATCGATGCCCGGGCATCTGAAACTCCGCAAGACGAAGGCTGTTGAGGAAGAGCCAAAGCCAAAGCGGCGATGAAGATGCTGGCGGAGTAGAGATCATCGGTGGCCAGTTGACGTGGTAAATGCTTTGTTTGGCCCCCCTACTGTACATATGTATATATAGTTACATATTATTATGTAAATCGCTTACACTGTGTGTGCAGCGCGTCGTGTGCCATTTACTATTTGAAAGGGGTACCTATACCTACCTGCTGTTGACCTTTCAGCGGTGGCAGAGCTGTCGATGGGTTTACAAAACAAAAGACTTAGGCAACGAACTCGACACTAAACACCCCCTAAAAGCATTGCATGGCCAACAACAAACTCATCCATTGCACTTGCTTAACAGTTATAGTTATAAATCTCAGGTGCTTTTGATTTATTCGAGGGTTTTTCCTCCCCCCTCACCTTCCCCATTCCTTTGCCCATCATCCATCATATGGTAAGTTGTAAATTGCTATTTTGACAATTGCACAATTTCGTGCAGACCCTGCTTTTAGATACAGATCTCCCCGCACGATATATGTTCGCCTGCTCAGTGTGCGGGCGGTTTTTTTCATTTCTTGTTATTTATTTCTTGTTGAATCCATGAATTGGATATCTTGTGAATGAAGCGCCGATCGTGAGTGAGTGTGCGGCACTTTTACTTTTGTTACCCTACAATGGCGGCGGGTCAACAGTTCCGATAAGCAAATCAAATAACATTCCCTGATCAATGACTGTGAAAATCGGAACCCCGAGGCACTTGAAAATCGTTAATTGAATTGGCCGAGAGAAACTCACGTGTGATAAAGATATTATTTGTGAAATGTTTTTAATTGTGCTTATGGTATGTGGTTTTTGGGATTGATGATAGCCCATGACTTGGTGGATCAATAATCCAATTGTATTTTTTACTATGTGCCTTGACTGGCTTTCATTAGGCAGAAATTAATTGCCTTTGTGTTGGAGAGATTGTCGAAGATCAGAAATTAATAAAATGATTGAACTTATATTGGATAAGTATTTTGGAATTTCTTTTTAAAATTTAACAAAGAAATAAGCACACTTGTATGTAATTTGATTTAACAAAAACTTAGTGAAACGAACTAAAAGGATTAGTTTGAAAATTTAAAAATGGTAAAATCATTTAACTGAGTATAGTTTTATTTTTTGTTTGATTTTATTGCCTGCTGGAAAATTAACCATTAAAGTCATTTATTTATTATTTATTTGATTAAACAAAATTTTATAATAGGGGTTGATTGTTGTACTAAGAGAAAGTTATGTCTTATAAACATATTTATAGTAGTTAATGTAAATTTTTATTTGTAGTTCTTTCTTTACAATTCCCTTTTGATCTATTCCCAACTAACTTAGAGAATACATAAAATACCTTTATTCTAGGAATAATCGTAACTAAATCCTTGAAATCACGAACACACTTAGTAAACTTACAGTTTCTTTAAAAAAAACAGCAATACATAATATCACGTTTAGCTTAAGGCCTTAAGCTATCGAAAAATTTTTATGTATTTATTTTTTTATTTCGCCTGTAAATTTAACATTGCAGAACATAACAACAATAATGAAGTCTCTAATTGAATGTATATGTTTAATAGCTTAAATACACATTTTCACATATACTTTTAATTTTCCAGGAAAAGTGGTAAGCACATCCCTTGACACTGAATGCCTCTGGATGATTTATGACCCGTTGGCTAATTTTGGGCTGGAGAAATCAGCGGCCGGCAAGGAAGACGTCACTTTTTTATTTTATTTTTGCCAACGCAAAAAGAAAAGCAAAAACAGAAATAAATAAAGGAAAAAAGGAAAACGCAGCATAATCAATTTTAAGCATTGTCAAAGTGCAATTATGCAACGGTGAAAAGTGAAATTTTATTGCATGTCAACAACGGCAGACATCTACACACATCTTGCGTTTTGGGACGACTTTGCAGATGACTTGGTAGATGGGCTGGGATTGGGTATTGGGTACTGGGCACTGGAACCGGGTGCCAACTCTCAACTTTGGCTGGCCACGAACAGGTCGCCAAACAACTGGCCATTTGAATTTGGCCATAAGCTGTCGATTGCATAAGCTGGAAATCGGATATGCCTGGGGTGTGGGCCTTAACTTGGCTCACATGCGGGCTAGAAGGCACATAAATCCTTGAGTTTCGGGTTGGCCAATCCAATTGGGTTAAACGAGCAGGCAGCACCTGTGCTTTAATAGCCACCCATTCGCATTTCGACCTCAAAGTCACGGCTTTATTTGTCACTTTTAACGGTCCTAATCAGCCTTAGCCACTAAATGGACTTTAAGTGATTAACGATCGTAAAACAACTCGATCGGTAGCTGGCAAAACGAATTAAATGCGTCTCATATGTCGCCAATTAAATTGTTTTATTGGCTTCGAAATGGTATCATTAAACGGCATTAAAAACCCATTACACAAATGACTTGGCAAATGACTTTCAATAATTTGGTCTTGCCAAAAACCACAAAATCCCATGCATATATTCATGATTGGTATATCTGATCGATTGGCGATTCGATCGCAGCTGTCAGATCGTAACGCGTAACTCCTACACCAATGTGTTCAATGTGCCAAAAATGGGCGGGGTCTTATGTCTTCACTAATTGAGGTAATTTAATTAGCAAACGTGGAGAAATTTCTATTGAAGTTCGGGTGTCAAACTTTCAATTTGAAAAGAAACAAGAGCTAGGGGATTTCGTGGATCAACCATTTAAATAAGCTATTTGATATTTCTCGTGAAAAATATATTTTTAATTATTTGTTTATTAGACTTTATATTATACATTTAAAATTTTATTTTTCAACTAAAACATCTTTGTTTTTGACTTAAATTAAACTTTTCATTTATTTTATAAATATGTTAAATATGACTCCCCTACAATTGGCTTTGATCTGAAAATATGTGTTTCACATTAACAATCATCATGCTTTTGCGGTTGAATTAAAAATCATATTTTTTGGTCATTTTATAAATTTGTCCATTTAATAACTAAACTAACTAAAATTAAAACTTTTAAGCGTTTATTAACTTAATAACAATTCTCGGTTTGTCACAAATCACTATTAAAAATAAAAGGGGCTTAATAAAATATTAAACTACAAAAAAAAAAAATGGCTGCGTGAAAAACTTACTTTTATTTTTGGGAAAAATAAACCCTTATTTCTGATTTTAACTTAGCTAAAAAATGTCTAAAAGCTAAAAGATTGATCACTTCCAGATAAAATTGATTTTTAAAAATTTTTGCATATGAGACAAATAAAAAAAAAATAAATGGGAAACTAAATATGAGGTTGATGATTTAAGAAATTTCATAGTTAGCAAATTTCTTCCCATGGTTTTGTTAAAAAAAATCAAAGTTGTTGCCCCCTTATACAGGTACTCACCACAAGCATTTTGACTCTGTATTTTAGTGGGATATATCCAAATTTATAGCTCTGTAATCCGATGGTTTGATGACCACACTCCACCTCACTCTCTCTTTCGTTCCTCCCAAACGATGCACGCAATCAAATCGTAATATTCGAATCGAGACAGAAACAGAAACATAAACATAAACTAATCAAATGCGAATTAGCTGCTAACGTTTCCTTTATTTTATTTGGATTATATTCATTTGATTTGTATAATGCCAATATGCCGCTGGCTGTAGGTCGTTCCTTGTTGCACTTTATTTTCGTTAAATTGCCAAATTTCGAATCGTTATTTTCGAATTAGCGGACAATAGTTCACACCGTCCGATAATTTTCGCGGCTCAGAGTTAGTTAGGAATTGGTATTCTTTGTTTTGCTTGCTGCTTTAAGGTTGCTATTTGACTTTGCTTTTTTTGGATTTTTATTTTTGTGTTAAGCGCTGAGACGGCTAACCGCTGGCAGAGGGAAAACTGAACCAAACCGTCTGAACGCTCGCTGCAGACTGAGGCGCGAACATTTCGAGGTTTCCTGGCCGAAGACAAAAGCATTGAAAACCATGGGCCTGAAGATGCTGCGGATGTTGCTGCCGGGCGGCAACATGTTGCTGGCGTGCATGTTGCCAGTTGGCGATGAATGAAAATGAAAAGCTACTTTGAACTTGGCTCGCAGCCAACTGCAAACACTTACATTCACTATGCTACACCTTTATGGCCATTATGACGCAACGGAATTCTAGTGGAACTGCAGCCTGCGGCTTAATTAAGTTTGTTTTACATTCATTTATTTATCTTTTGTATTTTATTTGGATTTTATGCGTGTCTCTGATTCGCTGGCAGACACTTTCCAAGTTTCGCGTTATTACTTAACATGGCTGGTTTCGCTTTCGTTCGAAATCCTTGCCCACAGCTTAATGAGCCACTTTGCCCCAAGCCAAGCCAGTTGGGGCCAACTCACACACGTGCCGCAGATCAAAGTTGGCTCTGCCACTTCCACTTCCTTGTGGCTTTTTTTTTAGGCCACTTCGCGGCGCCAATTTCTCTCGAATTAGCGCCAATTCAGCATGTAAATTAACTCATTTCTGAAGACGCATGTTTCAATATTCGATTTCCGCCTGTCTTTTCACAGTTCCGCTCATCTTTGCTAAATGCAATTATTTTTGCCACGAAGCTTTGATGATGAGTTAGGATTTAATGCCAAACAGGCTAAACCTGGAAGTGTTTCTTGGCCATCAATGGTGATTATAATCAACTATATACGCAGCTTATTGAACCTAGTGTTAAATAATTTTTTTATTCCAATTTTAGGTATTTATTGTTCATATTATAAAATATATAAAAGTACTAAACGTATTTCAAAATAGTATGAAGGTCTAAGGTTTTTTCGATTGTCTAAAAATCGGGTATAAAACTAAATTTCTAGACTGAAATGTGTGTTTACATCATATATATGTATTGTATATCACTAGTCAATCAAATTTTAGCCAAAAAGATTTCTGTGTCGCTTGCACTTATTTTTATATAAAATTTAACAATTCCTCTTTTTTATTTATAAAGAACTAACTAACCATATGTCAAAACAATAACTCATTAATTAATCTACATTATTAATTATAAGAGTCATTACTATATGTACAGCCTTTCTGTTTAATATGCAAATAGAATTTTTCAAAACAATTATAGACTAGACTAACTATTTTATGTGACTGGTTTCGGTTTTAAAATGTTTTTTTTTTGTAATAACACTTTTCGGGTATTACCAAATGTTGGCTGGTAGGTGGCATAACACCATTTGGGTGAACAGTAATAACCTGCCTGGGAAATCCCCAGTCGGCGGGGGAGTGGAGACCCATCTCCGCTGTCATCTGTCCCCAGTCAATGGGGAATGGGAATCGGCAGGCAGCGAAAAGCACTTTCCGCCACCACCGACAAGTTTTCAGATGCCACTGGGAGGAGAGTCGGAGTCACATCTCTTAGCGGCAGATTATTTGGCAAATGCTTCGTAAAGACCAACAGAAAGCCACAAAAGCGAGCCAAAAACCAAAAACCGAACAACTAAAAACCAAAACCAAACATCGAACACGTTGTACGTCGAATGGCAAACCAGCTTTCTTCGTCGTGACTTTTGATATTTGAAATGATGTCGAGACGCCTCGACGCCGTCGCCTGGTGAGCTTTTGAACCCGTTTGCACCCTTTTCCAATTGTTCCATGCAGTTTTTCCCCGCCTTACAATTTTGCAATTTGACTTTTCCGAGTCCAAGTCGTTTGCTGCTCTGTATGCTGAACAAATTTTGATTGTGGCCAGGACAACGGCTGCTGCACATTTGTCCAACTGCAGGCTGAACGTGCTGATCCGCAGGCCATTTGGCCAGGGAGTTGGCTGAAGAGTATTAACATTATACACTGAAACAGAATTTTTATATTATAAAGGATTAATTTTTGTAAAACATAAACTACTTTAAGCTACAAGTCCTAAAAAAAGTTTGAAATAAAAAGAAATAAGTTAAGCATTCTAAACTATTCAAGACTAATTAGTCTTCTGGTTAATATAATATTTAAAAAAACAAAACAAAAAACTAAATATCTTTTCTTTAAATTACAGACATTTTTTTTTAAATTGATTACAAAATGGCATTAGTTTTCTGCGATTTGCCTGAATTTATAATACTAATTTTTTGAGAGCCAGGCAAATTGAAAAAGCATGTTGCTTGGCTTAACAGTCAGTCCCAGTAGCTGCAAATCTGTATGTGAACTGGATTCCTAATGAAGTTTTGCGGTTTTGCAGACTGGCATTCGATCGGAGGTGATCTCGGCTGCCATAACTCAGGAAAACCACCATGTTGAACTCTTCGTTTGGCAACCCATCGATGACCTTAGCCACTTGATTCGCTTCGCCACGCCCTTTGGCCACTACCGTTTATGGGTATTTTTTTTGTTCAAGTCGCATAATAAAGTCATCCATCTGGGCAAAGCGATCATCGAGTGGCCTGCGGCTAAGCTCTATTGTGACACTTGATTGAGGGGTTATTTCGACTTCGATTCCCAGGAGCTGCCAGGCATTTATGATGGGCAGGGGCAAATGAAACCATAAATAGCAAAAAGAGCAACGAGTTCAATAAATGGCACAAACACGGCGGACAATCGAGAAATTTGCTTATAAATAAATTTGTATAAATTGCATGGACTGGGATTGGGCATAAGACAAAGGCCTTTGTGCCAGCCGAAATGAACGTGTCAATGAGGGCCGAACTAATAATTTAAAATGCAAATAGTCGAAAGAGGCAATCGTAGACGACTGTCGACTGTCGTTTAAGGTGTGAAATATGGACGCGGCAGAAGCAGCTCTAATCTTTAGACCCCATGGGATGTGACAAGCTGAAACCCGAGAAAAGATTTGCCAACGCACTCCGGATAATCATATGCATCCAAATGTTTTTTACCCAGATATCTTCGGTTACATTTCATTTTTTTTTTTTGGAGCCTTGTCAGTTCCGGATTAGAGAAAATTGCTTTTTAAGTAAGCTAAATCAATCATTTGACAGCTGCTTAATTGTCCAGCGATCAGTGGTCACGCCCACAAGGCGATGGCCTTTTTTTTTTGTTTTTTGGGCAGCTACCGGCTGAACTTTTGAACCCCACTTTTTTCGGCCCATTGTGCATGGTTCAATGCCATGGCAGGCTGGTTTTTTTTTGGTTGATTTTTCACCATGATTGAAATATGTCAGTGAAACTGGAAAATTGAAGGATTTGATTGATGCATGAAGTAAGTGAAATTTTTGATGTCTTAAAAAAAGAGAAATCTGATTATTTTTCTGTGGAACAGAATAAAATAAATTAAGTACTATAAAAACCATTTTAAAGAAAGCATTAAGCCTTGTGTAAATAATTAAAAAAGTTTTAACCATCCATAAAAAGGTCGGTGTAAAAAATACTAAGTTTTAATTACTTTAACCAAATGTTAAGCAAGGTAAACATATCTATTTTTAAACAATGCCTGGCTGATGGGTTTTCATCTTTCAATCACTCCAATCAAAACTTGTTTTGCCTGCAACCTGAAGAAGATGTGGCCAATTAATGGTGCCTCGATTTACGACCCAATTTTTAGGGCTTAATGATTATAACTAGTTAGCCATCCAATATTAAAATAATCCATCAAATGAGATAATACGAGATGATTTCGGCGATCATTTGCTTTCCTTATTTGTGTATATTCCCATGTTGTTTATGCCTCGAGCAAATCAAATTTATACATATATTCGATCCACTAAATTTTTCAGGCCAAAAGCCAAAAGATATATTTGATACGTTTTTTGGGATGACGTCCGCCTCATAAACAACAAAACGCCGGGCAATATCAATCAATTATGTCGGATCTGCACACCTAGAGCTTCGAGACGACCCAACCCCGAGTTTTATGTAACAAAGTGGCTTAGATTTCGAGACATCTAGGAAAATCATAAATCTTGTGAATATTTTCGTTCACCGATTGCGTCAACTTTGCGCACTTTGCTTCACATATTAGAAATGCAGATTCCCAAACTGAGTTCATCTTTTTCTGCCTTAAGTTCATTCGGGTGATTAACATTTTGTTGACCCAACAAATTGTAGGTGGTGACTGGGGAGTCATACCTTACCTTATACCTTGCAGATGACGGAGGATGGGCACATGAGCACGCCCACTTGTGCGGCGTGTGAAAACGGATTGGCCAAATCAACAAACACTAAAGGGTTTTGCCCTGGTCCAATACTTTGTCTTCGGATTTTCATTTTTTTTGGCTTAACCGATCTTTTGTTATGCTGATTATCCGTAATTTGTCATACGCTGCGGCCCAACTAATGGAAGGTTGACGAGGCTTATGGAGCAGCCGGAGATGTGACAGTTTATTTTCAACACATCTCTGAGCGATTCGCTTTTGAGGGGCAGTCGCAACAGACTCCCCCACAAGTATTGATGCTTAATGAGTTACTGCGGTAATAACTCAGTCTGCGGACTTTTATGTAATGGAAATAGATGTTAAGTATTCTTAAGTGCTAATTTAAGGTCATATACCTGCAAAGACATTTAAAAAAAAATACTTAAATGTCTAGAAATCGATCGAAAATTGCAAACCGATATTTAAGCACTTAAGCCAATAACTTTTGGAGACATGGTTGCCTTTTCATAATCGAGAAAAGATTTGCCTTAGAATGGCTGGTTTTAGGTCACTTTTCTGCAAAGCCATTTTTGGAAAAAAAGGAAAGGGGTTACATTATTAAAATTTCAAGAAAATCGACCCAAAACTTTGAACCAAAATTTAAATGCAGATTTTCAGAGCTTAAAATCACAAACTTATAGAGATATGTCTTTTTTAAATCGGATAATTGTAAGAAAAGTTATGGCTTTAAAAGTGCTGATATTAGGTCACTTTTCTGCAAAGCCATTTTTGGAAAAAAAGGAAAGGGGTTACATCATTAAAATTTCAAGAAAATCGACCCAAAATTGCAAACCAAAATTTAAACGCAGCTTTCTAAAGCTTAGGACCACAAACTTATAGAGCCATAACTTTTCAAAATCGGATATCTGTAAGAAAAGTTATGGCTGGTTTTAGGTCACTATTCTGCAAAGCCATTTTTGGAAAAAAAGGAAAGGGGTGCCATCATTAAAATTTCAAGAAAATCGACCCAAAACTTTGAACCAAAAGGTAAGTGCAGATTTTCAGAGCTTAAAACCACAAACTTTTAGAGATATGCCGTTTCATAATCGGATATATATATAAAAATTTATGGCCTTATAGGTCGCTTTTCTGCCTTTTTAAAATCGGATAATTGTAAGAAAAGTTATGGCTTTGTATGTGCTGATATATGGTAAATTTTCTGCAAAACCATTTTTAGAAAAAAAGGAAAGCTGTATAATATAAATGGGTTATTGGTTATTTTGTATGTATAAGAACAATAAATAAAAAATCAGATTTACGAATGCATGGCATAAAAATTTAATAAATCGAAGACTTCTGGTGCCTACAAACTAAACACATTTCAATAGCTTAACCTAGAGCAAAACACAAGTACTTCCTACTCAGTTGACTCCGCCAGCTGCTTGGGTTCCTCCTTAATCTCTGCCCTGTGGGCTTGCCACCAATCCATTACGAACTCCCGCAGACTGGACAAGGCGAGAACGGCAGGAGGCTCCAGCTGTTGATCCTTGGCCAGCCAGTCGCAGTACTCCGATCGCGAACATGCGCCACAGCCGCCAAAGTCCCTCACATAGCGCACGCCAGCCAGCTGATCCGGCCATTGGCGAGCGATGCACTCGAGCAGGAGGTCCAGTTGGTCGGCGGACAAGGCACTGTGCTGGCCACAGGCCGAGCCGCTCTTCCACAGCACGTTGAGCAGGCGACCCAGGCCGGGCACCGAGATCCTCGGCGAGAGCAGAGGCAGCAGTTGCAGCACCAGGCGATACACTCGCAACTGGACATGGTCGTAGTCGGGCAGTTCCGAACGCGATGCGGCCAGGGCATACCACAGATTGTTGAGGATGCTAATGACGCCCTCGATGATGTCGAACTGATGGAACTCCGTGTCACGGATCACGCTCACCAGCCAGGACAGGATGCCCACATGCTCCAGCATGATTTTGACTGCGCCGGGAATCTTCACGCAAGTAGAGAGCACCGAAAGGAGCAGCAGATTCGTTTCCAGAGTGGCCAAGCTGGAGCCGTAGTAGCCCAGCAGCACCTTGAACGTGTTGGTGGATACCAGCAGGAAGAGATCGGCACTGCACTTGATGCCATGCCTGAGCAGCTCCACGATGAACTCGCGGTACTGCTGGTGCTCCGGTTCCTGCGAGTAGAAGAACACATTGAAGTCGGGTATGGTCTGGAAGTTGAAGCTCTGCTTCAGCCGCAGGTACATCATCAGTCGCTTGTACAGCAGATGCGTGGGCTCCGTGCTCAGGTTGAAGCTGTGGGCGATAAACAGGGCTGGAATGAGCGGAACCCTAGGTGTGCCACCGTGCGTTCTCCTCTGCGCCAGCCAAGAGTTGCGCAGCTCACTCAATCCCGCCTGGATGTTGTCGTAGGCCTGCGTCCACAGCGGAAGCTCGTAGAATTTGGAGAGCTCAAAATGGGCGCGATAGCGTTGTTGGCAACTGGCCGCCGCCAGTCGCATGTCCTTGTCCAGCGAGGAGAGGCCGCAAAAGGTGACCGCCAGCAGGCCATTCTGCACGGGCCAGCGCGACCAGACCACGGATTCCGGGGCGAAGCAGTGCATCATCAGGGGCAGCAGGAAGGCAGGATCGTAGCAGGTGTCGTAGACCCTCTCGCGCTTTGGACAGATGCGCCTCAGATCCTGGGGGAAATCTTGCCGACCCTGCTCCACCATTCGCTCCACCTGATTGTCGCCGAAGTTTTGCGATTTCTTGGCAGGATTCTGGAACTCGACGGTGGGCAGCTGTTGGCTGGCATGCAAGCTCCTCCAAATCGGGAAGTTCTCAATGGTGTACTCGCTGGTCTCCCGCACAATCAGGGCCAGCACCTGGGCTACGTTCGTCTCCTGCTGCTGCAATCGAGCTCGCTCATCCTCGTCCGCTGCCCTCAAGGCATAATGGGCCACAGCACTTTCGCCCCAAATGAAGGGTCTAAACTTATCCAAGCCCACATCGAAACGTTCGTAGTGCTCCAGCAGAGCTAGGCCATAGCGATCTGCGGCAGACAGTTTGGCATGATAGGAGCCCAGGATGACGGGTATGTGTGCGGACTGGAGGGCACTGGGTGCCTTTCTGGCCAGTGCCTCCATGAGCTGCAGCAGATGGGTTTTCGTCTCACTCTGGCTGCCCAGGAGATGGTCAAAGCAGCAGGAATGCGTGCAAATCATATCATACAGTTGGGCTGGCGTGCCATCCTCCTCCTCCTGCTGCTGCGCTTCCTCCTTGTAATCCTTGTACATGCCGTCGCACAAGAAGGCCATTAGCTTCAGCACGAGTCCATTAGTTTCATCCTGCAGCGGCTGTCGTTCTTCACCCAGATGAAGGGCCAACTTCAGGCAGCTCTTGCAGAAGTTAAGCCACTGCGGGTTCTTCAGCAGGCGACTCCAATCCAGGGGTAGATCATGGCCCTGCTTCAGCTCCCACCACTCGTAACAGTTCCATGCAATTTGCTCCAGCTTGGGCAGATCCAGAACCTGCTTCTTCAAATCCAGGGCCAGCAGCTGGACATTGAGGTTAATGTAATTTACAAATACCGAGGCCTTTTGCTTCTCATCCTTGGCGGTGGCAAAGGCTTGCCAATAAATCTCCCGAAGAACTCGCACCTGGAAGAGCTCCACGGAGTCGAGTTTGAGCTGTTTCTGGCAGTAATCCAGGCACTCGGATTTGGGCATGCAAAGGGCAATGAGCAGAGCACTGGCCTCCGGATTTTCACGGTAGATTAGGGCTGCCTTCTGCGGCTTCTCAATGCTCTTCATGAAGCCATTCTTGTATGTCTGATAGCAACGTTGAAGCACTGGTTGAGGTAGTTGGTACTTCTTGGTCAGGGCAATGTCCAGTAGGGGATACACGAGTTCCTTTTGCTCCAAATTGCTGGGCAGCAGTTCGGCAAATTTCTCTGCCAGTCTGGGTTGGCGTTCGAGCAGCAAACTGGCCAGGCGAATGGCGGATTTACTCAGCTTACGCGAGGATGTGAAGAAGCAGGCAAAGAAGTCGCTGTCGCACTCGCCCAGATGATGATGGTAGCTAAGCAAGAACTGCAGAATGGCCGCCTCTAAAGGTTCCAAATGTTGTTCGCTCAACTCACAAAAATCCTTGTAGAAGCTTAGCAGCACCTTAAATGATTTGCTGCAATCAACGGGCTCCTTCGAAGTGGTCAATCGTCCCAGCAATCGCAGCAATAGATCGAAGTAGTGATTGGGCTTGCCATTTGATATAAAAGCCTTTGCTTGCATTTTGGTGGTAAGCAAGTCCAGCATCTGAGAGCATTCGCCAGAAGTCAATTCAAAGGAATCCACCAGCGCCACACACTCAACAAGTTGCTGTTGATGCTCCAATCGATCCACTGAGCTGTCCAGAGCAATATCCAGGCTCTTAATCAAGTGCAGCCGGTAGTTGGCCATATAGTTCTCGAATCGAGGCAAACTACGGCAGTGTTCCGTCAGTCGCCTTAGGAAAATAACATAGTTCAAGCGAGATTCGCTCGTTTCGCTTAATATTTCGGTGGGATGCAATTGCCACAGCCGAATGTTGAAGATGTAGTGCAGCAGACTCTGGGTGTAGGTCTCGAATTGTTGCTCCTCATCCTCCTCTTGCACCTCCTCCTTGCCATCATCCACTTGGCTGGCGATTTGCAGAAACTTAATAAGATAATCTGCCGTGAGTTCTGCCTGCATTTTGCTGAGAAGCGCACTGGAGAAGAGGTGGCTAAAAACAAAGAGCAAATCCTGAACGTAGACCATGTTGCGTCGTGGATTGCTGAGGCTGGGGTGCAACAACATTGTCTGACCCTCGCCCAGTTGCAGCTCAAAGTTCTTGTCGGTTTGCACCACTTTGAATATCTGTTCGAAGGGCTGGACATCCTCATTGGTGATGACCGTGCGCATTTGCTTCAGCAGCGGCCACTTGTCCGCTAAGATCGGTGGCAGTTTCTTTGGTTTCTCCTTTGAGTGGACAGGCAACCAGCTCTTCATGTAATCAGTGTTGCTACTTAGGCTACTACCCTCGTAAAGCTGCAGCACTTGTTTCGGCTTGGTGTGATAGTGGAAAAGCATTAGGAATACCAGCTCCACGTAGGCGTCGTAGGGCTCCTCCAACTCCACACCCTTCAGCAGCAGAGGCATCACCTTGCTCAGGCTTAGAGTTTCCACATAGGCCTGCACAGTTTGACCCTGTTCAATTTGGGCAAACAGTTTGCTTAGGTTTTGGGTCTTCGACGTCGTTTCCGCAACACTAAGCTCCGGCAACTTTATCTGCCGCCAATCCAAGCAGAGTACTTCCAGCAGGATGTCCACCACATTGGTCACCGTTGCCGCATCGAATCCGATGAGAGCCTCAAGCCAAATATTGATCTCGTGGCTGCAGGAATCAAACAATCCCGTATTGTGGAAGAGGCGGTTCAATATGTTTCCAGCCTCTGCCTTGATGGCCACATCCTTCAGCATGTACGCTTTAATGAACGATTTGAACACCTTACCGAAGAGGGCTTCCTGCGGGTTTAAAGAGCGCGGAAACAGCAAAAGGATGGTCTTAATCGACTTCAACTCCAATTGAATCTTGAAAAGCTCCTGTGGTTCACTCAGATTATCGAAATCAGTCTGGTACAGGGGTCTCAATACTTCCAAATAGTTTAGAATTTGACTTGTTTTGTTCACAAAAGCTCGATTCTCCTTGCACATGAGCAGCACCAGGTCTAGGGTAACCGATAAATGTTCCAGCACATCCACTCCTTCCATTTTCTCCTGCTTGATGGTGGTGAAAAGGGAGACCAGAATGGACTCAATGGTGGGAAAGTGGACTAGCAGATGGTTCAGCAAGTCGAACTTGAATTTCCGCAGCGAATTGCCGGCCTTTTTCGACTGCTCCCGCACTGCAATGGCATGCACATAATTGCTGTACTGCTGCATCATGGACAGGAGAAGGCGCATCATGGCAAGCCGAAAACTGAAATCTATATTGCCTAGGTATTGTTTGCCTGTGATGTGCATCAGCGCTTCGATGGGCAGGCACAGCTGCTTGATCCAAAATCCGAAATCCGTTAGCGTCATCTTGTCGAAGGCAGTGGACAGAGCAGTCGGAGGAACTGCATCGATGACCTGGGCCAGGAAAATCGCCGCCTTGGGTATGTCCTCCATCTTGTTCCTCGCCGGACTGAGGAGACAGGAGAAATTCCTCACCGTATTGCGTCCCAAATCCGGACAGGCAGTCAGTGTCTTGATGACCAGCTCCGTTTTGCGTGGATTATCGAACGGTTTGTACAGCGAACCGAGTAGTCTGCCTTGCAGCTTGTTCTGCTTCTGGCGGTAGTGGGTCATGGCATCAAAGCAGACGCCGTGCTTGCGTGAGGTGAGCAGGACCAACAGCAGTTCGTGCACGGCCGCAGATACGGATTCCGCCTCCTGCGGATTCACAGGCTGCTTCCCCTTTCTTTGGTGATGGCCAAACAACACGGTGAGCCCAGCGGGTCCCTCCCAGTCGTACAGGCGTCGCAGGTTCTTGCAGCACTCCAGGTCGAAGACCAGCACCTTCTTAGTTTTCTGTATTTCGGGGTTCTCCAGCACATACTGCCTCAGGGCGTTCAGCACCACGCAGACGGTGACATGGTCATCGTAGACCAATCCCTTGGTCAGCACGCCAATCAGTTGTCCTCGGTCCAGGATGTTCCGGATCAGCAGAGTGTTGCCCTCGACCAGGAAGGCGAGAATAAAGTGTATAAACGCCTTGCGCACTGTGTCCTCGTTCCGGTAATCCTCCTTGGCATGCGACAACATCTGCTGCACCACCGTCACGTTAGAGAGGACATCGTAGGAGTTCAGCACTTGGCGGCCCAGTTGTGGCTCCACGCAAACGATTGCCGTCAGCAGTTTAAGGGCGTTGGCCCGATGACTTGGGTACAAGGACTGCAGCAGCTTATCGAGCACACCGCCGTGGACCTTTAGGAAATAGCGGCATCCATGGGCCGCAGATTCCATGTGGCTCTTCTGGTTTGTGAGTATTTCCATCACAACACGCTGGAGTGCCTCCGTGAGGTAGTTCACGTGCAGCAGGTTACTCTTATCGATCCTTTCGAAGGCCTCGACCAGCTCCAAAGGTTTTCCACGCTTCTCGATGTACTTGGCCGGCAGTTTGGGGCGGGTGGTGGCGCACATATGCAGGAAGTGACGCAGTTCTAAGAGGAGTTATCAAATGGGTAAGGTGATGTTTGACTTATAAGCATATTTACCAACCTGTAATAAAGTTATTGCTGCGGAGTTTTGTGCGGAAGTGCATCATTTTGAAGTCGTTGGGAAATCGTATGTTCACTTCTTCGGGCTCAATGCCGGAATCTGGACTTATTTCATCATCACCGTGCTGATCTTTCCTTCGTTTTTTAAGTTTCTTGGATGGTGATTCCTCCACCACCTCCTCTTCCATTTCCACCTGTTGCTCTTCATTTTCAGCGGGGGCTTTGGGCTTTTTTACCTTTTTCTTCGAAGGAGTGGGGTCGGCTGACTCTGTTCCATTTGTTTCCGGCGTGGTTTCCTCCGAGGTTTCATCTGTTTTGGTCTTTTCTTTCTTCTTTTTCCTTGGAGTGTCGGACTCCTTGGCCAGTTTCTTGGGCACCGCCACATCGCCTTCGTCCTGCTGTTCCGCATTCGCCTCCTCGTGTTTCCTCTTCCGCCGATTGGATTGTATAGCCATGGTACTTTACAAAACCCCTATTTATCGTGTAATTCGTTAAAAATAAAAGTTAAATAAAAAACAACCGCACACACGTGCTGGCGGCAAATGGTGTGACCGTATTGGATGTCCTAAGAAATACCACTTTGGTTTCAGTGTTGGCAAACACCACTTTTGGCGCGCACTTAAAATGTTAACTAGCATAAAAACAGCTACTTATTGGGTTTATTAAAATTTATTTATTTAATTTAGCATTAAGCTTATACTGTCAAACAATAAAGAACGTCATTTCACTTCAAGCTACAATGCCTGGGTGGTTGGAAATTCCACCAGGCCGCACGACCGTGTGACTCATGCCATTTGTCAATTTACACTTTTTCCCTTCGACGTAATCATATCTTTGCTGATTTAACCGGGTTCTAATCATCCTCCAGTGCCGCATTGGTTGCTCCTCCAGGTGCAGATCCGAATCCTCCGGGAGCAGAAGTGGTCACCGATCCTGAAACTGGGAACTCCGGCAAAGTTGAGCGCTGTTTGCCAGGAGCCGGCGGAACTGGGGGCAAATCAACCGATTTACTAGTGCCTGTAAACACACTCCACTTATTTAGTGCCTCTTGTTTATGCAGATATGTGTAAATCACTTACTAAAACAACAACCCATTATGGTATACTCTTGACTTATTCTCGAGGCGAGTGGGCCAATTTGCCGAAAGTTCTTTGAGCACTAAATCAGGCAAATCAAATCGTGGGCCAATTGACTGGGTATGCGTATGTGTGCACCTGTGGCGTGCAAACGACTCATGGCTCATTGATAAGCCAAACTGTGTTACTTTTATTCTCTTTTTGTTTAAAATGTAAAGTGGGTTATTTATGACCATGGGGCGCAGGTTGCTATCAAACTGTAGTTCCCCATGGGCTGCACAAGCTGGGTAAAAAAGAGCGCCGAACTATAGCAAAAGCGCACATCTTCAGTCGGATACAACCGGAACGCAGCGACCAACAAACCAATTAAGATAAGGGCTTATCAGGGCAAACCGTTTCTAAAGCTTTGTAGTTGGCGCTAAAAGTTCAACTGGTAAATTATATCGTTAACCAACTTTATTATCGATTAATTATCGCTCCTCTCTAGACCGCGAGACAATTTGAACAATTGTTTCGGCCCTTATGTAAAAAATAGTTAATAGAGCACTATTTTTGTATTGAATATAAAAATTTCTCAGCAGAGTTTTAATACTTTTAAAATCAATTTAATAAATTCTTTCATTTTATTGTTTTTAAGAACCCATTTATTTTTGGCAATATTTTATATTTTGCTATTTTTAAGAAAAAAATAAAATACAACTTTTTCTATTGATAAATCTTTATATTAACATGTATCTATGTTTTCTTTTAAACAAATCAATGATTCATTGCCAATTTAAAATCTCTCATAATTTTTCTAATTGTTTGTTTTAAATATATGGTTCATAGATTTTTATGTTGTATAATAAATCAATTATACTGTTGCTACTGGAGATTTGTAAGATTTTGTGCTCAGAAAAACCCACTACAACTTGTCTTCTGTTTACCACTGACCAG
This sequence comes from Drosophila elegans, assembly GCF_018152505.1. Taxonomy (NCBI): domain Eukaryota; kingdom Metazoa; phylum Arthropoda; class Insecta; order Diptera; family Drosophilidae; genus Drosophila; species Drosophila elegans. Next base: position 135,055 of record NW_024545855.1, on the reverse strand, counting down.
TGTGACCGTTTGTCGTTACCCCCGAATCCCTTAGCTGTCACCGTTCCCCAAAAATAGACATAGGGGCGCGGAGCGGGGGGCGGTCGTTCATTATCAGCCGGAACGTAAACAGCGTCGCTGCTTTTCACGCTTTCCGATAAAAATGTTTAAATCACACTGTGTTAATTAGAGTCGAAATCAAAATCAATGCGCCAGTGGACGCGAACGACTCGAGATCGTGTGCGCGTGAACGCGGATTAAGAAGCTCTTTGAACTAAACAAAAAACAACTAGCAGTGTGAACTGTGATTTTTGGCCCGTGAGCGAATCACGTGCAAAGCGGATAAACAAAAGCCATAAAAAACAGATTCGCACGAGAATCGAAGAAAAGCCGTCGTCTGTGCGCTTAAATTACAATTCGGATTTGGAAAAGTCGAGTTTTCCCTTTCCCCGGAGGAGAACGGCTTTCCAACCGCCGCCGCCATGGACGACGAGTTCAAGCTGTGCTGGAAGAACTTCCAGGACAACATTGCCAGCGGCTTCCAGAATCTGTACGACCGCGGCGACCTGGTGGACGTGACCCTCGCCTGCGACGGGAAACTTCTCCAGGCCCACAAGATTGTGTTGGCCATCTGCAGTCCCTACTTCCAGGAGATCTTCACCACCAATCCCTGCCAGCATCCCATCAGTGAGTACTGCTTGGCCATCTCATCATCATCATCATCGTCATCGTCATCTAACCTAGTGTCTTAGCCAGTAACCTATTTCTGCTATCCAAAAACGTGCTAAGATATACGGCCGGTCTTATATTGTCTCCATCATACATATGGATGACCCTAGTTGTGACCACGCGACCACTTCCGCAACTACTAAACTAAGTGCTCCGTTTCGTGGACATACATACATATGTACATTTGTAATAAGACATTGAGTTCTTTACCTATTCCCTTACAAATTGGTTAGCTAATGTCTTGTACAAATACTTGCTAGATGGACATTAGTTTGTCTTGACGATTTACCATTCTGTGTCTATATATACACATATATATTTCCAATACAAAGCATTATTAAGTTCCTTTATAATTTAACTTAGAATTTAATTAGCTAATACCTGAGAAAGAGAATTCCAAAATTCCAAGTAAAATTCTATTCCAAACGGCGAACAACTATGCGCCACCTTTTCCTACTCCAATTGGTCAGTTAAATTTATACTATTTGGATAAAATAAGTCGAATTGTGACATTGCCATACATATGCCCAAAATAACCAAAAGGTTCTCCAGAAATCGGTCAGTTTATCACTGGCACAGCGGTGTCAGTTTATCGAGGAGCCCGCCCGTCAGCCTGTCTGTTCGTCACTCTTGTCAAACGCTTAGATATAAATCAACCTTTGTGTTTAATTCCATGACACATTCGCCGGTTATCAGTCCAGCTCCACCTCCAGTTCGATTCCCAGGTCCACCCAGAGTCCCAGCCACGGCAGCACGTGTAGGGTCTGCTCCAGGCAATTACAGTAGCTCTTCTGCAAAACCATGTACTTAACTCTAAAAATATGTAATTGTTTTTATTCCTAATCCAGGAACTCCATGACAGGACAAAAAATTAATCATCTCCATAATTATTTTCCTTAACTTAAGCTGATTTACCTTATATTTAAATAAATTTATTGCAAATTGTATTTTTTAAATTCAATTTCCACTAGTTTAGTCAGAGTAATCAATTTATTTGATATACATTAATGATTTTAAATGATGATCGATGGATTTCTGTTTAATTTCTAATATTCATACATTTGATATGGTGCATGATTCAGATATGTCTGAAAAAACAAAATACTGTCTGTCAAAGGGATCACTTCAGAAATGCAAAATCACCCTTTTAATCTAAAGTCCAACAACGTCCAAGGATCAAGATCAAGTTTCTTAAAAAGCGTTTTTCATCTGATTGACAGCTATTGTTCTAGTTATAGACGTTTGACTGTATAACAATGTCGCTGCTCGTAAATCTAAAGACAACAGCAGCAACCCACTAAGAATCGAGGTCTGTTGATAATCCTCCAGTGAGCCGTCGGCTGCCGCCACGTTGTCTATGGCTATGTGGTAGCCTATGTGGAGTCCTCCGCCTCCAGAGGCACACCCGGATTGTTTACCCACGGGAGTACCGTGCTCCGTGCTCCGTGCTCCGTGATAAGGTCCAGAGACCCACTTCTGCGCTCGATCGGATCGGGGAGATTGGGTGCGTTGCTGACCTCATCAAATGTACTTCAAATGGACTCTAGAACGGTGGTGTTATATATGGTATATGGATATGATATCGCCGAGCCAGGGAGGGGCCCTCGGTCCGTTCGATTTCGTTCGCGGACGTGTTGAACACGAATGCCTGCTGCACGGTGGCTTTATCTGATCAGGCGGCCATAAAAAATAAGGTTTTATCTTTTCAAGTAGCAGCAGAAAGGTGCTACCTACCCACCGAACGCTGCTGCTACAAGAGCTATTTCCAAAGATAAAGAATATTAATATACCCTATAAATAACGCTGAGCGCGCAAGCGGGGGCAAGTTATTAAATATAGACCGGCGAACAGCGAACAAGCCAAAGCTAACCAACAACAGTCATCGAGGTGCTAACAAGCCAAATGGCTTCGGTTGCCTTGCTGCTTGCTGCTTGATGTCGATGTTGCTTTATGTGTCTGCCCATTGTTGTGAAGTGTAACACGCAGCGACAACAATAGTCTAAATATTTTTATCTTTTTATCGCGTTTAACAATCATTTATTGCCCAACTGAGCAACTGGGTCCCCTTCAACCACTCGAAGACTTTAGTTTTCGAGATATTGATTAGAGAGCTTCGCATGGCTGATATACTATGCTATACTATGTACTTGTTTCCGCTGCTGCGGCCGTGTAAATCAATCCACTCCAACGGGCCCAAGTGGTTATATCGGCGCCCTGTCCCACACCCAATACAATACAATGCTAATCCTCAAAAATTATCTATTTATTATTGGCATAAACAAGACGGACATCGTCTGGGGGCTGTGGTTTTATCAGCCTTGCGTTTAGTGCCCAACCACTTTACTTTGGGTATCACTCTTGATCGTAAAATAAGATTTTGAACTTATTGCTAGTTAGATAACGCACTTAAACAACCGCAGCATGTGCCATGTGTGATATTGGGCCTCTCCAAGAACCACATCCACATCCACATTCACATCCCCCTAGTCACCATGGCCCAAAACACTCCCGATTTGAAGTAGCCTTATAGCTATCGTTTCGGTTTAGTTCGGTTGCTTACCAGCCATAAACTTTGCAGTTCGGGAAGATAATATAGTATCGATCGGTGGTGGACTTGTCGTAAATATTAAATACACCCCATGTTATTAATATATTGCCGGATCGTGACTGAACCAAAGACGTTGGGTTTTTTTTGTTTTGCTTTACTCTATAGAGGGGGTAAAGAAACTTTATGGAGGATTTCACTATTTATTTTGCCTAACTAATCCATTTTCCACAATGTTGGACTTTGAGTTTACCCTGCGTAATCTTTAATTTGCTTATTTCGATGTTATAAGCTTGCCAAAAGATTGTAAAAAGTGTGTTAATTGCCTAGAAACCAGAGAATATCTGAGTGGATAGTGTCATGCTCGAAGGGTAGTGATTTTTATAAATATGATTTTTTTGCATTTCTGTAGAAACGTTTTACTCAGATTAGAGATTTGTAATATTACCAGTAATTTATTTGGTAATATAACCTTAAAAGATCAAAATTGTTAACGGAAACATTTTTAAATTATTTTGTTATAATCTAAAAATACAATAAAGTAAGTCAAATGAATAATTTTTTAGAATTTCTAAATAAATTTAGGTACTACTTGTAGAACATGTATTTATGTTGTTTACTTTTCCGCTTAAAGCACACCTTAAAATGAATATATCTATAAATAAAACTTAAATCATTTATAAAATTAAACTGATAAATTAAAAAAACGACGACGACATTAGACATATACTTTTTATGTTACAAGGAAGTCATTTAAGGGAAATATTTTCCTTGTACTATAATAGTAGAGTAGGGACCATATTTAGGAACCCTTTTTAAACGCCACTTATTTAAGAAACCTATTCGAATTATCGAATTTATTGAAACCCTTCTAGAGTGTCCGCTTCTGGCCTAACCCAATCGATCGTTCTTATAGCTGTTTACGTATTGGAGTGAGCGCTTTATGGTCTCTTCATATTATATCAAACTTTGACTTTGAGCATATGAAATTTCATAAATACTTTTATTGGCCATTTGTGTTGACAATTCGTAATTTATGGCCGGCCAGAAGTCAGCAGCCAGTAGCCAGAAGCCAAAAGTCGCAAATAGACGTGGCAATCGGTTAAGCTGGACTAATCCCTGGCCATTTCGGCTCCGTGGAGACATTGGCAATGGATTTGTTTACGAAAATAGTTGGGGCGCGGAAAAGGGAGGTATCGGAATCTACGACCAGCTGGGTTGGTTTCTTGGTTTTTATCAGGTTGCACTACTACCACCAGCTCGACAATTCGATTCGATTCGATTCGACTAGTCAACTACTCGACTACTCGACTATTATGGCGTTTGGAGATAACAAATATTTATGAATGTTTGTGCGACGACATTGTCAAAATGAGGCAGCCCACTCCACGACAACGACAACGAACCTATTGGCGTTCTGATTCGATAAACATTTATCATAATCATAAAATAAAACTGTTTTCGAAATCGATCGCCTGCGATCCGATTGGTGGAAGCGTTTGGAGTGGGCGTGATCGTGATCGTGGCGGCGAGGGTGTTGGGCCCGAAACAAATCAAAAACGAGCCAAGGAAGATATCGCTGCAGTGCCCCCCACTTCGAAAACCCCCGATCCATTGGCGGGCCACTCTGATATCAGCGAAGATCACGGCGGGTCAGGCGCCCATTAAAATGCCCCTGTTTTATACACATGTGGCATACATTTAAGCAAACAACGATCGAGACGCGATGCTCGATTCAGACTTTTTGGGTACGGAGTGTCGGAGATCTCTTTCCTTATCAGCAGCATACACGGATTTATCACGTTTTCCGTGAACTTTAGACAGAGTTTATCTACGGGCGGGGTCCACAAATGGTTTATTGATTCGAGAGCATTCCGTTTTCATCGAATGGATGGATCTCTTTGTCTTGATCCACGGCCAGTCTTTATCTCAGGCGATGCGATGTGATGTCGATGCCATGTATCTGTGTTTCTGAGCTCAAATAGTATTGAATATTGACTGGCTGTCTCCCTATATGTAATCCGTATCTATCTGGCATCAGCCAGTGTTCATGTGTGTACTGTACCCGTGGAGCAATGTGTATTGCCCGGATTTTGATCTTTCGCCATGCGATCACTCGAATACGGTCGAATACGGACATGCCAAGGCGCAGATAGATAGATAGGCGAGACAAAACGATCCGTAATGACGACTACGGCAAATGATAGGGCACAATTGAGATTAAGCAACCGAGTTTGTCTGTTGCTGATCAGCGATTTAATAATGTATTTACATACAGCCGTGCATACGGGAATTATGTACGTTCGTTTGTGTAATAAAATTGTTATTGAGAACAAGTGATAATATTGTTTTTAACTAGATGTTGATGCTGCGAGGGACAGGCACAGTGGGCAGGGGACGAAGGGAAAGTGCTGATAAGCATTCGATTTAGATCAGCAAACAGTAATTAATCGCTGGAAGAAAAGTTCAAACTTAGTTCTCTGAATAGGGTTAAATACTACAAAAAATTTCTAATTTTTGCATGCTGAACAATTTTATCTATAATTTACAATCAATTTAATAAAAAAAAATGATTAATTCTTTAAAAAACCGATTTGAGTATTTATCCTATTTAAGTATTATATATTTCCTTAGTTACTGACTATCTCAATTTAAATTAGCCCATGTGTAAACAATAGTCAAAAAATCTCTTTAATTATTTAGAAAAAAAACATTTTATTACCCTCATTCTAAAATTAAATCTGGTGGTTTATTTTATTGTCAAATATGATTTGTTATCAAAAACTATTTAAATACTATTTGCTGTCTCACGAGTTGGGTAATGGGTAATTTGACATCTGGCCCCCACAATTGTAGACTATCTCAAAATTTTTGGAAAACGTTATTCAAATCCATGCCTTAAAGAAATTTGAGCTCGTTGAAATACTTTAAAAAAATTAACCTATTTAATAATATCACGTTTTAAGTTCTCAAAAGTCTCGTTAAAATACTTTGAAAAGAATAAACCGATTTTATTACTCTCCTGGTTCCCATCAAATATGAAAACTAATGTGGCCTGATCTCGAAACACCCTTGAGATAACAGATCCGCACCACTGTGAAGCGGAATCGGATTTGGATTTAGATTCGGATTCATATTCGGATTCGATTCCCGGACTGTTTCACAGCTTCTTAGGCCGTGTCGAAAGCACGCCGATGATATGTCAGGCTACTTATTTTATAATTATTGCTGTGCTACTGCGCTGCTGTTGTTGAGTTTATATTTAAGTTTTCAGATTTCTTATCATAGCTGTTTTTATGTATTGATTTAGTATTTGAGCGTTTCGATGATAACATCTCCACTACAAATGTGACCTCCTTTCCTACTGATGTTATTGTCGTTCCGAGTGTTTATGTAAACAAGCAAATTACGTTGAATACATTTTTTCGGAGGGAAAAATCATAAGAATTGTTTGGTAATCTGTCTGGAAACATTCCAAAAATTCCCCCAAAACAAATAAAATATTCGCAAATATATTGACAAACAGGTTTTAGGGTTTTTCCAAATTCCTTTGGTTAAAACGAACTTTTAAAGTTGAAAACTTGGAAAATTATCCTTATATTTAAAAATGTAATGATTGTTAAATTGTTTTGTTTTTCGATGAAAAAATTAATTATTTTTCTTTCATTTGCCTTATCTCTATCTATAGTTATACTCAAAGATGTGAGCTTCAACATTATGATGGAGCTGCTGGAGTTCATGTACCAAGGAGTGGTAAATGTTAAGCACACAGAGCTGCAGTCCTTCATGAAGATTGGCCAGCTGCTGCAGATCAAGGGTCTGGCCACCAACTCGAATTCCTCGCCGGGATCGAGTGCCTCCGAGAAGTCTTCTAGTCAGCCACCAGCCGAGGAATCAAATAATAGCAATACCAACAGCACCAACAACCATCACAATTCCAACTCTAATAGCAATAATAATAGCAAAACAGAAGCGGATCATAATGAATCCAAGGGACAGAGCAATTCGAGGACCACTTCGCCGGGTGGGGCGAGCAGAGCCTCCAACGAAGCCGGCAGCCACCTGTACACATCCAGCAAACGTCCGATGCCGTCGGATTTCGGCAGCGATTCCCTGTCCATCTACTCGGGAAAGCAGTTGAGGAGGTCACTCAAGGATCACGGCTCCGGCGGCAGCGAAGGCGGCGGCGGCGAGCATGCGGACAGTGCAGCGGGAATGGATGGCAGCCTGAATGCCGAGGAGTTCTTCCTGCCACCCATTCCGCACATCACGATGGGCGAACCGCGTTACGATCTCGGAGGTCTGAAACGTGAATCGGCGGATGGTCACCATCATGGTCCATCATCAGGCGGCGGCGGCGGCGGTGGTGGTGGTGGTGGTGGCGGAAGTTCGGGCAGCGTGGGCAGCCTCAACTCGTCGGCCTCCTCCTCTGCCCCCATCCGCAATCCCTTCGGACCGGCCTTCAATCTGGACAACTACAACTTCTACAAGAGCAGCAACAGCAGTGGGCCCAGCGGCAGTTCCAATAATTCCGGCGGTCCCGGAGGCATCAATAACAATGGATCCATTAGTCTGGCTCCTGGCACCGAGTTCCCCAATGAGCTGTACATGCCCAACGATTATTCCAAGAACTTTGCCAACCACATGGACATTCCCAATAGTAGGTGGCCTTCAATCTTTAATTACTTTTCTGTTGCATGCAGCTTGGCACTCATTTTCAATTTTTATTTTATGTTTTATAAGATTGGGTTTTTGTTTTGCATCCATCATTCGACTCACAAAAACATCTTCCACACTAGCCCACTGAACACATTGCCATTAACCAGGAATGACACTAAATGATTCTAGAGGGATATTTACTGATTTAACTGGGTTAAAAGTATTAAGCAGAAGCACTTGAACTGAAGGTATAGTTAGATAAACAATAGATATCTCTGATTGCCCAAGGGATCCAGTTGTTCAAACGACATGACAGACTGGTAGGCCACAAGACACATGTTTTGATAAAATTCTTGTTGAGGTTATTTTTATGTTGGAAAAAATGGTTGAATTAGAAAGGCATGTTATCTTAAGTGCCTTGTTTTGAAACTAAAATTGGTATACCCCTTTTATAACGCATTACAATCAAAAGTTTGCAACGCAGTGAGGAAGACATTTTGAGCTCTATAAAGCTTATACATTCTTGATCAGCATCAATTGTAACAGACCTATCTAAATAAAAGAGCAGGTATGACTATATCATAAAGCTTCTAGGAACAATCGCAAGAAAAAAGAAAAAATTACGTCTTTGTTGCTTTTAAATTCCAATTAATTCCGAGATTTTGTATTGGTAGTTAATTTATTTTAGAATTACGATATCTAATGCTGCCTTAGGAAGATCGAAAAATTCACCGAAAAATCGATATAGATTCATTGTTTTTAACATAATAAAAACATATAAAAGTCAAAATATAGTCTAGAATAAATATTTTTTTATAATAGCTTCAAGGGTATATCAGCTTTGGATTGCCTTTCTGTTTCTACTATTTTTCTTTTTAAAAACGATCAGGTATTAAAGTTGATTAATTTTCGTGACAGTTTTATACCATGTTTAATTACATTAGAGACACCTTTAGTAGTGCATTTTAGTTAACACACATACCTTGCTTCTAGTAGTTGCTTCTTAAAGTGACCAACACTAATTCTTCTAACGATTTACAAATCGCACAGTATCGAAAACACGCACACCCAATCACATATTCTAAGCGGAGGAGCCGCATGACTCCTCCCCCACTGTTTAATAGCTTGCCCCGCCCCTTTTCGCCTTTGTAAATAACCCCCTTTCGAGCGCTATCCAGCGAAGAACTGACCACTAATGATCCACCATTGTCCGGAGCAGGCGGCAGCAACATGGTGATGCTGTCCACCACCTCGCTGCTCCACGGCAACTGCGTGTTCAACCGCAACAACACGGTGGCCACGCAGCAGGGCATGAAGACCTACTGGCTGTGCAAGTCCTACCGGATCAGCATGTGCCGGGCGCGGTGCATCACCCACCTGGGCAGGATCATCTCCGCCACGGGCGTGCACAACCACACGCCGCACATGCGCGGCGGTCAGGGATCTTCAGCGGCAGCTGCAACGTCCTCGGTTTCGGGGACTCCCTCGGGCTCCAATCCAATTGCCAGCCAGGCGGCGGGTTACTCTCTAACGGATGGTGGTGGTGGCCATCACCTGGGCACGGATTTGCAGCATGGAGTGAGCAATCGAGTGAGCAACATGTTTGCCAATCAAACGCCTCCACCTCCGCCGCCGCCGCCACCTTCAATGCCAGTGACATCGACGCCGCACCACCCGCACCATCATCATCATCACCAGCTGGGACAGCCGCTGCCGAATCTCCTGGTGCAGCATCACCCGGCGCCACCGCCGCACATGGATCAGCATGGCGGCGCGGCGGCCAATCTCATGCACAATCCGAATCTGATGCACCTGCAGACGCAGCAGCAACACCACCACCTCCAGCAACACTCGCCGCACAATCCACCGCCATCGCAGCAGCAGCACAGTCTGGAACTGGGAGGTGGCTCGGTATCGGGATCGGGAGCAGTGCTCCTTTCGCCGGCGCACCTGCAGCAGAGTCCGCAGTCCAACCGCAGCAGCCACTCCCTCCAGGCGCTTAGTCCTCCACCACCGCCACAAACTGTGGAGGAGCAGCATCAGCAAACACACCAGCAGCAGCAGCAACAACAGGAGGGAGCCAGCACGGATGGGGGATCCACGGATGCCAGCACAGCGCACGTGATCAACAACATAACCATATCCCCGAGCAGCAGGCACAGCTTCAAGATGGAGAACATGTAAGGCTGTCGGGGAACAGGGATTCCCCTCGCTGCACACTGCCCCCCAAAAACCGAGGAGTAATTTATTATTATTTTTGACTAGCTAGAGTTTGTAGTAGACAATTGAATTTGATTCGAAAACCAGAGAGAGAGAGGAGTAACCAATGTAAATACCCCTACCGATGTGCATAATCTATTTGATAAACTAATGCGAAACGATAAACCAAAAAGTACTGTAATGGGCGCTGTGAAATGAATCCCAGATTAAGCTAATCAGAGTAATTTTGGATATGTTTCGTGGCCCTGTGCGTATATCAATGGGTATTCCAAATGGCCTACACACTAACGAATTACAAATAGGTTCTACATTCATAGCATACAATTAATTGCATTTTGGATCTGATGTTATATGATATCTATATCAGGTATTATGATAACCTATAATATAAAGTATACTATTATTTAAAAATATAATATCTGGTTTAATATGATAATGAATTATAGTATCATAAGTGTAATATATTATAATCATTTATAATATCAGGTCCAAAAATATTTATAAGATAGAATTAAAAGCATTTTGGAGCTGATATTACAATATGATAAGATATATCAAGTGCAATGGGATCGTGCTATATAAAACCAGGTAAGTACCTTGCATGACACACATAAACACACACATAATTGGGCTCATTCGTGTATGTCCTGGCATCCAAAATGAAAAACATAACCAACCAACCGAGGGAACAGAATAAGAGCCGTACAGATCCTCACCAGCCTTCTCCGTCCTTCTAGTCCCACCCGGTGAGCACTGGTTCCAGGGCAAGCTGGAGTTCATGCTGAGCCAGCGGGGCAAGCCGCTGCTGGTCCACGACGGGCACACCTTCGGCATCCAGTACGTGCGCAAGGACAAGAAGTACTGGCAGTGCAACCTGTCGCGCAAGTTCAACTGCAAGGCGCGCGTGACCACCACGGACACCGGCGACATCATCGTGACCAACAACGAGCACTGCCACACGGAGATCCGCCAGCATCTGCGCAAGGACTACCAGCGCAACAAGGCGATGATGAACACCCTGATCAACCTGAGCACGAATCGGATGCACCACAACATGGGCGGGCTGGGCGCCCTGCCCATGGTGCCGGAGGTCCTGGCCCAGGGCTCGCCCATCCACGAGATGGTCCAGAATCTGCACGACATGGTGGCCAAGGCAGCATCGGCGGAGCAGCAGCAGCAGCATCTTCATCAGCAACAGCAGCAGCCTCTGGACTGCGGACTCCGATCCTCGGCGGCGCTGGAGGAGATGGCCCGCACCTTCATGGCCAACAGCAAGCCATCGATCGCCTTTCCGGGCAGCGAATCCGGCCACAGCCATGCCCACGATCCCAAAGAGGAGCCGTCGGGCGATGCTTAGGCGTAGGCCACGGCGTAGGCAAACAGCAGGTGAAACGAGACAGTTAAGTACAAAACATGGAATGATTGCAATAATACTCAAATACACTAAAGACAAAGGCGTGACCAAAACAATTCCAAAGAATTTAGTTAATACATAAGCGAACGTACAATCCAAACTAGAGCATTTCCATGAGTTTTTTATATATCGTTTTTATTGTTGTACGTTGCGTTAGCTTTACACTGTGTAATAAAATGTTGAATTTGAATAAACCTTTTTATATATGAAGAACTACATTAGATGTTTATCACGCGGCTCAGCTTCTGGATGCGGTTGAGCAGCAGATCGCCCTGCTTGATGGTGGCCTGGTACTGCCAGTTCTTGTTGTCCGGCCGATTGGTCTCCACGATGCCGCCCACGCGATCCACCTTGGCATGCAGCCGTCCGGCGGCGATGAAGCGGGCCAGTTCCTGGTCGATGTAGTCCACGGTGACGCCGAACGACTCGGCCATGTACTGCAGGGTAAGGGAGCGGTACGACTCCAGCAGCTGGGTGTAGCCCAGGATGCGCATCTCGCGCACATAGTAGCGGTAGTGGGGATGGATGAGGTAGTCCGAGCGCAGCTGCTTCTCCACGCCGGCCAAATGCACGTAGAAGTTCTCGTACTGGCAGTTGTACAGGGCGAACAGGAACTGCTTGACATCGGGCAGGCCGTGGAGCACCTCCTGGATCTCGGAGCCCTTGATCACCTTGTCGCGCAGCTCATTGCGCGGCAGGGCGATCATCGCGACGTACACGGTGTAGCGCACAAAGGTGGGGTAGTCCATCAGCTCGTAGGAGGTGAAGGTGCTCACGGTGTCAAGGAAGAAGGTTGCCGCCGCCTTGAAATCGCGCACTGCCACCGAGTAGACGCCCTGGTAGACCTTCAGGCGATTACGCCGGTCCCAGTCGCCACCTTCCTCTATTAAATACTTGGCCTTGTCAATATTCCGCGTGATGAGATCGTGATCCAGGTAGAAAAGCCCCAGGCGGATCAAATGGAACACAATGTCCAGGCGGTGACCCAGCGATACGGTTTTCTCGTAGGTCTTGCGGAAGGCTGTCTCCGCCGCAGTCTTGTCGCCAATGCGGCACAAGTACTCCGACTTCTTAAGGTTCGCCTCGCGCACCTCCATCTCGCCCAGATTCTTCTCCGCATCCTCGATGGCCGCGTCCAGCTGCTCCACCTCGACGCGGTTGTTCTCCTTCATGCGTGCCAGCAGATCCTTGTCCACGACCCAGCCGAGTTCCGTGCAGATGTGCTCGTACCACGGAGCCATGTTCTCCGTGCGAATCGCCTCAAGGAGCTTCGCCTTCAGAGGCGCATCCTGCTTGTACTCCGCCAGGGTGAGCAGGAATTTGGTCTGCGCCAGCTCCAGGTTCGGGTTCTTCTCCAGGCCCTGCTCCTCCAGATTTTCGGCAGGCATTGTGATCGGATTGTGGCCGTAGCTTCGTTTAGCACAGAGAAATTGTTAATTTTCCCGAACAAAATGAGATTTTGTTTTTGTCAAAGCCGCACAGTCATGTACGACGTTAAGTTGGTTGTGCTGGTGGCGTTGCCAGACTTGGCCGGACTTATCGATTGCTTTGGAAACTGCTAAATCTTTTTCACACTGCTTCTTAAAATCGGATCAACGCAAAAGTTTATGCAGCCATTTAGACGAAGCGAGCTTAATGCGAAATCCTTTTAAGACAAATAAAACTTTTTAGTGACTTCACAAGCTATACATTTTTTAGCAAACAAATTTTTTACAAAAAATACACAGAGCAATATATATAAAATAATAATATATTACTACAAATTTTACAATTATCAAACGCGTCTTTAATTACTTTTACAATTCATATTTTTTTTTTTTCATTTTAACAACCAGACACACTTTTTTTATTTATACGATTTTACAATGAGTTTAATTGGATTAACTTGAATTCTGGATAAAAGTTTTTTAACAGAGGGTCATATAAACTTCAATTTTTGTATATGTTCCTAAACTGTACAATGGACTCCATACTGAGTTCAATATTATTTTTGACTTCCTCACAAGATTAAAAACCTGTCTAACCAAACGTTGTTTTAAGTTTTGAATTGTATGTGGATTTAAAATTTTATTACATTCTAGCTCTAGCTCACAAATAAATTTTCTTCCCGTAAGTTATTTAACATAATTATTTTTATTAATTTTAAGCCCAATGTTCTTAAGATAAATAAATAAAAAATTAAGATAAACAAAAAAGGGCAGTGTCATAAGCGCATAGCGATATAACCGTGTGACCATATAATTTTTTGGTACTTATTGTACCACGAACGGCCACACTAAAGGGGAGTGAAATTGATTTTCTGATAAAAATTTTCGCTTGGAGCTCTTTGCGAATCCTTCGGTGGCAAATATCCCGTTCAGGCTCGAAACAGGTGGATCGACTCAGAGTAACCAGCAGCAGACAGCGCACAAGATGATCGGCGGCCTGTTCGTCTACAACCACAAGGGCGAGGTGCTAATCTCGCGAGTCTACCGCGACGACATCGGTCGCAATGCCGTGGACGCCTTCCGGGTCAACGTCATCCACGCCCGCCAGCAGGTCCGCTCGCCAGTGACCAACATAGCGCGGACCAGCTTCTTCCACATTAAGGTGGGTTGGTGGCTCCAGTGCTCGCAGTTCCCTCCCTCTTATCATCCAAAATCTCTTTCCACAGCGGGCCAACATTTGGCTGGCGGCTGTGACCAAGCAGAATGTGAACGCCGCCATGGTGTTCGAGTTTCTGCTAAAGATCATCGAGGTGATGCAGTCGTACTTTGGCAAGATCTCCGAGGAGAACATCAAGAACAACTTTGTGCTCATCTACGAGCTGCTGGACGAGATCCTCGACTTTGGCTACCCACAGAACACGGACTCCGGCACCCTGAAGACATTCATCACGCAGCAGGGCATCAAGTCGGCCACCAAGGAGGAGCAGATGCAGATCACCTCGCAGGTCACCGGTCAGATTGGCTGGCGTCGCGAGGGCATCAAGTACCGGCGCAACGAGCTATTCCTGGACGTCCTGGAGTACGTAAACCTGCTGATGAGTCCACAGGGTCAGGTTCTGTCCGCCCATGTGGCCGGCAAGGTGGTGATGAAGTCGTATTTGTCGGGTAGGTAACATCATCATCATCATCTGGCTGCCAGTACCATTAACAATCCCATCCCAAAGGCATGCCCGAGTGCAAGTTCGGCATCAACGACAAGATCGTGATGGAGTCCAAGGGACGCGGCCTCTCCGGCAATTCGGAGGCCGAAACCTCCCGCTCCGGCAAGCCCGTGGTGGTCATCGATGACTGCCAGTTCCATCAGTGCGTCAAGCTGAGCAAATTCGAGACGGAGCACTCGATCAGCTTCATCCCGCCGGACGGGGAGTTCGAGCTGATGCGCTACCGCACCACCAAAGACATTTCGCTGCCATTCCGAGTCATTCCGCTGGTGCGCGAGGTGGGGCGCACCAAGATGGAGGTCAAGGTGGTGCTCAAATCAAACTTCAAGCCCTCGCTGCTGGGCCAGAAGATCGAGGTAAAGATCCCCACGCCGCTGAACACCTCGGGCGTGCAGCTGATCTGCCTGAAGGGCAAGGCCAAGTACAAGGCCTCGGAAAACGCGATCGTGTGGAAGATCAAACGCATGGCGGGCATGAAAGAGACACAACTCTCCGCGGAGATCGAGCTGCTCGAGACGGACACCAAGAAGAAGTGGACCCGGCCGCCCATCTCCATGAACTTCGAGGTGCCGTTCGCGCCATCCGGCTTCAAGGTGCGCTACCTCAAGGTGTTCGAGCCCAAGCTAAACTACTCCGACCACGACGTGGTCAAATGGGTGCGTTACATCGGACGCAGCGGACTCTACGAGACGCGCTGCTAAACCATCGCCATTACGGAGCAAGAGTGTCACAGTTGAATTTAACGAAACGAAACAAATGGAAACCGTGTTACCGCATCTATTGGTATTTCCTCAATCAAATTGAACCAGCAGTTAATGTATTCCAAGATTAGTTCCAGCAAGTCGGCCGGAGCAGGCCCGAGTAGCGGGTCCACCAGCCCGGACACCATATGCCGTATACCGCACACACTGCCTCCGCGAGCACTGGTTATGCGGGCGGGGCGTGTTCTGTTCCCTATAGACATACCACTAGGTACTACACTATGATTTACCCCTACTATGTAATTGTAAACTATGTTGTTTTTATATATGCGTCGCGGGACGCCTCTCAAATCTCACGCTCACGTTTTCACAACCCCAATTATTATTTGTATTATCGTATTATAAATATATATATATATATTAATCATTATTTTCATTGTGCAAAGAACAAAGGCGATAAATGCAACTAAGCGTATTTAATAGACCAAAACTCTCTGTCAGCGCTATCAATATTGATATTCAAGTGTTAATAATATTCGAATTGTTTAATAAATTAGCATGATATATACTAAATGGGATCTATGTTTTCTCTCGTGGCACTATTATCTATTAAAATTGAAGGATTACGAAACTTTCTAAAATATAGTTCTGATAGATTGATGGCCCTAAGGTAATATAAACAATAAGGTTACAATTACACCCCCATAAATGAACAGTATATGACTTTATGATAGCCACAAGTGCTGTCTTTCATATCAGGTGTGCACATTGGTTAAAAGTCGGCCCATTTTGGAATGTTCTGAGGCATAAAAACATGTACTTTATAAGGAATTGTATTTTCTACATATGGGTAAAAACTTGTTTCAAGCTATGACTCATCATAGTTATTTATTTTAGTGATCTTTGCGTTTGTGGTAAACAACAAAAAAATGCCTAAATAATGCCAGTTCGCATAAAAGCTTTGCTATCGTTGAAGGGCTTTTCACAATTTTCCATCGAAGGCAAATCAATGTGGAAGCACTGACCAATCAGTTTTTTATTCCACTGTCTATAAAACTATTATTTATAAGTGGTTAGCTGTTGCCAGCGCCGGATAACCTTGAGTGACTTCAACACTCAGATATTAATTAATTGGACTGGAAATTTTTATAAAACCGCAAGACATCCGCTGTGTTATAGCGAAGCTTTAGCTTTGTTATCAGCTATCACCCAGTCGGTTGGCTTGGTCATCATCATCAGTGATAAGAGCTCGACAAAGTAATAGTATCGTCCATCTTTTTCGGCTGACACGTTACACGTAACATGGATGACATAGTTCCGGATGTGGTGGATGCGGTTCCCGCTGGCACCGTGCAGGTCACCTACGGCGATGACCTTCAGGTGAGACAGGGCAACGAGCTGACCCCCACCCAGGTGAAGAATGTGCCGAATGTCAGCTGGTCTGGGCTCGAGGGCAGGTCCAATTTGATCACCCTGCTTATGGTGGATCCCGATGCGCCGACTCGCCAGGATCCCAAGTTCCGTGAGATCCTGCACTGGGCTGTGGTCAACATTCCGGGCAGCAACATCGATCCATCCGGTGGTCATCCCCTGGCAGCCTATGTGGGTTCCGGTCCGCCGCAGGGCACTGGCTTGCATCGCTACATTTTCCTGCTCTACCGCCAGGAGAACAAGATCGAGGAAACGCCCACCATTTCCAATACGTAAGATATACATATATTAATACCATATTTATCAGACGAAAGTAATGCTGACTTCATAACTTTTAGCACTCGTGCTGGTCGCTTGAACTTCAATGCTCGGGATTTCGCCGCCAAGCATGGATTGGGTGCACCCATTGCCGCCAATTATTACCAGGCCCAGTTCGATGACTATGTTCTCGAACGGAACAAAACATTCACCGGCTAGATTTGTGCAAACATCATGCCGGACTTTCGCTTTGCGAGTCAATAAAGTCTAACCAATCGCTTATCTCTCTATCTATGCGTTGGGGTATTAAGCGAAAAGTGCACGGAACTGATTAGGCCACGGACTCCGGCGGCGATATAAGGCCGGGCACTGGGTATCCGGGCCAGAGTCACCTCGCTAACGCCACAACGAGCACAACTAGCCAACATGGACACCGCCGGCATCATTCCCGACATCATCGACGTCAAGCCCGCCACGAAGGCCACCATCACCTATCCTTCAGGTGTTCAGGTTGAGCTGGGCAAGGAGCTGACTCCCACGCAGGTGAAGGACCAGCCGACGGTTGTGTTCGATGCCGATGCAGGATCGCTGTACACCATCATGCTGGTGGATCCCGATGCACCCAGCCGCGAGGACCCCAAGTTCCGCGAGCTGCTCCACTGGCTGGTGATCAACATTCCCGGCAACAAGGTGTCCGAGGGCCAGACTATCGCCGAGTACATCGGAGCCGGTCCCCGCGAGGGCACCGGTCTGCACCGCTACGTCTTCCTGGTGTTCAAGCAGAACGAGAAGATCACCACCGAGAAGTTCGTGTCCAAGACCAGCCGCACCGGCCGCATCAACGTCAAGGCCCGTGACTACATCCAGAAGTACAGCTTCGGCGGCCCCGTCGCCGGCAACTTCTTCCAGGCCCAGTACGATGACTACGTGAAGACCCTCATCGAGACGGTCCAGTAATCTGGCCACCAACTGATCAGCTCTCTGTGAAATAATAAATTTTAAATACTAGTTTTCATACAAACTAAGCTTTTTACCTTGGTGGTGGGTGGAGTTAAAATCTATAGGATTACAAATTTCCTATGATGATGTCAACATGTCTGGTTTTTTCGTTTATAACCTTTATTAGATAATAGTCCTGAATTAATTTCGCCTTGTCCGTTATCTAACATTCGATTTTGCTGAGAACTTTAGACTGTTAGTAATTCTTTTACGATATATAATATATATAATTTATAAATTTATTTATCACTCTGTAGGCCTTCAGTTATTCTTCGGCAGTTGTCACTTTCCTTTTATTACTTAAAAGATATGGTTATCCTCAATTAATTTCGACATGATTCATACAATAGATAAACAATTTTCTTTAGTTTAGATATGAATTTGATTCATCAAAACTATCAGTTTCTTCTTTGAAATATATTGGACCCTTGGACCCTATTTCCTATTACAGTCGAAATCAGATAACTCGAATCACTATCTACCAAAAGAGAGGTTGACTTATAAAACACTTTTAGATCAATAGAAGTGCATTATCAATATATGATTTTACCATTAAAGAAATAAAGTTAAATAGTTTTGACTGTTTAAAGAAAGTAGTTAGTCTAATCCTTTTTGTTAAAGAAATCGGCTACCAGTTTGTTGAACTCCTCCGCATAACGTAGGTGGATATTGTGCTTGCCCTCGGGGAACTCATGGTATTTGGCCTGGGGCAACTTCTCTATTAGCCAGGGAATGTGCTCCGCTGCGATCATGGGATCCTTCTTTCCGTGCAGTATAAAAGTGGGAGCCTTTATTTGTTCCACTTCAGATCGACAAAAATCCCCGTCCTTTTGATCGTAGAAGGAGCAGGCGGCGTCCACCCATTCGGCCCACAGTTGGGGGAACCTCTCCACGCCGTACACCTTCTCCATGGGCTCCCGCATGCGGGGCGACCATTTGGCCACATCGCGGATGTTCTTGAGGGCCTTGACTTCGTCGGCGTTAAGGTAGGCACCTGCTCCCCAGATGGCCAGGCGCTCCACTGCGTCGGCATGGCGACCAGCTACGATGAGGGCCGTGATGCCTCCATCGCTCCAGCCCAGAATGGAGAATCTTGGCCTGTCCAGGGCCCGCATCAAGTCCACGGCTGCCTGGGCATCCTGCTGGAAGAAATCCAGTCCGAACTTGCGTTGCGGGGGCACTGATTTCCCATAACCCGGCGGATCCCAGGCAATGATCGTGTGATCCGGTAGAAGTTTCGGCAACTGCTCGATCTGGGGCTTAAAGTCGGTCCAGGCGGAACCCAGGGCTCCGGGCATCAGGAGCAGACTCCGCTTTCCGCTGCCGCTCTCCACAATGTTCAGATCGGCCCCATTAACCCGGACTTTCCGCTCCGTGTGCACAAATCGCTTGATTAAGGGCGAACCCAATCGTCTGCTCAGATTGGCCAGCATTACGTAAGCGGGGATCGATTGGGGATTTTTTGAGTATGGCAGCAAACTTGGTGGCTTCTCGAGTGCACTTCAGATATGTCCAGCAAATGGTTTGCAGCTTGTCCAAATCTTTACACACGACGCCTTGTAAAGTGCACTTTTTGTTTCCGCTGATAACAGCTGATTGATAAGAACAGCTGTAGGTAAACGATCGGATTAGTGTGGCTGCACATGCGGCAACGCAATATTCCACTTGGCCAAAAACTTTTAAAGTCTTAATCACTGTTATTTTTTTGGATATTCTTTTTTAATAAAACCAGAAAGTTTTTCTAAGCAAGTTTAATAGAAATTAACAGAAAATCAAGGCATAAACTTTTTAAAAATTTAATTTTGTCGATGGTTATGGTTCGAATTTATTATTGACAATGTGTTGAAACAATTGTTTTTGTATTTATAAACTTTTACAAAAAGCTAAAAAAAAAGGGTAGAATTTTTAAAAAATATAAGAAGTTATTAAGCCCTTGAAAGTTTTGGGGCTGCCTGACTGCCAAAAGGTGCAAGCCGCCTAATTTAAATTAAAGCTTTTTGCTTTTCTCTCAGCTTTTGGCATTCCCAGTCCTTGTTAGTCCTCTTGAACGTCACAGCGCCGAAGGACAATGGACAGCACGTGCTGGCATTTGTTTAGTTCTTAGCGCGTGTTAAAAAATTATTAAAAAATGTAAGTCCTGGGGAATAGTCCCCGAAGTAATGGTCAGTGCGTGATTGGTGTGCTCAAGTTAATGAGCTGGCTAGGACGATTAATGTTGGCGACGGCCTTGCAATTGTTCTCCTGGAGGAAGTAGATGGGGAGGAGTGGGAGGCACACCCACACTCATACAATGAGGTTACAGAAACAAACATTCCATTGCCAATGCAAATGCAAATCGAATTCGACACCGATTCGTCGAAGTTGCGTAGTAAATGTCAAGGAATTTACACGGGTCGCCTCAGAGATAGTGAGTGTGTATGAGTGTGTGGGTGGCAGAGTGTGTGACCACAGGACACCCACTCAACGAGTATGTGTGTGTATCCGTGTGGGAATCTAACACATATTAGTGGTGCAGGTTATGAACCTGCGTGCTCTGCGCTCATTACGCATGTGTGAGTGGGCAGCTGGTGTACATATGTGTGTGGGTTTGTGTGCGTGTGAGTGTGTTAGTAGTACGCATATGCATGCCTCGTGCGAAGTAAGCGAGCTTTTAATTTTTGGCATTCCCATACACTACGCAAAAGGTGAAGGGTTCGTTTATTGTTCATAGCATACCTTTTGGGGCAAAACCAAGAACATCAAAGTAAAAGTTGAATTTATTCAATTTCTTTTGCTGTAAACCTTGCTAACTTACTTAAAAGTAAAATAAGCATTACTCCATCCCCAAACACCCACCCATTACAGCGCCCTTTGGACAGTCGTCTAGGCCGAGCCAATTGCTTTTTGTGAATAAGCTGGCGGAGCTTTCGTTATCCGTTGGAAACAGTGCGAAGAAATTAAGTTTGAAATTGCAGTTCAGTCTTGTCGTGAATGCAGCGTGGATCGATATCGGAGCTCAGAGCAGCGGAAGGCGCTGTTTAGCAAATTTCGACACACAAAATTTTTCTACCCCTCAAAATTGAACCGAAAAATCAGCAAGAATTACTTTTCCCCACTTAAAACGAATAAGCGCCGTGCCACAAGCCAGTCCAAATCGTTACATAAAGAAAAGCAACCAAATACCACGGAATACAAATTGTGTAATTGAACAGAGATCAAAGTGTGTGCAAAAAATGAAACGTACCCAATCAATAAATCAATCGATACGCATAAATAACTGATTAGCTGGCTGTGGAAGAAAGTCAAGAAAGTGCCCTTTTTGGGGGCATTTGGTGTGTGAGGTGCTTAGAAAATTTTTCGCCACATGCAGTGAAAAATTTTTCCGAATTTTAGTATGTACATGTACGTTGAAGCGCTCGTGAGCGCCACGAAATCGGGTGGCAGGGGTATCCGGCGAGCTTTTGGCCAGACCATGGCCCCCCGAATTGGCAGTACAGCCGCCGCTGTCCGAGTAACGGTTGTCTGACCCCGTACCAATGCGAAATATGTGCCCGTTTTTAATTAGTTTGCCAAACATTATGCAAATCAAGTGTACGAAATGTCAAAAACTCAAGGTGCCCATCATTAAGGACCAAGAAACCAGTCGAAATTACAAGCATAAATCAGTGCAGTGAAGTTAACAGTGGAATAGTACCGTAAACAGTCCTGTTAGCTCCCCAAACGAGCTTTCACTCTCCCGCGCTCTCCCACTCTCTTTTTGGCAGGCGCGGATAAAACGGATTCTCGACTCTAACACCAACGCAAGGACACGCGGAAAGCTCGCGCTCAAGGACTGGAATACGCGAGAAGTGATAGAGTGTTAGAGAGAGAGAGAGAGAGAGAGTGCCACTTTACGTTTACGCGCGCAACGTGCGTAGGTGCCTCTGTGAGGGTGAGCAGCCTGTGAGTGTGAATGAAGGCGCCACATAGTGCAACATATCAGAATAACAACTATGCTCCCGCGGCCATGACAGCCACCATGGACAGGGATCATCAGCAGCAGCAGGAGCTGAGGCTCCTGCCCGCCCAGCGCAGCAACGGCCACGCCTCCCCCTCCAGCACCTCCGCCTCCGCCTTCGCCTCCCCGGACTTGCGGTTCAACAAGGCCCGTCGTCGGCGGAGAAGCGAGCAAGTGCCTCCCGTGATCGTGGAATACCGTCGCTCATACCGCGTGCTCATCGTCAGCGCCCTGCTGGTCAGCTTGGCGGCCAGTTTCGTGACCCTCAGCGCCGGCTTCCAGTTGGACGGATCCCAGAACTCCTTCTACACGTTCCGCAAGTGGTACACTGGGCTGAATGGCACGCTCGAGCTGGAGTTCAAGACGGAGCAGCCGAACGGATTGGTCCTCTACACCGACGACGGTGGCACCTACGACTTCTTCGAACTGAAGCTGGTGGAAGGAGCCCTCCGATTGAGATACAACCTGGGCGGTGGAGCCCAGATCATCACCGTGGGCAGGGAGTTGCACGATGGCCACTGGCACAAGGTGCAGGTCCTGCGGAACGACGAGCAGACCTCGCTCATCGTCGACGGAGTCTCGCAGCAGCGGTCCACCAAGGGCAAGGAGTTCCAGTTCGGCAAGTTCGCCAGCAACTCGGACGTCTATGTGGGCGGCATGCCCAACTGGTACAGCAGCAAGCTGGCCCTGCTCGCCCTGCCCAGCGTCATCTTCGAGCCGCGTTTCCGGGGCGCCATCCGGAACCTGGTCTATGCGGATCAGCCAGGCGGCTCCACCAGGCGTCAGGAGATCAAGCAGCAGCGGGACATCAAGTGCGGCGATGTGCCCTGCGACCACGGCGAACTGCCCGCCCGCGAAAGACCCCTCAGGGTGAGTCCTTTGCACTCAAGTTCTTAATTTGGCTCAATATTATCCTAACGATACTTTGATATCTGATATTTTAATTATAAAAAAAGATAAGGTTAAAATTAGCGAGTCTTTTTAAAAACATTGTTCAGATTAGCAATATAAGGTTAACAAATCGAAAATTTCAGTAAAGTTTCACCAAAAACATTAATTTTACCTATTTGATAATTAATTTTACCTATTTGAAAATTAATTTTACCATTAGATTTAAACATCTTCCTCATCGAAATCAATTTTACTGCTTTTGTAAATGTATCCTTATATACTGTTCTTGTCGCAAGTATCACTTAATATCATTAAAAAATAAAATCTTTTAAATTTGATAGGTGTCTTAAATATTAAACTGTATAATATTTATATGCTCCCCGCATTATTATTACACTGATTAAATAGCCATAAGTATGGGCAACCTTTGAATGGTTATCAAACATAAAATAGATAAAATCAGTCAATTCTCTACATGTTTACATTACACAAGAAAACGATTAAGAAACATTTGTTAATAAATACGTTCCAGACACCGTTGAAATTAAAAAATCTCTAAGCCCATTAACCTGAATGAGTCAATAAAATGTATACCACATCATTTGTAATTTATCCTGTAGGGCGTTCGTGGCAACACTACCGATGCCTGCGAGCGGAACGATCCGTGCCAGCACGGCGGCATCTGCATCTCCACTGATTCCGGTCCAATTTGCGAGTGTCGAAACCTCGAGTACGATGGCCAGTATTGTGAGAAGGAGAAGGCGCCATCGGAAGCAACGTTCCGCGGTACACAGTTCCTCTCGTACGACTTGGGCCAGACGGGCGCCGAGCCGATAGTGAGTGCCCAGGATGCCATATCCTTCTACTTCCGCACGCGCCAGCCCAATGGCCTCTTGTTCTACACGGGCCACGGCACGGACTATCTGAATCTGGCGCTGCGGGATGGAGGCGTCTCGTTGACCATGGGTTTGGCCAATGGCAAGCAGGAGATGCACATCAAACCGTCGAAGGTGCGCTTCGATGATCACCAGTGGCACAAGGTCACCGTGCACCGTCGCATCCAGGAGATCTCCTCCATCACCAGCTTTTGTAGGGTGGGTGTCTATGAGGTTTTAATTGGTATTCGGTGGTAAAGGGGATTTTTTTTATTCCCCAGTTGGTCACTGTGGTGGACGATGTGTACACGGATCACTCGCACATCGCCGGCAAGTTCACCATGCTCTCCTCCTCGCGGGTTTATGTGGGTGGTGCCGTCAATCCCAGGGCTCTTTTGGGCGCCCGTGTCCACACCAACTTCGTGGGCTGCCTGCGCAAAGTGGAGTTCTCGGCGGATACGTTGAATCTGAACCTCATAGACCTGGCCAAGAGTGGATCTAAACTCATCCAGGTGGCTGGCAATCTGGAGTACCAGTGCCCCAGTGGCGACCCACAGGATCCCGTGACCTTTACCACACGCGAATCGCATTTGGTAAGCTATAACCTCTTTGAAAATGTACGAACTTTATTAATAAATATTTTTTCTATTTTTATAAAGGTTCTGCCTCCTTGGGAAACTGGCAAACAGAGTTCTATAAGCTTCAAGTTCCGAACCAAGGAACCCAATGGCATCATTGTCCTGGCTACAGGATCCAAGCAGCCAAGAGCCAAGAATGTGAGTTGACTTACTAAGTTGTTCTCTAGGTGTTTAATTAACTCGCTTATCCTTCAGCCCGTCTTGATTGCTATCGAGCTGCTGAATGGCCACATCTACATCCATTTGGACCTCGGATCCGGGGCCTCCAAGGTGCGAGCCTCGCGACGTCGCGTGGACGATGGCGACTGGCATGACCTGATTCTGCGGCGGAATGGACGCGACGCCAAGGTGAGCGTGGATGGCGTTTGGAACGACTTCCGGACGCCCGGCGACGGCACCATCCTCGAGCTGGACGGGCACATGTACCTGGGCGGAGTGGGACCCGCCTACAATAGCGTGGCCTGGCCGGCGGCCATTTGGACGGCCACTTTGCGCCAGGGATTCGTGGGCTGCTTGCGTGACCTGGTGCTAAGTGGCAAGGCAATCGATATAGCGGCCTTTGCACGCGTCCAGGATTCGGGTGAGTACTAGTCACGAGGCCAGCGATAAGGATAATCCTTAACCCGTAACCCACTTGGGAAGCAGCCTCCGTGAAGCCATCGTGCCACGTGCAAGCCAACGTGTGCAATGGCAATCCTTGCCTGAACGGAGGCACCTGCCTGGAGGGCTGGAACCGACCCATCTGCGACTGCTCGGCCACCTTGTACGGCGGACCCACCTGCGGCCGGGAACTGGCCACGCTGGCCTTCAACGGCAGCCAGCACATGACCATCTGGTTGGGCAACGGACAGGGCACCAAGACGCAGACCGAGGAGCTGGTGATCCGCTTCAAGACCTCCCGTCCGGCGGGACTCCTGCTGTTGACCAGCGCCGAGTCCAACTCCCCGGACCGGCTGGAGATCGCTCTGGTGGCGGGAAGGGTGCGGGCCAGTGTGCGGCTGAGCGACCGCGAGAAGGTGAGTCAATCAGGAGGAGGTTCTCGAACTGACCACATTCGTCCTTGACTGTCGAAAATCGCCTTTAACTTTCCGCACTGGGTAAAAACTACTTCCTAAGAAGTTTTAAAATTTTCTATTGTTTTTTACGTAAGAAAATGTGTAAGATGTGTTCATAAGAATTTTTTTCATATTCTATTCTCTTGAGAGTTATAGGTAAAGTTAGGAAAATACATTTAAAAATATTTTATTAGGAGTATTATCAAATGACAACGCCTGATAGCTATTTCAAATCATTATTTTAAGCATATTTTAGATACTTAAGAATATTTAAAATTTAATTAGGTGTAGGTTTATTTCTATAAAATATCAGAGCTTGATTGCCATTTTAAACCATTGTTTAAAGTATATTTTTGAAGATGTTAAATGTACAAAATATAAATGGTTTAGGTACTTAAGAATATACTAAATTGTATTAGGTGTATGTTTATTTGTATATTTTAAAATATTATTTAAAAAATATTTAAGAACATGTACATTTTACAAAGTATAAATGATTTTAGGTCGAATTCTAAATTCTTTATAAAAGAGATTTTTTATACTGTTGGTCTATGTGGCTAAATTTTGAAATTTGTATTGTAAAGGTAGGCTTGTGACATAATTTTTTTTTCATTTTTATTATTGAGAAATTCATATTTGGTGGAGATAAACTGTTTAAGTTTCCAAGCACGTTCCGTTTAGTCAAGGCCGCTGAAAGGTTAAAGGCGATTTTCTCAGGCTTCGGGACAGTTTGATGAGCGTGTGCTAATCCCTTGCAGAACCTGCTGGCCGGCCAGTCGGTGCTCAACGACAACAACTGGCACACGATCCGGTTTTCGCGCAGAGCCTCCAATCTGCGGCTACAAGTCGACGGGGCTCCCCCCGTCAGGGGTATGTTATGTATGTATCAACAGCACATCTATGCCCTACTACGTGTCGTGCCGTGTCGTTTTTTTTTACCAAACCAACTAAACCAAGTAAACCAACCAATCAATCGACAACCTACCTAAGTACCTGGGAACATCCCCCACCAGCGATGAGTTTCCATGCTTTCGAGCCATGAAAAGGTGCTCCACGCACCGCCGTTCAGGTTCAAGTTCAAGTAGGAATGCCCCCCTTATTCGCAGGATGGTGTGTAAAGGTCCTTCAGGGCAGTTAAAAGGAGCCGAAAATCTCAAGAAAAAGATACAAGCAAGCAAATAAAAATAATAAATAAAGAAGGAAAAAGAAAAAGAAAAAGAAAAAAAAAAGAGAAAGAAGTAAAAAAATCAATATGAAAGGAAAGTGCAGTCAGCGGCGCGTTTTCCGTTTTTAAGTTTCACTTAAACTTTTTCATTTGAGAGCTTTTCAGTTAACAACGATTCTCACACCAACACAGTCTCACAAACTCGCACACATACGAACACATGCGATTACACCTAAACAATATGCAGTAAAAATACAACCGAAAAAAAAGAAGGAAAACTATCGAAGAAAATTGAAAAGTATTTAGCAAGTTTATTTCTCTCTCATTTCTCATGAAACATTTCTCGAACTTCCTTACTCTAATTGATGATGATGATGATGAAGATGATAAACTGACTTGTTCTAGACAGCTCTCATCAACTATCCACCTATGTCTACCTCGCTCTGTATCTATCTCTCAGAACATCGTTAAGCATCTGCAATATATAGTTTGAACATCATAAGACACCCGACTCCACATCCACACCATTCCACACATTGTACGCCTCTCTGAAAGTTTGTTTAAATCATCGTACCATCGAAGAAGAACCCATCAGATGGGTGTCCTTCGGTTGCATCTTCAACTAACTCATTCGTAATGATTTTTTATATATTTTGCTCTTGTAAGTTCCTCTCTCAAAACTCTTTCAAACATCTCGATGTTGTGTTTTTATTTGCAATACTTACTTTGTTTGATTTCCCAATTACGATTGCCAATTCAATTCCAATTACAATTCAACTCCAATTCCTAAGCCCACATAGAAAGTATTGTAATCGAATAAGCGTAAATACGAAAGCAAAGAAAGTTGGACAGCTGTAAAGTTTCAGCCTTAAGTGTTTTAAATACCATTATATTGATTGTCTTGTAAATTGTTTTGTCCTTGATTATCGAGTTATGTATATTGTTTTGGTTATAAAGTTGCTCCTTGTTAAGTTAGCGAGTTGATGGCTAAGGGAATTTTATAACATATTATTTTGTATTCCAAAGTATCATCCCGAGCCAAACTCAACAACTTAAGAGCAAACTACTTGTTCATTTTATGTTTTCTCTTTTGTTCTGTAAATATTTTATCTGAAAAAGAGTTTTCGTTTACAGTCCTATGATAATCTAAACAATGAAAATAATTTAAATAATTGCTGTACCTTAACTTAAACGACACGTGCGGTATGTTAACGTTAAAAGGTGTTTGTTTCAGACGTCTACCGAATGTAGAACAGCGAACAACAACCATGGTGTTTAACCACAACAACAAGTAATAACAATGTCAAATGCGAATGCAAATGCAATTCCCTAATCACGAACGTGATCTAAATGACCTTCTTTCGAAACTAAAAAGCGAAATGCGAGCAAGAGAGCAAAAATAAAATACAATAAAGCAAAAATGAGTAAGGCGAACAACAACAATGCAAAATGACGAGAAAACGCAACGTAAATAATTTCAATGTACAAGTACAATATCGTTTTTCGTTTCATGTTTTAGGCGAGAGAAAAAAATCGACACGCAAGAACTCGGTGAAACATTTTTTTGCCCAAATCGCTCGATGCAAGTCACGCTATCGGCAAATTGCGATTGCGATTGAATTGGATTGGATGGGATGGGATGGAGTACCATTGCAAAATGGCATTAGCCGTGGCTTCTTGAGACGAGAGGGCAAAACAATGTTTGAAAGCGCCCAGGGCTGTAATTTTGCACCATTTAATATGTAATTAGCTTTGTGTTAAGTAAACTCAACTATCGTAAACATCAATACAACAATACCGCAACCGCAACCAAATTGCAACTAATTAATCAAGCCTAACGTGTCTCACGTAAAATTAGATTCTTGTTGTGTAAGTGTGTCCAAAATGAAAATAAAAGCAAACAACTGAAAATAGAGAAGTAACGAAAGGCAGGCGATGGAGATGGCTAGACTGAAAAATAACTATAGTCAGATCGATATGAGTTAGTCATAATAATGTTTTCATTAATTGGGTAACTCATTAGCTCTGAAGAAAGATTGATTGATTTAAAGCTAATGATAGGAACAAGGAAAATAAATCATTAGTCAAATTGATTACTTTACTTTTAATGAAAAAATGATGAAATTTGCTAATGTCATTTGTTATTTAAACGAATTTTATTATTATGTTTGAATCATTAGTCAAATTGATTCCTAAACTTTCAATGAAAATTATCGTTAGTCATCTAAGTGCATTTCATTAAAACGATTGCTTTTTAAGGCTTTGAAAAAATTATAAAATTTAAACATGGAGTTATTTAGGAAAGCAAATTAAGTAATTAACAAATTAAATGAATTCATATAGGAGTTTTCTTTATAGCCTGATCCTGCTCCTGCCTCGACCAAAACACACACACTCACACACCGTAAAGTGGAAGTCTCGCACTCCTGCACAGGCACACACCCACACTCTGTCAAGCACCGTTGCACAAAAACAAACTCACACACACACGTGACGCGTTTGCATGTGAGCACCTAAAAAAAAAAAAAACAAGCAGCAGCAGCAGCAATGAAACCACGATAATATTTATAAAATAACAAGCAAAATGACTGTCAGTCAGGAATGATATAGCCAACAACCGCATGTCCTGCTCACAAAGTCCCCAGTCTGAACCCGAATCGGGCTAGCCCTGTACAGTGTGAATAGTGTATATCTTTGTTTTTCGTACTATATATATCGTATATCGTTTCGCTCGCCATCGCATCGTATCACTCAGTCCGCCCACTCAGCCATTCAAGTGTATGAATAAGTAACTGTAAATGCGCCAAATTGCCAGCTGCAACAACAGTGGCCTACTTCGACTGACGCCCTGAATACCACCCACCGCCCCATCGCCCCGTCTCTTTCTCCAGCTCTATAGCTAACTCTTTTGCTCTTGCTATTTCTCTATCTCTCTGTCTCTGTCGCCGCAGTCATTTGCATGTCAAGATGTCAATCATTCGGTGGGCCAACGCGTCGTATGCGCAATGTGGCCGCTCGTTAAGGCTAATGCACCCTTATTAACTTAGACTTAGTCGAAACACACACACACACACACCCAGAGCTCTCTAGGGCACAGATTAACACACTAACATCAACATGAAACATGGACAGTTTATACCCAATACGATACCCATCGATGTTTAGTTCAATGTCGTTAAGCAAATTTCCGAATTATTATTTCGGTTTCGGTTTCGTTTTCGTTTTCAATTATCCTGGTTATTACCCCGATATTGACCTTTTTCAGTTACCATTTATAGACCGTAGGTTGTTGCCTCAGTAAAATGTTTTTCTCATATTTATAATTTTCCTCGGTTCACACGCACAGCTGGGAAGAAATTATCTAAAAAGTCACCGCCACCGTAATCGTATTGAAAATGTATCTCACACACCAAAACTAGTCTAAGAAAATGATACATTCAAATGTCAACCAAATGCATATTCGTATGTAAACCAGAACAAAATGCGCACCAACTAACTTACTTAACTTATCTAACCAACTTTAGCGAACTCTTTACTTTTACTTACTTTCCTTTGGTTTGCGCTGTGGCAGCGATTTTCGATTTTCGATTATCGATTTCGTTTTGTCTTAATTAACAACTATAACTACTATCCGTACCAGTACATTGTATGTATTGTAATCTGCACCTTTCTTTAGAATGTACCAAGCTGCAACAAACTAAATAACAATAACAACAATACTCCAATCGAATTTCAACTACATTCAGCCACCTGTCGAGTGAATAAAATACAAAATGCTTGAAAAAATCTATGAACCAAACAAAACAACTAGATCTATGTCTACTAAAACCGCATACCTATATCTACTCTATACTCTTATATACTCTTTGACTACATATGCGTATGTGCTTCTTGTCACCAACTATACTCCATATACTACTCGAACCCAACTACCTCTATAAATATATATATATATATCTACCCAAACAACGTATAACCATATGTAACCAATGTAAACGGTACTCCGCCTAGTCAACAACTTAGAGCAAGGCCGATCCCGGCCAGACAACCCCCAATGGCGAGGCCACCGAGTTTTATCCATCTCTTGTTTTTGGAAATGTTCCTTCCACAGCCGAAACGATCCTGGGCCGCCACAGCACCATGGAGATCCGCTCGATCCACCTGGGCGGTCTCTTCCACGCCGAGGAGGAGATCCAGATGACCTCCACCATGCCGAACTTTGTGGGCCAGATGCAGGGATTGGTTTTCAATGGCCAGCGGTGGGTATTGGTGTAATCTAATTGGTTTTTTAATTATATTTTAGTCAAAAGAATGCACTGCTGTAAAAAAAACATTCCCGCACTTATAAAGTATATATATTCTTGATCGGCTTGACTTTTTTGTGTATACCGTTTGTATATATAATTTTAAAAAGTTTAAACTTGAAATTTTATCAATCGTATATAATTCAGGTATTAATAAATTTTAGTATTTAGACCGTACTCTAGAGTTTTGATTATCATCGGTTGACTAGACCCTATAAATGTCAAACTGACAAGCGCAGTGCAAAATATATATTCTTATACCTTTCCAAATCATAGTTTTTTTAAAGAACACTGATCGAGTTAAATATTTTGCCAATCGGATAACTATATCATATAGCAGCCATATAATTGGTCGGGTCAAACTTGAAAAATTTGGTAGTTTTTGAAGAATAATCAAAATATCTTTGTTTTTGCATCTATTAAGATGCAAAGATGGTTTTATATAATTTCGTATTCATTTTTAGACTGCGAGAGTATTAAATCTTCATTTTGGCGAAGTTTGCTTCCTTTCTTGTTAAATCCTTATTTTTGAAAATTTTTCCCCTTAGCTATTTGGACATTGCCAAGAGCCTGGGACCGGAGCTCTCGGCTCTGCCCAGTGCCACCTTCAAGTTAACGGCCCGCTTCGTGAACTCTCCGGCCGGACAGCCCTACCATGCGGCCACCTTCCGCTCCAAGCACTCCTACGTGGGATTGGCCATGTTGAAGGCCTACAACAGCATCTCCATTGATTTCCGTTTCAAGACAGTGGAACCCAATGGCTTGCTGGTCTTCAATGGCGGACGACGCAATGACTTCGTGGCAGTGGAACTGGTAAATGGGCACATACACTACACCTTCGATTTGGGCGATGGACCGGTGACGATGAGGGACAAGTCCCGCATTCACATGAACGACAACCGCTGGCATCAGGTCAGCATCAGGCGTCCGGGACCCAAAACCCATACGCTCACCGTGGATGACTCCTTCGAGATCATTAGTTTGACTGGAAACAATATGCACTTGGAGCTGGCGGGCATCCTGTACATTGGCGGCGTCTTCAAGGACATGTACTCCAAGCTGCCGGCCTCGATCTCCTCGAGGTCTGGCTTCGAGGGCTGTCTGGCCTCCTTGGACTTGGGCGATGCCTCTCCCTCGCTGACCAGCGATGCAGTGGTTCCCAGCTCCCTGGTGGTCACTGGCTGCGAGGGACCCACCAAGTGCAGTCAGAATGCCTGTGCCAATCGGGGAAACTGTGTGCAGCAGTGGAATGCCTACGCCTGCGAGTGCGACATGACCTCCTACACAGGACCCACCTGCTACGATGGTAATTTGGGGAGGGAAAATCTAGGTGGCACTTAAAGGTGCCATACAAATCTCTAAAATTTTTGATAATTCATAATTCAATTTAAGCTATTTGCTCACCATTGAAATATATATAAATTTACTACTGTTTTTTTTAATATAAACATTATTTTATATCTTACTTATCCAAAATATATATACCGTAAAGTTTAATGAATATAATATATAACAAATAAGATTTTAAAATATCTGCAAACATAGATTTAGGTGCCATCTAAATTTATTTGAATGCCGAGTTTTCTGATTTAAAACCTTTTACTTGCAGAATCGATAGCCTATGAGTTTGGCAACAACAAGGGCATGGTGCAGTACGCATTCCCCGAAAACGCACAGGCTGACACCGAGGAGGACAACATTGCATTGGGCTTCATAACGACAAGGCCGGATGCGGTGCTCCTGCGGGTGGAGAGCGCCACCACGCAGGACTACATGGAGCTGGAGATTGTGGAGGGCAACATCTTCATGGTGTACAACATTGGGAGCGTGGACCTGCCGCTGGGCGAGATCGGGACGAAGGTGAACGACAATGCCTACCATGTGGTGAGGTTCCAGCGGAAGGGAGGCAATGCCACGCTCCAGCTGGACGACTACAATGTGCAGGCACTCACGCCGCAGAGTAAGTGGATGTGGGATGGGCTATCATTAGGGGGTATCTAATGGCATTTCGATCTTCTTCAACGACTCTTGCAGGCCACCATTCGACCGTGTTCAATACCATGTCCAACGTTCAGGTCGGCGGCAAGTTCAGTCGGAACGGTCGCAATCGCATTGAGCGACCGTTCGCCGGCGTGATTGCCGGACTGTCGGTGAACAAGTTGCGCATTCTGGACTTGGCCGTCGAACGCGACCCCCATATCACCATCCGCGGAGATGTTCAATTGGTAACTGGAGTATTAGATAGAAATGATCTGCAGAGAATGCAGCAGGTTAGGGAATTTATTTGAAATTTTATTTCAATTCCTCTCAACTTTCAACTTTCCAAGTATTTTTCTCATCGTAAACCAATTTTATTCAAAATTCTTTCTTTAATTAAAACCAAAAAAAAAAAAAAACAAAAAAAAAAGAAAATCTAAGCAAAATTATTGTATTAATCCGCTTCATAAGTTTGTGGAACCCCTTTTCCCAAAATTGATTTGACAAGATTTGATTGCACCTCCGAAAATTCGATATCCCATTCGAATAATGTACAGTTTTTCCCAAGCACAATCCTGAATTATTTTGAAATGCATAACCGTTAACCGTATCGAATGTAACTACATCTGTACACTGAAGTCATCGTCATCATAATCAAATCCGGGAAATTCGGTTCGACATTCAGTACAAAACGTTAACCGTTCCAACTAAACCAAAAGTATTAGCTAACTAACTGTATTTGTCTAGTGTAAACGCTGCATTTGAATTGACTTTATGATTTCCCTCGGGCGCCATTCTTTTTTTACTGTAACGCTTTTCACGCACCAATAAAAAAAAAAAAAACTGTTGTACTTAAAGATAATTGCCAGATTTTCCACTAACCAGCCACTTGAGTTTCCTGAATTTGTTTCCATTGCTGCACAGCACATTAACCAATAACTGTGAATATATACTCAGCTATATAAACCAATACGATTTACTATGCACTAGAACTCGTCGCACTTATGCTGCATGACTCTAATCAAAGCTCACATCAAACACAACTATACTTAAGCACAAAACAGTATGTGAAAGCCATTGGAGATGTTATTATAATGGTTAAGAAAGGTCGAAACTAAATATAATTAAATAACCACCTATATTTTTACTTCAAATTCACTGATCGAAAAAAACATACCAGAATATCAAATTTGTTTAAGTAGGTATTTACTAAACAACACGAATTAAATTGAGTACCAATTTAGTAAGAAAAGTAAAATGCTTGGATTATTTAAGTACTTGATAAATATCGTAATTACTTTAATTGAATTCCCGAAATTTGATGCCTCAATGGAAAACTACTTTAAAGATATCCGTCAAAGCCACATTGTTTTAGACTATACAACTTGAAAGTATTATTGGGTTTCTAAATTCAAAAATTATTAAAAAGTAATAGATATTAAAACACCTTTATTTTCTTAAAAATTATTATTTTCTTTAAATTAAAAATAGTTTTAAGAAGTAAATCTGGAAGAAGTCGTTAAATATTGGGACTGTCATCTAATCAATTACTATTGATTCATATTTTAGTCTTTATATTAAATTCTTTAGAAATTATATGAAGCTATGTGAAAAACTTTAAGATTTCGGAAGCCAGAATATTTAAGACTGCCTAAATTCAAAAAAATATAAAATGATCACAAAGTAAGGTAATTAATTTCTTTGAGATTTGAAACTTTTTAAAGACAGTCCAGTTACGATCTCCTCTGGCTTTCTCTACTCTACACACCAACGCATACATATATACTTAATCAAACAGCACCTAACCAACTTACTAATCCAGTTAACAAAACCCATACAATAATTATCGCTTGGCCCGGCTGCCGCCAGATCAACTGAAGTAAAATTAGACTTTGAACTCTACTCGACAGACGCCGGCGAGTGGTTATCCGGGTGCGCTGGACGATCTGATCTTCTCGGGAGCCGGATCCGGATGTCGTGGCGATGACGAGGACGAGTGCACGCCACCGTTTGAGTCCGGAAGCGGAGATGATCTGATAACGCCGGTATATGTGCCGCCCACCAAGCAGACAACCACCTCCCAGCAGGGAAATAGCCTGAGCACGGGTGGCAATAACAGTGGCGGTGGAGGCAACACCAATGGCACGGAGCGGGCCTGCGACGATGAGGACTGCGTCCATGGATCCGGCGACTACGGCGAGACCACAGAGCAGTTCACCTCGACGAGCACGGCCCGGGGTTCAGGTGAGTGTTGATTGTAGAGGTTGGTCTCATTTCGTCATTGGCATTTGGATCAATCACGGAAAAACACTTGACAATAGACACCACACAAACACACACACACACTTCATCACAGACATTAGCTAGTCCCACTCGAAGTTCAAGTTAAGTATACGCAGGGTGTACACTGCCATAGTAAAGTAGAGTACGTGCTAACGATTAAGCTCTGTGGGTGTTCAGTTGTGTTCGAGTTCCAGTTCGAGTTATGTACTATAATCTCCAAAAGCTCTACTTATATAACCGCATAACCGTTTAGCTAGTGACGCTTTGCCTTTTTCAGTTTTGTTCAATGCTCCACGGAGATCGAGGAAGTTAGGTTTGTGCCGAATTGCAACGCCAATGCTTTGACAGCTTACACAAATACATCCAAACAGCCAATCAGCTCTGAATTTATATGTATATATATATAAACAGATATATATCGCCTCTATCGCACCCCTCGCAATGCATCAACCCAACCAGAAACCAAAATCAATCAAATCGCCGTGTCATCTCAGCTCAGAAATCAGTCCAGATAAACTAAAAAATATGAAAAAAAAAAAAAAAAAATGCATCGCAATTAAATCGTCGCCTATATCCTTCATCTCCACCTGTTGCTGATGATCGATTGCCTTCTAATTTGAACTGACAACGAGTACGCCTTATGTGTCTCTTTCAGAATGTGAAATCGCCTTCATATTTCTGACTGTGATCGCGCCATGGATACTCTGTAAATTCCCATAAGCAATACAACCAAATGCAACCAAAAAGCAATGCACTTAGGCTAAGCTTCCAACTAGACCTCTCTGTCTAAACTGTATAACTAACTCTAGCATTAACGAGAGCTAAACCACCAGCAACAGCAACTGAAAAAAATAGTGCAACTACAACAACAACCAGAACAACAACTATAACAACCAGAACAACAACAACAACCACACCGATCATTTGGCAAGGGTTTTTGGTTGAGTGAGAGTGGGTTAAGCGTTAAGCGATAAGGGTTAAGCATAACAAGGACTCAGTAAATATATATATATATATATATAAATATATATATAGTACATGAGTGCCCCGATCGAAGATGTATATGTTTTGTACATAGTAGCGATAAAAGCAGCGTCTGCAGTGTAAGAAGTGATTTTCCCAGTTCAGTTCCTCCTTCTCCTCCTCCTTCTCCTTCTCCTTCTCCTTCACATTTATTCCCTCGATTGCATAGTTCTACTGTTCTTGCAATTCCAATTTGTACATATCGTGCGAAAAGATTGAATGTCCAGCACCCAAAAAAAAAAGCAAGAATGACACACCTTAACATATCTCAAAATATCTACAAATCTCTATCCTCTCTAACTGTGTTGAATAAACTATAAAAATGCAAAGCACAACTGGCGGTTCAAATGATTTTCGGGGGGAAAAGTACCACTACAAGTTCGAATTTTGTATTTATAGCTATCTTTTGAATAGTTAGGACCTAAATGCTCTTAAAAGAAATTAAATTCTTTTGGTTAAAAAAAGAGCATTTTATGATTTTATTTTCATACGAAGATAAATTGACATTTTTAAATTATGAAAACAACTGAAGCCATAAATTAACAAGGATTTTGATTTAAATATTTAATAATTTTTTTAAAGTATATGATCTTTTTTAATTTTACATTTGTTTGAAAGAGAAGCTATGTAATCTAACCTGCGTAAATATTCCAATTTTCATTAAAAAAGGCTTCTTTCTTCAACTTAATTTTTAATTTTACAATAATTTTCTTGGATAATGGGGTTGAGTACAAATTAGGATAGCAATAAAACCACTGATCACACACAACTGCAAAAACATGTACATAGAGCACCCACTTGCGAACACTTGAATAAACCCCAAACGACTGCTTGCAGAGTCCAACAATGAGCTGGTGCCGATAACCACCACGGGACGCAGCGATGTGACCACCGAGCAGCAGCAACATCATGGCAGCAGTAGCAGCTCCATCAGCATGAGCGGCAGTACCCCATCCTATGCCACCACGCAGTCGTCGAGCAGCAGCAGCGGAGGATCCGGATCCGGATCAGGATCGGGAGTATCGGGAAGCAGCACGCCGGGACAAGTAAGCAGCACAAGCAGCAGTGTGGCCACCACTTCTACGCAGAGGGCCACCAGCAGCAGCACCAGCACGAGCACCAGTTCGACGTCCACGACCTCTACAACCACCACCACGCAGGCCACTCCGCCGCCGGAGATCCGGAGCACGGTCACGGAGCGGGACACCACCACATACGATGTGTATGTGGCAGGTGGCGGCCTGGGCGGATCCGGACGCCATGACCACGATCGCATGCAGCTGCCCGATGAGCACCATCCACTGCCACCCCTACCGCCTCCGATTCCGCCGCAGGATCCCCCACCATACGGGCCCTATGGCGGGAACACCTACAACACCAACATGAACAACAACTATCGGCCGAAGAGCAAGGGCGGCAGGATCAACTCGATCGAGGAGGAGCGCACGGCCATGATCATTGGCATAGTGGCGGGCATACTCATCGCAGTGGTGCTGGTTATCCTGCTGGTCCTGTGGCTCAAATCGAACGGGGATCGTGGCTACAAGACGGAGAGTGAGAAGGCCGCTGCCTACGGCTCGCACAATCCCAATGCCGCCCTGCTCGGGAATACCAGCACCAATGGATCGTACCATCAGCAAAGGCAGCACCACCTGCAGGGCGGAGGAGGAGGGGGAGGATTAGGAGCGGGTGGCGGAGGAGCAGGACATCAGCAGCATCATGGCCAACAGCAGATGCACAATGGCCATAATGGAAACGGAAATGGAGGAGGCGGCGGCGGCGGCATGATGTCCAGCGGAAGTGGGTCACTGGGCTACGGCAGCGATGGACGACCCCAGATGGCGGGCCTAGTCCAACCGAAGGCCAAGAAGCGAGACTCCAAGGACGTCAAGGAGTGGTATGTGTAAGGCGATGAAAGGTCGCAAGGAATTATCGTCAAATTAGCAATAAATGCAAATAGTGCAAAGCGAGCCGAAAGTGAAAGTCCCCCCTAAGATACATACACGAACACACACACACAAACACACATAAGCGTATATAAATATATATATTTATTTAGCAGCCTCATAAAGTTAATTAAACAATTAGACGTCGGACACTGGGTGTACAAACGGAAAGGCAAGGATAATAATAACCAATAAACGATGGCTGATAGCGTTAGCAGCAAGCAGATAGACACGCAAATACTTTAGACAAGTGCATCTGGCCAGGAGCATTGGTTCACCCTAAAGAGTAACGTTTAGATTACGCCTAAGAAATTATAGCTTCAACTTCAAAGACTTGCTAGTAGAGATCTACCACTGGAGCCACTGGAGCAGCCAAGCCACATCCATCAGCGAATAAGCATATGAATTACACTAAACGAATACAAACTATATATATTATATATATCACAACGTTACGATCAAATTATGCCACTAGCCAATCAAGTAATTGTGTAAAATATTTCGCCACAAAGTATGCTATGAAAAGTTCGCAAGAGGAGAACCCAATTAAACGGCAAATCTTCTAGCAAAAAAAAAAAACCAAACAAACTAAACAACTTAGCAGAAATTCAATATAAACGTACTTAAATATATATATATATATTTATATGTAAACGTAAAGTAATGAGGTTCTGAATGAGTCATTTTTCTTCGCGTGTAAAGTTACAAAATGTGGTGCTGTAAACGTAGGAGACAAGATCATTTGTTGACTACAATAATAATAATTAAATAATAGTGAGGAATGCAAGAATTTATGCTACAGATTGTTTGTTGAATTGAAACCGGCTTTAATTAGTTAAAATGTAAATGAGATAATACTGAATACTAACTAACCATGAAATCAAAGACAAAAGAAAATACGGAGGACACAGTAGATACCCACGATTTGGTTGACGTATACGTGATGCGACTTTTTCGTTTGCGTGCAGCAACTCAATGCGACTTTGTGTTAGTCTTTTCCACTCCCGAGCCCAACACATATACTTTTTATATGTATTTGAGACTATATATTGTCACCGACCTGCGTGCAATATGAACTCAGACATATCAAGAAAAAGACAAGACACTAGACACAATCACACACACCAAACACGCGACACTCTAAAAAAAAACACTGAAGCGAACCTACCTAGCTTTTCTACTACCACTGCTAATCAATGTGAGCGAACATTACTTTACCGTCGAGAGAACGAGGACGAAAACGAAATCAAGCAACAATTTTACAGTATTATAGCAGCTTTAAGCGTATTTTTCGAAGCCAACGTGACGTATACACAATCTGCAGTCACCAGGACACACCACACACCCACACACGCCTACACCTACACAGACAGACACACCAGCACACATACAGAAGCGAGATTCGATTTTCCGCAAGCGGCCCTTAAATTCTGTATACATCTATAATCGTATATATCATTTTGAAGAGCTATATTCAAATTTTTGCTTCATTATCAATACCAATTAGTGTATCATTTTGGATTAGATATACAAAATACCTATATACACTCGATATACTAACTAATACACGCACACGCACACACTCACCTCACACACGCACTCCCAAAGTCACTCATTTGAACACTAGCGAAATTACTGGACATACTTCTCTCAAATTCTTAATGGAAAAAAAGGCGAGGTATGCTGTATATACCTAGGAAAGTACTATATATACACGAATATATATACATTTAAAAACTAAAACAACATATATACTGCATTTCAAAAAACTTTTGATATATTTTCGAGTTTTTTAAACCCTTAACTTGTATACAAAAAAGGAAGCGAAAGGCGAAATCACGAGACAAACTAGCGAATCTAGCTGAAATGAACACCTAGGACAATTACAATTAACATACAAGTACATAGCGAAACACAGTACATAGGCAGACAAAAACACAATTATATACGCATACATCCAAACTATACTATTTATAAATGTACATCTATACAACATATACATATACGAGTATAACTAACGAACAATGATTATTATGTATTACGTCCCTTCGATTTGATAATGAAACCAAACGAGAAACCACAAATTTTAAACGCTGTTGATAACCAAAACCATTCCCACTTATATATGTAACACTCTCTCCCGATAACTTTCTCTCTATCTCTTCACAATGTTAATGCTGCACAATGAAAACTCTGCATTTAAAGTAAACCACTAACGTTTATTCATTTCAAGATTCAAGAGAAAACCAAATTAAATATAACTAATTATACAAATTTGCCTTGCGAATTATCAGCGAGCACACGATATTGAATCCAGAATGGGAATTAAATATATGTATCCGCCCCCAGAAAAAAAGAAGGATTTTCTTCATTGTTTCCCAAGAAATTACATTTTATTAGAGATCAAAAGCAAGTCAAGGTAAATGTTATGTATGTATGATATAGTGACAGGATCGTAAAGGACGAGTACAGTTAGTTGTATGGGTAACAGTAACATAGTTAAAGCATGTAACGTAATAGTTCAAGAGGTCAAGAGGTCAAGGAGCAGAGCGTGCGAGAAACGATCGTGAGTATCGGTACTAAAACTTACTTCTACTTAGGCTTAATATCATTGTTATCTAATCTATACATATATATAAACCGACACACACACAACACCCCCACATATAACAGAGAATATGTATATGAACATGTATTGGACGCGCGGCGCTTGAGCTGTGCCTACTTATATATATATTTAACAAATTGTAACGTGTATGTATATGTAGCGGCAGTGATTGTTAAAGAAATTGCTTTGTTTTGTGTTAGATTTTATAATTTACGAGAAAAACAAAAAAAATACAAAAATTGTAAAACGCATACAAATACAGAATGACTGACAAAACACAGAATTATAACATTGCATATAATAAATACAATAAAAATATAATTGAAAAAAATATTAAGTGTTATTTTTTGAAAGAAGTGTATCTGCCATTGAGTAAGTCAAGAAATTTATGCTCATAGTCACCTCTTGCTTCGTTTTCTAAAAATTATAAATACTTTAAAGTTACACTTGTTTTGAAGTCGATTGATTAAATAATAATTCATTTTGAAATTTCGCGCCAATCATTCGATACAAATTCGATAAGCCAATGTTGGCAGTGGTGACAGCCCTGTATATCAGCCCTGTTTCACGAGACTAGCGAAAACTGGCATCTCTGTTAAGCGGAATTCGCAAAGGTGGCAACCACGCACGGCGACTGAATAAAATTGGAATAAAATTTGTTTTATTAAATTATAAGCACAAGCAATGGCTGCCACCACAAGCACCCCGGGCAAGGCCGAGATGATCGACCTGACCAAGCTGAGTCCAGACCAGCTGATGCAGATCAAGCAGGAGTTCGAGCAGGTGAGTGCCGCATGTGGGTGTGCGATGAGTCAGGAGCGGGGAGGGGGGAAATCTGGAGGAGGGGCTCCGCTGCAAATGGCACATGCTTCTAAAAATCCGACAATTCATATGATCCTCAGGAGATGACCAACATACAGGACTCGCTGTCCACACTGCACGGCTGCAAAGCCAAGTATGCCGGCTCCAAGGAGGCGCTTGAAACCTTCCAGTCCAACTGGGAGAACCGCCAGATCCTGGTGCCCCTTACCAGCAGTATGTATGTGCCAGGACGCGTCAAGGATCTCAACAACTTTGTCATAGACATCGGCACCGGCTACTACATCGAAAAGGTACTTGAGATTCTCTCAACTAAACGCACCATCTGCTCAACAACCATCTGTTTCTTCAACAGGATCTTGATGGCTCCAAGGACTACTTCAAGCGGCGAGTGGAATACGTGCAGGAGCAGATCGAGAAAATCGAGAAGATCCACCTGCAGAAGACGCGCTTCCTTAACTCTGTGATCGGTGTGCTGGAACTGAAGCAGGCGGCCGCCGCCAAGATGCTGCAGGCACAGCAGCAGCAATCCCAGCCAGCGGCCACCCAGAGCTCCTAGGACCACCACCTCTTCCTAGGACGACCGAGACAGACACAGAGAGGGAGAGAGAGCATTAAATTATTTAACCTATAAACGAGATGTGTGCGCATTTAATTAACATAGTTTATTAAATTGTTCAGCTACTTTTTGGCCTCTTCCAATGCCACAGTGAGAACCTTTAGCTTCTGTTCGTACGCAGACTTTAGATCCTGTAAGAAAAGAAGATGTAAATTATGAATGGAAATAGTTTGTAATGCCAACGCACCTTGAATATCCTCGACTGGGTGTCGTATTCCGAACGCAGCTTATCGTACACTCCCTTCGAGATGGCCAATTTCTTTTCCGTCAGCAGACACTTGTCCTGCTCCGCCTTGATCCACAACTGGCTCTTCTCCAGACGCGCCTGCGTGTGATCGCACTCGGCATTCTTCAGCTGCAGCATGTCCTTGGTCACCTGCAGCACATCCTTGATCGTCTCCACTTGGGTCTTGAGTACGGCTATCTGCTGCTCCTGCTGCTTGTTCACCTTGGTCTTCTCGAACAGCAGAGTTTTGGCCTTGAGCAGCAGCTCCTCCTGCTCTTGCCGGGATTTGGGTGCATCTGTGCCGCCCAGCATGACGGACTGCTTGAGGGACTGCTCCAGCTGCACTACTCGCCGCTTCAGACGCTCGTTCTCCACCTTGGCTTCCTGCAAACAGGTTGATTGGATGGAGTGGATGTATTGGATGGGTGCAATCCATGGAAATACGGGTCAACTAACCTCAAAGTCTTTGCGGAGTGCCCCGATTCGCTTGCGAGACTCCTCTAGCAGCGCCTGTTTTTCGCTCTCCAACGTGAAAACCATGTCGAGCAGCTCGTTCTGCGGCTGTTCCGGCAGATGCACATCCTCCTGGCCATTACCTTCTGTGACATTGTTGTTCAGATCACCGCCAACGGCTCCCTCCTCATTAATATCGGCCATTTTATTGGAGAATACTTTTCGAGTCCAACACAATCGTTGAGCAATGTGCGTTTGCCGTGCCTTTGGGTTGTGTTTTCTTTTTGTATTAATAGACCAAATAGATGCAGACGCTATTTATAGGAGATCCCGCTCTCCGGTTCGCTCTTGGCTAGATCACTCTCCCGAAATAACAAACCATTTCCCTCCAGTGTTTAGTTGGCGCCTCAGCGTATTCTGAAGTTCAGTTTATTATACATTGAAGCGTGTGGATGAGAAAGGATAACGGATGTGCGGTGTTAATACAGATCGCTTAGGGCAACACAATTAAATTGTTGTTACAATCAAATGGGGCGACAATTGAAAGTGAGTGATTTGATTAAAATTAAATGCCTAAACAGAGTGGGGGGAAGTGAATGTGCCTCGCTCGCAAAGGAGTATGTCTAACCGTCCAGTTCGCCAGCGGCGCAGGCATCGGCATAGCTCTTTCCGCCCTTCTCCTCCGGATTAAGCTTGATCATGTCGTCGATACGCAAAATGGTTATGGCCGCCTCTGTGGCGAACTTCAGCGACTTGATCTTGGACATGGCCGGCTCCAGCACACCAGCCTTCTTGTTGTCCCGCACCAGACCCTCGATCAGGTCCAGGCCGGTCCACTTGAGGTCCGAGCGCTCGGGCTTCGTCTGGCTGGAGTTGTGGTAGGAGCGCAGCTTGGCCACCAGATCCGTGGCGTCCTTGGCCGCGTTCACCGACAGCGTCTTGGGAATGACCAGCAGCGACTTGGCGAACTCGGCAATGGCCAGCTGCTCGCGGGAGGCCAGCGAGGTGGCAAAGTTCTCCAGGTAGATGGACAGGGCAGCCTCTACACAGCCGCCGCCGGCCACCACCTTCTTGCTCTCCAGCACACGCTTCACCACGCACAGGGCGTCGTGGACGGAGCGCTCCATCTCATCACAGTAGAAGTCGTTGGGACCACGCAGGATAATGGAGGCCGCAGCACTAAAAACGGGCATTCAAATATAATAATTGCTCATCTTGATGTACCCCAAAGCCAAACTTACCGCGCCTTTGTGCCCTTGATGAGAATGAGCTCATCGTCGCAGATGCGCTCTTGGGCCACCTCAGCAGCCTCTCCCACCATGGAGGCATCGAAGCTCTCCTCGCCATCCATGTTGGTCAGCGAGGTGAGGAAGGCGGCGCCGGTGGCCTTGGCAATGATCTTGAGATCACTCTTCTTCACGCGACGCACAGCCATGGCGCCGGCCTCAACGAAGTACTTCATGCACAGATCATCCACTCCGCCGCTGACCAGCACCACATTGACTCCGGTGCCCAGGATCATGTTGATGCGCTCCTTGGTGATGTCCAGCTCGCGGGCACGGATGGCCTCCAGCTTGTCGGGGTCGTTGATCAGCACCTGGACGCCCATCTTCATCTTGGTCTTCTGCAGCGAGAAGTCCAGGCAGGCGATCTTGGCGTTCACAATCTTCTTGGGCATCTGCTGGGAGGCGATGGT
The DNA here is from genome assembly GCF_018152505.1 of Drosophila elegans. Taxonomy (NCBI): domain Eukaryota; kingdom Metazoa; phylum Arthropoda; class Insecta; order Diptera; family Drosophilidae; genus Drosophila; species Drosophila elegans. The sequence goes on along the minus strand of NW_024545855.1, from coordinate 90,418 downwards.
GCAATTGAGGGCGTAGCCGGGAATCAGCACGGACTCCCGGGCAGACTTGCCATGGGCCTTGAGGACATTAATGGCCTTGATCGAGTAGGCGGGCTGGCCACGGGGATCTGTGATCTTCACCGACTGGGCGGCATCCACGACCATGGCGGAGAAGAATTCGGCATCGGCGCCGATGATCTTCGAGCTCATCGATGTCTTGGCAATGTTGATAAGGGAGTCACGACCCAGCTCATCCACGGGGGCGGTCAGGTGCTCCGAGATGTACTTGCAGGCCTCCTTGCAGGCAATCCTGTAGCCCGAGATGATCGAGGTGGGGTGGATCTTCTGTTTGACCAGCTCGTCGGCGTTCTTCAGCAGCTCGGCGGCCAGGATGACCACCGAGGTGGTGCCATCGCCAACCTCCTCATCCTGCAGCTGAGCCAGCTCAACCAGGACCCTTCAAATTTGTCGGGTTAAATGGATTTAAAATGGTTTTCCACACACAACAACTCACTTGGCAGCCGGATGCTCCACTTCCAGCAGTCGCAGGATGGTGGCTCCGTCGTTGGTCACCGTCACATCGCCGATGTCGTCCACCAGCATCTTGTCCAGACCCACGGGACCCAGGGAGCTCTTCACGATGTTCGAAATGGACAGGGCGGCCATAACTGAAAGGAAAAAGGATTCCAGTTGCAGTCATAACCTCACTTTGCGGTGCTAGTCTTTGGGCACTTGTAACTCTATAAGTGGTATGGTTTCTTTTGGAAAACCAAACTGATTGATCGGATAGCCCTCCCCCGATTTTGTTCGGGAACATTCCATATACAATGCGTGACCGCCTGGTGAGTAAGAAACGTGCTCTGCCGGCAGACGCACCGCAGATGTGTACTAATCCCCGCCATTCTCACCGTTCTGTGTGCGCACGGATGCTCCGGATTGGCGGGTGCCAGCAATGGACAGCGAAGGGGCCAAGGTCGACATTTTCTTTCGGTTTTCGGCGAGTTTTAATAAAAAACGAGATTAATCAAATACTGCTGCTGCACGTTAACCGCCTGACTCATGGAATTAGAGGTGGAAATTGGTGAATAAGAGTGGTTGGGAACTTGGCTGGTTTGGGAACTTGGCTGGTTTGGGAACTTGGCTGGTTGGTAACTTTCGATGTCATCGATGTTTTCAAAGTATCGGTATTTTCGATTTTAGGCAGGCACCAATGAAATTGTTTTTAAACGAAACCTTAAAATTACAAAATTACAAAAGTTAACAGGTATTAACATATATAGTTAGTCCTAATTCTTACAAAACTCATATTAATTCGTTACTGTTGAGAAAACGAGTATGGGAACACTTACAAAACACTATAAAAATTGTTAAAAGAAATGTATCTATTAATTAAAGGCGTGCAGTAAAGAAAATACCGCTTATAATTAATGCATTCCCCTTATTGAAAGACCTTTTTAAGCACGTGATGCTGAAATTGGAATCTGCTTAAAATTGGATTGCAAACATCGATGAAACATCCACCAAAAACATAGAAAACATTTGTGATTGCAATCAAACAGGTGATCAATCACGGAACAAAATATTTATAATTAATTTGTTGTAATCAATGTTTTTTTTATTTTAGTTTTAAATATATTAATGTTCAAAATTTGGTTACACGAAGTTTAATTTTTGCAGGCGGCGTTGAAATTTATTTCGCTTTAATATTTATGTCGACTATAAAAACTTCTCATTCCTTGCTAACAAATACAAGCGACACAAAGTAAAATTTCCTAAATTTTGTACAACTATTTTTTTTTATAGTCATTAAATTGACAAATGAGTTTCGATTGATTTCAAGTTACCTTTTACCACTTCTGATTACCCAGTAAATTAACCATGTCATTCCTTGGAGATCGACCAAAGAGACCCCTGTCGTCTTGGATGTTGTGGATGAAGGAGTCCGGGCGGAAGCAGATCAAGTCGGAGAATCCCGGGCTAAGGGTCACGGAAGTGGCTGCCATGGGCGGTGCACTATGGCGCAGAATGGGGGAATCCGAGAAGTCCCAGTGGAAGAAGTCGGCCAGCGAGGCGATGGAAAAATACAAGGAGGAGGTAAAGCTCTGGAAGTCCCATGCCAAGATGGAAAAAAAGCATCTGAAGAAAAGAGGCCTTCCGAAAGCATCTCAATTCGCGGATACCTCGGCAAAGCCGACTTTCTTTGTCTACGACAGCTCAGATCATTCCTTTTCTCCGATCTGCATGGATTGCTTCTTAAAGTGTTCGTTGTCCCATTGGTCATGATTGTAGCTTGAAAAGTTTAACACTTTCTAAATTTCTGTTTTGAACTGGCAAGGCTCGCACACAAATCTCTAAATTAGAAAAATACACGACACGAATAACGACAAGAATACACTAAATAAGATCGGAAATTTGTGCAATAAATAAGCTATGCCATTTTTTTCTTTATGACCTGTGATTAGTTCTTCAGAGATTATTATTATCTTGTTATTCTTATTCTTAAAGCGTATACAAATTATTAATAAATTCAATTGATTCCGGAGTTACGGTTGATACTGCTATAACAAAATTATTTTTGCTGGTGATGAAGCTTCCCTGGCTATTGAAATTCTAGATAAATACAGGATGTTAAAAACAAATCAAATGTTACAAAATTATATTAATTTATTAGCTTCTTGAAAACAACGCTTTAAAAATTTCTCGTAAAAATACTAAATTGGGTATTGTTTAATGGTTTTTATTCGAAATTCAATTATAATTCATAATTTAAGGAAATGAATTCCTCTGGTAACTCTATAGTTTGCTGTATCACAACAAGTGCGCAAAGAAATCTTTGCTTTTGGTTTTGGTATTGCTTTTGGCTTTTTTTTTGTCTGCCTTCCATTCCCTTTCCCTCTTACCTGCTGTTCAAGCCAAAAGCCAATTTGGCTTCTTCTCTTTGCCCGGCAAATCGTGCTATGTTTTTGTTCTGGCTGGTTTTTCTGCTCCGTGCAATTAAAGCTGCCAGCTACTGCTCCTTTTTTCTATACCTCCTGCTGGCTTCTGCGTTTGGCTTTCTGGAACCAAGACAAATTGTATTCGTGCAGCGGGTATGTACACTTGGAGCCACAAAAATAGTAAACGTATAAACCTCGTTAAGTAAAATTATGTTCTGAAAACTCACATGCTTTCTTAAAAATAAAACGAATAAGATTCTTTTTTATTCAAATAACTTTTAAACAGTTAATAAGTATATTAAAATTTTTAATTTTTCGTTTAAAAAAAAAATATTAATAAAATTAAAAGGTTTTTAAAATTTGTAATTATGTTTTAAAATTTAAAAAAATGTGTAATGGACTTGATATTGCTTAAATGTATTTACCAAATATTTTTGTAACTGGCTTTATTTTGAAATCTAAAAACCCTAATGGAAGTGCATTTTTTTTTCTATGCAGTTATAATTTAATGGACGCTACTGTTCGGCTGGACTTCACTGTGAGTGTGTTGGTAATGGGAACACCTACACATATAGCTTCAGCTGATAATTGCAGTGCAAAAAGCAGCGGCAGCAATGGCAACTGCCTCCTGCAATAAAAGTCACAATGGCGACAGCTCACGACACATTACTCTGCTTCCTCCCTAATACTTTCACCTTTCTCCTTTCTCCCCAGTGAATGTGTTTGTGCGAGTGTGAGTGTGATTGACGGCCGGCGGGCTTTCTCATGTATGTCGTGTTTGTAGTTATTGTTGAATTCAATTTGCCGTAAATGTATTGTTGGCCTGACTCGGCTTGTGGGACTTGTGGTCGCTCCTGTTGCCTTTGGTTACAGCTCATTAGCAGCAGCACACATGCACAAATAAGAGCCGAGGACAACCATATACATCGCAGGATAACGCTGATATCGCGCTCTCGGTTAACTTAAATTCAACCAAGTCGCATGCGCCACGATCAAACAATCATTTTGTATGTACTTACAGTAAAGATTGGACTTAATATAATTATTCTGACCATATAAAATTAGGAGTACTACGCAATTGCCTTCAGATCGATGGATAAATAGTCTTAAAACTTACAAAAAAAAAATGCTTTACACCGAAAAAAATTGTATTCCAAAACAAAACAGATTTGGTTTTTCTTGACGTGTGGCAATACTTTAAAAAATGGTATAAACAGTGAAAATATGTTATAATTGAAAGTATTATTAACTATGTTATTATGTTCATTTAATTGTGTTCTGATCGTAAATATTTTTAATCTATTTCAAATTTACATTTCTTACAATATTTAAAAATAACGAGTTTTGTATATCAAGAAAATACTTAAAATTGCTTATACATTTTTTGTAAGTGTTTAACATAACGAGCCCTGACTGTACAAAGAACAGCCCATAAAAACAGCAAACAATTGCGATTGATTTATTGTGGCAATGGTTAATACGATTAAGCGATTGCGTCCATAACGAGAGTGAAACAAAAGCCATCACAATGGATCGCATCTGTACCTGTGTGTGTGTATGTGTGGTGCGTGGTGTGTGTTTTGCCGGCGGAGCTCAGCGGCTTTAATTGCCAGTCGGTTGGGCTCAGTTTGTCTGGCCGTCTTTCTGTGGATGTGGCTGTGGATATGGAAGTGAATGTGGTTGGGATTTATGCTTGTTCTACATGCATGTTGTACAAACAATTTAGCTGTTACTGCGACACAAGCACACACACACTCGAACACAGGCACAGCCTGCCTCAACACTCACACAGACACACACGTAAGATGGGAACTCAGTATGCGTGCTGGACGACCTCCATTTAACACCAAACGTGTCATTTGTGGCTATTTGCTGGTTGTGTGGTTGTATGCTTGGCATATTTACGTACTTTACGAGGCTCTGGCTGCGTTTTGTGGTCTATTAAGTGGCTCGCACTAAACCAAAAAAAAAAGCCATCATCTTTATGCGACTTGTGCAACAAGGCGTATGAGCGTTATGCCTCAAGTGAGCAACAAGCGCCGGCAAATAAGTACCCGTTCATAAAGCTCAACTTCCCATTGGATGGCCACTAAAATGCCTGAGTGCAGGGCGAAACTGTTTGCGAAACCCCAGTGAAGTGAGTGTGTAAACTAAAGTTCATTAAAAGTACAATTCTGAGTACTTCAGGAATATTAAAGCGCCGGGTTCTTATACACTTCACTTTAAGACGCAATAAAGCGAAATATTTTATTTATCAAACGAGACAAGACTGCATAACTCGAATGATGGTTTATCTTGATCCACAATTTTAGGACTCTAATTAATCCACCTCTTCCGAAGTGACATCCCTATAATATCCCCCGAAACGAAGGGTATAATAAAAGCAGAGAGGGATAAAGAAGGATTTCCGCAAGGGATGAAGAGATATACATTTTATTTTACCTAGCTTAGAGACAAGGTACATGGCTATAGATATTCTCATTATAATATAAAGGTTAGAGAACTTAAAACTGTTTGTCGAAATATATTTTTATTAAAACTACTTGAAAGGAAGGAATTTTAAATCAAAGTACATATGTTCTCGACAAATTTATTATTTATAATTTATGGTTAAAAAAAAGTGTTCTTAATGCTAAAAAACAAAGTGTATTAGTTCTGATCAATAGTTAAGTATAAATGAATGAAGAATAAATGTTTTAAGCTTGAAAACTGATTTATCGAATAATTACATAGAAAATAAATACTTTTAATTTTTACCATTGAATAATATTTAATTAATATTATCGCATCAAAAATCAAATCGAAAGGAAAGAAAAAGCAACAAAAACGCAAGAATCAAGACCAAACGATTACAGTTTCTCATCAATTTTTCCTTTTGTGAGCTTTTGAAATTGTTCAAACTACTGAAATAGGTACAACCAGCTAGACAGCACTCATCACTGGTTTTGGTGGAAGATGTTTACGACCCTGCCTGCTGTACATGCAACAGGGGCGAAGAGTCCTGCGGAGCATGGTGAAACGTCGACGGCTTCGCCTACGCCTGTGATAAAAGCGTCCAAGTAAACTTTCACCCGCCGCCGCAACGGAAGAAAACCGAAGCAACAGTAGAGCAGAACACTTGCCACATGTATGGGTTGTAAGAAGCTGTCTAAGTCCGCTCCGGGTTATGTGAGTGTATTAAAAGAACATAAAAAGCTGGCCAGGAATGCCTGATGGACTGGTGGTCTGGTAAGCCAGCACGGCTTTGGGGAAGAAGTGAGCAGCTGAGCCCAGCGACGAGCAGAGCGATGCTTAGATAAACAAATAAACAAATTAATAAAAAGCAAATAACGAAACAAGACGGAAACACGAGTCATAAATTAAATAGCAACAGCGAAAATTACTTAAACGAACGGCGACGGACGGCGATTGCTACTCCATTAAATCTCCACTCCAGACAAAAATTGTCCTCTTTGGCTGTCAATTTTTCGTAGCATACACACAGGCGCTCGTCCTTAACACAAAACAGAAAAGTTTGGCAAAAGTAAAAAAAACAAGCCCGCCTGGCAGAGAATATGGTGTGGCGGCAGGAGCAACTGGGTGCCAGCACGAATAATCTACTAGCGATTTATTTGAGGCGGCGAAGGAGTCGAAGTCGACTCCGCTGCCCTCAACTGCTATTTTGGTTACTTCTTTTATACTCGAATCACTCCTATATTCAAGGGTATACTCGAATCTTGGTATAAAATGTTTTAACGAAAAAAACAACTCTTTCACAAGAAATTCATAATTTTCCGATAAAGTTTGGTAAAAATAAATAAGTTTTATTTTGATACTTTCGTGATATTAATTTTTGAATAATTTTTCATACTTAATAGTTTAAATTTAAAATACATTTGTTACATAGCTTAGTTTCTTTGACAGTTTTTTTAAGGTGTAGCCAAGAGATTTAATTGGTATTTTTGTTGTATATGTATATTAAAGCCTAACGTTCATGCTTTAGTAAACTATAACATTTAGTAATAATTTATTTTATTTAATAATTTGAATATAGTCCTCATCTACTTAAAAAAACAAATTGTTTAAAGTTCTATAGAAGTTCTACTAATTACACAACAATCCCGCGAACTAGTCAACTGATTTGAAGATACCCTAGGGACCTTAAGGAATCTAATAGTCGGCTCACTCGACCGTGGCATTCTTTCTTGTTCATATTTCTAATTCTGCTTACTTGCCACCAACAAAGCGATGGAACCACCGAGGATGACGATGACGACGACGACGCCATCGCTCCGATTCCGATTCCGATGTGGATTCGGATTCGCCATCGTTTTCGGGTTGTATGGAGGTGGAGGTGGAGGTGGAGCATCGGCTCCTGGTCGACAGCCGCAGTCGTGCGTTGTCCTTTGCTGCTGTCGGTTGTGTTCGCGCTCCGGTGACTGTTGTGAATATCCTGAATATCCTGCCTAAATCAGGGACCTCGTCGACTTCCACGGAGCCAGCTGGGGCACAGCACACACCTGTGCGCTATCATCTCCACCTCTACGGGCGAGTAACGTAAGCAAATTTGCACGTAAATTGCGCTAAATTATCTTACAACACAGCGAAAATGTTTGCCTGGCGCGGATTTCTTCGCGTGTGCCTCGTGTGTCTTGTGTGCCTTCCGATCCACTCCACTCCATTCTAAAGGGGGGCAGGAGAAGGCAGGGGAAGGCAGGAAAAACACGAAATAACCGCTAAGTGTTTTACAACTTGAAGGCGTTAAGTTGGCCGTTCCACTGCCCAAGTTTTCCACAGGGCTCAGTTCAGAATGGCGAACAAAAATCTGTGTAAGCAGCTTTGCTGGCGGCTGAGAAAACCCCGCTGGCCATCAGTGCTTGTCAACGATTTTAGGTCGCTTTTTTTGTTGTGTATAGTCGTCTTATTGAATTTTAAAGATCGCGAAAGTGTGTCGTTTTACAAGCATAAAGAGGACACTAGCTGCACAGGTGAAAACGTGATGGCATGGCAAGAACATAGTTTACAAAACTTTCGCCTTTAATTCAATTAACAACTTTCGTGTGCGCGAAAACAACGAAAGTTATTAGTTTTTATGGGAAAGATATTTGTAATCACGTAGCTAAACTAGCACTGCACTAATTAGCAAGAATTTTTAACATTTTATGTTTGCATAAAAGAGGCCTAATTAATTTAAGCAAATAAAGTTTTTACTTTATGACGATGACTCGCAAGCTTAAGAACCATAAATTTGATATTTTTTATAAAGTAGGCATAGATTTACTTTACTAGTTTTTTTAGCTTTGAATATATAATTGACAATTGTTAATTTTTTCCGCTACGGACTAGTGTTATTCAACTCACTTATTTTCTTCTATTTGATTAATTTTGTATTATCTCATAAACTTAGCCAGTATTAACTGCAACATAATTTTTGGTTATGCAGTTACCTAAACCCAACTTTTGATTTGGTGCGAACTATTCAATTTGCAAATACCTTAGGGGAAATGCAATACAGATTTTGTATTATATATTTGATAATTACCTACAAATTACATGAAGTAAGATTTTAATTAAATTATTCGTATTTAAGTTAAACAACTAAGAAATATATAGTTGGCTGAATTGTTTATTTTCCAAATTATCATTGCTTCTTTTAAAATGAATTAAATATTTCGGTTTAGTTAACAATAAACTGATGTATATTGTTTTAGCCAAGTGAAATTATTTTTTAATAATCAAATTGATTTGAACCATCTTTTAGATTTGGCCATAACTGTTATTTTACCAATAAATACATTTTAGCATTTCATTTTAAGGAATCTGTAATATTTCGTTGAAAATACAGCCCAATAAAAACAGTATTTACTGTTTTAATTAAATGCGAATCATATTTTAGGTAGTGTATGTATATTTATGTGCCTGCCTCAACCACTTTAAGAGGTGCCTTTAATTTGTGTGGCTACATATGGCATATTTTGCATGAATTATCCCCGGGGTGTCCCCCAGGATATCGCAACGCCAGAATTCGTTGATGTAGGCCCTTATGCTTGCGAACTCCGCCGGTTCAGCGAACTCCATCCAAGGTCCTGCCACTTGTCAGCAGGAGGGATTACTCCATTCGCACTGCTCCGTTGACCACATTTTATTTTGTTTGTCAGCATTTACATGTCCATGTTTCCCCGGCGAAAGTGAGTTTTCCTGCTGCGCATGTGAGTGTGAGTAATGGCCGCGACAGTTTGTTGTTTTCTTGTTAGCCACGCATAAATTTTAATAGTTTTCCTATGCTTTAAGTGGCCCTCGGGCCTTGGCTGTCAGTATCTGTACCCTCACATACACCTCATACGCCGACCCACATTTTCACCTGCCCACGATGGCTATGTGTGTGTGTGTGGGCCTGTGTTTCGAGTCGAGTCGAGTGTCTAAAAATAAAGCCCGGCCCGCCGACAAGCTTATCCCTGCCTTGAGCTGTTCAAAATGGAATTATTAATATTTCACGTACCGAAATATAGACATGACCGACTGAAAATTCTTTCCACACACACACACACGGCTGAATGCGGAATGCCGCAATTCCTCGCTTTCACCGACTTTCTCCAACTTACCCCAAACATGACGGTTGTTGTTTATTCGCGCATCAGGACTCGTGGTCCTGTTTAATCATAACGAAATGCGGTTCACCTATACTATACTATGTATATATATATACATCCATGTATATGTAATGCGAGGTGGGTAGGTGCGTGTGTGGGCCTGGATTTCCATTAGCGCATTTCATTTTAATTAAACTGGCAACTGTCACGTAGTCGATCGATTTGTTAGGCATTAGGGCAGTAATTTGGTTGCCATGCCCCCCGCCCACGCTCAAAATATATGCTTAGCTTTTTTGATTTGTCTTACCCAACTATGAGCAAGAAGTTGATAAAGTAAACTTCTCGAAAAAGTTCAAAAGTTTTTCGGCAAATTGCGGTCGTCCAGCAGAAATACTCGTACAAACAGAGTGGAGGAAACTTTTCGGGATATACTTGGCCCAACTACAAGTGGAATTTGTGGACACAATTTCAATATTAATTTCAGACCACCTGAAAAAGGGAAAAGCCAAGGGAAATGCAAGGAAAAACAATTGAAATTTTGGAAAAATACCTGGGAGCCCAAAATTACCCAAATTGGGTGTCGCTTAACAATGTGTAGTACAAACTGTCTAAACGAATTACTTGCCATAATATTTGACTGGGACCGAAAAGGTTTGCATAGTTGGCCAAAAGTTTTCCAACGGTTTGACTCTGACTCTCAATTAAACGCATTTTAAGCGTTATGTGCTGCCAAACTTTTGTGGCAAAGTACTTGGGTGTCAAGAAAAGACGGGTGGCAGGAGGGTGAGTATAAAAGTTTTTCAATCGATGGCATAAAAGAAGCACCACCAGGCAATTAATGCCCCAAAAAAGCAGCAGGAAAAGCAAACTGTGAGTGGAAATTGGCGTGTTTGTCTGCGATTGTTGTTCGTGCCATTGTTTCTGCCCTCGAAATGAGAATGAGGATGAGGATGAGGAATCGTCTGCTTCTGAAGTAGTTCATTAAGTGATTGTTTGATTGATGGCTCGAGGGGCCATTATCAATGAATTGCCTGCATCTTCATTTTCACCTTCAGTCGATGATTTGATTTTCATTTCCCGATGCCGCACTTTGTTTGGCTTTTAACTGGCCAAGTAAGCGGATAACTGGGCTGTTTATTGGGGGGTGGAAAGTGCTGTTAATAATAGTTCGGACACGGATACGGGGTCAACTGTAGATATTCGACCTTGAGAAGTCCAACGCTGCACTGGCTTGCAACTGGACGGTGGCCGGTTTTGATTGATGACCGGGCTGGAAATAAATTGGAGTTTGCTTTTAATAAGCTTATGTTGCTGGTATAATGGTCCTTTGTCTGGCAGTTGATTGAAGGACAACTCAATTATCTTATTCAATTGGCAAAAAAGGGAAGTGTCCGAAGTAAGGAAAGGTTAATTGAAAATCTATCTAAAACTTTTAATATTTGTATAACATTTTGACTGACACAGACCATTATGGCAGTGAGGGAAAATAATCGTACTCTAACGTAAAGATATAAATTAATCTTAAAAAATATAAACTTAAATTGAATATCTATTAACTACTTTATTTTTGGTTTTTTCCACAGCTTACTAAGCTTTGTATCTCAATTATCTATTTTCCTCTATACGAATAATATCCCTAATGTCCTATTTACCTACATAATTACACTTTGTATAGTTATGCAGGCAATTGTAGATTCAATTATATACATGATTAGAGAAGGACAAATCGCAATTCCAGCGTAATAACTCAATCAACTCGTCTGCCGAAAATCAAGCCACGTTACGTATACGCAGCGGATGCCCGTTGACAATGTATGCCCAACTAACTAGCTGCCAGCAAATAGACAGGCACACATGGAGATGTGGATGGATGGATGGATGTATGGGTGAATGGGACTAGAGAATAGGAATCAGCCATTCATAAACACTGGGACTCCATGCTGGCCTGGCCTGGCCTGCTCATCTGTCAGCTGGAGTTTGGTTAGTCAAACGTTTGTTACATTTCGCTGACTAAAAATACAGCGTGTGTATGCGAGAGATGGCCACAGTAGCTGGGGTGCCGTAGTTCCAGGTAGTAGTTCGTTTATCTAATTATAGCTTCATTACTGCGCTGCCTGATAGAACTTGGATGGTTCGCAATGTGATGAGGTTACCCATGACCCACTATGAACCACCCAATACCCAGCACCCATTGCCGAAGGACGTTCGATGGCAAGTAGGCCATGTGCAACCCATTTGCCTCTGGCCTAGACATATTATTATCTGGCCAGGCAGCCAGCTAGTTTGCCCCCATCGATGTCAGTCAACATAATCATCGTCATCGGCCAGGCGGGAGTACATTATCGCAGCCGTGATAATGAACAGGCAGCGCAAAATTGCAGCCATTAGTTGGCCCAAAAAGCTGGTAAAGAGGCCCCCTTACGAGTGTTTACCACTTGGGCGCCCTGACATTTTCTTACAGCCACTACTACTGCTACTTCTACGGGAATTCTAGAGAGAAAAGTGTCAACCCAGTGATTTTATTTTATTTGATTTGCCTTCACTTTTCATGTGATTTTTCGATTCCTTTCTCTGTTTTTTTTTTTTTTTTGACGACTCTTGTTGACGCTGATTGAATACAAATACAAATATAAACAAATGGCGCTCACCTGCACGTAAATAAAAGCTTTAATACATCAACAAATAATGGCATGTCTGACAGTCACCTCGATTCCCCGCCCTCGCTTCCGTTTCCGTTTTCCCGTTTTCTCGTTCACCTTTTTTCTCTTTTTATATATACAATATTTATATATATATATATATACATTTTTCTTGTTTTATTTTTGTTTCGCTGCCTTGCTAGCAGTAAATTCGATTTTCAACATTTTACACTTTGATTTTGTTGCCGCTGCCTGGCTGCTGTCCTTGTCATTATGTGATTTTGGCTGAAAAACACACACAATAGAAATAATGGAAATAAATAGGGATGCGGGATGCTCAGAAGGCGGCGCCTTGAAAATTCCCCGTAGAGCATTTGACTTTAATGGCGGAGGTTCGGATTATATTGACATGTTATGATGCGTGGCCGAACAGCCATATACTCGGCTATATCCTGCGTGCCTGGCATGGCCAACATAAGCGGTCCTTTGTCCTCTTCCCCCCCCGTTGCAATATTCCCCGCTCCGATATTAATTCAATCACTTTAGTTGCATGCCCTGGATCATCAAACTCCAAGCGCCTTTGACCTTTATGGCATTCGGTAAATTCGGCTGGCACACATTTATGTGTTTTCAGTTTTGGTGATGAAACTTTAAATTTCCTTCCTTCCTTCCTGCCGCAGGGGAAATCGTTCACAAAAGGGACAGGCCATAAGCCTGCTGGGATGTATCTATATCTATATTTATCCTTGTTGTGGCTGAATCTGAAGCTGATGCCACTGTTGTCTGTTGTCTGTATTGTTTCTTGTCAGCTTGAGCTTTTCGTGATTTTTCATGTGTCCGTTGTCAGCAGAAAAGAAAAGCTGCCCTTTCTCCTTTTGATTTCCCACCGAATATCTAAGAGCTGCCCCAAGCAATTCTGCCATTCGACATGTTTGGGGATATGACCTTTGCCCACAATCGGTATCCATTTCCAAATCGCATTATATATGCTGCACCAATAAAAGTTAAATTGTCCTCCGACTGCGAGCGGACATCAATATGGGATTTCATATATATGTCTGCTTAATATTTCAGCGTGGCCGTCAAAAGGACATATCGCAAAAAAAGAAAAGGGACTCCCAATGCGATTTATCCAAAACGAAATTAGACTGGGTGGCAGCAGCAGCAGCAGCAGCAGCAGCAGCATCGAGTTGATTGAATCCAGAATTGAGTTGACATTGTGCAAAGTTTTGGCAACAATAATTCGTTGCATTTTGCTAGCTAACACTCGCACTCGACTGTAAATCATTTATTGAAATGCATTTCTTTGTGGAGACAAGCTTAACAAGTTTTTAGTCGCCAAACGTGCGAAATAATTTATGACTCTGGTTTTGTTTTCAGTTGGAGAATAACAAGTCATTTTCTCATCTTTCCATTCCACTTTCCATTTAAAACGCTTACGATTACATTTCAATATGTATTTTTGGACACTGAACTTTTTCTGGCTTATTAAATGTTTGTTTAGGACCAGAATGCGTGGTCCGAGTCATGGCACGTGCCACTTGAAATTATCTGACAAAATGTGTGTCTTCAGCTACAAGTTTAATAATGAAAATTGAAAATTTAAGACTTGGAGATGCAGACACTTTACGCTTTGAGCCGAATTCTAACTTTCGAAAAACTTATTTTATTGAAATCCTATTACGGCTTATGTTTATGCGCTTTTGGGAAAAAAAACCACAAAAATCTCAAACTCAATTTGTGAAAAGTATGTAATTGTAGCTAATGGCCCCGGAAAGTTGGCCCAATCGGCTGAGGAAGGATAACTCCCAATCAGATGTTTACGCACACTTGGATTCTGGCGTGTGTGCTGGGTAAATAAAATAGGTAGAAAATTGCTGCCATATTAGCCAGCGAAATGCTATAAAAATGTGCTCGCATTTATACACTCGAGTGTGCTTCGGTGTCCCATAAAAAGTCGGAGCTCGAGAGCAGAACAAAGCAGAGACATTCGATTCACTTGCGTGCCCCCACACATCCAAGCGTGCACTGAGAGAAATTCATTTGATTTCTTGCTGTTGTTAAGTATACAGTTTACAAGAATACGTTATATAGTTGTTAATTATTAAAGGTTCATTTTAAAAAATACAAAACAACAAACTTTATGGAATTCAAATTCTAAAATGATGATATTTATTTATAGAAAACTATTCAGGCAAATTTTCATTTAAAGTATTAATAATAATATAATTGAAAGGTATCTCTTATCACCCAAATATTAGTTTACTATTGTGTTACTGAGCTGAAAAGTGAAGTATGTCTCTTCACATAAATAATTAAACAAAAATTAGTTTATTTCAGTTTGACAAACATTTTAGGCTTTTTGTAACCTTGTCCCCATTGATCTTTTTTGTTTTTGTGTAGGATTCTTTTTTGGGCCAGACCCGTTGAGAGAAAGGACACACACACTCACTGGGGTATAAATGCAAATGGCAATTGACTTTCAGTGCGGATGGATCGGGTGGCCAAGGAAATGGGCGGAAGGACTGCGTTCCTGGGCGCTGAGCACAATGTCAAATTCAATCGCCAGCGAAGGTCGCGCACTTGGCATGAAAAGGCCAAAGCCAAAGTCAAAGTCAGAGGAAAGGCATTGAGTATCGACTTAGGTGAGTGACTCCGGCGGAACCAGAGTCAGAAGCAGAAAACCGGAGACCCCGGCCGTGCCATGTACGTGATTTCATGCTAATTGTTTGGGCATTGCAGCAGAGGGCACTTGGGCCAAGTTTACATGGCCTCCGCCCGCACCAAATACTTTTTGGCAATTTCCTGCTCCGTTTGTCAATGCCGTCTGAGGAACTTTTGAATTGTCGTCGACTTCTCGGGGCCCATTCAATTAATTAACGCTAATGAAGCTGCCACAGACTCCGATTGTCTGGGGCAAAGTTTTTATTTGGACTGCACACTTTTACTAGGTGAAAGTTGGAAGGAGGGTCTCCTTCTAATCGCTCAGGGTCTCGGCAACTGCTGGCTGCTCAGCTGGCAGTCTGTTTTTTTTTTTTGCTCTAACAGACAAAACCAAAACCAAGCACTCGTGCCAAGAGCAGGATGCCTCCCGGCTCACCTGCCTGAAACAATCGGTACAGAAAGTAACAACAATCGAGCAAAATACTTTCCTGTGTTTTTGCTTTTTGCCAGCTCTTTTTGTTCCATTTATGTATATATTTTTTTTACTTTTTATTTTTTTTTTTTGCCTTGTCAAAAGCAGCAGCAGTAGCAGCCACAACTATGTACAACAATGCCCTTCTTGATGAGTGTGAGTATTTGTGTCCTTGATAAGGATGCATCTTTTCTATTGTTAGCTTGGCATTTTGAAAAATGTTCTCAACGTGCATGGCTCGCACTCTCTTCGTACACAGAAAACAAAAATGTTAAAAAAATTATACTCGTTTTAAGGAATCGATTTGGATAACAATAGTTATTTGGATTATTTTATATGTTTGCTAAGAGACTTAAACACCACTTTTAGTTCTAAAAAAATAATGATATTTTCGGTCCCTGAATAAAAATGAATAATGTTCGTTGACCTGTGAAAATCAAATTGACACTGCCATTTTTTTCTTCTGTGTACCTCTTTTTGCTCAGCTTTGGGAAAGGCTGTGGCTTTTGAAGTATGTGTGTCTGCCTATGTTACATGACTGCACGTGCTCCTAGACTCGTTCTCCTCCTGTATCCTTTCTGCCCAACACTCACTTCCACACCCACTCTGCACTCGGAAATAATTTGAAATGCAAAATCATGCGGAAGGCAGGCGCAGTGCGGCAGGCGCCAGCCACCTGCTAACCAACATCCAGGTGGCACTTGTTGTTGCTGTTCGTGTTGTTCGTGTTGTTGTGGCCTAAGCACACTCAAACACACAGAGCAACGCACACACGCACACACACGCACCCGCAGGCTCGTAGATACTCGTGCATAGGGTCACAGGACATGGACAGTAGTGCGTGGCATTTGGCAATGTGATACACTGCAAATATGGTTGAAGAAAAGAAGTGGTTGTAAACGATACAGCGGCTGTCTTTGAAGGAGGTGTCATATATTAAATATACAAAGACCGATCTTTGACAAAGGTTCAAACACCAAGTTGATAAATAAAATAGTGGCACCCGAGCAAAGATATTTTTGTTATTTTTAATTAAGCGATATAAAAAAAAAGTTAAATGTTGTAAATTCATATATCGTTAAAAAAAATGACGCCCGAGGAGGAAGTCTTTGTCGCCAACGATTTTACGTTCAACAGTTGACTAATTTTTGACAATAGCTAATACGGTGCAACCTCACGCTAACACACATTCAATAGGTAGCAACTCCCCCTCGCCCCTGCTCGGGCGCCACTCGTTGTAATGTGTCAACAGAATTCTCTAAATATATCAGACGTCCACAAGGGAACAGCACCCTGTATATCAATTACAGCGTGGCCAGCACGTTTTAGTCGTTATTTTTCTGTCATCAAGGGAGCCGGGTGAATTAAATGTCCCTTGTCCTTTGTCCGCTTGTATGCGCATATACTGTAGGTCATTTCCGCAAGTTGTGAATTTATTTTAATAAAGCTGAGGTGCGTGGGAAAATGTTTGCTCCTCTCAGCTCCGAGCCCTCAGCTCTTAGCTGTCAAGTGGCAGGGCGACCAAGCTTCAAAGAGACCAAACCATGACGAGGCATGTGGGCAAACAGTTTTCACACTTTTTGGCTTTGGCCAGTAGTAACCGTATAAATGATATAAACAACAGCCGGAAGCGGAACGACATGCATCATGGATCCAGTGACCACTGCTCCGACGCTCGACGTGCAAATATATACTGGAATATTCAAGAGCTCTGCCAGAGCGATGGCTGCGGGGCCATATTTCTGCCACACATCCAGGGTGCATATTTGTGGGTGGCCAGATAAAGCAAAAATATAACGCTGCACATGTGAGTCTCATGCCGCAGCCAGCGAAATTAATTAAAAATTGCATAACCGCCACTTTTATGGGGAAGCTGGCACCGGCTGGCTGGTAAGCTGGCTAGCTGGTTAGGTGGTCGGCCGTTTTGTGCGAGTTTAAGGGTCAGGGCTACCCCTTTTTAACTTTCTTAATGTCTGACCTATTTACCCGCAGACGAGAATGTAATTTAATTAGCAGCCCTGCGAGGCAAAGGCATAAAAATAGATAAAATACATAAAACAAGTATAACATTTATTCCAGAGTTTTGATAGAAACATATTTGCTAATCCATTTTTAATATTAACATTGTTTTGTAAATTAATCAATTTACACTTCATACCTACAATGTATGTTAGCTATTTTAAAGCCATGCTAAATAAATAATAAATTAATTAATTTCATTCATGCTTTTTGCGTAAATTGATACAATGATATTTGCAATACAATCGTCTATTTGACATTGTAATTTCTACGAAATATTTTCCTGACTGCCTGCCTGCCTGCCTGCCTGGCAATGTTTATTTTGTAAATATTCCCGAAATGTTGCTCGAATTATGCAGTTCATTATTCAACCCAGGACCACTCCGCTCGGCATCCACACGATGAAAGGCCACAGAAGCCGCAGGGCCAGCTGTCGTTGTCAACGCTCCTGCCGTCAAGCCCAAAAAATGCAGACCTGAAAAATTCCAACTAAAATGCTCATCTATTCTCGGCTAAGGTGTGTGTTTATGTATGCCAGTAAAGTAAACCAAATGTACAAGCACTCAAAGAAATTTTGGAGCTAAAACAACACACATTTTTGCCCTATAAAATGTTGTGTAACATCTTTATTTAAAATAAGATTGAAAGCTTTATAAATTATAAACATCTTCAATGGGGTGGTTACATATTTAAAAATTTGATTGTTGATTTAATTTAAAAAGTCATTTGTTTCGACTTGTCTTCAAAATGATGTATAACGTGTTTATATTTATATATATATATATATATATATATATATTGTATTGTTTCCAATTGACTTATTTGCTTATTTGCTTTTGTAGGCAAGAATAAAACGGCTTTATTTACGAGTTTTGTAACCTAAAATCAATATAGTTTCAAAATACAATTTTTAATAAATAATATAGTCTTTTTAAATACAAATTTCAAAAAGTTATTATTTTTGGTACTTGAAGAATTCAAGAGAGGCGTTGCTTATTCGATTTCATATTATAAAATTCTGATAACACAATCTGTGTCTTATTTAAGATTAGTTTTTCCTAGTGTTTGTGAAAAGAATGCTGCTCGAAAATGAACAACGCGTTGTTGGGGCGGGCAGCAATGCAAATAGCTCGTAATACTGCAATTTAAAATGCAAATGCGAACAAGGCCAAGTCCGATGATGGCCAGCATATGAATTTGTACTGGTATCTGTACTGGCAACTGTGTGTGTGTGTGTGTGCTCCATAATCAAGAAAGGCGGAGAAAGTGCGGACTGGGGGCATGGCCAGATGAATAATTGAACTTTCACTTCCGCCTTGTCAGCCTGATTGCCTCTGGATGGTGGCGGTGTCTCCTTAATATATATATCTCTCCTCCAACGTCCTTATTTTTTTTTGGTTTTCTCCTCTGTTGTTTGATTTAGCAAATGGTCGACATAAACGCAACAAAGTTGGCTTTGTTTTCCATTTGGTGGTCTTGGCCACCGGCAGCACAACTTTTTCTCGGTCGCGGCTGACCGCTGTCAATTTATCTTTGCATATTTCCAGGCGTCCAATTAGTTTCGATTCGCTGCCGATTCGATTCAATTCGGTTTGTTCGCCGGGGTGATAAGCGTTTCAGCCCGATTTCATTTCCTTTGAACGTCTTTGTCTCGAGGCATTTAGTACTCAATTAAATCGCTTTTCGAAGGACATATTTACGAGGCCTCTTTCGTAATTCCTTCAATGATAAATGACCCCATCTCGATTGGGTCTCTCAATTAGAACGCTTTGCGTGTGCCTAAGTGGCATCTTCGGGACTTAGTCTAAACCGATTAGCGGAAGGGATGGATAAAGGGTCCCCTTTGCATAAATTAAAAATTAATTAAGAGCCAAGAAAAGGACTGAGTAAAGCACTCTTCGAAAAGTAATTAAGGCTGACCATCAATCTGGGACAATCTGCATGCGAAGCCAAACCGAAACCCAAATCCGTGTCCAAACAAACGAAAGATTCCAAATTAATTTGCTTTATTTTCGACTTTTTTTGTGTGTGGGCCGAGAGCAAACATCAACGCTTGTGGTCGGCTGTGGCCCAAGTCGCTCAGCTGTAAATAAACAGAGGCAAATTCAAATAAGCAAAGAATAAGCAAGAACAAATAACTAACAAGCCAAAGTTGGCTCTAACTCCCAGACCTCCTGACTGCACCGCCACAATGGACCGAGCCGAAAAGCGAAATAAATCACATCCATTCACAATGTGCGAGTGAAGCGTAGCATGTCCTGCCAAGGACCCCCCATTCATTCCATCCAACCCAACGACCCACAACCTTATACTGCCAATTTCGGTTCACAGACAGTGGACTGAAAAATATTGTTGGGCCAAGAATACGCCACAGATTTCATTTGATGTGCGCAATGATTGATTTAAACTTCAATTGAATTGATAGCCGTGTTGAGGAGATATCATCATCTCCAGAGACGATGACCCGTTTTAATCGCCAGCTCAGCATTTGCATATACAGCCACTGTATGCTTGGCTAACATTGAAAGGTCAAATGAAGGCAAATCTTGGACGCCCTACCGAAAAAGGTAAAAAAGATGCTGGCATGCTTACCCAAAAAAAAAAATATATATATATATATATATGTATATTAAAAAAAAACACACACCTGCTGTGAATGATGTATTGTGCCGTCGATTTTCAGATAGACAAAAGCTGAGACCCGGGGATCCTTTTACCAGTTTTGTACCCTCTGTGTTCTGTACTCTGTATGCTGTATTCTGTAGTCTGTATTGTTGTGCCGCATTGTCAATGCTTTTGACAATAGCACTTTGGTCGGGAAATTCGAAAAGTGCGGGTGGAACGCTAGGACCTGCGAGGCTCTTCCATTTGTTGTTCTTTATTGATTTAAAGTTCACTTCAGTCGCGGTCGCTTTGTTGGCGAGTGTCGCACACACACACAGACACAGACCACATTAAACTCATTTCCCCAAAGGTGCGGCAATTGAAAGGACGTCTATACTATACATATAGCACACGCAAATAAACATCCGGAGTTTACTTAGTTTGCTTGACATGGGAATTACACGTTTTGGCTACCAAATGTTTGCCTACCCCAAGGGGGAATAAATGCTGCCCCCTCATTCAAATGGGAAATGGGAAATGCGAAATGCGAAAGTGTAGCCCAAGGCAGTGGCACATCGATTACCAGGCAAGCAAATTGCTAAATAAATGTACATAATTTGAAAATTGACATTTGCTAATGATAAGCCTCTGTCGCTGATGCTGAAATATGGCCAAATAGGGAGCAGCATCTGAGTTGGATTTTTGGGCGTCAGCTGGTGCCTCCTCACAGGAAGGAAGCTACATTTTGCTGGCTCTCCCCCCCCTTAAACGGAAATTTTCCCCCCAACGGCTCAGAGAAATTGAAGCTGTTTATGGTAAATTAAACCAATTGAGTGGGATTACGTTTGGGCACTACACAGTATACCCCAACTGCTACGCCTGCAAGTGTTTTCGGGCCTGGTTTCTATTTCATTGTCTGCCCGAGCCTGCGGCTAACGAAATTTATATACCCACACAATGCCATCAAAGCCACAAGGTGTTTATGGGCTTAACTCCGGCTCTGATTCTGATTCAGCCTACTCATCCCCATCTTTATCCTCATCCTCATTCTCACAGATTTGCATGTTTCACGATTCCATCGGATGGAAGACAAATAGCCAGCACGTTGCGGTTCATTTGGCTGTCACAACAAATGCCGAATTGATGCAAATGTAAATGGATATCGAAGGAATCTCAAGCAGAAGTCAGGAGATGAATTCAAGGAAATTTTCATATACTCTCTACACTCCAACGACATTAATAAGGTTCTTTATCGGTATAATTTCATCAGGCACGTAGCCAGGATGCGAAAATTTCCTACTATTCTTTTCGATTTAAACAGTTTGGGTACCAAAATAAAGGTGGCACAGAGTTAGATTTAAGTAGATTAGGTATATGTGAATTTTATATATTTTATTTGACTTTAATTCACTCTTATAATCTTACACCATTTAAACTTTTCGAAAAATGGGTGTACTAATTACTTATTTAAAAATTAACATTCCTATTGGACTAAACTACACTCTATAATCAAAATAATAAAGAATTAGCTAATTTATTTGTTAACCGAAATATAAGCTAAGTCTGTTAAGCTACTCAAGGCAAAGCAAAAAACAATCAAACAGCTGTATTTATATATTATTTATTTGTACTCAGTTCACAGCAAAAATCACTTAAGCATTGTTATTTATTTATTTGTGTATCAAACAAAAATACTTTAATCGATTATTTCCTTCTCCAAATTGTTTCCAAAATTAAATGGAATTTAGATTTAAATGCTCTCGTAAAAGGCAAATGGTTGTATGGTCTTTGATTTAAGTCCAAATGTATAGAAACCCACTTACTTTTGCATCAGCAAACTGGCTTACAAACTGTTGTTGCTCTCTTTTCAAAGTGAACCCATAAATATGGCAGCAAATAAATCGTATTTCTTTTATTCAATTGCAGGACTTGGCAAACGATTGGCAGTAATAGCGGTCATCAGAAGAAGGAGTCCAAAGAGCAAATGTCGGGCAGCATGTTGTCCTCACTAAGGGTCCTTTTCTGTCGCATTAGGGCAACATTTGGACGGGCCAACTAATCGCACACTCTTCTCGCGCACCGCTTGTGGTCATCGCCATGACTCTTTTGCAGAGACTGCAGGCCATGTCGGCCACCACGGCAAGGACGATGCTGGAGGGCAGCATTAGCATTGGCGGGATGAAGGAGCCGCTGGCAACGGGACACCAACTGCCCGTTCTGGAGGAGTCCGCCTCGCATGCCCGGTATCTAAAGTTCATTGCCGACGGACTCATCGACGAGGGCATGGGCGGCAGTGCCGTGGGCAGCGGGAGCAGCATCGCCGTGTCCGTGGAAGATGTGGTCGCCGGACAGGCACAGGACATGGACATCCAGGCGGGCGAGGCATCCCTATCCACCGACGACGCCGACGGCAGCAGCCATCTGGCATTAGTCTTCGTCAAGTGTTTCATTATTGGTTTCATCATACTGGCCGCCATCCTGGGCAACATGCTGGTCATTGTGTCCGTCATGCGGCACCGGAAATTGCGGTGAGTCTATGGTTTCGCAACTATGGTTTATCCCCACTTTATCCACTTGCTAGACTTGTGTGCTCTTATGTCTGCGCTGACACTAGCTTCATTAATGTGTCGCACTGAATCAAGTGGTTTTTTTACCAGCTAGGGTTTCGGTTGCCATGTCTGCACCTGCTAGAGTTTTATTCCTAGGAATAGTACATTTATTACAACAAAAAATATCTAAATACTCGGGCTTTCAAAGTATTGTATTACGCTTAAAGACTCCCTTAAATTATTATTGTTTATATAAATATATTTAAGAAATTTATAAAATTGGTTTAAAAGCTTCGAAAAGCTTTTAAAAAGGTAGTTGAAAAGAAATCTAAAGATTGACTTTCAAAGTAAATTATGCACCTGTAGTTATAGTTTATTTATAATATTTTTCCAGAGAACAACTCCTTTGCAAGTTAATTCAGTATAACAAGAAATTCTTAATATTTCTAGTGCTTTTAACGTATTTATCCCAGACAATTAGTTTTATAAAGCAATGTTGCTCAGAATAAGCCCTTGCTCAACACATTCCTTTGCTTTTATGTTTTGCATTGTTTTTGAGCAATTGCCCGAGTTGTTGCCAGTCACATTGTCCACGAATCGCGGATGTTGTCGCTGTCAAGGACATGACTTTGCCATGTAGTACCCTTGTAGTCCTCTTTTTTTTTACACCTTCCTGTCGAGCGATTTTGTGCGATTTGACCGAGCTCGACTTTACGAGTTGGCTGCCTCGTTTTTGCGGCCATTAATTTGTCATCATTTATCATATTTTCCATCATTTTTGCGTGTCAAGCGCTCAGAACTCATCTTGTTCGCCCCCTTTCGAGCATTTGGATTGGTAACAGGGCGTGGCTGGTTTCCATACCAAAAACAGTTGGCCAAGTTAAATGCTAGATACGTGCGTAATTACATTAGAAATGTTAATAGGGGGCGAGCATAAAAATATTGTTGCCTACTTAGGGGGCGCCATTGCCATTTACTTTATGTGCGGCCATATAATTTGTCAAATTTATGAATTGAGTGAGCGCCGCCCTTACATGAGATATATGCTGGGGGATTTGCCAGGTAGCCAGGTAGCTTGGTATCCACGTACGTGTTTCAGTCACAAATTCATAAGCTCAGCACTGTGCTGGCATTTAAAGAACCCAACATAAAACACTCGGAGCGAGGCGACAATGGTGTAACCTAACCCCGGGACATTCAATGTCAAGGCGCAGACTATTAAAGCAGCCCCGAGAAAATGTTTTCCACTGTCATTGCCTTTCGCATTTCGCATTTGGCCCTTTGCCTTGGAACAAACGCACACCTGACATTTGCGGCTGAGCTGAAACTGAGGCTCATTTAGCCTGCCAGGGACAGGCAATTTGGGCCTGACCCTGACTACGTCTATGCCGTCTATGCCGTGCTGCCATGTTGCCCTTTTTATCTGGGCAGCATCTTTTTCATTATTGTGCTCATTGTCATGTGCGTTTTCCGCACCATTTTCACCTTTTCCGCCTCGCTACGCAGTTGAAATCATCACGGCAAATTAGACTTAATTACGAGACAACATGTATTCCCACTTAGGCCCTAAGTTACATCTGGCACCATACCATTTTTGGATCCTTGGGACCAAGGATAAGCCATCTCCCCGACAGTTGTGCGACTTTTCCGATTAGCCACTTAACTTGAATAATTCATGGTCCACAAAGTGTAACCCAATCGATAAGTTGGGTGACAAATTAAAGCGAGTTCGAAGTTCAAGTACAACTTTCCCCAAAGAACTTGAGCTGGCGAAAGTGCCAACTCATAATTGTAATCAAACTTGACACCCATCAACCGTTCCGTTCCCACGCAGCCACTATGTAATCGGCTTTTGGGCATCGCCTGAAAAACATTTTCGTGTTTGCTGCCTTTGATGCGGGTATTTTGCCTTTGTACTTTGCGGTGCTTTAAGCTTGCCCCCGAAATAGTCGACCTTTCGTCTGCGGTTGGCTCAGTTTGTGGTCGTAATTAGGTTTGCGGGCGGTGGTACAATGTCCTGGTGAAATATGACAAAAAGGGCATTGTAACGAGTTAAAAACTGAACAAAACCGAAAATAAGTACCCCTTTAAATCCCTTTAAATTAAAGATTAGAGCATAAAACCTAATAGCATAGCATAAACAATCCATGATTGATGCAGTTTTACAGCTAAAGTTGTTGCATAGGAAAGTTTATCTTTCATATCAAGCCGTTTAGTCTGAAAGCAAAAGTTTAATTTGAGAAGTTGCGGTACGAAGTCAAATCCCTGGGACATTCCGGCTTTAAACTTATATCTTCCGTTGCGGTTCTATGGCACACAGAACGTGGTTATATTCGCTGAATTGTTTGAAAATCAGTCCTGACGTCCGGGCCGATAAACGCATTTGCTGCTTCACATTGCGTATACGCCGCGTGCACATAATTGACTTAACATTTTGCGGTGCCACGCAACGTTGATGATCGCTGGTGGTGGAAGTTGTGGCGGCGTTAAGCTAATTATTAATTAACCCATTAAACAATGAAATCCACTCAGAGCAGCGCCGTGCCAAATTAAACGGCGGTCACACGCGGCGTATTCGCAACGTGCGCTCCAAAGTTTTCATCTCAACTTTGAAAAGGGAAGCCTGAGAACGATTAGAGCTGTGAGTTGTGAGTGACTTGAGAGCTTAATGCACAAATTTAATTTGAGAACTTTGCAATCTCGATTTGACTGGCACTCAGGCTGCCATTTCTTAGTGGCTTCCTGCTTACTTGGTTCCTGCTTAGTTACATCCCTTGACTGATTT
This sequence comes from Drosophila elegans, assembly GCF_018152505.1. Lineage (NCBI taxonomy): Eukaryota > Metazoa > Arthropoda > Insecta > Diptera > Drosophilidae > Drosophila > Drosophila elegans. The sequence goes on along the minus strand of NW_024545855.1, from coordinate 65,202 downwards.
GGCTCCCCCGCCCCTCGCTTTACTTGCAGCATCATTACCAACTACTTTGTGGTCTCGCTGGCCGTCGCCGACATGCTGGTGGCCCTTTGTGCGATGACATTTAATGCTTCCGTCATGATCTCGGGCAAGTGGATGTTCGGATCCGTGATGTGCGACGTGTGGAACAGCTTCGACGTCTATTTCTCCACCGCCAGCATCATGCACCTCTGCTGCATATCCGTCGACAGGTGAGTTGCGGCTTAGATTGCCACTGCGATTTAATTATAGTTTCTGCTACTACTGTTTAAAATATATATTTAAGGTGAACATCTAAATTATGGCAAAACAAATCGACGCATCGTTGCAATTTTTTTACTTCCATATTAATTTTCATATTAGAAATCAATACTGTTCCTATATTTTGTCTATTTAATAAAATCAGTTTCGCTACTATCTTAAATTTAATAAAATATTTTTGTCTACATAATTTTGTTAAATTTAGAATTGTTACCATAAGTATTCATTAAAGAATTAAATATTTGCGATCACATAAGTACTAGGTTCTTCGTTATAACCTACAGAAAGCCTTTTTTAAAATTGAAAATTTTTACAATAGTAATTTTTTCAGCCCATGATTCTCATAATTTTTACCATAATAAATTTTTCATCTCTCAATATTGGTAGTATAAGATCTGATTATCAAATTTTGTTTATCCCTTGGATACTCTAATCTAAATGTACATATAAGATTTTCCCTTATAATCTACAAATAGAAAAACATATTATTCTTAAATGATAATTCTTTTAATATTTGGAGTCACATAAGTTTTATATTTTGCTTTTATTATATATGTTAAATATATATATTTTCAATTGCTTGTTGAATATTTTCAAGAAGTCTGCAATCGCTTATTGGTGACATAATCTCTGTTTTTCTGTTATTATTATCTTTTAGATACTACGCCATCGTCCAGCCGCTGGACTATCCGCTGATCATGACGCAGCGGCGGGTGTTCATCATGCTGCTGATGGTCTGGCTGTCGCCGGCCCTCCTCTCGTTCCTGCCCATCTGCTCAGGGTGGTACACAACGACCGAGAACTACAAGTATCTCAAATCGAATCCGCATGTGAGTAGCGCATTTTGTGGGCTCTTAATGCATTTAATTGGACAATTAAATACATAGTAGTATATACCATTTGTGCAAGGTCCTCCATTAAGTCCATTACAGATTTGTTTGGATCGGTCGCCCACGATGCCGGCATTATTTATTCAATTTTCTTGCACATCAAACTAATAGAAAATTCTAATTTAGTTGAAACGGTATCGACTTTGCATGCATTTTGCATAGCATCGACGGGCACGTGGACGTCCCTTGACTTTTCCTCCCCGACCCCACTAGCCCCCAAACGGAAATTGATTTATGTCTGTGTGTGTACGGCTGGAGCAGTTTTACGCCTTTCAGACTGGCAGTCGACAGGTAGCATATTTATTACTCTATTTTATTGGTTTCCTTGTGGAAATACTTGGCAGGCAGCTTGTATAGGAGCTCCAAGCTCCAAGCTCTCCCAATCCATATCCATTTTTGGCCCGTCAGCAGCTGCTGTTTGCCTCTGTGGTTATCATTGCGCATTAAAATGCTGATGTAGAAATAAATGTAGGTAATTCAATTCCGGTTTTGTGCGCGTATTGAAGCTGACTTCAGCACCAGGCTGTGCATAATTTTTGGCGTTTCCTTTGCTTCGCCAGCGGAGGTCCTTTGCTTCGCTTTGCTTTGCATACATAAGCGTGCTTTAATTAGTTTTCCTTGTTTATGCTAATAACTGTCAGCGCAGAAGGCCGTAAATCTGATTAGGTGGTTAGTGGTGGTGGCCTTTTGTCATGCCATCGCCGTTGTGCACAGAGTAATTGAGTTTTTATTGCCGCACTTGGCATTGCAGTAATCGCATTGCCATCGCATTGCCCATACGCAACGTTGGCCGAAGTTGCCAATTGCTAAGCACTACGCTCCATTAGGGCCTTCATTTTGATTTATTGATAGTTGCTTATTGAGTTGCCCGTCACTACGATTTCGATTTCGATTTACCTCTCCCCAGATATGCGAGTTCAAAGTGAACAAGGCTTATGCTATAGTGAGCTCGTCGATGAGCTTCTGGATCCCCGGCATCGTGATGCTGTCGATGTACTACCGCATTTACCAGGAGGCCGACCGGCAAGAGCGCCTGGTCTACAGGTAACAGTACAGTAGCCATTCGAGTGGCCCATTCATTTGCCATCCGACAATTAACGCTAATTACTTGTGTGTCCGATACACCCAGATCCAAGGTGGCCGCCCTGCTGCTGGAGAAGCATCTGCAGATTAGCCAGATTCCCAAGCCGCGCCCGAGCATCCAGGTGGAGCAGTCGACCATCTCGACAATGCGGCGGGAGCGGAAGGCCGCCCGAACCCTGGGCATCATCATGAGCGCCTTCCTCATCTGCTGGCTGCCGTTCTTCCTCTGGTGCGTATACTTGATGCGATGCCCCAAATTAGGCGGAAGTATCGCTTATACTGTGAGGCTGAGGTGTTGCGCCGGTTTTAATTATTTCGGGCTTATTAAAATAATTATCAAGCAAGCAGACGAGGTTTCAAAGTGTTGCTTGAAATCACATCCCTACAAAAATGTTGTTCTGGCAAATTTAATATAAAGCAATTTAATTTTTGTGGGATTTATATTTAAACTACTAATTCTGGCAAAGCTTTAAGTATTTAGGAATTTAAAAATATAATTATAAATCAAGCAGATGAGAAAAAATAAATGTTTGCAACTTAATTTTAATTTTTGTTATAAGAATGCTAGCTTTGGAAGAGAGGTTTTATTATTTCGGTCTTTCAAGAAATATTTTTTTTAATGTGCTGCGAACTTTAGTTTCATTATTCTAAAACACTCAAACTCTTGAAATAACTTTTATTAAGAAACACGGTTAAACAAATAAATGAAACAACCAATCATTAATATTTTTGGATTTAAAACAGGATCATTTTTAATGTAGGCGATTCCTAAAATTATTTTGATATTTAAAAGCCATAAAATGTTATTATTTTTTTGAATTGTTATTTATCGATACCATAAGTCAATACGTCATGAGGAAGCTTAAACTTTCTTGTTGGCTACTTTAGATTCCATACTAACTATTACCTCCTCTTTAATTGACTGCCAGGTATATCGTATCCTCGCTGTGCGACAGTTGCATCACTCCGCGCCTCCTCGTCGGCATCCTGTTTTGGATCGGCTACTTCAACTCGGCCCTGAACCCCATTATTTATGCATACTTCAATCGCGACTTCAGGGCCGCCTTCAAGAAGACCCTCAAGGTGAGTTGCGGGCTGGCCGTCGAGTAATTTGCATTTATTGTCGACTTCGACATCTTGATGGGACTTTTATTCTATTCAATTTCGCTTTGTTCGGGCATCCTGAACACTGAACTCTCTGCACCTCCTTAGACTTAGTACAGGGCTTCGGCAACTGCTGCATTCGCCAAGGAAAGGGGCAACCACACCCACACCCACTGCACAGAAGCAGCAGCGGCAACAATATCGACGGCAACTAAGAACGCGGACGAGGCAACAGCAGCGTCCAACCGAAGAGGCTCACGTTTAGCATTTATTTTGGTAGCTATTGGTGTCAAGGCAGCACAGAGAAAAAACATCTACGAAATTGGGCATTTAATTGGGGATTTTTCATATAAAAGAATTTAAAGACATTAATTTATTAATATATATATAGAGCTGATTTATTTTAAGTAACTTCAAATGAATCCTGAATTTAAAAAAGAAACAAGGTACCTCAAATTAGATTTAATCTTAAAACGACATATACATTTTTTGTTTTAATTAGGAATAACTCTGGAATATTAAACTTACTTGCTTTATTTTTTAAATTGATCATAAAATTGAATAGACTTGATAAATAAATATTCAAATGTAAAATACAAGAATTTAGGTATCACTAATTAAATTCATTCTAAAAACCTTATTTACAATTTTTGGTTTAATTGTTTAACGTTTTTTAAGTAATCTCATGGCTATTTCAAAATAATAATAAAACTTACTTATACAATCATTTTTTTAAATGAATCATGACAGTGAAAGGTTGTATAAACAAGTATTTAAATATAACATAAAAGAATTATGGTACCTATCTTTAAATATATATAATCTTGAAATTTGCTGCACATATTTTTTACAACTTTTGTTTTAATTTAATAAAAAATATAATTAAATTTTTCTATGAATAGTATTGAGTAAACTATCTTTTAAAATGTTAGCATTTTGTTGCATAATTACACCTTATAGATATTTTCTCATGAAAAATCCCTTAGGAAATGATGTAGTGTTTTTTCTCTGTGCAGCTTTGTGTGTTCGGCGGAAAGTGTAGAAAGCGTAGCGTTCATATTAGCTGATTGAAATGCTTCATCTTCTGGTTGCTAAGCAAGACAAAATAGCTTTTCCTCTGCCTGAAGAACTGAAAACTGTGCACGTTCTTTGCTCTACTGCTCTGCCTGCGAATGCTCTCTGTCTCGCTATCAATTTCATTGTGGGTCTGCGGAGTGAAGTGGGCCTTCTTCTAATCGCTTGAACATCTTGCTTACCAATTTTCACATATACATATGCTCGTACATATATCGTATCGTATCAGTACCATCTTCCATCTCTCTTTCCACGCACAGCTGGCGCTTACTGTGCTGATTCGTTGCCTATGGCCCAACAAAAGCTAAGCGCGCCAAAGTATGCAACACATAAAACAGAAAGCATAAAACGTAAAACGTAATATTTAAATTAAAACTGAACCTCTTCTTTGTATATGTATATGTATGCGTATGCTCACCGTCACACACACGCACACCCACACACCTGACTAACAAAAGCGTAAATGCTGATGATGAAATGTTATTCTTTCTCTAAAAATTCTCCCTTTTATGCTGCACACTTTGACACACCGCCACACACAAATACACTGGGTCCTTGGTCGTCCCTTTTTTTTATGCGAATGCGCGGCCTTTCATTTCGTTTAGCATTTTTTATGAACGTTTTTCCTTCCTTTATTTTGTTTTTTTGTTATTTTCCCTTGCTTCCTTTTTTTGCCTTTGTTTTTTGTGTGAAACCAAATTGTCACAGACATGTGCCGCCACCACCCAAAAACCAACCACTCAACACCCAACACCACCCCCTGTCGATTGTCGCCCGTGTCACGCGGCGTATGCTTAACCTCTGAGTGCTGTACAGTAGCGAGCTAACTCTATTAAAACATAATACATAGCGTAAAAATAGTCTAAGGGAACACAATGCGAGGCTTAAAGTTCCCACTAAATGTTGCATGTTTTATTTCTTCCGCCACAGAGCCTCTTTCCCTACGCCTTCTACTTTTGCCGCCGCGGCAGGGGGCGGGATGACGACCGGGACCTGGAGTTCGGCAATCCCAGCCGTAGGGGCACCAATGGCAACCAGCGGACCGGATCCGGATCCGCCGAGCTGGCCAACTGTGTCAACTCCACGGCCTCGTCGGAGATTCACATGAGCGTGATGCGAGCCCGCCAGTATGCCGTCAATGTCACGCCCACCACGGACGCCCAAATGCAGCAGCTGCATCCCCTCTACACCAACTAGACCAGCATGGCGTATACTTGATTTCAGCCCAAGTGCTCCACGAAGATGATGATGACGATGTCTGTGGATGACATCTCCAGATGTTCTCCAACAAGCACCAGATTGCCAGCTTACAAATAAATTACTCGATTACTCGACAAAAACCTTCCTCAAGATCGGGGCTGAATAAGAATTTAGCCACGAATAATAGCTACAGCAACAATACGACAATCCCACAGATTATAGAAAGCCTTCAATAAAACAGCAAATTGACGTGCAAAATGAATTGAAATATAAATACAAATATTTCGACATAAATATTTACCTGTCATGGAGTCATGAATTTCATAAAGATATGTTTATAAGTGCGCATGCAAAAATAGATATACGAATTGAATGTTTGATATACGTATATAAAAAAGATAGATGTTAGCCCACAAAAAATGTGCAGTATGCATTACAATAATACTCGAAACAAATAAACAAATAAAATCTGAGAAATAGTGTAAGTTGAGAAGTTCTTATGATTGCATTTTTTTCTCTCTCTGTATATATTTTATGAAAATTAATTTGAGAAATAATTAAATTCGGTTAGCGAATAAAGACAGGCTCTTTTTTATAAACTCAGTTTCAGTTATTAATTTAAAAACATTATTTAAATTAAAAAGGTTAAAAAAAACTTCAGAACTAGGCCGAAAAACTACAGTCATTTCATTTTCATTTTTGTTTTATTTTGAATTGTAATTCTTAGTAGGGACAAAAATTATTAAATTCGTTCAAAACATTTAAATAATGTAGTTCATTAAACTAAATTATATGTGTCATAATGCATAACCAAACGAAGAGATTCATTCGTTCAAATTTAACATATTAAAAGTTATAGAGCCTAAAGCACGACTAACATATCCATTGGGTCTATTAGCTTTGATGTTTCCCGACTCTAAGTCCCAAACTATTGTTGTAGTCGATAGATGTAGCGCTATAGCCAGATATTAAATACGAATTATACCTGTAGCTATGCTATGTACCTCTATCTGCGAGTAGATGCAACTGACATTCATAGAACTGTTTGTAATCGTTTAAGCAAGTGTGACTACTATAATTCCTAAAATGCTACTCTCTTGCCTGGACAATCTCGATGGAGCACAATAAACCTAACCTTCAGACTCCTAGTCTGTTTAGTTAACTTTCGCTTTCGTTTCGAAATTAGTTGAGTATAGGAGACCTAGGAGAAATTATCAGCAACTGCCACGCCCCATTTGTCACCGCCATTGCGCCCATAAATCAAAGGTGGTTTTCGGCAGAAAGCTGGATGAAATTGTTTGCCTAAAATATCAAATCGTGGCAAAAAAAAATATATACGACATGCATAAAACGCCGACTTTTTCTTACGATTCATAGTCATTATTTAAAGCGCCGGCTTAAGAGCTCACCGCCGTCGACAAATGAGCATCGGCATCGCCCGTCTCTTTCGGCGGCATTACACCTCTCCCTTTCTGTCAATATTTGCTTTATTTAACTCGCAACGGCGCATTGTTTAAACTGCGGAACGCCCACGAAAAATTTGGCAGTCAGCGGTGTTTTGATAACATTTGAAATGTAGCCAAATATTGTTAACTAAATTACGCGTCGAGCGATAAGAGGCTGAGGTACAAAAAGCGAATGCTCTTTAAACCATTTTCCTTTTCGACTTAAATAAATGTAATTTACTTATTTTTAATTACATAAGTCATTGCTTTGTTGCCACAAGTGTTTCCAGGTGCAATGCACTTTAGTAGAAGGTGCATTGAAACGAGGAAATAAAACATTTGATTATATGTCTGATCGAAGTGTTAAAACAATTATAACAAATTGCAAATATTCTAATAATTTAAATTTTTAACACCGCTGTTTATTTAATACAACAAAATAATAGTGTTTAGTCCACTTCACTACCCCTTTTACCCTTTCAAATTAGAGTATTTTTGCCGGGGAAGTGTGGCACGTGTCCGTAAACCACCTGGACGGCAGAACCAACAACAAAAACAGTTATAATAAACAAATATACGATTAAGTTTAACCGCAAATTGGCATGTCAACTCATGGGGAGCATGTGACTTTCAATAAAAAACAAACAAAAAACTTGGCGCAAACGTCGAAAAAGTAAATAATTAAATTATGGCAATTAGGCAAAGCTCACGACGATTACAGTCGCTGGTAAAAGTATGCTGACGAGTCATTCCATGATGCAATCATAAGTTGATAAGTTGAAAATTCTCGCATATTCCACACACAGACTCTTCAATGACAAATGACTTGTGAGACTACTTCTGCCAGCGACTGTATTTTGATCTTATATGACTGAATCATTTTCGACAGTAATCGTGGCTAGTAGAAATACGTAACCATTGTAAACGGATAAAATGCAAGCCAAACCAAACTAAATGTAATTAAATGTCCAACAGAAACGCGCAGCTGAAGCTTATTTTGTCACAAAAATACAAACTGAGTTTCTAATAATAATGGTAGTCAAATACTTGTTAAATATTTTATGTATTATGCATGTGAATAGTTGCAACCCATGCATTAAAAAGCGCAAAAAAATAAAAGAGAAATTTAAAGCAGACCACATAAGGGTGATTACTAATTAATGCGAAATTCATATATTCATACGTAACTCGGCCACATGGCATTAAATATATATAAAATACAAGTAAAAGTGACAACAAGAGGAAATGTTAATTAAATTGCGGAAAATATTTACAAAATAATAAACAGCTAGCACGGATCTTGTGGTCGATTGTCGGTCAATTTCGAAATTGTACCTTCCAAGTTTCACGAGAAAAACAAAAAACCATAGGCGAAAACCCCTCGACTTAAGTAAATGTTAACATGTGCGTTTTTCAGTGGAAACTATATTAAATTATACATATATATTTATTATACAAAGGGATATGTTTACGGTGTATGCATGTATTGTATATAGTATCTAGATACATATAAATTAATGAAATGAAGCAATTACAATCGTATGGAATAAAAGTAAAGGTAATAATAAAAAGGTTCAAAACATCATCATATGAGTTGCTGCTTTTCATTTTCCCCATCCGTTTCCACGACCAATCTTCATTCCGGTTCAGGTAGAGATGCGATGGATGGCTCGACGGTCTATGGTCGTTATGAGTGATTGTTATTGCTATACGTATCTCTAAACTTTTTCTGTATTAACTGATATGCGTTGTAGACTCTGTCAAATTTACGACCACCAATCGTCGGCGATAAGCCAAAAAAGAAAGAAAAGAAACAAAGAGCGACTAGTTAGAACAGGAAATGTGATTAAACTGGAGTGCCAAACTCACCGTTCTTTCGCCGCCTTGAAGGACTTCTTTCGCTGCTTGAGACACGCCTTGTCCTGGGCGGCATCTGGATTAGGCAGATCGTTGGGCGATATCATGGTAATGTTATCCGGATGGCAGAAGAAGGCTATCGAGTGGCGACCACGGGCACGAATGTGTTCCTGTTCTGGTATAACCACGCGATGTTGCTGGGGGTATAATAAAATAGATTAGATGCGTTCCCATAAATTGAATGAGCCTTAAGGGGGTTACAACAGCTTGAAATCTATATCATTTATGGCTCCTTACAATCTTTATATTGACTATTAATAAAAAAGTTGAATCATTTTCTTAACAGCTAATCACTTTTGTCACTTTTTGTTCAAATAAACTATATTGGTAAAGCAATTTGTTAAATTAAATGTGGTTTTAAGTGTTTTTCTGTTAAAATGCATCGTTTTCTTTTAAAGTCACATTTTCGATTTGCCTAAAAAGTAAATAATTAATCATATGCATCAAGATTTTGCTTGGAAAGAACTTCAAGTTGTTTTAATATAAAATGAATGAAGGGTAGTATTTGCATACACCTAATAATAAAAATAAAATCAGCTTTAAAGCAATTTAAAAACAATTTTAAATGCTTTTGTACGAACAAATAAAGAGTCTAGTCTGGTTTTCTGCATTTAGAAATAAACTGTTTTTAATTTATTATTTTTAAGTATGTGCTATTAATCAATTTAATAAACAAGGCAAGTCTTTAGTCTGTCTATTTGCATTTATACATTATTTCTTTAAATCTTCAAAGTATTATTCATTTATTATTTGTAAGCTGGTGCCAATAATCAATTTAACAAATTTAATTTAGATTAAGGCAAGTCTCTATTCTGTGTTTCTTAATTTTATTGATTAAGCTGCTGCAATCAATTCCGTTTAACAAATTAAATGCTCACCAAGGCGGGATATCGTTCCTGAGTCCAGATATTCAAGATCTCGCCGACGTTGACGAGAATGGAGCCGGGCAGGTGTCCCACGCGGTGCCACTTTTCGCTGCCGGGCAGCTTCACCTCCAGTCCGCCCTCGGAGTCCTGGGAGAGCAGGGTGAAGGTGCCGTAGTCCACGTGCGGTGGACACTGGATGACCGCGCCGTTGCCCAGTTTGTGCTCGAACAGCTGTCCATTGGGGCCGTCCACCTCGTTGAGGTCGTCCTCGTCGCGGGGATTGTGCTCCGGCCGGAAGTCGGGCTGGTTGGACAAACAGCGCTGGTAGCTGTACTGGCACCGGCCCTTGATCACGTCGTTTTGGCCCGGCTCGTCGTCCACAATGGGCGGATAGTAGAGCATGCGCAGGGAGCTCATGTTGTCGTGGTCGCCGGACAGCATATGCGAGTGCTTTTCGAGGAAGAACGTGTGCGGAATGTCCAGCGAGACGGCCAGCGCCTGCAGGATGAAGCTGGCCAGCGCCTTGAAGTCCGTGGCCAGGGTGCTGATGTGGTCCGCGAATCCGGGCAGCGGCTCCTCCGGCAGATTCTGGGCGTTCAGAGTGCTGATGTTGAAGGCGTGTCGCAGTTCCGGCGCCTTGCCATCGAATCTTTGCTGGCCGCGACTCACGTAGCCGTGTTTGTCCCCATCCGTGCGGATATAGTGCTGTCTGACGTCGGGCGGCAGGTCCACGAAGTCATCCAGGTGATCCCAGGCAGTCTTAAGCTGAAATAGCAGGAAAAATATAAGATTTGACATATTTGTAATTTAAGAGAATACTATTTTGGACACTAAAATTACTTTAATTAGTGTTATTTCAACTATAATTCAGTTTATTAAGTATTCTTGGTATTTAAATCAATTCAATTTATTATTTAAAAAGACAAACCATATTGAAAAATTACATTTAAGAAACATTTCGGTTTTTAAATAAATAAACCAACTTTCCAACTTTCATTCTGACCTTGTGATTCTGTTATTTATTTTAATCTGTATAGAGATATGGCTTCCCCTGCAATATAAACTATCAATATCAACTCCTATCATGCTGATAGTATATATATATTACTGAGATTTTGAAAGAGATTTAAAAATTGCTGGTAGATTTATGACGTTATTGATTTAAAATAGCACGGCGATTTGTCGATTGAAGATAAAAAAAAATAATTATATTTATCGGTTAAACAATTTATTGAAATTTTCTTTGGGGTTTATTTTATTATTTTATATTTCAAGGTTTTTTGTTCTTTGAACTTTGTGTTTGGTTTGCACTTGTTCAGCTTTACTATATAGACATCTTTGAATAATTTGAATTGAATTTAACGAACATTATTTACTTAAACAATCTTGTAAGATTGTACGCAACTTTGATATGGTCTTAGCTTCTCTTTAATATCGAAATTTTATTTTGTTTAATTGTTTTTGTAAGCTTTAAATTACCTAACTACCTACATATATTACAGTAACTTATTCATCTTAGAATACTTTTATTTGAATTTAAAAAATACATTTTAAATGAATGAGGCCTTACCTTCTCGTCTGATATGCCATGGTTGACCAGCAGGGCCATGCCCTTCTCGGAGAGGGCCTTCTTCAGCTGGTGACCCACGCGGTTGACCACCGACTTGACCGGCACCTCCTCGATACCTGCAATTCAGAAGAAAGAAAGGAGCGATTAGTGGGCGTGGGAATAACCAGCGGAACTGCCACTCAACCGCTAATTGTTTTGTGGTCGCACGTTTATGGCTTCTTCGAATTGTTTTCCACCTGGCCATCATAAAGTACGACCCAATGTTTATGGCACCATGGATGGATTGAACACTCTATGGCCGAAGGCAATAAATAGCTGGCTCGCGAGCACTTGGTCGTTTGATTTGAATGTCAGGGCCCATTGAGAAGTGTGGCTAAAAGGCGTCCTATGTGCACACATAGTCCAAGTCCGGCACTTGGGTGAGATAATCGGGCATATGGCACTTGGAATCTCCGATGAGCCACAATCGAACAATGGCAGGCAAAAAGGCGAGCTCGATAATGTGCAATAGCCCCCATAGCAATAAAGGTGAATGCAATCAATTTCAATGCAACGATGCCGACATTGACAATGCACAGCGGAAAATAAAAAAGAAAATTCGCGGAAAAGCCGCAACGGAAGTGGTGTTTCCACCCCGCCATTTGGACTTTAAATCTGTTGTATAGATAGCTACCTTTATCTGGAAGAAGAGCGGCAAAAAACCTTGCTAATGTGATCACTTACTCATGAATGAAATCGGGGAATGCAAAGTAATTATATACATTCCCACCAGTGTCACACTGGAAGTTACTTTGTTGCTTTTTCCGCCTGCCCTTAGCAGCTCACCGTTTTGGCCAGTGACGCACTACTGCCCCCGGTGACTGATAATGGTTTTCAGAATTTCCAGCATTTCACAAATAATAACAATTACGCCGCTTATCATGCCGCGTAGTAGTAGAGCTTGCTCTGTCGTCAGGCGGGAAGTATTATTACGATTATTATTTGTTCAAATGGGAGACATCACCAGATGTATGCGGAATGATGATGAGGCGGCGGAGAGGTCAGTCGGGCGAATTGAATGATTCCAATTGACGCCAGCGGATCGCCTTTCGTTTTCATTAGGCATCAGCGATCCAGTTTTATTTTTGTTTTGCTCGTTTTGCTTGTTTTTCCTGCTTCTGCTGACATGCAATTCAATTAGGCGGCAATTGGGATGCGAGTAGCTTTTCAATTTGCCACTTTTTTTAGTTTTCAGTTGTCAGTGCTAACTTGTCGCTAATTTAGCTAATTGAGTCAGTAGATTCACTTGGTTCCGTTGAGGAGGCCAAGTAGCTTGAAGATCATCTCTCTCGAAACTGCGATCGATGCCAGAATTTCTCGTCTCGACGTCTCGACTTGTTTTCCTCATGTTTTATTGTGTTTTCTATTTGATTGGGCTGGGCGCTTGTTGTACTAATTTATCGTTGAAATTGATTGGCTTTTATGCATTTATGGTCGGACATAAATTGCGGGCACGCGTGAAGCATTTCTGTTGTTTGTTTTCAACGCCATTTGATTCTGTATATTTGTAATTTAATTGCAATGGGCAATTGAACTCTTTGTACACTTGGAAAAATATGAACTCTGCAATCTGTTGGATTAATAATTATTTCACGGAGAAAAATAATTTTAAAGTGCCCTTAAGTTGTAAAAAATAACTACAAATTCTATATTTATAGCTTGTTTTTTGTAAAACACTGTCGTTTAAATTTCTAAAGTCAATTTTTTTTTGCTAGGTGTAGGCATTATGTGGCGATCGGAATTTCCATATGGACATATACTCATGCGGGAATAACCCCTTAAACATAATCCACAAATAGATTCCAAATTCGCCACTTGAATCCCTCGGTTTAATTAATTCAATTCAATATTTATAGACCCATTTAAGTTCGTATATATGTGGCAATTTGGTTGCGGAATTTTCGTCGAGAAATATGGCTGTGCTGTATAACTTATTTATAGAAGACTGAATTGCGGATACTGGAAAGTGTCTTGAACGAAAGGATGAAGGGTAGAAATGGCCTGTAGATGTTGGGCTAATGGAAAAACAATTTGAATGGCATTGAAATATACGCGGGCACGGGGACAGAAGTCAACGGCAACGAGGTAATTGGCCAGAATAATATTATGGTACTGTGAACTAAATTTAGCATCAATTTGTGTTGAAGGTTGCAAATTAGTTTGGCCAGCTGTCAATTCGATTTGCAAAGATGGCTCAATGCATAACGAAGTTCAGTTTGTGGGGTCAAGAGAAATCCGCCCAGGCCGAGCTGGCAATTTCTACACACTGCTTTTGCCAGAGAGAAACAGGCAAAACGCGATTGTGTGGCCATTAAACCAAGCGCCAGGCACGTCAGCCACAGCCACAGCCAAAGTTAAAGCCAAGAATCAACAGGTTTAAGCTGGTTTCGATCGGTTGCTCGGCAAAAGTCCAACTACTTAACATGCTCGTACCGCCTCGTATTTCGGTAGTATCTTTAGCCTGTTGTTGTATTTGGCTTTACGAGCAAAACAAGGTGAGGTCCGTCGATGACGCTGTGCAGTGAATCCCCAAGCCCCAAAAACAGAAAACCGAGATGCGTCATTACCACCACCAGGCCATGCCCGTTTCCAAACTGGTAACTGCGAAGCACGGAAAACTGGTCGCCGGCAGTGAGTAAATAAAGCTGCAATCACCGCATCATTGCAGTCACAACAAAATCTGGTTTCGTAACTCAAATAATTGTAAATATTTTGATGCGTTTGTTTGAGTTTCCGCACTGGGCCCCCTTTGCCCATAGAAACAGACACAGAAAACATTCCACAAATGCCACAAGTACGACTTTCAATATAGTTCAAAAACCTCTCCACTTTGGAGCCCATGAAAAACGAAAAAACAAATAATCAAAACAAAACCAAACAAAGGAAAGGAGAGAAAAAAATCCAATTGAAGTTCCGTTGACATAAAATGCCGCAAGGCAGCGACTTAATTGCTTCTAGCTGCTTTGGGGGTCAATGGCTTCAACGGGGCGAGAAGGTCAAGAGAGTGCCTCCGCTTCCGCCAAGGCCAGGCCCCACTGTACCTGCTGTACTCGGTGTGAGCCCTTGGCGAAACTTACGGAACGATAAGCAAGCATTTTCCATGGCATTTTCCATTTTCCATTGCACCGGAGAAGGAGGAGAAACTTAAACTGAAACCGAAACCGAAACTGTGTCACATATCGGCAGAGACCCAGTTAACACAATGGGTAAGGTTCCGAAATAGGCAAATGGAAAATTTTCGGTGTGGCCAAAGAAGGGCAGAAGAAACGCTGAAGAACAAACAAAGCCATTAAATCTGGTGGAACGAATTTGAGCCCTAGGTATGCCAAAGGTTAGCCAAAGAAACTCTTGGTAATCTCTTGGCAGTACAACAAACACAGACGAAATATATTAGTTGTATGAGTAGCAGGGAAAAGAAATATGTTATCCTAAGTATCTCAAATATACTTATAATAAAAGATTTAACTACTACACACAGAGAAAAGCGGAGTACTAAAATTAAACATTAATATGTTTGTTTTTCAAAACATAATCTTACATAAATTGAACTTAAAACAACAGGAAAATAATAGATATCAATAATTTCTTTAATTTTAAATCTAAATATGTTCAACTTTAAAAGTAAAAATGAAAGTGTAACACACTTTAATTTAAACAAAACACCCCTCGCTGATAAATCAGGAACGAAAAGATTAATTTAATTTATTTATTTATTTTCTCCGGGTGTATATACTATGAACATACACGAGGAATGATATTTATCTGACAAAGCTTGTAGTGTGATTTTCCTCCAAATGTATAAATATTCATAGACTGTTATTTATCTAAATATTCATATGTTTTGATTATTAAACTTGAACTTGTTTCTTACCTCAAATATAAAGGATTGTGTCACATTTATTATAATGTATAACAGAACAAGAAATCTAAACAACTTGCGATTTAGAGAACAATCACTCACAAATTACTCATGATTTTTAATTTTAAGAAACCGCATTAAAATACCAGGCAACAAAAGCGTTATACTTGCCGGCTTTTTATACACAAAAGTACTTCATAGATTAACTATCTATTTTTAATTAGTTGACATTAGGCGATAGGGTATAAGTTCTTCGATCAAATTTTCTCCCGCTAACTTTAAATTATTCATTATATTTAACAGAGAAACTGGGATCAGGTGTCGGTTACACAAGTCAATAATTGCTTATAATTAACTACGTCGTAGTTGAAGTACCACGAACAAAATTAACTAACTGCAATTAAGCGAGGGAGCCCCTTTTAGCCCTAAACAATTGGGAATAGTCACCCAAACAGAACTGTCGATGACTCAATGACGAGTGCACTTAATTAAGCCCAGCTGACAGCGAAGTTCTCAAGTGCACAGAGAAAAAATCTAAGAAAATTAAAAAGATTATTTATTTTTGAAACTTCTAATAAGCCAATTTTAATCTTATCTTTTTTATATAAGACATCTTAACTAAGTAGCAACGTGAAAATTCATATACATAACATTCATTCAAAAGAAAATGGTTATGACTTTTGCGAACCTCATAATTTTATAAATAAGCCATTGCATTCTTTAGGACTTTATTTTATATGTTTTTATATCTTAGCATATGATTTTCATGGGAATTTAAGTGAGTGTGCTTAAAAAGAATTTGTACACAACATAAACAGCAAGGCAAAGTAATAAAAAGTTGAAAATCTACTACCACTGATAAAACACAAATTAAACAGTTCTGGAATGTTTACTTAAGATTTTGCTTAGTTTATTGTTATTATTAAGTTTTGGATTAGAAGCCATAACAATATAAAAGCATTTAAAACCATAAAATACAGGCAAAACAATTTGAACAAAAATTAATTTCATATAAATTATTTTCTTTTCAGTTATTTTTTTGTCTGCTTGAGGTATACTATATTTCACACCATATTCAAACGTAGCATTGGAATAGAATTTATCATGCCGGGAACTCCCCAATCAGTTGTACATTTCCGAGACATGTCACAGATAAGTGTTATTTTTTAATGGAAAAACTCCTCCATTGATGATGGCAAGGTTTTGCGTTCTTTATTTTTCGCCGTGCACAAATCGCTGGCCTAGCAACGAGTTTGAGTGGCGATCAGCCACATATTTAATGGGAATGGTACCACCACCAGTAGCATGGCGTTAGCTTTGGGGGGAATAGTTGGCAGGGGGTTACTTACCACAGTGGGCGAGATCGATGATCGGAACCACGCTGCGCGAGAGCAGAGTGTCCAGTTTGTCGTCACTGCTCTTTGTTTTTATCATTTTGTGTGCTGAGCTGTGCTGTGTTGTAGTATGTAGTATGTAGTATGTAGTCTGTGCGATTATTCCGTATTCCAGAGGTTCTTCGACGTCTAAAGTTCTTTGGTTTTTGATTGGGGGGCGATCGAACAACACTCGCCGCACTTGTGCTCGCTCTTTATCTTAATCACAAATGGGGCTGGGGACTGGGACTCGAAACCGAACGGGGGATCCGCAGACGAAGTGCACTTCCAGCGATGGCTGACTAAATAAAACTGAATGACAGCAACGCACAGAATTCGATTATTAGACTGGTTATATACTACCGATTGAGATCGAAAAAAAAATATAAACAAACATTCGAAATCGCGCATCTGAGTGTTTTGTATTTTTGTTTGAATTTTCGCTATTTGTTTTTGCAACGGCTATAGTTTTTGTTTGGCTAGCGAGCAAACGCTTTGACAGCAGAAATGGCTGGGAAGTGAGGGGGGTCTTAGTGGTTTACGATCCAATACGATCCGAAATACGAACTGGTGATTGGTTTTGGGTGATTGCTGATTTTAGAAGGGCGCGTGGCGGGCGAGAGGCGATCGAACAATCGCCTGGCGCTTCTTGAAAGAACTGAGCCACCCGTTTATTTTATATTTGATTTCTGGGGATGGTTCCGACTTGGGCTTCTTATCGCAGCGGTTTACGATTTTATTTTGCAAAAACCTACTGATTGCGAGCAGTCTAGTATGTCGAGTATGCCTGCATGTGCGTCGCAATTAGATAAAATTTAATCAAATCAAAAATTGTGATAACTAAATTAGCACTTGTGGTTCTGCGGTGGAGGGGGTCTGAGCCAGCTGCGTACTCACAATGGCTAAATGTAGGTAACTTATGGTAAGCGGGGCCGAAAGGTGAGACTAAGCGAAGCCGTCAACAGGTAGCAACGTCTCGGTTTGCTTTTGCAATATTTGTGTTGGCTATTAACGTGGCCCGGGTATAACCATATATCCACATATATATTCGAGTATATACTTGAGCTACAGATACAGATACAGTTACAGATACAGCTACAGATACATTTACTCTGTGATGTGAGTATCTTGTATCTTGTATCTGGCAGATCCCGTTTGGCCGTTCAACGGCACTCGGACTCAGGTGTGAGCCCTCCTGCCTGCCTTTTCACCCCCTAAATAAACCAGCTGAGCGATCTCTTTGCTGTTGCCAAGCGCGTTTGTCTTCAGGAAATGCCTGCCGGATGAACAAAGTCTGCCAGTCTGCCAGTCTGTCAGTCGATCAGTCTGTCTGCATTGCAAGGGGTATTTCTAAGCATGAGTAAGCGATTGCCTCGCCTTTCGCTGCCAAAACGAATGCCAACTAAAACTACTCGAAGCGCCTATTCAGCTCGAATTTGTGACTTATACCGATGAGCATTTGGTTTTGCTTTTGCTTACAGTGAAAACTCGCTTTCTTTTTTCGCACAGGTTTCGCTTTTCATCGAACACCCGACCCGACACAAGCAGTTGGCCAACAATCTACTTAGTCAATTTTCGTATCGCTTTCAGATGCTTTTTTTGCACACTTTCCATCATTTTGTAACACACCAGACACTCGCGAATTTAACCTAGATACACCTTAACTAGTGCAGAGAGGAACGGCGTTTGTCTCAAAACATTTGCGATCCGCGATTTTCGGTCGCTTCGGATCCAGTTCGAAAACGATCGGTAGTCGCTGTAGAAACTATCGATGTTTTGTCAGGCACTCGAGTCTCTAGATCGTCTTAACACTTCAGTATTGTAGCTCTCCGATTTCTACATGACCAACTACAGTTTACATATGAAATAATGTAAAATGTTATACCTTTAAACATTTTAAATCAAATGAAATTTCCATTTCATTATCCGAAGCATATAAGTTTAATAGTTATTATTTTCAAATTTAAGGATTTAAGGAATTGTAAATCGAACATCTTTTGGCGTGAACTCGAGTTTCTAAGATCGTGTGAACCACCCGTTGGCATTTCGGTATTATACACGACCTACTTACTTTTACACACGAAAAACTGTAAAATATTTAAATTTTCACAACCTAAAACCAGGCAGCGCTAATCATTATAAAAGAAATAATAGAAAATCGCAATTTAAAACTATGTATTTTTTGAAGAAAAAAATGTATTTCTCGAATAAAAGATTTCGCTAGAAGTCGAAATACTATCAAATCAAGTTATTTGAAGTATGAATGTGCCATAATTTATTTATACTTTATCAATTTAAATAGTAAAATTGCTTTATTAAAAATACCAGTTTCAATTAATAAGCTTTTGTCTCAGATTCGTTGATTTATTGAGATCGCTGGCCGTAGGTGTCATTAAACTTTTTCTGAATCAGTTCATAGGCGCTGTAGACTCTAGGGGATTAAACACAAATTAATAATAGATAGTAATAAAAAGATGTAACAAATCTTACTTGTCATTACTCGGTTCGACACCTTCAATGGGGAGATCGTTGGAAGATATCATTGTTGAGTTATTGGGATGACAAAAATAGGCAATGGAATGTCTTCCGCGGGTGCGTATATGATCTTGTTCAGGTATAACGACGCGATGAGGCTGGGGAGTATTATGTTAGTTAATTGGAAATTTTCCCATAATCAGGAGTAACGTACCAAGGCGTGGTATCTCTGATTTGTCCAGATGGACAGCAGTTCGCCGCCATTTATGAGTATGGCTCCAGGTAGATGGCCCACTCGCTCCCATTTCTCGCTGCCCGGCAGTTGGACCTCCAATCCGCCCTCCGAATCCTGGGCGAGCAGAGTGAAGGTGCCATAGTCCACATGGGCACCACATCGTATGGCGCCCTCACTCTGACCCGGTTCATCGTCCACAATCGCCGGGTAGTAGAGCATTCTTAGGGTGCTCATGTTAACCTCATCGCCCTCCAGCATCTGGGAATGCCTGTCGATCAGGAACGACGGTTGAATCTCCAAGGCCACCTCCATGGCTTTCAGTATAAATGTGGACATTGTTTTTAGGTCCTCGCATAGGGTGGTAATATCGTCGGCAAATTCTGGCAGTGGCCCCCTGGGAATATTATGTTCATCCAGTTTGCAAATATTGTAGGCGTGTCGCAGCTCAGGGGTACTTCCATCGAATCGCTCCATGCCAGGACTAACATATCCATAATTCACACCATCTCTTCTCCTGTAGCGATCCTGCACCTCTGCTGGCAGATCCAAGAAGTTGTCGAATTGATCCCAAACAGCTTTAATCTGGGAAAAGAACAAGTAATAAGACAGAGATAACAGGGATTATCCAAACTCACCTTATCCTCGGCAATGCCATGATTAACCAGAAAAGCGATTCCCTTTTCGGTGAAAGCCTTATGCAGTTGCTGACCAACCCTATTGACAAGGGACTTGCCTGGAAATTAACAGATTATTATTGTTTGACTTTGTTTACTGATAAGATACATTATCAAATATATTCCTCTGAGGGATGGTGGGAATTATTTGAAAGGCCTGCCTTACCCACAAAACATGTAATATGCTGGAGCCTTACAGTAGTTTAAATTAATTTATTTAAACGAAGTTCGATGGGAAAACTTACCGCAATGGGCGAGATCAATGATCGGCACAGCACTTCGCGAAACAAGCGTCTCTAACTTGTCCTCACTTATCTTGCTCTTTATCATTTTTAGCAAACAAAGACCTGGGTATGTAAATCAAACACGAGAAAGATAGTGTGTGGGCAAACTCAGAGCTCTGAAATGTCAAATACGATGTGAACACCGAGCGCTTCTCTGGCAGACTGACCCAAACAGAACAATTCCATTATTATTATTCTCCAATCTGTACCCACCTTTTAATAACCATTTTGTATTGCATATTTTTGGGGTTTATTTTTATAGTTGTTCGAAGATAAGCATATTATTGCGGGTTCAAAAACACACTTTTTAATTACTTTTCATTTGTAATGACTTTTGAATTACTTTTATTCTTTATTTAATATCAATTGATGCGATCCGGCACTTTTCCTAAGAATAATTATGCCCATATGCAACTTTTGCCAAGGCCATAGTTAAATCATATGCGTTATGTATTCTAAAAACAAAAAGGTAAAACAAAAATTAAGTAGCTAACAATTTGCGAAAAGCTGTTAAAAAACAGCCGTACTTACATTTTTGTAGACGGCTCTTTAACTAAAATATTTAAGTCTTTAGGGTCTATCAGCGTTGAACTATTTGGATGACAGAAATAGGCAATGGAGTGCCTGCCTCGATGGCGAGTTGAAATTTGATCGGGAACAACAACTCGATGTTGCTAGGGAATAATAAATATATAAAAATACCCTCAGATAAGTTATATAAACAAACCAAGGCGTGATAGAGCTGATCTGTCCAAATAGCCATGGTTTCGCCGCAGTTTATGAAGAGTGCTCCCGGCAGATGACCCACCCGCTCCCATTTGTCACTTCCCCGCAACTTGACCTCCAGTCCGTCCTCCGAATCCTGTGCCAGCAGGGTGAAAGTGCAATAGTCGGCATGGGCTCCGCAGCGAATCACTTTTCCAGAATCCTGATCATCCACCGGTGGGTAGTAGAGCATTCGCAGGGTGGTTAGATTAAAGCGATCATCGGACAGCATGTAGGAGTGTTTGTCGAGGAAGATCGATGGAGGAGCATGCAGGGAAAATTCTAGGGCACGAAGAATATATCTGCCCAAATCATTAAAGTCATCGGTCAATGAGTTCATGTGCCTGGTAAATCCAGGCAGCTGTTTTTCGGGAAGATATTTAGCCTCCAGTTTGCATATATTGTATGCATGTCTTAGTTCCGGTGTCCTGCCATCAAAAAGCTCCATTCCAGGACTCACGTAACCGTGGTTTTCAGCATCTGGAGCCTTGCTTCTTTCGTAGGCCAATTTCACATCGTCTGGCAGTTCAACAAATCCATCGAAATACTTCCAAGCTGTCTTGATCTAAGCCGTGTATGATTAAGTATTGAATTACCGAAGATTTTGTTTAACTAAATACCTTTTCATTTGAAATTCCGTGATTAATTAGCAGTGCATAACCTTGTTTTGAAAGAGCCTTTCTTAGATTTTTGGCCACGTTCTCAATGCCATTTGCCATATCTATGATTGGAACTGCATTTCGCGACAGCAACGTTTCAATTTCAGATTCCATTATTAAATTGTATTATTAAAATTTCTTATCAAGTGAGCTTGGGATGTTGTTACTTCAAGCACAACAAAAATGAGACAAAAGTACAGTGCCTTTGTTTTAAAATTTCAAAAAGAGCGATAGAATTATTAACAGAAACATGTAAAATTTAAAAGCATACTTTTGGTGGTTTTAGTCAGCAGAAATTGTGTAGAAATCTTGTAGATGTTACCCACCATATTGTAAACAAAACTATAATGACAAGCAAAGTTTACATTTAAATCGTTTGTTTATTGTTTGCAAATAAAATATACAAAATTACATTTCATCATAAATTGGGTTGACAGTACGCCGCTGTGTTTTTCGACAGGCAAAAGTTCAAAAGTTTGCCAGTTTGTCATTCGCCTGCCCAACAGTCCATAGGATAAAGTCTAATCACTAAACTATAATATTTGGTACTATAACACCATCCCAATACAGAAAGTGCAACGATCTCTTGCACTCTGCAATGGCGACTGATCCAAACAACAGTACAAAAGGGGCCGCATTCCTCGAACACTAACAGAATACTACGAAACAAGCTTACAAGAACTACAGATTTTATAATATCCATCTTGACCTATGTGTATTCCTAGGGTTGGATATTTGGGAGGTGGGAGTTGGGGAATGGGAATGGGAATGGGGATCAGGGAGCAGGGATTGGAAAGAGGAGAACATTAAAGTAAGTGTGCATAGCTTAAGGTAGCGCCAACTAACGTCGCTGCCTACTCCTTTTTCGCCGCCAGTTTGGCCTGGGCAGCCGCCTCCTTTTTGTAGTTGGCCACGTAGAAGGCACTGAACATGTAGGTGAAGAGGCCAGCATTGAAGGTTAGAAGGGCGGCAATGGATTTGGGGAAGTTGCAGTTGGGCTGGAACTGGATCTGCAGCGTGTGCACAAAGATGATCAGGAACTGGACCTATAAGAAATATATACAACATTTCAAACAAAATCTTCATGCATATTTAAGCAAAGAAAACCACTTACAATCTGCAGGATGGTGATGTACTTCTTCCACCACAGATACTTCTGCACCTTGGGTCCCATCGCGGACAGCAGATAGTAGGCGTACATGATGATGTGGATGAAGGAGTTGATGAAGCCCAGCAAAGTGCCATGTCCGCCGGCAAAGTACTTCACTCCGATGAAGGCACACACGGGCATCAGAGTGTGATGGTACAGGTGCAGGAACGAGATCTGGCGCTGTTTCTTGCGCAGCACAAAGAACACGGTGTCCAGCAGCTCGGTGATCTTGGCAATGTAGTACAGCCACACGGCACGAGCCATCTATTACAAATTTAAGGGGTGTTAAAAAAAGGTTACAAAACCAATGATACAACGACTACTTACCCTCATGGAAATCGGATCCGACTCATAGGTCACCGGCTGGCACTTGAAGTTGTAGTGGCCGCCCCAGCCGCCCTTGTAGCCCTCGTAGAAGAGCACCCAACTGAGGAGCACCTGGACGGCATTGTAGACGAGGAGTGTGTTCTTCAGCTCGAAGGGCTTGCGATCCCGCATGTATCGGGGTCCGGCATACAGGCAGAAGTACAGGTAGGCTCCCAGGATCATAAACAGCGGTCCGGGGGCATTCGAAAGGAACCAGCTCTGATAATACAAAACATTTTAATATTTATTGAATTTATATTTCAAATCAAATATGTGTAAAAATCCCGTTTAAAATAAATCATAAACAAGTCATGCATTGTCTTTCTATATTCCGTCTAATGTCTAATCATACAAAAACAATATTTTAATTCAATTAAAGAAAAGGTAAAACAAGAATAAAAAACGCATGTATTTTTATAATTTATTTAACAATTCCAGCGTTGTCTTTCATAGAAAACATTAGGGTTGATTATTATTATTTAGACTATAAAAAAATATATAAAAATTTGAAATAGAGTTAAGGAAGCGCATAAAACTTATAAATTATATCATTGTCTTTTACAGGAAACATTTTTTTATATTATCTTATATCTAATAAAATGCAAAAAAAGGAATGTTTTTTGATTACAATTGTAACATTCTCTTTGCTAGAAAATTTTTTGTTAAATTTGTATAGTTTAATGTCTAATAAAATACAACTTTATTTAACCAAAGACAAAATAAAAACGAATCAAAGAAGCAAATATTGATTTAATCAGCAAAAATCTTTTGTTAAATTACCTGTTATTTAATAAATAATAAAACCCATAATCAAGTTTTTCATTTAAGAAAATTTGAAAAGAATCAACGCATATGCAAATTTGTTTCCCCCAAACATTTTTATTATGTTGTATATGTCACGTTCTCCATAGCATTTCACCTTGATAAAGTTTAATCAATGGCAATGTTTAGGCAATACAAATATAAGCATCTTTATGGTTTCATGTCAGATAAAAATTAGGCTCTTGAATATATAACAAAAGGTTATCTCTTATTTAAGACCAAAAGTAAAAAGCAATACATTTTAAGATGGCAAGTAAAAGAAATACAAAATTGTGTTTATTTAATAGCATTTTTCGGCTTTTAAGAATACCCACCTTGGTGCGCAGATCCTCGTGCTCCACGAAGAAGTTGACCATCCGGTCCACAATGGTGTTCGTCTCGTTCAGTCTGACCGACATCTTGCCAACTGAAAGTGTAGGGTAATCGAGAAATTAGTTCGGATTATGCAGTGCCATGGATTAGCACCTTCTACGACTGCGACCATGGATCAGTTGGCAGAAGCAGGCGCATTCGATCGCTGTTTGATTTACGCGCCGTGAGCATTTCCTGTTAATAAGCTAGCCACACAAACAAATGCTTTCCAAGGCGAATCCGCGCCTACGCTTCGCCAGTTCAGAATATACATTAATATATATATATATATACATATGTATCGATATTTGCATGCCCATAATGCACTGATCGTTGCGGGTGCGAAATGTCATATTGGTAGAATCGTGTAAATCAGGTGTAGCGTTGCAAATTTTCGGAAAGGCAATAACCTGGCCAAATCTGTTGAAGCGGCGGAAAAAGCCACCAGACCGACAGTTTAAACTTGTAATTTATCGAGGGCTTATTATTCGAGCTCTTAGAGCCAGAAACTGTCGCATCAGCAATTACCCGTTGTTGCGCATTTAATTCTTTTTTCCACGATTATGATTTAAATATATATTGTTAAGTGGCAGTTAACTGCATGGGCCGGGCCAAAATCAAGGGACACGATACGGCTTACGTGAACAGAACTGGTTTCGTGCTTATCGCTGTGGTTGCGTTAACTTGGCCAAATAAGACTCTTGTTCTCCCCTTTTGTCTTCGCTCCTGGCTAGTTTTTGTTCAGGTCTCTTGGAAAAGCCCAAAAGCCCAGGAAGCAGGATAGTCCAAGGACAAGGCAGACTGGCCGCCTGCCAGGTCCATGCATCATTAATTTTATTTTTATGGCAATGCGATCAGGTGGGACAAACCGGTTGGTTGAACTAATTGGTTGGGTAAATGATTTAAGCAGCTCAAATATTGTACAAAAAAAAATATTTTAAGCATAAAGAGTTCAAAACATAGGCAGATACTAGCAATATTAAGCAAGAAACACTTTAAGAGATCCTTTATCTTACCTAATTAATTTCTACTTTTTAGCACAGATTTTACTCTTATTAAGAAAATTCTCAATTGATTTTGTATTTTGGAAATTTTATGGTAGAGTAAATTTTAAAATCCATATATAGGGAAAAAGCATATATACATATATGGCAAAAAGAAAGAGAACCTTCTTTACATGTTTTGCTAAATTATTTAAACAGCTCAAATCTTTTACCAAAATAATTTTGTTTAAGCATATAGATTTTAAAACAAAGGTATATACCTAAAGTATTCGTTTAAAAAGATCTTATATCATACCAATTAAATTATACTATTACTTTATTTATAAGCAAATTAATTTAAGAACTCTCAACTGATTTTAAAGAATTATTTTTAGATATTTTAGGTTGTCTATATATATAATATAATATAAAAGCCAAGGAAATGGCTAAATAAATTTGTTCTGTTATAATGATATTTGTTAAATTTTATAATTTTTATTCCAAAACAAATAACACATTAATTCTCTACTGACTATAGATCATAAAAAATCTGTATAAAAATGCATTCTTCCTTCGTCTTGCCTTCTGGCTATTTATTTTTAGGACGTTGTAAGAGAAGTCTACAGCCAAGGACAACATGGCAGAATTTTATGGGCATTGTTGTGAGGGAAACGAGTTTTGCGGATGCTATTTTTGCAACAAATGATGATGATCGTGATTATCTGTTGACCAGCCCATCTCAAAATCCTTTGGCAATCAGTGACTAGGCGCTTTCAATGCCCGCTGATATCGGCCATTATGTAGACATATAGTAATGACAGCCGACATTAACGGCCACTCGACGCACCGTTTTGGCCAAATAGCTGGCCCAGTTCGGCTTTGTCTGAGCCACTTGGCCACTGGAATCATCATTTGGCCGGGCTCTAACTCTATTTCTCTATTAATTATGTGAGCACCTGCCATCTAAGACTCCGCACTCGCACTTGCATTCACACTCCAAGTGAACGCCATTATCGAATTACCCAGCGTTTTCTGTTCAGTCATCGCTCTTGGCGGAGCTGCGCGCCAAAAATGCATTCATTCAGCGGGGATATATTGAGATATTGACTAACGAGAATTTCGTTTGACTTATTTGCATTTTTTCGAGTGCCTTTGCCTTTGCCGAGTGTTTTTGCAAGGCCGGCACTTTCAATCGACCAAAAGCCAACCAGCCAGCCAGCCAATGGGGTTTTTGAGGGTGTGAAGATATTGTGCAAGAAATATGTACTATACGAATGTATAGTACCTTCTATATTCCAAGCCACTAAGGAACAATCGAGTTATTTGTATCAGGAACTAAGCTTTCAACGCTTTAACATTGTTTTATCGTGTAGATCTCTTATGCAAATTGTTAACTTGTTTTGTTTGCCTGCCACCGTTTATAATTTAATAAATATACATATATATGGCTGCTCCAGTAACCTGTTAATGCACTTTCCACTCGAATTTCACCGCCACAAAACTCAAATAAAATAATAAAAAAAAAACAAATCAAACTGTTGTATAATCAAATCGAAATGTTCTACCGGTTTGCGGCAGCCGGCAACGAAATTTAATTCTTGATTTATTTGGCGGTCAGCGGTTGAACTTGGACTTGGTTTTAGTTTTGCTTTTGGTTTTTAGGAACTTTCGACTTCGTAGATCTTTTATAGCCACTTAACAGTCATAAATAGTTAGATAATATGTGGAGAATTCCAGTTTGGTTTCAGAAGGCCACAGTTTCTTTGTATCCTAACCTTCCGGTCTCTGAGATCAGCCTCGACTCATCTCATCTCAACTCATCAGAACTGCTGTAAAATTTTGCATATCTATTGATTTTCAGAATCGTCCGATGTTCAGATGCAAATTAGTTTGAACTTTATGGCTAAAAAACGCACAAGTCAGTGTAATTTTGAATGTGAACCTTAGAATTTGTCCAACTTTCGAAAGCCGATCTTTCGTTTGATCAACGAAAACTTCGATTACTCAGACCCTGAGATGTGCTCTCGTTTTGCATAATGATAAACGAAAACATTACGCAAATCATAGCTTCTTTTCCAATCGTGTTGACGGCCGTTTTTGCCTGCCAATTAGCGATTGACAGTGAACGAGAGTGCGTGGCAACGACTGAGTAAATATTAAATGAAGCCAACTAATGGCAAAGTAAATACATATATACTATAAATATCGTTCGCTGCCCTGACGTCACATTCCAGTTTATTATTATGCGATAATCAGCCATCAGCCATCAGCCGGCCAGAAGTCGGCCGATAAATTCTAGACACGCGCGGCGCAAAAGATTTGCACGTTTTGTTCTGTCGCCAAGCTGGCCACCATTTTTGGTCATCGCAGCACATGGGGCGTATGCGCAATGTGCGCCTCATTATGCTAGGGAGATTTGGCAGTCAGGTTATATTCCATTTACAGACTCTAGGCTGATAAGAGGCCGCACGGGAAGGCTAGGAATGTTGAGGACGCCACTTAAAGGCGGTTTAGAAGGTATACATGGACACACCATTAAAAAAAAAAAACATTCTTTAGTCTGCCTGCATACTTTTTTCGAAAACATTTTGCCGCATACAAAGTTATTTCCTACTATGACCTAAGAAGTAAAATTTATTTAAAAAATTGTATTAAAAAAACCAACTTTTTTAGATATTTTTGTTTTGTGTTTACATTAAACTATGCTCGTTGTCCGTTAAAATAATATTTTTTAAGGGAACAGTAAATATTAGAAAAATATATATATATATTCCGAACGAAAGTAGCAACCAAATATTTATATTTTTTCTGCAAAAGGCTAACATATGCAATAAAATATGAAAACTGTAAAGTATTTAAACAAAATCTCAGTGTTAACTTGTTGTTTGAACTATGAGATTGCATTTTATAAAATTAATTATTATTGTATGAATATATATACACTTTTCTGGCTAAATATAAAACAATTAACTAATTTCGCGGCACTTTATCCACTAAACCATGAACATACATTTGTTTTGAATTCTAGAGTTATATATATTTATGGCAACAGTACCTATTGTTGGCTGATTTTTATTCCAAGTGTAGACCAACAAAAGGCAAGACAAAATATTGAATTCGAAGACGAAGTCGGCAGCCTCTGATCGAGCGATTGAATGGACCTAAGGCAATGGCATCGACATCGGCATCGACATCGGCATCGGCAACGCATTAAAAATCTCTACGAAGGTCGCACGTTTTGAGGAAACAAAAAGCGAAGCCGAAGACCTGATCTCTTGCACTGGAGAGCAGCTTGGGATTCCCAGAGTGGCTTTTGTTTTTTGGGCGTGGCCCTGCTGACTGATCAAACAAATAGTCTTGGGCACTCTAACCAACACTCATCGGAGGCGTTTAGTCTGCTTTCGTAGGCTGATTTAAATTTGTATTAACTTAAGTATTTTGCATTAGCCTTAGTCTGTGCTCGGACCTTGAACTAGTGTCTAATGCGAGCCGCTGCAGGCGCATAAATTAGTCGATTTCCGCGTGTCTGGCTAAAACAAAACATTCTACAAAACATTCCAGCAGGAATGATAGATAAACTGTTTCCCGGCATTCCTGTGTCCAATTAACTCGACTGGACAAAGTTTCCATTACTACAAATGTCTGTAAGTGCTAATTGAGTCAACTCATTGGCTATATGTCTAGATGGGGGCATACTACTGCCATAATGTGTGGGATCCACGACTGCCAGTCAGTCAATCGATTAGATCGGCAATTCGAAAACACCCTCCGTTGACGAAGGCGGCTCGAATGTAAATTATTCCATATGCTTTCTTCTTTGATTGGATTATTTAAATCTTGGCAATTTGTCTTTATAAATATGCAATTACCTGTAAATATTTTGCAATGCAAGTGCACACGAAAAACAAGTCAAAGTTCGTTGTCTGAGTCTTTAGTTTGGAAAGAAGCAAAATAAATTACAAAGTATTCGTACTTATAGCTACTAACTGCGCATGCCACAAATCAAATCGATCGATAGGTGATCGCATCAGCGTCTATATGACAGGCCCTTCTTTTAATTATGATCAATTAGGCTCTCCAACTTGGAAAAATACCGCAATAATTAACAGCTTTTGTTAGACAGTCATCAACAGTTTTTCATTTCATTTAATGATCATTGTTTTGCCTTCTGTTTGTGTGTGATATTAATGTCATTGCACTTGCATTCGCAAGAATCATTTGGTCCAGCTCAAGGGCGCCCAGATTGACCTAGTCATTCATAGAAGCAAAACGCAGTATCCACAGTATACCCATAAATATTCATTCTGTGCGACTCCTGACCTCCAATATTTGCCATTGTCATCGCCTATCATCATCATGATCATCGCCTTGTTCTGCCTGGCGATTTGTTTACCTTGCCATTATTATCAGCTTTTTTTGGCCAAATTACCCAGTGACGCCTTGTTGGGCAAACAAGTCACTTGGAAACGCATTCGGCCGAGGGAAAAATTAAGAAATCCCATAACCAGATGGAAATTTGGTGGATTTTCTTGTTATATTTTTTATTGTAGGTGTGACCGCCAGCGCATGTGACCCCAATTGGATTCAAATAAATTAAAATGTAATTTGGCAGGGCGAGAAATGTCACCGAAGAGGGCCATAAACACAAGGCAAAGTCAGCCAAGCCGGGCCGCCAACGTGCGAACGGATGTGCATCCCAAGATACTGGTAATGCCATAATTTTGCTCTCCGCCTGACTAACTATCTCCCCAAATGTTGACGCCAAGAAAACAACAATAAAATCATAAATAAACAAATTGTGCGCATGCGTGAACGTCACCATCACAGCCGTCTCATTCCAAGGGCAATTCCAGCCCAATTATATTGGTGAAAAATTGCTGGCAACTGTATGCTTGCACGCAGCGTGATGTTCGAATTAAATTTTCATGAATGAATGGCATACATTTGGAAATAAAAGATCAACAATAAACTTGTCATGTTCTTATCACATCGCAACTTGGTCCAAACCCAAAACGCATAAACGTAAATGGACGAGTTGAGGTCGGGATTTCCGTCGATGTGTATCGCTTCGTTTAGCACTTCTTCTGATTGTTATTTATATCGCAAACTTGTCCAGTTGTTCCCATTGTGTCGAAAATGTAACGCGAAATTCAGGGCTAAATAAGAGAGCTCAGAGATGATATAAGACCCGCCTGAAATTGGATGCCATATGCACACAAGAAGAAAAATTGCTTGTGATTGCAATACTTGATAATTTTATATTTATAATTTATTTTAAGTTCTTTTCACTGTTCTAATTTAAAAAACAAATAAGTTTTTAAAAGATTACTGAACTAGATTTGAAATTAATTATAAAAAAAAATTATCGGTAAGCTAAACTTGAAGTGTGTAAGAACAATACGTTTTTTCGACCAATTAAAATATTAAAAACAATTGACTTAATCATTTAAACTCAGCATTCATTTTTTTAGAATTTAGTTTAAATTTGTTTGATATTTTTTCCTATTTCCTTACACCATTTTTGAATTTAAAACAATATTTTTTTCTGTGTCTTAATCAGTGGTAATGCAGCTCGAAATCCGTTCGTAGTCATTTGCGAGGGATTATAATAACGTTTAAAATTGATCAATCGGTATGCGATTAACATATGAGCCACATTAGTAGCCATGTGATTGACTTGGCCCAATCGCATCGACTTGTTGGCCATCTTCATTTTCATCTGAGGGCATTACAGCTGGTTTGGTAAGAGCGTCTTTTATTTTTTGCCTCTCCCCCCTTTTATGTTATTTATTTATACAATATTTGGTATGTATTTTTCTTTCGAATTCGTCCGTGCCCAGGTCTTTTGGTCTTTCGGCTTGGGTGTCGTTTCGCAATGACCCCAAAAATGTCTCAAATCTTTAACAGGTTGCCAGCGTGTGTGCATAACTTAGCATACAGTCTGGACACGGTTTCCCATTGTTTTTTTTTTGTTTTTGGTTATTTTGTATAGTTCTTTAACACTTGCCTTTCTGGTGAATTAATTTGATGGGTATCGAAAAATCTGTGATTTATTTGCGGCACGACACAGCACACGGCACAAACGAACGTCACACAGAATCGAGAATCCAGCAAAGGACAGACACTAAAAGCACTTTCTGTTATCCTTCGGGGCAATATCACGCATACGCGGCGTTGTCGATCAGAACGCAAGAACGCAGAACACGAGGCGGCGTCCAATCTCGAGATCTCGAGCTCCACGAGAGTACCCAGGCGATTACTTGGCAGTTGAGGCGCCGACAGCAGACTAAGCGATATCCGGGCCCTACAAGCGGTCTTGTAGCGATCGTATCACGGATACGAGCGCTTCGCTTTCGGCCAAGATTCGCAGTCGCAGTCGTAGTCGTAGTCGCAGTCGCAGTCGTAATCGTATTCGTATAGTATGTGCCCAGCCAAGATCGTAGTCGTGTTCGCCCATGCCTCCGATGATGGCAAAACAGGTGAGAGCATTCAAGCCCGAATCCAGCACTCATTGCATGATTTTTTTAAGGGCCAGTTCTAGGATCTCTCCCGCTAATTACCCATCAGCACTATACCGATGGTAATGGTAATGAGAATTCGATAATTAACTTAGCTTGGTTGAAATATATTCATGAGGCTATGTACTGTACACATGCAGCTGGCAGTCGAGCAAATCAAAACACAAACTGCATTTATGCATTTATCATCGACTGGCCCATATGTATGCTCTTGCAGTTGAGGGAGTTACCATGTACATGTGGTGTGCAAAAATGATTGTGCAATTAAATGGCCCCAAACTGCCTCCGGCCCAGTGCTCATAGTGGCCACTTGATGGATTTCAGCCGCGTCATTCCCTCATTCAAACGAAAAAATGAACAGTTTTCTGTATTTTAGGCTCCGCTAACTGCATTACACCCAGCGTACTAACTCATTGTATTGCGGGCCAAAAAGAAGTCTACACTTGCCGCGACGCACTGGCATTTGCCGACACTGCTAATTGCTCAATCAGAAGAATAGAAAACAAAGTTGAGAAACCTGCAGCTTCATTTGGTTATCAAGTGATTGCCGCTACACACCCACTCATCCCACGCATATTATGGTTCCAGTGTGCACTTCACTATAAAACCGAAATTCCATCGATTCATTCACAGATCGCTGCTGCCTTTAATCTATGGATTTCGATCCGGCCGATTCCCAATTCGATTTCATTTCATTAGAGCTTCCGCCATCGCGAAGGCCGCCTTCGCCTTTGCCTTTGGATGTGTTGGCATGCCCGACGCGTGCCCGAAACTCATTTTGGAGGTGCTGCTGTTGAGGTGCTTTTCTATGCGACGGAGCTCATTTCAATTGCTAAATTTTTTTTGGCAATTTGAGGAAGATTCTACGCAGCTTGTTTTACGTTAACGAGCCCCGCTTTTGAACTCATTTTGAGGCGTGCCAACCCATATCGGAGTAAGCAATAGGAAGACAGTCAAACTTCGCAAACGCTTGTTTAAAAAACATAGGAAATAAATTGATTTCTAATTATTGTGAAAATATTAGGGATGTTTTATGTACTTCCTATTATGTGGTTATCTAAAATTAGCACAGAACCAAGGAAATTACCTTAATAAATAAATACAAAACAAATTTGTTTAAAAAGTACTTCAGACTTATCATAAATTTATTTTAAGATTCATCGTATCATTTTTACGTTTAGGTAATAAGCAACTTATTTCTACACTCCCATCTAGACTTTTATGTTTAGCTACTATAATAGTTCTCTTTAATGGCAACATAAAGTCATTAATGAATAATGTATTTAAAGAAAAAACCCATTAAATATATTAAAGATGTTTTTCCTTTCTACATAGAAAACTAATTATTGGTTGTTTATAACATAAAACAACGAACATAAGATTTGTAATTTTAAAAATCTTCCTAATAACTTAATTATTAAGATTCAATTTATTTACATTTGACATGTGTAGTTTATTGTAAAGCGATGATTTCCGTAAATTTTCCATCCGAATTTTCATCTTTGTCTACAATTCAAACCATAGATTCAAAGTCAATGTCGCCTGGCGGAAACAAAAGACTTCGGACACGAACTCGCGTCGATGCCCCGAAGCATCGGTTTATAGACACTAGATGCTGTTGCCGTTCATTTAACGACTTATTCGATTAGAGATTTTTTATTCAAAGCATCTTTACATTGGCAACAACAAAACGAAAATAAATAAAAACATATTGCCAGTCAGTTTTTGGTTAAGTATTATACGGTTTTAATGTTTTTGAACTTGACAAGATGGCATAATTTGCATGATAATGATTGTATTCGGTGTTTCTGCAAGAACAGGATTGATCGTTAGATGGCGGGTCAAAAAATTCTGCTGACTCCTCTTTGTCTTATTTTGCTCTTAATTAAGTAATTTTCGGTCGTTTTTTAACGTTTTTTGTGGCAATTCTTGTGCGCAATCGCCTGCGTACATTAAAACTCAATTAATGCGTAACACTTAGTGGAAAAAACGCAGCCAAAGCCAGCGAAATGTTGGCAAGCAGCCGAGTCCGCCGAGGTGAACTGAGGCTGGGCTGATTGGAAATCAATGAACTAACAAACTGGACACACAGCGGATGCTGTGCCTCAGCCTTGACCATAACACTTAAACGCCAAAAACCTTCAAAGACCAGTTGCCACTTGCTGGCTGTCAGTCTCCGTTTCAGTCTGCGTCTCACTCACAGTTAGCGTATGTTTATTGAATTCAACGCATAAAAGCACTGCACAAGATCATTAATAAAGAGCTGAAAGCCAAGACTCGAAACTGGGTGGCCGGAGCAGCCCGTCCGAACTCTGCATATACACGCATTCGACATTGAACTGCACAAAGCACCGATACACGATACACGGATGCCGATGTCGATGCCGATGCCGATGCATATCTCATAATGACGATGACAGGCCGGCCGAGTTCCGATGGCTTCTCTTCCGGCTGTCCCACTGAGTCCCACACACACACACACTGACCCGCCCTGGTCAACAAATTGCCAAATTATGTGTAATGGGGGTAATTAGAGTACAGACATGTCGCGTGCATTGGCCACTGAATACTGTACCTAATTGGCAGTGAAAGCTCGGTTACATTTTGGGATAAACTACAGAAAACCCCACACAGTTGACACTTGCAGGGGTCAGTGCAAACTAAAGACTCGCCTCAAAAGGCAAAACCATTTCCCCATCTGGCATTAATTTGTGGCCATTTAATTTGCATTATTTATTCATATCCACTTTTGGGAGGGTGTTTAGCCATGCCCAACTCCCAAGTTTTTCAAACTTAAAATGTAAATTACTTTGGCTTTTAGTAATATTTATAGATTTAGAGGAGACGAGACATGTTTGATGAGTACAGTAACAACTTCCTAACTTGTTTATATTCCATAATTAAAAGGAATGACAAAACAAATATTAATGTTAAATGGACAAAACATATCCAAATTTTATTTTTGTATTAGGATGATATTTATTATTGTTAGGATGAAACCCTAGCAAGAAATAAATAATTAAATCATCAAATGTCTGTTAAAAATCATCACATCGAAACCCCACTGTACCACTTAGCCATGCACATGCTTATGCCTCATTAAGACATTTTTAAAATATTTCTCTTTGACTTCGGTTTTCTCCCATTTTGCTCAACTTCCGAGCTGATTTTCGCCTTATATTGACCGAGTCATTTGTTTTCTTTTTTGCTGTTGAACTTGAATTTTTAGAGTAAAAAACCTGCAATCGCATTTAGTTGAAAGACACGTGCCGCCAACTTGTCAAGTACAAAGTTCGATTATTTGCGAGAAGCAAAATAAAAGGTTTATCAATCTGGGGACTCGTTAATAGAAACTGGCACACGGCGAAGACAATGACTACAGCGTATAGAACACAAGGCAGCGGAGGAACCAGATCGCGATCTCGAAGACTAGACCACGGCTGCTCACTTTATCAAGGGGGTCAAAGTCGACAAAGTCGGCATTCGCCCAGTCATCAGCAACAAATGCTGTGCCCTCGCCTGGCAGTCTGAACTCAAACAGCATAACCCCGATGCGGATTTCTAGTTCTCTGGGGCGATATTTATGGTCAGGCATTAGGTTGATTGCCAAATCGCAATCAGCCATCTTAAAAATAGTTTTTGTGTTAAAAAATAAAACAAATGGCTTAATAAAACTATCAGCAAACGCTCGTTTAGAAGTCTTTTCATTTTTTTATTGTTTTGATTCGCTTTATGCTTTGTGATAGATCTGCAATTATAATGTATATGGGTGATATAATATCTTGGGCTCCAATGCGGTGTCCTGTTATCAGTGTGTGTGGTGTGTATGGATGTAGAATATATGGTGTGCAGTGTTGTTTTTGAGAAAAATCAGACCTCATTTAACGATTCAAACGTATGTTCATTACTCCATACAAGCCTAACAAACTAATGCAGTAAATACTAATGCCACAAAAGGGTTAACTAATTGCATAACTTAAGTAGAAATTGCTTGGCTGGCCCTTCGAACATTTCTATAGCAATGATAGCCCTGAGCGAAAATCATCTGGCGATGATGCCTGGCGAAGGTTTGGCCTTTTACCAAGTCCAGATGCAAGCAATTCAGCACTACCCGAAAGGTCGATCCACTTGGGATACCATAAAGAGACGAATTGGAATTTTATAAATAATTGTACATATATTAATTACTCTACTGCAGATTTCATTCGACAATCAACTTTTTCTTTTGCTAGTTTTTCCATTATACGATGTAAGATTTTGATGATAAATGCGCGTAATTCGTGTGTGTTTTTGCGTCTTGCGTGTGGTTCCGTCGAATTTGTATAACAAGGTACAAATGCTCACCTAACGCAAAAAAGGTTGCATTGTAAAACTGCGCTACTTCGCAACAATATGTTTATGAAAATGTATGGGATTGTATGTGCTATTACGATGATTGTTCCTTGGCCTCCGCTTCAGCATCTAGAAGGATATCGGTTCGATGGGGACGGTGCACTCGCTGTACATCACCCGGTACATAGCCATTTCGGAGATGCCATGGTAGTGCACGAAGGCAGCTGCAATGACGAGTATGTGGAATATCTGATGTGATTGGCCCTGTAAGGTAAACAGAATATTAGGCATGTTTAAAGTTGAAAACAAGAGTATTTTGCCTACCCAAATGTCAAACTTTCCGGGGAACCAACGCTCTGGGACACGGAGAGCATACAGCAGGGCGCCAAGGATGTAGAGGAGGCCTAAAAACAAATATTTACCATTGTATTCCCTTTATCTATTACTGGTTAAGCAACACTCACCCATCAGGATTAGCCATCCCAGACTGGCGCGGCTCATCTGGCTGAACCAGCCCTCCATGATGCTATAGTGAATAGCTGGAATCACACCGGACAGGCCAAAGCTCATGAACACGCCAGCGCGCAAGGGCCGAAGGCCCGGCTCCGAGAACTTGTCCCACAGCGAGACAACGATGGAGAGAACGCCAAGAACGCACACCACCGACAAGTATATCACCTTCGGCTGATAATGGCAATAGAAGCCATAGTACAGCCAAGGCACAAAGGAGCCCATGATCAACAGCGCAATTCCACAGTAGTCAAGTCTGCGGGTAAACAAAATAATTAATATGAGTTTTGGTTTTAGGAGTAACAAACTTACTTAGAAAACAGTCTTCCCATCTCTACAGAGTGGCAACTTAGTGTGTGAAAGGCGAATGAGAATCCCAAGCATACGATGGCGCCGACGAAAAAGGCGCCAAAGACGATCTTCTCCTGCGTCTGAATCTCAACCGAAGGCCGCGATATGAAGTACAAAGCCACCCCGATGAAGGCGATGCAGCCCAGCAAATGTGTCCAGATGTTGCCCGTTTCGGTGTGAACGCGAAAAATGGATTTGAAGCAAGCGCGGAACGAGGGCAGCGGTGGGCGATGGCCGCGGTGCAGAAAGTCGTTGTCCTGCAGCCACTTGGGTAGGTTTTTGTAGTGGCACACCTTCCAGCTGGCCTCCCAAACCTAGAGATAAAAAAGACAATTTAGTAATAGGTTCAAGCAATCGATTAACAAACTACAAACAATTTATATAAATATAGACAACACAGAGCTTAAACTATTTATTTAAAGGTTATACATAAAATGCCAAAAAATCACAAAAACTTCACAGGGAATCTTGCAGTCAGGACCTCCTCCACCTGGTTAAACCACTTCGCTTACCTTGCGCACAAACTCCTCCGCCTGCTCGGCGGCATTGTGGGCCAATGCGCCCAAATCAATTTCATCGGATAGAACGCCAGCCTTCAGCACTTCCGTCATCTGTTGAAAAGATTGATAAGACATTAAACAGGCCGCGAAACGGATGTCAAAAGCTTAAACTACGAGAGGAAAACTAAAAGCAAATGGGACTAACGACCACTCTTCTTGGAGCTTGCGCTTCGACTGTGCTCTCGTTCTTGGCTTTTTCCGCCTCCTGAGTGACATCCGGCTCCGGCTCCAGGTCCGGATTCACGCGCACTACAACCTCCGTCTGGGTCTCCATCTCGAGCGGCTTACAGAGATTCGAACAGAACTAGAACTAAGTGTGCGAAAAAACGAGCGTTCGTACTTTGAAGCTTCTGCCAGTCGCATACTCAGTCGGCACAATTTGTTTACACGTTGGCGGAACAAGAAAGCACCGAATGCGTCCTGAGATAAGATAAGCGAGCCCGAACCGTCTCTCCGTCAATTATCAACACACCGCATCGACGCAGATTGACTATTTTTCTAGCATCTGCCGTTTAAAGGGCTATGCCGAAGCATTTCGCGACTAATCTGAGCCTGACTTTTTATGCCGATGATTAAAATTAGCTGATTGGTCAATATATAAGCCTCATTTGACAGCTTATAAGTTGACAGAGTAGGCAAAGATAGATAAGATTTTACTTTTTAAAAGCTGCGAAATAATGGTCTACTAATTAACCAATTGACTTTAGAGAGTCACATAAAGAAAAGAAACGGCCAAGATAAGGTTTTACAACACATGGTTATGGTTATTTAAATGTGGCAACTAGTCACTGGGTCAGTGCAACACATTGTAATTGATAACAGAACGACATTCAAATGTCGAATGCCTGCGCAGTCGGAAAATTGCGACTAACAAGTTTCAGGAGATAACCACACGATGGTGGGTCATCGATAAGAAGTGTTGACGACTGTTATACTTGTACTTTTCCACCTGACTTCCCGAACGCTGCCGACCCCAACTCACCTCCGCCTCGATGAGCTGTGTGTCCTCCGGAGTGGAAGGCAGAGGACAACCGGCGTCATCCTCCTCGGCCAACTCATCGTCATACCCCAGAAGGTCCAGATCATTGGCGCTGAGAGAATCCTCCGGCCCCCAGCCGCGTCGCTTGCGCAGGATCATCTCAACCTGTTCGAAGATGTCCTCCTCGGATCCTGAGCCTCGCAGAGTGGCCGTGGTGGTGGTCGCTCCCTCGGCCGTGGAATTTCCAGCTGAATCCATGGAATAGGTGACCCTGGCCTGGGTGGTCACCTCCACTTCGGGTGCTCCACTGTGCAAATCACCCGTCGAGCTGTGCTGCTCCAGCAGATTGGTGGCTGAGTCCATGGCGATACGAATTCCGAATCCCTGGGGCGCTCCTCAAAAAGTTTCTGTAATAAAAGGCGTTCTCATCAATACGATACGTTTGAATTTAGTTGTTCAGAGGCAATGAGAAAAGTTTGTTTGCGCCACGCCAGCTCAAGTATAGAAATGCGATATATTATTTGTTTATTTGCCTGCCCCGATCGCATGGGCACATATAGTATTGGGGCGACCTTTGTATCCCAGCGATATGTGCCTTTTGTATGTACACATGTATCTGGTTTCTATTGGTTTGTATTGCTTTGTGGGTTTTATGCATTGACCAGATAGTTGCTAATTGAAGTTTTACATAAGATGGGGTCCCACAAAATACAGTCGGTCCTCAAAGGGTTAAAGAGCATGTGAAAGTTCTGTGAAACCTTTGTGGATGAGAATACCAGTGAACACCTTACATCAAGGCCACGTGTAAAGGGAATACTACAACTGGTTTAGCCCACACCAGCACTCCACTTGCGCAGTTCCCATTTTTTCCCGAAGTTTTTAGGCAGTGTCACAACACCACCGAAGGGTTAATCACTCGATTTCACTATATTTCCCAATTTTTCACTCTTCACTTACCACTCGAAAGGCGCGCAATTGGCGTTACTTCAAAGGCAGG
Organism: Drosophila elegans; assembly: GCF_018152505.1. Classification (NCBI taxonomy): domain Eukaryota; kingdom Metazoa; phylum Arthropoda; class Insecta; order Diptera; family Drosophilidae; genus Drosophila; species Drosophila elegans. The sequence continues at coordinate 25,495 of NW_024545855.1, read as the reverse complement.
CCCTCGAAGTCAACACTGGCGCGGAAAACTAATAGCTGCACTTGCTATAATTATCTACAGCTGCAATTTCTTTCATATGTTTTTCCCTAATTTTTTGGTTAGAGGTGGGGTAATATCGATGATTATGTCATCGATGTTTTTAAATTATCGGTTATATCGATGTTTGGCAGGAATGATCTACTTCCTTCCATCTCTAAAAACAGTCGGTGAGAACTGAAGTGGAACTTCCATCTCTATCAATTCGCTGCTCGCGGAGTATGTCTTCGCTAAATGCGGTGTAAGTCCACGCTAATGATTTTTAACAGCTGCTAAGTTTTGTGGCAACTCTCTAAAAAGGCGTGTATTTCCATCCATCTCTAAAAACAGTCGGTTAGAACTGAAATGAAACTTCCATCTCTATTAATTCGCTCAACTCGGAGTATGTCTTCGCTAACTGCGGTGTAAGTCCACGCTAATGATTTTTAACAGCTGCTTTGTGGCAACTCTCTAAAAAGGCGCCAATATTTCAAAACGGAATCCACTAAATCGACTTGCTACCGGTAAACAAAGTGTTTTCATTAATAGCTTAACATTGTTGGGAGCTCTCAACTTTTTAATGGCGATCAAAGGTGGTAATTCTACTGGTTAAATATTGGATATTTGCCTAAATATTTAACATACAATATAATTTTCATGAGAATTTGTCGACCGTGACGATATTACAAGCCCTAAATGTACTGCCTACTGTATTTCTCTGTGACTCGTAAAATTGTTTTAAAAGCCCCTTGTTAAATTGAATAAACAGAAAGTCAACCCAAAACTGGTAGTTATGAAATCACTTAGTGGATATCCGGGGGCTTAACCTATTTAAGTATGCAAATACTTGTATTTCACCGGGTACTTTTCCAAAACACAACAAAAAGCTATCGGCAAAACATTTAAAATAGATTTAACTTATATAACAAAACAAGAACGGGAACCAAAGCATTAATTTAAAATTTAAAATTAGATAATATTCTAAAATGACACGTGCCTTTTAGATCTTTCGGTAAAATTAAATTGTACCTTATACAAATGATATAAATTAGTAAGTTCTCAAAAAAGCGGCAATATTTTGTAACAAAACACATAAATAAGAAAGGCAGTTTTCATAATAATAATTTAGAACGAAAATATGACCTTATCCCTGTCAAATTTAAAATAATTTCCATTAAAAAGCAAACTTTTGGTAAATTTGATTTTTTTAAATATATATTTGTTTAACTCCTTTTTATTCGTTTTTAAATGTAACCTAAATCTAGCACTTTTAAGTCCATAACTTTTCTTACCGATATACGATTTTAATAAGGCATAGCTCGACATGTTTGTATTTTAAATATCTAAAAATCTTTTTTTCAAAATTGGCTTTGCAGAAAAGTGACCTATATCAGCACTTCTAAGGGCATAACTATTCTTACAGATATTCGATTGGGAAAAGGCATAATTTTATAAGTTTGTGGTTTTAAGCTCGGAAAATCTGCATTTTAAATCTTGAGTTGTAAATTTGGTTCGATTTTCTTTTCCAAAAATGGCCTTTTCTTACAGATATCCGATTTTGAAAAGGCATAGCTCTATAAGTTTATGGAATTGAGTTTCTAAAACTCTTCTAAGGACATAACTTTTCTGTTTATAAAATATAAACAGCAAAGTAGGATTCCATTTGGTTACTATTTAATAGCACACGTAGAATATTTATTGTGTATAAATATTTATTGTGTATAATGGGCAAACATCAATGTTTCATAAAATCAATTAAAGTTAACAAAAACCCTAGAACTCGTTTTTCCGCATGGACACCATACCACATAGAGATGAAACCCTACTGACGAATCCAGGCCAATAACATCAATCAGCCGGCCGCGTTTTGAAGCTCTGGGCGTTCTGATCGCAGTCTCCGCGCCATTAGAAACTCGGCCAAGGAGCAGATTTCGATTTCGCACAGAGTAGCAGACCAGCAGACCCCGACTAGCGGTATTAATCGACTGTATTAAACTAGTAGCGCTGAAGTTCAGGGTCATTATCACAAAAGAGAAACACCGATGAAACGCGCTGCTCGAATGACAAGCGGGGCGATAACAAATGCAAAACGGCTTTTTGTTTTTGGCCCGTCATGTGGCTGAAATGGAAATGGAAATACTAAAGACCCGGAAGAGTAACCTGCCGGGTCCGCCGACCAAGACCAATACAGCTGCAGTGCATCCACTTTGGCAAATATTTGGCCGGGTACTTAGCACGTGGATCGGAATCTGGGAAAGTGCGTGAAATTTTTCGTCAATGGGGCGGATAATCACATCCCATCCATGCATCGGTCTGGAAATGTGTTAACTAGCCCTTCGTAACCCCTGTTTATGCTTGCGTAAGTTAAGTACTGTAAGTACTCGTAATACAGTCGCGGGGCGTGTCGCCTGCATACTCGCACTCATAGTGTATGTATGCTGTCCATTGAGTATTGAGTCCGTCCCATTGACGTGACAGCGATAATAAATCAATTGTCTAGCGGTTTATTTAAAGCCAATTTGGTTGCTAGGAAAGTGCACACAGAAAAACACCAGCGAAATCGGTCATATTTTGTTTTTTTCACACTGAAAGAGCCACTTATATGTAAGCAATAAATTTTTACGATTGGTATTTTAATTTTTGAATTAAAATTGAATAATTTTTTGATTTTATTCAAATAGTTTTCAAATTTTTAAAAGAATTTCGTTAGAACTGATAACTTCAGAAAATTTGGTCTTATTTTATTTGTCTTGAATTTTTAGAAAAATAAAAAATTATTTTAAAGATTTTTTTAAGAATTTAATTTTGTTAGTCATGAATGTTTACTAAAATATATGTAAATATTTTTAAAATATTTGAATATAATTGTCAGGTTTGGGTTTTCACTTAATAAGAATTGTTAAGAATTTAAAAGAAATTTGTTAAAATTTGGAATATGAAAAAGTAATTGGAATGACGGGAAACCCACTTAACCTAAGTTATCACCAAAAGGTCGAAGTAAATAATAAAAAAACAAACTTTACGGCGCGGTCAAATAAACTGGGCATGTATAATACATGTAACTCCACTTAAGGCTTGTGAAAAGTGAATAGCGTACTAAAGCAGCTTACGTTCTCGCAAAACCCCAACTATATAAAACAACTTTTTAACCCAGTGTGTGAATGAACTAAGTTTTTTAAAATTTTAATTTATTTTTTTACCATAAGATTTCCGGAATTTTGTTTATATCGATTTAAAATTATTTAAAAATGCGATCCAATTTGTACTGTGTATAATTTTATTTCTTCTCTTTGCTTTCGTTTTCTTTTTTCGCCACTCTTTTTGCGATAGGATCTGCATGTTTTTTTGGCCAACCGGGAAAGGGTTAATAAACTTGTTCAAAATAAACCAAGAAAACCGATCGCATGTAGCTGCTGCCGTTAGCAAATTTGCTTTCTTTTCGCCTCGCCTCGCCACAGCCATTCGTTTTAATTGCTTCAAACTTGACCTTAGCACCAGATAACCAAAACTCAGAAAAGAAACTAAAACCAAAACTCAATGTTCCTAAAGACTAACAAAAAAAAAAAAAGCGCACAACTCAAATTGGCCATTAACGCGACTTCGACTTGCACCGCATCGAGATCGAGCCTGGCCGAGTGACGCAAAAATAGAAAAATAAAAAAAAGGTTAAGTATACGCCGAGCGGGCCGAGCGTCGACTGCGCTGCCTGCGTCGACGTCATCTGCTGGCCGCCCCGCCACGCGAAGCTAGCAGCTCGCAGCTCGAAGCATTTTGTTTATTTATACAGCCGAGCGGGTAGAACTCCATATTAGTGTCTTCTTGGCGTTTGCCGCAGTCGAGTCCGAGTCTCGAGTCCGTTTCTAAAACTGAATCTTCAGGAGGCAACGGTCGTGCGACAGTGTGTGTGTGCCAGCAGTGCCAGTGCCAGAGAGAGTGTGCGTTAGCCAAGTTTTGCAGGGAGACCAGCGAAAAAAGCCAGCCGAAAAGCCCAACAGGTACGGAAGTGATTTCAGTTTGGTTTTTTTTTTGGGGCACATCAACATCTGCGGCGTGAAAGTGTTGCATAAATTAGAGAGCAATTCTTAGGCGAAAAGTGGGCCAAAACTGTAGGCCGACTTATTCTACTGCCACCGAACTGCAACCACTGGGGTCCGTCTGATTTTTCTCGTCGACCTTAACCCAATGCATCGTACATAGATTAAATGCTGAAAACTGGCTTGAGTAGCTGCAATTTTGCCATTCAGCGAAGGCCAAGACTCTGGCTGCAGCATTGAGGCGGCCAAAACTAAACGATTTGAACTTGTAATCGATTGCGATTCAATTTGCAGCTGCATCGCTCCAACGGCCTTCTATATACTAGACACCCAGCAACAAGCCACCCCCTTGCGAAGATGACCACATTTCATGGTTAGGCAAACAATTTAGAAGTTCCCACGAAGCGAAGACACGGGCCATATCCGTTACAGTTTCTAACGAAAACACTGACGAACCGAGAGTTTGGGCCAGGAAAAATCCAATTAACGCTGCAAATATTTGCCAAGTAATTAAAGGTTGTCAGTCGGCCCAAAAAATACACCAACTCTTACTGTTTGTGCACAGAGAACAATTGTAGTTGTCAGAAAATTAGACTGAATTGGAAAATTAAAAATAGGTACAGAAAGTATATAATTTACAAACCATTTAAATATATTGAACGCTACATTTGTGGTTATAAAATATGTTTGTTTTTTGCCAAAACGAAATTTAAATTTGAATACTTAATAATTTAAACAAATTTCTTAAAACTTTAATTTTGATTTAACTAAAAAAAATATTCCATTCTTGAAGATTAAAGTAAATTAAAGTAAATATTTTTTCAGTTTGCGTTATTCAAATCATTTTTAAAACTAAATAAACATAAACACCGAATTCGTTGTTCGCTTCTCATACTTTGTATCTAAGCCAAACACATGCCTTAAAGTAAAGCACAGATGTATTGAAATATTCAATCAATTGAATTGTATATCGATTGATATTTGATTGATATTTTTTTCGGTGTGGGTTATAGTTATGGATGTATATGTGGCGTTTCTGCGGTTCGTCAAGTGCCCAACTGCCAAAGTGCCGAAGTGCTGGCTGACTCGGCGCGTTTCTTTGCCTACTCTGTAAATGCCTCGGCTGGCAGAAAAAATTAATTTACAGCGCTAAGCAAGCATGAAACCATAAAACATGTGCACTTGAAACAGGCAAAACTAACTAAATGATTAACCTGTTGCACTGTAGCCACGTTGGGGAAACAATTGGTGAAACAATGCATCGAAAAAAAATGTACAAATTGTCATGGTGCTCGACCCGGTGTCAGACTCATACCCGTTTACTTAGAACAGACGCGTTTTTTGAGCCACTTGCCCGATTGCATCGCACAACGCAATAGCAACAGGCCATCAATGGGTTAATGTATTCGGAAATTTCACATGGCTAATTGTTGTCATTTGGCCAACACTCAGGTGCGTGTGAAAATATGACTGTGACGCCTGAAATCCATAGAAAAACATCCGCCCCGTTGGATTAAAATTTACATGTGCACACACAAATAATTATATAATGTTAGGGCATGTTTAGGTACAATAAACAAACTTTTAAAATATTCAAATTATCTAACATAAAAAACTTTTCTTAGCTAACGATTGCTTGAATGTTTACATTTAATTATAATAATATTTATATCTTTATATAAAAAACGTTTATTTATTATAACAAATTACTTAAAAAAAAAATTTCAAAGCCATTATTTATGTTAACAAACGATTTTTTCCTGTGTACACACGTGGCGACATAACACGAAAGAAATACCTTTTGCCTTCTTGGCGCAATCTTGCAAAATAAACATGCAAAACTTACAGCTTTTGTCTTGTGGCACATTAACAACATTTAAATCGCAGATACCGATACATATAGATACATCGCTCGCAGATGAAAGACTAATGCCCCTTCGGCCTTCATTTGATTTCGAATTAGTGGCAAATTAAGTTGTTTTTTTCCGACTTTATAGTAAACCTTTTATTTTTAGAGGCAAAATCGTAAAAATTAACGCTTTTTTCGGTGCTTTTCCGCAACGCAGCAGCAGCAGCGCTCTTTGGGTGTTTAGATACTTTTCGAATTAGTCACAATACAACGCATTTGAAATTATGGCAAAGTTGTGTTCGAGTGCTGGGTAAACCCAGTTCCGAGTGGCGAGTATCAAGTGATAATGCTGACAAATCAGCTCTTAAAGGGTACAGAAATTGGCAAAAGCGAAAATCAATTATGCATACAATACACATAATTTTAATGCGTGCGCGGCAGTATTGTGTGGCTTGTGAGCTTCTGCGTTTATTTTTATTTTACTATTCAATTTTAATTTTAATTTATTTATGGCGGAAGACAGAGAGCTAGCTTAGAATCTAGCCTTTGGGGCAAAAGGTAGCCAGCTAGCTGACTGGCTGGCTGGGGTTTCCCAAAAAGGGTTGAGATCTCAACGTCAGCAGCTGTTAGTACGAAGGCAGCCAGCGGAACAGTCGCCTGACTGCCAATTGGCGTCACATTTTTGGCTTGAGCATGATCATGATCATGATAATGATCGTCATAATGATGATGATGATGCGGCAGGCAGCTCACTTTTCCTGTCTCCAGTGTCAGTCTATGGATGCCAAGTGCCTTGCATACAGATGGGTTTTGGGAATGGCTAAATAGCTCTGTAGCAATATAGATCTATAGCTTTATGGATATGGGAAGGCGATTTTCGATGGCGATGGCGATTGCGATTGCCTTAACCCTGACAGAGACCTAGTCTCAGTTGCTGTCGATCAGCGGTAGTCAGCACATATCAATCATACGCCGAGTGTTTCCAATCAGCGTCTGTAGACTGTGGCAGGTGTTCTGCTCTTCGGCTTCCAGGCTCTCCAAATCTAATTACACGCCATGTGATCCATGAAAAGTGTCATACTGCCAGAGCACAAAACTCCAGTCATTGGAGAATCATTATATATGTTATAGTAGTAAAGCAGGCCGTGCTTTCTAAGTTTAAAAGTTTCGGATCATTTTGCCAACTAGTTTCATTTAATTATTCGGCGACATAACCGACTGGATTGGATTGAATTGGATACCTTTAAGCATATAGCTTAGAATACCATAACTAGCTAATTATACAAACTAAACTAAACATATATACGTTCGAGAATCTTCTGGCGAAGAACGAGTTCCGGTTCGAGTTGGCTAGGTCAGTGGTTAATGAACACGATTTACACAAGAAACAAGAAACGAGTTCTCTGGCTGCCATGTAATTGAATACATTTGATGGGTCAATCTCAATCGAAAACTCTTTCCGTGTGCAATTTAAATAACAATGTGAGGTGAAGAGCACGAGGGCCATGATCGCATAGAACATTAAGTCCGTGTGTTTCTACCATTTTTATCTGAGAAACAAATACAGATGGACAGACGTAGAAGCAGAAGCCAAGATGAATGCCAAAGTTAGCCTAAACTTTAGTGCCAAGGCGAAAAATTCAAATGAAGCCTTGAGTCGTCTGGCTCTTTTCAGGTTTCCAAGCCATTGACTTGCGGTCGTGGTTTTGGCCAAAGAATCTTAAAGATCTTAAAGACATCTTCTTCGTTATCGATTCGCCAGAGATATAGACAGCATTGGGGTGCACTAGCAGCCCGACTTGCTGTCGTCATTCATCATGCGATTGGGTATAACTCTATAAGCGATTTCTTCGCGCCTTTCATTAAGAAATCTGTGGCGTTCCTCGCCACAAATTCCGATGCAAATCACGCTCCTCGGCGAGCCGAGCGAAAAAAAAAAGAAAAATAAACGTGCTGAGCCTCTCAAAGCGAACGCGATTTAGAATAACTTTTCATTCAATATTTTGGCAACGCGGCGTTCGGACGTCGGGCTCTGAATTCTCGATTTTGGGCGAAATTTATCTAAAGCTCGTAAAAACATTTTTCTTACAGTTGCCAGAATGACGACCTACATGAAGATTGTCGAGGAGCGCATCTCCGGCCTTTCCAAAGGCGTGGGTGAGTTCAATAATTTTTGAAATATATATTAAAATATTTAATTATATAATAATTTATTCCCCAGATGAAACGGTGGACAGCTGGTTCCTGATGAGCTCCCCAGCCCCCGTATTTGCCGTGGTGCTCGTCTACCTGGCCTTTGTGCTCAAAATCGGACCCGAGTACATGAAGAACCGCAAGCCCATGGACCTCAAGCGCATCATGGTCCTCTATAATGCCTTCCAGGTCTTGTACTCCATTTGGATGTGCCGCACGGTGAGTCCATAAAAACGAAGCGTCATAATTATTCAGTTCGATTTATGTATTTTGTATGTATTCATTTTTAATAAGCCACGCATCAAAGTGCCTGCTGAACATATAAAATTACGGGCTGCCCGGGCTTGCATTAGAAATTCACAACTTTAAATAGATCTAATACGTTGCGTTGGCAAAAAATTGTTAAAAATTCTGGTCGGGGCATTTTTATTCGACCATTGGCATACATTAAACTTAAGCAGAAGCGTGGCTTTTTAATGAATGAACGAATACACGTGAATGAATAATTTCGTTTTATTGGAACTTAAAAATTAGAAAGGAATATTGCTGATTAGCAAAAGCCTTTAGAAAGACATACAAAGTTCTAAAATTTATTAATTATTATTAATTATTAATTAAATGCGCTTTTTTTAATAGCCTTTCAAATTTTTAGACCAGATACTTTATATGTACTTATTGCCTTATAAATTATATTATAAAAGAGCAACGAATTCTGTATATTCGTGGAATGAAATTTTATAAACTTTATTCAATTTCCTGATAGTTGCTTTTAAGAAAAACATATAAATATACTATATATATATATACTCTATTTTAACTATCCTTTCTAATCTTTTAGTCAGATAGTTAATTTAAAATGTATTAAATGTTTTTTTAAAGGAGGTATTTACTATATTGAGATTAAAGTAGTTCTAAATTGTCATATTAGGTTTATTAAGCTATAAAATACAATTGTTTTTGCTCGTCTTTCTGATCTTTTAGCCATATCGCCTATTTAAAATGTAGAAATTTAGTTTTTAAGGGGGGTATCTTGTCTTATAAAAGGAAAAACAAATTATAAGGTACCCTATTCTTATGAACAACCTTTCTAATCAATACTACCTCTCCCTTTTGCAGTCCATCCGAGAGAGCAACGTGATGTCGTCGATCTTCTCGAAGAAGTGCGAGATCAACCGCACCAGGGAGCAGAACCTGGCCCTCTACTCCGGCGCCTGGTTCTACTTCTTCTCGAAGATTATCGATCTGCTGGACACGACGTTCTTCGTGCTGCGCAAGAAGGACAACCAGGTGTCGTTCCTGCACGTGTATCACCACACCATCACGGTGCTCTTCTCCTGGGGCTACCTCAAGTACGCTCCCGGGGAGCAGGGCGTGATCATCGGGATCCTCAACTCGGGAGTGCACATCATCATGTACTTCTACTACATGGTGGCCGCCATGGGACCCCAGTACCAGAAGTACCTCTGGTGGAAGAAGTACATGACCAGCATCCAGCTGATCCAGTTCGTCCTGATCCTGGGCTACATGCTGACCGTGGGCGCCAAGGGATGCAACATGCCCAAGACGCTGACCTTCTTCTTCGTGGGCAACACGGTGATCTTCCTGTACCTGTTCGGCAACTTCTACCGCAAGACTTACAAGAAGACCAAGAGCTTGGATGGCAGCGGACGCACCGGCTCCAGTTTGGCCAAATCCGCTCTGAGGGCCGCCGGTGGACTGGGCTGCATGCCGCAGACCATGAACGCTGGCAAGCACCTCAGCCTGCAGAATGGCCAGCCCGGAAAGGCCTACCTCGATATGAACAACAACAGCGTGAAGCCGGTGAAACTGGAGTGAAAACGATCCTTAGTATCCCCTGGGTTTCAGTTAGCAATTACGTTTTTTAGAGCGGGGCTTAGTTTGTAACTCTTACCGTTTACCATTTACCATTTACCATCTACCAATTACCAACTACCAACTACCAATTACCAATTAACTTTAGTCTGCGGAGAATACCTTGTATAATGTTTATATGCCGCGACAGGCGACGATTCAAACCCAAAAAGTAGATAGGACCCTAAGAGCTGTGTGATTGTGGCCATTGTCTGACTGAGTACGTGTTAATGTTTTTCTAGCCGAGTGTGTGTGCGTGTGCGCCAAGAAGTGTGATAGAGCTTATTAATGAAATGCAGCCGTAAATCGTTTCGCGAAACAAGAATTCAATAAAAACTTTGATTTTGTATATTAAATAAAATCCAAACTGTGTCTCTGTTCTTTGCCGGCATAATTCGGGTTTGGAGTTTAAGGGGATTTGGGTTTTTGGGGTTTTTAGTTCTGCACGAGGCTTTGCGGGTTTTCGGGTAACCAAACCGGATCCCATTGGATCCCCAAATTTATGACAGCACTGCCTGGGCACGCGCTCCATCCAGCCAACAATAAAATTATGCAGATCTGCAAGACATCAGATGTTCTTTGAACATAAAACATGATTAATGTCTGTCGATTAAGCACCGTGATTAAGCCCACGTCTTTTTTTTGTCAGCTTGCCCAGTTTAAATTAAGCATACAGTGGGGAAGCTTTGTTTTTATTACTAAAGAACAAGTGTATATATTAAAGGAAATATTGTCTTTTTTCAATTTAATATTTGTTTTATTTGGACAAGATCTCGTAACAAAGTTATGAAAAATGTATGGTTTTAAAATGAATCTTAAAAACAATTTTCTGCGGTCATTCCAGACAATTTATTAAAAATGAGGAAGTTCCTAAAAATACATATTTTCTTAATTAAAATTGGCAGTCAACAAAAACGTGAAAAATATATGGCTTAAAAATTCATCATAAAATTGCTTTTCTACAATATACAAGCAGCCATTGCAGACCAGATTTAAAAAATAGATAGTTCTTAAAAATAAATATTACCTCACTTAAAATTGGCAATCATATTGATGGTAATAAGTATAACGTTTAAAAATTACCATTACAAAAAGTCAGAGTCTTACTGCCGAAAATATAAATGCAAATTCCTTAGAAAGAAACATGTTTCAATTTCGTCGATATTTTTTTTCCGAGTGTGTCACTTGGTACGCGTGTTGTGCTGATTATGCAACATTCTGACCGTCGACTTGTTTTCTGGCCCGGCTTAGACACCCTGGCGGCGATTGGGAGAATGTCTTTGCCAAATTAGAATTTCTAATCAATTTTTTCTCCCTCACCTTGACTCACACACATGCCCAGCATCATCACATGTAGCATCTTAGGTTATGCAGATTTGGGATAAAAATACCTTCTTGACTCTACTCAATGGAGTCAAAGTTCAAGGGCCTGATAAAGAGTTTGATATGTATCTGAGGGCTTCTTTGGGTAGGCGAGTATTTTAAAATATGCCTTTAATTTGGCCAAAAAATTTGCATAGGTCAAGCTTTGCCTAAAAACGGCCTGAAAGTATGCCTTAGAAAATGGGTATGGAAATTGTCCAAAGTTTTTTCGTTAATAAAGAAGACACTACTAGACTAGTTCTATAGTTCTGCAACTAGTATCAGTATGAGGCTAGATATAATCTATGAAGATCAGGCCATAAAACTGGAATAATATTGGCATAAAACTTAGCTCCGGTTAAGCCAGATGAAGATCGAGGCTCACTTTGTTTTCTCGTGTTTTGTGGTCAAGATCAAGGTCAAGTGTCCAAAAACCGGCTCTATTGAATACTGTATCCGCACACATCGAACACTGCGCAATCGCAACCCCACTTGAAGATGCGTTTTCACTTCCGCTTCGGTTCCGTTTTGACTGATTGATCAATAAAAGGCGCTGGAATTTATCAAAATCTTATCTCAGCCGCCTTTCAAGGTGCCTGCGAAATGAGCGCTAATGAGTGGCCACAGTCGTGTTCCCAGTGCCTCGTAAAAATTCATGAACTGGACATGCTGCATCACCCCATAGACCAGTTCTGGCCACGCCCATTCATATTCAAATCACCCATCATGTTACGGATGTCTTTGCTTCCGCCACTGAATGAATGAATGAATAGATTCGACTCTTTATATCAGATGGTGCTTCAATTTAAGCCAGCTTCATTTCCTTGAGAAAAGGTTTCCTCAAGTGATTTGCCTGAGGTTAACTGAGATCATGAATGGTTAACTCAGATTAGGATGAAAATGGGTGTGGTTGCTCTCTGGGAGATTCCCCAATGTTATCTAAACGACAAATACCATTAAAATTGTGTGACTCTTTAAATAAACATGGAGTGAACATTTAAGTTTACAGGAAATGACTTTTGCTATTCGAGGACAACATAAGATAAATATCACAAATATTTAAAAACATTTTATTAACTTATTTAATTATATAGAAATTTAAAGCAATATTTTATTAAGCGTTTCTGCTTCAAAAACCTTGTTATTACATTTAAAAAAGATCTGCTAAATCAATATCACAAATATTTAAAAAGATTATATTAACTTATTTCATTTTATAAAAATTTAAAGCAATATTTTATTACGAGTTTTAATTAAGCTTTTTCAAAAAACCTTGCTAATGGATTTAAAAAAGATCTACTAAATCAATATCACAAATATTTAAAAAGATTTTATTAATTAATTTAATTTTATAGAAAATATAAATATTTTTGAGTGCATTAAATAAAGATGATTTTAAAAACATTTTTAATGGATTTTAAAAAGCTCTACGTAATCAATATCAAATATTAAAAAAGATTTAATTGACTCATTTTTGTTCGAGTATTTCATAAATCTGCTTTTAAAAACCTTTTTAGTGGACCTTCATTTTTATTTTAATACAATTAAAGTCAAAAAGATTATTTCTTTGTAAATTAAAGAATGGAAACGTCCTTCAATATAGCATGTTTGTTTGTACATTAATAGATTACCTGAGTTTTAATTTTAATTTTATAGCCCATTTTCTTAAAGCACGTTTTTTAATAGATTTTAGATGTCTCAATAAATTTATTGAAAGAATCCTTCTTGATAAGTTGCTCATTGTGAATACACTCAATTTGTAAAATCACAAGGTCTTCCCTTCGGCCATTTCCCATTCACGAGACAAAGAATAATTCTCATTGTGGTGTTTTTTTCGATATTTTTGTAGAAAAAATTCTAGATTTATTTTTAAAATGTGTTTGTATTTATGGGTTCTTTATTAGCTAGTTTTGTCACTTGTTTTATGCCTACTTTACATACCGTACGTACATGTACGAGTATATAAAATCTAAAGAAAACACATTTGCATGCGTGTACCTACACTTATTTACACAACTAACGCTTCTTCTGCCTGTTTACTTAACTTAACTTAGTTCAGTTTTGGCCGAAAGACATACGACTTCTTTCATTTGGGTCCGCCAGATCATGCGAACATCAAACGGAGCGAGCGATGATGACGATGGCTGCAAAAAGCAATTTCAACTGTTTGAACATTTACATTTACATAATATGTGTATCTGTGTCTCGAAAACCTCATTTGCTCAAAAATATCTATTCGTCTCGTTTCGTTTCGTTTTGTTTCTTTTTGGCGGCGGATTACTTAAGAAATTAGTCAACAAGGTTGCACATAGAACATGGGTGGCTCTCAGTGGGTGTTTTTTTTTTCCCGCATTTGGTACGAGTATTGAAGGGGGGAGTGGTGGGGGTGAAGAGTGGTTGGTGGGTGGCTAAGGCCCTCTTTTACAAGGACTTCTGCTTCATCTGCTTTTCCAGCTCGATGGCCTTGTTGAGGTCCTTGGCACATCCATCGTTGTTGTTATCCGTCGTCAGAGCCTTGGCTTTGGCAGCAGCCTGTTTCTTTTTGTAGGACTTCTGGTAGAAATCGTTGAACAGAAAGTAGAAGAACACGGCGTTGGGCAGGGTGAAGCACACCGACCATCTGGGATAGCCACAGTCCGTGTACAGCAGCTGGGTCTGGTGGATGAAGGCGCAGCAGAACTGGATCTGCAAAAGGAGAAGAATTGTAGAATCATTGGGTTAGTGGAAAAGGTGGAAATTATGGGCTCAAGAGTTCTAAGTACTTGATGTAACTATTTTATTTTATTAAAAATGGCTTTGTTTCATGAACCCTAAACTTAATTAAAAATAAAAAAATCTTGAGCTTCATAAAAATATAAATGTTTAATTAAAATATTTTTCGATTTAACAAATTTTTATCAAAATTCTTTACTACACAGAGAGGATAATCCCTGTACAATAACTAATTAAGCCAGACAAAAACAAGTTGATACAAAATATTACTCGTTTTGATCAAATTACGTATTAATTTGATAAGTTTGAATCAATAAAAGAATCAATAATTTCAGAACTCACCATCTGCAAGTTAGTGATGTACTTCTTCCACCACAGGTACTTCTGCATCTGGGGTCCGAAGGCGGAGAGGAAGTAGTAGGAGTACATGATGATGTGCACGAAGGAGTTGATCCAGCCGATGAAGGTGCCATGTCCGCCGGGGTAGTACTTGCTGGTGCCCCAGCTGATCATGGGCATCACGGTGTGGTGGTAGACGTGCAGGAAGGTCACCTGCCGGTCGTTCTTGCGCAGCACAAAGAAGATGGTGTCCAGCAGTTCGGTGATCTTGGCCAGATAGTAGACATACACCACACGGGCCTCCCTATAGGCCTTGGGCGTGCGGGACCAGTCCACCGGCTGACACCTCCAGCTGTAGTACTGCCAGATGACCACGCCCTCGTACACCATCCACACACTCAGGGCCACCTGGAAGAAGTTATAGACGAGTAGGGTGCGCTCCAGCTTGAAAGGTTTGCGATCCTTCATGAACTTGGGTCCCCAGGACAGCACGAAGAAGAGGTAGAAGGCCAGGATGCCCAGCAAAGGCAGTGGCGACTTGATCAGGAACCAGTCATTGGTGCGGGGATCTACAAAATAGTCACACATATATACATATATGGGATATATAGAAAAGAAATCCCCCACTCACCTGCCAGATCGGTAAACAGAAAGTTCCAATAGTCCACCTGCGTTGCGTTGACGGCTGCCATTTTTAAATATTCTTCGCTGGCCTTTGGCTCCCACTAAACACGAGTCTATAGCTTTTCGATCGCTTCGATGTGAAATTCAAAAATCTGCTAAGCCTGCGTCGCAACGAACGAGTTTGGCGAAATCTGAACAGGGGAAAGAACGGGAGGGAGTTGTATATGAGTCTGGATAAGTTATGCTAATGTCATTCTCGGGCCAACTCGAGAGCTGTTGCCGAGAGCCCACAAAAATAAATAAAATTATAATAATAATCAAAAGGCGAAAGAGAATAGCGACTAGCGAATAGCGAATAGCTAGTGTGACGGCGACGGTGAAATGCCGTGAAATTATTATCATGTAACAGTAGCAGTAAATTATATTCATTATTATGAATTAAACAACCGCGGCGGCGCAACAAATTGGTGGCCACCACATATTCATATGGGCCATGCCGGTTGCCTCACGGCTAAATTCACGGGTAAATTGGGCAGTGGCTCACGTGTGGAACGCAGCAAACCCACTCGCACTTCCAGTTGAAATTATGTTTGTGTTGTGCAGTTTGTTTTGCCTGAGATCTCAACAGAAGCTGTTTTCCAAAGTGGGACAGACTGAAGTATTCCCGGGTGATTGGTGGTGATTAATCATCCCAAAAGAACTTAGATCCACAGTCACGTTTGTTGACTTGAAGTCGCTACACACACTTGAACTTGGCAAAGGCCGATTAAGACCACAGTAATCGAATGGCATTATGATTTCTTTGTCGTTTTCGAGGCTATTCTGATCGGCTTCTTAAGTTGTGGAGTTTGTGTGAGTGCGAAGTGAGGAACAAATTGAAATAATAAACGAAAGAAACGGAGATATTTTGAAGGGCAAGTTGGCCAACAGCTATCAGCCATCAGCCATCAACAGGTTTGACTCTTGACTTTCCGGTCATTTCCTGCACTGAAGTTTGAATATTACCTGCAACAGTTAGCGCAGAATTGGGGCCAGAAAATTGATGCTGGGGTGACAAATGCCAGCAAATAAAAGCCGAAAAAGGTGCTAAACGCTTTTGTTGGCCACAGAGAAGTACGCGCTTTTAGCCAAGAAAATCCAGTTATTCGGATGCACGACCTTCTAGGGAATGGGTGCGATGTGAGTGGGAAAAGCCCGAAAACTGTCGCATCATTTGGACGCCGTCGTGTCTGGCTGATCATCGCCATCGCCAGCCAATTCGGAGGCATTTCCACTTGGTTAGTCATTTGTCAAATGGCCTAAGATCGCCAGCCTTGAAAACGCCCAGAGCGAGCAAATAGAAAATTGTGTCACCTATTGCCCAACTTCAAAAGTCGCAAAGCAAAAAGGCGGTTTTTATTTCGCCAAATTAAATTATGTCACAAAAGTTTAATGACCTTGACAGGTGGATATCTTATATGACTTGATATGGCACTTGTTATATGCCAAATATTAAGATGTTCTACGCCGGACTGAGATATTTAATATGAAAATGTTAATATATTTGCTTTTATTTCAAGCTGCACTAAGATCAAGATCTATATATAATGCATAGAGGATAAAAGTTAGACTTAAGAGGATACATTTGATTTAATAAAGATTGTTGTATCATCGATTCTAGGTTTCAATTTGTTATACCTCCAATCTGACTGGCTAACTGAAGTTTAAGAAAAGGATATCCTTTAACAAAGAAAATTACTTATGTTTATAGGAAGAAAACCATTTAAGCTTTAAAGTCAGTCGTAGTTTAATAAACTAATTCTATAACTTATTTTCTCCAACTTCTAATTTTACTAATTAAACTTTAAGAAAAGGCAATATTTTCTAATAAATATGATAGCATTCTAAGTCAGTCTTAGATTTGGATTTGCATTTTATTATTTAATGTTCTTGTTTATTGATTTGTTAAATGAAATCTAAATCGAACTAGACTTCAATTCGAATGGAAACTATTTGGGCAACTTAATAAAACACAAGTTCTACATTTCCTCTTCTTATACTTTTGATCTGATTGATCACTTGGGTATATACACACACTGGCACACACAAATGTAGAGCTTAGTTTGGCTGCGGCACCTGTTGCAATCTCTTCGATTGCCGTGCACTTAATTTTCAACGACGACAGCGAGAAACGCTTAATATTAACACCGTGACAACTGCTTTTTTTTCGACTTGTTCCGTCTGCTTCTTATGCCCGATATGAGGCACTACTATCTACTATATAGTGAGGTATAGTTTGGTATAGTATATTATAGTTTTTATAGTATAGTAGGGGGAGAGACCTTTGCTAGCATCCGCTACCCACGAGACTTGTACGCGCACTGAACTGCTACGCCGAGTTGTACGGCGCTATGTATAAAAATTTTGTCTTAAGGTTCGATTTTGGTGCTGCTGTTTCTTCGTCTCCGCTTCCCAATTTGTTTTTGTTTCAGTTTCAGTCTCAGATTTTAGTTTTTTGTTTAGCCACACTTTTGTCTCGGCTATTTGCCATCTTGCTCATCTTCATCTTTGACTTTAACTTTAAGTTTAGCTTTGGCTTCGGCTTTGCTCGAGATGTTCTTTTGTGCCGAGTGGATTTTGGATTTGCTATAAGCAAATGTATCGAGCGATCGTCGCCTGGTCTCGTTTTCCTATGACAATTGCGATGACAACGATGTTGGTTTTGTGTGCGTGCTGCCGGCTCTTTGTTTTTGCTGGCCAAATTCGCTGGGCGTTTAATTTGTTTTCTATTTGGCTGAGCAGCCTTTGTACAATTAAAAGAATCATAAAATATTCTTCAATAGTTGGCACTTTTGATCGATTTGGCTAAAGCGATGCGGCAGAACTTGTAGTAGAGGATAAGGAACTGAATTCAATTCTGTGTATGCTTCTACATTTTTTTAATTGCCTAGTCATAGAAGAAATATTATTTATTGTTGATAAAATTGTATTTGATAGTCTCAAATAATAAAAATGTTATTTAAAAAATAATTTGTTTTATATTTAATATTTTAATTTAATTTAATTATATGTACCTGTTATATTTGAAAGTTTCAAATAGAAAAATTTAATTTAATAAAATAATTTGATTTATTTTGAAATATTTTAACTTTTTCCCTTCAGAGACCAAATTATATAAGCTGACTAAGATCTAGATATTCTAAAATAAAATTATAATTTATAGCAAATCTGTCTCTGTTTAAGGTGTTATTTGAAAGCTTATACATTTGCATACATTTGCTGTAGTCCTCATGCTTAAATGTTTTTTGTTAAAATGTATTACTTAAAATATTTAAGTCAAAACATCAAAATATAAAACAGAAAGGCTGCCAATAAAGCAAGTTTATCTAATAGCCTGGGAATTGAAATTAAATGAGAGAATATTCTTTTTATACCTTCACCCTAATGTTATTTACGTTTTTTCTCAATTTATTGCCATTTATACACCCTCGTGTCATTAATGAGTATTCTGTCAGTTATTTTTCGATTTCACTGGGCACTTTCATCATTAGCCAGACACCAAAAACAAAAACCCTATAAATTCTCTTGAATAACCACAGAATGAAAATTTCATTCCATTTTGTTTTCGTTTTCTAGTAGTTCTTTTTTTTTTTTGTACTATTTCTTCTCCAAAAACCACTTGGCCAACCTTGACCCACTTGGAATACTGTTTCACGCTTTATCTTCATCACTATTTTGAACTTTAGAACCGAAACGTAACTGCGCAGGCGGTCAATAATTTCGTTGGCCTTTTTAAGGGGGAGTCAGCTAAATTCTCCAGACTCTAGTTTTACAAGCTTAACAACCATAACTGTTTTGAAACAATTGCTATTAACAGCAATAAACGGAATGATTTACAGCCAGAATATGATTAAGAGTTTTAGCTGCTGTTTCGTTAAAGCGGAGTTGGTCCAAGGAGACTGCGTATTTACCAGCCAATTTACATACAAATTCTTGGGGCCTAGGGCTCGGATTCTAACGACCCAGCAAGATCCGAGCGAGCGGATCGATTGATGCCCACTTCCGGGTCAAGTCGGTTGGCTAATGAAACCAACACACAACCAACTCTTTTTGGCCAAGCTTATGAACCCCAAGTCTGAAAACGTAAAATCAGAGGCTGAGGTTGGGGTCACTGAAAAGTTAACTGTGTCACCGGCGAATTGAACTTGAACTTGCTGGCGATTGGCTTATGCGTATGTCTCTAACCAGTTCGAATCCGATTGGACTGCATAAGATGTGGGTGAATGTCGACTGCGGCGGATGGTCGGATCTTCGGGTGAATCCCTTCGGCTGCCAGGAATCAATCATACGCCGTGTGCGCCGAGTTCATGTTCTTCCGGTCTTCAAGCCATTTGCATGCGTCTTTTGTTAGTTGGACAACCAGCCACATCGCAGATCATAATTGTATGCAAAAGACGCTAGTTTATTATCACCGTCGCTGCAGACGATTCATGCGATCGAGTTCGATATATATGAGGGGTGACTGCCAGTTATGCAAATATCTTCCGCAAACATTTACATTTAGCTAACAACCAACAGCCAAACTGGCCAACAAACCGTTAAGCAATTATTATTGAATTCGTTTGTGTTTATTCAAGCCAAATTGCGTAGACAAAAAAGAGTCACACAGGCAACAATCAAATGTGCAAAATCTCTTTTGCTTGTAGAATTCTTAATTGACGATGAGACAAAACATTATAAAGTAATTATAAAGTTATGTGATTTTTCTTCAAGGACGCCAAACAGTTTTTAATATCGATTTCCTATGTTTCAAAGTCTGCAAAATTGGACAATTTTATTTCCATTTTTAGCCGCAATATTGTTAACAGCAATTGCAAATTAGGCTCTTAAATGTTTAATTGGCCGCATTAAAATTGTTTGCGGTCTGCCGGCTTTAATTTCTGAGCTTGGCTTTTTCACACGCTGCTGGCGGCATCTGGAGCTCGAGTTTTAAAAGCTTAGCTTAAAGCTTTAAATCGGTGGAGAGTTGCCGGCTTTGTTAAAAAATATAGGTTCAAATACTTAGCCGCTGAGTTTTGAATTTGGATTAAACAAATATATTCTGTTTATTTTCAGTTTAAGGCTAAAAACCCAGATTAAACAACAACTTATACATTTATGCAGTAGCTTAGGTCGCAACCCTTCCCAATTGTTATTATTAATTAACTATTGTTGGAGCTTTGTTAAAACTTCTATATATAGATGATTCAAAGATAAAGTCTGTTAATATCATGAATCTCAAAACTAAAGTTTTCTGGTGTCTCACAATAAACATAATAGTAATCGCCAAAAAAATACTAATAATAATAATCTTTTTATTAATATGTACTACGAAATTTACATTTACAATCATTTATCTCTTATCATGCAGTCACAATTAATAAATTAAATAAAAGTAAAAAATAAAAATAAAAACAAGGAGAAAACATTTTCATGCACATGTTGTAATGAGAATTTAATTAAGAACTATATTTCATCAGGAACTCGTGCATAATCATTGCTGCTTACACCTTTCAATTAATTTCACAGAAGTTATACGCATACACGTGACTTAATTAAAGCCCCCAACCAAATATTAATTTTTATGTTTACGCCGAAGACGGCATATGATTAGAAGAGGCCCACTTAAGTGAACAATGGGCCAATGATGCTGTTGCGATTATCAGATTATATGTCAGCTACAGCTAGTAACTAATCGCGTTGTAACAGGGTCGATGCTCTATGGCCACTCAATTGGAGTGGCTCGTTACCAAGTCAATTGCGCAAATCGAACTCGTTTGCCAGCACGGAAATGCCGGGCTTAGACCAAAGATTCGTTTTTTTTTTCTAGCGGGCCTCTCGCGAACTCTCCATCTCGATCGAAACCTCAAATCGATCGAATTTTTTGGAGTCGAAGCTGGCCAACTACCACCACTGGCAACTACCGTTGGCCTGCCCTTGGCAAGAACTCGTTTCGAGCGATAAATTGAGAGAAAAACAAAAAGATTAATATGTGGAGAAAAAGAAATCACACTTCCGTTTCCTGATCGATCAGAAAATGCCTAAGAAGCTTAATAGATTCGATTTCGCTGGTTGCGCAGAGCGGTTTTTATTTGAATGCATAATTATAAATACTAGTCGAGATTTTTTTTTCTATATTTCTTTGCCAGCTTTCGAAAAGTATCTGAAGCAATTTGCTGACTGCTGTCTGTGATTTTTTTGCGCTCAACAACTGTGTCAAGTTCAAAGTGAACTTTTAATTGCTAATCGAGTGAGGAGGGATCTATTCTTGGATCAGTCCGCTCTTAATTATTCAAAATAATGTATCGTAGAGTTTTCAAGTTCAGCATTCGGCAGCAACGACATGTGTGTTGCCAAGAACTTTACCATTTGCCCGCCGTTTTGCCTCATAGACCAGAAAATAAAATGCGAAGAGCTGTATATTTTTGGATTTATGTATGTGTATTTGGGGTAAACAACTAGGAGTTGACTCGATTTGTTTGGCTGTAACTGAACACACGTTTGGCCAATTGATTAGCAGCCTCAACGGCATTCGGCCTCTAATCTGACTGACATGTTCACTGGTGGATCTTGAGGGGGTTCTAGGGCTCAGCATCTCCTGAAAATGAATTACCTTTTGTTAAATCGTTTCTGAAACTGTAAAAATAAAATGATTCATCTAAGGGTATAATACAATCTACGTTGACATTTAAAACCTGCAAAATTAATTTGAAATATCAGCATCATTTGAAAATTAAAAATTTTCTTTTGCCTGCAGATCTTTTCAATGTTCAAATGTATAATGTTTACATGTTCAATGTTTTTTCCTAATTTTAATATTAGTTTTTAAGTCATATTTATATTAAGACTATCAGTTATTTTTTTAAAAACCCCCACAAATATTTTTTTTCTCTAGCCCTGTCCAAATTAGCCAGCGTGACCATCGAACGTGCCATCTTCTCGGCTCCACCAATTCTCTTTGGCCATTGCCCAACTGAATCTGGGCAGCAACTTCTGAGTTTGCCCATTCAATTGGGGCCAAAAGTGATGTGTGTTCGGCAAAAGACTTTGTATATTGAGCTTGAAATTCCGAATGATACAAATATGTTTAAATGTTCAAAATTAAACTCTTGTCGCTTTTTCGAGACGACGCCGCAAGGTCAGGGCGTGCTCGCTTTTCTGCACCAAATTGCAACGCAATTAAGACTAAGTACTGTATATGGCCCGATCTGCAGATAAACTCGCGCAGACGAAGTTGACATGAAACATTTGGCAATCCAATAGCGGCGGTTGCGAAACTCTGTACAACAAAATGTTGGTACCTTAATGAAAAGCCTTAACAAGCAGCTATTAATTGGTAATTGCTGTTTACAGCTCCGATAATCAGGGGCCGACCCAATGCCGGCCTTTCGAAAATATTCCGTTATCAATTAGAAAACGCCAGTGGTCAACAGTCAACGGTCAATCTGCGATCACGAGCGTTCTAAAACGCTCCGAAAACGCCCATGGCTTGACTTGTTAACACCCACACCTTATTCTATTCAGTGATAATTAAGTTATGATTGTTAATTATTGGCTACATACACTTGCTAATTCAAATTTCTGCAAGCTCACGTAATAAATTAGCTAACCGATAAAGCAAACATTATGGTTTTGTATGTTATTTACCTATTGCTAAACATTTTTTGGAATTTAAGAGCAAACACAACGATGTTGACAACAACATTAAGTTTTATTTTCTATCACAGTCACTAAACTTTTTATACCCTTGCAGAGGGTATTATAATTTCAGTCAGAAGTTTGCAACGCAGTGAAGGAGACGTTTCCGACCCTATAAAGTATATATATTCTTGATCAGCATCACTAGTAGAGTCGATCTAGCCATGTCCGTCTGTCCGTCCGTCTGTCCGTCCGTCTGTCCGTCTGTCCGTCTGTCCGTCCGTTTATATGCAAACTAGTCTCTCAGTTTTAAAGCTATCTGCATGAAACTTCCCCAAAAGTTGTCTTTCTATTGCAGGTAGTATATAAGTCGGAACGAGCCGGATCGGACGACTATAGCATATAGCTCCCATAGGAACAATCGGAAAAATAATTGAAAAAAAATTATAACTTTGCTGTTTTCTAATTTTTTGTTTAGTTCTTCGACATATAGCAATGGTTAAATATTTCAGAATTATGGTTTAAATTTCATCAAAATCGGACGACTATAGCATATAGCTCCCATAGGAACAATCGGAAAAATAATTGAAAAAAAATTATAACTTTGCTGTTTTTCAATTTTTTGTTTTGTTCTTCGACATAAAGCAATGGTTAAATATTTCAGAATTATGATTAAAATTTCATCAAAATCGGACGACTATATCATATAGCTCCCATACAAATAATAAAAATATATAAAAGAACAATCAAATAATTGAGCTGCAAATCGTCATAGCTTCAATGTTTTTAAACATATTCGCAAGTAAATCATAATTTTAATGTTTTCAAAAATATTTAATTCTTGCGATAGCTGCAAGGGTATATGAACTTCGGCTTGCCGAAGTTTGCTTTCTTTCTTGTTTTTAAATGAATTTGTTTACTAATAGATACCAAAGCCTTTAATTCATATATTATATAACAAAAGAAACAAATATTGTTGTTTTTCATTGTTACAACTGAAATATAAAATAATAAGTACTTTAAATATATTTATAACCTTCTTTTTAGACATTTCCTTAACACAATACCTTAAAAAACTTTAAAATTATAGACCTACTAAAAAAAGTTAATGCAAACCATTAAATTTTTAAAAAAAATATTTAAATAATGAAAGAAAATTTGAGAATCCTAATGATTACTTTATTAAATTGCGACAAACTTTCCGACTGAAAAATCGAATTCTTGTCAACACCAGGGCCATTAATCAGGCGAATAATAAGCGACAAACATTTAGCATTTGCCATAATGAACATATTGAAAACATATTGATTATGATGAAGTCAAAGCTGTTTCGCCAATGGCAAAAATCTCACATTGATGGAACGGAAATTTGCAAGTAAAAAAGCCGGCGAATAAAGAAAAAACCGACGCACAAAATCACAACAAAACTGGAGCTATCAAAGCATACATTTATCATCGAAATCTTGGTCCGGTTGGCTGGTGGCGTTGTCTTTTTTTTGCCTTCTTTTACTTATTTTTATTTTTTTTTTTGTTGTATTTTGTGACTTCTTTGACTTCCGATTAACCTAGACCTAGGCCGTGAAATACCGCGGGGGGCTGTTACCAAGCTCATCCACGTTTAGGAGCCGGAGCCGGTGAAAACGAAGAGTCAAGCGTGGCTAAACCTAAGCCGCCGCATTCAACCGTTAGTAGCAATAGCAGTGAGCAGTAGCAAATAGCAATAGCAATAGCCAACGTCATCCTTGCCGGCTTTCGGCCCCAAACATGGCCAAAATAATCAAGCCAAAGGTCGAACTGGCCGGGCTGAACTTCAAAGAACCAATTACCCGGCGTTAATTTGTCACAAAACGCAAATGGTTCTGTATGGAACTCAATGGCATAATTACGATAAAAACCTCGATGAAGGCTTCTCCGCACGTCCGATACTTTACGCAACTTAACGACCCTTAACCCAGTGACTTTTGCCATGATCATGGATGGATTTGTACACGTATCCGTCGGATTGATTATGGAAATGATGGCTATGCCACCTTGACACGTTTATCATGGCGGACCCTTCGCGATTTGGATGCTGTTGAACTCTCTATCTGGCCTAGAATTTATTTAGCATATCAACAAACCCTCGACTCAACACCTCCAGGGCCGATTATTAGCCAGAGAACAGGTTCTGTTTGTTCTGCTTGTAAGCATGAATGGGAATTACAAAAACACTCGCCACTCAAGTAAACATCGCCACCTGAGGTCGTCCGAAGACAATCCGGAAGTCCAGGAATCAACCTAGCTCAAGTAAGTAAGGCATATATACATTAAATGTGCCATTAAAAACTTGCTTTATTAGTACGTGCTCTGCTGGTGGACAACTTGTTTGACTCCTAAGAAAAATAAAATAATAATATGTGAATTACTATATACTTGGCAGTTTATTTTTACAGAAGAGTTTTAAGGTGTAATGGGATTCCCCATGGTATTATTAAGTTAACTATTTAAAGCGCTTGTAATCTGAGGGTTTTATTATGAGATTATCAATTTATTCATTTATTGATCTGACGCACTATAATACTAGTTAGATTGGACATTTAAACAAGTATTTGCTGTTCAATTTTATTGTTAAATTTTAATTAAACTCACTTATGAATTATTCAAGTTACATTTCGCATTTAATTTTCTATAAGAAGCATTGTGAGCGATTAATTGATCAAAAACATGGATTTAAAATAATGAGAATGATTATAGAAATAAATTAATTTTATTAAATATGAATTTAAATTCTTACAAACAAATTAAAGTTACCTAAATGTGTTTTTATATAAAAAGTAATCAAATTCCTTTCTTAAGACGT